>NC_088918.1:30537500-40537500 GCF_963576675.1 Euphorbia lathyris
ACGCAACCCCAATGTTCCCACCATTGTTGGAACCAAAGAGGAAATTTTTCTGGATTACAAGCGGTATCAAAAAAGATAAGCCAAGAATGTTTTCTCCCAACATTATTAATCAGGAGGGCATTCCACCAGGCCTGTTGGTATTCCCAGTAATTAAAAGGAGTCTCATAAAATTCTTCTTCTTTGTATTCCACAGGAAAATACACAGGTTCAGACAGTGGGTGTTTCCAGTCTATCGGAGAAATAATCTTGTGAATTTTTACTGTGGAATATGCTGGGTCTGAGTGTTCAGATTTCCAGTAAAAGTGTTTGAAAGAAGCAGAATTTGTGACAGTAAGAATCATTTCATAATATCGTGAAGTCTTGTTTAAGTCCCATGATTTGAAAAACCAATTTTTACCAAAAGCTTTTTCAATTGAAACTTGAGGATCTTCATGATAAAAGCCTTTTTCTACAGAAAGAACATTTTGAAATGAATTCTTGACAATAAAATCACTTGGAAAAGTTGAAGGAATTGGAGAAGGGACAACATGTGTGAAAGCCACTTGGGAATTTTGAAAATTGGAATTGGAGATTGTTTTTTGGGTATCATGAAAATATTTTTGGGAAGTTGAGATTTGGGAACTTAAAACATTTTTAGAAATTTCATGAGAAAGGGCTTTTGTTGAAGAAGATTCTCCTTTCTCAGGTTTTTGAACAATTGGAATCTCTTCTTTTGGAGTCTGATACTTGACTAGAGCTTGTTGAAGCTCCGGGGATTTTGCAAATGTTTCTGCCAACCATTTTTGGATTTTAGGGTCCAAACCTGATTGGCTGGTATCTTCAAGAGTTGATTCTTTCTTTAGAGCGGCATCTCTCCATGTTTTTATTTTTGAATCTTCATCAGAATTTTTGTTGGAATCTCTCCCAGTGATTGTGGAATCTCTCCCAGTGATTTCTTTTCCTTTATTTTTCTTCGGCATGGCTGGAATTTTGAAGGAATTCACGGGTTAGGAAGTCAGGAGTGGAATTTGTATCTCCTTTTATAAACTCAATATCAAAATCATAAATGCTTAAAATTGCTTGCCATCGTGCAAAAATCTGTTTTGATGCAAGGTTTTTAACATCCTTTTGTAAAACTTCTTTTGCACTTTTGCAATCAATTCTTAAAAGAAATTTTTGATTTAGTAAATCACTTTGAAATTTGTTTATACATAAAACAATACTCAAAATTTCTTTTTTAATTGTTGAGTAATTTCTTTGGCATTCATTCCAATGTCCAGAGGTGTATTGAACTATGTGTTCTTTACCCTCGGAAACTTGTTTAAGAATTCCACCATAACCTAGGTCTGAGGCATCTGTTTCTACAACCTTAGGTAGGGAAGGATCAGCTAGATGAAGACAAGGAATCTCTAAGACATGTTGTTTGATTTTTCTAACAAGAGCAGTTTGCTCTTCAGTCCATGGGACAGGATTCTTCTTGAGTCTATCATGTAATGGCTTAGCCATTCTGTTGATATTGGGACAAAAATCAAGAACATAATTAAGGCTTCCTAAAAACCTCTGTAATTGATTTTTATCAAGAATCCTATCGGGAAATTTTTGTACAAATTGAAGGGATCTTTCAATTGGTGTGATAGTTCCTTTGGATATGTAGTGTCCTAAGAACCTGATGCGAGTTTGGAACAAGGAAATTTTCGATTTCGACACAACCAAACCATTTTTCTTAACAACATAGAAAAAGGTTTTAAGGTGTTTGAAATGTTCTTGAATAGAATTTGAAAAGATAAGAACATCATCGATGTACACAATACAGAATTTTGAATAATCATTGAAAATGTCATTCATAATTCTTTGGAATTCAGAAGGGGCATTTTTCAAACCAAAAGGCATTACATTCCACTCATACTGACCAAAAGGAACAGTAAAAGCAGTTTTGTACCTATGAGATTTTGAAATTTGAATTTGCCAAAATCCTGATTTCATGTCAAATTTCGAAAAAACATAAGCAGAATGAAGTTTTTGCAAAAGATCTTTTTTATTTGGAATAGGGTACCTAATCCATCTCAACGCCTTATTCAAAGGTTTGTAATTTATTACTAACCTAGGCGTTCCTCTCTCTATTTCAGAATTTTTATTGACATAAAATGCAGCACAACTCCAAGGGGACCTTGATTTTGAAATTAGACCCTTTTGTTCTAATTCCTGAATTTCTTTTCTACAGTATTGCTCAAGTTCTTGGTTCATTTGAATTGGCCTAGCCTTGGTTGGAATTTGTTTCTCATCAAAATCAATTTCGTAAGGCAAGTCAATAATATGTTGTTTTCTGTCCCAAACGGCAGTTGGAAGATCAGAACAAATTTCTTTTTCAATCAAGTTTTGAAATTCAGAAATTTTCTGTTGGATTGAAGGATTATTTATCTGTTCTTCAAACCGTTTGAAAACAACATCTTTTTGGAGAGATTGAAGATGGTAAGTTTTCCCTTTGATTAAAACATTTAAGGAATTTTCATGAATCGAACAAGCTTTGATTAAATCGAGATTCCTTGTTTGAGGTTTTTCGATAAATTCAAAATTTAATTTTCCATTTTCTGTTCTTGAGGAAATTGAATCTGCTTTCACCTTATAAGGAGTAATCAGATTCATGAAAGGAGTTCCCAAAATGACACTGTGTTGAATAGCACTGACAGAAACGAACCAAGTTTTTAGGAGAATATCATTATTTAAAATCGAGGCTTCCGTTTTTGAATCAACAATCAATTTGGAATTATTTGCAGCAGAAAGCCTTTCATTTGTTTTCTCTAAAAACTCTTTTGGAACAATTCCTGATTTTATACAATTTAAATCAGCACCAGTGTCAAAAAGTGCGATGGTATCGATTTGGAAATCTTTTGAAAAAACAAGAGTTATTTTGATAACATATTTTCGGGTAGTGATTTCCCGTAAAACAAAGAGAAAATCAGTTGGAATCTTTTCAACATTTTGAACATTTTGAATTTCATGGGAAGAGGTTTGACCAATCTCAGTTTCTTCAGGAAAATCAGAAGAATCAGAGGTATCTTGAAGAAGTTTCGAAATTAATTCAGAATCCTTTCTTTGCTTTTCTTTAAGTTCTCTAAGCTCAGATTTTATTTCCTTGATTTCCTTTTGTAGTTCTTGAATGCTTGTTTTTTCATTTAAGATGGGTTTTTTCCTTTTATTTAGAATTTTGGTGAGATCGTAGGCTCCTTTACTGGTATTGGGTAAAATGGAAGTTTTCTCTACCTTTTTATCTTCTTTTCTCTCTTCTTGGTTGTCTAAGGATCTTAAAAGTTTATTTAAAAATTCTCTTTTGAGTTCTGGGTCTCCTATGTTGTTAATGATATCTAAAGTCGTACTTTGTTCCCTAGTTAAAACATTAATTTCAAAAGAGCTCGTAGAGCTAGTTGCAACGATTTCATCTAATTGAAGGTCTTGGTTGTTTTCAGAGGATATTGAAGAAAGGTTTTCAGAATCAGAACTAGAGGTATCGGAAGAGGAATCAAGAAGTAGATTGGAGATTTTGTTGGTTATTTCATCATCTAGTTGTAGTTCATGTAATTTTTTATTGAATTTACAGAATTTCGATGTATGTCCCTTTCTATGGCATCTATAACATGTAATATCTCTAAATTTATTTTCTTTGTTCTTAATTTCAGTTTTCTTTTGTTTGTATTTTCTCGGTTTCCTATAGTGAGATTTTCTATAATAATCATCTTGGGACTTTTGATATTTTTTCATGGATTTCTTGGGTTTCCTATAAGCATTTCTCCTAGAATTTTTGCTACAATTTCCTGGGCAAGTTGATGTTGAGGGTTTATTTATGTTGATGTCAAACTGATTACAAAAAGTTCCTAATTCGGACCTAGTTTTCTTAAGTTCCCATTTTAGATGTTTTTGTAATTTCATTTCTTGGCAAATTTTTAATCCTTCCTGTTGGGTTAGACTAATCAGCTCACCGTAAGTGAATTTGTTATAAGGAATTTGGTGTCCATGTGTTTCTCTAATTTTGTTTCTAACTTTCTCACCTAATTGGGTTGGTAAGCCAGCCAAAAACTTTTCTTTCCAAAAGGGTTGATTTGAGTCTTCTCTAAGCATTACTCTAGTTAAAAACGTATTTTTGTACCATTGGAAATCGCTAAGTTTTTTACACTTCAAATTTGATAAAAGTTCAGCATTTTTATCTTTTAAATGGGAGGGATCTCCTATGAAATGAAGAGAAATTGTAAGAATTAGAGTGGCTACGGCATCTTGAATCGGGTCACCATCATCATCAAAGATTGGTTCATCATTTTCATCTATCTTAATGGCATCTAAAATTGCTTCTTGCTGTTGTTGTGTGAGATAGTAATCCCACCAACCTTTCAGTTGCCCTGAAAATCCTGCTATGAGGAGTTCAGCAACTGTCCTATCCTGGGTACCAGGTTGAGTCTTATAAGCATTGGCAGCCATGGTCATCTGTTGTAGAAGACCAAGAATTTCATACTCAGAGAGTCCATCTATGTTCCAATCATAGACAGAGGTGGCATTGAAACGAGATTGAGATAAAGGTTTAGCTGTATTGATATCAGGGGCAGGGATGATTTGCAAACGGTCTTGTGGAATCCTAGACCAATGAAGTTTATTAATTTCAGGAGTGACTTCTTGGAATTGTTCAATGAGACTTTCAGTTTCAGAGTCTTGAGTTATGACATTAACTTTACTGGCCGAATGGGGAGGAGTATCAGGGATAATTTGAGCGGAATCTTGGTTGGAGTTGGTACTCGTAGGAGTCATCCTACTTAATTGATCACGAATGGCTTTAATGTATTCAGATTTGCTATCTTGGATATTTTTTGAACTTTGATTTGTCATTTGATATGGTTTAAAAATGGGATTTTGGATCTTAGGTTTGGTAATGGGTTTGGAGGAATCAAAAACTATAGGTTGTTTATCAAGGTGTTTTTCTATCCTATCTAGTTGTCTTCCTATTGTATTCAAATTTGTATTGGTATAGTTATTTTGGAGAATTATATTTTTAACATTGGTTTTGTCATCATTACTGGGTGTCTTATAAGGAATCGCTTCTACCTTTTGGTTATTGTGATCTAGCCTTATACCCCTAAGTGGTGGATGAGTCGATTGAACTTTCCTATTATCTAACATTTCCCACTCAGGTGCCTTATTTCTAAGGGTAATTGGGCTAACACAATTTCTAAAAGGATAATCAATGGAATTTTTTGAAGCATAAATTTCAAACCAATCAAAAAACAAAATATGAACTTGATTTTGATTTACAAATTCATAAAATTCATTTTGAATTGCTTTTCTGGAATCCATAAAATTTTTAAAAAACCATGACCTTTTTTCAATGTTATTTTCTGAATAAAAGTCATCATGAAGAAGTTGTTTGTTGATATTAAATTCTCTTGAAATCACATTCAATTCATTAAAAACATTTTCTGTGACGGCTGAAAACGTTGGGCTTGTAGGCAAGTCCGTTTCAGGAATGTGAGATTGATCATGTTGGTTTTGGGTATTATGGGTCTCCTCAATACGAGCTTGAGTTCCAGAACTCTCTGCTCTATTAGGATTGTCATAAACTACCCTGGGTATCACTGAGGTGAAATTTACACCTCTTAAAATAGAATCGGGAATCTCAGAAGTTGAATGTCTTGCCATATTTGAGTATGGCAAATTTATAACAGATGGCAAATTAGTAACTCTTCCTAGGTCTATGGTATCTGAGACCGAGGAATTATCTGAATATCTACTACTGGTAGAATGTCGATGGAATGAAAGTTTAACTTTCCCATCTTGGTACTGAGTTATATGTTTCAACTCGGAGTTTGGTTTGGGAGTCTCTAATGGTCTAACTGGTCGAGGTTCATTTACCCCTTCCAATATCCATTCTTCAGGAAGCGTAACTTCCTTCCAAAGTATAGATCTGGGTATCACAGTGTTTGACTTGGTTAAGTCTGTTTGTAGAAGGATGGTTTCACCCTTCTTACTATGGAATTTTACCTTAGTGGCAAAGGCGGACATCATGGCCTTATAGTGAATTCTATAGATTAAAGCAACTGGAATTGACCCTTCAAGCATTCTATAATTGTGAGTTTTGATTTGTAAAACCAAAGACTTCAAAATATTTTTATCATTTAAGGAGATAGTAAAATTGGGATAACATTCAAAAGATATTGGACCTGTACAGAGACTAGACTCTACGGAACTTAATAGGGAATCGCCAAAGTTCGTGAATCTAGCATCTCTTAGGATGGCAAGGATGGAGGTATCTAGTCCTTCTTTGGTCAAGGTTTAATTCCGACTTGGATTAAACCTATATGGATATATTTAAAAAATTTATCCCGATGTTTTTTCAAAGACTGTTGAGAAAGTAGATTTATTGTTTCAAAAGGTTTTGTTAACTGAAGGTCTCTTTCTTCAGTCTTAATTGTAAAATTTGTTTTCAAAAAATGAAATTTAGAAGTTTCATAAATTTCATCCTTTTCTTTCTTTGGAATTTGCCAATTTTCTATTGATTTTTGAAAATCTTCTATTACTATTTCTTCACTGTTTATTATTTTCTTGGAATCAGAAGAAGTGGTTGATACAGAATTTGTAGAGGTAGTTCTACAGAAAAATGCATCCATTTTAAAAAGATTGTTTGCAATAATAAATTATTTTCCTTACAATCCAAAGCACTTTCTAGGTTTCACAGCCTTTCCACTGGCTTACTAACCAGACACAAGCTTAGGCAAAAACACTCAGGAAAATAAATTATTCTTACAAAAGATCTTTCCAAAATAAACACGAATTTTCTATAAATATACCCCCCAGGCTCTGATACCAGACACGCCCACAGATCCAAGGGGTCTAATAAACAACACGGAAATATTAATAGACTATATTCTAAAAACCAATAAATAGAAAAAACAAAGATAATAATGGGAATATGAAAAAAAAAACAGGAAAAGACAAAAATGATGATGAGAATATTGAAATGAAATATAAATATAGATATATATGTATATGTATATATATATAATATATAATATATAATATAATATATAGATAATATGTATATAATATATATATATATATATGTAATATATATATATATATAATATAATATATAATATATATATAATATAATATATGTATATATATTTAATATAATACTAATAGATAAATATATATATATATATATAGGTAAGAAAATGAAATAAACAAAATAGTAACTTTCAAACTTGAGCGTCCCCCAGTTTCTGTCTACTTATGATCATAGACCATAAGCTTGCATACTTTTGTAAGGGATCCCACAAAATTTGAAAGGATCTAGATAAATAAACTTGAAATATGAAATTTATTAAAAGTAGGTGGCGTAGCCAACCATCAAAAACTTACAAATTTGGAATCAAAAACTGGAGATACAACTTCCTTCGTAAAAGGAATTACAAATTATTCTTGAAATTGATTACAAGAGAGAAATTTAAGGTTTGGGGTGGAAAATGTGGTGTATATGGATGAAAGAGGAAGGTGGTGTATATGGATGAAGGAGGAAGGTGGTGTATATGGATGAAGGTAGAAGGTAGGGATGGAAGTGGAAGAGATGATGGAGAGAAGAGAGAGAGTGTTGGAAGGAGAGAGAAGGTGTATGGAGAGTAGAATGAATGCTTGGAAATGGATGTATGAAAATGGATGGATGTAGTGTTGGAGGGTACCTCCTTATATAGGCAAACCAAAGGGCATTTTTGGAATCATAAATAGTAACCAGGGGTATTTTTGGAATCATGAATAGTAACCAAGGGCAATTTTGTCTTTGTGAATAGTACTGGTACAGTATATCCACATGCCAGCCGCAATGTCTGTCTGCAAAATTGTCAGTGGTCACGTGTTGGAATCTTCAAATAATTTCATTGGAACACAGTTTTCTGGAATCTTAAAAAATCTTCAGAAATCTTCAAAAATCTTCAATCTTTGGAATCTTCAAAATCTGCAATCTTCAAAATTTGGATTTTGGGGAGTAATTGTCCCTTAAGTTTTGCCTAAGTACCATTTAAGGTAACTTAGCGGGATCTTTTTTTTTTTTTTTTTTTATTTTTTTTTTAGAAACCAGAATTACCAAACATGCTAAAGTGATCATAGTCGGAATCATTATCACTCAAGTTAATTGCTGGTTCATCCTGGTCCGAGTCTGACTGGGATTGGGGAAGGTATTTTCTGAACAAAGCAGTCATCTCTTCAGGGGTTTTTGCTGCAGCTAATTTTGAGGCTAAGTGGGATTTCTTGGCCAAAAATTGTGCTTGTCCCAAAGAAATGGTTTTTTCAGGTATTTGTTTGGAAAGTGGAAGGAATCGATTCTCAGTGAACTGTATTTCTCCAGATTTTCTAGTAGGATTTTTCAACCATATATCCATTTTCTCAACAGTGAGACTAGGAGGAATCTTGAATTTGTCCCACCATCTTACTAGAAATCTCCTTTGAATCAGTGAATTTCTATAATTTTCTGCATATTGTACCTTCGAAGCACCTACCCAAGCAAAGTAAAATTTCATGCAAAATAAAGCCAAGGGAGAGAACCTTTTTTCCTCCTCATTGGGTTTGTAACCCGCCTTAAATTTTTTATAACAAGTAAGAATTCTGTCTTGGAGGATTTGCTCAACGCAACCCCAATGTTCCCACCATTGTTGGAACCAAAGAGGAAATTTTTCTGGATTACAAGCGGTATCAAAAAAGATAAGCCAAGAATGTTTTCTCCCAACATCATTTAAGGAGATATATGGAGGTATCTAGTCCTTCTTTGGTCAAAGGTTTAATTCCGACTTGGATTAAACCTATATGGATATATTTAAAATTTTTATCCCGATGTTTTTTCAAAGACTGTTGAGAAAGTAGATTTATTGTTTCAAAAGGTTTTGTTAACTGAAGGTCTCTTTCTTCAGTCTTAATTGTAAAATTTGTTTTGAAAAAATGAAATTTAGAAGTTTCATAAATTTCATCCTTTTCTTTCTTTGGAATTTGCCAATTATCTATTGATTTTTGAAAATCTTCTATTACTATTTCTTCACTGTTTATTATTTTCTTGGAATCAGAAGAAGTGGTTGATACAGAATTTGTAGAGGTAGTTCTACAGAAAAATGCATCCATTTTAAAAAGATTGTTTGCAATAATAAATTATTTTCCTTACAATCCAAAGCACTTTCTAGGTTTCACAGTCTTTCCACTAGCTTACTACCCAGACACAAGCTTAGACAAAAACACTCAGGAAAATAAATTATTCTTACAAAAGATCTTTCCAAAATAAACACGAATTTTCTATAAATATACCCCCCAGGCTCTGATACCAGACACGCCCACGGGCTTTCTATATATATATATATATATAGGGGAGGGATCAAGTGAGAACCCTCCCCTAAGTGAGAACTCACCTTAGGTGAGAACCAACCAAAACTACGTAGTTTTATACATTAAAAAACCAACAGCTATTCCAATTACACAATCACGCCATTCACTCTTGCAAAATCACCATAAAAAATCGCAAATCATTCTTCATCATTCAACAATCGCAAAAACATGATCAACAATCGCAGATCCTCCATCACTTCGATCTTCATCATTCTTCTGTCATTCAACCTCAGATCTTCCTCATCATCGTTCATCCTTCCTTAATTAGATCAGCCTCCTTCCTCATCATCGTTCATCCATCCTCATGGCTCTGTCATTCAAAAATACAGATCGCAAATCAGATTAACAAAGACGATCTAGAATCAAAGAAAAAGATTCAAAACAATTGATCTCAATTGCATCAATCAGGTAATGTAATATCCAACAACTATAAATGAATATTAATTTTTGTTCTGTTTTTGATGTTTATAATTATTCAGAAATTGGTTAAATCTGAAACAAATTGGAAATAATTCAGATTCTATTCAGATGGAAACAATGGAATTGCATGAAACAATATACAATGATCTACAAGAGAATGATGATCACCATGAAATTTCTCTGTCTTCAACTATTGAAAGAGGTACATTCGCAATTAACTTTCTTCATAATCTAAAAAAGCTAGTTCTAAATAATTGTTCATGTGTTCTATAGATAATAGTACATATTATTTGTTTCTTATTTATAATTAGTTCTAAAAATTGTTGAAAAAATAAAATTGAGTATATTGAAATATATAGTTCAATACATTCTTCAAACTGTACCTAATGTTCTAAACATTTGTTCATATGTTCTATATATTATCACATATGTTCAAAAATTCCACTTAAATGCAGTGTCAAATGAAGAGCAGCCTAATGATTCTTCTACTGCAATTATATCCTACACTCAACAAGTAGAATTTGGGCTGACTCCTGAAGGAACAAAAGAATGGAAGCCATGTTGCTCTCCAGAAAAAATACCTACTGTAGGAACAGAATTTAATACTATTGATGAGGGTATTCAATTTTACAAAGCATATGCCACTGAAGCATGATTTAATATTAGAAATCTGCAGTTAAAAAAAGAAAAAACTCAAATGTTGTGATTTTTCAATACTGTTTGTGCAATAAAGCAGGCCATAAGCAGAAAAAAATTGTTGAACATACTGAAGGACAAACACCAAGAAGAAGATTAATCACACGTGTTGGATGTCAAGCATAAATTGTTTTAAAGTACTGAAATGATGGAAAATATATTGTCTTTCGTTTAAAAGAGGAACATTACAGTCCACGCTGTATGAAATTTCAAAAACAGGGAAGAAATCTGATAATACTACACAAGAAGATGATTGTTGATAATTCTAAGGTGAGTCATATTCTAAATTTAAAATGTTTACAAACATCTTTACTTGTACATTTCTAACAGTTCATAGTGAAACATAGAACATAACATCTACAATTTTTCAAATTGTATTTACTTTCCTTATAAAATCTCTTAATGTGTTTTGTGTAGATGAATGTTGGACCCGTAAGAACATATAGACAAATAAAAGAAAATGTTGGAGGATACTACAATGTAGGTGCATCTAAGCAGGATTTCAAAAACTTCCATAGAGATTTAAAGGCTTACATTTATGAGTCAGATGCCCAAATGTTTATTGACATTTTCAACAAGAAAAAACTTCTATGGTCTGCATTCTTTTTCGACTTTGATATGGATGAAGACGATCATTTGTGTAGAGCTTTATGGGCAGACCCAATTTGTAGAAAGAATTGTGCTCTATTTGGTGATATGGTATCTTTTGACACAACATACCAAACAAACAGGTATTATATTATATGTACTCATTTCTTATTGCAATGTTCTAAATATTTATTAATGAATTTCAATATCTTATTGGCATGTTCTAAAATCTTATTCTTATATTCTTAATAAGTTTTCTTATTTGCAAATTTTTTTATATTATTTCCACAAATATAACATGATATTTGGCCCCTTTACTGGAGTAGACCACCACAAAAAATGTGTTACGTTCGCTGCTTGTTTCATTGCTAAAGAAGATATTACATCATTTGAGTGGGTTTTCAAAACGTTTCTTAACGCAATGGGAAGCAATGAACCTACGTGCTTAATAACAGATCAAGACCCAGCAATGAAGATTGCAATCAAAAATGTTTTCAAAAAAACAGAACATAGATTCTGCATGTGGCACATTATGAAAAAGATGAATGATAAATTAGGTAAGCCTTCTAAAACTTTGTTTACAATTAAATTTTTTAATGCTTGACTGTTCTAATATATGTTTTGACCAGGTATTACATTGTATGTTCCAATATATTATTGGCATGTTCAAAATATTTGTATATTATGAAGATACTAACTCCTTTTTTTAATAGGTCGTGCAATTATGCAAGAAACCAATTTCTTAAAAAGGATTCAACCAATTGTTTGGAGTGTTGAGATTGAACCTGCAGAATTTGATGAAAAATGGAAAGCAATCATTTCAGAGTTTAATTTGGAGAAACATGAATGGCTATGTCAAATATTTGAAATCAGAAAAATGTGGATTCCAGCGTATTTCAGGGACTTATTCCTAGGAGGAATTATGAGAACTACATCAAGGTCAGAGAGTGAGAACAACTTTTTCACTGCTTTTACAAATTCTCATCTAAGTCTTGTAGAATTTTATTTGAGATTTGATAGTGCAATGGATGCACAAAGGCATAACCAAGCTCACAATGACAATGATGCCAAACATAAAAGACCTGTATGTAAAACACCAATGGGTATTGAAACACATGGAGCTGATGTTTATACAACCACTGTCTTTTATGAGTTTCAGGAAGAGGTTTATAATGGTTCTTTTTTTGTGTGGAATAGACGGATTCTATAAACAACCTCCTTTCGAAATTTACACTATCAAAGAGCAAAGGACATCAAAAAACTTTCAGGTTATGTACAGCAACATTGAAGATGAAACAAAATGTTCGTGCAAGAAGTTTGAGAGACAGGGCTTACCATGTAGACACATGGTGTGGGTTTGGAAGGCAAAAATGCTTGAATCAATTCCTAATAGGTATGTGCTTAACAGATGGACTACATTAGCAACAAGTTAAAAAAATATAAATCTGCAAGGAAATCTTATAGAAGAATGTGCTGCTACAATTGATAAGAAAACATTGTTGAATCAACTATGGTCAGAGATTAATGTTTGTGTCTATTTAGCTCAAGGTAGTGAGGAAAATATAAAGGATCTTGTGAAGAAGTTTCAAGGAATCAGAATGGATTTAGAAGCTAAAAACACTCAAAAAGACACTGAGAAAACAGAACTCTTTCAAAAAAATCAAGACATTGAAATATTGATTGGAACTAGTGTACCAACTGAAATTAATGTCAAAGCACCGAAAATATCAAAGAACAACGGTACAGGTGTACATATTCCAAAAGGAAACACTGATAAAAGATTGAAGGGTGAAAGAGAGAAAGCTGTTGAGGAAAACAAGAAAAAAAAGAGGTTATGCAGAGTCTGTAAACAGCTTGCTAACCATGATAGCAGAAACTGTCCAGAAAAAGAGAACTGATCTCATATATTGTTTAGAACATATGATATAAGGTTTAGAACATATGATATAAGGTTTAGAACATATGATACATGTTTTAGAACATACGATATTTTTTTAGAACATACAATAATTTTTTTTCTATGTAAGAAGCTAAAACATAAATATTTTCTTATATGGTACACTATTTTGATGACAAAGTGGATATAACATGTTTTTTTTAGAACATACAATAAATTTTTTACTATGTAAGAAGCTGAACATACTGCTGTCATTTGGTTCTCCTTATATCCTTCATTCTCAACACTGAGATATGACATCCAGAAAAAGAAACCACTATTTCATCCAATCTAATTCAAAATATGTGTTTCAAACACTTCATTACTGATATCAAAATCGTGTATGTTCCAAAAAATATGTTTCATGTTCCAAAATAATATGTCTTACGTTCTAACATATATAATTACAACAATTACAGAATATACAATTATTTTAAATGTTCATTCTTCCATTTTAATGCCTTCTCATTTACACCAGCAACTTCTTTGTTTCCAGAATTTGACAGAATCTTCCAACAGTACTCAATTCTAAAATTCTTCAACTAATCAACCTGCAATATCTCATTCATTATTACTAACATTATCAAAATAATAACAACAGCCTATAATAAAAAAGATTTAAAAAAAACTCACATTGTTCTTTCGAACTCCAATATCCCATTTAGCCTCATCTTGTCCAAAATAGGATTCCATATGTTTCAAAAGGAAAACACCACAATCATCATTGTTGGTTGAGTCTTTCCACTTCAACTTCAAATGTCTTGAAGCATAAGCACTGATATCATTCAAGCAATTAGGGCTTTCTCTTTTCATATAAAGATAATATGATTTCACCTGAAAAACATAGAACAACATCTTATCAATATTAAAACATATCATCAACTACTCAGAACATACACTTAGATTTTTTGAACGTGACAGTAAATATATAGAACACAATAACAAAACTAAAAAACAGTTGAGTAATCTTACCAAAGCCTTTGCAAAACCCTTATATTTACTATGAACTGTTACACATTTATCAAGAGCCTTGTTATCAATAACATCTATCTTTCCAGTAAAATGGTTGATAACGAAAAGATAGAAATGTGCAGCATAAACAACCGGAAAGAACACCTACAAAAATAAACCATTAGCAATCATAATAATTACAAACAACAATTAAAATAAAACACAATTTACTTTTAATATAATTACCAAGTGATAATTCTGTAAACTATCTACTTTAGCCTCACGAAGTTCATAACTAATCCTCTCAAAAAAAGCATTGTGTCTGTCGCTGTACTTAATACTTCCAGGAACTCCCTTATCAGTACACAGTATCACCTATACAAAAAAACAACATTGATATTAATATAATCCAATTTCTTTTCCACAAAAAAAAATATCAAAATGTAAAAACACATACAAATGGTACAGTAGAGAAGAAGAATCTATGCACAGAAGTTGGACCCTTGCTCTTCTCTTCAGAATTCAATATTCGAGACCACGCATCAACCACATTACTAACCAAATGATTGCTTCCTGACAAGCTCATAATCTCCTCTCTATTGATTGTGGACAAACAATCACTATACAATAACTCACTTCAAAAAAAACAAACAGAATAAAATAAAAACAATAAGTATATCTTAAAGAAAATTCAAATTAACACAAACAACATTCAATTAAGATCTTACTGTGGGTCTTCATTACAAAAAGCATATTCAACCAACATTCTTCGCGAACTAAGCATATTATTTAGTAAATGCTGAGACTCGAGCAAAAATGGAGACTGTAAATATCTAGGCAACTTTGAAATCCTTTTTGAACGATTTCCAACACCAACTTCTTGCACTTCCTCAACTACATCTTTGTGTACTCTCCTATTAACAACAGAAAGAAAATAACAAAAGGGGACAAAATTAACCAGGTTCAAAAACAGAAACCACATAATCTTAAATTCTATTCTCATGTTCTAAAATATAAACCATATGTTCCAAACACACATACACATGATCTAAATTAGAAAAATTCTTAAATCACTTACATTGTATTACTATCAGAAACATCATCAGCAAAACTTTCATCAAGCCCAACAACTCCTACTCTCAACACTTCTTCAACAAACTCTTCTCGAACTTCATCCAAATCAAATTGACTATATTTCATACCACACCTACTTTTCCACTATAAAATATAAAAAAATTAAAACCATAAAACAAACTATAATTTCAAAATAATGCAACAAAACCTTTATTATAAATGCACTATACCTTTTCAGCAAACTTCAAATCTTTGTCCATCACAATATCTCTCATGAACCGCATTACAAAAAAACCACATGTTTTGTGATCTTTTTGCTCCGGCACACCCTACAACACAACAAGCACAAAATTAAAATAATGTACATCAACCTAACCATTACGTTCTAAAAAATTTCACACATGTACAAAACAAATATACAAGTTAAGAATTACCAAAAGTGCAGTCCATTTGACTTTAACTTCATCATTCTCAGAGTATAATTGAAGAGCCCTGTTAAAATAAAAATCATTAAAATCAGGTACATCATCTTAATCTTCAAACATAGTTATATATCAAATAAACTATAAAAAAAAAACATACTCATTCACAACATCAATCCATACATCTCCCTTTGGCAAACGCCTTCTCAAGGGATCCAACCAATAAGCTCTAAAATTCTTCAAATCGATAATTGACAACGTCCAATGTCCACTGAAAATAATACTATTATTATTTCAAAATAAAGAAAATTACTTAAAAAAATATTAAATAAAATAACTAAAACAATCATACCCTATATTATATGGACACAAAAAGATAGACTTATCCATCGTGGACATCTTCAATCGATTCATCAACTCATCTGAGCGCTGACTTACTGTTTTAGAACTTCCAATGGAATAAGTGTAATAAGGATCAACAAAATAAAACAAATTCTCCATTCCTCTTTTCTTCAACAAATTAAACAAGTAGCTACATAAAAACAAAAAAGAACATAGTAAGAATCAACTACAACTAATATAAATAAAACTATAACATTTCAAAAACAAAATACCTCATATAGAAAATTATAACGTTGCAAGTTATCTCTTCCATATGAACCATAGAATATATATCCTGCCTCAACAATAATGCTTTAGCAGAATGTCCAAACAACTCTTCACCAACAACATAGCTAACAAAATTCCCTTTCACCAACTCCGCATTTGCCCATTTGCACAACATCCGTAACTTATCTGGAATATTTCTAGGCAAAGATTGAAAATTTACATCCACCGCATCTTCTATCACCACGTTATCAACTTCATCATCAACAACAAACCTGTTGACAAAACAAACAAACTTAAAAAATCAAATAGGAATAACATAACAAGAAGCATAAAACGTATGTTCTGAACAATAAAGCATACGTTCTAAACAATAAAGCATATGTTCTAAAATATAACAAACATTAAAAAACATAAACAAAATATAAAATAATTATTTTCACATACATTACTTCAGGATCAGAATTATTCTTCATATCTGCACCATCCGATTTCTCAACAATTTTTTTGCTTGTGTAGATCCACCTTCAGTTCCAACAAAATCAGGCAACTCTTGACTCAACAAATTAAAATTCGGACAAGAATATTTTTCTTCAGATTTATTCATTAGAGTTTTACTCTCTCTATGATCTTTCTTCTCTCTTTTAATTCTTTCAACCAACGCATCTATCTCATCAAAAAATTCAGAATTAAAATAAGGATGGCTATCTTGACTAGACAAATCACAATCAACATCTCCAGTCATTCCTGAATCTTTTTTACTTTCCGCTTTGTTCTCATTAACTACTTCTTCTTTCGCTCCTTCACTTTGAGAAACCAGATCTTCATTGCCTCGAGTATATTTACTCCACAAGGTGTTGATCAGATTAGACATCTCAACACTTGTACCATCTTCACCAAAAACAACATTAGCTTCTTTCAACATACAGTACATTTCATTAACTTTAGAACCCAATTCTTTAGCTAATGATTGGAACTTAGCAAGAAATTCCTGCATATACAAATCCATAATAAAAAAACAGGGCATGTTATAAATAATATTAAGCATGTTCTAAAATCTAATAAGCATGTTCTAAAATTTAAAAACAAAGATAAAGATGTAATAACGTACAAAAATTTGAGCAGGTCCACTCGAAGAAGCTTCTCCACATTCCTTCCTATTGGCTCCTTCAGCATCTTGATTATCTTCTCTTGGCACATTTCCTTCATCCATATCCATATTTTCTCTTACCAAATTTTCTCCCACCACTATTCTGTCTAACACAATCCCACTTCCAAATCCCCTCATCTTTTTCAAAACCATCCTCTTTTGTATTCGTTCTTTATTCCAAACAGATATCAGTGGAAAATCTCTTGGATTAACAACATTAGCTCGTTGAAGCCTATCAAAATAACTTATCTACAAAAAAATAACAAAAATGAACAAGTTATACACAAATTTAAAAATAAACAACAAACAAATATTATCAAACACATAATCAAAAAAAGAAAATTACACTTACCAACAAGAAAGGAAGGGGACCTGTAAAAAAAGTAGGACTCCTTTTCCATTCACTGACAGAATCCAACAAATGCTTATATGCAAAAGAACACCAATCCAAATTTGCAATTTCCTTAACATTCCTATAACTATAAAGAAACTTATAGTTCATAGCCTGGTTCTTGGTAGAACGAATACAACAATTCACAACATAGAATACAAAATGCAACAAAAACTCATCACACAATGGTTTCGTCTTCAGATCATTCAGCTTAGCAATCACAGTACTATTAATTGGATTTCCAATCTCAAGTCCAAAATATGACCTCCATTGAGCAAAAAAATCTGAAGACTCATCTTCCCCAACATCTTGTGGCTCCTCAATTTCTACACCTCCACAAGGCAAGCCATAAACAGCCTTAAAATCATCCTTAACAAACTTCAATTCTTCACTATTATCCAGCATAAGGCTACACCTATCAACATTAAAACTATTCACAAGTTTTTCACAAAAAGTAGCATTATGAACATCTAAACTTAGATGCAAAAACCCACCAAATCCAATCCGCTTAATTGCATCCTTATGAGTCTCCGGAATATCATGAAGAATACCCATAAACTGTTTAGGAGGTATTCTTTGACCAAGAGCAACCTTATTCCGTTTAAAAACATTTTCATCATCACCTACACTAACAACCTTCTTCCTCTTCTTTAAAAACCTAGAAGCAACATACAAGTTTCTGGCAAACTTCACTTTCTTTACCTTCTTAGCATCAACATCTTCCTTTAAAGCATCAACATCTTCCTTTAACGCATCAACTGAAGCTTCAGAAACTTGAGAAGAATCAAAACCTTTACTAGATAGACTCCTTGTTTGCCGCCTAAATGTACCTTTCCTAGATTGACTACTAGTTTGCCGAATCAACTCACCTTTCATAGATTGACTCCTGGTTTTCCGCCTCAACAAACTATTAGACGGAACGATGTAACTAGACAACAAATCATTGTCAGCAGGAATGGCTGGCATTGAAGGTCTTTTCGAAATTGAAGCTCTTTTAGAAGTCCTTTTAAATCTTCTAGAAGAATGTGTTTTTTCAGTTCTAACTTCAACAGGAACAACAGTTTCACCTTTCTTCTTATTTTTCTTATCTTCATCAGAACAATATTTTTCCATAATATCATCCAGCAAATTCTGATCAATAACATTCTTTGGAAAAATCTCTTCTCCATTGCCGCCCATTTTCTAAAAAAACAGAACATATACTCAACATTTTAGAACAAACAAATGCAAATATAAAACAAATATACAACGAAACATAAAACAAATGGAATAACTCATCAACCAAACATAAAGTAATTTAACAAAGCAATAACTCAACAACAGAACATATGATCAATATTTTAGAACAAAAAATGCAAAAACATAAAACAAAAATAGAACAAACTCAAAAACGTTCTAAAACTAACTACATTTGAATACAAAAAACATACAAAATCATACCGCAACAAACTTTGAAAGTTCAAACGAATGAAAACACCAAACAAACCAATATTGTTTTAACAGAACAATTGTTCAATATTCTAGAACAAAACAAATGCAAATATAGAACAAACATAGAACAATTTTGAAACTCATTAAATTGGAAAATAAAACCATAACAAAATATCAAAGTTAACACAAATGAAAAACTTAAAAGACAAAAAGCTACAGAAATTAGGCCTCAAAACTTAAAAATAAAGAACAAACATAAAAAAAACAATATCTCATTAACAAAACATACGTTCATAATTTTAGAACAACAAATACAAAATATAAAACAATAACAGAACAACATAACAACATTCTCAAACTGAATACATTTGAATACAAAAATCAAAGAAAAACATACAGAAACTTCTTTATAAACATCAAACAAACGAAAACCTAGAAAATCAAAAAACTGTACAAAATCGAACTCAAAATCAACAAATAATATAAAACAACAAAATAAACGAAACACATAAAGCAACAAAACCTCATTCAGAAGAATAAATTCACAGAAAAAAACCAAAAAACGAAAAAATGCAAGCAAAAACAATGAATAGAAAAAACGAAAAAGATAAGCAACTAACCAGATTTAAGAGGAACAAATACACGGTAGAATCAATGAAATACAGATCGCAAATCTTCTATAAAAACCAAAGTTGATCGACGCTAGATTAGAAGAGAAATGACAGAAGATAGAAATGAGGAAGAAGAAGAGCAGTAAGTCGAGGAACGAAGTCGAGGAACGAAGAGACTCAACTCTTCAACTTCAGAGACGCGCGCAATTAATTAACCAAAACACAGCGTTTTGGTTAATGAAAAACCCCCCAAAACTACGTAGTTTTGGGTGGTTCTCACCTAAGGTGAGTTCTCACCTAGGAAAGGGTTCTCACAAGAGCCCTCTCATATATATATATATATATATATATATATGAATGGTATTTTGGAAAAGTCACAAAAATATAGTCTAGATAGGCAATGAGTTTTTAAATGGTCTAAATATGTAAATAAGTCTCCCATTTGATCCAATTTTGTAATTTCTCTAAGTAATATATATATTATATTAAGTATATACAGTAAAACCTCTATATAACCTCTATTTTGTTATAAAAAAACTCGGTCCCAATTTGGGCCAATTATAAATAGGAATAATCTCCCAAACGTTATTTGTTATACACTTTTCAAGTCTCACCTTTAGAAACTATACCTCTATATAGTAATAATTATATATTTATATGTATATATATTAAGAATTCAAACTAAATTATAAAATATTAAAAAAACTATTCATTATCTATGAGTTGGAAACACAAACTACAACCTGAAATTATAAATATTTAGTATTCTCATTGATGTTTACATTTTTTTCCATAAAACTCTTCCAATTATCTACATATTGGAAACCTAAGCTCTAAATTGAAATACTTATCGAGGTCTGTGGTTTGCAAGTGAGTTATTAAGTACTCGCAAGTTCAAAGATTTAGTAGCAAATATAAAAACTAAATCAATGTGTCAAACAACTTTACATAAATATTTTCTTAATAATAATAATTAGAGAGTTCTTGTTATTCTTAAAAATTTAAAATTTTATATGTTAGAGAAATTTTATTATACCAAACTCTATTTAGTAATAACTTCTCAATTGTTATACAAATAGCCCGGTGCCAAGTGTATTCCTATATAGAAGTTTTACTGTATTAGTATATTATTAGATAGAGATAAATAACTAATAATTTTATAAGGATATATTTAATAGTAGAAATACTATATCGACGCTTTTAACTGTCACTACCGTTAAAACTGGTCACTAACAATATTATTAGTCATTAACTTGGTGAGAATTCACTACAAAAAAAGCAGAGCTTTTACCGACGAAATTTATCTTCTATAGTGACTAAAAATATTCTGACCAAGTTAATGACTAATAATATTGTTTAGCGGTGTTCATCGGTCGGTTCGGTCTGAAAACCGAACCGAACCGAAATAACCAAAAATCAAATAGCCTCAAAAATAAAAACCGAACCTAACCAAATAATAATAAATAACCGAACCGAACCGACCAAATTATTTCAGTTGGTTCGGTTCGGTTATTCGGTTTTCTTATATTAAAAAATTTCATTAACAATTATTTTTATATAAGGTTAATATTACACCGTTAATGATGTTGTTGGGTATTTACTTATATATACAATAATTTTTATTTTTATTTTTATTTTTGGATTGAAAGAAAAAAAAAGAATAGAAAGAAAAAAACGTAGAAATTTTATATAGAAATGAAATCAATCTTAATTCCAAATATGAATTAGTGTATAATTGCACTAAATTGGTAGATAAACATTAAATAGACCAAAAATATAATCAGTTACAGGCAATCCAAAAACTATCATGCTTAACAAAGATTCTAATAATATAATTCTAAATCAAATATAACTTAGAACAATAAATGACATACACTAATTATTATTATTTTTTGGTAGGAACAGGAAAGAAAAAACAAAAAACAAAAAAACAATTAACCTGAGATTAGCCTAGGGAAGCTAACCCCCACTACATCTTCCAAAAGAAGAGAAGATAAATAATCAGGAGGAAAAGATAAGGTTGTGACGTCCAACATCCGCTCATGCGCATCAGCCGCCAAACGATCCGCTACCCGATTTTGCTCTCTAAAGACATGGCTGAAGCTGATGAAGTCAAAGGAAGAACAAAGCCTTCTAATACCTTTGATTAAATTTTGGCTATTTAAACAAATAGCTTTCTTATCGGAGATCATTTTAATGGCCTCGAGGTTGTCAGATTCTACAAGCACCTTTTTCAACCCTAGACTCTTGGCCAGTCTTAGGCCAGAAAAAATCCCCCAAAGTTCAGCCGAAAAGGATGAACCCATGCCTAGATTATGAACAAACCCAGACAGCCAAGCACCCCCATCATCCCTTAGAACACCTCCTGCAGAAATTTTACCGTTATTAAGGCAAGAACCATCCGTGTTTAATTTTACCATCCATTCCCTAGGCCTACAACAGCCAAGGAGGTGAAAATTTTCTTTTGGGTAGAACTAGCAAGTGCATCTCCTTTGAAGCTGTCAATAATATTGGATAATTTTCCCGAGAAGAACTCTCTCAAATTAGGAAGAATAACAGTTTTCCTTTCAAAAATCTCCTCATTCCTCCAATACCAAATCTGGTGACAGACAATAGCAAAGAAAATATCACCATGCTCAAGGTCAGCCAACAACTTCCCACTAACTCCATCTGCAAATCAGTCAAGATCAGAGTGGGCCAAGAAAGTCGAAAGCAAGTGGTGAGGGAGAACTTTCTTCCACACTTCCTTACTCCTAGTACAATCCCTAAGAGCATGGAAAATAGTTTCCACATGTCATCTGCATCTGCTCCAAGCACCAGAATCCACCAGATGCCATCTATTTCTATCTTAATTAGTGAGCAACCTATCCTTAACACCAAGCCATAGAAAGCTCCTGATACGGTAGGGAATCTTTAAACCCCAAATAAGCTTCCAGACATCAGAGTTGGAACCCGCCCCATTTTGATTGAAGGCCTCAAAGGCAGATTTACAGGTATATGCCCCGTTATTTGTCAACGCCCAACAATGACTATCCTTATCTTCCTCCTTATTGCTTATCTTAACCCCTCTAATCCTCAAGAGCAAGGAGAACATTGGAGTGGGGCTGCCAATTATCCTGAACAAAGTTTTTAAACTCAGGGTGAGATTCCCAGGCCACCTGGTACCTAAAAGGTCTATCCCCTTTAGACCGATGGCTTTTAACCAACTTAACTAAAATAGGACAGTGATTAGAGTGACGGAAAGGAAGATTTAACACTTTCTATTCGGGAAATCTACAGATAGCTTCAATTTCGCATAAACTTTGTCCAACCGAACAAATACATTATTACGCTTCCAAATAAATTTATGACCAGCAGCTCCCAGATCCGAAAGCCCACATAAATCCATATTCTGTTTATGGTTAAGGCACCTGTTAACATAGTGGTTCCCACCCCCTCTTTGATCGCTCATAAGTGCAATATCGTTAAAATCCCCAGCCACAAACCAAGCATCCAAAATACTTGTACTCATAGTATACAGAACCTCCCACAGCCTTTTACGATTGGCCATAATAGGATCAGCATAAACAAAGGTGATAAAGAAGGGTTTATTACCAGGAAAACAAACCTTACTATGAATAAATTGTTTATCCATACTGACAATGTCAATCTGAACAAGATCTGGCTTCCAGAAGAGCCAAATCCCCCCCAGCCCGGCCAGTAGCCTCCGATCTGACACAATTCCAATTACTAAACTTTCTAACCACCTCATCTGCTTTACTACCACTGATCTTAGTTTCCAACAAAGCAAAATAAGAAGGGTTAAATTGTTTAATTAAATCTTTAACATGGATACGTTTAGCCTTACTAGCCGCACCTCTAACATTCCACACAAAGAAGTCCATCAAAAGGTAGACTACTGACCACAGGCCCAACACCCTAAACCAGGTGTAGGTGCTGCAGCCTCACCCGGGCGGACCGGGGGGTGGACACCGTTGACGACAGATGATGTGATTGGCGCCGAAAGCAACCAATCGCGGAATCAAGCTGCTCGGCAGGACCGGAGCCTAGAGTATGGAAGAGTCGCCACCCACGAATGGGAAAATGAACACCGATCCCTTGCGGGAGACCGGTGATGGTTCGGGAAACTTAGGTACGAGCCGAGAAGGCTAGCTCCTTTCCGGAGAAAGGCTACTAGGCACCCCGACATCGCCCGATTGTGAACCACCGGCCTCCTACTTAGCGTGTTAGGCGATAACGGACTAATCGTATATTTCTTTAAGTTTAAAATTCATTTGAAACATTTTCTTTCTCGCTTTGAAAACCGTTTTGAGCATGTTATTGAAAGCCATTTTATTAAAGAATCACCCATTTTGCATGAATTTAAAGCATATAGGAGAGAGAGGGGGATAGAAGAAAGAATTGATTTATTTACAGTGTGAGTTATGCTTTATATCATATATTATATCTACGCTAATCTCACTCCCAAAAACGAGTTTATTTACATGGCTCGTACCTTAATCACCATTGGAACGACTTAGGTACGTTTCAAAACCCCGTTAGTTTATATGATGTTCACTTGAATCGCCGTTGGAACGACTCGAGTGTTTGAAAACGTTGAAATGAGAAGTTTTAACAAGAAAACGTGATTAAGCATACAAGTCCATTAATTTTGTACAAAACTGTTTAGTTAGGAAAACGATTTAAAACTCTGTTATTTACAATGAAAACGGTTTTAATTACAAGGTTCGCTTAATTCGTCGTTGGAACGAATTAAGGTTTCGAAACGTGACATTTTAGAAAACCACTTGGAACCAAAAAGAAATAAAAAACTCTTATTTACATTTTTGAAAGTCTCCAAATGCCTTTAATTTACACAATTGAATTGGAATCCTTTCGTGGCTTATTTTCCCCATTTTCACTCTCTTTAACCTTCATAATCACAACAATTAACAAATCAAGGCCAAATTCATCCAACCAAATACATTTGAAATATACACATATATACAAAAATAGAGTGAAAATGCATATATATATATACATTTTTATCCAAAAATAAGGATATATCTATAGATGAAAACGAGTAAAAGATACTATATGGTATAATAAAGAAAATGAAAAATACTAAATATAATGCATTCTTATTCTAATTCAAAACATGTAAAACAATGAACAAAGTTCATAAATGTGAAGAATATCATTTGGTTCAAACTAGTTTTAAGTAATAAATATATAGAAAATAACTTCCATCCTAAATAACGACTAATATAACTTGAATGAGCCAAAAACTATATATGTATACAAATATAATACTTTACAAAACCAAATCAAAATGAATTAGGTTCCAAATATGAAATATATAGCTACATAATACGTAATTAATAGTTATAGGACTCAAAAATAATTTTTATAAATATATTACATAATTAAATACCTATGTATACAAGTATAAATATCAAAAAGTTGAGAAAATGGGGTTAAAAGGGGAATTTTCGGATTCCAGCAGATTACCGACAGAAAATCCGTCGCTAATCTGCTGTTAGTGACAGAAATGGCAGAATATCAACAGCAGTCCTTATACTTTCCAGATTCATTAGAAGGCTTTAAATCTACTCTATTCTATCATTTTGGGCCTCCGAACTACCCCAAATCGGGTCATAGTCTACAACGGAACCTCCCTAAACGAGATCACGGTTCGTATTGGGACTTAAGACGGGATCACGGTTCGTATTGGGACTTAAGACGAGGTTTTTTATTTCAAAACAAAACCAAATGTTTATTTAATGCGTGACGGAATTTTAAATAAATACGGGAAAATAAATAAATGTGATAAATAAATAACTAAATAAATAAATAAAACTACATCCTAAAAATAAATAAATGAAGAAAATAAATAAAATAAATAAAATAAAACGAGTCTAGTCCTCGGATAATACCTCAAGATCGATATTGACAGCTGAAGTCGGTTGATTCCACGAATTATGATTTTTCGGTGTTGTTGGTGTTTTGGTAAAATATTTAACTTTTAGGAAATTTGGATTTTGTTGGAAAAAAATGTTTTCTCCCAAAAAAATTAACTTTCTCTCTCTAAAAATGTCTAGAGTGAGAAGCTCCCAAAAATTCTCCTCCCAAATGCATGGGGATCCGTGCCTTTTATAGGCACGGATCCCAAGAAGTTTTGGGCGTCGCCCGACGGGAGTTAGGCGACGCCCAAAACAGGTTGGGCGGACGCCCAACCTTAGTTGGGCGAACGCCCAACTTATGTTGGGCGTTCACCCAACGTCGTTGGGCGTTCACCCAACTTCATCGGGCATCGCCCGACGACGGCCAGGCGATGCCCGACACGACTGGGCGGTCATCGAACGGCCGTCGAGCGATGTTGACCGTGCGTCGGGCCACGCCCGACGCTCGACGGGCGACGCCCACGCTCCGACGGGCGACGTCCGATGCTCGGCACATCGGACGGGCGCCCGACGTGCCGCGCACCGTTGTTTACGGAGCGACGATCGCTGCTGGGAGCGTCATTCATCACTCACCGGCCGACGCTCGTTCTCCGGGGCCTTATCGCTCACTGTCGTAACAGTGAACGTACCCGACCTCACTCAGGAGACGCTGAATTTGTTAGCGGGGCTTTCAAGTGCCGGCTCCCCGATCTTTTCTGTTTATTTTTAAATTTTCTAATTAATGGAATCAACCGACTTGGCCGTTTATCGTGGGTTTTCGTCACAGGTCCTCCGGCTGGGTGTCTACAGTTGCCCCTACTTTTCTATTTTGACAGTGATGTGTGTGTTTTTGAAAACATTTTCCGTGAATGCAACACATGCAATGGAAATATATTAAAGTAAAAGACACATATAGAGTTGGAGGAGGAATACATGATCTCCGCGTCGCACGCTCCTGCCTTGTCTCCGATCTCTGCCTTGTCTGTCCCGTCTTTGCCTTTGAATCGGCTGCCGACGGACGCTTCTCGTGGGGACTCTGGCCTAGATCGATCGTAAGTAAATGGCTCTCTCTAGTAACCTAGGTCACCGATCGCGGGTAAAGTGGCTCTCTATAGCAACCTCGGTCATCGACCGTAGGTAAAATGACTCTCTCTAGCAACCCTGGTCATCGACCTTGGGTAAAATGGCTCTCTATAGCAACCTCGGTCATCGACCGTAGGTAAAATGGCTCTCTATAGCAACCCTGGTCATCGACCGTGGGTAAAATGGCTCTCTATAGCAACCTCGGTCATCGACCGCGGGTAAAATGGCTCTCCCTAGCAACCTCGGTCATCGACCGTAGGTAAAAATGGCTCTCTATAGCAACCTCGGTCATCGACCGTAGGTAAAAAATGGCTCTCTATAGCAACCTCGGTCATCGACCATAGGTAAAAATGGCTCTCTATAGCAACCTCGGTCATCGACCGTAGGTAAAATGGCTCTAACTAGCAATTCGGAATTTCAAGACACTATCGTCTGCATTTTGACTGGGGTTACTGTCTCGTGTACTGGAGTAATTGATGGGAGTGTCCTTATCCTTTCGTCTGGAACACTTTAGACTGAAAAAATCATTTTTTTTTGTTTTGTTGACTGTTGTCTGTATTTTAACTGGCGCCACTGTTCTGTAAATTTTGGCTGTCATCTGGAGTCTTCTCCTAGGGGTATTGGCCACCGCCTGGTAGAAACACAGGTTGAAACGGACTGCAAATCGGAGGTCTGTGCACCCGGTAATTAATTATTTACTTTTTACCTTTATGTCACGTCGTACCTTTTTCATTATTACGGATATGACATTTCCTCTTCCTATAAAAGGTGGTGGGGTTCATTTCCAACCCCACACCTTCTCTCTCTTCTTCTCTCTCTCTTACTAAAATTAGAGTATTCTCGTGATGGGGTCGGATAGATACGATGGCACGAAGTGTATGGAGGCGGGTTTCGAGGACTTGATTAGAGTGGCTCCCTTTCAGAATCCTGATTCTCACCTGAGCCGGACCAACGTCCATCCGGTAAGTACCCCCTTGTTTTTTATCATTTGTCAAGACCCCTAGGTTTTAGCAACTCCATCTTGAACGTCATTTGCATGCTAACCTTTAATCTGCTTAGAAGCCTTTTAGTTAGAAAACGCGAATTTTTATGCACGTGAGCAATGCTTTATGTTTTTTTTTGTTTTTTTTATTTGTTGAAAGAATGTGAACTTTGCATATGTGAATAGTAAGAATGCGAACAATGCATGCGATTAGGAAACGTGAATAGTGTACGTAAAAAATGTGAATAGTGCACGTGAATAGTAAAAATGTGAATAGTGCACGTGAATAGTAAAAACATGAATAGTGCATGTGAATAGTAAAACGTAAAAATGTACGTGAATAGTGCAAGCGAATAGTAAAACGTGAATAGTGCACGTGAATAGTAAAACGTCAAACTGTACGTGAATAGTAAAAACGTAAAAATATACGTGAATAGTAAAAACGTGAATAGTGCACATGAATAGTAAAAAATACTAAATGCTTTTAACCCAAGCTTGAATTGGATTAATCTCCTCGCAAGCACGCGGGAGAGTGGAACACCAAAGAATAATGAATTAAATCAAATCCTATACAAATGATCCTACAAATGAAATCTCAAAGAGTAACGATCCTAATCGAAAGGAATTTCTAAGTTAGATTTAAACACAACCAAAAGAATAACGGAATTCTTATTAGATGTACGTATAGAAGTGAGGCTATTGAGAAATAATGACTTTAGTTTAGCCTCTTGCCTTACCCGTACTGTTCCTTCCAGGTCATTGGCATTACTGGGACCACCGTGGATATACATACCTGGTATGCTATGCTTAGCCCAGCGGCTAAAGCCCGCGTTCGAGAGTTGGGCTTCGAGCCCTTTATTCTGGCGCTGCCTCGTGCCAATGGTGTGTGTGACCGACACGGCTTGAGTGCTTTATGTGAGAGGTGGGTAGACTCGACTCACACCTTTCACCTTTCGTTTGGGGAGATGACGATCTCGCCCCACGACTTCTCGCTATTGACTGGATTGCGGGGTAGCGGCATTTCGGTCCCCCTTTGCTTCGATATGGTGCGTCCTCGGGTCGACCCTACCGAGATATCTAATTTGATTGGACCCGGAGTCTACATGTGTTCCGGGGCCACTCCGGTGAAGTTCGTCACTACCTTCGGGCTACTGAGCCGCAGGGACTTCTGCGACCGAGATGACATGGATCGGGCCACCCGTAGCTTCCTCCTGTATGCTTTAGGCGAGACGATCTTCCGCACTAAGAGCGGAACCATACACGCAGGTCTCATCCAGGCTTTCCATGATTTGGACGTAGTGTCGTCCTATGATTGGGCTGGAGCTGGCTTGGCCTTTCTATACAAGTTTTTGGACTTGACTTGCCGGAAGCGCAAGGATTTCGGCGGTTACACCTTTGCCCTCCTGGTGCGTTTTCTATCATCGGCTTGTCTCTTTATTCTTTTCACGATTTCTGCTTTTGACGTCGGTTTTTACGAATAGGTTTGGGCCTATGAGAGGAGGATTCTCCCGAGCGCCCGCAGGATTAGACCGCACGTAGCTACGCTTCCACTTATGGCGAGGTGGAGTGACTTTGACTTGCGCATCGAGAGGAGGCGGACGATGGCACGATTCCTATCATGGATTGACACACGGTGCCTGGGACAGGTGAACGTCTCCTGACTATGCTGGATTTTCATTCGTTCTTGTCTGACTTTTCTTATTTTTCAGATCTCCTTCAGATGGGACGACCTCGACTTCGGTCCCGATTACGCCTATGTCACCTGCATCCAGGGGCAGCAGTGTGTGCTCACCGGCCCGTGCGTACGAGCGTGGTATTTGGGCGACAGGAGTTTTACCGGGGTTGACGCCACACATTGGACTCCAGGCGAGATCCATGTGTCTATGTTCGCGGTGAGGATCATGCCCCTGCAGGAGATACGTTGTGATTTGACTCGCCAATTTGCGCCTCGGGACGTGTGGGACCACGCGGGGGGTCGCACCCACTATTTATCGACACTGTTGACTCCGATGGACCCTCTTGAGGTTGTGATGGACGTGGATCCTGCGGATGACGTGTTCTCGGCGGCGGCCGTCGCTGAGGTCTTCGGCCTAGAGGAGGTTCCGGTAAGTGCTTGACTTATTTATTCTTTATTTGTGAGATAGTTAGGTGTATTCATTTTGTCTTTGCTTGCAGGAGGGTTCCTTAAGGAGCGCTCGGACGTCGGACTTTTTCGATGGTACCCGAGCCCGGACATCTGTGAGCGAGCCTTCATATCATGCGGGTGAGTCCTCCGACGCCGCCCGACCAGAGCAGCTCTACCTTAGCGCACCCTTCCCGACCTCAGGGAGAGAGTATTCGGTGGTTCGTTATGGCGAGGCGGGCGTGGCCTACTCCGGCGTTGAGACAGCCCCTCCGGTTTTCACCTCGATGGTGTCGTTCGATCCCCCTGATGCCCTCCATACCTCGATGGAGACATGCACCGACTTCATGGGATTATCCGATTATTTTCGAGAGCGGCTCAACCTGCGTTGCGCCAGCCACCTGGTAAGTATTCTTATTTTGTCATAGTGTAGTGAAATGTATGCATGTGATGCGCTTATGTATGTATAACTTCCGTTGTTATCTATTTTGGTGTTTTTTTTCTTTTCTTTTTTTTATTTGCAGAGCGATCTTCATGCTAATGATCAGCGGTTCAGCGAGTCGCAGCGGGATACCGATGCTAGGGTCGGACGCGTCTACCGAGAGAGAGATGCTTATTGGGCGGAGATGATCCGAGTGGAGACCGAGGGGCGCCTTGCCGCGGAGGAGGGTCGTCGGGTTGTCGAGGAGGCCTTAGCCGGGGAGCGGGCTTCACATTTGAGGGACTTCGAGGACTTCTGGGATTTTCCTCCTTGATAGGCCCATTATTTGTAGTTTTCTCATTAGTATTACCCCGATGTATAGCTTGTATATAGGGAGAGGGGTGGATAGGTTGTAGGCTTTTTATGTGAAGGAGGTAGGAAATGTATAACTCATGATTCATAATACAATGCATTCAGTAGATTATAATGATTCCAATCATTCTCTTCAAATATATTCATGCCTTTATTTATTTACAAACAACAGAAATACTTAGTCGCTTATACATTATTTCGTAATTGTTCAAGATATAACTACTGTTACCAGGATTATGCCGTCCATAGTAGTTAGCTTCACCGCCCCTTTGCTTAGGATCTTCTTCACGAGGAACGGTCCTTCCCAGTTTGGCCTAAACTTTCCCCTAGGGTCGGTGTGCGTCATTCGGATCTGTTTCAGCACCATATCTCCTTCTTTGATAGGGCTGGCCTTGACCTTTTTATTGAAGGCTCGGGCCATCCTTCTCTGATATAACTGCACATGGTAAAGAGCCTCCATCCTTTTCTCGTCCACCAATGCCAACTGTTCATATCTCTTCTTCACCGATTCCGTCTCGGGAATCTCTGCTTCTACTGCGATTCTCAACGATCGCTTTTCAATCTCAATTGGGAGAACGGCTTCTGCCCCATATACTAAGGAGAATGGCGTTGCCCCAGTTGACGTTCTAACCATCGTGCGATAAGCCCATAAAGCGAGCGGAAGCTGCTTATGCCAATTCCGATGCGATTCCACCGTCTTTACGAGAATCCTCTTAAGGTTCTTATTTGCGGCCTCCACTACACCGTTAGCTTGCGGGCGATATGGAGAAGACTTATGATGCTCGATACCGTATTCCTAGAGGATACTTCTCACTTCCCCCTGAAACTGGACCCCATTATCCATGATCATGTGATGAGGCACTCCGAACCTGATGATTAGGTGCTTTTCAATGAACTTCCTCATCTGCTTAGATCCCAACTTGCTAAACGATTCTGCCTCTACCCACTTGGTGAAGTAATCAATGGTAACGGCAATGAATTTGTGCCCATTTGATGCATTAGGCCTCACTTCTCTAATGATATCAATGCCCCAAGCTGCGAACGGCCAAACGGGTGCCAACACGTGCAGTTCCATAGCCGGCAAGTGATTATAATCTCCGTGGATTTGACAATCATGGCATTTCTTCGCATATTCATTGCAATCTCTTTCCATGGTGAGCCAATAGAAGCCTTGCCTTATAATTTTCTTTGCCAACACTGTTCCTCCCATATGGGCTCCACAAATTCCTGAGTGCACTGACTCCATTGCCTCACGGGCTTCTCCCTCGTCTAAAGATCTCAATTGTAACCCATCGGTGTGCCTTTTGTAAAGCAGATCGTTGTGGATGACAAATTGCTGAGCTAACCTTCTGATCACAGCCTGATCCCTAAGTTCTGATTCTGCCGGGTACGTTCCACTTTTCATGAAGTTCACGATATCGAAATACCAAGGCTTTTCATCCGCTCCCAACAACATTACGTCTTCATAGCACGGTTTGTGGGATCTCCTCAACACCAAAGGCTTCGAGGCAAGGTTCCGAGGATTATCCCATACTGACACTAATGTGGCCAAAGCATCAGCCGCTTGGTTCTGCGCTCGAGGAATATGATAAAAGAGACACTCACCGAACCTCTGTGCTAACCCCCCTAGCTGGTCTAGGTACGGGCGCAATCTCTCTTCTCTTACTTCCCAATTTCCCTGGGCTTGCTCGATAATTAACTTTGAGTCGCCCCAGATTTCAACATATGATGCTCCCAGCGCTGCTAACGACTCTAACCCGTAGATGCACGCTTCGTACTCGGCCATATTATTGGCGAGAGGGAAGGATAACTTCTTCGCCATAGGGATCATTTCTCCTTCCGATGAGATAAGTAGCACTCCTACCCCGGCTCCATTCGAGTTAACCGCTCCGTCAAAGAACATTTTCCACGGTATAACTTCTATTGCGTTCAAGTGCTCATCGGGGAAAACATAGTTTATCTCCTCCTCTTCTGCATTTAGAGGCTGATTGGCCAGGAATTCCGCTACGGCTCTCCCCTTAATAACCTTTTTCGTTACATATTCGATGTCGAATTCGGACCAGAGCAACAACCATCGGGCTAGCTTCCCTGTTAGAGACGGAGTTCGGTACAGATACTTCACGGGATCCATCCGGGAGATAATGATTACTTTGTAAGATTGAAAATAGTGCCACAGTTTCTTTGTTAGCCATACTACTGCCACGCACGTCTTTTCGATCATGTTATACTTAAGCTCATATTCCAGGAACTTCTTACTCAGATAATACACTGCATGCTCCACACCTGTGTCCCCTTCCTGGGCCAGCATTGCCCCAATTGATCGCTCCTCGATCGCTACATAGAGGAGAAGCGGTTTTCCGAGTTTAGGCAGTCTCAAAACAGGTGGATTAGACAAGTAGTTCTAGACACTCTCCAATGCTTGCTGGCACTTATCATTCCAAACCGTGGGTTGATCTTTCCATAGCAGCTTAAAGACCGGCTCGCAGATCGCAGTGAGTCGTGCTATGAACCGACTGATATACTGAACCTGCCCCAGAAATCCTCTCACTTCTTTCTCATTTCTTGGTGCCGAAATTTCCTGTATGGCCTTTACCTTATCGGGATCCACCTCGATCCCCTTGTTACTGATCACGTAGCCTAAGATTTTCCCCGATGAAACACCAAAGAAGCACTTCTTCGGGTTCAACCTTAGCTTGAATTCTGCAATTCGGGCCAAAAACTTCTCAAGTGCAGCAAAATGCCCCTCTCTTGTCTCCGATTTGACCATCATGTCATCCACATAGACTTCCACTTCCTTGTGTATCACATCGTGGAACAGTGCCGTGGCCATTCGCTGGTAAGTTGCCCCAGTGTTTTTCAAACCAAATTGCATTACTCTATAGCAGTACGTTCCCCACTCAGTTGTGAATGAGGTCTTTGCTTTGTGCTTCTCGGCCATCTGAACTTGCATGTAGCCCATGAAACCATCCACGTTCGTGTGTAAGACGATTGATGTTGCACTATCAATCAATACATCGATGTGAGGCAATGCAAACTCATCTTTGGGGCACGCCTTGTTGAGATCTCTATAATCAACGCACATTCTCACTTTACCGTCCTTCTTCGCGATTGGCACTACATTTGTGACCCAAGGGGGATAGTCGATTACTTCGATGAAACCTGCTTCTAACTGTTTCTTCACTTCCTCTCTGATCTTATCTGCCCATTCTGGCCTCATGCGTCGGAGTTTCTGTTTCACAGGCTTAGCATCAGGGTATGTCGGAATACGGTGAGTTACGATTGATTGATCGATCCCCGGCATGTCTTCGTACGTCCAAGCAAACACTATTTCGTATTTTTTAATTATTCTCTCAAATTCTTTTCTATCTTCAATAGTTAATTCTTGAGCAATTTGTATAAGTTTAGGATTTTCATCTGTGCCAAGATTGAAAGTTGACATTTCTATTGCATTGATTTCAAATGTAGGCATGTTATATGAATGAGAATGCATGGAATGATCAGAATCAACATCAAGCAAGTAAGCAAAATCAGAATTCATTTCATTGATAGCATTGGCGAGTACATCATCAGATTCAAACAAAGCGGTAATACAATTGTCATCAACAGGGTTCTCGGGTTTCTCATAGGCCTTGGAGGTGTCGGGCTCATCCACCGCTCCCACAGTGGCTTCCATTGTGATGACCTGCTCCTCGGCATTAAGATCTAACATCATGATCTCCTCGATGAAGCAGCTTGCTTCTCCTTTGCCCCAGCTGGTGACATCGTTGAAAATCTCAAAGCCTGGCAGAATTTTTCCTTCGATCCCCCCAGCCATTTCTAGCTCATCATCAGACTCATCCCAGATATTGATCGGAGCTCTCTGATTGATACCTTCCTCGTCCGAGGAACTTCCCCAAATATCCACGACCATTAGGTCCATCATATGAGGGACATTCGGATTCACATAAGAGGGGTCTGACGATCCATACAAAGCCCAGCCTATCAGCTCGTCGTAGTCCCTGAGGAACACCCCGTTCATTCTTCTAGCCACGAGCGGAATAGCACCCTTTCGGATGCACATGAGTTGCTCCTGATCGCTCAAGGTGACCCGACATGAGGCATACTTGAACCTCCATCTTCTTGCATATTCCATGAATGCTTCCTCGGGAAACTATTTGATCATTTCCAAATCTTCCAACGACCCTGTCCACAGAATGTATATCTCATATCTCCGTACAAAGGCCTCCATGAGGGATCCCCAGTCCCCCTTGGTCTTCCCCGAGAGCATTCGGTACCATATCAAAGCTTACCTCGTAAGCGTCTTTGGAAAGTGTTGGATCAATTCACTTCGATAGAGTCCCGCATCAAACATGTGGGTTCGGAAACGGTTTACGTGGTCGATGGGGTTCTCATCTCCCCTGTACTTAGCCATGGTTAATACCGCCTCTGGTGTCTCCTCATCGGGTGACTCAGGCATTTTCTCTAGGCGTCCCCATGCAGTGTACTTCTTGATGAACCTCTTAGTCATTTCTGCCCAATCTGCTTTAACATGCATTGGAAGAGACATGTACCACACCAGTGACTCTCCTGCCAATGAGTTGCAAAACAAGCTCATAATCTCCTCCTCTTTGAAGCCTAGAGGACCCATAGCCGACAGATAAAAATGCAGGTGCTCCATGGGGTCCTTCCCTTCATTATACTTACTGACGGCAGGTAACGGGCGCCTGATAGGCCCAATTTGCATTGCGCTATGTTTCGCCACCCGTGCTTTGGCTCTCCTATACTCCATTAAAAACAAGCTCGACATCAGTGACCAATCATGCTTAGTCGAGTCAGGTAATGCTTGAAACCACTTCAAAGGCACCCCCACCAGCGAAAGATAGAACCATGGAGCGACTTCTTCTATTTTGTATGGCTCCCCAAATATAGCACACACGTATCCGTATAAATGAGCTTCGGGGTCTTCTACCCCACTGAACAATTTCAGCACAGGCATGATCCTCCGAGATGATACCCCCTCGGTTTCGTCAGTTTTAGTTCTATCATCCATCACTTCTTCCGTTGGCTCTTCCTCCAAAACAGACACATACAAACCATTTCCCACGTTCCTCTTCTCATCGGAGTCCAACAACTCCTCCTTAAATTCACAGAATGATCCCACCACAAAATTTTCCTCCAGCCCAGATCTACTTGCGCTCACCCCATGGCTAGTTTTCTTGATGGCATTGAGTTCAAGAACTCCTATTATGACGGGTTCTACGTGAGCACTCGGCCCTCCAGCACCGTTCCCCAACTTCCTCCGCTTAGCATGAGATATTTTCGGCTCTTCATCAACTGTCAAGGTGTAGCTGTGCATTTGATTGAAATTGGTGAAAGGCATATACCGTAGCTCCTCCTTAATATACGGCAAAGTGTTGCCAATTACCATTCGGATCTGGTCCTGCTCCAGCGGTTTCTGTTTCATAACTTCCGCCTTGGCTCTCCACCTGCTCATGAAGTCAAACAAGGACTCCCCAGCCTGCTGCTTGGTGCTTTCTAGCTCCTTCAGAGTCACCTCCGACATAGTGTTGAAGCTATATCGGGTAATGAATGCCTTTGTCAGTTCCTTCCAATCCCTCTTTGTCACTAGCGGTAACGCATGGAACCATATGAGGGCAGCACCCTCCAGATAAGTATTAAACAGTCTCAAGACTTGCTCCTCAGTTAAGATCGTGTGTTTCATCACAGCAACATACTGATTCATGTGAGCGGTAGGATCCCCCGTTCCATCGAACTTCTTCATGTCCGGGAGCCGGAATTTCAAAGGCAAAGCAGTTGCCGATAAACAATTCTTCAAATTATAAAAATCCTGACTCCCGGAGCTTCCTCCACACAAATCATGCACCCCCTGAGTGATGTGCTGCTTCCATTCTTCTTCTTTAACTTTCTCCTTCTCAAGCTGTTTCTGGATGTAATCCTGATAGTCATCCTCGTTCCCGAAGCGGGGACCAGTGTTCACGTCATTCTTAGTGCGCTTACTCCCACTCTTGTTATCCTTCAGTGCCAGCCCAGTTAGCTGGTCTAAAATTGCAGTCAATTGATCGCTGATATTGTTTACGACTCTTTCTAACCCCTGCAATCCTCTCATCTGGCGTAGACATACTGACAGAATACCGAGCTGACTTGAACAAAGATGATTCAGAAGACACTACTCTCGATTCGGAATTGACAAACTGTAGCTGGTCGAACTGCCTGACTAGCCGACTACTTTCGCGGAACCACAACCCCTTAATGATGACGTCTGCGTGAGCGATATCCATTAGTATGTATGCATGATTTTATATGCATGATTCGTGGTGTGTGCGTTTATTTATTTACGGATATATAAGATAAGAAGAACAAACGTCAGTCTAATTACACGTATCACAACATCTCTCTTCCACCCTTATTCCTCCACACACTCGATGGTCCAAGTCTCTTTCCTAGGATTTTGGTTTGGGGCTCACATTGCGGTCCAGGGGACGCGTGATGCCGTCGATTATTGCGGAAAAATAAATCATTCACTAGAAAATACAGTTCGTTTTGACGTATCAACGTTCAGTGATTAAGATATCGACCAAATTGGATTGTCCTTTCGGAATAACTCGTCTTTTGTCATTTTGCGAGATACATTAGTCCGGGTTTTAACTCCCTTCTGAGCGTATCTCGGATTTTAGACGTGGCGTGAGTTACTCTTTTGGTTCAATCGTTCGTTATTGACAATGACTCGTTCCCCTTTATTCGCGTGGGTTCGTATCTCAATTTTTGGATTACGATGGGATCTTTTGGATCTATCGAGAGACGCAACCACGTGTTTATTTAGTGATGAAATCACTTTTTGGATTTTATTTTAGGGAACGGACTCATCGCGTAACGTGTTTGTTTTTAGCGTCAAGAATCCGTTTGCTCGTTTTGGCTACGTGAAAAGACGGCGAGTCTTACTCGAGCGCACGATAATCTTTCGGCTATTAACAACTCTTTATTTCTTCCAATTTACGGGATATATCATCCTAACGTGGTTATAGGAAATCAACGTTTCGTTTAATCTCAAGCTTATTCGAAGCAAGGCTATTACCGTTCTCCTCATTTAGACACGAATCGAGCAAACACGCAAATCGGGCCATATTTCTTGTGGTTTTGGTAACGGTCGAAATGATCGAGCCATTAGTCAAATCCACAGTCTCGTCCATATGGTGCAATCATGCGGTTTCTTAGCTTGATTCGGCTTCGTGATTTTAAACGGCGTATATACCAGTTCGAGGCACATATTTAACGGAATTGGTTCATTTTCTTTAACTACTCTCGGGATTGACATATATCGTAGATACAGAATGATTTTGGTCGTTTGTTTATTTTTGCTTTTCTTTCATTTAGTCACTTTTGCGGATACGTCCATTTCTCCTTAGAACAACGCAAGGTGTAACGTAAGAGTTTGTCTTTTATTTGGAAGGGACGGGCCAAGTTTATGAAACTCTTTACGTTACAACGGGGTCGTTCTAAACAGAAATGTTCTTCTTTTTCGTTTTGTCATAATCTCGCTTTATCCCAACGTATTAAAGAATGTGAACAACGATTATCGTTAATATAGTCTTTTGAATTGAGATATAACCATCCTTAATACCAAACCGATTTGTACTAATACGTGCTTACGTCATAACGCATTTCCTGAACATGTGCCTTCTTCGGGACACGAAAAGGGACTAGGCGGGCCGCACAAGTTCATTCATACGAGATGACTAAGTCGTCTTTAGTTCGAATCGTTTCAATGTTTTGGGGTAGTTTATATATCGGTTCAAGAGTATATATTAACGTATCGTTTCATTTTCTTTACATAGTTTAGGATTAGACACGTATCATGGCAATTTGAAAACACGAATTGATTCATTTATCACATCAAAAATGGTAACAGGTAATCCTATGGCAACTTCTAAGGCTACTATATGCTGACACGGCTGATCGCGGGACCTCACAGGACCGCACAAATTCGCCCCTAACGAATGGATGGGGACCCTTTGGCGCCTTACTGTAAGGGAGAACTTACACTAGCCTCTTTCGAGCGACGAATGGACTCTCGCTAGAGGTTTCACGGAAATTACCCAAAAGGTTTGCAATAATGCTTATGAATGCATATGAAAAGAAATAATACGATCCGTCCCCATTAAGGGCTTAATACACGCCTTCTGGAATCAAATTTCTCGCTTCCCCAGCAGAGTCGCCACTTGTAGGTGCCGTGGCCTCGCCCGGGAGGACCGGGGGGTGGACACCATTGACGACAGATGCTGTGATTTGCGCCGAAAGCAACCAATCGCGGAATCAAGCTGCTCGGCAGGACCGGAGCCTGGAGTATGGAAGAGTCGCCACCCACGAATGGGAAAATGAACACCGATCCCTTGCGGGAGACCGGTGAGGGTTCGGGAAACTTAGGTACGAGCCGAGAAGGCTAGCTCCTTTCCGGAGAAAGGCTACTAGGCACCCCGACATCGCCCGGTTATGAACCACCGGCCTCCTACTTAGCGTGTTAGGCGATAACGGACTAATCGTATATTTCTTTAAGTTTAAAATTCATTTGAAACCTTTTCTTTCTCGCTTTGAAACCGTTTTGAGCATGTTATTGAAAGCCATTTTATTAAAGAATCACCCATTTTGCATGAATTTAAAGCGTATAGGAGAGAGAGGGGGATAGAAGAAAGAATTGATTTATTTACAGTGTGAGTTATGCTTTATATCATATATTACATCTACGCTAATCTCACTCCCAAAAACGAGTTTATTTACATGGCTCGTACCTTAATCACTGTTGGAACGACTTAGGTACGTTTCAAAACCCCGTTAGTTTATATGATGTTCACTTGAATCGCCGTTGGAACAACTCGAGTGTTTGAAAACGTTGAAATGAGAAGTTTTAACAAGAAAACGTGATTAAGCATACAAGTCCATTAATTTTGTACAAAACTGTTTAGTTAGGAAAACGATTTAAAACTCTGTTATTTACAATGAAAACGGTTTTAATTACAAGGTTTGCTTAATTCGTCGTTGGAACGAATTAAGGTTTCGAGACGTGACATTTTAGAAAACCACTTGGAACCAAAAAGAAATAAAAAACTCTTATTTACATTTTTCAAAGTCTCCAAATGCCTTTAATTTACACAATTGAATTGAAATCCTTTCGTGGCTTATTTTCCCCATTTTCACTCTATTTAACCTTCATAATCACAACAATTAATAAATCAAGGCCAAATTCATCCAACCAAATACATTTGAAATATACACATATATACAAAAATAGAGTGAAAATACATATATATATACATTTTTATCCAAAAATAGAGATATATCTATAGATGAAAACGAGTAAAAGATACTATATGGTATGATAAAGAAAATGAAAAATACTAAATATAATGCATTCTTATTCTAATTCAAAACATGTAAAACAATGAACAAAGTTCATAAATGTGAAGAATATCATTTGGTTCAAACTAGTTTTAAGTAATAAATATATAGAAAATAACTTTCATCCTAAATAACGACTAATATAACTTGAATGAGCCAAAAACTATATATGTATACAAATATAATACTTTACAAAACCAAATCAAAATGAATTAGGTTCCAAATATGAAATATATAGCTACATAATACGTAATTAATAGTTATAGGACTCAAAAATAATTTTTATAAATATAGTACATAATTAAATACCTATGTATACAAGTATAAATATCAAAAAGTTGAGAAAAGGGGGTTAAAAGGGGAATTTTCGGATTCCAGTAGATTACCGACGGAAAATCCGTCGCTAATCTGCTGTTAGTGACAGAAATGGCAGAATATTAACAGCAGTCCTTATACTTTCCAGATTCATTAGATGGCTTTAAATCTACTCTATTCTATCATTTTGGGCCTCCGAACTACCCCAAATCGGGTCATAGTCTACAACGGAACCTCCCTAAACGATGTTTTATTTTAAAACGTTAATTAAAAAGGATTTTTCTAAAATTTATATGTATACAACGTTTTAATCCCGAACTACCCTCAAACGGGATCACGGTTCGTATTGGGACTTAAGACGAGGTTTTTTATTTCAAAACAAAACTAAACGTTTATTTATTGCGTGACGGAATTTTAAATAAATACGGGAAAATAAATAAATGTGATAAATAAATAACTAAATAAATAAATAAAACTACATCCTAAAAATAAATAAATGAAGAAAATAAATAACATAAATAAAATAAAACGAGTCTAGTCCTCGGATAATACTTCAAGATCGGTATTGACAGCTGAAGTCGATTGATTCCACGAATTATGATTTTTCGGTGTTTTGGTAAAATATTTAACTTTTACGAAATTTGGATTGTTTAGGAAAAAAATGTTTTCTCCCAAAAAAATTAACTTTCTCTCTCTAAAAATGTCTAGAGTAAGAAGCTCCCAAAAATCCTCCTTCCAAATGCATGGGGATCCGTGCCATTTATAGGCACGGATCGCAAGAAGTTTTGGACGTCGCCCGACGGGAGTTAGGCGACGCCCAAAACAGGTTGGGCGAACGCCCAACTTGAGTTGGGCGACGCCCCACTTCAGTTGGTCGATCGCCCCACGTCGTTGGGCGTCCGCCCAACGTCGTCGGGCATCGTCCGACGATGGCCAGGCGATGCCCGACACGGCCGGGCGGTTGTCGAACGGCCGTCGAGCGACGTTGACCATGCGTCGGGCTGTGCCCGACGCTCGACGGTCGACGCCCACTCTCCGACGGGCGACGTCCGACGCTCGGCACGTCGGACGGGCGCCCGATGTCCCGCGCACCGTTGTTTACGGAGCGACGATCGCTGCTGGGAGCGTCATTCGTCACTCACCGGCCGACGCTCGGCCTCCGGGGCCTTATCGCTCACTATCGTAACAATGAACGTGCCCGACCTCACTCAGGAGACGCTGAATTTGTTAGCAGGGCTTTCAAGTACTGGCTCCCCGAGCTTTTCTGTTTATTTTTAAATTTTCTAATTAATGGAATCAACCGACTTGGCCGTTTATCGTGGGTTTTCGTCACAGGTCCTCCGACTCGGTGTCTACACCAGGTACTTATTCGGGGCTCCTGAGAGCCTTGAAGAGGTACCAACAGGCCCCCTTTTATCCCAAATATCCAAAGAGCTATGGTTATTTTTCTGATTACCCTTAGGTTTTTTCATATTTGTTTTATTGACCCCCATAACCTTTCCATTTGAATTATCAACATAGGTTTTCGGGATACTAACCTCATTATGCTTCTTTTTCCCAAATGAGGCATGATTCTGGGAGCTCCCCAAGGCAACAACTTTGGACTCAAACAGAGGGTTAACAGTCTCTACTTTATTGGCCTCCGGCTCAGCAGATTCTAACCTTAGCATGCTTAGCTCCATATGCTCGTTTGCGTGATCAGATTCATGAGCATCCTCAATAGATATGACCTCAAATCTAGATCCAGAACTGAGGGCTGTTTCATCACCAGAACCAAGTGTCTTATTAGGGGGCTTTTCCTTGATCTCAGGGGCAATCTGGAGAGAATTCATCTCCTTTCTAATGTCAGGAGGATGATTCTGAACAACAGTTGCCCGAGTCCTTCATCCAACCGACCTCTTAGCTAACATCCAGGGGCCAAAGTTCCTCCTTTCACCTTGAATCCCCTCTTCTCTTTCTTTATCAGCCACCATAACCTCTTCGACCAGCTTCTCTTTCTTTGGACACCCTTCATAAGTATGGCCAAACATACCACACTCATAGTAAATATTATGAATGCCTTTATATTCAATATAGTAAACTGAATTCTGAATACAGAATTTAGACAAAAGAGGTTTAGCTAGATCGATATCAATACAGACCTGACAAATTTACCTCTCACTGCCCCAATGGTGGTTTTATCCACATGGTGAACTTTCCCAACAAGACCACCAACTTTATTAAGAAAGCTTTCATTATAGTATTCAATAGGTAAACCCGGGAATCTTACCCAAGTAAGAATCCTATTAACCGAACAGTCATGAGGATTAAAATTAGGGACCCATGGCCTTAATGCCAGAACATGATTAGCAATGATATAAGGGCCACCATTAATGACAGCATTAAAGTCCTCCGCCCTAGTAAATTTGATCATAGAATAGTCATTCTCTAAGTCAGTAATGGTGACTTTCCCTTTTTTAGCCCACTGCGCCTGGATTCTCTGAGCAAAATAATTAAAACTAATCCTTTTACCAAGCACAGTAACTATTAGAGCTAACTTCCATTTAGACCTGAGGGCGCGTTTATCCGCTGAGGATAGCCGAATCACAGGACATAACGGGTCATCCTGTTCTCCATCCGCAACATCAGAGTCAAAATAGGCCTCCTCAGACTCATCTTCTACAATTTCTTCATCTAACACGGGTTCTTCCTCGACCACCCCCATCACTATATCTCTCCAGGAGTTTTTCCCCAAGCCTTGCTCGTTAGATTTACTATTTAAAGCATCAACAAATGTCCTAGAACCCAAATTCAAATTGGACATTGACCTGACGTGAACCGCAGCCCCCTAGACTGTCGGCCCGCCCTCCTGGACTGCCGGCCCGCCCTCCTGGACTGCCGGCCTCGCCTCCCCCTTCTCCCTTGGAAGGGATACGAAATCCCCGCCTGCCCCATGCCTCGCCTCCCCTTTCTCCCCTGAAACAGAACCGGAAACCTCGCCTGCCCCTTGCCTCGCCTCCCCCTTCTCCCCTGGAACAGATCCAAAATCCCCGCCTGACCCCAACCCTGTCGGCCCCTTACCGCCCATCTCCCTCTCCCCTTCCGCACCCAGATCTGCCCCGCAGATACCCCCAGCCGGCAGATCCGGTCTCCCCACACCCAGCCGCGGCACCCCACCACCAACCGCCGGCCTCTCCCTCTCCCTCGATCTATCCCGCTACCTCTCGCCCTCATTGCCATTTCTCTCGCCTTTCTCTCGCTCTCTCGACCTCATCCTTTTCCTTCTTTTTTTTTCTTTTCTATTCTATAAATGACATACACTAATTATATACACTAATTATATAATAAATCTAATTTCTAATTATATTTAATTTATTTTGGTCTGTTCGGTTAATTCGGTAATTTTGATTTAAAAACCGAACCGACCGAAATTACCGAAATATTATAAAAATAAAACCGAAACCGAACCTAATAGACCAAAAACCGAACTGAACAAACCGAAATTCATCGGGTCGGTCGGTTATTTCGGTCCATTTCGGTTTTTGAACACCCCTAATATTGTTAGTTTAGACATTAAGACCAATTTTGTGTTTAGTCTCTAAAATCAGTCTCTGGCTATTGTTTCCATGTAGTATTATAGAGTAATAACATTAAATTTGATGGAATTCAGAAAGAAAAATAAATAAAGGAAAAAAGATTAGGAAATTTATTTTTGGAAAAAAAACCAAAAAGAACAACAATAAAGCCCAAAATTGTATTATGTGCCGCAACAAAATTAGTTAATTCATGATGGAATTAAGTAACATAACATTCAATCTAATGCAACAGATAATTCATGATAATGTACATTCTAGTGCTGTAATTTTGGATATAATTTTCTGAACTTCATAATCATGAGTTGTATCATAAAGAGTAAAAATTAATTAATTATATCAAAATACTAATCTATATATCTGTATAAAATTATTAAAATTTATTTAATAAAAATAAATTTGATGATTAATATAGTACAAAATATTAATCAAACATATATCAGAAATAATAGAAATTCTTTGTTAAATTATATTATATAACAATAATATATGGTTACATAAATATATCTATCATAATAATAATAATATATAAAAAAATCATTACCATTATTTATATGTTACGACTTATTTAAAAAAATCAATTATCCAAATGTTATACTTAAAAACATATACACATACTATATAATGAAGGAAAAGTCTACTTGGAAAATCTAAATAAAATGGAAGGAACAAAGAAACGTAAGCAAATAGTATATACCATTATCCACTCTACCTATCTTTATAACAACTCTGATTACTTTACTACCATTAAAGACCACCTCTTAGTTAAAGATGTTATTGAAAAGTTGAAACTTGATCTTAGTGATATGAGGGGAAGGTTATAATAGTGGTTCTAATATGAAAGGACAAAACAAAGATTTTTTATTGGAAGTAGGGAGGGAGATAAAAGATAGAACATCCCAACTATGTTGGAACCCCCTATAAACTCTTATCCCGACCCAATTTATTAAAGAAGAGAAAGAAAACGTTCATACAAGAGTAAAGCAAAGTAAAGCACGAAATTAATTAAAACGGAAACAAGCTCGTCCCCAAGCGTTGTCCCTAATTAAAAGCTGACAGAATTCCGGAGGCGAATCCCACCAATGGTTATCAGTGCTGACGTGGCGGTGGTTGGTAAGATGATCCGCCACTTGGTTTCCCTCGCGATATATATGCGAAGCCGTGAATTGCATATGCTGCAGGATCCGGAGGCAGTTCGACCACTCTGTTCTTAAATGCCAAGGGACCAGGCGAGTCTTCGACTTTAATGTATTTACCACGTACAGAGAATCACTTTCCAACCAAAGACTGTGCCATCCTCGTGTGTCGGCGTGTTTAATTGCTGCCATCGCTGCCTCAAGCTCAGCCATGTGCGGGAAAGGCGAGTTCGAAGGAAAAGCGAACGCCCCAAGCTCTCTTCCCTGATGATTTCTGAATATTCCACCGCATCTAGTGGTCGAGCTGACAACCGAGGCATCGGTGTTTGCTTTAACCCAACCTCGGGGCGGCAGTTGCCAATGAATAGTGAGTAGACGAGGAGCCTTCTGAAGCCGAGGCTGGAGATCAAGTGATTGGAGAATCTGTCTTTCCACGATAGAATTCCAAACACTACCCTTTCCCGCCCAATCCGTTTGCCTGATCTGCCTCCATAGTAGTCTAAGAGAGACATGGATATTCGGATTAACATTTTCAAACAAACAATCATTCCTAGTTCTCCAGACGACCCAGATTACATTCACAACTGCACTCAGCCATAGTATTCTTATCTGCGAACTAAATTTCATTGTAAGTGTCTGAGCAACTAGCTCCTGAATTCCATTTCTAAAATTCACCTACCTTCCAAAAAGCCCCTCAATGCTAATCCATAGTTGTGATGTAAAGCTACAATTTAGTAACAAATGATCAAAAGTTTCCTCCTGATTCAAACACAGACAGCATCGCGAAACAATGGTCATTCTGTGGGTTTTTAGCCTGTCATGTGTGGGCAATCGACCCAAATGAGCACGCCAAAAGATTAAAGAGTGCGACGGAGGGATGCCAGGCTGCCATATATGTCTGATAGGGTGTAAGACGGGCCTGTTTAGGAGCCATTTATAGAACAACGACACCGAAAATCGTCCGTCCATTGCAGGTCTCCATAAACAGACGTCCCGATCCTCACCGCTTCCTTTAATTGCAGTTATCTCGTCTACGACTGCTTGATCCGAAATAGGAAGACTTTGCCAGTTTTCATGAAATCTGAAGTCCCTTGTACTATCCCAGAATTTAGCCCTCTCGCTCCTTGATAAACCCAATCTATCTGCCAAAGTCGGTAAGATCCATTCAGAATTCCAAAAAGACAGATTTGTGTCCTTACCGATCAACCATTTGCAATTATCACGAAGGAAAATGTATGGTCCTTTAATCGAAGACCAAATAGACGAGAGAGAGAGGGGATGTTCCGCATCAGCCCCGATATGCCTTGGAAACGAGAACGAAGGGTCTTAATGCAAAAAGCCTCATCAGCCAGAACACCCCATGCGATCTTCCCCAAAAGAGCTTGATTCCACAAACCAAGATCCTTGATACCAAGACCCCCTTCCTTTACTGATTGCGTGCAAGAAAACCAAGCCGGCGTGATCAGTTTCCTCCCAGTAACAGATCCCGACCAAAGGAATTTTCTCATTTGTCGTGTTAGCTTTTTAATTAAGCTGATAGGCCATTTATAAATCATGAAGGAGTGGGTTAGAGAACCAGTTATAACTGCTTTAATAAGAATTAGCCTTCCCACCATAGATAGAGCACTGCCCTTCCAGTGAGTAAATTTCCCAGAAACTTTATCAGCTACAAAGGATAGAAAACATGCTCTCGGTGCCCCAACAAAAAACGGTACCCCCAAGTATTGAAACGGGAGCTTACCAATTCTGATACCCATGATCTCTGCAAGCCTCTTTTGCCGGCGTAGGGTAAGGTGCTTACCGAAGAAAATTTTCGATTTTTCCCAACTTACTTTCTGACCAGACAGGCTACCATATAGCTCAAAAACCGAAGCGAGTGCCTGAACATTTGCTACAGAAGCTTTATAGAAAAGCATAATGTCATCCACGTAAAGGAGGTGGGATGGCATGTTACAAGAGCTAGTGTAGGTTGAAGGTATAAGCTTCCCACTGTCAACAAGCTGTGTCAGTAACATGCTTAAAAAGTCTTCGGCAAGGCTAAAAAGAATGGGCGATAGTGGATCCCCTTGCCTTACCCCTCTAGAGCACGCAAAATAGCCCTTAGTACCATCAGCTGTCATGATAGAGATACGAGCTGATGACAGAATGTTCAGGATCCAATCCCAGAACTGAAGAGAAAAGCCAAACGCCTCCAAAACTGACAATAGGAAGTTCCAGTCAAGCGTGTCAAACGCTTTTGCGATATCAATTTTAAGGCTCATATTACCACCAAAGGTTTTCTTCTGTAAATTTTTTACCCCTTCTGAAGCCAAAGCAATTGAATGGTGAATGCTTCTTCCCTTTATAAAGCCGAATTGGTTCTGGGAGGTGATAAGATCCGCTACCTTAGCCAGCCTGTCAGCCAGTAATTTTGAGATAATTTTAAATCCAAAATTACTAATCACAATGGGTCTATACTGCTCAATTCGCATGGCGTCCTTGGTCTTGGGCAAAAGTGTCATAATATTAGAGTTCAGCCCCGTAGTGATGATTCTTGTACGAAAAAACCACTTAACCATTTGACAGATATCAAGCGCAACAATGTCCCAAAAGGACTGAAAAAAATTCCCAGTAAAACCATCCGGGCCTGGCGCGCTTCCTGGATTCATGCTGAAAACTAAGTGCTTGATCTCCTCATCAAGTGGACATTGGAGAAGCTCCTCATTCATATCATTTGTTACTAGGCAGGGAATGACCTCCTGAACCCGCGACAGATCAGCAGATATCATGTAGGGGTTAGTAAACAAGCTAGCAAAGTGGTTTGTGATGTGGCCGACGATCAGGTCGACGTCAGTAGATAGATCATTCGCAATTAGGAGAGCTGAGATACCAGTCGTTGCCCTCCTCTAGTTAGCCATCCTGTGAAAGAAAACACTATTTCTATCCCCAGCCTCCAGCCAGGTGATTCTACTCTTCTCTTTCAAGAAATTTTCTTTCTGTAACAAGTGACAGTCAATATTTTCATGAGCAATCTATTTTTGTTGGTGAAGGGCATCAGAGAACCCACAATTAGCAAGCTGAAGTTGAATGTCATTTAGCTTCAGTTCGATGTCTGCAATATTCTTGTTGAAGTCTCCAAATATTTCTTTACTCCACCTACGAAGAATCGGCCTTAGGCCACGCAATTTGTGGCACAACAACTGCATAGGGCCGAGTTTGGGGTGATTACCCTTCTAATAATCATGAACGACATCCTTAAGGCTCGGGTGAGACACCCACATAGACTGAAATCGGAAACGCGGTGGCCTGGTGAGGTTGAGATAGAATTTGAACAGCAAGGGGTGATGATCAGAATGGTGACGTACCAGAACTGTACCATTATATAGCCAGGAGTCCACAAATTCCCCAGAAACAATGATTCTATCCAGCCTGCTTTCCACACGGGCTTGGTTATGCCTGCCGTTGGACCAAGTGTGAAAGGAACCAGACGCTTGCACATCTCGCCATTCCCCGTCATCAATGAAACCCCGAAACTCTCTACAAGGGCGTGTAGCCGGAGCTCTATCAATTTTTTCATGAGCTCTTAACACTGCATTAAAATCCCCTATCACAAACCAATTTCCCCGAACCACTGTATATTGAGCTATAATTTCCTCATACATTATTTTCCTCCTGTTGGCCCAAATACTGCCATAAACAAAATAGAAAAACTGAACCGTACCCATGAGTATACACTGGATAAGAATAAATTGATCACTGCAGGATATAACAGACATCGGATAATTTACTTTGATAGATTTAAAAAGCCACATGGATGATGGGTCCCTTTGATTTTGAGCAACAAAAACCATTCCCAGCTTTGCCCAGAAACGATTGTCAATAGCATCTTGGTTCAGCAATACAGAGCCAGTCAGGTTTATAAGTGACACATAAATTATAAACGTACCTCTGAGTATCCATGTTGAGGATACCCCTGCAGTTCCAGAAGATAACGCTCATTTAAAACGAGCCGGGGGCTTGATAGCCCGTTTAGTATGAGCTGGAGTTCTGTCTGTCATTGGGGGCTTGGGTATGCTCTTCTTGCTTTTTGACGTTACCGTTTCCCATTCCTGCGATTCCATTTCCTCCTGATCTGCCTAGCTGACCGAGGAGGGAGAGTGCCCCTTTTTGCCGGATGAGTTCGTAGAGAGGCTAGGAGAGGCAATCTCATTTGATAATTCAATGTTCGAGTTACTCGGTGAATCGACCCTCTCACAGTCATCGTCCCATTGTTCCTCCTCCTCGGGGAGGTTGCTTTGTGATTTATCAATTAAACATCCAGTTCCCTCGACGACTGTAGGATGAACCTGCGGAGCTAGTGCTGTGATAATTCTGCATGTGGCTACTGTGATAGGCACCGAAGTGTTTTCATTGCCAACCCTCTTTTCTATCCATCCCAACTTTGATGTCGGTTTATCTTTTATGTCTTGTTTTCCCTTTTTTGGCTCCGACGGCTTCAGATTACGTTTGCATTCTTATGCCATGTGACCAATATTAGAGCAAATTTTATAAAAACTTGGTAAGTTTTCATATAAGACATCTATCCAGAACTGTTTCCCTTCTCTTTCAATTCCCAGCTGTGTCGGAATCTCCGAAGCAAGATCAATGTCGACAAGAAGGCGAGCAAAGTGACCGAAATCACCATCAAGGGTTGCTCTGTCGAGTCTGATTAGGCCTCCTAGCCCCTTTGCGATATCTGACAGGATTTGAATGTCCCAATACTCCCAAAGTAAGGTATAGAGACGGACCCAGACTTACACGTGAGTTGATTTCTCAGCATAAGGATCGAAATCCGCCTTCCAAAGAAACTTGCCAGGCTGTAAATTGAGAACCCCCTTGCTTAACGCAAGGTCTTTCGATTCTCTTGAATTAAGAACAACTTGGAAGAAGCCTTTTCCAATTGAGATTAATCTCCAGGTCTCCCGTAATCCCCACTCGGAACTGAGCTTTTCCTTTAAATCTGCTACTTTCCAAGGTTTTTCTCCTTTCGCTAAGATAAGTCGTCCAATCAGGGAGTGAGCACACATATCGATTCGTTTTTCATATGCGGAATGAGAAATTTTCACTGAGCGAAAACCCCTAATTTCATAGACTGAAGCCGTGGAGATTGGTGATGTCGCGATGTTGCGTTGAAGTATCTTCGAAAACGTCGGAGCGGGTCCTGGAGGATTTTCCACGGTGGTTTTGAACCGGAGATTTGGATTGAAGAGAACTCTGATACCCACATGGTCTTCGAATGTCGAATCGTGTTGTGTTGCCATGAATCGAGGTGTTTGACTGCGGCAGCGGAACAGGGGCGGCGCAGCTAGGTCATCGTCAATCCTGCTTCACTATACCAGTAATATGCTGCAAATCACCTGCTGCGCCAGTAGTCACCTCAAGCTCACCAAAGCTAACTTCTTGGTCATCTTACCACCAAGTCCACCAATTATTCTTGCAAACTGATAGTAGGATCATCTAAAGACAAACTCGAAGAAGAAGGACGTATAGTGTCTTTCCGCAACCAGCCGCAAAGCTCTAAACCGATGTCTTCAAGAGTTACAATTTTGGAGAAAGAAATTGCAATAGTGTAACAGAGAAATGGAAGGTTCAATCAAGTGTTTAGGATTTGTAGAAAAAGTGTAGATGAGAAAGAGAGATGGATTGCATAGAGCATGTGATTTGAGGAAGACCCATTATGCGCCGCCCAGAATATTAGGTCAGAGTAAAAGGACAAAACAAAGATGTAAGTAATAGGGTATTAAAAGAGTATGTGAGCATTTTACTCTTCATGTGGTTGTCATTCTCTTAATCTTGCACTTTGTGATATGCCCAGCACGAGCTCATCGATCCCAACTTCTCATCATTAACTAATGTTTTATATTAATTAAGTATTTTTATTATTTATCAAATATTTATATTATTTAATACTTTCACCACTTATAATATTCAACACTTAAAATGTATTACGTAGTTTTTCAGCACTTAATTTTCAGTATGCTAACGTAAAATCAAACCACAAACAATAGCTTCTTTTTAGTAAAAATAAGGTTACTGATCCCGAGGAATCTCTTCTCATCCTCATAAATAATAGATTAAAAACAAATAAAATCTAATTCAGAAGCTATGCGACATACTAATAAAGAAGAGATGATGATTTTGAAGAAGAATTTGGAGTCTTTTTTTTTCTAAAGTGAGGAGGCGGAAAAAAGGGAACAGGCACCCCAACTAGGTTGACACCCCTCACAACACTCTAACCCGCAATCCAAATATTATTAATAAAGAATAAAAATCAATACAAACAAATCAAAGAGAACATAGAGAAGCAAACCGATATGAAACTCGGCTGCATTCATTGTCTATAAGGAAACTATGACAGAAATTTGCAAATGATTCCCACTAGCACTCCTTAGAGCTGGTACGTCCGAAGTTGGCAATGTCATCGATAACTTGGTTCCCTTTGCAGAAGATATGCGAGACTACTGCATGCATCAATTTGAGAAGATGGAGGCATTCCAACCACTCAACATGGAGCTGCTAAGGTACGAGCTTCGTTCTGGAACGTAGGGACATGGCCACAAAGGATGAGTCATTTTCAATCCATAACCTGTGTCAACCCTTTAAGTGACCATACCGAATACCAACAATGGCCGCTTGAAGCTCTGCCATGTGGGCAAACTGAAGCTGCGAAAGGAAAGCAAACAAACCCAGTGATTTGTCGTAGCTGTCCCTGAAGATTCTGCCACAACCTGCTAAAAGACGAAGAAATCATAAGAGAAGAATCAGTGTTTACCTTTACCCAGCCATTAGGTGGCGTCTGCCAATGCACCAGAATGATTCGGGGAGCTTTCGTAGGGGTGGTGGAATTTATCTAATGAAATTAATAGTCAAAAATATATATAACCAATTGATTTACTTTTCAAAAAATTAAAAGGAGCAATTGCCCCATTTCCTTGCATGTGGCGTCGCCTAGGGCCTCTAAAATGCTAGGATCGTCCATGTTACTAAAATAATATTAACTTTTATATTTGTAAAAAATATACATAAAATTGCCTAGGGTCTCTAAAATGCTATAGCGGTCCCTAAATTCACATCAATGGACTGATATGGGAAAAACTATTTTTAACATAAAATATGCATGCAAAATATACTTGATATCGCTTACATGAAAAAAGGACAAACGTGAGCTAAATATGTGTTATTTATTATGTGTAGACATTTAACAGAACAAAAAAAATTCATGTGTCTTTGTTGTGCATGATGAGTGGCAAAGCCAAGATTTCAGATTAGTGGAACTAATTTTAGCTCGAAAAAACAATTATCCATGCATATATATAAAAAATTAAAATCACTTTGATTTTGGATATGCAAACCTTTAAGAACTTGTTGGAATTTGAATCTGAACTTGTTGATAATAATATTACTGAAATTCACTATTTCTTCTCCTAGGTCGTTGACAACATAAGAATAACTAATCCCTTTTTCCTCTTGGATTTCATATCATGTCATCTCTTTATAGGGTTGAATGTCGAAGTTGGAAACTCCTTGACATTTTGTGGTTTAAGAAGTATAATTTCAATTCTAAAATCTTTTATCTCATATCTCATTTTTACAGATTACTCTTCTCAAGGATCCGTCGGGTTTAGGGGTGCCAAGATCCGGGTTGCCTCTGCCACTGTTTGTAGGGATGTGTCAATAATAATAATAATAATAATAATAATAATAATAATAAATCCTTTTTTTCAAAAAAAAAAAACCCTATTTTTTGGTTTTATATATCAAGATAGGCTTATAGATAAAGCTAAAGAATAGTTTTATATAACAACTGATATATCATTATTTGAATGGGCCTTAGATGAATGGGCTGTAAATGGGCTTTAGCCGTATTTCGAAGCTAAGATTTAGGGTCCAGACTCAATAAGACCTAAAAACATACCTCCCTTCGACTGAACTCGCATTCGGCCATAAGGTATCAAGAGAGGTCTTTTCGAGAGCTTCCTAGGATGACACATGGATCAATGTTCATCCTAGATTTCAAAGGCACGCTCCCTAAGTTCACATTTACTGCGGAACAGAAATGTAGGGTCCAAAGACCAATTAAACATCGCCATGTGTCTAGGTACACACTGTTTTGCCTATAAATAGCTTGAGGATCAACAGTTACATATACATAAATTCATAACTCATCTTCTTACTTTATTGCTCTAAAGTTGGTCTAATATTTTCTCAAATATTCACTGACTTAGCATCGGAAAGGGTTTGCCGGATATTCAGCCCTCTTTTTTGACGGTTGTTACCATCTCTGGTCACTGAATTATAGTTGGAAGGGAAGATTTCATAAAGATAAACATCATTTGGTGCGGTGAACTTGGATCGCTTTTCGTAAAAAGATGGTTCATGTTTAAAGTTCAATTGTTCATCCTGTAATTCAACCTACAGTGCAACTTGTAGTTCAGTCGGTGATTCAGCTTAATCAAAAAGCTAAAGATATTCCTGGTTCTTCAGCTGATTTCCATCATGGCCTAGTTGATTCTCGTAATCATCTTTTTTCACCACTGATAGTTACACTAACTTTAGACCAAAGGATTGACGCTTGCTTAGGGTCATTAAATCCTGAGCAGCACAGTTTTATGGATGTTTTAACGAGACAATTGATATATAATATGGGATCTGTTCAAGAGTCTATGAACATCCTTCTAGCGGAGCATGCTACGAAGATGGAGGTTATGTGTCTGGAGTTGAAGGAAACAAGGGACATTGGGAGGTATGGTGACGGAAGAGGATCAGTTGCTTATTCTACGGGACATCATATTGCGCAAACATGTCCTGGGAAGTTGGGATTTTCTGAAGAATCTCAGCCTGAGGTATTTAGATGATGATTGAAGGAAAGACCTAAAAGCCCTTCACATCGAAGGAGTCATCATTCACCTTCACCTTCACCTAATAGGCATGTTCCGAAGCCGGAAGGATCTAGATCCCTAAAACGGCGTAGGGGCGTTCACTGAATCCTTGATTCATGGTTACGAAACTCATAAGAAAAAGATAGAGGTTTCTAGATCTCTTGAATATCGTGATCACAGGCAGCCGAAGCTGAAAGAAAATGAATCTTCCTTAAATGAGGAAGTCTATAATCTCATCAAAAGTGAAGTTCGGAACATGAAGAAAGGCGAAGGACTAGAGTCGAGGATGCCAGAGACTACAGATGTGGATACTCCTTTGAGTGCTGAAATAATGAGTCAGTCGATGCCATTGGGTTTCAAGTATCATCTACTCAAATATTACAACGGTATGACAGATCCAACCCTGCACGTGAAGAATTTTCTGAGAGCTCTATAAACTACTATGACAACTGATGCACTCATGTGTCGTTTATTTTCAACGACACTGAAAAATTCGTCTGCTTACTAGTATGACCAATTCTTGCCAGACTGTATTAGATCTTTCAAGCAAATGCCTAAGGAGTCTGTGGATCTTTAAAGGAGTGGGTTGCATGTTTCCAGAGAGTGGTTATTCAGATCAATCATCTGAATGTTGATGGGCCGCTGGAAGCTATAGCAAGTAATTGTCGAAGCAAAGATTTATCCAAGGAGCTTACCACCTAAAGACCGAAGAACTTTACAAACTTGATGCGTAGAGCCCATCATTTTGGCATCATGATACAACATTATTTGAATGGGCCTTAGATGAATGGGTTGTAAACGGGCTTTAGCCGTATTCCGAAGCTAACATTTAGGGCCCAGACTCAATAAGGCCCAAAAACGTACTTTCCTTCCTCTGAACTCGCATTTGGCCATAAGGTATCAACCTAGGATGACACGTCGACCAATGATCATCCTGGATTCCAAAGGCACGCTCCCCAAGTTCACATTTACTGTGTAACAGAAACGTAGGGTCTGAACACCAATTATACATTGCCTCATGTCCAGGTAAACATTATTTTGCCTATAAATAGATTGAGGATCAACAGTTAAATATACATAATACCTCATCTTCTTACTTCATTGCTCTAAAGTTGGTCTAATATTTCCTCAAATATTCACTGACTTTAGCATTGGAGAGGCATCGCTGGAACTCTGGCCCCCTTTTCTGACGACTGTTACCATCTCAGGTCACTGAAGTACAGTTGGAAGAGAAGATTTCATAAGGATAGACATCAACAACTATAAGATATCAAACATTGCTTAACGAGATAGCTATACATCTCTTTATATGTCACGCAATTCTTCATTTAATGTACCTTTAAAGAGGTAAAAGAGGACCTAAACCCTAAACGTAACAAGGAAACCCTAGCATCGCATGATGAAATTACGAAACTATCCTTGCTTATGTGCAGCCATTTAATTGGGCACTGGACCGGATGAATTTGAATATGAGGGCCCGGTAAAATGACTAATAAGGAGGAATTAAAAGAATGGAGGTTTAATTAGAAAAACTGGACAAATGAAACAACAAGAATTGTGAGGAAATGGTATATATCATTATCAGCTACTTAGCTTCATAACAACTCTGATTAATTTTACAATTACAAGACCACGTCTCTAATTATGCTAATTATTCATGGAAAATCTAATAAAGAAACAAGAAATGTCAGCAAATGGTATATAAGATTTTCAATTCTGCCTATGTAATTTATAACAACTCTGAGTATTTTACTACCACAGCACAAGACCACCTCTTAATCAATTTGAGTTTTGTTATAGTTTCCTTCAAGGTGATATGACCTACTTCGATCTTGACCCACCAACTGTGCCTATCCTTCAAGGTTTTGAATCTCTCTTGTTTTTGACAAGTCTTTCAAAACTCTCTTCTCACTACATGACTTATTCCATGCAGTGAGCTAAGCCAATTAGGAATCGGAAGAAAATTACTAAATCAGAGAAAGGTTAAATAGATTGACTTTAAATAATTTAATAACTTGTCTGGTTTCTATCAATTTATTATGTTGAGTAATTGGCACTGAACATTTCAAACAATTTCAGCTATAAATACTCATTAATTCTCACAATTGAGATATAATTAAGCTTAAGACTTCTCTTAATTAATTATGACAATGAAATTCTTTGTAGCTTTAGTTATATTAGCACTGGCTTCCTCTTTGGCATCTGCATCTGATCCTAGCCCCCTCCAGGATTTCTGCGTAGCCATAGCCGAACCCAAGAATGCTGGTATGTATTTTTCAACTTGTCTATATATTTAATTTCTCTCATATATTTTTCTAACAGAACATTATTCTTATGCAGTTTTTGTGAATGGAAAGTTCTGCAAGAACCCAAATGAAACCGTAGCAGAAGATTTCTTCTATCGTGGACTGAATGTAGCAACAGATACAAATAATGACAATGGAGTAAATGTAACCTTGTTAAATGTTGATCAAATAAAAGGACTCAACACACTTGGTATATCATTAGCTAGGATTGACTATGCCCCAAATGGTGGATTAAACCCTCCTCATATTCACCCTCGTGCCACTGAAATCCTTGTTGTGATTGAAGGAACTCTCCTTGTTGGTTTCGTCACATCTAATCCTAATAAGCTCTTCACTAAAACACTTTACCCAGGAGATGTTTTTGTATTCCCAATTGGACTAATTCACTTCCAGTTCAATATTGCTAAGACTAAAGGTGTTGCTTTTGCTGGTTTAAGCAGCCAAAATCCAGGTGTTATTACTATTGCTAATGCTGTCTTTGGTCCTAATCCACCTATTAATCCAGATGTTCTTGCTAAAGCCTTTATGTTGGATCAATATGCTGTCAAGGATCTTCAGAACAAGTTTGCCAATGTCAACTAGATTGACTACTTTTTTAACACAATAATCTAATAAGACATAGATGTACTTCCTCTATGTATTTTTATGTATAATGTCAATTCATTAGGTATTTAACTCCTGCTTCTTCATTTTCAAATAAATGGTAAAACCTTTCAATTTTCTCAATATATTCTCTTCTAGTGTGTTTAAATTTCATTATAAGTCTTACCATTGCAGATTTCATCATCTTTTCATTGATTTAAAACAATAAGGAATATAAATTGTTTGAGCATGTTCCAAAGATAAAATTAGAGAAGCACAAATAGGAACAATAAGCAACTCAACAGAACATATATAAATTATTTCAGTGCAAGCAACCCTTGGGTGTTGAAATAATAAACTTATAATTAATAGTTTTTAATTTGGTTCAGTGTATTGTTGAAGAGTCATTTCAGTATTTATCAAGAGTTGTATTAAAAGTCATGTCTGTAATCTATAAATACCTATCAATACAGAGAGTTATTTATCAAGAGAATTTTCTTCCAGCAATTATACTCTCATTTGTATCTATGAAAGTTTATTTATTTGATCCAACATTGGGTTCTTAGCATGAGCAACTGGATTTGTTAAATATATTTGATAATAGTTTTTCATTGAAATATGAAGATATCTTTTATTGAATTAAAGTCGAATGATCTTGCAATAACTTCTAGGTTAATTTACAGTATCCATATTTCAATAATTAAAGAATTCATATAATATATGGTTTATAATTGTAAGATTGCGGATATAAAATTGTGGTTAGAATTAAAGTTGTAACCAACTACATAATAATATAAATTGAGGATGGGTATGTTTGTAGTATGCAGCAAATCAAAAAATAAAGAAGAAAGTCTAAGTGAGTGTGTGTCAGATAGTGGTGGGTTAGATTTTGTACAATTTAAGTTTTAATTCGATAAAATAAGTTAGGTTCAATTTAGTCCTCCATAATTAATAATTGATATCAGAGCTCCATAATAATCAACATCTTTGGTTCTTATTTAACTTAAACACAAGTTAATATATTAGACATCAAGGATTTGCATCTTGTTTTTTCTAATACTTAAGTTGCCTTAAAAAAAATGAAGGACAAATTTGAACCATCAACTATTGACTGTGAAATCATGAGCGAAAGAGGCGAACACCATGAAATAAGGTTTAATCTAATTTATCGGGATTCCGTATATATTCCATTAAACTTAATTAGTGATTTAATTTTCTATAAACCTTAATTTGACGTTAGCTTTCATCAATACCATTTGACAGTGTCATTTAAAAAAATGACTTGTAATCGGTGTTCAAGAAATCCCCCGTCTGAATCATTTAATTGTTCAAAATCGAGAATTCATTTTGATTTTTTTTATTAAGTTCTCTGAGCGTTTTGTGTTCCCTTGGACGTTTTTTTTGTTGAGGAAAGAGGGTAATACTAACAATAAAATAGCATTTAGAATATATATTTCATAACAATAACAACTTGAATATTACATACAAACATTTATTTCTCTGAACACTCATATGCTAAACTCCATACTTCTCACCATTTTCAAAACCTTACACCCTATATAAACTAATCAATTAGAAATATGCACCACATACTTGTAACAATTAAGACCATATATTTTCTTATCATTATTTTGACCATACAACTTGATTTCCCATGATATGATTTTTGTTTTTTTCTATACCAACCCATCACATTTAATTGGTCAATATACATCCACGTGATCCATCCATGCATTTTTGTGATCAATTTTGTTTTTTTTTTTATTTTAGTTCAATTACTTGGATACTTCACCTTCACATATAAATTAAGTTTATTTATTTTTTAACATGCCCCCTTAAACTTAATTTTTAGTGACTCCCAGTCACTGAAGACATCGTACTTCAGCGGCTTCGTGAAAACATCTGCAATTTGATCTTGTGTTTTTACGTACTTCAGCTTCACCTCTTTTTGCTCAATGCACTCCCGAATAAAATGATACCTCGTGTCGATGTGCTTACTCCGATCATGAAACACTGGATTTTTTGCTAATGCCAGTGCAGACTTATTATCGATAAAAATCTGCGTTGGATCATTTTGCGTCATCTGAAATTCCTTTAGCAATTTTCTGAGCCAAATTGCATGACAGACACACGAGGTTGCAGCAACATATTCAGCTTCACAAGTGGACAAAGTCACAATCGCTTGCTTCTTTGAACTCCATGTAAATGCAGTATCACCCAGAAAAAAATACAAAACCAGTTGTACTTTTTCGGTCATCCTTGTCACCGGCCCAATCACTATCACAAAATCCAACTAATTTGAAATCATCAGTTTTTGAATAAAGTAATCCGAAATTAGTTGTACCTTTCACGTAACGGAGAATTCTTTTTGCTGCGTTCCAATGTGACACCGTTGGGGCTTCCATGTATCGACTTACTAAGCCGACTGCATAGAGAATATCTGGTCTCGTACATGTCAAGTATCCGAGACTTCCGATCAAGCTTTGGAATAATGTCGGGTTGAATCTGTCTCCACCTTCATCCTTTGTCAACTTGATTCCACATTCGACTGGCGTGCTGACGGAATTGTAATTTTCCATCTTGAACTTCTTTAAGATCTCCTTTGCAAAATCACTTTGAGAAATAAAAATTTCGTCGCCATTCTGCTTCACTTCAATGCCAAGATAATATGACATTAGACCAGTGTCAGTCATCTCGAACTCACGAGCCATTGTCTTCTTGAACTCTTCAAACATCTTAGGATTGTTTTCTGTAAAAATGAGATCATCCACATACAAACAAACAAGTAACATATCTCCATTTTTCACCTTTGCATACAGGGCATATTCGTGTGGGCATTTGACAAAACCATTTTCTTGAAAATATTTGTCAATGCCACTGTTCCAGGCTCGTGGTGCTTGCTTAAGATCATAAAGTGCCTTTTTCAATTTTAGCACTTTATTTTCTTGACCTTTCACAACATACCCAGGTGGTTGCAAGATATAAATTTCCTCTTCTAGATATCCATTCAGAAATGCGGATTTCACGTCCATTTGATGGATTCTCCACCCGTGTTGAGCAGCTACAGAAATTACCAGTCTGATACTCTCTATTCTGGCAACAGGAGCAAAAACTTCATTGTAGTCAATTCTGGATCGTTGACTGAACCTTTTCGCCACCAATCTTGCTTTATGTCGGACAATTTCACCGTTTGCATCTTTCTTTGCTTTGAATACCCATTTAACTCCAATGGGTTTTTAACCGGTCGGAAGTGACGTCAGCTCCCATGTTTTATTTTTCTCGATCGAATGAATCTCCTCTTCCATGGCTTTTTTCCATTTTTCATCTTTCATTGCTTCTTCTGGATCTGTTGGTTCATCATTAACAAAATGACAAAAAAGAGTTAATTCATCATCGAGATTTCTTGTTACATCATAGAGATCTTTAATAGGTATGAATTTTTTTGGCTTTTCGGGCGGATGTTCATCTGAACTGTTTTCATCACTAGAGGACGAACTCGAACTGGATGAGCTTGCTGATGTCGAACTGGTTGCTGGTGTTGTGGCTCCGACTGTGGCTGGTTCTTCCTGATCATTGTCTTCATCCATGAAAGGATAAAAACTGTAGTTGTTTTCTCTTTTACCGGTCCAGTCCCAAACTGCTTCTTCATCAATAGTGACATCTCTACTGATGACGATTTTCTGAGTCTGAGGATCGAACATTTTGTACCCTTTGGAATTTTCTGAATAGCCCACAAACAAATATTTCTTGCTTTTATCATCTAGCTTCTTGCGTTCTTCATCCGGTACATGGACATGAGCAACACTTCCAAAAACACGCAAATGAGAAATACTGGGTTTTATTCTGCTCCATGCTTCTTGTGGAATTTGATCCCAAACACTGACAGTTAGCGATATGTTCAACAGGTAGACAGCACAGTCTACTTGTAGGTGCTGCAGCCTCGCCCGGGCGGACCGAGGGGTGGACACCGTTGACGACAGATGCTGTGATTGGCGCCGAAAGTAACCAATCGCGGAATCAAGCTACTCGGTAGGGCCGGAGCTCGGAGTATGGAAGAGTCGCCACCCACGAATGGAAAATGAACATCGATCCCTTGCGGGAGACTGGTGAGGGTTCGGGAAACTTAGGTACGAGCCGAGAAGGCTAGCTCCTTTCCAGAGAAAGGCTACTAGGCACCCCGACATCGCCCGGTTATGAACCACCGGCCTCCTACTTAGCGTGTTAGGCGATAACGGACTAATCGCACATTTCTTTAAGTTTAAAATTCATTTGAAACCTTTTCTTTCTCGCTTTGAAAAACCGTTTTGAGCATGTCATTGAAAGCCATTTTGGTAAGGAATCACCCATTTTGCATGAATTTAAAATATATAGGAGAGAGAGGGAGATAGAAGTAAGAATTGATTTGTTTACAGTGTGGTTTTATGCTTCAATTTACATGTTAATTCTAAGCTAACCTCATTCTCAAAAACAAGTTTTTATTTATGGCTCGTACCTTAATCGTCGTTGGAACGAGTTAGGTACGTTTCAAAACCCCCTTGATTTACATGATTTCTACTCGAACCGCCGTTGGAACGGTTTGAGCGTTTGAAAATGCGAGATAAGAAGCTTTTAACAAAAAACATGATTAAGCATACAAGTCCGTTTATTTTTGTACAAAACCATTTGGATAGGAAAACAATTCAAAACTTCATTATTTACAAATAAAAACGATTTTAATTACAAGGTTCGCTTAATCCGTCATTGGAACGGAATAAGTTTTCAACACGTGATATTTTGGAAATCGTTTAAAAATGATAAAAAAACCAAAAACCTTTTATTTACATTTGGAATCTCTAAAAATCTTTAGTTTAAATAATCAAGTTGAGATCTCTTTTGTGGTTTATTTTTCCCTTTTTCACTCAATTTACTCCTTACTTAAACACAATTACAATAATAAACAAATTAAATCCAAACCCTACCCTAAATACATTTGAAATATATATATATATACACAAAAATGAGTAATAATACCCATTAAAACCAAATAGAGAAAATAATACATATTAATAGGTAAAAATAGTGGTGAAAATACTATTAGATATAACATACTTTTATTCAAATTAAAATCATGTAAAACAATGTACAAAGTTCATAAATGTAGAAAAACAACTTTTAATCCAAAATAGTTTTTACCTAATAAACTCTAAACCAAGGTTTAATACCCCTCAACATCATCTATTAATTAATTATCCCAAAAACCCCAAAAAACTATACATATATATATACATATAATTTATCAAAGCTAATTTAGTATAAATGGTATCAAAATAGCGAATGAATAGATGTATAATTGGTATTTAATAGTTATATACCCCAAAAATAATTTTGATAAACATATTACATAGTTACATATATACATACATAAGAATCAATTCCAAAAAGGTAAGAAAAATGTTCAAAAATGGGCTTTTTAAAGTTCCAGCAGATTCACCGACGGAAAATCCGTCGGTAAACAGTCTTTAGCGACAGAAAATGGCAGAATTACAGAAACAGCACCTAACTTTCCAGATTTATTCAAACACTTTAAATCTAATCTATTCTATCGTTTTGGGTCTCCGAACTACCAAAGTTGGATCATAGTCTATAACGGAGACTCCTAAAACGATGTTTTATTTCAAAACGTTATTTAAAAATATTTTTAAAATCTATATTTACAACGTCTTAATCCCGAACTACCCTTAAATCGGGTCACGGTTCATGTTGGGACTTTAAGACGAGGTTTTTATTTCAAAACAAAACAAAACGTTTGTTTAATACGAGACGGGAATTAAATAAACGCGGAAAAGTAAATAAACGTGATAAATAAATAAATAAAACTATATCCTAAAAATAAATAAATGAATAGAATAATAAAATAAATAAATAAAACGAGTCTAGTCCTCGGATAATACCTCAAGATCGGTATTGACAGCTGAAGTCGGTTGATTCCACGAATTATGATTTTTCGGTGTTTTTTGGTGTTTTGGTAAAATATTTGACTTTTAGAAAATTTGGATTTTTTTAGGAAAAAAATGTTTTCTCCCAAAAAATTGACTTTCTCTCTCTAAAAATGTCTAGAGTGAGAAGCTTCAAAAATCCATCTCCTTTTCAAATGTATGGGAATCCGTGCCTTTTATAGGCATGGATCCCAAAAAAATTTGGGGCCGCCCGACGGGAGTTGGGCGACGCCCAAATTAGGTTGGGCGAACGCCCAACTTTGGTTAGGCGAACGCCCAACTTCTGTTGGGCGCGCGCGCCCAACCAACGTTGGGCGCGCGCCCAACATCCTCGGTCGTCCGCCCAACGAACGTTGGGCGTTCGCCCGACGTCATTGGGCGTCCGCCCCAACGAGCGTTGGGCGACGTCGATCGTGCATCGGGCCGCGCACAACGCCCGACGGGCGACGCCCACCGTCCGACGGGCGACGCTCAACGCTCGGCCCGTCGGGCGGGCGCTCGATGCGTCGCGCGCCGTTATTTACGGAGCGACGATCGTTACCGGGAGCGACGTTGGTCATTCACCGGCTGACGCTCGACCTCTGGGGCCCTCTCATTTATCGATATGACGATGAACGTGCTCAACCTTACTCAGGAGATGCTGAATTTGTTAGCGGGGCTATCACATGCCGGCTCTCCAAGTTTCCTTTTGATTTTTAAATTTCCTAACTAATGGAATAAACCGCTTCAGCCGTTTGTCGTGGGTTTTCGTCACAGGTCCTCCGACTCGGTGTCTACAGTTGCCCCTACTTTTCTATCTTGACAGTGATGTGTGTGTTTTGAAAACGTTTTTCGTGAACGCAACACACGCAATGGAAATATATTAAAGTAAAAGACACATATAGAGTAGGAGGAGGAATACCTGATCTCCGCGCCGCACGCTCCTGCCTTGTCTTCAATCTTCACCTTGGCTGTCCCATCTTTGCCTTTGAATCGGCTGCCGGCGGACGCTTCTTCTGGGGACTCTAGTCTCTAAATCGACTGCAGGTAAAATGGCTCTTTCTAGCAACCCTAGTCTAAATCGACCGCAGGTAAAATAGCTATTTCTAGCGACCCTAGTCTAAACCGACCGCGGGTAAATAGCTCTTTCTAGTGACCCTGGTCAAAATATCGACCGCAGGTAAATGGCTCTCTCTAGCAACCCTGGTCATCGACCGCAGGTAAAATGGCTCTCTCTAGCAACCCTGGTCATCGACCACAGGTAAAATGGCTCTCTCTAGCAACCCTGGTCATCGACCGCGGGTAAAATGGCTCTCTCTAGCAACCTTGGTCATCGACCGCAGGTAAAATGGCTCTCTCTAGCAACCTTGGTCATCGACGGCAGGTAAAATGGCTCTCTCTAGCAACCCTGGTCATCGACCGCAGGTAAAATGGCTCTCTCTAGCAACCTTGGTCATCGACCGCAGGTAAAATGGCTCTCTCTAGCAACCTTGGTCATCGACCGCAGGTAAAATGGCTCTCTCTAGCAACCCTGGTCATCGACCGCGGGTAAAATGGCTCTCTCTAGCAACCATGGTCATCGACCGCAGGTAAAATGGCTCTCTCTAGCAACCCTGGTCATCGACCGCAGGTAAAATGGCTCTCTCTCGCAACCTTGGTCATCGACCGCAGGTAAAATGGCTCTCTCTAGCAACCCTAGTCATCGACCGCGGGTAAAATGGCTCTCTCTAGCAACCTTGGTCGTCGACCGCAGGTAAAATGGCTCTCTCTAGCAATTCTGAATTTCCAGACCCTGTCGCCTGCATTTTTGACTGGAGTTACTGTCTCGTGTACTGGAGTTGTCGATAGGGATGTCCTTATCCTTTTGTCTGGAACATTTTAGGCTAAAAATTATTTTTCTATTGACTGTTGTCTGTATTTTGACTGGCGCCACTATTCTGTAAATTTTGGCTGTCGCCTGGAGTCATCTCCTTGGGGTATTGGCCACCGCCTGGCAGAAACGCAGGTTGAAACGGACTGTAAATCGGAGGTCTGTGCACCCGGTAATTAATTATTTACTTTTTACCTTTATGTCACGTCGTACCTTTTTCGTTATTACAACCATGCCATCCACTACCCTTATAAAAGGGTGGTGGGGTTCATTTCCAACCCCACACCTTCTCTCTCTTCTTCTCTCTCTCTCACGAACATTAGAGTATTCTCGTGATGGGGTCGAGTAGATACGATGGCACAAAGGGTATGGAGGCGGTTTTCGAGGACTTGGCTAGAGTGGTTCCTTTCCAGAACCCTGATTCTCACTTGAGTCGGACCAACGTTAACCGGGTAAGTACCTCCTTATTTTTATTTGTCAAGACTTCTAGGTTTTAGCAACCTCATTTGAACGTTATTTGCATGCTAACCTTTAAACTGGTTATAAGCCTTTTAGTTAGAAAACACGAACTCTCATGCATGTGAGCTATGCTTTACGATTTTTGGAAAGAATGTGAACTTTATACATGTGAATAGTAAAAATGCGAACAATGCATGTGAATAGTGCACGTGAATAGTAAAATCATGAATAGTGTACGTGAATAGTAAAAATGTGAATAGCGCACATGAATAGTAAAATCATGAATAGTGCACGTGAATAGTAAAAATGTGAATAGTGCATGTGAATAGTAAAAACGTGAATAGTGCATGTGAATAGTAAAAACGTGAATAACACACGTGAATAGTAAAAAAATAAATAATACTAAACCATCTTTAAAAACTCGTATAGGCTTAAGCTCTTCGCAAGCACGCGAGAGAGTGGAACCCCAAAGAATAATGAATCAGATTAAACCCTAAACGAATGACCCCATGGACGAAACTCTAGAGAAAGACTATCTTAACAACAAGAACTTGCTAGGTTAAATTTAGACGAAATTTAAAGAACGACTAGGTAGACTGAATTTCTATCAGAAGTGAGGCCCTTAAGGAATAATGACTTTGGCTTAGTCCCACTCTCACTTGTACTGTTCCTTCTAGATTATTGACGTTACTGGATCTACCGAGGGCATCCACTCCTGGTATGCCTTGCTTCCCACGGCGGTTAGAGCCCGTGTGCGAGGGTTGGGTTTCGAGCCTTTCATTCTGGCGCTGCCCCGTGCCAATGGTGTGTGCGACAAGCGCGGCTTGCGCGCCCTTTGCGAGAGGTGGGTGGATTCGACTCACACCTTTCACCTTCCGTTCGAGGAGATGACGATCTCGCCCCGCGACTTTTCTCTACTGACCGGATTACGAGGCAGTGGCACTCCGGTCCCCCTTTGTTACGATATGGTGCGTCCCAGGGTCGACCTTGATGAGGTGGCTGCATTGGTTGGTCTCGGAGTCTACACAGGTGTCGGGTCTACACCGGCGAAGTTCATCACCACCTTCAGCTTGGTGAGTCGTCGAGACTTCTGTGATCGAGACGATACAGACCGGGCCATCCATAGTTTCCTCCTGTATGTCTTAGGCGAGACGGTTTTCCGCACCAAGAGCGGGACCATACATGCCGATCTCATCCAGGCCTTCCGTGACTTAGATGCGGTGTCCTCGTATGATTGGGCTGGCGCTAGCTTGGCGTACCTTTACCGATTCCTGGATCTGAGTTGCCGGAAGCGCAAGGACTTCGGTGGCTACACCTTCGCCCTCCTGGTGCATTTTCTATCCCTGGCTTGTCTTTTATTTTCATGATTTCCGCTTCTGACACCGGTTTTTATGAGCAGGTTTGGGCCTATGAGAGGAGGATTCTCCCGAGCGCCCGCGGGAGCAGTCCGCGCGGGGCTACGCTTCCGCTTATGGCGAGGTGGAGGGACTTTGACTTGAGCGTCGAGAGGAGGCGGACGGTGGCACGATTCCTATCATAGATTGACACATAGAGCTTGGGACAGGTGAACGTCTCCTGACTATGCTAGATTTTTGTTCGTTCTCGTCTGATTGTCCTTGCGTTTCAGATCTCCTTCAGATGGGACGACCTTGACTTCAGTCCCGATTACGCCTATGTCACTCGCATCCAGAGGCATCAGTGCGTACTTACTGGCCCGTGCATGCGAGCGTGGTATTTGGGTGATCGGAGCTTCACCGGGGTCGATGCCACCTATTGGACTCCAGGCGAGATCCCTGTGTCCATGTTTGCGGTGAGGATTATGCCCTTGCGGGAGATACGTCGTGATCTGATCCGCCGATTGGTGCCTCGGGGCGTATGGGACCACGCAGGGGGTCGCGCTCGCTATTTATCGACGCTTTTGACTCCGATGGACCCTCCTGAGATAGCGATGGATGTTGATCCTGCGGAGGACGTGTTCTCGGCGGCGGCCGTCGCTGAGGTCTTTGGCCTAGAGGAGGTCCCGGTGAGTGCTTGACTTTTTTATTCTTTATTTACGAGATAGTTGGGGGTATTCATTTTGCCTTTGTTTGCAGGAGGGTTCCTTGAGGAGCACTCGGACGTCGGATTTTTTCGATGATACCCGGGCCCGGACATCTACGAGCGAGCCTTCATATTATGCAGGCGAGTCCTCAGGCGCTACCCGACCAGAGCGGCTCTACCTCGGCGCACCCTTCCCGACCTCAAGGAGAGAGTACTCGGTGGTTTGTTATGGCGAGGAGGGCGTGGCCTACTCTGGCATTGAGACAGCCCCTCCAGTTTTCACTTCTATGGTGCCATTCGATCCCCCTGATGCCCTTCATACCTCAAGGGAGACGTGCACTGACTTTGTAGGATTATCCGATTATTTTCGAGAGCGGCTTGACCTGCGTTATGCCAGCCACCTGGTGAGTATTCTTGTCCTGTTATAGTGTAGTGAAATGTATGCATGTGACGCACATATGTATGTATAACTTCTGTTGTTGTCTATTTTGGTGTTTTTTCTTTCTTTTTTTTCTTGCAGAGTGATTTCATGCTAATGATCAGAGGTTCAGCGAATTGCAGCGAGACGCCGATGCTCGAGTTGGACATGTATATCGAGAGAGGGATGCTATCTGGACGGAGAGGATGCGCATTGAGACAGAGGGCCGCCGTGTAGCTGAGGAGGGGCGCCGGATCGTCGAGGAGACCTTGGCAGCGGAGCGGGCCTCACATATGAGGGCCTTTGAGGACTTCTGGGACTTTGGATCGTTTCCTCCTTGATGGGCTCACCATTATCATGCCTTGTAGCTTTCTTTTATTAGTATTACCCTGATGTATACATTGTATGTAGGGAGAGGGGTAGATAGAGGTATAGGCTTTTTATGTGATAGAGATAGGAAATGTATAACTCATGATTTATAATACAATGCATTCAGTCGATTATAATGATTACAATCACTCTCTTCAAATATATTCATGCCTTTATTTATTTACAAACAACAGAAATACTTAGCCAATTATACGTTATTTTTGTAATTGCTCAAGATATAACTACTGTTACCAGGACCCACCTTTTTTCGGTTTTCAACTCTCCTTTTATTATCCCGGAATTTTCAAATGAGCGCCCCCTTGGGTTTTCACTCATTGGGATTTCCCTTATTGTTGCATAGATCGCCCTTTGCGGGTTTTCAACCTATCGGGAATTTTTTTTCTCTCTTTTTTTTTACGAAAAGTATTTCTTAAGCCTATCCAGATTGGTAGCTTCGTAGAACTCCATGCCGTCCATAGTAGTTAGCTTCACCGCGCCTTTGCTCAGCATCTTCTTCACGAGAAACGGTCCTTCCCAGTTCTGCCTAAACTTGCCCCTAGGGTCGGTGTGTGTCATCCGGATCTGTTTCAACACCATGTCTCCCTCTTTGATGGGACTGACCTTAACCCTTTTATTGAAGGCCCGGGCCATCCTCCTCTGATATAGCTGTACATGGTAGAGGGCCTCCATCCTTTTCTCATCGACCAACGCCAACTGCTCATACCGTTTCTTCACCCATTCTGCTTCAGGGATCTCTGCTTCTACCGCGATTCTCAACGATCGCTTCTCAATCTTGATTGGCAGAACTGCTTCTGCCCCATATACTAAGGAGAACGGCGTTGCCCCAGTAGATGTTCTAACAGTCGTGCGATAGGCCCACAAAGCAAGTGGAAGCTGATCATGCCAATTTCGGTGCGACTCCACGGTCTTTACGAGAATCCTCTTGAGGTTTGTATTTGTCGCTTCTACTGCCCCGTTAGCTTATGGGCGATATGGAGAAGATCTATGATGCTCAATACCGTACTCTTGGAAGAGACTTTTCACCTCTCCTTGGAACTGGGCCCCGCTATCTGTGATCATATGATGGGGTACCCCAAACCTGGTGATTAAGTGCTTTTCAATGAACTTCCTCATCTGCTTAGATCCCAACTTGCTAAACGATTCTGCCTCTACCCACTTGGTGAAGTAATCGATGGCAACTGCGATGAATTTGTGTCCATTTGACGCATTAGGCCTCACCTCACCGATGATATCAATGCCCCAAGCTACGAACGGCCAAACGAGTGCCAACACGTGCAGTTCCCTAGCTGGTAGGTGATTATAATCCCTATGGATTTGACAATCATGGCATTTCTTCACATATTCGTTACAATCTCTTTCCATGGTGAGCCAATAGAAGCCTTGCCTTAAGATTTTCTTTGCTAACACTGCTCCTTCCATATGGGCTCCACAAATTCCCGAGTGTACCGACTCCATTGCCTCACGGGCTTCTCCCTCATCCAAGCATCTCAATTGTAATCCATCGGCGTGCCTTTTGTAAAGCAAATCATTGTGGATGACGAACTGTTGGGCTAACCTTCTGATCACAGCCTGATCCTTAAGTTCTGATTCTGCCGGATAAATTCTGCTTTTCATGAAATTCACAATGTCGAAGTACCACGGCTTCTCGTCAACTCCTAACAACATTACATCTTCATAGTACGGTTTGTGGGACCTTTTTAGCACCAAAGGCTTTGAGGCAAAATTCTGTGGATTATCCCATACTGACACCAAAGTGGCCAAAGCATCCGCCGCTTGGTTCTGTGCTCGAGGAATGTGATAAAAACGGCACTTGCTGAACCTCTGTGCCAACCCTTCCAGCTGGTCTAGGTATGGGCGCAACCTTTCTTCCCTTACTTCCCAGTTTCCCTGTGCTTGTTCAATAATCAACTTTGAGTCGCCCTGGATTTCAACATTCGATGCTCCCAATGCTGCTAACGACTCTAACCCGTAGATGCACGCTTCATACTCGGCCATATTATTAGTGAGAGGGAATGATAACTTCTTTGCCATTGGGATCCTTTCTCTTTCTGGTGAGATAAGCAGCACTCCTACCCCGGCTCCATTCGAGTTAACCGCTCCATCAAAGAACATTTTCCACGGTATAACTTCTATTACGTTCAAGTGCTCGTCGGGGAAATCATAGTTTATCTCCTCCTCTTCCGCATTTAGAGGCTGATTGGCCAAAAATTCCGCCACGGCTCTCCCCTTAATAACCTTTTTCGTTACATATTCGATGTCGAATTCTGACAGTAACAACAACCATCGGGCTAGCTTCCCTGTCAGGGACGGAGTTCGGTACAGATACTTCACGGGATCCATCCGGGAAATAATGATCACTTTGTAAGACTGGAAATAATGCCGCAGTTTCTTTGTTAGCCATACTACTGCCACGCACGTTTTTTCGATCATGTTATACTTAAGCTCGTATTCCAGGAACTTCTTACTCAAATAATACACCGCGTGCTCCACACCGGTGTCCCCTTCATGGGCCAACATTGCTCCAATTGATCGTTCCTCGATCGCTACATAAAGGAGAAGTGGTTTTCCGAGTTTAGGCGGTCTCAAAACCGGTGGATTAGTCAAATAGATCCGGACACTTTCCAACGCTTGCTGGCACTTATCATTCCAAACCGTAGGTTGATCTTTCCGCAGCAGTTTAAAGATTGGTTCGCAAATTGTGGTGAGTCATGCTATGAACCGACTGATATACTGAACTTGCCCCAGGAATCCTCTTACTTCTTTCTCATTCTTTGGTGATGGCATTTCCTGTATGGCCTTCACTTTATCGGGATCCACCTCAATCCCCTTGTTACTGATTATGTAGCCAGGATTTTCCCCGATGAAACGCCAAAGAAGCACTTCTTCGGGTTCAACCTCAGCTTGAATTCTGCAATTCGGGCCAAAAATTTCTCAAGTGCGGTGAAATGCCCCTCTCCCGTCTCTGATTTGACCATCATGTCATCCACATAGACTTCCACCTCTTTATGTATCATGTCGTGGAACAGTGCCGTAGCCATTCGTTGATAAGTTTCCCCAGCATTTTTCAATCCAAACGGCATAACTCGATAGCAGTATGTCCCCCATTCAGTGGTGAATGAAGTTTTCACTTTGTGTTTTTCGGCCATCTGAACTTGCATGTAGCCCATGAAGCCATCCACATTCGTGTGCAAGACGCTTGATGCTGCACTGTCGATCAATACATCAATGTGAGGTAATGCGAATTCATCTTTGGGGCAAGCCTTGTTGAGATCTCTATAGTTGACGCACATTCGCACCTTACCGTCCTTCTTTGCGATTGGCACTACATTTTCCACCCATGGCGGATATTCTATTACTTCGATGAAACCTGCTTCTAACTGTTTCTTTAATTCCTCTCTGATCTTATCTGCCCATTCCGGCCTCATGCGTCGGAGTTTCTGTTTCACGGGTTTAGCATCGGGGTATGTTGGAATACGGTGAGTTACGATTGATTGATCGATTCCTGGCATATCTTCGTACGTCCAAGAAAACACTATTTCGTATTTTTTAATTATTCTCTCAAATTCTTTCCTCTCTTCAATAGTTAATTCTTGAGCAATTTGTATAAGTTTAGGATTTTCATCCGTGCCAAGATTGAAAGTTGACATTTCTATTGCATTAATTTCAAATGTAGCCATGTTATATGAATGAGAATGCATGGAATGATCAGAATCAACATCAAGCAAGTAAGCAAAATCAGAATTCATTTCATTGATAGTTTTAGTGAGTACATCGTCAGATTCAAACAAAGCAATAATACAATTATCATCATCGGGGTTCTCGGGTTTCTCATAGCCCTTGGAGGTGCCTGGTTCATCCACCACTCCCACAGTTGTCTCCATAGTGATGACCTGCTCCTCAGTATTCAGATCCAACATCATGATTTCCTCGACGAAGCAGCTTGCCTCTCCTTTGCCCCAGCTGGTGACATCATTGAAGATCTCAAAGCCTGGCAGAATCTTTCCTTCGGTGCTAGTCCACGACTCAGGAGTTCCAGAATAAACCTTCCCATGGCCCTCATTCACAAAATACTTCTTTAGGCCCACTTTTCCCTCACTGCCTGTGTTGGACGGACCTCCCAGCTCATATCCCAAACCCCTCCGGGTTTTCTGACTCTTGAAGTCCGGAGATTCTGGCAACCCTTGATGGTGTGCTCCCAAGCCCATTCCGGGGATGAAACCTCCTTTCATCATCTTGATCACATCGGTGGTCATGCTGGACTCGTAGATCCCGGAAACCTGGAATCCGGAGAAAAGCTGAGGCTCAATTCCCAATGCAGCCACTGAACTCAGTTTCTTGGCTCGGATAATCACTATCTCCTCCCCGTAGAGGAACTTGATCATTTGATGGAGCGTGGACGGCACACCTCCCAACTTGTGGAACCATGGGCGTCCCAATAATACAGCAAAAGTCACCGGTATATCCAACACAGTGAATTCAGTCTCCTTCTCATGCGGCCCCACTTTCAGCTTAGCCTTGAAAACTCCTTCGATGTGGCGACGACTATCGTCATAAGCTCGAATTATCATCTCCGAGGCCATCAAATCTCCCTTCTCTATCCCCAACTTGGATAACAGCTTCAGTGGACACATATTAATGGCCGATCCATCATCAACCATCACACAGCTCGTCCTCTTCCCATTTATCTCAGCCCGGATGTACAAAGGCTTGTTGTGAGCCTTACCCTCCTCCGGAAGATCTTCGTCTGTGAAAGTGATTTCCATCTTCTTCCGGGCCATGATTGCCCCTACTAGCGCTGCCGGCTCAGTGTCAGTAGAAATGACCAAGTTTTGCAGCTCCTTTATCAAATTCTCACGGTGGTACTTGGAGTGGCACAAGACTTCCCACACCGTAGACTTAGCTTGCATCCTTTTCAACTGCTCAAGGACTTGATCATCCGGCTTGGGAGCCGATCCTTCTCCTACCTCAGTTTCCACCATCGGCGCCTTTCCCTCGGCCACTCGACCTGATCTTGTCATAACGGCAATCTCCGGCTCATCATCAGATTAATCCCAAATGTTGATAGGAGTTCCCTGATCGGTATCTTCCTCATCTGAGGAGCTTTCCCAAATGTCCACGACCATCAGATCCATTATGTGAGGGACGTTCGGATTCAAATAGAAGGGATCTACCGATCCATACATAGCCCAGCCAACCAACTCGTCATAATTTCTGAGAAATACTCTATTCATCCTTCTTGCCGCTACCGGAGTAGCGCCTCTCTATATGCACATGAGCTGCACCTTATCACTCATCATTTCTTGACACTGCTCGTAGTGGTACCTCCACCTCCTAGCGTAATCCGCAAACGGTTCCTCGGGGAATTGCCTGATCCTATCTAGATCTTCTAGGGATCCCGTCCACGGAATATACATCCCATATCTCAACACAAACGCATCCCGAAGAGGTATCCAATGACCCCTTGTAGACACCGAGTCGGAGGACCTGTGACGAAAACCTGAAACAAGGCGGTCGAAGCGATTGATTCCGGAAGTTTTGAAAAATATATAAAGAATAATAAGCTGAGGAAAATTAACGGCACGGCGCGGGCACACAACGGCATCCCGCACGCGGACGACGATGGTCAAACGCCCGCTTGACGGCTCGAGACGTGCGCGCGGCGTCCGTCGGACGCACCGCGAGTGGCACGCTCTCGACGCCCGAGCAATGCCTGGGATCGCTGGCGGTGCGCGCCCTCGTGGGCCGTTGAGCACACGTGCCTGGCAGCGCGAGGCGCGCGTTCGGCGGCCGCGACGTGCGAGCGTCTAGCTGCGCCGAACGCGCACTCGGCAGCCACGGAGTGCACGCGTCCGACGGCGCGGGGCACGCCCTGAGGGTCGCCGGGCGGGCACCCAACCACGTCGGGCGAACGCCCAACGCGTCGGGCGGACGCCCGACGAGGGTTGGGCGCGGGCGCCCAACCTCGCGTTGGGCGCTCGCCCAACTCATGTTGGGCGGCCGCCCAACAAGGTTGGGCGGTAGCCCAACACTAGGTTCGGCGGCCGCCCAACCACAATGGGCGACGCCCAATTTTTTTTGGGCGTCGCCCATTGTTCCGGGATCCGTTTTCCTATATAAGGGCACGGATCCCAAGGTGAAAAGAGGAGGATTTTTTGGGAAGAGCTTTCTCACACTAGATATTTTTCTAGAGAGAGGAAGTGGATTTTTTGGGAAAAAAACATTTTTTTTCCTAAAATTGAAAATTTCTAAATTTCCTAAGTTCAATTTTTACTAAATTTTTCATAAAAAATGGGAGCTCGCGGTTCGTGGAATCAATCGACTTCGACGGTCAGATACCGAATTAAGGGTATTATCCGAGGACTAGACTCTTTATTTTATTTAATTTATTCTCTCCTTCTATTTATTTTTTTTATGCTATAGTTTTTATTCCTTTAGTTATTTATTTATTTTGTCACGTTTTATTTAATTAACGTATTTATTTAATTTTCGTTTCGTGTTAAATAAAATTTGGTTTTGTTTTAAAATAAAAACCTCGTTTTGGATATCCCAATACGAACCATGATCCGATAAAAAGGTAGTTCGGGTATCGAAAATGTTGTAATTATAAGTTTTTTATTTAAAAGAGGTTTCCAAATAACGTTTTAAAATAAAAACTTCGTTTTAGGAGCTTCCGTGTTCGACTATGATCCATCTTTGGTAGTTCGGAAGTCCAAAACGATTGAATTAGATTTAATTTAAAGCTTTTGAATAAATCTGGAAAATATTGGAGTGCTGCTGTAATTTGCCAATTCTGTCACTAAATGCTGTTTACCGACGGATTTTCCGTCGGTAAATCTGCCAAAATGTAAAAAATGCCATTTCGGTCCCTTTTTCTCAACTTTTAGACTTTTAATCCTTAGCATATATATATATAATTATGTAATATATTCTTCTCAAATTGTTTTAAAACTTTAGCATATATAATTATTTTAGGAGATTGGTATTCCATTTTCATTCTAATTTTTTATATATGTACATATTACTTTCTTTTTATTATTATTCATTTAAATTACATTAAATTCTATTTTAAATGTTATTTACTTGGGCATTTTGGGAGATAATTAGTAGATATTGGAGGATGAACATATAGTCTTTTTGACATTAGGATTATATTAGTTATGTATATATATAGTTTTTGGGGTATATTTGGGTTATCTTAATTATTGTTAAATAAAATTATTTTGAGTGATAAATGTTATTTTCTTATTTATGAATTTCATTCACTATTTTCTTGTGTTTAAAGTATAAATATATTATTTTCATTATTCTTTCTTATATATGTATTAGATAGTATATTTTCTTTTACTCTTATTTTATGTCTTTTGGGCCAAAATGTGTAAATATATATCTATATTATTTTCTTTATTTCTTTTGGTCATTTATAAGTCCATGTTTCAAATGGGCTTCACTTGGAAAAATTAACTTTTGGGCCTAAATGTGTTTATTGATGTAATTATAATAGTTAGAGAGTCCATTAAATAAGTGGGGAAAATAAGTCACAAAAAGAGAGTTTTCAATTAAATTATGTAAGCTAATGAGCTTTCTTAGATCTCTAATGTAGATAAATAGAGTCATTTTGGTTGATATTTCAAATCGTCTTCAAAACACCACGTTTTAAAACCTTAGTCCGTTCCAACGACGGATTAAGCGAACGTTGTAATCAAAATCGTTTTCTTTGTTAATAATGGAGATTTTGAATCGCTTTCTTAATGAATTTGTACAAAATAAAATTGACTTGTATGTTTAACCATGTTTTCTTATTAAAAGGCTTTTACTTTAACGTTTTCAATTACTCGAGTCGTTCCAACGGCGATTCGGGTAAGCTTCATCAAACGGGGTTTTAAAACGCACCTAAATCATTCCAACGGCGATTAAGGTGCGAACCATGTAATAAACATCGTTTTGGAAAATAAGTTAATGTAGAATAGACACACAACATAACATTTAAATACGGTTGTAAATAAATCACTTCTTTCTTCCCCCTCTCTGTGTATGTATAAACATAAATGGGTGATTCTTTACTGATGTGGCTTTTCAATATCATATGCTCAAAATGGTTTCCAAAAAGAGAAAGAAAAGGGTTTCAAATGAATTTTAAACTTAAAGAAGTATACGATTAGTCCGTTATCGCCTAACATGCTGAGTAGGAGGCCGGTGGTTCATAACCGGGCGATGTCGGGGTGCCTAGTAGCCTTTCTCCGGAAAGGAGCTAGCCTTCTCGGCTCGTACCTAAGTTTCCCGAACCCACACCGGTCTCCCGCAAGGGATCTGTGTTCATTTTCCCATTCGTGGGTGGCGACTCTTCCATATCTCCGAGCTCCGGTCCTGCCGAGCAGCTTGATTCCGCGATTGGTTGCTTTCGGCGCCAATCACCGCTTACGTCGCCATGAGGTTGTCCACCCCCCGGTCCGCCCGGGAGATTAGGCCGCGGCACCTCGTCTAACAAGTGGCGACTCTGCTGGGGAAGCGAGAAATTTGATTCCGGAAGGCATGCACTGAGCCCTTAACGGGGACGGATCGTTTTACTTCTTTTCGTATGCATTCACGAGCATTATTGCAAACCCTTTGGGTAATTTCCGCGAAACCTCTAGCGAGAGTCCATTCGTCGCTCGAAAGAGGATAGCGTAAGTTCCCCCTTACAGTAAGGCGCCAGAGGGTCCCCATCCATTCGTTAGGGGCGAATCTGTGCGGTCCTGTGAGGTCCCGCGGTCAGCCGTGTCAGCATATAGTAGCCTTAGAAGTTTCCATAGGATTACCCGTTACTATTTTTGATGTGATAAATGAATCAGTTCGTGTTTTCAAACCGCCATGATACATGTCTAATCCTAAATTATGTAAAGAAAATGAGACGATGCGTTAATATATACTCATGAATCGACATACTAATTACCCTAAAACATCGAAACGATTTGAACTAAAGACGACTTAGTCATCTCATATGAATGAACATGTGCGACCCGCCTTGTCCCTTTCGGTGTCCCGACGAAGGCACGTGTTCAGGAAATACGTTATGACGTAAGCACGTATTAGTATGAATCGGTTCGGTGTTAAGGATAATTACATTTCGATACAAAAGACTATATTAACAATAGCCGTTATTCACATTCTTTAAATAAATTAGGATAAAACGAGATCACGACGAAATGAAAACGAAGAACATTTCTGTTTCGAACGACCTTGTTGTAACGTGAAAAGTTTCGCACAAGTAGCCCGTCCCTTCCGAATGAAAGACGAGCTTTTACGTTATGCCTCGTGTCGTTCTTAAGAGAAATGGATATGTCCGTACAGATGACTAAGAAAATAAAGAAGAAAAAATAAACTAAACGACCAAAATCATTCCGAATCTACGATATATGTTAATCCCGCGAGTAGTTAAAGAAAATAAACCAATATCGTTGAATACGTGCCTCGGACGAGAGTACACCCCGTTTAAAATCTCGAAGCCAAATTAAGCCAACCCATATAATTGCGCCATATGGACGAGACTGCGGGTTTTGACTAACGACTTGATCATTTCGACCGTTACCAAAACTGTAAGAAATATGGCCCGATATACGTGTTTGCTTAAATCGTGCCTAAAGGAAGGAAAACGGTGATATCCTTGCTTCGAATAAACACGCGATTCAACGAAACGTTTATTTTCTATAACCACACTGAGATGATATATCCCGTAGATTGGGAGGAACAAAGAGTTGTAATTAGCCGAAAGATTATCGTGCGCTCAAAATAAGACTCGCCATCTTTTCACGTAGCAAAATGAGCAAACGAATCCTCGACGCTAAGAACAAACATGTTACGCGATGAGTCCGTTCCCTAAGATAAAATCCAAAAGTGATTCCATCACTAAATAAACACGTGGTTACGTCTCTCGATAGATCCAAAAGATCCTGTTGTAATCCAAAAATCGAGACATGAACCCACGCGAATAAAAGGGAACGAGTCATTGACAATAACGAACGATTGGACTAGAAGAATAACTCAAACCATGTCTAAAAACCGAGATGCGCTCAAAGGGAGTCAAAACCCGAATTAACGCATCTCGCGAAAAGACGAGTTATTCCGAAAGGACAATCCAACTTGGTCGATTTCTTGGTCACTGAACGTTGATACGTCAAAACGAATTGTATTGTCTGATGAATGATTTATTTTTCCGCAATAATCGACGGCATCACGCGTCCCCTGGACCGCAATGTGAGCCCCGAACCAAAATCCTAGGAAAGAGACCTGGACCAACGAGTGTGTGGAGGAATAAGGGTGGAATAGAGATGTTGTGATACGTGTAAATAGAACTAACGTTTGTTCTTCTTATCTTATAATCGTAAATAAATAAACGCACACACCACGAATCATGCATATGAAATCATGCATACATACTAATGGATACCGTTCGCGCAGACGTCATCATTAAGCGGTTGTGGTTTCGCGAGAGTAATCGGCTTGTCAGACAGTTTGATCAGTCGTAAGTAGACAGTCCCGAATCAGTAGTTGTGGCTTCTGAATCATCTTCATCCGAGTATACTCAGTCTTCCGTCAGTATGTCTGCAACCGACGAGAAGGTGGCTGAATTGGAGAATTCTGTGAACAATATCAACGACCAGCTGGCCGCAATCTTGGCCCAGCTAGCTGAGTTAGCACTGAAGGACAACAAGAGTGGTAGTAAGCGTGCTGAGAATGAGGTGAACGATGGCCCTCGCTTTGGGAATGAGGAGGATTATCAGGATTATGTCCGAAAACAGTTAGAGAAGGAGAAAGCTAAGGAAGAGGAGTGGAGGCAACACATCACACAAGAAGTGCAGGACTTGCGCGGAGGAAGCTCCGGGAGTCAAGATTTCTATAACTTGAAGAATTGTTTGACAGCAACAGCTTTGCCTCTGAAATTTCGGCTCCCTGACATGAAAAAGTTCGATGGAACTGGAGACCCCACCGCTCACATGAATCAGTACGTTGCGGTAATGAAGCACACGATCCTGACCGAGGATCAAGTCTTGGGGCTGTTTAACACTTACCTGGAGGGGGCTGCCCTCACATGGTTCCATGCGCTGCCAATGGTGACAAAGAAGGATTGGAAGGAGTTAGCGAAGTCATTCATCGCTCAGTATAGTTTTAACACCATGTTGGAAGTCACTTTGAAAGAGTTAGAGAGCACTAAGCAGCAGACTGGGGAATCCCTTTCAGACTTCGTGAAGAGATGGAGGGCTAAGGCCGCGGTCATGAAACAGAAGCCGCTTGAGCAAGATCAGATCCGAATGGTGATTGGCAATACGTTGCCGTATATTAAGAATGAGTTGAGATATATGTCGTTCACAGATTTCAATCAGATGTATAGTTATGCCTTGACTGTCAAAGGCGATGGGGAGGCGAAGAAAGCTTATACCAAGTGGACGAAGTCTGGATATAGTGCCGGAGGGCCTAACGCGAGTACGGAATCTGCGACAGTGAAAGTGGTTGATCTTAACGCTATCGAAAAGAGGCGGTTCGCGAAGTTCGATCAGACCTATGCGAAAGTGTTTGAACGTCTGCAGAAGAAGGGATTGTTAAAAGCCCTTACCCCGTATAACAAAGCTCAACCTACTCCACAGATTCAGGCTAGAGGGTATTGTGAGTTCCACAGCAGTTATGGACATACGATTGAGAATTGCGAGAGGCTGAAACACGAAATCCAAGATTTGATTGAGGAGAAGAAGATAGATGATCCTTCGTTAGCAAACCCTTCCGTTAGGCGCAATCCATTGCCTAATCATAGGGTGAGCATGATCGGAGCTGGTTTGATGGAAACTGTAGTGATAGAATCTTTTGAGGAAGATGTAGAGGAGCTGTTGGACTCCGTCGAAAGAAGCAATGTGGGAAATGGTTTGTATGTGTCCTTCTTGGGTGAGGAACAAGAGGAAGAACCAATGGAGGAGGGATCAGATGGTGGAGCACCATATGACGAGGATAGTGCCGAAGAGACCGGTGAAGGGGCGCCTCAGATTGTCGTGCCTAATTTGGGTTTGTTCAGTGGAGGAAGGGATCCCGAAGTGCACTTGCGTGAGTATATGCACGACATGTTTATTGAATCCTTCGGGGTAGATGAAATTGCTCAGTGGTTCCACCATTCACTGGTAGGTGAGCCTTTGCAATGGTTCCATTCATTGCCCGACTCTTGCAAGCACGATTGGGATCGGTTGTCAGATTTGTTTCTTGAAAAGTATCAGAGACCTGAGGATAGAACCGCGGAGCACTTTGCAATGCAGATTGGACCCATCAAGCGTCCATTGCCAAGGGTGAGCAAGTATAACGGCAATAAGGACCCTATGGAGCACCTTCACTTCTATTTGTCGGCTATGGCAGCCTTGAGTTTCAAAGAGGAAGAGATCACTAGCTTGTTTTGTAATTCATTGATGGGTGAACCGCTGATGTGGTACATGTCGCTGCCGATGTATGTTAAGGCCGATTGGGCAGTTATGACGAAGAGATTTATCAAGGAATATACGGTATGGATGCTAGCAGAGCAAACTCCTGATTCCCCATCTTACCAAACACCTGATGCGGTGTTAGCAATGCCTAGGTATGGTGGATACCGGGATCCTGTAGAGCATGCGAGGATATTCCGCGATCATATGTATAACGCTGGATTCCCACAGTGTGAATTGCATGAACATTTTCCGGAAACCTTGATGGGGGAAGCCTTATTGTGGCATCAGGGTCTGTCAGAGGAAGAGATGTGCCATTGGATACCGCTCCGAAATGCCTTTGTGGCGAGATATGAAATGTACATTCCATGGACGGGATCCCTGGATGATCTGGACAGGATTAGGCAATTCCCCGAGGAACATTTTGTAGATTATGCTAGAAAGTGGAGGCACCGTTATGAGCAGTGTAATGAGACAATGAGCGATAAGGTGCAGCTCATGTGCATACAACGAGGCGCTATTCCGTTGGCCGTAAGAAGGATGAGTAGAGTGTCCCTCCGTGACTATGATGAGTTGATAGGTTGGGCCTTGTATAGATCGGCGGATCCCTTTTTCCTGAATCCGAGTGTTCCTCACGTCATAGATTTGATGGTCGTAGACATTTGGGCAAGTTCCTCGGACGAGGAGGATGCCAATCGGAAGATCCCTATCAACATTTGGGACGAGTCGGATGACGAGCCGGAAGTTGCGGTGATGACGAGATCAGGTCGTGTGGCCGAGGGAAAGGCACCAATGGTAGAGACTGAGATTGGAGAAGGGTCGGCTCCTAAGCCCGATGACCAAGTTCTTGAACAGTTGAAGAAGACGCAAGCTAAGTCTACGGTCTGGGAAGTTTTATGCCATTCTAAGTACCATCGTGAGAACCTGATGAAGGAGTTGCAGAATTTGGTTATTTCCACCGACACTGAGCCGGCAGCGCTAGTAGGGGTAATAATGGCCCGAAAAAAGATTGAGATCACGTTTACCGACGAGGATCTCCCAGAAGAGGGGAAGGCTCACAACAAGCCATTGTATATCCGAGCGGAAATTAACGGGAAGAAGACTAGCTGTGTTATGGTCGATGATGGATCGGCCATTAATGTTGTCCGTTGAAACTCTTGTCGAAGTTGGGAGTGGAGAGAGGAGATTTGACAGCTTCTGAAACAGTGATCAGAGCATACGATGACAGCCGTAGGCATATTGAAGGAGTTTTCAAGGCCAAATTGAAAGTAGGGCCGCATGAAGAAGAGACTGAGTTCACAGTATTGGACATCCCGGTAACTTTTGCTGTGTTGTTGGGACGCCCTTGGTTCCACAAGCTGGGAGGTGTGCCCTCCATGCTCCACCAAATGATCAAGTTCCCTTTCGGGGAGGAGATAGTAACAATTAGAGCTGAGAAACTGAGCTCGGTGGCAGCATTGGGAATTGAGCCTCAACTCTTCTCCGGATTCCAAGTCTCTGGGATTTACGAGTCGAGCATGACCACCGATGTGGTGAAGATGATGAAAGGAGGTTTCATCCCGGGAATGGGATTAGGAGCACACCATCAAGGGTTGTCGGAGTTTCCGGATTTTAAAAGTCAGAAAACCCGGAGGGGTTTGGGATATGAGCAAGGGAGTCCATCCAACATGAGTGCAGAAGGAAAAATAGGCTTGAGGAAGCATTTTGTAAGCGAGGGGCATGGAAAGCCATATTCGGGAACCTCCGAGTCGTGGACTAGCACGGAAGGAAAGATTCTGCCAGGGTTTGAAATCTTCAATGATGTCGCTGACTGGGGCAAAGAAAAGGCAAGCTGCTTTGTCGAGGAGATCATGATGCTGGATTCAAATGCCGAGGAGCAGGTCATTACCATTGAAGCGGCTATAGGAGCTGAAATTGAGCCTAGTACCTCCAAAGTTCATGAGAAGTCCGAAGATATTGAGGATGAAAATTGTATTACTGCTTTGTTTGAGTCTGATGATGTAATCACCCACGCTATCAATGAAATGAATTCTGATTTTGCTTACTTGCTTGATGTTGATCATGATCATTCCATGCATTCTCATTTATATAACATGCCTACATTTGAAATCAATACAATAGAAATGTCAACTTTCAATCTTGGTACGGATGAAAATCCTAAACTTATACAAATTGCTCAAGAATTAACTATTGAAGAGAGAAAAGAATTCGAGAGAATAATTAAAAAATACGAAATTGTATTCGCTTGGACATACGAAGACATGCCTGGAATCGATCAATCAATCGTAACTCACCGTATTCCAACATATCCCGAGGCGAGGCCCGTAAAGCAGAAACTCCGACGTATGAGACCCGAATGGGCAGATAAGATCAAAGAGGAGGTGAAGAAGCAGTTAGAAGCAGGATTCATCGAAGTGATCGACTATCCCCCTTGGGTCGCAAATGTAGTGCCCATTGTGAAAAAGGATGGTAAAGTGAGGATGTGCGTGGATTACAGAGATCTTAACAAGGCATGCCCCAAGGATGAGTTCGCCTTGCCTCATATCGATGTATTGATCGACAGTGCAGCGTCAAGCGTCTTACACACGAATGTGGATGGTTTCATGGGCTACATGCAAGTTCAGATGGCCGAAAAGCACAAAGCGAAAACCTCGTTCACAACAGAGTGGGGAACATACTGTTACAGAGTGATGCCATTTGGTTTGAAAAATGCCGGGGCAACCTACCAGCGAATGGCCACAGCCCTGTTCCATGACATGATACACAAGGAGGTAGAAGTCTACGTGGATGACATGATGGTCAAATCAGAGACAAGAGAAGGGCATTTTGCCGCACTCGAAAAGTTTTTGGCCCGAATTGCAGAATTCAAGCTAAGGTTAAACCCGAAGAAGTGCTTTTTCGACGTTTCGTCGGGAAAAATCTTAGGCTATGTAATCGGAAATAAGGGAATCGAGGTAGATCCTGATAAAGTAAAGGCTATATAAGAGATGTCGGCGCCGAGAAATGAGAAGGAAGTGAGAGGGTTTCTGGGGCAGGTTCAGTATATCAGCCGGTTCATAGCAAGACTCACCGCAATCTGCGAGCCAATCTTTAAGTTGCTAAGGAAAGACCAACCCGCTGTTTGGAATGATAAGTGTCAGCAAGCTTTGGAGAGCGTCAGAAACTATTTGTCTAATCCGCCAGTGCTGAGACCGCCTAAACTGGGAAAGCCGCTTCTCCTCTATGTAGTGATGGAAGAGCGATCTATTGGAGCAATGTTGGCCCAAGAGGGAGACACCGGTGTGGAGCACGCGGTGTATTATTTAAGTAAGAAGTTCCTAGAGTATGAGCTCAAATAAAACATGATCGAAAAGACATGTGTGGCAGTGGTGTGGTTGACAAAGAAACTGCGGCACTATTTCCAATCGTATAAAGTGATCATTATTTCTCGGATGGACCTCGTGAAGTATCTATACCGAACTCCATCCTTGACGGCGAAGTTAGCCAGATGGTTGTTGCTTTTGTCCGAGTTTGACATTGAATATGTGACGAAGAAGGTTATCAAAGGAAGGGCCGTGGCAGAGTTTCTGGCTAACCAACCCCTGAATGCAGCAGAGGAAGAAGTAAGCTATGATTTCCCCGATGAACATTTGAACGCAATCGAAGTCATACCATGGAAAATGTTCTTCGACGAAGCAGTTAATTCGAGTGGAGCCGGAGTAGGAGTACTACTTATCTCACCGGAAGGAGAAAGAATCCCGATGGCGAAGAAGTTATCCTTCCCCCTTACCAATAATATGGCCGAATATGAAGCGTGCATTTATGGTTTGGAGTCATTAGCAGCACTGGGAGCATCATATGTCGAAATTTGGGGTGACTCCAAGTTGATCATCGAACAGGCACAAGGGAACTGGGAAGTGAGAGAAGAAAGGCTACGTTTGTATCTAGATCAGCTAGGAGGGTTGGCATTGAGATTCAAATAATGTCGCTTCTATCACATTCCTCGAGCTCAGAACCAGGCCGCGGATGCCTTGGCCACTTTGGTGTCAGTTTGGGACAACCCCCGGAACCTTGCTTCGAAACCATTAGTATTGAGAAGATCTCACAAACCGTGCTACGAAGACGTAATGCTGTTAGGGGCAGATGAAAAACCGTGGTATTTCGATATCGTGAACTTCATGAAAAATGGAACATATCCGGCAGAGTCAGAACCTAGGGATCAAGCTGTGATTAGAAGGCTAGCTCGTCAGTTCGTCATCCATAACGACTTGCTTTACAAAAGGCACATTGACGGATTACAACTAAGATGCTTGGATGCGGGTGAAGCCCGCGAAGCGATGGAATCAGTACATTCAGGAATTTGTGGAGCCCATATGGGAGGAGCAGTACTAGCTAAGAAAATTATTAGGCAAGGCTTCTATTGGCTCACCATGGAAAGGGATTGTAACGAGTATGCGAAGAAATGTCACGATTGCCAAATCCACGGCGATTGCAGTCATCTTCCGGCCATGGAATTACACGTGCTAGCACCTATTTGGCCATTCGCTGCTTGGGGCATTGACATCATTGGCGAAGTAAGGCCTAATGCTTCAAATGGACATAAGTTTATTGCAGTCCCCATCGATTATTTCACCAAGTGGGTAGAAGCAGAGTCGTTTAGCAAACTGGGATCCAAGCAGATGAGAAAGTTCATTGAAAAACACTTGATCACCAGGTTCGGAGTGCCTCATCACATGATCACGGATAACGGAGTCCAGTTTCAGGGGGAAGTAAGGAATCTTTTCCGAGAATATGGCATTGAACATCACAGGTCTTCTCCATACCGTCCACAGGCTAATGGGGCAGTAGAAGCAGCTAATAAGAACCTTAAAAGGATCCTCGTAAAGACGGTAGAATCACATCGGAACTGGCATGAGCACCTCCCTCTCGCGTTGTGGGCTTATCGCACGACAGTCAGAACCTCGACTGGGGCAACACCATTCTCTTTGGTGTATGGCACAGAAGCAGTTTTGCCGATTGAGATTGAAAAGCGATCGTTGAGAATCGCAGTGGAAGCAGAAATTCCCGAGGCGGAATGGGTAAAGAGGCGATGCGAGCAGTTGGCTTTAGTTGATGAGAAAAGGATGGAAGCCCTTTACCATGTACAGTTGTATCAAAGAAGGATGGCTCGGGCTTTCAATAAAAAAGTCAAGACCAGCCCTATCAAAGAAGGAGATTTGGTGCTGAAACAGATCTGTGTGACGCACACCGACCCGAGGGGGAAGTTCAGGCCTAACTGGGAAGGACCATTCGTCGTGAAGAAGATACTAAGCAAAGGAGCGGTGAAGTTAACCACAATGGACGGCATGGAATTCTCCGAACCTACCAATCTGGATAGGCTTAAGAAATACTTTTCGTAAAAAAAAAAGAGAAAAATAAAGAAAAATTCCCGATAGGTCGAAAACCCGCAAAGGGCGACCTATGCAACAATAAGGGAAATCCCAATGGGTGAAAACCCGAAAGGGCACACATTTAAAAATTCCGGGATAGTAAAAGGAGAGAAGAAAAATCGCCGGGATCCGAAAACCGAAAGGCGGGTCCTGGTAACAATAGTTATGACTTGAGCAATTACAAAAACAATGTATAAGAGACTAAGTATTTCTGTTGTTTGTAAATAAATAAAGGCATGAATATATTTGACGAGAATGATTGGAATCATCATAATCTACTGAATGCATGGTAATATGAATCACGAGTTATACATTTCCTATCCTACTTTTCACAAAAAGCCTACCTACTATCCACCCCACTCCCTATACATCAGCTATACATCGGAGAAACCCTAATAAAAGCTACAAAGCAACAATGAAAGCTACGAGCCTAATACGGAGGGAAGTCCCAATAGTTCTCAAAATCTCTCAGGTGAGATGCCCGCTCCGCCGATAGTGTCTCCTCGGCAGCACGCGCTCTCTCATCAGAAGCTCGCGCTCTCTCATCAGAAACCCGTGCTCTCTCATCAGCAGCTCGTGCTCTCTCCTCTGCGGCAAGGCGTCTGATCGACTCATCACGCGCCCTCTCCTCGACGGCAAGGCGACCCTCAGTCTCCCATCGCATCATCCCCGACCAGTGGTCATTCCTCTCTTGATACACATGACCAACTCGGGCATCAGCTTCCCGCACTAGCTCACTTTGTCTCCGCTCATGGGCATGAAGATCACTCTACAAAAAAAAAAAAAAAAAAAAAGCAAAAAAAACAGATAAGAGGCAGCATAGGCAAAAACATAAATCATACATACATGCATACATTTCACTACACTAAAGTACAGTAATGATACATACCAGGTGGTCGGTGCAGCGCAAGCTGAGGCAATCTCGTAGGAAGCCGGATAGATCCACGTAGTCTGTACAGGTCTCCCTAGTGGTCAGTGAAGCGTCCGAGGGATCAAACGGGACCCTCGAGGAGAAGATAGGAGGGGCCGCCTCAAATCCCGCATAAGGTGTCCCAGACTCGTCATAGCGGATCGTAGCATAATCCCTCCCGTAGCCTGGTATAGGCACGCCTATGGACGATCTCTCCGGTCGGGCTGCGCTGGAGGACTCACCGATGAAGTAGGGCTGCTCGCGCGCTGGTGTCTGAGTCTGAGTGCCATTAAAAAAATCAGATAAGTGGGCACTCCTCCAAGATCCCTCCTGCCAAAAAAAAACACACAATAAAACCTCCGAGCATATCGTAAATAAAATGAAGGGGGAACAGAATCACTTACCGGAACCTCCTCCTGACTGAAGACTGCCGCGACAGCCTCTCTCGAAAACACGTCCGTCACCGGATCTACCTCCATCGCTGTCGCCGGGGCATCCCTCGCGCTCAGTAAAGTAGACAAGTAAGGCTCGTGGCCCCCGGCGTGAATCCACACCGCTCTACCAACATACCTACGGGTCAGGTCCCGACGAATGACCGATAAAGGCAGGGTCCGTACCGCGAACATAGAGATGGGGATCTCACCCGGCGTCCAATGAGCGTCTCTAACCCCGGTAATGCCTCGATCCCCTAAATACCACGCCCGCACACAGGGGCCGGTGAGCACACACTGCTGTTCCTGGATCATCGACACGTATGCATACTCAGGGCCGAAGTCGAGGTCATCCCACCTGAACTGAATCTAAAGCAAAATACACAAAGAGAAAGTCAGAAAGGCTCAAACCAAAATCTGGCACGATGGGGTAAAACCTACCTGACTCAGGGTCAGCGAGTCGATCCGATCCAGAAGTCGCGACACTGTCCGACTCCTCTCAGCGCTCAAGTCGAAGTCCCTCCATCGAGTCATAAATGGCGGCCTCGGCACTCTCGGTCGAGGTCGAGACCGGCTAGGAAGGATGTGTCTCTCGTATGCCCACACCTGCGGTAAAAACAAGGACTAGGAGTGTGAAAAATGCGAAAAAGATAAGACGGATAAGTCAAGAAGGCGTCACGTACCAGCAGGGCAAAGGTATAACCGCCGAAGTCCTTGCGCTTCCGGCAAGTCAGATCCAAGAACTTGTAAAGAAAGGCTAAGCCTGCCCATGCCCAATCATAAGAAGCCGCTGCATCCAGATCGCTAAGTGCCTGAATGAGACCTGCGTGTACCTTCCCGCCCTTCGTGCGGAAAATCGTCTCACTCAGAGCATATACTAAGAAACTACGAACCGCCAGGTCGGTAGCGTCAGTCTCGCAGAAATCACGTCTACTCAAGAGGCTCGCGGTAGAGACAAACTTCGCCGGAGTAGACTTGGCGCATAGAAGAACTCCCGGTCCAATCAAGGTAGCAAGCCTAGCAGGGTCGACCCGTGGTCGCATCATACCAAAGTGGAAAGGGACGGGAGTGTTGCTCCCTCGCAATCCGGTCAATAGCGAAAAATCTCGAGGCGAGATGGTCATCTCCCCAAAGGAAAGGTGGAAGGTGTGGGTCGAGTCAACCCACCGCTCACACAGGGCCCGTAGGCCAAAAGGATCACACACCCCGTTGGTGCGGGGCAGCGCTGCAATAAAGGATCCGAAGCCCAACTCCTGCACACGGGCTCTCGCCGCGGCACCTAGCCTATCATACCATGAGAGAACCTCGGCGGTGGTCCCCGAAATCTCAATGAACTAAAAAGGAACAAGATAAGAAAATTTAAATACAGCTCCTAAAGCATGCAATTGAAAAGAACGCGTTAAGACTAGGTATTCTTCCATTTTCTAACTTAGAGACATCCGGTCAGTTAGGATCAATTTTCTGCAAAAATCTCTCATGTAGGGTCCTTCACGTAAGGTTGAGTCAATTCTTTGATCCACCCTCGTCTGCGGTGACGAGGAGCATAGATTAGGTTCTACTATTCACGTGCATTAGCTAAGTTTTTACTATTCACGTGCACTATTCACGTTTTTACTATTCACGTCTACTATTCACGTGCATTAGCTAAGTTTTTACTATTCACGTGCATTCGCTAAGTTTTTACTATTCACGTCCACTATTCACGTGCACTATTCACATTTCACTATTCACGTGCATTCGCTAAGTTTTTACTATTCACGTGTACTATTCACGTGCATTAGTTAAGTTTTTACTATTCACGTGCACTATTCACGTTTTACTATTCACATGCATTAGCTAAGTTGTCACTATTCACGTGCACTATTCACGTGCGCTAGCTAAGTTTTTACTATTCACGTTGTCACTATTCACGTGCACTATTCACGTGCACTATTCACGTTTTTACTATTCACATCGTTTTTACTGTCAACATGCATAAATTCGTAGGGTACTATTCACATGCATATAGCGCGCATTCTTACAAAAACAAACAGGTGTTACGTGTAAATAAAGGAATTCACGTTTTCTAGCTAAAGTCCTCTAAGGCAATCTAAGAGTTAGCATGCAAATCATGTTCGTATAGGAATGCTAAAGCCTAGAGTTCAAATCAAATAAAAGTGAGAAACCACTTACCTCGTTGCAGCGTGTCCTGCTCAAGTGTGTTGTAGGGTCGTGGAAGGTATCCACTCTATCCAGGTTTACGTAAACCTCGTCCATGCCTCTGGTGCCATCCCATTCGTCTAAATCCATCCCGAGAATAATCCAAATTGAAGTCTAGTGAGAGAAAGAGGAGAGAGAAGGTGTGGGGTTGAAATGAAACCCCACCACCTTATATAGGAAAAGGGAATGGCATTCCTGTAAATAGTGAAAAAAGTACGATTTGACATAAAGGTAAAAAGTAAATAATTAATTACCAGGTGCACAGACCTCCGATTTGCAGTCCGTTTCAGCCTGCATTTCTCCCAGACAGTGACTAACATTGTCAAAACATCAATTCCAGACAACAACTAATTTTTACAGAACAGTGACACTAGTCGAAATACAGACGACAGTCAACAGAAAAACAATCAGTAGTCTATTTCATTTCGGACTCAGACGTGTGCCCATCGAATCATCGAGATGATAGCTCTAGTGAGAAAATACAGACAACCGTGTGGTAAGAAAATCCAGAAACAGAACCCACTTTTTTGCCATTTGACTCACGGTCGCAGACCGAAGTTGCTTTTTAGCCATTTGACTCACGGTCGCAGACCGGAGTTGCTTTTGAGCCATCTGACTCACGGTCGCAGACCGGAGTTGCTTTTGAGCCATCTGACTCACGGTCGCAGACCGGAATTGCTTTTGAGCCATCTGACTCACGGTCGCAGATCGGAGTTGCTTTTGAGCCATCTGACTCATGGTCGCAGACCGGAGTTGCTTTTGAGCCATATTTACCTAAGATCGTAGACTAGGGTAGCGGGTTAGCCATTATCCCCGTGATCTTGAAATAGGGTAGCTGTTTAGCCATTATCCCCGCGATCTTGAAATAGGGTAGCTGTTTAGCCATTATCCCCACAGTCGTAAATCAGGGTAGCTGTTTAGCCATTATCCCCGTAATCTTGAAATAGGGTAGCTGTTTAGCCATTATCCCCGCGGTCATAAACTAGGGTAGCTATTTAGCCATTATCCCCGTGATCGTGAACTAGGGTGCAGCCCGAAGCAGAGTCTGATGCAGTCAGAGAGCAACGCCAGAGCGCGCAGCGTAAAGGTCAGGTATGTTTCCTCCTACTCGTTACGTGTCTTTTACTTTTATATGTTTTACATTGCATGTGTTACGTTAGCAAAAACGTTTTCGAACCACACACATCACTGTCAAAATAGAAAAGTAGGGGCAACTGTAGACACCGAGTCGGAGGACCTGTGACGAAAACCTGAAACAAGGCGGTCGAAGCGATTGATTCCGGAAGTTTTGAAAAATATATAAAGAATAATAAGCTGAGGAAAATTAACGGCACGACGCGGGCACACAACGGCATCCCGCACGCGGACGACGATGGTCGAACGCCCGCTTGACGGCTCGAGACGTGCGCGCGGCGTCCGTCGGACGCACCGCGAGTGGCACGCTCTCGACGCCCGAGCAATGCCTGGGACCGCTGGCGGTGCGCGCCCTCGTGGGTCGTTGAGCACACGTGCCTGGCAGCGCAAGGCGCGCGTTCGGCGGCCGCGACTTGCGAGCGTCTAGCTGCGCGGAACGCGCACTCGGCGGCCACGGAGTGCACGCGTCCGACGGCGCGGGGCACGCCCCGAGGGTCGCCGGGCGGGCACCCAACCACGTCGGGCGAACGGCCAACGCGTCGGGCGGACGCCCGACGAGGGTTGGGCGCTCGCCCAACGCCGTTGGGCGATCGTCCAACGAAAGTTGGGCGATCGCCCAACATTGTTGGGCGGTAGCCCAACACTAGGTTGGGCGGCCGCCCAACCACAATGGGCGACGCCCAATTTTTTTTGGGCGTCGCCCATTGTTCCGGGATCCGTTTCCCTATATAAGGGCACGGATCCCAAGGTGAAAAGAGGAAGATTTTTTGGGGAGAGCTTTCTCACACTAGATATTTTTCTAGAGAGAGGAAGTGGATTTTTTGGGAAAAAAACATTTTTTTTCCTAAAATTGAAAATCTCTAAATTTTCTAAGTTCAATTTTTACTAAATTTTTCATAAAAAACGGGAGCTCGCGGTTCGTGGAATCAATCGACTTCGACGGTCAGATACCGAATTAAAGGTATTATCCGAGGACTAGACTCTTTATTTTATTTAATTTATTCTCTCCTTCTATTTATTTTTTTTATGCTATAGTTTTTATTCCTTTAGTTATTTATTTATTTTGTCACGTTTTATTTAATTAACGTATTTATTTAATTTTCGTTTCGTGTTAAATAAAATTCGGTTTTGTTTTAAAATAAAAACCTCGTTTTGGATATCCCAATACGAACCATGATCCGATAAAAAGGTAGTTCGGGTATCGAAAATGTTGTAATTATAAGTTTTTTATTTAAAAGAGGTTTCCAAATAACGTTTTAAAATAAAAACTTCGTTTTAGGAGCTTCCGTGTTCGGCTATGATCCATCTTTGGTAGTTCGGAAGTCCAAAACGATTGAATTAGATTTAATTTAAAGCTTTTGAATAAATCTGGAAAATATTGGAGTGCTGCTGTAATTTGCCAATTCTGTCACTAAATGCTGTTTACCGACGGATTTTCCGTCGGTAAATCTGCCAAAATGTAAAAAATGCCATTTCGGTCCCTTTTTCTAAACTTTTAGACTTTTAATCCTTAGCATATATATATATATAATTATGTAATATATTCTTCTCAAATTGTTTTAAAACTTTAGCATATATAATTATTTTAGGAGATTGGTATTCCATTTTCATTCTAATTTTTTATATATGTACATATTACTTTCTTTTTATTATTATTCATTTAAATTACATTAAATTCTATTTTAAATGTTATTTACTTGGGTATTTTGGGAGATAATTAGTAGATATTGGAGGATGAACATATAGTCTTTTTGACATTAGGATTATATTAGTTATGTATATATATAGTTTTTGGGGTATATTTGGGTTATCTTAATTATTGTTAAATAAAATTATTTTGAGTGATAAATGCTATTTTCTTATTTATGAATTTCATTCACTATTTTCTTGTGTTTAAAGTATAAATATATTATTTTCATTATTCTTTCTTATATATGTATTAGATAGTATATTTTCTTTTACTCTTATTTTATGTCTTTTGGGCCAAAATGTGTAAATATATATCTATATTATTTTCTTTATTTAATTTTGGTCATTTATAAGTCCATGTTTCAAATGGGCTTCACTTGGAAAAATTAACTTTTGGGCCTAAATGTGTTTATTGATGTAATTATAATAGTTAGAGAGTCCATTAAATAAGTGGGGAAAATAAGTCACAAAAAGAGAGTTTTCAATTAAATTATGTAAGCTAATGAGCTTTCTTAGATCTCTAATGTAGATAAATAGAGTCATTTTGGTTGATATTTCAAATCGTCTTCAAAACACCACGTTTTAAAACCTTAGTCCGTTCCAACGACGGATTAAGCGAACGTTGTAATCAAAATCGTTTTCTTTGTTAATAATGGAGATTTTGAATCGCTTTCTTAATGAATTTGTACAAAATAAAATTGACTTGTATGTTTAACCACGTTTTCTTATTAAAAGGCTTTTACTTTAACGTTTTCAATTACTCGAGTCGTTCCAACGGCGATTCGGGTAAGCTTCATCAAACGGGGTTTTAAAACGCACCTAAATCGTTCCAACGGCGATTAAGGTGCGAACCATGTAATAAACATCGTTTTGGGAAATAAGTTAATGTAGAATAGACACACAACATAACATTTAAATACGGTTGTAAATAAATCACTTCTTTCTTCCCCCTCTCTGTGTATGTATAAACATAAATGGGTGATTCTTTACTGATGTGGCTTTTCAATATCATATGCTCAAAATGGTTTCCAAAAAGAGAAAGAAAAGGGTTTCAAATGAATTTTAAACTTAAAGAAGTATACGATTAGTCCGTTATCGCCTAACATGCTGAGTAGGAGGCCGGTGGTTCATAACCGGGTGATGTCGGAGTGCCTAGTAGCCTTTCTCCGGAAAGGAGCTAGCCTTCTCGGCTCGTACCTAAGTTTCCCGAACCCACACCGGTCTCCCGCAAGGGATCGGTGTTCATTTTCCCATTCGTGGGTGGCGACTCTTCCATATCTCCGAGCTCCGGTCCTGCCGAGCAGCTTGATTCCGCGATTGGTTGCTTTCAGCACCAATCACCGCTTACGTCGCCATGAGGTTGTCCACCCCCCGGTCCGCCCGGGAGATTAGGCCGCGGCACCTCGTCTAACACCCCTTTCTTCTTCTGATAGCCCTTGGTGCCACAACAAGGCTTCCCCTATGAGAGTTTCTGGGAAATGCTCATGTAACTCACTTTGAGGGAATCCGGCATCATACATATGGTTGCGGAATAACTTTGCATGCTCAGCGGAATCCCGATATCCACCATACTTGGGCATTGCTAACACTGCTTCAGGTGTCTCGTAGGAGGGTGAGTCCGGTGTTTGGTTCGCAAGCATCCATACCGTATATTCCTTAATGAACCTCTTGGTCATCGCGACCCAATCCCACTTGATACGCATCGGAAGAGACATATACCACATCAGCGGCTCCCCCATTAGTGAATTGCAAAACATACTGGTGATCTCTTCTTCATTAAAACCCAAAGGCCCCATGGCCGACAAGTAGAAGTGAAGGTGTTCCATTGGATCCTTATTGCCGTTATACTTACTAACAGCTGGCAACGGACGTTTGATAGGCCCAATTTGCAGCGCAAAGTGCTTCGCGATCCTACCCTTAGCTTTCTTGTACTTTTCTAGGAATAGATCGGACAACTGTTCCTAATCATGCTTGCAGGAGTCGGGCAATGAGTGGAACCACTTCAAAGGCTCGCCTATTAACGAATGGTGGAACCACTGAGCAACCTCGTCCACCCCAAATGATTCAACAAACATGTCATACATATACTCGCGCAAGTGCACATCGGGATTCTCTACCCCACTGAATAAACTCAACTCCGGCACAATAGTTCGATACAACCCTTCCCCGATCTCTTCGGCACTATCTTCATCATACGGCGCTCCACCGTCTAATCCTTCATCCATCGGTTCATCCGCCTGCTCCTTGCCAAGAAAGGACACATATAAACCATTTCCCACATTACTCTTCTCATCAGAGTCCAACAACTCCTATTCGTTTTCCCCGAAGGATTCCATAACCAAACTCTCTTCGAGCCCAGACCCGATCATGCTCACCCTATGGTTAGGCAATGGATTACGCCTAGTGGAAGGGTTCGCTGACGAAGGATCAGCTATCTTCTTCTCCTCAATCAAATCTTGGATCTTGTGCTTCAACCTCTCACAGTTCTCGATATTGTGCCCATAATTACTGTGGAACTCGCAGTATCCCCTAGCTTGTATCTGCGGGGTAGGCTGTGCCTTGTTATAAGGAGTAAGAGCTTTCAACAATCCCTTTTTCTGCAATCGTTCGAAAACTTTTACGTAGGTCTGATCAAACTTGGCAAACTGCCTCTTTTCGATAGCGTTGAGTTCAAGCATTTTCACTGCGGCAGGTTCTGCACTTGCGCTTGGCCCTCCGGCACTATACCCAAACTTCGTCCACTTAGTATAAGCTTTCTTTGGCTCACCGTCTCCCTCAACTATCAATGCGCAACTATACATCTGATTGAAATCAGAAAAAGGCATATACCGCAGCTCATTCTTAATATACGGCAAAGTGTTGCCAATTACCATTCGGATCTGGTCCTGCTCAAGCGGCTTCTGCTTCATAACTGCCGCCTTGGCTCTCCACCTCCTTACAAAATCGGACAAAGACTCCCCAGCTTGCTGCTTAGTGCTCTTTAGCTCTTTCAGAGTAACCTCAAGCATAGTGTTGAAACTATATTGAGCGATAAATGACTTTGCCAACTCCTTCCAATCTCTCTTTGTTACCATCGGCAATGCATGAAACCACACGAGAGCGGCCCCCTCCAGATAAGTATTTAATAATCGAAGAACTTGTTCCTCAGTCAGGATCGTGTGTTTCATCACTGCGACATACTGGTTCATGTGAGCAGTAGGATCCCCAGTTCCGTCGAACTTCTTCATGTCAGGGAGTCGGAATTTCAAAGGCAAAGCAGTTGCCGATAAGCAGTTCTTCAAGTTATAAAAATCCTGACTCCCGGAGCTTCCTCCACGCAAATCCTGCATCTCCTGGGTGATGTGCTGCTTCCACTCCTCTTCCTTAGCTTTTTCCTTCTCAAGCTGTTTCTGGATGTAATCCTGATAGTCATCCTCATTCCCAAAGCGGGGACCAGTGTTCACATCATTCTCAGCGCGCTTACTACCACTCTTGTTATCCTTCAACGCCAGCTCAGCTAGCTGGGCCAAAATCGCGGCTAACTGATCATTAATGTTGTTCACGGAATTCTCCAATTCGACCACCTTTTCGTTGGTCGCAGACATACTGACCGAAGACTGAGTAGACTCGGACGAAGATGATTCAGAAGCCACAACTGCCGACTGTGATGGTTCGGAACTGTCAACCTGTAACTGGTCGAACTGTCTGACTAGCCGACTACTCTTACGGAACCACAACCGCTTAATGATGACGTCTGCGTGAGCGATATCCATTAGCATGTATGCATGATTTTATATGCATGATTCGTGGTGTGTGCGTTTATTTATTTACGAATATATAAGATAAGAAGAACAAACGTTAGTCTAATTACACGTATCACAACATCTCTCTTCCACCCTTATTCTTCCACACACTCGATGGTCCAAGTCTCTTTCCTAGGATTTTGGTTTGGGGCTCACAATGCGGTCCAGGGGACGCGTGATGCCGTCGATTATTGTGGAAAAATAAATCATTCAGCAGACAATACAATTCGTTTTGATGTATCGATGTTTAGTGACTAAGATATCGACCAAATTGGATTGTCCTTTCGGAATAACTCGTCTTTTTGTTATTTCGCAAGACGCATTAGTTCGGGTTTTGACACCCTTTGAGCGCATCTCGGATTTAGACGTGGTACAAGTTATAATGATTCGTCCCCTTTTATTCGCGTGGGTTCGTATCTCGATTTTTGGATTACAACGGGATCTTTTGGATCTATCGAGAGACGTAACCACGTGTTTGTTTAGTGATGATATCACTTTTGGATTTTATTTTAGGGAACGGACTCATCGCGTAACGTGTTTGTTTTTAGCGTCAAGAATCTGTTTGCTCGTTTTGGCAACGTGAAAAGACGGTGAGTCTTATTTGAGCGTACGATAATCTTTCGGCTAATAACAACTCTTTATTTCTTCCAATTTACGGGATATATCATCCCAGCGTGGTTATAGAAAATTAACGTTTCGTTTAATCGCATGCTTATTCGAAGCAGGGATATTACCGTCCTTTTCACTTTGGCACGAATTAAGCAAACACGCAGATCGGGCCATATTTCTTGTAGTTTTGGTAACGGTCGAACTGATCGAGCCATTAGTCAAAGCCACAGTCTCGTCCATATGGCGCAATTTATGCGGTTTAGCTTAATTCGGCTTCGTGATTTTTAAGCGGCGTATATACCAATTCAAGACACGTATTTAACGACATTGGTTCGTTTTCTTTAACTACTCTCGGGATTGACATATATCGTAGATACGGAATGATTTTGGTCGTTTTTATTTTTATTTTATTTTCTTTTTATTTTCTTAGTCACTTTTGCGGATACGTCCATTTCTCTTTAGAACAACGCAAGGTGTAACATAAGAGCTCATTTTTTATTCGGAAGGGACGGGCCACGTTCACGAAACCCTTTATGTTACAACGAGGTCGTTCAAAACAGAAATGTTCTTCATTTTCGTTTTGTCATAATCTCGCTTTATCCCAACGTATTTAAAGAATGTGAATAATGGCTACCGTTAATATAGTCTTTTGAATCGAGATATAACTATCCTTAATACCAAACCGACTTGTACTAATACGTGCTTACATTATAACGTATTTCCTAAACAGGTGCCTTCTTCGGGACACGGAAAGGGACCAGGCGGGTCGCACAAGTTCATTCATACGAGATAACTAAGTCGTCTTTAGTTCAAATCATTTCGATGCTTTGGGATAGTTTATATATCGGTTTAAGAGTATATATTAACGTATCGTTTCATTTTCTTTACACATTTTAGGATTAGACACGTATCATGGCAATTTGAAAACACGAATTGATTCATTTATCACATCAAAAAAAGTAACGGGTAATCCTATAGCAACTTCTAAGGCTACTATATGCTGACACGGCTGATCGCGAGACCTCACAGGACCGCACAAATTCACCCCTAACGAATGGATGGGGACCCTTTGGCGCCTTACTGCAAGGGGGAACTTACACTAGCCTCTTTCGAGCGACGAATGGACTCCCGATAGAGGTTTCGTGGAAATTACCCAAAAGGTTTATAATAATGCTTATGAATGCATACGAAAAGAAATAATACGATCCGTCCCCGTTAAGGGCTTAATACACGCCTTTCGGAATCAAATTTCTCGCTTCCCCAGCAGAGTCGCCACTTGTAGGTGCCGCGGCCTCACCCGGGCGGACCGGGGGGTGGACACCGTTGACGACAGATGCTGTGATTGGCGCCGAAAGCAACCAATCACGGAATCAAGCTGCTCGGCAGGGCAGGAGCTCGGAGTATGGAAGAGTCGCCACCCACGAATGGGAAATGAACACCGATCCCTTGCGGGAAACCGGTGAGGGTTCGGGAAACTTAGGTACGAGCCGAGAAGGCTAGCTCCTTTCCGGAGAAAGGCTACTAGGCACCCCGACATCGCTCGGTTATGAACCACCGGCCTCCTACATAGCGTGTTAGGCGATAACGGACTAATCGCATATTTCTTTAAGTTTAAAATTCATTTGAAACCTTTTCTTTCTCGCTTTGAAAAACCGTTTTGAGCATGTCTAAGCCATTTTGGTAAGGAATCACCCATTTTGCATGAATTTAAAATATATAGGAGAGAGAGGGAGATAGAAGTAAGAATTGATTTGTTTACAGTGTGGTTTTATGCTTCAATTTACATGTTAATTCTAAGCTAACCTCATTCCCAAAAACAAGTTTTTATTTATGGCTCGTACCTTAATCGCCGTTGGAACGAGTTAGGTACGTTTCAAAACCCCCTTGATTTACATGATTTCTACTCGAACCGCCGTTGGAACGGTTTGAGCGTTTGAAAACGCGAGATAAGAAGCTTTTAACAAAAAACATGATTAAGCATACAAGTCCGTTTATTTTTGTACAAAACAATTTGGATAGGAAAACAATTCAAAACTTCATTATTCACAAATAAAAACGATTTTAAGTACAAGGTTCGCTTAATCCGTCGTTGGAACGGAATAAGGTTTCAACACGTGATATTTTGGAAATCGTTTAAAAATGATAAAAAAAACCAAAAACCTTTTATTTACGTTTGGAATCTCTAAAAATCTTTAGTTTAAATAATCAAGTTGAGATCTCTTTTGTGGTTTATTTTTCCCTTTTTCACTCAATTTACTCCTTACTTAAACACAATTACAATAATAAACAAATTAAATCCAAACCCCACCCTAAATACATTTGAAATATATATATATACACAAAAATGAGTAATAATACCCATTAAAACCAAATAGAGAAAATAATACATATTAATAGGTAAAAATAGTGGTGAAAATACTATTAGATATAACATACTTTTATTCAAATTAAAATCATGTAAAACAATGAACAAAGTTCATAAATGTAGAAAAACAACCTTTAATCCAAAATAGTTTTTACCTAATAAACTCTAAATCAAGGTTTAATACCCCTCAACATCATCTATTAATTAATTATCCCAAAAACCCCAAAAAACTATACATATATATATACATATAATTTATCAAAGCTAATTTAGTATAAATGGTATCAAAATAGCGAATGAATAGATGTATAATTGGTATTTAATAGTTATATACCCCAAAAATAATTTTGATAAACATATTACATAGTTACATATATACATACATAAGAATCAATTCCAAAAAGGTAAGAAAAATGTTCAAAAATGGGCTTTTTAAAGTTCCAGCAGATTCACCGACGGAAAATCCGTCGGTAAACAGCCTTTAAGGACAGAAAATGGCAGAATTACAGAAACAACACCTAACTTTCCAGATTTATTCAAACACTTTAAATCTAATCTATTCTATCGTTTTGGGTCTCCGAACTACCAAAGTTGGATCATAGTCTATAACGGAGACTCCTAAAACGATGTTTTATTTCAAAACGTTATTTAAAAATATTTTTAAAATCTATATTTACAACGTCTTAATCCCGAACTACCCTTAAATCGGGTCACGGTTCGTGTTGGGACTTTAAGACGTGGTTTTTATTTCAAAACAAAACAAAACGTTTGTTTAATACGAGACGGGAATTAAATAAACGTGGAAAAGTAAATAAACGTGATAAATAAATAACTAAATAAATAAATAAAACTATATCCTAAAAATAAATAAATGAATAGAATAATAAAATAAATAAATAAAACGAGTCTAGTCCTCGGATAATACCTCAAGATCGGTATTGACAGCTGAAGTCGGTTGATTCCACGAATTATGATTTTTCGGTGTTTTTTGGTGTTTTGGTAAAATATTTGACTTTTAGAAAATTTGGATTTTTTTAGGAAAGAAAATGTTTTCTCCCAAAAAATTGACTTTCTCTCTCTAAAAATGTCTAGAGTGAGAAGCTCCAAAAATCCCTCTCCTTTTCAAATGCATGGGGATCCGTGCCTTTTATAGGCACATATCCCAAAAAAAATTGGGCGTCGCCCGACGGGAGTTGGGCGCGCACCTAACAGCCGTTGGCCGTTCACCCAACATCGTCGGGCGTCCGCCCAACGAACGTTGGGCGTTCGCCCGACGTCGTTGAGCGTTCGCTCGACGTCGTTGGGCGTCCGCCCCAACAAGCGTTGGGCGTCCGCCCATCGAACGTTGGGCGACGTTGATCGTGCATCGGGCCGCGCCCAACGCCCGACGGGCGACGCCCACCGTCCGACGGGCGACGCTCAACGCTCGGCCCGTCGGGCGGGCGCTCGACGCGTCGTGCGCCGTTAGTTACGGAGCAACGATCGTTGTCGGGAGCGACGTTGGTCATTCACCGGCTGACGCTGGACCTCCAGGGCCCTCTCATTTATCGATATGATGATGAACGTGCCCAACCTTACTCAGGAGATGCTGAATTTGTTAGCGGGGCTATCACATGCCGGCTCTCCGAGTTTCCCTTTGATTTTTAAATTTCCTAACTAATGGAATGAATCGCTTTAGCCGTTTGTCGTGGGTTTTCGTCACAGGTCCTCCGACTCGGTGTCTACACTACTGCTTCGACCCATAACTCCTTCGGTAAATTTTTGCTTTTTAACATGCTCCTCACCATGTTGAGCACTGTTCTGTTCTTTCTTTCGACTACGCCATTTTGCTGAGGTGATCTGGGGACTGAAAGGAAATGACGGATTCCATGATCTTCATAAAATTGCTTGAAAGAGATGGACATGTATTCACCGCCTCTGTCTGATCTGAGTGCTTTAATAAAATGGCCACTTTCTTTCTCCACTTGGACTTTGAATTTTTTAAATGTCTCAAAAACTTCTGTTTTTTCCTTCAAAAAATACACCCAAGTTTTTCTACTATAATCATCAATGAAAAGTAGAAAATATTTATTTTTACCCAGGGACTGTGGAGTGATCGGTCCACACACGTCTGTGTGAACAAGCGCAAGTGGCGCCTTTGCTCTTGACATGGACTCCTTTGGAAAACTGGTTCTGAATTGTTTTCCAACAAGACATCCTTCACACAGTTGATGAGGCTGGTCAATGTGAGGCAATCCGTTTACCATCTGCTTCTGTCCCAATAGCTTTAGTCCTCCAAAATTGAGATGACCATACCGTAAATGCCAAAGCCAGGGGGTACTTTGCACACAAGCTTTCAAACATTTAGCCACGTCTGTCTGAATGTTAATTGTGAACATTCTATTTTTCGCCATTGGTACTCGTGCAATCAACTCCTTTTTCTCATTCAACAGGAGTAGTTTTCGGTCCACCATGTGAACTTCATAATTTTTCTCTAGTAACTGTCCCAAACTCAAAATATTGCTTTTCATGTTGGGAACATAATAAACACTATCAATAAACTGGTGAGCGCCATTTTTTAGCCGAATAAGAATGGTTCCTTTTCCTGTAATAGGAACCTTAGAGGAATCTTCAAATACAACATTACCACGAACAGATTCATAGAGCTCCACGAACATCTTTTTGTCACCACACATATGGTTACTTGCTGCATTTTCAAGATACCATATATTATTTTCACGATTTTCTTCACCTTCGTAGGTAAGTAACACAGTGCCAGTTACTTCCTCATCTTGAATATTATTGGCAGTCTCCTCTACCTCCTTAGGCGGACTCCAACATTCTACCGCGTAGTGACCATACTTGGAGCAATTATAACACTAAATATTGGACTTGTCGTGTCCTTTATTCGGCCTCCAGTTTCCTCTTCCTTGACCGCGTCCTCGACCTCTTCCTCTACCTCTGGTGAATTGAGTGCTTCTGTCATTGTTGTTGTTGCCGTTTTCATTTCTGCCTTGACTTCTGCCACGTCCTCGTCCTCTACCATTTCCTCCTCGACCTCTTCCACGTCCTCTGCCAGACTGACTACTTTCGCCATTTTTAAACACAGCCTTTGTTGCTAAGACTTGTTCTGCGGAATCTTCTCTTCGTTTCTCAAATCGCTCCTCGCGTGCTTGTAATGACCCTACAACTTCATCAACGGACATTTCGCTGATGTCTTTGGACTCCTCCATAGCCACCACTACGTAATCAAATTTTGGTAGTAGTGATCGCATAATTTTTTCAACAATTCTGGACTCTTCAATGTTTTCTCCATACTGCCGCATCTGATTTATGACAGATTTTACTCGGGATGAGTAATCACTAATAGCCTCTGTCTCTTTCATCCTCATCATCTCGAATTCTCCTCTCAGCATCTGCAAATGAACTTTTTTAACTTTCTCCTCCCCTTGAGAAGAAACTCGTAGGATTTCCCACGCTTGTTTGGCGGTAGTAGCTTCAGCTACTTTCTCGAACATTAATTCATCCAAACCTTGATGGATGAGAGTAAGCGCCTTTTGATCGCTTTTGTGATTTTTCTGCAGAGTATCTTTTTCTGCCTCTGTCAACGCTGCCTCGTTGCCTGGGACTACGTAGCCTTTTTCGACAATATCCCAGACATCTTGACATCCGAGTAACGCCTTCATTCGAATACACCAACTTGAATAATTGGTTTTGGTGAGCTGAGGGTATTGATAAGGAAGTTTGAGACCGTCTGACATTTTTTATAGGGTCTGTTTGGCGGAAGACTGACTCTCGTAATATGGCTCGGATACCACTTTGTTGAGGAAAGAGGGTAATACTAACAATAAAATAGCATTTAGAATATATATTTCATAACAATAACAACTTGAATATTACATACAAACATTTATTTCTCTGAACACTCATATGCTAAACTCCATACTTCTCACCATTTTCAAAACCTTACACCCTATATAAACTAATCAATTAGAAATATGCACCACATACTTTCTAACAATTAATCAAGTTGTATGGTCAAAATAATGATAAGAAAATATATCCCATATATTTTCTTATCATTATTTTGACCATACAACTTGATTTCCCATGATATGTTTTTTATTTTTTTCTATACCAAACCATCACATTTAATTGGTCAATATACATCCACGTGATCTATCCATGCATTTTTGTGATCAATTTTGTTTTTTTTATTTTAGTTCAATTACTTGGATACTTCACCTTCACATATAAATTAAGTTTATTTATTTTTTAACATTTTTACCGTCTAGGTAAGTGACGCCTAATGGATTGAAGCCAATACCAATAACAATCAGGCTTCTAGCATAAATTGCATAAAAAAAAAGTAAATAAGGAAATTAAGAAGGTACCCGTGCGAATCAGGAGAGGATGAAAAATTGAAGATTTAGTTTCATTGTCATTAGTTGCCGAATAAAGTTGGGAGTTAGGTATCCATGGCTTGAGTTTGCTTTCTCTATCAATCTTGGAGTTCTTGATCGATTGTGAGTGTTGATTTCTATGATCGATGATGCTTTATTTCTTGTCTGCCTATATAAGTCTCTCTTTGGAGTGGTTATTGTCTTCTCATCTGAGAAGTTTTCACACTGGGGTTTTCTAGGTTTTTGTCGCATTTCTTTTTTTCATCTGTTCCTTTTCATCATGCATAGTGGGCATTCCTTTCTTGATTCTTATGCTCGTATGCGTCTAGAAGATGAGAATGAGGAAGGTGTAGTTTTGTCGGTGCCTGATGGGAAAGATGAATCGCGATCAAAGGTTTTTTACATCATCGGCCAATTTCTCAATTCCAAGACTATTCACTTTGATTCTATGAGGAATACTCTGGCGTCAATTTGGCAACCGGTAAAGGGTATTACATTTACTGAACTGGAGTGCACTGGTAGATATCTGATTCAAGTTTATCATGAGATGGACGTTCAAAGGATTTTGAACGATGGGCCTTGGACTTTTAACCAGAATGTTCTTATTGTTAGGAATCTTACGGAGTCTGAACAGGCCCTTCAGGTGGAAATGTCACAGTTGATTATCTGGGTTCAATTGATGGATCTTCCAGTAGGGTTCCAGACTGAAGAGACTTGCGTAGCATTGGGGAATCGTATAGGAATCTATGTTGAATCTGATGGGAGGAATTTCTCTGGCTTATGTCGAAGCTATCTTCGTATAAAGGTTACCATTGATGTAAGGAAACCTCTCAACATTGGACAGAAATTGAAGAGAAGTGGTGGGGAGTGGTTCTGGGTTACATTTAGATATGAGCGTCTCCCATCTTTCTGTTTTTTTTTTTGTGGGATCATTGGGCATTCTGATAAATTCTGTCCAACTCTGTTTAATCAGCCTGAATTCACTACTGATCTTATGTTTGGAAGTTTCCTTAGGGCACCAATTGGTAAAATGACGTCGCAGATTGGGAAAAAATGGCTCCGGGATCCGACGGTGGAAGGTGCTAAGGAAGAATCCTGGTTGAGAAGGTCCGGAAAAGAAGTTGTTAGAGACATGGAAGGTATCCATAAGCCAGTGCAAATTACCCTATTTACACTGCAAATCTCTAGTCAGGATGGAGGTTTTAAGGTTCAGGACTCTTTAATTCTAGGAAATCAGAACTCAAACACTCATGTTGATGAAGTTGCCACTTTGGACCCAAAGAGGCCAAGAATGGATTCGAATAGCAGGTTTATGGATATGGACTGCCAGTCCAAAAATGGTATGGAGGCGAGCCCTGGAATCCAGACTCGCCGGGCCCAATGAGTCTGATTAGTTGGAACTGTCGTGGGCTAGGCAACCCACGTACAGTTAACTTCCTCATGGACCTAGTCTTGGCTCATAAGCCCGTCATTATTTTCCTAATGGAAATAATGATAAAAAAAAAGAAAGAGTTACACAAGTATGTAGAAAGTTAGGGTTCGAAGGTTTTTTTGTGGTTGAAGGCAGTGGTCATGGCGGTGGCATAGCATTGTTATGGAAGTTTCAATCTCAGGTTCAGATTCTTAACTCCTCCCTTAATCATATTGATGCTCTTATATCGTGTCACAATATTCCACAGTGGAGGCTTACGGGTTTTTATGGATTTCCGGAGAGAAACCATAGACGTCTTTCATGGGATTTACTTCGTTCTCTGTGTGATAATTCTGATTTTCCGTGGTGCTGCATTGGAGATTTCAATGATATTCTCCAATGTTCGGAGAAGAAAGGGGGAAATAGACATCCGAATTGGTTAATGGAAGGTTTTAGAGCTGTTATTTCTGATTGCGGGTTGTTTGAGTTAACCATGCGTGGTCATCCATTTACTTTGGAGGTTGGGTGTGGTACTGACAGGTGGATTGAGGAAAAGTTGGATAGAGCATTTGCAAATCTTACTTGGAAAAATATGTTTGTAAGTTCATCTCTTTCTAACCTTACAACTATTTGTTCTGATCATTCTGCTATTTTTCTTGAGCTGCGCTATTGGGTTGTTCGTCCTATGATCAAGAGGTTTAGATTTGAAAATGCCTGGCTCAGGGAGGCTAGTTGTGCTGATGTTGTTAGTACGTCATGGTCTAATTCTCAGGATAAGCTGATTAGCGAGAAAAATTTTTAGTGTTCTAATGTCTTACAACAATGGAGTTCATCACTAGAGGGAAATTTCAGAAAACGCCTTCAAATAATTAGAGAACAACTAAACCGCTTTAAAGGTTGTTCTGATTCATATGGCATCTGTATGTTCAATCGGTTATCTGAGGATTTGACTAAGGCACTTCAGCAACAAGAGGATTTCTGGCGCCAAAGAGCCAAAATTTTTTGGTTACAAGAGGGGGATTCCAACTCTAGATATTTTCACTGTTATACATCAGCTCGTCAAAGGAAGAACTCAGTTTCTCGTCTAAAAAATGATAATGATGTTTGGTGTGGGATGGAGGAGGGGCTTGAGGATATTATTGTGAATTATTTCTCGGGAATTTTCACTAGTTATGGCTGTAGGGATGCAGATATTATTTCTCTTATCACGCCTAAAGATTCTGTTGTGCAGAATGCGGATTTAATTGCTCCTTTCTCTTGTAAAGATGTTCGTGATGCTTGTTTTTCTATGCATCCGGATAAGAGTCCTAGGCCGGATGGACTAAACCCTGCATTTTATCAGAGATTCTGGCACATAGTTGGATCTGATGTTACCAAAGTTTGTCTCTCTATATTAAATTCATGCAGTATGCCTCCTAATCTCAATGATACCCTTGTTGTGTTGATCCCTAAAAAAGATGATGTGGAAGTTATTACAGACTTGCAACCTATTGCACTTTGCAATGTGCTATTCAAGATTATGTCGAAGATGCTTGCTAATAGACTAAAACGTGTGCTGCCTTCTATTATTTCGGAAAATCAAAGTGCCTTTTTATCTGAAAGATTAATCACTGACAACATTATTGTTGCATATGAGGTTCTCCACAAGTTAAAGGGGCTTCGTCATGGAAAACATGGGACGGCAGCTCTCAAACTTGACATGAGCAAGGCATATGATCGTGTTGAATGGGGGGTTTTGGAACGAATGATGGTGGCTCTTGGTTTTAATGAAATTTGGGTAAAATTGATGATGCTTTGTGTGTCAACGGTGTCATATAAAATCCTGCTTGGGGGTCGTGAACTTGGTCCTATTTGCCCATAGCGGGGACTTCGGCAAGGTGATCCACTCTCACCATTTCTTTTCTTGATATGTGTTGAAGGTCTATCGACGTTGTTGAGACAAAAGGAATTAAATGGTTCTATTCATGGCTGTATTGTGGCTCGATCTGTGCCTATTGTTTCACATCTATTCTTCGCGGACGATTCCTTTCTTTTTTTCCGAGCAAATAGGGCTGAAGCTAGTGTTATTCAGGACTGTTTAAAGATTTATGAACGGGCCTCTGGGCAATGTGTTAATTTTCAGAAGTCATCCATTTTATTTAACCAGAATAGTGGCTGTTTGGAGAAAGGGGATGTTTGTCAGATTCTGGGTGTTCAAGAGGTCTTCTCTATGGGTTTCTATTTGGGGGCTCCAATATCTGTGGGTCGGAGTAAGATGCATACTTTTAATTTCCTTAAAGAACGTATCTGGAAGCGGATTAATGATTGGAATGGGAAATTTTTATCGCGTGCTGGCAAAGAGATTCTTATCAAATTTGTTCTTCAATCCATCCCTTCTTACATAATGAGTATGTTTATTTTTCCATTGCAGTTCTGTGAGGATTTGGAGCGTATTTTGAACAAGTTTTGGTGGAAATCTAATGGGGCAAACAATTCTGGTATGTGTTGGAAACGTTGGAGTATATTGTGTACTCCTAAATCAAATGGGGGTCTTGGTTTCAGAAGTATCCATTCTTTTAACCTTGCTCTTTTGGCTAAACAATCTTGGAGGTTAGTTTCTCAACTCGGTTCCCTTGTTTTCCGCATTTTATAGGCAAAATATTTTAGAGGGAATGATTTTTTAAATGCTGAACTTGGGCATAATCCTTCATTTGTATGGCGAAGCATCCTTGAGGGTCGAGAATTATTGAGAAAAGGCCTAGTTAGAAAGGTAGGTGATGGATGTACTACTCATATATGGACGGATCCATGGCTGCCTCAAATTGGCAATTCTTATCCAACCAGTCTGCTAAATGTATCCCTGCCTACTGGTATGGTATATGATCTTATTAACTCGAATGGTCTTTGGCGGCAGGATGTTATTCGGGATATTTTTAATGAACAAGATTCACGTCTAATTTTATCTATCCCGAGATGTCATCCATGTCTTTCTGATTCCTGGTATTGGATTGCTGATAGGAAGGGTATTTTTACGGTTAAAAGTGGTTATCTGGTGGAGCTAGGTGTGTTTGAAAATATGATTTCCAATTCCCATCCTATAAACTGGAAGGTCCTATGGAAGTTAAACGTGGCACCTAAGATCAGAAATTGCTTATGGCGGATATTCAGTAATTACTTGCCCACGGTTAATAATCTGCTTTACCATCGCGCTAATATTCCTGTCTCTTGTCCTGTTTGTCAGGCTGATGGAGAGGACGAATTCCATGTTTTTATGGGTTGCGGTTTTGCTCAACAAGTTTGGTTGCTTTTCTTTAATGATGATCGAATGGCTTATTCTGCAGATTTCTTTGGCTGGTTTGCTGATCTCCTCATTAGTGCTTCAATTGAGCTAACAATATCTGTTGTTTATTTGCTTTTTGCATTATGGAATCATAGGAATAAGGTTGTTTGGGAAAAAATAATTGATACTCCAATTATTGTGCTTGCTAATAGCAGAAGGATGTTGTTTGACTGGAATAAGGCGCAGGAATTAAAGGCAAAGTCTTCTATTTCTTCGCAGTCTATATCGTCTAGATGGTTGTTTCCTGCTGAGTCATTTTGTGCCTGCAATGTCGATGTCGGGGTGTTCATTCTTGGGAACTACTGTTCGTATGCGTTTGTTATTCGGAATCATCTTGGTATTTGCATTGCTGCTAAACATAGTGCGTTGGATGGGATTGTTGTTTCGTTTTTAGCCGAGGCCCTCTCTATCAAGGAAGCTCTTAGTTGGTTGAAGCTTCATAATTTTCACCATGTAGATATCAGGTCTGATTGTTTGGTGGTTGTCAATGCCATTAACAATCAAATTGCTGGTTTCTCTTATCTTTCTGATATTATATTGGTCTGTCGAAGTTTGCTTAGAGATTTAGATTCTGTTTCTATCTCGTTTGTTAAACGTTCAGCGAATCTAGCTGCCCACGGTTTAGCTAAGGCAGTTAGATCAAAGTCTGTTCTTGGAGAGTGGGACTGTCCACCATCCTTTCTTTCTGATGTATTAGCTACTGATCTTATTCAATGATATTTCTGGGTTTGTTTCAAAAAAAAAAAAGGTAAGTGACGCCTAGGCGGTGATCGGAACAAAAAATGTTATTATTGTTAATTTATTATAATTCATTTTTAAACATTGTCGCATGGTTATTGGTAAACTATGTTTGGTATTTTCAGATATTTTTATTTAATTGTATTTTCTACTTGTTTCTATGATATGGTTTATGACTTTAAAAATATTCTTTCTTAATTTTTTGGTGAATTATATTGCTTATAGATATTACTTTTTACTTATTTGAAATTTTTCAATTAATTTGTTGTTGAATTGTTGTTTGCACATTTTTAAGCAGATGTGTTATCTAATATACATATTTTCTATAAATTAAATAAACATGGGTATGGGCCGGTGAGCCCGCCCGCCAGGTCCAGACCCAGAATCCATTTAGTCGGGTTTGGACACATGAAATTGGTGTCAGGTCCGGTCCGACACAAGCCCGTATAAGCCCACCAAAAACTGGGCGGGCTTGGGCTATATCTGTTTATGAGATGATGGTGTGATATTTTAATTGTATTTTTTTTTTAATATAAATTTATTAAGTATTGTGTTATGTGTACTATTTTTTTATTAAGAAAAGTTGGTATGACATTTTAATTGTATTTTTTTTAATATACAGATGGGCTTGGACGGGCGGACTTGGGATTCATATTTTAGGTCCGAACCCGACTCAATTTATTGCGGACTGGGCTGGGCTGGGCTTGGACTCATCAGGTTTTATTAAAAGCCCGACATGATCGGTCCATACCCAGGTCTAATATTAAGTCATTTTATATCATTATTTTTAAATAATATATAAAGGTAAATTCCATGGTTATTTTGTTGGAAAACAAAGTAACCATGCTTTGTTTTAGTATCCAATAGTAATTGGACATGTGTTAATAAAAATAATGTTAATTAAAATTAATAAAAAAGGTAACCTGCTGTAGCAGGTAATATTTAATTATGGAAATTTAAAAGATTATTAATTATAAGGTAAATAATATATGAGTCCCTATATTTTAATCCAATCACTATTTAATCATTATATGTTAATAATACACTATTTAATCCTTAATTTTAGCTCAATTCAACAGTTTAGTCCCTTATAGAGGAAATATTCTGTTCAATAATTTAAAAAATTAAGTGAGAAAACTGTTGATCAAAATAAAAAAAATAAGAACTGATCAACAATATATTATTAAAATACGCGAACTAAATAATATGTTAGATATTTAACATAGGGACTGATAAAATAAAAGATTTACGTAAAATTCATAGGTTTGATGTAAAACTCTATTTTCTAAAATAAAAAGGTTACGTAAATTTAGTCAAACTATACGTAAATTATATCTAAAAATAAAAGATTTACGTAAAGTTCAAAAGTTTTACGTAAAACTCTAATTTTCATAAGATTTGTGGATTTTTTTCTCCTAAAATAATAAGGTTACGTAAATTTAGTCAAACGTTACGTAAATTATGTCAAAAAATAACAGATTTACGTAAAATTCATAGGTTTTACGTAAAACTCTATTTTCACAAAGTTTGTGAATTTTTTTCTCCTAAAATAAAAAGGTTACGTAAATTTAGTAAAACTATACATAAATTATATCTAAAAACAAAAGATTTACATAAAGTTCAAAGGTTTTACGTAAAATTCTAATTTTCATAAGGTTTGTGGATTTTTTCTCCTAAAATAACAAGATTACGGAAATTTAGTCAAACTTTACGTAAATTATGTCCAAAAATAAAACATTTTCGTAAAATTTATAGGTTTTAAGTAAAACTCTATTTTCGCAAGGTTTGTGAATTTTTTCCTCCTAAAATAAAAATGTTATGTAAATTTAGTCAAACCATACGTAAATTATATCTAAAAATAAAATATTTATGTAAAGTTTAAAGGTTTTATGTAAAACTCTAATTTTCACAATGTTTGTGGATTTTTCTCCTAAGGTAAAAGGGTTATGTAAATTTAGTCAAACCTTACGTAAATTATGTCTAAAAATAAAAGATTTACGTAAAATTCATAGGTTTTACGTAAAATTTATAGTTTTACGTAAAACTCGATTTTCACAAGCTTTGTGAATTTTTTTCTCCTCAAATAAAAAGGTTACGTAAATTTAGTCAAGCTATACGTAAATTATATCTAAAAATAAAATATTTACGTAAACTACAAAGGTTTTACCTAAAACTCTAATTTTCACAATGTTTGTGGATTTTTCTCCTAAAGTAAAAGAGTAATAAAAATTTAGTCAAACCTTACGTAAATTTACGTAAAATTCATAGGTTTTACATAAAACTCTATTTTCACAAGGTTTGTGAATTTTTTCTCCTAAAATAAAATGGTTACCTAAATTTAGTCAAAGTATACGTAAATTATGTCTAAAAATAAAATATTTACGTAAAGTTCAAAGGTATTAAGTAAAACTCCATTTTTCACAAGATTTATGGATTTTTCTCCTAAAATAAAAGCGTTACGTAAATTTAGTCAAACTTTACGTAAATTATGTCCAAAAATAAAAGATTTACGTAAAATTTATAGGTTTTAAGTAAAACTCTATTTTCGTAATTTTTTTCTCCGAAAATAAAAATGTTACGTAAATTTAGTCAAACTATACGTAAATTATATCTAAAAATAAAATATTTACGTAAAGTTTAAAGGTTTTATGTAAAACTCTAATTTTCACAATGTTTGTGGATTTTTCTCCTAAAGTAAAAGGATTACGTAAATTTAGTCAAACATTACGTAAATTATGTTTAAAAATAAAAAATTTACGTAAAATTCATAGGTTTTATGTAAAATTCATAGTTTTACGTAAAACTCTATTTTCACAAGGTTTGTGAATTTTTTTCTCCTAAAATAAAAAGGTTATGTAAATTTAGTCAAACTATACGTAAATTATATCTAAAAATAAAATATTTACGTAAAGTACAAAGGTTTTACGTAAAACTCTAATTTTCACAATGTTTGTGGATTTTTCTCCTAAAGTAAAAGAGTTACAAAAATTTGGTCAAACCTTACGTAAATTGTCTAAAAATAAAAGATTTACGTAAAATTCATATGTTTTACGTAAAACTCTATTTTCACAAGGTTTGTGAATTTTTTTTTCTAAAATAAAATGGTTACCTAAATATAGTCAAAGTATATGTAAATTATGTCTAAAAATAAAATATTTACGTAAAGTTCAAAGGTATTACGTAAAACTCCATTTTTCACAACATTTATGGATTTTTCTCCTAAAATAAAAGCGTTACGTAAATTTAGTCAAACCTTTTTTCTCCTAAAATAACAAGGTTACGTAAATTTAGTCAAACTTTACGTAAATTATGTCAAAAAATAAAAGATTTACGTAAAATTTATAGCGTTTAAGTAAAACTCTATTTTCGCAAGGTTTGTGATTTTTTTCTCCTAAAATAAAAATGTTACGTAAATTTAGTCAAACTATACGTAAATTATATCTAAAAATAAAATATTTACGTAAAGTTTAAAGGTTTAACGTAAAACTTTAATTTTCACAATGTTTGTGGATTTTTCTCCTAAAGTAAAAGGGTTACGTAAATTTAGTCAAACCTAACGTAAATTATGTCTAAAAATAAAAGATTTACGTAAAATTCATAGTTTTACGTAAAACTCTATTTTCACAAGGTTTGTGAATTTTTTTTCTCCTAAAATAAAATGGTTACCTAAATTTAGTTAAAGTATACGTAAATTATGTCTAAAAATAAAATATTTACGTAAAGTTCAAAGGTATTACGTAAAACTCCATTTTTCACAAGATTTATGGATTTTTCTCCTAAAATAAAAGGGTTACGTAAATTTAGTCAAACCTTACTAAATTATGTCTAAAAATAAAAGATTTACGTAAAATTCAAAGGTTTTACAGAAAACTCTATATTTTACAATGTTTTTGTATTTTATCTCCTAAAGTAACAAAGTTACGTAAATTTAGTCCAACTTTACGTAAATTATGTCTAAAAATAAAAGATTAATGTAAAGTTCAAATGTTTTACGTAAAATTCTATCTTCACAATGTTTCTAGATTTTATCTCCGAAATAACAACGTTATGTAAATTTAATCAAACTTTACATAAATTATATCTAAAAATAAAAAGATTTACATAAAGTTTAATGGTTTTACGTAAGACCCTATTTTCCACAAAGTTTATGGATTTTAACCCCTAAAATAACAAGTTTATGTAAATTATGTCAAACTTTACGTAATTTATGTCAAAATATAAAATATTTACGTAAAATTTAAAGGTTTTACGTAAAACTCTATTTTCACAAGGTTTGTGAATTTTTTTCTCCTAAAATAAAAAGGTTACGTAAATTTAGTCAAACTATACGTAAATTATATATAAAAATAAAAGATCTAAAGTTCAAAGGTTTTACGTAAAACTCTAATTTTCACAAGGTTTGTGGTTTTTTATCCTAAAATAACAAGGTTACGTAAATTTAGTCAAAGCTTACGTAAGTTATGTCTAAAAATAAAATATTTACGTTAAATTCATAGGTTTTACAAAAAAAAAAACTCTATTTTCATAAGGTTTGTGAATTTTTTTTCTCCTAAAATAAAAAGGTTATATAAATTTAGTCAAACTATACGTAAATTATATTTAAAAATAACATATTTACGTAAAGTTTAAAGGTTTTACGTAAAACTCTAATTTTCACAATGGTTGTGGATTTTTCTCGTAAAGTAAAAGGGTTACGTAAATTTAGTCAAACCTTACGTAAATTATGTCTAAAAATAAAAGATTTACATAAAATTCATAGGTTTTACGTAAAACTCGATTTTCATAAGGTTTGTGAATTTTTTTCCCCTAAAATAAAAAGATTACGTAAATTTAGTCAAACTATACATAAATTATATTTAAAAATAAAAGATTTACGGTAATTTCAAAGGTTTTACGATAAACTCTAATTTTCACAAGGTTTGTGGGTTTTTTATCCTAAAATAACAAGGTTACATAAATTATGTCCAGCTTTACGTAATTTATGTCAAAATATAAAAGATTTATGTAAAATTCATAGGTTTTACGTAAAACTCTATTTTCACAAGGTTTGTGAATTTTTTTTTCTTCTAAAATAAAAAGGTTATGTAAATTTAGTCAAACTATATGTAAATTATATCTAAAAATAAAAGATTTACGTAAAGTTTAAAGGTTTTATGGAAAACTCTAATTTTCACAAGGTTCGTGGATTTTTTTCTCCTAAACTAAGAAGGTTACATAAATTTAGTGAAACCTTACGTAAATTATGTCTAAAAATAAAAGATTTACGTAAAATTCATAGGTTTTTACGTAAAACTCTATTTTCACAAGGTGTGTGAATTTTTTTCTCCTAAAATAAAAAGGTTACATAAATTTAGTCAAACTATACGTAAATTATATCTAAAAACAAAAGATTTACGTAAAGTTCAAAGGTTTTACGTAAAACTCTAATTTTCACAAGGTTTGTGGATTTTTTCTCCTAAAATAACAAGGTTACATAAATTTAGTCAAATCTTACGTAAATTATTTCAAAAAATAAAAGATTTGCGTAAAATTCATAGATTTTACGTAAAACTCTATTTTCACAAGGTTTCTGGGTTTTAACTCCTAAAATAATAAGGTTATGTAAATTTAAACCAATTTTACGTAAATTATGTTTAAAAATAATAGATTTACGTAAAGTTTCAAGGTTTTACGTAAAACTCTATTTTTCATAAGATTTGTGGATTTTTTCTTCTAAAATAACAAAGTTCAGTAAATTTAGTCAAACTTTACTTAAATTATATCTAAAAATAAAAAATTTACGTAAAGTTTAAATATTTTACATAAAACTCTATTTTCACAAGGTTTCTGGATTTTATCTCCTAAAGTAACAAAATTATGTAAATTTAGTCCAACTTTACGTAAATTATGTCTAAAAATCAAAAGATTTATATAAAGTTTAAAGGTTTTACGTAAGACCCTATTTTCAATAAAGTTTGTGGATTTTAACTCCTAAAATAACAAGGTTATGTAAATTTAAACCAATTTTACGTAAATTATGTCTAAAAATAAAATATTTACGCAAAGTTTGAAGGTTTTACGTAAAACTCTATTTTTCATATGGTTTATAAATTTTTCTTCCAAATAAGAAGGTTACATAAATTTAGTCCAACTTTACGTGAATTATGTCCAAAAATAAAAGATTAATGAAAAGTTCGAAGTTTTATGTAAAACTCTAATTTTCACAAGGTTTATGAATTTTTCTCCAAAAATAACAAGGTTACGTAAATTTAGTCCAACTTTATGTAAATTATGTCTAAAAATAAAAAGATTTACCTAAAGTTTACATGTTTTACATAAAACTCTATTTTTCACAAGGTTTTTTGGATTTTTTCTTATAGAGTAACAAGATTACATAAATTTGGCTGCTAATGTTAAGGTAAAACTGCACAATTTTAAAAATTATGGCTAAAATTACTCTAATGTGTAAACAATGGGGGTATTTTAGCACCTTATCCCTTTTAAAAATATACAAAGAAAAGAATATATAGGATTGCCGTTTATTTAAAGCATAATACTCATTTGGCTCCTTAAACTAACGTTTCAAAGTCAATTAGAATTTTAAACTATCAAAATCATCAATCAGGTCCCTAAACTAACCAAAAAGCACCAATTGAGTCTCATTTTAAACAAAAATCATGAATTCAGGTCTCATCGAAAATCATACAGCTGAACAGTTTCAGACCCTCCTCCCCAAACTCATTTTAAACAAATACAGAGATTATTGCAGTCTATATCAAATAGTCACAATTTGTGATTTTGGGATAGAATGTGGACTGAATTGATGATTTTTACTTAGTTCAGAGACTTTATTGGTGATTTTATTAGTTTAGGGTCCTAATTGACTTTGAAGCTATAGTTTGGAGACCAAATGGATGTAATGCCTTTATTTAAGGCATAAAGCCCATTGGGCCCCCTAAATTATTAGACCAAAATCAATTAGCCCCCCAATCTATACAAATCGGCAATGAGGTCCCTAACCTTTGCAAAACTCACCAATCAAGGACAAATTAAGAGATTGGATTAACAATCATTCTTTCTTTCTGCATTCTCGTCCATTTATATCTTCTTTTGTATACTCTTTATCTCTCCGACTCTATAATCATCACATCAGTGTTGAAGTAAGAATCCTTTTTCCCTTCAATTTTAAAAACTCTTGAAAATTCTCTCTCCAAAATTCTTCTGTGAAATATTTTTATGAATTTTACTCAACAATACTCTAATGTCGCTATAGTTTTTGATCCAATTTTATGTAAATTTAGTACAACTTTATGTAAATTATATAAAACTATATTTTTCATAAAAATTTGTAGATTTTCTTATACAATAACAATTTTACGTAAATTTAGTTCAACTTTACCGAAATTTTGTCTAAAAATAAAGGATTTACGTAAGTTCAAAGGTTTTACATAAAACTCTATTTTTTTGCAAAGTTATTTTTTTATTGTAAAAATACAACTTTACGTAAATTTAGTCCAACTTTACGTAAATTTAGTCAAACTTTTCATAATTTATCTAAAATTAAATATTTAAATACAATTCAAAGGTTTTACGTAAAACTCTATTTTTCATGAAAATTTGTGAATTTAATCTTATAAAATAAGTGGTTTACATAAATTTTGTCTGACTTTACGTAAAATATGTCTAAAAATAAATGATTTACGTAAAGTTTAAAAGTTTTAAACAAAACTTGTTTTTTATACAAACAAAACTTTACATAATTTTAGTCCAACTTTACGTAAATTTAGTCAAACATTACGTAGATTATGTATAAAAATAAACGACTTAAAAAAAATCAAAGGTTTTACGTAAAAATATTTTTCACAAAGTTTGTGGATTTTTTCTTAAAAAATAACAAGTTTACGTAAATTTGGTTCAACTTTACGTAAATTATGTCTAAAAATAAAAGATTTACGTAAAGCTCAGAGGTTTTACGTAAAACTCATTTTTTTTGTAAAAATTTGTAAAATTAGTGATTTTAAGTGATTTTTTTCCATAATTAGTGATTTTCACTTTTTTGGTTTTATATTTGAAGCTAGTTTATGAATTTTTGCCAAAATTAGTAATTTTTTTTTCTTTTAACAGTTGAAGCCAATTTGTGAGTGTGATGAGAATAACAACCTATCAAACTCCAACAAAAAAAAATCGAAGGATTAGTGGGGAAGGAAAAGTAATTGAGGAAGGAGGTTAATTAAAAAAAAATATATTGTAACAGGATGAAACAGTTACCCATTTAAAACTAATTGAATCCATCATTACTAAAATTTATTCTAGTATCAAAACAAAGTAAATTTTACTTTGTTTACAACAAAGTAACATTAGCCCACACCAATATATAAAACATTAGTTGCATCTACATAATAATTGGGTAAATTACACCTATGGTCACTGAACTTTACTTATTTTAACATTGTGGCCACTGAACTTCAATTTTTAACGGTATAGTCACTAAACTTTATACTTTTTAACATTGGTGGCCACTCAACGCCTCAAAACCACCATTGACAGACTCAAAATAAAAAATTCAACTAGTTAATGATATTCTAAGGAACTTTAATTCTTGAAAATTTTTGTTTTGAGGTCATTTAGGTGTTATTTGGTTAAGAGAGATAAAGTGATTTTTTAGAGAGAGAAAACTCCTAAACATGTGATTTTGGAAAATAAAAAATAGGGTTTCATGATAAATGTCGTTCTAAACAACTTTAATTCTTGAATATTGTCATTTTGATGTCGTTAACGGTCATTTTGATGAGTTAGTTAAAGTTGAGTGGTTACCAGGGTTAAAAAGTGTAAAGTTCAGTGGTTATACCTTAAGAATTGATGTTCAGTAGTCACACTGTTAAAATGGGTAAAGTTCAGTACCATGGGTGTAATTTACCCCATAATAATTTGTTTTAACGAATAAGAAAATAAAATTACAAATTCGATTAAGTAATTTGCTCTTGTAAGTTCAAAATTAAGTAATTCTCCTCCTTCAATTAGTAAACTTCTAGTGTATGGATTGAAGAAACACCTACTATTTCCAGTTCAAATTTATTTCTTTCCCTTATTTTGTGCCGTTATTTTATGAAAGTGCATCTTAAAATAATCATGAATTGACATCAAATCCTCTGATTTTTCTTGTTCCCAGTTTTTTCATATTTGGGAATCGGATTTTGACGTCCAATGGATCATATTAGTATTGTTTGGATCTTTAAATTGAAGATTCATACTACCAGAACTATGGAAGGATGTTAATTTAAATATGTAACCATAGTCTTTACCTTGAAACACAACACAAAATAAGACATCCGTATTATAGAATTGCTGGTTTGCGTAGCAACCAAAATGAACTAATTGAATTGAATCATTCTGTGTCAAAAATCATAAATGACAACAAATGTAATTACAAATGGTAATAAATGGAGCTATTCTTTTCTATTATTCCACTGATCGATATATGCCAAAAATCATTTCATTTCATTTCCCCTTTGCTAGTGACTTCCGAAGTACTATAAACTCTCCAGATTCGATAAAAACTGCCGATGCGTTCCATGAATTACCCTTTTGCTATTTTGCCATTGACAAAGCTTCTATTGCACTGCCCAGTGGCCATGCTGCTTCAACGAGGGAATCACGGTACTTCACCTTCTTCACCAATGTAATTTCTTGCCATTTATCAAGAGCTATACAACCAAATAACCAAAGGATTAGAATAAATTCGTTACGTTGAGCTTTGACAACTTACTAATGCGAGCGTGTATCACTTACCGAATCCATCTACAAGCAATGTATACTGGTAGACAAGATCCATACATAGAAATGGCAGGTTATTTTCATCAACACCTGGATATGTGGATTGTGCATTCTCAAGTTTGGTTTCACAAGCCCGCTTTGCTGCCTCCTCAAAATCCGACGGACGGACTTTGGCAACAGGTAAGGCAGGATCAATAAAACCGGCCTATAAATATTAATACTTTCGTTAGTAAATCAAATCAGGTCAGTCAAATAGTTGGAGATTTCAACAATTCTGTAAGACAACTGAGAATTATTAGTACCTCAGCAGCCCTGTCAAAGAAAAATGATGCAACAAATAAATTCTTTTGTCCATCCCCACCTCCACCATTCCATACTCCGCCAAATGTGCATTTCATGTGTGTACATGTTGATTCATTAACTTTGAGGGCCCTCAAAGCAAGACTCCTGCACTCTTCCAAGCTTGAACCTGAAGCTGGACCTGAAGCTTTGTAGCTCGTTCCTCCATATTTGTATGTCCCTTTAATATAAGGAGGCAAAAGGTAATTCATGATCAGTTTTCATTAATCCAATTATACTAGAGGTGCACACAAAAATCCGGAAAACCGAAACCAACTGAAAATTGGGTTAACCGAAGTCGATGGACTAATGTACGCTTTTCTATTTTAAAAATAATGGTTAATGTTTACGGTTTAAGTTTAGGCATTTTATCTCTCAAAAAAAATGTTCTGATTTTTTATTTCCAAACTCCAATAGATACGGCTAACTGACCGAAATTTAATATATATAATATCGATAATATACAAGTATATTATTTTTTAAGCAAAATTTGATGAAACTTCATACAAGTGCAAACAATTATATTGAGGAAATTTTAGTTGAGCAAGAGATTAATGCCAAATATGTATAACTTATAATTTTGTTCACAATTTTTTTATCACTCTTGTTTCTAAATTTGTTGTAGGAAATAATTATTGACATTTATTATCTTAATGTTTTCAGAATCTTCTTTTGTAATGGATCATCTTATCATCCTTAGCTTTCCAGGTGCCTTCTATGCTTACTTTGTTTTTGACAAAGTAAGCTTTACTTTGTTTTTAAGACCATTGGATGAGCTTACTTTGTCAAAGTTCATCACCATCCAATGGTGGAAAAAACAAAGTAAGGCTTACTTTGTCAAAAACAAAGTAAGCATAGCCTAACCCTAGCTTTCCAATATAAAACGTATAAGGTTTATGCTAGTTATGTGTAGTTAAATTTATAATGTTCTTTTTGTTTGTTTTTTTTTTTATGTTTTTTTATAAGAGGATGGGTTAGAACCAACAACCTCCTACGTCTGAAACTAGAAGTGTACCAATTAAACTATGCTCATTTGGTTTTATAATGTTCTTTTTATTTTTGTGTTACATGAATTTTAATTTTGATTAATGTTTTAAGGGTTAAGATGTAAAAATACCCCTAACGTTTTGGGTCAGGAGCAATTTTACCCCTAACGTCTAAAATGGTGCAATTTTGCCCCTAACGTTGAAAGTCAAGAGCAATTTTACCCCTAACGTTAATAAATTGGGTCAATTTCAGACACTATTATAAAACACAGATATTTTTATTCCTTATTCAGCACCAATTGCATAACAATTCGTTCTGAAAAAAGGATTTCATGTTTTTTTATAATTTAATAATAGAATTTGAGATTAATATTTATAAATTGGTGAATTTTTTAAATTTATTTTGTCTAATTCGTACAAAAAGAGAGTATATTTTTTTTTATTTTTTTTTTCACATCCCAACGTATGTTTATGATTTGTTAATGATGAAATGACACACGTATGAAGTGTAGATAACAAGATTCATGACCGAGAAGACAGTTTGATGAATTATTTCTCAAATTGACCCAATTTATTAACGTTAGGGGTAAAATTGCTCTTGGTTTCCAACGTTAGGGATAAAATTGCACCATTTTAGACGTTAGGGGTAAAATTGCTCCTGGCCCAAAACATTAGGGGTATTTTTGCACCTTAACCCATGTTTTAATTATATATGCAAGTTTTAATATTGGAATATCAAGATTTGAAGACCAATTTTGAGAATGTTATTTTATTTTTTAAGACCATGTATATCATTAATAATTTTATTATTATTATTATTTTAGACTATATGTTTATAATGTTATTTTTAAATGACTTATTACGTTGGCTCAATACATTAATGTTATGGGTCCCGCCCATATTTAAGGTCCTTCAATTGGTATCAGAGAAAGGTTAATTTTTTGAAGTTAGCTATGGAATCTAATAGCAGTAATAGTTCCATGGTTAAATTGACATCAACCAATTATTCTATATGGAGACCTATGATGGAAGATTTGCTTTATTGCAAAGACTTGTATGACCCAATTGATATAGAAATTAAAGAGGATGGTAGTGTGTCTAAACCGGTTAAACCTGAAAAGATGGAAGATAGAGAATGGGAAAAGTTGAAAAGAAAGACTTTAGGGACTATCAGACAATGGGTTGATATTAGCATTTTCAACCATGTTTCTCAAGAGTCTGACCCATATGATTTGTGGAAGAAATTAGAGGGTCTTTATGAAAGAAAGACTACTCATAACAAGGCTTCTTTGATTAAGAGGCTTGTTACTTTGAAGTTGAAAAGTGGGAAGTCAGTTTCTGAGCATCTTAGTGATTTTCAAGATATAATCAACAAACTTACCACTATGAAGATTATTCTTGATGATGAGTTGCAGGCTTTATTTCTGTTGAGTTCATTGTCAGACAGTTGGGAAACTCTTGTTGTGACTATTAGTAACTTTGCTCCGGATGGTGTACTTTCTTTGGATGTGATCAAGGAGAGTATGTTTAATGAAGAGATAAGAAGAAAGGAGATGGGAGTTGATATTTCACAAGCTCTTGTTGTTGAGAACAGAGGTAGAGGCAAGAGTAGAGGTCCAAAGAGGCGTGGTAACTCGAGAGGCAGGTCTAAGTCCAGAGATGGGAAAGAGCCTATGGTATGTCATCACTACAACAAACCAGGTCACATAAAGAAATACTGCTACCGTTGGAAAAGAGAACAAAGCAAGAAGCAAGATTCTCAGAAGGAGGGAGATGACAAAAATACTGCAGCTGTCACTGCTAAAAGTGATGATGGTGTTGCTTTGATTTGTGCAGCTAGTGAATGTCATCATGTTGATGGTTCAGACACAGAGTGGCTTGTTGATACAGGAGCTTCTTATCATTGTGTTCCTAGAAAGGAATACTTCTTGAACTACAAAGCAGGAGATTTTGGTAGTGTCAAGATGGGAAATCAGAGTTCGGCAAGCATTGTTGGCATGGGTGATATTCGGGTGAAGACAAGTGTTGGATGCATGCTTATATTGAAGAATGTGCGCCATATTCCCGATCTACGCCTTAACTTGTTGTCTGCAAATGTTCTTGATCAAGAAGGCTTCAGGCATACCTTTGGAGATGGCAAATGGAGATTGTCCAAGGGTTCACTGACAGTTGCTCGTGGCGAGTTGTGTTGTTCTTTGTATAAAACATACTTGAATGTATGTTCTGGTGAGCTAAATGCAGTTGAAGAAAAGAACTCTCCAAATTTGTGGCATAGAAGATTGGGACACATGACAGATAAAGGGTTAAAGCTTTTGGCAGGTAAATCTCTTATTCCTGTTGATAAATCTGTTTCTTTTGACCCTTGTGATTATTGTTTAGCAGGAAAGCAACATAGAGCTTCCTTTTCTAAGAAGTCTACAAAGAAGGAAGGAAAGTTGGAGTTGATACACTCTGACGTTTGTGGTCCTTTAGAGGTGGAGTCTCTTGGTGGCAGTAAATATTTTGTCACTTTTATTGATGATGCTACTCGAAGAACTTGGGTTTACATGTTGAAGACAAAGAGTGAAGTGTTTGAAACTTTCAAGAAGTTTCATGTCATGGTAGAAAGGGAGACAGAAAGAAAATTGAAGTGTCTTCGATCTGACAATGGTGGTGAGTACACTTCTAAAGAATTTGAGAATTATTGTTCACACCATGGAATTAGACATGTAAAAACTGTGCCCGGCACCCCTCAACACAATGGTGTAGCAGAGAGAATGAACAGAACAATTGTGGAGAAAGTGAGATGTATGCTTAGAATGTCTAATCTTCCAAAGACATTTTGGGCTGAAGCTGTTAATACTTCAGTGTACTTGATCAATCGTTCACCATCGATTCCTCTTGGCCTTGAGATACCCGAGAGAGCATGGAAGGGTAGAGATCCTACTTATTCACATTTGAGAATCTTTGGATGCAAGGCATATATGCATGTGCCAAAAGAACAGAGATCAAAGCTTGATTCCAAGACTAATCCTTGTGTATTTATTGGCTATGGTGATGAGAAGTATGGTTTTAGACTCTATGATCCAGAGAAGAAGAAGGTAGTGAGAAGCAGAGATGTAGTATTCTTTGAGCATGAGATGGGCTCAGAACTTCTAAGTACAAGGTACAATTCTACTCCTACATTGTCATTTGATACTACTGATGTTTCTTCTACTTCTATTCCTATTCCTATTGAGCAGCCAACAAATGAGAATGTTGAAGCAACATTTGATGGTGTTGAGGAGGTACAACCAAATGAAGATGGTGATGCACCAGAATTTGATAATGATGGTGATGGTGTACCAGAATTTGATGATGTTCCACATGATGATCAGAATGATATAGAGGATGTTCATGAGCAGGGGGAGCAGCCAGCTCCTTTGGTGGAAGAAGCACCGGTTCGAAGGTCAACTAGAGAAAGAAAACCTTCTACAAAATATCCAAGTTCGGAGTTTATTCTTGTCACTGATGAGGGGGAGCCAGAGAACTTTGAAGAAGTGTTGTCTAGTAAAGACAAAAATCTTTGGCTTGATGCTATGAAGGAAGAGATGGATTTCTTGAAAAAGAATGAAACATATGTGCTTGTGAAGCCTCCTAAAGGCAAGAAGGTCTTGAAAAACAGATGGGTTTTCAAGAACAAGAAAGATGGTGACAAGATAGTGAAGCGCAAAGCCAGATTGGTGGTAAAGGGTTGCAATCAGAAGAAGGGCATTGATTTTGATGAGATCTTCTCTCCTGTTGTCAAGATGACATCTATAAGAACTGTTTTAGGTTTAGCTGCAAGTCTTGATTTGGAGTTGGAGCAGCTTGATGTGAAAACTGCTTTCTTACATGGTGATTTGCATGAGGAGATATATATGGAGCAACCTGAAGGGTTTGAAGAGAAGGGAAAAGAAAAGCTTGTTTGCAAGTTGAAGAAGAGTCTTTATGGGCTCAAACAGGCACCAAGGCAATGGTATCGGAAGTTTGATTCTTTCATGACAAAGAATGGTTACAATAGAACTTCAGCAGATCCTTGTGTGTATTTTAGAAATTTCCCTGGAGGTAACTTCATTATCCTTCTTTTATATGTGGATGATATGTTGATAGTTGGACAAGATGCAGGGATGATTTCCAACTTGAAGAAGGATTTGTCCAAGTCATTTGACATGAAAGACTTGGGTCCAGCTAAGCAGATCTTAGGCATGGAGATAGTTCGTGATAGAAAAGCTGGAAAGTTGTGGCTATCACAAGAAAAGTATATTGAACGTGTGCTTGAAAGGTTTAATATGAAGAATGCCAAGCCAGCTCACTTCAAGTTGAGTAATAGAGCTTGTCCTAAGTCAGATGAAGAAAAAACGAGTATGTCTTCTGTTCCTTATTCATCTGCTGTTGGTTCTTTGATGTATGCTATGGTTTGTACTAGACCAGATATTGCACAGGCTGTTGGTTTGGTGAGTAGATACTTATCTAATCCGGGTAAGGTTCATTGGGAAGCTGTTAAGTGGATTTTCAGATATTTGCGTGGTACTTCCAAATTGAGTTTGTGTTATGGAGGTGGCAAACCGATTCTTGAGGGATATACAGATGCAGACATGGCTGGTGATCTTGATAATAGAAAGTCTACCTCAGGTTATGTGTTTACATTTTCAGGGGGAGCCATTTCATGGCAATCCAAGCTACAAAAGTGTGTAGCATTGTCCACTACTGAGGCAGAGTATATAGCAGCTGTGGAAGCGTGTAAAGAGATGATTTGGTTGAAGAGGTTCCTTCAAGAGTTGGGTTTGAAGCAATGTGAGTATGTGACATTCTGTGACAGTCAGAGTGCTATGGACTTGAGCAAGAATACCATGTATCATGCTCGTACTAAGCACATTGATATTAGATATCATTGGTTGCGGAATGTGATTGAAGAGAAAGAATTGTTGTTAAAGAAAGTCCACACAGATAAAAATGCAGCAGACATGTTAACCAAGGTGGTTCCCGGAAGCAAGCTTGAGCTTTGTAATAAGCTTTCCGGGATGAGATTCAAACGTTGAAGAATTTGAGTTTTTTCTTCTCTCCGTGATGGGCTGGAGGGGGAGATTGTTATGGGTCCCGCCCATATTTAAGGTCCTTCAATTAAGAGCCCCCAACTTGGCCGAAAAAGCTTATTGGCACCCTGAACTTACAAAGTGTCTTGTTAGACCTGTCCTAAGTAAGTGGTAGAACATGATTGGAGTTCGAGGGGCCAATAGACCATTGTAAGCAAGTTCAAGGGGCCAATAAGTCACTTTAAATAAAGTAAGGTGGTCAGTGGGTCACTTTAAACAAGTTTCAGAGTTCAGGGGTCAATTAGCTTTTTGGGCCAAGTTCAGGGGGCTCCTGATGTATTAAGTCTATTATGTTTGTGACTTGTGATTTTAGGTTATTACGTCATTATATTATTTTGTGATTTTATCTAGTCAATCGTATATCCTTTAGCTATTAAAAAATTTATAGAATATAACTTATTTATTTTGTATATTTATTATTAATGGTTAAAAACCAAAATAAATGGTTAACCGACTAAAATAATTGGTTAACTGACTAGTGGTTACCGAAACTAATGGACTAATGTATGGTTAGTGTTTTCTAAAAACCAAAAAGATGGTTTATCGACCAAATTTGATTTAATGAACTAACAGAACATGTGCACCCCAAATATTATACACTATATTTTTCCATCCGTATGTACCGTTCCTAGCTGAAGTGTATTTTGAGCGTGAATATGTGGATGGGTAGGTGGTGGAGAGAGGGAGATAATCAAGCCAATGACATGTGAGCAACACTCCCAAACATCAAGGTTTCATGATCACTCTACAGTCTAAACAGATTAACAACATGTGGCTATGGAAAGTAAACAATGATGAGATATTCCAAAAGAGGTCACAAAAGGACTTCCATTAGCATATGAAAACTAGAACAAAATAACTATATCCACACATAGTAAACAACAATTTTTGACAAAATGAAACAAATTTACCTTAGCAAGGCTGACTAATATCCTATTCTTCCCACGTTAAAAATTTTGTAACTACCATCCCACTTTTCCACAAACCATATGAAAAATAAAACAGAATAACTATAACTGCAACATGTAATATACTAAAGAAGTATATTAAGCAACAAAAATATGAAATAAGAGGTTACTCTTTCATAACAGAAGATATAGCACACAAAAATTAAGCTTTTAAACATACCATCATAACCAGTCAAGATGCATGCATTTTCAGAGCCTTCAGAACCCTTCATAATTTCTGCTCGAGCTGCTAATAAGCCATAGTGAAGGTAACTGCATATGCAAATTTTAGAACATATTAACCACTGACAAACAACACTTATGCTTCACAGAATTGTGAATAGCCAAATGAGATTTCTTTTAAAATATCGCAATCTTGAGAAAAAAATTAAAGTATCGGCCAAACCCCAAGTCATGAAAATCCCCATGAATTGAAATAAGGAAAAAAAAAATTCCCAGTAATATATTATAACTATAAAATCAATATTTAAAATCCATGAGAGATAAACCTATGCACATAGAGGTAATAGACAGTCCCCATTAGAGTCATTTCTTTTACATATGTATCCTCTCCATCAGATATCCTGGGAGCCTTTGCAGCATCCGCCTTAGAAATAGCATACGCCATTTGGACAGATCCACCACCAAGATCAACAACACCAACTGTATCAGCATATGTCTTACCCAGTTTGCCTAATAGGTAATTTATTGTCACCTGCAAACCAACAGGCAAGTAAGGAAATAATATATAAGGTAATCGCCCTTAATATATCACACTGATTGTAAAGGCATGACTACTTAAATGCACCAAACAATAGATATTTTACTTCTAATTGATGTATGCTAGGGCTTAGTAATTTCAAAAAGAACAAGAAATGGTTCATTCATTAGGATCGCAAACAAATAATAGGGCACTAGGTAGCAACTCCAGTGCTCTAAAGCCCTAGAGAAGGCATAAACATAATTAGAAACAGAACCAGGGATAGATACAAAGAAAGTAATGACCATGGATAGATGATGCAAAGCTAGTCCAGCAAGCAGTAGTCTGCAAATTGCAATTCAATTTAATTTTGGTAAACCCATTTCTCTTGGCATCAATCTGCTAACTAATTCTATAACTACACTCAACAGGCCCAAAAAGAAGTTTCAAGCAACGGCCTATCCCAAAGAATTAGGATTTGGCATCTTCTTACTAACAATGTATAAGTAGTTCTATAACTACACTCAGCAGGCTCAAAAAGCAGTTTCAGTCTATCCCAAAGATTTAGGATTTGGCATCTTCTTACTAAAAATGTATAGCCCTGGTGTAATTAAATGTAGTTTGTCAATAAGCATAGAGAAATGCCAGACTGTAATCTGCTCTAGTAAGTAAGCATTTGATAAACAGTTCTATTCTGAATCAAAAATGGGTAGAGTCACGCAAATACAAATACAGATACTCTTTTCTTCAACAATGTGCGCTATGGACTCTGTTTGTCGACCAGAAGTTAAACGTGCAAAACTAAGAATGTAAACAACCAGTAAAACGTCTACGGCTAGAGAATTAAAAGGCTGCTATTGGTTTAGAATCTGTAACAAACAGTGGACTTCTCAAAAAGCGTTCAAATATATATGCTTTCACTGGTTACAACACAATCTTCCATGGCTCTATTAAGGATAGGAAACTGAAATAAGCTTCATTAGAGCGATACTAGAAAAGCCATAATAAAATTCCTGACCTGGCTACCACTTGCGTAGTGCCTACAATGGTGTGAAATGCAGAAAAGTTACTTAGGTCATAATATAAGCCCAAATTACTAAAATACAGATAATTTGGGCAAAGCGCAAAAATAGACTAGAAACTTGGCTCAACGTTGATACACTCTGCGACAGAAAGAGGCTGCTAAATAATAGAAAACAGTGACCATCATGTGGAGACAATGCTGCTGTTAAAGGCTCAATACAGGGACACCACACAAATGTACAGTGTCACACAAACTAATCACAGTCTAAAACTAGAAAGATCACCTAAAATTTCCCAACTCCTTATTTATTAGCATATACTATTGTCCCATAATTCAATCATAGAATAAATAAATAAATAAGTGTTGGACATTGATGTAGAAATTTGAGCAATGAAGACAACTGTTTTAATAACAATGCAGCATCAAGCATACCCATTCATAAGAGCCTTCTTGGGAGCCATCCAGAACAGAAACTCCATCTACCTCAGATTTCAGGGCACTTCTCTCTCTCAGAAGATCTCTAACCTTCAAAACAGGAAATTCAAATGGTTATAAGGGAAAATGAACACTATAATTATACGAGCATGATAACATAAGAAACATGCAGAAAATCATGTAAAGGCTTACTGCATCCAAAATTCTATCGGATGCATCATTTCCCAATGCCCTCAATCCTGCAGTAGCCTACATAGTCAATGGAAAAACAATAAAGCAATGAATAAAATGTCAATGGCTTTCACATTATTAGTTTACCAACATTTCTAATAAATGATACCACAATAACAAATCTGAATATAACTTACCCCAACTCTGACAGGTGTCTTTGATCGCAAATCTTTGGGGACAACACCTTCTGCTTTATCAAGCAATGACAGTAAAGAATTCGCAGCAGCTCTTGGGTCACTTGCATATGCGCTCAACCCCGGCTTAAGCTATAAGAAGATGTTAATTTTAAATTAAGTGCCAAAGAAATAACTTAAAGAAAGGCCTAATCAAACTGGATGCAATTTTTAAAACTAAACTACCAATCCCGTTCTGTGCAACAAACAAACAATCATTTCCAAAAAGTTAAGCTAAATAAGCTAACAGTTATGAAGATCTTTTACTATAAGAAAATTCAATTGCTAACAGCAATGCATATACTATACTCACTCTTACACCTAATTACCAACTAAATTGCAGAAGAACGAAGTTCAGATCTAAGCTAAACCTACCTATTGCAAGAGGGATAAAGAAATACTAAGGAAAGAGCAGAATTAATCACCTGGACAAAAAGCTCGAGATCTTTTCCCATGGGAACAAGATCCGTATTTCGATCGAAACAGTAAACATGCACTCTACTGCCTGAACTTCCGGCATCAAAAATAACAGCGTATCTCTTAGCATCCCTTAAATTGGGCGACACCTTACGGCTATTAAACTCAAACTCTTCCAAGACGACCGAGGGAGAGCGACTAGGCATGAGAAACAAGACGAAAGCAACCAAGAGAAGCGGGATCGAGATCACCAAGAGAATGCCACGGTACCTATGGATCTTATCAGACAAGGATTCATGTCGTGGCACAGGGCGCTTCATCTTGTCTGAGGGCAATTGATGGAGGATGTGGTCAGGTTGGGCAGGAGAAGTAACAGAGGCAGCAGCAGAAACGCCGGTGCCGGTAGAACCGCCGGTATCAAGAAGTTCAGCAGATGAAGGAGTGCGGTAACGGATCTGACCGTTGGCGGCGGCGGTTGCCTTCAAGGACTGCGCTGGTTCCTGTGATGGATCCAGCTCTCCTTTCCTCGGTGAAGAATCTGAATTGTATTGAAGAGAAAAGTTATAAAAATTGAAGTATGGATATGGCGTGTAGAAATCAAATGAAGAAAGATCTAGACATACGTATAAGGAGTGAGGGGGAAGGGGAAGAGGAACAAAGAAACGACAATGTCGTTTGTAGTGGCAGTTGGTGTTTCAATATAGCGGTTTGTAGTGTCAGTTATACAAAAGAAGAGCTCTAGATGCAGAGAGAGAGAGAGAGGGAGGGAGGGAGAAGAAGAGGGGCGACGGGGCCTGGGCTGAACTGTTTAACTGTCTGTTTATTTTATATTTTAAAGCGGAGGTTTTTAGGATTTAGTAGTGTAATGTTTAAACAAAGTGGCATTTTATTTTGTTAGAATACATATTTCCTTTCTCTCTCTTTTTTTTTTTTTTTTTGAAGCAATATTTCCTTTCTCTTTTATACTACTAGGAATGAAAACGTAAATAAATTGTTGAAAAAAAACGGGTGAATTACACCCATGGCCACTGAACTTTACCCATTTTCACATTATGGTCATTGAACTTCATTTCTTTCCGGTATGGCCATTGAATTTTACACTTTTTAACACCAGTGGCCACTTAACGCTTCAAAACGACCGTTGACGGCTAAAAATAAAAAATCCAAAGCGTTAATGATATTCTAAGGAACTTTAATTCTTGAAAGTTTTTGTTTTGAGGTCATTTGGGTGTTGTTTTGTTAGGAGAGAGAAAATGAATTTTTAGAAAGAGAAAGCTCCAAAAAATGCGATTTTCATAAATAAAAAATCTGATTTCATGGTAAATGTCGTTTTGAACAACTTTAATTCTTGAATATTTTCATTTTGATGTCATTAACGATCGTTAACGGTCATTTTAAGAAATTAGTTAAAATTGAGTGGCCACCGATGTTAAGAAGTGTAAAGTTCAGTAGTTATACTGGAAAAAAATGAAGTTCAGTAGCCATAATATAAAAATGGATAAAACTCAGTGGCCATGGGTGTAATGTACCCAAAAAAAAACGTACATGAATGAAAAGAGGAAAATCTATATAAAGCTGCTATGCCATTAGAGGTGATGTGGCAGCTCTATATTTTTTCACTCCTTAAAAAATAAATAATTGCTAATTTAATTATTTTATTATTTAATATTTACATAAATATTAGTATTACTTACCTTCTTATTTTTATTACTATTTTCTATGCTCAATATCATTTTTCTTTTACCGGGATAAAGGATATGTGCCTGAAAGCCCACGTTGAATGTGGAGCAATCTTAAATTTTGGGAAAAGTTCAAATAAAATCCATGTAGTTTACTTTTTGTCAAAACGAGGACTGAGGTTTCACACTTTTAATAATGCTATTAAAGTTGTTCAATGTCATATTTTCTATAGAACTACATTTTCGATTTTAGAAAATCATCTTTTTTGGAACTTTCTCTCTCTAAACATTAACTTTCTCTCTCTTTACCAAACATCATCTAAATAATCTCGAAATAAAAAAGTTGAAGAATTAAAGTTGCTTAGAATATTAGTAGTTCTTAAAATATGTATCAATTGAAAAAGTCCTTATTTTGCTAAAGTTGAAAACCTCAATCCTCGTTTTGACAAAAAGTAAATCACAGTCCTTTATCTGAAAATTAGTGAAATCACAGGGGTTTTATTTGAACTTTACCCTTAAATTTTTGGATCAGTTTTCCAATCCATTTAAAGTATTTACCAACCAACGAACACTGATTAGTCTGGATGTGAACATGGTTTAAAGGTGTTGTGGTAGTGGTGCAGACCCTCTAGGATTATCTCGTGATTCGATGAAAAAAAAAAGATATGTGCCTGAGGTAGAATTTTAGCCCAACACAAAAATCCTAGCACATGTGTTGAACCGGTACCCCTCATAGTCAGCATGATACGGGAACTATGATGAGATCATCAGATCAAGGACATTTATGATATTCCTTCGCTCACCAAGAGTTGTCTATAAATAGGAAGACCTTTTTCCTCATAAAAGACTAACATTATTCGTCTTTCGCTCTTCTCTCTACTTTCTCTCTATGTCTCTTACTGTATTTAACTGTTCCTCTACTGACTTGATCGTCGGGATGTTTCCAAAGGATCGGTCTCAACGCAGGTACAGAAATCCAAGCCCATCGATCCCAACTTCTCATTATTTGGTGCAGTGATTGTCATTTTGTAAAGAAAACGCATCGAGAAAGAGTTGTTCATCCACTTGCAGTTTCACAACACACTAATTCTGTACTTCGAAAGGGTAATAAAATATTAGGGGTTGTTTGGTTAGACAAATTTTTAGTAGGGAATGAGAATGGAAATGATTCATTACCTTTCTTAATGTTTGGTTTCATCGATTTAATTTAGTAATGGGAATCACATTTCCCTATTTGTAGAACTATTAATTCCCCCCTCTTTTCTCATTAATCAAATTGCATTCTCATTCCTTTTAAAATTTAACTTAAATAAATTGATCCCTCCAATTCCGAAGTTTGAACCAAACGCCCCCTTAATATAAGTGGATTGCTATACGTCGCCCCTATTTTACTTATCGTCGCCTCCTATTTGACATTTTTGCCCTTTCATTCAAAAAAGTGAAATTCTCTCAACCCCGAAGAACAAAACGAAGAAAAATCATGCCTCCAAAATAAGGAAAAATACTTGAACATCTAAGTTTCGTATTTACCAATAATCTGAAATTTAACGAATTGAACTTGAAACGAAATTTTTGTTTCGTTGCATTTGCTCTAAACAGGTAGCCCATACGGTCCGGTCCATGGACCGGTAGTATGAACTATTTTATTTTACCTAGGCAAAACGGGTAGGCTACCCTATTTTACCTAAAATAGGGTAGCCTACCCGTTTTGTCTAGGTAAAAACGGGTAGGCTACCCGTTTTCCTTTAGAGAAAACGGGTTTATTTATTTATTTATTTTAATTATAATAAATATTAATTATAGATAAATTATGTATTGATTGGAAATAAAAAATACGTATTGAAGTGTCCAATTAATTTTTATTTGGTAAATTATATTTATTTACCTTTTAGAACGTAAATTTAATTATACGTAAATTATGTATTGACTGGATAGAAAAAACGTATATATAAATTATTGATTGGAAATAAAAATTACGTAAATTATGTATTGCACGCGTTAATACGTAATTTATCTATAATTAATATTTATTATAATTAAAATAAATAAATAAATAAACTCATTTTCCCTAAAGGAAAACGGATAGCCTACCCGTTTTTACCTAGGAAAAACGGGTAGGCTACTGATAACTGGTGATGAACTTTCGATCGGATTCCTTCCTTGCGGGGGGCGTCGTTGGGTTCGACGAGGGGAAGCTCCGATGCCAAAGTCAGTCTTGGTATAGTGAATAAACTGTATTGACAATGTAGGGTTTAGAGTGAGAATGTGTGTACCTCAATAGCTTGGGATGCAAGCTATTTATAGTCATGTAGTCGTAACTCCTAGAAACTAGAGAGTCTCCATTAATGCCTCATTAATGGCGGTTACTGATCTCATTCAAGTATGACCATTAGCTCATTAATGGGTTATTAGTTGCCTTTATTGGGAATCGGCTGCAACCGTTCGACGGGCGGATCGAGGCATGATGGCGGGTCTCCCGTAGGTTTGACTACGGATGGCGTGTGGCGGAATCTAGGTGATTCGCCACTTGGATGGATTGCTTGATATGTCATTGCTTCCCGGATTGTCTGAATACGCGGTCGTTTTGGTAAATATCCTCTTTGATCCCGTGGGAAATATTTCGATGTTATCAGAAGCCCCCCCAAAGTTCCGTTAAAGTCCTTTAGGGCTTTTGCAATTCCTGGCGCGCCGTCATGATGAGTCGCATTAATTACCGCTCTGTTCAAGGCCATTCACTGCGTGACAGGTGTTCCGGACGCACAGCTCGAGGTAAGTGACGGTACCTTCTTCAACCTCTCTCTTTCTCTTTCTACCTCACTTGCTAATTTCCTCTCCATTTCGCTCGAGTTTTTCCAGAGCTTTTCCGGCATCAAGAATCTTAAAAGCTTCCGATTTCCATGTAAGTGAACCTTCTCGTCCTGTTCTTATTGTCATCTGGGTTTTTATGAGTTCTTCTTTTGGCTCTACCATTGAACTCTTTGATTTGACCACTTCTTCTGAGCCTTTGTTTAGTTGGACCTCTTCCGAGAGTTCTAATTCCTCTAAAAGTACGCCTAGTTGCGATTCATCTGAGTTGTGCAATTTGGTGAGGGAGAATAGGAATCGTTGCCCTCGTTTAATTAGAATCTAGAACCATTCTGCCGTTGTAGCTCATATTGCTCCGGCGATAGATCCTAGGACCCTTTCGGGGATGGAAGCTTCCCCTTCAACTCCGATTAGGAAAAAGAATCCTCGTGCAGAGATTACTTCATCTCGCATGAGCGCCGCAGATCTTGCGGATTTGGCGGATCGCTATCCGTGGATCAAAAATTACGAAACCGAGTTGGCGGTTGCCCATCAGCGACCCGCCTGTCCCCCTAAGGGATTCCTGTCCGTGTATAGCAGTCATGTGGAGAGGGGATTCCGCCTTCCTCTTCCCCGGATGATGGCGAATATTTTGGAGTTCTTTGGGATCACAGTCTGCCAGCTGCACCCAAATGGCTGGTTGGACATAGCTCTAGATTGTTATTTAGCTTCGAATCTGGGGGTAGTCTGTAATCCATGTGTCTTCCGATCTCTTCATAAACCTTCGAAGCGTCAAACCGAATCTTTCTATACTTTTGCCAAATTCAAAAATTATTCGCCTTTTTGCGACAAGATGTCGAACGTCCATCTCTGGGACGAAAAAAATTTCTTTGTTAAGGTGAAAGAGGGCGAACCTTTGGGATTCCCGTTGAATTGGAACGCTAATCCTCAACACATGGCTGGGGACTTGCGTATACTGATAGACAGTGATGAGAAAGTGGCAGATCTCCTGAAGATCATCAAGACGGATGCTTGGACGTACGCCGATGCTCTGGAATTCATGATGAATGACATTCCTCTGGTCCGTCGCGTGGGGGATGTGATTACTTACACAAAGTTTACACAACTTGATGAAGGTAACTTTGTTTCTTCCTTGAACCTTGATTATTATCTTTTGTTCCCTTATCAGGGGTTTGTCTGAGGCCAGTCGTGCCCTTGTAGAGAAGCGTAAAAAACAGAAGGAGTTGGAGGCCCAGAAAGATGCGCAGGTGGCGGATCTCAGTAGGAGCTCCGGGAAACGCCCTGCGGAGGGTGCCGCGGATCCGCCTCTTAAGAAGAAGAGATCAACCGCTGCTGGTGGAGAGAAATTACTGGTGGATGCCATGAAAGCTGGGAAGCCTAGGACGGATCTGGTGCAGGTATGTTTACTTTACCGTTTTTCTCCCTTCTACTATGGGTCCTGATTTTGGCCTTTCTTTTTCTTACGTAGGTGGTTAAGCCCGACTTGGGGGGATATTGGCTCGCCAAGTATGGTGATAAAGGGTCCCTGGGGAACGAGTCGGTTATCAATGACCTTGACGAAGCCCTTGGTCAACTCAGCGAAGTGCGAGAGAGTCAAAACAAGTTCTCCGGATCAGCCCACGCCAAGATGGGGAAAAGGGATCTCCTTTCGGTAAGCTTTATTTTCCTCATTTTACATTTTTGGATGAAAGGGTGATCTCCTTTGGGGAGATTTTATTTTTAAATCGCCCTTTGCTTTGTCAGGCGTATACGCACATGCGTGCTATGGAAGCGGATCTACTTCAAGGGGTGGCGGATAAGGCCACCATAAAAAGACTTGAGAAAGAAGTTGCCGTTGCAAATACAAATGCTGTTGCCGCCATTGCCCTTAATGAAAGCAAAGACGAGGAGATCCGCAGCCTGAAGGAAAAGATGGAGGAAGATGCCAAGAACCATAAAGCCGCCCTATCGAATTCGGAGATTATGGCGAGTAACCGTGCTTATTACTATGGCAAGCGGATCATGGCCTATGTTAGGCTTACCTACCTCGAGATTGATTTTGTGGATCCGGAATACGTGGTTCCTGAGGTTGAGGATTACATTAGGTATAACAGGATACTGAATGTTAAGGATTTCATCCATGATCAAATTCGGAAGGAGCTAAACGGGTCGGGCGAGGAGAGCAAGCCTGTAGTCGACCTTGAATTGGATGATCCGTCCACCAGCGAAGCATCCAAAGAGGCGGACGACAAAGCTAATGACGCGGTGATTGATTGTATGGCTCCTCAGGCGGGAATTGTCGTTACAGGGAATGAGGTTCCTCTAGAGAGTGCATCTTTAGAGAAAGGCGCTAAGGAGGATACCACTGTGAACGTTTAGTTTCTTTGTGTAACTAAGTACAATTGTTATTTTTGATTTAATCCTTTTTCAACCATTGACTTTAATTTATGCTTTATATCTTTCAGCAAGTAAATTTCTAGGTTTTAGGACTTATTTTGTTGGTTCAAGGCAGGTGGCCAGCCGTACCTTGCGAGCCTTTTTGAAGGCTTTGAAGCTTTTGTTCCTTTTGAGGAAGTTAAGCTGCCTTAGGCGATCGATTTGCTTCCTATCTTTGAGGTGAATCGATCCGCCGCCAGGTCTTGAGACTCTTCTTTGGGAAGAGTATTTGAGAGTGTAAAGTTCTCACGCCTGAGAAATGTTTTAACTCTGTCTCTGACGGTGATCAATTATTTCCTATCTTTGAGGTAAATTGATCCGCCGCTGAGATTATTGTTCTCCTATCTTTGAGGAGAAGGTAGTTATGCCATGATGGCATTATTCTACCGTGGGAATGCGTTTGTTGCCTCTCCCTTTTGAATCTGGATTATTTATATTGCTGCAAGAAAATACTTAAGATAGAATTTGCAAGAAAAAATTTCTCTTTATTAAATGGCGATTCGCCTTATTACAGCAAATTGGTCTTATGTGTGAGCCTCATTAAAACCTTTAACAAGAAAAACCACATGGGATAAAACCTTACTAAAGTAAAAAGAGTACTCAAGACCTTGGTTACATTTTATTCTCTGGCGAAATATTTGTGGAGGTTCTGAATATTCCACGTCCGTGGCAATGTGTTCCCCTCCATATCCTGGATCTTAAAAGTGGCGGGTCCGATTTTGGTGACTATCTTATATGGCCCCGTCCAGGTGATTCCCAACTTTCCTTTGCCCTCTGTGGATTGAACTTTGTCCGCCTTCCAGAGCACTAGATCTCCTGGGTTCAGATCCACGAGCTTGGCGTGTCTGTCATGATATGCCGCTATCCTCTGTTTGTAGGCGGCCATTCGTACATACGCTTTCTCTCTTTTTGCTTCCAGTTGGTCGAGACTTTCCCTCAACCTTTGGTCATTCTTGTCCTCACAATAGAATAAGACTCTGTCGCTAGGGACCTGAATCTCAATGGGGATCACAGCTTCTACGCCATAAGAGAGGGCGAACGGTGATTCACCTGTTGCTGTTCGAGGAGTGGTTCTGTATGCCCATAGGACATTCATTAGTTGATTCGCCCACTTTTTGTTATGCTCCTCTAGTCTCTTTTTTATGCCTTTAACGATCGTTCGATTTGTGACTTCAGTCACCCGTTGGATTGGGGGTAGTAAACAGAGGCGAACCTGTTCTGAATGCATTGACTTTCGCAGAATGTTCTGAACTCTCCACAATTGAACTGCGTCCCATTGTCAGTAATAATCGTGTGGGGGACCCCGAATCTTCCGACGATATTGTCCCTGACAAACTCGACCATCCGCTCTGCGTTTATGGAGGAGACAGCTTCGACCTCTACCCACTTCGTAAAGTGGTCCACAGCTACTACCACATATTTCCTTTGTCTCTTGGTAGGAGGAAAAGGACCGACAATGTCGATTCCCCAAATGGAAAAAGTTCGTCCTTCGATAATGGGCTTTTGCAGGTGCTTAGCCGTGTGGGACTCGTTTGCATAGACTTGGCAATTATGACACGTCTCTACCAGCTTCTGTGCATCGAGTTCCGCCGTAGGCCAATAAAATCCGGATAACTGGACTTTTTCAGAATGGAGGCGGATGCTTCATGGGCTCCGCAAGCACCTTCGTGTAATTCCTTGAGGATCTCTTGTCCTTCTTCCATCGTAACACATTTCAACCAGGGGTGCCCAAAAGATTTTCTGTACAGCTGATCATTTATTATAGAGAAGTATGCCGCTTTTCTTACCGTCCGGCTGACTTCTTCTTTGTCTTGAGGCAAAGTCCCATTTGTGAGATACTGATGGATCGGTGATCTCCAATCTCCCACGTTAGGCGAAAGAAGAGCTATGACTTCTGGGGTGAATGCCGGTCTGACTTTTACCTCAAATGGGCACTGCAGGTCCGCCCACTGATCTTTGCTTGAAGCCAGTTTAGCCAAGTGATCCACTTCTGTGTTTGATCCTCGCAATACGTGAACTAGCTCCCACTTGGTTTCTTTGATCTCTAGATGGTTTAATAGCTTTTTGACCTCTTCTACATATTTGACCAGAATTTCATCTTTTACATCAAAGTTTTTGATCACCTGATTGACCATTAGCTTAGAGTCGCTGTAGATCACAACTTGCTCTGGTGTGATCTCCTTCAGCAGGCGTAGCCCCAATATCAAGGCTTCATATTCTGCGGCATTATTCGTTGCTGGGAACTCTAACTTCGCAGCATAATGTAACTTGATATAGTGAGGTCCCTTGATTACTACGCCTATTCCTGCACCTTCCACTGAAGAAGCGCCATCCGTGTACATCGTCCATTCCTCCACTTTTGGTTTGGGAAGGTTTATGCCCTCTTCAGTGAATTCATTTACAAAGTCTGCCAAGACTTGGCTTTTCAAGGCGGATCTGCCTTCATAACGAACATCAAACTTGCCCAGGCGGATTGCCCACTCTATCAGCCTCCCTGAAGTTTCTGGCTTTTGTAAAACTTTCCTCATGGGTATGTTGGAGCGAACGATGACTGTGTGTGCTTGAAAATATGGTCTTAGGCGAATCGAAGTGGTGACCACGGCCAAAGCCATCTTATCCAATCTTGAATACCGGGTTTCAGCATCTTTTAGGACTTTGCTTACATAGTAGATCGGATATTGTTGGCCATCTTCTTCCCTTATCATGACTGTACAAAATGCCTTGTCAGTAACAGAATCATACATGTACAGGTTCTCACCTTCCAAGGGTCTGCTCATTAGGGGCAGTTCTGAGAGGAAGCGTTTGATCCCTTCGAAGGCCTGCTTGCAATCCTCATTCCACTGGAATGCTTTCTGTTTTTTTATCACTTCATAAAAAGGTTGGCATCTACGAGCGGAGCATGAGATGAATCGACCAAGTGCTATGATCCGCCCATTAAGGCGTTGCACCTCTCTGACATTTTATGGCGCCTTCATATCCAGTACTGCTTTGATTTTGTCTGGATTGGGTCCTACTCCTTTCTGGCTGATCATGTATCCCAGGAATTTTCCATAAGTCGCCCCAAAAGTACACTTCTCAGGATTTAGCTTGATGTTGTGATGATGAAGGACTCCTAAGACTTCCCTTATGTCCTCTGCATGCTTCTACATGGTGGTGTTTTTAATGATCATGTCATCCACATAAACTGAGAAGTTGTCACCTTTTCTTCCTTCGAATATTTTGTTCATCATCCGCTGGTAAGTAGCTCCAGCGTTCTTTAGCCCAAAAGGCATGACCTTGAAGCAGTAAGTTGCCTAGTGGGTTACAAAGGAAGTTTTGATCCTGTCTGATGGCTCCATGAGGATCTGGTGATAACTCGACTTCACATCTGTGAAGGAATATACTGCATGTCCTGCGGTTCCGTCAATTAGGATGTCAATGCAAGGCAAAGGGTAGTTGTCTTTGGGACAAGCCTTATTAAGGTCTATGAAATCGATACACATGCGGTATGATCCACCTGCCTTTTTAACTAGGACCACATTCGTCAGCCATTGCGTGTAAATAACTTCCTCGATGGCATCCGCCTTTTTCAGTTTAGATATCTTTTCCTCTATTACTTTCTGTCTCTCTGAATATGATCTGCCAGGATTCAATGTAGAGTGAGATCCGCCAATCTGGGTCGAAGTAGATACAATAGGTAGATCCGTCGGAGTAGATATACATCGACAGAAATACAATGAATAGATAGGCCAAGGTAGATCCACACATGTAGATAATGGAAGTAGATACGTCGATGAGTAGATACGCCAATGTAGATATGTCGAAGTAGGTCCGCTCAACTAGATACCTGAAGGGGATACATCAACGTAGACACATCGAAGTAGATCCGCCCAAGTAGACACCTAGAGGAGATACATCAACGTAGACACATCGAAGTAGATCCGTCTAAGTAGATACCTGAAAGAGATACATCAACGTAGACACATCGAAGTAGATCCATCCAAGTAGATACCTGAAGGAGATAGGTTGAAGTAGATCTGCCTAAGAAGATACTTGAGGAGGATACGTCGAAGTAGATCAGCCCAGGTAGATGCTTAAAGGAGATACGTCGAAGTAGATACACTGAAGTAGATACGTTGAGTAGATCCATCGAAGAGATCCGTAGAGTAGATCCGTCGAAGAGATCCGTTGATGAGATCCGTCGAGGGGGATCCGTCAAAGGAGATCCATCAAAGAAGATCCGTCAAAGGAGATCCATCGGAGAGATCCATCAAAGGAGATCCGTCGAAGAGATCCATCGAAGAGATCCTTCAAAGGAGACCCGCCGGAGAGATCCATCAAAGGAGATCCGTCAAAGGAGATCCGTTAAAGGAGATCCGTCTAAGAGATCCGCCCAGGTAGATACACTTAAAAGAAAAAGATATACTAGAACTTTAAGTGTGTCTTCCTCCTCTTCTGAATCACTTTCCCCACATACCTGACGAAATTTGTTACCTTGCTACTTCCCTAACCTGGACTTGGAATTTGTTGAAAAGATGTCCGCATCAATAGTGATGACAAGAGCGTCCGCATATGGGGGGATGGCTGGGTCAACATCTGCAAAGGGGCAGTTGAGTGATGCTCTATCTAGAGCGATGGTTTTTGCCTTCTTTACTGTAGGCTGGTATCCTGTTCCGCCAGCGATAACATTAATAACCCCTTTAGCTTTCTTCTTCGGCTCATCTCTGGGTTTATCGCCATCTCCCTTCTTGTCATTCTGGACGAACCTGTCCAGTTTTCCTCTCTCGATAAGCCTTTCAATCTCCCTAGCCAACTCCCAACATGCATCTGTTTCATGACCATTCCTCCTGTGGTACTTGCAATAATTCTTGGGGTTTCTCCCTGTGTTGGTGTACTCTCCCCCTTTTGGTTCGGGGTATGAAATGCTCCGCTTGTGCTGGCTGTTCTCTATCCACATTAGCACTTCACTTTTTGAGGCGTTTAACGGCGTAAACGATGGCGTATATGCCGATTTGTTCCTAGAGCCCCTTCGCCTATTTCGGGAGGATGAGTTAGAGGGTTTTTCTTTTTCCTTATCCCGCCTTCGGGATTCGCCTTTCCCTCTTTTTAGAGGAGACGCTGACTCTCTCCGGATGTCATCAACTTCCATGAAGTCCTTACACCTCTCCATTAGCTCTGCCATATTCTTTGGTTTATTTCTGATTAGATCCACCTGCAAACTCTTGCAAGTTGTATTTTTTACCACTGCTTCAACTGCCATGGAGAGATCCACATCGACAATGTGAATGCATAACTTATTGAAATTGTCGACGTACTCCCGAAGAGATTCATTTTCTTTTTGCTTTAGCTCAAAGAGCTTTCGCAATTTAACCACTGGCGGAATGCATCCTGCGAACTTCGCACAAAATTCCCTACTCAACTGATCCCAGCTGTTTATCGATCCCGGGGGGAGGGATTGGAACCAATCGTATGTTGGACCTTTTAGCGTGGTGATAAACATCCGACACAACACTGCTTCGCTTGCACGATTAAGTCCAAGCAACATACGATACTTCCTTGCATGAGCTTCAGGATTATCCTCGCCGGAGTAGGCCGGTATGTTTAGAATCTTAAAATGTCTATCCGTTTCCTCGGCTTCAATCCACGCTGTGAAGGGCGATTCTCGATTGGCGAACGGGTTGTGCCTAGCATTCTCCTCGTTATGTCTGCGTATCTCTGCCCTGATTTGATCCGCAATAGAACCTTGATCCCTCCTTGGGCGCCTCCTACTGTGAGACCTGCTTCGCTGCGAGGAAGAGGAGCTAGATTCCGACGAAGGATCTGATGGTGACCTTCTTCCGCCATCGCCTCGCCCCCTAGGTGGAGACCGTCCGCCTCCTCCTTGATTTGGTGGCGGATGTTGAGTGTCTTGGCGAGGTGTCCCAGCTCGGCGTTCATCCTCCATTCGTTCTGGAGGTGGGGGCGATCTTCCGCGTCGTGGGGATCCAGTCCGGCGTCTGTGATGTGAATGCAATTTGGATCGCCCCTTCCTATGGGACGGGGTTCGTTTCTTATGTCTGTGACCATCACGTCCGCCTCCCAGTTGATCCGCCATAGAGTTATTTCGTCCTTGACCCACCGGCGTTTCAGTTTGTACTGTAGGAGCCTGAGGTTCGCCAATAATGAAGGGTTTGTTGCGTTCCTCGGGGGATGTTGATCGTTCCTACGACTCCCCTCTGGTATATCAGAAAATAACCTTCGGTTCAATGGCAGGCTACTAGCGAGCACCGGATTAACGATTGTTGAATCCACGGGTTGAGAGAGAAAAAATGACGAGTCACGGTAATCATTAGGTCCAACATAGGCGCTTTGCCATTATGATAGGGTCGGTATTGGCGGTCGACGACGATTCAGTGAGGGAATAGTTCCTGTCGTGGGTCCACCTACATCCTGGTTCTCTAGATAGGCCCTCAATCGACCTTCCATAATGGGTCCATGTTCCCTCCTTATGGTACCTGCACAAATCTCCCAAAAGGATTCTGGCGACATGTCCCTTTCATCATGGATGGTTGGTGCATTGGGATCAACGCGACCAGCGTTTGTAGTGGAATTAATTGATGGTGGTATGGGAGGTATTGCAGCTCCGGTTGAGGGGTTAGACCACCCACTTGCCATATTTGGGGTTGTGAACTGAGTCCTTTTTTTATTAGAACTTCCACGCTCACCGCACCAATTGATAACTGGTGATGAACTTTTGATCGGATTCCTTCCCTGCGGGGGCGTCGTTGGGTTCGACGGGGGGAAGCTCCGATGCCAAAGTCAGTCTTGGTATAGTGAATAAACTATATTGACAAGGTAGGGTTTAGAGTGAGAATGTGTGTACCTCAATAGCTTGGGATGCAAGCTATTTATAGTCATGTAGTCGTAACTCCTAGAAACTAGAGAGTCTCCATTAATGCCTCATTAATGGCGGTTACTGATCTCATTCAAGTATGACCGTTAGCTCATTAATGGGTTATTAGTTGCCTTTATTGGGAATCGGCTGCAACCGTTCGACGGACGGATCGAGGCATGATGGCGGGTCTCCCGTAGGTTTGACTACGGATGGCGTGTGGCGGAATCTAGGTGATTCGCCACTTGGATGGATTGCTTGATACGCCATTGCTTTCCGGATTGTCTGAATACGCGGTTGTTTTGGTAAATATCCTCTTTGATCCCGTGGGAAATATCTCGATGTTATCAGCTACCCTATTTTACCTAGGCAAAACGGGTAGGCTACCCTATGCTACCTAGGCAAAACGGGTAGGCTACCCGTTTTGCCTAGGTAAAATAGGGTAGTTCATACTACCGGTCCATGGACCGGACCGTATGGGCTACCCGTTTAGTGTAAATTCAACGAAAAAAAAATTTCGTTTCAAGTTCAATTCGTTAAATTTCAGATTATTGGTAAATACGAAACTTAGATGTTCAAGTATTTTTCCTTGTTTTGGAGGCATGGTTTTTCTTCGTTTTGTTCTTCGGAGTTGAGAGAATTTCACTTTTTTGAATGAAAAATGAAAAGGGCAAAAATGTCAAACAGGAGGCGACGGTAAGTAAAATAGGGGCGACGTATAGCAAAACCCTAATATAATTTAAGAGATATTTGAAGGGTAGTTTAGTCTTTCTTTATTGTAATTAGTTAGTTAGCCTTTATCTAGCTGTTGTATGAGAGTATCTACAAGATACTCTTAGTCCACTCTCTAAAGAATAGTATAAACAATTGGAGTTCTTATATTAAGCACCTAGTCTTCCATGTCACTCGTCAATTCACATTTGGACACGTATATAATGACCCCACGTAATAATTAAAATAGTGAGACCTCTTATAATAATTGTGGATCCATATTACACGTGTCAAAATATGTATGAGAGGTCTTCTATTTGACATGGAGAACCGGATGCTTCTAATAATTTGTCAAACAATTGACTCTTGCTGATTTGAGTAGTGAGTAATACGTATCCTCTCCAACAATACTCATTATATTCATTCTTTATTTATTATTTTATCATTAAAATTATAAGAATTGTTATATTTACCGATAATAAACCTCCTAAATAGTAAATTAGACTGTAGGGGTTGATTTTTATATATTTCTTCTCAAATTTTAACGTAAGAGTCCAACTAAAAAGGTCTTGGAGATATTCTAAGGGCTCGTTTGATTCGCGGAATAGAGGAGGAATAGAATAGCTATTCCTAAAGAATAGCTATTCTCACCTTTGGTTGATTTTTTTTTTTAGGGCTTGATTGGATGAAGGGTAGGGAAGGGTTAATAAAGGAAGGGTAGAGAAGGGTATGGAAAGGTAAGGAAAGGGAAAGAAGAGGAAGGAAGGTTAATTTCTAACCCTTCCAAACCCTTCCAAACCCACCAAATTGGAGGTTCAAAATTTGATGAAATTTTTTAAAAAGAAACCCTTCAAAACCCCTCCAAACCCTTACCCCTTTTTTTTTGTTCCAAACATGGGTTTGTAGAAACCCTTACTAACCCTTCCCCCTCCCAAAGAACGGTTTCTATCAACCCTTACTAACTCTTCCCTTACAAACCCCTCTAAACACTCCATCCAATCAAGCCCTTAATGGAATAGCTATTTTATGAAATCCCTATTCCTTGATTTCATGGAATAGCTATTCTTCCATTTAGGTTATGAATAAACTATTCCTAATATTGTATTTTTATAATTTACAAAATTACTCTCCATTAAATTCTCAATCTTCTCTCTAATCACTTTCTCAAATCTTATAAATTTTAGCCAATCCATAATTTATATCATAAAAAACGTGAAAAATGGAAAAATAACGAAAACGTTAAAAAATGTAAAAATACGAAAAATATGAAACGTGAAAATGTTACAAACATGAGAATATGAAAAAAAAACGCAAAAAACATAAAAACATGAACAAATGCGAAAAACACGAAAACGCAAAAAAGAAGAAGCAAACACACGAAAAACACAAAATAGGAATAACGCGAAAAAGTGACAAAACACGAAATATAAAAAAAACGTGAAAAATACGAAAATGCGAAAAAATACGAAAAACACGAAAAATGTTAAAACACAAAAACGTGACAATACGTGAAAAACATGAAAATGTGAAAAACACAAACAAAACACGAAAACGTTAAAAACACAAAAATGTGAAAAAATACGAAAAACATGAAAAAACGCGAGTAACACGAAAAAGAAACAAAATACAAAAACAAAAACGCGAAAAAAAAAACAAAAACGCGAAAAGGGAAAAACCGAAAAACTAAAACGCGAAAAATCGAAAAAATGCAAAAAAAAAAAAAACAGAATAACATGATAAAACGCAAAAAATATGAAAACGTGAACAAACGGAAACACAAGAAAACTTGGGAAACACGAAAAAACATAAAAAAAATGTAAAAAAAAAAACAGAAAATATGAAAAACGTTATAGACGCATTTTTCATATTTTCCTGTTTTTAACATTTTTTCATGTTTTCGTGTTTTTTTAATTTTTTTCACGTTTTTCATTTTTTTCACATTTTCGTGTTTTTCACATTTTCTATTTTTTTCATGTTTTTCGTTTTTTAATATTATTTTTTTACTTTTCGTGATTTTCGAATTTTTCCACTTTTTATGTTTTCATGTTTTCGTGTTTTTAACAAATTTTCACGTTTTTTTTGTGTGTTTTTCACGTTTTTCTGTTTTTTATATTTTCATATTTTCAAAATAAGAAATTACATTTGAGGATAATATTGTCTTTTGAATAAATTTTTTTATCTATTTCATTATATTTTATTCCACCAACCAAACATAGGAATAGTAATTCCTAAGAATTTCTATTCCATTCTTTGATATTCTATTCCATTCCATTCTATTCCGCGAACCAAACGGCACCTAAGTAGTTAGAAACCATTAGTTTTTAGGTAACTCTTTTTCATCAATTCTGTAAATTCTTCATCAATACAAAATTCTCTCTAGAATTCTTCTTCAATCTGTTGATTCTTTGTTAACCTTTTATGCCAGTACATCAATTGAGCAATGAAGATTCAGAGTCTTCAGTGGAAAAATAATGTTGAAAGCACTTTTGAAGGATAACACGTGCAATATCAGCACCAAAGTTGAATTGTAGAGAAAAGAATGGAGCAGAGCAAAAAGTCATAGAGAAAAAGGTTGCACTGATCATATATATACTCGACGATATCATATATTAATATGGCATCATCAGTGCAAACCAATTCTCTGCTAATTAGCTCCCTTGAAATTGAAACTCAACCTAGGAATCACATAAAAGCAATGACGAAATGAAGTGAAGAAGAAGATTAAACACTTTTCCATCAACAAAAGCAACTTAAAAGAAGATGGTCCTAACATTTGACATTCAATGAATGAGATGGAGTCAATGGAAAAAAGTATTCAAGTCTTATCTCTATTACAGATAACCATACCACCAGTTCATCCATCCTTCAGGCTTTCTTTTGTTTTGGTTCTGGAGGCTTGAACACCAGACGGAACACCCAAGAGGCCATTATAGCTCCCACAAAGGGGCATATCCAGTAAACATACAGTTGGTCCCATGTATCATGACATTTGTTTATGTACGCCCATCCAAATGCCTATGCAAACAAACAACTTCCACGTTTTAGTTACATATAAAAAGCCGATTTCCCAGCAGAAAGTAATCATCTTTCGAGGAACAAAAGGTGCAAAATGAAGAAAACAATGCAGATATACACAAGCAAAGCCTTTTCAAATGGCTCCAGTTTAGTTTCTTATGGATTTTAATATATGTAAAAAACAAGTGTGTATCATTAAATACCTAATCTTTCTCTCACATACTGAGACAAAATACGTGCACAATAAATTGCACAGCTACTGTCTAATCTTTCTTGACTTTTCACAACCTCCCGAACCACCAACACCAACGGTTAGGACCACTTTTTTGGCCAAACAACTAAACATCCTAAATCACCACCTCTAATTTGCATATGAATTCAAGAGTTTATCTTTCTTAGCTAATAATTCAATTCTCATCTGCATTTGCTTTTCCATCTCTTCATCATATTCTTCACACATTGAGTCATTGTCGATGAAATTTAAGGTTGAGAAGAAACTCATGTGTCCATCCAATTAAAAAGAACAAGCAAGGTAATTCGATTGGTTTTCCTGAACGCCTAAATTATTCAAGCTGGAAAGCATTTCCAACTGATATAACATAAGAGACAAGATAACATTTGATACTAGTCTTCTTGCAACATATTGTTACATACAAATGTTACAAATGGTGTCAGAAAATTTTCATTCACACAGTAACACTTGAGAACCAGCCGAGAAGATCCGAGCGGGTTGGATATAGTTGTTATATTCAGAACTAACAAGATGCAGAACATTAAGAAAAACTACTATCCGCACAATTGTCTTACAGTCATTCCTAAATCAAATTAATGCAGTTCACAGGAGACAACCATCATTTTTAAGTTTGGATAGAAATATATAGTTTCTAAGGATTTTCAAGCAATCCAATTTATCAAGAGAGATTATGACTCTGAAAATGTAAAGATAGGACAGGTTACTCACATTGGCTGGATTCATGGAAGGCCCGGTGTATTGACCACCAGCGACAACCAATACAACAGTCACAACCGCAAGTAACCAAGTCTGTACAATAGCATTTTGAGGACCCTTGAGGATGATAAACAGAACAGCAAAGGTTATTATAAAGGTCAACACCCCCTCAGCAATGGCGCCAGTGTGCAAGTCAACTTTCAAGGTTGGGCCTCCAAGCATGTGCTTATGTTCTAGTGGCATCACCTCCATGATAGCCAATGCACCACCTACAGCACCGGCTGCCTGCCAACAAGGAATCCAAATTTACACAATTCCTTTAAAGCTTACAGCTTAAACAACAACAAAATATATAACACAACTTCGCATTCAGATTAAGGTGTATATAAGTTTTTTCCTAAGTATGATGTTGTTATTCTTTTGGAATTTCAGTAAGACCACTTGTTAGAAAGTTATGTGAACCAATTCAATTCAATTCAATACAATACAATACAAGAATATAATTTCTTTTTCTTTTTAGCTCCGATGTTTGGAAAGTATTTGATGATATGAAAGAATTCAAATATATTAATTAATTCATTTCAAATATTTCTATCAATGCCCTTATTGAAGGGAAAGATGAGATACAAAATAGGAAAATAAGTAGAGGTATCATTGTAATGTTATAAAATACAAGCCAATCTCATTTGAATTCCCACGAAAGCATACCATTTCTGGTATAATTTCTAATTCTCACAGTCCACCTGAACCACTGATATGAAGGAATTGAGTTTTCTTTTTTCCTTTCCAAACATCAAAATTAATAAAATGGAACTCAATTGAATTAAACAACCCATTCCAAGTTAAGGTTTCCAAACACTGGAAAAAAAACATACAATCAAATAGAAAAATTTGCAAAAAAGTTCCACCAAACACATCTCCAGACCTCAAAATCCCAAAATAAAGATGAAAGTAAATAGGACAGAAAAAGAGCAAGATCCAGTCCAATTAACGATTAAACCAGTGCGATAATACATACAGATGAAAGAGCAATTAACGATCAAGAAATCAATGCGATAAACACAAAAGGAAAGGGAAATTCAAATCTGTTCCACATGAAACTACTAAAGAAACATAAATTAACCTGAGCAGGAAATCTGAGAGCCATGGAGAAGAGAGTATCATCGCCAATTCCAAGAGCGTAAAAGGCAGCAGTACCAGTTGGATTGAAGCTAGCTCCACCGAAGAGCTGAGCAATCAAACCAAACAAGAAAACAAACACAAAAACAATAGAAGTAGTGATAAACAGGTTGGCCCATACGAGTTGTTGAACCCCAAGACCGGTAGCTATCAAGGAAGTAAAGAAGCCGAAGAGTGACGAACAGAAAACCCACATAAAAGTGATGGCTCCATCACCAATCGCCGCCTTTATCGCACCCATCGTTAATTCCAAAGCCCCACCTCTCCTTCACTGAGATAAGTAGGTGCGAACACCAAAATCAGCAACCGGAAAAGAGAGAAAAGGGAATTTCAGAATGGGCCTTGGTTTTTGAGGATTAAATAAGAGAAAGATCAAACGGGGTGATTGTGATGTGATTCACCTACCAAAGATCAGATTAGGTGAATTATTAATCTCTAAAAAGGCATCAGTTTGATTGATAAAAACAGAAATTGGTGTTCTAATATCTATATTTATCTCCCGTTACAACTTCCTTTCAAACTAATCATTCTTATCCTAAAAATTTAAATGTCAAGCACTGTGTTCGTACAAACATAGAATCATCGGAAAGACAAAATTTGGGGGAAAAAAATTTGCATTTCACTTCTTTTTGACAAATTTATAACACTCTGTAAATTTTGGACTGATTAACTAAAACTTTAAAGTTGAATAGTCAAATTATACAAATATTTTATTTACGGATAAATTATAAAAGGCGTAATAAATAAATTAAAACTTTAAACTATCAAAATTATAAAAATCAGGTTGTTGACGTAAGCAAAAATCATCAATTGAATCTCTATTCAAAATAAAAATCATCAATTGAGGCCTTACCGAATTACATTTGGTTGAACAATTTCGGATCCTTTTCCCCAATCCCATTTTGAATCAATATAGAAATTATTATATTCCCTATCAAATAGTCACAGTTTCTGATTTTATGATATAATGAGACTCAATTGATGATTTTTGCTTAGTTTAGGAATTTGATTCATGATTTTGATAGTTTAGCGTCTTAATTGACTTTGAAGTTTTAGTTTGGGGACTTAAATGAGTGTAATGTCATTATAAGACTAGCTCAAATTGAGAGGCAATATGATATTTAAACTCATTGCAATACCTCCTAACGAACTAAATATTTTCAAAATTAATTTTTTCGAAATACCCTTAATATATTTATCATCACTTATGATTTTACTCTTTTGACAATTTACTCTTGACTTTCTTCATTACCTCAACATCAGTCCTCACCGTGATTGATACTCTTGTATTTAAATTGAATGAATACTTGAATTTTATGCTTTTAATATTATCATCGAGAGGTACTCTTGTCTTTCTCTTTTTAGAATCCTTATTAGAAGAATCATTATTTGAAACATTCGCATTATTAAACAAACAAAAAAAGAATTTAGTATAAACGTAACTATTTCGCAGTTGATAAACTTTGTGTACTGCGAAATCAAAGAGTAAATTACATCAAAGGTACCTGAATTATACCTCAGTTCACACTTTGATACCTGGATTACATTTTGTCACAAAAATATACCTTAACTACGAGTGACCGGACAATTTAATAATTTTAACAGACAATAGCCAGTCAATTCGAATTTTGACTATTTATTCCACAATTTTTAAAAATTTGACTATTTGACCATTTTTATACAAAAACCACTCTCCTCTTAGTGTCTCTCTCTTTCTTTAACAATTTCACCAGCTCCATATTGCGACTTTAGTGATAATGGAGTGTGTTAATGTTGGTCTCAATACACTTTACAAAGCAGCTACTTTAAAAGGGATAAATTACCATGTTTATTGTTTATGCTTATGATCTTGTTCTCTTTCATTCTCACACACACTCTCTCTCTTCCCTCTCTCTCTCTCTCTCTTCGAATCTGTTCCATTGGCTTTTGTTGAAGATGAAGCTCTAGTATCTATAAATGGGCGAATCTTGGAAAGGAACCCATGGCTGAGCAAGGGCCAAAAGTCAAATTCTCATCAGATTTAGATTTTCCTATCGGTCAATAGAACTGAGATTCAAAATCAGCATCTGTTACAGTAGGACATATTCCGGAGAAATCGTTTGACAGTTCCTTATGGAGTTAAAAATTGGAGATGGGTTATGAAAATATGTTCAGATTCCATTATATAGTTGGGAATATGTTTGACAGTAATGTTTTTCTAAAGAAGCCCCTCGTATTATTATTCCCGCCTCCCTAAAACAGCAACATTTAGATGCAGTTGTTTCATCTTCTTGCTTAATAATGTCATCTCAGGCGATGGAAACAAAATGAGCAATCCAAACTGCAAGCTTTACCAAAACGTGGGTTGAATTTAGGTGAGAAAATATTGAACTGAAAATGTTAGATGCCATTGTTGATAAGTGAGAGAAAGTAATAAAAACTAACATTGTTGATAGGTGAGAGAAAATAATAAGAACAAGGAAGGAGAGAGTGAGAGAATTAGAAATTGGAAAATATTTAAGGGTATTATTGTAATTTATGTTAGTTGATTGTATTGTGGGTCCAAATTTTTAATTAAAATTAGTCAAACTCATATTGACCAGTTATTGACCTGTAAAATGCACTAAATTGTCCGGTCATCAATACTTAAGATATATTTTTGTGACAAAATGTAATCTAGGTACCAAAGAGTGAATTGATGTATAATTCAGGTACCTTTGATCACCAAACTGTGAAGACAAATGTCTTCGTAGTTTCTGAAACCCTTTCGGAGTGTGAAGGCAATTCTCCACTAAATTGTTTTCGCATTCATGAGAACCCTTCCGTAGTGGAAGCAACTGCGGATGAAATTCAAATGACTGATATGAATTTTTCCCACAGTTACTTCCATTGCGGAAGGCTTCTCACAACTACGAAGACATCTTCTTTCACAAATAAGAGGATTTCTAACACATATAATCACGCAAATACATCCTAAAACTTATTTTTAATGCATACATATGCAACTAAACATAACTTTAATCCTAATAAGGTCATTAACCACTAGAAAAACTAACCATAAACCAATACAACCCTAAATCGCACTAAAAACCCTAATCTAAACCATAAATTTGTAAGGAGGTTAAAACTTACATTCTTTCCAACATTTTCCATTGAATCGCAGCAAAAATTGAATAAGTAAGATGACCAAATCGCTCCGTAGTTGTTGTTCGCACAAATAATGTTCCGCTACGAATGTTTGAGTGATTATATATATACTGAAGGTATTTCAGAAAAGTTAACTTTAAAAGTGCCTAGTTTGGTGAGAGGTGTTGCATTGAGTTTAAATATGTAAATGAACCTCTCAATTGGTCAATTTTGAAATTTACCCTTTATTTTTAGACTAATTAATTACAATAGTCAAGTTGAAGCGTGTAAACTAATCATTTATCCTAATATATGATTGTGTACAAATTAGAACGGCTTAAGGGCCGGGTTGGGCTATACCGAGCTCGGATCGAACGCAACAAGTTTTTCAGAAACTGTTTTGTGCAAACTTAGCTCAGTCCGTTGTTATTTTAGGCAATCTCAAACTTAAATTTTAAATTCCAAACCGAGCTCAAACAAATCTACTTAAAATACGATTTTCAATAATAAAAATTAAATTTTATATTTAAAATTAGATATTTAATATACAAATATATAAATTTAATAATTAATGTCACCTTTTTTCTTTAAATCCAAACTCGCCCTAAATATAGACGGGCGTTAGCAGGACTGCATGTGAAGTCATTTTTCCTTATCCAAATACATCTCATTGGGGGCGGGGAGGGGCTGGCGGGTAAATTGCAAAAATAACCATTGGTTCAAACTACCACATAAAATATATATATATACTATTTTTTGTTCCAAAGGCTCCGAGTCTTTAAGCTCATTCTCTCACATCATATCCTCTAATTCGCTCTATTAAACTGGACCTTCTCACTTTGATTGCCAAAAGGGGCGTATCAAGTAGGTGATTCTCCTTTTTGCATTTTTTTACTCCATGCTCACCACTTAAAAAAAAACACTTTCCCCTCGTCATCATGATTAGAAACTCTATTTTTTTCTATATTACCCTCCATTTTTTATTTTATTTACTTTATTATAAGGATATTAAAAGTAATTTATATATAACATTACCTTACTTTACCCTCAAACCAAATACAACTGGTATTATTAAACCATCACTTACCTTATTTCCAAACACAACAAGGTATTTTATAGACTATTACCATTTTCATTCAACTTACCTTACCTTAGCATACTTTAATAACACCTCATCCAACCAATGCCTAAAGCACTCATGCTAACTTAGTGCATTTTTCTAGATTAAGCTTGAGCTCATACTCTCTTAGTGTTCGAAACACCGTCTCTAAGTCTGAAGCGTGCTCCTTTATGATTTTTCTTTTCACAATCATGTCGTCCATATAAATGTTGATTTTATTTACCAATGAGGTCCTTGTAGATTTGGTTAACCAGTCTCTAGTATCAAACACTTGCATTCTTTAGCCGAAAGGCATGGCCGTGTACTAGTAAGTTCCCTTAGGTGTGATGAAACTCATTTTTTTTCCATATCGTCCTTAGGAAATGGATATTTATGGTATTCAACTATTGCATCTAGTAAAGAGTAATGGCATAGTCGATGTTGAATTAATCAACATATCTATGTAGGGAAACGAATACGAGTCATTTGGGCAAGCTTTTCTTGAGATAAGTGAAGTCAACACATAACCTCCAATTTATGTTGGCCTTTTTTACTAACACCATATTTGGTAAGAAGGGAGCATAATGAATTTTTTGGATGTGGTTGATGCTTATCATCTTATCAACTTCTACTTTAATGGCTTTCTATCTATCGAGTCTGTGATTCATTTTCTTCTGCCATAGTGGTTCCACATCTCGGTATATATAGAGTGTGTGTGTAATGAAACTCTGATGACATCCTTTGGAACCCATGCAAAGGCTTTGTCATTCTTTTTCAAAGTTTACACCACGCCCTTTTTCATAGTTACAAGAAGTTCTGCTACAACTTTGATTGGATTCCTTTTGGGTAACCATACGATTTCTATCTCTCCTAGTTCTGCTCATTCTAATTCTTCCTCCTGAACTTCGGGGTCAATAGGCTTTATTTGAAGTGAGGCTATATATGTTTCCCTAACAATTACCTAATTTCATTGAGCGGTTGTCATTCCTCTTTATATAGGGATCTGCCATGCTAGATGATAGATTGATAAAGCTCCAACTGATTCTAAAAACAAAGGCCATCCTATGATATATGTAAATCTATGAGTAATGTTCTAATGACAACTAAAATTCCTTTAATGCCTAAGATAAGATAGAACAGAGATCAAGGCGCGACCGGGGACCAATTACCCACTCCGATGTTCAGGTTAACAAATTTTAACGAATTGTAGAAAAATATGTATTTGCATTGATTGTGTGACACCATGTTCTATGTGTCCGCCTCTAAATGGTGGATGTCCACTATAATGGAGAAAGTTTGTATTGTACCAAAATTGTATTCTCTGGATCCTAGACATAAATTGGGGAACATATTCCAGAATGATTTCGGAACACCTCTCATTAGTCCCCGTGTCTAAATGATTTCTCGTCTTGATATAATTTAATCCGAAGGCTCTCCTTAGGTCACGTGTACGTTCTTGCATCTCCTAATAAGGACACATGTACAAATTCTTTACATTTATTACCAAAGAGAGTAGTGGAAGTTATATACTACGCAATGTTCTAAAAATCAGCCAATGTGGGGATTTTAAGAATATCGCCCCGATTTTCTCAAGTCGGACAACACAAATCGGTTGATCGATTTTTAGCCGCCCAGGAGAGACTTCATATCAAATTAGATAGAACAGAGATCAAGGCGCAACTGAGGACCAATAACACATTCCGATGTTTAAGTTAGTGGAGCTTAGGAAGGTGAGAACTAAGCAATTAAGTACGAATTATAGAGAACATGCGTATGTGAATTGACTGTACGACACCATGTTCTATGTATCAGTCTCTAAATGGTGGATGTCCATTCTAATGGAGATAATTTGCATTGTACCAAAATTGTATTCTATGAATTCTAGGGGTAAATTGGAGAATCTATTCCAGAATGATTTTGAAACACCTCTCATTAGTCCACATGTTTAAACGATTTATCATCTTGATATAATTTGATCTGAAGGCTCTCCTTAGGTGACACGTTTTTGCATCTCCTAATGAGGACACATGTACAATCCTTTATATTTACCTGAGAAAGTGGTGGAAGTTATATACTACACAGTGTTCTAAAAATCGATCGAGATGAGGATTTTTAGAACATAATTTTGATTTCCTCAAGTCGGACGGTATAAATCAGTTGATCGATTTTTGGCTGTCCAAGCAACGCTTTTGAAAAAATTAACCTTTAAATTTATTTTATATCAATTTTGTTAATTTTAAATAAAATATTAAATAAAAAAACAAAAAAAAAATGTTAAACTATCACATGTATTTTCAAGAATGTTTTTTTTGACACATTTTGTTATTAGTGTTATTTTGTTTTTTTTACAACTATTAGTGTTATTTTGTTGATCCATTTTCTTAAGAATGTAAATAATATTAATATATATATATATTTTATCTTAAATATTTTATATTATTATTATTTTTAAATAGTTATAATTCATATTTTAATTATATTTATATAATAATCTATTTAATAAAAAATGAAAAATATAAAAACTACAAGTTCAATTAATTCACGATTAATTTTTAAGGATCTTATTTGTTTAGCGATCTAATTTTTTCACAATCATGATATTATGATTGAGGATTAGAGATGATATATTTTTTTTACGAACCTTAACTTTGATATGATTATCCCAGTAAATATACTTTTCGTCAACCAAAAAAGTTGTAATTTTTTTTATCCAACTGTAGTGGAGACTTTTTTTACAATTATTTAAAAATTAAAGCATTATAGGAAGAACAATTTTGTATTTCGTATCCTAGTTATTAAAAAGGAAAAAATTTACTTTCTTTCCCCACCAAAAAAATAAAAAGAAAAAAAGAAAAGGGTTTTATTTGGAGGAAGCAATGGGCCCAGAAATGAAAGCAGAGCCCAAACTAATGGCTAATAAACAAAGGAACCGAGCTAACGGAAATGGATTAGGATATAGCCGTTGGGAGCTTTGCAACGGCTATTTTTCCATATCATATCTGAGACTTTTTTTCTTCTTTCCTTTTATATATCGGATTTTAACTCAATTCTAAATCACATTGCGAACCAGTTCATCAGCTCTGAACTTACTTATTTCCATATCAGAAATCCAAACCCTAAAAAAAATTCTCTCTCTCTTTCCATCTTTAAATCTCAGATTAACACTCATATTACCATTTCTACATCAATTTCAGGTACGCCTTCCATTTTCGATCACTCTATTCTGCTATCTTCTCACTGAAATTCAGCAGCGCCGCATCCATTTTTAACGAGTTCACAAAGGTTAGTTTTTAGTTCTTCGCCTTAATTTTTGATCTATCTATGTAAACTCTGAAGTTTACCTCTTCGACTTTGTTTTTGATTTATGTATGTAGACTATTAAGTTTCTATATCCAGTCTAAATTGATAGTTTTAAACCATGAAGACGAGAGCTTTTGTGTATGGCATTGGCAATTTGGGTGTTTTTGGGGCTTATGTTAATTCAGATTTTCTGGGTGCTGTTTTTGCAGATTTGATAGGAAAGTTCAGAGCTTGTAAAGAAGATGAATGACTTAATGACCAAATCCTTTGTCAGCTATGTGGACCTTAAAAAAGAAGCCATGAAAGATCTTGAAGCTGGTCCAGATCTAGAGATGGGAAATGCATCAGCCATGGACCGTAACCTTGGGCTATTCCTTGAAGAAGCTGAGAATGTCAAAAAGGAAATGAATACAATCCGTGAGATTCTAATCAGTCTCCAAGAATCCAATGAAGAAAGCAAATCTCTTCACAAACCAGAGGCCTTAAAATCACTGCGCAGCAAGATCAATGCAGACATTATTGCTGTCCAGAAAAAGGCCAGGACAATCAAATCTCAGCTTGAAGAGATGGACCGTGCCAATGATGCTAACAGGCGCTTATCTGGATTCAAGGAAGGAACTCCAATTTATAGAACTAGACTTGCAGTCACTACTGGTTTGAGAAAGAAGTTGAAAGAACTTATGATGGAATTTCAGGGGTTAAGGCTGAAAACCATAACTGAGTACAAAGAAACTGTAGGGAGGAGATACTACACAGTTACAGGAGAGTACCCAGATGAGGAAGTGATTGAAAAGATCATATCAGATGGAAGTGGAGGGGAGGGGTTTCTGAAAAAAGCAATACAGGAGCATGGAAGAGGGAAAGTGTTGGAGACGGTGGTGGAGATACAGGACAGGCATGATGCGGCGAAAGAGATAGAGAAGAGCTTGTTGGAGCTGCATCAACTGTTTATGGATATGTCAGTAATGGTTGAGGCACAGGGGGAACAATTGGATGATATTGAACACCATGTGTTGAATGCTAGCCATTATGTTAAGGATGGGTCTAAAGAGCTGAAGAGTGCTAAAGGTTATCAGAGAAGCAGCAGGAAGTGGATGATCATTGGGATTATACTTCTGTTGCTTATTATTCTTGCTATTATTGTACCTATTGCTACTAGCTTTAGTGATTCTTAGGGAGGATTTAATACCCTGTTATTCCTTCTGGTTTTCTTTTGAGACATTGGATTTAGTCCTTGTTCTGGGACTAGTTGAGGGTTCTGCTTGTTTGGTATTCGTTTATTCTTTCAACATTCTAAAGTGTAATGGCTAAGATTTTGGAACTGAAAACTTCTATATTATTTCAGAAACCTCTGTTTTTCTTTCTATTTTGTAGAGTAAAATAATTGAAGCTGAAATAGTTTTGTATAAATAACTTGCGCTTAAGGAGGTATGAAGTGATGTGGAAACTTCCCAACTTCAAACAATCTTCCTAGGGTTCAAAATGACACAGAAGACAAAATTTTCAATCCATATAAGCCAATTTTGGTTTTAGTGTTTTAGTGTATTTGCTCTTTTATGAGCTAGTAGAAGATCGTGTATGATTTCCCAAACATGCAACATTAGGCAGGTAAAACTCATGGCCACTCTCAACTTCTTTCTTACTTCAAAACCGGGTATAAACCATTTTCCGGAGATAACACTTGTCACAATTATAGATAGGGATTATCTAGGTATTATTAGGTGGTTAATTGTTTTTACATTAAGTGGTATTTAGCCTTAATAGATGTTATTTAGGAATGTTTACAGCTGTGGCTGTTATTAGACCTATTTAGAGTGAATTGCTATATTTCCTATGCTTATTTAAGGTAGGTTATATTTCCTATTATTATTTAAGGTAGGTTAGAATTAATATGGTGATTTAAGGTAAGTTAGAATAATCAGGGCCATGAATTTAGGAAGACTAATATACTTTCCTTTTCCCATTTTTCCTATTTAAGAGAATTGTACTGTACCAATTCATTATGCAATTGATTAATGAAATCTTTATTTTTTTCTTCTGAATTCTCTCTCTTTTCTATGTTTATCTCGATCTTTCTCTAACCTTCTCGCTTCTTTCTCTCTTCTTCTCTTATCCTAAAATCTTTTCTGCCCTAATCTTACTGTCAGAAATCCTAATCCTGACAACACTCTTACTTCAAAACCCGGTATGATTTCCCAATCACATAGTCATTCAACTTTTTCTTTTCTAATCAAATAACTCTCAATCAAAACCAAAAAATTTAAAAACAAAAGTTTAGAATATCATTTTCATCAACTTGAGTGGTCAAAGGTTGAGTGAAATTTTATGTCCCGTTTTGAAGTTGAGTGACCATCGTATTAATAGAGATAAAGTTGAATGACTATACGTGACTTATTCCATTAGCTGAATCCTTCATTGACTTCCTTTCTGGTGTACTTGTTGTATATTGAAAGTGTGATTGATCTTCCAGGAAGTGATAACGTAGAAAGAAAAGAAACAAAAATTCAAAATTCAAGATTTCCAATAATGGAGACAGAAATGATATGGTTATATTGCTCAATGAATAAAATGTACATATATATATATGCAGAGTTGTGACAAATATTCTCTCTTTTGATATGAATTCTACTATACTTTTCCTATTGGCAGAGGTTGTCCGAGTTTTTCCACCTCAACTGCTTCCATAATCAGATGAATTCTATCTTAATTTTCTTATTGGCAGAGCTTGTCCAAAGAGTTTTTCAACCTCAACCGCCTCCATTTTCAGATCATCTAATATATCCATTTCTTCCTTACTCAGCTCTTTCAAGAAAAATTCCTCATCTCTTTGGAGCTCTTTAAATCCTTCTATTAATTTCTGAAATAAGTTCGCTTCAGTTTTCCCCACCTTCTCTACCTGTTCTTCAATTTCTTCAACCTCCTTTATGATGGTCTTTTCTCCTTCCTCTACAGTCTTCTCCAGTCTCTCCACCAGGGGAGGCTCAGGACCGCAAGTATTATCCGTTCTAATGAACTTGTTAAAATCTCGTCCTACACTTTTAGCAGCCGCTTCCAGTTGTGGTACGATGCTTTCTGGTAAAACTGCACTTCTTGTGTACACAACAGCACCACCATATCCATCCCATGCATCATTCCTGCCTCGGTAGTAAACAAATACGTAATCATCACTGGAGTTTTCCATCTTTGCTGACAAAATATACCTGAATATGCCATATATGATACTGGTTAGTTAATTTCACTGAATTCAGCAAAACTTAAACAATCACAATAATCAAAGCTGTAGGAGAAATATGTAATCATCAATGCAATCCTCTGTTTTTATAAATATATAGCATCTACCAAACTGCAAAAATGGTGTAAAATGCATAGTGAGTTCTGAAATCTCTGTGCTCAGTAATTATTTCTATTATAAATCACTAACACAACTATGAAACCAAACTGCTAGATGATGTCTTGCCTCAACAAACTGAAACTACACAAGCAACAGCTGTTGTCTGAAGGGTTAAAATCTATTTATGATATAGGGGAAAAAAATATTTTTCTTTTTCGTCAGCTGTCTCAGGGACCATTTTATGACCAAATTATCAATCAAAGATTGTAGGGACTAACTGTGACAAAAAATGCAAGTTCATTGGATCCAATATGAGCCAAGTTTAGAGATCATATATATGCATTGAGCCAAGTACACGACCTGATTTTTTGTGTTCCGCTAAAAATTTACTGTCCAACTAATCAAGAAAATTTGTCAATCGCCATTGATATAGTGGTAGCAATTCATCATCATTACTGTAGCATAAACCTTTTTATGAAGAGCATGTAAAATCCTACTCTATTGGGACTTCTGGAAGTTCTTCACTTAGTATTTGGAGCCATTATAGGACATAAGACTAATTATGTTCATAGCACAAAAGAAAAGATTCAGATCAAATTAGAAGAATAATAGGACAAGGGCATACCAATCATCTTGATAATGAAGATACTCATTATCATGATTGTAGAGTATTCCAGGCTGCAAGGGGTCTTGGACGAACTTCTGTGTAGCTGATCTAGTGAAAAAGCCAGTGTCTGGAGTTCGTATTCTCCACGACAAATTTCCCACAAGTTTGTCAGATTCTGTATGGAATTCATGCAATTGGCAGTCAAAAGCATCAAAGGTAGGATTGAGGCCACTAGTAATAAACCACTTCCCACTAAAATCTGCAATGTTAAAACTTTTAACGAGCGCAGCAGGATCAGGGACAGGAAATTCCCCAACATCAGATTTCCGAGGAACACACTTCTTTCTTGAGACTGCACACTCATTGAACTGATCAACAACACTGTTTTCGAAGAGGTCTCCACATTTGATCTACAAAATTACAATGGAGTATAACTCTTACATAACCTTGAATTGCCTCCATATATAAGAGGCAACCACATTGTTAAGCTGCTAATTTTACTGAAAGCTGAGGCTCATAGAGTAAGCCCCTCTTCTGCAGGGCATTAATTTATTATTTTCAAAACATCAGCTCACATATCCCAATTATGATTTAGTATGCAGATATGTCTTCTGAAGAATATAACTAACCTGGCATTCGGTTTCGTCAGGCCGGTTATTGCATGTCTGGAGGCAAGCAACATTAGCAGCACATGCTGGGTTTGCAATGCATTTAGCCAATTCTAACCTAACAAGAGAATAATAAGGCTGTTAAGTAAGATACTCATGGCACAGTTTTTTCATACTGAACAATGAATGGACTAGAAATCTGAATAAACAATTAAGCATCAACAGCATATAGATATTATTAAGCTACAGCATATACAGAAATGACAGGAAATGTTAATAAACTATTGAAGTTTTAAATTTAAATTACCTGCATTCCTTCAATAAGCAACTACAAGTTTTGAGAGCATCAACAGCATCAGCTGATGGAATGACCAATAATGCACAAGCCAATAATCCCGCCACTTTCAACAACTGCAATTGGCTCTTTTCTTTGAGGACGTTTGACAAACTCACCATCAGAGAATTAAACATTTCTTTTGCCTTTATGAAGGATCAAGAGGAAAAAGAGAAAAAAAGAGAGTTAAAGATAAGATCATAGGGCTGAAATGAAAGCAACTCCCCAATAGAAAAGAGGCAAAGGCATCATATTTTAGGAACTACCTGATTTCCAGCTGCACCAGCGCTACAGAATGAGGAAAACTTCTTTGTCCAGCCTGAGAATTGATGTGAGCATCTTAGCTCGAGCCCACCATAATTCCTATGAGTTCTTATCAACTGAACATACCTTGACTTTCTGCTATTCGCCCGAAATTTTAACTGAATTGTTCTCCTCCATTTAAATATTTCATTAGTTGCAATTCCTGATCTGATGCTTGAACTACTGATACTTTCTTCATGAGATAAGAAGATTGAGTTTGCTGCCAACGCCATACTTGAGTCTCTAGACTCCCAATTGCAATCTAAGAATGAGAAAACTAGTTGGTTGAAATTCAGTTTCTAGCCCCCTAAACCAACCCATAAAAATTCAAACTAGCAAAAACATTTACTTCTTCCCTCAAATCTGACGAGTTCACATACTTACTATACAAATTAGTCGAATTAAACTAGGCCCAGACATGAATTAAAAACTAGAAAACATAACCCAAATGGGGGTGCGTGCCTGCTTGGCATTGAAAAGGAACATTTATCAGAAGAGCAATCAATTTTCTCAAATTGCCAAGTGAAAACAATTAATGAAAAAAAAAGAGGATTCAACAGGAAAGTTTTAATTAGAAGAAAAAAGATAGATACATTAAATGTGTGGGGGAGAGGAGTTGCTGACCTTGAAGAGGATATGGAGCTCTTCGTGAGAAGTAGGATATGAATTTGGCGCGGGAGGGGAAGGCAGTGGAAGTTGATAAGAAATTCGTGTGGAATACGGACTTGAAACGTGGATTTCTTAACTGATTTTTGTTCATTCATTTTGTTGATTGCATGAGCAGAACCAGATCTTCTTAGCCCATTTCAATATTGGAATTGGGCCCAACCCACGAAACATCCTCAATTTTAGGATTTTTTCTATATTCAGAAAAATGTATTCAATAATTCAAGAAAAATAAAGTTTTTATTTAATTAACTGAAAATAAAATAAAATAAAATAATTGCACCAATTGAACATCGAGAATAAGTTCCTTGTCTTTAATTTTTGTTTCCCTAATTGAACCGATTGAACCTTGCTGAAATGGATAAATCGTAATGATTTTAATTTTTTTTTTCATCTTCAAGTTTTTTCAACAAGTCATTGAATTTGTTTCTTTATTATTTCAACAATAAAGTTATTTAATCACTGAAATAAGGATGCGGTATAATCCTAATCAGAACCTAAGACTTTCTCGCTATTGTCGAGCTCCAAATCGCCGCCGCCTGCATCCCTCCTCAATGGAATCCCTAATTAACCAAAGCTCACAAATCACGCTGGAAGAAGAAACCAACTCCGACCTCATCCTCCAACCCGAAGATACTGCTACCTAAACTAACCAGAAATCATGGAGTCTAATCAGGGCTTTCCTCATGGACCGGCCGGTAAAGACTACTTTTATGAAAACGACACTGGCCGATGTCTAGAGCCCGTCAAAAGGACTGTATATCGAGGATCTTGGGCCGAATCTGTTTCGTTTTGAATTCTACCACCCCTGGGAACGTGACAGAGTAGCTCAAGGGGGACCTTGGACCTTTGATCAGCAGCTGTTGCTCATGAAACGTCTCGAAGACGGACAAGACCCTATGGAGATTCGTTTATCACATGTTGATTTTTGGGTGCAGGTTTTTGACCTCCCTGCAGGTTTTATGTCGGAAAAAGTAGCCGCTGGCATCGATAAGTTCGTGGGCATTTACGTGGAAGCAGACCCTAATAATTTCACTGGAGTGGCACGCTCTTACCTCAGAATAAGGGTATCCATCAATGTATTTCACCCGCTTAAGAGGAAAATGAAGATCAGTTTGGCTGGCAGAACAATTTTTTGGGTGAATTTCAAATACGAACGCCTCCCGACGTTCTGCTTCGTGTGTGGCCATATTGGGCATACAGACAAATTCTGCTCGACCTTACTGACAGTTGAAGATCCTTTGAAGGTGGAACGGGCCTACGGGGCGTGGCTGCGTGCCCCTACGCGTAGAAACCAGAGTATGCCCCAATCTCGCTTCCTGCTTCAGCGCCCGCTGCAGGTCCTGTCTCAATCGGATGGAAACATAATGGCATCCAGTGCTGCTGGTGGTTCAGGCCAAAAGAACACATCTGTAACTTTCCCTCAATCAGCAAAAGTCGTCCCACCAGGCTTTAGAGCACTGAACCGAGAAGATGAGGTGAGTCCATGGAAAGAAAACCTATCACAGACAGAAGAGGAGGTATGCATTCTGAATGACCCTAAGAGGAAGAGATTGGAGGAAGGGGAACACAGGAACCAAACAGAAACACCTGGCTTCATGGAATGTGACTCAGGCACCCCGAAAGCACCGTTAGAAGAGCAGATACATGAGCATCCTATCTTGGAACTACCGGGGGATAGGCAACGCCCGGACAGTTCGTCAGCTTGGTGAGTTAGTGTCTAATTTTCATCCTGATTTTATTTTTCTAATGGAGGTCAAATGTAGTAGAGCAAAAGTTGAGGCAATAAAAAAGAAACTTTCTTACACTGGTTTATTCTTTGTGGACCCTGTTAACCTGGGTGGTGGTTTGGCTTTATTCTGGAAAGTGTCTGACACTGCTCACTTGCTTGGTTTCTCCTTTAATTATATTGATTTTCGTGTTACTATATGTGGTTTGCCGGAGTATCGATTAACCGGATTCTACGGGTGCCCTGAAAGGTCTCAGCGTGATGTTTCTTGGCAACTTTTAAAGGATTTAGGAACATCTGTTAATGTTCTGTGGGCTCTAATTGGGGATTTCAACGATCTCCTTTCTGATACTGAGAAAAAAAGGGGCAACAGGCATCCTCCACACCTAATCAGAGGCTTTAGGGAAGTAGTAGAAACTTGTGGTTTAGCCGAAATTAAAATGCTGGGATATCCCTTCACTTGGGAGAGAGGCCGGGGATCTCAATTCTGTATTGAGGAAAAGCTTGATAGAGCCCTTGCAAACGACAGGTGGCTATCTTTGTTTAGCCAAACTACAGTTAGGAATGAGGATGCGCAGAGCAGCGATCACTCGACTTTATTCCTCGCTCCACTAATCCTAACGACAGCTCCGCCAAAGCAATTCCGATTTGAGAACTCGTGGATTGCAGAAACTGACAGCACGACTCAAGTTACGGCGGCTTGGGGTGATTTTGCTGGTAATGATCTAATTGAAAAACATCAGCGTTGTGGTAGTTTGTTGGACGCCTGGGGCAGATCAGTTCGTGCTCGTTTTAAAGGACAGATTAGATTATGCAGTACAGAAATTCGTCGGCTAAAAAATAAAATGGATCCTCTCTCACTTGCTCTATTCCAGCAGGCTCGGGTCAGGCTAGATGAGCTTCTTCTTCAGCAAGAGGAATATTGGAAGCAGCGCAGTAAGAAGATGTGGTTACAAGCATGGGACCAAAATACAAAGTTTTTCCAGTCAGCGATAAACACCAGAAGAAAGAAAAACATAATCAGCTGATTAAGGGATGATACATGCACATAGGTCGACTGGCAGTCCGGTTTAGGTACGTTGATCTATGAATATTTCAATGGCATTTTTACTTCTACTGGCTGCAATCCTGGATCGATTTTAGAAAATGTGCAACCAAGGATTACTGCATAACTCAACTCTGAACTACTTCTTCCGTACTCAGCGGATGAAATTAAACAGGTTGTCTTCTCCATGCATCCGGATAAAAGCCCAGGTCCTGATGGGTTTAATCCTTGCTTCTACCAACATTACTGGGGCTTGGTAGGGCCGGACGTCGTTAAGGCTTGTATACAGTGGTTAAATGCGGGGGTATTTCCGGAGTCAATTCATGACACAACAATCGTCCTAATCCCGAAAAAAGCTCAGCCGGAAAAGGTCACCGAACTAAGGCATATAGCTCTCTGCAACGTGATATACAAGATTTTGGCTATAGTCATTGCTAATAGGCTAAAAAAGGTTCTAAACCTGATAATTTCACAAAACCAGAGCGCTTTCATTCCAGGCCGCCTAATCTCTGACAACATAATGGTCGCTTTTTAGGTAAATCACTACTTAAACCGTAAGACTCAGGGCCGGGTTGGTTAGGCTTCACTGAAATTAGACATGGCTAAAGCATATGATAGAGTGGAATGGGATTTTTTGAGGCAGATTATGAGGAAATTAGGCTTTGCAGAGCAATGGATTTCCCTGGTAATGCAGTGTGTCACAAAGGTAAAGTACAACATTGTAAATGGCATTAACTCGATGGGTCCGATTCTACCACAAATGGGTCTCAAACAGGGTGACCCTATCTCCCCTTACTTATTCTTGATATGTGCGGAAGGGTTATCTGCCTCACTAATAGCTCTAGAGAGCCGAGGCCTAATACACAGTTGCCGTGTTGCTAGAGCAGCCCCTCCAATCTCCCATTTGCTATTCGCTGATGATAGCTACCTATTTTTCAAAGCGACTATAGAGGAAGCTCAAGCAGTTAAAACTTGCCTACAGCAGTATGAAGCAGCTTCTGGACAGCAGATAAACTTTACGAAGTCATCATTGACCTTTAGCAAAAATTGCAGTGTTGTGACCCGTGATATGCTTAGTTCTCTGCTTGGGATCTCTTCTGTTCAGACACCTGGTATGTACCTTGGTTTACCTTCTCTGGTTGCATGGTGCAGAACTGAGGTGTTCCAGTATATTGCAGATAGAGTCCGTGCAAGGATAACATGCTGGAAGGCAAAGTTCCTATCGAGCGCGGGTAAGGAAATTCTATTGAAGTCTATTATTCAGGCTCTCCCATCTTATGCAATGAGCCTGTTCCTTCTTCCCAAAAGATTATGTGAGGAGCTGGAGCGAATGATGAACTCCTTTTGGTGGGGTTCGGCTGGGTCTGCAGGTACGGGCCTGCACTGGAAGTCCTGGGAGAAATTATGTGAACCGAAATATGATGGTGGTCTGGGGTTCAGAAGTCTACAACAATTCAACCTAGCCCTCTTGGCTAAACAAGGTTGGCGTCTACTCACAAACCATAACTCACTTGTTGCTCGTGTATACAAAGCCACGTACTTTCTTCACAACTCCTTTCTGAATGCTGAACTTGGCCCCAATCCTAGCTTTATCTGGAGGAGCATCTTAGCATCCAAACCAGCAATTGTTTCCAACGCTAGGATGGTGGTAGGCAACGGGGCGTCTATAAACATATGGGAGGACCCATGGCTCCCAGATATTGATAACCCTTATGTGGAAAGTAGTCGTCTGGACGGCTTAAGTAGCGACAGGGTTGATAGTCTTTGTTCACACGATGCTGCGTGGGATATGAATATGGTTCAGGGACTGTTCACGGAAAGGGATGCCTCACTAATCCGCAACATTCCGCTCAGTCATAGACGCGTAACCGACTCGTGGGAATGGTCAAGAGACCCAAAAGGCCATTTTAGTGTAAAAGGAGCATATGCCTACATCAGGTCTGCTGCACAGCGAACACCGCAATCTGGCACCCCTCCCCTAATTTGGAAATCTGTCTGGTCTCTGTGGGTTCCCCCAAGGGTCCGGAATTTCTTGTGGCGCACGTTGTCAGGGTGCCTCCCAACCTTACAGGCCCTTCTGAACACACACGTACCTATTAAGTTGACATGTCCGTTATGCAGAGCTACCGTTGAGGATGCCTTTCATGTTTTGGTATCATGCAAAACTGCTTGGCTGTTTTGGAACTGTTCGCCGTTCTCCGATCAGAGTAGTCGTTGCTCAAACTTCGCCGAATTCTGGGACTTAATGCAAAATAACTTTCAGGATTTGGTAGCCCTTGTCGCAGTTGGTTGCTGGTTCTTGTGGATGAACAGAAATAGCAAGGTTTGGTCGGACATGGTTACTGCTCCGCCTGTCCTCTTCAAATCCGCATCGTCTTACTTAGCCCGCTGGTCTGAAGCACAGGTAAAACGCTCAACTAGCACGAGCATGACGGTATATCCACGAACTTGGTGCCCCCCGCCGTCAGGCTCGATAAAAATGAATGTGGACGGTGCGATTTTTGCCCCTGAAGGCTACGCGGGCTTTGGCTTTCTGTGCCGGGATAGCTCATGCTCTTTCCTAGCAGCAGGTAATGGCGTATTACAATGCAACCTTGATCCGCTCCTCGTCGAAACCCTGTCGTTTCGTGAAGCTTTAAGCTGGCTAAAATCAATGGGTCGGAGGGACGTCTATATAGAATCGGACTCACAATTACTAGTGTATGCTTTCCGGCGAGAAACTAGTAGCAGTTCGATTCTGGATCTAGTTACCGACGATTGCAAATCCCTATTACAGGAATTGATAAATGTCTCAGTTAGTTTTGTTCACAGGTCAGCAAATTCGGCAGCCCATCTCATAGATCGGGCGGTCGTTTCTAGTTCTGATAAAGGAGTGTGGCTGTCTGAGCCCCCTCCTTTTATATGTAATGTTCTCCCAATTCCTATTTAATAAAGTATCATTTCCAGTAAAAAAAAGGATGCGGTATCAGTATAACGTAGGAAATAGAAAAAAATAAAGATTATATTTTTATTTACTCATTCAACCGCTTGAAACTCTAAAATGATTGGTAAGAGGAATACTTTTTTTTAATTCTTTTTTATGTTATGCACATTTTTTTGATTAAAGATTGGTTAGCAAGGAAGGGTAAGCGGCGAACATCCCAGCTATGCTGGCACCCCCACCACAAACCCAAAAAAAGTCCCGAACCAAAATTATTAAAAGAGTAAATAAATGTCATAATACAAAAAGAATAAAGAATAAAATGAAGTCAAAGAATTAGGAAAAGCGATAAACACAACGTCTTACACGATCATGAAAAAAGATTGATCCACAAAAATCCGGGACAACATCCCACCAATAAAACTATCATATTATACATGAAAATAAGTTCTTTCCAATTTGATTGTCACACCACTTTTTATCTTTGAAATGATTTTATTGGCACATGACTTTTTATCTTTATAAATTTAAGAACTTTGTTGAAAAAAAATGAAGTTCAATGATTTTTTATCGATTAAGGTTGATTTGAGTAATTAAAGATTTCAAGTCGATTAATCTAGATATCGAGTTCGAATCATAGCGTATGCCGAAAGTTTTAATTGGGAGAGAATCCACCAAAAAGGATGTCTAACAAGTTTCGAATCGAAAAATCAGACAAACTATAAAAAAATCTTTTTAAAATTGACTCTAAATTTCAGTCACGATGGTTTAAATCATGGTAATTAACATTTGAAGTCACTAAATCATTAATTATCATATAACAAAAAAAAAAGCATTACACAACGTGCATATAGTTTCTCCTTTCAACAATAAGAGGAATGAATTTATAAAATGGTAAGCAAGAAGAAATATCATTAACCATGTTAGTGAAAATTTCTGAGAGTAACAATTTATTTATTTGCGGTATTTCTATAAATGAAAAAATAAAATAAAATAAATGATATAAATTTATGTGGTTTGGTAATGTGGCTATTACATAGACGAAGCAGATCAGAAATTATTCCACTAGAAAATTGAAAGTGGTACAAAAAGAATGTAGAAGATAACACTCAAATCCCGATACATCAAAAGGCTCACAATTCTATCTTGGAGAATTTCTCATTTATCAATTGAATTGTTAATTGTTTTGATGAAACTTATGCCAATGCATGGTGTTTATAGGTCAACATTACATGTGAATGGAAAGAAATATCATGCGGGAACAAGAAAAAAAATAAAAAGGCTAAAATGATATTTTTCAACTTAGCAGCTGTTTAAATTCAAAACATACGGTTTTGAATGTGTAATTCGGTGAACCGTTGAATTTCAAATCATGTTTACATATCTCCACATTGATTTGAAATTTCACAAAAGTCTTCTTTTGCCATAAATCCCATTCGAGCTAGTTCAATTATTCCTAATACCATTATTAAACTTAGTTGTTGGAAGAGGCTTTGTCATTAAGTCAGTTAGGTTATCTACATTACCAATTTTATTGATAGTAATATTTCTTTTAGAAATAAGATCTCAAATAAAATGGTACTTCACATCAGCGTGTTTCGTTCTTTCATGAAACATGTCCTTCATCAAATATATAACATTATGGTTATCACCTACGAATTTGAACTGAGCTCACCGACTAAACCTCGTAGCAAAATACCTTATTTTACATATTCAACTACAACCATATACACTGCTTCGATAGTGGATAATGCAACTGTAGGCTATAAAGTAGCTTTCCAACTGACAACGCTAATAGCAAGGGTAAACACATAACTTGTGATGAATCTTCTTTTATCAAGATCATATGCATAGTCTGAAGCAGCATAATCAGCCATCATGTCCTTACTCCTTCCAAATTTTAAACAAGCATTAATAGTACCCCTTGAATATCTCATAATCCATTTCATAGCATTCCAATGATCTTTACTAGTTTTAGACATATATCTACTAACTACACTGACAACATGTTAAATGTCAGCACGAGTACAAACCGTAATGTATATAATACTACCAAAACCACTAGAGTAAAGTACGTGTGACAGAGGATCAGCAAGTCTGAAATGAGCAGCAAGTGGAGTACTAAAACGTTTAACATTTTTCATGCCAAATCGCTCCAACACTTTAGCAACAAAACTTCTCCAACTTAAATAAAGTATTAATGCAACTTTATCTTTTTAGATCTCCACACCGAGCAGTCTTAATCACATGCACCTTAATGAGCATGTAGAATTTGCTCATTCGCCGTTAGATCTAGATTTATTAGAACCCTAAGGTGGAGATTTAAAGCATCCTGAGGCTTATATTTAATAAGCTTATATCTAACGGTGAATGAGCAAATTCACTTGCTCATTAAGGTGCATGTGAAAATTCCTGCACACCGAGAATCTTCTTGGCAGCTCCCTAAATCTTTCATCTCAAATTTACCAGCCCTGTTTTTAGTTCGTTGATATCAGACATATCATTGGCATCCATAAGCATATTATCAACAATGAGTAACAAATAAACAAATGAGTCATTTACAAGTTTTATGACAAACACAACTATCATATTAGCTCCTAGAATAATCATGCCCAATCATAAAGGAATCAGACCGCTTATACCACTACTGAGGATACTATTTAAACCCATATAGTGATTTATGCAACAAGCAAACCCGGTCTTCTTTGCCTTCAATTTTAAAACCCTCAGGTTTTTGCATATGTATTGTCTCTCTTCTAGTTCTCCTTGTAAAAAAGCCTTCTTGACATCGAGTTTCTCCAACTCTAAGTCATTTATATCAACCAATGCAAGCAAAATACGAATAGAGCTATATTTAACAATGTTGGGAGAAAACATCATTAATCGACTCTAGTATCTGACTAGCCCTTAGCTACTAGTCGTGCCTTGTATCTAGCATCCTCAATGCTCGGAATTCCATCTTTCCGTATGAACTCATTTACAACTAATAAAATTCTTGTTCTTTGGTGGCTTCACCAATCCTCGTGTTTTGTTTATGTGAAGAGATTCCACCTCCTCTCGCATGGCTATCAACTAGTTTCTAGAATCATCACTAGAAATGGCTTTTGAATATGCTGAAGGAGTGCAAACCCCTTCAATCTTTTGTGCAACAACATAGGCAAAAGTTACATAATCTTCTAACATTAAGTAGAGGCACCATTGTTTCTTTTGGCCTGCTTCCAGCACATGAACGCACCAAAATATAAATCTCCATAGGCTTATCAGAATTCAGTATCTTGGTGTCAAATTTAACTTATGACTCCTTTGGATGAAGAAAGGAAGATTCAACGAACACACCATTTCTACTGACTACAAATTTTGATGGGCTTGGGATTAAGAAACCAAACTTTATATCCCTTTACACTGGGAGGATACCCAAGCTAAATTCCCTTTTTTTTATATATATTTTGGCTCCACTTTTCCTTTGTTGACATGGACGTAAACGAGACATCCGAAAATCTCCAAATGAGAATAATTAGCAGGGTTTCTAGACCATACCTCTTTAGGAGTTTTACAATAACTGAAGCAGAAAAAGACTGATTCATTAAATGATAAGCTGTTAAAGCTGGTTCTATCCAGAAGTCTTGAGATAATCCAGATTTAGACAACATGCAACAAACCTTTCCTAACAGAGTTATGTTCATCCGCCCAGCTACACCATTTTATTATGGTGTTCTTGGGACTATAAGATGTCTATAGATGCCCATATCTTTACAAAATATGTTGAATTCATCACTGCAGAACTCCAAACCATTATTAGTACATACACGCTTCATCTTTTTACCACCTTCGATTTCTAGCAAGGCCTTTCATTGCTTTAAAGTGGAAAATTTATCATTTTTCTGCTTCAAGAAATAAACCCAAACCTTCACAGAGTATTCGTCAATGAATAAGCATATATCGAGCACCACCTTTTGGAGGAACGCATGTAGGGACCTATAGGTATGAATGAATATAATCTGAAGTGCCTTTTGTTTGGTGAATACCAATGTTGACACTAACTCTTTTGTGCTTGCCAAAAATGTAGTGTTCATAAAACTCCAAATTAGAGGTATGTTGACCACAAAGGAGACCCCGTTTACTTAGCATGGGCAAGCCTCACATGCCACAATTCAGTAATGTCTGATCTGGTAGAGAAGAATAATCTATAGGAATGCATGTGGCTGTTGAACCTTGTAGCACCGTACAATCTTCTAACTTTTCTAGCTTCCATAACAACTAGAGCGCCTTTCAAACTCTTTAAGACTCCACCACCTTCACCATAAAATCTGCAACTGTTGTCATCTAAAGAAGATAAGATTATTCTTCATATCTGGAACATGCCACAAATATTTCAAGGTTCTAACAACACGATCATTCATTTTGATTTTGACGGTACCAATACCAACAGCTTTACAAGGATGATCATTTCCCATTAACATAATTGCTCTATTATTGATTCATAACATGAGAATCAATCTATGTGGAGACAAATGTCAAAGATCCATCCTTGTCCACATTTAGGACCATCGTTTGACACGGTATAGATTTTGCAATTTCATATTCGACTAAACTGGCTTTGGCATGCTTATCTTCTTTAAGACCATTTTCTTTATTTTTTCTCTATAGCCTGAAATATTCAGTTTTGATGTGCCCTTTCTTTTTACAGTAATTGTCACGTCCGTGTCCAAATTTCTAGAATTTATATCTAGATATTAATATATATTATAATTATGGGGTATGTGATTTTTATTTGGTATTATAGGAAAAATTTGGAGTTAATTCGATGGGTTTATGTGTAAATTAAAAGTTTAGGGTAAATTTTAAAAGATTGTAGAAAGATTGAGGATCAAACTCGATGTTTGTCAAATTTGGGATATAAATCCCAAATTCTCCAGATCATCGAGCATCTTCTCTTTCTTTCTTTTCTGTGTCTTTTTCTTTTATCCGTTCTTCGCCGTTCTTCGATCGTTTCTCCACCGTTTCTTTGATTTACGGAGATTCGACCGTCCAAATCACTTGAAACTTAAACTGTAGCATCCTTAGGCATAGATCTAAATCCTAACTGAAGAGTTTTTGAGTTTCGGAAGCGTTTGGAGGGAAAACGCCTTAGACTGATTTAGCGGAGAATTGAACGGGTGTATTTTCTTCAATTCATAGCTAAGGTAAGTAACTATCAACTATATTTTGAGTTTTATGTATATAGATATATATATAATCAAAGAATTTCCAAAAATTGATAGTTTAGGGTTATGCCGGAATTTTGTAAAATTGAGGTTTTTCACAATCTTGCTTTTTATTGTGAAATTATAGTTCAAATGAACTATTGACTATGTTTAAATGTGAATTACAGATTTTACTGGGTTATATTGATTTGAGGTTTCGTTGGTTGATTAATTTTGGAAATTTTATTTGATTAAGGATTGATATTTTGGAGAATTGAACACTTGTGAACTTGATTATGATCAAGTGAAGTATATACATATATACATATATGTTTTTGGTTTCAATCTATATATATATATGGAATTAAATGTTTGGTATCCATTGAGAGTAGTCCGGTATGGTGGATTTAATTTTAAAGACCATATTTAGTGAGAAATATGGCCTGTGTACACAGTCTGAAGACCTATTGGGTATGGCAGAGAAGTGTTGGGTAAGACCATATGGGATAGGCAATGTTAAGAGACGTCTCGTATATGTTGTGAATTGTGATTTGAATTATAAGGGGATGAACTCAAGAATGGATACAAGATTATATATTTTTGGTTTTTGGTTTAATACCTTGATTCTATTATGAACTTTAGTTTTGAGTATATTTTACAAGGTTTTGATTAAATCCTTTATAAATGTATATATATGTAGTTATGTTAAGTAAAGTTGATTTTTATAGCTGATAGTTTCTTATTGAGATTTTTGTCTCATGTTTTCCAAATGTTTTAATGTTTTGTTTTAGACGAAGAAGTGCAAGGTACCGAGAGGGGTACTCGATCCTAGGGCGAGGTTCGGTTACAGCTACGAGGTGCAAGTCGTCTCTAGGGTATTGCATCCATTTTGTTCATGTACATATATGTGGATAGTATAAGGACACTTGTATAACTTGTTTTTGGTAGTGTCCTTTTGTTTGATATGTATTGTCTACACATATATATATATAATTAGCTGAAGTTGAGAATTTGTGGAGTAGTGTGATATGGGTTATGAGTAAGTCATAACTTGTCTATATAGGTGATGCTGGAAAATCAGATTCGTACCTGAACCTTGTGATGCATTTTTCGACCAGATATAGGCCGAATCTGTCATGGAGTCCTAAATGAAAGTTCTTTATTTTTATCTTACGTTTCCAGGGGTTTTTGAATCGTCTTAATCGGACTCCGTATGAAAAAGTTATGCTGGAAATGACATATGTTGGTCATTTTAGCTTTAACCCAGAATTTGGTTTTTGCTTTGATTTTTCTTCTTATTTGAGAGATACTGCTACTGGTTTATATAATAAGTCAGTGGTAATGTCTCACCGTCTTATCTGATCTTATTTTAGGTTGGGTTTGACATTTTGGTATCAGAGCATAGGTTTAATCTATATCCATAAGTGGATATATAGGTAATATAATGTGATTCTTTGTATTTCTTGTGTTGCACACATGACATTCATGCATATCATATATCTACATATAATTATATTTGTGTCTTTATCATATAGATGCATCCGAGACGACCGCGTGGCCGACCGCCTCTAAATAGAGGTAGAGGTAGAGGTAGAGATGAGGAAAGAAGAGAATTAGGATAGGGTCTTGAGGGCATAGGGGATAGTGAAGCCTCTGATGCAAGAGTTCCACCCATTAACTAACCTCAAAGACAACAACAACCATTGCCTCCACGTCGACCTGTTAATCTTCCAGCTGAACAAGCTGCAATGCCACAAGTAGTACAACTTGAACCCCGAGCTTTAGTTGAAGCTTTTGTTACCATGATGGAAACACGGGAAGCACATAGTGTTGGTCCCTAGTAATTAGTTCCAAGGGGGGGGGGGGGGTTAGGAACTATTATAACTTTTTCGCGTTTTAATTAAGCTGACTGGAAGTTATTTTGAGAGTTTATTAACTCAGCTTATGGTCAGCTTGGTGAGATATGTTTGAAGACAGCTTTAGTCAGATGTTGACTAAAGTTGTTTTCTTGTGAGTTGAGAATTGACACTCTTGGAGGTCAGCTTCTAACTCAGCACCACTTACTTACTCAAGATCAGCTTAGACAATTTATATGCTGAGTAAATAAAGTAAACAACACATGCAATTATAAGAGAGAGTTTAGAGATTACTCAGTATCACTTATCCTGGTTCGGCCTCTCTGCCTACGTCCAGTCCCCAGAGTCCTCAGGGATTTTTGAATCCAATACTGAGCTCTTTAAAGGTAGAGCACAAACCGATTACAAGGCAGTTGAATATGCAAGAGTACCTTCCTCTATTCGTCTACTCAACTCCTACTAAGTGCTACAACCCAGCACCTAGATTTCTCTACCACTGAAATGCTTACAGCCAAGCACTCAGCTTTACACTCTCAATATTCCTATTGATCACAGACTTGTTCCTTTTGAACTAAAGAACACTTTAGATGATTACAAATCAATCTAGCATTTACACATAGAATAGAAAAGTTGGTGTAAGATCCTTTTTGTATTTGAGTGCTTTTGAAACTTTCTCTCTTCTATTTTTCTTTTGATGCTTCGGTATATATCCAAGTTTTTCGATTGTCCTTTTATAGAAGGAAATCTGTAGATTTGATCGTTTTGAAATGTCCTAACCGTTAACATCAAAACGGCTCTTTTGGGGAACAATTTCTGGAAAGCTTCAGACTGCACCTCCATTCCCTTTCTCTGTTTTCTTCAGGTGTCAGGTTTGTCTTCTAGCGTCTGGTTTGTCTGTTTGTGCCAGTTGTCTGTTTCCAATAATCCAACGTCCCATGACTCTTGGAATTAGTCTTTTAGGTGTCTTCGAGGTTCCAATTATTGGTGCAGAAGATTGGCAGACTTTGTCTTTTAGTGAACAGATCCTTCATGCTGTCCTGACTGTTACTCAGCTTCGTTTGTTCATTTCGAATGTTCAACGTTCATGCTGAGTTCCTTCTAGGTCAACTCCGTTCTGTTTAACCGCTCCTGAAGAAGTCTTCAACTTTAGTCAGCTTCGTTTTGCTTCTGAATTTTAACTCCACTCAGCTTCTATTCTGTCATGTTGAGTTCCGTTCTACTCAGCTTCGTTTATGCTGACTTTTGTCCTGTCTTTACTTTATATATTTTTGCACTCAATATTTAACAAACATATTAGTACAATTAAATCAAAGCATCTAAATTTAATTGCCTCTTAATCATGGATGATTTTGTCAAATCAAAATCTTGTAGAAAGGTGTTTCAACAAACTCCCCCATTTTGATGTTGGCAAAATACATAATTACGGAACTCAGTTATAAGTTGCCCCATGATTGATATTCTTGATATAACTCCCCCGTAAGGGTTGCATACATTTTGCCTTAATTTTATTCTAAACCTTCCAAGATCTAATTTAATTAGACTTGATACATTCGTGTGTACTGACTCAGTTTTGGAAGGATGTTGTCTCTCAGTTTAGTTTTAGTGTTAATGTGTTTAACCTTTTTGATTCGTTTGTTCAAACTTGATTAGTCAGATCAGGAAGAAAACTGATACTTGTGATATTAGATTAAACCACAACAACAAAAAACATATTAACCTAAACAGTAGACAACCAAGTATTCAAAGACAGGAAACGGGATATGATGCTAAGTCTCTAGACACAGGCTAGTTTTACTTCTTCTTTCTTTGAGCTGAGGGATCAACATGAGCAATGCCTTTTCCTTTCCTTCCAGACGCAGTACCTGTAGGCTGAGGCTGAGTTCCTCCTTTACTTGTCTCCCCCGTTTTGCCATCATCGGGTTTGTAGAGGAAAGTTTCATTCCGTGCTGCGGAGGAGAGATACTGAGAGTACCGCTAGAGCCTTTTGGTGCTTTCACCCAAGCCATCAATGACTGGCACACTATCGTCCTGGATATGCTGAGGAACCCTAAGAGAGCTGCTGATCATACTGAGGAGGCATTCATGAGATTTGCTCAGGCAGGTGAGGGAGCTGGTGATCTGTCCAAAAGCTTGATGAAACAGTTTGAGCAGAGCAGAATCATAAAACATGCGCTGGCCATTGTTGATGAGCATTGCCTTCATGATAGCTTATGAAAAGCTCATGAGTTCAGTGTTGGAGATGGGATCAACATCCATTTGGGCTCGGTCAATGTTGAGTAGTCTTACTGCCTCACTCAATTGGTCAATAGTACACTGAGAAGAGGAGGATACTAGATCACGTGTACTGGTCAGCTCAGTATGAAGTTGGGTGAAACATTTTTGAAGTTCGGCAGAGGTAGCAAACTCAGCATTGCCGGGAGGACTTAATTTGGTCAGCTCATCATTCAACTTTGTAAAATAGTCTTGCAATTCAGCAGATGTAACAGACTCAGGATTGGCAGGTGCTCTAGAGGTGGTCAGTTCCGCTGCTAGCTTAACAAAGTAGGTTTGAAGCTCAGTGGAAGTGACATACCCTGGATTGGTCTCTGATAGTTGGTGAATTTTTCCTTCAAGCGAATTCATATGAGTGGCCATTGTAAGCACCAGTTCAGTCAGTTTTGCGATTTGCTCTTGATTAGGTTGCTGAGTTTGAACCGCAGTGATAACACTAACTAGATCCTTAAGCCCTCGAAGTTCATTTAGAAGCCGAGTAATACCAGACAGGTGAGAGGACTCAGCTTGAGTGGATTGGTGACCATCAGCTTGAGTAGTATTGAAGTCTTGAAGCAAGGACTAAGTAGAAGCAATGACACGTCGGCCAGACTCAGTAGCATTCAAGTATGCAAACTTAGCAGTATTAGGCTGGTACAGCAAGGTTATCAAACCCGGACCGGACCGGCCGGTTCAACCCGGTTCGACCGGAACCGGTCATAGTTCCGGGCCGGAGGTAGTCCGGTTATTAAATCTTTGAGAACTGTTTAAAACCGTTCAAACCGGCCGGTTCAACCACAAACCGGTTGACCCAGTGCCGGTTATGCGATTTGATTTTAGACATGTTTACTTTAAAAAAAATATAAATTTTTACAAAGGTAGGATTCGAACCTTAGACCTTTAGCATGTAAACTTTAATGCTTACCACTACACTACCATTTAACTTATGTTTATAATTAACTATTTAAGAATAAATAACAATGTTACAAGTTAAATAATTAAAATATGATTTAGTATTATTTTTCTATTTAGATAAATATCATTAAAAAATTATTTTATTTTTTCAATATTAACAAAGTTTAATTAATATTTTTTTGAAGAAGTTTAATTAGTATTAAATTTTAAATATATACAAATAAATTTTAAAAATCTAATAAATTAAGATTGAAGTTGAATTATAAAATACATATCCTATTAACATATTTACATGTTAGTTATTAATAAAAATAATCACTATTAATTTTAAAAGTACATTTTTAAAATTTTTATATTTATTTGTTATGATATTAAATAAATATTATTAGTATAACTTTTATGAATACAGTTAATATTATACTATGTTATAAGATTAAATACGAATAGAATTATAATTTTCACATGATTTTTGAATACCGGTTAAACCTCGGTTGGACCCCGGTTAAACCTCAAACCCTTAACCCTTTGTCTTTTCCGGTTCTTTGACCGGTCCGGTTTTGACAACCATGGTTTACAGAACCCCTTTAGCTTCTCAGTTGTGGCTTTTGGTATTTACTCCTTTGTCGTTCTAAATTGAATTCCTTCGTCTGGTAAATCTAGCAATGTGGCTAGATAGGCAGGGGTTACAACGATTTTCTGACCTTTAACAGTGGTCTCCAAATAGTCACAGTCATTTGCATCAACACGTAGATTCGAGTAGAATTCCCGTACTAACCTGGGATATGTTGTTCCTGAAAGAGAGAAGAGACCTTTCCACCTGTTCTTCTCGATCCATTCACAGAATGGTTTCTCAGACGAGACAAAACTTGAAGAAAACCATCGGCATGTTAAAACCTCCAGATTGTTGACCTTTGAATGTACCTTGATCATTTTCCTTTCTATTTCCGCCGAAGGACCCGCGTGGTCAGTGGGTTTGTCTGTGGTTTGAGTTTTAGGGGTTTTGTTTTTGCCGGAAGCCATTTTTGAAGGTTTTGAAGTTCTTAGGTGAGAAAGAAGTTTGTTTTTCAGGAGATTACAGGCGTAAGGAATGAAGAGTGGGGATTCTTCCACTTTTTATATAAATTTACGGCGGTCCTTAATCATTAACTAGCCGTTTTTACCTAGGGACGTTCAACCGACAAAAGTTCTGTCAATTATGACATCTTCAGCGCATGGGATTTGTCATTAATGTGCGTCTTCCCAAGGTGCCAGAGGTTACACGTGTAGGTTCTCTTTACGCGAGTGGGTTTTTACTAGGTTTTGCTTGAATTTCGAAGCATCCACGATATTGATTGCCTAAGATAATTTCTCTATCACTAATTTACTCAACATACGTTACTCACTCAGCATGTGTATTTACTCAACATAGAGTGATTACTCAATATGTTTATCTACTCAGCATAGGATGTTTACTCAGCTTTTATGCCTACTCAGTATCATCACTCAATATATATGTCAATTCAGCATAGGGTGGCTTTTTCATTTTCAAGTGTAGTAAGGAGTTGATATTTTACTCAACATGGCATTTGCACAATTATTCAAAGTTCCACTCATATGACAATTATTTAATACAGACTTAGTTAGAGTGGATTTGACATACCAATTGCTTCCCTTAGTGTGTTGAATTGTTCTCGTGCTAAGGGCTTTGTGAAGATATCTGCAAGCTGATCATTTGTTGGCACGTAGGTCAGCTTGATCTCATCTTTTAGTACATGGTCTCTGATGAAGTGATGCCTTATGCTAACATGCTTCATCCTGCTGTGTTGGACTGGATTTTTAGATAGATCAATGGCACTTTTGTTGTCGCATTTGATCTCTATTGTCTTTGTTTTGACTCCGTAATCCTCAAGTTGTTGCTTTATCCATAGGACTTGTGCAACACAGCTTCCAGCAGCCACGTACTCAGCTTCAGTTGTAGACAGAGCTACGGATGATTGCTTCTTGCTGAACCAAGATACTAGACAGCTTCCAAGGAAATGACATCCTCCTGAAGTACTCTTCCGTTCTAGCTTATCTCGTCCATAGTCAGCATCAGTATATCCAATGAGTGTGAAGTCATTTGAGGTTGGATACCATAGACCTGCATCAACTGAGCTTTGCAAGTATCTAAAAATTCTTTTTACAGCAGTTAGATGAGATTCCCTGGGGTCAGCTTGATATCTAGCACAATAGCATACTGAGTATTGAATATCTGGTCTACTAGCAGTGAGATAGAGTAAGGAACCTATCATACCTCGATAGAGTTTACTATCAACTGACTTACTCTTCTCATCCTTGCATAGGACAATATCAGTACCCATGGGGGTTGATATTGGTTTGCAATCTACCATGCTGAATTTCTTTAACATTTCCTTGGTGTACTTAGACTGACTTATAAAGATGCCATTCTTGCCTTGCTTGATTTGAAGTCCAAGGAAGAAGTTGAGTTCACCCATTATGGACATTTCGAACTCAATTTGCATCTGTTGGCTAAATTCTTTGCATAAAGATTCGTCAGTAGCACCAAAAATTATATCATCAACATATATTTGTGCAAGTAGGGTATGTTTACCCTTTTTCTTAATAAACAAGGTTGTGTCAGCTTTTCCCCTGACATAGTTCCTGGTCAGCAGGAAGTTGGTTAACCTCTCATACCAAGCTCTTGGAGCTTGCTTTAGGCCATACAGAGCCTTTTTAAGTTTATAAACGTAGTTTGGAAATTTTGGATCTTCAAACCCAGGAGGTTGACTAACATATACCTCTTCGTTTATAAAGCCATTAAGAAATGCACTTTTCACATCCATTTGATATAGTTTAAAATTCATGTAACTAGCATAGGCACACAATATACGTATAGCTTCTAGTCTAGCAACAGGAGCAAATGTTTCTCCATAGTCTATACCCTCTTGCTGACTATAGCCTTAGGCTACAAGACGAGCTTTGTTTCTAATCACATTTCCATGCTCATCTAGCTTATTTCTAAAGACCCACTTAGTTCCTATGGGCTTTTGATCCCTAGGTTTAGGTACTAAATCCCATACCTCATTTCTGGTAAATTGGTCAAGCTCTTCTTGCATAGCATTGATCCAATATTCATCTTGCTCAGCATCAGCAAAGTTCTTTGGCTCATGTATTGAGACGAATGCAACATTGCTGAGGTATTTTCTAAGCTGATCTTTGGTCATTAATTTGTTGTTGGCGGCATCAAGAATGGCTTGTTCTGTATGTCCTCTTGGGATCTTTATTTCCTTGGGCAATGTTGAGTTGTTTGGAAGAGGTGTTTCTACAATCTCTACAGGAATAGATTGGTCAACAAATGATATTTCAATTTCTTGCTTACCTTGGGTCAGCTCCTGTATAGTTGACACAGAGTCTTCTGGTTGATCAGCGGAAGCTGAGCCTGGTTCATCTTCTTCAGGCTGAGCTGACTTACCTGTAGGGTCAGTTTCATCGAACTCAACATGTACAGACTCTTCTACAACCTGAGTTCTTTTGTTAAATACTCTATATGCTTTACTGTTTGTTGAGTACCCTAAAAAGATCGCCTCGTCAGCTTTAGCATCAAATTTAGCAAGGTTGTCTTTTGTATTGAGTATAAAGCATTTACACCCAAAGGCACGAAAGTATCCAATGTTGGGCTTTCGACCTTTCCAAAGTTCATATGGGGTTTTCTTAAGTATAGGTCTAACTAGAGCCCTGTTCAGTATGTAACATGCCGTGTGAACAGCTTCACCCCAGAAGTACTTTGGAAGCCTATTTTCACTCAGCATTGTCCTAGCTATTTCGACAATGGTTCTATTTTTCCTTTCAACGACCCCATTTTGTTGAGGTGTTCTAGGAGCAGAGAAGTTGTGGTCAATACCACTGGTTTCACAGAATTCATCAAACTGTTGATTTTTGAATTCTCCACCATTGTCGCTTCTAATGTGAGCTACTCTTAGGTCTTTGTCATTTTCAAGCTTTTTGATCAATGTGGTAAACATCTCAAAGGTTTCATCCTTGCTACTCAGCAAGATGATCCAAGTGTACCGAGAGAAATCATCTACAATAACCAAGGAAAATTTCTTACCTCCCAAGCTGAGTGGCTGGATAGGTCCGAAAAGATCCAAGTGTAGTAATTCCAATGGTCTTTTGGTTGAGACAATATTTTTGCTATGAAATGACTTTTTAGTTTGTTTGCCTTGCTGGCACGCTTTACACAGTTGATCTTTTTCAAACTTTAATTTGGGTAATCCCTCAACTAATTGCTTTCTAGCTAATTTGGCAAGAAGGTCCATGCTGACATGCCCAAGTCTTCTATGCCATAGCCAGGAGTTGTCCTCTTTAGTCACTAAGCATATGTTTTTAGAAAACAGTTTTTCTAAGTTTAACATGTATACATTTTCTACACGAGGTGCAGTTAAAATCAGTTCATTTGTATTTCCCTCGAGTATTTGACATTTAGTATCATCAAATACAACCTTTCTGCCGCTCTTGCAAAGCTGAGCTACACTCAGCAGATTGTATTTGAGACCTTTAACTAAGGAGACAGACTCAATAGTTGGGTTACCTCCGATAGTACCTGATCCGACTATCTTACCCTTCTTGTTGTCTCCAAAGCTTACACTTCCACCTCGTTTAAGCTCTAGTGTGATGAACTGAGTTTCATCACCTGTCATATGCCTTGAGCATGCGCTGTCTATATACCATAGTTTTGACTTCTCCACGCATGTCAAGCTGACCTGCAGTTCAAACTATTCATTTTTAGGTACCCAATTTCTTTTGGGTCCTTTCTTGTTAGTATAAACAGGTGCAAAATCATATTTTAGCTTGTGACGACATACTTTTATGGTGTGGCCTGGCTTACCACAGAAATCACAAAAAGGTACCCTTTGTGGGTTGAACTGAGTATAGTCAGCATTATTGTGTTGGGCATGCCAACATACTTTTGTGGTATGTCCTTTTCTTCCGCAGAAGTCACATTGGACAGTCCGCTTGTTATGCCAACATACATCCTTTGTGTGTCCCCTTTTTCCACAACACTCACATTGAGTAACTTGCTTATGCTGACTAGTATTTGCGTACTCAGCATGGGCTTTATTTCTTTTTGAGCCCTTCTCTTGACTCTGTAACGTTGTGATGTCCTTTCTAAGTTTCTTTGACTCAGATTGAACCTCCGTGACAAACTTATGTAAGATTTGCATGTTGGTATGCAAGTCAGAGTTGTCCTGGAGAAGATATCGGAGGTCACTCAGCTTGACCTCTTCAATCTCATCACAGCGCCTGCTGAGTGCCTTAATCTTTTTGTTACACTTCTTAGTTAGTGTATATAAGTCACTCAGGGCATTTACCATTTCGTTTCTAAGCAAAAGTAAGGATGTTACCTCATTGTTGTGATTCTCCTGGTCAGTTTCATCAGAGAGGTCAGCATGCTCAGATTGGGATTGGTCAGCTCCATCATCTGCCATAAAACATATATTGGCTATTTCATTTTGCTCAGCTTCAGATGATGTTGACTCATCACTGTCACTCCACGTGGCTACCATAGCCTTTTTGCTTCCCTTCTTCTCTTTCTTGAGGTTGGGACAGCTTGACTTGATGTGCCCGGTTTGATGACACTCAAAACATGTGACAGATTTCGAGCTGTCCTTCTTGTACTTGTCACTTGACTCAGCTTTGTACTTATCATTTCTTCTAAATGATCTTTTGCCATTTCTATCATTTCTCCTGAACAACTTTTTCATCTTTCTGGTGAACATGGCCAGTTCTTCATCATCAGTTGACTCCGCTTCAGTTGAGTCAGCTTTCATGACAAAGGATTTTTGTTTCTTATCTTCTGATTTTTCTTTCTCTTTGGCTTCAAAGTTTTTCATAGAGATTTCATGGGTCAGCAGGGATCCGATCAACTCATCATATTTGTAGGTAGTCAAGTCTTGGGCTTCTTCTACAGCTGTTAGACGAGGTGTCGCGGCCTAATCTCCCGGGCGGACCGGGGGGTGGACACCTCATGGCGACGTAAGCGGTGATTGGCGCCGAAAGCAACCAATCGTGGAATCAAGCTGCTCGGCAGGACCGGAGCTCGGAGTATGGAAGAGTCGCCACCCACGAATGGGAAAATGAACACCTGTTGGGGTTTTATGTCCTATAGTCAATTGTTGCAGGATACAAACTTATTGTAAATGAATTGTTCTTTATATCATTTGTTTTAATGAGATATATGTTTTATAACTATATAAAGGCAATCCCTTTTAAGCACTAAATAAAGTCTAATAAAAGGAAATCCGTAAGTTTGTTTAAAGTGATTATAAAGTGTTCATACAAGCATGAAGTGAGACAAAACTTTATAATAAACTAATAAAATTAAAACCACCCCAAGTCAAGTGATATATTTAGGATTGATATATCACAGTTGAGACTTGTATGTAACAACGTCTTCTGTCCGACAGAAAGCTGATCTCAGAAGCTTCACATATATAGATATCTGGACAGTTACATAGATCCGGTAAAACGTTGTTCATTAGAATTGGGGATCCGACTTAAGATAACAGGATGGGTAGATTCATCCTTGTCAACTGTTCATCTCATTGGTATTAATAGGTATAACTAATCCTCAGACTCAAAGGAATGTTAATTGGTCATCCTGAATTACTGAATGTGAGACTTTGATCCTATGGTCCCACGATCCTTAACAGAGATGACTCTGGGGTGTGAACTGCAAAGGTTGGGTGTCACAGGAAGTAATTTCAGGGTAGTTATACATTGGATTGAGCATTTATCACTCCCGATTAATGGGAGATACATCCAAGGATCGCTTGTGGAAGACTTGACTCTAAACCCTTGCAAGGTGATAGCTTAAGAGTAGAAATACAGATTTCACTTAACCTATCTTTTTGAGTTGACTCGGCCAATAACAAGTAAAACGAACGTCTCGCTATATGTGACTTGACATTACCCATAGTCATAAGATTCAGTTCAAGGATGTAGTTGATAAAGGATCGTATTATACCGTAACTAATACGGAAGGGTTAACGACAGAATCAACCTGTCTTCTTAACGGACTCTGGGGGAATGATTACGGACTTGCCAATAACATACTCTGTACATCATTCCGTTATGCAAGGGATTAAATATAATTCTTGAAGAAATTAATTTAATAGGTTGCATACGGCCAGAAGTAGTAAGGACCTAATGGATCACACATAAGACTTGGAACCAAAAGAGAGATGGATATGATTAATAGATGGAAGCCCAATTAAGCCCAGTAAGGCCCAAATACTAGGAGGGGGCCGAAATTTATATATGTTAGTAAGGAATTAATTTTATTCCATTAATCCTAATTAGATTAGGATTATGAATTAAATTAATTAAGAGATAATTAAGTTAGGAGTTTTAATTAGATTAATATACTCCTATTATTATCCAATTAGGTTATTTATTATTATCCTAAATGTATTTGATATATTATAAGATAATAATTAGGAATCCTATTCCGAATGGAATTCCTATTAAGTAACCTATTCCTATCTAACTAGGGTTTAGATACAAGCTAATATATATACCCCTTCTCTTAATGAATTTCGACCAAGCCTATATCCCTCCCCACTTGTGATTTTCGAAATTGCTTAAGAGAGAGAGAAAAGAATTCTATTCCCAAGTTCGTGAACAAGAATTCATACGGTATTCCATCGATTGATTAATCTTATTCATCCCTCTTTCTCTTTGATCTTGTGTTGGTTTATTAGAGGCAATCTATTTTGGTTGCATCTCATAAGGGTTGATTTCATCTTAGCCTCACCGTATTAAACTTTGTGGTTGGAATCTCGGAGAAGAATTGTGGGCGCTTCTTTAACAACGATAGATTGTTCATCGAAAGGTATTCCTTCTTATCCATCTTTATATGAAATAACGATTAACGGATCCTATGGTTAAAAGGAAGTAGGCTAAAAATTTTATATTTCCGCTGCTATACCTTAGCCTTAATTTCCTTCAGTGGTATCAGAGCCATCGTTAAATCCGTTATTTCATATATGAAAATATAGAAGTTTTCAATAGGATTGAATAAATATTTATGGTTAGGATTAATTGACAAATAGTATTGATTGATTAATTCTAAAGATAAATAAAGTTTTGATTAATTGTTAATTAAAACTGATTATGCTTATGTTCCTAATAATTTCGGTTGATAATCATTATAACAAAATCTATTAGTTTTATAGTTAGGTTGATAAAATTAGTTTTATTAATTCTAAATGATAAAACGGAAATCTATTGTAGATTATCCTATTTCTGAAAACCGTTTTAAAATTATTTTAGAACTGATATATATATATATATTTAATATATAAAAAAAATATGACAGCAGCCCGAGTCGCTCCTCACGGCGCGACTGGCCGCTGTCACGCGGCTGTTGCCTCACGGCAGCAGCCGCGTGCGGCGCAGGGGCGCCGCTGCCGCAAGGCGACAGCGCCCCGCGTGCCCTAAGGGCTGCTGCCAATCGGCAGCAGCCCGCCCTCGGGCCCGGCCCGATACCCACTTGATTTTAAAATAGGTTTAAAATCGTTTTATGTTAAATGTATATATATGTTTCAGAAATTAATAGTTTTCTGTTTTGATTATCGAATGAATAATTCGTTTAAATGTTTGTTTTTACAAATATGTAAATCAAAGTGTTAAATGAATTAAAATCAAAATAAATGGGACGAGCATAATCAACGTTTTATATGGTTATATTAATCTAAGGATTAATATAAAGATACAAAACGATTAGAAGTAAAATTGGATGAAAGTTAATTTGACGAGTTAATGTGATTAACCTAAATATTACATAAGCCGGTTATGTAATCAACCAATTAAATTTATTTAATTGAGTCTATGCATGTTTGGAGTTATGGACACATTTGGACCCTTTTTTAGTCTTTTGGTATTTTTGAAATAGGGCCTGCGCGTCCTGCCTTTCTACTATCTATTGTAATTTCTCCTCTCATCTGATTCCCTTCAATTCAATTGAAGTTTTCTTATAGTAGTATAGAAATTAATATGTAATTTCAAGGCGCCATGGAGAAGACGGAGGACCTAAAGAGAAATATGTAATAGTTAGTATTTCCTTAGGTTCGGCCTTTTATTCCGTCTCTGGCTCGACGGAATAATTTAGATAATGTGTCCATAACGCCAATGTATGTGAATGTATGTATGTCTGATGTATGCTAAAGCAAATCAAGACTAAGTTAGATTATGAGACTTAAATAAAATCCCTCATTAAAAAGTTAAGTAAATAAGTAAGTTATTAAAATCGGTTGCCCCTCCCTAATATTATAATTCAGCCGGCAGTACTGGGGGACTTTGGGTTGTTGAGTAAACTCAAGCTCGGGGTCTTATGGTAACACCTGAATTATCGAAAATCATTTTTCATGAATATGGGGTAATACTTAAATTAGATTATGATAATTGGATGAGTAAACTCATGTTGTCATAAATTAATGGGCAAAACGGTTGGGATTAATATGAATAGCATATTAGTTACTAATGTGGTTAGCAACCCAATAACCTAGGAATCACATTAAAGATGTGATTGATTGTATGAATCTACCTAATGAATGAGACTAGCTTGTTGAGTAAACTCAAGGCGAAATCTCAGGAGTTAGGATCCTAGCTCACTAAAGGATTTGTGAAATTCTTCGAATTAATATGGAGGGTTATTAATTTGGCAAAATAATGGGAGCAATCTGAAATAAATTAAAAGGCCTATAATTTTAGATTGTTAAACTTTAAAGCAAATGAATGACATACGTTTACTCTTTCTCACTCTCAGGTTTTGTTTAAACACACACTCTTAAAATCATGACTAAAACCAATCTGCAAAACATCCTTACTGATAACAAATTGAATGGTTCAAACTTCACCGACTGGTTTCGTAACCTCAAAATTGTTTTGAAGTTCGAGAAAATTGGGTATGTACTTGATACATCGATACCCCCTGTCCCTGAAGATGATGCTCCCATCGAGGAAATTGATGCTTATCAGAAGCACAAGGCTGATGATGATCATGCCGCTTGCATCATGCTTGCATCGATGACATCGGAATTACAAAGGCAACATGAGGAGATGAATGCATATTCCATCATCATGCACCTAAAGGAATTGTTTGGGAAACAAACCAGGTGCGAACGCTACGAGATATCAAAACTGTTATATCGTTGCAGGATGCAAGAGGGCACATCTGTCATGACACATTGTGTCAAGATGATAGGCTATATTACCAAACTTTCTAGTATTGGATTTGTGATGGACAACGAATTAAGTACCGACTTGGTTCTTCAGTCCCTCCTAGAGAGTTATTCACAGTTCATCATGAACTACCAAATGAATGACTTGCAAACCTCTCTTGAAGAGCTTGCAAACATGCTCAAATCAGTTGAGCCCAATGTGAAGAAAGACAAGGCCATACCGGCTCTTGTAATCGAGGGATCGAGGAAAAGAAAAGGGAAATTTCCCAATTCTAAACATCCCAAGAAAGGTAAGAAAGATGTGTCCAAGGGAAAGGAAGTTAAGAAGCCCAAAGGAGAGTGCCACTTCTGTGGTAAAGACGGGCATTGGAAGAGAAACTGCAAGGAGTATCTAGCCACCCTCAAGAAGGGAAAAGGCGGTGCTTCTTCATCTGGTATGTTCTATATTGAAATAAATACGGTTTCATTGTCTGAATCTTGGGTACTTGATACCGGATGTGGATCTCATATTTGTACAAATATGCAGGAGCTAAAACAGACTAAGGAACTAAAGAAAGGAATCATAAACTTGCGAGTGGGAAATGGAGCAAGAGTTGCCGCCCTCGCAATTGGAGATTATGTTTTACTTTTGCCCTCTGGGCTTGTAATAGAATTAAGGAATTGTTTATACGTTCCTGAGATGTCTCGTAACATTATTTCTATTAGCCATCTCGTTGACGACGGTTTTCATATTTCAATAAAGAACAATAGTTGCAATTTTTATAAAGATTCGATCTTTTATTTTTCAGGAATATCACAAAATGGGATTTATGTGTGTTTTTGCAATTGATACCAAAAGACATAAGCTAGATAATTCAACTTACTTGTGGCATTATCGTTTAGGCCATATAAACAAGAGACGCATGCTAAAGCTACATTCAGATGGGCTTATAGATCCAATCGATTCTGAATCATTGGAAACATGCGAATCATGTTTAAAAGGTAAAATGACAAAGACACCCTTTAGCAATAAAGGTGAGCGTGTATCAGACACTCTAGGACTCATTCATTCAGATGTATGTGGTCCTATGTCAGTCCAAGCAAGAGGAGGATTCAGATACTTCATTAGCTTCATAGATGATCATACTCGCTATGGTTATATCTACTTGATGAGGCACAAATCAGAAGCTTTTGACAAGTTCAAATGCTTTAAGAATGAAGTGGAAAATCAATTAGGAAAGAAAATAAAAACACTTCGATCTGATTGAGGTGGCGAATATCTTTTTGATGATTTTCTGAATTATCTAACTGAATGTGGGATATGCTCACAATGGACACCTCCCTATACGCCACAACACAATGGTGTATCCGAGAGGAGAAACCGTACCCTATTAGATATGGTACGATCCATGATGAGCATGGCCTTACTTCCAAAGACGTTCTGGGGCTATGCCTTAGAAACTGCCATCTTCACCCTAAATCGAGTACCAACTAAATCCGCTAGTTCCACGCCATATGAATTGTTCGTTGGTAGGAAACCCGTGTTCTCTTTCATGAGAGTATGGGGTTGTTCAACATATGTCAAACGCATTGCATCCGACAAATTAGATTCTAAATCTGATAAATGTTTCCTCATCGGATACCCTAAGGAAACTATGGGATATTACTTCTATCATCCAGATGATCAGAAAGTAATCGTATCCAAACACGCAACCTTCTTAGAGAAAGAGTTTCTCGAATAAACACAAAAGGGAAGCGTGATTGAACTCGATGAAGTTCAAGAGGAAGAAACACCGACTGAAACAACGGAGGCGGTCGAGGTACCCGAAGAAGTCCCATTAGATAAGACTCCAGTGGCACCTATTCGTAGATCACGAAGAGTCCGTGAACTCCCAGTTAGATATGGTTTTCTAGTGGGAGATGATGACGAGGTTCCCGTGTTAGACGACGAACCCGAAAACTACGAAGAGGCTCTTACTAGTCCAGATTCTAAAGCATGGCTTGAGGCCATGGATTCTGAAATGGATTCCATGTATACTAACCAAGTTTGGACTTTGGTTGATCCACCCGAAGGGATAAAACCCATTGGGTGCAGATGGATCTTCAAAAAGAAGACTGACATGGATGGAAAGGTTAGCACCTACAAGGCTAGGTTGGTAGCGAAAGGATATCGTCAAAAATAAGGTGTTGAGTATGACGAAACCTTCTCTCCCGTTGCTATGTCCAAATCAATCAGAATCATGCTTGCAATTGCCGCTCATTTTGATTATGAGATTTGGCAAATGGATGTGAAAACAACTTTCCTAAACGGAAACCTGCTTGAGGATGTATACATGATGCAACCTGAAGGTTTCATATCAAAGGGTGCAAATAAAGTTTGCAAACTTCAGAGATCCATTTATGGACTCAAGCAAGCATCTAGAAGCTGGAACAAGCGTTTTGACGAAACCATAAAACAATTTGGTTTCGAACAAAATTGCGAAGAAGCTTGCATTTACAAGAAAGCAAGTGGGAGCTCTATAGCATTTCTCATACTATATGTGGACGATATACTGTTAATGGGAAATGACATTGCTCTATTACAGTTAGTGAAAATATGGTTATCTGGTAACTTCTCAATGAAAGACCTTGGTGAAGCAGCCTATATACTTGGTATAAAGATCTACAGAGATAGATCGCGTAGACTGCTTGGTTTTTCACAGGCTACATACATTGAAAAGGTGCTAAATCGGTTTAGCATGCTTGAATCGAAACGAGGTAACTTACCCATGGTACATGGAGTAAAGTTAAACAATCATCAATGTCCTAAAACTGATGATGACAAATGACGCATGGCTGTAGTCCCGTACGCCAGCGCGATCGGTTCGATTATGTATGCTATGCTATGCACTAGACCCGACGTAGCGTTCGCGTTATCTGTAACGAGTCGTTACCAAGGGAATCCGGGAGACGAGCATTGGATTGCCGTCAAAAACATTCTTAAGTACTTGAGAAGAACTAAAGATATGTTTCTAGTGTACGGAGAAGGAGATCTGAAAATACAAGGATTTTCAGACGCTAGTCATCTCACAGATGAGAATGATTTTAAATCCCAATCAGGATACCTGTTTATCCTAAATGGGGGCGCGGTCAGTTGGAAAAGTTCCAAGCAGGGAAGCGTAGCTTTCTCTACGACCGAGTCAGAGTACATCGCTGCTGCGGAAGCAGCAAAGGAAGCAGTTTGGATTAGAAAGTTCATTACAGAACTAGGTGTGGTGCCTGACATTGTCAATCCCATTACTCTGTACTGTGATAACAATGGAGCCATTGCGGAAGCAAAGGAACCACGGTCTCATAATGCATCCAAGCACTACCTAAAGCGATACCACATCATTAGAGAGATTGTGGCTAGAGGAGATGTGAGAATAGAAAGAGTACCTACAGAGGACAACGTTGCAGATCCGTTGACAAAGCCTTTAACCCAGAAAGTACATGATCGTCATGTAACTTCTACTGGGATAAGTTTTAGAAACAATTGGCTTTAGTCCAAGTGGGAGTATGTTGGGGTTTTGTGTCCTATAGTCAATTGTTGCAGGATACAAACTTATTGTAAATGAATTGTTCTTTATATCATTTGTTTTAATGAGATATATGTTTTATAACTATATAAAGGCAATCCCTTTTAAGCACTAAATAAAGTCTAATAAAAGGAAATCCGTAAGTTTGTTTAAAGTGATTATAAAGTGTTCATACAAGCATGAAGTGAGACAAAACTTTATAATAAACTAATAAACTTAAAACCACCCCAAGTCAAGTGATATATTTAGGATTGATATATCACAGTTGAGACTTGTATGTAATAATGTCTTCTGTCCGACAGAAAGCTGATCTCACAAGCTTCACATATATAGATATCTGGATGTTACATAGATCCGGTGAAACGTTGTTCATTAGGATTGGGGATCCGACTTGAGATAACAGGATGGGTAGATTCATCCTTGTCAACTGTTCATCTCATTGGTATTAATAGGTATAACTAATCCTCAGACTCAAAGGAATGTTAATTGGTCATCCTGAATTACTGAATGTGAGACTTTGATCCTGTGGTCCCACGATCCTTAACAGAGATGACTCTGGGGTGTGAACTGCAAAGGTTGGGTGTCACAGGAAGTAATTTCAGGGTAGTTATACATTGGATTGAGCATTTATCACTCCCGATTAATGGGAGATACATCCAAGGATCGCTTGTGGAAGACTTGACTCTAAACCCTTGCAAGGTGATAGCTTAAGAGTAGAAATACAGATTTCACTTAACCTATCTTTTTGAGTTGACTCGGCCAATAACAAGTAAAACGAACGTCTCGCTATATGTGACTTGACATTACCCATAGTCATAAGATTCAGTTCAAGGATGTAGTTGATAAAGGATCGTATTATACCGTAACTAATACGGAAGGGTTAACGACAGAATCAACCTGTCTTCTTAACGGACTCTGGGGGAATGATTACGGACTTGCCAATAACATACTCTGTACATCATTCCGTTATGCAAGGGATTAAATATAATTCTTGAAGAAATTAATTTAATAGGTTGCATACGGCCAGAAGTAGTAAGGACCTAATGGATCACACATAAGACTTGGAACCAAAAAAGAGATGGATATGATTAATAGATGGAAGCCCAATTAAGCCCAGTAAGGCCCAAATACTAGGAGGGGGCCGAAATTTATATATGTTAGTAAGGAATTAATTTTATTCCATTAATCCTAATTAGATTAGGATTATGAATTAAATTAATTAAGAGATAATTAAGTTAGGAGTTTTAATTAGATTAATATACTCCTATTATTATCCAATTAGGTTATTTATTATTATCCTAAATGTATTTGATATATTATAAGATAATAATTAGGAATCCTATTCCGAATGGAATTCCTATTAAGTAACCTATTCCTATCTAACTAGGGTTTAGATACAAGCTAATATATATACCCCTTCTCTTAATGAATTTCGACCAAGCCTATATCCCTCCCCACTTGTGATTTTCGAAATTGCTTAAGAGAGAGAGAAAAGAATTCTATTCCCAAGTTCGTGAACAAGAATTCATACGGTATTCCATCGATTGATTAATCTTATTCATCCCTCTTTCTCTTTGATCTTGTGTTGGTTTATTAGAGGCAATCTATTTTGGTTGCATCTCATAAGGATTGATTTCATCTTAGCCTCACCGTATTAAACTTTGTGGTTGGAATCTCGGAGAAGAATTGTGGGCGCTTCTTTAACAACGGCAGATTGTTCATCGAAAGGTATTCCTTCTTATCCCTCTTTATATGAAATAACGATTAACGGATCCTATGGTTAAAAGGAATTAGGCTAAATTTTTTATATTTCTGCTGCTATACCTTAGCCTTAATTTCCTTCAGTGGTATCAGAGCCATCGTTAAATCCGTTATTTCATATATGAAAATATAGAAGTTTTCAATAAGATTGAATAAATATTTATGGTTAGGATTAATTGACAAATAGTATTGATTGATTAATTCTAAAGATAAATAAAGTTTTGATTAATTGTTAATTAAAACTGATTATGCTTATGTTCCTAATTATTTCGGTTGATAATCATTATAACAAAATCTATTAGTTTTATAGTTAGGTTGATAAAATTAGTTTTATTAATTCTAAATGATAAAACAGAAATCTATTGTAGATTATCCTATTTCTGAAAACCGTTTTAAAATTATTTTAGAACTGATATATATATAAATATATATATATATATATTTAATATAAAAAAAATATGACAGCAGCCCGAGGCAGCCCGACATCGCCCGGTTATGAACCACCGGCCTCCTACTCAGCGTGTTAGACGATAACGGACTAATCGCATATTTCTTTAAGTTTAAAATTCATTTGAAACCTTTTCTTTCTCGTTTTGAAAACCGTTTTGAGCATATATTATTGAAAGCCATTTTGGTAAAGAATCACCCATTTACATCAGTTCAAAATACATAGGAGAGAGAGGGGGGAGAAGAAAGAATTGATTTGTTTACAATGTGATTTATGCTTCGTATTACACACTAACTCTAAACTAAACTCACTTCCCAAAAATGATTTTATTTACATGGTTCGTACCTTAATCTCCGTTGGAACGATTTAGGTACGTTTTAAAACCTCGTTTAATGACATTCACTCGAATCGCCGTTGGAACGACTCGAGCGTAGGAAAATATTGAGATAAAAGTTTTAACAAGAAAACGTGATTAAGCATACAAGTCAATTTATTTTGTTAAAAAAAAACCATTTAGTTAAGAAAACAATTCAAAAACTCTATTATTTACAATTAAAAGCAATTTTAATTACAAGGTTCGCTTAATTCGTCGTTGGAACGAATTAAGGTTTTAAAACGTGATGTTTTAAGAAATGGTTTAAAAATGTCAAGAAAACGTTATTTACACTTTAGGAATATCTAGAAAACTTTAAGTTTAAATAAGCAAATTAAACTCTTTTTTGTGATTTTACTTTCCCCTTTTCACTCAATTAACCTTTAACATTATCATAATTGCAACCATAAACCAACTAAACCAAAATTCCTCAATTGAAAACCAATTTAAAACCATGTCCCCAAATGCCAAAAAGAATAAGGAAGAATATGTACATATATACATATATATATTTTTAGATAAAAATAATGATATACATATAACTTTGAAAACCAAGCAAAGAATACCTTATAGTATAGCTAAGTATATGTATAATAATGAAAATAACACTAAGTATGATATATTATAATCAAAACATGTAAAAATGATGAGGCAAGTTCACAAATAAGAAAATAACCTTTGATTCAAAAACGATATTTACATCATAACCCAAAAAACCAATTAATCATCCCAAAAGTCACAAAAACTATACATATATACTTATATAATTTACAAAACCAAATCAATATAAGTTAAATTTCTAACATAACATAAATAGACATATAATATGTTGATAATAATTATATAAACCAAAGATATATTTATCAAGTATTTTACATAAGTAAATAGAGATATACTTAAGAAGAAATGTCAAAAAGATAAGAAAAAGACTAAAAAATGGGTATTTAAGGTTCCATCAGCTTTACCGACGGAAAATCCGTCGGTAAACAACTATTAGTGACAGAAAACGGAGAATTACAGAAACAGTCCACAACTTTTCAGATTTATTCAAAAGCTTTAGATTAGATCTATTCTATCGTTTTGGACCTCCGAGCTACCCAAATTAGATCATAGCCTATAACGGAGAATCCTAAAACGATGTTTTATTTTAAAACATCATTTAGAAATATTTTTTAAAACTTATAATTACAACGTTTTTATTAATCCCGAACTACCTTTGAATCGGATCACGGTTCGTATTGGGATATTAAAACGAGGTTTTTATTTTAAAACAAAACCGAACGTTTATCTAATACGAGACGAAAATTAAATAAATACGAAAAATTAAATAAAACGTGATAAATAAATAAATAACTAAATAAATAAAATTATAACATAAAAATAAATAAATAAAGGAAATAAATTAAATAAAACGAGTCTAGTCCTCGGATAATACCTCAAGATCGGTATCTGACAGTCGAAGTCGGTCGATTCCACGAGTTGTGATTTTTCGGTTTTTTTTTTGTGTTTGTCGTCTTTTTAGTAAAAAATTTAACTTTTGGGAAATTCGGACTTTTTGAGAAAAAAAATATTTTTCTCAAAAAAATTCACTTTCTCTCTCTAAAAATGTCTAGAGTGAGAAAGCTCTCCAAAAATTCCTCCCCTCTCTCTTGCATGGGGATCCGTGCCTTAAATAGGCAACGGGTCCCGGAAGTCTTTGGGCGACGCCCAAATAAAATTGGGCGTCGCCCAAAACTGGTTGGGCGAACGCCCAACTTTCGTTGGGCGGACGCCCAACATTAGTTGGGCGAACGCCCAACTATCGTTGGGCGTACGCCCAACCTCGGTTGGGCGCGCGCGCCCAACTGACGTTGGGCGTTCGCCCAACGAGCGTCGGGCGTCCGCCCAACATCGCTGGGCGCTCGCCCAGCGGCTGCCGGGCGCACTCGCCCAGCGGCCGCCGGGCATGCGTCCCACGCTGTCGGGCGCCTGCGCGCTCCGCTGCCGGGCGTGTGCGCCCAGCGGACATCGAGCGTGCGCCCCGCGCTGCCGGGCGTTTGCGCCCAGCGGACGTCGAGCGTGCGCCCCGTGCTACCGGGCGTGCGTCCAACTGTCGTCGGACACGCGTCGGCTGCCGCTAGGCGCTCGCACCACGTCGCTGAGCACTTGCGAGCCGTCCACTTGACGACCGCGACTCCCACTAATTTCTTCCCTTTTTATTATATATTTTTGCTTTAAGAACTTCCGGAACCAACCGCTTCAACCGTCTTGTTACAGGTTTTCGTCACAGGTCCTCCGACTCGATGTTTACAGTTGCCCCTACTTTCCTATTTTGACAGTGATGTGTGTGTTTTGAAAACGTTTTTTGCTAAAGCAACACATGCAATGTAAAACATATAAAAGTAAAAGACACGTAAAGAGTAGGAGGAAGAATACCTGACCTTTGCACTGCACGTTCCGGCGTTGTTCTCGATTCATTCCGTCTTTGCCTTTGAATCGGCTGCCGGCGGAAATTCTTCTTACGGACCCTAGCCTAAGTTGACTGCGGGTAAAAATGGCTCAAAAGCAACCCTGGTGCACGACCGCGAGTAAAATGGCTCAAAAGCGACCCCGGCCTACGACCGGGGGGTAAATGGCTCAAAAGCAACCCTGGTCTACGACCGTGGGTAAAATGGCTCAAAAGCAACCCCGGTCTACGACCGGGGGGGTAAAATGGCTCAAAAGCAACCCTGGTCCACGACTGCGGGTAAAATGGCTCAAAAGCAACCCTGGTCCACGACCGCGGGTAAAATGGCTCAAAAGCAACCCCGGTCTACGACCGGGGGTAAAATGGCTCAAAAGCAACCCTGGTCCACGACCGCGGGTAAAATGGCTCAAAAGCGACCCTGGTCTACGACCGTGGGTAAAATGGCTCAAAAGCAACCCTGGTCCACGACCGCGGGTAAAATGGCTCAAAAGCGATCATGGTCTACGACCGTGGGTAAAATGGCTCAAACGCAACCCCGGTCTACGACCGGGGATAAAATGGCTCAAAAGCAACCCTGGTCCACGACCGCGGGTAAAATGGCTCAAAAGCAACCCTGGTCCACGACCGCGGGTAAAATGGCTCAATAGCGAAAGGTTCTTTCTAACAATTCTGAATTCTAAAACACTGACGTCTGTGTTTTTACTGGAGCTACTATCTCGGATGTTTGAGTGGTTCGATAGGAACGTCTTTTTCGTCCGGAGTGATTCAAACTAACAATTATTTTTCTGTTGACTGTCGTCTGTATTTTGACTGGCGCCACTGTTCTGTAAAATTTGGCTGTCGTCTGGAGTCCCATCTTGATATTATTGGTCACTGTCTGGCAGAAACGCAGGCTGAAACGGATTGCAAATCGGAGGTCTGTGCACCTGGTAAATAATTATTTACTTTTTACCTTTATGTCACATCGTACCTTTTTCACTATTTACGGGAATGCCATTCCCTTTCCTTATATAAGGTGGTGGGGTTTCATTTCAACCCCACACCTTCTCTCTCTTCTCTCTCTCTCTAACTGCTGATTTGGATTATTTTCGGAATGGATTTGGATAACTATGATGGCACGAAGGGCATGGATGCGGGTTTTGAGAACCTCACTACAGTGGCCCATTTCCAGGATCCTACCTCACATCTGAGCCGGACCCGCTCTAACCAGGTAAGTACTTTCTTACTTCCTCGTCTTTTGACTAGATTTCTAGGCTTTAGTAACCCTATTTTGAACATGATTTGCATGCTAACATCTAGGTTGCTTTAGAAGACTTTAGCTAGAAAATATGAATTTCTTTGCCCGCAAGTAACACTTTATTTGTCTTTTGAAAGAATGTGAATTATATGCATGTGAATAGTAAACATACGAACAATGCATGCAACAATAAAAACGTGAATAGCACACGAATAGTGAAAACGTGAATAGTGCACGTAAATAGTAAAAACGTGAATAGTGCACGTGAATAGTGCACGTGAATAGTGCACGTGAATAGTAAAAACATGAATAGTGCACGTGAATAGTAAGATCGTGAATAACACATGTGAATAGTAAAAACATGAATAATGCACGTGAATAGTAAAAAAATGTGAATAACGCACGAATTAAATGTTAAAATTGGATCGATCTCTTTGCCAATGCGTGCGAGAGTAGATCAAAGGATAATGAATTAATCAAGTCATATACAAACAACCCTAAGAACGAGATTCCATAAAATGACAGTCCTAATTGACAAAGTGTCTCTAGGTTGGATTTGACCGAAAGAATAGCTAGATTAACGAGCTTTTATTAGACGCAAGCCTAGGAATAACACTTAAACTTACTTGTTCCGTTCTTTCCAGATTATTGGCATTTTCGGGACCACGGAGGACATTCGTGTGTGGTATTCCATGCTTAGCGCAGCGGCGAAAGCCCGCGTGCGAGAGTTGGGCTTCGAGCCCTTCATTTTAGCGTTGCCCCACGCCAACGAGGTGTGTGACTGCTTCGGCCTACGCGCCCTATGCGAGAGATGGGTTGACTCGACCCACTCCTTCCACCTCTCGTTCGGGGATATGACGATCTCACCTCGCGACTTCTCCTTGCTGACCGGATTGCGGGGGAGTGGTACTCCAGTTCCCTTCTCCTTTGATATGGTGCGTCCACGGGTTGACCGCGCCAGGTTGGCTGCTCTGATCGGACCAGGAGTCTACATGGGTGTCAAGTCCACCCCGACGAAGTTCATCACCACTTCTGGGCTTTTGAGTCGTAGGGACTTTTGTGGGACAGACGACACTGATCTGGCGGTCCGCGGCTTCCTTTTATACGCTTTAGGCGAGACGATCTTCCGCACCAAGAGCGGGACGATACACGCGGGTCTTATTCAGGCCTTCAGCGATTTGGACGCCGTGTCGTCTTACGATTGGGCAGGAGCGGGCTTGGCTTACTTGTACAAATTTTTGGATCTGACTTGCCGGAAACGCAAGGACTTTGGCGGTTACACTTTTGCTCTCCTGGTACGTGGTTCGTCCTTAACTTGCTTTTTTATCCTTTTCGTGATTTCTGTCCGTAACCCTTGTTTCTACAAGCAGGTTTGGGCCTATGAGACGCGGATTCTTCCATGCGAGCGTCGGCGCAGACCGCGGGTAGTTAGGCCCCCACTCATGGCTCGGTGGAGCGAGTTTAGTCTAGGAGCTGAGGAGAGGCGGACGGTGGCGCAATTCCTAGCCTGGATCGATTCACGGACTTTGGGAGAGGTGAACATCTTCAAACTACGCTAGATTTTCGTTTGATCAGCCTTGACTTTTTCTTTTTGTTTTCAGATTCGATTCGGGTGGGATGACCTCGACTTTGGTCCTGATTACGCATACGTCACCCGCGTCCAGGGGCAGCAGTGCATTCTCATCGGCCCCTGCGTGCGGGCGTGGTACTTGGGCGATCGGGGTATCACCGGGGTTAGTGCCTCGCACTGGACACCTGGCGAGATTCTCGTGTCCATGTTTGCTGTGCGGACCATACCCTTATCGGTCATTCGTCATGATTTGACCCGTCGCTTTGCCCCTAGAGATGTTTGGGACCATGCCGGGGGCCGCGCTGTCTATTTATCAACACTATTGACCGCGAGGGATGCTCCTGAGGTTGCGATGGAGGTGGACCCTGTGGCGGACGTGTTTTCGGCGGAGGCTGTCGCTGCAGTCTTTGGTCGGGAGGAGGTTCCGGTGAGTGGTTCGACCTATTTATTTTTATTTACGAGATAGTTAGTGGTATTTATTGTGCCTTTCTTTCAGGAGGGTTCCTGGAGGAGTGCCCATATGTCAGATTTTTTCGATGGTGCCCGGGCTCAAACGTCTACGAGCGAGCCGACACATTGTGCCGGCGAGTCCTCTGGCGCTGCTCGACCAGAGTGGTCCCCTTTAGGCGTACCCATCCCCGACTTTGGGAGGGATTTCTCGACCGTTTGCTATGACGAGTCCGGAGTGGCCTATGCCGGTGTCGAGATGGCTCCTCTTGCTTTCACGTCGAGGATACCGTTTGATCCCTCAGACGCCCTCCAGACTTCGAGGGAGACATGCACCGACTATGTGGGGCTATCTGGTTACCTCAGAGATCGACTCAGCTTGCGTTGCGCCAGCCACCTGGTATGTATCTTTATTTTATTTTAGTGTAGTGGAATGTATGCACATATGTATGTATGACTTCTATTCTTGTTTGTATTTCTTCTTTTTTTTTTATATCTGTCTTTTTTTTTTTTTTTTTTTTTACAGAGTGATCTTCATGCACATGAGCAGAGACGGAGCGAGTCGCTGCGGGAGGCCGATGCCAGGGTCGGCCAGGTCTATAGGGAGAGGAACGATCATTGGTCTATGGTGATGCGAGCTGAGACCGAGGGGCGTCTTGCTGTCGAGGAGAGGATGTGGGAGGAGACCACGGGACGCCTTGCCATTGAGGAGCGAGTGCGAGAGGAGACCGCGGGGCGCCTTGCCGCCGAGGAGAGACTTCGAGTTGTCGAGGAGACCCTATCTGCGGAGCGGGCGTCACATCTGAGGGACTTTGAGGCTCACTGGAATTTCCCTCCTTATTAGGCTTATTATGTACAGCTTCGTAGCTTTTTATTAGAATTACCCCAATGTATAGCTTGTGTATAGGGAGAGGGGTGGATAGTATGTAGGTTTTTTATTGTGAAAAGAAAGGTAAGAAATGTATAACTCATGATTCGTATTACCATACATTCAGTAGATTATAACGATTCCAATCATTCTCTTCAAATATATTCATGCCTTTATTTATTTACAAACAACAGAAATACTTAGCCGCTCATACATTATTTTTGTAATTGCTCAAGATATAACTACCGTTACCAGGACCTGCCTCTTTTCAATTTTCAGATCCCAGCGATTTTTCATCTCTCCTTTTACTATCTCGGAATTTTCAAATAAGTGCCCTTTCGGGTTTTCACCCATTGGGATGTCCCTTATTGTTGCATAGGCCGCCCTTTGCGGGTTTTCAACCTATCGGGAATTTTTCTTTCTTTTTTTTTTTTTTTTACGAAAAGTATTTCTTAAGCCTATCCAGATTGGTAGGTTCGGAGAACTCCATGCCGTCCATAGTAGTTAACTTCACCGCTCCTTTGCTTAGTATCTTCTTCACGAAGAACGGCCCTTCCCAGTTTGGCCTAAACTTGCCCCTCGGGTCGGTGTGCGTCACACGGATCTGTTTTAGCACCATATCCCCTTCTTTGATAGGGCTGGCCTTGACCTTTTTGTTGAAGGCTCGGGCCATCCTTCGCTGATATAACTGCACATGGTAAAGGGCCTCCATCCTTTTCTCGTCCACCAATGCTAACTGGTCATACCGCTTCTTCACCCATTCCGTCTCGGGAATCTCTGCTTCTACTGCGATTCTCAACGATCGTTTTTCAATCTCAATTGGCAGGACTGCTTCTGCCCCATACACTAAGGAGAACGGCGTTGCCCCAGTTGATGTTCTAACCGTCGTGCGATAAGCCCATAACGCGAGTGGAAGCTGCTCGTGCCAATTCCGGTGTGATTCTACTGTCTTTACGAGAATCCTTTTAAGGTTCTTATTAGCCGCTTCTACTGCGCCATTAGCCTGTGGACGATACGGAGAAGACCTGTGATGTTCAATACCATATTCTCGGAAGAGACTTCTCACTTCCCCTTGAAACTGGACCCCATTATCTGTGATTATGTGATGAGGCACTCCGAATCTAGTGATTAAGTGTTTTTCGATGAACTTCCTCATCTGCTTGGACCCCAACTTACCGAACGACTCTGCCTCTACCCACTTGGTGAAGTAATCAATGGCAACTGCGATGAATTTGTGTCCATTTGACGCGTTAGGTCTCACCTCGCCGATGATGTCAATGCCCCAAGCTGCAAACGGCCAAATGGGTGCTAACACGTGCAGTTCCATAGCTGGTAAATGATTATAATCTCCGTGGATTTGACAATCATGGCATTTCTTCGCATATTCGTTACAATCTCTTTCCATGGTGAGCCAATAGAAGCCTTGCCTTATGATTTTCTTTACCAATACCGCCCCTCCCATATGGGCCCCACAAATTCCCGAGTGTACTGACTCCATTGCCTCACGGGCTTCTCCCGCATCCAAGCACCTTAGTTGTAAACCATCGGTGTGCCTTTTGTAAAGCAAGTCGTTGTGGATGACGAACTGCTGAGCTAACCTTCTAATCACAGCCTGATCCCTAAGTTCTGATTCTGCCGGGTATGTTCCACTCTTCATGAAGTTTACGATATCGAAATACCAAGGCTTTTCATCTGCCCCCAACAACATTACATCTTCGTAGCATGGTTTGTGAGACCTCTTCAATACCAAAGGCTTCGAGGCAAGGTTCCGAGGGTTATCCCATACTGATACCAAAGTGGCCAAAGCATCCGCTGCCTGGTTCTGCGCTCGAGGAATGTGATAAAAACGACACTCGCTGAATCTCTGCGCCAATCCCTCCAACTGGTCTAGGTATGGACGCAACCTTTCCTCCCTTACTTCCCTGTTTCCCTGCGCTTGTTCGATAATCAGCTTTGAGTCACCCCAGATTTCAACATATGATGCTCCCAGTGCTGCTAATGACTCCAACCCATAGATGCACGCTTCATATTCGGCCATATTATTGGTGAGAGGGAAGGATAGCTTCTTTGCCATCGGGATCCTTTCTCCCTCTGGTGAGATGAGTAGCACTCCTACTCCGGCTCCATTCGAATTAACCGCTCCATCGAAGAACATTTTCCACGGTATAACTTCTATTGCGTTCAAGTGCTCATCGAGGAAATCATAGTTTATCTCTTCCTCTTCTGCGTTCAGAGGTTGGTTGGCCAGGAATTCGGCTACAGCTCTCCCCTTGACAACCTTCTTCGTTGCATATTCGATATCAAATTCGGACAAAAGCAACAACCATCGGTCTAGCTTCCCTGTTAGAGATGGAGTTCGGTACAGATACTTCACGGGATCCATCCGAGAAATAATGATCACTTTGTAAGATTGAAAATAGTACCGTAGTTTCTTTGTTAGCCATACTACTGCCACCCACGTCTTTTCGATCATGTTATACTTAAGCTCGTATTCCAGGAACTTCTTACTCAGATAATACACCGCGTACTCCACACCGGTGTCCCCTTCCTGGGCCAGCATTGCCCCTATAGACCGCTCTTCGATCGCTACATAGAGGAGAAGCGGTTTTCCAAGTTTAGGTGGTCTCAAAACTGACGGATTAGACAAGTAGTCCCGGACCTTCTCTAAGGCTTGCTGACACTTATCATTCCAAATCGTGGATTGATCTTTCTGCAGCAGCTTAAAGATCGGCTCGCAGATTGCAGTGAGTCTTGCTATGAACCGACTGATATACTGAACCTGCCCTAGAAACCCTCTCACCTCTTTCTCATTCTTTGGTGTCGGCATTTCCCGTATGGCCTTCACTTTGTCGGGATCTACCTCAATTCCCTTATTCCCGATCACATAGCCTAAGATTTTCCCCGATGAAACGCTGAAGAAGCACTTCTTCGGGTTCAACCTTAGTTTGAATTCTGCAATTCGGGCCAAAAACTTCTTGAGTGCCACGAAATGCCCCTCTCTCGTCTCCGACTTGACCATCATGTCATCCACATAAACCTCTACTTCTTTGTGTATCATATCATGGAATAGTGCTGTAGCCATTCGCTGGTAAGTTGCCCCGGCATTTTTCAAACCAAACAGCATCACCCTATAACAGTATGTTCCCCACTCAGTTGTGAACGAGGTTTTTGCTTTGTGTTTCTCGGCCATCTGAACTTGCATGTAGCCCATGAAACCGTCCACATTCGTGTGTAAGACGCTCGATGTTGCACTGTCGATTAACACGTCAATATGAGGCAACGCGAATTCATCGTTGGGGCACGCTTTGTTAAGATCTCTATAATCGACGCACATTCTTACTTTGCCGTCCTTCTTTGCGATGGGCACTACATTTGCGACCCAAGGGGGATAGTCGATTACTTCGATGAACCCTGCTTCTAACTGCTTCTTCACTTCTTCTCTGATCTTATCTGCCCATTCCGGTCTCATGCGTCGGAGTTTCTGCTTCACGGGCTTCGCGTCAGGGTATGTTGGAATACGGTGAGTTACGATTGATTGATCAATTCCTGGCATGTCTTCGTACGTCCAAGCAAACACTATTTCGTATTTTTTAATTATTCTCTCAAATTCTTTCCTCTCTTCAATAGTTAATTCTTGAGCAATTTGTATAAGTTTAGGATTTTCATCCGTACCAAGATTGAAAGTTGACATTTCTATTATATTGATTTCAAATGTAGGCATGTTATATGAATGAGAATGCATGGAATGATCACGATCAACATCAAGCAAGTAAGCAAAATCAGAATTCATTTCATTGATAGTGTTGGCGAGTACATCATCAGATTCAAATAAAGCAGTAATACAATTTTCATCATCAGGGTTCTCGGGTTTCTCATAAGCTTTGGAGGTACCAGGTTCATCCACCGCTCCCACAGTGGCTTCAATAGTGATGACTTGCTCCTCGACATTCAAATCTAACATCATGATCTCCTCGACGAAGCAGCTTGCCTTTCCTTTGCCCCAGTCGGTAACATCATTGAAGATCTCAAAACCTGGCAGAATCTTTCCTTCGGCGCTAGTCCATGACTCGGGAGTCCCCGAATAAACCTTTCCGTGCCCTCATTCACAAAATACTTCCTTAGGCCCACCTTTCCTTCACTACTTGCGTTGGACGGACCTCCCAGCTCATATCCCAAACCCCTCCGGGTTTTCTGACTCTTGAACTCCGGAAATTCTGGCAACCCTTGATGGTGTGCTCCCAAGCCCATACCGGGGATGAAACCCCCTTTCATCATCTTCACCACATCGGTGGTCATGCTAGACTCGTAGATCCCAGAAACTTGGAATCCGGAGAAAAGTTGAGGCTCAATTCCCAATGCCGCCACCGAGCTCAATTTTTCCGCTCTGATCGTCACTATCTCCTCCCCGAAGGGGAATTTGATCATTTGGTGGAGAGTGGAGGGCACACCTCCCAATTTGTGGAACCATGGACGTCCCAACAACACAGGGAAGGTCACCGGTATATCCAGCACAGTGAACTCAGTCTCCTCCTCATGCGGCCCTACTTTCAGCTTTGTCTTAAAAACTCCTTCGATATGCCTACGGCTATCATCATAGGCCCTGATCACGGTTTCCGAGGCAGTCAAATCTCCTCTTTCTACCCCCAACTTGGACAAAAGTTTTAGTGGGCAAACATTAATGGACGATCCATCATCGACCATCACACATCTAGTCTTTTTCCCGTTAATTTCAGCTCGGATATACAAAGGCTTGTTGTGAGCCTTCCCCTCTTCTAGGAGATCTTCGTTAGTAAATGTGATTTCGGTCTTCTTCCGGGCCATAATTGCCCCTACTAACGCTGCCGGCTCAGTATCGGTAGAAATAACCAAATTCTGCAGCTCTTTCATCAGATTTTCACGGTGGTACTTGGAATGGCATAGGACTTCCCACACCGTGGACTTAGCTTGTGTTTTCTTCAACTGCTCGAGGACTTGGTCATCTGGCTTTGGAGCCGATCCTTACCCTATCTCAGTCTCAACCATAGGTGCCTTTCCCTCAGCCACCCGACCTGATCTTGTCATGACGGCGATTTCCGGCTCATCATCAGATTCATCCCAAATATTGATAGGAATCCTCCGATCAGTGTCCTCCTCGTCCGAAGAACTTTCCCAAATGTCCACAATCATTAGATCCATTACGTGAGGAACGTTCGGATTCAAATAAAAGGGATCCGCTGATCCATACAAAGCCCAGCCTGTCAAATCATCATAATCCCTGAGGGATACTCTACTCATCCTTCTTGCCGCCAACGGAATTGCGCCTCTCTGTATGCACATGAGCTGCACCTTATCACTCATTGTTTCACGACACTGCTCGTAGCGGTGCCTCCACCTCCTAACATAATCCACGAATGGTTCCTTGGGGAATTGCCTGATCCTATCTAGATCTTCCAGGGATCCCATCCATGGAACATACATCTCGTATCTCGCCACAAAAGCATCCCTAAGCGGTATCCAATGACCCATTTCCTCCTCTGATAGGCCTTGGTGCCACAACAAGGCTTCTCCCATGAGGGTTTCCGGGAAATGTTCATGTAATTCACATTGAGGGAACCCGACGTCATACATATGGTTGCGGAATATCCTCGCATGCTCAATAGGATCTCGGTATCCACCATACCTAGGCATTGCTAACACCGCTTTAGGTGTCTCATAGGAGGGCGAGTCCGGTGTTTGCTCCGCAAGCATCCATACTGTGTACTCTTTGATAAATCTCTTCGTCATCGCGGCCCAATCGCGCTTAATATGCATTGGGAGAGACATATACCACATTAGCGGCTCCCCCATTAGTGAATTGCAAAACAGGCTAGTGATCTCTTCTTCCTTAAAACCCAAAGGTCCCATGGCCGACAAGTAGAAGTGAAGATGTTCCATCGGATCCTTGTTGCCATTATACTTACTGACCCTCGGTAACGGACGCTTGATAGGTCCAATCTGCATCGCGAAGCGCTCTGCGGTCCTGTCCTTAGCTCTTTGGTACTTTTCTAGGAATAAATCTGACAGCCGCTCCCAATCATGCTTGCAGGAGTCGGGCAACGAGTGGAACCATCCCAAAGGCTCACCTATTAACGAATGGTGGAACCACTGAGCAATCTCGTCCACCCCGAAGGATTCAACAAACATATCGCGCATATATTCACGCAAGTGCACATCGGGATTCTCCCCACCACTAAACAGACCCAATTCTGGCACAATAGTCCGAGATGACCCTTCCCCAGTCTCTTCGGTACTATCTTTATCATACGGTGCTCCACCGTCCGAACCTTCATCCATCGGTTCACCCTCCTGTTCATCGCCAAGGAGGGACACATATAGACCATTTCCTACATTGCTCTTTTCGTCGGAGTCCAACAACTCCTCTTCATCTTCCTCGAAGGATTCCATTACTACACTTTCTTTCAGACCGACTCCGATCATGCTCACCCTATGATTAGGCAGCGGATTGCGCCTAGTGGAAGGGTTCGCTGGCGAAGGATCAACTATCTTCTTCTCCTCAATCAAATCTTGGATCTCGTGCTTCAACCTCTCACAATTCTCAATAGTATGCCCATAACTGCTGTGGAATTCGCAGTATCCCCTAGCTTGTATCTGCTGAGTGGGCGAAACTTTGTTATAAGGAGTAAGAGCTTTCAACAACCCCTTTTTCTGCAATCGTTCAAAAACTTTTGCGTAGGTCTGATCAAATTTGGCGAACTGCCTCTTTTTGATAGCATTAAGATCAAGCACTTTCACTGCTGCAGATTCTGCACTCGCACTTGGCCCTCCGGCACTATATCTAGACTTCGTCCACTTGGTATAAGCTTTCTTTGGTTCTTCGTCCCCCTCAACTGTCAAGGCGCAGCTATACATTTGGTTGAAATCGGTAAAAGGCATGTACCGCAGCTCATTCTTAATATACGGCAATGTGTTACCGACTACCATTCGGATCTGATCCTGCTCAAGCGGCTTCTGCTTCATAACCGCGGCCTTGGCCCTCCATCTTCTTACAAAATCGGAAAAAGATTCCCCAGTCTGCTGCTTAGTGGTCTCAAGCTCCTTCAAAGTGACCTCAAGCATGGTGTTGAAACTATACTGAGCGATGAATGACTTCGCTAACTCTTTCCAATCCCTCTTCGTCACCATCGGCAATGCATGAAACCATGTGAGGGCAGCCCCCTCTAGATAAGTGTTAAACAGTCCCAGGACTTGATCCTCAGTCAGGATCGTGTGCTTCATCACAGCAACATACTGATTCATGTGGGCAGTGGGATCCCCAGTTCCATCGAACTTATTCATGTCCGGGAGCCGGAATTTCAAGGGCAAAGCCGTTGCCGACAAGCAGTTCTTCAAATTATAAAAGTCTTGACTCCCGGAACTTCCCCCACGCAGATCCTGCACTTCCTGAGTGATGTGCTGCTTCCACTCCTCTTCCTTAGCCTTCTCTTTCTTAAGCTGTTTCTGGATATAATCCTGATAGTCATCCTCGTTCCCGAAGCGGGGACCGGTGTTCACTTCATTCTCAGCGTGTTTGCTACCACTCTTGTTATCCTTCAATGCTAGCTCATCGAGCTGGGCCAAAATTGCGGCCAACTGATCATTAATGTTGTTCACAGAGTTTTCCAATTCGGCCACCTTTTCATCGGTCGCAGACATACTGGCAGAAGACTGAGTATACTCGGACGAAGATGATTCAGAAGCCACAACTGCCGATTCGGAATTGTCAATTTGTAGCTGATCAAACTGCCTGACTAGCCGGTTACTCTCGCGAAACCACAACCGCTTAATGATGAAGTCTGCGCGAACGGTATCCATTAGTATGTATGCATGATTTTATATGCATGATTCGTGGTGTGTGCGTTTATTATTTACGGATATATAAGATAAGAAGAACAAACGTTAGTCTAATTACACGTATCACAACATCTCTCTTCCACCCTTATTCCTCCACACACTCGATGGTCCCAGTCTCTTTCCTAGGATTCTGGTTTGGGGCTCACATTGCGGTCCAGGGGACGTGTGATGCCATCGATTATTGCGGAAAAGTAAATCATCCATCAGACAACACAGTTCATTTTAACGTATCAGCGTTCAGTGACTAAGATATCGACCAAACAGATTGTCCTTTCGGAACAACTCGTCTTTTGTCATTTTGCGAGACGTAGTAATTCGGGTTTTGACTCCCTTCGAGCGCGTCTCGGATTTTAGACGTGGTACGAGTTATTCTTTCAGTCCAATCGTTCGTTATTGACAATGACTCGTTCCCTTTTATTCGCGTGGGTTCGTGTCTCGATTTTTGGATTACGATGGGATCTTTTGGATCTATCGAGAGACGTAACCACGTGTTCATTCAGTGATGAAAGCACTTTTTATTTTAAGGAACGGACTCATTGCGTAACATGTTTGTTTTTAGCGTTAAGAATCCGTTTGCTCGTTTTGGCTATGTGAAAAGACGGCGAGTCTTATTCGAGCGCACGATAATCTTTCGGCTATTAACAACTCTTTTATTTCTTCCAATTTACGGGATATACCGTCCTAGCGTGGTTATAGAAAGTCAACATTTCGTTGAATCGCATGCTTATTCGAAGCAGGGATACTACCGTTCTTTTTCAGTTAGGCACGAGTTTAAGCAAACGTGCATATCGGGCCATATTTCTTGTAGTTTTGGTAACGGTCGAAATGATCGAGTCGTTAGTCAAACCCACAGTCTCGTCCATATGGCGCAATTATGTTGTTTAGCTTAATTCGGCTTTGTGATTTTAAACGGCATACATACCGGCTCGAGACACGTATTCAACGATATTGGTTCATTTTCTTTAACTACCCTTGGGATGGGTATACATCGTAGATACAGAGTGACTTTGGTCGTTTGTTTATTTTTGCTTTTCTTTTATTTTCTCAGTCACTTTTGCGGACATGTCCATTTCTCTTAAGAACGACACAAGGCATAACGTAAGAGCTCGTCTTTTATTCGGAAGGGACGGGCCACGTTTGCGAAACTCTTTACGTTACAACGGGGTCATTCGAAACAGAAATGTTCTTTGTTTTCGTTTCGTCATAATCTCGTTTCATCCCGACCTATTTAAAGAGTGTGAATAACGGCTACTGTTAATATAGTCTTTTGAATCGAGATATAACTATCCTTGATATCAAAGCGACTTGAACTAATACGTGCTTACGTCACAATATATTTCCTGAACATGTGCCTTCTTCGGGACACGGAAAGGGACCAGGCGGGTCGCACAAGTTCATTCATACGAGATGACTAAGTCGTCTTTGGTTCGAATCATTTCGATGTTTTGGGGTAGTTTGTATATCGGTTTAAGAGTATATATTAACGCATCGTTTCATTTTCTTTACATATTTTAGGATTAGACACGTATCATGGCAATTTGAAAACACGAACTGATTCATTTATCACATCAAAAATAGTAACGGGTAATCCTATGGCAACTTCTAAGGCTACTATATGCTGACACGGCTGATCGCGGGACCTCACAGGACCGAACAAATTCGCCCCTAACGAATGGATGGAGACCCTTTGGCGCCTTACTGTAAGGGGGAACTTACACTAGCCTCTTTCGAGCGACGAATGGACTCTCGCTAGAGGTTTCGCGGAAATTACCCAAAAGGTTTGCAATAATGCTTATGAATGCATACGAAAAGAAATAATACGATCCGTCCCCGTTAAGGGCTTAATACACGCCTTTCGGAATCAAATTTCTCGCTTCCCCAGCAGAGTCGCCACTTGTTAGACGAGGTGCCGCGGCCTAATCTCCCGGGCGGACCGGGGGGTGGACACCTCATGGCGACGTAAGCGGTGATTGGCGCCGAAAGCAACCAATCGTGGAATCAAGCTGCTCGGCAGGACCGAAGCTCGGAGTATGGAAGAGTCGCCACCCACGAATGGGAAAATGAACACCGATCCCTTGCGGGAGACCGGTGAGGGTTCGGGAAACTTAGGTACGAGCCGAGAAGGCTAGCTCCTTTCCGGAGAAGGGCGACTAGGCATCCCGACATCGCCCGGTTATGAACCACCGGCCTCCTACTCAGCGTGTTAGGCGATAACAGACTAATCACATATTTCTTTAAGTTTAAAATTCATTTGAAACCTTTTCTTTTTCGTTTTGAAAACCGTTTTAAGCATATATTATTGAAAGCCATTTTGGTAAAGAATCACTCATTTACATCAGTTCAAAATACATAGGAGAGAGAGGGGGGAGAAGAAAGAATTGATTTGTTTACAATGTGATTTATGCTTCGCATTACACACTAACTCTAAACTAAACTCACTTCCCAAAAATGAGTTTATTTACATAGTTCGTACCTTAATCCCCGTTGGAACGATTTAGGTACGTTTCAAAACCCCGTTTAATGACGTTCACTCGAATCGCCGTTGGAACGACTCAAGCGTAGGAAAATATTGAGATAAAAGTTTTAACAAGAAAACGTGATTAAGCATACAAGTCAATTTATTTTGTTAAAAAAAAAACCATTTAGTTAAGAAACCAATTCAAAAACTCTATTATTTACAATTAAAAGCAATTTTAATTACAAGGTTCGCTTAATCCGTCGTTGGAACGAATTAAGGTTTTAAAACGTGATGTTTTAAGAAATAGTTTAAAAATGTCAAGAAAACGTTATTTACACTTTAGGAATATCTAGAAAACTTTAAGTTTAAATAAGCAAATTAAACTCTTTTTTGTGATTTTACTTTCCCCTTTTCACTCAATTAACCTTTAACATTATCATAATTGCAACCATAAACCAACTAAACCAAAATTCCTCAATTGAAAACCAATTTAAAACCATGTCCCCAAATGCCAAAAAGAATAAGGAAGAATATGTACATATATACATATATATATTTTTAGATAAAAATAATAATATACATATAACTTTGAAAACCAAGCAAATAATACCTTATAGTATAGCTAAGTATATGTATAATAATGAAAATAACACTAAGTATGATATATTATAATCAAAACATGTAAAAATGATGAGGCAAGTTCACAAATAAGAAAATAACCTTTGATTCAAAAACGATATTTACATCATAACCCAAAAAACTAATTAATCATCCCAAAAGTCACAAAAACTATACATATATACTTATATAATTTACAAAACCAAATCAATATAAGTTAATTTTCTAACATAACATAAATAGACATATAATATGTTGATAATAATTATATAAACCAAAAATATATTTATCAAGTATTTTACATAATTAAATAGAGATATACTTAAGAAGAAATGTCAAAAAGATAAGAAAAAGACTCAAAAACGGGTATTTAAGGTTCCAGCAGCTTTACAGACGGAAAATCCGTCGGTAAACAGCTATTAGTGACAGAAAATGGAGAATTACAGAAACAGTCCACAACTTTCCAGATTTATTCAAAAGCTTTAGATTAGATCTATTCTATCGTTTTGGACCTCCGAGCTACCCAAATTGGATCATAGCCTATAACGGAGAATCCTAAAACGACGTTTTATTTTAAAACATCATTTAGAAATATTTTTTAAAACTTATAATTACAACGTTTTTATTAATCCCGAACTGCCTTTGAATCGGATCACGGTTCGTATTGGATATTAAAACGAGGTTTTTATTTTAAAACAAAACCGAACGTTTATCTAATACGAGACGAAAATTAAATAAATACGAAAAATTAAATAAAACGTGATAAATAAATAAATAACTAAATAAATAAAATTATAACATAAAAATAAATAAATAAAGGAAATAAATTAAATAAAACGAGTCTAGTCCTCGGATAATACCTCAAGATCGGTATCTGACAGTCGAAGTCGGTCGATTCCACGAGTTGTGATTTTCCGGTTTTTTTTTTGTGTTTTTCGTCTTTTTAGTAAAAAATTTAACTTTTGGGAAATTCGGACTTTTTGAGAAAAAAAAATATTTTTCTCAAAAAAATTCACTTTCTCTCTCTAAAAATGTCTAGAGTGAGAAAGCTCTCCAAAAATTCCTCCCCTCTCTCTTGCATGGGGATCCGTGCCTTAAATAGGCAACGGGTCCCGGAAGTCTTTGGGCGACGCCCAAATAAAATTGGGCGTCGCCCAAAGCTGGTTGGGCGAACGCCCAACCTAGTTGGGCGGACGCCCAACTTATGTTGGGCGAACGCCCAACTTTCGTTGGGCGTACGCCCAACCTCGGTTGGGCGCGCGCCCAACCAGCGTTGGGCGCGCGCGCCCAACTAACGTTGGGCGTTCGCCCAACGAGCGTCGGGCGTCCGCCCAACGTCGCTGGGCGCTCGTCCAGCGGCTGCCGGGCGCACTCGCCCAGCGGCCGCCGGGCATGCGTCCCGCGCTATCGGGCGCGCGCGCCCATCGGTCGTCGAGCGCGCGCTCCGCGCTGCCGGGCGTGTGCGCCCAGCGGACGTCGAGCGTGCGCCCCGCGCTGCCGGGCGTGCGTCCAACTGTCGTCGGACATGCGTCGGCTGCCGCTAGGCGCTCGCACCACGTCGCTGAGCACTTGCGAGCCGTCCACTTGACGACCACGACTCCCACTAATTTCTTCCCTTTTTATTATATATTTTTGCTTTAAAAACTTCCGGAACCAACCGCTTCAACCGTCTTGTTACAGGTTTTCGTCACAGGTCCTCCGACTCGGTGTCTACAACAGCTGTTTTCTTTGCTTGCCAGCTCTTGGGCAGACTTCTCAGAATTTTCTTCACCTGTTCTTCTTCAGTGAAGTTCTTTCCAAGCCTTTTTAGCTCATTTATAATGTTTGTGAACCTTGCGTTCATTTCTGAGATGTCTTCATTCTCCTTCATTTCAAACAGCTCGTAGAGTCTCATATGTTGATTGACTTTAGACTCCTTAACTTTGCTTGTGCCTTCATAGGTTACTTCAAGCTTCTTCCAAATCTCCTGTGCTGACTCGCAACCTGAAATCTTATTGTATTCTGCAGCATCTAACGCATAGTGAAGAATATTTATAGCCGAAGCATTATTTTGTAATTTTCTGAGGTCATCCTCTGTCCACTCAGCCTCACTTTTAACAATTTTCTCATCGTTAATAGTTTTGTATGGCACATGTGGACCTTGAACAATTGCAAGCCATGCACTCATGTTTGTGGCTTGAATAAAGTTTTTCATCCTATTCTTCCAGAATGTATAATTTGACCCAAAGAATAGGGGAGGTCTAGTGTTTGATAGTCCCTCAGGGAGTATCTGTGTTGTTTGGTTTCTTGGAAGGAACCGAGTGCTATTCTCACCCATTTTTCGGGATCAGCTCAAGATTGTTAAATCTTTGAGTAGTGAGCTTAAGCTCTGATACCACTTGTTGGTCCCTGGTAATTAGTTCCAAGGGGGGGGGGTTAGGAACTATTATAACTTTTTTGCGTTTTAATTAAGCTGACTGGAAGTTATTTTGAGAGTTTATTAACTCAGCTTATGGTCAGCTTGGTGAGATATGTTTGAAGACAGCTTTAGTCAGATGTTGACTAAAGTTGTTTTCTTGTGAGTTGAGAATTGACACTCTTGGAGGTCAGCTTCTAACTCAGCACCACACTTACTCAAGATCAGCTTAGACAATTTATATGCTGAGTAAATAAAGTAAACAACACATGAAATTATAAGAGAGAGTTTAGAGATTACTCAGTATCACTTATCCTGGTTCGGCCTCTCTGCCTACGTCCAGTCCCCAGAGTCCTCAGGGATTTTTGAATCCAATACTGAGCTCTTTAAAGGTAGAGCACAAACCGATTACAAGGCAGTTGAATATGCAAGAGTACCTTCCTCTATTCGTCTACTCAACTCCTACTAAGTGCTACAACCCAGCACCTAGATTTCTCTACCACTGAAATGCTTACAGCCAAGCACTCAGCTTTACACTCTCAATATTCCTATTGATCACAGACTTGTTCCTTTTGAACTAAAGAACACTTTAGATGATTACAAATCAATCTAGCATTTACACATAGAATAGAAAAGTTGGTGTAAGATCCTTTTTGTATTTGAGTGATTTTGAAACTTTCTCTCTTCTATTTTTCTTTTGATGCTTCGGTATATATCCAAGTTTTTCGATTGTCCTTTTATAGAAGGAAATCTGTAGATTTGATCGTTTTGAAATGTCCTAACCGTTAACATCAAAACGGCTCTTTTGGGGAACAATTTCTGGAAAGCTTCAGACTGCACCTCCATTCCCTTTCTCTGTTTTCTTCAGGCGTCAGGTTTGTCTTCTAGCGTCTGGTTTGTCTGTTTGTGCCAGTTGTCTGTTTCCAATAATCCAACATCCCATGACTCTTGGAATTAGTCTTTTAGGTGTCTTCGAGGTTCTAATTATTGGTGCAGAAGATTGGCAGACTTTGTCTTTTAGTGAACGGATCCTTCATGCTGTCCTGACTGTTACTCAACTTCGTTTGTTCTTTTCGAATGTTCAACGTTCATGCTGAGTTCCTTCTAGGTCAGCTCCGTTCTGTTTAACCGCTCCTGAAGAAGTCGTCAACTTTAGTCAGCTTCGTTTTGCTTCTAAATTTTAACTCCACTCAGCTTCTATTTTGTCATGCTGAGTTCCGTTCTACTCAGCTTCGTTTATGCTGACTTTTGTCCTGTCTTTACTTTATATATTTTTGCACTCAATATTTAACAAACATATTAGTACAATTAAATCAAAGCATCTAAATTTAATTTCCTCTTAATCATGGATGATTTTGTCAAATCAAAATCTTGTAGAAAGGTGTTTCAACACATAGAAGGCCCAGTGAGCTGATTGAGGATGCTAAAAATTATGGGGCATTTGATTTCAAAGGTACAATTGACTCTGAGGAAGCTGACAATTGGTTAAAGGCTACAGAAAAAGCCTTTAGTACTATGCAGTTACGTGATGAGGATAAAGTCAGGGTTGTGTTTGGTTTATTACATGGACCAGCAGATGCATGGTTAACTCGAGTCAGGGGTTTGTATCCTGAAGGTTTGAATTGGGGAGTTTTCAAACGTGAGTTCATGAGAGAATATCTGACTGAAACATTCCAGAAGGTGAAGAGAAATGAGTTCTTTAATTTGAAACAGGGGACTATGGCTGTGAAAGAGTATGTGGACAAGTTTGATGATTTATATCGTTAAGCTAGTCAGTGGTTTCCTACTGAGGAAGTGAAATGTGAGAGATTTAAGGATGGATTGAGTGCATTTTATCAGAATGAGCTGAGTTTATACGAGGGTGTACATTATCGTGGCTGGGTAGAGAAAGCATTACAGAAAGAAAAGTTAAAGGGGAAGTTAGAATCTGAGACTAGTCAGAAGCAGTCAGAGGAGTTTGGGAGATCAAAGTTTGCTAGAGGAGGACCATCTCAGTTTCGGGGTAGTCAGATACAAAGTCAGGCTTCAAGAGGAGCATTTGTGAATCGTAGTACTTTTCGAGCACCTGATACTTTTAGCCAAGCTTCACACAGTCCTTCAATTGCTAGTAGTGGTAATGTTTTAAAGTGTAGTCAGTGTGGGCAATTTCATTCAGGTGAATGCAGAAAGAGAGCATTACAGTGTTTTCAGTGTGGCGGAAGTGGTCACTTAAGGAGGGATTGTCCTTCAGGGAGGACAACTGAACCTCAGAGAAGAATTATTTGTTATGAGTGTGGTGAGGAAGGACATGTACGTACTAGTTGTCCTAAACTGAATAGAGCTGGTAGGGGCAGAGGATTACAGACTGACAGAGCAAGTAGAGGTAATTTTTTTGGGAGAGGAAATAATCGGGGTAATGGTAGAGGTACTAATATGGGAAGAGGAGCTGGTAATACCTCTCAAGGAGCTAGGAATCAGGGTAATCAGTCAGATAGAGCTGCAACTCAACCTCGAGCTTTTGCTATGACTCCACAAGAAGCTGTTGCATCTGCAGAAGTTATCACTGGTGCGATCTCTTTATTTGGAAAAGATGCTTATCTGCTTATTGATCCTGGTGCTACACATTCTTTTGTGTCTCCATTATTTATGTCTGATATAATTTGGGAGTCAAAACTTATGCCAGAACGTTTAACTGTTAGCATGCCTATGGGAGAATCTTTAGTATGTACACATGTATATCCTAATTGTGAGGTGAAGTTAGGGGAGTCTTTTATACATGTGAATTTGATACCTTTGATGGTGCAAACATTTGATGTCATCTTAGGCATGGATTCCTTATCTAAATATCAAGCAATGGTAGATTGTTCGAAAAAGAAAGTTAATCTAGTATTAGCTAGTGGAGAGGGATATGTGTTTCATGGTGAGAGAAGTGTACGTAGAAGTATAGTCACAGTTATGACAACTATGAAAATGCTAAGGAAGGGATGTGACGCTTTCTTGGCATATGTGGTAGATAGTAATAAAGAATCTCCCAAATTAGAAGATGTGCCAATTGTGAATGAGTATCCAGATGTCTTTCCGGATGAAATACCAGGGTTACCACCAGTAAGAGAAGTAGAGTTTGCAATTGATTTGCAGCCTGGTACTCCTCCTATATCACTTGCACCATATAGAATGGAACCGGTAGAAATGAAGGAATTGATAAGGATTGATATTTTGGAGAATTGAACACTTGTGAACTTGATTATGATCAAGTGAAGTATATACATATATACATATATGTTTTTGGTTTCAATCTATATATATATATATGGAATTAAATGTTTGGTATCCATTGAGAGTAGTCCGGTATGGTGGATTTAATTTTAAAGATCATATTTAGTGAGAAATATGGCCTGTGTACACAGTCTGAAGACCTATTGGGTATGGCAGAGAAGTGTTGGGTAATACCATATGGGATAGGCAATGTTAAGAGACGTCTCGTATATGTTGTGAATTGTGATTTGAATTATAAGGGGATGAACTCAAGAATGGATACAAGATTATATATTTTTGGTTTTTGGTTTAATACCTTGATTCTATTATGAACTTTAGTTTTGAGTATATTTTACAAGGTTTTGATTAAATCCTTTATAAATGTATATATATGTAGTTATGTTAAGTAAAGTTGATTTTTATAGCTGATAGTTTCTTATTGAGATTTTTGTCTCATGTTTTCCAAATGTTTTAATGTTTTGTTTTAGGCGAAGAAGTGCAAGGTACCGAGAGGGGTACTCGATCCTAGGGCGAGGTTCGGTTACAGCTACGAGGTGCAAGTCGTCTCTAGGGTATTGCATCCATTTTGTTCATGTACATATATGTGGATAGTATAAGGACACTTGTATAACTTGTTTTTGGTAGTGTCCTTTTGTTTGATATGTATTGTCTACACATATATATATAATTAGCTGAAGTTGAGAATTTGTGGAGTAGTGTGATATGGGTTATGAGTAAGTCATAACTTGTCTATATAGGTGATGCTGGAAAATCAGATTCGTACCTGAACCTTGTGATGCATTTTTCGACCAGATATAGGCCGAATCTGTCATGGAGTCCTAAATGAAAGTTCTTTATTTTTATCTTACGTTTCCAGGGGTTTTTGAATCGTTTTAATCGGACTCCGTATGAAAAAGTTATGCTGGAAATGACATATATTGGTCATTTTAGCTTCAACCCAGAATTTGGTTTTTGCTTTGATTTTTCTTCTTATTTGAGAGATACTGCTACTGGTTTATATAATAAGTCAGTGGTAATGTCTCACCGTCTTATCTGATCTTATTTTAGGTTGGGTTTGACAGTAATTGAATGCCAAATTATTGTATCTAGATTTTGATGATGTGCCCTTTCTTTTTACAGTAATTGAATGCCAAATTATTGTATCTAGATTTTGATTTAGATATGAATCGTTTGTTGTTGTTGTTGTTGTTACTGCTGCTGCTGGGATCTCTTGTAGTAGATCTCTCTCTAACGACCAGACTTTCTACAGGACCATTTCTGTCATCAGAAAGGTCTTTATCTATCAAATCTTTTGAAAATAGACACTCTTTAGCCTCATCCACAGTTAAAGCGCTTTTACTGTACATCATGGTTTCTCAATTTTTTTTGAAAGAGGGAGGTAGAGACCGTAATAACATAAACGCTTTATCTTCTTCTTCATATTTAATATCCAAATTTTCGAGATCCATAAGAATGAAACTGAAATTATCAAAGTGTGACTTTAGGGATGTAACTTCTGCCATATTGAGAATGTAAAGATGATGTTTCACAATGAGCTTGTTGGTAACATTTTTGGACATGCAGAGGGACTCAAGTTTTTCCCATATCCTTTGGGTGTCTTCTCATGGATGATTTAATGCAGGACCGCGTTCGATAAGCATAACTGAATGGAAGCTATAGCTTTCTCCTTCAATTCTTGTTTCTTTTCCTTTTTATCGGTGGCGGAGAACTCGTCAAGTAGCACCTTGTGCAATCCGTTTTGTGTCAAACTAGCTTTCACCTTGACTTGCCATAGAAAAAAACTGATAGTATGATAACACTCCAATATCCTTAACCTGAATACACCAAAATCCTCACAATTCTCTCTTAGAGAATTTCTCAATTAGCAATTGAATTGTTTTGCTTTGATGATTAATCCCTATGCTAATGCATTGTATTTATGGGAAAAAATTACATGTGAATTGGGAAAATAAGCTAGAAATGATATTTTTCAACTTAGTCTGTGTTCAAAACACACGGTTTTGAATTTGTAAGTCGGTGAACTGTTGAATTTCAAATCAAGTTTACAAAACCACAAGGGGTAGGGGTAAAGCATAAGGTACAAAATTGGCTCAAGGTGAACCGGAAATGCCAATTTAACGCCACATACCAATTTAACCTCAACGTTTATGAAACGGTGGAAATTAACACTTCCTAATAACCTTGACATCATTTTATACCTTACTCCTAAATTTAAACCCGTTTACCACTTGAGTTGTTTTAGCCTCCTTTTGGTGATGATTCCAATATAATGAGGTATTTCAGGCTGTTAATTAAGTATAGTCTAATTCTATTTGTGCAGGATGTGAGTTTTGCAGAAATTTTCATCAAGGAAGTGTTTTATCCCTGGAATTCAATAAAAGAGAAGAACAGAAAGTAATTGATAAAACGGATAGATCCAAGAAACATATCTAGAAGTTATGTGTTCCACCTGTAAGGAAGACATATCCGTTGATGCGGCGATGTGAATGAAGAAATTATAAAAATATCACATCATTTATCAATTCAACAATTTTGCGATACTAACAAAGATAAAAACATGTCTTAATAGGCATAATCAATCTGGAGACATATTTGATGAAGCATATTATTATTCTACACCATAACAAAGACAAATATTGGTAGCTGTAAAAACTAAGAAATGTTTATCCAGCGTTATTTGCTAGGCCTTTTAACTTGTCTATAAATAGATGCTTCCACTCTAGCCATCCGAAACTTTCCCCCAGTTTTGCTCTCTCAGCTTAAAAATATAGCTTATGACTGAACTTCCAAAGTGGCAAGCTCAACAGAGGGGTCATGAGCAGCATAGTATACCCTTCCCTGAAGCTTGCCTTTTTTTGCATTGCTCTCTTGTTTATTCGTGCCTTGTCCGAAATCTACCCTTCACCGGATGACCCAGGTTTCATTTCCATTTTTCCATTTTCTTCTTCTTCCAAAATAGTGCAATGTTAAGCTTAACGTTTCAAAGTGTGTAATTTTGAGTTTAACGAACTGAATATACAAGAAAGTTTATTAGGGGAACACCTTCTTTTGTCCGGGGAGAAAATAGTGAAACTTAACTTTACTGCGAAAAAATTCGTGCTAAATATAAAATTTTCACGGTAATTTGGTTATTTACCAAAATTTGTGATAAATTTGACAACATGATGGATCAGTGACGCATTTGTTCCGTCGCTGGTTCATTAGCAAAATATACCTGAACTGTATCTAGTTCATATTTTGATACCTATATTACATTTTGTCTGAAAAATATATCTGAAGTAACGATGACATGACAATTTAGTATATTTTATCGGTCAATGTGAGTTTGACGAGTAAATTAAACTGATGGTATCTGAACATTACTCTAATTCGTACTTTGGTACCTCAATTTTATTTTGTCAAAAAAAACACATAAAGTAAAGATGACTTAACATTTTAGTCAGTGATCGGTCAATATGAGTTTGACCATTTTAAATTAAAAATTAAGATCCATCAAACACTTAATTAATATAAAATTACAATATTACCATTTAGGGCTCTCTATATATATATTAAATGACAGTATTGTAATTTTATGTTAATTGAGTATATGGTGAATCCCAATGTTTTGTTTAAAATGGTCAAATTGATGTTATCCGGTCATTAACTGATCAAAGGAACTAAATTTTTCAGTCACTCTCATTTGAGTTATGTTTTTAGGATAAAATAAAATCTAAATACCAAAATGTGAATTATGGTAAAATTTAAGTACCATTGATGTAATTAATCCATAAAACTCCTGTTGACCCGTCATTAACCGGTAAAATATACTAAATTTTGGAACAAAATATAATCTAGATATCAAAAAAAAAAGTGTGAACTAAGATATCATTGGTATAATTTATCCCCAAAACATATATATTTTCCTTACTATCATTGAACCCTGGATTATTTGGTTCTGGTTTGGCCACTAAAGGAACAACTTCTTTTCTTACTTGCAGCTCATTGTACAGAGTTGAACTTCACGAAATTCCCTTACCAGCCAACAGGTGAATGCATAGGGAGTCAGGAGAAAGCATTGATCTTGAACAGCATTGGCACTACCTTTTGCTGTCGAAATGTGCTCAATGTCCTAACGAAAACCTTAGCTTGGAGGGTATTCAACCACTTATCTGATAATCCCTTCATTCCACGGGATAAATGGATGAATTGCAATGGTGGTTTTCGTAGGCAGAACTCCGTTTCCCCTTATGCCTGTGGTTTTGATAATCTTTACAATGGAAGTGCTTCTTGCTCGAGTTTTACCTTGTCTTCTATAAAGGATAATCCTCATTACAAAAATGCATTAGCTATGTGCTCTAATTTTAACTCTTTTGATGAGTCATGCTCCAACTGCACCGCGGCTATAATGGATGCTGCCAACAATTTATTTCTGAGTTTAGGTGCAGACAAGGATAAACATGACGAAAGGGCCATATGTGTTGTATCAATTGTTATTTCTATTGCAGCTGCAAACATGGTTGATCAATTTATCCTTGATGATTTCTACAGATGCTTGCCTTCCTTAGATCAATTCGGTACCAACCCTTAATTTGAACCTGACATTAACTACCTTCAGATTCGTTTCCAATTCCTAACATTGATTTTTTGTGTTCATGAACAGATGTGGGCTATGACAAAATTAAGCGTAAGTTAAACTGCAAAATGCTTATTTGGAGACATACATCCTTTATGTTCGCCTGAATACTAACAGAAATCCTTTAGTTTATGTTCAGATACAACATTGAAAACATTGTTCGCAGTAGCTATGGCGAGTATCGCGTTAATACTGGTACTTGTTCTGACAATTTATGTAACAAGGAGCAGGAAAAAGAGCAAGACACCAAAGCTTGTTCAATCTAAAGAGATGAAGGCGTGGTCAGGACTATACAGATTCTCCAAGGCTGAGATTGAGAAGGCTATCAACTATGGAAATGTAAGAAAGAGCTTAGGAAGAGGAAGTGCTGGCCAAGTTTATAAAGGGGTTTTACCAAGTGGACAAGTTGTGGCAATCAAACACATTCATCAACACAATACTTCTGATTCTTTCCAACGCGAAGTCGAAGGTCTTTCCCGCGTTAGACATCCGAATCTTGTTTGTCTTTTCGGTTGCTGCATCGATGGAAACGAACGCTATCTCGTCTATGAATATTGTTCTGCTGGGAATCTAGCTCAACATCTCCTCAGTAAATGCCCCCTTCATTGTTTTCTTTTGTTTAATTTTGTCTCAGTTTTGACATATATGCTGATGTGCTTGGTCTGTGCCTATGCTTCAGGAAGGGACAGTGTTTTAACATGGGAAAGAAGGGTGAAAATCCTGAGAGATTGTGCACTTGGACTCAGATATCTCCACCATTTTATAGATGGATGCATTGTTCATAGAGATATAAAGCTCACAAACATACTTTTAACCGAGAAATTGGATCCGAAGCTGTCGGATTTCGGGTTAGCAAAGATGCTGGGAATGGAAGAGAGCAAAGTATTTACAGATGTAAGAGGAACCATTGGGTATATGGATCCAGAATACATGAGCAATGCCAAGCTTACCTGTGCTAGTGACATCTATAGTTTTGGTATTGTAATGCTCCAACTTTTGTCAGGTCAAAAAGTGATTGAATTGGATTTGGATGCCAGAGACCAACTTACCAGAAAGGTATTTTAAGTTTGTTACTTTTTAATCTTGAAGTGGAAGAGAATAGCTTTATTAAATTTCAATTTTTCAGGCTAAGGATGTAAGCTTGGGAAAACGTCCTGCAACAGATTTTGAAGATCAAAGGCTAGGTGGGAAAGTGAACAGAGCAGATTTTGTAGCCATTTTGCAAGTTGCTGTCTTGTGTGTTGCCAAATCAAGCAAAGGACGTCCTACTATTGATGTTTTGTTTGAAGAGATTGACAAAGCTTGGAAAAACACTCTTTCAGATATGGTATAATCATTTATTTTTTTTAATTTACTTCCAGTTTTTAATATATAAGTTAGATGTAATATCCTTCAATTGCTATGGGGTACAATCAACACCTTGTACATGAAGATGAAATGGTGCATAGGCAGTGATGGACCCAGGAATTTAGATTTTAAGGGGCTAATTTTAGCAGTGTTGTTCTGGGTAAATTTTCAAAGTCCAATCCGTTATGGCTGGGCAATTTTTTTTTCTAAAAATAAAATGAGGTTGAACCTAGGACCTCTTAAATAGGAAGATGCATCTTTAACCATCTAATCTACTTAGGAGGACTACAAAGGGAAAAACGACCATACTCAAAGCTGGAACCGGTGGCCGGAGGGGCTCCAGCCCCCCTAAGCCCTGGGCTGGTTCTGCCCGTGCGCAGAGACATAATCACTCTTTAAGCATCCCTATAAGAGGTGGTTCCCAACGACTAGAGTTACATGTGCACTTTCGTGTCCCCTGCATCCATCTCTAGGCACACTTAAAGAGTCACATTTTATGAGTTTTGTTACCAGTACCTAAAATTACTCCGTACACTGCTATTGGGCTCAAAATTGCTTCAATTTGGAAAAGTTATGTACAAAGTTTTAACATTTTTTAATTAGGGTACAAATGTATTTCTCAAACTACTTGAAACAAATATGCCACAATAAAACTTCTAAGTTGAAAGGTGAAATTGGCTTTTTATACCAAGTTCTTCACATTGACAATTTTTTCTTTTCCAATCAATTCAGAGAGCTAGGCGTGAATTCAGCAACACATCAGTAACATCAATGTCCATGTCCCTGGATGTAATTCCAGTCTAAAGAAATACAGTCTCGTTGTGGTTAAGCACATTGCTAATTCATGAATTGTCATATATACAATCAGAAGACAAACACTTGAACTGAAGAAGAAAGTGAATTTGCCTTTACAATCTAAACATGATTCATGTATACTTCATTTTGCAGCTGCTTATTGCCAGAATGTGATAATTCTGGGAGATCAAATTTCTTGTTATGTACAGTGCTCAATGTTAATTATTTGTAACTTTATTATATGTAGCCATGTAAGTATTATAGCATCCACTAAATTTTCAGCCTCCGACTACTATTTTTAACTTTCTAAAATTATCAATATTTGTAGGCTTAATACATACGCAGCCCCTTTAAGTTGTCCATTTTATTCATTTAACCCCCTCAACTTAAAGGACATCCTTTTAACCCCTTTAACTCAATAAAAACGCTATCATTGGCCACAATAATCCTATGTGGCAGTGACCTGGACCATGATTGAGTTTCACGAATTGTAGGCGCGTGAACACCCTGAAATTCTGCTTGCACCGGAAAAAAAAAACAAACCACACCCATATTAATACACAATTAATAAAAAATCCCTAAATCGAAGTTCAGCAGATCGTCTTCTTCTTCTTCACCCTGTCGACGAATTGCACAGAGGTTTCTTCTTCTTCTTCTTCACGAACTGTTCTCATTTCACTTCAGCAGCTCTTCTTCAACAGACCTTCCCTAATCGAAGTCGAGTTTCACGGATTCTCATCTCCGTCTCCATCGTTTCTTTGCTTCTTCACGGATTCCATTTTTCTGGGTTTTTGTTTGTGTTCAATCGATTTTCATCCGGTCAAGCAAACTGAAAGAGAAATCTTCTCATTCGATCATTGGGCTTAGTGAAATCGAAATCGAAATCTGTTAAACCGGCCATTCTAACACCGGACGATGGAGAGAGACCATGTGTGCTTCTGTGGTGAAGTTGCTTACATGAGAGTGTGTCGGAAACCTCCAAATCATGGTAGACGTTTCTTTGGATGTCCTAATTATGGCAGTGAAATGTTTTGTGGTTATTTCAGGTGGTATGATCAAACCTCTAATTTCGAGACTAAGAACATGGGACGGTTCAAAAGGTTGAAAGAGAAAGAAGAGAGTAATTCAAGAAGCAATTCAGTGAAGATGAATGAGAGTGGAGAGTGTAGACAATGGCTTAAATTGATAGGGATTTTGTTGTTGGGATTTGTTTTAGGATTGTTGTTTAGTTCCTGAACTGGTTAAGTAATGTAATGTTTTTGATTGTGTACTGAATTGGTAGGATGAAGTTGTAATGCATTGTTATGGTGTAATGAAATGGTTTTGATTATGTAATGGCAATTGGTGGAATGATTTTCTATCAATTGATTATGATATTATGGTGTAAAGGCAAATGTTGTTAGTGATTATGTACTGATATAAAACAGACCATATATGCATTTAGCCATATGAAATGATCCAAAAACCAGACCATAAAAACTCCATAGAAGCCAATTCAAAAAACACAAATCATTAAGCCATAAATGGTCTAAAAAAAGACCAGAAATATGCATTAAACCAGCTGAAACTGTGTCAATACATAGTTGTCCAAAAGTAAGGCAGACTCCTACAATCCACATAGCACTAAGCTATAAATTGTCCCAAAAAACAGACAGCATATGTTACTGGTGCATGAAATGGGATAAGTAGTGTATATCAGAGTGCATCTGATCTGCTATATTTAAAAGTGTAAGAGTCTACTTTAGCAACAGGTTATTATTGGATTGAATGGTCATTTTGATAATTTCCTAGTTGATTTTGTACTTCAGGATAAGAGACCTTTTGACAGGAAAACGATTGAGACGGGTTTTAAGCAAAAATTGATGCCATACTATTAGAAATTTATATACTGCTCTAAACTTGAAGGATCTGGATCATTATGACCATTGCAAGAGAAGGAAAGAGAAGTAACTGAAGTTGATTCTTTAAGCAAAGAATAATTACATATTATTCTTGTATTCTGTAATGAGCTAATGTTTATCAAGTTATTTTGTAATTGTTGATATATTTCTGGATTTATAATCATTAATAATATTTCAATTTTAGTTTATATTGATTCCATTCTTTTATTTTTATTAATTTTTAAATATTATTGTCAGAAATCTGTCAAGAAATTTGTCAGAAACGAATCATTAGGGTCGCGAGCTTGTGGTCGGTTCAAGACGTTTAAAAGACAATATTTTAGCTATGAAATGTCATTGCATTGAGACAATGAATTTTTTTAATTAATCGTCGTCAATGTAGCGACGCTATTAAATTAAAGTGTCTCCGTATTTAAGACACATCAATATTTTTTTGAAGCAAAATAACGACATGACAAATATTATGTGTCATTCACTTTGTGATGCTTTTATTTGTGATGCTTTATTAAAACGTAGCGGTAATTTCTGAAATTAAAATTAAATAATATAAAAAAATCACGACATTAAAAATGTAAGCATTGGAAAAATGACGACGTTTGTATGCAATATGTCGTCACATTAAATTTACCCACACAATGCTTTATACGTCACTAAAATTAACGACACGTGATTTAATGACGCTTGTGACGACGCTTTGAAAATCGTAGGTAAGCATTTAGGGACACCGAAAAGCATTGTTAAATTTTAGCGTCGTAATAGCCATTTTTTTTGTAGTGTAGGTAATAGTCAATACACAGTTTGCTTTGTAATTTCAAAGCATTCATACAAATCTCCACCTTGATCTGAAATTTCACAAATGTCTTCCTTCGCCTTAATGCTGTTTCCAGCTAGCTCACTTACCTATCAAGTTCAAGTAATGCTTGAACTTAGTTGTTGGAAGAGACTTCGTCATCATATCGACTGAATTGTTTGCAGTATTAATTTTATTGACAGTAATATTTCCTTCAGAAATAATATCTCGAATAAAATGGTACTTCACATCAATGTATTTCATTCTTTCATGTTGATCCTTCGTCCAATATATAGCACTCTGACTATACAATGAACAACAATCTTCTGCAAATTTGAACTGAGTTCACCAACCAAACCTCGTAGCCAAATAGCTTCTTTTATAGCTTCAACTATAACCATATATTCTGCTTCCGTAGTGGAAAATACAACTGTAGGCTGTAAAGTAGATTTTCAACTGATGACACTGGTACCAAGACTAAGCACATAACCTGTGATGGATCTTCTTCTATCAAGATCACCTGCATAGTCTGAGTATAACCAGCCACCATGTTCTTACTCCTTCCAAATTTTAAACAAGCATTAGTAGTACCCCTTAAATATATCTCAAAATCCATTTCACAGCATTCTAATGATCTTTACCATGATTAGACATATATCTACTGACTACACTGATTGCATGAGAAATGTGAGGATGAGTACAAACCATCGCGTACATGATACTACCAACAACGCTAGAGTAAGGTACATGTGACATATATTCAATATCCATTTCAGACTATGGACAGAGATCAGCAGAAAGTTTGAAATGAGCAGCAAGTGGAGTACTTATAGGTTTAGCATTTTTCATGCCAAATCGCTCCAACACTTTTTCAACAAAACTTCTGTGAGTTAAACAAAGTGTTCCTGTATCTGTATCTATATGGATCTCCATACCAAGAATCTTCTTGGTAACACCCAAATCTTTCATCTCGAATTCACTACTCAGCTTTACTTTCAATCTGTTGATATCAGACATATCCTTAGCAGCAATAATCATATCATCAACATAGAGTAATACGTAAACAAATGAGCCATTTACAAGTTTTGTGAAATAAACCCAACTATCATATTGGCTCCTAAAATAACCATGCCCAATCATAAAAGAATCAAACCGCTTATACCACTATCAAGGAGAATGCTTTAAACCATACAGTGATTTTTTGCAATAAGCAAACATGGTCTTCTTTTCCTTTGATTTCAAATCCTTCAGGTTGTTGCATATAGATTTTCTCCTCAAGTTCTCCATGTAAAAGACGGTTTTGGCATCGAATTGTGCCAACTTTAGGTCATTTATAGCACCCAATGCAAGCAAAACACAAATAGAGCTATGTTTAATAACAAGAGAGAACACATCATTAAAATCAACTCCTTGTACCTGACTATATCCCTTAGATACCAATTGTGCCTTATATCGAGCACCCTCAACTCCTGGAATGCCATCTTTGCGTTTGAAGATCCATTTACAACTGACAATCTTCTTATTCTTTGGCGGTTTCACTGATTCCCATGTTTTATTTTGTGAAAAGATTCCACCCACTCTTGCATGGCTATCAACCATTTTCGGGAATCATCACTAGAAATGGCTTCTAAATATATGTTGAAGGATTGTCAACTCCTTCGGTCTCTTGTGCAATAACACAAGCAAAAGTGACATAATCTGCTAACCTCAGAGGTTGCTTTCTTTCTCTTTCTGACCTGCTTCTAGCAACTGAATGCTCCTCTCGAAAGCTGTAGATTCTTCTACTTTGATAGACTTTGTGAATTGATCACTTAATGGAGAGAATGAATTCTCCACCTCAACTTGAACCTCCACATATGCTTATCAGAATTCTGTATCTTGGAGTCAGAAGCGACTGAAGACTCCTTTAGATGAAGCATGGCAGATTCATCAAATACAAGATTTTTACTGATTATAGATTTTGGTGACTTAGGATCAAGAAGCCAAACTTTATATCCATTTACACCAGGAGGATAACCAAGAAAAATGCCCTTTTTAAATCTAGGTTCCATTTTTCCACCATTGACATGGACATAAACATGACATCCGAAAATTCTCAAATCAGAATAATCAGCAGGTTTTCCAGACCATACTGATAGCTCCCATTTATATAGGGTTTTTAGACCATTTTTAGCTCATATTCGCTTCGTTTCCTTTAACTTTTGCACTTGTTTTATTCGCTTTTAGCAAAAATAAGTCTTTTCGAGTATTTATGGCAGTTTCTTTGTTTTCAGGTGTTTGAAGGCGTAGTCGAGTAATCCCGAACCAGACCCGAACCTTTTGGAGCAATTCCGGACAATCCAGGGACCGTTGAAGCACTTTTGGGACTCATCAGGGACTATTAGAGCAGATTTCGGAAGCCTAAGGACCAAAACGGAAGAAAAACTCGGACTTTGCCCCTCTTGGAAGCCTGTCTCGTCGAGACACAGGCCTGTCTCGCCGAGACAGTCAGTGTCTCGCCGAGACATTGAGTTGTCTCGACGAGACAACCACTCGTCTCGACGAGACAACCACTAGTCTCGACGAGACAACCTTTGTCTCGACGAGACAACCTTTGTCTCAGCGAGACGAGGCGGGAGAGGCGCAAAAACGCCTCTCCCCATCTGGAAATTCGACCACTAAGCCCTATTTCAACCTATTCTACTCGGGAAATGTCATTTTTACCCCCGGAAAGCCTAGGTTTGCTGCCAATCACTATAAATAAGCAGTTTAACATCTGACCTAGGGATCGCTTTTTCTCTTTTTTCCACCAGAAACACTAGAATATGACGTTTAATTTCTGCAGTTTAGTTTATTTTTCTTTTTGTAATTGAAGAACTGCTCAAAGGGTGGAGGCTCTACCTTGTTTACATTGTAATCAGACAAAACGGGTTTTGGATTTCCTATCTCTTTCCCTTAATCTATTTTGCATTTATTCAAGCATGATTTCATCTATCATTAAATTCATTTATGCTTTGATTGGTTTGTCTATGAATTAATCTCCATCCAATCTAGGATGGGGATGAAATTGTTGAGATTACTATGAATGTTAGGGTTTAGGGTTTAAGATTTGTTATTGATTTGATTAGGTTGTGTGTGCTTTATGCCTAAATGCTATTAGGGATAGGAACCATTGCTAGAATGAGCATTGATAATGCTCAACTAGCACGATTGTGTATATAGTTTGCCTAATGCCTGTAACCATGATATTATTTAGATGCTAGAAAGACTGATTTCTGACCAAGAAACCATCTTTACCGAACTCGCATAAACCTGACTTCTCTAGAGACCACTAAGAATGAGGCCTTGTGGCTGGGCCACAGCTTAAGCCTTAATTGCCAATTAACCTAATGCTTTGCATGACCTAGGGTATATGCCTAATCAAGCCATCACCCGAATGCATGTGAATAGGGAGGACAATACTGATCACATCCGTCCTTCACTTAGGGCAATTACCTTCAATCTTTAGTTGAGCTTAAATCCGAACCCCTTGTACTGCATTTGTAATAATTAAATAATTGATTCCCCTACCTAGGTTGCAACTACCATAAATCACAATCCACCTTGCGGCACGTTCTGTTTATCGCTTTCCTAGTTTAGGCATTTATTTCTGTAGTTTATCAACCAAATTGCTTTCGACCCCGCTGAATAGACAAATTCCCAGTTGAGTTTGGCTAATTAGGATAGTAGTCCTTGTGGTTCGATCTCGTGCTTAGCACTGTATTACTTGATGCGATAGGATACACTTGTCCTGTTAATTGCTATATACTTTACGAGCATCAAGTTTTTGGCGCCGTTGCCGGGGACTACTGTAATTTTGATTAGTTTAATTTTGATTGGTGCAGTTTGTTTGTTTGGCTTACCATGAACCGACGTTCTCGGAGTCATTCTCCATTACGGTTTGATCCTGATATAGACCGTATTTCTCGCAGGATAAGGAAAGAACGCCAGGCAGCCTTGCTTAGACAGAGAGCCGATGAGAACTTCAACACAACAATCCAAGAGGAAGTGTGTGAAGAGGAACCAATGGCAGACAGGTCTATTATGGAATTGCTCAAGGCACAGAGGCCGGCTGCGACCTCCAGCATCCTTGATCCCGAGATTGCGGCAGCCTCCTTTGAGATCAAACCGGCAATGATTCAGATGATCCAGAATTCGGGTCAATTCGGTGGGGATTACCATGAAGATCCTAATGCACACCTCAACAAATTTATGGAATATTGCGGCACATTCAAGTATAAGGACGTGACGCCTGAACAAGTTTTCATGAAGCTGTTCAGGTTTTCTCTGAAGGATGATGCTGCAGACTGGCTGAGCTCACTAGCACCGGGTTCTCTGACTGATTGGAACATCACAATGGCCGCATTCTTGGCTAAATTCTTCCCACCGTCGAAGACTGCACAGTTCAAGAGCGACATTACTTCGTTCCGACAATTTGAGAGTGAGAACCTGCATCTGGCCTGGGAGAGATTCCAGAAATTGTTGAGGAAGTGTCCCCACCACGGTTTTGAGGTGCACCATCTTGTTGACTTGTTCTACTCCGGTATCACTTCTACTAGCAGAGCTTCACTAGATGCAGTGGCAGGAGGTAATCTGTTCAACAAGACGGCAGCTCAAGCTTACAGTCTGGTAAAGGAGCTAGCCGAGAGAAGTGCACATTGGCAAATAGAAAAGCCAAGTCAGAGGAGGGGAGTATTTGCAGTAGCTGCCCCTAGTACACCTGCAGAACCTGATCCACAAATTGCAGCACTGACTGAGAAGATGGACCTCCTGGTAGCTCAGTTTCAGAAACCTGAGGTTGTGGCAAAGTGTGAACTTTATAGTGGAGGTCACAAGAACGCTGAATGCCCGATGGTCATCGAGTCTGTGAACTACATCAAACAGTTTGGGCCTTACAACGCACCTTGGAGACAAAACCATCCGGGTTTCAGTTGGTCCAACAACCAGGCAACTTTGGGACCGCCAGGATTTGCAGCTCCTTCACCCAACCAGAATCAGAACCAGAACCAAAACTAGGGGCAAAGGCCCAAAAGTGGGATGGAGGAAAAGATTGATGCTATGGTGAAGATCCTCGGAACAATGGAAGGCAGGCTAGCCAATAATGAGGCTTTCTTCAAGGGCCTAGAGACTCAGATTAGCCAACTGGCTAAGATCAATTCGGAACGAGCTACAGGACAGCTGCCAATTACTAACGAGCCGAATCCGAGGGACAGACAACCGCAAGCACCCTGAGGGGGAAGGACAGTCTAAAGCTCTAAAGACTTAAAAATTGAGCGCTGTTGGGAGGCACCCCAAACATGAGTATAATTTTTGAACAATTCGTTTATTTGTGTTATGCTTTTTCGAACTTATTAATTTATGAACTCCCTATTTTTCTCTTATGGTAATTAGGACCGCATTAAGAGTAGTTTGGTTTTTAAAATTTTGTTAGGATCGAGTCTGTACAGTTTGTTTACATAATTAGAATAGGTTTAGGCCGCCTTAAAAAAACGCTTGGGACGCCTCGTCTAGGTGAGACGATACACGTCTCGTCTAGACGAGGCCGTGTCTCGTCGGGACACAAGATGTCCCGACGAGACGTCTAGGGGGACCGCAGTGGCATTTCTGCCAACCGCGGTGTCTCGCCGAGACATATAGTGTCTCGGCGAGACGAGCCGCCCAAGGTCGAACTTGGGCGGCTCAATTAGGGGATTGGCCGAACCAATCCCTTAACAACTCATCATTTAACCCCCCCCCTAACCCTTCAACTACCCTTTTAACTCCTATAACTAAGATTTTTTCTCTCTCTCCTCCATACTTCCATAACCCTCTCTCTCTAAAACCCTAACTCTCCTCCCCCATCTCCTCATCTCCAACCTTCCTAACACTAAAAACCTTACTCCTACTTCCACTTCTCTAAGGATTTTACCCTTTCAAGACCTCCTCCTCCTTTCCTTTTCCCCATTCCATTTTCCATTTTCCACAAGGTTTTCAAGGGGTAAGTTATCTTTTGTTCTAATTAAGATTTTTGGTGCTTTTCTTTACTGTGTACATGATTAGAGCTTGGAGATTTGAGGTTTCCCACATTTTATAGGTTGTCATTGATTTACTCATAGCTTCCTAGTGAGGTTTGTTAGCGTTTTTCTGCTTAGAGAAAATGTTTGTAGAAATTATTTTGGTTATGGTTTGTGATGCTTGGGGATAGAGATTTGTTTTACAATTTTTCGGTCTAGGATTTAATTTCGGTTTGTTCTAATTATGTTTGGTAGAAATTAGGGATTTGCATGACTTGTCCTAACCTTGCTAATTTATTTTCCTCTTTTTGATTCTTGTTCTTGTTTATAATTTTTCAATTTCTAACTAATTAGGACCTTTGTTTAGCTTGATTTAGAGATCCTGTGAGCGTGCCTTAGGAATAATTTTCAAACACTTCAGCTCACTATCTCTTATACGAATTTGGGTCCTAATTTCAGTTATTGTGAATACTCTTTTGTTCGTTTTCTTTTTGTGCAGATTTCATGGCAGAACCACCAAGACAGCGTCGCCGTCGACGTACTGATACACTCCCAGAGGAATTAGAACCTATCCCAGGCACGGTCCGTGCCCGAATCGTCGACCCCCCGGTCCCTGCTGCTGCTGCCAACAGCTACCATCCCTCCCCACTCTCACAAAGGTTCAGGTGTCCTTTTCTTTTAAATTCTGTTGACGAGGGCAAACTGTTTAAAAAATCAAAAAATACACATGTGCTGTTCCTAGATTTTTTGATTGGGAGTGGTTAGATCATTGTAAATTAAGTACGCGTGTCCATGCTCTTTTATCTGATATGGGGTGGCTAGTAATTGATAGGCTACGTCGTTCTTTGTCTCCCTCCTTTATTTTAGAGTTTTACACAACTCTTAAACTGGAGACAGACGACGACGGGATTAAAACATTACATTTTCGCCTACATAACATTGAGCGTAAGTGGAGTGAGGAGGACATGAATCAGGCTTTCGGCTTCAAGGAAGCCGATGTCACCGAATGGAAAAAGGACCTTACACACAGCCAGTACTTCACTGAAGTATCTAGAGAGCCACGCTACTCTAAGAAAACTGCCACTAATGCTAGCTTGACGGACCCAATGGACCGTCTCATGCATAAGTGGATTTCGTTTAATTTAAATGGTCAAAGGGAGGCTGACAAAGTCACTGAGACAGACCTCCTACTGCTGTGGTGCATAAAAAAGGGCCATCCAGCTCGAATGGCCCACATCCTCTGGTCCCAAATGGCTAACTTCCGCTTCACTAAGCGCACCGCTTTTCCGTTTGGGGCCATAATTAGCCGAATGGCCTTTTTGGAGGACCTCCAAACGGAATTATCTACTAGACCCTCTACTCCTTTCCTGTTGATTGATAAAGATTACCTGAGTAGAGCGGGTGTTATTCACAAGTCCGGTGTTTGGACTAGAGATTTCAATGTAGGTACAGCTGGAGCTAGTTCATCTGGCACAGGTGAGGCGGATCGGATGGCAACCAGTTCAGAAGAGGAAGATAAGACAGATACGGACTACCAACCAGGGCACACTGGTGCACTAGAGGAGAGGCTGGAACTTACCATTGCTGTGGGGGAACAAAACCGAGAGAGCATACGGGCCCTGAATTACGAATTTCAGGATTTTCGCCTCGATTTTAATAGTTTGGCAAGCGATATTCGGGGTTGGATGGATCGCCACCCCTAGGGAGTACTTCTATCCTATTTCTTTTTCGCACTTTACTTTATGCTTGTCTTTGCATTTCTGGAATAAATGCATATCGTAAGTGTGGGGAGGTCGGAATAGGATAGAAAGTCTTTGGAGTTGTGCCATTGAGTATATATGTTTATGTGTGTTTTCGTTTAGCCATTTGCCTGTTTTTGAGTTACATTGCTTGTAGTTTTTAGGATTTCTGATTTTGCATGTTTCTTATTGTTTTTGCAATAAGCCAGTAGGAATAAAAAGAATCCTAGACAGTTGAATTCGATACATTTAGCTATCCCAACAATACAGTTGAAAGCACGTTTAAAGTTTGCACATTCTGAATGAAAGTTATGCATGCGAAAAATCTTGAACAACGTTTGAGTCTCCAAAGAGTATTGTTGCCTAAAATTGACATGGAACGGAACGTTAGTTGAGGCTAGGATTGCTACGAATAACCCTTAAATTGTGAGTTAGAGCCAGAAAGATCAATATTTTAGACTCATATTTAGGTATAATTGATCTCTTAGGTGTGGGATTACATTTATTGTCTTTTGTGCTCACAGGAATTGCATCCAATACTGGTTGAATTTTGTGCTGCTATTAAACTTGAAATGATTAGGCATCCTAGGTATAGCCCTTTGTGAATTTAGCCTATTCTTTGTTTAGCCAAAATTCCTTAACAATTCCACTAGATAAGCCCCTTTGAGCCTTTTACCAATTTCTTTGATCAACCATGTTACAAGCCTTAGCCTTCTTAAATATCCTTTCTCACCCAAGTTAACTGACTCAATTTAGTTGTGATGAATCCTTAGACACACTCCTTCAATTTCCCGCTGGAAATCATTAAAAGGTTGTAATTTTGATGGAAAAAGCAACATTTACCCAATTGAATTTCACTCTTTATCCCCTCTATTAATTAAAAAAAATAGATGAAAGGATAAAAAGACGTGTTTATATTTGTAGTTGCTTCCCGAATACTTCATTGCCTCATAAACACAACCGTGAGCTTACACCTTCTTATACATGGCAGAAAATGTGTCCTTTTTGCACAAACGTTAAACTATTTGAGTCATTTAACTTTTTGCCTATGAATTCCCTTGTTCCTACCCCCAACCTTTAGCCAATGTTACAACCCTTCAAGACCTATGATTTTGTTTAATTTTAGTGCATTAATTCTGACCGGATGGATGATGCAATCCCAACGTGTCCACTTTGTGCAATAAATGTAGAGCGTTTCCAAAGAAATTTTCCACCCAAACACTTGAGCGTTAGAGCGACCACTTGTGAGCTATCAATTTTGGTCCTTTTCTTTCGTTTTCATGAAGTGTTGATTGATAAAACCAACTAATCAGTTTTGGAGACTCGTCTGAGGTTCACTATGTTTTTAATTGCAAAGCGAGTAGTGTGAACTGTTGTGAATAATAAAGCGTAGTAGATTCTTGTTTTTGTAAGGGAGCTATTTGTTGATTTTTCTCTGTTTCGGATTCTATCTTGCTTGGGGACAAGCAAGATCCAAGTGTGGGGAGGTTGATAGCTCCCATTTATATAGGGTTTTTAGACCATTTTTAGCTCATATTCGCTTCGTTTCCTTTAACTTTTGCACTTGTTTTATTCGCTTTTAGCAAAAATAAGTCTTTTCGAGTATTTATGGCAGTTTCTTTGTTTTCAGGTGTTTGAAGGCGTAGTCGAGTAATCCCGAACCAGACCCGAACCTTTTGGATCAATTCCGAACAATCCAGGGACCGTCGAACCACTTTTGGGACTCATCAGGGACTATTAGAGCAGATTTCGGAAGCCTAAGGGCCAAAACGGAAGAAAAACTCAGACTTTGCCCCTCTTGGAAGCCTGTCTCATCGAGACACAGGCCTGTCTCGCCGAGACAGTCAATGTCTCACCGAGACATTGAGTTGTCTCGACGAGACAACCACTCGTCTCGACGAGACAACCTTTGTCTCGGCGAGACGAGGCGGGAGAGGCGAAAAAACGCCTCTCCCCAGCTGGAAATTCGACCACTAAGCCCTATTTCAACCTATTCTACTCGGGAAATGTCATTTTTACCCCCGGAAAGCCTAGGTTTGCTGCCTATCACTATAAATAGGCAGTTTAACATCTGACCTAGGGATCGCTTTTTCTCTTTTTCCACCAGAAACACTAGAATAGGACGTTTAATTTCTGCAGTTTAGTTTAGTTTAGTTTATTTTTCTTTTTGTAATCGAAGAACTGCTCAAAGGGTGGAGGCTCTACCTTGTTTACATTGTAATCAGACAAAACGGGTTTTGGATTTCCTATCTCTTTCCCTTAATCTATTTTGCATTTATTCAAGCATGATTTCATCTATCATTAAATTCATTTATGCTTTGATTGGTTTGTCTATGAACTGATCTCCATCCAATCTAGGATGGGGATGAAATTGTTGAGATTACTATGAATGTTAGGGTTTAGGGTTTAAGATTTGTTATTGATTTGATTAGGTTGTGTGTGCTTTATGCCTAAATGTTATTAGGGACAGGAACCATTGCTAGAATGAGCATTGATAATGCTCAACTAGCACGATTGTGTATATAGTTTGCTTAATGCCTGTAACCATGATATTATTTAGATGATAGAAAGACTGATTTCTGACCAAGAAACCATCTTTACCGAACTCGCATAAACCTGACTTCTCTAGAGACCACTAGGAATGAGGCCTTGTGGCTGGGCCACGGCTTAAGCCTTAATTGCCAATTAACCTAATGCTTTGCATGACCTAGGGTATATGCCTAATCAAGCCGTCACCCGAATGCATGTGAATAGGGAGGACAATACTGATCACATTCGTCCTTCACTTAGGGCAATTACCTTCAATCTTTAGTTGAGCTTAAATCCGAACCCCTTGTACTGCATTTGTAATAATTAAATAATTGATTCCCCTACCTAGGTTGCAACTACCATAAATCACAATCCACCTTGCAGCACGTTCTGTTTATCGCTTTCCTAGTTTAGGCATTTATTTCTGTAGTTTATCAACCAAATTGCTTTCGACCCCGCTGAATAGACAAATTCCCAGTTGAGTTTGGCTGATTAGGATAGTAGTCCTTGTGGTTCGATCTCGTGCTTAGCACTGTATTACTTGATGCGATAGGATACACTTGTCCTGTTAATTGCTATATACTTTACGAGCATCACATACCTCTTCAAGAGTTTTACAATTAATTGAAGCAAACGGAGAACGATTCACCAAATGGCAAGCTGTTAAAGCTGCTTCAGCAAAAAAGTCTTGAAATAAGCCAAAATTTGACAACATACAACGAACCTTTTGTTGGTCCCTGGTAATTAGTTCCAAGGGGGGGTTAGGAACTATTATAACTTTTTGCGTTTTAATTAGGCTGACTGAAGTTATTTTTGAGAGTTTGTTAACTCACCCTTTGGTCAGCTTGGTGAGATATATCACAGGACAGCTTCAGTCAGATGTTGACCAAAGTAGTTTTCTTGATAGTTAGGAATTGACACTCTTGGAGGTCAGCTTCCAACTCAACACCACTTACTTACTCAGGATCAGCTTAGGCAATTTATATGCTGAGTAAATAAAGCAAACAACACTTGCAGTTATAAGAGAGATTTTAGAGATTACTCAGTATCACTTATCCTGGTTCGGCCTCTCTGCCTACGTCCAGTCCCCAGAGTCCTCCGGGCTTTTTGAATCCAATACTGAGCTCTTTAAAGGTAGAGCACAAACCAATTACAAGGCAGTTGAATATGCAAGAGTACCTTCCTCTATTCGTCTACTCAACTCCTACCAAGTGCTACAACCCAGCACCTAGATTTCTCTACCACTGAAATGCTTACAACCAAGCACTCAGCTTTACACTCTCAATATTCCTATTGATCACAGACTTGTTCCTTTTTGAACTAAAGAACACTTTAGATGATTACAACTCAATCTAGCTTTTACACATAGAATAGAAACGTTGGTGTAAGATTCTTTTTGTATTTGAGTGCTTTTGAAACTTTCTCTCTTGTATTTTTCTTTCGATGCTTCAGTGCATATCCATGTTTTTCGATTGTCCTTTTATAGAGGGAAATCTGTAGATTTGATTGTTTTGAATTGTCCTAACCGTTAACATCAAAACGGCTCTTTTGGGGAACAATTTCTGGAAAGCTTCAGACTACACCTCCATTCCCAATTTCTGTTTTCTTCAGGCGTCAGGTTTGTCTTCTAGCGTCTGGTTTGTCTGTTTGTGCCAGTTGTCTGTTTCCAATAATCCAACGCCCCATGACTCTCGGAATTAGTCTTTTAGGTGTCTTCGAGGTTCCAATTATTGGTGCAGAAGATTTGCAGACTTTGTCTTTGAACGAATCCTTCATGTTGTCCTGACTGTTACTCAGCTTTGTTTGTTCTTTTCAAATGTTCACGGTTCATGCTGAGTTCCTTCAAGGTCAGCTCCGTTTTGTTTAACCGCTCCTGAAGAAGTCTTCAGCTTTAGTCAGCTTCGTTTTGTTTCAGAATTTTAACTCCACTCAGCTTCTATTTTGTCATGCTGAGTTCCTTTCTATTCAGCTTCGTTTGTGCTGTCTTTTGTCCTGTCTTTACTTTATTTATTTTTTGCACTCAATATTTAACAAACATATTAGTACAATTAAATCAAAGCATCTAAATTTAATTGCCTCTTAATCATGGATGATTTTGTCAAATCAAAATCTTGTGGAAAGGTGTTTCAACAAACTCCCCCATTTTGATGTTGGCAAAATACATAATTATGGAACTCAGTTATAAGTTACCCCATGATTGAATTATTTTTCATATGGAAACTACTCCCCCGTAAGGGTTGCAACTGTTTTTGAACTTTCCATGTTTTAGTTTTGAAATAGACTCAGGATGTGTGGCTAACTGGATTTAGTTCTAGTGTATCTTGAGTTTCAGTCAGTTTTTAGAAATGTTTGAATACTCAGATTGGTTCTTTCATTAATATGCAAATGCTGAGTATCAGTTTGTTCAATTTTGAGAGGTGTGACATTCAAAAAGAAAAACAGTTCATTAAGGCATACACAAAATACAGCATACAATGCAAAATATCACTGCCTACCAAATAGATTTCCTAAACAAAAACTTAGATTTCATTTGTGCTAGAACCACTAGCCTTAACCTTTTTCCTTCACAAAAAAAACAGATATCACTTGTGCTAGTACCCCTAGCCTTAACCTTTTCTTCTCGTCTTTCCTTTGAGGGTTCACTGTGTAGCTTTACCTTTTCCTTTTACTCTGCTTCCAGATGCACCTGTCTCTTTGGGAGTTCCATCTTGAGGTCTCTCCCCCGTTTTGTCGGCATCACCCTTATAGATGAAGATGTCATTGCGTGCAACTGAGGATAGAACATTGGAATAACGTTGTAAGCGCTCCGTGCTCTCACTCAAGCCATCTATGACAGGAACGCAATCATCACGAACGGTTCGAGGTACAGGGATAGATCCAGTAATCAGGTTGATTATACACTCATGGGACTTGCTGAGCCAAGTGAGGGAGCTGGTTATTTGAGCAAAGGATTGATGAAACATCTTCAAGAGAGCAGAATCATAGAAGATGCGTTGACCAAGGTCATAACGAACAGCCTGGCGAGTGCTTGGTGAAGAGTGGTCACTGATTGGGTCAATCTCCATCTGGGCTTTGTGGACACTAAGAAGACTCACAGCTTCACTGAGTTGGTCAATTTGACATTGAGAGGTGGAGGAAATAAGCTCTCGAGTACAGATGAGATCAGTAGTCAGCTTGTCAAAGCATGCCTTCAACTCAGTAGATGTGGCATATGCAGGATTTGCCGGTGTCCCAAAGTTGGGCAGATTTGCTTGGAGATTGGCAAATTGTTGATTCAACTCTGCCGAAGTGGCATAGCCAGGAGTCGAGACAGAGATATTGTTGATTTTGTCTTCAATGGAGTTGATATGATTGATCATGAGCAGGAATAGTTCAGTCAGCTTGGTAATGTGCTCTTGAGTAGGCTGCTGGGATTGGACAGTTGTCATGATACTGATAAGATCTTTGAGGCCCTTAAGTTCTGTGAGAAGCTGAGTAATGGAAGGGGTAGGAGTGGACTCAGCATTGGCAGTTTTAACAGCATCAGAAGTGGTGAACTCCTGCAGAAGTGATTGGGCCGTTTCCATAAGGCGACGTCCAGCCTGAGTTACTGTAAAATGGGCTTGGTGCTTATCGGAATCTGGTTCAGACACAGGAATGTGGGTGGAGCTGGACGGTGGTAGAGTTTGTTCTTGATGAGGATGTGGAGTGTGAACAGGTGGTTCCATAGCAGTTTTCTCTTGTTGAGTCACTGAGTCTACGAGATCTTGCTCGGCAGAGTTTGGATTGGGTGGAGTCTTGGCATGTTCCTCGATCTGAGTAACAGTGGCTTGATTTTTATCCATATTAGTGGACGGAGACTCAGTGTGCTGAGAAAAATACTCAAACTGGATAGTGGAGGGATCTGTAGTTGGCTCAGAGGGAGAATCGGCTAAGAGATCGATAAGGAGAGGTTTGTTAGCCTTCTTCTTAATTCTTCTGAGGGACTTGGTTTTTTACGGTGACGTATCAATTTGAACATCTATATCCTCAATCTCAGGTTCAGCATCATGTACCTGCTCAATAATGTCCAGCTTAACATGATCGGGTTCATTAGTATTGAGCTGAATATCATCCTGACTTCCTTCTTCTTCTTCATCAGCTTGCTTAGCTGGGGTTTTCTCAAGATTGACCCCAATATCCTGAGCACAGTGAGATTCAGGTGTCACAACCTGATCAGTTTCAATAGTTTTTAAGGCAGAGCACCTCTTTTTCCTTATCAGGAGCTGTTGTGGAGATCCTTACTTGCTTCCTCGGGTACAGTTTGCCCTTTCCTTGTTTCTGCTAACTCAGGTGTAACCTGAGGCAGGTTGGCATCAGCATGCTTTCCTCTGGTCATAGCCCTCCTTTTTCAGGGCACAGTGTCAATATCCTTGGCACAAGTGGCAAGTGTCTTCCTTTTCCTTTTCTCTTTTGAAAGATCGGCAGCGATATCCTCTGGTTCAACCTCTGGTACAACATCAACTTCTGCTGGCTCATCCTCCTCAATTTCTTCTTGCTCAGCATTGATTCCTTCCTCATCCTCCTCAATTTCTTCAAGTCCTTTCAATGGTTGGCTATGTACTAACCCAAACAATAGTGCAGCAGTTATCTCAGACCCTAAGCTCTTAACCTCACTAATCGTTTCTATGTTGTGGTCTGCAAGAATTTTCGTGATTAGAGAGCCTAACCTGAGTTTCTTTCCTCCGCGTTGAAAAGCACTGACCAGAAACACAGGTAAGTTGAGTGGATTGTAGGTTAGCATGTGCCAAATAAAGCACTGCTCAAAGTTAGATGCAGATGAGGCTGCGTTGAGTTTAGGGAAAATGAAGTGTGCCATTTTCTGGTGTTGTCCTAAACAAGTACTGGGCACTTCTCCTTTGTAGTTTGCAGGTTTGCAAAACTCCTTAACGTGGTCGAGCTTTTCTTTTGTTGTCCTGAACTCTGTTCCTTTGTTAGGCAAGTTCAGTAAGGTAGCGAGATACGACGGAGTGATTACGATCTTGCGGCCTTTAACATGTGTTTCCAAATAGTCGACATCATCTTTATCAACCTTGAGACCAGAGTAGAATTCCTTAACGAGTCGTGGATAGGAAGTTCCAAGTAGAGAGAAGAAACCTGTCCATTCGTTTTTCTCAATCCATTCGTAGAATGGCTTCTCGGCGGTAACAAAAATGGATGAGAACCAACGGCACTTGAGGACTTCAAGTTTATCTACTTTGGAGCAAACCTTTACCATGGATCTAACCTTAACTTTCTTTGGTTTGGAGGAGCTTGCTGGCATATCCTGAGGACGTTTTTTTGTAGTTGGGCTGAGAGATTTAGGGTTTTCATCGATGGGTTGTTCGTCGGGGTTACCACCGGAGCAGCTCTGGGGTTTAGACATTCTCAGAGTTTTTAGGTGACTTTGGAAATTTTGGACTCGGAAAAGATTTTGAATGCCAAGGATTTTTGTGTGAAGTGAAGGTAAAGAGGGATTTTTCCTCTACTTATTGAAACCTAAATCATCGTTTGAACTATCCGATTTTATCTTGGGGAATTCAATGGACAGAGATTCTGCCATTTATGACGCACTTCGGCGCATGGGTTATTTCATAATTATTTACCTTTCCTAGGTTCCTTTTATTACACGTGTTGGCATTTATGGTTGCAAGTGGGCTTTTGGTACGGTTTTCCTAGAAGGTGAACCGTTTGTGAAACTGAGTATTTAGTTTTATCCAGACAAATTTTCTGTCTCTTAGTGACTCATAAGCTAATTACTCAGCATGTACATTTACTTAGCATAGGGTGATTATTTGTACATTTACACGGTAATTGTATTGCGCTCAGTATAATCACTCATGTATATGTCAACTTAGCATAGAGTGATTTCTATATATCAAGCTTGGTAAGTAGTAGATGTTTATTTTTACTCTACTCAACATGGCATTTGCACATTCAATCAAATTTTCACTCAACATGGCATTTGCACATTCAATCAAATTTTCACTCAACATGGCAAAATATTCAATTTATGCAGGTTTAGTTAGAGTGGATTTGACATACCAATGGCTTCCCTTAGTGTATTGAATTGTTCTCGAGCCAAGGGCTTTGTGAAGATATCTACAAGCTGATCATTTGTAGGTACATAGGTCAGCTTGATCTCATCCTTTAGTACATGATCTCTGATGAAGTGATGTCTTATGCTAACATGCTTCATCCTGCTGTGTTGGATTGGATTTTTTGATAGATCAATGGCACTCTTGTTATCACATTTGATCTCTATTGTCTTTATTTTGACTCCATAATCCTCAAGCTGTTGCTTTATCCATAGGACTTGAGCAACACAGCTTCCAGCAGCCACGTACTCAGCTTCAGTTGTAGATAGGGCTACGGATGATTGCTTCTTGCTGAACCAAGATACTAGACAGCTTCCGAGAAAATGACATCCTCCCGAAGTACTTTTTCGTTCTAGCTTATCTCGTCCATAATCAGCATCAGTGTATCCAATAAGTGTGAAATCATTTGAAGTTGGATACCATAGACCTGCATCAACTGAGCTCTGCAAGTATCTAAAAATTCTTTTTACGGCAGTTAGAGGAGATTCCCTAGGGTCAGCTTGATATCTAGCACAATAGCATACTGAGTACTGAATATCAGGTCTACTAGCTGTGAGATAGAGTAAAGAACCTATCATACCTCGATAGAGTTTACTATCAACTGACTTACTCTTCTCGTTCTTGCATAGGACAGTATCAGTACCCATAGGGGTTGATATTGGCTTACAATCTACCATGTTGAATTTCTTTAACATTTCCTTGGTGTACTTAGACTGACTTATAAAGATGCCATTCTTACCTTGCCTGATTTGAAGTCCAATGAAGAAGTTGAGTTCACCCATCATAGACATTTCGAATTCAGTTTGCATCTGTTGGCTAAATTCTTTGCACAAAGATTGGTCAGTAGCACCAAATATTATATCATCTACATATATCTGTGCAAGTAGGGTATGTTTACCCTTTTTCTTAATAAACAGGGTTGTGTCAGCTTTTCCTCTGACATAGTTCCTGGTCAGCAGGAAGTTGGTCAACCTCTCATACTAAGCTCTTGGAGCTTGCTTTAGGCCGTACAAGGCCTTTTTGAGTTTATAAACGTGGTTTGGAAACTTTGGATCTTCAAACCCAGGAGGTTGATTAACAGATACCTCTTCGTTTATAAATCCATTAAGAAATGCACTTTTTACATCCATTTGATACAGTTTAAAGTTCATATAACTGGCATAGGCACACAATATACGTATTGCTTCTAGTCTTGCAACAGGAGCAAATGTTTCTCCATAGTCTATACCTTCTTGCTGACTATAGCCTTGAGCTACAAGTCGAGCTTTGTTTCTAATCACATTTCCATGCTCATCTAGTTTATTTCTAAAGACCCACTTGATTCCTATGGGCTTTTGATTCCTAGGTCTAGGTACTAAATCCCATACCTCATTTCTGGTGAATTGGTCAAGTTCTTCTTGCATGGCATTTATCCAATATTCGTCTTGCTCAGCATCAGCAAAATTCTTTGGCTCAAGCATTGAGACAAAGGCAACATTGCTGAGGTATTTTCTAAGCTGATCTCTTGTCATCAACTTGTTGTTGGCAGCATCAAGAATGGCCTGTTCTGTATGTCCTCTTGGGATTTTTATTTCTTTGGGCAATGTTGAGTCGTTTGGAAGAGGTGTTTCTACAATTTCCACGGGAATAGATTGGTCAGCAAACGATATTTCAATTTCTTGCTTACCTTGGGTCAGCTCCTGTATAGATGACACAGAGGCTTCTGGTTGATTAGCGGAAGCTGAGTTTGGTTCATCTTCTTCAGGCTGAGCTGACTTACCTGTAGGGTCAGTTTCATCGAACTCAATATGTACAGACTCTTCTACAACCTGAGTTCTTTTGTTAAATACTCTATATGCTTTACTGTTTGTCGAGTACCCTAAAAAGATCGCCTCATCAGCTTTAGCATCGAATTTAGCAAGGTTGTCTTTTGTATTGAGTATAAAGCATTTACACCCAAAGGCACGAAAGTATCCAATGTTGGGCTTTCGTCCTTTCCAAAGTTCATATGGGGTTTTCTTAAGTATAGGTCTAACTAGAGCCCTATTCAGTATGTAACATGTTGTGTGAACAGCTTCACCCCAGAAGTACTTTGGAAGCCTATTTTCACTCAGCATTGTCCGAGCTATTTCGACAATGGTTCTATTTTCCTTTCAACCACCCCATTTTGTTGAGGTGTTCTAGGAGCGGAGAAATTGTGGTCAATACCACTGATTTCACAAAATTCATCAAACTGTTGATTTTTGAATTCTCCACCATTGTCGCTTCTAATGTGAGCTACTCTTAGGTCTTTATCATTTTCAAGCTTTTTGATCAATGTGGTAAACATCTCAAAGGTTTCATCCTTGCTACTCAGCAAGATGATCCAAGTGTACCGAGAGAAATCATCTACAATAACCAAAGAAAATTTCTTACCTCCCAAGCTGAGTGGCTGGATAGGTCCGAAAAGATCCAAGTGTAGTAATTCTAATGGCTTTTTGGTTGAGACGATATTTTTGATATGAAATGACTTTTTAGTTTGTTTGCTTTGCTGACAGGCTTTACATAGTTGATCTTTTTCAAACTTTAATTTGGGTAATCCCTCAACTAATTGCTTTCTAGCTAATTTGTCAAGAAGGTCCATGCTGACATGCCCAAGTCTTCTATGCCATAGCCAGGAGTTGTCCTCTTTAGACACTAAGCATATGTTTTTAGAAAACTGTTTTTCCAAGTTTAACATATACACATTTTCTACACGAGGGGCAGTTAAAATCAGTTCATTTGTATTTCCCTCGAGTATTTGACACTTAGTATCATCAAATACAACCTTTCTGCCGCTCTTGCAAAGCTGAGCTACACTCAGCAGATTGTATTTGAGACCTTTAACTAAGGAGACAGATTCAATAGTTGGATTACCTCCGATAGTACCTGAGCCGACTATCTTACCCTTCTTGTTGTCTCCAAAGCTTACACTTCCACCTCGTTTAAGCTCTAGTGTGATGAACTGAGTTTCATCACCTGTCATATGCCTTGAGCATGCGCTGTCTATATACCATAGTTTTGACTTCTCCACGCATGTCAAGCTGACCTGCAGTTTAAACTATTCATTTTTAGGTACCCAATTTCTTTTGGGTCCTTTCTTGTTAGTATAAACAGGTGCAAAATCATATTTTAGCTTGTGACGACATACTTTTGTGGTGTGGCCTGGCTTACCACAGAAATCACAAAAAGGTACCCTTTGTGGGTTGAACTGAGTATAGTCAGCATTATTGTGTTGGGCATGCCAACATACTTTTGTGGTATGCCCTTTTCTTCCGCAGAAGTCACATTAGACAGTCCGCTTGTTATGCCAACATATATCCTTTGTGTGTCCCCTTTTTCCACAGCACTCACATTTAGTAACTTGCTTATGCTGTCTAGTATTTACGTACTCAGCATGAGCTTTATTTCTTTTTGAGCCCTTCTCTTGACTCTGTAACATTGTGATATCCTTTCTAAGTTTCTTTGACTCAGATTGAACCTCCGTGACAAACTTATGTAAGATTTGCATGTTGGTATGCAAGTCAGAGTTGTCCTGGAGAAGATATCGGAGGTCACTCAGCTTGACCTCTTCAATCTCATCACAGCGCCTACTGAGTGCCTTAATCTTCTTGTTACACTTCTTTGTTAGTGTATATAAGTCACTCAGGGCATTTACCATTTCGTTTCTAAGCAAACGTAAGGATGTTACCTCATTGTTGTGATTTTCTTGGTCAGTTTCATCAGAGAGGTCAGCATGCTCAGATTGGGATTGGTCAGCTCCATCATCTGCCATAAAACATATGTTGGCTGTTTCATTTTGCTCAGCTTCGGATGATGTTGACTCATCACTGTTACTCCAAGTGGCTACCATAGCCTTTTTGCTTCCCTTCTTCTCTTTCTTAAGGTTGGGACAGCTTGACTTGATGTGCCTGGTTTGATGACACTCAAAGCATGTGACAGATTTCGAGCTGTCCTTCTTGTACTTGTCACTTGACTCAGCTTTGTACTTATCATTTCTTCTAAATGATCTTTTGCCGTTTCTATCATTTCTCCTGAACAGCTTTTTCATCTTTCTGGTGAACATGGCCAGTTCCTCATCGTCAGTTGATTCAGCTTCAGTTGAGTCAGCTTTCAGACAAGGGATTTTTGTTTCTTATCTTCTGATTTTTCTTTCTCTTTGGCTTCAAAATTTTTCATTGAAATTTCATGCGTCAGCAGGGATCCGATCAGCTCATCATATTTGTAGGTAGTCAAGTCTTGAGCTTCTTCTACTGCTGTTTTCTTTGCTTGCCAGCTCTTGGGCAGACTTCTCAGAATTTTCTTCACTTGTTCTTCTTCAGTGAAGTTCTTACCAAGCCTTTTTAGCTCATTTATGATGTTTGTGAATCTTGCATTCATTTCTGAAATGTCTTCATTTTCCTTCATCTCAAACAGCTCGTAGAGTCTCATATGTTGATTGACTTTAGACTCCTTAACTTTGCTTGTGCCTTCATAGGTTACTTCAAGCTTCTTCTAGATCTCCTGTGCTGACTCACAACCTGAAATCTTATTGTATTCTGCAGCATCTAACGCACAGTGAAGCATGTTTATAGCCGAAGCATTATTTTGTAGTTTTCTGAGGTCATCCTCTGTCCACTCAGCCTCACTTTTAACAATTTTCTCATTGTTAACAGTTTTGTATGGCACATGTGGACCTTGAACAATTGCAAGCCATGCACTCATGTTTGTGGCTTATATAAAGTTCTTCATCCTATTCTTCCAGAAGGTATAATTTGACCCAAAGAATAGGGGAGGTCTAGTGATTGATAATCCCTCAGGGAGTATCTGTGTTGTTTGGTTTCCTGGAAGGAAACGAGTACTATTCTCACCCATTTTTAGGGATCAGCTCAAGATTGTTAGATCTTTGAGTAGTGAGCTTAAGCTCTGATACCACTTGTTGGTCCCTGGTAATTAGTTCCAAGGGGGGGTTAGGAACTATTATAACTTTTTGCGTTTTAATTAGGCTGACTGAAGTTATTTTTGAGAGTTTGTTAACTCAGCCTTTGGTCAGCTTGGTGAGATATATCACAGGACAGCTTCAGTCAGATGTTGACCAAAGTAGTTTTCTTGATAGTTAAGAATTGACACTCTTGGAGGTCAGCTTCCAACTCAACACCACTTACTTACTCAGGATCAGCTTAGGCAATTTATATGCTGAGTAAATAAAGCAAACAACACATGCAGTTATAAGAGAGAGTTTAGAGATTACTCAGTATCACTTATCCTGGTTCGGCCTCTCTGCCTACGTCCAGTCCCCAGAGTCCTCCGGGCTTTTTGAATCCAATACTGAGCTCTTTAAAGGTAGAGCACAAACCAATTACAAGGCAGTTGAATATGCAAGAGTACCTTCCTCTATTCGTCTACTCAACTCCGACCAAGTGCTACAACCCAGCACCTAGATTTCTCTACCACTGAAATGCTTACAACCAAGCACTCAGCTTTACACTCTCAATATTCCTATTGATCACAGATTTGTTCCTTTTTGAACTAAAGAACACTTTAGATGATTACAACTCAATCTAGCTTTTACACATAGAATAGAAACGTTGGTGTAAGATTCTTTTTGTATTTGAGTGCTTTTGAAACTTTCTCTCTTGTATTTTTCTTTCGATGCTTCAGTGCATATGCATGTTTTTCGATTGTCCTTTTATAGAGGGAAATCTGTAGATTTGATCGTTTTGAATTGTCCTAACCGTTAACATCAAAACGGCTCTTTTGGGGAACAATTTCTGGAAAGCTTCAGACTGCACCTCCATTCCCAATTTCTGTTTTCTTCAGGCGTCAGGTTTGTCTTCTAGCGTCTGGTTTGTCTGTTTGTGCCAGTTGTCTGTTTCCAATAATCCAACGCCCCATGACTCTCGCAATTAGTCTTTTAGGTGTCTTCGAGGTTCCAATTATTGGTGCAGAAGATTTGCAGACTTTGTCTTTGAACGAATCCTTCATGCTGTCCTGACTGTTACTCAGCTTTGTTTGTTCTTTTCAAATGTTCACGGTTCATGCTGAGTTCCTTCAAGGTCAGCTCCGTTTTGTTTAACCGCTCCTGAAGAAGTCTTCAGCTTTAGTCAGCTTCGTTTTGTTTCAGAATTTTAACTCCACTCAGCTTCTATTCTGTCATGCTGAGTTCCTTTCTATTCAGCTTCGTTTGTGCTGTCTTTTGTCCTGTCTTTACTTTATATATTTTTTGCACTCAATATTTAACAAACATATTAGTACAATTAAATCAAAGCATCTAAATTTAATTGCCTCTTAATCATGGATGATTTTGTCAAATCAAAATCTTGTGGAAAGGTGTTTCAACACCTTTTCCAGCAGAGTTCTGTTCATCCGCTCAACTACACCATTTTGTTGTGGTGTTCCTAGAAATGTGAGATGTCTGGAGATGCCCATATATTTATAAAATGTGTTGAATTCATCATTACAGAACTCCAAACCATTATCTGTACGAAGACGTTTAATCTTCTTACTAGTATGGTTTTCCACCAAGGCCTTCCATTGCTTGAAAGTGGCAACGACATCATTTTTCTGCTTCATGAAATACGCCCAAACCTTCCTGGGGTAATCATCAACGAAGGTAAGCATATATCGAGCACCACTTTTGAAGGAACACGTGGAGGCCCCCATAGATCTGAATGGGTATAATCCAAAGTGCATTTTTTTGTGAACATTAGTGTTAAAACTAACTCGTTTGTGGTTGCCAAAAATGTAATGCTCACAAAACTCCAACTTGGACGTATGTTGACCACAAAGGAGACCCCATTGACTTAAAATGGACAAGCCTTTCTCACTAATCTGGCTGAGCCTCATATGGCATAATTTGGTAATGTTCGACTCTAGTATGGAAGAGGAAACTGTAGCAACGCCCGTGGTTGTTGAACCTTGTAACACGTACAATCTTCCAACTTTTCTGGCTTTCATTGCAACTAGAGCACCTTTCAAAACCTTCAAGACTCCACCTCCACCAGAAAATCTGCAACTATTGTCATTTAAAGCAGATAAAGAGATAAGGTTCTTCATCATGTCTGGAACATGTCGCACATCTGTCAAGGTTCTGACAAAACCATTATGCATTTTGATTTTAACGGTACCAATACCAATAACTTTACAATGAGAATCATTGCACATTAACATAACGCTTCTGTTTACCGATTCATAAAAGGAGAACCAATCTCTGTGGAGGCAAAAGTGAAATGAGTAAGCAGAGTTAAGGATCCACCCTTGCCCAGATCTAACACCATAATCAAACACGACATAGACGTTGCAATCTACTTCATCTTCAGCAACACTGGCTTCAGTAGGGTTGTCTTCTTTATAAACCTTTTCTTTATTTTCCTATGTAGTTTGAAACATTCAGCTTTGATGTGCCCTTTCTTTTTATAGTAATTGCATGTCAAATTACTGTGTCTAAATTTTGATTTTGATCTAAATCGATTATTGTTGTTGCTGCTGCTGGGATCTCTTATAGCAGATCTCCCTCTAACGACCAGACTTTCTACAGAACCATTTCTATCACCATAAAGCACTTTGTCTATCAAATCTTTTGAAAATAGAGACCCTTTAACCTCATCCACAGTTAGAGTGCTTTTATTGGAGATCATGGTCTCTTGAATTTTTTTGAAAGATGGAGGTAGATATCGTAACAACATAAGAGTTTTGTCTTCTTCTTCATATTTAATATATCTAAATTTTCTAGATCTAATAAAATGGAATTGAACTTATCAAGGTGTGACTTTAAGGATGTACCTTCCGCCATATTGAGCATGTGAAGATGATGTTTCACAATAAGCTTACTGGTGAGGTTTTTGGACATGTAGAGAGACTCAAGTTTCTCCCATAATCCTTTAGAAGTCTTCTCATGGATGACTTCTTGCAGGACCTCGTTCGACAAGCATAACTGAATGGCATCTATAGCCTTTTCCTCCAATTCTTGTTTCTTCTCCTTTGTTACCGTGACAGGTAACTTGTCTACTGGCACATTATACAATCCGTTCTGTATCAAAATAGCTTTCATCTTGACTTGCCATAAGGCAAAACTGATAGTACGATCATATTTCTTGATATCAAATTTTGTTATCGCCATAGTAGATCCCAAAATAAATATTAATTCGCTCTGATACCAGTTTGTTAAGGAAAATCTCGCAGCGAAATGAAATATTTAAGTTGGGTAAATAAATTGACAACAAAATAAAGGAGAACAATAAAATAAATGACACAGAGATCTACGTGGTTCGGTAGTGTGCCTACTCCACGGACGAAGAAGACCGAAAATTATTCCACTAAAGAAACAAAAGTGGTACAAAAGGAATGGAGAAAATAACACTCAAAACCCTTAACCCCAATACACTCGAAATCAAGAATCCATTCTGGTTTTTTCCGATTAGTCCTTCTGGATGTTTTCTTGGCCCCTAAGTGATTTTTAGCCGTCTAGGCCGCCTCAATGTTGTCTAGACCTCATAGGTGCCGCCTAAGCAACGGTGATTTTTTTTTAATTGTGAATTTACTTTTTGCTTTATTATAAATCACTTTGAATTGTTTCAATGATATTTTTGTTTGCACATTTTTAAAGATATATGTTACAAATATACGTGTTTTCTATATTAATTTTTTATATATATTATTAATTTTAGATAGTATAATACATATTTTAATTGAATTTATATAACAATTTATTGATTAACAAGTAACAAATTCAAAAATAAAAATCACATTAATCTTCGACTATTCCTCGATTAATCCTTGAGGGCTCTATCTACACGACTAGCGTCTAACGTTTTTTACAATATTGTCCACGCCACACACTGCCGTCCTCACTGTTTTAGGCCTCCAAGTTTCATTCAGTGGGGCGCTTTAGGGTCTTTGGTCGCAATGTCGAAGTCTATTTTTTAAGACGACGGCCATAATATAGGGTTTGTGAGTCTATTTTCAAGCTGTTTATGGCTTGCCTTGTGGAGGTGTAGAGATTGAGGAGCCCCAAGATGTTGGGGAAGATGATTGTTCAGATTTTTTTGCTGAATGGAGGTCTTATTTTGGGCTTGTGAGTGGAAGTCCAATTAATAGTACTATGATTGTTAAGCTGAATGATCTGAAGACGAAACCATTGTGTGATGAGTTTTTGTTGCATTTCGTATTCTGTGCGGTGAATTGTTGTATTCGTTCAACCAAGAACCAGGCTATGAACTATAAATTTCTTTATAGTTGTAGGAATGTTAATGAGATTGTAAATTTGGACTGGTGTTCTTTTGCATATAAGCATTTGTTGGATTCTGTCAGTGATTGGAAGAGGAGTCCTACTTTTTTTCATAGGTCCCCTTCCTTTCTTGTTGGTTAGTATATATTTTTTTTGATTATGTGTTTGACAATATTTGTTGGTTGTTTATTTTTTAATTTGTGTTTAACTTGTTCATTTTTGTTATTTTTTTCTAGATAAGTTATTTTGATAGGCTTCAACGAGCTAATGTTGTTAATCCAAGAGATTATCCATTGATATCTGTTTGGAATAAAGAACGAATTCAAAAGAGGATGGCTTTGGAGAAATTGAGGGGATTTGGAAGTGGGATTGTGTTAAATAGAATATTGGAAGGAGAAAACTTGGTAAGAGAAGGTATGTATGGGGATGAAGGAAATTTGGAAAGAGAAGCAGTGAATAGGAATGAAGATAAACAAGATGCTGAAGTTGGCAATAAGAAGAAATGTGGAGAAGCTTCTTCTAGTGGACCAGCAGAAATTTTTGTACGTTATTATAGCTTTCCCTTTGTTTTTAAATTTTAGAACATTCTTATTAAATTTTAGAACATGTTTATTAAATTTTAGAACATGCTTACTATTATTTATAACTTGCCCTGTTTTTTAATTATGGTTTTGTATATGCAGGAATTTCTTTCTAAGTTCCAATCATTAGCTAAAGAACTGGGTTCTAAAGTTAATGAAATGTATGTTATGTTGAAAGAAGCTAATGTTGTTTTTGGTGAAGATGGTACAAGCGTTGAGATGGGTAATGTGATAAAGAGTTTATGGAGTAAATATACTCGAGGCAATGAAGATCCAGTTAGTCAAAGTGAAGGAGGGAAAGAAGAAGTTGTTAATGAGAACAAAGCTGAAAGTAAAAAAGATACAGGAATGACTGGAGATTTTGAATGTGATTTGTCTAGTCAAGATAGTCATCCTTATCTTAATTCTGAATTTTTTGATGAGATAGATGCTTTAGTTGAAAGAATAAAAAGAAAGAAGAAAGATCAGAGAGAAAGTGAAACTCCAATGAAGAAATCTGAAGAAAAATATTCTTGTCCAAATTTTAATTTGTTGAGTCAAGAGTTGCATGATTTTGTTGGAGCTGAAGGTGGATCTACACAAACAAAAAATTTTGTTGAGAAAGTGGATGTTGCAGATGTGAAGAATAATTCTGATCCTGAAGTAATGTATGTGATAAGAATTATTTTATATTTTGTTTATTTTTTTTAATGTTTGTTATATTTTAGAACATATGCCTTATTGTTTAGGACATAGGTTTTATGTTTCTGATTATCTTATTGCTTTTTTATGTTTTAAGGTGGTTTGTTTTGTCAACAGGTTTGTTGTTGATGATGAAGTTGATAACGTGATGATAGAAGATGTTGTGGATGTAGATTTACAAGCTTTGCCTAGAAATATTCCAGATAAGTTACAGAGTCTGTGCAAATGGGCTAATTCCGAGTTGGTGAAAGGCAATTTTGTTAGCTATGTTGTTGGTGAAGAATTGTTTGGACATGCTGCTAAAGCATTATTGTTGAGGAATGATATATATTCTTTGGTTCATATGGAAGAGATAACTTGCAACGTTATAATTTTCTATATGAGGTATTTTGTTTTTGAAATATTATAGTTTTATTTATATTAGTTGTAGTTGATTCTTACTATGTACTTTTGTGTTTTTATGTAGCTACTTGTTTAATTTGTTGAAGAAAAGAGGAATGGACAAATTGTTTTATTTTGTCGATCCTCATTACACTTATTCAATTGGAAGTACTAAAACAGTAAGCCAGCGCTCATATGAGTTGATGAATCGATTGAAGATGTCCACGATGGATAAGTCTATCTTTTTGTGTCCATATAATACAGGGTATGAAATTTTAGTTATTTTATTTAATATTTTTGTAAGTAATTTTCTTTATTTTGAAATAATAATAGTATTATTTTCAGTGGACACTAGACGTTGTCAGTTATCGATTTGACGAATTTTAGAGCTTATTGGTTGGATCCGTTGAGAAGGCGTTTGCCAAGGGCAGATATATGGATGGATGTTGTGAATGAGTATGTTTTTTGTTTATATTTTGTTTTATAGTTTATTTGATATATAATTATGTTTTAAGATTAAGATTATGTACCTGATTTTAATGAATTTCATTTTAACAGCGCTATTCTATTCTACTCTGGGAATGATCAAATTAAAGTCAAATGGACTGCACTTTTGGTAACTCTTAATTTGTATATTGGTTTTGTACATGTGTGAAATTGTTTAGAACGTAAAGGTTAGATTGATGTACATGATTTTAATGTTGTGCTTGTTGTGTTGTAGGGTGTGCCAGAGCAGAAAGATCATAAAACATGTGGTTTTTTTGTAATGCGGTACATGAGAGATATTGTGATGGACAATGATTTGAAGTTTGCTGAAAAGGTATAGTCCACTTATAATAAATGTTTTGTTGCATTATTTTGAAATTATAGTTTATTTTATGGTATTAATTTTTTTATATTTTGTAGTGTAAAAGTAGGTGTGGTATGAAATATAGTCAAATTGATTTGGATGAAGTTCGGAAAGAGTTTGTGGAAGAAGTTGTAAGAGTAGGAGTTACTGGACTTGATGACTGTTTTACTGATGATGTTTCTAATAGTAATGCAATGTAAGTGATATTTAAGAATTTTTGTAATTTAGAATATCTGTATGTGTTTTTTGAACATATGGTTTATATTTTAGAACATGAGAATAGAATTTAAGAGTATGTGTTTTCTGTTTTGGAACATGGTTAATTTTTTTTCCTTTTTGTTATTTTTTTATGTTGTTAATAGGAGAGTAGAGAAAGATGTAGTTGAGAAAGCGCAAGAAGGTGGTGTTGGAAATCGTGCAAAAAGGATTTCAAAGTTGCATGTGTATCTACAGTCTCCATTTTTGGTTGAGTCTGAGCATTTACTAAATAATATGCTTGGTTCGAGGAGAATGTTGGTGGAATATGCTTTCTGTAATGGAGACCCACAGTAAGATCTTAATTGAATGTTGTTTGTGTTAATTTGAATTTTCTTTAAGATATACTTATTGTTTTTATTTTATTCTGTTTGCTTTTTTTGAAGTGCGTTGTTGTATAGTGATTCTTTGTCCACAATCAATAGAGAGGAGATTATGACCTTGTCAGGAAAGAATCATTTGGTTTGTAATGTTGTTGATGCGTGGTCTCGAATATTGAATGGTGAAAGGAAGAGCAGGGGTCAAATTGCTGCGAACAGATTATTCTTCTCTACTATACCATTTGTATGTGTTTTTACTTTTTGATATATATTTTTTGTTAAAAAGAAATTGGATTATATTAATATGAATGTTGTATTTTTGTATAGTTGTTACTATGTACAGATAAGGGAGTTCCTGGATCTACTAAGTACAGCGATAGACACTATGCTTTTTTTGAGAGGATTAGTTATGAACTTCGTGAGGCTAAAGTAGATAGTTTACAAAATTATCAGTTGGTAATTATATTAAAAGTAAATTGTGTTTTACTGTAATTTTTGTTTGAAATTATTATGATTGCTAATGGTTTATCTTTTTAGGTGTTCTTTCCGGTTGTTCATGCTGCACATTTCTATCTTTTTGTTATCAACCATTTTACTGGAAAAGTAGACGTTATTGATAACAAGGCTCTTGAGAAATGTGTTCAACCTTCTAGTAAATATAAGGGTTTTGCAAAGGCTTTGGTAATATTACTCAACTGTTTTTTAGTTTTGTTATTGTGTTCTATATATTTATTATCATGTTCTGAAAAACTAACTGTATGTTCTGAATAGTTTATGATATGTTTTAATATTCATAAGATGTTGTTTTATGTTTTCTAGGTGAAAGCATATTCACTTTATATTAAAAGAAAAAGCCCTGAATGTTTGAATGATATCAGTGCTTATAGTGCAAGACATTTGAAGTTGAAGTGGAAAGACACAACCAACAATGATGATTGTGGTGTTTTCCTTATGAAGCATATGGAATTATATTTTGGACAAGATGTTGATAAATGGGGTATTGGAGTTGGAGATAACAATGTGAGTTTTTTTTTAATCTTTTTTATGATAGGTTGATGTTATTATTTTGAGAATATTAGTAATATTGATTTTGTAATATTGCAGGTTGATCCGTTGAAGAATTTTAGAGTTGAGTACTGTTGGAGGATTTTGTCAGATCCTGGAAACAAAGAAGTTGCTGCTGTTAATGGGAAGGCATTAAAATGGAAGAATGAACATTAGTAGTATTAGTTTAGTTAGTTATAATTTGTAATATATATGGGATAGTTATTGTAATTTTTGTAAAATATATTGTAGAAGTTTCTGTTGGCAAAGTTTGTGTTTTATTTTTTAACATGTTATATATGTTATAACATAAGACATATTTGTTGGAACGTAAAACATATTTTTTGGAACATACACGATTTTGATAACAGCAATGAAGTGTAGATTGGATATATTTGTTTAGAGTGGAAAGGTGTGCAGCTTAGAGGCTTGTTTAACAAAATTGTAATCATATGGAAATTCATTAGAATAGAATGAGAAGCTTGAAGTTAAATTTTACTGTTATACATGTTTATATCCACTATAAACATGTTAGATTCATTTTGATACATGTCATAATGATCATATTTGTAATACTTAAAATATGATAATTATGGCACACGTCATAAATTGGATGGAATATAGATAAAAAGATAGAGGAACATGAAATAATTATTATACTTATAATACTTTGAAATATGTTAATTATGTCATTGAATGAAATACGGGTAAAAAGATAGAGAAATAAAAATAACAAATTTTAGAGAAATAAAAATAAGAAATTTTCAGCTTCTTACATAGAAAAAAAATAATTCTGTGACAATAAATTGTATATTGGAAATATTAAATCGTTGTTCTAAAACATGTATCATATGTTCTAAAAAATATATCATATGTTCTAAACAATATAAGAGATTAGTTGTTCTATTTTTCTGGACAGTTTCTGCTATCATGGTTAGCAAGCTGTTTACAGACTCTGCATAACCTCTTTTTTTCTGGTTTTCCTCAACAGCTTTCTCTCTTTCACTCTTCAATCTTTTATCACCGTTTCCTTTTGGAATATGTACACCTGTACCTTTGTTCTTTGATATGTTTGGTGCTTTGACATTAATTTCAGTTGGTACACTAGTTCCAATCAACATTTCAATGTCTTGATTTTTTGTAAGAGTTCTGTTTCTCTCAGTGTCTTTTTGAGTGATGTTAGCTTCTAAATCCATTCTGATTCCTTGAAACTTCTTCACAAGATCCTTTATATTTTCCTCATTACCTTGAGCTAAATAGAAACAAACATTAATCTCTGACCATAGTTGATTCAGCAATGTTTTCTTATCAATTGTAGCAGCACATTCTTCCATAAGATTTATGTGCAGATTAATATTTTTTTGACTTGTTGCTAATGTAGTCCATCTGTTAAGAACATATCTGTTAGGAATTGATTCAAGCATTTTTGCCTTCCAAACCCACACCATGTGTCTACATGGTAAGCCTTGTCTTTCAAACTTCTTGCACGAACATTTTGTTTCGTCTTCAATGTTGCTGTACATAACCTGAAAGTTTTTTGATGTCCTTTGCTCTTTGATAGTGTAAATTTCGAAAGGAGGTTGTTTATAGAATCCGTCTATTCCACAAAAGAAAGAACCATTATAAACCTCTTCCTGAAACTCATAAAAGACAGTAGTTGTATAAACATCAGCTCCATGTCTTTCAATACCCATTGGTGTTTTGCATACAAGTCTTTTATGTTTGGCATCATTGTCATTGTGAGCTTGGTTATGCCTTTGTGCATCCATTGCACTATCAAATCTCAAATAAAATTCTACAAGACTTAAATGAGAATTTGTAAAAGCAGTGAAAAAGTTGTTCTCGCTCTCTGACCTTGATGTAGTTCTCATAATTCCTCCTAGGAATAAGTCCCTGAAGTACGATGGAATCCACATTTTTCTGATTTCAAATATTTGACCTAGCCATTCATGTTTTTCCAAATTAAACTCTGAAATGACTGCTTTCCATTTTTCATCAAATTCTTCAGGTTCAATCTCAACACTCCAGACAATTGGTTGAATCCTTTTTAAGAAATTGGTTTCTTGCATAATTGCACGACCTATTAAAAAAACCAGTAAGTATCTTCATTATATACAAAAAAATTTAACATGCCAATAATATATTGGAACATACAATTTAATACGTGATCAAAACATATAGTAGAACAATCAAGTAGTAAATTTTTTAATTGTAAACAATGCTTTGGAAGGCTTACCTATTTTATCATTCATCTTTTTCATAATGTGCCACATGCAGAATCTATGTTCTGTTTTTTGGAAAACATTTTTTATTGCAATCTTCATTGCTGGATCTTGATCTGTTATTAAGCATGTAGGTTCATTGCTTCCCATTGCGTTAAGAAACGTTTTGAAAACCCACTCAAATGATGCAATATCTTCTTTAGCAATGAAACAAGCAGCGAACGTAACACATTTTTTGTGGTGGTCTACTCCAGTAAAGGGGCCAAAGATCATGTTATATCTGTGGAAATAATATACAAATATTTGTAAATAAGAAAACTTTTTAAGAATATAAGAATAAGATTTTAGAACATGCCAATAAGATTTTAGAACATGCCAATTAATATTTAGAACATTGCAATAAGAAATTGGTACATGTAATATTATACCTGTTTGTTTGGTATGTTGTGTCAAAAGATACCATATCACCAAATAGAGCATAATTCTTTCTACAAATGGGGTCTGCCCATAAAGCTCTGCAGAGATGATCGTCTTCATCCATATCAAAGTCGAAAAAAAAAGCAGACCATAGAAGTTTTTTCTTGCTGAAAATGTCAATAAACATTTGGGCATCTGACTCATAAATGTAAGCCTTTAAATCTCTGTGGAAGTTTTTAAAATCTTGCTTAGATGCTCCTACATTGTTGTATCCTCCAACATTTTCTTTTATTTGCATGTATGTTCTTACGGGTCCGACATTCATCTACACAAAACACATGAACAGATTTTATAAAGAAAGTAAATACAATTTGAAAACATTGTAGATGTTGTTAGGAAAGTAAATTTAGAATATGACTCACCTTAGAATTATCAACAATCAACTTCTTGTGTAGTATTGTCAGTTTTCTTCCCTGTTTTTGAAATTTCACACAGCGTGGACTGTAAAGTGGGTGTGTATGTTCCTCTTTTAAACGATAGACAATATATTTTCCATCATTGCAGTACTTTAAAACAATTTGTGCTTGGCATCCAACACGTGTGATTAATCTTCTTCTCGGTTTATGTCCTTCAGTATCTTCAACATTTTTTTTCTACTTATGGCCTGCTTTATTGCACAAACAGTATTGAAAAATCACAACATTTGTGTTCTTTCTTTTTTTCACTGTAGATTTTCTAATATTAAATCCTGCTTCAGTGGCATATGCTTTGTAAAATTCAATACCCTCATCAATAGTATTAAATTTTGTTCCTACAATAGGTATTTTTTCCGGAGAGCAACATGGCTTCCATTCTTTTGTTCCTCCAAGAGTCAGGACAATTTCTACTTGTGGAGTGTAGGATATAATTGTAGTGGAAGAATCATTTGGCTGCTCTTCATTTGACACTGCATTTAAATGCAATTTTGGAACATATGTGATAATATATAGCACATATGAACAATTGTTTAGAACATGAGGTACAGTTTGAAGAACGTAGTGAACTCTATATTTCAATACACTCAATTTTATTTTTTCAACAATTTTTACAACTAATTATAAATAAAAAACGAATAATATGTACTAATATCTATAGAACACATGAACAATTATTTAGAACAAGATTTTTTAGATTATGAAGAACAGAGAAATTATGAAGAACACATGTACCTCTTTCAATAGTTGAAGACAGAGAAATTTCATGGTTATCATCATTCTCTTGTAGATCATTGTCTATTATATCATGCAATTCCATTGTTTCAGAATAGAATCTGAATGATTTCCAATCTGTTTCAGATTTAAGCAATTTCTGAATAATTATAAACATAAAAAACAGAACACAATTTAATATTCATTTATAATTGTTGGAGATAAAATTACCTGATTGATGCTATTTCTTTGACTGTAGATCGTTTTTTCTTAATCTGATTTGCGATTTCAGATTATTTTTTGAGTGTTTAATGACGGAACGATGAGGAAGGAGGTCGATCTAATTGAGGATGATGAAGATCGATGATGGAGAACTATGATGGAGAAGATGATGGAGAACGATGATGGAGATCGCTGATGAAGAACGATGATGGAGAGGATGTGAGGGATTTGAGCGATTTTTGTTCCTGATTTTGCTGTGAGTGAATCACGCGATTTTTTCATTAGAGTAGCAGTTGGTTTTGGAATGAGTAAAACGGTGTAGTTTTAGGTGGTTCTCACCTATCAAAGTGTCCTCATCTAAGGGAGGGTTCTCACTTGATCCCTCCCATATATATATATATATATAAGGTACGATGAATATACACATATGACAATGTACGTATGGTATACCGATGTATATTAATACTTCTAGAGGTATATATATAAGGTACGGTAAATTTACACACATATTGGAGTGTACAAGCGGTATAACAACGTGTACATAAAAAATCACAAAATAATAGGGGATACTATCATAAGGATACATATAAAAGTATATGTACACGGTATAATGGATGTACACATATGCCAATGTAAAAATGGTATAATGATGTATATAGATACGCTTGAAGGGCTATATACAAGGTCTACAATTAGGTACATACAAATGGAAGATGCGCTCATAATCTAAAGACGTATAACATTTAAGACTTGACCTAAATGAGGTTATATGCCTACATAAAACTGGCTAGTGAAAATGTACATATGAAAAACATAACACCTATATACAGATGAATATGAAAAGGGTCTGACACTCTATACTAGAATGAATGAATATGAAAATCAAATTATAAAAAAATGACCAAACATCATTAATCTTAAAACACAACTAGCATCACTAGTTGAAAAATCGTCACTAGTAAAAACGAGCTCATGTGCGCAACAATACGATAACATTTTTTTTATATCAATCATTACGAAATAGCATTACAAATTTCTTGTAAATCAAGTTGGCTAGATTTTTTATGATGAGCATATGTAGACCCGATACAAATGCATTTCTAAACACGTAGTTGATTGATATTTATAATGGTTTTATATTTAGCCCCATTACAAAAAGTCACATTTATCACGAGGTAAAATGATTTTTGATTAAATTGAGAACCTCTTAAATTTTTCTTGCACATTATTGTCAATGAATTCATTTCTCTCTTTTAAGGACTCCAGACCTTCCAACTTCTACATTTATGAATCTCACCTTGAAAGAAGTATCTGTGAAACTTATTTTCCAATTTGTTTACTCCATCTATTTATAATATGTGTTTCTCATATGATCCTTTGTCTTTCTCCCATTTCTTTTGTTTCTCTGGTTGCGTGTTCATATAATCATTTTGTATTGTCATTGCAAACTATTTATTAATTGAGTAAGTTTAGAAATAATTTTCATTTTTACATATATGCTTAATTTTTTTTTCTAAATCTGGATTATTGAATGAGTTTTTGTTGTGTTTAATTCAGTTTTTCTAGATTTCTAAAATGTGATCTTTGTGAAATTCAAAACCTCCATTTTGGTTTGGGTTCTTCTTCTCTGTGGATAACATCTACAACATACAACTTTCAAGAGAAACTAATAGAAGGACAAGCTGAAAAACAAGAGGTGTAAGGCTGAAGGTTCAAGGAGATAAGAAACTCATTAATGTAATTCTCAAGGAGATATTTACTTTCCATCCAAGGCACATAAAACAATTGAAACCACATCAAGTGTCTGACATATAGATACATAGTAAGGCAACACTGTATGAAATTGATGATCATAAAATTTTGGGTTGTGTAGAGTTTCTTGGCTGATGTAAGACCACTTGATGAGGTTTCATTTGTTTCATGTGCCTTAGATGGGCAGTAAAAATCTCCTTGAGAGTTGTTTGTATATTATATATGTATTGATTTTATTAGTTTGTGCTTAAATTGGTTAGGAATTTGTGTTTTAGGATGCGAATTGTTGTTAATTATATATATATATATATATATATATATATATATATATATATGTGTGTGTGTGTGTGTGTATGTGTGTGTGGATGTTTATACAAGGTATAAAACAAGTTTAGATTTGGTTCATGTGTACTCTTTTTTTCAAAGTTTTAGTTTCAACTCATTTTGTATGATCTGTTGCATATTTTCTTATTTTCGTGCTTTAGTTTTAGTATAAAACAAAGGTTCAACCCAAGAAATAGGGTTGTCAGATACGCACTCTCCTATGACTGGAACAACATGCATTGATGAGCGTGGTTGCCGCGTGTCACACACCCACTTGTCGTGTGGGGTGGTTTCGCCTGCAAGATGAAGAAGGGGAAAAGACTGCCAGAATTACGTTCAGCCTCTAAATTACTGTTTTGCTATTGTAATATTTACTCTCTTGCCATTTATGCTTATTAACCTAAATGCCATTTAGGCTTATTAGACTAAATGTCATTTAAACTTATTAATCTAAATGTCATTTTGCCACTTATATCCACCCTATCCCTATCATTTCCTTTTCTATATTATGTATTTGAAACAATTCGCAAGACTTCATATATTAATAACTAATATACATGCATTCTATTTTGAATCATGTCAACTCAAGATTAATAAACTTCCCTTTGACAAGATTAATAAACTTAGATATAATGCACTACATATCATTAAGATATATGTATGTATGTATGTATATATATATGGGGTTGGTTTTAATGGTGAGCACTAAATTATCTCCATACATGGTGAGTGTTTAATAGCCATTGGATCAAGATCCAATGATCTAGATTTAAATTTATTATTTAATATTGTAAAATGGCTACCTGATGACATGATAAGTCACTTATAATTTAATTAAATGATTAATAAAAATCTAATCCCTCTTCCGGATTTCCATATAATTTTTTACACCAGTCAACACTATTTTACTTCTTCTTCATTGCGTCCCTTTCCTTCTTGACCAGTATCCGCCCCAGTCACTGCTCTCCATGCTTCAGTTTATACAAAATCAAATACTTCTTTTCTCCTCTCTCAGTTCTTTTAATTACGGATACATATTTAATTATTTTAGTTATTGTTTTCCCTTCTCCACCAACTTTAAGGAAACTTCTGTTTTTGAAATCAAATACTGTGTTTTCATTTTCTTAATTGATAAAGGATAAAAGCTGATTTTCAGCTTGTTTTACAGACCTGGTCTGAATTATATGAAAATTCTTTCGAAAGTGTGTAAAGTTTGTTTTGTAGCTTTTTGCATATCAAAGACATGCATTAATCTTGTTGAGGATGAAGAATTGAAACCTATTGTTTAGATCTGGGTAAATTACAATAGGCGTCAATGGAATCAAAAGGAGAAAGTGTGGTGAAATTTAAGTTGAAAATGGTGCCAAATATATTCATGATTTTATGGTATGGCTTACCTTCATATTCAGGTTCTGCACATAAATTTTGAAATGTTTTTCAGATTTGGTTTTCTATTTTTGTTGTGTTAACACCCAATTCAAAGCTCATGAGGATTATGTGGAGGGTAGCAATCAGAGTTGAAATCTCAAAAAGAAAATGAGTATTTGAGATTTTGTAGAATGAATCTGGGAAGTGCTCCCGCGAATCCGCGATGGAGAGTCACGGTCGATGGTGGAGATAGGCTGAGAAAGGAAGGAGAAGAAGAGTAAGGAGAAGAAGTAAAACGTGTTTAAAAAATGGTTAATGAGAATTGCAAATAATAAAAAGAGGTTTTCTTTATATTATCATGAAATTAGCTTTTTTTAACCAATGACAAAAACAGCAAGTAGATGTGCAAGAAAGACATGTACAAGAGTTTTTCCCCCACTAAATATTGAGTTATGAAGAAGACAGACAACAGTGTCTCAAAGGAATACAGCCCACTATGTTCTGTGTGGAGCCCGAGTCATTAATTGCAATTTGAAGATGGTAGATCATTAATAGTTTGCAAATAAGAGCAACAGCACAAACATTTTTAATAGAACACTGTTATTTAGAGAATAGAATAATTGTTTTATATATTCAAATGAAATAGATTTTACTTATACGAAGAAGAGAGAGAATTTTTGGTGTTGCTCAAGAAAGAAAAACAAAATATATGTTTTTGTTAGGCTTAAGGTGCAAAAATACCTCTAACGTTTTGGGTCATGAGCAATTTTACCCCTAACATCTAAAATGCTGCAATTTTACCCCTAATGTTTGTAGCAAAGAGCAAATTTTACCTGTAACGTTGATAAATTGAATCAATTTCAGACACTATTATAAAATACAGTCATTTTTTTTCTTTATTTTGCACCAATTGCAAATCAATTTGTTCTAAAAAAATGATATAATGTTTTTTTTTGTAATTTAATAATAAAATTAGAGATTAATATTTATAACTTCAGTGAATTTTTTGAATTTTTTTGTCTGATTCGTATAAAAGACAGTATATTTTTAATATTTTTTTCTTATTTTTTCACATCCCAACATATGTTTGTGATTTGTTACTGATAAAATAACTCATGTGTGAAGTGTAGATGACAAGATTCATGACCGAGAAGACAATTTGATGAATTATTTCTCAAATTGACCCAATTTATCAACGTTAGGGGTAAAATTGCTCTTGGCTTCCAACATTATAGGTAAAATTGCACCAATTTAAAACGTTAGTGATATTTTTGCACTTTAACCCTTTTTTTAAGAAATAAAATATGGTTAAGGTAAAAAAATACTTTTAACGTTTTGAATCACGAGCAATTTTATCCCTAATATCTAAAATGGTGCAATTTTACCCTTAACGTTAGAAGCCAAAAGCAATTTTACCCATAACGTTGATAAATTCGGTCACTTTGAGAAATCATTCATCAAACTGTCTTCTCGGTCATGAATCTTATCATCTATACTTTGCACATTTTATCAGTAACAAATCATAAACATATGTTGAGATTTGAAAAAAATAAAAAATATATATATTGTATTTTGTACAAATTGGACAAAAAAATTCAAAAATTCACCGAAATTTATAAATATTAATCTCCAATTCTATTATTAAATTATAAAAAATATGAAATCTTTTTTTAGAACCAACTGATATGTAATTAGTGCAAAATAAAGAATAAAATATTTGTGTTTTATAATAGTGTCTGAAATTGATCCAAATTATCGACGTTAAAGGTAAAATTACTATTGGCTACCAATATTATAGGTAAAATTGTACTATTTTAGATATTAGGAGTAAAATTGCTCATGACCTAAAACGTTGGAGGTATTTTTGCATCTTAACCCAAATAAAATTATGATCACGGTTGCTATTAGTATATATTTTTAATTAATAGGTAAATATTTTCAAAAAAAGAATTAATAGGTAAATATTTTATTAGTCCATACTATTTTATCCAACACGTTGTTTAGTTTCCTTAATTTTTGTTTTATTCAACAATTTAATTTTTTTATAAAGAGACTAAACTGTTGAATAGAACAAAAATTGAAAAGTAAACAATGTATTATTAAAATACGAGCACTAAATAGATTAAAAAGGAATATATGTTGTACGCGCTTTAAAATATTATTACATAATTCACCTAATAGATTAGATAGGAAGTTGTTACTTGCTCAACTGTAAAACTTGTCTTCTTTAATATTGGAATCGCAATACCTCGATATTGATCGTTTTACTTTCTTTAAGAGACATGCAATACATTTTCTGCATTTAACTTACGCTTTTGCAACTGAGTGATTAATATATTATATTTTTCACGAGTTCAGGAGGATCATTTGACATTTTATGCAAGTTGAGAAAACTATAAAAACACTTTAAAAATTTAGGAGGCTAGTTAAACAAACTGATGGAACAAATAATGCAATTTAAACCGAAAAAGTAACTTTAAAAAAAACTATAAACAAATACAAAATCTATATACACAAACACCAAATAAATTTATTTGGTGTTTGTGTATACAAAATCTATATACACAAACACCAAATAAATTTATACACAAACTAATAAATCTAAATTTCATAATACATACAAATGTTAGTAAGTTATTATAATAAACTTTGAAATGTCAAACTTCAAATCAAAATGTGAGTAAATGGAGCAAATATTATTAAAATTAAAAAAAGGAAATCATCGAGCATAATAAGTAAAAGCATGTTGTAATTATAAAAGTACTTTTTGAGGAAAACATCAAAATGTAGCGGTTGAGAAATAACAATTCAGACAAATTAGCTAAAAGTAAATGCTGAGATTTATTTTACCAAACACTTATATACCATCTGTTTGGATTGGAGTATAGGTGTATACAAGCAATAAGTAGTTCTTGACAAACACCTACTTAGTATATCAACTTATTTTTTCAATTAAAAATTCTTTTCAAAGTAATTTAGTTGTTTTTTTTTTATTGAAGAGTTATTCAGTTACTTTGAGTCAACTTTTTTTTCCCATCCACTTAGTATAAATATTCATATTTTTTTAGATTTATAATTTAACATTTAGATAGTATAAAGTTTATATTATTATTATAATTTAGAATTTAAAGATTAATATCTGAAATTAAAAATTAAAGGTTATAGGTTTAAAATATAACATTTAGAGTATAGTTTTTAATAAATCGAGTATAACGTTTAATGAGTCTACTTGCGAGCTTTCGAGTCGAGATTCGTCATGCTCAGGCTCAGCTCATTTAAATTGAGTCGGACATGATCGAGCTTTTATCGAGCCTAACACCGAGCCGTTCATAAACGACTCGGCTCATTTACAATCTTAGCTACCAAATAATAGTTCAGGGGCAATATATAAATCCTTAGGATTATAAGCTCAATTTATAAATCCTTGGGATTATAAGTTCATTCTATAAATCCTTAGAATTGTAAGCTCAAGCTGTAAATTCCTTAAGATTGTAAGCTCAAACTATAAATACTTAACATAACGTAACGTAATATAACGTGACTATCAAGTGGCTGTTTCCGTCTAGACCTCCCTTATCCCTGGTAGGTATTTAGCTTCCTTTTTTACAGGTGACATTAAGAGTTGGCTGATGCTGAATTTGGAGATCCATACGACTGTTAGGAATGTTAAATGGTCAACTCTCTTCTCTTTTAAAGTCTGGTGGGTGTGGAGATGGAGGAACGATTTTGTGTTTACCAACACCCGCTCCTGGAGTTATAGTGTGGATTGATTAGTAAATTTATGTACTGACTACATCCAATCCCATCGCAAGTTTCGAGTACGTAACGTAAATTAGAGTAACGTAACGTAACATAACGTAACATAAATTAGAGTAATATAACGTAACATAACTTAACGTAACCGTGAGCATGAATTTTCCGACCCTCGTGATGAAATTATATTACATTTGCTCGGCATGTTATAAGTGGACCCCATATCGCGTCGTACTGAATCATGGACTAGAATCCAGTGAGCAAAACTACAAATGGCTCTTTGTCTCTAATAATCTAGGAGTGTCGAAAATCGAACGAGGTACAAATCAATTTTAGAAACCCGGAAATCTAAAACCCGAGACTCCCGATATCTATTCATATTTTACCATTGCCATTTTCATAATCTCAATTAGTTTTTACATTATTATTATTATTATTATTATTATTATTATTATTTCTGAGATTACATGTAGAAAGGGGGTTAAATTAAAGTATGGGTTTTAGTGATGCATTTCTCTATAAACAGTCATTGAGCTATCCATCCCTAACGTAACGTAACGTAACCTAAACAATCATTGAGCTTACATCTCTAATGTAACGTAACATAACTTAATATGACGTAACGTACGTAACTTAGTGTGACATAAAGTAACGCAACGTCACGCGACGTAACGTAACGTGACGTAACGTAACGTAATGTGACGTAACGTAACGTAACGTAACGTAACATAACGTGACGTGATGTGATGTACGTGATGTAACGTGACGTGACGTGATATGATGTGATGTGAGGTGACATGATGTAACGTGACGTGACATGACGTGACGTAACGTAACGTAACATAATGTATTTAGCTGAAACATTACTGAACTGAAACATCACTCAACTGAAAAATTATTGAACTGAAACATTACTAAACCGAAACATTACTAAAGTGAAACATCACTCAACTAAATGTTGGTCCCTTATAACGTAACAAGTTAGTTCCAAGGGGGGGATAGGAACTATTTAAAATTTTAGTACATTAAGGCTGACTTCTTTTTCTTTGAAAAAGGATTACACAGCGCGCTGAGTAAATTAAGACACTAGCTTAGTCAACTGGTGACTAAGTCAGCTTCTTTCTTTGAGTCAGGAGATAGCACTTGAGTCTATTCCTGAACTCAGATACTCAATACACACAACTCAGCGTGACCTCTTTACTTGGTCAGTTTTGTTTAAGCAAGCAATATATATATTAAGGAGTTTAAGGTTAGAAAGATGTTACTCAGCAGATTTATCCAGTTTCGGCCTCTAAGCCTACGTCTTGTCCCCGGAACACGTTCCGAGCTTTCGAATTCCCTACTGAGCTCTTTAACGGTAGAGCATCAAACCTTTTACAACTTAGAAGCTGAGTATAACAAGAGTACCTTCCTCTATACCTCTACTCACTCCTAATCTCTCGCTGAGTACTATAACCGAGTACTCAGCCTCTCCTTTCTAATCTCTAGAAATGATAAAGATTTGTCCTAAACAACAATTGCTAAGACACCTTAGATGATTGAATAATCACTCTAGACTTTTACACGAAAGATATAGAATTTGGTGTAAGTATTTGCTTTGCTTTTTCTCACAGAACTTCGAGTAGAATTTTGGTCAGCGTAATGGCTTGATGAAGATCTGCATTAGATGAAGCAACTGAAAGGCCCTATTTATAGAGACGTCTGAGGCATCAGTCAATTCGAATTTTGAAATAACCGTTGGAGGGAAACGGCTTCCTGTCGTTGTGACTCAGTCCTGCTCAATGCTCTTGGCCAATCAGATTCAAGTATCTTCTGTCTTCGGTCAGTACTGAGCAGCTTTAAGTCAGTCCGACAGAATGTCTCTCCATTTATGGTAAGGTCAACTAGACAGCTTTTTGTGTCTTCTGAACTTTACCCAAAGTAGAAATACTTTGTTTGGAAGTTGTTCTTACTCAGCTGCTGTCTTGTACTCTTTGTCGATACAACTCAGCAGCTTCGTTCTGAAGTTGTTCAACGAAGGTCTTCTCGATCCTTCTTTTGCTGAGCTGCGTTTTGTACACAACGACAGCGTTTTGCACACACGGGCCGAGTGGTCTTGATCTGTTTGACTTGGGCTTTGACTTCCGTATTGGGCTTTAAGCCTTTTAGTCTTTATGTCTTATAAACAATTTAACTCAACATTGAACAAACACATGAGTGTAATAAATCAAAGCATTTAAACTTAGTGTGTTTAGAATATATTTAATTTCACTTAAATAATTTTGTCAAATCAATATCATGTGGAAAGGTGTTTCAACACTAAACCATTACTAAACTTGAACATTACTGAACTGAAACATCATTGAACTGAAATATTGCTAAACTGAAATATTACTGAACTGAAATATTAAAAAACTGAAAATCACTCAATCGAAACATCACTAAACTGAAACATCACTGAACTGAAACATTACTAAACTGAAACATCACTGAACTGAAATATTACTAAACTGAAACATCATTAAACTGAAGCATCACTAAACTGAAACATTACTAAACTGAAACATTGCTAAACTGAAACATTACTAAACTAAAACATGACCGAACTGAAACATTACTGAACCGAAACATTACTGAACTGAAACATTATTGAACTGAAACACCACTGCACTGAAACGTTACTAAACTCAAACATTACTAAACTGAAACATTACTAAACTGAAACATCACTCAACTGAAACATTGCTAAACTTGAACATTATTGAACTGAAACATCACTGAACTGAAATATTGCTAAACTGGAACATTACTGAACTGAAACATCACTGAACTGAAATATTAAAAAACTAAAAATCACTAAACCGAAACATCACTGAACCGACCTGAACTGAAACATCACTAAACTGAAATATTACGAAACTGAAACATCATTGAACTGAAACATCACTAAACTCAAACATCACTAAACTAAAACATTGCTCAATTGAAACATTACTAAACTAAAACATTACTAAATTAAAACAAGACCGAACTGAAACATTACTGAACTGAAATATCGCTGAACTGAAATATCGCTGAACTGAAATATTACTGAACTCAAACATTATTAAAGTGAAACATGATAAACTGAAATATTACTGAACTCAAACATCACTCAACTGAAACATTACTAAAGTGAAACATTACTGAACCGAAATATTATTTAACTGAAACATTATTAAACTTGAACATTACTGAACTGAAACATCACTGAACTGAAATATTGCTAAACTGAAATATTACTGAACTGAAACATCAGTGAACTGAAATATTAAAAAACTGAAAATCACTCAACCGAAACATCACTAAACTAAAACATCACTGAACTAAAACATTACTAAACTGAAATATCACTTAACTGAAATATTACTAAACTGGAACATCACTGAACTGAAACATCACTAAACTGAAACATTACTCAGCTGAAAACATTGTTAAACTAAAACATTATTAAACTAAAACATGACTGAACTGAAACATTATTGAACTAAAATATCAATGCACTGAAATATTACTAAACTCAAATATTACTAAACTGAAACATTACTAAACTGAAATATTACTGAACTGAAACATCACTGAACTGAAATATTACTAAACTGAAACATTATGAAACTAAAACATTACTAAACTAAAACAATACTGAAATGAAACATCACTGAACTGAAACATTACTGAACTGAAATATACTGAACTGAAACATCAATAAACTGAAATATCACTGAATAAAAACATCACTGAACTGAAATATTACTAAACCGAAACATTAATAAATTGAAACATTACTGAACTGAAACATTACTATACTGAAACATCAATAAACTTAAACATTATTGAACTGAAAAGTCACTAAACTGAAATATCACTGAACTGAAATATTACTGAACTGAAAATCACTAAACTCAAACATTATTGAACAAAAACATTACTAAACTGAAAATTTACTGAACGTAACATAACGTAACTTAACGTAACATTACCTAAACAACCGTTGAGCTTACAATCTCTAATGTAACGTAATATAACGTAACTTAACGTGATGTAATGTAACGTAACTTAATGTGATATAACATAACATAAGGTAACCTAACTTAACGTTACCTAACGTAATGTAACTTAATGTTACGTAACTTAATGTGACGTTAATAAATATAAGCTCAGTTCCTTAAGATTTTAAGCTCAATTTATAAATCCTTAGGATTGTAAAATCAATTTGTAAGTCCTTAGATTTTTTTTACTTCTTTAAGCTTTTATTTATTTATAAACAATTATCGAGCTTACAGTCCCTAACGTAACGTAATAAATATAAGCTCAATTTATAAATCCTTAGGATTGTAAGCTCAATTTATAAATCCTTAAGATTGTAAGCTCAATTTTTAAATTCTTATGATTGTAAGCTCAATTTATAATGTAACATAAATTAATATGACATAACGTAATGTCACATAATAAATATAAGTTCAATTTATAAATCCTTAGGATTGTAAGCTGAATCCATAAATCCTTAGGATTGTAAGCTCAATTTATAAGTCCTTATTACTGTAAGCTTAATTGATAAATCTTTATGGTTGTAACCTCGATTTATAAATCATTAGGATTATAAGCTCATTTTAAAAATAATTAGGTTTTTTTTTATTTCTTTAAGCTTTCATTTATTTATAAACACTTATTGAGCTTACAACCCATATCGTAACGTAACGTGATGTGATGTGATATGATGTAAAATGACATTATATGATGTGATGCAACATCGCATAATATAACGTAACATAACATAACGTAACATAACTTAGATTAACATAACATAACTTATTTATAAATTCTTACGATTATAAGCTCAATCTATACATCATTAGGATTGTAAGCTCAAGTTGTAAATCCATAGGATTGTAAGCTCAATCTATAAATCCTTAAGGTTGTAAGCTCAATCTATAAATGCCTAACGTAACATAAAGTAATAAATATAAGCTCAATTTATAAATACTTAGGATTGTAAGCTCAATGTATAAATCCATATAATTGTAAGCTCAATTAATAAATTCTTATGATTGTAAGTTCAATTTGTAAATCCTAACGTAACATAAAATAATAAATATAATCTCAATTTATAAATCCTTAGGATTGGAAGCTCAATTTATAAATCCTTATTATTGTAAGCTCGATTTTTTTTTTGTAGGGAAAAGAAGGAAAACACAAAACACCACAACAAGTTAGCTCGGGATTAGCCTATAAAAGCTAACTCCCACATTATCTTCCGAAAGCAAAGACAAAAGGAAATTAGGGGGAGACGAGAAAATCGAGACGCCCAAAGCCCTCTCATGGCCTTCTGTAGCAAGCCGATCTGCTACCCGATTCTGCTCTCTGTAAACATGACAGAAGTTGATACTATCGAAAGATGAGCAAATCCTTCTAATTGCCTTGACTAAATTCTGGCCCCCGAAACACAGATTATAAGCTCAATTTTTAAATCCTTAGATTTTTTTATTTCTTTAAATTTTCATTAATTTATAAATAATCATTGAGCTTACAATTCCCAACGAAAAGTAACCTATGTAATATTAATTGACGTTTTGATTCAATTTATGTACATTAATTGATGTTTTTATCAAATATATCTTTTAAGTTGTTTTTCTATTTAGAAATAGATAAAAATTAGTTAGTGGATGCAATTAATACAAAGATAACAATGACTTTTAGTTAAAATTAACTACTTTCATTAATTCTATACATTTAGAAAAAATTTGTATATTTTCTTTTTCATTTCTTATCTCTTATCTAACTAGCTCCATTCCCTATGCTGTCTAATTACTCACTCTTTTTTCCTATTTTCTATTTCTTTCCCTCATTGTTTTTTATGCTCTTCTATTTAGTGGGATCCGCCCACTCTTTCACTTCTTTTTCCTTTCTAATCTCATTTATTTTTAATTTCAGTCTCAGTTTAAAAAAAATTCAATTCATCCATTTGGAATATTAAAAAATTAATAAATTTAAATTGGAAATATTAAGATGTTTTTTTCTTTTAATTAGTTACACCTCAAAGGTATGATAATTTTTTTTAAAAAAGCAATTTTTTTATTAATTATCAATTTACGTTTTTGTGGTATACTTTGATACTTAGCAATTCAATAATTTCTTAAACGGGACCAGAAGTCGAACCGAATTCACAAATGGATTAGGGTATCGGGAGACTCGGTTCGGTTGAATCGGATGACAATATAAATAATTTATATATATATATATATAAATTCATAATTTTTATATAAATTAATAATATATAGATAAATTAATCTGCAGTTAATTAATTTAATTATTCAAAGAATATAATATTTGAAATATTAATTATTAATAAGTCTAGAATTTAATTTGTTAGAGAAAAATAATTTGATGAATTAAAATGTTGTTTATTATTAGACTTTCAGGAACCTACCATGTAGGAAAGATTAAAAATAATGCCCATCATGTGGTATTTGCTTTGGAATTGACTAGAGCATAAAACAAAGTGTCAGAATTCTCCTAATAGCTATAGATAGACTTTTTGATTTTCTACATCTTTCTCTTTCCATAAGAAATAATTATGGAAGAAAGTGAAGAGAGAGTGTGTGTGTTAAGAAAGAGAACTCCTCAAATTGCTTTTCTACATCTCCTCCTCTGCAATCGATTTCTGTCTGGTCCAAAAAAGCTACAATGGTGTTTTTCCTTCATCTCTCTTCTGCCTTTTCTTCCTTTCTTGTGTTGTTGTAATGACATTTTCCTTCTATCTCTGTTGATTCCGCCGCCCACCCATCTTTTCCGATCAACTAGATATGACTCACATCTTAATTTTTCCAAAGGGGGCATGAACAAAAGACATCACCATCCAAACAACAAACATATGAGACATTTAAATCTAATTGGAAAGGCATAGAAGAGCATCGCGTAACCTTTGTTTAAAAACTTTCAGGTCTAAAAACTTATTCTAAAGGATGGCATTAATAGAAAGAGTCTTGAGAGAATAACTTTGAAAAAAACGTGATAATGAATAGGAAAGAGAAATATGTAATTTGGTTTTACGATGGAGATAGAAATATGTAACCTGATTAATCTCTTGTCAACCTGTTATAGCACGTTACTTATTCAAAATATAATAGTCTCTATGGATGGAGACTCACCATTGAGAACTCCTCCATATATATATAACATTGCGACTTTCTGATTGATATATATATATAATGATACGGATTACTAATGAACAAGTTGGTTTTAATCTTAGACCAACAAAAAAAATTTCTTCTTAAGCTTGAACTTGATCTTAATTCCAACGGTAAGAAGACCTTACTCCAATAGAGGCTTTAGATATTTGATTCATAAAAAGTTGTCCATCTTTACAAACAAAGAGGTCTCTCCCAATTAAAATGTAATAGACTTGAACACCCTATCTAGGGTTCACTATAAAAAAAATGGACTATTACGACGCTAAAATTTAAGGTTTAACGACACTTTTTGGCGTCCCTAAACACTTACCCACGCTTTTCAAAGTGTCGTCACAAGCGTCATTAAATCATGTGTCGTTAATTTTAACGACACATAAAAGCTTATGTGGGTAAATTCAATCCGATGACATATTGCATACAAACGTCGTCATGCTTTCGACATTTGCGTCGTAATTTATTTTATATTATATGTTTTTAATCTTCGAAATTTTCCCTACGTTTTAATAAAGCATCGTAAAACTAACGACATAATTTTTATTTTTGTCATCATTTCACGTCAAAAAATATTCGTAGCGTCTTCAATATCACGACACTTATATTTTAAAGTATCCCTAAATTTACGACATATAATTTCATGACACGTAAATTAACGGATTAAAAACAATAATTCATTGCTAATATACTAGATATTTATTTTTAATGTTATTATTATTAATTATTATCAATTTCACTAAAAGTAAATTATTATTATTATTAACCTTTTACTGAACTCCAAAACGAATAATTAAACAATGCAATAAAAGTAATTAATCTGAAAAATATATCTATATATAAACTCAACAAGAAACCAGAATAAATATCTAAAATATTACAAGCAGCACTTCAATATTTGTATTAAAAATGAGACAACATAAATTTTTCATTTTTTCTTCACCTACAAATTTTACATTGGAGCTTTGAAGGAGCATAATTTGTAAACAACAAGGAAACACCATCAACAACAGAAGTTGGAATACCATGATGAACTTGATTTTCCAAATGAGCGGATATGATTTCAACTTCCAAGGATCGACTCAGATGCTTATCATTGAAGTTTTCCTATCGTGAATATAAGAACAAATTAGGAAAAGAAAATCATACAGTTGATGTCACATCCGTGTCCCTTATTTTAGTTATTATACCCAAATATTAAGTTATATTATAGTTATTTATTGATTAGTGAATTAATTGAGTATTATGTGTTGAAACACCTTTCCACATAATTTTGATTTGACAAAATTGTTTAAGAATAATTGAAATACATATTCTAAACATACTAAGTTTAAATGCTTTGATTTATTCTACTAATGTGTTTGTTCAATGTTGAGTTAAAATTGTTTATAAGACACAAGAATTAAAAGGCCCAAGCCCAATACGGAAGTCAAGGCCCAAGTCAAACAACTCAGTACAACTCGGCCCGCGTTTGTTAAAACGTTGTCGCTTTGGACAAAACGCAACTCAGCAAGAGAAGGATCTAGAAGACCTTCGGGAACAACTTCAAGATGAAGCTGCTGAGTAGTCTCGACAAAGCGTACAAGACAGCAGCTGGCTAATGAAAACTTCCAGACAAAGTATTTCTACTTTGGGTAAAGTTCAGACGACACAGTATGCTGTCTAGTTGACTTTACCATAAAATGAGAGACAGTCTGCTGAGCTGACCGAGGACAGAAGATACACAAATCTGATTGGCCGAGAGCTCTGAGCAAGTCAGGATGACAACGACAGGAAGCCGTTTCCCTCCAACGGTTATTTCGAAATTCGAAATGACCGATGCCCAGACGTCTCTATAAATAGGGCCATCAGAAGCTTCATTCAATACAGAACTTGATCAAGCCATTACGCTGACCAAATTTCTACACAAGTGTTGGTGTGCCCTAGTTCATAGGCATTGGTTCTTATAAAATGTATTTGTGTCACATTAATAAAGGCATTAATCTAGTTCATTTATATCTTGTGCTATAATATGAATAGAGAATCCATTAATTGATAATCGTAAAACCATATCCCAAGTCTATTCTATCATGGGAATGATTAGGACCACAGACTTGTATATTCGACGACTGTATGGTAGTAATTGATACTAGCCATAGCACTTGATAAGTCAGTTGTGAATATGGGTACATGTTGTATACATGTGACTGGATCGATCCGCCCGAGAAAACTACATGGTGGTTGTGTCATTAGTTTTCTTAAGTAGGTCTCTAACTGTCTTCAGACCAGATTTCATTATAATATCAATGTGGGATCCGGTTCACTTTGACATACGCCTAACAGGTCTGTAACAGGATGCCAAATACGGGTATGATTGGGTGAACAGGTGAACACATTAGTATTGACGGTGAAGTGATGGAATTACCACTCACGTAACAGTGAAATAATATCACAGGCCACTTGATAAGTGAGATTGATAAGTGTGTGGCCACACCCTGATAAGTAGTTTACTTATCTGATTCATTAATCTACTTAAGATCAAGAAATATCATAAACATCAGAGAGGATGACAGCCGCCATGCCTCTAGTTTATAATATCGATATCAAATGGTAAAAGAAGTTAAGAGATAACTACAGGGTCTCTGCATCTTTAGACTGCTGAAAATCTGTCTTAGTTAGGGGCAGTAATGGTTTGCTAGAACCCACTTACTGTCTGTGAGCCATAAGCCCACTGCTAGCTAAGGACAGTCCCATAGGATCGTGCACATCGAACATCTGAGTTAGAACTTATAGAACGGTACATTGGAGAGATAGAATTAATTAATTGATTGACAGTAAAATGTCAAGGTGATTAATTAGTGGTTAATTAATTGATTAATTGATACTTTGTATCAAGGTAATTAATTAATGGTCTTAAGTGTTTAGTATTTAATTGATTAATTAGTTTGCACGATGTAATTAGTTAATTTGTAAATTGATGAAATTGCATTCGGTGAATAATTAATTAGATCAATACGTTAATTTATTAATTAGTGTTATTCATTTAATTGGGGTAATTAAATTTAATCTAATCATAATTAATTGCATAGAATAAATATTATTGGTATTTATTTATGTAATTAGATTAGGATTGGATTAGTTTTGTAATTAACCAATTAACCCTAAACCAATTAGGTTTAGGAATACACTATATATATAAATTAAAACACTAAAAACCCTAAGCAACCTACATACAATTTCGGCCACCACCAATTCCTAAGAATTGGAATTTCGGCAACCACCACCACTTTGATGAAAGTGGATTTTGTTTTTTTTGGCAAATTACTTTATCTCTCCAGTTCTTCTTCGTTCTTCGGCTAGCACCGGTTCTGGCTCAATAGCTGTTCGTGCACCTGACTACGGAGATCTTACTACCTTGTGGATTCTTCAGCCGTCTCTAGAAGAGACAGTCCGGATATGTTTATATCCTTAAACGGATCAAAAGATTTTATTCAATCAATGGTTAATGGACAAAGATCAAACTAAAGGGATTAGAAATAAATTTTAAACCGCAATTCCGCTGCGCTACAGTTGATTAACTGGCTTTAATCCCTAACAGTGGTATCAGAGCCATGGTTTAGTCCGTTTTGATTGATTGAAAATTAATAAGATTTGGTTTTTTATTATTTTTCCAAATCAGTTTTGAGAATTCCTATTAATTCCTCGCGTAGAAATTGTTCTAGGAAGTTTTCGATTTATTATTTCTGTCTGTATTTTGTATTATTTGGTTTTGAAATTAATTTTGAAATAATTGAAAATTAAAAAAAAAAATTACAGCAGCTAATTTTTAAACAGTAAAAAGAAAAAAAATAGTTTCGGACACGGACCAGCAGTCACGGGACTGCTGTCCGCGAACAGCAGCCCCGCGGCTGCTGTTGGGCGGACAGCAGCACTACTGATGTCCGCTAGACAGCAGCCACGGGGCTGCTGTCCACGGACAGCAGCCCCGTCACTGTCCCGGGTCCGTTAAAAATCCTGAATTAGTCTAATTTTGGATTTAACGGGGCTGATTTTAATCTTTAAATTTTTCACGGGTAATTTTAATAAAATCAGGGCCCTAATACCGTTTAATTTATTAAACGTGTTTTGAATAAAAATTAATTGGTATTAAAACGTTTTTTATTGGCATGCGTATTTAATTTTAATCGAATTGATAATTTGTGTAAAATTGAATATGGTTAATTTGTGAAATTGGCCCAATAGACCGTGACACCGGTTTAAATTGGGAGGGCTAAATTTTAGATATGTGACGACCCTAAAATTCAGTGGGAGCGAAATTGTAATTTTGCATACAAATGGATGTTAACCGTTTGGGCCTTTATGGGCCTTAGTCACATATGGTAAAATTGGCGATTTCACCCTAAGTAACTCGGCTTAACTTTATTAGATGATTTTGGAATGCCATGATCATGCATTATATTTATATGTCTTACCGTGCAGCAATGTGTTATAGAGTTCTATGGACCCTAAATTAAAGTCGGTTTGTAATTTAATTTATTTTGGGAAATATGGCCTGCGTGCCATTCTTTAATTAATGTAATTTTAGAATAGGTTCTATTTATAAAATTGTAATTGGTCGTGAAGAAGCCCAGATGGTCCAAGCCCATGGTGGGAGCCCAATGAGACTTGAAGCAAGCCCGTGAAGATTAGATAGTCTATCTAGTTTTACTAGGATGTATTATAAGGCCCATAGAGTCTCTATGTTTATTTTGATTATACAATTGCTTAGTATAACATGAAATATAAGTAGCAACGATCACCAGATCATCACCCGCGATAATTATATGTTAAAGCCGTATCACTTAATTAATCCGGATAATGAAATATTGAGTCGCTTAAAAGTGCTTTCCAGATTCACACCTCTTCCTCCCAGGTAGTGCTACAGTGTATGACGTGCCCTAGCAGGTATGCTGTAATAATTAGTGGGCCGTCGAGGGTTAGGATACTTCGGTATGGCTAACACGTGTATGGTGGTTGGACTCAACGTGGGTAGCATTAGCTCAGAGCGGGCCCTAAGCACAGATAGGCTAAGTGTCACAAAGCCCATCAAACCAAGAGTCCTTGCGAAGGATTGGATAGTTTATCCTACCAAATCGTCAATGGTCGACGGCGGAGCCCTAGCTCGGTCTATTATTGATGGATTGTGGATCTTGGTCAAGACAGCCAAATAAATATCACCAATAACGAATTAAAATGGATTATTAATTTGATCTTTGGCTTAAGCCCTTTGTTCTAACTCTAATGTAATTTTTCCACGTAGATTAAACTCCACATCAAAATTACACGAAAAGAAAATTAAATGGCTGCAACAAGCAACAACTCACTCAGACCACTACTGGAAAAGGAAAAGCTTTCAGGGACTAATTTCCTTGACTGGTCTAGGAACTTGCAAATAGTTCTTAGACACGATTCGAAGGAATATGTGCTAACTGCTGCCTTACCAGCAGCTCGTCCTACAGGTCGGGGCGTAACCGCTGATCAAATGGCAGAGTACGACCGACATGTTAAGGATGACAGAGATGTGTCATGCATTATGCTAGGTACCATGGTTCCTGATCTTCAGAAACAGTTCATGGAGCAGCACGCCTTTGAGATCATGGATCAACTCAAAAGGATGTTCCAAGATCAAGCTCGTCAGGAAATATACTTGACAACAAAGGCGCTATGCAGCACTACGATGCAAGCCGAGACTTCTGTTAGCACACATGTGCTAAAGTTGAAGGGTTTTATTGACACATTGTCAAGGCTTGGCTCACCAGTGCCTGCACAACTAGCAGTCGACATCATTCTTGGATCACTTCCGACATCCTACAATCAGTTTATCATGCACTACCACATGCAGGGCGTTGATAAGTCTGTAGTAGAATTGCATGGCATGTTGAAACTTGCTGAGCAATCCTGCAAGAGGACTCCAGAAGTTTTGCTGGTTAACAAAGGGAACGTACCTAAGGGAAAGGCCAAGTCCAAGTCCAAAGCGAAGGCCCAAAAGGCCAAGCCCAAGGCTAGGAAGGCGGCAGCTTCTAAAGGTAGGTTGGCCTTAGCAGATGATATCTGCCATGAGTGTAATGAGAAGGGACACTGGAAAAATGCGTGTCCAAAGCTAAGGGAGAAACAGAAGGATGAAGCTTCTGGTTCAGGTATTTATGTTGTTGAATTTAATCTGGCTATTTCTACATCTTGGGTTGTAAACACTAGATGTGGTACTCACATTTGTTCAAATGTGTAGGGACAAAGAAATAGGAGATTGCTGGGATCTGGTGAAGTGGATCTTCGAGTCGACAATGGTGCTCATGTAGAGGCCTTAAAGATCGAAGATTATTCTTAGAGATACCTAGTGGATTAGTTTTAGAAATTAGAAATTGCTATCTTGTACCTGCAATGCGTAGGAATATTATTTCAGTTTCTATGTCGGATATTTATGGTTTTAATTTTTAATATTGAACGTGGTATGATTTCTATACATCGTGGCAATATTGTTTATGGAACCGCATTTCTAGAAAATGGTTTGTATATCCTTGATCTAAAACATAACGAATCAATCTATAACATAAAAGCCAAAAGGATTAAGACTAATAAACTGAATCCTACATATATCTAGCACTGTCATTTTGGCCACATAAATGAGAAACGCATAACTAGGCTTTACTCTAGTGGAGCGCTAGGGTCATTCGACATACAGTCTTATGACACATGTGAATCTTGTTGAAGAGGGAAGATGACAAGGCGCTTTTTCACCAAAAACTGGTGAAAGGGCCAGAGAGCTATTGGAGCTGATACACTCAGATGTATGCGGTCCAATGAGCACCAGTGCTAGATCTGGTTTTTCTATACTTTGTTACCTTCATAGATGACTATAGCCGATATGGGTATGTGTATCTGATGAAACATAAATCTGAAACTCTTTTGAGATTCAAAGATTTTAAAAATGAAGTAGAAAATCAACTTGGCAAGAAAGTAAAAGTGCTCCGGTCTGATAGAGGGGGCAAATACTTGAGCCAAGAGTTTGTCTCATTCTTGAGAGAGTGTGGGATTGTTTCCTAACTCACTCCTCCTGGTACACCCTAATGGAATGGAGTGTCAGAAAGGAGGAATATGACCCTGCTCGACATGGTCTGCTCAATGATGAGTCAAACTTCTCTCCCTATCTCCTTTTGGGGTTTTGCTTTGGAAACTGCTGCTCATATAATCAATAATACACCGAGCAAGGCAGTTGAAGGAACACCATATGAATTATGGACGGACCGAAAGCCCAACATTTCCTTCATGAAGATTTGGGGCTTTGATGCACATGTCAAGAAATTGATAAGTGGCAAACTAGAGTCCAGATCTGTTAAATGCCTGTTCGTGGGTTACCCTAAGGAAACTATAGGTTATTACTTCTACAACCCAGCTGAGAATAAAACATTCGTGGCTAGGTTTGCAATCTTTTTGGAAAGGGAATTCCTTTCCAAAGTAGACAGTGGGAGTGATATTGATCTCGTTGAGATTCAAGATTCACAAACTCATGCAGCTTATGCTGAGGATGCTTTGGGAACCGATATAGATCCTCAAAACATTGAGGAGGCTGAACCGGTTATACAGGTGGTGTTTCAAGTATATTCGTATAGAATTCTGATGAACCCTGTGTGCATATGAGATTCAGTGGGAGCATATCCACTTTCCTGATATTGTATGTCGATGACATACTGCTCATTGGAGGCAATATATTAACACTGCAAGATCAAGCAGTTGTTGAGTAAATGCTTCACAATGAAAGACTTAGGAGAAGCCGATCAAAGATCTACAAGGTTAGATCGAACCGAATTCTAGGCTTGAGTCAGGCATCGTACATAGACAAGAATCCATCATGTACTCTATGTTATGTACAAGGCCAGATGTTGTGTGTCGCACCAAACATGACTAGTCGGTGCCAGTCAGATCCCGATAAGGAACACTGGAAGACAGTCAAGACAATCCTGAAGTACCTTAACCGTACCAATGGTGTTTTTCTTAGTACTTGATGGGTAGGAGGAATGGCAATATCAGGTTACACTAACCGAGGTTTTAAGGATGATAACTAGTCACATACTGGGTATAGATTTCTCCTGAATGTCGATGCCATTAGTTGGAGATCCTTAAAGTAACCAACCATTGCCGATTCTATGACGGAAACTAAGTACATCATTGCATGCGATGATGCAGAGGAAGAAGTTTGGATTAAGAAGTTCATAACTGATTTAGGAGTAGGTCAAACTCTCCTAAGATCAGTTGATGTTTTCTGTGACAATAATGGGACAATAGCACAAGCACTGGATCCCATGTCACACAAGAGATCCAAACGCGTACTTAGATAGTGACACCTTACCCGGTGACATTACATTATAGAGGGTTGACACCGAGAACAATGTCGCAGGTCAGTTTACCAAGGCAATTGGTAGTACTAGATCTATAGTGTTTAGGGCAATACCCGCTTGGAACTAGTTCAAGTGGGAGACTGTTGGTGTGCCCTAGTTCATAGGCATTGGTTCTTATAAAATGTATTTGTGTCACATTAATAAAGGCATTAATCTAGTTCATTTATATCTTGTGCTATAATATGAATAGAGAATCCATTGATTGATAATCGTAAAACCATATCCCAAGTCTATTTTATCATGGCAATGATTAGGACTACAGACTTGTATATTCGACGACTGTATGGTAGTAATTGATACTAGCCATAGCACTTGATAAGTCAGTTGTGAATATGGGTACATGTTGTATACATGTGACTGGATCGATCCGCCCAAGAAAACTACATAGTGGTTGTGTCATTAGTTTTCTTAAGTAGGTCTCTAACTGTCTTCAGACCAGATTTCATTATAATATCAATGTGGGATCCGGTTCACTTTGACATACGCCTAACAGGTCTGTAACAGGATGCCAAATACGGGTATGATTGGGTGAACAGGTGAACACATTAGTATTGACGGTGAAGTGATGGAATTACCACTCACGTAACAGTGAAATGATATCACAGGCCACTTGATAAGTGAGATTGATAAGTGTGTGGCCACACCCTGATAAGTAGTTTACTTATCTGATTCATTAATCTACTTAAGATCAAGAAATATCATAAACATCAGAGAGGATGACAGCCGCCATGCCTCTAGTTTATAATATCGATATCAAATGGTAAAAGAAGTTAAGAGATAACTACAGGGTCTCTGCATCTTTAGACTGCTGAAAATCTGTCTTAGTTAGGGGCAGTAATGGTTTGCTAGAACCCACTTACTGTCTGTGAGCCATAAGCCCACTGCTAGCTAAGGACAGTCCCATAGGATCGTGCACATCGAACATCTGAGTTAGAACTTATAGAACGGTACATTGGAGAGATAGAATTAATTAATTGATTGACAGTAAAATGTCAAGGTGATTAATTAGTGGTTAATTAATTGATTAATTGATACTTTGTATCAAGGTAATTAATTAATGGTCTTAAGTGTTTAGTATTTAATTGATTAATTAGTTTGCACGATGTAATTAGTTAATTTGTAAATTGATGAAATTGCATTCGGTGAATAATTAATTAGATCAATACGTTAATTTATTAATTAGTGTTATTCATTTAATTGGGGTAATTAAATTTAATCTAATCATAATTAATTGCATAGAATAAATATTATTGGTATTTATTTATGTAATTAGATTAGGATTGGATTAGTTTTGTAATTAACCAATTAACCCTAAACCAATTAGGTTTAGGAATACACTATATATATAAATTAAAACACTAAAAACCCTAAGCAACCTACATACAATTTCGGCCACCACCAATTCCTAAGAATTGGAATTTCGGCAACCACCACCACTTTGATGAAAGTGGATTTTGTTTTTTTTGGCAAATTACTTTATCTCTCCAGTTCTTCTTCGTTCTTCGGCTAGCACCGGTTCTGGCTCAATAGCTGTTCGTGCACCTGACTACGGAGATCTTACTACCTTGTGGATTCTTCAGCCGTCTCTAGAAGAGACAGTCCGGGTATGTTTATATCCTTAAACGGATCAAAAGATTTTATTCAATCAATGGTTAATGGACAAAGATCAAACTAAAAGGATTAGAAATAAATTTTAAACCGCAATTCCACTGCGCTACAGTTGATTAACTGGCTTTAATCCCTAACAACAAGTTCTGCAATCAAGAAGCAAAGCAAATCTTACACTACAATTCATACATTTGTGTAAAAGTCTAGAGTGATTATTTCAATCGTCTAAAGTGTCTTAGCAAATCATTGTATAGGACAAAACACTTATCATTTCTAGAGATAGAAAGGAGAGGCTGAGTACTCGGTTATAGTACTCAGCGAGAGATTAGGATTGAGTAGAGGTATAGAGGAAGGTACTCTTGTCATACTCAGTTGCTAAGATTGTAAAAGGTTTGAGGCTCTACCTTTAAAGAGCTCAGTAGAGGATTCGAAATCTCGGAACGTGTTCCGGGGACAGGACGTAGGCTTAGAAGAAGCCGAACCTGGATAAATCTGTTGAGTAACATCTTTCTAACCTTAAACTCCTTAATATATATTGCTTGCTTAAAATAACCAAAAACTGACCAAGTAAAGAGGTTAAGTTGAGTTGTGCGTGTTGAACATCTGAGCTCAGGAATAGACTCTAAGTGCTATCTCCTAACTCAAGCTAAGAAACTGACCTAGTCACCAGTTGACTAAGCCAGTATCTTGCTGTTTACTCAGCGCCGCTGTTAAAACATTTTTCCTTAGAAAAAGAAGTCTGCCCTAATTGCAAAAAAGTTTAAATAGTTCCTAACCCCCCCTTGGAACTATACTTGCAACCCTACAAGGGACCAACAAGTGGTATCAGAGCTCTAAAAGCTCACTGTAAAAGGTCTAACAACCTTGAGCTGATCCCTACCATGGGCGAAAATAGCACTCGGTTTCTCCCTGGAAACCAAACAACTCAAATACTACATGAGGGGCTGTCCATTACTAGGCCTCCCCTATTCTTCGGGTCAAACTATACCTTCTGGAAGAATAGGATGAAAAATTTCATTCAGGCTACAAACATGAGTGCTTGGCTATCTATAGTCCAAGGCCCATTTGTACCTGTCGAAGTTGTGGCTGGCCAAACAGTTGTAAAAGCTGAGGCCAAATGGATAGAGGATGATCTTAAGAAGCTCCAAAATCATGCTTCGGCTATCAATATGCTTCACTGTGCGCTCGATGCTGCAGAATATAATAAAATCTCAGGTTGTGAGTCGGCGCAAGAGATCTGGAAAAAGCTGAAAGTCACCTACGAGGGAACCAATAAAGTAAAGGAGTCCAAGGTGAATCAGCAGATGAGACTGTACGAGCTGTTCGAGATGAACAATGATGAGGGCATCTCAGACATGAATGCAAGGTTTACCAACATCATTAATGAGCTCAAGAGACTTGGGAAAATCTTCACTGAGGAAGAATAAGTCAAAAAGATACTCAGGAGTCTTCCTAAAGACTGGCAAGCAAAGAAGACAGTTGTTGAGGAAGCTCAGGATTTAACCACCTACAAATATGACGAACTCATCGGCTCGTTGCTGACCCATGAGATATCTATGAAGAACTTCGAGGTGAAGGAAAAATCTGAAGACAAGAAGCAGAAATCCCTTATCATGAAAGCTGACTCCACTGACGGGAGCTCAACTGATGATGAGGAGATGGCTATGTTCACAAGGAAGATGAAAAGGCTATTCAGGAAAAATGACAAATAATCTAAGAAGCCTTACAGAAAGTTTGATAAGTATAAAGCTGACTCAAGCGACAGCAAATACAAAAAGGACAGCTCAAAGCCCATTACATGCTTTGAGTGCCATCAAACCGGCCATATTAAGTCAAGCTGCCCCACACTGAGGAAAGACAAGAAGAACGGTAAAAAGGCAATGGTGGCTACATGGAGCGACAGTGATGAGTCTTCATCTACAGAAACTGAGGCCACCGAGTCAGCGAAGATATGCTTCATGGCTGACGAACTTGCTGAGCCGTGCGTCTCTGAGCATGCTGACCTATCCGTTGCATCAGATGACGAAGAGCAATCAAATGAGGTAATTACTCTTCCCCAGCTCAGAAACGATATGGTTAATGCCCTGAGTGATCTCTACACACTTGTCAAGAAGTGTAATAAGAAAGTTAGAGCACTCAGCAGGCGCTATGACGAAGTGGAAGAGGTCAAACTGAGTGACCTCAGATTCCTTCTTCAGGACAATTCAACTCTGCATGATAACTTGAAGATCATACATGAGTCTGTCTCTGAAGTCCATTCAGTTTCAAAGAAACTGAGAAAGGACGTCACAACTATCCAGAACCAACTAAAGGTTCCAAATAAAATAAACTTTCCTCTGAGAACTCAGTACCAAGGTACTCAGCAGAGATGAAATCCCCAGCGAAAAGTCCAGTGTGACTTTTGTGGGAAGAAAGGACATACCACTAAGGTGTGCTGGCACGCTCAGCACTGGGGTGCTGACAAGTCAGTGAAACATCCTAAACAAAAGGTCAGTTGTAACTTCTGTGGAAAGAATGGCCATACTGTCCATGTATGCCGCCATAAAATAAAATATGATGCTTTACCTGTTGCACCTAACAAGAAAGGACCCAAAAAGAATTGGGTACCTAAAAGTAACTAGTTACAATGCAGGTAAGCCTGAGATGTGCTGAGAAGTCAAAGATGTGGTATGTTGACAGCGCATGCTCAAGGCATATGACGGGTGATGAAACTCAGTTCATCACGTTTGAGCGTAAACGAGGATGGAGCGTAAGTTTTGGAGACAACAAGAAGGGTAAGATAGTAAGGTCAGGAACCATCGGAGGTAATCCTACTATTGAATCTGTCTCCCTAGTCAGCGGACTCAAATATAACTTACTCAGCGTAGCTCAGCTATGTGACAATGGGAGAAAAGTTATATATGATGCTACTGGATGTAAAATATACGAGGGTAAAACAAATGAGTTAATCTTAACTGCCCCTCGCATAGATAATGTCTTTATGCTAGACTTAGAGAAAAAGTTTTCAAAAACTGTGTGCTTAGTATCAAAGGAAGAGAATTCCTGGCTATGGCACAGGAGACTTGGTCATGTAAGCATGGACCTCCTGGCCAAACTAGCAAGAAAGCAATTGGTTGAGGGACTGCCTGAACTTAAATTTGAAAAAGATCAATTATGCCACGCTTGCCAAGCTGGAAAACAAACCAAACAATCTTTTCACAGCAAAAATATTGTCTCAACTAAGCGTCCGTTAGAGTTACTACACTTGGATCTCTTCGGTCCAGTCCAGCCGCTGAGTCTGGGTGGAAGAAGATTTTCCTTGGTCATTGTAGATGACTTCTCTCGGTACACGTGGGTCATCTTGCTGACCAGCAAGGATGAGACCTTTGAGACATTTTCAAATTTGGTTAGAAAAAGTGAAAATGATAAAGACCTAAAATTAGCTCACATCCGTAGCGATAATGGTGGAGAATTCAAAAACCAAAAGTTTGTTGAATTCTGTGAAGCCAGCGGCATTGACCACAATTTTTCTGCTCCTAGAACACCTCAACAAAATGGGGTTGTTGAAAGGAAGAACAGAACTCTGGTTGAAATAGCCAGGACAATGCTAGATGAGCATAGGCTTCCAAAGTATTTTTGGGGAGAGGCTGTTAACACAGCGTGCTATATTCTTAATAGGGCTCTAGTTAGACCTATACTCAAGAAAACCCCCTATGAACTTTGGAAAGGACGAAAGCCCAATATTGGATACTTTCGTGCCTTTGGCTGTAAATGTTTTATTTTAAATACCAAAGATAGCTTAGCAAAGTTTGACTCAAAAGCTGATGAGGCTATCTTTTTGGGCTACTCAACAAACAACAAAGCATACAGAGTTTTTAATAAGCGAACTCAAGTTTTAGAAGAGTCAGTACATGTAGAGTTCGACGAAACTAACCCTGCAGGTAGATACCAGCCGCTGACCGAAGATGATCCACACTCAGTAACCACCGCTGACCAAGAACTAGCTACTGAGTCATTCACTAAAAGGCTGACCAAGAGTAAGAGTGAACCTAAGATTACTTTTACTGACCCATCTACTTCTGCAGAGATTGTTGAAACATAGACATCACAAGACATGAATCTACCTAAAGAGATAAGGATCCCAAGAGGGCACTCAGAAAGTGCGATCCTTGATTCTGCTGGGAATACCCTGATGATGAGGAATCAACTCAGGAAGTACCTCAGCAATGTTGCTTTCGTCTCAGTTCAAGAACTGAAGAATTTCGCTGAAGCTGAGTACGATGAATTCTGGATGAACGCAATGCAAGAGGAGCTCGATCAATTCAGAAGAAACGATGTATGAGAGCTAGTGCCTCATCCAAAGAGTCAAAAGACCATTGGAACAAGATGGGTCTTCAGGAACAAGATGGATGAACAAGGGAATGTAGTTAGGAACAAAGTAAGGCTTGTAGCTCAGGGCTACAGTCAGCAAGAAGGTATTGACTACGGTGAGACCTTTGCCCCAGTGGCAAGGCTAGAGGCAATTAGAATTCTATGTGCATATGCATCTTACATGAACTTTAAATTATTCCAAATGGATGTCAAAAGTGCATTTCTTAATGGAGTTATAAACGAGGAGGTTTATGTTAATCAACCTCCAGGTTTTGAGGACCATAAATTCCCTAACCACGTTTATAAACTCAAAAAGGCTCTGTACGGCCTCAAGCAAGTACCACGTGCTTGGTATGAGAGGCTGACCAGTTTCCTGCTGACTAGAAATTACGTCAGGGGTAAAGCTGATACAACCTTATTCATTAAGAGAAAGGGTAAAGATACCCTGCTGGCCCAAATTTATGTTGATGATATAATATTTGGTGCAACTAACGAATCAACGTGCAAGGAGTTTAGCAAACAAATGCAGACTGAGTTTAATTATTATTTTTCCATTGTAAACTTTTCCCTTAAATCAAAATATATTTTTATCCAATTATTAATTTTTTTCTCTTTAAATCAAAATGTGAATATTAAATTTTATTATTATTTTCATTAGTATTTTTTTATCTAAAGATAATTTTTATCCTCAAATTAAAATATCAATATTATTACCTAATTTAATTATTTTTTCATCATTATTATTAATTAATTAAAATAAATTCCTTTAATCAAAATATCAATGTAAATATTCAATTTATAAAAAATAATATATTTGTATAGGGGTTTTAATTTAGTAAATTAGCGTTGAATTTATAGAAAATTAAATATTTATATGTACTAAAACGAAACAGTTTTTATAGTGGAAGGCAAAAAAAATTTGCCCAGTCCGGGGCTGGACTTCTGAAAATTACTCGTAGGGTTAAAATTAGCCCTCCAGATATGAAATCCTAGCTCCGCCACTGAGACAAATACAGAGTGGCAAGCTTTGTATTTGTTCTACTAAAAAACATCACTTTTCGTCCCCATAACCCTTCAGATATACTAAAACTAGAAACCCCATAGATCAATAAACTTTATAAATGATCCAAGCTAATAATTGCTTTATATTCAAATTTGCAATGAACTAATTTGAAATCCAAAAGATTAGAGAGAAGTGGAGACATATAAAACAAACACGTAAACAAAAAAACAGATTAATTACCTAAATCAGACACAAAATATCACTTGAAAAGGAAACAGAAACTAAATTCAATAAAACCCTAAAAACAAAATACTTAAACATACAAAGGAATCTAAAACAGAGAAAGAGAACTGGAATCAATTAATAAAAAAAAATCAATTACCAGGAGCCCTCCACAACTAATTAATGGAGCAGATTAACTCATTTTATTTGTTGTAAAAGAATAGTAGTTCGATCTAGTGAATGTCGAAATCGTTCTTCCCGGAGCAGCAGCGCCACAACCACACGGAAATCTGGACTGGAATAAGGAAAAGCATGATAAGGTAAAGGCAGAGGGTGAAAAAGAAAAACCACTAACTTAGTGGAAAGCGTTTATACATCCCACTTTCCAAAAAAATCTAACTACCCTCTATGAATTACTACCTCTGTTTCATATTACATGATTTTCTAGAGATATTTTTTTGTTTCATATTACATGACACTTTGTATGGTCAGTACACGTTAAGTCATATTTTTTTCTGCTATAAAACGCGGTTTTACGAAAATTAATTAGAATAATGGACTTATTATAGAATAAATAAATATTAGAATCAATAAATAAGGGGCAATGGAGCCTGATAACCCGCTGTGTCCTAGGATCCGGCTATCCTCAGATGACAAGCGGGTCATGAGATCGAAGTGGAAATTGGCGTTAATCGTCACTGTGTTGGGGAAAAGGATCAGTTTCAATTATTTTACCCAGAGGATCCAGGCTCAATGGGCAAAGAAAGGAAATGTTACTATCACAGACCTTGAAAATGACTATTATGTCATTAAATTCACAAGGGCTGAGGATTTCAATGCTGTTGTGAATGGTGGTCCGTATATTATCTCCAATCATGTGTTGGCTCTGAGACCTTGGGTCCCAAATTTTGATCCCCATGATTGCTCTGTTAACATGATCCTTACTTGGGTTAGGTTCCCGGGCCTACCTCTTGAATACTACAGTGATAGGTTCCTGAACAAGATTGGTAGCCTTGTTGGGAAAGTCCACCATATTGATAAGACTACCATTGGGGCAGTGAGAGGCAAGTTTGCCAGGGTCTGTATCGATATTGATCTCGCTAAGAGTCTTCTTTCTCAGTTCTGTACTCAAAACAAGGTCTATCATATTGAATATGAAGGTATACACAACATCTGCTATGAATGTGGTATGTTTGGCCATACCCTTGAGGGTTGTCCTAAGAGGAGGAAGGACGTGGAGGAGTTGGTGCAACCTATCATAGGCGAAGCTGAGAAGAGTCAAGGGGAAGTAAGGAGCTTTGGCCCATGGATGCTTGCCAAGAGGCCAGTGAGAAGGAAGCCACGGGCTAATGTTAATGCTAATCATTCACCAGATATTAGTACGAAGATGACTACTCTCCAGATTGCTCCTGAGATCAAGGTCAGACCCCCGGATATTAAGAAGGGGATTGAGACTAGAGTGGACTCAGCTTCGGGTTCCGGGTCAAGGTTCGGTGTTTTGTCTATGGAGGAAGATCAGGACTCGGATCCTTCTGATAAGCAGATTGATTTAAGCATGCATAGTCTGGAGTCGGTAGAGCATGCCTCTAGTCTGGGTAATTCTATTAATCCTCTCTTTGTCTCTAATGCTTCTGCTAAAGGCAAAGAGATTCCCCAGTCTATCCTGTCAGCTGGGAAGGGTTTGAGTAGGGAGGCGAGTACTCTACATCCTCCTGTTGATGCTCCTATTGGTAAGACTATAGGAGTGAGTAAGTTAAACATGAAGAATCCCAAAGGGAAACCTAAAAAGAACTTTCATGGTTTGAATTCTTTGGATAAAAAGGGTCCTTCTGGGACCGCCTCTAGGCTCTCCGGAGCCCCGAACAAATACCTGATCTAGGGTTTGGGCCTGCGTCTGTAGTCTCCCCCTCTGATGGACTTCTTCGTTTGGAATGTTAGAGGTGCGGCGAGCAAGGCTACCCGCATTCATGTCAATGATCTCATTAAACAGTTTAACCCTTCCTGCTTTGTCCTTCTTGAGACAAAGGTTAGTGGAGCCAAAGTAGATGAGGTGGTTAGAAAGTTTAAGAATTGGAATTGCGTCATGTCGGAGGCTACTGGCCGGGCAGGGGGGATTTGGCTCTTTTGGAAGCCAGGTCAAGTCAATATTGATATTGTTACTATGGACAGTCAATTCATCCATAGTAAGGTGTGTTACCCGGGTAATAAACCCTTCTTTATTACCTTCGTCTATGCTGATCCTGTTTCGACTAACCGAAGAAGGCTGTGGGAGATCCTTCATTCTTTTAGCTCTAACATGGTGGAGGCGTGGTTGGTTGCTGGGGATTTTAATGACATTGCCCTCTTGAGTGATCAGAGAGGAGGGGGTAATCATTATGTGAACCGGTGTCTTAATCATAAGCAAAGTATGGATATGTGCGGGCTTTCGGACCTGGGTGTTGCTGGCCACAAATTTACCTGGAAAAGGAATAGTGTGTTTGTTAGGTTGGATAAGGTGTACGCTAATGTTGCAGCGATTTATAGGTTTCCTGAGGTCAAGGTACTTAATCTCCATTTCCGTCACTCAGACCATTCCCCTATCCTCATTAATTTGGTCAAAGGAAATCGGCTGAAAGGTAATAGACCTTTTAGGTATCTGGTGGCTTGGGAGTCTCACCCCGAGTTTAAGGATTTCGTTAAAAGCAATTGGCATCCCCACTCTGATGTTCTCCTCGCTACTGAGGAATTCAGGAGGAATGTGGCTGTTTGGAATAAAAATACTTTTGGTCATATTATCAGGAGGAAGAACAAACTCTTGAGGAGAATGGAAGGTGTTCAGCGTTGCTTGGAGGTTCATTTTGATCATAGCCTGAATGGTCACCTAAGAGCTCTTCAGAACGAGTTGGAAGCTGTGCTTAGACAGGAAGAGCTTCTGTGGTTCCAGAAATCTAGGAAGGCTTGGATTCAAGACGGGGACCGGAATACCAGGTTTTTCCACCTCTCAACGATCATTAGGAGACAGCGAAATAGGATCGAGGCTATTAAAGACGCCAGTGGTGAGTGGATTTTTGAGGAGGAGGACATTCGGCGCCCACTCTGGCATTTCCTTTCCTCGTTTGGGGGAGGATGCTATTAATAATGCTTTCCATCCCATTGAGCTTAAAGAGATTGATCTGGCCTTCTCCAGCATCGGTTCTGTTGAAACACCTTTCCACAGGATTTTGATTTGACAAAATTATTTAAGTACAATTAAATATTGTGTAACACACTAAGTCTAAATGCGTTGATTTATTGTTACTAATGTGTTTGTTCAATGTTGAGTTTATAATTGTTATAAGACATAAATATCATAAGGCCCAAGCCCTATATAAAAGTCAAAGCCCAAGTCAAACAAGGCCAAGACCACTCAGCCCGCGTATTACAAAACGCTGCCGTTGAGTGTTGAAACGCAGCTGAGCAAAGAAGGATCCAGAAGATCCACGTAGACAACTTCGGTAAGAAGCTGCTGAGCTGTCTCGATAAAATGTACAAGACAGCCGCTGAGCACAAGGCAACTTCCAGACAAAGTATTTCCTCTTTCAGTAAAGAACAGAAGACGCAGGAAGCTGTCTGTTTGACATTACCTGAATTGGAGGAACATACTGCCACACTGACCGAAGAACAGAAGATGCTGGAATCTGATTGGCTAAGAGAACTGCTGAACAGACTGAGTGAAAACGACATGAAGCCGTTTCCCTCCAACGGTTATTTCGAAATTCGAAATAACCAGATGCCCTCACAGCTCTCTATAAATAAAGCTTTCAGAATCCTCATTACACACAGAACTTTGAGCAAAAGCCGTTACGCTGACCAAAAGCATACAAAAGTTATGCATCCAAAAGCAAAGCAAATCTTACACTACAATTTCATATCTGTGTAAAAGTCTAGAGTGATTGATCTTCAATCATCTAAGGTGTTCTAGCAATTGTTGTTTAGGACAAATCTTAATCATTTCTAGAATTAGAAAGGAGAAGCTGAGTACTCGGTTTTAGTACTTAGTGAATTAGAATAAAAGTGAGTAGAGGTATAGAGGAAGGTACTCTTGTTATACTCAGCTTCTGATTTGTAAAGGGTTTTTGAGTCTCCACCTTTAAAGAGCTCAGTAGTGAATTTGAAAGCTCGGAACGTGTTCCGGGGACAGGACGTAGGCTTAGAAGAAGCCGAACCTGGATAACTCCACTGAGTGAAGTATTTCTAACCCTTAACTCCTTAATATATTGCTTGCTTAATATAAACTAAAAACTGACCAAGTAAAGAGGTCAAGCTGAGTTGTGCGCTGCAAACGACTTAGTTCAGGAATAGACTCTAAGTGCTATTTCCTGACTTAAGCAACGTAACTGACCTAGTCACCAATTGACTAAGCCAGTGTCTTGCTGATTACTCAGCGCCACTGTCATATACTCTTTTCTTAAGAAAAAGAAGTTTGCCCTAATTCTTTAGAGTGATTGATCTTCAATCATCTAAGGTGTTCTAGCAATTGTTGTTTAGGACAAATCTTAATCATTTCTAGAATTAGAAAGGAGAAGCTGAGTACTCGGTTTTAGTACTTAGTGAATTAGAATAAAAGTGAGTAGAGGTATAGAGGAAGGTACTCTTGTTATACTCAGCTTCTGATTTGTAAAGGGTTTTTGAGTCTCCACCTTTAAAGAGCTCAGTAGTGAATTTGAAAGCTCGGAACGTGTTCCGGGGACAGGACGTAGGCTTAGAAGAAGCCGAACCTGGATAACTCCACTGAGTGAAGTATTTCTAACCCTTAACTCCTTAATATATTGCTTGCTTAATATAAACTAAAAACTGACCAAGTAAAGAGGTCAAGCTGAGTTGTGCGCTGCAAACGACTTAGTTCAGGAATAGACTCTAAGTGCTATTTCCTGACTTAAGCAACGTAACTGACCTAGTCACCAATTGACTAAGCCAGTGTCTTGCTGATTACTCAGCGCCACTGTCATATACTCTTTTCTTAAGAAAAAGAAGTTTGCCCTAATTCTTTAAAAAGGTCAAATAGTTCCTAACCCCCCCCCCCTTGGAACTATATTTGCAACCTTACAAGGGACCAACAAGTGGTATCAGAGCCAAAAAGCTCATTGCTAAAGGTCTAACAACCTTGAGTTGATCCATACCATGGGCGAAAACAGCACTCGGTTTCTCCCTGGAAACCAGTCAACTCAGATATTACCTGAGGGGCTGTCCATTACTAGGCCTCCCTTATTCTTCGGGTCAAACTATACCTTTTGGAAGAATAGGATGAAGAACTTCATTCAAGCTACAAACATGAGTGCCTGGCTATCTATAGTCCAAGGCCCGTTTGTACCTGTGAAAGTTGTTGCTGGCCAGTCAGTTTTAAAAGCTGAGGTTGAATGGACAGAGGATGATCTCAAGAAGCTACAAAATCATGCTTCGGCTATAAATATGCTTCACTGTGCGCTGGATGCTGCAGAATACAACAAAATATCAGGTTGTGAGTCAGCACAGGAGATCTGGAAGAAGCTGGAGGTCACCTACGAAGGAACCAACAAGGTGAAGGAGTCCAAGGTGAACCAGCAGATGAGACTGTATGAGCTGTTCGAAACGAACAATGATGAGGGGATTTCTGAAATGAATGCAAGATTCACCAACATCATAAATGAGCTCAAAAGACTTGGAAAAATCTTCACTGAGGAAGAACAAGTCAAAAAGATACTCAGGAGTCTTCCTAAAGACTGGCAAGCCAAGAAGATAGCCGTTGAAGAAGCTCAGGATTTAACCACCTACAAATATGATGAAATCATCGGCTCACTGCTGACCCATGAGATGTCTATGAAGAATTTCGAGGTGAAGGAAAAATCCGAAGACAAGAAGCAAAAGTCACTTGTCATGAAAGCTGACTCAACTGATGATGGCTCAACTGACGATGAGGAGATGGCTATGTTCACAAGAAAAATGAAGAGGCTGTTCAAAAGAAATGACAAATACTCCAAAAAGCCTTATAGAAAGTTTGATAAGTATAAGGCTGACTCAAGCGACAGCAAATACAAAAAGGACAGCTCAAAGCCCATTACATGCTTTGAGTGCCATCAAACTGGCCACATCAAGTCAAGCTGCCCAACGCTGAGGAAAGACAAAACGAATGGCAAGAAGGCAATGGTGGCAACCTGGAGTGATAGTGATGATTCTTCATCAACTGAAGCTGAGGCCACAGAGTCAGCGAAGATATGCTTCATGGCTGACGAACTTGCTGAGCCATGCATTTCTGAGCATGCTGACCAATCTGATGAGTCAGATAATGAAGAGCAATCTAATGAGGTAATCTCACTCTCTCAACTCAGAAATGAAATGGGTAATGCCCTGAGTGATCTCTATACACTTGTCAAAAAGTGTAACAAGAAGATTAAAGCACTCAACCGGCGCTGTGATGAAGTAGAAGAGGTCAAACTAAGTGACCTCAGATACCTTCTTCAGGACAACTCAGTTCTGCATGAAAATATGAAAGTCATTCATGAGTCTGTCTCTGAAGTCCAGTCAGTTTCAAAGAAACTGAGGAAGGACGTCACAACCATCCAGAACCAATTAAAGGTTCCAAACAAAAACAATTCTCCTCTGAGAACTCAGTATCAAGGTACTCAGCAGAGACGAAATCCCCAGCGTAGAGTCCAGTGTGACTTTTGTGGGAAGTTAGGACACACCACTAAGGTGTGCTGGCACGCTCAGCACTGGGGTGCTGACAAGTCAATAAAGAATCCTAAACAGAAGGTCAGTTGTGACTTCTATGGAAAAAGTGGCCATACTGTCAATATATGTCGCCACAAAATAAAATATGATGCTTTACCTGTTGAACCTAACAAGCCAGGACCCAAAAAGAATTGGGTACCTAAAGGAAACTGATCACAATGCAGGTAAGCCTGAGATGTGCCGAGAAGTAAAAAATGTGGTATATTGACAGCGCATGCTCAAGGCATATGACGGGTGATGAAACTCAGTTCATCACGTTTGAACGTAAACGAGGAGGAAGCGTAAGTTTTGGAGACAACAGAAAGGGTAAGATAGTAGGATCAGGCACCGTTGGAGGTAATCCCACTATTGAATCTGTCTCCCTAGTCAGCGGACTCAAATATAACTTACTCAGCGTAGCTCAGCTATGTGACAATGGGAGAAAAGTTATATTTGATGATACTAGATGTAAAATATATGAGGGAAAAACAAATGAGTTGATTTTAACTGCCCCTCGGATAGATAACGTCTTTATGCTGAACCTAGAAAAGAAATTTTCAAAAACTGTATGCTTAGTCATAAAGGAAGAAAATTCCTGGCTATGGCACAGGAGACTTGATCATGTAAGCATGGACCTCCTGGCCAAATTAGCAAGAAAGCAATTGGTTGAGGGACTGCCTGAACTTAAATTTCAAAAAGATCAACTATGCCACGCTTGCCAAGCTGGAAAACAAACCAAACAATCTTTTCATAGTAAAAATATTGTCTCAACTAAACGTCCGTTAGAGTTACTACACTTGGATCTCTTTGGTCCAGTCCAGCCGCTGAGTCTGGGTGGAAGAAGATTTTCCCTGGTCATTGTAGATGACTTCTCTCGGTATACGTGGATGAGACCTTTGAGACCTTTGAGACATTTTCAAATTTGGTTAGAAAAATTGAAAATGAAAAAGACCTAAAATTAGCTTATATCCGTAGTGATAACGGTGGAGAATTCAAAAACCAAAAGTTTGTTGAATTCTGTGAAACCAGTGGCATTGACCACAATTTTTCTGCTCCTAGAACACCTCAGCAAAATGGGGTTGTAGAAAGGAAGAACAGAACTCTGGTTGAAATAGCCAGGACAATGCTGGATGAGCATAGGCTTCCAAAGTATTTTTGGGGAGAAGCTGTTAACACAGCATGCTATATTCTCAATAGGGCTCTAGTTAGACCTATACTTAAGAAAACCCCTTATGAACTTTGGAAAGGACGAAAGCCCAATATTGGATACTTTCGTGCCTTTGGCTGTAGATGTTTCATTTTAAATACCAAAGATAGCTTAGCCAAATTTGATTCAAAAGCTGATGAGGCTATCTTTCTAGGCTACTCAACAAACAGCAAAGCATACAGAGTTTTTAATAAGAGAACCCAAGTATTAGAAGAGTCTATACATGTGCAATTCTATGAAACTGACCCTGCAGGAAGATACCAGCCGCTGATAGAAGATGAACCAAACTCAGCACCTGCTGATCAAGAACCAGCTACTGAGTCCTTCACAAAACGGCTGACCAAGAGTAAGAGTGAACCTAAAATTGTTTTCACTGACCAATCTACTTCTGCAGAGAATGTTGAAACACGAATAGAACAAGACACGAATCTACCCAAGGAGATAAGAGTCCCAAGAGGGCATTCAGAAAATGCAATTCTTGACTCAGCTGGAAATACCCTGATGACAAGGAATCAACTCATGAAGTATCTCGGTAATGTAGCCTTCGTCTCAATTCAGGAGCCGAAGAACTTTGCTGAAGCTGAGCATGACGAATTCTGGATGAATGCCATGCAAGAGGAACTCGACCAATTCAGGAGGAATAATGTATGGGAGCTAGTGCCACATCCAAGGAGCCAAAAGACCATTGGAACAAGATGGGTCTTCAGGAACAAGCTGGATGAACAGGGAAACGTGGTCAGAAACAAAGCAAGACTTGTAGCTCAGGGCTACAGTCAGCAAGAAGGTATTGACTACGGTGAGACCTTTGCCCCAGTGGCAAGGCTAGAAGCAATTAGGATTTTATGTGCATATGCATCTTATATGAATTTTAAACTGTTTCAAATGGATGTTAAGAGTGCATTTCTTAATGGAGTGATAAACAAGGAAGTCTATGTCAATCAGCCTCCAGGGTTTGAGGATCCTAAGTTCCCAAACCACGTTTATAAACTCAAAAAGGCTCTGTATGGCCTCAAGCAAACACCACGTGCTTGGTATGAGAGGCTGACCAACTTCTTACTGACTAGAAACTATGTCAGGGGTCAAGCTGATACAACCTTATTCATTAAGAGAAAGGGTAGAGATACCCTACTGGCTCAAATATATGTAGATGACATTATATTTGGTGCTACTAATGAATCTATGTGCAAGGAATTTAGTAAGCAAATGCAGACTGAGTTCGAAATGTCAATGATGGGAGAACTCAACTTCTTCCTTGGACTTCACATCAAACAAGGAAAGAATGGCATCTTCATCAGTCAAACCAAATATGCCAAGGAGATATTAAAGAAATATGAACTAGAACACTGCAAGCCAATATCCACTCCTATGGGCACTGACACTGTCCTCTGCGCTGACGAAAATGGTAAGTCAGTAGACAGCAAGTTGTACCGAGGTATGATTGGCTCTTTACTTTACTTAACAGCAAGTAGGCCGGACATTCAGTTCTCAGTATGTTATTGTGCTAGATATCAGGCTAACCCTAAGGAATCCCATTACATAGCTGTAAAAAGGATCCTTAGATATTTGCAAAGCTCAGTGAATGCAGGCTTGTGGTATCCAAATACTTATGACTTTACACTCATCGGATACACTGACGTTGACTATGGACGGGACAAGCTGGAAAGAAAAAGCACCTCTGGAGGATGCCATTTCTTAGGAAGCTGTCTTGTATCTTGGTTCAGCAAGAAGCAGGCGTCAGTAGCCCTGTCTACCACTGAAGCTGAGTATATTGCTGCTGGAAGCTGTGTTGCTCAACTCCTATGGATTAAGCAACAACTTGAAGATTATGGTGTTCAAACAAAGACAATTGAAGTTAAATGCGACAATAAAAGTGCAATTGACCTCTCAAAGAACCCAATCCAGCACAGCAGGATGAAGCATGTCAGCATAAGACATCACTTCATCAGAGATCATGTACTCAAGGAAGAAATCAAGCTGACCTATGTGCCAACAGATGAGCAGCTTGCTGATATCTTTACAAAGCCTCTAGCACGAGAGCAATTCAGCATACTGAGAGAAGCTATTGGTATGTTTAATCCACTGTCTTAAATTCCTAAGTACAAATGTGATATAATGCATGCTGAATGTTAACATGCTGAGTGTTTAAAGATTATCACATGCCAAGTAACTAATGCACACTGAGTAAGTTATCTCAGACCGAGTAACTAATTACTCTCACTATCAGTTGCACAAAACTGACTACTCAGAATATGGAATGTTTGTAACAACAAATGCTGAGTAAAAGTAATCATTAGCATTCAATACAAACGCACGCGTAATGACACCTGTACAACGCATGCGCCGTATATGTCATAAAGTGTCATAAATGTCAGGAATTCTGCCGACTGGACAACCCAAGGGTAAAACCGACCTAAATTCAAACGGAAACCCTAATTGTAAAGTCTATAACTAGTGGGTATTTCCCCACTACTTTCTCTTTACGCGTACTGAACTTTCAAAAGCTTCAGAATTCCTTAAGAACGTAAGTCCTAAATTCACAACACTTCTCTCCCAAAATGACTAAAGCCTCTTTCAACATCTCCGGTGCCGGTCGTTCCAAGACCACCACCGATGAACAAACAACCAACAATCCCTCAACTCAGCTTTCACCCTCCAAAGCTGCTGGTCATGGCAAAGAAAAAGCCATTCAAGCTCAGGGGAAACCAGCTAAACCTAGACAATACATTCGAGTATTCGAGAATGTACGAGAATGGAAAGTGGAACCTTCTCGCTGGGTATCCCAGACCTTCATCGACTCAGAACAACCGTTCTGTGATTGGATCAAGAACAATGGCTGGACTAAGTTATTCTCCCTACGGCTCCCAACCTACCCTGACTTGGTTATGGAATTCTACCATAACCTCAAAGCTGATGCAAAAGACCATGACTATCTAGTCACTGAAGTTAGGGGAAAGACCATCTTCATCAACCCAACTTATTTGGGATCCCTACTCAGCCTCAAGACTGAAGGTGCTGAGTTAAGAAGGAATGGTGACTAGGAGGACATCTATTATGATGAAACCTTCTGTAAGCCTGCTGGGTACATTGGAGAAGTATCCAGCTCGTTTATGGGTCAGCATCAGAAGATGGCCCACTTCCTGCTGGTCCAACTGATCTACCAGAAGGTCAACTGCACCAGCTCAGTGTCCCACTTTGAGATGTGCTTCATATGGCACATGCTGACCTACAAGCCGATCAACATGCCAGTGTTTCTAGTAGCTGGATTCCTGCGCAGCACAAATAATCTTAGGCTAGGCTCACTGATCACTAAGATCTTAGTTGACCATAAGGTTGACCTACAAGGAGAAACTTGTGTAAAGGGATCTGAGATCACAGCAGCATCACTGCGTGCTCTCAAGTTCAATCAGCCTTTAAAAAAGGGAAAATTCATTGAGCAGCCAGAAGAGCAAGCTGAAGAAGAGCTACCTGCTGAGGTAATTGTTCCAGCCAAAGGAAAAAGGACAAAAGCTCCAGCTATCCGAAAAAGGAAGCCTACTGGTACCCCATCCAAGGAACCTGAGCCTAAGTCCAAAAAGTCCAAATCGGCTGCTGAGTCAAATCAAGACCATACGCAGTCAGCCGAAAAACGCAGCAGGCAAGATGAGCCTGCAACTGAGGATACAAATGATCCTCCTCAAAAGAAGCAGAAGACTTCTACCCTTTCACCCATCAATGTCCTTCCACTTGACTTCGTTGTCACCACGGACTCGCATTATGCTCAGCATCATGCTGAAGAAACTGAGCAACGGGAAGATGAAGTGGACCTAGACGAACATTTCGTCTCTCAGCTCGAGGAAGAGCTTGAGAACGACGATACTGAGGATGAAGGGAATGCACAAGAGCAAGAGGAAGAAGCTGACTCTGAAGAGACAGCTAGTGCAGATAATCAAGCTGACCAAGCTCACACTGAGTCAGCTGATGGAGTTGAACAACAACAAGAGCAAACTGACCAGCACACTGCTGATCAGAATGTAGAAGGTTCTCCATCTCAAGCTAATGTAAATCAAGCTGAGCCTCCTCTTGTACAGAAGACAAGAAGAAGACTGGTAAAGGCAAGCATCCTAAACCAACCGGTCAGCGCCTCAGTGAATGATCCTTCAAAGATCAAAATGACATTCTTCCGAAAGCCAAATCCTTCTGCACCATCTACTCAGCCTTCACCAGCAGCAGAAAAACAAGCCTCTGTTTCTACTCAGGAACAAGCCGAACAAACTATCTCTGCAAACCCACCAATCCAAACCGAGCAAAATCTCGAAGACAACTCAGTACCAGTCAGTTCTGACCCTATCCAACCTGACTGCACAACTGAGACTGTACCTGCTGACCCAACAACCACACAATCAACACATGTGCAGAACACAATAATAACTCCAGTCACTGACCCAGCAACTTCTTCTCTATCCGGTCAAACTACTATCCATCCAATCTCTCAGGCCACTGTAAATGTCATTGAGTCCAGTCAATGAATCATTGACTCAGTACAGGCTCTGATTAGAGATATTCAGCACTCCACTCCTCCTGCTGCTGCCATCTCACACGTCGAAACTACTCAGCCTTCTCAAGTAACTCAACTTCTCAATGAAGTTAAGGAACTCAAGGATCTGCTGAGTACTTTACTATCTTCACAAGCACAGCAAGCTAGGCAGGATTCAATTGCTAAGCTGGCTGAGATCCAGCTGACAACGGTACAGTGCCTCACTTCTCTATCTTCCCAAATCCAAAATCTGTCAGCTGTGAACCCAAATCTCGCCACTTCCTCTGAGTTAAAGATGTTGTTTGCTCAGCTTCATACTGAACAGAACAAGACCAATGCACAGCTCGAAAACACATCTCAATGCTCGATGGAGCAACTCAGTGAGGCAGTTCGTCTACTCAATCTGCATAAAGAAGAAATGGACACTGACCAGCTCAAACAGGATCAAATACTGACCAATTCCCAGAAGATATTTGACCATGTTAGACACACTAATCTTCAGCGCGAGCACTATGATACTTCACTTCTCAAAACCTTCCACAACTCCTTTGCTGCGCTGACAGACACAATCACATGGCTGGAAAAAGGCCAAGCCTATATGCTCAGTATGCTTAGCGCTGCTGACATTGGTATTCATCCTGATGTCCTCAGCAACGGTGCTCTTATTTTCGATGGGTTAGACGAAAGTGCTGATCGATTGAAGACCTTCTCTGCTGAGCTCACCAGAGCTGTTCTTTTGGACTCCTTCAAGCTGCCTCCACCCGGTTCTGGCAAAACGGGGGAGAAGAAAGATCAGCGAAGAACTCAAGCTTAAGGCAACAGTCAGCAAAAGAAGAAGAAATAGATAGCCATTAAAACTTAGTCTACACTTAGCTTATTTCTCTCTTCGTGTAATATGTATTATGTATGCTGACTGTTCTATGCTATTAATACAATACTTGCATTATTAACTCAACTTGTGTTATTTATCCTTCCATGCTAAGTATTATGAATGCATCTTCTAAGTACAAATTAAACTCAGTAAATGAGTAGAATACCTGTTAAATGTATGCTGCGTAAAAACAATGTTTGAACTTGTCTAAAATGAACAATTGAACAAATTAATTACTCAGTGCTCTTTTACTATACAAATCTTCCGCTAAAGACTGAGTAAAATAGAATATATCCCATAAGCTGACCTATACTTGAAAACTGACCTTAGACTTATTCAATTAAACCTTAAAATGTTTAGAATAAAACTAAGTCAGTAGCTCAGCCCTGACGGGGGAGTTTACTTAGTCAAATAGGTCAGCTGTCATGGGGGAGCTCAATGCTGAGTTCCTTGCTGAATAGTTTTGCCAACATCAAAATGGGGGAGTTTGTTGAAACACCTTTCCACAGGATTTTGATTTGACAAAATTATTTAAGTACAATTAAATATTGTGTAACACACTAAGTCTAAATGCGTTGATTTATTGTTACTAATGTGTTTGTTCAATGTTGAGTTTATAATTGTTATAAGACATAAATATCATAAGGCCCAAGCCCTATATAAAAGTCAAAGCCCAAGTCAAACAAGGCCAAGACCACTCAGCCCGCGTATTACAAAACGCTGCCGTTGAGTGTTGAAACGCAGCTGAGCAAAGAAGGATCCAGAAGATCCACGTAGACAACTTCGGTAAGAAGCTGCTGAGCTGTCTCGACAAAATGTACAAGACAGCCGCTGAGCACAAGGCAACTTCCAGACAAAGTATTTCCTCTTTCAGTAAAGAACAGAAGACGCAGGAAGCTGTCTGTTTGACATTACCTGAATTGGAGGAACATACTGCCACACTGACCGAAGAACAGAAGATGCTGGAATCTGATTGGCTAAGAGAACTGCTGAACAGACTGAGTGAAAACGACATGAAGCCGTTTCCCTCCAACGGTTATTTCGAAATTCGAAATAACCAGATGCCCTCACAACTCTCTATAAATAAAGCTTTCAGAATCCTCATTACACACAGAACTTTGAGCAAAAGCCGTTACGCTGACCAAAAGCATACAAAAGTTCTGCATCCAAAAGCAAAGCAAATCTTACACTACAATTTCATATCTGTGTAAAAGTCTAGAGTGATTGATCTTCAATCATCTAAGGTGTTCTAGCAATTGTTGTTTAGGACAAATCTTAATCATTTCTAGAATTAGAAAGGAGAAGCTGAGTACTCGGTTTTAGTACTTAGTGAATTAGAATAGAAGTGAGTAGAGGTATAGAGGAAGGTACTCTTGTTATACTCGGCTTCTGATTTGTAAAGGGTTTTTGAGTCTCCACCTGTAAAGAGCTCAGTAGTGAATTTGAAAGCTCGGAACGTGTTCCGGGGACAGGACGTAGGTTTAGAAGAAGCCGAACCTGGATAACTCCACTGAGTGAAGTATTTCTAACCCTTAACTCCTTAATATATTGCTTGCTTAATATAAACTAAAAACTGACCAAGTAAAGAGGTCAAGCTGAGTTGTGCGCTGCAAACGACTTAGTTCAGGAATAGACTCTAAGTGCTATTTCCTGACTTAAGCAACGTAACTGACCTAGTCACCAATTGACTAAGCCAGTGTCTTACTGATTACTCAGCGCCGCTGTCATATACTCTTTTCTTAAGAAAAAGAAGTTTGCCCTAATTCTTTAAAAAGGTCAAATAGTTCCTAACCCCCCCCCTGGAACTATATTTGCAACCTTACAAGAGACCAACAGGTTCCACTAAGGCTCCTGGTATTGATGGTATCCCCGCTAGTTTCTATCATAAACACTGGGACACTGTTAAAGAGGGTATATACAGCTTTGTGTTAGGTGTCTTTGGTGGTTCGAACGATATCAATTTGGTTAATAAAACCCTCATTGTCTTGATTCCTAAGGTTGCCAAGCCTTCTTCCTTTCTCCAGATGAGACCCATCAGTCTTTGTAATGTCTTGTATAAAGCTATTACTAAGATTGTGGCTAGTAGAATCCGGAAGATCCTTCCGGATATTATCAGCCAAAATCAATGGAGCTTTGTTCCTGGAAGACAATTGATGGATAACGTTGTTATTGCCCAGGAAGTTGTCCATTCTATGAAGATTAAGAAAGGCAAGAAAGGGATCGTGGCTCTCAAGCTGGATCTGGAGAAAGCCTATGATAGGTTGAACTGGAGCTTTCTTCTGGATAGTTTAGCCAAAGCTGGTATCCCGGAGAACTGGAGGAATTTGATTGGAAAGTGTATCTCCTCTCCTCTTTTCCAGGTTATGATCAATGGGGATATCTCGGATGAGTTCTCTCCATCCAGGGGTATTTGTCAAGGGGATCCTATGAGCCCCTTCCTTTTTGTTATTGCCATGGAAAGATTGTCTCACCTGATCCAAGAGGCGGTGAGCAAAGGGACTCTCCACCCTGTTTCCATCAACAGACATTGCTCCCCTGTTACCCATTTACTCTTTGCTGATGATGTCATGCTTTTTGTGGAGGGTAATGAGGAACAAATTAAGGCTGTGATGGATATCCTCGACTGCTTTTGTGAGGCTTCTGGCCAGAAGATTAACATCCATAAATCCCGTATGCTTTGTTCCAAGAATATGGATAATAGCTTGTGTAGAAGACTGAGTGAGATTTCTGGCATTCCCCTGACTCAATCGTTTGGGAAATACCTTGGGGTCCCTCTTCATAGTGACAGGGTGTCCAAAGCCTCTTTTAAAGACATTTTGGACAAATCTAACGGTTTGTGTGCTAGCTGGAAAGCTAATTCTCTTTCCCTTGCAGGTCGCCTTACTTTAATCCAGTCTATCAACTGCGCTGCTCCAAATCACATCATGCAAGCCTGTAAGTTCCCTGAGCCGGTCCTTAACGACCTTGATAAAATTAATCGGCGTTTTCTGTGGGGAGAGTCTAGGGATGGGAGGAAGATTCACCTGGTCCCTTGGAAGGAAGCCTGCTAGCCTAAGAGCAGGGGGGGTCTTGGTATAAGGCAAGCTAAGGACAATAATAAAGTCCTGTTAATGAAGCTTCTTTGGAGAATGTGGCAATCCCCCTCCTCCCTTTGGGTTCGTCTTCTGTGCGGCAAGTATAGGAAAGATAGAATCTTTGGTGGCCCGAAGGAGAGGGTTGTCAGCTGTTCCTTCCTCTGGAAAGGGCTTAGTGCTGTTTTTGCTGAGTTCTGTACGGGGATTGGCTTGGAGGTGGGTAATGGGAGATCCATTAGTTTCTGGTATGACACCTAGATTGGTGACAAACCGTTGATTGAGGTGTGCATCGCCCCTCCGCCGAATGATCTCCTCTCCTGGAGAATTGCTGATGTGGTGGACTCGGAGGGAGACTGGATCTGGTCTAAGTTCGACTCCTTTCTTAGCCTGGAGACCCTCCTTAATATTAGAGGTGTGAAGATTAGTAATCAGGAGGAGGATAAGGACAGACACTGCTGGGCCTTGACTAATAATGGTTCTTATTCTTGCAAATCGGCCTATGAAGCTTTTACCCCTAATAGGGCTGATCCTCCCTTGGAAATTTGGAAGTCCATTTGGGCCCTCAAAGTCCCCTACCGCATTAGGAGTTTCCTATGGCTGGGAGTCAAAGACAGGCTCCTCACGAATGCAGATAGACACAGAAGGCACTTGGCTGTATCTGGTGCCTGTAGTAGATGCAGCGGCCATATGGAAACCTTGTGCCATGCTTTGAGGGATTGCCCGAATAGTAGAAAGGTTTGGGAAGGGGTCCTTCCTCACCACATCCTTCCTTCCTTTATGGGGTTCTCTGATATTGACTGGTTCTCTGAAGGCGTTAATGGGAATTTGTTGGCCAGTATGGAGCACGGGGCTATTCTCTTCGCTATTATTTGTCACCAAATGTGGAAATGGAGGAATGAAGAGTTATTTGCTGAGAAGACTGTCTTTATTCCTGACCTCCGGTTTTACTTCTCGAAAAAACTCTCTGTTATTACAAAGAGTTTTGAAGGAGAGCCCCTGGTTCACCCGTCCCCGGTTAAAAAGGTCCAGTTAGTTGGTTGGAGGAAGCCCAGGGAAGGGGTTGTCAAGTTGAATACGGATGGCTCCTGCCTTAGTAATGGCAGAATTGCTGCTGGTGGAGTTCTTCGGGATGCTAGTGGCGCCTGGCTGGCTGGGTTTACCCATAACTTAGGTACGGGCTCCTCCTTTACTGCGGAGCTCTGGGGGATCTTGTCTGGCATTAAACTCGCCATTCGCATGGGTGTTAAAAGACTTTCGGTGGAGTCTGACAATTTGGAGGCTATCAACAGGATTTCGGATAGACAGACTGTTTGTCTTAAGAGTCAAAATCTCATTAAAGCCATCTTGAGGCTTCGTCCTGCCTTCGATTCTCTTACCTTCTCCCATATTTATAGGGAGCAAAACCGCGTGGCGGATCGCTTGGCAGCTGCTGGGCATGGGGGGATGTTAGGTGTTTCTACCCTTTCCGTTCCTCCTTCTTTTCTGTTACCTTCTCTTCTTGAGGATAGGATTGGGGTCAGTCTTCCTAGACTGATCCCGAGTTAGGATTTTGTTTGTTTGTTTTTTTTCTTCCCTTCTTACCAAAAAAAAAAATAAATAAGGGGCAACAATGTCTTTTTTACAATATCCTTAATTTCTATACAACTCTCTAAAAAGTCATGTAATATGAAACGGAGGGAGTAGTATTTAGTATTTATCATCTATTTGCTGTAAAATTTTAGATATTAATAAAATAAATTAAAATTAATGAGATTTTCTTTTAGAAATTAAACTAACCTTAATTTAATATTTTTTTTCAATAATGTATTTAATTTTTCAAAAATGACAATAAAAAACTAAATTTAGGGATAAAAATAATAAGTGTCTTCAAATTATAAAGGTAAAAAACATAATTAAGTCCCCGAACTTTGGTTTTTTAAGGATTAAGTCTCTGATCATTTATTTTTCCACATTGAGCCTTTGATCATTGATTCTGCTACGGATTAGGTCCTTATTTAATATTTTGCTCGAGTTTGAATTGCATATATCGTTAGGACGATTCGGCTTGTTGAGATGGACAAATAAAAATAAGAATTCCTTGACTAAGAAAGATAAAAATTAAAAACTAAAACGAAATTATAGAAATTAATTTCCAATATATTCTTCCAAACTCGATTTTCTCCTCTCCCATTTTGTGATTTTGAATATTAGAATCACCAAATCGATCTTCTCGTCTCCTAAATTCGATGGAAAAGTTAAATAATGATCAAATCCATAACAAAGTCAATAATTAAGAGTTCAATATAAAAAAATAATTGATTAGGAACTTGATCCTTAAAACATGTAAAGTTCAGGAAGTAATTTTTGTCAATTATAAAATAGTGGAACACTTTATCCACACAAAATCTAAATTATTTTTAACTTTTAAAAAACCACGATGCTTTTTCCTAAATATGTAATTACATTTTTAATAGTGGATTACTAAACCTAGCCACCATTTCCCACCTCTAACCCTATGAAAAGACGAAATTGCCCTTTTAACAAATTCACTTATCTTCTCAAATTTTCAAATCCTCTCAAAAACACAAAACTCTCTAAAATCTATTCCGGACAAATTTGGTAAAGAAAAAACATGGGAAATGACTAATGATACATAATTTTGTTCAAATCTATGTTTTATTTACGATTATTGTAAGTAAAATCGAATGATTTTTTAAAAATCAACTTTTCGGTGTCGGGCATGTGAACAATATGCCTCCACCACAGGTGGGGCGTATGAACATCACGCCCCACCATAGGTGGATGCATATGTTCATATGCCTCCACCTATGGTGGGGAGTGATGTTCATACGCCCCACCATAGGTGTAGGCATATTGTTCATATGCCTTTACCTGTGGTGGGGCGTGATGTTCATATGCCCCACCTATGGTGGAGGCATATTCTTCACATGCCCCGATGAGAATTTTTTTTTCCAATTTTAAATTTTAATTATTATTATTCTAAACAATTATAAATACTATAATTATTCTAACAAATTGTAAATATTATAATTATGAACATTATAATTTGAATTATCATTATTAACATTATAATTAAATAATATATATGAAATATATGAAATATGTATTAAAATGTGTTAAAAACAATAAATTCTAAAGAATTCTAAATATGCCCATCACTGGTGGAGGCATATTGTTCACATGCCCACGTCTAAAATGGTTCAATTTTACCCCTAATGTTTATAGCCAAGAGCAATTTTACCCCTAACGTTGATAAATTTGATCAATTTCAGACACTATTATAAAATACAATCATTTTTTTTTTCTTTATTTTGCACCAATTGCATATCAATTTGTTCTAAAAAAAATGATATAATGTTTTTTTATAATTTAATAATAAAATTTGAGATTAATATTTATAAATTTGGTCTTTGAAAATATTAGAGTAAAAAATTTAAAAAATTCACCGAATTTATAAATATTAATAATTTTTTACTCTAATTCGTACAAATGACAGTATATTTTTAATATTTTTTTCTTATTTTTTTCACATCCCAACATATGTTTGTGATTTGTTACTGATAAAATAACGCATGTGTGAAGTGTAGATGACAAGATTCATGACCGAGAAAATAGTTTGATGAATTATTTCTCAAATTGACCCAATTTATCAACGTTAGGGGTAAAATTGCTCTTGGCTTCCAACATTAGGGATAAAATTGTACCATTTTAGACGTTAGGGGTAAAATTGCTCCTAACCCAAAACGTTAGGGGTATTTTTGCACCTTAACCCTAAAAACAATAAGTTCTAAACAATTCTAAATATTAAAAAATTACAACAAGTCAATTCGTCCGGTTCCATGAAATAATAATAATTAAAATGTAAAATTGGAAAAATAAATTCACACGTAAGCATGTGAACAGTCTTTCTTAAATCTATCACACATCGATTCATTGAGGAATGGAACCGGACGAATTGGCTTGTTGTAATTTGTTAATATTTAGAATTCTTTAGAACTTATTGTTTTTAACACATGTTTGATACTTAATGTATATTATTTAATTATAATGTTAATAATTATAATTCAAATTATAATGTTAATAATTATAATATTTAGAATTTTTTAGAATAATTATAATATTTATAATAATAATAATTAAAATGTAAAATTGGAAAAAAAATTCACACGTGGGAATGTGAACATCACGCCTCACATTATTTAATTATAATGTTAATAATTATAATTCAAATTATAATGTTAATAATTATAATTTTTTAGAATAATTATAATATTATAATTGTTTAAAATAATAATAATTAAAATCTAAAATTGAAAAAAAAAATTACACTGGGGCATGTGAACATTATGCCTCACCACGTGGTGAGGCGTGTTGTTCACACGCCCCACCACGTGGTGAGGCATGTGACTATCACGCCTCACCACGTGGTGAGGCATGTGGTAGTCACATGCCCGTGTTTCGTAGAGAGAAAAAAAAATTTCAAAGACCAAAACCAATAAGGGCAGTTTGGTCATTTCATGGGGCTAGAGGTGGGAATTGGTGGCTTGATATAACAACACCCTAAAAATATCATGGAAAAATTAAAAATGTCATTAAATAACTATAAAAGTAGATAGAAACAAAAAAACATAGTTTGAAATTTTAAATACTGGAAAAAATAAAATAAAAAATATCTTCAAATTTAAAAGAATATCAAGACAGGTTTTATCCATGAAAAATCTTAAACTCTTTTAATTTTATAAAAATGGTGATGTTTTTTTAAATGTGTAGTTAAATTTTTTTAAATGAAAAAAAGAGTAAAAATGTCATTACGTGAATATAAAAAGCAACAAAAATTAAAAAGTGTCTGCAAATTTAAAAATATTAGGATATTTTCCATCGATACAAAATGTAAACTGTCTTTAATTTAAACAAAAATGTTGACACTTTTTCCTAATATATAGTTAATTTTTTAAAAAATAGCAACAAAAAACGAAAAAGCAAACGAGACACAAATAGAAGAAGTGTTGTTTAAGTTATTAAATATGGGGACAAAACTAAAAAGCATCTCCAATTAGAAAATACCGGGACACTTTCTAACGACACAAAATCTAAACTGTCATTAACAAAAAAAATCTATCGACGCTTTTTTCCAAATGTGAAGTTAAATTTTTAAAAATGGCAACAAAAAATTAATAGCGTCATTAAGTGAGTATAAAAGGTGACACAAATAAAAATGCGTGGTTGAATTTTCAAATTACGGATAAAAAATAAAAATTATATTCAAATGAAAAATATAGGGACACTTTTTTGGAACGAAAATTTTAAATCGTCGTTAGCTTATAAAAATGTCGATGCTTTTCTTAAAAGCGTGGTTAATTTTTAAAAAATACCATCAAATGGTAAAAAGCGCCGTTAAATGACAATAAAACCCGACAAAAATATAAAAGTGTAGTTAAATTTAAAGATATAGAGACACATGTGAAAAAACATCGCTAAAAAAGTGTCGTAATAGACTTTTTTTTTTTTTTTTTGTAGTGATACACCTAGTACTCACATTTGTTATAAGCCTTTTCTTTATACATTATGTGTCTTAGAAACAAAAAATACTACCCACAATTTCTTTTTTTGAAGCAAACCACAATTTTTTAAGAAAACAAAAAACTAACACTTTCGGAAACAATAATTTGGCTATTTTTTTACTCCTGTTGAGAGTTTGCTCCTATTGAGAGCTCTTTTCTCTTCTCTTTCTTTGAGTGGTTAGGGTTTCGTCGTTCGATTTGCACAGGCCAAGCTTCACTTCCTGTTCGTAGTCGAAATTCTTTCTTGGCTTTCTTCTTTGCTCCATCTGGCAAGGGCGACATTCCATTTTTTTGTATTTTCTGTTTCCTCTGTGTTCTTCCGAGTTTCACCAATTGCTCCTATGGACGCCCAATTGCAGCAGCTAACCAACGCCGATGATGGCTTCGAGTTCGGAGCTGAGGCGGAGGGGACGGCGCGGTGGTCGATTATAGTCTCTGTCTGGTGGGTTCACTTCTGACCGACCACAATTTCAATTTTGAAGTATTTAAACACCGGATGACCAACATTTGGAGGCCGGGGAAGGGTCTCGCCATTTCGGAGCTGGAAGGTAAGCTGATGTTGTTCGGATTTTTCACCAGTTTGACTTGAGGTGGGTGTGATGTCGTGACGCCTACTAGTATAGTGGATATGGTAAATGGATAAGATATAAGTAAGTTGCTATGTGTGTGCTTTAAACTCTACTAGATGCTACAACGTAGGGGCAAGTGTACCTCGTCATATCAAGTAATAATCCGGTTAAGACCGGGTATCGAATCCGCGGGATTTATAACCACATGTATTCAACTACTCGGTTCTATTCGTTATCTAAGCGGTGAATACTTTAGGTTGGTTTGGGTGACGACTACAAACTACTCCTAAACTATGGTGAGACAGATTTATATAACCAAAACTCTAAAGAAGTGATACGGGTGGCGATAAGTTATAAATATAATAAACAATGACTCCGAACATATGCGATTGATAATTTACTCTTGCAAAGATGACTACGTGTAGACCGACCGATCCGTGAAGTACTTAGATTACGTGGTTCCTCCTAAAGGCGTGTCTAATGCGGGGGATCAGAAACTAGGGCCCGTAAGTTCCGTGGCTTGTCAATTCCTACGGTTTGCGGTGCGTCACTTTCGGTAGGGCATCACCTATATGGTTCCCAAAAGGTATCGGTAATCGTGTCCCCCTACATAATAATCAATTCTGAATATCAAAACAAGTAATAAATATCAACACGTATAGAGAAACAGAAATTACAAATCATATATTATAAATATAGAACACGTAAAAGTGGAATACAACCAAGCCTACTACATAGGAAGAGCACAAGCTAATTAGCAAGTAGAAAGGGAAGAATCGGCCCTTGGAACCAGCTAACCGGACTCAAGGCCGTCTTGTAAGTCTTGGAGGTGGAACTCTCGAGCTTGGTGGAAGAGGGTGGAATGGAACTTCGGTGGAGTGACAGAATAAGTGAACAAGCTCTCAAGGTGGTAGAGTTTGGTTACATAAAATCTGAATGAATGAAATGAGTGCTAATCACTCTTATTTATACACATCAAGTTCGGGGGTAAAATCGTAAATCCACAAGTTACAAGTAAGAATTCACATTGCAAATGCAGGTTTCACATGGCAGGCCCGTGTGGATGGGAGCACGCCCCACGTGTCTGTCAATTACCCATCCCGTTGATGATTTCTCCTACACGTGGACTGATTTCAGAAGAGTTGACTCAACCACGCTCCGCGTAGACCGGAGTACGCCCCGCGTGGTTGAGCTCTTAGAACTTGATATTGCAGAATTGCTTCTTTACGCCCCGCGTGGTTGAGCTCCTGGAACAATTGTCACTATTTCACACATTGCACGCCCCATATGCTCTGCTCTACACCCGGAGTGGTTGGTGTTCATTGTGTGGGAACGTGCAGGTTGACTACCGTGACTTTGTGGGAATTGCACAGTAATGTGGTACGCTCCGCGTATAGCATTCTACGCCCCGCGTGCTTTGCATCATTAATCTTTTATTTGTTCGTTCTTAACCCGTACCTGCAAAATACGACTTACGAGTACCAAATTAGCTTGATGTTTTATTTTTTTGAAATTAATCAAAAGAAAAGGAAATTTTCAAAAGTAAAAAATTTATTTTTATTTTATTATTTATTTAAAAACACACTTATTTTTGTTATTAAACTTAATTATTAATTAAACCGTAAATCACACAAAAAGATAGGGACAAAACGTCCTTATCAACCTCCTCGGACTTTAAAGTTTTACTTGTCCTCCGGTTGGTTTAACCAAGTGCATGATTTCAACACCAAGGTTATATGAAAAGTTTTCAATGAGCACTTACGTGAGCAGATGAGTGGCCAAACTTATTCGAAACCTCCATGATCAAACTTGATAGGCAATATTAACGGGGATTGATCATTCTTTGAGAACTCAATTGTACCTAACCAAGGTATTTCACTCTTAACACTCAATTTTTGGTGGGTTGGTGTTTGTACGCTCTTATTTGTACTTACGCAAAGTCATCCCGAGTTTGCATATTCATCCGAGTTTTTCCACCTATATTATGGTCGGGCGGTATTAAAAAGGAACCCGGAGGGGTGTTGTAATGTAGGTGGGCTTTTTAATGGTGAGTGGTTAATATTTAGGGACTCGAGTTCGAATACTGATTTTGGTGATTGCATCATCTTTTCGTTATTTTGCCCTAGCAAGCATGAAAGATGGATTTTGAAATTGCTCGAGTGGAGCTTGAGAATGCCTATTTTGCTCTCTATTTTCGCTTTATTCATTTTTCCTTTCTTTTTATCCGAGAGTGGCACAAAAACTATTTCAAAGATTACTTGTGCTTTCTTGCTAGAGACTTAGCTTGTTTCGGATCTTTTTGATGCATTTGATTTTAGTATTCGAACAAGAGGAAAAAGGGTTATGTGTTAAAAAGGGGTGAGCAAAGAATTTGGTTAATGGGCTCGAGGGGGCTTCCTAGAGGTTTATGAAAATGAAGAAAAATAATTAAGAAAGAATTAGCCTAAGTGGGTTCGTTTTATCATCTATTGCCCTTTTTACCAAAACAAGTATACTTAACCCGGTATTTAATGCAAACTCTATGAATTAAGTGAAGCAAAAGCCCTCAAATTGTCTGTGAAGAAAAATAGAGTTCTCGTACGAACTCTTTTAGGCTCAAAAATACCTCACATTAATTTTGGGTTAAATTGTGTACGTTCAAGTTCTCATAAAAAAATTCAAAAATCCCGTCTTTATTGGCTTTTTAAATTTCACTATAGAGATCACTCGTGGGTTAGGACTCGTTGCTCTTGTTAAGTGCAAATGTTGACTCTGCATAAATTCCCTAGCTTCGAAACCAAGACTTAAACTTCTTAATTAAACCGATCCTTTGTATTTAAACGTTTGTACTTTTAAGGACAAACAATGGAACTTTCAATTTATTTTCGAGGAAGGTGATGTGTCGGAAGAATTTTTGAACTAATAATGTAGTTTAATCATTTTGTTTTATTATTTTTTTTATTTTTCTTTTTGTTAGTGCAAAACAAACTACTAGTGCAGGGTTGCACGACCCTCCGCGTGACTTAAATAGACTTTAATTTCAAAAACGTCTTAAATTAAAAACAAAAACAAAAACAAGGACACGAAAACATAAAATAAAAGGGGTAATGTAAGTTGACAAAAACCCTACATGTCTGTTTCCACGTGGGGTGTAGTGGTGGGTACGCTCCGCGTGACATGCCTCTTACCACATTTTTTCTGGCAGGGACCTGTTCACGCGGGGCTTGGCCACAGGCACGCTCCGTGTGAACTGCCTTTTAGCGTTTTATCATTGGCAGAGACCCGTTTATGCGGGGCTTGCCTATTTGCACACCCCGCGTGAACTTTGGATTTTAAAAGGGATTTGTTTTTCTTTTGTGGGTTTTGTAATTTTTTTGTTAGTTATGATTGAGGTTTTAATTAAAATTGCAAAACGAGCACGAAAGAAAAATAAAACTCAAAAGGTGAAAAATCTTAAAAATCGAAAGGAAATGAAAACACGCAAAAAATGAAATTGAAAACAAATTGAAAACGTCTATGATACATATAAACAAAGGTTTGGAGAATGCAAATCGGTGCTACGTTTATAGTCGGAGTAGCTCGACTTTCTCAATGGGTGTGACTATTGCAGGATGTCCGAATTAGAACCCGACGGATCCGAACCTTTCCGTTAAAGAGAGTTATTGCTTGTACGGATTCTCTATTTTTGGCTCGCAGGTTTTGCTCGGTATTTGTCGGGAGAGTTCCTAGCTGCCTCTCCTATTGTTGACGATTTAAATGAGCCAATTAGTGACTCAAATCCCTGTAAAACACCTCATTATCAGCAAGGCGTGTTAGAATGCACTTAAGCAAGGAAGTTACCGATTGGCCTTGCACATTGTTGGGAGGTTGTGCATTTCGGCCATCGGAAACATTTTGTGATTGGCCTATCCCATGGTCCCTATATTCTTGATGAAATTTGGGTGGGGGCCTCAATACATTATTTTTATTGTCGTACGACAAGTTAGGATGTTGGTATCGAGGTCTCCACTCGTTATCATTATTATTGTGGTGGTGTGTGCTCGGGTAGGAGTTTGAGTTAGAGTTGTACCTTTGGTTACCTCCTACGTAACTTACATTTTCAGTATCGCTGACAAAAGGGCTACCGGCATGCCAATTGTGTCTATCATGATCCCCACCACAGTGATTATAGATCAGGACCTGTGCATCTTTGTTGAGGCTTAATTGCGCTATCAAGGCGTCTAGTTTCTTATTCATCTAGACCATGGAACTCTTTGGACATCTTTCTCCATGGCAAACGCTTGATGTAGTGGTGGTCCGGCAAGCCGATCTTCTTGCCACTAGACACTCTTCCTTGTGAGCTTGTTGATGAGGTCATATGCTTCAATTGCCGATTTCCTAAACAGGTCCCCACCTGCTGCGGAATCCACGGTGGCACAATTAGTAGGCGTTAACCCATGATAAAAAGTACTTACAAGATCGTTCTTGGGGATGTCGTGGTGCGGGAAACTTCGAAGCAACTTTCAGAACCTCGCCCAAGCCATATGAAGGGCCTCGTATTCGAGTTACCGAAAGGAGGTGATGTCATTGTACAACTTTACCGTTTTGGAAGGTGGAAAGTAATAAGAGAGGAACTCCTTCTTGAGCTCGTCCCATGACGTGATAGTTCCGGCTTCCAAAGAGTGCAACCACTCTAACGCTTGGCCTGTCAAAGAGAAAGGAAAAAGTTTTAGTCGTACGGCCTCAACCGGAACACCATTTTACCGAGAAGTATCGGCACACATAAGAAATTTATCAAGGTGTTTATTAGGGTTCTCATGAAGTTCTCATCTGAAGTGACCGAGTTGTTGGATCAATTGGATCATGCTAGTCTTGATTTCATATGTGTTGGCCGGGATGGTGGGGGCGACAATTCCGTTGCTATTTTGTGGCCTATGTGGAGCTAGGATCTCCATCATTGTCCGTGTGTCGTTGCCTCCTCTGTTCCGGACGTTGTTCACCGGTGGGTTGGTTGGGTTGGCTTCATTGTTGACGTTGGCCATGTTTTCTCTCCGAATCCTACGAAGAGTACGTTCAATTTCAAGACCAATAGGAACGAGAGTATCACTCCGAGATCGGGTGAGCATAAAGTATTAGAAAAATAAAGAAGAGAATATGAACAAGAAAGAATGTTGTTAGTATATAAACAATTTATACAAAAAGAATGCTTAGACTAACAATAAAACGTTTTGGTCTAATATTGCGAGCAAATATAAATCCCCGGAACGGCGCCAAAAACTTGATGCAAGCGGCGCCTAGTAGTATAATGGATATGGTAAATGGATAAGATATAAGTAAGTTGCTATGTGTGTGTGCTTTTGACTGTACTAGACACTACTACCTAGGGACAAGTGTACCCCGTCATATCAAGTAATAATCCGGTTAAGACCGGGTATCGAATACGCGGGATTTATAACCACATGTATTCAACTACTCGGTTCTATTCGTTATCTAAGCGGTGAATACTTTAGGTTGGTTTGGGTGACGACTACAAACTACTCCTAAACTATGGTGAGACAGATTTATATAACCAAAACTCTAAAAAAGTGATACGGGTGGCGATAAGTTATAAATATAATAAACAATGACTCCAAACATATACGATTGATAATTTACCCTTGCACAGACGACTATGTGTAGACCGACCGACCCGTGAAGTACTTAGACTACGTGGTTCCACCTAAAGGCGTGTCTAATGCGGGGGATCAGAAACTAGGGCTCGTAAGTTCCGTGGCTTATCAATTCCTACGGTTTCCGGTGCGTCACTTCTGGTAGGGCAGCACTTATATGGTTCCCAAAAGATAACCCAAAAGGGTGCTGGTAATCATGTCCCCCTACACAATAATCAATTATGAATATCAAAACAAGTAATAAATCTCAACACGTATAGAGAGACGGAAATTGCAAATCATATATTATAAATATGGAACGTGTAAATGTGGAATACAACCAACCCTAGTACATAGGAAGAGTGCAAGCTAATTAGCAAGTAGAAAGGGAAGAATCAGCCCTTGGAACTAGCTAACCGGACTCAAGGCCGTCTCGTAGGTCTTGGAGGTGGAACTCTCGAGCTTGGTGGAAGAGGGTGGAACGAAACTTCGATGGAGTGACAGAATAAGTGAACAAGCTCTCAAGGTGGTAGAGTTTGGTTACATAAAATTTGAATGCCTCAAATGACTGCTAATCACTCTTATTTATACACATCAAGTTCGGGGGTAAACTCATAAATACATAAGTTACAAGTAAGAATTCACATTTGCAATGCAGGTTTCACATGGCGCACCCCACGTGGATAGGAGCATGCCCCGCGTGTCTGTCAATTACCCATCCCGTTGATGATTTCTCCTACACGTGGACTGATTATGGAAGAGTTTACTCAACCACGCTCCGCGTAGACCTGAGTACGCCCCGCGTGGTTAAGCTCCTGGAACTTGATATTGCAGAATTGCTTCTTTACGCCCCGCGTGGGTAGGCTCCTGGAACAATTGTCACTATTTCACACCTTTCATGCCCCGCGTGCTCTGCTCTATGCTCCGTGTGGTTGGTGTTGACTGTGTGGGAATGTACAGGTTGACTGCCGTGACTTAGTGGGAATTGCAGAGTTACATGGCACGCTCCGCGTGTAGCATTCTACGCCCCGCGTGCTTTGCATCATTAATCTTTTATTTGTTTGTTCTTAACCCGTACCTACAAAATGAGACTTATGAGTACCGAATTATCTTGATGTTTTATTTTTCTGAAATTAATCAAAAGCAAAGGAAATTCTCAAAAGTACAAAATTTATTTTTATTTTATTATTTATTTAAAAACACACTTATTTTTGTAATTAAACTTAATTATTAGCTCAAAATTAAACTGTAAATCACTCTAAAAGATAGGGACAAAACATCCCTATCAGGGTGCTTGATAATAGTTTGTGGACATTTGATAACCATTTGTTGATCCCCTATAACATGAAGGAGGGAGAGCAGCCAGCTGAAGCACACTTGACCCATGTGAATTTTTGGGTTCAGGTATATGGTCTCACTCCGGGCCTATTTTCTGAAATGGTTACCATAGCTTTAGGCAATTTTGTGGGAGAGTTTGTAGGTTTTGATGAGAATAGTAAATGGTCACATGAATTGAGTTATCTCCGAATGAGAGTACGTCTGGATATTCGCAAGCCACTGAAATGAGAGAAGAAGGTTAGAAGAGCCGGAGCAGAGTGGCTAACAATCAAGTTCAGATATGAGAAGCTCCCTACTTTTTGCTTCATTTGTGGCCTCATCGGGCACCTCGACAGGCACTGTGAAATCTTCTTGCAGTGCAAGGAGGAAGAGGTTGCTGGGCATTGGGATGTCTCACTTAAGGGCCCATTATGTAGAGCTAATTTACTTGGAGGGGAGAAGTGGATGAGAGACGATAGTATACTGAGCTAGAGTAGCAGTTCCAAGTCCGAAAGCGGTTCAAAAGAGACGGAACATGGAAAACAGCCTGAAGTGGTGCAGCGACAGAACCTTTGCCACTTGGCCCGTAACTTTGGTACTAGTATCTTTGAGCAGAGAGGTTCTGTAGTTACAGAAATTCAGGGGAAGCAAGCTGAAGAGGGGATTGAGGTTGCCGAGGAGAGAAAGAGGAGGAAGGGAGGGGAAGCCCCGGAGACAGTTCGGTGTGAAGATTTAATTAAGCCCGTTTCTCCACAGGCTATGGATGTGGATCAGATAGGAAAGGAAGAAACCAAGAGTAAAGCAAAAGGGCGTGCGAATCAGGAGAAAATCAATCCAAACATCAGACAAGGCTCCAACCAACAGCAATCTCTATCGGCGGATGCTAACGTCTGCCACTCGTCATGAAAATCTGAAGTTGGAACTATCGGGGCCTAGGCAACGCCAAGGAAGTTCCTATCATTACTGAGCTTATTAGAGCTTATAGGCTCGATGTGGTTTTCTTATTTGAAACATTGGTTAGTCAGTCCCAGGTTGAGGTTATTCGGTATAAGGTTGGGTTTGAAGGGAACTTTTGCGGTTGATTGTGTTGGTCGAAGTGGAGGGATATGTGTCATCTGGAAGAAAAATGCAGACTGCTCCTTGCTATTGTTGTCCATTAACCACATTGATATCCAGGTACATGATATTAAGAATGGAGATTGGCATTTGATCGGCTTCTATGGGTGCTCGGAGAGAGCTAGACGAAAGGTTTCTTGGAATATTCTATGGAACCTTGCTGCCGCCTCTCCTCTCCAATGGGCTATTCTTGGCGATTTTAATGATCTGATGTTTCACAACGACAAAAAAGGACTTTCAGACCACCCGGAGTCGTGTTATAAGGGGTTCAGGGACACTTTGGCAGAGTGTGAGCTTCAGGATATTCCATATCGAGGCATCCTTATGCATGGATTAGGCACAGAGGTAAGTTCAATGACGTTCAGGAGAAGTTGGATCGGTGCTTGTTTAATGATCAGTGGGCTACTATTTTCCAAATGTCAACAGTCAAAACATGATTGCTCCGACTTCTGATCATTCTCCAATTCTTCTGATTACAGGCAGTGAAGTTTCCCAGAGCGCTCACCAATTTCAATTTGAATAGAAGTGGCTGAGAGAAGAAGATATTAGAGATGTGGTGAGGGCGAAGTGGTTAAGTCAAGAGTCACGTACTGTGCCGGGTAAATTACTTCTGTTAGCTTCTGAATTAAGCTAGTGGGGCGCAAGAAAAGGTTGGAGGCTAGGAGAACCATCACTGACCTTCAAGGAAGATTAGAGAGCTTAAGAGACAAGCCGAGAGAAAGAAATGCAGATTTGTATAAAGCAACTAGGCCTGAACTGATCAGATCATTACTTTAGGAGGACGATCACTTGCGACCACGGTCTAAGGTCCTTTGGTTATAAGAGGGAGACAGTAACACTCACTTTTTTCACTCGTTTACCAATGGAAGAAGGAAGTATAATCAGATTAGTAAATTCAGAAGGAAGTATAATCAGTATAATCAAGCTTAGTCAACTGGTGACTAAGTCTGCTTCTTTCCTTGAGTCAGGAGATAGCACTTAAGTCTATTCCTGAACTCAGCTTCTTAGTGCACTCAACTCAGCGTGAGTTCGTTACTTAGTCAGTTTTATAGCAAGCAATATATAAAGGAGTTTAAAGGTTAGAAATATGTTATTCAGCAAACATATCCTGGTTCGGCCTCTCCGCCTACGTCCAGTCCTCGGAACTCGTTCTGAGCTTTTTGAATCCTCTACTGAGCTCTTTAAAGGTAGAGCACGAAACCTTTTACAATAGAAGCTGAGTATACAAGAGTACCTTCCTCTATTCCTCTACTCACTCTTATACCTACCGTTGAGTATTATAACCGACTACTCAGCTTCTCCTTTCTATTCTTCTAGAAATGATAAGTGTTTGTCCTAAACAACAATTGCTAAGACACTTTAGATGAATGAAATCACTCTAGACTTTTATACAAATATTGGAATTGGTGTAAGGTTTGCTTTGCTTTTCTCACAGAACTTCAAGTGTGAATTTGGTCAGCGTTTCGACTTGATTGAAGATCTGCATCGAATGAAGCATTTGAAAGGCCTATTTATAGTGACACTTTAAGCACCGGTGATTTCGAATTTTGAAATAACCGTTGGAGGCTAACGGCTTCCTGTCGCTATCATTCTGGACGTGCTCAGTATCGTTGGCCAATGAGATTCTTATATCTTCTGTCTACGGCAGTGCTCACCAGCTTTTCATCAAATGAACAGAATATTTCGCCATTTATAGTAAAGTCCTCCAGACAGCTTACTGCGTCTTCTGAGCTTTACCCAAAGTAGAAATACTTTGTCTACAAGTTGGTTCTGTTCTCCCGCTGACTTGTACTTCTTATCGTTCAACTTAGCAGCTTCATCTTGAAGCTATTGATAGAAGGCTTCTCGATCCTTCTTCATGCTGAGCTAGTGCTTTGCTTATAACGACTGCGTTTTGTCTTCCTGGGCCATAAGGTCTTGCTCTGTTGACTTGGGCTTGACTTCCTCTTATGGGCCTTTAGGCTTTTTATCTTAATGTCTTATAAATCAAATTAACTCAACATTGAACAAACACATTAGTGTGAATAAATCAAAGCATTTAAATTTAATGTGTTAGAATATTTTTATCATTCAAATAAATAATTTTGTCAAATCAAAATCATGTGGAAATGTGTTTCAACAAACTCCCCCATTTTGATGTTGGCAATAATATTCAGTAAGGAACTCAGTGTTGAGCTCCCCCATGATAGTTGACCTTGTTTTTCTCAAGATACTCCCCCGTAAGGGTTGAGCCACTGACTTGGTTTTACTTTAAACATTTCAAGGTTTAATCAAGTAAGTCTAAGGTCAGTTTTCAAAAATAGGTCAGCTTATGGAACATATTCTATTTAACTCAGTTAAGATGTGCGGAAGATTTAGATATCAGAGTACGCTGAGTATATCTTTGTTCAATGAGTTTTAGTTAAGAAGACATGTAAAAGAGGTCAACATATAGATCAACACAGCAGACAATCATGAAGCAATGTAAGCACATAACACAATTGATTTAATGAAGATATGTTAAATGTTAAGTACAAAACATAAGTAAGCATCACATAAGATTAGCCAGTTTTGAAAAAGGTAGATGAATGCGTAGTTTTGTATTAAAGGTTAGTGTTGTCCTAAGATGAGACTCTAGCAAGTGCAATAGATACAAGTAATAAAGTGATAAGTTAAGTATCGTCTCCACAGGGATTGAGATTCAAATGTATATCAAAAATTATTGCTAAACAGCGTGTGTGTCAAACAAGTTTTCTCCTTTTTAATTTGATTGTGTGATGTTGGTTTTGTAAGATGTAAGAGGGCTGATGCAGTAAGAAATAAGACAACTTGATAATGATTTAGAAAATAGAACAGGCTCGACACTGCCGAACAGGTTGTACTAAGCCTTACAACACTCCAATGAATACAAGATGATGCCAATGAAGCCAAAGTATCAGTTTTGACGTGAGCTTGAGTCAACTTTCGTGTGTTCTCAAGCTCCTAAGAATTACTAGAACCTTTAGCATCCTAAAGATACGTTCTTTCTTGCATTAAGAACAAAACTGCATTTCTGATTAAGAAAACCCTTGACACAACCATCTAACTGGTCAGCTTCGAGGTTGGGAGATTAATAGAGATATCAGTGAAGATGTAAGCAGTGTCCTATCATCCATCTAACACATGCATAAATACCAAGGCATGAAAGTTAAATCCTCATCGATCACACCATTGACAAAATACTAATATTCATTAAAACGATGTAAAAACTTACATTACCGGCTCGGCCTGGCCGTGCCCATTCAAAATAGACTACTCACTCATATTGAGCAGTGAGTAATCGGTAGTTCTTGAAATGTTAAGAGACTCCATTAGAGCTCTCCTTTCTTTCTTTCTACAGACAACTATTCTACTTCTAAAAATTAATAAAATTCCGAACTCCCTATCTTTCCTTTGCTACGCCTACTTAAAGGAGAAAGACAAGGGCAAAAATGGTACAACCTTCGTACCTTTCCAGAAAATAAGTCAACTAAAAACTAAGACAAAATAACTGAAATGATTAAAGATCGTTTGACCCTTGAACACTCAAGGGGTTGATACTTCATGTCATCATGCTTCTTTAGGTAATGCCTCCTCTACACTTCTCCACCTACTGCTCTGTCTCTGCCTCTGCCACCTCTGATCTGTCGTTGTCCGTCATTGGATAATCCGGCGTTTGACCGTTGGACATAAGAAAGGCTCCACTCCTCTTTGGCCGTAGCGAAACAAGCTGTTTCCAGCGAGTTTAGCATTTATCTTTACTAATCTGCATAAAGACACTAATTAGTCCTTATTCTTTGCAATATAGCATAAATAACACCCAAATCCCTTAAAAATATCAAGTTAAACTAAGTCAATTTCATGCCTAACAGTTAGCACAACAAAATACATCAGGAAAAGACTACAAGTTTTAAATCTAGCAATCCTAGTCAAGCTATTTTTTCTTGTAGTTGATCTGGACAGGATGCTCTTTGGCTTTTCCCTTTTGTTTCTGCTGACTTCCAGATGCTTCTCCTGATTGTTGAGTTCTTTGATCTTGTTCTTTCTCCCCCGTTTTGTCAGCATCGGGAGGAGGAGGAATGAAGGTGTCGTTAAGGGCAGCACAAGTTAATCGGACAGAGAATGCCTTAAGCTTGCGTGTGCTTTCATTTATGCCATCAAAAACAGGAACACCATCATCCAAGGCAGAACGTGGAACCCTGACCGAGGCACTGAGCATACTCAGGATGTATTCTTGAGACTTCCCAACCCAGGTTATAGAATCAGTCAGCATGGCATAGGCTTGATGAAACATCTTTAGCAAAGCCGAATCATAATACTGACGTTGAACATTCGAGTGGCGCACATGGTTGAAAGTGACTTGAGAGTACATCAGAATTTCATTCGTCTTGAGTTGGTCAGTTTCCATCTCTTCCTTACTCAAGTTGAGTAGACAGACAGCCTCACTAATTTGCTCAATGGGGCATTGAGAGGAGGAAGAGAGTTGCTCATTGGTTTTGGCTTGCTCAGATTGAAGCTGGGTGAAGAGTTGATGAACTTCAACAGAAGTTGCATACATTGAGTTCGCAGCTGGCAGGTTTTGAAGTTGACCCTGAAGAGAGTTCATGTGATTGACCATTGTCAGCTGGAGTTCGGCCAGCTTTGTTATTGATTCCTGCTTGGGCTGTTGAGAATGGAGTGAGGTCATGACACTGAGAAGATCCTTAAGACCTTTGATTTCTGTGAGAAGCTGAGTAACAGACGAAATTTGAGTTGGCTCAATAGGAACTGACCCAGCGGCATCGGTATTGATTTGATGGAGGTCCTGGAGTAGAGCTTGAGCTGAGTCAATGATTCTTCGACTAGACTCAGTGGCATGCAGATAAGCATATGATCCATCATTGTTTGACCCAGCTGTCGGAATATGAGTGGAACCGGATGGAGGAGGTGTTTGGTTCAGTTCATTATTTGAAGTTCCAGCATGATCAACGACTGGACTTGAGTTTAGATTGCCAGCAGGAGTGACAAGACCATTTTAGTCTTGCTACTTTCTATCTTATTCTATGTAATTTGGAAACATTTGGTGTTTAATTGATGTTTTTGTTTCATATTTTGTTTTGGGAGAAAGTTTAGATGTTTGGTGAAAAATCTGGAAATTAATGGCCTTTTGGAGCATTTTGGAGTATTTGCAAATCAGAGGCCAATTTCAGTTAAGGCGTGGGCACGTCCTGTCTCAGCTGTAATTGAGAAACAGCAGCCAACTTCAGTTAAGGCGTGGGCACGTGGCTGGACGAATTTGGAAGAGATAAGAAGATATTTTCAGATTTGATTTTGGGATATTATCTTATTTAATTGTATTTTATTTTAGTTAGGATTTGAATATTTCCTATTATCTCTATTTAATCATTAATTAATTAGAGATTTAGTTTCTTTCCTTATCTCTTAAGGATATTTTAGTCTTTCTTCTTAGGATTTTCCCCCTATAAATAGAGGCTTAACATTCCTTAGAGAGAGAATTAGGTTTTACAGATTTTCAATTGTATTGTTGAATTGTTTTCATTATGAGTAGCTAAGTTTCATCTTCTGATTCAAGAGGGATTTCATTAGGTTGAAAGTTGTGAGGTTTCATGTATTAATTTCTTCAAGTATTAATTCAAGTTCTGATTTTCTTCTTCAATTCTTTTTATGATTATTGAATCGTATTCGATCTTCTATTGCTAAGTATTTATTCTTGATCTGTAATTCTCTTGAATGAATTACAACAAGTAGCAAAAATCGATATTGAGTAATTGAGTTTTTGCTTGAGATTGATTGGGAAGAAAATTCAGCCAATTGCCATTGTTTGTCGACGTTCCTCTCAATAGGAATTGATTTGATAAACTTTCTTAATCCTAATGCGGTTATTGAGAAATTGGATATGCTTCATTCCCTTTTCTTAATAACTAGGTTGATTTAGATGCTTCATTTAAATTAATAAATTAAGAGAAAGTGAAAGAGTGAATTAGGCAGTCCTTATACTCTTTAATCAAAGATTTGAATTCTAATTTGTTTATCATTTAAACCAAGGATCAACAAACACCCAATGAACCCAATCTCTTGAATCGAGCTTCCTTATTATTGAATTCTCATTTACTTTACTTGTTTAATTTGATGTAATCATCCATCAAAATCAAAACCCCCCTTTTTATTTTATTTGCTCATTTGAATTAAGAGGTTAATTGTTCTCTTGGGATTCGACCTGGTCTTACTATTACTACAAATCAAATTGTATTCCAATAGAGGAATCAGTAACAAAATTAGAAATCTATTTTGTCGGGCTTCGACAGACCCGTCAAAAGCTGACTAGTTGATATTCTGCACTTGTGTTTGTGGAAGAGGATGATCGGCAGAATTATGTACTTGCTCAGAGTCAGGCTGAAGCTGACTGGTTTGAGGAGGTTGAGGTGTTTCAGCACTGACCTGAGCAGGTATTTCCTTAGCTAGCTCAACATGTTGAGGAGCAAGAACTTTGAGCACTTGCTCGGTATCACCTCGGCTTAGAGGAGCAGTTGAGTCGGCATGTTCCTTAGGCTGAGAAACAGAGTCTTGCTTTTCTTGTTGCTCTGGTGGAGACTCAGTAGGATTTGAGAAGAATTTGAACTGCATATCTAAGAGGTCAGTGATTGGATCCCGCAGTGGTGAGTCATGCATAAGATCAATGACAAGGGATTTATGTGCCTTCTTCTTAAGTCTCCTTAATTTCTTAGTCTTTTGAGGAGAGGGATCAGCAGGAATGGACTCAATTGAGTCAGTAGGTGAAGTTGCCCCTTGATCAGTGTGATCCTTTGCTGTTGGCTCAGCTTCTTCTTCAACCTGCTCAGTGTAGGTTGTTTCATGTTGTTCAACATCTGATGGCTAATATTGCTCAACATTTGCTGTCTCCTCAGCATCAAACTGACCACCCAATTCTTCTTGATCTTGGTCAGTGAGATTTTTCTCAAGAACAATGCCCTAACTTCTCACAAAATGAGAGTCTTCAGAGATAACTACTCCAAGTGGGGGTACATCGATGGGACTTAACCCAGAAGAGATTTTCTTCTTCTTCCTAAGTGGTTGCTCATCAGGAGTGTCCTCTTTTTCTTCTTCTTCCTCAGGCTCAGCTTGCCTTTTGAGGTTTTCTGCTGACTTAGGCTCAGCATGTCCTTGTGCCACTTGAGGCTTTGTTCCTCTGGATACAAACCGAACCTTCTTCGGTGGAGAAACAACATCTTTTGAAGAGGTCTGAACAGCTTTTCTCTTTCTATCCTGTTTGTCAGCTTGAACTTTCCTCTTTTTCTTTCCTTCTCTGGTCTGCATCCCCTCGGTTTCCTGAACAGCGGCACCTTTTCCTTTCTTGGGCACAATTGGTTGATCATAGAATAAGCCAAACAATGCAGCTGCATTAATTTCTGTACCCCAGGTGTGGATTTCCTCAACGAGGCTCACCCGGTGATCTTTGAGGATTCTGGTAATAATGTAGCCTAACCTAAGGGTTCCAGTACTTCTTTGAAAACCACCGATTATAAAGACTGGCATGTTGATCGACTTGTAGGTCAGCATGTGCCAGATGAAGCACTGCTCGAAATTCGACGCTGAGTTGGTGGAATTGACTTTTGGAAAGAGGAAATTGGTCAGTATGTAGTGGGCCATCTTTTGGTGTTGACCCATGGAGGCACTCGAGATTTCCCCGACATGACCGACAGGTTTACAAAACTCAGCGGGATACTCAATTTTATCTTGGTCACCTGATTTGCGAAGTTTTGCTCCTTCGTTTTTCAGTTTTAACAGTGAGGCAAGGTAAGAAGGGTTTATGAAGATATCTTTCCCTTTAACCTTGGTGACCATGTAGTCCCGGTCATCATCAGCGGCTCTGAGGTTAGTGTAGAACTCCTTCACTAACTCAGGATAGGTGGCTTCTCGAGTCGAGAACAGCTCGGTCCAGCCGTTCTTTGAGATCCACTCACATAAGGGTTGCTCAGCTTCCACAAATCCCTTCAAAAACCAGCGAGAGTGGTCAACCTTATACCCCCTTACGCTCTCGTAGACTGGGGAGTAGGTGCGTTCGACCGGTTTCTTTGCGTTGTCCTGCTTTTGTTTCCCTTTAGAGGGGGTAGCTTGGTCAGCCTTGGTTTTCTTGCTCGGTGTAGTGACCTTAGAGTGGTCACGCTGACTAGTTTCTTGAGACTTGGTGGGAGTCTCACTATATTCCTACTGAGCAGGAGATGGAGGGTTTTCATCGGAGCGGTTGTCGTCGTAACTGGCACCGGAGACGTTCTGAGAATCGATAGACATGATTCTTAGAGAAGTTTGAGAAGTTTGGGAATTTTTAGGGAAGAGAGTATTTGAATACCAGAAATTTCTAAGCGTAAAGAGGTAAAAGTGGGAATTCGTCCACTATTTATAGAGGTGTCGAGTTGATCTGAAGCGTTGAGGTGGCCGTTTGACCTCGAGATACTCAACCGACTAAGATTCTGGCATTTATGACACATTCGGCGCATGTATAATTATTGCACTTACGTCATCCTAGGTGGCTATTTAATTCACGTGTTTGGTAGCTCAGCTTAAGATAACCACTCAGCGTGTATATTTACTCAGCATGTAATAGTTATTGATTTAGCATAAATCATTCAGCATGGTAATTCACTCAGCATGCATATATCACATATTATACTTAGAATTTATTGAAGAGGATTAAACATACCAATGGTTTCTCTAAGTATGTTGAATTGCTCACGAGCCAGTGGCTTTGTGAAGATATCAGCAAGCTGCTCATCCGTTGGGACATAGGTCAGCTTGATCTCTCCCTTGAGTACATGATCTTTGATGAAGTGATGTCTTATGCTGGCGTGCTTCATCCTGTTGTGCTGGATTGGGTTCTTTGATAGGTCAATGGCACTCTTGTTGTCACATTTGACTTCAATTGTTTTAGTCTGAACGCCATAATCTTCTAGCTATTGCTTAATCCATAGGACTTGAGCAACACAGCTTCCAGCAGCAATGTACTCAGCTTCAGTGGTTGACAGGGCTACTGACGCCTGCTTCTTACTGAACTAGGACACAAGACCGCTTCCAAGGAAGTGGCATCCTCCTGAGGTGCTTTTTCGTTCAAGCTTGTCTCGTCCGTAGTCAGCGTCAGTGTATCCAATGAGTGTGAAATCATGAGTATTGGGATACCACAAACATGCATTCACTGAGCCTTGCAAATATCTAAGGATTCTTTTTATAGCTATGTAATGAGATTCCTTAGGGTTAGATTGATATCTACCACAATAACATACTGAGAACTGAATGTCCGGCCTACTAGCAGTTAAGTAGAGTAGAGAACCAATCATACCTCGGTACAATTTGTTGTTGTTGAGCGATTTCCGCAAGTGCACGGTATACGCTTGTAGTAATAAAAGATATCGATCCCACAAGGAACGCTTTTTTAAACAAAACTTATTTATAATCGGTTAAATTTACTTTAAGGTTTATAATATGAAAAAAAATCGTTTAATCGGTTTTGGTTTTGAAATTGCTAGAATGAGAATTAGAATAGAATATGAAGATGTTAGAAAATATCTGATTTAAGAATGAATTTGCAAAACAGGAACGTTTTAGTACTTTAGAAAAGTAAACAAGTATTTTTGTTTGCATTAAGCAAAGAAACAACTTTAAACTTTGTACGAATTATAAAGATGAAATAAATGACGGAACCTCTAATTAATAGGCTTTGAACGCGACAAAACCCTTATCCGGGATAATTGCCCTTAACCAAATTAAAACTCTACCGAGATAATAATTTGCCTAAGTGTTCAACAAAGTTTCATTGTAAAGATTTGAATTAAATACGTTTTAATGAAAACACCAGCATCAATCCACTTCGGCTCATTTACCAAAGTGCTGCATAAGAATCTATCGAACAGAATGGACTTTATTAGATGACATATAAATTGATACAAGTTTACAGAGAACATGGAGCATTGAATTCTTCGACGGCGTGCAAGTGAACGGGTTGTCAATCCTTTCCTTAGGTTTCGTTCGAGTTTGTCAGGCTCAGGGGCGAATCCTCTACTCAATCTTCTCGCTGAATCTTCGTAATAGAGACTGGGTCGGTCTACTACCAAAATGAAAACTAAACTGGAACAATGTCTAAACGCTACTGAATTTGTTATTAATTTGTAAACAATGTGTGTACATCATATTGCTTTTGAACAGAATCTAAATCTAACTTCTGAATCACTTGATTCGGAACTTCTGCATAAATTCTACACTAATCTCTTTCTTCTACACATATAACATTATATTCTTCCTTCAACTCTCCATCAACTCTTTATTTATAGATGTTGAAGAGTCTTGATCGAAGTGTCGTGTCCGTTGTGAAGAGACGTATCCATTGTGAAAGGGTGTATCCGTTGTGAAAGGACATCTTTATCCACGCGAACGAACGCGTTTCGTCGAAAACGAAAGTGTGTAACATGCTTCTAAAATCTCCTGCTCATACTGAGATTTATCAAATTCACTACCGAGAATGGGGGAGCATCAAATGCACTTCAGACAAAGGGGAAAAGTGACTGACGATGCATGTCGCGACCGTGAAAAGAGAAAGCCGCGGTCGCGGCACGGAGCATTTTTCGTTTTTCAGCCCTCGTTCGTGTCCTCGACTTGGCGTTATTAATTTTCGTCGTCTTCGACTCCTTTTGTAGGGCTTTTCTTCTATTTCCGAGCTCTTTTTACTCCTATTTGGATTTTACCAAATATTTATGTACCTTGCATGAAAGAAACATATTCGAAAGTAAAAGCTTTCTAAATAGGTATAAATAGCATAAATTCGTAGCAATATTGATGTAATTATTGATGATATTATAGGTGTATTTTGGGCTTAACAAATCTCCACACTTAATCTTTTGCTAGTCCCGAGCAAAATTTCACTGAATTTATTCTCTAACTAATCTCTTTATGAAAATAAAACATATATCTATGTATTACCTTTTAAATTAGTTAAGCCGAAAAGACTAGCTTCGCATGGCAAATTTATACGAAAAATATCAAACTAACTTAGTATAAATACGATATATCATTCGTCTTGTATTTCCAATTTCGAATTGAAGCATTCGGGACGAAATAAGCACGCATGTTATTGAGTTTTTCATCTCAAGGCATTTCAAAGCACTAAAATTTTCTTTCCCAAACCTAAACTAATATATAAGATATATTAAAATGAATAAGTACTTGATTTTAATTTATTTGCTTGGTTACGCCCGAAATAAGGGTGGTTTCAACCGTAACCTTGTACTTATTTTATTGCTTTGTGTTTGCTTAAGAGGTACCGACCATGGCATGGGTGGACGCAATCGTTACTTTAAACTTATACACGCTTGTTTTTTTTTTAAACGTTCCTTCCATACCTCGATTGTGATAAGGGTGGTCGCAACCGTGGCCAAAAGTAAACGGTACTTAATTTTCTTCCCTTTCATACCTCGATTGTGATAAGGTTGGTCTCAATCGTGGCCAAAAGTTAAGAATTCAACTAATCGATTAATTAACATGAATTATTAAATTGTAACTTGGAAAAAAGAAAAATAGCACATTCATCCTATATTGACTTAAAATTCAACATGTATTATGGCTAAAATTTCCTTAAAAACTTCAATTGGTGTTAATGTAAGACGAAATCAAACCGAGCTAAAATTGTTAGTTCAATTTAATGCCTATAAACCTAATTGAAAATTTAAAATAAGATTTATTGTATCATGAATTGCATGATATAAAATAGAGATTGAATAAAGAATTTTTACTTAAATACATTCACTCGAGACAATTTTACTTAAAATCGTATCGGAGATTTGTGAAAAATTTAAAAAAATATTACCCGTATAGAAATATTATTTCTAACGATAATGATAACCTAAAAATAATCATAAAAACTTATGATTAATTTTCTAAAAATATATGAAAATGTTAAGTTATTGTGAAAAATGTTTTGCAATATATATATGTGTTGCATTTGCATGAATATCATTCGTTGCATTTATTATTTGTTGTGCAAAATAATATCTTTGTTGAATTTATTCGTATTTCGTATTTATGTAGAAATTGATATATGTATGTCTCCTCCCACACTTAAATTGGACCATGTCCTCATTGGTGCAAAAAGAATGGAGAAAATATAGAATACGAAATAAGGCATACGAAACAAAGAGTTAAATTAAGCAAATGAAACATTCAACATAAAAGTAAAAATTGTACCAAACATAATAAAAGGAAAATGTATCAAACATATAACAAGATAAAAATAAAATGAAAGGAAAACAACCTAAGCATGAGGTGGTGAATCGGGAGGTGTAGGTGACGTCTCCACATTGCGGCGTCGGAAAAAGGAAAGCATCCGATGCCGAGTCGATCGATGTTCACGCCTCAAAAGGTTGGGGTTGTCATTCATCACCATATTGTTTATCTGCATACCAATGTGATATAAAACTTTTCATTTGATAGAGATGTTCATCAGGGAAATCATCTCGTATACCGATAGTTTCACCTATAGGACCGTTTTCATCTTCAAGTCTCGATAGATGATCGGCGACAAGATTTTCAACTCCCTTTTTGTCTTTAATTTCTATATCAAATTCTTGTAACACTAAAACCCATCTAATTAGACGTGGTTTTGCATCCTTTTTAGCAAATAAATATCTTAATGCTGCATGATCAGTATAAATAATAACTTTCGAACCTAATAAATATGACCTAAACTTGTCACATGCAAAAACTACGGCTAACATTTCTTTTTCTGTTGTGGTGTAGTTTAATTGTGCACCAGACAGTGTGTGACTTGCATAATAAATGACATGAAGTTTCTTATCCTTCCTTTGACCTAAAACACATCCGACAGCTAAGTCACTTGCATCACACATAATTTCAAATGGTAGATCCCAATCAGGTTTAGGAATAATAGGAGCACTGACTAAAGCAGTTTTCAATGTTTCGAAAGCTTTAAAATCAAAGGTTGAATCTTTCATGAGTAAATTAGTAAGTGGTTTGGAAATTACAGAATTTTTTTTAATAAATCTTCTGTAAAAACCAGCATGTCCTAAGAATGATCTTACTCCCTTAACAGTAGTTGGAGGGGGTAATTTTTCTATTACCGAGGTTTTTGCTCTATCTACTTCTAATCCTTTTTCAGAGATTTTGTGACCTAAAACAATTCATTCGTCAACCATGAAGTGACATTTTTCCTAGTTTAATACCAAATTTGTTTCTTCACACCTGGACAAAACTTTATCCAAATTTTCTAGGCATGAATCAAAAGAATCTCCATAAACTGAAAAATCGTCCATAAAAACTTCCATGATATCTTCAATGAAATCATTAAAAATCGCAGTCATACAACGTTGAAATGTTGCAGGTGCGTTACATAGACCAAAGGGCATTCTTCTATATGCAAATGTTCCGTAAGGGCATATGAAGGTTGTTTTATCTTGGTCATCCGGGTAAATGTATATTTGAAAGAATCCGGAGTAACCGTCAAGAAAACAATAGAAAGCATGACCAGCTATCCTTTCGATCATTTGATCAATGAAAGGAAGAGGAAAATGATCTTTCCTAGTTGCTTTATTTAAATTTCTATAATCTATACAAACCCTCCAACCAGTGGTGGTTCGTGTAGGTATTAATTCTCCTTCTTCATTCCTTACAACTGTTATGCCTCCCTTTTTAGGTACACAATGGATTGGACTAACCCATTCACTATCCGAGATAGGGTAGATGATTCCATTGTCCAAAAGTTTAGTAATCTCATTTTTTACTACTTCTTTCATATTCGGATTTAGGCGTCTTTGCCTATCCGCTTTAGGTGGCTTATCTTCTTCTAAGTGAATTCTATGAATTACAATACTTGGATTAATACCTTTTAAGTCTGAAATTTGCCAACCCATACTTCCTATCCTATTTCTAACAACTTCTTTCAATTTCTCTTCTTGGACTTGTGTCAACTTGTTAGAGATAATTATAGGTAGAGAATCGCCTTCGCCTAAGAAAGCGTACCTCAAATGACCTGGTAATTCCTTAAGTTCTAATTTAGGTGGAACTACAATTGAAGGCGAAACTGGTCCATCTTCTCGAATCAAAGGTTCTGGGTCCTTATCTTCTAGTTCCTCACTCATTATAGGTTCTATTATTTCTTCTTTTTGAACAATGTCATTTACACATTCTTCAATTAAATCAAGTTTCATACAAGCGAAATCCTCCATAGGATATTTCATCGCTTGATTCATATCAAACTCGATCTTATCATCTCCTATTCGTAAAACTACTTTCCCTTCCGACACATCAACTAGAGCACGTCCCGTGTTCATGAACGGTCTACCAAAGATTAGCGGACAATTTACATCATAAGCAAAATCTAAAATAACGAAATCGGTAGGAAAAATAAATTTGTCAACTTTAACTAAAACATCCTCAATTATACCGTATGGTCTTTTAGTGGTTTGATCCGCTAATTGTAAAACCATATTGGTACGTTTGATGTCTTCTTCTAAGCCTAACTTATTGAATATAGATAATGGCATCAAGTTAATGCTTGCTCCTAAATTACAAAGACAACTTGGGAATTCTATATCTCCCAATTTACACGGAATGGTAAAACATCCGGGATCTTTGAGTTTTGTGGGCAAATTGCTTGACACAATCGAACTGCAATCTTCAGTTAGTGAAATGGATGAAATCCCTTCCCAACTGATTTTCTTTGAAATTAAATCTTTGAGGAATTTTCCATAGTTGGGAATTTGCGTAATTACATCCATAAACGTCAAATTAATATGCAAATTCTTAAGTTTGTCTAAAAATGTTAAAAGTTGTTTATCATAGTCCTTGTTGCGGACTTTGTGTGGAAAAGGTGGTTTGGGTACAAAAGTTTTTGTACTAGAGTCAATCGGTGCATCTTTTTGTTTTAATGTATCTTCTTTGGGTTTTGGTAAATCAGTTCCAGGTAAAGTCGAATTTCCGGGCATTTCCGGGCCTAAGTAATTTTTCCCTGAACGAAGAGTGATAGCCTTAACATGCTCTTTCGGATTTTCTTCCGTATGGCTTGGAAGACTTCCCTCTTTGCGGGATGGAATTGATTTAGCGAGTTGTCCAATTTGAATCTCCAAATTATGGATGCTAGATGATTGGTTTTTAATAAGCTGATCGAATTTATTTTCGATCTGTTTAAAACCATCATCGTGATTACTTATTTTTTCGCTCATCGCATCAATGAATTTGTCGATTTTAGAAGATAAGGTGCTAAACGTATCTCTTGATTCATTTTGATAATTAATAGTACGATTTTGATTAGCATTAACATTATTTTTATTATCTCTCCAGTTAAAGTTATGATGATTTCTCCATCCAGGATTATATGTATTGGAATAAGGGTTATTAGTTTGGTTTTGCCCTTGGACAAAGTTTACCTGTTCAATTTCACTCATACCTTCGTAATCCACATCCGTTTGGATTGGTTGACCATTAGGATCACACGGTGCCATAAACCTATCAATTTTGTGCGACAAGGCAGAAAATTGGGCTTGCAACATCGCTACTGGATCAAGATTCACTATACCTTTAACTGATGATGTTGTTGAGGATGATGGTTTCGCTGATGGTAGGTGTCCATGTTCCGCGGGCCACATACTGCTGTTGATTGCCATTTCCTCCAAAAGTTCTCTCGCTTGGGCAGATGTTTTCTTAATGAATAACTCTCCAGACATAGCATCCAATGAACCTCTAGTTGTAGGATTTAGTCCATTATAAAATGTTTGCATTAAAAGTTCAGCGGGCAATTGGTGGTGTGGGCATAAACGTTGAAGTTCTTTAAAACGTTCCCAAGCCTCATAAAGAGTTTCATTATCATTTTGAGAAAAAAGATGTTAACTCTTTAATGACTCTTGCGGTTTTTGCTAAAGGAAAATTTTTTGATAAAAATGCTTGGGCTAATTACTCCCAAGTCTCAATTGATGCGGCTGGCATAGAAGTTAACCATTCTTTGGCTCGATCCTTCAAAGTAAAAGGAAAAAGGCGAAATTTGATTGCTTCTGCAGTTACATCAGTAATTTTAAAAGTGTCACAAATTTCTAAGAAATTTATCAAATGGGTGTTAGGATTTTCGTTAGGTAACCCGTAAAACGTTACATTTTTTTGCAACATATTAAGCAACGCAGGCTTAATTTCAAATTGATTTGCATTGATTTGGGGTCTAACTATACTGTTTGTTACACCGGCCACTCCTGGCCTAGCGTAATCCATAAGTGTGGCCATTACTTCTGGCTCGGTAATTTTAGTTTTTATTGGGGTTTGGTTTTTCTTTTTCTTTTCTTTCTTGTTCTTTTTAAGGGTTCTTTCAATATCTGGGTCAATAGGATCTGGTGACGTGCCCGAACTTCGAGAATTGCTCATGAACTTGAAATTTCGCACGAACCGAAACTACCTACAAAACAGAATTTGAAAAATAAATATGTTAGTAATTGAAAATAATTAAAAATATAAAAGTTTGAATAAGTATGAATAAACCAAGATTCGTAATAAAACACGAAAAATTTAAAATTTAGTCAAAAAAAATTTTGGCGTATCCCCGACAACGGCGCCAAAAACTTGTTGAGCGATTTCCGCAAGTGCACGGTATACGCTTGTAGTAATAAAAGATATCGATCCCACAGGGAACACTTTTTTAAACAAAACTTATTTATAATCGGTTAAATTTACTTTAAGGTTTATAATATGAAAAAAAATCGTTTAATCGGTTTTGGTTTTGAAATTGCTAGAATGAGAATTAGATTAGAATATGAAGATATTAGAAAATATCTGATTTAAGAATGAATTTGCAAAACAGGAACGTTTTAGTACTTTAGAAAAGTAAACAAGTATTTTTGTTTGCATTAAGCAAAGAAACAACTTTAAACTTTGTACGAATTATAAAGATGAAATAAATGACGGAACCTCTAATTAATAGGCTTTGAACGCGACAAAACCCTTATCCGGGATAATTGCCCTTAACCAAATTAAAACTCTACCGAGATAATAATTTGCCTAAGTGTTCAACAAAGTTTCCTTGTAAAGATTTGAATTAAATACATTTTAATGAAAACACCAGCATCAATCCACTTCGGCTCATTTACCAAAGTGCTGCATAAGAATCTATCGAATAGAACAGACTTTATTAGATGAAATATAAATTGATACAATTTTACAGAGAACATGGAGCATTGAATTCTTCGACGGCGTGCAAGTGAACGAGTTGTCAATCCTTTCCTTGGGTTTCGTTCGAGTTTGTCAGGCTCAGGGGCGAATCCTCTACTCAATCTTCTCGCTGAATCTTCGTAATAGAGATTGGGTCGGTCTACTACCAAAATGAAAACTAAACTGGAACAATGTCTAAACGCTACTGAATTTGTTATTAATTTGTAAACAATGTGTGTACATCATATTGCTTTTGAACATAATCTAAATCTAACTTCTGAATCATTTGATTCGGAACTTCTGCATAAATTCTACACTAATCTCTTTCTTCTACACATATAACATTATATTCTTCCTTCAACTCTCCATCAACTCTTTATTTATAGATGCTGAAGAGTCTTGATCGAAGTGTCGTGTCCATTGTGAAGAGACGTATCCATTGTGAAAGGACGTATCCATTGTGAAAGGACGTCTTTATCCACGCGAACGAACGCGTTTCGTTGAAAACGAAAGTGTGTAACATGCTTCTAAAATCTCCTGCTCGTACCGAGATTTATCAAATTCACTACCGAGAATGGGGGAGCATCAAATGCACTTCAGACGAAGGGGAAAAGTGACTGACGACGCGTGTCGCGGCCGTGAAAAGGGAAAGCCGCGGTCGCGGCACGGAGCATTTTTTGTTTTTCAGCCCTCGTTCGTGTCCTCGACTTGGCGTTATTAATTTTCGTCGTCTTCAACTCTTTTTGTAGGGCTTTTCTTCTATTTTCGAGCTCTTTTTACTCCTATTTGGATTTTACCAAATATTTATGTACCTTGCATGAAAGAAACATATTCGAAAGTAAAAGCTTTCTAAATAGGTATAAATAGCATAAATTCGTAGCAATATTGATGTAATTATTGATGATATTATAGGTGTATTTTAGGCTTAACAGTTGTCTATTGACTTACCATTTTCGTCGGCGCAGAGGACAGTGTCAGTGCCCATAGGGGTAGATATTGACTTGCAATTCTCAAGTTCATACTTCTTCAATATCTCCTTAGCATACTTAGTTTGACTGATGAAGATGCCATTTTTCCCTTGTTTGATTTGAAGTCCAAGGAAGAAGTTGAGTTCTCCCATCATTGACATTTCAAACTCAGTCTGCATCTGCTTACTAAATTCCTTACACATGGACTCGTTAGTGGCACCAAAAATAATGTCATCAACATATATCTGAGCCAGTAGGGTATCTTTACCCTTCCTCTTAATGAATAAGGTTGTATCAGCTTTACCTCTGACATAATTTCTAGTCAGCAGGAAACTGGTCAGCCTCTCATACCAAGCACGTGGTGCTTGTTTGAGACCATACAGAGCCTTTTTGAGCTTATAAACGTGGTTTGGGAACTTAGGATCCTCAAACCCTGGAGGCTGATTAACATAGACTTCCTCGTTTATAACTCCATTAAGGAATGCACTCTTAACATCCATTTGAAATAATTTAAAGTTCATATAACTTGCATATGCACATAAAATTCTTATAGCCTCTAGCCTTGCCACTGGGGCGAAGGTCTCACCGTAGTCAATACCTTCTTGCTGACTGTAGCCTTGAGCTACAAGTCTTGCTTTGTTCCTGACCACGTTCCCTTGTCCATCTAGCTTGTTGTGGAAGACCCATCTTGTTCCTATGGTCTTCTGGCTTCTTGGATTTGGCACTAAGTCCCATACTTCATTTCTTCTGAACTGATCAAGTTCTTCTTACATTGCACTCATCCAGAACTCATCGTGCTCAGCTTCAGAGAAGTTATTTGGTTCCTAAACTGAGACAAATGCTACGTTGCTGAGGTATCTCCTGAGTTGATTTCTTGTCATCAGGGTGTTTTCAGCAGCATCAAGAATGGCACTTTCTGAGTGTCCTCTTGGTATTCTGATCTCTTTTGGAAGAGTGATGTCTTGAGCTGGTTGTGTTTCAACAATCTCTGCAGGTATAGATTGGTCAGTGAAAACAATTTGAGTTTCGCTTTTACCTTTGGTCAGCCCTTGAGGTAGTGACTCAGCGGCTGTTTCTTGGTCAACGGGTGCTGAGTATGGATCATCCTCAGTCAGTTGCTTATCTTTTCCTGCAGGGTTAGTTTCATCGAACTCAACGTGTACTGACTCTTCTAGGACCTGAGTTCGTTTATTGAAAACTCTATATGCTTTGCTGTTTGTTGAGTAGCCTAAAAAGATAGCTTCATCAGCTTTTTAATCAAACTTAGCAAGGCTGTCTTTGGTATTTACAATAAAACATTTACAGCCGAAGGCACAAAAGTATCCAATGTTGGGATTTCGTCCTTTCCAAAGTTCGTAGGGAGTCTTCTTTAATATGGGTCTGACTAGAGCCCTATTAAGTATGTAGCACGCTGTGTTGTCAGCTTCTCCCCAAAAGTATTTTCGAAGCCTATGCTCACTCAGCATTGTCCTGGCTATTTCAACCAAGGTTCTATTTTTCCTTTCAACTACCCCATTCTGTTGAGGCGTTCTAGGAGCAAAAAAATTATGGTCAATGCCGCTGGCTTCACAGAATTCAACAAACTGTTGGTTTTTGAATTCTCCACCATTATCACTTCGGATGTGAGCTAACTTTAGGTCTTTATCATTTTCAAGTTTTCTTACTAAAGTTGAAAACGTCTCAAAGGTTTCATCCTTGCTGCTCAACAAGATGATCCAAGTGTACCGAGAAAAGTCATCTACAATGACCAAGGAAAATCTTCTACCACCCAAGCTCAGCGGCTGGACTGGTCCGAAGAGATCCAAGTGTAGCAACTCTAGTGGACGCTTGGTTGAGACAATGTTTTTACTATGAAAAGACGTTTTAGTTTGTTTTCCAGCCTGACAAGCGTTGCCTAATTGATCTTTTTCGAACTTAAGTTCCGGCAGTCCCTCAACTAATTTCTTTCTTGCTAATTTGGCCAAGAGGTCCATGCTTACATGACCAAGTCTCTTGTGCCATAGCCAGGAATTTTCTTCCTTTGACACTAAGCATACATTTTTTGAAAATTTCTTTTCCAAATTCAGCATAAAGACATTATCAATACGAGGGGCAGTTAAAATCAGTTCATTTGTTTTTCCCTCGAGTATTTTACATCCAGTGTTATCAAATATAACTTTTCTCCCGTTATCACATAGTTGAGCTACGCTGAGTAAGTTATATTTAAGTCCACTGACTAGGGAGACTGACTCAATAGTAGGATTACCACCAACGGTTCCTGACCCTACTATCTTACCCTTTTTGTTGTCTCCGAAACTTACACTTCCACCTCGTTTACGCACAAGTGTGATGAATTGAGTTTCATCACCAGTCATTGTTGGGGTTTTGTGTCCTATAGTCAATTGTTGCAGGATACAAACTTATTGTAAATGAATTGTTCTTTATATCATTTGTTTTAATGAGATATATGTTTTATAACTATATAAAGGCAATCCCTTTTAAGCACTAAATAAAGTCTAATAAAAGGAAATCCGTAAGTTTGTTTAAAGTGATTATAAAGTGTTCATACAAGCATGAAGTGAGACAAAACTTTATAATAAACTAATAAACTTAAAACCACCCCAAGTCAAGTGATATATTTAGGATTGATATATCACAGTTGAGACTTGTATGTAACAATGTCTTCTGTCCGACAGAAAGCTGATCTCACAAGCTTCACATATATAGATATCTGGACAGTTACATAGATCCGGTGAAACGTTGTTCATTAGGATTGGGGATCCGACTTGAGATAACAGGATGGGTAGATTCATCCTTGTCACCTGTTCATCTCAATGGTATTAATAGGTATAACTAATCCTCAGACTCAAAGGAATGTTAATTGGTCATCCTGAATTACTGAATGTGAGACTTTGATCGCGTGGTCCCACGATCCTTAACAGAGATGACTCTGGGGTGTGAACTGCAAAGGTTGGGTGTCACAGGAGGTAATGTCAGGGTAGTTATACATTGGATTGAGCATTTATCACTCCCGATGAATGAGAGATACATCCAAGGATCGCTTGTGGAAGAGTCGACTCTAAACCCTTGCAAGGTGATAGCTTAAGAGTAGAAATTCGGATTTCACTTAACCTATCTTTTGAGTTGACTCGGCCAATAACAAGTAAAATGAACGTCTCGCCATATGTGACTTGACATTACCCATAGTCATAAGATTCAGTTCAAGGATGTAGTTGATAAATGATCGTATTATACCGTAACTAATACGGAAGGGTTAACGACAGAATCAACCTGTCTTCTTAACGGACTCTGGGGGAATGATTACGGACATGCCGATAACATGTTCTGTTCATCATTCCGTTATGCAAGGATTAAATATAATTCTTGAAGAAATTAATTTAATAGTTGCATACGGCCAGAAGTAGTAAGGACCTAATGGATCACACATAAGACTTGGAAACAAAAGAGAGATGGATCTGATTAATAGATGGAAGCCCAATTGAGCCCAGTAAGGCCCACATGGATAGGGGGGTCGAAATTTATATATATGATTAGGGAAGGAATTAATTTATTCCACTAATCCTAATTTGATTAGGATTATGAATTAAATTAATTAAGAGATAATTAAAGTAGGAGTTTTAATTAGATTAATATGCTCCTATTATTATCTAACTAGGTTACTTATTATTATCCTAATTATATTAGACATATAGTAAGATAATAATTAGAAATCCTATTCTGAATTGGATTCCTATTAAGTGACCTATTCCTATCTAACTAGGTTTAGATACAACCTAATATATATACCCCTACCCTAATGAATTTCGACACACTAATTCCTCCCCCCTACAAGTGATTTTCGAAATTGCTTCTGGAGAGAGAAAGAAAGAATTCCATTCCCAAGTTCGTGGACAAGAATTCATTCGGCATTCCATCGATTGATTAATCTAATTCATCCCTCTTTCTCCTTGATCTTGTGTTGGTTAATTAGAGGTAATCTATTTTGGTTACATCTCATAAGGGTTGATTCTAATTTAACCTCACCGTGTTCACGAAAGAAGAAAAACAATCAAAATGGAGAAATTCGTTTTTCTTCGCCTACATCAGGTCAGTTCACTATTTCGAGGATTCCCGGAGATTGAACCGTCGGATCGTCGCGATTTTTGGACAGTAGCTTCTAGACACATTCTTCCACGTTTCCACCGAAGGGATTGTCGTTCGGAGGTCTGGAAGGTCTATTTCGAATAGGGGCAGATTGGTAAACAGTTTACATCTCCTTTGAAGTTGTGGGCACTTCGTTTGCAACGGTAGATTGATCATCGAAAGGTATATCTTCTTATCCCTCTTTATATGAAATAACGATTAACGGATCCTATGGTTAAAAGGAAGTAGGGTAAAATTTTTATATTTCCGCTGCTATACCTTAGTCCTATTTCCAACAGTGGTATCAGAGCCATCGTTAAATTCGTTATTTCATATATGAAATTTAGAAACTTTCAATAGGATTGAATGAATATTTATGGTTAGGATTAATTAACAAATTGTTTGGTTAATTAATTCTAAAGATAAATAAGTGAAATAGATTATTCGTATGTTCCTAATTATTTCGGTTGATAATCATTATAACAAAATCTATTAGTTTTATGGTTAGATTGATAAAATTAGTTTTATTAATTCTAAAGATAAAACGGAAAGCTATTGTAGTTTTTCCTATTTCTGAAAATCGCTTTTCAACCGTTTTGAAAATCTGATATATATATATGTAATTTAAAATTAGTTTTGAATATAAAATATATATATATGTACATGTTTCGGAAATTAATAGTTTTCTGCTTTTGATTATCGAATGAAAATTCGTTTAAAAGTTTGTTTTTACCAAGTTGTAAATCAAAGCGTTAAATGAATTGAAATCAAAATAATTGGGACATGCATAATTGAAGTTTTGTATGGTTATATTAATCTAAGAATTAATATAAAGATACAAAACGGTTAGAAGTAAAATTAGATGGGAGATCCATTAGTTTCTGGTATGACACCTGGATTGGTGACAAACCGTTGATTGAGGTGTGCATCGCCCCTCCGCCGAATGATCTCCTCTCCTGGAGAATTGCTGATGTGGTGGACTCGGAGGGAGACTGGATCTGGTCTAAGTTCGACTCCTTTCTTAGCCTGGAGACCCTCCTTAATATTAGAGGTGTGAAGATTAGTAATCAGGAGGAGGATAAGGACAGACACTGCTGGGCCTTGACTAATAATGGTTCTTATTCTTGCAAATCGGCCTATGAAGCTTTTACCCCTAATAGGGCTGATCCTCCTTTGGAAATTCGGAAGTCCATTTGGGCCCTCAAAGTCCCCTACCGCATTAGGAGTTTCCTATGGCTGGGAGTCAAAGACAGGCTCCTCACGAATGCAGATAGACACAGAAGGCACTTGGCTGTATCTGGTGCCTGTAGCAGATGCAGCGGCCATGTGGAAACCTTGTGCCATGCTTTGAGGGATTGCCCGAATAGTAGAAAGGTTTGGGAAGGGGTCCTTCCTCACCACATCCTTCCTTCCTTTATGGGGTTCTCTGATATTGACTGGTTCTCTGAAGGCGTTAATGGGAATTTGTTGGCCAGTATGGAGCACGGGGCTATTCTCTTCGCTATTATTTGTCACCAAATGTGGAAATGGAGGAATGAAGAGTTATTTGCTGAGAAGACTGTCTTTATTCCTGACCTCCGGTTTTACTTCTCGAAAAAACTCTCTGTTATTACAAAGAGTTTTGAAGGAGAGCCCCTGGTTCACCCCTCCCCGGTTAAAGAGGTCCAGTTAGTTGGTTGGAGGAAGCCCAGGGAAGGGGTTGTCAAGTTGAATACGGATGGCTCCTGCCTTAGTAATGGCAGAATTGCTGCTGGTGGAGTTCTTCGGGATGCTGGTGGCGCCTGGCTGGCTGGGTTTACCTATAACTTAGGTACGGGCTCCTCCTTTACTGCAGAGCTCTGGGGGATCTTGTCTGGCATTAAACTCGCCATTTGCATGGGTGTTAAAAGACTTTCGGTGGAGTCTGACAATTTGGAGGCTATCAACAGGATTTCGGATAGATAGGTTGTTTGTCTTAAGAGTCAGAATCTCATTAAAGCCATCTTGAGGCTTCGTCCTGCCTTCGATTCTCTTACCTTCTCCCATATTTATAGGGAGCAAAACCGCGTGGCGGATCGCTTGGCAGCTGCTGGGCATGGGGGGATGTTAGGTGTTTCTACCCTTTCCGTTCCTCCTTCTTTTCTGTTACCTTCTCTTCTTGAGGATAGGATTGGGGTCAGTCTTCCTAGACTGATCCCGGGTTAGGTTTTTGTTTGTTTGTTTTTTTTCTTCCATTCTTACCAAAAAAAAAAGATGGAAATTAATTTGATAAGTTAATGTGATTAACATAAATATTACATAAATCAGTTATGTAATCAACCAATTAAATTTATTTAATTGAGTCTTTGCATGTTTGGAGTTATGGACATATTTGGACCCTCTTTTATTCTTTTGGTATTTTTGAAATAGGGCCTGCGCATCCTGCCTTTCTACTATCTATTGTAATTTCTATTCTCATCTATTCCCTTCAATTTTCAATTGAAGTTTTCTTTAGTAGTATAGAAAATTAATGTGTAATTTTCAAGGCGCCATGGAGAAGACGGAGGACCTAAAGAGAAATATGTAATAGTTAGTATTTCCTTAGATTTGCCCTTTTATTCCGTCTCTGGCTCGACGGAATAATTTAGATGATATGTCCATAACGCCAATGTATGTGTGAATGCATGTCTGATGTATGCTAAAGCAAATCAAGACTAAGTTAGATTATGAGACTTAAATAAAAATCTCTCATTAAAAAGTTAAGTAAATAAATAAGTTATTAAAATCGGTTGCCCCTCCCTAATATTATAATTCAGCCGGCAGTACTGGGGGCCTTTGGGTTGTTGGCAAAAGTCAAGCTCGGGGTCTTATGGTAACACCTGGATTATCGAAAATAGTTCTTTCATGAATATGGGGTAATACTTAAATTAGAGTATGACAATTGGTTGGCAAAAGTCATGTTGTTCATACACTAATGGGCAAAATGGTTGGGATTAATATGAATGGCATATTAGTTACTAATGTGGTTAGTAACCCAATAACCTAGGAGTCACATTCGAGATGTGATTGATTGAATGAATCTACCTAACGAATGAGACTAGTTTTTTGGCTAAAGTTAAGGCGAAATCTCAGGAGTTAGGATCCTAGCTCACTAAAGGATTTGTGAAATTCTTCGAATTAATATGGAGGGTTATTAATTTGGCAAAATAGTGGGAGCAATCTGAAATAAATTAAAAGGCCTATAATTTTAGATTGTTATACTTTAAAGCAAATAAATAACATACGTTTACTCTTTCTCACTCTCAGTTTAATGAAACACTCTTAAAATCATGACTAACACCAATCTGCAAAATACATTTACCGATAACAAGTTGAATAGTTCAAACTTCACCGACTGGTATCGCAACCTCAAAATTGTTTTGAAGTTCGATAAAATAGGGTCTGTATTTGATACATTGATACCCCCTATCCCTGAGGATGATGCTCCCATCGAGGAAATCGATGCTTACAAGAAGCACAAGGCTGATGACGATCATGCCGGATGCATCATACTTGCATCGATGACATCGGAATTACAAAGGCAACTATGCCTGTTCCATCATCATGCGCCTAAAGGAATTGTTTGGGAAACGAACCAGGTGCAAACGCTACGAGATATCCAAATGGTTATATCGTTGCAGGATGCAAGAGGGCACATCAATCATGACACATTGTGTCAAGATGATTGGCTATATTACCAAACTTTCTAGTATTGGATTCGCGATGGATAACGAACTAAGTGTAGACTTAATTCTTCAATCCCTCCCAAAGAGTTATTCATAGTTCATCATGAACTATCAGATGAATGACTTGCAAACCTCTCTTGAAGAGCTTGCAAATATGCTCAAGTCAGTTGAGCCCAATATTCAGAAAGGCAAGGCAATACCGGCTATTGTCATAAAGGGATCATAGAAAAGGAAAGGGAATTTTCCCAATCCTAAACATCCCAAGAAAGGTAAGAAAGATGTGCCCAAGGGAAAGAAAGTTAAGAAGCCCAAAGGAGAGTGCCACTATTATGGTGACATGGGGCATTGGAAGAGAAATTGTTCTTTGTACCGAGCTACCCTCCAGAAGGGAAAAGCCGGTACTCCAAACATCTGGTATGTTCTATATTTCGATAAAGAACAATAGTTGCAATTCTTATAAAGATTCGATCTTTTATTTTTCAGGAATATTACAAAATGGGATTTATGTGTTAGATGATAAAACTCCTGTTTTTGCAATTGATACCAAAAGACATAAGCTAGATAATTCGACTTACTTGTGGCATTGTCGTTTAGGCCATATAAACAAGAGACGCATGCTAAAGCTTCATTCAGATGGGCTTATAGATTCAATTGATTCTGAATCATTGGAAACATGCGAATCATGTTTAAAAGGTAAAATGACAAAGACACCCTTTAGCAATAAAGGTGAGCGTGTATCAGACACTCTAGGTCTCATTCATTCGGATGTATGTGGTCCTATGTCAGTCCAAGCAAGAGGAGGATTCAGATACTTCATTAGCTTCATAAATGACCATACTCGATATGGCTACATCTACTTGATGAAGAACAAGTCAGAAGCTTTTGACAAGTTCAAATGCTTCAAGAATGAAGTGGAAAATCAATTAGGAAAGAAAATAAAGACGCTTCGATCCGATAGAGGTGGCGAATATCTTTCTGATGATTTTCTGAATTATCTAACTGAATGTGGGATATGCTCACAATGGACACCTCCCTATACACCACAACACAATGGTGTGTCCGAGAGGAGAAACCGTACCCTATTAGATATGGTACGATCCATGATGAGCATGGCCTTACTTCCAAAGACGTTCTGGGGCTATGCCTTAGAAACCACCCTCTTCACCCTAAATCGAGTACCAACTAAATTCGCCAGTTTCACACCATATGAATTGTTCGTTGGTAGGAAACCCGTGTTCTCATTTATGAGAGTATGGGGTTGTTCGGCATATGTCAAACGCATTGCGTCCGACAAATTAGATTCTAAATCTGATAAATGTTTCTTCATTGGATATCCCAAAGAGACCGTAGGGTATTACTCCTATCATCCAGATGATCAGAAAGTAATAGTATCCAGATACGCAACCTTCTTAGAGAAAGAGTTTCTCGAAGAAACACAAAAGGGAAGCGTGATTGAACTCGACGAAGTTCAAGAGGAAGAGACGCCAGCTGAAACAACAGAAGAGGTTGAAGTACCCGAAGAAGTCCCATTAGATGAGACTCCAGTGGCACCTATTCGTAGATCACGAAGAGTTCGTGAACTCCCAGTTAGATATGGTTTTCTAGTAGGAGATGATGACGAGGTTCCCGTGTTAGACGACGAACCCGAAAACTACGAAGAGGCTCTTACTAGTCCAGATTCTAAAGCATGGCTTGAGGCCATGGATTCTGAAATGGATTCCATGTATACTAACCAAGTGTGGACTTTGGTTGATCCACCCGAAGGAATAAAACCCATCGGGTGCAGGTGGATCTTCAAAAGGAAGACTGACATGGATGGAAAGGTTAGCACCTACAAAGCTAGGTTGGTAGCGAAAGGATATCGTCAAAAACAAGGCGTTGATTATAACGAAACCTTCTCTCCCGTTGCTATTTCCAAATCAATCAGAATCATGCTTGCAATTGCCGCTCATTTTGATTATGAGATTTGGCAAATGGATGTGAAAACAGCTTTCCTAAACGGAAACCTGCTTGAGGATGTATACATGATGCAACCTGAAGGTTTCATATCAAAGGATGCAAATAAAGTTTGCAAACTTCAGAGATCCATTTATGGACTCAAGCAAGCATCTAGAAGCTGGAATAAGCGTTTTGACGAAACCATAAAACAATTTGGTTTCGAACAAAATTGCGAGGAAGCTTGCATTTACAAGAAAGCAAGTGGGAGCTCTATAGCATTTCTCATACTATATGTGGATGATATACTGTTAATGGGAAATGACATTGCTCTATTACAATCGGTGAAAGTTTGGTTATCCGGTAACTTCTCAATGAAAGACCTTGGTGAAGCAGCCTATATACTTGGTATAAAGATCTATAGAGATAGATCGCGTAGACTGCTTGGTCTTTCACAGGCTACATACATTGAAAAGGTGCTAAATCGGTTTAGCATGCTTGAATCGAAACGAGGTAACTTACCCATGGTACATGGAGTGAAGTTAAACAATCATCAATGCCCTAAAACTGATGATGACAAACGACGCATGGCTGTAGTCCCGTATGCCAGCGCGATCGGTTCGATTATGTATGCTATGCTATGCACTAGACCTGACGTAGCGTTCGCGTTATCAGTAACGAGTCGTTACCAAGGGAATCCGAGAGACGAGCATTGGATTACCGTCAAGAACATTCTTAAGTACTTGAGAAGGACTAAAGATATGTTCCTAGTGTACGGAGAAGGAGATCTGAAAATTGAAGGATTTTCAGACGCTAGTCATCTCACAGATGAGAATGATTTTAAATCCCAATCAGGATACCTGTTTATCTTGAATGGGGGCGCGGTCAGTTGGAAGAGTTCCAAGCAGGGAAGTGTGGCTTTCTCTACGACCGAGTCAGAGTACATCGCTGCTGCGGAAGCGGCAAAGGAAGCGGTTTGGATTAGAAAGTTCATTACAGAACTAGGAGTGGTGCCTGACATTGTCAATCCCATTACTCTGTACTGTGATAACAATGGAGCCATTGCGCAAGCAAAGGAACCACGGTCTCATAATGCATCCAAACACTACCTAAAGCGATACCACATCATCAGAGAGATTGTGGCTAGAGGAGATGTGAGAATAGAAAGAGTACCTACCGAGGACAACGTTGCAGATCCGTTGACAAAGCCTTTAACCCAGAAAGTACATGATCGTCATTTAACTTCTACTGGGATAAGTTTTAGAAACAATTGGCTTTAGTCCAAGTGGGAGTATGTTGGGGTTTTGTGTCCTATAGTCAATTGTTGCAGGATACAAACTTATTGTAAATGAATTGTTCTTTATATCATTTGTTTTAATGAGATATATGTTTTATAACTATATAAAGGCAATCCCTTTTAAGCACTAAATAAAGTCTAATAAAAGGAAATCCGTAAGTTTCTTTAAAGTGATTATAAAGTGTTCATACAAGCATGAAGTGAGACAAAACTTTATAATAAACTAATAAACTTAAAACCACCCCAAGTCAAGTGATATATTTAGGATTGATATATCACAGTTGAGACTTGTATGTAATAATGTCTTCTGTCCGACAGAAAGCTGATCTCACAAGCTTCACATATATAGATATCTGGACAGTTACATAGATCCGGTGAAACGTTGTTCATTAGGATTGGGGATCCGACTTGAGATAACAGGATGGGTAGATTCATCCTTGTCACATGTTCATCTCAATGGTATTAATAGGTATAACTAATCCTCAGACTCAAAGGAATGTTAATTGGTCATCCTGAATTACTGAATGTGAGACTTTGATCGCGTGGTCCCACGATCCTTAACAGAGATGACTCTGGGGTGTGAACTGCAAAGGTTGGGTGTCACAGGAGGTAATGTCAGGGTAGTTATACATTGGATTGAGCATTTATCACTCCCGATGAATGAGAGATACATCCAAGGATCGCTTGTGGAAGACTCGACTCTAAACCCTTGCAAGGTGATAGCTTAAGAGTAGAAATTCGGATTTCACTTAACCTATCTTTTGAGTTGACTCGGCCAATAACAAGTAAAATGAACGTCTCGCCATATGTGACTTGACATTACCCATAGTCATAAGATTCAGTTCAAGGATGTAGTTGATAAAGGATCGTATTATACCGTAACTAATACGGAAGGGTTAACAATAGAATCAACCTGTCTTCTTAACGGACTCTGGGGGAATGATTACGGACATGCCGATAACATGCTCTGTTCATCATTCCGTTATGCAAGGATTAAATATAATTCTTGAAGAAATTAATTTAATAGTTGCATACGGCCAGAAGTATGCTACCTTTAGATTCCCCTAGAACTTCCTTCGCTACTTCCCTTATACTATGCTCCATCTTATTCCATATCGAATCTATATCTGAATCCATATTGCAAGTCCAAATATCTTTTTTGGTCATCTCATCCACAAATTTTTGTTGATTCTCCCCTTGCAATTTCCACCACTTAATCTTAGTCTCTACTTGAGGTGTTTGTTTTCTTATACATTTCCTACTTCAAAAATCTAGCACCACTACTCTATGTTGGGTTGTCGTACTCTCACCAGGGATCACCTTACAATCAATATAACTCTTTCTCCAAGCACTCCTTACTAAGAAGAAGTCAATTTGGCTCGCATTACCGCCACTCCGATAAGTCACTAAGTGGGATGTTCTCTTCATAAACCATGTGTTCATGATACTCAAGTCATAGGCTGATGCGAATTCCAAAATATCATTTCCTGCTTCATTCTTATCTCCAAAGCCATACCCTCCATGAACACTCTCAAACCCATCTCGCCTAGAACCCACGTGTCCATTGAGATCACCCCCTAGTACCATTTTTTCATCCCTAGGAACCTGTTGCACCACTTCCTCTAAGTCATCCCAAAAAGCTTGTCTTATAGACACATCTAATCCTATTTGTGGCGCATATGCACTAATGACATTCACAACCTCATCCCCTATCACTAGCTTAACACTCATAATTCTATCGCTCTTCCTAGACACCGCTACTACCTCATCAATATACTCCCTATCAATAAGAATACCTACTCCATTTCTACCCTTATCCTTTCCTGAGTACCAAAGCTTATAACCCCAAGGAGCTATCTCTCTAGCCTTGGCTCCAATCCACTTGGTTTCTTGTAGGCATAATATATTTATTCTCCTCCTCTTCATAACATCTACAATTTCAGCTAATCTTCCTGTCAAAGAACCTATGTTCCATGTCCCAAAGCGTAACCTACTACCCTTACCCCTACCCCTACCATTACCGTGGACTAGCTTATTTACCCGCAACCCTTGCATATTTGACACCACCCCCGGGTCCTGGGGTGGCGCGCCGCTTCGGGGCGACGACCTAGCAACCCTTGCACATTTATCACTACACCCGGGTCTAGGAAGTGCAGCGCGTCGCTGAGTAGGGAACGCCCCAACGGGTAAGGACACATCTTGGTGGACAGAAGAAGTACGACAAGCAGTAAAGAGTAAGAGAGAATCCTATAAACTATTAGGGAAATGTAGGAGTGACGAGAACTACGAAAAATACAAAGAGGCTAAAAGGGAAGTAAAGAAGGTCATACGAGATGCTAGAGCAAAGGTGAATCGGGATCTGTATACAAGATTGGATACGAAAGAAGGGGAAAGAGACATATATAGAATTGCTCGGATGAGAGATAGGAAGACGCGAGATCTCGGAAAAGTTAAATGTGTGAAGGATGTGGACCAGAAAGTCCTAGTTGGAGATAAGGATATCAAGGAACGATGGAGGTCCTATTTTGATGACTTATTTAATGGAGATCGCCAACAAGATGTTGGAGATATAAGTATCCATCACGATATGATAAATCATGAATGCCTGCGGAGAATTCAAAAGGGTGAAGTCAAAATGACATTAAGTAAGATGAAGTTGAAGAAAGCAGTAGGACCTGATGGCATCCCTATTGAGATTTGGAGATGTTTGGGAGAAAGAGGAATCGAATGGTTGACGACGTTCTTCAACAAAATTTGGAGAAACAATAAGATGCCATCAGAATGGAGGAAAAGTACTTTAATCCCTTTGTATAAGAACAAAGGCGATGTCCAAGATTGTGCCAACTATCGGGGAATCAAATTAATGAGTCACACTATGAAACTTTGGGAGCGAGTGATTGAACAAAGGCTAAGGAGGACGGTGAAGATCTCGGAAAACCAGTTTGGCTTTATGCCGGGAAGATCAACTATGGAAGCCATCCATCTAATGAGACAATTAATGGAGCACTATCGAAATAAGAAGAAAGACTTGCATATGGTTTTCATTGACTTGGAGAAAGCATATGATAAGGTACCAAGGGAAGTACTTTGGTGGGCCTTGACAAGGAAAGGCATTTCGCGGAAATATATTGACATCATAAAGGACATGTATGAGGGAGTATGCATGAGTGTACGTACTAGTGTTGGGAAGACTGAAGAGTTTCCTATTACGATTGGAGTGCATCAAGGTTCCGCACTAAGCCCATTTCTTTTTGCCATCGTTATGGATGAACTAACAAGTTCACTTCAAGATGGTATACCATGGTGCATGCTGTTTGCAGATGATATTGTGTTGGTTGATGAGACGAAAGAAGGAGTGGAGATGAAGTTGGAACTATGGAGGCAAACTCTAGAATCTAGAGGCTTTAAGTTGAGTCGAAGTAAGACATAATATTTGGAGTGTAAGTTTAGCGGCCGTAGGAGTAGGGAGGCAGGGACAATCACCCTAGATGGGAGCGTTGTTCAGGCCTCGGATTGCTTCCGGTATTTAGGATCTATTATCCAAACGGATGGAGAAGTAGATGGAGATGTTGCTCATAGGATTAAAGCTGGTTGGTCGAAGTGGAAGAGTGCTACGGGTTTCCTTTGTGATCCCGGCATGCCTAATAGATTGAAGGGAAAATTCTACCGGACGGCAATTAGACCAGCATTGTTATATGGTACGGAGTGTTGGGCAGTGAAACACTGCCACATCCATAAGATGTCGGTGGCGGAGATGCGTATGTTGAGATGGATGTGTGGTCACACGAGAAAGGACCGGGTGCGTAATGAAATAATTAGGACAAAAGTAGGGGTCACATCTATTGAGAATAAAATGAGAGAAAACCGACTAAGGTGGTTTGGCCATGTGAGACGTAGAGCGCTTGATGCGCCGGTTAGGAGAACCGAAGAGTGGCAAAGGGATGTAGTGGTGAGGGGTAGGGGAAGACCTAAGCAAACTTGGAGGAGGGTGATCGAGAGTGATATGAGTTTATTGGGAATTGAGAAAAATATGGTAGTGGATAGGACGGAGTGGAGGGAGCGAATCTGTGTCGCTGACACGACTTGATTTTCACGGTTTTATATGATGGTTCATGTTAGCCGACCCCGAATCATTTCGGGACTAAGGCTTTGTTGTTGTTGTTGTTGTTGTATACGGCCAGAAGTAGTAAGGACCTAATGGATCACACATAAGACTTGGAAACAAAAGAGAGATGGATCTGATTAATAGATGGAAGCCCAATTGAGCCCAGTAAGGCCCACATGGATAGGGGGGTCGAAATTTATATATATGATTAGGGAAGGAATTAATTTATTCCACTAATCCTAATTTGATTAGGATTATGAATTAAATTAATTAAGAGATAATTAAAGTAGGAGTTTTAATTAGATTAATATGCTCCTATTATTATCTAACTAGGTTACTTATTATTATCCTAATTATATTAGACATATAGTAAGATAATAATTAGAAATCCTATTCTGAATTGGATTCCTATTAAGTGACATATTCCTATCTAACTAGGTTTAGATACAACCTAATATATATACCCCTACCCTAATGAATTTCGACACACTAATTCCTCCCCCTACAAGTGATTTTCGAAATTGCTTCTGGAGAGAGAAAGAAAGAATTCCATTCCCAAGTTCGTGGACAAGAATTCATTCGGCATTCCATCGATTGATTAATCTAATTCATCCCTCTTTCTCATTGATCTTGTGTTGGTTAATTAGAGGTAATCTATTTTGGTTACATCTCATAAGGGTTGATTCTAATTTAACCTCACCGTGTTCACGAAAGAAGAAAAACAATCAAAAGGGAGAAATTCGTTTTTCTTCGCCTACATCAGGTCAGTTCACTATTTCGAGGATTCCCGGAGATTGAACCGTCGGATCGTCGCGATTTTTGGACAGTAGCTTCTAGACACATTCTTCCACGTGTCCACCGAAGGGATTGTCGTTCGGAGGTCTGGAAGGTCTATTTTGAATAGGGGCAGATTGGTAAACAGTTTACATCTTCTTTGAAGTTGTGGGCACTTCGTTTGCAACGGTAGATTGATCATCGAAAGGTATATCTTCTTATCCCTCTTTATATGAAATAACGATTAACGGATCCTATGGTTAAAAGGAAGTAGGCTAAAATTTTTATATTTCCGCTACTATACCTTAGTCCTATTTCCAACAGTCATATGCCTCGAGCATGCGCTGTCAATGTACCACATTTTTTTACTTCTCAGCACACCTCATGCTTACCTGCAATATAGCTAGTTATCTTTAGGTACCCAAGTCTTTTTGGGTCCTTGTTTGTTAGGCTCAGCAGGTAAAGCATCATATTTGATCTTATGACGACACACTTGGACAGTGTGTCCATTTTTCCCACAGAAGTCACAGCCGACCTTCCGTTTGGGATATCTCACTGACTGGTCAGCACCCCAGTACTGAGCATGCCAGCACACCTTTGTGGTGTGTCCCTTCTTCCCACAGAAGTCACACTGGACATTCCGTTGGGGATTCCATCTCTGCTGACCAGTACTTCGGTACTGAGTGTTCAGAGGAATATTTCTTTTATTCGGAACCTTGAATTGATTCTGAATAGATGTGATGTCCTTTCTCAATTTCTTAGAATCTGATTGGACCTCTGAGACAAACTTGTGCATAGTTTCTACGTTGCTATGCAAAGTTGAGTTGTCTTGGAGAAGATATCGAAGGTCACTCAGTTTGACCTCTTCAATCTCATCACATCGCCTGCTGAGTGCTCTAACCTTCTCGTTACACTTTTTGATAAGTGTGTAGAGGTGACTCAGGGCATTTATCATTTCATTTCTGAGCAGGGGTAGTGATATTACCTCAGTTGAGTGTGCCTCATCGTCAGATGCAATGGAGGGGTCAGCATGCTCAGAAACACAAGGCTCAGCAAGCTCATCTGCCATGAAGCAGATCTTTGCTGACTCAGTGGCATCAGCTCCTGATGATGATGAATCTTCACTATCACTCTAGGTTGCCACCATTGCCTTCTTGTTGTTCTTCTTTTCCTTCCTCAAGGTAGGATAGCTTGATTTGATATGGCCAGTTTGATGACATTCAAAGCATGTGATGGGCTTTGAGCTGTCCTTCTTGTACTTGTTGTCGCTAGACTCGGCTTTGTACTTGTCAAACTTCTTGTAAGGCTTCTTGGAATATTTATCATTCTTTCTGAACAGCCTTTTCATTTTTCTAGTGAACATGGCCATCTCTTCATCGTCTGTTGAGCTCCCATCAGTGGAGTCAGCTTTCATGACAAGAGACTTTTGCTTCTTGTCCTCAGACTTCTCCTTCACCTCAAAATTCTTCATTGAGATCTCATGGGTCAGTAGAGATCCAATGAGTTCATCATACTTGTAGGTGGTCAAGTCTTGAGCTTCCTCAACAGATGTTTTCTTGGCTTGTCAGCTTTTGGGTAGGCTCCTCAGTATCTTCTTGACTTGCTCTTCCTCAGTAAAGATCTTGTCAAGACTTTTGAGCTCGTTGATAATGTTTGTGAATCTTGAGTTCATTTCAGAGATTCCTTCATCATCATTCATTTCAAACAGCTCGTACAACCTCATGTGCTGGTTCACATTAGACTTCTTAACTTTGTTGGTTCCTTCATAGGTGACCTCCAGTTTCTTCCAAATCTCCTGCGCTGACTCACAACCTGAAATCTTGTTGTACTCTGCAGCATCTAACGCACAGTGAAGCATGTTTATAGCCGAAGCATGATTTTGTAGCTTCTTGAGGTCATCTTCTGACCACTTAGCCTCAGCTTTGACAACCGTTTGGCCGTCAATAGTTTCAACAGGAACAAATGGGCCTTGGACTATAGAAAGCCATGCACTCATATTTGTTTCCTGGATGAAATTTTCATTCTGTTCTTCCAAAAGGTGTAGTTAGACCCGAAGAACATAGGAGGCCGAGTAATGGACAGTCCCTCAGGAAGAATCTGAGTTGTCTGATTTCCTGGGAGGAAACGAGTGTTGTTCTCAGCCATTGTGGGGATCAGCTCAAGATAGTTATATCTTGCTCAGTGAGCTTTTAAGCTCTGATACCACTTGTTGGTCCCGTATAACGTGACAATGTTAGTTCCAAGGGGGGGGGGGATAGGAACTATTTAAAATTTTTTCCGTTAAGGCTGACTTCTTTTCTTTGAGAAAAGGTTTACACAACGACGCTAAGTAGATTTAAGACACAAGCTTAGTCAACTGGTGACTAAGTCTGCTTCTTTCCTTGAGTCAGGAGATAACACTTAAGTCTATTCCTGAACTCAGCTTCTTAGTGCACTCAACTCAGCGTGAGTTCCTTACTTAGTCAGTTTTATAGCAAGCAATATATAAAGGAGTTTAAAGGTTAGAAATATGTTACTCAGCAGACATATCCTGGTTCGGCCTCTCCGCCTACGTCCAGTCCCCGGAACTCATTCCGAGCTTTTTGAATCCTCTACTGAGCTCTTTAAAGGTAAAGCACAAAACCTTTTACAATAGAAGCTGAGTATACAAGAGTACCTTCCTCTATTCCTCTACTCACTCCTATACCTACCGCTGAGTACTATAACCGAGTACTCAGCTTCTCCTTTTTATTCTTCTAGAAATGATAAGTGTTTATCCTAAACAACAATTGCTAAGACACTTTAGATGAATGAAATCACTCTAGACTTTTACACAAAGATTGGAATTGGTGTAAGGTTTGCTTTGCTTTTCTCACAGAACTTCAAGTGTGAATTTGGTCAGCGTTTCGACTTGATTGAAGATCTGTGTTAAGCCCAAAATATACCTAAAATATCATCAATAATTACATCAATATTGCTACTAATTTATACTCGATTATGTTTCTTTCTTATAAGGTACATAAATATTTGGTAAAATCCAAATAGGAACGAAAAGAGCTCGAAAACAGAAGAAAAACCCTACAAAAGGAGTCGAAGACGATAGAAATTATTAATGCCGAATCGAGGACGCGAACGAAAGCAGAAGAACCGAAAAACGTTCCGTGCCGCGACCGCGGCCCCCAAATTCACGGTCGCGACACGCGTTCCCCAGCTTTTCCTTCCTTCGTTTGAAGACCAGTTGATGCTCCCCCATTCTCGGTAGAGAATTTAATATTCTCGGTACGAGCAGGAGTTTTCAGAAGCCTAGTTACACACTTTCATTTTCGACGAAACGCGATCGTTCGGGTGGATAAAGACGTCGTTTCACAACGGACACGATCCTTCACAACGGACACGACACTTCAATCAAGACTCTTCAACATCTATAAATAAAGAGTTGATGGAGAGTTGAAGATAGGTAGAAAAAAGAGATTAGTATAGAATTTATGCAGAAATTCCGAGTCAAGTGATTCAGAAGTTAGATTTCGATTTTGTAAAAAGCAATATGATGTACACACATTGTTTATTCAATAATAACAAGTTTAGTAGCGTTTAGACATTGTTCCAGTTTAGTTTTCATTTTGGTAGTAGACCGACCCAGTCTCTATTACGAAGATTCAGCGAGAAGATTGAGTAGAGGATCCGCCCCTGAGCCTGACAAACTCTAACGAAACCCAAGGAAAGGATTGACAACCCGTTCACTTGCAAGTCGTCGAATGTTTCCATGCTCCATGTTCTCTGTAAACTTGTATCAATTTATATTTCATCTAATAAAGTCCATTCTATTCGATAGATTTTTATGCAGCACTTATGGTAACCAATCCACTAAAGTGACTGCTGGTGTTTTCATTAAAACGTATTTAATCCAAAATCTTTACAAGGAAACTTTGTTGAACACTTAGGCAAATTATTATCTCGAAAGAGTTTTAATTTGATTAAGGGCAACTATCCCGAAAGGGTTTTGTCATGTTCAAAGCCAATTAATTAGAGGTTCCGTCATTTATTTCATCTTTATAATTCGTACAAAGTTTAAAGTTGTTTTCTTTGCTTAATGCAAACAAATACATCTGTTTACTTTTCTGAAAAGTACTAAACGTTCCTATCTTGCAAATTCATTCTTAAATCAGAATATTTTCTAACGTTTTCATAATCTAATCTAATTCTCATTCTAGGAATTTCAAAACCAAAACCGATTAAACAATTTTTCCATATTATAAACCTAAAAGTAAATTTAACCGATTATAAATAAGTTTTGTTCGAAAAACGTTCCCTATGGGATCGATATCTTTTATTACTACAAGCGTATACCATGCACTTGCGGAAATCGCTCAACAAGTTTTTGGCGCCGTTGCCGGGGAACGCCAAAATTTTTGACAAAATTTTAAATTTTTTCGTTTTTTATTACGAATCTAGGTTTATTCATACTTATTCAAACTTTTATATTTTATTTATTTTCAATTACTAATATATTTATTTTTTTCAAATTCTGTTTTGTAGGTAGTTTCGGTTCGTGCAAAATTTCAAGTTCATGCGCAGTTCTCGAAGTTCAGGCACGTCACCAGATCCTATTGACCCAGAAATTGAAACAACTCTTAAAAAGAACAAGAAAGAAAAGAAAAACAAAACCCTAGTAAAAACTAAAATTGCCGAGCCAGAAGTTATGGCCACACTTATGGATTACGCTAGGCCAGGAGTGGCCGGTGTAACAAACAGTATAGTTAGACCCTAAATTAATGCACATCATTTTGAAATTAAGTCTGCGTTGCTTAATATGTTGCAAAATAATGTAACGTTTTACGAGTTACCTAACGAAAATCCTAATACCCATTTGACAAATTTCTTAGAAATTTGTGACACTTTTAAAATTACTGATGTAACTGCAGAAGCAATCAAACTTCGCCTTTTTCCTTTTACTTTGAAGGATCGAGCCAAAGAATGGTTAACTTCTATGCCAGCCGCATCAATTGAGACTTGGGAGCAATTAGCCCAAGCATTTTTATCAAAATTTTTTCCTTTAGCAAAAACCGCAAGAGTCATTAAAAAGTTAACATCTTTTTCTCAAAATGATAATGAAACTCTTTATGAGGCTTGGGAACGTTTTAAAGAACTTCAATGTTTATGCCCACACCACCAATTGCCCGCTGAACTTTTAATGCAAACATTTTATAATGGACTAAATCCTACAACTAGAGGTTCATTGGACGCTATGTCTGGAGGGTTATTTATGAAGAAAACATCTGCCCAAGCAAGAGAACGTTTGGAGGAAATGGCAATCAACAGCAGTATGTGGCCCGCGGAACGTGGGCACGTACCATTAGCGAAACCATCATCCTCAACAACATCATCAGTTAAAGGTATAGTGAATCTTGATCCAGTAGCGATGTTGCAAGCCCAATTTTCTGCATTATCGCACAAAATTGATAGGTTTATGGCACCGTGTGATCCTAATGGTAAGCCAATCCAAACGGATATGGATTACGAAGGTATGAGTGAAATTGAACAGGTAAATTTTGTCCAAGGGCAAAACCAAAATAATAACCCTTACTCCAATACATATAATCCTCGGTGGAGAAATCATCCTAACTTTAACTGGAGAGATAATAATAATGCTAATGCTAATCAAAATCGTACTACTAATTATCAAAATCAATCAAGAGATACGATTAGCACTTTATCTTCTAAAATCGACAAATTTATTGATGCTATGAGCGGAAAAATAAGTAATCACGACGATGGTTTTAAACGGATCGAGAATAAATTCGATCAGCTTATTAAAAACCAATCATCTAGCATCCATAATTTGGAGATTCAAATTGGACAACTCGCTAAATCAATTCCATCCCGCAAAGAGGGAAGTCTTCCAAGCCATACGGAAGAAAATCCGAAAGAGCATGTTAAGGCTATCACTCTTGGTTCAGGGAAAAATTACTTAGGCCCGGAAATGCCCGGAAATTCGACCTTACCTGGAACTGATTTACCGACACCCAAAGAAGATACATTAAAACAAAATGATGCACCAATTGACTCTAGTACAAAAACTTTTGTACCCAAACCACCTTTTCTACACAAAGTCCGCAATAAGGACTATGACAAACAACTTTTAACATTTTTAGACAAACTTAAGAATTTGCATATTAATTTAACGTTTATGGATGCAATTACGCAAATTCCCAATTATGGTAAATTCCTCAAAGATTTAATTTCAAAGAAAATCAGTTGGGAAGGAATTTCATCCATTTCACTAACTGAAGATTGTAGTTCAATTGTGTCAAGCAATTTGCCCACTAAACTCAAAGATCCCTTATGTTTTACCATTCCGTGTAAATTGGGAGATATTGAATTTCCCAGTTGTCTCTGTGATTTAGGAGCAAGCATTAACTTGATGCCATTATCCATTTTTAATAAGTTAGGCTTAGAAGAAGACATCAAACGTACCAATATGGTTTTGCAATTAGCGGATCAAACCACTAAAAGACCATGTGGTATAATTGAGGATGTTTTAGTTAAAGTTGACAAATTTATTTTTCCTACCGATTTCGTTATTTTAGATTTTGCTTATGACGTAAATTGTCCGCTAATCTTTGGTAGACCGTTCATGAACACGGGACGTGCTCTAGTTGATGTGTCGGAAGGGAAAGTAGTTTTAAGAATAGGCGATGATAAGATCGAGTTTGATATGAATCAAGCGATGAAGTATCCTATGGAGGATTTCGCTTGTATGAAGCTTGATTTAATTGAAGAATGTGTAAATGACATTGTTCAAAAAGAAGAAATAGTAGAACCTATAATGAGTGAGGAACTAGAAGATAAGGACCCAGAACCTTTGATTCGAGAAGATGGACCAGTTCCGCCTTCAATTATAGTTCCACCTAAATTAGAACTTAAAGAATTACTAAGTCATTTGAGGTACGCTTTCTTAGGCGAAGGCGATTCTTTACCTACAATTATCTCTAACAAATTAACACAAGTCCAAGAAGAGAAATTGAAAGAAGTTGTTAGAAATAGGATAGGAAGTATGGGTTGGCAAATTTCAGACTTAAAAGGTATTAATCTAAGCATTGTAATGCACAGAATTCACTTAGAAGAAGATAAGCCACCTAAAGCGGATAGGCAAAGACGCCTAAATCCGAATATGAAAGAAGTAGTAAAAAATGAGATTACTAAACTTCTAGACAATGGAATCATTTACCCTATCCCGGATAGTGAATGGGTTAGTCCAATCCATTGTGTACCTAAAAAGGGAGGCATAACAGTTGTAAGGAATGAAGAAGGGGAATTAATACCTACGCGAACCACCACTGGTTGGAGGGTTTGTATAGATTATAGAAATTTAAATAAAGCAACTAGGAAAGATCATTTTCCTCTTCCTTTCATTGATCAAATGATCGAAAGGATAGCTGGTAATGCTTTCTACTATTTTTTAGATGGTTACTCCGGATTCTTTCAAATATACATTTACCCGGATGACCAAGATAAAACAACCTTCACATGTCCTTACGAAACATTTGCATATAGGAGAATGCCCTTTGGTCTATGTAACGCACCTGCAACATTTCAACGTTGTATGACTGCGATTTTTAATGATTTCATTGAAGATATCATGGAAGTTTTTTATGGACGATTTTTCAGTTTATGGAGATTCTTTTGATTCATGCCTAAAAAACTTGGATAAAGTTTTGTCTAGGTGTGAAGAAACAAATTTGGTATTAAACTGGGAAAAATGTCATTTCATGGTTGACGAAGGAATTGTTTTAGGTCATAAAATATCTGAAAAAGGATTAGAAGTAGATAGAGCAAAAACCTCAGTAATAGAGAAATTACCCCCTCCAACTACTGTTAAGGGAGTAAGATCATTTTTAGGACATGCCGGTTTTTACAGAAGATTTATTAAGAATTTTTCTGTAATTTCCAAACCACTTACTAATCTACTCATGAAAGATTTTACCTTTGATTTTAATGAAGATTGCGTTAAAGCTTTCGAAACATTAAAAACAGCTTTAGTTAGTGCACCTATTATTGCTAAACCCGATTGGGATTTACCATTTGAAATTATGTGTGATGCAAGTGACTTAGCTGTCGGATGTGTTTTAGGACAAAGGAAGGATAAGAAACTTCATGTTATTTATTATGCCAGTCACACACTTTCCGGTGCACAATTAAACTACACCACAACTGAGAAAGAAATGTTAGCTGTAGTTTTTGTGTGTGATAAGTTTAGGTCATACTTGTTAGGTTCGAAAGTTATTATTTACACTGATCATGCAGCATTAAGATATTTATTTGCTAAAAAGGATGCAAAACCACGTCTAATTAGATGGGTTTTATTGTTACAAGAATTTGATATAGAAATAAAAGACAAAAAGGGAGTAGAAAACCTTGTCGCCGATCATCTATCGAGACTTGAAGATGAGAACGGTCCCATAGGTGAAACTAACGGTATACGAGATGATTTCCCTGATGAACATCTCTATCAAATGAAAAGCGTCATGTCACCATGGTATACAAATATTGCTAATTATCTTGCAGCCAATATTGTTCCGGAAGGATTAAATTTCCAACAAAAAAAGAAATTTTTCTTCGACATTAAACAATATTTTTGGGAAGATCATTTCTTGTTCAAAACTTGTGGTGACGGGATAATTAGGAGATGCGTTGGTGAAAATGAATATGAATCCATAATGTCGGAATGCCATTCTAGCTCTTATGGAGGACATAATGGAGCTAACAAGAAATCTAGGACGTCCATTCATTTATTACTCGTTGTGATAAGTGCCAAAGAACAGGAAATCTAGGAAGGAAAGATGAGATGCCCCTCACAACCATATTAGAAGTTGAAGTCTTCGATATGTGGGGAATAGATTTCATGGGACCTTTTCCCCCTTCTTTTGGTAAAACTTACATATTAGTTGTCGTTGATTATGTTTCAAAGTGGGTTGAAGCAATTGCAACCCCGACGAGCGATTCTAAAGTTGTCATTAATTTTCTTGACGATATATTTTGTAGATTTGGTTGTCCAAGAGTCATCGTTAGTGATGGTGGTACTCATTTTATAAACCGAAGTTTTAAAACGCTTATGAAAAAATATGGAGTACGCCACCGCGTATCAACGCCCTACCATCCTCAGTCAAATGGTCAGGCGGAGATATCAAATAGAGAACTCAAATGGATTCTAGAGAAAACAGTTTCATCCTCAAGAAAAGATTGGTCTTGTAAACTAAATAATGCGTTATGGGCATACCGTACTGCATTTAAAACACCAATAGGAATGACTCCATACCGTTTAGTGTATGGGAAGGCATGTCATTTGCCAGTCGAATTAGAACATAAAGCCTATTGGGCTATTAGGGAACTTAACTTTGATTTACGACAAGCAGGTAAGAAACGTTTGCTCGACTTAAATGAGTTAGATGAGTTGCGCCATCTATCTTACGAAAATGCAAAGATTTATAAAGAAAAAGTGAAAAAATGGAACGATGCCAAAATTAAAGTAAAACACTTTAATGTTGGGGATAAAGTGCTGTTATTTAATTCACGACTTCGTTTATTTCCAGGAAAACTTAAGTCCAGATGGATAGGACCATATTTAGTCGTCAAAACATTCGATTATGGTTCTTTAGAACTGGAAGGTCCTAACGGAAATCGTTTCAAAGTTAATGGTAATCGATGTAAAATCTATTATGAAAATATTTCACAAATAGAAATTCCGTTCGTAACAAGATTTTCTGACGTATAAATTGCTCAGTTTTTCGATCACAGTTTATTTTGTTTTATTTATTTTTATATTTTTGTTTATTTTATTTTTATTTTATTTTATCTTATTTTATTTTTATTTTATTTTTTCAAATGCCATTTTTTGTGATTAGATGACTTTATGTTGTGATTTCTATGCATAAAATATGTTTATTTCATGATTTTAGATTTAATTTAAGGAAATTAGAATGAAATTGAAGTTTCAGGCAATTCTCTGCCGAGAATTCTATTTTTCAGACTTGTCCAAATAGGTTAGATTTTCTCTGAACTTACCGAGAATCATAAATTCTCTACCATGAATCAGGACATAGCTTACGACGCCTGATTTCCGCAAGGAAATCAGTGGGTCGCGACCGCAAATTCAGAATTCTCGGTCGCGACACGCGTAATTCCTGCACCATTAAAGTCTGAAACATCCTAACCCTTTCGACAAACCTCTTGACAAATGAAACCTTAAGTTTCTTCGTTCCCGAAAGGTGTCATTTTATACCTTTTCATGATTAAAACAACACCTCCTTTCATCTAAAACTCTTATATATTAGTCCTAGATGATTCAATTTCTGTTACAATTCTTTTCATCTTTTTCAGACCTCTGATTTCTTCAACGCACCATTTAGTAACAGAAACTTTGTTTCCTTCAAACCAACACCATGCCTACCAAATACAAACCTTCAAGGCACAATGCTGCCTCAAGCAATAAACGCCCAGACTTATCCAAACGATATGGGGCGCCCTTTCCTATCTTCAATCACGATGAAGGTAGGCGTTATTGGAATCTCCGTTACAAATTCTTCACCGAAATATTGTATATGGATGAATTTCTTAACAGCCAATTAGGCATTACTGATGACATGAGCCGCTATATGGAACGCCTAGGGTGGAAAAAATTCGCCCAAATGCGGTTTCCAATAATAGGCGACTGGATACTCGAGTTCTTCTGTACCGTACGTTTCACTAATAAACGACGAGTACGTCTCATTTTTCGTCGAGAAGGCGAAATCTTTACTTTCGGCTATCCTGAGTTGCATGCTTGGTTTGGTTTTCCCCCGAGGGATACAATCAAACGTCATCCTGGACGAGACATGACATCCTCGGACATTTGGAGAATACTCACTGGTTTCTGGCGATTCAATTCAAAACTCGCCTATAATCACTCCTTTCGCTCCAACTCCATGCTGTATTTGCACAAATTCCTGTGTCACAGTTTATTCGGGCGCACTTTCAGTAGTGTGGTCCGTGACACAGATCTTTATGTCCTTGGAGATATATTCCAAGGAAATGCAGTAGATTCTTCGAAAATTCTGATGGAGGGTCTTGTTGCCGCTTCTCGATCCAAGGATAAGAAGATTGGGTTCGGCAATATAATCTGTGGAATAATTCTTGGTACAAAGGGTACCATTGATGTTCCCTGGAGTGATGATGAATTCTGTCTGCACCGGAACGTGAAACTTTCGTGCAGTTTCAAATTGATCGTATTAAGGCCAGAAATATCCCGCTTGATAGGGATGAGTATATAGAATAGTTTAGGTTTATAGTTATTTTTCTTTTTGTAAATATTTGTGTGTTTTTGTATTTTTTTTTGTTTCCTTCTTTGTTTTTATAATTTTTGTTTTATTCAATAAAGTTCTATTTCATTTTAGTCCATTTATTAATTTTACAAAGGTTAGATATATGTTTGATTCCATTTCTTATATAATCATGGTTAAAACTATATAAAATCTATAATATTGAACAATCATGGTTTTCTTAATTAACACATATATTCACACTTAATCCAATTTTCACAAACTTCATTCATTGAATTTAAAACATTAATTCGTTCACTTGACTAAGTTCCTATAATTAATATATATTTATATGCACTTATTATGCACTTAATATGATTCTCTTAACTTATATGCATAAATGAACATTTATGTTTTATTAATTATTCATAAACCAATTTATTACACTTTAATTCAATTTATTAAGGTTAAACCTTTGGTTTTCCTTGCAATTAATGTCATTTATTTTAGTTTTTAAGTGCAGGGACACTTTATATTAAGTTCAGGAACCAAATCATCAACAAAATTGCACAAACCATGTCAATAGGCACCCAAATAGGCCATTTTGACCAATTCTCTACCGAGAATGAGCATCAACAATGGACGAATTTCAGGGGCAAAATTCCCTAAAAATCACATGCCGCGGCCACGGCTTTGCTATTCGCGGTCGCGACACACGTGATATATGCCCTTTTGATTCCGATTTTGCCAATATTTTTGCCTATTCCTATTCCTATTCTTCCTATACATTCACCTAATCAACCTATATAACCCTACCTCTTACACAAACCTCACATCACCTCTATTTTTACCCAATCCCTTACTCCAAACTCTTCCCCAAAAACCTACTTTTACTCTTCCCAATTTATTCACTCCAATTTCTATCCTCTTTTCTATTTCAATCACTTCCAATTCAAACCCCCAAACTCATCTTCAAGCTTTACTCTTTCTCTCAATTCCTTTTTCTTCTTCATCTTCTTCTCAAACCCTAAACACACTAAACACCATCACCATGGTTAGGACTAAGCGTGTTGGTAACAAGCCCGCTGTTACGGAAGCTAATCGCCTTCGGGTTCAATGTGGAGCTTATTTCGACATCGCTTCGGAGGAGGAAGTTGTTCGTTTCAAACATTTTTCACAAGCCGACCGCCAATTTGTGGATATGCACTTCTTAGACTTCCATTCGGTAAGAACATTGATGCTTTTATTGAGGCGTTGGGTTGGCAAGAATTCGTTAATATGCGTTTTCCGCGTATTAATGAATATGTGGTGGAATTTTTGGTCACCTTGAAAATGAACAAGAAGAAAACCTCAATCTCTTTTCGTAATAATGGTATCACATATACCATTGATTATGATGCAATGGGAAATATGTTCGGTTTCCCTACTTCTGATTTTTATGATAAGCCTAAAGATTTTGATAATGATGCTGTTTGGCAAACTCTTTCGGACCAAGACTATTTTAATTCCAAAAACACTTCGAGCAAGTTGATTAAGGACAATTGTGTGTTCTTCTTTCACAAATTTTTGAGTTTCTCCTTGTTTGGGCGGGTTGAGAGTTCAAAGGTTCAGGTTCGGGATTTGTATGCTTTGGATAGTTTGTTTAAAGGCTTGCGGATTGATAGCATTGGTATTTTGTTTGATAATTTGTTCCGAGCTTCGAGGGCTACTACCATTCAGATCCCTCTTTGTAATTCTATTACCGCTATTGTGTTGGGAGCTCGGGGTGAATTGGATGATTTTGACATGTCCACCTACCGTGGGTATGTTCCACTCTTGGATATCGCGACTCTTGAGCGAGCTCATTTATTGCTTCCGCAAGGTCCCCCCGTCTTTATTTCGTATGCCTCCCGTATTGCCCACCTTCGTGGCACTATAGGTGGTGGCGCTTCAAGTTCTCAATTTATAGGTACTGAAGGCGGCGGAGAGGCGGAAGGAGCGGAAGATGAACCCCAAGCTCAACCACAACCCCAAGCACCTCAAGCGGATGATCCGGTGGATTTGTGGAGGATTTTGGACCAAATCAATTCCAACAATCGTCAAATGAATTTAAGAATTGATAATTTGGTAGAAAATAATATGGTGATGAATGACAACCTCAACCTTTTGAGGCGTGAGCATAGATCGACTCGGCATCGGATGCTTTCCTTTTTCCGACGCCGAAATGTGGAGACTTCACCTACACCTCCGGATTCCCCGCCTCACGAATAGGTTGTTTTCTTTATTTTATTTTTATCTTGTTATAATTTGGTACAATTTTAATTTTCCTATGTTTGGTACAATTTTCTATTTTTAATTTTATGTTGAATGTTTAATTTCATACAATTTCAATCTTTGTTTCGTATGCCTTATTTCGTTTTTTTTATGTTTTCTCCATTTTTTGCACCAATGAGGACATGGTCCAATTTAAGTGTGGGAGGAGATATACATATATCATTTACACATATACGAATAAATGCTACGAAAATACTATTTTGCAAAACGAATAAATGCAACACATTTTATTTATCAACACTAATATATTGCAACACATTTTCATATGTTTATAAATTAACCATAAGTTAATATGATTATTTGTTTAGGTTATCATTATTGTTAGAAATAATATTTCTATACGGGTAATATTTTTTAAAAAATTTTCACAAATCTCCGATACGATTTTAAGTAAAATTGTCTCGAGTGAATGTATTTTAGTTTCAAAAATTCTTTATTTCAATCTCTATTTTATATCATGCAATTCATGATACAATAAATCTTATTTTAAATTTTCAATTAGGTTTATAGGCATTAAATTGAACTAACAATTTTAGCTCGGTTTGATTTCGTCTTACATTAACACCAATTGAAGTTTTTAAGGAAACTTTAGCCATAATACATGTTGAATTTTAAGTCAATATAGGATGAATGTGCTATCTTTATTTTTCCCAATTTTAATTTAATTCATATTAATTAATCAATTAGTTGAATTCTTAAACTTTTGGCCACGATTGAGACCAACCTTATCACAATCGAGGTATGAAAGGGAAGAATAATTAAGTACCGTTTATTTTTGGCCACGGTTGCGACCACCCTTATCACAATCGAGGTATGGAAGGAACGTTTAAAGCAAAAAAATTATAAGCGTGTATAAGTTTAAAGTAACGATTGCGTCCACCCATGGCATGGTCGGTACCTCTTAAGCAAACACAAAGCAATAAAATACGTATAAAGTTACGATCAAGACCACCCTTATCTCGGGCGTAACTAAGCAAATAAATTAACCCAAGTACTTATTTAGAATAATATATCTCATATATTAGTTTAGGTTTGGGAAAGGAAATTTTGTGCTTTGAAATGCCTTGAGACAAAAGACTCAATAACATGCGTGCTTATATCGTCCTGAATGCTTCAATTCAAAATTGGAAATACAAGATGAATGATATATCGTATTTATACTAAGTTAGTTTGATATTTTGCGTATAAATTTGCCATGAGAAGTAAGTCTTTTTCGGCTTAACTAATTTAAAAGGTAATACAAAGATATATGTTTTATTTTCATAAAGAGATTAGTTAGAGAATAAATTTAGTGAAATTTTGCTCGGGACTAGCAAAAGATTAAGTGTGGAGATTTGTTAAGCCCAAAATATACCTAAAATATCATCAATAATTACATCAATATTGCTACTAATTTATACTATTTATAATTGTTTAGAAAGCTTTTACTCTCGATTATGTTTCTTTCTTGTAAGGTACATAAATATTTGGTAAAATCCAAATAGGAACGAAAAGAGCTCGAAAACAAAAGAAAAACCCTACAAAATGAGTCGAAGATGACAGAAATTAATAACGCCGAATCGAGGACGCGAACGAAAGCAGAAGAACTGAAAAACGTTCCGTGCCGCGACCGCGGCCCCCAAATTCACGGTCGCGACACGCGTTCCCCAGCTTTTCCTTCCTTCGTTTGAAGACCAGTTGATGCTCCCCCATTCTCAGTAGAGAATTTAATATTCTCGGTACGAGCAGGAGTTTTCAGAAGCCTAGTTACACACTTTCGTTTTCGACGAAACGCGATCGTTCGGGTGGATAAAGACGTCGTTTCACAACGGACACGATCCTTCACAACGGACACGACACTTCAATCAAGACTCTTCAACATCTATAAATAAAGAGTTGATGGAGAGTTGAAGATAGGTAGAAAAAAGAGATTAGTATAGAATTTATGCAGAAATTCCGAGTCAAGTGATTCAGAAGTTAGATTTCGATTCTGTAAAAAGCAATATGTTGTACACACATTGTTTATTCAATAATAACAAGTTTAGTAGCGTTTAGACATTGTTCCAGTTTAGTTTTCATTTTGGTAGTAGACCGACCCAGTCTCTATTACGAAGATTCAGCGAGAAGATTGAGTAGAGGATCCGCCCCTGAGCCTGACAAACTCTAACGAAACCCAAGGAAAGGATTGACAACCCGTTCACTTGCAAGTCGTCGAATGTTTCCATGCTCCATGTCCTCTGTAAACTTGTATCAATTTATATTTCATCTAATAAAGTCCGTTCTATTCGATAGATTTTTATGCAGCACTTATGGTAACCAATCCACTAAAGTGACTGCTGGTGTTTTCATTAAAACGTATTTAATCCAAAATCTTTACAAGGAAACTTTGTTGAACACTTAGGCAAATTATTATCTCAAAAGAGTTTTAATTTGATTAAGGGCAACTATCCCGAAAGGGTTTTGTCATGTTCAAAGCCAATTAATTAGAGGTTCCGTCATTTATTTCATCTTTATAATTCGTACAAAGTTTAAAGTTGTTTTCTTTGCTTAATGCAAACAAATACATCTGTTTACTTTTCTGAAAAGTACTAAACGTTCTTATCTTGCAAATTCATTCTTAAATCAGAATATTTTCTAACGTTTTCATAATCTAATCTAATTCTCATTCTAGCAATTTCAAAACCAAAACCGATTAAATGATTTTTCCATATTATAAACCTAAAAGTAAATTTAACCGATTATAAATAAGTTTTGTTCGAAAAACGTTCCCTGTGGGATCGATATCTTTTATTACTACAAGCGTATACCGTGCACTTGCGGAAATCGCTCAATAATCTGCATCGAATGAATCATTTGAAAGGCCTATTTATAGTGACACTTCAAGCACCGGTGATTTCGAATTTTGAAATAACTATTGGAGGATAACGGCTTCCTGTTGCTGTCATTCTGGACGTGCTCAGTGTCGTTGGCCAATGACATTCTTGCATCTTCTGTCTACGGCAGTGCTCAACAGCTTTTCGTCAGATGAACAGAATGTTTCGCCATTTATAGTAAACTCCTCTAGATAGCTTACTGCGTCTTCTGAGCTTTACCCAAAGTAGAAATACTTTGTCTACAAGTTGGTTCTGTTCTCCTGCTGACTTGTACTTCTTGTCGTTCAACTCAGCAGCTTCATCTTGAAGCAATTGATAGAAGGCTTCTCGATCCTTCTTCACGCTAAGCTAGTGCTTTGCTTAGAACGACTGCGTTTTGTCTTCCTGGGCCGTGAGGTCTTGATCTGTTGACTTGGGCTTGACTTCCTCTTATGGGCCTTTAGGCTTTTTATCTTAATGTCTTATAAATCAAATTAACTCAACATTGAACAAACACATTAGTGTGAATAAATCAAAGTATTTAAATTTAATGTGTTAGAATATTTTTATCATTCACATAAATAATTTTGTCAAATCAAAATCATGTGGAAAGGTGTTTCAACAACAAGTAATAAAGTGATAAGTCAAGTATCGTATCCACAGGGATTGAGTACCAAAGTTTATAAGAAATACTTTATAGAAAAGGGTGTTCGTGGTGTGTGTATTCTTTAAACTGAGAGATGTTGTTTAAACAGTAACAAAGTCAATGATTTAGTTGATTAAAAGAAGTACTTAATGACGGTAAAAGGCAGAACAGGTTAAGCACAGCGGAACAGGTTACTTTCAGTCTCTAAACACCCTATTTATTCATGAATGACGTCAAGTGAAGTCAAGGTCTCTGCTTTAATGCTCACTTAAGTTAACTCTCGTGCGTTCTTAAGATTTTAAGACGTACTACAACCTCAAGTGTCCCTAAAGTTGGTTCTTTCTTGCATTACGAACGAAACAGCATTTCTATTAAGAAATGCCTTGATACAACCTCCTGACATCTCTGTTGCGGGGTTGAATGCTTGACAAATAGTTCCGTGAAGATGAAAGCAGTTTCCTATCATGCATCTAACACTAACATACATGCCCTAAGCAATGGAGTTAAAGATTCATCAAATACAACATAATATATCACCATTCATTCATAAATAATATAATAGAAGACTTACATAACCGGCCCTAACTGGCCAAACCCATTCAAAATGACTACTCACTCATAGTATAGAGTGAACAGCCTGAGTTAATTCCACAAACCTCCATTGATGGAGTCATCTTCCTTAGAGAGCTTTTTTCCCCTCTCAAAGAAGCCAAAATTCTAGTTAAACGATTATCCGAAGTCAAAAGGGTACCGCTCTCCTTCCCTCCACTATGTCTATATAAAGGAAGAAATACGAGCCGTACCACAAAATATTACAAAAGATTGTTTTTCTACAGCTAAGTTACTATGAAATGATTAATTCTAATTTGACCCTTGAACACTCAAGGGGGTGATCCATCTTGTCATCATGTTGCTTTTCTACCTTTCCTACGCCTGCTGTCACTGCCACGCCGCTCCTGCCACTTGTCCAGTCGCCATCCATCATCAGGTACGCAGCGGAGATCCTCTGGATCAAAAGTTTCTCTACTCCTCAAGGTTCGTTGCAAAACAGGCTGTGTGGTAGCCCTTTTTACTTATAAGTTCTTTTATTTAGGAATATTTCGCCGAAATCACACACAAATTGTTATTAACATGCTGTTTAATTGCAGTCATATTCATGCCTAACAAATACCCCCAAATAAAATCCTTACTTGTCCTCAAGTAAACAAAAAGACAATAACAACATCACAAGGGATTAGTTATGAATAATGGAAGAATATTTATAGAACAAAGGTGAACAGGCGAAATAGATTTTGAAAAATGATTCAAACAGAAAGAATTTACGACAGAAAACTTTTTGAGCAAATCATGATTGCTAATGAGGCTTTTTTCGCTAGAGTTAAATTTTTTTATCCCTTTCTTATGAAGTTCCTCAAAGCTTCAAATTGAACCTCAATCATAATTTAAACCACCTGCATTGCTCCAAGCCTCACTAAGTTCAGGAGGATTCACTCACTCTCAAATGGCCTTTGTTGCCATAAGGGAAGGGATCATCACTCCTCAGCTTAGTACAGTCATTGTTAGGTTATGACATTGCTTATTGGCCCTATCTCGATGGATCAAAAGTTTCCCGAACATAGTCTAAAGGTCTTACACATAGGTTGTAATGTTAAGCTAAGGCCAGGATATGGAAATGAATGGCTATTTGAGTGTAAGAATTATGTCCACATGCCAAGCGATTCAACTTAATTACATTTTAAACATTTAGTGAACTTGTTTCACTTTATTACTCTGCACAGTTTGTTTTACAACATTGGCCAAACTAATCTTCAAACACACAAGAGGCAACCAATTCAAACATTTAATTTCAGGCTCAAGATATGAACATATGTTATGAGCATACAACAAAACTTCACTCAATCATCACCATTTCCACAAATTTATTTTTATCCACTCAGAATTTCTTAAAATTGTAATTTTCCTTAACTCGCGCAGCTTGTTCTGAGGCATGAGACAAATTCAAGGTATTTTGGGATTTCAGTGAAGGGAATTGGTTCCATTACGTAGTGTTTAAGAAAGAATAGGCTAAGGCTCAAGTTGGATATCCTAAAAATGTGGGTGCAAGGAACGGGTAGGCTTTTTGTGGAGTGAATTTGGGATCTAAATGCCTTTTTCTTCCTATGTTCTTCCACAATTTTACCATTTTGACTAGGCAACCAAAGCAATACCTACCTAAGGACAATATGCACTAGCCCTCTCATGAAGAAACAATGCATTTTCATGCTAATGTAGGCTCAAGTTCTCACATTTTAGGGCTTTTGCATTGGAGCAGGAGATTCTTTAAGTGAAGATTGATTTAAAACTTAAATTTTTTTAGAACTTCTTGATTTGGGAGTTCAAATAATTACACAAAGCTATTACCTCAAATCGCAATCACAAAAGCACAAACAGCTAGGAATTAGACAAGAGAATGAGATAATTACAATAAAACAAATAACAGACAATTTGCTTAAAGCGGACGTCGATATTTATTACAGGGTAATTTGTTAAACACATCATTCTATAACAACAGCATGTTTCATCTTTTTATCATGTTATGCACAAAAATTTTGCAGTTTAAACGCATGCATCTGACCCCCAAAGAAAAATCAACATTGTCCCCAATGTTACACTAAAAACGGGAGAAAAAGAATCATAACATGATCGCATTGGAGTGTAACAATAAATGCAAAGACGGGTTATAAGTGTTACCGGATGCTTGGATAGCGACAAGTGTGAAGGTTTAGACAAGAGGGGAGCGAGAGGACTCAACCTCTCGATCCTTAGCAGGAGCAGTGCCATCCCCTTTCGAGGAGGTAGCAGCATGTGTTTCAGGGACAACAGATTTCGCTCTTACCGGACTTTTGATCGAAGTACCCGAAGGACTTTCCCACCCATGATCTTCTACACAGAGGTGCTTCAGCATATCCACCTCTCCTTGCAGAATAGCAGTTTTATGCTCAAGGGCATGGATCTGGTCTCGGTTAGCTACATTTTGCGCAAGCAGGGCATTGAACTTAGAGACAATATCATCATTGGTGAGCTTTGCACATTTCATGTAAAAGGCAAGGTCTTTTTCGTGCTCAACTTGCTCGGACTCAGAGGAGAGAGAGACAGTAGGTTCACTCTTCCTTTTTCGGCTTTCGACTCTCCTTGCTTCAACAAAGTCTGCCATCCAGACCCACTTACCATTCATCAGTTTCCAAAAACACATGCTCTGTAAACTCCTTAAATCAATCTGGTCAGGGTGGTTCACAACAGTGAGCCGGGTGCGGTCCTCTAGCTTAAAGACTCCAATTTCTGCTGTAATCCGAGTCACGATGCTCCCATAGCAAATGACCGAGGAATTCTTCTTTCCAAAGTGGCAATGTACTCCCCAAACCAATAGCCTAGATTCATTCTAGGCCCGGTTGTCATACTCCATAGAGCCGTAAGGTCGGCATGGGGAATAGTGGCCTGGTTTTCACGGGCAAAGATTGTTCTAGAGACCAGTTTATGTAGGTAACGGATGGCATAGTCATCAATATTCGAAGCTTTAGAAGTGCTACCGTCATACTTCGGCTAGTCCGAAATAGATTGCCAGAAAGCTTATGGGTCAAACACATCAGGGGTTTGTGTGAACGCCTCATTGTAACTTTCCGACTCTAGGTCATCGTCATCCGTGGCACCTAATAAACTGTTGAACATGTTCAATGAAGGCCGCTGGGTGTGAGTCATTAGCCGAAAACTAAACTTTCCTTCCTCGTCCGGGTCTGTGATCTCGGGATGGTGCTTAAACGTAGCCATGAATTCCAACGTGAGTTCTTTGTAGGCCGGCTCCATTATTTCAAAGAAACAGCCGAAATGGCCTGCCTCCATGAGCTTCCACACACGCTCGGCAAGTCTGAGCTTCTTCAAGGTCTCCCAGCAAACTGTTCTTACAGGTCCGAATTCTAGTTGCGCAAGTTCCTCGTAGTATGTCTGCACGGCCGCATCTTTGAACTGAGACAACTTTTTCACCAATTTTTCATCCGGAATGAAAGCAACTGTGCTTGTTCCCGTCATTTTTCCCTTAGCTTTTTCTTTCTTCGTTGATCCTTCGATTTTTACCTGCTTGCCAGATCCACGAGTTCTCATCCTGTGCTCAAGTCTAAATAGGGTTTCCCAATGATAAAGAGCACAGAGCATGTGGTGAACCGTGAAACAAAAGTGTAAAAATAATGCAAGTCGAACGAGGGGCCATATTTTTGGTCGGTCTCCTTAAGTAGGGAGAGGAAAGAAACGTCATGTTGCCAACCCGCCTTTATAAGAGCGGTCCAAAGGATGCCACCTGGACAAGTGGTTGGCAAAAGGCGCGTTTCTCCGAAGAGACCTTAGGGCGATGAACGGTCACGCTTCAAAATTTGAATTTATGACTACCCTATCCGTTGGATTTTATCGAGGAAAAGAGAGCATGTGAGATAAGTACCTAGTGACATATGATGAGACATTTTTCTTTTTCAGACTTTTAGTTCGCCTCCTGGTTTCCAAGGATAACCCTTTCGCAGAAAGGTAAATCATCCCCCTATTTGAATAGGTAAAAACGTAAAACTTAACCCTTGTGAAAAGGTGTAAGTTTTGCATCTTTGCTTGCGTCGGAGATACTCAATACGGACCATTGCATGACACAAAATGGATCTAAACTACCTTTAACAAAATTTAACAAAATTTGAAATGCAAAACTAATTTAAATGCAAAGTTACTTGTGCTACAATTGGTGTTTGTAGCGAACACCCTGTTTGTGCGTCTATTGGCATGTGGGGTCTTGGAAGTGAACTGTATCGATCTTCCTTGTGTGATCATTCTCTAGATAGGGTTTCAGTCTTTGCCCATTCACCTTAAAAGGTTCCTGACCTTCCTTGCCAATTTCAACAACACCATGACCAAACACCTTGTTCACCAGATAAGGTCCTGTCCATCTTGATTTCAGCTTCCCAGGAAACAACCTGAGTCTCGAATTGTACAAGAGAACTCTTTATCCTTTGTGAAACGTCTTTATCTGGATTTTTCTATCGTGCCACATCTTGGTCTTGTCTTTGCAATTCACCGCATTCTCATACGAAAACAGCCTGAACTCCTCCATGTCACAGAGTTGAAGTCTTCGTAGGTCTCCCACAACCTGTTGCTCAAAATTTAAGAAGGTTAATGCCCAAAAGGCCATGTGTTCCATTTCAACCGGCAAGTCACAAGACTTGCCGTACAGCAATCTAAACAGAGACATTCCGATTGGTGTTTTATAAGCCGTCCTATATGCCCAAAGAGCATCGTCAAGCTTGTTTGCCCAGTCTCGCCTAGAACTGCCAATAGTTCTTTTCCAAAATTCTTTTGATTTCACGATTGGAAATCTCCACCTGTCCACTTGTTTGTGGATGGTAAGGTGTGGCAATTCTGTGAGAGACTCCAAGCTTGCCCATCAGCTTCTCAAATTTGGCATTGCAGAAGTGGGTTCCTTGATCACTAATGATCGCTCGTGGGACACCGAATCGGGCAAACAGCCTTTTCAGGAATTTTACAACCACACGGGCGTCATTGGTGGGACTAGCCATTGCTTCAACCCACTTGCTCACATAATCAACAGCTACTAAGATATATTTATGCCCAAAAGATGTAGGGAATGGTCCCATAAAATCTATGCCCCATATACCAAAAATTTCACAAACAACTATGTTATTGAGGGGCATGGCATTTTTAGCTGAGATATTGCCTGTTCGTTGGCACTCATTGCAAGTGCGAACGAACAGATTGGCATCTTTAAAAAGTGTTGGCCAGAAAAAACCTGATTGAAGTGGCATTTCTTCCAATTGCATCCCTTCTTCTGAAATTTTATGCCCGAGAACAACTCCACCTGTAACCATGAAGTGGCATTTCTCCCAATTCAAGACCAAGTGGGTCTCCTTGCATCGCACAAGCACGGCCTCGAGGTTGTTGAGACAGCTCTCAAAAGAGTTTCCATAAACAGAGAAGTCGTCCATGAATATCTCTACAGTTCGCTCCACCATATCATGAAATATAGACATCATGCATCTTTGAAACGTGGCTGGAGCGTTGCACAGTCCGAACGGCATGCGCCTGTAGGCATAGGTCTCGTATGGACATGTGAACGTTGTCTTTTCCTGATCCTCACAGTGAATTGCAATCTGATTGTACCCCGAGTAACCGTCAAGGAAACAATAGAATGCATACCCCGCTAACCGTTATAACATCTAGTCAATGAAGGGCAAAGGAAAGTGATCCTTCCTTATGGCTTCGTTGAGCTTTCGGTAATCCACACAAACTCGCCATCCTGTTATGGTTCTTGTAGGGACCAACTCGTCTTTCTCGTTGAGCACCACGGTTGTTCCTCCCTTCTTTGGTACAACGTGAATAGGGCTGGTCCACACACTATCAGAAATTGGGTAAATAAAACCGGCATCCAGCAGCTTGATCACCTCCTTTCGCACAACCTCCTTCATGTGAGGGTTCAATCTGCGCTGTGGCTGGATAGATGGCTTGTGCTCCTTCTCCATCAAGATTTTGTGGACACAGACTGCCGGACTGATACCTTTGATATCATCAATTTTCCATGCGATTGCATCCTTGTTCCTTCGCAGAACTTCCATGAGTTGAGCTTTCTGATCTGGAGTTAACTTTGAGGATATAATAACTGGACTCCCGATGGGTGGTTCTAGGAAAGCATACTCGAGGTGTGAAGGCAACGGTTTCAATTCTGGTTTAGATAATGGCACAGTTGGTATTTCCGGTGGTTCTTGATGAGTGGGAACAGTAGGGTCGAAAGGAGGTGTAGGTAAGTTGGATTTGATGGAACAGTCTGTTCCTTCACATAAGTTCACCTCTTCTCCCAATAGAGTCTCTAGAGTGTCCTGTTCCTGGAAAGTAGAAAGACTTTGAAACTCATCCAAGAAACATCATGTGTCATCATTATTGTTAGCTCGTCTCATTGCCTCGTTCATTTTGAAAATGACTTCCTCCCCATTAATCCTCAAGAATAGTTGTCCCTCTCCCACGTCTATCAATGCTCCACCCGTGGCTAAAAATGGTCGACCTAGGATAATAGGAACATGCAGGTCTTCATTTATGTCCATTATGATAAAATCAACAGGCAATATGAATTTTCCTACTTTGACCAACACATCCTCCACCACTCCCCTAGGGTAACATACTGATCGATCGGCCAATTGAATAGACATTCTAGTAGGTTGTGGCTCTCCTAATCCTAGTTTAGCATATACAGAATAAGGCATTAGGTTTATGCTAGCTCCTAGGTCACATAGTGCATTTTCAATATTTAGCTTTCCAATTGAACAAGGAATAGAAAAACTCCCTGGATCTTTTAGCTTTTTCGGTAGCTGCTGCTTGTTTTGGAGTATTGAAGAACAATCTCTGTTGAGTTGGATCATTGATATGTTCTCCAGCTTCTTTTTGTTTAATAGGAGATCTTTCAAGAACTTTGCATACGACGGCATCTGTGCCAGTGCTTCTACGAACGGAATGTTTATGTGTAATTTCCTTAAGGTGTCTAACACCTTAGAATTCTGTTCTTCCAGCTTTTTGTTGATCAACCGCGTTGGATATGGCACAGGCGGAACATAAGGCGGAGGTGGCTTGTACATCTTTCCTCTTTCCCCCTGATCCTCCTCACTTGTAGAGTTTGTCTTCCTGGTTTCTTCTCGACTAGGAACAACTTGTTCCTACTCTCCTTCAGTTCCTTCGGATGTTTCTGCGCATTCACCATTTTCATCAGTAGATATAATGGGTTGAGTTTGCTTACCAGATCTTAGGGTGATTGCCATGACATCGCCCTTTGGGTTTGGCTCTGTGTTGCTTGGCATTATTCCCTTCCCTTTTGACGTAGATGCAGCTAATTGATGGACTTGTGTTTCCATATTTTTAATTGATGCTTGTGTCTGTTTCATGAACTGCATCATCGTCGTCTTCATATCTGGCTCCACATCTTCTTTTGGTGGAACAGGCAGGCCCGTCCCTGAGCATGGGCAGAAGGGGCGTCTGCCCAGGGGCCAAGGATGAGAAGGGCCCCAATTATAGTAATGTATTACTACCTATTAAATTATACTTGATTAAATTAATATATATATATATATATATATAGTTGATTAAAAACGTTAGCATTAGATTCCAAATTATGTTTTTCCAAATAAAAAACGTCTGCGTCAGTTATTAAATAGTCTTTCTAAATTCCCTAATTTATTTCGGATTCTTTCCAAATTTCCTAATAAAAACTTTGGGCATCTATTCTCTAATTTATCTCAAAGTATTTCTATAATTATCTTTTCCACCTATCAATCCCAATAAAAATTTATAATTTATTCCATTTTTTAATCACACTCCAATACCAAAGAATATTAAACAGTAATATTATCCTACATCCTTAGTTCATCTTCTCAATTCATCAGCTATATAATCAATTTTGTTTTCTAATCACCTCACTGTGAAACTTTCAATTACTTCTCCTCTTTCTTCTTGTCTCTGCAGGAACTAAAGCACTGAAGAGATTTACGCATCCCTTGGAAGGTGGCCATAATCACTTGCCCCTGGATCATATGGCGCACCAGGAACAAGGCAATTTTCGAGGCAGATCTCCCTTCAATCCAAATGGTTACCGCGTAGCTCCGTCGATGTGTGCAGGAGACCGGCTTCCCTGCTAACAGTACGCCGTTGTGCCCTCCGCCAGCCCCAGACTACGTGTTTGTGCGTTGGGTTGCTCCCCCCGCGGGTTGGACAAAATGCAATACTGATGGATCAGCAAATGCAGACAGGGCCGGTTTTGGGGGATTTTCCGCAATTGGAGAGGTTTTGCAAAAGGGAGCTTCGCCTTCCCAAACACCAGTACCGATGCTATGAAAGCTGAAATGTTGGCCGTAATCTTCGCAATTGAAATGGCATGGGAGAAGGGCTGGCATCAACTATGGATTGAAACGGACTCAGTGGTCACGATGTCGCTGCTCCGACAGCGTTCAACAACGGTACCTTGGTCCCTCCGTCAACAATGGCTCCACTTTCTGGTGATTTGTTCAAATATGGAGATTCATATCTCGCATATCTTTAGAGAAGGGAACCGAGCTGCGGACTGCCCGGCTCGGTATGGTGCAACGACACAGAATCTTATTTGGTGGACTTCTGCCCCATCGTTTTGTCGACCTTTTATTTTTGATGACATTTGTAACATTACTCACCTCCGCCACCTCTAGCTCTTCATTGTAACATTTTTTGATTTATTTATATAACAGGTTTGTTCAAGGCAGGATAGGGGGTGCCGACCTAGTCGGGATGTCCGACTCCTGTTTTGACCTTCGTCCCAGCCTTTACGTAAAAAAAATAGCTTTTTTTGTTGTCTTTAAGAAACTCTATCAGATTCTGATTTACTCGGTCTTCAAAAGAAGTTTGGAAAAAACGTATCAAAATCTTCCAATTTCAAGAACTTAGGCGCTAAACCTCGTTAAATGATGTGATTTTCAAATTTGGTTTTTCATTTTTCTGTTATCATGCTTTGTATCATAAAGAGCATCAAATATATTAGAACTATTTCATAATTTATTAAATTTAAGAAATTACTTCTAGAAATGCTCATAGACATCATTTTGTATAAGAAATTTGGTACTTAAAGAAATATAAAATGTTTTTATTAGATATTTTGTTAAATGTAACAAGAAAATCGTCATTTTTAAGTAATCTTCTTTTATACAATTTACTTTTCTACTTATTTTTTTTATGGGTCAAATACATGAATATCATAATTAAGTACAAAATTACAACTAAATCATATCACTAAACTTAATTTTTAAGATGTCATTATTCTCTATATATTATAATTCTACATCATAATTTAAAAATTATAGACTTCAATTCATAAATTATAAACCCTAGAAAATATATTCTAGACTTCTAATTTATAAATTTTAATCCATAAAATATATTAAAACTACTGATTTTACTAGTTTGACATAATCCAAAATTATGACTTGACATAGTTGTAAATAGTTTTTAAAAGATGAATTTTTGTGTAATTTTCCCTTTTTTTATTTCCACTTATTTATTAGGCCCCATTTGGTAATTTGCCCCCGGGCCACTAAAATCTCAGGATCGGCCCTGGGAACAGGTTGTTTATAATGCTGCTGGGGTTGCCTCTGGTAGTGTCCTCCTTGCTGTTGTTGATATCTCGGTTGTTCCTTCTGGTTGGGCTGGCCTGTCCATCCGAAATTCAGATGATTTCTTGTGGCAGGGTTATATGTGTTAGAATATGGGTTCGGTGGATTCCTTTGATTCTGCATAATCACATTCTGCCTGTGCACCCTTTCCCTGCTTAACTCCGGGACAGTTGATGCTGAAATGAAGGCCTACACAAAAATCACAAATGTCATTGAATGGTGGTTCGTTGTGGATCGAGGACACATTTATCTCGCCGAGCTGTCTGGCAAGCTGTTCTACCTGGCTTGTCAATTTTGACACAACATCTTCATTTCCCGCTCTTTTTCCTTCACTTCTAGCGGAGTGCCAATTATAACTTGTGCTTACTACTCTCTCAATAAGGTCGTACAAGGCTTGTGGTTTCAGATCTTCGAGGTTTCCATTGGCTATGGACTCGATCTGGATCTTATAAATGTTGGTTATCCCATTATAAAAGTTCTGCATTTGCATCCACATAGGGATGCCATGATTGGGGACTCTCCTTAGTAATTCCTTGTACCTTTCCCATGCCTTGGCTAAGGATTCATCCTCTTCTTGCACGAAATAGGAAACCTCGTTTCTGAGTTTAATGGCTTATCTTGGTGGGAAATATTTCATTAAGAAAGCGCTGGCCATTTCTTCGCAAGTAGTAATCGTTCCTGGTTGCAAGTTTTTCAACCAATTCTTCGCTTTATCTCTTAGAGAAAAAGGAAACGGCTTTAGTCGGATTATGTCGTCAGCAACGCCTCTGTTTGATCTGAAAGTGTTGCACAGCGTGATAAATTCAAGAATATGCCCATTTGGATCTTCCGACTGGTATCCATTAAACTGTACGGCTGCCTGCAACATTTGTATCATAGATGCTTTCACCTCGAACATGTTGTTCCCTTCGTTGGGCAGCACGATGCATGATGATAGCTCCCATTTATATAGGGTTTTTAGGATTGATTTAGTTTGTTTTCCCTTTGTTTCTATTTAATTTCAGTATCGTTTTATTACTTTTTAGTTAAAATTAGTAATTTCCTTTATTTATGGTATTTTTGGTGTTTTCATAGATTTTCAGGGACCTTTCGTGCATTTTCGAACCAGACCCAAGCCTATTGGAGCATTTTCGGATTATTCAGGGACCGTCAGAGCACTTTTGGGATTCATCAGGGACCATTAGAGCACTTTTCGGAAGCCCAGGGACCTAAACAGATAAAAGCCGGAGCAAAATCGCCCCTTTTTGGACCTATCTCGGTGAGACAATACCTGTCTCGTCGAGATAGGCCCTCGTCTCGTCGAGACACTCCTTGTCTCGACGAGACGAGGCGGGGCAAGGCGCACCAGCACCTTCCCCCTTGCTGAAATTCGTGGATCAGGGCCCAGAAGCCCATTTAAACACTTTGTAAATGCCTATTTTACCCTGTAGGCATTAGGGTTTCCTCCTTAACTCTATAAATAGGGAGCTAATCCTAATCTTCCAGGGGGGATTAGCCATGTAATAAATTAGAGAGCCGCTAGGGTTTTCTCTCCTCCACAATGTAGATTTTTATTTTTAGTTTAGCTTTTCCTGCTTTCTAGATTAGGTTTATTTTTAGTTTTTATTGCTTTCAAGAACAATTGATGGGAGAAGCTCCAGATCTTCTATTATTGTAATCAGAATCGACAAGCGGGTTTTGGATTTCTATCTCTCCCTCTTATCTTTTCCTTTTATATTCAATTGAAGCTTTTTCCATTATTCCTATTTTCCTATTACTATGATTGGTTTGTCCATGAACTGATCTCCATCCAATTTGGGATGGGGATGAAATTGATTGTATGAATATGTATGATTAGGGATCTAGGACCTTTGATTGATTAGTTTATGCATGCTTAATGCCTAGAAATTGTTAGGAACATGATTTATGCTAGAATGAACATTGATAATGATCAACTAGCCTGTTTATGTATATAATGTGCTTAATGCCTGTGACCCTGACATTAAATAGGATTATAGATAGATGAGAACCTGACCACAGAATCGTATATACCGAACTTGTGTAAATCTGACTTCGCTAGAGACCACTAGGAATGAGACTTTGTGGCTAAGCTACGACTTTAGCCTTAATTGTCAATAAACCTAATGCTTTGCATGACCTAGGGTATATGCCTAATCAAGCCGTCACCCGAATGCATGTGAATAAGAAGGACAATACTGATCACATTAGTCTTTCACTTAGGGCAATTACCTTCAATCATTGGTAAAACACAAATCTGAACTCCCTAAACCCATACATAGGATTTAATCAAAGGATTCCACAGCCTAGATTGTCCCATCCATTAATTCACCTTCTACCCTGTCAATTGTTCACTCTATTTTGTTATGTTTTTATTTCCTTTAATTCAATTAGTTAGTTACTAAAAACCCAAACCTTTATCCAAACTCTCTAAACAATTAGATCATTCTAGGTAGATTTGCTAGTTATAACAAATAGTCTTTGTGGTTCGATCTCGTGCTTAGCACAATATTACTTGTTGCGATAGGATACACTTGTCATATTAAATGCTATATACTTTACGAGCATCAAGTTTTTGGCTCCGTTGCCGGGGACTATTTCTTTTATAATTAGATTAAATTGAATAGGTTGAAATAATTGTTTTAGATTTTTATATATTTATAAAAAAAAATATATATATATTTTTCGGGTTTTTCGTGTCGTCTCGTCGAGACACATAAAAAAAAATTTTCGTAAAAAAAAATTCTCGTCTCGTCTCGGCGAGACACTGTTCATCTCACCGAGACGGACACGAAAAAAAATTTTATTTTTATTTTTTTTTTGTTAAAAAAAATTTCCTGTGTCGTCTCGTCGAGACACTGTTCATCTCGACGAGATGCACCCGAAAAAAAAAAATATATTTTTTTAATTTAATTTTTTTAAAAAAAAAAATTTCTCGTGTCGTCTCATCGAGACACTGTTCATCTCGACGAGACGGACCGAAAAAAAAAGCATTTAACGTTTTTTCTTTTTCTTTTATTTTGCTTTCTCTATTCTTATATTTGTTTTTTTTTTTCTGTTGGCAGAACCCTCTAATCGGAATACTCACCGACGTCGGATTGATTTTCAGGACTACAGCTTGGATTGAAAATTTTGCATCGGAAATTCGAGGTTGGATTGACAGCCACCCCTGAGGGAGTTTTTCTATCCTATTTCTTTTTTACACTTTATGTTTTGCTTTTATGTAATGATGGAAGTAAATGCATGTTGTAAGTGTGGGGAGGAGATACTAGGATATGATGATTTTTGATTCTGCCATTTGAATTTTTTTAATTTCTTTTTTGTTTTTCGATATTAGGTTGCATGTTTTTGTTTTAATTTTAGGATTTCGTTCTTTATGTTTTTGTTTGCTTTTTAATTCTAGGAATAAAAAGAATCCTAGGCAGTTGAATTTGATACATTTAGCTATCCCGCAATACAGTTAACAATGCGCTTAAATATTTGCACATTCTAAATGAAATTGATGCATGCGAAAAATCTTGAACAACGTTTGAGTCTCCAAAGAGTGTTGTTTGCCTAAAATTGACATGGAACGGAACGTTAGTTGAGGCTAGGATTGATACAAATAACCCTTCAATTGTGAGTTAGAGCCATAAAGATCAATATTTTAGACTCATGATTAGGAACAATTGATCTCTTAGGTGTGAGATTACATTTATTATCTTTGTGCTCATAGGAATTGCATCCAATACTGGTTAAATTTTGTGTTTCTATTAAACTTGAAATGATTAGGCAACCTAGGTATAGCGCTTTGTGAATTTAGCCTATTTCTTTGTTTAGCCAAAATCCCTTAATAATTCCACTAGATAAGCCCCCTTTGAGCCTATATTTACCCCTTTCTTTGATCACCTTGTTACAAACCTTAGTCTTCTTAAATATCATTTTTCACCCAAGTTAATTGACTCAATTTAGTTTTGATAAATCCTTAGACACACCTATCCTTCAAATTCCCGCTAGCAATCATTAAAATGTTGTAATTTTAATAGAAGAAGCAATCTTTCTCAATTGAATTTCACTCTTTTTCCCCTCTATTAAAAAAAAGAAAAAAAAAGAAAGAAAGAAAGAAAAATAATAATAGAGAAAAGGTTGGAAGATGTGTTTATATTTTAGTTGCTTCCCGAATTCACAACAATAACATTGAGTTTAAACCTTCTTATACATAGCGGAAAACGTGTCCCTTTTGGATTTTGACTTGCTTGAGGACAAGCAAGATTTTAAGTGTGGTGAGGTGGTTTATAGCTCCCTAATGCGAAAAATGTGTCCTTTTTGCAAAAAAAAAATTTGAGTCATTAACTTTTTGCCTATAAATTCACTTTTTCCTACCCTAACCTTTAGCCAATGTTACAACCCTTTAAAGACCTATGATTTTGTTTAATTTTAATTTTGACTGGATGGATGATGCAATCCCAACGTGACCACTTTGTACAATTAAATGTATAGAGCTTACAAATAAAAAATTTCACCCAAACACTTGAGCGTTAGAGTGACCACTTGTGAGCTATCAATTTTAGTCATTTTCTTTCATTTTCATGAAGTGTTGATTGATAAAACCAATTAATCAGTTTTGGAGACTCGCCTGAGGTTCATTATATTTTTAATCGCAAAATGAGTAGTCTGAACTGTTGTGAATAATAAAGTGTAGTAGATTCTTGTTTTTGTAAGGGAGCTATTTGTTGATTTTTCTCTGTTTTGAATTCTGTCTTGCTTGGGGACAAGCAAGATTCAAGTGTGGGGATGTTGATCGCTCCCATTTATATAGGGTTTTTAGGATTAATTTAGTTTGTTTTCCCTTTGTTTCTATTTAATTTCAGTATCGTTTTATTACTTTTTAGTTAAAATTAGTAATTTCCTTTATTTATGGTATTTTTGGTGTTTTCATGGATTTTCAGGGACCTTTCGTGCATTTCCGAACCAGACCCAAGCCTATTGGAGCATTTTCGGATTATTCAGGGACCGTCAGAGCACTTTTGGGATTCATCAGGGACCATTAGAGCACTTTTCGGAAGCCCATGGACCTAAACAGATAAAAGCCGGAGCAAAATCGCCCCTTTTTGGACCTATCTCGGCGAGACAATACCTGTCTCGTCGAGACATGCCCTCGTCTCGTCGAGACACTCCTTGTCTCGACGAGACGAGGCGGGGCAAGGCGCACCAGCGCCTTCCCCCTTGCTGAAATTCACGGATCAGGGCCCAGAAGCCCATTTAAACACTTTGTAAATGCCTATTTTACCCTATAGGCATTAGGGTTTCCTCCTTAACTCTATAAATAGGGAGCTAATCCTAATCTTCCAAGGGGGATTAGCCATTTAATAAATTAGGGGGCCGCTAGGGTTTTCTCTCCTCCACAATGTAGATTTTTATTTTTAGTTTAGCTTTTCCTGCTTTCTAGATTAGGTTTATTTTTAGTTTTTATTGCTTTCAAGAACAATTGATGGGAGAAGCTCCAGATCTTCTATTATTGTAATCAGAATCGACAAGCGGGTTTTGGATTTCTATCTCTCCCTCTTATCTTTTCCTTTTATATTCAATTGAAGCTTTTTCCATTATTCCTATTTTCCTATTGCTATGATTGGTTTGTCTATGAACTGATCTCCATCCAATTTGGGATGGGGATGAAATTGATTGTATGAATATGTATGATTAGGGATCTAGGACCTTTGATTGATCAGTTTTTGCATGCTTAATGCCTAGAAATTGTTAGGAACAGGATTTATGCTAGAATGAACATTGATAATGATCAACTAGCCTATTTATGTATATAATGTGCTTAATGCCTGTGACCCTGACATTAAATAGGATTATAGATAGATGAGAACCTGACCACAGAATCGTCTATACCGAACTTGTGTAAATCTGACTTCGCTAGAGACCACTTGGAATGAGGCTTTGTGGCTAGGCTACGGCTTTAGCCTTAATTGTCAATAAACCTAATGCTTTGCATGACCTAGGGTATATGCCTAATCAAGCCGTAACCCGAATGCATGTGAATAAGAAGGACAATACTGATCATATTAGTCTTTCACTTAGGGCAATTACCTTCAATCATTGGTAAAACACAAATCTGAACTCCCTAAACCCATATATAGGATTTAATCAAAGGATTCCACAGCCTAGATTGTGCCATCTATTAATTCACCTTCTACCCTGTCAATTGTTCACTCTATTTTTTTATGTTTATTTCCTTTAATTCAATTAGTTAGTTACTAAAAACCCAAACCTTTATCCAAACTCTCTAAACAATTAGATCATTCTAGGTAGATTTGCTACTTATAACAAATAGTCTTTGTGGTTCGATCTCGTGCTTAGCACAATATTACTTGTTGCGATAGGATACACTTGTCCTATTAAATGTTATATACTTTACGAGCATCACATGATAGGAGGGTTATTATTTTCTCCCTCTTCTTCCTGGTTTGGTTGAACTGGTTGTTCAGGTGGTACCCTTCCAACCATTCTTCTCTCTCTTTGCCGTTCTCTTTGTCTTGCATGTCGAGCTCCCGCTCTATTTCGTCTACACGTTCTCTCCAATTCGAGATCGATAGGAAAAATAGGAGGTCCAGCTCTGCACATAAACCGATAAAGATTCCTTCTGGCTGCACTATTTAGCAAACAGATTAAAAACACCTTGTTTCACAGAAAGGTTCGTATAAACTTTGTTGCTTTCAATCCTCGGCAACGGCGCCAAAAACTTGTTGTCTCCTGAATGGACTCTAGCAAGTGTACTAGATACAAGTAATAAAGTGATAAGTCAAGTATCGTATCCATAGGGATTGAGGACCAAAGTTTATAAGAAATACTTTGTAGAACAGGGTGTTCGTGGTGTGTGTATTCTTTAAACTGAGAGATGTTGTTTAAATAGTAACAAAGTCAATGATTTAGTTGATTAAAAGAAGTACTTAATGACGGTAAAAGGCAGAATAGGTTAAGCACAGCGGAACAGGTTACTTTCAGTCTCTAAACACCCTATTTATTCATGAATGACGTAAAGTGAAGTCAAGGTCTCTGCTTTAATGCTCACTTAAGTCAACTCTCGTGTGTTCTTAAGATTTTAAGATTTACTACAACCTCAAGCGTCCCTAAAGTTGGTTCTTTCTTGCATTACGATCGAAACAACATTTCTATTAAGAAAACCCTTGATACAACCTCCTGACATCTCTGTTGCGAGGTTGAATGCTTGACAAATAGTTCCATGAAGATGAAAGCAGTTTCCTATCATGCATCTAACACTAACATACATGCCCTAAGCAATGGAGTTAAAGATTCATCAAGCACAACATAATATATCACCATTCATTCATAAATAAGATAATAGAAGACTTACATAACCGGCCCTAACTGGCCAAACCCATTCAAAATGACTACTCACTCATAGTATAAAGTGAACAACCTGAGTTAATTCCACAAACCTCCATTGATGGAGTCATCTTCCTTAGAGAGCTTTTTTTCCGCTCTCAAAGAAGCCAAAATTCTAGTTAAATGATTATCCAAAGTCAAAAGGGTACCGCTCTCCTTCCCTCCACTATGTCTATATAAAGGAAGAAATACGAGCCGTACCACAAAATATTACAAAAGATTGTTTTTCTACAGCTAAGTTACTAGGAAATGATTAATTCTAATTTGACCCTTGAACACACAAGGGGGTGATCCATCTTGTCATCATGTTGCTTTTCTACCTTTCCTACGCCTGCTGTCACTGCCACGCTGCTCCTGCCACTTGTCCAGTCGCCATCCGTCATCAGGTACGCAACGGAGATCCGCTGGATCAAAAGTTGCTCTACTCCCAAAAACTTGTTATCTCCTGAATGGACTCTAACAAGTGTACTATATACAAGTAATAAAGTGATAAGTCAAGTATCGTATCCACATGGATTGAGGACCAAAGTTTATAAGAAATACTTTATATAACAGGGTGTTCGTGGTGTGTGTATTCTTTAAACTAAGAGATGTTGTTTAAACAGTAACAAAGTCAATGATTTAGTTGATTAAAAGAAGTACTTAATGACGGTAAAAGGCAGAACAGGTTAAGCACAACGGAACAGGTTACTTTCAGTCTCTAAACACCCTATTTATTAATGAATGACGTAAAGTGAAGTCAAGGTCTCTGCTTTAATGCTCACTTAAGTCAACTCTTGTGTGTTCTTAAGATTTTAAGACGTACTACAACCTCAAGCGTCCCTAAAGTTGGTTCTTTCTTGCATTACGATCGAAACAGCATTTCTATTAAGAAAACCCTTGATACAACCTCCTAACATCTCTGTTGCGGGGTTGAATGCTTGACAAATAGTTCCGTGAAGATGAAAGCAGTTTCCTATCATGCATCTAACACTAACATACATGCCCTAAGCAATGGAGTTAAAGATTCATCAAGCACAACATAATATATCACCATTCATTCATAAATAAGATAATAGAAGACTTACATAACTGGCCCTAACTGGCCAAACCCATTCAAAATGACTACTCACTCATAGTATAGAGTGAACAGCCTGAGTTAATTCCACAAACCTCCATTGATGGAGTCATCTTCCTTAGAGAGCTTTTTTTCCTTTCTCAAAGAAGCCAAAATTCTAGTTAAACGATTATCCGAAGTCAAAAGGGTACCGCTCTCCTTCCCTCCACTATGTCTATATAAAGGAAGAAATACGAGCCGTACCACAAAATATTACAAAAGATTGTTTTTCTATAGCCAAGTTACTAGGAAATGATTAATTCTAATTTGACCCTTGAACACTCAAGGGGGTGATCCATCTTGTCATCATGTTTCTTTTCTACCTTTCCTACGCCTGCTGTCACTGCCACGCCGCTCCTGCCACTTGTCCAGTCGCCATCTGTCATCAGGTACGCAGCGGAGATCCGCTGGATCAAAAGTTGCTCTACTGCTCAAGGTTCATTGCAAAACAGGCTGCGTGGTAGCCCTTTTGACTTAATTAATACAAATCTGCATAAAACACTTATAAGTTCTTTTATTTAGGAATATTTCGCCTAAATCACACACAAATTGTTATTAACATGCTGTTTAATTGCAGTCATATTCATGCCTAACACTCTTCAAGCATGACACAAGTGATGATACAAAATACTTAGTTGTGTCGCGTGTACAGAACGCGTGACCCTAGTTACTCGGTTGTGTTGCTTTCTCTTCAAGCGCGACACAAGAGGTGCGACACAAGTGAGCATTTCTGTACTAGCCGTATCTCTTTCTTTTTTGTGTGGAGGGGCTGACTACGCAGTTGAAAAAGGCAAAAAGTAAGGGATTTATCCATGGCTGTCAGGTTAGTAGAGGAGCTCCATCGGTGTCACACCTCTTATTCGCTGATGATGCCTTCTTATTTTGTTAAGCCTCTATCTCTGAGGCGAGGAATTTAAAGGAGTTACTGCACACTTATGAGAAGGCTTCTGGACAAGCTATTAATTTTGATAAATCGGGGATCATGTTAAGTCAAAATGTGGCAGCTGAACTGTCCCATGGGATTTCGAGTATTTTGGGTGTGGTTAAACCGCTGAACATGAGCAGGTATCTAGGACTATCGTCTTTGGTGGGAAAAATGAAAAAATCTATATTTGCTCATTTTAGAGATAGGATGTGGCACAGGTTACAAAGATGGCGAGCGAGAGGCATATCGAAAGCAGGCAAGGCCACTCCCATCAGGGCTGCTAGTCAGGCTATCCCTATCTACTTTATGAGTGTTTTCCTTTTGTCGGTTTCAACTGCAGATGAGTTACAGAGGATGTTGAACTCCTTCTGGTGGCATAATAAGAAGTTGCGAGGTAGAAGTTTAAATTGGATGGCTTGGGATCGCTTATGTGCCCCTAAATTATTTGGAGGTCTCAGTTTCAGGAACTTCACACCCTTTAACCTTGTTATGCTTGGAAAAAAGGGATGGTGCCTAGTCTCTAACCCTTCGTCACTGGTCAGCAGAATCTACAAAGCTAAATACTACCCTAGAGGGGATTTTTTGGGAGCTGACGTAGGGCATTCACCCAGTTTTATTTGGCAAAGTATTTGGAGTTCGAAGCTAGTAATTAAGGGAGGTGTCAGGTGGAAAATTAGGGACAGAACTCAAGTAAGTGTGTGGAATAGCAGATGGTTGAGAGATGATGGAAATGGTCAAATTCAGACTCTGCTGATACATGGGCTTGAAAATCTTAAGGTATGTGACCTTTCTATTCCTAACTTTCGGGATTGGGACGTCGAACTTTTGAAGGAACTGTTTGTAGCCAGAGATATTCATGAAATGACTAAATTACCTCCCAGGCTAGCTAATCAGAAGGACAATATCATTTGGTAGGCTCACCCCTTGGGGAGATATACAGTTAAAAACTGCATATCACCTAGCTGTGAGCATGGAAGGAGGGGAGTGTCACAATGTGGAGGGTGAATGGAAGTTAATGTAGTCCGCTAATGTCCCTCATAAGGTGAAATATTTTGTGTGGCAATTAGTTAGAGGCTGCGTCCCTACTCAGGTAAACCTTCAGAAGAGAGGATTACCGATCATCATGAACTGTGTGGTGTGCCACAACCCTTGGGAGGATGAGTGGCACCCGTTACTCGAATGCCGTGATGCAAAGAAAGTGTGGCAGCTAGCGGGTTGGTTGGAGCTGATCATGACAACGACAAACACCGCATCTAACATTTCTGATTGGTTTTGCAGGTTAGTCAAGAATTTTCAGGCGAATAATTTCGAAAGCTTCCTAGTACGGCTTTGGTCTTTGTAGCGGGCTAAGAACAGGAAATTATGGGATCATGTAGTGATGACACCGGTGCAGGCCACATCCGACACAGAGAATCTGAGGTGGGACTAGCTTCGAGTTCAGGAGATCAGACGCCAGACAATACGTCCAACGTTCATGCGACTTGTGGCATAAACCAGACGAGGGAATATTCTCATGCTGTACAGACGCAGCAATGTTTGAAGGATAAGATTCAATAGGTCTAGCGGATGCGGTGCGTGATGCCAATGGTAACTTCGTGGGTGGTCGAATTGAAAGGATGAACTGCGCCCCTCTGGTCAAAGAACGAGAAGCGGCTGCACTACTATCAGCTATGCAATGGTTGGACAATCGTAGTTATAGGGTTGTAATCTTTGAATCAGACGCCAAACAAGTTGCTGACGCTATCAATTCAGACACGACGGACGAATCGAAGTTCGAGCATTTAATTGCACAGTGTCGGGAGCTGCTAGCTAAAAATGACTCTTACTCGTTAAGGTGACAAGCTAACGGGTTGGCTCATGAATTGGCACGGGCTGCTCGGTTTATCACTTGTCCCACATTCTTTTATTCTATACCGAGTTTCATTACTTCTGATGTGATACAATATTGCCGTTTAACGGTCCATTAATTTATTCATTCTTTATTTGTAAAAAAAACACTTTCAGAAACAATATAAATTTAGAACCTAAGTATTATTTTGTTATCAAACTTTATATTAATTTATAAATTTTTAATAAAACTAATTATAATTTGTAATTTGATGTAAAGTGTTATTTACCCCTTGATATATTTAAAATTTTATTATTTCACTATTGATCTATTATTGTCACATTTGACCGCTGAACTGTTCCAATTGGAAAGATTTCACTCTATCTTGGAGCCTTAACAAAATCATTATCCCTTTGATACGTGGTGATATGGACTTGACACGTTGCATGTCTTAAAGTTTATTTGATACATAGATTTTCTTATGCAGAAATAAGTAATTAGATTAAAACAAGAAAAACAAATCCATAAACTAAAATTTGTCTAATTGTCAAAATGTCGTCACGTGTCAATAGAATAACAAATCTATTATAAGTTTCCATTCAAATTGGATGAAATTTCACCAATTGAGATGGATCAAGGGCCAAATGACAACATTTTGAATAAATCGAGGACCAACTGATAAAATTTTAGAGGGTAATTATTTTCGTTGAAAACTCATTAATGAGGACACTTGACTTTTAAATTATAGTAATTTTTACCTCATTAAAAGTTTTTTTTGTACTGTAGAAGAAGGCCCGTCATCAGTTAGAAGAAGGATTACTAAGCCAGTAGAAGAAGCACAACATGTATAGACTGCAAAGCAAAATGACTTGGAGAGTCTGCAACCACTGCAGTACTTTTATAAATGTTTGTAGTAACTTCATATTTTAAAGGTTGAAATAAATGTGGTTGAATTTAGTAACTTCTTTCAAATACCCAAATATAAAGATTTAACGGTTACCTCTTGTAGTGTATAATAATGACTGGAAGGAGTACTGGATCTCATATTAATCATCTCACAATAGCTACGCTAATCAAGCCAATAAGGTATTGTGATTGATCCACGGATTAAGAACGGACATCGAGAGATGGGAATGGAGGCACACAGCTCTTGAGGTGAGGGAGAAAATAAGTTTTCTCTAATATTGTATGTATAGACCATTTATTCGGATTAAACCTAGCTAATCAGTATTTTTACATATTCTTATATGTGCATTAAACTGTTATAGTATCCTACATTTTATAATTTATTCTTTCTCGTCATACTTCTTATATTCATTTGCCTGGCTTTTAGTGCTGATATACGCCCAGTGGCTGGCGAATGAAAAGTTCCACAGGCGGATCAATTACCTCAAAGATAGGACAATTGATCCCATCACGGGCGGATCCCCTTTCCATAAAGATAAGAAGCACAGACCCTCAGGAGCTTTCAAATGAGCTCAACTCTCTCCTCAAAGACAAGAAAAGGATTGACCACCATCAAAAGCGGGTTAAAATCGTCTCAAACATGAGATCATTACACCCTCAACTTTCTCCTCAAAGATAGAAGAACACTCTCATGGGCGGATCCATCTTTAGATGATCACCATTCGAGAAAGAGTTAAAACATTCCTTGGACGCAAGGACTTTACACTCTCTCACTCCCTTCCCAAAGAAGGGTTCACAAGTCCTACGGGCGGATCGCTTCACCTCAAAGATAGGTAGCAAGTTGATCCCCTAGGCAGCTTTACTTCCTCTAGAAGGAATAGAACAGCTTCTAAACCTTCACAAAGGTTCACACATTGGGGTACGGCTGGCCACCTACCCTAAATAATCGGAGAAATCCTAAACCAGATTCTAAAAAGTTACTTGCTAAAAGATATAATGCATTAGTAAAAATAGTTCTGGAAAGAAAAGGGTTCATCTCCAAATAATGAAGCCTCGTCTTCATCTCCAAGTAATGAAGCCTCGTCTTCATCTCCAAGTAATGAAGCCTCGTCTTCATCTCCAAGTAATGAAGCCTCGTCTTCATCTTCAAACAATGAAGCCTCGTCTTCATCCAATCAATGAAGCCTCGTCTTCATCCAATCAATGAAGCCTCGTCTTCATCCAATCAATGAAGCCTCGTCTTCATCCAATCAATGAAGCCTCGTCTTCATCCAATCAATGAAGCCTTGTCTTTATCCAAACAATGAAGTCTCGTTTTCATCAAAGTAATGAATCCTCATCTTCATCATAGAAATAACAAAGTCTCGCCTCCACAAAATGCACAAAAGTCCCTAAATGGCTGATCATTCTTACTGATCCCTAAGGGCGGGTCATTCTCCTCAATATGGCAGAACTGAAGAAAATAAGTCCCTAAAGGCGAATCATAATCCTATGGGGTAGGAACAAATGGTCTCATAAAGGGCAGGTTATTCCTTTCTAAAGGAAATATAACTCTCAAGAAGCCCCTAGAGGCTAACAATGGATACGGTTGGCCACCTATCCACGAAGAAGCAAAATCCCCTAAAAGCGTATCATATCCATATATGATCCCACATAGGGCGGATCTTGTTCATAAGATCCCGCATAAGGAAGCCCCAAAAGACGCATCATTTCTATATATGATCCCCCATCTAGGGCGGGTCCACTTTCCTCCAAGATAGAAAAATAAAACACCATTTAGACAGCCCTAAAGAGCTTTTTATACCTTTAGGGGGGGCTTCTGATAACAACCCAAATTATTCTTGAATAAGGAATAAGGGAAAATTAATAGAAATAATGGCAAACCATTATTCCTTCTAAAAGAGATATTTATACATGATTAATGTGGAATTAATGATAATTAATGCAGGGGATAATATGCAAATAATGAGGAAAAGGAAGGAGTCTCTAGCATTATGCCACGCCACGTGGACCATGGCGAGATACGCCATAACAAGATACGCCCGAAGAGAGCGAGTAGCGGAGACCCGCCATAGCTCTCAAGGAGAGCGTACATACGCCTTGACGGATCAAAGAATACGAAAAGGGATATTCATCTTACTGACAGAATATTATCCCAATGACCAAAAGGGATATTCACCTTGAGAACGCCGCAAGAAGAACCGGATGGCGGATCTCCACGGTTCAGCTCAGTGAGATCCGCTGGCGAACCTATGAGGCGAATCTCCTCTTTCACCTGATTCATCACAGTAACGGCTAACCGCCGACTCGGCCATAAAGACCATTAATGAGCTATCAATTAGCTAACCGCCAGGTTAAAGGTAACCAGTAACCGCCAGCTTAAAGGTAACCAGTAACCGCCATTAATGGAGCATTAATGGAGACCTTCTAGTTGCTGAAGGTTACGACTTCCTAGCTATATATAGCCTACATCCCTAGGCTATCAAGGTACACTTTTACTTACCCTTTGTCAATTCAGTTTGCTCTCTTGTTCTTCCTTACTGACTTTAGCATCGGAGCTTCCCCCCGTCGAACCCAACGACGCCCCCACAGGGACGGAAGACAATCGGAAATTCTCCACTAGTTATCAAAAAGGTTTCATTCTCTACCTTTAAAGAGCTCAGTAAAGAATTCAAAAAGCTCGGAACGCGTTCCGGGGACTGAACGTAGGCGGAGAGGCCGAACCAGGATATGTCTGCTGAGTAACATATTTCTAACCCTTAAACTCCTTTATATATTGCTTGCTATAAAACTGACTAAGTAACGAACTCACGCTGAGTTGAGTGCACTAAGAAGCTGAGTTCAGGAATAGACTCTAAGTGCTATCTCCTGACTCAAGGAAAGAAACAGACTTAGTCACAAGTTGACTAAGCTTGTGTCTTGAAACTACTTAGCGCCGCTGTGTAAACATTTTCTTAAGAAAAGAAGTCAGCCTTAAGGGACAAAATTTTAAATAGTTCCTATCCCCCCCCCCTTGGAACTAACCTTTTCACGTTATAAGGGACCAACACAATTGCCCTCTGTAATTTCCGGTACAAAATTCTTTCCAAAGTGCTAGAAAACAGGTTGAAGCCTCTTCTTTCTTCTATTATCTCTGAGTCACAGTCATCTTTTGTTAAGGGGAGGTCAATCCAGGATAATGTTCTGATTGTGTTCGAATTGATCCATAACATTAACAACAATTGTGCCAGGAAGATGGGTAATGTAGCACTGAAGGTCGACATGAGCAAAGCCTACAACAGAGTGGATTGGAAGTACTTTCAAGCTGTGATGCTTCAGCTGGGGTTCGATGGCAGGTGGGTCATATTAATTATGATGTGTGTATCCTCGGTCGAATACATGGTTAAAGTAAATGAAAATCTTGTTGGTCCTATCATTCCGAAGAGAGGTCTACAACAAGGGGACCACCTATCCCCGTATCTCTTTCTTTTTTGTGTGGAGGGGCTAACTATGCAGTTGAAAAAGGCGAAAAGTAGGGGATTTATCCATGGCTGTCAGGTTAGTAGAGGAGCTCCATCGGTGTCACACCTCTTATTCGCTGATGATGCCTTCTTATTTTGTTAAGCCTCTATCTCTGAGGTGAGGAATTTAAAGGAGTTACTGGACACTTATGAGAAGGCTTCTGGACAAGCTATTAATTTTGATAAATCCGGGATCATGTGAAGTCAAAATATGGCAGCTGAACTGTCCTATGGGATTTCGAGTATTTTGGGTGTGGTTAAACCGCTGAACACGAGCAGGTATCTAGGACTATCGTCTTTGGTGGGAAAAACGAAGAAAGCTATAGTTGCTCATTTTAGAGATAGGATGTGGCACAGGTTACAAAGATGGCAAGGGAGAGGCATATCGAAAGCAGGCAAGGCCACTCCCATCAGGGCTGCTGGTCAGGCTATCCCTATCTACTGTATGAGTGTTTTCCTTTTGTCGGTTTCAACTGCATATGAGTTACAGAGGATGTTAAACTCCTTCTGGTGGGGTAATAAGAAGTTGTGAGGTAGAAGTGTAAATTGGATGGCTTGGGATCGCTTATGTGCCCCTAAATTCTTTGGAGGTCTCAGTTTCAGGAACTTCACAGCCTTTAACCTTGTTATGCTTGGAAAACAGGGATGGTGCCTGTTCTCTAACCCTTCGTCACTGGTCAGCAGAATCTACAAAGCTAAATACTACCATAAAGGGGATCTTTTGGGAGCCGACTTAGGGCATTCACCCAGTTTTATTTGGCGAAGTATTTGGAGTTTGAAGGTAGTAATTAAGGGAGGTGTCAGGTGGAAAATTAGGGACAGAACTCAAGTAAGTGTGTGGAATAGCAGATGGTTGAGAGATGATGGAAATGGTCAAATTCAGACTCTGCTGATACACGGGCTTGAAAATCTTAAGGTATGTGACCTTTCTATTCCTAACTTTCGGGATTGGGACGTCGAACTTTTGGAGGAACTGTTTGTAGCCAGAGATATTCATGAAATGACTAAATTACCTCCCAGGCTAGCTAATCAGAAGGACAATATCATTTGGTAGGCTCACCCCTTGGGGAGATATACAGTTTTTTTTAAGTAAGAGCTTGAAACGGGATGACAAGTGTCTAGACTCATCCCAACTATGTTGGCACCAGTGAGCATGGAAGGAGGGGAGCGTCACCATATGGAGGGTGAATGGAAGTTAATGTAGTCCGCTAATGTCCCTCATAAGGTGAAATATTTTGTGTGGCAATTAGTCAGAGGCCGCGTCCCTACTCAGGTAAACCTTCAGAAGAGAGGATTACCGATCATCATGAACTGTGTGGTGTGCCACACCCCTTGGGAGGATGAGTGGCACCCGTTACTGGAATGTCTTGATGCAAAGAAAGTGTGGCAGCTAGCGGGTTGGTTGGAGCTGATCATGACAACGACAAACACCGCATCTAACATTTCTGATTGGTTTTGCAGGTTAGTCAAGAATTTTCAGGTGAATAATTTCGATAGCTTCCTAGTACGGCTTTGGTCTTTGTAGCGGGCTAGGAACAGGAAATTATGGGATCATGTAGTGATGACGCCGAAGTAGGCCACATCCGACACGGAGAATCTGAGGTGGGACTAGCTTCGGGCTCAAGAGATCAGACGCCAGACAATACGTCCTCCAGGCATCCAACGTTCCTGCCACTTGTGGCATAAACTAGACGAGGGCATATTCTCATGCTGTACAGACACAACAACGTTTGAAGGGTAAGATTCAATAGGTCTAGCGGATGCGGTTTGTGATGCCAATGGTAACTTCGTGGGTGGTCGGATTGAAAGGATGAACTGCGCCCCTCTGGTCAAAGAACGAGAAGCGGCTGCACTACTATCAGCTATGCAATGGTTGGACAGTCGTAGTTATAGGGGTGTAATCTTTGAATCAGACGCCAAACAGGTTGTTGACGCTATCAATTCAGACACGATGGACGAATCGAAGTTCGAGCATTTAATTCCACAGTGTCGGGAGCTGCTAGCTAAAAATGACTCTTACTCGTTAAGGCGACAAGCTAACGGGTTGGCTCATGAATTGGCACGGGCTGCTCGGTTTATCACTTGTCCCACATTCTTTTATTCTATACCGAGTTTCATTACTTCTGATGTGATACAATATTGCCGTTTAACGGTCCATTAATTTATTCATTCTTTATTTGTAAAAAAAAAACACTTTCAGAAACAATATAAAATTAGAACCTAAGTATTATTTTGTTATCAAACTTTATATTAATTTATAAATTTTTAATAAAACTAATTATAATTTGTAATTTGATGTAAAGTGTTATTTACCCCTTGATATATTTAAAATTTTATTATTTCACTATTGATCTATTATTTTGTCACATTTGACCGCTGAACTGTTCCAATTGGAAAGATTTCACTCTATCTTGGAGCCTTAACAAAATCATTATCCCTTTGATACGTGGTGATATGGACTTGACACGTTGCATGTCTTAAAGTTTATTTGATACATAGATTTTCTTATGCAGAAATAAGTAATTAGATTAAAACAAGAAAAACAAAGAAAAACAAATCCATAAACTAAAATTTGTCTAATTGTCAAAATGTCTAATTGCAGAAATAAGGAATGAACCGAATCCCACATCGGAAATGGAGAGGGAGTGATTGGGGCTTATTAGTAAGATCTGAATCCAATACATGCAGACGCGTTTTAAAGCCGTGAGGCCCAATGTGTTGGAATTGGGCCAGAGCGGACAATATCTACATGGTATTGGACCAGAGTGTTACAATTGGTATCAGAGCCGACTCTCCACGTACGATGTGTGGTTCGGGGACGAACCAGGCGGAAGCTGGTGGGCCTGTAACGACCCGGTCCGGAGTGGGTGGCGCCGGGGTAAGAAGGCCTGAGCAAGGAGCGGCCCTAAGGGATGGCGATGGGGCAGAAATGAACTGAATCCCACATCGGAAATGGAGAGGGAGTGATTGGGGCTTATTAGTAAGATGTGAATTCAATACATGCAGACGTGTTTTAAAGCCGTGAGGCCCAATGTGTTGGAATTGGACCAGAGCGGACAATATCTACATGGTATTGGATCAGGGTGTTACAGTCTATACTCTTGCTGCAGCTAGAGACAGGGCTTTAAAAGTGTTCGGATGGGATCATATCACTAAATTGGTGGTTTACACTTCTGATCAAACACATTCTACCATTCATAAGGGAGCTAAATTAGTAGGCATCCCATCCTGCAACATTCGTTCACTTCCTACCTCAATTTCGAATGGATTTTCATTGTGTCCGCAAACACTGGAGGAAGCAATTGAAAATGATATAGCCTCAGAATGGATTTTCATTGTGTCTGCAAACACTGGAGGAAGCAATTGAAAATGATATAGCCTCAGGATTCCTGCCTTTGTATCTCTGCGGAACTATTGGAACTACTGCTTGTGGAGCAATCGATCCGATTAAAGAATTGGGGAAAATCGCGAACAAGTACAACATATGGTTCCACATTGACGCAGCATATGCAGGAAGTGTTTGCATTTGTCCTGAATTCAGGCATTATTTGGATGGAGTTGAATTAGCAGATTCTATAAGTATGAATCTACATAAATGGTTCCTTACTAACATGACTTGCTGTTGTCTCTGGATTAAACAACCTCGTTTGTTGATTGAATCATTATCAACTAGCCCCGAATTCCTGAGGAATTCTGCTACCGAATCAAATGAAGTCATAGACTACAAAGATTGGCAACTTGCACTGAGCAGGCAGTTCATTGCTTTAAAAGTATGGGTTATGATACGTAGACATGGAGTGGGGAACCTCATGCACCATATACGCAGCGATGTCATGTTGGCTAAGCGATTAGAATCACTCATGAAGAATGACAAGAGGTTTGAGATTGTGGTGCCGAGAAAGTTTTCCTTGGTTTGTTTAAGATTGAAGCCCAAAACCAATGATTTGAATGAGCAATTATTGGAAGTAGTGAACAAGAGCGGACGCACTTTCATAACTCATGGAGTGGTGGGGGGATTGTATTTCATACGCTGCGCCATTGGATCCACATTGACTGAGGAGAAACATGTAGATGAATTGTGGAATCTGATTCAAGAGAAGACTGACATGCTCACTTCTTAATTACTGTAATATTTTTAACATTTCATAATAGTATACCTATATAACCCCAATATATAGTCAATTGAACTATAAAATAAATTTTGACTTGATGTGAGTCAAAACTATGATTATAAATTTTACCTGTAGAGTTCGCACCTGAATTTATGAAGAATTTTTGGGGATATCAATCAAGCTGAGATGTCCAAATTTACACATTTTTCTGGCTTCCAACATTCAATTATATATAAACATATTCTTCTCTTTCTTTGTCATTGAGATGTTTACACATAAAAACTCTTATGGAGATATTATATTTTATGAGATTCTCGAATTGGAACTATCTTAAGTATACTATCTTGATGATATTCCTTATTTTCGAACCAATCGCAGAATCTTCATAGAAAACAAGATAGATTATGTATCTATAGAAGTTGTAGGGTGACGTCCGTTTATGTTGATGGATAGTCTCTTGTCGAAAGACATGGGGAGATGGAAAATCTCTTTTTTGAAAGTTTTAAGATAGGCCACTATGTTTTGCAGATGGATGATCATTCTGAATAGAGATTTTAGGTAAGCATTTATTTTCACGTTCAATGATGAAAACCAATAATTATGGTATAGGGTCTTGAAAATTGAACAAACTCTAAAATTTACAAAAATTTCACTGCAAGATATGTGTGCATGTCCTCAATATGTGGGAAGAGAGTTAGGCCTCCTTGCAGAACCAACCTATAAGTACCAATCCCTCAAACTTCGACCTTCGAGTTGTTTCCCACATATAGCCACTTTGATCCCTCTGGAAAATGCCGAAAATCTATGAAGGCTTCACGATCCTTCGTCATGTGATCCGTGACACCTGAATCAATTATCCATAAAAGATCTAATTCAGTAAAAAGAACAGTAGAAGATACATAAACTTGACTGACAAGTGTTTTGGAAACATGTACCTAAGGGACTTTGCATTCAGACTCATAGTGCCCTCGTTGCTGACAGTTGTAACATTTCACACGTGAAATGTTCACTTTTCGCTTGTTCTTCCCCTTTTTCTGGGCTCTTTTGCTTCCTCTTTGCCCTTGCCATAAAAACACTTGCTCTTCTTTCTTTGAGCTTTATGGACATTTCCCTTGGGATGAGAACCTACATAATTAGTTTCAAAATTGACTCTGACAGCAGCTAACCGATGTGGAATGAGCAAATAATAGCTTGAACTTTCTGCTCATCAGTCAACTTGTGACCTCCTGCATCGAGGGAACTGATCATGTTGGGCATTTCTCTTAAATGTTTCCTCATGCTGTGATCAAATTTCTTTTTGTAGGTATCAAACTTTATAGTAAGAGACTAGAGTTTAATTAGAGACGTGCCTCTAAACTTGTCCTACAAAGAATCCCAGATATCCTTTGCTATCTCTTTAATTTGAGACTCTTTTGAGAGATCATCATCCCTCGCATTGAGCAAGATGAGTCTGGCTTTGTGTGTTTTTCTTTTTCCAAGCCACATAAAGATCCACTACTGTCGATGTTGAGCAGTAGTCGGCCATAACCATCATCAAGGTAATGAGAACATTATTGTCCTCAAGTAAGTACTTAATTTTGACGCTCCACGCATCATATTTGTCTCCATTAAGTTTGAGATCTTTGCTTAGTCCGGCTACTATTGATTTGGTAGCTGAAGTCATTGTATTATAGATCGACAATAAAGTACAAGTTGCACGACTTATTAAGAAGCTTTTATAATACACGTTTAAGTTCTTTAAACAACCTATATCTAATAATCTCAACTTCTCACTAGAGTTCAATTCGAAAAAGAGACCTAGATAGGCTCTAATCACCTTTTAATTCTAATGTTCGGCTTTGATTAATTACATAACATGCATATAGAAAACTTATTATTGGTTTGGAATTAGATTAATGTGTGTTAAGCTAATAATTGAAAGATTAATGGTTTATATAGTTCTTTAATTTTTACCGTAAACAGTTATAAAAGCTATGTAACATAAACATAATACGTCAAACCATACTAGGAAAAATAAATTCTCACATTTCAATCAATCAATGAAACCAATAGTCTCCTGGAAATGGAAGTTATAACAAAAAGAAAAATAAAAAAAAACTTGCTCAGAACATCAACAATATAACCATAACTTTAAACTCATCCGAAAACACTAATAAATAGGTCATAACCTATAATCCCTGGACAAATCCACTACCTAGGTGCCACATTATGACTGTCTCACTGGAATATATCTCATGACGCATACAATGTACCCATCAATGTTCCTGGTCTGGGTGATGGCCTACACATGAGTAGAGATTATCTTTCCTAATTGCGGAGTTATAGTCGAATTGTTTCGAGGAACTCTAACACCCCTATCTCCCAGCATGCTCATGAACAACCGCACAACCTTTTTTTAGTTGTTCTCATGAGTTACCTATGTTGCATCTAAGATTCTCTAAAGCTTATCATGTTGTAATTATTCTCGGAGTCGCATGAATATGGCATCCTTGATGTACCCTCTAAATAAACCACCTGCCCAAATGCAGCATTGCATCTGAGTATGCAACGACTCCAAATGACAAGTAATTCCCTCAATGTCATTCTAGATGATTTATTTATTTAAGCGACACCTTCTTATGTTCCTCTCCATTCTAATCAGTCTAACACGTTGGTCGGGGAAACGAGCAAGGAGTGGAGTCCTTATGGTGCCGACCAAAACTGTCATGGCACAAAAGAAAAAAGAAAGATCAGGTCATGGATTAAATCTTTCCGGGATCAAAAACAAACTTCAATCCATTTCTTTGAGGAACATACGATTCACGATAAAAACAATTTTCCAGATTACGTGTATGTATGATTATATTGGTTACGCAATATTTGCAAACAGACTACAGCCTTAGGGTTATACAAAACAAACGACATATAACAATTAAAAATAATATTTGATTATCTACCATGAATTAATAATCAATGAATCAGAATGAAAATTTTCTAATAATTATTTTTAATCACAAATACATTCAGAATATATTAAAAATATATTTTGAATATCTAAAAATTAAAAAATTATATCAATCTTTATTAATAAATAATTTTAATCAGAAACGGGTTTCTGAAAAATATTTTATATTTATGTAATTTAATTTTCATTTTTCTAATTTTTTAGGCATTTATAAATAGTTTTTACATATTAAAAACAATTACATAATCTTAATTAATTCAATATCAATTATTCTTTACACCCAAAAACAAATAAAAAATTATAGAAAAATCCCTAAATTTATTACGAGCAGACTCTAAAAAATCGATGCTGAATGAGCATTGGGAGAGGTCTCACGTGCCACACGCGCGTGGACGGTGACCTAGTGGCGCGTGTAGGCAACGTGTCGCCCTCCTAGCGTCCGACGACTTTCTTATTTTGGATGGTGGGGGGTTTTTGAGGACTCTAAGTTTAATGGTATGGTCGGTTTTAGGTTTCGACAATTGGAATTTAGTGAATTAGAACTAACAGACCCTAAAGCGTGCCAGAAAAGTCCAACAACTATTTGCGATTTCGGCAGACCAAAACCATCCTGAGAGACATTAAAAACACAGTTTTAAGACAAGACTCAACCAAGCATGCATTCATCCAATTAAACAAATTAATAGAATTATAAATCATCCATTCACAAAGCTAAAAGGGCTCTGATACCAATGAAGGCTCTCTAAATAACCATAATTGATTTCTCTAATCTCTAAGGGACGGGTAATGAATCTGGATCCATCAATAAATAAATCAACAGATTTAGGCTTACCTCTTGTAGCGCATATTCGTTCAACAGTAGCGGAAGTAATCAACTTTGGCTCCATATCACCGATCTAGGAGGTTACTACACCGAAGAAGCAATCTCCGTTGTTCCACGGACTAAGAAAGCTACCTGAGAACAAAAGGGGGGGTGACAACTAAGGAGAGGGAACATAGTGAAAATTGCCTTGTGCATTATCTTTGAGTATTATATTATTAGGGTCTTAGGTTTAGCCTCTATAGCTATCTATTTATAGCTAAGTTAAACTTAAAGGCCTAACCCTAACCCTAGCTGGTTAGGTTATGGGAGGGCTATAAATGGACCGGTAAATGGGTCAGGGCCGTTTACTCCATTTATTCCTACATATACATATACATCGAAGGGTATATATATATATATATATATATATATATATATATATATATATATATATATAAGGTACGATGAATATACACATATGACAATGTACGGATGGTATACCGATGTATATTAATACATCTAGGGGTATATATATAAGGTACGGTGAATTTATACACATATTGGAGTGTACAAGCGGTATAACAACGTGTACATAAAAAATCACAAAATAATAAGGGATACTATCATAAGGATACATATAAAAGTATATGTACACGGTATAACGGATGTACACATGCCAATGTAAAAATGGTATAATGATGTATATAGATACGCCTGAAGGGCTATATACAAGGTCTACAATTAGGTATATACAAATGGAAGGTGCGCTCATAATCTAAAGACGTATAACATACAAGACTTGACCTAAATGAGGTTATATGCCTACATAAAACTGGCTAGTGAAAATGTACATATGAAAAACATAACACCTATATACAGATGAATATGAAAAGGGTCTGAAACTTTATACTAGAATGAATGAATATGAAAATCAAATTATAACAAAATGACCAAACATCATTAATCTTAAAACACAACTAGCATCACTAGTTGAAAAATCGTCACTAGTAAAAACGAGCTCATGTGTGCAACAATACGATAACATTTTTTTATATCAATCATTACGAAATAGCATTACAAATTTCTTGTAAATCAAGTTGGCTAGATTTTTTATGATGAGCATATGTAGACGCATTTCTAAACATGTAGTTGATTGATATTTATAATGGTTTTATATTTAGCCCAATTACAAAAAGTCACATTTATCACGAGGTAAAATGATTTTTGATTAAATTGAGAACCTCTTAAAATTCATTTCTCTCTTTTAAGGACTCCAGCCAACTTCTACATTTATGAATCTCACCTTGAAAGAAGTATCTGTGAAACTTATTTTCCAATTTGTTAACTCCATCTATTTATAATATGTGTTTCTCATATGATCCTTTGTCTTTCTCCCATTTCTTTTGTTTCTCTGGTTGCGTGTTCATATAATCATTTTATATTGTCATTGCAAACTATTTATTAATTGAGTAAGTTTAGAAATAATTTTCATTTTTACATATATGCTTAATTTTTTTTTCTAAATCTGGATTATTGAATGAGTTTTTGTTGTGTTTAATGCAGTTTTTCTAGATTTCTAAAATTTGATCTTTGTGAAATTCAAAACCTCCATTTTGGTTTGGGTTCTTCTTCTCTGTGGATAACATCTACAACATACAATTTTCAAGAGAAACTAATAGAAGGACAAGCTGAAAAACAAGAGGTGTAAGGCTGAAGGTTCAAGGAGATAAGAAACTCATTAATGTAATTCTCAAGGAGATATTTACTTTCCATCCAAGGCACATAAAACAATTGAAACCACATCAAGTGTCTGACATCTAGATACATAGTAAGGCAACACTGTATGAAATTGATGATCATAAAATTTTGGGTTGTGTAGAGTTTCTTGGCTGATGTCAGACCACTTGATGAGGTTTCATTTGTTTCATGTGCCTTAGATGGGCAGTAAAAATCTCCTTGAGAGTTATTTGTATATTATATATGTATTGATTTTATTAGTTTGTGCTTAAATTGGTTAGGAATTTGTGTTTTAGGATGCGAATTGTTGTTAATTATATATATACATATATATATATATATATATATATATATATATATATGTATATGTGTGTGGATGTTTATTCAAGGTATAAAACAAGTTTAGATTTGGTTCATGTGTACTCTTTTTTTCAAAGTTTTAGTTTCAACTCATTTTGTATGATCTGTTGCATATTTTCTTATTTTCGTGCTTTAGTTTTATCAAGAATGCGTGTATAAAACAAAGGTTCAACCCAAGAAATAGGGTTGTCAGATACGCACTCTCCTATGACTGGAACAACATGCATTGACGAGCCTGTTGCCGGAGACTCAAGGCCACACCGCGTGTCACACACCCACTTGCCGTGTGGGGTGGCTTCGCCTGCAAGATGAAGAAGGGGAAAAGACTGCCAGAATTACGTTCAGCCTCTGAATTACTGTTTTGCTATTGTAATATTTAGTCTCTTGCCATTTATACTTATTAACCTAAATACCATTTAGGCTTATTAGACTAAATGCCATTTAGACTTATTAACCTAAATGCCATTTTGCCACTTATATCGACCCTACCCCTATCATTTCCTTTATGTTTTGTAACCCTAGATAGGCAGGGCCGGTCCTGATAATCTGTGGGCCTTAGGCGGAATAATAAATAAAGGCCCCTTTAATAAAAAAATATTTTACGTAACAAAATTTAAAATGTATTTCAATACATGATAAATAAAAAAGTATTAGATGTTTCACAATTTCTTTAAATTATGGATTAAACTCCTATTTAACCCATTTGGTATCTAAAATTTTAGCATTTGACTAATGTGGTATTACTTGATAACATTTGCCCCTTATAGTATTTTCATAAGAGAAATTTAACTTCTTTGGATAAAAAAAAACTAAATAATTTTTAGAACTTTTTACATGAATATCACAATTGGTTACAAAAAGTACAATTAAATCATATCATCAAAATTACTTTTCAATGTCATTATTTTTCATATATAAGAAATAAAGTATGATTTAACACTCTAATTTAAAAAAAATTAGACCTCAATTCATAAAGGCAAAAAGCATCATTGTCTCATCTTTCATTTTTTGGTTCATTAGGCGCTTGATCTTTCATTTGAATACATTAAGCCCCTGATCATTTATTTTTTTATCTCATTAAGCCCCTGGTGATCAAATTAGTAAGTTGTGAATATTTAATTATGTTAAAAGAATGTTATTCATTGTACATGCATTCAAATTTTGTATTTTTAACTATTTGAAAGCAGTTTTGGATATGTAATATGCTATAGGAAAACTGTACAAACCTTAATTCAAACTGTAAAAAATATTTTTTAATAATTTCAAATACAAATGAAGTTAATAACGTATTTTTAACAGAATTAAATGTTCAGAACTTACTAATTTGGTCATTAGGGGCTTAATGAGACTAAAAATAAATGATCATTGGCTTAATGTATCCAAATAAAAGATCAATGGCTTAATGAACCAAAAAAATGAAAAACCAGGGACCTAATGATGCTTTTTACCATTCATAAATTCTAAACTTTAATAAATATATCCTAAACTTTTAATTTATAAACCTTTGAAATAACTTAAAGTATCATTCCACATAAATTTATAAATTTAATAAATATATCCTAGAGTCTTAAAATAAATATTTGTAAATGAGTTTTAAAAAGTGAATTTGAATAAAAAAAACAATTTTGGAAATTTTTGTATTTTGCTTTCTCCACAAGAGGATCATTATTTTGAGAATGTCTATAAAAAAGCATGTGTTTGTGAGGCATAGAACACAGGTCCTTGGGGCAAGGGGAATGCAAGCATTACCACTAAGACACTTAACTAAATATGATCTAAAATTGTTTTCTATAACTTATATATATTTTCATAACTAATAAAATTTTTGGGCCCCCTTACAGCCTTGGGCCCTAGGCCGGCGCACTCCTGGCCTAGGCCCAGGGCCGGCCCTGTAGATAGGGTGTTCAAGTCTATTACATTTTAATTGGGAGAGGTATTTAAACCTCTTTGTTTGTAAAGATGGACAACTTTTTATGAATCAAATATCTAAAGCCTCTATTGGAGTAAGGTCTTCCTACCGTTGGAATTAAGATCAAGTTCAAGCTAAGAAGAAATTTTTTTGTTCGTCTAAGATTAAAACCAACTTGTTCATTAGTAATCCGTATCATTATATATATATCAATCAGAAAGTCGCAATGTTATATATATATATATATATATATATATATATATATATCTTAATGATATGTAGTGCATTATATCTAAGTTTATTAATCTTGTCAAAACGAAGTTTATTAATCTTAAGTTGACATGATTCAAAATAGAATGCATGTATATTAGTTATTAATACCTGAAGTCTTGTGAATTGTTTCAAGTACATAATATAGAGTTATGGTGAAGGTCTTAGCCTAGTGGTTGAGAACTTACCTATGACTAGGGAGGTCATGGGTTTCGAATCACATCCGGGTCTGGTGGAGATTTTTCTTTCTTTTTTAATGTAAGCGCATTGTGCGCAATTTTTCTTTTAAAAGTACATAATATAGAGTTTATAAAAAAATACATGCACTTTAACTTATATACCAAAATATAAAAAAAATTATATATTATATCTTCTCTTTAATGAATACTCATTTGAAATGTGTAATAGAATTTAGAGTTTGCAACAAAAGAAAAAGGCTTAATACATCATCTGCCCCAGTTAGCCCCCTGAACTTGCGTAAAATGTAATCAATTGATCACTCGATCATAAAAAAAAGTAAGTTAAATGAGGAAGATGTATTCCACGCGTCTTAGAATGTTATTATATAATTAAAAAATAGATTAAAAATGAAGTTATTGCTTGCTCAATTATACAACTTGTCTTCTCTAATATTAGAATCGTATACTCCGATTTTGATCTTTTTACTTTTTTTAAGATACGTGGAATACATCTGCCGTATTTAATTTACTTTTTTTACGACCGAGTGATCAATTGATTACATTTTACGCAAGTTCAGGGAGCTAACTAAACATTTTATGCAAGTTCAAGGGGCTATCGAAACACTTTAAAAGTTCAGGGGGCCAATCAAGCTTTTTAGACAAGTTCAGGGGGCAAATGATGTATTAAGCCAAAGAAAAATAATTAATTATAGATACATATTTTAGAAAAACATAAAATTTGAAATAAAAATTGTTTAGGAAGTGCTTTATTTTTTGAATTAAATATAAAATTCTCAAACGTATTTCGTAAATTATTATGTTATATTTTCCGTGGGTCTCAAAGAATTTTTTAAAATTATTATCTTATGCATTTAACAATGTTATTATTTTATCCTAATGGCCCAAATCGGGACCAGAGAAAATTATTATTTAATCGAGTTCATTAATTTATCGAATATTAATTTATCGAATATTCATTGATCGAGATTTTACTGTAATAAGAAAAACAGTTTCAAAACCGTATTCCAATCGTTAATTAATTAAAACTTAAAAACAAATCTTTACTTATAATTTTTTTCCAAGAGAATTCCCTTCGAATTTAATTTTTTTTTCTTTGATGAGGTCTCATATTTGTTTACCACATGAGATTCTGATGTAGTATGCCTGACACATAATATCATTTCTCTTGTTTTTATATAAAAATGTCTCATGTTTCTATTACAAAGAACATTGTATGTTAATGTTTTATATAAAAAAAAATCTCTCAATTACTGCTTGCTCTCCTTTTCTATTTTATTTTTCATTTAGCAATATACACCTAGTACTCACTTTGTTATAAGCCTTTTCTTTATACATTATGTATCTTAGAAACAAAAATACTACCCACAATTTCTTTTTTTTTTTGAAGCAAACCACAATTTTTTAAGAAAACAAAAAACTAACACTTTCAGAAACAATAATTTGTCTATTTTTTACTCCTGTTGAGAGTTTGCTCCTGTTGAGAGCTCTTTTCTCTTCTCTTTCTTTGAGTGGTTAGGGTTTCGCCGTTCGATTTGCACAGGCCAAGCTTTACTTCCTGTTCGTAGTCGAAATTCTTACTTGGCTTTCTTCTTTGCTCCATCTGGCAAGGGCGGCATTCCATTTTTTTTGTATTTTTCGTTTCCTCTGTGTTCTTCCGAGTTTCACCAATTGCTCCCTTGGATGCCCAATTGCAGCAGCTAACCAACGCCGATGATGGCTTCGAGTTCGGAGCTGAGGCGGAGGGGACGGCAGTGGTCTTTAAACTCTACTAGACGCTACAACGTAGGGGCAAGTGTACCCCGTCGTATCAAGTAATAATCCGGTTAAGACCGGGTATCGAATCCACGGGATTTATAACCACAAGTATTAAACTACTCGGTTCTATTCGTTATCTAAGCGGTGAATACTTTACGTTGGTTTGGGTGACGACTACAAACTACTCCTAAACTATGGTGAGACAGATTTATATAACCAAAACTCTAAAGAAGTGATACGGGTAGCGATAAGTTATAAATATAATAAACAATGACTCCGAACATATACGATTGATAATTTACTCTTGCAAAGATGACTACGTGTAGACCGACCGATCCGTGAAGTACTTAGATTACGTGGTTCCTCCTAAAGGCGTGTCTAATACGGGGGATCAGAAACTAGGGCCCGTAAGTTCCGTGGCTTGTTAATTCCTACGATTTACGGTGCGTCACTTCCGGTAGGGCATCACCTATATGGTTCCCAAAAGGTATCGGTAATCGTGTCCCCCTACACAATAATCAATTATGAATATCAAAACAAGTAATAAATATCAACACGTATATAGAAACAGAAATTGCAAATCATATATTATAAATATAGAACGCGTAAAAGTGGAATACAACCAAACTTACTACATAGGAAGAGTACAAGCTAATTAGCAAGTAGAAAGGGAAGAATCGGCCCTTGGAACTAGCTAACCGGACTCAAGGCCGTCTTGTAAGTCTTGGAGGTGGAACTCTCGAGCTTGGTGGAAGAGGGTGGATTGGAACTTCGGTGGAGTGATGGAATAAGTGAACAAGATCTCAAGGTGGTAGAGTTTGGTTACATAAAATCTGAATGAATGAAATGAGTACTAATCACTCTTATTTATACATAGTTCGGGGGTAAAATCCTAATACACAAGTTACAAGTAAGAATTCACATTGCAAATGCAGGTTTCACATGGCAGGCCCCGTGTGGATGGGAGCACGCCCCGCGTGTCTGTCAATTACCCATCACGTTGATGACTTCTCCTACGCGTGGACTGATTTCAGAAGAGTTGACTCAACCATGCACCGCGTAGACCGAAGTATGCTGCTAGGCATGAAATTGACTAAGTTTAACAAGATATTTATAAGGGATTTGGGTGTTATTTATGCTATATGGCAAAGAATAAGGACTGATTAGTGTCTTTATGCAAATTAGTAAAGATAAATGCTAAACTCGCTGGAAACAGCTTGTTTCGCTACGGCCAAAGAGGAGTGGAGCCTTTCTTATGTCCAGCGGTCAAACGCCGGATTATCCAATGACGGACAGCGACAGATCAGAGGTGGCAGAGGCAGAGACAGACCAGAGGTGGCAGAGGCAGAGACAGAGCAGCAGGTGGAGAAGTGTAGAGGCGGCATTACCTAAAGAAGCATGATGACATGAAGTATCAACCCCTTGAGTGTTCAAGGGTCAAACGATCTTTAATCATTTCAGTTATTTTGTCTTAGTTTTTAGTTGACTTATTTTCTGGAAAGGTGCGAAGGTTGTACCATTTTTGCCCCTGTCTTTCTCCTTTAAGTAGGCGTAGCAAAGGAAAGATAGGGAGTTCGGAACTTTTATTAAAAATTTTAGAAGTAGAATAGTTAACTGTAGAAAGAAAGGAGGAGAGCTCTAATGGAGTCTCTTAACGTTTCAAGAACTACCAATTACTCACTACTCAATATGAGTGAGTAGTCTATTTTGAATGGGCACGGCCAGGCCGAGCCGGTAATGTAAGTTTTACATCGTTTTTAATGAATATTTAGTATTTTGCCAATGCTGTGATTGATGAGGATTTAACTTTCGTGCCTCGGCATTTATGCATGTGTTAGATGGATGATAGGACACTACTTACATCTTCACTGATATCTCTATTAATCTCCCAACCTCGAAGCTGACCAGTTAGATGGTTGTGTCAAGGGTTTTCTTAATCAGAAATGCAGTTTTATTCTTAATGCAAGAAAGAATGTATCTTTAGGACGCTAAAGGTTCTAGTAATTCTTAGGAGCTTGAGAACACACGAAAGTTGACTCAAGCTCACGTCAAAACTGATACTTTGGCTTCATTGGCATTATCTTGTATTCATTGGAATGTTGTAAGGCTTAGCACAACCTGTTCGGCAGTGTCGAGCATGTTCTACTTTCTAAATCATTACCAAGTTGTCTTATTTCTTACTGCATCAGCCCTCTTACATCTTACAAAACCAACATCACACAATTAAATTAAAAAGGAGAAAACTTGTTTGACACACACGCTGTTTAGCAACAATTTCAGATATACATTTGAATCTCAATCCCTGTGGAGACGATACTCAACTTATCACTTTATTACTTGTATCTAGTACACTTGCTAGAGTCTCATTTGAGGACAACAAGTTTTTGGCGCCGTTGCCGGGAATTGAAAGCAACAAAAATTTATCTGAAATTTCTGTGAAATAGGGTGTTTTTAATCCGTTTGCTAAGGAGTGCAGGAAACAGAGAAGTTCTTAACCTATTTATGCGTAGAACTGGACCTCCTGTTTTTCCTATCGATCTCGAGTTAGAGTGAACGTGTAAACGAAACAGAGCGGGAGCTCGACGTGCTAGACAGAGAGAAAGACAACGAGAGAGAAGAATGGCTGGAAGGGTACCACCCGAACAACCAGTTCAACCAAACCAAGAAGAAGAAGGAGAGAATAACAACCCTCCTATTATGCGAATCAGAGATTATTCGAGGCCAACCACAGAGGGACATTCATCATGTATCGTGTTACCCAACGAGGGGAACAACATGTTCGAAGTGAAGGGGTCCATGATATAGATGATTCAGGCCTCTGTACAATTTAATGGGTTTCAAGCTGAAGATCCAAATGGGCATATTCAAGAATTCATCACGTTATGCAACACATTCAGATCGAACAGAGGTGTTTTTGACGATGTGATCAGATTGAAGCTGTTTCCCTTTTCCCTGAGGGATAAAGCGAAGAACTGGCTAAGAAATTTACAGCCAGGAACAATCACAAGTTGGGAAGAGATGGCGCGAGCTTTTCTGATGAAATATTGCCCACCCCGACAAGCCATAAAACTGAGAAATGAAGTGTCTCGGTTCATACAAGAAGAGGATGAGTCGCTGGAAGAAGCCTGGGAAAGAGATAAAGAGTTGTTGAGAAGGGTGCCAAATCATGGTATCCCTATGTGGATGCAAGTGCAAAATTTCTACAATGGTGTGACCAACATTTACAAAATTCAAATCGAATCCATTGCTAACGGTAATCCAGAAGATCTTGAGCCGCAGGCTTTGTATGATCTTATTGAGAAGGTAGTCAGCACAAGTTACAACTGGCACTCAGCCAGAAGTGAATGGAAGAAGATGGGAAATGATGATGTTGTGTCGAAACTAACAAGTCAGGTAGAACAGCTTGCTCGACAACTGGGAAAGATAAACGTGTCTTCAATCCACAATGAACCACCATTCAATGACATTTGTGATTTTTGCGGAGGAGCTCATTTCAACATAAATTGTCCCGGAATTAAGCCAGGAAAGGGCACACAGGCTGAATGTGACTACGCAGGGTATAATCGAAGGAACCAGCCTAACCGTTATTCTAACACGTACAACTCTGAAACCAGGAACCATCCAAATTTTGGATGGACATGCCAACCAGACCAGCTGGGACAACCACGGTATCAAGACCAGCCAAGGTATCAACAACAGCAAGGAGGACAGTACCACCGACAACCTCAGCAGCAATACAAGCAACATGTGCCACAAAAGGAAGATGTCGAACCAGATATGAAAACAATGATGATGCAGTTTATGAAACAGACACATGCGTCGATCAAGAATCTGGAGACACAAGTTCACCAGATAGCTACATCCACGTCAAAAGGAAAGGGAATAATGCCAAGCAACACAGAGCCAAATCCTAAAGGCGACATCATGGCAATCACCCTAAGGTCTGGTAAGGAAACTCAACCAATTGTTTTGACTGATAAGAATGCTGAGTGTGCAGGAACGTCCAAAGAAGCTGAAGGGAAACAGGAACAGGCTGTTCCTAGTAATGAAGAAACAAGGAAGGCAAACTACGCAAGTAAGCCAGACCAAGAGGAGGGCGAAAGAATGTATAAGCCACCACCGCCATATGTTCCACCTGTGCCATATCCAACTCGTCTAATCAACAAAAAGCTAGAAGAGCAGAATTCGAAAGTGTTGGATACCTTAAGGAAGTTACATATCAACATTCCTTTTGTGGAAGCACTGGCACAGATGCCGACATACGCCAAATTCCTCAAAGACATCCTGTCGAACAAAAAGAAACTGGAGAACATTTCCATGATACAACTCAACAGAGATTGTTCGTCAATACTCCAAAACAAGCAGCAGCTGCCCAAGAAGCTAAAAGATCCAGGGAGTTTTTCGATTCCTTGTTCAATTGGAAAGCTAAATATTGAAAATGCACTATGTGATCTAGGAGCTAGCATAAACCTCATGCCGTACTCTGTATATGCAAAACTTGGATTAGAAGAACCCCAACCTACTCGTATATCTATTCAATTAGCTGATCGTTCAGTATGCTATCCTAGGGGGGTTGTGGAAGATGTGCTAGTCAAAGTAGGGAAATTTATTTTGCCTGTTGATTTCATTATAATGGACATTGATGAAGACTTGCATGTTCCCATCATCCTAGGTAGACCATTTTTAGCCACAGGGAAGGCATTGATAGACGTAGGCGAGGGACAATTATTTTTAAGGATTAATTGGTATTCTGGATTACGGAATGTGATGCTTTGACTCTGGTGTAACACGATCCTTAATAGAGATGACTCTGGGGTGTGAACAGTAGACGTTGGGTATCACAGGAAGTAATTGCGGAGTCGTTATATATTGGATTGAGCATTTATCACTCCCGATAAATGGGAGATACATCCATAGATCGCTTGTGGAAGACTCGACTCTAAATCCTTGCAAGGTGATAGCTTAAGAGTAAGAAATACAGATTTCACTTAACCTATCTTTTTGAGTTGACTCGGCCTGTACAAGTAAAACGAACGTCTCGCTATATGTGACTTGACATCACCTATAGTCATAAGATTCAGTTCAAGGATGTAGTTGATAAAGGATCGAATTATACTGTAACTAATACGGAAAGGTTAACGACAGAATCAACCTGTCTTCTTATAGCTCTGGGGGAATGATTACGGACTTGCTAATCACATACTCTGTACATCATTCCGTTATGCAAAGATTAAATGTAATTCTTTGAAAATTAATTTAATAACGTTGCATACGGCTAGAAGCAATAAGAACCTAATGGATCACACATAAGACTTGGAACCTAAAAGAGAGATAGATGTTAATTAATTGATAGAAGCCCAATTGAGCCCAATAAGGCCCATGGACATAAGGGGGTCGAAATTCATGTAGTGATATACATGAATAATTAATTTGATTTTATTAATCCTAATTAGATTAGGAATATGAATTAAATTAATTAAGAGATAATTAAGTTAGGAATTTTAATTAGATTAATATACTCCTATTATTATCCAATAAGGTTATTATTATTATTATCCTTAATATATTATATATATATAGTGAGATAATAATTAGGAATTCTATTCCGAATGGAATTCCTATTCAGTAACCTAATTCTATCTAACTAGGGATTAGATACAAGAGATTATAAATACCCATTCCCTTGAGATTTTCGTAATCCAAGCAAGCCATACCCTACTTGTGATTTTCGAAATTCACCTAGTCCAAGGGAGAGAAAATTCGACACCCCTAGTTCGAGGACGAGATTTCTCTACGGCTTCGTTTGATCAATTGATTTTCATCTATTTCTTTTATCCTTGATCTTGTGTTGATTAGTTAGAGGCAATCTACTTTGGTTGCTATTCAACGGTTGATACTAAATTAATCTTCCCGTGTTTTATTTCGTGTTTGGGAACTCGAAGAAGAAAAACAAACAAAAGGGAGAAATTCGTTTTACTACTCTTACATCAGGTCAGTTCACGATTTCGCGGATTCCCGGAGATTGAACCGTCAGATCGTCGCGATTTTTGGACAGGAGCTTCTCGACATATTCTTCCACATTTCCACTGAAGGGATTGTTGTTTGGAGGTTTGGAAGATCTGTTTCGGATAGGGGTAAATTGGTAGACAGTTTCTATCTCTTTTGAAGTTGTGGGCACTTCGTTTGCAACGGTAGATAGAACTTCAAAAAGGTATTTCTTCTTATCCTTCTTTATATGAAATAACGGTTAACGGATCTTGTGGTTAAATGGAAATAGGTTAAAATTTTTATATTTCCGCTGCTATACCTTAGCCTAATTTCCAACAGTGGTATCAGAGCCATCGTTAAATCCGTTATTTCATATATGAAAATTTAGAAGTTTTTCAATAGGATTGAATAAACATTTATAGTTAGGATTAATTAACAACTTGTTTTGATTAATTGATTCTAAAGATAAATAAGTTTTAATTAATTGTTAATTAAAAGAGATTATGCGTATGTTCCTAATTATTTTGGTTGATAATCATTATAATGAAATCTATTAGATTCATAGTTAGATTGATAAAATCAGTTTTATTAATTCTAAAGATAAAACGAAAATCTATAGTAGTTTTTTCTATTTTCTGAAAATCGTTTTAAAACCGTTTTAGAACTAATATATATATATATATATATATTTACAATCGTTTTTATATTTAAATATATATGTTTCAGAAATTGATAGTTTTCTGTTTTGATTATCGAATGAAAATTTGTTTAAAAGTTTGTTTTACCAATTTGTAAATCAAAATGTTAAATGAATTAAAATCAAAATAATTGGGACATGCATAATTAAAGTTTTGTATAGTTATATTAATCTAAAGATTAATATAAAAGATACGAAACTATTAGAAGTAAAATTGGATGAAAGTTAATTTGATATGTTAATGTGATTAACATAAATATTACATAAGATAGTTATGTAATCAACCAATTAAATTTATTTAATTGAGTCTATGCATGTTTGGAGTTATGGACATATTTGGACCCTCTTTAGTCTTTTGGTATTTTTGAAATAGGGCCTGCGAGTCTGGCCTTTCTACTATCTATTGTAATTTCTCCTCTCATCTGATTCCCTTCAATTCAATTGAAGTTTTCTTTAGTAGTATAGAAATTAATATGTAATTTCAAGGCGCCATGGAGAAGACGGAGGACCTAAAGAGAAATATGTAATAGTTAGTATTTCCTTAGGTTTGCCCTTTTATTCCGTCTCTGGCTCGACGGAATAATTTAGATGATATGTCCATAACGCCAATGTATGTGAATGTATGTGTCTGATGTATGCTAAAGCAAATCAAGACTAAGTTAGATTATGAGACCTAAAATAAAATCCCTCATTAAAAAGTTAAGTAAATAAACAAGTTATTAAAATCGTTTGCCCCTCCCTAATATTATAATTCAGCCGGCAGTGCTGAGGGCCTTTGGGTTGTTGAGTAAACTCAAGCTCGGGGTCCTTTCGGTAACACCTGAATTATCGAAAATCATTTTTCATGAATATGGGGTAATACTTAAATTAGATTATGATAATTGGATGAGTAAACTCATGTTGTCATAAACTAATGGGCAAGACGGTTGGGATTAATATGAATAGCATATTAGTTACTAATGTGGTTAGTAACCCAATAACCTAGGAATCACATTAAAGATGTGATTGATTACATGAATCTACCTAATGAATGAGACTAGCTTGTTGAGTAAACTCAAGGCGAAATCTCAGGAGTTAGGATCCTAGCTCACTAAAGGATTTGTGAAATTCTTCGAATTAATATGGAGGGCTATTAATTTGGCAAAATAGTGGGAGCAATCTAAAATAAACTAAAAGGCCTATAATTTTAGATTGATATACTTTAAGCAAATGAATGACATACGTTTACTCTTTCTCACTCTCAGGTTTAATTAAACCCACTCTTATAATCATGACTAAAACCAATCTGCAAAACATTCTTACCGATAACAAATTGAATGGTTCAAACTTCACCGACTGGTTTCGTAACCTCAAAATTGTTTTGAAGTTCGATAAAATAGGGTATGTACTTGATACATCGATACCCCCACTCCTTGCTGATGATGCTCCCATTGAGGAAATTGATGCTTACCAGAAGCATAAGGCTGATGATGATCATGCCGGATGCATCATACTTGCATCGATGACACCGGAATTACAAAGGCAACATGAGGAAATGGATGCCTATTCCATCATCATGCACCTAAAGGAATTGTTTGGGAAACAAACCAGGTGCGAATGCTACGAGATATCCAAGTTGCTATATCGTAGTAGGATGCAAGAGGGCACATCTGTCATGACACATTGTGTCAAGATGATTGGCTACATTACCAAACTTTCTAGTATTGGATTTGCGATGGATAACGAATTAAGTATAGACTTAATTCTTCAATCCCTCCTAGAAATTTATTCACAGTTCATTATGAACTATCAGATGAATGACTTGCAAACCTCTCTTGAAGAGCTTGCAAATATGCTCAAGTCAGTTGAGCCCAATATGAAGAAAGACAAAGCCATACCGGCTCTTGTCATTGAGGGATCAAAGAAAAGGAAAGGGAGCTATCCCAATCCTAATTATCCCAAGAAAGGTAAGAAAGCCGTGCCCTACAAAGCTAAGGGAAAGGAAGTGAAGAAGCCCAAAGGAGAGTGCCACTTCTATGGTAAAGATGGGCATTAGAAGAGGAACTGCAAGGAGTACCTAGCCTCCCTCAAGAAGGGAAATGGCGGTGCTTCAACATCTGGTATGTTTTATATTGAAATAAATACAGTTTCACTGTCTGAATCTTGGGTATTAGATACCGGATGTGGATCTCATATTTGTACAAATATGCAAGAGCTAAATCAGACTAGGGGACTAAAGAAAGAAAGCATAAGCTTGCGAGTAGGAAATGGAGCAAGAGTTGCCGCCCTCGCAATTGGAGATTATGTTTTAAATTTGCCCTCTGGGCTTGTAATAGAATTAAGGAATTGTTTATACGTTCCTCAAATGTCTCGCAACATTATTTCTATTAGCCGTCTTGTTGACGACGGTTTTCATATTTCAATAAAAGACAAGAGTTGCAATTTTTATAAAGATTCGATCTTTTATTTTTCAGGAATTTCACAAAATGAGATTTATGTGTTAGATAACAAAATTCCTGCTTTTGCAATTAATACCAAAAGACATAAGCTAGATAATTCAACTTACTTGTGGCATTGTCGTTTAGGCCACATAAACAAGAGACGCATGCTAAAGCTACATTCAGATGGGCTTATAGATCCAATCGATCTCGAATCATTGGAAACATGCGAATCATGTTTAAAAGGTAAAATGACAAAGACACCCTTGAGCAATAAAGGTGAGCGTGTATCAGACACTCTAGGACTCATTCATTCAGATCTATGTGGTCCTATGTCAGTCCAAGCAAGAGGAGGATTCAGATTCTTCATAAGCTTCATAGATGACCATACCCGATATGGTTACATCTACTTGATGAAGCACAAGTCAGAAGCTTTTGAGAAATTCAAATGCTTCAAGAATGAAGTAGAAAATCAATTAGGAAAGAAAATAAAGACGCTTCGATCTGATCGAGGTGGCGAATATCTTTCAGATGATTTTCTGAATTATCTAACTGAATGTGGGATATGCTCACAATGGACACTTCCCTATACACCACAACACAATGGTGTGTAAGAGAGGAGAAACCGTACCCTATTAGATATGGTACGATCCATGATGAGCATGGCCATACTTCCAAAGACGTTCTGGGGCAATGCCTTAGAAACTGGCCTCTTCACCCTAAATCGAGTACCAACTAAATCCGCTAGTTCCACACCATATGAATTGTTCGTTGGTAGGAAACCCGTGTTTTCATTTATGAGAGTATGGGGTTGTTCAGCCTTTGTCAAACGCATTGCGTCCGACAAACTAGATTCGAAATCTGATAAATGTTTCTTCATTGGATACCCTAAGGAAACTATGTGATATTACTTTTATCATCCAGATGATCAGAAAGTAATCGTATCCAAGCACGCAACCTTCTTAGAGAAAGAGTTTCTCGAAGAAACACAAAAGGGAAGCATGATTGAACTTGACGAAGTTCAAGAAGAAGAAACACCGACTGAAACAACAGAGGCGGTTGAGGTACCCGAAGGAGTCCCATTAGATGAGACTCCAGTGCCACCTATTCGTAGATCACAAAGAGTTTATGAACTCCCAGTTAGATATGGTTTTCTAGTGGGAGATGATAATGAGGTTCCCGTGTTAGACGACGAACCCGAAAACTACGAAGAGGCTCTTACTAGTCCAGATTCTAAAGCATGGCTTGAGGCCATGGATTCTGAAATGGATTCCATGTATACTAACCAAGTGTGGACTTTGGTTGATCCACCCGAACGGATAATACCCATTGGGTGCAGGTGGATCTTCAAAAAGAAGACAGACATGGATGGAAAGGTTAGCACCTACAAAGCTAGGTTAGTAGCGAAAGGATATCGTCAGAAGCAAGGAATTGATTATGACGAAACTTTCTCTCCTATGGCTATGTCCAAATCAATCAAAATCATGCTTGCAATTGCCGCTCACTACGATTATGAGATTTGGCAAATGGATGTGAAAACAGCTTTCCTAAATGGAAACCTGCTTGAGGATGTATATATGATGCAGCCTGAAGGTTTCATATCGAATGATGCAAATAAAGTTTGCAAACTTCAGAGATCCATTTATGGACTCAAGCAAGCATCTAGAAGCTGGAATAAGCGTTTTGACGAAACCATAAAACAATTTGGTTTTGAACAAAATTGCGAAGAAGCTTGCATTTACAAGAAAGCAAGTGGGAGCTCTATAGCATTTCTCATACTATATGTGGACGATATATTATTAATGGAAAATGACGTTGCTTTCTTACAGTCAGTGAAAGTATGGTTATCTGGTAATTTCTCAATGAAAGACCTTGGTGAAGCAGCTTATATACTTGGTATAAAGATCTATAGACATAGATCGAGAAGACTTCTTGGTCTTTCACAGGCTACATACATTGAAAAGGTGCTAAATCGGTTTAGCATGCTTGAATCGAAACGAGGTAACTTACCCATGTTACATGGAGTAAAGTTAAACAATCATCAATGTCCTAAAACCGATGATGATAAACGACGCATGGCTGTAGTCCCGTACGCCAGCGCAATCGGTTCGATTATGTATGCTATGCTATGCACTAGACCTGACGTAACGTTCGCGTTATCTGTAACGAGTCATTACCAAGGGAATCCGGGAGACGAGCATTGGATTGCCATCAAGAAAATTCTTAAGTACTTGAGAAGAACTAAAGATATGTTCCTAGTGTACAGAGAAGGTGATCTGAAAATAGAAGGATTTTCAGACGCAAGTCATCTCACAGATGAGAATGATTATAAATCCCAATCAGGATACCTGTTTATCTTGAATGGGGGCGCGGTCAGTTGGAAGAGTTCCAAGCAGGGAAGCGTAGCTTTCTCTACGACCGAGTCAGAGTATATCGCAGCTGCGGAAGAAGCAAAGGAAGCGGTTTGGATTAGAAAGTTCATTACAGAACTAGGTGTGGTGCATGACATTGTCAATCCCATTACACTGTACTGTGATAACAATGGAGCCACTGCGCAAGCAAAGGAACCACGGTCTCATAATACATCCAAGCATTACCTTAAGCGATACCACATCATTAGAGAGATTGTGGCTAGAGGAGATGTGAGAATAGAAAGAGTACCCACAGAGGACAACGTTGTAGATCCGTTGACAAAGCCTTTAACCTAGAGAATACATGATCGTCATTTAACTTCTACTAGGATAAGTTTTAGAAACAATTGACTTTAGTCCAAGTGGGAGTATGTTGGGGTTTAGTGTCCTACAGACAATTGTTCTAGGATACAAACTTAATGTAAATGAATTGTTCTTTATATCATTTGTTTAATGAGATATATGTTTTATAACTATATAAAGGCAATCCCTTTTAAGCACTAAATAAAGTCTAATAAAAGGAAATCCGTAAGTTTATTTAAAGTGATTATAAAGTGTTCATACAAGCATGAAGTGAGACAAAACTTTATAGTAAACTGATAAACTTAAAACCACCCCAAGTCAAGTGATATGTTTGGGATTGACATATCACTGTTGAGACTTGTATGTAACAATGTCTTCTGTCCGACAGAAAGCTGGTCTCACAAGCTTCATATATACAGATATCTGGACAGTTACATAGATCCGATGAAACGTTGTTCATTAGGATTGGGGATCCAATTTGAGATAACAGGATGGGTAGATTCATCCTTGTCACCTGTTCATCTCATTGGTATTAATAGGTATAACTAATCCTCAGACTCAAAGGAATATTAATTGGTATTCTGGATTACGGAATGTGATGCTTTGACTCTGGTGTAACACGATCCTTAACAGAGATGACTCTGGGGTGTGAACAGTAGACGTTGGGTATCACAGGAAGTAATTGCGGAGTCGTTATATATTGGATTGAGCATTTATCACTCCCGATAAATGGGAGATACATCCATTGATCGCTTGTGGAAGACTCGACTCTAAATCCTTGCAAGGTGATAGCTTAAGAGTAAGAAATACAGATTTCACTTAACCTATCTTTTTGAGTTGACTCGGCCTGTACAAGTAAAACGAACGTCTCGCTATATGTGACTTGACATCACCCATAGTCATAAGATTCAGTTCAAGGATGTAGTTGATAAAGGATCGAATTATACTGTAACTAATACGGAAAGGTTAACGACACATACTCTGTACATCATTCCGTTATGCAAAGATTAAATATAATTCTTTGAAAATTAATTTAATAACGTTGCATACGGCTAGAAGCAATAAGAACCTAATGGATCACACATAAGACTTGGAACCTAAAAGAGAGATAGATGTTAATTAATTGATAGAAGCCCAATAAGGCCCATGGACATAAGGGGGTCGAAATTCATGTAGTGATATACATGAATAATTAATTTGATTTTGTTAATCCTAATTAGATTAGGAATATGAATTAAATTAATTAAGAGATAATTAAGTTAGGAGTTTTAATTAGATTAATATACTCCTATTATTATCCAATAAGGTTATTATTATTATCCTTAATATATTAGATATATAGTGAGATCATAATTAGGAATTATATTCCGAATGGAATTCCTATTCAGTAACCTAATTCTATCTAACTAGGGATTAGATACAAGAGATTATAAATACCCCTTCCCTTGAGATTTTCGTAATCCAAGCAAGTCATACCCTACTTGTGATTTTCGAAATTCACCTAGTCCAAGAGAGAGAAAATTCGACACCCCTAGTTCGAGGACGAGATTTCTTTACGGCTTCGTTTGATCAATTGATTTTCATCTATTTCTTTTATCCTTGATCTTGTGTTGATTAGTTAGAGGCAATCTACTTTGGTTGCTATTCAACGGTTGATACTAAATTAATCTTCCCGTGTTTTATTTCGTGTTTGGGAACTCGAAGAAGAAAAACAAACAAAAGGGAGAAATTCGTTTTACTACTCCTACATTAGGCCAGTTCACGATTTCGCGGATTTCCGGAGATCGAACCGTCGGATCGTCGCGATTGTTGGACAGGAGCTTCTAAACATATTCTTCCACGTTTCCACCGAAGGGATTGTCGTTCGGAGGTATGGAAGGTCTGTTTCGGATAGGGGAAGATTGGTAGACAGTTTCTATCTCTTTTAAAGTTGTGGGCACTTCGTTTGCAATGGTAGATAGAACTTCTAAAAGGTATTTCTTCTTATCCTTATTTATATGAAATAACAGTTAACGGATCTTGTGGTTAAATGGAAATAGGTTAAAATTTTTATATTTCCGCTGCTATACCTTAGCCTAATTTCCAACAGCTGTTCCATTGAATCCAGCTTATCGGCACCTCCTTTCGATCATATTGTTCCTACTCATCAAGAACCACCGAAGATACCACTGAGCCGGTGACTAAACCGGAATTGAAACCGTTGCCTGCACATCTCGAGTATGCATTCCTTGAACCACCCGGCGGAAGTCCGGTCATCATATCCTCAAAGTTAACTCCTGATCAAAAGGCGCAACTCATGGCAGTATTGCGAAGAAACAAAGATGCAATCGCATGGAAAATCGATGACATAAAAGGAATTAGTCCTGCAGTCTTTGTTCACAGAATCCTGATGGAAAAGGAGCACAAACCAACTATCCAACCGCAACGAAGGCTAAATCCCCACATGAAGGAGGTTGTGAGAAAAGAAGTGATCAAGCTTCTCAATGCTGGCATTATTTACCCAATATCTAATAGTGTGTGGACAAGCCCTGTTCACGGTGTGCGAAAGAAGGGAGGAACAACAGCAGTCCTCAACGAGAAAGACGAGTTGGTGCCCACAAGAACGATTACAGGGTGGAGAGTTTGTGTTGATTACAGAAAGCTCAATGAAGCCACAAGGAAGGATCATTTCCTTTTGCCCTTCATTGATCAAATGCTGGAGCAGTTAGCAGGATATGCTTTCTATTGTTTTCTCGACGGGTATTCCGGATACAACCAAATCGCAATTCGTAGTGAGGACCAAGAACAGACAACGTTCACATGTCCATATGGGACTTATGCTTACAGAAGAATGCCGTTCGGGTTGTGCAACGCTCCAGCCACTTTTCAGCGATGTATGATGTCCATTTTTCATGACATGGTGGAGCGGACCGTAGAAATATTCATGGACGACTTCTCGGTTTATGGAAACTCTTTTGATAGCTGTCTAAACAACCTCGAAGCTGTTATTGTGCGATGCAAGGAAACTAATTTGGTCTTAAATTGGGAGAAGTGCCACTTCATGGTCACGGGAGGAATTATCCTTAGGCATAAGATTTCAGAGAAAGGGATGGAAGTGGACAAAGCTAAGGTAGAGGTGATAGAAAAGCTAGTTGTGCCTACCAATGTAAAAGATGTGCGAAGTTTTCTGGGGCACGTAGGGTTTTATCGCAAGTTCATCAAGGACTTTTCAAAGATTGCGCTTCCTTTGTCGGCTTTACTTCATAAGGAAGCCGAATTCTCTTTCGATGCAAACTGTGTAAAGGCTTTTGAGCTCCTAAAGACCAAGCTGATCAACTCGCCTATACTGGCAGGACCGGACTGGGAGCAACCTTTTGAAATGATGTGCGACGCAAGCGATACTTGTGTGGGAGCTGTCCTTGGACAAAGGATTGAGAAGAAGTTCCGGCCCATTTACTATGCAAGCAAGACATTAAACGAGGCCCAACAGAATTACACAACTACCGAGAAAGAACTTCTTGTAGTTGTGTATGCCTTCGACAAATTCAGACCCTACTTAGTGCTATCCAAGGTTGTTGTTCACACAGACCACGCTGCGTTGCGATACTTGTTCGCTAAAAAGGATGCTAAGCCGAGGCTGATCCGATGGTTATTATTGCTTCAAGAGTTTGATCTAGAAATAAGGGATAAAAAAGGAACGGAGAATGTCGCAGCTGATCATTTGTCAAGGATTGATCACCAAGGCAGTCAGGAACAACCGGAGATTGTTGAAAGGTTTCCAGACGAACATCTATACACTGCACAGTTTGCACCATGGTTTGCCGATATTGCCAATTACCTAGCAAGTTCGCTCAAGCCTCACAAACTGTCCACTAATCAGAGGAGAAATTTTTTTTGCTAAAATTAAATATTACTTTTGGGATGACCCTTATCTTTTCAGGTTGTGCGCGGATCAAATTATTCGAAGATGTATATCGCAAGAAGAAGGACAGGATGTTCTAAGCCACTGTAATGACCGTGAAGCTGGAGGACACCATAGCGCTAGCAGGACTGCAGCTAAGGTTCTTCAATCAGGTTTTTTCTGGCCAACACTTTTCAAAGATGCCCATCTGTTCGTTAGCACTTGCAATGAGTGCCAGCGAACAGGCAACATCTCGGCTAGGAATGCTATGCCCCTCAACAACATAGTTGTGTGTGAAATTTTTGACATCTGGGGTATAGATTTTATGGGACCATTCCCTACATCCTTAGGAAATAAATACATCTTAGTGGTTGTAGATTATGTGAGCAAGTGGGTCGAAGCAATGGCTAGTCCCACCAATGACGCCCGCGTGGTAGTAAAATTCCTGAAAAGGCTGTTTGCCAGATTCGGTGTCCCACGAGCGATCATTAGTGATCAAGAAACCGACTTTTGCAATGCCAAATTCGAGAAGCTGATGGGAAAGCTTGGAGTCTCTCACAGAATTGCCACGCCTTACCATCCACAAACAAGTGGACATGTAGAGATTTCCAATCGAGAAATCAAAAGAATTTTAGAGAAAACTGTTGGCAATTCTAGGAGAGACTGGGCAAACAAGCTTGACGATGCTTTTTGGGCATATCGGACTGCCTATAAAACACCAATTGGAATGTCTCCGTTTAGATTGTTATACGGAAAATCTTGTCACCTTCCTGTTGAAATGGAACACAGGGCCTTCTGGGCATTAACTTTCTTAAATTTTGAGCAACAGGCTGTTGGAGATTAGAAAAGACTTCAACTCTGCGACATGGAAGAGTTCAGGTTGTTCTCATATGAGAATGTCGTGAATTACAAAAACAAGACAAAGTGGTGGCATGATAGAAAGCTCTAGACAAAAACATTCCAAGAGGGTCAGAGAGTCCTCTTGTACAACTCAAGACTCAGGTTGTTTCTTGGGAAGCTAAAGTCAAGATGGACAAGACCTTATATGGTGCACAAGGTGTTTAATCATGGAGTAGTTGAGATTGGTAGGGAAGGTCAGGAACCTTTCAAAGTGAACGGGCAGAGATTAAAACCATATCTAGAGAACAATCACACAAGGAAGATTGATACTGTTCATTTCCAAGACCCCCCAAGCCAGTAAAAGCACAAAAAGGGTGTTCGCTACAAACACCAATTGTAGCACAAGTAACTTTGCATTTTAATTATTTTAATTTGGTTAAATAGTGTCAATTGTAGTAGATTCATTTAACGTGGAACTGTGATTCGTAATAGGTATCTCATGAACAGGCACAGTGGTAAAACTCAAACCTTTTCCTAAAGGTGTAGTTTTACAAATGTACCTGTTCCGTAGGGGAGCAGTCTCTTGGGAAAATTGGGCGGCAAAAACAAAAAGAAAAAAAAATTTATAATAATATAAGTTAGAAAAAGTAGAGACGTCCAATCCTATCCCCATAGGCACTCATCTCGCCTGTCTTCCTCGATGAAATCAAGCGGATAGGGAGCAATTAATTCGAAATTTAAATCATGACCGTTCGTCACCCTTGATCCTATTTCAAATGAACATGCCGTTTTGCCAATCTGTCCAGGTGGCGTCCTCTGAATCGACCTCATAATGACAGATTGGCAACGGGATGTTTCTGCTCTCCCTACTTAAGAGCTCTACTTCATTACGATCATTCTCTCATTATGTTTTTCTTTCTTTCTTTTCCTTTTCTTTTCTTCGTTTGATCTTTTCATTTAGACAGTCCATGCTCTGTGCCCTTTACCATTGGGAAACATTATTTAAACTCGAGCACAGCATAAGAACCCGTGGTTCAGGAAAACACGTAAAAGTTGAGGGCTCATCCAAGAAAGAAAAAGCAAAAGGGAAGATGACGGAGCCCAATACTGTAGCCTTCGTTCCAGACGAGAAACTGGTGAAGAAACTGTCCCAATTCAAAGACGCAACCGTACAGGCTTACTATGAAGAGCTGGCTAAGCTGGAGTTCGGACCTATCCGAACAGTTTGTTGGGAAACCCTAAAGCAGCTGAAGCTTGATGCTCGCGTGCGTGCACTCATGGAGGCAGGCCACTTTGGATGCTTCTTTGAGATGAAGGAACCTGCCTATCGAGAACTGACACTCGAGTTCTTGGCCACTTTTAAGCACAACGTGGAGATAACCGATCCTAAGGAAGAGGGAAAGTTCAGCTTTCGACTCATGGGTCACTCCCAGCGGCCGTCGCTCAACCTATTCAACCAGATGTTAGGTGCTGCCGATGACGATGACCTTGAATCGGAAAGCTACAAAGAGGCATTCACCAAGACGCCAGATGTCTTTAACCCTTCGGCTTTCTGGGAGTCAATTTCGGGATAGAAATACTATGACGGTAGCGTGTCTAAGGCTTCCAATGTTGATGACTATGCAATCCGCTATTTGCACAAGCTAATTTCCAGCACAATATTTGCCCGAGAAAATCAAGCCAACATGCCACATGTAGATCTCACCGCCTTGTAGAGTATGGAAGTTGGACCGAGAATGAATCTAGGCTACTGGTTCGGAGAATACATCAGCGCTTTCTGCAAGAAGAACTCTTCACTCATCTGTTTTGGGAGCATCGTCACCAGGATTGCTGAATCAATCGGAGTTTTTAAACCCGAAGACCACTCTCGTCTGACGATTGTGAACCACCCGGACCAGATTGACCTTTGGAGCCTACAGAAGATGTTGTTCGGAAAGATGGTAAATGGGAAGTGGGTATGGATGTCGGACATTGTCACATCAAGGCAAACAGAAAGCCGTAAAAGGAAAAACGAACCAACAGTGTCGGTCTCATCAGATTCTGAACAGGCCGAGAAACCAAAGGACCTGGCATTCTTGTTGGGGTTTTGGTGTCCTATAGTCAATTGTTGCAGGATACAAACTTAATGTAAATGAATTGTTCTTTATATCATTTGTTTTAATGAGATATATGTTTTATAACTATATAAAGTCAATCCCTTTTAAGCACTATATAAAGTCTAATAAAAGGAAATCCGTAAGTTTGTTTAAAGTGATTATAAAGTGTTCATACAAGCATGAAGTGAGACAAAACTTTATAATAAACTAATAAACTTAAAACCACCCCAAGTCAAGTGATATGTTTAGGATTGATATATCACCGTTGAGACTTGTATGTAACAATGTCTTCTGTCCGACAGAAAGCTGATCTCACAAGCTTCATATATATAGATATCTGGACAGTTACATAGATCCAATGAAACGTCGTTCATTAGGATTGGGGATCCGATTTGAGATAACAGGATGGGTAGATTCATCCTTGTCACATGTTCATCTCATTGGTATTAATAGGTATAAGTAATCCTCAGACTCAAAGGAATGTTAATTGGTCATCCTGAATTACTGAATGTGAGACTTTGATCCTGTGGTCCCACGATCCTTAACAGAGATGACTCTGGGGTGTGAACTGCAAAGGTTGGGTCTCACAGGAAGTAATGTCAGGGTAGTTATACATTGGATTGAGCATTTATCACTCCCGATTAATGGGAGATATATCCAAGGATCGCTTGTGGAAGACTCGACTCTAAATCCTTACAAGGTGATAGCTTAAGAGTAGAAATACAGATTTCACTTAACCTATCTATTTGAGTTGACTCGGCCTGTACAAGTAAAACGAACGTCTCGCTATATGTGACTTGACATCACCCATAGTCATAAGATTCAGTTTAAGGATATAGTTGATAAAGGATCGAATTATACTGTAACTAATACGGAAGGGTTAACGACAGAATCAACCTGTCTTCTTAACGGACTCTGGGGGAATGATTACAGACTTGCCTATAACATACTCAGTACATCATTCCGTTATGCAAGGATTAAATATAATTCTTGAAGAAATTAATTTAATAGTTGCATACGGCCAGAAGTAGTAAGAACCTAATGGATCACACATAAGACTTGGAACCAAAAGAGAGATGGATATGATTAATAGATGGAAGCCCAATTGAGCCCAGTAAGGCCCATTTATATAGAGGGGGCCGAAATTTATATATAGTAAATAAGGAATTATTTTAATTCCATTAATCCTAATTTGATTAGGTGTGTGAATTAAATTAATTAAGAGATAATTAACTTAGGAGTTTTAATTAGATTAATATACTCCTATTATTATCCAATTAGGTTATTTATTATTATCCTAAATGTATTTGATATATTATAAGATAATAATTAGGAATCCTATTCCGAATGGAATTCCTATTAAGTAACCTATTCCTATCTAACTAGGGTTTAGATACAAGCGACTATATATACCCCCTCCCTATGAGAATTTCGACCAAGCTAATCCCCTCCCCTTATTGTGATTTTCGAAACCTACATTAAGTGTGAGAGAGTGAATTCGCATCCCCTAGTTCGTGGACAAGAATTCATACGGCTTCCGTCAATTGATTAATCTCATCCATCTCTTTTTCTCTTTGATCTTGTGTTGGTTAATTAGAGGCAATCTAATTTGGTTGCATCTCATAAGGGTTGATTCCATCTTAACCTCACCATGTTATACTTTGTGGTTGGAATCTCGGAGAAGATTTGTGGGCGCTTCTTTAACAACGGTAGATTGTTCATCGAAAGGTATTCCTTCTTATCCCTCTTTATATGAAATAACGATTAACGAATCCTATGGTTAAAAGGAAGTAGGCTAAATTTTTTTATATTTCCGCTGCTATACCTTAGCCTTAATTTCCTTCAATTCTACCAGAAGTGTGCAAAGCTTTCCAGCGAGGATATAATGGATCGATTCAACGCCCTGTTTGCCCAAAATCAGGAGAACCGCGAAATGATATTCGCCCTGGAGCAGAAATACGAGTCTCAACAGGGGTCGATCGATATGCTCAAAACCATTTGTATTGAGGAGCATGGAAAGGAAAGTCCTTCTGGTTTTTCTGAAAAGAGTCCGGTAAGAAAAGTGCCTGAAACACCTGCTAGTGCTCATGTTAATGCTAATGCTGGTACGCCCTCGAAAGAGGATGGCATTCCTGCCACTGTGGATAGAGAGGTTAACTCCTCTCTCTCCCAACCCGCCTGATCTGTCCAAATTGTCGCTGTCCTAGCATCTGGTAACCTCTAACACCCTTACTCTATCATGTTTTGCTCTGCATGAATATTTATGCTTTCATTTGTCTACAATCTACTGTCGTGTTAATAACATTGAGGACAATGTTTGGTTTTCATTTGGGGGTGGGGATTGTGTATCACAATTTATGCGGGCATGACATGATAAATGCTTTAAATTTTGTTTGTTTAATTAGTAATTTGATGTAGAACAAATATCCTTTGAGAATCTTTGTTGCATATGTCCTTAGGTAGTTATTGTGATGCTTGTGTTCATTTTCTCTTCTGTCTATTTATTCACCATCTAGTAAATTGTTTTGTGTTCAGCGGGAATAAAAGAACAGACTGTGCATGTTTTGATGTAGTAGATTAGTATTACTTGCTTGTTTGCATTTTGTGTCCCCAAATCAGGAAGTTCCAAAAAATTTTAAATTTTTAATTCCCCTTTCAAAATTAGTAACCCTTGCCTTACTGCATTTCCCCAAATATAGTGAGAACTTGAGCCTAAGAATGCATCTATGGTATGCATTGTTTCTTTTCTGAGTGGGCCAGCGCTCACTATCTTTAGGGAGAATTTGCCTTGGTGCCCTGTTGAAATGGTGATTAGTTCTGACTCTCATAGGAGGAAAAAGGCATTTAGTTACCCTCTCTGCTACACAAAAGACACCTGTGCTTTGCACTCCAATGATTAGGATAACTAAGTCGAGCCATGACCTGATCTTTCTGAAGAACCACGAATGATATCCCTCTCCCTTCACTTAAAACTCTAAAACACCCCGAATTCTGTCTTATGCTTCGAAAAGCCAATCGTTTAAAATAGAATCACGTGCTTAAGTTATACAGAAATAAGCGGTTGAGCAAATATTGCTTAGAAAAAGACTGAAAGAACTTGGAAATATAATGTGGGAACCTGAATGACTGTTCAAAAACGATAAAAAGAGTACTGGGTCATGAGGAAACAGGTTGTGTAGATAAGCTAAAAGGGTGAATAACAGTAATCAATGTAGGCTATGTAGGTTAAATAAATCGCAAAAAGACAGAGTTCATACACTGAAATAGCCTTTCACTGTCAAACCTGAACCCTAGCCTAACATTACAACCTTTATAAAGTCCTTTGGACTATGTCTGGAGGAACTTTGACCCTTAGATTCGGGACCAATAGGCAAACTCGCACCCTAAGGGTGTGGTGTCTGAGCTGAGGAGTGAAATCGCATTCTTTTTCCTGTGGTAAGTAAATTCCATGCGAGAGTGAGTGAATTATTCCATTCCTTAGTGAGACATGTCTGGCAAGTAGGTAACTCTTTGTGAAGAAGGAAGTCTAAATTTTAAGATTTAAGGAAAGTCTTGAGCAAAAAGGACACAATGTTTACGACAAGCTTTAATTCGTCGATGAAATCTCAGCATGCATATGTTCATTTCCTCAATGCACAAAACAATCTTTGTCTCCCTTCTTCATTCTCTAAAACAAATTTCATTCCTAACTCTTCTTCTGATTCCTTCTTACAATTTGTTGCTTGAGGACAAGCAAAGGTTCAATTTGGGGGTATTTGTTAGGCATGAAATTGACCAAGTTTAACAAGATATTTATAAGGGATTTGGGTGTTATTTATGCTATATGGCAAAGAATAAGGACTGATTAGTGTCTTTATGCGGATTAGTAAAGATAAATGCTAAACTCGCTGGAAACAGCTTGTTTCGCTACGGCCAAAGAGGAGTGGAGCCTTTCTTATGTCCAGCGGTCAAACGCCGGATTATCCAATGACGGACAGCGAAAGATCAGAGGTGGCAGAGGCAGAGACAGAGCAGCAGGTGGAGAAGTGTAGAGGCGGCATTACCTAAAAAAGCATGATGACATGAAGTATCAACCCCTTGAGTGTTCAAGGGTCAAACGATCTTTAATCATTTCAGTTATTTTGTCTTAGTTTTTAGTTGACTTATTTTCTGGAAAGGTACGAAGGTTGTACCATTTTTGCCCCTGTCTTTCTCCTTTAAGTAGGCGTAGCAAAGGAAAGATAGGGAGTTCGGAACTTTTATTAAAAAATTTAGAAGTAGAATAGTTAACTGTAGAAAGAAAGGAGGAGAGCTCTAATGGAGTCTCTTAACGTTTTAAGAACTACCGATTACTCACTACTCAATATGAGTGAGTAGTCTATTTTGAATGGGCACGGCCAGGCCGAGCCGGTAATGTAAGTTTTACATCGTTTTTAATGAATATTTAGTATTTTGCCAATGCTGTGATTGATGAGGATTTAACTTTCGTGCCTCGGCATTTATGCATGTGTTAGATGGATGATAGGACACTACTTACATCTTTACTGATATCTCTATTAATCTCCCAACCTCGAAGCTGACCAGTTAGATGGTTGTGTCAAGGGTTTTCTTAATCAGAAATGCAGTTTTATTCTTAATGCAAGAAAGAATGTATCTTTAGGATGCTAAAGGTTCTAGTAATTCTTAGGAGCTTGAGAACACACGAAAGTTGACTCAAGCTCACGTCAAAACTGATACTTTGGCTTCATTGGCATTATTTTTTATTCATTGGAATGTTGTAAGGCTTAGCACAACCTGTTTGGCAGTGTCGAGCCTGTTCTACTTTCTAAATCATTACCAAGTTGTCTTATTTCTTACTGCATCAGCCCTCTTACATCTTACAAAACCAACATCACACAATTAAATTAAAAAGGAGAAAACTGGTTTGACACACACGCTGTTTAGCAACAATTTCAGATATACATTTGAATCTCAATCCCTGTGGAGACGATACTTAACTTATCACTTTATTACTTGTATCTAGTACACTTGCTAGAGTCTCATTTGAGGACAACATACGCCCCGTGTGGTTGAGCTCCTGGAACTTGATATTGCAGAATTGCTTCTTTACGCCCTGCGTATATCTGGGGATGCCCCACGTGGTTGAGCTCCTGGAACAATTGTCACTATTTCACACATTGCACGCCCCACATGCTCTGCTCTACGCCCGGTGTGGTTGGTGTTCATTGTGTGGGAACGTGCAGGTTGACTACCGTGACTTTGTGGGAATTGCACAATAACGTGGTACGCTCCGCGTGTAGCATTCTACGCCCCGCGTGCTTTGCATCATTAATCTTTTATTTGTTCGTTCTTAACCCGTACCTGCAAAATACGACTTACGAGTACCGAATTAGCTTGATGTTTTATTTTTCTGAAATTAATCAAAAGAAAAGGAAATTCTCAAAAGTACAAAATTTATTTTTATTTTATTATTTATTTAAAAACACACTTATTTTTGTAATTAAACTTAATTATTAGCTCAAAATTAAACCGTAAATCACGCTAAAAGATAGGGACAAAATGTCCCTATCAACCTCCTCAGACTTTAAAGTTTTACTTGTCCTCCGGTTGGTTTAACCAAGTGCATGATTTCAACACCAAGGTTTTATGAAAAGTTTTCAATGAGCACTTACGTAAGCAGATGAGTGGCCAAACTTATTCGAAACCTCCATGATCAAACTTGATAGGCAATATTAACGGGGATTGATCATTCTTTGAGAACTCAATTGTACCTAACCAAGGTATTTCACTCTTAACACTCAATTTTTGGTGGGTTGGTGTTTGTACGCTCTTCTTTGTACTTACGCAAAGTCATCCCGAGTTTGCATGTTCATCCGAGTTTTTCCACCTATATTATGGTCGGGCGATATTAAAAAGGAACCCGGAGGGGTGATGTAATGTAGGTGGGCTTTTTAATGGTGAGTGGTTAATATTAGGGACTCGAGTCCGAATACTGATTTTGGTGATTGCATCATCTTTTCGTTATTTTGCCCTAGCAAGCATGAAAGATGGATTTTGAAATTGCTCGAGTGGAGCTTGAGAATGCCTATTTTGCTCTCTATTTTCGCTTTATTCATTTTTCCTTTCTTTTTATCCGAGAGTGGCACAAAAACTATTTCAAAGATTACTTGTGCTTTCTTGCTAGAGACTTAGCTTGTTTCGGGTCTTTTTGATGCATTTGATTTTAGTATTCGAACAAGAGGAAAAAGGGTTATGTGTTAAAAGGGGGTGAGCAAAGAAGTTGGTTAATGGGCTCGAGGGGGCTTCCTAGAGGTTTATGAAAACGAAGAAAAATAATTAAGAAAGAATTAGCCTAAGTGGGTTCGTTTTATCATTTATTGCCCTTTTTACCAAAACAAGTGTACTTAACCCGGTATTTAATGCAAACTCTATGAATTAAGTGAAGCAAAAGCCCTCAAATTGTCTGTGAAGAAAAATAGAGTTCTCGTACGAACTCTTTTAGGCTCAAAAGTACCTCACATTAATTTTGGGTTAAATTGTGTACGTTCAAGTTCTCGTAAAAAATTTCAAAAATCCCGTCTTTATTGCCTTTTTAAATTTCACTATAGAGATCACTCGTGGGTTAGGACTCGTTGCTTTTGTTAAGTGCAAATGTTGACTTTGCATAAATTCCCTAGCTTCGAACCCAAGACTTAAACTTCTTAATTAGACCGATCCTTTGTATTTAAACGTTTTTACTTTTAAGGACAAACAACGGAACTTTCAATTTATTTTTGAGGAAGGTGATGTGTCGGAAGAATTTTTGAACTAATAATGTAGTTTAATCATTTTGTTTTATTGTTTTTTTTATTTTTTTTATTCTTGTTTTTGTTAGTGCAAAACAAACTACTAGTGTAGGGTTGCACGACCCTCCGCGTGAATTAAATAGACGTTAATTTTAAAAACGTCTTAAATTAAAATCAAAAACAAAAACAAGGACACGAAAACATAAAATAAAAGGGGTAATGTAGGTTGACAAAAACCCTACATGTCTGTTTCCACGCAGGGTGTAGTGGTGGGTACGCTCCGCGTGACATGCCTCTTACCACATTTTTTCTGGCAGGGACATGTTCACGCAGGGCTTGGCCATAAGCACGCTCCGTGTGAACTTCCTTTTAGCGTTTTATCATTGGCAGAGACCCGTTTACGCGAGGCTTGCCTATTTGCACGCCCCACGTGAACTTTGGATTTTAAAAGGGATTTGTTTTTCTTTTGTGGGTTTTGTAATTTTTTTTGTTGGTTATGATTGAGGTTTTAATTAAAATTGCGAAACGAGCACGAAAGAAAAATAAAACTCAGAAGGTGAAAAATCTTAAAAATCGAAAGGAAATGAAAACACGCAAAAAATGAAATTGAAAACAAATTGAAAACGTGTATGATACATATAAACAAAGGTTTGGAGAATGCAAATCGGTGCTACGTTTATAGTCGGAGTAGCTCGACTTTCTCAATGGGTGTGACTATTGCAGGATGTCTGAATTAGAACCCGATGGATCCGAACCTTTCCGTTAAAGAGAGTTATTGCTTGTACGGATTCTCTATTTTTGGCTCGCAGGTTTTGCTCAGTATTTGTCGGGAGAGTTCCTAGCTGCCTCTCCTATTGTTGATGATTTAAATGAGCCACTTGGTGACTCAAATCCATGCAAAACACCTCATTATCGGCAAGACGTGTTAGAATGCCCTTAAGCAAGGAATTACCGATTGGCCTTACACGTTGTTGGGAGGTTGTGCATTTCGGTCACCGGAAACATTTTGTGATTGGCCTAGCCCATGCTCCCTATATTCTTGATGAAATTCGGGTGGGGACCTCAATACATTATTGTTATTGCCGTATGACAAGTTAGGATGTTGGTATCGAGGTCTCCACCCGTTATCATTATTATTGTGATGGTGTGTACTCAGGTAGGAGTTTGAGTTAGAGTTGTACCTTTGGTTACCTCCTACGTAACTTACATTTTCAGTATCGCCGACAAAAGGGCTACCAGCATGGCAATTGTGTCTATCATGATCCCCACCACAGTGATTGCAGATCAGGACCTGTGCATCTTTGTTGAGGCTTAATTGCGCTATCAAGGCGTCTAGTTTCTTATTCATCTAGACCATGGAACTCTTTGGAGCATCTTTCTCCATGGCAAACGCTTGATATAGTGGTGGTCTAGCAAGCCGATCTTCTTGCCACTAGATGCTCTTCCTTGTGAGCTTGTTGATGAGCTCGTATGCTTCAATTGCCGATTTCCTAAACAGGTCCCCACCTGCTGCGGAATCCACGGTGGCACAATTAGGCATTAACCCATGATAAAAAGTACTTACAAGATCGTTCTTGGGGATGTCGTGGTGGGGGCAACTTCGAAGCAACTTTCAGAACCTCGCCCAAGCCGTATGAAGGGCCTCGTATTCGAGTTGCCGAAAGAAGGTGATGTCATTGTACAACTTTACCGTTTTGGAAGGTGGAAAGTAATAAGAGAGGAACTCTTTCTCGAGCTCATCCCATGACGTGATAGTTTCGGCTTCCAAAGAGTGCAACCACTCTAACGCTTGGCCTGTCAAAGAGAAAGAAAAAGTTTTAGTCGTACGGCCTAAACCGAAATACCATTTTACTGAGAAGTATCGGCACACATAAGAAATTTATCAAGGTGTTTGTTAGGGTTCTCATGAAGTTCTCCTCCAAATTGATCGAGTTGTTGGATCAATTGGATCATGCTAGTCTTGATTTCATATGTGTTGGCCGGGATGGTGGGGGCGACAATTCCGTTGCGATTTTGTGGCCTATGTGGAGCTAGGATCTCCATTATTGTCTGTGTGTCGTTGCCTCCTCTGTTCCGGACATTGTTCACCGGTGAGTTGGTTGGGTTGGCTTCATTGTTGACGTTGGCCATCTTTTCTCTCCGAATCCTACGAAGAGTACGTTCAATTTCAAGACCAATAGGAACGAGAGTATCACTCCGAGATCGGGTGAGCATAAAGTATTGAAAGAAAAATAAAGAAGAGAATATGAACAAGAAAGAATGTTGTTAGTATATAAACAATTTATACAAAAAGAATGCTTAGACTAACAATAAAACGTTTTGGTCTAATGTTGCGAGAAAATAAAGATCCACGGCAACGGCGCCAAAAACTTGATGCAAGCGGCGCCTAGTAGTATAATGGATATGGTAAATGGATAAGATATAAGTAAGTTGCTATGTGTGTGTGTGCTTTTGACTGTACTAGACACTACTACGTAGGGACAAGTGTAACCCGTCGTATCAAGTAATAATCCGGTTAAGACCGGGTATCGAATACGCGGGATTTATAACCATATGTATTCAACTACTCGGTTCTATTCATTATCTAAGCGGTGAATACTTTAGGTTGGTTTGGGTGATGACTACAAACTACTCCTAAACTATGGTGAGACAGATTTATATAACCAAAACTCTAAAAAAGTGATACGGGTGGCGATAAGTTATAAATATAATAAACAATGACTCCAAACATATACGATTGATAATTTACCCTTGCAAAGACGACTACGTGTAGACCGACCGACCCGTGAAGTACTTAGACTACATGGTTCCACCTAAAGGCGTGTCTAATGCGGGGGATCAGAAACTAGGGCTCGTAAGTTCCGTGGCTTGTCAATTCCTACGGTTTCTGGTGCGTCACTTCCAGTAGGGCATCACCTATATGGTTCCCAAAAGATAACCCAAAAGCGTGCCGGTAATCATGTCCCCCTACACAATAATCAATTATGAATATCAAAACAAGTAATAAATATCAACACGTATAGAGAGACGGAAATTGCAAATCATATATTATAAATATGGAACGTGTAAATGTGGAATACAACCAAGCCTAGTACATAGGAAGAGTGCAAGCTAATTAGCAAGTAGAAAGGGAAGAATCGGTCCTTGGAACTAGCTAATCGGACTCAAGGCCGTCTCGTAGGTCTTGGAGGTGGAACTCTCGAGCTTGGTGGAAGAGGGTGGAACGAAACTTCGATGGAGTGACAGAATAAGTGAACAAGCTCTCAAGGTGGTAGAGTTTGGTTACATAAAATCCGAATGCTTCAAATGACTGCTAATCACTCTTATTTATACACATCAAGTTCGGGGGTAAAATCATAAATACATAAGTTACAAGTAAGAATTCACATTTGCAATGCAGGTTTCACATGGCGCACCCCGCGTGGATAGGAGCATGCCCCGCGTGTCTGTCAATTACCCATCCCGTTGATGATTTCTCCTACACGTGGACTGATTATGGAAGAGTTGACTCAACCACGCTCCGCGTATACCAGAGTACACCCCGCGTGGTTGAGCTCCTAGAACTTGATATTGCAGAATTGCTTCTTTACGCCCCGCGTATATCTGGGGACGCCCCGCGTGGGTAGGCTCCGGGAACAATTGTCACTATTTCACACCTTTCATGCCCCGCGTGCTCTGCTCTATGCTCCATGTGGTTGGTGTTGACTGTGTGGGAACGTACAGGTTGACTTCCGTGACTTAGTGGGAATTGCACAGTTACGTGGCAGGCTCGGCGTGTAGCATTCTACGCCCCTACCTGCAAAATGCGACTTACGAGTACCGAATTATCTTGATGTTTTATTTTTATGAAACTAATCAAAAGCAAAGGAAATTCTCAAAAGTACAAAATTTATTTTTATTTTATTATTTATTTAAAAACACACTTATTTTTGTAATTAAACTTAATTATTAGCTCAAAATTAAACTGTAAATCACTATAAAAGATAGGGACAAAACGTCCCTATCAGGGTGCTTGATAATATTCTGTGGACATTTGATAACCATTTGTTGATCCCCTATAACCTGAAGGAGGGAGAGCAGCCAGCTGAAGCACACTTGACCCATGTGAATTTTTGGGTTCAGGTATATGGTCTCACTCCGGGCCTATTTTCTGAAATGGTTACCACAGCTTTAGGCAATTTTGTGGGAGAGTTTGTAGGTTTTGATGAGAATAGTAAATGGTCACATGAATTGAGTTATCTCCGAATGAGAGTACATCTGGATATTCTCGAGCCACTGAAATGAGAGAAGAAGGTTAGAAGAGCCAAAGCAGAGTGGCTAACAGTCAAGTTCAGATATGAGAAGCTCCCTACTTTTTGCTTCATTTGTGGCCTCATCGGGCACCTCGACAGGCACTATGAAATCTTCTTGCAGTGCGAGGAGGAAGAAGTTGCTGGGCCTTGGGATGTCTCACTTAGGGGCCCATTATGTAGAGCTAATTTACTTGGAGGGGAGAAGTGGATGAGAGACGATAGTATACTGAGCTAGAGTAGCATTTCCATGTCCGAAAGCGGTTCAAAAGAAACGGAACATGGAAAACAACCTGAAGTGGTGCAGCGACATAACCTTTGCCACTTGGCCCATAACTTTGGAACTATTATCTTTGAGCAGAGAGGTTCTGTAGTTACAGAAATTCAGGGGAAGCAAGTTGAAGGGGGGATTGAGGTCACTGAGGAGAGAAAGAGGAGGAGGGGAGGGAAGCCCCGGAGACAGTTCGGTGTGATGATTTAATTAAGCCCGTTTCTCCACAGGCTATGGATGTGGATCAGATAGGAAAGGCAGAAACCAAGAGTAAAGCAAAAGGGCATGCGAATCAGGAGCAAATCAATCCAAACATCAGACACGGCTCTAACCAACAGCAATCTCTATCGGCGGATGCTAGCGTCTGCCACTCGTCATGAAAATCTGAAGTTGGAACTGTTGGGGCCTAGGCAACGCTAAGGAAGTTCCTATCATTACTGATCTTATTAGAGCTTATAGGCCCGATGTGGTTTTCTTATTTGAAACATTGGTTAGTCAGTCCCAGGTTGAGGTTATTCGATATAAGGCTGGGTTTAAAGGGAGCTTTGCGGTTGATTGTGTTGGTCGAAGTGGAGGGATATGTGTCATCTACAAGAAAAATGCAGACTGCTCCTTGCTATTTTTGTCCATTAACCACATTGATATCTAGGTACATGATATTAAGAATGGAGATTGGCATTTGACCGGCTTCTACGGGTGCTCGGAGAGAGCTAGACGAAAGGTTTCTTGGAATATTCTATGGAACCTTACTTCCGCCTCTCCTCTCCAATAGGCTATTCTTGGCGATTTTAATGATCTGATGTTTCACAACGACAAAAAAGGACTTTCAGACCACCCGGAGTCGTGTTATAAGGGGTTCAGGGACACTTTGGCAGAGTGTGGGCTTCAGGATATTCCATTATCGAGGCATCCTTATACATGGATTAGGCACAGAGGTAAGTTCAATGACGTGCAGGAGAAGTTGGATCGGTGCTTGTGTAATGATCAGTGGGCTACTATTTTTCCAAATGTCAACAGTCAAAACATGATTGCTTCGACTTCTGATCATTCTCCAATTCTTCTGATTACAGGCAGTGAAGTTTCCCAGAGCGCTCACCAATTTCAGTTTGAATAGAAGTGGCTGAGAGAAGAAGATATTAGAGATATGGTGAGGGCGAAGTGGTTAAGTCAAGAGTCACGTACTGTGCCGAGTAAATTACTTCTGTTAGCTTCTGAATTAAGCCAGTGGAGCGCAAGAAAAGGTTGGAGGCTAGGAGAACCATCACTGACCTTCAAGGAAGATTAGAGAGCTTGAGAGACAAGTCGGGAGAAAGAAATGCAGATTTGTATGAAGCAACTAGGCCTGAACTGATCAGATCATTACTTTAGGAGGACAATCACTTGCGACAACGGTCTAAGGTCCTTTGGTTACAAGAGGGAGACAGTAACATCCGCTTTTTTCACTCGTTTGCCAATGGAAGAAGGAAGCAGAATCAGATTAGTAAATTCAGAAATGGGCTCGGGGATTGAGTGTATAAGGCGAGAGACATATGGGAGGTTGCGAAGGACTATCTTGGCTCTCTTTTTTCGAAAAGTAACAGCAACTAGGGAGAGGTTACGGACTGTATTGAGGTAAGGGTAAATGATAACATGAACATGCGACTCCTACAACCCTTCACAAAAGATGAATTTCGAAAAGCTCTCTTTGAAATGCACCTGGAAAAGGCGCCTGGAACGGATGGCTTCAACCCGGGATTCTATCAACATTTCTGGGAGCTGATCAAAGATGATATATTTAGCACTGGGAATTCGTGGTTGGAACAAGGTACGCTCCCGTCTGGGTTAAGCAATACTATTATCACATTGATTCCAAAATGTGATAATCCTGCTGACATGACTGAATTAAGACCAATTTGTTGAAACACCTTTCCACATGATTTTGATTTGACAAAATTATTTAAGTAATTGACAAAAAATATTCTAACACATTAAATTTAAATGCTTTGATTTATTCACACTAATGTGTGTGTTCAATGTTGAGTTTATTGATTTATAAGACATTAAGATAAAAAGTCTAAAGGCCCATAAGTGAAAGTCAAGCCCAAGTCAACACATCCAGACCTCACGGCCCAAGAAGCTAAAACGCAGTCGTATCAAGTAAAACGATGACTCAGCATGAAGAAGGATCGAGAAGCCTTCTAACAAAAGCTTCAAGAGGAAGCTGCTGAGTTGAGCGACAATGCAGTCAGGTCAGCGGCAGAACAGAACCAACTTCTAGACAAAGTATTTCTACTTTGGGTTAAGTTCAGAAGGCGCAAGAAGCTGTCTGGAAGACTTTGCCGTAAATGTCGAAACATTCTGTTCGTCTGACGAAAAGCTGCTGAGCACTGCTTTAGACAGAAGATGCAAGAATCTCATTGGCCACGACACTGAGCACGTCCTGAGTGACAATGACAGGAAGCCGTTTGCCTCCAACGGTTATTTCGAAATTCGAAATTACCGGTGCCTCAAGTGTCACTATATAAAGGCCTCTCAATTGCTTCATTCCATGCAGATCTTCAATTAGTCGAAACGCTGTCCAAATTCATACTTGAAGTTCTGTGAGAAAAGCAAAGCAAAATCTTACACCAATTTCCAATCATTGTGTAAAAGTCTAGAGTGATTTCAATCATCTAAAGTGTCTTAACAATTGTTGTTTAGGACAAACACTTTATCATTTCTAGAAGAATAGAAAGGAGAGGCTGAGTACTCGGTTATAGTACTCAGCTGTAGTTATAGGAGTGAGTAGAGGTATAGAGGAAGGTACTCTTGTATACTCAGCTTCTATTGTAAAAGTGATAACAACCCAAATTATTCTTGAATAAGGAATAAGGGAAAATTAATAGAAATAATGGCAAACCATTATTCCTTCTAAAAGAGATATTTATACATGATTAATGTGGAATTAATGATAATTAATACAGGGGAGAATATGCAAATAATGAGGAAAAGGAAGGAGTCTCTAGCATTATGCCACGCCACGTGGACCATGGCGAGATACGCCATAACGAGATACGCCCGAAGAGAGCGAGTAGCGGAGACCCGCCATAGCTCTCAAGGAGAGCGTACATACGCCTTGACGGATCAAAGAATACGAAAAGGGATATTCATCTTACTGACAGAATATTATCCCAATGACCAAAAGGGATATTCACCTTGAGAACGCCGCAAGAAGAACCGGATGGCGGATCTCCACGGTTCAGCTCAGTGAGATCCGCTGGCGAACCTATGAGGCGAATTTCCTCTTTCACCTGATTCATCACAGTAACGGCTAACCGCCGACTCGGCCATAAAGACCATTAATGAGCTATCAATTAGCTAACCGCCAGGTTAAAGGTAACCAGTAACCGCCAGCTTAAAGGTAACCAGTAACCGCCATTAATGGAGCATTAATGGAGACCTTCTAGTTGCTGAAGGTTACGACTTCCTAGCTATATATAGCCTACATCCCTAGGCTATCAAGGTACACTTTTACTTACCCTTTGTCAATTCAGTTTGCTCTCTTGTTCTTCCTTACTAACTTTGGCATCAGAGCTTCCCCCCGTCGAACCCAACGACGCCCCCACAGGGACGGAAGACAATCGAAAATTCTCCACTAGTTATCAATTGGTGCGGTGAAGGTGGATCTCTAACAAACAGAAGATCACAAAATCTTGATTGTATAGAGTTTCACAAAGAACAAAACAATGGAGTCAACAAAATAGAAATCACAATCTCAAACTTTGGCTCAATCAGTACAACAAATCTATCCAAATATACAGTTCTCCAAATATTGGTGGGAAAGAGTTTTCTACATTGAATCTGAAATTTTATGATGAAAAAGATAAGTTTCCTCCCCTTTCTTATTCCATTTTTAATTAAAGAAAATTGAGATCTCTCACTCTTATAAAGTGCTATGAATATCATTACATTTTATTATGATAAATCTAATAAACTGTGAAAGATGAAGTCATAGACACAAATCTTTCATTAAATCTTGCATGCTTACTATGCCCTCATATTTTTATGCATGACAAGTGTAATATGATATTATCATTGAATTAGTACAAACGCATGTATAAGACCCGTAATCTTGGGATTTACAAAAAAATTCATCCATTCAATGTGATTTTGTCATTTGATATTAAAATATCATAAAAGGGCTCACGTAATTACAAATGATTTAGATCTGGTCGGTCTTTTGGATGAACATGCATATAACTATTAGAAGAAATTACAAAAAAATCATATTTGGTTTTTCCTTGTACAATTCACCATCTATATATGGCTTTTCTCCTATATAGTACTTTTAATATCAAAAATTCATATTTTTGAGTATTGTTTTGTCAAACAGTTATTTCATTCCCTTTTTTACAAGGATGTGTCTATTCATATAAAAACTGTTTATTTGACATTGTTAGAATTTCTGTTACCAACACAAGAGACTTGAAAATATTGAGTCTATTTGTAATTATCCTGTAATTGTCCCTAACTATTAAGGCCATTATGGGCTGATGAATTACCAAATTGGATAAACAAAACTTTCATGTCCTGAGCTAACTACAAAATAGTGCAAGTGTCGGTTTCGGATCAGAACATTAATTTATGCAAAATTCTTAGGATATACATGAGAATTCCTTAAAGATTGGAGGAGAATCATGGTACATGTATTTTTCTTCTAAAATTACCCTTTCTCTTCTATTTTATTCGTACAAATGAAATGATATAAGAGTAATTTTATATATAACTATATTATTAAATCATCACTTACCTTTCTTTAATTACACCTCATTCAAATGAGGCTTTAATGATCTCTGAATTCCATTAATGTATGGATGCACAATATTAATTGCAAGTAAATAGCAACTATGTAAGATATCTTACCCAATATAGAATGCCATAACTTTTATGACGTTTAAAATAAATATGCTATCTTGGATATTAATGCGCATTGAAATACAAAAGGACATTATTCTTAAACCATTCTCATTATGGTTATTTATTAAGAATGCTGAAGCTTGCTGGGAGCCAAAGCGTACTACAGGTTGGCCACCACATTGGTTGGCCACCACATTGAAGCTTGCTGGGAGCTGGCAAACTAGATAGCTTTGTCCAGAATAACAAATAACAAGATGACAAGCAGAAGACAGATCCCAAAAATAAATTCAAAAGTGTCATTAATGTCATAGCAGATGGACCAGTGTATCAGCCACCCGTGGAAAAAGCAAAAATATCCGCTCTGGATAAAACATCCCTCCATTGCTCCTTTTGCAGAAGCAGGTCCAGTAATCTCTCCACATGCAGATGCATTGGTAGTAACAATGGCAATTCAAGGATGGGAGATAAAATAAAGCGAGTAAAGACACGGGCAGTTCTCGCAATGTCATCACCAAAGGTGCATTCGCCAAACTAAAGGTTGATCCGATCCAAATAGAAACAACCATTGTTGACATCATTGGAGTGATGGGTCACACTATCCAGACCAAGGGCCAGAGGTTGCAGCCCTAATTTCCATCCGTCGTCTGACAATGTACATTCCCACCAGCAAAGGAGGAGTAATGATTAGCGGGAACCAAAAGGTGGCTAAAGAGACTTATACTCGGCGTCACTATCAATCCGCCCACAATCCAAAGAGGACGAAGGTGAGAAATATTAACTTGTCACTACAGCTTTGGGCGACACAGAAACGCTCCTTATTGCTGATGGAAAGCGGGTGCGGATCGCCAAAGGATTAAAACTTGAGATCAAAGAGGATGTTAAAAAAGTTCTCATTGAATCTGAAAACATATTTACATAGGAGAATGAGATCCCCACAGGAGTAAGCCCAGATGTGATTACTCATAAGTTAAACATCATTGAGGATGCGGTTCTAGTTGCTCAGAAAAGGCGGAACCATGGGCCTAAAAATCAGTATTTTTACATATTCTTATATGTGCATTAAACTGTTATAGTATCCTACATTTTATAATTTATTCTTTCTCGTCATACTTCTTATATTCATTTGCCTGGCTTTTAGTGCTGATATACGCCCAGTGGCTGGCGAATGAAAAGTTCCACAGGCGGATCAATTACCTCAAAGATAGGACAATTGATCCCATCACGGGCGGATCCCCTTTCCATAAAGATAAGAAGCACAGACCCTCAGGAGCTTTCAAATGAGCTCAACTCTCTCCTCAAAGACAAGAAAAGGATTGACCACCATCAAAAGCGGGTTAAAATCGTCTCAAACATGAGATCATTACACCCTCAACTTTCTCCTCAAAGATAGAAGAACACTCTCATGGGCGGATCCATCTTTAGATGATCACCATTCGAGAAAGAGTTAAAACATTCCTTGGACGCAAGGACTTTACACTCTCTCACTCCCTTCCCAAAGAAGGGTTCACAAGTCCTACGGGCGGATCGCTTCACCTCAAAGATAGGTAGCAAGTTGATCCCCTAGGCAGCTTTACTTCCTCTAGAAGGAATAGAACAGCTTCTAAACCTTCACAAAGGTTCACACATTGGGGTACGGCTGGCCACCTACCCTAAATAATCGGAGAAATCCTAAACCAGATTCTAAAAAGTTACTTGCTAAAAGATATAATGCATTAGTAAAAATAGTTCTGGAAAGAAAAGGGTTCATCTCCAAATAATGAAGCCTCGTCTTCATCTCCAAGTAATGAAGCCTCGTCTTCATCTCCAAGTAATGAAGCCTCGTCTTCATCTCCAAGTAATGAAGCCTCGTCTTCATCTTCAAACAATGAAGCCTCGTCTTCATCCAATCAATGAAGCCTCGTCTTCATCCAATCAATGAAGCCTCGTCTTCATCCAATCAATGAAGCCTCGTCTTCATCCAATCAATGAAGCCTCGTCTTCATCCAATCAATGAAGCCTCGTTTTCATCAAAGTAATGAATCCTCATCTTCATCATAGAAATAACAAAGTCTCGCCTCCACAAAATGCACAAAAGTCCCTAAATGGCTGATCATTCTTACTGATCCCTAAGGGCGGGTCATTCTCCTCAATATGGCAGAACTGAAGAAAATAAGTCCCTAAAGGCGAATCATAATCCTATGGGGTAGGAACAAATGGTCTCATAAAGGGCAGGTTATTCCTTTCTAAAGGAAATATAACTCTCAAGAAGCCCCTAGAGGCTAACAATGGATACGGTTGGCCACCTATCCACGAAGAAGCAAAATCCCCTAAAAGCGTATCATATCCATATATGATCCCACATAGGGCGGATCTTGTTCATAAGATCCCGCATAAGGAAGCCCCAAAAGACGCATCATTTCTATATATGATCCCCCATCTAGGGCGGGTCCACTTTCCTCCAAGATAGAAAAATAAAACACCATTTAGACAGCCCTAAAGAGCTTTTTATACCTTTAGGGGGGGCTTCTGATAACAACCCAAATTATTCTTGAATAAGGAATAAGGGAAAATTAATAGAAATAATGGCAAACCATTATTCCTTCTAAAAGAGATATTTATACATGATTAATGTGGAATTAATGATAATTAATGCAGGGGATAATATGCAAATAATGAGGAAAAGGAAGGAGTCTCTAGCATTATGCCACGCCACGTGGACCATGGCGAGATACGCCATAACGAGATACGCCCGAAGAGAGCGAGTAGCGGAGACCCGCCATAGCTCTCAAGGAGAGCGTACATACGCCTTGACGGATCAAAGAATACGAAAAGGGATATTCATCTTACTGACAGAATATTATCCCAATGACCAAAAGGGATATTCACCTTGAGAACGCCGCAAGAAGAACCGGATGGCGGATCTCCACGGTTCAGCTCAGTGAGATCCGCTGGCGAACCTATGAGGCGAATCTCCTCTTTCACCTGATTCATCACAGTAACGGCTAACCGCCGACTCGGCCATAAAGACCATTAATGAGCTATCAATTAGCTAACCGCCAGGTTAAAGGTAACCAGTAACCGCCAGCTTAAAGGTAACCAGTAACCGCCATTAATGGAGCATTAATGGAGACCTTCTAGTTGCTGAAGGTTACGACTTCCTAGCTATATATAGCCTACATCCCTAGGCTATCAAGGTACACTTTTACTTACCCTTTGTCAATTCAGTTTGCTCTCTTGTTCTTCCTTACTGACTTTAGCATCGGAGCTTCCCCCCGTCGAACCCAACGACGCCCCCACAGGGACGGAAGACAATCGGAAATTCTCCACTAGTTATCAAAAAGGTTTCGTTCTCTACCTTTAAAGAGCTCAGTAAAGAATTCAAAAAGCTCGGAACGCGTTCCGGGGACTGAACGTAGGCGGAGAGGCCGAACCAGGATATGTCTGCTGAGTAACATATTTCTAACCCTTAAACTCCTTTATATATTGCTTGCTATAAAACTGACTAAGTAACGAACTCACGCTGAGTTGAGTGCACTAAGAAGCTGAGTTCAGGAATAGACTCTAAGTGCTATCTCCTGACTCAAGGAAAGAAACAGACTTAGTCACAAGTTGACTAAGCTTGTGTCTTGAAACTACTTAGCGCCGCTGTGTAAACATTTTCTTAAGAAAAGAAGTCAGCCTTAAGGGACAAAATTTTAAATAGTTCCTATCCCCCCCCCCTTGGAACTAACCTTTTCACGTTATAAGGGACCAACACAATTGCCCTCTGTAATTTCCGGTACAAAATTCTTTCCAAAGTGCTAGAAAACAGGTTGAAGCCTCTTCTTTCTTCTATTATCTCTGAGTCACAGTCATCTTTTGTTAAGGGGAGGTCAATCCAGGATAATGTTCTGATTGTGTTCGAATTGATCCATAACATTAACAACAATTGTGCCAGGAAGATGGGTAATGTAGCACTGAAGGTCGACATGAGCAAAGCCTACAACAGAGTGGATTGGAAGTACTTTCAAGCTGTGATGATTCAGCTGGGGTTCGATGGCAGGTGGGTCATATTAATTATGATGTGTGTATCCTCGGTCGAATACATGGTTAAAGTAAATGAAAATCTTGTTGGTCCTATCATTCCGAAGAGAGGTCTACAACAAGGGGACCACCTATCCCCGTATCTCTTTCTTTTTTGTGTGGAGGGGCTAACTATGCAGTTGAAAAAGGCGAAAAGTAGGGGATTTATCCATGGCTGTCAGGTTAGTAGAGGAGCTCCATCGGTGTCACACCTCTTATTCGCTGATGATGCCTTCTTATTTTGTTAAGCCTCTATCTCTGAGGTGAGGAATTTAAAGGAGTTACTGGACACTTATGAGAAGGCTTCTGGACAAGCTATTAATTTTGATAAATCCGGGATCATGTGAAGTCAAAATATGGCAGCTGAACTGTCCTATGGGATTTTGAGTATTTTGGGTGTGGTTAAACCGCTGAACACGAGCAGGTATCTAGGACTATCGTCTTTGGTGGGAAAAACGAAGAAAGCTATAGTTGCTCATTTTAGAGATAGGATGTGGCACAGGTTACAAAGATGGCAAGGGAGAGGCATATCGAAAGCAGGCAAGGCCACTCCCATCAGGGCTGCTGGTCAGGCTATCCCTATCTACTGTATGAGTGTTTTCCTTTTGTCGGTTTCAACTGCATATGAGTTACAGAGGATGTTAAACTCCTTCTGGTGGGGTAATAAGAAGTTGTGAGGTAGAAGTGTAAATTGGATGGCTTGGGATCGCTTATGTGCCCCTAAATTCTTTGGAGGTCTCAGTTTCAGGAACTTCACAGCCTTTAACCTTGTTATGCTTGGAAAACAGGGATGGTGCCTGTTCTCTAACCCTTCGTCACTGGTCAGCAGAATCTACAAAGCTAAATACTACCATAAAGGGGATCTTTTGGGAGCCGACTTAGGGCATTCACCCAGTTTTATTTGGCGAAGTATTTGGAGTTTGAAGCTAGTAATTAAGGGAGGTGTCAGGTGGAAAATTAGGGACAGAACTCAAGTAAGTGTGTGGAATAGCAGATGGTTGAGAGATGATGGAAATGGTCAAATTCAGACTCTGCTGATACACGGGCTTGAAAATCTTAAGGTATGTGACCTTTCTATTCCTAACTTTCGGGATTGGGACGTCGAACTTTTGGAGGAACTGTTTGTAGCCAGAGATATTCATGAAATGACTAAATTACCTCCCAGGCTAGCTAATCAGAAGGACAATATCATTTGGTAGGCTCACCCCTTGGGGAGATATACAGTTTTTTTTTAAGTAAGAGCTTGAAACGGGATGACAAGTGTCTAGACTCATCCCAACTATGTTGGCACCAGTGAGCATGGAAGGAGGGGAGCGTCACCATATGGAGGGTGAATGGAAGTTAATGTAGTCCGCTAATGTCCCTCATAAGGTGAAATATTTTGTGTGGCAATTAGTCAGAGGTCGCGTCCCTACTCAGGTAAACCTTCAGAAGAGAGGATTACCGATCATCATGAACTGTGTGGTGTGCCACACCCCTTGGGAGGATGAGTGGCACCCGTTACTGGAATGTCGTGATGCAAAGAAAGTGTGGCAGCTAGCGGGTTGGTTGGAGCTGATCATGACAACGACAAACACCGCATCTAACATTTCTGATTGGTTTTGCAGGTTAGTCAAGAATTTTCAGGTGAATAATTTCGATAGCTTCCTAGTACGGCTTTGGTCTTTGTAGCGGGCTAGGAACAGGAAATTATGGGATCATGTAGTGATGACGCCGAAGCAGGCCACATCCGACACGGAGAATCTGAGGTGGGACTAGCTTCGGGCTCAAGAGATCAGACGCCAGACAATACGTCCTCCAGGCATCCAACGTTCCTGCCACTTGTGGCATAAACCAGACGAGGGCATATTCTCATGCTGTACAGACACAACAACGTTTGAAGGGTAAGATTCAATAGGTCTAGCGGATGCGGTTTGTGATGCCAATGGTAACTTCGTGGGTGGTCGGATTGAAAGGATGAACTGCGCCCCTCTGGTCAAAGAACGAGAAGCGGCTGCACTACTATCAGCTATGCAATGGTTGGACAGTCGTAGTTATAGGGGTGTAATCTTTGAATCAGACGCCAAACAGGTTGTTGACGCTATCAATTCAGACACGACGGACGAATCGAAGTTCGAGCATTTAATTGCACAGTGTCGGGAGCTGCTAGCTAAAAATGACTCTTACTCGTTAAGGCGACAAGCTAACGGGTTGGCTCATGAATTGGCACGGGCTGCTCGGTTTATCACTTGTCCCACATTCTTTTATTCTATACCGAGTTTCATTACTTCTGATGTGATACAATATTGCCGTTTAACGGTCCATTAATTTATTCATTCTTTATTTGTAAAAAAAAAAACACTTTCAGAAACAATATAAAATTAGAACCTAAGTATTATTTTGTTATCAAACTTTATATTAATTTATAAATTTTTAATAAAACTAATTATAATTTGTAATTTGATGTAAAGTGTTATTTACCCCTTGATATATTTAAAATTTTATTATTTCACTATTGATCTATTATTTTGTCACATTTGACCGCTGAACTGTTCCAATTGGAAAGATTTCACTCTATCTTGGAGCCTTAACAAAATCATTATCCCTTTGATACGTGGTGATATGGACTTGACACGTTGCATGTCTTAAAGTTTATTTGATACATAGATTTTCTTATGCAGAAATAAGTAATTAGATTAAAACAAGAAAAACAAAGAAAAACAAATCCATAAACTAAAATTTGTCTAATTGTCAAAATGTCGTCACGTGTCAATAGAATAACAAATCTATTATAAGTTTCCATTCAAATTGGATGAAATTTCACCAATTGAGATGGATCAAGGGCCAAATGACAACATTTTGAATAAATCGAGGACCAACTGATAAAATTTTAGAGGGTAATTATTTTCGTTGAAAACTCATTAATGAGGACACTTGACTTTTAAATTATAGTAATTTTTACCTCATTAAAAGTTTTTTTTGTACCGTAGAAGAAGGCCCGTCATCAGTTAGAAGAAGGACAACTAAGCCAGTAGAAGAAGCACAACATGTATAGACTGCAAAGCAAAATGACTTGGAGAGTCTGCAACCACTGCAGTACTTTTATAAATGTTTGTAGTAACTTCATATTTTAAAGGTTGAAATAAATGTGGTTGAATTTAGTAACTTCTTTCAAATACCCAAATATAAAGATTTAACGGTTACCTCTTGTAGTGTATAATAATGACCGGAAGGAGTACTGGATCTCATATTAATCATCTCACAATAGCTACGCTAATCAAGCCAATAAGGTATTGTGATTGATCCACGGATTAAGAACGGACATCGAGAGATGGGAATGGAGGCACACAGCTCTTGAGGTGAGGGAGAAAATAAGTTTTCTCTAATATTGTATGTATAGACCATTTATTCGGATTAAACCTAGCTAATCGTAAGAGAACTATACTTAATCATTCCTATTACGGGTATTAATTTGGTCCATCTGACTCAATTAATTAATTCCTACAACATATTTATAAAAAAACCAAACTAAATATTTTTAGAAAACTAAAACGATTCCTATTTTGAAAAAAAATTCATTTTCTAAAACGACTTAGATAAGGGAATGAGAAATAATTTTTATATATATATAAAGAAATAAGTATTGCTGATGAAGGGCAACAATTGTTTGGGACGAGAACGCCGGCCTACATACAAATAGCCATTAGAAGAAGGCCACAGCATGTATATTAGGATGTAGTTTGAATAAAGTAGATTGCAAAGCTTTTATAAATGACTTGGACAGTCTGCATTGCTACATTACTTTTATAAATGTTTGAAGCTTTAAATGGGAATTAAATGTGCTTGAAATTGTCATTTCATTTTTTTATATATAAATACCTGCTTCTTATATTACATTATCATATAATCTTCTTAGGATGAAACTCACTAGATCTCCATCTCTGTTCTCTGCTTAATAATTCTGAAATAATGGGTAGCCTCTCTCCAACTGCAAACACCTTCTCCCCCTTGGACCCTAACACCTTATGCCATGAGTCAAAGTTGGTGATTGATTTCATTGCTGATTATTATAACAACATTGAAAAATACCCAGTTCAAAGCCAAGTTCAACCAGGATACCTCTCTTCCAAAATCCCTTTATCTGCACCATATCATCCTGAATCGATTGAACATATCCTCAAAGATGTCAATGATTCTATAATTCCAGGCCTCACTCACTGGCAGAGCCCTAATTTCTTTGGATACTTTCCAGCAAATGCCAGCAATGCTGGTTTTCTCGGAGATATGCTTTGTTCAGGATTCAATGTTGTTGGTTTCAACTGGATTTCATCTCCAGCAGCAACTGAGCTCGAATCACGTCTCATGGATTGGATGGCAGATTTGTTGAAGCTTCCGTCTTCATTTCTATTTTCAGGAAATGGAGGCGGTGTCCTCCATGGAACTACATGTGAGGCTATTGTCTGTGTAACGACCCGGTCCGGAGTGGGTGGCGCCGGGGTAAGAAGGCCTGAGCAAGGAGCGGCCCTAAGGGATGGCGATGGGGGCAGGAATGAACCGAATCCCACATCGGAAATGGAGAGGGAGTGATTGGGGCTTATTAGTAAGATCTGAATCCAATACATGCAGACGCGTTTTAAAGCCGTGAGGCCCAATGTGTTGGAATTGGGCTAGAGCGGACAATATCTACATGGTATTGGACCAGAGTGTTACAATTGGTATCAGAGCCGACTCTCCACGTACGATGTGTGGTTCGGGGACGAACCAGGCGGAAGCTGGTGGGCCTGTAACGACCCGGTCCGGAGTGGGTGGCGCCGGGGTAAGAAGGCCTGAGCAAGGAGCGGCCCTAAGGGATGGCGATGGGGCAGAAATGAACTGAATCCCACATCGGAAATGGAGAGGGAGTGATTGGGGCTTATTAGTAAGATGTGAATTCAATACATGCAGACGTGTTTTAAAGCTGTGAGGCCCAATGTGTTGGAATTGGACCAGAGCGGACAATATCTACATGATATTGGATCAGGGTGTTACAGTCTGTACTCTTGCTGCAGCTAGAGACAGGGCTTTAAAAGTGTTCGGATGGGATCATATCACTAAATTGGTGGTTTACACTTCTGATCAAACACATTCTACCATTCATAAGGGAGCTAAATTAGTAGGCATCCCATCCTGCAACATTCGTTCACTTCCTACCTCAATTTCGAATGGATTTTCATTGTGTCCGCAAACACTGGAGGAAGCAATTGAAAATGATATAGCCTCAGAATGGATTTTCATTGTGTCTGCAAACACTGGAGGAAGCAATTGAAAATGATATAGCCTCAGGATTCCTGCCTTTGTATCTCTGCGGAACTATTGGAACTACTGCTTGTGGAGCAATCGATCCGATTAAAGAATTGGGAAAAATCGCGAACAAGTACAACATATGGTTCCACATTGACGCAGCATATGCAGGAAGTGTTTGCATTTGTCCTAACCCTAGCTGGTTAAGTTATGGGAGGGCTATAAATGGACCGGTAAATGGGTCAGGGCCGTTTACTCCATTTATTCCTACATATACATATACATCGAAGGGTATATATATATATATATATATATATATATATATATATAAGGTACGATGAATATACACATATGACAATGTACGGATGGTATACCGATGTATATTAATACTTCTAGGGGTATATATATAAGGTACGGTGAATTTATACACATATTGGAGTGTACAAGCGGTATAACAACGTGTACATAAAAAATCACAAAATAATAAGGGATACTATCATAAGGATACATATAAAAGTATATGTACACGGTATAATGGATGTACACATGCCAATGTAAAAATGGTATAATGATGTATATAGATACGCCTGAAGGGCTATATACAAGGTCTACAATTAGGTATATACAAATGGAAGATGCGCTCATAATTTAAAGACATATAACATACAAGACTTGACCTAAATGAGGTTATATGCCTACATAAAACTGGCTAGTGAAAATGTACATATGAAAAACATAACACCTATATACAGATGAATATGAAAAGGGTCTGAAACTTTATACTAGAATGAATGAATATGAAAATCAAATTATAACAAAATGACCAAACATCATTAATCTTAAAACACAACTAGCATCACTAGTTGAAAAATCGTCACTAGTAAAAACGAGCTCATGTGCGCAACAATACGATAACATTTTTTTATATCAATCATTACGAAATAGCATTACAAATTTCTTGTAAATCAAGTTGGCTAGATTTTTTATGATGAGCATATGTAGACGCATTTCTAAACATGTAGTTGATTGATATTTATAATGGTTTTATATTTAGCCCCATTACAAAAAGTCACATTTATCACGAGGTAAAATGATTTTTGATTAAATTGAGAACCTCTTAAAATTCATTTCTCTCTTTTAAGGACTCCAGCCAACTTCTACATTTATGAATCTCACCTTGAAAGAAGTATCTGTGAAACTTATTTTCCAATTTGTTAACTCCATCTATTTATAATATGTGTTTCTCATATGATCCTTTGTCTTTCTCCCATTTCTTTTGTTTCTCTGGTTGCGTGTTCATATAATCATTTTATATTGTCATTGCAAACTATTTATTAATTGAGTAAGTTTAGAAATAATTTTCATTTTTACATATATGCTTAATTTTTTTTTCTAAATCTGGATTATTGAATGAGTTTTTGTTGTGTTTAATGCAGTTTTTCTAGATTTCTAAAATTTGATCTTTGTGAAATTCAAAACCTCCATTTTGGTTTGGGTTCTTCTTCTCTGTGGATAACATCTACAACATACAATTTTCAAGAGAAACTAATAGAATGACAAGCTGAAAAACAAGAGGTGTAAGGCTGAAGGTTCAAGGAGATAAGAAACTCATTAATGTAATTCTCAATGAGATATTTACTTTCCATCCAAGGCACATAAAACAATTGAAACCACATCAAGTGTCTGACATCTAGATACATAGTAAGGCAACACTGTATGAAATTGATGATCATAAAATTTTGGGTTGTGTAGAGTTTTTTGGCTGATGTCAGACCACTTGATGAGGTTTCATTTGTTTCATGTGCCTTAGATGGGCAGTAAAAATCTCCTTGAGAGTTATTTGTATATTATATATGTATTGATTTTATTAGTTTGTGCTTAAATTGGTTAGGAATTTGTGTTTTAGGATGCGAATTGTTGTTAATTATATATATACATATATATATATATATATATATATATATATATGTATATGTGTGTGGATGTTTATTCAAGGTATAAAACAAGTTTAGATTTGGTTCATGTGTACTCTTTTTTTCAAAGTTTTAGTTTCAACTCATTTTGTATGATCTGTTGCATATTTTCTTATTTTCGTGCTTTAGTTTTATCAAGAATGCGTGTATAAAACAAAGGTTCAACCCAAGAAATAGGGTTGTCAGATACGCACTCTCCTATGACTGGAACAACATGCATTGACGAGCCTGTTGCCGGAGACTCAAGGCCACACCGCGTGTCACACACCCACTTGCCGTGTGGGGTGGCTTCGACTGCAAGATGAAGAAGGGGAAAAGACTGCCAGAATTACGTCCAGCCTCTGAATTACTGTTTTGCTATTGTAATATTTAGTCTCTTGCCATTTATACTTATTAACCTAAATACCATTTAGGCTTATTAGACTAAATGCCATTTTGCCACTTATATCGACCCTACCCCTATCATTTCCTTTATGTTTTGTAACCCTAGATAGGCAGGGCCGGTCCTGATAATCTGTGGGCCTTAGGCGGAATAATAAATAAAGGCCCCTTTAATAAAAAATATTTTACGTAACAAAATTTAAAATGTATTTCAATACATGATAAATAAAAAAGTATTAGATGTTTCACAATTTCTTTAAATTATAGATTAAACTCCTATTTAACCCATTTGGTATCTAAAATTTTAGCATTTGGCTAATGTGGTATTACTTGATAACATTTGCCCCTTATAGTATTTTCATAAGAGAAATTTAACTTCTTTGGATAAAAAAAAACTAAATAATTTTTAGAGCTTTTTACATGAATATCACAATTGGTTACAAAAAGTATAATTAAATCATATCATCAAAATTACTTTTCAATGTCATTATTTTTCATATATAAGAAATAAAGTATGATTTAACACTCTAATTTAAAAAAAAATTAGACCTCAATTCATAAAGGCAAAAAGCATCATTGTCTCGTCTTTCATTTTTTGGTTCATTAGGCGCTTGATCTTTCATTTGAATACATTAAGCCCCTGATCATTTATTTTTTGTCTCATTAAGCCCCTGGTGATCAAATTAGTAAGTTGTGAATATTTAATTATGTTAAAAGAATGTTATTCATTGTACATGCATTCAAATTTTGTATTTTTAACTGTTTGAAAGCAGTTTTGGATATGTAATATGCTATAGGAAAACTGTACAAACCTTAATTCAAACTGTAAAAAATATTTTTTAATAATTTCAAATACAAATGAAGTTAATAACGTATTTTTAACAGAATTAAATGTTCAGAACTTACTAATTTGGTCATTAGGGGCTTAATGAGACTAAAAATAAATGATCATTGGCTTAATGTATCCAAATAAAAGATCAATGGTTTAATAAACCAAAAAAATGAAAAACCAGGGACCTAATGATGCTTTTTACCATTCATAAATTCTAAACTTTAATAAATATATCCTAAACTTTTAATTTATAAACCTTTGAAATAACTTAAAGTATCATTCCACATAAATTTATAAATTTAATAAATATATCCTAGAGTCTTAAAATAAATATTTGTAAATGAGTTTTAAAAAGTGAATTTGAATAAAAAAAAACAATTTTGGAAATTTTTGTATTTTGCTTTCTCCACAAGAGGATCATTATTTTGAGAATATCTATAAAAAAGCATGTGTTTGTGAGGGATAGAACACAGGTCCTTGGGGCAAGGGGAATGCAAGCATTACCACTAAGACACTTAACTAAATATGATCTAAAATTGTTTTCTATAACTTATATATATTTTCATAACTAATAAAATTTTTGGACCCCCTTACAGCCTTGGGCCCTAGGCCGGCGCACTCCTGGCCTAGGCCCAGGGCCGGCCCTGTAGATGGGGTGTTCAAGTCTATTACATTTTAATTGGGAGAGGTATTTAAACCTCTTTGTTTGTAAAGATGGACAACTTTTTATGAATCAAATATCTAAAGCCTCTATTGGAGTAAGGTCTTCCTACCGTTGGAATTAAGATCAAGTTCAAGCTAAGAAGAAATTTTTTTGTTCGTCTAAGATTAAAACCAACTTGTTCATTAGTAATCCGTATCATTATATATATATCAATCAAAAAGTCGCAATGTTATATATATATATATCTTAATGATATGTAGTGCATTATATCTAAGTTTATTAATCTTGTCAAAACGAAGTTTATTAATCTTGAGTTGACATGATTCAAAATAGAATGCATGTATATTAGTTATTAATATCTGAAGTCTTGTAAATTGTTTCAAGTACATAATATAAAGTTATGGTGAAGGTCTTAGCCTAGTGGTTGAGAACTTACCTATGACTAGGGAGGTCATGGGTTTCGAATCACATCCGGGTCTGGTGGAGATTTTTCTTTCTTTTTTAATGTAAGCGCATTGTGCGCAATTTTTTTTTTAAAAGTACATAATATAGAGTTTATAAAAAAATACATGCACTTTAACTTATATACCAAAATATAAAAAAAATTATATATTATATCTTCTCTTTAATGAATACTCATTTGAAATGTGTAATAGAATTGAGAGTTTGCAACAAAAGAAAAAGGCTTAATACATCATCTGCCCCCTAAACTTGTTCAAAAAGCTTGATTGGCCCTCTGAACTTTTAAAGTGTTCCGATAGCCTCCTGAACTTACATAAAATGTTCAGTTAGCCCCCTGAACTTGCGTAAAATGTAATCAATTGATCACTCGATCATAAAAAAAAGTAAGTTAAATGAGGAAGATGTATTCCACGCGTCTTAGAATGTTATTATATAATTAAAAAATAGATTAAAAATGAAGTTATTGCTTGCTCAGTTATACAACTTGTCTTCTCTAATATTAGAATCGTATACTCCGATTTTGATCTTTTTACTTTTTTTAAGATACGTGGAATACATCTGCCGTATTTAATTTACTTTTTTTACGACCGAGTGATCAATTGATTACATTTTACGCAAGTTCAGGGAGCTAACTAAACATTTTATGCAAGTTCAAGGAGCTATCGAAACACTTTAAAAGTTCAGGGGGCCAATCAAGCTTTTTGGACAAGTTCAGGGGGCAAATGATGTATTAAGCCAAAGAAAAATAATTAATTATAGATACATATTTTAGAAAAACATAAAATTTGAAATAAAAATTGTTTAGGAAGTGCTTTATTTTTTGAATTAAATATAAAATTCTCAAACGTATTTCGTAAATTATTATGTTATATTTTCCGTGGGTCTCAAAGAATTTTTTAAAATTATTATCTTATGCATTTAACAATGTTATTATTTTATCCTAATGGCCCAAATCGGGACCAGAGAAAATTATTATTTAATCGAGTTCATTAATTTATCGAATATTAATTTATCGAATATTCATTGATCGAGATTTTACTGTAATAAGAAAAACAGTTTCAAAACCGTATTCCAATCGTTAATTAATTAAAACTTAAAAACAAATCTTTACTTATAATTTTTTTCCAAGAGAATTCCCTTCGAATTTAATTTTTTTTTCTTTGATGAGGTCTCATATTTGTTTACCACATGAGATTCTGATGTAGTATGTCTGACACATAATATCATTTCTCTTGTTTTTATATAAAAATGTCTCATGTTTCTATTACAAAGAACATTGTATGTTAATGTTTTATATAAAAAAAAATCTCTCAATTACTGCTTGCTCTCCTTTTCTATTTTATTTTTCTTTTAGCAATATACACCTAGTACTCACTTTGTTATAAGGCTTTTCTTTATACATTATGTATCTTAGAAACAAAAATACTACCCACAATTTCTTTTTTTTTTTTTGAAGCAAACCACAATTTTTTAAGAAAACAAAAAACTAACACTTTCAGAAACAATAATTTGTCTATTTTTTACTCCTGTTGAGAGTTTGCTCCTGTTGAGAGCTCTTTTCTCTTCTCTTTCTTTGAGTGGTTAGGGTTTCGCCGTTCGATTTGCACAGGCCAAGCTTTACTTCCTGTTCGTAGTCGAAATTCTTACTTGGCTTTCTTCTTTGCTCCATCTGGCAAGGGCGGCATTCCATTTTTTTTGTATTTTCCGTTTCCTCTGTGTTCTTCCGAGTTTCACCAATTGCTCCCTTGGATGCCCAATTGCAGCAGCTAACCAACGCCGATGATGGCTTCGAGTTCGGAGCTGAGGCGGAGGGGACGACGGTGGTCTTTAAACTCTACTAGACGCTACAACGTAGGGGTAAGTATATCCCGTCGTATCAAGTAATAATCCGGTTAAGACCGGGTATCGAATCCGCGGGATTTATAACCACAAGTATTAAACTACTCGGTTCTATTCGTTATCTAAGCGGTGAATACTTTACGTTGGTTTGGGTGACGACTACAAACTACTCCTAAACTATGGTGAGACAGATTTATATAACCAAAACTCTAAAGAAGTGATACGGGTGGCGATAAGTTATAAATATAATAAACAATGACTCCGAACATATACGATTGATAATTTACTCTTGCAAAGATGACTACGTGTAGACCGACCGATCCGTGAAGTACTTAGATTACGTGGTTCCTCCTAAAGGCGTGTCTAATGCGGGGGATCAGAAACTAGGGCCCGTAAGTTCCGTGGCTTGTCAATTCCTACGATTTACGGTGCGTCACTTCTGGTAGGGCATCACCTATATGGTTCCCAAAAGGTATCGGTAATCGTGTCCCCCTACACAATAATCAATTATGAATATCAAAACAAGTAATAAATATCAACACGTATATAGAAACAGAAATTGCAAATCATATATTATAAATATAGAACGCGTAAAAGTGGAATACAACCAAACTTACTACATAGGAAGAGTACAAGCTAATTAGCAAGTAGAAAGGGAAGAATCGGCCCTTGGAACTAGCTAACCGGACTCAAGGCCGTCTTGTAAGTCTTGGAGGTGGAACTCTCGAGCTTGGTGGAAGAGGGTGGATTGGAACTTCGGTGGAGTGATGGAATAAGTGAACAAGCTCTCAAGGTGGTAGAGTTTGGTTACATAAAATCTGAATGAATGAAATGAGTACTAATCACTCTTATTTATACATATCAAGTTCGGGGGTAAAATCGTAATACACAAGTTACAAGTAAGAATTCACATTGCAAATGCAGGTTTCACATGGCAGGCCCCGTGTGGATGGGAGCACGCCCCGCGTGTCTGTCAATTACCCATCACGTTGATGATTTCTCCTACGCGTGGACTGATTTCAGAAGAGTTGACTCAACCATGCTCCGTGTAGACCGGAGTACGCTGCTAGGCATGAAATTGACTAAGTTTAACAAGATATTTATAAGGGATTTGGGTGTTATTTATGCTATATGGCAAAGAATAAGGACTGATTAGTGTCTTTATGCATATTAGTAAAGATAAATGCTAAACTCGCTGGAAACAGCTTGTTTCGCTACGGCCAAAGAGGAGTGGAGCCTTTCTTATGTCCAGCGGTCAAACGCCGGATTATCCAATGACGGACAGTGATAGATCAGAGGTGGCAGAGGCAGAGACAGACCAGAGGTGGCAGAGGCAGAGACAGAGCAGCAGGTGGAGAAGTGTAGAGGCGGCATTACCTAAAGAAGCATGATGACATGAAGTATCAACCCCTTGAGTGTTCAAGGGTCAAACGATCTTTAATCATTTCAGTTATTTTGTCTTAGTTTTTAGTTGACTTATTTTCTGGAAAGGTACGAAGGTTGTACCATTTTTGCCCCTGTCTTTCTCCTTTAAGTAGGCGTAGCAAAGGAAAGATAGGGAGTTCGGAACTTTTATTAAAAAATTTAGAAGTAGAATAGTTAACTGTAGAAAGAAAGGAGGAGAGCTTTAATGGAGTCTCTTAACATTTCAAGAACTACCGATTACTCACTACTCAATATGAGTGAGTAGTCTATTTTGAATGGGCACGGCCAGGCCGAGCCGGTAATGTAAGTTTTACATCGTTTTTAATGAATATTTAGTATTTTGCCAATGCTGTGATTGATGAGGATTTAACTTTCGTGCCTCGGCATTTATGCATGTGTTAGATGGATGATAGGACACTACTTACATCTTCACTGATATCTCTATTAATCTCCCAACCTCGAAGCTGACCAGTTAGATGGTTGTGTCAAGGGTTTTCTTAATCAGAAATGCAGTTTTATTCTTAATGCAAGAAAGAATGTATCTTTAGGACGCTAAAGGTTCTAGTAATTCTTAGGAGCTTGAGAACACACGAAAGTTGACTCAAGCTCACGTCAAAACTGATACTTTGGCTTCATTGGCATTATCTTGTATTCATTGGAATGTTGTAATGCTTAGCACAACCTGTTCGGCAGTGTCGAGCCTGTTCTACTTTCTAAATCATTACCAAGTTGTCTTATTTCTTACTGCATCAGCCCTCTTACATCTTACAAAACCAACATCACATAATTAAATTAAAAAGGAGAAAACTTGTTTGACACACACGCTGTTTAGCAACAATTTCAGATATACATTTGAATCTCAATCCCTGTGGAGACGATACTTAACTTATCACTTTATTACTTGTATCTAGTACACTTGCTAGAGTCTCATTTGAGGACAACAAGTTTTTGGCGCCGTTGCCGGGGATTGAAAGCAACAAAAATTTATCTGAAATTTCTGTGAAATAGGGTGTTTTTAATCCGTTTGCTAAGGCGTGCAGGAAACAGAGAAGTTCTTAACCTGTTTATGCGTAGAACTGGACCTCCTATTTTTCCTATCGATCTCGAGTTAGAGAGAACGTGTAGACGAAACAGAGCGGGAGCTCGACGTGCTAGACAGAGAGAAAGACAACGAGAGAGAAGAATGGCTGGAATGGTACCACCCGAACAACCAGTTCAACCAAACCAAGAAGAAGAAGGAGAGAATAACAACCCTCCTATTATGCGAATCAGAGATGATTCAGGCCTCTGTACAATTTAATGGGTTTCAAGCTGAAGATCCAAATGGGCATATTCAAGAATTCATCACGTTATGCAACACATTCAGATCGAACAGAGGTGTTTTTGACGATGTGATCAGATTGAAGCTGTTTCCCTTTTCCCTGAGGGATAAAGCGAAGAACTAGCTAAGAAATTTACAGCCAGGAACAATCACAAGTTGGGAAGAGATGGCGCGAGCTTTTCTGATGAAATATTGCCCACCCCGACAAGCCATAAAGCTGAGAAATGAAGTGTCTCGGTTCATACAAGAAGAGGATGAGTCGCTGGAAGAAGCCTGGGAAAGAGATAAAGAGTTGTTGAGAAGGGTGCCAAATCATGGTATCCCTATGTGGATGCAAGTGCAAAATTTCTACAATGGTGTGACCAACATTTACAAAATTCAAATCGAATCCATTGCTAACGGTAATCCAGAAGATCTTGAGCCGCAGGCTTTGTATGATCTTATTGAGAAGGTAGTCAGCACAAGTTACAACTGGCACTCAGCCAGAAGTGAATGGAAGAAGATGGGAAATGATGATGTTGTGTCGAAACTAACAAGTCAGGTAGAACAGCTTGCTCGACAACTGGGAAAGATAAACGTGTCTTCAATCCACAATGAACCACCATTCAATGACATTTGTGATTTTTGCGGAGGAGCTCATTTCAACATAAATTGTCCCGGAATTAAGCCAGGAAAGGGCACACAGGCTGAATGTGACTACGCAGGGTATAATCGAAGGAACCAGCCTAACCGTTATTCTAACACGTACAACTCTGAAACCAGGAACCATCCAAATTTTGGATGGACATGCCAACCAGACCAGCTGGGACAACCACGGTATCAAGACCAGCCAAGGTATCAACAACAGCAAGGAGGACAGTACCACCGACAACCTCAGCAGCAATACAAGCAACATGTGCCACAAAAGGAAGATGTCGAACCAGATATGAAAACAATGATGATGCAGTTCATGAAACAGACACATGCGTCGATCAAGAATCTGGAGACACAAGTTCACCAGATAGCTACATCCACGTCAAAAGGAAAGGGAATAATGCCAAGCAACACAGAGCCAAATCCTAAAGGCGACATCATGGCAATCACCCTAAGGTCTGCTAAGGAAACTCAACCAATTGTTTTGACTGATAAGAATGCTGAGTGTGCAGGAACGTCCAAAGAAGCTGAAGGGAAATAGGAACAGGCTGTTCCTAGTAATGAAGAAACAAGGAAGGCAAACTACGCAAGTAAGCCAGACCAAGAGGAGGGCGAAAGAATGTATAAGCCACCACCGCCATATGTTCCACCTATGCCATATCCAACTCGTCTAATCAACAAAAAGCTAGAAGAGCAGAATTCGAAAGTGTTGGATACCTTAAGGAAGTTACATATCAACATTCCTTTTGTGGAAGCACTGGCACAGATGCCGACATACGCCAAATTCCTCAAAGACATCCTGTCGAACAAAAAGAATCTGGAGAACATTTCCATGATACAACTCAACAGAGATTGTTCGTCAATACTCCAAAACAAGCAGCAGCTGCCCAAGAAGCTAAAAGATCCAGGGAGTTTTTCGATTCCTTGTTCAATTGGAAAGCTAAATATTGAAAATGCACTATGTGATCTAGGAGCTAGCATAAACCTCATGCCGTACTCTGTATATGCAAAACTTGGATTAGAAGAACCCCAACCTACTCGTATATCTATTCAATTAGCTGATCGTTCAGTATGCTATCCTAGGGGGGTTGTGGAAGATGTGCTAGTCAAAGTAGGGAAATTTATTTTGCCTGTTGATTTCATTATAATGGACATTGATGAAGACTTGCATGTTCCCATCATCCTAGGTAGACCATTTTTAGCCACAGGGAAGGCATTGATAGACGTAGGCGAGGGACAATTATTTTTAAGGATTAATGGGGAAGAAGTCATCTTTAAGATGAACGAGGCAATGAGACGTGCAAATAATAATGATGACACATGTTGTTTCTTGGATGATTTTCAAAGTCTTTCTACTTTGCAGGAATAGAACACTTTAGAAGCTTTATTGGGAGAAGAGGTGAACATATGCGAAGGAACAGGCTGTTGTTGGGGTTTAGTGTCCTATAAACAATTGTTCTAGGATACAAACTTAATGTAAATGAATTGTTCTTTATATCATTTGTTTAATGAGATATATGTTTTATAACTATATAAAGGCAATCCCTTTTAAGCACTAAATAAAGTCTAATAAAAGGAAATCCGTAAGTTTATTTAAAGTGATTATAAAGTGTTCATACAAGCATGAAGTGAGACAAAACTTTATAGTAAATTGATAAACTTAAAACCACCCCAAGTCAAGTGATATGTTTGGGATTGACATATCACTGTTGAGACTTGTATGTAACAATGTCTTCTGTCCGACAGAAAGCTGATCTCACAAGCTTCATATATACAGATATCTGAACAGTTACATAGATCTGATGAAACGTTGTTCATTAGGATTGGGGATCCGATTTGAGATAACAGGATGGGTAGATTCATCCTTGTCACCTGTTCATCTCATTGGTATTAATAGGTATAACTAATCCTTAGACTCAAAGGAATATTAATTGGTATTCTGGATTACGGAATGTGATGCTTTGACTCTGGTGTAACACGATCCTTAATAGAGATGACTCTGGGGTGTGAACAGTAGACGTTGGGTATCACAGGAAGTAATTGCGGAGTCGTTATATATTGGATTGAGCATTTATCACTCCCGATAAATGGGAGATACATCCATAGATCGCTTGTGGAAGACTCGACTCTAAATCCTTGCAAGGTGATAGCTTAAGAGTAAGAAATACAGATTTCACTTAACCTATCTTTTTGAGTTGACTCGGCCTGTACAAGTAAAACGAACGTCTCACTATATGTGACTTGACATCACCTATAGTCATAAGATTCAGTTCAAGGATGTAGTTGATAAAGGATCGAATTATACTGTAACTAATACGGAAAGGTTAACGACAGAATCAACCTGTCTTCTTATAGCTCTGGGGGAATGATTACGGACTTGCTAATCACATACTCTGTACATCATTCCGTTATGCAAAGATTAAATGTAATTCTTTGAAATTAATTTAATAACGTTGCATACGGCTAGAAGCAATAAGAACCTAATGGATCACACATAAGACTTGGAACCTAAAAGAGAGATAGATGTTAATTAATTGATAGAAGCCCAATAAGGCCCATGGACATAAGGGGGTCGAAATTCATGTAGTGATATACATGAATAATTAATTTGATTTTATTAATCCTAATTAGATTAGGAATATGAATTAAATTAATTAAGAGATAATTAAGTTAGGAGTTTTAATTAGATTAATATACTCCTATTATTATCCAATAAGGTTATTATTATTATTATCCTTAATATATTATATATATAGTGAGATAATAATTAGGAATTCTATTCCGAATGGAATTCCTATTCAGTAACCTAATTCTATCTAACTAGGGATTAGATACAAGAGATTATAAATACCCCTTCCCTTGAGATTTTCGTAATCCAAGCAAGCCATACCCTACTTGTGATTTTCGAAATTCACCTAGTCCAAGGGAGAGAAAATTCGACACCCCTAGTTCGAGGACGAGATTTCTCTACGGCTTCGTTTGATCAATTGATTTTCATCTATTTCTTTTATCCTTGATCTTGTGTTGATTAGTTAGAGGCAATCTACTTTGGTTGCTATTCAACGGTTGATACTAAATTAATCTTCCCGTGTTTTATTTCGTGTTTGGGAACTCGAAGAAGAAAAACAAACAAAAGGGAGAAATTCATTAAACTACTCTTACATCAGGTCAGTTCACGATTTCGCGGATTCCCGGAGATTGAACCGTCGGATCGTCGCGATTTTTGGACAGGAGCTTCTCGACATATTCTTCCACGTTTCCACTGAAGGGATTGTTGTTTGGAGGTTTGGAAGATCTGTTTCGGATAGGGGTAAATTGGTAGACAGTTTCTATCTCTTTTGAAGTTGTGGGCACTTCGTTTGCAACGGTAGATAGAACTTCTAAAAGGTATTTCTTCTTATCCTTCTTTATATGAAATAACGGTTAACGGATCTTGTGGTTAAATGGAAATAGGTTAAAATTTTTATATTTCCGCTGCTATACCTTAGCCTAATTTCCAACAGTGGTATCAGAGCCATCGTTAAATCCGTTATTTCATATATGAAAATTTAGAAGTTTTTCAATAGGATTGAATAAACATTTATAGTTAGGATTAATTAACAACTTGTTTTGATTAATTGATTCTAAAGATAAATAAGTTTTAATTAATTGTTAATTAAAAGAGATTATGCGTATGTTCCTAATTATTTTGGTTGATAATCATTATAATGAAATCTATTAGATTCATAGTTAGATTGATAAAATCAGTTTTATTAATTCTAAAGATAAAACGAAAATCTATAGTAGTTTTTTCTATTTTCTGAAAATCGTTTTAAAACCGTTTTAGAACTAATATATATATATATTTAAAATCGTTTTTATATTTAAATATATATATTTCAGAAATTGATAGTTTTCTGTTTTGATTATCGAATGAAAATTTGTTTAAAAGTTTGTTTTACCAATTTGTAAATCAAAATGTTAAATGAATTAAAATCAAAATAATTGGGACGTGCATAATTAAAGTTTTGTATAGTTATATTAATCTAAAGATTAATATAAAAGATACGAAACTATTAGAAGTAAAATTGGATGAAAGTTAATTTGATATGTTAATGTGATTAACATAAATATTACATAAGATAGTTATGTAATCAACCAATTAAATTTATTTAATTGAGTCTATGCATGTTTGGAGTTATGGACATATTTGGACCCTCTTTAGTCTTTTGGTATTTTTGAAATAGGGCCTGCGAGTCTGGCCTTTCTACTATCTATTGTAATTTCTCCTCTCATCTGATTCCCTTCAATTCAATTGAAGTTTTCTTTAGTAGTATAGAAATTAATATGTAATTTCAAGGCGCCATGGAGAAGACGGAGGACCTAAAGAGAAATATGTAATAGTTAGTATTTCCTTAGGTTTGCCCTTTTATTCCGTCTCTGGCTCGACAGAATAATTTAGATGATATGTCCATAACGCCAATGTATGTGAATGTATATGTCTGATGTATGCTAAAGCAAATCAAGACTAAGTTAGATTATGAGACCTAAAATAAAATCCCTCATTAAAAAGTTAAGTAAATAAACAAGTTATTAAAATCGTTTGCCCCTCCCTAATATTATAATTCAGCCGGCAGTGCTGAGGGCCTTTGGGTTGTTGAGTAAACTCAAGCTCGGGGTCCTTTCGGTAACACCTGAATTATCGAAAATCATTTTTCATGAATATGGGGTAATACTTAAATTAGATTATGATAATTGGATGGGTAAACTCATGTTGTCATAAACTAATGGGCAAGACGGTTGGGATTAATATGAATAGCATATTAGTTACTAATGTGGCTAGTAACCCAATAACCTAGGAATCACATTAAAGATGTGATTGATTACATGAATCTACCTAATGAATGAGACTAGCTTGTTGAGTAAACTCAAGGCGAAATCTCAGGAGTTAGGATCCTAGCTCACTAAAGGATTTGTGAAATTCTTCGAATTAATATGGAGGGCTATTAATTTGGCAAAATAGTGGGAGCAATCTAAAATAAACTAAAAGGCCTATAATTTTAGATTGATATACTTTAAGCAAATGAATGACATACGTTTACTCTTTCTCACTCTCAGGTTTAATTAAACCCACTCTTATAATCATGACTAAAACCAATCTGCAAAACATTCTTACCGATAACAAATTGAATGGTTCAAACTTCACCGACTGGTTTCGTAACCTCAAAATTGTTTTGAAGTTCGATAAAATAGGGTATGTACTTGATACATCGATACCCCCACTCCTTGCTGATGATGCTCCCATTGAGGAAATTGATGCTTACCAGAAGCATAAGGCTGATGATGATCATGCCGGATGCATCATACTTACATCGATGACACCGGAATTACAAAGGCAACATGAGGAAATGGATGCCTATTCCATCATCATGCACCTAAAGGAATTGTTTGGGAAACAAACCAGGTGCGAACGCTACGAGATATCCAAGTTGCTATATCGTAGTAGGATGCAAGAGGGCACATCTGTCATGAAACATTGTGTCAAGATGATTGGCTACATTACCAAACTTTCTAGTATCGGATTTGCGATGGATAACGAATTAAGTATAGACTTAATTCTTCAATCCCTCCCAGAAAGTTATTCACAGTTCATTATGAACTATCAGATGAATGACTTGCAAACCTCTCTTGAAGAGCTTGCAAATATGCTCAAGTCAGTTGAGCCCAATATGAAGAAAGACAAAGCCATACCGGCTCTTGTCATTGAGGGATCAAAGAAAAGGAAAGGGAGCTATCCCAATCCTAATTATCCCAAGAAAGGTAAGAAAGCCGTGCCCTACAAAGCTAAGGGAAAGGAAGTGAAGAAGCCCAAAGGAGAGTGCCACTTCTATGGTAAAGATGGGCATTAGAAGAGGAACTGCAAGGAGTACCTAGCCTCCCTCAAGAAGGGAAATGGCGGTGCTTCAACATCTGGTATGTTTTATATTGAAATAAATACAGTTTCACTGTCTGAATCTTGGGTATTAGATACCGGATGTGGATTTCATATTTGTACAAATATGCAGGAGCTAAATCAGACTAGGGGACTAAAGAAAGAAAGCATAAGCTTGCGAGTAGGAAATGGAGCAAGAGTTGCCGCCCTCGCAATTGGAGATTATGTTTTAAATTTGCCCTCTGGGCTTGTAATAGAATTAAGGAATTGTTTATACGTTCCTCAAATGTCTCGCAACATTATTTCTATTAGCCGTCTTGTTGACGACGGTTTTCATATTTCAATAAAAGACAAGAGTTGCAATTTTTATAAAGATTCGATCTTTTATTTTTCAGGAATTTCACAAAATGGGATTTATGTGTTAGATAACAAAATTCCTGCTTTTGCAATTGATACCAAAAGACATAAGCTAGATAATTCAACTTACTTGTGTCATTGTCGTTTAGGCCACATAAACAAAAGACGCATGCTAAAGCTACATTCAGATGGGCTTATAGATCCAATCGATCTCGAATCATTGGAAACATGCGAATCATGTTTAAAAGGTAAAATGACAAAGACACCCTTTAGCAATAAAGGTGAGCGTGTATCAGACACTCTAGGACTCATTCATTCAGATCTATATGGTCCTATGTCAGTCCAAGCAAGAGGAGGATTCAGATTCTTCATAAGCTTCATAGATGACCATACCCGATATGGTTACATCTACTTGATGAAGCACAAGTCAGAAGCTTTTGAGAAATTCAAATGCTTCAAGAATGAAGTAGAAAATCAATTAGGAAAGAAAATAAAGACGCTTCGATCTGATCGAGGTGGCGAATATCTTTCAGATGATTTTCTGAATTATCTAACTGAATGTGGGATATGCTCACAATGGACACTTCCCTATACACCACAACACAATGGTGTGTAAGAGAGGAGAAACCGTACCCTATTAGATATGGTACGATCCATGATGAGCATGGCCATACTTCCAAAGACGTTCTGGGGCAATGCCTTAGAAACTGCCCTCTTCACCCTAAATCGAGTACCAACTAAATCCGCTAGTTCCACACCATATGAATTGTTCGTTGGTAGGAAACCCGTGTTTTCATTTATGAGAGTATGGGGTTGTTCAGCCTTTGTCAAACGCATTGCGTCCGACAAACTAGATTCGAAATCTGATAAATGTTTCTTCATTGGATACCTTAAGGAAACTATGGGATATTACTTTTATCATCCAGATGATCAGAAAGTAATCGTATCCAAGCACGCAACCTTCTTAGAGAAAGAGTTTCTCGAAGAAACACAAAAGGGAAGCATGATTGAACTTGACGAAGTTCAAGAAGAAGAAACACCGACTGAAACAACAGAGGCGGTTGAGGTACCCGAAGGAGTCCCATTAGATGAGACTCCAGTGCCACCTATTCGTAGATCACAAAGAGTTCATGAACTCCCAGTTAGATATGGTTTTCTAGTGGGAGATGATAATGAGGTTCCCGTGTTAGACGACGAACCCGAAAACTACGAAGAGGCTCTTACTAGTCCAGATTCTAAAGCATGGCTTGAGGCCATGGATTCTGAAATGGATTCCATGTATACTAACCAAGTGTGGACTTTGGTTGATCCACCCGAACGGATAATACCCATTGGGTGCAGGTGGATCTTCAAAAAGAAGACAGACATGGATGGAAAGGTTAGCACCTACAAAGCTAGGTTAGTAGCGAAAGGATATCGTCAGAAGCAAGGAATTGATTATGACGAAACTTTCTCTCCTATGGCTATGTTTAAATCAATCAAAATCATGCTTGCAATTGCCGCTCACTACGATTATGAGATTTGGCAAATGGATGTGAAAACAGCTTTCCTAAATGGAAACCTGCTTGAGGATGTATATATGATGCAGCCTGAAGGTTTCATATCGAATGATGCAAATAAAGTTTGCAAACTTCAGAGATCCATTTATGGACTCAAGCAAGCATCTAGAAGCTGGAATAAGCGTTTTGACGAAACCATAAAACAATTTGGTTTTGAACAAAATTGCGAAGAAGCTTGCATTTACAAGAAAGCAAGTGGGAGCTCTATAGCATTTCTCATACTATATGTGGACGATATATTATTAATGGAAAATGACGTTGCTTTCTTACAGTCAGTGAAAGTATGGTTATCTGGTAATTTCTCAATGAAAGACCTTGGTGAAGCAGCTTATATACTTGGTATAAAGATCTATAGACATAGATCGAGAAGACTGCTTGGTCTTTCACAGGCTACATACATTGAAAAGGTGCTAAATCGGTTTAGCATGCTTGAATCGAAACGAGGTAACTTACCCATGTTACATGGAGTAAAGTTAAACAATCATCAATGTCCTAAAACCGATGATGATAAACGATGCATGGCTGTAGTCCCGTACGCCAGCGCAATCGGTTCGATTATGTATGCTATGCTATGCACTAGACCTGACGTAACGTTCGCGTTATCTGTAACGAGTCATTACCAAGGGAATCCGGGAGACGAGCATTGGATTGCCATCAAGAAAATTCTTAAGTACTTGAGAAGAACTAAAGATATGTTCCTAGTGTACAGAGAAGGTGATCTGAAAATAGAAGGATTTTCAGACGCAAGTCATCTCACAGATGAGAATGATTATAAATCCCAATCAGGATACATGTTTATCTTGAATGGGGGCGCGGTCAGTTGGAAGAGTTCCAAGCAGGGAAGCGTAGCTTTCTCTACGACCGAGTCAGAGTATATCGCAGCTGCGGAAGCAGCAAAGGAAGCGGTTTGGATTAGAAAGTTCATTACAGAACTAGGTGTGGTGCCTGACATTGTCAATCCCATTACACTGTACTGTGATAACAATGGAGCCATTGCGCAAGCAAAGGAACCACGGTCTCATAATACATCCAAGCATTACCTTAAGCGATACCACATCATTAGAGAGATTGTGGCTAGAGGAGATGTGAGAATAGAAAGAGTACCCACAGAGGACAACGTTGTAGATCCGTTGACAAAGCCTTTAACCCAGAGAATACATGATCGTCATTTAACTTCTACTGGGATAAGTTTTAGAAACAATTGACTTTAGTCCAAGTGGGAGTATGTTAGGGTTTAGTGTCCTACAGACAATTGTTCTAGGATACAAACTTAATGTAAATGAATTGTTCTTTATATCATTTGTTTAATGAGATATATGTTTTATAACTATATAAAGGCAATCCCTTTTAAGCACTAAATAAAGTCTAATAAAAGGAAATCCGTAAGTTTATTTAAAGTGATTATAAAGTGTTCATACAAGCATGAAGTGAGACAAAACTTTATAGTAAACTGATAAACTTAAAACCACCCCAAGTCAAGTGATATGTTTGGGATTGACATATCACTGTTGAGACTTGTATGTAACAATGTCTTCTTTCCGACAGAAAGCTGGTCTCACAAGCTTCATATATACAGATATCTGGACAGTTACATAGATCCGATGAAACGTTGTTCATTAGGATTGGGGATCCGATTTGAGATAACAGGATGGGTAGATTCATCCTTGTCACCTGTTCATCTCATTGGTATTAATAGGTATAACTAATCCTCAGACTCAAAGGAATATTAATTGGTATTCTGGATTACGGAATGTGATGCTTTGACTCTGGTGTAACACGATCCTTAACAGAGATGACTCTAGGGTGTGAACAGTAGACGTTGGGTATCACAGGAAGTAATTGCGGAGTCATTATATATTGGATTGAGCATTTATCACTCCCGATAAATGGGAGATACATCCATGGATCGCTTGTGGAAGACTCGACTCTAAATCCTTGCAAGGTGATAGCTTAAGAGTAAGAAATACAGATTTCACTTAACCTATCTTTTTGAGTTGACTCGGCCTGTACAAGTAAAACGAACGTCTCGCTATATGTGACTTGACATCACCCATAGTCATAAGATTCAGTTCAAGGATGTAGTTGATAAAGGATCAAATTATACTGTAACTAATACGGAAAGGTTAACGACAGAATCAACCTGTCTTCTTATAGCTCTGGGGGAATGATTACGGACTTGCTAATCACATACTCTGTACATCATTCCGTTATGCAAAGATTAAATATAATTCTTTGAAAATTAATTTAATAACGTTGCATACGGCTAGAAGCAATAAGAACCTAATGGATCACACATAAGACTTGGAACCTAAAAGAGAGATAGATGTTAATTAATTGTAGAAGCCCAATAAGGCCCATGGACATAAGGGGGTCGAAATTCATGTAGTGATATACATGAATAATTAATTTGATTTTGTTAATCCTAATTAGATTAGGAATATGAATTAAATTAATTAAGAGATAATTAAGTTAGGAGTTTTAATTAGATTAATATACTCCTATTATTATCCAATAAGGTTATTATTATTATCCTTAATATATTAGATATATAGTGAGATCATAATTAGGAATTCTATTCCGAATGGAATTCCTATTCAGTAACCTAATTCTATCTAACTAGGGATTAGATACAAGAGATTATAAATACCCCTTCCCTTGAGATTTTCGTAATCCAAGCAAGTCATACCCTACTTGTGATTTTCGAAATTCACCTAGTCCAAGAGAGAGAAAATTCGACACCCCTAGTTCGAGGACGAGATTTCTCTACGGCTTCGTTTGATCAATTGATTTTCATCTATTTCTTTTATCATTGATCTTGTGTTGATTAGTTAGAGGCAATCTACTTTGGTTGCTATTCAACGGTTGATACTAAATTAATCTTCCCGTATTTTATTTCGTGTTTAGGAACTCGAAGAAGAAAAACAAACAAAAGGGAGAAATTCGTTTTACTACTCCTACAGTTTCTATCTCTTTTGAAGTTGTGGGCACTTCGTTTGCAATGGTAGATAGAACTTCTAAAAGGTATTTCTTCTTATCCTTATTTATATGAAATAACGGTTAACGGATCTTGTGGTTAAATGGAAATAGGTTAAAAATTTTATATTTTCGCTGCTATACCTTAGCCTAATTTCCAACAGCTGTTCCATTGAATCCAGCTTATCGGCACCTCCTTTCGATCATATTGTTCCTACTCATCAAGAACCACCAGAGATACCACTGAGCCGGTGACTAAACCGGAATTGAAACCGTTGCCTGCACATCTCGAGTATGCATTCCTTGAACCACCCAGCGGAAGTTCGGTCATCATATCCTCAAAGTTAACTCCTGATCAAAAGGCGCAACTCATGGCAGTATTGCGAAGAAACAAGGATGCAATCGCATGGAAAATCGATGACATAAAAGGAATTAGTCCTGCAGTCTTTGTTCACAGAATCCTGATGAAAAAGGAGCACAAACCAACTATCCAACCGCAACGAAGGCTAAATCCCCACATGAAGGAGGTTGTGAGAAAAGAAGTGATCAAGCTTCTCGATGCTGGCATTATTTACCCAATATCTAATAGTGTGTGGACAAGCCCTGTTCACGGTGTGCTAAAGAAGGGAGGAACAACAGCAGTCCTCAACGAGAAAGACGAGTTGGTGCCCACAAGAACGATTACAGGGTGGAGAGTTTGTGTTGATTACAGAAAGCTCAATGAAGCCACAAGGAAGGATCATTTCCTTTTGCCCTTCATTGATCAAATGCTGGAGCGGTTAGCAGGATATGCTTTCTATTGTTTTCTCGACGGGTATTCCGGATACAACCAAATCGCAATTCGTAGTGAGGACCAAGAAAAGACAACGTTCACATGTCCATATGGGACTTATGCTTACAGAAGAATGCCGTTCGGGTTGTGCAACGCTCCAGCCACTTTTCAGCGATGTATGATGTCCATTTTTCATGACATGGTGGAGCGGACCGTAGAAATATTCATGGACGACTTCTCGGTTTATGGAAACTCTTTTGATAGCTGTCTAAACAACCTCGAAGCTGTTCTTGTGCGATGCAAGGAAACTAATTTGGTCTTAAATTGGGAGAAGTGCCACTTCATGGTCACGGGAGGAATTATCCTTGGGCATAAGATTTCAGAGAAAGGGATGGAAGTGGACAAAGCTAAGGTAGAGGTGATAGAAAAGCTAGCTGTGCCTACCAATGTAAAAGATGTGCGAAGTTTTCTGGGGCACGTAGGGTTTTATCGCAGGTTCATCAAGGACTTTTCAAAGATTGCGCTTCCTTTGTCGGCTTTACTTCATAAGGAAGCCGAATTCTCTTTCGATGCAAACTGTGTAAAGGCTTTTGAGCTCCTAAAGACCAAGCTGATCAACTCGCCTATACTGGCAGGACCGGACTGGGAGCAACCTTTTGAAATGATGTGCGACGTAAGCGATACTTGTGTGGGAGCTGTCCTTGGACAAAGGATTGAGAAGAAGTTCCGGCCCATTTACTATGCAAGCAAGACATTAAACGAGGCCCAACAGAATTACACAACTACCGAGAAGGAACTTCTTGCAGTTGTGTATGCCTTCGACAAATTCAGACCCTACTTAGTGCTATCCAAGGTTGTTGTTCACACAGACCACGCTGCGTTGCGATACTTGTTCGCTAAAAAGGATGCTAAGCCGAGGCTGATCCGATGGTTATTATTGCTTCAAGAGTTTGATCTAGAAATAAGGGATAAAAAAGGAACGGAGAATGTCGCAGCTGATCATTTGTCAAGGATTGATCACCAAGGCAGTCAGGAACAACCGGAGATTGTTGAAAGGTTTCCAGACGAACATCTATACACTGCACAGTTTGCGCCATGGTTTGCCGATATTGCCAATTACCTAGCAAGTTCGCTCAAGCCTCACAAACTGTCCACTAATCAGAGGAGAAATTTTTTTTGCTGAAATTAAATATTACTTTTGGGATGACCCTTATCTTTTCAGGTTGTGCGCAGATCAAATTATTCGAAGATGTATATCGCAAGAAGAGGGACAGGATGTTCTAAGCCACTGTCATGACCGTGAAGCTGGAGGACACCATAGCGCTAGCAGGACTGCAGCTAAGGTTCTTCAATCAGGTTTTTTCTGGCCAACACTTTTCAAAGATGCCCATCTGTTCGTTAGCACTTGCAATGAGTGCCAGCGAACAGGCAACATCTTGGCTAGGAATGCTATGCCCCTCAACAACATAGTTGTGTGTGAAATTTTTGACATCTGGGGCATAGATTTTATGGGACCATTCCCTACATCCTTAGGAAATAAATACATCTTAGTGGCTGTAGATTATGTGAGCAAGTGGGTCGAAGCAATGGCTAGTCCCACCAATGACGCCCGTGTGGTAGTAAAATTCCTGAAAAGGCTGTTTGCCAGATTCGGTGTCCCACGAGCGATCATTAGTGATCAAGGAACCCACTTTTGCAATGCCAAATTCGAGAAGCTGATGGGAAAGCTTGGAGTCTCTCACAGAATTGCCACGCCTTACCATCCACAAACAAGTGGACATGTAGAGATTTCCAATCGAGAAATCAAAAGAATTTTAGAGAAAACTGTTGGCAATTCTAGGAGAGACTGGGCAAACAAGCTTGACGATGCTTTTTGGGCATATCGGACTGCCTATAAAACACCAATTGGAATGTCTCCGTTTAGATTGTTATACGAAAAATCTTGTCACCTTCCTGTTGAAATGGAACACAGGGCCTTCTGGGCATTAACTTTCTTAAATTTTGAGCAACAGGCTGTTGGAGATCAGAGAAGACTTCAACTCTGCGACATGGAAGAGTTCAGGTTGTTCTTATATGAGAATGTCGTGAATTACAAAAACAAGACAAAGCTGTGGTATGATAGAAAGCTCTAGACAAAAACATTCCAAGAGGGTCAGAGAGTCCTCTTGTACAACTCAAGACTCAGGTTGTTTCCTGGGAAGTTAAAGTCAAGATGGACAAGACCTTATATGGTGCACAAAGTGTTTAATCATGGAGCAGTTGAGATTGGTAGGGAAGGTCAGGAACCTTTCAAAGTGAACGGGCAGAGATTAAAACCATATCTAGAGAACAATCACACAAGGAAGATTGATACTGTTCATTTCCAAGACCCCCCAAGCCAGTAAAAGCACAAAAAGGGTGTTCGCTACAAACACCAATTGTAACACAAGTAACTTTGCATTTTAATTATTTTAATTTGGTTAAATAGTGTCAATTGTAGTAGATTCATTTAACGTGGAACTGTGATTCGTAATAGGTATCTCATGAACAGGCACAGTGGTAAAACTCAAACCTTTTCCTAAAGGTGTAGTTTTACAAATGTACCTGTTCCGTAGGGGAGCAGTCTCTTGGGAAAATTGGGCGGCAAAAACAAAAAGAAAAAAAAATTTATAATAATATAAGTTAGAAAAAGTAGAGACGTCCAATCCTATCCCCATAGGCACTCATCTCGCCTGTCTTCCTCGATGAAATCAAGCGGATAGGGAGCAATTAATTCGAAATTTAAATCATGACCGTTCGTCACCCTTGATCCTATTTCAAATGAACATGCCGTTTTGCCAATCTGTCCAGGTGGCGTCCTCTGAATCGACCTCATAATGACAGATTGGCAACAGGATGTTTCTGCTCTCCCTACTTAAGAGCTCTACTTCATTACGGTCATTCTCTCATTATGTTTTTCTTTCTTTCTTTTCCTTTTCTTTTCTTCGTTTGATCTTTTCATTTAGACAGTCCATGCTCTGTGCCCTTTACCATTGGGAAACATTATTTAAACTCGAGCACAGCATGAGAACCCGTGGTTCAGGAAAACACGTAAAAGTTGAGGGCTCATCCAAGAAAGAAAAAGCAAAGGGGAAGATGACGGAGCCCAATACTGTAGCCTTCGTTCCAGACGAGAAACTGGTGAAGAAACTATCCCAATTCAAAGACGCAACCGTACAGGCTTACTATGAAGAGCTGGCTAAGCTGGAGTTCGGACCTATCCGAACAGTTTGTTGGGAAACCCTAAAGCAGCTGAAGCTTGATGCTCGCGTGCGTGCACTCATGGAGGCAGGCCACTTTGGATGCTTCTTTGAGATGAAGGAACCTGCCTATCGAGAACTGACACTCGAGTTCTTGGCCACTTTTAAGCACAACGTGGAGATAACCGATCCTGAGGAAGAGGGAAAGTTCAGCTTTCGACTCATGGGTCACTCCCAGCGGCCGTCGCTCAACCTATTCAACCAGATGTTAGGTGCTGCCGATGATGATGACCTTGAATCGGAAAGCTACAAAGAGGCATTCACCAAGACGCCAGATGTCTTTGACCCTTCGGCTTTCTGGGAGTCAATTTCGGGACAGAAATACTATGACGGTAGCGTGTCTAAGGCTTCCAATGTTGATGACTATGCAATCCGCTATTTGCACAAGCTAATTTCCAGCACAATATTTGCCCGAGAAAATCAAGCCAACATGCCACATGCAGATCTCACCGCCTTGTGGAGTATGGAAGTTGGACCGAGAATGAATCTAGGCTACTGGTTCGGAGAATACATCAGCGCTTTCTGCAAGAAGAACTCTTCACTCATCTGTTTTGGGAGCATCGTCACCAGGATTGCTGAATCAATCAGAGTTTTTAAACCCGAAGACCACTCTCGTCTGACGATTGTGAACCACCCGGACCAGATTGACCTCCGGAGCCTACAGAAGATGTTGTTCGGAAAGATGGTAAATGGGAAGTGGGTATGGATGTCGGACTTTGTCACATTAAGGCAAACAGAAAGCCGTAAAAGGAAAAACGAACCAACAGTGTCGGTCTCATCAGATTCTGAATAGGCCGAGAAACCAAAGGACCTGGCATTCTTGTTGGGGTTTTGGTGTCCTATAGTCAATTGTCGCAGGATACAAACTTAATGTAAATGAATTGTTCTTTATATCATTTGTTTCAATGAGATATATGTTTTATAACTATATAAAGTCAATCCCTTTTAAGCACTATATAAAGTCTAATAAAAGGAAATCCGTAAGTTTTTTTAAAGTGATTATAAAGTGTTCATACAAGCATGAAGTGAGACAAAACTTTATAATAAACTAATAAACTTAAAACCACCCCAAGTCAAGTGATATGTTTAGGATTGATATATCACCGTTGAGACTTGTATGTAACAATGTCTTCTGTCCGACAGAAAGCTGATCTCACAAGCTTCATATATATAGATATCTGGACAGTTACATAGATCCGATGAAACGTCGTTCATTAGGATTGGGGATCCGATTTGAGATAACAGGATGGGTAGATTCATCCTTGTCACTTGTTCATCTCATTGGTAATAATAGGTATAAGTAATCCTCAGACTCAAAGGAATGTTAATTGGTCATCCTGAATTACTGAATGTGAGACTTTGATCCTGTGGTCCCACGATCCTTAACAGAGATGACTCTGGGGTGTGAACTGCAAAGGTTGGGTCTCACAGGAAGTAATGTCAGGGTAGTTATACATTGGATTGAGCATTTATCACTCCCGATTAATGGGAGATATATCCAAGGATCGCTTGTGGAAGACTCGACTCTAAATCCTTGCAAGGTGATAGCTTAAGAGTAGAAATACAGATTTCACTTAACCTATCTATTTGAGTTGACTCGGCCTGTACAAGTAAAACGAACGTCTCGCTATATGTGACTTGACATCACCCATAGTCATAAGATTCAGTTCAAGGATATAGTTGATAAAGGATCGAATTATACTGTAACTAATACGGAAGGGTTAACGACAGAATCAACCTGTCTTCTTAACGGACTTTGGGGGAATGATTACAGACTTGCCTATAACATACTCAGTACATCATTCCGTTATGCAAGGATTAAATATAATTCTTGAAGAAATTAATTTAATAGTTGCATACGGCCAGAAGTAGTAAGAACCTAATGGATCACACATAAGACTTGGAACCAAAAGAGAGATGGATATGATTAATAGATGGAAGCCCAATTGAGCCCAGTAAGGCCCATTTATATAGAGGGGGCCGAAATTTATATATAGTAAATAAGGAATTATTTTAATTCCATTAATCCTAATTTGATTAGGTGTGTGAATTAAATTAATTAAGAGATAATTAACTTAGGAGTTTTAATTAGATTAATATACTCCTATTATTATCCAATTAGGTTATTTATTATTATCCTAAATGTATTTGATATATTATAAGATAATAATTAGGAATCCTATTCCGAATGGAATTCCTATTAAGTAACCTATTCCTATCTAACTAGGGTTTAGATACAAGCGACTATATATACCCCCTCCCTATGAGAATTTCGACCAAGCTAATCCCCTCCCCTTATTGTGATTTTCGAAACCTACATTAAGTGTGAGAGAGTGAATTCGCATCCCCTAGTTCGTGGACAAGAATTCATACGGCTTCCGTCAATTGATTAATCTCATCCATCTCTTTTTCTCTTTGATCTTGTGTTGGTTAATTAGAGGCAATCTAATTTGGTTGCATCCCATAAGGGTTGATTCCATCTTAACCTCACCATGTTATACTTTGTGGTTGGAATCTCGGAGAAGATTTGTGGGCGCTTCTTTAACAACGGTAGATTGTTCATCGAAAGGTATTCCTTCTTATCCCTCTTTATATGAAATAACGATTAACGAATCCTATGGTTAAAAGGAAGTAGGCTAAAATTTTTTATATTTCCGCTGCTATACCTTAGCCTTAATTTCCTTCAATTCTACCAGAAGTGTGCAAAGCTTTCCAGCGAGGATATAATGGATCGATTCAACGCCCTGTTTGCCCAAAATCAGGAGAACCGCGAAATGATATTCGCCCTGGAGCAGAAATACGAGTCTCAACAGGGGTCGATCGATATGCTCAAAACCATTTGTATTGAGGAGCATGGAAAGGAAAGTCCTTCTGGTTTTTCTGAAAAGAGTCCGGTAAGAAAAGTGCCTGAAACACCTGCTAGTGCTCATGTTAATGCTAATGCTGGTACGCCCTCGAAAGAGGATGGCATTCCTGCCACTGTGGATAGAGAGGTTAACTCCTCTCTCTCCCAACCCGCCTGATCTGTCCAAATTGTCGCTGTCCTAGCATCTGGTAACCTCTAACACCCTTACTCTATCATGTTTTGCTCTGCATGAATATTTATGCTTTCATTTGTCTACAATCTACTGTCGTGTTAATAACATTGAGGACAATGTTTGGTTTTCATTTGGGGGTGGGGATTGTGTATCACAATTTATGCGGGCATGACATGATAAATGCTTTAAATTTTGTTTGTTTAATTAGTAATTTGATGTAGAACAAATATCCTTTGAGAATCTTTGTTGCATATGTCCTTAGGTAGTTATTGTGATGCTTGTGTTCATTTTCTCTTCTGTCTATTTATTCACCATCTAGTAAATTGTTTTGTGTTCAGCGGGAATAAAAGAACAGACTGTGCATGTTTTGATGTAGTAGATTAGTATTACTTGCTTGTTTGCATTTTGTGTCCCCAAATCAGGAAGTTCCAAAAAATTTTAAATTTTTAATTCCTCTTTCAAAATTAGTAACCCTTGCCTTACTGCATTTCCCCAAATATAGTGAGAACTTGAGCCTAAGAATGCATCTATGGTATGCATTGTTTCTTTTCTGAGTGGGCCAGCGCTCACTATCTTTAGGGAGAATTTGCCTTGGTGCCCTGTTGAAATGGTGATTAGTTCTGACTCTCATAGGAGGAAAAAGGCATTTAGTTACCCTCTCCGCTACACAAAAGACACCTGTGCTTTGCACTCCAATGATTAGGATAACTAAGTCGAGCCATGACCTGATCTTTCTGAAGAACCACGAATGATATCCCTCTCCCTTCACTTAAAACTCTAAAACACCCCGAATTCTGTCTTATGCTTCGAAAAGCCAATCGTTTAAAATAGAATCACGTGCTTAAGTTATACAGAAATAAGCGGTTGAGCAAATATTGCTTAGAAAAAGACTGAAAGAACTTGGAAATATAATGTGGGAACCTGAATGACTGTTCAAAAATGATAAAAAGAGTACTGGGTCATGAGGAAACAGGTTGTGTAGATAAGCTAAAAGGGTGAATAACAGTAATCAATGTAGGCTATGTAGGTTAAATAAATCGCAAAAAGACAGAGTTCATACACTGAAATAGCCTTTCACTGTCAAACCTGAACCCTAGCCTAACATTACAACCTTTATAAAGTCCTTTGGACTATGTCTGGAGGAACTTTGACCCTTAGATTCGGGACCAATAGGCAAACTCGCACCCTAAGGGTGTGGTGTCTGAGCTGAGGAGTGGAATCGCATTCTTTTTCCTGTGGTAAGTAAATTCCATGCGAGAGTGAGTGAATTATTCCATTCCTTAGTGAGACATGTCTGGCAAGTAGGTAACTCTTTGTGAAGAAGGAAGTCTAAATTTTAAGATTTAAGGAAAGTCTTGAGCAAAAAGGACACAATGTTTACGACAAGCTTTAATTCGTCGATGAAATCTCAGCATGCATATGTTCATTTCCTCAATGCACAAAACAATCTTTGTCTCCCTTCTTCATTCTCTAAAACAAATTTCATTCCTAACTCTTCTTCTGATTCCTTCTTACAATTTGTTGCTTGAGGACAAGCAAAGGTTCAATTTGGGGGTATTTGTTAGGCATGAAATTGACCAAGTTTAACAAGATATTTATAAGGGATTTGGGTGTTATTTATGCTATATGGCAAAGAATAAGGACTGATTAGTGTCTTTATGCAGATTAGTAAAGATAAATGCTAAACTCGCTGGAAACAGCTTGTTTCGCTACGGCCAAAGAGGAGTGGAGCCTTTCTTATGTCCAGCGGTCAAACGCCGGATTATCCAATGACGGACAGCGAAAGATCAGAGGTGGCAGAGGCAGAGACAGAGCAGCAGGTGGAGAAGTGTAGAGGCGGCATTACCTAAAAAAGCATGATGACATGAAGTATCAACCCCTTGAGTGTTCAAGGGTCAAACGATCTTTAATCATTTCAGTTATTTTGTCTTAGTTTTTAGTTGACTTATTTTCTGGAAAGGTACGAAGGTTGTACCATTTTTGCCCCTGTCTTTCTCCTTTAAGTAGGCGTAGCAAAGGAAAGATAGGGAGTTCGGAACTTTTATTAAAAAATTTAGAAGTAGAATAGTTAACTGTAGAAAGAAAGGAGGAGAGCTCTAATGGAGTCTCTTAACGTTTCAAGAACTACCGATTACTCACTACTCAATATGAGTGAGTAGTCTATTTTGAATGGGCACGGCCAGGCCGAGCCGGTAATGTAAGTTTTACATCGTTTTTAATGAATATTTAGTATTTTGCCAATGCTGTGATTGATGAGGATTTAACTTTCGTGCCTCGGCATTTATGCATGTGTTAGATGGATGATAGGACACTACTTACATCTTCACTGATATCTCTATTAATCTCCCAACCTCGAAGCTGACCAGTTAGATGGTTGTGTCAAGGGTTTTCTTAATCAGAAATGCAGTTTTATTCTTAATGCAAGAAAGAATGTATCTTTAGGACGCTAAAGGTTCTAGTAATTCTTAGGAGCTTGAGAACACACGAAAGTTGACTTAAGCTCACGTCAAAACTGATACTTGGCTTCATTGGCATTATTTTTTATTCATTGGAATGTTGTAAGGCTTAGCACAACCTGTTCGGCAGTGTCGAGCCTGTTCTACTTTCTAAATCATTACCAAGTTGTCTTATTTCTTACTGCATCAGCCCTCTTACATCTTACAAAACCAACATCACACAATTAAATTAAAAAGGAGAAAACTGGTTTGACACACACGCTGTTTAGCAACAATTTCAGATATACATTTGAATCTCAATCCCTGTGGAGACGATACTTAACTTATCACTTTATTACTTGTATCTAGTACACTTGCTAGAGTCTCATTTGAGGACAACATACGCCCCGTGTGGTTGAGCTCCTGGAACTTGATATTGCAGAATTGCTTCTTTACGCCCTGCGTATATCTGGGGATGCCCCACGTGGTTGAGCTCCTAGAACAATTGTCACTATTTCACACATTGCACGCCCCACATGCTCTGCTCTACGCCCGGTGTGGTTGGTGTTCATTGTGTGGGAACGTGCAGGTTGACTACCGTGACTTTGTGGGAATTGCACAATAACGTGGTACGCTCCGCGTGTAGCATTCTACGCCCCACGTGCTTTGCATCATTAATCTTTTATTTGTTCGTTCTTAACCCGTACCTGCAAAATACGACTTACGAGTACCGAATTAGCTTGATGTTTTATTTTTCTGAAATTAATCAAAAGAAAAGGAAATTCTCAAAAGTACAAAATTTATTTTTATTTTATTATTTATTTAAAAACACACTTATTTTTGTAATTAAACTTAATTATTAGCTCAAAATTAAACCGTAAATCACGCTAAAAGATAGGGACAAAATGTCCCTATCAACCTCCTCAGACTTTAAAGTTTTACTTGTCCTCCGGTTGGTTTAACCAAGTGCATGATTTCAACACCAAGGTTTTATGAAAAGTTTTCAATGAGCACTTACGTAAGCAGATGAGTGGCCAAACTTATTCGAAACCTCCATGATCAAACTTGATAGGCAATATTAACGGGGATTGATCATTCTTTGAGAACTCAATTGTACCTAACCAAGGTATTTCACTCTTAACACTCAATTTTTGGTGGGTTGGTGTTTGTACGCTCTTCTTTGTACTTACGCAAAGTCATCCCGAGTTTGCATGTTCATCCGAGTTTTTCCACCTATATTATGGTCGGGCGATATTAAAAAGGAACCCGGAGGGGTGATGTAATGTAGGTGGGCTTTTTAATGGTGAGTGGTTAATATTAGGGACTCGAGTCCGAATACTGATTTTGGTGATTGCATCATCTTTTCGTTATTTTGCCCTAGCAAGCATGAAAGATGGATTTTGAAATTGCTCGAGTGGAGCTTGAGAATGCCTATTTTGCTCTCTATTTTCGCTTTATTCATTTTTCCTTTCTTTTTATCCGAGAGTGGCACAAAAACTATTTCAAAGATTACTTGTGCTTTCTTGCTAGAGACTTAGCTTGTTTCGGGTCTTTTTGATGCATTTGATTTTAGTATTCGAACAAGAGGAAAAAGGGTTATGTGTTAAAAGGGGGTGAGCAAAGAAGTTGGTTAATGGGCTCGAGGGGGCTTCCTAGAGGTTTATGAAAACGAAGAAAAATAATTAAGAAAGAATTAGCCTAAGTGGGTTCGTTTTATCATTTATTGCCCTTTTTACCAAAACAAGTGTACTTAACCCGGTATTTAATGCAAACTCTATGAATTAAGTGAAGCAAAAGCCCTCAAATTGTCTGTGAAGAAAAATAGAGTTCTCGTACGAACTCTTTTAGGCTCAAAAGTACCTCACATTAATTTTGGGTTAAATTGTGTACGTTCAAGTTCTCGTAAAAAATTTCAAAAATCCCGTCTTTATTGCCTTTTTAAATTTCACTATAGAGATCACTCGTGGGTTAGGACTCGTTGCTTTTGTTAAGTGCAAATGTTGACTTTGCATAAATTCCCTAGCTTCGAACCCAAGACTTAAACTTCTTAATTAGACCGATCCTTTGTATTTAAACGTTTTTACTTTTAAGGACAAACAACGGAACTTTCAATTTATTTTTGAGGAAGGTGATGTGTCGGAAGAATTTTTGAACTAATAATGTAGTTTAATCATTTTGTTTTATTGTTTTTTTTATTTTTTTTATTTTTGTTTTTGTTAGTGCAAAACAAACTACTAGTGTAGGGTTGCACGACCCTCCGCGTGAATTAAATAGACGTTAATTTTAAAAACGTCTTAAATTAAAATCAAAAACAAAAACAAGGACACGAAAACATAAAATAAAAGGGGTAATGTAGGTTGACAAAAACCCTACATGTCTGTTTCCACGCAGGGTGTAGTGGTGGGTACGCTCCGCGTGACATGCCTCTTACCACATTTTTTCTGGCAGGGACATGTTCACGCAGGGCTTGGCCATAAGCACGCTCCGTGTGAACTTCCTTTTAGCGTTTTATCATTGGCAGAGACCCGTTTACGCGAGGCTTGCCTATTTGCACGCCCCACGTGAACTTTGGATTTTAAAAGGGATTTGTTTTTCTTTTGTGGGTTTTGTAATTTTTTTTGTTGGTTATGATTGAGGTTTTAATTAAAATTGCGAAACGAGCACGAAAGAAAAATAAAACTCAGAAGGTGAAAAATCTTAAAAATCGAAAGGAAATGAAAACACGCAAAAAATGAAATTGAAAACAAATTGAAAACGTGTATGATACATATAAACAAAGGTTTGGAGAATGCAAATCGGTGCTACGTTTATAGTCGGAGTAGCTCGACTTTCTCAATGGGTGTGACTATTGCAGGATGTCTGAATTAGAACCCGACGGATCCGAACCTTTCCGTTAAAGAGAGTTATTGCTTGTACGGATTCTCTATTTTTGGCTCGCAGGTTTTGCTCAGTATTTGTCGGGAGAGTTCCTAGCTGCCTCTCCTATTGTTGATGATTTAAATGAGCCACTTGGTGACTCAAATCCATGCAAAACACCTCATTATCGGCAAGACGTGTTAGAATGCCCTTAAGCAAGGAATTACCGATTGGCCTTACACGTTGTTGGGAGGTTGTGCATTTCGGTCACCGGAAACATTTTGTGATTGGCCTAGCCCATGCTCCCTATATTCTTGATGAAATTCGGGTGGGGACCTCAATACATTATTGTTATTGCCGTATGACAAGTTAGGATGTTGGTATCGAGGTCTCCACCCGTTATCATTATTATTGTGATGGTGTGTACTCAGGTAGGAGTTTGAGTTAGAGTTGTACCTTTGGTTACCTCCTACGTAACTTACATTTTCAGTATCGCCGACAAAAGGGCTACCAGCATGGCAATTGTGTCTATCATGATCCCCACCACAGTGATTGCAGATCAGGACCTGTGCATCTTTGTTGAGGCTTAATTGTGCTATCAAGGCGTCTAGTTTCTTATTCATCTAGACCATGGAACTCTTTGGAGCATCTTTCTCCATGGCAAACGCTTGATATAGTGGTGGTCCAGCAAGCCGATCTTCTTACCACTAGATGCTCTTCCTTGTGAGCTTGTTGATGAGCTCGTATGCTTCAATTGCCGATTTCCTAAACAGGTCCCCACCTGCTGCGGAATCCACGGTGGCACAATTAGGCATTAACCCATGATAAAAAGTACTTACAAGATCGTTCTTGGGGATGTCGTGGTGGGGGCAACTTCGAAGCAACTTTCAGAACCTCGCCCAAGCCGTATGAAGGGCCTCGTATTCGAGTTGCCGAAAGAAGGTGATGTCATTGTACAACTTTACCGTTTTGGAAGGTGGAAAGTAATAAGAGAGGAACTCCTTCTCGAGCTCATCCCATGACGTGATAGTTTCGGCTTCCAAAGAGTGCAACCACTCTAACGCTTGGCCTGTCAAAGAGAAAGAAAAAGTTTTAGTCGTACGGCCTAAACCGGAATACCATTTTACTGAGAAGTATCGGCACACATAAGAAATTTATCAAGGTGTTTGTTAGGGTTCTCATGAAGTTCTCCTCCAAATTGATCGAGTTGTTGGATCAATTGGATCATGCTAGTCTTGATTTCATATGTGTTGGCCGGGATGGTGGGGGCGACAATTCCGTTGCGATTTTGTGGCCTATGTGGAGCTAGGATCTCCATTATTGTCTGTGTGTCGTTGCCTCCTCTGTTCCGGACATTGTTCACCGGTGAGTTGGTTGGGTTGGCTTCATTGTTGACGTTGGCCATCTTTTCTCTCCGAATCCTACGAAGAGTACGTTCAATTTCAAGACCAATAGGAACGAGAGTATCACTCCGAGATCGGGTGAGCATAAAGTATTGAAAGAAAAATAAAGAAGAGAATATGAACAAGAAAGAATGTTGTTAGTATATAAACAATTTATACAAAAAGAATGCTTAGACTAACAATAAAACGTTTTGGTCTAATATTGCGAGAAAATAAAGATCCACGGCAACGGCGCCAAAAACTTGATGCAAGCGGCGCCTAGTAGTATAATGGATATGGTAAATGGATAAGATATAAGTAAGTTGCTATGTGTGTGTGTGCTTTTGACTGTACTAGACACTACTACGTAGGGACAAGTGTACCCCGTCGTATCAAGTAATAATCCGGTTAAGACCGGGTATCGAATACGCGGGATTTATAACCACATGTATTCAACTACTCGGTTCTATTCATTATCTAAGCGGTGAATACTTTAGGTTGGTTTGGGTGATGACTACAAACTACTCCTAAACTATGGTGAGACAGATTTATATAACCAAAACTCTAAAAAAGTGATACGGGTGGCGATAAGTTATAAATATAATAAACAATGACTCCAAACATATACGATTGATAATTTACCCTTGCAAAGACGACTACGTGTAGACCGACCGACCCGTGAAGTACTTAGACTACATGGTTCCACCTAAAGGCGTGTCTAATGCGGGGGATCAGAAACTAGGGCTCGTAAGTTCCGTGGCTTGTCAATTCCTACGGTTTCTGGTGCGTCACTTCCAGTAGGGCATCACCTATATGGTTCCCAAAAGATAACCCAAAAGCGTGCCGGTAATCATGTCCCCCTACACAATAATCAATTATGAATATCAAAACAAGTAATAAATATCAACACGTATAGAGAGACGGAAATTGCAAATCATATATTATAAATATGGAACGTGTAAATGTGGAATACAACCAAGCCTAGTACATAGGAAGAGTGCAAGCTAATTAGCAAGTAGAAAGGGAAGAATCGGTCCTTGGAACTAGCTAATCGGACTCAAGGCCGTCTCGTAGGTCTTGGAGGTGGAACTCTCGAGCTTGGTGGAAGAGGGTGGAACGAAACTTCGATGGAGTGACAGAATAAGTGAACAAGCTCTCAAGGTGGTAGAGTTTGGTTACATAAAATCCGAATGCTTCAAATGACTGCTAATCACTCTTATTTATACACATCAAGTTCGGGGGTAAAATCATAAATACATAAGTTACAAGTAAGAATTCACATTTGCAATGCAGGTTTCACATGGCGCACCCCGCGTGGATAGGAGCATGCCCCGCGTGTCTGTCAATTACCTATCCCGTTGATGATTTCTCCTACACGTGGACTGATTATGGAAGAGTTGACTCAACCACGCTCCGCGTATACCAGAGTACACCCTGCGTGGTTGAGCTCCTGGAACTTGATATTGCAGAATTGCTTCTTTACGCCCCGCGTATATCTGGGGACGCCCCGCGTGGGTAGGCTCCGGGAACAATTGTCACTATTTCACACCTTTCATGCCCCGCGTGCTCTGCTCTATGCTCCATGTGGTTGGTGTTGACTGTGTGGGAACGTACAGGTTGACTTCTGTGACTTAGTGGGAATTGCACAGTTACGTGGCAGGCTCGGCGTGTAGCATTCTACGCCCCTACCTGCAAAATGCGACTTACGAGTACCGAATTATCTTGATGTTTTATTTTTATGAAACTAATCAAAAGCAAAGGAAATTCTCAAAAGTACAAAATTTATTTTTATTTTATTATTTATTTAAAAACACACTTATTTTTGTAATTAAACTTAATTATTAGCTCAAAATTAAACTGTAAATCACTATAAAAGATAGGGACAAAACGTCCCTATCAGGGTGCTTGATAATATTCTGTGGACATTTGATAACCATTTGTTGATCCCCTATAACCTGAAGGAGGGAGAGCAGCCAGCTGAAGCACACTTGACCCATGTGAATTTTTGGGTTCAGGTATATGGTCTCACTCCGGGCCTATTTTCTGAAATGGTTACCACAGCTTTAGGCAATTTTGTGGGAGAGTTTGTAGGTTTTGATGAGAATAGTAAATGGTCACATGAATTGAGTTATCTCCGAATGAGAGTACGTCTGGATATTCGCGAGCCACTGAAATGAGAGAAGAAGGTTAGAAGAGCCAGAGCAGAGTGGCTAACAGTCAAGTTCAGATATGAGAAGCTCCCTACTTTTTGCTTCATTTGTGGCCTCATCGGGCACCTCGACAGGCACTATGAAATCTTCTTGCAGTGCGAGGAGGAAGAAGTTGCTGGGCCTTGGGATGTCTCACTTAGGGGCCCATTATGTAGAGCTAATTTACTTGGAGGGGAGAAGTGGATGAGAGACGATAGTATACTGAGCTAGAGTAGCATTTCCATGTCCGAAAGCGGTTCAAAAGAGACGGAACATGGAAAACAACCTGAAGTGGTGCAGCGACATAACCTTTGCCACTTGGCCCGTAACTTTGGAACTAGTATCTTTGAGCAGAGAGGTTCTGTAGTTACAGAAATTCAGGGGAAGCAAGTTGAAGGGGGGATTGAGGTCACTGAGGAGAGAAAGAGGAGGAGGGGAGGGAAGCCCCGGAGACAGTTCGGTGTGATGATTTAATTAAGCCCGTTTCTCCACAGGCTATGGATGTGGATCAGATAGGAAAGGCAGAAACCAAGAGTAAAGCAAAAGGGCGTGCGAATCAGGAGCAAATCAATCCAAACATCAGACACGGCTCTAACCAACAGCAATCTCTATCGGCGGATGCTAGCGTCTGCCACTCGTCATGAAAATCTGAAGTTGGAACTGTTGGGGCCTAGGCAACGCTAAGGAAGTTCCTATCATTACTGATCTTATTAGAGCTTATAGGCCCGATGTGGTTTTCTTATTTGAAACATTGGTTAGTCAGTCCCAGGTTGAGGTTATTCGATATAAGGCTGGGTTTAAAGGGAGCTTTGCGGTTGATTGTGTTGGTCGAAGTGGAGGGATATGTGTCATCTGGAAGAAAAATGCAGACTGCTCCTTGCTATTTTTGTCCATTAACCACATTGATATCTAGGTACATGATATTAAGAATGGAGATTGGCATTTGACCGGCTTCTACGGGTGCTCGGAGAGAGCTAGACGAAAGGTTTCTTGGAATATTCTATGGAACCTTACTTCCGCCTCTCCTCTCCAATAGGCTATTCTTGGCGATTTTAATGATCTGATGTTTCACAACGACAAAAAAGGACTTTCAGACCACCCGGAGTCGTGTTATAAGGGGTTCAGGGACACTTTGGTAGAGTGTGGGCTTCAGGATATTCCATTATCGAGGCATCCTTATACATGGATTAGGCACAGAGGTAAGTTCAATGACGTTCAGGAGAAGTTGGATCGGTGCTTGTGTAATGATCAGTGGGCTACTATTTTTCCAAATGTCAACAGTCAAAACATGATTGCTTCGACTTCTGATCATTCTCCAATTCTTCTGATTACAGGCAGTGAAGTTTCCCAGAGCGCTCACCAATTTCAGTTTGAATAGAAGTGGCTGAGAGAAGAAGATATTAGAGATATGGTGAGGGCGAAGTGGTTAAGTCAAGAGTCACGTACTGTGCCGAGTAAATTACTTCTGTTAGCTTCTGAATTAAGCCAGTGGAGCGCAAGAAAAGGTTGGAGGCTAAGAGAACCATCACTGACCTTCAAGGAAGATTAGAGAGCTTGAGAGACAAGTCGGGAGAAAGAAATGCAGATTTGTATGAAGCAACTAGGCCTGAACTGATCAGATCATTACTTTAGGAGGACAATCACTTGCGACAACGGTCTAAGGTCCTTTGGTTACAAGAGGGAGACAGTGACACCCACTTTTTTCACTCGTTTGCCAATGGAAGAAGGAAGCAGAATCAGATTAGTAAATTCAGAAATGGGCTCGGGGATTGAGTGTATAAGGCGAGAGACATAGGGGAGGTTGCGAAGGACTATCTTGGCTCTCTTTTTTCGAAAAGTAACAGCAACTAGGGAGAGGTTACGGACTGTATTAAGGTAAGGGTAAATGATAACATGAACATGCGACTCCTACAACCCTTCACAAAAGATGAATTTCGAAAAGCTCTCTTTGAAATGCACCTGGAAAAGGCGCCTGGAACGGATGGCTTCAACCCGGGATTCTATCAACATTTCTGGGAGCTGATCAAAGATGATATATTTAGCACTGGGAATTCGTGGTTGGAACAAGGTACGCTCCCGTCTGGGTTAAGCAATACTATTATCACATTGATTCCAAAATGTGATAATCCTGCTGACATGACTGAATTAAGACCAATTTGTTGAAACACCTTTCCACATGATTTTGATTTGACAAAATTATTTAAGTAATTGACAAAAAATATTCTAACACATTAAATTTAAATGCTTTGATTTATTCACACTAATGTGTTTGTTCAATGTTGAGTTTATTGATTTATAAGACATTAAGATAAAAAGTCTAAAGGCCCATAAGTGAAAGTCAAGCCCAAGTCAACACATCCAGACCTCACGGCCCAAAAAGCTAAAACGCAGTCGTATCAAGTAAAACGATGACTCAGCATGAAGAAGGATCGAGAAGCCTTCTAACAAAAGCTTCAAGAGGAAGCTGCTGAGTTGAGCGACAATGCAGTCAGGTCAGCGGCAGAACAGAACCAACTTCTAGACAAAGTATTTCTACTTTGGGTAAAGTTCAGAAGGCGCAAGAAGCTGTTTGGAAGACTTTGCCGTAAATGTCGAAACATTCTGTTCATCTGACGAAAAGCTGCTGAGCACTGCTTTAGACAGAAGATGCAAGAATCTCATTGGCCAACGACACTGAGCACGTCCTGAGTGACAATGACAGGAAGCCGTTTGCCTCCAACGGTTATTTCGAAATTCGAAATTACCGGTGCCTCAAGTGTCACTATATAAAGGCCTCTCAATTGCTTCATTCCATGCAGATCTTCAATTAGTCGAAACGCTGTCCAAATTCATACTTGAAGTTCTGTGAGAAAAGCAAAGCAAAATTTTACACCAATTTCCAATCATTGTGTAAAAGTCTAGAGTGATTTCAATCATCTAAAGTGTCTTAACAATTGTTGTTTAGGACAAACACTTTATCATTTCTAGAAGAATAGAAAGGAGAGGCTGAGTACTCGGTTATAGTACTCAGCTGTAGTTATAGGAGTGAGTAGAGGTATAGAGGAAGGTACTCTTGTATACTCAGCTTCTATTGTAAAAGTGATAACAACCCAAATTATTCTTGAATAAGGAATAAGGGAAAATTAATAGAAATAATGGCAAACCATTATTCCTTCTAAAAGAGATATTTATACATGATTAATGTGGAATTAATGATAATTAATACAGGGGAGAATATGCAAATAATGAGGAAAAGGAAGGAGTCTCTAGCATTATGCCACGCCACGTGGACCATGGCGAGATACGCCATAACGAGATACGCCCGAAGAGAGCGAGTAGCGGAGACCCGCCATAGCTCTCAAGGAGAGCGTACATACGCCTTGACGGATCAAAGAATACGAAAAGGGATATTCATCTTACTGACAGAATATTATCCCAAGGACCAAAAGGGATATTCACCTTGAGAACGCCGCAAGAAGAACCGGATGGCGAATCTCCACGGTTCAGCTCAGTGAGATCCGCTGGCGAACCTATGAGGCGAATCTCCTCTTTCACCTGATTCATCACAGTAACGGCTAACCGCCGACTCGGCCATAAAGACCATTAATGAGCTATCAATTAGCTAACCGCCAGGTTAAAGGTAACCAGTAACCGCCAGCTTAAAGGTAACCAGTAACCGCCATTAATGGAGCATTAATGGAGACCTTCTAGTTGCTGAAGGTTACGACTTCCTAGCTATATATAGCCTACATCCCTAGGCTATCAATGTACACTTTTACTTACCCTTTGTCAATTCAGTTTGCTCTCTTATTCTTCCTTACTGACTTTGGCATCAGAGCTTCCCCCCGTCGAACCCAACGACGCCCCCACAGGGACGGAAGACAATCGAAAATTCTCCACTAGTTATCAATTGGTGCGGTGAAGGTGGATCTCTAACAAACAGAAGACCACAAAATCTTGATTGTATAGAGTTTCACAAAGAACAAAACAATGGAGTCAACAAAATAGAAATCACAATCTCAAACTTTGGCTCAATCAGTACAACAAATCTATCCAAATATACAGTTCTCCAAATATTGGTGGGAAAGAGTTTTCTACATTGAATCTGGAATTTTATGATGAAAAAGATAAGTTTCCTCCCCTTTCTTATTCCATTTTTAATTAAAGAAAATTGAGATCTCTCACTCTTATAAAGTGCTATGAATATCATTACATGTTATTATGATAAATCTAATAAACTGTGAAAGATGAAGTCATAGACACAAATCTTTCATTAAATCTTGCATGCTTACTATGCCCTCATATTTTTATGCATGACAAGTGTAATATGATATTATCATTGAATTAGTACAAACGCATGTATAAGACCCGTAATCTTGGGATTTACAAAAAAATTCATCCATTCAATGTGATTTTGTCATTTGATATTAAAATATCATAAAAGGGCTCACGTAATTACAAATGATTTAGATCTGGTCGGTCTTTTGGATGAACATGCATATAACTATTAGAAGAAATTACAAAAAAATCATATTTGGTTTTTCCTTGTACAATTCACCATCTATATATGGCTTTTCTCCTATATAGTACTTTTAATATCAAAAATTCATATTTTTGAGTATTGTTTTGTCAAACAGTTATTTCATTCCCTTTTTTACAAGGATGTGTCTATTCATATAAAAACTGTTTATTTGACATTGTTAGAATTTCTGTTACCAACACAAGAGACTTGAAAATATTGAGTCTATTTGTAATTATCCTGTAATTGTCCCTAACTATTAAGGCCATTATGGGCTGATGAATTACCAAATTGGATAAACAAAACTTTCATGTCCTGAGCTAACTACAAAATAGTGCAAGTGTCGGTTTCGGATCAGAACATTAATTTATGCAAAATTCTTAGGATATACATGAGAATTCCTTAAAGATTGGAGGAGAATCATGGTACATGTATTTTTCTTCTAAAATTACCCTTTCTCTTCTATTTTATTCGTACAAATGAAATGATATAAGAGTAATTTTATATATAACTATATTATTAAATCATCACTTACCTTTCTTTAATTACACCTCATTCAAATGAGGCTTTAATGATCTCTGAATGCCATTAATGTATGGATGCACAATATTAATTGCAAGTAAATAGCAACTATGTAAGATATCTTACCCAATATAGAATGCCATAACTTTTATGACGTTTAAAATAAATATGCTATCTTGGATATTAATGCGCATTGAAAGACAAAAGGACATTATTCTTAAACCATTCTCATTATGGTTATTTATTAAGAATTCATTATGATATTCATGTGCAGTAGCAATCTTTATGGTTATGACCGTTATACGTGATATTATTATTAAAACAAGCACGATTAAAATTCTATTATGAATTTGTTTGACATATAATATTTACTCGGTTTTATCCTTTGACTAAGCTCATTCTAAAGTCAGGGACCAACGTGAAGGAATTATTAAGTTGATTCCAATATGAACTAAAAATTCCATAAAGAGACATTGCATCATACATGATATTTGCCAACAAGGCAAATGCAAACATTCTTTTGCTATGAAGTATGTTCCATGGATCAAGTCATTGATCCCCAAGGTAAGTGAATATAGCTTTTATGACTTACCACAATCTTTTAATAATGGATATAGCATGCCCCACTTTTGGAGTTCTTTCAGTGCTAACCCACAGGTACAAGGGAGTTGCTAATACTACAACCAGTGCAAACACTGATATGAAAAATAAAGCTCAATCCAAAGAAGTGTATATGCAGAGTCACTTCAGAAAAATTCCTTGACTATGTCATTGGCCAAAAAGGAGTTAGAGCAAATCGAGATAAAATAAAAACCTTGCGAGGAAAAAGGTGAAAGAGCGCCTAAATAAAAGCCATGCAAGGAAAAAGGTGAAAAGAGCGCCTAAATGAAAACCCCACAATGGGTGAGAAAGATCCAGAGGTTGAACGGGCGGATCATCATACTAGAAATATTGTCAACAAGCATATCAAGGTATAAAACAATTCCTAGCAGAACCACCCTTGATGAGCATACCAATCTGAAGGGGAGACCTGCATTTGTATCAATCTGTCATGGATAAAGATATGTGCACCGTGGTTATTTAAGAAGAAGAAGGTCAGCAGTTCTCCATCTATTATGTTAGCAAAATGTTGAAGGATGCGGAGACAAGATATCAGAAGTTAGATAAAATGGCTCCCACGGTTGTGACAACATCCATCCGCGTTAAACCATATCTCCAAGCATAACCTCAACATGATCGAGATCAAGATCAAGAACCGGCTTCACCATCATGATTCAACATTGAACACACGAATATGAGATTGAAAGGCGAGTGCATGCCGCTCTATATAGACAAGAGAACAATGCAGAAAGGTACGCCATCAAGTTAACATGAATTCGCCATTCACAGCACGGATCCTGGGGTACGAAGCGGACAGAATGTTTAAAGCTTCCAACTTGCCACAATATAAAAGAAAAGATTCAATATAAGCGGGACATTACATATCCCGAACCCAAAGGAGGGGAGCATGTAACCGTTGGAAGAAACGCCAAAGCGTACTACAGGTTGGCCACCACATTGGTTGGCCACCACACTGAAGCTTGCTGGGAGCTGGCAAACTAGATAGCTTTGTCCAGAATAACAAATAACAAGATGACAAGCAGAAGACAGATCCCAAAAATAAATTCAAAAGTGTCATTAATGTCATAGCAGATGGACCAGTGTATCAGCCACCCGTGGAAAAAGCAAAAATATCCGCTCTGGATAAAACATCCCTCCATTGCTCCTTTTGCAGAAGCAGGTCCAGTAATCTCTCCACATGCAGATGCATTGGTAGTAACAATGGCAATTCAAGGATGGGAGATAAAATAAAGCGAGTAAAGACACGGGCAGTTCTCGCAATGTCATCACCAAAGGTGCATTCGCCAAACTAAAGGTTGATCCGATCCAAATAGAAACAACCATTGTTGACATCATTGGAGTGACGGGTCACACTATCCAGACCAAGGGCCAGAGGTTGCAGCCCTAATTTCCATCCGTCATCTGACAATGTACATTCCCACCAGCAAAGGAGGAGTAATGATTAGCGGGAACCAAAAGGTGGCTAAAGAGACTTATACTCGGCGTCACTATCAATCCGCCCATAATCCAAAGAGGACGAAGGTGAGAAATATTAACTTGTCACTACAGCTTTGGGCGACACAGAAACGCTCCTTATTGCTGATGGAAAGCGGGTGCGGATCGCCAAAGGATTAAAACTTGAGATCAAAGAGGATGTTAAAAAAGTTCTCATTGAATCTGAAAACATATTACATAGGAGAATGAGATCCCCACAGGAGTAAGCCCAGATGTGATTACTCATAAGTTAAACATCATTGAGGATGCGGTTCTAGTTGCTCGGAAAAGGCGGAACCATGGGCCTAAAAATCAGTATTTTTACATATTCTTATATGTGCATTAAACTGTTATAGTATCCTACATTTTATAATTTATTCTTTCTCGCCATACTTCTTATATTCATTTGCCTGGCTTTTAGTGCTGATATACGCCCAGTGGCTGGCGAATGAAAAGTTCCATAGACGGATCAATTACCTCAAAGATAGGACAATTGATCCCATCACGGGCGGATCCTCTTTCCATAAAGATAAGAAGCACAGACCCTCAGGAGCTTTCAAATGAGCTCAACTCTCTCCTCAAAGACAAGAAAAGGATTGACCACCATCAAAAGCGGGTTAAAATCGTCTCAAACATGAGATCATTACACCCTCAACTTTCTCCTCAAAGATAGAAGAACACTCTCATGGGCGGATCCATCTTTAGATGATCACCATTCGAGAAAGAGTTAAAACATTCCTTGGACGCAAGGACTTTACACTCTCTCACTCCCTTCCCAAAGAAGGGTTCACAAGTCCTACGGGCGGATCGCTTCACCTCAAAGATAGGTAGCAAGTTAATCCCCTAGGCAGCTTTAGTTCCTCTAGAAGGAATAGAACAGCTTCTAAACCTTCACAAAGGTTCACACATTGGGGTACGGCTAGCCACCTACCCTAAATAATCGGAGAAATCCTAAACCAGATTCTAAAAAGTTACTTGCTAAAAGATATAATGCATTAGTAAAAATAGTTCTGGAAAGAAAAGGGTTCATCTCCAAATAATGAAGCCTCGTCTTCATCTCCAAATAATGAAGCCTCGTCTTCATCTCCAAGTAATGAAGCCTCGTCTTCATCTCCAAGTAATGAAGCCTCGTCTTCATCTTCAAATAATGAAGCCTCGTCTTCATCCAATCAATGAAGCCTCGTCTTCATCCAATCAATGAAGCCTCGTCTTCATCCAATCAATGAAGCCTCGTCTTCATCCAATCAATGAAGCCTCGTCTTTATCCAAACAATGAAGTCTCGTTTTCATCAAAGTAATGAATCCTCATCTTCATCATAGAAATAACAAAGTCTCGCCTCCACAAAATGCACAAAAGTCCCTAAATGGCTGATCATTCTTACTGATCCCTAAGGGCGGGTCATTCTCCTAAATATGGCAGAACTGAAGAAAATAAGTCCCTAAAGGCGAATCATAATCCTATGGGGTAGGAACAAATGGTCTCATAAAGGGCAGGTTATTCCTTTCTAAAGGAAATATAACTCTCAAGAAGCCCCTAGAGGCTAACAATGGATACGGTTGGCCACCTATCCACGAAGAAGCAAAATCCCCTAAAAGCGTATCATATCCATATATGATCCCACATAGGGCGAATCTTGTTCATAAGATCCCGCATAAGGAAGCCCCAAAAGACGCATCATTTCTATATATGATCCCCCATCTAGGGCGGGTCCACTTTCCTCCAAGATAGAAAAATAAAACACCATTTAGACAGCCCTAAAGAGCTTTTTATACCTTTAGGGGGGGCTTCTGATAACAACCCAAATTATGATAACAACCCAAATTATTCTTGAATAAGGAATAAGGGAAAATTAATAGAAATAATGGCAAACCATTATTCCTTCTAAAAGAGATATTTATACATGATTAATGTGGAATTAATGATAATTAATGCAGGGGAGAATATGCAAATAATGAGGAAAAGGAAGGAGTCTCTAGCATTATGCCACGCCACGTGGACCATGGCGAGATACGCCATAACGAGATACGCCCGAAGAGAGCGAGTAGCGGAGACCCGCCATAGCTCTCAAGGAGAGCGTACATACGCCTTGACGGATCAAAGAATACGAAAAGGGATATTCATCTTACTGACAGAATATTATCCCAAGGACCAAAAGGGATATTCACCTTGAGAACGCCGCAAGAAGAACCGGATGGCGGATCTCCACGGTTCAGCTCAGTGAGATCCGCTGGCGAACCTATGAGGCGAATCTCCTCTTTCACCTGATTCATCACAGTAACGGCTAACCGCCGACTCGGCCATAAAGACCATTAATGAGCTATCAATTAGCTAACCGCCAGGTTAAAGGTAACCAGTAACCGCCAGCTTAAAGGTAACCAGTAACCGCCATTAATGGAGCATTAATGGAGACCTTCTAGTTGCTGAAGGTTACGACTTCCTAGCTATATATAGCCTACATCCCTAGGCTATCAAGGTACACTTTTACTTACCCTTTGTCAATTCAGTTTGCTCTCTTGTTCTTCCTTACTGACTTTAGCATCGGAGCTTCCCCCCGTCGAACCCAACGACGCCCCCACAGGGACGGAAGACAATCGGAAATTCTCCACTAGTTATCAAAAAGGTTTCGTGCTCTACCTTTAAAGAGCTCAGTAAAGAATTCAAAAAGCTCGGAACGCGTTCCGGGGACTGAACGTAGGCGGAGAGGCCGAACCAGGATATGTCTGCTGAGTAACATATTTCTAACCCTTAAACTCTTTTATATATTGCTTGCTATAAAACTGACTAAGTAACGAACTCACGCTGAGTTGAGTGCACTAAGAAGCTGAGTTCAGGAATAGACTCTAAGTGCTATCTCCTGACTCAAGGAAAGAAACAGACTTAGTCACAAGTTGACTAAGCTTGTGTCTTGAAACTACTTAGCGCCGCTGTGTAAACATTTTCTTAAGAAAAGAAGTCAGCCTTAAGGGACAAAATTTTAAATAGTTCCTATCCCCCCCCCTTGGAACTAACCTTTTCACGTTATAAGGGACCAACACAATTGCCCTCTGTAATTTCCGGTACAAAATTCTTTCCAAAGTGCTAGAAAACAGGTTGAAGCCTCTTCTTTCTTCTATTATCTCTGAGTCACAGTCATCTTTTGTTAAGGGGAGGTCGATCCAGGATAATGTTCTGATTGTGTTCGAATTGATCCATAACATTAACAACAATTGTGCCAGGAAGATGGGTAATGTAGCACTGAAGGTCGACATGAGCAAAGCCTACAACAGAGTGGATTGGAAGTACTTTCAAGCTGTGATGCTTCAGCTGGGGTTCGATGGCAGGTGGGTCATATTAATTATGATGTGTGTATCCTCGGTCGAATACATGGTTAAAGTAAATGAAAATCTTGTTGGTCCTATCATTCCGAAGAGAGGTCTACAACAAGGGGACCACCTATCCCCGTATCTCTTTCTTTTTTGTGTGGAGGGGCTAACTATGCAGTTGAAAAAGGCGAAAAGTAGGGGATTTATCCATGGCTGTCAGGTTAGTAGAGGAGCTCCATCGGTGTCACACCTCTTATTCGCTGATGATGCCTTCTTATTTTGTTAAGCCTCTATCTCTGAGGTGAGGAATTTAAAGGAGTTACTGGACACTTATGAGAAGGCTTCTGGACAAGCTATTAATTTTGATAAATCCGGGATCATGTGAAGTCAAAATATGGCAGCTGAACTGTCCTATGGGATTTCGAGTATTTTGGGTGTGGTTAAACCGCTGAACACGAGCAGGTATCTAGGACTATCGTCTTTGGTGGGAAAAACGAAGAAAGCTATAGTTGCTCATTTTAGAGATAGGATGTGGCATAGGTTACAAAGATGGCAAGGGAGAGGCATATCGAAAGCAGGCAAGGCCACTCCCATCAGGGCTGCTGGTCAGGCTATCCCTATCTACTGTATGAGTGTTTTCCTTTTGTCGGTTTCAACTGCATATGAGTTACAGAGGATGTTAAACTCCTTCTGGTGGGGTAATAAGAAGTTGCGAGGTAGAAGTTTAAATTGGATGGCTTGGGATCGCTTATGTGCCCCTAAATTCTTTGGAGGTCTCAGTTTCAGGAACTTCACAGCCTTTAACCTTGTTATGCTTGGAAAACAGGGATGGTGCCTGTTCTCTAACCCTTCGTCACTGGTCAGCAGAATCTACAAAGCTAAATACTACCATAAAGGGGATTTTTTGGGAGCCGACTTAGGGCATTCACCCAGTTTTATTTGGCGAAGTATTTGGAGTTTGAAGCTAGTAATTAAGGGAGGTGTCATGTGGAAAATTAGGGACAGAACTCAAGTAAGTGTGTGGAATAGCAGATGGTTGAGAGATGATGGAAATGGTCAAATTCAGACTCTGCTGATACACGGGCTTGAAAATCTTAAGGTATGTGACCTTTCTATTCCTAACTTTCGGGATTGGGACGTCGAACTTTTGGAGGAACTGTTTGTAGCCAGAGATATTCATGAAATGAATAAATTACCTCCCAGGCTAGCTAATCAGAAGGACAATATCATTTGGTAGGCTCACCCCTTGGGGAGATATACAGTTTTTTTTAAGTAAGAGCTTGAAACGGGATGACAAGTGTCTAGACTCATCCCAACTATGTTGGCACCAGTGAGCATGGAAGGAGGGGAGCGTCACCATATGGAGGGTGAATGGAAGTTAATGTAGTCCGCTAATGTCCCTCATAAGGTGAAATATTTTGTGTGGCAATTAGTCAGAGGTCGCGTCCCTACTCAGGTAAACCTTCAGAAGAGAGGATTACCGATCATCATGAACTGTGTGGTGTGCCACACCCCTTGGGAGGATGAGTGGCACCCGTTACTGGAATGTCGTGATGCAAAGAAAGTGTGGCAGCTAGCGGGTTGGTTGGAGCTGATCATGACAACGACAAACACCGCATCTAACATTTCTGATTGGTTTTGCAGGTTAGTCAAGAATTTTCAGGTGAATAATTTCGATAGCTTCCTAGTACGGCTTTGGTCTTTGTAGCGGGCTAGGAACAGGAAATTATGGGATCATGTAGTGATGACGCCGAAGCAGGCCACATCCGACACGGAGAATCTGAGGTGGGACTAGCTTCGGGCTCAAGAGATCAGACGCCAGACAATACGTCCTCCAGGCATCCAACGTTCCTGCCACTTGTGGCATAAACCAGACGAGGGCATATTCTCATGCTGTACAGACACAACAACGTTTGAAGGGTAAGATTCAATAGGTCTAGCGGATGCGGTTTGTGATGCCAATGGTAACTTCGTGGGTGGTCGGATTGAAAGGATGAACTGCGCCCCTCTGGTCAAAGAACGAGAAGCGGCTGCACTACTATCAGCTATGCAATGGTTGGACAGTCGTAGTTATAGGGGTGTAATCTTTGAATCAGACGCCAAACAGGTTGTTGACGCTATCAATTCAGACACGACGGACGAATCGAAGTTCGAGCATTTAATTGCACAGTGTCGGGAGCTGCTAGCTAAAAATGACTCTTACTCGTTAAGGCGACAAGCTAACGGGTTGGCTCATGAATTGGCACGGGCTGCTCGGTTTATCACTTGTCCCACATTCTTTTATTCTATACCGAGTTTCATTACTTCTGATGTGATACAATATTGCCGTTTAACGGTCCATTAATTTATTCATTCTTTATTTGTAAAAAAAAAAACACTTTCAGAAACAATATAAAATTAGAACCTAAGTATTATTTTGTTATCAAACTTTATATTAATTTATAAATTTTTAATAAAACTAATTATAATTTGTAATTTGATGTAAAGTGTTATTTACCCCTTGATATATTTAAAATTTTATTATTTCACTATTGATCTATTATTTTGTCACATTTGACCGCTGAACTGTTCCAATTGGAAAGATTTCACTCTATCTTGGAGCCTTAACAAAATCATTATCCCTTTGATACGTGGTGATATGGACTTGACACGTTGCATGTCTTAAAGTTTATTTGATACATAGATTTTCTTATGCAGAAATAAGTAATTAGATTAAAACAAGAAAAACAAAGAAAAACAAATCCATAAACTAAAATTTGTCTAATTGTCAAAATGTCGTCACGTGTCAATAGAATAACAAATCTATTATAAGTTTCCATTCAAATTGGATGAAATTTCACCAATTGAGATGGATCAAGGGCCAAATGACAACATTTTGAATAAATCGAGGACCAACTGATAAAATTTTAGAGGGTAATTATTTTCGTTGAAAACTCATTAATGAGGACACTTGACTTTTAAATTATAGTAATTTTTACCTCATTAAAAGTTTTTTTTGTACCGTAGAAGAAGGCCCGTCATCAGTTAGAAGAAGGACAACTAAGCCAGTAGAAGAAGCACAACATGTATAGACTGCAAAGCAAAATGACTTGGAGAGTCTGCAACCACTGCAGTACTTTTATAAATGTTTGTAGTAACTTCATATTTTAAAGGTTGAAATAAATGTGGTTGAATTTAGTAACTTCTTTCAAATACCCAAATATAAAGATTTAACGGTTACCTCTTGTAGTGTATAATAATGACCGGAAGGAGTACTGGATCTCATATTAATCATCTCACAATAGCTACGCTAATCAAGCCAATAAGGTATTGTGATTGATCCACGGATTAAGAACGGACATCGAGAGATGGGAATGGAGGCACACAGCTCTTGAGGTGAGGGAGAAAATAAGTTTTCTCTAATATTGTATGTATAGACCATTTATTCGGATTAAACCTAGCTAATCGTAAGAGAACTATACTTAATCATTCCTATTACGGGTATTAATTTGGTCCATCTGACTCAATTAATTAATTCCTACAACATATTTATAAAAAAACCAAACTAAATATTTTTAGAAAACTAAAACGATTCCTATTTTGAAAAAAAATTCATTTTCTAAAACGACTTAGATAAGGGAATGAGAAATAATTTTTATATATATATAAAGAAATAAGTATTGCTGATGAAGGGCAACAATTGTTTGGGACGAGAACGCCGGCCTACATACAAATAGCCATTAGAAGAAGGCCACAGCATGTATATTAGGATGTAGTTTGAATAAAGTAGATTGCAAAGCTTTTATAAATGACTTGGACAGTCTGCATTGCTACATTACTTTTATAAATGTTTGAAGCTTTAAATGGGAATTAAATGTGCTTGAAATTGTCATTTCATTTTTTTATATATAAATACCTGCTTCTTATATTACATTATCATATAATCTTCTTAGGATGAAACTCACTAGATCTCCATCTCTGTTCTCTGCTTAATAATTCTGAAATAATGGGTAGCCTCTCTCCAACTGCAAACACCTTCTCCCCCTTGGACCCTAACACCTTATGCCATGAGTCAAAGTTGGTGATTGATTTCATTGCTGATTATTATAACAACATTGAAAAATACCCAGTTCAAAGCCAAGTTCAACCAGGATACCTCTCTTCCAAAATCCCTTTATCTGCACCATATCATCCTGAATCGATTGAACATATCCTCAAAGATGTCAATGATTCTATAATTCCAGGCCTCACTCACTGGCAGAGCCCTAATTTCTTTGGATACTTTCCAGCAAATGCCAGCAATGCTGGTTTTCTCGGAGATATGCTTTGTTCAGGATTCAATGTTGTTGGTTTCAACTGGATTTCATCTCCAGCAGCAACTGAGCTCGAATCACGTCTCATGGATTGGATGGCAGATTTGTTGAAGCTTCCGTCTTCATTTCTATTTTCAGGAAATGGAGGCGGTGTCCTCCATGGAACTACATGTGAGGCTATTGTCTGTGTAACGACCCGGTCCGGAGTGGGTGGCGCCGGGGTAAGAAGGCCTGAGCAAGGAGCGGCCCTAAGGGATGGCGATGGGGGCAGGAATGAACCGAATCCCACATCGGAAATGGAGAGGGAGTGATTGGGGCTTATTAGTAAGATCTGAATCCAATACATGCAGACGCGTTTTAAAGCCGTGAGGCCCAATGTGTTGGAATTGGGCTAGAGCGGACAATATCTACATGGTATTGGACCAGAGTGTTACAATTGGTATCAGAGCCGACTCTCCACGTACGATGTGTGGTTCGGGGACGAACCAGGCGGAAGCTGGTGGGCCTGTAACGACCCGGTCCGGAGTGGGTGGCGCCGGGGTAAGAAGGCCTGAGCAAGGAGCGGCCCTAAGGGATGGCGATGGGGCAGAAATGAACTGAATCCCACATCGGAAATGGAGAGGGAGTGATTGGGGCTTATTAGTAAGATGTGAATTCAATACATGCAGACGTGTTTTAAAGCTGTGAGGCCCAATGTGTTGGAATTGGACCAGAGCGGACAATATCTACATGGTATTGGATCAGGGTGTTACAGTCTGTACTCTTGCTGCAGCTAGAGACAGGGCTTTAAAAGTGTTCGGATGGGATCATATCACTAAATTGGTGGTTTACACTTCTGATCAAACACATTCTACCATTCATAAGGGAGCTAAATTAGTAGGCATCCCATCCTGCAACATTCGTTCACTTCCTACCTCAATTTCGAATGGATTTTCATTGTGTCCGCAAACACTGGAGGAAGCAATTGAAAATGATATAGCCTCAGAATGGATTTTCATTGTGTCCGCAAACACTAGAGGAAGCAATTGAAAATGATATAGCCTCAGGATTCCTGCCTTTGTATCTCTGCGGAACTATTGGAACTACTGCTTGTGGAGCAATCGATCCGATTAAAGAATTGGGGAAAATCGCGAACAAGTACAACATATGGTTCCACATTGACGCAGCATATGCAGGAAGTGTTTGCATTTGTCCTGAATTCAGGCATTATTTGGATGGAGTTGAATTAGCAGATTCTATAAGTATGAATCTACATAAATGGTTCCTTACTAACATGACTTGCTGTTGTCTCTGGATTAAACAACCTCGTTTGTTGATTGAATCATTATCAACTAGCCCCGAATTCCTGAGGAATTCTGCTACCGAATCAAATGAAGTCATAGACTACAAAGATTGGCAACTTGCACTGAGCAGGCGGTTCATTGCTTTAAAAGTATGGGTTGTGATACGTAGACATGGAGTGGGGAACCTCATGCACCATATACGCAGCGATGTCATGTTGGCTAAGCGATTAGAATCACTCGTGAAGAATGACAAGAGGTTTGAGATTGTGGTGCCGAGAAAGTTTTCCTTGGTTTGTTTAAGATTGAAGCCCAAAACCAATGATTTGAATGAGCAATTATTGGAAGTGGTGAACAAGAGCGGACGGGCTTTCATGACTCATGGAGTGGTGGGAGGAATGTATTTCATACGCTGCGCCGTTGGATCCACATTGACTGAGGAGAAACATGTAGATGAATTGTGGAATTTGATTCAAGAGAAAGCGAATATGCTCACTTATTAATTTTTGTAATATTTTTAACACTTCACAATAGTATACTTATATAATCTTAATATATTGTCAATTGAACTATAAAATAAATTTTGGCATGTGAGTCCAAAACTATGATTAGAAATGTTATCTATAGCTAAACAAATTAGCTAGCAAAATAATCTCAAACCTAAATTACATTACCAGCCATGGATTTAGTACTTTTGTAGCTATTAGTTATTTTTTACATTGGGGATTTATATTTTATAGCAATATGTAATTTAATAGCTTAAAAGTTTTAAGTATGATAAAAGATATTGTAGCTAATTTACAATTTAACCTCAAGTGTTAAATATTTTGTTCGGGCCTTTTCAAAGTTTGTTTTTTAAAATAATAATAATAACAATAAATAATGTTTAAAAACAACAATGGATTCGTGAATTATGTTTGAGTATGTGATTTCGTATCGAAAAATTATGTTTATATAATTTATTATGTTCTAATATATTTTGGTACAATTACTAAAGTATATTTAAAACGTATACGATAATTAAAATATATTTCGAGATTCGTGATAAATTATATTCGAGGTAAATTTTATATGTTATTACGTAATCAACAATCGTTATGGTTTGAGTTATAATTTGTCAATTAGATTTCATTCTAATCAATTAATCACAAAAAATACACCACAATATAGGCAACACATTGATTTTCTGTTGCATTAGGTCATCTATGGTGTAAAGTTCACACCTGAATTTATGAAGATTTACCTAGTTAAAATGTCCAAATTTACATATTTTCCTGGCTTCCAACTTTCAATTATATATATAGTTTCCTCTTTCTTTCCATTTTCTCATGCTACTGTGTTATTTATTATTGTGGATGTCGATTTTTTTCAATGTGATGTTTACACATAAAAACTTTTTATGGAGATATTATATTTTATGATATTCCGAATTGGAGCTATCTTAAGTATACTATCTTGATGATAGTCCTTATTATTATTACTTTATTAAATTATTAGGATCAAATAAGTTTTTATATGAGGATTTTATTCCATTAAATTCCTAAGTATGGTTTAGAGTTAAATTAAAGTACATGTGTGAAATTTTTAATGACAATGGAGCATTTTATGTCCTGTTTGTACTCTAAAATTTTAGTTTTAATGTTTAATATTATTTTCTCTTTAATTTGGTTATACTTAGACAGTTATACATCATTTGGAGGTTTCAGTCACGGAAGAAATCGATATTAGCAAATCGTTATTATTTTCTCTTTAATTTTTATACGTTACTATATCGGTTCATTAAATATTGAACCGATATAGTAACGTATAACATTAATGTTATACTTTACTATTTCGGTGACAAAAAAATTTGTCTAATAATAATATTTAACTTTATCTATACAATATTTTGAACAAATTAACACTTGGAGTTGGATTAAATTATGAATCTGCGATTTTATATGAATTTTTAACAATTTTAGTTGTATTAAAAGAATATTTGGTTTCAAATGATTCTGTATTTTGTTGGTAAACTATTTTGAGCAACTTAAATTCTTAGGATTTAATTAAAATATAAATCAGTGTTTGTATACGAATTTTTAAAAATTATTGTTATATTAAGAGAATATTTGAATAATTGTGATTACTTTTGCGAAATAGTTAATGGAAGGCAAATGGTTTATGATTATGAAATAATTTAGAAATTTGATTGTGAAAAAAGATTTGAGTACATTATGATTTTATGATTTTATATCCATCAAGAGTAATCTGGAACAATGATACCGATATTTGAAGATCAGTAAACTTTTAATTTTACACTTAAATCATAAAATTAGCCTCCAATCTATATCCATAATATTCAATTAACTCTCCAATCAATAAACAACTATAATATAATCTTATATTAGGGTATAATAACTAAAATTAGGGACACGGATGTGACAATTCTCCCCACCTTAAAGAATTTCGTCCTCGAAATTCACGTTCTCTAATCTAAATTTTCTTCCTCAAATAATCTCCAAGATCACAAAGTTATTTCAAATTACCAAGATTTGTCATAATAATTATCGAATCATAAACTCTAATATTTCATCTCACTTCTTTTATAATTCATCATTATTGATATCTCTATATCAATCATTTATATACAACTCTAAGTAATTCTAAACTTCAACCTAGGTAATTCCATCACCACAATATATCCACAATAAAACTTCAAATATCATTTCTTCATTTTCTATAATATGATACACTTTTTGTTCATATCCTCCTAGCATTAAACCAAATCTCACTTTAATAAATTTAAATCACAATTGATTTCATCCATTGCACATATATCAAATATATTTCACCTATCTCCAAATTCTATAGATTGCTATAAAAAAAATCACTGTTGAACCACCAATATGTACGATATAATATATTTTTCTTAAACTTCGAATAATCCGAATCAATAACTTGCATTAACGTATAATTTACTTCATCATGATAATAATATGTATATCTACAAATTTTCACTCTAATCATGATTTATATTATAATCCGCAATCATCATCATCAATAAAAAATAAACCTTATTATCATAATATCATTTCCTATCAATAAGACACATTTCATAAAATCTTAATGTCAATATCACTCTTATAATTCTTCATTTAATTCCTCAAATTCAATTGAACTACTAAACTATTTTTTTATATATATTCACCACCATATAGACCATTAATCCAACCAAATAAACTTCAATCGTTTCTCCAAACCATATAGTCAAGAAATATATACTACCTAAATTACGATAATCAATGTTTTTTTTTTCCTCCAAACTCCAAATGATATCTTTATACATATAGAGTCAATAAAATTTATAATGTCATCCAACTTCCTTATTTGACCTATAAACTCTCATTTTGATCCTTATATAAACTTAAACTATAATCACACAAACTTCAACTAAAAATTACTTGACCATTATCAATGAAAATACTATATAATTTCAATTGTAAAAATATACATGTCCTCAACTATTTATGCTAACTCCAAATTAGTGTCTATTATAATCTCCAAAATATTAATCAAACTCTATGATACTTAGTAAAAAAATTCATATTTTGTTTTCCTCAAGCTTATATCCAATATCTCCAATTCATCAATTTCTCATTTCCTCGATTACTTATACTTTTAAGAACATAAACCCGTCATGTTATTTCAAAGTCTTCTAGCCTTATTTCGCATCTAACATATATAGTTGTAAACTAGCTATTAAACTTTCAAATATCAATTCCAAGTCATACTTAATATCAAGTATGTAACCCATATCACCAAATATCAATTAATTTACTAATTTTCATACACCCAATATATTACTAACCATCAAATCTTATTTTTACAACTCACTAACTAGTTACTAAAATCCTCCAAAATTTCCAAATTATTTCTTAACTGCCACCAATTATCCACATTCTTCAATTACTATCACTGATTTCTTAGCTATCACCAAATATTCGTATTCCTCAATCACTATCAATTATTTATTATGTATCACCAAATATCAATATTCCTCATGTTACGATCAACCTTTGGTCCGAAGAATTTAACATATAATACCAATTATCAAATACTTTCTTCATTCACACACATGTAAGTATACTACTAACCATCAAATATCATTTTTACAATTCACTTAAGTAATTACTCAAATCCTTGAAAATTTTAAATTAGTCTTTAGCTATTCCCAAATGTGTGTATGTCTTAATCACTATATTTGCCTTAGGTCCGAAGAAATTAACCTAGGGCTCTGATACCAAACTGTCACATCCGACCCTTAAACGACCTCAATCGGCATCGGGCGTGAGATTAGAAAGACACAATCAACACTTAATAGTCTCCAAATATCATAAATATCACTTTTATAGGCATTCCTCATAAATGTATATTCTAAATAAATCAATATGCCAACTACATTAGTGATTCAAGAACCTCAACATTTTTATCAACTCCATCATATCACAACCAAAATACTAAGGTTCAAATGATAATTCTAACAATAAGCAATAACTTCCAAATTCTCGCCTATTCGGTCGGTAACCTTCTCTCTATCATGTACCTTCTCACCTAAAAGCATTAAAACATTTAAAAAAATGTGAGACAAAAATCTCAGTAAGCAATTATCAACTACATAAAATACTTATACTCAAAATAACTATATTTATAATTAAATTTTCAAAATGCATAATATAAAATTCATATTCTTCAAAATGGACCTTTTATGGACTAAACCATAATAAAATACTTAAAATAGTACATTTAACCAAATATGCAATTTAAAATATCAAGCTTGCTATCATTTTTCAAAATAGCACACATAGTCAAAACGTAAATCACTCTATTAAAACACTTAATATAAAACTCATGTCCAAAATAACTATATATATTTATTTGTTTAAAATCTCAACTATACAAAATAAATAGGTTCGCAATTAACCATTTAATTAAATCAACTGTAAATCAATAAATACTTCATAAACTATTTTTCGGTAAATACTTTATAAATCGTATTTTGATAAATATTTCATAAAATGTATTTCAATAAATACTTCACAAACTGTATCTCAATAAATACTGCATCAACTGTATATCAATAAACACTTCATAAACCATATATCAATAAATATCTCATAAATCGTATATCATTAAATATTTGGCAAATCGTATATCAATATATACTTTGCAAACCGTATCCATCCGAGAGATAATCCCCGTATGTATCAATCCCCACAATATAATAGAATCAAGATATCTCATAATTTTGCCTAACCCGCATGGTCTTACTCAACACTTCTTTGCCATACCCGCTAGGTCTTTCAACTGTGTACACAGGCCGTATTTCTCACTAAATACGGACTTTAATAAAAACCATCTATCCGGATTACTCTTGATGAATACTAAAAATATTATAATTTCATAATATAATTTAAAATCAGAAATATATTTATATACATATGACTCATAAATCAACATCATAATATTTTCTCAATATCTTTATTCAATCCATTTCCAAAATGTTAAATCATACTTCATAAATCAAACAAAAATCACCAATAAATAATTTATGGACATACTTATCAATAACTTCAATTTCTTAAAAATAACACATAAATCATCATATATAGACTTTATTTCAATAAATCATAATTTCATCAAAATTAATATTTTAATAACCTTTAATTAAAACTCAAATTTACTTTGAGAAATAATTCATAGAAAACCATTCATTTACTCTTCAAAATATCAAATTTTACACAAACATTAATCAAATATACTAAGTTCATCAAAACCAAACTTAAATCATGTATACATAAACATATATTATAGGTTGAAATTGACATGCAAATACATATATAATTACTTGAACTTAACTTTAGGCTCATGTCAAAAACTAATTCATAAAAACTCCAATTAATCAAATGCATGTCAAAAATCACCACAAAAATTCAATTTTCTGTAAAATATAGATTTATATATACATATATATACATAAAAACTCAAAAGAGCAGTTGATAATTACTTACCTTAGCACTAATTGAGAGAAAAAACACATTAAAACCTCAAATCTTCCCCTCTAATCTGCTTAGGACGAATTGATTCTACAAATCTCCAAATCAAAATCACACCAACCACAATGTGTATTAGGATGTCTACAAACTACTGTAAAAAATTGAGCTCGATCCGACGGTGCAAACTCCAGATATCAAATAATGATCAAAACTAGGTGAAATTTGGATAAAATGAAGAACAATGGAGAAGATGAGATGAATTCTTTTTTTTTTCTTTTGTGGTAATGATCAGCAGCCATGAGCCACGAAATTGGCTTCTTAAATTATGGGATTTATGTTCCCAATGAGGGAAAATGTCCCTTTTGATCCCTCTGACATTTAACTTCTTTTAAAACTTACCCTCAACTTTTAATTTTACATTAAATCATGAAATTAGCCTCCAATCTATATCCATAATATTCAATTAACTCTCCAATCAATAAACAACTATAATATAATCTTATATTAGGGTATAATAACTAAAATTAGGGACACGGATGTGACAGACATAGTCGGGTATTTGCAGGGAAGTGTTGGATAAGACCATATAAGATTAGGCAAAGTTAAAGAGACGTCTCGACTATATGTGTGGTTTATGTATCAATACGTAAGAGGAGAAACTCTAGAATGGATATAAGGTTTTAAGTGTTTGGTTACGAGTTTGTTTGATAAAATGTTTATTTGATTATGAGTCGCTTTGATAAATAATTTATTTCAATACGACTTATTTTGACAAAAATGCTTATACAAAAATATATATTTATATTTGTGATTTGATTTGATAACATGATTTTTATGCTTAAAATTTTTTATTGTTGGATTCAATAAAATATTTGTATATGTATCTTATAAAATATATTTTAAGTAGATTATTTGATATGAATTCTTGAATTAAATTCAGGATACTAAACATTGGTTTTTGACCAGTAATAGTATTATGAATAGTAGCAGTTATAAAATACAATCCTATAGTAATAAGTGAAATTTAAAATTAAATTATCAACGTGTAATCAGAGTGTCAATGAGTAAACAGAAATATAGATATGCTAACGTAGGTAGAACTACGTGGCTTTGATTTCTGATTTAAAGATTAACAGATGATTTGAGATACATAAGAAGCTTGATAAAATTTAGTAGGAATTCCATAACATTCGTTCACTTTCTACGTCCATTTCAAATGGATTCTCGTTGTGTCCGCAAACACTAGAGGAAGCAATTAGAAAAGATATCGCATCTTGTATCTCTGTGGAATTATTTGGATTGACTGCTTGTGGAGCAGTCGATCCGATTGACGAATTATGGAAAATCGCGAACAAGTACAACATATGGTTCCATATTGATGCAAAATATGTAAGAAGTGCTTGCATATGTCCTGAATTCAGGCATTATTTGGATGGAGTAGAATTAGCAGATTATATAAGCATGAATCTAGATAAATGGTTCTTTACTAATATGACATGTTGTTGTCTGTGTAGTAAGCAACCTCATTTGTTGATTGAATAATTATCAACTAGCCCTGAATTCTTGAGGAATTCTGCTATAGAATCAAATAAAGTCATAGACTACAAAGATTGGAAAATTGCACTGAGCAGATGACTCATTGCTTTAAACGTATGAGCTGTGATACGTAGACATGGAACCTCATGCATGATATATGCAGCGATGCCATGTTGGCTATGTGATTAGAATCACTAGTGAAGAAGGATAAGAGGTTTAAGATTGTGGTGTCAAGAAAGTTTGCCTTGGTTTGCTTCAAATTGAAGCCGAAAACTGATGAATTGAACGGGAAATTATTGGTAGTGGTAAACAAGAGCATACATGCTTTCACGACTTATGGAGTGGTGGGAGGAATTTATTTCATACGCTGCTCTATTGGATCAACATTGACCGAGGAAAAACATGCAGATGAATTGTAGAATCTCATTCAAGAAAAGACTGTTCTTACTTATTAATTACTATAATATTTTGAACATTTCAAATTAGTATGTCTAAATTTTTATAATGGGCCGGGATCAATATTGACCCATCCACTCAAATGATATCAGATGAACCTAATACATAGTCATTTGAACTATAAAAAAAATTTAACTTCTGGTGAGTCAAAATAAGATTATAATGTTACTTATAGCTAAAAAAAAATTTGATAGTTTGTCCGATTTTTCGGTTTGAGCTTCGTCAGACACCTTTTAAGTACATTATTAGTTAGCAAAATAATTTCAAAAGGCTAAATTATATTATAATAGTCATGGATTTATTATTTTTGTAGCTATTAATTATTTTTTACTTGTACATTTATATTTCTTAGAAATATGTAATAGCTTTAATAGTTTAACTATAATAAAAATATGGATAAATAATTAGAAGGTCCCTATATTTTTATTTAACTCACTAGTAGGTCCATCATGTTATTATAAGGTCCTTTAATTTTACCTTAATAAACTCTTTAGTCCCTTATTTTTATACATGAAAGTACAAAATTGCCCCTAATTATACAAATAAAATAACTTATCTTCTAGTATTCAAATTTAATCAAAATAGTTTCAATGAAATTTGTGTAGTATATTTTCACCGAAATTCTTATACTTATGTATATTAATTATAAAAAAAATTATATTTCTTATTCTCTTAAAAAAATCACTTTTATAATTTTATATAGTTTCTACTCCTATTTTCATAATTTTTACAATATTTATCATTCATATTGTAATGAATAAGTTATACACTACTAAATTAAAATTTATAATTATATGAAAATTAATAAAACAATTAACTAATATTGGAGAGAATATTAATATGAAAGAAAAAAAACATAAAATAGGAACAATGGATATTTTATCATTAAAACATATAATAAAGGGTAATTTTGGTGTTTTAAATTTTATTTAGTTTAATTTTACTATTCACTCAAATATAAGGACTAAAGAGTTGACGATAATAAAAGCTAAGGGACTATATAATTATTTGTAAAAACACAAGGACTAACTAGTGTATTACGTAAAAACACAGGGACCTTATAAATATTTACCCTAAAAATATTGTTGCTAATTTACAATTTAACTTCAAGTGATACATGTAGAAAACTCATTTCTACCCGGACCCTTTTTAAAGTTTTTTTAAAATAATAATAATAATAAACAATGTTTTTAAAAATACCGATAAATTCGTTAGGTAGGAATATGCAATTTCATCTTGAATATAATTTATTAAGAAATGATATTTATGTGAATTTATTACGTTCTAGTATATATAAGAATTAAAATATAATTCAAAATTCTTTATAAATTATATTCAACGTAAATTTAATATATTGTTACATAATCAAGATTTGTTATAAATTATATTCTAAGGTAAATTTTAAATATGATTTCTATTTATAAATTAAATTACATCAATAATAAAATTAATTTTCTAAATATTTCCAGACAAACAAGTCGAGGAGCAATTAAAGAGAAAATTTTATCATACTTTTGTTATCCTTATACCTAAGGTTAATAATCCTATGGTGGTGAAGGACCTGAGGCCAATAAGCCTGTGCAATGTCCTATACAAAGTTCTATTAAAGGTCATTGCTAACCGCTTAAAGGCTACACTAAATACTGTAGTAGGGGAAGAACAGAGTGTGTTTGTACCAGGGCGAGCTATAACTGACAATACAATGATTGCTTTTGAGGTTTTCCACTCAATGAAACATAGACTGAAAGGAAAAAAAGGGGCCTTTGCGTTTAAGCTTGATATGAGCAAAGCTTATGACAGAATTGAATGTGATACAGATTGAAAGCGATAAATGGAGGTTTTAATCGTAAACCAACAAAGAGGTTCTTCTCTAGCTAAACTAGAAGGAGTGAATCCCAATAAACAAGGTATAAACCTTAGGTTCTCAAAGAGAATGATTTTGATTGATAAAAGTTAGTTCATCCTTACAAAATGAGGGTTTAAATACATCATCCTAATGATAATAAAAGACAAGGACTACCCCTACTAGGGTTTCAATAAGGCTATCCGTGAAAGGGTAAAATGGGTGATACGCCCCGACAATCAGTACAATGGTACAGGTACGGATTGTCAGGGTTGTTGGGGAATTACTTCGGGAGGAAGTAAACCTAGAGATTCGCCCATCCGCCCAGGGTAGATATTGATACGCCTCTTTGTGTACTCCTAGATCCGCCCCGCTCGTATGTCCTGGGGATCCTCCAGCCTCGATATCACCTCCATGGGTTTGCTGTCTGAGGATCCGCCAGAGCACGCGTGATCAGTTCTGCCAGTTAGGATGTCCGCATCATTCTCTCCTTCTTTAAAAGATGTCGGCACTGATTCGTCTTTGTAGCACTCCAAAGGACCATCTGACTTCCACGGGCTAAGGTCACGAATGTTGAACGCTGGTGATATTTTACCGAGCCAATTTGGCAATGCTATATGATAGGCATTGGCATTGATCTTCTTGGTGACCTTATATGGCCCGTATTTCCTAGGCTGAAGCTTGCTGCTTGTGGCGTTGGCGAGTCTCTCTTTGCCCAAATATACCATAACCTCATCCCCAACTTCAAACTGTAGGTCCCTACGGTGCTCATCCGCCTTAGCCTTTAATTTCTGATTTCTCTCCTCAAGAGTCTCTCTCACCTCTTGGTGCATCCGTACATAATCCTTCGCCAGCTGGTTGGCCGTCATGTTTCCTTTAGGAAGATGGGCTATATCAAGGACGTGATTTGGGGTCTTTGTGTATACTACCTCAAATGGGGATCTCCCAGTTCCCGAATGTACAAAGCCGTTGTAGGCGAACTCAGCTTGGGCTAAAACCACATCCCACATCCTGGGCTTATCCTTACATTTGATGCGCAGTAAGTTTCCCAAAGTTCTATTGACCACCTCTGTCTGTCCGTCTGTTTGAGGGTGGGCGGTGGTACTAAACTTCAGAGACGTATCAAACAGAGCCCACAACGTTCGCCAGAAGTGACTGAGGAACTTCGTATCACGATCCGAGACAATGCTCTTAGGTACGCCATTTAGCCTGACAATCTCTTTGAAGAATAGCTTAGCAGTCGCTGAGGCATCATTAGTTTTACGACAAGGTATGAAGTGGGCCATCTTTGAAAACCGATCAACTACAACAAAGATGGAATCCATGCCTCTCTGAGTTCTGGGCAACCCTAGGACAAAGTCCATGGACAGATCCTCCCATATGGTCTCTGGCACAGGCAAAGGTAGCTGCAAGCCAGCATTTGTAGTGCGTCCCTTGGCGTTCTGGCAGATATAGCTTCGTTCTACTAAGTAGGCAACATCTCTTCTCATCTTAGGCCAGAAATAACGAGAACTCACTGCTTCATATGTCTTGTCTCGCCCAAAATGCCCTCCAAGGGATCCGCCATGTAGATCACGAATAACCTTCTCGCGGATGGAAGTGCAGGGTAAGCAAAGTTGGTTGCCCCTCATGAGATACTCATCCATCAGGTGATACGCCCCATCCCCATGCTGATGTTGACACTTCTCCCAGATACTGCCAAAGTCAGGATCCGCCAAGTATTCTCCTCTAATGTGTTCAAAACAATCGGTCTCCAGGTTGACTGTTTTTATTAGTGACACCCTTCGACTCAAGGCGTCCGCCACCTTGTTCTGTTTTCCAGCCTTATGGATAAGCTTATAGGGGAACTTATCTATGAAGGCGGACCACCGGGCATACATGGAGCTTCGAAGTTGCTTCTGACTTCCCAGGTACTTAAGAGCTTGGTGGTCAGTGTAGAGGATGAATTCTTTCCCTACCAAATAATGCTCCCACACTTTCAACGCCCTCACTATAGCATAAAACTATTGATCATACGCTGCCCACTTTTGCCGTGCTTCACAGAGCTTCTCACTGAAATATGCAATGGGTCTCTTTTCCTGCATCAAGACTCCACCAATCCCAACTCCACTAGCATCGCATTCAACTTCGAATAGTTTGTCAAAATTGGGATACGCCAGCACGGGTGCTGTACTCAACTTTTCCTTGATCAGGGCGAAGCTCTTCTCTTGGGCATCCGCCCACTCGAACCCCCTTCCCTTCTTCAAACATTTCGTCAATGGGGCCATTATGGCACTGAAGTTCTTGATAAATCGGCGATAAAATGTTGCTAGCCCATGAAAACTCCTGATATCCCCCACATTCCTCGGAGTAGGCCATTCTCGGATGGCTCTTACCTTCTCCCCATCAACTTGGATCCCATCGCCACTAACCACGAACCCAAGGAAAACCAGACTTTCCATGACGAAGTCACACTTCTTAGTGTTGGCGTATAACTGGTGTTTCCTTAATAGGTCAAACACTATCCGTAAGTGCTCCACATGCTCCACCAAGGTCTCGCTATGAATCAGGATGTCATCAAAATACACAACTACAAATTTTCCAATCACCGGGCGAAGTACCTGATTCATCAGCCTCATGAAAGTACTAGGGGTGTTAGTCATCCCAAATGGCATGACTAACCACTCATACAATCCATCTCTGGTTTTGAAGGCGGTTTTCCACTCATCCCCAGATCGAATTCATATCTGATGATAACCGCTCCTGAGATCAATCTTGGAGAAAACTCGGGATCCGCCAAGCTGGTCTAACATATCATCCAGCCTTGGAATAGGGAACTTATACTTGATAGTGATCTTGTTGATAGCCCTACTGTCCAAACACATCCGCCAAGATCCATCCTTCTTGGGCATAAGTAGGGCTGGGACGGCGCATGGACTCATACTTTCTCTAACGTATCCCATCTCAATGAGCTCTTCCACTTTCTGCCTCATGATGTCATTTTCCTTTGGACTCATTCGATAATGGGGAAGGCTTGGCAAACTAGCCCCGGGCATAAGATCAATATGATGCTGGATGTCCCTTAAAGGTGGTAACCCACTCGGCAGTTCGTCAGGGAACAAATCTTGATATTCGCCAAGTAGGCGGGTCACTTCATTCGGCATCTCCCTTTCGCCCCTTCGGGCGGATTCGTGGTTCGCCTTAACCATTACCAGATACACCATTTGGCTCTCTTCACATTCGCTGACAAATGATTTGTGTGTAGGACAGACTACCAAGGTAGACTTCTCGTCGGCCTTTGGCTCTCTCATCAATGGCGTAAGGACGAACTTCACCCCATTCTTCACAAATCTGTAAGTGTTCTCTCTTCCTGCATGGATGGCATCATTATCAAACTGCCAGGGCCGACCCAACAATAGGTGGCAGGCATCCATATCGACCACATCACAACAGACTTCATCATTATAATCACCAATCACAATAGGTACCCTGCATCTCTGGGTCACCCTAAGTTCACCCACGTTTTTTATCCATCCCACCCTGTAGGGGTCGGGATGCGCCTCCGCCAACAACCCGAATTTCTGAATGGCGCTGCTGCTCATAATGTTCTCTTGGATCCCACTATCTATTATCACATTGCATCGCCTACCTTTCACAAGACAGCGGGTCCTGAATAGTCAGTGCCTCTGATCTCCCTCTATCCGGCTGGAGACTAATAAACGCCGTACCACATGAATGGCGTATCTCTCTTCATCCGCCTCATCATCATCTTCTCCTAAGGGTTCACAAAATACATCATCCCCTTTGTCATAGTCATCTTCATACCTCTCCACCATATTGGCGCTCTTCCTCCTAGGACATTCGTTGGACCTATGGCCTAGTTCATTGCACCGAAAACACTTAAAAGGCGCTGGCCTCGCATACGGATTGTTGCTCTTAGGTGGTATAGGTGCTTCTTTGTACGGCCTAGTATCTCCGATAGATCCCCTTCCTACACTATTAACCTTGGCCCCACTGGCACTCGCCACCTGCTTTCCTTTGTCATAAGACCTCACATTATCTCTTCCTCCAGGCGTATACTCAGTAGTGGCGGATCTCCTGGATCTTCCGGTTAGTTGAGATTCAGCTTTGAGGGCTAAATTCCTGGCATCTTGTACCCGAACCACCATCTGTGTGCCAATATGATCCTGGATGTTGTATCTCAACCCTTCTAGATACCTAGAGGTCTTTTGGCTTTCAGTTTCAGACAAGTTGGCTCTCACCGAAAGCCTCAAGAACTCTGAAGTATACTCATGGACACTTCGGGTCCCTTGAGAGCATCCCCTGTAGGATCTGTAAATATACTGCTCATAATCCGGCAGTAAGAACCGCTCCCTCAACATCGCCTTCATCCGTAGCCAAGGTCGAATCGGATCTCTGCCCCCTCTTCTTCTTTCTTCCCTCATCTGATCCCACCAAACTGATGCGCCACCCTTCAGGCGATACGCCACCAGTCTCACCTTCCTCTCATCAGGAATCCCAACATACTCAAAGAAACGTTCCACTTCCGATAACCAGTCTAAGAATCCCTCTATATCCAGTTCGCCTCCAAAAGATGGTAAGTCTATCTTTAGCTTAAAGGCATCATCTCTATCAAAGTTTCCTAGACCTGGGTATACTCTAGCAACCTCCACACGTCGGTTATCAACAGGCCCAACATCTCTCATACTTCTAACGGTATCATCATTCCCGATACCCTCAAAGTCATCACTATCACTATCAGCGTTATGCACAAGGACAAAGTTGGGTCTTCTTACCTCAGGATCCCTAGGACCCATTTGTGGAAGCTGTTGTTCAGGGACTCCTTCCTTTCTCTCGGTTGATCCTCCCGCGGTTGGTCGGATTAACGCCAGAACCTCCAGTTTGAAGTTTTCTAGGGAGGTGGCTAGCTCCAAGAACCGTTGGTCAGTTTGCCTCTGCCGCTCATGGCTGGCCTGGATCTGTTCCACGAGGTGCTCCCTCAGCTCCTCATACCTCCGGTCACTGGTTTCCATGGAATCTTGCGGTTGTCGGGGTTGAACCATTGCCAAAAGAAGTTTCGGGTCAGGAAACGATCGGCTCTGATACCAACTGATACAGATTGAAAGCGATAAATGGAGGTTTTAATCGTAAACCAACAAAGAGGTTCTTCTCTAGCTAAACTAGAAGGAGTGAATCCCAATAAACAAGGTATAAACCTTAGGTTCTCAAAGAGAATGATTTTGATTGATAAAAGTTAGTTCTCCTTACAAAATGAGGGTTTAAATACATTCTCCTAATGATAATAAAAGACAAGGACTACCCCTACTAGGGTTTCAACAAGGCTATCCGTGAAAGGGTAAAATGGGTGATACGCCCCGACAATCAGTACAATGGTACAGGTACGGATTGTCAGGGTTGTTGGGGAATTACTTCGGGAGGAAGTAAACCTAGAGATTCGCCCATCCGCCCAGGGTAGATATTGATACGCCTCTTTGTGTACTCCTAGATCCGCCCCGCTCGTATGTCCTGGGGATCCGCTAGCCTCGGTATCACCTCCATGGGTTTGATGTCTGAGGATCCGCCAGAGCACGCGTGATCAGTTCTGCCAGTTAGGATATCCGCATCAGAATGGGCCTTCTTAGAGAAAATGTTAGAGAAAATGGGGCATCCAGAACAATTTATCAAGTTAGTAATGTGTTGTATTACCTCTACTACTTTCTCTTTTCTGATTAACGGACAACCACGGGGTTTTGTAAAACCAGGCAGGGGAATAAGACAAGGCGACCCTTTATCTCCTTACCTGTTTGTTATCTGTGCAGAAGGGTTGTCTGCCAGGATATCCGCAATAGTCAATCAGGGCACTATTCATGGGGTAAAAGCGGGGCGCAGATGCCCAGTGGTTAGTCACTTGCTGTTTACTGATGACTCTATCATCTTTGGTAGAGCCAATATCCAGGAAGGTAATGTGGTCAAGAGAATCTTGGAAGATTATGGGAAGGCATCTGGCCAGGTGGTCAATTTTGACAAATCTGACATCTCTTTCCACTGTGGAGTTTGTTAGAACGACAGGAACATACTCACTAGCCTATTCGAAGTACAAGAGGTAGGCCACTTCCCGAAGTATTTGGGCATGCCTATAGTGATTGGGAGGTCAAAAAAGGATGTGTTTCAGTTCCTACTTGAGCGACTGAGTAAAAAAATTAACGGCTGGGGTGAGAAGTTACTTTCTACAAGAGGCAGAGAAATTTTGATTAAAGCAGTTGCACAAGCCATCCCACAGTATCTACTTTACTGTTTTATAGTGCCCCACTCATTTTGTAGGGAGGTCTAGTCGTTGATTGGACGGTTCTGGTGGGTGGTTCAAAGGAAAAAAGGGTGCTTCACTGGCTAACATGGGAAGCGATGTGCAAATCGAAGGAGAGAGGGGGACTGGGCTTCCGTAGGTTTGAATCTTTTAACCTTGCTATGGTACAAAACAGGCATGGAAAATCATCTAGGCCCCGAATAGCTTGTGTGCAAAAGTTTTCAAAGGTAAATATTTCCCTCACTCGGACTTCTTTTCTGCTGCCAATGGTTATAATGATAGCTATGTATGGCAAGGCTTGCTAAAAGCCAGAAATTTAATCAAACAAGGAATGTGCTGGAAAGTAGGAAATGGAGAATGTATTAGCATATGGAAATCGAGTTGGGTCCCTGGGCTAAATGCAAAAAAAACCCTTGACCAAATTTAGAGAGGTAGACTTTGATACAGTAAACAGGCTAATTGATACTACACAGAATCAATGGAACCTCCCATTGCTTCAGGCCCTGTTTAGCCAGGACGAGGCATTGGAAATCCAGAAATTACCTCTTAGATAGAGACGGTTGCGAGACGAAATTTACTGGCCCGCTACCCGGTCAGGAAAATTTACTGTAAAATTGGCCTACTTTATTGCAGAAGGGTTACGGGTACAGGAAATAGGAAGAGCTTTGGGCTCGTCCGCAGATAATGAAAATTGGAAATGGATATGGTCACTAGATATTCCACTGAAAGTTAAGCACTTTTTGTGGAGGAGCTGTAAAAATATTTTTCCGACATTTGCCCAATTGCGTGGTCGATGGGTGGAAGCTGTGGAGGGATGTCCAAGGTGTAGATGGGGAGAAGAAACGGTGCTACACGCACTCGTGACATGTGAGGAAGTGAAACAGATATGGAAGCAGTTCTTCGGGTCAGATAAACGATGGAAGACCAGAGTTACTACTGCTGGTGAATGGTTTCAAGAACTGCTAAGTTCCTACCAAATGAGAGCTTAGAAACTGCAGTTACAGTGGCATGGTTCGTGTGGTTCCAGCGCAACCATGTGGTGCATAATCCGGAATCTGAAATAGCAATTGATGTCTGCGAAAAGGTGGCGGAAATAAGAAAGGAATGGAACCGAGCTAAGCAAAGGGAAGGGCAGATTTATGGAAGTGGGGAGTCTGCTGATGAAGAAAGCGTATTCCCTGCGGCTGAACTGCTTGAAGTGGTTCAGTGGCGACCGTCGACAGCCCCCTTTGTGAAAATAAACACCGATGCTACTTGGGTTGATGGTCTCCAATGCAGATATGGGGTTATCGTCCGAGATGATGCTGGCGATGTACTGATGGCAGCCGCAATTCCGGGTACTGCTGCAATAAACCCAGAAATTGCAGAATTATGCGCGGCTGCGGAAGGTCTTCGGTTGGCCCGTGACGGTGGATGGAGGTGAGTTATACTCGAATCTGACTGCAAGGCACTACAAGGCAGCGGACAGCCACACGGAATGGGTTCAATGATCTTCGGGGATATAGTTTACAAGCTAAACCAGTTCGAGGAGATCAAACTATCCCATGTCAAACGTAAGGGTAATTCAGTGGCACATGAACTTGCTAGACGAGCACGAGTGATTAAGGAGCCTATAATTATGATTGAAGATGTACCAACTGGTATTGATGTGCTCTGTTTAGCTGACAAATGTAACGTAATTTTGTGATAATACAATTGTTTTACTCCCTAAAAAAAAGAGAAAATTTTATAACAAAAATTAAAATTGGTATCCTTTTTGCATTTTGCTTTAAAAAGCAAAAATACATTACATTTGCATAACCCTCAAAGCGGAATTTTCTGCGAATTGCATCTAGGCGAGACTATCCAATAAGCGTTTCAGAAAGAAAAACACTAGTAGATTTATAAATATGGAAAATATCCAATAAAACCCAAACCGCTTGAAAGTTGTCCAAACTCCGACAGTTCCAAGCCAAAAAAAAAGGGCGGCCCGGTGCACGCCGTTCCTGCTAAGCGAGAGTCCGGGGAAGTGTCTCATCACAAGGGTATATTGGGGGCAAGCCTTTCCTTGCCTTTTTTCTTTGGGCAAGAGGCCGCTCCTCAGACTCGAACCCGTGACCTCTTGATAGACGTGGTTTATGAGAAACTTCAACAAAAATGTGATGCGGACATCCTAACTGAGATCACTGATCTCAGGCGTTCGGGTGAATCCCCAGATATCAGACCCACGGAGGTTATACCTAAGAGGGCGGATCCCCAAGACAAGCAAGCTGGGCGAATCTAGGCGTACGCAAGGAGGCGTATCAACATCTACCCTGGGCGGATCTCTAGGCTTACTTCCTCCCAAAGTAATTCACCAACAACCCTGACATTCCGTACCTATACCAATGTACTGTTGTCGGGGCGTATCACCTATTTTACCCTTTTAGGGATCGCCTTATTGTAACCCTAGTAGGGGTAATCCTAGTCTTTTGTTACCATTAAGGGGAAGTATTTAAATCCTCATTTTGTAAGAATGACGACAACTTTTATCAATCAAATTCATTCTCTTTGAGAGCTTAAGGTTATTACCTTGTTTATTGGGATTCACTCCTTCTAGTTTAGCTAGAGAAGAACATCTTTGTTGGTTTACGATTAAAACCTTCATTTATCGCTTTCAATCTGTATCAGTTGGTATTAGAGACGATCGTTTCCTGACCCGAAACTTCTTTTGGCAATGGTTCAACCCCGACAACCGCAAGATTCCATGGAAACCAGCGACCGGAGGTATGAGGAGCTGAGGGAGCACCTCGTGGAGCAGATCCAAGCCAGCCATGAACGACAGAGGCAAACCGATCAACGGTTCTTGGAGCTAACCACCTCCTTAGAAAACTTCAAGCTGGAGGTTCTGGAGCTAATCCGACCAACCGCGGGAGGATCGACCCAGATGAAGGAAGGAGCCCTTGAACAACCGCTTCCACAAATGGGTCCTAGGGATCCTAAGGTAAGAAGACCCAACTTTGTCATTGTGCATAACGCTGATAGTGATAGTGATGACTTTGAGGGTATCAGAAATGATGATACCGTTAGAACTATGAGGGATGTTGGGCCTGTTGACAACCGACGTGTGGAGGTTGCTAGGGGATACCCAGGTCTAGGGAACTTTCATAGAGATGATGCCTTTAAGCTAAAAATAGACTTACCGTCTTTTGGAGGCGAACTGGATATAGAAGGGTTCTTAGACTAGTTATCGGAAGTTGAACGTTTCTTTGAGTATGCTGGGATTCCTGATGAGAGGAAAGTAAGGCTGGTGGCGTATCGCTTGAAGGGTGGCGCATCAGTTTGGTGGGATCAGGTGAGGGAAGAGAGAAGAAGAGGGGGCAGAGATCCGATTCGATCTTGGCTACGGATGAAGGCGATGTTGAGGGAGCGGTTCTTACCACCGGATTATGAGCAGTATATTTACAGTTCCTACAGGGGATGCTCTTAAGGGACCCGAAGTGTCCATGAGTATACTTCTGAGTTCTTAAGGCTTTCGGCGAGAGCCAACTTGTCTGAAACTGAAAGCCAAAAGACCTCTAGGTATCTAGAAGGGTTGAGATACAACATCCAGGATCGTATTGGCACACAGATGGTGGTTCGAGTACAAGATGCTAGGAATTTAGCCCTCAAGGATGAATCCCAACTGACCGGGAGATCTAGGAGATCCGCCACTACTGAGTATACGCCCGGAGGAAGAGATAACGTGAAGTCTTACGACAAAGGCAAGCAAGTGGCGAGTGCCAGTGGGGCCAAGGTTAACAGTGTGGGGAGGGGATCTGTTGGAGATACTAGGCCATACAAGGAAGCACCTATACCACCTAAGAGCAACAATCTGTATGCGAGGCCAGCACCTTTCAAATGTTTTCGGTGCAATGAGCCAGGCCATAGATCCAACGAATGTCCTAGAAGGAAGAGCGCCAACATGGTGGAGAGCTATGAGGATGACTATAACGAAGGGGATGAAGTATTTTGCGAACCCTTAGGAGAAGATGATGATGAAGCGGATGAAGAAAGATACGCCATTCATGTGGTACGGCGTTTGTTAGTCTCCAGCCAGGTAGAGGGAGATCAGAGGCACCGCCTATTCAGGACCCGCTGTCTTGTGAAAGGTGGGCGATGTAATCTGATAATAGATAGTGGGATCCAAGAGAATATTTTGAGCAGCAGCGCCGTTCAGAAGTTCGGGTTGTTGGCAGAGGCGCATCCCGACCCTTATAGAGTGGGTTGGATCAAAAACGTGGGTGAGCTTAGGGTGACCCAGAGATGCAGGGTACCTATTGTGATTGGTGATTACAGTGATGAAGTCTGTTGTGATGTGGTCGATATGGATGCCTGCCACCTATTGTTGGGCCGACCCTGGCAGTTTGATAACGATGCCATCCATGCAGGAAGAGAGAACACTTACAGATTTGTGAAGAATGGGGTGAAGTTCGTCCTTATGCCAATGATGAGAGAGCCAAAGGCCGACAAGAAGTCTACTTTGGTAGTCTGTCCTACACACAAGTCGTTTGTCAGTGAGTGTGAAGAGAGCCAAATGGTGTATGTGGTAATTGTTAAGGCGAATCACGAATCCGCCCAAAGGGACGAAAGGGAGATGCCGAACGAAGTGACCCACCTACTTGGCGAATATCAGGATCTGTTCCCCAACGAACTGCCAAGTGGGTTACCACCTTTGAGGGACATCCAACATCATATCGATCTTGTGCCTGGGGCTAGTTTACCAAGCCTCCCACATTATCGAATGAGCCCAAAGGAGAATGACATCATGAGACAGAAAGTGGAGGAACTCATCGAGATGAGATACGTTAGGGAGAGTATGAGTCCTTGCGCCGTTCCAGCTTTATTTACACCGAAGAAGGATGGGTCTTGGCGGATGTGTGTTGACAGTAGGGCTATTAACAAGATCACCATCAAGTACAAGTTCCCGATTCCAAGGTTGGATGACATGCTGGACCAACTTGGCGGATCTCGAGTCTTCTCCAAGATTGATCTCAGGAGTGGTTATCACCAGATACGAATCCGATCTGGGGATGAGTGGAAGACCGCCTTCAAGACGAGAGATGGATTGTATGAATGGTTAGTTATGCCATTTGGGATGACCAACGCCCCCAGTACTTTTATGAGGCTGATGAATCAGGTGCTCCGCCCGGTGATTGGGAAATTCGTAGTCGTGTATTTTGATGACATTCTGATTCATAGCCCGACCTTGGCGGAACATCAGGAGCACTTGCGGACAGTATTTGACCTGTTAAAGAAACACCAGCTATACGCCAACACCAAGAAGTGTGACTTTGTCATGGAGAGCCTGGTTTTCCTTGGATTCGTGGTCAGTGGGAATGGAATCCGAGTTGATGAGGAGAAGGTAAGAGCCATCCGAGAATGGCCCACTCCGAGGAACGTGGGGGATATCAGGAGTTTTCATGGGCTAGCAACGTTTTATCACCGATTCATTAAGAACTTCAGTTCCATAGTGGCCCCGTTGACGGAATGTTTGAAGAAGGGAAGGGGGTTCGAGTGGGCGGACGCCCAAGAAGAGAGCTTCGCCTTGATCAAGGAAAAGCTGAGTACAGCGCCAGTGCTAGCGTATCCCGATTTTGATAAACTGTTTGAAGTTGAGTGTGATGCCAGTGGAGTTGGGATTGGTGGAGTCTTGATGCAAGAAAAGAGGTCCATTGCATATTTCAGTGAGAAGCTTTGTGAGGCACGGAAAAAGTGGGCCACGTATGATCAAGAGTTTTATGCTGTAGTGAGGGCGTTGAAAGTATGGGAACATTACTTGGTGGGAAAAGAATTCATCCTCTACACTGACCATCAAGCTCTCAAATACCTGGGGAGTCAGAAGCAACTTCGAAGCTCCATGCATGCCCGGTGGTCCGCCTTCATAGATAAGTTCCCCTATAAGCTTATCCACAAGGCTGGAAAACAGAACAAGGTGGCGGACGCCTTAAGTCGAAGGGTGTCACTAATCAAGACAGTTAACCTGGAGACCGATTATTTTGAACACATCCGAGGAGAATATGTGGCGGATCCTGATTTTGGTAGTATCTGGGAAAAGTGTAAAAACCAGCATGGAGATGGAGCGTATCACCTGATGGATGAGTATCTCATGAGGGGCAACCAACTTTGCCTACCTTGCACTTCCATTCGCGAGAAGGTTGTTCGAGATCTACATGGCGGATCCCTGGGAGGGCATTTTGGACGAGATAAGACATATGAAGCAGTGAGTTCCCGCTATTTCTGGCCTAAGATGAGGAGAGATGTTGCCTACTTAGTAGAACGATGCTATGTTTGCCAGACCGCTAAGGGACGCACTACAAATGCGGGCTTGCAGTTACCTTTGCCTGTGCCAAAGACCATATGAGAGGATCTGTCCATGGACTTTGTCCTAGGATTACCCAGAACTCAGAGGGGCATGGATTCCATCTTTGTCATGGTTGATCGGTTTTCAAAGATGGCTCACTTCATACCATGTCGCAAGACTAATGATGCCTCAACGACTGCTAAGCTATTCTTCAAAGAAATTGTCAGGCTACATGGCGTACCTAAGAGCATTGTCTCGGATCGTGATACGAAGTTCCTCAGTCACTTCTGGCGGACATTGTGGGCTTTGTTCGATACGTCTCTGAAGTTTAGTACCACCGCCCACCCTCAAACAGACGGACAGATAGAAGTGGTCAATAGAACCTTGGGAAACTTATTGCGCAGCAAGTGTAAGGATAAGCCCAGGATGTGGGATGTGGTTCTAGCCCAAGCTGAGTTCGCCTACAACGGCTCTGTACATTCGGGCACCGGGAGATCTCCATTTGAGGTGGTATACACAAAGACCCCGAATCACGTCCTTGATATAGCCCATCTCCCTAAAGGAAACGTGACTGCCAACCAGCTGGCCAAGGATTATGTACAGATGCACCAAGAGGTGAGAGAGACTCTTGAGGAGAGAAATCAGAAATTAAAGGCTAAGGCGGATGAGCACCGCAGGGACCTACAGTTTGAAGTCGGGGATGAGGTTATGGTATACTTGGGCAAAGAGAGACTCGCCAACGCCGCAAGTAGCAAGCTTCGGCCTAGGAAATACGGGCCATATAAGATCACCAAGAAGGTCAACGCCAATGCCTATCATATAGCATTGCTGAACTGGCTTGGTAAAATCTCACCAGCATTCAACATCCGTGACCTTAGCCCATGGAAGCCGGATGGTCCTTTGGAGTTCAAACAGGGCGAATCGGTGCCGAGTTCTTCTAAAGAAGGAGAGAATGATGCGGACATCCTAACTGAGATCACTGATCTCAGGCGTTCGGGCGAATCCCCAGATATCAGACCCACGGAGGTTATACCTAGGAGGGCGGATCCCCAAGCAAGTTGGGCGAATCTAGGCATACGCAAGGAGGCGTATCAACATCTACCCTGCGCGGATCTCTAGGGTTACTTCCTCCCAAAGTAATTCACCAACAACCCTGACATTCCGTACCTGTACCAATGTACTGTTGTCGGGGCGTATCACCTATTTTACCCTTTTAGGGATCGCCTTATTGTAACCCTAGTAGGGGTAATCCTAGTCTTTTGTTACCATTAAGGGGAAGTATTTAAATCCTCATTTTGTAAGAATGACGACAACTTTTATCAATCAAATTCATTCTCTTTGAGAGCTTAAGGTTATTACATTGTTTATTGGGATTCACTTCTTCTAGTTTAGCTAGAGAAGAACATCTTTGTTGGTTTACGATTAAAACCTTCATTTATCGCTTTCAATCTGTATCAAAATGTTGATTTGGTTAACCAATTACCAGTTTTTTTTTTTTTTTTTTTGTTGAATAAAGTAAAGAAACATGATTTCAACCAAAATGTCAAGGTTTATTATAATTAGGATGATATCTGAACTCATATAGTAGAATGATTTTATACGATATATAATTGGAAAAGCCATACAAAATAAATAGGAACCTCAAAGGGGAAATTGAATACGACAACATGTATATTAGGATGTACTGTAGTTTGAATAAATTAGACTGACTGCACTCCAAAATGACTTGTAGAATCTGCAAAAAAAATATTATTCCACTGTATTACTCCATTACTTTAATAATTAAAGTTTGAAGGTTTTTTTTTTTTTTTCATATTAGAATCATGTTTGAATGTTTGGTAACACCAATAATTAAAGTTTTGAAGCTTCATATTTTAAAATGGGGAAAGAATGTCGAAAATAAATGTGATTGAATTTATCTTTTTACTTTTATTTATTTATAAATAACATTCATGTGATACACTATTGTATCATCTTCTTAAATTGAACTCACTAGATGTCTCTCTGTAGAATGTAAGATCTCCATTGTCATACTAATTATATCTCTCAACCTAGAAATACAAATGAAAATCAGCATTGTTTTAAAATATTTTATTTTTTTATAATTGATATAATCCAATCCTTTTAAACAATATTAATTGATTAATTAATTTGTTCATGGTTGATCAAATAATTTTTAAGACCGACAGATCTAAACAGAACTCCAATAAACAAGCTGCTTCATATTTTAAAGGTGGAAAAAATGGTTGAAATTGTGCTTCAAATTGTGGTTGAAATAAATTTGCTTGACATTGACATTGTCATTTTATTGTAGGGTACTATATTTCTATTGTTTTTTATTGTTTTCGAGTAAGTACCAATTTAAGCTCCACAAATAAAATAACACCAATATAGGTTTAACGTTTAAAAAAAAAAAGTATCAATTTAGACCTGGATAACGGAACTCATATTACTACGTTAAGAGAAATCAGAACTTAACGAAGTAATATAAATGACGTATCACTTTCCGTTATCCATGTCCAAACTGGAGCTTTTTTTAAACGTTAAACTTATATTAATGTTATTTTGTATGTGAAACTAAATTGATACTTTAGGTTATTTTGGTACCTTATGGCTTATAAATAATATTCATATTTGGTAGTAATAACTAGATAGATACCCATAACTGTTTTCTGCAAAAGGGAAAAGAATGTTGAAATAAACGTGCTTGAATTCATCATTTCACTTGTTTTATTTATTTATAAATAAGCTCCATTCTTAAGACTCTATTGTATCATCTTCTTAATTGGAACTCTATTGTATCATCTTTGCTGAATAGTATCTTTCTTTTCTTCCTGAAATAATGGGTAGCCTCTCTACAACTACAAACTCCTTCATCCCCTTAGACCCTAACACCTTGTGTGATGAATCCAAATTGGTTATTGATTTCATTGCTGACTATTATAACAACATTGAAAATTATCCAGTTCAAAGCCAAGTTCAACCTGGATATCTCTCTTCTAAAATCCCTTTATCTGCACCATATCTTCCTGAGTCAATTGAACATATCCTCAAAGATGTCAGTGATTCTATAATTCCAGGCCTCACTCACTGGCAGAGCCCTAACTTTTTTGGCTACTTTCCAGCAAGTGCTAGCAATGCTGGTTTTCTCGGAGAGATGCTTTGTTCAGGCCTCAATGTTGTTGGATTCAACTGGATTTCATCTCCAGCAGCAACCGAGCTCGAATCACGTCTCATGGATTGGATGGCAGATTTGTTAAAGCTTCCGTCTTCGTTTTTATTTTCCGGAAATGGAGGTGGTGTCCTCCATGGAACTACATGTGAGGCTGTAGTCTGTACTCTTGCTGCAGCTAGAGACAGGGCTTTACAAATGTTCGGATGGGATCATATCACTAAATTGGTAGTTTACACTTCTGATCAAACACATTCTACCATTCATAAGGGAGCTAAATTAGTAGGCATTCCATCCTGCAACATTCGTGCACTTTCTACTTCGGTTTCTAATGGATTTTCCTTGTCTCCGCAAACACTGGAGGAAGCAATTGAAAAAGATATGGCCTCAGGATTCCTGCCTTTATATCTCTGCGGAACTATTGGAACTACTGCTTGTGGAGCAGTCGATCCGATTAAAGAATTGGGGAAAATCGCTAACAAGCACAACATATGGTTCCACATTGATGCAGCTTATGCAGGAAATGCTTGCATATGTCCTGAATTCAGGCATTATTTGGATGGAGTTGAATTTGCAGATTCTATAAGCATGAATCTACATAAATGGTTCCTTACTAACTTGACTTGTTGTTGTCTCTGGATTAAGCAACCTCGTTTGTTGATTGAATCATTATCGACTAGCCCTGAATACCTGAGGAATTCTGCAACCGAATCAAATAAAGTCATAGATTACAAAGATTGGCAACTTTCACTGAGCAGACGATTCCTTGCTTTAAAGGTATGGGTTGTGATACGTAGACATGGAGTGGTGAACCTCATGCACCATATACGCAGCGATGTGATGTTGGCTAAGCGATTAGAATCATTGGTGAAGAATGACAAGAGGTTTGAGATTGTGGTGCCAAGAAAGTTTGCCTTGGTTTGCTTCAGGTTGAAACTCAAAACTAATGATTTGAACCGGGAATTATTGGCAGAACTAAATAAGAGCGGACGAGCTTTCGTGACTCATGGAATGGTGGAAGGAATGTATTTCATACGCTGCTGTATCGGATCAACCTTGACTGAGGAGAAGCATGTGGATGAATTGTGGAATCTCATTCAAGAAAAGACGGATATGCTCACTTATTAATTGTTTTTTTCCGTCAGATCTACATCTATTAGCTATACTTCTTTCATGTTTACTGTTTTCATTCTTAGATAGAGCGGAAAAGGTTCGTCTTGTCAGTAGATCCATACATATATGTCGTTGTATGCAAATAAAGGATTTAGATGAATATGGGAAAGAGTCTAAATGATGAAGAATGAATATCGTTTTTTCAATTTAGGAGAATGATATAGTTTATGTATTTGTTATTTTATTTGTAACTTCTATGTTTTTTTCTTGGTCTTTGTAATCTTTTTTTTTTCTATATGGGTGCGGAGTTTTTTCCTTCTAATTTACTTATTGTATGTATTGTTTCTTCTAAAAAATGATTGTAATATTTTCATAAAAAATTGATTGTAATATTTTTAACATTTTCAGAGTACTATGCCTATATATATAACCTCAATATATAGTCAATTTAACTCTAAAATAAATTTTAACTTGGATGTGAGTCAAAATTATGATTATAATGTTACTTATAGGCTTATAGCTAAAATTATTAGCTAGGAGAATAAATTCAAAGCTAAATTATATTAATAGCCATGGATTTAGTATATTTTTGTAGCTATTAGTTATTTTTTACATGGACATTTATATTTCATAGAAATATAATATTTTAACTATAACAAATATATTGTAACTAATTTACAAACCTCAAGTGCTACATGTAGATACCCATTTTTTAGGATTAATTATGGTAAATTTTATAATTATTACATAATCAGGATTAGTTATGATTCGAATTACAATTTCTTTTTTCTTTTTTTTTTTTTTGAAGAACGAATTATAATTTCTTAATTAGATTTTGTTCTAACCGATTAATATCTTTAACTTTAGCCATTTCTTATTTACATTTAGAAATATTTTATAATCTAAATCAAAGATATAAATTAGGTCAGTTTTTTAAGTTGACTAATAAATTACTTTAAATATGATTCTTATTTATATATTACATTCTTAATAAGATTTCTTTCTAAATATTTCCAACTAAACAAATTGAGGAGCAACTAAGAGAATTTCATTATTCATGAAATAGGAATTGCAATTAATATTTAACATTTTCTTTACATTGGGAAAATACATTACATATTACTATATTGGAAAATAAAATGTCGCTAACCCTGAAGGATCAGCTTTTTTATGTCGAAGGATTGGAAGTCCTCACTCAAAATGTTAAGATGGGTGAATGTCTTCTTTGAAATTCTAAACCGCAGGGTTGAAGGCCACATTCAACTCGTAAACTTATTTATAAAACTATGGACTTATGTCCCTACAACGATGAGTTACACATAATGATAATCCAACCTATAAAATGGAGATCCTAAAAATATGATGTAATATGGAATAGATCATGCACATTGAAGCATGAATTCCTGAAACGGCATCAGGTTGCACTACTAGAAAATGTCTAATTACTGACGGAAGTTTTTGACGGATATTATTCTGTCAGTAAAATTTGACGGAATTCCGTCAGTATATCTTCCATCAATAAGGTTGATGGGGTTTCTGACAGAATAGAAACTCTTTATGAGTTACGTACTCGATTTAGAGTGAAGTACCTAGCTACAAGAGTTCTTCTTATAGACTCACCTATGGATGTGGAAGTGGGAGTGGGGTCGCTTCCTATGAACCGTGGGCAACAATTATAGAGCGTTCAGTATATTTGGATAGAAGTGCATGACCATAAAAGCACTAGCTTTTTTAAACTACACTCTAAAAAGATTTGGTGTTGTATGATGATAGATATATAGAATTCAAGACTACGTGTCACTCTTGTATAATCTAAGTTATAATCACTATGCAAAGGGTCAAGGTTAAAGATACCTTTATTTATGCTCGATCTTACGTTTTTGAATGACAACTTAATAAAACGTTTTTAAAAATTTAAGTGGGAGATTATTGGGATTGACCAAATATTATGAATTTGTAAAAATGGGTCATGTGTTTTAAATGTAAAGTATCCCTTTGGAATATGAGAAGAGTTACAAGAAACATATCACTTGTTACATGTGTTTATAGTTGGATTGATGTGGTGTGCACTTTTATATTTTTTCGAGAAATTTTATTTAAATATTTTAGTAATTTAATTAAATAAGTTTTATACTGTAATAGTTCTCTTAATCAATTTTTTAAAACGTTTGAAAGAGTCTTCAAGTGACCCTGATTTTTCTCTCCGTAACTCCCTCATTAATTACTCCTAATCAGTTTTTTAAAACGTTTAAAAGAGTCTTCAACTAACCCTAGATTTTCTTCCTATAAATCCCCCACTAATTAATATCTTGCACGTTATGTTCTTCTCTCTTAATACAAGAAACAAAAAGTTGCAAAGGTCATATTCTTCTTCCAAAAAATAAACAAAGAAATTCTGAATCTATTTTACCTTAGAGGCGATCGACTGAAAGCATGTTTCCATAATCTGGAGATAGTACCGGGAATATCTTAAAAGAGAGTGACATCGTCCGTAACTCAACCCATATTTTATTTACTTCGATATTTTTATTTTTCCAACATTCGGATTTTAACTATGATAAAAAATATTGTAGCTAATTTACAATTTAACTTAAATTGATACATGTAGATATCCATTTTTTTTAATAAAAGGCTGGGATAAAAGAGGAAAGCTTGGACATCCCAGCTAGGCTGGCACCCCCAAGACAGACCTCAAAACCCAAAATGAATAAATAAATTAAGAGTTCATACAGGAGAGGAGCAAAAGAAAAGCAAAAAACAAGATCAAGAGAGTCTAAAATGTGGAAAGTTACAGATATCTTCCATAATGAAGTCATGACAGAAACTAGGAGCGGAATTCCACCATTTAATACCCGTGGACAGAGCCCCGAACTTGGCCAGTGCGTCTGCAGCCCGGTTTCCTTCCCTGAAAATATGAGTAACCGCAATTTCCATGGTGGAACATTGAAAGAGGCATTTCAACCATCTGATACGGGCTTGCCAGGGAACATCAGAACTCCGGTTTAGAAGCAAGTTTACCACATTCGCCGAATCCGATTCAATCCATAGGTGAGTCCAACCGTTCTCCCAGGCGAAATCAACAGCAAAAATGATCGCTTGCAGCTCAACAATAAATGCATCAGCAGCGTCGATGTGACATGCGAACCAACCACGGGCTAGGCCTCGATAATTTCTGAAGACGCCACCAGCGCCGGCCGCTCTATACTCTAAGGCGGAACCGTCTGTATTGACCTTCAGCCAGCTCTGCAACGGCGGGAGCCAGCGGACACAGATGATGTTTGGGGCCGGCGGAGGGCGCGGGGGGATGCAAAGGGATTGAAGAATTCGACTGTCCACAAGGCTATAGCAGAATGTTGTGATATTCTCTGATGCAGACCTTAAGACGGGTACTGTAAATTTGAATTGAAGGGAGTTCTGAGTCAAAGGTTGCACAATTGCGTGCACGCCAGATTAGTCATAGATAGCTTATTACCGCGGTTTGCCAAAGGTGTCGGACCTGATTACCAAAACGAAAGCTCATGAGTTTTGTAAAAAAATCAAGGAAGTTACCTGAGAAGTTGATGATCACCCCAAAGTTTTCCTCAAGATAATGCCACAACATCTTGGAGAAAGAGCAGTACATGAACAGATGTACTATGGTTTTCGAATCAGCTATGCACAGAGTACATCTAGAGACCATAATAATTCCCCTTTTCTGCAGATTGTCATGCGTAGCAAGCCGGTTATGCATAATTCTCCAACAGGTGAAAGAACGAGAGGGAGGTATCTGCTTTCCCCATATAAAACGATACCATGGGTTCGGAGGCCTATATGAGTGCAGCTGCTTGTAGTAGCCTTTCACTGTGAATTTTCCGAATTTAGCAGGCTCCCAGATGAAAATATCCGAATCATTCCAAACCCTCTCCACCACCCTGATCTGGTCTTCTATGTTGTGAGGTAAGTCATTAATGTTCACCCAGTAATTACCTCCAAGGAACTCTTCGACCGAGTCCACTAAGGTTCTCTGCGCAGCAGGCCCCATCCCTAGTTGATCCGCAATCGATGGCTTAATCCAAAGACCTGTCCAGAACTTTAGAGTTGAGTATCTACCGATCCACGATCTGGTATGATCTTCAAGCATTTTGAAGGTTGGCTTACACGAGGGCCAAATTGAGGACGAGTTGATGTGAACCCGCGGGCGACCAGAGGGAGAGAGAAAGCGCTCCTTGAAGAGATTAGGAGCAAACGAGTTGCCCTGTATTAGTTCCCAGGCCAATTTCCCGAGGAGAGCCGCATTAAAGCTCCCTAACTCCTTGATAGCAAGCCCGCCCTCTTCCATACTGCTGCAGCAAACCTGCCAAGAAACAGTTACAAGTTTTTAAAGTTTTTTAAAATAATAAACCGTGTTTAAAATACCAATGGATTTGGGAATTACATATGAATATGCGATTTCATCTCCGATCTAACTTATCGAGAAATTGTATTTACCAATTTATTATGTTATAATATATTTTGGTATGATTACTGAAGTATATTTTTAAAAGGTTTACGAGAATTAAAATATAATTCAAGATGCATTATAAATTATATTCGAGGTAAATTTTATATATTATTACATAATCAATATTCGTTATGGTCCGATTTATAATTCGTTAATTAATTAGATTCCGTTCTACTCAGTTGATATCTTTAACTCTAACCATTTCCTTTTTACATTTAAAAATATTTTATAATTTGAATGAAAGTTACACTACAAGAATTTCATTCTGTAACGGTCAAATGTAATGATGATACCTCTAATACCCTCGGTAAATTTTTTTTCTACATGTGTAAAAAAACTACTCTCATTAAAAGCTATATTACTAACAACCATAAATAAAAGTTATTGTTATTGATATAGGTTACTCTCGTTATTGATATACCATTTATTAACTATAAAAAAATAGCCTTGTTTTTTTTTTGGATTAGAAATGAGGAGGCGGGAGGAACGGCACAGGACATCCCAGCTAGGCTGGCACCCCCTGAAAACCGCTACCCGAAACCCAATATTATTAAAATGAAAAGGAAAACAAATAAATACAACCAGATAACCAAAGTTATATGAACCGAAATACCGCTCGGTCACAAAAGTTTTCAAACAATAAAGGTTTACAAAAATCCGGAGCTAAGTCCCACCATTGGCTATTCGTGCTTTGACGCCCCATAGCAGCTAGAGCGTCTGCAACCTTGTTCCCCTCTCGATAGACATCAGAAATTACCACATGCATTTGGTGAAGACGGGAGAGACAAGCTTTCCAATCCAGTAATAAAACCCATGGCACTCTATCAGTGCGAGTACGAACAACAGAAACCGTGTAGGTTGAATCGGTTTCGATCCAGATGGTATGCCAACCGTTATCGAAGGCCTAGTTAATTGCCACGATGACCGCCTTTAACTCTGCAAATGTGTGCGTGCGGTGAGGGATAAGGAAGCGGAAAAGCTCCTTTGAAACGCCCATGTGGTCTCTGAAAACACCATTGCATCCTGCTGCCTCCGACGTTACAGATGCATCCATGTTCACTTTCAGCCAGCCCCACGATGGATGTTTCCAGATTACCGGCATGATGCGAGGTGCGCACTGAAGCCGCGACTGAATTAGCAGATTTTTAAGGATATTTTGTTCCACCCACGAATTCCAGATGGCTTCCTTATTCAAGCTATCGGAATGTCTGATAGATTGCCAAACCAGGCGTAGCGTTATTGAGACGTTTGGCTGCTGGTCCTTAAAGATGCATGTGTTTTGGACCCGCCAGGTGAGCCAAACGACGTGAATTATAACACTTAGCCAGAGCGCAGCAATCTGCGGGCTGAAGGATAAGGATAGAGCAAAATCCAATAAATCCTTTAATGTACCAGTTTGTGGGAGACGCCTTCCAAACAAGCTTGAAATGGCTTGCCAAGGTGATGCAACAAAGGAGCAGTTAACCAATAGGTGGTCTGTTGATTCCAAATGTAATCTGCACAAGCAACACCAGGAAGCCATAATACTACCCCGCTCCTATAGAGCCAGTTGCGTAGGAAGACGATAATGATATGCCCGCCAGACCATAACCGAGTAAGAAGGAGGGATGTGAGGCTTCCATAGAAAACGGCGGGTGTGCACGTTGGGAGGTTCGAGAAGCCACCGATAGAACAGGCCTGAAGCACTCGTCCGTAGCTGGCTTCCATATGCACCGATCCTCATCTTCGCTTAAACGGATCGAAATGATCTCGTTTTTTATATCCGGGGGCAGCGGCAGGAGGTTGAACCAGGCATCCCTGTGTCTGAAAGACTGAACATCGTCAACTAACTTCAGTCTGTCCTTAACATTAATCCCCAGCTGTTCAGCCACATTCGGAACCAACCACTCATCATTCCATAAAAATTTTGTCGAAGTTTTACCCAACATCCATTGACAATTAGCCCTTAACAGCTTGTAAGCCCCTTTACTCGAGCTCCAAATTGAAGATAGCGAGATCTGTCTGGGCAAACCCGATGCACTAATGAATCTGGATCGTAATAGAGTAAAGCACAGAGAGGATCCAGTTAAGATACCCCAAGCAAGCTTACCTAAAAGAGCCATGTTTAGCAACTCATGTTTTTTCAGCCCCAGCCCACCGTCATTCAACGGTTTCGTGCATAGCTCCCACGCTGGCATTACCATTTTATCGATTCGTAGTGGAGCCCGAGCAGACAAAGTTTTTTATTTGCCTTGTCAGTCCTTTCAGCAGTAACCTGGGCCACTTATATATAATACATGAGTGAACGAGAGCGCTGTTGATTATTGATTTTACAAGTGTGATCCTCCCCGCCATGGAAAGCGCGCTCCCTTTCCATTGAGAGAAGGAATTGGCAATTTTGTCTGACAATTGTTTCAGATGGATAGTCCGAGGAGCCCCAGAAAATACCGGCACACCCTGATATTTAAACGGAAGCTGGCCAACATGGATCCCAATTAAATCCGCAAGTCTACCACTTCGTCTGGCTTCTATATGTTTCCCCACAAAGATCTCTAATTTGTTCCAGCTAACTCGCTGACCAAAAATCTGACCATACTGTTCAAAGGTTTCTACAATTACTTTAACATTGCTGACTGTTGCCTTACAAAAGAGGAGAATATCATCTACGTAGAGACGATGCGTGGGTAATCTGTCTGTAGAGGTGTAAGATTCTTGTACCAGCTTACCTGATTCCCTTAATTGAGTGAGCCTGTGGCTAAGAAACTCTTCCTCCAGAGTGAAAAGAAGAGGTGATAAAGGATCACCCTGTCGAACTCCACGGGAGCAACCAAAGTACCCATTCACCCCGGATGGTGTTAAAATAGATATAAGAGCTGATGAAAGGATATTGAGTATCCAATCCGTGAACTGCAATGAGAACCCAAAGGCATCCAGGACTTCGAAGAGAAAGTTCCAGTCTAGCGTGTCAAATGCTTTTGTGATGTCAATTTTCATACTCAAATTTCCACCAAAACACTTTTTCTGTAAAAAAAATTCACCCCTTCAGAGGCCACGACGATGCACTAGCGAATGCTACGACCACTTATGAACCCAAACTGATTGGGTGAAACAATCTCCCTGGCAACCAGAGATAGCCTGTCTGCTAAGATCTTTGAAATTATCTTGAAAACAAAATTGCTCATCACTATGGGCCGGTATTGCTCAATTCTTTTAGCCCCCTCCACCTTAGGGATTAAAGCCATGATACTGGAGTTCAAACCCGTTATGATAATACATGTCTGAAAGAACCAAAGGACGAATTTGCAGACATCACTACCAACTATATCCCAGTAAGTCTGAAAGAATGTACCTGTGAATCCGTCAGGACCAGGCGAGCTCGAGGGGTTCATGTTCATTACTGCATCTTTAATTTCTGTAGTCGATGGGCAGCGTATCAGCTCCTTATTCATGTAAGCAGTAACCGACGGCGGGATCACCTCGTGCACCACTTTTAAGTCCGCGGGGTCAGTTCTAGGATTTTTAAATAGGTTCGCATAGTAGGCCGATATGTGCTCTAAAATAGCCATATTATCCGTAACGATTTCATCACTGATTTCCAACGCGTGGATACCCATCATGGCTTGCCGATGACTGGCCATATGGTGAAAATACGTGTTGTTGCGGTCAACAAATGTGAGCTAATTAACTCGGCTTTTCTCCCGTAGAAAGGTCTCTTTCTGAAGTAGATGAACTTCCAGATTCTCGTGTGCCCTGAGTTCATGTTCACGAAGCTCGGCACTGAACCCTGAAGCTTCAATTTGCTACTGAATCTCAGAAAGTGCAGCTTCACTTCTCTCAATATTTCTGTCCAAGTGACCGAATACCTCTCGGTTCCAAATCCGTAAGACGCCTCTTAGACCTTTCAGTTTAAAACTTAACAAATTCATCGGACCGATGTCAAGGTGCTGATCCACCCAGAGCTTTTGAATTACCTCTCCCAGGTTAGGATGTGAAGTCCACATTGCTTGGAATCTGAATCTGACAATTTTTGTGGGATTCTGATAAAAGCTGAATAACACAGGGTGATGGTCCGAGTGATGTCAGGTCAGAATTGCACAGTTGAAGGACCAGCAATTCTCAAAATCCCCAGAAACCATAGCCCTATCCAGCCTGCTATTGACTCTTGCCTGAGCATGCCTTCCGTTAGTCCATGTGAAGAAAGAGCCTGAAGCCTGCACATCCGTCCATTCTCCCATATCTAGGAATTCACGAAACTCTTTATAAGGCATGCGCGCCAGCGGTGTTCCTGATTTTTCATGCGCACCAGTAGTGGCATTAAAGTACCCTATAAGCATCCAATGTCCCGGTGTTACCCTTTACAGGTCGTTAATATCATCAAACATCTATTTGCGTCTATTAGACCAAACGCTACCATACACAAAGCATACATAACTCATCTTATTCTGTATCCTGCAATTGATTAAGATGAAATGCTCATGACAAAAAAATACATTCAACAGAGAATCAACCGAAATTGATTTGAATAACCAAAGCGTTTTTCTATCCTGGCTATTAGCCGTAACAAAAGACATTCCGAGTCTAAGCCAAAATTGTGAATTAATCGAGGAAATCTCCGTCATTGGTTCAGCAATGCATAAGAATAAAGGTTTATGAGTGTTACATAACTTCATCAAATAGTTCTGGGTACCTGTATTCAAAATACCCCTGCAGTTCCAGAAAAGCATAGTCATTTAAATCTTACCGGAGGTTTGATGGGTCTTTTTGCTCGAGCTGATTGATTCTTCTTTTGTGTTTCCGTTTTCTTTGATCGAACTGTCTCCCAATCCTGGTTTTCCGAGTCCATTTCATTAGCCCAACTGATTAGAGTGGTAGCACTATTATCTGAGATATCAGTGGTGACTCGTATGTTCGAGTTTCCCGGCGAAGAAGGTCGTTCTATGTCCTCCTCCTCTGGCTCTATCTCTAGGCTGGTGGTCTAGACCTCCTTAACTTGTTCACTGACCCTCTCTGCGGGTTTCTCGAGTGCTTGGATAATACCCGCATTCACAGCGGCAACCAGAATTAATGCTTTTGTTGTATTCCTAACCGGAGGCCGTATAATCTCATATTTGGTACTCGGTTCTGACTTTTCGTGTCCCTGCTTTTTCGATCTTGAAATTTCAGGTTTTAAGTTCTGTCTACACTCATATGCCATATGCCCAATATTTGTGCAGACTTTACAGAAACTGAGTAACCTCTCGTACACTACATCAATCCAGAAGTGCTTTCCCTCTCTTTCAATTCCCAACATTGTGGGCAATTTTGCTGTTAGTTCAATATCTACCAACATTCTGGCATAGTGACCGAAGTCTCCCTCTATAGTAGCTTTATCCAGTCTGATTAAACCTCCCAATCCCCTAGCAATATCAGAAAGAATTTGGGCATCCCAATATTCCCATGGCAGGGCGTACAAACGAACCTATACATACATGTGCCTGTGTTGTTTTCTCTGCGTATGGATCGAAGTTTGCCTTCGAAGGTTATAGGCGAAAAGTTCCTGGCTTTAAGTTTAGCACCCCCTTGCTGATTGCTTTCATCTTCTCCTCTCTAGTTTTCAATAGTATATGGTAAAATCCCCTCCCTATTGAAATCAATCTCCAGGATTCAGAGAGACCCCAGATACTGTTCAGCGTTTGGCGCAGGTCTCCGACCTTTTTGGGGGAATCTCCTTTCGATAGTATTAATCTACCTATCAATGAATGTTCACATAACGCAAGTCTACGGTTCTAAGCCGTCTGGGAAATCTTGACTGATTTTATGCCGCCCAGTTCCGATATCGTTGCCAATGACACAGGTTATTCCGGCAGTGATTTTTTCAAAACCGACGAGAAAGACGGTTTCGGCGCCGGTACTGCGGACTCATTGCCGTAGCGGAGCTTTGGATTGAAGAGAACTCTGATATCAATGTGATCCTTGAGGGATTGGGAACCCGGAATCGACATGGTGCGGCGGAGCGTGGCGGCGGTTCTAACAGCGATGGTAGGCGGCGGCTAGGGTTCGAGAGCTTTCCATCTTTTCAGATCCTTTTCAAAAAAAATTGCATACTTGTTCAAACATAAACTATAAAGGGGAAAGTACAAAAATAAATCATGTGGGTTGAGTCATTTTCAAACATAAACTATGTGGTTTAAAAGTTGGCAAAGATGTACTTTGATATTGATTCTGTTAGCAAACACAGTCCAAATTATTAACGGTATTAAAAAAAAGCAAAAGTCAAAAGTCAAAGGAATTATAGTGAATTTTGTCCTTATATTTATTTATTTTATAAATTAACCCTTTTATATCTAATTATCACACACAAACCTTAAAACAAAAAAGAAAAATCATTCGCCGAAACAAAAGCTTGTGATTGGGTGCGAATCAGCCTTGTCCTCTGGATGCTCTATGGGCTCCATATGATCTATTACAGACTCCATTTTCACTAGACTCTTAAAATTTTACGAAGTTATGAAGACAATGTATAATTTTTTTATTGAGGCGAATGGCAGGGTGGAACTCAGGACATCCTAACTAGGTCGGCACCCCCTGCAGAACCCCTTGAGACCAAAGATGATATTATTAAAAAAAAGAAAAAGGAATAAAGCGTACAAGGTTATGAGAAACAGTAAATATGTCGTCCCGCAAGATTGCAAAAGAAAGCAGAAGAACAAAAACTGGGGAGCTCATCCCACCAGACAGGAGCATTGACAGTTCTACCAAAATTTACTAAAGAATCAGCGACCTGATTGCCTTCTATGTAGATGTGCGAAGCCATCGGATTAATTAAGTTGAGCTATTGTAGGCAAAGTAGCCAATCCTGCTTAATCGACCAAGGTACATCTTTAGAGCGGGTCCGTAGTATCCCAACCATGTAAGCCGAGTCACTTTCAACCCAAAGCTGAGTCCATCCCCGAGATAACGCTGTTTTGATCGCAAAAACAGTAGCGAGCTCCATAGGGAACGCAAATGCGCCTAGAAACTGCCCTTGTGATCCCCGAAAGATCCCACCGCAACCTGCTGGACCCGGGCACCCCACGACTGAGGCGTGTGTATTGACCTTTGTCCATCTCGACGGCGGCAGCTGCTAGCAGACTGGAGTTATATTAGGAGCTTTCTGAGGACGCTTGTCAATACCAAGCTCCCGCATCAATTGTGCCTCCACTAAGGAATTCCCCGATGATCCAATCCTGAAACTCGCTGCTTCTCTAATTGAATGCCATAATTCCGCAATGATACGAAGATGGACGGTTGCTCGTCTTTAAAAATGCATTTGTTCTTGGCGAACCAAATTACCCAGACAGCATTTACCATAGCAGCATACCATAAAGTCGTTGTTTACGAGCTGAATCTTTGTTTTGAGGTGGCAGTCATCAACTCATCAAGGATGGCACTCATATGAATGTTGCGGCCGAAAAAAGAGCCAATGCCTCGCCAGATTTCAATTGCAAAGGGGCAGGTGATGAAAACATAAGTCGTGGTTTCCATGGAAGATTCGCATAAGCATCATCTGGAAACCAATACCAACCCTCTTTCACAAAGCTTGTCATGTGTAGGAAGTCCTCCCTACAGGGCCCGCCAACAGATCATTGATCTCGCAGGGGGTATGTTTTTTGCCCAAATGAAACTTCGCCAGGGAGGTAGAGTAACCAGCGGGCACAGCCAAGTATAGAACAGTTTGGTATTAAACACGCCTTTGACCGACGGTACCCGGATGCAGAAATCCGTTAATTCTGTAATTCTGCTAACAAGTCGCATGCAATTAATAACATCCTGAGATAAAGCAGGTAAGTTCTCCCATCCCCTATCAGTGAGATAATCATCAACCTTATCCAAGCACCACTGCTGGTCTTTCAATGATAAACCGGCAAGCGTAGTGATAGTAGGGCTGATCCAGGCACTATTCCAGAAATTTAACTGCGACCGACGGCCAATCCACCAAAAGCAATTAGATTCCAAGGTGCAATACACTTGCTTTATGGAGCCCCAAATCATAGAATTTATTACCACTTCGCATGGTTGACCGGCACAAAGGAAACGAGATCTCAGAAGCCTGAAGCAGAGTGTATCTGATTGAAGAACTCCCCACGCCATCTTCCCAAGCATTGAGATGTTAAAGATGCGAAGGTTTTTAATACCCAGGCCCCCTTCAGTAAGCGACTGACAACAGAGCTTCTAGGGAATCACCACAAGTTTTCTAGCATCTATTGATCCAGTCCAGACAAAATTTCTAATGCATCGAGAGAGACGTTTGAGCATGGCAGCCGGCCACTTATAGACAATAAACGAATGTATGAAGCTTCCATGAATAACTGAGTTGACTAGAGCAATCCGTCCCACCATAGAGAGATGGTCACCCTTCCACTTAGAAAACTGGGCTAACACCTCATCCATTAAACTGAGGATATGCCTGGTTCACGAAACGCCAATGAAGAGGGGGACCCCTAGGTATCGAAAGGGGAGGGAGCCTTTACGCATACCAATATGATCTACCAGGCGCAATCCACATCTGTCTGATATACTGGTACCTAGAAAAATGTCTGATTTCTGCCAATTGACCTGCTGACCAAAAAGAGAGTCGTACAATGAGAAAGCTTCCCTGATGGATTTAATGTTAGTTGTACTTGCTTTGCAGAACAGCAGGATGATAAGTCCATTATTTACGTATTTTTGCATGCATATTCATATTTATATTAATGCATTTAGCTTAGATTAGATTAGGTTTTGGAAAGATTTCACTTGTTTGTTCATGATTTCTCCAGAGATAGGTTTGAAACTCTTAAAAGCTCAATAGGAAGGAATATCATCAAGGAACAGATCCAAAACAGAAGAAAATTGCCGAATTAGGGCAAAAGTATCTGTCCCGATCGTGACCATCCAGTCCCGTTCGTGACCATGCCTGAATTTCAACAAAAAGCAGAAAACTATATGTCGCGATCATGACCCCTATCGCGATCGTGACAGACAGATTCATCAACTTTGCATGGCAAAGCAAAGTCACGAACGTGACACCCCTGTCTCGTTCGTGACCGACATCTACACTGCAAAAAGACATGATTCTTCAGTTCAATGACATCTCTTTCATCCTGAATCATCATCCTTCTTCACCAAAAGCTGTGACTCTAATAACACTTGAAGAGTTATCATCTTGAAGAGACATGATTCTTCATCCACTATAAAAGAATACTCATGTCACAGACAAAAGATATACAGAGAGAAAAGAAAGAGAATAATACAGATATAATTACAGAAGTATACTATAGCAGGAAGATTCTACAGTTTCTAAGCTTCTACTTCCAAAATTGAAAGAAGCAAGATCGCGAGATACACTTCCTCGAGATACAAGACACAATATACAAAGAAGAAGACACCTAGGGGCCTGACAAACCTTATAGAGATAGTAAAAGGATTCACAACCCCTATACTCTCATATGTTATAGTCTTTATTCTATGTATTCTTTACTTTTGACAAATCATCAACTCTGTCAAACATTTGTTTATCAAAATTATAATTCAATCCAAAACAAATTATTCTATGTTCATCATCTGATTCTATTACTGCTTTCATGAATATTCTAGGAAAATCCATTTAAGCAAGACATAGGAATAGTTATCATTTTATGAAGTTAGAAGAGATTCAGTTCATAAAAGGATAATTGTATCACATGATCTACTTGTTTCGTTTTTAATTCTTAATTCCAATTCACTACGATAAGTTGAGGAATTGGAGTTATCTATATAAAAGCATCCGAATTATTTAATCCTGGATCGAGAGATTGGATTAAATACTTCTATCTTATACAACTGCAGTAAGCTTGAAAAGTGTTATTGAGTTTAAACTTATTAAAATCTATATGTATCATGGGCTATGCACGGGATAGAAACTTAGAAATATAATTTTAGTATTACTTTCATTCTTTCTAAACAAAACTATTTTAAACCAAACTATTTATTTCTCTAGAACTAAGAGAAAACGAATTTATAAAATAAATCTGTTTTAGAAGTTAATCAGCATTCTCTGTGGGAACGATATCTTTTTATTACTATAATCGGAATCATGAACTTGCGGAATTCACCTAACACAGGACATCATCTGCATAAAGAAGATGGGTTGGGAAATTATATGTACTTGAGTAGCCCATAGCCTGTAAATCCCCAGTATCATGAAGACGTGATAACCAACAGCTAAGGAAATCCTCAGCAATTCCAAAGAGTAATGAGGATAGGGGATCCCCTTGACGGACGCCTCTAGAACAACGGAAATAACCAGAGGTGGCAGCCCCGCTCAGAATGGAGATCCTAGTTGAGGAGAGAATATAAGGACCAAATTAAATCTTTTCCCTTTGACTTTTAACACCGTTAGTCAATTTGGTATGTGTTTGCTAACGGAATGAAGTACATGGTACCATTTTGTAAACTTTTAAACCACATAGGTGTTGTTCGAAAACGGGCGTAACCATAAGGTTTATTTTTGTACTTTTTCCTAGTTTTAATGCTATTTATTAAAGTTAAATAAAGAGAATTTGAATGGACCCTTACATATTTTTTATCGTTATATAATTTGTTTTCGTTAGGATATTTTGTAAGTTGTTTTATTATATCTATTAAATACAAATATAATTTTTTTTTCAGTTATATTGGTTTTAATACTATTTATAAAGTTAAATGAATGGAATTTGAATGGATCCTTACATATTTTTTTTGTCAATATGTTCTAATTTTTTTTTAAATTATATCGGTTTTAATGCTATTTACTAAAGTTTTTAAATAAAGAGAATTTGAATGGATCCTTATATATTTTTTGTCAATGTGTTATAATTTTTTTTAATTATATTGGTTTTAATGCTATTTTTTTGATAAAAATTGGGACGAGACAGAACTAGGGCGGGGTGAACACCTATGGCCCAAGAATTGTCAAACCCGCAATATATTAATAAAAGGAAAAATGAATGTTTGAACAAGAAGAGAGGAAGGAGAACAAACAAAAGAAGAGGGGAGGAGAAAAGTTTAGAGAAAATTAAGAGAAACGCAAATGTGAAATACTACAAATGTCATCATTGATAAACCTGTGGCAAAAAGCAGAAGCGGAAGGCCACTAATTGATCATTGAAGAAGAGACTCCAAATTTTGCCAAAGCATCAGCAACTCTATTTCCTTCCCTAAAGATGTGAGAAAAGAGAATGTTCATCCTAGAGCAAATACTGAGACAGTGCAACCATTCTTATCGAATACTCCAAGGAACATCCATGGAACGATGTCTAAGCAGATTAACAACGTACATTGAGTCCGACTCAACCCAAAGCTGATGCCAATTTTTCTCCCAAGCAAGTTCAATTGCGAAAATAGCGGCTCTTAATTCAGCCATATAAGCAAAAGAAGGAGGGATAGAAAAAGCAAAACAACCTTTGGGAAAACCTCGATAGTTGCGAAAAATACCACCCGCTCCAGCCTCGCCAGGAGTGCCAAAAGCAGAGCCGTCCACATTTACTTTAACCCAGCCCGGAGGAGGTTTAAGCTAGTGGACCAGAATAATGTTGGGAGCAGGAGGCGGCCTAGGAGGAGCTAGAAGACGGGATAAGATAACAGCATCTCTCCGGGAAGAGCAAAAAGCTTTAGAAGAGGCAAAGGACTCGCGAATCATTCGAAATAGTTTGATCTTCGAGTGTTGAATAGAAGGAGAAACATCTTTAAAGATTGCTTCATTCCGACAATGCCAGATTAACCAGATGCAAGTGATAACGGCAACATTCTAGATTGTCGACACTTGAGAGCCAAAATGAATGCTGCGGAGATTGCTGAAGAAGTGGATGAATTGGGAATGCCGAGGTAAAGAGCAGGCAAAATGAATCTCAAGTGCCCTCCAAAGAGAATCTGCAAAAGAACAACTAATGAATAAATGATTAATGGACTCAGTATCCCTGCCACAAAGAACACAGCAAGAGGCAATGGAGAATCCAATGTGCTGCAGGAGATCGTGAGTCGGAACCCGACCATGCAAGGTTTTAATGCTATTTACTAAAGTTAAATAAAGAGAATTTGAATGGATCCTTATATATTTTTTCTTCTGTTATATAATTTTTTCGTTGGGATATTTTGTAAGTTATTTTATTATATCTATTAAATATTATTATTAATTTTTTTCAATAATATTGGTTAATGTTATTTATTAAATTTAAATTAATGAAATTTGAATGGATCCTTACATATTTTTTTGTCATTATATAATTCTTTTCGTTAGGATATTTTGTAAGTTATTTTATTATATCTATTTTTTTTATCGAATAGGGTTATTTTATTATATCTATTAAATATAAATTAGATTAGATTAGATATAATATTTTTAATTTTCCTTTGTTACTATTTTGACAATTCATAAAAAAATGCCTCTAAAACTCTTCTCGTTAATTTTTCTATGCTTCGACTATATATATATATATATATATATAGGTGCCTTCTATGGTTACTTTGTTTTTGACAAAGTACCATTATTTGTGTGTTTTCACCATTGGATGATGGATTAGAAAATTAATCCAATGACGAAAACACACAAAGTAAGGCTTACTTTGTTTAAAACAAAGTAAGCATAAGCACAGATTACGTGAATCTCATAGAGGAATGAAAATTGAAAAATGAAAAATTTAATGTTAAGAATATATGTTAAGTAATATTAAAAGTAATATTAAAAGAACAAACTTCACGTTGATGAACGATAATGTATTGTGGAATGTGAAGGTTATCGATGGCAAAAAGATGGTCTCTGGGCCTTGATGCGGAGCGCGCCTAGGTAGAGCTTACGAAATGTATATATTATGTTGAGTGCGTTACGACTATGGATGTGATCTTCCTAAATGCTCTATCTCTACTAGACGCTACCACTTAGGGGCAAGTGTACCCCGTCGTATCAAGTAATAATCCGGTTAAGACCGGGTATCGAATCCACGGGATTTATAACTACAAGTATTAAACGACTCGGTTTTATACGTTATCTAAGCGGTGAATACTTTGAGTTGATTCGGGGAACAACTACAAACTACTCCTAACTACGGGTGAGACAAATTTATATAACAAAAACTCTACGAAATGATATGGATGGCGATAAGTTATAAATATGACAAACAATGATAAACAAAAACTCTATTAATCATATCCATCTCTCTTTTGGTTCCAAGTCTTATGTGTGATCCATTAGGTTCTTACTACTTCTGGCCGTATGCAACTATTAAATTAATTTCTTCAAGAATTATATTTAATCCTTGCATAACGGAATGATGTACTGAGTATGTTATAGGCAAGTCTGTAATCATTCCCCCAGAGTCCGTTAAGAAGACAGGTTGATTCTGTCGTTAACCCTTCCGTATTAGTTACAGTATAATTCGATCCTTTATCAACTACATCCTTGAACTGAATCTTATGACTATGGGTGATGTCAAGTCACATATAGCGAGACGTTCATTTTACTTGTACAGGCCGAGTCAACTCAAATAGATAGGTTAAGTGAAATCTGTATTTCTACTCTTAAGCTATCACCTTGTAAGGATTTAGAGTCGAGTCTTCCACAAGCGATCCTTGGATATATCTCCCATTAATCGGGAGTGATAAATGCTCAATCCAATGTATAACTACCCTGACATTACCTCCTGTGACACCCAACCTTTGCAGTTCACACCCCAGAGTCATCTCTATTAAGGATCTTGGGACCACAGGATCAAAGTCTCACATTCAGTAATTCAGGATGACCAATTAACATTCCTTTGAGTCTGAGGATTACTTATACCTATTAATACCAATGAGATGAAGAGGTGACAAGGATGAATCTACCCATCCTGTTATCTCAAATCGGATCCCCAATCCTAATGAACGATGTTTCATCGGATCTATGTAACTGTCCAGATATCTATATATATAAAGCTTGTGAGATCAGCTTTCTGTCGGACAGAAGACATTGTTACATACAAGTCTCAACAGTGATATATCAATCCTAAACATATCACTTGACTTGGGGCGGTTTTAAGTTTATTAGTTTATTATAAAGTTTTGTCTCACTTCATGCTTGTATGAACACTTTATAATCACTTTAAACAAACTTACGGATTTCCTTTTATTAGACTTTATTTAGTGCTTAAAAGGGATTGCCTTTATATAGTTATAAAACATATATCTCATTAAAACAAATGATATAAAGAACAATTCATTTACATTAAGTTTGTATCCTGCAACAATTGACTATAGGACACTAAACCCCAACATACTCCCACTTGGACTAAAGCCAATTGTTTCTAAAACTTATCCCAGTAGAAGTTAAATGACGATCATGTACTTTCTGGGTTAAAGGCTTTATCAACGGATCTGCAACGTTGTCCTCTGTAGGTACTCTTTCTATTCTCACATCTCCTCTAGCCACAATCTCTCTAATGATGTGGTATCGCTTTAGGTAGTGCTTGGATGCATTATGAGACCGTGGTTCCTTTGCTTGCGCAATGGCTCCATTGTTATCACAGTACAGAGTAATGGGATTGACAATGTCAGGCACCACACCTAGTTCTGTAATGAACTTTCTAATCCAAACTGCTTCCGCAGCAGCGATGTACTCTGACTCGGTCGTAGAGAAAGCTACGCTTCCCTGCTTGGAACTTTTCCAACTGACCGTGCCCCCATTCAAGATAAACATGTATCCTGATTGGGATTTAAAATCATTCTCATCTGTGAGATGACTAGCGTCTGAAAATCCTTCAATTTTCAGATCTCCTTCTCCGTACACTAGGAACATATCTTTATTCCTTCTCAAGTACTTAAGAATGTTCTTGACGGCAATCCAATGCTCGTCTCCCGGATTCCCTTGGTAACGACTCGTTACAGATAACGCGAACGCTACGTCAGGTCTAGTGCATAGCATAGCATACATAATCGAACCGATCGCGCTGGCGTACGGGACTACAGCCATACGTCGTTTGTCATCATCAGTTTTAGGACATTGATGATTGTTTAACTTTACTCCATGTACCATGGGTAAGTTACCTCGTTTCGATTCAAGCATGCTAAACCGATTTAGTACCTTTTCAATGTATGTAGCCTGTGAAAGACCAAGCAGTCTACGCGATCTATCCCTGTAGATCTTTATACCAAGTATATAGGCTGCTTCACCAAGGTCTTTCATTGAGAAGTTACCGGATAACCATACTTTTACCGATTGTAATAGAGCAATGTCATTTCCCATTAACAGTATATCGTCCACATATAGTATGAGAAATGCTATAGAGCTCCCACTTGCTTTCTTGTAAATGCAAGCTTCTCCGCAATTTTGTTCGAAACCAAATTGTTTTATGGTTTCGTCAAAACGCTTGTTCCAGCTTCTAGATGCTTGCTTGAGTCCATAAATGGATCTCTGAAGTTTGCAAACTTTATTTGCATCCTTTGATATGAAACCTTCAGGCTGCATCATGTATACATCCTCAAGCAGGTTTCCGTTTAGGAAAGCTGTTTTCACATCCATTTGCCAAATCTCATAATCGTAGTGAGCGGCAATAGCAAGCATGATTCTGATTGATTTGGACATGGCAACAGGAGAGAAGGTTTCGTCATAATCAACACCTTGTTTCTGACGATATCCTTTCGCTACCAGCCTAGCCTTGTAGGTGCTAACCTTTCCATCCATGTCAGTCTTCTTTTTGAAGATCCATCTGCACCCAATGGGAATTATCCCTTCGGGTGGATCAACCAAAGTCCACACTTGGTTAGTATACATGGAATCCATTTCAAAATCCATGGCCTCAAGCCATGCTTTAGAATCTGGACTAGTAAGAGCATCTTCGTAGTTTTCGGGTTCGTCGTCTAACACGGGAACCTCGTTATCATCTCCCACTAGAAAACCATATCTAACTGGGAGTTCACGAACTCTTCGTGATCTACGAATAGGTGCCACTGGAGTCTCATATAATGGGACTTCTTCGGGTACCTCAACCGCTTCTGTTGTTTCAGTTGGTGTTTCTTCCTCTTGAACTTCGTCGAGTTCAATCACGCTTCCCTTTTGCGTTTCTTCGAGAAACTCTTTCTCTAAGAAGGTTGCGTGCTTGGATACTATTACTTTTTGATCATCTGGATGATAGAAGTAATACCCTATGGTTTCCCTGGGATATCCAATGAAGAAACATTTATCAGATTTAGAATCTAATTTGTCGGACGCAATGCGTTTGACATATGCTGAACAACCCCATACTCTCATAAACGAGAACACGGGTTTCTTACCAACGAACAATTCATATGGTGTGGAACTAGCGGATTTAGTTGGTACTCGGTTTAGGATGAAGAGGGCAGTTTCTAAGGCATAGCCCCAGAACGTCTTTGGAAGTAAGGCCATGCTCATCATGGATCGTACCATATCTAATAGGGTACGGTTTCTCCTCTCGGATACACCATTGTGTTGTGGTGTATAGGGAGGTGTCCATTGTGAGCATATCCCACATTCAGTTAGATAATTCAGAAAATCATCAAAAAGATATTCGCCACCTCGATCAGATCGAAGCGTCTTTATTTTCTTTCCTAATTGATTTTCCACTTCATTCTTGAAGAATTTGAACTTGTCAAAGGCTTCTGATTTGTGCCTCATCAAGTAGATATAGCCATATCGAGTATGGTCATCTATGAAGCTAATGAAGTATCTGAATCCTCCTCTTGCTTGGACTAACATAGGACCACATACATCTGAATGAATGAGTCCTAGAGTGTCTGATACACGCTCACCTTTATTGCTAAAGGGTGTCTTTGTCATTTTACCTTTTAAACATGATTCGCATGTTTCCAATGATTCGGAATCGATTGGATCTATAAGCCCATCTGTATGTAGCTTTAGCATGCGTCTCTTGTTTATATGGCCTAAACGACAATGCCACAAGTAAGTTGAATTATCTATCTTATGTCTTTTGGTATCAATTGCAAAAACAGGAGTTTTATCATCTAACACATAAATCCCATTTTGTGATATTCCTGAAAAATAAAAGATCGAATCTTTATAAAAATTGCAACTATTGTTCTTTATTGAAATATGAAAACCGTCGTCAATAAGACGGCTAATAGAAATAATGTTACGAGACATCTCAGGAACGTATAAACAATTCCTTAATTCTATTACAAGCCCAGAGGGCAAAGGTAAAGCATAATCTCCAATTGCGAGAGCGGCAACTCTTGCTCCATTTCCAACTCGCAAGTTTATGCTTCCTTTCTTTAGTTCCTTAGTCTGATTTAGTTCCTGCATATTTGTACAAATATGAGATCCACATCCGGTATCAAGTACCCAAGATTCAGACAGTGAAACTGTATTTATTTTAATATAAAACATACCAGATGTAGAAGCATCGCCTTTTCCCTTCTTGAGGGTGGCTAGATACTCCTTGCAGTTTCTCTTCCAATGCCCGTCTTTACCACAGAAGTGGCATTCTCCTTTGGGCTTCTTCACTTCCTTTCCCTTGGACACAGCTTTCTTACCTTTCTTGGGATGTTTAGGATTGGGAGAATTCCCTTTCCTCTTCTTTGATCCCTCTATGACAAGAGCCGGTATAGCCTTGTCTTTCTGAATATTGGGCTCAACTGACTTGAGCATATTTGCAAGCTCTTCAAGAGAGGTTTGCAAGTCATTCATCTGATAGTTCATGATGAACTATGAATAACTCTTTGGGAGGGATTGAAGAATTAAGTCTACACTTAGTTCGTTATCCATCGCGAATCCAATACTAGAAAGTTTGGTAATGTAGCCAATCATCTTGACACAACGTGTCATTATAGATGTGCCCTCTTGCATCTTGCAACGATATAGCAACTTGGATATCTCGTAGCGTTCGCACCTGGTCTGTTTCCCAAACAGTTCTTTTAGGTGCACGATGATGGAACATGCATAGTTGCCTTTTTAATTCCGATGTCATCGATGCAAGTATGATGCATCCGGCATGATCGTCATCAGCCTTGTGCTTCTGGTAAGCATCGATTTCCTCGATGGGAGCATCATCCTCAGGGATAGGGGGTATCGATGTATCAAATACATACCCTATTTTATCGAACTTCAAAACAATTTTGAGGTTGCGATACCAGTCGGTGAAGTTTGAACTATTCAACTTGTTATCGGTAAATGTATTTTGCAGATTGGTGTTAGTCATGATTTTAAGAGTGTTTTAATTTAAAACTTGAGATGTGAGAAAGAGTAAACGTATGTCATTCATTTGCTTTAAAGTATATCAATCTAAAATTATAGGCCTTTTAGTTTATTTCAGATTGCTCCCACTATTTTGCCAAATTAATAACCCTCCATATTAATTCGAAGAATTTCACAAATCCTTTAGTGAGCTAGGATCCTAACTCCTGAGATTTCGCCTTGAGTTTGCTCAACAAGCTAGTCTCATTTGTTAGGTAGATTCATGTAATCAATCACATCTTGAATGTGACTCCTAGGTTATTGGGTTACTAACCACATTAGTAACTAATATGCTATTCACATTAATCCCAACCATATTGCCCATTAGTTTATGACAACATGAGTTTGCTCATCCAATTATCATAATCTAATTTAAGTATTACCCCATATTCATGAAAGAATGACTTTCGATAATTCAGGTGTTACCATAAGACCCCGAGCTTGAGTTTGCTCAACAACCCAAAGGCCCCCAGTACTGCCGGCTGAATTATAATATTAGGGAGGGGCAACCGATTTTAATAACTTGCTTATTTACTTAACTTTTTAACGAGGGATTTTATTTAAGTCTCATAATCTAACTTAGTCTTGATTTGCTTTAGCATACATCAGACATACATACATTCACATACATTGGCGTTATGGACATATCATCTAAATTATTCCGTCGAGCCAGAGACGGAATAAAAGGCCAAACCTAAGGAAATACTAACTATTACATATTTCTCTTTAGGTCCTCCGTCTTCTCCATGGCACCTTGAAATTACATATTAATTTCTATACTACTATAAGAAAACTTCAATTGAATTGAAGGGAATCAGATGAGAGGAGAAATTACAATAGATAGTAGAAAGGCAGGACACGCAGGCCCTATTTCAAAAATACCAAAAGACTAAAAGAGGGTACAAATATGTCCATAACTCCAAACATGCATAGACTCAATTAAATAAATTTAATTGGTTGATTACATAACCGACTTATGTAATATTTAGGTTAATCATATTAACTCGTCAAATTAACTTTCATCCAATTTTACTTCTAATCGTTTTGTATCTTTATATTAATATAACCATATAAAACGTCGATTATGCATGTCCCAATTATTTTGATTTCAATTCATTTAACACTTTGATTTACAACTTGGTAAAAACAAACTTTTAAACGAATTTTTTCATTCGATAATCAAAACAGAAAACTATTAATTTCCGAAACATATATATATATATATATATAAATTATATTCAAGCCAATTTTAACAATTAAAATCAAGTGGGATTTGGGCTTGGGCCCGAAACTGGGCTGCTGCGCACGCGGCTGCTGCCGCGAGGCAGCAGCCGCGCGACAGCGGCTGGTCGCACCGTGAGGCGCGACCCGAGCCGCTGTCGTATTTTATTTTATTTTTTAAATAAAATATATATATATATATATATATATATATATATCAGATTTTAAAACGGTTTTAAAAACGATTTTCAGAAATAGGAAAAACTACAATAGATTTCCGTTTTATCTTTTAGAATTAATAAAACTAATTTTATTAACCTAACTATAAAACAAATAGATTTTGTTATAATGATTATCGACCGAAATAATTAGGAACATACGCATAATCAATTTTAAATAACAATTAACTAAAATTTATTTATCTTTAGAATTAATTAATCAAACTATTTGTTAATTAATCCTAACCATAAATATTTATTCAATCCTATTGAAAAACTTCTAAATTTTCATATATGAAATAACGGATTTAACGATGGCTCTGATACCACTGAAGGAAATTAAGGTTAAGGTATAGCAGCGGAAATATAAAAATTTTAGCCTACTTCCTTTTAACCATAGGATCCGTTAATCGTTATTTCATATAAAGAGGGATAAGAAGGAATACCTTTCGATGAACAATCTACCGTTGTTAAAGAAGCGCCCACAAATCTTCTCCGAGATTCCAACCACAAAGTATAACACGGTGAGGTTAAGATGGAATCAACCCTTATGAGATGCAACCAAATTAGATTGCCTCTAATTAACCAACACAAGATCAAAGAGAAAAAGAGATGGATGAGATTAATCAATTGACGGAAGCCGCATGAATTCTTGTCCACGAACTAGGGGATGCGAATTCACTCTCTCACACTTAATGTAGGTTTCGAAAATCACACTAAGGGGAGGGGATTAGCTTTTTTCGAAATTCTCATAGGGAGGGGGTATATATAGTCGCTTGTATCTAAACCCTAGTTAGATAGGAATAGGTTACTTAATAGGAATTTCATTCGGAATAGGATTCCTAATTATTATCTTATAATATATCAAATACATTTAGGATAATAATAAATAACCTAATTGGATAATAATAGGAGTATATTAATCTAATTAAAACTCCTAAGTTAATTATCTCTTAATTAATTTAATTCACAAACCTAATCAAATTAGGATTAATGGAATTAAAATAATTCCTTATTTACTATATATAAATTTCGGCCCCCTCTATATAAATAGGCCTTACTGGGCTCAATTGGGCTTCCATCTATTAATCATATCCATCTCTCTTTTGGTTCCAAGTCTTATGTGTGATCCATTAGGTTCTTACTACTTCTGGCCGTATGCAACTATTAAATTAATTTCTTCAAGAATTATATTTAATCCTTGCATAACGGAATGATGTACTGAGTATGTTATAGGCAAGTCTGTAATCATTCCCCCAGAGTCCGTTAAGAAGACAGGTTGATTCTGTCGTTAACCCTTCCGTATTAGTTACAGTATAATTCGATCCTTTATCAACTACATCCTTGAACTGAATCTTATGACTACGGGTGATGTCAAGTCACATATAGCGAGACGTTCATTTTACTTGTACAGGCCGAGTCAACTCAAATAGATAGGTTAAGTGAAATCTGTATTTCTACTCTTAAGCTATCACCTTGCAAGGATTTAGAGTCGAGTCTTCCACAAGCGATCCTTGGATATATCTCCCATTAATCGGGAGTGATAAATGCTCAATCCAATGTATAACTACCCTGACATTACCTCCTGTGACACCCAACCTTTGCAGTTCACACCCCAGAGTCATCTCTGTTAAGGATCGTGGGACCACAGGATCTAAGTCTCACATTCAGTAATTCAGGATGACCAATTAACATTCCTTTGAGTCTGAGGATTACTTATACCTATTAATACCAATGAGATGAACAAGTGACAAGGATGAATCTACCCATCCTGTTATCTCAAATCGGATCCCCAATCCTAATGAACGACGTTTCATCGGATCTATGTAACTGTCCAGATATCTATATATATGAAGCTTGTGAGATCAGCTTTCTGTCGGACAGAAGACATTGTTACATACAAGTCTCAACAGTGATATATCAATCCTAAACATATCACTTGACTTGGGGCGGTTTTAAGTTTATTAGTTTATTATAAAGTTTTGTCTCACTTCATGCTTGTATGAACACTTTATAATCACTTTAAACAAACTTACGGATTTCCTTTTATTAGACTTTATTTAGTGCTTAAAAGGGATTGCCTTTATATAGTTATAAAACATATATCTCATTAAAACAAATGATATAAAGAACAATTCATTTACATTAAGTTTGTATCCTGCAACAATTGACTATAGGACACTAAACCCCAACACTTACCATAAATGGAGAGACATTCTGCCGAGCTGACCAAAAGCTGACCGAGGACAGAAGATACTCAAATCTGATTGGCCGAGAGCTCTGAGCAAGACTGGGTGACAACGACAGGAAGCCGTTTCCCTCCAACGGTTATTTCGAAATTCGAAATGACCGATGCCTCAGACGTCTCCATAAATAGAGCCCTTCAGTTGCTTTATTCTACACAGAACTTGATCAAGCCATTACGCTGACCAAAATTCTACGCAAAATTCTGCAAGAAAAAGCAAAGCAATCTTACACTAAATTTCATATCTTTCGTGTAAAAGTCTAGAGTGATTATTCAATCATCTAAGGTGTCTTAGCAATCATTGTTTAGGACAAACACTTATCATTTCTAGAATTAGAAAGGAGAGGCTGAGTACTCGGTTATAGTACTCAGCGAGAGATTAGGAGTGAGTAGAGGTATAGAGGAAGGTACTCTTGTTATACTCAGCTTCTAAGTTGTAAAAGGTTTGATTCTCTACCGTTAAAGAGCTCAGTAGAGAATTCGAAATCTCGGAACGTGTTTCGGGGACAGGACGTAGGCTTGGAGGCCGAACTTGGATAAATCTGCTGAGTAATATCTTTCTAACCTTAAACTCCTTTATTTATATATTGCTTGCTTAAACAAAACTGACCAAGTAAAGAGGTCACGCTGAGTTGTATACATTGAGTATCTGAGTTCAGGAATAGACTCAAGTGCTATCTCCTGACTTAACGAAAGAAGCTGACTTAGTCACCAGTTGACTAAGCTAGCGTCTTAATATACTCAGCGCGCTGTGTAATCCTTTTTCAAAGAAAAAGAAGTCAGCCTTAACGTATTAAAATTTTAAATAGTTCCTATCCCCCCCCTTGGAACTAACTTGTTACGTTATAAGGGACCAACATGTGGTATCAGAGCCTAAAAGCTCACTGTTAAAGGTTTAACTACCTTGAGCTGATCCCCACTATGGCTGAAAGCAGCACTCGGTTTCTCCCAGGAAACCAGACAACTCAGATCTTACCTGAGGGGCTGTCCATTACTCGGCCTCCCCTATTCTTCGGGTCTAACTATACCTTTTGGAAGAATAGGATGAAAAACTTTATTTAGGCAACAAACATGAGTGCATGGCTTTCAATAGTCCAAGGCCCGTTTGTTCCTGTTGAAGTTGTGGCTGGCCAAACAGTTGTCAAAGCTGAGGCCAAATGGACAGAGGATGATCTCAAGAAGCTACAAAATCACGCTTCGGCTATAAATATGCTTCACTGTGCGCTTGATGCTGCAGAATATAATAAGATATCAGGTTGTGAGTCGGCGCAAGAGATCTGGAAGAAGCTGGAAGTCACCTACGAAGGAACCAACAAAGTGAAGGAGTCTAAGGTGAACCATCAGATGAGATTATACGAGCTGTTCGAAATGAACGATTGTTGAGCGATTTCCGCAAGTGCACGGTATACGCTTATAGTAATAAAAGATATCGATCTCACAGGGAATGTTTTTTAAACAAAACTTATTTATAATCGGTTAAATTTACTTTTAGGTTTATAATATGGAAAAATCGTTTAATCGGTTTTGGTTTTGAAATTGCTAGAATGAGAATTAGATAGAGTATGAAAACGTTAGAAAATATTCTGATTTAAGAATGAATTTGCAAGATAGGAACGTTTAGTACTTTTTAGAAAAGTAAACAGATGTATTTGTTTGCATTAAGCAAAGAAAACAACTTTAAACTTTGTACGAATTATAAAGATGAAATAAATGACGGAACCTCTAATTAATTGGCTTTGAACATGACAAAACCCTTTCGGGATAGTTGCCCTTAATCAAATTAAAACTCTTTCGAGATAATAATTTGCCTAAGTGTTCAACAAAGTTTCCTTGTAAAGATTTTGAATTAAATATGTTTTAATGAAAACACCAGCAGTCACTTTAGTGGATTGGTTACCATAAGTGCTGCATAAAAATCTATCGAATAGAACGGACTTTATTAGATGAAATATAAATTGATACAAGTTTACAGAGAACATGGAGCATGGAAACATTCGACGACTTGCAAGTGAACGGGTTGTCAATCCTTTCCTTGGGTTTCGTTAGAGTTTGTCAGGCTCAGGGGCAGATCCTCTACTCAATCTTCTCGCTGAATCTTCGTATTAGAGACTGGGTCGGTCTACTACCAAAACGAAAACTAAACTGGAACAATGTCTAAACGCTACTAAACTTGTTATTATTGAATAAACAATGTGTGTACAGCATATTGCTTTTTACAGAATCGAAATCTAACTTCTGAATCACTTGACTCGGAATTTCTGCATAAATTCTATACTCATCTCTTTTTTCTACATATCTTCAACTCTCCATCAACTCTTTATTTATAGATGTTGAAGAGTCTTGATTGAAGTGTCGTGTCCGTTGTGAAGGATCATGTCCGTTGCGAAAGGACGTCTTTATCCACCCGAACGATCGCGTTTCGTCGAAAACGAAAGTGTGTAACTAGGCTTCTGAAAACTCCTGCTCGTACCGAGAATATTAAATTCTCTACCGAGAATGGGGGAGCATCAATTGGTCATCAAACGAAGGAAGGAAAAGCTGGGGAACGCGTGTCGCGACCGTGAATTTGGGGGCCGCGGTCGCGGCACGGAATGTTTTTCAGTTCTTCTGCTTTCGTTCGCGTCCTCGATTTGGCGTTATTAATTTCTATCGTCTTCGACTCCTTTTGTAGGGTTTTTCTTCTGCTTTCGAGCTCTTTTCATTCCTATTTGGATTTTACTAAATATTTATGTACCTTACAAGAAAGAAACATATTCGAGAGTAAAAGCTTTCTAAACAGTTAAAAATAGCATAAATTCGTAGCAATATTGATGTAATTAACGATGATATTTTAGGTATATTTTGGGCTTAACAAATCTCCACACTTAATCTTTTGCTAGTCCCGAGCAAAATTTCACTAAATTTATTCTCTAACTAATCTCTTTATGAAAATAAAACATATATCTCTGTATTACCTTTTAAATTAGTTAAGTCGAAAAGACTTACTTCTCATGGCAAATTTATACGCAAAATATCAAACTAACTTAGTATAAATACGATATATCATTCGTCTTGTATTTCCAATTTTGAATTGAAGCATTCGGGACGATATAAGCACGCATGTTATTGAGTCTTTCATCTCAAGGCATTTCAAAGCACAAAATTTCTTTCCCAAACCTAAACTAATATATGAGATATATTATTTTAAATAAGTACTTGGGTTAATTATTTGCTTAGTTACGCCCGAGATAAGGGTGGTCTTGATCGTAACTTTATACGTATTTTATTGTTTTGTGTTTGCTTAAGAGGTACCGACCATGCCATGGGTGGACGCAATCGTTACTTTAAACTTATACACGCTTATAATTTTTTTTAACGTTCCTTCCATACCTCGATTGTGATAAGGGTGGTCGCAATCGTGGCCAAAAGTAAACGGTACTTAATTATTCTTCCCTTTCATACCTCGATTGTGATAAGGTTGGTCTCAATCGTGGCCAAAAGTTAAGAATTCAACTAATTGATTAATTAATATGAATTATAAAATTAAAATTGGGAAAAAGAAAGATAGCACATTCATCATATATTGACTTAAAATTCAACATGTATTATGGCTAAAGTTTCCTTAAAAACTTCAATTGGTGTTAATGTAAGACGAAATCAAACCGAGCTAAAAATTGTTAGTTCAATTTAATGCCTATAAACCTAATTGAAAATTTAAAATAAGATTTATTGTACCATGAATTGCATGATATAAAATAGAGATTGAAATAAAGAATTTATTACTAAAATACATTCACTCGAGACAATTTTACTTAAAATCGTATCGGAGATTTGTGAAATTTTTTTGAAAAATATTACCCGTATAGAAATATTATTTCTAACGATAATGATAACCTAAAAAAATAATCATATTAACTTATGGTTAATTTATGAATATATGAAAATGTGTTGCAATATATTAGTGTTGAAAAATAAAATGTGTTGCATTTATTCGTTTTGCAAAATAATATTTTCGTAGCATTTATTCGTATACGTATAGAAATTGATATATGTATATCTCCTCCCACACTTAAATTGGACTATGTCCTCATTGGTGCAAAAAATAATGGAGAAAACATAAAAAATAAATACGAAATAAGTCATACGAAACAAAGATTGAAATTGTAGCAAATGAAACATTCAACATTAAAGTAAAAATAGAAAATGTACCAAACATATGAAAAATAAAATTGTACCAAATTATAATAAGATAAAATTAAAGAAAATGAAACAACCTATGCTCGAGGCGGGGAATCCGGAGGTGTAGGTGAAGTCTCCACATTTCGGCGTCGGAAAAAGGAAAGCATCCGATGCCGAGTCGATCTATGCTCACGCCTCAAAAGCTTGAGGTTGTCATTCATTACCATATTATTTTCTACCAAATCATCAATTCTTAAGTTCATTTGACGATTGTTGGAATTGATTTGGTCCAAAATCCTCCGCAAATCCACCGGATCATCCGCTTGAGGTGCTTGGGGTTGTGGTTGAGCTTGGGGTTCATCTTCCTCTCCTTCCGCCTCTCCGCCGCCTTCGGTACCTACAAATTGAGAACTTGAAGCGCCACCACCCATAGTGCCACGAAGGTGGGCAATACGGGAGGCATACGAAATAAAGACGGGGGGACCTTGTGGTAGCAATAAATGAGCCCGCTCAAGAGCCGAGATGTCCAAAAGTGGAATATACCCACGGTAGGTGGACATGTCAAAATCAGCCAATTCACCCCGAGCTCCCAACACAATAGCGGTGATAAAATTATAAAGAGGGATTTGAATGGTAGTAGCCCTCGAAGCACAGAACAAATTATCAAACAACATGCCAATGCTATCAATCCTCAAACCTTTAAACAAGCTATCCAAAACATATAAATCCCGAACATGAACCTTTGAACTCTCCACACGACCAAACAAGGAGAAACTCAAAAATTTGTGAAAGAAGAACACACAATTGTCCTTAATCAGCTTGCTTGAAGTGTTTTTGGAATTAAAATAGTCTTAGTCCGAAAGAGTTTGCCAAACAGCATCATTATCAAAATCTTTAGGCTTATCATAAAAATCAGAAGTACGGAAACCAAACATGTTTCCCATTGCATCATAATCAATGGTGTATGTGATACCATTATTACGAAAAGAGATTGAGGTTTTCTTCTTATTCATTTTCAAGGTGACCAAAAATTCCACCACATATTCATTAATACGCGGAAAACGCATATTAACGAATTCTTGCCAACCTAATGCCTCAATAAAAGCATCAATTCGAGTAGAGAAATTCAATGTTCGTACCGAATGGAAGTCTAAGAAGTGCATATCCACAAATTGGCGGTCGGCTTGTGAAAAATGTTTGAAACGAACGGCTTCCTCCTCCGAAGCGATGTCGAAATAAGCTCCACATTGAACCCGAAGGCGATTAGCTTCCGTAACAGCGGGCTTGTTACCAACACGCTTAGTCCTAACCATGGTAATGGTGTTTAGTGTGTTTAGGGTTTGAGAAGAAGAAGAAGAAGAAAAAGGAATTGAGAGAAAGAGTAAAGCTTGAAGATGAGTTTGGGGGTTGGAATTTGGAAGTGATTGAAAATAGAAAAGATGATAGAAATTGGAGTGAATAAATTGGGAAGAGTAAAAGTATGTTTTTTGGGAAGAGTTTGGAGTAAGGGATTGGGTAAAAATAGAGGTGATGTGAGGTTTGTGTAAGAGGTAGGGTTATATAGGGTGATCAGGTGAATGTATAGGTAAAATAGGAATAGGAATAGGCAAAAATATTGGCAAAATCGGAATCAAAAGGGCATATATCACGCGTGTTGCGACCGCGAAAGGCAAAGCCGCGGCCGCGGCACGCGATTTTCAGGGAATTTTGCCCCTGAAATTCGTCCATTGTTGCTGCTCATACCAAGAATTATTAATTCTCGGTAGAGAATTAGTCAAAATGGCCTATTTGGGTGGCTATTGACATGGTTTGTGCAATTTTGTTGATGATTTGGTTCCTGAACTTAATATAAAGTGTCCCTGCACTTAAAAACTAAAATAAATGACATTAATTGCAAGGAAAACCAAAGGTTTACCCTTAATAAATTGAATTAAAGTGTAATAAATTGGTTTATGAATAATTAATGAAACTTAAATTGTCATTGATGCATATAAGTTAAGAGAATCATATTAAGTGCATAATAAGTGCATATAAATATATATTAATAATATGAATTTGATCAATTGAATGAATTAATGTTTTAAACTAAATGAATGAAGTTTGTGAAAATAAGATTTAGTGTGGATATATGTTTTAATTAAGAAAACCATGATTGTTCAATATTATAGATTTTATATAGATTTAACCATGATTATATAGGAAATGGAAAACATAATCTAACCTTTGTAAAATTAATAAATGAACAAAAATGAAATAGAACTTTATTGAATAAAATAAAATTATAAAAACAAAGAATGAAACCAAATAATACAAAAACACACAAATATTTACAAAAAAGAAAAATAACTATAAACCTAAACTATTCTATATACTCATCCCTATCAAGCGGGATATTTCTGGCCTTAATACGATCAATTTGAAACTGCACGAAAGTTTCACGTTTCGGTGCAGACAGAAAGTGAGGCCCTGCTCGAAAGACACGTTTTACAAGTCCTTCGTGCTCGAGAAATTCATAGTCAATTGTCGGGAAGAATTCATCATCACTCCAGGGAACATCAATGGTACCCTTTGTACCAAGAATTATTCCACAGATTATATTGCCGAACCCAATCTTCTTATCCTTGGATCGAGAAGCGGCGACAAGACCCTCCATCAGAATCTTTGAAGAATCTACTGCATTTCCCTGGAATATATCTCCAAGGACATAAAGATCTGTGTCACAGACCACACTACTGAAAGTGCGCCCGAATAAACTGTGACACAGGAATTTTTGCAAATACAGCATGGAGTTGGAGCGAAAAGAATGATTATAGGCGAGTTTTGAATTGAATCGCCAGAAACCAGTGAGCATTCTCCAAATGTCCGAGGATGTCATGTCTCGTCCAGGATGACGTTTGATTGTATCCCTCGGGGGAAAACCAAACCAAGCATGCAACTCGGGATAGCCGAAAGTAAAGATTTCGCCTTCTCGACGAAAACTGAGACGTACTCGTCGTTTATTAGTGAAACGCACAATACAGAAGAATTCGAGTATCTAGTCGCCTATTATTGGAAATCGCATTTGGGCGAATTTTGTCCACCCTAGGCGTTCCATATAGCGGCTCATGTCATCAGTAATGCCTAATTGGCTGTTAAGAAATTCATCCATATACAACATTCCGGTGAAGAATTTGTAACGGAGATTCCAATAACGCCTACCTTCATCGTGATTGAAGATAGGAAAGGGCGCCCCATATCACTTGGATAAGTCTGGGCGTTTATTACTTGAGGCAGCATTGTGCCTTGAAGGTTTGTATTTGGTAGGCATGGTGTTGGTTTGAAGGAGACAAAGTTTCTGTTACTAAATAAAAAAATGGTGCTTTGAAGAAATCAGAGGTCTGATAAAGATGAAAAGAATTGTAACAGAACTTGAATCCTCTAGGACTAATTTATAAGAGTTTTAGATGAAAGGAGGTGTTGTTTTAATCATGAAAAGGTATAAAATGACACCTTTCGGGAACGAAGAAACTTAAGGTTTCAGTTGTCAAGAGGTTTGTCGAAAGGGTTAGGATGTTTCAGACTTTAAAGGTGCAGGAATTACGCGTGTCGCGACCAAGAATTCTGAATTCGCAGTCGCGACCCGCTGATTTCCTTGCGGAAATCAGGCGTCGTAAGCTATGTCCTGATTCACGGTAGAGAATTTATGATTCTCGGTAAGTTCAGAGAAAATCTAACCTATTTGGACAAGTCTGAAAAATAGAATTCTCGGCAGAGAATTGCCTGAAACTTCAATTTCATTCTAATTTCCTTAAATTAAATCTAAAATCATGAAATAAACATATTTTATGCATAGAAATCATAACATAAAGTTATCTAATCACAAAAATTGGCATTTGAAAAATAAAATAAAATAAAATGAACAAAAATATAAAAAGAAATAAAACAAAATAAACTGTGATCGAAAAACTGAGTGATTTATACGTCAGAAAATCTTGTTACGAACGGAATTTCTATTTGTGAAATATTTTCGTAATAGATTTTACATCGATTACCATTAACTTTGAAACGAATTCCGTTAGGACCTTCCAGTTCTAAAGAACCATAATCGAATGTTTTGACGACTAAATATGGTCCTATCCATCTGGACTTAAGTTTTCCTGGAAAAAAATGAAGTCGTGAATTAAATAACAGCACTTTATCACCAACATTAAAGTGTTTGACTTTAATTTTGGCATCGTGCCATTTTTTCACTTTTTCTTTATAAATCTTTGCATTTTCGTAAGATAGATGGCGTAACTCATCTAACTCATTTAAGTCGAGCAAACGTTTCTTACCTGCTTGTCGTAAATCAAAGTTAAGTTCCCTAATAGCCCAATAGGCTTTATGTTCTAATTCGACTGGCAAATGACATGCCTTCCCATACACTAAACGGTATGGAGTCATTCCTATTGGTGTTTTAAATGCAGTACCGTATGCCCATAACGCATTATTTAGTTTACAAGACCAATCTTTTCTTGAGGATGAAACTGTTTTCTCTAGAATCCATTTGAGTTCTCTATTTGATATCTCCGCCTGACCATTTGACTGAGGATGGTATGACGTTGATACGCGGTGGCGTACTCCATATTTTTTCATAAGCGTTTTAAAACTTCGGTTTATAAAATGAGTACCACCATCACTTACGATGACTCTTGGACAACCAAATCTACAAAATATATCGTCAAGAAAATTAATGACAACTTTAGAATCGCTCGTCGGGGTTGCAATTGCTTCAACCCACTTTGAAACATAATCAACAGCAACTAATATGTAAGTTTTACCAAAAGAAGGGGAAAAAGGTCCCATGAAATCTATTCCCCACATATCGAAGACTTCAACTTCTAATATGGTAGTGAGGGGCATCTCATCTTTCCTTCCTAGATTTCCTATTCTTTGGCACTTATCATAACGAGTAATAAATGAACGGACGTCTTTAAACATCGTAGGCCAAAAGAAACCACATTCAAATATTCTAGCTGCTGTTTTGGTAGCTCCATTATGTCCTCCATAAGAGCTAGAATGGCATTCCGACATTATGGATTCATATTCATTTTCACCAACGCATCTCCTAATTATCCTGTCACCACAGGTCTTGAACAAAAAAGGATCTTCCCAAAAGTACTGTTTAATGTCGAAGAAAAATTTCTTCTTTTATTGGAAATTTAATCCTTCCGGAACAATATTGGCTGCAAGATAATTAGCAATATCTGCATACCATGGTGACATGACGCTTTTCATTTGATAGAGATGTTCATCAGGGAAATCATCTCGTATACCGTTAGTTTCACCTATGGGACCGTTCTCATCTTCAAGTCTCGATAGATGATCGGCGACAAGGTTTTCTACTCCCTTTTTGTCTTTTATTTCTATATCAAATTCTTGTAACAATAAAACCCATCTAATTAGACGTGGTTTTTCATCCTTTTTAGCAAATAAATATCTTAATGCTGCATGATCAGTGTAAATAATAACTTTCGAACCTAACAAGTATGACCTAAACTTATCACACGCAAAAACTACAGCTAACATTTCTTTCTCAGTTGTGGTGTAGTTTAATTGTGCATCGGAAAGTGTGTGACTGGCATAATAAATGACATGAAGTTTCTTATCCTTCCTTTGTCCTAAAACACATCCGACAACTAAGTCACTTGCATCACACATAATTTCAAATGGTAAATCCCAATCGGGTTTAGCAATAATAGGTGCACTGACTAAAGCTGTTTTTAATGTTTCGAAAGCTTTAACGCAATCTGGTGCACTGACTAAAGCTGTTTTTAATGTTTCGAAAGCTTTAACGCAATCTTCATTAAAATCAAAGGTAGAATCTTTCATGAGTAGATTAGTAAGTGGTTTGGAAATTACAGAAAAATTCTTAATAAATCTTCTGTAAAAACCGGCATGTCCTAAAAATGATCTTACTCCCTTAACAGTAGTTGGAGGGGGTAATTTCTCTATTACTGAGGTTTTTGCTCTATCTACTTCTAATCCTTTTTCAGATATTTTGTGACCTAAAACAATTTCTTCGTCAACCATGAAATGACATTTTTCCCAGTTTAATACTAAATTTGTTTCTTCACACCTAGACAAAACTTTATCCAAGTTTTTTAGGAATGAATCAAAAGAATCTCCATAAACTGAAAAATCGTCCATAAAAACTTCCATGATATCTTCAATGAAATCATTAAAAATCGCAGTCATACAACGTTGAAATGTTGCAGGTGCGTTACATAGACCAAAGGGCATTCTCCTATATGCAAATGTTCCGTAAGGACATGTGAAGGTTGTTTTATCTTGGTCATCCGGGTAAATGTATATTTGAAAGAATCCGAAGTAACCATCTAGAAAACAGTAGAAAGCGTGACCAGCTATCCTTTCGATCATTTGATCAATGAAAGGAAGAGGAAAATGATCTTTCCTAGTTGCTTTATTTAAATTTCTATAATCTATACAAACCCTCCAACCAGTGGTGGTTCGTGTAGGTATTAATTCACCTTCTTCATTCCTTACAACTGTTATGCCTCCCTTTTTAGGTACACAATGGATTGGACTAACACATTCACTATCCGAAATAGGGTAGATGATTCCATTGTCCAGAAGTTTAGTAATCTCATTTTTTACTACTTCTTTCATATTCGGATTTAGGCGTCTTTACCTATCCGCTTTAGGTGGCTTATCTTCTTCTAAGTGAATTCTGTGCATTACAATGCTCGGATTAATACCTTTTAAGTCTAAAATTTTCCAACCCATACTTCCTATCCTATTTCTAACAACTTCTTTCAATTTCTCTTCTTGGACTTGTGTTAATTTGTTAGAGATAATTATAGGTAGAGAATCGCCTTCGCCTAAGAAAGCGTGCCTCAAATGACTTGGTAATTCTTTAAGTTCTAATTTAGGTGGAACTATAATTGAAGGCGGAACTGGTCCATCTTCTCGAATCAAAGGTTCTGGGTCCTTATCTTCTAGTTCCTCACTCATTATAGGTTCTATTATTTCTTCTTTTTGAACAATGTCATTTACACATTCTTCAATTAAATCAAGTTTCATACAAGCGAAATCCTCCATAGGATATCTCATTGCTTGATTCATATCAAACTCGATCTTATCATCTCCTATTCTTAAAACTACTTTCCCTTCCGACACATCAACTAGAGCACGTCCCGTGTTCATGAACGATCTACCAAAGATTAGCGGACAATTTACGTCATAAGCAAAATCTAAAATAACGAAATCGGTAGGAAAAATAAATTTGTCAACTTTAACTAAAACATCCTCAATTATACCGTATGGTCTTTTAGTGGTTTGATCCGCTAATTGCAAAACCATATTGGTACGTTTGATGTCTTCTTCTAAGCCTAACTTATTAAAAATAGATAATGGCATCAAGTTAATGCTTGCTCCTAAATCACAGAGACAACTGGGAAATTCAATATCTCCCAATTTACACGGAATGGTAAAACATCCGGGATCCTTGAGTTTAGTGGGCAAATTGCTTGACACAATCGAACTCCAATCTTCAGTTAGTGAAATGGATGAAATTCATTCCCAACTGATTTTCTTTGAAATTAAATCTTTGAGGAATTTACCATAATTGGGAATTTGCGTAATCGCATCCATAAACGTTAAATTAATATGCAAATTCTTAAGTTTGTCTAAAAATGTTAAAAGTTGTTTGTCATAGTCCTTATTGCGGACTTTGTGTGGAAAAGGTGGTTTGGGTACAAAAGTTTTTATACTAGAGTCAATTGGTGTATCTTTTTGTTTTAATGTATCTTCTTTGGGCTTCGGTAAATAAGTTCCAGGTAAGGTCGAATTTCCGGGCATTTCCGGGCCTAAGTAGTTTTTCCCTGAACGAAGAGTGATAGCCCTAACATGCTCTTTCGGATTTTCTTCCGTATGGCTTGGAAGACTTACCTCTTTGCGGGATGGAATTGATTTAGCGAGTTGTCCAATTTGAATCTCCAAATTATAGATGCTAGATGATTGGTTTTTAATAAGCTGATCGAATTTATTCTCGATCCGTTTAAAACCATCGTCGTGATTACTTATTTTTCCGCTCATAGCATCAATAAATTTGTCGATTTTAGAAGATAAAGTGCTAATCGTATCTCTTGATTGATTTTGATAATTAGTAGAACGATTTTGATTAGCATTAGCATTATTATTATCTCTCCAGTTAAAGTTAGGATGATTTCTCCATCCAGGATTATATGTATTGGAATAAGGGTTATTATTTTGGTTTTGCCCTTGGACAAAGTTTACCTGTTCAATTTCGCTCATACCTTCGTAGTCCACATCCGTTTGGATTGGCTTACCATTAGAATCACACGGTGCCATAAACCTATCAATTTTGTGCGATAAGGCAGAAAATTGGGCTTGCAACATCGCTACTGGATCAAGATTCACTATACCTTTAACTGATGAAGTAGTTGAGGATGATGGTTTTGCTAATGGTACGTGTCCACGTTCCGCGGGCCACATACTGCTGTTGATTGCCATTTCCTCCAAAAGTTCTCTTGCTTGGGCAGATGTTTTCTTCATAAATAACCCTCCATACATAGCGTCCAATGAACCTCTAGTCGTAGGATTTAATCCATTATAAAATGTTTGCATTAAAAGTTCAGCGGGCAATTGGTGGTGTGGGCATAAACGTTGAAGTTCTTTAAAACGTTCCCAAGCCTCATAAAGAGTTTCATTATCATTTTGAGAAAAAGATGTTAACTCTTTAATGACTCTTGCGGTTTTTGCTAAAGGAAATTTTTTTGATAAAAATGCTTGGGCTAATTGCTCCCAAGTCTCAATTGATGCGGCTGGCATAGAAGTTAACCATTCTTTGGCTCGATCCTTCAAAGTAAAAGGAAAAAGGCGAAGTTTGATTGCTTCTGCAGTTACATCAGTAATTTTAAAAGTGTCACAAATTTCTAAGAAATTTGTCAAATGGGTATTAGGATTTTCGTTAGGTAATCCGTGAAACGTTACATTATTTTGCAACATATTAAGCAACGCAGGCTTAATTTCAAAATGATGTGCATTAATTTGGGGTCTAACTATACTGTTGTTTACACCGGCCACTCCTGGCCTAGCGTAATCCATAAGTGTGGCCATAACTTCTGGCTCGGTAATTTTAGTTTTTATTGGGGTTTTGTTTTTCTTTTTCTTTTCTTTCTTGTTCTTTTTAAGAGTTCTTTCAATTTCTGGGTCAATAGGATCTGGTGACGTGCCTGAACTTCGAGAACTGCGCATGAACTTGAAATTTCGCACGAACCGAAACTACCTACAAAACAGAATTTGAAAAATAAATATGTTAGTAATTGAAAATAAATAAAATATAAAAGTTTGAATAAGTATGAATAAACCTAGATTCGTAATAAAACACGAAAAATTTAAAATTTTGTCAAAAATTTTGGTGTTCCCCGGCAACGGCGCCAAAAACTTGTTGAGCGATTTCCGCAAGTGCACGGTATACGCTTGTAGTAATAAAAGATATCGATCCCACAGGGAACGTTTTTTAAACAAAACTTATTTATAATTGGTTAAATTTACTTTTAGGTTTATAATATGGAAAAATCGTTTAGTCGGTTTTGGTTTTGAAATTGCTAGAATGAGAATTAGATAAAGTATGAAAACGTTAGAAAATATTCTGATTTAAGAATGAATTTGCAAGATAGGAACGTTTAGTACTTTTTAGAAAAGTAAACAGATGTATTTGTTTGCATTAATTAAAGAAAACAACTTTAAACTTTGTACGAATTATAAAGATGAAATAAATGACGGAACCTCTAATTAATTGGCTTTGAACATGACAAAACCCTTTCGGGATAGTTTCCCTTAATCAAATTAAAACTCTTTCGAGATAATAATTTGCCTAAGTGTTCAACAAAGTTTCCTTGTAAAGATTTTGAATTAAATACGTTTTAATGAAAACACCAGCAGTCACTTTAGTGGATTGGTTACCATAAGTGCTGCATAAAAATCTATCGAATAGAACGGACTTTATTAGATGAAATATAAATTGATACAAGTTTATAGAGAACATGGAGCATGGAAACATTCGACGACTTGCAAGTGAACGGGTTGTCAATCCTTTCCTTGGGTTTCGTTAGAGTTTGTCAGGCTCAGGGGCGGATCCTCTACTCAATCTTCTCGCTGAATCTTCGTAATAGAGACTGGGTCGGTCTACTACCAAAACGAAAACTAAACTGGAACAATGTCTAAACGCTACTAAACTTGTTATTATTGAATAAACAATGTGTGTACAACATATTGCTTTTTACAGAATCCAAATCTAACTTCTGAATCACTTGACTCGGAATTTCTGCATAAATTCTATACTAATCTCTTTTTTCTACATATCTTCAACTCTCCATCAACTCTTTATTTATAGATGTTGAAGAGTCTTGATTGAAGTGTCGTGCCCGTTGTGAAGGATCGTGTCCGTTGCGAAAGGACGTCTTTATCCACCCGAACGATCGCGTTTCGTCGAAAACGAAAGTGTGTAACTAGGCTTCTGAAAACTCCTGCTCGTACCGAGAATATTAAATTCTCTACCGAGAATGGGGGAGCATCAATTGGTCTTCAAACGAAGGAAGGAAAGCTGGGGAACGCGTGTCGCGACCGTGAATTTGGGGACCACGATCGCGGCACAAAACGTTTTTCAGTTCTTCTGCTTTCGTTCGCGTCCTCGATTTGGCGTTATTAATTTCTGTCATCTTCGACTCCTTTTGTAGGGTTTTTCTTCTGTTTTCGAGCTCTTTTCGTTCCTATTTGGATTTTACCAAATATTTATGTACCTTACAAGAAAGAAACATATTCGAGAGTAAAAGCTTTCTAAACAGTTAAAAATAGCATAAATTCGTAGCAATATTGATGTAATTAACGATGATATTTTAGATATATTTTGGGCTTAACAACGATGATGAAGGTATATCTGACATGAATGCAAGGTTTACAAACATCATCAACGAGCTCAAGAGACTTGGTAAGATCTTCACCGAGGAAGAACAAGTCAAGAAGATTCTTAGGAGTCTTCCTAAAAACTGGAAAGCAAAGAAGGCAGCTGTTGAGGAAGCTCAAGACTTAACCACCTATAAATATGATGAACTCATCGGCTCACTGCTGACCCATGAGATCTCGATGAAGAATTTCGAGGTGAAGGAAAAGTCTGAAGACAAGAAGCAAAAATCTCTTGTCATGAAAGCTGACTCCACTGATGGGAGCTCAACAGATGATGAGGAGATGGCTATGTTCACCAGGAAGATGAAAAGGTTGTTCAAAAAGAATGACAAATATTCTAAGAAGCCTTACAGAAAGTTTGATAAGTATAAAGCTGAGTCCAGCGACAGCAAATACAAGAAGGACAACTCAAAGCCCATTACATGCTTTGAATGTCATCAAACTGGCCATATTAAGTCAAGCTGCCCCACGCCGAGGAAAGAAAAGAAGAACGACAAAAAGGCAATGGTGGCAACATGGAGTGACAGTGATGAGTCTTTATCATCAGAAGCTGATGCCACTGAGTCAGCAAAGATCTGTTTTATGGCTGACGAACTTGCTGAGCCGTGCATTTCTGAGCATGCTGACCCCTCCATTGCATCTGACGATGAGGAGCAATCAAATGAGGTAATATCACTTCCCCAGCTCAGAAACGAAATGGGTAATGCCCTGAGTGACTTCTATACACTTGTCAAAAAGTGTAATAAGAAAATTAGAGCACTCAGCAGGCGCTGTGACGAGGTTGAAGAGGTCAAGCTAAGTGACCTCAGATTCCTTCTTTAGGACAACTCAACTTTGCATGATAACATGGAGATCATACATAAGTCTGTCTCTGAAGTCCAATCAGATTCAAAGAAACTGAGAAAGGACGTCACAAATATCCAGAACCAACTAAAGGTTCAAAACAAAAGAAATATTCCTCTGAATGCTCAGTACCGAAGTACTGGTCAGCAGAGATGGAATCCCCAGCGGAATGTCCAGTGTGACTTCTGTGGGAAGAAAGGACACACCACAAAGGTGTGCTGGCACGCTCAGCACTGGGGTGCTGACCAGTCAGTGAAAAATCCTAAACGGAAAGTCAGCTGTGACTTCTGTGGAAAGAATGGCCATACCATCCAAGTATGCCGCCATAAAATAAAATATGATGCTTTACCTGTTGAACCTAACAAGCAAGGACCCAAAAAGAATTGGGTACCTAAAAGTAACTAGTTACATTGCAGGTAAGCTTGAGATGTGCCGAGAAGTCAAAGATGTGGTATATTGACAGCGCATGCTCAAGGCATATGACTGGTGATGAAACTCAATTCATCACATTCGAGCGTAAACGAGGAGGAAGTGTAAGTTTTGGAGACAACAAAAAGGGTAAGATAGTAGGGTCAGGAACCATTGGAGGTAATCCTACTATTGAGTCAGTCTCCCTAGTCAGCGGACTCAAATATAACTTACTCAGCGTAGCTCAGCTATGTGATAATGGGAGAAAAGTTATATTTGATGACACTGGATGTAAAATATTCGAGGGTAAAACTAATGAGTTAATTTTAACTGCCCCTCGCATTGATAATGTCTTCATGCTGAGCTTGGAGAAAAAGTTTTCAAAAACTGTATGCTTAGTTTCAAAGGAAGAAAATTCCTGGCTATGGCACAGGAGACTTGGTCATGTAAGCATGGACCTCCTGGCCAAATTAGCAAGAAAGAAATTGGTTGAGGGACTGCCAGAACTTAAATTTGAAAAAGATCAACTATGCCACGCTTGCCAAGCTGGAAAACAAACCAAACAATCTTTTCATAGTAAAAATGTTGTCTCAACTAAGCGTCTGTTAGAGTTACTACACTTGGATCTCTTCGGTCCAGTCCAGCCGCTGAGTTTGGGTGGAAGAAGATTTTCCTTGGTCATTGTAGATGACTTCTCTCGGTACACTTAGGTCATCTTGCTGAGTAGCAAGGATGAGACCTTTGAGACATTTTCAAATTTGGTTAGAAAACTTGAAAATGACAAAGACCTAAAATTGGCTCACATCCGAAGTGATAATGGTGGAGAATTCAAAAACCAACAGTTTGTTGAATTCTGTGAAGCCAGCGGCATTGACCATAATTTTTCTGCTCCTAGGACGCCTCAACAAAATGGGGTTGTTGAAAGGAAGAACAGAACCTTGGTTGAAATAGCCAGGACAATGCTGAGTGAGCATAGGCTTCCAAAGTACTTTTGGGGAGAAGCTGTTAACACAGCGTGCTATATTCTTAATAGGGCTCTTGTTAGACCTATACTAAAGAAAACCCCCTACGAGCTTTGGAAAGGATGAAAGCCCAACATTGGATACTTTCGTGCCTTTGGCTGTAAATGTTTTATTTTAAACACCAAAGATAGCCTAGCTAAATTTGACTCAAAAGCTGATGAAGCTATCTTTTTAGGCTACTCAACAAACAGCAAAGCATACAGAGTTTTCAATAAACGAACTCAAGTTTTAGAAGAGTCAGTACATGTTGAGTTCGATGAAACTAACCCTGCAGGAAGATATCTGCCGCTGACCGAGAATGATCCACACTCAGCACCCGCTGATCAAGATACAGCCGCTGAGTCATTCCCTCAAGGGTTGACCAAAGGTAAAAGTGAACCAAACATTGTTTTCACTGACCAATCTTCACCTGCAGAGATTGTTGAAACACAGACAGCACAAGAAATAAATCAACCAAAAGAGATAAGGATACCAAGAGGACACTCAGAGAGTGCTATTCTTGATGCCGCTGAGAATACCCTGATGACAAGAAACCAACTCAGGAGGTACCTCAGCAATGTAGCCTTCGTCTCAGTTCAGGAACCTAAGAACTTCGCTGATGCTGAGGAAGATGAATTCTGGATGAGCGCAATGCAAGAGGAACTTGACCAATTCAGAAGAAACGATGTATGGGAGCTAGTGCCACATCCAAGGAGTCAGAAGACCATTGGAACAAGATGGGTCTTCCGCAACAAGCTGGATGAGCAAGGAAACGCAGTCAGGAACAAAGCAAGGCTTGTAGCTCAGGGCTACAGTCAGCAAGAAGGTATTGACTACGGTGAGACCTTTGCCCCAGTGGCAAGGCTAGAGGCTATTAGGATTTTATGCGCTTATGCAAGCTATATGAACTTTAAACTGTTTCAAATGGATATTAAGAGTGCATTCCTTAATGGAGTTATAAACGAGGAAGTTTATGTTAATCAACCTCCAGGGTTTGAGGATCCTAAATTCCCAAACCACGTTTATAAACTCAAAAAGGCTCTGTACGGCCTCAAGCAAGCACCACGTGCTTGGTATGAGAGGCTGACCAGTTTCCTGCTGACTAGAAACTATGTCAGGGGAAAAGCTGATACAACCTTATTCATTAAGAGAAAGGGTAAAGATACCCTACTGGCTCAAATATATGTTGATGATATTATTTTCGGTGCTACTAATGAATCAATGTGCAAGGAATTTAGCAAGCAAATGCAGACTGAGTTTGAAATGTCGATGATGGGAGAACTCAACTTCTTCCTTGGACTTCAAATCAAACAAGGGAAAAATGGAATCTTCATCAGTCAAGCTAAATATGCCAAGGAGATATTGAAGAAATATGATCTTGAAAATTGCAAGCCAATATCCACTCCTATGGGCACTGACACTATCCTCTGCGCTGACGAGAATGGTAAGTCGGTAGACAGCAAATTGTATCGAGGTATGATAGGCTCTCTACTTTACTTAACAGCAAGTAGACCGGACATTCAGTTCTCAGTATGTTACTGTGCTAGATATCAATCTAACCCTAAGGAATCACATTACATAGCTGTAAAAAGAATCTTTAGATATTTGCAAAGCTCAGTGAACGCAGGTTTATGGTATCCCAACACTCATGGCTTTACACTCGTTGGATACACTGACGCTGACTATGGTCGAGACAAGCTAGAATGGAAAAGCACCTCTGGAGGATGTCATTTCTTAGGAAGCTGTCTTGTATCCTGGTTCAGCAAGAAGCAGGCGTCAGTAGCCTTGTCTACCACTGAAGCTGAGTACATTACTGCTGGTCACTATGTTGCTCAAGTCCAATGGATTAAGCAACAGCTTGAAGACTATGGTGTTCAAACAAAGACAATTGAGGTCAAATGCGACAACAAAAGTGCAATTGATCTATCAAAGAACCCAATTCAACACAGCAGAATGAAGCATGTCAGCATAAGACATCACTTCATTAGAGACCATATACTCAAGGGTGAGATAAAGCTGACCTACGTCCCAACGGATGAGCAGCTTGCGGATATCTTCACAAAGCCACTGGCTCGTGAACAGTTCAGCATACTGAGAGAAGCCATTGGTATGTTTAATCCTCTTCAGTAAATTCCAGCTCTTAATATAGACTCATGCTGAGTGAATTAACATGTTGAATGATCTATTGTTTGCTGAGTAAATAAATGCATGCTGAGTGTTTAAAGCTAGATGAATGAATATCACATACTGAGCAAACTTTGGCACCGAGTAGTTATCTCAAACTGAGAAATCATCCGTATGTATAAAACTGACCACTCAGAATATAAAACGCTTAGTATTCTAAACGCTGAGTATAAGATCCATTGCATTTAATGCTAGAGCACGCGAATAGCCACCTAGGATGACGTATGCGCCGAATGTGTCATAAAAGCCAGGATTATTGTCGGTTCACAATCCCAAGGCAAAACTGACACATGGATTCGATAAGATCCACTTTTCACCGCTATAAATAATGGGCAAATCCCCATTGTTATCTCTTTACATTTACCGAATTCTCTGGCAAAGCATTCTCTCTCTAAAAACTCTCAAAGCTTCCCAATCTTGTTCGGAAACTATGACTAGAGTTTCCATTAACATCTCCGGTGCCGGTCACCCTAAGACCAGTTCCGATAAACCCTCCAGGCAAACTACTTCGCCTGAAACCACAAAGGTCACTACGCCGAGCAAAGGCAAAGCTGGCCAAGCTACCTCCTCTAAGGGAAAGCCGACCAAGGTCAGAACCTACACCAAAGTCTTCGCAGACGTTAGGGAATGCAAAGTAGACTTCTTACGATGGTTTTCTGAGGCCTTCGTAACATCCGAGCAACCATTCTGTGAATGGATATCGAAGAATGGCTGGACCGAGCTGTTCTCCATTAGAGATCACACCTACCCTGACTTAGTGAGGGAGTTCTACCACAATCTCCGAGTTGCTAATGATAACCAGGACTATCTGGTAACTGTGGTAAAGGAAAATACCATTTTTATAAACCCTACCTATCTTGCTAACTTGCTGAAGTTAAAGAATGAGGGAACAAAACTGAGGAGGTCTGGGGATCACGAAGGAACTGGGTACAATACCACCTTCTGCAAGCCCGCTGGCCACTCTGGAGAAATCTCCAGCACCTCAATGGGTCAGCACCAAAAGATGGCCCACTATCTGCTGACCTACTACATTTATCCCAAGATCAACTGCACCACCTCAGCAACGAATTTTGAGCAATGCTTCATATGGCATATGCTGACATACAAGCCGATTAACATGCCAGTATTCTTGATCGCTGGTTTCTTAAGGAGCACTGGAACTCTCAGGCTGGGCTCGCTCATCACCAGAATCCTCTTAGATCATCAAATTGATCTATCTGAGGAAACTAAAGTTAGAGGATCTGAGATAACCGCTACTTCGCTGAGGGCTTTAAAGTACAATCAGCCAATTAAGAAAGGGAAAATTACTGATGAGGCTGATGAGGAGTCAACTGTCCCAAAGAAGGGCAAAAGGACAAAGGCTCCAGCTGCCCGAAAGAGGAAAGCTGTTGGGACTCCTTTAAAGAAGGCTGAGCCTCAGGCCAAGAAGCCTAAGTCAGCTGCTGAAAAAGGTCAGGAGAGACCTAAGTCAGCTGAGAAGAGGAGCAGGCAAGATGAGCCTGAAATAGAGGAAAGAATAGATGCTGATGAGCAACCTCAAAAGAAGCAGAAGTCTTCTACGCTGACCCCTATTGATGCTATCCCCACTGACATCATCGTTCCTGGTGATTCTCACTACACTCAGTGTCAAGGAACTGAAGCTGAGCATCAAGAAGATGATGTGGAACTAGATGATCACTTCATCACTCAGGTGGAAGAAGAACTAAATAACGATGATCAGGATGATCAGGAAGCAGAAGAAGAAGCAAGCGGTCAGGATGACGCTGAGGACGCTGAGGAGACAGCTAGTGAAGAAGAAGTTGCTGACCCAACTAATACTGAGCTGGGTACAGATAAAGAACAAGAACAAGCTGTCTAGCTTACTGCTGATCAAGAAGAAACTTCTCCCTCTCACTCAGGAGAGTCTATCCAAGCTGACACTCCTCCTCGTAGAAGAAGATTAGTTAAGGCAAGTCAGAAGTCTGTCATTGACCTTCCTGTTCAAAAACCAACTGTCCCTGACCTTGTTATCCAGAAGCCGACCAAGGATCCTTCTACACTCAAGCTGAAATTTTTCAGAAAACAAACATCTTCTACTCCATCGGCTTCTCTTGAAAAGCAAGCCTCTGTTTCTTCACCAAAGGAACACACCGACTTGAATGCTTCCACTAATTCTACAAGCCAAATGGAGCAAATTCCCGTCAATGCTGTTACTCCAAGCATTGTGCTGACTCAGGACATTCCTTCTCCAGTCAGCACAGACAGCATTCGAATTACTTCTTCTCCAATCAACACTTCTGCCGATCAATCAGCTCTACCCGAGACTCAAGTGCAGATTGAAAACACACTTCCAGTCACTGACCATGTTATTCCTCTGACTCCTCTTCCAACCGGTCATACTGAGGAAACTAGGCAAGTTAATGAAGGCTCTCTCAGCTACTTGCATGCCACCGAGTCTGGTAAAAGAATCATCGACTCGGTGCAAACATTAATTAAAGACCTTCATCAAACCACTCCACCTGCTGCTGGGTCTTCTACTGTTGAGACAACTCAGCTCTCCCACGTAACTCAGCTTCTCAATGAAGTTAAGGGATTCAAGGATTTGCTGAGTGTCATAGTCTCCATTCAAGCACAACAACCTAAGCAGGATTCCATCACAAAGCTGGCTGAGCTCCAGCTGACAATAGTTCAACACCTCAACACTCTTCAAGGTCAAGTTCAGACCTTCTCAGCTGCGAACACGCGATATGCAACTTTTGATAAAGTCAAAATGCTCTTTGCTCAGCTTCACACTGAGCAAATCAAGACCAACGAGCAAATGGTCTCCTATTCTCAATGCTCAGTGGAGCAAATTGGAGAGGCTGTTCGATTGTTGAACTTGAACAAACAAGAGATGGACATTGACGCCATGAAGCAAAATGAGATATTGTCTGTCACCAAACAAACCTTCAACCATGTACGTCACATCAACATTCAGCGTCAATACTACGACTCAGCCTTACTGAAGACATTTCATCAAGTCGTTGCTGGTCTGTCAGATGCAATTACCTGGATAGGTAAAACTCAAGCTTTCATAGTAAGCATGATCAGCGCTGCTGAACTCAATATACCCAAAGAGGTCTCAGATGATGGAGTTGCTATCTTTGACGGCGTCAATGAAAGCGCCGATAGACTTAAAGAGCTGTCCACGGAACTGACCAGAGCCGTCTTAACTGACGCCTTTAGGATTCCTCCTCCCGATGCTGACAAAAAGGGGGAGAAAGAACAAGCTAGAACACAGCATGAGCTTAGTCAGTCTAAGCAAAAGAAAAAGAAATAGATGTAGGCTAGCTCAGTATATGCTATGTGTGTAGTCTCTATGTTTTTCTTTTGTCTTTTATTGTATACGCTGACTACCTCTATTAATATCAATACTTGCATCTTTTTATCCAAAACCTGAGTTATGAGTTATTATATACGATGCTGAGTATTAAGTTATTATGTATCTTCAATTACATCAACTATGTTTAATGCTTATAAAACTTATTGAGTGTACCCAATGCTGATAATATGTTTGACATTGACTTGTATGTTTATAAAACATTGTCTTATAAGACTCATTGAACAACAAATTACTCAGCGCCCTCTGAATGTTAAAACTTCCGCTTAAACACTGAGTAAAATAGAATATGTTCCATGAGCTGACCTATATCTGAAAACTGACCTTAGACTTACTCGATTAAACCTTTAAATGTTTAGAGTAAAACTAAGTCAGTAGCTCAACCCTGACGGGGGAGTTTGCTAAGTTATATTAGGTCAACTATCATGGGGGAGCTCAATACTGAGTTCTTCGCTGAATAGTTTTGCCAACATCAAAATGGGGGAGTTTGTTGAAACACCTTTCCACATAATTTTGATTTGACAAAATTGTTTAAGTGAAATTAAAAAATATTCTAAACACACTAAGTTTAAAATGCTTTGATTTATTCTACTAATGTGTTTGTTCAATGTTGAGTTAAATTGTTTATAAGACACAAAGATTAAAAGGCCCAAAGCCCAATACTGAAGTCAAAGCCCAAGTCAAATAGTTTAAGGCAACTCGACCCGCATATGTCAAAACGCTGTCGTTATGTACAAAACGCAGCTCAGTGGAAGAAGGATCTAGAAGACCTTCGTGGAACAACTTCGGGACGAAGCTGTTGAGTTGATTCGACAAAGAGTACAAGACAGCAGCTGAGCAAGAACAACTTCCAGACAAAGTGTTTCCACTTTGGGTAAAGTTCAGAAGACATAGAATGCTGTCTAGTTGACCTTACCATAAATGGAGAGACATTCTGCCGAGCTGACCAAAAGCTGACCGAGGATAGAAGATACTCAAATCTGATTGGCCGAGAGCTCTGAGCAAGACTGGGTGACAACGACAGGAAGCCGTTTACCTCCAACGGTTATTTCGAAATTCGAAATGACCGATGCCTCAGACGTCTCCATAAATAGAGCCCTTCAGTTGCTTCATTCTACACAGAACTTGATCAAGCCATTACGCTGACCAAAATTCTACGCAAAGTTCTGCAAGAAAAAGCAAAGCAATCTTACACTAAATTTCATATCTTTTGTGTAAAAGTCTAGAGTGATTATTCAATCATCTAAGGTGTCTTAGCAATCGTTGTTCAGGACAAACACTTATCATTTCTAGAATTAGAAAGGAGAGGCTGAGTACTCGGTTATAGTACTCAGCGAGAGATTAGGAGTGAGTAGAGGTATAGAGGAAGGTACTCTTGTTATACTCAGCTTCTAAGTTGTAAAAGGTTTGATGCTCTACCGTTAAAGAGCTCAGTAGAGAATTCGAAATCTCGGAACGTGTTTCGGGGACAGGACGTAGGCTTGGAGGCCGAACCTGGATAAATCTGCTGAGTAATATCTTTCTAACCTTAAACTCCTTTATTTATATATTGCTTGCTTAAACAAAACTGACCAAGTAAAGAGGTCACGCTGAGTTGTATACATTGAGTATCTAAGTTCAGGAATAGACTCAAGTGCTATCTCCTGACTTAACGAAAGAAGCTGACTTAGTCACCAGTTGACTAAGCTAGCGTCTTAATATACTCAGCGCGCTGTGTAATCCTTTTTCAAAGAAAAAGAAGTCAGCCTTAACGTATTAAAATTTTAAATAGTTCCTACCCCCCCCCCTTGGAACTAACTTGTTACGTTATAAGGGACCAACACTTGTCCCAGCACTTACTTCTTAATAGATTTCCCAAAGTCTGGTTCACCGCCTCAGTTTGTCCATCTGTTTGGGGATGAGCCGTGGTACTAAACTTCAAGGTAGTCCCGAGGATGGCCTAAAGAGTCTGCCAAAAATGGCTAACGAACTTGGTGTCTCTATCCGACACTATACTCTTTGGAACCCCATGTAGTTTCACCACCTCTCGGAAGAACATCTTGGCAATGGCGGTGGCGTCATTCGTTTTTCTACATGGAATAAAATGAGCCATTTTTGATAATCGGTCTATTGGGGTTTAGTGTCCTATAGACAATTGTTCTAGGATACAAACTTAATATATAAATGAATTGTTCTTTATATCATTTGTTTTAATGATATATATGTTTTATAACTATATAAAGGCAATCTCTTTTAAGCACTAAATAAAGTCTAATAAAAGGAAATCCGTAAGTTTGTTTTAAAGTGATTATAAAGTGTTCATATAAGCATGAAGTGAGACAAAACTTTATAATAAACTAATAAACTTAAAACCACCCCAAGTCAAGTGATATGTTTAGGATTGATATATCACTGTTGAGACTTGTATGTAACAATGTCTTCTGTCCGACAGAAAGCTGATCTCACAAGCTTCATATATACAGATATCTGGACAGTTACATGGATCCGATGAAAAGTAGTTCATTAGGATTGGGGATCCGATTTGAGATAACAGGATGGGTAGATTCATCCTTGTCACTTGTTCATCTCATTAGTATTAGTAGGTATAACTAATCCTCAGACTCAAAGGAATATTAATTGGTATTCTGGATTACGGAATGTGACGCTTTGACTCTGGTGTAACACGATCCTTAACAGAGATGACTCTGGGGTGTGAACAGTAGATGTTGGGTATCACAGGAAGTGATTGCAGGATCGTTATATATTGGATTGAGCATTTATCACTCCCGATAAATGGGAGATACATCCAAAGATCGCTTGTGGAAGACTCGACTCTAAATCCTTGCAAGCTGATAGCTTAAGACTTGAAATACAGATTTCACTTAACTTATCTATTTGAGTTGACTCGGCCTGTACAAGTAAAACGAACGTCTCGCTATATGTGACTTGACATCATCCATAGTCATAAGATTTAGTTCAAGGATGTAGTTGATAAATGATCGAATTATACTGTAACTAATATGGAAAGGTTAACGACAGAATCAACCTGTCTTCTTATAGCTTTGGGGGAATGATTACGGACTTGCTAATCACATACTCTGTACATCATTCCGTTATGCAAAGATTAAATATAATTCTTTGCAAATTAATTTAATAGTTGCATACGGGCAGTAGTAATAGGAACCTAATGGGTCACACATAAGACTTGGAACCGAAAAGAGAGATAGATGTTAATTAATTGATGGAAGCCCAATTGAGCCCAATAAGGCCCATGGACCAAAGGGGGGGGGTCGAAATTCATGTAGTATGTACATGAATAATTAATTTGATTTTTATCAATCCTAATTAGATTAGGATTATGAATTAAATTAATTAAGAGATAAATAAGTTAGGAGTTTTAATTAGATTATAATACTCCTATTATTATCCAATAAGGTTATTATTATTATCCTTAATCTGTTAGATATATAATGAGATAATAATTAGGAATTCTATTCCGAATTGAATTCCTATTCAGTAACCTAATTCTATCTAACTAGGGATTAGATACAAGAGATTATAAATACCCCCCCACTATGTGATTTTCGAAATCCTTGAACCCTAATCCAAGACTAGTGATTTTCAAAACCTACCCTAAAGAAAGAAAGAGAATTTTCGACCCCCAGTTCGAGGACGAGATTTTCTATGGCTTCCTTTCGATCAATTGATTTCATCTATTTCTTTTATCCTTGATCTTGTGTTGATTAATTAGAGGCAATCTATTTTGGTTGCTATTCAACTGTTGATTCTAACTTAATCTTCCCGTGTTTTATTTCGTGCTTGGGAACTCGGAGAAGAGTTGTGGGCACTTCATTAACAACGGTAGATTGATCATCAAAAGGTAATTCTTCTTATCCCTCTTTATATGAAATAACGATTAACAGATCCTAGGGTTAATGGAAATAGGTTAACAATTTTATATTTCCGCTGCTATACCTTAGCCTAATTTCCAACAGTGGTATCAGAGCCATCGTTAAATCCGTTATTTCATATATGAAAATTTAGAAGTTTTTCAATAAGATTGAATAAATATTTATAGTTAGGATTAATTAACAAATTGTTTTAATTAATTAATTCTAAAGATAAATAAGTTTTAATTAATTATTAATTAAAATAGATTATGCGTATGTTCCTAATTATTTTGGTTGATAAATCCTAATTTCCAACAGTGGTATCAGAGCCATCGTTAAATCCGTTATTTCATATATGAAAATTTAGAAGTTTTTTAATAGGATTGAATAAATATTTATAGTTAGGATTAATTAACAAATTGTTTTGATTAATTAATTCTAAAGATAAATAAGTTTTAATTAATTGTTAATTAAAATAGATTATGCGTATGTTCCTAATTATTTTGGTTGATAATCATCATAACAAAATCTATTAGTTTTATAGTTAGATTGATAAAATCAGTTTTATTAATTCTAAAGATAAAACGGAAATCTATAGTAGTTTTTGCTATTTTCTGAAAATCGTTTTAAAACCGTTTAGAACTGATATATATATATTTAAAATTATTATATAAAAAAAAAATTGCGACAGCAGCTCGAGTCGCGCCTCGCGGCACGACTGGCCGTTGTCGCGCGGTGCCTGGCCGCCGCTGCCGCAAGGCAGCGGCGGTTCAGCCATCCTAGGGCTACTGCCAATCGGCTGCAGCCCACCCTCGGGCCCGTCCCGAGACCCACTTGAATTTTAAATTGTTTAAAATCGGTTTTTATATATATTTGAATATATATGTTTCAGAAATTGATAGTTTTCTGTTTTGATTATCGAATGAAAATTTGTTTAAAAGTTTGTTTTACCAATTTGTAAATCAAAATGTTAAATGAATTGAAATCAAAATAATTGGGACGTGCATAATTGACGTTTTGTATAGTTATATTAATCTAAGGATTAATATAAAGATACGAAACTATTAGAAGTAAAATTGGATGAAAATTAATTTAATAAGTTAATGTGATTAACCTAAATATTACATAAAATAGTTATGTAATCAACCAATTAAATTTATTTAATTGAGTCTATGCATGTTTGGAGTTATGGACATATTTGGATCCTCTTTTAGTTTTTTGGTATTTTTGAAATAGGGCCTACGAGTCATGCCTTTCTACTATCTATTGTAATTTCTCCTCTCATCTAATTCCCTTCAATTCAATTGAAGTTTTCTTTTATGTAATTTCAAGGCGCCATGGAGAAGACGGAGGACCTAAAGAGAAATATGTAATAGTTAGTATTTCCTTAGGTTTGGCCTTTTATTCCGTCTCTGGCTCGACGGAATAATTTAGATGATATGTCCATAACGCCAATGTATGTGAATGTATGTGTCTGATGTATGCTAAAGCAAATCAAGACTAAGTTAGATTATGAGACCTAAAATAAAATCCCTCATTAAAAAGTTAAGTAAATAAACAAGTTATTAAAATCGGTTGCCCCTCCCTAATATTATAATTCAGCCGGCAGTACTGGGGGCCTTTGGGTTGTTGAGAAAACTCAAGCTCGGGGTCTTACGGTAACACCTGAATTATCGAAAATTACTTTTCATGAATATGGGGTAATACTTAAATTAGATTATGATAATTGGATGAGCAAACTCATGTTGTCATAAACTAATGGGCAATATGGTTGGGATTAATGTGAATAGCATATTAGTTACTAATGTGGTTAGTAACCCAATAACCTAGGAATCACATTAAAGATGTGATTGATTACATGAATCTACCTAACGAATGAGACTAGCTTGTTGAGCAAACTCAAGGCGAAATCTCAGGAGTTAGGATCCTAGCTCACTAAAGAATTTGTGAAATTCTTCGAATTAATATAGAGGGCTATTAATTTGGCAAAATAGTGGGAGCAATCTAAAATAAACAAAAGGCCTATAATTTTAGATTGATATACTTTAAAGCAAATGAATAACATACGTTTACTCTTTCTCACATCTCAAGTTTTAAATTAAAACACTCTTAATATCATGACTAACACCAATCTGCAAAACATTCTTACCGATAACAAATTGAATGGTTTAAACTTCACCGACTGGTTTCGTAACCTCAAAATCGTTTTGAAGTTCGATAAAATAGGGTATGTACTTGATACATCGATACCCCCTGTCCCTACTGATGATGCTCCCATTGAGGAAATTGATGCTTACCAGAAGCACAAGGCTGATGATGATCATGCCGAATGCATCATACTTGCATCGATGACACCGGAATTACAAAGGCAACATGAGGAAATGGATGCCTATTCCATCATCATGCACCTAAAGGAATTGTTTGGGAAACAGACCAGGTGCGAACGCTACGAGATATCCAAGTTGCTATATCGTTGCAGGATGCAAGAGGGCACATCTGTCATGACATATTGTGTCAAGATGACTGGCTACATTACCAAACTTTCTAGTATTGGATTTGTGATGGATAACGAATTAAGCGTAGACTTAATTCTTCAATACCTCCCAGAGAGTTATTCACAGTTCATCATGAACTATCAGATGAATGACTTGCAAACCTCTCTTGAAGAGCTTGCAAATATGCTCAAGTCAGTTGAGCCCAATATGAAGAAAGACAAAGCCATACCGGCTCTTGTCATAGAGGGATCAAAGAAGAGGAAAGGGAATTCTCCCAATCCTAAATATCCCAAGAAAGGTAAGAAAGCTGTGCCCAACAAAACTAAGGGAAAGGAAGTGAAGAAGCCCAAAGGAGAGTGCCACTTCTGTGGTAAAGACGGGCATTGGAAAAGAAACTGTTGGTGTACCTAGCCTTCCTCAAAAGGGGAAGAAGCTGGGACTTCAACATCTAGTATGTTTTATATTGAAATTTCATAGTCTGAATCTTTTGGTACTTGATACCGGATGCAGCCTGAGGATATTCCAGGAATATCTAGAAATATTATTTCTATTAGCCGCCTTGTTGACGACGGTTTTTCATATTTCAATAAAAGACAAACGTTGCGATTTTATAGAGATTCGATCTTCTATTTTTCAGGAATATCACAAAATGGGATTTATGTGTTTGATGACAAAATTTCTGTTTTCGCAATTGATACCAAAAGACATAAGCTAGATAATTCAACTTACTTGTGGCATTGTCGTTTAGGCCATATAAACAAGAGACGCATGCTAAAGCTACATTCAGATGGGCTTATAGATCCAATCGATCCTGAATCATTGGAAACATACGAATCATGTTTAAAAGGTAAAATGACAAAGACACCCTTTAGCAATAAAGGTGAGCATGTATCAGACACTCTATGACTTATTCATTCAGATGTATGCGGTCCTATGTCAGTCCAAGCAAGAGGATGATTCAGATTCTTCATAAGCTTCATAGATGACCATACCCAATATGGTTACATCTACTTGATGAAGCACAAATCAGAAGCTTTTGAGAAATTCAAATGCTTCAAGAATGAAGTAGAAAATCAATTAGGAAAGAAAATAAAGACGCTTCGATCTGATCGAGGTGGCGAATATCTTTCAGATGATTTTCTGAATTATCTAACTGAATGTGGGATATGCTCACAATGGACACCCACAACACAATGGTGTATCCGAGAGGAGAAACCGTACCCAACTAGATATGGTACGATACATGATGAGCATGGCCTTACTTCCAAAGACGTTCTGGGGCTATGCCTTAGAAACTGCCCTCTTCACCCTAAACCGAGTACCAACTAAATCCGCTAGTTCCACACCATATGAATTGTTCGTTGGTAGGAAACCCGTGTTTTCATTTATGAGAGTATGGGGTTGTTCAGCATTTGTCAAACGCATTGCGTCCGACAAACTAGATTCAAAATCTGATAAATGTTTCTTCATTGGATACCCTAAGGAAACTAAGGGATATTACTTCTATCATCCAGATGATCAGAAAGTAATAGTATCCAGGCACGCAACCTTCTTAGAGAAAGAGTTTCTTGAAGAAACACAAAAGGGAAGCATGATTGAACTTGCCGAAGTTCAAGAAGAAGAAACACCGACTGAAACAACGGAGGCGGTTGAGGTACCCGAAGTAGTCCCATTAGATGAGACTCCAGTGCCACCTATTCGTAGATCACAAAGAGTTCGTGAACTCCCAGTTAGATATGGTTTTCTAATGGGAGATGATAATGAGGTTCCCGTGTTAGACGACGAACCCAAAAACTACGAAGAGGCTCTTACTAGTCCAGATTCTAAAGCATGGCTTGAGGCCATGGATTCTGAAATGGATTCCATGGATACTAACCAAGTGTGGACTTTGCTTGATCCACCCGAAGGGATAAAACCCACTGGGTGCAGGTGGATCTTCAAAAAGAAGACTGACGTGGATGGAAAGGTTAGCACCTACAAAGCTAGGTTAGTAGCGAAAGGATATCGTCAGAAGCAAGGAATTGATTATGATGAAACTTTCTCTTATGTGGCTATGTCCAAATCAATCAGAATCATGCTTGCTATTGCCGCTCACTACGATTATGAGATTTGGCAAATGGATGTGAAAACAGCTTTCCTAAACGGAAACCTGCTTGAGGATGTATATATGATGCAACCTGAAGGTTTCATATCAAATGATGCAAACAAAGTTTCCAAACTTCAGAGATCCATTTATGGACTCAAGCAAGCATCGAGAAGCTGGAATAAGCGTTTTGACGAAACCATAAAACAATTTGGTTTCGAACAAAATTGCGAAGAAGCTTGCATTTACAAGAAAGCAAGTGGGAGCTCTATAGCATTTCTCATACTATATGTGGACGATATATTAATGGGAAATGACATTGCTCTACTATAGTCGGTAAAAGTATGGTTATCTGGTAACTTCTCAATGAAAGACCTTGGTGAAGCAGCTTATATACTTGGTATAAAGATCTACAGAGATAGATCGAGAAGACTGCTTGGTCTTTCACAGGCTACATACATTGAAAAGGTGCTAAATCGGTTTAGCATGCTTGAATCGAAACGAGGTAACTTACCCATGCTACATGGAGTAAAGTTAAACAATCATCGATATCCTAAAACCGATGATGACAAAAGACGCATGGTTGTAGTCCCGTACGCCAGCGCAATCGGTTCGATTATGTATGCTATGCTATGCACTAGACCTGACGTAGCGTTCGCGTTATCTGTAACGAGTCGTTACCAAGGAAATCCGGGAGACGAGCATTATATTTCCGTCAAGAACATTCTTAAGTACTTGAGAAGAACTAAAGATATGTTCCTAGTGTACGGAGAAGGTGATCTGAAAATAGAAGGATTTTCAGACGCAAGTCATCTCACAGATGAGAATGATTTTAAATCCCAATCAGGATACCTGTTTATCTTGAATGGGGGCGCGGTCAGTTGGAAGAGTTCCAAGCAGGGAAGCGTAGCTTTCTCTACGACCGAGTCAGAGTATATCGCAGCTGCGAAAGCAGCAAAGGAAGCGGTTTGGATAAGAAAGTTCATTACAGAACTTGGTGTGGTGCTTGACATTGTAAATCCCATCACACTGTATTGTGATAACAATGGAGCCATTGCGCAAGCAAAGGAACCACGGTCTCATAATGCATCCAAGCATTACCTTAAGCGATACCACATCATAAGAGAGATTGTGGCTAGAGGAGATGTGAGAATAGAAAGAGTGCCTACAGAGGACAACGTTGCAGATCCGTTGACAAAGCCCTTAACCCAGAGAGTACATGATCATCATCTAACTTCTACTGGGATAAGTTTTAGAAACAATTGGCTTTAGTCCAAGTGGGAGTATGTTGGGGTTTAGTGTCCTATAGACAATTGTTCTAGGATACAAACTTAATATATAAATGAATTGTTCTTTATATCATTTGTTTTAATGAGATATATGTTTTATAACTATATAAAGGCAATCCCTTTTAAGCACTAAATAAAGTCTAATAAAAGGAAATCCGTAAGTTTGTTTTAAAGTGATTATAAAGTGTTCATACAAGCATGAAGTGAGACAAAACTTTATAATAAACTAATAAACTTAAAACCACCCCAAGTCAAGTGATATGTTTAGGATTGATATATCACTGTTGAGACTTGCATGTAACAATGTCTTCTGTCCGACAGAAAGCTGATCTCACAAGCTTCATATATACAGATATCTGGACAGTTACATGGATCCGATGAAAAGTAGTTCATTAGGATTGGGGATCCGATTTGAGATAACAGGATGGGTAGATTCATCCTTGTCACCTATTCATCTCATTGGTATTAATAGGTATAACTAATCCTCAGACTCAAAGGAATATTAATTGGTATTCTAGATTACGGAATGTGACGCTTTGACTCTGGTGTAACACGATCCTTAACAGAGATGACTCTGGGGTGTGAACAGTAGACGTTGGGTATCACAGGAAGTGATTGCGGGATCGTTATATATTGGATTGAGCATTTATCACTCCCGATAAATGGGAGATACATCCAAGGATCGCTTGTGGAAGACTCGACTCTAAATCCTTGCAAGGTGATAGCTTAAGACTTGAAATACAGATTTCACTTAACCTATCTATTTGAGTTGACTCGGCCTGTACAAGTAAAACGAACGTCTCGCTATATGTGACTTGACATCATCCATAGTCATAAGATTCAGTTCAAGGATGTAGTTGATAAAGGATCGAATTATACTGTAACTAATATGGAAAGGTTAACGACAGAATCAACCTGTCTTCTTATGGCTCTGGGGGAATGATTACGGACTTGCTAATCACATACTCTGTACATCATTCCGTTATGCAAAGATTAAATATAATTCTTTGAAAATTAATTTAATAGTTGCATACGGCCAGTAGTAATAGGAACCTAATGGGTCACACATAAGACTTAGAACCGAAAAGAGAGATAGATGTTAATTAATTGATGGAAGCCCAATTGAGCCCAATAAGGCCCATGGACCAAAGGGGGGGGGGGGGTCGAAATTCATGTAGTATGTACATGAATAATTAATTTGATTTTTATCAATCCTAATTAGATTAGGATTATGAATTAAATTAATTAAGAGATAAATAAGTTAGGAGTTTTAATTAGATTATAATACTCCTATTATTATCCAATAAGGTTATTATTATTATCCTTAATATGTTAGATATATAATGAGATAATAATTAGGAATTCTATTCCGAATTGAATTCATATTCAGTAACCTAATTCTATCTAACTAGGGATTATATACAAGAGATTATAAATACCCCCCACTGTGTGATTTTCGAAATCCTTGAACCCTAATCCAAGGCTAGTGATTTTCGAAACCTACCCTAAAGAAAGAAAGAGAATTTTCGACCCCCAGTTCGAGGACGAGATTTTCTACGGCTTCCTTTCGATCAATTGATTTCATCTATTTCTTTTATCCTTGATCTTGTGTTGATTAATTAGAGGCAATCTATTTTGGTTGCTATTCAACGGTTGATTCTAACTTAATCTTCCCGTGTTTTATTTCGTGCTTGGGAACTCGGAGAAGAGTTGTGGGCACTTCATTAACAACGGTAGATTGATCATCAAAAGGTAATTCTTCTTATCCATCTTTATATGAAATAACGATTAACGGATCCTAGGGTTAATGGAAATAGGTTAAAAATTTTATATTTCCGCTGCTATACCTTAGCCTAATTTCCAACACGGTCCACCACTACGAAAATGGAGTCCATCCCTCGTTGTGTCCTTGGTAGCCCCAACACAAAGTCCATGGAGAGATCCTCCCAAATGGTTTCGGGTATCGGGAGATGCATGCATAGTTCGACATTAGTGGCATGCCCCTTGGATGTTTGGCACGTCTCACATCGCTCCACGATGTATGCCACATCTCTCCTCATCCTAGGCCAAAAATAATGGGAGCTAACCGCTTCGAAAGTCTTGTCCCTTCCAAATTGTCCTCCTAACACCCCTCCGTGTAGCTCTTGGATCAACCTTTCTCTTATGGACGTACTTGGAAGACACAGTTGGCTACCCCTCATGAGAAACCCGTCCACTAACTGATACTCGCCTCACTCGGTGTTGTTCTTACACTTCTTCCACTCACTGTTAAAGTTCGGATCCTCAACATACTCCTCTTTGACGTGCTCAAAATCCCCTAACTCCAAGGTTACAGTTTTCAAAAGGGCTACCCTTCGGCTTAAGGCATCTGCCACCTTGTTTTGTTGACCCGCTTTGTGGAGAAGCTTATAAGGGAACTTATCCACAAAAGCGGACCACCTAGTATGCATGGCACTCCGGATTTGCTTCTGACTTCCCAAGTACTTGAGGGCTTGGTGGTCGGTGTACAACATAAATTCTTTTCCAACAAGGTAGTGCTCCCACGTCTTGAGAGCCCGCACTACCGCATAGAACTCCTTGTCATAGGTGGCCCATTTTTTCCTTGAGTCACACAACTTCTCACTAAAATACGCAATGGGCCTCCTCTCTTGCATCAACACTCCCCCAACTCCTACTCCACTCGCATCACACTCAACCTCGAAGAGCTTGTCAAAATATGGAAATGCTAACACCGGAGCAGTGCTTAGCTTTTCTTTTATCAAGGAGAAACTGCTCTCTTGTGCTTCTTCCCACTTGAAGCCTCTACCCTTCTTCAAACACTCGGTCATAGGAGCCACAATAGCGCTGAAATTTTGGATGAAACGCCTATAGAAGGTAGCTAACCCATGAAAACTTCTAATATCCCCAACGGTCTTCGGAGTCGGCCACTCCCGAATAGCTCTAACTTTCTTTTCATCCACCCGGATACCACTACCACTGACCACATACCTGAGAAACACCAAGCTCTCCATCACAAAGTCACACTTCTTAGTGTTGGCGAAAAGTTGGTTCTCTCGGAGCAAAGCTAGCACGGTCCTCAAATGCCCCACGTGCTCTTCCAACGTCTTACTATGGATGAGAATATCATCAAAGTAGACCACCATGAATTTCCCAATCACCGGACGCAACACTTGGTTCATCAATCTCATGAAAGTGCTCGGTGCATTGGTCATCCCGAATGGCATCACTAGCCATTCATACAACCCATCACGCGCCTTAAACGCCGTCTTCCATTCATCTCCCGCCTTGATACGGATTTGGTGGTACGCACTCCTCAAATCAATCTTGGAAAAGACTTTGGACCCACTCAATTGGTCAAGCATGTCATCAAGTCGGGGAATCGAAAATTTGTACCGAATGGTGATCTTGTTGATGGCTCGGCTATCTACACACATCCGCCATGACCCATCTTTCTTTGGTGTCAACAGCGCCGGTACCGCACATGGGCTCATACTTTCTCTAACATAACCCATCCATAGCAACTCTTCCACTTTCTCTTTCATCACTTCACTCTCCTTGGGACTCATCCGGTAGTGAGGAAGGCTAGGTAAACTAGCTCCTGGCACAAGATCGATATGGTGTTGGATGTCCCGTAGGGGTGGTAGCCCATATGGTAACTCCTCCGGGAACATATCACGAAACTCATTAAGCAAATTTCCCACTTCTTCCGGGACTTCCTCCTTTTCGCTCCCTACTCTTTCTGATGGGGTGCTAGATTTCACCATCACTACGTAGACCGTTTGACTTTCCTCACACTTGTTAATAAACGCCTTGTGAGTTGGGCAAACGATCAAAGTAGATTTTTCCTTGCCTTTGGATTCTCCTACAAGCGGTGTAAGCACATAACGAACCCCATCCTTCACAAACTGATAGGTGTTCTTTCTTCCGGAATGGGTAGCATCTCTATCAAACTGCCATGGGCGTCCCAACAATAGATGGCAAGCGTCCATCTCCACAATGTCACAATAAACCTCATCCCGGTACTCCCCTATCTCAAGAGGAACCCTACACCTTTGGGTGACCTTCATCTCTCCCACATCTTTGATCCACCCCACACTATACGGACTAGGATGCGCCTCAATCACCAACCCAAACCTCTTAGCCGCGGTGTCGCTAATGATGTTCTCTTGGCTACCACTGTCAATGATCACATTACATTTCACCCCTTGCACAAGACATCGAGTTCGGAACAATTGATGTCTTTGGTCCGTCTCCACTCTACTCGAGATCAGGAGTCTTCTTACAACATATATGGCTTGCCCCATTTTATACTCTCCCTCATACTCATCATCAACAAGGTCACAACAAACATCCCCTTCCTCATCGTACTCATCATCATCTTTATACCGCTCAACCATATTGGCACTTCTCCTCTTGGGGCACTCATTAGAACAGTGACCCGGCTCATTGCATCGGAAACATTTGAATGGAGCTCGTCTCGCATAGGGGTTGTTTCCCCTAGGGGGTTGTGTCGCCTTAAAAGGCCTCACATCTCCACTAGGTGCCTTTCCCGCACTTGGCGCCTTGGAATCGCTTGAACTTGCAATTCCCTTGCCTTTATCAATTCCCTTGGGAGCTCCTCTCCCTCCATAAGTACCTTCAGTATCGGTTCTCCTATAACCTTCACGTCCTGTCACACTCAACTGTGATTCGGCCTTCAATGCTAAATTACGGGCGTCTTGCACCCGAATCACCATTTGTGTCCCGATCCGGTCTTGGATGTTGTACCTTAACCCTTCAAGATACCTTGAAGTCTTTTGGCTTTCGGTTTCCGACAAGTTAGCCCTTGCTGAAAGCCGCAAGAACTCCGAGGTGTACTCGTGCACACTCTTTCCGCCTTGAAAACAATTTCGATAGGAACTGTAGATGTATTGCTCGTAATCGGGTGGCAGAATTCTCTCCCTTAACATCGACTTCATTCTAAGCCAAGATCTAATTGGCTCCCTTCCTCCTCTTCTTCTATCTTCTTTCACGTTATCCCACCAAATCGAAGATCATCCCTTCAACCGGTAAGCCACTAAGCGGACCCTCCGGTCCTCCGGTATTCCCGCATAATCAAAGAACCGCTCTACCTCTAGCAACCAATCAAGAAAACCTTCAATGCCGAGTTCTCCCCAAACGTTGGTAAATCCACCTTTAGTTTGAAGGCATCATCCCTCTCATAGTTTCCTCCATAGGCCATTCTCAAATTCGGCTCTCCTCTATATCCGCCCCTATCATTACCCCGACCCCCATACGGGTCATTCAAACCAACATTCTCCCTCTCATGACCACCTACAACATTGTCATGCACAATATCCATATTCCCGGCATGCATATGCGCGGGACCAACAACATCATTTACATGTATATGATCTCTATGTCTATCATTCACAACATCATCATCCATTATAATTCCCATGTTCCTAGCAATCATAGGCATCTCAAAATCATCAAACAAATCTCCATCGCTATCGCTATCAACATTTCTAATGTTCACGGGATTAGTTCGTCTAACCTCTTGAACCCGAAGGTCCATTGGTTGCGGTGCATGATTTCTTCTAGGAGGTGGTGTTGGGTGTCGTTCAAGTTGGGGATGGGCTTGCCCCTCATGTCGCCGGTGAGGTTCTCCGGTCAGGAGAGCTTAGTTGTTTCGACCCTCAAGCTTTAGCCCTTCAATGGCGAGAAGGATATCTCGAGTACTCGTGGCATGTCTCTCATCCAACGCCCTTAGAGATTCTGTTAGGTGCTCCACCTTTACATCTAATGTATCTACTCGTTGCTCCATGGATCTGGTGGCTTCGTTTGTGATACGTGGTTGAACCATTTCCGAGAAGAAGTCTCCGGGAAGGAAAACGACTCGGCTCTGATACCAACTGATATAGATTGAAGTCGGTGAAGGTTTTAATCATAAACCAACAAAGATTACAAATTTCTCTAGCTTAACTAGAAGGTTGAGTAAACCCACAAGGATGAACCTTGGTGCTCCAATGGAGGCTTTTAATTTCAATATTATCAAAGTTAGCAAACCTTACAAAAAGAGAGGTTTAAATACCTCCTCCAAACATATGAAAAAGTACTAAAAGCCCTTGAGTAGGGTTTCCTAGTAAAGCATAATAATAAGGGTAAAATGGGGAAGCTAGAGAATAATGGTAGTTCAGTAATTAAAGGGTAATGGCAAAGTAGTAGTTAAGAAAAGTGAAATGGTCCCCCTTTCATGTTGAGAACTTGGAGGGTAAGTAATCTCCAGCGCATTACGCCCCGCGTACCTGGGATTACGCCCCGCGTGTGTGAGTCCCTAAGCTTGTGAACGCTCGTTGATGCTCTGTACGCGTGGCGTCTTCCGAACTACGCCCCGCGTAGTTCGACTCTTGGGCTTGAGGTTCCGTAGGGTGAGATATACGCATGGCACCTTCGGGGTTACGCTCCGCATAGTTAGGCTCCTGAACTTGAAGGTCATGTGTAGGGGGGTCTACGCGTGGCGTCCGAGGTGTACGCCCCGCGTACTTGACTTCCTGAGATGACTCTCGCTCGGAACTGCTACCCGCGCCCCGCGTGCTTTTAGGCACGCCCCGCGTATCTGTTTTAACGTTGTTGCCTTTGTTTTCCTCCCTTGGTTCCTCTCGTGCCTCATGTTTAATACTTGGGTATCGTCTTCATGTTTGAGGACAAGATGCCCTCATCATCTTTATCGTATTTTTCTTCTATATAGGAATCAATTTAAATAAAGCTATATCTTGTGATATACTATAACAAAATATAGAATTTAATTTTACTTAATACACAATCATCATCTCCACAAAATTATTCATTGATGCTTCCACAATAACCAACCTATACATCTATCTATATTATCTATATCTATCTATCTATCTATACTATATATAATAGTGGAAGCAGAGAGAATTTGCAAGAAGTGTTTTAGAGGCATTTTGCTTAGTTGGCACCGTATGAGTAAAAAGAATAAATGAGTTTTAATTATCTCACATTATTTATTGTCAATTAATAACTCATTAATTAAAGTTTTAAAAGAAAGTAAGAGTTACAGGAAGATGAAAAAACACAAAACAAAGAAAATCTAAAAGTCACAAATAAACCTATATATAAAGCATGATACATAGCATTCCATAATTATATTCATTGGTCATCGAAAATCAAAGACCTCATTGACCTTTAATTTTGATTATGTATTAGTTTTGTTATAAATCTTATAATTTTGTTCTTACTTCAAATAATATTGTTTCATAATTTTGTTCTTATTTCAGTAAGAGATTCAAATTTATTTAGGAGCGATTTCCATTGATAAACTGTATTAATAGCATTTTTTCAAGAATTGAGAGAACTTAGACTATGATATCTCTAATTGACGAAATCCGATGGAAATAGAAGACGCATAAAGATGGAAATAGAAGACGCATAAACAACTGAAATTGGGAAAAACAAATGTGTCATAAATTACAGGAAATCGTTATATTTTCAAAGGTAATTGTTCGATTTTTTTCATATGTAGTAGTTATTTTGTATCAATTGTGTTGTTCCACACCTCTCGTTGCTTTATCTATGTTTTCTTTTTTATTCGCATTTTTTTCAAAATGACTAAATAACACTACAAGAGAAACAGTAATTACCAACAAAAAATATGGTTGCTAAATTGGTTTCTAACACGTTTTTGCAACCAGATTTGTATTTTTAGCAACCAAAATGAATTGGTTGGTAATTACTAGGTTGCTAAACATTTGAAACCAAATCTAGCTTTATGGTAGCAATATTTGCAACCATCAAATTGGTTGTCAAGTTGGTAGCAAACTTACAGACCATTATTTTGCAACCATTATTTGGTTTCAAAATCCAACATTAGATTTGTGTATCCAACGTTGTTAGAAACTAGTGTTGTGGTTGCAAACAATCTGGTTGCAAAATTCTCTATGGTTTTTTACCATATTTCAGACGAAAGATTGAATGCTTTCTTCATCAACCCAAAATTATGTTGCCAGATTAGACGAAAGTTTCGTAGGTAAATTTTTGGCCGCTTCTTTCATAAATACACTTTTTTCCACAAATAAACAAATTACATTTGCAAGTACTTATAATAAACTAAATTTATAACTAATAATAATTAGTTTTAAAGTCTCGTAGTAATAAACTAGTGAAAGTCTACACATCCATGACATAATGTAATCACCAAAATGAGTATATACATATACACCTCTAATATCAAATTAAGATGGAGATTATGGATTCGATATCCACATTTTTTCAAAAAACTATCAAAAACAAATATTCCAAGACCTATATGAATCTAATTGTACCTCTCCAAGTCATAAGCCAATCGAGAGGTTTGGATTTGCCTTGAAGGACCAATTTGTGTTTATATCTGTCAATCGTCCTCGAAGCTCATTAATTTCATCGGCATTAACACCCAAATGCAAGCCTTAAAGCGATTGATCTATGCGTCGTTCTCGTTCATCAGCCTGTTGTCGACATATACTCGCTCTATATGCTCTATAAAATGAGTCCACTCTTGAAACCATCAAGCCTCTATTGTGTAGACTGAAGATGAGTTTTTCTATTAGCACGAGATAGATGCACTGTTAATGTTAGGACTTGAAGATGGAGCAGCTCTTGTATTTATAAGAAGCGACATTTGATCCCGATAACCCCTTCACAAGGCACATAGAATGCTTCTATTTGATTAATGGCTGCCTCAAGTTCAGTAGGTGTTGTTCAACTTGTATTGTTCTCATGCTCTGCCTACATTTAAAATGAAAAAAAAAAAAAATTAAAACTATGCATTGATATTTTACTTAATGAACACAAACATTTGTACATGTTCTTAATGTGTGTGTGTGTATATATATATATATAAATTGATGAAGCTTATGTGCATGCATCACTATGTCTTGTGAATTCCTAAAATATACAAACATACACATGACTTGTGTTGGCATACATTTGTTTGACAGTTCCAAAACACACCAGGTCCAACTTCAACTTCTTTTTTCCACACCAGCTTCTGATTTTACACTTAAAATGCCTTCATAAGCCAAAGATTCCACACATCTATTTAACAGTTATCAAACATATCAGCTCCAACTTAAATGAAAGGTAATGAAAAAAAAACATATGCATATGTATGGGTTTTATTAACATAAACTGCATTGCAATTTGGAGGGTGACAAACAAAAGAAAGCATGGTTCATAGAACTTGTAAAGTATTGGATGCGATGACATGTAATTTCAAGTTTTCAACTCAGTTTTATCTTTCAGCAAATGATATCAAGGATGCTAAATTTAGTGTTTTATATATTGATCAACAACAAATTGCTAATACCTGTATAGCCAACATAGTCCACCACCAGCTCTAAACTGTCCATTAAAGTGGTCCACTGAATTTACTCATGTTCTTTTGCATTGGCCACATTGCACAGCACCTACCATTTTTATGCAAAATTAACAAAATTCTATGAGCTACTAATGTGTTATACAACTTCTAATTCCAAATCCAAGATTTAATGTGAAACTCAGAAAATATGCCATATTAAGAGGGGGTGAATTATGTAAAATCCAAACATCCAATAACTAGTGATTTAATAGAATAAATTGACAATTTTGAATGTAATAGGAGAGAGGCTTTGATATGTGCTGGGATCAACCATGTATGAGTTGCGAGTTTTATATTGAATTCAAGTATCTTTGAGTCACAAAGAACCTTCACCATAGCTTTGTCCCCGGTGTACTTTTGAGAAACAAGGTAACTGATAACCAATTCGCTCCCCATGCCTGAAGGGAACTGAAAACGAACACAAAAGAAAGGATTAAGATATGATTCCATACATATTTCATTTTAATATTTATGAAACTGGTACCAGAATGCCTTCTCACACTAGCTAACGTTAGTACATTACTAAAATCATCAACAAAAAAAGGAAAGGGGAGCGGGGGAGAGAGATGGTAGGAGGCACAAAAATTCAATAGAAAAAAAACTAATAACGGAATGAACTTTAGAGTTTAATTTGTAAATATCATAGTCCTAAAACAACTTGTTATTATCACATCACGACCATTTAACTAAACGAGAACTCAGTAGCTAAATAGGAGACAAGAATCACACAAGTCACATTCATTTGAAAACACCAATATTCATAATAGTGGTATAATTTCCAAGCGAAAATAGAAGATTCAACTTGATTATTAAACAAAATAGTTAGGATCTGTTGTTAACAAATGACAATCAAATAATTTTTTTTACTAAATGAAATATTAAGATGCTAATCAGCCCGTCAAAGTACATTAAGCCAAGTTAAGGTTAGTTCTCTTAAGGCAAGAAGCAAGAACTATCATGTAGCAAAATATTTAATTGAAATCATGTAGCAAAATACTTTTCCTCATTGAGGATTGAATTATCAGACATTATGATACAATTAGAAAGTTCCCATGTCAACTAGCATAAGAGATATTTGAAGCCACATCATAAAGTTACAATTGCCATTTTTGTCACTTGCAATAAACACTAAAACCAACAACAAAGCAATGGAAGAAATTGAAAAGATAATTCTATGGACAATTAGGCCTAAGTGAATCTAAAATCTTTCAATTGAAATATCTTATAAGATACATTATTCATTTTCAGTTGTAAGCGAGACCAAACAAGGAACTGAAAGGACTGGAGAAAAATCCCCACCATTGACCAATTGCAACTCAGAAGTTGCCACCTTGGTGAAAACCCCCCAACTTTCTGCAAACTAAAACACAATAATCTACCTTTATAAGACAAACAAGCACAGAAGTGCTGAATTGGAAACCAGCGCTAACTCTGACAGTTAATTGTTCCTCCAACACAAACAAATACATCAACCCTATGTTGGATGTGTTGTTGTCCTATTCAACAGATATCTCTTATAAATAATAACAATCGAATCATTCATGTACTAAATACTGAAAATAATCGATAATATTATATTACATAATCATAATGCATAATTTTTCTATAAAATTAAGATGAAAAATGAATGAAGACTTTGAGCTAAACAGAGGAAGATAAACAAGCACAAACAGAGTCAGAGTTCAAATTTAGAACTTCAATTTTTCGACTGAATTTTTGAAAGCTATTTTAAGACAGATGTGTAAATAAAAAAGATAAAGATAACCCACCTTATAGCAGTTACGAGTTCAGTTGAGGTGACCGGTGGAGAACTAAGGCCATTCGCGATCGGTGAGAGATACTGGGGAAAAGGGTTACGGCGGTTGGCGAGAGATGGAAAATTGAAGCGAAGAGTGTTACGGCGGTCGGTGAGAGATGGAGAACTGAAACGAAAAGGGTTATGGAGGTCTATGAGAGACGGAGCACTGAAGAAGAAAGTGGAGGCGAAAATGGAAAACTGAGGAAGAACGAAGATAGAAAGCTTGATGGAGGTGGAAATGAGAAGGAAAACCGGAAAAAACCCTAAAACATTACTTTACTCCTTTATATGTCAAATAATAAAATAATATTAGTTAATTTATTTATTTTTTTGAAAAAATAATACTATTACTTATTTATTTGAATTGGTACTGGGTACACGGGTAATACTAACCTAAATATCAAGTGTTATAATATTATTTATAACTCAATTATATCAATTTGTTTTTTGAAAAAAAAAGTATGAAATTATAATTACAGTATTAAATAAAATTAATATTATTAACTTAAAATTGCGTTAGTTTCGATTTAGAAACCTATAAAAATTAAAGTTTTTTTTATTAGTTTTCATGAGCTTTTAATGAGCTTGTTTATAAACCTGTTAATGAACTTATTCGCTGGTCTATAAATCAAATCCGTTCGCGAGCTTTCAAATTGAGCTTCATAATGCTCAAATCGAGCCACAACATCATATTTGTAAGTAACTCGTTTAAAATTGAGTCAAACTTGATCGAACTTTTATCTAGTCGGGCACCAAACCGCTCATTATAGCGACTCGACACATTTACAACTCTAACTGTTGGCTTGGAGAAATGGGAATTACATTTATGAACACGTGTTTTATCCTTTAAAATTGCATGTAAAATTGAAATTTAGGGCAAATATATTGCAACCAGAAAATATATGTTGAGACGGGTCTGGTTGTAATATTTACAACCAACAGAACTTTGAAACCATATTTTTGTCTCAAATGTATTTAAGAAATCTAATTCTCACCTTTGCAACCAATGACAATGCATTGCAACCATATGGGTTGCAATATTGCAACCGATTTTAATCTGGTTTTAAATATTGGTTGCTAATTACTGTTTTTCTTGTAGTGTAAAGATTTTGTACATTTTCATTTTTTTAGTATAAGTTGGTAGGTGTAATCGTTTCGATTCTTAACTCTTCTATAATTTATAATAGCGGAAGTAAAGAGTATTTGCAAGAAGTGTTTTAGAGGCTTTTTGGCTTAGTTGACAATGTATGAGCAAAAAGAATAAATGAGTTTTAATTATCTCATATTATTTATTGTCAATTAATATCCCATTAATTAAACTAATAAAAAAAAGTAGGAGTTACAGGAAGATGAAAAAATACAAAGCAAAGAAAATCCAAAAGTCACATATAAATCTATATATAAAGCATGAATGGTAGTATTCCACTATTATATTCATTGGCTAGCAAAAATCAAAGACCTCATTGACTTTAATTTTGATTATGTATTAATTTTGTTCTTAATCCTATAATTTTGTTCTTACTTCAAATAATATAGTCTTATAATTTTGTTCTTATTCAGATTTATTTAGGAGCAATTCTCATTGATAAACTGTATTAATAGCATTTTTTTCAAGAATTTAGACTATGATATCTCCAATTGAAGAAATCTGATGGAAATAGAAGAGGTATAAACAATTGAAACCAGGAAAAGCAAATGTGTCCAAAATTACACGAAATCGTTATGTTTCTGAAGGTAATTAGTCGATTTTTTTCATATTTAGTAGTTATTTTGTTATCAATTGTGTTGTTCCACACCTCTCGCTACCTTATCTATGTTTTCTTTTTTATTTATTTTTTTTTCAAAACGACTAAATAAAGATTTTGTATATTTCATTCTTTTTTAGTATAGGTTGCTAGGTATAATCATTTCGATTGTTAACTCTAACTAAAATTTGGATTTTCAGAATTTATATGAATTCAATTGTTAGGTTTGGAGTTAGATAATTTTCCAAATTCAGAACCTGGTGAAGTTCAATGATTTTTTTTAATTTGGTTTATCTAACTCATATAGATTGAATTTTTTATTTTTATGCATTTTTTTTTACAAATAGATATAAAGTTCCACAAATAGTTGTTTATTGAAGTTGAAGACCTATTGAAAAAAATAATTAAAGAGGTATTGAAACATTATACTTACAATGAAATTTATTTCAATTATAAATCATGTTTTGTCATGATTACCATTATAAATTTCTTTCTCATTTTTAGTGATGGATTATATATATATATATATATATATACCTATATGGTAACTCGAAACTTGATTATTAATAACATATAAAATTTACCTCGAATATAATTTATCACGAATCTCAAATTATATTTTAATTACTGTTATACGCTTTAAATCTATATATAATATAAAACAGTAACGATGGAACTGAGGTGTCACTTCCTCCTTTTTTAGTGATAAAAAATTTAATATATTAATTTTAATTTTATTATATATATTTATCTATAAAAAGATTATTGTATCCGTACTATATCTAAGAGTTTTACAGAATTTAAATTAATCCCTAAAATCTCTCTAATTCTCTACACATCTATATATAATATAAAACAGTAACGATGGAACTGAAGTGTTACTTCCTCATTTTTTAGTGAGAAAAAATTTAATATATTAATTTTAATTTTATTATGTATATTTATCTATAAAAAGATTATTTTATTCCATATATCTAAGAGTACTACAGAATTTAAATTAATCCCTAAAATCTCTCTAATTCTCTACATATCTATATATAATATAAAACAGTAACGATGGAACTGAGGTGTCACTTCCTCCTTTTTTACTGATAAAAAATATAATATAATATATAATATATTAGTTTTTATTTTATTATTATATTTATCTATAAAAATATTATTTAAAGTAAATGTGAAAATCAAATAATAATATTTAATTTATATAACACATTTATGTCATTAATTGTAATTATTAGATTGTATTTTTATTAATATTTATATATTAAGATGAATCCGTGCATCGCACGGGCCAAAAACTAGTATACTTTAGTAATCATAACAAAATATATTAGAACATAATATATTGATATAAATATACTTTTCGGTAAGTTATATCCGAGATGAAAATGCATACTCAAACATAATTCAGAAATCCATTGTAATTTTTAACCACGAATTATTGTTGTTGTTATTATTATTTAAGTTATATCCAAGACCCTGTAGCACAATTATTGGTTTTCATCATCGAACATGAAAATAAATGTTTACCTAAATTCTATATTAAAAAGATGATCATCCATCGATAAAACATGGTCGCCTACCTTTAAACTTTCTGAAAAGAGATTTTCCATCTCTATATGTCTTCACAAAAGAGACTTTCCATCTACATAAACGGCGGTCGCCCTACAACTTCTATAGATGCATAATCTATCTTTTCTTTCTATGAAGATTGTGAGATTTTGTTTGAAACTAAGGGCTATCATCAATATATTATACTTAAGGCTAAAGGCTATGTTTACTTTGTTTTAAATAAAGTAAGCCTTACTTTGTGTGTTTTCGTCATTGAATTAATTTTCTAATCCATCATCCAATGGTGAAAACACACCAAGTAATGGTACTTTGTCAAAAACAAAGTAACCATAAAAGACACATATACTTAAGATAGCTCGAATTTGAGAATCTCATAAAATATAATATCTCCATAAAAGTTTATATTTGTAAACATCTCAATGAAAAAAATGCACACCCATAATAATAAAATAACACAATACTAGTAGAAAAATGTTGGAAGTTGGAAGCCAGAAAAATGTGGAAATTTAAATATCTCAACTACACTGATACCCTAAAAAATCATCATAAATTCGAGTGCGAATTCTACACCATAGATGACTAAATGCGACACAAAATTAATGTGTTGCCAGTGTTGTTTTTTTTATGTGATTAATTGATTAGAACAAAATCTAATTAACAAATTATAACTCGAACCATAATTAATCTTGGTTACATAATAACATATAAAATTTACCTCGAATATAGTTTATCACAAATCTCAAATTATTTTTAACTATTCAAAACGTTTTAAGTATACTTTAGTAATCGTAACAAAATATATTAGAACATAATAAATTGATATAAATATAATTTTTATATAAGTTATATCCGAGATGAAATCGCATACTCTATCGTAATTCGAGAATCCATTGTTATTTTTAAACACGATTTATCGTTATTATTATTATTTTAAGAAAACTTTCAAAGGACCGAACAAAAATGAGTATTTACATGTAACACTTGAGATTAAATTGCAAATTAGCAACAATATTTTTATTATAGTTAAAATATTATATTGCTATGAAATATAAATGTCAAAGTAAAAAATAATTAATAGCTACAAAAAAATATACTAAATCCATGGCTATTAATATAATTTAGCTTTTGAAATTATTTTGCTAGCTAATAATTTTAGCTATAACTAACATTACAATAGTTTTGACTCACATCAAGTCAAAATTTATTTTATAGTTCAATTGACTATATATTGAATTTATAATGTTAGAAATATTACAGTAATTAATAAGTAAGCATGTCGACCTTTTCTTGAATGAGATTCCACAGTTCATCTACATGTTTCTCCTCAGTCAATGTAGATCCGACGCAGCAGCGTATAAAATATGTTCCTCCCACCACTCCATGGGTCACGAAAGCCCGTCCGCTCTTGTTTACCGCTGCCAATAATTGCCGGTTCAAATCATCAGTTTTGGGCTTCAACCTGAAGCAAACCAAGGCAAACTTTCTCGGCACCACAATCTCAAACCTCTTGTCATTCTTCACCAATGATTCTAATCGCTTAGCCAACATCACATCGCTGCGTATATGGTGCATGAGGTTCACCACTCCATGTCTACGTATCACAACCCTGATTATGTAATAATTATAAAATTTACCATAATTAATCCTAAAAAATGGGTATCTACATGTAGCACTTGAGGTTTGTAAATTAGTTACAATATATTTGTTATAGTTAAAATATTATATTTCTATGAAATATAAATGTCCATGTAAAAAATAACTAATAGCTACAAAAATATACTAAATCCATGGCTATTAATATAATTTAGCTTTGAATTTATTCTCCTAGCTAATAATTTTAGCTATAAGCCTATAAGTAACATTATAATCATAATTTTGACTCACATCCAAGTTAAAATTTATTTTAGAGTTAAATTGACTATATATTGAGGTTATATATATAGGCATAGTACTCTGAAAATGTTAAAAATATTACAATCAATTTTTTATGAAAATATTACAATCATTTTTTAGAAGAAACAATACATACAATAAGTAAATTAGAAGGAAAAAACTCCGCACCCATATAGAAAAAAAAAAGATTACAAAGACCAAGAAAAAAACATAGAAGTTACAAATAAAATAACAAATACATAAACTATATCATTCTCCTAAATTGAAAAAACGATATTCATTCTTCATCATTTAGACTCTTTCCCATATTCATCTAAATCCTTTATTTGCATACAACGACATATATGTATGGATCTACTGACAAGACGAACCTTTTCCGCTCTATCTAAGAATGAAAACAGTAAACATGAAAGAAGTATAGCTAATAGATGTAGATCTGACGGAAAAAAACAATTAATAAGTGAGCATATCCGTCTTTTCTTGAATGAGATTCCACAATTCATCCACATGCTTCTCCTCAGTCAAGGTTGATCCGATACAGCAGCGTATGAAATACATTCCTTCCACCATTCCATGAGTCACGAAAGCTCGTCCGCTCTTATTTAGTTCTGCCAATAATTCCCGGTTCAAATCATTAGTTTTGAGTTTCAACCTGAAGCAAACCAAGGCAAACTTTCTTGGCACCACAATCTCAAACCTCTTGTCATTCTTCACCAATGATTCTAATCGCTTAGCCAACATCACATCGCTGCGTATATGGTGCATGAGGTTCACCACTCCATGTCTACGTATCACAACCCATACCTTTAAAGCAAGGAATCGTCTGCTCAGTGAAAGTTGCCAATCTTTGTAATCTATGACTTTATTTGATTCGGTTGCAGAATTCCTCAGGTATTCAGGGCTAGTCGATAATGATTCAATCAACAAACGAGGTTGCTTAATCCAGAGACAACAACAAGTCAAGTTAGTAAGGAACCATTTATGTAGATTCATGCTTATAGAATCTGCAAATTCAACTCCATCCAAATAATGCCTGAATTCAGGACATATGCAAGCATTTCCTGCATAAGCTGCATCAATGTGGAACCATATGTTGTGCTTGTTAGCGATTTTCCCCAATTCTTTAATCGGATCGACTGCTCCACAAGCAGTAGTTCCAATAGTTCCGCAGAGATATAAAGGCAGGAATCCTGAGGCCATATCTTTTTCAATTGCTTCCTCCAGTGTTTGCGGAGACAAGGAAAATCCATTAGAAACCGAAGTAGAAAGTGCACGAATGTTGCAGGATGGAATGCCTACTAATTTAGCTCCCTTATGAATGGTAGAATGTGTTTGATCAGAAGTGTAAACTACCAATTTAGTGATATGATCCCATCCGAACATTTGTAAAGCCCTGTCTCTAGCTGCAGCAAGAGTACAGACTACAGCCTCACATGTAGTTCCATGGAGGACACCACCTCCATTTCCGGAAAATAAAAACGAAGACGGAAGCTTTAACAAATCTGCCATCCAATCCATGAGACGTGATTCGAGCTCGGTTGCTGCTGGAGATGAAATCCAGTTGAATCCAACAACATTGAGGCCTGAACAAAGCATCTCTCCGAGAAAACCAGCATTGCTAGCACTTGCTGGAAAGTAGCCAAAAAAGTTAGGGCTCTGCCAGTGAGTGAGGCCTGGAATTATAGAATCACTGACATCTTTGAGGATATGTTCAATTGACTCAGGAAGATATGGTGCAGATAAAGGGATTTTAGAAGAGAGATATCCAGGTTGAACTTGGCTTTGAACTGGATAATTTTCAATGTTGTTATAATAGTCAGCAATGAAATCAATAACCAATTTGGATTCATCACACAAGGTGTTAGGGTCTAAGGGGATGAAGGAGTTTGTAGTTGTAGAGAGGCTACCCATTATTTCAGGAAGAAAAGAAAGATACTATTCAGCAAAGATGATACAATAGAGTTCCAATTAAGAAGATGATACAATAGAGTCTTAAGAATGGAGCTTATTTATAAATAAATAAAACAAGTGAAATGATGAATTCAAGCACGTTTATTTCAACATTCTTTTCCCTCTTTGCAGAAAATGACAATGTCAATCAAATTTATTTCAACAACAATTTGAAGAACAATTTCGACCATTTTTTCCACGCTTATTTCTTGGAGTTCTGTTTATATCTGTCGGTCTTAAAAATGATTTGATCAACCATGAACAAATTAATTAATCAATTAATATTGATTAAAAGGATTGTATTAAATCAATTATAAAAGATAAAATAATTTAAAACCAATGGTGATTTTCATATGTCTTTCTAGGTTTATGAGAGATATAATTAGTGACAATGGAGATCCTACGATCTCTAGTATTCCACATTGAATCTATATAATAGCTCATCAATTAAAGTAATTAATAAGAGTTACATGAAGATGAAAAAACACAAAGGAAAGAAAATCCAAAAATCACAAATTAACTTATATATAAAGCATGATAGATGGTATTCTATCATTCTATTCATTCTATTCATCTGATTCATTGGCCACCGAAAATCAAAGTCTTCATCGACCTTTAGTTTTGATTATGTATTAGTTTTATTTTTAATCTTATAAGTTTGTTTTTACTTCAAATAATATAGTCTTATAATTTTGTTCTTACTTTATTAAGATGTTCAGATTTATTTAGGAGCGATTTCTATTGATAAACTGATGCGGACATCCTAACTGGGATCAACAATCACACGCGCCTTGGCGGATCTCCTCTCGGCGTTCCCACCGAGGTTGTATCTAGGAGGGCGGATCCCCTTAACACGCGAGCGGGGCGGATCTAGGCGTACGCCATGAGGCGTACCAACAACTACATTGGGCGGATCTCAAGTTTACTTCCTGCCGAAGGAATTCACCAACAACCTCTGACGCTCCGTACCTGCACCTCTGTACCTGTTGTCTGGGCGCATTACCTATCTTACCCTCTTATTATTAACTGTATTGTAACCCTAGTAGGGGTAGTCCCTGTCCTTTGCTTATCTTTTAGAGGTTGTATTTAAACCCTCATTTTGTAAGGATATGGCAACTTTTATCAATCAACTATCATTTCTCTTTGAGATTAAGGTTTATACCTTTGTTTATCGGGATTCACTCCTTCTAGTCTAGCTAGAGAAGAAGATCTTTGTTGGTTTACGATTAAAACCTCCATTTATCGTTTTCAATCTGTATCAGTTGGTATCAGAGCCAATCGTTTCCTGACCCGAAACTTCTTTTGGCAATGGTTCAACCCCGACAACCGCAAGATTCCATGGAAACCAGTGACCGGAGATATGAGGAGCTGAGAGAGCACCTCGCGGAACAAATCCAGGCCAGCCTTGAGCGGCAGAAACAAAACGACCAGCGATTCCAGGAGCTAACCGCTTCCCTGAAAAACCTCAGAATGGAGATCCGTGCAGTGGTCAGACCAGCCGCTGGGGAGTCCGACCAGAGAAGGGAAGGAGTCCTTGAACCACGACCCCAAAGGCAACCCACGCCACCTCGACTGCCATTGACAAATGTCCAACTTCCACAAATGGGTCCTAGGGATCCTGAGGTAAGAAGACCCAACTTTGTCCTTGTGCATAACGCTGATAGCGATAGTGATGATTTTGAGGATCTTGGGAATAATGGTGCCTTTAGAAATATGAGGGATGTTGGTCCGATTGATAACAGGCGTGTGGGTATGGCTAGGGCAGAACCAGACCTAGGAAACTTTGATAGAGATGACGCCTTTAAGCTAAAAATAGATTTACCATCTTTTGGTGGCGAGCTGGATATAGAAGGATTCTTAGATTGGTTATCGGAAGTTGAACGTTTCTTTGAGTATGCTGGGATTCCTGATGAGAGGAAAGTAAGGCTGGTGGCGTATCGCCTGAAGGGTGGCGCATCAGTTTGGTGGGATCAGATGAGGGAAGAAAGAAGAAGAGGGGGCAGAGATCCGATTAGATCTTGGCTACGGATGAAGGCGATGCTGAGGGAGCGGTTCTTACCACCGGACTACGAACAGTATATCTACAGCTCCTACAGAGGATGCTCTCAAGGGACCCGAAGTGTCCATGAGTATACTTCTGAGTTCTTAAGGCTTTCGGCGAGAGCCAACCTGTCTGAAACTGAAAGCCAAAAGACCTCTAGGTATCTAGAAGGGTTGAGATACAACATCCAGGATCGTATTGGCACACAGATGGTGGTTAGAGTATAAGATGCTAGGAATTTAGCCCTCAAGGCTGAGTCCCAACTGACCGGGAGATCCAGGAGATCCGCCACTACTGAGTATGCGCCTGGAGGAAGAGATAACGTGAAGTCTTACGACAAAGGCAAGCAGGTGGCGAGTGCCAGTGGGGCCAAGGTTAACAGTGTGGGAAGGGGATCCGTTGGAGATACTAGACCATACAAAGAAGCACCTATACCACCCAAGAGCAACAATCCGTATGCAAGGCCAGCACCTTTCAAATGTTTTCGGTGCAATGAGCCAGGACATAGATCCAATGAGTGTCCTAGAAGGAAGAGCGCCAACATGGTGGAGAGGTACGAAGATGACTATGACGAAGAGGATGAAGTATTTTGTGAACCCTTGGGGGAAGATGATGAGGTGGTGGGTGAAGAGAGGTACGCCATCCATGTGGTACGGCGTTTGTTAGTCTCCAGCCGAATAGAGGGCGATCAAAGGCACCGACTATTCAGAACCCGCTGTCTTGTGAAGGGTGGGCGATGTAATGTGATAATAGATAGTGGGAGCCAAGAGAACATTGTGAGTAGCAGCGCCGTTCAGAAGTTCGGGTTGTTGGTAGAGGCGCACCCTGATCCCTACAGGGTGGGATGGATCAAGAACGTTGGCGAGTTGAGGGTGACCCAGAGATGCAAGGTACCGATTGAGATTGGTAACTATCATGATGAAGTCTGTTGTGACGTGGTCGATATGGACGCATGCCACCTATTGTTGGGCCGACCCTGGCAGTTTGATAACAACGCCACCCACGCCGGAAGAGAGAACACTTACAGATTTGTGAAGAATGGGGTGAAGTTTGTCCTTACACCAATGGTGAGAGAGCCAAAGGCCGACGAGAAGTCTACCTTGGTAGTCTGTCCTACACACAAATCGTTTGTCAGCGAATGTGAAGAAAGCCAAATGGTATATGTGGTAATGGTTAAGGCGAATCACGAATCCGCCCAAAGGGACGAAAGGGAAATGCTGAGTGAAGTGACCCGCCTACTTGGCGAGTATCAAGATCTGTTCCCCGACGAACTGCCGAGTGGGTTACCACCTTTGAGGGACATCCAACATCATATCGATCTTGTGCCCGGGGCTAGTTTACCAAGCCTCCCACATTATCGAATGAGCCCAAAGGAGAATGATGTCATGAGACAAAAAGTGGAGGAACTCATCGAGATGGGATACGTTAGGGAGAGTATGAGTCCTTGCGCTGTTCCAGCTTTACTTACACCAAAGAAGGATGGGTCTTGGCGGATGTGTGTTGACAGTAGGGCTATTAACAAGATCACCATCAAGTATAAGTTCCCGATCCCAAGGTTGGATGACATGTTGGACCAACTTGGCGGATCTCGAGTCTTCTCCAAGATTGATCTCAGGAGTGGGTATCATCAGATACGAATCCGATCTGGGGATGAGTGGAAGACTGCCTTCAAGACAAGAGATGGATTGTATGAATGGTTAGTTATGCCCTTTGGGATGACCAACGCCCCTAGCACTTTTATGAGACTGATGAATCAGGTGCTTCGTCCAGTAATTGGGAAGTTCGTAGTTGTGTATTTCGACGACATTTTGATCCACAGCCAGACCTTGGCGGAACATGAAAAGCACTTGCAGACCGTGTTTGACCTGTTAAGGAAACACCAATTATACGCCAACACCAAGAAGTGTGACTTTGTCATGGAGAGCTTAGTTTTCCTTGGATTCGTGGTCAGTGGGAATGGAATCCAAGTTGATGGGGAGAAGGTAAGAGCCATCCGAGAATGGCCTACCCCGAGAAACGTGGGGGATATCAAGAGTTTTCATGGGCTAGCAACGTTTTATCGCCGATTCATTAAGAACTTCAGTTCCATAGTGGCCCCGTTAACAGAATGCTTGAAGAAAGGACAGGGGTTCGAGTGGGCGGACGCCCAAGAAGAGAGCTTCGCCTTGATCAAGGAAAAGCTGAGTACAGCGCCAGTGCTGGCATATCCCGATTTTGACAAATTGTTTGAAGTTGAGTGTGATGCCAGTGGAATTGGGATTGGTGGTGTCTTGATGCAAGAAAAGAGGCCCATTGCCTACTTCAGTGAGAAGCTCTGTGAGGCACGGCAAAGGTGGGCAACGTATGATCAAGAGTTTTATGTTGTAGTGAGGGCATTGAAAGTATGGGAACATTACTTGGTGGGAAAAGAGTTCATCCTCTACACTGACCATCAAGCTCTCAAATACCTGGGAAGTCAGAAGCAACTTCGAAGCGCCATGCACGCCCGGTGGTCTGCCTTCATAGATAAGTTCCCCTATAAGCTTATCCATAAGGCGGGAAAACAGAACATAGTGGCGGACGCTTTGAGTCGGAGGATTGCACTAATAAAAACAGTCAACCTGGAGACCGATTGTTTCGAACACATCAGAGGAGAGTACCTGGCGGATCCTGACTTTGGAAGTATCTGGGAGAAGTGCCAGCGCCAACCTGGGGATGGGGCGTATCACTTAATGGATGAGTATCTAATAAGGGGCAACCAACTTTGTTTACCCTGCACTTCTATCCGCGAGAAGGTGGTCCGAGATCTACATGGCGGATCCCTGGGGGGGCATTTCTGGCCCAAAATGAGAAGAGATGTGGCGTACCTGGTAGAACGATGCTATATCTGCCAGACCGCCAAGGGACACGCTACAAATGCTGGCTTACAGCTACCCTTGCCTGTACCAGAAACCATATGGGAGGATCTGTCCATGGATTTTGTCCTAGGGTTATCCAGAACTCAGAGAGGCATGGATTCCATCTTTGTGGTTGTTGACCGATTTTCGAAAATGGCACACTTCATACCATGCCGTAAGACTAACGACGCCTCAGCGACTGCCAAGCTATTCTTCAAAGAGGTTGTCAGATTACATGGTGTACCAAAGAGCATTGTCTCAGACCGTGACACAAAGTTCCTGAGTCACTTCTGGCGGACCTTGTGGGCTCTTTTTGATACTTTTCTGAAGTTTAGTACCACCGCCCACCCTCAGACAGACGGACAGACAGAAGTGGTCAATCGGACTCTGGGAAACTTACTGCGCAGCAAATGTAAGGATAAGCCCAGGATGTGGGACGTGGTTTTAGCACAAGCTGAGTTCGCCTACAATGGATCTGTACACTCGGGAACTGGGAAGTCACCCTTTGAGGTAGTATACACTAAGACCCCGAATCACGTCCTTGATATAGCCCATCTTCCCAAAGGAAACGTGACTGCAAACCAGCTAGCCAGAGACTATGTCCAGATGCACCAAGAGGTGAAGGAGACTCTTGAGGAGAGAAACCAGAAACTAAAGGCTAAGGCGGATGAGCACCGCAGGGACCTACAGTTCGAAGTGGGAGATGAGGTTATGGTTCACTTGGGAAAAGAGAGGCTCGCCAACGCCACAAGCAGCAAGCTTCGACCGAGAAAGTACGGGCCATATAAGATCACCAAGAAGGTCAATGCCAATGCCTATCATATAGCTTTGCCAAACTGGCTTGGTAAAGTCTCACCGGCGTTCAATGTTCATGACCTTAGCCCGTGGAAGTCAGATGGCCCTTTGGAGAACAACACAGACCAGCCAGTACCGAATTCTTTTAAAGAAGGAGAGAATGATGCGGACATCCTAACTGGGATCAACAATCACACGCGCCTTGGCGGATCTCCTCTCGGCGTTCCCACCGAGGTTGTATCTAGGAGGGCGGATCCCCTTAACACGCGAGCGGGGCGGATCTAGGCGTACGCCATGAGGCGTACCAACAACTACATTGGGCGGATCTCAAGTTTACTTCCTGCCGAAGGAATTCACCAACAACCTCTGACGCTCCGTACCTGCACCTCTGTACCTGTTGTCTGGGCGCATTACCTATCTTACCCTCTTATTATTAACTGTATTGTAACCCTAGTAGGGGTAGTCCCTGTCCTTTGCTTATCTTTTAGAGGTTGTATTTAAACCCTCATTTTGTAAGGATATGGCAACTTTTATCAATCAACTATCATTTCTCTTTGAGATTAAGGTTTATACCTTTGTTTATCGGGATTCACTCATTCTAGTCTAGCTAGAGAAGAAGATCTTTGTTGGTTTACGATTAAAACCTCCATTTATCGTTTTCAATCTGTATCATAAACTGTATTAATAGCATTTTCTTCGAGAATTGTCAGAATTTAGACTTTGATATCTCCAATTGAAGAAATCTGATGGAAATAAAAGAAGAATGCACAACTGAAATCGGGGAAAACAAAAGAGTAAAAAATTACATGAAATCGTTATTTTTCTCAATGTAATTATTCGATTTTTTTTATATGTAGTTGTTATTTTGTTGTCAATTGTGTTGTTTCACACCTTTCGCTACCTTATCTATGTTTTTTTTATTTGTTTTTTTAAGTGACTACAATAAAGATTTTTTATATTTTCATTCTTTTTTAGTATAAATTGCTAGGTCTAATCGTTTGGATTGCTAACTCTAACTAAAATTTGGATTTTGGCTTTATATGAACTCGATTATTAGGTTTAATTGGAGATAGATCAATTTTCCAAATTCAAAACCTGGTGAAATCCACTGATTTTTTTAATTTGGGTTTATCTAACTCATATAAATTGAATTTTTTTATTTTTATGCATTTTGGTATATATAAAGTTTCACATAATAGTTGTTCATTTAAGTTAAGTTAAAGACATATTGAATAAAATAATTAAAGAGGCATTAAAACATTATAATTACAAGGGTAAGTAATTTATTAGTCCCCTAGTTTTTACCTAACACGCTGTTTAGTCCCCCTATTTTAAAAAGCACATTATAAGGTCCCTAGCTTTTGCCAATATTAACCCTTTAGTCCTTTTGTCTTGTTAGACTTGTAACCGTTATATTTTAGCATCAATAGACATATATAAAATAACAAAGTAACATGGTCAACTTGTATTGTAATGTGGTTGTCTTAAAAGCTAAGATATGTTCGGTTAAAAATCTATAAAATAGATAAAAGGACCACATGGTTAATATTGGTAAAAAGATAAGGACCTTAAAATGTGTTTTTCAAAATATGAGGACTAAACAGTATGTTAGGTAAAAACTGGGGGACTAGTAAATTATTTACCCTACTTATACAATGAAATTTATTTCAATTATAAATCATGTTTGGTCATAATTACCATTCAAAGTTTCTTTCTCATTTTTAGTCATCAATTCTACATTATTATTATTATTATCAAGAAGTTAAGTTTTTTTCTCTAATCCTTTAGATGGAGAGATTATAAGCGTCTAGATGTTTATTCTTGAAACAATTTAGATTATGCTAGATATGAACTCAAAATGAAAGGTAAATAAAAATGTTTTTTTGTTGTTTTATTGTTATAAATATATTTACTTTATTACATATTTATTTTTTGATGTGTAATTTTTATTTTTTATATCTATATTTTTTTTTGACAATTTTATATCTATATTTATACTATATATAATAGCGGAAGCAAAAAGAATTTACAAAAAGTCTTTTAGAGACTTTTTGGCTTAGTTGGCACCGTGTGAGCAAAAAGAATAACTAAGTTATTGAGCTTTTATTATTGGCCTAATGTTTCTCCAGCCCCCTTAACTTATCCAAATTGGTCATTTTACCTCCCTAACTCATCGAATGTCCTATTTACCCTCTTACCTCCATAAAAGTGGTATTTCTCACCTCCTCAACTTTGTCCATTTACCCCCTCAACTCACGGAATGTCCTATTAACCCCTTAACTCCATAAAAATGGTATTTCTCACCCCTTACAATCCATTATCGAGGCCTAAATTGATACCATTTTTTAAAAGTTAAATCTATATTGGTGCTATTTTGTACGTGGAACCTAAATAAATTGATACTTTCCCAAAAACTATAGACCTATTTTGGTACATTATCCATATATATATATATATAATGTCTTTAACTTGTTTATAGGCCTAATACATACCCAGCCCCTTAAAGTTGTCCGTTTTGTTCATTTAACCCCCTCACCTTACGGGACAACCCTTTAACCCCCTAAACTCCATAAAAATGGTATTTCTCACCCCCTTAACTTGTCCAAATTTGTCATTTTACCCCTTCTCAACTCATCGAATATCCTATTTACCCCCTTAACTCCATAAAAGTGGTATTTCTCACCACTTATGATCCTATTTACCCTCTTAATTTCATAAAAATGGTATTTCTTATCCCTTTATAGTAGTAAAAAAAGTTGAATGGAGAAAGAACGAATAAAAAATACAAATAACAAGAACATTAATATAAACAAGTTAAATATATTATATGTAGGGATAATGTACCGAAATGGGCCTATGATTTTTGGGGAAGTATCAATTTAGGTTCCACTTTTATGGAAAACATAAATATAGGTTTAACGTTTAAAAAAAGTTATCAATTTAGGCTTCGATAACGGATTGTAAGGGGTGAAAAATACCACTTTTATGGAGTTAAGGGGGGTAAATAGAACATTCTATGAGTTGGGGGATAAATGGACAAGTTAATGGGGTGAGAAATACCATTTTTATGGAGTTTAGGGGGTTAAAGGGTTGTCCCGTAAGGTGAGGCGGTTAAATGAACAAAACGGACAACTTTAGGGGGTTGGGTATGCATTAGACCTTGTTTATATTAATGTTCTTGTTATTTGTATCTTTTATTCATTCTTTCTCTTTTCAATTTTTTTTGCTAGTTAAATTTTGATTATCTAATTATTGTAATAAACACATGAAGGATCAATATAACTTTCAAATTAAAACAAAATAAAATGTTGATATTAAAAATATATATTTCAAACTCATTTGAATAAGTCATATTAATTTTGCACTATAAAGAAATAAGAAATGCCATTTTTATGGAGTTAATGGGGTAAATAGGATCATAAGGGGTGAGAAATACCACTTTTATGGAATTAAGGGGGTAAATAGGACATTCGATGAGTTGGGGATGAGTAAAATGACCAATTTGGACAAGTTAAGGGGGTTATAAATGCCAATTTTATGGAGTTAAGAGGGTAAAAAGGACACTTGATGAATTGAAGGAATAAAATGACCAATTTAGACAAGTTAAGGGGGTTGGATGAGCATTAGGCCTTTATTATTTCTATATCATTAATACTGTATTAAAACATTATTTATTGTCAATTACTAGCTCATTAATTAAAACACAAAGCGAAAGAAATCCAAAAGTCACAAATTAACATATATATAAAGCATGATATATAGTATTACATCATTATATTCATTGGTCACCGAAAATCAAAAACCTCATCGACCTTTAATTTTGATTATGTATTAGTTTTGTTCTTAATATTATAATTTTGTTCTTACTTCAAATAATTTAGTCTTATAATTTTGTTCTTACTTCATTAAGAGATTTCGATTTTTTTAGGAGCGGTTTCCAATGATAAATTGTATTAATAGCATCTTTTTCAAGAATTTGGAGAATTTAGATTTTAATATCTCCAATTGAAAAAATCAGATGGAAATAGAAGAGACATGGACAACTGAAATCGAAAAAAGCAAAAGAGTAAAAATTTACAGGAAATCGTTATATAATTTGTAAATTTAAATTATTTCAAAACAAAATATTAATATCACTATATGTAAATGATATAAAAAATTTAAAATGCGAAATTTATGTATAAAAAATTTATCATCCGTGCATCGTGTGGGAACAATACTAGTTACTATAAAAATAATAATGTATCATTTATAAGTGAGATAATCTTAGTCTTAAAGTGGTTTATCGACACATATATTTACATAAGAAAAGTATGACGTGTCAATTAACTAAAAACATTATTTTTAAGAGTAAAGCATCAATAGATACGGATGTGTAAAAAAAACTAAAAATCAATTTTACCAAAATATAAAAATTGAATGATGATTAAAAGATAATTAACTATCATTAATAAAATGATAATAAGGTGTAAAAATACCCCTAACGTTTTGAATCAGTAGCAATTTTACTCCTAATGTTGGAAGTCAAGAGCAATTTTACCCTTAATATTGATAAATTGGGTTAATTTAAGAAATAATTCATGAAAATGTCTTATCGGTCATGAATCTTGTCATCTACACTTCATATGTGCAGCATTTTATCAATAACAAATCACAAACATATGTTGGGATGTGAAAAAAATATAAAAAAAATATACGGTCTTTTGTACGAATTGGAAAAAAAATAAAAATCACCAAATTTATAAATATTAATCTACAATTCTATTATTAAATTATAAAAAAACATGAAATCATTTTTGTAGAACGAATTGATATGCAATTGGTGCAAAATGATGAATAAAAATATCTGTGTTTTATAATAGAGTTTGAAATTGACGCAAAGTAAATTTGCTCTCGACTGCCAACTTTAAGGGTAAAATTGCACCATTTTAAACGTTAGGGGTAAAATTGCTCCTAACCCAAAAAGTTAGAGGTATTTTTGCACCTTAATCCTTAATAGAATTAATGTTCATTATTAATTTTATAAATGTTTTAGTGGTTATACTAGTTATTGCGCCTCCTTAGGCCTGTTGCGCGCATCGCGTAATGGAGGTCTCGAAGGAGCTGCTCCAAATCAGAATGCCGCCGACGACGCCCTCATCTTGCAACCTCAGCCTCCAACTGTTCCTCCATCGGAGTCATCGCATCCAGCGCCAAGCCGACGGCCTATCTCGATGCACTGGATCAGACCGGCCATCGGTTCCGTGAAGTTCAATTGTGACGCTGCTGTTTTCGGTCCTGAGAGTTGGGGTGGTCTATGAGCTCTCCTCCGGTCATACGATGGATCGTTTATGGCTTGCAGAAGCACCCTAACATTGTTGTGCGACGATGTGCGTTTGTTGGAGGCCTTGGCGCTCCGGGAAGCTATTTTTTGGTCAGTTGAGTCAGGGTCGGCCCTGGGCCTAGGCCAGGAGTGCCTAGGCCTAGGGCCCATGGTTGTAAGGGGGTCCAAATTTTTTTATTAGATATATGTATATAATATATATATAAGAAACTACAACTTATACTAAATTCAAATAGTGATCCCAGCGGTTAAGACCAGAGTTGCCATTCCAAGGGATGAGGGATTGACTCCATACAACAACAACAACAACAAAGCCTTAGTCCCGAAATGATTCGGGGTCGGCTAACATGAACCATCATATAAAACCGTGAAAATCAAGTCGTGTCAGCGACACAGATTCGCTCCCTCCACTCCGTCCTATCCACTACCATATTTTCCTCAATTCCCAATAAACTCATATCACTCTCGATCACCCTCCTCCAAGTTTGCTTAGGTCTTCCCCTACCCCTCACCACTACATCCCTTTGCCACTCTTCGGTTCTCCTAACCGGCGCATCAAGCGCTCTACGTCTCACATGGCCAAACCACCTTAGTCGGTTTTCTCTCATTTTATTCTCAATAGATGTGACCCCTACTTTTGTCCTAATTATTTCATTACGCACCCGGTCCTTTCTCGTGTGACCACACATCCATCTCAACATACGCATCTCCGCCACCGACATCTTATGGATGTGGCAGTGTTTCACTGCCCAACACTCCGTACCATATAACAATGCTGGTCTAATTGCCGTCCGGTAGAATTTTCCCTTCAACACTCCATAAAAGAGCAAATTTTTTCCTACAAATTACATAATATTTCGCTTTCTACATAGAAATTAAGGGGGCTAGGTTCACTCCTCCAAAAGCAAATTTCTTTTCTATTAAAGAAAAATACACAAATATTCTTTAAAAAAAAATACACAAATATTTGGCTTCCTATAAAAAAAAATATACAAATAAAATATAAATAGGTCAAACTAATAAAATCATTATTTTTAATATATTTTAAAGATTAAGGTTTATAAATTAAATGTCTATAATATATTTATTAAGATTTAGACCATATGAATTAGAATTTAAATTTTTTAAATTAGAGTACAAAATCATACTTTATTTCTTATATTTGAAAAAACAATACCATATTGAAAAGTAATTTTAATGATATGATTTAATTGTAATTTTGTAACCAATTATGATATTCATATAATAAGCCCTAAAAAATATTTGGTTTCTGTAACATGCACAATTTTATCATATTATTTGGTAACATTTCCCCCTTAAAATATTTTCAGAAGTGACATTTAATCCATTTTGGACGAAAAATTAATCGATTTACTTTTTTTTTTTGCCAAATAACACAATTTTTAACATGTGATATATACTATTTCGCTTTCTACAGACAATATACATAGAAATTAAGGGGGCTAGGTTCACTCCTCCAAAAGCAAATTTCTTTTCTATTAAAAAAAAATACACAAATATTTGGCTTCCTATAAAAAAAAATATACAAATAAATTACAAATAGGTCAAACTAATAAAATCATTATTTTTAATATATTTTAAAGATTAAGGTTTATAAATTAAATGTCTATAATATATTTATTAAGATTTAGACCATATGAATTAGAATTTAATTTTTTTAAATTAGAGTACAAAATCATACTTTATTTTTTATATATGAAAAAACAATACTATATTGAAAAGTAATTTTAATGATATGATTTAATTGTAATTTTGTAACCAATTATGATATTCATATAATAAGCCCTAAAAAATATTTGGTTTCTGTAACATGCACAATTTTATCATATCATTTGGTAACATTTCCCCCTTAAAATATTTTCAGAAGTGACATTTAATCCATTTTGGATGAAAAATTAATCGATTTACTTTTTTTTTTGCCAAATAACACAATTTTTGACATGTGATATATACACGTGACAATTAATTTAATTTTTTACCAAATAGATTTAATATGTAGTTAATAAGGAATTAATGAAATACTTTTTTGCTTATCATGTGTTGAAATATATTTTAAATTTTTTTACGTAATTTTTTTTTATTAAAGGGGCCTCAATTTATTATTCTGCCTAGGGCCCATAAATTCTCAGGACCGGCCCTGAGTTGAGTTGAATCGCATAAATGTTATTTTTGAATCCAATTCCCTTTCAGTAGTTAATAGTATTTATTCTTTGGACTCCGACTTGTCGGACTTTGGTTCTGTTATTAAGGATTGTAAAGTTATTTTATGTTCAAGACACGATTTCAAAGTGTCGTTTGTTCCACGCCTAGCGAATAGGGGTGCCCATGTCGTTGCACGACATGCCCTTTCCAATGCTAACGAGTTAATTGCTTTTTCTCCTCCGTGTTGGTTATTTGATTCCTTAAATTGATTCATTTTTCCCCAAAAAAAAAAAAAGGATTAATTCTTTATTAAGTGTCTTGAATTAATGGAAAGAAAAATATATTCCAACTGTTGCCTATATGAGTCATTTTTTACTTATTAAAAACATGTACACAGTTCACCTGAAAATTGTTTTTATTTTATTTTTTATTTTCGACAATTTTAAACTGATTAACTATTTTCAATGTACATCAATTATTAGTGAAATACTATTGAAGAATGTGATGATTAAAGATAATCCTATATAATTAATATCTTAATGGAGATCCTACATTCTCTAGTATCCCACGTTGGATTACTATAAAAATAATAATGTATCATTTATAAGTGTGGTTTATTGACACATCTATATATCTATTTATAAATGGTGTCAAACTTTGATTATAATATGCCAAAAAGAAAAAAAAAAAAAAACTTCAAACTTTAATTATAAAAGTAATTAATGGAGTAATACAGGGGAATTTTTTGGCATGCAGTATTCAAACTACATCCTATATACACTCACATTACACGTTTCAATAGAAGGTTCCTATTTCTTTTCTATGTTTTTTCCAATTATATATCCTATTAAATCATTCTACTATATGAGTTTAGATATCCTCTTAAATTATAATAAACCTTGACATTTTGTTCAATAAAGTAAAGAAACATGTTCTTCTTTCGCGAATAGTACTGTTTCCAATAATTGTATATATTTTTTATTTTATTTTGGAGAAATTTAGACTGATTAAATATATTTTTTTTTTAAACAGACTGATTAACTTTTTTCGATGCACATAAATTATTAGTGAAATACTATACGTTTTGTGATAGAATAAAATTTACTATTGAAGAAAGAAACAGTTCCACTTTCAGGGAAAAAAAAAAATGACTTCCATCTTCATCCCACTTCTTCTCTTCTCTTTCTCTATGTTAAAGTCTCATGTTTTGTTGATCTAAAACAAGGAGGATAAAGAAAGTTTGTCTTCCTTTTTCCTCCTTCTACCGGGTTAGGTTTCTGTAATTTTTGTTATTATTGTTTTTTGTTTTATCTGTATCATATATTTTATCGGATCTTCTTTATCCGTCTGAATTGTATCTGCTCTCTATTATTCTTTCGTTTATACCTTTCTCGGATTTAGCAAGAGCGGAAACGATTTATCTTATCCGTGGATCAATAAATCTGCGTGGTTGCAACAACAAAAATGACTCAGATCCGAATATTCGGAATGGCTTAAAAGATGAAATTTGGATTGCAGATGCTTTTCTACAGATTTCGATTTACGAAAAGTATATGGTATATTGTTGTTTGATATTTTTTTATGCCTTTTATGGTTTTATTTGCTCTTTGTAGTCTATTTCATCCCTTCGTGGATCTTGTATTGGCTTTAGCCTTTACTTGTGTGAAGTTTTATTCTTTGTATTTTGCTTGTTGTACTTCTTCTATCATATAATGGAAATACAAGTATTTTTCTCAAAAACATTTACTATTGAAGAATTGGATGATTAAAGATAATCCTATACAAGTGATTTTCATCTGGTCAGTGACTGACCAAGTGAATTTGTTCAGTCACTGTTAGATCCAGGCTTGTTAAAATTATATGATGGAGATTAAAACAATCGTACGGTTTAGATTTATACCTTTCAGATCTAACGGTGACTGACCAAACTAACCAGGCGAAAACTACTAAATCCCATATAGCATAAATTCTTTTGTTAAAAGCTCAAATTTTAATTAATCAAAACTTATGCATCAAAATTAGTCTAAAACCCTTTAGAAGAACTCTCTATTCTATGTCTTGTGCTCTCACAAATTTGGTTTGTCTTATTCTCTTACAAGTTTCTTCTTTTCTTTTAATTCTTGCATACAAAATTCTTTTTTTTTTCATTTATGGCATCATTAATTAATCTTGAATCGATGTATATTGATCCCTCGTTGGAAGATGATGAGAATGATGGAGTTATTGTGCCCAATAAAGATCTCAGTCTTAATCATTTTGATCTTCGTATGTCCTTCGTTAGTAAGTTTTTTTGTCGAATAAGTTTGTGGGTTTTGCGACTATGAAGGACCTTATAAGACTGCTCTTTGAAAGCTAGGTAATGGTGTCTACAACCGTCAAATAAAACCCAATTTATTTATATTTCAGTTGTTTCATGAAATTTTTTTGATTGGAAGTGAGGAGGGGGCAAAGCTCCGACCCGTTTTATTAATAGGAAAGAAAAAATAGATACATAGTTAAAGAATCAAAGAATATTGCCAAACTTAAAAGAACCTAAATGAGGCCTGATGCGTGCCGTCTAGTGGTCGTATTTCTTATGACGAAATGTATATTATGATAAGTGTGTTATGATTATAGATGTGATCTTTCTAATTGCTCTATCTTTACTAGACGTCACTACTTAGGGGCAAGTGTACCCCGTCGTATCAAGTAATAATCCGGTTAAGACCGGGTATCGAATCCACGGGATTTATAACTGCAAATATTAAACGACTCGATTTTATACGTTATTTAAGCGATGAATACTTTGAGGTTGATATGGGGACCAACTACAAACTATTCCTAACTACGGGTGAGGCGAATTTATATAACAAAACTCTATGAAGTGATATGGATGCGATAAGTTATAACTATGACAAATAACGACTCCTAATGTTTATGCGGTTGATGGTTTGCTCTTGCAAAGACGACTACGTGTAGTGTAACCGACCCGTGAAGTACTTAGACTACGTGGTTCCTAGTCAAGGCGTGTCTAATGCTTGGGACCAGAAATTAGGGCCCGTAAGTTCCGTGGCTTATCAATTCCTACGGTTTCCGGTTTGTCACTTCCGGTAAGGCAACACCTATATGAATCCCTAAAGATAGCCCGAATGGCGTCGGAAATCGCGTTCTCCTACACAATAATCAATTATGAATATCAAAACAAGTAACAAACATCAACACATATATAGAAAAGAAGATTATGAATCATAGATTATAAATATGGAGAATGTAAATATGAATTACAACCAAGCCTAGTACATAGGAAGAGTACAAGCTAATTGGCAAGTGAAAAGGGAAGAATTCACCCTCGGAACTAGCTAACCGGACTCAAGGCCGTCTCTTAGGACTTGGAGGTGGAGCTTTCGAGCTTGGTGAACGGAGAAGGAACGGAACTTTGACGGAATATCGGGATCAACGAACAAGCCCGAAAGGGGATAGAGTTTTGCTAAAATAAAATGAAATCTCAAACTATATTACAAGAGCTTAATTTATAAAAAGTTGTATATCAAAAGAGGTGTATCAAATGAGTGCTAGTCACTCTTATTTATACACATCAAGCTAAGGGCAAAATCATAATTCCACAAGATACAAGCATGGAGCAACATGATTTTGTGCATATTTCCCATTCCTACAAGCATGGAGCAAAGCATGGAGCAACATGATCATAATGACCCATTCCTTCAATAATTTGCTGCATGTGGACTTAATCCCGGTCTTGTTGTCTCAACCACGCCCCGTGTATAGTGATATACGTCGCGCGTTTTTGAGCTCCTGGCGTTTTATTGCTTGAAATACACCATTTACGCCTTGCGTATCCTGAAACACGTCTCGCATACCAATGGTTGACTTAGGAGACAATGCAGTCTGACGTTTATGATTGGGCTCATCATTGCATCTACGCCCCGCGTAGATTGGGGTACGCCCCGCGTATCAATGGTTGGATCCCACGTGGAGTCTGCGGATAAGGCAATTATTTCTGACTAAGTGTTCCACGCCCAGCGTAAGGAGTGATACGCCCCGCGTATTTTGGTAGATTTCCACTCCTTACTCGTACCTGAAATACAATTCTCGAGAGCCGAGTTAGCTTGACGTTTTATTTTCTAATATTAATGAAACATAAGGAAAATTAACCGAAAGTACGGAATTTATTTTTATTTTGTTATTTTATTAAAACACTCTATTTTTGTAATTAAACTTATTTATTTCATCCAAAATTAACCCGTAAATCACGCTAAAAGATAGGGGTAAAATACCCCTATCAAACCTCCTCGGACTTTAAAGTTTTATTTGTCCTCAAGTAAAAGAAATCGAAAGACAAGGGATTGAGATTATTAAGAAACAAACCGTTGGTTGGTTTTACCAAGTGCGTGATTTCGAAGTTACAGTTTTATGCAAAGTTTTCGGTAAGTACCTACGCAAACAATCGAGTGACCAAAACTTGTTTGAAACCTCCATGATCAAAATTAATAGGCAATATTAACGGGGGTTGATTATCTTTTGAGAACCCGATAGTACCTCACCAAGGGATTTCACTCTTACGCTCAAACTTTGGTGGGTCGGTGTTTTAGCACTCTTCTTTGCACTTACCCGAGATTACTTTGAGTTTGCATTTTCATCCGTGTTTTTCCTCCTATGTTATGGTTTAGACAATATTAAAAATGAACCCGGAGGGGGGTTGTAATGTGGGTGGCTTTTTAGTGGTTAATTTTTGAGAACTCGAGTTCAAATACCATTTTGATGATTGCACCGCGTTTTGTTTTGGCCTTGGTAAGTTTGTAAAATATAACTCGAAATTTCTCGGGTGGAGCTTGAGAATGCCTTTTGCTCTTTATTGTGTTTTTCTTTTTCTTTTTGTTTTGAGAGCGACACAAAAACGATTTCGAGAACTTATGGTGCTTACTTATTAAGGCCTTGACTTATTTCGGGTGCGAATTGATTTTGTTGGTATTTAAACAAGAGGAAAAAGAGGGTTAATTGTTAAAAGGGTGTTAACAAGAAAAGTCGGTTAGTAGGCTCAAGGGGGTTTCCTAGAGGTTGATAAAAACGAGAAAAATAAATTAAGAAAAGAATTAGACTAAGTGGGCTCGTTTTATCATCTATTGCCATTTTAACCAAAATAGGTGTACTTAACCCGGTATTAGGTGCAAACTTTATGAGTCGAGTGAAGTCAAAGCTCTCAAAAATTGTGAAAGAAATAGAGTTCTCGTACGAACTCTTTTAGGCTCAAAAATATCTCACAAAAGATTCGGGTTTAAATTGTGTACTATCGAGTCTTCGCTAAATTTTCAAACATCCCGTTTTTATTGCCTTTTTAAATTTCATTATGGAGATGACTTATGGGTTAGGAATCAATGCTTTTGTTTGGTCGAACCTAGGCTTTGCATAAATTCTATAACTTCAAAATTAAGACTAAAATTTCTTACTAAAACCGATCCTTTGTGTTCCGACGGTATTTACATTTAAGGACAAACAACGGAACATTTAAATAATTTCCGAGGGAGGTTAGTGTGTCGGGAAAAATTTTAGGGATCAATAAATTAGTTTAATTATTTTGTTGTTTATTTGATTTTTATTTTTATTTTTGTTAGTGCAAAACAAACTGAAGGTGCGGGGTTGCACGACCCTCTGCGTTATTAAAATGATGTCTATTCCAAAGACGTCGCAAAAGAAAAGAAAACAAAAACAAAAAGAAAGATAACATTTAAATTGAAAGATAGAGGGTGATCTACCCTATCCCTCCTCACACTTAAAAACACAATAAGTTTCGACATTGCGAAAGAAATTTGAAGCACAAGGTGTAAAGAAAAAGAGTAAGGTAGAGAAAACTCCCTCAAACATCTTCCGATGGTGGTGGATATGACATGCTCCGCTCCCGAAAGAAATGACTTGTGAAGTATTCGAGGTATCAATTCTCGAACTTGGTTGGCATTTATTTAAAATATAAAATTGAAAATTTAAATTGGGTGTAAGATTATTAATGTAAATATTTTTATTGATTTATTAATTTATATATATATATATTTTTATATATGTTTTATTATTATTATTATTATTATTTTATTTTTTTTTTTATAAATATATATATATATATATTTTTTTTTATTAAAAAAAACTAGAAATTTCAACTCGTTGCGGCCGGCGGGCGTCGCACAGCGGCGGTGCCCAGTGCTACCTGCCGGCGCTGGGCAGCGTTGCGCGCGGAGCGTGCTGCCGCGCGCCCCGCGTGCCGCAGCTCCTGGAGCTGTGGCAGCGCCTGCGCGCGGAGCGTGCTGCCGCATGCCCCGCGTGCCACAGCTCCTGGAGCTGCGGCAGCGCTTGCGCGCGGAGCGTGCTGCCGCGTGCCGCAGCGGCCAGCAACACCCTTTTTTTTATTTTATAAAATCAACATAAATATATTATATATAAAAAATAAAAATAAAAATAAAATAAAATAAAAATAAAATAAAATAATTTTTTCATTTTTTCCATTTTTTCCATTTTTGTTTTATTTTTGCCAACGTCAATACTTACAATTCTCTTCCAAATCGCCCCACCGAATTGACACAAAATTATATGAACACCTAATAAAATGTAAGAAAAAATAATTAATCACACAATAATAACTTAAATGTAAAAACTTAAAAGGTAAATTAAAGACATAAAATTAAACTTTATTCGAGCTTGGGTTGCCTCCCAATAAGCGCTACTTTATAGTCGGTGAGCTTGACTTAGAATTTCCTCCTAGGTGTATGCTTCCATTCGCGTTAGAAATGCAAATTCTTGAATAAACAATCCGTACCTACAAAACGGGTTGTTAGTTTCAAAGAAATTTAACGAAAACCAAAAGCTATATTTAAAGAAATTATTGAAGAGTTTAGTTTGCTCCCTTTTTGACTCTTTTGGTAGTTCAAAAAGAGTGAAATATTCCGAGTTAGAATAAACCTCAAACTCTTCTAGTTTTGGATTCTTTTCCATGGATTCACACGCAACCGGTGCATCGATTAGGATCTCCGGTTCCTCGCAGTTGAGACAACCTTCGGTATTTGGAGAGTACTCTTGAGAAAGCTCAATTAACTCGAGTTCCTCATCTTGACCAACCAGATTGGCGTCTCTAATTGATTCGTCCGCGGTTGAATCGATAGGAGACTTCAATCTAGCGATTTGATTTCCCAAATCCCTACAAAATGCCTCAGTGTTAGATAATCTCACATGAATATCTTTAAGCATAGAGATTACCACATCGAGTTGCGAGGTTGGTTGTTGGTGTGAACACTCGTCATCCTTGTGGTCGTCCCACAGACGACGACTATAAGGCGTCATATCATGAAAAAGATCATTACTAACAACAAAATAAATTATTCACAAAAAGAGAATAATATAAGAGAAGTTGATATAAACAATTTATACAAAAAGAATGCTTAAACTAAAAATAAAACGTTTTTGTCTAATATTGCAAGAAATTATAAATCCCCGGCAACGGCGCCAAAAACTTGATGCGTGCCGTCTAGTGGTCGTATTTCTTACGACGAAATGTATATTATGATAAGTGTGTTATGACTATGGATGTGATCTTTCTAATTGCTCTATCTTTACTAGACGTCACTACTTAGGGGCAAGTGTACCCCGTCGTATCAAGTAATAATCCGGTTAAGACCGGGTATCGAATCCACGGGATTTATAACTGCAAGTATTAAACGACTCGGTTTTATATGTTATTTAAGCGGTGAATACTTTGAGGTTGATATGGGGACCAACTGAAGGAAATTGAGGCTAAGGTATAGCAGCGGAAATATAAAAATTTAGCATATTTCCTTTTAACCATAGGATCCGTTAATCGTTATTTCATATAAAGAGGGATAAGAAGGAATACCTTTCGATAAACAATCTACCGTTGTTAAAGAAGCGCCCACAATTCTTCTCCGAGATTCCAACCACAAAGTATAACACGGTGAGGTTAAGATGAAATCAACCCTTATGAGATGCAACCAAAATAGATTGCCTCTAATTAACCAACACAAGATCAAAGAGAAAAGGAGATGAATGAGATTAATCAATTGACGGAAGCCGTATGAATTCTTGTCCACGAACTAGGGGATGCGAATTCACTCTCTCTCTTTTAATGTAGGTTTCGAAAATCACATAAAGGGGAGTTAGGAGGCTTAGTCGAAATTCTCATAAGGAGGGGGTATATATAGTCGCTTGTATCTAAACCCTAGTTAGATAGGAATAGGTTACTTAATAGGAATTCCATTCGGAATAGGATTCCTAATTATTATCTTATAATATATCAAATACATTTAGGATAATAATAAATAACCTAATTGGATAATAATATGAGTATATTAATCTAATTAAAACTCCTAACTTAATTATCTCTTAATTAATTTAATTCACAAACCTAATCAAATTAGGATTAATGGAATTAAAATAATTCCTTATTTCTATATATAAATTTCGGCCCCCTCCATTTAAACGGGCCTTACTGGGCTCAATTGGGCTTCCATCTATTAATCACATCCATCTCTCTTTTGGTTCCAAGTCTTATGTGTGATCCATTAGGTTCTTACTACTTCTGGCCGTATGCAACTATTAAATTAATTTCTTCAAGAATTATATTTAATCCTTGCATAACGGAATGATGTACTGAGTATGTTATTGGCAAGTCTGTAATCATTCCCCCAGAGTCCGTTAAGAAGACAGGTTGATTCTGTCGTTAACCCTTCCGTATTAGTTACAGTATAATTCGATCCTTTATCAACTATATCCTTGAACTGAATCTTATGACTATGGGTGATGTCAAGTCATATATAGCGAGACGTTCGTTTTACTTGTACAGGCCGAGTCAACTCAAATAGATAGATTAAGTGAAATCTGTATTTCTACTCTTAAGCTATCACCTTGCAAGGATCTAGAGTCGAGTCTTCCACAAGCGATCCTTGGATATATCTCCCATTAATCGGGAGTGATAAATGCTCAATCCAATGTATAACTACCCTGACATTACCTCCTGTGACACCCAACCTTTGCAGTTCACACCCCAGAGTCATCTCTGTTAAGGATCGTGGGACCACAGGATCAAAGTCTCACATTCAGTAATTCAGGATGACCAATTAACATTCCTTTGAGTCTGAGGATTACTTATACCTATTAATACCAATGAGATGAACATGTGACAAGGATGAATCTACCCATCCTGTTATCTCAAATCGAATCCCCAATCCTAATGAACGACGTTTCATCGGATCTATGTAACTGTCCAGATATCTATATATATGAAGCTTGTGAGATCAGCTTTCTGTCGGACGGAAGACATTGTTACATACAAGTCTCAACAGTGATATATCAATCCTAAACATATCACTTGACTTGGGGTGGTTTTAAGTTTATCAGTTTATTATAAAGTTTTGTCTCACTTCATGCTTGTATGAACACTTTATAATCACTTTAAACAAACTTACGGATTTCCTTTTATTAGACTTTATTTAGTGCTTAAAAGGGATTGCCTTTATATAGTTATAAAACATATATCTCATTAAAACAAATGATATAAAGAACAATTCATTTACATTAAGTTTGTATCCTGCAACAATTGACTATAGGACACTAAACCCCAACATACTCCCACTTGGACTAAAGCCAATTGTTTCTAAAACTTATCCCAGTAGAAGTTAAATGAAGATCATGTACTTTCTGGGTTAAAGGCTTTGTCAACGGATCTGCAACGTTGTCCTCTGTAGGTACTCTTTCTATTCTCACATCTCCTCTAGCCACAATCTCTCTAATGATGTGGTATCGCTTTAGGTAGTGCTTGGATGCATTATGAGACTGTGGTTCCTTTGCTTACGTAATGGCTCCATTGTTATCACAGTACAGAGTAATGGGATTGACAATGTCAGGCACCACACCTAGTTCTGTAATGAACTTTCTAATCCAAACTGCTTCCTTTGCTACTTCCGCAGCAGCGATGTACTCTGACTTGGTCGTAGAGAAAGCTACGCTTCCCTGCTTGGAACTCTTCCAACTGACCGCGCCCCCATTCAAGATAAACATGTATCCTGATTGGGATTTAAAATCATTCTCATCTGTGAGATGACTAGCGTCTGGAAATCCTTCAATTTTCAGATCTCCTTCTCCGTACACTAGGAACATATCTTTAGTCCTTCTCAAGTACTTAAGAATGTTCTTGACGGCAATCCAATGCTCGTCTCCCGGATTCTTTTGGTAACGACTCGTTACAGATAACGCGAACGCTACGTTGGGTCTAGTGCATAGCATAGCATACATAATCGAACCGATCGCGCTGGCGTACGGGACTACAGCCATGCGTCGTTTGTCATCATCAGTTTTAGGACATTGATGATTGTTTAACTTTACTCCATGTACCATGGGTAAGTTACCTCGTTTCGATTCAAGCATGCTAAACCGATTTAGCACCGTTTCAATGTATGTAGCCTGTGAAAGACCAAGCAGTCTACGCGATCTATCCTTGTAGATCTTTATACCAAGTATATAGGCTGCTTCACCAAGGTCTTTCATTGAGAAGTTACCGGAAAACCATACTTTCACCGATTGTAATAGAGCAATGTCATTTCCCATTAACAGTATATCGTCCACATATAGTATGAGAAATGCTATAGAGCTCCCACTTTCTTTCTTGTAAATGCAAGCTTCTTCGCAATTTTGTTCGAAACCAAATTGTTTTATGGTTTCGTCAAAACGCTTGTTCCAGCTTCTAGATGCTTGCTTGAGTCCATAAATGGATCTCTGAAGTTTGCAAACTTTATTTGCATCCTTTGATATGAAACCTTCAGGCTGCATCATGTATACATCCTCAAGCAGATTTCCATTTAGGAAAGCTGTTTTCACATCCATTTGCCAAATCTCATAATCAAAATGAGCGGCAATTGCAAGCATGATTCTGATTGATTTGGACATAGCAACAGGAGAGAAAGTTTCGTCATAATCAACACCTTGTTTCTGACGATATCCTTTCGCTACCAACCTAGCCTTGTAGGTGCTAACCTTTCCATCCATGTCAGTCTTCTTTTTGAAGATCCACCTGCACCCAATGGGAATTATCCCTTCGGGTGGATCAACCAAAGTCCACACTTGGTTAGTATACATGGAATCCATTTCAGAATCCATGGCTTCAAGCCATGCTTTAGAATCTGGACTAGTAAGAGCCTCTTCGTAGTTTTCGGGTTCGTCGTTTAATACGGGAACCTCGTTATCATCTCCCACTAGAAAACCATATCTAACTGGGAGTTCACGAACTCTTCGTGATCTACGAAGAGGTGCCACTGTTGTCTCATCTAATGGGACTTCTTCGGGTACCTCAACCGCTTCTGTTGTTTCAGTCGGCGTTTCTTCCTCTTGAACTTCGTCGAGTTCAATCACGCTTCCCTTTTGTGTTTCTTCGAGAAACTCTTTCTCTAAGAAGGTTGCGTGTCTAGATACTATTACTTTCTGATCATCTGGATGATAGAAGTAATACCCCATGGTTTCTTTGGGATATCCAATGAAGAAACATTTATCAGATTTAGAATCTAATTTGTCGGACGCTATGCATTTGACATATGCTGAACAACCCCATACTCTCATAAATGAGAACACAGGTTTCCTACCAACGAACAATTCATATGGTGTGGAACTAGTGGATTTAGTTGGTACTCGGTTTAGGGTGAAGAGGGCAGTTTCTAAGGCATAGCCCCAGAACGACTTTGGAAGTAAGGCCATGCTCATCATGGATCGTACCATATCTAATAGGGTACGGTTTCTCCTCTCGGATACACCATTGTGTTGTGGTGTATAGGGAGGTGTCCATTGTGAGCATATCCCACATTCAGTTAGATAATTCAGAAAATCATCTGAAAGATATTCACCACCTCGATCGGATCGAAGCGTCTTTATTTTCTTTCCTAATTGATTTTCCACTTCATTCTTGAAGCATTTGAACTTGTCAAAAGCTTCTGATTTGTGCCTCATCAAGTAGATGTAACCATATCGAGTATGGTGATCTATGAAGCTTATGAAGTATCTGAATCCTCCTCTTGCTTGGACTGACATAGGACCGCATACATCTGAATGAATGAGTCCTAGAGTGTCTGATACACGCTCACCTTTATTGCTAAAGGGTGTCTTTGTCATTTTACCTTTTAAACATGATTCGCATGTTTCCAATGATTCGGAATCGATTGGATCTATAAGCCCATCTGAATGTAGCTTTAGCATGTGTCTCTTGTTTATATGGCCTAAACGACAATGCCACAAGTAAGTTGAATTATCTATCTTATGTCTTTTGGTATCAATTGCAAAAACAATAGTTTTATCATCTAACTCATAAATCCCATTTTGTGATATTCCTGAAAAATAAAAGATCGAATCCTTATAAAAATTGCAACTATTGTTCTTTATTGAAATATGAAAACCGTCGTCAACAAGACGGCTAATAGAAATAATGTTTCGAGACATCTCAGGAACGTATAAACAATTCCTTAATTCTATTACAAGCCTAAAGGGCAAAAGTAAAACATAATCTCCAATTGCGAGGGCGGCAACTCTTGCTCCATTTCCCACTCGCAAGTTTATGCTTCCTTTCTTAAGTTCCTTAGTCTGTTTTAGCTCCTGCATATTTGTACAAATATGAGATCCACATCCGGTATCAAGTACCCAAGATTCAGACAATGAAACTGTATTTATTTCAATATAAAACATACCAGAGGCTGAAGCACCTTTATTTTCCTTCTCGTGGAAGGTTAGGTACTCCATGCAATCCCTCTTCCAATGCCCTAAGTCACCACAATAGTAGCACTTTCCTTTGGGCTTCTTTGGTTCCTTTCCCTTTGTTTCGGTGAGCACAGCCCCCTTGCATTTATCAAGATGGTTTGGATCGGGAGTGACCCCTTTCCTTTTTCTCGATCCTTCAATAGCAAGGGCCAACATTTCCTCGTTTTCTTTTATAATGGGCTCGACTGACTCGAGCATATGTGCAAGCTCTACAAGAGAGGTTTGCAAGCCACTCATCTGATAGTTCATGATGAACTGTGAGTAGCTCTCAGGGAGGGACTGTAGAAGTAAGTTTTCACTTAGTTCATGGTCCATCGCATCTCCAATACTAGAAAACTTGGTTATGAGGCTGATCATCTTGGCACAATGTACCATCACAGATGTGCCCTCCTGCATCTTGCTTTTATATAACTCTTTGGTTATTTCGAAGCGCTCGCACCGAGTTTCTATCACAAATAGCTCTTTAAGGTGCTTGATCATGGAAGAGGCATCCATATCTGAATGTAGTTGCCTTTTAACCTCCGGTGTCAATGATGCAAGTATGATGTCCCCTACTTGATCGTCATCAGCTTTATGCTTCAAGTAAGCATAAACCTCTTGGTAGGGAGCATCATCCATTGGGTAAGGGGGTATCGGTGTATCAAGTACATACCCTTTCCTTTCGAACTTCAAAACAATTTTGAGGTTACGAAACCAGTCGGTGAAGTTTGAACCATTCAATTTGTTATCGGTAAGGATGTAACGCAGATTGGTGTTAGTCATGATTTTAAGAGCGTATGTTTAAACAAAACCTGAGAGTGAGAAAGAGTAAACGTATGTCATTCATTTGCTTTAAAGTATAACAATCTAAAATTATAGGCCTTTTAATTTATTTCAGATTGCTCCCACTATTTTGCCAAGTTAATAACCCTCCATATTAATTCGAAGAATTTCACAAATCCTTTAGTGAGCTAGGATCCTAACTCCTGAGATTTCACCTTGACTTTAGCCAACAAGCTAGTCCCATTCGTTAGGTAGATTCATGTAATCAATCACATCTCGAATGTGATTCCTAGGTTATTGGGTTACTAACCACATCAGTAACTAATATGTCATTCATATTAATCCCAACCATCTTGCCCATTAGTTTATGACAACATGAGTTTGCTCATCCAATTATCATAATCTAATTTAAGTACTACCCCATATTCATGAAAGAACGATTTTCGATAATCCAGGTGTTACCATAAGACCCCGAGCTTGACTTTAGCCAACAACCCAAAGGCCCCCAGTACTGCCGGCTGAATTATAATATTAGGGAGGGGCAACCGATTTTAATAACTTGCTTATTTACTTAACTTTTTAATGAGGGATTTTTATTTAAGTCGCATAATCTAACTTAGTCTTTATTTGCTTTAGCATACATCAGACACACATACATACATACATTGGTGTTATGGACATATCATCTAAATTATTCCGTCGAGCCAGAGACGGAATAAAAAGGCCAAACCTAAGGAAATACTAACTATTACATATTTCTCTTTAGGTCCTCCGTCTTCTCCATGGCGCCTTGAAATTACATATTAATTTCTATACTACTATAAGAAAACTTCAACTGAATTGAAGGGAATTAGATGAGAGGAGAAATTACAATAGATAGTAGAAAGGCAGGACGCGCATGCCCTATTTCAAAAATACCAAAAGACTAAAAGAGGGTCCAAATATGTCCATAACTCCAAACATGCAAAGACTCAATTAAATAAATTTAATTGGTTGATTACATAACCGTCTTATGTAATATTTAGGTTAATCACATTAACTCGTCAAATTAACTTTCATCCAATTTTACATCTTATCATTTCGTATCTTTATATTAACCCTTAGATTAATATAACCATATAAAATGTCGATTATGCATGTCCCAATTATTTTGATTTCAATTCATTTAACGCTTTGATTTACAACTTGGTAAAAACAAACTTTTAAACGAATTTTTCATTCGATAATCAAAACAGAAAACTATTGATTTCCGAAACATATATATATATATATATAAATTATTTACAAGCCGATTTTAACAATTAAAATCAAGTGGGATTCGGGCTTGGGCCCAGAACTGGGCTGCTGCCGTTTGGCAGCAGCCCCGCGGCTGCGCACGCGGCTGCTGCCGCGAGGCAGCAGCCGCGCGACAGCGGCTGGTCGCGCCGTGAGGCGCAACCCGAGCCGCTGTCGTGTATTTTTTTTATATAAAATATAAATATATATATCAGTTTTTAAAACTGTTTTAAAAACGTTTTTCAGAAATAGGAAAAACTACAATAGATTTCCGTTTTATCTTTTAGAATTAATAAAACTAATTTTATTAACCTAACTATAAAACAAATAGATTTTGTTATAATGATTATCAACCGAAATAATTAGGAACATACGCATAATCAATTTTAATTAACAATTAACTAAAATTTATTTATCTTTAGAATTAATTAACCAAACAATTTGTTAATTAATCCTAACCATAAATATTTATTCAATCCTATTGAAAAACTTCTAAATTTTCATATATGAAATAACGGATTTAACGATGGCTCTGATACCACTGAAGGAAATTGAGGCTAAGGTATAGCAGCGGAAATATAAAAATTTTAGCCTATTTCCTTTTAACCATAGGATCCGTTAATCGTTATTTCATATAAAGAGGGATAAGAAGGAATACCTTTCCATGAACAATCTACCGTTGTTAAAGAAGCGCCCACAATTCTTCTCCGAGATTCCAACCACAAAGTATAACACGGTGAGGTTAAGATGAAATCAACCCTTATAAGATGCAACCAAAATAGATTGCCTCTAATTAACCAACACAAGATCAAAAAGAAAAGGAGATGAATGAGATTAATCAATTGACGGAAGCCGTATGAATTCTTGTCCACGAACTAGGGGATGCGAATTCACTCTCTCTCTTTTAATGTAGGTTTCGAAAATCACATAAAGGGGAGTTAGGAGGCTTAGTCGAAATTCTCATAAGGAGGGGGTATATATAGTCGCTTGTATCTAAACCCTAGTTAGATAGGAATAGGTTACTTAATAGGAATTCCATTCGGAATAGGATTCCTAATTATTATCTTATAATATATCAAATACATTTAGGATAATAATAAATAACCTAATTGGATAATAATAGGAGTATATTAATCTAATTAAAACTCCTAACTTAATTATCTCTTAATTAATTTAATTCACAAACCTAATCAAATTAGGATTAATGGAATTAAAATAATTCCTTATTTTTATATATAAATTTCGGCCCCCTCCATTTAAACGGGCCTTACTGGGCTCAATTGGGCTTCCATCTATTAATCACATCCGTCTCTCTTTTGGTTCCAAATCTTATGTGTGATCCATTAGGTTCTTACTACTTCTGGCCGTATGCAACTATTAAATTAATTTCTACAAGAATTATATTTAATCCTTGCATAACGGAATGATGTACTGAGTATGTTATTGGCAAGTCTGTAATCATTCCCCCAGAGTCCGTTAAGAAGACAGGTTGATTCTGTCGTTAACCCTTCCGTATTAGTTACAGTATAATTCGATCCTTTATCAACTATATCCTTGAACTGAATCTTATGACTATGGATGATGTCAAGTCACATATAGCGAGACATTCATTTTACTTGTACAGGCCGAGTCAACTCAAATAGATAGATTAAGTGAAATCTGTATTTCTACTCTTAAGCTATCACTTTGTAAGGATTTAGAGTCGAGTCTTCCACAAGCGATCCTTGGATATATCTCCCATTAATCGGGAGTGATAAATGCTCAATCCAATGTATAACTACCCTGACATTACCTCCTGTGACACCCAACCTTTGCAGTTCACACCCCAGAGTCATCTCTGTTAAGGATCGTGGGACCACAGGATCAAAGTCTCACATTCAGTAATTCAGGATGACCAATTAACATTCCTTTGAGTCTGAGGATTACTTATACCTATTAATACCAATGAGATGAACAGGTGACAAGGATGAATCTACCCATCCTGTTATCTCAAATCGGATCCACAATCCTAATGAACGACGTTTCATCGGATCTATGTAACTGTCCAGATATCTATATATATGAAGCTTGTGAGACCAGCTTTCTATCGGACAGAAGACATTGTTACATACAAGTCTCAATAGTGATATATCAATCCTAAACATATCACTTGACTTGGGGTGGTTTTAAGTTTATCAGTTTATTATAAAGTTTTGTCTCACTTCATGCTTGTATGAACACTTTATAATCACTTTAAACAAACTTACGGATTTCCTTTTATTAGACTTTATTTAGTGCTTAAAAGGGATTGCCTTTATATAGTTATAAAACATATATCTCATTAAAACAAATGATATAAAGAACAATTCATTTACATTAAGTTTGTATCCTGCAACAATTGACTATAGGACACTAAACCCCAACACCAACTACAAACTATTCCTAACTACGGGTGAGGCGAATTTATATAACAAAACTCTATGAAGTGATATGGATGCGATAAGTTATAACTATGACAAATAACGACTCCTAATGTTTATGCAGTTGATGGTTTGCTCTTGCAAAGACGACTACGTGTAGTGTAACCGACCTGTGAAGTACTTAGACTACGTGGTTCCTAGTCAAGGCGTGTCTAATGCTTGGGACCAGAAATTAGGGCCCGTAAGTTCTGTGGCTTGTCAATTCCTACGGTTTCCGATTTGTCACTTCCGGTAAGGCAACACCTATATGAATCCCTAAAGATAGCCCGAATGGCGTCGGAAATCGCGTTCTCCTACACAATAATCAATTATGAATATCAAAACAAGTAACAAACATCAACACATATATAGAAAAGAAGATTATGAATCATAGATTATAAATATGGAGAATGTTAATATGAATTACAACCAAGCCTAGTACATAGGAAGAGTACAAGCTAATTAGTAAGTGAAAAGGGAAGAATTCACCCTCGGAACTAGCTAACCGGACTCAAGGCCGTCTCTTAGGACTTGGAGGTGGAGCTTTCGAGCTTGGTGAACGGAGAAGGAACGGAACTTTGACGGAATGCCGGGATCAACGAACAAGCCCGAAAGGGGATAGAGTTTTGCTAAAATAAAATGAAATCTCAAACTATATTACAAGAGCTTAATTTACAAAAAGTTGTATATCAAAAGAGGTGTATCAAATGAGTGCTAGTCACTCTTATTTATACACATCAAGCTAGGGGCAAAATCATAATTCCACAAGATACAAGCATGGAGCAAAGCATGGAGCAACATGATTTTGTGCATATTTCCCATTCCTACAAGCATGGAGCAAAGCATGGAGCAACATGATCATAATGACCCATTCCTTCAATAATTTCCTGCATGTGGACTTAATCCGGGTCTTGTTGTCTCAACCACGCCCCGCGTATAGTGATATACGCCGCACGTGTTTGAGCTCCTGGCGTTTTATTGCTTGAAATACACCATTTACGCCTTGCGTATCCTAAAACACGCCTCGCGTACCGATGGTTGACTTAGGAGACAATGCAGTCTGACGTTTATGATTGGGCTCATCATTGCATCTACGCCCCGCGTATCAATGGTTGGATCCCACGTGGAGTCTGCGGATACGGCAATTATTTCTGACTAAGTGTTCCACGCCCCGCGTGAGGAGTGATACGCCCCGCGTATTTTGGTAGATTTCCACTCCTTGCTCGTACCTGAAATACAATTCTCGAGAGCCGAGTTAGCTTGACATTTTATTTTCTAATATTAATCAAACATAAGGAAAATTAACCGAAAGTACGGAATTTATTTTTATTTTGTTATTTTATTAAAACACTCTATTTTTGTAATTAAACTTATTTATTTCATCCAAAATTAACCCGTAAATCACGCTAAAAGATAGGGGTAAAATACCCCTATCAAGGCCCTGTTGGAGACATTGTCTTCAAGCAGAAACTTGCAAAAATCGGGTGGGGCTGACAATAAGATTTTGCTTGTCAAAGTCCTGGAGACTAATGATGTCTTTAAGGAGATCATTAGTTGTTTCATGAAATTGATATGTTAGAAGAATTATTGAGTATGGTCTTTGGTCTGACAATAAGATTTTGCTTGTCAAAGTCCTGGAGACTAATGATGTCTTTAAGGAGATCCATTTGTTTTATACTAGTATTTGGGTTGAAGCATATAATTTATCCAGTGATTTTATGCCAGAGTGAGTGACAGTTGTTATTGGTAATCACATGAAGACGTTTGTCTCAGCAGATCTTAATAATATCCAAGTTGGTTGGCGAGAGTTCATGCGAATTTGTATTTCTATTGATACAAGGAAACCTTTAATGAGACGTATGAGGATAAAGAAATCATATGGTGATTGGTTTTGGGCTGAATTCAAATATGAGGGCATTAAATATTGTTGTTTCGTTTGTGGTCTATTGGACCTTACCGGATTCTCATGTCCAAAGATTTATGAACTGTAGATGGTAATGTGGAAAAGACTTATAGGATAAGAATGATTGCCTAGACTTGACAGAAAACTTAGAGTGATGGAGGCATCTCCAACACGGGACCGAATCAAGGCGAGAAGCCCGCCAAGCCATTGTGAGTGACCGCGGAACCCGAATTATCCAAATCGGTAAAATTGGCTTTCCGTTCTTACATTACACCGTCACTTAATGTTTTAAGGGAGATTCTTAGCTTGTCCCTTCTGATGTATGCATTGCGTTTATTTATTAGCTCGTTTATCATATTTTTGAGCTAATTTAATATTTCAGAGTCGCCACCCTGGTTTAATGTCCAGGAACATGTAAAATTAGATGACATATGTGCTCACAACATGTTATCTCTTTAGAGTTAGGTTCGTTACTTAAACGATTTAAGGATCTGATCAATGAACTCGTAGACTTGTCTTTTATTAATATACCATTTATAATCTAACCAATTTCGAATTTAATTATCTGTTTATAATGGAAAGGGATAAATAAATATAGGAAAGTAAGTGAAATTACATCACAATCGAATGGCGCAAATAGCTCTATTACATCAATTCTAGTCCTAAATAATCTATTAGACCTGCAAAACTAATACACATTAATATATTCATATATTCATATTAGTTGAAGAAAGCTAGACCGAGAGTGCTCTCGCGGGATATTTGGACTCGTCTTTCAGATTTAACTATGACGCCGGACTCAATCAAATATGACCTATCCAAGCCTAACAGATCTAACACATAGCATGCAATTATATCCATAACCTAGTTTAAAGTTCTAACCGCTTGAAGAGTTGAATGCTCGAATAGCTATTCTGGAGCAAGGAACAAGCTCTGCTACTACCAAACAGTTTGTGTCTGAGGAACCTCAGTCAAGCCCAATGAGGAAATATGAGGACAATAAGGAAGAGGTAACACGAGCAACATAGAATCCTGAAGAAGGGTAGGGTGAATCCTCGGAATCCCCCATAGTTTGAAGTTTGTTTTCTCTCCCTCTCTGCCAAAATACTATGAATGCCCCTGTTGTTTTTTCGTTAAGTTTTTCTGATGGTGTGGTGTTCTCTTCTCCGACCTTCATGCATTGGGGACAATGCATCGATTAAGTTGGGGGTAGGAACATCATACTTTAGTATCTGTGTAGCTATTCTCTATCAATGATGCATGATGCATGATGCTTGCTCTGCCTTTCTTAATTGTTCTTTTGCTTGTCTTTCAATTCACCCACCCATTCTAAAAAAAAAGCACAACTCCAAACACATGTGCGGATCATCCACACCATTCAACATCAAACAATTGTTCTAGTGAACTCTTTCAGTTAGGTTATTCTGCAAGTTTACTCTTGTATGATGTGCTAAAAAATTTAGATCAATTACCTGATGAATTATGATAAGCATGTATATCTCCTAATGGGCGTGGCGCCTAGGTAGAGCCCTAAAACGAAATATATATTATGATAAGTGTGTTACGACTATGGATGTGATCTTCCTAAATGCTCTATCTCTACTAGACGCTACTACTTAGGGGCAAGTGTACCCCGTCGTATCAAGTAATAATCCGGTGAAGACCGGGTATCGAATCCACGGGATTTATAACTACAAGTATTAAACGACTCGGTTTTATACGTTATCTAAGCGGTGAATACTTTGAGTTGATTCGGGGAACAACTACAAACTACTCCTAACTACGGGTGAGACAAATTTACATAACAAAAACTCTACGGAGTGATATGGATGACGATAAGTTATAAATATTGAAGGAAAATTAGGCTAAGGTATAGCAGCGGAAATATAAAAATTTTAGCCTACTTCCTTTTAACCATAGGATCCGTTAATCGTTATTTCATATAAAGAGGGATAAGAAGAAATACCTTTTGAAGAACAATCTACCGTTGTTAAAGAAGCGCCCACAACTCTTCTCCGAGTTCCCAAGCACGAAGTAAAACACGGTGAGGTTAAGTGAGAATCAACCATATGAGATGCAACCAAAATAGATTGCCTCTAATTAACCAACACAGGATCAAAGAAAAAGGAGATAGATGAAATTAATCGATCGATGGAAGCCGTATGAATTCTTGTCCACAAACTAGGGGAGTCGAATTCTCTTTCTCTCTCTTACTTGCAAATTTCGAAAATCACAAAGGGGAGTGGTATATGGCTTAGTCGAAATTCATGTAGTGGGTTAGATAGGAATAGGTTACTTAATAGGAATTCAATTCGGAATAGGATTCCCAATTATTATCTCATTATAAATCTAATATATCTAGGATAATAATAAATAACCTAATTGGATAATAATAGGAGTATATTAATCTAATTAAAACTCCTAACTTAATTATCTCTTAATTAATTTAATTCATATTCCTAATCAAATTAGGATTAATGGAATTAAAATAATTCCTTACTAATTTTATATAAATTTCGGCCCCCCTCTAATTAAATGGGCCTTACTGGGCTCAATTGGGCTTCCATCTATTAATGACATCCATCTCTCTTTTGGTTCCAAATCTTATGTGTGATCCATTAGGTTCTTACTACTTCTGGCCGTATGCAACTATTAAATTAATTTCTTCAAGAATTATATTTAATCTTTGCATAACGGAATGATGTACTGAGTATGTTATTGGCAAGTCTGTAATCATTCCCCCAGAGTCCGTTAAGAAGACAGGTTGATTCAGTCGTTAACCCTTCCGTATTAGTTACAGTATAATTCGATCCTTTATCAACTACATCCTTGAACTGAATCTTATGACTATGGGTGATGTCAAGTCACATATAGCGAGACGTTCGTTTTACTTGTATAGGCCGAGTCAACTCAAAATAGATAGGTTAAGTGAAATCTGTATTTCTTACTCTTAAGCTATCACCTTGCAAGGATTTAGAGTCGAGTCTTCCACAAGCGATCCTTGGATGTATCTCCCATTAATCGGGAGTGATAAATGCTCAATCCAATGTATAACTACCCTGATATTACCTCCTATGACACCCAACCTTTGCCGTTCACACCCCAGAGTCATCTCTGTTAAGGATCGTCGGACAGCAGGATCAAAGTCTCACATTCAGTAATTCAGGATGACCAATTAACATTCCTTTGAGTCTGAGGATGAGTTATACCTATTAATACCAATGAGATGAACAGGTGACAAGGATGAATCTACCCATCCTGTTATCTCAAATCGGATCCCCAATCCTAATGAACGACGTTTCATCGAATCTATGTAACTGTCCAGATATCGGTATATATGAAGCTTGTGAGATCAGCTTTCTGTCGGACAGAAGACATTGTTACATACAAGTCTCAACAGTGATATATCAATCCTAAACATATCACTTGACTTGGGGTGGTTTTAAGTTTATTATAAAGTTTTGTCTCACTTCATGCTTGTATGAACACTTTATAATCACTTTAAACAAACTTACGGATTTCCTTTTATTAGACTTTATTTAGTGCTTAAAAGGGATTGCCTTTATATAGTTATAAAACATATATCTCATTAAAACAAATGATATAAAGAACAATTCATTTACATTAAGTTTGTATCCTAAAACAATTGTCTATAGGACACTAAACCCCAACATACTCCCACTTGGACTAAAGCCAATTGTTTCTAAAACTTATCCCAGTAGAAGTTAAATGACGATCATGTACTTTCTGGGTTAAAGGCTTTGTCAACGGATCTGCAACGTTGTCCTCTGTAGGTACTCTTTCTATTCTCACATCTCCTCTAGCCACAATCTCTCTTATGATGTGGTATCGCTTTAGGTAGTGCTTGTATGCATTATGAGACCGTGGTTCCTTTGCTTGCGCAATGGCTCGATTGTTATCACAGTACAGAGTAATGGGATTGACAATGTCAGGCACCACACCTAGTTCTATAATGAACTTTCTAATCCAAACTGCTTCCTTTGCTACTTCCGCAGCAGCGATGTACTCTGACTTGGTCGTAGAGAAAGCTACGCTTCCCTGCTTGGAACTCTTCCAACTGACCGCGCCCCCATTCAAGATAAACATGTATCCTGATTGGGATTTAAAATCATTCTCATCTGTGAGATGACTAGCGTCTGAAAATCCTTCAATTTTCAGATCTCCTTCTCCGTACACTAGGAACATGTCTTTAGTCCTTCTCAAGTACTTAAGAATGTTCTTGACGGCAATCCAATGCTCGTCTCCCGGATTCCCTTGGTAACGACTCGTTACAGATAACGCGAACGCTACGTCAGGTCTAGTGCATAGCATAGCATACATAATCGAACCGATCGCGCTGGCGTACGGGACTACAGCCATACGTCGTTTGTCATCATCAGTTTTAGGACATTGATGATTGTTTAACTTTACTCCATGTAGCATGGGTAAGTTACCTCGTTTCGATTCAAGCATGCTAAACCGATTTAGCACTTTTTCAATGTATGTAGCCTGTGAAAGACCAAGCAGTCTTCTCGATCTATCTCTATAGATCTTTATACCAAGTATATAAGCTGCTTCACCAAGGTCTTTCATTAAGAAGTTACTGGATAACCATACTTTTACCGACTGTAATAGAGCAATGTCATTTCCCATTAACAGTATATCGTCCACATATAGTATGAGAAATGCTATAGATCTCCCACTTGCTTTCTTGTAAATGCAAGCTTCTTCGCAATTTTGTTCGAAACCAAATTGTTTTATGGTTTCGTCAAAACGCTTATTCCAGCTTGTAGATGCCTGCTTGAGTCCATAAATGGATCTCTGAAGTTTGCAAACTTTATTTGCATCCTTCGATATGAAACCTTCAGGCTGCATCATGTATACATCCTTAAGCAGGTTTCCATTTAGGAAAGCTGTTTTCACATCCATTTGCCAAATCTCATAATCGTAGTGAGCGGCAATAGCAAGCATGATTCTGATTGATTTGGACATAGCTATAGGAGAGAAGGTTTCGTCATAATCAACACATTATTTCTGACGATATCCTTTCGCTACCAACCTAGCCTTGTAGGTGCTAACCTTTCCATCCATGCCAGTCTTCTTTTTGAAGATCCATCTGCACCCGATGGGTTTTATCCCTTCGGGTGGATCAACCAAAGTCCACACTTGGTTAGTATACATGGAATCCATTTCAGAATCCATGGCCTCAAGCCATGCTTTAGAATCTGGACTAGTAAGAGCCTCTTCGTAGTTTGCGGGTTCGTCGTCTAACACGGGAACCTCATTATCATCTCCCACTAGAAAACCATATCTAACTGGGAGTTCACGAACTCTTCGTGATCTACGAATAGGTGCCACTAGAGTCTCATCTAATGGGACTACTTCGGGTACCTCAACCGCTTCTGTTGTTTCAGTCGGTGTTTCTTCCTCTTGAACTTCGTCGAGTTCAATCACGCTTCCCTTTTGTGTTTCTTCGAGAAACTCTTTCTCTAAGAAGGTTGCGTGCTTGGATACTATTACTTTCTGATCATCTGGATGATAGAAGTAATACCCTACGGTTTCCCTGGGATATCCAATGAAGAAACATTTATCAGATTTAGAATCTAGTTTGTCGGACGCAATGCGTTTGACATACGCTGAACAACCCCATACTCTCATAAACGAGAACACGGGTTTCCTACCAACGAACAATTCATATGGTGTGGAACTAGCAGATTTAGTTGGTACTCAGTTCAGGGTGAAGAGGGCAGTTTCTAAGGCATAGCCCCAGAACGTATTTGGAAGTAAGGCCATGCTCATCATGGATCGTACCATATCTAATAGGGTACGGTTCCTCCTCTCGGATACACCATTGTGTTGTGGTGTATAGGGAGGTGTCCATTGTGAGCATATCCCACATTCAGTTAGATAATTCAGAAAATCATCTGAAAGATATTCGCCACCTCGATCGGATCGAAGCGTCTTTATTTTCTTTCCTAATTGATTTTCCACTTCATTCTTGAAGCATTTAAACTTGTCAAAAGCTTCTGATTTGTGCCTCATCAAGTAGATGTAACCATATCGAGTATGGTCATCTATGAAGCTTATGAAGTATCTGAATCCTCCTCTTGCTTGGACCGACATAGGACCACATACATCTAAATGAATGAGTCCTAGAGTGTCTGATACACGCTCACCTTTATTGCTAAAGGGTGTCTTTGTCATTTTACCTTTTAAACATGATTCGCATGTTTCCAATGATTCGGAATCGATTGGATCTATAAGCCCATCTAAATGTAGCTTTAGCATGCGTCTCTTGTTTATATGGCCTAAACGACAATGCCACAAGTAAGTTGAATTATCTAGCTTATGTCTTTTGGTATCAATTGAAAAAGCAGGAATTTTGTTATCTAACACATAAATCCCATTTTGTGAAATTCCTGAAAAATAAAAGATCGAATCCTTATAAAAATTGCAACTCTTGTCTTTTATTGAAATATGAAAACCGTCGTCAACAAGACGGCTAATAGAAATAATGTTACGAGACATCTCAGGAACGTATAAACAATTTCTTAATTCTATTACAAGCCCAGAGGGCAAAGGTAAAACATAATCTCCAATTGCGAGGGCGGCAACTCTTGCTCCATTTCCTACTCGCAAGTTTATGCTTCCTTTCTTTAGTTCCTTAGTCTGATTTAGCTCCTGCATATTTGTACAAATATGAGATCCACATCCGGTATCAAGTACCCAAGATTCAGACTGTGAAACTGTATTTATTTCAATATAAAACATACCAGATGTAGAAGCACCGCCTTTGCCCTTCTTGAGGGTGGCTAGATACTCCTTGCAGTTTCTCTTCCAATGCCCGTCTTTACCACAGAAGTGGCATTCTCCTTTGGGCTTCTTCACTTCCTTTCCCTTGGACACAGCTTTCTTACCTTTCTTGGGATGTTTAGGATTGGGAAAATTCCCTTTCCTCTTCTTTGATCCCTCAATTACAAGAGCCGGTATGGTCTTGTCTTTCTTCATATTGGGCTCAACTGACTTGAGCATATTTGCAAGCTCTTCAAGAGAGGTTTGCAAGTCATTCATCTGATAGTTCACAATGAACTGTGAATAACTTTCTGGGAGGGATTGAAGAATTAAGTAAACACTTAATTCGTTATCCATCGCAAATCCAATACTAGAAAGTTTGGTAATGTAGCCAATCATCTTGACACAATGTGTCATGACTGATGTGCCCTCTTGCATCCTGCAACGATATAACAGCTTGGATATCTCGTAGCGTTCGCACCTGGTTTGTTTCCCAAACAATTCCTTTAGGTGCATGATGATGGAATTGTCATTCATCTCCTCATGTTGCCTTTGTAATTCCGATGTCATCGATGCAAGTATGATGCATCCGGCATGATCATCATCAGCCTTGTGCTTCTGATAAGCATCAATTTCCTCGATGGGAGCATCATCTTTAGGGACAGGGGGTATCGGTGTATCAAGTACATACCCAATTTTCTCGAACTTCAAAACAATTTTGAGGTTACGAAACCAGTCGGTGAAGTTTGAACCATTCAGTTTGTTATCGGTAAGAATGTTTTGCAGATTGGTTTTAGTCATGATTTTAAGAGTGTGTGTTTAAACAAAACCTGAGAGTGAGAAAGAGTAAACGAATGTCATTCATTTGCTTTAAAGTATAACAATCTAAAATTACAGGCCTTTTAATTTATTTCAGATTGCTCCCACTATTTTGCCAAATTAATAGCCCTCCATATTAATTCGAAGAATTTCACAAATCCTTTAGTGAGCTAGGATCCTAACTCCTGAGATTTCGCATTGAGTTTGCTCAACAAGCTAGTCTCATTTGTTAGGTAGATTCATGTAATCAATCACATCTCGAATGTGACTCCTATGTTATTGGGTTACTAACCACATTAGTAACTAATATGCTATTCACATTAATCCCAACCATATTGCCCATTAGTTTATGACAACATGAGTTTGCTCATCCAATTATCATAATCTAATTTAAGTATTACCCTATATTCATGAAAGAATGACTTTCGATAATTCAGGTGTTACCATAAGACCCCGAGCTTGAGTTTGCTCAACAACCCAAAGGCCCCCAGTACTGCCGGCTGAATTATAATATTAGGGAGGGGCAACCGATTTTAATAACTTGCTTATTTACTTAACTTTTTAACGAGGGATTTTATTTAGGTCTCATAATCTAACTTAGTCTTGATTTGCTTTAGCATACATCAGACACATACATTCACATACATTGGCGTTATGGACATATCATCTAAATTATTCCGTCGAGCCAGAGACGGAATAAAAGGGCAAACCTAAGGAAATACTAACTATTACATATTTCTCTTTAGGTCCTCCGTCTTCTCCATGGCGCCTTGAAATTACATATTAATTTCTATACTACTATAAGAAAACTTCAATTGAATTGAAGGGAATCAGATGAGAGGAGAAATTACAATAGATAGTAGAAAGGCAGGACGCGTAGGCCCTATTTCAAAAATACCAAAAGACTAAAAAAAGGGTCCAAATATGTCCATAACTCCAAACATGCATAGACTCAATTAAATAAATTTAATTGGTTGATTACATAACCGGCTTATGTAATATTTAGGTTAATCACATTAACTCGTCAAATTAACTTTCATCCAATTTTAATTCTAATCGTTTTGTATCTTTATATTAATTCTTAGATTAATATAACCATATAAAACGTCGATTATGCATGTCCCAATTATTTTGATTTCAATTCATTTAACACTTTGATTTACAACTTGGTAAAAACAAACTTTTAAACGAATTTTCATTCGATAATCAAAACAGAAAACTATTGATTTCCGAAACATATATATATATATATATATATATATATATATATATATATACAAATTATATTCAAGCCGATTTTAACAATTAAAATGAAGTGGGATTCGGGCCGGAGGCCCGAAACTGGGCTGCTGCGGTTTGGCAGCGGCCGCGCGACAGCGGCTGGTCGCGCCTCCGAGCCGCTGTATATATATATATATATATATATATATATATATATATATATATATATATATATCAGATTTTAAAACGGTTTTAAAAACGATTTTCAGAAATAGGAAAAACTACAATAGATTTCCGTTTTATCTTTTAGAATTAATAAAACTAATTTTATTAACCTAACTATAAAACTAATAGATTTTGTTATAATGATTATCAACCGAAATAATTAGGAACATACGCATAATCTATTTTAATTAACAATTAACTAAAATTTATTTATCTTTAGAATTAATTAATCAAACAATTTGTTAATTAATCCTAACCATAAATACTTATTCAATCCTATTGAAAAACTTCTAAATTTTCATATATGAAATAACGGATTTAACGATGGCTTTGATACCACTGAAGGAAAATTAGGCTAAGGTATAGCAGCGGAAATATAAAAAATTTAGCCTACTTCCTTTTAACCATAGGATCCGTTAATCGTTATTTCATATAAAGAGAGATAAGAAGAAATACCTTTTGAAGAACAATCTACCGTTGTTAAAGAAGCGCCCACAACTCTTCTCCGAGTTCCCAAGCACGAAGTAAAACACGGTGAGGTTAAGTGAGAATCAACCGTATGAGATGCAACCAAAATAGATTGCCTCTAATTAACCAACACAAGATCAAAGAAAAAGGAGATAGATGAAATTAATCGATCGATGGAAGCCGTATGAATTCTTGTCCACGAACTAGGGGAGTCGAATTCTCTTTCTCTCTCTTACTTGCAAATTTCAAAAATCACAAAGGGGAGTGGTATATGGCTTAGTCGAAATTCATGTAGTAGGAGGGTATATATAATCACTTGTATCTAAACCTTAGTTAGATAGGAATAGGTTACTTAATAGGAATTCAATTCGGAATAGGATTCCACTACAAAAAAATGATTATCGAGGACGCTTAAAATTGTCCCCGAATAAAGGAAAAATTGTCTCCTATACTTTTGGGGACTATTTTAATTGTCCCCTTGTTTCGTCCCCTATGCGAGCGTACCCTATTCTATAAGGGACAAAAAAGATAATGTCGTCCCTAAAAATAGAGACAAATATCGTCCTCATTATGTGGGATGATTATTGTCCATGTTCTTAGAGATGATTGTCGTCCCCATACTATGGAGACAAAATTTGTCTCTAGAAAGATGGACGACTATCGTCTCCATAGAAAGGAGACAACTTTTGTCTCGTCCCCATTGCAAAGGAGGCGACTTTTGTCCTTATTCTTAGAGGACATTTATTTGTCTCCAAATAAAGGGACGATTGTCGTCCCTATGCTTAAGGGATGACTTTTGTCGCTTTATTAAGGTACGATCATTTGTCCCAGAATAAAGCAACCTCAGTCATGCTCATTCAACGGAGAAAAATTTTACATATATATCATGAAATTTTAAACTGATGCTATCAACATTCAAAACTAATAATTGCTAATATTATCTTATCGAAAAATGGGAGAAGGATATGGAAATATTATCTTACGGGAATATGGAAAGCAATCAATAAATCATATATAAATATATTGTAACGGTCAAGTATCAAATTGTTTAACAGCGTGAACAACTATAAAAGGCAACTGGAAATGTAATTTCAATAGTATTTAATGCTCCACCATTCATAGACATGATGAAATGAAGCTAAACAATCTATCCTTCTTACTTGATAGAAAAATAAAAGCCATGTTCAAATAAAACCAACTTGTATTCATTAACTCTTAATATTGCCTGAGGACTTCTTGAGAGTTGGGCAATCAACAAGTGCAAAACAAATAATGCATATGTGCAGTCAACAGCCTACCAATTTATTTAATATCATTGGTTGTTTTCTTTTCTTTTTTTGAATGGAAACAAATGGTCAAACAAAGGGTTAGTTTTTCTTTAACAACACTAACACTTGAGTTGTATTAATACTTGCAACATCTGCCGAGTTCTCTTGCTCTGTTTTGTGTGCCTATGAAAAGGTTAGCCTTGTAGAAGAGGGGAGTTGAATAGCTGTGTATTCATGCCATTGGTGTGTTTTTGATAGGCAACAGAGGGAAAAACATGGCTGGCTGATGAGAAAGTATTAACTCAATTGGAAATGCTCAAGTTAGAGACTGATGGAAAGGTATGCCTAACCCTTTAAACTGCTTCTAGCTATGCAGCAGTATTATGATATATTTGGTGTAACTTGCATTTTTATTAATTTATTGTTCAATTTTTGTTATTACATCAGATCAAATCAGACGTTGTTGATTATTGTTTGCTCTCCTCGGCCTCCTTTGTTAATGCGGTGAGTAATTTGGTTTGGAAAATACGGGTAAGCGCTGGATTCTGGTAATTTCTTTGCTTCCATATTTTGTGGTTGCAGGAAGGAGCTTTATGTGTTGAACCTCACAAGTAATAGGTTCAACTCTAGTATTTTAGCTTCATTGGGTGCTCTTAAATCACTTCAAACTTTAGTTATGGGAGATAATGAAATAACAAGTATCTTCCCTAAAGGTAAATTATTCAACATATATTACTTCTTATTTTATTTACTTTCCCAGTTGAAGAAACCATTCCTAATAACATTAATGATCAGAGATAGGGAAGTTGAAATACTTGGAAACATTGTATTTGAGCTACAATTACCTCAGGGGTATGCTACCTCTACAAGGTAAATATATTTTGTGGGACTTTAAGATCATTAGAGAGGAAATAAAAAACAGGGGTAAGATGGGTTTTGACATTAGAAGTTAGGATTAGAGGACACATATATATGATATGTGGAAATGATGTTTCTTTAATTTCGTTGGTTTTGATGCATCACCTGAAAAATTCTCAGGGAGCATGGCAAGAAGGCTTGTTGCTTGGGGTTGACATCACTTGCGCTTCCTGCAAATCAATTATCGGGAGAGGCTTTGGAAAGAAGCTGCTGCAAAGGAAGAAGAAGAAGCTGAAGATGATGATGATATGGATGGGTTCCAGACTGATCATGAAGATGATACCAAGGGGTCTAACATTTGGGGATGAGGCTGACATCATTAGGTTGCAGAAGTTAGTTTCTTTTAGCATTTTAGAAATGACATTTGTAATATATTCCTTTAGATCCATTTAGGTTAATGTGTTGAATTTAACAATATATGAAAATTCAAAAAATTTGATGTTACATGCTCTATTTGAAAGTTTTATGAATATAAATTTGAATAATTGGTCTATAATTAGTATTAGGTGCCCAATTGGAATATAAATAATTAAAAAGCAAAAATCACTAATAGGGGCAGTTAAAACCGCCCCTTCGACTGAGAGGGGAGTATTCCAGCACCACAATAGGGGCGGTTTAAACCGCCCCTACAAATCCGCCGCTAAATTTTATCTACCCCGTCGGTGATAATTTTCGTCGCTATTCTGTAGCTCCGGTCCCTTTTGGCGACAGATTTGGGGCGGTCGGTAAAACCGCCCCTAGACCTTGTAGGGGCGGCTACACGTAAAAAAAACTGCCTCCATAGGCAATTTTTGTTGCAGTGCAAGTACTTTGCGTGTCTACTGCAAAACAGAACAGAAGCATATGTATGGTTAATAATACTACTACTATATGTCTCACCTAACTAATTCTACTACAAAGTGGTCCCCTCTTGTATTAGTTAGAAACCTAGACTTAACTATTTGTCTTTCATGTGTAAACCTCAAAATTCAGCCAAATCAGTTATGTTGCACACAAAAATTGAATCCGAAATGGAAAAAAAAAAAACCAACACCATGAAATGTTGTTTCTTTGAAACATAGCCTTTAAAAGGAAACTGAAATAGAAACAAGTAAAATGCAGAAATGCTACTAAAAAAGAGTTTTCAAGTAACCTAGTTGTGCAGAATCCGAATGCAACACTTTGTAGGACAACAAACACCTATTGTTAATATCCCACACACTAACATTTGCACACACATTGCTGCCATTTTTTGAAATGAACATGATAGAACTATATCATCAAAATATTTGCATGATGAAAAACTCTTACACGTATATAATTACTTACTTCACAAGAGCTTTATGGTGGAATGCAAGTCCCAAGTCAGCATCAAACCCTGCATATCAATCCCAAAAGAAAATTTCCAGACTTCCAAAATCTCAAAACATGCAAAGCTAAAAGTTGAAATGTAGGAAGACAAATCCCAATACAGAAACTTCCCTTTCATTAATCTGGTCCTCCTTTCTGGAACTTAATATAGATTGAATCACAACTTGTAATCGCTCAAAAATTTTACCATGTAAAAGCAAAACCACTAGAGAGTTTTATGAAGTTTTCCTGTCAACAATTAGACAATGCTTACCATGAAAAAGCAGAACCATCATAGAGTCTTATGAAGTTTTCCTACACTCAATAGGGCAAAGCCAGTTAGGCGGACCGCCATCAGGTTTAATCATCTCCCTGGTTCCTGCAAGATAATTCTTCACTTTGTTGGTACTATAACCATCATCCCATCACTCTCAAATCTCATAAAACGAGTACATCCAAAGCTCACACATGCATATCCTAAAAGTACAAACTCTAAAGTATATCATTTTCCTAATATCATTCACTTATAAGAAAGTTATCAATTCCAATTCTAATTAGGAAAACTAAACCAAATAGGATTCTAGACATACCCTGTATCACATCAACTTAAGCATATGAAAAGTTCCTTTTTGTTAAACCACAACTTAAGATAAATTACAAGGGATAAGTAAATGTAAATAAATAGTAGAATTCAAAAGAAAGAAAGCTGGAAAGAATTAAATAACAAAGGTGAACTATTATTAAACTCGTGTTGTTAATTAGTCAATAGTAACTTAACTACAAACTAAAGCACCAAGAATTTTAGCAAAAAATTAATTTGGATTGAATGGAGCTCTATATTATACTAAATAGCTTTGATTCATATATATTACATGGAGTAGCATCTACAACTACTTACATGGAGTAGCATCTACAACTACTTTCATCCTAACATCACAGCACAATGCTCGTGAACCACCTGAACCTGATCCAACAAATTAATAAATACATTAAAGCTGCAGCAGCTACACACATTATTATAGACGTGTAAAAATCAGAATCTGTCTAGCAGGATGACTCAATACCGAAGAATTACGATTTGGTCAGAAACCTACACATAGGTAAGTGATTAAAGAATAATGAATGCTCAAACAAAATATTATTTTCCATCAACTAATTACATGTATTGTATTTCTGCACTCTGAAGACAGCTCGGAATTGGGCCTGTCAACCAATTGAAGGTAAGGTCTCTGCGGTCTAATAAACAAACAAAAATTAATATAACATGATATCACATAAATGCAAAAGCATCTCTTTGAAAGTATTTTAAGCAAACAAATGAAATTGTTTTGTACAATATTGTCCTTCAACTGTGCAATTTTAACTAAATAGTCCAAAATGATTTGTATTTTAAAAGCAACTTAATACATGTCAAGGAAAAATGAGTCAATTTGGATATATGTAAAAACAAAATATTAACTTGAAGTGCCAAATTGTATAAGCATTTATTAGGTTGAGACTTGAGAGGCTAAATTCTCCTTTATTCAAAAGAATTCTGTGTGAGCAACTTACATAGTGTACAAATACAATAATTCTCCCAGGTACTTTGGGATTGAATCATTGATTAAGCAATTCCTGAGTACTGTGATTCACAAGAAATAAAATCAGCTCATGACCCAGTAGTAATAATAATAAAGTAGAAATTGACAACTTACAATATTTCCAAGTTTCCCATAGCTAGAAGATTTGGGATTTTTGAACTTGGTCCACTCAAATCTGATATTCTCCTGTACTTAAAAGCCTTGCAACTGCAGCTTTCCAAGCATATTTTCTGACAACATTTCTAAATTTACATTTGGATAGAATCTATCATCATTTCCATAAAATTCAACGTCTTTTACTTTAATAAAGCTCGCATCTGTATGATTGTCACACAGGATATCGAATTCAGGTTCAACAGAAAGAGAGCGAGGTTGTCTAAGAAAGAACCCTAAATCAAACCGCTACATAAATAAAGTTTGGAGGAAAGCCTTTGAACAATTGTAATTGAACACAGTCAAGAAATATTACTACTCAAGCACCACATGATTCTCAATGAAGGGTTACTCCCTGCATCTAATATGGTGGATAGCAGCAGAAAAACTGCCCAAAAGGCCAAGAGACAACCTCTATCTTTCATATTTTGTTTTCGTCTACCCTGCAATCTCTAGACTCAAATTATGTAGAAGCTAACATGAAAATAGTTCATTGGACCTTCAGACATTGTGAGGACCACAATTAATTTTCACACAAGGAAGAACCAAGCTTATGTAATTATGGCACTACAAGACTGAAGTACTGGTCATTGTGGCACAAAAGCAGAGGTGCAGTACTGCACACTAAGACTTCCTCTAATGTCATAGCAAAGGAGCAAAAACTGCAGCTTCTACAAAGTACAAGCCCGCCCTTACCTGAAAACTCATCATCTAGTTCTCTAAGGATGAAGTGCTTATATCTTAATCTAACTACACTAACACTATTTAATGCCATTGTCAAACTTAAATTCCATATTATTTTCCGTAGCAATAAGTGTACTAAATGGAGGCCAATTTGTGAGAGATATCTTTTGAAGTTTCTAGCTTTCAATTAAATGAAAAAAAAAAATTACAATTGATGAAATCAAAAGTTCTATTTTAACAATTTTAATCAGTAAACAGAAAGAAACCGGCATACCTCAAACAAGTAAATATCCCAACTCCTATAAAAAAAACCGAGGTTGAAGACATGATCAATTTAATTCATTCCAAAATAACTAGAGAATGAACATCCCAAATCCTATAAAACCCAGTATGAGATCAAGCATACCAAAGAAAATTTTCATATCAAACAATCAGAATTAACAGAGAGACATTTAATCAAACAGGAAAAGCACAAGACATGTAGAAATTGAAGAATGTGTATTTTACAATAAAACTATAATATATTGTAATTGAAGTAGATTTAAGTTCTCATTGTGGATTTATTGTTAATGAAATTGTTGATGAGAATTTAAATGTATGTGTGAATGAGGAGGAGTGGGAATTGAGAGGTGGAAGTTTTGAGGAAACCCATGTGGAGAAGGGTACCCCCCAAGTGTTTGATGAAATGCCCCTTAGGCATAGGCACATATGTGTGCTTAGGGACATTGAGGATATTTGTCTTGAAGAGGGGGAGAAGGAGTTTGGGCTTGTTAATCTCTTTGAGGAGCATGGTGAAATTCATTTATGTGTGGAGGTTGATGGCTATGGAGATGGGAGAGATGTTGGTGGTTCTACCATATTGGGTTGTAGCATGTATTTTGAGTCGGACGGCTTGGCACGTGAGTTAGTCGGTTCAAATTGTGAAGAGGAGTGTGAGAAAACGAGGGGTCATAGGAAAAGGCGGATCGTTGATGAAGATGGAAATGAATTTGAGTATGACCATGAAGAAGTGGAGTTAATAGAGGAGATTGATAAAGAGGAGAACCAATCCGAGAATGAGCTAGTAAGACATGGGGAGCATGATTATTGTGAAGGCGAGTTCGAGGATGAGGTTAAAGAGAGAGATAGCGCTTCCGAATATGAAACATGTGAGGATGGTGAACTTTGTCATAGTGAATATGAATTTGATTATGATGAAGATGGTAGAGTTTACCATGAGGAAGATGAATGTCGAGGCATTGAGTGGAACCAATATGGGGCCACTTATGAGCAAGACGACGATGGGGTCTACTATGATGAGAATGGGCGTCGGTGTGTTGAGTGGGATCGACACGAGGCTCCTTATGAAGATGATGAGTGTAGATTCTATTGTGATGATGATTTGGAGGATGTTGACCGGGTCTATAACGATGATACTTATGAGCATGATGGAGGTAGGGTCCATTATGACGATGAGTCGGGAAATGTAGAATGGAACCGAATTGAAGAGGCTTATGATGATGAAAAAGATCGGTTCCAAGTTGAAGATGAGTCGGGAAGTGTTGAGTATGAAGGCACCTATGAAGTTGATGATGATGGCAATGAGCACAATGTGTATTTGGTGACTAGGGTGCCAATGCCTAGTGAAGAGGAGCCTAGTCAACGTCATCGATTATTTAGAACTCGATGCTTAGTTCGTGGGAAGAAGTGTGAGATGGTGATCGACGGAGGAAGCCAAGTGAATATCATTAGTCGGTTCGCCATGAGCAAGTTTGGGTTGGTTCCCGAGCCACATCCTAGACCTTACCGCCTTGGTTGGGTCAATGAGGTGGAGAAGCTTCAAGTTAGTCATTGGTGTAAGGTTCCTTTCACTATTGGAGCTTATGGGGATGAATCTATGTGTGACGTTGTAGAGATGGGTGCTTGTGATGTGCTACTTGGTAGGCCATGGCAATTTGATTGTGATGCCTCACATGCGGGAAGAAGCAACACCTACACCATACGCAAGGGCAAAGTCCGATATGTTCTTATACCTTTGAAGAGTTCTCTTAGTAAGAAAACGGAGACCACTTTGGAAGAATGTCCAACTCGGGAGTTGAATGTTAATGGGTGCATTGGTGGAACGGGTGAGACATTGAGTCACCTTGATTTGGGCTCCATGGGTGAGATAGCTAGCCACTCTCCTAATGAAGTCAAATCCCAAGAGGGGAATGAAGTTGAGAAGTCTTGTTGTCTCAACCACGCCCCGCATGGACTAGGGTGCGCCTCGCGTAGTTGAGTTTCTGTGATTTTATTGCTTGAATTGGGTCTTTTACGCCACGCGTAGCTGAAGCGCGCCTCGCGTAAGTGAGTCTCTGGTTTTTTGGACTGAAGAACTTCCCATACACGCCCCGCGTGTATGGTTGTACGCCCCGCGTATTTTCAGTTGACTTAGAAGATCTTGCAGTCTGACATTCATGATTGAGACATTATTGCTTATCATTGCTCATACGCCCCGCGTGGAAGGTAGGACGCCCCGCGTGGCAGTGGACAAGTTCCACATGGTGCCTGCGGATTGAGCAATTATTTCTGACACTGTGTTCCATGCCCCGCGTAGAGGGTGATACGCCCCGCGTATGTCGGTAGATTTTTGCTCCTTACTCGTACCTGAAATACAATTCTCGAGAGCCGAGTTAGCTTGACGTTTTTATTTCTAATTTAATCAAAAATAAGGAAAATTAACCAAAAGTACGGAATTTATTTTTATTTCGTTATTTTATTAAAACATTCTATTTTTACAATTAAACTTATTTATTTCATCTAAAATTAAACCGTAAATCACGCTAAAAGATAGGGACGAAACGCCCCTATCATCTCCCGGTTGGAATTTTAATTTTTGTTGCATACAAACTTTGTGAGGATTGAGCCATCAATATGATTATGAGAAGTCTTGTTGTTGAGTGGGCCTTATATGTTTTTAATTAGATAGACTTTGCTCTGGTAGCCTTCGCAATTTGTTTATAGCTTATGGCATGAAATGACAAAGGCCTTCGGTTAACTAACTATGCTTAATTAACCAAACATATGTTGTTAAGGAACATCCACTTTTAGATAACCATGCATAAATGTTGAGTGATTAAACATTTTATTAAGAACACCAAACACAGAGACATGGTGAGCGTATCAGAAGCAACTTTTGAGAAATTCCAATTGCAATTAACAAGTGAGAGATACATGTTTGATATGTTTCATTTTGTGTTCTTTTCACCTTCTATTCTTTTGTTGTCACTCAAGGATCAAACTAGCATATTCCTAGCTAGCTGATTGATTACTATTATAATTCTGGTTGCTTTCACTTTACACTGTGCTCCTTGTGTTGCTTGAGGACAAGCAAGTGCCTAAGTTGGGGTTAGTTTGATACGAACAAGATAGACGAGATTATGAGGCAAGAAATTCATAGAAAAGCACCTTTAAAAGACTAGTTTTCATCCTTTCACAGAAGAACCAGCCAGAAATAACAGTTCAAGTAAGGATTCCTATTGAACAACTTTGTAGAAGGGCAGAACAACTTATTTATGGTAGAAATGGGTCTTTTGGCGGGTTTCCAGATTTGTGCACGGGTCTCGTGGCAGAGAGAGTAAAAGAGATGTGGATGACATCTATGATCCACTTGCAAGATGTACAATCATTAATAGTTATCCTCGGGCAAAGATTTTAATCTTATTCTGTAATGAACAGTTGTTTGGCGTTTCTGCCCTTGTATCTAGGTTTTATTTTGTGTAAGTATTTAAGGAGACTTTTGTGGTTGGTGAAGGCATCTGATCCAAAAGCTACCATAGCTATTGTAGAATTTAAAGCTCCAACCTTTAAGGAGTAGTTTTTTTCTCGCCAAGTGGCTGTTCACTCATGACAATGAGTGAGTAGTCTTCTTAAAAAGTATAACGAACCTTGATTGGTCTTTGTAAGTACTTTTGTTCCATTAATGAAGAATGTTTTGTTGGTCCCGTGTAATTAGTTCCAAGGGGGGGTTAGGAACTAATGTAACTTTTTTGCTTAATTATGCTGACTTAATCTATTCTTTTAAATTACTTAACTCAGTTTTGGTCAGCACGACCGAGAGAGATGTAAGACAGCTTTAGTCAGAAGCTGACTAGAACTATTTTACTTATGAGTTGGGAATTGACACTTAAGGTCAGCTTCCAACTCAGCACTCTGATTACTCAGTGTCAGCTTATACAATTTATATCCTGAGTAATTTAAACAAGCAACACATACATATATATTGAGAGAGAGAGTTAGAAATTACTCAGCAGATTTATCCTGGTTTGGCCTCACCGCCTAAGTCCAGTCCCCAGAATTCTTCCAGGCTTTTTCAATCCAATACTGATGTAACACCCTGATCCAATACCATGTAGATATTGTCCGCTCTGGCCCAATTCCAACACATTGGGCCTCACGGCTTTAAAACGTGTCTGCATGTATTGGATTCTCATCTTACTAATAAGCCCCAATCACTCCCTCTCCATTTTTGATGTGGGATTCAGTTCATTCCTGCCCCCATCGTCATCCCTTAGGGCTGCTCCTTGCTCAGGCCTTCTTACCCCGGCGCCACCCACTCGAGACCGGGTCGTTACAGGCCCACCAGCTTTCGCCTGGTTCGTCCCTGAACCACACATCGTACGTGGAGAGTCGGCTCTGATACCAATTGTAACACCCTGATCCAATACCATATAGATATTGTCAGCTCTGGCCCAATTCCAACACATTGGGCCTCACGGCTTTAAAACGCGTCTGCATGTATTGGATTCTCATCTTACTAATAAGCCCCAATCACTCCCTCTCCATTTTCGATGTGGGATTCAGTTCATTCCTGCCCCCATCGCCATCCTTTAGGTCCGCTCCTTGCTCAGGCCTTCTTACCCCAGCGCCACCCACTCCGGACCGGGTCGTTACAACTGAGCTCTTTAAAGGTAGAGCACAAACCATTTACAAGGCAGTTGAATATGCAAGAGTACCTTCCTCTATTCGTCTACTCAACCCCTACTGAGCGCTATAACCAAACACTCAGATTTTCTCTACCGCTGAGTACTAAAACCGAATACTCAGCACCACTCTCTCAACTTTTACAATTGAAACAAATCTGTTCTTTCTAGATGAAGAACACTTTAGATGAATACAAATTCAATCTAGACTTTTACACAGAGATGGGACTTGTCCTTTTATAGTGAATTTCTGATGCCTCAATCATTTGAATTTGGATGTATCCGTTGAATTCAAATGGCTCCTTGCGTCATTCACTGGTCAGCATAAAGATTTTGCAGGCCAATCCTGTCGTCTGAAATTAGCAGGCGTCAGGCTTGTCTTCTTCCGCCAGGTTCGTCTTCTAGTGCCAGTTTCGTCTTTTAGCCAACGGCTAGTTGACCCATGCATCTTGAAACTGTCTCCGTGCGTAATTCCAAAGCTTCTGTATTGGTGCAGATAGTTGTCGGATCTTATCTTTTAGCAAACGGATCATTCGCGCTGTCCTGATGAACACTCAGCTTGACTTTATTGACGTTGCCTTAGATCTTTGTCTCTAGCGAGGCTGAGTCATATTTTACTCAGCTTCTTCAGCCAGCTTTGTCTTCAAGCATTTGTTCTGAAGAAGACTTTTCTTCTATTATGCTGAGTTGTGTTACACTCAGCCTTCTTTGGTCATCTTCATCTTCAAGCGCTTGTTCTGAAGATAACTTTTCTTCTAATATGCTGAGTCGTGTTTTACTCAGCTTCTATGCCTCATGCTGACTTCATTCTGTCGTACTTTTTATTTCTGTTCACTTAAAATTATACTCAACATTGAACAAACACATTAGTACAATTAAACCAAAGCACTTAAATTTAATTGCCCCTTAATCATGGATTAACTTAAATAATTTTGTCAAATCAAAATCATGTGGAAAGGTGTTTCAACAAACTCCCCCATTTTGATGTTTGAAAAAATATTTAATTGTGGAACTCAGCATCGAGATTCCCCATGGTTGTTTTACCTTTTGTTCTTCTGAAGTTACTCCCCCGTAAGGGTTGCATCTATTGACTCAATTTAACTCTAAACCTTCCAAGATTTAATCGAGGGAAATTAAGACATGCCTTTACTAACTTAGTTCAATTCTAGACCTTCCAAGATCTAATTCAAGTGAGCCTAGGTCAGCTTATAGAAGATGGTCAATGCTTGGAACATATAGTTATTACTCAGTGTGAAACATAGGTATCAGAGTTATTGTATAGATATCAGATTTATGTGTGCTGAGTATATTTTACTTGTATTTTTCTTATGTTCACAAGATTTTTACTTTGTTTAATGTTTAGTTTAAGTATGACAGATCAGCATAGAATTATAATAGGTAAGCATCGCATATAGATAAGTCAGTTTGGAAAAGAAAAGATGCTTATATAGATAGTCAGCAACAAAATAGGACATGCCACATATGAAGTTACAAGTCTAAGGCTATTTTTAATCTATCTCTTTATATTGACTTGAAGTTTGCCTTTGCCTTTGGCAGTATTTTGTTGCTGACTTGGATTTATTGGGTCAGTAGAAGATGGTCCAGGCTTCTGCTGAGTTATCTCCCCCATTCTCTGCTGAGTTCCAGCAGCGCGTTCTTTCTCCCCCGTTTTGCCAGCATCGGGATTGGTAGAAGGAGGAAAGAAAATTCCCTGTTGAGCAGCACGAGCCAATTTGGATGAGTACAATTGAAGTTGACTCGTACTTTCCCGAAGACCGTTGAAGACTGCCATGCCATCGGCCATAGTGGAAGCAGGGATCTTAATGTTGGCACTGAGCATACTTAAGAGATACTCTTGAGATTTCCTGATCCAAGTTATAGATTCTGTCATTTTGGCATAGGATTGATGAAACATCCTAAGCAGGGCAGTATCATATTATTGACGTTGAACATTGGTATGCCGAACCTGCTTAAGGGTAGATTGAGTACACTGCAGAATCTCGTTTGTCTTCACTAGGTCAATGTCCATTTCCTGTTTATTCAGATTGAGTAGGCGAACGGCTTCACCTATCTGTTCAATGGAACACTAGGAGGAGGAGGAGATAAGTTCACGAGCTCCGGTCAGCTCAGAGGTCAGCTGGGAAAAATGTTGAGTAACCTCAGCAGAGGTTGCATAGATTGGGTTCACAGCTGATAAGGCGTTGAGTTGACCTTGGATGGTGTTCATATGAATTACCATCATCAGCTGGAGTTCAGCCAGCTTTATTATTGACTCTTGCTTGGGTTGTTGAGATTGAAAGGATTTCATGGAACTTATCAAGTCTTTGAGACCCTTGATTTCTGTGAGAAGTTGAGTGACAGATGAAATTTGTGTTGGCTCAACATGAACGGACCCAGCAGCATCAGCCTGAGTTTGATGAAGATCCTGAAGAAGAGCTTGAGCTGAGTCGATAATCTTTCTTCCAGACTCAGAAGCATTTAAGTACGCATAGGATTCATCATTGTGTGTTTCAGAGGCCGGAATATGAGTAGCACCGGATGGAGGAGGTGTTTGGTGCTGTCCTGAAACAGAAGTGCCAGCATGGGCAGCAGCTGGACTTTTATTCAGATCAGCAGCAGGAGCTGACTGGTTATCATTCTGCGTTGAAGGATTTGGAAGAGGTGGATCAGCAGAGATGTTGACTTGCTCAGGGTCAGTCTGAAGCTGAGTATTTGCAGAAGGTTGGGGTAGTTCGGAGCTGACTTGAGCATGATTTTCCTTTGTTAACTCTTTGTCTTGAGCAGCAAGAACTTCGAGAACTTGCTCAGGGGGGAGTTGAGCAGAGGTGTCGGCAGAAACAGGACCTTGAGGAGCTTTGGGATCGGCTTGTTCCTCAACGTGAGAAACAAAGGCTTGCTTTTCCTTGAGTTGTTCTGGAGTTGGCTCAGTGACGGTGGAGAAGAACTGAAACTGGAGTTTGGTGAGGTCAGTGATTGGTTCCCTTAATGGAGAATCATCCAGAAGGTCGATGACTGGGGATTTTTGAGCCTTTCATTTGAGTCGTTTGCCTGTGTTGTCCTTGTTGGTTTGAGAAGGGGGGTCAGCAGCAATAGAGTCAAGTGACTCAGAGGCAGAGATAGGACCAAGGTTAGCATCAAGGCCTTCCACAACCTTGTCTTGTACTTGTTGCTCAGGTTGATTCTCAGTCTGCTCAGCATCAGCTGTTTTATTTTGCTCAGCAGCAACTTTCTCACTTTGCTCAACAAAGCCTGTCTTATCATAATGAAATTGACCTCCAATATCACCCAGTTCTTCTTCTTGGTCAGTAGGAGTTTTCTTAAGATCAATCTCTTGACTTCTCACAAAGTGTGAGTCTTCGAAGATTACAAAGTCAAGAGGAGGTGCATAGATTGGCTTTAACCCATAATTTTTTTCTCTTTTTCAAAGGTTGCTCAGGGGTTTCTTCACTTTCTTCCTCAGGCTCAACTTGCCTTTTCTGTTTCTCTGCTGACTTAGGTTCACCTTGAGTTTGTGCAGCAGCAGCTTTGTTCGAGATTATTCTCAGCTTCCTTAGAGCAGTGTTGACATCCCTTGCGGATTGGTCAGCTTTCCGCTTCTTATCTTGCCTTGTTCGTTCAGCGGGTTCAACTATTTCCTTCTTTCCTTTCTTGGTTGTCACATCCTGTGCAGCTTCAACCACATGATCCCCTTCTTCATTTTCTTCTGCACCTTTCCCTTTCTTTAACTTAATGGGTTGATCATAGGCTAACCCAAACAGCAGTGCCGCTGTGATTTCTGATAGGGGTCAAAAACCCCTATCTTTGGGTACAGTTTTAGGACGGGTTTTAGCATTATTTAGTTAATAAGCGAGTATTTCTCGCATTTAAATGCTTTTGTGTGAGTTAGTTAGGAATTGGAAACGTTTACTTTATTTTTCGTTGTTTAGGCTCGTTTTATGACCAATCTTGGCAATTACGGCCGAAATAGCATGCATAGTATAATTTCGTTATCTTTTGAAGCTAATTGGTCCATCAAAAGTCGCACCAAACGAAGCGTTTGCTCAAAATAAGCGATTGACAGATCAATTTAGCTTTTGGACTAATGTTATCTGGAGTTTCTGTACGTGCGCAGGTGTAAAATCGGGCGAAAAAGGACATCGACGACATTCGGCAAGCTTCGAGGGCATGCCGGGCGAAAACGCTCGACGAGCGGGCCTCCGTGGGCCATTTTTGCTCGTCGAGCAGGCCCCTGGAGGCCTACTCGCCGAGCAGACCTGCGGGAATTGGTCAAAAAGACCAATTCCGCCCCCACGAAGCCACGATGGACCCCACGTCTTCCTACACCAATAAGGACACGAAAATAGGTCAAAAAGAGGGCCGAGCCGCGTCTATAAATAGGGTTTTTCCAATGTAAATTAGATATCTTTCAATTTTGTAAATTATCTTAGCTTTCCCCTTGTAATTCCTCTCCATCTCCTCCATCTTCTTCGACTTCCATTGAAGCTCCTTCAAAGCTTTTTCTCGAGGAATTATCAAGGTCCGTCCTTAAGATTAAGTCACCGGCTGCAGAGTAAACAGGTTCCCTGAAAGGGATTTTTGTATCTCCTTTTATCTTTCCTTGTTTGTACTCTTTGATACAGTTGCCGAACTTGACTTATTGTATCTTGTGACATTTATCTTCGCCTTTAATAATAATTTAGCTCTTGTTTTGTTCTATGATTATTTGTCTAATCTTTGTCTTACGCTTTATTCAATTGGTTTAACTCATTCAAAAGGCCCAAAATCTAGTAGGCACATATTGCGAGCTGAATCTGACCTAGTCAGAGCCTAGGAGATTGACGACCTCTTAGTTGATTAAGCGCCAATTTACTGAGCCTTAGACCTAGTTTCGGCCTTAGGGAATCACGTGCTAGGAACTTCAGGAGGGTAAGTAGGGTTAATCGCCTTGAATACAAGTGACTCAGATTAGGTTTTTATTCAATAGACTTAATAATCTATCTTCATTATTATCGTTCATACCATGTTCCTTCGGATAATTGCATTAGTGAAAGATCAATTATGGGTAGTTTAACTTAATTAGGCATAGAATAACTTAGTTAGAATCAGATAACTTAGCTAGGATTAGTATAATTCAACCTAGGAGTAGATTAACTTAAGCAAAACAAACTCAAAACCCCCATAAGCCTAGATAACATCCGAGATTGAGTAGCTCGGTACTTGCAGAAATAAATCCTGTGGACGATAACCTGGACTTAAACCAGAAATTTATTACTTGATAACGACGGGGTACACTTATCCCTTAGTGAGTTCTCATCTAACCTTAGGTGAGGGCACATCAAGTTTTTGGCGCCGTTGCCGGGGATTTATTTCTTCTGCAATATCGAACCAAAGGTCGATTTGTTAGTTTAGGCATTCTTTGTGAATATATTCTTTGTTAATATCATTTATACTTGTTTATATATATACTTGTTTACAGTAACTATACTTGTTTATAATCATGATACTTGTTCATACGTATCTATACCGTTTATACTTATTTATATACACTTGTTTATATATACTCATTTATGATGGCCACTCTTGTTTATACTTACGCTTGTGTATATTCATTTGTACGAACGTGTAGTTATACTTGTCAACTTCATCTATACGTGTATGTATGTGTTTATTTATACCGTTCTTATACTTGTACAAAACTGTGCAACCTTGTATGATTTGTATGATTTCCCTTCCGCTTTCATTTATTTTTGTATTTATCTTTTCTCAGCGTATGCCTATGAGATCAGCGAAAATACTGTGTGTCCCTCTTAACCCTGAACTTGAACGTACTCTTCGCAGGAGCAAACAAATCGGAAAGCTGAAGCAAGACGAGATCATCGAGCCTATCAAGATGACTGACAATGAACGGAACAATGAACGGAATACTGAGGACACCGGGCCACAAAATGACACTCATCTGATGAGTGAGATCCTGGCACCACACCGGCACCAGCATTTGTCAGGCATTGCCACCCCAAACATTCCGGCTAATACATATGAAATCAAGTCCGGTATAATTCACTTGATCCAACAGATCGGACTGTTTGGAGGGGAAGCACATGAGAGCCCGAATGATCATCTGGATCGCTTCCTAATGTGCGCAGACACCGCAAGAACAAATGGGGTTCCCCAAGATGCTGCTAGACTGAAATTGTTCCCGTTCTCTCTGACTGGGCAAGCTTTGGAATGGCTGAGAACACTGGAGCCCGGTTCAATAACGACTTGGGCAGGGTTGGAGAAGGAATTCTTGTCCTACTACTTCCCTCCCTCGAAGACAGCAATGCTCAGGGGTGAGATCACATCCTTCCACCAACCCGAGCATGAAGCGCTCCACACATCTTGGACCCGATTCAGAAAAATGCTGCGCATGTGCCCTCATCATGACATACCCAAGCATCAGTTAGTAAGCGTCTTTTATCATGGACTAACACCCACCAACAGAGCTATTGTAGACTCCGCAGCGGGTGGAGATTTGTTTAGAAAGACAGCAACAGAGGCATATGACATGATTAATGAGCTGGCCAGAAAGAGTGTGCAGTGGCAAGAACAGAAGCTCGCCGGTCCCACAAGGCAGCGGGTATTTGCTGTGGAAGAATAGGAACAAAATCCAGTTGTTGCGGATTTGAGTAGGAAGATGGATGTACTGTTGGCTAAGCTTAGCCAACCTCCCACCTATGTGCACTGTGGCGGCGACCACCATGGAAAGGATTGTCAAGCAGGTAGCCCTTTCGCTGGAGATGGTCAACTATGTTGGGGGGCAGCCGAGATACAATCAAAACTATAACAACTACAACCCCAACAACTACAACTCCTACAACAACAACAATGGCAACTACAGGAGGCCTCAGCACCCGAACCTCTCTTATGGGAATTCAAATCAAAACGTGCTTCGACCTCCCAGCGGTTTTGTTCAAGAACATAGAGATCAGGGGCTTGGCATGCCCCCATGTCAACAGCAGAACCAAGGGCCAATGCAACCTCCTAAAGAATCCAACGAGGTGATCACTCTTTTGAAGGAGATCTCGGCTAGGCTTGCCAACAACGAAGCCTTCTGCAAAGATTTGAGCAATCAGGTGGCTCAGATCAATAGGGACAGGCAGGAAAGGCCACAGGGTTCTCTCCTGAGCACAACGGAGAAGAACCCAAAGATCCTGAGAAAGGATTGAGTAAGGGGGAGAAATCGGGTTCTCCTCGGTTTTAATTCAAAGTTTGAACAATTTAATTATGCATTCCCTTTTCTTTTCTTTTTATTTTCCTTTATTATTTTGGTTAATTGAATTCTAATCTCGTTTGTTTATTTACGTTGTCAAGCTTTACTCCCCCACGTAAAAAAAACGAATTTCGTCCAACCGGGGCGAGTTAGGCACTGCCCAGCTCGCCGGGCTGGTCGGCCGAGTCAGCTGGCTCGGCCGACACGGGCTGTTCGGGATTTTAAAAATCCCGAACCAAAAAAAAAAGAAAGAAAGAAGATAAGAAAAAGAAAAAAAAAAGAGAAAAGAATAAGAAAAAGAGGGGGGGTGACTCACAATCCCCTTCCCCACCTTCTTCTTCCCTTCTCTCTTCTTTCTTTTATTCCATTCTTTCTTTCTTCCCTTCTCCTTCTCCTTTTGTTTCTTCAAAAACCTAACCCCCCAAATCCGCCATTCTAACCCGAATTCAAGATATAAGGTATGAATCTTTACCTATTTTTTATTTCTAACATGTTTCTAGGCTTAGATTTTAGCTTAGGGTGATAATTTTTGAGATTTAAGAAAAACTTAAGTTTTAGGTTTCTCTCTCTCTTCTCAAATAAATCTCTTGTTTGCTTTTAAATTCTTGATTTCCTTGCAATTTATGTTGACATAATGATTAATTTATAGTTTGGGTGTGATTTCTATTCTCAATTTGTGAATATTTGGAGAAATTGCTCAATTTGGGTAAAATCCCCATTTTAGCTCAAAGTTCAACTATCCAAATTATAGTTAGAAACTTGTCAATAGAGTTATGAATTGCATTCTCACCATGTTTTAGTCATTGGGTATCTCCAATTTTGCATAAATTTGTGAATTACGGGTAAAACACTTAGGGACCAAATACTTATGGTTTTAGTCCCTAAGTTCCTAAAGCTATGGTTTATGCCTATGAATGGTTTGTTTGGGGGTTTATGTTCAAAATTGTAAATATGTCATAACTTGTCCATTTTTGGTCTACTCCTCAGGAACTATGGGTAGGAAAGGCAAAGCCAAGGTCGTCGTCGAGAATGAAGCCGAATCTGAGGTCGAGTTCAGCGATAGCCTCCAAGCTAAGTATGATCCACCCTTTGGTCTTGTTGATGAACGTGAGGGGATATTGTACGATAGATTTTCCAAGCAAGATCTTGCTACCCATATAGTTGTTGATCAAACTTATTTAGCGACTATAGGCTTGAAAAAGGATTTCAATGAAATCCTCAAATTCCACGGCTGGTATAGACTAGCCACAAAACAGACCCCAGTTTATCACAACTTTACTATGGAATTCTTGACCACTTGGAAAAAAGAGCTACCCTTGGGCGGTGGGAAGCATTCTTTTAGACTAAACGGTAAACCTTATCGTCTCAATGATACCACACTAGCAGCCCTAATGGGAGTCTATAACAACCTAGAGGCAATCTCAGATTTTGAGAAGCCTATAACAAAAGATATGGCTTGGGAACAATTAACAGGCATATCGGACTTTGACTCCCAAACTGCTAGCCCAGTCGCTCTCCTAGACCCACTTCTCAACCTTGTTCACAAATTTGTGGCCCACAACTTGTTGGGCAAAAACGAGAGCAATAAAATCTCAAAGACAGAATTGCTCATACTATGGTGTGTGGCTAACCACAAACACGTGAATAATGTCAAGACCATTTTTGAGGGCTTCTCAAGCCAAACGAGTAGGAAACGCGGTTCCCTAGGTCTTGGACACTTAGTTACCAACCTACTTGAGAGCCAATTCAAAAATTTGGACAATCCCGAAGCTGCTGTTTACCCTACTTTGCTTAACTCCAAGTTTTTGGGGAAATTTACTTTTCATAAAGTCTTAAACAGGAACCCAACCGGAGGAGCAAGCTCTAGCAGAGGGGGACGGAAAAGAGCACGAATTCCACCACAGCATAGGGACGAGGGACCTGAGGAAGAAGAACCTGCGACAGCAGGAGACCAAAGGGAACACCAAGCGCCGGGGACGGAGGCCCAGTTCCAAGCCATCAACAGCATGATGGCAGAAATGCGAGATCTTAACCTACGGACCTTTAACACTGTACAACAGATGGACCACCGGTTCACCAACTTTGAGCAGAATATGGACCGAAGGCTTTCGGGTCTTGAATACGTAGCGGCAGATTACTGCGAACGCTACAACATGCCTTGGCCATACCCCCCGGCCGATCAGTAAGTTGTCTTCTCCACCCTAACTCTTTACACTCGTACTTCATGACTTGTGATGCAATATTGGAACTTATTGCACATTTTTAGTGTGAGGAGGAGGGGTAGACAAACTTACAAAAATTGTATAAATTTTTAATTTTTGTTGCGTCGTGTCTAGTTTAGTTTAGCGTTTTTGGGTTTTGTTTATGTTTTTGCATGTTTAGGACCTAAAACCGTGAACCTCCTTCGAATCTAAACTTCATTATTTGTCTTTGAGGGCTGAGAACCGAATCTAAAATTGCATGACAACTAGTTTAGGCGTAGGACACAACTCTTGTATCTGTAAAAGCATGAGCTAAGGTTTGCATTTAGACCCTAATTTTGAAGAAATGCTAAAATCATTACTTAGGTAGATAACTTAAGAATTGAAGGCATGTGACATTAAACTTGAGTTTGGGGAAAACTAGTAAACACAAAATTGAAACCCAAAGAATTGTGAGTTGAATTTGAGCCTAAGAGCGAACATCAAAAAGCTCTTTTTCTTGACATTTTTGTGTGAATGCTTTGACTTGTGGAAGATTACAGATTTTGCACCTAATACTGTGTTGAACCTACATGCAATGGTTTGAGATGATAAACGATGAATCAGCCTCATTAGAATTAACCCTTTTCTCTACCTTATTTTTTCTTTTTCATCCACTCTAGGAAGCCCCTTTGAGCCTATATTTTTGTAGTTTATAGATTTTTCTTTCGTTCTAACCTGTTTTTTCAAACCACAACTTGGTTTGCTACTTAACCCAAATTCTTTTGCAAAGCTCAAATAAGAGCCTTTGTTTTCTTCTAGCGCTTTATCTTTGTTTATGGCATTACAGTAGCAAGCCAAAAGGCTAAGAAGTGAATGAGCATCACTATCCCAAAAAGAAAAAGAGAAAAACAGAAAAAGAAAAAGAAAAGAAAAGAGACGAACAAAGGGAAGAACTTCATTCCCCAGTTCTTAAAAATCAAAGACGTCTCAAGAAAACATCCCAAAAAGAAAATAATAAGGGATGAATAAAAAGCTCAGTCACTTCATATTTGCTAAAGCCATTTAAACTTTGTTTTTGTAGCGCTAGAACTATTAACCCTTGTTGTACCTTTAACCCTCTAACCACATTACAACCCCGATTAGAGGCTGTTTTTGATATCATCGGGATCATGTAGCATAGTAGAGGAACGCGGATGAACGTGCAAAATCAGCGTAATCCTAAGCAAGAACATAAGCCGAGAGTAAACACTTTAGCCACCAAAATTGTGCGAAATGAGTGAACTACCTATGGTGAGGTGTTTTACTTAGCGATCCCCTCAAGCTCGTTTAATTGAACATGTGTCCTTTTGCTTAAAACTATGACCGATGATAATTGAAATGCGGCTTTTGGATATCGTGTCTCTACTTTGTATTTCCGAATGCATGTAATTACAGATGCTCGAAATTGTGTCAAGCACCTAGTCAAACCGGGAGGTTTTCTAGCTTGCTTATGATGGCGGGTTTAGTTTATTAGTTTACTTGGGGACAAGTAAAGTTTTAAGTGCGAGGAGGTTTGATAGGGGTAAAAAACCCCTATCTTTGGGTACGGTTTTAGGATGGGTTTTAGCATTATTTAGTTAATAAGCGAGCATTTCTTGCATTTAAATGCTTTTGTGTGAGTTAATTAGGAATTGGAAACGTTTACTTTATTTTTCGTTGTTTAGGCTCGTTTTATGACCAATCTAGGCAATTACGGTCGAAATAGCATGCATAGTATAATTCCGTTATCTTTTGAAGCTAATTGGTCCGTCAAAAGTCGCACCAAACGAAGCGTTTGCTCAACATAAGCGATTGACGGATCAATTTAGCTTTTGGACTAATGTTATCTGGAGTTTCTGTACGTGTGCAGGTGTAAAATCGAGCGAAAAAGGACATCGACGACATTCGGCAAGCTTCGAGGGCATGCCGGGCGAAAACGCTCGACGAGCGAGCCTCCGTGGGCCATTTCTGCTCGGCGAGCAGGGGGCTGCTCGTCGCGAGTAGCCCTGCTCGCCGAGCAGCTCGCCCTGCTCGCCGAGCAGACCTGCGGGAATTGGTCAAAAAGACCAATTCCGCCCCCACGAAGCCACGATGGACCCCACGTCTTCCTACACCAATAAGGACACGAAAATAGGTCAAAAAGAGGGCCGAGTCGCATCTATAAATAGGGTTTTTCCAATGTAAATTAGATATCTTTTAATTTTGTAAATTATCTTAGCTTTCCCCTTGTAATTCCTCTCCATCTCCTCCACCTTCTTCGACTTCCATTGAAGCTCCTTCAAAGCTTTTTCTCGAGGAATTATCAAGGTCCGTCCTTAAGATTAAGTCGCCGGCTGCAGAGTAAACAGGTTCCCTGAAAGGGATTTTTGTATCTCCTTTTATCTTTCCTTGTTTGTACTCTTTGATACAGTTGCCGAACTTGACTTATTGTATCTTGTGACATTTATCTTCGCCTTTAATAATAATTTAGCTCTTGTTTTGTTCTATGATTATTTGTCTAATCTCTGTCTTACGCTTTATTCAATTGGTTTAACTCATTCAAAAGCCCCAAAATCTAGTAGGCACATATTGCGAGCTGAATCTGACCTAGTCAGAGCCTAGGAGATTGACGACCTCTTAGTTGATTAAGCGCCAATTTACTGAGCCTTAGACCTAGTTTCGGCCTTAGGGAATCACGCGCTAGGAACTTCGGGAGGGTAAGTAGGGTTAATCGCCTTGAATACAAGTGACTCAGATTAGGTTTTTATTCAATAGACTTAATAATCTATCTTCATTATTATCGTTCATACCATGTTCCTTCGGATAATTGCATTAGTGAAAGATCAATTAGGGGTAGTTTAACTTAATTAGGCATAGAATAACTTAGTTAGAATCAGATAACTTAGCTAGGATTAGTATAATTCAACCTAGGAGTAGATTAACTTAAGCAAAACAAACTCAAAACCCCCCTAAGCCTAGATAACATCCGAGATTGAGTAGCTCGGTACTTGCAGAAATAAATCCTGTGGACGATAACCTGGACTTAAACCAGAAATTTATTACTTGATAACGACGGGGTACACTTATCCCTTAGTGAGTTCTCATCTAACCTTAGGTGATGGCGCATCAATTTTCGTACCCCAAATCTCAATTTCTTCAACGGTGCTCACCTGGTGATCTTGAAGAATTTTAGTAATGAGGGAGCCCAACCTGAGTTTCCCAGTACTTCATTGGAATGCACCGATGAGAAAGACGGGCATATTGAGTGGGATATAGTTCAGCATGTGCCAGATGAAGCACTGCTCGAAATTGGAAGCTGATGAGGAGGAGTTGACCTTGGGGAAAATGAAGTTGGTTAGGATGTAATGAGCCATTTTCTGAGGCTGACCCATGCAAGTGCTGGTTATTTCCCCTTTGTGATTCTTTGGTTTGAAAAACTCAACGGGATAGTCAACTTTCGAGTAATCATTTGTGGTTCTGAGTTCTGAACCTTTGGTTTTCAGTTTGAGCAAAGTTCCGAGATAGGATGGAGTGATTGTAATGTCCTTGCCTTTAACTTTGGAGATTAAGTGGTCAGCATTGTCCTCGTCAACTTTGAGATTTTTGTAAAATTCTCTTACCAGTTGTGGGTAAGTGATACCGGGAAGAGAGAATAACTCGGTCCAGCCATTCTTGGAGATCCACTCACAAAAAGGTTTCTCAGTCGTTACGAAACTTAGGGAGAACCAACAGCAATGAAGTACCTCACAGTTCTCACGCGGTTGTTTATTCTTCTTCTTTTCTGTTTCTTGGACGGAGTTGCTTGGTCAGCTTTAGGGTTCTTGCTCAGAGTGTTGTCCTTAGTTTGGTCATATTGACCATGCCCTTAAGACTCACTTGAAGTCTCTTCATAGTCCTGCTGAGCAAAGGAAGGAGGATTTTCATCGGAGCGATTGTCATCGTAATCGGCACCGGAGATGTTTTGTGAATCGTCAGACATGATTCTTTTGAAAGATTTTGAGAGATTTGGGATTTGAGAGAGAGAAAGATTGAATGCCAAAGATTTCAGATATAAAAAGGGATAAGTGGGAATTCGTCCACTATTTATAGAGGTGTCGAGTTGATCTGATAGGTCGGAATGGCGGTTTGACATCGAGATGATCAATCGACAGTTATCCCTGGCATTTATGACACATTCGGCGCATGTGTTTTCTAATTATTGTGCTTATGTCATCCTAGGTGGCTATTTAATGTGTGTGCTAGCATTTATTGTTTTTACTGGCTTTACTCAGTATCTAGAATACTAAACGTTTTTGTCATTCTGAGTGCACAGTTTAACATAGAGGAAGTATTTGTGTGCTTAGTAACTCAGCTTATGATAACCACTCAGTATATATGTCTACTCAGCATAAGGTGATTCTATGTATTTCATATTAGCTCAGCATGTAATAGTTACTAATTTCGCACAAATCACTCAGCATGGTAATCACTCAACATTCATTTAAACATAGAATTTTATTGAAGAGGATTAGACATACTGATAGCTTCCCTTAGTATGTTAAATTGCTCACGAGCCAGAGGCTTCGTAAAGATATCTGCAAGCTATTCATCGGTTGGTATGTAGGTCAGCTTGATCTCTTCTCTGAGTACATGGTCTCTAATGAAGTGATGTCGAATGCTGACATGCTTCATCCTGCTGTGTTGGATTGGATTTTTGGATAAGTCAATGGCACTCTTGTTGTCGCATTTGACTTTGATTTTATCAGTTTGTACTCCATAATCCTCCAGCTGTTCCTTAATCCATAAGACCTGGGCCACACAGCTTCCAGCAGCAATGTACTCAGCTTCAGTTGTTGACATGGCCACTGACGATTGCTTCTTGCTGAACCAAGATACTAGACAGCTTCCAAGGAATTGACATCCTCCTGAAGTACTCTTACGCTCTAGCTTATCTCGTCCATAGTCAGCGTCAGTGTGTCTAATGAGTGTGAAGTCATTTGTATTTGGATACTGATGCGGACATCTTTTCAACAAATTCCAAGTCCAGGTTAGGGAAGTAGTAAGGTAACAAATTTCGTCAGGTATGTGGGGAAAGTGATTCCGAAGAGGAGGAAGACACACTTAAAGTTCCAGTATATCTTTTTTTTCTTTTAAGTGTATCTACCTGGGCGGATCTTTTAGACTGATTTCCTTAGACGGATCTCCTTCGACGGATCCCTTTGATGGAACTCTTCGATGGATCTCCTTTGACGGATCTCCTCGACGGATCTCATCCACGGATCTCTTCGACGAATCTCCTTCGATGGATCTCTTCGATGGACCTCTTCGGCGGATCTCCTTTGAAGGATCTCTTCGATGGATCTATTCGACGGATCTCTTCGGCGGATCTCCTTTGATGGATCTCTCAGATGCATCTCCTTTGACGGATCTCCTTTAATGGATCTCGTCGGCGGATCTCCTTTGAAGGATCTCTTCGATGGATCTCTTCGACGGATCAACTCGATGGATCTCTTTGATGGATCTACTCCACATATCTACTTCGACGTATCTCCTTTAAGCATCTACCTGGGCTGATCTACTTCGAAGTGTCTACGTTGATGTATCTCCTTCTGGTATCTACTTAGGCGGATCTACCTCGATGTGTCTACGTTGATGTATCTCCTTCAGGTATCTACTTGGGCGGATCTACTTCGATGTGTCTCCGTTGATGTATCTCCTTCAGGTATCTAGCTGAGCGGACCTACTTCGACATATCTACATTGGCGTATCTACTCATCGACGCATCTACTTCCAATATCTACCTGAGTGGATCTACCTTGGCATATCTATTCATTGTATTTCTGTCGATGTATATCTACTCCGACGGATCTACCTATTGTATCTACTTCGACCCAGGTTGGCGGATCTCACTCTACATTGAATCCTGGCAGATCATATTCAGATATGGGCAATACGAACAACATGTGCACCTAATGGCGTATACCGGATGAATAACTGAGGCGGGTCTTAGAGATTACTTCCTTTACAAGGAGTGAACTTTCCTTCCTTGTTTATGGAAGGACCGTTGCAAGCTATCCTTCCTTAAACAAGGAAGGATATACATCCTGCCTATTTAAGTTTTCTTTCCTTCACAAGGAATAATATACACTTACCTATTTTACCCTTTATTTTCCTTCTTTAGTTGTAACCCTAGTAGGGGTAATTATGTCTTTAGTTTTCTTTAGGGGAGGTATTTAAACCCCATCTTTGTAAGGATATACAACTTTTATCAATCAAATTATATCTTCTCTTTGAGAGTGTTTTTAGGGTTCATCCCTCTTAACAATGGGGATTTCTAATTCCTTCAAGTTTAGCTTGTAAATCTGGGGGTTTCACGGCTCCTTCAAGTTTAGCTTGAGAATATCTTTGGTAGTTTATGATTGAAAACTATCGCCCGTTACCCGATCTGCATCAGTTGGTATCAGAGCCGATCGTTTCCTGATCCGAAACTTCTTTCGACGATGGTAGCCACTGACAAGAGTTTTGAAGAATGGCAAGCCGAGCTTGAAGAGATGGATTTCAAGCTTGCCGAAGTAAGGAGAAAGATAGTAGAAAACATGGAGCAAGAAAGGATGGAGAATCTGCAAAGAGGAACCAGAAGCAGCCGAAATAGCCGGCGACGACAACGTCGATCCCAACAAAAACAAGATGGAGAAACCACTATCTTACCCCCTAAAGATTCTTGCCAAATCTGTCCTCTATTCCCTAAGGAAAAGGTAAATCCAAAACCTTCAATTCTTGTGGAAGTTGTGGGCATGCCTGTTATTAGTGAGGATTTGGTTATTTGTGATGTTGTTGGTGATTTAAGTTCTCATTGTGGAGTTGTTGATAATGAATTTGTGGATGAGAATTTAAATGTATCTATGAATGAGGAGGAAGAGGGGTTAGCATGTAGGAACTTTGAAGAAGTTCAAGTAGAAAAGGGTGCGTACTATGTGTTTGATGAAATGCCCCTTAGACAAAACTTCACGTGTATGCTTAATGGAGGCGGTAGCCGTATTGTTAAAGTAGTGGAGGGTGACCTTGGGCTGGCGGATCCTCTTAAGGCGGATGAGGAATTTATTTTATGTGTGGAGGTTGATGGCTATGGTGATGGGAGAGATGTTGGTGGATCAACGATGCTCATATGTAGAAGGTCGTTTAAGTCGGATAACTCGGTCAATGGAGTGGTCGGCTTGAACTATAAGAAGGAGCTGATGGAAGCGAGAGGTCGTGGGGAAGATTGGGTGGATGAAGAGGAGTTGTACGAATTTGAAAATAATCATGAAGGAGATGAACTCGAGTGGAAGATTGATAAAGAGGAGGACCATTATGAGAATGAGCTGGATAGCAACAATGAACTTGAGTATGATGATAATGGGTCTAGGAATGGGAATGAAGGGGAAGAGAGTGATTTTGATGGTAAGTTATATGATGAAGGTAGATTTCGTCATCATGAGAATGAACTTGATTATGATGAGGATGATGAAACCTATTATGATGAAGATGAACATCAAATCACTGAGTGGAACCAAAGTGAGGCCACCTATGAAGATGAGGAGAACAAGTTTTATTGTGATGATGAGTTGGAGGATGGTGAGTGGAACCAAAATGAATATACTTATGAAGCTGATGAAGGTAGGTTTTATGAAGATGAGTCAAGGAACATTGAGTGGAACCAAAGCAGAACTCCTAATTATGAAGATAATGAAGATAGGTTCTACTGTGATGATGAGTTGGAGGACGTTGGATGGAGCCAAAATGAGTACACCTATGATGACGACGACCAAGAGCTTCATGGAACACTTGACGCATGGGAAGGGCAGTTCGAGTGATAAAGAGCCTATGGTCTGCTGGTGTTTAAAGGCAAGTGTGATCCTATTTCTTTTTTTTTAAGAAAGAGAGTATGATGCGGACATCTTTTCAACAAATTCCAAGTCCAGGTTAGGGAAGTAGTAAGGTAACAAATTTCGTCAGGTATGTGGGGAAAGTGATTCCGAAGAGGAGGAAGACACACTTAAAGTTCCAGTATATCTTTTTTTTCTTTTAAGTGTATCTACCTGGGCGGATCTCTTAGACTGATCTCCTTAGACGGATCTCCTTCGACGGATCCCTTTGATGGAACTCTTTGATGGATCTCCTTTGACGGATCTCCTCGACGGATCTCATCCACGGATCTCTTCGACGAATCTCCTTCGACGGATCTCTTCGATGGACTTCTTCGGCGGATCTCCTTTGAAGGATCTCTTCGATGGATCTATTCGACGGATCTCTTCGGCGGATCTCCTTTGATGGATCTCTCAGATGGATCTCCTTTGATGGATCTCCTTTAATGGATCTTGTCGGCGGATCTCCTTTGAAGGATCTCTTCGATGGATCTCTTCGACGGATCAACTCGACGGATCTCTTTGATGGATCTACTCCACGTATCTACTTCGACGTATCTCCTTTAAGCATCCACTTGGGCTGATCTACTTCGAAGTGTCTACGTTGATGTATTTCCTTCTGGTATCTACTTAGGCGGATCTACCTCGATGTGTCTACGTTGATGTATCTCCTTCAGGTATCTACTTGGGCGGATCTACTTCGATGTGTCACCGTTGATGTATCTCCTTCAGGTATCTAGCTGAGCGGACCTACTTCGACATATCTACATTGGCGTATCTACTCATCAACACATCTACTTCTAGTATCTACCTGAGTGGATCTACCTTGGCATATCTATTCATTGTATTTCTGTCGATGTATATCTACTCCGACGGATCTACCTATTGTATCTACTTCAACCCAGGTTGGCGGATCTCACTCTACATTGAATCCTGGCAGATCATATTCAGATATGGGCAATACGAACAACATGTGCACCTAATGGCGTATACCGGATGAATAACTGAGGCGGGTCCTAGAGATTACTTCCTTTACAAGGAGTGAACTTTCCTTCCTTGTTTATGGAAGGACCGTTGCAAGCTTTCCTTCCTTAAACAAGGAAGGATATACATCCTGCCTATTTAAGTTTTCTTTCCTTCACAAGGAATAATATACACTTACCTATTTTACCCTTTATTTTCCTTCTTTAGTTGTAACCCTAGTAGGGGTAATTATGTCTTTAGTTTTCTTTAGGGGAGGTATTTAAACCCCATCTTTGTAAGGATATACAACTTTTATCAATCAAATTATATCTTCTCTTTGAGAGTGTTTTTAGGGTTCATCCCTCTTAACAATGGGGATTTCTAATTCCTTCAAGTTTAGCTTGTAAATCTGGGGGTTTCACGGCTCCTTCAAGTTTAGCTTGAGAATATCTTTGGTAGTTTACGATTGAAAACTATCGCCCGTTACCCGATCTGCATCAGATACCATAAACCTGCATTAACTGAGCTCTGCAAGTATCTAAAAATTCTTTTTACAGCTATAAGGTGAGATTCCCTGGGGTCAGCTTGATATCTTGCACAATAACATACTGAGTACTGAATGTCAGGCCTACTAGCAGTAAGATAAAGTAGAGAGCCAATCATACCTCGATATAACTTGCTGTCTACTGACTTACCTTTCTCGTCAGCGCAAATGACAGTGTCAGTACCCATTGGGGTAGATATGGGCTTACATTCTTCCATATCGAATTTCTTTAACATTTCTTTGGCATACTTAGACTGACTAATGAAGATGTCGTTCTTCCCTTGCTTGATTTTTAGTCCAAGGAAGAAGTTGAGTTCGCCCATCATTGACATCTCGAACTCAGTTTGCATCTGTTTACTAAATTCTTAGCACATAGATTCATTAGTAGCACCAAAGATAATATCATCTTCGTAACTTTGTGCCAGCAGGGTATCTTTACCCTTTTTCTTAATGAATAAGGTTGTGTCAGCTTTGCCTCTGACATAGTTCCTGGTCAGCAGAAAACTGGTCAACCTCTTGTACCAAGCACGTGGTGCTTGTTTCAGGCCGTACAGGGCCTTCTTGAGTTTATAAACGTGGTTTGGACATTTTGAATCTTCAAACCCTGGAGGCTGACTAACATATACCTCTTCGTTTATAAATCCATTAAGAAAAGCACTTTTAACATCCATTTGATGTAGTTTGAAGTTCATGAAACTAGTATATGCACACAATATTCGAATAGCCTCTAGCCTAGCAACGGGAGCAAAGGTCTCGCCGTAGTCAATGCATTCTTGCTGACTATAGCCTTGAGCTACAAGTCAGGCTTTATTCCTGACTACATTGCCTTGCTCATCTAGCTTATTTCTAAAGACCCATTTAGTCCCTTTGGTCTTTTGATTCCTAGGTTTTGGTACTAAATCCCATACCCCATTTCTTTTGAATTGATCAAGCTCTTCTTGCATAGCATTGATCCAGAATTCGTCGTGCTCAGCATCGGTGAAATTTTTGGTTCATGGACTGAGACGAATGCGACATTGCTAAGATATCTCCTGAGTTGATTTCTTGTCATCAGGTTGTTCTCAGCAGCATCAAGAATGGACTTCTCCGAATGTCCTCTTGGGATTTTGATTTCTTTGGGTAATGTTGAGTTGTCAGGAGCAGATGTTTCAACAATCTCTACAGTTTTAGATTGGTCAGCAAAGGTAATTTCAGGTTCATTTTTACCTTTGGTCAGCCCGTGTGGTAATGACTCAGCGGCTCCATTTTGGTCAGCGGAAGTTGAGCCAGGGTCATCTTCGCCAGACTGACTTGACTTACCTGCAGGGTCAGTTTCATCGAACTTGATATGGACAGACTCTTCTACGACTTGAGTTCATTTATTGAACACCCTATATGCTTTACTGTTAGTTGAGTACCCTAGAAAGATCGCTTCGTCAGCTTTAGAATCAAATTTGGCAAGGTTGTCTTTCATACTGAGTATAAAGCATTTACAACCAAAAGCACGAAAGTATCCAATATTGGGCTTTCGTCCTTTCCAAAGTTCGTAGGGGTTTTTCTTAAGAATAGGTCTAACTAAAGCCCTATTGAGTATATAGCATGCTGTGTTGACAGCTTCTCCCCAGAAATACTTTGGAAGCCTATTCTCACTCAACATTGTCCTAGCTATTTCAACTAGTGTTCTGTTCTTCCTTTCCACAATCCCATTTTGTTGAGGAGTTCTAGGAGCAGAAAAATTATGGTCAATGTCGCTGACTTCACAGAATTCATCAAACTGTTGGTTTTTGAATTCTCCGTCATTATCACTACGGATGTGAGCTAATTTTAGATCTTTGTCATTTCAAGTTTTCTGATCAGTGTTGAGAACGTCTCAAAGGCTTCATCCTTGCTACTCAGCAAGAGGACCCAAGTGTACAGAGAGAAATCATCCACAATGACCAAGGAAAATTTCTTACCGCCCAAGCTGAGTGGTTGGACAGGTCCGAAAAGATCCAAGTGTAGTAATTCCAATGGACGCTTGGTTGAGACAATATTTTTACTTTGAAAAGACTTTTTGGTTTGTTTACCTTGCTGACAAGCATTACATAATTGATCTTTCTCAAATCTAAGTTTGGGCAAACCCTCAACTAATTGCTTTCTTGCTAATTTGGCAAGGAGGTCCATGCTTACATGACCAAGTCTCCTATGCCATAGCCAGGAGTTATCCTCCTTTGACACTAAGCATATGTTTTTCGAAAAATTCTTTTCTAAACTCAACATGTAAACGTTGTCAACACAGGGGCGGTTAAAATCAAATCGTTTGTTTTTCCCTCGAGTATCCGACACTCAGTGGCATCAAATACAACCTTTCTACCGCTGTCACACAGCTGAGCCACGCTCAATAGGTTATATTTGAGACCCCTGACTAAGGAGACGGAGTCAATAGTAGGGTTACCTCCGATAGTACCTGAACCTACTATCTTACCCTTTTTGTTGTCTCCGAAGCTTACACTTCCACCTTGTTTACGTTCAAGTGTGATGAACTGAGTTTCATCACCAGTTATATGCCTCGAGCATGCGCTGTCAATATACCAAAGCTTTGACTTCTCCACGCACCTCAGGCTCACCTGCATTTTAAACTATTCATCTTTAGGTACCCAATTCTTTTTGGGTCCTCGTTGGTTAGCATGAACAGGTGAAGCATCATATTTTATTTTGTGACGGCATACATTTATGGTGTGGCCATCTTTACCACAAAAGTCACAAAAAATTGCCCTTTGAGAGTATTTCCTCTTTTGGTCAGCACGATGGTGCTGAGCATACCAACACACCTTTATAGTGTGTCCCCTTTTTCCACAACAGTCACACTGACTGTTCTGCTGAGTGTACTATCGATGCTGACCAGTACCTTGATACTCAGCATTGGGATAGAACCTTTTCTTAGCCGATGTACTCAGCTGGTTCTGTATAGTTGTGATGTCCTTTCTCAGCTTCTTAGAGTCTGATTGGACTTCAGAGACAAATTTATGCATTATTTTCAAATTTTCATCCTGTCTAGTGTTGTCCTGAAGTAGATGTCGAAGATCACTTAGTTTGACCTCCTCAATCTCATCACATCGCCTGCTGAGTGCCTTTATTTTCTTATTACACTTTTTGGTCAGTGTATATAAACCACTCAGGGCGTTAACCATTTCATTTCTAAGCATGAGAAGAGGTGTTACCTCATTAGAGTGTTCCTCTTGGTCAGATTCATCTGAGAGGTCAGTATGCCCAGATCGGAATTGGTCAGCATCTTCATCAGCCATAAAACATATGTTTGCTGACTCCGTGGCATCAGCTTCTGATGAGGTTGACTCATCAATGTCACTCCATGTTGCCACCATTGCTTTTCTGCTGCCTTTATTTTCTTTCTTCAAAGTGGGACAACTTGACTTAATATGCCCAGTTTGATGACATTCAAAGCATGTGACAGGCTTCGAGCTGTCCTTTTTGTATCTGCTGTCGCTGGGCTCAGCTTTGTACTTATCACTTCTTCTGAATTGCCTTTTACTATTCTTGTCATTCTTTCTGAACAGCTTCTTCATCTTTCTGGTAAACATGGCCATCTCCTCATCATCTGATGAGTCAGCTTCTGTTGAGTCAGCCTTCATGACAAGTGATTTTTGTCTCTTGTCCTCTGACTTTTCTTTAGCTTCAAAGTTCTTCATTGAGATCTCGTAGGTCAGCAGAGATCCGATCAGCTCATCATATTTGTATGTGGTCAAGTCCTGAGCCTCTTCCACCGTTGTCTTCTTAGCTTGCCAGCTTTTGGGTAGACTTCTCAAGATTTACTTCACCTGCTCTTCTTCCGTGAAGTTCTTGCCGAGTCTCTTCAGCTCATTTATGATGTTGGTAAATATTGCGTTCATTTCCGAGATGTCTTCATTGTCATTCATCTCGAACAGCTCGTATAATCTTATATGTTGATTCACCTTTGATTCCTTGACCTTGCTGGTACCTTCATAGGTCACTTCCAGCTTCTTCCATATTTCCTGTGCTGACTCACAACCTGAAATTTTGTTATACTCTGCAGCATCTAATGCACAGTGAAGCATATTGATAGCCGAAGCATTATTTTGCAGTTTTCTAGGTCATCCTCTGACCACTCAGTTTCACTTTTAACAACTTTCTCGTTGTCAACCGTTTTGTAAGGCACATATGGGCCTTGAACTATTGCAAGCCACGCACTCATGTTTGTAGCTTGAATAAAGTTTTTCATCCTGTTCTTCCAAAATGTATAATTTGATCCGAAGAACAAGGGAGGCCGACTAATTGATAATCCCTTAGGGAGAATCTGTGTTGTTTGATTTCTAGGAAGGAAACGAGTGCTGTTCTCAGCCATTTATAGGGATCAGCTCAAGATAGTTATATCTTTGAGTAATGAGCGACTGAGCTCTGATACGACTTGTTGAACCCGTGTAATTAGTTCCAAGGGGGAGTTAGGAACTAATGTAACTTTTTTGCTTAATTATGCTGACTTAATCTATTCTTTTAAATTACTTAACTCAGTTTTGGTCAGCACGGCCGAGAGAGATGTAAGACAGTTTTAGTCAGAAGCTGACTAGAACTGTTTTACTTATGAGTTGGGAATTGACACTTAAGGTCAGTTTCCAACTCAGCACTCTGATTACTCAGTGTCAGCTTATATAATTTATATCTTGAGTAATTTAAACAAGCAACACATACATATACATTGAGAGAGAGAGTTAGAAATTACTCAGCAGATTTATCCTGGTTCGGCCTCGCTGCCTACGTCCAGTCCCCAGAATTCTTCCGGGCTTTTTCAATCCAATACTGAGCTCTTTAAAGGTAGAGCACAAACCGTTTACAAGGCAGTTGAATATGCAAGAGTACCTTCCTCTATTCGTCTACTCAACCCCTACTGAGCGCTATAACCAAACACTCAGATTTTCTCTACCGCTGAGTACTAAAACCGTGTACTCAGCACCACTTTCTCAACTTTTACAATTGAAACAAATCTATTCTTTCTAGATGAAGAACACTTTAGATGAATACAAATTCAATCTAGACTTTTACACAGAGATAGGAATTTGGTGTAAGATTTTTTTTTCTTGTTTGAATGTGCTTTGTATGTATGCTCTTTTCTTTTGTACTTCGGCAAAGGATCCAAGAGTTGGACTTGTCCTTTTATAGTGAATTTCCGATGCCTCAATCATTTGAATTCGGATGTATCCATTGAATTCAAACGGCTCCTTGCATCATTCACTGGCCAGCATAAAGATTTTGCAGGCCAATCCTGTCGTCTGAAATTAGCAGGCGTCAGGCTTGTCTTCTTTCGCCAGGTTCGTCTTCTAGTGCCAGTTTCGTCTTTTAGCCAACGGCCAGTTGACCCATGCATCTCGAAATTGTCTCCGTGCGTAATTCCAAAGCTTCTCTATTGGTGGAGACAGTTGTCGGATTTTGTCTTTTAGCAAACGGATCATTCGCGCTGTCCTGATGAACACTCAGCTTGACTTTATTGACGTTGCCTTAGATCTTTGTCTCTGGCGAGGCTGAGTCATATTTTACTCAGCTTCTTCGATCAGCTTCGTCTTCAAGCATTTGTTCTGAAGAAGACTTTTCTTCTATTATGCTGAATTGTGTTACACTCAGCCTTCTTTGGTCATCTTCATCTTCAAGCGTTTGTTCTGAAGATAACTTTTCTTCTAATATGTTGAGTCGTGTTTTACTCAGCTTCTATGCCTCATGCTGACTTCATTCTGTCGTACTTTTTATTTCTTTTCACTTAAAATTATACTCAACATTGAACAAACACATTAGTACAATTAAACCAAAGCACTTAAATTTAATTGCCCATTAATCATGGATTAACTTAAATAATTTTTTCAAACCAAAATCACGTGGAAAGGTGTTTCAACATGTTTCTCATAAATGGTTGTGAATAGAGTTCTTAAATGCTTAAACTTGATCAATCTTAGTGATAGCAATGAGAGATGACATGAGAGTGCTCTTGAGTTGCGAAAATATCTATTTGTATGTGTCACTATGGATAAGATGCGAATAGTCATACATTAGGTTTTTCTTTTATGAAATGCTTTCATGAGCTTAATGCATGGCTATAAATGATGCAAGGAGACTTGGTCATTCTGTGTCCATATATGGAAGACCGGAGTTTGGTGACCTAAGATGAAAGACACCTAAACCATAATTTCTAAACATTCTTGCATCCTTTATTCATGAACTAGAAAACTTCCATGTAATTCATCAATGCTCAAGGTAATTAGATCATTTGATTCCTCTATTAAACACACAACATAATTGAATTTGACATTTAATGATCTAAGTATTTTACTGACCATTATGCTCTACTCCATTGATTCTCCATTTGACTTCATCTTATTCACCAAGGTCAAGGTTCACCCCAAGAAATTGTCACTTTTATCTCCTTCTTTCATGCCCAGCAGCTCAAACTCCCTTTTTAATGCTTGCGCTGTTTCACTTTCGTGGACCCTTGATATATACTTCTACTTCATTGAGTCCAAATTGCCTTTCATGTTTTCTTGTTAAGAATTAATTATTTCAAGAATTTCTCTATCGATTGCCTGAAACAGAAAATTCTTGACCTTCAAATCCTTGAGTTTGGCCTCTTCCACTGTCTTTTTCTGCGCCTCACTTGCTGATATTGTCCCACCTAGTGCAGTAGGAATTCTTTCTTCAACTAGATTCCATATCTCCTTGCTTCTTAGGAATTTTTCATTGTCATTGACAAATAATCATAATGACCATCGGACTTTGAAATGGATGGTTGTACAAACTTATCTGAATTTTCCATGCTAATACCCTCTCAATTTTACACACGCAATTTGACCCACTATTTAACTCACATTCTCTCAATTTCTCACACCCAATTTGGCCCTTGTTAAATTATGAAATAACACATGAGATAGTTGGAAATGGATTGTTTATTCATTAGAAAACAACAGCTCTAAATAGCTTACAAGCAAAAATGAAATCCACGTACATCATCTAGAATCATGGATGAGGATTTGAAAATAAAACAAACTCTATTCTTCCTAAAAAATAGGTCTTTCATAGACACTAAGACTTTCTAAACAAAACTAATACTAATACAAATATTATTAATAACATAAACAAATATCTAACACTGTGAAATGTTAAAAATATTACAGTAATTAATAAGTGAGCATATCGGCCTTCTTTTGAATCAGATTCCACAATTCATCTACATGTTTCTCCTCAGTCAATGTGGATCCAACGGCGCATCGTATGAAATACATTCCTCCCATCACTCCATGAGTCATGAAAGCACGTCCGCTCTTGTTCACCACTTCCAATAATTGCCTGTTCAAATCATCTGTTTTGGGCCTCAATCTTAAACAAACCAAGGAAAACTTTCTAGGCACCACAATCTCAAATCTTTTGTCATTCTTCACCAGTGATTCTAATCGCTTAGCCAACATGACATCGCTGCGTATATGGGGCATGAGGTTCGCCACTCCATGTCTACGTATCACAACCCATACTTTTAAAGCAATGAACCGCCTGCTCAGTGCAAGTTGCCAATCTTTGTAGTCTATGACTTCATTTGATTCTGTAGCAGAATTCCTCAGGAATTCGGGGCTAGTTGACAATGATTCAATCAACAAATGAGGTTGCTTAATCCAGAGACAACAACAAGTCATGTTAGTAAGGAACCATTTATGTAGATTCATGCTTATAGAATCTGCTAATTCTACTCCATCCAAATAATGCCTGAATTCAGGACATATGCAAGCACTTCCTGCGTATGCTGCGTCAATGTGGAACCATATGTTGTACTTGCTCGCAATTTTCCCCAATTCTTCAATCGGATCGACTACTCCACAAGCAGTAGTTCCAATAGTTCCGCAGAGATACAAAGGCAGGAATCCTGAGGCTATATCAGTTTCAATTGCTTCCTCCAGTGTTTGCGGAGACAACGAAAATCCATTTGAAATTGAGGTAGGAAGTGAACGAATGTTGCAGGATGGGATGCCTACTAATTTAGCTCCCTTATGAATGGTAGAATGTGTTTGATCAGAAGTGTAAACCACCAATTTAGTGATATGATCCCATCCGGACATTTTTAAAGCCCTATCTCTAGCTGCAGCAAGAGTACAGACTATAGCCTCACATGTAGTTCCATGGAGGACACCCCCTCCATTTCCGGAAAATAGAAATGAAGACGGAAGCTTCAACAAATCTGCCATCCAATCCATGAGACGTGATTCGAGCTCGGTTGCTGCTGGAGATGAAATCCAGTTGAATCCAACAACATTGAGGCCTGAACAAAGCATATCTCCGAGAAAACCAGCATTGCTGGCATTTGCTGGAAAGTAGCCAAAGAAGTTAGGGCTCTGCCAGTGAGTGAGGCCTGGAATTATACAATCAGTGACATCTTTCAGGATATGTTCAATGGATTCAGGATGATATGGTGCAGATAAAGGGATCTTAGAAGAGAGGTATCGAGGTTGAACTTGGCTTTGAACTGGATATTTTTCAATGTTGTTATAATAGTCAGCAATGAAATCAATCACCAATTTTGATTCATCGCATAAGGTTTTAGGGTCTAAGGGGGAGAAGGTGTTTGTAGTTGGCGAGAGGCTACCCATTATTCCCAGAGGAAAAAAGGAAAGATATTAGTGAGCAGAGGATTCCACTTAAGAAGAAGATATGAAATCACAATTTCAAGCACATGTATTTATTGTTGTCTGCTCACTAATAGGTATTTGTTGGTGTTTCAAAAATAGATTCAAACATGTATAACATGTTGCCCTTCTTCTAATGATTCTAATGGCTAGATGACCTTCTTCTAATCGATGACGTGCCTTCTTTTACACTACAAAAAAAAATCTTAATAGGGGATAAAATCTGAGTGTTTAATAAGGGATAGAATCTGAGTGTTTAATAAGAATGACTACCCTTATTACCCTTATGGCTCCCCCATGGATTGCTCTTCTATTTTAGAAGTGCTAACAAAATAGTTAACGCTCTATGAAGCACCGATACTTCCCGGAAGTCACCGTACACGTATCCGATACTCCGGGTGCGGAGATTCGGCGGGATACGTACAGGACACGTCTGGGAAGTATGCCCTTTTTTTCTTTTTTTTTTTAAATGAGGGAATACGCAGGGACACACAGGGGACATTTCGAGGACACGTTGGTGATACTTTAAGGGTTTTTTTAAAAAAACTTTGAAAGTATAAGGGTTTTTTTAAAAAACTGAGAAAATATAAGGATTAAAATGAAATAATCTCAGAATTATTATTATATACAGGCACGAAATCGATTGAAACCTAAACTAAAATTGAAAATCTCTCCTGTGCGACGCGATTGAACCCTAATAAAATTGAAATTCCTAAATCTTTTCCCTCATCTGGTCGAGTTCTTCTGTTCAGTGGTTCTGTGCAATCAGTTGTCTTCCTCGATTGCTTTGTTGAAGTCGATCCTCTCATCTGGTCGATCTGCTTTGATCGAGTTTTTCCTCTCATCAGGTCGATCTGCTATGAATTAATGACTTATTAGTTAATATTATAGATGTTATTTGTGGTTTTATAATGATTTGAGAGTATTATTTGTGTTTTTATAATGACTTTATGAATATGATTTGTGATTTATATATTTATGTATCTTTTGAATTTTCATTATAAATGATATATATATTATTAATTATATATAAAATTTTCCGTATCCCCGCCGTACCCGTATCTCATATTTTTTAGAAATGTCGTTTGTCGTACCCGTACGTGTACCCGCGCCCGTATGCGTACCCGTATCGGTGCTTCATAGTTAACACTATATTATTAACTTAAAATAATAATGGCTCTCTATAGGGGTTCCTTAGTAAAAGTATTATAATGAAGGGAAAATATTCGCCTCATTATTAACTTAAAATAAGAATAATTTTACTCTCGTAAAGATGCTTTTAAATGATAAAAAAAATTTACCTTATTAAAATTTATTGGGGCCGATGGTATTTATTTTAGATCTCATAACTATTAGGTTGTTTAATCAATTCCTTTTGGGTTACCGATATCATATGTAAAATACTTTTCATTACGATGTATATAATAGTTAGACGTTACATTGTGTTTTATGTTATGAAATTGAGTGCTTTTTGTAATGGAATTGAGTGAATTCTACATCTAATCTATATTACATTTCCAAATTGAGTCAAATGGAGTGTGCTTTATGTTATGAAGTTCGTGAAACTGTGAGAAATTGAGTGAAATTGATTGAACTGAATACTAGAACTGAATGAAAGTAGTTAAGAATATTTATTGTATTTGTTAGTTATATCTATACTAGGAGTATTTCTAAAAAATATGTATTCAAAAAGTCTAATTTGATAGCGTTTGTTTAAATGAGTCCAAAAATTTAAATGAGTCTCTTCATTGAGTTAGTTTTGTAAATTTCTCTAAGGAAAAATTAACTCATTATATCTATTTTCCTTCCTTAATGATATTTATTATTTAGATTCAATTTTCAAAAATAAATTAAATAAAAATTTAAATTAAAGGAAACTATGATAACAACAAATTTTAAATTATGATATATAAATTAAAGAAATAAATACTCGTATATTGAGCATAAAAGATAAATTAATTTAGACTAAATAACTAAATGTCATACGAATCCATAATCAAACTACTGAGCATGAATCCACCAAGACACTTATTATTAAAAGAAATAAAAATCTAATAAATAAATAATACTTTCAATTGGAGTAACCTAAGCAAAAAAGATTAATAATTCACACCCATGGAAAACAAAGATGTGTGAGAGCTAGAGCAACTTGGCAAAAGAACAAATGAAGGGTATAAAATGACTCATAAATTATTTAATTATAAATTGCATAAACCACAAATCTAAATTAAATGAACTTTTAAATTGCATGCTATGTGTTCAAAAATTGAGAAAACACATGCATGTTTTTTTTTTATGGATTAATACCTTCCCATCGCCCTAAGTTGTCTAAATATTGCAACTGCCTCTCCGAATTTAGACTTGTGACAACTAACCCCCACAACTTGCTTATTTCGAATAAATAACCTCTCAAATTGCTCAATTGGAATAAATAACTCCCCAAATTACTTATTTTGGAATATATAACACCTAAGCCCAAAAAACATTTAATATAATATGACATCGGAAATAAAAGATTCTAAAATATCAGTTGTTAAATCTAACTAATCTACTGATACATTAACTAAATGGTAAAAAAAAAAACTCCCGAAATCACAAATATTAACCTATTTGAGAAGTTATTTGTTACAAATAAGTAAGTTGAGGAGATTAGTTATCACAAGTCTAAGTTCGAGAGGTCAGTTGTAATATAAAGACAACTTACGAGGACTGGGAGGAAGGTATTAAGTTTTTTTTCTATACTTCCCCCTCACACACACACAAATATCTCACTTATTACGAGGTTGTTAGAAGTGAGTGGTGAGAAGCTTTTGAGGCACAGTTTGTCAAGGTACACCACAAATTCAAAAGTTGAGAGGTACTACTTTGTCAAGGTACGTACACCAAAATTCATTGAATATATTAAATGAAAATATGGCATGTGGGTATTTGAATTTCAAACTCTCAACAACCCTTTCGTTATATTCCACATTCTTTGAGAGAATTTTGATCGCATGGACCTTAATAACATATTCCACATTTTTTGAGAGAGTTTTGATCGCATGGACCTTAATAACTATATAGTATTTGGTAATTCCCCATTAGTATTTAATAATCCCTTTAAATTTAGTTTGTGTTGTGATTTTTGTAGTGTAATTTTAATATTTTAATATGATTGAGTTGGTTAAGTTATATATTTTTTAATGGAAAAAGTCATGAATTCAAACCTACGAAGTTTAAGGTGCTGGAGACCAAAACACATTTGCACAGCCATTTCGGACAACTTTTTTTTTTCAAAACTCCAACACCGTCCACAACACAAAAATTAGTTTCCCCATATATAAATTTGTGACTCTATGTTGCTAATTGCTTTATTAAAACATCTAAAATATTGGAGTTGAGATTCATCATCGTAATTACTCTCACTAATGCTCATTAACGAGGATATTTTGACTTTTAAATTACTTTTACCTCATTAGAAGGACAGCTAAGCCATTAGAAGAAGGCCATGCATTATATTCTTTTTAAGCAAAAGCGATAGACGAGAGACTGAGTGAGACTGGCACAACCTAAAAGGGAAAGTACCAGCCACCGAGTCTCCGGCCATCAAATTTATTAAAAGATGAAGGAAAAATACAATGGAAATAAATGAATGTAATAAAGCAAACATGTCCCAAACTTAAAAGCTATCCCACCACTGATCAACGGAAGCACTTGCCCCTTTGCGAGGTAGGCAATCGTCAGTCGTATTGCCCTCCCTAAAACATGTGAAATGAAGTTTGTATTATTGGCGATAATGGTGGGCACGGTTCGGTTAACCGGTTCATTAAGCACAAAAATTAACCGAACCGTTATCAATGGTTTTTTAACCATTCAAACCGAAACCGGTCCATATCAATCGGTTAACTATACAACCGGTTAACCATTAATTTCGGTTAGGTTTTTCGATTAACGGTTTTTAACCAATTCTCACAAGTTAACCAAAAATCAACGGTTAACCATAATTTTTATCGAAACCTAAATTTTTAAACAATATTAAAATACACATGATTTTAAAAATTCAAACGAAACGAATTTATATAAAAATTCAGAATTCAAACATAAGTACCGAACTAAAAAACAATCCAATCAAGTTTACATTTAAAACATAAAGAAATGTAAATAATATTTCATAAAAGTATTTATTACAACATAAAGCAGTATAATCTATGTTATATATTTATATTAATCTATGTTATAATTTATGTATTTATATTAAGCAGTATAATCTATGTATTTATATTTATATTTATATTTATCTTGCCTTTGTTGTCAAATGGCCTATATTTTTTTAAAAAAAATTTATATTTATTAAACGGTTCGGTTGACCGTTAACCGCGGTTTTTGAACACTCTTACCCAAAATCGAAATCGAATTACCGATACCTATTTATTTTTTAACCATTAAGAAAACCACTGGTTCGGTTAACTACTTTTTCGGTTCGAATTACTGGTTTGATCGGGTTTTTTTTCCCACCCCTAATTGGCGAGGATCTCTAAGCACAATAATTAATCAAGCATTAATAACCAAGGGACATCTCCGCTCTTTGTCTTCAGTAAATTAACCATAATCATAGAGTCGGTCTCAATCCAAAGTGGGAACCAGTTCCGAGAAGCTGCTGCTTTAATGGCGTAAATTACCGCTTGGAGTTCGGCTACAAAAGCATTACATTGTCAAGCTATACAGCAAAACAACCCCTTGGAAAACCATGATAAGTTCTAAAAATACCATGAAGCCAATCTGTTTGCTACATTACTTTTATAAATATTGTTGGAGATTAACACATGGCAACCGATTGAACTAAAAGCTCGAGCTGATAGTTAAGGTCCAATTATATATCTTATATTAATCTCAAACACACCCCCACACGCAAATGCCCATTGGGCTTGCAGCGTGCACAACGCAGGCCCATCCAGCCATGTGTTTTTAATTCCACATACAATAATGAGGTTGCCGGGACTCGAACCCTCGACCGTTTGGTCCTCGAGGCTCTGATACCATGTCATGGAACCGATTGAACTAAAAACTCGAACTGATAGTTAATTCCCAATCATAGATCTTATATTAATCTCCGGCAAATATGTTTGAAGCTTTTTTTTTTTTTTTTTGCATGTTATAACACAAATAAAACATATCCTGAAAGATGTGAATGATTCTATAATTCCAGGCCTCACTCACTGGTAGAGCCCTAATTAACTTCTTTGGCTACTTTCCAGCAAATGCCAACAATGCTGATTTTGTTGGAGATATGCTTTGTTCAGGTCTCAATGTTGTTGGATTCAACTGGATTTCATCTCCAGCAGCAACCGAGCTCGAATCATATCTCATGGATTGGATGGCAAATTTGTTAAGGCTTTCTTCGTTTTTATTTTTCGGGAAATGGAGGCAGTGTCCTCCATGGAACCACATTGAGGCTATAATCTGTACTCTTGCTGCAGCTAGAGACAGGGCTTTTAGCTTATCAATAAGCTCACTGCCAATCGGCGTATAGTAAGGCACGGTGGCTATTGATCTGAACATGTTTTTTACTTGAACGTTGCACGATTTTCTTTTGCCCTTAGTCCTAATTTTGATTAGGCCAATGCTTTATTCATATAGCCTAGACTCCACCATGTCCGAATGTGTCTCAAATGGCTTGTCATTAGCCCATATCGCTTCAATGTCATTACCTTTCCAAAATAGCAAGAGTTGGTATAGGGACGATGAGATATACGAATTGGAATGAATTCAATCTCATCCAAGAAAATCTCGTTAACTTTTTATTGAATTTACTATGAAAAACGCAGTAGTGGTAATGTGGGTACTGTTGGTAAGTTGTATTGGTAAAATCCCATAGGTTTTTATGATTTCACTAGTCAATGCCGAAACGGAAACTTCTGATGCAATGATATCGTCTTCCGATTTTCCAAGGGCTAGTACCATTTGTATTACCATTATGTTCACGGTTGATCCGTTTTGAACCAATACTCTTGAAATTGGCTTACCGTCTATATGCGCCTTGGCGTACAATGACTTGATGTGGTAAGTCATTCTTGGTTGAGGTTTGTCAAAATAAACTTTTTTCGTGCGATCTTGTGTCGAAGCTTTGATCGCTTCGTTCTTCCTGATCCTCACACCCCTTCTCTCTTGGATTTTCACCTCAAAAAATTGAAGGCAAAATTAAAGAGGTAGCAGCATATCTAATTTGAATTATAAAATCTCCAACGAATTTATACGTTCTTCATGTCTTTAATTTTATTTTCTTAGGACGGTGCTAGAATTGACGCTCGACACTTTCGTTTCATTTTTTTTTTTTGCCTCTCTTTCTCTAATTCTTCTTTTAGCATTATTTTAGAAAGGTTGTGGAAACTTTTTATGTCGATTGACATGCTCTTTTCCGAGTGGGATTTAAGCCAGTGGAGTCACAAAATAAGGTCGCTTTTATATCTCATTTTTATTTTTATTTTTTGCTTTTCATTTTTTCCTTGGCTCTTCCTCCTTTTTCAATGTTGGCACGGTTCTCTTCGGCACCCAAATTTGTCACGTTTTTGGGTGGTAAGGATGCCTTTTGTTGTGACTCTTAGGGATGCCTTTTTTAGAGGATCCCACTTCGAGAGACATTGCGTTAATCATGATTATAGCCGAGAATGGATCGTCATCGATCAACGTGTTTTCCTTCTTTTTTGGAAATTTAAGCACTCCCTTGTTGATCATATCTTGCACGGTATTTCTAAAATGAAAACAAGATTGAGTGTTATCATTCTAATTATCGTGGTACTTACATAATCTCTTGTGCACTGGTCTTCCTTGGATAGGATGATGTGTCCATGCGGCAAAGTGATAAATTCCTCTATTAACAAACAATCAAAAAGAGAGAAATATCTTGAATTCTAAAATCATATGGAAAAGGATATAGTTGATCATAATGTCAGGGATAGGCCCTCATCTAGTCGGTACACCTCACGAATAGTTGGTCTATAAATTTCTTACACAATCTCAAGAATGTGTTGCCTATCCTCACTTTCGGCTCTCATCTCAAGCCTTGCACTAGTCATTTGGGTGGTATTCAGGTCATTGTCTAGGCCTCGGCCATTACCCCCCCCCCCCCCCGGGAACATTGAATTTTCTTCATGGGTTGGTGGAGGTATGTGTTTTTCGCCTGCATCTCTAACCTCTTTGCCAGCGTCTGTATTTTAGGCGTTCAATTTTTACGACATATCTCAGCACACCTCTCCATTATTTTGCTAGCCTCGCCTGTTAGGTCAACAAGCATGTCTTTGATAGCAGGAACTTTCACATATTGCATGGTTGTTATATTATCGCTTAAAGCATGCATTACTTGCATTATACATTTTTTCCAAGTTTTTCATTAATGTATTTTGTTGTTGGTTTGTTTCTTATGATATCCATTGTGGGGGCGGAGGTTGGATTGCACTTGCAATGTTGCCCCCAGCTTCAGCTACAAAACCTTCTTGCACTTTCGGCGTTGTATTCTAGCTTTGATTTGTTGGGATATCTCCCCAAATCCCACATTGGTTAAAATTGTTATAAAGGGATGTGTGAATCCCACATTGCTTAGAAATAAGAAAGTCAATAGGGAGTTCCCTTATAAATAGGCTTTAGGCCTTTAGTTGATGTATTCCACATTCTCAAGGTTAGTTAACTATGAGGTGTAACTTAGGCTTTGAGTTTCTGTGTGAGAGCGAGGGTTTTTGTTACAGTTTTGTCCGTCCAAAAATTGTAATCCTTTGATAGTGGAGATTTGAGAGGCCTACGGGTCCCGCGGTTTTTATCTCTTGTTGAAGAGGTTTCCATGCTAAAATTGTTGTGTGCCTTTATTGCTTTTCTCTATTATTTCTTTGTGTGGGTGTGTGTTTGTTTGTTTGGCCCCAACAAAGTGGTATCAAAGCCAAGGTTTGGCCTAGGGAGGGTATATAATAGAGGAAGAGCATAAGCCAATCTGTAGAGAAGATGTCATCTACAATGTTCAAGTATGAGATTTCGCTCTTTGATGGAAAGAGTAATTTCACGTTGTGGCAAAGTATGATTCAAGACTATTTGGTGCAACAAGGTCTTGACATCGCATTAAAAAAGAAGCCCGACGGTATGAAAGATACTGAATGGAGTACGATTCAGAGGAAGGCTGTCAGCACTATCAGGTTAGCCATTGCTCCCCAAATTAAGATGACTGTGTTGACGGAGACATCTCCGAAAGAGTTATGGAAGAAGTTAGAGAGCACTTATTTGTCGAAGTCATTGGCTAGCTGGTTGTGTCTGAAGATGGATCTGTACACACTCATAATGGAACATGGAGGTAACATTCTTGACCACATTAATAATTTTAATCAATCGGTGTGTCATTTATTAAGTATTAGAGAGAAGATTGAGGATGAAGAGCAGTCGTTGCTCCTATTAGCTTCTTTGCTTAGATCTTTCAAGTCGTTAGTGAAAACGATTTTAGTGGGGAAGAACATGTTGCAGCTAAATGATGTGATGGCGGCTTTGAAAGAGAATGAGAAGATGATGCGAGAAGATGACAGTTGTCCCAAGATACTCATAGCTGGAGAAAGGGGGAGGAACCATAGGAAGAGTGACTGTGATGGGAGATCAAGATCTCGGTAAAAGGATATGAGTACTATTGAGTGCTTTTATTGTGGTGAATCCGGTCACATGCAATCCAGTTGCCCACAGTTTAGGGAGGACTTAAAGAGTCTACGGAAGGGTAGTGGTAAAAATGGTGAATCCACTGCTAATGTGCTGAAGATCGTGATTTTTTATTGACTGATGTGGATGATCTTGTTGAAGACCATTCTGATTGGGTGTTAGATTCTGTTACTGATATTTGATGGTTTCATACTTGACCCTAACAACCATACCATATTTCATTAAACATGGGCTACTTGGGCTAATTAAATATAATAAATGTGGGCTAAAAGGTTTTTTGTGCAGATCTTTAAATGACAAGACAAACAGCTATCATGCAGCCTGTTTTGTAGGAGAAAAGTAGAAGAAGACCCATCAGACTGATGGGTAAAGGCGAGAAGCACTGAGGAAGGTAGAACAAGGAGGTGATAGCAGGGATGGTCAGCAACATGATGAAAAGTTCAGGACCTTGAGTGTTCAAGTGTCCAAAGTCAACACTAATTTATGAAGAACAATTTTACTTTTTCTGAACAATCTACTTTTGTAATAATTTTTTTCTATTCTATAGCGGACGAGTAGGAGGGGGAAAGAGGGGGGGTACCTTTTTGGATCATTTTGGAGAGCCAAAACTTCGTCTCTTTAAGGAGAACTCTCTAATATTTTAACCCAACTCCATTGATGATGAGTTATTGAATATTTTGTGGCTGTTCACTCTGTACTATGAGTGAGTAGTCGATTGAATGAGCTAAGCCAACTAAGTGCTGGAGTTGTAAGTTTTCTTAGCTTATTTATGAATGAATGTGGTTTATACCTTGGGTGTTTAATGATGCTTTTCATGTATGGTTCATTACTGCTATCTTAGTGTTTATGAATGATGGGAGACTGCTTTCATATTCACGTATCTATCATTGACTATGCAAAATCAGAAATAGAAATATAATGGTTTTATATCAAGGGTTTTCTGTAAAAGAAATGTTGTTTATTGTTTAATGCAAGAAAGAAACACATTTGGGGAGGCTTGAATGTGTAGTAAATCTTAGAATCTCAAGAACGCACGAGAGTTGACTTGAGTGAGCCTAAAGCAGAGACCTTGACCACATCATATTACATTCATGAATAAATAGGAAAAATTTATACTACAAGCTCCTTGCTCATGCTAGGCTTAGCTTGTTCCACCTTTTTCTCGTGATAATCATTGTTTTCTTAATGCACTTTCTGAAGATCTGTTACTTTTACGTTATTCTAATCAAATCATATGAAGCCCATTTCCAACTAAAAGAAAGAAGTTACTGTTACTCCGAACATCCTGTTCTATAAGATTTTTCTGCTAAAATTATTCATCAATCCCTGAGGAGAACAATACTCTACTTACCGAAATATTACTTGTACCTAGTGCACTTGCTAGAGTCTACTTTGAGGACAACAATATTCATATTTGTAGAGATCGAACTTGTTTTGACACTTACAGGTTGATGGAGATTTTGGCTACATTCGGAGTGGGAGCAATTCGAAGATGAAGATTGAAGGCATCGGAAGAGTCCGCCTAAAGCTCCACAATGGTGTTGTCAAAACACTTGCTGATGTGAAGTTTGTGCCTAGTGCTAGCCAATATAATTTTGTTTGGAGAGTTGGCTTCGTGTGGGTAAAAATATGTTGGAGCCGGCAAGTTTTGCAAAGTGTTCAAAGGTGGAAGCTTGATATTGCAAGGAATGAAAAGAGGGAAACATATTTATCATCTGGATGGATGTTCCCTTATCAGAATGAAGAAAAAGAAGACTGCAAAGAGGGTTTAGTTTTCTGAAGATGTTGAGATATGTGGGGATTTAGGTCGAGGGAGGATTTGTTGGGATATCTCCCCAAATCCCAAATTGGTTAAAAGTGTTGTAAAGGGATGTGTGAATCCCACATTGCTTAGAAATAAGGAAGTCAAGGGGGAGTTCCCTTATAAATAGGCTTTAGGCCTTTAGTTGATGTATTCCACATTCTCAAGGTTAGTTAACTAGGAAGTGTAATGATGAGTGTAAAATGTGTATAATATTTGGTAACAATTTTGGGCATAAATGAACAATAATGCAACATATCGTTCTCATAATACATTGTTTTTGCAGATTGTTTGTGATAATGCAGCTGTCTGTTCGGTAGCAGAATCCACACGGTGAACCATCAGGAAAGGAGTGCGGACAAGCGAAGAACAAGGAAGAGAACAAGAATTCATGGGAACAATTTGTACCCGAAGGACCTGAATCAATCATCCTTAAATCATTGGAGACCTTTCCGGAAGAAGAATTCATGTTGGAGGCAGAACAACCATCCCTCACAGAAGAAATCATAGAAGAACAACCAGACCATATCTTCTTTATTTTATTATATCCTGAACAATGATTTCTGAACAATTTTCAGGCTATTTAAGGAGCCCTCGTTTTGTATGTGACTCATTCAGATTTTCGGATCTGAAGCCTTGTGTGAAACTTTGTTTTATGTGTTTTAATATATTGTTGTTTTCTTCATTGTTGTTTTGTTTTATCTCATTCAATCATGAGTGAGTAATTCACTAAGCAGGTATGCAGCGGAGCAGAAACAGGTAAACAGAGCAGGTTAATTCCTCTCTAAACTCATTAAGTGTGTATGGCTTGGCTGTTCAATGAGTAATTAACGATAAATAGGAGTAGCTAACCTGTTTTTAAGCTGAGCAATCACGAGGAGACTCTCTTTGCAAAGCTGAACTTTCATTGAACACATTTAATTATGACACGGAGATGTAATTAATTAAATGTTAAGGGTTTTAGTTGTTCCAACTAAATGTTTTCCTATTCTTAAAGCTTAAGAATATATTAATCTCAAGGAGACTTATTTTGATTGTTTTTAAAGAACGTTGGGAACAAGGGAGACCTGACTCAACCGATTTTCGTGAAAGATACCTTAAGCCAAAGTTGTTCCCACCTAATGAACAAGGAAAGGAATGCATGTTCTGAAACCATTTTGCGTATGATGTATACCTGTTGTTTTCCCATCTGAATTTCAATTAAACTCTTTGATTGTTTTACGTTTCATATTGCAACAAACCACCTTCAAATCAACTTAAGTTTTTGGTTACTTCTCAAACTTGGCTATACATACTTTTAAGGGAGTAAGAGTGCGGTTGTGCTATCCTCGTGGAAACGATATCTACTTATCACTTTATTACTTGGACCTAGTGCACTTGCTAGGGTAACAAGTTTTTGGCGCCGTTGCCGGGGATAGGCAAGCCAAACATTTCTCTCCAAAAGTGTATATTATTCAGTTTAACATGTTTGTTCTAGTGTGCAGGAGCCTACTTGATCTATTTGCTTGTTCTTAGCGTATGCGAAGAACAGGTGCTCCACTTATTCCTCTTAATCCTGAAATAGAAGCAACTCTCAGACGAAGAAACGCTATCAGGAGAATAAGAACAAGGCAAAGGCTGGCGGAACCAAATCAGCCCAGAATAGAGCAACACCCTGAAGCTGAAAGGCGATCGGAGGGACCTCAACCAGAACAACCGGAGAACAGGGAAGAACAGTAAGGAGACAACATGGACGAAGAAGACCAGCATATTGACCCTCCACTCAGAATGAAGGAATACTCAAAGCCTTCAACGGAAGGCCACTCCTCCTGCATAGTAATCCCTGAGGAAGGCAACAATCTCTTCGAGGTGAAAGCCTTCATGATCCAGATGCTCCAAACAGATGTTCAGTTTGGAGGACTACCAAATGAAGATCCAAATTCGCACATCCAGGACTTTGTCACAATGTGCAAGTTGTTCAATGTGATTTCTGCGAAGGAAATCATCGATCAGCTGACTGTTTATGCAACCAACCTAGTCCAAATCAAGAACAATGTGATTTTGCAGGAACAAGTCAGAGACCACTCAATCCTTATTCAAACACTTACAATCCTGCCTGGAGAAATCATCCAAACTTCGGTTGGAGCCAACAACCAGACAAACAACCAAATCAACAGTACCAGTCTAATAAGAACAATCAGGGCGGATACCAAACGAACAACCAGCCGAGGGAGGATAAGAAATTGGAAGACATGCTAATGCAATTCATGCAGCAAACGCAAAATTCTTTCAAGAACATGGAGACACAGATCCATCAGCTCACCAACATAGTCATACCCAAAAATAAGGGAGTCCTTCCGAGCAAAACAGAGGTGAACCCCAAGGAGGAAGTCCAAGCTATTACACTAAAAAGTGGTACAGAACTACCAGATCGAGCTATGAAATCACTCCCTACCACCTCTAAGCCGCAACCAGACGCAGCAGAACAATAAGAGGCCAAGGAACAAACTTTGATTCAGGAGAACAACCTTAGGAATCAGGATGAACCTGCATATCTGCCACGTATCCCGTATCCAGAAAGGCTTAAGCAGCAACAAATGGACAAGCAATTCAGGAAATTCTTAGAAGTATTCAAGAAACTACATATCAACATCCTGTTTGCTGAAGCATTAGCCCAAATGCCCATGTATGCAAAATTCTTGAAGGAACTGCTGCAGAACAAGAAGAAGATGGAGAACGTGGCACTGGTGCAGCTGAATCGAGATTGTTCATCCATTTTCCAGAACAAGGAACCTCTACCACAGAAATTAAAAGATCCAGGGAGTTTTTCTATCCCTTGTTCCATTGGAAATCTTAACATTGATAATGCACTGTGTGATTTAGGTGCAAGCATAAACCTGATGCCACACTCAATATACAAACAGTTAGGATTAGGGGAACCTCAACTACCAGAATGTCCATTCAATTAGCTGATAGAACAATCAAGTACCCAATGGGGATCATGGAAGATGTCCTTATCAAAGTTGATAAATTCATTTTACCTGTGGATTTTATCATCATGGACATGGACGAGGATGTACATGTACCAATCATTCTAGGAAGACCCTTCCTAGCCACTAGCAGGGCCCTAATTGACGTCCAAAACGGATAGTTGATTCTAAAAATACACGACCAAAAAGTGGTATTCAAAATGAATGACGCCATGAAACACCCTCCATCTAGTGATGATGCCTGTTATTTTATGGATTCTATTGATGAGCAAATCTTTTTGCAAGAACATCTACATTCTGAACAGGAGGAAGCAGAAGGATTCGAAGAAGATACGGCGACTCATTCCGTCATGTTTGCAAACCGACGACCCCTCTTCGAACCTCTGAATAATACACCAACAACAGTGATGAAACCATCCATAGAAGAACCACTCGTGCTCGAATTCAAACCACTCCCATCTCACCTTGAATACGCATTCCTAAACCCTCTAGATAAACTTCCTGTCATCATCTCCTCCGCACTAACACCCGAGCAAAAAGAACAACTACTGACCATACTTCGCCGAAACAAGGAGGCATTGGCATGGAAGATTTTTGATATCAAAGGAATCAGTCCAGCGGTATGCATTCACCGCATATTGATGGAAGAAGTTCACAGAGCTTCAGCACAACCACAGAGGCGTCTAAACCCAAACATGAAGGAAGTAGTGAAGGCAGAAGTAATTAAACTACTGGATGCTAGAATAATCTATCCCATATCAGATAGTGTGTGGACGAGCCCGGTACAAGTTGTTCTGAAGAAGGGAGGCATGACTATCATCATGAATGAGCAGAATGAACTAATCCCAACCAGAACAGTCACAGGCTGGAGAGTTTGCATAGATTACCGAAAGCTAAATGAAGCAACTAGGAAATATCACTTCCCTTTGCCATTCATCGATCAAATGCTGGAAAGATTAGCGGGATACGCATTCTATTGATTTCTTGATGGCTACTCAGGATACAACCAGATCGCAATACACCCACTGGATCAGGAAAAGACCACATTCACCTGTCCGTTCGGGACTTATGCATATTGGAGAATGCCATTCGGATTGTGCAATGCCCCAGCTACATTTCAAAGATGTATGATGGCTATCTTTCATGATATGATCGAGAGAACAGTCGAGATATTCATGGATGATTTTTCGGTATACAGAGAAACATTCACAAGCTGTCTGAACAATCTTGAGACTATTCTAAAATGATGCAAGGAGACCAATCTTGTTCTCAACTGGGAAAAATGCCATTTTATGGTAAATGGGGGAATAGTCCTGGGATATAGAATCTCAGAACAAGGACTCGAGGTTGATCGTGCAAAGGTAGAAGTCATCGAAAAACTGCATGTTCCCACCTCAGTCAAGGATGTACGTAGTTTCTTGGGACATGTCGGCTTCTATCAAAGGTTCATCAAAGACTTCTCCAAGATCGCACTGCCGTTATCTGGCCTACTCCACAAAGATGCTGAGTTTAAGATCACGAAAAAATGCAAACAAGCATTCGAATAATTAAAGAAGAAGCTGACGGAGGCTCCTATCCTAGTTGCGCCCAACTGGGAGCTCCCCTTTGAACTGATGTGTGATGCGAGTGATACTTGCATTGGAGCTGTTCTGGGACAGCGGATTGACAAACATTTCAAACCTATATACTACGCAAGCAAGACTCTCACCGAGACTCAGCAGAATTATACTATAACAGAGAAAGAATTGCTTGCCATCGTATATGCTTTCGATAAGTTCCGATCGTACCTTGTTCTTGCCAAAGTCATTATCTTCACAGATCATTCTGCAATAAAGTACCTCCTTTCAAAGCAAGATGCCAAGCCACGACTCATCAGATGAATTCTACTGCTTCAAGAATTCGATTTGGAGATTCGAGACAAAAAGGGAGCAGAGAACCTTGTCGCAGATCATTTATCCAGATTAGAGTCGAACAAGCATGAAGAACAACATGACATCAAGGAAACGTTTCCGGACGAACAGTTGTGCAGCATTCATGTCAGGAGCACTCCTTGGTTTGCAGACATAGCCAACTACTTAGTTCGAAAGATCATTCCGTACCAACTGACATACAATCAACGAAAGAAGTTTTTCTCGGATGTAAAATACTACCTATGGGAAGAACCATTCTTATTCAGAATCTGTGCAGACCAAATTGTCCGAAGATGTGTGTCACAAGAAGAAGGCATGCTAATCCTCAACCATTGCCACAACAGGGAAGCAGGAGGACATTTCGCTGCCAATCGAACAGCCGCAAAGGTATTGGAGGCAGGCTTCTACTGGCCAACGCTGTTCAAGGATGCTCACAGGTTTGTATCATGTTGTGATGAATGCCAACGAACAGGTAACATCTCGTCACGAAATGCCATGCCTTTGCAGAACATCATGGTATGTGAAATTTTTTATATTTGGGGAATTGATTTCATGGGGCCATTCCCAACGTCTTATGGGAACAAGTACATACTTGTAGTCGTAGACTATGTGAGCAAATGGGTAGAAGCTATAGCCAGCCCAACAAATGATGCCTGAATTGTTATCAAATTTTTGAAACAATTGTTCTCACGCTTTGGAGTACCTAGAGCAGTCATAAGTGACCAGGGCACCCACTTTTGTAACTCACAATTTGAAAGGCTCTTAGGGAAATATGGTGTCACCCACAGGATAGCCACTCCCTACCATCCGCAAACAAGCGGACAGGTAGAAATCTCGAATAGGGAAATAAAACGTATCCTAGAGAAAACTGTAGGTTGTTCCCGTAGAGAGTGGGTGAACAAGCTGGACAATGCCCTTTGGGCTTATCGAACAGCTTTTAAAACCCCAATAGGCATGTCACCCTATAGGCTCCTCTTTGGCAAAGCATGCCATCTGCCCATCGAATTAGAACACAAAGCCCTGTGGGCTTTGAAATTCTTGAATTTCGATGAACAAGCTACCGGAGACCATAGGAAGCTGCAGTTGAGTGAAACGGAAGAATTCTGCTTGTTCTCATACGAGAACGCCCTCATGTACAAGGAAAAAACCAAACATTGGCATGACCAACACATCAAAGTAAAAATTTTGTACCAGGTCAAAGGGTATTACTTTACAATTCCTGTCTCAAGTTGTTCCCCGAAAAACTTAGGTCTAGGTGGTCCGGGCCCTTCACAGTCACTCAAGTGTTCCCTCATGGGGCAATTGAAATCTCCAACGCAGCACAAGAACAGTTCAAAGTAAATGGGCAAAGGCTTAAGCCCTACCTTGCCCCAAAGAACAACCATGCGGAGAATCTCCGTATCCTAGAGGCCTCTTGAACAAGCAGCCTCGCTGGTGTCCTCTCCAAACACCAATTGGAGAACAACGTGTCCGTTTGTGTTTTGTTATGTTAGTATCTTTTTCTTTTATTTTTATTTCCATTGTGCTAATAATAAATGAAGATATCGCGTGCAGAGCAGCCAACTGACATGCATGTGATACAAAGACTGTTTTGCCCTCCAAAAATCGGAAAAGAACCAATCAATGCAAGGGGCAAGGAGGACAAAGAGAGCCAGAACAGTTATGACAGAAACTGCCCACTCCCCTCTTTCTTCGTAGAACCTTTTGACTTCCACTCCACCTACCCATTAAATACCCACACTTCCGGTACTCCATCGCCACATTTTCAAAAACTCCCATTTTCTCATCTCCAGAAATTTCCCTCCATTCCTCACTCTGAAAATGCCAAGGAGCACAAGAACTGGTCCGGTGAAGAAAGAGAAGGGTACCCCCTCCGACGTCAGCCTCTCCTCTGATCAAGGCGAACGCCTGCGAAAACGTTTGGCCAGCTTCATAAACCCTAAGGAGAAGACGAGGTATGAGCTGTTCAAAACCATGGAATTTCAAGCCACTAGAACAATTTGTTGGAAAAGCTTCCGCACCCTGGGATTGGAGGAAGATGTTCGTGAGTTGCTGGATGGAGCGGGGCTACTCGAGTTCAGCAGCATAAATGAGCCCGCCTATAAAGAACTGACTCTCGAGTTCATGACAACGTTCTCGGTGGACACAAAAATCACTGACCCCGATGACAATATGCGGTACAAATTCCGTCTTATGGGTGTGGATATGTTCACCTCACTCAACACTTTTAACCTCTACCTGGGAGCAGTCACGGAAGAAGAGTTGATGAGTGAGGACTACAAGGACAGCCTCATTGCAATGCCGCCGGAGTTTGTTGCAGAAGACTTCTGGCTTAAACTCATAGGAAACACCTCTTACAACCCTAGTGATTCGAAAGCCTCACAGCTGCCAACGCACCCTCTGCGCTACCTTCAAAAGTACATTGCATCAACCTTATTCGGCAGGGCCAACCAGAGCAACATCCCCAGTAATGATCTGTTTGTTCTTTGGTGTATGGTCAATGCCAAGAGGATCAATATGGGGCATTGGGTTGGAATGCAACTAGCTGGTATCGAAGGAACAACTAGTAAGTGCCTGTTATGCGGCCCTTTCATCACCAAGATAGCAAAAACTGTGGGACTGTTCAATCCCCTCTAGCATTCCCTCACTCTAGCCAAAACCATGGATCCATTCGACTGCAATGCTATAAACAAGCTCTCCATTTGTCACAAAGTGGGTCGAAACTGGGTCTTGGTAGCTGAGGAACCACCTGTAGAACAATCGGCAAAGAGAAAGGCCTCTGGGGAGGCGCACTATGTCGAACCCATCCAGATGGCATTCCCGGAGAACAAACGCAGGATGCTTAACGGTGGAGAAGGGCCAATTGATGCAGGGGATGTTTCCATGAGGCAGATGATGAGTTACGTGGGACAGTTGTTCGAGCACAACAGGCACCTGTGTGAACGGCTTAAGGCTCACGATGGGGAGATAGCTGAGTTACAGCTGCGGGTTAAAGAACTGCAGAACAGGCCTGCACCTTCTAAAGAACAAGCAAGCAGCACTCCTGCAGCACCATCCCCATCCAAGAACATGTTCCCCGAGCCTACAGATGGTAAGAACAATGCTGGTGAGACCCCAATGCAAAAGGGAGAGGACAAAGTCTCCTCTCATGTCATCGAAGCTTAATTCTTCTCTCGCCGTGTGGATTCTTTTATCTGGTAAGGTGTTTTTATTTCTGTTTTCTTTGCATATCACAGACAGCTGAGTATACTTTCGTCCCATATCTGTTCTTGCATTGAGGACAATGCAACATTTTGGGTAGGGGGAAGGTTAATTGAGAACTAAATATGCTGGTATTTTAATTGTTCTAATATTATGCACTACCACCATTCATGATTGTTTTGGGGGTAACCATTGCACGATTAAAACACCCCCCAAGTTATTGTTTTTTTAGAGAAGCTAACCCTTTGAATTATCACACAAAGCCATAATGAAGGATAGATTAGCTTGAATAATTGCATAAAGGAGTTAATAGAGGTCAAAAGAACTAAACTCATAAAGACTGATTGTTCTTATTTTACATTAAATCTGAAATTCAACATTTTTGAGGAAACGAACCTTAGATCTAAGAGTCCAACACACCAATCAAGTGAGGAATTGAGCCAACACAATCGGTAACTATTTCTTTTTGAGAGGACCATCTTGAACAAGGAGTCCAGAATTTGTTTTGGATGCCTGTTCGAACCTTAGGAAAGGAACTAAATACCAGCATGATTTGGGCATTAGGACACCCCCCCCCCTACAAACACTTTAGACCACCCTTTTCTCCACACCATTAGAACAACCACTTAAGCTCAAATACTTTCCTTCGCTAAACCATCTTAAACTCCACCAAACCATCCTCGATTTCAAAAGAACCCCAAGAGGACCGTCGAATCCATAAAGAAAGCTTGAGCCAAGAAAATCATCATTTAAAAGTTTGTTCTGTTAAAAACTAAAATGAAACGACAAGCCAATAACGGTAGAAATCATTAGCTCGTGTCCAAGCATTCAACAGAACACAAGAACAATCATTGAAATTGCACATCTCGGTTCTGGCTCAAAAACAAAAGTAAATAAGCTTGACAGTCCTCAGTAGCCAAAAATTACCTTCACTACACACCCAATCACCCTAGCCCCGTTACAACCTGCATAAAGTCCCAATGAGGGTATAGGTTCCTTTTCGAAGTGTCCAAACGGACCGATTCTCAAGTTCAAGGGACACACATGTTCCTGCATTAATTGGTTGTATGAGGGAAACAAGCAATACCCCAAACACATCACCCTGGACTTGGTGATCGGACTGCAAGACAAACATATTGAAATTTAAGATTTAATTGTAGAAACGAACATGGACAGTTGGAAATGATAAGGTTCTTTTTTATTACATATTATCTCCTGTTATTGCAGATATTCCTAGCTGTTCTAACCTCCGTGAAAGTTAGTGGTGATATGAAAAGAAGGAACAATCTCTATAAAGACAATTGCTTGAGGACAAGCAACACATTGTTTTTGGGGTATTTTGATGAGTGTAAAATGTGTATAATATTTGGTAACAATTTTAGGCATAAATGAACAATAATGCAACATATCGTTCTCATAATACATTGTTTTTGCAGATTGTTTGTGATAATGCAGCTGCCTATTCGGTAGCAGAATCCACACGGTGAACAAGCAGGAAATGAGTGCGGACAAGCGAAGAACAAGGAAGAGAACAAGAACTCATGGGAACAATTTGTACCCGAAGGACTTGAATCAATCATCCTTAAATCATTGGAGACCTTTTCGGAAGAAGAATTAATGCTGGAGGCAGAACAACCATCCCTCACAGAAGAAATCATCAAGCATGGGCGGACTACTGCGCTACAAACTGTTCCTGACTGTCAGAACAGTCTGCCAGACCATATCTTCTTTATTTTATTATATCCTGAATAATGATTTCTGAACAATTTTCGGGCTATTTAAGGAGCCCTCGTTTTGTATGTGACTCATTCAGATTTTCGGATCTAAAGCCTTATGTGAAACTTTGTTTTATGTGTTTTAATATATTGTTGTTTTCTTCATTGTTGTTTTGTTTTATCTCATTCAATCATGAGTGAGTAATTCACTAAGCAGGTATGCATCGGAGCATAAACAGGTAAACAGAGCAGGTTAATTCCTCTCTAAACTCATTAAGTGTGTATGGCTTGGTTGTTCAATGAGTAATTAACGATAAATAGGAGTAGCTAACCTGTTTTTAAGCTGAGCAATCACGAAGAGACTCTCTTTGCAAAGCTGAACTTTCATTGAACACATTTAATTATGACACGGAGACGTAATTAATTAAATGTTAAGGGTTTTAGTTGTTCCAACTAAATGCTTTCCTGTTCTTAAAGCTTAAGAATATATTAATCTCAAGGAGACTTATTTTGATTGTTTTTAAAGAACGTTGGGAACAAGGGAGACCTGACTCAATCGATTTTCGTAAAAGATACCTTAAGCCAAAGTTGTTCACCTAATGAACAAGGAAAGGAATGCCTGTTCTGAAACCATTTTGCATATGTTGTATACTTGTTGCTTTCCCATCTGAATTTCAATTAAACTCTTTGATTGTTTTACGTTTCATATTGCAACAAACCACCTTCAAATCAACTTAAGTTTTTGGTTACTTAGCAAACTTGGCTATACATACTTTTAAGGGAGTAAGAGTGCGGTTGTGCTATCCTCGTGGAAACGATATCTACTTATCACTTTATTACTTGGACCTAGTGCACTTGCTCGGGTAACATGTAACTTAGGCTTTGAGTTTGTGTGAGAGAGCAAGGGTTTTTGTTACAATTTTGTCCATCCAAAATTATAATCCTTTGATAGTGGAGATTTAAGAGACATACGGGTCCCGTGGTTTTTATCTCTTGTTGAAGAGGTTTCCACGCTAAAATTGTTGTATACCTTTATTGTTTTTCTCTATTATTTCTTTGTGTGGGTGTGTATTTGTTTGTTTGGCCCCAACATGATTTTCTCCTAAGTTTGAAAGTACAGGGTCCTTCCTCGTATTCTTTCATGGATGTATTTTCAATAAAAGATGTTGAAAATGAAAATTCTAAAATTTGTAAAATGTAAATAGCTATTTGGATTCCACTGGACGTGCTAAAAAATTATTAGCGATATTTTTGAAATATCCTAATTTCAACTTTGATGCGTGTGGATGTGATATGGACGTGTCAGGGAAATCAAATTCCAAATGATTTTGGTATTTCTAAGAAAATAATTGTGCCTAAAAACTTAACTTCTAAAATGAAATGATTGGTGAATGACTAAGGATTGAAAAAAATCTCTATGGGGTTCCTTGCTCTACTTATAAAAAGCTTAACTGGCTCACAAATGGCTACCAGAGAGAGCAAAAAAAAATTAAAAATAAAAAAAATAAACACAACGATTTTTAATTGTTCTACTTTTTTATATTTATAATAATATTTTGATTACAACTCGAGAATGAAAGAAGAAAATTGCAAGGTAAACTTCACGGAGGAATAGAAATTGCAAAATGAACTAAATAATGGCAATAAAGATTGCTAAGAAAAATAAAATTAAAAGAACGAACTTGAATTCAATGAAGAAAATGAATCGCGGAATTTGCCTCGATGTCATAGCCACGAGTCAGCAAAAATAATAATTTCGTAGCTCGGGAGGGGTCGAATTGATATTGGGAAATATCTTGAGCTAATTGAAAAAATGCAAATAAATGGCAGTAAAAATCAGCAAAAAAAAATGATATTTCGGGGGTCGGAAATGGGTTAAAAACTCGGGTTCCATGAAAGAGTTTAGGCGAATTGAACATTTGGGGTCGAAGTTGGTATGTTAGGGATTACATTGGTGTAAAAGATTTTGGATTTAATGGACTCGATTGGGTTGGAACAAATGTTGGAAAAATGGTGATTGGATCTGAAATTTTAGAGCAGAGATTTCAACAAAAACTGGTGCTTTAGGGTTGGAAATGGATTAAAAATGTGGATTTTGGGCACGAATTTGGATGAAACGAAAATTTGAGATCGAAGTTGGTATGTTAGGAATTCAAATAGAAAAAAAACATTCTGGAATTAATGAACTCAAAGTGGTCGGAAAAAATAATGGAAGATTGCTAGTTCATCTGATCTTTTAGAGTTGAAAACAAATTTTCAGTGAAATTTGGAGTAATTAAAAGCTCGCATTCGTATTTGAGGTTGGAGTTTGATTGCTGGAGAGTATTTATTAATCGAAATTAAGCAAACGAAAGTTGGAAGTTGGTTAAAATATATGTTGAAGTTGGTTCTGTGCTAGTTTTTGTTGTGTTTTTTTAAGAGTGTAAAAACTGATGTTTTCTTCTCTATTTATAGACTTTGAAGGTTTGGGAATCAAGATATGCGACTTCCATTAACTCCACAGCTTCCTATTTTCACTCTTCACCATCCTCACTACTTCAAAGTGCATGAGAAGATGGCAACCAAGGTGCCATAAAAATAATTGTACATGTTTCAGTTTTTGTGTTTTCAGCTAAATTCAATTCAAGTTCTTTGAGTTTCAACTTGGTTCTATGCTGGTTTTTGTTGTGTTTTTTTTTTATGAAAAATTAGGTGAAGATGGATACCTACTATTACTAAAAAAAATGGCAACTAATTTCTTCTTACTATTTTTTTTCTTTTATCCTTTTCATTACTTTTCTCATTTTATTATTTTATTTTATTTTTAGTTTTTCAAAGTTTATATTAAAATTTATCATATATTTTATTTACACACAAAAAAAAAAACTAAAATTAACACCAACATATATATATATATTTCGAGAATATGATTTTTTTTTAATTGTTTGTTAATAAGACATTTAGCCCTTTGAAATTATTAAATTATGATATCTTAGAAATAATTTTAATTTCTTAAAAAAAAAAATGTGATGGTTGATTCTTTAACTTGTAAGAGCAAATGGGCAGGTTTTATACTATTTTTAAATAAATTTTTGTACTTTTCTGATATTTAAATAAAATTAAATAAATAAAATATAGAGAGGGTCAGTACGACGAGCATAATTAATTGGTTGTGAAGATATTAGATTTTGCAGAAACAATAAAAAGAAAATTGTTGATCTTCGTAGATCTTGTCGGTTTTGTCATTGAAATTTAATTGATGTTTTAATATTAAGATCTTACACATTTTACACCTTTTTTTTCCTATTGAAACATCTTACACATTTTTTTTTTCTTTTTCCAATTTATTTTCATGTTGTCTTAATTTATTCATTAATTAGTTTTTTGAAAGACATTAACCATTGTGTTTGTTTTGTTTGCATAAGAAGAATTTTTTGGTTTGTTTTAGTTTCATTTCTTACCTAACAATCTTGCTACTAATTTAACTTTTAGTTTTCATTTCTATTTATAAAATTGTCTCACTTCAAAAAAAAAAAAAAAAAAAAAAAAAAAATTGTTACTATCTCAATTGTTTTGCAGTTTGTTTGTTTTGTGTTTTATCCCAATTTTTTATTTACTAAAACTCAAGTTGTCACAACTTTTTTGCATTTTGTTTGTTTGGTTTTCATCTCAACTTTTTTTTTATTTTTTTATAATGTATTTTAATTTTTTGGTTCTAGATTCTTCATGGATCGAAATCTTTTATTTACTAAATCTCAAGAAAGATTTTCTTTTTTTCCTTTCTTGATGTTTTTTACTTTTGTCAAACTATTCGGTTAAACGATTTCAAATCCTTTTCCACAAACTCATTTTGAATAAATACAGAGATTATTACCGTCTATATCAAACAGTCACAATTTCCGGATTTAGGATAAGATGTAGACTCAATTGATGATGTTTGCTTAGTTCAGGTGCCTAATTGATGATTTTGATAGTTTATGATCCTAATTGACTTTAAAGCTTTAGTTTAGAGACCCAAATGAATGTAATGCCTAATATATATAATTATGTTAAGTTCGTGAATTTAAACCTTAACATTTGTCGTTTTTTTCTTTTTCAAATGAAAAAAAAAATATTAGTCATTTCTCAAAACTAATGCAAGAAAATGAGGGGTAAAAGCACTCATAATCTCCGTAATCTAGAAGTAGTCGCCCTAGCTAAAGTATGAGTTATTAGATTCGCATATCTCTTGACAAACCGAATACAACAGTTATGAATTGACCTTATAAAAGATCTACAATCAGAAACAATAAGGTCTAATATAGAATTCACATTCTTTTTCTCATTGATAGTATTGACCAAAAGTTGAGAATCTGATTCCACAATGACATTTGGAACGCCATTATCCTTCAACCAGGTCAAATCTTTCCGGACACTGCGGCCCTCAGTGATAATCATCAGACGTGAAAGACAAACTACCATTTCAAGCGTGAATAAAACCAGTAAAGTCTCTAACACAAAATGATAACTAACTCGTTAAGAAAGTGAAAAAAGAGTAGTGTCAATATTACACTTAAACGAGCCAAAAGGAGGTGGAAACTATTTAATTGGAGATGCCGCAGAGGAGCTTGAAGGAGACATCGATGAATTGTAGTGAGACCAACAAGAAAAAAGAGCAGCCGCTAAACTAAAAATCACACCCGCCGCTGAAGGATGATTGCACTAGACCACCTGATTTCTATTTCGCCAAATTTCCCAACAGAGTACATCCACCATTGAAAAATCGAAGACATTTTTATGTTCCAATATATAAGATTACAAATCTACCAGATTAGAGAAAAGATGACTCATATCACCTATGGGTGAAAAAAATCCACACAAGTTTAGCAAATGAGATCATTAACTCGAGGAGGACTGTGATCTTCCAAAAAAAAAAAAATCCACAAACAAGAATTAGCCTCGCCTTGTTATTGAACTTGAATGAATAGAAGCTTATATCTCTCATTGACATTGTAAAGCCCTTTTTTTATCTCCTAACCAATACCAAGCATCCGTACTAGTCTGTCTACTCAAAGGAATTTGAAGGATCAAATTAGTATCCCTTTTAGATAAGACAGTGAAATTTCTTTACATTCCAACAACATCCATAGCTACTAAAAAGATCAAAGATAGTAAAAAAAAAACTCATTATTATGGGAAATGTCACTTTCTACAAAGGAAAAATCAACATGATGGAGCCAAGCTTCGCCCCAAACTCAAATATTAACACAATTTCCAACTAAACCGAGCTCCTCATCTAAAAAGATCTTAGGCCGCCATTATGCTACGCCAGAGAAAATTGGGATTACTCTTCAACTCATCCCCTAGAAAATCAGTGTTGGGATAGTAGCGAGTTGTATAAACTTTAGCAATGAGAGAATTCGGGTTACTGAGAAGTCTCTATCCCTGCTCTGCCAAAAGAGCCATATTAAAATGATATAGTTTCCAAAAACACATCCCTCAACACTTAGGAAGACATACAACCGATTCCATGATTTCCATCGAATACCTCGTTGATTATCACTAAGAAACTCCACCAAAAGAAATTCATAATTCTTTCAATCTCGGCACAAAGCAACTCCGGAATCAAAAAATAAACTCTATAGCATAGGATGAAATTACTTGAATGACTTGATTAGAATTTCCTTGTCGGCCCATAAAAGGAGATTTGATTTCCATCTGTAAATTCGAGCTCGAACCCGCTCCTTTATATATTGAAAATTATAAAACTTATTATTGTCGATCAAAGTAGGTGGGTAATTTCTACTAAAAGAAATTGACAACTTATCAAAATTAATTTGTTGATCTGACGCCTCAGAATATTGGAGCAAGCAATCTTTCACAACTTCCCCTTCAATGCTAGTAGCCTTAAAAAAATAAGTAGGTATCCTCGGTGAAAAAAATATGAGTAATAGGTAGAGTATTCTTAGCCATACTACAACCATGAATCAATCCTCTTCCCTCAAGCTTAGATAAAGAAGCAAAGAGTCTCTCCGCACAAATAAGGAACAAGTATAGAGAGATAGGGTTACCTTGATGGAGCCCTCATTACAGTTTAATAGGTCTAATAGAATGCCTACTAGTAGTGATAAAGTAATTTACTTTTGAAACACATTTCATCACCAAGTGATCGAGCCATTCTAAAAGCACATCGTATACAGTAAAATTTCCACTCAACACGATTGTGCGCTTTGGCATGTCTATCTTCAAAGAACATATCCCACGCTTTCCTTATGCCTTTTCCTACAACTAATGATTCAATTCAAAATCCAACATCACATTATCCGTAATTAAACATCTCGTAAGGAAAGCACTTTGAGCATGAGAAATAATAGTGGAGAGCACATTTACAAGCATTTTCAAAACAATTTTCTAAATAATATCACAATATTAGTATCATTAATGTCATTAGGAAAGTGGCATGAATTCAATCAATGTAAACACAATGTAGTAACATGGTTACGACAATGTCCCAAAATCTCTTATAAAAATGCAGATTGGAACCATTTGGTCCTAGACTCTTGAAGACAGTAGATTTTATTTCACATGTTGTATAAGGGCGGATCAATTCCCTGTGGTTTCATGTTTTTTGGAAATCGATTTGTAACAAAAAGAACCACAAGTATCGATCTGTAAAAACATGAAACCGCAAATACTAATCTGTAAAAACATGAAACCACGGAGCATTCATTTGAAGTTAACCCTACTAAATAATAATAATAATAATAATAATAATCTCCTTTTACAAATCATTTTTTTTAATAATAATAATCTCCTTTTACAAATCATAATAATACTAAAATTATATTTTGACAACCATGATATTTCTAAATACATAGCAAATTATGTTAATTTTATATTCTGATTTTAATAATAATACATTTAATTTATTCACTTCTACCCATGCTACCTAATGCTTATATCAATTAAATATTACAACCATAATAATACTGATATCATTTTACAATTTTAATAACATTAAATAATAAATTAGTTATTTAGGTCCTTTTACAACCATAATAGTACTCATGTCCTTTTACATCATAATAATACTACAATATTTTGACAATCATAATAAAAGGGCTGCCCGCGTCCCCGCTAAAAGAGGGTCCGGGAAGAGGTCCCACCACAATGGTATATTGGACGCAAACCTTGTCCTGCCAATTTTTTAGCAAAAGACCGCTCCTAAGATGGTGAATTGAATTCAGTTCAATTTTGTTTTGGCTTAAACGAACCAAAAACCAAAGTACATGAAAATACAAACCAAACTGAAATATAAATAAGTTCAGTTTGATTTTTTGGTTTTTGATTTTCGGTTCGGTTTTGCTCACCCTAGATAAGTGGAACAAAAAAAATGATATATGAGCATTTACAATATCCACAAAGCAAATAAATAAGATGGCAGCTCTCAAATATTATGTACAAGCAAGCAGCAATTATTTAAACAGGAAATGAACCTCTTAAATATCCACCCTTTCAATACCATCACTATCCTCATTTTCCGTTCTTAATTCCCCTCTTGATATCATATTCATCAAGTTCTTCGTGGCTTGACCAACAGCATTCGACGTCTTCTTCGCAGCGCCTGCAACCACAGGCCGCAGTGAGATGATGGGCAAACTTGCCCTCTCTTGAATCATTGCTACATTAAACATAAACAGCCATAAGAATTTGATCTTAAACTTAGCATTCAAGATCAAATATGTCCAAAATAAACATCGCTTATCATTTCTTATGTTGATACGTGTCATTTTCAGAACAATTTGATAAAAGAATACCAAGTTGTGGACCAAATTAATACGCAAAATTCATTTTGTCCTATTTAACTCTGCTAGCCAAATTTAAGGATACAATGATCCTTTATCCCATAAGAATCAGACCTGGTAAAGGGTGAAAACAAAATTTTAGAGTTGAAGGAAATCAAAGCTTACAGATGGTGTGTTGATGGGCAAGTGCACCAATCTGCCGAACACCAGCTTCTGCTGCTTGTACAGCCTGAGCTGATTTTTTGACTCCATCAGCTATCTCCTGGCTGCTTATCAATATAGATATTTCATACTATTGTATCCAAAAAAAGTAAGCAAATAAATGTAAATGACTTTTAAGTACTTACAGCCTTGAAATTATTGAGTTTGAAATAACTCTTATCAGGACCTAGAATTGTAACAAGGTAGTAGAAGACTAGAAGTATCTTTTTTGCTTTTAATGGTAACAAAAGGCGGACTCGTCTAGTGCATGAATATACTAAGAAAGATCCAAGCTTGCTTAAAACAAAGAAACTTCCAAAATTTTCCCTACTAAGTGGTACACAGTAGTCTCCTTTCAAATGGGCATTCATTTTTGTTCGAGAGACTAGTATCATGAACACATGGTTTATGAAGAGAACATCCCACTTAGTGACTTATCGGAGTGGCGGTAATGCGAGCCAAATTGACTTCTTCTTAGTAAAGAGTGCTTGGAGAAAGAGTTATATTGATTGTAAGGTGATCCCTGGTGAGAGTACGACAACCCAACATAGAGTAGTGGTGCTAGATTTTCGAAGTAGGAAATGTATAAGAAAACAAACACCTCAAGTAGAGACTAAGATTAAGTGGTGGAAATTGCAAGGGGAGAATCAACAAAAATTTGTGGATGAGATGACCAAAAAAGATATTTGGACTTGCAATATGGATTCAGATATAGATTCGATATGGAATAAGATGGAGCATAGTATAAGGGAAGTAGCGAAGGAAGTTCTAGGGGAATCTAAAGGTAGCATGCCACCGGGTAAGGACACATCTTGGTGGACAGAAGAAGTACGACAAGCAGTAAAGAGTAAGAGAGAATCCTATAAACTATTGGGGAAATGTAGGAGTGACGAGAACTACGAAAAATACAAAGAGGCTAAAAGGGAAGTAAAGAAGGTCATACGAGATGCTAGAGCAAAGGTGAATCGGGATCTGTATACAAGATTGGATACGAAAGAAGGGGAAAGAGACATATATAGAATTGCTCGGATGAGAGATAGGAAGACGCGAGATCTCGAAAAAGTTAAATGTGTGAAGGATGTGGACCAGAAAGTCCTAGTTGGAGATAAGGATATCAAGGAACGATGGAGGTCCTATTTTGATGACTTATTTAATGGAGATCGCCAACAAGATGTTGGAGATATAAGTATCCATCACGATATGATAAATCATGAATGCCTGCGGAGAATTCAAAAGGGTGAAGTCAAAATGGCATTAAGTAAGATGAAGTTGAAGAAAGCAGTAGGACCTGATGGCATCCCTATTGAGATTTGGAGATGTTTGGGAGAAAGAGGAATCGAATGGTTGACGACGTTCTTCAACAAAATTTGGAGAAACAATAAGATGCCATCGGAATGGAGGAAAAGTACCTTAATCCCTTTGTATAAGAACAAAGGCGATGTCCAAGATTGTGCCAACTATCGGGGAATCAAATTAATGAGTCACACTATGAAACTTTGGGAGCGAGTGATTGAACAAAGGCTAAGGAGGACGGTGAAGATCTCGGAAAACCAGTTTGGCTTTATGCCGGGAAGATCAACTATGGAAGCCATCCATCTAATGAGACAATTAATGGAGCACTATCGAAATAAGAAGAAAGACTTGCATATGGTTTTCATTGACTTGGAGAAAGCATATGATAAGGTATCAAGGGAAGTACTTTGGTGGGCCTTGATAAGGAAATGCATTTCGCGGAAATATATTGACATCATAAAGGACATGTATGAGGAAGTATGCACGAGTGTACGTACTAGTGTTGGGAAGACTGAAGAGTTTCCTATTACGATTGGAGTGCATCAAGGTTCCGCACTAAGCCCATTTCTTTTTGTCATCGTTATGGATGAACTAACAAGTTCACTTCAAGATGGTATACCATGGTGCATGCTGTTTGCAGATGATATTGTGTTGGTTGATGAGACGAAAGAAGGAGTGGAGATGAAGTTGGAACTATGGAGGCAAACTCTAGAATCTAGAGGCTTTAAGTTGAGTCGAAGTAAGACAGAATATTTGGAGTGTAAGTTTAGCGGCCGTAGGAGTAGGGAGGCAGGGACAATCACCCTAGATGGGAGAGTTGTTCAGGCCTCGGATTGCTTCCGGTATTTAGGATCTATTATCCAAACGGATGGAGAAGTAGATGGAGATGTTGCTCATAGGATTAAAGCTGGTTGGTCGAAGTGGAAGAGTGCTACGGGTTTCCTTTGTGACCCCGGCATGCCTAATAGATTGAAGGGAAAATTCTACCGGACGGCAATTAGACCAGCATTGTTATATGGTACGGAGTGTTGGGCAGTGAAACACTGCCACATCCATAAGATGTCGGTGGCGGAGATGCGTATGTTGAGATGGATGTGTGGTCACACGAGAAAGGACCGGGTGCGTAATGAAATAATTAGGACAAAAGTAGGGGTCACATCTATTGAGAATAAAATGAGAGAAAACCGACTAAGGTGGTTTGGCCATGTGAGACGTAGAGCGCTTGATGCGCCGGTTAGGAGAACCGAAGAGTGGCAAAGGGATGTAGTGGTGAGGGGTAGGGGAAGACCTAAGCAAACTTGGAGGAGGGTGACCGAGAGTGATATGAGTTTATTGGGAATTGAGGAAAATATGGTAGTGGATAGGACGGAGTGGAGGGAGCGAATCTGTGTCGCTGACACGACTTGATTTTCACGGTTTTATATGATGGTTCATGTTAGCCGACCCCGAATCATTTCGCGACTAAGGCTTTGTTGTTGTTGTTGTTGTAGACTAGCATGAAAATGCACTAGGTAGTTAAAAGCATTCAAAGCAAAGTTTCCAAGAGATGAAAGAGATCCATGGGAAGAGGCAGAGTGAACTAGTAAAATTAATGATAAAATAAGTAAAGATGGATTGGATCAGCACCTCAAATCACTTAGTTCCAACGTGAGATCACTAATTTCCATGCCGGAAAGCCTAATGGAAGCCATTGTACTTGGGAGTTCCTCACGTGCAGTATCTGCTAACTTTGAAAGAGATGTTGCAGCTCTCCTCATAGCCTAACAAACCGGAGAAAATAGATAAGCAAGAATTAATATTTAAGGAAAAAAAAAAACAGATAACCCTCATTAGTCCATTCATAGAAAGATCTATGTACTACTTCTCCAGAAGAACTGCAGCTCTATCTGACACAATAAAAATCATAATAGATAGGAATATACATTCAAATATGAATAAGAGCAACCCCATAATTCCAAAAAGTAAATGGATTAAATATGAAACTGCCCTATGAAGTAGGAAACTGTGGACAAATTGCTCCACATAGTAAAAAGAAGCCAACATCAATGCACCGTGCGCCCAAAGAGAGGGTCTCATGAACCCAAAATTATCAAATTTTGGACTGGGTTGCGCTTTAGTTTTTCCTTACTTTATTGGACAATTTGGCATTTAATCCTAAAAGAAAATGTTTACAGAACTTATTAGCATATGTATGCTTGTAATGAAAATCGAGACTTTCTCCCTTGACATACATTGGGCCAAGGTAGATGTCAACAGATAGAGATTAGGGAGAATATAATGAACAATCTATGTGATCACAGCATAATGCTCTCACAGTAAAAGGAAGCTGAAGCTAGAAATAGCTGTTCGACATCAGGGAGTGAATGACCATACTTAAGGTTTGCATAAGTTCCTCACTAAAACAGGAAAAGCTTATTGGTGGGCAAAAGATACAATTTAATCCCCGAATCAATTGCAGCTAAAAGTAATGCTATAATCTATAATGTGAAAATCAAATTGATAATGTTTCCAAATGCTAAACTTGATCTTAACGATTTATTTAGGCATAGTTATTAAAGGTGCAAGGCGCACTAAGGCGCAAGGGGGTCCTGGAGCCTTGGCGCAAGGCGCGCGCCCGAGCGACTCGAGGCGCACCAAAAAAAAATCATAAATTCATAATACTAGTCACAAATAGTCAAATACCAACAATAAAACCATAAAATGCATGAGTTAAGTTCTAGTTAACTACTAAGGCATAATGTCTGTTGCGATATGTGTAGTAAAAAATTTCGATCTTTGTCTGTCTCTCTTTTTCTTTTATTTTCTGAACTTAAAAAACCCTAAAACACCATCAAAACCCTAAAATACCCTCAGCCCTAAAACACCCTAAATTACCCTAAGGTAGCCAAGTCGCGCGCCTGACTGAACAAGGCGCTAAGGCTGGAGCCTTAGCCGGGGCGTGCCTTTAATAACTATGTATTTAGGATTTCCATAACAGAGTGTATGATGAAATAGGACTTACATTGAGTGTTGGGATGGCAGCAATGACAAGGCTTGTAAATGCTACAGAAGTCTGCATGCAACTCACTTTAATCAGCAATTAGACTCAGGTCAAAGGAACTCATCATCAACAAATTCATAAGCCAAAGTACAAGAACAAAGCTTTCCCACTACAGATCAGTCTAAAAACAAATAGAATACTAATAACAGGCATATGACAAATGAATTTCATTGGAAGAACGTACTATCTATTTCATAATCTCATCAAGTATCATAACATTATAACTCCATAAACCAATAGCACTCCGGTCAATGAACAACAATACACATTGCTAGTTCTTGATATTTAATAACAACATGAACTTCAATTTTGCTATGACCTAAATTAGCACATGAAAGAGGAAGTTTATATTTTGTTTACTAACAATACATTAAGGCCTTAATCTAAAACCCAAGAGACAATATCACTAAATCAGTATAAATTCCCAGTTCACCAAGATACTAAATTTGCACACAACAATTTCTTCTCCAAATATTTGAAGCAAAAGAGAATGATTTAACAAAATAAACTGTAATTTGAGAATTTATATCTGCATCACAATTTAGAGAAATATGTCACAGCCGAAAAGAAATTAAGAAATTGATATACCGTGCAAGCAATAAATGACAAGAGAAAGAAAGCTTGATCAGTCGAGCTAAACTTAGTGAACGGCTGAATAAACGAGGGGACAATTTGATTCCCCACTTGCATATTCAAATTCCTCTCTAAATCCTCTTCGCCAAGAGTTCCATTCGAACGCCCGTCCGATTCGACGTAGGAATCTGACAATACTTCGTTGATGGAATTAGATTGCTTGGTGGGCTTAGAAAAGCAAATAGGAGTACAACGACAAGGGTTGAATAGATGGAGAGGTAACGAAATGGAATGATATGAGAGTGATTTTGAAGGTCGAGGAAATGGAATTGGATATGTATGAGTTAGAGAAGTGGAAGCATGAATGGAATTGGAGGTAATAAGATTGGGTTTCATGGCGGATACCGAAGATTCAGAGAAGGTTAAGTTTCGCTCTTTTTCTTCATTTTGCAGACGGAGGAAATTATGCTTTTCCTGCTGTGCCTGTTTGCCGAACACCCGATTCCTCCGTTATTTTTCCTTTTTCCTTTTTTTCTTTTTCTTTTCCCGTATCCATAAATTCCAATTATTGATTTTAGGTTTGTATAAAAATAAAATACTCCAATGTTGTACCCATTGAACACTTTCACTTGGATTTTAGGCTTAATATATCACTCGTGTTAACTTCGAAAGTTTTAATATAACTCCTTCAACTTGTTTAAAATGTCTCGATAACTATATCAATTTATTTAAAATATAATTAATTATTAAATTGTAAAAAAAATACATACAAAAATTATGTTGTACGCAATTTAAAAAAGTCAAACGAATGCACACGCAAGCTATGCATCAAAATTGGACTGACGTGTAGGAAAATCTAATATCTCTTATTACTTGAGCATTATTTTTTATGTTTTTTTTTGTTCTATTTGTAACAACTCTTCCTCACGATGAACAATATTATTACGTCATTTACAAAGTTATGACTTTTATGCTGAAAAATAATAATTAACCCACTTTTTTTTGTTTCAATATGTCACGTACGTGTCAATTCGTTTGACTTTTCAATATATATGCAACACACTTTCTACATATAGTTTATTTCTTTGCAATTGAGGGATTGATTGATTGATTATATTTTAAGCAAGTTATCGGTTTATAAACACACTTTAAAATTCAGAGAGTCAACCAAATTTTTTGAACAAATTCAGTTACGATGATGTATTCAGCTTTAGATTTTAGGTAATGGTATTCACATAAACTCTGAATGATCAAATATATTTGGTACGCTTATTAGATTTAAGCCTTCGCCAAGTCGTCTAGCACCGTTTCATGCCTCAACTCCACAATAAGTTTCGAGCCATTGAGAATGCTTGTTAGTCATCCTCTTTCCCGCACGCACCGCCTTCAGCTCCGTTGGTTGTTCGTTGGAAGGGCTTCATTATCTGCTCTGGAAGCAAGGGGTAGCATTCGCATAGGCTCCGGCAATTACTCACTTGTTTTTTGCTGACGATAGTTACTTGTTTTTAGGGCAAACTTGGAGGAATGTAATATAATCAAACAGTGTCTTCAACATTATGAGCAAGCTTCGGGGCAGAAAATAAATTTGTCTAAATCTTCCCTCCATTTCAGCAGAAATGTATCGACAGAGACTTGCTCACTTATTGGTGCATGTCTGGGTGTGGGTGTTGTTTCCAATCCGGACAAATACCTTGGTCTACCATCGCTAATAGGTAGAAATAAAAGGGAAGTGTTCGAATACCTGGAGATTATGATTAGAAAACGAATCAACGGTTGGAAAGTCAGGTTTTATCAAAGGCCGGGAAGGAAGTTCTTATCAAGTCAGTGTTACAATCACTTCCTTCCTATGTTATGAGTATGTTTCTTGTTACAAATACACTATGTGTAGATTTGGAAAAATTGCTTAATTCGTTCTGGTGGGGGTCAGAAGAAGGTAGTGGGAAAAAGATTCATTGGAAGTCTTGGAGAAGCTTTGTGAGCCTAAAAATCAAGGTGGCCTGGGCTTTAAAAATTTCCACAGATTCAACATTGCACTCTTAGCAAAGCAGGCCTGGTGTTTGTTGGTAAAACCATCCTCCCTGGCAACTAAAATTTTTAAGGCTCGTTACTTCCCACATTCTTCAATTCTCGAAGCTGAGGTAAGAGCTAATCCAAGTTATATTTGGCGTAGTATCCTTGATGGTCTTCCACTGTTGAAATCACAAATTCGTATTCTTATCGTCTCAAGGGAGGAGGTGAATGTATGGACTGATCCTTGGCTACCTTATGAAATCACTCCATATATGTTGATAGTATTGCGCCACCTAGTGATGAATCGATTACAGTGGCTATGTTGCAATCTGATAGGAATGACGAGTGGGATCATTCGATTTTGCAGAATCTATTCTCAGTAAGGAATAGATTACTTATTTCTAAGATCACTCTTAGCCAAAGAGACACGGGATCGATGGTGGTGGAGGTTAGAACGAAATGGACCCTATTCGGTTAAAAGTGGCTATAGCTTTCTACAAAATAATAATGTTAATAGTCAAGAGGTTGTGATGGATAGGGTTCTGAACAACATTTGAAGGATTAAAGTCCCTCCTAAAGTTTGACATCTGTTGTGGAGAGCAAGCATTATGTGTCTGCCAACAAGATCCGAGCTAGTAAAGAAAAGAATCAATATCCCTACGATTTTCCCACGATGCAATATCCATGATGAAACAATCCTACATGCATTAGTCACCTGTCCAGAAGCAATACATGTTTGGATGTTGTCTAAGGTAGGAGATATGAGCTCTCGGGTTAGTAGTTTCTGTGATTTCTGGGCTTTCATTATAAACCACCATGATAATATATCTGTTGAGATTACTGCTACATTATGCTAGGCAATTTGGAATGATAGAACTAGGCTGATGTGGGAAGAGAATCGACATCCTCCTACTATTTCTTATAATAACACAACGGTGTTTCTGAACAGTTGGCAGCAGGCCCAAACAGTGAGTGCAGCGCCTGGTGGAGAAGTAGTTAGTTCGAAGTGGTTGTGCCCGGCACAAGATAGTTTGAAGCTCAATATTGACGCTGCACTATTCCAGTATACAGGTCAAACTAGTTTTGGTTTTGTGTTAAGGAATCATAAAGGGTGTTTCATAGCTGCTGGCAATAGTGTGATCAATAACTATCAGAGCCCGCTATTGGTAGAAGGAATGAGTTGTCATGAAGCTCTTAGTTGGTTGAAGAAAGAAGGTTTTACTAATGTTCATCTGGAAATGGATTCTCAGCTCTTGGTTCTTGCAATTTATAGAACTACAGAACTAGTTTCCCCCTTTTGGCGTTATTGTTGATGATTTTAAAGCTTTGATTAGCGAGCTAAATATTTTATCTGTTTCTTTCATTAGGAGATCAACGAATAAGATCGCTCATATGCTTGCAAGAGCGTCTAGTTTTGTGTCTGATCATGGAATATGGAAACATAATCCCCCTAGTTCATTTGTAATGACTTAAGTGCTGATATTGAATAATAAAGTTTCATTTGATTTTAAAAAAAAAAGCCTTGGGGTAATTTTAATCTCCACTAAAATTTAAATCTAATAAACCTAAATCAAACGATAAATGAAATTGAAGATCCATCTCAACATCAAATGTAGATTTTAGATTTGTATATAAATACTTTAATATTGTTAGCTATGAATAATTTTTTCTTTTTTCGTGAAAATGAACAATTTTATTTTAATTATGGCAAAATATAATAAAACAATCTAAATGTTTATGATCTAAGTTAAATTTATATATATTTATTTATTTTTACGTTTTTATTTATATATTAATTTCACCAATATTAATTTCTCCTTTAATATCTTTTTTTTATTAAAGATTGGTTAGCGAGAAAGGGTAAGCGATGGACATCCCATCTATGCTGGCACCCCCACCACAGACCCAAAAAAGCCCCAAACCAAATTTATTAAAAAAGAAAATAAATGTCATAATACAAAAAGAATAAATTGAAGCCAAAGAATTAGGAAAAGCGATAAACGCAACGTCCTACACGATCATGAAAAAAGACTGATCCACAAAAATCCGGGACAACATCCCACCAAGTCGAAGCTGTTGCCGTCCGTTCATAATTTGCAAGCGAATCCGCAACATGATTTCCTTCACGAAAAATATGAGACACCACAAAAGCCACAGAATCGATCTGATTTAAACAATTGAACCATTTTTGTCTAAGCAACCAAGGAACCGAACAAGATTTAGATTTGAACATGTGCACAACATACATTGAGTCGCTTTCAAGCCAAATTTTCCACCAACCTTTGTTGATAGCCATGTCAATGGCGTAAATAGCAGCAGATAGTTCAGCAAGATAAGCAAAGGAACTTTCAATCGGAAAGGCAAACGCACCAAGACACATGCCAGTATGCGAGATAAATACCTCCGCAACCCGCAGGACCAGGAGCACCCGTGACAGACGCATCAGTATTGATCTTAATCCAATCCCTCGGAGGTGGTTGCCAAAAAATCGGAGTAATGTGTGGAGCCTTAGCAAGACGCTTTTCAATCCCGAGCTCACTTAAGATTTGAAGTTTTACTAGGGAATTCCAAACAGATCCCCGTCCAGTGTGAGCAGATTCACGAACAGCTCCCCAAATCCGTCTCAGCGTGACAGAAGTATCAACCCTCTCATCCTAAAAAATGGACCTATTACGAGTAAGCCATAGAGCCCAAATTGTATTAACAATTGCTGCCGCCCACAAATCAGCGATTTGAGTACTGAAACGTTGAATAACAGCATGATCAACCAGATTTTTAAGAGTCGAGTCTGTGTTAATTCGTCTTCCAAACAATGAGCTAACACCATGCCAAATAAATTTGGAAAACCGACAGGAGACAAAAAAGGTGGTCCAACGTTTCAGAATCTAATGAGCACAAACTGCAACGAGAAACAACTTGACAGTCGCGCAACTGAAGCTGATCATGTGTTGGCAAATACCCAAGATAAGCCCGCCATCCAATAAGCGAGTGTGCAGGAGGAACACTCGGACACCTTAAAAACCGACTCCAAGGCTGATGAGAAGGAGGAGATCTAAGCCAAGCGTACAGGAGCTTAACAGTTAAAACCTCACTTGTAGCAGGCTTCCAAACACAAATATCAACATCGTCCCTACCCCACTTAATATTCCGCAATCTATTCTCCACATCCGCAGGTAACACGGGCAGATTATGCTAATTATTACCATCCAAATAATCCTCCACTAAATCAAAACAACGACGTTGTTGACTAGCAGATAGGCCAACCTGTGCAGCTAGTGAATGACACATCCAGGCCCCATTCCAAAAATTAAGTTCAGAGTGCTGACCAATCCACCAAAAACAGTGATGCTCAACTTCAGAATAAATGGATTTTATCGAGCCCCAAATAGAAGAATTCATGATATAATGTCGTGATTGTCCCGCTTTATTGAAAAAACGAGTTCTAAGTAAGTTAAAGTAGAGAGACTTTTCTTGAAGAAGACCTCAAGCCATCTTTCCATTCAATGCCTTGTTTAGAATAGACAGATTCTTGATTCCAAGACCTCCATCCTAAAAGTTTTGACAACAAATTTTCCAAGGGACAGTGACAAGCTTCTTGCAATTAATGGACCCAGACCAAATAAAATTCCTCATATGCCTAGTCATACGTGTAAGCAACGCAGAGGGCCACTTATAAATGCTAAAAGAGTGAATGAAGCTACCGGTAATTACAGAATTTACCAGAGCCACTCTCCCAGCCATAGACAAACAATGCCTTTTCCATTTAGCAAAGTGAGCAAGCACCCTATCCATCAAACTAGTCAGATGTCGTGTCTTTGGTAAACCAAAAAACAAAGGGACTCCAAGATAGCGAAATGGAACAGACCCTTGATGAATACCAATAATATCAGCAAGACGATTGCCACGTCCAGAAAAAACAAAGGAGCCCAAAAATAATTCAGATTTGTTCCAACTAACACACTGACCCGAGATAGATCCATACAACTCAAATACACCCTTAATAACAGCTAGATTACCCGAAGAGGCCCTGCAGAAGAGAAGAATGTCATCATCATAAAATAAATGAGTCGAAAACACCTTTGCAGAAGTATATTGCATTGGAGCAAGTCACCCAGTATCCACGAGGTGAAGCAACCAACGGCTAAAAAAGTCATCGGCAATACCAAACAATATAGGAGACAGCGGATCGCCTTGTCGAACCCCTCTTGAACATTTGAAATATCCCTTAATGGCTCCATTGTTCAAAATTGAAATCTGAGATGCAGATAAAACATTCAGAATCCAGTCTCTGAATTGAATAGAGAAACCAAAAGCGTCCATCACGGCAAGTAAAAAATTCCAATTTAAAGTGTCAAAAGCTTTCCTGATGTCAACCTTCAAGGCTAAGTTCCCTCCAAAACACTTTTTATGAAGCATATTAGTGCCTTCAGAAGCAAGCGAAATGCATTGGTGAATACTTCGTCCAGGAATAAATCCAAATTGATTTTGAGAAACAATGCGAGATGCAATAGAAGCGAGTCTATCAGCCAAAATTTTTGCAATTATTTTATAACTAAAGTTGCTCATTGCAATAGGTCTATACTGATCAAGAGATATCGCACCCTCCACCTTCGGGATAAGGACCATAATACTAGAGCACAAGCCAGGATGTATTATGCCACTCATAAAGAAGCTTTTGACAACAGCAAACACATCAGCACCAACAATATCCCAGAAAGACTGAAAAAAGACCCCAGAAAACCCATCAGGTCTAGGAGAACTACTGATATCCATTGCAAAGACTGCCATACGAACTTCATTCATATCCGGGCAATGAGTAAGCAAATCATTATCCAAGTCAGAGACAAGATGTGGAACAACCTCATAAACTAGATCATAATTTTACGGCAAGACCTCATCATTTTTAAAAAGACTTGAATAAAATTCAGCAATATGTGTCCCAATTTGATTCGGATTAAAGACCAGCTCATCCTCAATTTGAAGCACCGAAATTCCAGAGGCAGCAGCTCGAATAGATGCCATACGATGGAAGAAGCTGGTATTTCGATCTCCCTCCTTAAGCTATCTAACTCTGCTCTTGTCACGCAAAAAACCTCCTTTCTATGCAAAATATTATCCAAGTGTGCATGAGCATTCATCTCCTCATGATGTAGTTCAGGAGTAAACCCATTCTCAGAGATTTCTGCCTGCACACGGGCCAGATTCGTCTTAGCATCAGTGAGACACATATCAATGTTATCAAAAACCACTTTATTCCAGTGACGGAGCACCGGCGAAGTCGCCTGAGTTTATCGCATAAAGCTTGCATAGGAGGTAAGCTAGGATGCATTCCATTCCAAAAATCAGCAATCACCTCCCTAATCCTCGGATGCAGAATCCACATAGGCTGAAATCTGAATCTAGAGATAGGGCGATTCCCCTTGGAGCATCTAAACATCAAAGGGCAATGGTCAGAGTGATGTCGCGGCAAAGCCAAACTGCAAATCGATTCCCAGAAGTCCGAGAATAAAGCAAATAATAAAACTCTATCCAGCCGACATTCAACCCGCGTAGTGCCAGACCTTCCATTAGACCAAGTAAAGAAGGCCCCATGAGTGGGACCATCAACAAAAGAACTAGAATCAATAAAATCACGAAACTCCCTACAAGGACGCAAAACAGGAGCCCGTCCCGATTTCTCATGAGATCCAAGGACAGAATTAAAATCTCCAAGAAGCACCCAATGCCCATTCAACCTATTTTGATGAGCCAAAATATCATCGAACATAGTGACACGTCTATTTGCCTAAACGCTCCCGTAAACAAAGCAGACAAAAGTATTTAAATTAGACAAACTCAGAATAACAAATTGTTCATGTCTGAAACAAATATTGGTAACCATGGAAGAATTAATCTTTGCAAAAACCCATAGAGCTGGAAGCTCCTTATTGTTCATAGCAATTAAAGACAAACCAAGCCTTCCCCAGAAGGCCTCATTAACAGAACTGAACTCCACCATAGGCTCAGCTAAACAAAGAAAATCCGGTTTATGAAGAGAACACAAATGATGTAAGTAACCCTGAGTATCCCTATAAAGAATACCCCTATAACTCCAGTAAAGAAAGATCATTTAAAACGGACCGGAGGTTTACTGGCTCGTTTGTTTCGAGCTGGCAAATTCTCCGTTGTTGTCATGGTTTTTTCCCTCCGCCTTACTTTCTTAGTGCTAACTGTGTTCCAGCTATTGTCATCCTCCTCTGCCATATCAGCCCAGGATTTAGTATGGGATGATGATTCAGATGCTGAATCAGCTCCTTCATATCTAGTGAGAATATTGTCCATTCCAAGTGAATCCGGCCTATCAGTTTTATCACAACTGTATTCATCCTCCTTCCTAAGTTGCGGGCTGCCAAGTAGAACAACCTCCACCATACAACCAGTATCAGTAGGAGGCCTAAGCTCAAAAACAATCCGTGAAGTGGCATATTGAACAGGCACCTCGGTCTGAATTGCATTAGGCTTTTTCACAAACTTCCTCTCCTGTGAAACCGTTGTACGTTTTCTTTCAATAACCAGAGCCTCTAGAACCTTTTCCAATGGTTTTTTATTTTTCCTGCAGTCATAAGCCATGTGGCCAATGTTTGAACAAACTTTACATAAGCTTGGTAATCTCTCATACACCACATCTATCCAAATTTGTTTTCCTTCTCTCTCAATACCCATTTTAACAGGAAGGTCATTCATCAAATCCACATCAATTAACATTCTAGCATAATGACCAAACTCACCTTCAAGAGTGGTATTATCAAATCGTATAAGCCCTCCAATACCCTTTGAAATATTCGAAAGAATTTGAGGATCCTAATACTCCCATGGAAGAGAATATAATCTAACCCAAACCTGAGCATTTGTAGACTTCTCAGCATAGGGGTCAAAGTCCGGAACCCATGGTTGCAAACGGAAAGTACCTGGTTTAGTATTGATAATGCTCCGCGCTAGCAACTGATTCTTGATCTCCTAGGATCCCAAAACCACATGAAAAAATCCTCTCCCGATAGATATCAGTTGCCAAGAATCCTTCAAACCCCAAACTTTTGTTAAAGTTTCCTTAAGAGAGAGAACCTTCCATGGGGCATCTCCTTTGTTTAAGATTAACCTGCCAATCAGAGATGAGGAGCAAAGGGCCGCACGCCTATCAAAGGCAGATTGAGAAATTCTAACCGACCGAAGACCTCCAATATCAAAAATCACAGCAGACGAGCAAGGAGTCGGATCCAGATTCCCAGCAACGACCTTCGCAAATGACCTGCCCTGCACCTCCAAATTAGGCTTTCTCAAAGGATCATGTGAAATCGAAGCAATCTGTGGTTGCGGGATATGCGATTGCGAATTATGAAAATGGGCCTTTGGATTAAAGAGAACCTCTATACCGAGGTAGTTATCTAGATAATCCATGGTGGATCATTTCACCTTTAATACCTATTTTTATCAAATTTTACTTTTTAATTTTACTTTTTAATTTTATTTTTTTATTTATTTTTTATCTCTAGACTAATTTTACTTTTTATTCTTGTACTTATTTATTTTTATTTATATTTACTTTTTACACTGACAAATAATTTTGATCAAATTTGGTATTTTATCATGTTATGCAATTTTAATATTTATTTTTAATCATTTTAAGATGATTATTTTTTAAAAAAATATAGTATTTATATATTTTCTTTGATTAACTTTATTTCAATTTCCTATATTTTACTATCTTTTAATTTTAATAATTGAAGTAATTAATTTTAATCTATATATTTACATATGATTAATTTACTAATGCAAACATGAATGTATAAAAACTATTCTTAAAAACAATCCACAACTCTAATTTATTATTTTCTTTGAGCTAAATGGCCATAAAAAGAATTAGGGTATATAATTCTCTTTCTTAAACTGAAACACATATATAAGAGAATTCAGTGTCATTTCATTCTTTTCTCCTTATTTTACATTTTGGATTTCATTTCGTTGCCCCTTTGCGAACTAAATTCCCTCCTAATAATTTGAAGAGGAACTAATAAATTGTTGGAGTTAGATTTTAACGCAAACTCCTTGAAATTTAACTTAATAGCCTAATAAATGAGTTTTTTTAGAGATATACTTATTATTAATAGTTTTATGTTGAAATTATATTTTAATATTAGTTTTTTAAAATTATTTTTAACTTAATTATAAAAAAGATTTCATAAATATTGAAGTTTTTCTTTATTGTAAATTAGGACAAATTTAAAAAAAATGATAATATAAAATATCACTTAAAAATAAATAAATTTAAGAGATAATTTTAAAACTAATGCATGTAGTTTCACCGATTTATATATAACTGCATGTGGGTTTATTTTTCCTTTTTTATATAAAAATAAGACTAAAATCCTTGCCCGTTAGCAAAATAAAAACTTTTAAATTGATGATATCCATGCAACTTTAATTTTTCAATTTTTTAGTTTTGTAGTCATTTAGATATTAAAAAAATAAAATACATACTTCTAAAATAATATATGGTACTAAACAAATTACCATTAGTCCTATTTTTAGGATAAAAAAAACCAAAATACTTATCTACAAATTAGCGGACCTAAAATTTTTTATTTTAGAATTATGCTAAATTTAATAAACCTTCAAATTCATATAATAATTGAAAATCTATTTTAAATCCTCATCGAGGTTTATGGTTTGCATTGACTTTGAAAGTTGGTAGACATGCCCTTACTTAAACTTTTATTTACAAAAAAAATATGATAAGTGCGAGTATCGAAATGGCAAGAGGTTTATGTTATAAATGAAGTTAAAGGACTAGGACCACATCGTTAAAAAGGCCAAACATGTCACATTCAGACCCTTTAATAGGGTGTACAATAAATCTTCGGGTCAAATATATGAATATTATAATTGAGTACAAAATTACAACTAAATCATATCACCAAACTTAATTCTTAATATGTCATTATTTTCTATATATTAGGATTTTACACTAAAATTTAAAAAATCTAGACTTCAATTCATAAATCATAAACCTTAGAAAATATATTCTAGACTTCTAATTTATAAATTCTAATCCTTAAAATATATTAAAAGTACTGATTTCACTAGTTTGAAATAATCTAAAATTATGACTTGATATAGTCGTAAATAGTTTTTAAAAGATGAATGTCTGTGTAATTTTCCCTAAATCTTACTACACAGATACCAAGAGGCCCTAAAATCTATAATAACATTGCTTTAAACCTACCTTTTCTTTGTTCTTATTTTGTTCTGCTTCTCTCTTAAAAGAGAAATTTTAAGTACTTCGAAATTAGTACACCAAACCAATAAAAATAGTTATACATACCACTATATCAGAGATGATTGGAGTAAAGAAAATAATATATATAAAAAAACAAGCCGCCTAGAGAGAGAAGCTCTGCCTTCTCTTTAGGTTTTTTCCTAATCTTTGCCGCCGCCCCCCTCCCCTCTTTGCAGCCCACCACCTCTTCCTCTCCTGCTCTCTGCCTTCTTCTTCTTTCTTTCCATTCCTTTTCTTCTTTTCTCCTTTTCCAATTTTTTGCAATCTTAAGCTACAACAAAGTAGCCAGATCTAATCGGAGGAGGGAGAAGGAAGCTTGTCTTCCTTCTTCCTCCTTCCATCTATGGTTATTTTTTATTTTTTCTAGCTTTTTAGTGTTTCGTTTTCAGTTGAAAACCCATTCCTTTCTTCGGATTTTCTCCATCTGATTCGCACTCGTTAGCTATATTTCTATCGTTTACACTTTTTTCAGGTTTAGTAAGAACGGAAATGTGTTATTTTATTCGTAGATCTACATATCTACGGGGTTGCACCAGTAAAAAGGACTCAGATCCAGGTAGTCCAGTTAGTCAGAAGAAACTAAATGATGACGATTGGTTTGCGGTGGCTTTTATGTGGAGTTGGATTCGGGAGAAGTATGAGTTTTATCGTCTTATTGTTGTAGTTGTACCTTTTATGGTTATTTTTGCTCTTTGTAGTCCTTTTATTTCCTTTATGGATGTTGTATTAGGCATTTGCCTGTACTTATGTAAGATTTTATCCCTTGCTATTTTCATGATGTACTCGTATTTTATCATCTAATGAAATGATTAAGCATCTTTATAAAAAAAAATAATAATAATAATATATATACCACTACATGAAAGATGATTGGTGTAAAGAAAAAAAATTTATACATGTGGCATGGATTGATTGGTCGGAAATATTACTTCCGGACAGCGTCGAATACAGGATTGGGCCACTAGGAGAGCAAAAATTACACAACAACAACAACAAAGCCTTAGTCCCGAAATGATTCGGGGTCGGCTAACATGAACCATCATATAAAACCGTGAAATCAAGTCGTGTCAGTGACACAAATTCGCTCCCTCCACTCCGTCCTATCCACTACCGTATTTTCCTCAATTCCCAGTGAACTCGTATCACTCTCGATCACCCTCCTCCAAGTTTGCTTAGGTCTTCCCCTACCCCTCACCATTACATCCATTTGCCACTCTTCGGTTCTTCTAACCGGCGCATCAAGCGCTCTACGTCTCATATGGCCAAATCGCCTTAGTCGGTTTTCTCTCATTTTATTCTCAATAGATGTGACCACTACTTTTGTCCTAATTATTTCATTACTCACCCGATCCTTTCTCGTATGACCACACATCCATCTCAACATACACATCTCCGCCACCGACATCTTATGGATGTGGCAGTGTTTCATTGCCCAACACTCCGTACCATATAACAATGCTGGTCTAATTGCCGTCCGGTAGAATTTTCCCTTCAATCTATTAGGCATGCCGGGGTCACAAAGGAAACCCGTAGTACTCTTCCACTTCGACCAATCAGCTTTAATCCTATGAGCAACATCTCCATCTACTTCTCCATCCGTTTGGATAATAGATCCTAAATACCGGAAGCAATCTGAGGCCTGAACAACTCTCCCATCTAGGGTGATTGTCCCTGCCTCCCTACTCCTATGGCCGCTAAACTTACACTCCAAATATTCTGTCTTACTTCGGCTCAACTTAAAGCCTCTAGATTCTAGAGTTTGTCTCCATAGTTCCAACTTCCTCCCCACGCCTTCTTTCGTCTCATCAACCAACACAATATCATCTGCAAACAGCATGCACCATGGTATACCATCTTGAAGTGAACTTGTTAGTTCATCCATAACGATGGCAAAAAGAAATGAGCTTAGTGCGGAACCTTGATGCACTCCAATCGTAATAGGAAACTCTTCAGTCTTCCCAACACTAGTACGTACACTCGTGCATGCTCCCTCATACATGTCCTTTATGATGTCAATATATTTTCGCGAAATGTCTTTCCTTATCAAGGCCCACCAAAGTACTTCCCTTGGTACCTTATCATATGCTTTCTCCAAGTCAATGAAAACCATATGCAAGTCTTTCTTCTTATTTCGATAGTGCTCCATTAATTGTCTCATTAGATGGATGGCTTCCATAGTTGATCTTCCCGGCATAAAGCCAAACTGGTTTTCTGAGATCTTCACCGTCCTCCTTAGCATTTGTTCGATCACTCGCTCCCAAAGTTTCATAGTGTGACTCATTAATTTGATTCCCCGATAGTTGGCACAATCTTGGACATCGTCTCTGTTCTTATACAAAGGGATTAAGATACATTTTCTCCATGTAAAAAAAATTACTAAATCAAACTCGTTCAAAAAGAAATTAGACACATATATATATATATATATATATATATATATAGGTGCACTCTTAATGGGTATTGTCATTTATCACTATGAATGGGTACTATAATAATAGCCATTGGATTATTGATTGAATGGTTTAGATTTAAATTTATTTAATAATATTAAGTTTCAATTAAAATAATATTAAAAAGTTAATATTAATGACTAATCACAACTTCCAAAATTAATTCCAAGTTCCAAGATAGAAGGAATATTGTAGTACCCTACATTGTTTGATTGTAAAACTACTAAAACTAAGCTACGAAATTATCCTCAAGAACACCTTAATTACAATAAAGCTATCCGGCCAGATAGGATGGGAGGAAAATTTTTTTTGATACCAAATTACCCTTACATAAAAAATTTATATTTTTATATTTTATATTCATGTATTTATTTAGGAAAAATTACAAAACTAGATCAAATGGGAGGCTCATTTACATATTTAACCCATTTACTCAACCTACTACATATCTAGACTCATTTTGTGTGACTTTCCCTTAATACCCTTAACCTTCCCACTTCCTCCCTTACGCGAACGTTCTCTCCCCTCTTCTCCTTGGTTGCGCGAAACGGTGGCAGCTCCTCCATTAATGATTCTAAGACTTTTGATCTTCCTATCTTCCTTTAAATTGCACGAAATCTGCTTCATTTCTCCAAATCACAATGAATTTCTCTTCTTCCTCTCTTCTAAGACTTTTGATCTTCCTATCTTCCTTTAAATTGCACGAAATCTGCTTCATTTCTCCAAATCACAATGAATTTCTCCATTAATGATTCTAAGACTTTTGATCTTCCTATCTTCCTTTAAATTGCACGAAATCTGCTTCATTTCTCCAAATCACAATGAATTTCTCTTCTTCCTCTCTTCTAAGACTTTTGATCTTCCTATCTTCCTTTAAATTGCACGAAATCTGCTTCATTTCTCCAAATCACAATGAATTTCTCCATTAATGATTCTAAGACTTTTGATCTTCCTATCTTCCTTTAAATTGCACGAAATCTGCTTCATTTCTCCAAATCACAATGAATTTCTCTTCTTCCTCTCTTCATCTCTTGATTCTGCAACTTCCTAATCCTAGAAAACGAAGTCATGGTTCTTCATCTTCCATTTCCTGCTCGTTCGAAGAAATGGTGGTTCTACGTTATTTTCATCGTTTTTCTCAGTTTATCATATTGGGTTCATCAAAAAATGTAAGTATATACTGTTTTTTCTGTGTTTTCTCCATAAATCCACTTAGCATATGCGGTTATCACGAGGTCTTCGGGGAGAAATTTTTCGATTTCACTTCGCGAAACGCTGATTACGCGAAGTTTGCGAGGTAATTCGATAAATTTCTCTCGTAGACTCCGCAAAATCATCGTTTCGCGAAATCAGAGCGTCACATTTTTCCTCACAGACTCCGCGAAATCATTCTTTCGCGAAGTCAGAGCGTCACATTCCTCCTCGCGGATGTCGCGAAATAATTGTTTCGCTAAGTAAAATCACCATCTTCCTTGCACATTTATGTTCGCATACGTAGCGAATCATCGTTTCGCGAAGCCAAATCTTCATTTTTTCTGACTAACACGATTAAATTTTTCTGAAGGTGGTTGAATACGTAATATTCATTCCTGGAAGCTGGTGTGTTAGGGTGCCATGAGAGATATCCATTCAAAAATGCCTGGACTTCCAACCATCAGTTGTGAATAAAAGTCTACACCGTGGAACATGTCCATTCCTCAGTGGTTAATAAGCGCCTATGTGTCGTGAGACATCCATCCATCTGTAGTGAAAAGTAGCCTATGTATAATGAAGTGATTTGTTAGGAGTTTATTGTGGCAATCTTAGTGAATAGTAGCCTATGTATTATGAAGTGATTTTTTAGGAGTTTATTGTGGCAATCTTGTTGTAATTTTTGTTGTTGTTGTGATTTTAATGTTGTTATTGCGGCAATTTTGTTGTAAATTTTGATAATGTTATGATTTTAATGTTAGAATCCGTTGTTGTTTGCCCTTTTTTGTTATATATCACTTCGCGAATTAGCTTCAAAACACATCCAGGCTTCGCATATGCGAACTAAATTCATCAAGCAAACCCAAACATTTACTTCGCAGACTTCACATAGTATGGAATATGCGAAGTCAGACGGGATGGAGCGAGCCGCGCGTAAATATTGGGGGTATTAAGGGAAAGTCACACAAAATGAGTCTAGATATGTAATAGGTTAAGTAAATGGGTTAAATATGTAAATGAGCCTCCCATTTGACCTAGTTTTGTAATTTTCCCATTTATTTATTAGGAATTGCAAAAGTTATTAGTGGGTTACGTTTTAGTATATGCATGTAATTTAGTATATGCATGTATATTGATTAAATATAATATTTACCATAAATAGAATCATTTGACAAAAAAAGGCTTAATACATCATTTGCCCCTGAACTTGTCCAAAAAGCTTGATTGGCCCCCTAAACTTTTAAAGTGTTCCAATAGCCCCCTGAACTTGTAAAAAATGTTCAGTTAGCCCCCTGAACTTGCGTAAAACGTAATCAATTGATCACTCAGTCATAAAAAAGTAAGTTAAACGCGGAAGATATATTCCACGAGTCTTATAAAAAGTAAAACGACCAAAATCGGAATATACGATTCTAATATTAGAGAAGACAAATTGCATAGTTGAGCAAGCAATAACTTCATTTTTAATCTATTTTTTAATTATGCAATAACATTTTAAGGTACGTGGAATACATCTTCTGCATTTAACTTACTTTTTTACGATCGAGTGATCAATTAATTACGTTTTACGCAAGTTCAGGGGGCTAACTGAACATTTTTTGCAAGTTCAGGAGGCTATCGGAACACTTTGAAAGTTCAAAGGGCCAATCAAGCTTTTTGGACAAGTTCAGGGGGCAAATGATGTATTAAGCCACAAAAAAAATACATAATTAATTACTTAAACTTTTAAAGATCAAACCTTTGATTAATTATTTTTTCACATTTAGCTTTTTATTATTGATTTTATTATGGATCTGGCCTTTATTTAACTTTTTCATCGAATTTGGAAAAAGAGAAGATCGATATGACGATTCTAATGCTGAAAATCACAAAATGAAACGAGAAGATCGAGTTTGGAAGAACTTTTTACTCTCTATCTATCATAGTTAATAAATTTTTATTTTTATTTGTCCACATCAATAGGCCTAATCGTCGTAACAATGCGTGCCGTCCATACTCAACGAAAAAGTTCAATAAGGGCCAAATCCATAACAGAGTCAATGACCAAGGGTTCTGGAAAAATAATTGATCAAAGGCTTAATCTTTAAAACAAATAAAGTTCAGGAGCTTAATTATACTTTTTGACTAATTTTTAAGTATCAAATTTCACTTTTAATTCTATGAAAATAAATGTGTATAGCAACTCTTATTTAATATTTGCATAACATGATTTCAAAATTAAAGTCGTTTAAATTATCAAAATCATCAATTTGATCATTAAATTAGTTAAAAATTATTAATTGAATCCTTATGCTGCAAAAAAATCATTAATTGAATTCTCATCGAAAATCATTTGGTTGAATAGTTTTAGACCTTTTTTTCCCAAATCTATTTTGAGTTAACACAAAGATCATCACAGTTAATATCGAATAGTCACAGTTTCTGATTTTAGGATATGACGAAGACTCAATTGATGATTTTTACTGAATTCAGGAACCTAATTAAAGGTTTTGATAGTTTAAAGTCCTAATTGACTTTGAAATTTTAGTTTAGGAGTCAAATGAGTTTTATGACTTTAATATTTTAAGACTATCTCTTTTTATAATATTTTTTTCTTTATCAAAATTTTATTCGTTTAGTTATATTTTTTTGACAAAATATAAAAATAAACTTTATGGTTTAGTCGATTGGTAAGATAGTACTCCCCGTTTAAAAGTTTGCAAATAATAATATATATTTGTATGAATTTTGCAGTTAAATCATATATGAGTCAATTTGAGCAAAAAAAAAAAAACACATGTGGTCTCGTTAATTTATAAAGTTAGACCTTAAATTTCGGATAATTTGCAAAGCCAATGTTTTTTAATTGTCAAAAATTCCCTCGCCTTGCAGTATTTTTTTATTTAATGACTAAAATGAGGTTTTTAACGTTTATTCATGTAAAATTATATTATTTCATTTGCTAAATATTCTATTATTTTATTTGATATTATTTCGTTTTGAACAAAAGAAACGAGCTGCTCGCAAAAAAGCTCGTGATTAAAATAAATAAGCAGTTCACGAGCTAAACTCGTTGACAAGATAAACGAGCTGGTTCGTGAGCATCTCGTGAACAAACGATCTTCTAAACGAGCCAAGTTGAAACACAAATTTGAGCTCGAAGCTCGACTCGAGCTCGTTAACCTTATGATGAGTCGAGCTTCAGCAGGACAAAACTCGGTTTGGATCAGCTCGATTACAGCCGTAGTTGTAATGGAGCCGAGCTTTGGCATACCCATGTTCGGCTCATTAGAATATTGACAAGTTCGAGCTCAATATTCTGTTTGTGAGCTGATCACAAACTTTTAACGAGCTTGTTCACGAGCTTTGTTACCACTAGCTCATTACTTTTCTCATAAATTTATTCATAACTATGTAATCGAGCTTACTCATGAGTTTTTGAGCTGAGATTCGTCATGCGCAAGCTCGTCTTGTTTAAAAATTAAGTTGAAACTAATCAAACTTTTATCAAATCAATATATATTATCCATCTCCATTAAGATGAATCTTCTATAGAAAACGATAACAAGGAATATTTGCCTCGTTGACACTCCTAATTACATCATATTGCTTTAAACCATAATTTCAAACACTTGAACTGGGGATGCAAACGAGCCGAACCGAGACCGAATAGGGGTAGGCTCGGCTCGGCTCGGTTCGATAAGTTCGGAGATCGGGCTCAGCTTGAGCTCGAAGCTCGTCGAGCCTGGAATTTTGGAGCTCGACTCGAGCTCGGTATAGGTTCGGCTCGACTCGAGCCTGGAATTGAATAAATTGCTTTTGAGTCATTCTGTTAGGGTGAATTGTCAAAATAGATTAAATAAAATTTAAAATAATATTATTACTCTTTATTCCTTTCATTAATTTACATTTATAATTTTATGTAAATTTTATCTCCTAATTTTATCATCTCATCAATTTAGGCTCGACGTACAAAATAACACTAAAATAGACTTATCGTTTAAAAAATGGTACCAATTTATGTCTTAATAACGGAACGAAACATATCATTAATATTACTCCGTTAAGTTCTATCAATTGTATGTGGATGGAGAAATCAGAACTTAACGGAGTAATAGGAATGATGTGTCCAATCCGTTATCGAACCTTAAATTGATACCTTTTTATAAACGTTAAGCCTATATTGTTTAGAGAGATGATTAACTTTTTTTTTTTTTTTTTTGGTAAAGAGAGATGATTAACTAATTATTACTAATTTCAATAATTAAAAAATAATTAATATATTTTCTTTTCAAAAAATCGGGTACAATAAATGAATTTCACCAATTCCAATATCCAATTCAATGTACAGGAAAGATGTTGGGAAATTAAAATATTAATTTAACACTTTTTCCAATAAAATATTAAATGTATTTTAATTTTTTTTTTTGAAGAAACATGTATTTTAATTTTAAGTTCCAATAATTAAAAAAATAAAAAAAAAAAAAATCTCATTAAGGACAATTTAGATATTTTAATGGAGCTCTGGGGTATCTTGTCAGGTATTAAACTCGCCATTCGCATGGGTGTTAAAAAGCTCTCGGTGGAATCTGATAATCTGGAGGCTATTAACAGGATTTCAGATAGCCAGGCTGTTTGTCTGAAGAGCCAGAATCTCATCAAAGCTATTTTGAGGCTTCGTCCTGCCTTTGAGTATCTTAATTTCTCCCATATTTTTAAGGAGCAAAACCGCGTGGCGGATCGCTTAGCAGCTGCTGGGCATGGGAGAATGTTAGGTGTTTCTACCCTATCTGTTCCTCCTTCTTTTCTTTTGCCTTCTCTCCTAAAGGATAGGATTGGAGTCAGCCTTCCTAGACTGATCCCGGTGTAGGTTTTTTGTTGGTTTTGTTTTTCTCCTTTCCTTTCTTACCAAAAAAAAGATATTTTAATGGATTCTATCCATTCTATCCTTAATTAACTTTATAATGTGTTATTCTTTTATTTTTTAAAGAACTTTATAATGTGAGGGTTTATCTTGGTCTGCTGTATTGCTTAATTAATTAAGCATTGATTTTTTAAAATTGTACATGAATTTCGGGAAAAAAAAAAGTACATCAACATGTCTTTGATCTCTCACTACGTACATGTTTTTTTTGTTCATTATTTCATATATTTTGACTTATAAATTTTGCTGTTATTTTAATTAACTTTAAAAATTCAATTAATTTTCTAAAAACTTCAGAGTTAAGAGTTTTTTTTTACCTTTTCTTATTTTTTAATTTCCTATTATTTTTTGGATTTTGTTAGGCACAAAAAAGATGGAGCAATTAGATTATGATAGGATACGTTAGATTATGTTACGCTAATTTAAGCAACGGTAAGTTACATTATATTTTGCTAAGTTACGATATATTAAATTACCTTAATTTACGTTAAGTTACGGTACGCTATGTTATGTTACACTTAGGACCGACTCGGGGTGCGATGACCTAGGGCCCAGGGCCGGAGAGGGTCAAAAAAAAAATTTCTAACCTTATATGCATATACGAAAATTAATTTTTTTATAATATAAATAGTGATAAAATGATATAGGATGACCTATTTATTTTTGAAAGCCCGTTGATAATTTTTTTTTTAAAACATGTCCTACTTTTACACTTTAAGGGGTCCTTATTACTTATTTTACCTAGGTCTCCTAAATTGTTAGGGCCGGCTTTGGTTACACTAATTTACGTACGCTAAATTATGTTATGCTAAGTTACGTTACGTTAGTTACCCTAATTTACGTTACATTACGTTATGCTAAGTTACGTTACGTTATGCTAAGTTACGTTACTTGTTGAAAGAAAATTTGATTTTAGATCGAGACGGCTGAGGCGGCGATTGACGAAGCCCTCCCTTTCTCCATCAAAGAGCTTGTTGCGCGCGGCGACCATGGCCGCTCCGGCCAGCGACGGGACACCCGACCTCGAGGATTATGTCGACATACTAGTTCTCTTCAATCCAAAGCTCAGAAGATCAGCTGCGCCTGAAGTAACACGACACCAAGAGACCCGTTCCTATGCCGATATCTTGGGAAAGAAATCGTATGAAGCACCTCCATCTTTTGTAGTTGTTTCTGAAATGGGCGGCATCAAGACTGTTAAGATCACCCAATCGGCATATGACAGATGGGCTGCGATGGGCTCTACCTCTTTGATTGGGCGATTAATTTTGAGTAAAGGTGACTCGCCTTGGAAGATTGCGGATCTCAAACAGACCCTGACAAAGGTATAGGGGCTCACTGGTAACTATCGACTAATTTCCATTGGGAAAGGGTATTATCAAGTTGTTTTGAACTCACAGGAGGTGCATAATCAAGTTTTCACCAAAGGGGTCGTTAGCGTCAAGCCAGTCATCTTCAGACTTCAACCATTGGGAACCGGATTTTGATCCATTTCCAGAGAAATCAACCAATGCTCAGGTTTGGGTCCGTCTTTACTCTTTACCATGGGAATATTGGGATACATAGATTTTGTCTAATATTGCTAAAGGAATTGGGGGATTAATTTGAATTGATAAGGCAACTATAGAGGGGGACTTTGGGCATTTTGCGAGAATGTTGATTGATGTTCATTTGGCCTCGGAATTACCAGTTAAACTTCGTATTGAAAGGGAGGGTAAGCAAATTTGGATTGAAGTGACATACAAGAATTTGCCAAGCTTCTGCAAAGTCTGTTCAAACGTCGGACACATGGCGTATGATTGCAGAAGAAACAAGAAACCAGCTGCTGAGAACACTGACAAGAGGCAAGGTGCAGGGATAGAAAAGAGGAAACAAACCAGAATGGGGGCTCGTACCGAAATACCAATTCCGGAAGTGACAAGCAGAATCCTTGTAGAACTGGATCCTCCTGGAAAAGCAGTAGAACCGCCAAAAATCACAGAGCATAGCGACGAGCCTTTGCAGATCTCTGCTCTACAAGCCAGCCCTCAAGGGTAGGTATCGCGGGAACCTTTACTAGCACTGGAGGAGCGGTCTGCTTCTCCTGGGGTAGATAATCTGAATGTTTCTCAATCCTGGGTGGACATGGCTGATGATGATGAGGAAGGAGTTTGGGAGACAGTCACTACAAAGAAAAACCGATCTCGTCAGATCGGTAAATGTATTTCTCAACATCAATGAATGTTCTTTATTGGAATTGTAAAGGTATCCACAACCTGGACACCCAGCGTTACTTATTTAATTTATGTAAATTACATAAACTGACACTTTTATGTCTGACGGAGCCAATGGTCCACTTTCAGGTAATCCGCACTTCATTTTGGGAAAGTCTTGGAATGACTAGAGTGTCTTACAACTGTAAAGAAGCTCCTTCACTTTGGGTTTTTGTTGTTTCAAAACTTCTTCATAATGTGAATATTAATACCAGGCATGAGCAATTTGTTCTGATCCAGATGCAGATTCTGGGAGTTTCTATTAACTTGTGCACGGTTTATGGCATTGTATGGGCTAATAGGAGGCTGGATTTATTTAACAGTATTCTGAACCTCAGGAATAATTTAAAAGGGCAATGGCTTACAATCGGGGGTTTCAATGCAATTCTAGGTGCCCATGAAAAGACTGGAAGAGTGCCGGCTCAGAGACCTTGCACGGACTTCAGAAATTTTATTGAAGAGTGTGAATTTGTTGATGTTTCAACATAGGGGCTGTATTACATATGGGGCAATGGCAGAGCAGGTTCGACTATAGTTGAGAGTAGAATTGACAGATCTTTGATTTCTCAGGAACTTGCGGATGGCTGGGACAGACACAGTAGCACGGTTCTTAATCGCCATCAATCAGATCACAATCCTCTTTTGTTTTGCTGCAATTTAAAGGTTCAGAAGCCATCGAGGTTCAGATTTCAAGCGATGTGGATCACCTATAGTGGGCTCCGAGGGGTCGTCAGCAATTGTTGGAATGGGGATCACCCACGTCTTCTGCCCATGCAGTCACTATGTGATAAGCTCAAGCGGCTATGACCGGTGCTTAGAAAATTGAATAAAGAAGTGTTTGGCAATCTGGACGACCAAATTCACAAGGCTGAAATAGCTCTACACGGTATTCAGTCTAATTTTGCTGCCGATTCGGGGTAGAAGCATTCACCACGGCATTGCTGTTGCATCTGAAGGAACTAATATGCTCAACAACAAAAAAATTGGTGATAACATGGCAATGAAAATTGACATCTGGACAGCTTCAGCCCATGAATTACACACGATTGGTTTCCTTTCCGACTCATCTCTTATATGTTGATGAAATTCTTCTTTTCTGCAAAGCTTCAACCAGCAACATTCTTGCCATTAAAGAGGTATTTTCTATGTACGGGACACTTTCGGGTCAATTGGTGAACTGGGATAAGTCAAAAATCTTCAATGGTACTGCTGTAATAGTTGGGCATGGTGGACGTGTTGGTCCCTTATAACGTAACAAGTTAGTTCCAAGGGGGGGATATGAACTATTTTAAAATTTTGTACATTTAAGTCTGATTTCTTTTTCTTTGAAAAGATTTACACAGCGTGCTGAGTGAGTTTAAGACAATAGCTTAGTCAACTTGTGACTAAGTCAGCTTCTGTCGTTGAGTCAGGAGATAGCACTTGAGTCTATTCCTGAACTCAGATACTCAATACACACAACTCAGCTTGACCTCTTTACTTGGTCAGTTTTTTTTAAGCAAGCAAAATATATATAAGGAGTTTAAGGTTAGAAAGATGTTACTCAGCAGATTTATCCAGGTTCGGCCTCTAAGCCTACGTCCTGTCCCTGGAACACGTTCCGAGCTTTCGAATCCTCTACTGAGCTCTTTAACGGTAGAGCATCAAACCTTTTACATTAGAAACTGAGTATGACAAGAGTACCTTCCTCTATACCTCTACTCAATCCTAATCTCTCGCTGAGTACTATAACCGAGTACTCAGCCTCTCCTTTCTAATCTCTAGAAATGATAATGAATTTGTCCTAAACAACAATTGCTAAGACACCTTAGATGATTGAATAATCACTCTAGACTTTTACACGAAAGATATAGAATTTGGTGTAAGTATTTGCTTTGCTTTTCTTCACAGAACTTTGAGTAGAATTTTGGTCAGCGTAATGGCTTGATGAAGTTATGTGTTTTTGAAGCAACTGAAAGGCCCTATTTATAGAGACGTCTGAGACATCAGTCATTTCGAATTTCGAAATAACCGTTGGAGGGAAACGGCTTCCTATCATTGTCACTCAGTACTGCTCAGAGCTCTTGGCCAATCAGATTCAAGTATCTTCTGTCTTTGGTCAGTATTGAGCAGCTTTTAGTCAGTCCGGCAGAATGTCTCTCCATTTATGGTAACGTCAACTAGACAGCTTTCTGTGTCTTCTGAACTTTACCCAAAGTGGAACTACTTGGTTTGGAAGTTGCTCTTGCTCAGCTGCTGTCTTGTACTCTTTATCGAGACAACTCAGCAACTTCATTCCGAAGTTGTTCAATGAAGGTCTTCTCGATCCTTCTTTCACTGAGCTGCGTTTTAAACATAACGGCAGCGTTTTGCACACGCGGGCGGAGTGGTCTTTGATCTGTTTGACTTGGGCTTTGACTTTCGTATTGGGCTTTAAGCCTTTTAGTCTTTATGTCTTATAAACAATTTAACTCAACATTGAACAAACACATTAGTGGAATAAATCAAAGCATTTAAACTTAGTGTGTTTAGAATATATTTAATTTTACTTAAATAATTTTGTCAAATCAAAATCATGTGGAAAGGTGTTTCAACAAACTCCCCCATTTTGATGTTGGCAAAACTATTCAGCGAAGAACTCAGTGTTGAGCTCCCCCATGATAGTTGACCTAATACTACTTAGCAAACTCCCCCGTCAGGGTTGAGCTACTGACTTAGTTTTACTCAAAATATTTTAAGGTTTAAATCAAGTAAGTCTAAGGTCAGTTTTCAGATGTAGGTCAGCTCAAGAAATATATTCTATTATACTCAGTGTTAAGCGGAAGATTTATCATTCAGAGAGCGCTGAGTATTTTATTGTTCAGTGTGTCTTAAGACAATGTTTTAATAACCATATAAGATCATGTCAAACATTTTATCAGCGTAGCATATAATCAACAAGTATTATAAGTAAACACAGTTGATTTACTTGAAGATACATAATAACATAATACTCAGCATCATATATAAAATAACCCAGGTTTGATAAAAGATGCAAGTATTGTATTGAAATAAAGTAGTCAGCATATACAGCAAAAAGAAACATAGAAACTACAAATCAAAACAGAAAAACTGAGTTAATCTATTTCTTCTTATGTTTGGACTGACTACTTCTAGCAGCCTCCTGCTGAGTTCTAGCTTGTTCTTTCTCCCCCGTTTTGTCAGCATCGGGAGGAGGAGGAATTCTAAAGGAGTCAATTAAGACGGCGGTGGTCAGTGCAGCGGATAACTCCTTAAGCTTGTCGGCACTTTCATTGATGCCGTCAAAGACAATAACGCCTTCATCCAAGACATCCTTAGGTATGCCGAGTTCAGCGGCACTGAGCAGAGTATGTAGGCCTGAGACTTACCTACCCAAGTAATTGTATCTGTCTGGGCAGCAAAAAGTTGGTGAAATGTCTTCAGCAGGGCTGAGTCATAATATTGACGCTGGATATTGGAGTGACGCACATGTGTGAAGGTCTTTTGGGTAGTGACCAGTATCTCGTTCTGCTTCATGGCGTCAGTGTCCATTTCTTGCTTATTCAAGTTCAGCAATCGAACGGCTTCGCCAATTTGCTCCACTGAGCATTGAGAGTAGGAAGCAAGTTGATTGTTGGTCTTAATTTGCTCAGTATGAAGTTGGTCAAAAAGCATCCTAACTTCAGCAGAAGTGGCATATTGAGTGTTCGCAGCTGACAAGGTTTGGAATTGGCCTTGAAGAGTGTTAAGATGTTGAACCGTTGTCAGTTGGAGCTCAGCCAGCTTCGTGATTGAGTCCTGCTTGGGCTGTTGTGAGTGAATTGAGATCATCTCACTGAGCATTTCCTTCAGTCCTTTAACTTCATTTAAAAGTTGATTGATTTGGGATAAATGAGTTGACTCATTTTGGGAAGACCCAGCAGTAGGTTCAGCATGATGAAGATCCTTGATTAATGACTGCACCGAGTTGATGAGTTTTCTACCAGACTCGGTGGCATATAGATAGCTGAGTGATCCTTCATCAGCTTGCCTGGTTTCCTGAGTATGACCAGTAGATGGAAGAGTTGTATTTGTCTCAGTGATGACATGGTCAGTGACTGGAAGGGTGTTTTCAATCTGCACTTGGTTTTCTGGCAGAGGTGATTGCTCGGCAGACGTGTTTATAGGTGCAGAAGTAGGCTGACTAGGTTCAGTGCTGACGGGGGCAGGAGTGTCCTGAGTCAGCACATTGCTTGGTGCAGCAGTATTGGCAAGAACTTGCTCGGGTTGGCTTGGGGGGTTGGCAGAAGCATTCAAGTCGGCTTGTTCCTGTAGTGAAGAAACAGAGGCTTGCTTTTCTACAAAAGGAGGAGTTTGTTTTCGGAAAAACTTTAGCTTGAGAGAAGAAGGATCCTTGGTCGGCTTTTGAATAGGAAGGTCAAGGACAGTTGTCTGACTTGCCTTTACCAATCTTCTTCTTCGAGGAGTGTCAGCAGGGATAGACTCTACTGAGTGTGGAGGAGAATCTTCTTCTTGATCAGCGTTGAGCTGGTCAGCTTCTTCTTCTTGTCTTTCTTCTGCAGCCAACTCAGTATTAGTTGGATCAGCAGTTTCCTCTTCGCTTACAGTCACCTCAGTGTCATCCTGACCACTCTCTTCTTCCTCATCATCCTGATCATCCTCTTCATCTTCGTCTAGCTCTTCTTCGACTTGTGCGATGAATTGATCATCCAGTTGTACATCGTCTTCTGGATGCTCAGCTTCAGTTCCCTGACACTGTGAGAAGTGAGAGTCACTGGGATTAATAAAGTCAGTGGGGATAGCATCGATAGGCATTAGCTCTGAAGACTTCTTCTTCTTTAGAGGTTGCTTATCAGCATCAACTCTTTCTTCTGTTTCAGGCTCATCTTGCCTGCTTCTTTTCGCAGCTGATTTCTGCTTCTTGGCTGGAGACTCAGCATCTTTAGAGGGAGTCTCAACAGCTTTCCTTTTGCGGGAAGCTGGAGCCTTAGTTCTTTTCCCTTTTTGGACAACAGTCCCCTCAGCAGGCTGAGCATCAGCAATTTTCCCTTTCTTAATTGGTTGGTTGAATTTTAGGGCAAGGAGGGAAGCGGCGGTGATCTCAGAGCCTTGAGTCTTATCTTCATCGGTTAGATCCACTTGGTGGTCGATGAGGATCTTTGTGATGAGTGAACCCAGCCTTAGCGTGTTGGTGCTCCTTTGAAAGCCAGCTATCAGGAAGACTGTCATATTGATGGGCGTATAGGTCAGCATGTGCCATATAAAGCACTTCTCGAAATTCGTTGCTGAGGTGGTGCAGTTGATCTTGGGGTAGATACAATAGGTCAGCAGATAGTGTGCCATCTTTTGGTGCTAACCCATTGAGGTACTGGAGATTTCTCCATAATGGCCAGCGGGCTTGCAGAAGGTGGCAGAATACCCAGTTCCTTCATGATCCCCAGTTCTCCTCAGTTTTGTTACCTCATTCTTCAACTTTAGCAAGTTAGCAAGGTAGGTAGGGTTTATAAAGATTGTTTTCTCCTTTACCACAGTCACTAGGTAGTCCTGGTTATCATCAGCAACCTGTAGATTATGGTAGAATTCCCTTACTAGGTCAGGGTAGGTTGGATATCTGATTGAGAACAGCTCGGTCCAGCCATTTTTTGATACCCATTCACAGAATGGTTGCTCGGTTTTTACGAAGGCCTCAGAGAACCATCTTGAGGGTTCTATCTTCCATTCTCGAACATTTTCGAAGACCTTAGAATAGGTTCTGACTTTGGTCGGCTTTCCTTTAGAGGAGGTGGCTTGGCCAGTTTTTGCTTTGCTCGGTGTAGTGGCCTTAGTCGTTCCAGGCGGAGAAGAATGCCTAGAGGGTTCGTCGGAACTGGTAACAGAGTGACCAGCACTGGAGATGTTCACAGAAACCTTAGTCGTAGTTTCAGAGGGAGGTTTGGAAGTTTTTAGAGTTCTTAGAGAGAGAATGCTTATGCCAGAGAATTCGGTAAGTGTAAAGAGATAAAAATGGGGATTTACCCATTATTTATAGCTGTGAAAGGTGGATCTTATCGAATCCATGTGTCAGTTTTGCCTTGGGATTTTCAATCGACAAGGATCCTGGCACTTATGACACATTCGGCGCATACATCATCCTAGGTGGCTATTCGCGTGCTCTAGCATTAAATGCAACAGCTCTTGTACTCAGCGTTTAGAATTCTAAACGTTCTATATTCTGAGTAGTCATTTTTATACAAACGGATGGATTAAGTGATTGGTTGCTCAGTATGAGATAACCACTCAGTGTGTATATTTGCTCAGTATGTGATATTCATTCATTAAGCATTAAACACTCAGCATATATCTATTCACTCAGCAAATAATAGCATAAGTCACTCAGCATGTTAATTCACTCAGCATGAATATATGTTAAGAACTGGAATTTACTGAAGAGGATTAAACATACCAATAGCTTCTCTCAGTATGCTGAACTGTTCACGAGCCAGTGGATTTGTGAAGATATCAGCAAGCTGCTCATCCGTTGGGACAAAGGTCAGCTTTATCTCACCCTTGAGTACATGGTCTCTAATGAAGTGATGTCGGATGCTGACATGCTTCATCCTGCTGTGCTGGATTGGATTCTTTGATAGATCAATTGCACTTTTGTTGTCACATCTGAATTCAATTGTCTTTGTTTGAACACCATAGTCTTCCAGCTGTTGCTTAATCCATAGGACTTGAGCAACACAGTGTCCAGCAGCAATGTACTCAGCTTCAGTGGTAGATAGGGCTACTGACGCTTGCTTCTTGCTGAACCAGGATACAAGACAACTCCCTAGGAAGTGACATCCTCCAGAGGTGCTTTTTCGTTCAAGCTTGTCCCATCCATAGTCAGCGTCAGTGTATCCAACGAGTGTAAAATCATGAGTGTTGGGATACCACAAATCTGCGTTCACTGAGCTTTGCAAATATCTAAGGATTCTTTTTACAGCAATGTAATGAGATTCCTTAGGGTTAGATTGATATCTAGCATAGTAGCATACTGAGAACTGAATGTCCGGTCTACTTGCTGTTAAGTAAAGTAGAGAGCCTATCATACCTCGATATAATTTGCTGTCTACTGACTTACCATCCTCGTCAGCGCATAGGATAGTGTCAGTGCCCATAGGAGTGGATATTGGCTTGCAATTTTCAAGATCATATTTCTTCAATATCTCCTTGGCATATTTAGCTTGACTGATGAAGATGCCATTTTTTCCTTGTTTAATTTGAAGTCCAAGGAAAAGTTGAGTTCTCCCATCATTGACATTTCAAACTCAGTTTGCATTTGCTTGCTAAATTCCTTGCACATTGACTCGTTAGTTGCACCAAATATAATATCATCAACATAAATTTGAGCTAGCAGGGTATCTTTACCCTTTCTCTTAATGAATAAGGTTGTATCAGCTTTGCCTCTGACATAATTTCTAGTCAGCAGGAAACTGGTCAGCCTCTCATACCAAGCACGTGGTGCTTGCTTGAGGCTGTACAAAGCCTTTTTGAATTTATAAACGTGGTTTGGGAATTTAGAATCCTCAAACCCTGGAGGCTGATTAACATAAACTTCCTCGTTTATAACTCCATTAAGAAATGCACTCTTAACATCCATTTGAAACAGTTTAAAGTTCATGTAAGATGTATATGCACATAGAATTCTTATAGCTTCTAGCCTTGCCACTGGGGCAAAGGTCTCACCGTAGTCAATACCTTCTTACTGACTGTAGCCCTGAGCTACAAGTCTTGCCTTGTTCCTGACTACATTCCCTTGTTCATCCAGCTTGTTGCGGAAGACCCATCTTGTTCCAATGGTCTTCTGAGTCCTTAGATGTGGCACCAACTCCCATACATCATTTCTCCTAAATTGATCAAGCTCCTCTTACATTGCGCTCATCCAGAATTCATCGGGCTCAGCTTCAGCAAAGTTCTTTGGTTCCTGAACTGAGACGAAAGCTACGTTGCTGAGGTACCTCCTGAGTTGATTCCTTATCATCAGGGTATTCTCAGCGGCATAAAGAATAGCACTCTCTGAGTGTCCTCTTGGTATTCTTATTTCCTTTGGTAGATTGATGTCTTGTGCTGTCTGTGTTTCAACAATCTCTGCAGGTGTAGACTGGTCAGTGAAAACAATTTGAGGTTCACTTTTACCTTTGGTCAGCCCTTGAGGGAATGACTCAGCAGCTGTTTCTTGATCAGTTGGAGCTTGGTGTGGATCATCCTCACTCAGCGGCTGGTATCTACCTGCAGGGTTAGTTTCGTCGAACTCTACATGTACTGACTCTTCTAAAACTTGAGTTCGTTTATTGAAAACTCTGTATGCTCTGCTGTTTGTTGAGTAGCCTAAAAAGATAGCCTCATCAGCTTTTGAGTCAAACTTGGCTAAGCTATCTTTGGTGTTTAAGATGAAACATTTACAGCCAAAGGCTCGAAAGTATCCAATGTTGGGCTTTCGTCCTTTCCAAAGTTCGTAGGGGGTTTTCTTTAGTATAGGTCTAACAAGAGCCCTATTAAGAATATAGCAAGCTGTGTTGACAGCTTCACCCCAAAAGTACTTTGGAAGCCTATGCTCACTCAGCATTGTCCTGGCTATTTCAACCAAGGTTCTGTTCTTCCTTTCAACAACCCCGTTTTGTTGAGGCGTTCTAGGAGCAGAAAAATTATGGTCAAGGCTCGAAAGTATCCAATATTGGGCTTTTGTCCTTTCCAAAGTTCGTAGGGGGTTTTCTTTAGTATAGGTCTAACAAGAGCCCTATTAAGAATATAGCAAGTTGTGTTGACAGCTTCACCCCAAAAGTACTTTGGAAGCCTATGCTCACTCAGCATTGTCCTGGCTATTTCAACCAAGGTTCTGTTCTTCCTTTCAACAACCCCATTTTGTTGAGGCGTTCTAGGAGCAGAAAAATTATGGTCAATGCCGCTGGCTTCACAAAATTCAACAAACTGTTGGTTTTTGAATTCTCCACCATTATCACTTCGGATGTGAGCCAATTTTAGGTCTTTATCATTTTCAAGTTTTCTAACCAAATTTGAAAATGTCTCAAAGGTTTCATCCTTGCTACTCAGCAAGATGACCCAAGTGTACCGAGAAAAGTCATCTACAATGACCAAGGAAAATCTTCTTCCACCCAGACTCAGTGGCTGGACTGGACCGAAGAGATCCAAGTGTAGTAACTCTAATGGACGCTTAGTTGAGACAATGTTTTTGCTATGAAAAGATTGTTTGGTTTGTTTTCCAGCTTGGCAAGCGTGGCATAGTTGATCTTTTTCAAATTTAAGTTCTGGCAGTCCCTCAACCAATTGCTTTCTTGCTAATTTGGCCAGGAGGTCCATGCTGACATGCCCAAGTCTCATGTGCCATAGCCAGAAATTTTCTTCCTTTGATACTAAGCATACAGTTTTTGAAATTTTTAACTAAGCATACAGTTTTTGAAATTTTTTTCTCTAAGTTTAGCATGAAGACATTATCAATGCGAGGGGCAGTTAAAATTAACTCATTAGTCTTACCCTCGAATATTTTACATCCAGTGTCATCAAATATAACTTTTCTCCCATTGTCACATAGCTGAGCTACGCAGAGTAAGTTATATTTGAGTCCGCTGACTAGGGAGACAGACTCAATAGTAGGATTACCTCCAATGGTTTCTGACCCTACTATCTTACCCTTTTTGTTGTCTCCAAAACTTACGCTTCCTCCTCGTTTACGCTCAAATGTGATGAACTGAGTTTCATCACCAGTCATATGCCTCGAGCATGCGCTGTCAATATACCACATCTTTGACTTCTCAGCACACCTCAGGCTTACCTGCAATGTAATTAGTTACCTTTAGGTACCCAATTCTTTTTGGGTCCTTGCTTATTAGGTTCAACAGGTAAAGCATCATATTTTATCTTATGGCGGCATACTTTGACAGTATGGCCATTCTTTCCACAGAAGTCACAGCTGACCTTCTGTTTAGGATGTCTCACTGACTGGTCAGCACCCCAGTGCTGAGCGTGCCAGCACACCTTTGTGGTGTGTCCTTTCTTCCCACAGAAGTCACACTGGACATTCTGCTGAGGATTCCATCTCTGCTGACCAGTACTTCAGTACTGAGTATTCAGAGGAATATTTCTTTTGTTTGGAACCTTCAGTTGGTTCTGAATGGTTGTGACGTCCTTTCTCAGTTTCTTAGAATCTGATTGGACCTCCGTGACAAACTTGTGCATAATATCTATATTACTATGCAAAGTTAAGTTGTCTTGGAGAAGGTATCGAAGATCACTCAGATTGACCTCCTCAACCTCGTCACAACGCCTGCTGAGTGCTCTAACCTTTTTATTACACTTTTTGACAAGTGTGTATAGGTCACTTAGGGCATTAATCATTTCATTTCTGAGCAGGGGTAGTGATATTACCTCATTTGATTGCTCCTCATCGTCAGATGCAATAGAGGGGTCAGCATGCTCAGAGACACACGGCTCAGCAAGTTCGTCAGCCATGAAGCAAATCTTTGCTGACTCAGTGGCATCAGCTTCTGATGATGAAGACTCATCACTGTCGCTCCATGTTGCCACCATTGCCTTTTTTCTGTTCTTTCTTTCTTTCCTCAGCTTGGGGCAGCTTGACTTGATATGGCCAGTTTGATGACATTCAAAGCATGTAATGGGCTTTGAGTTGTCCTTCTTATATTTGCTGTCGCTGGACTCAGCGTTGTACTTATCAAACTTTTTGTAAGGCTTCTTAGAATATTTATCATTCTTTCTGGACAGCCTTTTCATCTTCCTGGTGAACATGGCCATCTCCTCATCGTCTGCTGAGCTCCCATCAGTGGAGTCAGCTTTCATGACAAGAGACTTTTGCTTCTTGTCTTCAGACTTTTCCTTCACCTCGAAGTTCTTCATTGATATCTCATGGGTCAGCAGTGAGCCGATGAGTTCATCATATTTGTAGGTGGTTAAGTCTTGAGCTTCCTCAACAGCAGTCTTCTTTGCTTGCCAGTTTTTAGGAAGACTCTTTAGAATCTTCTTGACTTGTTCTTCCTCAGTGAAGATCTTCCCAAGTCTCTTGAGCTCATTGATGATGTTTGTAAATCTTGCATTCATGTCAGAGATTTCTTCACCATCGTTCATTTCAAACAGCTCGTATAGTCTCATCTGCTGGTTCACCTTGGACTCCTTCACTTTGTTGGTTCCTTCGTAGGTGACCTCCAGCTTCTTCCAGATCTCTTACGCCGACTCACAACCTGAAATCTTGTTATATTCTGCAGCATCAAGCGCACAGTGAAGCATGTTTATAGCCGAAGCATGATTTTGTAGCTTCTTGAGATCATCTTCTGTCCATTTGGCCTCAGCTTTGACAACTGTTTGGCTAGCCACAACTTCAACAGGAACAAATGGGCCTTGGACTATTGAAAGCCATGCACTCATATTTGTTGCCTGAATAAAGTTTTTCATCCTATTCTTCCAAAAGGTGTAGTTAGACCCGAAGAATAGGGGAGGCCGAGAAATGGACAGCCCCTCAGGTAAAATTTGAGTTGTCAGATTTCCTGGGAGAAACCGAGTGCTGTTTTCAGACATAGTGGGGATCAGCTCTAGGTAGTTAAACCTTTCACAGTGAGCTTGTTAAGCTCTGATACCACTTGTTGGTCCCTTATAACGTAACAAGTTAGTTCCAAGGGGGGGGGATAGGAACTATTTTAAAATTTTGTACGTTTAAGTCTGATTTCTTTTTCTTTGAAAAGATTTACACAGCGTGCTGAGTGAGTTTAAGACACTAGCTTAGTCAACTTGTGACTAAGTCAGCTTATGTCGTTGAGTCAGGAGATAGCACTTGAGTCTATTCCTGAACTCAGATACTCAATACACACAACTCAGCTTGACCTCTTTACTTGGTCAGTTTTATTTAAGCAAGCAAAATATATATAAGGAGTTTAAGGTTAGAAAGATGTTACTCAGCAGATTTATCCAGGTTCGGCCTCTAAGCCTACGTCCTATCCCCGGAACACGTTCCGAGCTTTCGAATCCTCTACTGAGCTCTTTAACGGTAGAGCATCAAATCTTTTACAACTTAGAAACTGAGTATGATAAGAGTACCTTCCTCTATACCTCTACTCAATCCTAATCTCTCCCTGAGTACTATAACCGAGTACTTAGCCTCTCCTTTCTAATCTCTAGAAATGATAATGAATTTGTCCTAAACAACAATTGCTAAGACACCTTAGATGATTGAATAATCACTCTAGACTTTTACACGAAAGATATAGAATTTGGTGTAAGTATTTGCTTTGCTTTTCTTCACAGAACTTTGAGTAGAATTTTGGTCAGCGTAATGGCTTGATGAAGTTCTGTGTTTTTGAAGCAACTGAAAGGCTTTATTTATAGAGACGTCTGAGACATCAGTCATTTCGAATTTCGAAATAACCGTTGGAGGGAAACGGCTTCCTGTCGTTGTCACTCAGTACTGCTCAGAGCTCTTGGCCAATCAGATTCAAGTATCTTCTGTCTTCGGTCAGTATTGAGCAGTTTTTAGTCAGTCCGGCAGAATGCCTCTCCATTTATGGTAATGTCAACTAGACAGCTTTCTGTGTCTTCTGAACTTTACCCAAAGTGGAACTACTTGGTCTGGAAGTTGCTCTTGCTCAGCTGGTGTCTTGTACTCTTTGTCGAGACAACTCAGCAGCTTCATTCCGAAGTTGTTCAATGAAGGTCTTCTCGATCCTTCTTTCGCTGAGCTGCGTTTTAAACATAACGGCAGCGTTTTGCACACGCGGGCGGAGTGGTCTTTGATCTGTTTGACTTGGGCTTTGACTTCCGTATTGGGCTTTAAGCCTTTTAGTCTTTATGTCTTATAAACAATTTAACTCAACATTGAACAAACACATTAGTGGAATAAATCAAAGCATTTAAACTTAGTGTGTTTAGAATATATTTAATTTTACTTAAATAATTTTGTCAAATCAAAATCATGTGGAAAGGTGTTTCAACAGGTCGGCTTGCCGAGATTTTTAGGATAAAGCAAGGTCGGATCCCATTTCGATATCTAGGCGTCCTTCTATTTTTTGGCATTCCGCGGAAGCAACACTTGGTTGGCATTATGGATAAAATCTTGGCAAATTTTAGTCGTTGGAAAGGTTCTTGCTTGTCAATGGCGAGCCGTGTTGCTCTGGTGAACTCTGTGATTACGAGTAGCTTTATACATTCTTTCATCATTTACAAATGGCCTAAGGCGCTTCTATCTCGAATGACCCATTGCATTAAGAACTTCATTTGGACGGGCAGTATTGACTCCAAAAAACTTGTTACGGTAGCTTAGAATACATGTTGTCGTCCGGTGAAGGAAGGCGGATTAGGGATAAGAGATCTCAAACTTCTGAATCTGGATTTGTTAGGGAAAATGGCTTGGGGAATTCTGTAAGAGGATTCGAGGTGCTTTGATTTGTTACGATCACGTTTCATCTCCTCCGCGGGTTTGGGGAAGGAGTATATCTCAAATTCATCAATATGGGGCTCCGTTAGATTGGTTTATGCTATCTTATGAAAGCAATGTTTGTGGTGGATTGGTAGGAGCACAAGTTGAATTTCTGGAATGGAGATTGGATTACTCCATCAATCAACAAACAGCTGAACGTCCCTCAAAAGCAACGACATAAGTCGAAGGATTGTAAGTTCTTACCTGATCGACAATAGATGGGAGGATTTACCGAGGCTGCCGACTGAGATTGAGAGTCAGGTTCTAGGAACTAGACGAGGCATGGAAGATGGGGATGCCTGCATTTGGAAGCCGGCGGCTTCTGGTCAATTCTCGACCAAGTTGTTTTATGATTGGCTCAGACCAGATCTGTTAAAGCCGGATTGGTGCCGTATGGTTTGGAAATAGTATATTTTACCATCGCACTCTTTAATCTGTTGGAAGGAGATTATGGGAGCCTTACCAACTCATGACAGACTGATAAGAAGAGACTGTCAAATTGTTTCGAGATGCTGTTTTTGTGCGGAGGAGTCTGAAACCGTTGAGCACCTTTTCATCACTTGCAAATACTCGGTCCAGTTCTGGAGAGGCGTGTGCAACATGTTTGGTCGAACGGTTTACGCTAACGGTACTGTGATGGACCTGATACTAGACGCGGCTCACTAGAGGTTCAGTCCATAAATAGCTGTACTGTGGAACTCTGCAATCGTTAATGGTGTTTGGGTTCTTTGGTACACACGAAACCAAATCATCTTTGAGGGAGAAAATCCAAACATCACGTTAGTTTTCCGTCGGCTTTGGAGCTTGGTCCGTGAGTCGGGAGGGTTGTCGAATGGCTCGATGTGGAACTCCACAGTGGAATGCAAAATCCTTGACGAGCTTGGTCTCCGGAGGAACCATCACCGTGCGCATAGAATTATACCGGTTCGTTGGCATGACCCTCATTCGAGGTGGTGGAAGGTTAACACCGACGCGTCAGTAGCAGGTTCTCCAATTACAGCCGGTTGCGGGGGAATTTTCAAAACCAAGCACGGGGCCTTTGCGGGAGCCTTTGCTTTTCAACTGGACTGTCACCATTCCTATATTGCGGAACTGTCTGCTGCAATTACTGCTATTAACATGGCTTTTGCGCGAGGTTGGAAAAATCTCTGGGTGGAGAGCGACTCAAGCTATGTGGTGCAAACTTTGAAATCCTGAACTTTATCGGTGTCGTGGATGCTAAAGCAAGATTGGCTGCAATGCCTCCAAAATATGGCTTCCATGACGATCGTTTTTTCTCATATATACAAGGAAGGGAACCAGGTTGCAGACATTCTTGCGGATTATGGTAGACTCTCGGCTAAAGATGAATGGTGAAACGAGCTTCCTCACTTTTGCAATTCGGCTTTCTTTATCAATTTAGGAGGCTGCACTGTTTTTCGATTTTGATAATTGTTATTTAACTCGTTATTTAATTATCACATAGGACTTTATAAACATCAATTATATCTTAAATATTTATTTTGGTACTAACACAATTACAAACAATTTGCCGAAATGCTAGTATTTAAATCTGTCAGATATAAGTTAATCACAAAAAACTGCATAAAATGCTTACTGTGTTTTTAAAAAAAGATATAAACAACCCGTCAAAACACACATAACTAATTTATTTTATCAACAAGCTTCTTTAGAAAATTCAATGTGATAGTCGAATAACTGTCCAATGAATCAGTTCAAATTTTCTGTTTTATAGGAGTAAAATTGGATTTGCTTGGCAACATTAGATGTAAAATTACATCATTCCATAAGTTAGAAGTAAATTTGAACAGGGAAAAATTTGGACCTTATCCCTTAAATTATCTACATCTATAATTGTATTAGAACTTACAATATAATATAGTGTTTAAGTGAAAACAATTAATTTTTTACAAGAAATAATTAAAATTTAATTAAAGAAAACAATTGAAGTTGATCAAGACTTTAATTAATTTAAGAAAATATAAAATAACCGTAATTATATTAATTTTTTTTTTTTTTTGAGAAAAGTAATTATATTAATATTTAGTATAGTATAACGTATTATAGTATAATGGTGTTTTTTTAGTACAATATAATAATAGTGTTTTCTTTAATACAATATTAAAACTTAGTATCAAAAAAATTCAGCTAACCATAATTGCATTAAAACTTATTGCAGGAAGCAATTTAAGTGATAAGAACAACATCCGCTTAAAGTAATATTTTTTTTTTCTAATTAAGTCATTAATTTTTTTTCTGTTGGAAGTGAGGCATAATGCACATAGTTCTATGTGTATTTATAATCCTATATTTTAGTAATGTGATATTTTCAAGTGACCTTAATAAATTTACACATTTTTCAAAGATACCCATGGAGGGGTAATACCCATTGAGAAATAATCCATATATATATATATGTTATCATCTGATTGATCCGGATCCAATTTTTAAATACCACTGTAAAACTTCTCAAATTAAGATAGATTTGCACTATAAAAATAAGATTAAATCGGGCTGAGGAATTGAATTACGAGTTAGATCATATGGACAAGACAAAGATAAAGATTAAAATAAGAAAAAGACAAGTTTTGAACAAATTTAAAGAATATATCCACGTATTATATATTAATACGTATTATATATTAATCAAGTTGAATTTTATAAATAAATATAAACTTAATCAGTTAATTAACTACTATAAACCTTAATTTATATGAAATAAAAGAGCCAAAATCATTCATAATAGATAGGGTTAGTTCCAACAGGGGCTGAAACCATGGTGGTTCCGATAGCCTGGTGGCCTGGATCCTTCCAGGATCCCTCTGTCTCCACCCCTGCTCCTGGAGTACCCTAAAATAGATCCTTTTTCTAATCACACTACTTCCCACGCTAATGTAACCACTTGTCTTTTTCTGACCACCGATTTTCAATTTCCAATCTTCCATAGGGCCCATAAATATTTAAGAGCGGGCATAGGCACATTTAACCCTCCATAGACCTGCTATTTGTTTAAACATATCGGACTCCTGCTTACGCACAATGAAACCCAAAAAAACAAAACCCATAACTTCAATTTAGTGATTGATATTACTGCACACTTAAAAGCAAATTCCACTTTTACAACATGACCTCAAATACAAAATCACATGCTGCTACAGATCATACCATCTATTTAACTACATTCTTAAAACCTCCCTCAAACACTACCATTTACATACCGGCGAATCAGAACGGCTGTGGAGTTAAAATATGGGTTCGCTGCGTAAAAAGTGCTCCCATATCGATTTTAAGCTATCCTTGAGCATAGAGACTGCATCACTTTCTGCTCTCTGTTCCTGAACATTGAAACAAATGAACATGTAAATGAACTCGTGAACAATTACTCGGGCCAAAACAAAAACATTTAGATCCTGAATTTAGCAATCCTATCTGCTGAATCATTTCAACTTAACTCACCTGCAATTCTGAAACTATTCCTTTCAGCTTCAGATAAGCTTCCCTTGTAGCTTCTCCAGTTCCAGTCCTAAAATCAAAACGATCTGCGTGTCTTACTTTGAGCCGTAGTAGTGATGGACTACTGTAGGCTTTAGCTGTAGTGTGCCAAACCCCTACTACACTGTACCTATTTCCAGAAGATGTCTTCCCCAAAGGCCATCTCAACCCACCCTTCACCTCTAAATCTAATACTGCTGAATTGATTAGATCTCTTATATTATCAACCTCATCATCCTGCAATAAACAAGCTATAGAAGTCACTTTGTGGTATAAAATTTACAACAAAGACCTCATAAAGTGCCAATGCAAACTAAAACAACGTTTCTTTTGGCAGTGCAGATTGATGTGAATCTCTTTTTAATTATGAGCAAAAGCATATTGTTAGAAGACCAGGTAAACACAGGATAGTACCAAAGTTCAATTTTTTCAATTTCTAATTAGTACAACAAATATATCCCATGATTGATCTTTTGCATATTATGGGGACTAAAACAGAACTCTAGTAAAAAGATTTTTCCATCTTTTCCCATTAGTCACACCAGACACTAAATTATACCGTGTTCGCAAATAAATTAATGGCAGTGGTTTGCAGAGAGTGGCAGGAGATTAACTTACAGAAAGTGTTGTTAAAATCCTCTTGGTGCATAGCATTAACCTCAGGTCTAGATTCTTATCAAGGCATGCTATATCTATGACCATCTGGCGTACTTGGTTTAATTCAACCTATAAGGAAAAAGATTATGCATTATTTATTTAAACCTCCATAACTAAGAAAGTTTAAGAACATAAATAGCAAGAAAGAAAGCAAAGGAACAAGATAAATCACAGGAGACCCATGAGTTCTACCAAATTCATCCAAATATAAATATAGAGAACATACTGTTTTCATCTAGCAAATAAACTTGCCTTGTAGAGTAGCAGTTTTTTATCTGCCCCTACACTACATTTGCATGAAACAGTTGAATCCGGTCTTGTGTTATCAGACAACTACATGAGGAAACATAATTATTAACAAATTCGTAATGAAATATAATGAGAAAGGTGGTAGTAGGAAATGCAATACCTTTACATGGTAGATGTCCTTTTCATCTTCAAAACTAAATCCTAAATTTGGGACAACTACATCTGTGAGGTATTCCATATATGAAGAAGGAACATTCGTGTAAACAGATCTTTTCAATCGTTTCAAAATACTTTCATCACTCTGAGTCTGAACATTTCCAGGCCTTACGAATGGATTCCTGCACAATATCAAATTCAGTAACCTTTACTAGCCTCGGACTGTTAGCATTCTTAGCTTAATATGTAAATAGAGGAACTAATATCAACTTGATATTGTGTTGGGAGTTGTAGATCTTTAACATAAGATAGATATCCAACATGTAACAGAATAGATGTCCTTTTCATCTTCAAAACTAAATCCTAAATTTGGGACAACTACATCTGTGAGGTATTCCATATATGAAGAAGGAACATTCGTGTAAACAGATCTTTTCAATCGTTTCAAAATACTTTCATCACTCTGAGTCTGAACATTTCCAGGCCTTACGAATGGATTCTTGCACAATATCAAATTCAGTAACCTTTACTAGCCTCGGACTGTTAGCATTCTTAGCTTAATATGTAAATAGAGGAACTAATATCAACTTGATATTGTGTGGGGAGTTGTAGATCTTTAACATAAGATAGATTTCCAACATGTAACAGAATATTGGCAGGAGGACCAATAAGATGAAGCTTCCTTCTGTAAACAGGAAGGATCAAACATCAGAATGACACTGTTCACATCATTCAGGCAACTCCACGACATAACCCAAGCTGTGTCAAAGATTTTATAGCTGTAAATAGAGCAATCTTGGGAGCAATTAAGGTTTTCAGTTTTATTGTCTTTCCTTAGTTAGAATCTCAAACCTGTATAAATGTATAGCTTCTCTATATATGAAAGGCATTACGTTTTTCTCATTCTCTCTGCCTAAACACCCTCAAATGCATCATCAATTCTTATCACTTCACATTTTCAAAAACTGACCTAGATGGAGAAACAGAGCTTGTTGGTTGGAGATGTTAACAGTTATAGTCTGCAAAATCAACTTTATTCCAATACCAAATACTGAAGGAAATTTCTTCACTAAATGAATTTTCCAAAGAAAGTAGCTCTATGATTTGTATTGTAGACGTTTCAATAAAATGTCATTATGGCCAGATGTAGAATTTCTGAAAGTGTTATCTGTTACTCCATCTAGGTATAAGATAGAATTTCTGAAAGTATAAGATAGAATTTCAAAAATCTTTGGCAATGTAGCACAAAGTGCTCGGGGATAATTTGGCAGGTTGCATTTTGGCCATATGCCCTGTAACATTTACCTAGTAATTGCAAAATATAGTACAAAAAGAACGGAGAGTATCAAAACAGATCATATAGAAGTTTCATATTAAGGGTGATGAACAAAATGAAAACAAATAAAGAACAAGCAGAATTAGATTCCTTACCCATGAAAAAGAATTTTACCAAACCTAGCAACCAAAGTTGGCTTTATAAGCTCCAACCCCTCACAGTGCATTTCATTCCTCAGACATTCAAAAGAAGTTATCAGATCTTGCTTTACATTTTCAGCTATAATAGCCCATGGACTTAGCAAATCATCCTCTCCCAGCTCAGTATTTTCTATAATATCATTAATTGATCCGTTCATAATCCAATAATAATAATATACCATAAATCATAGTAGCTCCAAAAGGGTAGATTACTAACCTTCATTTAAATGACTGTTCACCAAGACTAGAGGTTTCTCTCCAGATCTGCGCTCAATGGACTCTAACGAAACCGGCTTCAGATGAATGTGAGAAGGAAGTTGGTTATTATCACTCAAACCAACAGCAAACCATCTAGATATAGCACAATTTGCATATATGATCTTTCCACTCTTATCTTTGTTAGAATCTTGTGGTCTCAAACTTAAATTTCTCTTGAAGAAAGGAGCTAACAACTCTGCATTTGGTGATGTCCTACCCTTGTCAAGTGAATGCCGCTTGTGCGGAGGAATGTAAGCCATTGTAGCAATAGTAATTCTTCCTAACTGGATGCCTATGTTGCAGCAGAGACCGAATTTGAGAAAATAAAAGAAAAAAATTACTCGAGAATCAAACTTTTTAACAATCTACTAAGCACTTAACAACACCAAATTCTGAGAAAAAGTAGTTCATTCTGCAAAATGAAATTAGAAACATACCCCCTTAGTAGCGAGGAACAAAAAAAATCATGATTAGTAGCGAGGCAAACAAAAATAGATCATCAATTCAGAACTTTCTATTTTACTCTCTGCATTTAATTATGTCCAAACTCCGTACAACAACGACAGCATAATTATGAGATATAATAGTATATTGTCATAAACCCACTAATAGGCCGAAATGATCATTGATCAAGCACAATTACTTTATAAAGATGAGCCTTCAAAGGCGAAAAGGAAATCAAAAAACATAAATTCGAACAATAATTGTACCTGACAGTTGAAAGTCTGTGTGGATCAAGGATTGCTAGCTTTGCGCTCATAGAAACAGATTCAAATGAGTATATATAAGCATATGAAAGAATGCCCAATTAAACTACTTGGCCTAGAAGTTTAATCGTTTCATTCATCAACTTCACAAAGAGGGGTTTCTACAAAAAGAGGGCCAGCCCATGCTTTATGCTTTCTTGCTTTTAACTTCGTCTTCCTCTATGGCAACGAGTACGGTACCACTGATAATGGCAATCTCAAACTCTATTTTTTAATTACTTGCACATATCTCATTACCCTAACGGCTATACTTTTTGTATCCCATACCCTTCCTATTTAATTCGCGGGTACCCCAGTACCCTTATCCGTTAAGAATCAATAAATAAAACAAAAATATTATAAATTTAACATAGTATAAAGAGAGAATTACAAAACTAGCACCTTTTAAGGGGTTAGTTTTCTTTTATAACCTATTTTGAAAAAATCACCAAAACTAACACATTTCATTAACTAAATTCCAACATTGCCCTCCTCTCTAACCTTTTATAACTTTGTCTTTCCCCCCATTTTCCTCTTTTTCTCGCGCGCTCTCTCTATCTCTCTCTCTAAAGAACAAATCAATTTACAGACTACGAACAACAATCAATCCAACCCACAGTTTGTGCTTCAAGATTTTATACAATCATGTAAGTTTTTCGTTTTGTTCTGGGTTCCATTTAAGCTTCGTCAATTCATTAGATAAATGTAGCATTTTGTTTCTCTAAAACCCAGTATATATTGTTTCTGTTGCCTTTTCATATTATTCCTGGTCTTGCGAAACCTAAAAACGGTGACATTATTGTAGGAAGATGCATTTTGGTTTGGAACAGCACTCTGCGATTTTATGCCAGAGAGTGTCGATATACGTCGATATATTATGAATATCGACAGACATATCTGCGTCGATAGCTGATGAATATCGACCTATATCGACCACGTTTAAACGGATTTTCTATGTTAAATCATAAGAATCAAACACAAAGCACATAAAACACAGATACGAACAATATTTAATATTTATATATTAAAAAAAGTACATAAAACATAAAAAATGAACAAAAACACAAGACAAACACAAGACAAACACAAAATACATAAACAAAACAGTAAACAGATAATAACAAAACAACATAAACATTAAAAAGAAAAAAAAAACTAAACATTCAGATATTCAGGGCCCAAAAGGGCGTCAGCATAGTCCATCTTGGCCTTCGCCAACTGCCTTTCGAGGCGCCTGATTTTCCGCTTCAGTCGTCTGTTTTTTTCATTGACTGACTCCAGATGATCAGTCATTGCAGTCGCGTGAAAGACATGGTGTGTGCCATGCCCTGAATGAAACGGGCTATTTCGTCCGTGTCCCCATCGAGGAATGAACCTCTGAACAAATTGATGAGTTCTTCGAACTCAGGAAGAGGTGGTGGTGGAGGTGGCGCTTCTATGTTTTCCTGTAGAGAGTTGAAGAGTCTACTAGAGTGAATGAATAAAATAAGAACAGACAAAGGGTATATTTATAGGAGAAAGAACCGAATGTTCATGGGGAATCTCAACAGACTCTATCATATTTAATTGATAGAGTGATATTCGAAAATGAGTGAAAGTCAAAGTGATCATTAACTACATTTAATGCTCATTAACAGATCATTCTAGAAAAACGTCTATTGATCTTCCGTCGATATGTGATCAATATCGGCATCTATCACGAGAGTGCATCATAGATATATGTCAGATATCGACGGAGGAGTTCGTATTATCTGTCGATATGTGCCGGTAGGTGTCGATATATATGTTATATCGACATATATCGACGTAGGATTATAGCTCGAAATGTGTATACCATGATATGCTTCAGTTGCTTTCTTCGTTAATTTACAAATAATATATAATTTGCTTATGTTTTTATGATAATGCAGAAATATGTCAACCCCGAATACTTGTCTGTGTATGCTTTCGTGGGATGGAGAATGGAAAAAAGAGGGGCCCATGGACACAATGATATATGTTGGTGGTCAATCGAAGGTGCTTCATTTTTCAACGCCAACTGATTATCAAATTTTGAGAGATAGGATTCACGCTTCGTTGAACATTGATCCAACATGTGTTGACATACAAATGGCAATGCACACAACATACGGTCCAAATAAACTTTTTGGAAGATTAGCAGACATAGTGGATGACAGTGATATTGCTGGATTCATTGAATTTTATCGATGGAATAAACCAGATGTGATGCCATTATATGTTTCTATGACTCCTCGAACAAGTGTTGCGGAAGTAAGGCGACCAATAGTTGCTGAAGTACGACGTCCAAATGTTGCGGAAATAAGACGACCAAGTGTTGCCGAAGTAAGACGACCAATTGTTGCTGAAGTAAGACGACCAAGTGTTGCTGAAGTAGAGGCAACCAGAATAAGTTCTTGTGTTCCCAACATAGCAATTGAGACTCGTGCTCCGGCAAAACATGTCATGAATCCATATACCTAATCTCCTCTTGGGCTAGACGATATTACATTGGATCACAATTGTGGGTATGAGAATATAGTGAACGGGGATGAGTAAGGATATGGTAATGGCTGCGATAATGATGATCATGGATATGATAATGATTACAATGGATATGACAATGATGATCACGTCTATGATAACGATGATCGCCAAAGATCCGTTTCAGAACCATCTATTGACAATGTTCAACCAAGTTTGAATGAGATTGATGATCAAGCAATAATGAGAAGGAGAACGGATCCATTTCGGTATGTTCCACAAGTACCAGAGGAGACGGACATTCCGATGAAAACTACAGACACTTCAGGGGATGGTAATTTGAAGGCGCATGATATGTTCAAAAGCAAACGAGAGCTGCAAGATGCACTTGGGAGATATTCAATTGATAATATGTTCGAATGGAAGGTGCACAGATCAACTAAGTCTTTGTTTGAGGTCCGATGCAAACATGCTGACACATGCAAGTGGCGGGCCAGAGGTGGAGTCATACTAGGTTCAGATATGTTCATGCTCCGAAGAATTGACAGTATGGACAGTCACACTTGCGATATGGGTGGACAACTATTGTCGCATCATAGGCAAGCGGGGAAACGAATCGTAGGTATCATACTTAGTGAGAAGTTAGATATGGAGAATCGGGTGTACCGTCCAAGTCACATCATTTGGGAGATTGAAAAAATGTTTTCAATCAACCTATCCTATATGCAAGCTTGGAGAGCAAGATGTTGGGCGGTAGATAGCATAAGTGGTTCACCTGAAGAATCTTACATGATGTTACCTGACTATTGTGAGACATTGAAATTTGTTAATCCAGGTACTGTGACACATATTGAAACTGACGATGGAGGCCATTTTAAATTCTTCTTCATGGCTATGGGTGCTTCAATCCGGGGTTTTAACGCACATATTCGGCCCGTTATATGTGTAGATGGAACACACTTGAAAGTTAAATATGGCGGAGTACTTTATGTTGCAGTTGGAAAGGATGGTAATAATCAAATTTATCCACTCGCATTCGGAATTGGTCTGAATAAATGTAATGAATCATGTGCTTATTTCTTCACCAGGTTGAAGGAATGTATTGGTGATGTTGAAGACCTGGTCATAATATCAGACCGGAATAAGAGCATTGATTATGCAGTCAATATGGTGTATCCAAATGCTGTACATGGAAGTTGTGCTCAGCATTTAAAACAGAATGTGAAGGCTAAATTTGGGGGTGGAAAAAAGTTAGACATAGCATATTGGCAAGTTGCCAAAGCCTGGCGGACCTCTGATTTTGAGGAAAGATTCGCCAAACTTCGTAGTATATGCCCGGGGGCAGCGGACTACCTAGAGGAAGCTCGGAGAGAGAAATGGACACGTGCCTACTTTTGCGCACGTCGGTATAACATTATGACAACAAACATATCAGAATCATTCAACGCTAGAATGGGAGATGGTAGACGTTTACCGATCACATTGTTGATTGAGTATATAAGGACAATCCTCCAAGCATGGTTTCATGAAAGATGCACAAAAGCAGGTTTGATGTTGGGACCTTATTTCTAGTATAAGTTACTAAGAAGTCCTACATGCTAATACATGAAAACTGTTTTTGCAGGAGAACGGGAGACATATTTGTCCGTATTTTATAACAAGAAGATGCATAAACATGTCAATAAGTCAGTTCGTTGTTCATATAAGCCCATAGATGCTCACAATTTTGAAATCGGCGATCGAGGTAAGGGTGGAATAGTGAATTTGCGAGCGGGAACATGCACGTGTAGGAAATGGCAGTTGTCACAGTTTCTATGCAGACACGTATGTAAGATTGCATCAATGCATCGATTAGAGAATGCATATGCGTGGGTGCATCGTTACTACAAAAATGAGACTGTACGATTGTCATACATTGAGCCCATACATCCACTAGGCCACCAGTCTGAATGGAAAACTTGTGAGACTCCTAAGAGGGTGCTTCCTCCTAAAAAGGTTGCACCTAGAGTGGGACGTCCGAGAAGTCAAAACCGAATACCATCAAGGGGTGAGGAGGTAACTCCAACAAGATGCACGAGGTGCGAGAATACTGGTCATAATCGAGCGAATTGTACTAGTATGTTACGAGTGCCATCACGGCTTCTACCTACAATATCGAGTGAAGCAATCTGCTCTAAAAACTCAGCTGGAAAATAGTGTACTCTATTATACTTTGTATTGATAATTTGTGAATGAGATTTTATGTCTTTTGTTGCCATGGTAATTTGTGAATGAGATTTTATGTCTTTTGAATCAGGAGTAAACAATGACTACATACACGCCGATATAGGTTTAGTAACGACAATCGATTGTCGTTATTGATTAAATATCGACTACATACACGCCGATATAGGTTTAGTATCGACAATCGATTGTCGTTATTGATTAAATATCGATTACATACACGCCGGTATAGGTTTAGTATCGCCCGTATGGGGTTAACATGGACTACATACACGCCGATATTAAACCAATATCGACAATCGATTGTCGATATTGGTTTAATATCGACAATTTATCGTCGATATTGGTTTAATAACGACTATATGGGTTTAATATCGACTATAAAAGTTTACCAACAACCAACAATAATAGTTTATCAACAAGACATGTTTATCAACAATAACAGTATACATTCATAATTTACAAGACATGTTTAACAATAATAACAGTTTACATCCATAGTTTACAAACTCTTACAATCCAAGCAAATTAGCCCTTGTAATAAGATCATTCTGGTTGAATAAGCGTTGGTTGAAGAGTTCCAAGCACACGCGCAACCGATAGAAACGTCCATCAGACCCGGAGAAGCCATAATCCGTACATAATGGCCCCTTTTCAACATAATACTGAGCAAAAATGCATAGGAAGACACCGCAATCATTGGACTTGCGCAGCTGTTGTGGGCAACCGCGAGCCCTCTCCCACTTTATCAATCGATTACTGTTATCAGGCCTCCCACTTTTCTTCCAATAGTCAGCCTCTTCCATTGCTCTTGTCATAATACGAAACCGGGGTTCTAGCCATTTTTCTATTGATTCTTTGGATGCATTTGACTCTAGACTGTCATATAACTCCATCCTCATTTCTTCCACGTAGAACACCCCGACCAACCAATGTTCCCTTTTATAGTTGATAGGTATTAGCACATGTTTAACCTCATACCAAGGGCGACTTCGAAACTGTTCACTCCCATTGATTCGTTGTACAAACAAATTGGCCTGATCCCATTTCCCGAGTTTGTCATAATTCTTGGTCATATTTGCCATCTCCATGAATCCAAAGAAATTTGAGTCGATGGCAGTCCAATCCTGACTCTGATGGACATGTTTTCCGTTCAATAACCACAAAAATGCATTTACAAGCTGTAACACATACAACAATAGGTACAGACACATATTAGTAAGGACCCAAATGGCTATAATACGCCGATATGAATGGTATATCGATGCATCATTTAAGTGAATAATATACACCAAAACGTACAAAGTGAGCAATATCTTACTTGGCTATCAAGGTACTTTCCAGTTGTTTCTGCTTCTTCAAACCACGTTACAGTCTGTCCCCATTCGGTTCCGCCTAACTGCCTCAACACATCACGGGGCGTCTTCTTCTTCCAGTCATCGTAGGCCTGTAGCAGGTGTCCTTTTACACAATCTCGACCATCATGTTGTTCTACGGGGTACTGGTCATCATCATCAGCAAAATGATAATCCATCCGAGGATCAGTGAATGGTGACAGAATGTCTTTCCCAGGTTTCTTTTCTCGTTTGGGTCTCCCTTTAACTTCAAGTTCCTCCTTACTATTTCCATCCCTTCCTCTCCCTCTTCTTCCCCCTCTTCTTCCTCCTCGTCCATCCCTTCCTCCTGTATCCCTTACTCTCCCTCTTCTTCCTCTTCCACCTCCTCTTCCTCCTCTGTTTCCCTTCACTTCCTCCTCATGTTTAACCTCAATAGTCAAATCTTCTATTTTTCCTTTGTGTTCATGCGTAGGTAAAGATGATTGGACAACCTGGTTAACCAGAAGAGTAAGATGTCCATGATCTATGTCAGCATCATGGCCATCATGGCTCTCATCCTGTAGAAACACAGTCTTATATCATTATTATAAGTTAAAAGAACCGGGTTAAACATTAAAAACAAACTTACATCAATCATTATAACAGAAGTTGTATGAACAATTTCACTCTCCTTCTGTTGTTGCTCTTTCTTCTCCCTCTCATCCTGCTCTTTCTTCTCCCTCTCCTCCTGCTCCTTCTTCTCCCTCTCCTCCTGCCATTTCTTCTCCCTCTCCTCGTGCTCTTTCTTCTCCCTCTCCTCGTGCTCTTTCTTCTCCCTATCCTCCATCTCATTTTCATGCTCATCCATCTGATACATATAAACCTCCCCCTCGTACATCCCACGTTCCACCTCTTGCCCCTTTTCCTCTTCTTGCCCATTTTCCAAATCGGTAAACACTTGGTCATAATTACACGGCAGACCATCCACATGGTTTACTAGATGTTGATACCACGAGCTTTCTTTCTCCATGTCTTCAGTTGTAAGTTGTGTGGGATTTGGTTTTATACCCGACTTAAAATACAAATGTACAAATAAAGAAGTCAGTCAGATGTATAGCATAATAGTGACACATATAGGCACAATGATTGGTCAACTTACATCAAAAATGGCTAGAACTTTGGGCAATTTAGCGATACCGGTCTTTTCCCATCGTAGCCACCGTGGGATGCGAGTGCCTTTCTTCTCATACCATGCGTGGGTGGTATCCCATTTCGAACAACCAAGCCTGCAACAAAGTTCCAATTCATTATTTATGCCTATTACCAACATTTCTATTATACAGAATATACACACATCATACTTGAAATACGTGTGCAAAACCATATAAGTTGTATGAGACACGGTTGGTCCTTAAATGATCCCTATGAGCGACCAATTGATCAACTCGATCTTTTCCACCAATTATCCCATTAACAAGAGACCTGTAGGTCACATCCCAGGCCAAAACACCCCACGGGAACTCGTTAAACAATGTTGGAAATTCAGCAAGTTCCAAAACCCAAGTAGGAGCTTGTTTTGCGGCAGTGTTATCCAACACACTGCCAATGACAAAGTACAGCATGGCAAATGAAACTGCATCCTGATCAATTTCATTCTTCCAAACAGTTTCATGCATAATTGTGTCCACGTCTTTAAAGGTTGGTGTAGGGTGCTTTGAAAAAAACTTCTTCCTAAATCTATCAGGCTTATTTAGCGCACTAAACCTTTCCCTAAATGCTTCCATGTCTCCAAACCGTAAACCACTTAGGAGTCCAAACTCCCAATCCCCAACTCTCAACTCAACACCTCTAACTTTGAAGCAAAGCTCCCTGGGTTTGAGGTCTTCGCATATGATCTCCCTTGTTAAAAGGGTATGACAGAGGACTCCTGCAAATACTGTATTGGTCATCTCCAAATACTGCCTGAAGCAAGTCTTCCTAAATTGCTTTACTTGGTTTGGTGATAACAACACCTTTATGTGTTTTGCTGCGTCTAGGTTACACCTATCTATGATGACGCTTTCTGTTCCAAATGTTTTTTTGTATTTATATGAAGATTTCTTCTTGGCTTTCTTCTTCGAATGAGAGGCATGCTCATCTCTCTTCCTCTTGTCTACACGATCATGCTGAAATTTATTGTAGACATATCATCAGGGAACATACAATTAAGCTAATTATAACGTTGAGCTAGAATGAGCTAATGTATGCTAAAATAAGAGAGTTATTGACAATCAGGTCGTCGATATAAATGTTATATCAACATTATATCGTCGATATGTATGTTCTATCGACAATCGATGGTCGATATGAATGTTCTATCGACAGTGAGCTCAACGATATGGATGTTCTATCGGCAATAAATTGTCGATATGCATGTTCTATCGGCAATTAGGCTGTATATATCTATGTATTATCTGCAATTAGGTTGCCGATAGAACATACATATCGACGCATTTCAACCAAACCGAATGACTTCCTAACACCAGATGAACTGTTGAGCGATTTTCGCAAGTGCACGGTTTCGCTTGTAGTAATAAAAAGATATCGATCCCACAGGGAACGTTTTTTAACAAAAACTTATTTAGAATTGGTTAAATTACTTTTAAAGTTTATAATAATAAAATCGTTTAATTGGATTTGGTATTGAAATTGCTAGAATAAGAATTAGATTAGAGTAATAACAAATGTTAGAAAATGCTTCTGATTTAGGGATGAATTTGCCAAAACAGGAACGTTTAGTTCTTTTAGAAAAGTAAATAAATATATTTCTTTGCATTAAGCAAAGAAAACAACTTAAACTTTGTATAAATTATAAAGATGAAATAAATGACGGAACCTCTAATTTTTGGGCTTTGAACCATAGTCAATCTTCCTGCGGTCGGGTAAGATCGCTACCTTAATCAAATTAATACTCTACTGATGATATTAATTTGCTAAGTTGTTCAACAAAGTTTCCTTGTAAAGATTTTGAATTTAACTACGTTTTAATGAAAACACCAGCATCAATCCACTTCGGATCATTTACTAAAGTGCTGCATAAAAATCTATCGAATAGAACGGACTTTATTAGATGAAATATAAATTTGATACAAGTTTACAGAGAACAAGGAGCATGAAAACATTTTACGACTTGTAAGTGAACGGGTTGTCAATCCTTTCCTTGGGTTTCGTTAGAGTTTGTTAGACTCAGGGCGGATTCGCTACTCAATCTTCTCGCTGTAACTTCGTAATAGGGATACGGTCGGCCTCTACCAAAACGCAAACTAATATGAACAAATCTAAACGCTAATGTGTTTGTTATTATTGAGTAAACAATGTGTGTACACCATAATACTTTTACACAGAAATGAAATCTAAATTCTGACTCATTTCTGAGTCAGAGTTTCTGCATAACTCTTACACTAATCTTAAAATCTAACTCTTTCATTGTTCATGTTTTAACTCTCAATCAACTCTTTATTTATAGATGCTGAAGAGTCGTGATTGAAGTGTCATGTCCGTTGTGAAGAGACGTATCCGTTGTGGAGAGTCGTATCCGTTGTGGAGAGTCGTTTCTATCCACCCAAACGAACGCTTTTCTTGGAATTTAAACATGTGTTTGTTGTGCTGCAAAGGCTACTGATTTTACCGAGAATGGCAATTCTCGGCCGAGAATGGGGGAGCATTTATTTGGTCTTCGGACGGAAGAAGAAAATGTCTGGAAAAGGCGTGTCGCGACTGAGAATTTGGGATTCTCGGTCGCGACCCACAATTCTCTACCGAGAATTTTGGATTCCCTGTCGCGGCCCACAATTCTCTACCGAGAATTTTGGATTCCCTATCGCGGATTTGGAATTTTCTCCTGTTTCTGACTTCGTTCTCGTCTTCCTCGTATTGGTGTGTTGAATTCTTCTTCTTTTAGCTCCTAACTTAGGGTTTTTCCTTCGTTTTTTACCTCTTTTCATTCCTATTTGGATTTTACCAAATATTTAGGTACCTTGCATGAAAGAAACATATTCGAAAGTAAAAGTACTCTAAATAGATATAAACAGCACGAATTCATAGCAAAACTGATGTAATTATTGATGATATATTAGGTATATTTTGGGCTTAACAAATCTCCACACTTAATCTTTTGCTAGTCCCGAGCAAAATTTCACTGAATTTATTCTTTAACTAATCTCTTTATGAATATAAAACATATATCTCTGTATTATCTTTTAAATTAGTTAAGCCGAAAAGATTAACTTCGCATGGCAGATTTATACGCAAAAGACAAAACTAACTTAGTATAAATACGATATATCATTCGTCTTGTATTTTCAATTTTTGAATTGAAGTATTCGGGACAATGTATAAGCACGCATGTTATTGAGTCTTTCGTCTCAAGGCATTTTAAAGCACAAAATTTCCTTTTCCAAACCTAATATATGAGATATATTATTTTTAAATAAGTACTTTGGGTTAATTTTATTTACTTGGTTACGCCCGAGATAAGGGTGGTCTTGATCGTAACCTTATACGTATTTTGCTGCTTTGTGTTTGCTTAAGAGGTACCGACCATGCCACGGGTGGACGCAATCGTTACTTTAAACTTAAACACGCTTATTATTGTTTAAACGTTCCTTCTATACCTCGATTGTGATAAGGGTGGTCGCAACCGTGGTCAAAAGTAAGCGGTACTTAATTTTCTTCCCTTTCATACCTCGATTGTGATAAGGTTGGTCTCAATCGTGGCCAAAAGTTAAGAATTCAACTAATTGATTAATTAATATGAATTATAAAATTGAAATTGCAAATTGGGAAAAAGAAAGATAGCACATTCATCCTATATTGACTTAAAATTCAACATGTATTATGGCTAAAGTTTCCTTAAAAACTTCAAATGGTGTTAATGTAAGACGAAATCAAACCGAGCTAAAATTGTTAGTTCAATTTAATGCCTATAAACCTAATTGAAAATTTAAAATAAGATTTATTTTATCATGAATTGCATGATATAAAATAGAGATTGAAATAAAGAAGTTTTGATTAAATACATTCACTCGAGACAATTTTACTTAAAATTGTATCGGAGATTTGTGATAGATATGAAAAATATTACCCGTATAGAAATATCATTTCTAACGATAATGATAACCTAAAAATAATCATAAGTTAAAATATATTTTAAACATATAAAAATGTAAAGTTATGAAAAATAATGTTTAATAAATTGTGTTGCAATATATGTTGCATTTGCATAAAACAAGTGTTGCATTTATAAATTATTCTTATTTGTTGCATAAAAATTATTCGTTGCATTTATTCGTACTAAAAATGATATATGCAATATCTCCTCCCACACTTAAATTGGACCATGTCCTCATTGGTGCAAAAATTGATAAAACACGAAAAATTGTACGGAATAAATCATAAGAAAAGAAAATAGATAAATATGAAATGGATTTTATCCAACATAAATAGAATTTAAAATTGTACCAAACGTAAGCAAAAATAACATAAGAGATAAATGAGTTGATAAAGGATAAGATAAAACCTATTCTTGTGAAGGTGAACCTGTTGGAGATGGTGTGGTCACTACGCCTCGACGATGGAAAAATGATGACAACCTGCGTCGGGTTGACGGGTGCTCGCTCCTCAAAGTATGGATATTGACATCTACCGTGTTTAATCGTAAACTCATCACTTAATTGTTCTTCATAATATCATCGAAGCATGAACCTTTTAACGGTTGTGTGCATGCATCTGGTTCAAAATTTGTTGCAAATTAACTTGATCATCAACAGTGTGCTTCTTCAACAAGCTCTTGTACTTGTGTTGCAACATGCTCCCTTTCCTTACCCTCGTCATCCTCTTCATCCTCATGCATATCGTCACCCCTACCAAAATTCGCCTGCTCATTACCATCCCCGTTAATATTATTACCATGTGAACTTGAAGTACCAACATCGAACTCGTAAAACTAGCCAACATTGGCTAACCACTAAATGAATGTGTAAAATAGCGGCATAATCCAACATCGGATAATAATTTAGGAGTAAGTGATTGAAAATTACTCCATAATACTAATAGCATCCAAAACAGGACCACGAAAACTAATGTTCCTTAATGAGCGTGCTAGTAGCATTCTTAGGATTAAATCCATCCAAATTAGGCAAATTATGTCCAAACCGGATTAGCTTGAAAATTGATGGGCTTAACAATAAATTATTTTGTATGATTTCCAAACCAAATACTCATCTCGTCATCCCCAACTTCATAAAATTTACCTAAATCCCTAAATGTAATCCGCGCATTCTTTTTAGAGTAGGAAAGAGTAACCAATACAATAATGTTTGTGTCACTACGCACTATGTTCATAAAAGTGCTTGTACCGCTTGCCCGATCCCATCTGAAATAATGTTGAATGGATCCATATTCAACATGCAAATAATTTATTAGAGGTAGAGGAAACCTTGTGAGTAACCTTCTTATGTTCAGACATGGTGTGTAAAACGGTGAACTTTAAGAGAGAAATAGAAAATTAATGTAAAAGATAGAGAAAATAAAGGGTTAGGTTATGGAATTTGTGGAATTTGGGTAAAATGGAGGGTGATGTTAGGTTTGTGTGAGGGATATGTATATATATAGGTATGAATATAGGTGTTAGGAATTAATGTAGGAATAGGAAAAAGGTTAAAATTTGTTCAAATTCGAGCCAAACCCCTGCCTACAGGTCGTATGTCGCGACCGAGAATGTCGATCCGCGGTCGCGGCACGCGAAATTCAGAGAACATTTTGCTCTGAATTTGGTCCGTTTTTGCTGGACTTACCGAGAATATATAATTCTCGACCGCGGATAGGTCCAAAGTGGCTGTTTATGTCCATGTTGACTTGGTTTGTGTAATTTAATTGGTTAAATGTGTCCTGAACTTAATGTAAACTGTACCTGCACTTAAGAACACAAATTTAAAACATTAAATTCAAGGTAAACCAAAGGTTTAGCCTTGATAAATACTGAATTAATGAATCAATTAATGACCGAACTGAATTAAATGAATCATAAATGATCATTAACACTGTTAGAGAATTGAATTTAATCATGAATGTGCATTAATTCACATAAGGTAAATTAATCTTTGAAAAGATAATGAATGTAAGTTCATGTAGGTATTTATTCATGCGTAAAACTTAAACATGAACCTTATTCAAATTAAAGCAGCATTCAAATAAAGAAACATTTAACCTTAAACATTAACCTGATTCTAATTGATACAGATTCATATGAAAAATTGTATGTTTTATTTTAATAAGTTCATACTGATATAATAATCAACATGATATAAGTTCATGATTCCATAATTAAAATTAAACTCACTGGTTGCATGAAAATGAAAATTTAGTATAGTTAATAATGATCATAACTTATTAACATTGAAGATATATATGAACAAAGTCATTTGCTGATAGTTTATAAATTTTAACAGACATAAACCAGAATATAAGATTAAAGTATGAAAATGAAACAAATTTTTATTGCATAACACATATTTGCATAAATGAATATTAACATATGTACAAGAAAGATTAGAAACAAACCTATATACAAAAACAAATGAAAATTAAACAAATCAAATTATTAATCACTGATTCATATTAAATCTGAAATATTGAAACTTATGCAGAATAATGAAATGACATACAAATTCATTTTAACATTAGAGACAAATTCATGGTGAAGGTGATACTGTTCCATATGAACATATATACAGATTCATTCAAATAATTTGCATAGTTAACACATACGAATCAAAAAGAAACAAAGAATCAAAGTTGATATGTTATCAAAATTGAAAAACATATATACAGAATAAAACTTAGAATTATCATATAAAATGAATGTTCATGAAATAGTTATTAATGATTTATAATTTATGAGCGTGTAATATATATGAAAAATCAGATGTTCAGAAACATTTCTGAAATGGATACAGATTCAAAATAATTACAGAGTCATTGTAAAAGTTATACTGTTTCATTTAAACTTGGATTCAGATTAAAAGTTAAACTATTTCATTTAAACTTAGATTCAGATGTATTCGTATAACTTGTATGGTTAACGTATTTTTAAGCAAAAAGAATCAAAGAATCAAACTTGATAGTTTATTAAAATTAGAAGAACACATATACATAAGAACACAAAGAACATAAATATATAAAAATGAAAACAAACCTATGTACACACTATACACAATAAACAGTTTTATTATATCTTCGTTCTTCATTATGTGTGTAAATGGGAAATGGTGCACGGTAGCATTCTGATATATCAGGACGCTTACTGCGTGCAGCATTAATCTTCATGGAAGATTTATGCTTGGAAATCATGATTTTGAGAAAAGGAAAAAGTCTCTGGAACTTTTTGAAATGTTTGAATAATTGGAGAAGAATATCAGATTTTGTCTGAAAGAGATGAAAAGTATGGAAATCTGATCTTCTCTAATTATTTATAATAATGTTAGGATGAATTAATGTGTCTGTTGGTGACGAAAAGGTGCAAATTCACACCATTTGAACATGAAGAAGCTTAATTTTCGAAATGGTGCATGAACTGAAGGAGAAAAGAAAGAATATATGTCTGATACCGCCCGTGTCGCGACCGTGAATGGCGATTCTCGGTCGCGACAAGTCATTTTCAGAGAAAAAATCTCTCTGAAAAATTTTGTGATTTTGCTGAGGTTACCGAGAATTATCAATTCTCGACCGAGAATTTCGATTCTCGATAAGTTCAAATTTTTTTTTATCTCGCTGAAGTTACCGAGAATTTCAATTCTCGGCCGAGAATTTCGATTCTCGGTAAGTTCAGAAGTTTTTTTTCTCTTCCTTTCCTTGGAAATCCTGAATTCTCTACTGAGAATTCATATTCTCAGTAAGTTCAGAAATTTTCAAGGCAGAGAAAGTAAGATTCTCAACTGAGAATTCACATTCTCAGTAAGTTCAGAAATAAAAAAATTTTGCAAAACATTTAGAAACATGACTTTAAAGAATTTTTATTGGATAAAACTTGTTTATACACAAATCAAACTTATGAAATAAAAATAAAACAAAAATAAATTAAACTAAAAACAAATAAACATAAAAATTATGAACAAGAGATAAGAAGTATGAAAATCTAAACGTAAAAACTAAGCGAATTAATTTTCAAAGAACTTGTTCGCAAATTCAATTGCTTGAATTGGAGCTCTTTCTTATTCAAAATATTTTTATCAACTAAATATGGACTTGTCCATTTTAACTTACCTGGAAATAATTTCAAGCGGGAATTAAAAAGTAGAACTATACCCCCAACTTGAAATTATTATTGTATTTTTTTTCTTTTTTTTAACATTTTTTTAAGCGCCTTTTCTTTTTTTTAGCGTTTTCTCAATTTAAGGATCTAGTGATTTCGGTTGAATGCCCGAACTTCTAGTTCTGGCCACGAACAAAAACTACGCACATGAACCGAAACTTTCAAAACTATATTAAAAGTAATTTCATCCTACTTGCTCATCTGTCTAAGAAGAGTTGATCGGCTGTTTCTAAGAGAGATATATGTAGGTGTTTAAGGAAATGATAGGATAAAAGAAGAAATTATTTGGGTGTAATGTAGGAATTGAATAAAAAAATTTACAAAGAGAAATGATGTTTTGGCGAAGGGTTAAGTGTCTAGAAAAGAGGTAAAGGTGTTTGGGAAAAAGGTAAATTTTTCTGAAAAAATTATATCTGTCACGTCTGACATCCTGTTTCAAAAATTTGCTTTCCCGTATGATGTATCTGCAAGCCGAATTTCTTTTCTGTAGACTCCTTCTGTGCATTTATATTGATGATCAAATCTCCAGTTTATCTTTGAAAAAACTTGGATTTTTTTTTATCTGCAAATATTAAATAACAACGAGGATTTAGTCCTAGTGACCATCCTCAAAATAAAAAAACTATAAAATAAATAAATACATATATTATAAACCAAGGTTCGGAATAAAACACGAAAAATATAAATTTTTGTTAAAAATTTGGCGTTCCCCGGCAACGGCGCCAAAAACTTGTTGAGCGATTTCCGCAAGTGCACGGTTTCGCTTGTAGTAATAAAAAGATATCGATCCCACAGGGAACGTTTTTTTAACAAAAACTTATTTAGAATTGGTTAAATTACTTTAAGGTTTATAATAATAAAATCGTTTAATTGGATTTGGTATTGAAATTGCTAGAATAAGAATTAGATTAGAGTAATAACAAATGTTAGAAAATGCTTCTGATTTAGGGATGAATTTGCCAAAACAGGAACGTTTAGTTCTTTTAGAAAAGTAAATAAATATATTTGTTTGCATTAAGGAAAGAAAACAACTTAAACTTTGTATAAATTATAAAGATGAAATAAATGACGGAACCTCTAATTTTAGGGCTTTGAACCATAGTCAATCTTCCTACGGTCGGGTAAGATCGCTACCTTAATCAAATTAATACTCTACTGATGATATTAATTTGTTAAGTTGTTCAACAAAGTTTCCTTTTAAAGATTTTGAATTTAACTACGTTTTAATGAAAACACCAGCATCAATCCACTTCGGATCCTTTACCAAAGTGCTGCATAAAAATCTATCGAATAGAACGGACTTTATTAGATGAAATATAAAATTTGATACAAGTTTACAGAGAACAAGGAGTATGAAAACATTCTACGACTTGCAAGTGAACGGGTTGTCAATCCTTTCCTTGGGTTTCGTTAGAGTTTGTCAGACTCAGGGTGGATTCGCTACTCAATCTTCTCGCTGTAACTTCGTAATAGGGATACGGTCGGCCTCTACCAAAACGCAAACTAATATGAACAAATCTAAACGCTACTATGTTTGTTATTATTGAGTAAACAATGTGTGTACACCATAATGCTTTTACACAGAAATGAAATCTAAATTCTGACTCATTTCTGAGTCAGAGTTTCTGCATAACTCTTGCACTAATCTTAAAATCTAACTCTTTCATTATTCATGTTTCAACTCTCAATCAACTTTTTATTTATAGATGTTGAAGAGTCATGATTGAAGTGTCGTGTCCGTTGTGAAGAGACGTATCCGTTGTGGAGAGTCGTATCCGTTGTGGAGAGTCGTTTCTATCCACCCGAACGAACGCGTTTCTTGGAATTTAAACATGTGTTTGTCGTGCTGCAAAGGCTGCTGATCTTACCGAGAATGGCAATTCTCAGTCGAGAATGGGGGAGCATTTATTTGGTCTTCGGAAGGAAGAAGAAAATGTCTGGAAAAGGTGTGTTGCGACCGAGAATTTGGGATTCTCGGTCGCGGCCCACAATTCTCAACCGAGAATTTTGGATTCCCTATCGCGGATTTGGAATTTTCTCCTGTTTCTGACTTTATTCTCGTCTTCCTCGTATTGGTGTGTTGAATTCTTCGTCTTTTAGCTCCTAACTTAGGGTTTTTCCTTCGTTTTTGACCTCTTTTCATTCCTATTTGGATTTTACCAAATATTTAGGTACCTTGCATGAAAGAAACATATTCGAAAGTAAAAGTACTCTAAATAGATATAAACAGCACGAATTCATAGCAAAACTGATGTAATTATTGATAATATATTAGGTATATTTTGGGATTAACACGAACCCAGATAAATCCTAACACCAGAAGAAGTAAACGAAACGAATCGAACAATTCCTTCTAAAACCCAGCAAATGTAAATACAATACAAGAGAGAATCGCAAATGTAAAGTCAGTTTATTTACCCTCTTTTTCTTCCTTCCTTCTGAATTTGATTCGTTGTCTGAGCTTCATGTTCTCGCCATGTCCACTCAAAGTAACAGAGATTCGCCCGATGAAATGTACAGAATCGGGCAATGAATCGCCGGAAAGTTAGAGAGAGGAATAGCGGGGTGTTAGGTTAGAGAGATGGAAGTTCGAATGTTAAAGAGCGGGGAGCGGAGTGTTAGAGAGGAGGGCAAGGTTGGAATTTAGTTAATGAAATGTGTTAGTTTTGGTGATTTTTTCAAAATAGGTTATAAAAGAAAACTAACCCCTTAAAAGGTGCTAGTTTTGTAATTCTACCTAGTATAAATTTAATAAATCATCTATCTAAAAATTGAACAAATTGAACCTTAATTAATAAGAATAAAATAGTTTAGTGATATCACTCAATGGTTAAAAAACAAAATATTGGAGTTCAAATCTCACGTCTTACATCTAAAAAACAATTATATTTATTAATATACATAAATTTTATGACGGGTACTGGGTACCCTAGGGGTATTCCCATACCCGTCCCATTATCCTAACGGATAATGGTTTTGATCACATACCCTTTTATACAGGGTACGGATAGTCCCATTAGGGTCGGATAGTGTTGGGTACCCCCGGGTATACTACCCGTTGCCATCCCTACTCTTTATTGGCTTTCCGATTAGGTATTTTACCCTTCGTATTAATTTTTTAAAAGTTCAAGAAAATTAATTTACTACATTGTCTTTACTATTTAGGGCTAAAACCTTGTTTGATAATACATTTAGGGGTGTTTGATGATACTTTTCACCTCGTTACACCTGAAAAGTAACAGTAATAATAAAACAAACGAGTTCTAAGTAAAAACGAAAAACAAAATTTTTGACTATATTGATCGTGATACTGTTTTCGGCACAATGGTAGATCAAACTCTTAATAAAAACATGGTGACACTCATACAAGGCGACAGATCATGACAGCCACTTATATCGAGAGAAATACAAAAAAAAAAAAAAAAACTCTATAAACTATGAAATCTACAATAAAAAATGATTCAATAAAAAAATTCAAAGTAAAAAATGAAATCTTTCATTAAAACCCAAAAGAAAAAAAAACCTCAAAACTTCTATGAAAAAATTAAAAATTTGTTTGGCACCTAGTATGTTGCTTTCCGGATAGAACTAGCAGGTTTTCAGTATTCACTTACAATGTAGTTATGCATATTGTTAAACACAAAGATTTAAGGTTTCATCCATTAAAATCTTTTAAACACTTACCAAGTCTCTTCATTATTAAACCGTAACAAGGAAGCATATTCATTATAATTATCCTTAACACAAGGAAGGTCTTACATATCTCCAATTTTAGCATACATGTGCATAATGATTTGTCCCCCTCTTAATCAAATTTCAAAGGAAAAGTACAAAAATAAACCTTATGGTTATACCCATTTTCGAACAACACACATGTGGTTTAAAAGTTTGCAAAGGGGTATGATGTATTTCATTCCGTTAGCAAACACATACCAAATTGACTAACGGTGTTAAAAGTCAAAGGAAAAAGAGTTAATTTAGTCCTTATATTTATTTATTTTTATAAATTGACCCCTTATATAATAGCGGAAACAGAGAGAATTTACAAGAAATGTTTTAGGGCCTTTTTTGCTTAGTTAGCATCGTAGGAGCAAAAAGAATAAATGAGTTAATGAGCTTTTATTATTTATATATCATAAATACTATATTAACACATTATTTATTGTCAATTATTAGCGTAATAAAAGAAAGTATGAGTTACAAGAAGATGAAAAAACACTCAGCGAAGGAAATCCAAAAGTCACAAATAAACCTATATATAAAACATGTTATATAGTATTCCATCACTATATTTATTGGCCACCGAAAATCAAAAACCTCCTTTAATTTTGATTATGTATTAGTTTTGTTCTTAATCTTGTAATTTTGTTCTTACTTCAAATAATATAGTTTTATAAAGATTCCGATTTATTTAAGAGCGGTTTCCATTGTTAAACTGTATTAATAGTATTTTTTTAAGAATTTAGAGAATTTAGACTTTGATATCTCCAATTGAAGAAATTAGATGGAAATAGAAGAGGCATAGACAACTGAAATCGGAAAAAGCAAATGTGTCAGAAATTAGAAGAAATCGTTATGTTTCCGAATGTAATTATTCGATTTTTTTTCATGTGTAGTAGTTATTTTATTTCTAATTGTCTTGTTCCACACCTCTCACTGCCTTATCTATGTTTTCTTTTTTTATTTGTCTTTTTTTTCAAAATGACTAAATAAAGATTTGTATATTTTCATTTTTTTAGTATAAGTTGCTATGTGTAATCGTTTCGATTGTTAACTCTAACTAAAATATGGATTTTCGGTTTTATATGAACTCAATTGTTAGGTTTAATTGAAGTTATATTAATTTTTCAAATTTAGAATCTCGTGAAGTCATTTTTTAATTTGAATTTATCTAACTCATATGGATTGATTTTTTTTTATTATTTTTATGCATTTTTTGTACGAACAGATATAAAATTTCACACAACAGTTGTTTATTGAAGTTGGAGACATATCGAAGAAAATCATTAAAGAGGTATTGAAACATTATACTTACAATGAAATTTATTTCAATTATAATCATGTTTTGTCATGATTACCATTCTAAATTTCTTTTGTGAGTTTCAATGATGGATTCTATATCTATATTATATATAATAATGGAAGTAGAGAGATTACTTAGGAGAATTTTAGAGGCTTTTTTTTATTAATGGTCAAAATAGTTATAAAGAAAAATTATAAATATTATATTTAACCTAATATATATTTAATAGATATAATAAAATAGTTTACAAAATATTCCAATGAAAAAAATTATATGACGATAAAAAATATGTAAGGATCCGTTCAAATTCAATTCATTTAACTTTAATAAATAACATTAAAACTAATATTTTGGAAAAAAACTTATATTTATATTTAATAGCTATAATAAAATAACTTATAAAATATCACAACGAAAAAAAAAATAACGACAAAAAAATATGTAAGGATCCATTCAAATTCTCTTTATTTAACTTTTAATAAATAGCATTAAAACCAATGTAACCGAATTTTTTTTTATAATGCATTGACAAAAAATATCTAAGATCCATTCAAATTCAATTAATTTAACTTTAATAAATAGCATTAAAAGTAATTGAAAAAAATTATATTTATATTTAATAGATATAATAAAATAACTTATAAAATAAAACAAATTATACAACGATAAAAAATATGCAAGGATCTATTAAAATTCCATTCATTTAACTTTAATAAATATCATTATAACCAATAGAACTGAAAAAAATATAACACATTTAATTTTTCATTGTAATAATTAACACAATATTTAAACCATCAAACTACTATATAAACTAAATAAAATTTAAAAAGAAAGACATGCTTATTTCAAATTCATGGATTTATCAAAGACTTGAATTTTCACATGCACCTTAATTAGCAAGTGAATTTGCTCATTCACCGTTAGATTTAGGCTTATTAAATCTAAGCATGAGGATCCTTTGAATCTCCACCTTAAGATTCTAATAAGCGTAGATTTAATGGTGAATGTGCAAATTCTACATGCTCATTAAGGTACATGTGATCAAGACTCTTATCAAAGATTCTTGAAAGCACGAGAAAAAGAATTTTGAGAAGAGCTAGAATTTGATTGCAAAAACATCGCCACAAAGTGTAGCAAATATTTAAAAATTGCAAAATTATATAGAAAAAGTATTATACAATAACGGAAATCAAGGACCCTTGCAAACATGTCAACATGGCCAATAAAGTATGACTTCAAAAACTTCCAAAACCTATTATCAAACAATTATAAAGATATGTATGTTAATTTATTTATAATTTGTAAATTTAAATTATTTTAAATATTAATATCAAGGGCTAATTACAAATCTAGCCCAACTAAAAGGGTCCATTTATATATCTATCCCACTTTGCTTCAATATCACCAAATTAGACACTTCCATCCACTTTGGACAAGAATACCATTATTTCAATTCATCTTATTTCTCAGATTCTGAACGTCTTTCTCGTCATCCCAAACGGGCGAAAAAGACGGTGGTTTATAGAGAGAAGAGATTTTGTTTCGTTCAACCTTTGAAGAACCAGTGTCTACGGAAGAGGATTAGGAAGGAAATCTTAAAAAATAAGAAAGAAAAAAAATCTAACAATTGAAGAATCAGAAATTGAAGAATCAGAAATTGAGAAGAAGAAGAATCGAACCAAGAAGAAGATTCGATCGAAGAAGAAGAAGAATCGAACCAAGAAGAAGAAGAAGAAGAAGAAGAATCGAACCAAGAAGAAGATTCGAACCAAGAAGAAGATTCGATCGAAGAAGAAAGAAGAAGAAGAATCGATCGAAGAAGAAGAATGGATCGAATAGAAATATGAGTATTCTTGTCCAAAGTGGATGAAAGTGTCTAATTTGGTGATATTGAAGCAAAGTGGGTTAGATATGTAAATGGACCCTTTTAATTGGGCTAGATTTGCAATTAGCCCTAATATCAATATATGTCAATGATATAAATTTAAAAAATATTAAAATATTGTACAAAAAAATTATCCACTCGCGCAACACGCAGGCACAATACTAGTTATATAATTATTACAAACAAACCCCAAAATAAAAAATAAAAATCAAATATACCATTTTCTCTATCTCTCTTTAATTTCTTAATTTTTTCTTCTTTCTCTCTCCTCTTTCTTAATTTCTCTCTCTAAAATAAAGCTATCCCCATCAACACTTTCAAAATTTCTATATATATACATTTATTAATCTCCCCTTCAAACACTTGCATACATTAGTCCATAATCAAATAAAATTCTCTCTGAAATTTCTCCCATGGCCTTCCACGTTTGCTTAGAAATTCTCCTACCCCTCACCATTGCATCCTTTTGCCACTCTTCAATCCTTATAACCGAGGCATCAAACGCTCTTCATCTTACATGGCAAACCACGTTAGTCGGTTTTCCCTCATTTTATTTTCAATAGATGTAACCCCTATTTTTGTCCTAATTATTTCATTACTCATCCGATCTTTTCTCGTATGACCACACATACGCATCTCTACCACCACAGTGTTTCATCTATAATCATCTGAAATAAAGAGGCCAAAATCATTCATAACAGATATAGTTCTAACAGCCGAGGTGCCGAAATCATCCATGTGGTTCCGGCAACCAGGTGATCTGAACCCCTCCAGGCCGCCCCTATGTCTCCACCTGCTCGTAGAGTACCCTAAAATATTTCCTTTTTCTATTCTACAAAGAATTTCTCTGAAATCACACTACTTCCCACGCTAATGTAGCCGCTCATCTTTTTCTGACCACCGATTTTCAATTTTCAATCTTCCATAGGGCCCATAAATATTTAAGAGCGGGCATAGGCACATTTAACCCTCCTTAGACCTGCTATTTGTTTAAACATATCGGACTTCTTACACACAATACACAATCAAACCCAAAAAAAGCTCATTCAAAAAAAAAAAACCCAAAAAAAGCAAAACCCATAACTTCAATTTAGTGATTGATATTACTGCACATGAAAGCAAATTCTACTTTTACAGCATCACCTCAAATACAAAATCACATGCTGCTACAGATCATACCATCTATTTAACTACATTCTTAAAACCTCCCTCAAACACTACCATTTACAGACGGGCCAACAGGAATGGCTATGGAGTTAAAAAAAATGGGTTCGCTGCGTAAAAAGTGCTCCCATATCAATTTTAAGCTATCCTTAAGCATAGAGACTGCATCACTTTCTGCTTTCTGTTCCTGAAAATTGAAACAAATGAACATGTAAATGAAACAACTTCATGATCAACTCATGAACAATTACTCAGGCCAAAACAAAAACATTTAGATCCTGAATTTGGCAATACGATCTGCTAAATCATTTCAACTTAACTCACCTGCAATTCTGAAACTATTCCTTTCAGCTTCAGATAAGCTTCCCTCGTAGCTTCTCCAGTTCCAGTCCTAAAATCAAAACGATCTGCGTGTCTTACTTTGAGCCGTAGTAGTGATGGACTTCTGTAGGCTTTAGCTGTAGTGTGCCAAACCCCTATCACACTGTATCTATTTCCAGAAGATGCCTTCGCCAAAGGCCATCTCAACCCACCCTTCACCTCTAAATCCAAAACTGCTGAATTGATTAGATCTCTTATATTATCAAACTCATCATCCTGCAATAAACAAGCTATAGAGGTCACTTTGTGGTATAAAATTTACAACAAAGACCTCATAATGTGCCAAATGCCTAAAACAACGTTTCTTTTGGCAGTGCAGATTGATGTTAATCTCTTTTAAATTTGAGCTAAAGCATATTATTAGCAGAGCAGATGAACACAGGAAAGCACCAAAGTTCAATTTTTTCAATTTCTAATTGGTATAACAAATATATCCCATAATTGATCTTTTGCATATTATGGGGACTAAAACAGAACTCTAGTAAAAAGATTTCTCCATCTTTTCCCATTAGTAACCCCAGGCACTAAATCATTTTAACAGTATTTGCAAGTAAATTAGTTCCAGCGGTTTGCAAGGACAGGCAGTAGATTAACTTACAGAGAGTGCTGTTAAGATCCTCTTGGTGCGTAGCATTAACCTCAGGTCTAGATTCTTATCCAGGCATGCTATATCTATCACCATCTGGCGCACTTGGTTTAATTCAACCTACAAGGAAAAAGATTATTCATTATTAATCTAACATCCATAACTACGACGGAAGTTTAGGAAAATAAATGGCATATTGAGGAAAGCAAAAGGAACAAGATAAAATCACAGGCCACCCAGGACTTCTACCAAATTCATCAAAATATAAATATGGAGAAAATATTATTTCCATCTAGCAAACAAACTTGCCTTGTAGAGTAGCAGGGTTTTATCTGCTCGTACACTACATTTGCATGAAACAGTTAAATCTGGTCTTGTGTTATCAGACAACTACATGAGGAAACATAATTATTAACAAACTGGTAATGAAATATAATGAGAAAGGTACACAGAAGAGGTAATAGGAAATGCAATACCTTTACAAGGTAGATGTCCTTTTCATCTTCAAAACTAAATCCTAAATTTGGGACAACTACATCTGTGAGGTATTCCATATATGAAGAAGGAACATTCGTGTAAACAGATCTTTTGAATCGTTTAGAAATACTTTCATCAAACTGATTTCTCTGAACATTTCCAGGCCTTCCCAATGGATTCCTGCACAATGCAAATACAGTAACCTTTACTACCTTGGACTGTTAGCATGCATAGCTTATGGATGACAAATGTGAATACAGTAACCTTTACTACCTTGGACTGTTGGGAGTTGTACATCATGCAACAGAATATCGGTAGGAGGACAAATAATATTTAGCTAAGCACAAAGCACTGCAGAAGCTTCCTTCGGTAAAGCAACAAGAATCAAGGATCAAACATCAAAAGAACAGTGTTTATTTACATCATTCAGGCAACTCCACAACATAACCCAAGCTCTGTGTCACAGATTCTATAGGGGAAAATAGAGCAAACTTAGGAGCAATGAAGGTTTTCAGATTTATTGTCTTTCCTCAGTTAGAAACTTAGAATCACAAACCTGTATAAATGTACAACTTCTCTACGAATGCAAGACGCTACATTTTTCTCATTCTCTCTGCCTTGACACTCTGAAACGCATCATGCATTCTTATTTCTTTACATGTTTCGAAAACTGACCCAGATGGAGAAATAAAGCATAGTGGTTGGAGATGTTAAAAGTATATGCTCAGAACAATCAACTCAATTCCAATACAAAATACTAAAGGAAATGAATTTGACAAAGAAATTAGAAGCTCTATGATTTGTAGACATGTCAATAAAAATTCTAAACAGAGTTGACCCAGAGTCAGGCATCTAGGTTACTATCATATATTGTCAAGGTTAACTGTTAAGAGGTAAAATTTCACAAATCTGCTTGACAGATGTAGCACAAAGCGTTCAGGAGATACCAATTTGGCAGGTTTCATTTTGGCCATAGTTAACATTTACCTAGTAATTGCAGAATATAGTAAGAAACGAACCAAAGGATTCAAGAAAGTTCATCTAAAATTTCATAAAGGGTAATGAAGAAAATGAAAACAAATAAAGAACGAAGCAGAATTAGATTCCTTACCCATGAAAAAGAATTTTACCAAACCTAGCAACCAAAGTTGGCTTTATAAAGTCCAAACCTTCACAGTGCATTTCATTCCTCAGACATTCAAAAGAAGTTATCAGATCTTGCTTTACATTTTCAGCTATAATAGCCCATGGACTTAGCAAATCATCTTCTCCCAGCTCAGTATTTTCTATAATGTCATTAATTTATATATTAATAATTCAATAATAATAGTATAGCATAAATCATAGTAGTTCAAAAAGGATAGATTACTAACCTTCATCTAAATGACTGTTCACCAAGACTAGAGGTTTCTCTCCAGATCTGCGCTCAATAGACTCTAACGAAACCGGCTTGAGATGAATGTGAGAAGGAAGTTGGTTATTATCACTCAAACCAACAGCAAACCATCTAGATATAGCACAATTTGCATATACTATCTTTCCACTCTTATCTTTGTTAGAATCTTGTGGTCTCAAACTTAGATTTCTCTCGAAGAAAGGAGCTAACAACTGTACACTTGGTGATGGCCTCCCCTTGTCAACTGAATGCCGCTTGTGTGGAGGAATGTAAGCCATTGTAGCAACAGTAATTCTTCCTGACCGGATGCCTATGTTGCAGCAGAAGCCGAGTTTGAGAAAATAAAAGAAAAAATGACTCGAGAATCAAACTTTTTAACAATCTACTAAGCACTTAACAACATCAAATTCTGAAAAAATGAAGAGTTCATTCTGCAAAATGAAATTAGAAACATACCCCCTTAGTAGCGAGGAACAAAAAAAATCATGATTAGTATAGAGGCAAACAAAAATTGATCATCAATTCAGAACTTCCTATTTTACTCTCGGCATTTAATTCTGTCCAAACTCCATACAACTACGACAGCCGAATTATGAGATATAATAGCATATTGTCATAAACAGATTCAAATACCATAGCGAACACCATGAGTATATATAAGCATATGAAGGAATTCTCAATTAAACTACTCGGCCTAGAAGTTTAATCGTTGCATTCATCAACTTCACAGAGGGGTTTCTACAAAAAGAGGGCCGGCCCATGCTTTATGCTTTCTTGCTTTTAACTTCGTCTTCCTCTTTATTGGCTTTCCGAGGAGGTATTTTGCACTTCATATTAATTTTTTGGCCTAATACATATCCAGCCCCCTAAAGTTGTCCATTTTATTCATTTAACCCCTTCAATTTAAGGGACATCCTTTTAACCCCCTAAACTCCAAAAAAACGCTACTTTTAACCCCCTATTTTAGAATGCCGAGATATAATGTTGTCCGTGTGTATCACGCGCGTGACACGTGTGTATCCTGAATTATCCAGCCCCTTAAAGTTGTCCATTTTGTTCATTTAACCCCCTCACCTCACGGGCCGCCCCTTTAACCCCCTAAACTCCAAAAAAACGCTACTTTTATCCCCATATTTTAGACTGCCGAGATATAATATTGTCCGTGTGTATAATTTGCTCTTTTCTTTCCTACTTTCTTCTTTTGAAAGTCCTTAATATTGAAAAATTGCTATAAATATCATTTAGTCATCACTTCTCTTCCATTGTATTCTATACTTCATATCAAATCAGATTTTAACTCTTCCTTTGTATTGCCTTCCACTGTATCTATATACACTGTGGTCATAATTCATACAAAGTTAAAGCATTTTTTACAATTCCAACGTGGATTGAGACCAAAAAAAAGCACCAATTAAAAATTAGAAAGACACCAATTAAATCTTCTTTATCTCCAATGCCCGTACTTGAGTTGGAACTAGGATTTTTTTGGAGTTTAGGGGGTTAAAAGGTTGTTCCGTGAGGTGAGGGGGTTATAAATGAACAAAATGGACAACTTTAGGGGGTTGTATGCATTTTTTTTACCGTTGGAGGCAAGAACAAAATCCTCCCACGCGCCTCTTGTGTTTGAGACACAAACGTTGACTAGGTCAATGCCACGTCGGATGATAGGGGTTAAAAGTAGCGTTTTTTTTTAGTTTAGGGGGTTAAAAGGATGTCCCTTAAATTGAAGGGGTTAAATGAATAAAATGGACAACTTTAGGGGGCTGGGTATGTATTAAGCCTAATTTTTTTTGAAAGTTCAAGAAAATTAATTTACTACCTTGTCTGTACTATTTAGGGCTAAAACCTTGTTTGATAATACATGTAGGGGTATTTGATGCTACTTTTCACCTCGTGATAATCTTTTACACCTGAAAAGTAACCGCAACAATAAAATAAACAGGCTCTAAGTAAAAACGAAAAACAAAATTTTTGACTATATTGATCGTGATAGAGGAATAGTAAGTGCTTGAAACTGTTTTTGACACAACGGTAGGAAACATACCCCCATCCAGAATCGACTTCAGTGTCTTTTTTTTTTCAGGAATGACTTCGTGATCTTTTAACGAGTCAGATGTAGGTGATAGTAGATCAAACTCTTAATAAAAACATGACGACACTCATACAAGGAGACAGGTCATGGCAACTCATACAATAAGATAAACCACAACCACTTAATCGAGAGAAATACAAGAAAAAACAAAAAAAAAAAAAAAACTCTAAATAAAAGATAAACTATCAAATCTAAAAAAAAATCATTCAATAAAAAATTCAAAGTAAAAAATGAAATCTTTCATTAAAAACCCAAACAAAAAACACTCAAATCTTCTATGAAAAAACTTAAAAATTTGTTTGGCACCTAGTATGTAGATAGAACTAGCAAGTTTTCAGTATTCACTTACAATGTAGTTATGCATATTGTTAAACACAAAGATTCAAGGTTTCATCCATTAAAATTAATTAACCCTTGAATTGAATTGAACTGAATGGTATTGAATACTGAATTGAATTTAACTGAATGCTATTGAACTTAATTGAATGCTACCAAACTTAACTGAACTTAACAATAATGATGATATTAGACTTTAAAATAATTTTAATGATAATATCAGACATTAATAAGCTTATAATAATAATAATGGTTATAATAATAATATCAATAATGAATAAATATGTTATTAAAGATAAAACTTGAATATCAAATAAAAGCTCGACTTAATAAAATCTTGGCTCGATAGCCTATGAAATTAAATAAAAATGAGTCTAATTTAAATTAAAAATACAAATTACATACAAATACAAATTTACATATAATTTAAAGCCTATGAAATTAAATACAGATTTTCATATGAATACAAACTCTTAACTTTTTATTACAATTAAGGGTTAATGTGCAAAAATACCCCTAACGTTTTGGATCAGGAGTAATTTTACCCCTAACGTCTAAAATAGTGCAATTTTATCTCTAACATTAATAAATTGGGTAAATTTGAGAAATAATTCATAATATGGATGCAATTCCTAATTTTCAAATATGGATGCATACTTTAATTTTATTTTTTTTATTAAACGATATATATTTTAATAAACTATCATTTCTTGACTTTTATCTAATTTATAGATAATAATAAACTATAAATAAATATATTATTTATATAGAAATTTAAAAGTAACTAGCGATTCGAGAGAAAATGAGTGAGAGAGATAGGGTGCGGGATCGGTCCAGGGAGAGGGAAAGGCCGGCGTTAGGTGGCGGGGCAGGGCGGTTGGGGGTGGTGAGGCCGGATCTGCCGTTTGTTGTTGGACGAGGGGTGGATCTGGTTGCGGAAGGGGAGAGGGAGACGGGAGACAGGGGGCTGGCTGGGATGGGGTCTCGTGGGATTTATGAATCTGATCCAAGGGATGATGGGGAGGCGATGCGAGGGAATAGGGAGGGAGAAGGGATGGGCGGCCAGGGTGGTTTGGCTAGGCAAGGGGATCTGATGGGGGGAAAGGTCAACGACCTGGGTGGGCGGGGATTGGAGGCGGGTGGTGTGAGGGGTGTCTCAGAGGATGGTTTGGGCGGTAGGCAGGACCGCGAGGGGTTCGGCCAGGGGGTGGGAAGCCGTAGGGCGAAGGATCCGGGGTTGATCGCGGCATCTGGTTTAAAAACGATTGCTAATTATAAGGAGAATGAGACAATTAAAAATAATTACAATCAAGGATTGAGTAAAAATTCATGGAAAGACACGGTGATGGGAGTTGTCACGGAAGAGCCTTTAATTTTAAATGATAACCTGATGGATGGTGACTTGGATGAGGTGTTTTCTGATTCGGACGAGAAAGATGGGGAACAGGATGATCCTCTATGTCATGTGATTCGGCTCTCTTCGGTTGATAAACGTAACCTTCGAGCCAATTGGAAATTGTCTTTAATTATGACGGTGCTTGGTAGAAGAATTAGTTTTAACTATTTTGCCCAGAGAATCCAGGCACAGTGGGCTAAAAAATGGAAAGTCAGTATCACTGACTTGGAAAATGATTATTATGTAATTAAATTTACCCATGCTGAAGATTACAATGTTGTGATTAATGGGGGCTCTTATATTATTATTAAGCCCAAAATATACCTAAAATATCATTAATATTTATATCAGTTTTGCTATGAAATCGTGCTATTTATATCAGTTTAGAGTGCTTTTACGTTCGAATATGTTTCTTTCACGCAAGGTACCTAAATATTTGGTAAAATCCAAATAGGAACGAAAAGAGGTTAAAAACGAAGGAAAAAACCCTACAAAAGGAGTCAAAGACGACAAAAATCAAACGCACCGAAACGAGGACGAGGACGAGGACGAAGTCAAGACGGAGGAAATTACTCCCGTGTCGCGACCGAGAATGTTCTCGGTCGCGACACGCGTTGCCTAGATACTTCCCCCTTTCGTTCGAAGGCTGAAAAGTTTCTTCCCCATTCTCGGCCGAGAATTTACATTCTCAGTAAGTTCAGATTTTCAGGAAGCATGAATTGCACATGTTCGTTTTCGACGAAACGTGTCTGTTTGATTGGATAAGAGCGTCTCTTCACAGCAGACACGTTCCTTAGACACGACTCCTTAACATCTATAAATAAAGAGTTGATTTCAGAGTTAAATATATATTGAAGAAATTATTTAGTACAGAATTAATGCAGAAATTCTGAATCAAACAATTCCGAGTTATAAAGTTCGATTTTGTAAAAAACAATATGATGTACACACATTGTTTATCAAATAATTACAAACACAGTAGCATTTAGATTTAGATTAAGATTTGTTCATATTAGTTTACATTCTGGTAGTAGAAGGAACCGTCTCTATTCCGAAGATTCAGCGAGAAGATTTAGTAGAGGATTCGGCCCAGGAGCCTGACAAACTCTAATCGAGGTTCAAGGAAGTGATTGACAACCCGTTCACTTGAAAGTCGACGAAAGCTTCCCTGCTTATTTTTCTCTGTAAACTTGTATCAAATTCACACTTCATCTAATAAAGTTTATTCAATTCAATAGATTTTTATGTAGCACTTCTGTAATTGATCAGAAGTGAGTTCTGGTGTTTTCATTAAAACGTAGTTGAATTCAAAATCTTTACAAGGAAACTTTGTTGAACACTTAGGCAAATTGATATCTTGGATTAAAGTATTAATCTGGTTAAGGAAGCAATCTAAACCAGTTAGGAGGATTGTTGTGTTCAAAGCCTTTTAATTGAAAGAGTTTACGTTATTACATTTATATAATTGTTTACAAAGTTTAAAGTTGTTTTCTTTGCTTAAAACAGAATTGATTTCTAACATTCTACATATTCTAATCTAATTCTTACTCTATCAATTTCAAAACCAAATCCAATTAAACGATTTTCCATATTATAAACCTTAAAAGTAAATCAACCCGAATTAAAATAAGTTTTCGTTAAAAAACGTTCCCTGTGGGATCGATATCTTTTTATTACTACAAGTGAAACCGTGCACTTGCGGAAATTGCTCAACAAGTTTTTGGCACCGTTGCCGGGGAACGCCAAAATTTTTAACAAAAATTTAGATTTTTCGTGTTTTATTTCGAATCTAGGTTTATACATACTTATTCAAACTTTTATATTTTATTACTTTTAATTTACTAACATATTTATTTTTCAAAATCTGTTTTGAAGGTAGTTTCGGTTCGTGCAAGATTTCAAGTTCATGCGCAGTTCTCGAAGATCAGACATTGCACCAGACCCATTAGACCCAGAAATTGAAAAAACCATTAAAAAGAACAAGAAAAACAAGAAAAACAAAAATAAGACTCCAATAAAAACAAAAACAAATATCGAGCCAGAAAAAATGGCAGATCCACCAACATTTATGGAATACGCTAGGCCAAGGGTGGCCGGTGTGACCAATAGCATAGTTAGACCTAGAATTGCCGCAACCCAATTTGAAATTAAGTCCGCTTTACTTAATATGTTACAAAATAATGTGACGTTTTATGGGTTACCTAACGAAAATCCTAACACCCACTTGACAAATTTCTTAGAAATTTATGACACTTTCAAAATAACCGACGTGACTGGCGAAGCAATCAAACTTCGCCTTTTTCCTTTCACTTTGAAGGATAGGGCCAAAGAATGGTTAACTTCTATGCCAGCCGCAACTTTTCAAACTTGGAAACAATTAGCCCAAGCATTTTTATCAAAATATTTTCCTTTAGCAAAAACCGCAAGAGTCATAAAGGAGTTAACATCTTTTTCTCAGAATGATAATGAAACTCTTTATGAGGCTTGGGAACGTTTTAAAGAACTTCAACGTTTATGCCCACACCACCACTTGCCCGACGCACTTTTAATCCAAACATTTTATAATGGATTAAATCCTACAACTAGAGGTTCATTAGATGCTATATCGAGAGGGTTATTTATGAAGAAGACATCAGCCCAAGCAAGAGAACTTTTGGAGGAAATGGCAATCAACAGCAGTATGTGGCCCGCGGAACGTGGACATATACCGGTGGCGAAACCATCATCCTCACACACATCATCCGTTAAAGGTATAGTAAATCTTGATCCAGTTGCGATGTTACAAGCCCAATTTTCTACCTTAACGCACAAAATTGATAGGTTTATGACACCGTGCGATTCTAACAGTAATCCAATTCCAACGGATGTGGATTACGAAGGTATGAGTGAGATCGAACAGGTAAATTTTGTCCATGGGCAAAACCAAACTAATAACCCTTATTCCAATACTTATAATCCTGAATGGAGAAATCATCCTAACTTTAACTGGAAGGATAATAATAATGCAAATGCTAATCAAAATCGTACAAATAACTATCAAAATCAATCAAGAGATACGATTAGCACTTTATCTTCTAAAATCGACAAATTTATAGATGCTATTAGTGGAAAAATAAGTAATCACGACGATGGTTTTAAACGGATCGAGAATAAATTCGATCAGCTTATTAAAAACCACTCATCTAGCATCCATAATTTGGAGGTTCAAATTGGCCAAATTGCTAAATCAATTCCATCCCGAAAAGAGGGAAGTCTTCCTAGCCATACGGAAGAAAATCCGAAAGAGCATGTAAAGGCTATCACTCTTCGTTCAGGGAAAAATTACTTAGGTCCGGAAATTCCCGAAGATTCAACTTTACCAGGAACTGATTTACCAAAATCCAAAGAAGATACATTAAACACAAAAAGTTCACCAATTGACTCAAGTACAAAAACTTTTGTACCCTAACCACCTTTTTCACACAAAGTCCGAAATAAGGACTATGACAAACAACTTTTAACGTTTTTGGATAAACTTAAAAATTTGCACATTAATTTAACGTTTATGGATGTAATTACGCAAATTCCCAACTATGGTAAGTTCTTAAAGGATTTAATTTCAAAGAAAATTAGTTGGGAAGGAATTTCGTCCATTTCACTAACTGAAGACTGCAGTTCAATAGTGTCTAGTAATTTGCCCACTAAACTCAAAGATCCCGGATGTTTTACTATTCCGTGTAAATTGGGAGATATTGAATTCCCAAGTTGTTTTTGTGATTTAGGAGCAAGTATAAACTTAATGCCATTGTCTATTTTTAATAAGTTAGGTTTAGAAGAAGATATCAAACGTACTAATATGGTTTTGCAATTAGCGGATCAAACCACTAAAAGACCATATGGTATAATTGAAGATGTTTTAGTTAAAGTTGACAAATTTATCTTTCCTACCGATTTCGTTATATTAGATTTTGCATATGACGCTAATATTTGGTAGACCGTTTATGAACACGGGACGTGCTCTAGTTGATGTGTCGAAAGGGAAAGTAGTTTTAAGGATAGGAGAATATAAGATTGAGTTTGATATGAACAAAGCGATGAAATATCCTACGGAGGAATTCGCCTGTATGAAACTTGACTTAGTTGAAGAATGTGTCAACGACATTATTCAAAAAGAAGAAATAATAAAACCTATAATGGGTGAAGAATTGGAAGATAAGGACCCAGAGCCTTTGATTCGAGAAGATGGACCAGTTCCGCCTTCAATTGTAATACCACCTAAATTAGAACTTAAAGAGTTACCAAACCATTTGAGGTACGCTTTCTTAGGCGAAGGTGATTCTCTACCTATAATTATCTCTAACAAGTTAACAAAAGATCAAGAAGAAAAATTGAAAGAAGTTGTTAAAAATAGGATAGGAAGTATGGGATAGCAAATTTCAGACTTAAAAGGAATTAATCCTAGTATTGTAATGCACAGAATTCACTTAGAAGAAGATACGCCACCTAAAGCGGATAGGCAAAGATGCTTAAATCTGAACATGAAAGAAGTAGTAAAAAATGAGATTACTAAACTTTTAGACAATGGAATCATTTATCCAATCTCGGATAGTGAGTGGGTTAGTCCAATCCATTGTGTACCTAAAAAGGGAGGCATAGCTGTAGTAAGGAATGACGGAGGTGAATTAATACCTACGCGAACCACCACCGGTTGGAGGGTTTGTATAAATTATAGGAACCTTAACAAAGCAACTAGGAAAGATCATTTCCCTCTACCTTTCATCGATCAAATGATCGAAAGGATAGCTGGTCATGCTTTCTATTGTTTTCTAGATGGTTATTCCGGATTCTTCAAATTTATATTTACCCGGATGACCAAGATAAAACAACCTTCGCATGTTCTTATGGAACCTTTGCATATAGGAGAATGCCCTTTGGTCTATATAATGCACCAGCAACATTTCAACGTTGTATGACTGCAATTTTTAATGATTTCATTGAAGATATCATGGAAGTATTTATGGTTGATTTTTCAGTTTATGGAGATTCTTTCGATGCATGTTTAGGAAACTTGGATAAAGTTTTGTCTAGATGTGAAGAAACTAATTTAGTATTAAACTGGGAAAAATGTAATTTCATGGTTGACGAAGGAATTGTTTTAGGACATAAAATATCTGAAAAAGGTTTAGAAGTGGATAGAGTAAAAACTTCAGTAATAGAAAAATTACCCCCCCCCCTGACTACTGTTAAGGGAGTAAGGTCATTTTTAGGACATGCAGGTTTTTATAGACGTTTTATAAAAAACTTCTCTGTAATTTCTAAACCACTTACTAATTTACTAATGAAAGACTCAACCTTTGATTTCAATGAAGATTGCGTTAAAGCTTTCGAAACATTGAAAGCAGCTTTAGTCAGTGCACCCATTATTGCTAAACCCGATTGGGAAATAATGTGTGATGTGATGGTGCGAAGTCTAGTGCGTCGTATCTTCTTACGACCAGATATATGTATATTATGATAAGTTCGTTATGACTATGGATGTGGTCTTTCTAAATGCTCTATGTTCACTAGATGTCACTACTTAGGGGCAAGTGTACCCCATCGTATCAAGTAATAATCCGGTTAAGTCCGAGTATCGAATCCGCGGGATTTATAACTGCAAGTATTAAACGACTCGGTTTTATACGTTATTTAAGCGGTGAATACTTTGAGGTTGATGTGGGGACCAACTACAAACTACTCCTAACTACGGGCGAGGAAAATTTATATAACGAAACTCTATGAAATGATGCGGATGGCGATAAGTTATAAATATGATAAATAACGACTCCTAATGCATATACGGTTAATGTTTTGCTCTTGCAAAGATGACTATGTGTAGCGTAACCGACCTGTGAAGTACTTAGACTACGTGGTTCCTAGTCAAGGCATGTCTAATGCTTGGGACCAGAAATTAGGGCCCGTAAGTTCTGTGGCTTGTCAATTCCTACGGTTTCTGGAGCGTCACTTCCGGTAAGGCAACACCTATATGAATCCCTAAAGATAGCCCGAATGGCGTCGAAAATCGCGTTCGCCTACACAATAATCAATTACAATTATCAAAACAAGTAACAAACATCAACACATATATAGAAAAAGAGATTATGAATCATAAATTATAAATGTGGAGAATGTAAATATGGATTACAACCAAGCCTAGTACATAGGATGAGATCAAGCTAATTAGCAAGTGTAAAGGGAAGAATCCATCCTCGGAACTAGCTAACCGGACTCAAAAGCCGTCTCTTAGGACTTGGATGGTGGAACTTGCGAGCTTGGTGTGCGAAGATGGAGCGGAACTTTGATGGAATGCCGGGATCAACGAACAAGCCCTCAAGTTGGAAGAGTTTAGCTATATAAAGCCTAAAAACAAAACCTAAAACTACAAGAGTTTAAGCAAAAGATGTATATTACAATGTGTAAGGTGTATAGAGGTGTGTAAATGAGTGCTAGTCACTCTTATTTATACATCAAGCTAGGGGTGAGATTGTAATTTCACAAGGTGCAAGCATGGAGGAACATAATTTTGTGCAGAAATCCCATAATACGCCCCGCGTATGGTGGCATACTCCCTGTGTGTGTGCCCATTCCGTCAGAAATCTCCTGCATGTGGACCAAATCCAGATTTTGTTGTCTCAAACACGCCCCGCGTAGACTGGGATGCGCCTGGCGTGTTTGAGACTCTGACTTTTTTATTGCTTGCTTTAGTCCTTTTATGCCGTGTGTAGCTTAAGGCACGCCCCGCGTAAATGAGTCTCTAATCTTTTATGTTGAAGAATCCCCTCACACGCCCCGCGTGTAAGGTAGTACGCCCCGCGTATGGGTAGTTGACTCAGGGAGACCATGCAGTCTGACTTTCAGGATTAGGCTAATCATTTCTGACATGTGTTATAGGCCTCGCGTAGGTTGGCATACGCCTCGCGTATGCTGACTCGATCCCACGTGATGTCTGTGGATAGGGCAATTATTTCTGACTCAATGTTTCACGCCCCGCGTAAGGGATGATGCGCCCCGCGTATTGAGTGGATTTTCACTCCTTGCTCGTACCTGAAATACAAATCTCGAGAGCCGTGTTAGCTTGACGTTTTTATTTCCAAAATTAATCAAAAACAAGGAAAATTAACTAAAAGCACGAAATTTATTTTTATTTCGTTATTTTATTAAAATACTCTATTTTTGTAATTAAACTTATTTATTTTATCCAAAATTAACCCGTAAATCACGCTAAAAGATAGGGGTAAAATTAACCCAAGTGATTTAGCCGTCGGATGTGTTTTAGGTCAAAGGAAGGATAAGAAACTTCATGTTATTTATTATGCCAGTCACACACTGTCCGGTGCATAATTAAATTATACCACAACCGAGAAAGAAATGCTAGTGGTAGTTTTTGCATGTGATAAGTTTAGGTCGTACCTGCTAGGATCTAAAGTTATTATCTATACCGATCACGTAGCTTTAAGGTATCTATTTGCTAAAAAAGATGCAAAACCGCATCTGATTAGATGGGTTTTGTTATTACGAGAATTTGATATAGAGATTAAAGACAAAAAGGGAATAGAAAACCTTGTCATCGGTCATCTATCAAGACTCAAAGATGAAAACGGTCCTATAGGTGAAACTATCGGTATACGAGATGATTTCCCTTATGAATATCTCTATCAAATAAAGAGTGTCATGTCACCATGGTATGCGGATATAGCTAATTATCTCGCAGCTAACATTGTTCCAGAAGGGTTTAATTTCCATCAAAGGAAGAAATTCTTTTCCGATGTTAAACAATACTTTTGGGAAGATCCTTTCCTATTCAAAACTTGTGGTGATGGTATGATTAGGAGATGCGTTAATGAAAATGAATACGGGTCTATAATGTCAGAATGTCATTCTAGCTTTTATGGAGGACATAACGGCATTAGTAAAACAGTAGCTAGGATATTAGAATGTGGATTCTTTTTGCCTATGTTGTTTAAGGATGTTCGTTCATTTATTATTCGTTGTGACAAATGTCAAAAAACCGGGAATTTGGGAAGGAAAGATGAGATGCCTCTCACAAACATATTAGAAGTTGAAATCTTCGACGTATGGGGGATCGATTTCATGGGTCCTTTTCCCCCTTCTTTTGGTAAAACTTATATTCTAGTAGCCGTAGATTATGTTTCAAAGTGGGTTGAAGCAATTGCAACCCCGACAAATGATTCTAAGGTTGTTGTTAAGTTTCTTGAAGATATATTTTGTAGATTTGGATGCCCTAGAGTCATGATAAGTGATGGAGGTACCCATTTCATAAATCGAAGTTTTGAAACACTTATGAGAAAATATGGAGTACACCACCGCGTATCTATGCCATACCATCCTATATCGAATGGTCAGACGGAGATATCAAATAGAGAACTCAAATGGATTCTAGAAAAAACAGTTTCGTCTTCAAGAAGAGACTGGTCTTGTAAACTTAACAATGCATTATGGGCATACCGTACTGCATTTAAAACACCAATAGGAATGACACCCTACCGATTAGTGTATGGGAAAGCATGTCATTTACCTGTAGAATTAGAGCATAAAGCCTATTGGGCTATTAAAGCACTTAATTATGATTTGCAACAAGCAGGTAAGAAACGTTTGCTCAACTTAAATGAGTTGGATGAATTACGTCATTTATCTTACGAAAATGCAAAAATATATAAAGAAAAAGTGAAAAAATGGCACGACGCCAAGATTAAAGTCAAAAGCTTTAGCATTGGAGATAAGGTGTTGTTATTAATTCACGACTCCGGTTATTCCCAGGTAAACTTAAGTCTAGATGGACAGGAGCATTTTTAGTCGTTAAAACTTTTGACTATGGATCTTTAGAACTTGAAAGACCTAATGGAGTTCGCTTTAAGGTTAACGGTAATAGATGCAAAATTTATTATGAAAATGCTCCAATTAAGGAAATTGAGTTCGTAACAAAATTTCCTGAGGATTAATTTGTTAATTCTCGTGTACTTTTTCTTCATTTTTTTGTTTGAATTTTTATTAGTTTAAAATTTTCTTTATTTATTTTATTTTATTTTTATTTTTACACATGTCATTTTTATGATTTTTAGTTATTAGATGAATTTATATTAAGTTTTAGATACATGAAAATATATTTAAGTCATGTTTTTAATCAGATTTTAGTTTAATAGTTCGAATTAGAAGAAATTCAGTGATTCTCAGCCGAGAATTTGGAATTCTCAGTTGAGAATTTGGAATTCTCAGTTGAGAATTTACATTTTCAAATTTGTCAAAAAGGTAAGGGATTTTTCTGATCTTACCGAGAATTTATATTCTCGGCATAGAATCAGAAAGTTGAGGTTTCGACGCCTGATTTTCGAGAGTAAATCAGCGTGTCGCGATCGAGAATCATAATTTTCGGTCGCGACACGGGTGTTTTCTGCACCATCAGACTTGTTTCTTCTTCCTCTTGCAGACACATCTATTCAAACTCGAAAAATTGAGTTTCTTCATCTCCAAAAGGTTTGATTTTATGCCTTTTCGCATCAAAACAACACCTTCTTTCATCCTATGATTCCTATAAATAAATCAAAGAGGTTCAGATTTCTGTTACAACTTTTCTATTCATCTCAGTCAGACAAAAACTCTGATATTCTAAACACCATTTTCAAACAAGGTTCCAGAAACATTTTTGTTCCTCAAAACCATGACTACCAAACACAAATCTTCCAAGAAGATTGCAGCTTCACGCAACAAGCGTCCTGACTTATCAGAATGCTACGGTGTGCCATTTCCTATATATAATCATGACGAAGGCAGACGCTACTACAGACTTCGTTATACGTTCTTCGTTGGTATGCTGTATATGGACGAGTTTTTAAATGATGAATTGGGAATCAGCGATTATATGAACGCTATCTAGAGAGATTGGGATGGAATAAGTTCGCCCATATGAGGTTTCCTATCATTGGCGATTGGATTCTCGAATTTTTTGTACAGTACGTTTCGTGAACAAGCGTCGGGTGCGTCTCAGTTTTCGAAGAGATGGCAAAACCTTTACGTTTGGATACCCTGAATTACATGCCTGGTTTATTTTTTGATAGGGGTCAAAAACCCTATCTTTGGGTACGGTTTTAGGACGGGTTTTAGCGTTATTTAGTTAATAAGCGAGCAATTCTCGCATTTAAATGCTTTTGTGTGAGTTAGTTAGAAATTGGAAACGTTTTATTTACTTTTCGTTGTTTAGGCTCGTTTTATGATCAATTTAGGCAAATACGGCCAAAATGGCATGCATATTATAATTCCGTTATCTTTTGAAGCTAATTGATCCGTCAAAAGTTGCACCAAACGAAGCGTTTGCTCAAATAAGCGATTGACGGGTCAATTTATCCCTTGGACTAATGTTGTTTGGAGTTTATGTGCGTGTGCAGGATAAAACATGATCAATTTCAGGCAAAAATCGAGTCTCGGGGACCCCCGGTAGTCGCTCGGCGAATTGAGCATCGGCGCGCAGCCCGGGCGCTGCTCGGCGAGCAGCCCAGGCACTGCCCAGGCACCGCCCAGGCACTGCCCAGGCACTGTGCCTGAGGCCTACTCGGCGAGCAGGGCGCTGCTCGTCGCGAGTAGCCCTGCTCGCCGAGCAGCTCGCCCTGCTCGGCGAGCAGACCTGCGGGAATTGGTCAAAAAGACCAATTCCGCCCCCACGAAGCCACGATGGACCCCACGACTTCCTACATCAATGAGGACACGAAAATAGGTCAAAAAGAGGGCCGAGCCGCGTCTATAAATAGGGTTTTTCCAATGTAAATTAGACATCTTTCGTTTTTGTAAATTATTTTAGCTTTCCCCTTGTAATTCCTCTCCATCTTCTCCATCTTCTCCAACCTCCATTGAAGCTCCTTCAAAGCTTTTTCTCGAGGAATTATCAAGGTCCGTCCTTAAGATTAAGTCGCCGGCTGCAGAGTAAACAGGTTCCCTGAAAGGGATTTTTGTATCTCCTTTTATCTTTCCTTGTTTGTACTCTTTGATACAGTTGCCGAACTTGACTTATTGTATCTTGTGACAATTATCTTCGCCTTTAATAATAATTTAGCTCTTGTTTTGTTCTATGATTATTTGTTTAATCTCTGTCTTACGCTTTATTCAATTGGTTTAACTCATTCAAAAGCCCCAAAATCTAGTAGGCACATATTGCGAGCTGAATCTGACCTAGTCAGAGCCTAGGAGATTGACGACCTCTTAGTTGATTAAGCGCCAATTTACTGAGCCTTAGACCTAGTTTCGGCCTTAGGGAATCACGTGCTAGGAACCTCAGGAGGGTAAGTAGGGTTAATCGCCTTGAATACAAGTGACTCAGATTAGGTTTTTATTCAATAGACTTGATAATCTATCTTCATTATTATCGTTCATACCATGTTCCTTCGAATAATTGCATTAATGAAAGATCAATTAGGGGTAGAGTAACTTAGTTAGGCGTAGAATAACTTAGCTAGAATTAGATAACTTAGTTAGAATTAGATAACTTAGCTAGGATTAGTATGTTTCAACCTAGGAGTAGATTAATTTAAACAAACCAACTCAAAACCCCCTAAGCCTAGATAACATCCGAGATCGAGTAGCTCGGTACTTGCAGAAATAAATCCTGTGGACGATAATCTGGACTTAAACCAGAAATTTATTACTTGATAACGACGGGGTACACTTATCCCTTAGTGAGTCTTCACCGAAGGCGCATCAGTTTTCCCCCGAGGGATACAACCAAACATCATCCTGGCAGAGATATGAAATCCCGAGATATATGGAGGATGCTAACAGGATTTTGGCGTTTCAATCCTCGACTCGCCTACAACCAATCCATCAACTCCAATTCGATGTTGTATCTACACAAATTTCTATGTCACAGTTTGTTCGGACGCATATTTAGTAGTGTTGTCAAAGACACAGACCTATATGTCCTTGGAGATATATTCCAAGGCAATACAGTTGATACCTCTAAGATTTTAATGGAAGGTCTTGTTGCCACTTCTCGATCCAAGGATAAGAAGATTGGTTTCGGCAATATTATATTTGGGATAATTTTCGGGGCCAAGGGGACAATTTCTGTTCTTTGGAGCGATGCTGAATCTTTTCCAACATTGGACTAGGAGTTCTTGGAATATGAAGGCCTCGTGAAACGTATTTTTAGGATAGGCCCGCGTTTTCTTTCTGCACCAGAACGTCAAGCTTTCGTGCAGTTGAAAATAGAGCGTTATAGGGCCATGCAAATCCCAATTCATAGGGATGAGTATATAGAGTAGTTTAAGTTTGTTTTGTTTTTAAATCTGTAAATATTTGTATGTTTTGTGTATATTAAGTATTTTCTTTGTTTTTGTGTTTTGATTCACTTTTGTACATATTTGTTGTTCAATAAAAATTTCAATTCATTTAGTTCATTTCTTAATTTGATCTTGGTTTATATATATTTGTTCCCTTTCCTATGCGATCATGAATCAATCTATACTAAATCCATTTCATATTGAATAATTCTAATCATTCTTGCTTATATACAGATAATAATGCTTGTAATGAACTAATAAGATTTTTTTTTATTAATTAACACATATGTCCATACTTTCATCACATTATATATCTTATCCATTTATATTTTGTTTCAATCAATTAAGGTTTTAATATCAGTTAATAAGTTCATGAACTTGTATTTATTTCATTAAAGATGATTCATTTAACTTACATGATTAAATGTACATTAATGCTTCATTAAATTCTCATTAAGGCATTTATATCTGATTATTCCAATTAATAAGGATAAACCTTTGGTTTTCCTTGTAATTAATGCTTTATCATTTATGTTTTTAAGTACAGGTACAGTTTTAATTAGGTTCAGGATGTAATTACTCAGAAAATTGCACGAACATAGTCAAAATGCGCGAATATAAGCCACCAGGGGCCGATTCTTGGCCAAGAATTATTAATTCTCGGTAAGTCCAGCGAAAACAGGCCAATTTCAGAGCGAATTCTTCTCTGAAATTGCCCTATTCTTATTCCTAATCTACCTATTCTTCACTCTATTCAGCTCTATAAATATCTATTCCTTACACAAACATCACATCACCTCCAGTTATGCCCAATCCCTTACTCTAAACTCTTCCCAATACATCACTTTTACTCTTCCCAATTTATTCATCACTATTTCAATCAATTACCTCTTCCTCTACCTACTCTTTCATTCAATTAACCCTTTCAATTCCCAACTCATCTTCAACCTTTGGTTTTTCTTTTTTTTCATCTCTTCTTCATTCTTTTCAAACCCTAAACACCAACAATCATGCCTAGAACCAAAGTTCTCGCCAATAGAACTAAGCTTTCGGAGGTGAATCGTCTTCGTCTTCGTTGCGGAGCCTATTTTGACATAGCTTCGGAGGAAGAAGCCGCTCGTTTCACTCATTTTTCCAATACCAAAAGGGAGTTTGTGGACATGCACTTCCTTGACTTTGATTCGGTAAGAGAGTTAAATTTCTCTACTCGGATTTATGCTCTCATTGAGACTTTGGGTTGGCAAACTTTTGTTTCCATGCGTTTTCCTAGCATTACGGAATATATTGTCGAGTTTTTGGTCACTTTGACAATGAATAAGAAGAAAACATATATCTCTTTTAGAAATAATGGTGTGACTTACATCATAGCTTATGAAGCCATGGGAAATATGTTTGGTTTTCCTACTAGCGATTTCCATGACAAGCCTAGGGATTTTTGATAATGACACAATTTGGAATACTCTTTCGGGTCAAGCATATTTTAACTCGAAAAACACTTCAAGTAAGATGATTAGGGACAATTGTGTGTTCTTCTTTCACAAATTCTTGAGTTTTTCCTTGTTTGGTCGTGTTGAGAGCTCCAAAATTCAAGTTAGGGATTTGTTTATTCTTGATTCATGTTCAATCAAAATGTTATTAGATATTCATCACCGACATATTACTCTAAATTATTTTAGTCTAGAATTTTCTCTATCTAGACTTTTCTTCAATCGACCTAAATTATTAGTATGATCTTAAAACTTCTATCAGTCATTTATAAATATAGGCATGGCTGGTGGGTATTCCATATGTACCAAAAACAAAAAGTGAAACTTCAATAAATATTGTGTGTGCAGTGTTGAGTTTTGGGAAGGAATTGGGTGGTGTAAAACAATTTTATATTAATAAAGTAATTGCTTAATTTAACAAATCATCTTCCACTAATTTAACAAGTGGTATCAGAGCGGGCGGTCAATGACCGGTACGTGATCAAGTGCAAGCAAGCGGTCAAGGACCGAGAGTCGAGTGCTTTGAAAGTTCGTGATCCGGAATCGTGGTTGTACGAGGTATTTTTAGTGCGCAGTCCGGGACTGTGGAAATTATTAGTCGGTGACCAAAATTACTTGGTTGATTAAAGGTGATAACCAAGCTGTCATGGCAGACATATCTACCTCGGTAAGCACTCTAGAAAAACTCAATAATAATAATTATAGTACTTGGAGTACTCTGCCAAGATTTATGGGAGACAGTTGGAGGTAATGAAACGACGCCTCCAATGGAACAAAATGACCTTAAAAAGTGGAAGGTCAAGTGCGGTAAAGCTATGTATGCTTTATCAATTTCAGTGGAGGACGATTTGCTACAACGCATCAAGGATGCTAAAAAACCCCAAAGAAGCATGGGACACTCTTGCAGTAGTATTTGCAAGAACGAACGATGCCAAGCTCCAACAACTCGAGAATGAGTTACTGTCGGTCTTACAAAATGACATGGCGGTGAGTCAATACTTTACTAAAGTTAAAACTTTATGTAAAGAAATTTCAAAATTGGATCTTGAAAATAAAATTACTGAAACAAGAATGAGAAGAATAATAGTCCATGGGTTGCGTCCCGAATTTAATGCACTTGTCACGGCAACCCGTGGATGGGTTAAAGAGCCAAGTTTAAATGAATTAGAAAACACCTTGGTTAATCAAGAGGCTCTAGACAAGCAAATGTCTAAAGTCTCAGTCAATGATGAAGATAAAGCTCTTTTTAGCAATAAAAAGAGCAAGGATCCAAAAATCACGAGATTGAGAAATGGCGAAAGATCCAAACAAGGATGGAAAAAAAGGCAATGATGAGGGAGTTGGCACAAGGGGGATCTCACCACAACCACAAGCAAGCACACGAGAAGACACATCGGCACAAGAACGGCCAATGCTATAATTGTTGCAAAAGAGGCCACTATGCTCGAGACTACAGATACAAGAAAGCAGAAGGAAACACTGCAACATCCACACATGCTCAAGATGAAAGAGAAGAAGAATGGGACTTCGAGGCTTCGTGTACAATTACAGAGCCAGTGACATGTGATATAATCATGCCCTCCAAAGCAGATGCACATGATGAGCTAGCACTTACCGCTGTAAGTAATAAATTTATCAATTATCATAATGATTGGATAGTGGACTCTGGATGCTCTAATCATATGACAGGAGATAAGGAAAAATTATCAAGCATGACAGAGTATAAAGGGGAGCGAGTTTATGTCACCGTGAACAACTCAAAACTACCAATCACACATGTTGGGAAGACAATGGTCGTGCCTCGATACAACTCTAAGGAAGTGCAATTGGAAAATGTATTCCATGTACCTGGGATGACAAAGAACTTGATATCAGTGTCACAGTTGACATCCTCAGGCAACTACATAGTATTTGGTCCGAACGATGTGAAGGTCTATCGAAGTCTGAAGCTAACAAGCACACTGCTTATGGAAGGAATAAAACTTGAGTCTGTCTACGTAATGTCAGCACAAAGAGCCTATGTAGACAAAGCCTGAAAGAACGAGACAGACGATATGTGGCATGCACGCTTGGGACACGTGAGCTATCATAAGTTAAAGGTGGTGATGAAAAGTTGATGCTCAATGAACTTCCTCAACTTGATGTTCGAGATGACATAGTATGTGCCAGATGCCAGTTCGGGAAAGCACACCAGTTGCCGTATGAAGATTCTCAGTTTCGAGCAAAGGAGCCGCTCGAGTTGGTGCATTCTTATGTATTTGGTCGTGTGAAGCAGCCACCAGTCAGTGGTCATCAATATATGATAACTTTTATTGATGATTTCTCAAGGTACGTATGGGTGTACTTTATGAAAAACAAATCAGAAGCATATAGCAAGTTCCAAGAGTTCAAAGAGAAGGTGGAGAAGGAACTTGATAGGAAGGTCCAATGCCTTCGCACTGACAAAGGAGGAGAGTATACTTCGCATGAGTTCTCAAGATACTTGTAAGACTCCAAGATTCGACGACAGCTGACATGTCCTAACACTCCACAACAAAATGGGGTAGCAGAAAGGAAGAACAGACACCTTGCAGAAATATGCAGAAGTATGTTACACACGAAGAATGTTCCACATCGGTTCTGGACAGAGTGTATGAAGACAGTTGCAGATATTATCAACAGACTACCACAAGCACCACTTGGATTCATTTCACCCTTCGAGAAATTATGGAAGATCAAACCCACTGTAAGTCACTTTCGAGTATTTGGTTGCGTATGTTATGTTTTCGTTCCTGATCATTTACGCAACAAATTTGATAAGAAAGCTATAAGATGCATCTTCGTGGGTTATGATAATCAAAGAAAGGGGTGGAAGTGTTTGAAGGAAAATAGGCTAACGTTTGGCAGCGGAAATAATTCATCAAATTGTCTTCTCGGTCATGAAGGGACCCAATTTATTTCTCGAATTATTTCTCAAATTGACCCAATTTATCAATGTTAGAGGTAAAATTGCTCTTGGCTTCCAACATTAGGGATAAAATTGTACCATTTTAGATGTTAGGGATAAAATTGCTCTTGACCCAAAACATTAGGGGTATTTTTGCACTTTAACCATTATTTTTGCACTATAAATCCTTAGAATTGTAAGCTCAATTTAAAAATCTTTCGGCTTTTTTTTGGACTAAATTCAACTTTTTTTTATTTCTTTAAATATTCATTTATTTATAAACAGTCATTGATCTTACAATCCCTAACATAATGTAACGGAATGTAACGTAACGTAACGTAAGCTTAATTTATAAATCATTAGGATTGTAAGCTCAATTTATAAATCTTTATGATTGCAAGCTCAATTTGTAAATCCTTAGGATTTTTTTATTTCTTTAAACTTTCATTTATTTATAAACAATTGTTGAGCTTATAATCCCCAACGTAATGTAAGGTAACATAACGTATCGTAACGTACTGTAACGTAATAAATATAAGCTCAATTTGCAAACCCTTAGGTTTTTTTATTTCTTTAAGCTTTCATTTATTTACAAACAATCATTTAGCTTATAATCCCTAACATAACGTAATAAATATAAGCTCAATTTATAAATCCTTATGATTGTAAGTTCAATTTATAAATCTTTATCCTTAGGATTCTAAGCTCAATTTATAAATCCTTAGTTTATAAACAATTGTTGAGCTTATAATCCCCAATGTAATGTAATGTAAGGTAACATAACGTATCGTATCGTATCGTAACGTACCGTAACGTAATAAATATAAGCTCAATTTACAAACCCTTAAGTTTTTTTATTTCTTTAAACTTTTACTTATTTACAAACAATCATTTAGCTTATAATCCCTAACATAACGCAATAAATATAAGCTCAATTTATAAATCCTTATGATTGTAAGCTCAATTTATAAATCTTTATCCTTAGGATTCTAAGCTCAATTTATAAATCCTTAGGATTGTAAGCTCAATTTGAAAATCCTTAACTTTTTTTTGTTTCTTTAAGCTTTTATTTGTTAATAAATAATCATTGAACTTACAATCCTTAACGTAACGTAATAAATATAAGCTCAATTTATAAATCCTTAGGATTGTAAGCTCAATTTATAAATCCTTAGCTTTTTTTATTTTTTTAAGCTTTCATTTATTTATAAACAATCATTGAGCTTACCATCTCTAATGTAACGTAAAAAATATAAGCTCAATTAATAAATCTTTGGGATTGTAAGCTCAATTTATAAATCCTTACGATTGTAAGCTCAATCCGTAAATCCTTATTATTGTAAGCTCAATTTGTAAATCCTTAGGTTTTTTTATTTTTATTTCTTTAAGCTTTCCATTATTTATAAACAATAATTGAGCGTACAATCCATAACGTAACATAAAGTAATAAATATAAGCTCAATTTATAAATTTTTAGGATTGTAAGCTCAATTTATAAATCCTCAGTAACGTAACATAGATCTTTAGAATTGTAAGCTCAATTTAGAATAAATATTTAGGATTGTAAACTTAATTTATAAATCTTTAGGATTGTAAGCTCAATTTAGAGTAACGTAACGTAACTTAGAATAACGTAACGTAACATCACGTAACGTAAAATAACATAACAACATTCTGTAACGTAGCATAACTTGACTTAATTTTATGTAACTTAACGTGGCATAACGTAATGTAAGGAGATAAAGAATTGAGGACATCAAATTTTCTTCTTGTTATTTGTAACCAGTGTTCAAAAATAAGATTGTTTGGACTGCCTAGGCGCTCGAAATTGAGAATTCATTTTGATTTTTTCTAATCCCTTTGAGCCTTTTTTGGCTCCCTATGCGGTTTTTAACCGTCTGGACTCCGCCTAAAAGGCGATAAACAAAAACGTTTTTTATTTTATTTTATTGTTTTATTACAATTCACTTATGAACATTGTCGCATGGTTATTCATCCATTGTGTTTATTTGATTTAATTAAATTTTCTACTTATTTTTACCATATGATTTATGACTTCAAGGACATTGTTCTATAGCTTTTATTGAATTATATTACTTTTAAACATTATATTCTATTTGTTTAACTTGTTTCAATGAAATTATTGTTAAAATGTTGATATTGTTACAAAGTTTTTCTATATTAGATTATACATGTTATAATTTAATTTATATAACAATTTGTTTATTAACAAATAAAAAATACAAAAAGACAATCCAATTAATCTTCGAGGGCCTTATGCGTCTGAGTAGCGCATAACATTTTTTACAACTTTGTAGCATTTTTATAACCTTATTTAAAAATGTGTTAGTAACATATTAAAGTAGAATAAATGTCAGATATCTAAATTAATATTTAAAATCTTCTGTATGGCAGTTAAATAATAAATCAAATAACGTAAACCATCATGTTCAACTGTGGTGACAGGTAAAATTGCTTATGATTGGAAACACAACTCATAAAAAGGCCTTCAAATCCCATGCCTATATGTTGAAGTTCACAACCATACTTCTTCAGAGTTTCATATATAGCTAGGTTTGGAGCAACGCCTCACATTCATTATGATGTATGACCCATAATTCCACATCAGTGTCAGTCTTCCAGCTTAACCCAAAACAACCACATGTCCAAGGATGTTTGATGTGGAGAGTTTCTAATCAATAGGAAAATCGGGACCAAATAAATTCCCTTGTTTTCTTGATGATAAATAAAACTTGGGCTTCTAAACAATGTTGTAAACTATAACATTTTGTTCTAATTAATTTTTACAACAATAAAACATGGGTATCAAAATCTGATGCTTCAAACATGGGTATCAAAATCTGATGCTTCAAACATGGGTATCAAAATCTAATGCTTCGGCTGATTCCTGCGTTGATTCCAGTTTGCTCACCGTCATAAGGACGGTTAGGCTTCCTTACCTCTTGCACTTGCCCCATCCGTCTTTTCTTCTCTTTATCATGCTTCGTCTATACACAAACAAACAATCCCACAATTAATTAACCACCCTTTATCAATGCATAAATTCAAAAAGCACATGCACTTGGCTTATTACCCTGTATTTCTTCCTTGGATTTTTCAAGTCTTTTCTTCGTTGTCGTGTCAGACCTCTGTTCTTCTCAATCTGTTGTGTAATACAAAACATAAATTATATATAAGTTTGAGCCAAGCAAGGAATAATAGAGAAAATACGCATTCCTCACCTGATAAGAAATATGCCTTTTTCCTTCTACAGTTTCAGGCAAAGATGGAACTGTTGGGTTCCTGCGTAACAAGCGTGATTACATACAGTCAAGTATTAAATGGAGATTTTAAATAGAAATCTGCATAAATAATTGACTATGTCTATCCATCAAAATGTGAAATATTGAATAAAATGAAACAGAACTCAACAGCACTATGGCTATAATATAATATTGTAGGAGAGATGCAGGCACAGTACACAAACACACCTTGTGTACATCGCAGTTTTGGCGGCTATTTTTGCATCCCTCTTCTGTTTGATTTCTCTGTAGAAATCATCTTCTGAAACTCCTGCATCAGCATCACCATCAGCATCAACGTCTTCCATGTCAGAGGCATCACCAGTTTCAAGTGTACCAAGTTCATCCCTGAGATTATCTTCTTCAGACACAACCCCAGCACCTGCCAACACTCTGAGTTCATGCTTCCTTCTTCTTTCTCCAATATCATCTCGCTTGGGTAAATCATCGTCACCCGAAACAACCTTCTCATAAGGAAGACAAACAAATGTGAAAAAAAACTTCAGCATTGGCAAGAACTATTTAATAATAAAAAATGCCAACATTTGAAAAAATCACAACTATGCCTGTAGACATAGTTGTTAATCTTAACCCTTAATTTAAATAAGAATATCAAGAGTCTCAGTCATATTAAATATATAAATAATAGAGGAAGATTAGGAGAAGAAGTCACATAAAGAAAGAAGTCTTCTCCACTCCAGGCAAAAAAAAAACTTCGACAGACACAAAGTGAAGAAGAAACAGAGACGTGTTCTTTTTGATTGACAATGAATGGTTATTAGTTTAGTAGCATTAGTTATAGTTAGGTACTTTAGGTTAAGACGTTAAGTATATGTTAGTGTCTCTATGAAGTATGAACTTAATTTGGTGTTTTTGACATTTATGATTATGTTTTTATGTGGTTTTGTTTTGTTTGTGTGGTCATAATATGTGTTTTTGGTTTATGCTTAACTAGTAAAAGAGTGTATATATATATATATATATATATATATATATATATTATGCGCCTCGTGTTTCTAAGGCGCCAAGGGATCCTGGAGTCTGGCACAAGGCGAGGCGCGCGCCTTAGAAACAACAACAACAACAAAGCCTTAGTCCCGAAATGATTCGGGGTCGGCTAACATGAACCATCATATAAAACCGTGAAAATCAAGTCGTGTCAGCGACACAGATTCGCTCCCTCCACTCCGTCCTATCCACTACCATATTTTCCTCAATTCCCAATAAACTCATATCACTCTCGATCACCCTCCTCCAAGTTTGCTTAGGTCTTCCCCTACCCCTCACCACTACATCCCTTTGCCACTCTTCGGTTCTCCTAACCGGCGCATCAAGCGCTCTACGTCTCACATGGCCAAACCACCTTAGTCGGTTTTCTCTCATTTTATTCTCAATAGATGTAACCCCTACTTTTGTCCTAATTATTTCATTACGCACCCGGTCCTTTCTCGTGTGACCACACATCCATCTCAACATACGCATCTCCGCCACCGACATCTTATGGATGTGGCAGTGTTTCACTGCCCAACACTCCGTACCATATAACAATGCTGGTCTAATTGCCGTCCGGTAGAATTTTCCCTTCAATCTATTAGGCATGCCGGGATCACAAAGGAAACCCGTAGCACTCTTCCACTTCGACCAACCAGCTTTAATCCTATGGGCAACATCTCCATCTACTTCTCCATCCGTTTGGATAATAGATCCTAAATACCGGAAGCAATCCGAGGCCTGAACAACTCTCCCATCTAGGGTGATTGTCCCTGCCTCCCTACTCCTACGGCCGCTAAACTTACACTCCAAATATTCTGTCTTACTTCGACTCAACTTAAAGCCTCTAGATTCTAGAGTTTGCCTCCATAGTTCCAACTTCATCTCCACTCCTTCTTTCGTCTCATCAACCAACACAATATCATCTGCAAACAGCATGCACCATGGTATACCATCTTGAAGTGAACTTGTTAGTTCATCCATAACGATGGCAAAAAGAAATGGGCTTAGTGCGGAACCTTGATGCACTCCAATCGTAATAGGAAACTCTTCAGTTTTCCCAACACTAGTACGTACACTCGTGCATACTCCCTCATACATGTCCTTTATGATGTCAATATATTTCCGCGAAATGCCTTTCCTTATCAAGGCCCACCAAAGTACTTCCCTTGGTACCTTATCATATGCTTTCTCCAAGTCAATGAAAACCATATGCAAGTCATTCTTCTTATTTCGATAGTGCTCCATTAATTGTCTCATTAGATGGATGGCTTCCATAGTTGATCTTCCCGGCATAAAGCCAAACTGGTTTTCCGAGATCTTCACCGTCCTCCTTAGCCTTTGTTCAATCACTCGCTCCCAAAGTTTCATAGTGTGACTCATTAATTTGATTCCCCGATAGTTGGCACAATCTTGGACATCGCCTTTGTTCTTATACAAAGGGATTAAGGTACTTTTCCTCCATTCTGATGGCATCTTATTGTTTCTCCAAATTTTGTTGAAGAACGTCGTCAACCATTCGATTCCTCTTTCTCCCAAACATCTCCAAATCTCAATAGGGATGCCATCAAGTCCTACTGCTTTCTTCAACTTCATCTTACTTAATGCCATTTTGACTTCACCCTTTTGAATTCTCCGCAGGCATTCATGATTTATCATATCGTGATGGATACTTATATCTCCAACATCTTGTTGGCGATCTCCATTAAATAAGTCATCAAAATAGGACCTCCATCGTTCCTTGATATCCTTATCTCCAACTAGGACTTTCTGGTCCACATCCTTCACACATTTAACTTTTCCGAGATCTCGCGTCTTCCTATCTCTCATCCGAGCAATTCTATATATGTCTCTTTCCCCTTCTTTCGTATCCAATCTTGTATACAGATCCCGATTCACCTTTGCTCTAGCATCTCGTATGACCTTCTTTACTTCCCTTTTAGCCTCTTTGTATTTTTCGTAGTTCTCGTCACTCCTACATTTCCCCAATAGTTTATAGGATTCTCTCTTACTCTTTACTGCTTGTCGTACTTCTTCTGTCCACCAAGATGTGTCCTTACCCGGTGGCATGCTACCTTTAGATTCCCCTAGAACTTCCTTCGCTACTTCCCTTATACTATGCTCCATCTTATTCCATATTGAATCTATATCTGAATCCATATTGCAAGTCCAAATATCTTTTTTGGTCATCTCATCCACAAATTTTTGTTGATTCTCCCCTTGCAATTTCCACCACTTAATCTTAGTCTCTACTTGAGGTGTTTGTTTTCTTATACATTTCCTACTTCGAAAATCTAGCACCACTACTCTATGTTGGGTTGTCGTACTCTCACCAGGGATCACCTTACAATCAATATAACTCTTTCTCCAAGCACTCCTTACTAAGAAGAAGTCAATTTGGCTCGCATTACCGCCACTCCGATAAGTCACTAAGTGGGATGTTCTCTTCATAAACCATGTGTTCATGATACTCAAGTCATAGGCTGATGCGAATTCCAAAATATCATTTCCTGCTTCATTCTTATCTCCAAAACCATACCCTCCATGAACACTCTCAAACCCATCTCGCCTAGAACCCACGTGTCCATTGAGATCACCCCCTAGTACCATTTTTTCATCCCTAGGAACCTGTTGCACCACTTCCTCTAAGTCATCCCAAAAAGCTTGTCTTATAGACACATCTAATCCTATTTGTGGCGCATATGCACTAATGACATTCACAACCTCATCCCCTATCACTAGCTTAACACTCATAATTCTATCGCTCTTCCTAGACACCGCTACTACCTCATCAATATACTCCCTATCAATAAGAATACCTACTCCATTTCTACCCTTATCCTTTCCTGAGTACCAAAGCTTATAACCCCAATGAGCTATCTCTCTAGCCTTGGCTCCAACCCACTTGGTTTCTTGTAGGCATAATATATTTATTCTCCTCCTCTTCATAACATCTACAATTTCAGCTAATCTTCCTGTCAAAGAACCTATGTTCCATGTCCCAAAGCGTAACCTACTACCCTTACCCCTACCCCTACCATTACCGTGGACTAGCTTATTTACCCGCAACCCTTGCATATTTGACACCACCCCCGGGTCCTGGGGTGGCGCGCCGCTTCGGGGCGACGACCTAGCAACCCTTGCACATTTATCACTACACCCGGGTCTAGGAAGTGCAGCGCGTCGCTGAGTAGGGAACGCCCCAACGGTATTTATATTATGGTTCATGTCATAAGATGTGGCTAAGTTTTACGCTGGCCGCCACAAACCTACCGCAACCCTCCTCCTTTGTCCGGGCTTGGGACCGGCTGTAAAGGCCACCAAGTGACCCTCACAGGCGGAGTTGCGCGCGCCTTAGAAACGAGGCGCATAAAAAAAAATTATATACTCTTTTACTAGTTAAGCATAAACAGAAAAAACACACTTATGCTTAACTAGTAAAAGAGTCTACCATATACTTAGAGACACTAACATATACTTAAAATCTTAACCTAAAATACCTAACTATAACTAATGCTACTAAACTAATAACCATTCATTGTCAATCAAAAAGAACACACAACAAAAACTAATAATAATCATCATCATCAAGGTCATCCAAATTAATGTCGTCCTCCCCATAGTCTCCTCCACTATAATTTTCATCTTATTTAAATTAAGGGTTAAGATTAATCTTAGTTAAGTTAGTTTAGTGGTTGAGATTAATCAAACAGTAATTTTAGAGAAAACTGTAAAAATGAAAAATAAAACCTAAGTAAAAACCGCCAGGCACACGAGGCCCCAGGCTCCCAGGCACGACTGAGTCGCACAAGGCGAGAGCCTTTTGTACAGAGCCTCGTTTTCTAGGTTCAAGGCTCAAGAATCTGAGCCTTGACTGAGGTGCGCCTCGCCTTGTGCCTTGAGCCTAGGCTCCAGGACCCCTTGGCGCCTTAGCACGCCTTTAACAAATATGCCTGTCGAGACCCAGGAAGATATAGCTTGCTACCACCAGATTATAGAAGAAAGCACGAAATCCAAACTTCCAGTTTCAACACCAATTTCAGACATAAATATAATTTCAGAGAAAGAAGTCCACTGTAAACTTGTATAAACTAGATTTGAGATTGTAAATATTTTACCATCATAGGGACAAAAAATATGAAAAAGAGTGTTGATCTTAAAATTCAATTTCTTGGTTTTTTTTTAATAACCTTAATATAGTTCAGTTGATGAAGCATATCCAAGTTGATAATAAGAGAAGACACAAGGATGGATAGGATAAGCTATGAATGCATAAGAGAAAAAGCTAGGTGTGATATATATTATTAAGAAAATAGAGAAGTCGTCTAAAATGTTAGGACATGTCCAATGTTGGCGTCTGCGAGAAAATAAGAATAACTATGACACAGAAGGAAAAGGAAGACTGATCTTGACTTAAGATTACAGTTATCAAAAAATAAAAATGATCTGCAACTACTACAGCACTCTAAAGCTCATACATTATCAAGACTGATTGGAAAAGAAGGAAGAAGAAAATAGAGAAGTCGTCTAAAATGTTAGGACATCTCCAACGTTGGCATCTACCATAACTGCGAGAAAATAAGAATAACTAGGACCAAAAAGGAAAAGGAAGACTGATCTTGACTTAAGAGTGACAGTCATCAAAAAATAAAAATGATCTGCAACTACTACAGCACTCTAAAGCTCATACATTATCAAGACTGATTGGAAAAGAAGGATCCATATAATTGACCCCTCTTTTAGGACCAAGGCTTGGGTTTGTCATGGGCCACCACCTTAAACTTTGGGCACCGATCAGAAGCAGCCCACAACAAGATGACAACCTAAGTGTGAACTTTGGAATTCAACACTAAGAAAGACTATGATCAAGAGAAAATGCTTGACTTATTATATGTAGCAGCTAAAACCAATTACATTAAATGTCAGGTAAATCATATCATTCTCTTCAATCCAGCTAAAATCAATTGAAACATAGTTTAGGCTTGTCAGAGTTCCTAAATTCAAAAAAGGGGGCACGTAAGTTATATCAAGTGTACCTTCCGTTTTCTTGATTTTGCAGAAACAAGTTGTGTGAGTTTACTTGAAACTAATAAGCTCGTATCCCCGTTACTTAATCCATCTATAGCATCATCATTGAAATCATCATATGCTTCAAGTTGCCTGCCGAATTCCAAGTCACGTCAGTTAGTCCTTGCAACATCACATTAAAATAAATTAGAAAGGATAGACACAAAAGTAGTACCCATTCACTGATTTTGAATGCTTCTGAGCTCTATCAGCCTTTGGAGTGAAAGAACTAAAGACTCCCCTCTGCTTCAATTTTTCCTCTAGCGATGCTCTTAATTTTAACATTTCCATGCTTTGAACACCAATTTGGTCAGTCTGCCAATTTGAGTACAATATTAGAGCCACATTGAAAATCTTACCCACTATTGCAGCTAGAGAACACTGGATAAGCAAATATAATCCCATCAATAATATTGCTGTTGGAACTTCCAATCTTGGAATCATGCTCAAATCACATTTTTTGAGGTAATGACTCTAGTGAGACGTGCAATAACAAGAAAACTAGGGGATCCAAAACATCACCTTGTGCTTATGTTTAATCTCTTTGTTCCCATTATCCTTTGAAGGTTCCATTGTTAACAACTCATTTATGCTAGAAGGCTGGTGAACAAAAGGATACAAAAATTAATCAGCCATCTAACAAAGAAAAATAATAATGAAATAATATCCGCATCCTATACTACCTCCTCTGGTTCTTGCACATCAGCTTTAGTAGAGGCATGAGAAGAGGTGTAATCTTTTCTGACAGATGCAGGTGCATGTACAGGATCAGTATTCACGTTGACTTTGTTTTCCCCACATTTTCCCTTGAGAAGCTCCTCAACTTCTGATGGAAGACTCCCATCAAGTTGCTTTGTCTATTACACATAATAACACAGTTTATAAGAGAAAAGAAGATCGTATAATATACCAAACAAATTTGAAACAGATTAAAGAATATGAATGACATTTTACTTTTTTTGAGATATGAATGACTTCAAACAAAATGACGACAAAGATAAATTCAAAAGGGTCTCAAGAAAAGCTAAATTAACATTCCCAGAAAAAATAATTATCTTGCTGAGATAGTAAAACCTTATCCAGTAAGACTTTGATCTCTACAAGACGAGCTATGACTGGATGATCACGGACTGGTTGCCCTTCAGACTTGAGAAGAAGATAAAATGTTATTGCTTGGCAGTAAGCCAGTAAAAGAAGCTGTTTCACCTCCAAGTAATGTATTCCACCTTCCAGAATGAATCCACCATTTTTAACCTAGAGAAAGCATGAGAACATATTTCTTACAAGAAAGGCATGAATAAAATGCAAAATTACAATATCAAGGAAATATAACAAAAAAGTAGATATATCATGGAAAGAGCAGTGGTCGCAGTTTACTAGCTCAACAACATCTTACTTGGTAAAGTGAGAAGAAGCAATCAAGAATACCTTGCTCAGAAGTGGATTAACTCTGGTTTCAAGCTGCTCTAGTGCATCATTTAGCTCCGAAAGGAGACCCACTAACTCTGGTGCAGAACTGGTCCACAATTTATAAGAAGACAGGAGAAAGAGAGTAAATGCTTAGCACGTTTAGAAATGTGCATTAATAGTATTTGAGGGGGAAATCTGAAAACCATTGGAATTATTTATTCCCATGCAGCACAGCAACTTACCATGTATTAGATCAAAATTACAAGCAATAGCATCTGACAGCACAACCAAGAAAAACCCATTCTTGTAAGGAAATGGAAATATTAAGAGCTACTGTGTATATCAAGTGGCAGTAGGTCATTTTGCAATTTTCAGGCTGTTAGGTCATTTGCACTGTTTTATGTTTATAAATTTTTTAGCATTCCATTGAATTTGTGTTCTTTTTGTGGAATTCTATAATTAATAAAGTTTGTTTTATGTTAATTGGGTTCAGGCTGGTTAATCCTCGTATATAGTGGGATTTGACATTTACTATGGGTTTGTATTATGCAAATTTTTCAATGGGTGCTGCTTTTGAAGAGGAAATCTACTGAAATAATACAAAATGATATTGGCACCAAATAATAGGCCAGCTATACTGTAGAAGCAAGCCAGTTAGCTTTATGTTTTAAGGTTCTCAAAGTAATGGAAATGAATAACAATTATTTGCCAACTAAGTTTGTTTTCATTATCCCTGTGTTCCAACATTTGAAGAAAAGCACCATGTGTATTGACAAAGATAATGCAAACATCTTGATAGTAAAATATGGTTCTCAATCATTTTATAAAGAGAATTTAAATTTTTTGAACTAACCTCTCACATTTGCACTTTTGTATTTGCCCACTAATAAGTTATAACTAACAATAACGAGGAGTACTTGAGCAGAATTATGGAACACGGATATGACATAAGAATAAATTAATGTATAACTGAGCGATGCTAAAGGTTTCACCTATAAACCACATCCATTTGCTCCTCTCTAGACAAAGCATTTAAATCTTTTTTTACTTCCTCAAAAGTATCCATCTTTTCCACTTCTTCGATCAAGGAACACTTTACTTTATTTTTTGCTTTGGAAATTTCCTACAAATAAATACGCTTTGTCAAGTTTACCATTCAATCTAATAGAATTTAAATAAAGAGTTAGAATGATAAACATAAAATAAAATAAAAGATAATACTTAAGAAATTCACCTCCAAAGTCAATTCCCTCTCACTTTCATCTTCATCAGAATTGTCAAGACCAAAGTCTTCCATTGATAGATTCTTTGTTTTTTCCCTCTGCATTCTCAAAATCTCTTCCTCCTCTTCTTTAAGTGCTTCATCATCACTTGAATCCCCCTGCAAAATAACACCAAACAAAATTTAAGCATTCAGTTGTTTCATTGAAGATTATAAAAAAAAAAAAAGTACATGAAGATATTCAATACTATATTCCACATAGTAAATTAGGTTAGCTGTCAAGATACTAGATACATAAATACAAGAAGATAGCGAGATAGGAAGGGGGCAAGGGAAGTGAATGAACAAGGAAATATGAAAAACAATACTTGGTATTTACATTCTCACCTCATAATCCTTACCGCCATAATATTGTTGCTTTTTACTACCCCATGCTTCCTTCTTGTCTTCTTCATTCTCTTCCTCATGAATTTCATCATCCAATATGCCATACTTCTCTCTGATATATTTTTGCTGCTTTTTTACTGACAATAACCATGAAGTTCGGAAAAATGCACCCAATTAATTTTACATGCTAAAAAAAAGCTAGAGTTGTACTTGTTATATTAACATTTGAACAGATAAATGATTTGTCGACCAACATGATTATAAGTTTCCAAAAAAAGTTTCCAAAGTATCAATTTAACTATTTTAAATATTAGAAGCTGCAGTGCTGTACAGCTAAAAGTGGGTAATAAGGAACTAATGACATTAGCAGTTCTAAGGTGTGTAAACAGCCCAAGACTGTTAACCTTTAACTCCAGCTAAAATGTTTGATCAAGCCACTCAAGTAATAACGACTCCTTTCTAACAGCTTAACCAATAAAACCTACATAAAATAAACAAATTCTTCATAACACATGCAATAGAATTTCTTTTTCTTTTAAACAGAAACTAGATAATGATAATACAAGGAACATGAGCTTATTTTTCATGAACCAAAAGATGTCAAACTCAAATACTAAATTGAAAGGGAAAAAAGAATGATAGAGAACGGACCAATACAGCAGATATACTAGATCAGAATCACACTAAGCCTAAGGAATGGAGAGTTTATGGACGTAGGAAGCACAAACGGCCTGATGGGGAGTTGACTGAAATGCTAGTTATGGGCAAGGATAGTGCAGGGAAGAATTCGTGAATTCCTATGATGAGCTGGAGAGAATCTAGTTTTGTTACATAGTTTTTTTCTGTTTGGAGAGAGGGTAGACTGAATAGAGAGTTTTCTGCTGCATTCTATCGCAGGGTCTATCTCTATAGAGAGAAAAGACTGTAAGCTTCCTGTGGGATGGATATCACTCAAGCCAGTTTCCCCTTACCATTTACAATATAACACAACCTTATTTCCTCTCTTATACTCGCTATTTACTTGTTTACAGTGATTTTCTGTGTTTTGTTTCTGTCGAAAAATTCAAATTATTTTCCTTACATTTAGTGGCAAATCGTGGTTCATCAGAATCATCATCTCCATCTTCGCTGCCTTCTTCTTGGTCCTCATCGCCGTCATTGATATCCTGTAAACAGAATTATTCAGCTACTATGAGTATCCAAGTTAAAATAGGATTGAATCTAAGCTATTTTGAACACACACACACACACACACACACACACACACACACATATATATATATATATATATATATATATATCATAACGAACTGCATTATGATAAACACTAGCAACAAAACCTCATCATCAAAAACTGGTTCCTCCTCATCCTCAATTGATTCCCCATCATCATAATTTACATCTAGTGAAATAATCTCTCTCTGCTTGTGAACTGCAAGCATCAAGAAAAGGTTATAGATTCACAATTTATAATCAATTTTCCAGTTCCATAGAGAAGCATATGCAGCAAGGAAGAAAAGATGCTCCATGAAAATCGTGGATATTTGACATCTATAGCAATTAGTACAGGAACGTTACTTAGAAAAGACAGTTATCATGAAGTGCTATAAATATACAAGTACCAAAAGTTACAAACTGAAGAAAAGACATTTGCATAGGTTGAAACATAATAACTAAGTGAAAGAGATGCTTACAAATGTCAATATCATCGTCCATATCTTTTGGATCAACATGTTCATGAAGAGAACTTCGCTTAGGATTTCTGTGATCCTTCTTTTCATTCTTTCCTCTCTTAGCCATTGCTAAACGCCACTCAAAAATTACACCTTCAATACAAACAATAAATAAATAAAAACCGTGGGAATTTAAAGGTAACAAATATACCACCAGTAAACCTCAGCTCAAGAACAAATAGGAGTGGCAATGGGTCGTTTATGAGAAGATAATGGGTAGGGTCAGTGGCGGAACCAGGACCCCGGATGACCCGAGGCAAAAATATATCAGCAAAAAAAATTCAAAACGTCAAAAAAAAATTCGAAACGTCTTTTAGTTATGAATTTGTCCATTCTGAAAAGACCAATATGCAAGTGATAGCAATTCAACTAACAGCAATTTCAATCCCAATTCAACTAAATACAAACAGTAATTAAACTAACAGCAATTCAAATGAGAGTAATTTCAACTAATAGAAATTTCAATCCCAATTTCAATAGGAATTTGGTAAAAAAACTCCATCATGGAAAAGCTTCACTGTAAGGAGTGAAGGAGTCCTTACAAAATTGTAATAAGCAAGCATTCAATCAATCAAAGAGCAAGGTTAATATATTTCTAATCCATTCATACATATATACATAACATTATTCTATCACTACTCTTCCTTTTTTTTAATCTCATTTCATCATATAAATCAACCAAAAAAGCAGTAAAGTAAAACCAAAAACGCAGCAAAGCCATCCAATAATTACAACCAAAAATCAAGCCAACACACAGTGAACAAACTCATAGGTGCATCTCAAACCAAACAAATATAGGCATCTCAACAAAGGCACAAAAAAGATAAACAAAAAATCACCTGCGTTAAAAAATCACCTGCGTTTTTTTCCCTCTGCGTTTTGCGTTTTGTGTAGTGCAGCGACTGAACTGAACGGTGGCCGGCGGTGGAGACTAGCAAGCAAGCAGCGACTGACTGACTGGTGGCCGGCGGTGGAGACTGGCTGCTCCTCTCCTCTTGTCTTGTGCGATTCCCTTGAGTTGAGCCGGCGGTGTGAGATATCGTCTACGTTCGTTGCTCTCGTCTTCTGAAGTAGGGATTTAGGTATTAATTTAGCTGTTGTGCTGTGCCGTGCCTTTTAGTTCTTATTTATTGTCATGGCTTAATAGGCATCCAGCCCCTTAAACTTGTAACTTTTTTTCACCTGGCCCTCTCAAGTTAGGGGACAACCTCTCAACCCCATTAACTCTCCAAAAACATCACATACAACTAGACCTGTACATGGGCCGGGCTGGGCCGGGCCTGGCGGGCTTTTGTGTAAAAGTGCTCGTCCCAAGCCCAGCCCAGCCCAGTATTAATTTAGGCGGGCTCGGGCCGGACTGGGCTCGGGCCTAAAAATCAAATCTCAAGCCCAATCCATATAAGCCCACCTAAAAAAATATACATAATTTCCAATTATAAAAAATCAAATTTATACTTAAAATAAATATTTAATTATAAATATATAAATTTTTTAATTAATATTAATAAGGCGGGCCGGGCTGGGCCGGGTCGTGATATTTTTATATGTCCCAAGCCCGTCCAAAAAATAGGCGGGCTTTGGCGGGCCTCGGCCGGGCTGGGTCTAAGAGTAAATTTCATTGTCCAAGCCCGGTCCAAGGGACACGGGCCTGGGCGGGCCGGGCGGGTACCCGGGCCCGTGGCGAGGTCTACATACAACCCCTTAAACTTGCAACTTTTTTTCAACTAACCCCCTCAACTTAGGGGACAACCTCTTAACCCCTTCAACTCTCTAAAAACATCACATATAGCCCCTTAACGCCTACGTGGCTCCGACATGGAATAAGTTGAGATTGCACTCATTAGACAACGCGTGAAGGTTGGCTTTAGAAACTTAAACGGTAAAAAAATCCCCTTTCTTCTTAAATCCCTAACGTTTTTCTCCTCAGAAATCCTTCCTCTTTTCCGATTCCTTCGATTCACCTCTTTTCTGTCTCCGATTCAAGTTCAACAGTAAGTATTCATCTCCTTTATTCCTCCTCTACCTTCTTCTTTTTATTCTTCTTCTCCTTCTTCTTCTTCTTCTGGTTTGCCTATTTCTTCTTCTGAGATAATTCTTTTTTTTTGTCAATTAGGTTATGGCTTGTGTTGTTCTTGAAACCGATTTCATGGTGGGTACTCATGAATCATGTTTTTGTGGTGAATATGTTGTACTTAAGGTTTCGTGGGAACCTGCAAATCAAGGAAGAAGACTCTACGGATGCCCAAATTATGGGGTAATTTACTGGATTTACATGGAAAAATTTAAGAAAAAAATGACACGTGGCATTGGTGTGGTCAACAGTCCAACGCATTTTCTACACGGGTCAATATTTTGACCGGATATAGGGGTGTAAGGGGTTGTATGTGATATTTTTGGAGAGTTGAGGGGGTTGAGAGGTTGTCCCTTGAGTTGAGGGGGCCAAGTGAAAAAAAGTTACAAGTTTAAGGGGTTGTATGTGATGTTTTTGGAGAGTTAAGGGGGTTGAGAGGTTGTCCCCTAAGTTGAGGGGGTCAGGTGAAAAAAAGTTACAAGTTTAGGGGGCTGGATACCTATTAAGCCTATTTTCATTAAAATCAAAACGACGTCGTTTTGCTCATGACCAAAACGACGTCGTTTTGATATTAAAAAAAAAAAATTTTCCTCCCAGTCGGTTGCCGGGGCTAGAGCCCCACTCAGCCCCCCCGGTTCTGCCCCTGGGTAGGGTACCTACCCGTTTATGAGAAGACACCTTACTCTGTCCGAGAACCATTTAGAAATTTTCCTCTAACACCCATATCCTTCCTGAATCAGATTCGTATCGTATTACTTGTCTACTAGCCGAACCAGCTTAAATACCCGTTCATTATCAAATGAACATTTCTTACAGATAATCGACTTAAGCTGTATGGCATTAGGGGATAGTCCAAGGTAGGAGTGGCAACAGGTCACCCTACCCGTTATATAACCAAAGTCCGATAATTGCACATTTAAAAATAAAATAATCATCTCTGCTCCAATCGACCCCCTACATGTACTAAACCGAGACTGAGAAAGATTATGCTGATTTCAAATTTTCGCAGTTTAAGCATCGAAAGGTAATCAGAATTTATTTTTTTTAAACTCAACAGTCCATCCTCATGATGCTTAACTAGACCTGTATAAATAAAATGGAGTGTAAATCTAGAAAGTATACTAACAATTTCAACAAGTTTATCTCAATCCTTAGACCGGTAAACGAACGAGGAGGAGGTGAGTAAGGAGAACGGCTGCAGCAAAGAATAGCTGTTGCTGTTGGCGGTTCGGCAGCAATGAAAGGGAGTGGCGACCTACGAAGTGACGAACAACGTAGATTTGCAGAAATAGGGAGTGGCAGCAAAGATAGACAACATGTGTTGGTTTTAATTAGACCTGGACATGGGCCGGACCGGGCCGGTCGGGCTTTTCATAAAGCCTGTTGAGCCCAAGCCAAGCCCAGCCCGCAGGAAATTTATCGAGCTCGTGCTGGGCTCGGGCCTGAGATACGAATCCCAAGCCCGCCCGTCCAAGCCCATTTTTATATTTAAAAAAATATATATATATATAATTAAATTTAAAATGTCACACCAACTTTCTTATTATAAAAAAAAATCCACACAACACAATACTTAATAAGTTTGAAAAAATTCTAATAAACTAATTGTCTATCGAAACATCAAATCCAAAATAAATTTCAACATAACAATAAAAAAGTAGATATCTATAAACCAAAATCAAACGAAACAGTATCAAACGAAATAGATATTTAACTAGCCAAAAAAATCTGTACAGCAAGAAGAAACCAAAACAATACAATATGGCAAAAACACAAAATCAAAATCGAAGATAGCATTTTCATACAATATGGCAAAAAACAAACCAAAATCATGACAAAAACACAGTATCAAAAATAGCATTTTCATACAATATGGCCACACTTCAATAACCTCAACATCTGTTCAAAAAAATGAAACAGTATCAAAATCAAAGATCAATGGATCTCTCTGACCTAAACAATGAAACAAACAAACCAAAATCATGACAAAAACACAGTGAAATTATGGGAATTTAACAGGGTCGAGGATTAGAGAGAGAAAACGGGACTGAGAAGAAAGAGGGAGAAGGAGAATGTCGAGAAACCAAACCTTCGGCGTGAAGGAGGGCTCCCTGCGGCGGGCAACAGAGGGTTCCCTGCGGCGGAGGTGAAGGACGGCGGTCTGAAGGACCTGCAGACTGCGGCGTGAAGAGGCGTGAAGACGAGGCTCTTCTCTTCTCTGCGGCGTGAAGAGGTGTGAAGGACGACGTTTTTTGTTGATGGAGGAAGATTAGGTTAAGAAAATCATTTTGATTTTTGTTTATATAATTATATTATAATAAATCATTAATAATAATAATATTTATATAATTAATAATAATATTTAAAAATAGTATATATTGTATCGGACGGGCCGTTGTAATATATGCAAAGCCCAAGCCCGCCCAGTTTGGGCTTATACGGGCTTGGGTCGGGCCGGGCCGGGCCTGAATACATTTTTATGTGTCCAGGCCCAGCTAAATGGGCCTGGCCCGGGCGGGCTCGCCGACCCATGCTCATGCACAGGTCTAGTTTTAATTCTTTGAATTAGGGTTTGTTTTGTATATCAACTCAAAACTACGTAGTTTGTTTTCGTTAAAAAGAAAAAATAAATAAATAATGTTTTAGTCGTGATCTATATACAAAATACACTATTTAATTTGAGTATTATAGAGTTTTTTTTGTTACATTGAGGGGCTAGGCCCTGAGCAGAAACGGAAAAACGACAAACTAAATAAAAGAAATCCAGCGGCCAGACTAGCACATACGCACAAAGCGCGTCATACTAGCCCCTCTAGGGTCGGCTCGTAAAACTTCTTGGATGCCTACAGGCGGCACACCACACTCGTGATATCCCAGGGACAACTGTCCTGCGAAGTTTGTCATCCAATCATCTGAGCGATTGCCTTCCCTAAAAATATGAACCACATCTACTTGCCAATCTCTTGCCATCAACTCACCGCCATCAACTCAATGCGCATTCCAGAGAGGCCACGACCAGGCTTGCTTCTTCCCTTGATCAACTGTATAATAAGTTGGGAATCCATCACCGCTTTAATCCTCCTAAAGCCTCTCTCCCACGCAAGCTTCAGACCCATAAATAGACCCCAAATTTTCGCCACCGACGAGGTACTATTGCCGATATTAACTGCAAATCCGTAGATCCAATTCCCCTGCGAGTCTCATAATAAACCTCCTGCCGAAGCCTGACTGGGGTTGCCTTTACAAGCACCGTAGCAGTTCAACTTAATCCATCCCGCTTCTGGTGGCGACCATTGGATGGTTATTTCTTCGAGTGTGGCACGTGTAATTAGCTCCTTCGCAGAAAACGCTTCCTCGCATTCCTGGACCTGGTCACACAACAATTTGTATTTATCCTCGAGAGGTTGGCGGTCAGGGTCCAAATCCCGCTGGCACCTCCACCTTCAAAACCACTAACATATTATAGGGAAAACATTTCTCCATTGACGGCCACCCCTTAAAACTGTTCGATCGTTGTTGTTATCAATCCAATTACTTAGATTATCATCATGGAAAAATTCCTGCTCTCTTCTAGACACGAAATCCCGCCAAACCCGTTGAGCGCTTGGACAGTCCCTGATAATATGAAGGGTGGATTCCGCATTTCTGCATACCGTGCAAGCATCCGAGTTCGCCAAGTGCTTGGTAACTCTATTCGCATTACTTAAAATTGCGTCATGACGAAGCAGCCACATGAACGTCCGTATTTTCTCCGGAACAGCTAGATTCCACATATTTTTCCAATTTTTATTCAATAACAGTGGATCATACTGTTGTAGATGTGCGTAAGCTAAGGCCACTGAGAACAGTCCTGAGCTCGACCCATGCCAATCCCAGCCGTCAACTTTCGGGGCTTTAAGGAAGACAAGAATTGCCGCCACCTTCCTAATATCCTCGGGAACCAACATATGTTCCAATAAATTCCACCTCCAACCGCTTTCTGCATCCTAGTAGTCCGCAACCGTGCGTTTTCTAGTGTCGATCGGAATTGCTATTGCATTCTCTATTATCTGGGCCTCTCCCGCCTAGCGGTCAAACCAGAATAGGGTATTCCGCCCATTCGTAACCATCTTGTCGATTCCCTTTTTTAGGAGCTCTGCTCCCTTGACCATTTCATTCCAAAGCCTACTTTGTCCAGGTTTGAACACGAACATCTGCATCCCATTTTTATTCCTTGCATATCTGTGTCTTAACACTTTTACTCATATTGTCTCCTCCTCTACTAACATTCGTCAGCTTAATTTTGATAATAAAGCTAAATTCGAGTCCCTGGCCACACGAATGCCCAGACCACCTGTAGACGTCGGCCTAGTGATGTAGTCCCAACGAATCAAGTGAATTCTCCTTTATTGCTCCGAACTACCCCAGATGAAGTCACGGTTAAGTCTATCGAGTTGGTTGCAAATTGACACCAGTACCAACTCCGTTTGTATGATGTACGATGGAATTGTCATGCTTACCGCCTTTGTAAGCGTAATACGCCCAGCCATGGTTAAGCATTTCGCTTTCCAGCCTGAGAGTCTCTGTTGAACACGATCCACAATGATTTGGAAATGCGACCTATTTACCCTCCCCTATGATAGACGAAAACCAAGGTACTTTCCGAGATCAGACGTTGCTTGGAAAGTTGTCAGAGAAAAGAACTCGTGATTTTTTCGTTCTAACCCGCTGGCCTGAACTCGCACAGAAGCGATCTAAAATGCCTTTGATCACCCTTTCCTACTCAACTGAAGCTTCTCCAAGAAAAATTATGTCATCTGCGAAAAAAATGTGGGATAGATAAGGCCCCCCCACGAGAGAGCTATACAGGTTTCCAGGACTTCGCGTATACTGCATCCAGGATTAAGTGACTAAGCCTTTCAATGCATAACACAAACAGGTATGGCGAGAGTGGCTCTCCCTGTCTGATGCCCCTAGACGGTTGAAAACAATCTGTATTGATTCCAAGCAATTTAAATGGACGAGGATGGTACGCACTGCATAATTAGATGGGACCAGTGGTCAGGGAGACCAAGTCGGTTAGTGTCTCGTGCAAGAAGCTCCAGCTAATTCTGTCATAGGCTTTTTCTAGATCCAATTTTAGTACCATAGTGCCTATGCGACCTGTCTTATTTTTAAACGAGTGGAGGACCTCCTGCATAAGAATGATATTATCCGTGATTTGTCTTCCAGGGGCAAAGCTGCTCTGAAAAGGACCAATTAGGTACTGCAAATGCTTCTTCAATCTTCGCAACAGGCATTTCGTGACCGTTTTGTACAAAACGTTACAGAGGCTGATTGGACGAAAATCAGAGAATTGGCTTGGACCCGGCTTCTTTGGGATGAGAACTAAGGTGGTATCATTCAGCCCTTGCTCAAGGATGCCCGAGTTCAAAGCTTTTAAAACACAATCTATTGCAAGGAGTCGAAGCTGACGCTAGAATTTCTGGAAAATAGTCGTTGGCAGACCGTCTGGCCCAGGTGCTTTCCACGATCCCATCTATTGTAGTGCCACCTTGATGTCCCTTTCCATAAAAGGCTTAGCCACTTCCTGAAGTCCCCCCTCCTCCCAAGGTGGGAAAGTCGTGGACGAGGAGAGAGCAGGCATGCACTTAGCCTCATCCATGAAGACACCTTTAAGTAGTCAAGTGCCATCCCTCGCATGACACTTTCATCCCAAATCCAAGAGCCATGCCCATCTTGTAATCCCTCGATATAATTGTTCTTCCTATGAATTATTGTGGAGGTGTGAAAGAATGTGGTGTTCCTGTCGCCACAGGTTATCCACTTTTTTCGAGATTTCTGAAACCAAAGAACCTTTTCCTGTCTCATAACTGCATTTAGTTCATTCGTGAGCCTACGTTCCAGCTTTAGGAGGCCCTTTTTCACTTCCTGGCAAAGTCGAAGCTGAATACCCCCGAGTCTAGCCATTAATCTCTTTTTCCGATAGAAGATATTGTTGGTCCCGTGTATCTTAATATGATTAGTTCCAAGGGAGGGTTAGGAACTAATATAACTTTTTCGCTTAATAATGCTGACTTAATTAAATGTTTGATAATTTAACTCAGTTTTAGGTCAGCAAGACTGAGTGAAGTGTGAGACAGCTTTAATCAGACACTGACTAGAGCTGTTTCAATTGTGAGTTGGAAAATAACACTTTAGGTCAGCTTCCAACTCAACACTCTGATTACTCATCGTCGACTTATACAAATTATATACTGAGTAATTTAAGCAAGCAACACATACATATATATCAAGAGAAAGGGTTAGAGATTACTCAGCAGTCTTATCCTGATTGTTGGCCTCACCGTCTACGTCCAGTCCCTAGAATCCCTCCGGGCTTTTTCAATCCACTACTGAGCTCTTTAAAGGTAGAGCACAAACCGTATACAAAGCAATTGAGTATGCAAGAGTATCATCCTCTAGTCGTCTTCTCAATCCTACTAAGCGCTATAACCGGACACTCAAATTTTTGTTGGGGTTTAGTGTCCTATAGACAATTGTTCTAGGATACAAACTTAATGTAAATGAAGTGTTCTTTATATCATTTGTTTTAATGAGATATATGTTTTATAACTATATAAAGGCAATCCCTTTTAAGCACTAAATAAAGTCTAATAAAAGGAAATTCGTAAGTTTGTTTAAAGTGATTATAAAGTGTTCATACAAGCATGAAGTGAGACAAAACTTTATAATAAACTAATAAACTTAAAACCATCCCAAGTCAAGTAATATGTTCAGGATTGACATATCACGGTTGAGACTTGCATGTAACAATGTCTTCTGTCCGACAGAAAGCTGATCTCACAAGCTTCATATATATAGATATCTGGACAGTTACATGGATCCGATGAAAAGTAGTTCATTAGGATTGGGGACCCGACTTGAGATAACAGGATGGGTAGATTCTTCCTTGTCACATGTTCATCTCATTGGTATTAATAGGTATAAATAATCCTTAGACTCAAAGGAATGTGAATTGGTATTCTGGATTGCGGAATGTGACGCTTTGACTCTGTTGTAACACGATCCTTAACAGAGATGACTCTGGGGTGTGAACAGCAGACGTTGGTTATCACAAAAAGTGATTGCGGGATCGTTATACATTGGATTGAGCATTTATCACTCCCGATAAATGGGAGATATGTCCATGGATCGCTTGTGGAAGTCTTGACTCTAAATCCTTGCAAGGTGATAGCTTAAGAATGAAATGAGATTTCTCTTAACTTGTCTAATTGGAGTTGACTCAGCCAGAACAAGTAAAACGAACGTCTCGCTATATATGACTTGACATTACCCATAGTCATAAGATTCAGTTCAAGGACGTAGTTGATAAAGGATCGAATTATACCGTAACTAATACGGAAAGGTCAACGACAGAATCAACCTGTCTTCTTATAGCTCTAGGGGAATGATTACGGACTTGCTAATCACATACTTTGTACATCATTCCGTTATGCAAAGATTAAATATAATTCTTTGAAAATTAATTTAATAAAGTTGCATACGGCTAGTAGCAATAAGAACCTAATGGGTCACACATAAGACTTGGAACCCAAAAGAGAGACAGATGTTAATTAATTGACGGAAGCTCAACTGAGCCCAATAAGGCCCAAGTACTAAGGGGGGTCTAAAAGGTATTTCTTCTTATCCCTCTTTGTATGAAATAAGGATTAACGGATCTTGGGGTTAATAGAAATAGGTTAAAATTTTTATATTTCCGCTGCTATACGTTAGCCTATTTTCCTTCAGTGGTATCAGAGCCTGCGTTAAATCCGTTATTTCATATATGAAAATTTAGAAGTTTTTCAATCAGATTGAATAAATATTTATAGTTAGGTTAATTAACAAAACTGTTTTGATTAATTAGTTCTAAAAGATAAATAAGTTTTAATTAATTGTTAATTAAAATAAGTTATGCACATGTTCCTAATAATATTTGTTGATAATTATTATAACAAAATCTATTAGTTTTATGGTTAGATTGATAAAATCAGTTTTATTTATTCTAAAAGATAAAACGGAAAATCTATGATAGTTTTTCCTATTTTCTGAAAATCGTTTTAAAATCGTTTTAAAACCGATATACATATATATATATATATATATATATATATATATATGTTTTATGTTTTAAAAAAAAATTACAGCAGTTCGGATCGCGTCTTACGGCGCGACCCGACTACTGTCGCGGTTGCTGCCGCGCGGCAGCAACCGCGCGCGGCGCCTGGCCGCCGCTGCCGTAAGGCAGCGGCGGGTCAGACGCCTAGGGCTGCTACCAAACGACAGCAGCCCAACCTCGGGCCCAGTCCGAGACCCACTTAATTTTAAATCGTTTAAAATTAGTTTTATATGTATATGTATATGTTTCAGAAATTAATAGTTTTCTGTTTTGATTATCGAATGAAAATTTATTTAAAAGTTTGTTTTACCTATTTGTAAATCAAAAAGGTTTTAAATGAATTCAAATCAAAATAATTAGGACGTGCATAATTAAAAGTTTTGTATAGTTATATTAATCTAAAAGTTTAATATAAAAGGATACGAAACTGTTAGAAGTAAAATTGGAAGTTAATTTGATGAGTTAATATGATTAACCTAAATATTACATAAAATACTTATGTAATCAACCAATTAAATTTATTTAATTGAGTCTATGCATGTTTGGAGTTATGGATATATTTGGACCATCTTTTAGTCTTTTGGTATTTTTGAAATAGGGCCTGCGAGTCCTGCCTTTCTACTATCTATTGTAATTTCTCCTCTCATTTAAATTCCTTCAATTTAATTGAAGTTTTCTTTAGTAGAATAGAAATTAATATGTAATTTCAAGGCGCCATGGAGAAGACGGAGGACCTAAAGAGAAATATGTAATAGTTAGTATTTCCCTAGGTTTGGCCTTTTATTCCGTCTTTGGCTCGACAGAATAATTTAGATAATATGTCCATAACGCCAATGTATGTGTCTGATGTATGCTAAAGCAAATCAAGACTAAGTTAGATTATGAGACCTAAAATAAAATCCCTCATTAAAAAGGTTAAGTAAATAAACAAGTTATTAAAATCGGTTGCCCCTCCCTAATATTATAATTCAGCCGGCAGTACTGGGGACCTTTGGGTTGTTGAGCAAACTCAAGCTCGAGGTCTTACGGTAACACCTGAATTATCGAAAATCACTTTTCATGAATATGGGGTAATACTTAAATTAGATTATGATAATTGGATGAGCAAACTCATGTTGTCATAAACTAATGGACAATATGGTTGGGATTAATATGAATAGCATATTAGTTACTAATGTGGTTAGTAACCCAATAACATAGGAATCACATTAAAGATGTGATTGATTACATGAATCTACCTAACGAATGAGACTAGCTTGTTGAGCAAACTCAAGGCGAAATCTCAAGAGTTAGGATCCTAGCTCACTAAAGGATTTGTGAAATTCTTCGAATTAATATGGAGGGCTATTAATTTGGCAAAATAGTGGGAGCAATCTAAAATAAACTAAAAGGCCTATAAATTTTAGATTGATATACTTTAAAACAAATGAATAACATACGTTTACTCTTTCTCACTCTCAGGTTTAATTAAACACTCTTAAAATCATGACTAAAACCAATCTGCAAAACATTCTTACCGATAACAAGTTGAATGGTTCAAACTTCACCGACTGGTTTCGTAACCTCAAAATTGTTTTGAAGTTCGATAAGATAGGGTATGTACTTGATACATCGATACCCCCTATCCCTGCTGATGATGCTCCCATCGAAGAAATTGATGCTTACCAGAAGCACAAAGCTGATGATGATCATACGGGATGCATCATACTTGCATCGATGAGACCGGAATTACAAAGGCAACATGAGGAAATGGATGCCTATTCCATCATCATGAACCTTAAAGAACTGTTTAGGAAACAGACTAGGTGCGAACGCTACGAAATATCCAAGTTACTATATCGTAGCAGGATGCAAGAGGGCACATCCGTCATGACACATTGTGTCAAGATGATTGGCTATATTACCAAACTTTCTAGTATTGGATTCGCGATGGATAACGAACTAAGCATAGACTCAATTCTTCAATCCCTCCCAGAGAGTTATTCACAGTTCATTATGAACTATCAGATGAATGACTTGCAAACCTCTCTTGAAGAGCTTGCAAATATGCTCAAGTCAGTTGAGCCCAATATGAAAAAGGACAATGCAATATCAGCTCTTGTCATAGAGGGATCAAAGAAAAGGAAATGGAACTTTCCCAATCCTAAATATCCCAAGAAAGGCAAGGGAGCCATGCCCACTAAAGCTAAGGGAAAGGAAGTGAAGAAGCCCAAAAGAGAGTGTCACTTCTGTGGTGAAGACGAGCATTGGAAAAGAAACTGTTGGTGTACCTAGCCTTCCTCAAAAGGGGAAGAAGACGGGACTTTAACATCTGGTATGTTTTATATTGAAATTTCACAGTCTGAATCTTTTTGTACTTGATACCGGATGCAGCCTAAGGATATTCCAGGAATATCTAGAAATATTATTTCTATTAGCCGTCTTGTTGACGACGGCTTTCATATTTCAATAAAAGACAAACATTGCAATTTCTATAGAGATGGGATTTTCTATTTTCAGGAATATCACAAAATGGGATTTATGTGCTAGATGACAAAATTTCTGTTTTCGCAATTGATACCAAAAGACATAAGCTAGATAATTCAACTTACTTGTGGCATTGTCGTTTAGGCCATATAAACAAAAAAAAAAACGCATGCTTAAGCTACATCAAGATGGGCTTATAAATTCAATTGATCCTGAATCATTGAAAACATGTGAATCATGTTTAAAAGGTAAAATGACAAAGACACCCTTTAGCAATAAAGGTGAGCGTGTATCAGACACTCTAGGACTTATTCATTCAGATGTATGCGGTCCTATGTCAGTCCAAGCAAGAGGAGGATTCAGATACTTCATAAGCTTCATAGACGACCATATTAGATATGGTTATATCTACTTGATGAAGCACAAATCCGAAGCTTTTGAGAAATTCAAATGCTTCAAGAATGAAGTAGAAAATCAATTAGGAAAGAAAATAAAGACACTTTGATCCAATCGAGGTGGCGAATATCTTTCAGATGATTTTCTGAATTATCTAACTGAATGTGGGATATGCTCACAATGGACACCTCCCTATACACCACACAATGGTGTATCCGAGAGGAGGAACCGTACCTTACTAGATATGGTACGATCCATGATGAGCATAACATTACTTCCAAAGACATTCTGGGGCTATGCCTTAGAAACCGCCCTCTTCACCCTAAATCGAGTACCAACTAAATCCGCTAATTCCACACCATATGAATTGTTCGTTGGTAGGAAACCTGTGTTCTCATTCATGAGAGTATGGGGTTGTTCAGCATTTGTCAAACGTATTGCGTCCGACAAACTAGATTCTAAATCTGATAAATGTTTCTTCATTGGATACCCTAAGGAAACTATGGGATATTACTTCTATCATCCAGATGATCAGAAAGTAATAGTATCCAAGCACGCAACCTTCTTAGAGAAAGAGTTTCTCGAAGACACAGAAAAGGGAAGCATGATTGAACTTGATGAAGTTCAAGAACAAGAAACACCAACTGAAACAACAGAAGCGATTGAGGAACCCGATGCAGTCCCATTAGATGAGACTCAAGTGCCACCCCTTCGTAGATCACAAAGAGTTCGTGAACTCCCTATTAGATATAGTTTTCTAGTGGGAGATGATAATGAGGTTCCCGTGTTAGACGACGAACCCGAAAACTACGAAGAGGCTCTTAACAGTCCAGATTCTAAAGCATGGGTTGAAGCCATGGATTTTGAGATGGATTCCATGTACACCAACCAAGTGTGGACTTTGGTTGATCCACCCGAAGGGATAAAACCCAATGGGTGCAGGTGGATCTTTAAAAAGAAGACTGACATGGATGGAAAGGTTAGCACCTACAAAGCTAGGTTAGTAGCGAAAGGATATCGTCAGAAGCAAGGAATTGATTATGACGAAACTTTCTCTCCTGTGGCTATGTCCAAATCAATTAGAATAATGCTTGTTATTGTCGCTCACTACGATTACGAGATTTGGCAAATGGATGTGAAAACAGCTTTCCTAAATGGAAACCTGCTTGAGGATGTATATATGATGCAACCTGAAGGTTTCATATCAAAGGATGCAAACAAGGTTTGCAAACTTCAGAGATCCATTTATGGACTCGAGTAAGCATCTATAAGCTGGAACAAGCGTTTTGACGAAACCATAAAATAATTTGGTTTCGAACAAAATTACGAAGAAGCTTGCAATTACAAGAAAGCAAGTGGGAGCTCTGTAGCATTTCTGATATTATATGTGGACGATATATTATTAATAGGAAATGACGTAGCTCTACTACAGTCGGTAAAAGTTTGGTTATCTGGTAACTTCTCAATGAAAGACCTCGGTGAAGCAGCTTATATACTTGGTATAAAGATCTACAGAGATAGATCACGAAGACTGCTTGGTCTTTCATAGGCTACATACATCGAAAAGGTGCTGAAGCGGTTTAGCATGCTTGAATCGAAATGAGGTAACTTACCCATGATACATGGAGTAAAGTTAAACAATCATCAATGTCCTAAAACCGATGATGATAAGAAGCGCATGGCTGTAGTCCCGTACGCCAGCGCAATCGGTTCGATTATGTATGCTATGCTATGCACTAGACCTGACGTAGCGTTCACGTTAAGTATAACAAGTCGTTACCAAGGAAATCCGGGAGACGAGCACTGGATTGCCGTAAAAAACATTCTTAAGTACTTGGGAAGAACTAAAGATATGTTCCTAGTGTACGGAGAAAGGGGATCTGAAAATAGAAGGATTTTCAGATGCAAGTCATCTCACAGATGAGAATGATTTTAGATCCCAATTAGGATACATGTTTATCTTGAATGGGGGCGCGGTGAGTTGGAAGAGTTCCAATCAGGGAAGCATAGCTTTCTCTACGACCGAGTCAGAGTACATCGCTGCTACGGAAGCAGCAAAGGAAGCGGTTTGGATTAAAAAGTTCATTACTGAACTTGGTGTGGTCCTGACATTGTAAATCCCATTACATTGTACTGTGATAACAATGGAGCCATTGCATAAGCAAAGAAACCACAGTCTCATAATACATCCAAACATTACCTAAAGCGATACCACATTATAAGAGAAATTGTGGCAAGAGGAGATGTGAGAATAGAAAGAGTACCTACAGAGGACAACGTTGCAGATCCGTTGACAAAGCCCTTAACCCAGAAAGTACATGTTCGTCATCTAACTTCTACTGGGATAAGTTATAGAAACAATTGGCTTTAGTCCAAGTGGGAATATGTTGGGGTTTAGTGTCCTATAGACAATTGTTCTAGGATATAAACTTAATGTAAATGAAGTGTTCTTTATATCATTTGTTTTAATGAGATATATGTTTTATAACTATATAAAGGCAATCCCTTTTAAGCACTAAAAAGGAAATCCGTAAGTTTGTTTAAAGTGATTATAAAGTGTTCATACAAGCATGAAGTGAGACGAAACTTTATAATAAACTAATAAACTTAAAGCCACCCCAAGTCAAGTAATATGTTCAGGATTGACATATCACGGTTGAGACTTGCATGTAACAATGTCTTCTGTCCGACAGAAAGCTGATCTCACAAGCTTCATATATATAGATATCTGGACAGTTACATGGATCCGATGAAAAGTAGTTCATTAGGATTGGGGACCCGACTTGAGATAACAGGATGAGTAGATTCTTCCTTGTCACCTGTTCATCTCATTGGTAGTACTAGGTATAAATAATCCTCAGACTCAAAGGAATGTTAATTGGTATTATGGATTGCGGAATGTGACGCTTTGACTCTGTTGTAACACGATCCTTAACAGAGATGACTCTGGAGTGTGAACAGCAGACGTTGGGTATCACAGGAAGTGATTGCGGGATCGTTATACATTGGATTGAGCATTTATCACTCCCGATAAATGGGAGATATGTCCATGGATCGCTTGTGGAAGTCTTGACTCTAAATCCTTGCAAGGTGATAGCTTAAGAATGAAATGAGATTTCTCTTAACCTGTCTAATTGGAGTTGACTCGGCCAGAACAAGTAAAACGAACGTCTTGCTATATATGACTTGACATTACCCATAGTCATAAGATTCAGTTCAAGGACGTAGTTGATAAAGGATCGAATTATACCGTAACTAATACAGAAAGGTCAACGACAGAATCAACCTGTCTTCTTATAGCTCTAGGGGAATGATTACGGACTTGCTAATCACATACTTTGTACATCATTCCGTTATGCAAAGATTAAATATAATTCTTTGAAAATTAATTTAATAAAGTTGCATACGGCTAGTAGCAATAAGAACCTAATGGGTCACACATAAGACTTGGAACCCAAAAGAGAGACAGATGTTAATTAATTGACGGAAGCTCAACTGAGCCCAATAAGGCCCAAGTACTAAGGGGGGTCGAAATTTATGTATATTAGATACATAAATAATTAATTTGATTTTATCTTTTTTTTTAGTAAGAAGGGAAGAAAAAAAAAAACAAACAAACAAAAACCTAACCCGGGATCAGTCTAGGAAGACTGACCCCAATCCTATCCTCAAGAAGAGAAGGTAACAGAAAAGAAGGAGGAACGGAAAGGGTAGAAACACCTAACATCCCCCCATGCCCAGCAGCTGCCAAGCGATCCGCCACGCGGTTTTGCTCCCTATAAATATGGGAGAAGGTAAGAGAATCGAAGGTAGGACGAAGCCTCAAGATGGCTTTAATGAGATTCTGACTCTTAAGACAAACAGCCTGTCTATCCGAAATCCTGTTGATAGCCTCCAAATTATCATACTCCACCGAAAGTCTTTTAACACCCATGCGAATGGCGAGTTTAATGCCAGACAAGATCCCCCAGAGCTCCGCAGTAAAGGAGGAGCCCGTACCTAAGTTATGGGTAAACCCAGCCAGCCAGGCGCCACCAGCATCCCGAAGAACTCCACCAGCAGCAATTCTGCCATTACTAAGGCAGGAGCCATCCGTATTCAACTTGACAACCCCATTAATTTGATTTTATCAATTCTAATTAGATTGGGATTGTGAATTAAATTAATTAAAGGATAAATAAGTTAGGAGTTTTAATTAGATTAAATTACTCCCATTATTATCCAATAAGGTTATTATTATTATCTTTATATTTAGATATATTAATAGATAATAATTAAGAATTCTATTCTGAATTAAATTCTTATTAAGTAACCTAATTCTATCTAACTAGGGTTTAGATACAAGAGATTATAAATACCCCCTTAGTGTAATTTTCGAAATACACAGAGCAACCAGAAGAGAGAATTTCGACACCCCTTGTTGAGGACGAAATAATCCACCGCTTCCTACCGATTCAATTGATTTCATCTCTTTCTCTTTATCCTTGATCTTGTGTTGATTAATTAGAGGCAATCTATTTTGGTTGCTATTCATCTGTTGATTTCTAATCATTTACTTGTTTTGTTTTGTTGTGTTCATGAAAGAAGAAAAACAAACAAAAGGGAGAAATTCGTTTTACTACTCCTACATCAGGCCAGTTCACGATTTCGCGGATTCCCGGAGATTGAACCGTCGGATCGTCGCGATTTTTAGACAGGAGCTTCTAGACATATTCTTCCACGTTTCCACCGTTCGGATTGTCGTTCGGAGGTCTGGAAGGTATTTTCGGGTAGGGGAAGATTGGTAGACAATTTCTATCTCTTATGAAGTTGTGGGCACTTCGTTTGCAACGGTAGATAGTACATCTAAAAGGTATTTCTTCTTATCCCTCTTTGTATGAAATAAGGATTAACGGATCTTGGGGTTAATAGAAATAGGTTAAAATTTTTATATTTCCGCTGCTATACGTTAGCCTATTTTCCTTCAACTTTCTCTACCGTTGAGTACTAAAACCGAGTACTCAGCTTCCCTCTTCTAACCTTTGCAATTGATACAAGATTGTTCTCACTAAACGAAGAACACTTTGGATGAATACAAATTCACTCTAGACTTTTACACAATGATTGGAATTTGGGTGTAAGAACTTGCTTTCTTTTCAGACAGCTTCTATTTTGGATTTTCACTCTTGTGAAGATTTGCTTTTCTGTCTGTATTTGCTTGTATGTGCCGTGTAGATCCAAGTGATGAACTTGTCCTTTTATAGTGAATTCTGAAGCTTCAAATCATTTGAATTCCGACATATCCATTGGGAGTAACGGGCTTCAATCGTCATTCATTGGTCAGCTTCCAGAATCGCAGGCCAATCCTGTCGTCTGATTTTAGCAGGCGTCAGGCTTGCCAGTTTCGTCTTCTTGCGCCAGGTTCGTCTTCTAGTGCCAGTTTTGTCTTCTAGCCAAATGCCAAATGATCCATGCGTCTCGAAAAGGTCTCTAGGCAGTTTTCCGAGACTTCTGAATTGGTGCAGACCTATGTCGGGCTTTGTCTTTTAGTCAATGGATCATTGGCGCTGTCCTGACGAATACTCAGCTTGATTGTTTGGCTTTGCCTTTAAGATTTCCTTTGTCAGGGCTGAGTTACGTTCTACTCAGCTTCTTCGATCGGCTTCGCCTTCAAGTGTTATTCTGTAGAAGACTTTCCTTTTATAATGATGAGTTTGTATTTCACTCAGCTTCTATGGCTTATTCTCACTTCGTTCTATCTTACTTTTAGTTCCTGTTCTCGTTAATAAATATACTCAACATTGAACAAACACATTAGTACAATTAAATCAAAGCACTTAAATTTAATTGTCTTAATCATGAGATTAACTTAAATAATTTTGTCAAATCAAAATCATGTGGAAAGGTGTTTCAACAAACTCCCCCATTTTGATGTTGGCAAAAGTATTTAGTCAAGGAACTCAGTGTTTGAGCATCCCTCATAGTTGATGACCTTTTTGTTCTTCTGAGGTTACTCCCCCGTAAGGGTTGCATCTGTTGACTTAGTTCAACTCTAAACCTTCTAAGATCTAATTGAGTGAATCTAAGACTTAAGTCATTAACTTAGTTCAATTCTAAACCTTCTAAGATTTAATCGAAAAGAGCCTAAGATCAGCTTCCGAAGAAGGTCAATACTTGGAACATTTAGTTACTACTCAGTTTCAAATATAGGTATAAGAGTTTATGATGAGTATGATATACTTGTATATTCTTTATGTTCACAAGTTTTAATTTGTTGTTCAATGAATAGTTAAGTATGACAGATCAGCATATAAGCACAAATAAGCATCCCATAAACATAGTCAATTTTGGATAAAGGATGCATATATATAGATAGTCAGTTCAACAAAGATATGCCAGATACAATCATAAGTTATGAGCTAAGACTATTTCTAATTTAATTTTTCATGTTGACTTGAACTTGGTTAGATTTGCCTTTGCCCTTGGCTATTCTTTGTTGCTGACTCTGATTGCCCGGGATGGCAGAAGTTGAACCAGGCTTCTGCTGAGTTCCGGCAGCTGGCTGCTTAGCTGTCTCCCCCGTTTTCTGCTGAGTTCCAGCAACTTGCTTCGTTTGTTCTTTCTCTCCCATTTTTCCAGCATCACGAAATAGAGGAGAAGGAGCATAGAAGGTCCCTTGAAGAACAGCACGAGTCAGTATCAAGGAATACTGTTGCATTTGACTCGTACTCTCCTTTAGACCTTTAAAGACCTGCACACCGTCGGCCATACTTGAGGCGGGGATTTTGATGTCGGCACTGAGCATACTGAGTAAATACTCTTGAGATTTCCCGATCCAAGTTATCGACTCTGTCATCCGTGCATAGGATTGATAGTACATGCTGAGCAGCGCAGTATCATACGACTGGCATTGAACATTAGTGTACCTGACATGCGTAAGTGTTGACTGAGTGCATTGCAGAATCTCGTTAGTCTTGACTTGGTTAGTGTCCATTTCCTCTTTGCTCAGGTTGAGTAGGCGAATGGCTTCACCAATCTGTTCTATGGAGCATTGAGAAGAGGAGGAGATAAGATCACGAGCTCCGGTCAGCTCAGAGGACAGCTAGGAGAAAAGTTGATTGACCTCAGCAGAGGTTGCAGATGTGGAGCTCGCAGCTGATAAGGCATTAAGTTGTCCTTGGAAGGAGTTCATGTGATTTACCAACATCAGCTGGAGTTCAGCCAGCTTCGTTATAGATTCTTGCTTGGGCTGCTGAGAGACTAAGGAGGTCATGACACTCATCAGTTCCTTGAGACCCTTAAGTTCGGTCAGAAGTTGAGTGATAGAGGAGAATTGTGTTGGCTCAGCAAGAATAGGCTCAGCAGCATCGGCGTGAGACTAATGAATATTTTGAAGTAGAGCGTGAGCTGAGTGAATGATCTTTCTTCCAGACTCAGAAGCATTTAGATAAGTGTAGGAACCATCAATGATATGCTCAGGGGCCGTGTTTTTGTCAGCACCGGATGGAGGAGGTGTTTGGTGCTGCCCGGAAGTGGAGGTGCCAGCTTGGTCAGCAACTGCACTTTTATTTAGGCGAGCAGTAGGAGCTGACTGGTTTTCTGTCTGCTTGATATGAGTAGGAAGAGTTTGATCAGCAGAGTTATTAACTTTCTCAGTGTCAGTCTAATGTTGAGTAGAGTTTTGAGGTCGTGCCAACTCAGCACTATCTTTAGCAGGTGGAGTTTCCTTGGCTAACTCGTTAGGTTGAGCAGCAGGAACTTCGAGCACTTGCTCAGTGGAAGGTTGAGTAGAAGTGTCGACAGAAATTGGACCCTTAGGAACTATTGGATCGGCTTGTTCCCCAGCTCGAGAAATAGAGGCTTGCTTTTCCTTTACTTGGTCCGGAGTGGGCTCAATGATGTCTGTGAAAAACTGGAATTAGAGCCCATTTAGTTCTGTGATTGGGTCCCTCAGCGGAGATTCATCCAATAAGTCTATGACTTTGGGTTTCAGAGCCTTGTGTTTGAACCACTTTTCTGCGCTGTCCTTTGGAGTTTTGGTTGGTGGAGAAGGATCAGCAGTAATAGAGTCAAGGGACTCACAGGAAGAGTTGAGTCCAAGGTCAGCATCAAGGCCTTCCACAAACTTGTCCTTCACTGGTGACTCAGCTTGGTTCTCAGTAGGTTGCTCAGCAGCACCTATGTTACTTGGCTCAACAGAACCCATCTTGTCAGCTTGAGGCTGACCCTTAGTACCACCCTGTTCTTCCTCCTGATCATACGGAGTCTTTTCCAGATCAATTTCTTGACTTCGCACGAAGTGAGATTCCTTGGTAATCACAAATTCAAGTGAGTTAGCATCAATTGGCTTCAACCCAGAGGTTTTCTTCCTCTTCAGAGGCTGATCAGGTGTTTCCACACTTTCTTCCTCAGGCTCAACTTGCCTTTTCTGTTTCTCAACTAACTTAGGTTCCCCTTGAGCTTGCTCAGCAAGAGCAGCTTTCTTCGCACTAGACACTATCCTGATCTTCTTTGGAGCTATGTTAATGTTTTTGTTGAGGTTTGGTCAGCTTTCCTCTTTCTTTCCTGTCTGGTTCGCACAATAGGTTCAACCATCACTTTCTTTCCTTTTTTGGTCAGCTCAGCTTTAGCTTCTTCAACCATATTATCCCCTTCCATATCTCCCTCAGCGGGTTCTTCTTCAACCATAGCTCCCTTTCCTTTCTTAGGTTTGATAGGTTGGTTGTAAGCTAAGCCGAACAGCACTGCTGCGGTGATTTCTGTACCCTCAATCTCAATTTCTTCTATTAGGCTGACCTGGTGATCCTGAAGTATTTTGGTGATGAGAGAACCCATCCTTAGGATCCCGATGCTGCGTTGAAAAGCGCCGATGAGCGGCTTGTAGTTCAGCATGTGCCAAATGAAGCACTGTTCAAAGTTCGAAGCTGAGGAGGAGGAGTTGACCTTTGGAAACAAGAAGTTGGTCAGGATATAGTGGGCTTGTTTTTTAGGCTGACCCGTGCAAGTACTGGAAATTTCTCCCTTATGGTTTTTGGGTTTACAAAACTCAACATCGTACTTAACTCGCAAGTAGTCGTTCGTGCATCTGAGTTCTGATCCTTCTTTCTTCAGCTTTAGCAGTTTGGTGAGATAAGAAGGAGTAATGATGATGTCTTTGTTCTTGACCTTTGTAACCATATGATCATCATCATCATCGGCTACCCGTAGATTTGTATAGAATTCTCTCACCAACTGCGGGTAAGTGGTTACAGGGAGAGAGAAGAGGTCGGTCCAACCATTCTTTTTGATCCATTCGCAGAAGGGCTTCTCAGCTTCTACAAATCCCTTGGAGAACCAACGGGAACGGAAAACCTTGAGGTTTTTGACGTTTGTGAATACCGGGGAGAAGGTCCTTACCTTGGGTTCTTGGTTCTTTTTCTCCTTCTTTTTCTTTGATGGAGTTGATTGGTCAGTTCGTGGATTTTTGCCATGGGAGCTGACCGCACCCTTTGTTTGGTCATGCTGACCTTGTTCTTGAGACTCAGTGGAAGTCTCTTGATATTCCTGCTCATCAGGAGACAGAGGGTTCATATCGGAGCGATCGTCATCGTATTCTTTGCCGGAGTTGTTCTGGGAATCGCTAGACATGGTGTTCTTGAGGATTTGAGAAATGTAGAAGATTTGGGAATTTAGAGAGAGAAATCGAATGCCAAAGATTTCAAGTGTAAAGAGAAGTTAGTGGGAAATCATCCACTATTTATAGCCATTTCGAGTTGATCTGATAGGTCAGAATGGCGGTTTGTCCTCGAGATGATCAATCGACAGTTATCTCTGGCATTAATGACACATTCGGCGCATGGTTTTCTAATCATTATGCTTACGTCATCCTAGGTGGCTACATAAATGCGCGTGCGGGTATTAATTGTGCAAGTGGCTTTACTCAACTTCTAGGAATCGACCGACATCAAGCCGTCAATACCGATCTTGAGGTATTATCCGAGGACTAGACTCGTTTTATTTATTTCATCTTTTTATTTTATTTATAGTTTTGTTTCTTTATTTATTTATTTATTTATCATGTTTATTTACTTTTCCGTATTTATTTAATTCTCGTCTCATATTAAATAAATGTTTGTTTTGGTTTTGAAATAAAAAAACCTCGTTTTAATATCCCAATACGAACCGTGATCCCGTTTGAGGGTAGTTCGGGATTAAAACGTTGTACATATATAGATTTTAGAAAAACCTTTTTTTATTAACGTTTTGAAAATAAAACATCGCTTTAGGAGTCTCCGTTATAGACTATGATCCAATTTTGGTAGTTCGGGGACCCAAAACGATAGAATAGAGCTAATCTAAAGCTTTTTAATAAATCTGGAAACTGTTGGAGTAGTTCTGTAATTTTCCATTTTCTGTCACTAATAGCTGTTTAGTGACGGATTTTCCGTTCTAAAGCTGCTGGAATTTTAAAAAGTCTATTTTTGAACCTTTTTCTTACCTTTTTGACATTTATTCCTATATATATGTATATATAACTATATAGTATATCTATTAAATTTATTTTTGGGGTATTTATCTAATGATTATTTAGGTATTTACTTATTTTTGTATATTTGGGTATAATTTACATTAATTTGGTTTTGTAAAACTATATGTATATATATGTGTGTTTTCTTTTTATTGTTTTGGGTGAGTTACTCTCTACATATTATTATGTACAAAAACTATTTTGGTTTAGGTTTAATTTTCTTATTTATGAATTTTATTCTCTATCTTTACATTGTTTCTTAAATCAAAATCAAAGTGTATTTTAATTAGCATTATCTTTATTTTCACTTATATATGTATTATTATTTTTCTTATCATATATTGAATCTATATATATTATTACTATTTTTACCGTTCTTGTATATACGTATAAATATGTATATTTATTCTTCTTTTGGACTTTCTATATGTATATATTCTTTAAATGTATTTGGGTTGGGTAGATTTAGACTAAATTTGTTAATGGTTGTAATTAGAGGTTAATTGAGTGAAAAAAAAGGGAAAACAAACCACAAAAAGAGAGTTTAATTTGCTTATTTAAACTTAAGTTTTCTAGAAGTTCCTAATGTAAATAAAAGGCCTTTTTTATCACTTTAAACCATTTCCTAAAACATCACGTTTTAAAACCTTAATTCGTTCCAACGACGGATTAAGCGAACCTTGTAATTAAAATCGTTTTTTTATATATTGAAGTTTTGAATCGTTTTCTCAATTAAAAGGCTTTGTACAAAAATAAATGGACTTGTATGCTTAATCACGTTTTTTGGTTAAAGTTTCTTATCTCACATTTTTAAAAAACACTCGAGTCGTTCCAACGGCGATTCGAGTGAACATCATGTAAATTAACGGGGTTTTGAAACGTACCTAAATCGTTCCAACGGCGATTAAGGTACGAACCATGTAAATAAACTCGTTTTTTTTGGAATGAGATTAGCTTCGAGTTAGTGTATAGTTTAAAGCATAAAATCACACTGTGAATAAATCAATTATTTCTTCTCCCCCTCTCTCCTATATACTTTAAATTTATGCAAAATGGGTGATTCTTTACTAAAATGGCTTTCAAATAACATGCTCAAAACGGTTTTCAAAGCGAGAAAGAAAAGGTTTCAAATGAATTTTAAACTTAAAGAAATATACGATTAGTCCGTTATCGCCTAACACGCTAAGTAGGAGGCTGGTGGTTCATAACCGGGCGATGTCGGGGTGCCTAGTAGCCTTTCTCCGGAAAGGAGCTAGCCTTCTCAGCTCGTACCTAAGTTTTCCGAACCCACACCGGTCTCCCGTAAGGGATCGGTGTTCATTTTCCCATTCGTGGGTGGCGACTCTTCCATACTCCGAGCTCCGGCCCTGCCGAGCAGTTTGATTCCGCGATTGGTTGCTTTCGGCGCCAATCACAGCATCCGTCGTCAATGGTGTCCACCCCCCGGTCCGCCCGGGCGAGGCCGCGGCACCTACAAGTGGCGACTCTGTTGAGGAAGCGAGAAATTTGATTCCGGAAGGCGTGTATTAAGCCCTTAACGGGGACGGATCGTATTATTTCTTTTCGTATGCATTCATAAGCATTATTGCAAACCTTTTGGGTAATTTCCGCGAAACCTCTATTGAGAGTCTATTCGTCGCTCGAAATAGGCTAGTGTAAGTTCCCCCTTGCAGTAAGGCGCCAAAGGGTCCCCATCCATTCGTTAGGGGCGAATTTGTGCGGTCCTGTGAGGTCCCGCGATCAGCCGTGTCAGCATATAGTAGCCTTAGAAGTTGCCATAGGATTACCCGTTACTATTTTTGATGTGATGAATGAATCAATTCGTGTTTTCAAATTGCCATGATACGTGTCCAATCCTAAAATATGTAAAGAAAATAAAACGATATGTTAATATATACTCTTAAACCGATATATAAACTACCCCAAAGCACCGAAACGGTTCGAACTAAAGACGACTTAGTCATCTCGTATGAATGAACTTGTGCGACCCGCCTGGTCTCTTTCCGTGTCCCGAAGAAGGCACATATTCAGGAAATACGTTATGACGTAAGCACGTATTAGTACAAATCGGTTTGGTATTAAGGATAGTTATAGCTCGATTCAAAAGGCTATATTAACGGTAATCGTTGTTCATATTCTTTAAATACGTTGGGATAAAGCGAGATTATGACAAAATGAAAACGAAGAACATTTCTGCTTTGAACGACCCCGTTGTAACGTAAAGAGTTTCATAAACGTGGCCCGTCCCTTCTGAATAAAAAAGAACTCTTACGTTATGCCTTGTGTTGTTCTTAAGAGAAATGGATGTATCCGTAAAAGTGACTAAAGAAAATAAAAGAAAACGAAACGACCAAAATCATTCTGTATCTACGATATATGTCAATCCCGAGAGTAGTTAAAGAAAATGAACCAATGTCGTTAAATACGTACCTCGAACTGGTATATACGCCGATTAAAATCATGAAGTCGAATTAAGCTAAGAAACCGCGTGATTGCACCATATGGACGAGACTGTGGGTTTGACTAATGGCTCGATCATGTCGACCATTACCAAAACTGTAAGAAATATGGCCCGACATGCGTGTTTGCTTAACTCGTGCCTAAATGAAAAAGAACGGTAATATCCCTGCTTCGAATAAGCATGCAATTAAATGAAACGTTGATTTTCTATAACCACGCTAGGATGATATATCCCGTAAATTGGAAGAAATAAAAATTTGTTGCTAGCCGAAAGATTACCGTGCGCTCAAATAAGACTCGTCGTCTTCTTACGTAGCCAAAACGAGTAAACGGATTCTTGACGCTAAAAACAAACACGTTACGCAATGGGTCCATTCCCTAACAAAAGTCAAAAGGTGATATTCTCACTAAACAAACACATGGTTGCATCTCTCGATAGATCCAAAAGATCTCGTCGTAATCCAAAAATCGAGACACGAACCCACGCGAATAAAAGGGAACGAGTCATTGTCAATAACGAGCGATTGAACCAAAAGAATAACTCGTACCACGACTAAATCCGAGATACGCTTAAAAGGGAGTCAAAACTCGAACTAATGCATCTCGCGAAATAACAAAAGACGAGTTATTCGAAAGGACAATCCATTTGGTCGATGTCTTAGTCACTAAACGCTGATACGTTAAAACGAATTGTATTGCTTAATGGATGAGTTATTTTTCCGCAATAATCGACGGCATCACGCGTCCCCTGGACAGCAATGTGAGCCCCAAACCAAAATCTTTGGAAAGAGACTTGGACCATCGAGTGTGTGGAGGAATAAGGGTGGAAGAGAGATGTTGTGATACGTGTAATTAGACTAACGTTTGTTCTTCTTATCTTATATATCCGTAAATAATAAACGCACACACCACGACTCATGCATATAAATCATGCATACATACTGAAACAAGTGTTGCTTACGCAGATGTCATCATTAAGCGGTTGTGGTTCCGTGAGAGTAGTCGGCTAGTCAGACAGTTCGACCAGTTACAGATCATCAGTTCCGAACTATCGCAGTTGGCAGTTGTGGTTTCTGAATCATCTTCGTCCGAGTATACTCAATCTTCGGTCAGTATGTCTGCGACCAACGAAAAGGTGGCCGAATTGGAGAATTCCGTGAACAACATTAACGATCAGTTGGCTGCAATCCTGGCCCAGCTAGCTGAGTTGGCCCTGAAGGATAACAAGAGTGGCAGTAAGCATGCTGACAATGAGGTGAACACTGGTCCCCGCTTCGGGAATGAGGATGACTATCAGGACTATATCCAGAAACAGCTTGAGAAGGAGAAGGCTAAGGAGGAGGAATGGAAGCAGCACATTACTTAGGAGGTGCAGGATCTGCGTGGGGGAAGCTCCGGAAGTCAGGACTTTTATAATTTGAAGAATTGTTTGTCGGCAACTGCTTTGCCTTTGAATTTCCGGCTCCCTGACATGAAGAAGTTTGATGGAACTGGGGATCCCACGGCTCACATGAACCAGTATGTCGCAGTGATAAAACACACGATCTTGACCGAGGAACAAGTTCTTAGATTGTTCAATACTTACCTGGAGGGGGCTGCCCTCGTGTGGTTTCATGCGTTGCCGCTGGTGACGAAGAGAGATTGGAAGGAGTTGGCGAAGTCATTCATCGCTCAATATAGTTTCAACACTATGCTTGAGGTTACTCTGAAAGAGCTAGAGAGCACTAAGCAGCAAGCTGGGGAGTCTTTGTCCGATTTTGTAAGGCGGTGGAGAGCCAAGGCGGCAGTTATGAAGCAGAAGCCGCTTGAGCAGGATCAAATCCGAATGGTAATTGGCAACACTTTGCCGTATATTAAGAATGAGCTGCGGTACATGCCTTTTACCGATTTCAATCAGATGTATAGTTGCGCCTTGACAGTCGAGGGGGATGGTGAGCCGAAGAAAGCTTATACCAAGTGGACGAAGTCTGGATATAGTGCCGGAGGGCCAATCGCGAGTACAGAATCGGCTGCGGTGAAAGTGCTTGAACTTAATGCTATCGAGAAGAGGCAATTTTCCAAGTTTGATCAGACCTACGCAAAAGTTTTCGAACGATTGCAGAAAAAGGGATTGTTGAAAGCCCTTACGCCTTATAACAAAGCACCGCCTACTCCGCAGATACAAGCTAGGGGGTACTGCGAGTTCCATAGTAATTATGGGCACAATATTGAGAACTGTGAGAGGTTGAAGCATGAGATCCAAGATTTGATTGAAGAAAAGAAGATAGCTGATCCTTCGTCAGCAAACCCTTCCACTAGGCGTAATCCATTGCCTAACCATAGGGTGAGCATGATCGGGTCTGGGCTCGAAGAGAGTTTGGTTATGGAATCCTTCGGGGAAAACGAAGAGGAGTTGTTGGACTCCGATGAGAAGAGTAATGTGGGAAAGGGTTTATATGTGTCCTTTCTTGGCAAGGAGTAGGAGGATGAACCGATGGATGAAGGACTAGACGACGGAGCACCGTATGATGAAGATAGTGACGAAGAGACCGGGGAAGGACCGTCTCGAACTATTGTGCCAGAGTTGAGTTTATTCAGTGGGGTGGAGAATCCCGATGTTCACTTGCGCGAGTATATGCATGATATGTTTGTTGAGTCCTTTGGGGTGGACGAGGTCGCTCAGTGGTTCCACCATTCGTTAATAGGCGAGCCTTTGAGGTGGTTCCACTCATTGCCCGACTCTTGCAAGCATGATTGGGAACGGTTGTCCGATCTATTCCTAGAGAAATATAAGGAAGCTAAGGGTAGGACCGCGGAGTGTTTTGCGTTGCAAATTGGGCCTATTAAACGTTCGTTGCCAGCTGTTAGTAAGTATAACGGCAACAAGGATCCAATGGAACACCTTCACTTCTACTTGTCGGCCATGGGGCCTTTGGGTTTAACGAAGAAGAGATCACCAGTCTGTTTTGCAATTCACTAATGGGGGAGCCGCTGATGTGGTATATGTCTCTTCCGATGTGTATCAAGTGCGATTGGGCCACGATGACCAAGAGGTTCATTAAGGAATATACAGTATGGATACTTGCGGAGCAAACACCGGACTCGCCCTCGTACGAGACACCTGAAGCAGTATTAGCAATGCCCAAGTATGGTGGATATCGGGATCCCGCTGAACATGCAAAGTTATTCCGCAACCATATATATGATGCCGGGTTCCCTCAAAAATGAGTTACACGAGCACTTCCCGAAAACTCTCATGGGGGAAGCCTTGTTGTGGCACCAAGGGCTATCAGAAGAAGAAATGGGTCATTGGATACCTCTTCGGGATGCGTTTATGTCGAGATATGAGATGTATGTTCCATGGACGGGATCCTTGGAAGATCTGGATAGGATTAGGCAATTCCCCGAGGAACCGTTTGCGGATTACGCTTGGAGGTGGAGGTACCGCTACGAGTAGTGTCAAGAAACGATGAGTGATAAGGTGCAGCTCATTTGCATACAAAGAGGCGCTATTCCGATGGCGGCAAGAAGGATGAACAGAGTGTCCCTCAAGGACTATGATGAGTTGATAGGCTGGGCCATGTATGGATCAGCAGATCCCTTGTATTTGAATTCAAACATCCCTCACATAATGGATCTGATGGTTGTGGACATTTAGGAAAGTTCTGTTGGGGTTTAGTGTCCTATAGACAATTGTTGCAGGATACAAACTTAATGTAAATGAATTGTTCTTTATATCATTTGTTTTAATGAGATATATGTTTTATAACTATATATAAAGGCAATCCCTTTTAAGCACTAAATAAAGTCTAATAAAAGGAAATCTGTAAGTTTGTTTAAAGTGATTATAAAGTGTTCATACAAGCATGAAGTGAGACAAAACTTTATAATAAACTAATAAACTTAAAACCACCCCAAGTCAAGTGATATGTTTAGGATTGATATATCACTGTTGAGACTTGTATGTAACAATGTCTTCTGTCCGACAGAAAGCTGATCTCACAAGCTTCATATATATAGATATCTGGACAGTTACATAGATCCGATGAAACGTCGTTCATTAGGATTGGGGATCCGATTTGAGATAACAGGATGGGTAGATTCATCCTTGTCACCTGTTCATCTCATTGGTATTAATAGGTATAACTAATCCTTAGACTCAAAGGAATGTTAATTGGTCATCCTGAATTACTGAATGTGAGACTTTGATCCTGCGGTCCCACGATCCTTAACAGAGATGACTCTGGGGTGTGAACTGCAAAGGTTGGGTGTCACAGAAGGTAATGTCAGGGTAGTTATACATTGGATTGAGCATTTATCGCTCCCGATTAATGGGAGATACATCCAAGGATCGCTTGTGGAAGACTCGACTCTAAATCCTTGCAAGGTGATAGCTTAAGAGTAAGAAATACAGATTTCACTTAACCTATCTATTTGAGTTGACTCGGCCTATACAAGTAAAATGAACGTCTCGCTATATGTGACTTGACATCACCCATAGTCATAAGATTCAGTTCAAGGATGTAGTTGATAAAGGATCGAATTATACTGTAACTAATACGGAAGGGTTAACGACAGAATCAACCTGTCTTCTTAACGGACTCTGGGGGAATGATTACAGACTTGCCAATAACATACTCAGTACATCATTCCGTTATGCAAGGATTAAATATAATTCTTGAAGAAATTAATTTAATAGTTGCATACAGCCAGAAGTAGTAAGAACCTAATGGATCACACATAAGACTTGGAACCAAAAGAGAGATGGATGTCATTAATAGATGGAAGCCCAATTGAGCCCAGTAAGGCCCATTTAAATAGAGGGGGGCCGAAATTTATATATAATAAATAAGGAATTATTTTAATTCCATTAATCCTAATTTGATTAGGTTTATGAATTAAATTAATTAAGAGATAATTAAGTTAGGAGTTTTAATTAGATTAATATACTCCTATTATTATCCAATTAGGTTATTTATTATTATCCTAGATATATTAGATGTATTATAAGATAATAATTGGAAATCCTATTCCGAATTGAATTCCTATTAAGTAACCTATTCCTATCTAACTAGGGTTTAGATACAAGTTATTATATATACCCCCCTACTACATGAATTTCGACTAAGCCTAACCCCTCCCCTCATTGTGATTTTCGAAACATACAATTAGAGAGAGAAAGTGAATTCGCATCCCCTAGTTCGTGGATAAGAATTCATACGGCTTTCCATCGATCGATTAATTTCATCTATCTTTCTTTCTCTTTGATCTTGTGTTGGTTAATTAGAGGCAATCTATTTTGGTTGCATCTCATACGGTTGATTCTAACTTAACCTCACCGTGTTATACTTCGTGCTTGGGAACTCGAAGAAGAATTGTGGGTGCTTCTTTAACAACGGTAGATTGTTCTTCAAAAGGTATTTCTTCTTATCCCTCTTTATATGAAATAACGATTAACGGATCCTATGGTTAAAAGGAAGTAGGCTAAATTTTATATTTTCGCTGCTATACCTTAGCCTTAATTTCCTTCAGTGGTATCAGAGCCATCGTTAAATCCGTTATTTCATATATGAAAATTTAGAAGTTTTTCAATAGGATTGAATAAATATTTATGGTTAGGATTAATTAACAAATAGTTTGATTAATTAATTCTAAAGATAAATAAATTTTAGTTAATTGTTAATTAAAATAGATTATGCATATGTTCCTAATTATTTCGGTTGATAATCATTATAACAAAATCTATTAGTTTTATAGTTAGGTTAATAAAATTAGTTTTATTAATTCTAAAAGATAAAACGGAAATCTATTGTAGTTTTTCCTATTTCTGAAAATCGTTTTTAAAACCGTTTTAAAATCTGATATATATATATATATATGTTTTATATAAAAATATATATATATATATATATAAATACGACAGCAGCTCGGGTCGCGCCTCACGGCGCGACCAGCCGCTGTCGCACGGCTGCTGGTTTTGGGCCCCGGTCCGAATCCCACTTGATTTTAATTGTTAAAATCGGCTTGAATATAATTTGTATATATAAATATATGTTTCGGAAATTAATAGTTTTCTGTTTTAATTATCGAATGAAAAAAAAATTCATTTAAAAGTTTGTTTTTACCAAGTTGTAAATCAAAGGGCAAAAAGCATCCTGAGGCCCTGATCTTTCATTGTTTGGTGCATGAAGCCCTCGATCTTTTATTTAGACACATTAAGCCCCTGATCTTTCATCATTTGGTGCATTAAGCCCTTGATCTTTCATTTAGACACATTGAGCCCTTGATCTTTTATATATGGGTGTATTAGGCCATTCCGTAAATCAATTAATATATAGGTTTATTAAGGGCATGTTTGATTAGGTTTATATAACTGCAGCGTTTCGCATTTTCTCTGGACACTGCAACATTTTGGAGCTTTTCACGAAAAGCTTTTTTCATGAACAGTTGTTTGTAGTTACTTATTATTGATAAAATTACCCTTCTTATTTCCACAAAATGTGCTTCAATTTTAACATTATTTTTATTTTTAGAACATAATTATCGAAAAACAAGGTTTTATTGTGTTCAATAAATTTTTTATTTTTTATTTAAATTATTTTTATTAATTTGTATAATGTATTTTTTATTTTAGAATTTGTTATTTTTAGAATATCATTTGTTGTCACACCAAACATGCCCTTAATAAACCTATATATTAATTGATTTATGAAAGGACCTAATACACCCATATATGAAAGATCAAGGGTTTAATGTGTCTAAATGAAAGATCGAGGGCTTAATGCACCAAATAGTGAAACATCAGGGGCTCAATGTGTCTAAATAAAAGATCGAGGGCTTAATGCACCAAACAATGATAGATCAGGGGCCTCAGGATGCTTTTTGCCTAAATCAAAGTGTTAAATGAATTGAAATCAAAATAATTGGGACATGCATAATCGACGTTTTATATGGTTATATTAATCTAAGGATTAATATAAAGATACAAAACGATTAGAAGTAAAATTGGATGAAAGTTAATTTGACAAGTTAATGTGATTAACCTAAATATTACATAAGCCGGTTATGTAATCAACCAATTAAATTTATTTAATTGAGTCTATGCATGTTTGGAGTTATGGACATATTTGGACCCTCTTTTAGTCTTTTGGTATTTTTGAAATAGGGCCTACGCGTCCTGCCTTTCTACTATCTATTGTAATTTCTCCTCTCATCTGATTCCCTTCAATTCAATTGAAGTTTTCTTATAGTAGTATAGAAATTAATATGTAATTTCAAGGCGCCATGGAGAAGACGGAGGACCTAAAGAGAAATATGTAATAGTTAGTATTTCCTTAGGTTTGCCATTTTATTCCGTCTCTGGCTCGACGGAATAATTTAGATGATATGTCCATAACGCCAATGTATGTGAATGTATGTGTGTCTGATGTATGCTAAAGCAAATCAAGACTAAGTTAGATTATGAGACCTAAATAAAATCCCTCGTTAAAAAGTTAAGTAAATAAGCAAGTTATTAAAATCGGTTGCCCCTCCCTAATATTATAATTCAGCCGGCAGTACTGGGGGCCTTTGGGTTGTTGAGCAAACTCAAGCTCGGGGTCTTATGGTAACACCTGAATTATCGAAAGTCATTCTTTCATGAATATGGGGTAATACTTAAATTAGATTATGATAATTGGATGAGCAAACTCATGTTGTCATAAACTAATGGGCAATATGGTTGGGATTAATGTGAATAGCATATTAGTTACTAATGTGGTTAGTAACCCAATAACTTAGGAGTCACATTCAAGATGTGATTGATTACATGAATCTACCTAACAAATGAGACTAGCTTGTTGAGCAAACTCAAGGCGAAATCTCAGGAGTTAGGATCCTAGCTCACTAAAGGATTTGTGAATTTCTTCGAATTAATATGGAGGGATATTAATTTGGCAAAATAGTGGGAGCAATCTGAAATAAATTAAAAGGCCTATAATTTTAGATTGGTATACTTTAAAGCAAATGAATGACATACGTTTACTCTTTCTCACTCTCAGGTTTTGTTTAAACACACTCTTAAAATCATGACTAACACCGATCTGCGTTACATCATTACTGATAACAAATTGAATGGTTCAAACTTCACCGACTGGTTTCGTAACCTCAAAATTGTTTTGAAGTTCGAGAGGAAAGGGTATGTACTTGATACACCGATACCCCCTTACCCAACTGATGATGCTCCCTACCAAGAATTTTATGCTTACTTGAAGCATAAATCTGATGATGATCAAACGGGGGACATAATACTTGCATCTTTGACACCGGAAGTTAAAAGGCAACTACATTCAGATATGGATGCCTATTCCATGGTCAAGCACCTCAAAGAGTTATTTGTGAATGAAACTCGGTGCGAGCATTTCGAAATAACCAAGGAGTTATATAAAAGCAAGATGCAGATGGGCACATTGTGCAAAGATGATCAGCCTTATCACCAAGTTTTCTAGTATTGGAGATACGATGGACCATGAACTAAGTGAAAACTTACTTCTTCAGTCCCTCCCCGAGAGTTACTCACAGTTCGTAATGAACTACCAAATGAGTGGCTTGCAAACCTCTCTTGTAGAGCTTGCACATATGCTCGAGTCAGTCGAGCTCATTATAAAAGAAAACGAGGAGATACTGGCCCTTGCTATTGAAGGATTGAGAAAAAGGAAAGGGGTCGCTCCCAATCCAAACCATCTTGATAAATGCAAGGGGGTTGTGCTCACCGAAACGAAGGGAAAGGAACCAAAGAAGCCCAAAGGAAAGTGCTACTATTGTGGTGACTTAGGGCATTGGAAGAGGAACTGCATGGAGTACCTAACCTTCCACGAGAAGGAAAATAACGGTGCTTCAGCATCTGGTATGTTTTATATTGAAATAAATACAGTTTCACTGTCTGAATCTTGGGTACTTGATACCGGATGTGGATCTCATATTTGTACGAATATGCAGGAGCTAAATCAGACTAAGGAACTAAAGAAAGGAAGCATAAACTTGCAAGTGGGAAATGGAGCAAGAGTTGCCGCCCTCGCAATTGGAAATTATGTTTTACCTTTGCCCTCTGGGCTTGTAATAGAATTAAGGAATTGTTTGTACGTTCCTGAGATGTCTCGTAACATTATTTCTATTAGCCGTCTTGTTGACGACGGTTTTCATATTTCAATAAAAGACAAGAGTTGCAATATTTATAAAGATTCGATCTTTTATTTTTCTGGAATTTCACCAAATGGGATTTATGTGTTAGATAACAAAATTCCTGCTTTTGCAATTGATACCAAAAGACATAAGCTAGATAATTCAACTTACTTGTGGCATTATCGTTTAGGCCATATAAACAAGAGACGCATGCTAAAGCTACATTCAGATGGGCTTATAGATCCAATCGATTCCGAATCATTGGAAACATGCGAATCATGTTTAAAAGGTAAAATGACAAAGACACCCTTTAGCAATAAAGGTGAGCGTGTATCAGACACTCTAGGTTGTGGACAAGAATTCATTGTGATTTTCGAAACATACAATTAGAGAGAGAAAGTGAATTCGCATCCCCTAGTTTGTGGACAAGAATTCATACGGCTTTCCATCGATCGATTAATTTCATCTATCTTTCTTTCTCTTTGATCTTGTGTTGGTTAATTAGAGGCAATCTATTTTGGTTGCATCTTATACGGTTGATTCTAACTTAACCTCACCGTGTTATACTTCGTGCTTGGGAACTCGGAGAAGAATTGTGGGCGCTTCTTTAACAACGGTAGATTGTTCTTCAAAAGGTATTTCTTCTTATCCCTCTTTATATGAAATAACGATTAACGGATCCTATGGTTAAAAGGAAGTAGGCTAAAATTTTATATTTCCGGTGCTATACCTTAGCCTTAATTTCCTTCAAGTTCCTCGGAGGAGGAGGATGCCGATCAGAGAATCCCTATCAATATTTGGGATGAATCTCATGACGAGCCGGAAATTGCTGTCATGAAAAGATCAGGTCGGGTGGCCGAAGGGAAGGCACCCATGGTTGAGACAGAGATATGGGAAGGATCGGCTCCCAAGCCGGATGATCAAGTCCTCGAGCAGTTGAAGAAAACACAAGCTAAGTCTACCGTGTGGGAAGTCTTGTGCCATTCTAAGTACCCCCATGAGAATTTGATGAAAGAGTTGCAGAATTTGGTCATTTCTACCGATACTGAGCCCGCGGCATTAGTAGGGGCAATCATGGCCCGGAAGAGAACTGAAATCACCTTCACCGATGAAGATCTCCCGGAATAAGGGAAGGCTCACAACAAGCCTTTGTACATTCGAGCTGAGATAAATGGGAAGAGGACGAGCTGTGTGATGGTTGATGATGGATCGACCATTAACGTGTATCCGTTGAAGCTGCTATCCAAGTTGGGGATAGAGAAGGAAGATTTGATGGCCTTGGAGACTATAATTCGAGCTTACGATGATAGTCGTCGCCACATCGAGGGAGTTTTCAAGGCTAAGCTGAAAGTGGGGCCGCATGAGGAGGAAACTGAATTCACCGTGTTGGAAATACCGGTGACGTTTGCTGTGTTGTTGGGACGTCCATGGTTCCACAAGTTGGGAGGTGTGCCCTCCACACTCCATCAGATGATCAAATTCCCCTATGGGGAGGAGATAGTGACTATCCGAGCCGAGAAATTGAGTTCAATGGCTGCATTGGGAATTGAGCCTCAACTTTTCTCCGGATTCCAGGTTTCCGGGATCTACGAGTCCAGCATGACCACTGATGTGATAAATATGATGAAAGGGGGTTTCATCCCCGGTATGGGCTTGGGGGCACACCATCAAGGGTTGCCAGAATCTCCGGACTTCAAGAGTCAGAAAACCCGGAGTGGTTTGGGATATGAGCTGGGAGGTCCGTCCAACACAGGCAGTGAGGGAAAGGTGGGCCTAAAGAAGTATTTTGTGAATGAGGGCCACGGGAAGGTTTATTCTGGAACCCCCGAGTCGTGGACTAGCACCGAAGGAAAGATTCTGCCAGGCTTTGAGATCTTCAACGATGTCACTAGCTGGGGCAAAGGAGAGACAGACTACTTTGTCGAGGAGGTCATGATGTTAGATCTGAATGCCGAGGAGCAAGTCATCACAATGGAAGCCACTATGGGAGCGGTGGACGAGCCCGGCACCTCCAAGGCCTATGAGAAACCCGAGAACCCCGATGATGACAATTGTATTACTGCTTTATTTGAATCTGATGATGTACTTGCCAATACTATCAATGAAATGAATTCTGATTTTGCTTACTTGCTTGATGTTGATTCTGATCATTCCATGCAATGCCTACATTTGAAATCAATACAATAGAAATGTCAACTTTCAATCTTGGCACAGATGAAAATCCTAAACTTATACAAATTGCTCAAGAATTAACTACTAAAGAGAGGAAAGAATTTGAGAGAATAATTAAAAAATACGAAATAGTGTTTGCTTGGACGTACGAAGACATGCCGGGGATCGATCAATCAATCGTAACTCACCATATTCCAACATACCCCGATGCTAAGCCCGTGAAACAGAAACTCCAACGCATGAGGCCGGAATGGGCAGATAAGATCAGAGAGGAAGTGAAGAAACAGTTAGAAGCAGGTTTCATCGAAGTAATCGACTATCCCCCTTGGGTCGCAAATGTAGTGCCAATCGCGAAGAAGGACGGCAAAGTGAGAATGTGCGTCGATTATAGAGATCTTAACAAGGCGTGCCCCAAAGATGAGTTTGCATTGCCTCACATCGATGTATTGATCGACAGTGCAGCATCGAGCGTCTTGCACACGAATGTGGATGGCTTCATGGGCTACATACAAGTTCAGATGGCCGAAAAGCACAAAGCAAAGACCTCGTTCACAACTGAGTGGGGAACGTACTGTTATAGAGTAATGCCATTTGGATTGAAAAATGCCGGGGCAACTTATCAACGGATGGCTACGGCACTGTTCCACGATATGATACACAAAGAGGTGGAAGTCTATGTGGACGACATGATGGTCAAGTCGGAGATGAGAGAGGGGCATTTCGCTGCACTTGAGAAGTTTTTGGTCCGAATTGCAGAATTCAAGCTAAGGTTGAACCCGAAGAAGTGCTTCTTTGGCGTTTCATCGGGAAAAATCTTAGGCTACGTGATCAGTAACAAGGGGATCGAGGTGGATCCCGACAAGGTAAAGGCCATACAGGAAATGCCGGCACCAAAGAATGAGAAAGAAGTGAGAGGATTTCTGGGGCAGGTTCAGTATATCAGTCGGTTCATAGCACGACTCACTGCGATCTGCGAGCCGATCTTTAAGCTGCTATAGAAAGATCAACCCACGGTTTGGAATGATAAGTGCCAGCAAGCATTGGAGAGTGTCCAGAATTATTTGTCTAATCCACCGGTTTTGAGACCGCCTAAACTTGGAAAACCACTTCTCCTATACGTAGCGATCGAGGAGCGATCAATTGGGGCAATGATGGCCCAGGAAGGAGACACCGGTGTGGAGCATGCGGTGTATTATCTGAGTAAGAAGTTCCTGGAATATGAGCTTAAGTATAACATGATCGAAAAGACGTGCGTGGCAGTAGTATGGCTAACAAAGAAACTGCGGCACTATTTTCAATCTTACAAAGTCATCATCATTTCCCGGATGGATCCCGTGAAGTATCTGTATCGAACTTCGTCTCTAACAGGGAAGCTAGCCCGATGGTTGTTGCTCTTGTCCGAATTCGACATCGAATATGTAACGAAAAAGGTTATTAAGGGGAGAGCCGTAGCGGAGTTTCTGGCCAATCAGCCTCTAAATGCGGAAGAGGAGGAGATAAACTATGATTTCCCAGATGAGCACTTGAACGCAATAGAAGTTATACCGTGGAAAATGTTCTTCGATGGAGCGGTTAACTCGAATGGAGCCGGGGTAGGAGTGCTACTTATCTCACCGGAAGGAGAAAGGGTCCCTATGGCGAATAAGTTATCCTTCCCTCTCACCAATAATATGGCCGAGTATGAAGCATACATCTACGGGTTAGAGTCATTAGCAGCGCTGGGAGCATCATATGTTGAAATCTGGGGCGACTCGAAACTGATTATCGAACAGGCACAGGGAAACTGGGAAGTAAGGGAAGAAAGGTTGCGTCCATACCTAGACCAGCTGGAGGGGTTAGCGCAGAGATTCAGTGAGTGCCGCTTTTACCACATTCCTCGAGCACAGAACCAAGCAGCGAATGCTTTGGCCACTTTGGTGTCGGTGTGGGATAATCCTCGGAATCTTGCCTCGAAGCCTTTGGTGTTGAGGAGGTCCCACAAACTGTGCTATGAAGACGTAATATTGTTGGGAGCGGATGAAAAACCTTGGTATTTCGATATCGTAAACTTCATGAAAAGTGGAATGTACCCGGCAGAATCAGAACTTAGGGATCAGGCTGTGATCAGAAGGTTAGCTCAGCAATTTGTCATCCACAATGACTTGCTTTACAAAAGACACGCCGATGGTTTACAATTGAGGTGCTTGGATGAGGGAGAAGCCCGTGAGGCAATGAAGTCAGTACACTCGGGGATTTGTGGAGCCCATATGGGAGGAATGATAGGGGTATTTTACCCCTATCTTTTAGCGTGATTTACGGGATGATTTTGGATAAAATAAATAAGTTTAATTGCAAAAATAAAGTATTTCGAATAAATAAAGAAATAAAAATAAATCTCGTACTTTTAGTTTAATTCCCTCGTTTTTTATTAGTTTAGAAAATAAAAACGTCAAGCTAACTCGGCTCTCAAGTGTTGTATTTCAGGTACAAGAAAGGAGCAAAAACCCACTTCATACGCAGGGCGTAGTAACCCTTACACGGGGCGTGAAACATGATGCCAGAAATAATTATCTGCAGGCACCATGTGGAACTGACTCAGCATACGCATGGCGTATGCCATTTTACGCGGGGCGTATGACACATATTGGCAATAATTGGCCTAATCCTGAAAGTCAGACTGCATTGTCTCCCAGAGTCAACTATCCATACACGGGGCGTATCATTATATACGCGGGGCGTATAAGGCAGTTCTTCAACGTAAAAAGATCAGAGACACATTTACGCGGGGCGTACTTCATTTACGCACGGCGTAAATACTCCAATTCTAGCAATAAAACTTCAGAGATTCAAACACGCGGGACGTACTTTAGCTATGCAGGGCGTGTTTGGGACAATTAGACACGGAATTGGTCCACATGCAGGAGATTTCTGACGGAATGGGCACCTACGCGGGGCGTAAACCACCTTACGCGGGGCGTATGATGGGATTTCTGCACCAAATAATGTTGCTCCATGCTTGTGCTTGTGAATTTACAAACTTGCCCCTGCTTGATGTCTATAAATAGATAGCTTGTGAACTTCATTAGACACCAATTGCATACTAGAGAGCTATACTATACTTTTTCCTTTTCTTGTAATTTAGATTCAGATTTTGTAGCTAAACTCTCCCCCTCGAGAGCTTGTTCGGTTGTTCCGGCGTTCCATCAAAGTTCCGCTCCATTATTCATCACCAAGCTCGAGAGTTCCACCTCCACGACCTAGGAGACGGCTTTGAGTCCGGTTAGCTAGTTCCAAGGGCGGATTCTCCCTTTTTACTTGCTAATTAGCTTGTACTCTTCCTATGTACTAGGCTTGGTTGTATTTCATCCATACACTTTCCATATTTATAATTTATGATTCATAATCTCTATTTCCCTTTACGTGTTAATGTTTATTACTTGTTTTGATATTGATAATTGACTATTGTGTTGGAGCACGCGATTACCGCCGCCATCCGGGCTATCTTTAGGGAATTATATAGGTGTTGCCCTACCGGAAGTGACAAACCGGAAACCGTAGGAATTGACAAGCCACGGAACTTACGGGCCCTAATTTCTAGTTCCCCCGCATTAGACACGCCTTGACTAGGAATCACGTAGTCTAAGTACTTCACGGGTCGGTCTTACTACATTTGATCATCTTTGCAAGAATAAATCATTATCCGTATACATTTAGAGTCGTTATCTATCGTGGTTATAACTTATCATACACGCCCCGCTCCATAGAGTTTTAGTTACACGAGTCTGTGTCGCCAATAGTTAGGAATAATGTGTAATTGTGTCTTACCTTACCCCAAAGTAATCACCGCTTAAATAACATACGAAACCGAGTCGTCTAATACTTATAATTATAAATCCCGTGGATTCGATACCCGGTCTTAACCGGATTATTACTTGATACGACGGGGTACACTTGCCCCTAAGTAGTGACGTCTAGTAGATATAAAGCACTTAGAAAGACCACATCCACAGTCCCATAGCACACTCATATCACATTACATCCGTAAACACACCGCTAGACTACACTCACATCAAGTTTTTGGCGCCGTTGCCGGGGATTTATAATTTCCTACAATATTAGACAAAAATGTTTCATTGTTAGTTTAAGCATTCTTTTTGTATAAATTGTTTATATATACGTTTGCTAACATTATTCTTTTTTGTTGATAATTCTTTTATACTTGTTCTACTTTATGCACACCCGATCTAAAAGTGATTCTCTCGTACCTATTGATCTCGAAATTGAACGTACTCTTTGTAGGTTACGTAGAGAGAAAATGGCAAACCCCAACGCCGAGGTCAACCAACCCAACGGAAACCCAAGGCCACACGTGAACAACATCCGCGGGGCCAATGATACGCGTTCGATGATGGAGATCCTTGCACCGCATCGTCCCCAAAATCATAACGGCATTGTCGCTCCCACGATTCCGGCCAACACATATGAGATCAAGACCGGGATGATCCAATTGATACAACAATGCGGTCAATTCGGAGGGGAACTCTATGAGAACCCCAACGAACATTTGGATAAATTTCTTATGTGTGCCGATACTTCTCGGCAAAATGGTGTTCCCGTTGAGGCTGTGAGACTGAAATTGTTTCCTTTTTCATTGACAGGACAGGCGCTGGAGTGGCTACACTCATTGGAGACGGGATCCATCACGTCATGGGAAGAGCTTGAAAAGGAGTTCCTCTCCTACTATTTTCCGCCATCCAAAACAGTCAAGTTACGGACCGATATCACATCCTTCAGGCAGTTGGAATGCGAGGCCCTTCACGCAGCTTGGGCTAGGTTCCGGAAGTTGCTCCGAAACTGCCCCCACCATGACATCCCAAAGCACGACTTGGCAAGCACTTTTTACCACGGGTTAACTCCCACTAACCGTGTGACTGTTGATTCCGCTGCAGGTGGGGATCTATTTCGGAAGTCAGCTAGTGAGGCATACGAGCTCATTCATGAGCTCGCAAGGAAAAGTGTGTAATGGCAAGAGGATCGGCTTGCCGGCCCGTCACGACACCAGACATTCGCTGTGGAGAAAGAGGCTCCGAAGAGCTCCATAGCTGAAATGAACAAGAAGCTTGACTCGTTGATCGCTCAATTAAGCCTCGATAAAGGTGTACAGGTCATGATGTGCACTCACTGTGGTGGAGACCATGACGCGTTTAATTGCCAAATCGGTAGCCCCTTCGCCGGCGATGCCGAAAACGTAAGTTTTATAGGAGGTAACCAAAGGTATAATTCCCATTCGAACTCCTATTCTCACCACAATAATAATAATAACAGCGGATGGAGGCCTCGGTATCAACACCCGAACTTATCATATGGCAACAATAATAATGTGTTGAGGCCCCCATCCGACTTTGAGCAAGAATTTCGAGAAAACGGGCTCGGGCAATCACAAGTCGCGCCCGGAACTCGAAACGCTCCGCCCTCCAATAGTGTACAAGACCAATCGGTCACGTCTTTGTTGAAGGACATATTAACCCGTCTTTCCGATAGCGAAGTGTTTTGTAGGGACCTTAGTCGCCAGGTGGCCCACCTGAACCGTCAACAACAAGAAAGGCCACTAGGAACCCTCCCAGCGAACACTGAACAAAATCCGTGGGGTAAGAACCGGGAATCCGGACAGGTGATCACGCTCCTCAACAATAGGAGTCCGGACCCGTCAGGCTCCAACGCGGACGTCTTGCAATAAGCCGCCATATAAGAAAGTCGAGCTACTTCGACTCAAAACGTAGTATCGGTTTGAATCCCTCGAACCATTTGTCTATATGTATCATAAACATTATTTCTTTTCTTTATTTTGCATTAGGGTGGTTTTTATTTTCATCGTCATCTTCATTTTGCTTTCTTCCTTTTTCTTTTATTTGATTTTCTTAAAGAAATCAAAAGAAAAACAAATCCCACATTAATCTAAAATTTTACAAATACGCGGGGCGTACAAACCATTGCGCCCCGCGTACTTGTAATTTCTGCCGTTTTTACTGAATAAAGAACACGCTACGCACGGCGTACCTACATTTAGTGTTCCCCTCGAATCATTTGTATAGGATTTTATTTAGTTCATTATTCTTTGGTGTTCCACTCTCCCGCGTGCTTGCGAGGAGCTTAATCCAATTCAAGCTTGGGTTAAAAGCATTTAGTGTTTTTACTATTCACGTACATTTTTTACGTTTTACTATTCACGTGCATTATTCACATGTACTATTCACGTTTTTACTATTCACGTACATTTTTACGTTTTACTATTCACATGCACTATTCACGTGCACTATTCACGTTTTCTAATCGCGTGCATTGTTCGCATTCTTACTATTCGCATATGCAAAGTTCACATTCTTTCAACAAATAAAAAAAAAACATAAAGCATTGCTCACGTGCACAAAAATTCGCGTTTTCTAACTAAAAGGCTTCTAAGCAGATTAAAGGTTAGCATGTAAATGACTTTCAAGATGGAGTTGCTAAAACCTAGGAGTCTTGACAAATGATAAAAAACAAGGGGGTACTTACCGGATGGACGTTGGTCCGGCTCAGGTGAGAATCAGGATTCTGAAAGGGAGCCACTCTAGTCAAGTCCTCGAAACCCGCCTCCATACCCTTCGTGCCATCGTATCTATCCGACCCCATCACGAGAATACTTTAATGTTAGTGAGAGAGAGAGAAAGAAGAGAGAGAAGGTGTGGGGATGGAAATGAACCCCACCACCCTTTTATAAGGAAAAGAAATGGCATTTTTGTAATAAGCGAAAAAGGTACGACGTGACATAAATGTAAAAAGTAAATAATTAATTACCAGGTGCACAGACCTCCGACTTGCAGTCCGTTTCAGCCGGTATTTCTGCCCGGCGGTGACCAATACCCCAAGGATATGACCCTAGACGACAACCAAAATTTTACAGAACAGTGGCGCCAGTCAAAATACAGACAACAGTCAACGGAAAAATAATTTGTAGTCTAAAGTGTTCCCGACGAAAGGATAAGGACGTTCCTATCAACAACTCAAATACCTGAGATGATAGCTCCAGTAAAAATATAGACGACAGTGTTTTGAAGTTCAGAATTGCTAGAGAGAGCCTTTTTTGCTATTGAGCCATTTTACCTACGGTCGATGACCGAGGCTGCTATTGAGTCATCTTACCCATAGTCGATGACCGAGGTTGCTATTGAGCCATCTTACCTACGGTCGATGACCGAGGTTGCTATTGAGCCATTTTACCTACGGTCGATGACCGAGGTTGCTATTGAGCCATCTTACCTACGGTCGATGGCCGAGGTTGCTATTGAGACATCTTACCTACGGTCGATGACCGAGGTTGCTTTTGAGCCATCTTACCTACGGTCGAGGACCGAGGTTGCTTTTGAGCCATCTTACCTATGGTCGATAACCGAGGTTGCTATTGAGCCATCTTACCTACGGTCGATGACCGAGGTTGCTATTGAGCCATCTTACCTACGGTCGATGACCGAGGTTGCTATTGAGCCGTTTTACCCACGGTCGATGACCAAGGTTGCTAGAGAGAGCCATTTTTACCTGCGGTCGATGACTAGGGTCGCTAGAAAGAGCCATTTTTTGGTCCCTTATAAGGTTGCAAATATAGTTCCAAGGGGGGTTAGGAACTATTTTACCTTTTTAAATAATCAGGGCAAACTTCTTTTTCTTAAGAAAAGAGTATATGACAGCGGCGCTGAGCAATCAGTAAGACACTGGCTTAGTCAACTAGTGACTAGGTCAGTTTCGTTGCTTAAGTCAGGAAATAGCACTTAGAGTCTATTTCTGAACTAATTCGTTGGCAGCGCACAACTCGGCTTGACCTCTTTTACTTGGTCAGTTTTAGTTTGTTTTAAGCAAGCAATATATTAAGGAGTTAAGGGTTAGAAATACTTCACTCAGCGGAGTTATCCAGGTTCGGCTTCTTCTAAGCCTACGTCCTGTCCCCGGAACACGTTCCGAGATTTCCAATTCACTACTGAGCTCTTTAAAGGTAGAGACTCAAAAACCCTTTACAAATCAGAAGCTGAGTATAACAAGAGTACCTTCCTCTATACCTCTACTCACTTCTATTCTAATTCACCAAGTACTTAAAAACGAGTACTCAGCTTCTCCTTTCTAATTCTAGAAATGATTAAGATTTGTCCTAAACAACAATTGCTAGAACACCTTAGATGATTGAGGATCAATCACTCTAGACTTTTACACAGATATGAAATTGTTGTGTAAGATTTGCTTTGCTTTTGTATACAGAACTTTTGTATGCTTTTGGTCAGCGTAACGGCTATTGCTCAAAGTTCTATATGGACTGAGGATTCTGAATGCTCTATTTATAGAGAGCTGTGAGAGCTTCTGGTTATTTCGAATTTCGAAATAACCGTTGGAGGGAAACGGCTTCATGTTGCTTTCACTCAGTCTGTTCAGCAGTTCTCTTAGCCAATCAGATTCCAGCATCTTCTGTTCTTCGGTCAGTGTGGCAGTATGTTCCTCCAAATCGGGTAATGTCAAACAGACAGCTTCCTGCGTCTTCTGTTCTTTACCAACAAAGGAAATACTTGGTCTGGAAGTTGCTTTGTGGTCAGCGGCTGTCTTGTACATTTTGTCGAGACAGCTCAACAGCTTCATACCGAAGTTGTCTACGTGGATCTTCTCGATCCTTCATTGGTGAGCTGCGTTTCAATAGTCAACGGTAGTGTTTTGAAACACGCGGGCTGAGTGGCCTTGGCCTTGTTTGACTTGGGCTTTGACTTCTATATAGGGCTTGGGCCTTATGATCTTTATGTCTTATAACAATTATAAACTCAACATTGAACAAACACATTAGTAACAATAAATCAAAGCACTTAAACTTAATGTGTTATAGAGTATTTAATTATACTTAAATAATTTTGTCAAATCGAAATCTTGTGGAAAGGTGTTTCAACACCATTTACCCGCGGTCGATTTACACTAGGCTCCCCAAGAAAAGCATCCACCGGCAGCCGATTCAAAGGCAAGGACGGGATAGCCAAGGTGAAGACTGAAGACAAGGCTGGAGGTGCGGCGCGGAGATCAGGTATTCCTCCTCCAACTCTATATGTGTCTTTTACTTTAATATATTTCCATTGCATATGTTGCGTTCACGGAAAATGTTTTCAAAAACACACACATCACTGTCAAAATAGAAAAGTAGGGGCAACTGTAGACATCGAGTCGGAGGACCTGTGACGAAAACCCACGATAAACGGCCAAGTCGGTTGATTCCATTAATTAGAAAATTTAAAAATAAACAGAAAAGCCCAGAGAGCCGGCACTTGAAAGCCCCGCTAACAAATTCGGCGTCTCCTGTGTGAGGTCGGACACGTTCACTGTTACGACAGTGAGCGATAAGGCCCCGGAGGCCGAGCGTCGGCCGGTGAGCGATGAATGACGCTCCTAGCAGTGATCGTCGCTCCGTAAACCACGGTGCGCGGTGTCACGGGGCCTATCGTCGGGGCCCGTGCGACGCTTACTTGTCTCTCCCGAAGTAAGCCAGCCAAGGAAACTAGATCACTCTAGCTGCAAAGATCACACGCAAGGGTTAGATAGGAACCACATATAGTGCATATAATAGCATACATACGATACCAACATAAGAACAACCATCTCAATCATGCACACACATGGGTAACATATAGAACACTCAAGAAGGAACAATACACGGATGATGTTATTCATAGATAAGAAACATGGTTACACCACGGGTCCCATCTCGTAGTAGTAGGGGGGCAACTACTAGAGATGGTAGACTACCAACAATCGAGTGACTGTCCAGTATGACAGGTCACTCCCCCCTATAGTGTTTCTTATGCCAACTCGAGTCCTACCGCCAATGGCTATTACAAAGCTCCCACAACACAATAGAGTAAGTCTCTCCCCATTGTTACATAGTTTGATTACAAAGATAATCCCCCCCTTACACTCTCCCCCACTCAGAGGTTCGACGTCCCTGTCAAACGGGTTTTGATGAAGTCTTCAATCTTTTGTTGGAAATGTTGGAGGTCAGTTGCTTTCTCCCAGCGTGTTTCTTCTATGCCTTGAGCTTTCCACTTGACAAGGTACTCTATGTGAGGGCGGCGGTGACATGCCGTTGCTGTGCGTTCTGCAAGGATTTCTTCCACTTCTTTGCTGGCAGGTGCTTTCTTTGTAATTTGAGGTCGCTTTGATTTGTTGCGCTGATCGTCTACTGTGTCTGGGTGATACTCTTTCAAGTTGCTGACGTGGAACACTGGGTGGAATGACATCCACTGTGGGAGATCCAGTTTGTAGGCTACGGGTCCCACTTTAGCTAGGACCGGGAGGGGTCCCTCGTACTTCCTGACAAGTCTTCTATCTCTGTTCCGTAGGCAGCGAAGTTGTTCAGGTCAAAGTTTGAGCAGGACCATGTCCCCCACTTGGAACTCTTGTGGACGTCGGCTTGTATCCGCCCATTTCTTCATCCTCATTGATGCCTTCGTCAAATGCGCCTTCGCGATCTCCTCGTTCTGTTTCCACTCTTTGGTGAATAGGTATGCTTTTGGATTTTTGACTGTGTATGGAATGTCAACTGAATGAGGCACTAGCGGCTGTTGACCTGTAACAATTTCAAAAGGTGATTTATTAGTAGCAGAACTTTTCTGGCTATTAAAGCAGAATTGCGCCACATCCAACAAGGAGGGCCCATTTCGTTGACTGGCATTGACAAAGTGTCGAAGGTACTCTTCCAGCATGCTGTTAAATCTCTTTGTTTGACCATCAGTCTGAGGGTGATAACTGGTGGACATGTCGAGACTCGACCCCAAGAGTCGAAATAATTCAGCCCAAAAAGTTCCCACAAACCGACCATCTCTGTCGCTGACAATACTCCTTGGGATTCCCCAATATTTGACTACATGCTTGAAGAAAGCCTGTGTCGTCACTTCCGCAGTTGAGTATTTTGGCATTGGAATGAAAGTTCCATATTTGGAAAACCTGTCAACCACCACCAAGATGGAGTCAAAGTCGCCCACTCGAGGGAGGCTGGAGATGAAATCAAGGGAGACACTTTCCCATGGTCGGCCTGGTACTGGTAGTGGCTGTAGCAGCCCTGCAGGTTTCTTTCTTTCGGCCTTATCTTGCTGGCAGATTAGACAAGTTTTTGTATATTCTCTCACATCATATTCCATCTTTGGCCAGTAATAGTTTCGCTGGAGGAGAGCTAGCACGCGGTGCCACCCTGGATGGCCTGCCCATAGTGTGTCGTGACATTCCTTCATCAGTGTCTTCCTCAGATTAGCAGCGGTTGGTACATACACTCTGTCCTTGATTGTTATTAACAAGTCATCGCTCATCCAGAACTGTCTGGTTTTCCCTTGCTTTGCTAGGTTGATGATAGCAGTTGCCTGAGGGTCTTTCTATAGGTTTTCTCGGATCTGCTGTCATAGTGGGGATGATAGGTGACTGCTGGACAGAGAGGCTATTCTTGTCATCTCTGCTAATTTTGACTTCCGACTTAATGCATCCACCACTTGGTTAATTTTCCCTGAGTGATACTCCAGTACAAAGTCAAATTCTGCTAACAAGCTTTGCCATCGAGCCTGTTTAGATGTCAATCCCTGTTGAGTCATGAAATGACTAACCGCTGTGTTGTTTGTCTTCACTATGAACCTGGATCCCAACAAATAGTGCCGCCATACTCGCAGACAATGCACGACTGCTAGTAGTTCTTTCTCATGTGTGGAATATCGTCGTTCTGCACTGTTGAGCTTCCTGCTTTCAAAAGCTATCGCTCGGCCCTCTTGCATTATGACTCCTCCCAAGGCAAAATCTGATGCGTCAGTGTGAACTTTGAATGGTTTGTTCATATCCGGGATGGCTAACACAGGGTCTGCAATGACAGCTTGTTTTAAGTCTTTGAAGGATTTTTGACACTGGTCTATCCACTCCCACTTATTGTCTTTCTTCAGCAGATCGGTAAGGTCGACAACTCTCTCTGAGTAACTTCTGATGAACTTCCGATAGTAGTTAGCCAATCCCAAGAAGGATCTCAATTCTGTTGTATTCATAGGGGTTTTCCAGTCAACTATTGCCCGTACTTTACTCTTGTCCATTCTTATCCTCCCTTCCTCAATAACGTGGCCAAGGAATTTGATGCTCGTCTGACCAAATGCACATTTGGATAACTTGAGGAAAAGTTGATTCTTCCGTAGTTTCTGAAAAACTAGACGCAAGTGCTCCTGATGCTCCTTGAGGGTGGAACTGTATATGACGATGTCGTCTAGGTAGACCACCACAAATTTGTCAAGATAGTCCCTGAATACCTGGTTCATTAAAGTACAAAAAGTTGCTGGAGCGTTTGTTAGTCCAAAGGGCATAACAAGATATTCGAAGGACCCATACCGAGTTACGCAAGCAGTTTTTGGTACATCCTCATCCCTTACTCTGACTTGGTAATACCCGGAGCGTAGATCGAGCTTAGTGAAGTATTTGGCTCCACTGAGTTGATCAAACAAGTTTGATATTACCGGAATTGGATATTTGTTGCGCACGGTAATCTTATTGAGTGCCCGATAATCGACACCCAGCCGCAGACTTCCATTTGCTTTTTTCTGGAACAGTACCGGGGCGCCATATGGGGCCTTCGATGGCCGGATGAAACCTGCCTCCAGCAATTCATCTAACTGTTTCTATGTTTTCTTCGAGAGTTTGCTCGGTTTGGATTGTTGGGTTGACAAGGTTAGGTTGTTCGGCGTGTTCCTAAGTAGAAATAGAGGCTTGTTTTTCTAATGCCTGGGAAGGCTGAGGAGATGGTGCAGAAGGAACTGGCTTCCTAAAGAAGGCCATCTTGACCTTGGAAGGATCATGTACTGGTGCGCGGACTGGTTGGTCTAAGATGCTGGCCTTTACCAGTCTTCTTCTTCTTGGCTTTTGTACAGGAGGAAGATCAGCTTGATTTTCATCAGCGTGAGATGGAGAAACGTGTGTGTTCTGATCAGTAGTTTACTGGACAGTTTGTTCTTGATTGTGTTCAACTCCATCAGCTGACTCAGTGAGAGCTTGGTCAACTTGAGCATTTTCACGGGCGGTCCTTTCAGAGTCAGCTTCCTCCGTTTGCTCCTGTGCATTCCCTTCTTCCTCAGTATCATCGTTCTCAAGCTCTTCCTCGAGCTGAGTGATGAAATGTTCGTCTAGGTCCACCTCATCTTCCTGTTGCTCGGTTTCTTCAGCATAATGCTGAGCATAATGTGAGTCCGACGTGACAATGAAGTCAAGTGGAAGAGCATGGATGGGTGAAAGGGTAGAAGTCTTTTGCTTCTTCTGAGGAGCACCAGCTGTACCCTCAGTTGCAGGCTCATCTTGCCTGCTGTGCTTTTCAGCTGACTGAGTAGTCTCTAGGTTTGACTCAGCAGCAGATTTGGATTTCTTGGATTGAGGCTCAGTTTCCTTAGATGGGGTGCCAGTAGGCTTCCTTTTTCTGATAGCAGGAGCTTTTGTTCTTTTGCCTTTTGCTGGAACAATCACCTCAGCAGGTAGTTCTTCTTCGGCTTGATCTTCAGGCTGCTCAACGAATTTTCCCTTCTTTAAGGGCTGATTGAATTTGAGAGCACGTAGTGAAGCGGCAGTGATCTCAGATCCCTTAACGCAAGTTTCTCCTTGAAGGTCAACTTTGTGATCAACTAGGATCTTAGTGATCAATGAGCCGAGCCGAAGATTGTTTGTGCTGTGCAGAAACCCAGCTGTGAGAAACACTGGCATGTTTATTGGTTTGTAGGTCAGCATGTGCCAGATAAAACACATCTCGAAGTGTGATGCTGAGCTGGTGCAGTTGACCTTTTGGTAGATTAGTTGGACCAGCAGGAAATGGGCCATCTTCTGATGCTGACCCATGGACGAGCTGGATACCTCTCCAATGTACCCAGCAGGCTTACAGAAAGTTTCATCATAGTAGATATCCTCCTGGTCACCGTTTCTTCTTAATTCGGCACCTTCAGTTTTGAGGCTGAGTAGGGATCCCAAGTATTTTGGGTTGATGAAGATGGTCTTACCCCGTACCTCAGTGACTAAATAGTCATGATCCTTGGAGTCAGGTTTAAGGTTATGGTAGAATTCCATAACGAGGTCAGGGTAGGTTGGAAATCGTAGTGAGAAGAGCTCGGTCCACCCGTTGTTCTTTATCCATTCACAGAACGGTTGTTCTGAGTCGATGAAGGTCTGAGAAACCCAGCGAGAAGGTTCCACTTTCCATTCTCGTACATTCTCGAATACTCGAATGTATTGTCTAGGTTTAGCTGGTTTCCCCTGAGCTTGAATGGCTTTTTCTTTGCCATGACCAGCAGCTTTGGAGGGTGAAGGCTGAGTTGGGGGATTGTTGGTTGTTTGTTCATCGGTGATGGTCTGGGAACGACCGGCACCGGAGATGTTGAAAGAGGCTTTAGTCATTTTAGAAGTTCTGAAGTTCTTAAGTTCTTAAGGAAATTCTGAAGCTTTTGAAAGTTCAGTATGCGTAAAGAGAAGGTAGTGGGGAAAAACCCACTATTTATAGATTTTTAATTAAGGTTTCCGTTTGAATTTAGGTCGATTTTGCCCTTGGGTTGTCCAATCGGCAGAAACCCTGACATTTATGACACTTTATGACATATTCGGCGCATGCGTTTTACAGGTGTCATGACGCGTGCGTTTGCATTGAATGCTAATGATTACCTTTACTCAGCATTTGTTGGTACAAACGTTCCATATTCTGAGTAGTCAGTTTTGTGCAACGGATAGTGAGAGTAATTAGTTACTCGGTCTGAGATAATTTACTCAGTGTGCATTAGTTACTGTGCATGTGATTTTGACAGATACTCTTTAAAACACTCAGCATGTTAACATTCAGCATGCATTATATCACATTTTTACTTAGGAATTTAAGACAGTGGATTAAACATACCAATGGCTTCTCTCAGTATGCTGAATTTCTCTCGTGCTAGAGGCTTTGTAAAGATATCAGCAAGCTGCTCATCTGTTGGCACATAAGTCAGCTTAATTTCTTCCTTGAGTACATGATCTCTGATGAAGTGATGTCTTATGCTGACATGCTTCATCCTGCTGTGCTGGATTGGGTTCTTTGAGAGGTTAATTGCACTTTTGTTGTCGCATTTAACTTCAATTGTCTTTGTTTGAACACCGTAATCTTCAAGCTGTTGCTTAATCCATAGGACTTGAGCAACACAGCTTCCAGCAGCAATGTACTCAGCTTCAGTTGTGGACAGGGCTACTGACGCCTGCTTCTTGCTGAACCAAGATACAAGACAGCTTCCTAGGAAATGGCATCCTCCAGAGGTGCTTTTTCTTTCCAGCTTGTCTCGGCCATAGTCAGCGTCAGTGTATCCAATGAGTGTAAAGTCATGAGTATTTGGATACCACAAACCTGCATTAACTGAGCTTTGCAAATATCTAAGGATCCTTTTTACAGCTATGTAATGGGATTCCTTAGGGTTAGCCTGATATCTAGCACAATAACATACTGAGAACTGAATGTCCGGTCTACTTGCTATTAAGTAAAGTAAAGAGCCAATCATACCTCGGTACAACTTGCTGTCTACTGAATTACCATTTTCATCAGCATAGAGGACAGTGTCAGTGCCCATAGGAGTGGATATTGGCTTACAATGTTCTAGTTCATATTTCTTCAATATCTCCTTGGCATATTTAGCTTGACTGATGAATATGCCATTCTTTCCTTGTTTAATTTGAAGTCCAAGGAAGAAGTTGAGTTCTCCCATCATTGACATTTCGAATTCAGTCTGCATTTGCTTGCTAAATTCCTTGCACATAGATTCATTAGTAGCACCAAATATGATGTCATCTACATATATTTGTGCCAGCAGGGTATCTTTACCCTTTCTCTTAATGAATAAGGTTGTATCAGCTTGACCCCTGACATAATTTCTAGTCAGTAAGAAGTTGGTCAGCCTCTCATACCAAGCACGTGGTGCTTGCTTGAGGCCATACAGAGCCTTTTTGAGTTTGTAAACGTGGTTTGGGAACTTAGGATCCTCAAACCCTGGAGGCTGATTGACATAGACCTCCTCGTTTATTACTCCATTAAGAAATGCACTTTTAACATCCATTTGAAACAGTTTAAAATTCATATAAGATGCATATGCACATAAAATCCTAATTGCTTCTAGCCTTGCCACTGGGGCAAAGGTCTCACCGTAGTCAATACCTTCTTGCTGACTGTAGCCCTGAGCTACAAGTCTTGCCTTGTTTCTGACTACGTTTCTTTGTTCATCCAGCTTGTTCCTGAAGACCCATCTTGTTCCAATGGTCTTTTGACTTCTTGGATGTGGCACTAGCTCCCATACATTATTCCTCCTGAATTGGTCGAGTTCCTCTTGCATGGCATTCATCCAGAATTCGTCATGCTCAGCTTCGGCAAAGTTCTTCGGCTCCTGAACTGAGACGAAAGCTACATTGCCGAGATACTTCCTTAGTTGATTCCTTATCATCAGCGTATTTCCAGCTGAGTCAAGAATTGCATTTTCTGAATGCCCTCTTGGGACTCTTATCTCATTGGGTAGATTCGTGTCTTGTTCTACTCGTGTTTCAACATTCTCTGCAGAAGTAGATTGGTCAGTGAAAGTAATTTTAGGTTCACTCTTACTCTTGGTCAGCCATTTTGTGAAGGACTCAGTAGCTGGTTCTTGATCAGCAGGTGCTGAGTTTGGTTCATCTTCTATCAGCGGCTGGTATCTTCCTGCAGGGCCAGTTTCATTGAATTGCACATGTATAGATTCTTCTAATACTTGGGTTGTCTTATTAAAAACTCTGTATGCTTTGCTGTTTGTTGAGTAGCCTAGAAAGATAGCCTCATCAGCTTTTGAATCAAATTTGGCTAAGCTATCTTTGGTATTTAAAATGAAACATCTACAGCCAAAGGCACGAAAGTATCCAATGTTGGGCTTTCGTCCTTTCCAAAGTTCATAAGGGGTTTTCTTAAGTATAGGTCTAACTAGAGCCCTATTTAGAATATAGCATGCTGTGTTAACAGCTTCTCCCCAAAAATACTTTGGAAGCCTATGCTCATCCAGCATTGTCCTGGCTATTTCAACCAAAGTCCTGTTCTTCCTTTCTACAACCCCATTTTGTTGAGGCGTTCTAGGAGCAGAGAAATTGTGGTCAATGCCGCTGGCTTCACAGAATTCAACAAACTTTTAGTTTTTGAATTCTCCACCGTTATCACTACGGATATGAGCTAATTTTAGGTCTTTCTCATTTTCAATTTTTCTAACCAAGTTTGAAAATGTCTCAAAGGTCTCATCCTTGCTGGTCAGCAAGATAACCCACGTATACCGAGAGAAGTCATCTACAATGACCAAGGAAAATCTTCTTCCACCCAGACTCAGCGACTGGACTGGACCAAAGAGATCCAAGTGTAGTAACTCTAACGGACGTTTAGTTGAGACAATGTTTTTACTATGAAAAGATTGTTTGGTTTGTTTTCCAGCTTAGCAAGCGTGACATAGTTGATCTTTTTGAAATTTAAGTTCAGGCAGTCCCTCAACCAATTGCTTTCTTGCTAATTTGGCCAGGAGGTCCATGCTTACATGACCAAGTCTCCTGTGCCATAGCCAGGAATTTTCTTCCTTTGTGACTAAGCATACAGTTTTTGAAAACTTCTTTTCTAGGTTCAGCATGAAGACATTGTCTATCCGAGGGGCAGTTAAAATTAACTCATTCGTTTTTCCCTCATATATTTTACATCCAGTATCATCAAATATAACTTTTCTCCCATTATCACATAGCTGAGCTACGCTGAGTAAGTTATATTTGAGTCCGCTGACTAGGGAGACAGATTCAATAGTGGGATTACCTCCAACGGTGCCTGATCCTACTATCTTACCCTTTCTGTTGTCTCCAAAACTTACGCTTCCTCCTCGTTTACGTTCAAATGTGATGAACTGAGTTTCATCACCTGTCATATGCCTTGAGCATGCGCTGTCAATATACCACATTTTTGACTTCTCGGCACATCTCAGGCTTACCTGCATTATCAGTTTCCTTTAGGTACCCAATTCTTTTTGGGTCCTGGCTTGTTAGGTTCAACAGGTAAAGCATCATATTTTATTTTGTGGCGACATATATTGATAGTATGGCCACTTTTTCCACAGAAGTCACAACTGACCTTCTGTTTAGGACTCTTTACTGACTTGTCAGCACCCTAGTGCTGAGCGTGCCAGCACACCTTAGTGGTGTGTCCTAACTTCCCACAAAAGTCACATTGGACTCTTCACTGGGGATTTCGTCTCTGCTGAGTACCTTGGTACTGTGTACCTTGATACTGAGTTCTCAGAGGAAAATTGTTTTTGTTTGGAACCTTTAATTGGTTCTGAATGGTTGTGACATCCTTCCTCAGTTTCTTTGAAACTGACTGGACTTCAGAGACAGACTCATGAATGGTTTTCATATTTTCATGCAAAACTGAGTTGTCCTGAAGAAGATATCTGAGGTTAATCAGTTTGACCTCTTCTACTTCATCACAGCGCCGACTGAGTGCTTTAATCTTCTTGTTACACTTTTTAACAAGTGTATAGAGATCACTCAGGGCGTTACCCATTTCATTTCTGAGTTGAGAGAGTGAGATTACCTCATTAGATTGCTCTTCATTATCTGACTCATCAGATTGGTCAGCATGCTCAGAAATGCATGGCTCAGCAAGTTCGTCAGCCATGAAACATATCTTAGCTGACTCTGTGGCCTCAGCTTCAGTTGATGAAGAATCATCACTGTCACTCCATGTTGCCACCATTGCCTTCTTGCCATTCTTCTTGTCTTTCCTCAGCGTTGGGCAGCTTGACTTGATGTGGCCGGTTTGATGGCACTCAAAGCATGTAATGGGCTTCGAGCTGTCCTTCTTGAATTTGCTGTCACTTGAGTCAGCCTTATACTTGTCAAATTTTCTATAAGGCTTTTTGGAGTATTTGTCATTTCTTTTGAACAGCCTCTTCATTTTCCTCGTGAACATAGCCATCTCCTCATCGTCAATCGAGCCATCATCAGTTGAGTCAGCTTTCATGACAAGTGATTTTTGCTTCTTGTCTTCGGATTTTTCCTTCACCTCGAAATTCTTCATGGATATTTCATGGGTCAGCAGTGAGCCGATGAGTTCATCATATTTATAGGTGGTTAAATCCTGAGCTTCTTCAACAGCTGTCTTCTTGGCTTGCCAGTTCTTAGGAAGACTTCTGAGTATCTTCTTGACTTGTTCTTCTTCAGTGAAGATTTTTCCAAGTCTTTTGAGCTCATTAATGATGTTGGTGAATCTTGCATTCATCTCAGAAATCCCCTCATCATTGTTCATTTCGAACAGCTCATACAATCTCATTTGCTGGTTGACCTTGGACTCCTTCACCTTGTTGGTTCCTTCGTAGGTCACCTCCAGCTTCTTCCAGATCTCCTGTGCTGACTCACAACCTGATATTTTGTTGTATTCTGCAGCATCCAGCGCACAGTGAAGCATATTTATAGCCGAAGCATGATTTTGTAGCTTCTTGAGATCATCCTCTGTCCATTCAACCTCAGCTTTAACAACTGACTGGCCAGCAACAACTTTCACAGGTACAAACGGGCCTTGGACTATAGATAGCCAGGCACTCATGTTTGTAGCTTGAATGAAGTTCTTCATCCTATTCTTCCAAAAGGTATAGTTTGACCCGAAGAATAGGGGAGGCCTAGTAATGGACAACCCCTCAGGTAATATCTGAGTTATCTGGTTTCCAGGGAGAAACCGAGTGCTGTTTTCACCCATGGTATGGATCAACTCAAGGTTGTTAGACCTTTAGTAATGAGCTTTTAGGCTCTGATACCACTTGTTGGTCCCTTGTAAGGTTGCAAATATAGTTCCAAGGGGGGGTTAGGAACTATTTTACCTTTTTAAATAATCAGGGCAAACTTCTTTTTCTTAAGAAAAGAGTATATGACAGCGGCGTTGAGCAATCAGCAAGACACTGGCTTAGTCAACTAGTGACTAGGTCAGTTTCGTTGCTTAAGTCAGGAAATAGCACTTAGAGTCTATTTCTGAACTAATTCGTTGGCAGCGCACAACTCGGCTTGACCTCTTTTACTTGGTCAGTTTTAGTTTGTTTTAAGCAAGCAATATATTAAGGAGTTAAGGGTTAGAAATACTTCACTCAGCGGAGTTATCCAGGTTTGGCTTCTTCTAAGCCTACGTCCTGTCCCCGGAACACGTTCCGAGATTTCCAATTCACTACTGAGCTCTTTAAAGGTAGAGACTCAAAAACCCTTTACAAATCAGAAGCTGAGTATAACAAGAGTACCTTCCTCTATACCTCTACTCACTTCTATTCTAATTCACCAAGTACTTAAAAACGAGTACTCAGCTTCTCCTTTCTAATTCTAGAAATGATTAAGATTTGTCCTAAACAACAATTGCTAGAACACCTTAGATGATTGAGGATCAATCACTCTAGACTTTTACACAGATATGAAATTGTTGTGTAAGATTTGCTTTGCTTTTGTATACAGAACTTTTGTATGCTTTTGGTCAGCGTAACGGCTATTGCTCAAAGTTCTATATGGACTGAGGATTCTGAATGCTCTATTTATAGAGAGCTGTGAGAGCTTCTGGTTATTTCGAATTTCGAAATAACCGTTGGAGGGAAACGGCTTCATGTTGCTTTCACTCAGTCTGTTCAGCAGTTCTCTTAGCCAATCAGATTCCAGCATCTTCTGTTCTTCGGTCAGTGTGGCAGTATGTTCCTCCAAATCGGGTAATGTCAAACAGACAGCTTCCTGCGTCTTCTGTTCTTTACCAACAAAGGAAATACTTGGTCTGGAAGTTGCTTTGTGGTCAGCGGCTGTCTTGTACATTTTGTCGAGACAGCTCAACAGCTTCATACCGAAGTTGTCTACGTGGATCTTCTCGATCCTTCATTGGTGAGCTGCGTTTCAATAGTCAATGGTAGTGTTTTGAAACACGCGGGCTGAGTGGCCTTGGCCTTGTTTGACTTGGGCTTTGACTTCTATATAGGGCTTGGGCCTTATGATCTTTATGTCTTATAACAATTATAAACTCAACATTGAACAAACACATTAGTAACAATAAATCAAAGCACTTAAACTTAATGTGTTATAGAGTATTTAATTATACTTAAATAATTTTGTCAAATCGAAATCTTGTGGAAAGGTGTTTCAACACCATTTACCCGCAGTCGATTTACACTAGGCTCCCTAAGAAAAGCATCCACCGGCAGCCGATTCAAAGGCAAGGACGGGATAGCCAAGGTGAAGACTGAAGACAAGGCTGGAGGTGCGGCGCGGAGATCAGGTATTCCTCCTCCAACTCTATATGTGTCTTTTACTTTAATATATTTCCATTGCATGTGTTGCGTTCACAGAAAATGTTTTCAAAAACACACACATCACTGTCAAAATAGAAAAGTAGGGGCAACTGTAGACATCGAGTCGGAGGACCTATGACGAAAACCCACGATAAACGGCCAAGTCGGTTGATTCCATTAATTAGAAAATTTAAAAATAAACAGAAAAGCCCAGAGAGCCGGCACTTGAAAGCCCCGCTAACAAATTCGGCGTCTCCTGTGTGAGGTCAGACACGTTCACTGTTACGACAGTGAGCGATAAGGCCCCGGAGGCCGAGCGTCGACCGGTGAGCGACGAATGACGCTCCCAGCAGTGATCATCGCTCCGTAAACCACGGTGCGCGGTGTCACAGGGCCTATCATCGGGGCCCGTGTGACGCTTACTTGTCTCCCCCGAAGTAAGCCAGCCAAGGGAACTAGATCACTCTAGCTGCAAAGATCACACGCAAGGGTTAGATAAGAACCACATATAGTGCATATAATAGCATACATACGATACCAACATAAGAACAACCATCTCAATCATGCACACACATGGGTAACATATAGAACACTCAAGAAGGAACAATACACGGATGATGTTATTCATAGATAAGAAACATGGTTACACCACAGGTCCCATCTCGTAGTAGTAGGGGGGCAACTACTAGAGATGGTAGACTACCAACAATCGAGTGACTGTCCAGTATGACAGGTCACTCCCCCCTATAGTGTTTCTTATGCCAACTCGAGTCCTACCGCCAATGGCTATTACAAAGCTCCCACAACATAATAGAGTAAGTCTCTCCCCATTGTTATATAGTTTGATTACAAAGATAATCCCCCCCTTACACTCTCCCCCACTCAGAGGTTCGACGTCCCTGTCAAACGGGTTTTGATGAAGTCTTCAATCTTTTATTGGAAAGGTTGGAGGTCAGTTGCTTTCTCCCAGCGTGTTTCTTCTATGCCTTGAGCTTTCCACTTGACAAGGTACTCTATGTGAGGGCGGCGGTGACATGCCGTTGTTGTGCGTTCTGCAAGGATTTCTTCCACTTCTTTGCTGGCAGGTGCTTTCTTTGTAATTTGAGGTCGCTTTGATTTGTTGCGCTGATCGTCTACTGTGTCTGGGTGATACTCTTTCAAGTTGCTGACGTGGAACACTGGGTGGAATGACATCCACTATGGGAGATCCAGTTTGTAGGCTACGGGTCCCACTTTAGCTAGGACCGGGAGGGGTCCCTCGTACTTCTTGACAAGTCTTCTATCTCTGTTCCGTAGGCAGCAAAGTTGTTCAGGTCAAAGTTTGAGCAGGACCATGTCCCCCACTTGGAACTCTTGTGGACGTCGGCTTGTATCCGCCCATTTCTTCATCCTCATTGATGCCTTCGTCAAATGCGCCTTCGCGATCTCCTCGTTCTGTTTCCACTCTTTGGTGAATAGGTATGCTTTTGGATTTTTGACTGTGTATGGAATGTCAACTGAATGAGGCACTAGCGGCTGTTGACCTGTAACAATTTCAAAAGGTGATTTATTAGTAGCAGAACTTTTCTGGCTATTAAAGCAGAATTGCGCCACATCCAACAAGGAGGGCCCATTTCGTTGACTGGCATTGATAAAGTGTCGAAGGTACTCTTCCAGCATGCTGTTAAATCTCTCTGTTTGACCATCAGTCTGAGGGTGATAACTGGTGGACATGTCGAGACTCGACCCCAAGAGTCGAAATAATTCAGCCCAAAAAGTTCCCACAAACCGACCATCTCTGTCGCTGACAATACTCCTTGGGATTCCCCAATATTTGACTACATGCTTGAAGAAAGCCTGTGTCGTCACTTTCGCAGTTGAGTATTTTGGCATTGGAATGAAAGTTCCATATTTGGAAAACCTGTCAACCACCACCAAGATGGAGTCAAAGTCGCCCACTCGAGGGAGGCTGGAGATGAAATCAAGAGAGACACTTTCCCATGGTTGGCCTGGTACTGGTAGTGGCTGTAGCAGCCCTGCAGGTTTCTTTCTTTCGGCCTTATCTTGCTGGCAGATTAGACAAGTTTTTGTATATTCTCTCACATCATATTCCATCTTTGGCCAGTAATAGTTTCGCTGGAGGAGAGCTAGCACGTGGTGCCACCCTGGATGGCCTGCCCATAGTGTGTCGTGACATTCCTTCATCAGTGTCTTCCTCAGATTAGCAGCGGTTGGTACATACACTCTGTCCTTGATTGTTATTAACAAGTCATCGCTCATCCAGAACTGTCTGGTTTTCCCTTGCTTTGCTAGGTTGATGATAGCAGTTGCCTGAGGGTCTTTCTGTAGGTTTTCTCAGATCTGCTGTCGTAGTGGGGATGATAGGTGACTGCTGGACAGAGAGGCTATTCTTGTCATCTCTGCTAATTCTGACTTCCGACTTAATGCATCCACCACTTGGTTAATTTTCCCTGAGTGATACTCCAGTACAAAGTCAAATTCTGCTAACAAGCTTTGCCATCAAGCCTGTTTAGATGTCAATCCCTGTTGAGTCATGAAATGACTAACCGCTGTGTTGTCTGTCTTCACTATGAACCTGGATCCCAACAAATAGTGCCGCCATACTCGCAGATAATGCACGACTGCTAGTAGTTCTTTCTCATGTGTGGAATATCGTCGTTCTGCACTGTTGAGCTTCCTGCTTTCAAAAGCTATCGCTCGGCCCTCTTGCATTATGACTCCTCCCAAGGCAAAATCTGATGCGTCAGTGTGAACTTCGAATGGTTTGTTCATATCCGGGATGGCTAACACAGGGTCTGCAATGACAGCTTGTTTTAAGTCTTTGAAGGATTTTTGACACTGGTCTATCCACTCCCACTTGTTGTCTTTCTTCAGCAGATCGGTAAGGTCGATAACTCTCTCTGAGTAACTTCTGATGAACTTCCGATAGTAGTTAGCCAATCCCAAGAAGGATCTCAATTCTGTTGTATTCATAGGGGTTTTCCAGTCAACTATTGCCCGTACTTTACTCTTGTCCATTCTTATCCTCCCTTCCTCAATAACGTGGCCAAGGAATTTGATGCTCGTCTGACCAAATGCACATTTGGATAACTTGAGGAAAAGTTGATTCTCCCGTAGTTTCTGAAAAACTAGACGCAAGTGCTCCTGATGCTCCTTGAGGGTGGAACTGTATATGACGATGTCGTCTAGGTAGACCACCACAAATTTGTCAAGATAGTCCCTGAATACCTGGTTCATTAAAGTACAAAAAGTTGCCGGAGCGTTTGTTAGTCCAAAGGGCATAACAAGATATTCGAAGGACCCATACCGAGTTACGCAAGCAGTTTTTGGTACATCCTCATCCCTTACTCTGACTTGGTAATACCCGGAGCGTAGATCGAGCTTAGTAAAGTATTTGGCTCCACTGAGTTGATCAAACAAGTCTGATATTACTGGAATTGGATATTTGTTGCGCACGGTAATCTTATTGAGTGCCCGATAATCGACACCCAGCCGCAGACTTCCATCTGCTTTTTTCTGGAATAGTACCGGGGCGCCATATGGGGCCTTCGATGGCCGGATGAAACCTGCCTCCAGCAATTCATCTAACTGTTTCCTCAATTCTGCCAACTCAGGGGGAGCCATTCGGTATGGTGCTTTTGCTGGGGCCTTCGTACCTGGCAGTAGATCAATAGCATGATCAACATCTCGCTGTGGAGGTAATGTTTGTGGCAACGTCTCTGGCATAACGTCTTGGAACTCCCTCATCACTTCTTCCAGTATTCGAGGGACGATGACACTGCCTTCTGAGTCATCACCTTTAGGGACAACTATATATGACTGTTCCCCCCTCTTTATACCCTTCTTGAACTGTATTGCTGAAATGTATTTCTTCTCTCGGATTGTGCTCAACGTTATTGGTACGACGCACGGATCCTGGTTCAAGAACAGAAGGCAACTTGCTGACGCCATGGGTATTGCGAAACTTTGTTTCAGAAACTCCAACCCCAATACGACATCAAAGTCATCCATGGGTGCTATTGTGAACCCGATCGTGCCTGTCCAGGGTCCCAACTTGCAAGGTACATGTTGGGCCATTCCGCTAATCGACTAAGCAGGTGAGTTCACAGCCTTAATGATTCCTGTCTCCCTCAACACGTAGAGTCCTAAGCGGGAGGCTTCGGAGTCTGTTATAAAGTTATCCATCGCTCCGATGTCGATCATGGCTCTCGTGTTCTTGCCATTGATTATTATCTCTACGTACATGATTCCCTTCGCTGAACTGTCTCCTGTCTCCTTTATTTGTTTTGCCAGAGCTCCTATGAATCGAAGGGATCCCATCACTGAGGGTTCAGAAGGTTCCCGTTGCCTTTCCCTTACGACGCTCTCTTCTTCCCGGGTCGTAAGTAGTGAGGCCAGAGATGATCTTTTTGGGCAATCTGCTGCCTTGTGCGATCCTGTGCAAAGGAAGCATGACATCGGCCTCGGTGTGTATGACTGGTTCCTTTATGGAAGGCTTTCTTGGGTTTGTGAGTAGGGACTTGTCGTCCTAGGTGGAGGATTCCTCCTTTCTGAGTAGTTCCCTAGGTAGGATCTACGCTCAGAGTTGTTGGTGTTCCACGGTCGCCTTTCGCTTCCGAATGAGGAGTGATTTCGGTCACCTCCACCATTCCATGGTTTTCTCCATTTGTTAGTCCTGGAGTCCGAGTCTTCTCCAAAAGGAAACTTCCTCTTCATGGTGCTACTAAAATCGGCTATGATTTTAGCTGCTGCAATTGCTGAAAGATGATCTGTGGCTCCCATTCTGATCACCTCACTATGAACCCAAGGTTTCAATCCCTTCAAGAAGCCAAAGAACTTTTCTTCCTTTTGCATGTCCGGAATTTCTAAGGTAATAGCCTGGAAGCTTCGAACATATTCTCGGATATCGCCATTCTGACGTAGCTCGCTTAGCCTATTTCTGACTGAGAACTGCGCATTTACAGGAGAGAATTGAGACTTTAACTGTCGTTTGAAGTCTTCACATGTGTTTACTGACTCTGAAGTGATCTGGTGTCTCCACCATAGTCTGGCATCCCCCTCCAAGTACATCGATACGACTGCTAGTCGATCCGCATCTAGGCTTGTCTTTGTAGCTGCAAAATAACTCTCCACATCGAACAAGAAGTTGTCCACTTCCTTGGAGTCCCGAATTCCTACAAAAGGTTTTGGATCTCGAATTTTGATTTTTACGGCTCCTTGATGACTTCCCCCATTTAGGGACCGAGATTTCACCTTCCTCTGCAGTTCATCCAACTCCTGTCTGAGGGCATCAAACCCATCTCCTGTTTGATTTCGAGTTTTCTCCACTGCCTCGAATAATCTTCTTTGATCTGCTTCGACATGGCTCATGGCCATTCTAAGCTTATTTATCTCTTCTTCACCTGCAAAATGAGCATTCTCATTAATTATGTTTGTCCCTGTTCCTCGAGCCACACCACTCGCAGGTGGTTGACCGGGAAGGGGATTGTTTTTCGCTATTACATCTCGAATAGCCTTCGCATTCGGTATCACGAACTCAAAAATTTCTGTTCGGGCTATCATTGCCCTAAAGATATCAGCATTAGCCACCACGGTTTGGAACAGTTCGATATTAGCCATCAAGGCCTCGGCCTCGGCCCCTGCCGGATTTATATTAGCCCTTAAGGCCTCGGCCCCTACCGGATTTTCATTAGCCCTCAAGGCCTCGGCTCTTGCCGGATTTGCATTAGCCATCAAGGCCTCGGCCCCTGCCGGATTCATATTTCCATCTCCGTAATGGAGTTTCGACATCGCCTCTTCAAGGCTATCAATACGTAGAAAAATTTCATTAGTACTGGCCCCCAGGCCTCCTCCATTTTCATCTTGGAGTCTTATAATGGCTTCTTCAATACGCTCGATCTGCCTGCAGTTTTCTACCACTGCTATAGAAAGATTGTCAAGATCGAGATCCTCAATTCGCTTTTCTATGGCATCCATGCGTTTAGCATTTGCAATTGTCATGGTTCCTCCAAGTATCGTTACACTAAGCTCTGATACCAAATGTCACGGGGCCTATCATCGGGGCCCGTGCGGCGCTTACTTGTCTCCCCCGAAGTAAGCCAGCCAAGGGAACTAGATCACTCTAGCTGCAAAGATCACACGCAAGGGTTAGATAGGAACCACATATAGTGCATATAATAGCATACATACGATACCAACATAATAACAACCATCTCAATCATGCACACACATGGGTAACATATAGAACACTCAAGAAGGAACAATACACGGATGATGTTATTCATAGATAAGCAACAGGGTTACACCACGGGTCCCATCTCGTAGTAGTAGGGGGCAACTACTAGAGATGGTAGACTACCAACAACCGAGTGACTGTCCAGTATGACAGGTCACTCCCCCCTATAGTGTTTCTTATGCCAACTCGAGTCCTACCGCCAATGGCTATTACAAAGCTCCCCACAACACAATAGAGTAAGTCTCTCCCCATTGTTACATAGTTTGATTACAAAGATAATCCCCCCCCTTACACGCGGCACGTCGGGCGTTCGTCCGGCGTGCCGAGTGTTGGACGTCGCCCGTCGAGCGTCGGGCGTGGCCTGACGCACGGTCAACGTCGCTTGACGGCCGTTCGGCGACCGCCCGGCCGTGTCGGGCATCGCCTGGTCGTCGTCGGGCGATGCCCGACGACGTCGGGCGGACGCCCAACGGACGTTGGGCGAACACTTAACTACGTTGGGCGAACGCCAAACTTTCGTTGGGCGAACGCCCAACGTAGTCGGGCGAACGCCCAACGTAAGTTGGGCGCCCAACATGAGTTGGGCGTTCGCCGAACTGATGTTGGGCGTCCGCCCAACCTGTTTTGGGCGTCGCCCAACTCCCGTCGGGCGACGCCCAAAACTTTTTGGGATCCGTGTCTATAAAAGGCACGGATCCCCATGCATTAGAGGGAGAGAGGATTTTAGAGCTTCTCACTCTAGAAAATTATTTTTAGAGAGAGAAAGTGAATTTTTAGGAGAAAACATTTTTTTTCCTAAAAAAATCCAAATTTCCTAAAAGTTTAATATTTTATCAAAACACCAAAAAATCATAACTCGTGGAATCGACCGACATCAAGCCGTCAATACCGATCTTGAGGTATTATCCGAGGACTAGACTCGTTTTATTTATTTCATCTTTTTATTTTATTTATAGTTTTGTTTCTTTATTTATTTAGTTATTTATTTATTTATTTATTACATTTATTTACTTTCCCGTATTTATTTAATTCTCGTCTCATATTAAATAAACGTTTGTTTTGGTTTGAAATAAAAAAAACCTCGTTTTAACATCCCAATACGAACCGCGATCCCGTTTGAGGGTAGTTCGGGATTAAAACGTTGTACATATATAGATTTTAGAAAAACCTTTTTTTATTAACGTTTTGAAAATAAAACATCGCTTTAGGAGTCTCCGTTATAGACTATGATCCAATTTTGGTAGTTCGGGGATCCAAAACGATAGAATAGAGCTAATCTAAAGCTTTTTAATAAATCTTGAAACTGTTGGAGTAGTTCTGTAATTTTTCATTTTCTGTCACTAATAGCTGTTTAGCGACGGATTTTCCGTCGCTAAAGCTGCTGGAATTTTAAAAAGTCTATTTTTGAATTTTTTCTTACCTTTTTTACATTTATTCCTATATATATGTATATATAACTATATAGTATATCTATTAAATTTATTTTTGGGGGTATTTATCTAATGATTATTTAGGTATTTACTTATTTTTGTACATTTGGGTATAATTTACATTAATTTGGTTTTGTAAAACTATATGTATATATATATATATGTGTTTTCTTTTTATTGTTTTGGGTGAGTTACTCTCTACATATTATTATGTACAAAAACTATTTTGGTTTAGGTTTAATTTTCTTATTTATGAATTTTATTCTCTATCTTTACATTGTTTCTTAAATCAAAATCAAAGTGTATTTTAATTAGCATTATCTTTATTTTCACTTATATATGTATTATTATTTTTCTTATCATATATTTAATCTATATATATTATTACTATTTTTACCGTTCTTGTATATACGTATAAATATGTATATTTATTCTCCTTTTGGACTTTCTATATGTATATATTCTTTAAATGTATTTGGGTTGGGTGGATTTAGACTAAATTTGTTAATTGTTGTAATTAGAGGTTAATTGAGTGAAAAAAAGGGAAAACAAACCACAAAAAGAGAGTTTAATTTGCTTATTTAAACTTAAGTTTTCTAGAAGTTTCTAATGTAAATAAAAGGCCTTTTTTATCACTTTAAACCATTTCCTAAAACATCACGTTTTAAAACCTTAATTCGTTCCAACGACGGATTAAGCGAACCTTGTAATTAAAATCGTTTTTTTATATATTGAAGTTTTGAATCGTTTTCTCAATTAAAAGGCTTTGTACAAAAATAAACGGACTTGTATGCTTAATCACGTTTTTTGGTTAAAGTTTCTTATCTCACATCTTTAAAAAACACTCGAGTCGTTCCAACGGTGATTCGAGTGAACATCATGTAAATTAACGGGGTTTTGAAACGTACCTAAATCGTTCCAACGGCGATTAAGGTACGAACCATGTAAATAAACTCGTTTTTTTTGGGAATGAGATTAGCTTTGAGTTAGTGTATAGTTTAAAGCATAAAATCACACTGTGAATAAATCAATTCTTTCTTCTCCCTCTCTCTCCTATATACTTTAAATTTATGCAAAATGGGTGATTCTTTACTAAAATGGCTTTCAAATAACATGCTCAAAACGGTTTTCAAAGCGAGAAAGAAAAGGTTTCAAATGAATTTTAAACTTAAAGAAATATACGATTAGTCCGTTATCGCCTAACACGCTAAGTAGGAGGCCGGTGGTTCATAACCGGGCGATGTCGGGGTGCCTAGTAGCCTTTCTCCAGAAAGGGGCTAGCCTTCTCGGCTCGTACCTAAGTTTCCCGAACCCACACCGGTCTCCCGCAAGGGATCGGTGTTCATTTTCCCATTCGTGGGTGGCGACTCTTCCATACTCCGAGCTCCGGCCTTGCCGAGCAACTTGATTCCGCGATTGGTTGCTTTCGGCACCAATCACAGCATCTGTCGTCAACGGTGTCCACCCCCCGGTCCGCCCGGGCGAGGCCGCGGCACCTACAATAGTGTCAGTACCCATTGGGGTAGATATAGGCTTACAACCTTCCATGTCGAACTTCTTTAGTATCTCCTTGGCGTATTTGGTCTGGCTAATGAAGATGCCATTTTTACCTTGTTTGATTTGAAATCCAAGGAAGAAGTTGAGTTCCCCCATCATCGACATTTCAAACTCAATTTGCATCTGTTTGCTAAATTCCTTGCACATAGATTCGTTAGTAGCACCAAAGATAATGTCATCTATGTATATTTGTGCCAACAGGGTATCTTTACCCTTTTTCTTAATGAATAAGGTTGTGTCAGCTTTTCCTCTAACATAGTTCCTGGTCAGCAGGAAGCTGGTCAGCCTTTCGTACCAAGCACATGGTGCTTGCTTTAGGCCGTACAGAGCCTTTTTGGGTTTATAAACGTGGTTTGGAAATTTAGGATCCTCAAACCCTGGAGGCTGACTAACATAAACCTCTTCATTTATAAATCCATTAAGAAATGCACTCTTAACATCCATTTGGAACAATTTAAAGTTCATAAAGCTAGCATATGCACACAATATTCTTATTGCCTCTAATCTAGCTATAGGTGCAAAGGTCTCACCATAGTCAATGCCTTCCTGCTGACTGTAACCTTGAGCTACAAGTCTGGCTTTGTTCCTGACTACATTACCTTGTTCATCTAGCTTGTTGCGAAATACCCACTTTGTTCCTATGGTCTTTTGATTCTTTGGTTTAGGCACTGGATCCCATACTTCGTTTCTCTTGAATTGATCACGCGCCTCTTGCATAGCATTGATCCAGAATTCATCGTGCTCAGATTCGGAGAAGTTTTTTGGTTCATGAACTGAGACGAACGCAACATTACTGAGATATTTCCTGAGTTGATTTCTGGTCATTAGGGTGTTCTCAGCAGCATCAAGAATGGACTTTTCTGAGTGTCCTCTTGGAATTTTGATCTCTTTGGGCAGTGTTGAGTTTTCAGGAACAGGTGTTTCAACAATCTCTACAGTTTTAGATTGGTCAAAAAAGATAATTTCAGGTTCATTTTTACCTTTGGTCAGCCCTTGTGGTAATGACTTAGCGGCTCCATTTTGGTCAGCGGAAGCTGAGTATGGGTCATCTTCGATAGGCTGACTTATCTTCCCTGCAGGGTCAGTTTCATCGAACTCAATATGTACAGACTCTTCTACGACCTGAGTTCATTTATTAAACACCCTATATGCTTTGCTGTTTGTTGAGTACCTTAGAAAGATAGCTTCATCAGCTTTAGAATCAAACTTAGCAAGGTTGTCTTTCGTATTAAGAATAAAACATTTACAACCAAATGCACGAAAATATCCAATTTGGGTTTTCGTCCTTTCCAAAGTTCATAGGGGTTTTTCTTAAGTATAGGTCTTACTAAAGCCCTATTGAGTATATAACAAGCTGTGTTAACAGCTTCACCCCAGAAGTACTTTGGAAGCCTATTCTCACTCAGCATTGTCCTAGCTATTTTGACTAACGTTCTGTTCTTCCTCTCAACTACCCCATTTTGTTGAGGAGTTCTAGGAGCAGAAAAATTATGGTCAATGCCGCTGACTTCACAGAATTCATCAAACTGTTGGTTTTGGAATTCTCAGCCATTATCACTTCGGATGTGAGCTAATTTTAGGTCTTTGTTATTTTCAAGTTTTCTAATCAGTGTTGAGAACATCTCAAGAGCTTCATCCTTGCTACTCAGCAAGATGACCCAAGTATACTGATAGGGGTCAAAAACCCTATCTTCGGTGGCCGTGGCCGTGGCCGTGGCGTCTCTACTGGCCTTTTTCTCTGTCTACGTCCAGTAGATGGGGGTGATCTACCCTTGCGGGAGGATCTCGGTCTCCGAGGTAAAGGTGATTCGGACCGCCTACTTTTCTCTTTTCTACGCTTTTTGTGTCTTCGCCCTTCTGATCCACCCAAGGAGAGATTCGACCGTGGCTGCCTTGGGACACTTGATTCATCTAGGTTTATCCCCTGGCTTACAGACCCGCCAGGACGAGTTTGATCGGTCCGTTGGCTTCCTCCTGTGCCAGTAGGGAATAATTCCCGATTGAGCGGTCGATCCCCAAGCGCTGCCGTGGAAGTTGTCATGGATTCTGTATTATGAGCTTGGAGAAATGAAGAATTGAGGGCGTTTGACCCTATAGTCGCCTGGGGCCAGGAAGGTACCGTAGACGTGGGCGTCATGCTCCAAAACGGAGGAATGATCATGAATGACCGTAGGCGATTACCCATCTCCGGGCCAAACTCCCTTTCTATTGCTTCTGCACACATGTTGATGAATGCGTCTGGTGGCACACTACCTTCAGCTTGTGTTGTGGGAGCACTTGAAGCAGCACGACCAGCACTAGTTACAGGTTGGCTTGAGGGTGTTACTAATGGTGTTTCTTCCCCCGATGTGGGGTTTGGTTCTCCATTTGCCATGTCTTTTTAAAGTGAATGAAAAACCCTTTATTTGATTAAGGATTCCACGCTCACCGCACCAATTGATGACTTGTGGAGAAATTCCGATCAACTTCCATCCCTGTGGGGGCATCGTTGGGTTCGACGGGGGGAAGCTCCGATGCCAAAGTCAGTAAGGATGAACAAGAGAACAAACTGAATTGACAGAGGGTAAGTGAATGTGTACCTTGATAGCCTGAGACGTAGGCTATATATAGTCATGAAGTTGTAACCTTCAGTAACTAGAAAGTCTCCATTAATGTCCCATTAATGGCGGTTACAGGTTACCCTTAAGTTGGTGGTTAGCTAATTAATAGCGCATTAATGGTCTTTATTACCGGATCGGTCCAGCCGTTCTAATGGCAGATTGAGAGCTTATGGAGATTCGCCTCACAGGTTCGCCCGCGGGTTTCTCTGGGTGAGTCCTAGGTGATCCGCCCGTCGGATCTCTTTACTTCGATACGCCGCGGAGTTCCCGTATCAGGCGACCAACACATGACGTTCTTTAGGCGAATATCCCTTTTGATCCTTGGGATAATATCATAATGTTATCAGACGGGTTTTAGCGTTATTTCATGAATAAGCGAGCAATTCTCGCATTTATATGCGTTTGTGTGAGTTAGTTAGAAATTGGAAATGTTTTATTTACTTTTCGTTCTTTAGGCTCGTTTTCTGGTTATTTTAGGCAAATATGGCCAAAATAGCATGTATGTTAAATTTCCATTATCTTTTATAGCTAATTGATCCGCCAAAAGTCGCACCAAACAGAGTGTTTGCTCAAAATGAGCGTTTGGTGGGTCAATTTAGCCCTGGGACTAATGCTAGTTGGAGTTTTCGTGTATGTGCAGGAATGAGTTTGGGCGAAAATTACATTTCGGGACATCCAGCGACCGCGTAAAAGCGTGCTGGGCAAAACCGCTCGTCGAGCTGGCCCTCGTAGGCTAGCTCACCGAGCTGGCCCTCAGAGGCCTGCTCGGCCGAGCTGGAGGCCAGCTTGCGACGAGCTGGCCTGCAAGAGCCAGCTCGACGAGCTGGCCTGCAAGAGCCAGCTCGACGAGCTGACCTACGGGAATCAGTCAAAAGACTGATTCCCGGCCCCACGAAGTCACGATCGGCCTCACGTCTTCCCACCTGCAAAAGGACACGAATTAGGTCAGAAAGAGGGCCCGAACCGCGTCTATAAATAAGAATTTCCAATTGTAAATTAGATATCTTTAATTATTGTAAATTACCTTAGCCTTTCACCCTTGAAGAATTCTCTCCAGCTTCCCCATCTCCTTCAACCTCCATTGAAGAAGCTCCGAAGGTCCGAAGCTCCATCCACCGAGAATTATTCAAGGTCCATCCTTAAGACCTAGGAAGCCGACTGCAGGGTAGAAAGGTTCCCTGAAAGGGATTTTCGTATCACCTTTTATCTTACTATGTTTGTACTCTTTGATACAGTCTATGAATCCTAGGCTAATTGTATCCCGTGACAATATTCTTCGCCTTTAATGATATTTTAGCTCTTGTTTTGTTCTATGATTATTTGTTTAATCTTTGTCTTACGCTTTATTCAATTGGTTTAACTCATTCAAAAGCCCCAAAATCTAGTAGGCACATATTGCGAGCTGAATCTGACCTAGTCAGAGCCTAGGAGATTGACGACCTCGTAGTTGATTAAGCCCAAATTGCTGAGCCTTAGACCTAGTTTCGGCCTTACAAGGGAATCACGCACTAGGAACTTCAGGAGGGTAAGTAGGGTTAATCGCCTTGAATACAAGTGACTTAGATTAGGTTTTTAATCTATTGACCTAATAATCTATCTTCACCATTATTGTTCATCCATGTTCCTTCGGGTAAATTGCATTAGTGAAAGATCACTTAGGAGTAGTTTAACTTAATTAGGAGTAGTTTAACTTAATTAGGAGTAGAATAACTTAGTTCGAATTAGTATAACTTAGCTAGGAGTAGCATAATTCAACTAGGAGTAGATTAACTTAAACAAAACCAACTCAAAACCCACACAGCCTAGATAACACCTGAGACCAAGTAGCTCGATACTTGTAGTAAATAAATCCTGTGGATTCGATACCTGGACTTTCTAGATTTATTACTTGATAACAACGGGGTACACTTATCCCTTAGTTGGCCTCAGCGGAGACCGAACGCCGCTGAGGCGCGTCATATACCGAGAGAAATCATCTACAATGACCAAGGAAAATCTCTTACCACCCAAGCTCAGTGGCTGGACTGGTCCGAAAAGATCCAAGTGTAGTAATTCCAGTGGACGCTTGGTTGAGACTACATTTTTATTTGAAAAGACTTTTTGGTTTGTTTACCTTGCTGACAAGCATTGCATAATTGAGCTTTCTCAAATCTAAGTTTGGGCAACCCTCAACTAATTGCTTTCTTGCTAATTTGGCAAGGAGGTCCATGCTTACATGACCAAGTCTCCTATTTCATAGCCAGGAATTATCTTCCTTTGACACTAAGCATATATTTTTTGAAAACTTCGTTTCTAAACTCAGCATGAACACGTTGTCAACACGAGGGGCAGTTAAAATCAAATCATTTGTTTTACCCTCGAGTATCCGACACTCAGTGGCATCAAATACAACCTTTCTACCGCTGTCACACAGCTGAGCTACGCTCAATAGGTTATATTTAAGACCTCTGACTAAGGAGACTGACTCAATAGTACGATTTCCTCCAATAGTACCTGATCCCACTATCTTACCCTTTTTATTGTCTTCGAAACTTACATTTCCACCTCGTTTATGCACAAGTGTGATGAACTGAGTTTCATCACCAGTCATATGCCTCGAGCATGCGCTGTCAATGTACCATAGCTTTGACTTCTCCCCGCACCTCAGGCTCACCTGCAATTTAACTAGTTATCTTTAGGTACACAATTCTTTTTGGGTCCTTGTTTGTTAGAGCTAATAGGTGATACATCATACTTAAGTTTGTGATGACATACATTTATGGTGTGGCCATCTTTTCCACAGAAGTCACAAAAGACTACCCTTTGAGAATGCCTCCATTTTTTGTCAGCACAATTGTGCTGAGCATGCCAGCATACCTTTGTGGTATGTCCTTTCTTTCCGCAGAAGTCACATTGGACATTCCCCTGAGTGTTCCACCTACGCTGACTTGTACCTGAGTACTCAGCTTTTGGATGGAAACTTTTCTTAGCCGATGCATTCAGCTGATTCTGTATTGATGTGATATCCTTCCTCAGTTTCTTAGAATCTGATTAGACTTCCGAGACAAACCGATGCATGATTTTTAGATTTTCATCTTGCCTAGTATTGTCCTGGAGCAGATGTTGGAGGTCACTCAGTTTGACCTCCTCAATCTCATCACATCGCCTACTGCGTGCTCTTATTTTCTTGTTACACTTTTTGATCAGTGTATAGAGGTCACTCAGGGCATTAACCATTTCATTTCTGAGCAAGGGTATAGATGTTATCTCATTAGAGTGTTCCTCATGGTCAGACCCATCTGAGAGGTCAGCTTGCTCAGATTGGTCGTTGTCAGTAGCTTCGTCAGCCATAAAACAGATGTTTGCTGACTCAGTGGCATCAGCTTCTGATGAGGTTGACTCATCACTGTCACTCCATGTGGCCACCATTGCCTTTCTGCTTCCTTTCTTGACCTTCTTTAAAGTAGGACAGCTTGACTTGATGTGCCCAGCCTGATAACATTCAAAGCAGGTGACGGGCTTTGAGCTATCCTTTTTGTATCGGCTGTCGTTACAATCAGCTTTATGTTTATCACTTCTTTTAAATGGCCTATTGTTGTATTTGTCGTTTTTCTTAAACAACTTCTTCATCTTCCTTGTAAACATGGCCATTTCCTCATCATATAATGAATCAGCTTCTGTTGAGTCAGCTTTCATAATAAGAGATTTTTGCTTCTTGTCCTCAGACTTTTCTTTAGCCTCAAATTTCTTCATGGAGATCTCGTGGGTCAGCAGAGATCCAATCAGCTCATCATATTTGTACGTGGTCAGGTCCTGAGCTTCTTCCACATCTGTCTTCTTAGCTTGCCAGCTCTTGGGGAGACTTTTTAAGATTTTCTTCACATGTTCATCTTCTATGAAGTTCTTGCCGAGTCTCTTAAGCTCATTTATGATATTGGTGAACCTTGATTTCATCTCAAACAACTCGTATAGTCTCATGTGTTGATTCACCTTGGACTCCTTGGCCTTGCTTGTTCCTTCATAGGTCACCTCCAGCTTCTTCCAAATTTCCTGTGCTGACTCACAACCTGAAATTTTGTTGTACTCTGCAGCATCTAACGCACAGTGAAGCATATTGATAGCCGAAGCATTATTCTGTAATTTTTTAAGGTCATCCTCTGACCACTTAGACTCACTCTTGACAGATTTTACTCCGTCAATAATTTCATAGGGAACAAACGGGCCTTGGACTATTGCCAGCCATGCACTCATGTTTGTTGTCTGAATGAAGTTTTTCATTCTGTTCTTCCAAAATGTATAATGTGACCCGAAGAATAAAGGAGGCCGACTAATAGATAATCCCTCAGGGAGTATCTGTGTTGTTTGATTTCCTGGAAGGAAATGAGTGTTGTTCTCAGCCATTTACAGGGATCAGCTCAAGATAGTTTTATCTTGAATAGTGAGCTGCTGAGCTCTGATACCACTTGTTGGTCCCGTGTATCTTAATATGGTTAGTTCCAAGGGGGGGGGGGGGGGTTAGGAACTAATATAACTTTTTCGCTTAATAATGTTGACTTAATTAAATGTTTGATAATTTAACTCAGCTTTAGGTCAGCAAGACTGAGTGAAGTGTGAGACAGCTTTAAACAGACACTGACTAGAGCTGTTTCAATTGTGAGTTGGGAAATAACACTTTAGGTCAGCTTCCAACTCAACACTCTGATTACTCAGCGTCGGCTTATACAAATTATATACTGAGTAATTTAAGCAAGCAACACATACATATATATCAAGAGAAAGGGTTAGAGATTACTCAGCAATCTTATCCTAGTTCGGCCTCACCGCCTACGTCCAGTCCCCAGAATCCCTCCGGGCTTTTTCAATCCACTACTGAGCTCTTTAAAGGTAGAGCAAAAACCGTTTATAAAGCAATTGAGTATGTAAGAGTACCGCCCTCTATTCATCTACTCAATCCTACTGAGCGCTATAACTGGACACTCAGATTTTCTCTACCGCTGAGTACTAAAACCGAGTACTCAGCTTCCCTCTTCTAACCTTTGCAATTGATACAAGATTGTTCTCACTAAACGAAGAACACTTTAGATGAATACAAATTCACTCTAGACTTTTACATAATGATTAGAAATTGGGTGTAAGAACTTGCTTTCTTTTCAGACAGCTTCTATTTTGGATTTTCACTCTTGTGAAGATTTGCTTTACCGTCTGTATTTGCTTGTATGTGTCGTGTAGATCCAAGTGATGAACTTGTCCTTTTATAGTGAATTCTGAAGCTTCAAATCATTTGAATTCCGACATATCCGTTGGGAGTAACAGTCTTCAATCGTCATTCATTGGCCAGCTTCCAGAATCACAGGCCAATCCTGTCGTCTGATTTTAGCAGGCGTCAGGCTTGCCAGTTTCGTCTTCTTACGCCAGGTTCATCTTCTAGCGCCAGTTTCGCCTTCTAGCCAAATGCCAAATGATCCATGCGTCTCGAAAAGGTCTCTAGGCAGTTTTTCGAGACTTCTGAATTGGTGCAGACCTGTGTCGGGCTTTGTCTTTTAGTCAACAGATCATTGGCGTTGTCCTGACGAATACTCAGCTTGATTGTTTGGCTTTGCCTTTTAAGATTTCCTTTGTCGGGGATGAGTTACGTTCTACTCAGCTTCTTCGGTCGGCTTCGCCTTCAAGCGTTATTCTGTAGAAGACTTTTCTTTTATAATGCTGAGTTTGTATTTCACTCAGCTTTTGTGGCTTATGCTGACTTTGTTCTGTCTTACTTTTAGTTCATGTTCTCGTTAATAAATATAATCAACATTGAACAAACACATTAGTACAATTAAATCAAAGCACTTAAATTTAATTGTCTTAATCATGGGATTAACTTAAATAATTTTGTCAAATCAAAATCATGTGGAAAGGTGTTTCAACAGATATTGCCAAAGCTCTCCTGATTCCATTTGCGTAAGTTTCTTTGCAGATTATTCACTGCTGCTGACAGGTTCCTTTGTCCCGCTACCCTATTTGCAAGGTACTAATGGAAGCCTGGATGAAGTAGATAAGCCGTCTGGACCTTAAAGGGAGCAACTCGGGGTCTACTGTCTATCTCACCAAATTCCAGAAAAAGAGGGACGTGATCTGAATTTTGATGGGCCAGGTGATGCACAGATGCCTCGGGGAAGCCGTGACACCATTCAATACTGCAGAGGGCCCGATCTAGGCTGCATGCAACTCGGGTTCTTGGAGAATAGCCTCAGAACCAAGTGAACAGAGGCCCCACAAAACCAAGATCAATAAGTTAAAGCTCGTCAATCCAATCGGCAAATCTCGAGTAGCGAGCAGGCATGGCTGCTGATCCCCCTTATTTTTCCGACGCATTTTTAATGCAGTTGAAATCTCCTGCTAAAATCCACGGATGAGAGATTGTACCCTTGAGGTGACGAATATCTTCTATGAATTGATTCTTGTAGCTTATTTGGGGGTGAACATAGACTGGGGTGAATTCAAACTGGACGTCGTGGAACGGGCCTCCCGTTATCTTAACCAGCGAATCTAAAAATTGGGAGTTTCTCTCAAATATTGTAATCGTGAACCTGTTGCTGTCCCAGAACATCCAAATTCCTCCCCTAAAGCCTTCTGTGTCAATAACTTCCATACTTGAGAAAACTAGGGACAGACGAAGCGCATCCCTGCATCTCGGGAGACGAGTTTCGACCAACACCAAAATTCTAGGCTTCTTTGATTGCAATATATGTTTTATTGTTCTTTGGAAATGACCTCCTCCCACCCCAAAGCAATTCCAAATCATGATCTGCATTGATACTAATTATAGCGGTGGCCTTAACAGTTTCCAAGCTAATCACTAGCTTGGACCGTGTCAATTCCTTCCATCCTCGAGGCCCCATGTTCAACATCTCATATTGTTGTTTCCTTAACGTAATCCGTATCACTAAACAATGGTAAGCTTCCCTCATCCAGGTCTCCCGTAAGGTTGGCTAACACCGAGAAAGGATTCCCCTCAGGTTCCCTCCTGGTTCGTTTTCCATGCTTCCCTCCATCAGGGTCTCGGCTCAGGATTCAGACTGAGTGTGCTGTCGTAGGGTGGCTTTCTATTGATGCTTCCCTTCAGTTTGTTTGATTGCATTACCTATGTGGGTGGATGGCTTTCTATTGATGATTATACGATTTTCGTTACTGTTTTCTTTGAAATGGAACTCCCCAGATGCCCCCTGATGAGTTTCCAGATTATTTCCCGCCTTCTTCGCCAATATCCTCCGATATCTCATTACTCAATGGTGGTATGGTTCGGGGCCGGATGAATTTTCGTCTTGGCACAATCATCTAGGGGCCGTACTCTAGAGATTTAGTCTGGTCATTCTTTGTGGACGTCTCCAACTCTTGTATGGGCTGAACATTATTCCCACTTCCGTTTGAAGCTTGCGCTGCACGTAAACTACTTTCATAGAGACAATCCTTCACTACATGTCTGTATCTCCCGCACTTCGTACAGGCTGTATAAAGCCCTTCATATTCCATACGTTGTTCTGCTCCTTCCAGTGAGAACCTTACGATAAGGGGTTTTCGGAGGTCAACCTCGACGCAAACCCTAGCAAACTTGCTGTGCGCTGCCTTTGTTGTATTTTCATCCACTTTAATAGGCTTGCCAACCGCTTCCGCCACTACCATCAGAAGGTCTTCATCATAGTACCATAACAGAAGTTCCAAGAGATGAATCCAAACCATCGTTGTCTCCAAGAGGGCCTCTGAAGGGGAGAAGTTTGCACTCCACGTTCTTACTATAAGATAATTCCCCTAGATCATCCACGGTCCATCTTTGATGATGTGATCTCTATCTAGGTCATTATCAAGTTTAGCCAAATAGAATCCATGCCCTAGGTCCATGACAGTAACCTCACTGATTGGTTTCCAAAGTTCCTTGATCCGTCTACTCAGAGCCAAGTAACCTAGGTTCCTCCCTAGAAGTTTAACGATCAAAGCACTTTCCCATTGTTTCATTAGTTGAGATTTCAGGCCTAGATCAATTGTCACTACTGGTTCGAGTGGATTAGCATTGTCAAAATTAATCAGGACTTTGCCTGACTCACGGTAGTTCATGCGCGAACGATTTGCCTTATGATCAGGTTCTGTAACGAGTAAATCCTTCCACAAAGTTCTTGAAAGGCTCTTCTCAGGGCCAAAAATCTGGTTTGCATATTTATCCGATGGGATCGGCGGTGGGGTTTTGCTTGGGGGGGACATAGGACGACGTCGGCAGGTCAGGAGGCTCTATCGCAGAGTTTTAGGATTTAGGTCTGGGTATTATAGAGTTTAATCACTCCGGTTAAGTTGTTTTACGCCCAGTTTTTTTAAATGAAATTAAGTAAACTGAACTAAATGTTACTGGACTGAATTGAAATTATATTATTAAACTTTAAAAATAATAATAATTAAAATAAAAAATTTAAAAGAATAATAATAGTTCTAAAAATAATAATAAATAATTATAATACATAATTATAATTATAATAAATAATGATAAATTATTGAATTGAACTTAAAATTACTGATACTGAAATTAAGTGACAAAGAACATGACATTACTCGTGAATGATAAATTATATCTATGATACCGATAACGAATTTCAATCTTATACTAAAAATATATATTATTATTTAAAATATTTTTTATATATTTAAATTTGGAAAAAGTACAAAAATAAACATTGTAGTTACACATGTTTTCGAACAACATTCATGTGGTTTAAAAGTTTGCAAAATGGTATCTTGAGGTTCATTCCGTTAGCAAACACAGGTCAAATTGGATAACGGTGTTAAAAGTCAAATGAAAAAAAGTTAATTTGGTCATTATATTTATTTATTTTATAAATTAACCCCTCTTAATATCTAATTGGGGTAATTATAAAAAACTACCATGTGGTTTGTCCGATTTACGATATGGTACATGTGGTATTTTTTTTTCAAACACAACCTTGTGGTTGTCATTTTTAGCAAAATCAAGGAGACGACAGAAATTCTATTAAATTGCTGATGTGGCATAAATGCATTTTAGGAAAACCGATTTTTTTTATTTTTCTTTCTCTCTCATTCTTCTTCCATTTTTGTTCCTTCCTCCTCCTTCTTCCTCACCCTTCTTCTTTTTCATTCTTCCTCCTCCTTCCTTTCTTCTTCTTATCTTTTTCTTTTTATTCTGGAATTTCCAGAATTTTGAAATATCCAAAATTCTATAAATTTCGGAATTAAGTTGGAATTTTCCAGTGTTTAGAACGCTGGAATCAGCATTCAAAACGCTGGAAAATTCCAGCATTAATACTGAAAAGTTCCAGTATAACGATGCAATTTTTTCAACGTGACTGGAAAAATTCCAGTGTTTAATGTTGGAATGCTGGAAAATTCCAGCACTAACACTGGAATTTTTCAGCACAATGCTGGAAATTCCAACATTAGTCAAACGAAAAGAAAAGGAGGAAAATAAGAAGAAATGAAGAAGATGAAGAAGAAGGAGAAAAAGAAAGGAAGAAGAAGGAGGAAGAAGAAGGATGAGGAGAGAGTGTGTAGAAAAGTCAACAATAATGGTCAAAATGGTCATAAATTGCATATTCCGAAATTACCCCTCTAATTTAACAGAGTTAAAAAATTTGCCTTTATTTTGTTAACGGTGACAACCACAAGGTTGTGTTTGAAAAAAAAATACCACAGGCACCACATCGCAAATCGATCGAACCACATAGTAATTTTTTATAATTAACCCTATCTAATTATCACAAACAAACCCCAAAATAAAAAATAAAAATCAATTATACCATCTTCTTCATCTCTCTTTAATAAAATCAAAACACATCACTCTCCCTCTCCATTTTATCTCTCTAAAAATATATTTCTTCTTTCTCTCTCTTCTCTCTCTCCTAACATCGATTTATTAGTAAAAATGGAAAAATGTTTGCTTTCATTACCCTTATCACTCTTTTCATCAATTCAATACTTTTCCAATTTCTACTTCATTAAACCTCTAATGGCAGAACTTATCATGGAGGGAACCTGCAATTTCATCTTTTTCTCTGTAATTTTTAATGAGTTGTTTGGTTAATTTGCTTGATTGTAACCATTAATTTACTTGATTGATTAATTTCCTAGACATATGATCCGTGCCTTTGAAAGAGAAAGCAGCAATTGTGATCCGCAGAATTCGAATTGGCTCTTGTAGCAGTAACTAACATTCGAGTCCTTGGTACTCGACTCTTTTATTCCCTCAACCACTTTCGATAAATGAAATAAAGAGCAACTCTGCTGGAGAGACTAAGAAAGAAAAAAGTAGTTAAAGTCACTGAGAAGTGAATCTAGGACGATTGGCCAACCACATAAGCTTGACTTTATATAAAATAGAAATAAATAACTGAAGGAAAATAGGCAAACGTTTGGCAGCGAAAATATAAAATTTTAACCTATTTCCTTTAACCAAGACCCGTTAGTCGTTATTTCATATAAAGAGGGATAGAAGGAAATACATTTCTGAAGAACTATCTACTGTTGCTAGCGAAGTGCCCTCAACTCTAGATCCGAGTTCACGAGCACAAGACAAAATACAAGATCAAATTAATTAGAATTGAACCAAAGTATAGCAATCAAAATAGACTGCCTCTAATTAATCAACACAAGATCAATGATAACGAGAAAGAGATAAAATCAATTGAACGGAAGCAAGCGGTGGAAATCTCATCCTCAATAGAGGGCTCGAAATTTCTCTCTCTCCGGAAGGACTATGGTTGGCCGAAATTCTCAGTAGCAGGGGGTATTTATAGCCTCTCGTATCTAAACCCTAGTTAGATAGAATTAGGTTATTAAATAAGAGTTATATTTGGAATAATATTCTTGTTATTATTATTATCTACAATTATATATAAATATAAAGATAATAATAACTTATTGATAGGATAATAATTAGGAGCAATTTAATCTCAATAAACCTCCTAACTTATTTATCCTATAATTAATTTAATTCATAATCATAATCTAATTATAATTGTCCGAATTTAAATTAATTCCTTATGTGTCCCTACACATAAAAATCGCCCCTTCTCTTATTATTGGGCCTTAGTGGACTTAGTTGGGCTTTTGTCAATTAATTAATATCTGTTTCTCTTTTGGGTTCCAAGTCTTATGTGTGACCCATTAGGTTCTTATTGCTTCTAGCCATATACAACCATTAAATTAATTTCTCAAAATTACATTCAATCTTTGTATAACGGAATGAGTACGCGAACTGTGATTGGCAGATCCGAGACATTCCCCTAGAGCTATAAGAAGACAGGTTGATTCCGTCATTGACCTTTCCGTATTAGTTACAGTATAATTCGATCCTTTGTCAACTACATCCTTGAACAGAATCTTATGACTATGGATTATGTCAAGTCACATATAACGAGACGTTCGTTTTACTTGTACAGGCCGAGTTAACTCCAATTAGATAGGTTAAGTGAAATCTTCATTTCAAGTCTTAAGCTATCACCTTGCAAGGATTTAGAGTCAAGTCTTCCACAAGCGATCCTTGGACGTATCTCCCATTTATCAGGAGTGACAAATGCTCAATCCAATGTTAACTATCCTGCAATTACTTCCTGTGATACCCAACGGCTGCCGTACACACCCCAGAGTCATCCCTGTTATGGATCGTGTTACAACAGGATCAAAGCATCACATTCCATAATCCAGAATCACTAATTAACATTCCTTTGAGTCTTAGGATTACTTATACCTATTAATACCAATGAGATGAACAGGTGACAAGGATAAATCTACCCATCCTGTTATCTCAAGTCGGGCCTCCAATCCTAATGAACCCTTTCATTGGATCCATGCAACTGTCCAGATATCTACATATCTGAAGCTTGTGAGATCAGCTCTCTGTCTCGACAGAAAACATTGTTACATGCAAGTCTTAACAGTGTTATGTCAATCCCAATTCAAAACATATCACTTGACTTGGGGTGGTTTTCAGTTTATTAGTTTATTATAATGTTTGTCTCGCTTCATGCTTGTATGAACACTTTATAATCACTTTAAATAAACTTAGGGATTTCCTTTTATTTAGACTTATTTAGTTCTTTAAAAGTGGTTGCCTTTATACAGTTATGAAACCATATCTTATTAAAACAAATGACATAAAGAACAATTCATTTACAGTAGGTTTATATCCTAGAACAATTGTCTATAGAACACTAAACCCCAACAATAACATCATTGGGTCTCATTTCCTTACTCGGTTACTCTCAAACCAACCTGGAAATAGGAAAGGTTTCGAAATCCTATTAAATCCTGTCAAACAACTAAAATCGTTGCTGATCCAGAAAATGAGTGGGTGATTTCCGAAGGAGTTGCAGTGTTGATTGAAGGATGTCGATTTAGATTGGAAGCGATACGAACATATGTGTTTGGTGCTATTTCTTCATCATCATCGTCGTGCCTGGATGAATCGGAATTGGAGGAGTTGCAGTGAAGAACCAGAAATGTTTGTAGAAGCAACTATCTATACGCGAGAGACAAGATGGGTTGGGCAATTTTGCCGTTTTTGCTGAAGAGGCGAATGAAAAAGCTTCAAGAAGCTCTGGTGGCTTAAAAGAGAGTTGAGGAGAATTACGAAATTGAAAATTTTGGTGCTGTTGAGTTAGAACAGGCTGGGATTGAGATAGTCCAGAAGAAGGAAGATGAATGGCAAATCAGGGTCTGATTTTGTAGATGATTTAAATAGTAAAAAACAAAAATAATTTATTTTTAGAGAGAGAAAATATAGAGAGAGAGAGTGGGTGTGTTTTGATTTTTATACACGAGTCCCCGGAAGAAACAACTCAGCAACTACCGTTATTCGATTCCCCTCATTACAAATCGACTCCACCCTTCGCCGATCATCCGATTGCAACCAAGGATCCTTCCAAACTAAAATTTGATCACCTCTCCCAATTCTCAATCGCACTCCCTCTTGCAAAACTTTAATCGAGCTCCATACACTCCTCCAAACAAAACTGGGGTTATTGTCCAATTTGAAAGATAAAAACGAGCCCTGTGAATAATATCTAGCTTTGAACAAACGACTCATTAACGTATTCGGATTCTCAATAAGCTTCCAACCTTGTTTTCCAAAAAGAGCAAGATTAAAATCATGTAAGTTCCTGAAACCTAAACCTCCTCTTTCCTTTTTTATACATAACCGATCCTAATTGCACTAGTGAATCCTACGAGCACCATTAGCCTTCGTACCCCACCAAAAAGAATTCATCATTTTCTGAATCTCATCATAAGTGGACTTAGGTAAAAGGAACGTACTCATGCAGAACGTAGGCAAGGATTGAGCAACCAACTTCAACAACACTTCCTTACTTGCATTTGATAAAAAAAATCTACGTCCAACTTTTGAACCTTTTAATCAATTAGTCATTCAGAAAGCCAAAAATAGCCTTTTGGACCTACCAATAAGCGAGGAAATACCCAGATAACGACCTATATCCAAAGGCGTGTGTACCCCAAGAATTCCTTTGATCAGCTCCCTACTCTCACTACTAACATTAGCACTAAAATAAATATCAGACTTATGCAAATTCACAGCCTGACCCGATATCACCTCAAAGGAACGAAGCACACTACTAATCTGTCTACATTTATCCTTTGTAGCATTGAAAAATAAAAAGCTATCATCGGTGAAAATAAGTGGGAGATGCTGGGAGCACCAATACAAACCCGACATCCCGTAATTTTGCCCTCCTATTCAACTTTGGATATTAACCGAGACAAAACTTCAGTACAGATAATAAATAAATATGGCGATAGAGGATCCCCTTGTCTCGAACCTCTCCTCGGGATCACAGGCCCAAATAAAGCCGAATTGACAGCAACCTCGTAGGAGACCATGCTAACACACAACATCATCCACCGAACCCACTGATCATGAAAGCCCGTGCGAACTAAAATAGATTTTAGAAAGCCCCAGTCCATCCTATCATATGCTTTGCTAATGTCAATCTTTAACGCGACCTCACCCTTACCGCCTTTTTGTTTTCGCTTCATATAATGCATGATTCAAATGCAATTTGCACACAATCAATCAATGACCGTCCCGTAATGAAAACAGATTGACTCTCAGAAATAACATTAGGTAATACATGTTGGTCCTGTGTAACGTGACAAGATTAGTTCTAAGGGGGGGGGGGGGGGGTTAGGAACTATTTAAAAAATTTCACGTTATGGCTGACTTCTTTTAGTTTTAAGACTTCAACTTAGTCCTTTAGCACAATGATGCTCAGTAAGATCAGAGGCAAGCTTAGTCAACTGGTGACTAAAACTTCTTCTATCGTGAGTCAGGAGATAGCACTTAAGTCTATTCCTAAACTCAGCTCTCAGATCACTCAACTCTACGTATGTTCTTTTTAGTTTTTTACTAGGCAATACACAACAAGCAATATAAAAGAGTAAAGGGTTAGAAAGATATTACTCAGCAGACTTATCCTGGTTCGGCCTCCTTGCCTACGTCCAGTCCCCGGAATCCTTCCGAGCTTTTTGAATCCACTACTGAGCTCTTTCAGCTAGAGCACAAACCTTTTATAATAGTCACTGAGTATACAAGAGTACCTTCCTCTATTCTTCTACTGAATACCATCTCTTCTACTGAGTGCTATAACCAAGCAACTCAGCGTCTCCTTTCTAAACTCTAGAATTGATAAAGTGTTTGTTCTAACAAATTGAAGAACACTTTAGATGAATTAACAATCTAGGCTTTTACACAAAGAATAAGAATTGGTGTAAGATTTGCTTTGCTTTTCAAGACAGAAACTTCAAGTTGCTATTTGGTCAGCGTTTCGACTTCGTGAAGATCTGCATCGAATGAAGCATTTGAGGGGCCTATTTATAGTGACAGCTGAGACTCCAGTCATTTTGAATTTCGAAATAACCGTTGGAGGGAAACGGCTTCCTGTCGCTTTCGCTCGGTCAGTGCTCAGCGTCTTTGGCCAATAAAAATGATGCATCTTCTGTCTTCGTCAGGGATCAATTGCTTTTGCTCAGGTTCGTCAGAGTGTCTCCACATTTACGACAAAGTCTTCCAGACAGCTTCCTGCTTCGTCTGAATATTTCCCAAAGTGGAAAGACTTTGTCTCTAAGTTGTTCAGGTCATGCTGACCTGACTTCCTTATCTATTGACTCAACAACTTCAGCATGAAGCTATTGAGAATCCTTCTCGATCCTTCTTGCAGCTGGGTTGAGCTTCGTTCTGCTGGGCCGCAAGGCTTGAAGACGTTGATTGGGCTTTGACATTCTCTTGTGGGCTTTTGGGCCTTGATCTTTTAATGTCTTTGGATTCTTATAAATTAAATAACTCAACATTGAACAAACACATTAGTATGAAATAAATCAAAGCATTGAAACTTAATGTGTTAGAATAATTTATCATGGGAATTTAAATCTAACTTAAATAATTTTGTCAAATCAAAATCATTGTGGAAATTGTATTTCAAAAATACACACTTTAGACGATTAGCCAAAACCTTAGCTATTAATTTATAGAGAACATTGCATAGGAAGATGGGTCTGAGTTCAATCATTCTTACCGGATTATCGCACTTTGGAATGAGAGTAACAATAGTATCATTCTTTTATTTATCTCTTTATTCTCTTTTTCTTTTATCTAATTTTAGTAAAAAATATAATTTTAATATTTTAAAATATTATTTATAATATTTAAACTAAAAATATAATCTTTTTATTTTTAATAAAATATTTATTAATAACTATCAATATTTATATTTATGTGAATGTTTTAAGAGCATTTTCAATGGTTCATATCCACAACCACTCAATATACATGACACATTATCATTGTAAGATTTTTTTTAATAAACTTCATTTTATTAAACTATTAACTGTAATGGTTAAACTCTATAACCACTCAATCATAAGGGAGCCACCAATCATAAGAGATCCACCAATCAATTAAACTTTATTATATTATTTTAAAAATTAAAAATATATTATAAAAATAGTCATACTTAATGGCCTTGTTTGGTAAAAAGGAGGAAGTAACACCTCAGTTCTATCGTTACTGTTTTATATTATATATAGACATGAAGAGAATTAGAGAGATTTTAGAAATTAATTTAAATTATGTAGAACTCTTAGATATAGTACGGATAAAATAATATTTTTATAGATAAATATAATAATATAATTAAAATTAATATATTATATATTATATTATATTTTTTATCAGTAAAAAAATGACATCTCAACTCTATCGTTACTGAAAGTGTCCTCACCTAAGAGGAGGTTCTCACTTGATCCCTCCTATATATATATATATATATATATATATATATATATAAAACGCTGTTGTCATGGGGGTTCAAACCTTGGACCATTTGTTTACACTCCAAATTACTTACCACTGAGCCAATTACTTTCCTTATGTGATATGTGCCGCGCTGATTAATATATCATCGCACTGTAGCTTTCATTGTTTAATATTTGACACATACACTTATTAATATTGATTAAATATGCATAATAATGAATTATTAATAGAAAAAAAAAAGAAATGTGCATAATAATGAATTATTAATAGAAAAAATTCAAGAACATGCTCCAATTTCTTATTTATTTAATTCCTTTATATTTTGTAATTTATGTTATATAAGAAAATATATTTTTTTAAACATACGTTATAACATATAATTTAACTTTTTTTTTTGAAACAACATATATTTTAACTTTTAAAACGCGAACTATGAAGTTTAGAACGTACGACATATTTTTTAGAACATACGTTATGTTTTTTAGAACATGTGTTATGTTTTTTCGAATATGAGTTATAAATTATATTTTTGGAAAAAATGAAAAAACGATCCAAATATCTACTGATTTTTTTAGAACATTATACTTAATTTTTGGAACACAAACTACAAACTTTAGAACATACGTTATGTTTTTTAGAACATGTGTTATGTTTTTTCGAACATGAGTTATAAATTATATTTTTGGAACAAATGAAAAAACAATCCAGATATCTACTGATTTTTTTAGAACATTATACTTAATTTTTGGAGCACAAACTATAAACTTTAGAACATACGTTATGTTATTTAGAATATGAGTTATAAATTATATTATAGAACAAATGCAAAAATGATCCATATATTACTGTTTTTTAAACAACAATTGTTTTCCTTATCCATTATGGAGCGCGCCGATTAATATACCATTATCCATGTAGCTTCTATTGTTTAATATTAGACATATACACTTATTAAATATCGATTAAATGTGCATAATAATAAATTATTAATAGAAAAAAAAAAGAAATGTGCATAATAACGAATTATTAATAGAACAAAAAAATTCAAAAACATGCTCCAATTTTTTATTTATTTAATTTCTCTATATTTTTTTGTAATTTATGTTTTTAAATGTTAAGGACGGAATTCTAAATAATGTTACATAATTCTAAACTTTATAATTTATGTTCTCCAAATTAAGTATAATGTTTAAAAAAATCAGTAAATATCTCGATCATTTTTGCATTTGTTCTATAATATAATTTATAACTCATGTTCGAAAAAACGTAACGCATGTTCTAAAAAACATAACACATGTTCTAAAGTTTATAGTTTATGTTCCAAAAATTAAGTATAATGTTTTAAAAAAATCAGTAGATATCTGGATCGTTTTTTCATTTGTTCTATAATATAATTTATAACTCATGTTCGAAAAAACATAACACATGTTCTAAAAAAACATGACGTATGTTCTAAAAAATATATCGTACGTTCTAAACTTTATAGTTCGTGTTTGTTCTATAATATAAATTATAACTCATGTTCGAAAAAACATAACGTATATTTTCTTATATAACATAAATTACAAAAATATAGAGGAATTAAATAAAAAATTAGACCATGTTCTTGTATTTTTTTCTATTAATAATTCATTATTATGCATATTTCTTTTTTTCTATTAATAATTCATTATTATGCATATTTAATCGATATTAATAAGTGCATGCGTCAAATATTAAACAATATTTAGAACATCGTCCTTAACATTTTAAAACATAAATTACAAAAATATGGAGAAATTAAATAAATAAGAAATTAGAGCATGTTCTTGGATTTTTTTTATTAATAATTAATTATTATGCACGTTTCTTTTTTTTCTATTAATAATTCATTATAATGCACATTTAATCGATATTAATAAGTGCATGCGTCAAATATTAAACAATAGAAGCTAGAAGTGCAGTGGTATATTAATCAGCGCGCGACATAACACACAAGAAAAGTAATTAGCTTAGTGGTAAGTAATAAGGAGTGTAAACAAAGGGTCCAAGGTGTCAAACCCCCATGGCAGCAGCATTTTTTTTTAATTTTTAGACTCAAAACTACGTAGTTTTAGGTGGTTCTCACCTAAGCAAGTGTCCTCACCTAAGAAAGGGTTCTCACAAGAGCCCTCCTATATATATATATATATATATATATATATATATATATATATATATAAAGAATTAGAGAGATTTTAGGGATGAATTTAAATTCAGTAGAACTCTTAAATATAGTACGGATAAAATAATATTTTTATAGATAATATAATTAAAATTAATATATTATATATTATATTATATTTTTTATCAATAAAAAAGGAGGAATTGACACCTCAGCTCCATCGTTATCGTTTTATATTATATATAGATTCAATACCATGAATATAGTTGGTGCATTTGTTAGCCCAAATGGCATCACTAGAAATTTATAACCGAGTGCAAACCACGGTCTCTGGAATACTCGCACATGCTATTCGTAATTGCCAATACCCATATCTCAAATCAATTTTTGAGAAAACAATGGCTCCCTTTGATTGATCTAGAAAATCGTCAATCGTTGGCAACAGATACTTATTCTTAACGATCACTTTGTTAAGTTGTCTATAGTCAATGCATAGTCGCATGCTTCCATCTTTATTTTGTCACAAACAAAACCAGTGCTCCCTATGATGAAATACTTAGTATTAATGAATCCCTTTTCTAGCAGCTCCTCCAATTGCTTCTTTAACTCCTGTAATTCTACTAAGACCATCCTATAAGGTGCAATATAAATTGGAGCAACTCCCGTCAAAGTTTCAATGGAGAAATCCACATCATGTTGAGGCTGTAAGCTAGACAAGTCATCAAGAGACACTTTTGGAAATTCTCTTATCACTGAAATCTCCTCCAAGCTAGGACTTGTCTCGTTCAGATCAATAACATAGGCTAGATATGCTTCATATCCTTCTAAGATCAATCGTTTAGATGTCTTTGATGAGATGACACATGTTGGTATAACTCGACGTTCCCCTACAAAAATTATCTTCTGTTTGACTGAAAAGATTCCATCACTACCTCTTTGGTATAGCAGTTTACTATTGCTTTATGTTGTGCTAACCAATCCATCCCTAATATAACATCAATCTCTCTCAAATCCATCAGGATCAAATCGATAGGTAATTATATGTCCACAATCTTGACTAGACCCACCCTTTTCACGTTATTCACTATCACACTTTTCCCTATAAGTACATGAACTTTTAAGTCATATCCTAAAGCTTTATTCTCTCTTGGGATTTGGGATGCAAAAACTTGTGCAATATATGAATATGTTGAGCCTGATATTTTATGATAGTTTCGATTTTATGGTATTTAGATAATAGTTTATGTGTTTGATATTTTCATAATAAAAGACAATTACGTAGTGTTTATTCCCTTATAAAGTTATAATAATACCACGCAATAAGTTTCTTATATTAAAGATAAAACTAAAACAGTTGCCCCACCCATCGGGCATGAACTAATGTTCGTTGGGCAACCGAAAGAATGATTCTGATAAAAAAAAAACTAAAAACTAAAAAATATATTTTTATAATATTATATATTCTTTTGATTTTATAAAAACCATAGATATTTTTAAACACATAATTTTTTTATGAAGATATTCCATGTATTTTTAGTACTAAATAATAACTAGAGCAATAAATGTGTGCTAGCTTTTTTTTATTCATGGATTAACAAAAAAAAAAATCATTTGAAACTAATGTTGAATGCAATTTACAACATATTACACATTTATTTCTAGGTTGTGGTTTCAAAAAAATAAATAAATAAATACAAGATTTGAAAATTTACAACTTGGTAAACAAATTAATTAATGCTAGCTTACAATGGTTGTTCTTGAGAAGGTACTCAATGTAGTTGTATTATTATTATTATTATTATTATTATTATTATTATTATTATTATTATTATTATTATTATTATGGGTTTCCATACATTCACCACCGAATCCTGCAGCCCATCGTCGAATAATTCTCAATAATGTGGCTGCTTTTCTTCTTGCTCTCATCGTTCCACATCCCATTAGCTCCCATATCATTCTCTCAATTCCAGACACAGAAGCTAACTCTTCCACCATGTCTGACCCTCCTTTTCTACACATTGTAACAAGTGTTGCAATTGCACTCTCCCTTGCCCCATCTGATCCTTCCCTTAATATTTTGCTTATTTTTTTAATTGCATTATAAGCTGCTGCCACCGCCACTATTCCACCTCTCTTCACCACCATTTCTAGTATCGTCACTGCCTCTTTCGGAAGCACATTCACTGCTTCATTCAACATCTCCACCACTCTGCCCTCCACTAATCTTCCCACTGTCTCTCTATCTCCTGCCAAATTCAAAATTGCCATCAAAGCGTCTTTTTTTGAACACGTGTTACCTGTCTTAGCCAAATCCATCAATCCCTTTATCACACGTGTCTTCCTCCCTAACCGTTTTCGATGCGACTGGTCACCAGATAAGCTGAATATGGTGGCTGCTGCGTTAGCCTTTGCCTCCCATGTCACACTAGAGCGTAACACTTCGATAACTCCATTTAAAGCTCCGTTTGTTTCCAGTATCCTTGTTTTGTTTGGTGCGAGAATAAAAAGGTTAAGAATAGTTGTTACGGCATTAACCTGTAGGTTCGGAATTTCTAAACCTATATCCGACCCTAGGTAAGGTACTAGTAAAGGTATAATTCCAGCTTCGGCCATACATGCTCGGCTATCCGAGTTTGATTTGGCTAGTACGCGAAGCTCATAAATGATGTCGTTGGCTATCTCAAATGACTGCGAGTTAAGAGATAACTTGTTGACCAAAAAAGATAACGTCATTTTCGTAGCTTCAATGGTGGCCTTGTTTTGTATTACGGCAGCGGGTTTATGGTTGTCGTCATCTGATTCAAAAGGAATTTTCTGCTCGCGACACCACATGCCGATCAGATTCTTCAGTGCACAGTTAGAGATGAGATTGGTGTGAATCAGTGTCTGGCCTGTCTTGGGACAGGTGTTGTGTCCTGATTCAATCCAGAGGTTGATCGATTCCCGATCATACGTTTGGCCCGTTGCCATAACGACAGGGTCTCGCATCAAATCCAGGCTAATCGGGCATCGGAAGTCTGTGGGGATGTTGAGCTCCACTGAAGGTTTTCGTCGGTGGTGATCAGAGGATGGCATGGATGATCTGTAAAGAATGCATTTAGCGTAGCGCACGAGGCCTATCAAAGCAAGCAACTCCGATTTTGATTTGTCGTCAATTTGATTTTGGAGCTCATCTTCGTGACTATCGATTTCGTCTTTGCAGAAGGAAGAATTCCGTAATCCTAATTTATCAAATATATCTGCTAGCTTAAAATGATCAGGCACGATCTGTTTCCTGATCCGATCAAGCATATTTAACACCTCTCGCCTTAGATAATCATCTTTGGGATCCAAATAAACTTCTGCCTGCAAGCACTGTTTTCTAATCAAAATCACAAGCTCTTGAATATCTTGGCTTAATCCAATCTCTTTCACTGGAAAAATATCCAAGAGCGTTGACAATTCAAGTGTTAATTCAAGAAAGCTGCTAGATAGTGATTTGATTTGAATTAGAAGCCACATCTTGGGTCCATTTGATTTGAATTTGATTCTTTGTAAGACTATATACATTTCTTCAAAACAGAGGAGAGTAGGAGCGAGAAATAAAATGGGATTCCGAAGAAGCTCATCGAATAAGATAGCTAAGAGGTTGGATTTGCGGATAATTGAAAGAGATTGACGGTGTAGAAGGGATTGGAGAGGTTTAAGAGAGGAAATATCTTGCGATAAAACAAGTAAAGATTGAAGGAGTTTGTGGTCGGAGAAATTGGGAGGTATAAATGCTCCGGCAGACGGCCGCCTTTTCCTGGGAGGGAAAATTTGAGGAGATACCGCCATGAATGAATTGAAAAGAAAAGAAGGGAATTTGAGAAAAAGGAGAAATGAGGAAGCTGAAAAAATGGGTTAGCTGAAGAAGAAATTGTGATTACTTAATATATTTAAATTTAAATTTAAAATTGAGAAAAGATATAAAGCAGAGGTCAGCTAAACTAAACAAAAGAAGTTGGTGTTTGACTGAATATTTTTTTGGAAGAAATACAGTTATTAAATTAGGCAGCCGGTTTACTGTTTGTTACAGCATACTAATACAACTTTAATCAGAAATTTGCAGCCGTTGGATTAAAACAGGCAGACGAGTTTATTGAATTATTATAATAATAATATTGGAAGAGTATAAACTGATATGCACTAGCCAATATCATTGCTATATGGATGTAATATACATAAAAATAAATAAAAGAAAAAGGTGTTGGGTATAAGGTTGGTGCGGAATTGTTCTCATCATCCACATGTCATTAAAAAATACTAATTCATGCATTATTTGTGTCATTTCTTTAGTTGTGCATATCCAGCTATGACATTAAAACATAATCTTTTTTTCTTCCACTATTATTACATTTTTTTTATTATTTCCTATAAGTTCCCCATCTTTTTAATAATAATAATTATTATTATAATTTTTTTATATAATTTAACTTATTGGAATCTCAATTAATTGTAATCACGTAATAAGCTCTAATTAACTATAACCATCAAATTAAATTAAGACTGTCATGCTCAAATTATTGTTATTTCATATTAGGTTTTTGTCAAGTTATATCCTTAATTATAGAGAAAGAGTGTTAATAATATAAATAGTTGCTACTATTAGGGATGTGTGGTTCAAATTTTGGAATCGAAATATAATGGAATCAGAATTAAAATAATTATTTATTTATCATTTTTTTATGTTATTTAATTTGTTAATAATCAGAATCAAAATCAATATAAAATAATAATAATAATAATATTACTATTATTAAATACTGATTCATTATATTTTTTTCTTTATTTGCTTTTCATTTATTAATTTGATGTATTATACACTTTAATATAGATAATGGAGAGGTAGCTTTTTTTTTTTTTGAAACAACTAGCTTATTGTTAATAATAATAAATAATAACTATGTGAAGATAATAAAATCGTAAAAAAAAATGCTTATCGAAAGTTGATTTTTTAATGTTGAATTAAAAAGAAAATGAAAACAACGTGTTTTGCTTGAGTATAGGAAAATGAAAAATGAGTGAGGTAGAGTAGAGGGAAATGGGTGATTCTACTATTTATGTTTATAAAACATATGCAATCAAATAATAATAATAGGAATCTTTGATTCCTATTCAGATTTCTATGTGCTATTTTAACCAACCAAACACTCTTTTAGTAAAGCACTAGACGTTAGTTTGACGATCAAAATCATTAAAAATTGGTTAGAGATTAATTAAATTTGTATTTTTGAGTTTTTTTTTATATAAATACAATTAGAATATGTATGTACTATCTAAAAATAGTATTATAAAACGATTTAATTTAGAAAAACATTTATATCTGTATATATATATCTTAAATACGTGTTAAATAAACATTTCAGTATCAATATTCTTGAAACAACTGAAACAAGTAAAAACTAATGTCTCCAAGTAATATATAAAAAAGAAATATATTGGTCTTAAGTTTTCAAAAGAATTTTCTCATCACGTTGAACATAATTTGAAGGGATTAAACCTGATTCCTAGCTTCCATCTATTTCACCTTATATATCGATTTTTTTTTGAAGATATATCGATTTTTTTAAAGCTCATATATTGATTTTTTTTGTATTATTATATATTATTATAAATTTGTTATTATATCATTAATTAATAAACTCGATTTTTTTTGTTGTATTATTATAAATTATAAAAATGTTATTATATCATTCATTAATTTAATATGTTATTATATCATTAATTAATACATCCTATTATTTTAAGCGGTATTATTTTATAAATTATAATTTATTATTAATTAAATATTTTAAAATTTTCTTTTTTTACTATTTTGACAATTCGTAAAAAAGATTTTAAAACTATCCTCATCAATTTCTATTTGTTTCTATTATTATATATAGTATAGACTAGATGGATACCCTCGTTTCACTTCGGGAAAGAACCGGTCGACATTATTATTATGAATTGAAACTAATCAAGCATATGAAAACTATTCATTTGGATAGTAAATACAACAAATTTTAAGTTACATGCAAAAATAACTATAACATTTTAAAGTTACATAAATGGTTCAAACATGGTCTTTCATCTCTTCATGCAAGTCCTTACTTTCTATTCTCTGGTGACTTGAATAGTCTACTTTTTAGCTTCTTCCTTTATTTCTTTTTCCTCCATGCATAGTTTTCTTCTGCTAACCGAAAAGGGATGACCAAATGAACACACCATATAAATAGCAAAAAAAGAATATTAAAGAGAAGTACAAATGTTTAATAACAAAATCTAACAACAATTTTTTAACATTAGCTTTCATGGAAGTCATATTTTTTATTTTCTAAATCCAATTGAGATTAATTAAGTAGATAACCATATAAGAAATAATTCAAATGACAAACTCTCTTACAAAAAGAACCATTGTAATTCAAATGAATATAGATCAAGAAATTGAAACTAATGCAAATAAAACTATAATTTGTACTACGGTGAAATAAATCATAAACCATTACACAGATAACTAAAAAATAGAAGCAATAGACAAATAAAGAAATCAGAGGCTTACCAAAGTTTTATCGAGACAAGACATTGGTGTCACGGACCCTAAAGCTTATCTCGTAAGCTAACCTTTTTCTTTTATGAGTCTCCCCTCTGAAACTTGAAGGGGTGCTCCATAGCTTCAACTGAGACTATTTGAAGAGATCTTAAAGAACTATTCGCCCTCCTTAACTGTAGGGTTCGCTGGTTAGAAGTGATTTTCGCTCTACCATTAATTGTTGCACATCCCGTAAGCTAGCCTTTTTTCTTTTATGGGTCTCCCCTCTTTTCTAATTGACATGAATTGATGAAACCTTATGCAGTAAATTAACTTTTTTTTTTTGGAGAAAAAAGAATGGAGAACTTTAAATGCATAGAACTTGGAAATGATCTTACCAGTAACATGATGCGCCTTCACCTAAGTTGGGATGAAGACTCACTAAGGGATAAGTGTAACCCGTCGTTATCAAGTAATAAATTTCTGGTTAAGTCCAGGTTATCGTCCACAGGATTTATTTCTGCAAGTATCGAATTACTTGGTTTCAGGTGTTATCTAGGCTTAGGGGGTTTTGAGTTGGTTTTTCTAAGTTAATCTACTCCTAGGTTGAATTATACTATTCCTAGCTAAGTTATCTGATTCTAACTAAGTTATTCTATGCCTAATTAAGTTACTCTACCCCTAATTAAGTTAAACTACTCCTAAGTGATCTTTTACCAATGCAATTATCCGAAGGAACATGAAGGGATACGATGATAATGAGAATAGATTGTTTAAGCAATTGAATTAAAACCTAAGTCACTTGTGTCCGAGGCGATTAACCCGACCTATCCTCCTAAAGTCCCTAGTTTGTGATTCCCTTGTAAGGCCGAAACTAGCTCTAAGGCTCAGCAATTTGGGCTTAATCTTCTATAGGGTCGTCAATCATATAGGCATTGACTAGGTCAGATTCAGCTCGCAATATGTGCCAACTTGATTTTGGGATTATCGAATGAGTTAAACCAATCTGACGAAGCGTAAGACAAAGATTAAAGCATTAAAACAATTGAATGAACAAGAACTATAATATATATCAAAGATGAAAGTATTGTCACGAAGTTACAATGAGCCTAGGATTCATAACATGTATCAGAGGCTAGACAGAATATAAAAGAAGAAAAATCCCTTTCAGGGAACCTGTCTACCAATGCAGGCGTCTTCCTAGGACTTAAGGATGGAGCTTGAGGAATCCTCGGTGAACGGAGCTTCAGAGGTGTCTTCAATGGAGGTTTGAAGGATATGGAGGAGGTGGAGAGGATTTCTCAAGATGAAAAGCTAAGAAAATTACAAAGATAAAAGATACTAATTTACATTGGAAAAACTCTATTTATAGGCGTGGCTCGGCCCTCTTTTTGACCTATTTTCGTGTCCTTATGCAGGTAGGAAGTCGTGGGGTCCGTCGTGGCATCGTGGGGGCGGAATTGGTCTTTTTGACCAATTCCCGCAGGTCTGCTCGCCGAGCAGGGCGAGCTGCTCGGCGAGCAGGCGCTACTCGCGACGAGCAGCGCCCTGCTCGGTGAGCAGGCATCCTGCTCGCCTAAGCAGGCCTCCAGGGGCCTGCTCGGCGAGCAGGCATGGCCTACGGAGGCCCGCTCGTCGAGCATTCTTGCCCGGTATGCCCCCGTGTGCTTGCCGACTGCCGTCGATGCCTTTTTCGTCCGAACTTATACCTGCGCATGTACAGAAACTCCAGATAACATTAGTCCAAAGGCTAAATTGACCCGCCAATCGCTTATTTTGAGCAAACGCTTCGTTTGGTGCGACTTTTGATGGACCAATTAGCTTCAAAAGATAACGGAATTATACTATGCATGCTATTTTGGCCGTAATTGCCTAAATTGGTCATAAAACGAGCCTAAACAACGAAAAATAAATAAATCGTTTCCAATTCCTAACTAACTCACACAAAAGCATTTAAATGCGAGAAATGCTCGCTTATTAACTAAATAATGCTAAAACCCGTCCTAAAACCGTACCCAAAGATAGGGGTTTTTGACCCCTATCAAACCTCATCGCACTTAAAACTTTACTTGTCCCCAAGTAAACTAAAAAAAACTAAACCCGCAATCACAAGCAAGCTAGAAAACCTCCCGGTTTGACTAGGTGCTTGACACAATTTCGAGCATCTGTAATTACATGCATTCGGAAATACGAAGTAGAGACACGATATCCAAAAGCCGCATTTCAATTATCATAGGCCATAGTTTTAAGCAAAAGGACACATGTTCAATTAAACGAGCTTGAGGGGATCGCTAAGTAAAACACCTCACCATAGGTAGTTCACTCGATTCACACAATTTTGGTGGCTAAAGTGTTTACTCTCGGCTTATGTTCTTGCTTAGGATTACGTTGATTTTGCACGTTCATCCGAGTTCCTCTACTATGCTATATGACTCCGATGATATCAAAAACAGCCTCGAATTTGGGTTGTAATGTGGTTAGAGGGTTAAAGGTACAACAAGGGTTAATAGTTCTAGCGCTAGAAAAACAAAGTTCAAATGACTTTAGCAAATATGAAGTGACTGAGCTTTTTATTCATAAATTTTTTTTTTTCTTTTTTTTTCTTTTTTGTTTCTTTGAGACGTTTTGATTTTAAGAACTGGGGAACGAAGTTCTCCCCTTTTTGTTCGTCTCTTTTCTTTTCTTTTCTTTTTCTGTTTTTCTTTTCCATTTGGATAGTAATGCTCATTCACTTCTTAGCCTTTTGGCTTGCTACTTTGATGCCATAAATAAAGATAAAGCGCTAGAAGAAAACAAAGGCTCAATTTGAGCTTTGCAAAAATTTTGGGTTAAGTAGCAAACCAAGTTGTGGTTTGCAAAAATAGGTTAGAACGAAAGAAAAATCTATAAACTACAAAAATATAGGCTCAAAGGGACTTCCTAGAGTGGATGAAAAAGAGAAAACAAGGTAAAGAAAAAGGGTTAATTCTGATGAGGCTGATTCATCGTTTATCATTTCAAATCATTGCATGTAGGTTCAACACAGTATTAGGTGCAAAATCTGTAATCTTTCCACAAGTCAAAGCATTCACACAAAAATGTCAAGAAAAAGAGCTTTTTGATGTTCGCTCTTAGGCTCAAATTCAACTCACAATTCTTTGGGTTTCAATTTTGTGTTTACTAGTTTTCCCCAAACTCAAGTTCAACATCACATGCCTTCAATTCTTAAGTTATCTACCTAAGTAATGATTTTAGCATTTCTTCAAAAGTAGGGTCTAAATGCAAACTTTAGCTCATGCTCTTACAGATACAAGGATTGTGTCCTACACCTAAACTAGTTGTCATGCAATATTAGATTTGGTTCTCAGTCCTCAAGGATAAATAACGAAGTTTAGATTCGAAGGAGGTTCACGGTTTTAGGTCCTAAACATGCAAAACATAAATAAAACCCGAAAAACGCAAAACTAAACTAGACACGACGCAACAAAAATTAAAAAATTTATACAATTACAATTTTTGTAAGTTTGTCTACCCCTCCTCCTCACACTAAAAATATGCAATAAGTTCCAACATTGCATCACGAATCATAAAGTACGAGTGTAAAGAGTTAGGGTGGAGAAGACAACTTACTGATCATCTTGAAGACGGAGGATTTGGACACCCGAAGTGTCTTTACCGAGATAAAGTTTGAGTCGATGTCCATTTACTTTCTGGGTGGTTCCATCATTCAACATAATCTCAACCATACCGGAGGGATGTGCGTCAAGAACTGAGAATGGTCCATACCATCTACTCTTGAGCTTGCCAGGGAAGAATCTCAATCGGGAGTTATAAATCAGCACTTGGTCGCCTTTTTGGAAGGTTTTCCGCTGTACTTTTTTTATCGTGCACCCTCTTGGTTCGTTCTTTGTACAGTTTGGCATTCTCGTAAGAGTTGTATTGGAGCTCATCCAGTTCATGTAGTTGTGTTAACCGTAGGTCACCTGAAAGTTTAGGGTCAAAGTTTAGAAATTTTAGCGCCCAATAAGCTTTGTGCTCTAATTCAACAGGCAAATGACAAGATTTCCCGAAAACTAAACGGTAGGGGGACATTCCTATGGGAGTCTTGAATGCTGTCCGGTATGCCCACAGAGCATCGTCCAGTTTAAGACTCCAATCTTTTCTAGCATTCCCCACCGTTTTCTCAAGAATACGTTTTAGCTCTCTGTTTGACACTTCTACCTGACCACTTGTCTGAGGATGGTAAGGTGTTGCGACCCTATGGGCTACGCCATACTTTTGGAGCAACGTGTCAAACTGCTTATTGCAGAAATGGGATCCCCCATCACTAATGATAGTCCGGGGGGTTCCAAATCTGGCAAAGATATTCTTTCTTAGGAATTTTATCACTACTCGAGCATCGTTTGTGGGTAAGGCTTCGGCCTCTACCCATTTAGAGACATAATCAACCGCCACAAGAATGTATTGGTTGGTGTGTGACATAGGGAAAGGTCCCATAAAGTCTATGCCCCAAACATCAAATAGCTCATAGACGAGTATGCCTTGTTGAAGCATCTCATTCCTCCTAGAGATATTCCATACTCTCTGACATGCATCACAGTATTTAATATAACTATTGACATCACTATGCATTTGTGGCCACCAAAGCCCACTTTGGAGGATTTTTACCACTGTCCTATCTGGCCTAAAGTGGTCGCCTGGTTCCCTAGAGTGGCACATGTTAATCACTGACTCTACCTCCTCCTCAGGTATACATCTCCTAATCATGCCATCGGTGCAGAATATTGTTTGCTTTCAAACAAAAACTTACGTCTTTTGTTTGCATCTAAATCAAAAGGAAGAATGTTACCGACTTTGTAGTTCGCGATGTCTGCAAACCAGGGGAGAGTTTTTACCGAATATAACGTTTCATCCGGGAATACCTCCTTGATTGCCTCATGCTCTAAGGATTGCTGATCTGACTCTAACCTGGATAGGTGGTCCGCTATCACGTTTTCCACCCCTTTCTTATCTCTGATCTCGATGTCAAATTCTTGGAGTAGTAAGATCCAACGGATCAGCCTAGGTTTTGCATCCTGCTTGCTCATCAGATATCTCAAGACTGCATGATCAGTAAAAACAATTACCTTAGACAGCACCAAATAAGATCTAAATTTGTCAAAGGCAAAAACTACGGCTAGCAATTCCTTTTCAGTTATTGAGTAATTCTGCTGTGCATCATTTAAGGTTTTGCTAGCATAGAAGATTGGGCGAAAAAGCTTATCTACCCTCTGCCCAAGACAGGCTCCTACAGCCAGATCACTGGCATCGCACATTAACTCAAAGGGAAGGGACCAATCCGGGCTTACCATAATAGGTGCTTCGATTAATTTCTTTTTCAGTAATTTAAATGCAAGCATACATTCTTCATTGAAATTAAAATCAGCATCTTTCAGTAATAATTGAGTGAGGGGTTTAGTGATTTTTGAAAAGTCTTTTATGAACCGTCTATAAAACCTCGCATGTCCTAAAAAGCTCCTAACCAATTTTACATTGGTAGGGGGTGGCAGTTTTTCAATTACCTCAATTTTTGCCAGATCGACCTCGATCCCCTTTCCCGACACCTTGTGTCCTAACACTATACAATTTTGGACCATAATTTTCCCAATTGAGTGCCAAGTTTTTGTCTTCACAACGTTCTAAGACTCGGTCCAGGTTTTCAAGACATTGGTCGAAAGTAGGTCCTGCAACATTAAAATCATCCATGAAAATTTCTAGGAACTCCTCGACCATGTCAGAAAACATAGCCATCATACAACGTTGGAATGTGGCAGGGGCATTACATAATCCGAAAGGCATCCGCCTATATGCGAAAGTCTCATAGGGACAAGTGAATATGGTTTTATCTTGGTCCAAAGGGTCCACAGGAATTTGCATATAGCCGGATAGCCCATCTAAAGTACAGAAAAATTCGTGCCCTACTAACCGTTCCAAAATTTGATCAATAAATGGTAAAGGGAAGTGGTCTTTACGGGTGGCCTCGTTTAATTTCTTATAATCTATGCATACACGCCAACCCGTAACCTTTCTAGTTGGGATTAATTCCCCCTTTTCGTTCTCCATTACCGTCGTCCCCCCCTTTTTGGGCACACATTGAACCGGGCTTACCCATTGGCTATCAGAAATCGGAAAGATGATACCTGCGTCGAGGAGTTTTATAACCTCGGCTTTTACCACCTCTTTCATGTTAGAGTTGAGCCGTCGTTGAGGTTGGGCAGATGGCTTGATCTCTTCCTCAAGGAAAATCCTATGCGTGCAGATTTTGGGGTCGATGCCTTTGATGTCGTGGATTGACCATCCAAAGGCCCCTTTATGTCGCATCAACACCTCCACCAATTTTTCTTCCTGTTCAACTGTCAACAAAGAAGAAATAATAACGGGTAAATCTGTGGGAGGTTGAAGAAAAACATATTTCAGATTGTTGGGCAAGGGCTTAAGCTCCAATTCTGGAGGTTCCTCTAACGAGGTTTTGGGTTTAGGTTTGATCTCGCGATCGAGATCCTCTTTTCTACCCTTGACCCAATAACATTTTTCAAGTAGGAGATCTTCAAATGGTTCATTCGAGTTTTCACATCCCTCACCACCTAGACCGAGTTCTAAAGAGGTATTTCTCATGTTAAGGTCAACTTCCTCAATACATTCATCTATTAGCGCATCTACAAAGTTACAACTTTTGGAGCGTTCTTGAGGAAATTTCATAGACTCATAAACGTTAAATGTTACCTCTTTGTCCTGCACCCTTAGGACCAATTTACCTCCATGGACGTCTATCAGTGTCCTACTGGTTGCAAGGAACGGTCTCCCAAGGAGAATGGGGACGGAGTCATCTTCTTCCATGTCGAGGACCACAAAATCGACCGGGAAGATCAGTTTGTCCACCTTCACCAATACATCTTCAACTATTTCCTGAAAATTGATAAAGACATAAGATTAATACTTGCTCCTAAATCGCATAATGCCCTATCTATGTGCATGTTGCCTATCCTACACGGGATGGTAAAGCTCCCTTGATCTTTAAGCTTGGGGGGTAATTTATGGGTGATTATGGCTGAGCATTGTTCTGTTAAAGCCACTATCTCATTTTCCCCAAACTTTTTCTTTTTCGACAACATGTCTTTAAGAAATTTTGCATAGTTCAGCATTTCCTCTAATGCTTCCATTAATGGAATATTGATTTCTAGTCTACTAAGGATTTCCGAAAACCGAGCAAATTTCTTATCTAGGTTGGCCTTTTTCTGTTTCTGAGGAAATGGCAGTTTTGGTGCATAAGGCCTAACTACTTTTTCTACAGCTACTTCAGGAGCTGGAGTTTCAGATGCGGGACCGGAGTTGCTTACCACTTCCGGTTCCCTACTTACCTGAGGTGACAGATGTGTTTGCGATGGAGGTGCCACGAGTGTGTCCACTTCTTTGCCGCTCCTTAGAGCGATGGCTTGAATTGCCTCCTCTTGTAAGAGGAACGCCTCTTGGCACTCCCTTTCTTCTTGTCTGATTGCGGCAAGCTGGTTGCTCAGGGTCCTGCATGCCTCCTCGTTGGCTGCTAGTCGGACGGATATCTCTCTTAAGAGGGTCATTATTCCTTCTGAGCACTCTGTTTGCCTGCCATAAAAATCAGAGTTAGAATGGGAACATGGAAGGGTATCCACGGGTGCCATGTAGGGCGCCGGTGGATATCGTGTATGCTCCTGATCGTAATAGTTGTAAGTTGGGGGTTCAGAATTATACCTTTGATGATTACCCAAGTAACTTACATTCTCACCTCTGGGTACGTAATAGTTGATGTGGCATACCCTACCGGGGTGATTCTGGCGCATCTCTCGCAAAACGGTGTCCTTGGTTGGTTATTACGGCTGTATGAAGCCACAAGGAAATCCATTTTTGTGTTGAGATCGTTCATGGACGGATTTGACGCTCTGTTGTCCATAGTTGCTGGAAGAACGATTTTATAAGTACAAGTAATGTTACAGAATTTAAGTAATAGTATATCAACAAGTATTTGTATATACAAGTATAAATTATAGTCGAATATGAACAAGTATGATATAAACAAGTATAAGCTATAGGCAAGTATGAATGATATAAACAAGGATATTCACAATGAATGCCTAAACTAACAAATCGACCTTTGGTTCGATATTTCAGAAGAAATAAATCCCCGGCAACGGCGCCAAAAACTTGATGCGCCTTCACCTAAATTGGGATGAAGACTCACTAAGGGATAAGTGTACCCCGTCGTTATCAAGTAATAAATTTCTGGTTAAGTCCAGGTTATCGTCCACAGGATTTATTTCTGCAAGTATCGAATTACTTGGTTTCAGGTGTTATCTAGGCTTAGGGGGTTTTGAGTTGGTTTTTCTAAGTTAATCTACTCCTAGGTTGAATTATACTATTCCTAACTAAGTTATCTGATTCTAACTAAGTTATTCTATGCCTAATTAAGTTACTCTACCCCTAATTAAGTTAAACTACTCCTAAGTGATCTTTTACCAATGCAATTATCTGAAGGAACATGAAGGGATACGATGATAATGAGAATAGATTGTTTAAACAATTGAATTAAAACCTAAGTCACTAGTGTTCGAGGCGATTAACCCGACCTATCCTCCTAAATTCCCTAGTTCGTGATTCCCTTGTAAGGCCGAAACTAGCTCTAAGGCTCAGCAATTTGGGCTTAATCTTCTATAGGATCGTCAATCCTATAGGCACTGACTAGGTCAGATTCAGCTCACAATATGTGCCAACTTGATTTTGGGATTATCGAATGAGTTAAACATATCAGACGAAGCGTAAGACAAAGATTAAAGCATTAAAACAATTGAATGAACAAGAACTATAATATATATCAAAAATGAAAGTATTGTCACGAAGTTACAATGAGCCTAGGATTTATAACATGTATCAGAGGCTAGACAGAATATAAAAGAAGAAAAATCCCTTTCAGGGAACCTGTCTACCAATGCAGGCGTCTTCCTAGGACTTAAGGATGGAGCTTGAGCAATCCTCGGTGAACGGAGCTTCGGAGGTGTCTTCAATTGAGGTTTGAAGGATATGGAGGAGGTGGAGAGGATTTCTCAAGATGAAAAGCTAAGAAAATTACAAAGATAAAAGATATTAATTTACATTGGAAAAACTCTATTTATAGGCGTGGCTCGGCCTTCTTTTTGACCTATTTTCGTGTCCTTATGCAGGTAGGAAGTCGTGGGGTCCGTCGTGGCATCGTGGGGGCGGAATTGGTCTTTTTGACCAATTCCCGCAGGTCTGCTCGCCGAGCAGGGCGAGCTGCTCGGCGAGCAGGCGCTACTCGCGACGAGCAGCGCCCTGCTCGGTGAGCAGGCATCCTGCTCGCCCGAGCAGGCCTCGCCTTCACCTAAGTTGGGATGAAGACTCACTAAGGGATAAGTGTACCCCATCGTTATCAAGTAATAAATTTCTGGTTAAGTCATGGTTATCGTCCACAGGATTTATTTCTGCAAGTATCGAGTTACTTGGTTTCAGGTGTTATCTAGGCTTAGGGGGTTTTGAGTTGGTTTTTCTAAGTTAATCTACTCCTAGGTTGAATTATACTATTCCTAGCTAAGTTATCTGATTCTAACTAAGTTATTCTATGCCTAATCAAGTTACTCTACCCCTAATTAAGTTAAACTACTCCTAAGTGATCTTTTACCAATGCAATTATCTGAAGGAACATGAAGGGATACGATGATAATGAGAATAGATTGTTTAAACAATTGAATTAAAACCTAAGTCACTTGTGTTCGAGGCGATTAACCCGACCTATCCTCCTAAATTCCCTAGTTCGTGATTCCCTTGTAAGGCCAAAACTAGCTCTAAGGCTCAGCAATTTGGGCTTAATCTTCTATAGGATCGTCAATCCTATAGGCACTGACTAGGTCAGATTCAGCTCACAATATGTGCCAACTTGATTTTGGGATTATCGAATGAGTTAAACTAATCAGACGAAGCGTAAGACAAAGATTAAAGCATTAAAACAATTGAATGAACAAGAACTATAATATATATCAAAAATGAAAGTATTGTCACGAAGTTACAATGAGCCTAGGATTCATAACATGTATCAGAGGCTAGACAGAATATAAAAGAAGAAAAATCCCTTTCAGGGAACCTGTCTACCAATGCAGGCGTCTTCCTAGGACTTAAGGATGGAGCTTGAGCAATCCTCGGTGAACGGAGCTTCGGAGGTGTCTTCAATTGAGGTTTGAAGGATATGGAGGAGGTGGAGAGGATTTCTCAAGATGAAAAGCTAAGAAAATTACAAAGATAAAAGATATTAATTTACATTGGAAAAACTCTATTTATAGGCGTGGCTCGGCCCTCTTTTTGACCTATTTTCGTGTCCTTATGCAGGTAGGAAGTCGTGGGGTCCGTCGTGGCATCGTGGGGGCGGAATTGGTCTTTTTGACCAATTCCCGCAGGTCTACTCGCGACGAGCAGCGCCCTGCTCGGCGAGCAGGCATCCTGCTCACCCGAGCAGGCCTGCTCGGTGAGCAGGCATCCTGCTCGCCCGAGCAGGCCCCTGGTGGCCTGCTCGCCGAGCAGGCCTCGCCTTCACCTAAGTTGGGATGAAGACTCACTAAGGGATAAGTGTACCCCATCGTTATCAAGTAATAAATTTCTAGTTAAGTCCAGGTTATCGTCCACAGGATTTATTTCTGCAAGTATCGAGTTACTTGGTTTCAGGTGTTATCTAGGCTTAGGGGGTTTTGAGTTGGTTTTTCTAAGTTAATCTACTCCTAGGTTGAATTATACTATTCCTAGCTAAGTTATCTGATTCTAACTAAGTTATTCTATGCCTAATTAAGTTACTCTACCCCTAATTAAGTTAAACTACTCCTAAGTGATCTTTTACCAATGCAATTATCCCAAGGAACATGAAGGGATACGATGATAATGAGAATAGATTGTTTAAGCACTTGAATTAAAACCTAAGTCACTTGTGTCCGAGGCGATTAACCCGACCTATCCTCCTAAAGTCCCTAGTTCGTGATTCCCTTGTAAGGCCGAAACTAGCTCTAAGGCTCAGCAATTTGGGCTTAATCTTCTATAGGGTCGTCAATCCTATAGGCACTGACTAGGTCAGATTCAGCTCGCAATATGTGCCAACTTGATTTTGGGATTATCGAATGAGTTAAACCAATCAAACGAAGCGTAAGACAAAGATTAAAGCATTAAAACAATTGAATGAACAAGAACTATAATATATATCAAAGATGAAAGTATTGTCACGAAGTTACAATGAGCCTAGGATTCATAACATGTATCAGAGGCTAGACAGAATATAAAAGAAGAAAAATCCCTTTCAGGGAACCTGTCTACCAATGCAGGCGTCTTCCTAGGACTTAAGGATGGAGCTTGAGGAATCCTCGGTGAACGGAGCTTCAGAGGTGTCTTCAATGGAGGTTTGAAGGATATGGAGGAGGTGGAGAGGATTTCTCAAGATGAAAAGCTAAGAAAATTACAAAGATAAAAGATACTAATTTACATTGGAAAAACTCTATTTATAGGCGTGGCTCGGCCCTCTTTTTGACCTATTTTCGTGTCCTTATGCAGGTAGGAAGTCGTGGGGTCCGTCGTGGCATCGTGGGGGCGGAATTGGTCTTTTTGACCAATTCCCGCAGGTCTGCTCGCCGAGCAGGGCGAGCTGCTCGGCGAGCAGGCGCTACTCGCGACGAGCAGCGCCCTGCTCGGCGAGCAGGCCTCTGGTGGCCTGCTCGGCGAGCAGGCATCCTGCTCGCCCGAGCAGGCCTCTAGTGGCCTGCTCGGCGAGCAGGCATGGCCTACGGAGGCCCGCTCGTCGAGCACTCTTGCCCGGTATACCCCCGTGTGCTTGCTGACTGCCGTCGATACCTTTTTCGTCCGAACTTATACCTGCGCATGTACAGAAACTCCAGATAACATTAGTCCAAAGGCTAAATTGACCCGCCAATCGCTTATTTTGAGCAAACGCTTCGTTTGGTGCGACTTTTGACGGACCAATTGGCTTCAAAAGATAACGGAATTATACTATGCATGCTATTTTGGTCGTAATTGCCTAAATTGGTCATAAAACGAGCCTAAACAACGAAAAATAAATAAAACGTTTCCAATTCCTAACTAACTCACACAAAAGCATTTAAATGCAAGAAATGCTCGCTTATTTAACTAAATAATGCTAAAAGCCGTCCTAAAACCGTACCCAAAGATAGGGGTTTTTGACCCCTATCATAACACAAAGTGAAGAACGGATCATACAAATCTTCGAGGTCTACATTAGAACCAAAAAAGTCTGAAACATGATAAGGGCCACATACAATTATACTTATAGGAAGATACAAATAACCACATGAACAATTTTAACATGAAGAAACTGTTAATGAAAAATCATAGGAAGCAATTTGGAAATTGGGAAGAAGATTATTTAGTGGCGGCTATAAAGTTAACTAAGTAACTGTTAATCCTCATGGCAACCTCAATTTCCCCAAAATCCATACAGTAAAAAAATATTTAAAAACATCAAATAAAAAGCTAAAAGTTAATAGAAGAGGGAGAGGTCACTCAGTTCAGCGGGAAGGACAGACACACAAATTTTCTCTATAAAGAAAGAAGCTGCCATTCGGACTTGTTAAGCTTTAATTTACTGACTATTCATTGTGATATTCTCTTCTTTAAATAAACAATTAAAATTGCAAAACATGAGGAAAAAGCGATAAAAAAAAGTAACAAAGACAACAAAGAAAATTACACTGATAAAGATTAGAGATTAGAGGAACATGTGGTCAGTAGAAGCAAAAGGTTGAGAAGCTAGGATTACAAAAAAATATAGAAGAAGCCATATAGAAGTTACCCCTAAATCCAAACGGAAGAGAAATATTTAAATTGAAAATGACATCATAAGTAAATCCAACCATTGGTAAATCAAGTTCCATAACATGTGACCATGAACAGTATACAATGAGCTCATGGAGAGGATGTTGAATTTCGGTTCATAATAAAAGGGCGGCCCGGTCGCATTACGCGTCCCCGCTGAACGAGGGTCCGGGGAGGGGTCCCACCACAAGGGTGTATTGGGGGCAAGCCTTCCCTTGCCAATTGTATACTGTTCATAATATGAAGAGAATTTAGGTAGAAGCTGAAATTAAGCAAGTGGAACCGTAAAACTGATACTGCAAAATTAGGAGAGGGATAGAAGAGTAAACGATAGCTTTCAAACTTTACCTTCGTAAAGTATAGAGTAAAAAATATAAGAATTTGGAAAAACTAAAGTGTAATGTAATATAGATATACATTCTATATAGAAAAAGAATAAAACAAAGATAACATCTGAGAATCACCTACATCAATAATTTCACCACTTTGATATCCATATCCTATATTAGAATCAGTAACTTTAGATCATATAAATGCAAAAGAATAAGAAAACACAGACGAACAATAATACAAAAAAAATACCTTCAGGAAATGAACTGATGAACTTGTGAAACAAATTCCAGGAAACCTTCATCAAGAATTGGGAGACTTCAATGCACATATCCTTTATTGAAAAAAAAAATAGTTCACTTAATTTTAATAGAATAAGAAAACACAGAACCTCTATTCAACGAAAATAATACAAAAGGATGATAATTGTATACAAACTCGTGAACATAATATGACGGGGACATGGAGAGGAGGCAAGAGCTGAAAGTAAGGGAATATAACTGTTAAAATTCACATGAAGAAAGTATGCAGGAGAAGGAAAAAAAATCCATATCAGGTATGAGAATTTACCTTCGAACATGGAAGTAAATTGGAAGAACAAATGACTAACTTGCAGATTAGAAAACATAAACTCTTACTATTATATTAGATAAAGATAATATTACTATTACCATGTTAATGTTGGGATTACTAATCCTAATAACAGGTGAACCCATAAAGAACTCATAAAAAATTGAAGTTGGAAAAACCAAAGAACAATGATAAAGAGAGAAAATAGAAAGAATTAGAGCTAAAACCCAGAAAAATAAGGACCCTATAACAATTTGAAACAGATCTATATAAATAAGGGGCAAAAAGAGCTAAGACACAATTAATGTTTAACCTTTGAAATGAAATCTGCACTCTGTAGATCTATAGAAAGGAAGGTTGGCACTGAAGACCTCCACCCAGGGTTTCTCTGTAGATAGAGTATTTCAAGGACAAACTGTTAGACAAAAGTAAAAAAAAAATTATAGATCAAACTATACCAAAGGTATGAAGCAAAAGGCAAGAAGGGATTATGAATGCCATGAACACAAACAGATCAGTAAGAGCCAAAAAAGCTGGAGACGAAATGGAATGGGAAAAAAATAAGAATAAAGGAAGAACTACTCACCAGGAGAAGAAGAAACGGTCACATCGCAATTTTCTCCACGCCTTAAGATCCATGAACAAACACAGATTAGTAAGACCCAAAAGCGAGAGAAGAAACTGGATCGGAGAAAAATTACCAATAGAGACTGATATAATATTGTGCATCAGCGGTGAATTACTCGAGGCCTTCACTGTATTAGACGGTAGCAGCTGGGAAGTGAGAAAGAGAACTTTGAATCGCCATGATAGGCGGATGGCAAGCTGATAACGGGAAATGAATGATGAAATAAAAGGGAAAACAAATGAAAAAAAAAGGTAGAGAATAGGGAAAGGGTGAGGGAGAGCATCAATAAAAGAAAACGGAAGAGAGCACGGTGGAGAAATCACTAGAAAGTTGTGGCACTGAAACAACATGGAAGAGAGAAGGGAAGACAGACAGAAGAGAGAGAAAGGAAGAAGAGAGAAAGCACATGGCCCAAATATCGAAGCTTGTTATTTGAGAACGACATCGTTTTGGTATACCAGGGCTGAAAATTGCCAGTGAATGCCAAGGGTAACACAGTCAATCTGAATTTAAGGATAAAATTGAAAAAAATTAAAAAAAATTCTCTAATTTTACTGTTCCCTACCATTCACTTTTATATGTATATATAATAGTAAGTAGACCTTATTATATATACTAATAATATATTTTTAATAAGTGTTACTTATTAAATTTTACATATTAATATTTATCTTTCTTGTAGTGAAGCAACTTGTTTTATAAAGTGAAGATATTATGTTTAGTGAAATTAAACGTATCCAAGATGAAATGAATGAAGTGGAAGTGGAAGAATATGGATGTGTAAAATTAGGAATGTAAAGATGATACATGTAAAGATGAATTATTGGAAGCTATAATATATATATATATATATATATATATATATATATATATATATATATATATGCAGTTGAGAAGGTGAGGTCAAAAGAAAGAAAGAAATTGGAAAATGGCAATAGCCAGCCTTTTGAGAACATTTGGTGTATTAGAAATTTCTGTCTGAATCAATCAACCCGTACATTATATTTTATCCATTCCGATCATCATTTTTATGGTTCAATGTTTTATTTATTATTATTTACTTGAAAGCTTTCATTTCTCTTTAGTAAAAAATAACTTTACACCTGATTTAAGTTACTTAGGCATTTAAAAAGCTGTCACAATCTATATATATATATAAGGGAAGTTACCTCATTAATACATTATTAACATGAGAACAAATTTGTACACATGGACTTATCTTATTTTACATGTCACAAATCTTGCGGTTGTACATCTGACGCCTATCCTATCCTATTCTATATAATGTCAATTCAAAAATAAAAACTATTAAATGAATGTATGAGTAAATATCATTCAATCATGTGAAGGTAACTTATTTCAGACGTCACAAAGCTTATGGTTGCTATTCAATTTTGACGCCTATTTTATCTTATCCTATATATAAACGTCAGCTCGAAAATAAAAACTATTAAATGAATGTACGAATAAATCTCATTCATCTATGTGAAGTTATCTTATTTTAAACGTCACAAAGCTTGTAGTTGCGGTTCAAATTTCACGCATATCCTGTCCTATTCTATATATAATCGCCAGCTCAAAAATAAAAACTATTAAATGAATGTTCAAATAAATCTCATTCATCCATGTGAAATTATCTTATTTTAGATGTCACAAAGTTTGTGGTTGTGGCCCAAATTTGACACCTACCTTGTCCTATTCTATATATAATCATCAGTTCGAAAATAAAAACTATTAAATTAACATACGAGTAAATCTCATTCATTTTTTCCAAAGCTTTTTTGTTTATGATTTATGAAAAGTACATGCATGTTGAAATCAAATAAAACTATCACCAAATTTACATAATAAACTCACACGCGATATGTGGGGCTGTAATTGAGCCGAGCCGAGTTTTGGCCTGCTCAGGCTCCACTCTTCAGAAAATGGACGAGCTCGAACTCAACATTTTTTCGTGAGCTGCTCGCGAGTTGTTCACAAGCTCATTGCAAGCTTTGCTCGTAAGCAACTCGTTAATTCAGTTCATGAACTTTGGTTTCGAACAACTCATTAATTATATTAATTTGAAATTTGTTTAACACAAAACTATATGGTTTTGAAACCTATAAAACTAGATTTTACACAAAACTACATTGTTTTACATTTTCACCTTTATAGAAATATTATTATTAAAAAAATTGAACCAAACTTGCTCATGAGCATTTTTATGAACAACATAATCGACCTATTCACGAGCTTTCGAGCCGAGTTTCGATGTGCTCAAACTCGGCTCGTTTATAAATCCAGCTGAACACGATCGAGTTTTTATCGAACCGAACACCAAACCACTCATGAGTGACTTGACTCATTTACAACCCTAGCGTCATAAGTGAAGCAACTATTGATTTATTATTATATTGTTTTTATTTTTTATTTTAATTTTGATTAATACCACGTTTCACTTTTGAATAACCCATCACTACTTAAGAATTTTATCGGAATGTCTTAATTTTGAGAAATCCCCTTCCTATGTAATGTGCCCCTCCATTTCAAAATAATTGTCACATTTGACCTAATCACATATATTAAGGAAGTGATTGGTTTGCATTAAATTTGTGAAAGTTATACTAAAATACCATTTATCTTTTTTTATTAATAATCCTTAAATTTTGTGTCAGACCTTAAATTTAACCACTCTTCATACATTGAAAACTTAAAATGACAAAATGTATAGTTAATATTAAATTCACTAATGAGAGTAAAACAGAAAAAAAAACTATTTTGAAAACTAAAACTCACAAATAATATAATATAAGAAAATTTAACAAAATATGATAATTATGTTAAAATAGAGGGATACCAAAGTTTTTTTTTTTTTTTTGTTGAACCATGAGTATATATCAAAGTTAGTTAATTAATTTATCATCCATAAAGCATATATATTTTCTCCGTGGGACCCTCGCCCCATTCCCGTATAAATCCCCGAATAATAAAATATTTACATATATTTTAGTTTTATTTCTATAGTCTCGTTAATTTTATTTTATTTCTATAGTGTGTTTTATTACTAATTAATTAAGTTTTATTTCTATAATTTGATTAATTTAATTCTGTTTTATTACTCATTAATTTAATTCAATTATCTTCCTATAAACAAAGCTTATTTAGGTAATACGGTGGTAATATAATGATCTTAATGAGGTCATGGACTTCTAGTCAATTAAATCATGAGTGATATGATGGTAGTCGATCTAGATAGCCAATAGAATTGTGTGTCATTATACTTATAAACTATAGGCTTAATACATCATTTACCCCTGAACTTGTCCAAAAAGCTTGATTGGCCCCCTGAACTTTCAAAGTGTCCCGATAGCCTCCTGAACTTGCATAAAATATTCAGTTAGCCCCCTGAACTTGCATTAAATGTAATCAACTGATCACTCGGTTCCAAAAAAATAAGTTAAATACGGAAGATATATTGGACGAGTCTTAAAAAAAGTAAAACGACCCAAATCGGAGTATACGGTGCTTAGAATAGAGAAGACAAGTTGTATAGTTGAGCAAGCAATAACTTCATTTTTAATCTATTTTTGAATTATGTAATAACATTCTAAGATACGTAGAATACATCTTCCGTATTTAACTTACTTTTTTGCGACCGATTGATCAATTGATTACATTTTACGCAAGTTCAGGGGGCTAACTGAACATTTTATGTAAGTTCAGGGAGCTGTCAAGACCTTTTGAAAGTTCAGGGGGCCAATCAAGCTTTTTGGACAAGTTCAGGGGCAAATGATGTATTAAGCCTAAACTATATTAATTCAACTTCTGGTCAATTAAATTATGAGTAGATTTTTACTTCTTGTTTTAACTTCCACTTCTAATGCATAATACATACCGGAATTAAACATCCTCAAATCTTAATTCAGTGGCTAATGCATACAAATACCTATAAATAAATAATGTTGGTAAATACGGATGGCTCCTGCCTTAGCAATGACAAGATTGCTGCCGGAGGAGTTCGTCGTGATACGGGTGGCGCCTGGCTGTCTGGGTTTATCCAGAACCTGGGGATGGGTTCTTCCTTTTCGGCGGAACTGTGGGGTATTCTCTCGGGTATCAAGCTTGCCATTAGCCTGTGTGTTAAGAGGTTATCAGTGGAGTCTGATAACATGGAGGCAATCAACAGGATTTCTGATAACCAGGCTATTTGTCTTAACAGCCAAAATCTTATCAAAGCTATTTTAAGGCTTCGCCCTTCCTTTGAGTTCTTAAAGTTCAGCCACATTTACAGGGAACAGAAATGGGTTGCGGATCGCTTGGCGGCAGCTGGGCATGAGGGGATGTTAGGTGTTTCTACCCTTTCTGATCCTCCTATCTTTCTTTCGTCTCTTCTTTTAGAGGATAGGATTGGGGTTAGCCTTTCTAGGCTGATCCCGGGTTAGGTTCCTTTTTGTTTGTTTTCTTTTCCTGTTCCTACCAAAAAATAATAATAATGTTGGTATCATGTTCTTGACTGATGAGTGCGACTTACCTATTCTAGTATATCATATATTCCAAATATACAAATTAAATGTATTTTTTTGAACTAATATTATTATTATTTTTGGGTATGCGGATTCCCCGTTATCCATGGGATCCACATGGAGAGGAGATGGAGATGAAAAAATTCCCCAAACATTTAATAGGGATTCTCCGAAATCGTCCCCATAAACATTGGGGACGAAATAAGAAATACAACCCCATTTCTGACCGCACCGTTGCCACCCTTATACATAAGAGAAGTCCTCAATGACGGAGAATTAGTTATTAGGTCCACTACACGTGGCCCCTACACATATCCTCAATAGGCCATATTCCCTATGAATCCTCCGTTAGTTAACTTCCTTACTGGTTTTTACCCTAAATCACCATAATACTTTTTATAGGCAAGATAAATAACATGAATGATTTAGGAATTTTCCATACAACCCAGCTTAATGAATCCAAAATGTGATAAGAGTGACAATGGCACTGTAACTACACGAAATTCCATACACCAACTCATTCTGGAAAATTAGAAATCACCCTATTGGGCTTGGCCTCCGGGCCCAATTAGAATTTATGAAAAAGAGCCTTAAATATTTTAGAAGAGTTAAAAGCATCACATATTGTTAGAAATCACTTTGGAGTGATATTTATAAAGAGAGTTCTTACACATTTGGGTGTGTTCAAATGGTGCCCCATTTTTGTAAAAGGGTGAGGACATAGTTGATGCTTGATCATCACACGCGCACCGTCGTCTTCCGTCGTAGTGATATTTATAAAGAGAGTCTTTACACATTTGGGTGTGCCCCAGGGTACCCCATTTTTGTGAAAGAGTGAGGACATAGTTGATGCTTGATCATCACACGTGCGCCGCCGTCTTCTGTCCGATTCGGACCAGGTTGGTGTGGTGTAAACTCTATACTTTTTTTATTGAAAATAATAATAATATATTTTTTTTCGGAATTAATTAAAAATCCTAAATCTTTAATGTCTTTTTTAATTTGGTCTTTCTGAACCAGTCACCAATTCCACACTTCCCTAATTTATCTCCCTTCTTCTCCACTAAATTAGAGCACAACAACTATATTTCTCCTATATAAATACATGTTGTGTTTTTCATTTTATACACACTGAATCAAATACTTCTTTCTTTATATTTCGAACTGAGCACTTAAGAGTGTAGACATAAAAGAGTTCGTACTGTGCAATATGAACTCGTATTACGAGAGGGCTGTTTTATCCCGGAGGCAACCAGAATATTATCTACTTGCACTTTTTAGTAGTTCCACGAATGTCTTAAAGAAAACGACTTAGTCCGCGACTCTGTCCATTACTGTGTTCGGTGAATTTATGTGTTTCCCAATTTATGTTCTAACATTTTTAAGATGGTTCATTACTCTTATGGCGATCGAACAATCTAATGGGATGGTTAAAATCAACAAGACATTCCAGTTCGAGGGAGCTCACTTCTGAAGGTGGAGATAAAAAAATGCTCTTCTACCCTACCACAAAAAAAGTTGCTTTTATTCTTGCCTATGAGAAGCCTACTATTCCTAAAGAAGCTACTGAGGCAAAGCTTTGTTCTGCTGAAAAATGGACAAAAACCGACTTTCTGTGCAAGAACTGCATTCTTAATGGGTTGAAAAATGACCTGTATAATTACTACACTGGTAAAGAAAATATACTTAGATTATAATTAAATATAAATTAATTAAGTCAATTATAATCCTAATTGGAAATATAAATAGTATTAGTATTTATGTTAGGAATTAACTTCTAATTATATATATATATATATATATATATATATATATATATATATATGATCAAGTGTGACACATTTCTTATGGTGTGACAAGCCTTATTGCGTGACAAAGTCCAATTTTGTAATTAACTAAAAGGAGGTGACAAATTTGTAAATAAAAAGAAAGAGAAAATTGTTTTATTTTTTTTCTTTAAAATGTATTTTTCCAACTTTTTCAACCTTGTTTTTCAAAATTTTTTATACCATTGGACTCGTCTTAATTAGACGGTCATTTTAAGATCCCAGAAGCTCGGGTAAAAAAATTTCCGGTGAATGGAATCCGGCGATCTGTTTTTCTGTGAGAAAAATATATCCAGAAAATTCTCAAAAAAAATTCAGAAAATGTAAAACATTATTCTGAGAAACTTTAATTCTTGACTCAAAATGATATTCCTTACGGTTTAGTCCCAAATCAACGGAATCCAGCGGTTAGATGAGCGTTTTCCGATAAAAAAAACTCGAAAGTGCCCAAAAAATTCTCAAACAATTCCAGAAAATATAATACATTATTTGGAGAAACTTTAATTCTTGAGTCGAAGTAGAATGTTTTACGGTTTCGTCCCAATAAAACTTTTTCCTTAATTTTATCCATTTTACATACTTCAGCAATTTATTGGGTCAAAACCGTAAGAAATCCCGCTTCGGCCCAAGAATTAAAGTTTCTTAGAATAATGTTTTACATTTTTTGGAATATTTTGAGAATTTTTTAGGCACTTGTTTTCTCACCAGAAAACGCCCACCGGATTCCGTTCAACGGAATTTTTTTTACTTGATCTTCAGGGATCTTAAAATGACCGTCTAATTTAGACGAATCTAATAATATAAATTTTTTCAAAAAACGAGGTTAGAAATGTCGGAAAATGTATTTTAAAGAAAAGAAATAAAACATTTTTGTGTTGGAACAATATAAGTATTATGTTGGAACAAATGGTACACTGATTTGGAATAATGTAAGTAGGAAAAAAAATGTGTCCAGAAAATTATCAAAAAATTCTAAAATATGTAAAACATCATTTTAAGAAACTTTAATTTTTGGCTCAAAGCGAGATTCCTTATAGTTTTGACCCAATAAATTGTTGAAGCGTGTAAAATGGATAAAATTAAGGAACAAGTTTATTGGGATTAAACCGTAAGAAATCCCGCTTTGACCCAAGAATTAAATATTCTGAGAATAATGTTTTACATTTTCTGGAATGTTTTGAGAATTTTCTGGGCACTTTTTTTCTCGTCGGAAAACGCCCACCCGGATTCCGTTAACCGGAATTGTTTTTACTTGAACTTCAGAGATCTTAAAATGACCGTCTAATTTAGACGAGTCTAATAGTATAAAATTTTTCGAAAAACGAGATTAGAAATGTCGGAAAAATGTATTTTAAAGAAGAGAAATAAAACAATTTTCTGTTGGAACAATATAAGTATTATGTTGGAACAAATGTTACACTGATTTGGAACAATGTAAGTAGGACAAAAAATGTGCCCAGAAAATTATTAAAAAATTTCAAAACATTTGAAACATCATTTTAAGAAACTTTAATCCTTGGCTAAAAGTGAGATTCCTTACAGTTTTGACCCAACAAATTGTTGAAGCTTGTAAAATGGATAAAATTAAGGAAAACGTTTTATTGAGACTAAACTGTAAGAAATCCTGCTTTGACCCGAGAATGAAAGTTTCTTAGAATAATGTTTTACATTTTCTGGATTTTTTTGAGAATTTTTTGAGAACTTTGTTTCTCGCCGGAAAACGTCCACCCGAATTCCGTTCACCAGAATTTTTTTTACTTGAGCTTCAGGGATCTTAAAATGACCGTCTAATTTAGACGAGTCTAATAGTATAAAAATTTTCGAAAAACGATGTTAGAGATGTCGGGAAAATGTATTTTAAAGAAAAGAAATAAAACAATTTTCTCTATCATCTCTTTCATTTTATTTACAAATTTGTCACATTGCCCTTCTTAATTATCATCAAAACTAATTAGTTTATTTATGTCACACAATAAGCTCCTTGTCAAACTCTAACCCCTTGTCACATTGGATCTCACTCCTATATATATATATATATATATATATAGCTATTCTAATTCGACCAGTACACCTTAAGCAGCAATCGAATTGTTCTTCAATATTAGACTTAATATTCTTTCTCAATTACTAAATCGAAAATCAAACTGTTTGTGTTCAGGTTTTGCTTTTTGTTTGATATTCATGTGGATCACAGTTAGAGGCAATCTATACTTGGTTGCTAATCAAAGTTGACCAAGCTTGTTCATTCTTGTTCGTTCAAGTTTCTATGGTAGACTATGTCAACAGTAGATTGCTTGAAAAGGGGTGAATTGTTTATGCTTTTTGAGCCGTTTAGATATTATTTTCAAACAATGACGCAATAAGTTCCACATGTTAGGGAAATAGTTATAAAATTTTCAATATTCCATGAACACACTAAATCCAATGGTCCAGAAGCAACAAAATCAGACTTGGAAAATTGAAGACGGTGAGATTTTCTAACAGAACATGAATCAATCATGATTTTTCTTATCATTAAAGGAAATATTATTCAAACATAAAGTTTTGCGAACAATTGGAAAATTAGCATGCCCTAATCTAGCATGCCTTAAAGGAAGAGAAACATGAAAGGCTTGAACTCGAAGAGATAGTGACTTTGGAAGAGACAATATGTAGAGGCCATTTTTATTCGCTCTGTGATGTATCTCCCTCTTTGTCACTAAATCCTTCAAAATAAATAATTAGCGAATAATTCAACATATATAGGATTATAACATGTTAGAGATGAAATAAATAATAGGTTATTAACTGTGTTTGGCACATGAAGAATTTCACTGAATTTAGTAGGGGAATTGGAAAAATTATAACTAGATTAACCAATATGTGAAATTGGAATAATGTTTCCATTACCTACTAGAACCTCCCCTAGTCTGTTATATTCTTAATGAACATTGAGATTCCCTAAGTCTGCAGTCAGATGATGAGTTGCACCCAAATCTATAAGACAATCAGTTGAACTCGATTAAGATGTTACTAATATATTTGAAGCTGGTTTGATACTGTTTCAAAAATTTTGATCTTGTTTGGACGGAGGGCATTACTTTGCAATATGTCTAGTACTTTTGAAGTTGTGGCAGATTATTGAATTAACATCGATGGGGGCAGATATAGATGAAGGTTGCTGATTTGAAAAATTTCTACAATAGTTTCCTCTGCCATGTTGTCGTCCTCGACTATTGTTTCTGGCAGCAAAATTAACGGATGGTATAAAGGAGGAGTTTATGTTTTCTCTAACAAGCTCTCACTCCTCACTCAACAGTAAACCAGTGAGATCATCAAATTTAATGGACTCCAGCCGAGCCTTTAATGCATGAACAAATGGTATGTATGCTGGACCAAGGCCGCCAAGTGTTTGTTCAACAAGATCATCTTTCGAAATTGGATGTTGGAGTGCTGTCAATTGGTCACTGATGAGCTTTGCCGATTGTAAATAAACACCGATTGAATCATTATCATGTCGAAGATTGTGAAGCTTCTATTTAGGATCACGAATTTGAGAACGAAATCCTATAGAGTAAGCTTTTACAAGCTTTTTTCATGCTTCAAGAATCGTTTATGCACCAACGACTTGAGGTAAAACCCCAACTGTCAAATAGTTAATGATCTAGTGTTATCGCCATATTATATAATGTCTAGGATATAGTATAGCCCCATTTTATATGCTTTTCTAGCCTTAAATACCCTAGTTTATAGTATCTTCTGCCCATTAATCATATAATGAGTGTTTTGAGTTGTTTTAGGAACAAACGCATGAGAAATGGAGCAAAACAGAATGAAAAGGCTAAGTGGCAGCAGTGCTCGGTGAGCAGAGCACAGAGTGCTCGGCGAGCAACCATTCACCCATCGAAACTGCCACATCAGTAGGCAGTCAACGGAAGAAGTCAACACGAAAAAGATCATTGCTCAAAGAGCAGAAGCCAACTCCGATCACTCTATTTCGACCCTAAAAAGGCCAGAAGACCTATTTGGACTGGGAGGCGACATCAAGCACTATAAATAGAAGCTCAAACTATATATTAGGGAGTTCAATCAGAGTTCAATTATCGTATAGCAAACACATACCAAATTGACTAACGGTGTTAAAAGTGAAAGGGAAAAAAATTAATTTGGTCCTTATATTTATTTATTTTTATAAAATTGACCCCTTATTATCTAATTATTACAACAAGCCTCAAAATAAAAAATAAAAATCAAATATATCATCGGTACTAAAGTAGATTTTGGGTTCTTTTCATTGGTACTAAAGCATATTTTGGGTTCTTTTCATTGATACTAAAGCAGACTTTCTTTTATTGTTTTGGGTGTGAAGTTATGGAAGAGAATTTGCTCAGAGACAACCACAGAGCTTACCCTTCTTTTTGAGAACTGGAAATACTTACTTGCTGGCTTAATTTGTTAGGCTAGAGAGAGAAGAAGAGAGAGTATAAGTGTCATTAAATTGAAAACATAGAAATTCAATTGATTTTAGAGAGATAAATTAACAAAGAACAGAGAGAGAAGAGAGAGAAATAAGAAAAAAATAAAAAAAATTAAGAGAGATGGAGAAGATATATATATTTGATTTTTATTTTTTATTTTGGGGCTTGTTTATGATAATTAGATAATAAGGGGATCAATTTATAAAAATAAATAAATATAATTACCAAATTAACTCTTTCCCCTTTGGCCTTTAACACCGTTAGTCAATTTGGTATGTGTTTACTAACGGAATAAAATATATGATACCATTTTGCAAACTTTTAAATTATATGAGTGTTTTTCGAAGATGGGTGTAACCACAATGTTTATTTTTGTACCTTTCCCAAAAATATATTTACAGATTTTCCTTTTGTATTTTTATATGATTTTGAGTATCAAGTCAGTGTGTTTACATAATATCACGTGTGCACATGGAGCTTGTGCATTGTATTTCATTATAAGGGATAATTAAAAATAGTAACATGATCACATGCAAAAATCTTTCTGTTAATATACTTAAGGACGATTAATTATTAATACTAGCTTAGTAGGTGGATTTCTGCAAATCTTTTAAGGCAACATAACCAGAGCTTATTCCAATTCTATTCATACTTTATTCCTTGTCAAAGTTTGAACTTTGAACTTTGTTTTGTCTATCTATCTATCTATTTAATTATAAAACCATATTTTATTAGGTAAAGTCTACCAAAATTCATACGTTTTCTACTTTAATTAAACAAGTAGAATTTTTCTCTTTCCAAATGGGTTTTTCGCGATGATGAAATAACTGATGTTTGATAAATAGCTGTTAGCTAATTACATCAAAATTAAAATGATTATTGATGGTCTTACAATTAAAACATTCAAGGATTTGCTGATATAATGTTTTACAAATAGATGTTAGCTGATTACATTAGATATTAGCTGGTTACCTTTTTTGTTAGTTGATTGTGTAAACTTTTTTGGTGAAACTTAACTGATTACTAATAGCAGTTTGTGTAAAATAACAAATAAAGATATGGTAAAACCTTTATTTAAGATTAATGGATAGTAATTAGGGGTAAAAATATCTTTCAAAAGAGATTGAGCAATAATCTAATTGAAAAAGCTCATAAAACCAGCTTTTCAAAATTAGTTTTTTTTGACTCAATAAGTTATTTCAAACATCTCTTCATTAAACACCACTCTTAGAGATCTCTTTACCAAATAGGGACTTCAACTTTTTAAGTTTTAGATTTTTTTAAGTGTTGTTTAATGAGAAGATGAAATGTGAATGTTTAGAGATAGAAAACTACAAAAATAATGATTTTAGAACATAAATTTTTTTTGGTTCGTAAATGTATCCACCGCCGATAACAGTGGCTATTCACTTTCGCAGATGGTTTGCACCTCTATGGGTGGGACTGCTGGTCACAGAAATTCTTTCCATTTCCAAAAACGAGGATCGAACCTGGATCTTTGGCAGAACATAAAAAAATTTGATTATATAATAGATGTGGTTCTAATCCGTTTTAATTCTTGAATTTTTCTTTTAAAATTATTAACGGTGATATTGATTTTTATAATGTGAAACTAAAAAATACTCATTTGGAAGATAGACTTCACCCTAATTGATTTATATGAAACATAAGATTTGTTGAAATTTTATATAAAAATGTGCAACCAAATTGGCACAAAATCCGAAACAAAGACTTTGGTATTACAAGTCAAAAATTGAATCAGCATGTATCACTCCACGAGGCCAACCCAACCCAACTTGGCTCACTTGCTTATACTTCACTTTATAAATCAATCTTTAGCTTTTTTTTTTTTTTGTCCTTTTTACATTGACTATTTATATAAACTCATGTTAAGAATTCACATAATACAGATTTATTGAAATAATGCATAATATAAAATTGGATTAAAATCCATGGAGGCTCGTGATCAATTTGTAACCAATGCTTTTTTTTATTGAGTACTTAATTATCTTAAATTAAGTTTTACTGAAGCATTTTTCAGTTAGATCCGGAGATTGATAGAAATAATTTTTACAGTGCAAAATAGCCTAACTCGGTGACTTGGCAATATAATTCACCAAATGAGATATGTTTGATATTGAGAATTTTGATCTAATTGAAAGAAATAAAACATAAATAAATGGATTAAATAATTAATAATTATTTTTATTAGAGACAGTGCTATTTTTAAATAGTCATTCCAGTACATTATCCACCTTTAAAAATATATAGCAGTCCACTTTGCAAAAATAAAAGACGTAAAAAAGAAATTCAAATACAACTGAATATTCCTAAAAAGTATGATTTTATTCAACAGACTTCTAACTTCTAGGGAATCCTTTATTATTGCCTTAATAAAGGCCCGTTTTCTGTCTAAATCCGGAATCCTGAGATTCATCAGCTCCTCTACAGTATGGTCTTCGTGCAAAGCCTTATTTGGAGTCATTCAGACACAGGTCAGGTGGTGGATTGGGAAATCATCTAATCTCAATTTCTGGACTGGGCTTTCGATCAGACCTGTAATCGCCGACTAGCTTGAGATCTCGCGGTCAGCGCGTGGGTCGTTGATATCCAGCGTTACAAACTATCTGGACGGTGACCGCTGGGTGAACTTGGAAGCGTTTCCCCCCGACGTCCAGGACAATATCAAGAATATTAAGCGGGGGGCCGACGAAACGGACATATGCATCTGGGAACCCGCTGAAAATGGAATGTTCTCAGTCAAAAAATTCTATGACACTATCCACTCGTTTGTGTCTAACACGAATTGACATATTTTCATTTGGGGTGCTCAGATCCCGCAATCTAGATCTTTGATGTGTTGGCGTCTGTTGTACAACCGCCTGCCAACACATGAGAACTTGCAAACCTGAGGCTTTCATATAGCTTCCCGATGTTGCTTGTGTCTGATCGCACCTGAAACATCAGTCCATCTGTTCACCGTCTGTTCGTATACTTCTGCGCTTTGGCGTCGACTGAGCCACGTCTTTGGTGTAAAGCTAGATTTCACAGGTAACTTTCTAAGCTTTTTCAAAAGACTAATGAAATTTAAATTTGGCAGACATGTGCGGTTACTCTGGCAATCCGCAGTCATCATCTACATTTGGTTAATTTGGCAGACTCGGAATATGGTCCTCTTCGAGTCGGAGCTTCCTTCAATCCAAACCACTATCACCAAGCTTATCGGTCACATCCGTGAATCCAATTTGATTAGTGTTGGTACATGCTCTAGCCTCAATGATCTCTGCTCCCTGCGGCTTCTTCATATTCAACCTCGGCCTCCTCCTGCCCCTAATATCATCGCAGTTCGCTGGGTCCCTCTACCTCCGAACTGGGTGAAAGTGAACACTGACGGGTCCGCTGGGGGCTCACCAGTTACCGTTGGGGCGGGGCGCATTTTTTGAAATTACAGAGGCTTCCCTAAGGGCAGTTTCACCTTGCCTCTTGGTCAGGCCTCTGCGCATTTGGCAGAAATGCAGGCGGTAATGTATGTTGTTAACATAGTTAGGACTCGGGGCTGGATTCACTTATGGATCGAATCAGACTCAACATACGTGGTCTAGCTTTTGCGTAATAGGTCCACTATAGTCCCCTAGTCGATTCGTCAGCAATGGCTACTATGTTTGCATCAATGCTTGGAAATGGAGCTTATTGTATCTCACATATACAGGGAAGGAAACAGAGTCGTAGATGCCCTTGCTCGCCACGGCGCCTCAGTAAATAACTCTGAATGGTGGCATTCGACTCCCGTTTTTTTTTATCACAAGTTCGTATTAGATAATATTACTAATGTAGCGAATTTCCGCTACTCCTAGCTTCGATTTTCGGTTTATGCTTGTTCTTCTCTTATTTTTTTTTATTTTTATTCCTTTTAATTTCTGATGTAATTTTCCTTTCTTTGTATTCTTTGGGTTTGTTTATCGGGCCCCGCGGGTGCCAGATTGGTTGGGATGTCCGGTGGTTTGATGAACTCGTCCCGACTCTTTAATAAAAAAACTAAATGCTAACAAAGTAATTAGTTTGTATCAGATATTTTCCATGCTCCTAGTTGTTGAAACACCTTTCTACATAATTTTGATTTGACAAAATTGTTAAAATACATATTCTAAACACACTAAGTTTAAATGCTTTGATTTATTCTACTAATGTGTTTGTTCAATGTTGAGTATAAATGTTATAAGTCATAAGGATTGGAAGGCCCAAGCCCAATACGGAAGCCAAGGCCCAAGTCAAACAACTCAGTACACTCGGCCCGCGTATATCAAGACGTTGCCGTTTTGTTCAAAACGCAACTCAGCAATCGGAAGGATCTAGAAGACCTTCGGGAACAACTTCAAGATGAAGCTGCTGAGTAGTCTCGACAAAGCGTACAAGACAGCAGCTGGCAAAGGAAAACTTTCAGACAAAGTGTTTCCTCTTTTGGCAAAGTTCAGACGACACAGTATGCTGTCCAGTTGACTTTACCATAAAAGGAGAGACCATCTGATGTGCTGACCGAGGACAGAAGATACACAATTGTGATTGGCCGAGAGCTCTGTGCAAGTCAGGATGATAACGACACATAGCCGTTTCCCTCCAACGGTTATTTCGAAATTCGAAATGACCGAATGACCAGATGTCTCTATAAATAGTGCCACCATAAGCTTCACAAGATACAGAACTTGATCAAGCCATTACGCTGACCAAATCTCTACAAGTTATGCAAGCAAGAAGCAAAGCAAAATTCTTACACTACATTTTCATATCTGTGTAAAAGTCTAGAGTGATTGTAAATCGTCTAAAGTGTCTTAGCACATCTTTGTATTAGGACAAAAACACTTATCATTTCTAGAGATAGAAAGGAGAGGCTGAGTACTCGGTTTTAAGTACTCAGCGGAGAGATTAGGATTGAGTAGAAGTATAGAGGAAGGTACTCTTGTCATACTCAATTGCTGATATTGTAAAAGGTTTGAGGCTCTACCTTTAAAGAGCTCAGTAGAGGATTTGAAATCTCGGACGTGTTCCGGGGACAGGACGTAGGCTTAGAAGAAGCCGAACCTGGATAAATCTGCTGAGTGAAGTATTTCTAAACCTTTGACTCCTTATTTATATTGCTTGCTGAAACAATCAAAACTGACCAAGTCAAGAGGTCAAGTTGAGTTGTGCGCATTAAAACGTAAGAGCTCAGGAATAGACTCTAAGTGCTATCTCCTGACTCAAGCTAAGAAACTGACCTAGTCACCTGTTGACTAAGCCAGTATCTTGCTGTTTACTCAGCGCCGCTGTTCAAACCTTTTCTTTAGTAAAAGAAGTCTGCCTAAGTTTGGAAAAAGTTTAAATAGTTCCTAACCCCCCCCCTTTGGAACTATACTTGCAACTAAATAAGGGACCAACACTAGTAGTTGTCGAAGATTCTGAAGAACTTCAAGCTTCAATAGCTTTGTCATTATGTCTGCTATCTGATCTTGACTTCTGCAATGAAATATTTCAATTGCACCTTCCTTTGTAAGATTCCGTAAGAAATAGTACCTTACGCCAATATCTTTGTTGTGTACCATGCATGATTGGATTTTTAGATAGCTTGATGGTTGAATTATTGTCACACATAATAGTTGTACAACCTTCATCGTAATGCCCCAACTCCTTTAAAATTATATCATCTAGATTCTTAGACAGACACAAACAACAGAAACAACAAACTCAGCTTTTGTGGTTGATAGAGACATAATATATTGCTTCTTTAAACACTATGAAACATCACTTGAATTCATTAAAAACACATAACTAGATGTACTATTCATGTCTTCCATATCTCTAGCATAGTCACTATCTGTAAATGCTAATAACTTGTCATCTCTAACTCTTTTATAATGAATTTCATAGTTTACGATCCTTTTTAAGTACTGAAGTGCTCTCTATTGGTCCCGTGTAATTAGTTCCAGGGGGGTTAGGAACTAATATAATTTTTTAATTTTGATTAAGCTGACTTAATTTATTTTCTTGAGTTAGTCAACTCAGCTTTGGTCAGCACGGCTAATTATAGTGTAAGACAGCTTTAGTCAGATGTTGACTAAAACTACTTTACGTATGAGTTTGGGAATTGACACTGCTATGGTCAGCTTCCAACTCAGCACTCTTATTTACTCAGTGTCAGTTTAAGCAATTTTATATGCTGAGTAAATATGACAAGCAACACATACAGATATATATATATATATATATATATATATATATATATATATATATATTGAGAGAGAGAGTTAGAAATTACTCAGTATGACTTATCCTGGTTCGGCCTCTCTGCCTACGTCCAGTCCCCAGAATCCCTCCGGGCTTTTTAAATCCAATACTGAGCTCTTTAAAGGTAGAGCACAAACCGTTTACAAGGCAGTTGAATATGCAAGAGTACCTTCCTCTATTCGTCTACTCAACTCCTACTAAGTGCTATGACCGAACACTTAGATTTCTCTACCATTGAGTATTTACAACAAAACACTCAGCACAACACTCTCAATTTACAATTGATACAAATTGTTCTTTTCGAATGAAGAACACTTTAGATGATTACAAAAATCACTCTAGCTTTTACACAAGAATAGAAGGTTGGTGTAAGATCTCTTTTTGTTTTGATATGCTTTTTGCTTGTATTTTTCTCTCTTGTATTTTCTGTTAATCGGCAATGATCCAAGAGGTATGCTTGTCCCTTTATAGTTGCAATCTGAGGATCAAATCATTTGAATTTGATTTGTCCGTTGAATCCAAAACGGCTCTTTTGGGAGACAAGGCTCTGGTCAGCTTCAGGCTTGCAGGCCAATCCTGTCGTCTGATTTCCTCAGGTGCCAGGCTTGTCCTTTTCTTGCAGTTTTGTCTTCTTGTACAGGTTTCGTCTTTTAGCTAACGAACGTTTGACCCATGCGTCTCGAAATCATTTCTATGCATAATTCTGAGGTTCCTATTATTGGTTCAGACAGTTGTCGGACTTGTCTTTTAGCTAACGGATCATTTGGTGCTGTCCTGAAGATCACTCGGCATGACTTTGTTACTTGTCTTTTGATTATTGCCAATTCAGATACTGAGTTCTCTTGTACTCAGCTTCCATGGTCAGCTTCGTTCTGCAAGACATAGTTCTTAAGAAGTCTTTTCTACTTTTGATACTGAGTTTCGTTCCACTCAGCTTCTTGATTTTTAAGCTTCTGTTCTGAAGATGACTTGTCTTTTCTTACGCTGAGTTCCACTCTACTCAGCTTGTGTCGTGATATTATGCTGACTTCGTCCTGTCTTTACTTTTTGATATATACATATATACTTAACATTGAACAAACACATTAGTACAATTAAATCAAAGCACTTAAATTTAATTGTCTCTTAATCATGGATTATTTTGTCAAATCAAAATCTCGTGGAAAGGTGTTTCAACAAACTCCCCCATTTTGATGTTGGCAAAATATTTAATTGATGGAACTCAGCATTGAGATTTCCCATGATTGAAATTCGTTTTGTGCTTCTGAAATTACTCCCCCGTAAGGGTTGCATCTATTGACTTAACTTAACTCTAAACCTTCTAAGGTTCAATTGAGTAAAATTAAGGCATGCTTATACTGACTTAGTTCAATTCTAGACCTTCCAAGATCTAATTCAGATGAGCCTAGGTCAGCTTTTCAGAAGAGGACAATGTGTTTTAACTCAGTTTTGATACATGGTTGGTTTGATAACACAGTTATAGGAAAACTTTTTCAGAGCAAATGTATCAAGTCTAACGTGTACTGAGTTCATTCCTTTTTCTTTTGTTTGTTTGTTCAATTAAGACAGATCAGCATAAAGCACAATACTTAAGTAAACATTATATAAGATCAATCAATTTGGCATAAGAGATGCATAATTTTTATAGATAGTCAGCAAGACAACATACGCACAAAAATACAAGTCAAGAATAAATCCTAGCAAATCTATCCAGACTATTTCTTCCTATTGACTTGGACTTGGGCAGGATTCACTTTGCCTTTTCCCTTTTGCTGCTGCTGACTGCCAGACGCTTCTCCTGCATACTGAGTTCTATCAGCGTGTTCTTTCTCCCCCGTTTTGCCACCATCAGGCGGAGGAGGAATGAAAGTGTCGTTGAGAACAGCACGAGTTAATCTTACTGAATAAGCCTTAAGCTTTTTCGTGCTTTCCCTTAACCCATCAAAAACAGGGATACCATCGTCCAATGTATCACGAGGAATTCGGATGGAGGCACTGAACATACTGAGTATATACTCCTGGGATTTTCCAAGCCATGTGATTGTGTCAGTCAGCTGGGCATAGGCTTGATAGTACATTTTAAGCAGACTCGAATCATAAAACTGACGTTGAGCGTTTTTGTCACGCATATGTTTGTAAGTTGCCTGAGAGTATTGCAACAGTTCATTGGTCTTTAGTTGATCAATTTCCATTTCCTCTTTACTCAAGTTGAGTAGATGGACAGCTTCGCTAATTTGTTCGACCGAACATTGAGAAGTTGAGGAGATTAGCTCGCGAGTGCTGGTCAGCTCAGAGTTCAACTTGGTAAAATGTTGATTCAACTCAGCAGAGGTAGCATAGCCCGTGTTGACCGCAGAAAGAGTATTAATTTGACCTTGAAGGGAATCCATGTGATTCACCATCATTAACTGCAGTTCGGCTAGCTTGACGATGGATTCTTGCTTGGGTTGCTGTGTTTGGACAGTTGCCATTACACTTACCAAATCTTTGAGACCCTTGATCTCATTGAGGAGCTGAGTGATAGATGAGATTTGGGGTGACTCAATATTAGCAGACCCAGCAGCATCGGCATGAGAAGCATTCAAATTCTGAAGAATAGTTTGAACGGAGTCAATAATGCGACGTCCGGACTCAGTAGCATTCAGATAAGTATATGTTGTTTCAGGAATTGACTCAGTTGCCGGAATTCGAGTGGAATTTGAGGGGCCAACTTGATTTACAACTGGAATTTGATTAGCAGCAGGAACTGACTGCTCAACATTCTGCGAGATTGGATGGGAAAGAGGTGGATTGGTAGAGATATTGACCTGCTCAGTGATGGTTTGAGTTGGTGCAGGAGGAGTTAACTCAGGCTGAGCAGGATTTTCCTTAGCATGCTTCTCTCTTGGAGCAGCTTGGACTTCGAGCTCTTGCTCGGCAGGAATTGGATTTTCCGGAGACTTGGCTTGTTCCTCAAGATGAGTAACAGAGGCTTGATTTTTCTGAAGGTCTGTTGGAGAAGGCTCAGTGGGATTTGAGAAGAATTGAAACTGCATATCCGATAGGTCAGTAATGGGATCCCGCGGAGGAGAATCACCCAAGAGATCAATAACTGGTGACTTCTAAGCCTTTTTCTTAAGCCTTTTCAATTTCTTAGCCTTTGGAGGAGAGGGGTCAGCTTGAATAGAATCAAGAGAGTCAGAAAGTGAATGTACCCCTAGGTTAGCATGTTCCTTTGCTATAGGTTCAGCTTGTTCTTCAACTAGCTCAGTATTGATTTCCTGTTCATACTCAGCACCCATTGTTGGCTCGACATCCACGGTCATGTTGCTCAACATTTGCTGTCTCCTCAGCATCAAACTGACCTCTGAGGTTTTCAAATTCTTCTTCATCTTGGTCAGTGGGTGGTTTTTCGAGATCAATGCCTTGACTTCTCACAAAATGTGAGTCAGGAGTTACTATCAGGCTAAGAGGAGCAGCTTCAATGGGTTTCAAACCAGAACTCTTCTTCTTCTTCAGCAGAGGTTGATCTGGAGTTTCTTCACTTTCTTCTTCAGGCTCATCTTGCCTTTTTCTTTTTTTAGCTGACTTGGGTCCAACCTGACCTTGTTGAACTTGAGGTTTTGTGCCTTTGGATACGAACCGAATCTTTTTCGGTGGAGCATCATCGTCTTTGGAAGAGGTATGAATAGCTTTCCTCTTTCTGTCTTGCTTATCAGCTTGAGTTTTCCTTACCTTCTTACCTTCTCTAGTCAGCATCCCCTCAGTTTCCTTAACAACGGCCCCTTTTCCTTTCTTTGACACAATCGGTTGGTCATAGACCAGGCTGAACAATGCAGCTGCGATAATTTCTGTCCCTCAGACATTAATTTCCTCAACCAGACTTACTTTATAGTCTTTGAGGATTCTGGTAATGAGAGAGCCTAACCTAAGGGTTCCAGTACTTCTTTGAAAACCACCGATTAGAAAGACTGACATATGTTGGGGTTTAGTGTCCTATAAGACAATTGTTCTAGGATACAAACTTAATGTAAATGAAGTGTTCTTTATATCATTTGTTTTAATGAGATATATGTTTTATAACTATATAAAGGCAATCCCTTTTAAGAACTAAATAAAGTCTAATAAAAGGAAATCCGTAAGTTTGTTTAAAGTGATTATAAAGTGTTCATACAAGCATGAAGTGAGACGAAACTTTATAATAAACTAATAAACTTAAAACCACCCCAAGTCAAGTAATATGTTCAGGATTGACATATCACTGTTGAGACTTGCATGTAACAATGTCTTTTGTCCCGACAGAAAGTTGATCTCACAAGCTTCATATATACAGATATCTGGACAGTTACATGGATTCGATGAAAAGAAGTTCATTAGGATTGGGGACCCGACTTGAGATAACAGGATGGGTAGATTCATCCTTGTCACCTGGTCATCTCATTGGTGTTAATCGGTATTCTGGATTACGGAATGTGACGCTTTGATCCTGTTGTAACACGATCCTTAACAGAGATGACTCTGGGGTGTGAACAGCAGACGTTGGGTATCACAAGAAGTAATTACGTGATCGTTATACATTGGATTGAGCATTTATCACTCCCGATAAATGGGAGATATGTCCATGGATCGCTTATGGAAGACTTGACTCTAAATCCTTGCAAGGTGATAACTTAAGATTGAAATGCGGATTTCGCTTAACCTATCTAATTGGAGTTGACTCGGCCAGAACAAGTAAAACGAACGTCTCGCTATATGTGACTTGACATTATCCATAGTCATAAGATTCAGTTCAAGGACGTAGTCGATAAAGGATCGAATTATACTGTAACTAATACGGAAAGGTCAACGACAGAATCAACCTGTCTTCTTATAGCTCTGGGGGAATCATTACGGATTTGCTAATCACATACTTTGTACATCATTCCGTTATGCAAAAGATTAAATATAATTCTTTGAAAATTAATTTAATAGTTGCATACGGCTAGAAGCAATAAGAACCTAATGGGTCACACATAAGACTTGGAACCCAAAAGAGAGACATATGTTAATTAATTGACGGAAGTCCAACTGAGCCCAATAAGGCCCAATTACAAAGGGGGGGGGGGGGCGATTTATGTATATTAATACATAAATAATTAGTTTGATTTTATTAATCCTAATTAGATTAGGATTATGAATTAAATTAATTAAAGGATAAATAAATTAAGAGTTTTAATTAGATTAAATTACTCCTATTATTATCCAATAAGGTTATTATTATTATCTTTTATATTTAGATATATTAATGGATAATAATTAAGAATTCTATTCCGAATTAAATTCTTATTTCAATAACCTAATTCTATCTAACTTAGGATTAGATACAAGAGATTATAAATACCCCTATAAGGATTTTCGAAATCCAACCCTAGCAATCAAGAGAGAGAATTTCGACCCCTAGCTCGAGGACGAGATTTTCCACCGCTTCCTTCCGTTCAATTGATTTTCATCTCTTTCTCTTTATCCTTGATCTTGTGTTGATTAATTAGAGACAATCTACTTTGGTTGTTTTAAACAGTTGATTCTAACTTGATCTTCCATTGTTTTGTTTTGTGCTCGGGAACTCAAAGTAAGAGTTGTGGGTACTTCGTTTGCAACGGTAGATAGAACTTCTGAAAGGTATTTCTTTTATCCCTCTTTATATGAAATAACGATTAACAGATCTTGGGGTTAATGGAAATAGGTTAAAAGTTTTATATTTCCGCTGCTATACGTTAGCCTATTTCTTTCAGCATGTTGATCGGCTGGTAGGTCAGCATGTGCCAGATGAAGCACTGCTCGAAGTTCGACGCTGAGGAAGTGGAGTTGACCTTTGGAAAGAGGAAGTTGGTCAATATGTAATGGGCCATTTTTTTGATTTTGACCCATGGAGGTACTTGAGATTTCCCCGGTATGACCAGCAGGTTTGCAAAACTCAGTGGGGTAGTTAATTTTTTCGTGGTCACCTGTTTTTCGAAGTTTAGCTCCTTCGGTTTTCAGTTTTAGCAGTTTGGCAAGGTAAGGAGGGTTGATGAAGATATCTTTCCCTTGAACCTTGGTGACCATGTAGTCCCGGTCATCATCAGCGGCTCTTAGGTTAGCGTACAACTCCTTCACTAACTCAGGATAGGTGGCTTCTCGAATCGAAAACAGCTCGATCCAGCCGTTCTTTGAGATCCACTCGCAGAAGGGTTGCTCAGCTTCCACAAACCCCTTCGAGAACCAGCGGGAGTGGTCCACCTTATATCCCCTTACGCTGTTGTAAACTAGGGAATAGGTACGTTCCATTGGTTTCTTTCCCTTATCCTGCTTCAGTTTCCTTTTCAATGAAGCAGCCAAGTCAGCATGGGAGCTTTTGTTCGGAGTTTGGTCATGCTGACCTTGTCCTTTGGTGGGAGTTTCGCTATACTCCTGCTGAGGGGGAGATTCAGGATTTTCATCGGAGTGATTTCTGTCGTAATCACCGCCGAAGATATTCTGAGAGTCCGACATGGTTTTCTCAGAGATTTTTAAAAGGTTTTTGAGATTTAGAGAGTGAGAGAGAAGATAATCTTTTTGCCAAGAATTTTGAGTGTAAAGAGTGATAAGTAGGAATTCTTCCACTATTTATAGAATTTCGAATGATCCTAAACGTTTGAACTAGCCATTTTACCTCGAGATGATCAATCGACAAAGATTCTGGCATTTATGACATGTTCGGCGCGTTTACATTATTGCGATTACGTTACCCTAGGTGGCCATTTATGGCACGTGTGCTAGCATTAATTGGGCAAGTGATTTTTACTCAGTTTGTTTAGAATATTAAACGTTTTGTGGTACTGAGTGCATAGCTTGTACGTAGGGGGTTTTCATACTGCTTTAGTAACTCAGCCTGGAATAATCACTCATCATGTATGTCTTACTCAGCATAGGGTGATTTTCTATAACGCATATTAAGCTCAGCATGTAGAAGTTACTAATTTAGCACATATCACTCAGCATGGTAATCACTCAACATTCAATTAAGCACATCGTTCTATTGAAGAGGATTAGACATACCGATAGCTTCCCTTAGTATGTTGAATTGCTCACGAGCCAAAGGCTTGGTGAAGATATCTACAAGCTGTTCATCTGTTGGAACGTAGGTCAGCTTGATCTCACCCTTGAGTACATGATCCCTAATGAAGTGATGCCTTATGCTGACATGCTTCATCCTACTGTGTTGGATTCGATTTTTAGATAGGTCAATGGCGCTTTTGTTGTAGCATTTGACTTCAATTGTTTCCGTTTTGACTCCATAATCCTCAAGCTGTTGCTTAATCCATAGGACTTGTGCAACACAGCTTCCAACAGCTATGTACTCAGCTTCAGTTGTAGACAGGGCAACTGATGACTGCTTCTTGCTGAACCAAGATACCACACAACTTCCAAGGAAGTGACACCCTCCCGAAGTACTTTTACGTTCAAGCTTATCTCGTCCATAGTCAGCATCAGTGTATCCAATGAGTGTGAAGTCATTTGAGGTTGGATACCATAAACCTGCATTAACTGAGCTCTGCAAACATCTAAAGATTCTTTTTACAGCTATAAGGTGAGATTCCCTGGGGTCAGCTTAATATCTTGCACAATAACATACTGAGTACTGAATATCAGGTCTACTAGCGGTAAGGTAGAGTAGAGAGCCAATCATACCTCGATATAGCTTGCTATCTACAGATTTACCTTTCTCATCTTTGCATAGGACAGTGTCAGTACCCATTGGGGTTGATATGGGTTTACAATCTTCCATATCAAACTTCTTCACCATTTCTTTGGCGTATTTAGACTGACTAATGAAGATGTCGTTCTTACCTTGCTTGATTTGAAGTCCAAGGAAGAAGTTGAGTTCACCCATTATGGACATCTCGAACTCAGTTTGCATCTGTTTACTAAACTCTTTGCTCAAGGATTCGTCAGTAGCACTAAAGATTATATCGTCTACGTAAATTTGTGCCAGCAGGGTATGCTTGCCCTTTTTCTTAATGAACAAGGTTGTGTCAGCATTGCATTTGACATAATTTCTGGTCAGCAGGAAGTTGGTCAACCTCTCATACCAAGCTCTTGGAGCTTGTTTTAGGCCATACAGGGCCTTCTTGAGTTTATAAACGTGGTTTGGAAATTTTGGATCTTCAAACCCTGGAGGCTGACTAACATATACCTCTTCGTTTATAAAGCCATTAAGAAAAGCACTTTTAACATCCATCTGATATAATTTAAAATTCATATAGCTAGCATATGCACACAATATACGTATAGCCTCTAACCTAGCAACGGGTGCAAAGGTTTCACCGTAGTCAATGCCCTCTTGCTGACTATAGCCTTGAGCTACAAGTCAGGCTTTGTTTCTGACTACGTTGCCTTGCTCATCTAGTTTATTTCTAAAGACCCACTTAGTTCCTATGGTCTTTTGATTCCTAGGTTTTGGTACTAAATCCCATACCTCATTTCTCGTGAATTGATCAAGCTCTTCTTGCATAGCATTGATCCAATATTCATCGTGCTCAGCATCATCGAAGTTCTTTGGCTCATTTATTGAGACGAATGCAACATTTCCGAGATACCTTATAAGCTAATCTCTTGTCATCAGCTTGTTGTCAGCGGCATCAAGAATGGACTTCTCTGAATGTCCTCTTGGGATTTTTATTTCTTTAGGTAATGTTGAGTTGTCTTGAATAGGTGTTTCTACAACATCTGCAGGAATAGATTGGTCAGCAAAGGTAATTTCAGGTTCATGTTTACCTTTGGTCAGCCCTTGTACTGATGACTCAGTAGCTCCTGTTTGGTCAGCGGAAGCTGAGCTTGGTTCATCTTCGGCGGACTGAGTTGTCTTTCCTGCAGGGTCAGTTTCATCGAACTCTATATGGATAGACTCTTCAACAACTTGAGTTCGTTTATTATATACTCTATATGCTTTACTGTTAGTTGAGTACCCTAAAAAGATCGCTTCGTCAGCTTTAGTATCAAATTTTGCAAGGTTATCTTTTGTACTGAGTATAAAACATTTACACCCAAAGGCACGAAAGTAGCCAATGTTGGGCTTTCGTCCTTTCCAAAGTTCGTATGGGGTTTTCTTAAGAATAGGTCTAACTAAAGCCCTATTGAGTATGTAGCATGCTGTGTGGACAGCTTCACCCCATAAATACTTTGGAAGCCTATTTTCACTCAGCAATGTCTTAGCAATTTCAAAAATTGTTCTGTTTTTCCTTTCAACAACCCCATTTTGTTGAGGAGTTCTAGGAGTAGAGAAATTGTGGTCAATACCACTGGTTTCGCAGAATTCGTCAAACTGTTGGTTTTTGAATTCTCCACCATTGTCGCTTCTAATATGAGCTACTTTTAGGTCTTTGTCATTTTCAAGCTTTTTAATCAATGTTGTGAACATCTCAAACGTTTCATCCTTGCTACTCAGCAAGATGATCCAAGTATACCGAGAGAAATCATCTACAATGACTAAGGAGAATTTCTTACCGCCCAAGCTGAGTGGCTGGACAGGTCCGAAAAGGTCCAAATGTAGTAATTCCAATGGTCTCTTGGTTGAGACAATGTTTTTACTTTGAAAAGACTATTTCGTTTGTTTACCTTGCTGACAAGCATTACATAATTGATCTTTTTCAAATTTCAATTTGGGCAATCCCTCAACTAGTTGCTTTCTAAGCTAATTTGGCTAGGAGGTCCATGCTTACATGACCAAGTCTCCTATGCCATAGCCAGGAGTTATCCTCTTTAGACACTAAGCATATATTTTTTGAAAACTGTTTTCTAAACTCAACATATATACATTATCAACACGAGGGGCAGTTAAAATCAGTTTGTTTCCCTCGAGTATCCGACACTGAGTAGCATCAAATATAACCTGTCTACCGCTATCACAAAGCTGAGCTACGCTCAATAGGTTATATTTGAGACCCTTAACTAAGGAGACTGACTCAATAGTGGGGTTACCTCCGATAGTACCTGACCCTACTATCTTACCCTTCTTATTGTCTCCAAAGCTTACGTTTCCACCTCGTGTAATCTCAAGTGTGATGAATTGAGTTTCATCACCAGTCATATGCCTCGAGCATGCGCTGTCAATATACCAGAGCTTTGACTTCTCCACGCATCTCAGGCTCACATGTATTTCAAATCATTCAAATTTAGGTATCCAATTCTTTTTGGGTCCTTGTTTGTTAGCATAAGCAGGTGCTATATCATGTTTCAACTTGTGACGACATATATTTATGGTGTGGCCTTGTTTACCACAGAAGTCACAATGAGTTACCCTTTTTCGGTGACTCAGTTTTTGGTCAGCACCATTGTGCTGAGCATGCCAACATACCTTAGTGGTATGCCCTTTCTTTCCGCAGAAGTCACATTGGACACTCCGCTTGTTATACCAACACACATCTCTTGTGTGCCCCCTTTTCCCACAACAATCACATTGAGTGAACTGTCTATGCTGACTAGTACCTGAGTACTCAGCATGGGATTTATTTTTGTTTGAGCCTTTAGATTGGCTCTGTAGGTATGTGACATCCTTTTTCAGTTTCTTTGAATCTGATTGGACCTCCGAGACGAACTTGTGCATAATTTCCATGTTACTATGCAAAGCTGAGTTGTCTTGGAGAAGATATCGAAGTTCACTAAGTTTGACCTCTTCAATCTCGTCACATCGCCTGCTGAGTGCTTTTATTTTCTTATTACACTTTTTAGTCAGTGTATATAAGTCACTCAGGGCGTTAATCATTTCATTTCTAAGCAAGTGTATAGATGTTACCTCATTTGAGTATTCCTCCTGTTCAGATTCTTCAGAGAGGTCAGCTTGCTCAGATCGAGTGTGGTCAGCAGCGTCACCGGCCATGAAGCATATGTTTGCTGACTCGGTGGCATCAGCTTCAGATGATGTTGAGTCGTCCTGTCACTCCATGTGGCCACCACAACCCTTTTGCTTCCCTTCTTGTCTTTCTTTAGATTAGGGCAGCTTGACTTAATGTGCCCAGTTTGATGGCACTCAAAGCACGTGACAGGCTTGGAGCTGTCCTTTTTGTATTTGTCACTGGACTCAACTTTGTACCTGTTGCCTCTTCTGAATGGCCTCTTGCTGTTCTTTTCATTCTTTCTGAACAGCTTATTCATCTTCCTTGTGAACATGGCCATTTCCTCATCGTCCGATGAGTCAGCTTCGGTTGAGTCAGCTTTCATGACAAGTGATTTTTGTTTCTTGTCTTCTGACTTTTCTTTTGCTTCAAAATTTTTCATAGAGATCTCATGAGTCAGCATAGATCCGATCAGCTCGTCATATTTATAGGTGGTCAAGTCTTGAGCTTCCTCCACGACAGTTTTCTTAGCTTGCCAACTCTTTGGTAAGCTTCTCAGGATTTTCTTCAACTGCTCTTCTTCAGTGAAGTTCTTGCCGAGCCTCTTTAGCTCATTTATGATATTGGTGAATCTAGCGTTCATTCCAGAGATGTCCTCATCGTCGTTCATCTCGAACAGCTCGTATAATCTCATATGTTGGTTCACCTTTGACTCATTGACCTTTCTTGTACCTTCGTAGGTTACTTCAAGCTTTTTCCAAATCTCCTGTACTGACTCGCAACCTGAAATCTTATTATTTTCTGTAGCATCTAACGCACAGTGAAGCATATTGATAGCCGGAGCATTGTTTTGTAGTTTTTTAAGGTCATCTTCTGACCACTCAGTTTCACTCTTAACAACTTTCTCATTGTCAACAGTTTTATATGGCACATATGGGCCTTAAACTATTGCAAGCCAGGCACTCATGTTTGTGGCTTGAATAAAGTTCTTCATCCTATTCTTCCAGAATGTATAATTGGATCCAAAGAATAGGGGAGGCCGACTAATTGATAGTCCCTATAGGAGTATCTGTGTTGTTTGGTTCCCGGGAAGGAAACGAGTGCTCTTCTCAGCCATTTATCGGGATCAGCTCAAGATTGTTAAATCTTTGAATAGTGAGCTGTTGAAACACCTTTCCACATGATTTTGATTTGACAAAATTATTTAAATAAAATTAAATATATTCTAAACACACTAAGTTTAAATGCTTTGATTTATTACACTAATGTGTTTGTTCAATGTTGAGTTAAATTGTTTATAAGACATAAAGACTAAAAGGCTTAAAGCCCAATATGGAAGTCAAAGCCCAAGTCAAACAGATCAAGACCACTCGGCCCGCGTGTGCAAAACCCTGTCGTTGTGTACAAAACGCAGCTCAGTGAAAGAAGGATCGAGAAGACCTTCGTTAAACAACTTCGGAACGAAGCTGCTGAGTTGTATCGACAAAGAGTACAAGACAGCAGCTGAGCAAAAACAACTTCCAGACAAAGTATTTATACTTTGGGTAAAGTTCAGAAGACACAGAAAGCTGTCTAGTTGACCTTACCATAAATGGAGAGACATTCTGTCGGACTGACTAAAAGCTGCTCAGTACTGACCGAAGACAGAAGATACTTGAATCTGATTGGCCAAGAGCACTGAGCAGGACTGAGTGACAACGACAGGAAGCCGTTTCCCTCCAACGGTTATTTCGAAATTCGAAATGACTAATACCTCAGACGTCTCTATAAATAGGGCCTTTCAGTTGCTTCATTCTATGCAGATCTTCACCAAGCCATTACGCTGACCAAAATTCTACTCGAAGTTCTGTGAGAAAAAGCAAAGCAAATACTTACACCAAATTCTATATCTTTCGTGTAAAAGTCTAGAGTGATTATTCAATCATCTAAGGTGTCTTAGCAATTGTTGTTTAGGACAAATCTTTATCATTTCTAGAGATTAGAAAGGAGAGGCTGAGTACTCGGTTATAGTACTCAGCGAGAGATTAGGAGTGAGTAGAGGTATAGAGGAAGGTACTCTTGTTATACTCAGCTTCTAAGTTGTAAAAGATTTGATGCTCTACCGTTAAAGAGCTCGGTAGAGAATTCGAAAGCTCGGAACGTGTTCCGGGGATAGGACGTAGGCTTAGAGGCCGAACCTGGATAAATCTGCTGAGTAACATCTTTCTAACCTTAAACTCCTTAATATATATATTGCTTGCTTAAACAAAACTGACCAAGTAAAGAAGTCACGCTGAGTTGTGTGTATAGAGTATCTGAGTTCAGGAATAGACTCAAGTGCTATCTCCTGACTCAAAGAAAGAAGCTGACTTAGTCACCAGTTGACTAAGCTAGTGTCTTAATTTACTCAGCGCACTGTGTGATCCTTTTTCAAAGAAAAAGAAGTCAGCCTTAACGTACTAAAATTTTAAATAGTTCCTATCCCCCCCCCTTGGAACTAACTTGTTACATTATAAGGGACCAACATGAGCTACTTAGCTCTGATACCACTTGTTGGTCCCGTGTGATTAGTTCCAGGGGGGGTTAGGAACTAATATAATTTTTTAATTTTGATTAAGCTGACTTAATTTATTTTCTTGAGTTAGTCAACTCAGCTTTGGTCAGCACGGCTGATTATATTGTAAGACAGCTTTAGTCAGATGTTGACTAAAACTACTTTACGTATGAGTTTGGGAATTGACACTGCTATGGTCAGCTTCCAACTCAGCACTCTTATTTACTCAGTGTCAGTTTAAGCAATTTTATATGCTGAGTAAATATGACAAGCAACACATACAGATATATATATACATATATATATATATATATATATATATATATATATATATAGAGAGAGAGAGAGAGAGAGAGAGTTAGAAATTACTCAGTACGACTTATCCTGGTTCGGCCTCTCTGCCTACGTCCAGTCCCCAGAATCCCTCCGGGCTTTTTAAATCCAATACTGAGCTCTTTAAAGGTAGAGCACAAACCGTTTACAAGGCAGTTGAATATGCAAGAGTACCTTCCTCTATTCGTCTACTTAACTCCTACTAAGTGCTATGACCGAACACTTAGATTTCTCTACCATTGAGTATTTACAACCAAACACTCAGCACAACACTCTCAATTTACAATTGATACAAATTGTTCTTTTCGAATGAAGAACACTTTAGATGATTACAAAAATCACTCTAGCTTTTACACAAGAATAGAAGGTTGGTGTAAGATCTCTTTTTGTTTTGATGTGCCTTTTGCTTGTATTGTTCTCTCTTGTATTTTCTGTTAATCGGCAATGATCCAAGAGGTATGCTTGTCCCTTTATAGTTGCAATCTGAGGATCAAATCATTTGAATTTGATTTGTTCGTTGAATCCAAAACGGCTCTTTTGGGAGACAAGGCTCTGGTCAGCTTCAGGCTTGCAGGCCAATCATGTCGTCTGATTTCCTCAGGTGCCAGGCTTGTCCTTTTCTTGCAGTTTTGTCTTCTTGTATAAGTTTCGTCTTTTAGCTAACGGACGTTTGACCCATGCGTCTCGAAATCATTTCTGTGCATAATTCCGAGGTTCCTATTATTGGTTCAGACAGTTGTCGGACTTGTCTTTTAGCTAACGGATCATTTGGTGCTGTCCTGAAGATCACTCGGCATGACTTTGTTACTTGTCTTTTGATTATTGCCAATTCAGATACTGAGTTCTCTTGTACTCAGCTTCCATGGTCAGCTTCGTTCTGCAAGACATAGTTCTTAAGAAGTCTTTTCTACTTTTGATACTGAGTTCCGTTCCACTCAGATTCTTGATTTTTAAGCTTCTGTTCTGAAGATGACTTGTCTTTTCTTACGCTGAGTTCCACTCTACTCAGCTTGTGCCGTGATATCATGATGACTTCGTCATGTCTTTACTTTTTGATATATACATATATACTTAACATTGAACAAACACATTAGTACAATTAAATCAAAGCACTTAAATTTAATTGTCTCTTAATCATGGATTATTTTGTCAAATCAAAATCTCGTGAAAAGGTGTTTCAGCACTCTCTTCGCTGCTCGTAGATGTAATTTGTTGGTGTGGCCATATATCGGCTTTTAAGGCATGTAACAAATACCATATCAGGTTGTGTGGCAGTGAGATACATTAAGCTACCCACCAACTGCTTATAATATGTCTCATCAACAACGTCTCCATCTTTGTTACTACTAATTTTGAAATCAGGAACTATTGGACTGTCCATTAGGTTGCTTTCCATCATACCAAACCTTTTCAAAACTTTTAATGCATATTTCTTTTGGCATATACAAATGCCATCATTTTTTTGTAAAACCTCGAGCCTAAGAAAAAACCTCTTACTTCCCAAGTCAGATATATCAAACTTTCTTAGTATAGAGCTTTTAAATTCTGACATCATCAATTCATCATTACCAGTAAAAATTAGATCATCAACATAAACAATTACAATAATGATTTTCCCTCTCTGTTTTCGCTTTGTGAATAGTGTTTGCTCTCTATCACACTTTGAAAAACCTTCACCAATGAAATGTGCTTTAATCCGACTGAACCAGTCATGGAGCTTCTTTTAACCCATATATGGCTTTGTATAACTTGTAAACCAAATGCTTATTACCTATTTTTCATATCCTCGTGGCTTCTCCACATAAACATCTTCATCAGTACACCATGAAGAAAGTACGACTTGGTATATAGGTGAAAAATTGTCCAATTCTTTTGTATAACGAGAGAAATAATCATTCTTACGGTATCCATTCTTACCACTGGTGTAAAGACTTATATATAGTCCACTCCATATTTATGAGAGTACCCCTTCACGGCCAAACGAACCTTGTATTTATCAATCTGTCCGTGCTCATTGTATTTGGTTTTAAAGACCCACTTCACTCATATTTTCTTGGCTCCAGCTAGTAACTCAGTGAGACTCTATGTTTGATTTTTTTCGATGGAGTGAATTTAACTGTTTATGGCTAATCTCCAATTTTCACTCTTCACAACTTCCTCAAAGTACTATGCATCAGAAGACATTTCAAATGCCATATGAACTTCATCCTTACCTAAATCTTCACCACTAACATAATCCTTCATCTTCATTGGAGGTTGTCTCACTTCTCTCACGAAATGGTCTCAACTCCCTCTCTCTCTCTCTCTCCACTCTCATTAGAATCATCTTTCTCTCACTAATATTATTTTCTCCATTCTCATTTTCACTCACCCCATTTTCATCATTTTTCTCACCATTTCGTCATTCTCACCATCACTATCACCCTCATTCTAAATCAACCACAATTAATTTTTTATAACTCACATCCCAATCTCATTCTCTATCTTCTTTAAAATTTACATCTCTACTCACAACAACTCTTTTAGCTATAGGATTGAATAGCTTGTAACCTTTTTGATTCCTCACTTACCCCCAATAAAACACAAGCAATGCTTCGATTGTCAAGTTTGATCCTCCTTTATTTTGGAACATGAACATGTGTGATGCACCCAAAGACCCGAAAATGATATATTCATGGTTTCACACCACTCCAAGCCTCTTTCGGTGTAACATTTTTACTGCCAATATGGGGGCACCTATTTAGGACATAAATAGTCCATTTCATTACTTCTATAGCTAGAAACGAATGGGAATTTTCATGGATGATAACATAGTGGCTTAATCAAGGTGATTGAAAATATTCGGCATAAGGGTGCCTCGTTTTCTCTGCAAACATCCATTAGCTCTTTATAGTTTCTAACATGGATTGATGGGTATGTCTCTTTTGTATTTTGGCAGGCTAGGTGGCTTCAACCTTCTATCCCTTAGGCAATTCAAAATGTAATCAACGAATGGTGAATCATGGCTGCTCAGTAGTAGTTGATTCATGGCTAATCCATATATTCCTAAAGTTGCAGCTACGACCTTGTCATGTTGAGCTTCCAGTACTTACTACATTAGCGTCGAGGTTTCTGTTGCCTTTTTGTTTTCTCAATCTCTCGGCCTATTCCTTGCTTAGATCTAGGTCTATAGCGAGTCTCTAACTCATCTTCCATAACATGCTTAACTCACACTTATATGCATCGCTCATTCACTGATCTATTTTTAGTGTCAAATATATGCTTCCTTCTTGTCTCTGAGCTTTTTTTCTGTCTCATATCCACTAATAAGCTCTCTTCCTTCCTTACTTATACTGCATCGATCCTACATGGGCCTGACTTTTGGATGTTTCTCCATTTCCATCTCTCGATTTATCCCGTTGGCCTCTTAATTGTCAAACAACATTCTTTGCTCTTGTTCTAATCCATGGATTTTTGAAAATCATGTCTCAATTTTGGGTCTTCCCTCCATATTGGGCCTAGGTCCCGCTCTAAATCCAAATTCCCCTTCATATCCTTGCATAATACGCGTAGTTAAGGAAAAAATGGGTTATAAAAAAAGAGGAGAATTACATAGAGTTGGCACCATCAGATATCCTCTATACGGGTAGAACATATATAGATTCATCTATGGGGGTGCTTGAGTTTGATTACTTACTTGCATTCCCACTTCATTCTTCATTTTCCACAAAACAATTATTCATAACTTGACAATGTCTCTCTCTAATTCATCTATTCTAGCTCATTTCCTTATTTCTCCACTCTTCCTTTCCACTTCTGCTATCATCGAGGGAGTATTAGTTGCTTACCCCCTCTAAACTAACAGTTTGATTCCTCAGCGTGCTTGGCTACTCCACTTTTGTCCTAATTTCAGATTTCTCCTCTTTGTGCTCCCCTATTTTAGAAAATAAGATTCATATTGCAATATTGACTCTAGATACATCAAAATTTGTAAGAATTTACCCATTTACATCATCGATGATAAATCCCGATGCGAGCTCTGTCACCTATCCTTGCTTCAATCATATTTTTTCCATGGTGGAAAAAATGTGTTAGCATCTTAAGGAATCATATCTTCTTGCAATCTCCTCAGTTAAAGTCCTCGGGGTGAGGCGTTAGAGTCCTCTTGACCCGTGATGTCCTCCACCACTCCTTTAATTGGAAATTTTCCTTTTCCCTTTATGGGATCTCGTCTGTCATGTTCGTCTCTAGAGCCGATGCATTCATTATTGAATCTCAGCTCCACGCTCACCATACCAATTGATGTATAATAGAAATTTTAGAATAGATCTAAAAATTATACAAGAAATGTTTGGAGTAGAAATGAATGTGATAGCCTTTACCCTTCCTCGCAACACTGAATGATCTACAAAACATAGGAGTTGTCGGCTCACCGGTGTAAGTACTCCAACGGTCAAGTTAGTACAATACTCAGATTAAAGAGTAAAGCAAAAGTCGAGGCTATGATTTTGTGCATACCTTGATGATCCTCAAGCCTTGCAAATATATAGATAGTGTAACAGTTTTGTAACTGTTTTCTGTTAGCATCTTTACACACACTAGGTTGTTATTGGGACATCTGTCATTTTCCAAGACATGCCTTTTAAGTGTGGGGAACACCTTGATATTTTGGGGGCAGGTTAGACGCAACCACCTCTTATCGGGTCCATCTTGAGCTGTATCGAGGATGATCTCTTATCTCTTTTATGGGCCTTAAACCCAAACCTAGTAACAACTTTATTAAGTTGGATTGTTATCATTTATCATGAACAATATGAATGCCATGATACTTTCCAAGTCTAAAAAGGAGGCGACATCGAACTTATCACAAATAGTTTTTCTAAGATCAACTAGTGTATTCCCTCAAAACAAAACTTACGACTTATTATAGCTCGCTCTCTAGCCCGAACTATCACAAAACACATTGAGGATATGTTTGTTAACACAAGCTTGCTGTAAGGAGACATATGACATGAGAATACTATCGTCTGAGAAGAAAATGTAAGACAAAGCTATGCTAGTTCGAAAGAGGTTAACATGCTTCCAATTGCTATTTGAGCGCCTCGAGAATAAGACGACCCAGATGCTCTAAATAGAGCACAAATAGGTAAGAAGAGAGGCTCCTATAGTCATAAACCCTGGTAAAAAAAAGCATCATGGGCCTTCTGAACTTTCATTCTTTTAGCGTGTTAAGTCTTTGATCTTTTATTTGGATATACTAAGTCCATGATCATTTATTTTTGGTAAACATTGAGCTCTTATTTACCAAATTAGTTATTTGTGAACATGTAATTCAACTAAAAAACATTATTTCTTTTATTTATATTTAAAATTATATTTTTTTGATAGCTCGAAATAAGAGTTTTATAAACTTTATTATAACTACATTGCGGTGTCTTGTATGCTTACTTTGTTTTTAACAAAGTAAATTTTACTTTGTTTTTTCTACCATTGGATGAGCTTATTTTGTCAAAGTTCATCACCATCCAATTGTGGAAAAAACAAAGTAATGCTTACTTTGTCAAAAACAAAATAAGCATAGCCTAACCCGTACATTGCATATATTAAAAACTGAACGGAGTTGCTCATGCCATGGCTCGGCAAGCTCGTTCCTATGCTAATTTTTTTTTAGTGATTCCTGATTTTTTTGCATACAGCTTTATGTATAGACAAAAGTGATATTGAATAAAGTCTGTTTTTTCTCAAAAAAAAAAAAATAAATAAATAAATAAATAAAATAAATATGAATGGAATTAATGGAGGATGTTTTTGCCTAAAGCCTTTGAAAGAATATTAGTCTGAATGAAGGAAAATTCCAAAATCCAAATAAATGCAAAGTCTTTGCGATGAGATGGAAACCATTTATTATTGTTGTTATGATAACTTGCAATAGTCAAATATGCATTCAATTGGGATTGGAGAAATGGATTTTATGCAACTCATCAAATAAAATGCCAAACAACCATTAGGTAAAAAAATCATTTCTTTCTTTTCCATGGTCAAAGTTCGGTAAAATTTTTTTTTTTTTTTTTACTTCCCCAATCAGTTTTGTTGAAAATAATATTGGTCCCGTTTGGTAAAGAGCGTTTTGAGATAAAAAGAGCGGTTTTGACAAACTTTAGCGGTTTGACCACTGAAACCGTTGATTGGAGTGTTTGGTGGAGAGAGGTTTGGGAGAGAGTTTTGGGATGAAAACTCTAATGTAGAAAAAGCTCATTTTAGGAGTTTTTTCAATTAGCGTTTGCAATATTAAAATTAATGGACTTCTTTAACCCTACTTTTAGTTTGCAGGTCCTAAAATTAAAAAAAGAAATGCCCTTATTCGTGTTTTTGCACAAACCGCTATTATCAATCAGCTAATTTTTATCAAACAGGTCTACACAAATAGCTAGTCAAATCAGCTAATGTAATCAGCTAACAGCTAATAGCTAATGTAATCAGCTAACAGCTAATTCCCAAACAGGGTCATTGGCTTTTTATGGGTTTATTCGTTAGAGGAGTACGTTTTAGATGGTTTTTCCTTTTTTTTTTACTTTTGTTTTTGTTATTATTGATTGTTAGTAGTGTTTACATGGACCCTAATAACCATAATGAATTTGGTTATTCACCGTCAGATGTAGGTTGTTTAAAATCCTAAGGTGGATATTCAAAGCATTCTAAGGTTTAGATTTAATCAGCATACATCTAACGGTTAATGACCAAATTCACATGGTCATTAGGGCCTATGTGAACACTACTGTATTAATTTTTAACTATTTATTGGTCGATATTATTTGGAGGGAAAAAAATAAAAATAAAAATACAAAAAAGCATCGAACAGACAATAAACCCCTATAAATTTAAGATTTAAAAAATAAAATAAAAATATATAGAATTAACAAAATATACTCTAAATAAGAAACATATAGTAATTTAAATCTTTCGTATTTAGTTGACATTATTTCAAATTGTATTCATTTATTACGAGATTTAGAGTTATGTTCTATCTCCTTTATTAAGCGTTCAACGAATTCGGTTGCTCATGTTCTAACAAAAGCGATCAATTATGTGTCTGTTCAGAGTGAATGGACATACCCACTACCATTTCTTAATAATATTCTTTCATCTGATTTAAGGTAATAAAACTTAAAATTATTTAAAAAAAAAACATAACTCGAGAATATTTACATAATAACAAAGTTTGGTTTCAGGAAAAAAAAAAAAAAGGAAAACTCTTGCATAAAATCCAAAAGTTGATATAAAATCTGTAGATTTTATATTCATTAATTTACTGAAAATAACTTGGAAAATGGGCATAGTACCCACGTAGCAATAGCATGTTAGTTTTCTTAAAATCTTACAAATTTAAAGGTCTTACAAAAATCACACAAAAAATTCATTTTATATAGGAATAAATGCATAAATGAAGGAATTCTAACAAATCTAAAGATTAGCAACATATTACCAGTCTGTATTAATTTTTTCTTTCTTGAAATAAGGTATAAAATTGCCTTTATCATTTTCGGAACACTACAAATTTATCACTAATGTATGAAACTTTGTAATTTTACAAGTAAGATTAACTTTATTTATACCTGATAGAAAATTTAAATGAATTGATTTAACAGTTATTTGATTGTCACTTCAATTCTTTGAATAAATTTACTGATAAATTTAAGCAATTTCATGTATTTTAACAGATTGTTTATAATTATTTTTTTATAACAAATTAAGAGGGTGTTTGCATTTTCACTTAAAAAATGAGAGTTTTAGGTGTTTGGTTAGTGACCTACTGTTTGCCTTTTACACTTAAAAAGCATTGTTCGAAACGAAGACTGCCTCAACCGTCTAGGCCCCGTCTAGACGCTCAAAATTGAGAATCCATCGCGATTTTCTCCAATTAGTCTCTCTAAGTGTTTTATTGACTTCAAAATGATTTTTAGCCGTCTTGCCTCCAGCTAGGCCGCCTCGACCGCCTAGGTACCGCTTAAGCGACAATAAACAAAAACATTTTTTTATTGTGAATTTATTTTTTTGGTTTATTATAATTCAACTTTAAGTTGTTTCAATGATATTGTTGTTAAAATGTTGATTTTTACATATTTTTAAAGATATATATTACAAATATACATGTTTTTCTATATTAAATAATTTTATATTATTATTTTTAGATAGTATAATACATATTTTAATTGAATTTATATAATAATTTGTTGATTAACAAATAAAAAATACAAAAGTACAAATCCGATTAATCTATGTTTAATTCCGACTAATCCCCGAGGGCCGCCGCCCGACTAGCGCCTAGCGTTTTTTACAACTTTGCTGAAAAGTAGCATTTTATAAAAGCAGAGAATTTCTGCTTTTTAGAAAAGCAACATTTTTCAACAGCAACATCCAACAGTAGGTAGAACAAACAGACACTAAATATTTTAAACAGTTTTATATATATATATATATATATATATAACAACTTGTATTTGGAACAATATTGACATTTTGATATTGGTGTTTGTAATTGTGTTAGTAAATGGAATAAGACTATGTTTGACAAAGAGATGAACCACTTTTAGAGATTTTGACTAGTCAAATCTATAATAGTGGTGTTTAGTGGAAAAAAAAATTATTTGAAAAAGCTTCTAGTTCAAACCTCTAATTTAAAAAAAAAATAGTTTTATTAGTTTTTTTTTTCTATTAAATTATTGTTACATCTCTTTTAAATGGCAATTTTAGAAGGTGACGAAGAATATGAATTATCAAAAAAGAAAATAATAGCTATAAAACACCAACGCTTTTATTTGACATTTTATACAAACAACTATTAATAATTAGTTAAGTGTTACCAAAGATGTTTACCCAAACAACTAAAATAAAAGGTAATCAACCAGCTAACAACTAAGAGCTTCTTTAAGAGACTATTAGTGCACTCTAAAATAATATACATAATTGACTTTTAGTGATTTAAGAGTGACTAATGTCCTATTTGTTTTACCTGTTGTTTGTTGTTGCTGTTTCCTGTTACGGTTTGCTGTTTGAAAATAATGTTTTTAAAAAAAAACAGAGATTCACTGCTTTTATAAAAAACTACTTTTCATCTATAAAAGGCAAACAGAACGTGTCTAACCAAACACCTAAAACTAGTCTTTTCAAAGTGAAAAAGCAAACAGGATGTTGAAAAGCAGTAACCAAACGCCCCTACGACATATCATCTCCAATAATGCTCATTATATTAACTAATTATTTATTATTTTATCATTAAATTATTAAATTATTGTATTTTAAACAATTATTAATTATTGTTATATTTACCGATAGCGAGAGGAGAGAGATTCCTCAATAATAAATTATTAATAAAAAAATGAATTAGAGAGACTTTAGGAGGTGAAGAGATGATAGAGAGGATGAAGACTGTTGAAGTTGATTTTTAACTTTTTCTTTTCAAACTTTAACTTAAAAGTCAAATTATAACATCTAAACTTTATTTGACAAACATGATTAAGTATTATAAATATAATTGATGGTTGAAGGATTCGATGTAAAATTAAACAATGAGTCAAATAATTATAAATCAGTGTGTTTAAACAAGTAGATATAAAATTATACAGTTTTGCACCTTAAAAAGGCTACACTTTTAGAAAAAAATGATAGAGTTAAAATTTGGATTTTATTATTTTTTCCTGAAGAGGGCATTTTAATATTTACTGCAAAAACACAGCTAATAAAGGAAAGAAAAATGACTTTGTTTTTCTTTTACAGTATGGGAATTTACTTTTGACAGATACATAAATCAACTTTTTGTAACAGTGAAAAAAATTCACAAATCAAGGTGAAGTGAAGTGTTATCTTATGGGCCCCATGTGTGTGTAGTCCCCCCCGGCGTGAATTTAGGCCAAAAAGTAACACCTACATGGGAAATGGTATTACAAAATTCACCTCTCCCCTTTTTTAGTCTCCAAAAAGTTCAGAAATCAAAAATTTGGCATCCCCTTTTTCAACCCCAACCCCCAAACCCATCTCTCTCTATATAAAGAACTGAAATGTATCTTTCTTTTTAGATTCTCTCTGCAAATTCTGAGTTAATCCCCAAACAAACCCTCTTTTTCTACTCTCCCATCTTTTTCCCCCTTTTTGTTGCCTCTTTTTGGTTTCTTTCTGTTTGGCTTATTTGCAAAATGGATGTAAGTTTTCATATTCCCTTTTTGTTGTTCTTCTCTTTTTTTGTTTTTTGCTTTGTTTTCATTCATAATTTGGTGATGATTGTATTGTGTAGGAGTGGAGGAGAAGTGGACAGATTCCGGCATTTGGAGATTGGGAGAAAGCCAATGAGATGCCTATAACTCAGTATTTCGAATCAGCGAGACAAGCTGGATTGATTCGGCATAGTTCATCGGGAGACTTCGATCTGTATATGCAGCAGCAGCGTGGTGATGATTATTCTTCCCGTTTTCAAGATCTTAGCCCTCCGAGAAGAAAGGTAATTAATAATGTTTAATTAATTAATATTTTTAATAGTGTGTGAAAACTGAGGAGAGTAATGATGGCTGAAATGATGAATTGCAGGCAAACAGAGTGAGAGAGAGGAGGAGGATGAGTTCACATGGCAAGGAGCAGAGAAAACAAGGCAAAGTATATGACGTCACTCAACAACCGCCAAAGAAACAAATATCTATGGAGTCAGATAGTAGTACAGTTGTTCATACTCGTCCTAAATTTCCTAAACCTGTTGATGAAGATCTTTACAAAATCCCCCCACACCTCCTCCGATCTTCTAAACGGGTCAGTCTTTTTTTTCATACTTTTTTTTTTTGAACGTTGAAGCTTTGAATTGATTGAGTTTTGGTGTATTATTTTAGAAACGTTTAAGCTTTGACTTGATTCAATTTCTATCCTTTTTAAGGAATCTTTAGAATGCTCCAAATTATGTTAACAAGTACAATTTTGAAAAAAATAAATAAATTAGGAGATAATGTTTGCTAACTTAAAAAATGGCTAAATTGCAATAGTTACTATTTGAAGATGAACAATTGGAAGATGGTCATAATATTTCGAAATTATATTGGAAAAAATTTGTTAATGAGATTTGAAATTACTCAGGATACATTATGTTTAAAATTGTAATGATTTTTTGTATGGTTGAATTTATATTTACCTTCTTTTAATATTTACGGGCACTATAGTTATTTGTTTTTTATAAAGTAACAATTGATTTATATATATTTTAATATGTTTATATTTAGGTGTGTAATTGACTCAAGCTGAGTTGAGTTTTGACTAGAAAATTAACCTAACTCGAGCTCATAATGCTCTCGAGCAGCTTGTAAATTTAGTTCAGCTTGTGAACACTCTAGCTGACTTGATTTTACTTAAATTGGTGGTTTTTAGTACTAAATTGAACATTTTAATTTTAGTCTTAGAAATTGAAACTGTATCATAAATAGAGAGTTGAGTTAATTGTATAGTGTTGTGCCAAATATGACATATCTAGTCTTCTTTGGAATGATATACTATAATTAAGAGGAGGAGTGGATTGAATTAATTACCCTAAAAAAGGGTAGAAAAAACAAAATAAGAAGGTGGAGGTTTGGTAACGATCCACTTTAGAAGTGGTGAAGCGTTGAAATATTTGTAGGTCCTTGTTGGATCCGCGTGAACCATAAGTTTAGAATTATTGCATTTACATCCTTGGCTCCACCACTTTTTTAATGCATTTGGCTGTTTCCATATATATAAAATTAGATTGCCCTGTTTCTGTTGTGTTGTGTGTGTCAAATCAAGCAAAAAAAAAAAAAAAGAGAAATTCAAATTTTAAGATTGGACCCTTTTTAGGCCCAGATATGGTTTACATTTTAGAGAGGCCCCAAGACTCATTATGACAATTTTATTTTGACTAATGCAGAAGAAGCTACCAAGATTATTTTCATGCCTTGTGCCTTCCTGTGCTTCCTGAGTTTGATTGCTAATTGGAAGAAGATGAAGATGAACATTTTTTTGTTTGATTTAGAATGTGTAATGATACTTAGAGCAAGTGTTTAATGGAAATATATAGTTAGTTTATTTATGTTTATTTTATCATTGTAGTTGAGGTTCTTGCCTATACAAAATAATGTATTTCTTCTCTATGCTCAATTTAGATTTTAGTCTCACAAATTAACAGTATTGTCATTTACAAAATAATTATAGTATCAGTATGGAATGTAAAAGATAGATATGCTCTAATATTTCATTCAAAATGAATTTTATATTTAATTATTAAAAAATTAGATACACATTTCTTGTTTTAAACTTATGGATTATAATATGATTGGAAGTAGATTTATATAGAGATTAATAGTCAAACCTCCATAAATTAATATTCAATAAATTAATAACCTTTTTAAAATAATAATTTCTTCTGGTCCCGACTTGGGCCAAATCACTAATTTTGTACTCAATAAATTAATAATCTCTTTAAAATAATAATTTCTTCAGGTCCCGACTTGGGCCAAATCACTAATTTTGCACTCGATAAATTAATAACCTCTATAAATTAATAAAATTTTATGGTCCCAACATTATTAATTTATAGAGGTTTTACTATATGTGTGTATATATGGAGATTAATACCATAAAATTAGAGTTTAGATGCATAAAAATATACAAGAGTTTTTCTACCCTATCCTGGATGATTAAGCATGTGAACACTGCTATATCTTCTTAACCCTTTTCAACTTATTTTTTTTTTCAAAATCTTTTATTTTTAGTTTTGAGTTTAAAAAATTTAATTTATGCAAATTATAAAAAATTTATAACTAAAGATAAGAAGATAAAAAAATAAATTGAATTAAAAAATAAATTAACATTAGACTTGTAAAAAATTAAACATGTCCATTCTAAGGTTAAGCACTTTTTTTTAGTCCTTGCTACATCAAAATGTGGTGTGCTCGAGGCAAAAACAAGTTGTACTTTAGAAAATTGTCTCCAAATTTTGTAAAACTAGCTCGGCCATTAGCATTAGCTATTTACCATTGAGTTAAAAACAGCTAATTTTACCATTAAACATGTGGTCCAGGTGGTCAAGGTAGTGGACCAGCTCAACCATTCAATCAGAGATCAAATTTTGGAGATGAGAATACAATTGTGATTAAAATACTTAATGAGAAAGCTTTACTTTCTGAAAAGAATGTACTCGGCTCAAATCTGAATTAGTCTGAACTATCAACTTAAGATACCACACAGTAGATAAGAAAACGGATAGTTTAATTTTTTATGCCTTGTTTTGTATTGTTTTTAATTTTACTTTTCAATGCAATTGGCCATTTCCATAAAATGAGGTAAAAACATAAGAATAATACCTGTAGTTGGCCAAATTTACAAATACAATCTCATGTTTTAAAAATTTACAAACATGATTCTGAGTTTGTGTAGCTTGCAGTTAAAAGAAATCTGAATCAATTTTTTTGGTTAAACAATATATGTAGTTTAGATAATTTACAAAGTCAAACTATATATATGAGATAATTTATAAAATTAGTCTTTTAATTTGCTACAGATCGTTCCATTTTGTTGGGAGAAACAGTCAGGGCCGTCTTAAACATTTTTGGGCCCTGTGCTAAATGAAAAAAACTGGACCCTATTCGTTAAAAAAACTAATAATTTCATAGAATAATAATGTTTCTACAAAATGAAACACTAAAATACTTTTAACTTGATTTTTAACATGATAAATATAAATACAATTAAGTAAATTAGATATTGTATAATAAAAAAATTAGACCCCTTAAGACTCTAAGAACGTTAATTTTCTGGATAAGTTAAAATTCACTTAATTTTTTACATAATAATTAATAATAATAATTTATTTATATTTGTATAATAAAACAATTTAAGCCCCTTTAAATTTAGGGTCATGTGCGGAAGAACTCTTTGTACACCCTTCTCCTACTCCCCTGAATACAGCCACGACAACAATTTTAGACAGAATGATGTGTTTGCAAACTACACAAAACTTTTGTTGTAAAACAGTAAAACCACCAAATTTATTTTTATATTTTTCTCTAAAAAGGAATGTTCACAAAATTTGAACCCAAAATCCGTGTATGGAATTGTTTATAGGTTTCTTTCTACCAAATTAAAAGAGAAAGCAAAAGAAATCCTATAATTTGTCATGATTGCCTATTGAACTTAGGTTACTATATATGCAATACTATGTGCCTCAGTTTCCAGAAAGATTTTAACTAACAACTATAAAATCCACACCAAACATTTTGGTCGGACTTGGCTTATAGCACGATCCTTTACTTTTTGAATCATTTTGGCTTACAAAAGCGTTATTAGCTTCACTAAATTTTCTATGGACGAAATCAAATTTAACCTAATGTTTTTGGTGAATTACATTATAAAATTTTTAATTTTGAACCCAAATAACTATATATAACGATTTTAGGCCCGGATAATACAACTTATAAACCACAACTTTTACTTGAACCCATGGAATCCCATGGGAATAAGGATGTCAAATGTATCCGCGATCATAAATAACCACATCTCGTAGAGGTGGTTCCTAATAGAAATTTCGAGCCTGCGATATAAATATTATAGATTTATCTTAACACTTATGTGAAAGGAAAATGAATCATTTCATTGATGTAGATCTTGAAGAAGTGTTACAGAAAAAAAGAAAGAGATGAAAACTCTTGAGTTCTTCATCTAGCTTCTCGAATACAGAGAGAAGAGGGAAAAAAGTAATTAAAACTAACCTATACTTACCTATTTATACTAACAGCCCTTACATTACAAGTGGGCTGTGTCAAAGCTTTTACAATAAAGTCCCTACACTATTGTACTTATAACCATAAATGTAGAATCAGTTACAACCAATTAAACCAAAATATATATTAAGAACATAAGAGAAAATAATCACAATACTATAATTAATCAGTAATTAATCATGTATGTTAACATCTCCCCTCAAGCTGGAAGGTAAACGTTAATGACCCCTAACCTTTGTAACTGAAATTTAAAAGCAGGTGTATGAAGCGGTTTGGTAAAAAAATCAGCTAGTTGTTCATTAGATCTAACTGGAAGCAAGTGAACCTTTCCAGCTTGAACCTTTCCAGCTTGAACCTGTTGTCTAACGTAGTGGCAGTCCAGTTCTATATGTTTCGTCCTCTCATGGAACACGCTATTTTTAGCAATGTGAATAGCAGAAATATTGTCACAGTATAGAGTCGGAGGATGCGATTCTATCATATGCAGGTCGTTAAGTAAGTATTGAAGCCATTGGACTTCGCCACAAGTGAGGGACATAGCCCTGTATTCAGCTTCCGAAGAAGACTTGCTAATAGTTTGTTGCTTTTTTGATTTCCATGATATAAGTGACTGTCCTATGAACGTGCAGAAACCCGTGATTGATTTCCTGGTTTCCGTGCAATTGGCCCAGTCAGAATCAGTATATGCTTTGATATGAATATCAGAATTAGCATACACCATAATGCCTTGTGCAGGGTTTCCTTTTAAGTATCTAAGAACTCTATGTGCCGCGGCAAGGTGTAACTCAGTGGGTTTATCTAGGTTTTGAGAGAGTTGCTGGACAGCATAACTAAGGTCAGGTCTGGTATTAGTGAGATACAATAACTTGCCTACTAATCTCCTGTACGAAGTAATGTCCTCTAGTAAAGGTGAACTAGTATAATCAATTCTAGTCATTGACATAGGCGTAGAACATGATTTGCATTCTAAAAATCCAAACTCCGCAAGCATGTCAAGAACATACTTCCTTTGACACAAATGTATCCCATTAGAAGTCCTAGATATCTCAATTCCTAAAATGTACTTGAGCTTTCCTAGGTCTTTAATAGTAAATTCCCTGTTTAAGAATGCTTTCACCTCTTTTATGTCATCATGACTATCACTCGCAAGGATTAAATCATCTACACACACAGTGATAGCAATAAACCTGTTATTTTTCTTTCTAATAAAAAGAGAAGGATCAGCAAGAGATTTGGTAAACCCTATGGATTGCAAAGCAGTAGCAAGCTTAATGTTCCATTGCCTACTGGCTTGTTTAAGCCCATATAAGGACCTGGTCAGCCTACAACTAGGATTAGGGACATCAGTACTTACACCAGGGGGTAATTTCATATAAATTTCCTCCTCAAGGTCCCCGTGCAAAAACGCGTTGTTAACATCAAGTTGTTCTAAGTTCCATCCTTTGATGGCAGCACAAGCAACAAGAACCCTTACAGTGGTTAACTTCGCAACAGGGGGAAAACGTATCAAGAAAATCCACTCCCTCCTGTTGAGTAAAGCCCTTGGCTACTAACCTAGCTTTATACCTATCTATTGTCCCATCACTCCTTCTTTTTATTCTAAAAGTCCACTTACAATCCACCTCCCCTTTATCCTCAAGTTTAGAGCATATCACCCAGGTCTTATTTTTACTTAAGGCTTCTAATTCTTCCTGCATAGCTTGCTGCCATTCAGGATGACCAGCGGCTTGCTTATAAGTCTTAGGTTCCTGGTCAATCATAAGAGCTACAGAGTAGTTCTTTTGCGACCGAGAGAGTTTATCATAGGAAATAACTTTGGACAGCGGATGGTAAATGGCACTTTCAATGGGCGTGATAGAATGACCCTGAGCAACAGCACAATGGTAATTCCTTAAGTATTCAGGCTGCTTAAAAGTTCTGTTCGACCTCCTAGTTCTAGGATTAAAGGATACATTGGCAGGGGAAACCTCAATATCCCTATTGAGAGTCTCTTGAGAGATGGGGACAACATAGTTATCAGTATCTCTATCAATCAGTTCTTGGTATGGAAAGATATTTTTCATAAAAAAACTACATTTCTAGTGACAGAGATCTTGTAAGACTCTAAATTGAGGACTCTATATCCCTTGGTGCCTGAATGATATCCTAGGAACACACATTTCTCAGCCCTGGCATCAAATTTTTTCCTATCTCTATGCAGAGTGGAAGTATAACAAAGACAGCCAAATGATCTTAGATCATTGTAATCAGGAATAGAGTTGTTAAACAGCTCATAAGGTGAAGCAAAGTTAATGACCTTGGACAGCAGCCTATTAATTATGAAAACAGCATGAGATATAAAATAGGTCCAATAAGTGATGGGTAATTTACTCTGAAATTGCAATGCTCTGGCAACATTTAGAATGTGCTGGTGTTTTCTTTCTACAAGACCATTTTGTTGCGGAGTTTTAACGCAACTGGTCTGATGTATAATACCTTTGTCGGCATAAAAGCTATCTAGTCTGAATTCAGGGCCATTGTCAGTCCTAATAATTTTTACTGTCTTGCTAAACTGAGTTTCTACCATGGATATAAACCGTTGAACCAAAACGGATATAACAGACTTAACCTGAACAAAGAAAACCCAAGTGTGCCTAGAGTAATCGTCAACCACAGTGAGGAAGTATTTGTTTCCATTAACACTGGTGTTAGTCGGACCCCATATATCCATATGAACCATATCAAAACAACTGCTAGTTTTGGAATTACTGATAGGAAATGCAGGCCTCTTTTGTCTAGCTAGATGACATACATCACAAACAAAATTACCAATGCTCAAATTTCCAATATGCTTGTTAATGTGTGCAAAGCTAGATTTTCCTATATGTCCAAGACTATTATGCCACATCAAAGTATTGCTATTATTATCACAACTACTCAAGGAACCATCATGCAATTGATCAACAGAACCATTGTTCACAACATTCACATTATTTATAACATGCTTATTAAAGAAAATATCAGCATTCAGGCATGGTCTGTGCAATTGATAAAGCCCATCATTGGATTTAGCTATACCAATCGTCTTCCTCGTCTGTGTATGCTGTATAAAGCAGTCACTATTAGTGAATTTAAGCTCACAATTCAAGGTGCTTGTAAGCTTGGAAACTGAAATTAGATTATAGACAAAATTAGGAACAAACAGAGTGTCATGTAGAATGAAGTCTTCAGTGAATCTAATTGTGCCTATGTGCGATGCATAAATTTCAGTTTTATTAGGCAAAAGAACCTTCCAATTATTCACAGGTCTTAGTTCAGAAAACATCTCTTTAATACTTGATATGTGGCAACTTGCCCCCGTATCAACTATCCAAGAGATTTTCTGAGTTCTTGCAATAAGAGACGTATGTGACATACCTTCGGTGACATTAGTCACGGGGCAAATGGACGCTGTGGCGCAATTAATGTGTGATGTATTGCTTGTTGATGGAAGGAGCTTCAACAGCTGTTGAACTTGTTCACTCGAAAGCTGATGTGCGTTTGCACTAACAGGAGCTGCTCCCAAAATACCGCTCTCGTTGATTTCTGTTTGATCTTCCGCATTGACGAAATTAACTCTGTTATTTCTGTTCTTGAACTTGTAGCCCGGTGGATAGCCGTGTTTCTTGTAGCAACTATCCACGGTGTGATTCTTGAAGCCACAATGAGTGCATTTTTTACCATTCGAACCGAACTTCTTGTTTCCCTTGGAGTTCTGAACAAGAGCTATGAGTTCTTGAAGATCTTGAGTCTGACCTTTGGGGTTCTGAACTAGAGCAAGCAAATCTTGACCAATATTGGCCGCATCATTACTTGCGCCACGGTTAAAATCGTGGATCAAGTGTAATATTTCCGTGGCTACGTTATTTAGCACGGAAATTCAAGGTGGGTACTCCTGTGGCGCAAGTGATCGTGGCTAGGTAGTTGCCACGGGAAAATAATGGTCGTGGCATAAAATGATTTTTATGCCACGGAAAAATCTGTGGCTAATTATATATCTTTGTCACGGGTAAAATCGTGGCTAGTGTAAAATACCCGTGGCAAGACATAATGACCCATGGAAATCAATCCCACTTAGCCACGAGCATAACCGTGGCAAAAATAAGACACATCTCACTAAACCTTGCTTAGCCACGAGTATAAACGTAACAAAAAGAGAATACTCATGGCTAGAAACTTTACCTAGCCACGAAGATGATCGTAGCAAACTGATCAAAGTTTAGTAATTTGTTTTTTTTTATAAATTTCTAATTTATTTTATTATTATTATTAAATTTTGAATTGAAGGAAGCTATAATAAATCATTTGAACCAAAAGAATAAAAATTTAACCACTGTTGATAAAAAAAAAGAAATTATTAAATAAATATCAATCATGCTATTATCCAACAAAGAAACTCTTGGCAACCTAAAAAAAAACTCTCAATTAGAAAAGAAAATATTTTTAAAAAAATCTAAATCTAAAATAAAAGTATTCAACACAAATATTTTATTCTCTGTTTGTACAAGTCATACCAATAACAGTTGAAAAAATTGTAGAGTCGAATATAATAAGCTTTTCAAAGTTACAATGTACCCCGATCCACCAGCACCTTGTTAATTTCTGCAGATCCCAAACAATCATATGTTAAAGAGAAAAAAATTTGAATCGTACTTGCAGAATGGAAAACCAGATATATTGTCCTGTAGCAGTACGACATCTGCAACAGCTATAGCAGTTGCACTTGCACGTTGAGCTAAAACAATCCTTATTGTTGCAGCAGCAAGGGCTGGTGCATCATTGATACCTTCACCTACCATGATCAGACCACCCCCTGCAATAATGTCCCCAAAATTTGTTCAGCGAACCAAATAAGATGTAATGCATTTTGCGACTTCAGATCATTCCTTGAAAGATAATGTTTGACATATACACAATGGCAAATAGAACACGGAAAATATAAAGAAGAACATGTGGTTTTTAAGTTAGGCTTTGTAATCTTACCCTGATGAATTTAGATAGACCAAGAGGATAAATAATTTAATTATCAAAAGCAAAGATTGCAAAAGAATATGAAAAAGAAAATGTGTCTTGTCATCAATTTCCAGGATAGCATTTTAGCAGAAGTGAAGTGTTTGTAGTGGCTCATTTCTAGCTTAAGTAATTAGGGAAAATGTATGAAAAAAGACGAAGTATAATGTTAAATAGATATAGGAAATTCACACCTAAAGCTTGTTTACTCAATTTGAATATACAACATAGATGTAATACTAATAATATGATTTTGAAATATGACATTAGAGCTCACCCATATCCCGTGAGATATTCTTCACACATGATTGAGCTTATCCTCAGGCTTTAGGCTGCAGTGAACATCATTGATACCCCTAGTTTTTTCAACTCTCTGTGTGCTTTATTCATGGTCACCAGTTAGCATTATAACACGGAGCCTTGCTTGAGCCTTTCATTCTTCTATGACACCAGAAACCCCTGACCGAGGTCTATCCTTGAAGTGAATCAGTGTAACCTACAGAGGTGGATTAACATTAGAAACAATACATATAGTTGAACCAAACTCTCTGCTCACCACCCCTTTCGAGAGGAAAATAAAAACAATAGGCAGAAAATGGTGATTCATTCTGTAATAGGTAAGTCATGTTCTATGACCCTGTGGCACACACAATACAACAATGACATATCAGACAAAACATTCAAAACATTTTTGGGCTATGTTTGATTTGTCTTCTCTGTCTATTATGAAGAAAACTGAAGAAAAAATTATTAGCATTTTCTAATAGTAATAACGGATTTCATTTTAAGCAACCTCTTCCTCAACCCGTCTTTTAGGATCAAGAATTAGTTTCTGCAGGGGTGAAGTCCACTTTGTTCGATCCTAATTAACCAATTAACCTAATTGATAGATACTAGAATATACACAAAATCCCAAAGGCTTGAAGAAACTAAAAATAGTGAGACAAAGAGAACGAAAAAGAGCAATACACATGTTAAAGCCTCTGGTATCACGTAAGTGCACATGACAATTTTGTGGTAGTGACCTGTGTTAGGCATCAGGACTTCTCAGGTGCAACAGACAACAACATACTAAGACTGATTACTTCTTTTATCCCTTAAAGGCGCTGATTGTCCTAGGCTGTAGAAACATGGAAACTTAACGATGGGAAAAGCATGCTACTTATGACACTTAAATAACTTATAAAAATATTGGTCCAGAGGAAGCTGCGCTAAATTAAATTAAGAATTCCGCTAGCACAAAATTTTTGGATCATTGTAATACTCTTAGGAGTTTTTACCTTAATCCTTTGTTTTCAGGGTAGCATTGAATAAGGAGGCACTATAATAAGCCACACAGCTTATGGTCAGCACAAAATTGTGCAGTTACATTTCTACTTACATTCACTAAAGTTGTCCACAACATCTCTTGATCTAAGATTAACTTATATATTATCTTCATATTTCATTTTAAGCAAAAGCACTTCCAGAAAATGAGCAAGGACATTTCTTTTTAATTTCTAGGGCTTCAGGATTTTACATCTGATAACAGCAAACAAGATGAATTGTTTTGTTTTGTTTTAGTTATTATTATTATGAATGCTTACCTTTTTGTCAACAGAAAGAGCAGCATGAACCAAGTCACTTCCATATGAAGATGCATTAACTGCTTCCTTGATGTTTTTCGATTCATCTTCAGATTTACAGAGTGAAGTGATGAAATCTACAGAACCAAGTGATGCTGTCAACTTAACTCCTCCAGTTACTGACTATAAAAAAATAGAATTGTCAATTCATGTAAAGAATGGGATTTAAAGAAATCTAAACTTGCAAACTACTAAAATAAAGAATATTGCTTTTGCAGTGCGTAATGACAGAACATAAATCTAGTGACAATGGCTTAAGCAAAATTTCCTAAATTGACATTTTAATTAAGAAAACAATTTTTTCGTAACAAGTACGTTGTCTAACAAGATATATAGTACCTCACTGTTATTTTCAGTCGCAGTAAGACCTCTGCCAGGAAAATACTCAAACCTTTCCACAGAAATAGCAGGCAAGTCTTTGCCAATACTATGGTCTACAACAGCTCTACCAAAAGCAGAAAACTCAATGTGAGTGATTAAATAACAGCTAATGACATTCAAGAGAATGAAACATTATGAGATTGTTAATATATTGAACTGTTTGTGATGGATGGCTAAAGTACTTCCAAATGCAACAAATATGATAGTCATAAATTAAACAGATTATGAATATAAGATCACCATTTATTTAAGCCTTAAGATTTTATGAAGATAAATATGATAGTCAAACTCTAAGACTAGCCAATGGAACAACATGTTCGGATGTTCCATATCAGTGATGCACCTCTTTAGTAATAGAAAGCAACACATTTAAATTCATATTCTCCAAAATACTAATTTTAATAATCTAACCATTAATGTGAACCCTGACTTCAACAAAGGAACTCTCCAACCGCTCTCATATCCCAACATATCCATGTGCAACCATTTACTAACAACTGAAAATATTACCCATTTCCCACCTAAATTCCACACAAAAACCAGTCATACCTCCATCATCGTCACCATCAGTATCCTGGTAAGGCGGTGAAGTTGATGGGTTCCATTTTCCACCTTCTCAGAAGAACGCCATTCTGCTAATGCTTCACCTGATTGAATACATTGTGTCCATAAAAAAGCACTGAAACTCCAATCAAAGCATTCTCCAATCAAATTCATAATGTAAGCAAATGGAAAGAAGATACAGACCATACGAATATGAAACTAAGATACAGACCAACCATTTCTATATCTTTCTTCAAAACGAGGGTGAATTAAACATGAATTAGGGTTGGGGTACCTATTTACCAAAATCTGGCAAAGATCATTAAACTGAATCACTAGCCCTACTGCTGCTTCTATATACTATAGATTGTTCCCTCATTTCCTAATCTGGAAGGTTAGGTTAGGCCCTTATTTGATAGGCGAGGAGCTTGCCCTCTTTCATAATGGGAAGTGAGGAGTTAATTATTGTATATAGTAGGTTTTTGCGAAACTAAAAGACCTGGTTTATAATCGAAATTGTAACCTTATTCTTCATCAACGGGGAAAGCGGGGAATCACCCTCAGTTTTAGGTCGAACCATTAGGCCTTTCCCCCTTCCTCGTCCTAGTGTGCTTCATATTCAACGTTCAACAATTATTGAACAATTAAATGTCTGGCTTTTAAATTTCAAAAGGTCTAAGAATTGACCAATTCGAACTAGTTCTAAATTTCTTAGCAAGCACAAAGGCAAAACAAGTAACAGAAAACAGAGAGAAAGAGTACCGCCCATGTAGCTGACAACGAAGTTGTTGTTTGCCCCGAAAGTAGGGAAGAATATGAATCAATCTGTGGCAAAGAACCTTAATTTCGATTATTAGAGTCGATTGAGACCAGAAAGTAGGTGAACCGTTTGGAGCAAAGGAATTTCAACGATACCAACCATAGAGAGAAACGTGGGTTAGGCAAAGAATACGGAGATTGGGAGTTGCTGGGTTCTAAAATTTGGGCGCAAACAAAATTGTATTCTCCCCGCCACATTACTTAGATGGAAAATAAAAATAAAAAATTACTTTGCTAACTCTGTTTTTATATATTATACTTGTTAATTGCTGTAAAATTTAAAAATAATTATATAGTCTTTTTGCTAACTCTTTTTAGTCCTTTTGTAACATGAAATGAAATTGGAATAAATAATTTTAAAATGATAAAATTACCGCAAGACTCTATATAATAATGATAAACCATTAATTTTTCATTTTAGGTTTTTATTTTATTTTATTTTGTTTCGCACGTAATTTTATTTGAGAGTAATTGATTATTGATTTTTTTATAGTTATATATAGAAATTTTATTTTAGGAACACGAAACTTGTTTTATTAAAAATGAATGAAAATATTTTAAATATTATAAAATTAAGAGTAAAGCTCAATAAAAATATTAATTTTTTTTTCAAGCAAATGTGAAAAATAGTACGATTTTGTAAAACTATAGAAAATAGTATTAGTTTGAAAATACTATATTATATAATAATAAAGAAGAAAATAATAATAAATATTTTTATATATAGAAATATTTGTGTATAAATACTATATAAAATTTTCATTACAAATATATTAATTAAATTTAAAAACTAAAAAGATAAGTTTTTATTTTTACGACTAATGACAACTTCATGTTTTTAATATTAAAAAAATGTGTAGAGAGATTAAAGGGTTGATTACGACAAAACTTAAAAACTTTAAAACATATGTGTCACATTACTAATAAATTATTTACTTGAAATTAATTAATATTCTTGCCGCAAAATAAATTACTCGTGTCATAAGTAATTTTATGCCACGAGTAAGATTTTCCATCACATAAACAGACTTTGCCACGAAAAAAAAACATCGTGGCAAAATCCGTGGCATAAGTATAGTTTTGCCACGAAAAATAATTATCCGTGGCATAAATATAACAAGTAATCTAAAATTTCAGCTGGAGTCACTTTTTTCCGTGGCTAATTAGAAATACGCCACGAATTTTGAATTTCCGTGGCATGATTCGTGGCGCAAGTGATGATTTGTTGTAGCGCTTGGTTTTGACATTCATGTTGAATTATCAGGGAGGACACCTTGTTGATGTTAGGAATGGGATCTGTGACCATTATTTGAGATCGGACAGTAGCGAAAGTGTCGTTGAGCCCCTTCAAGAAACATACCACCTGATCGGCATCTCTATTGCTCCTGACCGTATTCAGTGCGTTACACACGCATCCTTCACAAACACAATTCGGAATATCCCTGATTGAAATATACTCATCCCAAAGCATCTGTAGTCGCGTGAAATAATCTGAAACCGATTTATTGCCCTGCTTTAACGTGTAGATCTCTCCTTGAAGAGCCGCTAGACGAAAGATGTCTGACTGTGCAAATCTTTCTTTGAGATTGACCCAGACTCTTCTTGCATCTCTCATCCATAACACGCTTTGAGCGATGGAAGCAGATAATGACCTAACTATCCACGAAAGAACCAGATTGTTGCACCTTTTCCAGCTAATGAATTGAGATGAACTGCTCGCCGGCGCCTCAATCGTGCCGTCGACAAAATCCAGCTTGTTTTTGGATAGCAACGCCATTTTCATGTTCTGGCTCCATGAATGGTAGTCATTGGTTCCAGATAGTGGTGGATTGACAAGAATGAGAGAGGGATTTTCACTTGAGTGAATGAAAAAGGGGCTAGACTCATCAATTCTGTTTACCATAGTGAAGAATTGATAGAAAAACAGACAAGAAGAGGAAGGAAGAACTTCCAGAAAAGAAGAGACCCGAAGATCGGGAATGAAACAGAAGAAAGATCGAGAAAAAACCCTAAAATTGAGGGAAGAAGGCAAGAAGCCTAAAATTGAGGATCAATCAATGACCGATCGTTGTAAATCTGGTGCAGAAAAGAAAAGCATATTGCTCTGATACCATCTTAACACTTATGTGAAAGGAAAATGAATCATTTCATTGATGTAGATCTTGAAGAAGTGTTACAGAAAAAAAGAAAGAGATGAAAACTCTTGAGTTCTTCATCTAGCTTCTCGAATACAGAGAGAAGAGGGAAAAAAGTAATTAAAACTAACCTATACTTACCTATTTATACTAACAGCCCTTACATTACAAGTGGGCTGTGTACAAAGCTTTTACAATAAAGTCCCTACACTATTGTACTTATAACCATAAATGTAGAATCAGTTACAACCAATTAAACCAAAATATATATTAAGAACATAAGAGAAAATAATCACAATACTATAATTAATCAGTAATTAATCATGTATGTTAACATCCCCCCTCAAGCTGGAAGGTAAACGTTAATGACCCCTAACCTTTGTAACTGAAATTTAAAAGCAGGTGTATGAAGCGGTTTGGTAAAAAAATCAGCTAGTTGTTCATTAGATCTAACTGGAAGCAAGTGAACCTTTCCAGCTTGAACCTGTTGTCTAACGTAGTGGCAGTCCAGTTCTATATGTTTCGTCCTCTCATGGAACACGCTATTTTTAGCAATGTGAATAGCAGAAATATTGTCACAGTATAGAGTCGGAGGATGCGATTCTATCATATGCAGGTCAAAGTAAGGTACGTAATACTCTTCTCCCGCTCATAAATCGTAATTCTGTTCCTGATGAGGTGATATTACCTAAGACTGTTTTGTTCGTTGAAGCCTTAATGGCCGAGAAAGAGACTATGGATCATATTGCTCCTAAGCTACAAAAAATGGTGGTATCTTATGAAGGGGTTTCAAGTCGGTAAAAATTCTGCAAGCTTTGTACAATGTGTGATTGAATGTAAGCACTCAGTTATTGATCGTATCACCCTTGCGGGAGGAGAATCGCCCTGGAAACATCCAGATCGAAAGTTGAAATTAAATAAAATTTGAGGGATATGTATGGATTAGAAGCTAATTTCACTTAGGGACCGGAAACAGTGAGGTGTCATAAGTTAGGTTTTACAATATCAATAGATATAATTAGTAAATAGTTAGACAATAGTCTAGTCATAGTAATTGTATTTGCTTTTCTTTAGGTCTTGTATAAATACCTATAGCTAATAGGTAATATGAGAGAACTTATTATTCCATTTTGTCTCCTAGTGAGATAGGGAACCATTTCCTAGGAGGTGCCGATTAATATCTTGTTTTCTATTTAGTTCTCATTTCTTTTTTTCTCTAAATTAATACAAGTAGTCTGGTTTGTTTATCTTCTTCTCATTTCTTATCATATTATCATTACAATCTTTTCCTAAATTGCAAGCTTCCATCAAATTACTTTCATAAAAAGCTAGTTAGAGGGTTTAAACACCCAAAAAGAGGCAATTTTAAGAAAATTATTCTCAACCTGATAATAGTTGAAAATTAATTCTCTTAGAGTGGATGTTTTTAATTTTGTAATTAAAAACAGTCTAATTACGACACCTAAGGCGTCGTAATGGTACAATTACGACGGTTAGCCCGTTGTGATGGTACTACTAAAAGCAGCATCATTATGGCACCTAAGATATCGTAATGGTACCATTACGATGATAGACTTATTACGACAATGTGCTTATCATAATAATGTTGTTTTTAACCACATCGTTAAAAAACCATTTCAAGGAAATTATTTTCCAACCACTATTATATTTGGAATAATTCTCTTAAAATATCATCTTTTGGGGTTGAATCCCTAATTAGAGATTGCTATGAGTTTTATTTTAGGGATAAAGATCAAATTTTATCCTAACATTTTTGAAAAAGTGCAGATTTAGTCATAACGTATGAAATGATGCAAATTTAATCCTAATATTTTCAAGTAAGATCAAATTTAGTTATATATTACTGAAAATTTGAAAAAACTGTTTGACTGTTATTTAACTGTCACATCAAACCTTCCAAATAAGTTTATCGATAAACTGAATAAGTTTCATATATTTTTGTTTGGTTATTTAGAACTATATTAGTAATAAAGCAAATATTTTAGACACATTTAACAAAAAAAAGTTTGTAATTAAAGTGACAGACTTAATTGTTAGTATCTTAACAAGTTTTTTTTGTAATCGTGTTAATTACAAATTAAATATCTTACATGTAATGAATTTTTAGAAGGTCTTATATGACAATAAAAGAACAGTTAAACCAATATTTTCAATTTTTCGTTAACATACGCCAAAATCGATCTTGTTTGAAATCATTAGTGTTAAATTTGGACCATTTATTATGTTAAGGTAAAAAAGCTAGTGTCAAATTTTGACCCTTAGGAATTTATAATTGGGATAAGATGCAAAAATATCTCTAATATCGACAGTTAAAAACAATTACCTCTAACATTGTCAAATTTGGTCAATTTCAGATATTATTACAAAACACAGATATTTTGTTCGTTATTCTAAACCAATTGCATATGAACCTTACAAAAAAAGATTTCATATTTTCTATAATTTAATAATAGAATTGAAGATTAATATTTATAAATTCGGTGAAATATTTTGAATTTTTTTCGTTCAACTCGTACAAAAGGCGGTATATTTTTAAATTTTTTTTTAAAAAAAGTTCACCTCTAATCATATGTTTTTGATCTATTACTAATAAGTGATAAAATGTGAAGTGTAGACGACAACATTCATATCCCAAGACACAATTTGATATATTATGTCTCAAATTGACCCAACTTGACAACTTTAGTGGTAAAATTACTCTTAATTACCAACGTTAGGAATAAAATTGCATCATTTTAAACGTTACGGATAAAAGTACTCATAGCAAGAAGTATTTTTACACCTTATCCGTTTATAATTTGATATTAATTCTTTTTCAGATATGAGTTTTATTAGTTTATAACAAGACAATCGGATTACTTGCTGCATCTGAAGCAAGTTCTATGAGGAAAGTGGATACCTACTTCGCCGAAGCTTTAGCTCATCGAGTTAACAAAACCTACCCTCAGGAATGGCTTCATCCTTCCTATTCTGATACTTTAGAGATGCATTTCTACGAAACTTGTCCTTATCTCAAATTCGCCCATTTCACTGCTAATCAAGCCATTCTTGAAGCTTTTGCTGCTGCAGATCGCGTCCATTTAATCGATTTCGGTCTCAAACAGGGGATGCAATGGCCGGCTCTTATGCAAGCTCTTGCTCTGCGTCCTGGTGGTCCTCCGGCTTTCCGCTTAACCGGAATTGGCCCTCCGCAGCCTAATAACACTGATACTCTGCAACAGGTAGGAAGGAAGCTAGCTCAGTTAGCCGAAACCATTGGTGTCGAATTCGAATTTCGCGGCATCGTAGCAAATAGTTTAGCAGATCTTCAACCAGATATGCTTGATCTCCGTTCTCCGGAGGTGGAGACGGTGGCTGTCAATTCTGTTTTCGAGCTCCACCGCCTCCTCGCTCGACCTGGTGGAATTGATAAGGTTCTTTCCTCCATCAAGGCCATGAAGCCTACGATCGTCACCATTGTTGAGCAAGAAGCTAACCACAACGGCCCGGTTTTTGCTGACCGGTTCGCTGAGGCTTGGCATTACTACTCGAGTTTGTTTGACTCGTTAGAAGAATCTGGGTTAGCTGCGCCGAGTCAGGATCTGGTCATGTCCGAGTTGTATTTAGGAAGGCAGATATGCAACGTTGTGGCTTGCGAAGGGACTGACCGAGTAGAGCGGCATGAAACATTGGCTCATTGGCGGACTCGGTTTGAATCGGCTGGGTTAAATCAAGCTCATCTGGGTCCAAACGCGTTTAAACAAGCTAGTATGTTACTAGCTTTATTTGCTGGTGGCGATGGGTATAGAGTGGAGGAGAATAATGGGAGTCTCATGCTTGGGTGGCTGATGAGGGCATCTTATCCCTAGACCCGAGCCCGGTGCAACGAGGAGTCACCCAAGAGGACCCACTCATGGAGAGCGAGGAGCATACCAAAACAGAAAGCACGCGGGGCGTATCCAGCCGAGCGCCAGGCGTGGGTACGGTCGTCTCTGGAGAAAATCCACAACATTTGGGGGCGCGGGGCGCCTCCCTTACCACGCAGGGCGTAGATGGCCCTATCAAGCCAGAAATCGTCTAGGAGGTCAAACACGCGGGGCGCACCCCTTGGGCGCCTCGCGTAGATTCCATTCCGCGGAGCCATCAAGATCAGGAGCCCTATGACGCGGGGCGTAATCCACGGGGCGCCTCGCGTACTGAGTTCGAGCCAGCATCCTCAAGTTCAGGAGCACATCTACGCGGGGCGTAGATCATAGGCGTGGGGCGTATTTGACCTGGAGAATACTTCCCCTCCAAGTTCTCACCTTGAGGGGACCAATTCTAAGACACTCTATTTACTGTTTTGCCATTGTGCCTTTAATTACTAAACTACCACTTTCCTATTATACCCTTATGACCATGTGTTAGCCAAAACCCTATTCATAGGCTTTTGGGTCTTTTCCCTTGAAATGTTGGAGAGTATTTAAGCTCTCATGTTTGTAAGGTTCTTAACTTTTGATGAATTAAAATTATAGCCTCCTTTGAGAGCTTGGATTTCATATCCATTGGGTTAACTCAACCTTCAAGTTTAGCTTGAGAAGATCAGATTCTTTGTGGGTTTACGATTAAAATCCTCAGTCGATTTCAATCTACATCAGTTGGTATCAGAGCCGAGTCGTTTTCCTTGACCAGAGACTTCTTCTCGGAGATGGTTCAACCACGTATCACCACCGAAGCCATTGGAACCCATGAACAAAGGTTTGAGGCACTAGAATCAAGCATGAAGGCAATGAATGACAAGATGAGTGAGTTGGAAGAAAAACAAGAAGCGGAACGAAGAGAAAGGCGTCTTGATACGAAGAGGCTTATTCTTGAGTTTCGAAATAGCCACATCCAACCCGCCGGAGAGCCTCACCGGAGACAAGAGGAACAAACCCGCCATCTACTTGAATGGCAACCAACACCACCACCACCACCACGGATAACCTATGCACCCCAAGCAATGGACCCTCGGGTTCAAGAGGTAAGGCGGACTAATCCCGTAATCATTAGAAATGTGGATAGTGATAGTGATGGGGATTTGTTTGATGATTATGACATGCCTAGGATTGCTAGGAATATGGGGATTAGGATTGATGATAATGCCATGAATGATAGGCCTAGGCATGATGTGCATGTGAATGATGTTGTTGGTCCCGCGCATGTGCGTGTCGGGAATATGGATATTGTGCATAATGATGTTGTAGGTGGTTACGAAAGGGGGAATGTGGGTTTGAATGACCCGTATGAGGGCCGAGGTAATGAGAGGGGCGGATATAGAGGCGAACCGAATGTGAGAATGGGGTATGGAGGAAATTTTGATAGAGACGACGCCTTTAAGTTGAAAGTGGACTTACCGTCATTCGGGGGAGAACTCGACATAGAGGGTTTCCTCGATTGGTTGCTTGAGGTAGAACGGTTCTTTGATTATGCGGGAATACCGAAAGATCGGAAGGTTCGGTTAGTAGCTTACCGGTTGAAAGGAGGAGCTTCGGTTTGGTGGGATAACATGAAGGAGGGAAGGAGAAGAGGAGGAAGGGAACCGATTAGATCTTGGTTAAGGATGAAATCGATGTTACGGGAGAGGTTTCTACCATCCGACTATGAGCAGTACATCTATAGTTCCTATCGGAATTGTTCTCAAGGTGCTAGAAGTGTGCACGAGTACACCTCGGAGTTCTTGCGGCTTTCGGCAAGGGCTAACTTATCGGAAACCGAAAGCCAAAAGACTTCAAGGTATCTTGAAGGATTGAGGTACAACATCCAAGATCGGATTGGAACGCAAATGGTGATTCCGGTGCAAGATGCCCGTAATTTAGCATTGAAGGCTGAGGCACAGTTGAGCTTGAGGGGGCGAGAAGGCTATAGGAGGGCCGGGGTCGAGAGTACTTATGGAGGGAGAGGAGCTCCCAAGGGGATTGATAAGGGTAAAGGAATCGCAAGCTCAAGCGATTCCAAGGCGCCAAGTGCGGGAGAGGCACCTAGTGGAGATGTGAGGCCTTTTAAGGCGACACAACCCCCTAGGGGCAACAACCCTTATGCTAAACCGGCTCCATTCAAGTGTTTCCGATGCAACGAGCCGGGCCACCGTTCCAACGAGTGCCCCAAGAGAAGAAGTGCCAACATGGTTGAGCGGTATGAAGACGACGAAGACTATGATGACGAGGGGGATGTTTGTTGTGTTCCCGTTGAGGATGAGTATGGGGAAGAGTATGATGGGGGCCACGCCATACACGTAGTGAGAAGGCTCCTAGTCTCAAGTCGAGTAGATTCGGATCAACGACATCAATTGTTCCAAACCCGATGTCTAGTGCAAGGAGTGAAGTGCAATGTGATCATCGATAGCGGGAGCCAAGAGAACATTATTAGTGATACCGCAGCCAAGAGATTTGGGTTAGAGCTTGAGGCGCACCCTAGTCCGTATAGTGTGGGGTGGATCAAGAATGTCGGAGCACTGAAAGTCACTCAAAGATGTAAGGTCCCTCTTGAGATAGGGGAGTATCGGGATGAGGTTTATTGTGATGTTGTGGAAATGGATGCTTGCCACCTACTGTTGGGACGTCCGTGGAAATTTGATAGGGACGCCACCCATGCCGGGAGAAAGAACACCTATCGTTTTATGAAGGATGGCATTAAGTATTTGCTAACACCTCTATTGGGGGAGCCCAAAGACAAAGGGAAGTCTACCTTGATCGTTTGTCCAACTCACAAGGCGTTTATTAACGAGTGTGAGGAAAGCCAAACGGTCTATGTAGTGATGGTGAAGTCGAGCACACCGACGGGAAGAGTCGAAAGTGAAACTGAAGAGGTTCCGGAGGAAGTGGGAAGGTTACTCAATGAATTCCGTGATGTCTTCCCGGAAGAATTACCGTAGGGGTTACCACCCCTACGGGACATCCAACACCACATTGATCTAGTGCCGGGAGCTAGCTTGCCTAGTCTTCCCCACTACCGGATGAGTCCCAAGGAGAGTGAGGTAATGAAGGAGAAGGTGGACGAATTGATTAAAATGGGTTATGTTAGGGAAAGCATGAGTCCATGTGCGGTGCCGGCTTTGTTGACACCCAAGAAGGATGGGTCGTGGAGGATGTGTGTGGATAGCCGAGCCATCAACAAGATTACCATTCGGTACAAATTCCCGATTCCCCGACTTGATGATATGCTTGATCAGTTGAGTGGTTCCAAGGTTTTTTCGAAGATCGACTTGAGGAGTGGGTACCACCAAATCCGGATCAAGGCGGGAGATGAGTGGAAGACGGCGTTTAAGACGCGTGACGGACTATATGAGTGGTTAGTGATGCCATTCGGGATGACCAATGCACCGAGTACTTTCACGAGATTGATGAACCAAGTGTTGCATCCGGTGATAGGGAAGTTTGTGGTGGTCTACTTTGATGATATCCTCATCCATAGTAAGACACTAGAAGAGCATGTGGAGCACTTGAGGACCGTGTTAAATTTGCTCCGGGAAAACCAACTCTTTGCCAACACTAAGAAGTGTGACTTTGTGATGGAGAGCTTGGTGTTCCTTGGGTATGTGGTCAGTGGGAGTGGGATTCGAGTGGATGAAGAGAAAGTGAGAGCTATCCGGGAGTGGCCGACTCCGAAGACAGTTGGGGATATTAGGAGTTTCCATGGGTTGGCTACATTCTATAGGCGGTTCATCCGAAATTTCATTGCTATCGTAGCTCCTATGACCGAATGCTTGAAGAAGGGTAGAGGCTTCAAGTGGGAAGATGAGCAAGAGAACAGTTTTGCCTTGATTAAGGAAACGCTAAGTACCGCCTCGGTTTTAGCTTTTCCGGACTTCGAGAAGCTCTTCGAGGTGGAGTGTGATGCGAGTGGAGTTGGAGTTGGGGGAGTGTTAATGCAAGAGAAGAGGCCCATAGCGTATTTCAGCGAAAAGTTATGTGACTCAAGGCAGAAATGGGCCACTTATGATAAGGAGTTCTATGCGGTAGTGCGGGCTCTCAAGACGTGGGAGCACTACCTTATTGGGAAGGAGTTCATATTGTACACCGACCACCAAGCCCTCAAGTACTTGGGAAGCCAGAAGCAACTCCGGAGCTCCATGCATGCTAGGTGGTCCGCATTCGTGGACAAATTTCCTTACCAACTTCTCCATAAGGCGGGTCAACAGAATAAGGTGGCGGATGCTCTAAGTCGGAGGGTAACCCTTTTGAAGACCGTGGCCTTGGAGTTGACAGATTTTGAACACATCAAGGGAGAATACGAAGATGACCCGGACTTTGGTATTGAGTGGGAGAAGTGTAGAAGGGGCACCGAAGAGGGAGGATATCAGCTTGTGGACGGATTTCTCATGAAGGGTAGCCAGCTGTGCCTTCCAAGCACGTCTATACGAGAAAGAGTGATCCGAGAACTACATAGGGGAGTGTTGGGCGGCCACTTTGGTAGAGATAAGACCTTGGAGGCGGTTAGCTCCCGATACTTTTGGCCTAAGATGCGGAAAGATGTGGTGTATATCATCGAGCGATGTGAGAATTGTCAAACCTCCAAGGGGCATACCACCAATGCCGGACTACGTATGCACTTGCCGATTTCGAAAACTATTTGGGAGGATCTCTCGATGGATTTCGTGTTGGGACTGCCAAGGACTCAACGTGGCATGGATTCTATCTTTGTAGTGGTGGATAGATTCTCAAAGATGGCTCATTTCATCCCATGTCGAAAGACTAATGACGCCACCGCCATTGCTAAGCTTTTCTTCCGTGAGGTAGTGAGATTACATGGGGTTCCAAAGAGTATAGTGTCGGATCGGGACACGAAGTTTGTTAGCCACTTTTGGTGAACTCTTTGGGCTATTCTAGGAACTACCTTGAAGTTTAGCACCACGGCTCACCCCCAAACGGATGGGCAAACCGAAGTAGTGAATCGGACTTTGGGGAATTTGTTACGGAGCAAGTGCCGGGATAAGCCCAAGATGTGGGATTATGTGCTCGCCCAAGCCGAATTTGCCTATAACTCCACCGTGAGTTCGGCGACCGGGAAGTCACCCTTCGACGTTGTGTACACCAAAGCCCCGAACCACTCGCTTGACTTGGGGAAGGTTCCGCAGGGGGAGAAGAAGAGTGTGGCGGCTCAGAATTTAGCCAACGACTACCACCAAATGCACCAAGAGGTGCGGGATAGTATTGAGAAGAAGAACACCAAGGACAAGTCCAAGGTTGATGAGCACCGAAGAGATGTGCAGTTTGAGGTGGGGGATGAAGTGATGGTGTACTTGGGAAAAGAGTGGCTTAGTCATGCCCCGAGTAGCAAGTTGAGACCGAGAAAATATGGCCCTTACAGGATCACGAAGAAGATCAGTGCCAACGCTTACCAACTAACTCTTCCCAATTGGCTTGGGAAAATGTCGTCTTCTTTTAACGTGCAGGACTTGAGCTTGTGGAAGTCGGAGGGGTCATTGCCAACCAAAGTCACCAAGACAGGACCCGACTCTTTCGAAGAAGGGGAGAATGATGAGGGCATCTTATCCCTAGACTCGAGCCCGGTGCAACGAGGAGTCACCCAAGAGGACCCACTCATGGAGAGCGAGGAGCATACCAAAACAGAAAGCACGCGGGGCATATCCAGCCGAGCGCCAGGCGTGGGTACGGTCGTCTCTGGAGAAAATCCACAACATTTGGGGGCGCGGGGCGCCTCCCTTACCACGCAGGGCGTAGATGGCCCTATTAAGCCAGAAATCGTCCAGGAGGTCAAACACGCGGGGCGCACTCCTTGGGCGCCTCGCGTAGATTCCATTTCGCGGAGCCATCAAGATCAGGAGCCCTATAATGCGGGGCGTAATCCACGGGGCGCTTCGCGTACTGAGTTCGAGCCAGCATCCTCAAGTTCAGGAGCACATCTACGCGGGGCGTAGATCATAGGCGTGGGGCGTATTTGACCTGGAGATTACTTCCCCTCCAAGTTCTCACCTTGAGGGGATCAATTCTAAGACACTCTATTTACTTTTTTGCCATTGTGCCTTTAATTACTAAACTACCACTTTCCTATTATACTCTTATGATCATGTGTTAGCCAAAACCCTATTCATAGGCTTTTGGGTCTTTTCCCTTGAAATATTGGAGAGTATTTAAGCTCTCATGTTTGTAAGGTTCTTAACTTTTGATGAATTAAAATTATAGCCTCCTTTGAGAGCTTGGATTTCATATCCATTGGGTTAACTCAACCTTCAAGTTTAGCTTGAGAAGATCGGATTCTTTGTGGGTTTACGATTAAAATCCTCAGTCGATTTCAATCTACATCAGTGGCATGATAGACCGCTAATTGCTACCTCAGCTTGGCAACTCGGTGGTTTGTAATGAGTCAAGTCAACTCGGTCTCTGAGTTGAAGCTTGTGAGTCGGTGAAGATGTAGAATTCTGCTTGTGGGCCATCGGGTAAAGAATTGAATCTGAGACGAGGGGGTAAGAATATGGGCACCACAAGAGGGTAAAAAGTAAAAGGCAATTCCAAGTGTGAAATTTCTGTAGTCTTTGCAATTTTTAAGTTTTAGGCGTTGTTTGATAAGCCACTTAATGACTTAAATTAAAATATTAAGTACTTATTTAATTTAAGTGCGTTTGATAGCAATTATTTCTCCACCACTTAAATTAATAAATTAAGTTAAAAAACACTTATTCTGGTAAGTCAAAATATTTAACTTAACATTTTAAGTTAAACAACAATAACAACAACAAAGCCTTAGTCCCGAAATGATTCGGGGTCGGCTAACATGAACCATCATATAAAACCGTGAAATCAAGTCGTGTCAGCGACACAAATTCGCTCCCTCCACTCCGTCCTATCCACTACCATATTTTCCTCAATTCCCAGTAAACTCATATCACTCTCGATCACCCTCCTCCAAGTTTGCTTAGGTCTTCCCCTACCCCTCACCACTACATCCCTTTGTCACTCTAACATTTTAAGTTAAACATTATCAAATAATATTTTTATAATAATTATATCACTCAATATTTTCAGCACTTATAATATTCTGTACTTTAAATTCAGTACTTATTTTTTCAGCACTTAATTTTCAGTTTTATCAAACAGCACCTTACTCTTGTTTTTGTTTTTATTTTTTTTTCCTAACTTGTTGTAATTCTAGTTTTTTTGGTATTTTTTTCTTCTTCTTTGTAAACTATATGTACCTATCTGTATGTTAACTTTTAAAAATAAGTTTGAACTCTTTCTCCGTAGGAAGTCTTTTCTTTATTTTCTTTATTTTTTTTAAAGAAAGTTAATGTATTAAAAATCAGCAGATAGAGAGTTACAAAATCGACTACCCTCGCAAACACATGAGCAGGTTGGTTCGCTGACTTTTTAACAAATTGAACACAATCATTGTCTATATCTTAGATTAAGGATTTACAATCATCTATATTTAACTGAAAACTCGAATTTCTGCTAGGCTCATGTTTTAAAGCACTGACGAGTAATTGAGAATCGGACTCAACTCGGCCATCATGTTGCACCAAACTTTATCCTTTATCCAAGTTAGAGCGTCATGGCACAAAAGGGCTTCTGCCATCAACGAATCCAGCTAGGAGTGGAGCACACTGTTTCCTTCAGCAACAAAACCTGAGGAGCTCCTGGCCATGAACCCGAACGCAACAGTAGCAGGATCTGAAAAATGGCAGCATCAAAGTTTACCTTCATCAACGTTACAAGAAAAATTGAATAATTTAGCAATTTTATGTATTGAAGAAATATGTTAGAGCATACTGATGTAAATACTATTTTTAGTGATTATGCTTTTATAAATACTGATAAATAATGTTTTGTATGAGCAATTAGGTATTTAAAGTGAAAAAAATGTTTTCTTTGCATGAAATTGAATGTTTTTATTAAATCTATTGTTATGGATGTGTCCCTCACTGGCTGCTCAGGTTGGGTTAACTGCTCGACAGCAATGCTCTTGTTCGGATTCGGTTGAACATTATCTGGATGGAGATAGTTGGAATAACCTGCCTGCGCTTCCTTCAGACATTGAGGATAGGGTTCAACGCATTAAGCGTGGAAAGGATGCGGATGATAAATGCGTGTGGAAGCCTGCTATGAGTGGAGTTCTTACTGTTAAATTGTTGTATGCTTGCCTTAGGGATCCGGTTGATCACCAGCAATGGTGTCATTTCCTTCGACATCTGTGCGTTCCTCCTGCACATTCGTTGATCGCCTGGCGTGCCTATCTCGGCTATTTGCCTACTCACGATAAGCTGAGATTATGTGGATGTTCTATTGCCTCGCGCTGTAACTTATGTTTGTCTGATGTGGAATCGATTGATCAGCTTTTTGTCACTTGTCTGTTTGCTAGAATTATCTTGCAAGGTATTAACTCGTTGTTTGGACGCCGGATCAACACAAGATCGACACTTAAAACTCTCATAAGTGATGCCATAGTTCAGCGCTTTAGCTCTCAAATTTCTGAATTATGGGCATCTGCAATTGGAAATTCTATTTGGGCGTTGTGGATTACTCGGAATAGATGCATTTTTGAGGATGAAAAACTAAAAACAGTAATGGTTTTAAGACGCATTTAGAGAGCCTTGAGAGAATCTTCTCATATGGGTCGGGGTACCACATGGAATTCGTCAGTGGAAACACAAATTTTGGGAGAGCTCAGGATTCCTAAAAGGCTTGCTAAAGGGCCGCGAGTCATCCCGGTTGTTTGGCAGCCTCCTCCGAGGGATTAGACGAAGATTAACACTGATGCCTCTGTCTGGGGTTCTCCTGGACCGGTCGGGTGCGGAGAAATTTTTCGCTCAAGTACTGGTTTGTGTCTGGGAGCATTTGCTTTTCCAATCACTAGTTCGTTTGCCTTCCTTGCTGAGCTGTCTGTGGTTGTTCATGCTATTGATTTGGCTTACAACAAAGGTTGGCAGAAGATTTGGATTGAAAGCAACTCTATGTATGTAGTGCAGATGCTGAAAACCAAATCCACATCGGTTCCTTGGATAATTAGACAAAATTGGTTAAATTGTTTGTCACAGATTGAAGCTATGAACTGTGTTATTTTTCATATTTTCCGCGAAGGCAATCAGGTTGCTGAGTCGCTTGCAAACTTTGGACGGACGGCTTCTAGTTTTAAGTGGTGGGATGATATTCCGGACTTCTGTGGATCGGCTTTTCTCCACAATAGGGGAGGACGGTGCTCTTACCGTTTCTCTTGATCTTGCTTTGTATTTTTTATTCTTTCATTCTTCTGTATTCGGATTTTTTTATTTATTCTTTTAATCATATTGGTTCGGGGATCATGGGGTTGAGGTCGGGGGTGCCAACATAGCCGGGATGTCCGTCTTCAGCTCCTCCTCGATAACCAGCCTTTAATAAAAAAAAGTCTAATAAAAAGGTGTCATTTCAAGTAATTTTTATTTTACATAATTAATTTTTGGCAAAAAGCATCATTAGACCCCTAACCTTTTATTTGTTGGTTCACTAAACTCATAACCTTTTATTTAGATACATTAAACCATTGATCATTTATTTTTTGTCTCGTTAAGCCCTTACTAAATTAGTCAGTTGTGAACATCTAATTCTGTTAAAAATATGTTATTAATTTTATTTGTATTTGAAATTATAAAAAAATATTTTTTATAGTTTGAATTATAGTTTTTACAGTTTTCCTATAGTTATATTACACATCCAAAAATGCCTTCAAACAGTGAAAAAGTACAAATTTTGAATGCATGTGCAATGAATAACACTATGTTAACCGAGTTTTATGTTCTATTTAGTAGGGATGGAAATAGGTAAGGTACCCGCGGATAATGTCACTCCCAAACCCTTACCCTTTTATTTTTTAATTACCCGTACCCATCCCATTACCTTAACGGCTATAATTTTTGCATCTCATATTCTTCCCATTTAATTCGCGGGTATCCTTACCCGTTAAGAATTAATAAATAAAACAAAAAATATTACAAATTTAACAAAGTATAAATTTAATAAATCATTCATCTAACAATTGATCAAATTGAAACTTAATCCATAAAAATAAAGTAGCTTAGTGGTATCGCTCAATTATTGAAGAACAAAAGGTTGGGGTTCAAATCTCACATCTTACATCTAAAAAACAATGATATTTTTTAATATATAAAAAAATTTATGATGGGTACCGGATACCCTGGGGTATTCTCATACCCGTCCCATTACCTTAACAGGAAATGGTTTTGATCTCATACCTTTTTATACAGGGTATGAGTAGTCCCATTAGGGTCGGATAATGTCGGGTATACTACCCATTTCCATCCCTACTATTTAGCTTATCTTCACCTACGTCGAGGCTTTCAAAAACTTTTCGGGTAATAATGTTAACGGAACTCCCGGTGTCCACGAAGACTTGGTGAACCTTGTAGTCAATGATTAACATTTCAATCACCAAAACATCATCATGCCACCCCTCGGGTTTATTTTTGAGATTACCGAAATACAAGTCCGATCGTTGCTCCTTTACTATCTCAATGGCGGTTGTCTGCTCCCTCTTTCTCTTGGTTCGGGAACCTCTAGCGATTACATTGATTACGCTCCTAGGGGCCGATCATCCTGCTTCTTGTCCTTTTATTTCTTGCTCCCCCCACCATACTTCCTGAGGAACCGATCCAACTCACCACTTTCCACCATTTTCTCCAGCTCTACAGCTAGTTGCCGATAGTCCTCCATTTCATGGCCCTCACTTTTGTGAAAGTGGCAGTATTTTTCATTGCTCCGACCGTTTTTGAGTTTAGGTGGGTATTCGATTCACATCTTATTATCCTTCACCCAAAAGAGCATTTATTTCTAGGGAGCGTTAAAAGGTTTCGTGGGCTATCCCTCCACTCCCGAGGGCGGTCCGTGCTTCACCATCTACTCTTTTCTTTTTTGTGTCGTTGCTGGGTTGCTCCTTCCGAAGTAATGGATTTGGTTTATGCTCATCCCATCGAGTGTAGTCTCTGCCTCTCTTCATCAACTCTTGGAAATCCTTTGGTCTAGAGGTGATAATGCTCTACTGAAGGGTCCGGCTTCGGTAATTGCTTGTCAAGCATCGATAACTCGACCCACATTAAATTCCTTCACCTGAATGGCCACGGCTTGGAATTTCTCGATGAACTGTGCCAAAGATTCCCCATCATTCTAAACTGCTCGATTAAGGTCCATCATGGTCTTTCCCTTTGGCACTGAGGTGATAAAATGGTCTACAAAGGACTCTACCATCTGATTGAAATTACGGATGGACTAGGATGGGAGTTGCTCGTACCAAAAGGCTGATGACTCCTTCACAATAGTGGGGAAAATTCGGCACAAGACAACACTAGTGGTTGTAGTCGCTTCCATGATTCGTTGAAATTTTTTGACGTGGGTAACATGGTCATCCATTCCTCCATATTGTACTAAGGTTGGGACCCGAAATCCCAGAGGCATAGGCTGCCTCTGAATCTATTTTGATAGAGGTGTGTTGGTTTCTGCTAAGTTCGAATATCCATCTCAGGAACCAGATTTTCGGGAAGAGTTCTTCTCGACGAGCTCCAAGTTCTCTTCCTTTCTGAGGGGCGCACCCTCTTTAACCCTCATTTGCTCATGCTCTGACCCTCGCGGTGGTTGCTCCGGGGTTTTGAGGGGGAACAGTGTTTGCCTCACCCACAGGGGTTTTCTTCGCCCCTCGAATTCTTTCGGCCAGTATGGTGCTTGCGAGGGCTCCTTGATCTAGAATACCTTCGCCTAGTTGACAGGCTTTAGGAAAAGGCCCTTGGGGTTCTAGAGGATTCCCCACCAGATTCTATCTTTTGGACGAGCTTTTTCCTCTCACCCTCATCGGCCTTCCACAATTGTCATCGCAGATCAACCATCTATAGCTCATAAGTGGGTTTCACGTCATCCATCTGTTTCTCCATAGCCGCTAAATTTTGGGCAAATTTGCAGGATACTTCCTCCGTCAAGAGCTGATACTGCGGGTCTAACTAGGGCTGGTGCTCTACACGTTGGTCAACCTCTTCATCGTTCCTCCGGTGGATTTTCGAATGGACTTGACCGGATTGAGCCATTGCTGAATATTTTGACAAATGGTGGATAATCTTGATACATGCTCACCGCACCAATGATAACTTGTTACCTAAACTTGGCCACGTGGTTCGACCATGACGATGATCCGACTTCGTATTAGAGCCTGTAAAACAGTAAGCAAGTCAGATGGGGCCGGAGTCAGGTAAACCTATTCTGATGCCTAAGTCAGTTTATGATCAAGGATCGAATGGACTAGTTTAAAGATAATAGTTAACGTATCGAACCTTGTGCTTATACCTGTGTATTTATAGTGCATGGTTAGATTTAAGGTTTGTCATCTCCTTAGGAATTCTTACAAGCTTAGGATTTCGTATCCCTCAAGGATTCCGGATCCTGGGAGCACTACAAGAAATCGTTCATTTTGTGGAGTAATGTTTTGCCACTAAATGCTATTTTTTCGCCACAAAATCCCTTAGTGGCGAAATCATACTTCGTCCTCAGTTCGCCACCCTATAGGCGCCACAGTAGGTGTTTATGGCGAATTTTCATTTCGCCACAATTGGGTATCATATTGTGGCGAAATATATATCCTCACTTATTTCATTTATTTCCCCATAGAGAAATATTTTATTCTGTTTAATATTTAGTTTTGTGGGAAATAAATTCGCCACAAAAAAATCATAGTTTATGGGGAACACATTGTACCACCACTGATAAGTGACATTGTATGACGAAAAATTTGCCACGATTGATATATAAGTTATGGAGAATATATATATCTCCATTGATGAGTGACATTGTGTGACAAAGATATGTCACAATTAATATAGATGTTATGGGGAATTTGTTTTTTGCCACTGATAAATGACATTATGTGGCAAAACGTTCATCACAATTTATATATATGTTATGGAGAATATGTATTCCGCCATTGATTTGTTACATTGTGTGATAAAAAAATTCGCCATAATTCATTTATATTTTTATAGGAATTATTTGTATCATCATTAATTATATACATTTTATGACCAAAATAACACCACAAATAAAATGCATAGTTGTGTGAAAATTATATATATATATATATATATATATATATATATATATATATATATATATACTAATAGGATAATTTAATCTCAAAGTCATTAATTCGTTTTTAATTAATTTAATTAGACATTTCTAATAAAAATATATCTTGATAAAAGTATCAATAATAAAAATTTATAAATAAAATAATAAAATAAAACACATCATTAAATAGTATAAAGTTTACAATTGTATTAATAATGACAAAAAATGATTTAACTTTACAAATATATATATATATATATATATATATATATATATATATATATATATATATATATATATAAATGTTCTCTATTTTGGGCAAAGTTGTATAAATTACTTATGCTCAAGGTTCCATCTGCATAAATCAAATAAAATTCGTTAAGTAAGAAAATTTACATGTGTAAGAAAAAACGAATCATAATTATACATTCATGACCCCTAAAATATAAGGCTATTAACATGATGAAATCTATATTCTCAAAGTTGTTCAAACTTTACATTTTCTTTCTCTACATAAATTATATGACTAAAATTTTCTTTTCACTTAGCAGCAAAAACAACTAGATCCTAAAAACGAACTATAAGAAAAACAAAACTAGTAGCAAGCAAATATTGCTAAGGTTGTTCATCATTACCATAAATTACATACCTATAATGAAGACAGGAGCAAAAACTTGAGCGTCTAGTTATGAGATTGAACCACTCCCAACTTTGTGTCCTTGTCTATACTAAAAAATATCTTAAAAGATCATAAAAAACAAAACGAATCTCAACTCAAAATCATTGGTAATATACCTGAAAGCTCATCCTGGTCCAAACTGCTTGTTGCTCATTCCTTACTCATTCCAAATCAGAACCCATAAGCTACAATAATATAACTAAATTAGCAAGTTACCAAGCAATTCTGCGTATAACATAAATTAAGTGATTTACTAAACCCAGCTGTTAGACGAGGTGCCGCGGCCTAATCTCGCGGGCGGACCGGGGGGTGGACAACCTCATGGCGACGTAAGCGGTGATTGGCGCCGAAAGCAACCAATCGTGGAATCAAGCTGCTCGGCAGGACCGGAGCTCGGAGATATGGAAGAGTCGCCACCCACGAATGGGAAAATGAACACCGATCCCTTGCGGGAGACCGGTGTGGGTTCGGGAAACTTAGGTACGAGCCGAGAAGGCTAGCTCCTTTCCGGAGAAAGGTTACTAGGCACCCCGACATCGCCCGGTTATGAACCACCGGCCTCCTACTCAGCATGTTAGGCGATAACGGACTAATCGTATACTTCTTTAAGTTTAAAATTCATTTGAAACATTTTCTTTCTCTTTTCAGAAACCGTTTTGAGCATATATTATTGGAAAGCCACATTAGTAAAGAATCACCCATTTATGTTATACATACACAGAGAAGGGGGAAGAAAGAAGTGATTTATTTACAACTTTATTTAAATGTCATGTTGCGTGTTTATTCTACACTAACTTATTTCCCCAAAACGAGTTTATTTACATGGTTCGCGCCTTAATCGCCGTTGGAACGATTTAGGTGCGTTTTAAAACCCCGATTAGTGAAGTTTACTCGAGTCACCGTTGGACCGACTCGAGTGCTTTGGAAACGTTTGAGACAAAAACCTTTAGTTAAGAAAACGTGGTTAAACTTACAAGTCAATTTTATTTTGTACAAATCCTTTAAGAAAATGATTCAAAAACTCTATTATTCACAAAGAAAGCGATTTTAATTACAATGTTCACTTAATCCGCCTTTGGAATGGATTAAGGTTTTAAAATGTGGTGTTTTAAGAAATGATTTGAAATGTCAAGAAAGCACTATTTATTTACATTAGGGACCTCTAAAAATTCATTAGTTTAAATGATTAAATTGAAAACTCTTTTTGTGATTTATTTTCCCCTTTTTATTCAATGGACTCTCTACTTGTTATAATTGCAACAATAAACACATTAAATCAAAATCCACTCCCAAATAAAGCCCATTTGAAATACGGACTCCTAAATGCCCAAAGAATAAAGAAAATAATGTAGACATATATATATATATTTTGACCCAAAAAAGGGAAACATGAAATAAGGATAAATGAAAAGATACTATATAATACATATATAAGGAATAATAATGAAAATACTAAGTATAATACATGTTTACTTTAAATATGTGAAAATAATGAACAAAACCCCTAAATAAGAAATTATTATATATCCCCAAAATAGTTTCAACTAATAATAACTAATATAGCCTAAATGGTCCAGAACTATATATATACATACATAATGTAACTTAAATATCAAAATAATACTCATTTATCCACAAAATGTCTACTAATTAATCACCCCAAAAACACCCAAGTGAATATCATTTTAAAATAAAATCCATTATCATCTAAATGAAGGAAAAAGAAAAAGATATATACATACTTATATTAGATTAAATTAATGAAAAATAGTATATAAACATTCTAAATAATTACATGTACCAAATATCCAAAAATAGTTTGAAAATATATATTACATAACTATACATATATATATAAAGGATCAAAAGCTTAAAAGTTAAGAAAGAGGGACCAAAACAGCATTTTTTACATTCCAGCAGATTTACCGACGGAAAATCCGTCGGTAAACAGCAATTAGTGACAGAAAAGGAAAATTACAGCAGCACTCCAATTGTTTCCAGATTTATTCAAAAGCTTTAAATTAAGTCTAATTCAATCGTTTCGGATTTCCGAACTACCAAAAATGGATCATAGTTAATAACGGAAGTTCCTAAAACGACGTTTTTATTTTAAAACATTATTCGGAAATTTCTTTAAATTAAAACTTATAATTACAACGTTTTTAATACCCGAACTACCTTCTTATCGGATCACGGTTCGTATTGGGATATCAAAAACGAGGTTTTCTATTTTAAAGCAAAACCGAATTTTATTCAACACGAGACGAAAATTAAATAAATATGCCAAATTAAATAAAACGTGATAAAATAAAAGAATAACTAAATAAATAACAAAAACTATAACATAAAAATAAATAAAGGAAAGGAATGAATTAAATAAAATAAAAGAGTCTAGTCCTCGGATAATACCTTAAATTCGGTATCTGACCGTCGAAGCCGATTGATTCCACGAGTCGTGATTTTCCGTTTTCTTGTGTTTTTTTCTTTTTAGTAAAAATTTAACTTTGGAAAATTTGGATTTTTTTGGGAAAAAAAATATTTTCTCCAAAAAATCGACTTTCTCTCTCTAAAAATATTTAGAGTGAGAAAGCTCCAAAAATTCTCTCCCCTTTGCATTGGGATCCGTGCCCCTTTTTTATAGGGAAACGGGTCCCGGAACAATGGGCGACGCCCAAAGCCGTTGGGCGGCCGCCCAAGGCTTGTTGGGCGGCCGCCCAACCTTGCGTTGGGCTACCGCCCAACATTGTTGGGCGGCCGCCCAACAATAGTTGGACGGCCGCCCAACAATAGTTGGACGGCCGCCCAACAATAGTTGGACGGCCGCCCAACAATTGTTGGGCGGTCGCCCAACAGCGTTGGGCGAGCGTCCAACGCGAGGTTGGGCGCGCGCGCCCAACTGCCGTTGGGCGCCCGCCCGACGCGACTGGGCGCTCGTGCCCAACTACCGTTGGGCGTCCGCCCGACGTGATTGGGCGCCCGCTCAACGGCCGCCGGGGCGCGCCTCGCGCCGTCGGGCATGCATGCCCTGCGACCGTCGAGGTCGCGTTCCGCGTCGTCGGGCGTTCATGCGTTGTGACCGCCGAACGCGTGTTCCGCACTGCCGGGCGCACACGCCCCGTGGCCGACGAGCGTGCATCCCATGCCGCCAAGCTCGTGCATTGCTCAGACGTCGAGCGCGTGTCATTCGTGGTTGTATACGTACGTCCGACGGACGTCGAGCGCACGCTTTGCGTCGTCGAGCGGGCGTCCGACTGTCGTCGAACGCGCGCCGGCCGCCGCTAAGCACTCGCACCATGCCGTTAAGCATTCGCGAGCCATCCGATTGACAACATCGACCGACCGTAACTTATTTATTTTATTATTTTTGGAACTTTCGGAATCAATCGCTTCAACCGTCTTGTTTTCAGGTTTTCATCACAGGTCCTCCGACTCGGTGTCTACAGTTGCCCCTACTTTTCTATTTTGACAGTGATGTGTGTGTTTTGAAAACGTTTTTTGCTAACATAACACATGCAATGTAAAACATATAAAAGTTAAAGACACGTAAAGAGTAGGAGGGAGCATACCTGACTTTTACGCCGCGCGTTCCGGTGTCGTTCTCCGATTCTTTCCATCCTCGCCTCTGAATCGGCCGTCGGTGGATGTTTTTCTCTCAGAATCTAGCGTACGTTGACTATGGGTAAGAATGGCTCAAAAGCAACCTCGATCGTGGACCGTAGGTAAGATGGCTAAAAAGCTACCTCGGTCGTGAACCGTAGGTAAGACGGCTAAAAAGCTACCTCGGTCGTGAACCGTAGGTAAGACGGCTAAAAAGCTACCTTGGTCGTGAACCGTAGGTAAGATGGCTAAAAAGCTACCTCGATCGTGAACCGTAGGTAAGATGGCTAAAAAGCTACCTCGGTCGTGAACCGTAGGTAAGATGGCTAAAAAGCTACCTCGGTCGTGAACCGTAGGTAAGATGGCTAAAAAGCTACCTCGGTCGTGAACCGTAGGTAAGATGGCTAAAAAGCTACCTCGGTCGTGAACCGTAGGTAAGATGGCTAAAAAGCTACCTCGGTCGTGAACCGTAGGTAAGATGGCTAAAGAGCTACCTCGGTCGTGAACCGTAGGTAAGACGGCTAAAGAGCTACCTCAGTCGTGAACCGTAGGTAAGATGGCTAAAAAGCTACCTCGGTCGTGAACCGTAGGTAAGATGGCTAAAGAGCTACCTCGGTCGTGAACCGTAGGTAAGATGGCTAAAGAGCTACCTCGGTCGTGAATCGTAGGTAAGATGGCTAAAAAGCAACCTCGGTCGTGAACCGTAGGTAAAATGGCTAAAGAGCTACCTCGGTCGTGAACCGTAGGTAAGATGGCTCAAGGGCAGAAAAGTTCTTTCTAACGATTCTGAATTCTTTATAAACACCATTGTCTGGAGCTAGTGTCTCGGAGGTTTAATGGGAACGTGTTTTGGTCTGGAATGATATAGATTAATGATTATTTTTCTATTGACTGTTGTCTGTATTTTGACTGGTGTCACTGTTCTGTAAAAATTGGCTGTTGTCTGGAGTTCATATCTTGAAAGTATTGGTTGCTGTCTGGGAGAAATGCAGACTGAAACGGACTGCAAATCGGAGGTCTGTGCATCTGGTAAATAATTATTTACTTTTTACCTTTATGTCAAATCGTACCTTTTCGGTATTTATGGGAATGCCATTCCCTCTTCCTATATAAGGTGGTGGGGTTTCATTTCAACCCCACACCTTCTCTCTCTTCTTTCTCTCTCTAGACTTTGATTTGGATTATCCTCGGGATGGATTTGGATGAATGCGATGGCACGAGAGACATGGACGAGGTTTACGTGAACCTGGATAAAGTGGACCTTTTCCACGACCCTGAGACGCATCTGAGCCGGACACGCTGCAACGAGGTAAGTATTTTCTCACTTTTTCGTTATTTGGGTCAAATTCTAGGCTTTAGTATTCCTATCCGAACATGATTTGCATGCTAACCTTCAGATTGCCTTAGAGGACTCTAGTTAGAAAATGTGAATTTCTTTACTTACAAGTAACACTTGTTTATTTCTGTTGTAAGAATGCGCGCTATATGCATTGTGAATAGTAAGACTACGACTTTTGTGTAAGAGACCGCCTCAGCTTGCGCTGTGCCGACCACCTGGTATGTATCCTTGCCTTATTTTAGTGTAGTGGAATGCATGCATGTATGTATGATTTCTGTTCTTGCCTATGCTGCTTCTTTTTTTTTCACATCTGTTTTTCTTCTTTTTTTGTTCCTTTTTTAGAGCGATCTTCATGCCCATGAGCGGAGACAGAGCGAGTTGGTGCGGGAGGCCGACGCCCGGGTCGGTCAGGTGTATCAGGAGAGAAATGACCACTGGTCAGGGATGATGCGACGGGAGACTGAGGGTCACCTTGCCGCCGAGGAGAGGGCGCGCGATGAGTCGATCGGAAGCCTCGCTGCCGAGGAGAGGGTACGAATTGCAGATGAGAGAGCACGAGTTGCTGATGAGAGAGCACGAGCTGCCGAGGAGACACTATCTGTGGAACGGGCGTCACATTTGAGGGAGTTTGAGGACTATTGGGACTTCCCTCCGTATTAGGCTCTTTATATATTGCTTTGTGGTTTAGAGTTTCCCCGATGTATAGCTGATGTATAGGGAGTGGGGTGGATATCAGGTAGGCTTTTTATGAAAAGTAAGATAGGAAATGTATAACTCATGATTCATATTACCATGCATTTAATAGATTATGATGATTCCAATCATTCTCGTCAAATATATTCATGCCCTTTATTTATTTACAAACAACAGAAATACTTGGTCTCTTATACATTGTTTTTGTAATTGCTCAAGTCATAACTATTGTTACCAGGACCCGCCTTTCGGTTTTCGGATCCCGGCGATTTTTCTCCTCTCCTTTTACTATCCCGGAATTTTTAAATGAGTGCCCTTTCGGGTTTTCACCCATTGGGATTTCCCTTATTGTTGCATAGGTCGCCCTTTGCGGGTTTTCAACCTATCGGGAATTTTTCTTTCTTTCTTTTTTTTTTTTACGAAAAGTATTTCTTAAGCCTATCCAGGTTGGTAGGTTCGGAGAATTCCATGCCGTCCATTGTAGTTAACTTCACCGCTCCTTTGCTTAGTATCTTCTTCACGACGAATGGCCCTTCCCAGTTAGGCCTAAACTTCCCCCTTGGGTCGGTGTGCGTCACACGGATCTGTTTCAGCACCAAATCTCCTTCTTTGATAGGGCTGGTCTTGACTTTTTTATTGAAAGCCCGAGCCATTCTTCTCTGGTATAACTGTACATGGTAAAGCGCTTCCATCCTTTTTTCGTCAACTAGAGCCAACTGCTCACATCGCCTCTTCACCCATTCCGCCTCGGGAATTTCTGCCTCCACTGCGATTCTCAACGATCGCTTTTCGATCTCAATCGGCAAGACTGCTTCTGTTCCATACACCAAAGAGAATGGCGTTGCCCCAGTTGAGGTTCTAATTGTCGTGCGATAAGCCCACAACGCGAGTGGGAGGTGCTCATGCCAATTCCGATGTGATTCCACCGTCTTTACGAGAATCCTTTTAAGGTTCTTATTAGCTGCCTCTACTGCCCCATTAGCTTGTGGACGGTACGGAGAAGATCTGTGATGTTCAATGCCATATTCTCGGAAAAGATTCCTTACTTCCCCCTGAAACTGGACCCCGTTATCCGTAATCATGTGATGAGGCACTCCAAACCTGGTGATCAAGTGTTTTTCAATGAACTTTCTCATCTGCTTGGATCCCAGTTTGCTAAACGACTCTGCTTCTACCCACTTGGTGAAATAATTGATGGCGACAGCAATAAACTTATGTCCATTTGAAGCGTTAGGCCTTACTTCGCCGATGATGTCAATGCCCCAACCAGCGAATGGCCAAATAGGTGCTAGCACATGTAGTTCCATGGCCGGAAGATGACTGCAATCGTCGTGGATTTGACAATCATGGCATTTCTTTGCATACTCGTTACAATCTCTTTCCATGGTGAGCCAGTAGAAGCCTTGCCTTATGATTTTCTTGGCTAACACTGCTCCTCCCATATGGGCCCCGCAAATTCCTGAGTGTACTGATTCCATTGCCTCGCGGGCTTCTCCCGCATCCAAGCACCTTAGTTGTAACCCATCGATGTGCCTTTTGTAAAGCAAGTCGTTGTGGATGACGAACTGCCGGGCTAACCTTCTAATCACAGCTTGATCCCTAGGTTCTGATTCTGCCGGATATGTTCCACTCTTCATGTAGTTCACGATATCGAAATACCACGGTTTTTCATCTGCCCCTAACAGCATTACGTCCTCGTAGCATGGTTTGTGAGATCTCCTCAATACCAACGGTTTCGAGGCAAGGTTCCGGGGGTTGTCCCAAACTGACACCAAAGTGGCCAAAGCGTCTGCCGCCTGGTTCTGTGCTCGAGGGATATGATGAAAACGACATTCCTTGAATCTTTGTGCCAACCCATCTAGCTGGTCTAGGTATGGACGTAGCCTTTCTTCCCTCACTTCCCAGTTTCCTTGTGCCTGTTCGATGATCAACTTGGAGTCACCCCAAATTTCGACATACGATGCTCCCAGCGCTGCTAATGACTCTAAGCCATAAATGCACGCTTCATATTCGGCCATATTATTGGTAAGAGGGAACGACAACTTCTTGGCCATCGAGATCATTTCTCCCTCTGGTGAGGTGAGTAGTACTCCTACTCCAGCTCCATTCGAATTAACTGCTCCGTCGAAGAACATTTTCCATGGTATAACTTCGATTGCATTCAAGTGCTCATCGAGGAAGTCATAGCTTACTTCTTCCTCTTCTGCATTCAAGGGTTGGTTGGCCAGAAATTCTGCCACGGCCCTCCCTTTGATAACCTTCTTCGTCACATATTCAATGTTAAACTCGGACAAAAGCAACAACCATCTGGCTAACTTCCCCGTCAAGGATGGAGTTCGGTATAGATACTTCACGGGGTCCATTCGAGAAATAATGATCACTTTATACGATTGGAAATAGTACCGCAGTTTCTTTGTCAACCATACTACTGCCACACATGTCTTTTCGATCATGTTGTACTTGAGCTCGTACTCCAGGAATTTCTTACTCAAATAATACACCGCGTGCTCCACACCGGTGTCTCCCTCTTGAGCCAGCATTGCCCCAATAGATCGCTCTTCGATCGCCACATAGAGGAGAAGCGGTTTTCCTAGTTTAGGCGGTCTCAGCACTGGCGGATTAGACAAGTAGCTCCGGACGCTCTCCAGAGCTTGCTGACACTTATCATTCCAAGTAGCGGGTTGGTCTTTCCTTAGCAACTTAAAGATTGGCTCGCAGATTGCGGTGAGTCTCGCTATGAACCGACTGATATACTGAACCTGCCCCAGAAACCCTCTCACTTCCTTCTCATTTCTCGGCGCCGGCATCTCCTGTATAGCCTTCACTTTATTGGGATCTACCTCAATTCCCTTATTTCCGATTACATAGCCCAAGATTTTCCCTGACGAAACGCCGAAAAAGCACTTCTTCAGATTTAGCCTTAGCTTGAATTCTGCAATTCGGGCCAAAAACTTCTCGAGTGCGACAAAATGCCCTTCTCTTGTCTCTGATTTGACCATCATATCGTCCATGTAGACTTCTACCTCCTTGTGTATCATATCATGGAACAGTGATGTGGCCATTCGCTGGTAAGTTGCCCCGGCATTTTTCAAACCAAACGGCATTACTCTGTAACAGTATTTTCCCCACTCAGTTGTGAACGAGGTTTTCGCTTTGGGCTTTTCGGCCATCTGAACTTGCATGTAGCCCATGAACCCATCCACATTCGTGTGTAAGACGCTTGACGCTGCACTGTCGATCAATACATCGATATGAGGCAATGCGAACTAATCCTTGGGGCATGCCTTGTTAAGATCTCTGTAATCAACGCACATCCTCACTTTGCCGTCCTTTTTTGCGATTGGCACCACATTTGCGACCCAAGGGGGATAGTCGATCACTTCGATGAATCCTGCTTCTAACTGCTTCTTCACCTCCTCTCTGATCTTATCTGCCCATTCTGGTCTCATACGTCGGAGCTTCTGCTTTACAGGCTTTGCTTCGGGGTAAGTTGGAATGCGGTGAGTTACGATAGATTGATCAATTCTAGGCATGTCTTCGTATGTCCATGCGAATACAATTTCGTATTTTTTAATTATTCTCTCGAATTCTTTTCTCTCTTCAATAGTTAATTCTTGAGCAATTTGTATAAGTTTAGGATTTTCATTCGTACCAAGATTGAAAGTTGACATTTCTATTGCATTGATTTCAAATGTAGGCATGTTATATGAATGAGAATGCATGGAATGATCATGATCGACATCAAGCAAGTAAGCGAAATCAGAATTCATTTCATTGATAGCATGGGTGATTACATCATCTGATTCAAACAAAGCAGTAATACAATTTTCATCATCAAGGTTCTCGGGCTCCTCATGAACCTTGGAGGTACTAGGCTCATCTCCTGCTCCTGCAGTTGCTTCAATGGTGATGACTTGCTCCTCGGCATTTAAATCCAGCATCATAATCTCCTCGACAAAGCAGCTCGCCTTTCCTTTGCCCCAGTCGGCAACATCATCAAAGATCTCAAAACTTGGCAGAATCTTTCCTTCGGCGCTAACAGCCACTTCCGACTCATCATCAGACTCATCCCAGATGTTGATCGGAACCCTCTGATTGATACCTTCCTCGTCGGAGGAACTTCCCCAAACGTCCACGACCATTAGATCCATTATGTGAGGGACATTCGAATTTATGTAGGAAGGGTCCGACGATCCATACCGAGCCCAGCCTATCAGTTCTTCATAGTCCTTGAGGAACACTCCATTCATTCTTCTAGCCACGAGTGGAATAGCACCCTTTCGGATGCACATGAGTTGCTCCTGATCACTCAAGGTGACCCGACACGAGGCATACTTGAATCTCCATCTTCTAGCATAATCCACAAATGGTTCCTCGGGGAATTGCCTGATCCTTTCTAAATCTTCCAACGACCCTGTCCACGGAATGTACATCTCATACCTCTGCACAAAGGCCTCCATGAAGGATCCCCAGTCCCCTTTTGTCTTTGCCGAGAGCATTCGGTGCCACATCAAAGCTTCTCCTATGAGTGTCTTTGGAAAATGCTGGACTAACTCACTTCGGTAGAGTCCCGCGTCAAACATGTAGGCACGGAAACGGTTTACGTGATCAATGGGATTCTCATTTCCCTTATACTTAGACATGGCTGTTACTGCTTCTGGTGTCTCCTCTTCGGGTAATACAGGCATTTCCTCTGGACATTCCCGCGCGGCGTATTTCTTGATGAATCTCTTAGTCATTTTTGCCCAATCTGCTTTAACGTGCATTGGAAGAGACATGTACCACACTAGTGACTCTCCTGCCAGTGAGTTGCAAAACAAGCTCGTGATCTCCCCCTCTTTGAAACCTAGAGGACCCATAGCCGACAGATAAAAATGCAAGTGCTCCATGGGGTCCTTCCCTTCATTATACTTGCTGACAGTCGGAAACGGACGTTTGATAGGCCCAATTTGCATCGCGCTATATTCCCCTGCCTGTGTTTTGTCTCTTCGATACTTCATCAAAAACAAGCTTGACATCAGTGACCAATCATGCTTAGTCGAGTCAGGTAGCGATTGAAACCACCTCAAAGGTTCGCCCACCAGCGAAAGATAGAACCATGGAGCGACTTTTTCCACTTTGTATGGCTCCCCAAACATAGCACACACGTATCCATACAAATGAGCTTCGGGGTCTTTTATCCCACTAAACAATTTCAACACAGGCATGATCCTCCGAGATGATACTTCCTCGGTTTCCTCAGTTTTAGTTCTATCATCCACCACCTCTTCCGTTGGCTCTTCCTCCAAAACAGACACGTATAAACCATTCCCCACATTCCTTTTCTCATCGGAGTCCAACAACTCCTCTTCATTTTCCTCGAAGGATTCCATCACTACATTTTCTTTCAGACCGACTCCGATCATGCTCACCCTATGATTAGGCAATGGATTACGCCTAGTGGAAGGGTTCGCTGACGAAGGATCAGCTATCTTCTTCTCCTCAATCAAATCTTGGATCTCGTGCTTCAACCTCTCACAGTTCTCAATAGTATGCCCATAACTGCTGTGGAACTCGCAGTACCCCCTAGCTTGTATCTGCTGAGTGGGTGGAGCTTTGTTATAAGGAGTAAGAGCCTTCAACAACCCCTTCTTCTGCAATCGTTCGAAAACTTTTGCGTAGGTCTGATCAAATTTGGCGAACTGCCTCTTTTCGATAGCATTAAGATCAAGCACTTTCACTGCTGCAGATTCTGCACTCGCGCTTGGCCCTCCGGCGCTATATCCAGACTTCGTCCACTTGGTATATGCCTTTTTCGGTTCTCCATCCCCCTCAACTGTCAAGGCACAGCTATACATTTGGTTGAAATCGGTAAAAGGCATGTACCGCATCTCATTCTTAATATACGGCAATGTGTTACCGACTACCATTCGGATCTGATCCTGCTCAAGCGGCTTCTGCTTCATAACCGCGGCCTTGGCTCTCCATCTTTTTACAAAATCGGAAAAAGATTCCCCAGTCTGCTGCTTAGTGCTCTCTAGCTCTTTCAAAGTGACCTCAAGCATGGTATTGAAGCTATACTGAGCGATGAATGACTTCGCTAACTCCTTCCAATCCCTCTTCGTCACCATAGGCAATGCATGAAACCATGTGAGGGCAGCCCCCTCAAGATAGGTGTTAAACAGCCCCAGGACTTGATCCTCAGTCAGGATCGTGTGCTTCATTACAGCGACATACTGATTCATGTGGGCAGTGGGATCCCCAGTTCCATCGAACTTTTTCATGTCAGGGAGCCGGAATTTCAAAGGCAAAGCCGTTGCCGATAAACAATTCTTCAAGTTATAAAAGTCCTGACTCCCGGAACTTCCCCCACGTAGATCCTGCACCTCCTGAGTGATGTGTTGCTTCCACTCCTCTTCCTTAGCTTTCTCTTTCTCAAGCTGCTTCCGGATATAATCCTGATAGTCATCCTCATTCCCAAAGCGAGGTCCATCGTTCACCTCATTCTCAGCGTGTTTACTGCCACTTTTGTCGTCTTTCATCGCCAGCTTAGCTAACTGGGCCACTATCACCGCTAACTGCTCATTAATGTTGTTCACAGAGTTTTCCAATCCGGCCACTTTTTCGTCGGTCGCAGACATACTGGCTGAAGACTGAGTATACTCGGACGAAGATGATTCAAAAGCCACAACTACTGATTCAGAACTGTCAATCTGTAACTGGTCAAACTGCCTAACTAGCCGACTGCTCTCTCGGTACCACAATCGCTTAATGATGACGTCTGCGCGAACGGTATCCATTAGCATGTATGCATGATTTTATATGCATGGTTCGTGGTGTGTGCGTTTATTTATTTACGGATATATAAAATAAGAAGAACAAACGTTAGTCTAATTACACGTATCACAACATCTCTCTTCCACCCTTATTCCTCCACACACTCGATGGTCCAAGTCTCTTTCCTAGGATTTTGGTTTGGGGCTCACATTTCGGTCCAGGGGACGCGTGATGCCGTCGATTATTGCGGAAAAGTAGATCAGTCATCAGACAATACAGTTCGTTTTGACGTATCAACGTTCAGTGACTAAGAAATCGACCAAGTCGGATTGTCCTTTCGGAATAACTCGTATTTCGTCCTTTCGTCAGACGCATTAGTTCGGGTTTTGAATCCCTTTGAGCGCATCTCAGTTTTTAGACGTGGTACGAGTTATTCTTCTAGTCCAATCGTTCATTATTGTCAATGACTCGTTCCCTTTTGTTCGCGCGGGTTCGTGTCTCGATTTTGGATTACAACGGGATCTTTTGGATCTATCGAGAGACGTAACCACGTGTTTATTTAGTGATGGAATCACTTTTGGATTTTATTTTAGGGAACGGACTCATCGCGTAACGCGTTTGTTCTTAGCGTCGAGGATCCATTTGCTCATTTTAGCTACATGAAAAGACGGCGAGTCTTATTTTGAGCGCACGGTAACCTTTCGGCTAGCAACAGTCCGTTGTTCTTCCCAATTCACGGGATATATCATCTTAGTGTGGTTATAGAAAATCAACATTTCGTTGAATCGCATGCTTATTCAAAGCGAGGATATCACCGTTCTCTTTCCTTTAGGCACGACTTAAGCAAACACGTACATTGGGCAATATTTCTTGCAGTTTTGGTAACGGTCGAAATGATCGAGTCGTTAGTCAAAACCCGCAGTCTCGTCCATATGGCACAATTATATGGTTTGGCTTAATTCGGCTTTGAGATTTTAAACGGGGTATACACTCGTTCGAGGCACGTATTCAACGGCATTGGTTTATTTTCTTTAACTACGCTCGGGATTGACATATATCGTAAATTCGGAATGATTTTGGTCGTTTAGTTCATTTTTCGCTTTTCTTTTCTTAGTCACTTCTGCGGACACGTCCATTTCTCTTAAGAACGACGTGGGGCATAACGTGAATGCTCGTTTTTTATTCGGAAGGGACGGGCTACTTGTGCGAAACTTTTCACGTTACGACAAGGTCGTTCAAAACAGAAATGTTCTTCGTTTTCGTTTCGTTATGATCTCGTTTTAACCCATTTTATTTAAAGAATGTGAATAACGGCTACTGTTAATATAGTCTTTTGAATCGAAGTATAACTATCCTCAACACCAAACCGATTCATACTAATACGTGCTTACGTCGTAACGCATTTCCTGAACATGTGCCTTCGTCGGGACACAGAAAGGGACAAGGCGGGCCGCACATGTTCATTCATACGAGATGACTAAGTCGTCTTTAGTTTAAATCGTTTCGATGTTGTAGTGTAATTAGTATGTCGACTCAAGAGTATATATTAACGCATCATTTCATTTTCTTTACATACTTTAGGATTTAGACACGTATCATGGCGATTTGAAAACACGAACTGATTCATTTATCACGCCAAAAATAGTAACGAGTAATCCTATGGAAACTTCTAAGGCTCCTATATGCTGACACGGCTGATCACGGGACCTCACAGGACCGCACAAATTCGCCCCTAACGAATGGATGGGGACCCTTTGGCGCCTTACTGTAAGGGGGAACTTACACTAGCCTCTTTCGAGCGACGAATGGACTCTCGCTAGAGGTTTCGCGGAAATTACCCAAAGGGTTTGCAATAATGCACATGAATGCATACGAAAAGAAGTAAAACGATCCGTCCCCGTTAAGGGCTTAATACACGCCTTCCGGAATCAAATTTCTCGCTTCCCCAGCAGAGTCGCCACTTGTTAGACGAGGTGCCGCGGCCTAATCTCGCGGGCGGACCGGGGGGTGGACAACCTCATGGCGACGTAAGCGGTGATTGGCGCCGAAAGTAACCAATCGTGGAATCAAGCTGCTTGGCAGGACCGGAGCTCGGAGATATGGAAGAGTCGCCACCCACGAATGGGAAAATGAACACCGATCCCTTGCGGGAGACCGGTGTGGGTTCGGGAAACTTAGGTACGAGCCGAGAAGGCTAGCTCCTTTCCGGAGAAAGGCTACTAGGCACCCCGACATCGTCCGGTTATGAACAACCGGCCTCCTACTCAGCATGTTAGACGATAACGGACTAATTGTATACTTCTTTAAGTTTGAAATTCATTTGAAACCTTTTCTTTCTCTTTTCAGAAACCGTTTTGAGCATATATTATTGGAAAGCCACATTAGTAAAGAATCACCCATTTATGTTATACATACACAGAGAAGGGGGAAGAAAGAAGTGATTTATTTACAACTTTATTTAAATGTCCTGTTGCGTGTTTATTCTACACTAACTTATTTCTCCAAAACGAGTTTATTTACATGGTTCGCGCCTTAATCGCCGTTGGAACGATTTAGGTGCGTTTTAAAACCCCGATTAGTGAAGTTTACTCGAGTCGCCGTTGGACCGACTCGAGTGCTTTGGAAACGTTTGAGACAAAAACCTTTAGTTAAGAAAACGTGGTTAAACATACAAGTCAATTTTATTTTGTACAAATCCTTTAAGAAAATGATTCAAAAACTCTATTATTCACAAAGAAAGCGATTTTAATTACAATGTTCACTTAATCCGCCTTTGGAACGGATTAAGGTTTTAAAATGTGGTGTTTTAAGAAATGATTTGAAATGTCAAGAAAGCACTATTTATTTACATTAGGGACCTCTAAAAATTCATTAGTTTAAATGATTAAATTGAAAACTCTTTTTGTGATTTATTTTCCCCTTTTTATTCAATGGACTCTCTACTTGTTATAATTGCAACAATAAACACATTAAATCAAAATCCACTCCCAAATAAAGCCCATTTGAAATACGGACTCCTAAATGCCCAAAGAATAAAGAAAATAATGTATATTTTGACCCAAAAAAGGGAAACATGAAATAAGGATAAATGAAAAGATACTATATAATACATATATAAGGAATAATAATGAAAATACTAAGTATAATACATGTTTACTTTAAATATGTGAAAATAATGAACAAAACCCCTAAATAAGAAATTATTATATATCCCCAAAATAGTTTCAACTAATAATAACTAATATAGCCTAAATGGTCCAAAACTATATATATATATACATAATGTAACTTAAATATCAAAATAATACTCATTTATCCACAAAATGTCTACTAATTAATCACCCCAAAAACACCCAAGTGAATATCATTTTAAAATAAAATCCATTATCATCTAAATGAAGGAAAAAGAAAAAGATATATACATACTTATATTAGATTAAATTAATGAAAAATAGTATATAAACATTCTAAATAATTACATGTACCATATATCCAAAAATAGTTTGAAAATATATATTACATAACTATACATATATATATAAAGGATCAAAAGCTTAAAAGTTAAGAAAGAGGGACCAAAACAGCATTTTTTACATTCCAGCAGATTTACCGACGGAAAATCCGTCGGTAAACAGCAATTAGTGACAGAAAAGGAAAATTACAGCAGCACTCCAATTGTTTCCAGATTTATTCAAAAGCTTTAAATTAAGTCTAATTCAATCGTTTCGGATTTCCGAACTACCAAAAATGGATCATAGTTAATAACGGAAGTTCCTAAAACGACGTTTTTATTTTAAAACATTATTCAGAAATTTCTTTAAATTAAAACTTATAATTACAACGTTTTTAATACCCGAACTACCTTTTTATCGGATCACGGTTCGTATTGGGATATCAAAAACGAGGTTTTCTATTTTAAAGCAAACCCGAATTTTATTCAACACGAGACGAAAATTAAATAAATATGCCAAATTAAATAAAACGTGATAAAATAAAAGAATAACTAAATAAATAACAAAAACTATAACATAAAAATAAATAAAGGAAAGGAATGAATTAAATAAAATAAAAGAGTCTAGTCCTCGGATAATACCTTAAATTCGGTATCTGACCGTCGAAACCGATTGATTCCACGAGTCGTGATTTTCCATTTTTTTGTGTTTTGTGTTTTTTTTTTTAGTAAAAATTTAACTTTGGAAAATTTGGATTTTTTTGGGAAAAAAAATATTTTCTCCAAAAAATTAACTTTCTCTCTCTAAAAATGTTTAGAGTGAGAAAGCTCCAAAAACTCTCTCCCCTTTGCATTGGGATCCGTGCCCCTTTTTATAGGGAAACGGGTCCCGGAACAATGGGCGACGCCCGAGTAAAATCGGACGTCGCCCAAAGCCGTTGGGCGGCCGCCCAACCTTGCGTTGGGCTACCGCCCAACATTGTTGGGCGGCCGCCCAACAATAGTTGGGCGAGCGCCCAACGCGAGGTTGGACGCGCGCCCAACTGCCGTTGGGCGCCCGCCCGACGCGACTGGACGCTCGTGCCCAACTGCCGTTGGGCGTCCGCCCGACGCGATTGGGCGCCCGCTCAATGGCCGCCGGGGCGCGCCTCGCGCCGTCGGGCGTGCATGCCCTACGACCGTCGAGCTCGCGTTCCGCGTCGTCGGGCGTTCATGCGCTACGACCGTCGAGGTCGCGTAAGAGCCCTGGTGCTCCGTATGAATGAAGAAAATGTCAGGCACAACCCGTTCGCCAATAGAGATTCGCCTTTTGCAGCTTGGATTGAGGCGGAGGAGACAGAAAGAGCTTTTAAGATTCCCAATCTCGCAATATACACAGGCAAAGATAATCCAGAAGCTCACGTTCGAAAGTATCGAATACTGGCCAGGCTCAACCGAACCACCGAGCCCGTGCTCTGCAAAATGTTTGTCACCACGCTGGGGGGCCCAGCCTATTTGTGGTTTCAATCTCTACCTCCGGGCTCGATAAACAGCTTCGATCAATTGAGCAGGGAATTTTGTGCTAAATTTGCCGGTTGTATTCCTGCAGTGGTGAAATCTGGAAAGCTTTTTGAGTTAAAGAAGAAAGCGAATGAACCCCTTCGGGAGTATGTGGACACTTTCAACCAATTGTGCATACAAATCGTTGATGTGGATATCTCCGTAGCTGTGGAATGTTTCGTAAGAAACACTACCTGCAAGAGTTTGCAGGAAGATCTCATCCGAAAGAAACCCACCAGCATGGCGGAGCTGATGGTGCGTTGTAAAGATTTTATAGAGGTGGACGACATTCGCCGAGGTTCACCATCATCGCCAAAAAGAGACAGGGGCGAATCTCGTCTTAGAGATCGGGACAAAGACAAGCGTCAGGATCCTTCCTCCCGAAGCAAGCGAAGAGATTCTAGGAATAAATCAACGTTTGTCACCTCCTTTACACCTCTCAATGCTTCTAAGAGCGAAGTTCTTATGTGGATCGAGAATAGCCAACACAAGCGGAGCATTTCATACCCCGAACCAAAGGGGGGGGGGGGAGTATACCAATAATGGTAAAAACCCTAAAAACTATTGTAAGTACCACAGGAAAAATGGCCATGACACTGATGCATGCTGGGAATTAGCTCGAGAAATTGAGCGTCTCATAGAAAGGGGCAAATTGGATCGGTTCATCCAAACAAAAGGCAAAAGAGGAGAAGGTGACAGACCCAAGGAGGACCCAAAGAAGAAAGGAAAGGGTACCATCAATGTCATAGCAGGCGGACCTGGGTACCAGCCAACGTTGAAAAAGGCAAAGACTACTGCCCTTGACAGGACGTCATTAAATCGCCCCTTTTCAGATGCAGGTCCTGAGATACCACCCCATGCAGATGCTCTGGTCGCCACTATGATGGTTGAAGGCTGGGAGATGAAAAGGGTAATGATTGATACTGGAAGTTCATGCAATGTCATTACCCGAGGAGCTTTCGCCAAACTCAGGATTGATCCTGTTCAAGTAGAGCCAACCGTGGTCGATATCTTGGGAGTAACGGGACATACTATTCAAACAAAAGGCCAAGTTACTTTGGACTGTGAGCTTACAGACGATGATCAAGCTTGGAGGGGAGATTTAGAGTTTTCGGTCTTGGATGGTCAGTTAGCTTATAATATCATCCTCGGACGACCTTTTATCTCTGAAGTTGCAGCTCTTATCTCCATTCGCCACTTAACGCTTTACATTCCCACGACCAAGGGAGGTGTAATGATCAAAGGTAGCCAAAAGGTGGCCCAAGAGACGTATTCGGCATCATTAATGATTCGCCCCCAGTCTAAGGAGGAAGATGAAGAGGAGCGCGTCACAATGGCCTTGGGCGAGACTGAAATGTACCTTATGGCGGATGGAAAGCAGGTGCGAATGGCTAAAGGGCTCAAAGGCGAGATTAAAGATGCAATCACCAAAGTGCTCTGTGAGGCGGAGGATGTCTTTGCATGGAAGGATGAAATTCTCCCCGGAATCAGCCCAGACGTAATCACTCACAAACTCAACATTGATAAGGATGCAGTTCCTGTGGCTCAGAAACGGAGAAATCATGGCCCGGAAAGGCAGAAGGTGATTGAGGAAGAGATCGCCAAGCTCCAGAGGGCGGATGCCATTGAGGAGGTACTTTACACTCAGTGGTTGGCGAACGTCGTGTTGGTGAAAAAAGCTAGCGGATCTTACCGTATGTGCATTGACTTTACAGATCTCAATAAAGCTTGCCCCAAGGACAACTATCCTTTGCCATGTATTGACATGCTTGTAGATGGAACCGCCGGTCACTCAATGTATTCCTTTACTGATGTGAAGTCAAGTTATCATCAGATCCCTATGGAGCCCTCAGATAGAATCAAGACCTCATTCGTAACACACCAAGCCACTTATTGTTTCAAAGTTATGCCCTTCGGGCTTAAGAACGCATGTGCGACTTATCAGAGGATGATGAACAAGATATTCGCAGATAGTAAAAAGGGTAATTATTCTGTCTATGTGGATGATATGATCATCAAAAGTACGACCGTAGAAAAGCATGCAGATGATATAAAGGAGGTACTGGACATACTCCGACGCCACAATATTAAGTTAAACCCAGAGAAGTGCACTTTCGGGGCAACCTATGGAAAATTCTTAGGGTTCATGATCAGCGAAAAAGGAGTTAGCCCAAATCCTGACAAAGTTAAGGCAGTCCTGGAAATGCAAGCGCCACAGAATATCAGAGAGGTACAACGCCTTAATGGGCGTATCATAGCCTTGGGCAGGTTTATCTCTTGTTCAGCTCGCAGATGCCAGCCCTTTTACGAAGTCATCAAGAAACAAAAGGCATTCGAGTGGAACGAGGATTGTGAAAAAGCCTTCGAAGGAATCAAGCAGTTCCTCACAGAGCCACCCATGATGAGTCGACCTTTGAAGGGAGAAGATCTCTACATGTATGTATCGGTCACAGACAAAGCCGTATGCACGGTCATGATACGAGAAGAGGATGGCCAGCAGTTTCCGATTTATTACGTGAGCAAGGTTTTTGAAAGACGCCGAAACCAGGTATTCAAAGCTTGATAAAATGGCACTGGCTGTTGTAACCACGGCAATCCGCCTTAGGCCATATTTTCAGGCGCATACTGTAGTGGTTCGAACAAATATACCAATGAGAAAGGTGTTGCGGAAACCAGACACTTCAGGAAGGTTGATGGAGTGGGAAATTCGCCTTGGTGAATTCGATGTGAGGTATGAAAGCAGGTCAGCTTTAAAGAGTCAGGTCCTGGCGGACTTCGTGAATGAATTCACTAACGAAGGGATAGATCATCCTAAGCCTCCGATATAGGAATGGTCAATGTACACCGATGGAGCCTCCTCGGCGGATGGAGTGGGTGCAGACGTTGTGATCAAAGGTCCCCAATACATAAAATTACGATACGCAGCAAAATTAAATTTCCATGCCACTAATAATGCTGCTGAATATGAAGCTCTGATACTGGGATTACGCCTACTCCAAGAAATCACTCCGGAGCGGATCGTAATCTACAGCGACTCTAAACTAATGGTCAACCAAGTAATCAAGAATTACGAGGTGAAAGACGGGGTTCTGGCCAAATACGTAGCGGAAGTCAAAAAGTTGCTGGATCACCTTGAAGCTAAGGAAACTAAATGGGAGCTGATTCACGTACCAAGGGAGTCCAACACAGAGGCTGATCATTTGGCCAAAATGGCCTCTTGTGAAGAAAACTGGACAGATCCGGATTGCCCCTTCGAAGTTAAAATAGCTCCAGCATTTGCCTCAGAGGAGGTATCCCTACTCACAACGGTAGAAGATGATTGGAGATCGGTCATTCGCCAATATCTGCTAAATGGAACCTTACCTGAAGACAAGGAAGAGGCACGGCGGATAGTCAGGAGAGCAGCTTATTTCTCCTTGATCAATGACGGCCTTTACAGAAAGTCCTTTAGTCATCCTTGGTTGAAATGCATTCTACCGGAAGAAGGGCAACAGATCCTCAAAGAGCTACATGAGGGATCATGTGGGGCACATGAAGCATCCGCCGCCATCTTGAAAAAATCCAGGTTAGCAGGTTTCTACTGGCCCACGGCTGAATTGGATGCCCAAAAATTGGTAGAATCTTGTCACAATTGTCAGATTCACGCGAATGAATCACATACTACCAAACACATTCAGAGGCCAATCATAGAAGGACGTCCATTCGCCCTCTGGGGAATAGATATTGTCGGCCCATTTCCCCCGACTCGTCGGCAAAGAAGGTACGTGGTAGTGGCAGTGGACCATTTCACCAAATGGGTAGAAGCCGAAGTTGTTTCCTCCATTACTGCAGAACGAATGGTGGAATTCGTCAAAGACAACATAGTAGGAAGATACAGTGTTCCACATACCATCATCACCGATAATGGAACACAGTTCAACTGTGGCGAATTCAAGGCTTTCTGTGAGGGGTTGGGCATCCTGAACAGATTCGCCTCAGCAGTCCAATGGAATGATCGAAGTAACCAATCGAACGATCGTGAAGGGGATAAAGAAAAGATTGGGAGAGCATGATAAGAAATGGGCGGATCAACTAACAAGTGTTTTATGGGCTTATCGCACCACCCCCAAGGACGGCTACAGGGGAAACACCGTTCGCTCTTTCTCATGGCGTTGAAGCCGTTATTCCAGTCGAAATACAGGTCCCCAGTGACCGAGTGGCCTTTTATTATGAAGAGGACAACAGCAAACGACTAAGGGAGCACCTAGATCAGATTGAAGATCGCAGGGATCAATCCTATGTACGCATGGCAGCATACAAACAGCGGATTGCAGCTTACCATGATAAAAACGCCAAACTTGTGGATCTAAATGTGGGAGATCTCGTGCTCCGTAAAGCTGATAAAGTCCAATCTCGAGAAGGCAAGGGCAAGCTAGGACTTAACTGGACGGGTCCATATCAGATAGTGGACAAGATTGGACCAGCCACGTTTAAAATACAGGACATGGAGGGCAATACACTGCCACGCACGTGGAACCTCCAAAATCTCCGCAAATACTTTGTCAGAAAATGAAGTGTATACACGGTCTTGAGTACTCTTTTTCCTTTAATAAGCTTTTTCCCATGTGGTTTTTCTTATTAAAGGTTTTAACGAGGCTCACTTATAAGACCTACTTGCTGTAATAAGGTTTCTCCCATTAATAAACATCATTTGTTCTATTATCTATGTTCTTTTTATTGTTTACTGCAGCAATATCAATATTCCAGTCTTAAAAAGAGGGGGGGCATCCAACGCTCTCCACATTTGCAATGTATCACTATCTTAGAGATATGTCCTCGATGCCCTTAAAAACATAAGAGGATCAATCTTATGGGCGGATCCGCCTCTAGGCGGATCCCAATCTCCAATAGAGTTAAAACGATCCTTGGACGCAAGGTCTTTACACTCTCTTATCCTTCCCAGAAAGGAATTCACAAGTCCTACGGGCGGATCATTTCACCTCAAAGATAGGTAGCAAATCGATCCCCTGGGCAGCTTTACTTCCTCTAGAAGGAATAGAACAGCTTTCAAACCTTCACAAAGGTTCATACAGTGGAGTATGGCTGGCCACCTACTCCAAATCCTAGGTGTCTATATATTTCCTTACGCAAACGTAAAGGTAAAATAACATAGTTTCCATAAAGGATCAAAACAAATTGTACTTAGAAATGTTTTTACAATATCCCAAATAAAAGCAAGCTAAACAACAATAGGAGCATCCTTCTTTGCGCTTTCTTCGCCCACGGTGCTTGCTTGGGGATCCTCCTTCTCCACATTCGCAGATACGCCATCAGGAGATACCTCCTTATTCACCAAAGATGCGGGACCAAGTGGAAGAGCCTGGTCAGGAATTGGTTCTGCATCCGCCTTAAGGGGCACTTCATCAAGCTCATCCACCAAGACCGTAGTAGAGGGTTTGGTTTCCTTCATAGGTCCCTTCATCCATCTCCGAACGTAATCACGGAGGTACTCCTTAGCGTCTGGCATTTTATTGAACTTCGCCACATCTTCCGGTTCAGGGATGGCGAATTGCGGATCTGTGAAGTTAATCTCAGGATGCGCCAAGGAGAAGTACGCCATAAGCATCTCGTCGTAATAAAAAGCTTGCACACCCGCCGTGTATTCAGCTTCTCCAAGGGCGTCTTTGTGGCTCTTGGCATCAGATGCAATCTTTGCCTTTAGACTCTTAATCTCCTCATCCCTGAGAATTAAGGCGGCTGTGGCAGAAGCAAGGTTTGCATTCGCAGAAGCAAGACCTGCATTAATAGAAGCAATAGTGGAATTGGCTTCCACTATCTCTTTCTCCAACCTCTCAATAGTTGCCTTATCCGCCACATTCTGAAGGAGCTCATTTTCCATGGTGTGAAGGCGAGCATACAACTGTCAAAAACAAACGATTCAATCAAAAAGCAAAAGGACTAAGGAACTAATACTTTATACATCTTTTCTAAAAGAAACTCACCGAAAGGAGCTCCGTCTTCCCCTTTTGGGCATGAATTGAACCAGGAATCTGGTCATAGTTCCTCTGCACTTCGCCCACCTGACCCAAGGCCTCATCCAGATCATTTAGGATGGATTCGTTCTCGAAAGAACCTTGGGCTCCTAATTTGGCGGACCAGTATCCACCAATATCAGGCTTCGCCGTCTACACAAACATGAAAGAGTCATACTCCGGTCCAAAACTTGATGAACGAAAGGAAATCAAAAGGTAGACTACCTGTGCAATCTCCTCAGCAGGTTTGGCGGACCTCATGGCGTCCGCCATAAGCTTAAGGCCCCCAGTGGTGTTGGGCTTCCTCCTCTTTAGTGGCGGATCAACCACCTTCTCTGCGGGACGTTTACCAGTATCAGCTTGAGGATTCACCGCTTGACCTTTCTTGCGTGCTTCAGCCTCCAAAAACTTCCTGCGTGTCTCTGCAAGAGCGTGATTGGCCTTAGATACACCCCTGCCAAAGAAAACATTAAAGTAACCAAAGTTCACGAAGAAATGAAGGGTACCTTGGTCAAATTGTGCAATCTTTGAGTAAATAAATTTATCCTCTTCCCGGCGAATCAATGGGATATCACTCATCATGAAAGCTAAGGCATCTGCATAAGTCCATGCATCCGCCTTAATCTGCTTCATGAGCTCCGCCACCTCCTCATCACTGTTTGTTAAAATTCGCATGTCACCCGCCATATGTAGCGGCCTGGGATTCCAGACTGAAGGAAAGCCCAATGGTTCGCCATCCTTTATCTTCACGTAGAAGAATTTCTCATCCCAGCAATGAACATTAGACATTTTTTCGCTAAAAGGCGAATAAGCTCCGAACTTAGCGAACGTGAGATAAGATTCGGACTTCCTTTTTGAGGGTTTGTGAAAAGCTTTAAAGATACGGCCCGTGTATACAACTCCTAAATTCGAGGCAAGGTAGCAGTCTAAAGCAATGTCCAACCAGCAGTTAGGATGTAGCTGGCTGACTGTGATGTCAAAGTAAGAGAGGATGTCCGCCATCATCTTTGGAAGAGGAAGTCGGAACCCTCTCTCCACATGACTACTATACACTGTGAGGAAGCCGCTAGGCGGACAGGAAGGACGTTGATGAGATGCGACGAGCTGGGTCTCATAATTTTTGGTCCAGGGAAAGCGATCCACCAGATTCGCTAGATCCGCGACATTCATGCGAGACGGAGTGGACTCCGCTCGGGGATTCTTTTTCTTGGGAGGAATCGAAGAAGAGGCCATTGATCCCCGGAACCACCTAGGGTCACCGGCCGGAGCAGCACCGGAGATAGAAGTAAAAAGAGAGGGATTCCTAGTGGAACGAGTCTGGTAATGATTACGCGCCGAGTTATCAAACTCAGCTAAATCGGAATTAACCGTGTCCCCGGAAGAAGGGGAGTTCTCCGATGATGAGGTAGTCCAGCTAAAATCTACTTCAATTTCAGGAGGAGAAGAGGAATTAAAAAGTTCTGAAGTTGATCTAGAAGATGAAGACGAACTTCTAAACATCCAGGAAAAGTTAAAGTGAAAAGAAAAACTTACATGAAAAATCGGAAGCTTGGTGCAAAACCCAGAAGAAATCCCAGAAAAGCTTCGAGCGTAGGAGAAAAATGGGGAAATGAGGAAGAAAGAGAAAGCGTAAGAAGAAGAAAGAAGTTTTCTTCTTCCTGGGACAGTGTGTCCACTACACGTGTCAGTCATCCAATGGCATTGAACAATGTGCTCATTAATGCGAGTGTTTATGACGGCGCGCGGAAGTTCAAAAGCCCTAAAGGACTTTAAGGACATTTTGGGGGGGCTTCTGATAACATTGAGATATTATCCTGAGGACCAAAAGGGATATTCACCTCAAAGTACGCCGCGTAGTGGTCTCCAAAAGGAAGCTGGTTGGCGGATCTCCCCAGATCAGCTTAGAGAGATCCGCTGGCGGACCTATAGGGCGAATCTCTCCCTTCGCCACTATAACGGCTGGCCGCTGACTCGGCCATAAAAGATCATTGATGAGTTATTAATTAGCTAATCCGCCAGGTTCAGAATAACCCGTAACCGTCATTAATGAGGCATTAATGGAGACTTTCTAGTTACCTGAAGGTTACAACTTCCCAGCTATATATAGCCTGATCCCCTAGGTTATCAAGGTACACACACATTCTCACCATTCTTGTCAATTCCGTTGGTTTCCTTGATCCATCTTACTGACTTTGGCATCGGAGTGTCCCCGGCCGATCCCAACGGCACCTCACAGGGAAGTGCTCCGATCAAGGATTTTTTCTCAAGTTAACATATATATATATTAGAAATACAATCGTAAATACTTATAAATAATTCTTCTAAAAATATAATATTATTAAAATTATATTTATCTTGTTAACTACAAAAAAAAAAATAAAAAATTCATGTAAAATTTGAATTTATTAATATAATTTTCATTTTAAAATTAAAAAAATTAACATTTATTTTAACTAATTTTTTAATTTTATGTTTATAATTTTTTAAATTATTTGAAGCTTATTATTTTAAACTCTAGACGTATAACATGGTATAAATAAAGATTTTTTATTAATTAGGATATGTGTGTTTAGTGGGAATTATAAATTCCCCATTAATATTTTGTACTTTAGTGGTGAATTACAAATAATCCCCACTAATGTGTTTTAAAATATTTTTTAATAAAACCCGAATAAAATGCATATATACCATGTTTTGTGACGAAACTCTAACTCTCCACAATATATTTTATGAATTGTGGCAAAATTACAAATTCGCCATAAATGTTTAAAATTACAAAATTTAGTAGCTAGATTACCGCCTAAATATTGACGCCTATTATTTTAGGTGTTTTTGTGGGGAAATCTAGTATTTCCCCACTATTAAGCATAGATTTTAGTGGGAAAGACTTTAAGGAGACAGATGAAAAGAATGCGAATTTATTTATTACCGTCTAAAATTGGGGCTGTTATTTAGCTTTATTGTGGAGAATTAAATCATATCGCCACTACAGTGCATATGTATTAGTGAGGAGACTAGGAATCCTCACAATATATATATTTTTCTGTGGCGAATATATAATTTCCCACAATATATGATGTTAACTATGGCAATTTTTTTGAATCCCCACTAATATATAATGTTATATATAAAGATAAATAATAGTGCCAATTTTATACAATTTTCTTATAGTGGGGGAAATCATTTAAAACGCCACCAAAATATATACAATTTTATGGGAATTTATAATTCGTCCCTATAAGGAGTTTATGTGTGGAATTAATTTGTTTGCCACTAAGACATGCATTATTTTATGTGGAACAGCTTGATTTGTCACAAAAATATATCCAATTTCACCATTATATATTATGTTTTTGTGTCGAGTATATTATTTCTCCACTGGTATATCATTTTATGTGGGAAAAAAATGAATTCCCCACTGAAATCTTATGATTAGTGGCAAAATATGTATTCCCCACAAATCTATTAATTTTAGTGGCAAATAATATCTTCCCACTAGATATTGCTCCGGGGTTTTGAGGGGGAACGATGTTTGCCTCGGCCACATGGGTTTTCTTCGCCCCTCGAATTCTTTCGGCCAGTATGGTGCTTGCGAGGGCTCCTTGATCTGGAATACCTTCGCTTAGTTGACAGGCTTCGGGAAAAGGCCCTTGGGGTTCTAGAGGATTCCCCACCAGATTCTATCTTTCGGGCGGGCTTTTTCCTCTCACCCTCATCGGCCTTCTACAATTGTCATCGTAGATCGACCATCTATAGCTCATAAGTGGGTTTCACGTCATCCATCTGTTTCTCCATAGCCGCTAAATTTTGGGCAAATTTGCAGGATACTTCCTCCGTCAAGAGCTGGTACTACGGGTCTAATTGGGGCTGGTGCTCTACACGTTGGTCAACCTCTTCATCGTTCGTCCGGTGGAATTTCGAATGGACTTGACCGGATTGAGCCATTGCTGAATATTTTGACAAATGGTGGATAATCTTGATCCACGCTCACCGCACCAATGATAACTTATTACCGGAACTTGGCCACGTGGTTTGACTGTGACGATGATCCGACTTCGTATTACAACCTGTAAAACAGTAAGCAAGTCAGACGGGGCCGGAGTCCGGCAAACCTATTCTGATGCCTAAGTCAGTTTATGATCAAGGATCGAATGGACTAGTTTAAAGATAATAGTCAACGTACCGAACCTTGTGCTTATACCTGTGTATTTATAGTGCATGGTTAGATTTAAGGTTTGTTATCTCCTTAGGAATCCTTACAAGCTTAGGATTTCGTATCCTTCAAGGATTCCGGATCCTGGGAGGAATCATTTATCTTTTAGGATTCTATAAGGTCATTTGATGTGTTTAGGCTTGGAGGCTTGGTAATTGGTGATGGGCTGCCGCTTGTTTGGTTTTGGGCCGCATCAATGGTTTCTGCCTTGTCAGGACCGTTTGGGCATTTATTACGCGTGGGCCTGAGCTGTAACGAGGGTAGTGTAATATCGTGTAGCTCGATATCACCGTAAAAACCTTAGCATAGGTTATCAATTTATCTTTGATGTAATTATATTGTTTGATTCATGTTTAATAATTGTAGATATGATTGAATGTGTTTGAATCCTTGTTAAATTAACACATGAAAATATTGTTTAAAAAATAATACAACGAAATATAAAATTGTACTTCCTTCTTTTCATACAAGTCTTTTTAGAGATTTTTTTTTTTCATAATACATGTCATTTTAATATGATAAATGTACATTAAATCATATTCGTTCTGCTATAAAACGTGAGTTTATGCAGATTAATTAAAATAATTAATTTATTATAAAATAAAATAAATAATGGAATCAATAAATAAGGGACTGTAAAAAAAAAATTCTAATATTTTTAATTTTCTGTACAATTCTCAAACGAATGGAGTATTTTATTTGGTATCTAATATGAAAATGAATTGTTTAATCTTTATTAGGTGAGCTGACGAGTGATCAAGGAAATTGGCAGCCAGTCATTTCCCGCGTTAGACAGGAAATACGAAAAAGGGACATTTCTTTATCAAGAAAACCACACTTTAGTCACCGAATTCTTATCCATAACCAAATAATAACTTTTAGTTGAAATTCACCAAAATAAACAAATAAAAGAAAATTATTTGGCTCCATATTTAGAACCTGTTACGTTTATTCTTTATTATTATTATTTTTTTTTTGAAATGTTACGTTTATCATTAGTTAGCTTGATAAATTTGTGATAATTAAATGTTAATATTGTAATATATAAAATGTCTATTATAAATATATTTTAAATTAATCAATAAATGTAAAAAAGGGAAAATTACAAAATTGGATAAAATGGGAGACACATTTACATATTTAGCTTATTTACGCAATATCTAGATTTTTTTATGACTTTTCTAAAATACCCTTAATATATATATAACACTTAGAAATATATATTTTATGAAAATATGAATAAAATGGTATTATGGAAATTGGAGTTATGTTAACTTATTGTGGAGTAAAACCTTATTCCAAATTGCTCTCTTTTGGAGTAAATTCACAACATTTTTATTGGAATATCTGAGTTTGCAAACTGCACAAATCAAACCATCGTTTGGAAATCCTAAACTTACGGAACTATATTTGCAAAAAAAAAAAAAAAAAAAAAAATCATAGTATGTTTTTTTGTACTTTACACCCTAATAATAATATAATTGCTGATTGTTTTATTCACTGGAAATTATTCAGAACGCTGAATATGTATTTGATTCTTCTTTATCAAGTCAATAATTAATTGAATTTTACATTTATTAAATTAAAATTTATAAAACAAAATAATATGAAAGCTAAAACCTCTAAAGTACTCGAGTCACCGCTGTTGATAGCTTTAAACAAACAAATTATTAAATTTGAGGAGGAAGAATGAAAAACCACCTCCAACAGTCTCTTAAATTGGCTCTTAAGTTAAAATTTGAAGAGGAAGAATGAAAAACCACCTCCAACAGTCTCTCACTGGCTCCTCAAATCCACCTCTTAGTGACTCTTAACTTCATTTTTCATTAATAATTTATTATTGATGAGTCTCTCTCCTCACACTATTGGTAAATATAATAATAAATAATAATCTCAATAATAAAATAATAAATAAGGAGCGAATATAAGAAGTATTGTTGAAGATGATATACCTTAATTACTCTTAAATCACTAAGAGTCAATTATTTATATTATTTGTTAAGAATGTAATAAAAGTCTCTTAGAAATGCTCTTAAAGTAGAGGTATATATATGATCGGCTAATTATTCCATTGATAAAAAAATATTAACTAGTTCGGTTAATCATATTTTGATTACTCTGTTACTTCCATCGGTTTCAGTTAGATTTGTCCAGTCCTAACTTAAAGCCTTAAACCAAAACCAAACACACAAAAACGCAGAAATTGAACAATATAATAAATTGGTGATATACACTAGTAATAAGATTGGTAGACATCCATTATTATAATATTGATAATGACAAAATGGATAATAAACATGTATAAAAGCTAGGACAAACTTTAGATTCCTTCCCTAAAAAATCAACTTCCTAATTCAATTCCCCAAACTCAAAACTTAGGTATATCGTAAATAACAAATTTTTTGGCAAAGATGATTTTTCGTGTCGTTTAGCACTTTGTGGTTGCTACTTTGTTTTCATATTTGGTGCAACATGTGACACCACTATTTTATCCTAATATATGGTTTTTCAAATCAATCAAACCTCTCTTTTATTCTGATTTTTTAAATGGCTTAATAGGTATCCAGCCCCCTAAACTTGTAACGTTTTTTCACCTGGCCCCCTCAACTTAGGGGACAACCTCTCAACCCCCTTAACTCTCCAAAAACATCACATACAACCCCTTAAACTTGCAACTTTTTTTCACCTGACCCCCTCAACTTAGGGGACAACCTCTTAACCCCTTCAACTCTCTAAAAACATCACATATAGCCCCTTAATAGAATAAGTTGGGATTGCACTCATTAGAAAGCACGTGAAGGTTGGCTTTGGAAACTTAAACGGTAAAAAAATCCTTTTTCTTCTTAAATTCCTAACGTTCTTCTCCTCAGAAATCCTTCCTTCCTCTTTTCCGATTCCTTCGATTCACCTCTTTTCTGTCTCCGATCGGTCTCCGATTCAAGTTCAATAGTAAGTATCATCTCCTTTATTCCTCCTCTACCTTCTTCTTCTTCTTCTTCTTCTTCTTCTTCTGGTTTGCCTCTTTCTTCTTTTGAGATAATTCTTTTTTTTTTTTGTCAATTAGGTTAGGGCTTGTGTTGTTCTTGAAACCGATTTCATGGTGGGTACTCATGAATCATGTTTTTGTGGTGAATATGTTGTACTTAAGGTTTCGTGGAAACCTGCAAATCAAGGAAGAAGACTCTACGGATGTCCAAATTATGGGGTAATTTACTGGATTTACATGGAAAAATTTAAGAAAAAAATGACATGTGGCATTGGTGTGGTCAACAGTCAAGCGCGTTTTCTACACGTGTCAATATTTTGACCGGATATAGGGGTGTAAGAGGTTGTATGTGATATTTTTAGAGAGTTAAGGGGGTTGAGAGGTTGTCCCCTAAGTTGAGGGGGCCAGGTGAAAAAAAGTTACAAGTTTAAGGGGTTGTATGTGATGTTTTTGGAGAGTTAAGGGGGTTGAGAGGTTGTCCCCTAAATTGAGGGGGTCAGGTGAAAAAAAGTTACAAGTTTAAGGGGTTGGATGTCTATTAAGCCTTTTTAAATTTAATCTGCAATTTTTGTCGGTGTATATAATAATATTATATTGTAACGTATCAGTAAAATAATGAAAAAGAATACCTTTCAGTTCGAGGAAATTAAAAATTTTATTTTGGTTGGTTGAAATTTCAGTATACGATCCTTGTAAAATTTTATTTAATGACTTTGCCCGTATAAAGTCAATGACATGTTAATTAATAACAATATAGAATATGAAGTTGTTGTAAATAATTAAATATGATTACTCGATACAAAAATTTAGAAATAGTCATACAATTACTTTTAGCAGTTCTCAAATTACAAGCTACTCTTAGACATGAGATAATTCTTTTTCTTTGTTCTTTCTGTACATGGAATTTGAATGAATAAAATTCAATTGAATTTCTTCAATTGACTTAAGTTTCACCCAAAATAAGGGCTTGCAAACACTCCCTAACATTTTTCTTATGTCAAGCCACAAATGACAACTTTAATATATATTTATCTATTGATGAAATGCTAATATTATTTTTTTTGGATAGAGACAAGTTTGACTTTGCCTTTCATAATTATTTGAGATATTAATTTTACTTTTATTGTATATTAACCACATGTGTTATCCTAATTGTAAAACTCCCAGCTCAATTTTAATATTTTTTCAAATAATTCAATTAGAAATGGTATAATAAAGTTTCTAACTTAGAAAAAAACTTAGTATATTTGAACTTGAAATGTACATGAAAAGCCTTTTTTTTTTTTTTTTTTTTGGTTAGACAAAGAAGGCAATAAGCCCAGAACAACAACGGGGGAAGCAGAACCCAAGCACAAATTACATCCTTACAACTCTACTACGGACCGAACCCCTGTGATCATCTGAGAGGATTTTCTGGAGGCCTGCAGGAGGCGCACCAAACTCATGGTGACCCAAAGAACAAGAACCTGCGAAGTTCGCCAACCAATCAGCCGCTCTGTTCCCTTCCCTAAACACATGGACAAACCGAATATCCCAATCGCTATCACGAAGAGAGATGCATTTGTAAATAAGCCAGGAGAATGGATGATGAATTGCAACCATGTCCGTCATGAAGTGCAGCACCACTTTGGAGTCAAGCTCAATAACCACCTTTTTAAGGCCCTTCTCCCAGGCTAAGAGTAAACCAAAGTAAAGGCCCCAGAGTTCAGCGACAGTAGAAGTACAGAAGCCAATATTCAGTCCAAACCCACCGCCCCAACAACCATTCATATCTCTTATGAGTCCCCCTGCAGAGGCCATCCCCGGGTTACCTTTACAAGCCCCGTCAGTATTTAGCTTCCACCAACCCGCAACCGGAGGTTCCCAATGAATCCAAACCAATTTAGGCACCAACATAGAACTGGCACACAACATCTCCTGAGCTTTCAAAAATTCATTGCAAAGTTTCAACACATTGTCAATATTAACAACCACAAACGAGTTCCCTTTGAAAAGAAAGTCATTGCGCCCTTTCCATAACCCCCAAACTGCAAATCCAAAAAATATTGACCAAGGAGTATTTCTGTATACAAAGGCGCAGTTCAAGTTTTCCAAAAGCCAAGCATGTAGATCAACAATAAAGAAATTATGATAGAAGCTGTGAGGTATAACAGAACACCAAAAGCGATGAGCAACCGCACAGTCACGGAACAGATGTAGCAGATTCTCCGGGACCGGACAGCGAGGGCAAGAAGTGTCCAAGGACAGATGTCGTCTCACTCTATTCACGTTACAAAGAATCGCATTGTGAGAAGCTTGCCAAAAAAACATTTAATTTTCTCAGGGAGGTTAAGTTTCCAAATCACGCTCCAGATAGGCCGAGGGTTACTAGTATCTTCACTCCCAATTATCCCATAATCCGTGCTGACTTCATAACTGCCAGAGGAGCATTGAGGCCAGTACCAGCAATCACTGATAGGGCTGTCCGGACAAACAGCAAAGGCAGCGATTCGGAGCATGTTGGATGCACTCACGAAATGTGAAAAGACCGACCAAAGCCAAGAGTTGTTCTCGCTGTCCCAATAATCAGAGACCGTAGCAGTTGATGGTGTAGCGTACGGGTAGAGCTTTTATTGACGACGATGATGTATATTATGATAAGTGTGTTACGACTATGGATGTGATCTTCCTAAATGCTCTATCTCTACTAGACGCCACTACTTAGGGCAAGTGTACCCCGTCGTATCAAGTAATAATCCGGTTAAGACCGGGTATTGAATCCACGGGATTTATAACTACAAGTATTAAACGACTCGGCTTTATATGTTATCTAAGCGGTGAATACTTTGAGTTGATTCGGGGGACAACTACAAACTACTCCTAACTACGAGTGAGACAAATTTATATAACAAAAACTCTACGAGGTGATATGGAAGGCGATAAGTTATAAATATGACAAACAATGACTCTCAATATATAAATGGTTAATGATTTACTCTTGCAATGATGACTACGTGTAGTGTGACCGACCCGTGAAGTACTTAGACTACGTGGTTCCTAGTCAAGGCGTGTCTAATGCTTGGGACCAGAAATTAGGGCCCGTAAGTTCCGTGGTTTGTCAATTCCTACGGTTTCCGGAGCATCACTTCCGGTAAGGCAACACCTATATGAATCCCTAAAGATAGCCTGAATGGCGTCGGAAATCACGTTCTCCTACACAATAATCAATTACGAGTATCAAAACAAGTAGCAAACATCAACACAAATATAGAAAAAGAGATTATGAATCATAAATTGTAAATATGGAGAATGTAAATATGAAATACAACCAAGCCTAGTACATAGGAATAGTACAAGCTAATTAGCAAGTGAAAAGGGAAGAATCCACCCTCGGAACTAGCTAACCGGACTCAAGGCCGTCTCTTAGGACTTGGAGGTGGAGCTTTCGAGCTTGGTGAACGGAGATGGAACGGAACTTTGACGGAATGTCGGAATCAACGAACAAGCTCTCAAGGTGATAGAGAATTGCTATATAAATTAAAATCTCAAACTATATAACAAGAACTTAAACTATATTAAGAATTGTATAACAAAAGCTTCTTTTTGGGTCTTTTAAATGAGTGTTAGTCACTCCTATTTATACACATCAAGCTAGGGGTATAATTGTGATTTCATAAGATACAAGCATGGAGGAACATGATTTTCTGCAGATTTCCTATGACACGCCTCGCGTATGGTGAGGGACGCCCCGCGTATTTGCCCATTCCGTCAGAAATCTCCTGCATGTGGACCAAATCCAGATCTTGTTGTCTCAACCACGCCCCGCGTGGACTGGGGTGCGCCTCGCGTGGTTGAGTTTCTGAGATTTTATTGCTTGAATTGGGTCTTTTACGCCACGCGTAGCTGAAGCACGCCTCGCGTAAATAAGTCTCTGAGCTTTTTGGACTGAAGAACTTCCTTACACGCCCCGCGTGTAAGGTGGGACGCCCCGCGTAGGAGCAGTTGACTCTGGGAGACCATGCAGTCTCACTTTCAGGATTAGGCTTATCATTTCTGACATATGTTCCACGCCTCGCGTGGAGGTTGATACGCCCCGCGTATCGGTGAGTAGATCCCACGTGGTGCCTGTGGATTGAGCAATTATTTCTGACCAAGTGTTCCACGCCCTGCGTGAAGGGTGATAGGCCCCGCGTATGTCGGTGTATTTTCACTCCTTGCTCGTACCTGAAATACAATCCTCGAGAGCCGAGTTAGCTTGACGTTTTATTAATAAGGCAAATTAACCGAAAGTACGAAATTTATTTTTATTTCGTTATTTTATTAAAACACTCTATTCTTGCAATTAAACTTATTTATTTCTTCTAAAATTAAACCGTAAATCACGCTAAAAGATAGGGATGAAACGCCCCTATCAAACCTCCTCGGACTTTAAAGTTTTACTTGTCCTCAAGTAAAAGAAATCGAAAGACAATGGATTGAGATTATTAAGAAACAAACCGTCGGTTGGTTTTACCAAGCGCGTGATTCCGAAGCTAAAGTTTTATGCAAAGTTTTCAGTAAGCACCTACGCAGACAAATGAGTGACCAAAACTTGTTTGAAACCTCCATGATCAAAATTAACAGGCAATATTAACGGGGGTCGATTATCTTTTGAGAACCCGAAAGTACCTCACCAAGGGATTTCACTCTTACGCTCAAATTTTGGTGGGTCGGTGTTTTTGCACTCTCCTTTGCACTTACTTGGAGTCACTTTGAGTTTGCATTTTCATCCAGGTTTTTCCTCCTATGTTATGGTCTAGGCAATATTAAAAATGAACCCGGAGGGGGTTGTAATGTGGGTGGCTTTTTAGTGGTTAATTTTTGGAAACTCGAGTTTAAACACCATTTTGATGATTGCACCGTGTTCTTATTTTGGCCTTAGTAAGTTCGTAAAATATAACTCGAAATTGCTCGGGTGGAGCTTGAGAATGCCTGTTGCTCTTTATTGTATTTTTCTTTTTCTTTTTGTTTTGAGAGTGGCACAAAAACGATTTCGAACGCTTATGGTGCTTACTTATCAAGGCCTTGGCTTATTTCGGGTAATTCATGTGCGATGTGATTTTGTTGGTATTTAAACAAGAGGAAAAAAGGGTTAATTGTTAAAAGGGGTATTAACAACAAAAAGTCGGTTAATAGGCTCGAGGGGGTTTCCTAGAGTTTAATGAAAATGAGAAAAATAAGTTAAGAAAAGAATTAGACTAAGTGGGTTCGTTTTATCATCTATTGCCATTTTAACCAAAATAAGTGTACTTAACCCGGTATTAGGTGCAAACTCTATGAGTTGAGTGAAGTCAAAGCTCTCGAAAAATTGTGAAAGAAATAGAGTTCTCGTACGAACTCTTTTAGGCTCAAAAATATCTCACAAAATTTTGGGTTAAATTGTGTACGTTCAAGTTCTCGTCAAATTTTCAACTATCCCGTTTTTATTGTCTTTTTAAATTTCATTATAGAGATAACCTTTGGGTTAGGACTCAATGCTTTTGTTTAGTACGAATCTAGGCTTTGCATGAATTCTATAACTTCAGAATTAAGACTAAAATTTCTTACTTAAACCGATCATTTGTGTCAACGTCTTTTTATTTAAAAACAAATAACAGAACTTTTAATTAATTTCCGAAGGAGGTAGTGTGTCGGAAAAATTTAAGAATCAATAAATTAGTTTAATTATTTTGTTGTTTATTTGATTTTTATTTTTGTTTTTGTTAGTGCAAAACAAACGGTGAGTGCAGGGTTGCACGACCCTCCGCGTTATTAAAATGACGTCTATTCCAAGGACGTCGCAAAAGAAAAGAAAAACAAAAACAAAAATAAGGATGGAGTTTAAAAAGGGACCCTTGAAGGTCAGGTCCTACGCCAGGCGTGCCCAGGGGGGCGCCCCGCGTAGGAGGTGCGTTTTTAGCCAATTCTGGCCAGAGACTCAGATACGCGGGGCGCACTAAGAGGGGCGCCCCGTGTGGCCATTCATTTGAACTTAGTAAAAGGATCAGAAACTTGGCTACGCAGGGCGCACTGGTACGTACGCTTCGCGTGAATTGTCAAAATAGTGCCAAAGACTCGGTTGCGCGGGGCGTGATGGTGTGTACGCCCCGCGTAAGAAATTTGAATTAGAATGGGATTTTTTTTTTTTCGTTGATTTTTAATTGAAGAAGATAGTGCCTATGAAGAAAAGAAAAAACATATATGATACATATATACAAAAGGTTTGAGGAACGCAAACCGAGGCTACGTTTAGAGTCGGAGTAGCTCGACTTTCTCCGGATGTGTGCATGCTTACGGTGTTTGGAGGAATGTGGCTTCGCCGTGTTGTGGAAGAGTGCCTCCGCAGTATATTTTCAGACGGTGGCCGTTCACCCGGTGGGTTGCGTTGTCGGAACCTTGGATGTCGACCACTCCGGACGAGTGGGCATTAATAACGGTGTACGGTCCCGACCACCGACTTTTTAATTTTCCTGGGAACAGGCGGAGGCGATAATTATATAGGAGGACTTGGTCTCCCTTGTTGAATTCCCTGATTTGCACGTGCTTGTCGTGCCATTTCTTCGTATGTTCCTTGTAAATCTTGGCATTTTCGTACGAACCGAGATGAAGTTCATCAAGGGTATTGAGTTGGAGGAGACGTTGGTCCCCCGTGGCCTGCACATCAAAATTTAAAAATTTCAGAGCCCAATAGGCCTTATGTTCCAATTCCACCGGTAAATGACACGATTTCCCGAAAACTAAACGATAAGGAGACATCCCGATAGGCGTTTTAAACGTCGTGTGGTAGGCCCAAAGAGCGTCATCGAGCTTTAGGCTCCAGTCTTTCCTAGAGGCACTAACTGTTTTTTCCAAGATACGTTTTAGTTCGCGGTTAGAAACCTCGACCTGTCCACTAGTTTGCGGATGGTAGGGTGTGGAGACTCGGTGTGCAACCCCGTATTTATATAAGAGTTGGTCGAACTGGCGATTGCAAAAATGGGAACCTCCATCGCTAATGATAGCTCGAGGGGTTCCGAACCGAGTAAAGATGTTTTTCTTTATAAATTTCCCTACCACCTTAGAATCGTTTGAAGGTAAGGCCACGACCTCCACCCATTTGGAGACATAGTTAACTGCCACGAGAATGTAGGAGTTGTTATGCCACTTAGGGAAGGGTCCCATAAAGTCTATCCCCCAAACATCAAAAAGTTCACAAACTAGGATCCCTTGTTGGAGCATTTCATGTTTACGGGAGATGTTCCCACTCCGTTGACAAGCGTCACATGATTTGACGAAGTCTTGGGAATCCTTGGACAAGGTAGGCCAATAAAAGCCACATTGTAGAACCTTTGCCATAGTCCGACTAGGGCCGAAGTGGCCCCCCGGCTCTTGGGTGTGACACATGTGCAACACATGATTTACCTCTTTTTCTGGTATGCACCTACGAATGATATTATCAGCACAAGATTTAAACAAGTAGGGTTCCTCCCAAAAATAGTTCTTAGCGTCGTGAAAGAACTTCCTACGTTGCTCGTAAGTAAGATGCGGGGGAAGAATATTACCGGCTTTGAAGTTTTCCATATCGGCATACCAAGGTAAAGGTGTTACCGCATAGAGAGTTTCATCGGGAAAGGTCTCCTTGATCTCCACAACTTCCGGAGATGTGGCTTGCTCGCTTTGTAACCAGGAAAGATGGTCGGCTATGACATTCTCCACTCCTTTTTTATCCCTGATTTCGATGTCGAATTCTTGTAGGAGTAGAATCCACCGTATCAACCGTGGTTTGGCATCCTGCTTAGTCATTAGGTACTTGAGAGCTGCGTGGTCAGTGTATACGATAATTTTGGATAACACGAGATATGATCTAAATTTATCGAAAGCAAAAACTACAGCAAGCATCTCTTTTTCCGTAATGGAATAGTTTTGTTGGGCTTCATTGAGCGTTTTGCTTGTATAAAAAATGGGGCGGAAAATTTTATCCACCCGTTGGCCCAAACACACACCTACAGCCAAATCACTCGCATCACACATAAGTTCAAAGGGGAGGCTCCAATCGGGTTTCACCATGATGGGTGCATTAATTAGTTTTTCCTTTAGCGTGTTAAATGCAAGCAAACATTCGGAGGAAAAACTAAATTCCGCATCCTTTACGAGGAGTTGGGTCAAGGGGGTTGCTATTTTAGAGAAATCTTTAATGAATCGCCTATAAAACCCCGCATGACCTAAGAAACTCCGAATCCCTTTAACATTGATTGGAGGAGGCAATTTTTCAATCACCTCAATCTTGGCCGGATCGACCGCGATTCCCTCCCCGGACACCTTGTGTCCTAAAACGATACAATCTTGAACCATAAACTGACACTTTTCCCAACTAAGAGCTAGGTTAGTGTCCTCGCAACGTTGAAGGACTTTATCAAGATTGCTTAAACAAATTTCAAAGGACGACCCAAAAACAGAAAAATCGTCCATGAAGACTTCCATGAAATCCTCAATCATCTCAGAGAATATAGCCGTCATGCACCGTTGAAAGGTGGCGTGGGTGTTACAAAGCCTAAACGACATCCACCTATATGCAAATGTCCCATACGGACAAGTAAATGTCGTCTTTTCTTAATCTGAAGGATCAACGGGGATTTGCATATAGCCGGATAGGCCGTCGAGGGTACAAAAGAATTTATGTCCCGCCATTCTTTCTAACATTTGGTCAATGAACGGCAAGGGAAAATGATCTTTTCAGGTGGCTTCATTAAGTTTCCTATAATCAATGCATACTCGCCACCCCGTTATTTTTCGTGTGGGAATTAATTCCCCTTGATCATTTTCTAATACCGTAGTGCCCCCCTTTTTAGGGATGCATTGGACCGGACTAACCCATGGGCTATCAGAGATAGGAAAGATTATACCTGCGTCGAGGAGTTTGATTACCTCGACCTTCACTACCTCTTTCATGTTGGGGTTAAGTCGTCGTTGTGGCTGCACGGAGGGTTTGACTTTGTCCTCCATAAAGATGCGGTGTGTGCAAATGGTGGGGCTAATCCCTTTAATGTCGTGAATGGTCCATCCAAATGCGCCCTTGTGTTTTTGTAACACCGCAACCAATGCTTCCTCCATTTCCGCTGTCAACAGTGAAGATATAACAACGGGTAAGAAATTAGGAGGTTGCAAAAACACATATTTTAAATTAGGAGGCAAGGGTTTAAGTTCCAAAGTCGGAGGCTCTTCGAGAGATGACTTTGGTTTTACTTTGCTATCCCGGTCCAAACCCTCGAACCGGCTCCTTGCCAACAGATATTGTTCAATCTCGGAGGAGTATTCAAATGGCTTGTTCAATGGCTCCTCATCCAAATGCTCATTACCATCTATTTCCGAAGAGGTTCCCGCCGAAGACCTATCACAAAAATCCTCAACAAAAAGATCAATAGAGTCTACGGAATTTAAAAGTTTGCAATCCTCCATGGTATGAGACGGGAATTTCATGGAGTTGTACACGTTAAACTCTACCTCTTCATCTTGCAACCGTAGGATGAGCTTACCTTCGTGGACATCAATGAGAGTCCTACCAGTTGCAAGAAATGGTCGTCCTAGGAGGATCAGTACCGAATCGTCTTCCGCCATGTCGAGCACCACAAAATCGACGGGGAAAATGAACTTGTCCACTTTCACTAAGACATCCTCCACAACTCCTTTTGGTCGGGCAATGGATCTATCGGCCAATTGGAGCGTTATATTGGTAGGCTTTCGCTCTCCCAAGCCGAGCTTCCTAAAAACAGACAAAGGCATTAGATTAATACTAGCACCTAAATCACATAAAGCTCTACTAAAATCAACATTACCAATCGTGCATGGGATAGAAAAACTTCCTAAATCCTTGAGTTTAGGTGGGAGTTTATTCGTTATAATCGCGGAGCATTCCTCCATAAGCGCTACCGTTTCGTTGTATTCTAACTTCCTCTTTTTAGTGAGGATTTCCTTAAGAAACTTCGCATAGGTGGGCATTTGTTCCAATGCCTCTGCAAGCGGGATGTTAATGTGCAGTTTCTTAAAGATTTCCAAAAACTTGCCATATTGATGGTCCAATTTTTCCTTTTTAAGTCGTTGTGGAAAAGGGAGCTTCGGTACGTAAGCCCCAATTGGATCACACACATTCTTATTCTTATCCGAGGAAGTCGTGGGTTTCGGATCCGAACCGGGGTTGCTTACCACTTCCGATTCGTCACTTACCTTTGGAGCGGTTGGAGTCGCCTTTGGAACCGGTGGTTCCAAACCCTTACCACTACGGAGAGTTATTGCTTGTGCGGTCTCCCGGTTCTTTGGTCTCGGGTTTTGTTCGGTGTTAATCGGGAGAAACTCATATTGTCTCTCTTGTCGTTGGCGACTTAATTGGGCCACTTGATGTCCCAAATCCCTGCAAAAAGCCTCATTGTCAGCAAGACGGGAATATATTTCTCTTAGGAGATTAATTACCATAGAGTCTTGCATATTGCTAGGAGGTTGAGAACTTTGTCCTCCTTGGGCATTAGGGAATTAGCCCAAACCTTGCTCCCTGAACTCATTATGGAATCCGGATGGGGGCTTCAACACCTTTTGATTGTTGTCGTAAGACAAATTCGAGTGTGGGTGTTGAGGCCTCCATCCGTTATTATTATTATTACGGTGGTGATAAGCATTCGAGTTATGGAAGGAATTGTAATTAGAATTATACCTCGATTGTCTCCCTACATAACTTACGCTCTCGGCATCGCCGGCAAAAGGGCTTCCGGCTTGACAATCCTTACTATGGTGGTCACCACCGCAATGTGAGCACATCATGACCTGTGCTGTATTCTGGAGGCTTAATTGCGCCACTAAGGCGTCTAGCTTTTTATTCACCTCGATCATAGAGATCTTGGGAGCCTCGTCTTCTACGGCAAAAGTTTGATGTCGCGAGGGTCCGGCAAGCCGATCTTCTTGCCATTGGACACTTTTCCTAGCTAATTCGTGGATGAGCTCATAAGCCTCGCTTTTCCGATTTTCGAAACAAATCCCCACCTGCGGCGGAATCAACAGTTGCACGATTAGTGGGAGTTAGACCATGGTAGAAGGTACTTACCAAATCATGCTTAGGGATGTCATGGTGGGGGCAGTTTCGGAGCAACTTCCGGAACCTAGCCCAAGCTAAATGGAGGGCCTCGTATTCAAGTTGCCTAAAGGACGTGATATCGTTCCTCAACTTAACCGTTTTGGAAGGTGGGAAGTAGTAAGAAAGGAACTCCTTCTCGAGCTCCTCCCATGATGTGATCGATCCCGCCTCCAACGAGTGCAACCACTCCAACGCTTGTCCTGTTAAAGAGAAAGGAAACAACTTTAGTTGGATGGCCTCAACCGGAACACCGTTTTGCCGAGAAGTTTCGGCACACATAAGAAATTTATCAAGGTGTTCGTTAGGGTTTTCATGGGGTTCCCCTCCGAATTGACCAAGTTGTTGGATTAGTTGGATCATGCTAGTCTTTATTTCATATGTAAAAGAGCAAGTAAAGGTCGTACCCAAAGGATAAATACTGATCTAATCACAAATATAACCAAACAATTAACAAAAAGTAAATAGGGAGGATTGAAATTGTTGATTAATGAATAAATAAAAAATTGCAGACTCGAATTGAAATTGAATGTAAAATTATATGTTGGAATTTCAGTTAAGGGAGATTCCGCAGGCCAAACAATTATTTCCCATCGATCATTGATGGTGAGACATTATCTTAATTAACATGATCTGGATTGGTTATAGTCGTTCCTTATTCATTCCCGACCTAATTCTTCCTTAATTGTAAAGCAAATCCTAGAGCACCTAAAGATAAGCTCATATTCAATCAGACAGTTCTAGCTTAGCGCTTATAATTTAATCCGTCGAAAGCATTAAGAATTAGAAGGACCCAATCTAAGTTAACCGAATTCTTAGTGATTCCAATTTAAACCAAATCACATGTTCATGCGCTTAATTGTTGTTAAGATATTCAGATGATTACAAATCCTAATCCTAACGTTGTTCAATGAAAGAAAAAGCAAAAGTCCGGCCGAACCGTCACCTGAACCTCCAATGATGGTCTGATTTTATAGATTAACAAACATGCAAACAGTTCATATAAATTCAGATTTCTAAATTAAAGAGTAACAATCTCACGATAGAAAATAATGCTCGCCTTTGATTAATCCCTTAACCGAATAAAGTGTTTAGCTACACATAGTCATGAATTCGACTATGATAACCATTAAAGATGATAAAAATAAATAAAGCTAACTAAGAACCCAAAAAGAGAAAAAAACCTAAGAGAAGAAGTTTTGTTCCTCTTCTACTTATAGAGAAAACCCCCTCCTAAAAGTTAGGTAACCAAATAATATCTATCTAAATCAGCAACATCTTTTACAAATTTCAAATCCCTGATTTTATGCCTTCTTTTTCGAGTAGGAAAAGGTCCTGGTCAATTTGAACATCAGCACATTCGGAGGTCCTTAGTCTTGGGCAAGACTAACTCCATTCTCGTTTCAGCTCCTTTAATTCAGCACCAAATTCCTTTCTGGTCCAAAGTTTCTTCAATTAAGTCCAATTCTGCTCCTTTTAATCATTTAAGTCCTGTTGAGGCAAATCAAACCAAAACAAGCAATAATACCCAAAATAACATCAAATTAATTAAATAACCTAGCACTAAAGTGGACATTTGAACGTTGAATTGGAGACTTATCAACCAAGTTTGGTGGATTAGTTGGATCATGCTAGTCTTTATTTCATATGTGTCGGCCGGAATGGTGGGGGCAACGATTCCGTTGCGGTTTTGAGGACGATGCGGAGCAAGAATCTCCATCATCGAGCGCGTGTCATTGCCTCCACCATTGCGGTTGTTATTCACGGGTTGCACTAGCGGCCTTTGGTTGACCTTGGGCTGGTTAGCTTCATTGTTGAGGTTTGCCATTTTCTCTCTCCGAATCCTACAAAGAGTACGTTCAATTTCAAGATCAATAAGAATGAGAGTATCACTCCGAGATCGGGTGTGCATAAAATAAATAAATGAAATAATTATAAACAAGAAAAAATGTTGTTAGTAAAAAGTATATATAAACAATTTATACAAAAATAATGCTTAGACTAACAATAAAACGTTTTTGTCTAATATTGCAAGAAATTATAAATCCCCGGCAACGGCGCCAAAAACTTGATGGCGTAGCGTACGGGTAGAGCTTTTATGACGACGATGATGTATATTATGATAAGTGCGTTACGACTATGGATGTGATCTTCCTAAATTCTCTATCTCTACTAGACTCCACTACTTAGGGGCAAGTGTACCCCGTCGTATCAAGTAATAATCCGGTTAAGACCGGGTATCGAATCCACGGGATTTATAACTACAAGTATTAAACGACTCGGTTTTATATGTTATCTAAGCGGTGAATACTTTGAGTTGATTCGGGAAACAACTACAAACTACTCCTAACTACGGGTGAGACAAATTTATATAACAAAAACTCTACGAAGTGATATGGAAGGCGATAAGTTATAAATATGACAAACAATGACTCTCAATATATAAACGGTTAATGATTTACTCTTGCAATGACGACTACGTGTAGTGTGACCGACCCGTGAAGTACTTAGACTACGTGGTTCCTAGTCAATGCGTGTCTAATGCTTGGGACTAGAAATTAGGGCCCGTAAGTTCCGTGGTTTGTCAATTCCTACGGTTTCCGGAGCGTCACTTTCGGTAAGGCAACACCTATATGAATCCCTAAAGATAGCCCGAATGGCGTCGGAAATCACGTTCTCCTACACAATAATCAATTACGAGTATCAAAACAAGTAGCAAACATCAACACAAATATAGAAAAAGAGATTATGAATCATAAATTGTAAATATGGAGAATGTAAATATGAAATACAACCAAGCCTAGTACATAGGAATAGTACAAGCTAATTAGCAAGTGAAAAGGGAAGAATCCACCCTCGGAACTAGCTAACCGGACTCAAGGCCGTCTCTTAGGACTTGGAGGTGGAGCTTTCGAGCTTAGTGAACGGAGATGGAACGGAACTTTGATGGAATACCGGAATCAACGAACAAGCTCTCAAGGTGATAGAGAATTGCTATATAAATTAAAATCTCAAACTATATAACAAGAACTTAAACTATATTAAGAATTGTATAACAAAAGCTTCTTTTTGGGTCTTTTAAATGAGTGCTAGTCACTCCTATTTATACACATCAAGCTAGGGGTATAATTGTGATTTCATAAGATACAAGCATGGAGGAACATGATTTTCTACAGATTTCCCATGACACGCCTCGCGTATGGTGAGGGACGCCCCGCGTATTTGCCCATTCCGTCAGAAATCTCCTGCATGTGGACCAAATCAAGATCTTGTTGTCTCAACCACGCCCCGCGTGGACTGGGGTGCGCCTCGCGTGGTTGAGTTTCTGAGATTTTATTGCTTGAATTGGGTCTTTTACGCCACGCGTAGCTGAAGCACGCCTCGCGTAAATAAGTCTCTGAGCTTTTTGGATTGAAGAACTTCCTTACACGCCCCGCGTGTAAGGTGGGACGCCCCGCGTAGGAGCAGTTGACTCTGGGAGACCATGCAGTCTGACTTTCAGGATTAGGCTTATCATTTCTGACATATGTTCCACGCCTCACGTGGAGGTTGATACGCCCCGCGTATCGGTGAGTAGATCCCACGTGGTGCCTGTGGATTGAGCAATTATTTCTGACCAAGTGTTTCACGCCCTGCGTGAAGGGTGATACGCCCCACGTATGTCGGTGGATTTTCACTCCTTGCTCGTACCTGAAATACAATCCTCGAGAGCCGAGTTAGCTTGACGTTTTATTAATAAGGAAAATTAACCGAAAGTACGGAATTTATTTTTATTTCGTTATTTTATTAAAACACTCTATTCTTGCAATTAAACTTATTTATTTCTTCTAAAATTAAACCGTAAATCACGCTAAAAGATAGGGACGAAACGCCCCTATCAGCAGTCATCATCTCGTCAGGGAGAGGAGTAATCGCAACCGAACTTAGATTAACGTTATCGCACCAGCAATCCTGCCAAAACAAGGTATCCCTGCCATTAAAAATGATTCGACCCACTCCTTTCTTTATCACACAGCTGCCCGCCACAATGCTTTTCCAAGTGGATGAATGGGAAGGATTCGCTTGGAACTTATTAAGGCCAACCCTCTGACCAAAGTATTTAGCATGAAGAACCTGAGCCCAGCGCGAGTCATTATCCACAAGGATTTTCCAACTAAGCTTTCCAATCATTGCTAGGTTGAAGCGCCGCATACTCTTAATGCCAAGGCCTCCATTGGCTTTTCTCAAACCAGCAGTACCCCAATTTACAAGATGAATTCGACGTTGGCCTCCTTGAGAGCCCCAAAGAAACCCTCGGTTACAAGCATCAATTTTATTGCAAATACTTTTAGGGAGGAGAGTGGTTTGCATAGAGTAACTAGGAATAGCTGAGATTACCGATTTGACAAGGGTAAGGCGACCGGCAAAGTTCAGACACTTTTCTTTCCACCCGGCTAGTTTAGAATGCACTCGATCAATCACGTGCTTATAAGTTTCCTTGGAGACGCGTTTGTGGAGGAGGGGCATTCCCAAGTACATACCCAAATCATTAGTTTGGGGGAACCCAAGAATATCACAAATGCCTCTGCTAGTAACATTTGAGACATTAGAGGAAAAGAAGACTCTTGACTTCTACGGACTGATTTTTTGCCCCGAGCTGGCACAAAACTGGTGAAGAACATCTCTGATTATGAGAGCTTGATTCACATTAGCTTCAGCCAAAAGAACTATATCCTCCGCGAAGAAAATGTGAGATAAAAGAGGGCCTCCGCGAGAGAGAGCAATAGGGTGCCATGCCTCATCCCGGATCGCATCAGAAATAAGATGGTTAAGCCTTTCGAGGCAGAGCACAAACAAGTAAAGGGATATGGGGTCTCCCTGTCTAAGGCCACGAGAGGGATTGAATCACTGAAGTTGCTCCCCGTTCCATAGAACACTCATGTGAGACCCTGAAACACAGTTCATAATAAGATCAGTTAGCTGCCTATTCAAACCCATCACATTGAGAGTATCTCTAAGAAAGTCCCACGAGATTCTATCATACGCCTTCTCGAGATCAAGTTTCATGACCATGAGACCCTTTCTACCTTTCTTCTTTTTAAACGAGTGGAGAACTTCCTGAAGAAGAATAACGTTATCTGAAATCTGGCACCCGGGGACAAAGCTACTTTGCATAGGACTAACAACAGTGCGGAGGTACGGCTTGAGCCTATTAATAATACACTTAGTGATAGTCTTATATAACACATTGCAGAGACTGATGGGTCTAAACTGAGAGATCAATTCCGGATTAGCAATTTTAGGGATGGTGGTGAGCAAGGTGTTATTCCACCCCAGAGGGATAGACCCTGAAGAAAGAGCCAAACAAACAACTTCACATACCTGATTCCCAACCGAGGCCCACAACTTCTGAAAGAACCTAGCTTGGAAGCCATCGGGACCAGGCGCTTTGAGAGGACTCATATCAAAAAGAGACAACCTAACTTCATCAGGGGTAAAAGATTTTGAGAGGTTAGCAACAACCGTGCTAGGGAGAGCAGGGAACGTACTACAAGAAGTCAAAATCGGCCGAGAGTCCAGTTCCTTGGTGTAAAGATGTTCAAAATAACTCGAGACCATTTCTTTAAGCTTAGAAGCATCCCAAACCCAAATCCCAGCGTCATTTTCTAAGGCCCTCAATCTTGTTCCTGCGTCGACGGATAAAAGTAGACGTGTGAAAGAAAGATGTGTTTTTATCCCCAAAGCACAACCACTTCACGCGTGACTTCTGATACCAACGAACTTCTTCTTGCAATAAAACAATGTCAAGCTCCCTCATGAGTTTAGCTTCTAACCGAATCAGCCCCCCTGTGATTCGATCACTAAGGCACTTTTGAACACCTGCAAGGCGCCTCAGTAAACTTCTCTTTCTAGAGTAGATATTCCCAAACGTCTCTTTGTTCCAACTCTGAAGCTCAGGAATCAAATTCTAAAGACTATCGCCAATTCTCACTGACCCATCCCAGACCGAGCTGAAGAAATGTCTGAAGTTTTCATGGCTGAGCCAAGCAGCTTCAAATCTGAAGGGCTTATTGCTAGGACCCAACTTCTCAAGGCGGAGACTCACAGATATAGATGCGTGGTCGGAACGGTTCCTCGGAAGATGCCGAACAAAGGCCTCTGGGAACAAATTACGAAACGAAGTATCACATAAAGCATGGTCAAGGCGACAAGCAATACGGGTACGAGGAGAAGAGCCCCTGAACCAAGTAAAGCACGGGCCCGAGAAACCCATATCCACAAAATTCATATCATTAATCCAGTTAGAGAAAAGGGTACTCCAGAACACTCGAGGACCCACCTTGTTTCTCATTCATAGACTTAATGCAGTTAAAGTCTCCAACAACAATCCAGGGACCCAACACACTGGCTTTCAGGGTGAGCATCTCAGACATAAAAGTGCGTTTGAAAGTAAGCTGGGGACGAACATAAGCAAAGGTGGCAAAGAACGAGGAATCATGCAGCGGACCCCCCACACAAGTAATGCGAGTATGCAAAAACTATCTATTTTTAGCAAGAACGGTAATTATGTACTTAGCCGAGTTCCAAAAGACCCAAATACCGCCACTAAAACCTTCTGTATCTACCACATCCACATTCGAAAAATTCAATTTCTTCCTCAGGTCCTCCGCTCGCGTAGAGGGAAGACAAGGTTCAAGGAGAGCTAACACATCTGGCTTGTGCAAAGACAACAAATGACGCAGAGCCCGGTGAAACTCATTACCACCGGCTCCGAAGCAATTCCAAGAGATAATCATTAAGATAAAGAAAAAGAGAAGCAAAGAAAGTTATTGCTTTCGCACAACAGAGGACTAACCTCCTTCAACTACAATCATATTCAAGTCTTTAGATAGAAGAGGTTCTAAGGAAACATTACCAGCTCTACTTCGCTTATTGCTGCCTGGAGAGCCATCGGGATTACGACCATTCTCCTTGCCCCTGTAGGCTTTGTCGACATCCATAGAAGCATCGGCAACTTCATCACACAGATCCCCAAAGATATTATGGGAGCTAAGGTCACGAAAGCCAGGGGGGCCACTAAAAGTAGGTTTAGGAGCCGCCACACCACTAGACTTCGAGGCACCAAAAGTAAACTCCTTGTTGATGCTTCCATTTCCAAGAACGACACCTTTGTTTTTCGCCTCCCTGGAACCATTCTTTTTGTATTGCACTTGGCCTTGTGGGTTTTGCTTAGAAGAGTCAGTAGTGGGGCTTGGGGTCTTCTCAGAGGCAACAACTTGTCTAGGAACTCGAGGTGTGTATTTCCGTTTGGGCACTATCATCCACTCACCATAGGTCGACTCTTTGTGAGAAACCTGATTCATAACAGACTCAGCTGTAGTGTCATGATCATCCTTCCCCATTCCTGCCTCCAAACCGGCACCAACGGATTCACTAGAAGTCGAGACAGTACTAGGCGAAGTCGAAGTTTGAGGTATCGCGTCTGTACTCTTCAAGATACTCAAATTTGGGCATTCCTCTCTAGTATGTCCGTATCGACCACAATTGGTGCAAGCAACATACAACCACTCGTACTCGATATGATAGACACTGCCATTTAAACGAAATTGAGCAGTTAGAGGCTTTGATAGGTCGATTTCAACTCCAACTCTCGCGAATTTCCCTCTTGCTTTCCCCGCTGTATTCCTATCCACTCTTATAGCTTTCCCAAACGAGTTACCTATCAGCATTAGACAATCTTCATCGTAGTACTGCAAGGGAAGCTTGGGGAACCTGGCCCACACAAGTGTCGACACAACTGTAGCTTCAGATGGCACAAAGGTAGGAGACCAGGTACGAACGGTTAAATAGTGACCTTGAACCATCCAAGGTCCGTCACGGACAACATGCTCTCTATCCATAGGATTCTGAAATTTGACCAAATGGAACCCGTGGCCTAGGTCCATCATATCCATCTTGCCTTTTGGTTTCCAGATTTCCAAGGCTCTTGTACGCAAGGCAATAAAGCCTACATTACGGCCTAAAATCTTCACAATCAGAGCACAACTCCAAGCCTTCGACCATTCTTGGACCAAAGCAAGAGCAATAGTGATATTAGGAAAAAAGGGATTACCTTCGTCGAAATCAATTTTTCCCATACCATTTGCTCTTAGGTCAATCGGGATTCTAGGTTGGTCTTCCATCGTTTCATCGACGGCGGCATCTCTGTAGGACTTTGGTGAAGGTGGGCGACTCATTTGCGGCAAGCCTCCACCATCAGGAGGAACCAGGGGAGGGGTGGCAGTGTGGTTCAGAGGAGGGGGCTGCTCGGAGGCGGCCATGGCAGTAGAAAGAACAAGGCAATCAAATTATACTACTCAGTTGACAGTAATCACTAACCTCAATGGCGAGAACGGACCTCCGAATCAAATCCGTGCGCTGACCGATTGCGACTGCGTCTTCAAACAGCCATCGCCCAGAAATCACCGCTTGAGGAGAGAAGAATAACCAAGATAAAGCCCCAGAAATCCTGCTTGAGGAGAACGCTGGAAAAGGGGAATTTAGAAAAGTCTGCTAAACCTCAATATATCCATGACCCAACTAAATGATTATGGATAGCTACCAAGAAAACAGAGTAAATAGGGAAATCCCTAAGCCTAAAAATGCTTTAACTTGTAGTAGAATTTGTGGTGTATAGATTAACAAAAAAATTATGGAATAATGAGTCACCCCATCTTTACTAAGATACGTGTCTTCCTTCTATTTTCCCGTTTGAAATACTGCTCTTTTGTCACCATAAAACTTTTCCAATCCTAAACTAAACTAGTTGTATATATATAATCTTAATTTCTGCCGACACTCTATACTTACTTGCTGCACAATACTAGGCCCTGCCCAATCAAATGAATCCAAAACATCAATTGAAAAACAGACAGATATTCAAAAAATCACCACAAGGGGCTTGATGTTTACTCTTGAATCAAAAGAAAAGACACATGATGATTATCTATTCTATTAGGTTCATATAGACATACCAAAACTTGTCTAAGGTATGCACACTTTATACAGCTTAACTAGGCTAACAGTATTGGTTTGTTTCTTTGTACAATTGCAAAACTCAGAATGTACACTTTGATTCTCTCAAGTAATTAACAATTTGTGTGTGTTATCATGTCGTATCAGTAAGTACAACTGCTTTGTCAAGCCACTTTAGGATACCTTCCGCCTTCCGTTTCGCTCTCAATGAACCGTCTTTTGCAAGTTTTGATATTGTTTGATACGCATTTTCCTCATTCCTGATATTGCTCAATACACTCCGCTCATTCAAACAGATTGCATACAAGATTACCACAAAATTCTCCTTGTTGTGTGCAGTATTTTCGTACCGCAAAAGTCTCAGCAAATAATATATCGCATTTAGTTCCAGCATTTCAGCGATTGCCTGTGGATAGTTCGCAAGCATAGCAATAATTGTCGTCAACTCATCCACGAGTATCCCATCCAACATCTTCCTGAACATCACCCGGACTGCCCCTTCGTGCACTGCGATCTCTCGATTCTCTGTGGCAATGCAGAGGTTGTATATTGCAGCTGCAGCATCCTTAGCAGCTCTTTGATTTCCTTTCCCTACAAGAACAATCAGAGGCTTGAAAGCACCGGATTTTCCAATAAGAATTTTGTTCGAATCGATAGCTGAAAGGGTAAAAAATGCAGCAGCAGCATTGCTTCTTGTTTCCATGTTTCCAACTTCCAAAGCATCAATTAGTATAGGCATAATAAGGGGATTTTCTGCAACTATTGCCTTATTCTCATCAGGAATTGAGATGTTTAAGATGGCAGTAATCAAATTTTCTTGGAGATCAGGCTGAGAACCGGGGTCACTGTTAGCCAATGGGAGGACTAGTCTGGTAATGCCCATAGTCAACTCGCCCAGTATGATCCGAGTTTTGGGGTTCTTTTTCGTTAACACTCGAAGCTGTTTAGAAGCATCAATTTGATCAGAAAGGGTAGAGGAAGACAGCTTGTCAATCAATGAATTCAAGAAGCTTCTGTTGGCATCGATAGTGACATTGTCATCAGGATGTGAAGCAGGATTTGGGAGCTCAACCCCATGTTCCTTGCACCATCTCGAAATCATTTCTCTCACCAAAAAATTGGGGATAATGACAGTTTCAGAGAGGCCATCATCATTTTCCTGGATGGATACTCGATCATAAGTCTGCAGAAAAACAAAAATGAATAAAACAATAAGCCTGCGAGTTCATATCTAAAAAAAGAGAGCAACCAGCAAGATGATCATCAAAGAACCCAATCATAAAGATTTGAAAAAGATAAAACCATCAAAACTATGCTTAATTAACCTCCAATCTTGAAATTATGCTTAAATATCGAGTTATCAATCTCCATTGTTGATGACCAAAGATATCCCAATCCTCAATTACAAATTTGGGCACTACTAAAAAAATGCAGAAATCTATACTAAGAAGCAAAAGAAACAAACAGCTTCACGAATCTTTAATCAATTCTACTAAGAACACCAAATATCTCAGAAACTGAAATGCAGGCATATCTTTAGGAGGAAAATCGAAGATCATGAAGTAAAAAACTCATAAAGATCCATTGAAATTGAAATGTACAATAGAAAATCGAAGAACAACTTGACATAAAACCCTCTAACTATATAATCCCCCAATAATCAGTGAAAGAAAGAAGAAGAAAATGCAAATTGAAACCTGGCCAGAAGAGATAACAACAGGGTCAGACATGAGTTCTCCTGAAATAGGGCATTTGAAATCATTGGGAACAACATTGACATCTTCCACCAGTTTCAAAGAATTAAAAGAATCACCGAGTTTGAATTGCATAAACGCATTCAAAATCTTTACGGCTTCATCAAGGAACTCCAAACTACAATCTTCCTCATCCAAAATTGCGGTAACAAGCCTATGTAATTCTTTCTTCAACTCTTTTACAGTAGGCGGCAAAGTGCTAGCCATAATAAGAAGAAGAAAACGGAAAATTACAGTAAATCAAATTGAGTTCTTCTCGAGTAAGAATTGAAAGTAAAGATCGTAAATGGTGTGAATCATCGTCTTCTTGTTCATTCAGGTTTCTTGTTGCAGTTTCTTTCTTGCACTTTCTTTCTTTGGGGGTTTCTCTCTCTCTCTCTCTGTCTATCTCACTTTCTAAACGCAGTTAACAAAAATAAAATGGAAAAAGAATTAATGAAAAACAAATATTTGTTTCCTCTTTTTGCAGAATATATGTAGTTCGCACACTGCTGACATAATATGGTACTGTAGCGATGACGGACTAATCATTTCTTGCCATGTCAGCACATCATTCAAATATTTATTTTAAATTAAATATTTTTCCTATATATAAAGTTCAAATTTTGAATTGACAGTTAAATCCCGAAATTATTGTAAAAATAAATAAGGCAGTATTTTTTTTTAATAAATTGATTATTTGATTTTCTATTCGTAACTTCCTTTTTCAATTAATTATATATATATATATATATATATATTAAAATCAAAATTAAATTAGGCTCTTTCAACAAAAAAAAAAATATCAAAAATTACTTTAATCGATTAGCAATTCTGAGTGTGACTAAATTAACGTGGGTATAGCTAAATATTTGAACAGTAATTTTGTTAAATGATATGATAAATTACGCGAATATGGCGGCTTTAATTGATCAAATAATGGATAATTGATTTTTTTTTATAATCACTAATTGAATGCCTCTATTACTGCACTTTGATTTGGCAAATTAATTGAAATACTGTACTAGACTGTAATACTTTTTTTCACTAATTATGTTTTTACTTCAAACGTGGAGATCAAATACTAAAATTAAGCATAATTATCCAAAATTGCTAATTTAGTTGCTCTAATACATGTATGATCTTTTATTTTAGGCTTAACGCTTCTCCAGCACCATTCACTTATTTAAATTGGTCATTTTACCAATCAAACTCATCGAATGTCCTGTTTACCCCCTAACTCCATAAAAATTGTATTTTTCATCCCCATAACTTATCCAAATTGGTCATTTTATTCATCCTCAACTTATTGAATGTCCTATTTACCCCCTTAACTCTATAAAAGTGGTATTTCTCATCCCTTATGATCATATTTACCCACTTAACTCCATAAAAATGGTATTTCTTACCCTTTTATAGTACAAAATTAATAGGACTTATTCAAATGAGTTTGAAAAAAATATATTTTTAACATCAACTTTTTATTTTGTTTTAATTTTATATTATATTGATCCTTTATATGTTTATTACAATAATATTGTATAATTAGATAATCAAAATTTATTTGCCAAAAAAAAAAGATAATCAAAATTTAGCTAGCTAAAAAAGTTGAAAAGAGAAAGAACGAATAAAAAATACAAATAACAAGAACATTAATATAAACAAGTTAAATACATTATATGTAAGGATAATGTACCAAAACAGGCCTATGATTTTTGGGGAAGTATCAATTTAGGTTCCATGTACAAAATAGCATAAATATAGGTTTAATGTTTAAAAAAGGTTATCAATTTAGGCTTCAATAACGGATTGTAAGGAGTGAAAAATACCACTTTTATGGAGTTAAGGGGGTAAATAGGACATTCTATGAGTTGGGGGGATAAATGGATAAGTTGAGGAGGTGAGAAACCACTTTTATCGAGTTAAGGGAGTAAATAGGACATTCGATGACATGAGGGGATAAAATGACTAATTTTGACAAGTTAATGGGATGGAGGAGCATTATGCCTTTATTTTATTCTAACATTTCTTTCCCACTTTCTTTATATGATCATATCCTTTGTCTTTTTTACTACCGGCCTATCCATGCATATCATTTTGCAAGCTCATTGATCCAAATATCCCTGTTACTGTAATTCCGAAAACGCCTCACACACTGCTTTGGCAAATACAACGTTGAATCGCAAAACCATTCCCGGATCATCGATTTTGTGTTTGATCCTCTCTAATTTCTCCCTTCTTCAGATTACCGTTCCTTTGTCACTTCCAATGAAATTTCTAATTACGAAGTCGTTTTCGGATATCCCAATTCAAATATAGTACTTCCATTTACGCACTAACATAACACAATTCCTGACACATCGCAAATCCTAATATACCTAAATTCATAGGTGTCAATCATTTGGTGGGGCAAGTAGACATTCAGCTCATTAATGTTAGGCCGTCCAACGACCTAATTGGAAATGGCGTTCTATATTAAAAAATTATTGGAAAATGTAATTCAACTTCTCATGAAATTGGTTTTCAACTTCAATTACTTGCTCCTCTTAACGTATTGTTACGGTTAAGTCCAGTGTGCTTGGCACAAATCGTCTGACAACCTCAAGTTATTCGTCAATGCGTATCTTTTTTTTTGTTAGATCCCTGTTTACACCTTCATCGTCAATGACCTTCCTATGAAAATGACATCTATCTTTCCATGAAAGGGTTTAAGCTCTAATAGGCTGGTTTTATACTATCTCTTCGAAATCAGTTTAATGCATACCCTACATTTGATACTTTACTTCCATCTACATTACATATACAACTAGCGGTGTTGCTTTAGACCCCGATACAAAAGTATATGTTGTGCCTCTGTAGTATGCATACAACTGCTTTCACTAAAAGTTTATAGAAAAAATAAAGAAAATTGTTAAGCTAATCAATTTTGCATTACGATCTCGGAAGTCACATCTCAAACTCCTTCTATTTGTGTTAATAAGAAGGGATGGAGAGAACATCTTACATGGGCTCGGATGAAAATTCATTTTCCTTATTAAGACATGCACTTTTTGTTAGTTTGACAACATCATGCTTACTTTTTCGTGTTTAGTTTGGTCTACAAAGACGCCACTAGGATGGTAGCTGCATTCCATTCTGAAAAATCTCTTTCTCGTACGAAATATGTTTGTGCACATTTAATTAAGAGAAGATGAAACTTGTATCCCAACATCTACCAAATCGGAAATTCTATTTTTTTGAGAATTTTATGAGGCCATATGCTTTTTTTGTTATCGCACCTTAGAGTTGAAGTGCTTATAATAAGTGGAAGTTGATGGGTATGTACATGTTCATGTTAGTATTTCTTGTGGTTATTAGTTATATTGTCTGTTTTCAAAATCAGTACTAGATAGACATCTGATGTTGTTTATGAAACTTGAACAAAAATTGTATTGAACATGCCTAATTAAATGTTTTGTCATTTTATGTGTTCATAACTTTGGTGTTAATAGCATCAAAGCACCTACATATTGATATCATGAAACTTGAACCATAGATCCATATTGCCTAGGGATACTACAGATTGCATTTTAAAACTGTTATATTTTCATACAAGGTGTTGCTGAAATACCAAATTTGTTATTAGCTGACAACTTGAACACTTTTGAAGATAAGTTTTTCTTTCCCTTTTGTACTATATAACATGTTTATTTTGTGCATTTTTTGTTTATGGTTTAGAGGTGTAGGTAATGAGCGGTACTAGTTGACATAAATTGTATTTATTGTGTTTATACTTTAAGGTGGAGAGGTCAAACGGTAAAATTGAGCATAAATATCCAAAATTTACAATTGCGCCCCGGTTTATCAAGTGTGTAACAGTCAGTGATGGTGTTGTAGGAAAGACTTGCATGCTTATTTGTTATATACAAGGTTACGCTCGCAGGTATCATTTTTTTACTTCATTATTTTCTAATAATTATATATTTTGAATTTCGAAAGCAAGAATAGGAAACTAACAAAGGAATAGAAAACAAAAATGAAGGGACGGAAAATAAAATTATATGAGAATTATCGTTGTCTCATTTTTTTTTCTAAAATAAGAGAAAATATCAAGATATAGACATATAAAGAGGAGAGTGAAAATGTTTTGTGCCCATTAATTAAAAAATTTACTTTTTCTTAATGAAGTATTAAGTCCATAAATTGATTTTAGTTAAATAGAATTAAATCACAATTATAACCACTCGGCACAGATAAAAACGTTTATAATTAATATGTGAAATTAATTCTATTAATTAGAGTCATTATGCTCAATATTTTTAGAAATTGAAGAGATTCAAATAATAACATTTTTAATTAATATTTTTCAACAACCTGTCCTATAATCATGTTTCATTTTTATCTATTTATTTGTTAAAAACTCTTGAAATACTAAGAATTTTGTACAACCCACATTATAATGGTTAATAACTTTATAGGCATGTGTTACAAAAGCAATGGTCTGAATAATTAATTTACATTTTTGGATTTTAAGTATCAAAATTTATTTTTTTTACCTTCATTTTGAGTTCATATCTAGCACAATCCAAATTTTCCATGAATAATTGGAAGCTTACAGTCTTCTGTCTGCAAGAGTGCATAAAAACATAACTTCTTATTGATGATGATGATAATAATAATAATAATAATAATAATAATAATAATAATAATAATAATAATGTAGAATCTAAAAAATGAGAAAAGAACTTAGAATGGTAATAATGATATAACATAATTTATAATTGAAATAAAGTTTGTAAGTATAATGTTTCAATACCTCTTTAATTATTTTCTTCAATATGTCTCCAACTTCAATGAACCACTATTGCGTGAAACTTTATATCTACTCGTACCAAAATGCATAAAAGTAAAAAAAATACAATTCATAGGAGTTATATAAACAAAATTTTAAAAAAATTAGTACACTTCACCAGATTCTGAATTGAAAAATTAATCTAACTTTAATTAAACCTAACAGTTGAGTTCATATAAAGCCGAAAATCTAAATTTCAGTTAGAGTCGACAATCGAAATGATTATGCCTAGCAACATATACTAAAAAGAATGCAGATGTATAAAATCTTTATTTTAGTCATTTTGAAAAAAAAAGACAAATAAAAAAGAAAACATAGATAAAGTAACGAGAGAGATGGAACATGGGTAACAATAGAAAAGAAATTTCATCTCTGAAAAATAGAATTATAACAACTATTGTTTTATAAAAATAAAGCAGCAATATAATTGAGAACAAAATAACTACTATATATTGAAAAGTTTGAATAATTACCTTCAGAAACATAAAGATTTTCACAAATCTTCTATTTCTATTGGATTTCTTAAATTGGAGATATCAAAGTTTAACTTCTCAAAATTCTTGAAGAAAATGCTACTAAATAATTTATAAATGGAAACTACTTCTAAATAGATCTAAATCTCTTAATGAAATAAGAACAAAATTATAAGACTATATTATTTAAATTAAGAACAAAATTATAAAACTATATTACAAGAGTATGAAAAACAAAACTAATACATCATCAAAATTAAAGATTGATGGGGACTTTTTTTTCGGTGCCCAATGAATATAATGGTGAAATACTATCTATCATACTTCATATATAGATTTATTTATGACTTTTGGATTTCCTCCATTTTGTGTTTTTCATTTTTCTGTACCTCTTACTTTCTTTTATTACTTTAATTAATGGGCTAGTAATTGAGAAATTATTATTATTATTATTAATATATATAAATGACTTTTCAATTTTCCTTCTGTTATTATTTTTTTAATTTTTATTTTTTACTACGTTGACAACTCATCAAAAAGACCTCTAAAACACCTCTTCTAATTTCTCTCTGCTTGCGTTATTATATATAGTAAGTATAGATAGATTTGAGAAAGGAGAGTTAAAAAATCAGCTTTAACGGTCTCTTAGTGGCTCTTTAAATCCTTAAGAGTCTATTCATTCTCTCTATTAATAGAGCGTCGAGTGGCTTTTTATTTAATTTTTGGCATAAAATCCATTTGGACCCCTAAACTATAGAGCCATCAATTAACCCTTCACTCTATTCAAATCAGCAAAATAGTCTTATACTATTTTTGGATGGTTAATCAACCCCTCTCTTAACTGATATCCCTTCTTCTCAATTGCTTCTTCATTTTCTTCACCTGACAGAACGATTTTGCAAAGGAAATGAAAACAAGGAGTTACATCTACAATGTAGATAAGAACGTGAATAACACGAAAACGTGACAAAATGCAAAAAATAAAAAAAAATGAACAAACGCGAAAAATAAGAAAACTTAAACACGAAAAAACGTAAAAAAAAACAAAAAACACGAAAATATGAAAAAAAAACGTTATAAACACATTTTTTACGTTTTCGTGTTTTTCGCTTTTATTCATGTTTTCAACTTTTTTCATGTTTTCCTGTTTTTAACATTTTTTTTACTATTCGTGATTTTTGCATTTTTCCACTTTTTGTGTTTTCACGTTTTCATGTTTTCCCGTAGTTACACGTTTTTGTGTTTTTAACAAATTTTCACGTTTTTTTAATGTTTTTTTTTGCGTTTTTTCACGTTTTTCTATTTTCCATTAGTTTTCAACTTTTCGTGTTTTTCACATTTTTTATGTTATTGTGTTTTTTGCATTTTCTTGTTTTCATTGGGTTTTTTTCTATCTTTTCCCTATTTTTTGCATTTTCATAGCTTTTCACGTCTTTATGTTTTTTTCGTTTTACCGTTTGCACATTTTTTTTTGTATGTTTTCATGTTTTGCGTGTTTTTTTTGTGTTAACCCGTTTATATGTTTTTTAGGTTTTCACCATTTTCCGCTTTTATTTCGTTTTTCTTTTGTTTTTGCATTTTTACGTTTTGTGTTTTTACTATTTTTCACCTCTTTTTTCTATTTTTCGTGTTTTTACAATTTTTCCATTTTCATATTTTTATTGCTTTTTCATTTTAAATGTTTTTTCTATTTTTCGTGTTTTTTCCTTCTTTCATATTTCTCGTTTTTCTGTTTTATATATATATATATATATATATATATATATATATATATTTTTTTTAAATAATATATATTAAATATTTGAATAATTTGTAGTGGTAACTAAAATTTGAAAAGAAACAAGAAACTATATTTGAAGGCAATGTTTTCTTTTGAATAAAAAAAATTATGTATTCAATCTTGTCACCTTAGTGTTAGCAATATTTTGCAAATGATGCTAATTTCAATCTTGTCACAAGTGGTTTAGGTGCTAACATGTCAGAGAAGTTAATTCTCAATTAATATGGTTGGTTATGTTTATGGATTATGTGCGGATACCTGAATTTTAAACGAAACAATTGGCAAGGGACGCATGGATTGAAAAAGTCTCTATTGGGTTTCTAGTGCCACTATAAAAACTTTGCTAGATAATTTATAGCTACCGCAAGTTAAATAAAAGAAATTTAAATGCGAAATTGACACGAAGATTTGGTGTGAAAATATCTACTTTATTGATGTAAAATAATGTGAGGATAAGTACTAAAATAAAAGCAAGTAATTACAATTGAAATAATTTCTATATTTTATAGCTAAATTAATTGCAAAATTGAGTTATAAAAAAATTAACAACCGAGATAGAAATTGTAGAATTGAAATAACAATAAAAAAATTAGAATGGAAATGGAAATAACAAATTTGAAACCAAAAATTGACCGTTTTGACGAGGTCTTGAGTTTCAATCGGCTTCAAATTCACGTGCAATACGAAGACCTTGAACGATTGGTGAAGAGTGGGACTGACTTTATCTGTAAGGTTTCAGGAATTAACGACCAGAATTAGAACGAGTGACTTAATTGGAACAAATTTACAGCCAAATTTTTGTGCGAAAAGATGAATTTTGGGATGGTTCATAAATGAATTTTAAAAAACGGATTGAGGCGAAACGAAATCCTAAAGTTAAATTTAGGATGTTTGAAACAAGTGTGAGTAAGAATTTGGGTTGGAAACGGGCAGTAAGATTTTGAGAATGTTAAAACGAAATTGTTGGACAGACTGTTTAATTCAAAGAATATCTTGTAAAATGAGATTCCGGGCATGAATTGTGGCAAAAAGAAAACCTAAACTAAAATTCAGAATATTAGGAACAAGTACGTGTAAGAATTTCAAACGAAAACGGACTGTAAGGGGTCGAAAAGGTTAAACCGAAATTGTTGGGCAGGATTTTTAATAATAGGCAGAAAGTGACTTTTGTGAACTTTAGGCAGGAAAAAACACTAACTTTCAAGCACGAGATTAACAAACGAAAAATCGGAACTTGAAAATGAGTGGCTAATGAATGAATTGGGGCTAAAACGGAGCTATGGAAGTGTATTTAGAGCTCAGAAACTTGAAAGAACAATGTTTATAATCTGGCATAAATTTAGTTTTTGTTTAGTTGGTTGGGTTTGGAATGAACAATTTAGCTCTTATTTATAGTTCTCTGATGATGTGGAAGTTGTAACCTCTTCCCACTCCTAAATTCACTCTCACCATCTTTCCACTTATATCACTTGTCATTTCTTCCTTGATTCATGGGTAACTTGCCATTTCTTCCATTTCTTCCTTGATTCATGGGTAGTGTTTAGCATTTTTGCACATGTTTAGCACATGTGTCAATCTTTGGGAATGACTTGTTGGATCGTTGATGCATCCCTTTTCCTGTAACCTCCGTTGTACGACCAAAACCCGTTGTCCCGTGCCTTGCTTTTATATTTCACACGACATATGGTTAAAATAGTAAAAATTAAATTTACTACATAAAACTTAATTCACGATATATTAAAAATTAAATTTACTACATAAAACTTAATTCACAATTTACTGTATTATTAATATAGTTGGAAAAAACCAACAAAAAAAATGTATAAAACTATTTTAATTTATCGATATATTTATTTGCAAGGTCCAATATGATATTTAAATAACATTCAAACCAGTCTTTTCAAATTTTCCATACCGCATGGCTAAAATTGATTTAAATTTACACAATTTTACACATTAAGACTAAATCTGCACTTCACTTGAAAGGTTAAACTTATCTCAATTCTTAAATTAAACAAGTCTAAATCTAACAAATTTGGTCAACCATCATTTAAAAAAAAAAAAAAAAAAACTAGACTTATAAAATCATTTTAGGATAATTTTAATCTCTTCCACAATGACCAACCAACCATGACTGCTTAAGTTTGTTTGGTGCTTTTCTTAGCTACGGACTTCAATTACTTAGTTTTTGAATGTGAGAGTTAGAGAAGGTAATGCAAGGAAAAGGAAGGAGTTGATGGGTTGATGGGATGTATATAAGAGTTCAAAAGCTATTTTACTTACTCCCATTAACCTCCATTTTGGAGATTAGCGAGATAGGATTAATGTGAGTAAGCTATTAACTCTCATTAACCTTTATTTACTATCAACAAGAAGCGTCCAAACAAGGTTAATTTAAAATTTTACATTCCATTACTTCCATTAATTTCCATTAACCTCCTCCGAAACAAGGAGTAATGTAATTTGTCAAGGTTTTTGTGAAGATGCATCACACAATTCAGGTCCAAATACGTCCCATTATTTTTGGAAAAGTACGTACTGCACTCCTAAAGAATGTACAAAATGATACTAAAGCAAAATCAATTTTACCCTTACATAGCAAAAAAAATTAAACAGAGATTTAATTTATTTTTAACATTAAACATTACAAACAACAATTATGTTTAAAATATTTACTGTGTTACTAACAGTGTTGCAGACAACCTCCCAAAATACCAATAACTAAATCTGCCACATAAACCAATCACCAAAAAAGAAGTCAGTATCTTTTATTAGTAACACAGTTATAAATTTCCTACCAGAATACACGAACCATTTCAGTTGATTGATAAATTTATTTGGAAAGTCCAATATAACAATCAAATAACAGTAAAACTAGTCTATCTAAATTTTCCGTTAGGTATAAAACAAATTTAACCTTGCTTGAAAACGTTAGGATAAATTTGCACCAATCGAACAGAAATGCTTTATATTTATTTCCTAAATTAAATGACCTCTTCTTGTACCTTCCCTTTCTTTTCCAATCCTAGACCTAGTGTTGGGAGTGAATTTCATAGCTTTTTGGCTCTCCACAACTTACAAACTTGCAACAGCCCGGCTGAGACACATTTATTTGGATTTGATGCTTAAATCCAACACTTGCATGTATTTAATTCATGAAAGATATCTTTAATATTGCATTTGAAAAAGAAAAAAAAAGATCCATGCAAGTTTTGAAGAAAAAACAACAGATTGCACTCTCGCTCATAATTATAATATAAGACAGTAGTTCAATCAAACATCAGATATGTTATAAACTCCTATCTAGGATATAAATGCAAACCTTTTTTATGAGAAATGTGTTTTCCATCATGGAAATTGAAAACCTCCATCCCAAAACATCAGAAGAATCTCATGGAAACACCTTTCGTGCTCTCTACAAAGCAGCAAATTGACCTATAACCAAATTCAAATTTGGCAAACCAATTATAGTGCCGAGAGATAAGAGTTGTATGGAAACCAAACCAATATTGAAAAACTTAGATATAATCTACAAGACCAAGCAAACCTGATGCTGCTGAGTGGATAAATTATACTGCTTTTGCCCTTTTAACCAAATGACCTCAGCCAGCCACACCGTCAGAGTATCGTTTAGCAAGGAATTGTATTTTGTTCAAAAGGAGGCATAAACAGACAGCACAAATTACAAGGAAGCCACCATGAAATAACTACTAAATAGTTCAGCAAAATTTCAATCCTACAAATTTGACAACAAGCTAACTACCAATCTAACTACTGTCTGATCACTCCAAGTTTCAAAATTGTATTTGAAGAAACTAAAATGAATGCTAGTGGTTTGAAAAAGCAAACGCATGGGAAGAAATAACAAGGAACCACAATGAAAAATACAACAGTGAAGGATACATAGGAGGATACAGATGTAGATAAATTTGCTGAAGCCTCATGCCTTCATACTGCAAAGTTGTCTAAACCAACTGCATCAAGAGCAACAGTAAATATACCCCTCAAATCAAACATTTTTAAATCACAAAGAAAAATGAACCACAGGACTTACCCAAAATAATTAGACTACTGGCAATTTCTCAATATAACCATTGAAGGAAACCTGCTAATTGAATCATGGGCTTTTTCTCATTTTAATCACTTGTTAACAGTATCCACATCATTTCCATAAGACTCATGGGATTCTGCAGGATCATATCTATCTTCAAATGCATTATTCTTTTGAATCTTTAGATTATGTTTTCCATGTAAGTTTCTTAGATCCCTGTGCCTACCATCCAAGTTTTCATCCTTTTGTCCAGTGGAATTAACAGAATAATATGACTTGTCATGTTGATAGTTGGACTTGCTAGAGGATTTTCTTTCATGATGCCTGGCACCGGTTGATTCTGCATCATGTTTTCCTCGGTGGCTTTTCTGATCATGCGAAGAGCCACGACTTCTGTGTCTTTCTGGGCTCCCAGAATAGTTATCTCTAACATGTCTATCTCGACTACTACTTTGATATTCTAACTGGTGCCTGCGATGGCCCCATCCCTGTTCATCATAATCATGAGTTGCGGCATTTTTGGAGGTGGTAGAATCTGATTGCAATTGCTTTTGGTAATTAGGTCTAGCTCTTGTTGCTTCGGAAGACTTCCTACTGCTATTTCCTAATTCATCATCTCTAGTAACATCAGAGAAAAATGGTGTTTCAGAAGAAATCTCTTCCTCTTTGGCTCCCTTCTCAAAGCAACCAATTCCTCCAGCTTGCTTGATTTCCTCTGTGTACTCATCTATTATATCCCGCATCACCTACAGAAAACATTTTGAAAACAGACATAAGAACAACTTGTTGCCTTCTAATATGACAACCATAAACATAAATATCCAATACTTGAGAAAGTAAGAAAAAATAACAGAAACTTGATGCATTGATGCACAAGTTAACATTGCTTTTTCTGAATAATTACCATATGTTTTTCCTTCTGCACCGCAAATAATAACAGTGAATCCACCCGACCTAAACCAAGGGCAAAAAAGAGTGGAAACAAGAGCAGAAGCAGGGAAACTGACAGCCTCCAGGATGAAAGAAAATCCATTAATTCAATTTATTTATTATTATTATTATTATTTTATCCATGGCAACCTAATATCCCAACCCAAAACCCTGGAACCTCAATCTCTAAACCTAAGAATCCCAAACCCTTTAAACATAAACACTAGATCCTAAAATTCCTACCCTACTAAATCTAGACCCTAAATCTTAAACCCTGACCTTTGTCTGAAGTAGTCGAGTCGAGTATGAATACACACACACACACACACACATAGGGTTCAGGAATAAATGCTCAAAACTCCTGGAAGGCATGATATAGAAAATAAGTACATTATTCTTACTAATATTATTATTTTAATTATTATTATTATGATAATCATTATACAGGGTCTATTTTGAACTTAATCAGCTTCCGTATGCACGCAACAGAAGAAAAACAAGAAGGAAAAGAATATCCAACACAACAACCAAAAAAAAAAAAGTTCACTAACTACAGCTTAGAACAATTATTAACAGTAAAACAAGACAAAAATAATAGGTAAAACTATAAAAGAATACTGTAAAAACATGAAAACATCTTTCTACCTGCAGAGCTGTCCTTTTCAACTTCTTCCCACGATACGACATCCTTCGGCGCTTGTAATCCCTTTCTTCAGCCAATAACTCCTGTCTTGTCTTCAATTTGCCTGTTTCCTGGTACAAAAACAATTTTTTGGTAAATTTACAGGAGTATTGCCTCTCGTAACCATGAAGTATTGTCAAGAGAAAATGTACTAATAATAGCATGCTAGTGAAACATCATGAACCACAGATGAATGAAGCATCAGTCAACTATTCACGACATGCTAGATTGAGCAATTATTTAACATTAGAAACTATAAAACAAGGGTTGTTAACCACCATTAAGCTCACTAAATGACTAAATGTTTTATTTTCCGATTTTATGTTACAGAATTGACTCCTTAGAGCTTGCAATAAATTGCATTATTCATATCAGCCAATAATTCAATCACACAATTTGTAACATATTGCAAATAACTCATGTTCTTCCGGTTAACCACCATTAAGCTCCCTAAACGACTAAACCACTAAACATTTTATTTTCCGATTTTATGATACAGAATTGACTCCTCAGAGCTTTCATTAAATTGCAGTGTTCACTAATCAGCCAATAATTCAACCACAAAATTTGTACATATTGCAAATAACTCATGTTCTTCCAGTTATACCTGATTAGTTGATGGCTTTCGTGGAAGGCCGTCATGGTCGATAATAGCTCTGTAGTCTGAACGTGTATTGCGCATCTCATCTGCTCTTTTTGAAACATAATTATGCTCATTCATCCTGCATAAGGAGAACCTTTATCATGCTTAAACTACCTTTATGTAAAATAAATTTCACATGATGTCAGACTATTGAACTATCAAAAATCAGTGCCACAAAAACAGTTGAGGCCGTATGGACATATATAGTTAGATGTTATAGTTACAAGCCTTTTTAAAAAAGAAGCTCAAATTTGAACCCAATATATCGTTATGGATAAACTAACGAGTTTACTTCAAGATGGTATACCATGGTGCATGTTGTTTGCAGATGATATTGTGTTGGTTGATGAGACGAAAGAAGGCGTGGAGAGGAAGTTGGAACTATGGAGACAAACTTTAGAATCTAGAGGCTTTAAGTTGAGCCGAAGTAAGACAGAATATTTGGAGTGTAAGTTTAGCGGCGATAGGAGTAGGGAGGCAGGGACAATCATCCTAGATGGGAGAGTTGTCCAGGCATCGGATTGCTTTCGGTATTTAGGATCTATTATCCAAACGGATGGAGAAGTAGATGGAGATGTTGCTCATAGGATTAAATCTGGTTGGGCGAAGTGGAAGAGTGCTACGGGTTTCCTTTGTGACCCCGGCATGCCTAATAGATTGAAGGGAAAATTCTACCGCACGGCACGGCAATCAGACCAGCACTGTTATATGGTACGGAGTGTTGGGCAGTGAAACACTGTCACACTCATAAGATGTCGGTGGCGGAGTAGCGTATGTTGAGATGGATGTGTGGTCATACGAGAAAGGATCGGGTGAGTAATGAAATAATTAGGACAAAAGTAGGGGTTACATCTATTGAGAATAAAATGAGTGAAAACCGACTAAAGTGGTTTGGCCATGTAAGACGAAGAGCGCTTGATGCGCCGATTAGGAGGACTGAAGAGTGGCAAAAGGATGTAGTGGTGAGGGGTAGGGGGAGACCTAAGCAAACTTGGAGGAGGGTGATAGAGAATGATACGAGTTTATTAGGGATTGAGGAAAATATGGCAGTGGATAGGACAGAGTGGAGGGAGAGAATTTGTGTTGCTGACACGAATCATTTCGGGACTAAGGCTTTGTTGTTGTTGTTGTTGGTTGAGAAAAGAAGACAAATTACTAAAAGCATATGAATTCATAATTACATCATAATAAGCAAAACAAAACAAAAAGAGAATCAGAGCATTTTCAAAAACAAACACAATAAAAACTGAGAATTTGATATTGTTGAGCTAAAAGTTATAACAGATAACCCCAAAATGAATCAATGTAAAGTTGAATTCAATTGGTCTCACTGATTTGCACAAGTTTCCAGCAGTCACTGTTTAGCGGCTCTGGCAATCTTGTAAAACTCCTCCAAAACTAAGAAATATGAAAAAGAAAAAAAAAACTTCTTCATTGGAGATAGCAGAAATGAAGTAAGCCAGCATTCTGCTACTCCAATTATTTTCACATTTTGCATGTACTTTCAACAATGAAGTTGCTTAGCTAATTCCATAAAGCACATTCAGAATTTGAGGCAAAAGGTCACACAGAAAAATGGGGTACCTCCAAAGCTTCAGACATCTAACCAGATACATTTCTCAACTTCCTTATTCAAATTGCTGGAGAAAATAAGATAACGATGCCTCTTATTGTCACATCAACTCAACATGCAGATAATGTAACAGAAGCATTATCGCAAGGAGTATATTATTTCCAAATGCCAGTGTAACAAATTAACGAGCTTTGCTCATTCAATTTTATATTATTATCTAATCACAAAGTCCACATTGATGATGCAGATCTGAGCCAGATATAACAAAAAACATACCATAGCAAATTAATTTAAAGGGGCAACACCAAGAAGCAGCTACAAATGATCTCAACTAAGACAACATGCTTAATAGATTGTCCAACTAAACAACTAACAAAGCAAGACAAAATAATACAAGGAACCAACAACCTGTCTCTCAAAGAACACTGAACCGAACTATTACACTTGTATCAAAAAACTGGACAAAGCATCTGATATTCAAAGACTGGTAATCAATAAGATTGCCAACAATTCATTTTCTAAAAACACAAAGATCAAGCATCATTTATAACATTCAAAATGTAACAAACTTGTGAACGATGGAGATATTGTAGTTAAAACAAAAAGAAGCACAAGAAAATCAATAAGGATGGTAACATACAGTTGGTATCTTGGTACTGGTTGAAACTCTCGCAATCTCTTTATCTTTGCTTCTAGTAGGGACCGTTCATGCAATGCTGCAACTGATGCTGCAACTTGTGATACAAAAATCACCTTTCCATCAAACCTTTCATCCACTTCAGGGCCTACTTTACAGTGAAGACTTGTTTCAAAACGCTCATTAAGTTCAACATCTCGTAATTTATTCCCGTTTGCGTCCAACTCTTTTGCTGTTTGTTTCAAATTAGACCCCAAGGGGAACAAAACCCTGTTGGCAACCTCTAATATGCATTGCTTAAAAATGTGAATCACAAAGCACTTTGCATGCATTTCACCATACAAAACAGAAAGCTGAGAAGCAACCCATTGAAGAACTTGACCTTGAATAGGACAATGAAAATTCAAATGTTTCTTATCTACTCCACCAGTCAGAAAGCTCAAGGCTTCTTTTCTAATTGCCTTTAGACAAAGACTAAAAAGCACAGATATATGATCCCGCATGTACACATCAATCACTACCCCATATCGTGGAGAACTGGAAATAACCCACATATTTAAATCACTCCATTTAATCATATTTAACTGCAAAATAGCACAAAAAACAGCATACGAATTCATGAAAGGAAAATCAACCCAACCTTCAACTTCTCTCCTAATTGCCCACAAATCTGACGGCAAAATTCTGAACTCAGTTTCATCAAAACCCTTAAAATCTCCCTCACAACTACTACCACTGCCATTAGCGCATTCTACTGATAAAACACTAGGTAATACAAACGATCTATTAGCATTATCGAAGCGATTGAAGTTCACAACACCTGGGCAATCTTGATAAAAGAAATTGGAAGCGAACTCATTGTAATAACAATCAATTGAAACGCACAATTCACCGCCGGAGTCCTGAATAACGATATTCTTGGAGGGATTTTGGGGGTTTAATGTTCTTGGGTAATGGAGAGAATCAAGTAGAGAAGTGAGGTCTTCAAAGAGAGGAGATGGGCAGCGAAGAGAGTGAAGAAAGAGAGACTCTGGGGGAAAGAGGTGGTGGGGATTGTTGAGGCAGGAAACAAAATTGGCATTTTGAGGATTAGCAGAAGGTAGGAGAGAAGAGAGGGCTTTGTGAGAAAGAGAGAGGAGATGAGTAAGAGAAGAAAGTGAGGTAAATAAATCGGGAGCTGTAGGGGGAGGAATTTGCGGAAGTGGAGGCGGTTGGGGAAGAGAGTGAAAGAAGAAAGGAGGGTTTTGAGGGGGGTGAGGGAAGGGATATGATGTTGAGGATGGATTCATAGAGAAAGAATGTTAGCAGAAGAAGAGAAGAAGAATTTTGTCCAACTTCGCAATAAGAAGATCCTCTTATGCCTGTTGCCACGTTATTAGGGCTGCAAATGAGTCGAGCCGCTCATGAGCGGCTCGACAGTCGGTTCGATTCGACTCGATTTGTAAACGAGCCGTTCGTGAGTGCGAGTTACTGGCTCGGTTCGTAAATGAGCCGAGCTTGAACATACCAAAACTCGGCTCGAAAGCTCGCGAGCAGACTCGATTAGAATATTTATAAATAAATTTTAGTTTTGTATAAACTATATTGTTTTGTGTTTCATAAATATCTAAACTTAATATTATGAGAAAATTACGAAACTAGGTCAAATGGAAGGTCCATTTACATATTTAACTCATTTACTCAACCTACTATATATCTAGACTGATTTTGTGTGACTTTCCTATAATACCCCCAATCTTTTATCTTCCTCTTCCTTTTCATTATGGTTTTCTCTTCACCCAAAATGGCTCCTCCTCCTTCCACAGGGATCTAACCTGCAAAATCTGTTGTTGTTTGACGACGTTCTCCAGCAACTCCTACTCCGGTGAGAGAAAAGGGAAGCGAACAGTGGTAGAGGAAAAATGAGAGAGCGATTTTAGGGCGAACGACGGTGAGAGAAGGTGAACGACAGTAGAAGAAGGTGAACAGTGAGAGCAAAGAAGAGGAAGAATGCGAACAAACGGTAGAAGAAGGTGAACAGTGAGAGAAAAGACGAGGAAGAAGGCGAACAACAGAGAAAAGAGAAGAAAGAGGGTGATTAGTTGCTTACCCCTCTAAACTAACAGTGTGATTCCTCAGTGTGCTTGGCTACTCCACTTTTGTCCTAATTTCATATTTCTCCTCCTTGTGCTCCCCTATTTTAGAAAATAAGATTCACAGTGCAATATTGACTCTAGATACGTTAAAATTTGTAAGAATTTACCCATTTACATCATCGGTGATAAATCCTGATGCGAGCTCTGTCACCTCTCCTTGCTTCAATCATATTTTTTCCATGGTAGAAAAAATGTGTTAGCATCTTAAGGAATCATATCTTCTTGCAATCTCCTCAGTTAAAGTCCTCGGGGTGAGGCGTTAGAGTCCTATTGACCCATGATGTCCTCCACCACTCCTTCAATTGGAAATTTTCCTTTTCCCTTCATGGGATCTCGTCTATCATGTTCGTCTCTAGAGCCGATGCATTCATTGTTGAATCTTAGCTCCATGCTCACCGTACCAATTGATGTATAATAGAAATTTTAGAATAGATCTAAAAATTATACAAGAAATGTTTGGAGTATAAATGAATGTGATAGCCTTTACCCTTCCTCGCAACACTAAATGATCTACAAAACATAGAAGTTGTCGGCTCACTGGTGTAAGTACTCCAACGGTCAAGTTAGTACAATACTCAGATTAAAGAGTAAAGCAAAAGTCGAGGCTAGGATTTTGTGCATACCTTAATGATCCTCAAGCCTTGCAAATATATAGACAGTGTAGCAGTTCGAAATTTGATAAAAACTGATGAAATTGAAACAATAAGTAAAAAAATTATAAGGCCGAAGCAGAATCAGACACAGAGCATTGAGAAGAAAACTATATTTATTAAGCCTGAAATTGTCTATAGGAAGAAGAACACTGCACTACATTGAGAAAGATCCTTACCTTTACTTGAAAGGAAACCAGACCGGAGAAAAGAACCTGTCCTGGCCATTCATGGTCTCTCTTAAATAAAAGGCTACGAAAAGGGTGCCATTTGAGGAGTGTGTTGTTTCAAAATGAGTGTTGCCACTAGTAAGAAGAGAGGCACGACAACTATGAGGTTGGTTGCTCTTCGACTGAAAGAGAGAAAGAAAGAGAAAAAATGAGAAGAGTTTGAGAGATGGGGTTGCGTAAAACCCTAATTCTGAAAATTACAAATTAATTCACCTCCTATTCTCAATAATTTAAATTCATCTGGATATCTTTTTGGCTCCAAGTGCCAGTTCCGTTACACACAAGAAGAGATAATCGTCGAAACAAAAGGAAGGACGAGAGTAGCGTACTGGTTTAGGAAGTTGAAGGAGGATTAGGTTGTTGGCCATTAGAGTAAAGAATTAAAAAATATTTGAAAATTCTGTTCGACTGATACATCAGGTACATAGTCTATTATTTTGACACATCAGAAACATATGCTTTTTTTTTTGTAGAAAAGGAAAGGAAAGCAAAGCAAAACAAGCAACTACACCGGGATTAGCCTAGGAAAGCTAACCCCAATCCTATCCTCTAAAAGAAGAGGAGAAAGAGCGATAGGGGGAACGGTAAGGGTAGAAACACCTAACACCCCCTCATGACCTGCCGCCGCCAAGTGATCTGCAACACGGATCTGCTCAGAAACATATGCTTTAAAATCATGACAAATGTCACTTTTAGTTTCAGCTTTTATATAGATAATAGATAATAGATGGTAAATGAGACAAAGTAACTTTACTTGTATATTAATAATAATATAAAATAATAATAATAATTAAATAATTAAATGGGTAATTTAATAAAAACAATTTAATAATTTAAATTGTTTTAATATTATAACTAAAATTTTATTTTAAAAGATATACTTTATAAAATTACGGATGTTACAGTATAATGTCTTTAATGTATAGTCAAGTAATAAAGAAGGAAGAAAAGAATGATCGTAATAGTAAATATGGAAATTTTCTTTTACCTTTTTTAGCAACATAGATTCTATAGAAATCACTTTTACCAAAAAACACATATGTATTCTATTATAAGAATCCCTACTGATTTCTTCCTTTTGCTCAGGGTTGAAGAAAACAATAAGAGGGTATGTCGCTGCTTCTTCGATTCTTCGACATTAATTGAAGAAGAGACCTTGTCGCTTTCTTCGATTCTTCGACATTGATTGAAGTTGTCTCTGCTTCTTCGATTCTTCGACATTAATTGAAGAAGAGGCGTTGCCGCTGCTGCCTCTGCTTCTTCGATTCTTCGACATTAATTGAAGAAGAGGCGTTGTCGCTGCTGCCTCTGCCTATTTGATTCTTCGAAATTGATTGAAGAAGAGGCGCTGTCGCTGCTTCTTCGATTCTTCGATATTGATTGAGAAAGAGGCGCTGCCGCTGCTTCTTCGATCTTGATTGCTATTTAAAACTTTCTTCACAAGTTGCAGATCAGTGCTCCATAAACAGATACATGTGAAGTTTTTATTTAAATTTATGATCAAGTTGGGCAGGGGCGGATGTAGGGGGGTCAAAAGGGGTATTTGCCCCCACTTCATCCAAAATAATAATAATAAAAAATTTAACTCCAAACGACGTCGTTTTGACAGAAAATATTGTTACATGCAAGTCTTAACAGTGTTATGTCAATCCCTATTCAAAACATATCACTTGACTTGGGGTGGTTTTAAGTTTATTAGTTTATTATAATGTTTTGTCTCACTTCATGCTTGTATGAACACTTTATAATCACTTTAAATAAACTTAGGGATTTACTTTTATTTAGACTTATTTAGTTCTTTAAAAGTGGTTGCCTTTATACAGTTATGAAACCATATCTTATTAAAACAAATGACATAAAGAACAATTCATTTACAGTAGGTTTATATCCTGGAACAATTGTTTATAGGACACTAAACCCCAACAAATAGGTCCTGAATAAATCTACTGATTCTGGATGTGCCATAAACACATGCGTTATCACGCCAGAATGAGGATCAGCTTACGTATAATGAACATATTTGTTCTCGAGAGCAATATGATAGAACTGACTAGCCAAGTCTCTGCCTTCGAACCCATCCTTCCTCATCTTATCCCTATAATTGTAGACGTGTTTAATTGTTGGGTTGTCTTCGGGATGCTTTTCTTTAATGGCTGCTAAAATAGCACAGGGCTTTGCTTGAGGCGAACTCATATCATGCACAATTATTTTAGATGCGGTACTAAGTCCGCTCATCTGCCGACTTCCCTCTGGATACATACGTAACGTATGATTGTGATGACCAGTTAACCTAGCCTTAGTCTGTATCCCCCAACCAGAAAGGTCTTAATGTTGATAGGCTTTAATCTGAAATTTACATCTGCACGTTTTAGTGTTACTTTTTCTTATTAAAGTATCTTCATCCATTCTCCCTCTATAGCGTTCACCCCGTGAACATTTCAACAGCTCCTGCTTTCCTCCATGTTTATGCGAAGGTATTATAATCTCAAACCCATTTTGAATAGCTGCCTGTTTTGCCCAATCAACATCATATTGACACGAAGGGAAAACGGTGTCTGTTATGAAACGGGAACTGTAATCAATGCCACCGGGTTTTCAATCTTCTAACGGTTCCTGAATATACAAAAAAAATGCATAACAGGTATTAACAATACTTGCAAAAATTAAAAAATTAAAATTCGGGGCTTGTTCGGGCCTTTTTGAGGCTAAACGGGCAGCCTGCCCATTCCGTAGGCCGAACATGTGGTTCATCCGTTCGGCCTATGGAACGGGCAGCATGCGCCGCCCGTTTAGGCCAAATTAAAAAAAATAAAAATAAAAAATTGCAGAAACGTAAATTTATTTAAATTTAGGATCGTAACAATACCTCACTTCGAGAATGCTCGGGTCCATTTTTGTAAAAGTCGAGTTTTTTTGGCTTGGGAGAGAAAGAGAGAGAAAGGATTTTGAGTTGTAGGAGGAAAAAAATGAGAAGGGCAAAAGGGCAAAAGAGAGGGGCGGTGAAAAGAATTAGAGGCGGTAAATAGCAATACCCTAATTAGAGAGGAGGGGTGGGGAAGGGTATGGAAAGGGAAAGAGGGGGAGAGAAGGTATTACACCCTTGTTTGGGAGAAAGTAAGGGTTCATCAAAACCCTTTCAAACCCACCGATTTGGTGGGTTGAAAATCTATTAAAAATTATTGATTTTGAACCCTTCAAAATCTTTCATCAACCCTTCAAAATCCTTATCCTCGTATTTTTTAATCTTCCAAACAATGGTTTTACTAACCCTTCCCTTCCATTCACTAGCCTCCCTTTAGCCTTTGTTTGAGAGTTTGAAGGTTAATGGAGGTGAGAGTTAAAGGAGGTAATGGAAAGGGAATGGAAGTGATGGAATTGAAAATTAAAAATTAACCTTGTTTGAGAGTTTATAAGATGTAAATGAAGTTAAATGTTTAACCTCGTTTGAGAGTTTAAATATAAAGGGAAAGGAAGGTTAAATTTACTCTGCAGAGACAAGAAATTTTAAAAAAGTTTACGTTACTCTCATTAACCTCCAATTTGGAGGTTAGAGTTTGAAGGTTAGAGGAAGTAAACATTTTATCCCGTTAACCTTCAATTACTCTAAAAAAATAACTCTCAAACAAGGTTAACTTAATACTTAAGCTTCCATTACTCACATTTACAACCATTAACCTCCTTCCAAACAATGAAAATTACCCTTCAAAACCTCTGTTCGAATCAAATTCTTTCATTTGGTCATTTTCACAAACATCTTATGCTCCATTCAGTCATCTTATAATTCTCCCTTGCGTTCCCTTTGAAAGTCCAATCAAGTACGAAAATATGCGGGCTTTCAGAATTATATGTTCGAATTCAAGAAATTTTGCACTTCCTGCTCGTACCCATATCATATCATCACTTGGAGAGCCAATCCACCGTGCTATAGCAACCATTGAAGCAACTGTGACGAACCCCCCAAGTTCTAAGTTTTCTGTTGCTTTCTTTTCTTCCAATTTTGAAACCCCGACTGCACCTAAGATTCCTCAAAGCCGAGATGAATATTCTAGTGACAGTGATCACAGTGACCATGACGAAGACGACGACGATTATAATATTACACAATTGAATCTAAGAGGGGATGATTTTGTCGAAGATGTAAACAAAATTGTAGATATATCGCGTCAATTGACTGGGAATCCAGTGGAAATGAAAAACAGGATTGATCAATGTGGCGTTAAGGTCTCACAGGAGCTGGTACTGGAGGTACTGTCGAGAATCAGAAATGATTGGGAGGCGGCGTTTACTTTCTTCCTGTGGGCCGGTAAGCAGCCAGGTTATGCTCATTCAATTCGTGAATATAATTCTATGATTTCTGTTCTTGGTAAAATGAGAAAGTTTGATACAGCTTGGGCATTGATAGATGAGATGAGAGGGGTGAAAACTGGTGTATCTCTCGTTACACCACAGACTTTGCTCATCCTGATTAGGAGATATTGTGCAATTCATGACGTTGGCCGTGCTATAAACACTTTTTATGCGTATAAACGATTTAAATTTGATGTGGGTATTGAGGAGTTTCAGAGTCTTTTATCTGCTCTCTGCCGCTATAAAAATGTAGAGGATGCTGAGCATTTGATGTTCTGTAACAGGAAAGTTTTTCCTTTTAACACAAAGAGTTTCAACATTATTCTCAATGGATGGTCTAATCTGATTGGTAGTCCTCGTGAAGCAGAAAGAGTATGGAGGGAAATGTCCAAGAGGCGAATAGCATATGATGTTGTATCATATGCAAGCATCATATCTTGCTACTCAAAGGGAGGTAATCTTTACAAGGTGCTCAAGCTTTACAACTTGATGAAACATATGGGGATTGAACCGGATAGGAAGGTTTACAATGCTGTTATCCACGCTCTTGCGAAAGGTAGACATGAGAAACAAGCTATTGATCTCATGAAAACAATGGAAGAGAAAGGTATAATCCCTAATACTGTCACTTATAATTCACTTATTAAACCTTTATGCAAGGCAAGGAAAATAGATGAAGCTAGGGCTGGCTTTGATGAGATGTTGCAGCGTGGTTGTGTTCCGACTATAAGGACTTATCATGCATTCCTCCGTGTTCTAAGAACAGGGGAAGAAGTTTTTGCACTCTTAGAAAAAATGAGAAACACAGGCTGCCAGCCAGTTAATGATACCTATATCATGTTGATTAGAAAATTTTGTAGATGGCGCCAGTTTGATAATGTCTTTAAGATATGGAATGCGATGAGTGAGAGTGGCGTAGGTCCTGATCGTAGCTCCTATATTGTGCTTATACATGGTCTCTTCTTGAATGGAAACTTGGATGCAGCGTATGAATATTATGTAGATATGAAAAGAAAAGGATTTTTGCCTGAACCAAAGATAGATGAGTTGATTCAGACATGGTTATCCAATAAGCAAATGGCTGACTCTCAGATGATAGAATCAGAAGGTAATCAATTGGATTGCAACCAATTAGGCAAGCAAAACAAAGCTGACTCTGAGAGAATTAATCATGAGAAAAGTTTTCATGGACAAGCTGAAACTATAACGGTTGCTAGAGAGCGAGGATTTTCTCGAAGGAAGCCGTAGGTTTCTCATAATAATTAGTCTCAACAACAGGTGGTTGCTGTACTTCACAACCTGTAGATCTGTGCTCCATGAACACATACAGGTGCACAAGTTTTTATTTCAATTTATGCATCAAATTGACCGAAACTCTTATGTTATAGTGGAACTAGGGTTGTATGACTTTGTATAATAGAATTCTATTTGGACAATGAATGACAATGAGCCGTTCACTTTTATGGTACAAAATTTGTGTTGGGGTTTCATGGAAATGCCAAAGATTTTGCCTACTCTTTGTTTATAGCATCCATTAGCACAAAGATACATGGCTACCAAGGTTTGAATTTACATTTATTGACCAAAAGTCTTACCTGACATGGTTATGTTTTCACCCATATACACTTGAGTTAAAGTGGTGTCCAGTTATCCGTTTCCATTTCCGTTCAACATAGCATTTTAGTCTTTTGATACTTTTGTTGCGAGCATGGCAATGATAAGAAGATTTCATCTTCATATCTCAAGCCCAATGGGCAATCGAATGCTTCTACTATATTTGAGATTATATCCTTCTTCTGTGATTGCATTATGCTGTATATGAAAAAGTTCTATGCCAACTGAAGGATCTAGGAGGTTTAGCAAGGGGCATTTGAGAGAGAGCAATTTAAGGATCACCCTTTCCTTCTTCATAGCAATCAGTAGGATTGTCATCTAGTGTAAATGCAATCTCTCATATATTTCCAGCATTTTCATGCTACAAAACTGCAAATGGCTTAACAATCCCTCTTGTACTTGTTAAAATTCTGACAAGAACAGTGCACTTGATTGCAGATATTCCAATTTGCTTGTTATAATAGTACTCTTGTGAAAAAGCTACTCCTGAGTTCATCTGAGGCAATTGCTTAGGATGAGTCCCTGTCTCTTTGTTACTATTATTCGGCACTTTCTCAGAGAAGTGGTACATATGATCTTGAAATTTGTTCTTTATCTTATTGATTCTCCCCCCTTCTCTTGGATGCTAATGCCTCTGCAGAGGACTCTACTGGAAGCAGTTTATAGGGCACATCATCCACCTATATGTTTATCTTTATGTTGAATGACTTTTACAATTTGGTTGGAGGGGAAATATGGTGGTGATGGACCTATAGACAGATTAATCAGGCTTTATTCATGCAGAATCAAGGTCCCAAACAATCTAATTCAGGTTGAGTTGATAATTTGTAATTCAGGCACCTCTACTTACATAATGGTTTGGGAATTTTCCAACATAGAGCTGGTTGGAAAATGTTTCCCTAGAAATGATTGTTTTTAACCCTGTGCTTAAAATATGTTATGTGTAATTCTTGTTTTAATTGATATTGCGTTTAGAGCTTTGTTTGCTGCGTTTTGGTTATTGTTTCTTTGCTTTGAGTTAGTTAGAAGAGAGAGAAAAAGTGTACACGTGTTTGGCAGCCCGGCTGCTTTTTGTTGGTACAATGGCTATTTAGTCATGGAATGTGCACAGTGCTGAGGCATGAAATGAAATATAGAATCTCTTCTTTCTCTATCAGTATTCTTCTCTTCTCATCTTTCTTATTGTTTGGTTTCTGAAATTCTCTGCGCAACATTTGGTATCAGAGCAAGATCCTCCACCGTGGAATTTAACCTGCCATATCCAAATCAATTCCGATGGCCGAAAACACCAGATCGCAAGAACTTAAGAAGATCGAGGATAATCTAAAATCTATGGTGAAGAGTTTATTCATTGAGAATAATAAGAAGCAGGAGCAGTGGATTGAAGAAATGATGAACAAGCAGTAGAGCTCCATTCTTGAAGAACTTAAAACCTTTTTCACCAGTGAGCGCAGTGATTCTTCATCACATCCAGGGTTCAATCGAAATATAAACATTGGTAATACAGATCAACCTTATCATCTCTCCACTAGATTTGCTAAAGTAGATTTCCCAAGGTTTGATGGCGCTGATTTAGAGGGCTGGTTGTTCAGATGTGAACGTTTTTTCCAAATTGACAACACTCCCCCTGATAAGGTGAAATTAACCTCACTCCACTTGGAAGGTAAAGCACTGGAATGGCACTAGTCATACTTAAAAAGCAGGGGAAGGCTTGATGATCCTCCTTGGGATGATTATGTAAAAGCAGTAAAAGGGAGATTTGGGGAACGAATCTATGAGGATCCTATGGCTGATCTCAAGCGCCTATTGGAGTACATGGAATCGTTTGATATTTGTTCACACAAGGTTTCTTTAACGGAGGAAAATATACTTAGTTGCTTTCTCAGCGGGCTAAAGGATGAGATAGGGTATCCTTTGATGATGTTAGGACCCAAAACATTGCAACAGGCTTATGCACTAGCCAGGATGCAAGATGCGTATCTAAACGCTACAAAGGGAGGCAAGCTTCAGCAAAACAGAACCACCACAGCTTACACTTCACCATTTGCAAATACCTCTACCCAGAAACCACCACTATTACCCACACCAAATGCCCAACGATTATCCACCAACCAAGCTTATAATAAACCCCCAATTTTTCAAACACCAAAACCACCATTTCAACCCTAAGCAATGAGACTGACAGAGGCAGAATTAGCGGATAAACGAGCCAAGAATCTTTGCTTCTGGTGCGATGAGAAATTTGTCCCTGGTCATCAATGTAAAAAGAAGTACCTGCATACCATCATGGTTCAGGAATGCCCTGATGAAGAAGTTGGAGATGAGGAGTTGGCAGAGGGATCAATGGAAATCCCAACTATTTCTTTGTGTGCCATGAGAGGATTACACTCTTTGGTTCCACAGACAATGAGGCTTAAAGGTACTTATAAAAAAGAAAACTCTTGCACATCCTTTTGGATTCATGTAGCACTTTCAACTTCCTTGATCTTACAATTGCTAAGGGTCTGGGTTGTGTATTGAAGTAGGTTGAGCCCATTAGAATTACAGTTGCTAATGGTCAAGTAGTTATGTGTGTGAGAAATTTTGCTGGAGGGAGTATGCAGGGACATGAGTTCATAGCTGATTTTTGGGTAATGACCTTAGGGGGTTGTGAATTGGTTTTAGGTATACAATGGTTATTTACAATTGGTGACATTGTATGGAATTTCAAATCTCTGTCCATGACTTTTGAATTGAATGGGTCTAAGCATACATTACAGGGCTTAACAAACACTACAGTCAAGTTCATGTCTGAAAGTAATATGATAAGAATGCTCAACCATGGCCATATTGCCTTCCTAGCCCAAATACAACAAGTCAAAACAGAACCAACAAATATTGATATAGTGCCTGAAGCATTGCAGCCCGTACTTAATGAATTTCAATTCCTTTTCAATAAAATAACTACCCTGCCACCAACAAGTGGCCATGACCACAAAATTCCTCTTATTGAGGGTTCTACCCCAGTTAATATACGCCCCTATAAACACTCTTTTTCACAAAAAGATATTGTTGAAAAGATGGTACAAGAACCGCTTGACAATGGTACCATTCAACACAGTGTTAGCCCTTATTCTTCCCCGATGGTTTTAGTAAAGAAAAAGGATAATACTTGGAGAATGTGTATTGATTACAGAGAGTTGAACAGTAAGACAGTTAAGGATAGGTTTCCTATACCAGTTATTGAGGAATTGTTTGATGAATTGCATAATGCAACAGTTTTTACTAAGATTGATCTCACCTCTGGCTATTATCAGATTAGAATGTGTCCAAATGATATCCACAAAACTGCCTTTAGGACTCATGAGGGCCATTATGAATTTGTAGTTATGCCGTTTGGTTTAACCAATGCCCCATCGACATTTCAGAGTCTTATGAATGACATTTTTAGGCCCTATTTGAGGAAATATGTGTTAGTTTTCTTTGATGATATATTGGTGTACAGTCCTGATATGGAGTCACACATTCAACACCTTAGAGCTGTCTTTGTTAAGCTGCAAGAGCACCAGTTGTTAGCTAAGAGGAGTAAATGCACCTTTGGTAGTGATTCAGTAGACTATTTGGGTCATGTTATTCAAAGGGGTGGGGTCTCTACTGATCTAAAGAAGATTGAGGCTATCTCTAATTGGCCAACACCTGTTAACATTAAACAGTTGAGAGGATTTTTGGGTTTAGCAGGATACTACATGAGGTTTATTAAGCAGTATGGAGTAATTAGCAAACCATTGACAGATTTGCTTAAGAAAGATGGTTTTCATTGGGGGGAAGCAGCTACAAAAGCCTTTCTTTTACTTAAGACAGCCCTTACTTCTGCCCCTGTTTTGGCCTTACCCTCACTAGGAAAACAGTTCGTCATTGAAACTGATGCATGTGAAGTGGGCATTGGAGCTGTGTTGATGCAGGACAATCATCCTATAGCTTACATTAGTAAGTCACTAGCACCTAGACATCAGTCCTTGTCCGTTTATGAAAAAGAACTTCTGGCAGTAGTTTATGCAGTGAGGAGATGGGATCACTATGTGGCACATACGAAGTTTATGATTAAAACTGATCACAGAAGCCTGAAATTCATATTAGAGCAAAGGATTACTACCTCTCATCAGCAAAAATACATAGCTAAACTCTTTGGTTACGATTTTGAGATTACTTATAAAAAGGGAAAAGAGAATATAGCTGCTGATGCCTTATCTAGATTGCTAGTAGCTGAGTTTGCTGCTCTAACAATCTCTACACCAGATGGAAGTTTATTGCCTGAAATTGAAGCTAGTTGGAGAGCAGATTTGAAATTACAACAGATCATTAAGGAGCTATAGGAAGGAACAAGACTTGAGGGACCTTATACGTGGCAGGGATCATTATTAAGGAGAAAAGGTAGATTGGTGGTAGGGGACAACTTAGTTCTTAAACAGAAGTTGCTGCACCTGATGCATGATTCGGCATTAGGAGGTCACTTTGGAGTTCAGGCTACACTTAAAAGGCTTCAGTTCTTATTTTATTGGAAGGGGATGGATAAGGACGTCGGAAACTACATTAGAGCTTGTGTGACTTGCCAGACTTGCAAGTATGACAATGCAAGCTACCCTGGTTTGCTTCAGCCCCTGCCAATTCCAAGCAACATTTGGACTGACATCAGCATGGATTTCGTGGAAGGATTACCAAAGTCAAATGGCAAGGAGGTAATCATCGTGGTTGTAGATAGATTGAGTAAATACGCTCATTTCTTGAGCCTGAGTCATCCATACACTGCCCAATCCGTAGCTCAGTTGTTTTTGAACAACATATTCAAGTTGCATGGACTTCCTACATCTATTGTGAGTGACAGGGATCCTGTATTCCTCAGTTCCTTTTGGACAGAACTTTTTAAATTGCAGGGAGTGGAATTGATGAAGTCTTCAGCTTACCACCCCCAAACTGATGGGCAGACAGAAGTGGTCAATAGGTGCCTTGAAACTTATCTCCGATGCATGACTCATGGCAATCCTAAGCAATGGGAAGGGTGGTTGTCATTAGCTGAATGGTGGTACAATACCAATTACCATACAGCTACACAGATAACTCCATTTGAAGCTGTATATGGCATTCCTCCTCCCCTACATATTCCATATTTTTCGGGAGACTCTAGTATTGAATCGGTGGATCAATTGCTTAAAGATAGGGAATTGGCTTTGCAGTTGGACACAGGTCTGACAGGCAATTTAATATTGGGGATTGGGTATTTGTTAAGCTCCAATCATATAGGCAACAGAGTTTGGTCTTTCGTTCCAACCAAAAACTGGCACCATTGTACTATGGTCCATATTAGGTCACAGACAAGATTGGACTGGTTGCTTACGGGCTTAACTTACCTACTAGTTCTTCTATACATCCTGTGTTCCATGTTTCTCAGTTGAAGGGGAAAGTAGCTGATCAACAGGTAGCTGTTGCACCTTTGCCAGAAATTACAGTTCCTTTGCCAGCACCTCATTCCATATTGGATAGGAAAATGGTCAAAAGGGGAAACCAGGCTGCTACCAAATTGTTAATTCAATGGACATGAGGCACAACCGAGGAGGCTACCTAGGAATTTGCATTTGACATGAAGAAGAGATTTCCAGAGTTCGACCTTGAGGCAAGGTCCTAAGGGAGGTGGAATGTTATGTGTAATTCTTGTTTTAATTGATATTGCGTTTAGAGCTTTGTTTGCTGCGTTTTGGTTATTGTTTCTTTGCTTTGAGTTAGTTAGAAGAGAGAGAAAAAGTGTACACGTGTTTGGTAGCCTGGCTGCTTTTTGTTGGTACAATGACTATTTAGTCATGGAATGTGCACAGTGCCGAGGCATGAAATGAAATATAGAATCTCTTCTTTCTCTATCAGTATTCTTCTCTTCTCATCTTTCTTATTGTTTGGTTTCTGAAATTCTCTGGGCAACAACATAGCCCTAACTATGGCTCATGCTTCACCATGATTGGTGTAGGAGGTCCTACAGTTGTAACCACTCATTATGACGGTGGAACCATCGTAACTGGTGTGGAAATGACAAACAACATAGTTCCTCACGAACTATGGCGTTGGGATCGCCATAATTAGTGAGAAGCTCTGCAATTTGACGATTTTTTATTATTTATCCTCACTCATTATGGTGCTCCGACGACGTAATGAGTGATTAACTCTTATTATCACTCTATATAAGTCGCACCCTTTCCCTTTTATTGCACCGTAAAAAAAATATATATATAATTTTTCACTAATTACAACGAAGAGTTAGCTATAATTGGGGTTATTTAAGGTTAAAACCGACACCTTGAGAAATATTTTCCAATCTGCCCTAGATTGGGAATTTCCCAGTCAGGTGTTTTATGCTAATGTTTATGTGTTCAAGAAAAATTAAATCAACTAGCTGCCTCTAGTGTTGCTCTATTTGGGCAAAAGGTATAATTTGGGCCTATTCTTGCCTGAGTTGTTCAATTGGACTCTACTTATATTTGGGCTCTCTTAGCCCGTGTACTTCTATTTTTCACCCAACCCAGCCCTTCACTAACATTTCTATTAGACCTGTCCATGTGCCTAGGTACCAGCCTAGGCTCATGTCCCTTAGGCCAGGGTTGGACAATGAAAATTGATTATAGGCTCAAGCCCAGTTCAGGTCTGCTAAAGCCTTCCTATTTTCTGAGCGGGCTTGGGATTGATAAAAATAGAATGGGTCGGTCTAGCCCTTCCCGTCTATTAATTTATATATTTATTTAATTTTAAGTATAAACTTTATTTTTTTATAATTAAAAATTATGTATATATTTTTAGGTGGGTTTATATGGGTTGAACTTGGAATTTGATTTTTAAGCCCGAGTCCAGCCCGGCCTGAACTCGTCTAAATTAATAGTGAGCTGGGTTGGGCTTGGACTGAACATTTTTACATTAAAGCCCGATAGGCCCGATCCGAGCCCGACCCATAGACAGGTCTAATTTCTATTAATCCAAACTTGAGATTATGTATAATCTCGTAATTATATAGAGGTAAAATTTTTTGCAGTAACAATCTTAGTATATGTTTGAATTCACCATTCTTGTTATCTACCTCTTCCTTTTGCTTAATTTTTTTTTATAAGAAAAAAGACATTTTCAGACATGATGAACTGAGAATTTAATGAATTAAGACAAGAAAAAAAGGACATTTTCCACATGTTAAATTAAGATTTTAGAAGTTAGGGGCTGAATTGAGTGAAAAAATAGAAAAGCAAGGACTAAAGGAGTCCAAATAGAAGTACAGGGCCAATTAAACAAATATACATCTGTTCGCTCTATCTCTGACTGATGCACAATGTTCATAGAAGCTGTTATTTGCTGCCCTGTAATTAATTTAGTTATAAGTTCTGGTATTTGTAGGGTAAATTACATCCATGACCACTCAACTTTACACATTGTTATGGTATTACCACTAAGTTATAATGTAAAAGTCACTTGATTTTACACTTTTTAACATTATAACCACTACACTTTAATTAACGCATCAAAATCACCGTTGATGACCTCAAAATGGAAATTTTATCATAGAAGATGTTTTTATTTTCTAAATCACAATTTTTAGAGCTCTTTCTAAATATTTACTTTCACCCTCCTAACCAACAACATCTAAAAACCCTCAAAACGAAAAAGTTGAAGAATTAAAATTACTTAGAATATTATCAATTCTTGAAATTTTCTATTTTGAAGTCGTTAACAATCATTTCAAGACATTAATTGAAATTTAGTGGACATAATTAAGAAAAGTATAAAATTGAGTAACTTTTATGTTACGTTTTGAAGCTTAATGGTCATATCATGAAATGAGTAAAGTTCACTAGCCATGTATGTAATTTACCTGATATTTGTGGCCCTATAATTATATAGATTAAGCATTCTAATCCTTTTTATGCATTACGAGTGTTTAATTAAAATTAGAGGTGCGCACAATTCGGTTAACCGGTTCATTGGGCCTAAAAATTAACCGAACTATTATCAACGGCTTTTAAACCTTCAAACTGGAACCGGTCCATACTGATCGGTTAACCATTAATTTCGGTTAGGTTTTTCAGTTAACGATTTTTAACCATTTTTCACTGGTTAACCAAAAATCAACGATTAACCATAATTTTTATCCAAACCTAAATTTTTAAACAATATTAAGATACAGTAAAACCTCTATATAGGAATACTCTATATAAGAATAACCTCCAATTTGTTATAAAAAATTTCGGTCCCAACTTGGGCCGGTTATAAATAAGGATAACCTCCCAAATGTTAATTGTTATACATAATCCAAGTCCCACCTTTAGAAACTATACCTCTATATAGGAATAATTATGTAAATAATGTATATATGTATTAAGGATTTAAACAAAATTTATTAAAAAATTTAAAAATTATTGAGATTAAATATGAGTTGGCACACAAATTCCAACTTTAACTATAAATTCTTACCATTTTCCCATAAAACTCTTTTCTTTATGTATTGGAAACTAAACTCAAAACTCTTCCAATTCTTTAGGTATTGAAAATAAAACTCGTAGACTTGATATGCTAAACATTAAATTTATAAACTATAAGTGTTGATTTTTTTTTTGGGTACCAAACTCTATATAAGAATAACCTCCCAATTGTTATACAAATTGTCCGGTCCCAAACGTATTCCTATATAGAGGTTTTACTGTACATATAATTTCAAATATCTAAACAAATGAATTCATATAAAAGTTCAGAATCCAAACATAATCCATTAAGTTTACATTTAAAACATGGAAAAAAAATGTAAATATTAGTATTAGTATTTACGAAGTATATAATTAGTATTTTATGTATGTATTTTGTATGCATTTACAAAGTAAATAAATAAATATTATATATATATATATATATATATATATATATATATATATATATATATATATATATTAAACGGTTTGGTTAAACGTTAACCGCAGTTTTTATACACTTCAAATTAAAACCGAACCGAAAACTGAACAAGACTATCTTTTCAATCCTAAAAAACTATCGGTTTGATTAACCAGAGTTTCCGATTCGATTTACCGGTTACTGGTTTGTCCGGTTTTTTTGCCACCCTAATTAAAATTTCTAAAATGCCTTTATCCTAAAACATTAAAGCTCCAACATGGGTTCAATCATGTGTATTTACTTTTTCTATTGATTTCCATCCAAAACATTCTTATAATTATTATAGTTCATTTTCAATTCTAGTAAGTTCCTCTGATTTTACAATTCAAATATAATTTCAATTTCGTTCAACTTTTACATTTTAGCACATTCTCTTCAATTAAGCTTCTATTTACCAGAGTTAATTGTGAATTTAATATTTCCGTCTTTTTAATTCTCACAATCTTTGATTAACGTCAAAATTTTCTAGTATTCTCACGTTTTATAAGTTTTTTACACAATTTTATGGGACACTTGCACCCATCTGAAAAGGCAAAAAAACACTATTATATAGTGATAAAGCACCTAGGCCCAAAGGTCCACGTATGGGTCCCTAATAAGGAATTGGGTCCATTGGTGAATCACGACTAGACCTCGCCATGGGCCGATGAGCCCGTCCGTCCGGTCCGAGTTCCGTCCCATTTAATCGGGCCTGGACACATAAAATTAGTGTCAGGTCCGGTCCGGCCCAAGCCCGATTAAGCCCGCCTAGTAAATGGGCGGACCTGAGCTATGTAAATACCTGGTGGGCTCGGCCCGGCCCGTTATACATATATATGTATTTATAAATTTAATTATATAAATTAAATGAGTCTATAAAAACCCTACATATATAAATTTATAGATAATTAAATAAGTAATCAGTATTTACAATTTACAATTAGTATTTTATTTTAATTGATTTTTTTTAATTTAGATACGGGCTTGGGCGGGCGGGCTTGGGATTCCTTTTTTAGGCCCGAGCCCGCCCGAGCCCGAGCCCGAGCCCGACTATATTAGTGTGGGCTTGGGCTTATCATATTTGATCATAAGCCTGCCAGGCCCGGCCCGAGCCCGGCCCATGCCGAGGTCTAATCACGACTGCCATTGCACTCACGTACACTCAAATATTCAAATATGGTGACCGTCTCATCTCTCAAACCATGGGTGTTAAGGGTTTTATACCGTCCCACAAGTGCTGCCTATAAATAAGGTGAATACACCCCACGGTAAAAGATCTAATCTTTTTCTCTCTACACTCTCTCTACATACATTATTATCTTACACTCACTGAATACTAACTTGACCTTTAGAGTGTATCTCATGGATCACTCCAGGCGCAGATACCAGAGACGAACTCGATTGAAGGCCTATTAATCCCAACTTCTCATCATTTGGTGCGCTGAACGTGGATCGACTGACATTTAAAACCCCTATTAGATTCATCTGAAAATCATTAAATGCATAACAAGATGGTAGGAACGCCCCCCTCGACGAGACTAACCCTCAATAAAGAAATAATTGGCACTAGCAAGCTAGATAAAAAAAAGGAATATGAGGCAATGACAGTAACCCTCAACTTCGAGGATAAGGTTGAAGTAGCAACAGACTTTGAGGACAAGTCCCACAATCCCACGACAAGATTAACATATGCATGCAGGCAGCGGCACAACGATATATGATGGAAAACCAGAAAGCCATGCAGGAAGACAACCGAAAACGGTGGGTACTCCTATAGGGTAAAAACCCTCACCAGTAGGAGGCCATCCCTACAAAAACAGGCGAATAGAGGTCATTGACACCCTCTTCACGGGATAACAACTCTTAGTGTTAGAACTAAAAATTCCTCGAACGTCTAAGGTAACAAAGCCCCCTCCAATGAGTGAGAAGAATGGAGGCCAAATTCTAGCGATTCATTGACAAAATAGTCCTAGGCAGTGCCATAGTGGGAAAGATCATATCTAGCAAGACCATATTGGTCCAACACATCATAAATGCTAGTTTCCCTAAGAATTGGAAGACCCCGCACCTTCCTACACACACATGGATCGAAGATCCATATGAGCATTGCGTTATATTCATATGCATGATCAACCTATACTCTCAGGAGGATCACGCCATGTACAAGGTCTTTCCAATAACCCTCGCCGGTGTCGATCAGGAATGGTAGAGGGGATTGGAGCATGAATGCGTTGACTCATTTGACTTTCTCAAGGACTTTATTGTCGCCTTAACAGTCAAGGCCAAAAGGATTAGCTCCGACCTGAATGACGTAAAACATTGGTCGATTGAGCCTTTGAGATGATACCTAGCCAAATTCCACCACATGTCATTCCAAGTGAAATCTATGAACCTAGAGGCAAGCATCGACGCCCTAACCAAGGGAACAACTTATTAACCACTTTAACGGAGATGTTACACTAATTCAACCGTAACCTTCCAAGAGTTGATGGTTGTAGGATAGAGTTTCGCATGTTATGTGGGCCCCATCCCACAGAGTGCGAGAAGTTGCTACTCTAGGGGCCAAGCTCCAAATACAAGTAATGAAGGGAGGGAACCTCCTCTCATAGCGGGCACTCGGCTCCATCACCAGCCATCATAATTACATTAATAAAAAAGAGGCAAAGTTAGAAACTACAAGGAAGTAACCAAGCCCACCACCTCCCAATCAATCAAACCTTTCACACAAATCCCTACTTTCAATCGAAGCGAATTCTTCCACAGTCACTTCAATCGCCTCAAGGTCTATAAGATCCTGCCTTATGAAGCCCTTCCCTTCTAGATACTTGCACATACTGCTCTTCTTCGACCCTTTAAGATGGGTAACCTTTCACATTGAATACATAAACCACCCATTTTCGAGATAATCACTTATCAATTTCTCACAATCGAAATTTGTTTCAAGCGCCATTTCACTCAACCATCTGATCAGCTCTAACTCGCCTGTTGTCATATCCCTATGAAACAACCAAATACCAAGACATGCTAGATTCAGGTTCTAGTTCACTGCAAATGGGAAGTCCAGGTCTGTCGTTTTCACTTTAAAGTACTGATGCTGCCACTTTAGAGCTTTGGAACTAAGCCCTCCTATGGGTTTGAAGTGTGGATGCTGAAAGCTCACATGCGGAGATTGTGCTGAGGCCATTGGCTAGAAGAAATATCGAAATACCAGCCCAGTCAAATGAAACCCAGCCTCACACAATGAGTACATCCCAACCATAAGTTGCCACTCCTTTCCAGTTACTTGCGTATGAGCTAAGTTAAACTCTCGCAGAACCTCCACGAAGATGGGGAGTAGGGGCAACATCATCCCCATATCCGGCTGGTCCTCATACAACACCATCTCATATGGAGCACAATGGGCATTCACTCATAATGCCCTTAACGTTGTATCTAGGATCAAGGGCCTCCCCTAGTCTATACATAGTCGTGATCACCCCAAGATCCTTAACAGTAATAATGTTGTACGCATTCTCCACCTTTTTTTACTTCAGTGTAGGCGGCCTAGTAAAGGGGTCATATCTTATCCCAATAGACAGACTATTCATGCATGGTCCTCGCAACCATATATTCTCCCTTAGCCCATGATATATGACACCCACACAAGCCCAACCTCCCGATACACCTCGGGAAAATTTACCATCACGATAATTATATTGTCACGAAATATCCATCTACTAGGAGGAGGAAGGATAGACGATAGCTTGGGCTCCACTTTCTTCTTCTTCATTTTCTTCCTAGTCACCTCAGAGGTCGACGGGTTCCCAGAATCTTCGTCTACCACAAAATCAGACCTAACTTGCTCGAACTCCTCCTCACCATGTGATTCTACCTCCACCGCAACCTCGAGACGCCATGACCTAGAAAAATCTTTGGCGGACATTAGTGCTACACCTAAACACCTATATGTTCTTGTTTTCGAGACGATAGAGGGGAAGGACACTTAACGGAGGAAAAGGAAAATAAAAAATAAAGAAAAACGAAGCAACGGGGGATATGGGGCCCAACCTTAAAGTTACCAGAAAACATTGCTATCTCTCTCGTCGGAAAAGCAAAAGCTCTAATACAACTGTAAAAATGGAAGAAAAAGAGAAGATGGAGACACAAAGAAAAGAAGAATGAAGAAGCAAACCAAGCGAAATTCAAAAAGAAAAAGGAAAGAATAATTGTAGGTGGCCTCGGAATTTCAATCATCTCTGCAATTAACCGCGCAGACGTTGGAAGAAGAAAATATCATTATAGTACACGCACACAGGACACGCGTCCTAAGAGAACCATTAAAAGCATACTTAAAAGTAGTTGTCAAATTGCACACGTGCACAATGCTTGGGCAAAACAGGCGATAACAACCCGCTGCCATTTACCTCGAGTTAACACAAAGAAGGTCCATAAAGAAAGGCGCCCATCACCTCCCATGACTGCTCGCACGTAGTAACTCGCCTCGACTAATCCAGGAGGAACTTCTGATGAAGCATTTGGCTCCATGTATGGCTCCCCCACAAGGAATTAGGGTCATTAACGAAGCACAGCTGCCCATTGCACTCACGCGTGCTCAAATATGGTGACCATCTTATCTCTCAAATCAAGGGCATTAAAGGTTTTATGTTGCCCAACATGCTATGCCTATAAATAAGGGGATCCTACCCTACAGTAAAGGATCCAATCTTTCTCTTTTTACCCTATCTATCTACATACATTGTTTTTTTACTTTCACTTAATACTAATTTGACGGTCAGATTGTATTCCAGGAACCACTCCCAACATAAATACCAAAGACGAACTCAACTAAAGATCCATTGATCCCAACTTCTCATTATATAAATCAAACATTCTAATTCTAATACTTCGTAAGCAAATTGTGTAGGCATAAATAACGACGGATCCAGAATTCATTTACAATTGTGATTTGCTGGAGTATTTTAATTGATTCTGTAATGTTAGGCTTGACATGAGAATAAGAATGAGATAGCTACCTATCTATTTGGAAATGGAATAAGATTAGGTGAACTACACGTGGAAAACTACAGCGTGTCACTTTCAAGACTTTTATAATAGTTAAATATCTCTGACTAGTCTAACATACGCTTGCTTTGTGATAATAATGTAGTATTCCATAAGCCCAATCATATGTTTGGCAAAGGTATGAATTCAAGCTGCACAGCACATCACATCACTAGCCTTCTTTTGATTGGCTGATGAAAAAGTTAGAATAGAATCAAAATGAAATGTTAGCAGATAGACACCGAAAGGGAATTATGGGTTAGGATAAGGATCATATTATTATTATTGTCCTTTCTTTAACTGTCACAAACTTACTCAGCGAAGGCTGGATTTTTCAATTCAAAAATAAAAACACAAATAGCAGGTAAACCATAACAGTGCACAAACTATAAATATAAATTGATAAACTTATAAATCACAGTCTGCATTCACAAATTAAGCAAACACATGCATGACAAAAATATAAAAATATCTGGGTGATGAGGTGGTATCTAATACAATACTAATTTGTGCAGGTAAATGAAAGTCAAGGTTCTTAGAAGTGAGTGGTGAGAAGCTTTTGACCATGGACAGCTACACATTGTTTTTTTTTATCTCCAATCCAAAAGTTGAGAAATTGAGAGACTGACAAATTTAAGTGTAGCTTTTGTCAAAGTACAGCAAAATTTGATTGAATATATTAAATGCAAATATAGCATGTGGGTATTTGAATTTCATCCCAGCAAGTTACCTCGTAAAACAAATGGGAAAGGAGAGAAGAACCTTTGGAAAATTAGCAGATACTTATGTTTTTGCATCATATATGACATAATGCTCAAACATCAATATAAAAAAAAGGAACTTTGGTTCGTAACAAACATAAAGTTAAAGGCCAAACAAAAGCATCTTTGAGGATAAATATGAATAAGGGTTGGGTTGTGGATAATCATAAAACTCTCAAATATCTATATAACTTTTGTTTGTCTCATTCTGTCATATCTGGGCAATTATATTTGATCAACAACCCTCATTATATATCCCCCCTTCTCTGGGAACTCCTTTTTCCTTTTAGTTTTATCTCTTATCATATTATAAAGCTCATGAATTCCGTGCACAATTTCATTCCATTGTTTATCAAACTCATGTCATTTTAAACAAGATTAATTTGCTATTAATAACTAAATGATTAATTGATTATGTTTTCAGTGGCTAATTTTTGTGCAAGTTGAAAGGACTATCAGGACAATTTAAAAGTAAAAAGGTTCCATTCCGACAATTGAAGAGCAAATAATGCATGTATTAAGCCAAAAAAAAAAAAAAAAAAAACTATAGATGCGGATTACAAACAATATTACTAGAAATATTTATCAATTATCCTAAGTTAAGAAATAATTCCCATTTCTCTATTTCTTACATATATCATTGAAACTAAGAAAACGCAACAGAATGAGAATGATGAGATCAGTGAATTTGGAACATGATGACAAATTCAAAGCGCGTATTTTCTGTATTCCAATAAAGGCTCTATCAGAAAAAAAAAAAAATCAAGTAAAGGCAAGAAAGCATGACAAGCTCCTAATCATTTGGATTTTTGGTGTATTAAACCTTCATCTTTCATTTCAATCTAATAAACCTCTTATCTTTTATTTTAGCCACACGGCTTTAACAAAAACAAAAAAAAATTCAGTTAACATAGCATTCTATCTTAGTCATTTGTGAAGATAAAGTTTGACAAACCGAGCGTTATTCATTTCATTTGTGTCTCAAACTTTATTTGTTACTGTTATTTTCTGGGCTTCCTACGTAAATATCGTAATTAACTACAAAATTACAACTGAATCGGATTATGAAACTTAATTCTAAATATGTCATTTTACACTTTAATTTAAAAAGGTCTAATACATGATCAGCTCTATGAATTTGTCTATAATAGTAGATTGGCTCCCTAAACTTTACAAGTGTCTCACCAGCTCCTTCAACTTGACTATTTCGTATCACTAACTCCTTAAACTTTATATGTGTCTCACCAATAACAACTAAATACAAAAACATATTAAACCTAAATTCTAAAAATACAGCTTATCTATTCGAGAGATAATTTTTTTCTTCTCATATTCTTCAACATATTATAAGAGTTAATATTACAGATTTGAGAGATCGAATGAATGAGGATTGAGACGTAGTATTATGGTTTTTGTATTTAGTTGTTACAGAATAAGCAAGTTTAGGAAGTTGGTGAGACATTTATAAAGTCCAGGGAGCTAATCTACTTTTATGGACAAGTTAAGAGAGTTGGTGATACAGAGTAATCAAGTTTAAGGAGCCGGTATGATACTTGTAAAGTTCTAGGGAGCCAATCTACTATTATGAACAAGTTTAAGGAGGTGGTGATGTATTAGTTCATTTAAAAAATTTAAACTCCAATTTATAAATTTTAAATCCTAGATAACATATCCTAGATCCTAATTTATAAACTCTAATTCTTAAAATATATTAAAAATAATGATTTTATTAGTTTGATATAATAAAAAATCATGACTTGACATAATTCAATTGTAGATTGTTTTTCAAAAGTGTATTTCTATTTAAATTTCTCTTATTTTTTTTTATAGTTATATATAGAAAACAATGATATATTCAAAATTAAATTTAATAATATGATTTAGTTGGAAATTAAATTAAATATATATATATATATATAAATGACTTAGATGAAAGAATAGAACTTAATACAAGGATAAATTACACCAATAGTACCTGAACGTTATCTATTTTACACTTTGATACCTAGATTACATTTTGTCCCAAAAAAATACCCGAAGTAATGATGACCGGACAATTTAGTAAATTTTACTGGTAAATGACCGGTCAATGCAAGTTTGTCTGAGTAAATTACATCAATAGTATCTGAACTTTTCCTAATTCACACTTTGGTACCTAGATTTTTTTGTCCTAAAAATATAACTCAAGTGAAGGTGACCGGATAATTTAGTACATCTGATCGGTTAGTGACCAATCAACGAGAGTTTGACCATTTTAAATTAAAAATTAGGACCTAAAATACACTCAATTAACATAAAATTATAATACTACCATTTAATATATATGTAGAGCTAAATGGTAGTATTGCATATGTTAATTGAGTATATGATGGGTCTAAATTTCTAATTTAAAATGGTCAAACTCATGTTGACTGGTCAAATATACTAAATTATCGATTCATCTTTACTTGAAGTGTATTTTTTGGACAAAATGAAATTTAGGTACCAAAGTGTGAATTAAGGTAAAGTTTAGGTACTATTAGTGTAATTTACTCATCAAACTCGCATTGACCGATTATTGACAGGTAAAATATACTAAATTGTCCGGTTATCGTTAGTTCAGGTATATTTTCGAGACAAAATGTAATTTAGGTACCAAAGTGTGAATTAGGGTAAAGTTCAGGTACTATTGGTGTAATTTACTCCTTAATACAACAAAATTAGAATGATGAAACTTAGTGATGCTTTTTACCTAAAATAAATAGTCGTTAGTTAGGTTATGGCATAGGCTACTATTAATAAAAAAACATAAAAGTGCAAGAAAATCAATCTTGTTTGCGTCACACGTGTGGTAAAAACCTGTTCAACGATTGATCCCCGTTTTTCATTATTTTCTTTTATTTCTGTAGTCATCACCATATGCTAATTTATGTAAATAAGATTCCTTGACTAAACTAAGCTCGAATTATTTATTTATAAAAAAAACTCAAATAAAATAAAATATGTAATGTTTTTTTTTTATGAAATAAAATATGTAATGTTTGAACAGTAATGTGAACACTGCTAAATGTTTGAATATTTAACTGCTCTTAATCTCTAATGTGAAATGCTGATTTGATTAATTAAGACAAACCACTATAACGAATGCTTAGTTTGGAATTATTTAGTAACAACAAAAAGATGGGTAAATTACACCCCATGACCACTGATTTTTTATTCCTTTTCTTACACTATTTTTACTGAATTTCAAAACATATAAAAATCAATTAACTTTATACTTTTTAACTAAACTTTAAAACGATCTCAAAATATAAAAAAAATTAAGAATTGATGATAATTTAAGTAATTTTAATTCTTCAAATTTTTCGCTTTGATATCATTTAAATGTTGTTTAATTATAAGAGAAAATTTGAATTTTTATGAAAAAAAACTCATATTGGAAAATAAGAAATATGATTTTATAGTAAATTTTATTATAAATAACTGCTTTAACATTTTGATTTTGAAATTGTCAACTATCATTTTGATACATCAAAATTGATTGGTTATAATTTAAAAAATATAAAATTAAATGATTTTTATATTACGTATTACTTTAATGACTATAACATAAAAATAAATAAAGTTTAGTAGCTATAATACCTTTAAACTTCCATTAAAAAAAAGGGTGTTGTTAAACCCAGCCCCAAATTCTCACCCCTAGCCCCGTGAAAGGACGAAAATGCCCTTTCATGGGTTTTGGGAGGGGAATTTCTATTTTTTTTGCCAATCCGACACGCGGGCGTGTGGCCATCACGCCTCACCTCGCGATCGGGCGTATAGATATCACGCCTCACCGTGTGGTTGGACGTGATAGCCTCACGCCTCACCGCAAGGTCGGGCATGTGGCTGTCACGTCCGACCACGCGGTGAGGCGTGAGGCTATCACGTCCGACCACACGGTGAGGCGTGATAGCCACACGCCCGCGTGTCGGATTGGCAAAAAAAAAATAGCTTTATTATCCCGTAAATAGTTCGTTAAACCCGTAAATAGTTCGTTAAACCCGTAAATAGGCCGTTAAACCCGTAACTACAGAATTGTACTTAAAACCAAAAAATAATATAAGTTAATTAATAAATATTATTATTCACAACATATAAAACTAATATAATCTAGTCCAAGCCTCTCTCCTTTCAGCGTATAGATTCTCCAAGTGACGAACACTCTGATGACAAAATAAACGCCATTGGGTGGCAATGGGAGGCACTGGAAACACATGATGTAAATAAAGACGTATGTAGTGACGATAACTCCCCAAATGACAAATCACAATCTCTCGCTCTGGTGGTCTTCCATCGTCCGAACGCATCGGCAGTATAGTGCAACATCCTAATTGTTGTGTAGTAAAGAGGAAAATTACTGCGTTCAATACAGATGCATCAGCAAATAAGTCATCCGGACTCACCATCCAGTGGGACTCACCACAACCCGCTCCTGCCCATTTAATACGTGTGAGGGCAGCATCAAATCCGTTCCCGTACACTGGCGCATACAGATCACGGTTTGCCCGCATCTCATTCCCTATGAGCACTCTCATCAGCTTCCACTCCTCTTGGTTATAAATGATGGCATCGGATAAAACACGAAATCCACAGTTACCATCTGCTACAACATCATGGAATCCAGTAATAAATGGTACGATGAGACCTTGAACCCGATGTAAATGGTGGTAACCGGCGATATCCGCATCAAATCCGACTGAAAATATTAATATATGAAATTTATCAATAAAAATATATTTACTTTAACTTCAACATATATATAAATGAAATAAAATATACCCGGCATCTGGCTGTTATGCATAGATGAGGATGAGGAACGGCCTCGACTACGACTACTCCTCGAACCTGAGGACCGTGCTCGACCTCGTGGTGCCTGACTGTACTCCCATGCAATCAGATTACGTTTTGTTGATGAATTTCCCTCTGGTCTACCCCTAACAGTGTCTTTGACCTCAGGTTCTTTGAAGCCACTTTATTCCGGGTTTATCTGATCATGAATCATCATCGATATGCTACACACCATTGAAGGATCTAATTTTTCAACCTTTTCCACAAGAGATTGAAAAAATCGGTGATCCTCAGACCCGTCAGCATATACTGGAGCAGTAACTGGTATGTCACTCAACCCTTCAAACGTAAGAGATCTCCAAAAAGGATGGATGCGGTCAACACAGACCGATTCATTTGTGTCAATATATGTTTTAAGCTCACATGCACACGGAATTCCATGAGTCATGGGCAACACGCATCCGCATTCACTTACCACATCCATACTCAATTCGTGCATACGCTTGAGCTCATCATTTAGTACAGCCAAGCAGTAATGTGAAACGTGTAAGTCGAGATACGCGAAAGGTTCTCCACAGTGATTCACCGCAGATCTTCTTCTCGAGTCCTCGAGTGAGTATCTGATTATATACAATGAAGGATTACAAAACTAATGTATTAAATTTTAAAAGATTAAAGCAAATAACAGAATAAATGTCTTACTTGATCGCCTCGATCTGAGCCTCAATATCCTTGTGCACCTTCGCCCACACTGTATCGAGTGCACCAGTAGATGAATTCAACCACTGTTTCAACTGTGCATGTGAACTCTCCACTCGACAGGTTGTGGTGTTTCCTAAGTGCAACACCTTGTTCGTCCATGCTCGACAAAACTTCTCTTTATGCACTAGCCATGTGGTCTCCACGCAATCTATCACATGAGGCTAGTTGTCAGTAGTATTCTTCATGGCTACCACTGCCACCTCATATTCGGCTACTGTCGGGGCTTCAATTATACGTTTCCATTTGGAATTCTTAAAAATTTCACCAAACTTCTTCATTCCACTCAACTTGCCTACTCTATCCTCCACATCTTTATTAATATGCCATGTGCACAATAAATGATGACTATGAGGAAATACCTCACGAACCGGCCTCATCAGTCCTAACTCCCGATCTGTAGCAATGGATGTCGGATGCACATCAGGTTGGAGCAAAAGCTTCAATTTTTGTAACACCCACATATAACTACCCTCGGTTTCATCCTTCATGATTGCATAGGCGATCAAGAAGTTTTTGTTTGAAGGCGTCATTCCAATGATTTCAAAGAATGGCATCTTATACTTGTTTGTTTTATATGTTGAATCCATACCAACAAACAAGTAATAAGATCGGAACAGTGTGATCGATGTTGGATGTGCCATAAATAAGTGAGTCACGACATTGCTGCCCGGCACCACTTGCGTCCAATGTATGTAGTCCTTATCTATAGCAAGCCGATAAAACTGACCGATTACATCCCGACCCTCAAAGCTCTCAGTCCTGATTTTCTCCCTGTAATTATAGATATGTCTTTGTGTCGGGCAATCCTCCAGATGTTTTTCTTTGATTGCAGCAAAAATAGCACAAGGCTTAGCTTGAGCTGAACTCATTTCACGAACAAGTTTTTTGGAAGCTGGGCTTAGTCCGCTCATCTGTCTGTAGCCCTGACGATATACAGCCAACTGATGACAGTGCTGTCCTCTATCTCCAGGAATCCCATTCACCACCCAACCGCCCAATTCAGCGATTTCCATAACCTTTATCTGGAATTTGCAACCACAGAACTTTGTTTTTGTATTCTTCCGTAGTATAACATCCATATCCATATCCTTTTTCCTTTTATAATTCTTAACACCACGAGCACATTTAACCAATATCCACTTGGACTTGCGCCCCGTCTTGTGCGACGCTGTGGTTAACTCGAACCCGATCCCAATTGCCGTCTGTTTTGCCCAGTTAACAGCTTCATGATATGTTTGAAGCGTTTGTTTGGGAAAAAACTGCGAGCTGTAATCTATGCCGTTTCCGTCAAATTCTTCCCACGAAACCTCTTGTAAATGATAAATAACGAACATTATATTCCAAAACGTGACATTTCTACAGCGTTTCGGTGTCTAAACCCGAAAAACAGCCACAAATATGCTCGGGCGTGTGAGTATCACGCCCCGCCTCATGGTGGGGCGTATGAACATCACGCCCCACCTCATGGTGAGGCGTGTGGCTATCACGTCCCACCATGAGGTGGGGCGTGATACTCACACGCCCGAGTGCCGAATCAGATTTTTTTTTCAATTCAAATTACAGAAATGCAAGGAAGTTAAATCGGAAAAATACCTCGAATTCGGACGTAGCATCACTCCCGTCTACTCTCGGTGATAATGGATTGTCTTCCATCAAACGTGTTGTCTTTGATTCGGATGAAAATGTATTTGGGAGACTTTGAGAGAGTTTGGGAGGGATTCAAATTTTCAGTTTTTGTTCAAAGAACGGTTAGGTCTTTTTTCGGGGCTGGAAGTGTGAACATGGGGCTGGGTTTAGTAACAAAAAAAAAAAAGGACTTCTATTTCAGAAAACATGAAAATGGGAGTTTACGTCAGTGCATGCATATATATGCCACGTAGTGAGAATTTTGTGGGTAGAATATTTAATTAGGCTTACGGCTTAGATTATTCCACTAGCATATACTAGTATTAAAGTGTTTGTTGAATGAGCTGAGCATATTTTCGTTTATTATATTTATGAGAATAAATATCAATACATGTGATTGGTAAATTGTACTATTGTAGAAAGTGAAATGATGAACACATCTCATGCCTTAATTGATTGCTATACAAAATGGATTGGGATGTAATGTTTTAGTCAAATTCAATTTTTATCCACATTAATTTGTTAAATGACTTATTGCAATATATCTAAAGAGGAAGAATACTATTGAATTTGTAGGATAGTTCTATGATGTCTGAGAGGATTTTTCGATGTTTGATTCAGAACGTTCAAGCAATTGAAGATAATTGCAATAGATGTTTGTATGTACTTTGACTATGAAGTTGCATTTTATTTATAAGAAGCATAGGGATAAAAATGTCATTCGGTGTTTGAGCTTATCCTTGATTCCTCGAAGGTGTTAGCTTTTGGCTTGTGGACGTATTTTAGGTAGTTAGTACTATACACAAAATGAGATTCCTTAACCTTAAGCATGATTAAAGGGTCCTGATTCGAAGAGGATTCAGATGGTGTCTCGTTGGTCCATGTGTCCTGTTTAGTTTGATTAACAATCTTCCTTGCTTTGAACGTCCTTGTGGGTTTAGTTTGAGGATACGTGGATCCTAATATCTTTCAGACGGTATCAAATGTCCCCTCATTTGGTTCCCCAAGCTCTTTAGGGCTTCGGTCACCGAACGATTTGTGGAGCCCTTCTACGTTTAGTGAGGTATGGTTCGATATTTTGTAGATATGCATATGCTTGAACATTCTGTTTAAAACGATCTACGATTTGCTGCGTCGCACATGATCTCTTTTGTTTTGGTTAGGTGGGACATCACGTGGCTTTATGACAATGTCATCTCTAGTAGGCGTGCAGTCCTTCCTGTAGTCATCATTCCTTCCGTTACTTAACTCCACCGAATGAGCAACAGACGTCCTTAGACACTTAACCTAGATGAAAGTAATTAGGGAAACAACTTTTTGTTTTCCAAGAAACGCTGATGCTAGTGGTCTTCCATTAGTAGCGACTTTTCACTTATTTTCCAAAAATATCTATAACAAGCCACCTAAAGACGACTTCCTTTTTCAAACTCCGCATTTGTTCTTTGCATTATAAGCTTCCACTTCTACCCCATAAATTTATAAGTTTTGTTTTTTTTTTTTGTATGAAAGTTTTGAACTGAAAGAATCTCGCAAATTCCAAACGCTTGTTGTCCTTGATCCAACCTCTTCCCGTGATACTGAAATCATGCCTCCATAAACAGACGCAAAAAGACACCAATAAAGAAAAGAAAGGATAGATGAAACATTAGTTAATTAGTTATTGGCTAATTGGTAGAAAATATAATGCTTAGTCATTAATTAGTTACGAATGGATAACATCAGACTTGCTAATCTTATGTCAACATATTTTAATTAATTCACAAGATTAATTAATTCATGTTCTTGATTTTCCTCGCTACCTGTAAAAGTATTTATGCTTTTTAAATTAAATAATTGAGAATATGCTAATCAAAAGTTGTTGGTTGCTCTTTCAAAAAACAAAACAGAAAAAAAAAAGTTGTTGGTTGGAATAGCAATGAGTGTTTATTTTACCTAATTTTCTAACTCTTGTATATATTTTCACTCCAAAAATGAAAGTTTTAATAGCATTTCCAAGAGACTTTTAGTACATTTGTTAAAAAATAATATAAATAATTGACTCTTAGTGATTTAATAGTGACTAAGATATATCACATCCAGCAATACTCCTTACATTTCCTCCTCATTTATTATTTTATAATTAAAATTATTAATGATTATATTTACCAATAGTGAAATAAGAGACTCTTTAATAATAAATTATTATTAAAAAATAAAGTTAGAAGACATTAAAAGGTGGAGAGAGATTCTCTATTAATAGAGAGGATGAAGAAGCTCTTAGTGATTTTAGGAGCCACTAAGGGACTGTCAGAGCTTATTTTTAATTCTCACTCCTTAAATTTTAACTTAAGAGCCAAACTAAGAGGTTGTTGGAGATGCTCTAAGTGTTTAGTTAAAAACTTCATGTTTGTCTTTTATACGTGAAAATTAGTTTTTTATAAAAACATTAAATCCCTATTTTAAATCAACTTTTTCCAACAATAAACAACATGTAAATTAAACGAGCCATAAATAACTCTTCTCCCTCGAGTAACATCTTATGTTAGGGTCTTCTAGTGGTGGACTGATGCAATAGCCGGGTCTTAGTCCTTTCAGTCCGTCTATAAGGATGGATTGATGCAATAGCCAGGGTCTTAGCCCCTCCAGTCAGTCCAAAAATCCACTTCGATATGATCGATGAATGAATTTAGTCCCTTTAATATCCCTAACTAGCTCCTTCCATACCGATGTTAATTTTATTATTTTTTGTTATTTTTTCTTACTTCTTCATTAAGTGGTTTCTCTTATTATTTTATATTTTATATTTCTCTTATTTATTTGTTTTCCGTCTACAATGTCATCCTCCCTTTTCAAAATTCTAACCTTTTTTTTTCAATTTGTTATTCCTTTCCTAGTCATTAACTCCTTTTCAAGTTACATTCTTTCCAATTTTGTTTAAACTAATGTCATCTTTTTTTCCCTTCTTGCAATCTTATAATTATGTATAAATTTTTATTCTATGAATTTGTATGATCAAATAGATTTTGAAATTATAGGTCAGATAGATAGGTACGGTCGATACCATAATACATGTGTCTTGTCCATCTTTCTTGACCATCAAGATTTGATATTAAATTGTCAAACATTTATCAGTTTGTGTATAGAGAAATAATTTTCGAAATACAATGGAAGATGAATACCCTTCGTATTGTTTAATGTTATATATTGATGAATATCCTTCAAGTTCTAATATAAATTTAGTTGTAGATGATTTTCGTGACTGGAAAAAACAATAATCTCTAATTTATATATTAAATGTAATATATTTTGATTTTTTTTTTTGTATGTGATAATTTTTTTATATAAAAAATTGCCCCTCACAATATATACAACGAAAATGGATGGTAAAATAGTTTTATTTTTTTAAATGGATAAGAATAAAATAAATTGAGACTATAATTAGTAGCTATTTAGAAATAATCATATACATCTTAATTCATATGCCATTTTATATTACAATTCAGTTTAGAATAACATTGAATAATATTTGTTTGTCAATTAGACTGTCGTCTTAAGAGAAGCTCCAAAACTTGAAATGCAAGTCAAAAGTTAATTAATTAATTAAACCTTGTAGTTAAGGTTGAAAGCTTAGAAATTCAATTTAGATTCATATTTTATTTATTTAGATTTAGATCCCTCCTGTTATTATTATTATTATTTTTTTATCATATCAATGTTTATGATTAACATTAGCATATTATAAATGACAAAGAAAATTAAAAAAGTCAATGTAACTATATGAAGACATGAAAATTAAGTGATAGAGACATACACATAAATATATATGAGGGGTCAGGAATTAACATAAACTAATCAAATACTTACCTAAATGCTAAATGCTAAGTACACCTAATATAAGCTTATCCTATATTTAAGGTACTACAATCATACCGACATCCGATTAACCGGGTTGAGGTTGTTTATGTACTTTTAGTGACTTTTTTCTCAATTAAAGTCTACTGCATATATTAGAACTCAAACTCGAAATCTGTGATTTAAACAATTTAAAACTCTTATAATTCAAGCTAACCTTAATTGATTTCAGGTGCAGGATTGTAACCCCCTCACTAGGATCACATGATATCTCACACAATATCAGTTATAGACATGCTTTCAATTCTCAATCATATAAACTTCAATCTCATACAAACTTTACATATTATACATAAGAGAAATCATTTACAATTTACAATACACGTTTAAGTCATTATCCTACATAGAGGATTTACAAAACAAAAGTACATCACAAGACTCCAAAATGCCTAGATGAGAATGGACTGACACTGCCGGTGCGACCTTAAGCAAGAAGAACTCCACCTAACCTACTCAATAAACATATTACGCATATATGTATATGTTGGTCCCGTGTGATTAGTTCCAAAGGGGGGTTAGGAACTAATATAACTTTTTCTTTTTAATTGAGCTGACTTAATATAGTTTCTTGAGTTTGTTAACTCAGCTTTGGTCAGCACGGCCGATTGTAGCGTAAGACAGCTTTAGTCAGAAGTTGACTAGAGCTATTTTACATATGAGTTGGGACTTGACACTTTTGTGGTCAGCTTCCAACTCAGCACTCTTATTTACTCAGTGTCAGTTTAATCAATTTATATGTCGAGTAAATATGACAAGCAACACATACAAATATATATATATATATATATATATATATATATATATATATATATATATATTGAGAGAGAGAGTTAGAGATTACTCAGTACGACTTATCCTGGTTCGGCCTCTCCGCCTACGTCCAGTCCCCAGAATCCCTCCGAGCTTTTTAAATCCAATACTGAGTTCTTTAAAGGTAGAGCACAAACCGTTTACAAGGCAGTTGAATATGCAAGAGTACCGTCCTCTATTCGTCTACTCAACTCCTACTAAGTGCTATAACCGAACACCTAGATTTCTCTACCACTAAGCACTCAATACCAAGTACTCAGCACAACACTCTCAATTTACAATTGATACAAATTGTTCTTTTCGGATGAAGAACACTTTAGATGATTACAGAAAATCAATCTACCTTTTACACAAGAATAGAAGTTTGGTGTAAGATCTCTTTTGGTTTTTGTGTGCTTTGTATGTATGCTCTTTTTTCTTGTTGTATCCGGCTTATGATCCAAGAATGATCATGTCCTTTTATAGTTGAGGTCTGAAGCAGAAATGATTTGAATCTTGGATTTGTCCGTTGATCCAAACGGCTCCTTTTTGAGACAAGTTCTTGTCAGTGAAGGAAATTAAGGCCAAGGTATAGCAACGGAAATATAAATTTTTTAGCCTATTTCCTTTTAACCATAGGATCCGTTAATCGTTATTTCATATAAAGAGGGATAAGAAGGAATACCTTTCGATGAACAATCTACCGTTGTTAAAGAAGCGCCCACAATTCTTCTCCGAGATTCCAACCACAAAGTATAACACGGTGAGGTTAAGATGAAATCAACCCTTATGAGATGCAACCAAAATAGATTGCCTCTAATTAACCAACACAAGATCAAAGAGAAAAGGAGATGAATGAGATTAATCAATTGAGGGAAGCCGTATGAATTCTTATCCACGAACTAGGGGATGCGAATTCACTCTCTCTCTTTTAATGTAGGTTTCGAAAATCACATAAAGGGGAGTTATGAGGCTTGGTCGAAATTCTCATAAGGAGGGGGTATATATAGTCGCTTGTATCTAAACCCTAGTTAGATATGAATAGGTTACTTAATAGGAATTCCATTCAGAATAGGATTAATTATTATCTTATAATATATCAAATACATTTAGGATAATAATAAATAACCTAATTGGATAATAATAATAATAGGAGTATATTAATCTAATTAAAACTCCTAACTTAATTATCTCTTAATTAATTTAATTCACAAACCTAATCAAATTAGGATTAATGGAATTAAAATAATTCCTTATTTCTATATATAAATTTCGGTCCCCTCCATTTAAACGGGCCTTACTGGGCTCAATTGGGCTTCCATCTATTAATCACATCCATCTCTCTTTTGGTTCCAAGTCTTATGTGTGATCCATTAGGTTCTTACTACTTCTGGCCGTATGCAACTATTAAATTAATTTCTTCAAGAATTATATTTAATCCTTGCATAACAGAATGATGTACTGAGTATGTTATTGGCAAGTCTGTAATCATTCCCCCAGAGTACGTTAAGAAGACAGGTTGATTCTGTCGTTAACCCTTCCGTATTAGTTACAGTATAATTCGATCTTTTATCAACTATATCCTTGAACTGAATCTTATGACTATGGGTGATGTCAAGTCACATATAGCGAGACGTTCGTTTTACTTGTACAGGCCGAGTCAACTCAAATAGATAGGTTAAGTGAAATCTGTATTTCTACTCTTAAGCTATCACCTTGCAAGGATTTAGAGTCGAGTCTTCCACAAGCGATCCTTGGATATATCTCCCATTAATCGGGAGTGATAAATGCTCAATCCAATGTATAACTACCCTGACATTACCTCCTGTGACACCCAACCTTTGCAGTTCACACCCCAGAGTCATCTCTGTTAAGGATCGTGGGACCATAGGATCAAAGTCTCACATTCAGTAATTCAGGATGACCAATTAACATTCCTTTGAGTCTGAGGATTACTTATACCTATTAATACCAATGAGATGAACAGGTGACAAGGATGAATCTACCCATCCTGTTATCTCAAATCGGATCCCCAATCCTAATGAATGACGTTTCATCGGATCTATGTAACTGTCCAGATATCTATATATATGAAGCTTGTGAGATCAGCTTTCTGTCGGACAGAAGACATTGTTACATACAAGTCTCAACAGTGATATATCAATCCTAAACATATCACTTGACTTGGGGTGGTTTTAAGTTTATTAGTTTATTATAAAGTTTTGTCTCACTTCATGCTTGTATGAACACTTTATAATCACTTTAAACAAACTTACGGATTTCCTTTTATTAGACTTTATTTAGTGCTTAAAAGGGATTGCCTTTATATAGTTATAAAACATATATCTCATTAAAACAAATGATATAAAGAACAATTCATTTACATTAAGTTTGTATCCTGCAACAATTGACTATAGGACACTAAACCCCAACATACTCCCACTTGGACTAAAGCCAATTGTTTCTAAAACTTATCCCAGTAGAAGTTAAATGACGATCATGTACTTTCTGGGTTAAAGGCTTTGTCAACGGATCTGCAACGTTGTCCTCTGTAGGTACTCTTTCTATTCTCACATCTCCTCTAGCCACAATCTCTCTAATGATGTGGTATCGCTTTAGGTAGTGCTTGGATGCATTATGAGACCGTGGTTCCTTTGCTTGCGCAATGGCTCCATTGTTATCACAGTACAGAGTAATGGGATTGACAATGTCAGGCATCGCACCTAGTTCTGTAATGAACTTTCTAATCTAAACTGCTTCATTTGCTGCTTCCGCAGCAGCGATGTACTCTGACTCGGTCGTAGAGAAAGCTACGCTTCCCTACTTGGAACTTTTCCAACTGACCGCGCCCCCATTCAAGACAAACATATATCCTGATTGGGATTTAAAATCATTCTCATCTGTGAGATGACTAGCGTCTGAAAATCCTTCAATTTTCAGATCTCCTTCTCCGTACACTAGGAACATATCTTTAGTCCTTCTCAAGTACTTAAGAATGTTCTTGACGGCAATCCAATGCTCGTCTCCCGGATTCCCTTGGTAACGACTCGTTACAGATAACGCGAACGCTACGTCAGGTCTAGTGCATAGCATAGCATACATAATCGAACTGATCGCGCTGGCGTACGGGACTACAGCCATGCATCGTTTGTCATCATCAGTTTTAGGACATTGATGATTGTTTAACTTTACTCCATGTACCATGGGTAAGTTACCTCGTTTCAATTCAATCATGCTAAACTGATTTAGCACCTTTTCAATGTATGTAGCCTGTGAAAGACCAAGCAGTCTACGTGATCTATCCCTGTAGATCTTTATACCAAGTATATAGGCTGCTTCACCAAGGTCTTTCATTGAGAAGTTACCGGATAACCATACTTTCACCGATTGTAATAGAGCAATGTCATTTCCCATTAACAGTATATCGTCCATATATAGTATGAGAAATGCTATAGAGCTCCCACTTGCTTTCTTGTAAATGCAAGCTTCTTCGCAATTTTGTTCGAAACCAAATTGTTTTATGGTTTCGTCAAAACGCTTGTTCCAGCTTCTAGATGCTTGCTTGAGTCCATAAATGGATCTCTGAAGTTTGCAAACTTTATTTGCATCCTTTGATATGAAACCTTCAGGCTGCATCATGTATACATCCTCAAGCAGATTTCCATTTAGGAAAGCTGTTTTCACATCCATTTGCCAAATCTCATAATCAAAATGAGCGGCAATTGCAAGCATGATTCTGATTGATTTGGACATAGCAACATGAGAGAAGGTTTCGTCATAATCAACACCTTGTTTCTGACGATATCCTTTCGCTACCAACCTAGCCTTGTAGGTGCTAACCTTTCCATCCATGTCAGTCTTCTTTTTGAAGATCCACCTGCACCCAATGGGAATTATCCCTTCGGGTGGATCAACCAAAGTCCACACTTGGTTAGTATACATGGAATCCATTTCAGAATCCATGGCTTCAAGCCATGCTTTAGAATCTGGACTAGTAAGAGCCTCTTCATAGTTTTCGGGTTGGTCGTCTAATACGGGAACCTCGTTATCATCTCCCACTAGAAAACCATATCTAACGGGACTTCTTCGGGTACCTTAACCGCTTCTGTTGTTTCAGTCGGCGTTTCTTCCTCTTGAACTTCGTCGAGTTCAATCACGCTTCCCTTTTGTGTTTCTTCGAGAAACTCTTTCTCTAAGAAGGTTGCGTGTCTAGATACTATTACTTTCTAATCATCTGGATGATAGAAGTAATACCCCATGGTTTCTTTGGGATATCCAATGAAGAAACATTTATCAGATTTAGAATCTAATTTGTTGGACGCTATGCGTTTGACATATGCTGAACAACCCCATACTCTCATAAATGAGAACACAAGTTTCCTACCAACGAACAATTCATATGGTGTGGAACTAGCGGATTTAGTTGGTACTCGGTTTAGGGTGAAGAGGGCAGTTTCTAAGGCATAGCCCCAGAACGACTTTGGAAGTAAGGCCATGCTCATCATGGATCGTACCATATCTAATAGGGTACGGTTTCTCCTCTCGGATACACCATTGTGTTGTGGTGTATAGGGAGGTGTCCATTGTGAGCATATCCCACATTCAGTTAGATAATTCAGAAAATCATCTGAAAGATATTCGCCACCTCGATCGGATCGAAGCGTCTTTATTTTCTTTCCTAATTGATTTTCCACTTCATTCTTGAAGCATTTGAACTTGTCAAAAGCTTCTGATTTGTGCCTCATCAAGTAGATGTAACCATATCGAGTATGGTCATCTATGAAGCTTATGAAGTATCTAAATCCTCCTCTTGCTTGGACTGACATAGGACCGCATACATCTGAATGAATGAGCCCTAGAGTGTCTGATACACGCTCACCTTTATTGCTAAAGGGTGTCTTTGTCATTTTACCTTTTAAACATGATTCGCATGTTTCCAATGATTCGGAATCGATTGGATCTATAAGCCCATCTGAATGTAGCTTTAGCATGCGTCTCTTGTTTATATGGCCTAAACGACAATGTCATAAGTAAGTTGAATTATCTATCTTATGTCTTTTGGTATCAATTGCAAAAACAGGAGTTTTATCATCTAACACATAAATCCCATTTTGTGATATTCCTGAAAAATAAAAGATCGAATCTTTATAAAAATTGCAACTATTGTTCTTTATTGAAATATGAAAACCGTCGTCAACAAGACGGCTAATAGAAATAATGTTACGAGATATCTCAGGAACGTATAAACAATTCCTTAATTCTATTACAAGCCCAGAGGGCAAAAGTAAAACATAATCTCCAATTGCGAGGGCGGCAACTCTTGCTCCATTTCCCACTCGCAAGTTTATGCTTCCTTTCTTAAGTTCCTTAGTCTGTTTTAGCTCCTGCATATTTGTACAAATATGAGATCCACATCCGGTATTAAGTACCCAAGATTCAGACAATGAAACTGTATTTATTTCAATATAAAACATACCAGATGTATAAGCACCGCCTTTTCCCTTCTTGAGGGTGGCTAGATACTCCTTGCAGTTTCTCTTCCAATGCCCGTCTTTACCACAGAAGTGGCATTCTCCTTTGGGCTTCTTCACTTCCTTTCCCTTAGACACAGCTTTCTTACCTTTCTTGGGATGTTTAGGATTGGGAAAATTCCCTTTCCTTTTCTTCGATCCCTCAATTACAAGAGCCGGTATGGTCTTGTCTTTCTTCATATTGGGCTCAACTGACTTGAGCATGTTTGCAAGCTCTTCAAGAGAGGTTTGCAAGTCATTCATCTGATAGTTCATAATGAACTGTGAATAACTTTCTGGGAGGGATTGAAGAATTAAGTCAACACTTAATTCGTTATCCATCACAAATCCAATACTAGAAAGTTTGGTAATGTAGCCAATCATCTTGACACAATGTGTCATGACTGATGTGCCCTCTTGCATCCTGCAACGATATAACAGCTTGGATATCTCGTAGCGTTTGCACCTGGTTTGTTTCCCAAACAATTCCTTTAGGTGCATGATGATGGAATAGGCATTCATCTTCTCATGTTGCCTTTGTATTTCCGATGTCATCGATGCAAGTATGATGCATCCGGCATGATCGTCATCAGCCTTATGCTTCTGGTAAGCATCAATTTCCTCGATGGGAGCATCATCTTCAGGGACAGGGGGTATTGATGTATCAAGTACATACCCAATTTTCTCGAACTTCAAAACAATTTTGAGGTTGCGAAACCAGTCGGTGAAGTTTGAACCATTCAGTTTATTATCGGTAAGAATGTTTTGCAGATTGGTTTTAGTCATGATTTTAAGAGTGTGTGTTTAAACAAAACCTGAGAGTGAGAAAGAGTAAACGCATGTCATTCATTTGCTTTAAAGTATAACAATCTAAAATTATAGGCCTTTTAATTTATTTCAGATTGCTCCCACTATTTTGCCAAATTAATAACCCTCCATATTAATTCGAAGAATTTCACAAATCCTTTAGTGAGCTAGGATCCTAACTCCTGAGATTTCGCCTTGACTTTAGCCAACAAGCTAGTCCCATTCGTTAGGTAGATTCATGCAATCAATCACATCTCGAATGTGATTCCTAGGTTATTGGGTTACTAACCACATTAGTAACTAATATGTCATTCATATTAATCCCAACCATCTTGCCCATTAGTTTATGACAACATGAGTTTGCTCATCCAATTATCATAATCTAATTTAAGTACTACCCCATATTCATGAAAGAACGATTTTCGATAATCCAGGTGTTACCATAAGACCCCGAGCTTGACTTTAGCCAACAACCCAAAGGCCCCCAGTACTGCCGGCTGAATTATAATATTAGGGAGGGGCAACCGATTTTAATAACTTGCTTATTTACTTAACTTTTTAATGAGGGATTTTTATTTAAGTCTCATAATCTAACTTAGTCTTGATTTGCTTTAGCATACATCAGACACACATACATACATACATTGGTGTTATGGACATATCATCTAAATTATTCCGTCGAGCCAGAGACGGAATAAAAAGGCCAAACCTAAGGAAATACTAACTGTTACATATTTCTCTTTAGGTCCTCCGTCTTCTCCATGGCGCCTTGAAATTACATATTAATTTCTATACTACTATAAGAAAACTTCAACTGAATTGAAGGGAATTAGATGAGAGGAGAAATTACAATAGATAGTAGAAAGGCAGGACGCGCAGGCCCTATTTCAAAAAATACCAAAAGACTAAAAGATGGTCCAAATATGTCCATAACTCCAAACATGCTAAGACTCAATTAAATAAATTTAATTGGTTGATTACGTAACCGTCTTATATAATATTTAGGTTAATCACATTAACTCGTCAAATTAACTTTCATCCAATTTTACATCTTATCGTTTCGTATCTTTATATTAACCCTTAGATTAATATAACCATATAAAACGTCGATTATGCATGTCCCAATTATTTTGATTTCAATTCATTTAACGCTTTGATTTACAACTTGGTAAAAACAAACTTTTAAACGAATTTTTCATTCGATAATCAAAACAGAAAACTATTGATTTCCGAAACATATATATATATATATATATATATATATATATATATAAATTATTTACAAGCCGATTTTAACAATTAAAATCAAGTGGGATTCGGGCTTGGGCCCGAAACGGCAGCAGCCCCGCGGCTGCGCATGCGGCTGCTGCCGCGAGGCAGCAGCCGCGCGATAGCGGCTGGTCGCGCCGTGAGGCGCGACCCGAGCCGCTGTCGTATATTGTTTTTTATATAAAATATAAATATATATATATCAATTTTTAAAACGGCTTTAAAAACGTTTTTCAGAAATAGGAAAAACTACAATAGATTTCCGTTTTATCCTTTAGAATTAATAAAACTAATTTTATTAACCTAACTATAAAACAAATAGATTTTGTTATAATGATTATCAACCGAAATAATTAGGAACATACGCATAATCAATTTTAATTAACAATTAACTAAAATTTATTTATCTTTAGAATTAATTAACCAAACAATTTATTAATTAATCCTAACCATAAATATTTATTCAATCCTATTGAAAAAACTTCTAAATTTTCATATATGAAATAACGGATTTAACGATGGCTCTGATACCACTGTTGGAAATTAAGGCCAAGGTATAGCAGCGGAAATATAAAAATTTTAGCCTATTTCCTTTTAACCATAGGATCCTTTAATCGTTATTTCATATAAAGAGGGATAAGAAGGAATACCTTTCGATGAACAATCTACCGTTGTTAAAGAAGTGCCCACAATTCTTCTCCGAGATTCCAACCACAAAGTATAACACGGTGAGGTTAAGATGAAATCAACCCTTATGAGATGCAACCAAAATAGATTGCCTCTAATTAACCAACACAAGATCAAAGAGAAAAGGAGATGAATGAGATTAATCAATTGACGGAAGCCGTATGAATTCTTGTCCACGAACTAGGGGATGCGAATTCACTCTCTCTCTTTTAATGTAGGTTTCGAAAATCACATAAAGGGGAGTTAGGAGGCTTGGTCAAAATTCTCATAAGGAGGGGGTATATATAGTCGCTTGTATCTAAACCCTAGTTAGATAGGAATAGGTTACTTAATAGGAATTCCATTCGGAATAGGATTCCTAATTATTATCTTATAATATATCAAATACATTTAGGATAATAATAAATAACCTAATTGGATAATAATAGGAGTATATTAATCTAATTAAAACTCCTAACTTAATTATCTCTTAATTAATTTAATTCACAAACCTAATCAAATTAGGATTAATGGAATTAAAATAATTCCTTATTTCTATATATAAATTTCGGCCCCCTCCATTTAAACGGGCCTTACTGGGCTCAATTGGGCTTCCATCTATTAATCACATCCATCTCTCTTTTGGTTCCAAGTCTTATGTGTGATCCATTAGGTTCTTACTACTTCTGGCCGTATGCAACTATTAAATTAATTTCTTCAAGAATTATATTTAATCCTTGCATAACGGAATGATGTACTGAGTATGTTATTGGCAAGTCTGTAATCATTCCCCTAGAGTCCGTTAAGAAGACAGGTTGATTCTGTCGTTAACCCTTCCGTATTAGTTACAGTATAATTCGATCCTTTATCAACTATATCCTTGAACTGAATCTTATGACTATGGGTGATGTCAAGTCACATATAGCGAGACGTTCGTTTTACTTGTACAGGCCGAGTCAACTCAAATAGATAGGTTAAGTGAAATCTGTATTTCTACTCTTAAGCTATCACCTTGCAAGGATTTAGAGTCGAGTCTTCCACAAGCGATCCTTGGATATATCTCCCATTAATCGGGAGTGATAAATGCTCAATCCAATGTATAACTACCCTGACATTACCTCCTGTGACACCCAACCTTTGCAGTTCACACCCCAGAGTCATCTCTGTTAAGGATCGTGGGACCACAGGATCAAAGTCTCACATTCAGTAATTCAGGATGACCAATTAACATTCCTTTGAGTCTGAGGATTACTTATACCTATTAATACCAATGAGATGAACAGGTGACAAGGATGAATCTACCCATCCTGTTATCTCAAATCGGATCCCCAATCCTAATGAACGACGTTTCATCGGATCTATGTAACTATCTAGATATCTATATATATGAAGCTTGTGAGATCAGCTTTCTATCGGACAGAAGACATTGTTACATACAAGTCTCAACAGTGATATATCAATCCTAAACATATCACTTGACTTGGGGTGGTTTTAAGTTTATTAGTTTATTATAAAGTTTTGTCTCACTTCATGCTTGTATGAACACTTCATAATCACTTTAAACAAACTTACGGATTTCCTTTTATTAGACTTTATTTAGTGCTTAAAAGGGATTGCCTTTATATAGTTATAAAACATATATCTCATTAAAACAAATGATATAAAGAACAATTCATTTACATTAAGTTTGTATCCTGCAACAATTGACTATAGGACACTAAACCCCAACAATCAGAGTTATGAGAAAATATTATTAGAGCAAATGTATCAAGTCTAATGTGTACTGAGTATATTCCTTTTTCTATTGCTGTTCAATTAAGACAGATCAGCATAAAGCACAATACGTAAGTAAGCATCACATGAGATTAATCAATTTTGAATAAGGGATGCATAATTTTATAGATAGTCAGCAAGACAAAATACGCCAGATAAAGGAAACACAAAAAAAATACAAGTCAAGAAACAAACAAAAAAAACTAGCAAATCTAGCCAGACTATATCTTCCTATTGACTTGGGCAGGATTGACTTTGCCTTTTCCCTTTTGTTGCTGCCGACTACCAGATGCTTCTCCTGTGTGCTGAGTTCTATCAGCTTGTTCTTTCTCCCCCGTTTTGCCAGCATCGGGCGGAGGAGGAACGAATGTGTCGTTGAGAGCAGCACGAGTTAATCTTACGGAATACGCTTTAAGTCTTTTCGTGCTTTCCTTTAGACCATCAAAAACTGAAACACCATCGTCCAAGGTAGAACCGGGAATTCTGATAGAGGCACTGAGCATACTCAAAATATATTCTTGGGATTTGCCTACCCAAGTGATAGTGTCAGTCAGCATGGCGTAAGCTTGATGGTACATCTTAAGCAAAGCCGAATCATAGAACTGACGTTGAGCATTTGTGTGGCGCACATGTTTGTAGGTGGCTCGGGAGTATTGCAACAGTTCGTTCATCTTGAGTTGGTCAGTTTCCATTTCTTCCTTACTCAAGTTGAGTAGGCGGACTGCCTCACTTATTTACTCAATGGAACACTGGGACGAAGAGGAGATTAACTCATGAGTTCTTGTTTGCTCAGTGTTGAGCTGGGCGAAAAGTTGATGAACCTCAGCGGAGGTTGCATACATTGAGTTCACAGCTGACAAGTTGTTGAGTTGACCCTGGAGAGAGTTCATATGGTTTACCATTGTCATCTGGAGTTCAGCCAGCTTTACTATAGATTCCTGCTTGGGCTGTTGAGATTGGAGAGATGTCATGACACTCAGAAGATCCTTAAGACCTTTGATTTCGGTTAGAAGCTGAGTGACAGAAGAAAGTTGAGTTGGCTCAACATGAACAGACCCAGCGGCATCGGCATGAGAGGAATTCAGATCCTGGAGAAGAGTTTGAGCTGAGTCCATGATGCGACGCCCAGACTCAGTAGCATTAAGGTAAGCATATGTTGCCTCAGGATTGGGCCTAGTGGCCAGAATTCTAGTAGAAGCAGATGGTGGAGGAGTAGGGTGCTTTCTAGAACCAGATGGGCCAGCTCGGTCAACAGCTAGGCTTTTGTTCAGGTCAGTGTCAGGAATTGACTGTGCAGCATTCTATGTACTTGGGTTAGGAAGAGGTGGATCAGCAGAGATGTTAACCTGCTCATTATTGGATTGAAGTTGAGTTGGTGTAGGAGGAGGCAACTCAGCATGATCATGAGCAGGATTTTTCTTTGTTTGCTCATCCTCTTGAGCAGCTTGATCTTCGAGCTCTTGCTCGGCAGAGATTGGATTTTCAGGAGTCTTGGCTTGTTGCTCAGCATGAGTAACAGGGGCTTGCTTTTGTGTAAATTGCTCCGGAGCTGGCTCAATGACAGATGAAAAGAATTTGAATTGCATGTCAGAGAGATCAGTGATAGGATCCCGCAGAGGAGAATCATCCAGAAGGTCAATAACTGGGGATTTGTGAGCCTTTTTCTTAAGTCGCCTTAATTCTTAGCCTTTGGAGGAGAGGGGTCAGCTTGAATAGAGTCAAGAGATTCAGAAGATGAATTTACCCCTAGGTCAACATGATCCTTTGCGGTTGGCTCAGTTTGTTCTTCAACCAGCTCAGTGTTAACTGTCTCATGTTGCTCAACAGCTGCTGTCTCCTCAGCATTCAGCTGACCTCCGATATTACCCAACTCTTCTTCATCTTGGTCAGTGGGGGTTTTCTCAAGATCAATGCCTTGACTTCTCATAAAATGTGAGTCTTCAGAGATGACAACGTCAAGTGGGGGTGCATCAATAGGACTCATCCCAGAAGAGATCTTCTTCTTCTTTCTCAGAGGCTGTTCGGGAGTATCCTCTTTTTCTTCTTCCTCAGGCTCAGCTGGCCTTTTGAGGTTTTCTGCTGACCTAGGTTCAACCTGACTTGGCTCAGCATCAGATTTCTTTCCTCTTGACACAATTTTCAACTTCTTCGGAGCTGTGTTAATGTTCCGAGTTGCCTGATCAGCTTTCCTCTTTTTATCTAACTTAGCTTGGTCAGCAGGTTTAGCCATGGCGATCTTCCCTTCCTTGGGTTGCACATCCTGTACAGCATTGACTTCTTCCTCATTTTCCTCAGTGACCCCTTTTCCCTTCTTAGACTTGAGGGGTTGGTTGTATACTATCCCAAACAGCAGAGCCGCTGTGATTTCAGTTCCCCAAGTCTCAATTTCATTAATCATGTCTATTTGATGATCTTCAAGGATTTTTGTAATGAGGGACCCCATCCTGAGTTTCCCAGTACTTCGTTGAAGTGCACCGATAAGAAACACCGGCATGTTGAGTGGTTGATAGGTCAGCATGTGCCAGATGAAGCACTGCTCGAAGTTTGAAGCTGATGATGCTGAGTTGATTTTAGGGAAGATAAAGTTAGTCAAGATGTAGTGAGCCATCTTTTGATTCTGACCCATACATGTACTAGCTATTTCCCCTTTGTGGTCCTCCGGCTTACAGAACATCACAGTGTGGTCAAGTTTCTCCTTTGTAGTCCTGAATTCTTTCCCTTTGGCTGGCAGTTTTAGCAAGGTTGCTAGATAAGATGAGGTAATCGTTATTTTTTGGCTTTTGACATGGGTTACCAGATGGTCAGCATCTTCTTCGTCAACACAGAGGTTGGAGTAGAATTCCCTTACCAACCTAGGGTAGGTTTTACCAGGAAGGGAGAAGAGTCCAGCCCATCCATTTTTCGAGATCCACTCACAGAACGGTTGCTCAGCCATTACGAAGCTTGGAGAGAACCACCGACAGCGAAGTACCTCATGGTTCTTAATACTTTTATAGACTTTAAGGAATATCTTTTCATTGGGCTGCTTGTCCTTCTTTTTCTTCTTCTTTTTTGAAGAGGTTGTCAGCTTGAGGGCTCTTGCTTGGAGTTTGGTCATGCTGACCTTGTCCTTGAGACTTGGTGGAAGTCTCGCTATATTCCTGCTGAGGAGGAGATTTAGGGTTTTCATCGGAGTGATTTCTGTCGTAATCACCACCGGAGATATTCTGAGAGTCCGACATGATTTTCTCAGAGATTTTTAAGAGGTTTGGGAATTTTAGATAGAGAAGAAGATTGAATGCCAGAAATCTTAAGCGTAAAGAGATACAAGTGGGAATTCGTCCACTATTTATAGGGATGTCGAGTTGATCTGAAGCATTGAGGTGGCGGTTTGACCTCGAGGTAATCAACCGATAATGATTCTGGTATTTATGACACAATCCGCGCGTGTGTTTTCTAATTATTGCGCTTACATCATTCTAGGTGGCTATTTAATACGCGTGCCATCATTAATTGTGCAATGGATCTTTACTCAGCGTTAAGAATTCTAAACGTTTGGAGTTCTGAGTAGTCAGTTTTACGTAGAGAATTATTCGGGTGCTTAGTAACTTGGCTTAAGATAATCACTCAGCATGTATATCTACTCAGCATGGGGTGATTTCATATCATATTTGACTCACCATGCAATAGTTACATATTTAGCACAAATCACTCAGCATGGTAATCACTCAAAGTTCACATAGAATTTTATTGAACAGGATTAGACATACCCATTGCTTCCCTTAGTATGTTGAATTGCTCACGAGCCAGATGTTGAAACACCGTTTCCACAAGATTTTGATTTGACAAAATCATCCATGGTTAAGAGGCAATTAAATTTAGATGCTTTGATTTAATTGTACTAATATGTTTGTTAAATATTGAGTGCAAAAATATATAAAAGACAGGACAAAAGTCAGCACAAACAAAGCTGAGTAGAACGGAACTCAGTATGACAGAATGAAAGCTGAGTGGAGTAGGACTCAGAAGCAAAACGAGGCTGACTAAAGTTGAAGACTTCTTCAGGAGAAGTTAAACAGAACGGAGCTGACCTAGAAGGAACTCAGCATGAACGTTGAATATTCGAAGAGAACAAACGAAGTTGAGTGACAGTCAGGACAGCATGAAGAATCCGTTCACTAAAGGACAAAGTCTACCAATCTTCTGCACCAATAATTGGAACCTTGAAGACACCTAAAAGACTAATTCCAAGAGTCATGGGACGTTGGATTATTGGAAACAGACAACTGGCACAAAAAGACAAGCCAGACGCAAGAAGACAAAACTGTCGTCTGAAGAAAATAGTGAAAGGGAATGGCGGAGCAGTCTGAAGACTAACCAGAAATTGTTCCCCTAAAGAGCCGTTTTGGTGTTAACGGTAACAACAATTCAAAGGATCCAAATCTGCAATTTCCTTCTATAAAAGGACAATGAAGAACCTTGGATCTGCACCGAAGCATCAAGAGAAAAATACAAAGAGAGAAAATCTTGAAAGCACTCAAATACAAAAGGATCTTACACCCACTTTTCTATTCTCTGTGTAAATGCTAGATTGATTGTTGTGTAATCATCTAAAGTGTTCTTTAGCATAAAAAGAACAAGTGTGTGATCAATAGGAATATTGAGAGTGTTAAGCTGAGTGCTTGGTTGTAAGCATTCAGTGGTAGAGAAATCTAGGTGCTGGGTTGTAGCACTTAGTAGGAGTTGAGTAGACGAATAGAGGAAGGTACTCTTGCATATTCAACTGCCTTGTAATTGGTTTGTGCTCTACCGTTAAAGAGCTCAGTATTGGATTCAAAAAGCCCGGAGGACTTTGGGGACTGGACGTAGGCAGAGAGGCCGAACCAGGATAAGTGATACTGAGTAATCTCTGAACTCTCTCTTATATTGTATGTGTTGTTTGCTAAATTTACTCAGCATATAAATTGGCTAAGCTGACCTTGAGTAAATAAGTGGTGCTGAGTTAGAAGCTGACCTCCAAGAGTGTCAATTCTCAACTCACGAGAAAACAACTTTAGTCAACATCTGACTAAAGCTGTCTTCAAACATATCTCACCAAGCTGACCAAAAGCAGAGTTAATAAACTCTCCAAATTACTTCCAGTCAGCTTAATTAAAACGCGAAAAAGTTATATTAGTTCCTAACCCCCCCTTTGGAACTAAATATCAGGGACCAACAAGTGGTATCAGAGACTAAGCTCACTACTCAAAGATTTAACAATCTTGAGCCGATCCCTAAAAATGGGTGAGAATAGCACTCGGTTCCTTCCAGGAAACCAAACAACACAGATACTCCCTGAGGGACTATCAATCACTAGACCTCCCCTATTCTTTGGATCTAATTATACATTTTGGAAGAATATGATGAAGAACTTTATTCAAGCCACAAACATGAGTGCATGGCTTGCAATAGTTCAAGGTCCACATATACCTTATAAAACTGTTGATAATGAGAAAGTTATCAAAAGTGAAACTGAGTGGACAGAGGATGACCTTAGAAAATTACAAAATAATGCTTCGGCTATCAATATGCTTCACTGTGCGTTAGATGCTGCAGAATACAATAAGATTTCAGGTTGTGAGTCAGCACAGGAGATCTGGAAGAAGTTGGAAGTGACCTATGAAGGCACTAGCAAGGTCAAGGAATCCAAAGTGAACCAACACATGCGATTGTATGAGCTGTTTGAGATGAATGAGAATGAAGACATCTCAGAAATGAACGCAAGGTTCACAAATATTATAAATGAGCTAAAAAGGCTTGGAAAGAACTTCACTGAAGAGGAACAGGTGAAGAAAATTATGAGAAGTCTGCCTAAGAGTTGGCAAGCAAAGAAAACAGCCGGAGAAGAAGCTCAAGACTTGACTACCTATAAATATGATGAGCTGATCGGATCCCTGCTGACCCATGAAATCTCTATGAAAAACTTTGAAGCCAAAGAGAAAGAAAAATCAGAAGATAAGAAACAAAAGTCACTTGTCATGAAAGCTGACTCGACTGAAGCTGAGCCAACTGATGATGAGGAAATAGCCATGTTCACCAGAAAAATGAAGAAGCTGTTCAGAAGGAATGATAGAAACGGCAAAAGGTCATTTAGAAGAAATGACAAGTATAAAGCTGAGTCAAGTGACAAGTACAAGAAGGACAGCTCGAAGTCTGTCACATGTTTTGAGTGTCATCAAACCGGGCACATCAAGTCAAGCTATCCCAACCTCAAGAAAGAGAAGAAGGGAAGCAAAAAGGCTATGGTAGCCACATGGAGTGACAGTGATGAGTCAACATCATCTGAAGCTGAGCAAAATGAAATAGCCAACATATGTTTTATGGCAGATGATGGAGCTGACCAATTCCAATCTGAACAAGCTGACCTTTCTGATGAAACTGACCAAGAGAATCACAACAATGAGGTAACATCCTTACTTTTTCTTAGAAACGAAATGGTAAATGCCCTGAGTGACTTATATACACTAACTACGAAGTGTAACAAAAAGATTAAGGCACTCAGCAGGCGCTGTGATGAGATTGAAGAGGTCAAGCTAAGTGACCTCCGATATCTTCTCCAGGACAACTCTGACTTGCATACCAACATGCAAATCTTACATAAGTTTGTCACGGAGGTTCAATCTGAGTCAAAGAAACTTAGAAAGGATATCACAACATTACAAAGTCAAGGGAAGGGCTAAAAAAGAAATAAACCCCATACTGGGTACGCAAATACCAGTCAGCATAAGCAATTTACTCAATGTGAGTGTTGTGGAAAAATGGGATACACAAAGGATGTGTGCTGGCATAACAAACGGATTGTCCAATGTGACTTCTGTGGAAGAAAAGGGCATACCACAAAAGTATGTTGGCATGCTCAACACAATAATGCTGACCATACTCAGTTCAACCCACAAAGGGTACCTTTTGTGATTTCTGTGGTAAGCCAGGCCACACCACAAAAGTATGCCGTCACAAGTTAAAATATGATTTTGCACCTGTTTATACTAACAAGAAAGGACCCAAAAGGAATTGGGTACCTAAAAATGAATAGTTTAAACTGCAGGTCAGCTTGACATGCGTGGAGAAGTCAAAACTATGGTATATAGACATCGCATGCTCAAGGCACATGACAGGTGATGAAACTCAGTTCATCACACTAGAGCTTAAACGAGGTGGAAGTGTAAGCTTCGGAGACAACAAGAAGGGTAAGATAGTCGGCTCAGGTACTATCGGAGGTAACCCAACCATTGAGTCTGTCTCCTTAGTTAAAGGTCTCAAATACAATCTGCTGAGTGTAGCTCAGCTTTGCAAGAGCGGCAGAAAGGTTGTATTTGATGATACTAAGTGTCAAATACTCGAGGGAAATACAAATGAATTGATTTTAACTGCCCCTCGTGTAGAAAATGTATATATGTTAAACTTAGAAAAACAGTTTTCTAAAAACATATGCTTAGTGTCTAAAGAGGACAACTCCTGGCTATGGCATAGAAGACTTGGGCATGTCAGCATGGACCTTCTTGCTAAATTAGCTAGAAAGCAATTAGTTGAGGGATTACCCAAATTAAAATTTGAAAAAGATCAACTGTGTAAAGCCTGTCAGCAAGGCAAACAAACTAAAAAGTCATTTCATAGCAAAAATATTGTCTCAACCAAAAGACCATTGGAATTACTACACTTGGATCTTTTTGGACCTATCCAGCCACTCAGCTTGGGAGGTAAGAAATTTTCCTTGGTTATTGTAGATGATTTCTCTCGGTACACTTGGATCATCTTGCTAAGTAGCAAGGATGAAACCTTTGAGATGTTTACCACATTGATCAAAAAGCTTGAAAATGACAAAGACCTAAGAGTAGCTCACATTAGAAGCGACAATGGTGGAGAATTCAAAAACCAACAGTTTGATGAATTCTGTGAAACCAGTGGTATTGACCACAACTTCTCTGCTCCTAGAACACCTCAACAAAATGGGGTCGTTGAAAGGAAAAATAGAACCATTGTCGAAATAGCTAGGACAATGCTGAGTGAAAATAGGCTTCCAAAGTACTTCTGGGGTGAAGCTGTTCACACGGCATGTTACATACTGAATAGGGCTCTAGTTAGACCTATACTTAAGAAAACCCCATATGAGCTTTGGAAAGGACGAAAGCCCAACATTGGATACTTTTGTGCCTTTGGGTGTAAATGCTTTATACTCAATACAAAAGACAACCTTGCTAAATTTGATGCTAAAGCTGACGAGGCGATCTTTTTAGGGTACTCAACAAACAGTAAAGCATATAGAGTATTTAATAAAAGAACTCAGGTTGTAGAAGAGTCTGTACATGTTGAGTTCGATGAAACTGACCCTACAGGTAAGTCAGCTCAGCCTGAAGAAGATGAACCAGGCTCAGCTTTCGCTGATCAACCAGAAGCCTCTGTGTCTTCTATACAGGAGCTGACCCAAGGTAAGCAAGAAATTGAAATATCATTTGCTGACCAATCTACTCCTGTAGAGATTGTAGAAACCCCTCTTCCAAACGACTCAACATTGCCCAAGGAAATAAAGATCCCAAGAGGACATACAGAACAAGCCATTCTTGATGCCGCCAACAACAAATTAATGACCAGAGATCAGCTTAGAAAATACCTCAGCAATGTTGCATTCGTCTCAATACATGAGCCAAAGAACTTTGCCGATGCTGAGCAAGATGAATATTGGATCAATGCTATGCAAGAAGAGCTTGATCAATTCACCAGAAATGAGGTATGAGATTTAGTACCTAAACCTAGGAATCAAAAGCCCATAGGAACCAAGTGGGTCTTTAGAAATAAGCTAGATGAGCATGGAAATGTGATTAGAAACAAAGCTCGACTTGTAGCCCAAGGCTATAGTCAGCAAGAGGGTATAGACTATGGAGAAACATTCGCTCCTGTTGCTAGATTAGAAGCTATACGTATATTGTGTGCCTATGCCAGTTACATGAACTTCAAACTATACCAAATGGATGTAAAAAGTGCGTTTCTTAATGGCTTTATAAACGAAGAGGTATATGTTAATCAACCTCCTGGGTTTGAAGATCCAAAATTTCCAAACCACGTTTATAAACTCAAAAAGGCCATGTACGGCCTAAAGCAAGCTCCAAGAGCTTGGTATAAAAGGTTGACCAACTTCCTGCTGACCAGGAACTATGTCAAGGGAAAAGCTGACACAACCTTGTTCATTAAGAAAAAGGGTAAACATACCCTACTTGCACAAATATATATAGATGATATAATATTTGGTGCTACTGACGATTCTTTGTGCAAAGAATTTAGCCAACAGATGCAAACTGAGTTTGAGATGTCAATGATGGGTGAACTCAACTTCTTCCTTGGACTTCAAATCAAGCAAGGTAAGAATGGCATCTTTATAAGTTAGTCTAAGTACACCAAGGAAATGTTAAAGAAATTCAGCATGGTAGATTGCAAACCAATATCAACCCCCATGGGTACTGATACTGTCCTATGCAAGGATGAGAAGAGTAAGTCAGTTGATAGTAAGCTCTATCGAGGTATGATAGGTTCTTTACTCTATCTCACTGCTAGTAGACCAGATATTCAATACTCAGTATGCTACTGTGCTAGATATCAAGCTGACCCTAGGGAATCTCATCTAACTGCTGTAAAAAGAATTTTTAGATACTTGCAATGCTCAGTTGATGCAGGTCTATGGTATCCAACCTCAAATGACTTCACACTTATTGGATATACTGATGCTGACTATGGACGAGATAAGCTAGAACGGAAGAGTACTTCGGGAGGATGCCATTTTCTCAGAAGCTGCCTAGTATCTTGGTTCAGCAAGAAGCAATCATCCGTAGCCCTATCTACAACTGAAGCTGAGTACGTGGTTGCTGGAAGCTGTGTTGCTCAAGTCCTATGGATAAAGCAACAGCTTGAGGATTATGGAGTCAAATGTGACAACAAAAGTGCCATTGATCTATCAAAGAACCCAATCCAACACAGCAGGATGAAGCATGTTAGCATAAGGCATCACTTCATCAGAGATCATGTACTAAAAGATGAGATCAAGCTGACCTATGTGCCAACAAATGATCAGCTGGCAGATATCTTCACAAAGCCCTTGGCACGAGAACAATTCAACACACTAAGGGCAGCAATTGGTATGTCAAATCCACTCTAACTAAATCTGTATCGAATAATTGCCATATGAGTGGAACTTTGAATGATTGTGCAAATGCCATGTTGAGTAAAATATCTACTCCTTACTAAGTTTGAAAATGAAAAAGCCACCCTATGCTGAATTGACATATATATTGAGTGATGATACTGAGTAGGCATAAAAGCTGAGTAAACATCCTATGCTGAGTAGATAAACATATTGAGTAATCACTCTATACTGAGTAAATACACATGCTGAGTGAGCAACGTATGTTGAGTTAATTAGAGATAGAGAAATTATCCTCACAAAAGTTAGGCACTCAATATCGTGTATGCTTCGAATTCTAGCAAAACCTAGTAAAAACTCACTCGCGTAAAAAGAACCTACACGTGTAACCTCTGGCACCTTGGGAAGACGCACATTAAATCCCATGCGCCGAAGATGTCATAAATGATAGAATTTTTGTCGGTTGAACGTCCCTAGGTAAAAACGGCTAGTTAATGATTAAGGGCCGCCGTAAATTTATATAAAAAGTGGAAGAATCCCCACTCTTCATTCCTTACCCCTGTAATCTCCTGAAATCGAACCTCTTGCTCTCTCTAAGAACCTCAAAACCTTCAAAAATGGCTCCCAGCAAAAACAAAACCTCTAAAACTCAAACTACAGACAAACCCACTAACCACGCGGGTCCTTCGACGGAAATAGAAAGGAAAATGATCAAGGTACACTCAAAGGTCAACAATCTGGAGGTTTTAAAATGTCGATGGTTTTCTCCAAGTTTTGTCTCGTCTGAGAAACCATTCTGTGAATGGATCGAGAAGAACAAGTGGAAAGGTCTCTTCTCTCTTTCAGGAACAACCTATCCCAGGTTAGTACGGGAATTCTACTCGAATCTACGTGTTGATGCAGATGACTCTGACTATTTGGAGACCACTGCTAAAGGTCAGAAAATCATCGTAACCCCTGCCTATTGATAGGGGTCAAAACCCCTATCTTTGGGTACGGTTTTAGGACGGATTTTAGCATTATTTAGTTAATAAGCGAGCATTTGTCGCATTTAAATGCTTTTGTGTGAGTTAGTTAGGAATTGGAAACGTTTTATTTATTTTTCGTTGTTTAGGCTCGTTTTATGACCAATTTAGGCAATTACGGCCAAAATAGCATGCATAGTATAATTCTGTTATCTTTTGAAGCTAATTGGTCCGTCAAAAGTCCCACCAAACGAAGCGTTTGCTCAAAATAAGCGATTGGCGGGTCAATTTAGCCTTTGGACTAATGTTATCTGGAGTTTCTGTACATGCGCAGGTATAAGTTCGGACGAAAAAGGCATCGACGGAAGTCGGCAAGCACGCGGGGGCATACCGGGCAAGAATGCTCGACGAGCGGGCCTCTATAGGCCATGCCTGCTTGGGCGAGCAGGATGCCTGCTCGCCGAGCAGGCCGCCAGAGGCAAAATTCACCAACTGTCAGAAGTCAATCCAGGGTATGCCACTTCCACTGAGCTTCAAAGCTATTTTGCTAAGCTAACAGCGGAACTGACCACCTCTAGCGCAACTGCCAATCCTGAGTCTGCTACATCTGCTGAGTTGCAAGACTGCTTTACCAAGCTGAATGCTGTGCTGACCAAATCAAGTCCACCCGGCAATGCTGAGTTTGCCACCTCTGTCGAACTTCAACAATGCTTCACCAAGCTTCATACTGAGCTGACCAATACACGTGACTTAGTATCCTCCTCTTCTCAGTGTACTATTGACCAATTAAGTGAAGCAGTCAGACTACTCAACATCGACAGAGCCCAGATGGATGTTGATCCCATCTCCAACACTGAACTCATGAGCTTTTCACAAGCTATCATGAAGGCAATGCGCATCAACAATGGCCAGCGCATGTTTTATGATTCTGCTCTGCTGAAACTGTTCCATCAAGCTTTTAGACAGATCACAGGCTCACTCACCTGCCTGAGCAAATCTCATGAATGCCTCCTCAGCATGATCAGTAGCTCTCTTCGGGTTCCTAGGCATATCCAGGACGATAGTGTCCCAGTTATTGATGGCTTGGGTGAAAGCACCAAAAGGCTTCAGCGCTACTCCCATTATCTCTCCTCTGCAGCATGAAATGAAACTTTCCTCTACAAACCCGATGATGGAAAAACGGGGGAGACAAGTCAAGGAGGAACTCAGCGTCAAGGAGGAACTCAGCGTCAAGGAGGAACTCAGCGTCAAGGAGGAACTCAGCCTCAGCCTGCAGGTAATGCTTCTGGAAGCAAAGAGAAAGAGGAAGGAAAAGGAATTGCTCACGCTGATCACTCAGCTCAGAAAAAGAAGAAGTAGAACTTGCTTAGTCAATGTCTAAAAACTTATCCCATTATCCTGTCTTTGAATGTTGTTTAGGTCAATGTGCTTTTTTGTTGTTTCAGTCAATATGCCTTCTTGTTGTTTAGATCAATATAACAAGTATTAGTTTCCTTCCTGACCTGACTAATAAAATTTGAACAAACAAATCAAGAAGTTAAAAACACTCAGTATACATTAACACTAAAACAACTTATGCAATAAACTGAGAAACAACATACTTCTAATATTTTTGAAAAACTGACTTCAATCCAGACTAGCTCAAAACTAAAACTGAGTCAGTATATACAAATGTCTTAAGTCTAATTAGATCTTGGAAGGTTTAGAATTAAGTTAAGACAATATGTGTGCAACCCTTACGGGGGAGTCATTTCAAAAATATCAATCATGGGGTAACTTATAACTGAGTTCCATAATTATGTATTTTGCCAACATCAAAATGGGGGAGTTTGTTGAAACACTGTTTCCACAAGATTTTGATTTGACAAAATCATCCATGATTAAGAGGCAATTAAATTTAGATGCTTTGATTTAATTGTACTAATATGTTTGTTAAATATTAAGTCAAAAATATATAAAAGACAGGACAAAAGTCAGCACAAACAAAGCTGAGTAGAACGGAACTCAGTATGACAGAATGAAAGCTGAGTGGAGTAGGACTCAGAAGCAAAACGAGGCTGACTATAGTTGAAGACTTCTTCAGGAGAAGTTAAACAGAACTGAGCTGACCTAGAAGGAACTCAGCATGAACGTTGAATATTCGAAGAGAACAAACGAAGTTGAGTGACAGTCAGGATATCATGAAGAATCCGTTCACTAAAGGACAAAGTCTGCCAATCTTCTGCACCAATAATTGGAACCTCGAAGACACCTAAAAGACTAATTCCAAGAGTCATGGGACGTTGGATTATTGGAAACAGACAACTGGCACAAAAAGACAAGCCAGACGCAAGAAGACAAAACTGTCGTCTGAAGAAAACAGTGAAAGGGAATGGCGGAGCAGTCTGAAGACTAACCAAAAATTGTTCCCCTAAAGAGCCGTTTTGGTGTTAACGGTAACAACAATTCAAAGGATCCAAATCTGCAATTTCCTTCTATAAAAGGACAATGAAGAACCTTGGATCTGCACCGAAGCATCAAGAGAAAAATACAAAGAGAGAAAATCTTGAAAGCACTCAAATACAAAAGGATCTTACACCCACTTTTCTATTCTCTATGTAAATGCTAGATTGATTGTTGTGTAATCATCTAAAGTGTTCTTTAGCATAAAAAGAACAAGTGTGTGATCAATAGGAATATTGAGAGTGTTAAGCTGAGTGCTTGGTTGTAAGCATTCAGTGGTAGAGAAATCTAGGTGCTGGGTTGTAGCACTTAGTAGGAGTTGAGTAGACGAATAGAGGAAGGTACTCTTGCATATTCAACTGCCTTGTAATTGGTTTGTGCTTTACCGTTAAAGAGCTCAGTATTGGATTCAAAAAGCTCGGAGGACTTTGGGGACTGGACGTAGGCAGAGAGGCCGAACCAGGATAAGTGATACTGAGTAATCTCTGAACTCTCTCTTATATTGTATGTGTTGTTTGCTAAATTTACTCAGCATATAAATTGGCTAAGCTGACCTTGAGTAAATAAGTGTTGCTGAGTTAGAAGCTGACCTCCAAGAGTGTCAATTCTCAACTCACGAGAAAACAACTTTAGTCAACATCTGACTAAAGCTGTCTTCAAACATATCTCACCAAGCTGACCAAAAGCAGAGTTAATAAACTCTCCAAATTACTTCCAGTCAGCTTAATTAAAACGTGAAAAAGTTATATTAGTTCCTAACCCCCCCTTTGGAACTAATTATCAGGGACTAACACCAGAGGCTTAGTGAAGATATCTGCCAGCTGTTCATCTATTGGAACGTAGGTCAGCTTGATCTCACCTTTGAGTACATGATCTCTGATGAAGTGATGCCTTATGCTGACATGCTTCATGCTGCTGTGTTGGATTGGATTTTTGGATAGGTCAATGGCACTCTTGTTGTCACATTTAACCTCTATTGTTTCCGTTTTGACTCCATAATCCTCAAGCTATTGCTTAATCCATAGGACTTGTGCAACACAGCTTCCAGGAGCTACGTACTCAGCTTCAGTTGTAGACAGGGCAACTGATGACTGCTTCTTGCTGAACCAAGATACTACACAGCTTCCAAGGAAGTGACATCCTCCCGAAGTACTCTTACGCTCTAGCTTATCTCGTCCATAGTCAGCATCAGTGTATCCCATGAGTGTGAAGTCATTTAAGGTTGGATACTATAAACCTGCATTAACTGAGCTCTGCAAATATCTAAAAATTCTTTTTACAGCTATAAGGTGAGATTCCCTGGGGTCAGCTTGATATCTTGCACAATAACATATTGAGTACTGAATGTCAGGTCTACTAGCGGTAAGATAAAGTAGAGAGCCAATCATACCTCGATATAGCTTGCTATCTACAACTTTACCTTTCTCATCCTTGCATAGGACAGTGTCAGTAGCCATTGGGGTTGATATGGGTTTACTATCTTTCATATCGAATTTCTTTAGCATTTCTTTGGCGTACTTGGACTGACTAATGAAGATGCCGTTCTTACCTTGCTTGATTTGAAGTCCAAGGAAGAAGTTAAGTTCGCCCATCCTAGACATCTCGAACTCAGTTTGCATTTGCTTACTAAATTCCATGCACAAGGTTTCGTCAGTAGCGCCAAAGATTATATCGTCTACGTAAATTTGTGCCAGCAGGGTATGTTTACCCTTTTTCTTAATGAACAAGGTTGTGTCAGCTTTGCCTCTGATATAATTACTGGTCAGCAGGAAGTTGGTCAACCTCTCATACCAAGCTCTTGGAGCTTGCTTCAGGCCATATAAGGCCTTCTTGAGTTTATAAACGTGGTTTGGAAGTTTTGGATCTTCAAACCCTGGAGGCTGACTAACATATACCTCTTCGTTTATGAAGCCATTAAGAAAGGCACTTTTAACATCCATTTGATATAATTTAAAGTTCATATAGCTAGCATATGCACACAATATACGTATAGCCTCTAACCTAGCAACAGGAGCAAAGGTCTCACCATAGTCAATGCCCTCTTGCTGACTATAGCCTTGGGCTACAAGTCGGGCTTTGTTTCTGACTACGTTGCGTTGCTCATCTAGTTTATTTCTAAAGACCCACTTAGTTCCTATGGTCTTTTGATTCCTAGGTTTTGGTACTAAATCCCATACCTCATTTCTTGTGAATTGATCAAGCTCTTCTTGTATAGCATTGATCCAATATTCATCGTGCTCAGCATCGGCGAAGTTCTTTGGCTCATTTACTGAGACGAATGCAACATTCCCGAGATACTTTCTAAGCTGATCTCTTGTCATCAGCTTGTTATCAGCGGCATCAAGAATGGACTTCTCCGAATGTCCTTTTGGAATTTTTATTTCTTTAGGTAATGTTGAGTTGTCTGGAATAGGTGTTTCTACAATATCTGCAGGAATAGATTGGTCAGCAAATGTAATTTCGGGTTCGTGTTTACCTTTGGTCAGTGATAGGGGTCAAAAACCCCTATCTTTGGGTACGGTTTTAGGACGGGTTTTAGAGTTATTTAGTTAATAAGCGAGCAATTCTCGCATTTAAATGCTTTTATGTGAGTTAGTTAGGAATTGGAAACGTTCTATTTACTTTTCGTCGTTTAGGCTCGTTTTATGATCAATTTAGGCAAATACGGCCGAAATAGCATGCATAGTAGAATTCCGTTATCTTTCGAAGCTAATTGGTCCGTCAAAAGTCGCACCAAACGAAGCGTTTGCTCAAAATAGGCGATTAACGGATCAATTTGGCTTTTGGACTAATGTTTTCTGGAGTTTTTATGCGTGTGCAGGTGTAAGTTCGGACGAAAAAGGGCATAGAAGTCACTCGGCATGAATCGAGCACGCTTCGGGCGAAAACGCTCGGTGAGCAGGGCCCCACGGGCCATTTCTGCTCGCCAAGCAAGCCCCTGGTGGCCTGCTCGCCGAGCAGGCCACTAGGCGCCTGCTCGGCGAGTAGGGGGCTGCTCGGCGCGAGCAGCCCTGCTCGCCGAGCAGCCTTCCCTGCTCGGCGAGCAGCCCTGCGAGAATTGGTCAAAAAGACCAATTCCGCCCCCACGAAGCCACGTTCGGCCCCACGTCTTCCTACACCAATAAGGACACGAAAATAGGTCAAAACGAGGCCCGAGACGCGTCTATAAATAGGATTTTTCCATTGTAAATTAGATATCTTTTTCCTTTGTAATTTTCTTAGCTTTCCACCTTGAGAAATCATTTCCACCTCCTCCATATCCTTCAAACCTCCATTGAAGACACCTCCGAAGCTCCGTTCACCGAGGATTGCTCAAGTTTCATCCTTAAATCCTAGAAAGACGCCTGCATTGGTAGACAGGTTCCCTGAAAGGGATTTTTCTTCTTTTATATTCTGTCTAGCCTCTGATACATGCTATGAATTCTAGGTTTATTGTAACTTCGTGACAATATTTCCATCTTTGATATATAATATAGTTTTTGTTTATTCAATTGTTTTGATGTTTTAATCTTTGTCTTACGCTTTGTCTGATTGGTTTAACTCATTCGATAATCCCAAAATTAGGTTGGCACATATTGCGAGCTGAATCTGACCTAGTCAGTGCCTATAGGATTGACGACCCTATAGAAGATTAAGCCCAAATTACTGAGCCTTAGAGCTAGTTTCGGCCTTACAAGGGAATCACGAACTAGGGACTTTAGGAGGATAGGTCGGGTTAATTGCCTTGGATACAAGTGACTTAGTTTCAATTCAATTGCTTAAACATTCTATCATTGTTATCATCGTATCCCTTCATGTTCATTCAGTTAATTGTATTGGTAAAAGATCAATTAGGGGTAGAGTAACTTAGTTAGGCGTAGAATAACTCAGTTAGAATTAGATAACTTAGCTAGGATTAGCATAATTCAACCTAGGAGTAGATTAATTTAAACAAACCAACTCAAAACCCCCTAAGCCTAGATAACATCCGAGACCGAGTAGCTTGATACTTGCAAAAATAAATCCTGTGGACGATAACCTGGACTTAAACCAGAAATTTATTACTTGATAACGACGGGGTACACTTATCCCTTAGTGAGGTTTCCCAGAAACCGCATCAAGTTTTTGGCGCCGTTGCCGGGGATTTATTTCTTCTACAATATCGAACCAAAGGTCGATTTGTTAGTTTAGGCATTCATTGTAAATATCTTTGTTTATATTGTCTATACTTGTTAATATATAATTTCTTTATACTTTTCTATACTTGTTCATATTTGTATACTGTTACTTATCAACTTTTGTGCTAGAACTTCACTTTTTCTCAGCATTCTCTGATCAATGAATTGGCAAGAAAAAGTCGAGTGGCAAGCTCAAAGGTTTACTATCCCATCAAGACAATACATTCATGCCCTGGAGAATGAGGCTCCCAATCCCTCCATGGCCGACTTAAATGAGAAAATGGATATCTTGATGGCGAAACTGAGCCTCAACACCAATGAAAGTGTAAGTTTTGTGGGTAATCACCAAAGGTATAATTCTAACCCCAATTCTTACAGCTTTTATAGTAGTGATTGGAGGAGACCTCAACACTCAAATCTGTCCTACGGGAACCCTAACATGCTGAGGCCTCCAAATAGGTTTGTTAATGAGCACAGGGAAAACGAATTGGGAATGTTCCCTTACGAGCAAGCAAGCCAAGTTCCTCCACAACCCTCTAGCTCACGAGATGAGGTGTTGTCCCTTTTGAAAGGAATATCAGCCCGACTTACAATCAATGAGGAGGTTTGCAAGGACTTGAGCAACCAATTGGCTCAAATAAACCATGAGATGCAAGAGCACTCCCGAGATGCCCTCCCAAGAATAAAGGAAAACATAGAAATCCCACGAAGGGAATCAGCTCAAGCCATCTCTTTGAGGAATGACAAAAAGGTAGAACCAAGTCCACTATCACATGCATCACTCGAGGTAAGTGAGGAACCGGAAGCGGTAAGCAACCCCGGTTCAAAATCTGAAATTCTAAATCATGTGATAGAGATAAAAGATCAAATCAAAACTTGTGTATCTCAACTACCTTTTCCTCAAAAATTAGAAAAGTTTAGGTTTGCTTCATGCTCAGAAGTTTTCATTCTCTTCGACCTACCAAGAGAATCCAAAAGGGAGCAAACCAAACTTTTTCATAATATGTTTAAATTCGACCTCCTGCTTTCATTAAACTTATTAGAGGCTCTTAATCCGTTTTGTAGGAACGGGTTATTTCTCAAGGAGTTCGAGTTCCTAACGCGAGTAGAAGCTTACACCTAGGAAGGAACTCCATGTCGAGCTAACCGACTATAAAGTAGCGCTTCTTGGGAGGCAACCCAAGTTTGGATTAAACTTTTTCTAGGTTTGTTTTTCTTTTTTCAATTATAGATTTCTGTTTTTAACTTTGGTTAGTAAGTTGTCTTCTCCACCCTAACTTTTTTGCACATGCGCTTGATGGTTTTAGATGCAATGTTGGAACTTATTGCATATTTTAAGTGTGAGGAGGAGGGGTAGACAAACTTACAAAAATTTGTATAATTTTTAAATTTTTGTTGCGTCGTGTCTAGTTTAGTTTTTCGTTTTTCGGGTTTTATTTATGTTTTACATGTTTAGGACCTAAAACCATGAACCTCCTTCGAATCTAAACTTCGTTATTTGTCTTTGAGGGCTGAGAACCGAATCTAAAATTGCATGACAACTAGTTTAGGCGTAGGACACAACTCTTGTATCTGTAAAAGCATGAGCTACAGTTTGCATTTAGACCCTACTTTTGAAGAAATGCTAAAATCATTACTTAGGTAGATAACTTAAGAATTGAAGGCATGTGATATTAAACTTGAGTTTGGGGAAAACTAGTAAACACAAAATTGAAACCCAAAGAATTGTGAGCTGAATTTGAGCCTAAGAGCGAACATCAAAAAGCTCTTTTTCTTGACATTTTTGTGTGAATGCTTTGACTTGTGGAAGATTACAGATTTTGCACCTAATACTGTGTTGAACCTACATGCAATGATTTGAGATGATAAACGATGAATCAGCCTCATTAGAATTAATCCTTTTCTTTACCTTATTTTTTCTTTTTCATCCACTCTAGGAAGCCCCTTTGATCCGACATTTTTGTAGTTTGTAGATTTTTCTTTCGTTCTAACCCGTTTTTGCAAACCACAACTTGGTTCGCTATTTAACCTTTGTTTTTGCAAAGCTCGAAATTGAGCCTTTGCTTTCTTCTAGCGCTTTACCTTTGTTTATGGCATTTCAGTAGCAAGCCAAAAGGCTAAAAAGTGAATGAGCATCACTACCCCAAAAAGAAAAAGAGAAAAACAGAAACATGAAAAGAAAAGAAAAGAGACGAACAAAAGGGGAAAAACTTCATTCCCCAGTTCCTAAAAATCAAAAACGTCTCAAGAAAACATCCCAAAAGAAAAAAAATAATAAGGGATGAATAAAAAGCTCAGTCACTTCGTATTTGCTAAAGCCATTTTAACTTTATTTTTGTAGCGCTAGAACTTTTAACCCTTGTTGTACCTTTAACCTTCTAACCACATTACAACCCCAATTAGAGGCTGTTTTTGATATCATCGGAGTCATATAGCATAGTAGAGGAACTCGGATGAACGTGCAAAATCAACGTAATCCTAAGCAAGAACATAAGCCGAGAGTAAACACTTTAGCCACCAAAATTGTGTGAATGAGTGAACTACCTATGGTGAGGTGTTTTACTTAGCGATCCCCTTAAACTCGTTTAATTGAACATGTGTCCATTTGCTTAAAAATATGACCCATGATAATTGAAATGCGGCTTTTGGATATCGTGTCTCTACTTTGTATTTCCGAATGCATGTAATTACAGATGCTCGAAGTTGTGTCAAGCACCTAGTCAAACCGGGAGGTTTTCTAGCTTGCTTGTGATGGCGGGTTTAGTTTTTTTTAGTTTACTTGGGGACAAGTAAAGTTTTAAGTGCGAGGAGGTTTGATAGGGGTCAAAAACCCCTATCTTTGGGTACGGTTTTAGGACGGGTTTTAGAGTTATTTGGTTAATAAGCGAGCAATTCTCGCATTTAAATGCTTTTGTGTGAGTTAGTTAGGAATTGGAAACGTTCTATTTACTTTTCGTCGTTTAGGCTCGTTTTATGATCAATTTAGGCAAATACGGTCGAAATAGCATGTATAGTAGAATTCCGTTATCTTTTGAAGCTAATTGGTCCGTCAAAAGTCGCACCAAACGAAGAGTTTGCTCAAAATAGGCGATTGACGGATCAATTTGGCTTTTGGACTAATGTTTTCTGGAGTTTTTATGCGTGTGCATGTGTAAGTTCGGACGAAAAAGGGCATAGAAGTCACTCGGTATGAATCGAGCACGCTTCGGGCGAAAACGCTCGGCGAGCAGGGCCCCACGGGCCATTTCTGATCGCCGAGCAGGCCGCCAGAGGCCTGCTCGACGAGCAGGAGCCTGCTCGACGAGCAGGGCGCCAGGCGCCTGCTCGGCGAGCAGGGGGCTGCTCGGCGCGAGCAGCCCTGCTCGCCGAGCAGCCTTCCCTGCTCGGCGAGCAGCCCTGCGGGAATTGGTCAAAAAGACCAATTCCGCCCCCACGAAGCCACGTTCGGCCCCACATCTTCCTACACCAACAAGGACACGAAAATAGGTCAAAACGAGGCCCGAGACGCATCTATAAATAGGATTTTTCCATTGTAAATTAGATATCTTTTTCCTTTGTAATTTTCTTAGCTTTCCACCTTGAGAAATCCTCCCCACCTCCTCCATATCCTTCAAACCTCCATTGAAGACACCTCCGAAGCTCCGTTCACCGAGGATTGCTCAAGTTTCATCCTTAAATCCTAGAAAGACGCCTGCATTGGTAGACAGGTTCCCTGAAAGGGATTTTTCTTCTTTTATATTCTGTCTAGCCTCTGATACATGCTATGAATTCTAGGTTTATTGTAACTTCGTGACAATATTTCCATCTTTGATATATAATATAGTTTTTGTTTATTCAATTGTTTTGATGTTTTAATCTTTATCTTACGCTTTGTCTGATTGGTTTAACTCATTCGATAATCCCAAAATTAGGTTGGCACATATTGCGAGCTGAATCTGACCTAGTCAGTGCCTATAGGATTGACGACCCTATAGAAGATTAAGCCCAAATTACTGAGCCTTAGAGCTAGTTTCGGCCTTACAAGGGAATCACGAACTAGGGACTTTAGGAGGATAGGTCGGGTTAATCGCCTTGGACACAAGTGACTTAGTTTCAATTCAATTGCTTAAACATTCTATCATTGTTATCATCGTATCCCTTCATGTTCATTCAGTTAATTGCATTGGTAAAAGATCAATTAGGGGTAGAGTAACTTAGTTAGGCGTAGAATAAATCAGTTAGAATTAGATAACTTAGCTAGGATTAGCATAATTCAACCTAGGAGTAGATTAATTTAAACAAACCAACTCAAAACCCCCTAAGCCTAGATAACATCCGAGACCGAGTAGCTTGATACTTGCAGAAATAAATCCTGTGGACGATAACCTGGACTTAAACCAGAAATTTATTACTTGATAACGACGGGGTACACTTATCCCTTAGTGAGGTTTCCCAGAAACCGCATCAGTCAGCCCTTGTACTAATGACTCAGTGGCTCCTGTTTGGTCAGCGGAAGCTGAGCTCGGTTCATCTTCGGCGGACTGAGTTGTCTTTCCTGCAGGGTCAGTTTCATCGAACTTTATATGGACAGACTCTTCAATAACTTGAGTTCGTTTATTATACACTCTATATGCTTTACTGTTAGTTGAGTACCCTAAAAAGATCGCTTCGTCAGCTTTAGCATCAAATTTTGCAAGGTTATATTTTGTATTGAGTATAAAACATTTACACCCAAAGGCACGAAAGTAGCCAATGTTGGGCTTTCGTCCTTTCCAAAGTTCATATGGGGTTTTCTTCAGTATAGGTCTAACTAACGCCATATTCAGTATGTAACATGTTGTGTGGACAGCTTCACCCCAGAAATACTTTGGAAGCCTATTTTCGCTCAGCATTGTCCTAGCAATTTCTACAATTGTTCTGTTCTTCCTTTCAAAAACCCCATTTTGTTGAGGTGTCCTAGGAGCAGAAAAGTTATGGTCAATGCCACTGACTTCACAGAATTCATCAAACTGTTGGTTTTTGAATTCTCCGCCATTGTCACTTCTAATATGAGCTACTCTTAGGTCCTTGTCATTTTCAAGCTTTTTAATCAATGTTGTGAACATCTCAAATGTTTCATCCTTGCTACTCAGCAAGATGATCCAAGTATACCGAGAGAAATCATCTACAATGACTAAGGAAAATTTCTTACCGCCCAAGCTGAGTGGCTGGATAGGTCTGAAAAGGTCCAAGTGTAGTAATTCCAATGGTCGCTTGAGACAACATTTTTACTTTGAAAAGACTTTTTTGTTTGTTTACCTTGCTGACAAGCATTGCACAATTGATCTTTTTCAAATTTGAGTTTGGGCAGTCCCTCAACTAGTTGCTTTCTAGCTAATTTGGCAAGGAGGTCCATGCTTACATGACCAAGTCTCCTATGCCATAGCCAGGAGTTATCCTCTTTAGATACTAAGCATATATTTTTGGAAAACTGTTTTTCTAAACTCAACATATATACGTTGTCAACACGAGGGGCAGTTAAAATCAAATTATTTATTTTTCCCTCGAGTATTCGACACTGAGTAGCATCAAATATAACCTGTCTACCGCTATCACAAAGCTGAGCTACGCTCAATAGGTTATATTTGAGACCCTTAACTAAGGAGACTGACTCAATGGTGGGGTTACCTCCAATAGTACCTGATCCTACTATCTTACCATTCTTATTGTCTCCAAAGCTTACGTTTCTACCTCGTTTAAGCTCAAGTGTGATGAACTGAGTTTCATCACCAGTCATGTGCCTCGAGCATGCGCTATCAATATACCATAGTTTCGATTTTTCCACGCATCTCAGGCTCACCTGCATTTTAAATCACTCATCTTTAGGTACCCAATTCTTTTTGGGTCCTCGTGGGTTAGCATAGACAGGTGCAAAGTCATGTTTTAATTTGTGACGACATACTTTTATTGTATGGCCAGCTTTACCACAGAAGTCACAAAATGCTACCCTTTTGGGGTGGCTTTGTTTTTGGTCAGCACCATTGTGCTGAGCATGCCAACATACCTTAGTGGTATGTCCTTTCTTTTCGCAGAATTCACATTGGACAATCCGCTTGTTGTACCAACACACATCTGTTGTGTGTCCCCTTTTTCCACAACAGTCACACTGAGTGACCTGTCTGCGCTGACCAGTACCTGAGTACTCAGCATGGGATTTGGTTGAACCTTTTATTTGGTTCTGTAGGTTTGTGACGTCCTTTCTCAGTTTCTTTGAATCTGATTGGACCTCTGAGACAAACTTGTGCATAATTTCCATGTTACTATGCAAAGTTGAGTTGTCTTGGAGAAGATATCGAAGGTCACTGAGTTTGACCTCTTCGATCTCGTCACATCGCCCGCTGAGTGCCTTTATTTTCTTGTTACACTTTTTAGTCAGTGTATATAAATCACTCAGGGCGTTAATCATTTCATTTCTAAGCAAGTGTAAGGATGTTACCTCATTTGAGTGCTCCTCTTGTTCAGATTCTTCAGAGAGGTCAGCTTGCTCAGATCGAATGTGGTCAGCAGCGTCATCGGCCATGAAGCATATGTTTGCTGACTCGGTGGCATCAGCTTCAGATGATGTTGACTCATCGCTGTCACTCCATGTGGCCACCATTGCCTTTTTGTTTCCCTTCTTTTCTTTCTTCAGATTAGGGCAGCTTGACTTAATATGCCCAGTTTGATGGCACTCAAAGCATGTGACAGACTTGGAGCTGTCCTTTTTGTATTTGTCACTGGACTCAGCTTTGTACCTGTCGCCTCTTCTGAATGGCCTCTTGCTGTTCTTTTCATTCTTTCTGAACAGCTTCTTCATCTTCCTTGTGAACATGGCCATTTCCTCATCATCAGATGAGTCAGCTTCGGTTGAGTCAGCTTTCATGACAAGTGATTTTTGTTTCTTGTCTTCTGACTTTTCTTTTGCTTCAAAAATTTTCATAAAGATCTCATGGGTCAGCAGAGATACGATCAGCTCGTCGTATTTATATGTGGTCAAGTCTTGAGCTTCCTCCACGGAAGTTTTCTTAGCTTGCCAGCTCTTGGGTAAGCTTCTCAGGATTTTCTTTACTTGCTCTTCTTCAGTGAAGTTCTTGCTGAGCCTCTTTAGCTCATTTATGATGTTGGTGAATCTAGCGTTCATTCCTAAGATGTCCTCATTGTCGTTCATCTCGAACAGCTCGTATAATCTCATATGTTGGTTCACCTTTGATTCCTTGACCTTGCTTGTACCTTCGTAGGTTACTTCAAGCTTTTTCCAAATCTCCTGTGCTGACTCGCAACCTGAAATCTTATTGTATTCTGCAGCATCTAACGCACAGTGAAGCATATTGATAGCCGAAGCATTGTTTTGTAATTTTTTAAGGTCATCTTCTGACCACTCAGTTTCACTCTTAACAATTTTCTCATTGTCAACAGTTTTATAAGGCACATATGGGCCTTGAACTATTGCAAGCCATGCACTCATGTTTGTGGCTTGAATAAAGTTCTTCATCCTATTCTTCCAGAACGTATAATTAAATCCAAAGAATAGGGGAGGCCGACTAATTGATAGTCCCTCAGGGAGTATCTGTGTTGTTTGGTTCCCTGGAAGGAAACGAGTGCTGTTCTCAGCCATTTATCGGGATCAGCTCAAGATAGTTATATCTTTGAGTAGTGAGCTATTAGGCTCTGATACCACTTGTTGGTTCCGTGTGATTAGTTCCAAGGGGGGGGGGTTAGGAACTAATATAACTTTTTCTTTTTAATTGAGCTGACTTAATATAGTTTCTTGAGTTTGTTAACTCAGCTTTGGTCAGCACGGCCGATTGTAGCGTAAGACAGCTTTAGTCAGAAGTTGACTAGAGCTATTTTACATATGAGTTGGGACTTGACACTTTTGTGGTCAGCTTCTAACTCAGCACTCTTATTTACTCAGTGTCAGTTTAATCAATTTATATGCCGAGTAAATATGACAAGCAACACATACATACATACATATATATATATATATATATATATATATATATATTGAGAGAGAGTTAGAGATTATTCAGTACGACTTATCCTGGTTCGGCCTCTCCGCCTATGTCCAGTCCCCAAAATCCCTCCAGGCTTTTTAAATCCAATACTGAGCTCTTTAAAGGTAGAGCACAAACCATTTACAAGGCAGTTGAATATGCAAGAGTACCGTCCTCTATTCATCTACTCAACTCCTACTAAGTGCTATAACCGAACACCTAGATTTCTCTACCACTAAGCACTCAACACCAAGTACTCAGCACAACACTCTCAATTTACAATTGATACAAATTGTTCTTTTCGGATGAAGAACACTTTAGATGATTACAGAAAATCAATCTAGCTTTTACACAAGAATAGAAGTTTGGTGTAAGATCTCTTTTGGTTTTTGTGTGCTTTGTATGTATGCTCTTTTTTCTTGTTGTATTCGGCTTATGATCCAAGAATGATCATGTCCTTTTATAGTTGAGGTCTGAAGTAGAAATTATTTGAATCTTGGATTTGTCCGTTGATCCAAACGGCTCCTTTTTGAGACAAGTTCTGGTCAGCTTCAGTTTTGCAGGCCAATCATGTCGTCTGATTTCAGCAGTCGTCAGGTTTGTCTTCTTCTCGCAGGTTTCGTCTTTTTGTGCCAGTTTGTCTTTTAGCAAAAGAACAGTTGACCCATGCATCTTGAAATTGGCTTTTGGGTAATTCCAAGGTTTCTATTATTGGTGCAGACAGTTGTCGGATCTTGTCTTTTAGCAAACGGATCATTCATGCTGTCCTGAAGATCACTCAGCTTGACTTTGATAATCGATGTCTTCGATTGTTGCTAATACAAATACTGAGTTCTCTTTTACTCAGCTTCCATGGTCAGCTTCGTTCTGCAAGACAGTTCTCAAGAAGACTTTTCTACTTTTGATACTGAGTTGCGTTCCACTCAGCTTCATTGATTTGTTTGATCTTTAGGCTTTTATTCTGAAGATCTTCTATCATGCCGAGTTACACTCCACTCAGCTTGTGTTGTATTCTCATGCTGACTTCGTCCTGTCTTACTTTTTATTTCCATTTGTATTTATATTTATACTCAACATTGAACAAACATATTAGTACAATTAAATCAAAGCACTTAAATTTAATTGTTCCTTAATCATGGATTAACTTAAATAATTTTGTCAAATCAAAATCATGTGGAAAGTTGTTTCAACAGTATATACAAAAGTAATGTAAAGAGCACAAATCAAATATGTTATACCCATATATGTCTAGTTTCAGTAGGTTCAAGAAACATGGCATTTGGATTCATATAGAGAAAGTTATGGCAGAATGTGTGCAAGTAGGTCATGTGATGATCTAAGACAAAAGGATTAGATTGCATGAACTTTGTGAAGTTAGTGTCTTGTAAATCATATAGCATTCATTAGTTTATATTTTCATTAAGTTTATGTTAAGGCTAATTGTATAAATGTTATGTGACATTAGGAGGACAAGGTGCAATTGAACGCACACCCAATCATGTTGAATAGATCGAACCAAGTGCGACGGTAAGCATATTGCTTATATATGTGTATGAATGTATTGTGGCTTGTGACTTGTTGAGTGTGAGATGTGGTTGAATCTGATGTGAATGATGTGAATAATGTTTGAGTGTTTGCGATATGTTGTGATAGATATGAAAGTGGTATGATTGAGTATGTTGCCGTGTTATGAGTAAATACGGCATGTTGAGCCTTGTGCACATACTGGAACTGGATAATGGTTGGATTATAAATGAATATGAGCTTGCTTAGATGGATATGTGAAATGGTCCAAGTTGAGAGTGCTATCCGAATATTGTGAGCCGGAAGCACATGTGTTGAGATATATGAGTACGTGAGTTGAGTTTCTCAATCATATAAACTTCAATCTCATATAAACTTTACATATTATACATAAGAGAAAGCATTTACAATTGACAATACACGTTTAAGTCATTATCCTACATAGAGGATTTACAAAACAAAAGTACAACACAAGACTCCAAAATGCCTAGATGAGAATGGACTGACACTGCCGGTGCAACCTTAAGCAAGAAGAACTCCACCTAACCTACTCAATAAACATATTACACATATATGTATATACAAAAGTAATGTAAAGAGTACAAATCAAAATATATCATCAGTACCAAGTTAGAATTTTCAATAGAAAGATATTCACTTGTTTCACTTAGTATAGTAATACTTATTTTAGAAAGGCCTTGCTATACTTAGACGAGAGGTTTAGGGTATGAACAAGGAAGGTTTTGCTGAAGCTTTGGTCGAAATTTGGGAAGCAAAGGATAAGAATTGAGACATATACATCTTTTTAAATCAAAGAGGTGTATTTTGTCTTAATATGGGGGTGACACCTCGTGCTTGCTCACAAAACTCAAATTCAGCCCTCCTAAAGTGTAAGTTAATCAATTTAGGACATATGCGATTGTGTATTGATTACAGACAACTGAACAGGATGACAGTGAAAAACAAGTATCCATTGCCACGGATTGATGATTTGCTAGATCAACTTAGAGGAGATCGTCATTTTTCAAAGATTGATCTAAGATCGGGCTATTGGCAGTTGAGAGTTGCAGAAGCTGGCATACCTAAAACTGCTTTTCGTACAAGGTATGGTCATTTTGAGTTTCTTATGATGCCTTTTGGCTTGACTAATGCTCCTGCAGCTTTCATGGCATTAATTCACTTTAATATCACTTCTACACAATATATGGCATGCAAAATGATTCTGTCCTGTTTCCAGCCAAAAAACAGACTACTGAGATTTGCATCTACCATAATTCACTCAACCTAGTTCACAATAAACACAATGGATTGCCAAATCCTTTTACAGACATATACTTCAAGTAGTTAGGAACACTTTTTTATAAAGAAACTTTCTCAAATTCGTACTCTAAGGTCCTCAAAATGCTACATCAACATGACTGCCTCACATGACATTCAATTTCGAGGCAGTCATGATCCATCTAGGTTTTCTTCCTCTATATATGGACTTAAAGTCCCATATTTTACAGAGGGTTTCATAACACATATAGGAACATAGTTTATTCTTTATGTATCTTCAAATTCGAACAATATCAAGATGAAAAACATGCTCGAAGATGACTGAAAGCAATACCCTATATTTCTGTTTAGGGCACTTGATACATATCTTTCATTTGGACAGCCTATAACCACTTTAACCAACAGCAAAACTCAACAAACTCAATCACAACTCATCCACAACAAATCTTATGATCATACCTAGGTATTTCATAATCTCAAACTCATAGAAAACAAGCTAAAACAACATACTAACCTTCAACTTGTGTCTATCACCTAGTATGCTTCCTAACTTAACTTGTTCGGCTTGAAAATGGAAGAAATTGGAAGATTTTTGTTAGGCATGAAATTGACTTAGTTTAACATAATATTTATATGAGAATTTGGGTGTTTTTACATTATATTGCAAGATAAAAGGACTGATTAATGTCTTTTTGTAGATAAGCATTGATAAAAGCCTAACTCGCTGGAAACAGCTTGTTTCGCAACTGCCAAGGAGGAGTGGAGCCTTTCTATGATCCAACGGTTAAACGCCGGATACTCGATGACGGACAGCGACAGAACAGAGGTGGCAGAGGCAGAGGCAGCAGGTGGAAAAGTGTTCAGGTGGCATTTCCTAAAGCAACACGAGACAAGAAGTTCGACCCTTGAGTGTTCAAGGGTCAAAAAGATCAATGATTATTTTCTACTATGTTTTAGTTTTAGTAAAGTGTTGACTTATTTTTCTTTACTTTTCTTTTTCTTGGGTACTTTTTGGGTACCAATTTTGGCCCTAGTCTTTCTCCTTTAAATAGATGGAGCAAAGGAAAGATAGGGCATGTTCATCATCGGTTAGTTTATTTTTATGTTAAAACAGAAAAGTCACTTTTTAGGCGTGAGAGTAAAGCTCCAATGGAGCTTCTGAATGTATCAAGAACTTCTGATTGCTCACTGCTCGATATGAGTGAGTAATCCATTTTGAATAGGCACGGCCAGTCCGAGCCGGTTATGTAAGTTCTATAACTCTTTCAATGAATATTTAGTGTTTTGCCAATGATATGCTGATGAGGTTCTTTATTTCTGTGCTTCGGCATATATGCATGTGATAGATGAATGTTAGGACACTACTTGCATCTTCACTGATATCTCTATCAATCTCGCAACCTCGAAGCAGACATGTTAGATGGTTGTGTAAAAGGTTTTCTTAACGGAAATGCAGCTTTGATCTTAATGCAAGAGAGAAAGTTCCTCTAGGACGCTATTGGCTCTAGTAAATCTTAGGAACTTAAGAACACACGAAAGTGAAAGTTCCTTTAGGACGCTATTGGCTCTAGTAAATCTTAGGAACTTAAGAACACACGAAAGTTGACTTAAGTGGGCATTAAAGCTGATACTTTGACTTCATTGGTAATGTCATAAATTCATTGGAGAGTTGTATGGTCTTGCACAACCTGTTCGGCAGTGCCTAGCCTGTTCTATCCTTTATACTGTCTTCTATTTGTCATATCCTTCATAACTTTAGCACACTTTTGTCTTAACTGTCCACACTCAACCAATCAATCCTACTAAGAAGACACCTTTACTCACACACTCTGTTCAGCAACGATTTTCTCATATCTTTTTGATCTCAATCCTATGGATACGATACTTGACTTATCACTTTATTACTTGTATCTAGTACACTTGCTAGAGTCACATCTGAGGACAACAAGTTTTTGGTGCCATTGCCGGGGATTGAAAGCAACAAAATTTATCTGAAATTTCTGTGAAACAGGGTGTTTTGAATCTGTTTGCTAAGGCGTGCAGGAAAAAGAAGTTCTTTACTAGTTTATGCGCAGAGCTGGACCTCCTGTTTTTCCTATCGATCTCGAATTAGAGAGAACGTGTAGATGAAACAGAGCGGGAGCTCGACGTGCACGACAAAGAGAACGACAAAGAGAGAGAAGAATGGCTGGAAGGGTGCCACCCGAACAACCAGTTCAACCAAACCAAGAAGAAGAATGAGAGAATAACAACCCTCCTGTTATGCGAATCAGAGATTATTCAAGGCCAACCACAGAGGGACATTCATCATGTATCGTGTTACCCAACGAGGGGAACAACATGTTCGAGGTGAAGGGGTCCATGATACAGATGATCCAGGCCTTAGTACAATTTAATGGGTTTCAATCTGAAGATCCAAATGGGCATATTCAAGAATTCATCACGTTGTGCAACACATTCAGATCAAACAGAGGCGTTTCTGACAACGTAATCAGATTGAAGTTGTTCCTTTTTCCCTAAGGGACAAAGCAAAGAACTGGCTAAGAAATTTACAGCCAGGGACAATCACAAGTTGGGAAGAAATGGAACGAGCTTTTCTGATGAAATATTTCCCACCTCGACAAGCAATAAAACTGAGAAATGAAGTTTCGCGGTTTGTACAAGAAGAGGATGAGTCGCTAGCAGAAGCCTGGGAAAGATACAAAGAGCTATTGAGAAGGGTACCAAATCATGGTATCTGTTAGGCATGAAATTGACTAAGATTAACAGATAATTTATAAGGGAATTCGGGTAATTTTTATTCATTTTGCAAGGAATAAGGGCTAATTAATGTCCTTGTGCAGATAAGCAAAGAAAAATGCTAAACTCGCTGGAAACAGCTTGTTTCGCTAATGCCAATGAGGAGTGGAGCCTTACTTGTGTCCAGCGGTCAAACGCCGGATTATCCAATGACGGACAGCGACAGATCGTTGGTGGCAGTGAAAGGAAAGCGGCAGGAAAAGCAGGTGAAAGTGTGTGGCGATGGGATTGCCCAAAGTAGCATGATGATTTGAAGTCTCACCCCCTTGAGTGTTCAAGGGTTAATATAAAAGTTAATCATTTCTTTAGTTTGATAATTGTAGTAAGTAGTTGACTTTGTTTGTAAGAAGGGTACGAAAGTTGTACCAATTTTGGACAGTCTCGGTCTTTTCCCTTTAAATAGGAAAAGCAGAGAAGGTTTAGGGATCGGATATTTTTTCTTAGCTTTAGTTTTTTTTAACAAGTAGAATAGAAGGAGAAGAGAGCTCTCATGGAGTCTCAAGCTGTAACAACAACCTTCCTCTGCTCACTGCTCGATATGAGTGAGTAGACATTTTGAACGGGCACGACATGGCCGGCCCGGTGATGTAAGTTTTACAACGTTTTAATGATATTTAGTATTTTGCCAATGTTGTGATCAATGAGGATTTAACTTTCTTGCGTAAGCATGTATGTATGTGTTAGATGAATGTTAGGACACTGCTTTCATCTTCACCGATATCTCTATTGATCTCCCAACTTCGAAGCTGACAAGTTAGAAGGTTGTGTCGAGGGTTTTCTCATCTAGAAATGCAGTTTTGTTCTTAATGCTAGAAAGAACGTATCTTTAGGACGCTAAAGATGTTAGTAAATCTTAGGAGTTTGAGAACACACGACAGTTGACTCAAACTCACTCAAAAACTGATACTTTGGCTTCGTTGGCATTATCTTTTATTCATCGAATGTTGTAAGATGTAACACACCGTGTTCGGTCATGTAAAGCATGTTCTCTTCCTTTAATCGTTGAAAAGTAACCTTATTTTCTTGATTGAGTATCCTGCCTGAGTCACTAAAACAACCAATATCAAACAAACAACCATAAAGGAAGCCACTTGTATAACACACACTGTTTAGCAACAATTTCTCTTATTTATTTGTATCACAATCCCTGTGGAGACGATACTCACTTATCATTTTATTACTTGTATCTAGTGCACTTGCTAGAGTCTGTTTACAGGACAACAAGTTTTTGGCGCCGTTGCCGGGGATTGAGAGCAACAAATTTATAGCTGAAATTTCTGTAAAACAGGGTGTTTTTAATCTGCGTGTTAAGGCGTGCAGGAACAAAAAGGTCATTTTTTCGTTTATGCGTAGAGCTGAACCTCCTATTTTTCCTATCGATCTCGAATTAGAGAGAACGTGTAGACGAAACAGAGCGGAAGCTCGACGTGCTAGACAAAGAGAAAGGCAAAGAGAGAGAAGAATGGCTGGAAGGGAAGGACCAAAACAACCAGTTCCACCAAACCAAGAAGAGGAAGGAGAAAATAATAACCCTCCTGTTATGAGAATCAGAGACTACTCTAGGCCAACTACCGAGGGACACTCATCGTGTATCGTATTGCCAAACGAGGGAAACAACATGTTCGAAGTAAAAGGGTCCATGATACAAATGATCCAAGCCTCGGTGCAATTTAATGGGTTTCAATCTGAAGATCCTAATGGGCATCTTCAAGAATTCATTACCTTGTGCAACACATTCAGGTCGAACAGAGGTGTCTCTGATGATGTGATCATATTAAAGCTGTTCCCTTTTTCACTAAGGGATAAAGCAAAAACATGGCTGAGGAATTTACAGCCTGGAACGATCACGAGTTGGGAAGAAATGGCACGAGCTTTTCTAATGAAGTATTTTCCGCCTCGACAAGCCATTAAGCTACGAAATGAAGTGTCACGCTTCATACAGGATGAAGATGAGTCGTTGGCAGAAGCATGGGAAAGATACAAGGAGCTGCTCAAAAGGGTGCCAAATCATGGTATCCCCATGTGGATGCAAATGCAAAATTTTTACAATGGCGCGACCAACGTTTACAAAATCCAGATCGAATCTATCGCGAATGGTAACCCAGAAGATCTAGAGACACAAGCTTTATATGACCTAATAGAGAAAGTGGTCAGCACGAGTTACAACTGGCATTCGTCACGAAGTGAAGGAAAAAGGACAGGAAACGAGGATGTCTTTTCAAAACTAACAAGCCAAGTAGAACAGCTTACCCGGCAGCTGGGAAAGATAAATGTCTCGTCCATTCACAATGAACCGCCATTTAGTGAACCACCATTCACTAAAAGTTGTGGTTTTTGCGGAGGAGCTCATTTCAATATCAACTGTCCTGGAGTAAAGCAAGGAAAAGGCACACGGGCTGAATGCGACTACGCAGGGTACAATTAGAGGAATCAGCCCAACCGTTACTCTAACACTTACAACTCGGAAACGAGGAACCATCCAAATTTTGGATGGACAGGCCAACCGGACCAGCAAGGATAGTATCAAGAGCAGCCGAGGTATCAACAACAGCAAGGAGGACATTACCAAAGACAACCTCAACAGCATTATAAGCAACCTGTGCCACAAAAGGAAGAAGTCGAACCAGATATGAAAACAATGATGATGCAGTTCATGAAACAGACGCAGGCATCGATCAAGAATCTGGAAACACAAGTCCACCAGATCGCCGCGTCCACATCAAAAGGAAAAGGAATAATGCCGAGCAATACTGAGCCAAATCCTAAAGGCGACGTCATGGCAATCACCTTGAGGTCTGGTAAGGAAACTCAACCAGTTGTTTTATCTAACAAAGAGGCTGAGCGTGCAGGAACATCCAAAGAGGCTGAAGGGGAACTGGAACAAGCTGTTCCTGGAAATGAAGAAACGAGGAAGGATAACCAAGCAAGTAAGCCAAATCAAGAGGAGGAAAGGGCTTGTAAACCACCACAGCCGTATGTCCCACCGATGCCATATCCAACACGGCTGATCAACAAGAAGTTGGAGGAGCAGAATTCTCAAGTGTTGGACACTTTGAGGAAATTGCACATCAACATACCTTTTGTGGAAGCACTGGCACAGATGCCGACATACGCAAAATTCCTCAAAGATATCTTGTCGAACAAGAAGAAACTGGAGAACATTTCCATGATACAACTCAACAGAGACTGTTCGTCCATACTCCAAAACAAGCAGCAGCTTCCAAAGAAGCTAAAAGATCCAGGGAGTTTTTCGATTCCTTGTTCAATTGGGAAGCTGACTATTGAAAATGCACTTTGTGATTTAGGAGCTAGCATAAACCTAATGCCATATTCTGTGTATGCACAACTCGGGTTAGGAGAACCACAACCCACTCGTATGTCTATTCAATTAGCTGATCGTTCTGTATGCTATCCTAGGGGAGTAGTAGAAGACGTGTTAGTCCAAGTAGGAAAATTCATTTTGCCTGTTGATTTCATTATAATGGATATTGACGAAGATTTGCATGTCCCTATTATCCTAGGAAGACCATTTCTAGCAACAGGAAAAGCATTGATAGATGTAGGAGAGGGAAAGTTATTCTTAAGGATAAATGGTGAGGAAGTGATATTTAAAATGAATGAAGCAATGAGGCGCGCGAATAATAATGATGACACTTGCTGTTTCTTAGATGATTTTCAGAGTCTTACTACCTTGCAGGAACAGGACACATTAGAAACTTTATTGGGGAGTGAGGTGAACATATGCGAAGGAACAGGCTGTTCCATTGAAAGCAACTTTCCGACACCTCCGTTAGATCCTGCTGTTCCAACTCATCAAGAACCACCAGAGGTACCCACTGTGCCTGTGTCTAAGCCAGAATTGAAGCCGTTGCCTGAACATCTCGAGTATGCTTTCCTGGAACCACCAAGCAGAAGTCCTGTCATAATATCATCAAAATTAACTCCTGCCTAAAAGGCGCAACTGATGGCGGTCTTGCGAAGAAACAAGGCGGAAATAGCATGGAAAATTGATGACATAAAAGGAATTAGCCCGGCAGTCTGTGTTCATAGAATCTTGATGGAAAAGGACCACCGACCAACTGTTCAGCCGCAACGTAGGCTAAATCCCCACATGAAGGAGGTTGTGAGAAAGGAGGTGATCAAACTTCTCGATGCTGGCATTATCTACCCAATATCTGATAGTGTGTGGACAAGCCCTGTCCACGTTGTGCCAAAGAAAGGCGGAACAACCGTAGTCCTAAATGAAAAGGACGAGCTAGTACCGATAAGAACAATAACAGGGTGGAGAGTTTGTGTCGACTATAGAAAGCTTAATGAAGCCACAAGGAAGGACCATTTCCCCTTACCCTTCATTGACCAGATGTTAGAACGACTAGCGGGCTATGCATTCTATTGTTTACTTGATGGGTATTCAGGATACAACCAAATCGCAATTCATTGCGATGACTAAGAGAAAACCACGTTCACATGTCCATATGGGACTTATGCTTACAGAAGGATGCCTTTCGGACTGTGCAACGCTCCTGTCACTTTTCAGAGATGTATGATGTTAATTTTTCATGACATGGTGGAGCGGACTGTGGAAATTTTTATGGATGACTTCGCAGTCTATGGAAGTTCATTCGATAGCTGTCTAATCAACCTTGAAGCGGTGCTCGCGCGGTGTAAGGAGACTAATTTAGTCTTGAACTGGGAAAAGTGCCACTTCATGGTCAATAGAGGAATTGTCCTAGGGCATAAAATTTCTGAGAAAGGGATGGAAGTGGACAAGGCAAAAGTGGAAGTAATCGAGAAGCTGGCTGTGCCTGCGAACGTCAAAGATGTGAGAAGTTTTTTGGGGCACGCAGGGTTTTATCGCCGGTTTATAAAAGATTTTTCAAAGATAGCACTCCCATTGTCAGCCCTACTCCATAAGGAAGCCGAGTTCTCTTTTAATGCAGACTGTTTGAAGGCCTTTGAGCTCTTAAAGACTAAGCTGATCAACTCACCTATACTAGCAGGACCAGATTGGGAGCAACCTTTTGAAATAATGTGCGACGCGAGCGACACTTGTGTGGGAGCTGTTCTTGGACAGAGGATTGAGAAGAGGTTTCGACCTATTTACTATGCCAGCAAAACATTGAACGTGGCCCAGCAAAACTATACAACTACCAAGAAGGAACTTCTGGCGGTTGTGTATGCTTTCGACAAGTTCAGGCCCTACTTGGTTTTATCCAGGGTGATTGTTCACACAGATCACGCAGTGTTGCGATACTTGTTCGCGAAACAAGATGCTAAGCCAAGGTTGATCCGATGGTTGCTATTACTGCAGGAGTTCAATTTGGAAATTAAGGATAAAAAGGGAACGGAGAATGTTGCTGCAGATCATTTGTCAAGGATAGATCACAAGGGCAGGGTTGAACAAATAGAAATCGTGGAAAGGTTTCCTGACAAGCATCTGTATGCGGCGCAGTCTGCGCCATGGTTCGCTGATATAGCTAATTACCTTGCAACTTCGCTCAAACCACACAACCTATCCACAAATCAAAAAAGGAAGTTTTTCACCGAAATCAAATATTATTTTTGGGATGACCCTTACCTTTTCAGGTTGTGCGCGGACCAAATCATTCGAAGATGCATATCGCAAGAAGAGGGACAGGATGTTCTCAGCCACTGTCATAACCGCGAAGCAGGAGGACACCATAGTGCAAGCCGTACCGCGGCAAAGGTTCTCCAATCAGGTTTTTTCTGGCCCACTCTTTTTAAGGATGCTAATGCATTCGTTGGAACTTGCAATGAGTGCCAACGAACGGGAAACATTTCAGCTCGAAATGCTATGCCCCCAAACAACATAGTTGTGTGCGAAATTTTTGACATCTGGGGCATAGATTTTATGGGACCATTCCCAACTTCCCAAGGGAATAAATACATCCTAGTGGTTGTGGATTATGTGAGCAAATGGGTCGAAGCAATAGCAAGTCCCACCAATGACGCCCGCGTGGTAGTCAAATTTCTGAAAAGAATGTTCGCCAGATTCGGGGTCCCGCGAGCGATCATCAGTGATCAAGGGACCCACTTCTGTAATGCAAAATTTGAAAAATTAATGGGAAAACTTGGAGTCTCACACAGGGTTGCCACACCTTACCATCCACAAACCAGTGGACAGGTGGAGATCTCCAATAGAGAAATAAAAAGAATCTTAGAGAAAACCGTTGGCAACTCTCGAAAGGATTGGGCAAACAAGCTCGATGATGCTCTTTGGGCATATCGTACCGCTTATAAAACACCGATTGGAATGTCTCCTTTTCGGTTGTTATACGGGAAATCTTGTCACTTGCCGGTGGAAATGGAACACTGCGCATTTTGGGCGTTAACATTTTTAAATTTTGAGACACAGGCTGTTGGTGAACAGAGAAGTTTACAGCTGAGCGAAATGGAGGAATTCAGGCTGTTCTCATACGAAAATACTGTGAATTACAAAGCCAGGACCAAGCAGTGGCACGACAAAAAGCTCATGAACAAGGTGTTCCATGAAGGACAAAACGTCCTTCTTTTCAATTCACGATTGAGGCTCTTTCCGGGAAAGCTCAAGTCAAGATGGTCAGGACCATTCATTGTGAACCGTGTATTTGCACATGGAGCTGTTGAAATTTTCAAATATGGGGGTGATCCTTTTAAGGTGAACGGACAGAGATTAAAACCATATTTAGAGAACGATCACACAAGGAAGATCGACAATGTTCATTTCCAGGATCCCCCAGGACAGTAAAAGCAAGAGATCAGGGTGTCCGCTACAAACACCAATTGTAGCACAAGTAACTTCGCCTTCTATTAATTTTTATCTTTACTTTTTATTTTTATTTTTTTTTTTGTTTCTCTTGTGTAAGGTGTGTTTGAAGTTGACTTCATCTTGAGTAATTTCTGCCTAGGCACAATTGTAAAACCTAAAAATCCTTCCAAGGGTGAGGTAGTACAATTGTACCTGTGTTGTAGGGAAAGGGAAAATCGTAGAAATTTGGGCGGTAGAAATTTGTTATTAAAGCTAGGAAAAGTGGAACGTCCACTCCTATGCCAAATAGGCAATCATACCGCCTGTTTTTCTCCTCGATAAGATTGAACGGTTGGGGGGATATAAATGCTAAAATTAAATCTTGACCGTTCATCTACCCTCATTCTGATTCAAAAACACGCGCCTTTCTGCCGATTTGTCCAGGTGGCCGACTTTGATTCGGCCTCAAACTGACAGATTGGCGAGAAGACGCCTCGTTTCCCTACTTAAAGAAGCTTTATCTCAGTTCAGTCCTTCTATCACCATATTTCTTTCTTTTCTTTGAGATTTCTTTTCACAAAGGCAGTTCATGATCTGTGCCCTATACCACTGGAAAACCCTACTTAAACTTGAAAGCGAAATGAGAACCCGAGGCTCGGGAAAAAACGTGAAAATTGAGGGTTCTTCCAAGAAAGAAAAAGCAAAGGCAAAAATGGCAGAACCATGCACTGTGGAGTTTGTCCCAGATGAGAAGCTGGTCAAGAAACTCTCCCAGTTCAAAGACGCCTCTGTTCAGGCGTACTATGATGAGCTAGCGAAACTTCAGTTCGGACCCATCCGAACAGTTTGCTGGGAAACCCTAAAAAGGCTTAAGCTAGAGGATAGTGTACGCACCCTCATGAAGTCTGGTCATTTTGAATGTTTCTTTGAAATGACGGAACCGGCCTATCGGGAACTAACACTCGAGTTCTTGGCAACTTTTAAGCACAATGTGGAGATAACCGATCCTGATGAAGAGGGAAAGTTTTGCTTCAGGCTCATGGGTCACTCCCAAAGGCCTTCGCTTAACTTGTTCAACCAGATGTTAGATGCTACCAATGATGACGACCTAGAATCCGAGAGCTATAAAGAGGCATTCACCACAACGCCTGATGTTTTCGACCCTGTGGCCTTCTGGGAATCACTTTCAGGACAGAAACATTATGACGGCAGTTCGACCAAGGCGTCCAATATCGATGATTACGCTGTTCGGTATTTGCACAAGTTGATCTCTGGTACAATCTTCTCCCGGGAAAACCAAGCCACCATGCCACATGCAGATCTCACCGCGTTGTGGAGTATGGCAGTTGGACCGAGAATGAATTTGGGATTCTAGTTGGGAGAGTACATCAGCGCTTTTTCCAAGAAAAACTCGTCAGTCATCTGTTGTGGAAGCATAGTCACCAGAATTGCGGAGTCAATCGGGGTTTTTAAACCTGAAGACCACTCTCGTCTCACGATTGTGAATCACCCTGACCCCATTGATCTCAAGAGCCTCCAAAAGATGTTATTCGGAAAGATTGTGAATGGGAAGTGGGTTTGGATGTCTGATTTTGTTACATCTCGGCAGACTGAGAGCCGGAAAAGGAAAAGCAAGCCTACCCTTTTAGTCTCGTCAGATTCCGAGCAAGTCGAGAAGCCTAAAGACTTGGCATTTTATAAGAAATGTGCAAAGATGACCTGCGAGAATGTGATGGATCGATTCAATGCCCTGTTTGCCCAGAATCAGGCAAACCGCGAAATGATATTCGCTATGGAGCAAAAGTACGCATCGCAACAGGGCGAGATCGATATGCTCAAGAGCCTGTGCATTGAGGAGCATGCCAAAGAAAGTCCCTCTGATTTCTCTGTGAAAAGTCCGGTAAGACAAGTGCCTGAAACACCTGCTAGTGCCAATGTTAAGGCTAACGATGCTGCCTCCTCGAAGGAGGAGGGTATTCCTGCCCCTGTGGATAGAGAGGTTAACTCCTCTCTTTCCCATCACGCCTGATCTGACCAAATATTCGTTGTCCTAGCATCTGGTAACCTCTAACACCCTTACTCTTTCATGTTTTGTTCCGCCTATCTTGTACAATCTGCTGCTGTGATTATTAACATTGAGGACAATGTTTTGTTTTCTTTTGGGGGTGGGGATTGTGCTGTGTGTATCACAATTTATAATTTATGCGGAAATAACATGATAAATGCTGCAAATCGGTTGGTTTAATTTAGTGATTTGATGTAGAACAAATATCCCTTGAGAATCCTTGTGCATATCCTTGGTAATTATTGTCTGCTTCCATTTTTTTCTTTCCGCTTATGTTTGTTCCATCTAGAGAATTGCTTGGTGTTATGTAGGAATCATAGAGCAGACTGTGCATGCTATTTGGTGTTAGGTTGTGTTAATTGCTTGTTTGTATTTCGTGTTCCCTAATTCAGGAAGTTCCAAAAATTTTGAAATCTTTAATTCCTCTGTCAAAATTAGTAATCATGGCCTTACTGCAATTTTCCCCGAAAATAGTGAGAATTTGAGCCTTATAATGCATCCATGGTATGCATTGTTTTTTTTAGTGGGCCAGCACTCACTATCTTTAGGGAGAATTTGCCTTGGTACCCTGATGAAACGGTGATTGGTTCTGATTTTCATAGGAGGAAAAAGGCATTTAGTTATTCCCTCCGCTACACAAAAGGCACCTGTGCTATGCACCCCAATTATTAGGATAACCAAGTCGAGCCATAACCTGCTCTTTCTGAATAACCACAAATAATAGCCCTCTCCCTTCACTTAAACTCTAAAATACCTTGAGTTCTGTCTTATGCCTCGAATTGCCAATTGTTTAAAATAAAAATCATGTGCTTAAGTTATGCGAATATAAGCAATTGAGCAAACATCGTTTAAGGAAAAGATTGAATGAACTAGGGAACATAATGTGGGGAGGAAGGAACCTTTATATTCAAAAGAGTACTGGGTTATGAGTGAACAGGTTGTGTAGACAAAGTGTGTGTAAACAGCAATCATTATAGGCTGCGTATGATAAATAAAGTGCAAAAAAAAAGACAGAATTCATACACTGAAATAGCTTTTCACTGTCAAACCAGAGCCCTAGCCTAACATTACAACCTTTATAAAGTCCTTTGGACTATGTCAGGAGGAACTTTGACCCATAGACTCGGGATCAATAGGCAAACTCACACCCTAAGGGTGTGGTGTCTGAGCTGAGGAGTGAAATAGCATTTGTTTTCCTATGGCAAAAAGATGCCATGTGAGAGTGAGTGAAGTATTCCATTCCTTAAGAGAGGCATGTCTGGCTGTTGGTAACTCTTTGTGAAAAAGGAAGTCTAAATTTTAAGATTTGAGGAATTTCTTGAGCAAAAAGGACACAACGTTTAAAACAAGCTTTTACTCTTCGATGAAACCTTAGCATGCATCTGTTCATCTCCTAATAGTGCCAAGCGTTCTATGTTTCTTTACTCGTCGTTCTCAATCATTGAACTAATTTCATTCCTAACCCTTTTTGTTTATTCTCTTCTTACAATTTGTTGCTTGAGGACAAGCAAAGGTTCAATTTGGGGGTATTTGTTAGGCATGAAATTGACTAAGATTAACAGATAATTTATAAGGGAATTCGGGTAATTTTTATATCATTTTGCAAGGAATAAGGGCTAATTAATGTCCTTGTGCAGATAAGCAAAGAAAAATGCTAAACTCGCTGGAAACAGCTTGTTTCGCTAATGCCAATGAGGAGTGGAGCCTTACTTGTGTCCAGCGGTCAAACGCCGGATTATCCAATGACGGACAGCGACAGATCGTTGGTGGCAGTGAAAGGAAAGCGGCAGGAAAAGCAGGTGAAAGTGTGTGGCGATGGGATTGCCCAAAGTAGCATGATGATTTGAAGTCTCACCCCCTTGAGTGTTCAAGGGTTAATATAAAAGTTAATCATTTCTTTAGTTTGATAATTGTAGTAAGTAGTTGACTTTGTTTGTAAGAAGGGTACGAAAGTTGTACCAATTTTGGACAGTCTCGGTCTTTTCCCTTTAAATAGGAAAAGCAGAGAAGGTTTAGGGATCGGATATTTTTTCTTAGCTTTAGTTTTTTTTAACAAGTAGAATAGAAGGAGAAGAGAGCTCTCATGGAGTCTCAAACTGTAACAACAACCTTCCTCTGCTCACTGCTCGATATGAGTGAGTAGACATTTTGAACGGGCACGGCATGGCCGGCCCGGTGATGTAAGTTTTACAACGTTTTAATGATATTTAGTATTTTGCCAATGTTGTGATCAATGAGGATTTAACTTTCTTGCGTAAGCATGTATGTATGTGTTAGATGAATGTTAGGACACTGCTTTCATCTTCACCGATATCTCTATTGATCTCCCAACTTCGAAGCTGACAAGTTAGAAGGTTGTGTCGAGGGTTTTCTCATCTAGAAATGCAGTTTTGTTCTTAATGCTAGAAAGAACGTATCTTTAGAACGCTAAAGATGTTAGTAAATCTTAGGAGTTTGAGAACACACGACAGTTGACTCAAACTCACTCAAAAACTGATACTTTGGCTTCGTTGGCATTATCTTTTATTCATCGAATGTTGTAAGATGTAACACACCGTGTTCGTTCATGTAAAGCCTGTTCTCTTCCTTTAATCGTTGAAAAGTAACCTTATTTTCTTGATTGAGTATCCTGCCTGAGTCACTAAAACAACCAATATCAAACAAACAACCATAAAGGAAGCCACTTGTATAACACACATTGTTTAGCAACAATTTCTCTTATTTATTTGTATCACAATCCCTGTGGAGACGATACTCACTTATCACTTTATTACTTGTATCTAGTGCACTTGCTAGAGTCTGTTTACAGGACAACAGTATCCCTATGTTGAAGCACTGGCACAAATGCCGATATACGCAAAGTTCCTCAAGGATATCCTGTCTAACAAAAAGAAGCTGGAAAACATTTCCATGATACAACTCAACAGAGATTGTTCGTCAATACTCCAAAACAAGAAGCAACTACCTAAAAAGCTCAAAGATCCAGGGAGTTTTTCTATTCATTGTTCAATTGGAAAGCTAAATATTGAAAATGCGCTTTGTGATCTAGGAGCTAGCATAAACCTCATACCGTATTCTGTATATGCAAAACTTGGATTAGGAGAACCCCAACCTACTCGTATGTCTATTCAATTAGCTGATCGTTCAGTATGCTATCCTAGGGGGGTTGTGGAAGATGTGCTAGTCAAAGTAGGGAAATTTATTTTGCCCGTTGATTTCATTATAATGGACATTGATGAAGACTTGCATGTTCCTATCATGCTAGGTAGACCATTCTTAGCCACGGGGAAAGCATTGATAGACGTAGGCGAGGGAAAATTATTTTTAAGGATTAATGGGGAAGAAGTCATCTTTAAGATGAACGAGGCAATGAGACGTGCAAATAATAATGATGACACATGCTGTTTCCTGGATGATTTTCAAAGTTTGTCTACTTTGCAGGAACAGGACACTCTGGAGACCTTATTGGGAGAAGAGGTGAACATATGCGAAGGAACAGGCTGTTCCATTGAATCCAGCCTACTGACACCTCCTTTCGATCCGACTGTTCCTACTCATCAAGAACCACCGTGTTGGTCCCTAGTAATTAGTTCCAAGGGGGGGATAGGAACTAATGTAACTTTTTCGCTTTTAATTATGCTGACTTAATGTTATTTTGAGAGTTTGATAACTCAGCGTGTTGGTCAGCACGGCCGATTGATTAGTCAGACAGTTTTAGTACTATGCTGACTAAGACTGCTTGACTTGAGAGTTGGGAATTGACACTTGAAAGGTCAGCTTCCAACTTAGCACTCAGATTTACTCAGTTTCAGTTTTAACAATTTATAACCTGAGTAAATACAACAAGCAACACATGCACATATATATATATATTGAGAGAAAGAGTTTAGAAGTTACTCAGCACGACTTATCCTGGTTCGACCTCTCTGCCTACGTCCAGTCCCCAGTTCCTCCTGAGATTTTCAATCCAATACTGAGCTCTTTCAAGGTAGAGCACAAACCCTTTATAAGGCAGTGAGTATGCAAGAGTACGTCCTCTATTCGTCTACTCAGCTCCTACTAAGTACTACAACCCAGCACTTAGATTTTTCTACCACTGAATACTTACAACCAAGTACTCAGCTCAACACTCTCAATATTCCTATTGATCACACACTTGTTCTTTTTCAACTAAAGAACACCTTAGATGATTACAAAACAATCAATCTAGCATTTACACAGAGAATAGAAAAGTTGGTGTAAGATCTTTTTGTATTTGAGTGCTTTCAAGATTTTCTCTCTTGTATTTTTCTTTTGATACTTCGGCAAATGATCCAAGAACTATCATTGTCCTTTTATAGATGAATTTCTGAAGATTGGATCATTTGGGATGATTTAGCCGTTAAGTCCAAAACGACTCTTTTAGCAGACAGCTTCTGGCCAGCTTCAGACTGTTCCGCCATTCCCTTCCTCTATTTTCTTCAAGCGTCAGGTTTTATCTTCTTGCATCAGACTTGTCTTTTTGTGCCAGTTGTCTTTTACCAATAATCCATAGACCCATGATTCTTGGAATTAGTCTTCTGTGTGTTTTCGAGGCTTCAATTATTGGTGCAGAAGATTGGCAGACTTTGTCATTTAGTGAACGGATCCTTCATGTTGTCCTGACTGTCACTCAACTTCATTCGTTATCTTCGAATGTTCAACTTCCATGCTGAGTTCCTTCTTAGTCAGCTTCGTTCGGTTTATTCAATTCTGAAGGAGTCTTCTAATTTAGTCAGCTTCGTTCTGGCAACGTTGAAGGAAGCTTCTGATGCTGAGTTCTACTTCACTCAGCTTCTATTCTTTCATGCTGAGTTCCGTTCCACTCAGCTTTGGCTTATGATGACTTTTGACCTGTTTAACTTTATATATATATTTTTTCACTCAATATTGAACAAACACATTAGTACAATTAAATCAAAGCATTTAAATTTAATTGCCTCTTAATCATGGATGATTTTGTCAAATCAAAATCTTGTGGAAAGGTGTTTCAACAAACTCCCCCATTTTGATGTTGGCAAAATACATAATTATGGAACTCAGTTATAAGTTACCCCATGATTGATTTATTTTTTGAAATGACTCCCCCGTAAGGGTTGCACATATTGTCTTAACTTAATTCTAAACCTTCCAAGATTTAATTGAATTATCCTTAAGACATTTGTGTATACTGATTTAATTTAATGTTAGATTTTTCAAGATCCGAGCTAATTTGATTTAAGTCAGTTTTCAAAAAATATTAGAAGTATGTTGTTACTCAGTTTGTTACCTAAGTATTTTAGTGTTAATGTATACTGAGTATGTTTTACTTCTTAATTTGTTTGTTCAATTTTATCGACCAGATTGAGGAAATAGTACTTGACATAGATTAAGCAAAAAGATAAAACATATATGAAAGATTCTATGCTAAGTTCTAAACATTGACTAGACTATATCTAGTTTTTCTTCTTCTGAGCTTGGTGGTCAGCTTGAGCTATTCCTTTACCTTTGTCTTTACTTCCTGCAAGCTGAGTTCCTTCTTGACTTGTCTCCCCCGTTTTGCCATCATCGGGTTTATAAATGAAGGTATCGGTGCGAGCATGAGAGGAGAGGTGAGTTGAGTAACGCTGGAGCCTCTTAGTACTTTCTCGTAAGCCATCAATTATAGGAACACTGTCATCTTGGACATGGCGAGGAACCCGAAGAGAGCTACTAATCATGCTGAGCAGGCATTCATGAGATTTGCTAAGCCAGGTGAGCGAGCTGGTGAGCTGACCAAAAGATTGGTGGTACATCTTGAGCAAGGCAGAGTCATAAAATATGCGCTGGGCATTGTTGATGCGCATTGCCTTAATAATTGCTTGGGAAAAGCTCAAGAGTTGACTGTTGGTGACTGGATCAACATCCATTTGTGCTTTGTTGATGTTGAGTAAACTTACTGCTTCACTCAGTTGGTCAATTGTGCACTGAGAGGAGGAAGATACTAAGTCACGCGTACTGGTCAGCTCAGCATTAAGCTTGGTAAAGCATTCATGAAGTTCAGCAGAGGTGGCAAACTCAGCATTGCCAGGTGCGCTTGATTTGGTCAGTTCTACAGTTAACTTAGCAAAATATCCTTGAAGTTTAGAGGAAGTGGCATACCCTGGATTAACTTCTGATGGTTGTTGGATTTTGCCTTCAAGCGAGTTCAGATGGTTCACCATTGTGAGTACCAATTCAGTCAGCTTTGCTATTTGGTCTTGGCTTGGTTGCTGAGTTTGAACAGTTGTTATAATACTTACCAGATCCTTGAGTCCTCTGAGTTTATTGAGAAGCTGAGTGATGCCAGATAGGTGGGAGGACTCAGTATGAGACGATCTAGTAGCATCAGCTTGAGAAGGGTTCAAATCTTGAAGCAAGGACTGAGCCGAGGCAATAATTCGTCGTCCTAACTCAGTAGCATTCAAGTATTGGAATTGGGCAGCATTTGTCTCAGAGGCTGGAATTGAGCTTGATGGTGGAGGAGTTGGCTGTTTGCCAGATTGATCACCTTGATTGGTGACTGGACTTTGTCGCAGATTAACTTCAGGAGCTGAGTTGTCAACATGCTGAGTTGGAGGTGGAGTTTGGTTAGTCATGTTGACCTGCTCATCTTGAGTGGATGAAGTTGAAGCAGGATTTGTTCCATCTTGAGCAGTTTTTGGATTCTCCGGAGTCTTGGCTTGTTCCTCAATATGAGTAACAGAGGCTTGGTTTTGCACAAGATCCGTTGGAGGAGACTCAAGCTCAGTATCATGAGAGAAATATTTGAACTGAATTTTGGACATTTCAGCATCAATATCTTGAGGAGGAGAGTCTGCAAGGAGATCAATAACTTGAGTTTTATGGGCTTTCTTCTTAAGCCGCTTGAACTTTGTTTCTTTAGCAGGAGATGGGTCAGCATGAATGTTCTCCTCATCAGTATCAACTGTCTCTTCTACCATAGTTGGATGCTCATGTTGCTCAACATGATCCTCAACGGCAACATTTTCTTCTTCCTCAACTCTTTGCTCAACATCATCTTGAGGTTGCTCAACATCAGCAGGTTCTTCCTGCTCAGTATGGACGTCTTTCTCAACAAAAGTTTCTTTGTCAGCTTCCCTTTCTACTTCAACATTTGTTTTCTCAGCTGTTTGCTCTGTTTCTTTCTCAGCTTCCTTTTCTAGGTTAGTTCCATGACCTTTGGAAGATACAACCCAATCTAGGGGATCAGCTTCAACTGTCTTTAAGGTATTAACCTTCTTCCTTTTCATCAAAGGGGATTCCGGAGTTCCCTCTTCTTCATCCTCAGGCTCTTCTGGCCTCTTTCTCTTCTCTGCCGACTCAGCTTTCTCCTTAGCCTTGTCAGCTTTAACTTTTTCTTGAGACACTAGTCTCACTTTCTTTGGCACAGCATGGATGTCTTTGGAGCATGTTTCAATGGCCTTTCTCTTCTTCGTCTTCTTTTCCTTAGGTGACTCAGCAGGAGCCTCTACTTCTTTCTCAGGCTCATTTTCAGGCTCAATTTCTAGCTCAGCTTCATCATTTTCCTCAGCATCTACAACTTCTTCATATCCTTTCAACGGTTGATTGTACAAGAGTCCAACCAGCAGAGCTGCTGTGATCTCACTTCCCAAAGTGTCAGTTTCATTTATGGTCTCAATCTGCTTATCCTTAATGATCTTAGTGATCAGAGAACCCAGCCTGAGCTTCTTTCCACTGCGTTGAAGAGCCCCAACCAGAAAGACGGGCATGTTAAGGGAAGTGTAGGTCAACATGTGCCATATGAAGCACTGTTCAAAATTGGAGGCAGATGAGGCTGAGTTGAGTTTGGGGAAGATGAAGTTGGTCAGCATGTAGTGAGCCATCTTCTGTTCTTGCCCTATACAGGTGCTAGGAATTTACACGCAGTGTTTTACCACAGGTTTATTAAAGATTTTTCAAAGATTACGCTACCCTTGTCAGCATTACTTCATAAGGAAGCAGAATTTTCCTTTGACGCAAGCTGTTTGAAGGCGTTTGAACTCTTAAAAAGCAAGCTGATCAACTCGCCCATACTGGCGGGACTTGACTGGGAGCAACCTTTTGAGATGATGTGCGACGCAAATGATACTTGTGTGGGGGCCGTCCTTGGACAAAGGATAGAGAAAAAGTTTAGGCCAATTTACTATGCAAGCAAGATGCTAAACGATGCCCAGTAGAATTACACAACTACAGAGAAGGAGCTTCTTGCAGTTGTGTATGCCTTCGACAAATTTCGACCTTACTTGGTGTTATCCAAAGTAGTTGTGCACACAGACCACGCTGCGCTACGCTACTTGTTCGCGAAAAAGGATGCTAAGCCGAGGTTAATCCGCTGGCTATTGTTACTTCAAGAGTTTGATCTCGAGATTAAGGATAAAAAAGGAACTGAAAATGTCGCGGCTGATCATTTGTCAAGGATTTCTCACCAAGGCAGCCAGGAACAACTAGAGATTCTGGAAAGATTTCCAGACGAGCATCTATATGTCGCACAGTCTGCGCCGTGGTTTGCCGATATTGCTAATTACCTTGCGAGTTCGCTCAAGCTGCACAACCTGTCCACGAATCAGAGGAGGAAGTTTTTTTTCTGAAATTAAATATTATTTTTGGGATGACCCTTATCTTTTCAGGTTGTGCGCTGATCAAATTATTCGAAGATGTATATCTCAGGAGGAGCAACAGGATGTGCTTAGCCATTGTCATGACCGAGAAGCTGGAGGACACCATAGCGCTAGCAGAACTGCAGCCAAGGCTATTGGAGAACAGAGACGCATGCAACTGTGCGACATGGAAGAATTCAGGCTGTTCTCCTATGAGAATGCAGTCAATTACAAGGAAAAGACCAAGCAGTGGCACGATAAAAAGATCCAGGAAAAAGTCTTTCACGAAGGTCAAAATGTCCTTCTATTCAACTCAAGACTGCGACTGTTTCCAGGAAAGCTTAAGTCACGATGGTCAGGACCATTCACAGTACACAGGGTGTTCGAGCATGGAGCGGTGGAAATCTTCAAAAATGGTGATGCTCCTTTCAAAGTGAACGGGCAGCGTCTCAAACCATATCTTGAGAATGACCACAAGAGGAAGATTGACACTGTTCACTTCCAGGATCCTCCGTAATGAACAGAGACATAGGGTGTTCGCTGCAAACACCAATTGCAGTAGGAAAGTACCCCTCCATACAAGTTTTTTTATTTTTCCTCATCATGTGTTAAGTCATTAACCTGATAACAATTACATTGTCTGATTTTTGCTTTAACCATGGTTTTAATCAATATCTTCGCAAGGAAAAATGTAAAACTTCTACCCTTGTCAATAAGAGTGAAGTTTTTAGTTTTGCTTGTGTAACCTTTAGAGGGATGTGGAGTTAGGTCGTAATAGTTTTGGGGGGGAATAAATTCAAAAATAAAAAAGAAGATATGGGACGCGTCAAATCAACTGTCTTTAGGCGGTAATTTCAGCCTAATCGTCCCCTCGGAAAAATATAAAGTAGATAGCTTGCCGTAAATACAAGATTTATTATACCCTTGCATCTTTTCGCCTGGGGTAATCATCTATTTCGTCCAGGTGGCAGATTAGGAGACGGTCTTTAGGGCGGTAGCTCAAGAGATCTGTCTCCTCCTTTCTACTTAAAGGACGCAGATTGCTGGTTACCCTAAATTTTTCTTTATGCACTATTCCCTCACCTTTACCAAGATTTCTGTTTCTCTCATAACACGGTGCAAAAGTTCCTATTTAGTTTGATTTACAGATGAGAACTAGAGGATCGGGAAAACACGTGAAAGTCGAGGGGTCGGCTAAGAAGGAAAAAGCAAAAGGGAAGATGACGGAACCAAGCACGGTCGCTTTCGTTCCGGATGAAAAGCTTGTGAAAAAGCTCTCTCAGTTCAAGGATCCCGAGGTGCAAAAGTACTACGAAGATCTGGCTAAGCTTGATTTCGGGCCCATAAGAACAGTTTGTTGGGACACCTTGAGGCGGCTAAAGCTTGAAGATCGTGTGTGCACGCTCATGGAGTCAGGCCATTTCGGTTGCTTCTTTGAGATGAAAGAGCCTGCATACAAAGAACTGACGCTAGAATTCCTGGCTACCTTCAAGCACGATGCTGAGATCACTGATCCTGAAGAAGAAGGGAAGTTCAGTTTCATGCTTATGGGTCACACTCAGAGGCCTTCGCTCAACCTGTTTAACCAAATGTTAGGTGCTGCGGATGATGACGACCTAGAGTCCGAGAGCTACAAGGAATCATTCACTAAGAAACCTGATGTCTTTGACCCTACTGCCTTCTGGAATTCTCTTATAGGTCAGCACCATTATGACGGGAGCGTCTCCAAGGCGTCAAATATTAATGACTATGCTGTTCGTTACTTGCACAAGCTGGTGTCCGGCATAATCTTTGCCCGAGAAAATCAAGCTACTATGCCGCATGCAGACCTTACAGCTTTGTGGAGCATGTCAATTGGGCCAAGAATGAACTTAGGTTACTGGTTTGGGGAGTACATCAGTGCTTTTTGTAAGAAGAACTCATCGCTCATCTGCTGCGGGAGCATTGTCACTAGAATTGCTGAATCTATCAGAGTTTTTAAGCCTAAGGACCACTCCCGGCTCATTATTGTGAACCACCTAGACCAGATTGACCTAAAGAGCCTGCAGAAGATGTTGTTTGGTAAAATGGTGAACGGGAAGTGGGTTTGGATGTCGGACTTTATTACATCAAGGAAAGTTGAAAGCCGGAAGAGGAAAAGTGAACCAACTGTGTCGGTCTCATCGGATTCTGAACAGGTCGAGCTGCCAAAGGATCTGAACTTCTATAAGAAATGTGCAAAGCTTTCGAGCGAGGACATCCTTGACAAGTTCAGTGCCATGATTGCTCAAAACCAAGCCAACCGTGAGATGATATTTGCACTCGAGCAAAAGTATGAGTCACATGAGGTATCGATCGACATGCTCAAAACCATCTGTATTGAAGAGCATGGCAAGGAGAGTCCATCCGGTTTTTCTGTCAAGAGTCCGGTAAGAAAAATGCTTGAAACACCTCCTACTGCTAATGTTAATGCTGAAACTTCCTCGAAAGGGGAGGGCATTCCTGTTGGAAAATAGGCCAACGTATAGCAGCGAAAATATAAAAATTTTAACCTATTTCCATAAACCACATGATCCGTTAATCGTTATTTCATATAAAGAGGGATAAAAGAAATACCTTTCTGAAGTTCTATCTACCGTTGTAAGTGAAGTGCCCACAACTCTTACTTCGAGTTCCCGAGCACAGAACAAAACAAATATAAGATCAAGTTAGAATCAACCGTTGAATAGCAACCAAAATAGATTGCCTCTAATTAACCAACACAAGATCAAGGATAAAGAAAGAAAGATGTAATCAATTGAATCGGTAGGAAGCGGTGGATTGTTTCGTCCTCAACAAGGAGTGTCGAAATTCTCTCTCCCGGTTGCACTGTGTATTTCAAAAATTACACTAGGGTTTTTGCTTGGTGGATTTCGAAAATCCTATAAGGGGGGTTATTTATAATCTCTTGTATCTAATCCCTAGTTAGATAGAATTAGGTTATTGAAATAAGAATTCTATTCGGAATAGAATTCATAATCATTATCCATTAATATATCTAATATATAAAGGATAATAATAATAACCTTATTGGATAATAATAGGAGTAATTTAATCTAATTAAAACTCCTAACTCATTTATCCTTTAATTAATTTAATTCATAATCCTAATCTAATTAGAATAGATAAAATCAAATCAATTATTTATGTATTTACATACATAAATTTCGACCCCCTCTATTACTGGGCCTTACTGGGCTCAGTTGGGCTTCCGTCAATTAATTAACATCTGTCTCTCTTTTGGGTTCCAAGTCTTATGTGTGACCCATTAGGTTCTTATTGCTTCTAGCCGTATGCAACTATTAAAATTAACTTTCAAAGAATTATATTTAATCTTTGCATAACGGAATGATGTACAGAGTATGTGATTAGCAAGTCCGTAATCATTCCCCTAGAGCTATAAGAAGACAGGTTGATTCTGTCGTTGACCTTTCAGTATTAGTTACGGTATAATTCGATCCTTTATCAACTACGTCCTTGAACTGAATCTTATGACTATGGGTAATGTCAAGTTACATATAGTGAGATGTTCGTTTTACTTGTACAGGCCGAGTCAACTCAAAATAGATAGGTTAAGTGAAATCTGTATTTCAAGTCTTAAGCTATCACCTTGCAAGGATTTAGAATCGAGTCTTCCACAAGCGATCCATGGACATATCTCCCATTTATCGGGAGTGATAAATGCTCAATCCAATATATAACGATCCTGCAATCACTTCTTGTGATACCCAATGTCTGCTGTTCACACCCCAGAGTTATCTCTGTTAAGGATCGTGTTACACCAGAGTCAAAGCGTCACATTCCGTAATCCAGAATACCAATTAACATTCCTTCGAGTCTGAGGATTATTTACACCTATTAATACCAATGAGATGAACAGGTGACAAGGATGAATCTACCCATCCTGTTATCTCAAGTTGGGTCCCCAATCCTAATGAACTACTTTTCATCGTATCCATGTAACTGTCCAGATATCTGTATATATGAAGCTTGTGAGATCAGCTTTCTGTCGGACAGAAGACATTGTTACATGCAAGTCTCAACAGTGATATATCAATCCTAAACATATCACTTGACTTTGGGTGGTTTTTAAGTTTATTAGTTTATTATAAAGTTTTGTCTCACTTCATGCTTGTATGAACACTTTATAATCACTTTAAAACAAACTTACGGATTTCCTTTTATTAGACTTTATTTAGTGCTTAAAAGGGATTGCCTTTATATAGTTATAAAACATATATCTCATTAAAACAAATGATATAAAGAACAATTCATTTACATTAAGTTTGTATCCTAGAACATTTCTCTATAGGACACTAAACCCCAACATACTCCCACTTGGACTAAAGCCAATTGTTTCTATAACTTATCCCAGTAGAAGTTAGATGACGATCATGTACTTTCTGGGTTAAGGGCTTTGTCAACGGATCTGCAACGTTGTCCTCTGTAGGTACTCTTTCTATTCTCACATCTCCTCTTGCCACAATTTCTCTTATAATGTGGTATCGCTTAAGGTAATGCTTGGACGCATTATGAGACCGTGGTTCCTTTGCTTGCGCAATGGCTCCATTGTTATCACAATACAGTGTAATGGGATTTACAATGTCAGGCACCACACCCAGTTCTATAATGAACTTTCTAATCCAAACCGCTTCCTTTGCTGCTTCCGCAGCTGCGATATACTCTGACTCGGTCATAGAGAAAGCTACGCTTCCCTGCTTGGAACTCTTCCAACTGACCGCGCCCCCATTCAAGATAAACATGTATCCTGATTGGGATTTAAAATCGTTCTCATCTGTGAGATGACTTGCATCTGAAAATCCTTCTATTTTCAGATCCCCTTCTCCGGACACTAGGAACATATCTTTAGTTCTTCTCAAGTACTTAAGAATGTTCTTGACGGCAATCCAGTGCTCGTCTCCCGGATTTCCTTGGTAACGACTCGTTACAGATAACGCGAACGCTACGTCAGGTCTAGTGCATAGCATAGCATACATAATCGAACCGATTGCGCTGGCATACGGGACTACAGCCATGCGCTTCTTATCATCATCGGTTTTAGGACATTGATGATTGTTTAACTTTACTCCATGTAGCATGGGTAAGTTACCTCGTTTCGATTCAAGCATGCTAAACCGCTTTAGCACCTTTTCGATGTATGTAGCCTGTGAAAGACCAAGCAGTCTTCTTGATCTATCTCTGTAGATCTTTATACCAAGTATATAAGCTGCTTCACTAAGGTCTTTCATTGAGAAGTTACCAGATAACCATACTTTTACCGACTTTAGCAGAGCTATGTCATTTCCCATTAGTAATATATCGTCCACATATAATATTAGAAATGCTACAGAGCTCCCACTTGCTTTCTTGTAAATGCAAGCTTCTTCGCAGTTTTGTTTGCAACCAAATTGTTTTATGGTTTCGTCAAAACGCTTGTTCCAGCTTCTAGATGCTTGCTTGAGTCCATAAATGGATCTCTGAAGTTTGCAAACTTTGTTTGCATCCTTTGATATCAAACCTTCAGGTTGCATCATATATACATCCTCAAGCAGGTTTCCGTTTAGGAAAGCTGTTTTCACATCCATCTGCCAAATCTCATAATCGTAGTGAGCGGTAATAGCAAGCATGATTCTGATTGATTTGGACATAGCCACATGAGATAAAGTTTCATCATAATCAATTCCTTGCTTCTGACGATATCCTTTCGCTACTAACCTAGCTTTGTAGGTGCTAACCTTTCCATCCATGTCTGTCTTCTTTTTGAAGATCCATCTGCACCCAATGGGTTTTATCCCTTTGGGTGGATCAACCAAAGTCCACACTTGGTTGGTGTATATGGAATCCATTTCAGAATCCATGGCCTCAAGCCATGCTTTAGAATCTGGACTAGTAAGAGCCTCTTCGTAGTTTTCGGGTTCGTCGTCTAACACGAGAACCTCGTCATCGTCTCCCACTAGAAAACCATATCTAACTTGGAGTTCACAAACTCTTTGTGATCTACGAATAGGTGGCACTACAGTCTCATCTAATGGGACTGCTTCGGGCACCTCAACCACCTCTGTTGTTTCAGTCGGTGTTTCTTCTTCTTGAACTTCTTCAAGTTCAATCATTCCCTTTTGTGTTTCTTCGAGAAACTCTTTCTCTAAGAAGGTTGCGTGCTTGGATACTATCACTTTCTGATCATCTGGATGATAGAAGTAATATCCCATAGTTTCCTTAGGGTATCCAATGAAGAAACATTTATCAGATTTAGAATCTAGTTTGTCAGACGCAATGCGTTTGACAAATGCTGAACAACCCCATACTCTCATGAATGAGAATACGGGTTTCCTACCAACGAACAATTCATATGGTGTGGAACTAGCGGATTTAGTTGGTACTCGATTTAGGGTGAAGAGGGCGGTTTCCAAGGCATAGCCCCAGAATGTCTTTGGAAGTAATGCAATGCTCATCATGGATCGTACCATATCTAGTAGGGTATGGTTCCTCCTCTCGGATACACCATTGTGTTGTGGTGTATAGGGAGGTGTCCACTGTGAGCAAATCCCACATTCAGTTAGATAATTCAGAAAATCATCTGAAAGATATTCGCCACCTCGATCGGATCGAAGTGTCTTTATTTTCTTTTCTAGTTGATTTTCTACTTCATTCTTGAAGCATTTGAATTTCTCAAAAGCTTCGGATTTGTGCTTCATCAAGTAGATATAACCATATCGGGTATGGTCGTCTATGAAGCTAATGAAGTATCTGAATCCTCCTCTTGCTTGGACTGACATAGGACCGCATACATCTGAATGAATGAGTCATAGAGTGTCTAATACACGTTCACCTTTATTGCTAAAGGGTGTCTTTGTCATTTTGCCTTTTAAACATGCTTCGCACGTTTCCAATGATTCAGGATCAATTGAATTTATAAGCCCATCTTGATGTAGCTTAAGCATGCGTCTTTTGTTTATATGGCCTAAACGACAATGCCACAAGTAAGTTGAATTATCTAGCTTAAGTATTTTGGTATCAATTGCGAAAACAGAAATTTTGTCATCTAACACATAAATCCCATTTTGTGATATTCCTGAAAAATAGAAGATCGAATCTTTATAAAAATCGCAACGTTTGTCTTTTATTGAAATATGAAAACCGTCGTCAACAAGACGGCTAATAGAAATAATGTTACGAGACATTTGCGGAACGTATAAACAGTTCCTTAATTCTATTACAAGCCCAGAGGGCAAATTTAAAACATAATCTCCAATTGCGAGGGCGGCAACTCTTGCTCCATTTCCTACTCGCAAGTTTATGCTTCCTTTCTTCAATTCCTTAGTCTGATTTAGTTCCTGCATATTTGTACAAATATGAGATCCACATCCGGTATCAAGTACCCAAGATTCAGACTGTGAAATTGTATTTATTTCAATATAAAACATACCAGATGTTGAAGCACCGCCTTTTCCCTTCTTGAGGGTGGCTAGATACTCCTTGCAGTTCCTTCTCCAATGCCCGTCTTTACCACAGAAGTGGCACTCTCCTTTGGGCTTCTTTACTACCTTTCCCTTAGCTCCAGTGGGCATGGCCCTCTTACCTTTCTTGGGATATTTAGGATTGGGAAAATTCCCTTTCCTCTTCTTTGATCCCTCAATGACAAGAGCTGGTATTGCCTTGTCTTTCTTCATATTGGGCTCAACTGACTTGAGCATATTTGCAAGCTCTTCAAGAGAGGTTTGCAAGTCATTCATTTGGTAGTTCATGATGAACTGTGAATAACTCTCTGGGAGGGATTGAAGAATCAAGTCTATGCTTAATTCGTTATCCATCGCGAATCCAATACTTGAAAGTTTGGTAATATAGCCAATCATCTTGACACAATGTGTCATGACAGATGTGCCCTCTTGCATCCTGCAACAATATAGTAACTTGGATATCTCGTAGCGTTCGCACCTAGTCTGTTTCCCAAACAGCTCTTTAAGGTGCATGATGATGGAATAGGCATCCATTTCCTCATGTTGCCTTTGTAATTCCGGTGTCATCGATGCAAGTATGATGCATCCGGCATGATCATCATCAGCCTTATGCTTCTGGTAAGCATCAATTTCCTCAATGGGAGCATCATCAGCAGGGATAGGAGGTATCGTTGTATCAAGTACATACCCTATCTTATCGAATTTCAAAACAATTTTGAGGTTGCGAAACCAGTCGGTGAAGTTTGAACCATTCAATTTGTTATCGGTAAGAATGTTTTGCAGATTGGTTTTAGTCATGATTTTAAGAGTGATTATATAAACCTGAGAGTGAGAAAGAGTAAACGTATGTTATTCATTTGCTTTAAAGTATATCAATCTAAAATTATAGGCATTTTGTTTATTTCAGATTGCTCCCACTATTTTGCCAAATTAATAGCCCTCCATATTAATTCGAAGAATTTCACAAATCCTTTAGTGAGCTAGGATCCTAACTCCTGAGATTTCGCCTTGAGTTTACTCAACAAGCTAGTCTCATTCGTTAGGTAGATTCATGTAATCAACCACATCTTAAATGTGATTCCTAGGTTATTGGGTTACTAACCACATTAGTAACTAATATGTTATTCATATTAATCCCAACCGTATTGCCCATTAGTTTATGAAAACATGAGTTTACCCATCCAATTATCATAATCTAATTTAAGTATCACCCCATATTCATGAAAAGTGATTTTCGATAATTCAGGTGTTACCGTAAGACCCCGAGCTTGAGTTTACTCAACAACCCAAAGGCCCTCAGTACTGCCGGCTGAATTATAATATTAGGGAGGGACAACCGATTTTAATAACTTGCTTATTTACTTAACTTTTTAACGAGGGATTTTTATTTTAGGTCTCATAATCTAACTTAGTCTTGATTTGCTTTAGCATACATCAGACACATACATTGGCGTTATGGACATATCATCTAAATTATTCCATCGAGCCAGAGACAGAATAAAAGGGAAAACCTAAGGAAATACTAACTATTACATATTTCTCTTTAGGTCCTCCGTCTTCTCCATGACGCCTTGAAATTACAAATTAATTTCTATACTACTAAAGAAAAGTTCAATTAAATTGAAGGGAATTAGATGAGAGGAGAAATTACAATAGATAGTAGAAAGGCATGACGCGCATGCCCTATTTCAAAAATACCAAAAGACTAAAAGAGGGTCCAAATATGTCCATAACTCCAAACATGCATAGACTCAATTAAATAAATTTAATTGGTTGATTACATAACTATTTTATGTAATATTTATGTTAATCACATTAACTTATCAAATTAACTTTCATCCAATTTTACTTCTAATAGTTTCGTATCTTCTATATTAATCTTTAGATTAATACAACTATACAAAACTTTAATTATGCATGTCCCAATTATTTTGATTTTAATTCATTTAATACTTTTGATTTACAAATAGGTAAAACAAACTTTAAAATAAATTTTCATTCGATAACCAAAATAGAAAACTATCAATTTCTGAAACATATATATTTAAATATATATAAAAAACTGATTTTAAACAATTTAAAATTCAAGTGGGTCTCGGGCCGGACCCGAGGGTGGGCTGCTGCCGATTGGCAGCAGCCCTAGGGCAGCTGAACCGCCGCTGCCTTGCGGCAGCGGCGGCCAGGCGCCGCACGCGGCTGCTGCCGTGAGGCAGCAGCCGCGCGACAGTGGCCGGTCGCGCCGCGAGGCGCGACTCGAGCTGCTGTCGCATTTATTTTTTTATATAATTTTAAATATATATATATATATATATATATATATATATATATATATATATATATATATATATCAGTTCTAAAACGGTTTTAAAACGATTTTCAGAAAATAGGAAAACCTACTATAGATTTCCGTTTTATCTTTAGAATTAATAAAACTGATTTTATCAATCTAACTATAAAACCAATAGATTTTGTTATAATGATTATCAACCAAAATAATTAGGAACATACGCATAATCAATTTTACTTAACAAGTAATTAAAACTTATTTATCTTTAGGATTAATTAATCAAAAACTATTTGTTAATTAACCTAACAATAAATATTTATTCAATCCTATTGAAAAACTTCTAAATTTTCATATATGAAATAACGGATTTAACGATGGCTCTGATACCAATGTTGGAAAATAGGCTAACGTATAGCATCGGAAATATAAAATTTTTAACCTATTTCCATAAACCACATGATCCGTTAATCGTTATTTCATATAAAGATGGATAAAAGAAATATCTTTCTGAAGTTCTATCTACCGTTGTAAGTGAAGTGCCCACAACTCTTACTTCGAGTTCCCGAGCACAGAACAAAACAAATATAAGATCAAGTTAGAATCAACCGTTGAATAGCAACCAAAATAGATTGCCTCTAATTAATTAACACAAGATCAAGGATAAAGAAAGAAAGATGTAATCAATTGAATCGGTAGGAAGCGGTGGATTGTTTCGTCCTCAACAAGGGATTCTCTCTCCCGGTTGCACTGTGTATTTCGAAAATTACACTAGGGTTTTTGCTTGGTGGATTTCGAAAATCCTATAAGGGGGGTTATTTATAATCTCTTGTATCTAATCCCTAGTTAGATAGAATTAGGTTATTGAAATAAGGATTCTATTCGCAATAGAATTCATAATCATTATCCATTAATATATCTAATATATAAAGGATAATAATAATAACCTTATTGGATAATAATAGGAGTAATTTAATCTAATTAAAACTCCTAACTCATTTATCCTTTAATTAATTTAATTCATAATCCTAATCTAATTAGAATAGATAAAATCAAATTAATTATTTATGTATTTACATACATAAATTTTGACCCCCTCTATTACTGGGCCTTACTGGACTCAGTTGGGCTTCCGTCAATTAATTAACATATGTCTCTCTTTTGGGTTCCAAGTCTTATGTGTGACCCATTAGGTTCTTATTGCTTCTAGTCGTATGCAACTATTAAAATTAACTTTCAAAGAATTATATTTAATCTTTGCATAACGGAATGATGTACAGAGTATGTGATTAGCAAGTCCGTAATCATTCCCCTAGAGCTATAAGAAGACAGGTTGATTCTGTCGTTGACCTTTCAGTATTAGTTACGGTATAATTCGATCCTTTATCAACTACGTCCTTGAACTGAATCTTATGACTATTGGTAATGTCAAGTTACATATAGCGAGACGTTCGTTTTACTTGTACAGGCCGAGTCAACTCAAAATAGATAGGTTAAGTGAAATCTGTATTTCAAGTCTTAAGCTATCACCTTGCAAGGATTTAGAGTCGAGTCTTCCACAAGCGATCCATGGACATATCTCCCATTTATCGGGAGTGATAAATGCTCAATCCAATATATAACGATCCTGCAATCACTTCCTGTGATACCCAACGTCTGCTGTTCACACCCCAGAGTCATCTCTGTTAAGGATCGTGTTACACCAGAGTCAAAGCGTCACATTCCGTAATCCAGAATACCAATTAACATTCCTTTGAGTCTGAGGATTATTTACACCTATTAATACCAATGAGATGAACAGGTGACAAGGATGAATCTACCCATCCTGTTATCTCAAGTCGGGTCCCCAATCCTAATGAACTACTTTTCATCGGATCCATGTAACTGTCCAGATATCTGTATATATGAAGCTTGTGAGATCAGCTTTCTGTCGGACAGAAGACATTGTTACATGCAAGTCTCAACAGTGATATATCAATCCTAAACATATCACTTGACTTGGGGTGGTTTTTAAGTTTATTAGTTTATTATAAAGTTTTGTCTCACTTCATGCTTGTATGAACACTTTATAATCACTTTAAAACAAACTTACGGATTTCCTTTTATTAGACTTTATTTAGTGCTTAAAAGGGATTGCCTTTATATAGTTATAAAACATATATCTCATTAAAACAAATGATATAAAGAACAATTCATTTACATTAAGTTTATATCCTAGAACAATTGTCTATAGGACACTAAACCCCAACAATTCCTCCCGCTGCGGATAGAGAGGTTAACTCCTCTCTTTCCCAGCCCGCCTGATCTGTCAACATTGTCGCTGTCCTAGCATTTGGTAACCTCTAACACCCTTACTTTATCCAACTGTGCTCTGCCTGTGTTGTTATGCTTTAAATTATCTACAATCTGTTGCCATCCTTATAACATTGAGGACAATGTTCTGTTTTAATTTGGGGGTGGGGGTTGTGTATCACAATAAATGCAGGCATAACATGATAAATGCTTTAAATTCAGTTTGTTTAACTAGTGATTTGATGTAGAACAAATATCCCTTGAGAATCTTTGATGCAAATGTCCTTTGTGATTTTGTGGTTTCCGTGATTTTCGTTCCTTCGTTCTCTCATCTCCTTGTTTAATCATTATCTATTCGATTGTTTTGTGTTCAATGGGAATCACTAAACAGACTGTGCGTGTTTTGATGGAATTGTTTAGTTTTACTTGTTTGTTTGAATTTTGTCTCCCCGAATCGGGAAGTTCCAAAAAAAATTTCATTTTTAAATCTTCTTTCACAATTAGTAACCCTTGTCTTACTTCATTTCCCCAAAAATAGTAAGAACTCGAGCCTGAAAGTGCATCTATAGTATGCATTGATTCTTTTCTGAGAGGGCCAGCGCTCACTATCTTTAGGGAGAATTTGCCTTGGTTTGCCCTATTGAAATGGAGATTCTTTTTGACAAGCATAGGAAGAAAAAGGCATTAGTTCCCCTTTCCCCTACACAAAAAACCACCTGTGCTTTGCACTCACGTTTTAGGGTACCCAACTTGAGCCATAGCCTGTTCTTTCTGAAAACCACGCAAAGAGACCCCGTCCTTTCACTGATATTCCTAAATACCCTGAGTTCTATCTTGTGCTTCAAAACCAACTGTTTAAATTGAAATCATGTGCTTTTAAAACTACATAGCAAAGGCATTTGAGCAGATAATGCTAAAGATAAGATAGAAAGAAACCTGTGAAGTTTGTGTTTGGGTGGAAAGATCATTGATGATTGATATAAATAGAAAGGGTAGGTTGTTTTAAGAAGACATGCTGTTTGAATGTGGTAATGGGTAAGTCACTTTGATTGTTGAAAGCTGTCTCGGTTAAATAAGTTGCATAAAGACAGAATTCATACACTGAAATAGCTTTTCACTGTCAAACCAGAACCTGAGCCTAATATTACAACCCTTGTCAAGTCCTTTGGACTATGCTTGGAAGAATTTTGACCCATAAATTCAGGACCAATAGGCAAACTCGCACTCTAAGGGTGTGGTGACTGAGCTGAGGAGTGAAATCGAATTCTTTTTCCTATGGTAAATAAATGCCATGCGAGAGTGAGTGAATTATTCCATTTCTTAGCGAGGCATGTCTGGCGAGTTGGTAACTTCTTGTGAAAGTAGAAGTCTAAATTTTAAGCTTTAAGGAAGTTCTCGAGTAAAAGGACACACTGTTTAAAACAAGCTCTAAACTCTTTGATAAAATCATAGCACGCATCTGTTAATTTCCTCATTGGGCAAAATAATCTCTGTTCCCCTTACAATTTGTTGCTTGAGGACAAGCAAAGGTTCAATTTGGGGGTATTTGTTAGGCATGAAATTGACTTAGTTTAACATAATATTTATATGAGAATTTGGGTGTTTTTACATTATATTGCAAGATAAAAGGACTGATTAATGTCTTTTTGTAGATAAGCATTGATAAAAGCCTAACTCGCTGGAAACAGCTTGTTTCGCAACTGCCAAGGAGGAGTGGAGCCTTTCTATGATCCAGCGGTTAAACGCCGGATACTCGATGACGGACAGCGACAGATCAGAGGTGGCAGAGGCAGAGGCAGTAGGTGGAAAAGTGTTCAGGTGGCATTTCCTAAAGCAACATGAGACAAGAAGTTTCGACCCTTGAGTGTTCAAGGGTCAAAAAGATCAATGATTATTTTCTACTATGTTTTAGTTTTAGTAAAGTGTTGACTTATTTTTCTGTACTTTTCTTTTTCTTGGGTACTTTTTGGGTATCAATTTTGGCCCTAGTCTTTCTCCTTTAAATAGATGGAGCAAAGGAAAGATAGGGCATGTTCATCATCGGTTAGTTTATTTTTATGTTAGAACAGAAAAGTCACTTTTTAGGCGTGAGAGTAAAGCTCCAATGGAGCTTCTGAATGTATCAAGAACTTCTGATTGCTCACTGCTCCATATGAGTGAGTAATCCATTTTGAATAGGCACGGCCAGTCCGAGCCGGTTATGTAAGTTCTATAACTCTTTCAATGAATATTTAGTGTTTTGCCAATGATGTGTTGATGAGGTTCTTTATTTCTGTGCTTCGGCATATATGCATGTGATAGATGAATGTTAGGACACTACTTGCATCTTCACTGACATCTCTATCAATCTCGCAACCTCGAAGCAGACATGTTAGATGGTTGTGTCAAAGGTTTTCTTAACGGAAATGCAGCTTTGATCTTAATGCAAGAGAGAAAGTTCCTTTAGGACGCTATTAGCTCTAGTAATTCTTAGGAACTTAAGAACACACGAAAGTTGACTTAAGTGGGCATTAAAGCTGATACTTTGACTTCATTGGTAATGTCATAAATTCATTGGAGAGTTGTATGGTCTTGCACAACCTGTTCGGCAGTGCCTAGCCTGTTCTATCCTTTATACTGTCTTCTATTTGTCATATCCTTCATAACTTTAGTACACTTTTGTCTTAACTGTCCACACTCAACCAATCAATCCTACTAAGAAGATACCTTTACTCACACACTCTGTTCAGCAACGATTTTCTCATATCTTTTTGATCTCAATCCCTATGGATACGATACTTGACTTATCACTTTATTACATGTATCTAGTACACTTGCTAAAGTCACATCCGAGGACAACAATTTTTCTTTGGAGAGGTTTAGGGTATGAACAAGGAAGGTTTTGCTGAAGCTTTGGTCGAAATTTGGGAAGCAAATGATAAGAATTGAGACATATACATCTTTTTAAATCAAAGAGGTGTATTTTGTCTTAATATGGGGGGTGACACCTCGTGCTTGCTCACAAAACTCAAATTCAGCCCTCCTAAAGTGTAAGTGAATCAATTTAGGACATATGAATTCATTCATTCAAGTCCTAACTCAATTAATCAATCGTTACATCTTAACGACACATTAATCGCCTACTAATCGCACGGTAATCGCATTATGCATACGAAACTTCTACTGACAATGGGATGAATCTAAAATGTATGTATTGAAAACATATATGAATGTGGGAAGACTCATATGTTAGGGTTTTGGGGATGTTACAAGGATAATTCCAACACCTAATTAGGAACTAACTCATAATCTCCAAAGCTATTCTTTAAATGTTTCTTTTACATTTTGTCTCTCCAAAACAACACATACTCAATTGGTTTGTCAATTGGATTCTTATATACATAATCAAGTCACAAGCTAAATTTGTATTTTAATGGAAAATAAGTATAAAGATATCCTTATTATATTCTTGACTAGTTAGTAAAGGTATAAATGATCATTTAAATATGCTATTAATTCTTTTCTTATAGAGAGTATCTTTTGATATCATAGTTAAACTTAAATTTCTCAAATTGGCCTATTTGATATGAAAAGATACATTGGAAGTTTGTCTCACATATATAATATGTATAGCTTGCCAAATGTGGAGGCATATTCCACTCCTTTATGTTTAGGAGTAGATATATGATGCAAGAGGAGAGGGATTAAGAGATTTTTTTTTATGATTTTAACCATAAATCATCAAAGATTGCAAGTTATATCTGAAGAGATGTATGAAAATTTCCAAATAGATCTATAAGAACGGTAATTTTGTTCTTGAGAGAATTTTGGAAATTTAATTAGTAAGTGGTTCTTAAAAAAAGATAAATTTATACTCTCTAATCCTAGGAGTATAAAGTTACATAAAATTACACACTTAAAAGTATAAAAAGACAAAAAAAAATTAGGACATAAAAAGAAAATTACAATGAAATAAAATAGGAAGGGCCAAAAGAGAAATTAATCGAATGGTATGGACTGATTGGCAATGCCATCGGACTAGAAAAAAAAAGACTCACTTCCTTATGCAATGCACATACTTGAATTTTCAGTGGTGTCTGTTATAGTATTAATTCATTTTGACTCATAACAAGTGGGTCCACTATAAATTATGAAGCTCATGTGAACTTCGGCCCAACATAAGAAAGAATGAGGGACCTTTAGGTATAATACAGGCATGGACCGAAGCAATCATTCAATCATCTCAATATGTCGAAGGCAATTTGTTAAAAGGTATCTTAGAAGACACGTGGACCAATCAAAGTGATGGATTCCAAATACACGCTCCTTATTCTCATAAATGCGTGACACGCAAAGATAGGATCCACTGACCTATCATAAGCTGCCACGTGTTTGAGGTATCACTTTTGTTATCTATAAATAGTTGAGTTGTTCCAGAGTTGAGGTAATTCATTCTAACCATTGAAAACACTCTTTTTCTAGTCTTTGATATCTTCTCTGTACATCAACTGACTTTATCATCGTAGAGGGTTCGCCGGAGCCCAGCCCCTTTTTTGACGATTATTGTGCTTTCAGGTGATCGGAATCTTGATCAAGAATACAAGTTACAGAATTACCATAACAGTGTCCAATTTTGAGTTCCTTAAGCCATGTCCATGCTTTAAGGCTTCAACAACTATTTTCTGTAAGGAAGATACATGTCGAGTTTGAAGGGACTTAAAATTTTCACATTGAATGAAAAAGAAGTATTTCCCAACCAACTCAGAAGTGCTACACAGTATGCATTTAGATTCAAATTCTTCACATCCTGAACATACCGTATTTTCAAGGTCGAAGTTTGATACTCGATGTGTTTACTAGGATTGTCTTGCTCAAATACACCATAACTTCATTCTCAACTTCAAATTGTAAATCCATTCGACGCTCACCCATTTTGGCTTTTCACTTTAGCATTGTTTTTCCTTAATTCTAGCTTTAACCTCTTTATGTACTTCTTGAATTTCTTAGATCAATCTTTCAGCAGTTACATTATGCTTCCCCTTTCAGGAATACTCACAAGGTCAAGCATATGATTAGATACCTTAATTTACATAACCTCAAAAGATGACTCCCAATAACCAAATATATGGCCCATTATAGGCAAACTCCGCTTGTACAACCGTAAATTCCCATGTCCTAAATCGGTTTGTCCTTCCAAAGGCTTCTCGAGATGTTATAGAATGTTCAGTTCACCACTCTTGTTTGGTCGTCGATCTGGGGATGGGAAGTGGTACTAAACTTCAAGGATGAATTAAATAAAGCCCAAAGTGTCCTCCAAAAGTGACTAAGGAACTTAGTATCACGATCAGAAATAATACTTTTAGGAATCTTGTGTAGTCTCACAATCATCCAAAAGAATAGTTTTACAATAGAAGAATAATCATTAGTCTTCTGAAATGGAAGAAAATGTTCCACCCTAGAATTGACCAACCACTACAAAACTAGAATCCACCCTTTGAGTCCTTGGTAGCCCTAACACCAAATCCATGGAAAGATCCTTCCAAATAGTCTCTAGAATCGACAATGGAATATAAAAACTCATGTTTTGAGGAAGCCCCTTAGCAAGAGAAAGTTACTCGCTCGGCTTGAAGAGGTCCAATGCAACCTAGGCTTGAGAGACACTGGAGGTTTGCTGAAGTTAGAACGAAAGCTTACAGATGACATGGGTGAGGTTATGAAACAATATGAGATGTTGTGGCTGCAGAAATCGAGTGTTAATTGGATCGTGAATGGTGATAGAAATACGAGGTTCTTCCACTCAACTACCATTGTCCGGCGGTGCATAAACAAAATCACGAGCCTTAGAGATTAAAATGATATGTTTTTTTAGGAAACAGATAGGCTCAAAACTATGATAATAGATTATTTTACCCGTTTTATATTCAGAAGATGATATTTACCATCTGAGATTGATGACTATAGTTAATTTCCCAGCTTTAGAGGGTTGCACTTTGGACCTACTACCGCTGCTTTTTTCTAGCTCATAGGTGTACTATGTGATATTCTCGATGCATCCTTTTAAGGCTCCAGAGGCGGATGTCTTTCAGGCTATTTTTTTATCAGAAGCTTTGGAATGTGGTGGGGGCATAGACCTGTGATTTGTGTGTTAAATTTCTTGAACTTTAGACTCAGGATCGTAACCTGAATGACACCCTTATTACATTAATCCCAAAAATCCAGAGCCCTGAATTACTCTCTCAGTTTCACCCTATAAGCCTATGCAATGTACTGTTGTAGACACTCGGGTTGGAGGACCGATGAAGAAAATTTATCAAAAGGAATCCAACTCAGTCGATTTATTTAAACGAACGATAATCAGTAAGAAAATAAATAAAAAGCGGACAGGGTGGCTCGGTTTGGTTGGACGAAATAATGTCATGAATAAATATATCGTATCTATTAATGTAAAAATATTTTTATAAATTAGGTAGGTGTAAAATAAATTATAAACCTATTTTGGTTTGTGATTCTTTGGCAATTTGAGGCTTAAATATATCTCGGATAAATAAAGGTTAGAAGAACTTGACATGTGTCAATGTATTCTATGCCGTTAGAGCTTTCCAATGCTATATTACACACCCGAATTGGACAAGTGACGAATGAGAAATTGATGCTCGAAGTGAGCCACTTGAAACAGTTTTGGGAAGAAAATGGAATAAAAATAGGCTTTTTAGTCCCACATAAGAAAAGAATGAAAAGGATGGAGAGTTTATAAGCCTATGGCCTTTATAAGCTCCTAATCAATTACTAAAGGAAAGGCTCTCTCACGCGCAGGGGGGTGCAGTCGAACAACCATCGGGTTAGGGGCATACCTTTGGACCGGCCCAATTTTGCTAAAAAATATTTGTTTAAATGATTTTTATTTTTAAACTCTTTATTTATTTATTCATTTAAAAAAAAGAACGTCGCGGGCTCGGGGAGGCCCATGACGAGCGGGCGGACGCCCAGCCAACAGCTTGACGTATAGCTTAAGTAAATATTATGAAGTAATTTATGGTTTTATTCCTTTTCTCCTCCCATTCTCACATACGAAAATTGATTTAAAATGGGTGATTCTTTAAACAAAGTGGCTTTCATTGATATGCTCAAAATGATTTTCAAAAAACGAGAAAGAAACGGTTTTAAATGAATTTAAAACTTACAAAAATATGCGATTAGACCGTTAGCGAGTAGTAGTGTTAAGTAGAAGGCCGGTGGTTCAAGACCGGGCGACGTTGAGGTGCCTAGTAGCCTTTCTCCGGAAAGGAGCTAGATTTCTCGGCTCGTACCCAATTTCCCGAACCCGACCTGTCTCCCGCAAAGAATCTGGTGTTCATTTTCCATCCATGGGTGGCGAATCTTCCAACTTCGAGCTCTGGTCTTGTCGAGTAGCTTGATTCCCAGATTGGTTGCTTTCATCCCCCCGGATTCACCAGATGAGGCTTGATACCTACAATTGTATAAGGCTATCAGCAAATGCATAGTAAACTAGCTTAAGATCCATCCACGAAACATAGTTCGGCCAACTTAGAGCAGCTTCATCCCAGGGAGATAAATTTCAAGCAACATCATTCTGCTTGAGGAAAGCATTCATACTATGAGAGGTGAGAATGGTCAAAATGGATACATGGTCTTAAATCTTGATTTGGAGAAGGCATATGATCAGCTTAATTAGGATTTTCTAGAAGATATGCTTTATTTCCTTGGACTGTCTAGCGAGTGGATTGGTATGATCTTAAAGTGTGTTTCCTCATCCACTATGAGCATGATGTGGAATAGGGAAAATTTGAATGGGTTTAAACTGAGTCGGAGGCTCCGTTAAGGGGATATACTATCTCCATACCTTTTCTTACTTTGTATAGAAGGACTTAGCCATGTGATAAATGATGTTGATGCTGCTTTGGAATGGAATCCCTTTCTACTTTCAAGAAACGGACCCCTGCTCTCGCACTTTTTCTTTGTTGATGATATTTTGTTGCTGTCTGAAGCTTCTGTTGAGCAAACATGTATGATAAAGGATATTCTGCCCTGGTTTTGTGCAAGCTCAGGGCAGCGTGTCAGTTATTCCAAGTCAAGAGTTCTTTTCTCCAAACACAGATGTCAAGCTTCATAATGTTATTCGTAATTCCCTAGTGGTGACCCGTACTTTGAATCTTGCTAAGTATCTTGGTGTTCTGGTTTTACATGAGAGAGTTTGTAAGCTCACATACGAACCGATCCTGGGATCATATCAATGCAAGACTGAGCAGATGGAAGGCTAAGATGTTGTCAGCAACGGAAAGAGCGACTCTGATTAGGGTAGTCAATAATTCGATCCCTCTACATTCGATGCAAACTTCACTTCTTCCGACAGGAGTGTGTGATGTTTTGGATAAGTGCAACAAACAATTCCTTTGAGGGGTGGTCTGAGCTTCACCATAAGGTTCACTTTGTTAGTTGGGATGTGGTTTCTTAGCCTCATAAGCATAGGGGATGGGTATCTGCAAATCCCGAGAGAGCAATTTAGCTCTTCTATCAAAACTCGATTGGCGATTCCTAATTGAGAATGATGTGTTATGGGCTCATGCTCTGAGGGGGAAATATGTAGTGGGACTAAATGGTTTGGGAGTTTTCAAGGCACGATAGTTTCAGACCATATATGGAGAAGGATGGTCAGGGGAGCTGATCTTTTGTGGAAGGGTATTGGTTTGTTGGTAAGAAATAGGATGAATACGAGCTTTTGGTTGGAATATTGGATTGATGTGAAACCTTTAATCTTGAGCTCGCACCACGACCAGCTATAGCAATCGGTGAGTGAGTATTGGGGAGGAGATGGTGGTGGCTGGAACTAGGCTTCTTTTTCAGAATTATTATCGGCCAGTTCCCTTTTCCAAATAGCGTCGGTGGTGATTTTTCCGCATAGTCAAATGACTGATTCCTAGACGTGGGCAAATTTACAGCATCTTCAGGATATGAGCTCACTAAGAAGTAGATTTTGCATCCCGAGTACCTTATTTGGTGCTGTTACAGAATTCAATATTATTACTGTATTCAAGACAGTAGAGGATAGGGTACTATATTCAAGACAGTAGAAGATAGGGTACAGACAGACCATGCTCAATACCCATACCCGTGCCCATGTCTTTGCCCATGCATCACCTTTGTATATATAGATATGTAGGATTCTGTAATTGATATGAATTGTAATACAATACACTTTCATCACTTAAATTACATGGTATCAGAGCTGCCCTTGTGAGCAGTGGGTCTGGTTGCTTTTTTTCCGATCTTTTTTTCTTCCTCTGGTTCTATCCCTGCGTATAGACTATTGAGGAAGGGCATTATTTTCTTATCATCTCCCGACTTCACCACCGCCCCTAGCAGACAACCCGTCCTCCGATCGGCCATTTCGTGCAACTCCAGCCACCAGACCAGCCGCGCGTGTGTCTCACGCGCCGTCTCCATCTTCCACCCGTCACCTACACACCGGCGAGTGGAGGCGCGTCTGGCGGCCGTTCATCGTCGGACTTCCTTTTCCGGCGTCGCCCCATCCTCCACTGTTAGCATCTCCGGTCAGTTGTTGGGTTCCTGCACTTTTTCAGAGTTAGGGTTCCTGTGTGCTACTCCTTTTGCTGCTGCTCTCCTGTTCCAATTTTTTTAGTCTCTCCATTGTACTATACAGTGGGTTGTGATCTATTTTGGCTGACTTTGTGAAGTGTGGTGGAACTCTTACACTTCCGCAGTTCCTGTGTTCCTTATTTGGAGTTCTTACATTGTACAATTTCCATTTATTGAGTAGTTATGGCAGACGGAAAGAAAGTCGAAACTCATCATTCTACTGTTACTAATATTATTCTGGTGTCTCCAAAAATCACCGACCACAAATTGACTGGCTTGAATTATGTTGATTGGTCCAAAACTGTCAAAATTTATCTTCGCAGTATTCGAAAAAGTCGTCACTTATCTGATGCTCCAAACACAACTGACGAAGATTGGCTGGAGGATGACGCTCGTTTGTTCAGTCAGATTAAGAATTCCATTGATACGAGTATCGTCGACATGATTCAACATTATGAGTATGTCAAAGAATTGATGGATTTCTTGCAATTTGTCTACTCTGGTCGAGGTAATATCTCACGCATATATGATATCTACAAGTCTTTTTACACTACCGAGCGACAGGGTCAATCAGTTCAGAACTACTATATGCAACTTATGCAAATTTTTGAACAGTTGAAAGAGTTAGTGCCTCTGAGTACTGATATCAAAGTCCTACAAACTCAATGAGACCAAATGTTTGTTCTCAAATTTTTATGTGGACTCGGCTCAGAATATGAGGGCGTTACTTCTTAAATTCTTTCTGGTGCTGACATTCCTGACTCGCAGGAAGCTCTTACTCGTGTTCTACGTAGTGAGCTTGTTATCTCCGCTCCTCTTATTGTTCCCGCCTCTAGTGCTCTTATCAGTCACAAGCATGGGTCAGGCCGCTCTCCTACGGGTCCAACTAAGGGTATCACTCGCGACACAAAACACTTCGGAGAGGGCAACCGCTCTGTTGTGTGCTATTATTGTCATGAACCTGGTCATACCAAGCGTACCTGTCAGAAACTACAAACCGAAAATTCCAGGAATCGGTTTGCTCATGTTGCCACTACTGATGTTGCATCGGATATAACCTACACCCTTACTGCAGCCGAGTATGCCACGTACCAAGCAACATTAGCTGCTCAATATTCATCTTCATCCATCACTGCTCTTCCCGAGTCAAGTAACACCACTACATGCCTTCTTTCATCCTCCTCCCAATGGGTCATTGATTCCGGTGCCACAGACCATATGATAGGTAATTTAAAACATTTCTCGTCTTACTCTCCTACTTTTCCTTCCTATGTCAAGCTAGCTGATGGCACCACTGTTGAAACACCTTTCCACAAGATTTTGATTTGACAAAATCATCCATGATTAAGAGGCAATTAAATTTAAATGCTTTGATTGTACTAATGATTTTGTTCAATATTGAGTGCAAAAATATATACAAAGTAAAAGACAGGACAAAAGTCAGCATAAGCAAAGCTGAGTGGAAAGCAACTCAGCATGACAGAATGGAAGCTGAGTGGAGTAAAACTCAGAAGCAAAACGAAGTAAGTTGAAGATTTCCTCAGAAGCGGTTACACAGAACGGAGCTGACCAAGTATGCACTCAGCTTAGAATTCGAACATCCGAAGATTACGAAGAAAGCTGAATATCAGTCAGGACAGCATGAAGGATCCGTTCACTAAAGGAAAAAGTCTGCCAATCTTCTGCACCAATAATTGGAACCTCGAAGACACATAAAAGACTAATTCCAAGAGTCATGGGATGCTGGATTATTGGTAAAAGACAACTGGCACAAAAAGACAATCCAGACGCAAGAAGACAAACCTGATGCCTGAAGAAAACAGTGAAAGGGAATGGCGGAGCATTCTGAAGACTAACCAGAAATTATTCCCCAAAAGAGCCATTTTGGTGTTAACGGTAACAACAATTCAAAGGATCCAAATCTGCAATTTCCTTCTATAAAAGGACAATGAAGAACCTTGGATCATCACTGAAGTATAAAAAGAAAATACAAAGAGAGAAAATTCCGAAAGCACTCAGATACAAAAAAGATCTTACACCCACTTTTCTATTCTCTGTGTAAATGCTAGATTGATTGTTGTATAATCATCTAAAGTGTTCTCTAGCATAAAAAGAACAAGTCTGTGATCAATAGAAATATTGAGAGTGTTAAGCTGAGTGCTTGGTTATAAGCATTCAGTGGTAGAGAAATCTAGGTGCTGGGTTGTAGCACTTAGTAGGAGTTGAGTAGACGAATAGAGGAAGGTACTCTTGCATATTCAACTGCCTTGTAATTGGTTTGTGCTCTACCGTTAAAGAGCTCAATATTGGATTCAAAAAGCCCGGAGGACTCTGGGGACTGGACGTAGGCAGAAAGGCCGAACCAGGATAAGTGATACCGAGTAATCTCTGAACTCTCTTTTATATTGTATGTGTTGTTTGCTATATTTACTCAGCATATAAATTGCCTAAGCTGACCTTGAGTAAATAAGTGGTGCTGAGTTAAGAAGCTGGCCTCCAAGAGTGTCAATTCTCAACTCACAAGAAAACAACTTTAGTCAACATCTGACTAAAGCTGTCTTCAAACATATCTCACCAAGCTGACCAAAAGCTGAGTTAATAAACTCTCAAAATAACTTCCAGTCAGCTTAATTAAAACGCGAAAAAGTTATATTAGTTCCTAATCCCCCCTTGGAACTAATTACCAGGGACCAACAAGTGGTATCAGAGCCTAAGCTCACTACTCAAAGATTTAACAATCTTGAGCTGATCCCTAAAAATGGGTGAGAATAGCACTCGGTTCCTTCCAGGAAACCAAACAACACAGATACTCCCTAAGGGACTATCAATCACTAGACCTCCCCTATTCTTTGGGTCAAATTATACATTCTGGAAGAATAGGATGAAAAACTTTATTCAAGCCACAAACATGAGTGCATGGCTTGCAATTGTTCAAGGTCCACATGTGCCATACAAAACTGTTAACGATGAGAAAATCGTTAAAAGTGAGGCTGAGTGGACAGAGGATGACCTCAGAAAATTACAAAATAATGATTCGGCTATAAACATGCTTCACTGTGCGTTAGATGCTGCAGAATACAATAAGATTTCAGGTTGCGAGTCAGCACAGGAGATTTGGAAGAAGCTTGAAGTAACCTATGAAGGCACAAGCAAAGTTAAGGAGTCTAAAGTTAATCAACATATGAGACTCTACGGGCTGTTTGAAATGAAGGAGAATGAAGACATCTCAGAAATGAACGTAAGGTTCACAAACATTATAAATGAGCTAAAAAGGCTTGGAAAGAACTTCACTGAAGAAGAACAGGTGAAGAAAATTCTGAGAAGTCTGCCCAAGAGCTGGCAAGCAAAGAAAACAGCTCTAGAAGAAGCCCAAGACTTGACTACCTATAAATATGATGAGTTGATCGGATCCCTGCTGACCCGTGAAATCTCTATGAAAAACTTTGAAGCCAAAGAGAAAGAAAAATCAGAAGACAAGAAACAAAAGTCACTTGTCATGAAAGCTGACTCAACTGAAGCGGAGTCAACTGATGATGAGGAATTGGCCATGTTCACCAGAAAGATGAAAAAGCTATTCAGGAGAAATGATAGAAACAGCAAAAGGTCATTTAGAAGAAATGATAAGTATAAAGCTGAGTCAAGTGACAAGTACAAGAAGGACAGCTCGAAGTCTGTCACATGTTTTGAGTGTCATCAAACTGGGCACATCAAGTCAAGCTGTCCCAATCTCAAGAAAGAGAAGAAGGGAAGCAAAAAGGCTATGGTAGCCACATGGAGTGACAGTGACGAATCAACATCATCTGAAGCTGAGCAAAATGAAACAGCCAACATATGCTTTATGGCAGATGATGGAGCTGACCGATCCCAATCTGAGAAAGCTGACCTTTCTGATGAAACTGACCAGGAGGATCACAACAATGAGGTAACATCCTTACTCTCACTTAGAAACGAAATGGTAAATGCCCTGAGTGACTTATATACACTAACCAAAAATTGTAACAAAAAGATTAAGGCACTCAGCAGGCGCTATGATGAGATTGAAGAGGTCAAGCTGAGTGACCTCCGATATCTTCTCCAGGACAACTCTAACTTGCATACTAACATGCAAATCTCACATAAGTTTGTCACGGAGGTTCAATCTGAGTCAAAGAAACTTAGAAAGGATATCATAATGTTACAGAGTCAAGGGAAGGGCTCAAATAGAAATAAACCCCATGCTGAGTACGCAAATACTAGTCAGCATAAACAATTCACTCAATGTGAGTGTTGTGGAAAAAGGGGACACACAAAGGATGTGTGTTGGCATAACAAGCGGACTGTCCAATGTGACTTCTGCGGAAGAAAAGGGCATACCACAAAAGTATGTTGGCATGCCCAACACAATAATGCTGACCATACTCAGTTCAACCCACAAAGGGTACCTTTTTGTGATTTCTGTGGTAAGCCAGGCCACATCATAAAAGTATGCCGTCACAAGTTAAAATTTGATTTTGCACCTGTTTATACTAACAAGAAAGGACCCAAAAGGAATTGGGTACCTAAAAATGAATAGTTTAAACTGCAGGTCAGCTTGACATGCGTGGAGAAGTCAAAACTATGGTATATAGACAGCGCATGCTCAAGGCATATGACAGGTGATGAAACTTAGTTCATCACACTAGAGCTTAAACGAGGTGGAAGTGTAAGCTTTGGAGACAACAAGAAGGGTAAGATAGTCGGCTCAGGTACTATCGGAGGTAACCCAACTATTGAGTCTGTCTCCTTAGTTAAAGGCCTCAAATACAATCTGCTGAGTGTAGATCAGCTTTGCATGAGCGGCAGAAAGGTTGTATTTGATGATACTAAGTGTCAAATACTCGAGGGAATACAAATGAATTAATTTTAACTGCCCCTCGTGTAGAAAATGTATACATGTTAAACTTAGAAAAACAGTTTTCTAAAAACATATGCTTAGTATCTAAAGAGGACAACTCCTGGCTATGGCATAGAAGACTTGGGCATGTCAGCATGGACCTTCTTGCCAAATTAGCCAGAAAGCAATTAGTTGCGGGATTACCCAAATTAAAGTTTGAAAAAGATCAACTGTGTAAAGCTTGTCAGCAAGGCAAACAAACTAAAAAGTCATTTCATAGCAAAAATATTGTCTCAACCAAAAGACCATTGGAATTACTACACTTGGATCTTTTCGGACCTATCCAGCCACTCAGCTTGGGAGGTAAGAAATTTTCCTTGGTTATTGTAGATGATTTCTCTCGATACACTTGGATCATCTTGCTGAGCAGCAAAGATGAAACTTTCGAGATGTTTACCACATTGATTAAAAAGCTTGAAAATGACAAAGACCTAAGAGTAGCTCACATTAGAAGCGACAATGGTGGAGAATTCAAAAACCAACAGTTTGATGAATTCTGTGAAACCAGTGGTATTGACCACAACTTCTCTGCTCCTAGAACACCTCAACAAAATGGGGTCGTTGAAAGGAAAAATAGAACTATTGTCGAAATAGCTAGGACAATGCTGAGTGAAAATAGGCTCCCAAAGTACTTCTGGGGTGAAGCTGTTCACACGGCATGTTACATACTGAATAGGGCTCTAGTTAGACCTATACTTAAGAAAACCCCATATGAGCTTTGGAAAGGATGAAAGCCCAACATTGGATACTTTCGTGCCTTTGGGTGTAAATGCTTTATACTCAATACAAAAGACAACCTTGCTAAATTTGATGCTAAAGCTGACGAGGCAATCTTTTTAGGGTACTCAACAAACAGTAAAGCATATAGACTATTTAATAAAAGAACTCAGGTTGTAGAAGAGTCTGTACATGTTGAGTTCAATGAAACTGACCCTACAGGTAAGTCAGCTCAGCCTGAAGAAGATGAACCAGGCTCAGCTTCCGCTGATAAACCAGAAGCCTCTGTGTCAACTATACAGGAGCTGACCCAAGGTAAGCAAGAAATTGAAATATCATTTGCTGACCAATCTATTCCTGTAGAGATTGTAGAAACACCTCTTCCAAACGACTCAACACTGCCCAAGGAAATAAAGATCCCAAGAGGACATACAGAACAAGCCATTCTTGATGCCGCCAACAACAAATTAATGACCAGAGATCAGCTTAGAAAATACCTCAGCAATGTTGCATTCGTCTTAATACATGAGCCAAAGAACTTTGCTGATGCTGAGCAAGATGAATATTGGATCAATGCTATTCAAGAAGAGCTTGACCAATTCACCAGAAATGAGGTATGGAATTTAATACCTAAACCTAGGAATCAAAAGCCCATAGGAACCAAGTGGGTCTTTAGAAATAAGCTAGATGAGCATGGAAATGTGATTAGAAACAAAGCTTGACTTGTAGCCCAAGGCTATAGTCAGCAAGAGGGTATAGACTATGGAGAAACATTTGCTCCTGTTGCTAGATTAGAAGCTATACGTATATTGTGTGCCTATGCCAGTTACATGAACTTTAAACTATACCAAATGGATGTAAAAAGTGCGTTTCTTAATGGCTTTATAAACGAAGAGGTATATGTTAATCAACCTCCTGGGTTTGAAGATCCAAAATTTCCAAACCACGTTTATAAACTCAAAAAGGCCATGTACGGCCTAAAGCAAGCTCCAAGAGCTTGGTATGAGAGGTTGACCAACTTCCTGCTGACCAGGAACTATGTCAGGGGAAAAGCTGACACAACCTTGTTTATTAAGAAAAAGGGTAAACATACCCTACTTGCACAGATATATGTAGATGATATAATTTTTGGTGCTACTGACGAATCTTTGCGCAAAGAATTTAGCCAACAGATGCAAACTGAGTTCGAAATGTCCATGATGGGTGAACTCAACTTCTTCCTTGGACTTCAAATCAAGCAAGGTAAGAATGGCATCTTTATAAGTCAGTCTAAGTACACCAACGAAATGTTAAAGAAATTCAGCATGGTAGATTGCAAACCAATATCAACCCCCATGGGTACTGATACTGTCCTATGCAAGGATGAGAAGAGTAAGTCAGTTGATAGTAAACTCTATCGAGGTATGATAGGTTCTTTACTCTATCTCGCTGCCAGTAGACCGGATATTCAATACTCAGTATGCTATTGTGCTAGATATCAAGCTGACCCCAGGGAATCTCATCTAACTGCTGTAAAAAGAATTTTTAGATATTGCAAAGCTCAGTTGATGCAGGTCTATGGTATCCAACCTCAAATGACTTCACACTCATTGGATATACTGATGCTGACTATGGACGAGATAAGCTAGAACGGAAGAGTACTTCAGGAGGATGTCATTTCCTTGGAAGCTGTCTAGTATCTTGGTTCAGCAAGAAGCAATCATCCGTAGCTCTGTCTACAACTGAAGCTGAGTACGTGGCTGCTGGAAGCTGTGTTGCACAAGTCCTATGGATAAAGCAACAGCTTGAGGATTATGGAGTCAAAACAAAGACAATAGAGATCAAATGCGACAACAAAAGTGCCATTGATCTATCTAAAAATCCAGTCCAACACAGCAGGATGAAACATGTTAGCATAAGGCATCACTTCATCAGAGACCATGTACTAAAAGATGAGATCAAGCTGACCTACGTGCCAATAAATGATCAGCTTGCAGATATCTTCACTAAACCCTTAGCACGAGAACAATTCAACACACTAAGGGAAGCAATTGGTATGTCAAATCCACTCTAAATAATTCTGTACGATTGAATGATTGCTATACTGAGTGGAAATTTGAATGAATGTGCAAATGCCATGCTAAGTAAATTAACAATAAATATCTACTCTCTATTAAGTTTAAAAATAAAAAAATAACCTCATGCTAAATAGACATAAACATTGAGTGGTTATACTGAGTAGATACAAATGTTGAGTAAATATCCCATGCTGAGTAGATAGACATATTGAGTCTTCATCTTATGCTGAGTAGAAGCACATACTGAGTGCTCAAACGTATGCTGAGTTATTTAGAGATAGACAAAACATTGACACTTAACATCATGAATGCTTCGAATTCTAGCAAAATCAAGTAAAAACCCACTCGCGTAAAATGAACCTACACGTGTAACCTCTAGCACCTTGGGAAGACGCACATTAATGGCAAATCCCATGCGCCGAAGATGTCATAAATGACAGAATTTTTGTCGGTTGAACGTCCCTAGGAAAAACGGCTAGTTAATGAATAAGGGCCGCCGTAAATCCATATAAAAAGTGGAAGAATCCCCACTCTTCATTCCTTACGCTTGTAATCTCCTGAAATCGAACTTCTCTCTCTCTCTAAAAACCTCAAAACCTTCAAAAATGGCTTCCGACAAAGACAAAACCCCTAAAACTCAAACCTCAAACAAACCCACTCAGGCTGACCTCGCCGGTTCCTCACAACCAGTGAAAAGAACCATGATCAAGGTTCACAAAAAGGTTGCCAATATGGAGGTTCTAAAATGCCGATGGTTTTCTCCAAGCTTTGTCTCGTCTGAGAAACCATTCTGTGAATGGATCGAGAAGAACAAGTGGAAAGGTCTCTTCTCTCTTTCAGGAACAACCTATCCCAGGTTAGTACGGGAATTCTACTCGAATCTACATGTTGATGCAGATGACTCTGACTATTTGGAGACCATAGTTAAAGGTCAGAAAATCATCGTAACCCCTGCCTATTGATAGGGGTCAAAAACCCCTATCTTTGGGTACGGTTTTAGGACGGGTTTTAGCGTTATTTAGTTAATAAGCGAGCATTTCTCGCATTGAAATGCTTTTGTGTGAGTTAGTTAGGAATTGAAAATGTTTTATTTATTTTTCGTTGTTTAGGCTCGTTTTATGACCAATTTAGGCAATTACGGCCAAAATAGCATGCATAGTATAATTCTGTTATCTTTTGAAGCTAATTGGTCCGTCAAAAGTCGCACCAAACGAAGCGTTTGCTCAAAATAAGCGATTGGCGGGTCAATTTAGCCTTTGGACTAATGTTATCTGGAGTTTCTGTACATGCGCAGGTATAAGTTCGGACGAAAAAGGCATCGACGGAAGTCGGCAAGCACGCGGGGGCATATCGGGCAAGAATGCTCGACGAGCGGGCCTCCGTAGGCCATGCCTGCTCGCCGAGCAGACCTGCAGGAATTGGTCAAAAAGACCAATTCCGCCCCCACGATGCCACGACGGACCCCACGACTTCCTACCTGCATAAGGACACGAAAATAGGTCAAAAAGAGGGCCGAGCCACGCCTATAAATAGAGTTTTTCCAATGTAAATTAGTATCTTTTATCTTTGTAATTTTCTTAGCTTTTCATCTTGAGAAATCCTCTCCACCTCCTCCATATCCTTCAAACCTCCATTGAAGACACCTCCGAAGCTCCGTTCACCGAGGATTGCTCAAGCTCCATCCTTAAGTCCTAGGAAGACGCCTGCATTGGTAGACAGGTTCCCTGAAAGGGATTTTTCTTCTTTTATATTCTGTCTAGCCTCTGATACATGTTATGAATCCTAGGCTCATTGTAACTTCGTGACAATACTTTCATCTTTGATATATATTATAGTTCTTGTTCATTCAATTGTTTTAATGCTTTAATCTTTGTCTTACGTTTTGTCTGATTGGTTTAACTCATTCGATAATCCCAAAATCAAGTTGGCACATATTGCGAGCTGAATCTGACCTAGTCAGTGCCTATAGGATTGACGACCCTATAGAAGATTAAGCCCAAATTGTTGAGCCTTAGAGCTAGTTTCGGCCTTACAAGGGAATCACGAACTAGGGACTTTAGGAGGATAGGTCGGGTTAATCGCCTCGGACACAAGTGACTTAGGATTTAATTCAATTGCTTAAACAATCTATTTTCATTATCATCGTACCCCTTCATGTTCCTTCGGATAATTGCATTGGTAAAAGATCACTTAGGAGTAGTTTAACTTAATTAGGGGTAGAGTAACTTAATTAGGCGTAGAATAACTTAGTTAGAATCAGATAACTTAGCCAGGAATAGTATAATTCAACCTAGGAGTAGATTAACTTAGAAAAACCAACTCAAAACCCCCTAAGCCTAGATAACACCTGAAACCAAGTAACTCGATACTTGCAGAAATAAATCCTGTGGACGATAACCTGGACTTAACCAGAATTTATTACTTGATAACGACGGGGTACACTTATCCGTAAGATCGGCCTCGCTCCATAACCGCACGAGGCCGCGTCACCTATCTAGCCACCTTACTAGATTTACCAGATGAAGGAATTCAATTTAGAACGACGAAGGAGAAAGTGCCAAAAGACACAATTGAGAAGCTTAAGGGGTTCTGTAAACCCAAGGATCATAAGGGGGAAATACCCAGCACCTGTATGGGTAAAGAACAAAAGATGGTCCACTACATGCTGACCAACTTTATCTTCCCCAAACTCAGCTCAGCTTCATCCGCATCAAACTTCGAACAGTGCTTCATCTGGCACATGTTGACATACACTCCGTTCAATCTTCCCGTCTTTCTAGTTGGAGCGTTTCAACGAAGTGGTAAGAAACTCCGCTTGGGCTCTCTCATTACAAAAATTATTCAGGACAAGCAAATAGAGACGGTGAATGAAACAAGTACATTAGGGAGTGAAATCACTGCAGTTCTACTGGATGGACTGTTGTACAATCAACCCTTAAAGGGATATGAAGGAATTGGAGATGCTGAAGAAGATGAAGAAGCTGAACAACCTGAAATTGAGCTCGAAACTGAGCCTGCAAGAGATGTTGAGGCTCATGCTGAGTCACCTAAGACAGCTCAGCCTGAGAGGAGGAAGAAGAGGAAAGCTGTAGAAACCTGCTTAAAAGACATTCATGCTGTCCCAAAGAAAGTACGGCTATTATCAAAAGAAAAAGCTAAAGCTGATAAGGCTAAGGAGCAAGCTGAGAAAAGAAAAAGGCAAGACGAGCCTGAGGATGAGGAAGAAGAAACTTCAGAATCCCCTTTAAAGAAAAGGAAAAAGGGTAACTCCTTAAAAATAGTGGAAGCTGTCCCACTAGACTGTACTCAACCTGAAAGTCATGGAACTAACCAAGAAAAGGAAGCTGTAGAAGAAACTGAGCAACATGTAGAAGAAGCTAATACTGAGCAGGAAGAATCTCCAAATGTTGAGAAATCTCAGGATGATGCTGAGCAGAGAAAAAGAGAAAGTAATGTTGTTGAGGGTCCTGTTGAGCAACTTGTAGAAGAGGAAACAATTTCTACTGAGTCCAGTGAAGGTATTCGAACTGACCATTCACCGCCAAAAGCTGAGATGCGGCGAAGACTCAAAAAGAAAGCGCAAAAGCAAATAGATCTCATGAACGACTTTCCCATTGATGAGCTTGAAACTGACCTCTCTACAATCCAGTTCCAGTACTTCTCTAATGAGACTGAGTCACCACCAAAAAATCCAGTAGAAAAACAAGCCTCTGTTACTCAGGATGAGGAACAAGCCAAAAACCCTGCAGATCCAATTCAAGCTGCTCAAGGTGGCACACTTCCTGTCTCCACCTCACCTCTTCAAGCTGAGCAGATTAACTTGTCTAATCAAACTCCACCTCCAACACAACATGTTGATGACTCAGCTCATCCAATCAATCAAAGTCCAGGTACCAATCAAGGTACTCAATCTGGCAGAGAACCAACTCCTCCACCACCATCAAACTCAGTCCCAGCCTCTGAGTCTAATGCTGCTAAATTTGCATACTTGAATGCTACTGAGTCTGGCAGACGTGTCATTGCTTCTGCTCAGTCCTTACTTCAAGACTTCAACACTACTCAAGCTGACGGTCACCAATCTACTCAAGCTGAGTCCTCCCACTGTCAGGTATTACTCAGCTTCTGAATGAACTTCGAGGACTAAAAGATCTGGTTAGCGTTATCACTACGGTTCAAACTCAGCAGCCGAATCAAGGGCAAATAGCAAAACTGACTGAACTAGTGCTTACAATGGCCACCCATATGAATTCGCTTGAAGGCAAAATTCACCAACTGTCAGAAGTCAATCCAGGGTATGCCACTTCCACTGAGCTTCAAAGCTATTTTGCTAAGCTAACAGCGGAACTGACCACCTCTAGTGCAACTGCCAATCCTGAGTCTGCTACATCTGCTGAGTTGCAAGACTGCTTTACCAAGCTGAATGCTGTGCTGACCAAATCAAGTCCACCCGGCAATGCTGAGTTTGCCACCTCTGCCGAACTTCAACAATGCTTCACTAAGCTTCATACTGAGCTGACCAGTACTCGTGACTTAGTATCCTCCTCTTCCCAGTATACTATTGACCAATTAAGTGAAGCAGTCAGACTACTCAACATCGACAGAGCCCAGATGGATGTTGATCCAATCTCCAACACTGAACTCATGAGCTTTTCACAAGCTATCATGAAGGCAATGCGCATCAACAATGCCCAGCACATGTTTTATGATTCTGCTCTGCTAAAACTGTTCCATCAAGCTTTTGGTCAACTCACAAGCTCACTCACCTGCCTGAGCAAATCTCATGAATGAATCCTCAACATGATCAGCAGCTCCCTTCGGGTTCCTAGGCATATCCAGGACGATAGTGTACCAGTCATTGATGGCTTGGGTGAAAGTACCAAAAGGCTTCAGCGCTACTCCCATTATCTCTCCTCTGCAGCACGAAATGAAACCTTCCTCTACAAACCCGATGATGGCAAAACGGGGGAGACAAGTCAAGGAGGAACTCAGCGTCAAGGAGGAACTCAGCCTCAGCCTGCAGGTAATGCTTCTGGTAATGCTTCTGGAAGCAAAGAGAAAGAGAAAGGCAAAGGAATTGCCCAAGCTGATCACTCGGCTCAGAAAAAGAAGAAGTAGAACTAGCTCAGTTAATATCTAGGACTTAGCTTTATATCCTGTCTTTAAATATATGTGTTTTTGAATTTGTGTTTTGAATTTAAAAGGTCAATATATTATAAGTATTAATTTCCTTCCCGACCTGACTAAATTTTGAACAAACAAATCAAGAAGTTAAAAACACTCAGTATGCATTAACACCAAAACAACTTATGCAATAAACTGAGAAACAACATACTTCTAATATTTTTGAAAAACTGACTTTAATCCAAACAAGCTCAAATCTAAAACCAAGTCAGTATACACAAATGTCTTAAAACTAATTCAATTAAACATTGGAAGGTTTAGAACTAAGTTAAGATAATATGTCCAACCCTTACGGGGGAGTCATTCCAAAAATATCAATCATGGGGTAACTTATAACTGAGTTCCATAATTATGTATTTTGCCAACATCAAAATGGGGGAGTTTGTTGAAACACTTTTCCACAAGATTTTGATTTGACAAAATCATCCATGATTAAGAGGCAATTAAATTTAAATGCTTTGATTGTACTAATGAGTTTGTTCAATATTGAGTGCAAAAATATATACAAAGTAAAAGACAGGACAAAAGTCAGCATAAGCAAAGCTGAGTGGAAAGCAACTCAGCATGACAGAATGGAAGCTGAGTGGAGTAAAACTCAGAAGCAAAACGAAGCTGACTAAAGTTGAAGATTTCCTCAGAAGCGGTTACACAGAACGGAGCTGACCAAGATGCACTCAGCTTAGAAGTCGAACATCCGACGATTACGAAGAAAGCTGAATATCAGTCAGGACAGCATGAAGGATCTGTTCACTAAAGGACAAAGTCTGCCAATCTTCTGCACCAATAATTGGAACCTCGAAGACACCTAAAAGACTAATTCCAAGAGTCATGGGACACTGGATTATTGGTAAAAGACAACTGGCACAAAAAGACAAGCCAGACGCAAGAAGACAAACCTGACGCCTGAAGAAAACAGTGAAAGGGAATGGCGGAGCAGTCTGAAGACTAACCAGAAATTGTTCCCCAAAAGAGCCGTTTTGGTGTTAACGGTAACAACAATTCAAAGGATCCAAATCTGCAATTTCCTTCTATAAAAGGACAATGAAGAACCTTGGATCATCACTGAAGTATAAAAAGAAAATACAAAGAGAGAAAATTCTGAAAGCACTCAGATACAAAAAAGATCTTACACCCACTTTTCTATTCTCTGTGTAAATGCTAGATTGATTGTTGTATAATCATCTAAAGTGTTCTCTAGCATAAAAAGAACAAGTCTGTGATCAATAGGAATATTGAGAGTGTTAAGCTGGGTGCTTGGTTGTAAGCATTCAGTGGTAGAGAAATCTAGGTGCTGGGTTGTAGCACTTAGTAGGAGTTGAGTAGACGAATAGAGGAAGGTACTCTTGCATATTCAACTGCCTTGTAATTGGTTTGTGCTCTACCGTTAAAGAGCTCAGTATTGGATTCAAAAAGCTCGGAGGACTCTGGGGACTGGACGTAGGCAGAGAGGCCAAACCAGGATAAGTGATACTGAGTACTCTCTGAACTCTCTTTTATATTGTATGTGTTGTTTGCTATATTTACTCATCATATAAATTGCCTAAGCTGACCTTGAGTAAATAAGTGGTGCTGAGTTAAGAAGCTGACCTCCAAGAGTGTCAATTCTCAACTCACAAGAAAACAACTTTAGTCAACATCTGACTAAAGCTGTCTTGAAACATATCTCACCAAGCTGACCAAAAAGCTGAGTTAATAAACTCTCAAAATAACTTCCAGTCAGCTTAATTAAAACGCGAAAAAGTTATATTAGTTCCTAACCCCCCTTGGAACTAATTACCAGGGACCAACAACCACTTCATCCGTCTTGGGCACTGGCACTGTTAATCCTACTCCTGCACTTTCTCTTTCCTCTGTACTTAATGTACCTGGTTTTGATTTTAACTTAATATCCACGAGTCAACTTACTCGTTCCCTAAACTGCTCTATCTCATTCTTTCCTGATCATTGTGTGTTTCAGGATCTCCAGACGAAGCAGATTATTGGTAGTGGATGAGAATCTGGAGGTCTCTACATGTTGGATACTCATGTTAGAAGACCTATTGCTTGCTCCACTGTATCCACTCCGTTTGATGAGCACTGTCGGTTAGGACACCCATCTCTTCCCCTTTTGAAGCAGTTGTGTCCTCAGTTTCACCGTTTATCTACTTTAGATTGCGAGTCGTGTCAGTTTGCTAAACACCATCGTGTGTCTTCCTATCCACGTGTCAATAAAAGGTCCAATTTTCCATTTGAATCAGTTCATTCTAATGTTTGGGGACCTTGTTGTGTCTAAAGTTGGTTTTAAGTATTTTGTTACCTTTGTAGATGATTTTTCACGTACTACTTGGTTATATTTAATGAAAAATCGTTCTGAATTATTTACTCATTTTACTGCTTTTTGTGCTGAAATTAAAACTCAATTTAATGTTTCCGTTCACACCTTAAGAAGTGATAATGCTAAAGAATACTTTTCTGGATCCTTTCAAGCTTTCATGCTCCAGAATGGTATTCTTCACCAATCCTCCTGTGTTGATACACCGTCTCAGAATGGTGTAGCTGAACGTAAAAAATTTCACCTCCTTGAAACAACCAGAGCTCTTTTATTTCACACACATGTTCCTAAAGACTTTTGGGCTGATGCAGTTTTGACTTCGTGTTTTCTTATTAATCGAATGCCTTCCACAGTGCTACACGACAAGACTCCTTATGGTACCCTATTCCCAAACAAACCACTGTTTCCTATCTCCCCATGCATTTTTGGGAGTACCTGCTTTGTTCGGGATGTTCGACCACACCTTACTAAACTTGACCCCAAAGCCCTCAAACGTGTCTTTGTTGGCTACTCTCGTCTTCAAAAAGGGTACCGATGTTTTTGTCCATCTCTCAATTGTTAAGGTTTAGTGTCCTATAGACAATTGTTCTAGGATACAAACTTAATGTAAATGAAGTGTTCTTTATACCGTTTGTTTTAATGAGATATGGTTTCATAACTATATAAAGGCAATCCCCTTTTAAGAACTAAATAAAGTCTAATAAAAGGAAATCCATAAGTTTGTTTAAAGTGATTATAAAGTGTTCATACAAGCATGAAGTGAGACGAAACTTTATGATAAACTAATAAACTTAAAACCACCCCAAGTCAAGTAATATGTTTAGGATTGACATATCACTGCTGAGACTTGCATGTAACAATGTCTTCTGTCGAGACAGAAAGCTGATCTCACAAGCTTCATATATACAGATATCTAGACAGTTGCATGGATCCAATGAAAAGAAATTCATTAGGATTGGGGACCCGACTTAAGATAACAGGATGGGTAGATTCATCCTTGTCACCTGTTCATCTCATTGGTATTAATAGGTATAAGTAATCCTCAGACTCAAAGGAATGTTAATTAGTGATTCTGGATTACGGAATGTGATGCTTTGATCTTATTGTAACACGATGCATAACAGAGATGACTCTGGGGTGTGAACGGCAGACGTTGGGTATCACAGGAAGTAATTGCAGGATAATTATACATTGGATTGAGCATTTGTCACTCCCGATAAATGGGAGATACGTCCATGGATCGCTTGTGGAAGACTCGACTCTAAATCCTTGCAAGGTGATACCTTAAGACTTGAAATACAGATTTCACTTAACCTATCTAATTGGAGTTGACTCGGCCTGTACAAGTAAAACGAACGTCTCGCTATATGTGACTTGAAATTATCCATAGTCATAAGATTCAGTTCAAGGATGTAGTTGATAAAGGATCGAATTATACTGTAACTAATACGGAAAGGTCAACGACAGAATCAACCTGTCTTCTTATAGCTCTGAGGGAATGTTTCGGATTTGCTAATCACATTTCGCGTACTTATTCCGTTATGCAAAAATTAAATATAATTCTGTGAAAATTAATTTAATAGTTGCATACGGCTATAAGCAATAAGAACCTAATGGGTCACACATAAGACTTGGAGACCAAAAGAGAAACAGATGTTAATTAATTAATGGAAGCCCAACTGAGTCCACTAAGGCCCAATATATAGGGGGGCAATTTTCATGTAAGGAATTATATGAATAATTAATTTGATTCTTAAACAATTCTAATTAGATTATAATTGGGAATTAAATTAATTAAAGGATAAATAAGTTAGGAGTTTTAATTAGATTAAATTGCACCTATTATTATCCTATAAGGTTACTATTATTATCTTTATATTTAAGATATAATTATAGATAATAAATAAGAATTATATTCCGAATTAAATTCTTATTCAGTAACCTAATTCTATCTAACTAGGGTTTAGATACAAGAGAATATAAATACCCCCCTACCTGTGATTTTCGACATACACAGTACAACCGAGAGAGAGAATTTCGACCCCCCTAGTCGAGGACGAAATAATCCACCGCTTCCTACCGATTCAATTGATTTCATCTCTTTCTCTTTATCCTTGATCTTGTGTTGATTTATTAGAGACAATCTATTCTTGATTGTTTTAATACGGTTGATATCTAACTTGATTTGGGTTGTGTTTTGTCTTGTGCTCGGGAACTCGGAGTAAGAGTTGTGGGCACTTCGATTGCAACGGTAGATAGAACTTCATAAAGGTATTTCCTTCTATCCCTCTTTATATGAAATAACGATTAACGGATCTTGGGTTAATGGAAATAGGTTAAATTTTTATATTTCCGCTGCCATACGTTAGCCTTATTTTCCTTCAGTGGTATCAGAGCCCACGTTAAATCCGTTATTTCATATATGAAAATTTAGAAGTTTTTCAATCAGATTGAATAAATATTTATAGTTAGGTTAATTAACAAATCTATTTTGATTAATTAGTTCTAAAGATAAATAAGTTTTAATTAATTATTAATTAAAATAGTTTATGCATATGTTCCTAATTATTTCGGTTGATAATCATTATAACAAAATCTATTAGTTTTATAGTTAGATTGATAAAAGTTAATTTTATTGATTCTAAAGATAAAACGGAAAATCTATAATAGGTTTTCTTATTTTCTGAAAATCGTTTTAAAATCGTTTTAGAACTGATATATATATATATATATATATATATATATAATTAAAAAAAACGGACAGCAGTCCGGGTTGCGCCGCGAGGCAGCAACCCGAACTGATGTTCGCGGTTGCTGCCTCGCGGCAGCAACCGTGGGTGGCAGCGGCGGCGCCGTGAGTCTCGAGCCCCCTTTGCGGGCCCGACACGAGAGGACCTCTATTTTATTTTAAAATTGTTTTTAAATAAAACTGAGTTTTAAATATATTTGTATATATATATGTTTCAGAAATTAATAGTTTTATGTTTTGATTATCGAATGAAAAGTTTATTTAAAAGTTTGTTTTACCTATTTGTAAACCAAAAGTATTAAATGAATTGAAATCAAAATAATTAGGACATGCATAATTAAAGTTTTGTATAGTTATATTAATCTAAAAGGTTAATATAGAAGATATGAAACTGTTAGAATTAAAATTGGATGAAAGTTAATATGATGTGTTAATGTGATTAACCTAAATATTACATAAAGTATTTATGTAATCAAACAATTAAATTTATTTAATTGAGTCTGTGCATGTTTGGAGTTATGGACATATTTGGACCCTCTTTTAGTCTTTTGGTATTTTTGAAATAGGGCATGCGAGTCCTGCCTTTCTACTATCTATTGTAATTTCTCCTCTCATCTAATTCCCTTCAAGTTAATTGAAGTTTTCTTTAGTAGAATAGAAATTAATATGTAATTTTAAGGTGCCATGGAGAAGACGGAGGACCTAAAGAGAAATATGTAATAGTTAGTATTTCCCTAGGTTTGGCCATTTATTCCATCTCTGGCTTGACGGAATAATTTAGATGATATGTCCATAACGCCAATGTATGTGTCTGATGTATGCTAAAGCAAATCAAGACTAAGTTAGATTATGAGACTTAAAATAAAAATCCCTCACTAATTAAAAGTTAAGTAAATAAGCAAGTTATTAAAATCAGTTGCCCCTCCCTAATATTATAATTCAGCCGGCAGTACTGGGGGCCTTTGGGTTGTTGAGCAAACTCAAGCTCGGGGTCTTATGGTAACACCTGAATTATCGAAAATCGTTCTTTCATGAATATGGGGTAATACTTAAATTAGATTATGATAATTGGATGAGCAAACTCATGTTGTCATAAACTAATGCGCAATATGGTTGGGATTAATATGAATAGCATATTAGTTACTAATGTGGTTAGTAACCCAATAACCTAGGAATCACATCAAAGATGTGATTGATTACATGAATCTACCTAACAAATGAGACTAGCTTGTTGAGCAAACTCAAGGTGAAATCTCAGGAGTTAGGATCCTAGATCACTAAAGGATTTGCGAAATTCTTCGAATTAATATGGAGGGCTATTAATTTGGCAAAATAGTGGGAGCAATCTAAAATAAACAAAAGGCCTATAATTTTAGATTGATGTATTTTAAAGCAAATGAATAACGTACGTTTACTCTTTCTCACTCTCAGGTTATATTAAAACACTCTTAAAATCATGACTAACACCAATCTGCAAAATATACTTACCGATAACAAGTTGAACGGTTCAAACTTCACCAACTGGTATCGCAACCTCAAAATCGTTTTGAAGTTCGAGAAGAAAGGGTATGTACTTGATACACTGATACCCCCTTACCCGGCGGATGGTGCTCCCTACTAAGAATTTTATGCTTACTTGAAGCATAAGGCTGATGACGATCATGCGGGAGACATCATACTTGCATCAATGACACCGGAATTGAAAAGGCAACATGCAGAAATGGATGCCTATTCCATGGTCGCGCACCTGAAAGAGTTGTTTGTGAATCAAACTCGGTGCAAACGCTACGAGATAACAAAGCAGTTATATAGATGCAAGATGCAGGTGGGCACATATGTAATGGCACATTGTGTCAAGATGATTAGCCTTATCACCAAGTTTTCTAGTATTGGAGATGCGATGGATCATGAACTAAGTGTAAACTTACTTCTTCAGTCCCTCCCCGAGAGTTACTCACAGTTCATCATGAACTACCAAGTGTGTGGCTTGCAAACCTCTCTTGAAGAGCTTGCAAATATGCTCGAGACAGTCGAGCCCAATATGAAAGAAAACGAGGGGATACCGGCCCTTGCTATTGAAGGATCAAAGAAGAGGAAAGGGAACTCTCCCAATCCAAACCATCCTAAGAAGGGCAAGGGGGCTATGTGTTGGTCCCTGGTAATTAGTTCCAAGGGGGGGTTAGGAACTAATATAACTTTTTCGCGTTTTAATTAAGCTGACTGGAAGTTATTTTGAGAGTTTATTAACTCAGCTTTTGGTCAGCTTGGTGAGATATGTTTCAAGACAGCTTTAGTCAGATGTTGACTAAAGTTGTTTTCTTGTGAGTTAAGAATTGACACTCTTGGAGGTCAGCTTCTAACTCAGCACCACTTATTTACTCAAGGTCAGCTTAGACAATTTATATGCTGAGTAAATATAGCAAACAACATATACAATATAAGAGAGAGTTCAGAGATTACTCAGTATCACTTATCCTGGTTCGGCCTCTCTGCCTACGTCCAGTCCCCAGAGTCCTCCGGGCTTTTTGAATCCAATACTGAGCTCTTTAACGGTAGAGCACAAACCAATTACAAGGCAGTTGAATATGCAAGAGTACCTTCCTCTATTCGTCTACTCAACTCCTACTAAGTGCTACAACCCAGCACCTAGATTTCTCTACCACTTAATGCTTACAATCAGGCACTCAGCTTAACACTCTCAATATTCCTATTGATCACAAACTTGTTCTTTTTAGACTAAAGAACACTTTAGATGATTACACAACAATCAATCTAGCATTTACACAGAGAATAGAAAAATTGGTGTAAGATCTTTTTGTATTTGAGTGCTTTCAAGATTTTCTCTCTTTGTATTTTTCTCTTGATGCTTCAGTGATGATCCAAGGTTCTTCATTGTCCTTTTATAGAAGGAAATTGCAGATTTGGATCGTTTGAATTGTTGTTACCGTTAACACCAAAACGGCTCTTTTGGGGAACAATTTCTGGTCAGCTTCAGACTGCTCCGCCATTCCCTTTCTCTGTTTTCTTCAGGCGTCAGGTTTGTCTTCTTGCGTCTGGCTTGTCTTTTTGTGCCAGTTGTCTTTTACCAATAATCCAATGACCCATGTCTCTTGGAATTAGTCTTTTGTGTGTCTTCGAGGTTCCAATTATTGGTGCAGAAGATTGGCAGACTTTGTCCTTTAGTGAATGGATCCTTTATGCTGTCCTGACTGTCACTCAGCTTTCTTCGTTATCTTTGGATGTTCAACTTCTAAGCTGAGTTCATTCTTGGTCAGCTTCGTTCTGTTTATACGCTGCTGAAGAAGTCTTTTGTTTTAGTCAGCTTCGTTCTGGCATCTTGGACTAAAACTTCTGATACGGAGTTCTACTCCATTCGGCTTCCATTCTTTCATGCTGAGTTTCGTTCCACTCAGCTTTGCTTCCGTTCCACTCAGCTTTGCTTATGCTGACTTCTGTCCTGTCTTACTTTGTATATATATTCTTGCACTCAATATTGAACAAACACATTAGTACAATTAAATCAAAACATTTAAATTTAATTGCCTTTTAATCATGGATGATTTTGTCAAATCAAAATCTTGTGGAAAGGTGTTTCAACAAACTCCCCCATTTTGATGTTGGCAAAATACATAATTACGGAACTCAGTTATAAGTTGCCCCATGATTGATATTTTAGAAATGACTCCCCCGTAAGGGTTGCACATATTGTCTTAACTTAATTCTAAACCTTTCAAGATCTAATCGAATTAAACTTAAGACATTTGTGTATACTGACTTAGTTTTAGAATTTGAGCTTGTTTGGATTTAAGTCAGTTTTTCAAAAATTTATTAGAAGTATGTTGTCTCTCAGTTTATTGCATAAGTTGTTTTGGTGTTAATGCATACTGAGTGTGTTTAACTTCTTGATTTGTTTGTTCAAGTTTTTATTAGTCAGGTCAGGAAGAGAATTAATACTTATCATATATTGACCTTTTAAAACACATACATTCAAAGACAGGATATAAAGCTAAGTCCTAGATAATGACGAAGCTAGTTCTTCTTCTTTTTCTTCAAGTTGACCTGAGCTTGATGGTTAGGTTGGTATACTCCCTTCCCTTTATCTTTGCTCCCGGACGCACCAACTGCAGGCTGAGTTCCCTCTTGAATGTTCTCCCCCGTTTTGCCATCATCGGGTTTGTAGAGAAAAGTTTCATTGCGAGCGGCATTGGAGAGGTAGTGAGAATAGCGCTGAAGTCGTTTAGTACTTTCACCCAAACCATCAATTATAGGAACACTATCATCCTGGACATGCCGAGGAACCCTGAGGGAGCTGCTGATCATGCTGAGTAGGCATTCATGGGATTTGCTTAGCCAGGTGAGCGAGGCGGTGATCTGACCAAACGATTGATGGTACATTTTGAGCAAGGCAGAATCATAGAACATCCGCTGGGCATTGTTGATGCGCATGGCTTTCATAATGGCCTGTGAAAAGCTCAGAAGTTCACTGTTGGAAACTGGATCAACATCCATCTGGACTTTGTTGACATTGAGGAGACTCACAGCTTCACTTAATTGGTCGATGGTGCACTAAGAAGTAGAAGATACCAATTCACGTGTATTGGTCAGCTCAGCATTCAGCTTGGTAAAGCATTGTTGAAGTTCGGCAGAGGTGGCAAACTCAGCATTGCCGGATGCACTCGTCTTGGTTAGTTCTTCAGTTAACTTGGTAAAATAGCTTTGAAGCTCAGTGGAAGTGGCATACCCTGGATTGACTTCTGACAGTTGGTGAATTTTGCCTTCAAGCGAATTCATATGGGTTGCCATTGTCAGCATTAGTTCAGTCAGTTTGGCTATCTGGCCTTGATTGGGTTGCTGAGTTTGAACCGTAGTAATAATACTGACCAGATCCTTAAGGCCTCGGAGTTTATTTAGAAGCTGAGTAATACCTGAAAGTTGAGAAGACTCAGCTTGAGTGGATTGGTGTGCATCAGTTTGAGGAGTGTTTAAATCTTGAAGCAAGGACTGAGCAGAAGCAATGACACGGCGTCCTGACTCAGTAGCATTCAAGTATGCGAATTGATCAGCATTAGGCTCAGAGGCTGGTATGGAGTTTGATGGTGGTGGAGGAGTTGGCTCTCTGCCAGATTGAGTACCTTGATTGGTACCTTAACTTTGATTGATGTCATGAGCTGAGTCATCAACATGTTGAGTTGGAGGTGGAGTTTGATTTGACAAGTTAATCTGCTCAGCTTGAATAGGTGAATTGGAAACAGGAAGTGTGTCACCTTGAGCAGCTTGGATTGGATCTGCAGGGTTTTTGGCTTGTTCCTCATGCTGAGTAACAGAGGCTTGTTTTTCTACAGGATTTTCTGGTGGTGACTCAGTCTCATTCGAGAAGTACTAGAACTGGATCTTGGAGAGGTCAGTTTCAAGCTCATCAATAGGAAAGTCGTCCATAAGATCAATTTGCTTTTGCGCCTTCTTTTTAAGTCTGCGTCGTGTCGGAGCTTTTGGGGATGAAGGATCAGCTTGAATTTCGTCGCTGGACTCAGTAGCAACTGTCTCCTCTTCTACAAGTTGCTCAACATGACCCTCAACAACATCACTTTCTCTTTCTCCCTGCTCAGCATCCGCCTGAGATTTCTGAACATTGGTATGTTCTTCCTGCTCAGTATTAAATTCTTCCTCAGCATGAGTTTCATCTGCAGCTTGTTGCTCAGTTCCTTTCTCAGCTGCTTTGTCAAGGTCAGTTCCATGACCTGTAGAGATAGCCTCATTTAGAGGTGCAGTTTCAACTATTTGTAAGGTGTTAACCTTCTTCCTTTTCATCAAAGGGGATTCAGGAGTTTCCTCTTCATCCTCAGGCTCTTCTTGCCTTTTTCTCTTTTCTCCTAACTCAGCTTGCTCTTTAGCCTTGTCAGGTTTAGCTTTTTCCTGAGACACAAGTCTCACCTTTTTGGGTACAGCATGGATGTCTTTAGAGCAGGTTTCAAGAGCCTTCCTCTTCTTCTTCTTCTGCTCAGGCTGAGCTATCTTAGGGGACTCAGTATGAGTCTCCACTTCTTTTTCAGGTTCATGTTCAAGCTCAGCTTCTGGTTGCTCAGCTTCTTCATCTTCCTCAGCATCTCCAGCTCCTTCATATCCTTTCAAGGGTTGATTGTACAACAGTCCATCCAGCAGAACTGCAGTGATTTCACTTCCCAAGCTACTTGTCTCATTTATCGTTTCTATCTGCTTGTCCTTGAGAATTTTTGTGATTAGAGAGCCCAAGCGGAGTTTCTTACCACCACGTTGAAGAGCTCCAACTAAGAAGACGGGAAGATTGAGCGGAGTGTAGGTCAGCATGTGCCAGATGAAGCACTGCTCGAAGTTAGAGGCGGGTGAAGCTGAGTTGAGTTTGGGGAAGATAAAGTTGGTCAGCATGTAATGGACCATCTTCTGTTCTTTTCCCATGCAGGTGCTGGGTATTTCACCCTTATGATCCTTGGGTTTGCAGAACCCCTTGATCTTCTCAGCCGTGTCTTTAGGCACTTTCTCCTTTGTTGTTCGAAACTCAATTCCTTCATCTGGTAAATCTAGTAAGGTGGCTAGATAGGCAGGGGTCACGGTGATTTTCTGACCTTTAATTGAGGTCTCCAAATAATCAGAGTCATCTTCATCAACATGTAGATTTGTATAGAATTCCCGTACTAATCTAGGATAGGTTGTTCCTGAGAGAGAGAAGAGACCAGCCCACTTGTTCTTCTCGATCCAGTCACAAAATGGTTTCTCAGAGGTGACGAATCCTAGAGAGAACTATCTGCATTTCAGAACCTCCAGATTGTTGACCTTTTTGTGTACTTTGATCATTTTCCTTTCTATTTGCGTCGAAGGACCTGCGGGGTCAGTCTGAGTGGGTTTGCCAGAGGTTTGGCTTGTGAGTTTAGGGGTTTTGTCTTTGCCGGAAGCCATTGTTGAAGGTTTTGAGGTTTTTAGGGAGAGAGAGAAGTTCGATTTGCAGGAGATTGCACGCGTAAGAATGAAGAGTGGGGATTCTTCCACTTTTTATATAGATTTACGGCGGCCCTTATTCATTAACTAGCCGTTTTACCTAGGGACGTTCAACCGACAAAGATTCTGTCATTTATGACATCTTCGACTCATGGGATTTGCCATTAATGTGCGTCTTTCCAAGGTGCCAGAGGTTACACGTGTAGGTTCATTTTACGCGAGTGGGTTTCTTTTTGATTTTTCTAGAATTCGAAGCATTCGTGATGTTGAGTGCCCATGTTTTGTCTATCTCTAAATAACTCAGCATACGTTTGAGCACTCAGTATGTGCTTCTACTCAGCATAAGATGAAGACTCAATATGTCTATCTACTCAGCATAGGATATTTACTCAACATTTGTATCTACTCAGTATAACCACTCAATGTTTATGTCTATTTAGCATGAGGTTATTTTTCTATTTTTTAAACTTAATAGAGAGTAGATATTTATTGTTAATTTACTTAGCATGGCATTTGCACATTCATTCAAATTTCCACTCAGTATAGCAATCATTCAATCATACAGAATTATTTAGAGTGGATTTGACATACCAATGGCTTCCCTCAGTATATTGAATTGTTCTCGTGCTAAGGGCTTAGTGAAGATATCTGCAAGCTGATCATTTGTTGGCACATAGGTCAGCTTGATCTCATCTTTTAGTACATGGTCTCTGATGAAGTGATGTCTTATGCTAACATGCTTCATCCTGTTGTGTTTGACTGGATTTTTAGATAGATCAATGGCACTTTTATTGTCACATTTGATCTCTATTGTCTTTGTTTTGACTCCATAATCCTCAAGTTGTTGCTTTATCCATAGGACTTGTGCAACACAGCTTCCAGCAGCCACGTACTCAGCTTCGGTTGTAGACAGAGCTACGGATGATTGCTTCTTGCTAAACCAAGATACTAGACAGCTTCCGAGGAAATGACATCCTCCCGAAGTACTCTTTCATTCTAGCTTATCTCGTCCATAGTCAGCATCAGTATATCCAATGAGTGTGAAGTCATTTGAAGTTGGACACCATAGACCTGCATCAACTGAGCTTTGCAAGTATCTAAAAATTCTTTTTACAGCAGTTAGATGAGATTCCCTGGGGTCAGCTTGATATCTAGCACAATAGCATACTGAGTACTGAATATCAGGTCGACTAGCAGTGAGATAGAGTAAAGAGCATATCATACCTCGATAGAGTTTACTATCAACTGACTTACTCTTCTCATCCTTGCATAGGACAGTATCAGTACCCATGGGGGGTTGATATTGGTTTGCAATCTACCATGCTGAATTTCTTTAACATTTCCTTGGTGTACTTAGACTGACTTATAAAGATTCTATTCTTACCTTGCTTGATTTGAAGTCCAAGGAAGAAGTTTAGTTCACCCATCATTGACATTTCAAACTCAGTTTGCATCTGTTAACTAAATTCTTTGCACAAAGACTCGTCAGTGGCACCAAATATTATATCATCTACGTATATTTGTGCAAGTAGGGTATGTTTACCCTTTTTCTTAATAAACAAGGTTGTGTCAGCTTTTCCTCTGACATAGTTCCTGGTCAGCAGGAAATTGGTCAACCTCTCATACCAAGCTCTTGGAGCTTGTTTCAGGCCATACAAGGCCTTTTTGAGTTTATAAACGTGGTTTGGAAACTTTGAATCTTCAAACCCAGGAGGTTGATTAACATATACCTCTTCGTTTATAAAGCCATTAAGAAATGCACTTTTCACATCCATTTGGTATAGTTTAAAATTCATGAAACTAGCATAGGCACACAATATACGTATAGCTTCTAGCCTAGCAACAGGTGCAAATGTTTCTCCATAGTCTATACCTTCTTGCTGACTATAGCCTTGGGCTACAAGTCGAGCTTTGTTTCTAATCACATTTCCATGCTCATCTAGTTTATTTCTAAAGACCCACTTGGTTCCTATGGGCTTTTGATTCCTAGGTCTAGGTACTAGATCCCATACCTCATTTCTGGTGAATTGGTCAAGTTCTTCTTGCATGGCATTTATCCAATATTCATCTTGCTCAGGATCAGCAAAATTCTTTGGCTCAAGCATTGAGACGAAGGCAACATTGCTAAGGTATTTTCTAAGCTGATCTCTGGTCATCAACTTGTTGTTGGCAGCATCAAGAATGGCCTGTTCTGTATGTCCTCTTGGGATCTTTATTTCCTTGGGCAATGTTGAGTCGTTTGGAAGAGGTGTTTCTACAATCTCTACAGGAATGGATTGGTCAGCAAATGATATTTCAATTTCTTGCTTACCTTGGGTCAGCTCCTGTATAGATGACACAGAGGCTTCTGGTTGATCAGCGAAAGCTGAGCTTGGTTCATCTTCTTCAGGCTGAGCTGACTTACCTGTAGGGTCAGTTTCATCGAACTCAACATGCACAGACTCTTCTACAACCTGAGTTCGTTTGTTAAATACTCTATATGCTTTATTGTTTGTTGAGTACCCTAAAAAGATCGCATCGTCAGCTTTAGCATCAAATTTAGCAAGGTTGTCTTTTGTATTGAGTATAAAGCATTTACACCCAAAGGCACGAAAGTATCCAATGTTGGGCTTTCGTCCTTTCCAAAGCTCACATGGGGTTTTCTTAAGTATAGGTCTAACTAGAGCCCTATTCAGTATGTAACATGCCGTGTGAACAGCTTCACCCCAGAAGTACTTTGGGAGCCTATTTTCACTCAGCATTGTCCTAGCTATTTCGACAATAGTTCTATTTTTCCTTTCAACGACCCCATTTTGTTGAGGTGTTCTAGGAGCAGAGAAGTTGTGGTCAATACCACTGGTTTCACAGAATTCATCAAACTGTTGGTTTTTGAATTCTCCACCATTGTCGCTTCTAATGTGAGCTACTCTTAGGTCTTTGTCATTTTCAAGCTTTTTAATCAGTGTGGTAAACATCTGAAAAGTCTCATCCTTGCTGCTCAGCAAGATGATCTAAGTGTACCGAGAGAAATCATCTACAATAACCAAGGAAAATTTCTTACCTCCCAAGCTGAGTGGCTGGATAAGTCCGAAAAGATCCAAGTGTAGTAATTCCAATGGTCTTTTGGTTGAGACAATATTTTTGCTATGAAATGACTTTTTAGTTTGTTTGCCTTGCTGACAGGCTTTACACAGTTGATCTTTTTCAAACTTTAATTTGGGTAATCCCTCAACTAATTGCTTTCTAGCTAATTTGGCAAGAAGGTCCATGCTGACATGCCCAAGTCTTCTATGCTATAGCCAGGAGTTGTCCTCTTTAGATACCAAGCATATGTTTTTAGAAAACTGTTTTTCCAGGTTTAACATGTATACATTTTCTACACGAGGGGCAGTTAAAATCAATTCATTTGTATTTCCTTCGAGTATTTGACACTTAGTATCATCAAATACAACCTTTCTGCCGTTTTTGCAAAGCTGAGCTACACTCAGCAGATTGTATTTGAGACCTTTAACTAAGGAGACAGACTCAATGGTTGGGTTACCTCCGATAGTACCTGAGCCGACTATCTTACCCTTCTTGTTGTCTCCAAAGCTTACACTTCCACCTCGTTTAAGCTCTAGTGTGATGAACTGAGTTTCATCACCCGTCATATGCCTTGAGCATGCGCTGTCTATATACCATAGTTTTGACTTCTCCACGCATGTCAAGCTGACCTGCAGTTTAAACTATTCATTTTTAGGTATCCAATTCCTTTTGGGTCCTTTCTTGTTAGTATAAACAGGTGCAAAATCATATTTTAACTTGTGACGGCATACTTTTATGGTGTGACCTGGCTTACCACAGAAATCACAAAAAGGTACCCTTTGTGGGTTGAACTGAGTATGGTCAGCATTATTGTGTTGGGCATGCCAACATACTTTTGTGGTATGCCATTTTCTTCCGCAGAAGTCACATTGGACAATCCGCTTGTTATGCCAACACACATCCTTTGTGTGCCCCCTTTTTCCACAACACTCACATTGAGTGAATTGCTTATGCTGACTAGTATTTGCGTACTCAGCATGGGGTTTATTTCCATTTGAGCCCTTCCCTTGACTCTGTAACATTGTGATATCCTTTCTAAGTTTCCTTGACTCAGATTGGACCTCTGTGACAAACTTATGTAAGATTTGCATGTTGGTATGCAAGTCAGAGTTGTCCTGGAGAAGATATCGGAGGTCACTCAGTTTGACCTCTTCAATCTCATCATAGCGCCTGCTGAGTGCCTTAATCTTTTTGTTACACTTCTTAGTTAGTGTATATAAGTCACTCAGGGCATTTACCATTTCATTTCTAAGCAAAAGTAAGGATGTTACCTCATTGTTGTTTTCCTCCTGCTCGAAATCTTCAGAGAGGTCAGCTTGCTCAGATTGGGATTGGTCAGCTCCATCATATGCCATGAAACATATGTTGGCTGTTTCATTTTGCTCAGCTTCGGATGATGTTGACACATCACTGTCACTCCATGTGGCTACCATAGCCTTTTTGCTTCCCTTCTTCTCCTTTTTGAGGTTGGGACAGCTTGACTTGATGTGCCCAGTTTGATGACACTCAAAGCATGTGACAGACTTCGAGTTGTCCTTCTTGTACTTGTCACTTGACTCGGCTTTATACTTGTCATTTCTTCTAAATGACCTTTTGCCGTTTATATCATTCCTTCTGAACAGCTTCTTCATCTTTCTGGTGAATATGGCTATTTCCTCATCATCAGTTGACTCAGCTTCAGTCGAGTCAGCTTTCATGACAAGTGACTTTTGTTTCTTATCTTCTGATTTTTCTTTCTCTTTAGCTTCAAAGTTTTTCATAGAGATTTCATGGGTCAGCAGGGATCCAATCAGCTCATCATATTTATAGGTAGTCAAGTCTTGAGCTTCTTCTACGGCTGTTTTCTTTGCTTGCCAACTCTTAGGCAGACTTCTCAGAATTTTCTTCACCTGTTCCTCTTCAGTGAAGTTCTTTCCAAGCCTTTTTAGCTCGTTTATAATATTTGTGAACCTTGCGTTCATTTCTGAGATGTCTTCATTCTCATTCATCTCAAACAGCTCGTAGAGTCTCATATGTTGATTGACTTTAGACTCCTTAACTTTGCTTGTGCCTTCATAGGTTACTTCAAGCTTCTTCCAAATCTCCTGTGCTGACTCGCAACCTGAAATCTTATTGTATTCTGCAGCATCTAACGCACAGTGAAGCATGTTTATAGCCGATGCATTATTTTGTAATTTTCTGATGTCATCCTCTGTCCACTCAGCCTCACTTTTAACAATTTTCTCATCGTTAACAGTTTTGTATGGCACATGTGGACCTTGAACAATTGCAAGCCATGCACTCATGTTTGTGGCTTGAATAAAGTTTTTCATCCTATTCTTCCAGAATGTATAATTTGACCCAAAGAATAGGGGAGGTCTAGTGATTGATAGTCCCTCAGGGAGTATCTGTGTTGTTTGGTTTCCTGGAAGGAACCGAGTGCTATTCTCACCCATTTTTAGGGATCAGCTCAAGATTGTTAAATCTTTGAGTAGTGAGCTTAGGCTCTGATACCACTTGTTGGTCCCTGGTAATTAGTTCCAAGGGGGGGTTAGGAACTAATATAACTTTTTCGCGTTTTAATTAAGCTGACTGGAAGTTATTTTGAGAGTTTATTAACTCAGCTTTTGGTCAGCTTGGTGAGATATGTTTGAAGACAGCTTTAGTCAGATGTTGACTAAAGTTGTTTTCTTATGAGTTGAGAATTGACACTCTTGGAGGTCAGCTTCTTAACTCAGCACCACTTATTTACTCAAGGTCAGCTTAGGCAATTTATATGCTGAGTAAATATAGCAAACAACACATACAATATAAAAGAGAGTTCAGAGATTACTCGGTATCACTTATCCTGGTTCGGCCTCTCTGCCTACGTCCAGTCCCCAGAGTCCTCCGGGCTTTTTGAATCCAATACTGAGCTCTTTAACGGTAGAGCACAAACCAATTACAAGGCAGTTGAATATGCAAGAGTACCTTCCTCTATTCGTCTACTCAACTCCTACTAAGTGCTATAACCCAGCACCTAGATTTCTCTACCACTGAATGCTTACAATCAGGCACTCAGCTTAACACTCTCAATATTCCTATTGATCACAAACTTGTTCTTTTTAGACTAAAGAACACTTTAGATGATTACACAACAATCAATCTAGCATTTACACAGAGAATAGAAAAATTGGTGTAAGATCTTTTTGTATTTGAGTGCTTTCAAGATTTTCTCTCTTTGTATTTTTCTCTTGATGCTTCAGTGATGATCCAAGGTTCTTCATTGTCCTTTTATAGAAGGAAATTGCAGATTTGGATCGTTTGAATTGTTGTTACCGTTAACACCAAAACGGCTCTTTTGGAGAACAATTTCTGGTCAGCTTCAGACTGCTCTGCCATTCCCTTTCTCTGTTTTCTTCAGACGTCAGGTTTGTCTTCTTGCGTCTGGCTTGTCTTTTTGTGCCAGTTGTCTTTTACCAATAATCCAATGACCCATGTCTCTTGGAATTAGTCTTTTGTGTGTCTTCGAGGTTCCAATTATTGGTGCAGAAGATTGGCAGACTTTGTCCTTTAGTGAATGGATCCTTTATGCTGTCCTGACTGTCACTCAGCTTTCTTCGTTATCTTTGGATGTTCAACTTCTAAGCTGAGTTCATTCTTGGTCAGCTTCGTTCTGTTTATACGCTGCTGAAGAAGTCTTTTGTTTTAGTCAGCTTCGTTCTGGCATCTTGGACTAAAACTTCTGATACGGAGTTCTACTCCATTCGGCTTCCATTCTTTCATGCTGAGTTTCGTTCCACTCAGCTTTGCTTCCGTTCCACTCAGCTTTGCTTATGCTGACTTCTGTCCTGTCTTACTTTGTATATATATTCTTGCACTCAATATTGAACAAACACATTAGTACAATTAAATCAAAACATTTAAATTTAATTGCCTTTTAATCATGGATGATTTTGTCAAATCAAAATCTTGTGGAAAGGTGTTTCAACACTATGCTCACCGAAACAAATGGAAAGGAAGTGAAGAAGCCCAAAGGAGAGTGCCACTTTTATGGTGAAGAAGGGCATTGGAAAAGAAACTGTTTGGTGTACCTAGCTACCCTCAAGAAGGGAGAAGCCGGGACTTCAACATCCGGTATATATATTAAAATAAATACAATTTCACAGTCTGAATCTTGGGTACTTGATACCGGATGTGGATCTCATATTTGTACAAATATGCAGGAACTAAATCGGACTAGGGAATTGAAGAAAGGGAGCATAAACTTGCGAGTAGGAAATGGAGCAAGAGTTGTTGCCCTCGCCATTGGAGATTATGCTTTGAGCTTGCCCTCTGGGCTTGTAATAGAATTAGGGAACTGTTTGTATGTTACAGAAATGTCTCGTAACATTATTTCTATTAGTCGTCTTGTTGACGACGGTTTTCATATTTCAATAAAAGACAAACATTGCGATTTTTATAGAGATGAGATTTTCTATTTTTCAGGAATATCACAAAATGGGATTTATGTGCTAGATGACAAAATTTCTGTTTTCGCAATTGATACCAAAAGACATAAGCTAGATAATTCAACTTACTTGTGGCATTGTCGTTTAGGCCATATAAACAAAAGACGCATGCTTAAGCTACATCAAGATGGGCTTATAAATTCAATTGATCCTGAATCATTGGAAACATGCGAAGCATGTTTAAAAGGTAAAATGACAAAGACACCCTTTAGAAATAAAGGTGAGCGTGTATCAGACATTCTAGGATTAATACATTCCGATGTATGCGGTCCTATGTCAGTCCAAGCAAGAGGAGGATTCAGATACTTCATAAGCTTCATAGACGACCATACCCGATATGGTTATATCTACTTGATGAAGCACAAGTCCGAAGCTTTTGAGAAATTCAAATGCTTCAAAAAATGAAGTAGAAAATCAATTAGGAAAGAAAATAAAGATACTTCGATCTGATCGAGGTGGTGAATATCTTTCAGATGATTTTCTGAATTATCTAACTGAATGTGGGATATGCTCGCAATGGACACCTCCCTATACACCACAACACAATGGTGTATCCGAGAGGAGGAACCATACCTTACTAGATATGGTACGATCCATGATGAGCATAGCATTACTTCCAAAGACATTCTGGGGCTATGCCTTAGAAACTGCCCTCTTCACCCTAAATTGAGTACCAACTAAATCCGCTAGTTCCACACTATATAAATTGTTCGTTGGTAGGAAACCCACATTCTCATTCATGAGAGTATGGGGTTGTTCAGCATTTGTCAAACGCATAGCGTCAGACAAACTAGATTCTAAATCTGATAAGTGTTTCTTCATTGGATACCCTAAGGAAACTGTGGGGTATTACTTCTATCATCCAGATGATCAGAAAGTAATAGTATCCAAGCACACAACCTTCTTAGAGAAAGAGTTTCTCGAAGAAATAGAAAAGGGAAGCATGATTGAACTTGATGAAGTTCAAGAACAAGAAACACCGACTGAAACAGCAGAAGTGGTTGAGGAACCCGAAGCAGTCACATTAGATGAGACTCAAATGCCACCCATTCGTAGATCACAAAGAGTTCGTGAACTCCCAATTAGATATGGTTTTCTAGTGGGAGATGATGATGAGGTTCCCGTGTTAGACGAAGAACCCGAAAACTATAAAGAGGCTTTTAACAGTCCAGATTCTAAAGCATGGCTCGAAGCCATGGATTCTGAGATAGATTCCATGTACACCAACCAAGTGTGGACTTTGGTTGATCCACCCAAAGGGATAAAACCCATTGGGTGCAGGTGGATCTTCAAAAAGAAGACTGACATGGATGGAAAGGTTAGCACCTACAAAGCTAGGTTAGTAGCGAAAGGATATCGTCAGAAACAAGGAATTGATTATGACGAAACTTTCTCTCATGTGGCTATGTCCAAATCCATCAGAATAATGCTCGCTATTGCCGCTCACTACGATTACGAGATTTGGCAAATGGATGTGAAAACAGCTTTCCTAAACGGAAACCTGCTTGAGGATGTATATTTGATGCAACCTGAAGGTTTCATATCAAAGGATGCAAACAAGGTTTGCAAACTTCAAAGATCCATTTATGGACTCAAGCAAGCATCGAGAAGCTGGAACAAGCGTTTTGACGAAACCATAAAACAATTTGGTTTCGAACAAAATTGCGAAGAAGCTTGCATTTACAAGAAAGCAAGTGGGAGCTCAGTTGCATTTCTGATATTATATGTGGACGATATATTATTAATGGGAAATGACATAGCTCTACTACAGTCGGTAAAAGTATGGTTATCTGGTAACTTCTCCATGAAAGACCTTGGTGAAGCAGCTTATATACTTGGTATAAAGATCTACAGAGATAGATCAAGAAGACTGTTTGGTCTTTCACAGGCTACATACATCGAAAAGGTGCTAAAGTGGTTTAGCATGCTTGAATCGAAACGAGGTAACTTACCCATGGTACACGGAGTAAAGTTAAACAATCATCAATGTCCTAAAACCGAAGATGATAAGAAGCACATGGCTGTAATCCCGTACACCAGTGCAATCGGTTTGATTATGTATGCTATGCTTTGCACTAGACCTGACGTAGCATTCGCGTTAAGTATAACGAGTCGTTACCAAGGTAATCTGGGAGACGAGCACTGGAATGCCGTCAAGAACATTCTTAAGTACTTGAGAAGGACTAAAAACATGTTCCTAGTGTACGGAGAAGGGGATCTGAAAATAGAAGGATTTTCATATGCGAGTCATCTCACAGATGAGAACGATTTTAAATCCCAATCAGGATACCTGTTTATCTTGAATGGGGGCGCGGTTAGCTGGAAGAGTTCCAAGCAAGGAAGCGTAGCTTTCTCTACGACCGAGTCAGAGTATATCGCTGCTGCGGAAGCAGCAAAGGAAGCGGTTTGGATTAAGAAGTTCATTACTAAACTTGGTGTGGTGTCTGACATTGTAAATCCCATTACACTGTACTGTGATAACAATGGAGCCATTGCGCAAGCAAAGGAACCACGGTCTCATAATGCATCCAAGCATTACCTGAAGCGATACCACATTGTAAGAGAAATTGTGGCAAGAGGAGATGTGAGAATAGAAAGAGTACCTACTGAGGACAACGTTGCAGATCCGTTGACAAAGCCCTTAACCCATAAAGTACATGATCGTCATCTTAGTTCTACTGGGATAAGTTGTAGAAACAATTGGCTTTAGTCCAAGTGGGAGTATGTTGGGGTTTAATGTCCTATAGACAATTGTTCTAGGATACAAACTTAATGTAAATGAAGTGTTCTTTATACCGTTTGTTTTAATGAGATATGGTTTCATAACTATATAAAGGCAATCCCCTTTTAAGAACTAAATAAAGTCTAATAAAAGGAAATCCATAAGTTTGTTTAAAGTGATTATAAAGTGTTCATACAAGCATGAAGTGAGACGAAACTTTATGATAAACTAATAAACTTAAAACCACCCCAAGTCAAGTAATATGTTTAGGATTGACATATCACTGCTGAGACTTGCATGTAACAATGTCTTCTGTCGAGACAGAAAGCTGATCTCACAAGCTTCATATATACAGATATCTAGACAGTTACACGGATCCAATGAAAAGAAGTTCATTAGGATTGGGGACCCGACTTAAGATAACAGGATGGGTAGATTCATCCTTGTCACCTGTTCATCTCATTGGTATTAATAGGTATAAGTAATCCTCAGACTCAAAGGAATGTTAATTAGTGATTCTGGATTACGGAATGTGATGCTTTAATCATGTTGTAACACGATCCATAACAGAGATGACTCTGGGGTGTGAACAGCAGACGTTGGGTATCACAGGAAGTAATTGCAGGATAATTATACATTGGATTGAGCATTTGTCACTCCCGATAAATGGGAGATACGTCCATGGATCGCTTGTGGAAGACTCGACTCTAAATCCTTGCAAGGTGATAGCTTAAGACTTGAAATACAGATTTCACTTAACCTATCTAATTGGAGTTGACTCGGCCTGTACAAGTAAAATGAACGTCTCGCTATATGTGACTTGACATTATCCATAGTCATAAGATTCAGTTCAAGGATGTAGTTGATAAAGGATCGAATTATACTGTAACTAATACGAAAAGGTCAACGACAGAATCAACCTGTCTTCTTATAGCTCTGGGAGAATGTTTCGGATTTGCTAATCACATTTCGCGTACTCATTCCGTTATGCAAAAATTAAATATAATTCTGTGAAAATTAATTTAATAGTTGCATACGGCTAGAAGCAATAAGAACCTAATGGGTCACACATAAGACTTGGAGACCAAAAGAGAAACAGATGTTAATTAATTAATGGAAGCCCAACTGAGTCCACTAAGGCCCAGTATATAGGGGGGCGATTTTCATGTAAGGAATTACATGAATAATTAATTTGATTCTTAAACAATTCTAATTAGATTATAATTGGGAATTAAATTAATTAAAGGATAAATAAGTTAGGAGTTTTAATTAGATTAAATTGCTCCTATTATTATCCTATAAGGTTACTATTATTATCTTTATATTTAAGATATAATTATAGATAATAAATAAGAATTATATTCCGAATTAAATTCTTATTCAGTAACCTAATTCTATCTAACTAGGGTTTAGATACAAGAGAATATAAATACCCCCCTACCTATGATTTTCGACATACACAGTACAACCGAGAGAGAGAATTTCGACCCCCCTAGTCGAGGACGAAATAATCCACCGCTTCCTACCGATTCAATTGATTTCATCTCTTTCTCTTTATCCTTGATCTTGTGTTGATTTATTAGAGACAATCTATTCTTGATTGTTTTAATACGGTTGATATCTAACTTGATTTGGGTTGTGTTTAATCTTGTGCTCGGGAACTCGGAGTAAGAGTTATGGGCACTTCGATTGCAACGGTAGATAGAACTTCATAAAGGTATTTCCTTCTATCCCTCTTTATATGAAATAACGATTAACGGATCTTGGGTTAATGGAAATAGGTTAAATTTTTATATTTCCGCTGCCATACGTTAGCCTTATTTTCCTTCATCAATAAGTATCTCATATCTTCTGATGTCACCTTTATGGAACGCCTTCCTTTCTTTCATGTATCCTCTGATTTACTTCCTACTCCGGACGATGATAATATGTTAGTCTATCGAGTCCCCCATGCTCCACCGTTTGTGCCCCCACCAACACCTAAACCACCCATTGTTCAGGTCTATTCTCGACGTCAACATCCTTCTGCTTCTAGTCTAGTACCAATATCTGCTCCGGCATCAGATCCGCCGCCATGAGTCAAGATGACATTGCTCTTCCTATTGCCCTCCGCAAAGGTAAATGTTCCTGCACCTACCCTCTTTCAGCTTTTGTTTCTTATACTAACCTTTCCTCTGGTTCCCGTTGTTTTGTTACTTCACTTGACTCTACTTCTATTCCTAAATCCGTCTCGGAGGCCTTATCACACCCTGGATGGCGCAATGCTATGATCGATGAAATGAATGCTTTAGATGCTAATGGTACTTGGGATCTGGTAGATTTACCCTCTGGCACGAAGTCGGTTGGATGTCGATGGGTATATGATGTTAAACTTAATTCTGATGGCTCAGTTGCTCGTTTAAAAGCGCATCGTGTAGCAAAGGGGTATGCTCAGACCTATGGGGTCGATTACTCTGATACGTTCTCTCCAGTAGCTAAAATGGCCTCCATTCGGCTCTTCATCTCACTGGCAGTCAGCTCTAATTAGCCCTTGCATCACTTGGATATCAAAAATGCGTTCTTACATGGGGATCTTCAAGAAGAAGTCTATATGGAGCAACCACCAGGGTTTGTTGCTCAGGGGGAGTATGGCAAGGTTTGTCGTCTTCGTAAATCTCTATATAGCCTAAAACAGAGTCCTCGAGCGTGGTTTGGGAAGTTTAGTCAAGCAATTGACAAGTTTGGGATGAAGAAGTGCAAGTGCGATCACTCTATTTTTTATAAACACTCTGCATCAGGTATCATTCTCCTTGTCGTCTATGTAGATGATATTGTCATTACAGGAAGTGATCTTTCAGGCATTTCATCTCTAAAAACATTTCTCCATGGCCAATTTCATACCAAGGATTTGGGAGCTCTAAAATATTTCTTGGGAATTGAAGTATCAAGAAGTAAAAAAGGAATCTTCCTATCTCAAAGAAAATATGTTCTTGATCTGTTGTCAGAAACAGGAAAATCTAGAGCTAAGCCTTGTAGTGCGCCCTGTTAAACCCAAAATATACCTAAAATATCATCATTATTTACATCAGTTCTGCTACGAATTTGTGTTGTTTATATCTATTTAGAGTACTTTTACGTCCGAATATGTTTCTTTCATGCAAGGTACCTAAATATTTGGTAAAATCCAAATAGGAACGAAAAGAGGTCAGAAACGAAGGAAAAACCCTACAAAAGAGCCAAAAGACGAAGAATTCAGCACACCGATATAAGGAGACGAGAACGAAGTCAGAAACGGGAGAAAAATCATGAATCTCGGTCGCGACACGCCTTTTTCTAGCATGTTGATCTGTTCGTTTCGAAGACCAAATTTTACCCCCTTAATCTCGGCAGAGATTCACCAATCTCGGTAACTTCAGCAGACCTTCCAACACTTCCTTCACATGTTTTAAATCAAAGAAACGCGTCCGTTCGAGTGGATAGAAACATCTCTTCACAACAGACACGACCCCTAAACATGACTCTTCAACATCTATAAATAGAGAGTTGATTTCAGAGTTTTATAGAGAGTGAGATTATTAAGATTAGTGCAGAAGTTATGCAGAAACTCTGACTCAGAAATGATTCAGAGTTAGAAGTTCGATTTTGTAAAAAGCGATATGATGTACACACATTGTTTATCAAATAATTACATACACAGTAGCATTTAGATTTAGATTAAGATCTGTTTTTATTAGTTTATATTTTGGTAGTAGACGAACCATCTCTATTCTGAAGATTCAGTGAGAAGACTAAGTAGCGGATTCGACCCCGGAGCCTGACAAACTCTAACGAGGTTTGAGGAAAGGATTGACGACCCGGAACTCCAATGTCGTTTTGAATGCTTCCATGCTTTTTATTCTCTGTAAACTTGTATCAAATTCATACTTCATCTAATAAAGTTCATGCAATTCAATATAATTTTATGTAGCACTTCTGTAATTGATCCGAAGTGAGTTTTGGTGTTTTCATTAAAACATATTTAAATTCAATATCTTTACAAGTAAACTTTGTTGAACACTTAGGCAAATTCATTCTTTGAGAATTAATTTGGTTAAGGTAGCAATCTATCCCGACCGTAGGAAGATTGTCTGCGGTTCGAAGCCTTTTAATTGAAGAAGTTTACGTTATTACACTTTTATAGTTTATACAAAGTTTAAAGTTGTTTTCTTTGCTTAATGCAAACGAACACAATTATTCTCTTATTTTAAACACTAAACGTTTCTGTTTTGTAATTCATATTCAAAACAGAATTGATTTCTAACATTCTACATATTCTAATCTGATTCTTATTAATTCAATCTCAAAACCAAATCCAATTAAACGATTTTCCATATTATAAACCTAAAACGTGAATCAAACTGAATTAAAATAAGTTTTCGTTAAAAAGCGTTCCCTATGGGATCGATATCTTTTTATTACTACAAGTGAAACCGTGCACGCTCAACATGCCCATGACTCCGAATTCGCATCCCACATCAAAAGGAGAGCCATTTGAAGATCCTGGTAGATATAGAAGGTTGGTGGGAAAATTGAACTATCTTATAGTGACTAGACCTGATATAGCATATTTTGTCAGTGTTGTTAGCCAGTTTATGTCTTCTCCCAATGTTGATCACTGGATTGCACTAGAACAGATCTTATGTTACTTGAAAGGAGCACCTAGACGAGGAATATTTTATATGAATCATGGCCATACACAGATTGAATGTTTCTCCGATGCAGACTGGGCAGGAGATAAGGAAAATCGGAGATCCACTACAGGCTATTGTGTTTTTGTTGGAGGAAACTTAGTTTCGTGGAAGAGCAAGAAGCATCATGTCGTATCTCGCTCTAGTGCCGAATCCGAATATCGAGCCATGTCCCAATCAGTTGGTGAAATTATATGGATTCGCCACCTTCTATCTGAACTTAGATTCAAAGTCAATACTCCAGCAAAACTATGGTGTGACAACCAAGCCGCGCTTCATATTGCTTCTAATCCAATATTTCATGAACGAACCAAGCATATTGAAATAGATTGTCACTTTGTCCGTGAAAAACTGGAACAAAATATTATCTCTACAGGCTATGTCAGGACGGATGAGCAACTTGGGGATATTTTTACTAAAGCCTTAAATGGGGTTCGGGTAAACTATATTTGTAACAAGCTGGGCATGATAAATATCTATGCTCCAGCTTGAGGGGGAGTGTTACAGAATTCAATATTATTACTGTATTCAAGACAGTAGAGGATAGGGTACTGTTTTCAAGACAGTAGAAGATAGGGTACAGACAGACCATGCTCAATACCCATATCTGTGCCTATGTCTTTGCCTATACATCACCTTTGTATATATAGATATGTAGGATTCTGTAATTGATATGAATTGTAATACAATACACTTTCATCACTCAAATTACAGGTGCCAAATCTGGCGAATTAATGTTCTGGGAAGGGTTCGATTTTTTTGTTGGTTAGCATTTCATGGTCGGCTCCTCTACAACACAAATAGAGTGAAACAGGGCTTAGCCTCAGATGATAAATGTTAGACATGAAGATGATCAGAAACTATATTGCATATCCCTCGAGATTGTAGGGTTGTGAAGGGGTTTTGGATGCAACTATCACCCCCTGCAATTTTTAACAACTTTTTCACTGCATCAGACACTGCTTGGTGGACTGCGAACCTGTGTAACAACGGATCGAGGAATTCTGCGAGCTGGGCTTCTTATTTTGCAACTACGGTGTGGTGGCTACATCATTTGCAGAACGTGGTAGTCTTTGAGAAGGAACCTTCGTCGGGGAGTAGCATGACAAATTTCATCCATTCAGAGGTAAAAGACTTTAATTCTCCTATGTTGAAATGGGGAGTAATGTATGTGTGCCCAAGCATGAAATTTTGGTTAACTAGCGCCCTCCTGAGACGGGTTGCTGTAAGATGAATTGCGATGGAGCAAGTAAGGATAATCTGGGCCACTCTGCCGTTAGAGGTGTTCTTCGAAATGCTCTTGGAGGATGGATTCGAGGGTTTTCGGTCAATCTGGGGATTTGTAATGCTGTGTTAGCCGAATTGTAGGGGCTATTTTTTGGGCTTGAGCTAGCCAAGAAGGAGCGCATACGAAAGGTGGTCGTTGAACTATGTTCTCAAGTAGTCATTAATATCGCTCTTTTTATTTGGCTAATGGATAAGTGTAGAGAGTTAATCGATTAAGACTGAAAAATTCAGATTATTTTTTTTTTTATAGAGAATGTAATAAAGTGAGGGCGAGCCTTGGCGGAACGGTAAACGTTGTTGTCGTGTGACCAAGAGGTCACGGGTTCGAGTCTTAGGAGCGGCCTCTTGCCAAATAAATTGGCAGGGGAAGGCTTGCCCCCAGTACACCCTTATGGTAGGATCCCTCCTCGGATCCTCGCTCAGCTGGGACGCGTAGTGCGACCGGACCGTTTTTTTTTTTTTTTTTAGAGAATGTAATAAAGTAGCTGAATGAATCACCAATTACCTAAGGTCCCCTTCTTTGGATCTTTCGGCTGATCTTTGTTCCGTCCACTTGTATATGCTTTTGCTTTTGGTTTTTGTCTCGGCAATGTAATGGTCACACACACCCATTCATTTTCATCTCGTGTCAGTTCTACACTCGAAGGAAGAATTGGCTATTTTTTCACAGCTATATGCTCAAATTGCAACGTGTTAAGAATTTTTGTTATTTGCAAGCAGTTCCTACCCCTAATCATTCAAATTGCTCTAAAATAGAATTATATAATATCATATTAATAACTCTAAATCTCAGTACTTTTTTATTTTTCGAAAAACATTGTGTTTTAAAAAATATTAAAGAAAAAAGAATTGTGTTAAAAAATAAAATATTTTCTTGTATTTAGCTATAACATGGAAAACAAAATAAAGTGGTATGCGGCTACTATTTTCATAAGACTAAGAAGAAATATAATAGTATGCCAAAAGTTTGGGGAAATGTTTTAGTCCAGAGTTTTTTGGGTAAAGTACTGATAACAACCCAAATTATTCTTGAATAAGGAATAAGGGAAAATTAATAGAAATAATGGCAAACCATTATTCCTTCTAAAAGAGATATTTATGCATGATTAATGTGGAATTAATGACAATTATTGCAGGATTAATGCAGGGGTGAATATATAAATAATGAAGAAAATGAAGGAGTTTCTAGCATTATGCCACATCACGTGGATCATGGCGAGATACGCCATAACGAGATATGCCCGATGAGAGCGAGTAGTGGAGACCCGCCATAGCTCTCAAGGAGAGCGTACATACGCTTTGACGGATCTAAGAATACCAAAATGCACCTTTATTACCATCCATGAATGGGAATAAATACAATTAAATGGCAATTAATAGCCATTAAAGGGGAATAAAGACTTGACTGTTCGAATACCTCAACTCTGAGGGTTTCGATGCTAAATGTTGGGATTAATGGAGAATTGATAGCAATTAAAGATGAGTAATGACATGACTCTTCACATGCTTCCCCATTAATGCCGAAGGTTACAGAAACCTATATAAATATCTCAGCTTCCTAGGATCAAAGGTACACTTACTGATTCTCTACTTTTGTGCTTACAGTTTATTCTCAGAAATATTACTGACTTTGGCATCGGAGTATCCCCGGCCGATCCCAACGGCGCCTCACAGGGAAGTGCTCCGATCAAGGATTTTTCCACAAGTTATCAAGTACTAAAATCGGAAAGTTTGAGCCACTTTAAAAGTTTTGATTAGTCAAACTTTTAATAGCAGTGTTTGGTAGAGAAATATTTGAAATAACTTATTAAATCTAAAAAGCTGATTTGTTCGATTAATTTATTACTTCATTTCTATTGGACGATATTTTTACTTCTAATTACTACCTTTTAACCCCAAAATAAAGGCTTTACTATGTCTTTTTTATCATTTTATACAAACAATTATTAAGAATCAGTTAAATTTTACTAAATAAGTTTACAAAATCAGCTAGTCAAAACAGTTAATCAAAAAATAATCGCCTAACAATTATTTGCCAAACATTGGTGGGGCAATATTTTTTTTTACATAGAAAGTATAGTATGAGATACTCAACAAAATAAAATAGGTAACAAGAATTATTTGTTTCATGTGAAATCACTCACTCACACACATGACAAACATAATTGATTGTTACAAAATGGTTTAATTATGTCTAAAATACCCTTGCTATATACATTGTACTAATAAAATAAACTAATAAATGCAATAGTCCATGTTTAGATCTCTTGAGACTAAAATATCTTTAGAGATAGAATTAGATAATATATGTTTTTGTTTTCCACAAAAAGAAGAAGCTCTTTATCTAGTGGATTTAACAATTCTGTAAAATTGGACAAAAGAATGGTGTCATGACATCCAAGTGAACAGAACAGATCATCACTTACTATTTTAAGGAATATATAGTTAGGCAATTAAGAATTAAGACACACTAAACACTGAATCATAGATACTATAATCCACAACCTTATCTAAGTGGTCTTTTTCTTTACCATATAATTTTTGTCCTTTGGTGTCTGCGTTCACTGTATTTAATTTATATTCATGCTTTTAGATTCCCCCACTCACTTTTCTTTTTTAGGCTAATTGCTTCTCAATAATCCAAATATTTAAAGATGTATATATATGGTATTTCTATTTTTATTTTGTCTAAATGCACTGCTTTAGGTTTAGGTTCACTTCTTTACCTTTCATTTTGTCCAAATAACCAGAATTTCTGCTATATACTAGGGATGTATATCTATGAATTAATGGAATACATATATGTAAATGATATTATTTGATTCCACGAGTGTCTTTCACCGAAAGTATAGTAGAATTTTTTCCAACGATCACTTCAATAATTAAATTAATTCATTAATATTAACTGAAGACTTTTAGGGTAAGTTTGGTAAGACGTAATGGACTTCGTAATGGAATGCCCATTACATCAAAAGCTCATTACTATGTTTGGATGCAATTTTTAATTTTATTGGAATTTAATGAGAAAATCATATGTTACATTTTGTTCAATAAAGCTTGTAATCACCATTACATAGAAAAATGTGTTGAATTCTCATTACATCCAAAGCATGTAATCTTAATTGTTACTCTCAAAGCTTCTCTAACCTCTCATTTATCAAATCTCACACCTCAATCTAACCCCTTATCATTATTAAAAACGCAAAAAGTAGAAAAACATGAAAATTTAAAAATGAGAAAAAAGTAATTTTTTTTTATATATATGCACTAATTAAATTGATTTCAGCTAATCTAATTTTGTATTTGATTTTGATTCAATTTTCTTTTTTGCATTTTTCGTGTTTTTCGTTTTTCGCTTCATCTCATTTTTCACGTTATCATGTTTTTCGTTAATTTTAATTGTGCAAATAAAATTTTATGATTATATTTATTTAGGCAAACATAAATATTGTAATGGTAATTACATTTCTTTATTTTCTTTTTTATTTAACAATCAAACATGGTAATGGAATCACCATTCCATTCCATTACATTACAAGTTTGATTACATTACATTGCATTACAGCATACCAAACGGACCCTTAATTATCTTCTGTAATTTATTATTACTAGTTTTATTTTTAAATCTCTGCAAATTTTAATTCTTTAATTTTCCTATATTAAAGACTGTCTATTTATTTTATTATTTTGGTATGAAATTATTAGGGGATGAAGATGTGTGTTAAACCTAGTACTTTGAAACTTCCTCCTTATCCATATGATGAGAGGCTTATTATTATAATATTACATAGAAATCTGAGAATAAAAATCTCTAAGTTTAATTAAGAACTTAACAATATATGAACTTCTTCTTTAAAATATATATATATATATAATATCACAGTTTAAATTAATTGTACTGTGTTAAAAGATAAATTTATAGTTATTAATGTCATATTGCTAACCTATAAAATATAAATAAAATCTTCCAATGGTAATTAATAAGAAAAAGAAAAGAGAAAGAGGAAGAGATGGATAGACACCAAAATTTCTACAATGCTACAAGACAACAAGTTGGTGACAGGTTAGTGTTACTGCTTACATGTATCTTTTTGAGTGGTTTAGACAATTGATCAAGTACCACACTAGAATTAGTTTGTATTGATTACAGTACAACTTTTTGATATACTACATAACTTTGAATGTTAAAAAAATTAAGGGTGAATGATTTCTAAAGTTTATACTAGGATTAATTTAGTTTATCATCCTGTTTGGTAAAGAGTTTTTTAACGTAAAATTAAAGGTTTGAGCCATTTTAGAGGTTTTGACTAGTCAAACATCTAATTATGATGTTTGATGAAGAAAGATTTGAAATAGCTTATTGGGTCCAAAAAGCTAATTTTGAAAAACTTTTCAATTAGCTTATTGTTTTATCTCTTTTATGGACATTTTTACTTCTTTTTTTTTTTTTGGTAAGAAAGGAAAGGAAAAAAACAAAACCAACAAAAAACCTACACCGGGATCAGTCTAGGAAGGCTGACTCCAATCCTATCCTCTAGGAGAGAAGGCAAAAGAAAAGAAGGAGGAACAGATAGGGTAGAAACACCTAACATTCTCCCATGCACAGCAGCTGCTAAGCGATCCGCCACGCGGTTTTGCTCCCTAAAAATATGGGAGAAATTAAGATACTCAAAGGCAGGACGAAGCCTCAAAATAGCTTTGATGAGATTATGGCTCTTCAGACAAACAGCCTGGCTATCTGAAATCCTGTTAATAGCCTCCAGATTATCAGATTCCACCGAGAGCTTTTTAACACCCATGCGAATGGCGAGTTTAAAACCTGACAAGATACCCCAGAGCTCCGCAGAAAAGGAGGAGCCCGTCCCCAAGTTATGGGTAAACCCCGCCATCCAATTGCCACCAGCATCCCGAAGAACTCCTCCAGCAGCAATTCTGCCATTGCTAAGGCAGGAGCCATCAGTATTCAACTTAGCAAACCCTTCTCTAGGCTTACTCCAGCCAACTAGCAGGATCTCTTTATCCGGGGAGGGGCGAACAAGGGAATCTCTTTCAAAGCTTTTAGTAATAACAAAGAGCTTCTTCGAGAAGAAAAACAGTAAATCAGGAATAAGGACAACCTTACCCGCAAATAATTCTTCATTCCTCCACTTCCAGATTTGGTGACAAGTAATAGCAAAGAGGATGGCACCGTGCTCCATGTTGGCCAGCAAGTTCCCCTTGGCTCCTTGAGAGAACCAGTCCCCTTCAGAAAAGGCCATGAAGGAAGGGAGGATGTGATGAGGGAGGATCCCTTCCCAGATCTTCTTACTATTTGGGCAATCCCTCAAGGCATGGCACAAGGTTTCCACATTGCCTCTGCATCTACTACAGGCACTAGACTCAGTCAAGTGTCTTCTGTGCCTATCCGCATTCGTAAGGAGCCTGTCTTTGATACCCAGCCAAAGGAAGCTCCTGATACGGTAAGGGATCTTGAGGGACTATATGGACTTCCAAATCTCCAAGGGAGGATCAGCCCTATTAGGGGTAAAAGCTTCATAGGCCGATTTACAAGAATAAGTACCATTATTCGTCAAGGCCCAACAATGTCTATCCTTATCCTCCTCTTGATTGCTAATCTTCACTCCTCTAATGTTAAGAAGGGTCTCCAGACTAAAGAAAGAGTCGAACTTTGACCAGATCCAGTCTCCCTCCGAGTCCACCACATCAGCAATTTTCCAGGAAAGGAGATCAGCCGACGGAGGGGCATTACACACATCAATCAGCGGTTTATCACCAATCCAGGTGTCATACCAGAAGCTAATAGATCTACCATTACCCACCTCCAGGCCAATCCCCGTACAGAATTCAGCAAACACGACACTGAGCCCTTTCCAGAGGAAGGAACGGCTAACAACCCTCTCCTTCGGGCCACCAAAGATTCTATCTTTCCGATACTTCCCGCACAAGAGACGGACCCAAAGAGAGGAGGGGCATTGCCACATTTTTACTTCTAATTAATACTTTTTAATTCCAAATAAATGTTTTATCATGTCATTATTTGTCATTTTACACATACAGCTATTAGCAATCAACTAAGTTTTACTATCAAACAAGTTCACACAATCTGCTAGTCAAGTCAGCTAGTCAAATCTGCTAATAGAAAAAGATAATTAGCTAACAGTTAACTGTTAAAACATGGCCTATATCGAATTTTAGATATTAATTTAATCTTCAAATTTATAAATTTTAATAAATTAGTATAATTTTAACAAATTTAGACATAAAGAATTAAATTGTATTTGACTCCATTTGTCACAATATACAAGCTTAAAGGGTTGTGTGATATCTAAATTTGGATTTTGATTAAATTGATTTTTACTTCTAACTTTGGGTGTTGTTTCGACTATTAAACTTTTGTTTCTTTTGTTTTGACCACCTATCAGGTTATTCATAGTTAAAATTCCTCACCTCTTTATGTAGGGGTTGGTCTTGATATTTATGGGTGTGTTACTAAGAGATAAGAAGTTTTTAATAATAAAAAAATATATTTAAAAATTTAAAATAGAAATTTAAAGTTAAAATATCATATTATTTAGTCATTTTTAAAGATTTAAATGAGTTTTATAATATATTTATAATAAAAAGATTAGTATATATATACATTAAAAAAATTAGCCCTCTTTTGATCTTGAGTCCTGATCGGTCGCATTTCTAACCTATACCTAGACCATCCCTATCTCCATGTGGATGTATTTAGCGGAATTCGAACTTAAGATCTCTCGATATAAACTTAGCATGTGTTAATTAATAGGCTAGAGTAGCTTGTAAACCATTCAAGCTCAGAATCGACTTGAGTCATTATAATGAGCCGAGTCTGAGATTGTTGAACTTGGATTCGAAAGCTCTTGATTAGGCTCAATTATGTTTTAATTACTAGATTTATTTTATAATTATTAATTCAAAATAAAATAATTAAGGATCATAGATAAAAAAAAAATAATCATGGACTCTAACTGTCAACTAGTAATAATTCACAAGGTCCATAAAAATATTTAAAGTGTCCTTTAAACATTTGACTAGTTTGAAAATTATGAATTAAAGTTAAAAACCGATCAATTTGTTTCTCCTCAAATTTCCCCACTCCCTATTATGTTATAAACACTAGTAGCACTAACAACTATCGTTCATATATAATCACGTCGGTAACAAAACCATATGAAATCAATGAGTTTATCTTATCCAACAAATAGTAGCAACTATTATTCTTGAAACTCGATCATAACATACGATTTTTCCTTTTTTCTTAAATTATATAAATTCATATGTTCATATATAATGAATTTGATTAAATTCAGTAAAATCCCGACTCAGAACATTAACAAGTCAATATGATAGTTAACACGATAAGTATTCCCTAATTATTTTTTTTTTTTTGAAGTAGGTATGCCAATAAGGACAAAAGAGGGGTGGATGGCACGTGTCGTGTGTTGAAACTAACGGAAAAAAATGATGTGAGAGATTAAGGTGATGAGATGAGATTGAGCCGCCATGTTTTGTTATACGTTGGTTATTATGAAAGACAAACTGAAAAGAAAGAAAGAAAGAAAACCCCAATCATACATTTAAAAAAAAAAAAAGTAATTAAATTAAATTAATCTAAACACCCCCACCTGTCCCTCTTTCTCTTATTTGGCCTAATCCCCATTTCCACGTCCCGACAAATTCCTTCAACCATAAATTCCCTTCCCTTCCTCTCTTTTCAAAAATTTCATCCCCTCTCTCTCTCTCTTAATCAAATAGAAAAAAGATCAAAACTTTAGACATGGGTATGAAGAACCCAGAATCAAACTTACCCCCAGGTTTCAGATTCCACCCCACAGATGAGGAACTCATCCTCCATTACCTTAAAAAGAAGCTAACTTCAACACCCTTTCCACTTTCAATCATTGCCGATGTCGATATCTACAAGTTTGATCCTTGGGACTTACCAGGTTCTTGTCTTTCTAATTTAATTATGGTTTGGTTTAAGGTTGTTTAAATTTATGTTTGATTAATTTAATGAACATACATACATACAGCTAAAGCAGCGTTTGGGGAGAAAGAATGGTACTTCTTCAGTCCAAGAGATAGAAAGTACCCAAATGGAGCGAGGCCAAACAGGGCAGCAGCATCTGGATACTGGAAAGCAACTGGGACGGACAAGATGATAACAGGACAAGGACATCATGGGAACCAGAACCTGGGAGTTAAGAAAGCACTAGTGTTTTACAGAGGAAAGCCTCCGAAAGGAATAAAGACGAATTGGATAATGCATGAGTATCGATTGGCTGATGCCCCCACCACGTATAACCATAAGCCTAACAAGCTGCCTAAAGATTCATCTATGAGGGTCAGCTTTTTTAACTTATCTCTAACTGAACTTTCTTTTTATTTTATTACATGGACTAGAATTAGATAGATAGATATAGATAACGTGTTTTATTTAATTATGGTTGTCCTATTTTGTTATCTTGTGCATTTTTGTTGAAACATTAACACTTTAATTCCAAGTACTTGTTCTCACTATGCTTTCTATTTCTCCTTTAATACATGTATCTAACTTCTTTTTTCTTTTTAATTCCGGTGCATGTGAACACTGTATGTTTGATTAATCGATCCGAAATTATTCAGACACTTTTAAGTGATCCCACCACTTGATTATTTTTTTTTTTAAACGGGAAATCTGAACATCCAAATTAATTAATTGTCTTATATATAATTACTCCATTCGTTCCTCTTTTTCTCACGTTTTAATTACTAATTACTTAATTGTCTTATATAATTACTCATTTCATTCCTTTTTCCTCCTACTTAATTACTAATTACTTAATTCTTATATAATTATTCCATTCATCCTTTTTTTTCTTTATCCCTTTTGTTATTTTCACTAGAATTTAGGAACATTAATTAGTCTTGCAATTACAATGAAATTAAGTAATTAAGACTAAATTGCCCTTGTTTTGAGATTTCAACATTCTCATAACATTAAAAAATTAATAATTATAGAATAAAATAAAATATAGAGGTAAAATTGAAAAAAAAACAATCAATCTCATTGAAAATATAACAATGACAAATATAAAAACAAATTTGAAATTTTATCAAAAGGGAATAAAAGATTTTGAATGCCATTTTTTTTGTTTCATTCCTTATTTCTTGTGCATTCTCTTAAAACGTCATTTATTTTGGAACAGATAGGGTAGACATTCATAGTTGTTTCTCGTTCCTAATTACCCGTTTGGTTTACCTACTGTTTGTTATTTGCTGTTACAGTTTGTCGTTTATTGTTGGAAAATAATGTTTTCCAAAAAAACAGGGATTCATTTTTTTATATAAAAAAAAAACTATTTTTCAGCTATAAATGGAAAACGGGTGGTGTCTAACCAAACACCTAGAACTCTCCTTTTTAGAGTGAAAAGACAAACAAGATGTAAGAATGGAGTAACCAAACACCCCTAAATACTTTTTTTTCTTATTCATTAAATTGGTTTGAAATAAATCTCCACTCAACCCATCTATGATAGCTTGATATTTTCTCTCTTTCAAATGTCTAAAAAGTGGGGCTAAATTAAGCTTTATTAGATGTTTATAAATTACAAGCTAATATGACTAATTTTTGTGCAGCTAGATGATTGGGTACTTTGCCGGATCTACAAGAAAAATCATGCATCTCAGCCATCAGTCACACCTTCAACAGCCAGTGATGATCATGAACAGCAAGAACTAGAAGAAGATGAACATCAATCTATCTTACCAAACTTGCAAAATCCCAAGATTTTGCCCCAAAAATCATCTTCTTTCTCAAACCTACTTGATGCTATGGATTACTCATTTCTAAGTAGTATTTTATCAGATAATTACCAATTTAATCATGACTCAAACCCATCATTACTTCCCAATAATACTACTAATCCCACCTTTGACCAATCTTTTTCCAACCCTAATTCCAATTTCAATAAGCTTCCCCAATTGAATAATGCTACACCATTAATGCCTGATCATAACAAGCTCAAACGACCACTTTTCACCATTGAGGAAGAAGCGCGTCATCTATGTTGCATGGAAACAGACACGAAACGCAGAAATGTTACTGAAGAAGAGTTTTCGTGTAACCTAACTCGTCACCCGTCGAAGACGTTCGTGAATTGTTGCAGTTTCACTAACAGTAGTAACCAATCTGATCATGTGGCTAATCAGTATAGTTTCCTCAACCAGCAACTTCTGTTGAGCCCTCATCTTCAGTTCCAGGGTTGAATTGAAAGTAAGAAAAGATAGGGAGGGACTTAATTGTGTAAAAAAATATATTTATGTGTGCAAAATGACAAAAAAAAAATTGAAGTGGTTATATGGTATCAAAAAAGAAGATACCATTGGATAGTCAAAAAGGTGTTGGAAAATGACTTAGGATTTGGAATTATATATATAATTACATGATTTTTGTAGAGAAAAATTGTGAATTGAATTGGGAAAATCAGATTTTACAGTTGGGAAATGAATATATATGGTATAATATATGCTTTATTACTTTAATTGTTTTTGTGGAATAATAAAAAAAAAAGTTGTACTATATTTCTATCTATATGCAATTGATGTATATCTATATCTATAAGATCACATCAACATTAATTCTTTGTATTAAATTATTGAATAAGATGATGAAATCAATTTTGGATGTAGAAGATGACATAGCAACTTTCACACTTGAGCTAAAATGGATTACAGATATATAATAAACTGAATTCATACGTACAACCAATAATTGATTTTCATAATATCCAACTTTTCATTATTTTTTGGTAGAAAATATGTTAGGGTGCACGTATTGAGATTCAACTTTCCTGAGGCCAATTAAGTTCATCTTGTTCACAGATTTTAATAGGGAACATAATCTTAATTCCATTTTATCAAAAAAAAAAAAAACAAAAACAAAACAAATAAACAAAAAAGAGATAGACAACAAGAAAAATAAAACTCCACATCTATCAATGCATTTTAATAAATAATACAAACAGTTATCAAATAACTTAAAATCTAACTGTTACAGCATAATATATCATAAGGTTATTAAGGTCCATGTGAATACTACTGGTCAATATAAAAGATCTATTTTTCAGCATCATATTTTCTTTGGAAAACTAATTTTTCGGACAAATCGTGGGAATCCTGATGAGTTATAGTGGAATCCTGGTCTCTTATGTCTTCACGAGTTCAGAGACTATTTATGAAGCCAAAATGAAGTAGTATTGAAGGAGAGAATTAGACATTTTTGGATTGGAATCATGTTTCCACAAATTATTGAGAACGTGCCATAAAAATTCCAGCCAAAGAGTAGTAGTGGAAGACCCTGCTTCCAATAGATTTCTGCCACCAGTAACTATAAAAATGCTTGATTCTTTCGCTCGAAAACTTACAATGCAACAACATATCAAAACCAAAAAAAAAAATCTAACCTTATTATTCTCCATTTTCTCTATTTAATTCTCAAAATTACCGTATTCCTTTATTCTCCAAGTTTTCAGATAATCACAACAAACTTCATTACATCTCAATTCAAAGATTCCAACTTGCTAAATTCAAGTTTCAATTCAAGATTTCAACAATTTTCACAAGCAATCGTTAAGCTTCTTAAGCTTGTGATAATTTCCAAAGTGTTAATTCGTTCATGCTTCAAGTTTGATTTATTTTTAATCACAATTTCCTTACAGCATTGTCACATCTCAATTACATTTTGCTCTTTCCATTCATGCAATCAAATTTCCAAACATAAATAAAAATTAAAAAAAATTCAATTTCTTAAGTTGATTTATTTTAGTCGTCAATGTTTGAGCTAGTAAAGCTTTGTGTACTAAACTAGGAACCCAAGAAAGATAATTTTAGTCCTTAAATCTTTCGTCCAATCATTTGTTTTAGAAGTAAAAAATCATGAAACACACAAAATTAATTTGGGAATCAACTTCCCTGGAACGCTCGCAAAACCCCAATAAATCAATGTTGAAATTAGCATTTTTCTGAAAATATCGCTATCAATTTTGGCACGCTCAAAGATCTATGAAAATAATGAAACCATGAAAGAATACCGAAAAAGAGCATGTTGCTTCCGAACTTAGGAGAAAATCAAAATCAAGGATTAGTCTGAATGCTTTGTTGCTAAAGCAGTAAGCAACATCAAAAAAAGGGTTTGTAGAAACCTATTTTTGTTCAGAAATTGTTACCTTTTTCGTTTTAGTATCCGAACGAGTCTTAAATTTTTCATTTTAAACTTAGAATATGACTTATTAAGTGAAACCGTGTCTTTTTTTCTTAAATTAATTTACAAATTCTGATGAAACGTTAAAGACATATATTCGGAACGTTAATAATTAGGATTGAAAGGGCATGAATTCGGCTTAATGAGAATTTTTACTTGAAAAACGTGTTTATTTTAATAAATATAGTTGAGTTCGTTTAGATCTGAATTAGCACTTATTAGTGGATTTAATTACTGTTTATTAATTAATTTGAAATTATTTTCGATTACTTAATAAATCTCATCTTATTAGTTTTCGTTTTAAATTACGGTATGTTTATAGTTCAGTTCGTGAATTGTAAATGTTAAGTATTAAAATTAAAACGTTAATTTTAACTGAGATATTTTTTAAGTAATTTATAATCGAAATATAACGAGTTTCTAAGAAACGACGATTGCCAGTAAGAATAGGTACAAATAATTAAAATACGCAAATAGACAAATAATAAATAAAAATTGAAATTTTTATTAATTTATCAAAATATTACATTTTTACAAATATTTCTATTTATTTCTATCTTTATTTTATTGTCAGGAAATTTTGACGAACCATAAGGTCCGCTCGTGAATGTCGGAGATACCCAAAGATTCTCGTTTTAAAACCGAAGGCAACTTTTGTATTCCTGAAAAGTAGGGTCGAGGTCCACATAGTGACCGAATTATATTTTAAGCTACTGAGTTATTCTGTTCCAGTTTCAAGTCTAACAAATTCTAACGTTCGGGTTATTGTCCGTATAAGTTCAACGTCGTCTGTTCGGGTCCAAAAATTGCTCAGAATCTAGTCTGGGTTTAATTTTAGGCCCATGAAGCAAGAACATGCCCAGTGGGAGCCCAACAAAGAAAATTCTGGAAACCCAAGTCTTGGGCAACAAGAAGCCCAACCCCAAATCTTCCCCAACAAAGTGACTTTATTGGGTGAAAACCTACTTCAGTGAGAATTCATTGCACAAAGTCCATACTTTAACTTATCTTCTTCTCGGCATTTCTCTGTTTTTTTCTCATCTTCATGATTCGTACCTTTAGAACGATAGATAGATGAGTCCATCAAGTTTTTAGTTTTTTTAATTGATTTATTTACATATTAAGCAAATAAATATAAAAAAATTTAGAAAATACACTATATTTTTTTTATACAAATAAACGGTCCTACTTCACATTCTTATCCAGAGAATAGGGTGCACACAAAAATCTAAAAAATAAAAAAAAAACGAAAACCAAATCGAAATTGAACCGAAAATAAAGTTAATCGAAACTAATGGATTACTGTACGGTTTTTAATTTTAAAAATAATAGTTAATGGTTACGGCTATGGTATTCCAAAAACCGCGATTAACCGAAACCGACTGAATGTCAATTGTGTTAAAAAAAATATAAAAATACATTTATTTATATAGGTAAACAATTATTTAGTTCTTATAGTTTTACAAAATCCACTAATCAGTCCATCATTTAATTATAAGGTCTCATTCTATCAAATATTAACATTGAATGAGATAAAAAAAAAATATACAAATAACCTTCAGTTTATTTTTTACTTTGTCTTTAATTTCAGTTGATAGGCTTTTTTTTCTAGATATAGAAACAAGGAGAAGATTTCCTGCTTCAAACAAAATTTACTTGCTTTCCAAAAATTTGTAGATCAAAGTTTTATTAGGGGCAATTTTGTCTTTTAGAATTTTATCTTTATCTGTTTAATTATTCTTTAACATATTTGTAGACAGAAATTTAATATAACTAGTTTTTGACCCGTGCGATGCACGAATTCATCTTAATATATATATATTAATAAAAATATAATTTAATAATTATAATTTAAATTCTGTAGAACTCTTAGATATAGTACGAATAAAATAATCTTTTTATAAATAAATATAATAATATAACTAAAGTTAATATATTATATTTTTTATCAGTAAAAAAAAGGAGGAAGTGACACCTCAGCTCCATCGTTACTGTTTTATATTATATATATATATATAGATAGATATGCAGAGAATTAGAGAGATTTTAGGGATTAATTTAAATTTTGTAGAACTCTTAGATATAGTACGGATAAAATAATCTTTTTATAAATAAATATAATAATATAACTAAAGTTAATATATTATATTTTATATTATATTTTTTATCAGTAAAAAAGGAGAAAGTGACACCTCAGCTCCATCGTTACTGTTTTATATTATATATAGAATATAGATATGCAGAGAATTAGAGAGATTTCAGAGATTAATTTAGATTATGTAGAACTTTTAGATATAGATATGGAGAGAATTAGAGAGATTTCAGGAATTAGTTTACATTCTATTCTATAGAACTTTTAGATATAGATATACAGAGAATTAAAGAGATTTTAGGGATTAATTTAAATTCTTTAGAACTATTAGATATAGTACGAATAAATTAATCTTTTTATAAATAAATATAATAATATAACTAAAGTTAATATATTATATTTTTTATCAGTAAAAAAAGGAGGAAGTGACCCCTCATCTCCATCGTTACTGTTTTATATTATATATAGATATGCAGAGAATTAGAGAGATTTTAGGGATTAATTTAAATTCTGTAGAACTCTTTGATATAGTACGGATAAAATAATCTTTTTATAAATAAATATAATAATATAACTAAAGTTAATATATTATATTTTATATTATATTTTTTATCAGTAAAAAAGGAGGAAGTGATACCTCAGCTCCATCGTTACTGTTTTATATTATATATAGATATGCAGAGAATTAGAGAGATTTCAGGGATTAATTTAGATTCTGTAGAACTTTTAGATATAGATATGGAGAGAATTAGAGAGATTTTAGGGATTAGTTTACATTCTATTCTATAGATCTTTTAGATATAGATATGCAGAGAATTAGAGAGATTTTATGGATTAATTTAAATTCTGTAGAACTCTTAGATATAGTACGAATAAATTAATCTTTTTATAAATAAATATAATAATATAACTAAAGTTAATATATTATATTTTTTATCAGTAAAAAAAGGAGGAAGTGACACCTCATCTCCATCGTTACTGTTTTATATTATATATAGATATGCAGAGAATTAGAGAGATTTTAGGGATTAATTTAAATTATGTAGAACTTTTAGATATAGATATGAAGAGAATTAGAGAGATTTTAGGGATTAATTTAAATTCTGTAGAACTTTTAGATATAGATAAAGAGAGAATTAGAGAGATTAGTTTACATTCTATTATATAGAACTTTTAGATATAGATATGCAGAGAATTAGAGAGATTTTAGGGATTAATTTAAATTCTGTAGAACTCTTAGATATAGTACGAATAAAATAATATTTGTATAAATAAATATAATAATATAACTAAAGTTAATATATTATATTTTTTATCAGTAAAAAAGGGAAGAAGTGACCCCTCATCTCCATCGTTACTGTTTTATTTTATATATAGATACGCAGAGAATTAGAGAGATTTTAGGGATTAATTTAAATTATATAGAACTTTTAGATATAGATATGCAGAGAATTAGAGAGATTTTAGGGATTAATTTAAATTTTGTAGAACTCTTAGATATAGTACGGATAAAACAATCTTTTTATAAATAAAGATAATAATATAACTAAAGTTAATATATTATATTTTTTATTATATTTTTTATCAGTAAAACAGGAGGAAGTGACACCTCAGCTCCATCGTTACTGTTTTATATTATATATAGATGACTAAACAGTTTAACGGAATCAAAATTGATGGACCATATAATTATTTTTAAAAAGTCAATGATTAATTATTAGTGTATTATGTAAAACCATAAGGTGCCGTTTGGTTCGCGGAATAAAATGGAATGGAATAGAATGGTTATTCCAAAGGAATAGGATAGCAGAGAATGGAATAGAAATTCTTAGGAATTACTATTTCTATGGTTGATGGAATAAGGTAGAATGGAATAGATAATTTTTTTATTAAAAAGACAATATTATCCTCAAATGTAATTTCTTATTTATTTTAAAATTTTATTTTTTTACTATAAATTGTTCAAATATTTAATATATATTATTTTAAAAAATATATAAAAAATAGAAAAACGGGAAACACGAAAGACGAAAAATACATTAAAAACGAAACAACAATAAGAATATGAAAACGGAAAAATTGAAAAAACACGAAAAAAGAGAAGTAAAAAAAACAAAAACAAAAGAAAAAAATGAGATAAAAGTGGAAAAGGGTGAAAACGCGAAAACATATAAACGTGTTAACACACAAAAAAAAAAAAAAACACTCGCAAAATATGAAAAAACACAAAAAAATGTGCAAACCGTAAAAAACACAAAAACATGAAAAAAGTGGAAAACACGAAAATGTGAAAAAAAAAAGTAAAACGTGAAAAAATCGAAAAACACGAAAACATGAAAAAGTGTTAAAAACACGAAAAATGCGTTTGTAACGTTTTTTTATGTTTTTCCGTGTTTCCCAAGTTTTCTTGTTTTTTCCGTTTGTTCACGTTTTCGTATTTTTCACGTTTTGTCATGTTATTGTGTTTTATTTTGCATTTTTTCGATTTTTCACGTTTTAGTTTTTCGGTTTTTCCCCTTTTTGTTTTTTTTCGCGTTTTTGTATTTTTCGTATTTTGTTACTTTTTCGTGTTATTCACGTTTTTCCATGTTTTTTGTATTTTTTTGTTTTTAAAGTTTTCGTGTTTTGTTTGCGTTTTTCGCATTTTCATGTTTTTCACATATTGTCACGTTTTTGTGTTTTAGCATTTTTCGTATTTTTTCGCATTTTCGTGTTTTTATTTTTCACGTTTTTTAATATTTCGTGTTTTGTCACTTTTTCGCGCTATTCCTATTTTGTGTTTTTCGTGTGTTTGTTTTTTTTTGCGTCTTCGTGTTTTTCGCATTTGTTCACGTTTTCATGTTTTTCGCGTATTTTATTTTTTGCATATTCTCGTGTTTGTAACATTTTCACATTTTTCGTGTTTCATATTTTTCGTATTTTTACATTTTTTAACGTTTTCGTCATTTTTCCATTTTTCACGTTTTATATGATATAAATTATGGATTGACCAAAATTTATAAGATTTGGGAAAGTGATTAGAGAGAAGATTGAGGATTTAATGGAGGATAATTTTGTAAATTACAAAAATATAATATTAGGAATAAGCTATTCCTAACCTAAATTGAAGAATAGCTATTCCATGAAATCAATGAATAGAGATTTCATGGAATAGTTATTCCATAAAAAAAATCAACCAAAGGTGGGAATAACTATTCTTTAGGAATAGGCTATTCTATTCCCCCTCTATTCCGCGAACCAAACGGGCCCTAAGAGTTAAATAATCAGTGTATTGTATAAAACCATACAGACACAATACACACGCATCTCTCTGTTGTTAATTTCTTCAACTCACAATTACTCACCGTCCCACTCACAATAAAAATTAGAATTCTTTTATTATTATTATTTATTAATAGTTAGAAACTGAAATAAAATATTAAACGACCGAATGGTGGGGCGCATTCAGTCCGTCGACAACAGTATGGTGGGGCGTCAGTCGCGGTTCGATCAGCTACAGTAGACCCGTCACATACTGTTTCGCAGGTATTGACTAGTTTCTCCACTTTACATTTTGTTCCTATCCGAAGTGGCAGCCTCCAGCGATAGGTTCAATTAAGTGCAATGTTGATGGGGTGTTGTTCATGGAGGAAGGGAGTTGCGGGATGGGAGCGGTAGTCAGGGATGAATCAGAAGCTTTTTTATTTTGTAGCAGCAGTTGTGTGGCAGGATCCAAGGAGTCTCGTGTGGTTGGGGCATTAGCACTCAGAACAAGTATGATTTGGTTGATGGCTTTGCATTACACAAATGTTGAATTTGAGTCTGATGCGAAAGTAGTTGTGGATGCGATTTTGTCAAGCAGGAAAGATATTTCGGAGTTTGGCTCTCTTATTCATGATTGTCATTTTATTTTAGGGTCCAATTCCGATTTTAAGTTGTCATTTATTTCTCGTTTAACGAATAGGGCTGCACATTTAATAGCTAGGCAGACCTATTCCAATGCTAGCGATTTTGTATCTTCCGAAATTCCGGAATGGTTGTTGAATACTATTTTTGAGGATGCGAATCCTACTGTTATGTGATACTTCCGATTTTTTGGGTTAAAAAAAACGACCGAAATAATTAATTAAACTATTAGTATTTAACCGAATTTAATAAAGTAATATATGATTAGTAATTTTGAAAAATCGATTAAATATCGATCGTATTAATACGATGTCGGCTCCCCCAAATCACATTAAAGAAGCTTTTTCCAAAAACAAAAATAGGAAAGTTAAAGAAGCTCTTGGTCGAAAAATGGTAACACGCGTCGTAACAAAAATCAATGATCGGATTTGAAATCATTTGGTCCAAAACACGGAGAATATAAACAAATTTGGGAAATTAAATCTGCAGCCGTTTCACACTGATAATAATATCTCAATTCTCAACGAATACTATTCTCCACCTACTCAACCAGACATGGATTACCGCTCCGGCCATCACCACCACCGTAGAAGTGATGATCAGGAAGACACTCCACACTACCCACCACCCAACACTGGCCCTCCCCCGCCGTCTTTTTTCGATAATCAAAACGAATTTCCACCACCTCCGCCACCGACCTATTTTGAAGATTCCAGACCTCATCATTTTCCTTCAAATGAGTACGCACCTCCGCCACCGCCCTATTTTGAAGATTCCAGTTCCAGACCTCATCATTTTCCTACAAACGATTACGCACCACCGCCGCCTCCGCCAATTCAACAAACCCACGGGTACCCTAGCCAAGATTTTGATTCTTCCTTTGATTACCCTCCGCCGCCGCCTCAGGTGACTCATATTTCTCATGAACAACATGAGACTCACAACCAAACTCATAATTCTTTTAAGCCCCATATGCCATCTTTCGTTCAGCATTTTAGTCATCAGTCGAGCTCTCCTCCTGGTCTTGATTTATCCAATAAGCCTACTTACAAGGTTTACTGCAAGGCTGAACCTAATTTTCGCCTTACGATCAGAGATGGCAACGTGGTTTTAGCACCGTCGGATCCATCTGATCAGTTTCAAGTATGATATTTCTTAACTTTCTTTTCAATTTTGACCTATCTTTGACTTTCTAGCTACTGATCGTTAATTTTTCTTTTTTATGCAAAATTAAGGTCTTCAGAGGTTTTCCCCCTTTTGATCCTAGCCTCTCCATTAACTACAAAATCAATTGGCTGGGAAATTAATTGGAAACTTAAGACGCTTATTGATCTTTTGATTTGTCTGTTGTAATTCTTTTATATCCTTATGATGTTTTTGCTTATCATTTGTATGAATTGCTAATCACATTTTGATTGATCTTTTGCTTTGTAGAACTGGTTCAAGGATGAGAAATACAGCACAAGAGTGAAGGATGAAGAGGGTTGTCCTTGCTTTGCTTTGGTTAATAAAGCTAGTGGTCAAGCCGTGAAGCATTCCACTGGAGCCAGTCACCCTGTAAGACATCTCTTACATCATCCAGTTACTTGAGATTTATTCTTCTAACACTGCACTTTCATGCCATTATCGTTTTGTTTACCAGTTTGCCTGCATTTTTAATAGATTTATAAATGCATTGGCATAATTTTTTTTGTCACATTGATGTCTATCCTTCTCATTATAATAGTTAATGATATGTTTACCCTGTGTATGTTTGATGGTGTATCCTGCACATGTTAAAAGAATCTGCTGTGACTAGTCTTGAGAGTTCTGTAAGACCTTGTTTTGGTTGAAGTGATGACTTCTCAACACAAATAATCAAGCTTTTTGTTGTGCTTTCAGTGCAGCAAAGAACTCTAAATGCATCTAAACAACAAAAGATCCCTAGAATGATTTTCTTTTAATTAGGGTCGTAAACTAGTTAGAAAACAAATAGCATTTGACAAAGACATTTGATCATACAACTTGACCACAAAATGAATCAATCAATAAAACCAACTGTTACAGAACAAAAACTTCATTGTGAACATAAACAAAACAAGTAATTAATAATTCTAAACCTCAATTTCATTAGAAGGGATCGTTTTCGCCAGTGAAGTTCTGCAATCACTGCTAGAATATCTTTTTTTCTTCTGATTTGGTATGAGTGCCCAGGAGATCTGCTAAAGCACTCACATCTTGACATGGATTTTCTTCCTGCACAAAACTAAGTTAAAATCATCGTTTTTTCCTCTTAAAATCATTTGCTGGCTAGATCTATTCCGATTTTTCCCCAAATGTGCAAACTTGGTAAGGCAAAAGAACAAAGTCCACAACCAAAATAAATTTGGATTGAGAAGCATTATATGTATAAACTCAAAGTTCAAATTGGAAAGCCAAACATATATACAAATATAGGCACATTAAAGTTACGAGCTTTGGGTAGATTAGGAAAAACAAACTAAAAATCACTGCAAGGAATTTGTATCGCATCAAATGAACATATATACAAATAATGAGAGAGCGTTAACTTTTTTTAAAGTAAAAGAGAATAAAAGAGACTTTCATACTATTAAAAGAAGTCCTAACTCCGACGAGAATCCAAGGACTGGACGGCGATAAAAGATGACAATGTTGGTGGAGAGCTGCACTGCATATATATGATATGAGTCATCCCTGAGACTGAGACTAAGACTAAGACGCTTCCTGTTATCCATTGAAGAGAAAACAAACAGGAAGCGTCTCAGTCTCAGGGACATATCATATATATGCAGTGCAGGTCTCCACCAACATTGTCTTCTTTTATCGCCGTCCAGTCCTTGGATTCTTGTCGGAGTTAGGACTTCTTTTACATGGTATGAAAGTCTCTTTTATTCTCTTTTACTTTAAAAATGAACTCCCTCTCATAATTTGTATATATGTTCATTTGATGTGATACAAATTCCTTGCAGTGATTTTTAGTTTGTTTTTCTAATCTACCCAAATTTCGCAATTTTAATATGCTTATATTTAATTTTTGTATATATGTTTGGTTTTCCAATTTGAACTTTGAGTTTATACATATAATGCTTCTCAATCCAAATTTCTTTTGGTTGTGGACTTTGTTCTTTTGCCTTCTCAAGTTTGCATATTTGGGGAAAAATCTGAATCGATCCAGCAGATGATTTTAAGAGGAAAAAACGATGATTTTAACTTAGTTTTGTGCATCCACACCATTTAGAAATTTGCATAAAGTAGCAGGATAAGGTCCAAAGTTGGATTTTTCAGTCAATTTCCATAGACTCGATTTTAATATAATGTGCCCTTGATGTTTGGTTCCCCAATGGAGAAAGAGGGGAGACCTTTTTGGTAGCTCAAATGGAGCTGTTGATATTGATGAAATTAAACTTCTCCCATGGAAACATATCTGCAGGTCCAGCTGATAACTTATAATCCAGATGTCTTAGATCAGTCTATTCTATGGACTGAAAGCAAGGATTTGGGAGACCAATATAGAGCTGTAAGGATGGTTAACAATGTTCGCCTGAATTTAGATGCTTTCCATGGCGATGAGAAATCTGGTGGAGTTCATGATGGTACCACTATTGTGCTCTGGCAATGGAACAAAGGAAATAACCAGCGATGGAGGATCACTCCACACTGTAAGTTTCAGAACTGATAAAATATTACAATTCAATTCACAAAACCCTCAAGTTTCTAAACGCTGCAGAAGCGTGTAATCCGAGACTTCTGAGCAAACAATAAGGAAACGTCATCCAATATCCTCACTTAATCAATTTGTTGAGCATTCCATTCAAATTCATCGATATGAGAGGCAGAGCTCACTTGTATGGACTTGCTGTTTTGCTGATTACTCTTTTTCTTTTTTCCTTGAATGCAGGAAGGAACACATATGCCGGTATTGCGGTTTCTAGCAGCTCTGTTGAATTTGCTAAGTTATCACTCAGCAGCAATCTTTTATGAGAGGTGGTGTGTTCTCATCTCACATACTCTTTTTACCATGAAAAGATTGATGTGTGACTAAGACTAAGACTCAAATCCTGCTGCTCGAACCATAAATAATCTTAATTACTTGATGGTTATGATATATAATTATGCCATGTGTGTGTAACCTATCCTAAAAATGTTGTTCAGAATGCTATGAATTGCTTGTATTTTATTATGCCATCAAAGGTTTTTATAATTTCCTCCAGTAATCACCTCTATGGTACTTGCAGGGTAAATTACAATACTCCCATAGTCTCTCAACTTTGTCTTTACTTTTCTTTATGCCCCTTGAAGTTCAAGACCGGATATAAAAGTCTATAAACTTCGTCCTTTATTAACATAAAAGTTCTTAATGAACGTAAAATGACATCAGAAGGGCTGTTGATGACTTAAAAGTCGAAAAATTAAAGTTGTTGAAAACCATGTTTTTTTTATGAGATTACGTTTTCCATTTTTCAAATCAAAATTTTCTGACTCAGAACAATTATTTTCTCTCTCCTATTTGAGCAATTCTTAGATGATTTCAAAATTAAAAGGTTTAAGAATCAAGTTGTTTAGAATATCATTTTAATGATACAATGAAAAATTACATTCTATTGTAATAGTCAAAGGTCAACAGCAAAATCAAAATTAAAATTGAGGGGTTACGAGTATAATTTACCCTATGCTGCTGAATTTTTAATCTACTCATAAATTATTGGAAGGGATAAGGCCAAATTTGATTTTAATGTTTACTGTACATTCGGCTCTAATGTACAAAATAATACAAATTTAATTTATCTTAGTATTTTCAAGTACGAAAAATATGGATTAGAAAATTTTAATGAGCTGGTTTGATAATTAGTTGACTCATGATATATTTTCAAACAAATTTGTCGATAAATTGAGTTAATTTTATAAGATGTTTATTTGTTATTTATAAGTATTAGTAACATAGTAATTATTCTGGACATTTTGACAAAATTTGTTGTGATTAATTTATGTGTACATTTAGTTGTTAGTATTTTAGTAAAATAATTTTTATAATAGTGTTAGTAATACATTAAATATTTTAATATAATTAACATTTGAAAGATGATGGTGAACCAATTTTTTCAAAATTTGGATAATGTATAAATAAAATTGATATTGATTTGAATGTTAAGAATAAGATGCTTTTTATGGTTACTTTGTTTTTTACAAAGTACCATTACTTGGTGTGTTTTCACCATTAGATGATGGAGCATAAAATTAATCTAATGGTGAAAACACACAAAGTAAGACTTTGTAAAAAATAAAGTAAGCATAGCCTTTACCTAAGAATAGATTTGAGAAGTTTCATACGTTAAAGAGAAATCTGTATTTAAAAAAAAGGGGGGGGGGAATTTTGCCTCCATTTGGGACTTTATGAGGATCTCGTAAGCATTTTGGTTTAATATGTTATTCATTGTGGGTCTCTGTTAATTAAAGGCGAAACTGGTGGGTTTTTTACTGGTTTCATTTTATAAGGAAACCGGTTGATTAGCTATCGGGTTTCAAAATAAAAATAATTTTTTTTTTTGTTTTTTTAATAGTTGAAACTGGTAGGTGTCTATTGGTTTCAATTTTTATATTTTAAAAAGTAATCAAACGGTTATTTAGTTTGTTAGGTTTTGGAAATTGTATAAGCAAAAGCTCAAAAGTGGTATCTATATTTTTATCAATTTGTTTTTTTTTAATAAAAGAATCACTATTATTGAAGATCAACTGAAAGAATGTTTACAAGAAAAGGAGGTGGGCTATGCCACTCCCGACGGACAGACTGAGAAACAACAGCCCGAGCTAACTCATTAGCTGCTGAATTCGCTGAACGTTTAACAAAAAGAATAGAGACATTATATAATGCTCGTAGTAACTCTATACACTCTGAAATTATGTCACTCAAATAAGACAAATGAATAGCCGCTTTGTTGATTGCTTGTACAACGGACAAACAGTCAGACCGGACCTCCACTCTGCTCCTATTATGGTTCTTCAGCCATGTGAGGGCTTCCCTAACCGCCATTGTCTCAGCTACAATTGGATCGTATAATCCGTTGAGTTTACCATGGGAGGCAAAGTTGCAGACGCCATGACTGTCCCTGATTACAAAACCGAAAGAGCAGTAACCCTCCTCGTTGAAGACTTTTGCGTCCACATTGCAGGCTGACCATCCATCCATGGGGCAAAGCCATCTAACAACGTTAGGAGCTCCGGAGCCGTTATGAATATGTTTTGTTTCCTGTGCAGACTTCTAGCTCGTCATCTCCCTGTCTGCGAATTGGGCAATCTGTACAGCAGTATCAGTTGTTCCATTCTATACCTTTTGGTTTCGGTTTCGCCAGATAGCCCATAAAATCCAGGAGGCTTTTACCACGCTTGTATCTGATCTCTCCAGCCCCGAAATATACCAATCTGTGCACGATGGAATATTATTCATCCGATTATCCCCAAAGACCTCAATCCAAACATCAGCTGCAGTACTACATAGCATAAAAGTATGTTCTTCATTCTCCCCAGGGCAATTGCAAAGCGGGCAAAAATTGGCCAAGTTACTGTTTCGCCAAGCCAAATTTGCCAATGTAGGTAAGCATCGTGATAGAAACCTCCAGATAAAGTCCTTGATCTTTGGTGCAATAGGAAGGTTCCATAGCCCTCTCCAATTAATTGCAGTAGGAATGATATTGACCTGACGGGAAATCATCCACATCCTATAACCACTCCGAACCGAATATTCGCCATTCCTCTCGCCAATCCACATCCATCCATCCGCCTTGGTCATGTCCCTTTTTGGGATGGATTTAATAAGTTGCTGGTCCCTAATACTGAACGCTGACGACAGTATCTCCAGATTCCAATGACCATTTACGGTGAGTAATGAATTAACCGTGCCATCTCCTAAAGTAAGGTCCGGTAAGCTTTCCAATTGTGAATTAATCGGGTCAGGGATCCACGTATCTCGCCATATGTCAGTGCTTGTACCATTGCCAATTTTTCTTCTCAGACCCACCTTTAGTAAATCTCTTCCCCGCAACATACTTCTCCAAATATAGGATGGGTTGTGACCCACCACTGCTGATAGAAAAGGAACTGTTGGGAAATATTTTGCCTTCATGATCCGTGCGACTAATGAGTCCGGATGTTGGAGTAACCGCCACCCTTGCTTGGCGAGAAGAGCCAGATTGAATGTCCGTAAGTCCTTAAAACCCCTTCCTCCTTGCCCTTTAGATGTGCACATTTGCTTCCAATTTATCTAGAAAATACCTCTACTGTTGAAATTTGTGTTCTTCCACCAAAACCGGCTGATCAGACTGTCAATCCCAGAACAGAATTGATCAGGCATCATGAACACGCTCATAACATATGTGGGGATCGATTGTATGACAGCCTTGATTAAGACTTCTTTTCCGGCTCGTGAAAGGAACTTTTCTTTCCAATTTGAAATTCTATCTCGGATGCGATCCTTCAGGTATCCGAAGGTATGCAATTTACTTCTGCCAACCGCAATGGGTGCTCCGAGATAAAGGCCAAGGTCGTTCACTTCCTGAACCCCAAGTGCCATACCAACCTGATTGTGCAGATCAGTAGCCGTATTTTGACTAAACAACAGAGCTGATTTCCTGAAATTCACTTGTTGACCTGACGCTTCCTCGTATATCTGTAAACATGAATGTATTGTAGATGCCTCTGCAAAATTAGCCCTGAAAAACAACATACAGTCAGCAAAAAAGAGATGGGATATTCTCGGGGCAGATCTCGCAATTAAGCACCCATGTATGCATCCTGCTTGCTCTTGATCAGACAGTAGAATGGATAGACCTTCAGCGCATACAAGAAATAAGAAGGGAGATAGTGGGTCTCCCTGTCGTAGTCCCCGAGTAGGAATAATTGGGCCAATATCCCTGCCCCCAATAGTAATTGTATACTTCACCGTAGTCACTCCCATCATTATCCAGCCTATCCATCTCTCTAGGAAACCCATTGCCTATAACATATTTTGCAAAAATCCCCACTCGACTCTATCATACGCTTTGCTCATGTCGAGCTTCAAAGCCGCCAAACCATGCCGACCCTGTTTAAGATTCTTCAATCTGTGCATAGCTTCATAGGCCACTATTATATTATCTGATATCAGCCTTCCGGGCAGGAATGCGTTTTGAGACTCCGAAATAATAGAAGGCAGTACCTGTTTAAACCGGCTAGCTAGCATTTTTGATACAATCTTGAATAGAACGTTACATAGAGAAATAGGGCGTAAATCTGTTACTTCTTCCACTGCTTTTTTCTTAGGAATAAGGACGATATAGGTATCATTCAAGTTTGGGGGCATCTTTGATGAATTAAGTATTGACAGGCATGTGTCGGAGACGTCAGAGCCGATGATATTCCAGAACGCCTGGAAGAAAGTCGGATTTAAGCCGTCGGGTCCCGGGCTCTTATCCGGATTCATTGAAAAGCAAGCTTCCTTAACCTCTCTTCTATCAAAAGGGGTCATTAGTGCCGTTATGTCCTGTTCTGACACCCTTGCTCGAACCCTTGATAGGATCCTCTCAGCCTGACTATCTGAGCTGGTGAATATCTGCTGAAAGTACTCTGAGAGTAGCTCTTCAAGGCCGTCACCCCACCCTTTCCAATTGCCTGCTGAATTTTTAAGTGCATCGAACGTATTATTCCTTTTCCTAGCCGACGCCTGTGCATGGAAGTATTTTGTATTACTATCGCCGTCCCTCATCCAAAATAATTTGGCCCGTTGTCTCCAGAAATCAGCTTGTTGCTGGAGAGTCGCATTATACCGTGCAGAAAGGGCTTTAAAGGTCGACACACCATAGTGGTCAGTTCTCCCCCGAAGGCGATGTAGCTCCTTGCGTAGCTCAGTTATTTTCCTGTTGAAATTTCTGTCCAGCCCCAAACTCCATTCGGTCAAGGCAGTGGTGCAACTCTGAATTTTATCTGATATACTCCCTCTGTTTAGAGCCCAAGTTCGCTGAATGATTGAGGAGCATCCCTCTTCTTGAAGCCAATAGTTTTCAAACCGGAAACGCTTCAAGGTCCTTCTGATTACCCATACTTTAAATTCAAGAAATAGAGCAGAGTGATCCGAATTAACTGTAACAAGGTTGCGAAGAGTTGCATTTTGAAAGATTTCTTTCCATCTTGAATTGACCAGAGCCATGTCCAAGCGTTCCTCAATCCACCTATTTTCCCCTCTGCTCACCTCCCATGTGAAAGGGTGCCCCCTCATGTATAGGCTAGATAAGTCACAGTCGTCGACTGCCCTTTGGAAACCTTCAAGGAGCCAGTTGGGGTGCCTATTTCCACCCTTCTTCTCTGATTGGCTTAGTAAGTCGTTGAAGTCTCCAATACAGCACCACACCATATTTGGGTCCCCTCTGAGTGAACGAAGTAGATCCCATGATTCCCTCCTTCTTCGTCTCTCCGGGTAACCGTAAAAGCATGTCAAATGCCAAGTCTCCAAGTTCTGAATTGAAACCTGTACATCAATAAAATTGAGTGATTTATTTATCACCGTAACAGCAACAGAGTTCTTCCAAAACAGTGCCAGACCCCCTCCATGGCCTTGTCTCTCAACCACAGCAAAACCCTCAAACCCCAGACTCATACCGATGTTTATTGCTCTCTCTTCAGTTGCCAAGGTTTCTATGAGGAATAGAAACGATGGCTTATGGGCCCGAACCAAGTCCCGAAGGACATTAACCGTCCGAGGATTGGCCGCTCCTCGGCAGTTCCAACTTAAGATGCTCATTGCCCCTGGCGGGCCTGGAAGACAGGTCCCGTTTGCCCTCCGTTTTTAGGCTGTTCGGCACAGTTGATTTCCATATATGGCTCCTCTGCTGTTCTCTGTCTCTTAACATCAAGGATAATCCCTTCTTCCCCTCCTGATGCCGTGTTTTGTTTCTTAGTAATTGCCTTTGGGCTAATGATCATACTGTTTCCATCAAATCTAGGGTCCTCTTCTGGCTCCCTAAGCCAATCCCTGCCGATCTGGATTCCTGCTCGCCTGTTTGGTGCCCTGAGGCTACTATCATAATTTCTTTCCTCTGAGTCTCCCTGAGAATCAAACAAATGGAGACAAAATCTGTCTACGTGACCTATAACCCCGCAAAAGAAGCAAAATTGGGGTAGCCTCTCGTATCGGAATTGTACCCAAATCCACTCCCCTCCACCCCTCTTGATCTTTAGCCCCTGTCTGAGCGGTTCCCTTATATCAATTGTTACCTTTATTCGCACAAAGCTATGACGCAGACCAGTAAAATTTTTTGGGTCCGACTCGACGAACTTGCCAATACAATTTCCAATGGCCTGGCAACTCGTTTCAGTTTGAAAGCCAATGGGGAGATCAAAGATCTGCACCCAGATTATAAGGTCATTGAGTTCTACTCTAGAAGGTTGTTCGTTGTCGAGGAGTTTCCGAACAATTAACACATTTTGGTTGAAGGTCCACGGGCCATCGTTCAGGACCCTAGCCATATCCAAGGCGTGATAAAATTGGAACACATACCTGTCCTCCGCTTCCGTAATCGTTACCCCTTTAACGGGTCTCCAAATTGCCGCCAATGTGTTCTTCATTGACTCGAAGTGTGTCGACTTAGCCATGAGAAATCGGCCAAGAACATAGAACTTCTCCTGTGGCGAGTTCTGTACAGACGGCTCCCCCAGTACCAAGCCGTCGTCATCTTCGTCGTTTATCCGGAGTTGGCCGTATGCCGTCATAATGCCCTTACCCTTGTGCATAGCGTCAAGTGGTGGTATCCGAGGCAAGATTTAGGCCAAAGAAGTAGTTTATGGTGATAACCGGAAAATCAGCGATAGGGTTTGGAAGAAAGACTGAACCAAGAATTAGACGGAATTAGTTCAAAGGAACAGACCAAAGCAAGATTAGCCGATTTGCGTAGCTGATGGAGGCAACCGATTGAACTGCGGTAGAGATTGAGGGAAAGAAAGAAACTGTTCAAAGAAACAGACGGAAGCTGTTCAAGAGAACAGATTTGAGACCAATTCTAATCTAATTCATAAATAAAGAAGATAATTAATCGTGCTTAAGTCAAATAATATTATGATGAGATATGGACTATAGTTTAAACAGGGCATGCTAGATATATGTTGTCATGTTTCTACTCAATACGATACGTACAAGTCACTTTTGCTAATATATTTTTATCAAATTTAATTTAACTTTAAATTTTATTAATCTTTAAATTTTATTATTTAATTTTAGAAAGTGGTTATTTAGTGTTTGATGTAGATTGAAGTCGGATGAGAGTTTTAATCGTAAACTCATAAAGATTATTAACTTCTCAAGTTAAACTTGAAGGTTGGAAAGAACCCAAACAAGGATGAAACCTTGGCTCCAATGGAGGCTATTTTCATTCAAAGTTGTCTATCATTACAAAAAGAGGAGCTTATATATTTCATCCAAATATTTAGAGAAAAGACTAAAAGCCTTTGAATAGGGTTTCTAGCATAACACACTTGATAGGGGCAAGTTAGGGAAGAAAATAACTATGGCAATTCATTAATTGAATGGGGGTGGCAAAACAATAAATAGGGGTGGAGCAGAAATGGTCCCCAACAACAAGAACTTGGTGAAGAAGTATTCTTCAGGTGGGGTACGCTCCGTGTGGACCTCTTTATGCCCCGCGTGGTTGAGCTTCTGAGTTTGGAGGCTCATGCTGGCGAATCTCACGTGTGGCGTTCCTGGGAGTACGCCCCACGTATGTGGCCTCCTGGACAGACTTCCTTCCGGATGTTGGCTCCATGCTCCGCGCATAAAGAGGCACGCCCCGCGTGCATGAGCTACTGGACTTTCCTCCGGAAGCAGGGCTCTCCACGCTCCGCGCAGTAGGAGGCACGCCCCGCGTGCATGAGCTACTGGACTTTCCTTCGGACACAGGGCTCTCCACGCTCCGCGCACTAGGAGGCACGCCCCGCGTGCATGAGCTACTGGACTTTTCTTCGGACACAGGGCTCTCCACGCTTCGCGCACTAGGAGGCACGCCCCGCGTGCTCTGCTGGCTGCCTTTGCTCTCGTCTTCCGCGTGTGGCTCTCTCCGGGTCTTTTCTCTTGGCTCCGGACTCATACTCGAGGAAAGGATGCCCTCATCAGTGTTAATGTACAAAACAGTACAAAGTTAAACCTAATGTTTCTACGAAAATAATGTTATCGAAAATTTAAAAAGATTGTTTTAACTATTATTTAATTGTAACTTTTGACCTTTTAAATTTCAATTATGTCTAAAATATATTAATGTTTACTAATATAATTACAATAAAAATATGTTAAAATACTACTAAGTTTAATCTCTAAAAAATTTTATTGTACTACTAATATAGTTACATATAATTAACCAAAAACGTATGGAACTATGTCAACTTATCCATAAACTCGTTTGGAATGTTTGATGTGACGGTTAAATAACAGTCAAACCAGTTTTTTCAATTTTCAGAAACGTAAGGCTAAAATTGATGTTACTTGGAAACGTTAATTCAAACGGTAAAAACCCTAATTTAAACTGTAAAAAATATAATTTTAAAATCACGAACAAAACATTTTTAAATGAATTAGTATTTACAAAAACATATTAAACTATTTCAATTTATTCACAAATTCGTTTGGAATATTCAATGTGACAGTTAAATAACAATAAAGCCAGTTTTTTCAATTTTAAAAAACGTAAGGCTAAAATTGATCTTACTTGAAAAAGTTAATTCAAACTGTAATATGACTACATTAAAACCTCTATATAGGAATAACCTCTATTTTGTTATAAAAAAACTCGGTCCCAACTCGGGCCAGTTATAAATAGGAATAACCTCCCAAACGTTATTTGTTATACACTTTTCAAGTCTCACCTTTAGAAATTATGCTTCTATATAGTAATAATTATATATATATATATATAAAAAGAATTCAAACTAAATTGTGAAATATTAAAAAAAAAAAATATTGAAATTATCTATGAGTTGAAAACAGATACTATAACTTGAAATTATAAATGTTTAGTATTTTTATTTATGTTTGTATTTTCCCATAAAACTCTTCCAATTATATATATTGAAAACCTAAACTCTAAATTAAAATTCTAAATATTTAATTTGTTCCATTAATGTCTATCGTTATATATTATATATAAACCATGCATGCCTATGATAATTTTAACCAATTTCAAGTGGTATTATTTCATATTCTTTAACCATGCCTCCAATTTGAAATTTTATGTGTTGAATTTTTTTATTATACTAAACTCTATTTAGTAATAACCTCTCAATTGTTATACAAATAGCTCGGTCCCAAGTGTATTCCTATATGGAGGTTTTACTGTATAAAGAAACTGTAAAAATATAATTTCAAATTCACATTTAAAAGAATAAAACATTTTTAACTGAATCAGATGTTCATTACTAACTAATTTGGTAAGGAAATATTTAATTAATAAGTCCAAAAATAAATAGTTAATGTTGAAATTAAAATAAATTTTTTTCAAAAATAGAGGAACCAATTTCAAATTTTTTTTTAAAAATTTTGAAAACCGAGAGATATTCTATATATTTAGAGTATAAATTCAACAGTTGCGTTCACATGGACCCTGATGACCACGTAAATTTGGTCATTCACCGTTAGATTTAGACAGATTAAATATAAGCCTTAGGATGTTTTGAATCTCCACCTAAGAATTTTAATCCGTCTAGATCTAACGGTGAATGACCAAATTTACGTGGTCATCAGGGTCAATGTGAACGCAACTGATAAATTCAATATATAAAACTGAAACCGGTAGTCTACCCGCTGATTTTTTCGAATTAAAAAATATATATATATATATATTTTTTATGAACGGGTAACTAGTCTGCCGATTTGACCAAACAATATGTTAAACAAGACCCTTATAAGGATTAACCTCAAATGGGGGGCAAAATCGAAATAAATTACTTTCCAAAAAGGGTAGTAAAATTTGATGCTTATCCCCGCTATTTGATTAATTAGCCGTTTGCAATCATTATTACTGTTATCATTATCCTAAAGTTGGTGGTCTAAGGATAACCATACACATTTTTAGTTTACTTCCATTCTAGGAATTTTACCGATCATTCTCTTAGTATACTCTTTAAAAATAATATAAATAATTGACTCTTAATGATTTAAAAGTGACTAAAATATATCACCTCCAACAATAATCTTATATTAACTCTTATTATTTTATTATTAAAATTATTAATTATTGTTTTCTCTACCAATAGTGAAAGGAGAGAAACTCACTAATAATAAATTATTAATAAAAAATGAGTTAAGAATCATTAAGAGATATAGAAAGGTTCTCTATTAATAGAAAGGATAGAGAGACTCTCACAATGCGTTTGGTTAAGTAAAATAATTCATTGGAATGGGAATGGGAATTAAAGATTCTGATTGTAATTGTTTAGTTGTATCAGTCCCGTTCAATTGGACCCTAATGACCAAGTGAAATTTGGACCTTCATCCTTAGATCTAGCCAAATAATAATCCTATGGTGATAGAATTACTTAATTAAAAAATTAGTAAACAGAGTTTCTTCTATTTTCTTTTATTAATCATTAATTAACTCCGGAAAACAAGTAACCATTTTTGCAAAGACGGAGAATGCTTCCCGCCTTTCTCTACTGAGTTGGCCGGGAAAAAAAATTAACCCAGCTCCTTTCTCTGCTGAATTGAACACTTAAACGGGTTAATTAAGTTGTGATTTTGCTGTTATACCCATCAATCCTTCCTCGTTTTTTCTCCTTCTTTGTTATCATCAAAGCCTATTCTGAGAATTTTCAGCATCTAAGCCCATAGATAGATTCGATCGGAGTGGTGACGGAGGCAATTGAACCATTCAGAGACCGAAAATCATCAACATATAAGTTCAGTTTCTCAATATCTTTTGAATAGTCTTACGGTAGAATTTTTATTCAATTTCATCTGTGGATTTATCTTGGAAGAAGTAAGATCAAAAAAAAAATCTTGGAATATGAATGGTGAACAATTAACTTGGACTTCTAAGATTTCCCAATTAGCTAGATCTAAATAATAATCCCACGGTGATAGAATTACTTAATTTTCTGTTCTTCTACTGAATTCAGGTGAAGTCCAAGAAGAATATTGTTCAAGTATGGCTGCTGCGAAGTGGAAGAATCGAGTTTGGTTTCTGGCTCTGCGAATTTCTCTCTCTTAAGGTTGTTCCTTGTTTTTTGGGATTTTATTAAAGATTAATACCGAAAAGATAGAAGAAACTCTGTTAACTAATTTTTCAATTAAGCAATTCTATTACCGTATGATTATTATTTGGCTAGATCTAAACGTGAAGGTCTAAATTTCATTTAGTTATTAGGGTCCAATTGAGTGGGACTGTTGGTTGTATATAGTCAATTGGAAAATGGCAATCCCATTCCAACAAGAAGTGGAGTTGATTCCCCTCCCACTACCTGTTAATCATTTTTCATTCCCTGCCTGAAATCAAAGAGAAACATGGAAATATTATAAAAAACCACCTATCAAAATATTTTCAACATCTATTCTACATTCTATTCCAGTTCTACGTAGTAATAATAATAATACTACTAGAAAAAACTTTGCTCTAGAGAGAGACTATTATTATTACTATTCTTATATAATTATTATTAACATTTACAATATTAATTTCTCATTCCATAAAATATAGGCGTAACCCACTATTTGACTCTCGGTCTATCCAAAATTTTATCATTTGGCCTTTAAGCTATTATTTGGTCACGTTTAACCCGTGATTTATCCCAATTGGTGAAATTTCACCCAATTTAAATCAATACTTGACAAAATCATTATCCTATTGATATATGACGATATTTGGTCACTTAGACTTGATAAATTTAGTTTACAAATTTGTTTTTTTATTTCTTTTTTCCTTTTTTAATCTAATTACTTACTTTCACATGAGAAAATTTATGTGGCAAGTAAACTTTAAGATGTGCGACGTGTCAAATTCATATGTCAAAATATCACCACATATTAGGGAATAACGGTTTAATCAAGTATTGGTCAAAATTGGATGAAATTTCACCAATTGTGATAATTCATATGTCAAATGTGATCGAATAATATGTCAGAGACCACATGTTAAAATTTTAAATAGGTCAGGGACTAAATAACAGTTTATAACTTAAAATATATATTAAAGTATACACAAATTAAATTACGTCAGCAGTTCTTTGACGGAAACTTGCAGAATTGGGTCAGAAATAATATTCAGAACCGCAATCGATGGAATGGTGTGGAGTGGCGCTCTATTTTTGCAGTGGGCTGTTGGTGGATTTGGAGATGGAGAAACGAGAGGGTGTTCGATGGGGCTAAGCTGGAAGTGACGGATAAACCCGAGTTTATCAGTGGTCAGGCTCGAGAAATGTTTCGTTGTATGCAGAGGTTGAATGAGTTGGACAATAGGGGAGCCCCGACTCAACAAGCTCGATCCTTATTCTGGAAAACCCCGATGAAGGAATGGGTGAAAGTAAACAGCGATGGGGCAAGCAAAGGGAACCCCAGAGAGGCGTCGTGTGGAGGGCTGATTCGGAATGAAAAGGGAAATTGGTTGGGAGGCTTCTACTGTAATCTGTGCATAAGTACAGCTGCCCTTGCAGAATTTTGGGGTTTGTTTTATGGGATTAGCTTGGCTTGGAAATTGGGTTATTGGAACGTAGTCTTTGAAGTGGATGCTCTTGTTGGGAATTTTTCTTGATTGCGACAATTTAGCGGAAGCGATAAAACAATTTTATTGAATTTATGAGGTTTACAAGAGGGTGTTCTCTAGAAACTTTCTAAAGTTACAATGAGATAAAACAAAAAATAGTAGCACTCGGGTGTTTCCGAAAATACCCCGAAATAATTATCTTTACTATTTTTATCTCTCCCCAAAATAATTAGACTACCCTCTAAAATAAATTCTCAGAAACTCTCAAGGTATAATTGTGCATCTCTCACCCTACATTATTCCACTCCCTTTCTTCCTTTTTTCACAATATTCAAACTAAATGAGCATCCTTGGCTTTTATAGCCAAGGATGAAGCTTCCACTAATTAATTGTGCCAGCAATTCTTCCTTTGACCACTGAATTTGGTGGTCAATTTTTTTTTTTCTTTTATTACAAATTACAAAAACCAATCCCTCAATAATACAAATTACAAAAATAGTCTTTCATCAATTAGGACTTCACAACAATTTTTTTTTCATTTAATTGTTTTAAATTAATAGTTAATTTTCTCAACAATCTTCCCCTTAACTATTAATTTAAAACCTTCATTTTTTTCTTTTTTTAATATATATATGATGTACTTTCCCATCATCACCTTTCTAACGGAGCACTTCTCTCCGCAAACAACTTCTCAGAACACTTCTCACCGAATCGATTTGTTAATGCACTTCTTATCAACCTTCAACTGTTGGATAGGGATGGCAACGGGTAGGGTACCCGCAGGTAGTGCCAATCCCAAACCCTTACCCGTTTATTTTTTAATTACCCGTACCCGTCCCATTACCCTAGCGGGTATATTTTTGCATCCCATACCCTTCCCATTTAATTCGCGGGTACCCTTACCCGTTAAAAATCAATAAATAAAATAAAAAATATTACAAATTTAACAAAGTATAAATTTAATAAATCATTTATCTAAAAATTGAACAAATTGAACCTTAATCAATAAGAATAAGTAGATTAGTGGTATCACTCAATGGTTGAAAAATAAAAGGTTGGGATTTAAAATCTCAAATATTACATCTAAAAAACAATAATTTTTTTAATATATAAAAGAATTATGACGGGTAACAGGTACCGGGTTAGGGGGTATTCCCATACCCGTCCCATTACCCTAACGGGTAATTATTTTGATCCCATATCCTTTTATACAGGGTACGGGTAGTCACATTAGGGTCGGGTAGTGCCGGATACCCGCGGATACACTACCCGTTGCCATCCCTACTGTTGGAGCACTTCTCTCCAAAATAAATAAATTCTTTTTCATCAACATGATGTGCCAAATTGACATTCTCTTCCCTCTTGTTCATGCAATTCCATTGCACGTGCGCACACTTCTTGCACGACACATTGAGGCTTCCCCTTGCCAGCAGTCCTTCCCTCAACTGCTTGCTCATTTTCTCCATTTTTTCACGCCCAATTATTTGGTGCGTGACGCTACATTGAACCATAGCTCTGATACCAGTTATTAGGAATTTTTCTTGATTGCGACAATTTAACGGAAGCGATAAAACAATTTTATTGAATTTATGAGGTTTACAAGAGAGTGTTCTCTAGAAACTTTCTAGAATTACAATGAGATAAAACAAAAATAGTAGCACTCGGATGTTTCCGAAAATACCCCGAAATAATTATCTTTACTATTTTTATCTCTCCCCAAAATAATTAGACTACCATTTAAAATAAATTCTCAGAAACTCTCAAGGTATAATTGTGCCTCTATCACTCTACATTACTCTACTCCCTTTCTCCCTTTTTTCATAATATTCAAACTAAATGGGCATTCTTGGCTTTTATAGCCAAGGATGAAGCTTCCACTAATTAATTGTGCCAGCATTTTGCTGGCACAATTAATTCTTCCTTTGACCACCGAATTTGATGGTCAATTTTCTTTTTTCTTTTTTTTTTCTTTTATTACAAATTACAAAAACCAATTCCTCCATAATACAAATTATAAAAATAGTCATTCGTCAATTAGGACTTCACAACAATTCCTTTTTGATAACATCGAGATATTATCATGAGAACCAAAAGAGATATCTGCCTTTAAGTATGCCACGTAGCAAAGGAAGTCAGCTGGAGGATCTCCCTGGACTAGCTCTAGGAGATCCGCTGGCGGATCTCTAAGGCGAATCTCTCCATTCACATTGGTAACGGCTGGCCGCCGGCTCGGCCATAAAGGATCATTAAATGGATCATTAACTGTCTTACCCGCCAGATTAAGAGTAACTTGTAACCGCCATTAAATGAGCATTAATGGGGACTTTCTAGTTACCTAGAGGTTACGAACTTCTCAACTATATATAGCCTACCATTCTAGGCTATCAAGGTACTCAGACTTTTCTATATTCTCTAAGCTTTGTCAATACAATTTATTCTTCATATTCTCTACTGACTTTGGCATCGGAGTTTCCCCCGTCGAACCCAACGACGCCCCCCACAGGGACGAGCTCCGATCAGAAGTTTCTCCCTTGTTATCAATTGGTGCGGTGATCGTGGAATCCTTGATCAAATAAAGGGTTTTTCGTTCACACTGAATCACCGATAATTACACCATCTAGTGCTGATCGCACTAACACAACTGCTCCTATAACAAATATCGATGGAAACATGCCCACTGTTTCTTTTATCGATATGTGTGCTCGGGATATCGAGGCACGATATGGGCTTGAAATTGGGAACCGCCTCCGGGCGTTCATGACTCTTCCTCCTCGTTGGAGTACGATATCTACGTCAGCTGTCTCATCTTTACCTCCATTAAACTTTGGTCTGGGACCAGGTGCCCATAGCTCTTCATTCCTTCAAGCTCACAACATTGATTCCATGATAACTACTACGGCATCGGGTGGCAGACGACCGGTTATCAGGGAGTTATTTCCTGGCGAGGGAAGTCGAAGGAATGATACGGTCCCTCCTGGCGGATCGGAGATTCCAAGGTTTAATCTTGATGGACCAAATGTACCTAGGCGCCCGCAGACAAATTCGTCTCTTGGCGGATTTAAGGAGCCCATTCGTAAAAAGCATAAAAAGGATAAAAATAAGCAAGCAGGATCCCCACGCCGTGGCAGATCACCTCCATCTACTGGTCGTAGAAGAAGTAAAAGGCCAGAAAAAACATCTCATATAGGTGGACCACCGCCACATCCATCTTCAGGAACTGTTGGACGCACCTCGTCTGGAGGCCAGCAAGGAGGAAATGGTCCAACTCCCCCAGGCAGAGGAAGTGGTGGAGGAGATGGTGGAGGAAGAGGAGGGAGCGGACGTGGTAATGCAGGAAGACATTCGCTATCAGATCCATCGTCTGATTCAAGTTCTTCTTCTTCTTCTTCTCCAAGTAGATCGCCACGAAGGGGTCGCCCCAGGGCGGATCCGGAGAATTTTGATGATAGAGTGAGGGCCCTAGTACTCCTTCACACCTCTCAATGCCTCTAAAAGTGAAGTTCTTATGTGGGTTGAGAACAGCCAGCACAAGCGGAGCATTTCATACCCCGAGCCAAAAGGGGGGGGAGTACACCAATAAAGGTAAAAATCCTAAAAATTATTGTAAGTATCACAGGAAAAATGGCCATGATACGGATGCTTGCTGGGAGTTAGCTCGAGAAATTGAACGACTCATTGAAAGAGGTAAATTGGATCGGTTCATCCAAGCTGAAGGAAAAGAGGAGGATAGATCCAAGGAGGACCCAAAGAAGAAAGGAAAGGGTACCATCAATGTCATAGCAGGAGGACCTAGTTATCAGCCAGCATCGAAAAAGGCGAAGACGACCGCCCTTGATAGGACATCATTAAATCGCCCTTTCTCAGACGCAGGTCTTGAGATTCCACCCCATGCGGATGCACTGGTCGTCACCATGATGGTCGAAGGTTGGGAAATGAAGAGGGTAATGATTGATACAGGAAGTTAATGTAATGTCATTACCCGAGGAGCATTCGCCAGACTCAAGATTGATCCCGTCCAGGTGGAGCCGACGGTGGTTGACATTTTGGGAGTGACAGGTCATACCATTCAGACGAAAGTCCAAGTTACTTTGGATTGTGAGCTTGTTGATAATGATCAAGTTTGGAGAGGAGATTTGGAGTTCTCGATCTTGGATGGACAATTAGCTTATAGCATTATCCTCGGACGACCTTTTACCTTCGATGTTGCAGCTCTTATCTCTATTCGCCATTTGACACTTTACATTCCCACGGTCAAGGGAGGTGTGATGGTCAAAGGTTGTCAAAAGGTGGCCCAAGAAACGTATTCGGCATCCTTAATGATTCGCCCTCAATCTAAGGAAGAAGATGAAGAGGAGCGTGTCATAATGGCCTTAGGCGAAACCGAAATGTACTTTATGGCAGAGGAGAAGCAGGTACGAATAGCTAAGGGGCTACGGGGCAAGATCAGAGATGCAATCACCAAAGTACTTTGTGAAGCTGAAGATGTCTTTGCATGGAAGGACGAAGTTCTCCCAGGAATTAGCCCAGATGTGATCACCCATAAGCTCAACATCGATAAAGATGCAGTTCCTGTGGCTCAGAAGCGGAGAAACCATGGTCCGGAAAGGCAAAAGGTGATAGAGGAAGAGATCGCCAAGCTCCAGAAGGCGGATGCCATTGAGGAGGTACTCTACACACAGTGGTTGGCGAACGTCGTGCTAGTCAAGAAAGCTGGTGGATCTTACCGCATGTGCATTGACTTTACAGATCTCAATAAAGCTTGCCCCAAGGATAATTATCCTTTGCCATGCATAGACATGCTTGTAGATGGAACTGCCAGTCACGCAATGTACTCCTTTACTGACGTGAAGTCAAGCTATCATCAAATCCCCATGGAGCCCTCAGATAGAATTAAGACCTCGTTCGTGACGCATCAAGCTACTTATTGTTTTAAAGTCTTGCCCTTTGGGCTTAAGAACGCAGGTGCTACCTATCAGAGGATGATGAACAAGATATTTGCGGACAATAAGAGCGGTAATTATTCTGTCTATGTAGACGATATGATCATTAAAAGCACAACTGTAGAAAGGCATGCAGAAGATATAAATGAGGTATTGGGCGTACTTCGGCACCACAACATCAAGTTGAATCCAGAGAAATGCACTTTCGGGGCAACATATGGGAAGTTTTTAGGATTCATGATCAGCGAAAAAGGAGTCAGCCCAAATCCTGACAAGGTCAAAGCAGTCCTAAAAATGCAAGCGCCCCAGAATATCAGAGAAGTACAGCGCCTCAACGGACGTATCATAGCCTTGGGCAGGTTTATCTCTTGCTCAGCTCGTAGATGTCAGCCTTTTTTCGAAGTCATCAAGAAACAAAAAGCATTCGAGTGGAATGAGGATTGTCAAAATGCCTTTGAAGGAATCAAGCGGTTCCTCACAGAGCCACCCATGATGAGCCGACCTTTGAAAGGGGAGGATCTTTACATGTACGTATCGGTCACGGATAAAGCCGTATGCACAGTCATGATACGAGAAGAAGATGGCCAACAATTCCCAATTTATTACGTGAGTAAAGTTTTGAAAGACGCTGAAACCAGATATTCAAAGCTGGATAAAATGGCACTGGCTGTTGTAACCACGGCAGTTCGCCTTAGGCCATATTTTCAGGCGCATACTGTAATAGTTCGAACCAATATACCAATGAGAAAGGTATTGCAGAAGCCGGACACTTCAGGAAGGTTGATGGAATGGGCGATTCGCCTGGGCGAATTTGATGTAAGATATGAAAGCAGATCATCTTTGAAAAGTCAGGTCCTGGCGAACTTCGTGAATGAATTCACTGACGAAGGGATATCTCATCCCAAGCCTCCGTTAGAAGAATGGTCGATGTACACTGATGGAGCTTCCTCGGCGGATGGAGCAGGTGTGGGAGTTGTGATCAAAGGTCCCCACTACATAAGATTGCGATACGCAGCAAAATTAAATTTCCATGCCACTAATAATGCTGCTGAGTACGAAGCTCTGATACTGGGATTACGTCTACTTCAAGAAATCACCCCAGAGCGGATCGTGATATATAGCGATTCAAAACTAATGGTCAACCAAGTAATCTAGAATTACGAGGTGAAAGACGAGGTTCTGGCCAAATATGTAGCAGAAGTCAAAAAGTTGCTGGATCACCTTGAAGTTAAAGAAACTAAGTGGGAATTGATTCACATACCAAGGGAATCCAATACAGAGGCTGATCAATTGGCCAAAATGGCTTCCTGTGAGGAAAAATGGGCGGACCCGGATTGTCCATTTGAAGTAAAAATGGCTCCAGCATTTGCCTCTGAAGAAGTGTCCCTACTCACAACGGTGGAAGGTGATTGGAGATCGGTCATCCGCCATTATCTGCTGAATGGATCATTACCTGAAGACAAGGAAGAGGCACGGAGGATAGTTAGGAGATCAGCCTATTTCTCCTTGATCAATGATGGTCTTTACAGAAAATCCTTTAGTCATCCTTGGCTGAAATGCATTCTACCAGAAGAAGGGCAGCAGATCCTCAAGGAGCTACACGAGGGATCCTGTGGGTCACATGAAGCTTCCGCCACGATCTTGAAGAAATCCAGGTTAGCAGGTTTCTACTGGCCCACAGCTGAATTAGATGCCCAGAGTTTGGTAGAATCTTGTCACAATTGTCAGATTCACGCAAATGAGTCACATACTATCAAACATATCCAAAAGCCAATCATTGAGGGACGTCCATTCGCCCTCTGGGGAATAGACATCGTTGGCCCATTTCCCCCAACTCGCCGGCAAAAGAGGTACGTAATAGTGGCAGTAGACCATTTCACCAAATGGGTAGAAGCCGAGGCTGTTTCCTCTATTACAACAGAACAAATGGTGGAGTTTGTCAAGGACAACATCGTGGGAAGATATGGCATTCCACATACCATCATCACTGACTGATGCGGATTCCGCGAAGAACCCGGTCTGAGGGATAAGTGTACCCCGTCGTTATCAAGTAATAAATTTCTGGTTTAAGTCTAGGTTATCGTCCACAGGATTTATTTCTGCAAGTATCAAGCTACTCGATCTCGGATGTTATCTAGGCTTAGGGGGTTTTGAGTTTGGTTTGTTAATTAATCTACTCCTAGGTTGAATTATGCTAATCCTAGCTAAGTTATCTAATTCTAACTAAGTTATCTAATTCTAACTAAATTATTCTAAGCCTAACTAAGTTACTCTACCCCTAATTGATCTTTCATTAATGAAACTATTCGAAGGAACATGGTATGAACGATAATAATAAAGATAGATTATCAAGTCTATTGAATAAAGACCTAATCTAAGTCACTTGTATTCAAGGCGATTAACCCTACTTACCCTCCTGAGGTTCCTAGCGCGTGATTCCCTAAGGCCGAAACTAGGTCTAAGGCTCAGTAAATTGGCGCTTAATCAACTAAGAGGTTGTCAATCTCCTAGGCTCTGACTAGGTCAGATTCAGCTCGCAATATGTGCCTACTAGATTTTGGGGCTTTTGAATGAGTTAAACCAATTGAATAAAGCGTAAGACAAGAATTAGACAATAAACATAGAACAAAACAAGAGCTAAATTATTATTAAAGGCGAAGGTAATTGTCACAAGATACAATAAGTCAAGTTCGGCAACTGTATCAAAGAGTACAAACATGGAAAGATAAAAGGAGATACAAAAATCCCTTTCAGGGAACCTGTTTACTCTGCAGCCGGCTACTTGATCTTAAGGACGGACCTTGATAATTCCTCGGTAGAAAGCTTTGAAGGAGCTTCAATGGAGTTTGAGGAAGGTGGAGAAGATGAAGAGGAATTACAAGGGGAAAGCTAAAATAATTTACAAAAACGAAAAGATGTCTAAATTACAATGGAAAAATCCTATTTATAGACGCGTCTCGGCCCTCTTTTTGACCTATTTTCATGTCCTCATTGATGTAGGAAGTCGTGGGGTCCATCGTGGCTTCGTGGGGGCGGAATTGGTCTTTTTGACCAATTCCCGCAGGTCTGCTCGCCGAGCAGGGCGAGCTGCTCGGCGAGCAGGGCTACTCACGACGAGCAGCGCCCTACTCGGCGAGCACGCCTCTAGCGGCCTGCTCGCCGAGCAGGCCTCTGGTGGCCTGCTCGGCGAGCAGGCACAGTGCCTGGGCGGTGCCTGGGCGGTGCCTGGGCGGTGCCTGGGCGGTGCCTGGGCAGTGCCTGGGCAGTGCCTGGGCAGTGCCTGGGCTGCTCGCCTGGCAGCGCCCGGGCTGCGCGCCGATGCTCAATTCGCCGAGCGACTACCGGGGGTCCCCGAGACTCGATTTTTGCCTGAAATTGATCATGTTTTAACCTGCACACGCACATAAACTCCAAACAACATTAGTCCAAGGGCTAAATTGACCCGCCAATCGCTTATTTGAGCAAACGCTTCGTTTGATGCGACTTTTGACGGATCAATTAGCTTCAAAAGATAACGGAATTATAATATGCATGCCATTTTGGTCGTATTTGCCTAAATTGATCATAAAACGAGCCTAAACAACGAAAAGTAAATAAAACGTTTCCAATTTCTAACTAACTCACACAAAAGCATTTAAATGCGAGAATTGCTCGCTTATTAACTAAAAAACGCTAAAACCCGTCCTAAAACCGTACCCAAAGATAGGGGTTTTTGACCCCTATCAAACCTCCTCGCACTTAAAACTTTACTTGTCCCCAAGTAAACTAAAAAACTAAACCCGCAATCACAAGCAAGCTAGAAAACCTCCCGGTTTGACTAGGTGCTTGACACAATTTCGAGCATCTGTAATTACATGCATTCGGAAATACAAAGTAGAGACACGATATCCAAAAACCGCATTTCAATTATCATAGGTCATATGTTTTAAGAAAAAGGACACATGTTCAATTAAACGAGCTTGAGGGGATCGCTAAGTAAAACACCTCACCATAGGTAGTTCACTCATTTCACACAATTTTCGGTGGCTAAAGTGTTTACTCTCGGCTTATGTTCTTGCTTAGGATTACGTTGATTTTGCACGTTCATCCGAGTTCTTCTACTATGCTATATGACTCTGATGATATCAAAAACAGCATCGAATTGGGTTGTAATGTGGTTAGAGGGTTAAAGGTACAACAAGGGTTAATAGTTCTAGCGCTAGAAAAACAAAGTTCAAGTGGCTTTAGCAAATATGAAGTGACTGAGCTTTTTATTCATTATTTCTTTCTTCTTTTTTTTTTCTTGAGACATTTTGATTTTAAGAACTGAGGAATGAAGTTCTCCTTTTTGTTCGTCTCTTTTCTTTTCTTTTTTTTGTTTTTCTCTTTTTTTTTTCTTTTTGGATAGTGATGCTCAATCACTTCTTAGCCTTTTGGCTTGCTACTATGATGCCATAAACAAAGACAAAGCGCTAGAGGAAAACAAAGGCTCGATGTGAGCTTTGCAAAAACTTAGGGTTAAGTAACAAACCAAGTGATGGCTTGCAAAAATTAGGTTAGAACGAAAGAAAAATCTATAAACTACAAAAATACAGGCTCAAAGGGGCTTCCTAGAGTGGATGAAAAAGAGAAAATAAGGTAAAGAAAATGGTTAATTCTAGTGAGGCTGATTCATCGTTTATCATCTCAAATCATTGCATGTAGGTTCAACACAGTATTAGGTGCAAAATCTGCAATCTTTCCACAAGTCAAAGCATTCACACAAAAATGTCAAGAAAAAGAGCTTTTTGATGTTCGCTCTTAGGCTCAAATTCAACTCACAATTCTTTGGGTTTCAATTTTGTATTTACTAGTTTTCCCCAAACTCAAGTTCAACATCACATGCCTTCAATTCTTAAGTTATCTACCTAAGTAATGATTTTAGCATTTCTTCAAAAGTAGGGTCTAAATGCAAACTTTAGCTCATGCTTTTACAGATACAGGGATTGTGTCCTACACCTAAACTAGTTGTCATGCAATCTTAGATTCGGTTCTCAGCCCTCAAGGACAAATAACGAAGTTTAGATTCGAAGGAGGTTCACGGTTTTAGGTCCTAAACATGCAAAACCTAAATAAAACCCGAAAACGCAAAACTAAACTAGACACGACGCAACAAAAATTTAAAAATTATACAATTTTTGTAAGTTTGTCTACCCCTCCTCCTCACACTAAAAATATGCAATAAGTTCCAACATTGCATCACAAACCATAAAGTACAAGTGCAAAAAGTTAGGGTGGAGAAGAAAACTTACGGGTTTTATCGCAATCGCCAAAATCTTGACGAATTGCGGTGGCAAATTTTTATTTTATTTATTATTATTATTATTTATTTATTTATTTCAGCTTCGTTCGGAAAAAAATCCTGAAACGTTGCTTATTGCGGCCGAGCAGCGGGCTGGGCGGCAGTGCCCAGCGGCGGGCTGGGCGCAGTGCCCAGCGGCAGGCTGGGCCCAGTGCCCAGCGGCGTGCTGGGCGCCAGCGCCCAGCGGCGGGCTGGGCACAGTGCCCAGCGGCGTGCTGGGCGCAGTGCCCAGCGGCGGGCTGGGCGCCAACGCCCAGCTCGCGACGAGCAGTGCCCTGCTCGTCGAGCTGGGCGGCAGTGCCCTGCTCGCCGAGCTGGGCCTCCTAGGGCCAATTTTTTTTTTTTTTTAAATTTTATTTTAAACCTGAAAACTTAAAAAAAAATAAAAAATAAAAATAAAAATAAAAATAAAAATAAAAATAAAAATAAAAATAAAATAAAATAAAAGAAAAGAAAAGAAAACTAAACAACTAAAAAAATATTTATTTATTTATTATTATTATTATTATTTTTTTTTTAACGAACACTTAAAAAAACGTAAAAGAAAACTAAAAAGACTAAACTAAAAGATCAATGCATAATCTAAATAAAACAAACCTGAAAAGTTTTATTAAAACTTGGGTTGCCTCCCAAGAAGCGCTACGTTATAGTCGGTGAGCTCGACATAGAATTCCCGCCTAGGTGTATGCTTCTACTCGTGTTAGGAATTCAAAGTCCTGAATAAATAATCCGTACCTACAAAACGGATTAAGAGCCTCTAATAAGTTTAATGAAAGCAGGAGGCCGAATTTAAACATATTATGAAAAAGTTTGGTTTGCTCCCTTTTGGATTCTCTTGGTAGGTCGAAGAGAATGAAAACTTCTGAGCATGAAACAAACTTAAACTTTTCTAACGTTTGAGGAAAAGGTAATTGAGATACACAAGTTTTGATTTGATCTTTTATCTCTACCACATGATTTAGAATTTCAGATTTTGAACCGGGGTTGCTTACCGCTTCCGGTTCTTCACTTACCTCGAGTGATGCATGTGATAGTGGACTTGGTTCTACCTTTTTGTCATTCCTCAAAGAGATGGCTTGAGCTGATTCCCTTTGTGGGATTTCTATGTTTTCCTTTATGCTTGGGAGAGCATCTCGGGATTGCTTTTGCATCTCTTGGTTTATTTGAGCCAGTTGGTTGCTCAAGTCCTTGCAAACCTCCTCGTTGATTGTAAGTCGGGCTGATATTCCTTTCAAAAGGGACAGGACCTCATCTCGTGAGCTAGAGGGTTGTGGAGGAACTTGGCTTGCTTGTTCGTAAGGGAACATTCCCAATTCGTTTTCCCTGTGCTCATTAACAAACCTATTTGGAGGCCTCAACATGTTAGGGTTCCCGTAGGACAGATTTGAGTGTTGAGGTCTCCTCCAATCACTACCATAAAAGCTGTAAGAATTGGGGTTAGAATTATACCTTTGGTGATTACCCACAAAACTTACACTTTCATTGGTGTTGAGGCTCAGATTTGCCATCAAGATATCCATTTTCTCATTTAAGTCGGCCATGGAGGGATTGGGAGCCTCATTCTCCAGGGTATGAATGTATTGTCTTGATGGGATAGTAAACTTTTGAGCTTGCCACTCGACTTTTTCTTGCCAATTCATTGATAAGAGAATGCTGAGAAAAAGTGAAGTTCTAGCACAAAAGTTGATAAGTAACAGTATACAGATATGAACAAGTATAGAAACGTATAAAGAAATTATATATCAACAAGTATAAACGATATAAACAAAGATATTCACAATGAATGCCTAAACTAACAAATCAACCTTTGGTTCGATATTGCAGAAGAAATAAATCCCCGGCAACGGCGCCAAAAACTTGATGCGGATTCCGCGAAGAACCCGGTCTGAGGGATAAGTGTACCCCGTCGTTATCAAGTAATAAATTTCTGGTTTAAGTCCAGGTTATCGTCCACATGATTTATTTCTGCAAGTATCAAGCTACTCGATCTCGGATATTATCTAGGCTTAGGGGTTTTTGAGTTTGGTTTGTTAATTAATCTACTCCTAGGTTGAATTATGCTAATCCTAGCTAAGTTATCTAATTCTAACTAAGTTATCTAATTCTAACTAAATTATTCTAAGCCTAACTAAGTTACTCTACCCCTAATTGATCTTTCATTAATGAAACTATTCGAAGGAACATGGTATGAACGATAATAATAAAGATAGATTATCAAGTCTATTGAATAAAGACCTAATCTAAGTCACTTGTATTCAAGGCGATTAACCCTACTTACCCTCCTGAGGTTCCTAGCGCGTGATTCCCTAAGGCCGAAACTAGGTCTAAGGCTCAGTAAATTGGCGCTTAATCAACTAAGAGGTTGTCAATCTCCTAGGCTCTGACTAGGTCAGATTCAGCTCGTAATATGTGCCTACTAGATTTTGGGGCTTTTGAATGAGTTAAACCAATTGAATAAAGCGTAAGACAAGAATTAGACAATAAACATAGAACAAAACAAGAGCTAAATTATTATTAAAGGCGAAGGTAATTGTCACAAGATACAATAAGTCAAGTTCGGCAACTGTATCAAAGAGTACAAACATGGAAAGATAAAAAGAGATACAAAAATCCCTTTCAGGGAACCTGTTTACTCTGCAGCCGGCGACTTGATCTTAAGGACGGACCTTGATAATTCCTCGGTAGAAAGCTTTGAAGGAGCTTCAATGGAGTTTGAGGAAGGTGGAGAAGATGAGAGGAATTACAAGGGGAAAGCTAAAATAATTTACAAAAACGAAAAGATGTCTAAATTACAATGGAAAATTCCTATTTATAGACGCGTCTCGGCCCTCTTTTTGACCTATTTTCGTGTCCTCATTGATGTAGGAAGTCGTGGGGTCCATCGTGGCTTCGTGGGGGCGGAATTGGTCTTTTTGACCAATTCCCGCAGGTCTGCTCGCCGAGCAGGGCGAGCTGCTCGGCGAGCAGGGCTACTCGCGACGAGCAGCGCCCTGCTCGACGAGCAGGCCTCTGGCGGCCTGCTCGGTGAGCAGGCACAGTGCCTGGGCAGTGCCTGGGCGGTGCCTGGGCTGCTCGCCGAGCAGCGCCCGGGCTGCGCGCCGATGCTCAATTCACCGAGCGACTACCGGGGGTCCCCGAGACTCGATTTTTGCCTGAAATTGATCATGTTTTAACCTGCACACGCACATAAACTCCAAACAACATTAGTCCAAGGGCTAAATTGACCCGCCAATCGCTTATTTGAGCAAACGCTTCGTTTGGTGCGACTTTTGACGGATCAATTAGCTTCAAAAGATAACAGAATTATAATATGCATGCCATTTTGGCCGTATTTGCCTAAATTGATCATAAAACGAGCCTAAACAACGAAAAGTAAATAAAACGTTTCCAATTTCTAACTAACTCACACAAAAGCATTTAAATGCGAGAATTGCTCGCTTATTAACTAAAAAACGCTAAAACCCGTCCTAAAACCGTACCCAAAGATAGGGGTTTTTGACCCCTATCACTGACAACGGAACACAGTTTAACTATGGCAAATTCAAGGCTTTCTGTGAGGGGTTGGGCATCCTGAACAGATTCGCCTCCGTTTATTATCCTCAGTCCAATGGAATGACCGAAGTTACCAATCGGACAATTGTTAAGGGGATAAAGAAGAGGTTGGGAGAGCATGACAAGAAGTGGGCGGATCAGCTTACAAGTGTTTTATGGGCTTATCGTACCACCCCAAGAACAGCTACTGGGGAAACACCATTCGCCCTTTCTCATAGAGTGGAGGCCGTGATCCCAGTTGAGATATAAGTCCCCAGTGATCGGGTAGCCTTTTATTGTGAAGAGGACAACAACAAACGACTAAGGGAGCGTTTGGATCAGGTTGAGGATCGCAGGAACCAATCCTATGTACGCATGGCAGCATACAAACAGCGGATCGCGGCTTACCATGATAAAAATGCCAAGCTTGTAGATCTAAAGATAGGAGATCTTGTGCTTCGCAAAACTGACAAAGTCCAATCTCGAGAAGGCAAGGGCAAGTTGGGGCTCAACTGGACAGGTCCATACCAGATAGTAGACAAGGTTGGACCGGCCACATTCAAAATACAAGATATGGAGGGCAATACACTGCCACGCACGTGGAATCTCCAAAACCTCCGCAAATACTTTGTTAAAAAATGAAGTATGTTCATGGTCTTGAGCACTCTTTTTCCTTTAATAAGCTTTTTCCCATGTGGTTTTTCTTGTTAAAGGTTTTAACGAGGCTCATTTATAAAGACCTATTTGCTGTAATAAGGTGTTTCTCCCATTAATAAAAATTGTTGGTTTTATCATCTATGTTCTTTTTATAGTTTACTGCTGCAATATCAATATTCCAGTCTTAAAAAGAAGGGGGGCATCCAACGCTCTCCACATTCAATGTAGATCCGCCACTTGGCGGATCCTGTTCACCGATTGAGTTAAAATGATCCTTGGACGCAAGGTCTTTACACTCTCTTATCCCTCCCAGAGAGGGATTCACAAGTCCTGCGGGCGGATCATTTCACCTCAAAGATAGGTAGCAAATTGAACCCCTGGGCAGCTTTACTTCCTCCAAGAAGGAATAAAACAGCTTCAAACCTTCACAAAGGTTCATACCATGGAGTATGGCTGGCCACCTACTCCAAACATAAATCCTAAACATGCTTATGTTCAAAGTACTTCTTTACGTAAATGTAAGAGTAAAATAAATAGATAACAGCGTAAAGGATTAACCAAATTGTACTTAGAAGATTTTTTACAAAAAGATCTTTAAACAAAAACTAAATAATAATAGGGGCATCCTCTTTTTTGCTTCCTTCGCCTATGATGCTTGCTTGAGGATCCTTCTTCTCCACAGTCACAGATCCGCCACCAGGAGATACCTCCTTATCCTTCGAAGAAGTAGGACCCAGTGGAAGGACAGAATCAAGAATGGGCTCTGTACCTACCTTGGGCGGCATCTCTTCAGAATTGTCCGCCACAACTATGGTAGAAGGTTTGGTCTCCTGCGGGGGTCCTTTCATCCATTTCCGTACATAATTGCGAAGGTATTCCCTGACATCTGGCATTTTGTTGAACCTCGCCACGTCTTCTGGTTCGGGGACGGCAAGCAGAGGATCTGTGAAGTCAACTTCGGGATGGGCCAGGGAGAAGTACGCCATAAGCATCTCGCCATAGTAAAACGCTTGTACACCCGCCGTGTATTCAGCTTCTCCGAGAGCATCCTCATGGCTTTTGGCATCAGAAGCCATCGTTGCCTTTAAACTTTTAATCTCTTCATCCCGAAGAACTAAAGCCGTTGTGGCGGAAGCAAGATCCGCGTTTGCAGAGGCAATGGTGGAATTGGCATTCGCTATCTCTTTTTCTAACCTTTCAATGGTTGCCCTGTCCGCCACGTTCTGAAGGAGTCCATTTTCCAAAGTACGCAGACGGGCATACAGCTATAAAAGACAAAATGATTTAGTCCAAGGGCAAAAAAGAGGTGAAGGAATTATCATTATCTACATTCTTTTTGAACTCACCGAAAGAAGCTCCGATTTCCCCTTCTGGACATGAGTTAGCCCAGGGATTTGGTTATAGTTCCTTTGTACCTCTCCCACCTGACCCAAGGCCTCATCCAGATCATTCAGAAGGGATTCGTTCTCAAAAGAACCTTGGGCCCCCAATTTGGCGGACCAGTATCCTCCAATATCAGGCTTCGCCATCTGCACAAACAGAGAAGAGCCATACATCACTTTAGAATCGGATGAGCAACAGAGGAAATCAAAAGATGGATTACCTGAACAATCTTCTCAGCAGGTTTGGCGGATCGTATCGCGTCCGCCATAATCTTGGTACTACCCATAGTGTTGGGCCGCCTCTTCTTCAGTGGCGGATCAACAGCTATCTCTGCAGGACGTTTGCCCGTATCGGCTTGAGGATTAGCCGCTTGACTTTTCTTGCGCGCTTCATCTTCCAAAAGCTTCCTGCGCGTCTCTGCAAGAGCGTGATTGGCCTTAGATACACCCCTGCCAAAGAAGACATCAAGATAATCAAGACTTTTGAAGTAACGGAAAGGTACCTTGATCAAACTGAGTAATTTTCGAATAAATAAATTGATCCCCTTCTCGGTGAATCAATGGAATGTCACTCATCATGAAGGCTAAGGCATCTGCATAAGTCCATGCATCCGTCTTGATCTGCTTCATGAGATCCGCCACCTCTTCATCACTGCTTGTTAAGATCCGCATGTCACCCGCCATATGTAGCGGACGAGAATTCCAAACTGAAGGGAAACCTAACGGTTCATCCTCCTTTATCTTCACATAGAAGAAACTCTCATCCCAGCTATGAACGTTGGACATTTTATCGTAAAAGGGCGAATAGACACCAAATTTGGCAAATGTAAGATAGGATTCTGACTTCCTCTTGGAAGGTTTATGAAAGGCCCTAAAAATACGGCCCGTATAAACAACGCCTAAATTTGAAGCGAGATAGCAGTCTAGGGCCATGTCGAGCCAGCCATTAGGATGTAGCTGACTGACGGCAATGTCAAAATATGAGAGGATATCCGCCATCATCTTAGGAAGAGGAAGGCGAAACCCTCTCTCTACATGACTACAGAATACGGTAAAGAAGCCGTTAGGCGGATTGGAGGGGCGTTGATGAGAAGCAGCAAGTTGGGTTTCGTAATTTTTGATCCACGGAAAGCGATCCGTCGGTTTCGCCAAATCCGCGGCATTCATACGGGATGGAGTGGACTCCGCTCGAGGATTCTTTTTCTTAGCATGGAGGGAAGAAGTGGCCATGGAACCCAGAAACCGGTTACGAGCACCGACCGGAACGGCACCGGAAACAGAAAAAAAGAAAGAGGGATTTCTGGTTGAACGAGTCTGGTAATGGTTACGCGCCAAGTTATTGAACTCAGCTAAACCGGAATTAATCGCACCTACAGAAGATTGGGAGTCCTCCGACGATGAAGTGGTCCAACTAAAATCTACTTCAATCTTAGGAGGAGATGACGAGTTAAAAAGTTCAGAAGTCGACCCAGAAGACGAGGATGAACTTCTAAACATTCAAGATAAAAGGAAAGGGCACTTACATGGAAACGTAGAAGTTTGAAGAAGAGCTCTGGAAAACTTATAGGAAAAGCTTCGAAGACGGAGAGAGATGAAGAAATGAAGAAGAAAGAGAAATTAGAAGGAGAAAAAGATTTCTTTTAAACTTGCCTAGGACAGTGTGCCACCACACGTGTCAACCATCAAATGGTGTTGAACAGAGCGCACATTAATGATGGGGCATATGACGGCGCGCGGAAGTCTAAAAGCCCTAAAGGACTTTAAAGGCATTTTACGGGGGGCTTCTGATAACATCGAGATATTATCATGAGGACCAAAAGAGATATCTGCCTTTAAGTATGCCACGTAGCAAAGGAAGTCAGCTGGAGGATCTCCCTGGACTAGCTCTAGGAGATCCGCTGGCGGATCTCTAAGGCGAATCTCTCCATTCACCTTGGTAACGGCTAGCCGCCGGCTCGACCATAAAGGATCATTAAATGGATCATTAACTGTCTTACCTGCCAGGTTAAGAGTAACTTGTAACCGCCATTAAATGAGCATTAATGGGGACTTTCTAGTTACCTAGAGGTTACGACCTTCTCAACTATATATAGCCTACCATTCTAGGCTATCAAGGTACTCAGACTTTTCTATATTCTCTAAGCTTTGTCAATACAGTTTATTCTTCATATTCTCTACTGACTTTGGCATCGGAGTTTCCCCCGTCGAACCCAACGACGCCCCCCACAGGGACGAGCTCCGATCAGAAGTTTCTCCCTTGTTATCACTTTTTTTCATTTAATTGTTTTAAATTAATAGTTAATTTTCTCAACAGCTCTCGCGGTGGTTAATTGTGTCAATTCCCCTAGCACGGCGAACCATCGACACTACTGGATTATTGAGGCTTGTCAGAAATTGTTAAATCAGAATTGGGATGTTTGAGTTGTTCATACCTGCCGGGAGGGTAATCGAATAGCGGATTGGTTGGCGAACTTCGCAGAAACTTTCTCCTTAAGTCATCACGAGTGTGATACGTGATAGGGGTCAAAAACCCCTATCTTTGGGTACGGTTTTAGGACGGGTTTTAGCATTATTTAGTTAATAAGCGAGCATTTCTCGCATTTAAATGCTTTTGTGTGAGTTAATTAGGAATTGGAAACGTTTTATTTATTTTTCGTTGTTTAGGCTCGTTTTATGACCAATCTAGGCAATTATGGCCAAAATAGCATGCATAGTATAATTCCATTATCTTTTGAAGCTAATTGGTCCGTCAAAAGTCGCACCAAACAAAGCGTTTGCTCAAAATAAGCGATTGACGGATCAATTTAGCTTTTGGACTAATGTTATCTGGAGTTTCTGTACGTGCGCAGGTGTAAGTTCGGGCGAAAAAGGACATCGACGACATTCGGCAAGCATCGAGAACATGTCGGGCGAAAACGCTCGACGAGCGGGCATCCGTGGGCCATTTCTGCTCGCTGAGCAGGCCCCTGGAGGCCTACTCGCCGAGCAGGCCATGCCTGCTCGCCGAGCAGGCCGCCAGGCGCCTGCTCGGTGAGCAGGGGGGCTGCTCGCCGAGCAGCTCGCCCTGCTCGGCGAGCAGGCCTGCGGGAATTGGTCAAAAAGACCAATTCCGCCCCCACGAAGCCACGATGGACCCCACGTCTTCCTACACCAATAAGGACACGAAAATAGGTCAAAAAGAGGGCCGAGCCACGCCTATAAATAGAGTTTTTCCAATGTAATTTAGACATCTTTCAATTTTGTAAATTATCTTAGCTTTCCCCTTGTAATTCCTCTCCATCTCCCCCATCTTCTTCGACTTCCATTGAAGCTCCTTCAAAGCTTTTTCTCGAGGAATTATCAAGGTCCGTCCTTAAGATTAAGTCGCCGGCTGCAGAGTAAACAGGTTCCCTGAAAGGGATTTTTGTATCTCCTTTTATCATTCCTTGTTTGTACTCTTTGATACAGTTGCCGAACTTGACTTATTGTATCTTGTGACATTTATCTTCGCCTTTAATAATAATTTAGCTCTTATTTTGTTCTATGATTATTTGTTTAATCTCTGTCTTACACTTTATTCAATTGGTTTAAGTCATTCAAAAGCCCCAAAATCTAGTAGGCACATATTGCGAGCTGAATCTGACCTAGTCAGAGCCTAGGAGATTGACGACCTCTTAGTTGATTAAGCGCCAATTTACTGAGCCTTAGACCTAGTTTCGGCCTTAGGGAATCACGCGCTAGGAACTTCAGGAGGGTAAGTAGGGTTAATCGCCTTGAATACAAGTGACTCAGATTAGGTTTTTATTCAATAGACCTAATAATCTATCTTCATTATTATCGTTCATACCATGTTCCTTCGGATAATTGCATTAGTGAAAGATCAATTAGGAGTAGTTTAACTTAATTAGGGGTAGAGTAACTTAATTAGGCATAGAATAACTTAGCTAGAATCAGATAACTTAGCTAGGATTAGTATAATTCAACCTAGGAGTAGATTAACTTAAGCAAAATAAACTCAAAACCCCCCCTAAGCCTAGATAACATCCGAGACCGAGTAGCTCGATACTTGCAGGAATAAATCCTGTGGACGATAACCTGGACTTTCCAGAAATTTATTACTTGATAACGACGGGGTACACTTATCCCTTAGTGAGTTCTCATCTCTAACTTAGGTGAGGGCGCATCAAGTTTTTGGCGTCGTTGCTGGGGATTTATTTCTTCTGCAATATCGAACCAAAGGTCGATTTGTTAGTTTAGGCATTCATTGTAAATATCTTTGTTTATATCGTCTATACTTGTTGATATATAATTTCTTTATACTTTTCTATACTTGTTCATATCTGTATACTGTTACTTATCAACCTTTGTGCTAGAACTTCACTTTTTCTCAGCATTCTCTGATCAATGAATTGGCAAGAAAAAGTCGAGTGGCAAGCTCAAAAGTTTACTATCCCATCAAGACAATACATTCATGCCCTGGAGAATGAGGCTCCCAATCCCTCCATGGCCGACTTAAATGAGAAAATGGATATCTTGATGGCGAAACTGAGCCTCAACACCAATGAAAATGTAAGTTTTGTGGGTAATCACCAAAGGTATAATTCTGACCCCAATTCTTACAGCTTTTATGGTAGTGATTGGAGGAGACCTCAACACTCAAATCTGTCCTACGGGAACCCTAACATGTTGAGGCCTCCAAATAGGTTTGTTGATGAGCACAGGGAAAACGAATTGGGAATGTTCCCTTACGAACAAGCAAGCCAAGTTCCTCCACAACCCTCTAGCTCACGAGATGAGGTGCTATCCCTTTTGAAAGGAATATCAACCCGACTTACAATCAACGAGGAGGTTTGCACGGACTTGAGCAACCAATTGGCTCAAATAAACCATGAGATGCAAAAGCAATCCCGAGATGCTCTCCCAGGCATAAAGGAAAACATAGAAATCCCATAAAGGGAATCAGCTCAAACCATCTCTTTGAGGAATGACAAAAAGGTAGAACTAAGTCCACTATCACATGCATCACTCGAGGTAAGTGAAGAACCGGAAGCGGTAAGCAACCCCGGTTCAAAATCTGAAATTCTAAATCATGTGATAGAAATAAACGATCAAATCGAAGCTTGTGTATATCAACTACCTTTTCCTCAAAAGTTCGAAAAGTTTGGATTTACTCCTTGTTCAGAAGTTTTCATTCTCTTCGACCTACCAAGAGAATCCAAAAGGGAGCAAACCAAACTTTTTCATAATATGTTTAAATTTGGCCTCCTACTTTCATTAAACTTATTTGAGGCTCTTAATCCGTTTTGTAGGTACGGGTTATTTGTTAAGGAGTTCGAGTTCCTAACGCGAGTAGAAGCATACACCTAGGCGGGAATTCTATGTCGAGCTCACCGACTATAACGTAGCGCTTCTTGGGAGGCAACCCAAGTTTTAACAAAACTTTTCAGATTTATTTTATTTAGATTATACATTGATTTTTTAGTTTAGTCTTTTTAGTTTTCTTTTACGTTTTTTTAAAAAAAATGTTCGTTTAAAAAAAAAAAATAAATAAATAAATATTTTTTTAGTTGTTTAGTTTTATTTTATTTTATTTTATTTTATTTTTATTTTTATTTTAAAGTTTTCAGGTTTAAAATAAAATTTAAAAATATATATATATATATATATTTTGGCCCAAGAGGCCCAGCTCGGCGAGCAGGGCCCTGCTCGCCGCGAGCTGGGCGCTGGGCACTGCGCCCAGCCTGCCGCTGGGCGCTGGCGCGTAGGCCGCCGCTGGGCACTGCTGCTCGGCCGCGATAAGCAAACTGTTCGAGATTTTTTTTAAAAAATCCCGAATGGAGCTGAAAAATAATAATAATAAATAAATAAATAAATAAAATTTGCACCGCAAATCATCAAATTTTTGGCGATTGCGATAAAATCCGTAAGTTTTCTTCTCCACCCTAACTTTTTGCACTTGTACTTTATGGTTTGTGATGCAATGTTGGAACTTATTGCATATTTTTAGTGTGAGGAGGAGGGGTAGACAAACTTACAAAAATTGTATAATTTTTAAATTTTTGTTGCGTCGTGTCTAGTTTAGTTTAGCGTTTTCGGGTTTTATTTATGTTCTCGCATGTTTAGGATCTAAAACCGTGAACCTCCTTCGAATCTAAACTTCGTTAGTTGCCCTTGAGGGCTGAGAACCGAATCTAAGATTGCATGACAACTAGTTTAGGTGTAGGACACAATCCTTGTATCTGTAAGAGCATGAGCTAAAGTTTGCATTTAGACCCTACTTTTGAAGAAATGCTAAAATCATTACTTAGGTAGATAACTTAAGAATTGAAGGCATGTGATGTTGAACTTGAGTTTGGGGAAAACTAGTAAACACAAAATTGAAACCCAAAGAATTGTGAGTTGAATTTGAGCCTAAGAGCGAACATCAAAAAGCTCTTTTTCTTGACATTTTTGTGTGAATGCTTTGACTTGTGGAAAGATTACAGATTTTGCACCTAATACTGTGTTGAACCTACATGCAATGATTTGAAATGATAAACGATGAATCAGCCTCATTAGAATTAACCCTTTTTCTTTACCTTATTTTTTCTTTTTCATCCACTCTAGGAAGCCCATTTGAGCCTATATTTTTGTAGTTGATAGATTTTTCTTTCGTTCTAACCTATTTTTGCAAACCACAACTTGGTTTGCTACTTAACCCAAGTTTTTGCAAAGCTCAAATTGAGCCTTTGCTTTCTCCTAGCGCTTTTTCGTTGTTTATGGCATTATAGTAGCAAGCCAAAAGGCTAAGAAGTGAATGAGCATCACTATCCCAAAAAGAAAAAAAAAAGAAAAAAAAAGAAAAGGGAAAAAGAGAAAAACAGAAAAAGAAAAGGAAAGAAAAGAGACGAACAAAAAGGGGAGAACTTCATTCCCCAGTTCTTAAAATAAAAAACGTTTCAAGAAAACATCCCAAAAAGAGAATAGTGAATAAATAAAAAGCTTAGTCACTTCATACTCGCTAAAGCCATTTTAACTTTGTTTTTCTAGCGCTAGAACTATTAACCCTTGTTGTACCTTTAACCCTCTAACCACATTACAACCCCGATTAGAGGCTGTTTTTGATATCATCGGAATCATATAGCATAGTAGAGGAACGCGGATGAACGTGCAAAACCAACGTAATCCTAAGCAAGAACATAAGCCGAGAGTAAACACTTTAGCCACCAAAATTGTGTGAAACGAGTGAACTACCTATGGTGAGGTGTTTTACTTAGCGATCCCCTCAAGCTCGTTTAATTGAACATGTGTCCTTTTGCTTAAAACTATGACCTATGATAATCGAAATGCGGCTTTTGGATATCGTGTCTCTACTTTGTATTTCCGAATGCATGTAATTACAGATGCTCGAAATTGTGTCAAGCACCTAGTCAAACCAGGAGGTTTTCTAGCTTGCTTGTGATGGCGGATTTAGTTTTTTTTAGTTTACTTGGGGACAAGTAAAGTTTTAAGTGCGAGGAGGTTTGATAGGGGTCAAAAACCCCTATCTTTGGGTACGGTTTTAGGACGGGTTTTAAAATTATTTAGTTAATAAGAGAGCATTTCTCGCATTTAAATGCTTTTGTGTGAGTTAATTAGGAATTGGAAACGTTTTATTTATTTTTCGTTGTTTAGGCTCGTTTTATGACCAATCTAGGCAATTATGGCCAAAATAGCATGCATAGTATAATTCCATTATCTTTTGAAGCTAATTGGTCCGTCAAAAGTCGCACCAAACGAAGCGTTTGCTCAAAATAAGCGATTGACGGATCAATTTAGCTTTTGGATTAATGTTATCTGGAGTTTCTGTACGTGCGCAGGTGTAAGTTCGGGCGAAAAAGGACATCGACGACATTCGACAAGCATCGAGAACATGCCGGGCGAAAACGCTCTACGAGCGGGCATCCGTGGGCCATTTCTGCTCGCCGAGCAGGCCGCCAGGCGCCTGCTCGGCGAGCAGGGGGGCTGCTCGCCGCGAGTAGCCCTGCTCGGCGAGCAGGCCTGCGGGAATTGGTCAAAAAGACCAATTCCTCCCCCACGAAGCCACGATGGATCCCACGTCTTCCTACACCAATAAGGACACGAAAATAGGTCAAAAAGAGGGCCGAGCCACGCCTATAAATAGAGTTTTTCCAATGTAATTTAGACATCTTTCAATTTTGTAAATTATCTTAGCTTTCCCCTTGTAATTCCTCTCCATCTCCTCCATCTTCTTCGACTTCCATTGAAGCTCCTTCAAAGCTTTTTCTCGAGGAATTATCAAGGTCCGTCCTTAAGATTAAGTCCCCGGCTGCAGAGTAAACAGGTTCCCTGAAAGGGATTTTTGTATCTCCTTTTATCTTTCCTTGTTTGTACTCTTTGATACAGTTGCCGAACTTGACTTATTGTATCTTGTGACATTTATCTTCGCCTTTAATAATAATTTAGCTCTTATTTTGTTCTATGATTATTTGTTTAATCTCTGTCTTACGCTTTATTCAATTGGTTTAACTCATTCAAAAGCCCCAAAATCTAGTAGGCATATATAGCGAGCTGAATCTGACCTAGTCAGAGCCTAGGAGATTGACGACCTCTTAGTTGATTAAGCGCCAATTTACTGAGCCTTAGACCTAGTTTCGGCCTTAGGGAATCACGCGCTAGGAACTTCAGGAGGGTAAGTAGGGTTAATCGCCTTGAATACAAGTGACTCAGATTAGGTTTTTATTCAATAGACCTAATAATCTATCTTCATTATTATCGTTCATACCATGTTCCTTCGGATAATTGCATTAGTGAAAGATCAATTAGGAGTAGTTTAACTTAATTAGGGGTAGAGTAACTTAATTAGGCATAGAATAACTTAGCTAGAATCAGATAACTTAGCTAGGATTAGTATAATTCAACCTAGGAGTAGATTAACTTAAGCAAAACAAACTCAAAACCCCCCCTAAGCCTAGATAACATCTGAGACCGAGTAGCTCGATACTTGCAGGAATAAATACTGTGGACGATAACCTGGACTTTCCAGAAATTTATTACTTGATAACGACGGGGTACACTTATCCCTTAGTGAGTTCTCATCTCTAACTTAGGTGAGGGCGCATCAATACGCCGCCTACAAACCTACTGGACATCCTTCATGCTGAATTGAGAAGTGCAGGCCCTGATTGAAGTTTTTTTCTACTGTTATTCTTTTTTCTTTTTGCTGGTTCTGTTTTGGTCCCTGGGATGCTTAGTCCTTCCTTACTTACCCAAAAAAAAAAAAAAATATATATATATATTGGAAAATGATGTGGTAATATTCCTTTCCCAAAAAAAATGTTGTAACTTTGATCATTAATCAAGCTACATTAAATTATAACTTTTTTTTTTGACAAAGAATGCGATATATATTACTGATCCGAAGCAATACCGTTACAAATAAACGGGGGAGGATTAGAGACCCACAGCCCCCTATCAGACACTGACATCACTGCTCTAGCAATCGAATGAGCAACATGATTCGCTGACCTACGAACGAATTTGAAAACGCAAATCCCTATGTCCCGTGCAAGAGACTGACAATCCCCAACAATAAAATCAAGCACAAATTGGTGCCCGGGTTCCCAGTTCAAAGCATAAACCAGAGTTTGAGCATCCATTTCTACCTCTATCTCCCTCCAGGCTTGGGCTTTGACCCAACTCAGCGCTTCACGACAGGAGAGCGCTTCCACCAGCAACGGGTCCAACGGGCAGTTCAGGATCCCATTCCCTGCAGCTACGAAGCGGCCCGCATCATCCCTTGCAACAAAATCGTAACCAGCGCACTGCTGCTGATCGAACAAAGCCCCATCCACGTTGATTTTAATCCGCCCCCTAGGAGGAGCCAACCAACCTGGCGTTCTGTCCCCCGGGGTCGTGTCATCCCGCTGTTGATGGTACTGAGCCGCTAACCAGCTGCAGCTGAAAGAGGTAGCCGTGTGATACATTGATTCCACCCCTGAAACGTTGCCATTCCACACCTTATCGTTTCTGTTAGACCACAGGACCCAGCAAACTACTGCACACAGACCAGCTACTTCCCAGGGTTGTCTCGACGACACGAACAACCAGAACTCCCTAAAGGAGGAAAAGCGCGGGCCAATATTACCCAGCGGCGTTAGCAGCCACAGTCTTTGAGCCACCGGATAGGTTACCAGAACGTGAAGGGCATCCTCCTCCGACGCTAGGCACAAAGGGAAGATTGGAGATACGCTGACATACCGGAGACGAAGTGCACACATGGTTGGTAGACCTTTGGAGCAACCTTGAGAGACCACACGGACTTCCAGTTAAGCACTGGTTGAGCATCATTTGCCGCCTGACTGGGGGCCAATAGCACTTTGTAGCCACTTCGGACACTAAACCGCCCCTTCTGATCTGGGGACCAGTGCCAGGAGTCCTGCACCGGCCTGATACTCAGCGGGATGCGCAGAATCAGCTCGGCGTCCCGATCACAGAAAACACCCCGGATGAGCTCGTCATCCCACCTGGCCCGACCCGGTATACGAAGTTGGCTAACCATATTCACGTCGAATCCATCGAGTTTCTCACTCGTCACATACGGGTTGTTTATATCGTCCAACCAAGGGTCCTCCCAAATCTGAATCTTCGACCCACTCCCCACTACCTTTCTTGCCGCTGAGCTGATAAGGGGAAGCGCTTCGAGGATACTTCTCCACATGAAACTCGGGTTCGCCCCACACTCGGCTTCAAGGAAAGAACAACTAGGATAGTATCGTGCTTTCATGATCTGAGCTACCAACGTATCTGGTTCAGTTAACAACCTCCACCCTTGTTTTGCCAAAAGGGCCACATTGAACAAGTGTAGTTTACGGAACCCCATCCCACCCGACATCTTCGGTTTACACAGCTTGTCCCAGGATTTCTAATGAAGGCCACTACTCTGCAGACCCCCCAAACCCCACCAGAAGGAGTTCATCAATTTTTCTAAGTCTTCACAGAGAGAGGTCGGCAGGAGGAACAAACTCATTGCATACGACGGGAGCGATTGGATAACTGACTTAATTAGAACCTCCTTACCCGCCCGCGAAAGGAGTTTAGCTTTCCAACCTCGCAATCTGGCAGTAACACGATCCTTGATATAGCTGAATATCTGTGTTTTTTTCGACCCACTATGGACGGTAAGCCAAGATAATTCCCAGGGGCAGAATCAAGCGGGATGCCGAACAGGTCACACACTTCCTGGCATGTGGAAGGGCTGCAATTTTTGCTGAAGTTAAAGGAGCTCTTGTCAAAGTTCACCTGCTGACCCGATGCCCGTTCATACTGACTCAAATAATTTTTTACCACCAACGCCTCTTCTCTAGTAGCCCTGAAGAATAAATAGCTGTCGTCAGTGAAAAATAAGTAGGAGATTGGGGGGGCTTGGCGCGCAACACTACACCCGTGCAGTAAACCCTGGCTTTCAAGACTGGTCAGAGTAGCCGATAAGCCCTCAGCACACAGTAAGAAGAGATAGGGAGAGATGGGGTCACCTTGTCGGAGTCCTCTACCCGGGGTAATCGGTCCAATGGAATGGGTGCCACTAACAATATGGTAGGAGGCCTTGGTGACGCACTGCAGAACCAGTGAAATCCAGTCAGTGTGGAATCCCATCTTTTCCATTACCTTCCTCAGAAAATCCCATTCAACCCTATCATATGCCTTGGCCATGTCAAGCTTTAGTGCAGCGAAACCCACCTTGCCCTGAGTTTTCCTTTTTAAGAAATGATTCACCTCGAATGCCAGTAAAGCATTATCGGTAATTAACCGACCCGGAACAAAAGCACTCTGTTGGGGCGAGATGATGTCATGGAGTACCCTCTTTAGCCTGTTGGCTATGGCCTTTGCCAAAACTTTATAAATTACGTTGCATAAAGCAATAGGGATAAGGATAAGAGCCGTATCATGAATAGCTTCAGGGAAGGATCTTGTGTTGAGCCAGTGCAGACAAGAAGCAGTTACCTCGGGGCCCATAATTCCCCAGTGACGTTGGTAGAAACACGGGTTGAAACCGTCGGGCCCCGGGCTCTTGTCCGGATGCATAGAGAAAACAGCGGACTTGATTTCATCCGGGGTAAACGGTTTAAGGAGCTCATAATTCATGTTCGGGGAGACTTCTAACTGAACATTGGCAATGATAGGACCGAAGTCACACCCTGAAGATGTAAATATGTCCGTGAAGTATCTGTGTATCAGCTGGCTCAGGCCCGAGTCCCAACCGACCCAGCCGTTAGCATCAGATCTAAGGCGAAGCAGCGCGTTTTTACGCCTACGGTTGCTAGTAGCCACGTGGAAGTATCTGGTGTTTTGATCCCCCCCTTGTAACCAGTTCTTCTTGGCGCGTTGCTTCCAGAACAACTCTTGCTGCATCAGTAAGCCATCAAGTTCCGTTCTAGCCTCCCTGAATAATTCCTGTGCATTTGAGTCCAAACGACCCCTGTACCTCCTCAACCGTCGATGGCAGCAGCGAATACGGCCAGGGAAACGGTCCCTGATGCATTGCCCCCATTTCTATAATTTTTCACCACAGCGCTGTTGCCTACTCAGCATATCAACCACTTCCCTAGGATTCCATGCATTTGTAACCTCTGCCATACACTCTTCCTCGCCAATCCATGCGTTCTCAAACCTGAAGCGGTGCGCGCTAGGAGGACACGACTTAACCAGGGATAAAATAATTACCGAGTGATCCGAGCTAGGGGCGTCTTCATTTAAAGCCTCCTCATCCGGGAACAACAACCGCCAATCCGACGAAGCCAGCACCCTATCGAGCTTTTCCAGAATACAGTTCGGTGCTCCCTTTCCTCTTTCCCACGTATACGGATCCCCCACCATACTCACTTCAGACAATTCACACCAATTTATGGCCTCGTTAAAGCCTTGAATCAAACTCCAAGGGTGCGGATTACCTCCATACTTTTCATCGGCTGACATGAGATCGTTAAAATCTCCTACCACGACCCATGGTTTGGTAGCAGACGTTTTTAGGGACTTTAGAAGTTGCCAGGACTCCCTACGTCTGGACCGCTCAGGGTAGCCATAAAAACCGGTTACTCGATACTCCGGCAAACCAATAATACTAACATTAACATCAATAAAATTTCGGGAAAAAGCACGCAAACACACGGTATTCTTGTGTTTCCAAAACAAAGCTAAACCACCACCCGAGTTCACAGGATCAACAATAAATAAGCCATCATAACCAATTTGCTTCTTTATTAATTCAACTTTAACTCTGTTACATTTTATTTCCATCACAAAAATAATCTCAGGGCAAAAGCGGGACACAGTGTCCTTCAATTGACGAACTGTACGAGCATTCCCTAGGCCCCTACAGTTCCAGCTCATGATTTTTATTGCTCCATACGGGCCTGGATCTCAGGTCCCGCTGCAAAAGACTTTGGTAAAACGATCTCACCACTTGGGCAAACTTGCATATCACTACCAAACTGTTCCGCTGTTTGCACACAGCTCGACCCTGATTCAAGAGGCCCGTATCGTCGACGTTTTAAGTCCCCAACCTCAATTCCGCTCTGATTATCCAGTGCATCCCCAACCGGCATCTTCCCTGTGTTAACATCCATCGACCCTGCACCAGGTTCCACCAAAGAGATGATTTCTAGCTGCTTGGAAACTGTGGCTATTTGCGGAATACGGGCAGCCGCTACAAATGCACCTCCCACTGCTCCCCCCGCGGTGCTACCACTACCAGAAGCACGCCCACCCGACGGGGCAAATAGGAGAAACCGAGAGACCGGGGCCGCTGAATTTCTTCTTGTTGCAGCTCTCATCCAAGAACCGAAGACCCGTTCTACCTTGTTCGGGTCATCCACATCCAGCAATGCATTGCAGAACTTATCTGCGTGTCCTATGCAGCCACAAACAAAACAGAAGGTAGGCAACCTTTCGTATTGGAAGGAAACCCATGATGTGGCCCCCCCGGCCCTGCTTATTTTCATCTTTCGTTTCAGCGGCTTAAACACATCCATTCTGCCCTTATCCTCATATATCTACGGTCGAAGCCCGTGAAGTTGTTGGCGTCCGATTCAACAAAGGAACCAAGGAAGTTACCAATGCTAACCGCTACATTGTTCGACATGAAGCCTGCAGGGAGGTCATGAACCTGAATCCAGAATTCTGTGTGGGTAAGAGGCATATTTAGAGGGTCCTGATCACTGTCATACTTCTGCAACAATAACAGGTGTTGGTCATAGGTCCATGGTCCCCCTGACAGCACTCTATCTCTTTCCAAAGGGTGGAAAAATTCAAACTTAAATCTGTTCGGCCCAGCTCATGTATGCAAATGCCTTTGGACGGCCTCCATAGGTCGGCCAACGTACTTTTCATGAACCCTACTTTCACACTACGATCAGTAACAAAAGCACCAACAAGGCACCAAGATGGGGTACACTGTTGGGTTGGCAGGGAATCCGGCTGGAATACCAGCGCAGGGAGATTGTCCTCCTCGGTCGTGACCGCATTGCGCCATAGAGAGCTATCTGCCATAATGGACAGCTCGAGTTCTGGTGGATTGGGGATGCGGCGGCAGGTTTCAAAAGGCGGCGGTGGTGACGGCTCGACAACAGCGAGAGATTCTTAGATTCTTAGGGTTTAGTCACATTAAATTATAACTTAAGTAATGTCATTTCAACTGTATTAATTAAAATCCTTTAAAAAAACAAATAACAAAAATATTCCAATAGCAGTCCATAAATCATTTCCATATCTTTTAATTAGAAAATTATTAGAATAGTAATAAAAAAAATCATCAAATATCATCTAAATTGTGCGATTCTCCATGAAAGTCTCATAACCATAACTGAAAACTGGAAAAAAAAAAAGAAAAAGAAAGAAAAGGTTGATTGAGAAAAGAGAAATGAGAAATGAGAAAGAGGAGCAAAAGTAAAAGTAAAAGTAAAAATGAAAAAGTTACCGTCAAGCAAGTTCCGAGGATTACCGAAACAACTTACAGTTGAACAAAATGTGGCATGGTGGTACCAAATCTTAGATCCAGGACGCTCTTTTATGAACAATTGGAATCACATCTTTCTAGTCGGATGTATCATTGCCCTATTTCTAGATCCTCTTTATTTCTATCTTCCTATCATAGATGCCGACGCTTGTATGGCTAACGACTATCACCTCGGCATCTCCGTCACTTTATTCCGAACTGTTACCGACTTGTTCTTCATTACTCATATCGTTTTGAAGTTTCGCACTGCTTTCGTCGCTCCAAGCTCTCGCGTTTTTGGTAAAGGAGAGCTCGTCATGGATCCTAAAGATATCGCTATTCACTACTTGAAAACTGATTTTATTGTTGATTTTGTTGCCGCTCTTCCTCTCCCACAGGTTATTTTCTTTCCTTTTTGTTTTCTTTAGCGTTCTTAATTATGTCCTTAATAGAATTCCCGTTTTTTATGAAATTACCCAGTTTTCAAACTTAAAATTAACAAATCCTTTGTTTAAACTGTTTCTTTATAATTAGGTAAACCACAAATTGTCTTTTAAGTTGTCAAATGAACAAATTTTATCAATTTTAATTATATCTAAAGTAATCAAACCAGCCTAGGGTTGGGGTGCGGCTCATTAGAAAATTGACAAGCTCAAACTAAATATTCTGTTAGTATTACGTTGGCTTACTTTGTTTGTTTTCACCGTTAAATCATGGGCATTACTTTGTTTGTTTTTAACATTTGATTAATTTTACATTCGATCATCAAATGGTGAAAACAAATAAAGTAACCATTGGTGGTCACCAATTCATTAATTATGTTAGATTTAATTTTTTTAACATAAAACTATATAGTTTTTAAACCTATTGAGCTAAATTTTCACACAAAATTATGTAATTTTACATTTTTTCTGTTACAAATATATTATCATTAGAAAAATATATTATAACCAAGCTTGCTAATACTAGTGTTCATGAATATTATAATCATGTTTCTTCTAAAACCTATGACTGAGCTTGATCATGAGCTTCTTAGCCGAGTTTTGTCGTGCTCAAGCTCGGCTCGTTTATAAATCGAGCCGAATAGAGTCGAGTTTTCATCAAGCCGAACGAGCTCATTTATTGCCCTATTCGACACAAAATTTGAACAGTTTGGCTCGTTATTTCATTGCCAAATTGGATTTTTCGAACATTAATTATGTCTACAATGTTTAATGTTAACTAGTTAGTAATACAATTACAAATACAACAAACAACAACAACAATAAAGTCTTAGTGCCGAAATGATTCGGGGTCGGCTAACATGAACCATCATATAAAACCGTGAAATCAAGCCGTGTCAGCAACACAAATTCTCTCCCTCAACTCTGTCCTATCTACTACCATATTTTCCTCAATCCCCAATAAACTCATATCACTCTCGATCACCCTCTTCCAAGTTTGCTTAGGTCTTCCCCTACTTCTCACCCCTACATCCATGTGCTACTCTTCAGTCCTCCTAGCCGGCACATCAAGCACTCTTCGTCTTACATGGCCAAACCACCTAAATCGGTTTTCCCTCATTTTATTCTCAATACAATTACAAATAACCTGTTAAAATGCATGACAATACTTCATTTTATTGATGAACTTGTTTGGAACATCCGATGACAGTCAAGTAAGCTCCCACTTGAATTTGTGTAAATTGACTCATTGGCCTCTTAAACTTGCTTACATTGAACTATTGATGCACTGAATTTTTTTAACATAATATACATTTTAATTTGTCTAAATCCTCGTATCAATTTTAAATTATTTTAGAAGGTTAACAAGCCACTATAAATTCACGACACCAAACAGTTTTTCTAAGACGAAGTTCATATGATTACTGATGTATATGCTATAGCATGTTTAGCGTGATCATAGGAAAGAAGTTAATTATTTTTGGTGGGTTTGACAGATAATGATTTGGTTCATAATTCCAGCAGTGAAAACTCCATCAACAGTCCATGCAAACCATATGGTTGTTTTAGTGGTTTTGGTTCAATACCTTCCTCGATTATTCATTATGTTTCCTTTGAACAGGCGGATAATTAAAAGCACTGGGGTTGTAGCCACAACTGCTTGGTCCGGAGCAGCATATAATCTTCTCTTATATGTACTTGCTAGCCATGTAAGAACTTACTCACGTTCTTAATTCCTGAAAATGGATTGTTAATTCATCATAAACCTTGATTCATTTCAGCGGAAAGGGTCAGGGAGGGTCGGTCGACTCCCCAAAAAAATATCGGAAATTACATATACAACGGAACTGGCCGTCCCAAAACATAATCTATTCCATCCTTAATTGTGTTTAAATGACAAATTTGAGGTTAGATTGTAATTGGGGACGAGTAGTTCCGTCGGTGATGTTTAATCCCAAACTGTGTGTGTTTTTACTAAATCTTTGGCCATTGGCCCTTTCAATATTTGGCTTTGGTTATACTGATTAATTGAGTGTAGATATTGGGAGCATCATGGTATTTGGCATCAATTCAAAGGCAACATGAGTGCTGGGAAAGACAATGTACCCACGAGACAAACCATACCCATTCACCATCTTGCACCACGCTCTTTTTGGATTGCAAAACTAGGAATAATCCTGCACGAGATGCTTGGCTTAGAACCACTCAGCTTCTCACTGCTTGTGATCCTAAACACGACAATAATTTCCAGTTCGGAATGTTTGCCGATGCATTTACTCATCGTGTTCCTGAAACTGATTTCGTCAATAAATATTTCTATTGCCTCTGGTGGGGTTTGAGAAATCTAAGGTATGTATTTCTTCTCCCTCTTCATTTCCTAATTAAGATAGTAGCGGAATCAGGATCAAAAACTCGGGTTCAGTGGACAAAAGTTCAGTAAGAACGGTATATGTGGTCGCTAATTCATGTAATAAAACCAAGTTCGTCGGAAGTTCCTGAAGTACCGACGGAAGATATTCCATCGGTAATTTTAGTTTTTCGTAATGTTCCCTGAATATAGCAAAACTTGATTGTGTTCTTTGTGAAATGCAGTTCATATGGACAGAGTTTGATGACGAGTACTTTTCAAAGCGAATTGTTGTTTAGCATCACGATTTGTATTATGGGTCTTGTTTTATTTGCCCATCTGATAGGAAACATGCAGGTAATTGTTGATGTTTATGTAATTTCAAAATTCGATTGACTTAGTTTTGATTGAATATTGGGTGATTTGTTTGAAGACTTATATGCAATCGACATCAGCTAGATTGGATGAATGGAGGATTAAGAGAAGAGATACTGAGGAGTGGATGAGACACCGTCAGTTACCACCCGAATTGCAAGAACGTGTCCGTCGGTTTGTTCAATACAAATGGCTAGCCACAAGGGGTGTTGATGAAGAATCTATCTTGAGAGCTTTACCTTTGGACTTGCGTCGTCAAATTCAAAGACATCTTTGTTTGGCTCTTGTTCGACGGGTGAGTCTCCATCACTTCATATATAAAGGTATAAAGGGCGGCCCGGTCGCATTACGCGTCCCCGCTGAGCGAGGGTCCGGGGAGGGGTCCCACCACAAGGGTGTATTGGGGGCAAGCCTTCCCTTGCCAAATTAATTGGCAAGAGGCCGCTCATATATAAAGGTATAAGGTTCAAATTTAACGCAACTAATGTTGTTTGTTTTCCACCTTTTAGGTCCCGTTTTTTGCACAAATAGACGATCAATTACTCGATGCAATATGCGAACGTCTCCTACCGTCATTAAACACAAGAGGCACATACATAGTAAGAGAAGGAGACCCGGTAAATGAGATGCTTTTCATCATTAGAGGACAACTAGAAAGCTGCACAACAAATGGGGGAAGATCAGGTTTCTTTAACTCAATTAGCCTAAGAGCGGGGGATTTCTGCGGCGAAGAATTATTGACATGGTCATTAGTGCCTGACTCTCACCTAAACCTGCCCTCATCTACTAGAACTGTTAAGGCATTGAATGAAGTAGAGGCCTTTGCTCTAACAGCGGAAGACCTGAAATTTGTAGCTAAGCAATTCAAACATTTACATAGCAAGAAGTTACAACATGCTTTTAGATATTATTCTCATCAATGGAGGACTTGGGGAGCTATCTATATACAGACTGCTTGGAGGCGACATGCCAGGAGGAAACTTCAAATGGAATTGGCTAGACAAGAGAGCTTATATTATGCTCAAAGTGAGGCTGATTTTAACGGTGAAACTGGCGGCGTTCAACCGTTACATAAAAACCAAAATTCCGACATGAAAATGCCTAAACTCTTTAAACCACAAGATCATATGTAGCTTTTACGTGCACAGATGACGTGGTGTGTGCGTCTGATATATATCGATCAATGCTTGTATATATCAAATTATATATATATATAGAAAAACAATTTTCGGTAGGTATGTATAGGTGGTAGGTGTTGTACTCCGTATTGCCACTAAAGGATAGGCACTACAAGAACCAAAGACCCCAAAATATTTTTAAGGTTGTAGTAAGTTTGAATTTCTCTATTCATGATTGTATATTAATTCAGTTTTTAATTATTTGATAAATTAAAAGGAAAGAATTAATAGATACTTGATATGTATATTATGTGAAAGTAAAGATTAGGGAAGCTATCTTCTGGATGAACCCGAACAAATCCCCAAGACCTAATGGCCTCAACTCTTGTTTCTTTCAAAAAAAAAAAAAAAAGGGTCAGTCATAGGTGATGGAATTTTCCTTGCGTGCTGCCAATGGCTTAATTTAGGTACTTTCACTCCTGCAATCAATGATACGTTTAAAACCTTGATCCCTAAAACAGATAGCCCTACCTCTCTCTCAGTATTGCTGAAGTGTTGGCAAACCCGTATGAAGCCCATGTACCGTGTCTTAGCTAATAATTACAGGGTGTTGATTAATGGTCAAGGGCGCGCCTCCTTCAGTCCAAAACGTGGTCTCAGACAAGGGTTCCCGCTTTCCCCCTCTTTTTTTATACTATGTGCAGAGGGTTTATCCCACCTTATTAGATAGGCTGACAATCGAGGGGATCTCCATGGTATTAAAGTCTATAATGAGGAACCAATTATCTCTCATTGTTTTTGCAAAGGATAGCATACTATTCTTTCACGTTTCTCAGGCAGAATGTCATGTAATCTAGCAGATTCTTCAGCGTTATGACACTGACTCCAGACAGAGAGTGTGAATTTCCAAAGGCCGGGGCTTATGTTTAGTGTTAATGTCTTATAGATCTGTAATTTAGTCTCAGAGGTACTTATGGGTCTCAGATCCCCTATAACATAGGCAGATACCTAGGCCTTCCCTCTCTCATTGGGGGAATAGAGAAACTCTAAGCTTAATCAGAGATCGAGTTTGGGGGCAGGGTAAATTCTAGGCAGGGTTCACTGCTATCACAAGCACGGAAAGAGTTTCTCATTAGATCAGTTGTTCAATAAATCCCAACTTATTGTATGAATGCTTTTCTTCTACCATCCTCTTTATGTGACAAGATTCAGAAAATTATGAACTCTTTCTAGTTAAGATCAAAACGTTCTGGTCAGTGAAGAATTCATTGGGCTTCTTAAGATAGATTGCGTTCAAAAAGACCAGGGAGGCTTGGGTTTCAGACATCTTCACTCCTTCAATTTGGCAATACTCTGGAAACACGTGTGGAATATCATTCGGAACCCGAATGCTCTAGTCAGTAAACTTCTCAAAGCTAAATATTTCGCGAGAGGAGATCTTACATTGGCTCCATTAGGGTCAAACCCGAGTCAGACTTGGAGGGGGCATTTAGCATGCGATTTCACATTTATCATGAGGTTTTGTTGGAGGCAATAATATTTTTGTCACCTCTCCTAATCCGCAGGTTCCCTCTATTAATCCAGTCAAGGACCTACGAGTTACAGACTCAACGAATTGGGATATGGATACTTTCCGATCTCTGATGCAATTGGAAGATTTAAATCCTAATATTTTATGCATCCCAAGGGTACAATTGATAGGGAGGACTGTTTAATATGGCACTTTGACTGGAAGGTGCAATACACTCTCAAGTCCGGCTATTGTTTTGTTTTTTAACAAAAAAAAATTCTAGCTTCCTCAGAGCAACTATAATGGTATATAAGAGGGACCAATTTGCAATTCTAAAAAATTGGGAGAGATCCTCTAACCATTACAGAGATAAATTTAAAAATCTCTCAACTCTAATAAGTCACCTGAATTGCCGACTCGCTAAGCTTAAAGAAGTCTGAATAACATTACACGCGCGTTTTAAAAATTTATTTTCACGCACAACACAACAGCTGGCAAGAGGTGGGAGGAGTTGAGGATGCGTGGTGTATAGAAACAAAGCAATAACATTTTGTTGGCAACTTGTTTGGCTAAGCACAAATATGCCAATGTGCAGGGGTTGTTGATTGGATTGGGTGGCAACTCGAGATTTTGACGGAGATTAAAATCTTTCATCCACCATACTAAAATGTATTTTTAAACTAGTTGAGGAGCCATAGAGTCGGCCCGTCTCATTTCGGAAGTATAGATTTAATGTGAAAAAATGATCAAAACTGCAAATTGAAATGGTAGAAGATTAAAAAATGAATTCACCAAAGTTTGAATTAGAAATTTAGGATGGGTTTTGCCTAATTTGATATGGCGTGAATGCCATGTGTAGGTTTGGAGTGATATTATGTCTGAAAGGTGGCCAACTGTCTCAGCCGATGAAACAGTAGCATTAGACTTTAAAAAGGCCTAATTGACCTCACTTTCATATAATTAATTACTATGAAATTAAGATGATGTGATATTCAAATGACACCGAGTTGTTTGATTTTATATTCTTAATGGGTTTAATACATCATTTGCCCCCTGAACTTGTCTAAAAAGCTTGATTGGCTCCCTGAACTTTCAAAGTATTCTGATAGCCCCCTGAACTTGCATAAAATGTTCAGTTAGCCCCCTGAACTTGCGTAAAATGTAATCAATTGATCACTCGGCCGTAAAAGAGTAAGTTAAATGTGGAAGATATATTCCACGAGTCTTTAAAAAAATAAAACGACCAAAATCGGAGTATACGATTCTAATATTAGAGAAGACAAGTTGTATAGTTGAGCAAGCAATAACTTCATTTTTAATCTATTTTTTAATTATGTAATAACATTCTAAGATACGTGAAATACATCTTCTGCATTTAACTTATTTTTTTACGATCGAGTGATCAATTGATTACATTTTACGAAAGTTCAGGGGGCTAACTGAACATTTTATGTAAGTTCAGGGGGCTATCAGAATACTTTGAAAGTTCAGAGGGCCAATCAAGCTTTTTGGACAAGTTCAGGGGGCAAATGATGTATTAAGCCTTCTTAATGACTTGTTAACTAGGTGAGTCAGATGACATCATGGTCACCACATCCAATGTTCAAGATACTTCCATGGGGACCACCACCAATTATACCATATTATAAATTATTTGTTGGATAAGACTTAAAGTTAGGTTCTTTTTTCATCAAATTTTTATTTTATACAAGAGAAAAATGAATTATGCCTGGATAAGAATGCGTAAATAACCAATCATTTCAGAGTCTTAGTTAATTGGACACCATCTTAATCCTGGATTATCCCCTTTAATTAAATGAAATTTTTATACAAGTTTAAAAGAGTTTTTTTTGAAGGTAAAATTAAATGTTTGAAAGAGTATATTGAAAGCTGGTTTTAGAAGTTTTTTCAATTAACTTATTGTTTGAAGGGAAAATTATAAAACTACGTCAAATTGGAAGCCATTTACATATTTAACCCATTTACTCAACTTATTACATATCTAGACTGATTTTGTATGACTTTTCCATAATACCTTCAATATTTACGCACGTCTCGCCTCCTCCCGTCTGACTTCGCAGATTCATTATTCTGCGAAGCCTGTGAAGCTAATGTTTGGGTTTATATACGAAGCCTGCTAAGCTAAAGTATGGTTTACTTGATGAATTTAGTTCGCATATGCGAAGCCTGCGAAGCTAAAGTTTGGTTTACTTGATGAATTTAGTTCGCATATGCGAAGCCTGGATATGTTTTGAAGCTAATTCGCGAAGTGGTATATAACAAAAAAAAAAATGGCAAGCAACAACAGATTCTAATATTATAATTATAACATTATCAAAATTTACAACAAGATTGCCACAATAACAACATTAAAATCATAACATTATCAAAATTTACAATAAGATTGCCACAATAAACTCTTAACAAATCACTTCAAGTGAACCTAACTAATACGGTACCAATTTTGATGCGGACAAGTAATCTTGGTGTGCACCGTGGGACAAATCCATCCCAAAAGGTCTGGACTTCCATTTCTAGAAATGGCAGTCTAAACCTTTTGGGATGGACGTGTCTTATGGTGCACACCAAGATTACTCATCCGATTCAAAATTGGTACTGGATTAGTTAGGTTCACTTTGAAGATTGGCACCATGGGATGGACGTGTCCCATGGTGCACCCAAGATTGGCACAATCTCTCCTAACGAACCATTTCAGGAGTGAATGTGTCAATCTTGAGGGAAGTTCATCCTTATACAGGAAGGAAAATCATCTTCCCTGAAGCCCAGTACGCCGCCTTCTAGAAAGGGATGTTACGTATTCAACCACCTTCAGAAAAAATTAATCGTGTTAGGCAGAAAAAAGACGATTTTGGCTTCGCGAAATGAAGATTAGCGAAGCATGCGAATGTAAATGTGCAGGAAAAGAGGTGATTTTTTCGCGAGGTATGCAAGGTCTGAAACGTGACGATCTACTTCGTGAATCGATGCTTTTGCGAAGTCTGCGAGGACTGAAACGTCAGGATCTATTCGCAGACTTCGCGAACTAATCGATTCGCGAGGTAGATCCAAACGTTTAAGACTCTTTCTCTTCGTAGATCTTCATGAAATCATCGATTCACGAAGTAAATTATCACTTTCCAGACTATTTCTCTTTGCAAAGCTTCGCGAAACCATCGATTGCGAAGTGAATTCATGAAAAAATGCAGAAAAAACAACAAATACTTACATTTTTCGCCCCTTTCACCCGCAAAAGCAACAATAACAATATGATAACATAGGAAAAATGAAGGAAATAATGTAGAATAACCATTTCTAACATGGTAACAAGAAGAAAGCAACCAAGTAACGAACAGGAAGATGAAGAATCATGACTTCGTTTTCTAGGGTTAGGAAGTTGCAGAATCAAGAGATGAAGAGAGGAAAAAGAGAAATTCATATTGTGATTTTGGCGAAATGGTGCAGATTTCGTGCAATTTAAAGGAAGAAAGGAAGATCAAAAGTCTTCAAATCATTAATGCGGAAGCAACTTTTCGCGTAACCAAGAAGATAGGGGGAGCGGCCGTTCGCGAGTGGTGGGAAGTGGGAAGGTAAGGGGTATTATGGAAAAGTCACACAAAATCAGTCTAGATATATGGTAGGTTGAGTAAATGGGTTAAATATGTAAATGAGCCTCCAATTTGACCTAGTTTTATAATTTTCCCTTGTTTGAATGATATTTTATCGCTAACCACTATCTTTAACTCTAAATAAAAGTTTTACCATTTCCTTATTTATCATTTTATATTAACAACTATTAGCAATCAGTTAAGATTTACAAAACAAATTTACATAATCAGCTAATTAAATCAATTAATAAAAAAGATAATCAACTAAAAACTAATGTAATTAGCTAACATCTACTTACCAAAGAATGGCAAAAACTCGGAAATATAGATTTCCAGAAAAATTATCTTGGTAAAGCAATAAAAAAACAAAATTATTCATTAATGAAGAATTGATTTACAGAATGATAGTAATAATTTAGCCTAACCACCTTGTTTTGTTTATATAGCAGCTGGAGCAGGGGATAACTGCTGCCTATATGATAAAGTATCAGATAGTCCCTATACTATTTGTTACTCAACCAACCCCTCATAGGTAAATATCAAAGACACTCAGATTAGTAAGAAAAGTTTTGAATGCAGGCTTATAAAATGGCTTGGTGAAGAAATCTGTTAATTGGTTCTCTGTGGGAACCAACAACAATCAGACAATTCTCTTTTGAGCTTTTTCTCGACAATCTAAATCTATATGTTTCGTTTGTTTCATTTTCTCATGAAACGTTAGTGTTATTAGAAATGTACATGGATGATATATTGTCATGAAACATAAAAATTTGTTGTTTATGTTCCATATTGAGATCCTTAAACAAATATATTAACCATTGCCATTGCATGAAATTAAGCTTCCTGTAGATGATCGATTAACTGTACTTTGCTTCTTTGACATCCATGAAATGAATGAACCACCTAAAAATAAACAATAACTTATAATAGATTGTCGTATACTTTTACAATTTCTCCAATCTGAGTTTGGAAAATCGTTGAGTTGTAATTGTGTGTTTGCTAAGATGTGATGACCTTTGTAATGGAATGCCCATTACAGAAAAGCATATTACCATGTTAGGTTGCATATTGTAATTTTATTGTAATGAAATAAGAAATCTATAGATTAATTTTTATTTAACAACTACTGTAATCTTCATTACATAACAAAATGACTTGAATTCTCATTACATTAAAAACATTTAATCCTATATCTTACTTTTAAAGTTCTATCTAACATTCCATTTGTCAAATCTCACCTCTCATCTCCTTCTAAAAAAACTTGAAAAATAAAAAATAAAACGTGAAAAACTGAAAACGAGATAAAAAAAAGCAAAAAATAGAAAAATGCGAAAAATGAAATAAATAACGGAAAAAAGCAAAAATAGAAAAAACGGTGAAAACATTAAAAAATGGAAAACAAAAAAAACAACGAGAAAAATCTAAAAAAAATATGAAAACGCAAAAATTTATATAATAATTTCGTGTTTTTCATGTTTTTCAAGTGTTTAAGTTTTTCGCTGATTTTAATTGTGTAAATAAAACTTAATGATTACATTTAATTAAGCAAACATAGATATTGTAATGGTAATTACAATTTAGCATTTTCTTATAATTTGTCAACCAAACATGGTAATGGAATGACTATTCAATTCCAGTGCATTACAACTTTGATTACATTACATTGCATTACGACATACCAAATGAGCCCTATGTGTTACATTTGCATGAGATGTTACATTTGCATGAGAAGTTATGGGTCTATCAAGAGCTTGAGAAAGTTGTTACACTACAAAAGATATGTATGGTCTTTATTAGTTAACATAAGCAAGGCTTTGTTTCCCAGAATTGAAGTTCTAATTGGTTGACGACTGCGAGATACATGTTGGGTAAAAATGAATTCGGATGGAGTTAATAAAGGCAACCGGAGATATGCGTCGGTTAGAGGGCTTATTCGGGATGCAAGGGGCTGCTGATTGGAGGGTTTTGCTATTAATATTAGAGTGTATATGAATGTTTTAGCTAAACTTTGGGATATGTATCTGAGTTTGATGTGGAAGAATCTGATGTTCTAAACATATGATCACTAAAGAAGATAACACGCAAAATAAATTTTATTGGATTATTGAGAAATGCTGATAGCTCCTGGATCGTGGATGAAAGGTTCAGATAGTATACACCTATCACGAAGAAAGCCGTATAACAAATTAGATGACTAACTATATAAGAAAAATATTCTTGAATTATCACGAGTGTGATATGTAAACATCCAAAATTTTTTTTTTTTTAGATATTAATGGTTCTAATCTTCTTCATATAATTAGAGCCTAGTTCTCTTTTTTTGAACCTGAAAGTGACGCTTAAATAGATGATGGATTTGTATCCATGTAAATAATGTTCACAAGCCAGTCTGGCACAACAGTTGAAACAAAATCGCTAGCATTGGAACAGGCAAGCCTAGCTACCAAATGGGCCGCACTGTTCGGTAAACGAGAAATAAAAGCTAATTTAAAAGAAGGGGTGGATCTTAGCAGGACTCGACAATCTTCCACAATCATGCCAAATTCAGAAATGTCCTGCTTTTCAGAGTGAATAGCATCTACCACAGCCTTAACATCAGATTCAAAAATAACAGCAGAATAACCCAAATTATCAATCCATAACAAACTTGTACGGATTGCAAGAGCTTCAATGACACGTGGCTCCTTAATGCTTGGGATAAGACTGCTACTACAAAAGAGAAATGCTCCCCTTTCGTCCCTAATAACCGCTCCCATGCCACTGCTCTCTAATTCATTGAAGATGGCCCCATCTATATTGCATTTGATAAAGCCCGGGCTAGGCGTGTTCCATCTATGTAGAGGATTTGGCAAAAAGTGGTTACCTCTCATCTGTGTGCCCTGTGTATGCGTGAGTGGCTGGACGGCCATCAGCGGGGCCGTCTGTATGTGCGTTACCTCTTTAATTTATTTTCTTTTTTTAGAGCCTAGTTTAGTTGTTATTTTTATTTTTCGGTCGCGGTCCTCTCCCTTTGTGGAAAAAAAATATAGTTATGATTTTTAAAGAAAATAAAAAAAGAATAAATTATTTAAAACCGTTTAAGGTGAAACAGATATAAAAATGAAAAACCTAGTATTATTGTAGATTGCGGGCATGATGATGAAATGGGTGACCCAGCCATATCTTGCCACGAAAGAGACGGGTGTGAGCGTCAGCAATAGTCAGCCATTAATTTTGGCTTCTTTGCTTTGCAGTTTCGTTTAGGCCCAAACAAAAGTCAACACTTCAAGAACTTGTATTCAAGCCTTCCTTCCTTTGCCAATGGTAGGCTCCACGCGTTTTCCTTTTTCATTTCTTTGCTTGTCTTCCATCTTCCTCCTCCAATTTATGTATTACTTTTTCTTGTTCGTTTGAAATCTATATTTCTTCTTGAACTTCTATTTCCGTCAGATCTACAACTGTTCGCTATACTTCTTTTTTTTAGTCTTTTTTCGGTCTTAGCAAGAGCGGAAAAGCTTCATCTTGTCCGTAGATATATAGATCTGCGTGGTTGCAAAAACAGAAAGGACTCAGATCCGAACATCCGGAGGAGCCTAAATGATGAAGCATGGATTACAGAGGTTTTTCAACGGGACTTGACTTACGAGAAGAATATGATTTCTATGTTTGTTGTATTTTTACCTTTTATGGTTATTATTGCTCTTTGTAGTCTTATATTGCTCTTTATAGTCATTTCTCTTCCCTTTGTGGAGCTTATACTGGCTATAGCCTGTATGGGTTTATTTTCGTGCTGTATGTTGTACCTTTTATATCAATGAAATGAGATATGACATTTTTATCAAAAAAAAAAAAAAAGTTTAATACATCATTGCCCCTCATTTATTCGAAAAGTTTGATTGCTCATTCAACTTTCAAAATATCCTGATAACCCTTTTAATTTATATAAAATATTCAGTTAGCTTTCTAAACTTATATAGAATATAATCAATTAATTACTCAGTCGAAGAAAAATAAGTTAAATGTGGAAGATATATTCTACACATCTTAGAACGTTATTACATAATTAAAAAATAGATTAAAAATGAAGTTATTACTTGTTCAATTATAAAAATTATTTTCTCTAATATTAGAACTGCATAGCCCGATTTTAGTCGTTTTACTTTTTTTAAGACTCATACAATACATCTTCCGCGTTTAACTTTTTTTTTTTTGCAACTGAGTGATCAATTGATTATATTTATGCAGATTCAGGGGGCAAACTGAACATTTTATACAAGTTGAGGGGACTATCCGGATACTTTGAAAGTCCAGGGGCCAATCAAATTTTTTGGACAAGTTTAGTACATCATTAAGAAATAAACATTTCATTAATAAATGGCTTAATACATCATTTGCCCCTGAACTTGTCCAAAAAACTTGATTAATCCTCTGAACTTTTAAAGTGTTCCAATAGCCTCTCAACTTGCATAAAATATTGAGTTAGCCTCTTAAACTTGCATAAAATATAATCAATTGATCACTTGGTTGCAAAAAAAAAAAATAAAGTAAATGTGGAAGATGCATTCCACGCATCTTAAAATAGTAAAACGACCAAGATCAGAGTATGTGATTCTGATATTAGAGAAGACAAAGATTTATAGGTGAAGTATGTTTTAATCTATTTTGTAAATTATGTAATAACATTCTAAGGTACGTGCAACATATCTGTTGGTCCCTTGTAAGGTTGTAAGTATAGTTCCAATGGGGGGTTAGGAACTATTTAAATTTTTTTGCAATTAGGGCAGACTTCTTTTTCTAAGGAAAAAGGTTTTAACAGCGGCGCTGAGTAAACAGCAAGATACTGGCTTAGTCAACTGGTGACTAGGTCAGTTTCTTAGCTTGAGTCAGGAGATAGCACTTAGAGTCTATTCTTGAGCTCAGATGTTCAACGCACACAACTCTACTTGACCTCTTTACTTGGTCAGTTTTTGGTTATTTTAAGCAAGCAATATATATAAGGAGTTAAAGGTAAGAAATACTTCACTCAGCAGATTTATCCAGGTTCGGCTTCTTCTAAGCCTACGTCCTGTCCCCGGAACACGTTCCGAGATTTCGAATCCTCTATTGAGCTCTTTAAAGGTAGAGCCTCAAACCTTTTACAATCTTAGCAACTGAGTATGACAAGAGTACCTTCCTCTATACCTCTGCTCAATCCTAATCTCTCGCTGAGTACTAAAACCGAGTACTCAGCCTCTCCTTTCTATCTCTAGAAATGATAAGTGTTTTGTCCTATACAAAGATTTGCTAAGACACTTTAGACGATTGAAACAATCACTCTAGACTTTTACACAAATGTATGAATTGTAGTGTAAGATTTGCTTTGCTTCTTTGCTTGCAGAACTTGTGCAGAAATTTGGTCAGCGTAATGGCTTGATCAAGTTCTGTATTGAGTGAAGCTTCTGATGGCACTATTTATAGAGACATCTGGGCATCGGTCATTTCGAATTTCGAAATAACCGTTGGAGGGAAACGGCTACCTGTCGTTGTCATCCTGACTTGCTCAGAGCTCTCGGCCAATCAGAATTGTGTATCTTCTATCATCGGTCAGCTCAGCAGACTGTCTCTCCTTTTATGGTAAAGTCAACTGGACAGCATACTGTGTCGTCTGAACTTTACCCGAAGGGGAAATACTTTGTCTGGAAGTTTTCCTTGGCCAGCTGCTGCCTTGTACGTTTGTCGAATCTACTCAGCAGCTTCATCTTGAAGTTGTTCCCGAAGGTCTTCTAGATCCTTCTTTTGCTGAGTTGTGTTTTGTTCAAAACGGCAACGTCTTGACAAACGCGGGCCGAGTTGTACTGAGTTGTTTGACTTGTGCCTTGACTTCCGTATTGGGCTTGGGCCTTCTAATTCTTGTGTCTTATAAACAATTTAACTCAACATTGAACAAACACATTAGTAGAATAAATCAAAGCATTTAAACTTAGTGTGTTTAGAATTTGTATTTTAATTATACTTAAACAATTTTGTCAAATCAAAATTTATGTAGAAAGGTGTTTCAACAAACTCCCCCATTTTGATGTTGGCAAAACTATTCAGCGAGGAACTCAGTATGAGCTCCCCCATGATAGTTGACCTTTTATAACTTGGCAAACTCCCCCGTAAGGGTTGAGCTACTGACTTAGTTTTACTCTAAACATTTAAGGTTTAATCGAGTAAGTCTAAGGTCAGTTTTCAGATAGGTCAGCTAATTCAACATATTCTATTTACTCAGTATTAAGCGGAAGGTTTAATTATATAGAGTGCGCTGAGTAATTTGTTGTTCAATGAGTTCTTAATAGTTAATGTTTTATAAACACATAGGTCAATGTCAAACATGTTATCAGCATTTGATGTAGTCAATAAGATTTATAAGTATAAAACATAGCTGATATAATTGAAGATACATAATGACTCAGTACTTAGTAACATATATCATAACTCAAGAATAGGAATAAAAGATGCAGATATGATATATAGATAGTAGTCAGTCTTTACACAACAAAACTAATAGATAAGGCATATAGATTACATCTAACTTAGTCTATACTGAGCTAGCCTATCTATTTCTTTTTCTTGTGTTGAGACTGACTTCGCTCATGCTGAGCTCTAGCTGCTTGTGCTTTCTCCCCCGTTTTGTCAGCATCATGAGGAGGAAGTTTGAAAGCATCAGTTAAGACAGCTCGAGTCAGTTCTTTAGACAGCTCTTTAAGTTTGTCAGCGCTTTCATTGACGCCGTCAAAGATTGCAACTCCATCAGTTGATACCTCTACGGGTATGTTGAGGTCAGCAGCACTGAGCATATTGACGCTAAATGCTTGAGCTTTGCCTTGCCAGATGAGAGCTTCAGTAAGACCAGCAAAGATTTGGTGAAAGGTCTTCAAAAGAGCTGTGTCGTAATACTGACGTTGAATATTGTTATGACGAATGTGGTTGAAGGTTTGTTGCATGATAGACTGCATCTCATTCTGTTTCAATGCGTCAGTATCCATCTCTTGCTTATTCAGATTAAGCAAGCGAATAGCCTCACCTATTTGCTCTATTGAGCACTGATTGTAAGAGACCATTTGCTCATTTGTCTTAAGTTGCTCGGTGTGAAGCTGAGCAAAAAGCATCTTTACTTCAGATGAGGTGGCATAGTCGGTGTTTACAGCTGACAATTTCTGAACTTGTTGTTGTAAAGAGTTCAAGTGTTGCACGGTTGTCAGCTGGATCTCAGCCAGCTTGGCTATTGAATCCTGCTTTGCTTGCTGTGCTTGAAAAGATATGATGACGTTCAGCAAGTCCTTGAGTCCCTTAACTTCGTTTAGAAGCTGAGTGACCTGGGAGAGCTGAGTAGTCTCAATAGATGAAGACCCAGCAGCAGCAGGAGTAGATTGTTGAAGGTCTCGGATTAATGCTTGCACTGAGTCAATGATCTTTTTGTCGGACTCAGTGGCATTCAGATAGCTTTGTGAGCCTTCAGGGACATCAGTGTGACCGGAAGGAAGAGGAGTGAAAGGAGTTACCTGGTCAGTGACTGGAATATCATTCTCAATCTGCACTTGAGTTTTAGGTATAGTTGATTGATCGGCAGAGAGTTGAGTTAGAGAAGTGGTAATCCGAATACTGTCTGTGCTGACGGCAGAAGTGTGTGGAGTCAGCACCATGCTTGAAGAAATGGCATGAACAGTGATCGGCTCAACCTGACTGGTTGAGGTGGCGGAAGCATTTTGGTCGGCATGTTCCTGTTGAGAAGAAACAGAGGCTTGCTTTTCTAATGGCGTCGATGTAGTGGAAGTTGATTGACGTTTGAAAAATTTTAGCTTTACTGAGGAGGGGTCCTTAGTTGTCTTTGAAATGGTAAAGTCAGGAAGAGTTGGCGGTGGCACAAAATCTTCACTGACAGGCTTCTCACTGGCCTTAACCAACTTTCTTCTTCTACGAGGTGGAGTGACAGTTTGAGTAGGATCTCCTGAGTGAGAAGGAGAAGATTCATGTTGCTCATCATGAGGCTGGTCAGCTTGTTCTTGGACTGGATCAACATTGTGTTGATCAAGTACTTGCTCATCTTCAGCAGCAAACCCAGCATTGGCCTGCTCAGTCTCGTGTTCACTTGCTGTCTCCTCAGAGTCCTCAGCGTCATCCTGACCGCTGGCCTCTTCTTCTTCTTCCTCTGTACTGTCACCATCAAGTTCTTCCTCAACTTGTGAGATGAAGTGATCATCCAGTTGGACCTCATGTTCTTCGGACTCAGCTACACTACCTTGACATTGGATGAAGTGAGAGTCACCCGGTACAATGAAGTCAGTAGGCATGGCGTTGAGGGGAGTCAGTGTAGAAGGTTTCTGCTTCTTCTGAGGTTGCTCAGCAGTTTCCTCAGTTCCAGGCTCACCTTGCCTGCTTCGTTTCTCAGCTGACTTACCAGCTGACTTCTGCCTTTTTGCTGGAGACTCAACATTTTTGGAAGGAGTCTCAGCAGTTTTCCTTTTGTGGGAAGCTGGGGCCTTAGTCCTTCGCCCTTTCTTTGGCTCAACAGTTCCCTCAGCTTGTCCAGCAGCAGCTTTTCCTTTCTTCAAAGGCTGTCCAAACTTTAGTGCTCTCAGCGAGGCAGCTGTTATCTCAGTTCCTCGAGTCTTCTCCTCACCTTCGAGATCAATTTTATGGTCAATGAGGATTCTTGTGATGATTGATCCTAGCCTCAGCGTACCAGTACTTCGAAGGAAACCAGCAACAAGAAAGACTGGCATATTGATCGGTGTGTACGTCAGCATATGCCATATAAAGCATTGCTCGAAGTTTGTTGCTGATGTAGTGCAGTTGATCTTCGGGTAGATGAAGTAGGTCAGCAAGTAATGAGCCATCTTCTGGTGCTGACCCATTGATGAAGCTGATACTTCTCCTGAGTGACCCTCAGGTTTGCAGAAGTTTTGTTCATACCCAGTGCCATCCTGATCTCCAGATCTTCTCAGCCTTGCTCCCTCAGTTTTTAGCTTGAGAAGATTTCCTAAGTAGAGAGGGTTGATGAAGATGGTTTTCTCTTTCACCACAGTGCACATGTAGTCAGTGTTGTCATTTGCAACTTTGAGGTTGTGGTAAAACTCCCTTACCAGGTCAGGATAGGTTTCATCCCTAACCGAAAACAGCTCCGTCCAGCCATTTTGTGAAATCCACTCGCAGAAGGGTTGTTCGTTTTGTACGAAGTTTTCTGATACCCATCTTGAGGGCTCAACTTTCCATTTGCGGACGTTCTCAAAGACCTTGGAGTAGGTCCTGAATTTTATAGGTTTTCCCTGACCAGAGGTTTGGCCAGCTTTTCCTTTACTGGGTGTTGGAGGATTCCCTATAGGTTCATCGGAGCTGGACTTTTGGTGGCCGGCACCAGAGGTGTTGTAGGAAACCTTAGTCATAGTTTTAGGATGGGAAAGCTTCGATGGATTTTTAGAGAGAAGGAATTTCTTTGCTTGAGAGTTCGATAAGCGTAAAGAATAAAAAATGGGGAAATACCCATTATTTATAGAGGTGATGTGTGGTGTGGATCTAATCGAATCCATGTGTCAGTTTTGCCTTGGAATTTTGAACCGAAAAAGATCCTGGCATTTATGACACATACGGCGTATACGTCATCCTAGGGCTATACGCGTGCTATTGCATTTATTCTAACGGATCTAACACTCAGCGTTTAGAATACTAATCGTTTGATATTCTGAGTGGTCAGTTCTGCATAAAGGGATGATTTCTAAGTTTAAGTTTAAACTAATTTACTCAGTGTGCAAGTTTACTCAGTATTTGCTGTTTAATTTGTTTCAATGAGTACACAGCAAAGACAATCATTCAGCATAGGAATTCACTCAACATTCATATTCATTTAGCACAGGAATTTACTGAAGAGGATTAAACATACCAATTGCTTCTCTCAGTATGCTGAACTGCTCACGGGCCAGTGGCTTCGTGAAGATATCCGCAAACTGTTCGTCCGTTGGGACAAAGGTCAGCTTGATCTCACCCTTGAGTACATGGTCTCTAATGAAGTGATGTCTGATGCTGACATGCTTCATTCTGCTGTGTTGAATTAGGTTCTTTGAAAGATCAATTGCACTTTTGTTGTCACATTTGACTTCAATTGTCTTCGTTTGAACACCATAGTCTTCAAGCTGTTGCTTAATCCATAGGACTTGAGCAACACAGTGACCAGCAGCAATGTACTCAGCTTCAGTGGTAGACAAGGCTACTGACGCCTGCTTTTTGCTGAACCAGGATACAAGACAGCTTCCTAAGAAGTGACATCCTCCAGAGGTGCTTTTACGTTCCAGCTTATCCCGTCCATAGTCAGCGTCAGCGTCAGTGTATCCGATGAGTGTAAAATCATGAGTATTTGGATACCATAAACGTGCGTTCACTGAGCTTTGCAAATATCTAAGGATTCTTTTTACAGCAATGTAATGAGATTCCTTAGGGTTAGATTGATATCTAGCACAGTAGCATACTGAAAATTGAATGTCCGGTCTACTGGCTGTTAAGTAAAGTAGAGAGCCTATCATACCTCGATATAATTTGCTGTCTACTGACTTACCATTCTCGTCAGCGCAAAGGACAGTGTTAGTGCCCATAGGAGTGGATATTGGCTTGCAATTTTCCAAATCATATTTCTTTAATATCTCCTTGGCATATTTGGCTTGACTGATGAATATGCCATTCTTTCCTTGTTTAATTTGAAGACCGAGGAAGAAGTTGAGTTCTCCCATCATGGACATTTCAAACTCAGTCTGCATTTGTTTACTAAACTCCTTGCACATTGATTCGTTAGTTGCACCAAATATTATATCATCAACATAAATTTGGGCCAGCAGGGTATCTTTACCCTTTCTCTTAATGAATAAGGTTGTATCAGCTTTGCCCCTGACATAATTTCTAGTCAGCAGGAAACTGGTCAGCCTCTCATACCAAGCACGTGGTGCTTGTTTGAGGCCGTACAGAGCCTTTTTGAGTTTGTAAACATGGTTTGGGAACTTAGGGTCCTCAAAACCTGGAGGTTGATTTACATAAACCTCCTCGTTTATAACTCCATTAAGAAATGCACTTTTGACATCCATTTGGAATAATTTAAAGTTCATGTAAGATGCATATGCACATAGAATTCTAATTGCCTCTAGCCTTGCCACTGGGGCAAAGGTCTCACCATAGTCAATACCTTCTTCCTGACTGTAGCCCTGAGCTACAAGCCTTGCTTTGTTCCTGACTACATTCCCTTGTTCATCCATCTTGTTTCTGAAGACCCATCTTGTTCCAATGGTCTTTTGACTCTTTGGATGAGGCACTAGCTCCCATACATCGTTTCTTCTGAATTGATCGAGCTCCTCTTGCATTGCGTTCATCCAGAATTCATCGTACTCAGCTTCAGCGAAATTCTTCGGTTCTTGAACTGAGACGAAAGCAACATTGCTGAGGTACTTCCTGAGTTGATTCCTCGTCATCAGGGTATTCCCAGCAGAATCAAAGATTGCACTTTCTGAGTGCCCTCTTGGAATCCTTATCTCTTTAGGTAGATTTATGTCTTGTGCTGTTTCTGTTTCAACAATCTCTGCAGAAGTAGACGGGTCAGTAAAAGTAATTTTAGGTTCACTCTTACTCTTGGTCAGCCTTTTCGTGAATGACTCAGTAGCTGGTTCTTGGTCAGCGGTGGTTACTGAGTGTGGATCATCTTCGGTCAGCGGCTGGTATCTACCTGCAGGGTTAGTTTCGTCGAACTCTACATGTACTGACTCTTCTAAAACTTGAGTTCGCTTGTTAAAAACTCTGTATGCTTTGCTGTTTGTTGAGTAGCCTAAAAAGATAGCCTCATCAGCTTTTGAATCAAACTTTGCTAAGCTATCTTTGGTATTTAAAATAAAACATCTACAGCCAAAGGCACGAAAGTATCCAATATTGGGCTTTCGTCCTTTCCAAAGTTCATAGGGGGTTTTCTTGAGTATATGTCTAACTAGAGCCCTATTAAGAATATAGCACGCTGTGTTAACAGCCTCTCCCCAAAAATACTTTGGAAGCCTATGCTCATCCAGCATTGTCCTGGCTATTTCAACCAGAGTTCTGTTCTTCCTTTCTACAACCCCATTTTGCTGAGGTGTTCTAGGAGCAGAAAAATTGTGGTCAATGCCGCTGGCTTCACAGAATTTAACAAACTTTTGGTTTTTGAATTCTTCACCATTATTACTACGGATGTGAGCTAATTTTAGGTCTTTTTCATTTTCAATTTTTCTAACCAAATTTGAAAATGTCTCAAAGGTTTCATCATTGCTGGTCAGCAAGATGACCCACGTATACCGAGAGAAGTCATCTACAATGACCAAGGAAAATCTTCTTCCACCCAGACTCAGCGGCTGGACTGGACCAAAGAGATCCAAGTGTAGTAACTCTAACGGACGCTTAGTTGAGACAATATTTTTACTGTGAAAAGATTGTTTGGTTTGTTTTCCAGCTTGGCAAGCGTGGCATAATTGATCCTTTTCAAATTTAAGTTCGGGCAGTCCCTCAACCAATTGCTTTCTTGCTAATTTGGCCAGGAGGTCCATGCTTACATGACCAAGTCTCCTGTGCCATAGCCAGGAATTCTCTTCCTTTGATACTAAGCACACAGTTTTTGAAAACTTTTTCTCTAAGTCTAGCATAAAGACATTATCTATTCGAGGGGCAGTTAATATTAACTCATTTGTTTTACCCTCATATATTTTACATCCAGTAGCATCAAATATAACTTTTCTCCCATTGTCACATAGCTGAGCTACGCTGAGTAAGTTATATTTGAGTCCGCTGACTAGGGAGACAGATTCAATAGTAGGATTACCTTCGATGGTTCCTGACCCTACTATCTTACCCTTCTTGTTGTCTCCAAAACTTACACTCCCTCCTTGTTTACGCTCAAACGTGATGAACTGAGTTTCATCACCCGTCATATGCCTTAAGCATGCGCTGTCAATATACCACATCTTTGACTTCTCGGCACATCTCAGGCTTACCTGCATTGTAACTAGTTACTTTTAGGTACCCAATTCTTTTTGGGTCCTTGCTTGTTAGGTGCAACAGGTAAAGTATCATATTTTATTTTATGGCGACATACATGGACAGTATGGCCATTCTTTCCACAGAAGTCACAGCTGACCTTCTGTTTAGGATGTTTCACTGACTTGTCAGCACCCCAGTGCTGAGCGTGCCAGCACACCTTAGTGGTGTGTCCTAACTTCCCACAAAAGTCACACTGGACTTTTCGCTGGGGATTCCATCTCTGCTGAGTACCTTGGTACTGAGTTCTCAGAGGACTGTTTCTTTTATTTGGAACCATTAGTTGGTTCTAGATAGCTGTGACGTCCTTACTCAGTTTCTTTGAAACTGACTGGACTTCAGAGACAGACTCATGTATGATCTTCATGTTATCATGCAGAGTTGTATTGTCCTGAAGAAGGAATCTGAGGTCACTCAGTTTGATCTCTTCCACTTCGTCACAGCGCCTGCTGAGTGCTCTAACTTTCTTATTACACTTCTTGACAAGTGTATAGAGATCACTCAGGGCATTAACCATATCGTTTCTGAGCTGGGGAAGAGAAATTACCTCATTTGATTGCTCCTCGTCATCTGATAGGTCAGCATGCTCAGAGACGCATGGCTCAGCAAGTTCGTCAGCCATGAAGCATATCTTCGCTGACTCGGTGGCCTCAGTTTCTGTAGATGAAGATTCATCACTGTCGCTCCAAGTAGCCACCATTGCCTTCTTCCCACTCTTCTTGTCTTTCCTTAGTGTGGGGCAGTTTGACTTAATATGGCCAGTTTGATGGCACTCAAAGCATGTAATGGGCTTTGAGCTGTCCTTTTTGTATTTGCTGTCGCTTGAGTCAGCTTTATACTTATCAAACTTTCTGTAAGGCTTCTTAGAGTATTTGTCATTTTTCCTGAATAGACTTTTCATCTTCCTTGTGAACATAGCCATCTCCTCATCATCAGTTGAGCTCCCGTCAGTGGAGTCAGCTTTCATGACAAGGGATTTCTGCTTCTTGTCTTCAGATTTTTCCTTCACCTCGAAGTTCTTCATAGATATCTCATGGGTCAGCAATGAACCGATGAGTTCGTCATATTTGTAGGTGGTTAAATCCTGAGCTTCCTCAACTGCTGTCTTCTTTGCTTGCCAGTCTTTAGGAAGACTCCTGAGTATCTTTTTGACTTGTTCTTCCTCAGTGAAGATTTTCCCAAGTCTCTTGAGCTCATTAATGATGTTGGTAAACCTTGCATTCATGTCTGAAATGCCCTCATCATTGTTCATCTCGAACAGCTCGTATAGTCTCATCTGCTGATTCACCTTGGACTCCTTTACTTTATTGGTTCCCTCGTAGGTGACTTCCCAGCTTTTTCCAGATCTATTGTGCCGACTCACAACCTGAGATTTTATTATATTCTGCAGCATTGAGCGCACAGTGAAGCATATTGATAGCCGAAGCATGGTTTTAGAGCTTCTTAAGATCATCCTCTGTCCATTTGGCCTTAGCTTTTACAACTGTTTGGCCAGCCACAACTTCGACAGGTACAAATGGGCCTTGGACTATAGATAGCCAGGCACTCATGTTTGTAGCCTGATTGAAATTTTTCATCCTATTCTTCCAGAAGGTATAGTTTGACCCGAAGAATAGGGGATGCCTAGTAATGGACAGCCCCTCAGGCAGTATCTGAGTTGTTTGGTTTCCAGGGAGAAACGGAGTGATGTTTTCGCCCATGGTAGGGATCAGCTCAAGGTTGTTAGACCTTTTACAGTGAGCTTTTAAGCTCTGATACCACTTGTTGGTCCCTTGTAAGGTTGCAAGTATAGTTCCAAGGGGGGGTTAGGAACTATTTAAACTTTTTTGCAATTAGGGCAGACTTCTTTTTCTAAGGAAAAAGGTTTTAATAGCGGCGCTGAGTAAATAGCAAGATACTGGCTTAGTCAACTGGTGACTAGGTCAGTTTCTTAGCTTGAGTCAAGAGATAGCACTTAAAGTCTATTCCTGAGCTCAGATGTTCAACGCACACAACTCTACTTGACCTCTTTACTTGGTCAGTTTTTGGTTATTTTAAGCAAGCAATATATATAAGGAGTTAAAGGTAAGAAATACTTCACTCAGCAGATTTATCCAAGTTCGGCTTCTTCTAAGCCTACGTCCTGTCCCCGGAACACGTTCCGAGATTTCGAATTCTCTACTGAGCTCTTTAAAGGTAGAGCCTCAAACCTTTTACAATCTTAGCAACTGAGTATGACAAGAGTACCTTCCTCTATACCTCTACTCAATCCTAATCTCTCGCTGAGTACTAAAACCGAGTACTCAGCCTCTCCTTTCTATCTCTAGAAATGATAAGTGTTTTGTCCTATACAAAGATTTGCTAAGACACTTTAGACGATTGAAACAATCACTCTAGACTTTTACACAAATGTATGAATTGTAGTGTAAGATTTGCTTTGCTTCTTTGCTTGCAGAATTTGTGTAGAAATTTGGTCAGCGTAATGGCTTGATCAAGTTCTGTATTGAGTGAAGTTTCTGATGGCGCTATTTATAGAGACATCTGGGCATCGGTCATTTCGAATTTCGAAATAACCGTTGGAGGGAAACGGCTACCTATCGTTGTCATCCTGACTTGCTCAGAGCTCTCGGCCAATCAGAATTGTGTATCTTCTGTCCTCGGTCAGCTCAGTAGACTGTCTCTCCTTTTATGGTAAAGTCAACTGGACAGCATACTGTGTCGTCTGAACTTTACCCGAAGGGGAAATACTTTGTCTGGAAGTTTTCCTTGGCCAGCTGCTGTCTTGTATGTTTGTCGAATCTACTCAGCAGCTTCATCTTGAAGTTGTTCCCGAAGGTCTTCTAGATCCTTCTTTTGCTGAGTTGCGTTTTGTTCAAAATGGCAACGTCTTGACAAACGCGGGCCGAGTTGTACTGAGTTGTTTGACTTGGGCCTTGACTTCCATATTGGGCTTGGGCCTTCTAATTCTTGTGTCTTATAAACAATTTAACTCAACATTGAACAAACACATTAGTAGAATAAATCAAAGCATTTAAACTTAGTGTGTTTAGAATATGTGTTTTAATTATACTTAAACAATTTTGTCAAATCAAAATTTATGTAGAAAGGTGTTTCAACAATATCTTCCGCATTTGACTTACTTTTTTTACAACCGAGTGATTCATTGATTACATTTTACGCAAATTCAGGGAGGCTAATTGGAAACTTTATACAAGTTCATGAGACTACTGTGACACTTTAAAAGTTCAGGAGGCCAATAAAACTTTTTGAATAAGTTTAGCGGACAAATGATGTATTAAGCCTTAATAAATTCTTTCATGTACTTAATTTTTTTAGAGGGTATGTACTTCATTTATGTGAGAAGAAGTTAAATTGAATGAAATTTAATTAATTTAATTCACGTAATTAATAGTAATAGTTAGATTCAAACCTGGCGCCGACCACCTGCTGGCTTCTAGAAAATGAATACAGATGGGTCGTGGAAGGGAGAAGCAAATCGCATCTCCGCTGGTGGATTGATCAGGAATAGTGTTGGTGCATGGCTTAGCGGATTTATGCATAATATTGGTTCAGGTAGCTCGTTTGAGGCGGAGATTTGGGGCATTATTTATTGCCTTCGAGTTGCTTTTGAGGAAGGTGCTCGTCGGGTGGAAGTTGAGTCGGACTACGCGGAAGTTGTGGCTTTTATAAATAGCCCATGTCCGCCCCATCATCCTACACTTGCTATTATCAGACAGGCTCAAGTGCTTTTGACAAAGTTTAAAGTGGTGAGTGTGGCTCACTTCTTCCGCGAGATGAACAGATGCGCCAACTTCCTGGCAGATAAGGCTGCCAGCTGCGGAATTGGTCTTACGAGAATTCTCCACTCCCCGCTGGACATGGCTCATTTACTCTTGGAAGATTATCAAGAAATTGTTATTCCCCTTTGTTAGCTACTTAATGTAGCCTTTTTGTTTTTCTGGTTTTTCTGCAGCTGTGCTGCATTTTCTTTCCGTTCTAACAAAAAAAAAAGTTAGATTCAAACATCATATCTCTTTTTTTAAGTGAAAACATCATCTCTCTTCAAAATGTTATTTTTTTAATCAAAGAATAAGTAGATTAATGTGCCGAAATTCGGCAAGAGTATAACAAAGAAATATGAATAAAACTCGGTAAAGAATTAAAGAATGAAGGACACGTATTGCATCGACATGCATGTGCCATAGCATGAGCCATCTCGTTAGATTGCCGCAGTATCCACTTGGCTGAGTAAGAGTCATTTGCTTTTAAAATGGAACGAATGTGAGATATCTGATCGCCGAATTTTGAGTCATCAACTGAGGCTAAGTTCATAGCGTCGACCACTTATTTTGCATCAGACTCAAAAACTACTCCACGAACCTGACATGTTACTAGCCATTGTATTGCTTGAAGTAAGGCAGTCACCTCACATTCATTTAACGTCGGACAACCAAGTAATTTTGCACATCTTCCTTACACGAAAGACCCGAGCGAGTCACGAAGTACTGCTCCAGTACCGGTTCATCTCTCTTCTGTGAAACACGCTGCATCTATGCAGCACGATAACAGACCTCGCAGTGGAGGATGCCACTCCGAATAGAAATCCACCGTACTTCTACCCCCTGCAGTAACCCGAGCATGTACCAAGTTATCAGTGTTTTTGCGCTTCAAATTGTCAGCTTGAACCCGGTCATGGAGAACGGAACCTGCAGTAGCTGATAACTTATTAGCCGAGTGTATCTCGTGTTGCTAGAGATGAAGATTACGTGCCTGCTATATGCTCCACACGTGCATCAGAAAAGAAGCTGAGACTGCACAGCAGAAACTAGCCGTTGAACCAATCAGAAAGATTTTCCGCGATAGTCGCCGCTATATTAATCTGATTGAGCAGACCTAACTTCTGCCACACCTGTACAGCCCCTGCACATTCAATAAAAATGTGTCATCCATCCTCCTAAGATCCATTGTATAAAACACAAATACTGCATACCTGTAGGCCACGAAATTGAAGATTAACCCGTGTTGGTATGCAATTACGTGCTAACTGCCATCCAAAGTGTCGGACTTTATATGGAATTTCTGCATACCATAACTTATTCCAAGCACCTTGAACATGAAAATGCTCACCACCTTCCAATGTAGGAGTTAGCCTATATGCACTTTTAACCGCATACCAACCCGAGGGGTGAAGTTGCCATATCAAGCGATCTTTCTCGCAATGATTACCAATTGGTATTTTAAGTATCTCCTTAATGTCCCCTTCCTCAAAAATCCCCTCCAATATCTCCTCATCCCATTACTATTGGATGTTCAAGATCACTCACTTTCATATGTTCAAGCCCCTCTACTATTGGCGTTCGTGCAAAGTCGTACCCCTCCTCACGAAGCCATATCTCCTTCCAAATATTAACTGATTGTCTGTCTCCATTTTCCATATGGCCCCTTCTTTATGATCAATTAGGAACTCCAGATACTTCTCCAAATAAAGCTTGGTGAATGCCCCAATGAGGCTCCCATAAAATCCTCTTTTTAATAGTATTTAGCTTTGAAGATTTTGCTAACCAGTGAAGTTGGATTAGTATGAAACCGCCACCCCTGTTTTCCCAACATAGCAAGATTAAGGGCCGTTAAATTATGAAAACCATGACCCCCAAACAATTTAGAAGCATATAATTTGTCCCAGGAAATCCAATTCAGACCCCTCTCGCTTGACTTCTTATTATCCCATTAGAATGAATTTAACATTTTCTACAACTCATCAACTGTTGAAGTATAAAGCAAAAAACACCCATGAAATAGATAGGGATAGCCTGACCTGCAGCACGAATAAGTGTAGCCTTACCCGCTTTCGAAATACCTTTCCCTCTCCACCTTTGAAGCCGTTGCCACAACTTATCCCGAAAGTGTGAAAAAATCGCCCTATTTGATCTTCCCACCAGTAACGGCAGCCCCAGATATCTACATGAATTCAATGGATTAGTGATACCCAATATGCACGAGATCCCATGGGCCAGCTCAACTGCAACATTCCTACTAAACATTATACCTAACTTAGAAATATTAATAGCTTGTCATGATGCTAGTTCATACGTTCTGAGTAAGTGCTTCATTACTCTAACTTCGACTATATTAGCCTGACAGAATAGAAAGGAATCATCAGCAAATAACAAGTGTGAGACCGACGAAGCCCCTCGTGTAACTCGGCAGCCATGCAACAACCCCTTATTTTCTGCCCCAGTCATCAAGGAAGTCAAGTCTTCAACACAAAGCAAAAATAAATAAGGAGATAAGGGGTCATTACGCCATGTAACATTGCTTTCCTTAAACTTTTATTTCACAAAGACTATATCTAAGTATCATTCGTTATTCACTTGATATATTTCACTCTGATCCCTTATGCTTCTGACTCTAAAATTAATTTTTCCTTTTGAACATTAAAAGTCTAACATTCGTTTTCTCTTAAATAAAATTATTTTTCAGTAGCTCAACCCTTACAGGGGAGAATCGAGAAGCAATGTAAGTTCAATAATTATGGGGGAGTTTTACATTTTGTTCTTAACGTCTAAATTTTTGCCAACATCAAAATGGAGGAGTTTGTTGAAACACATTTCTACACTAATTTTGATTATGATAAAAAATATTAAAGGAAATTAATATTCCCATAATTAATATCATATTAAGATTAACTGTTGATTTATTTGGACTAATGTGTTTGTTAAGTGTTTTGATAAATTAAGTGTAAGATTAAATGAAATAATCAAAGGCCTTAAAAGATGGATCAAAGGCCCATGGATCAATTTCATCCCAATAGCAAGAAGGATCCAGAAAGTCAAAGTCATGCCTCAAGAGAAGACTTATTCGGAGGACAGAAGATCAAGACACAAGAGACAAGATCAGACGTTGACTGTGTGCAACTAACAATGTATAACTAAATAAGGAAAGAAGTAAAATCTCTAGACGACTTGTCCCCTAGTCAACCTGGAATCTTTTCCAGATTTAGTTAGACAAACAGACTGCCTCTGTCTAAGATCAGAAGTGTGACATCTCGGACAAAATAACGGAAAAGAGAAGGAATACAATTGGCTAAGGACACTGGGCTCTGAGGGTGAAAGGGACAGAAGAGTCATTTCCCTCCAACGGTTATTTTAAAATTCGAAATAACCAGCTGTTAGACGAGGTGCCGCGGCCTAATCTCCCGGACGGACCGGGGGGTGGACAACCTCATGGCGACGTAAGCGGTGATTGGCGCCGAAAGCAACCAATCGTGGAATCAAGCTGCTCGGCAGGACCGGAGCTCGGAGATATGGAAGAGTCGCCACCCACGAATGGGAAAATGAACACCGACCCCTTGCGGGAGACCGGCGTGGGTTCGGGAAACTTAGGTACGAGCCGAGAAGGCTAGCTCCTTTCCGGAGAAAGGCTACTAGGCACCCCGACATCGCCCGTTTATGAACCACCGGCCTCCTACTCAGCATGTTAGGCGATAACGGACTAATCGTATACTTCTTTAAGTTTAAAATTCATTTGAAACCCTTTTCTTTCTCTTTTTGGAAATCATTTTGAGCATATGATATTGAAAAGCCACATCAGTAAAGAATCACCCATTTATGTTTATACATACACAGAGAGGGGGAAGAAAGAAGTAATTTATTTACAACCGTATTTAAATGTTATGTTGTGTGTCTATTCTACATTAACTTATTTCCCCAAAACGATGTTTATTACATGGTTCGCACCTTAATCGCCGTTGGAACGATTTAGGTGCGTTTTAAAACCCCGTTCGATGAAGCTTACCCGAATCGCCGTTGGAACGACTCGAGTAATTGAAAACGTTAAAGTAACAGCCTTTTAAAAAGAAAACATGGTTAAACATACAAGTCAATTTTATTTTGTACAAATTCTTTAAGAAAATGGTTCAAAAATCTATTATTCGCAAAGAAAACGATTTTAATTACAATGATCCTTTAATCCGCCTTTGGAACGGATTAGGGTTTTAAAACTTGGTATTTTGAAGACGATTTGAAATATTAACAAGAATGACTCCATTTATTTACATTACAAATCTAAAAAAACATTAGTTTAAATAATTCAATTGAAAACTCTCTTTTTGGTGATTTATTTTCCCCACTTACTTTAATGGACTCTTTAACTATTATAATTACAATAAACTAACATTTACACTCAAATGAAGCCCTTTTGAAACATGGACCCATGAATGGGCCAAAAGAATAAAGAAAAGGGTTTTAGACCATATATATATATATATGTATACATTTAAATCAAAAAAGGAAGATAAGAAAATAAGATTTAACCAAAAATCACTATATGTATATGAAGATAATAAACACAATATATCTTATACTTTGAAATGTGAAAATAATAAGTAAATCCTATAACTAAGAAAGTAATACTTATCTAAAAATAATTTAACTCAATAATCACTAAATTAACCCAAATATTCTAAAAAACTATACATATATATACATAATTAATATAGTTTAAATATCAAAAATACCATATGCTAATGTCTATTCATTATCTCTCAAAATATCAAGTAACTAATATTTAAATATAACATAAGTTAATAAAAAAGGGAAATATATATATATATATTTATACTTATATTACAAAATAGAATAAAAGGAGATATACAAATATTCTAAAATAGATATATATACTAAAGTTCTAAAATAAGTTGGAAAACATGTATTACATAATCATATATATATATACTAAGGATTAAAAGTCTAAAAGTTAAGAAAAAGGGACTGAAATGGCATTTTTTACATTTTGGCAGATTTACCGACGGAAAACCCGTCGGTAAACAGCCTTTAGTGACAGAATTGGCAAATTACAGCAGCACTCCAATATTTTCCAGATTTGTTCAAAAGCCTTAAATTAAATCTAATTCAATCGTTTTGGACTTCCGAACTACCGCAAATGGATCATAGTCGAAAACGGAAGTTCCTAAAACGATGTTTTTATTTTAAAACATTATTTGGAAATTTCTTTTAAATTAAAAAACTTATAATTACAACGTTTTCGACACCCGAACTACCTTTTTATCGGATCACGGTTCGTATTGGGATGTCAAAACGAGGTTTTTACTTTAAAACAAAACCGAATTTTATTTAACACGAAACGAAAATTAAATAAATATGCTAACTAAATAAAACGTGACAAAATAAATAAATGACTAAAGGAATATGAAACTATAACATAAAAAAAAAAATAGAAGGAGAGAAATAAATTAAATAAAGAGTCTAGTCCTCGGATAATACCTTTAATTCGGTATCTGACAGTCGAAGCCGATTGATTCCACGAACCGCGAGCTTCCGTTTTTTAATGAAAATTTAGTAAAAATTGAACTTAGGAAATTTGGAATTTTTGAGAAAAAAAATATTTTTCTCAAAAAAAATCCACTCTCTCTCTCTAAAAATGTTTAGAGTGAGAAAGTTTTCCTCTCTCCTTTTTTTTTGGCCCCCCTTCACCTTGGGATCCGTGCCCTTATATAGGGAAACGGATCCCGGAACAATGGGCGACGCCCAAAAAAATTTGGGCGTCGCCCATTGTGGTTGGGCGGTCGCCCAACCTAGTGTTGGGCTGCCGCCCAACAATGTTGGGCGATCGCCCAACGGCGTTGGGCGAGCGCCCAATGCGAGGTTGGGCGCCCGTGCCCAACCCTCGTCGGGCGTCCGCCCGATGCGTTGGGCGTTCGCCCGACGCGGTTGGGTGCCCGCCTGGCGACCCTCGGGGCGTGCCCCGCGCCATCGGACGCATGCACTCCGTGGCCGCCGAGCGCGCGTTCTGCGCAGCTAGACGCTCGCACATCGCGGCCGCCGAACGCGCGCTCCGCGCTGCCAGGCACGTGTGCTCAACGGCCCACGAGGGCGCGCACTGCCAGCGGTCCCAGGCATTGCTCGGGCGTCGAGAGCGTGCCACTCACGGTGCGTTCGACGGACGCCGCGCGCACATCTCGAGCCGTCAAGCGGGCGTTCGACCATCGTCGTCCGCGTGCGGGATGCCGTTGTGTGCCCGCGCCGTGCCGTTAATTTTCCCCAGCTTATTATTCTCTATATATTTTTCAAAACTTCCGGAATTAATCGCTTCGACCGTCTTGTTTCAGGTTTTCGTCACAGGTCCTCCGACTCGGTGTCTACAGTTGCCCCTACTTTTCTATTTTGATAGTGATGTGTGTGGTTCGAAAACGTTTTTGCTAACGTAACACATGCAATGTAAAACATATAAAAGTAAAAGACACGTAACGAGTAGGAGGAAACATACCTGACCTTTGCGCTGCGCGCTCCGGCGTTGCTCTCTGACTGCATCAGACTCTGCTTCGGGCTGCACCCTAGTTCACGATCGCGGGGATAATGGCTAAATAGCTACCCTAGTTTACGACCGCGGGGATAATGGCTAAATAGCTACCCTATTTCAAGATTGCGGGGATAATGGCTAAATAGCTACCCTGATTTACGACTGCTGGGATAATGGCTAAACAGCTATCCTATTTCAAGATCGCGGGGATAATGGCTAAAAAGCTACCCTATTTCAAGATCGCGGGGATGATGGCTAAACAGCTACCCTGGTTTACGACTGCGGGGATGATGGCTAAACAGCTACCCTGGTTTCAAGGTTGCGGGGATAATGGCTAAACAGCTACCCTATTTCAAGATCACGGGGATAATGGCCAAACAGCTACCCTATTTCAAGATTACGGGGATAATGGCTAAACAGCTACCCTATTTCAAGATTGCGGGGATAATGGCTAAACAGCTATCCTATTTCAAGATCACGGGGATAATGGCTAAACAGCTACCCTATTTCAAGATCACGGGGATGATGGCTAAACAGCTACCCTGGTTTACGACTGCGGGGATGATGGCTAAACAGCTACCCTGGTTTCAAGGTTGCGAGGATAATGGCTAAACAGCTACCCTATTTCAAGATCGCGGGGATAATGGCTAAACAGCTACCCTATTTCAAGATTACGGGGATAATGGCTAAACAGCTACCCTATTTCAAGATCACGGGGATAATGGCTAAACAGCTACCCTATTTCAAGATTGCGGGGATAATGGTTAAACAGCTATCCTATTTCAAGATCGCGGTGAAGATGGCTAAAAAGCAACTCCGGTCAACGACCGTGAGTCAGATGGCTCAAAAGCAACTCCGGTCAACGACCGTGAGTCAGATGGCTCAAAAGCAATTTCGGTCCACGACCGAGAGTCAAATGGCTCAAAAGCAACTTCGGTCCGCGACCGAGAGTCAAATGGCTCAAAAGCAACTCCGGTCTGCGACCGTGAGTCAAATGGCTAAAAAGCAACTTCGGCCTGCGACCGAGAGTCAAATGGCTCAAAAGCAACTCCGGTCTGCGACCGAGAGTCAAATGGCTCAAAAGCAACTCCGGTCTGCGACCGAGAGTCAAATGGCTCAAAAGCAACTCCGGTCTGCGACCGTGAGTCAAATGGCTCAAAAGCGACTCCGGTCTGCGACCGAGAGTCAAATGGCTCAAAAGCAACTCTGGTCTGCGACCGTGAGTCAGATGGCTCAAAAGCAACTCCGGTCTGCGACCGAGAGTCAAATGGCTCAAAAGCAACTCCGGTCTGCGACCGTGAGTCAAATGGCTCAAAAGCGACTCCAGTCTGCGACCGAGAGTCAAATGGCTCAAAAGCAACTCCGGTCTGCGACCGTGAGTCAAATGGCTCAAAAGCGGGTTCTGTTTCTGGATTTTCTTACCACACGGTTGTCTGTATTTTCTCACTAGAGCTATCATCTCGACGATTCGATGGGCACACGTCTGAGTCCGAAATGAAATAGACTACTAATTGTTTTTCTATTGACTGTCGTCTGTATTTTGACTGGTGTCACTATTCTGTAAAAATTAGCTGTTGTCTGGAATTGATGTTTTGACAATGTTAGTCACTGTCTGGGAGAAATGCAGGCTGAAACGGACTGCAAATCGGAGGTCTGTGCACCTGGTAATTAATTATTTACTTTTTACCTTTATGTCAAATCGTACTTTTTTCACTATTTACGGGAATGCCATTCCCTTTTCCTATATAAGGTGGTGAGGTTTCATTTCAACCCCACACCTTCTCTCTCCTCTTTCTCTCACTAGACTTCAATTTGGATTATTCTCGGGATGGATTTAGACGAATGGGATGGCACCAGAGGCATGAACGAGGTTTATGTGAACCTGGATAGAGTGGATACCTTCCACGACCCTACAACACACTTGAGCAGGACACGCTGCAACGAGTTAAGTGGTTTCTCACTTTTATTTGATTTGAACTCTAGGCTTTAGCATTCCTATACGAACATGATTTGCATGCTAACTCTTAGACTGCCTTAGAGGACTTTAGCTAGGAAACGTGAATTCCTTTATTTACACGTAACACCTGTTTGTTTTTGTAAGAATGCGCGCTATATGCATGTGAATAGTACACTACGAATTTATGCATGTTAACAGTAAAAACGATGTGAATAGTAAAAACGTGAATAGTGCATGTGAATAGTAAAAACGTGAATAGTGCACGTGAATAGTAAACGTGAATAGTGACAACGTCAATAGTAAAAACTTAGCTAATGCACGTGAATAGTAAAAACTTAGCTAATGCACGTGAATAGTGACAATGTCAATAGTAAAAACTTAGCTAATGCACGTGCATAGTAGAACGTGAATAGTGCACGTGAATAGTAAAAACTTAGCTAGTGCACGTGAATAGTGACAACGTGAATAGTAAAAACTTAGCTAATGCACGTGAATAGTGCACGTGAATAGTGACCACGTGGATAGTAAAAACTTAGCTAACGCACGTGAATAGTGCATGTGAATAGTAAAACCTAATCTACGCTCCTCGTCGCCGCAGACGAGAGTGGATCAAAGAATTGACTCAACCTTACGTGAAGGACCCTACATGAGAGATTTTTTTGCAGAAAATTGGTCCTAACTGACCGGATGTCCTAAGGTTAGAAAATGGAAGAATACCTAGTCTTAACGCGTTCTTTTCAATTGCCTGCTTTAGGAGCTGTATTTAAATTTTCTTGTCTTGTTCCTTTTTAGTTCATTGAGATTTCGGGGACCACCGCCGAGGTTCTCTCATGGTATGATAGGCTAGGTGCCGCGGCGAGAGCCCGCGTGCGCAAGTTGGGCTTCGAGCCCTTTATTGCAGCGCTGCCCCGCACCAACGGGGTGTGTGATCCTTTTGGCCTACGGGCCTTATGCGAGCGGTGGGTTGACTCGACCCACACCTTCCACCTTTCCTTTGGGGAGATGACCATCTCGCCTCGAGATTTTTCGCTGTTGATAGGATTGCGAGGGAGCAACACTCCCGTCCCTTTCCACTTTGGTATGATGCGACCCCGGGTCGACCCTGCTAGGCTTGCTACCTTGATTGGACCGGGAGTTCGTCTATGCGCCAAGTCTACTCCGGTGAAGTTTGTCTCTACCGCGAGCCTCTTGAGTAGACGTGATTTCTGCGAGACTGACGCTACCGACCTGGCGGTTCGTAGTTTCTTAGTATATGATCTGAGTGAGACGATTTTCCGCACGAAGGGCGGGAAGGTACACGCAGGTCTCATTCAGGCACTTAGCGATCTGGATGCAGCGGCTTCTTATGATTGGGCAGGGGCAGGCTTAGCCTTTCTTTACAAATTCTTGGATCTGACTTGCCGGAAGCGCAAGGACTTCGGCGGTTATACCTTTGCCCTATTGGTACGTGGCGCCTTCTTGACTTATCCGTCTTATCTTTTTCACATTTTTTACACTCCTAGTCCTTGTTTTTACCGCAGGTGTGGGCATACGAGAGACACATCCTTCCTAGCCGGTCTCGACCTCGACCGAGAGTGCCAAGGCCGCCATTTATGACTCGATGGAGGGACTTCGACTTGAGCGCTGAGAGGAGTCGGACAGTGTCGCGGCTTCTGGATTGGATCGACTCGCTGACCCTGGGACAGGTAGATTTTGCCTAATCAAGCTAGATTTTTGTTTGAGTCCCTCTGACTTTCTCCTTGTGCATTTTTCTTTAGATTAAGTTCAGGTGGGATGATCTTGACTTCGGCCCTGATTATGCATACGCATCGATGATCCAGGAGCAGCAGTGCGTGCTCACCGACCCTTGTGTGCGGGCGTGGTATTTGGGAGATCGAGGCATCACCGGAGTGAGTGATGTTCACTGGACGCCGGGGGAGATTCCCGTTTCCATGTTTGCTGTACGGACTCTGCCCTTATCGACTATTCGTCGAGATCTGACCCGCCATTTTATCGGTAGAGTGGTCTGGATTCATGCCGGGGGCCGCGAGCCTTATTTGTCTACTTTACTGAGCGCGAGGGATGCCCCGGCGGCAGCGATGGAGGTAGATCCAGTGTCGGACGTGTTTTCGAGAGAGGCGGTCGAGGCCGTCTTTGGTCAGGCGGAGGTTCCGGTAAGTGATTCCGCCCTCTTTTCGTTTTATTCATGATATGCTCGGAGGTTTTATTGTGTGTTTTTTTGCAGGAGGGATCTTGGAGGAGTGCCCACTTATCTGATTTTTTCGATGGCACTCAGACTCAGACACCAGCGCGCGAGCAGCCCTACTTCATCGGCGAGTCCTCCAGCGCAGCCCGACCGGAGAGATCGTCCATAGGCGTGCCTATACCAGGCTACGGGAGGGATTATGCTACGATCCGCTATGACGAGTCTGGGACACCTTATGCGGGATTTGAGGCGGCCCCTCCTATCTTCTCCTCGAGGATCCCGTTTGATCCCTCGGACGCTTCACTGACCACTAGAGAGACCTGTACAGACTACGTGGATCTATCCGGCTTCCTACGAGATTGCCTCAGCTTGCGCTGCACCGACCACCTGGTATGTATCATCATTGTACTTTAGTGTAGTGAAATGTATGCATGTATGTATGATTTATGTTTTTGCCTATGCTGCCTCTTATCATTTTTTTTTTTTTTTTGTAGAGTGATCTTCATGCCCATGACCGAAGACAGAGTGAGCTAGTGCGGGAAGCTGATGCCCGAGTTGGTCGTGTGTATCAAGAGAGGAACGACCACTGGTCGGGGGTGATGCGACGGGAGACTGAGGGTCGCCTTGCCGTCGAGGAGAGGGCGTGTGATGAGTCGATCAGACGCCTTGCTGCAGAGGAGAGAGCACGAGCTGCTGATGAGAGAGCACGGGTTTCTGATGAGAGAGCACGAGCTTCTGATGAGAGAGTGCGTGCTGCCGAGGAGACACTATCTGCGGAGCGGGCATCTCACCTGAGAGATTTTGAGAACTATTGGGACTTCCCTCCGTATTAGGCTCGTAGCTTTCATTGTTGCTTTGTAGCTTTTATTAGGGTTTCTCCGATGTATAGCTGATGTATAGGGAGTGGGGTGGATAGTAGGTAGGCTTTTTGTGAAAAGTAGGATAGGAAATGTATAACTCGTGATTCATATTACCATGCATTCAGTAGATTATGATGATTCCAATCATTCTCGTCAAATATATTCATGCCTTTATTTATTCACAAACAACAGAAATACTTAGTCTCTTATACATTGTTTTTGTAATTGCTCAAGTTATAACTATTGTTACCAGGACCCGCCTTTCGGTTTTCGGATCCCGGCGATTTCTTCCTCTCCTTTTACTATCCCGGAATTTTTAAATGGGTGCCCTTTCGGGTTTTCACCATTGGGATTTCCCTTATTGTTGCATAGGTCGCCCTTTGCGGGTTTTCAACCTATCGGGAATTTTTTTTTATTTTTCTTTTCTCTTTTTTTTTTTACGAAAAGTATTTCTTAAGCCTATCCAGATTGGTAGGTTCGGAGAACTCCATGCCGTCCATTGTGGTTAACTTCACCGCTCCTTTGCTTAGTATCTTCTTTACGACGAATGGTCCTTCCCAGTTAGGCCTGAACTTCCCCCTCGGGTCAGTGTGCGTCACACGGATCTGTTTCAGCACCAAATCTCCTTCTTTGATAGGGCTGGTCTTGACTTTTTTATTGAAAGCCCGAGCCATCCTTCTTTGATATAACTGTACATGGTAAAGGGCTTCCATCCTTTTCTCATCAACTAGAGCCAACTGCTCATATCGCTTCTTCACCCATTCCGCCTCGGGAATTTCTGCTTCCACTGCGATTCTCAACGACCGCTTTTCAATCTCAATCGGCAAAACTGCTTCTGTGCCATACACCAAAGAGAATGGTGTTGCCCCAGTCGAGGTTCTGACTGTCGTGTGATAAGCCCACAACGCGAGTGGGAGGTGCTCATGCCAGTTCCGATGTGATTCTACTGTCTTTACGAGGATCCTTTTAAGGTTCTTATTAGCTGCTTCTACTGCCCCATTAGCCTGTGGACGGTACGGAGAAGACCTGTGATGTTCAATGCCATATTCTCGGAAAAGATTCCTTACTTCCCCCTGAAACTGGACCCCGTTATCCGTGATCATATGATGAGGCACTCCGAACCTGGTGATCAAGTGTTTTTCAATGAACTTTCTCATTTGCTTGGATCCCAGTTTGCTAAATGACTCTGCTTCTACCCATTTGGTGAAATAATCGATGGCGACTGCAATAAACTTATGTCCATTTGAAGCATTAAGCCTTACTTCACCGATGATGTCAATGCCCCAGGCAGCGAATGGCCAAATAGGTGCTAGCGCATGTAGTCCCATGGCCGGAAGATGACTGTAATCGCCGTGGATTTGACAATCGTGACATTTCTTCGCATACTCGCTACAATCTCTTTCCATGGTGAGCCAATAGAAGCCTTGTCTGATAATTTTCTTAGCTAGTACTGCTCCTCCCATATGGGCTCCACAAATTCCCGAATGTACTGATTCCATCGCCTCGCGGGCTTCCCCCGCATCCAAGCATCTTAGTTGTAATCCGTCAATGTGCCTTTTGTAAAGCAAGTCGTTATGGATGACGAACTGACGAGCTAGCCTTCTAATCACAGCTTGATCCCTAGGTTCTGACTCTGCCGGATATGTTCCATCTTTCATGAAGTTCACGATATCGAAATACCACGGTTTTTCATCTGCCCCTAACAGCATTACGTCTTCGTAGCACGGTTTGTGAGATCTTCTCAATACCAATGGTTTCGAAGCAAGGTTCCGGGGGTTGTCCCAAACTGACACCAAAGTGGCCAAGGCATCCGCGGCCTGATTCTGAGCTCGAGGAATGTGATAGAAGCGACATTCTTGGAATCTCAATGCCAACCCTTCTAGCTGATCTAGATACGGACGTAGCCTTTCTTCTCTCACTTCCCAGTTTCCTTGTGCCTGTTCGATGATCAACTTGGAGTCACCCCAAATTTCGACATATGACGCTCCCAGTGCTGCTAATGACTCCAAACCATAAATGCATGCTTCGTATTCGTCCATATTGTTGGTAAGGGGGAAGGATAACTTCTTCGCCATCGGGATTCTTTCTCATTCTGGGGAGATAAGTAGTACTCCTACTCCGGCTCCACTCGAATTAACTGCTCCGTCGAAGAACATTTTCCATGGTATGACTTCGATTGCGTTCAAATGTTCATCGGGGAAATCATAGCTTACTTCTTCCTCTTCTGCATTCAGGGGTTAGTTAGCCAGAAACTCTGCCACGGTCCTTCCTTTGATAACCTTCTTCGTCACATATTCAACGTCAAACTCGGACAAAAGCAACAACCATCTGGCTAACTTCCCCGTCAAGGATGGAGTTCGGTATAGATATTTCACGGGGTCCATCCGAGAAATAATGATCACTTTATACGATTGGAAATAGTGCCGCAGTTTCTTCGTCAACCACACCACTGCCACACATGTCTTTTCGATCATGTTGTATTTGAGCTCATACTCTAGGAACTTCTTACTCAGATAATACACCGCGTGTTCCACACCGGTGTCTCCCTCTTGAGCTAACATTGCTCCGATAGATCGCTCCTCAATTGCTACATAGAGGAGAAGTGGCTTTCCCAGTTTAGGCGGTCTCAACACTGGCGGATTAGACAAGTAGCTCCGGACGCTCTCCAACGCTTGCTGACATTTATCGTTCCAAACAGCGGGTTGGTCTTTCCTTAGCAACTTAAAGATTGGCTCGCAGATTGCGGTGAGTCTCGCTATGAACCGACTGATATACTGAACTTGCCCCAGAAACCCTCTCACTTCCTTCTCATTTCTCGGCGCTGGCATTTCCTTTATAGCCTTCACTTTATCGGGATCCACCTCAATTCCCTTATTTCCGATTACATAGCCTAAGATTTTCCCCGACGAAACGCCGAAAAAGCACTTCTTCGGGTTTAACCTTAGCTTGAATTCTGCAATTCGGGCCAAAAACTTCTCGAGTGCGGCAAAATGCCCTTCTCTCATCTCTGATTTGACCATCATGTCATCCACGTAGACTTCTACCTCCTTTTGTATCATGTCATGGAACAGGGCTGTGGCCATTCGCTGGTAGGTTGCCCCGGCATTTTTCAAACCAAATGGCATCACTCTGTAACAGTATGTTCCCCACTCTGTTGTGAACGATGTTTTCGCTTTGTGCTTTTCGGCCATCTGAACTTGCATGTAGCCCATGAAACCATCCACATTTGTGTGTAAGACGCTTGATGCTGCACTGTCGATCAATACATCGATATGAGGCAAGGCGAACTCATCCTTGGGGCATGCCTTGTTAAGATCTCTGTAATCCACGCACATCCTTACTTTGCCATCCTTTTTCGCGATGGGCACTACATTTGCGACCCAAGGGGGATAGTCGATCACTTCGATGAATCCTGCTTCTAACTGCTTCTTCACCTCCTCTCTGATCTTATCTGCCCATTCGGGTCTCATACGTCGGAGCTTCTGCTTTACGGGCCTCTCCTCGGGATATGTTGGAATACGGTGAGTTACGATTGATTGATCGATTCCAGGCATGTCTTCGTATGTCCACGCGAATACAATTTCGTATTTTTTAATTATTCTCTTCAATAGTTAATTCTTGAGCAATTTGTATAAGTTTAGGATTTTCATCCGTACCAAGATTGAAAGTTGACATTTCTATCGTATTGATTTCCAATGTAGGCATGTTATATGAATGAGAATGCATGGAATGATCATGATCAACATCAAGCAAGTAAGCAAAATCAGAATTCATTTCACTGATAGCGTGGGTGATTACATCATCTGACTCAAACAAAGCAGTAATACAATTTTCATCCTCAATATCTTCGGACTTCTCATATATTCTCGAGGTACTAGGCTCAATTTCAGCTCCTGTAGCCGTTTCAATGGTAATGACCTGCTCCTCGGCATTTGAATTCAGCATCATAATCTCATCGATAAAGCAGCTTGCCTTTCCTTTGCCCCAGTCGGCGACATCATTGAAGATTTCAAACCCTAGCAGAATCTTTCCTTCCGTGCTAGTCCACGACTCGGAGGTTCCCGAATATGGCTTTCCATGCCCCTCGCTTACAAAATGCTTCCTCAAGCCTATTTTTCCTTCTGCACTCATGTTGGATGGACTCCCCTGCTCATATCCCAAACCCCTCCGGGTTTTCTGACTCTTAAAATCCGGAAACTCCGACAACCCTTGATGGTGTGCTCCTAAGCCCATTCCCGGGATGAAACCTCCTTTCATCATCTTCACCACATCGGTGGTCATGCTCGATTCGTAAATCCCGGAGACTTGGAATCCGGAGAAAAGTTGAGGCTCAATTCCCAAGGCTGCCACCGAGCTCAGTTTTTCAGCTCTAATTGTTACTATCTCCTCCCCGAAAGGGAACTTGATCATTTGGTGGAGCATGGAGGGCACACCTCCCAGCTTGTGGAACCAAGGGCGTCCCAACAACACAGCAAAATTTACTGGGATATCCAACACTGTGAACTCAGTTTCTTCCTCGTGCGGCCCCACTTTTAACTTGGCCTTGAAAACTCCTTCAATATGCCTACGGCTGTCATCGTATGCTCTGATCACTGTTTCAGAAGCTGTCAAATCTCCTCTCTCCACTCCTAACTTGGACAAGAGCTTCAAAGGACAAACATTAATGGCCGATCCATCATCGACCATAACACAGCTAGTCTTCTTCCCGTTAATTTCCGCTCGGATATACAATGGCTTGTTGTGAGCCTTCCCCTCTTCTGGGAGATCCTCGTCGGTAAACGTAATCTCAGTCTTCTTTCGGGCCATTATTGCCCCTACCAGCGCTGCCGGCTCAGTGTCGGTGGAGATCACCAAATTCTGCAACTCCTTCATCAGGTTCTCACGATGGTACTTAGAATGGCATAAAACTTCCCAGACCGTAGACTTAGCTTGCGTCTTCTTCAACTGTTCAAGAACTTGGTCGTCGGGCTTAGGAGCCGAACCTTCTCCAATCTCAGTCTCTACCGTTGGTGCCTTTCCCTCGGCCACTCGACCTGATCTCGTCATCACCGCAACTTCCGGCTCGTCATCCGATTCGTCCCAAATGTTGATAGGGATCTTCAGATTGGCATCCTCCTCGTCCGAGGAACTCGCCCAGATGTCTACGACCATTAAATCCATGACGTGAGGAACACTCGAATTCAGGAAAAAGGGATCCGCCGATCCATACAAGGCCCAACCTATCAACTCATCATAGTCACGGAGGGACACTCTACTCATCCTTCTCGCGGCCAATGGAATAGCGCCTCGTTGTATGCACATAAGCTGCACCTTATCGCTCATTGCCTCATTACCCTGCTCATAACGGTGCCTCCACCTTCTAGCATAATCTACAAAATGTTCCTCGGGGAATTGCCTAATCCTGTCCAGATCATCCAGGGATCCCGTCCATGGAATGTACATTTCATATCTCGCCACAAAGGGATTTCGGAGCGGTATCCAATGACACATCTCTTCCTCTGACAGACCCTGATGCCACAATAAGGCTTCACCCATCAAGGTTTCCGGAAAATGTTCATGCAACTCACACTGTGGGAATCCAGCGTTATACATATGATCGCGGAATATCCTCGCATGCTCTACAGGATCCCGGTATCCACCATACCTAGGCATTGCTAACACCGCATCAGGTGTTTGGTGAAGAAGTGTAACGTAAACATGAAATATTTTCTTCTTTCAAGAGCTCGAATGAGAAGATAAAAAGCTCAGCAAAAAGTAGGACGGGGAATCAGGAGTTTGCTCTGCTAGCATCCATACCGTATATTCCTTGATAAATCTCTTCGTCATAGCTGCCCAATCGGTCTTAACATACATTGGCAGCGACATGTACCACATCAGCGGTTCACCCATCAATGAATTACAAAACAAGCTAGTGATCTCTTCCTCTTTGAAACTCAAGGCTGTCATAGCTGACAAATAGAAGTGAAGGTGCTCCATAGGGTCCTTATTGCCGTTATACTTGCTCACCCTTGGCAATGGACGCTTGATGGGTCCAATCTGCATTGCAAAGTGCTCTGCGGTTCTATCCTCAGCTCTCTGATACTTTTCAAGAAACAAATCTGACAACCGATCCCAATCGTGCTTGCAAGAGTCGGGCAATGAATGGAACCATTGCAAAGGCTCACCTACCAGTGAAAGGTGGAACCACTGAGCAATTTCATCTACCCCGAAGGATTCAATAAACATGTCATGCATATACTCACGCAAGTGCACTTCGGGATCCCTTCCTCCACTGAACAAACCCAAATTAGGCACGATAGTCCGAGACGCCCCTTCACCGGTCTCTTCGGCACTATCCTCGTCATATGGTGCTCCACCATCTGATCCCTCCTCCATTGGTTCTTCCTCTTGTTCCTCACCCAAGAAGGACACATACAAACCATTTCCTACATTGCTTCTTTCGACGGAGTCCAACAACTCCTCTACATCTTCCTCAAAAGATTCCATCACTACAGTTTCCGTCAAACCAAATCCGATCGCGCTCACCCTATGATTAGGCAATGGATTGCGCCTAACGGAAGGGTTTGCTGATGAAGGATCAGCTATCTTCTTCTCCTCAATTAAATCTTGGATTTCGTGCTTCAGCCTCTCACAATTCTCAATTGTATGTCCATAACTGCTGTGGAATTCACAATACCCTCTAGCCTGAATCTGCGGAGTAGGTTGAGCTTTGTTATACGGGGTAAGGGCTTTCAACAATCCCTTCTTCTGTAGACGTTCAAAAACCTTTGCGTAAGTCTGATCGAATTTGGCGAACCGCCTCTTTTCGATAGCATTAAGATCAACCACTTTCACTGTCGCAGATTCCGCACTCGCGCTAGGCCCTTCGGCACTATATCCCGACTTCGTCCACTTGGTATAAGCTTTCTTCGGCTCCCCATCGCCCTCGACAGTCAAGGCGCAACTATACATCTGATTGAAATCTGTGAACGGCATATATCTCAACTCATTCTTAATGTACGGCAACGTATTGCCAATCACCATTCGGATCTGATCTTGCTCAAGCGGCTTCTGTTTCATGACCGCGGCCTTAGCCCTCCATCTCTTCACGAAGTCCGAAAGGGATTCCCCAGTCTGCTGCTTAGTGCTCTCTAACTCTTTCAAAGTGACTTCCAACATGGTGTTAAAACTATACTGAGCGATGAATGACTTCGCTAACTCCTTCCAATCCTTCTTTGTCACCATTGGCAGCGCATGGAACCATGTGAGGGCAGCCCCCTCCAGGTAAGTGTTAAACAGCCCCAAGACTTGATCCTCGGTCAGGATCATGTGCTTCATTACCGCAACGTACTGATTCATGTGAGCAGTGGGATCTCCAGTTCCATCGAACTTTTTCATGTCAGGGAGCCGAAATTTCAGAGGCAAAGCTGTTGCTGTCAAGCAATTCTTCAAGTTATAGAAATCTTGACTCCCGGAGCTTCCTCCATGCAAGTCCTGCACTTCTTGTGTGATGTGTTGCCTCCACTCCTCTTCCTTAGCTTTCTCCTTCTCTAACTGTTTTCGGACATAATCCTGATAATCCTCCTCATTCCCAAAGCGAGGGCCATCGTTCACCTCATTCTCAGCACGCTTACTACCACTCTTGTTGTCCTTCAGTGCTAACTCAGCTAGCTGGGCCAAGATTGCGGCCAGCTGGTCGTTGATATTGTTCATAGAATTCTCCAATTCAGCCACCTTCTCGTCGGTTGCAGACATACTGACGGAAGACTGAGTATACTCGGATGAAGACGATTCAGGAGCCACAACTACTGATTCGGAACTGTCTACTCGTAACTGATCAAACTGTCTGACAAGCCGATTACTCTCGCGAAACCACAATCGCTTAATGATGACGTCTGCGCGAATGGTATCCATTAGTATGTATGCATGATTTCATATGCATGATTCGTGGTGTGTGCGTTTATTTATTTACGATTATAAGATAAGAAGAACAAACGTTAGTTCTATTTACACGTATCACAACATCTCTCTTCCACCCTTATTCCTCCACACACTCGTTGGTCCAGGTCTCTTTCCTAGGATTTTGGTTTTTTTGGCTCACATTGCGGTCCAAGGGACGCGTGATGCCGCCGATTATTGCGGAAAAATAAATCATTCATCAGACAATACAGTTCGTTTTGACGTATCAACGTTCAGTGACTAAGAAATCGACCAAGTCGGATTGTCCTTTCGGAATCACTCGTCTTTCGTCCTTTCGTGAGACGAATTAGTTTGGGTTTTGACTCCCTTTGAGCGTATCTCAGTTTTTAGACGTGGTTCGAGTTATTCTTCTAGTCCAATCGTTCGTTATTGTCAATGACTCGTTCCCTTTTGTCCGCGTGGGTTCGTGTCTCGATTTTTGGATTACAACGGGACCTTTTGGATCTATCGAGAGACGTAACCACGTGTTTATTTAGTGATGGAATCACTTTTGGATTTTATTTTAGGGAACAGACTCATCGCGTAACGCGTTTGTTCTTAGCGTCGAGGATCCATTTGCTCATTTTGCTACGTGAAAAAGACGGCGAGTCTTATTTTGAGCGCACGATAATCTTTCGGCTAATTACAACTCTTTGTTCCTCCTACTCCACGGGATATATCATCTCAGTGTGGTTATAGAAAATAAACGTTTCGTTGAATCGCGTGTTTATTCGAAGCGAGGATATCACCGTTTTCCTTCCTTCAGGCGCGAATTTAAGCAAACACGTATATCGGGCCATATTTCTTACAGTTTTGGTAACGGTCGAAATGATCGAGTCGTTAGTCAAAACCCGCAGTCTCGTCCATATGGCGCAATTATATGGTTTGGCTTGATTCGGCTTCGAGATTTTAAACGGGGTATACACTCGTTCGAGGCACGTATTCAACGGTATTGGTTTGTTTTCTTTAACTACTCTCAGGATTGACATATATCGCAGATTCGGAATGATTTTGGTCTTTTAGTTCATTTTTCTTTTCTTAGTCACCTTTTGCGGACACGTCCATTTCTCTTAAGAATGACGCAAGGCATAACGTAAAAGCTCGTCTTTTATTCGGAAGGGACGGGCTACTTGTGCGAAACTTTTCACGTTACAACAAGGTCGTTCGAAACAGAAATGTTCTTCGTTTTCGTTTCGTCGTGATCTCGTTTTATCCCAATTTATTTAAAGAATGTGAATAACGGCTACCGTTAATATAGTCTCTTGTATCGAAATGTAACTATCCTTAACACCGAACCGATTCATACTAATACGTGCTTACGTCATAACGTATTTCCTGAACACGTGCCTTCGTCGGGACACCGAAAGGGACAAGGCGGGTCGCACATGTTCATTCATATGAGATGACTAAGTCGTCTTTAGTTCAAATCGTTTCGATGTTTTAGGGTAATTAGTATGTCGATTCATGAGTATATATTAACGCATCGTCTCATTTTCTTTACATAGTTTAGGATTAGACACGTATCATGGCGGTTTGAAAACACGAACTGATTCATTTATCACATCAAAAATAGTAACGGGTAATCCTATGGAAACTTCTAAGGCTACTATATGCTGACACGGCTGACCGCGGGACCTCACAGGACCGCACAGATTCGCCCCTAACGAATGGATGGGGACCCTCTGGCGCCTTACTGTAAGGGGGAACTTACGCTATCCTCTTTCGAGCGACGAATGGACTCTCGCTAGAGGTTTCACGGAAATTACCCAAAGGGTTTGCAATAATGTTCGTGAATGCATACGAAAAGAAGTAAAACGATCCGTCCCCGTTAAGGGCTTAGTGCATGCCTTCCGGAATCAAATTTCTCGCTTCCCCAGCAGAGTCGCCACTTGTTAGACGAGGTGCCGCGGCCTAATCTCCCGGGCGGACCGGGGGGTGGACAACCTCATGGCGACGTAAGCGGTGATTGGCGCCGAAAGCAACCAATCGTGGAATCAAGCTGCTCGGCAGGACCGGAGCTCGGAGATATGGAAGAGTCGCCACCCACGAATGGGAAAATGAACACCGATCCCTTGCGGGAGACCGGCGTGGGTTCGGGAAACTTAGGTACGAGCCGAGAAGGCTAGCTCCTTTCCGGAGAAAGGCTACTAGGCACCCCGACATCGCCCGGTTATGAACCACCGGCCTCCTACTCAGCATGTTAGGCGATAACAGACTAATCGTATACTTCTTTAAGTTTAAAATTCATTTGAAACCCTTTTCTTTCTCTTTTTGGAAATCATTTTGAGCATATGATATTGAAAAGCCACATCAGTAAAGAATCACCCATTTATGTTTATACATACACAGAGAGGGGGAAGAAAGAAGTAATTTATTTACAACCGTATTTAAATGTTATGTTGTGTGTCTATTCTACATTAACTTATTTCCCCAAAACGATGTTTATTACATGGTTCGCACCTTAATCGTCGTTGGAACGATTTAGGTGCGTTTTAAAACCCCGTTCGATGAAGCTTACCCGAATCGCCGTTGGAACGACTCGAGTAATTGAAAACGTTAAAGTAAAAGCCTTTTAAAAAGAAAACATGGTTAAACATACAAGTCAATTTTATTTTGTACAAATTCTTTAAGAAAATGGTTCAAAACTCTATTATTCGCAAAGAAAACGATTTTAATTACAATGATCCTTTAATCCGCCTTTGGAACGGATTAGGGTTTTAAAACTTGGTATTTTGAAGACGATTTGAAATATTAACAAGAATGACTCCATTTATTTACATTACAAATCTAAAAAAACATTAGTTTAAATAATTCAATTGAAAACTCTCTTTTTGGTGATTTATTTTCCCCACTTACTTTAATGGACTCTTTAACTATTATAATTACAATAAACTAACATTTACACTCAAATGAAGCCCTTTTGAAACATGGACCCATGAATGGGCCAAAAGAATAAAGAAAAGGGTTTTAGACCATATATATATATATATATATATATATGTATACATTTAAATCAAAAAAGGAAGATAAGAAAATAAGATTTAACCAAAAATCACTATATGTATATGAAGATAATAAACACAATATATCTTATACTTTGAAATGTGAAAATAATAAGTAAATCCTATAACTAAGAAAGTAATACTTATCTAAAAATAATTTAACTCAATAATCACTAAATTAACCCAAATATTCTAAAAAACTATACATATATATACATAATTAATATAGTTTAAATATCAAAAATACCATATGCTAATGTCTATTCATTATCTCTCAAAATATCAAGTAACTAATATTTAAATATAACATAAGTTAATAAAAAAGGGAAATACATATATATATATATTTATACTTATATTACAAAATAGAATAAAAAGAGATATACAAATATTCTAAAATAGATATATATACTAAAGTTCTAAAATAAGTTGGAAAACATGTATTACATAATCATATATATATATACTAAGGATTAAAAGTCTAAAAGTTAAGAAAAAGGGACTGAAATGGCATTTTTTACATTTTGGCAGATTTACCGACGGAAAACCCGTCGGTAAACAGCCTTTAGTGACAGAATTGGCAAATTACAGCAGCACTCCAATATTTTCCAGATTTATTCAAAAGCCTTAAATTAAATCTAATTCAATCGTTTTGGACTTCCGAACTACCGAAAATGGATCATAGTCGAAAACGGAAGTTCCTAAAACGATGTTTTTATTTTAAAACATTATTTGGAAATTTCTTTTAAATTAAAAAACTTATAATTACAACGTTTTCGACACCCGAACTACCTTTTTATCGGATCACGGTTCGTATTGGGATGTCAAAACGAGGTTTTTACTTTAAAACAAAACCGAATTTTATTTAACACGAAACGAAAATTAAATAAATATGCTAACTAAATAAAACGTGACAAAATAAATAAATGACTAAAGGAATAAGAAACTATAACATAAAAAAAAAAAATAGAAGGAGAGAAATAAATTAAATAAAGAGTCTAGTCCTCGGATAATACCTTTAATTCGGTATCTGACAGTCGAAGCCGATTGATTCCACGAACCGCGAGCTTCCGTTTTTTAATGAAAATTTAGTAAAAATTGAACTTAGGAAATTTGGAATTTTTGAGAAAAAAAATATTTTTCTCAAAAAAAATCCACTCTCTCTCTCTAAAAATGTTTAGAGTGAGAAAGTTTTCCTCTCTCCTTTTTTTTGGCCCCCTTCACCTTGGGATCCGTGCCCTTATATAGGGAAACGGATCCCGGAACAATGGGCGACGCCCAAAAAAATTTGGACGTCGCCCATTGTGGTTGGGCGGTCGCCCAACCTAGTGTTGGGCTACCGCCCAACCTTGTTGGGCGGCCGCCCAACAATGTTGGGCGATCGCCCAACTTTCGTTGGGCGATCGCCCAACGGCGTTGGGCGAGCGCCCAACGCGAGGTTGGGCGCCCGCGCCCAACCCTCGTCGGGCGTCCGCCCGATGCGTTGGGCGTTCGTCCGACGCGGTTGGGTGCCCGCTCGGCGACTCTCGGGGCGTGCCCCGCGCCGTCGGACGCGTGCACTCCGTGGCCGCCGAGCGCGCGTTCTGCGCAGCTAGACGCTCGCACGTCGCGGCCGCCGAACGCACGCTCCGTGCTGCCAGACACGTGTGCTCAACGGCCCACGAGGGCGCGCACCGCCAGCGGTCCCAGGCATTGCTCGGGCGTCGAGAGCGTGCCACTCGCGGTGCGTCCGACGGACGCCGCGCGCACGTCTCGAGCCGTCAAGCGGGCGTTCGACCATCGTCGTCCGCGTGCGGGATGCCGTTGTGTGCCCGCGCCGTGCCGTTAATTTTCCCCAGCTTATTATTCTCTATATATTTTTCAAAACTTCCGGAATCAATCGCTTCGACCGTCTTATTTCAGGTTTTCGTCACAGGTCCTCCGACTCGGTGTCTACACCAGCCTTCAAAGTGTCACTATAAAAGCTTCATCATTTCCTACATTTGGACTTGATCATCAACATTGAATTCAAGAGAGAATCATTATTGAAGTTCCAAAAGCAAAGCAAAATTATATACACACTCATTGTATTCATTTATATAAAAGTTCTAAATTCATTCATTGTGTTCTAAGTTAGAACAAAAGCTATCAATAGCAAAGTTCAGAAGCTCTTCTGTTTGCTTCGGTTATAAGTAGACAGGAAGAGATGAGAATAGATAGCTGAGTGTTGAGTGTAAATGAAGGTACTTTACAGAGGCTCTGTATTTATTGTAAGGGTTTGTACTCTACCTATTGGAAAGAGTTTACTAGTGGATTAAAACTCAGAGGAAGGTACTCTGGGGACTAGATGTAGGTAGGAGGCTGAACTGGGATAAATCACTGTGTAATAATTTCTCTATCCCTTTCCTTCTGATATAATTATATTGCTTGCTTCTGTGCTTAAATTACATAACTTGTGCTTTTGACTATTGTACTCAATATTATACTTAATCAAGTCACACAGAGGTTGCACCTAGTTGTGCAGCCTAAGTGTTTAACATCCAAAAGCAGAATTAAGCTTAGCTTTCGTTAAAAACAGCTAACTAAGTTTGCTTCTGATTCTGAGTGCCTTGTGCTATCAAATTAATTGTGAGAAAATTTATAAAGACTTAAATTTATTAATAGTTCCATTCACCCCCTCCCCCTTTGGAAGTAGACTATATCTCATAAGGGACCAACATACAAGTCTTTCAATAGATCGTTGCTCTCTAGGATGTCGTCGATCCTTGGATCTTGTCCCTATAGCTTTTCTTCGTTCTTTGTGTTGATCACGGTGATAAGATTCAATCGAGTTTTTCCTAATGGATTTCCTTCATTAGGGAGACTTAGATTCATTAGAGTAATCTCTTAAAAGACTTTGAGGTGATCTTTGGTGGGGGGGGGGGGAGGGGGTATAATTTTTCAGATCCTCCCCTTTTATATTCTCTAAAAGGCGTTCTAGAATGATAACACATGTAGTGATATAGGATGGGCTCTCTTCCTCTAGATCGACCTCTTGTATTTTCTTGTTAGGGATCTAGATACAGATGTCTCTTATGACCGTAACTTCAAATGATATGATCTCAGGTAGAACAAACAATGAGGTCTTGTTTGTTTGGACCTTTATTGGCTTCTCTAGCTTCTTTAAATTCTGGTTTAACAACCGTCATTTCTCTCATATGTTCGGCTTTGAGGATATCCATTGATTTCTGAACGGAAACCATATTACAGACGAGTTGTTTAGTAATCTCATCCATAAACTTCCTATGTTTTGGATCCAGCAAACCCAAACATGCCTCCATACGTTAGTCAAACTTTGGAGTAACTTGTAAAAGACTGATTGGATTATCATTTGCGTCTATAAGAGTTATGGATCTCTATAGTGGGTTTGATGAAGAAGGGATGTTTGATGATAAAGGGATCAAAAGACTGATTAATTGAGTCATGGCTTCGTTTATTCATTTCATGCTCACCACACTATTTTGAGGTGTGACAAATTGGTTTAATACATCATTTGCTCCTTGAACTTGTCCAAAAAAAACTTGATTGGCCCCTTGAACTTTCAAAGTGTTCCGATTGCTCCTTGAACTTGCATAAAATCTTCAGTTAGCCCCCTAAACTTGCATAAAGTGTAATCAATTGATTACTCAGTCGTAAAAAAGTAAGTTAATTGCGGAAAATGTATTTCACGCACCTTAGAATGTTATTACATAATTAAGAAATAGATTAAAAAGAAAATTATTGTTTGCTCAACTATACAACTTGTCTTCTCTAATATTAGAATCGTATACTCTGATTTTGGTCGTTTTATTTTTTTTAAGACTTGTGGAATACATCTTCCGCATTTAACTTACTTTTTTACGACCAATGGATCATTTGATTACATTTTATGCAAGTTCAGGAGACTAACTGAACATTTTATACAAGTTCAGAGGACTATCAGAACACTTTGAAAGTTTAGGAGGCAAATCGAGCTTTTTGGATAAATTCAGAGAGCAAATGATATATTAAGCAAAAAAAATTTTTTTTTTTTTTATGGGAAAAAAAATCAATATAGTGGCACCAGAGTAATTGTCCAATTGATAAAAGTAAATTTTGGCAAGAAATAAATGGATGTATTTGAAACACGTAGATAAGATGTGTGAATAAGAATAATACTCCCTTCATTCTAGCAATTAAATTTTTTTCCAAAATATAAGTTTTTCTAATTTTTCAAGAACTTTTAGTATAGTTTTCCGATCCAAGCATTAAATATTTTATCTTGATCCATATGTTTTTCAAAATTACAAGACTTATTCACCAACCATTATATGAGAGAGAATTTTTTTTAATTAATCAATGTAAATTCATTAATTTCACTCCACATTAATTGCATTTCTTAATCTGTGTGAAACAACCTAGAATGACTTATAATTTGGAATGGAGGAAGTAACAATTAACAAAATGACGAAGCAGGTGGAACACGAGAAGTTTGTCCAGCTCAGCCATGATGATTGGCATGATAATGTGCACACGTGGACTTTGATTTGTCAAGTGTCCTCTATCAGAATACTTTATTATTATTTTTCTGAAACCAGAATACTTAACTACTTAGTTCTTTGCTAGTAATATACTACTAATCATCAATTCATCATTCTTATTATATTCAGGGATACATACGGACTTGCCAAACACTATCCATGATCCCTGAATCGGGGTATAGACCCTGTTTGGGAATTAGCTGTTAGCTGTTAGCTGTTAGCTGATTACATTAGCTGTTAGCTGTTAGATGATTACATTAGCTGTTAGCTGTTAGCTGATTACATTAGCTGATTTGACTAGCTGTTTGTGTAGACGTGTTTGGTAAAAATTAGCTGATTGGTAATAGCGGTTTGTGCAAAAAGACGAATAAGGGCATTAATTTTGGCGCAGGAGAAGAGATAGTCTATCTATTAGGGTTAAAGAAGTCCATTAATTTTAATATTGCAAAACGCTAATTGAAAAAGCTCATTTTAAGAGCTTTTTCTAAATTAGCGTTTTCATCCCAAACCTCTCTCCACCAAACACTCCAATTAGCGGTTTCAGTGGTCAAACCTCTAAAGTTGGTCAAAACCGCTCTTTTTATCCCAAAACGCTCTTTACCAAACAGGGCCATAGTAAAATCGCTAGTAGAAAGTGGAGTTAGAAGACACTCTCGAGATGGAGAATGCATGAGCGAGTACGGTTCTGTACAATTCGGAAATTTAAAAATCTCAAGAATTGTATCTATTAAAGTCAACGGTATAATTTGGTTCGGTACCAAAGAAAAAGTCAACAGTTCAATCCGGTTCTGGATCTTTTTTTCGGATATTCGGTACAGGTCTAAAATCTCCAACATATTCACTCAGTAATATTAGGAATTTGAAAATATCCAGAATTGTACCAAATCAAGTCAATGGTATAATTCGGTTCGGTCCTATAGAAAAAAGTTAAAGGTACAATTCAATTCTAGATTTTTTTCCGAATATTTGGTCCGGTTTAAAAATCTCCGAGATCCACACTCAGCCCTACAAACACAGCACAAGGAACGAATTCAAATCTAGTGTGATTCTTTGAATTCTCAGAAATATGACACCAACTGATAGTAGTTAAGAGTAGTAGTTCATCTATTATCAAAATTATATGGCTTCATACATACACAGCCTCCTGAACTTGTCATTTTACCCCCCTAAACTTAAGAGACAACCTATTGACTCCTAAACTGCCTAAAAACCATCCAATTTACCCCTCCTCTCCGATGTGGTGCTGACCTGATAAAATATAAAGCTGCAATAATCCAAGCGCTACGTCGGAAAGGAGAGGTAAATTGAGAGGCTTTTTAGAAGTTTAGGGGTTCAATAGGTTATCCCTTAAATTTAGGGGATAAAATGAAAAAAAGAACAAGTTCAAAGACTGCGTATTAAGCCAAATTATATAATAATAACATTGTTGCTTCTATTTTTATTCTTTAGTTAGCATTTTAGCTAACCATTATTTTATTTAGGCCTAATGCTTCCCCAACCCCCTTAACTTGTCTAAGTTGGTCATTTTACCCACTCAACTCATCGAATGTCCTATTTACCCCCTTAATTCCATAAAAGTGGTATTTCTCACCCCCTCAACTTGTCCATTTATCCCCTCAACTCATAGAATGTTCTATTTACCCCATTAACTTCATAAAAGTGGTATTTTTCACCCTCTTACAATCTGTTATCGAAGTCTAAATTGATAACTTTTTTTAAACGTTAAACCTATATTTATGTTATTTTGTAAGTGGAACCTAAATTGATACTTTCCCAAAAATCATAGGCCTATTTTGGTACATTATCCCTACATATAATGTATTTAACTTGTTTATATTAATGTTCTTGTTCTTTGTATTTTTTATTCGTTCTTTCTCTTTTCAACTTTTTTGACTAATATAAAGGGATAAGAAATACCATTTTTATGGAGTTAAAAGGGTAAATAGGATCATAAGTGGTGAGAAATACCACTTTTATGGAGTTAAGGGGGTAAATAGGATATTCAATGAGTTGAGAAGGGGTAAAATGACAAATTTGGACAAGTTAAAGGGGTGAGAAATACCATTTTTATGGAGTTAAGGAGGTAAATAGGACATTCGATGAGTTAGAGGGGTAAAATGACCAATTTGGACAAGTTAAGGGGGCTAGAAAAGTATTAAGCCTTTTATTTTTTTTATATATATATATATTTATTTATTTTTTGGTCATTATGTACCTTTGAATGTATGGCTTGTTTTCAAAAAGCTTAATATGATCCTAAACTTATTGATAAAAATAGATTGGCTTTCTAAACTTTGCTAGTGTCTCACCAACTCCCTAAATTTACTTATTTTGTATCGTCAGCTCTCTAAACTTGTCCATAAAAGTAGATTAGCTCTTTGTACTTTGCAAATGTTTCACCAACTCATTGAACTTGCTTATTCCATAACAACTAAATATAAAAACTATAATATACTAACTCTCTCGATCATCATCCATTCGATCTCTCAAACCTGCAACACTAACTCTTATAATAGGTTGAAAGGTAGGAGATTAGCTCTCTGCACTTTGCAAATGTTTCACCATTGAACTTGCTTATTTCGTAACACCTAAATACAAAAACTATAATATACTAACTCTCGATCATCATTCATTCGATCTCTCAAACCTGCAACACTAACTCTTATAATAGGTTGAAAGGTAGGAGAAGAGAAAAAATTACCTCTCGAATTGATGAAGATGTATTTTTAGAATTTAGATTTAATAAGTTTTTGCATTTAGTTGTTACAAAATAGACAAGTTTAGGGAGCTGATAAGATACTTGCAAAGTTCAGGGAGTTAATCTATCTTTATAGATAAGTTTAAGGAGATGTTGATACAAAATAAACAAGTTTAGGAAGCTGATGAGACACTAACAAAATTCAGAGCGCCAATTTACTTTTATGGACAAATTTAGGGAACTGATGATGTATTAGGCGTTTTCTAAACTTTGATTTGTCTCCATCAATTTAACTAGTTCTATATATAAGGTTGTTAAATATTAATAATATCTCATTCATATTTAATTAAGGGTTAATTTTAAATTAAACCTTGTGGTTACACGTTTTTGCATATCGTTACCTGTGGTTTTTTGTTACAAACTAAACTCTGTGGTTTATAAAATTTTCATTCTAGATTGACTTTGCCAAATTTGGACGATAATGATCTCAAAATGAAAATTTTCAAGAATTGGATGATATTTTAAGTAACTTTAATTCTTCAACTTTTTAGGTTTGAGGTCATTTAAATGTTGTTTTTTTTATGAGAGAGAAAGTTAATGTTTAGAGAGAAAATTCAAAAAATGATGAGAGACCTTGAAAGTTAGTGTTTTGTGAGGAGATCTGGACATTGAGGGTTTCCTAAATTAGTTGTTTGATGTGGAATGATTCGTTGAGTATACGAAAGTGCTAGAGCACAATAAAGTGCAATTGGTTACATACCGCTTGAAAGGAGGGGCTTCAGTTTGGTGGGATCAATATGTTGAAGACTGAAAATATGGTGGAATGGATCCAATTAGACCCTTACAACGGATGAGGGCCATGATGAGAGAAAGTTCTTACCACCAAATTATGAGTAATACAATTTCCATTCTTACCAATGATGCCTATAGGGCGTATGAAGTGTTCATGAATATACATCTAAGTTCTTTAGACTATCTGTTAGGGCTCAACTTACTAAAATGGAAGTCTAAAGAGCTTTATGCTACTTCTAAGGACTAGGATTTAACATTCGAAAGAATATTGGAATTCAAATGATTCTAAGAGTTTATGATTCATAAAGCCTAGTTATGAAGGAAGAAATGGTGACGAATACCTGTTCCAACTATAGGAACAATAAGAGATTAGGAGTGGAGAATTTATACTTTATAAGAGATCCACCTAAAAATATGGATAAGGGAAAAAACAATGTTGAACCAAGTCGAATGAAGTCCCCATATGGAGGAAAGGGACCAATGGAAGAAGGAAATATGAAGGAAGCTATCGTATCGTTAAAGCTGAATAATCAATATATCAGTCCAGCTCCTTTCAAATGCTTTAGATCCATTATATCGGGTTATCGGTCCAATGAATGTCTTAAGAGGAGAACTACCAAACTGGTTGATAGATGTGAAAATGGTGACTAAGAAGCTGGAGTGTACTGTCAGCCTATCAATGAAATGAGTATTCATAAAAAAGAGTGGGAGAATGTTGTGTTAATCATTTGATGGATTTTAATGTCAAACAAGGTGAAACAAGAGCAAAGGCATCAGCTCTTCTAGACCCGTTATTTAGTACAAGACGGAAAATTTAGTGTCATTATTGATAGTGGAAGTCAAGAGAATATCATCATTTAGAACGTTATGTAAAGTTTTGGGTTAATTCTAGAGGCCCATCCAAATCCTTACATCATAGGATGTATCACAAGCATAGGTAAGCTTAAGGTTAATCAGTGATGTTGAGTTCCTGTTACTAATAGGGGATATACCGATAAGAGATATTGTTAAATGGTAAACATGCATGATTTCCATGTACTATTAGGATGACCACAACAATTGGATTTGTACGCTTTACATTCAAGAAGGAAGAATGCTTACAAATTCAACAAGGATGGGATGAAATACATTCTGACTTCGATAGGAGAAGATTCAGAAAAGAAAGGGAAGATTATGATGATAACATCTTCCTGTAGGAAGTATTTTACCGAATAATTTTCTCCTGACCAACCCATATATCTGATGTTGATCAAGTTAAAGGCAAAAGATTCAGATAAAACTAAATCTAACATGAAAGTTATCAGACCTTTGATAAGAGTTCCAAATGTGTTTCTTTAAGAATTACTAATGCTACTTATGCAGGATATTCAACATCATATCGTTGTTCCCAGAAAATTGGAGATTATAAAGGAACAAGTTGAAAAATTTCTACGAAAGGGATAGATTTGAGAAAACATGAGTTTGTGTGTCGTTTTAGCTTTGCTGACCCTAAAGAAAGATGGATCGTGGAATATGTGTGTGGAAAATTGGGCCATCAAGAAAATTACCATCTGATATAATTTTTCCCATCCCTCGACTAGATGACATTGGGTGGTTCGAAAGTGTTCTCAAATACAATCGAGTGTTCTTATTGGGTTATATGATCATTAGAGATAGAATCGAGTAGACATCAAAAAATTTACAGAAATCAAATAATGGCATACACCTCATAATATTAGGGAGTTAAAGAGTCTTTGTTGATTGGAAACCATTTATATAAGGTAAATCTAGATTTTTAGTACTATCGTTGCCCCCTTAACCGAGTTCCTAGATAAAGGGTGAGGTTTTCAATAAAAAGATGCATAGGAGAACATATTTGCACTGATTAAATAAAAGCTACTACACATGTCTTAGCATTCTCAAACTTTAAGAAACTCTTTGAGGTGGAGGCTATTTCAATAGAGTGTGAATTGGTGGAGTTATAATGCAAGAGAAAAGATACATCGCCTATTTCAGTGAAGCCATAACACAATATGCAACAAAGAATTGTATTCCATGTTTTGCTCACTCAAGACACGGGAGCATTATTTGATTGGGCGAGAATTCATTTTATATATTAATCATCAGGCTTCAAGTATTTGGGAAGTTAAAAAAGATTGCAGAGTTTAATACATGCCAAATGGTCTGTATTTCTAGATAAGTTTTCTTACAAGCTTATCCCCAAATTCGGGATCCAAAAGAATGTGGCATGTGCCCTAAGCCGAAGAGTGAATCTCTTAAAGATAGTAACTCAAGAGATTGATACCTTTGAACTCTTGAAATATGGATATGAAGAGATCTGGAATTTGTTCATATTTGCCAAAAATGTTAATTTAACTGGAACAATGGAGACTATCATTAGATGGATGGATACCTTATGAAGAGAAATAAATTAAGCTTGCTAAGAATGACTATTCAGGAGAAAGTGATGCGAGACTTACATGGGGGAAGCTTATCCGGTCATTTCGAAATGGATAAGATTGATGAAGCTATTAGCTCAAGGTATTATTAGATGAAGTTGAGAAAAGATGTGAAATAACTGGTAGAAAGGTGCTGCATTTCCAAACAACTAAGTGGCATGGAATATCGGGCTACACCAACCACTACCTGTGCCAGATTCGAATATTGGGTCCTCCTAGAAGTCACCACATAATGGATTCAATCTTTGTGGCGTGGATATATATTTTCCAATATGGCACATTTCCTTCCTTATTGAAAGACTAATGATGCATATACAATTGCCAAATTAATTTTCAGAAAGTTTGTTGGGTTACCTAGTTTATGAATAGCATAATTTCTAAAATGGACCCCAAGTTCCTAAGTCATTTTTAGTGGACCCTTTGGGATTTGTTTAATTCCTCCATAAAGTTCAGTGCTACAACACATCCCCTAACAGACAAATAGGCTGAGGTAGTGAATCGAATCTTGGTAAATCTATTAAGGAGCATATGTAATGACAAGCCTAAGACTTGGGGCTTCGATGTGGCAAATGCTGAGTTTTCTTATAATGGATCGACCCATTCGATTCCAAGATATTCACATTCCGCAATTATCTACCGAAAGGTACCAAATCATACCTTAGACTTAGCCCCGGTTCGTAAAGACATGGAAGACAATTATGATACTGAGAAACTTGCTCAAGAGATTCTAATAATGACTGAAGAGGTTCAGAAGAAGCTTGAAATTAAGAACTTCGAGGTAAATGAAAGTGTGGATGCTCATAGGAGAGACCTAGCTAGTGCAGCTAGCAGTAAACTTGGCCTCAAAAGTAAGGCACTTATAAAATGTCGAAGAAGTTAGAACCAAATGTCCACATTCTTTAACTTCTGAATTGGCTGGGCAAAATGTCCCCCTCCTCCAACATCAAAGCTTTGAGCCCTACAAAGCAGATGAGCCCTTGAACTTCCCAACATAAGATGACGAGCTCAAACCTCTTAAGGAATGAGAGACTGATGAGGACATCTTTCCTGAAGGTAAAGATTCAGTCAAAACAGATCTTTGAATACCGTCTCAAGAAGTTTAGCCGGATCACGACACAATTGAAGATCGTTGTTGAGCGATTTCCACAAGTGCACGGTTTTGCTTGTAGTAATAAAAAGATATCGATCCCACAAGGAACGTTTTTTCACAAAAACTTATTTTAATATAGTTTAAATACGATTTAAGGTTTATTTAATAGATAATCGTTAATTGAATTTGGTTTTGAGTTTGAATTAATAAGAATCAGATTGGAAAATATGTAGAATGTTAGAAATCAATTCTGTTTTGAGTATGAATTACAAAATAGAAACGTTTAGTGTTTAAAATAAGAGAATAATTGTACTCGTTTGCATTAAGCAAAGAAAACAACTTTAAACTTTGTAAAAATTATAAATGTGTAATAACGTAAACTCCTTCAATTAAAAGGCTTTGAACCGCGGACGATCTTCCTACGGTCGGGCAAGATCGCTACCTTAATCAAATTAATACTTATTTCCGATAAGCCGACCTAACGATCATATCGTCCATAAGAATGAATTTGCCCAAGTGTTCAACAAAGTTTCCTTGTAAAGATATTGAATTTAACTATGTTTTAATGAAAACACCAGAACTCACTTCAGATCATTTACCAAAGTGCTACATAAAAATCTATTGAATTGCATGAACTTTTATTAGATGAAGTATGAATTGATACAAGTTTACAGAGAATAAAAAGCATGGAAGCATTCAAAACGACATTGGACTTCCGGGTCGTCAATCCTTTCCTCAAACCTTGTTAGAGTTTGTCAGGCTCCGGGGTCGAATCCGCTACTTAATCTTCTCGCTGAATCTTCAGAATAGAGATGGTATTTCTACTACCAAAATGTAAACTAGTCTTCGAACAGATCTTAATCTAAATCTAATTGCTACTGTGTTTGTAATTAATTAATAAACAATGTGTGTACATTATATTGCTTTTACAAAATCGAACTTCTAACTCTGAATCGTTTCTGACTCGGAATTTCTGCATAAATTCTGTACTAATCTTAAAAATTTAACTCTCTACAACTCTGAATTCAACTCTTTATTTATAGATGTTGAAGAGTCGTGTTTAGGGGCCGTGTCCGCTGCGAAGAGACGTTTCTATCCACCCAAACGGGCGCGTTTCTTTGAAATTGAACATGTGAAGATAGTGCTGCCAGAGTTTCTGATCTTACCGAGATCTCAGAATCTCAGCCGAGATTGAGGGAGCAATTTTCAGCCTTTCGAATGCAAGAGAAGAGTGTTTGGGAGATGCGTGTCGCGGCCGAGATTGGGGAATCTCGATCGCGACACGAGTGATTTCTTCCGGCGTCGACTTCGTTTCCCGTCTTCGTTTTCGGTGTGTTTGATTTTCGTCGTCTTTGACTCTTTTTGTAGGGTTTTTCCTTCGTTTTTGACCTATTTTCGTTCCTATTTGGATTTTACCAAATATTTAAGTACCTTGTGTGAAAGAAACATATTCGGACATAAAAGTACTCTAAATAGATATAAACAACACAAATTCATAACAAAACTGATGTAAATATTAATGATATTTTAGGTATATTTTGGGCTAAACAATCGTACATCCTAACCAATAGAGGATCCGACAACCTTTGATTGAAGCATCTCAACCCGGGTAATCACTCTAAAGATAAGAGATTTTTATTCAGAGTTGTCTGGATTTGTTCCTCGCTCTTTCTAACCGTACATTTCCTTATTTGTGAAAGGAATAACTCTATAATGATTTTTGTTAAAGATATGACTTTTCTATACCTAGAGAAAGTATCTAGGATTTTTATTTTCAGTCTATAAATATATAATTTCATATTGTAAAGGGGATTGTCTTTTAATTATCGATACTTGAAAACTTGTCAAGGTTCAACCTTTAAAGAACTCGGTGTTTCTATATTTTTTGGATTTTTCCCGAAGTAGGTGCATTTGATTTTTATTGGCTTAAAATCAAAATTTTCACCTTTCTTTCTCTCAATCCATATCTATTTGAGTATTTTTTTAATAAGTTATTATTTTGATCATACAATATAATTATATAATAATTATAGATTGAATAGTTTTAAAAAGTCAGATCTTGACCACTCTCTCCATTTTAATTAGCTGAATTTATGCTTATTCTTACATTCAAATTTAGGAGTATATTACACAAGAATTAGCTTAGAAATTCTGTATGTCAAAAATTGAAATTCAGGCTGAGGATTTATTTAATACAAATTATGTTACTCTCTATATATATATATATATATATATATTACTCTGTATTAATACATAAGTCTACATGAAAAATATTAATAATAAAATAGGGCAGTTAAAAGAGAAGTTGAATAATGGGAATTTGAACATATTTTTATACAGTATTCTATTAGTCGGCGCCGAGTTGTTTACTTTTTGTGTATATTTTCTATAAATGAAAAATCTTAGTTGGCCTATAATTTGGAATTATTAAACAAAAAATAGCAATTGGTTTCATAAAATAAATGTAGTCAATAATTGTTTCAATTAATTAAATTAATTATATAAATCTTAATTTCAATTTGAAATATTCAAAATTAAAATTATATTCCATATAATATACCCCAAATGAACATATGTGGCTTCCTAAATATTGTTATTATATACATTAAGAACTTAATTGATTAATGGAAATACTATAATGATGATTAATTAGTATAGATATACCACATGACTAAGTTTATTGTTAATGTTTAATTATAATATATTGTTGAGTTAATTTGTATTTTTTATAAACTTAAATTGCTTAAATAATGTTTATATTTGGGTCAATTTTCAATTATGCTAGAGTTGACTATATATGGATGGGCCAAGTTATTACTATATATGAGTTGTGTCTATCTTTTTCTTAAAAAAAAAAATTAAAGTTTTGTACTCTTTTATTTATTTTTTTTCTCTAAAATCATTAGTTGTTTGATAATTTATTTATTCAAACTAGCTTACTTTCAAAATTAATTTCAATGGATTGACGGAAATTATTAGAGCTATTGCTTACCAATAATTTGTAAGGTGAGTAATTATTTGTGTTACTTAGAAGGTTTGATAATTAAATTAAACGTTTAAAATTAGGTATTTGCTAAGTCTTAGCTTATAAAATTATTTTAAATTTTCAATTAAATCAAAATATTATTTATAATATATTTTTAAATTCAATACTTATTTTAAATATTTATCAAACACTTACATCATTTAATACTTTCAGTATTTATAATATTTAATACGTAAATTTATAATTTATTTTTCAACATTTAATAATCAATTTTATCAAACATTATTTTAGTTTTGATAGATAATAAACAGAAGAATAATATTAATTAAGGGGGAAAACATATTTTTCATTCAACAAATTTTGTTTAATTTCTTTGTATAGGATTTTAACAATTGGCTTATTCTCTACCTTTTTTAAATCATTAAATTGATAGGTTACTTTTTCCCAATAAGAATAAATAAGAAATAATATAGAAAATGAGTTGTAGGAAATATCTGCCCGTATTAATTTAGATCAAGTAGATTATGGATTCGAGTTTTATCTAATTAAGCTATTAGATAATTAGAAATCCTAATTGTATTGAGAGATTAATTCATATCTTAGAAGAAATGTAATTGTTTCATTCATAGGAAAAATAGTATATCTTGACATAAATAATTAAAAAATTACAATCGAATCAAAGGAGTATAGCACAGTTGGTACACCTCTAGATTGGAGGTTGTAGTTTAAACTCATCGTCTTATTAAAAATATATATAAAAAATTACAATCGAAAAGTACATGAGATAAAGCTGAATCTTCAATATCATAGACCGTGATAGAGCAATAACAGATAGTGTTTGAAACTTTTTTTAACACAACGACGAGAAACATACTCCATCCAGAATCGACTTTATAGGTTTTATCTCTAGGACTGACTTCATGATCTTTCAATGAGCTAGATCTATGTGATGATAGACAAAACTCTTCTGTTTTCCACAAAGGGAAACATGATAACATCCATATAAGGATACAAGCGGTAAACGTCCATATAGGGAGACAAACCACAACCACACATATATGGAAGAAAAAACAATAAAAAAAACTACATACATATAAAGAAGAAACTACAAAATCTACCATAATTACAAAATTTAGTCAATAAAGAAAAAGAAAAAGAAAGCAAATAAATGGCTCAGTTAGACATAATCAAAACAATTAGTATCAAAGAAAATACAAGATCTCCCTCTTTCTCTCTCCCCCTCTTAATTTGATGCCTCTCTCTATACAAGGGTACTTTGCATATAGATCGTGGAATAATCATTCTTCCTCTCAAACAAATTTAGTGTAGGAATAATGTGATCGGTAATACAAGTCTGTGGTTCAAATTCCTTCATTGTTATATCAACGATAACATGTACTGTAAGAGGTAACCTGATAAACCTGTGTTTGAAGTCGTATGGTTAATTGAGTAAAAACCTTCATTGATATTAGAGCTTCTAAAATTTGTAATATGTCTAATTGATCCACGTTTTATGTTTGAAATGATGTTTTTAACTAGTATGTAATAATCATATGTGTTAGGGTTAATTAAAATTTACTTAAAACATATTTTATGAATTTTTTATATGGAAAAATGGACCGAAAATCGCTAAATATTGTTAATTTGTAAATTGTACTTTACTATTTTAGAAAATTATTCTAATCTCAACAAAGGGTAGGTTATGAGCAAACCCAACTTTCTACTTATAATTTTGAAAAACCAATCTTACCAACATGACTAGAGATCCCGAAAACCCCAGGACAGAAAAAAGTTGGAGAACAAAAGATGTTCGGAAGGCGGCCCACTGGCCCTCACATGCTGCCAATGTTCCCTACATGTCAAGTACCACACACACCACATTGCATGCCATGATTGGCCACATGGCGCATAAGGTGGAAAATAGAAATTCGCCACTTGGTAGTGCATGTACCACACATGCCAACTTTCTGTGTGATGCGTGTACTGATGCGTGAGACATTATAGGGGAGGTTTTCGACCTTTTTTTACAAACCATGTTTTTGTAATTTTTTATATGTTTAGAGTAGTTTATTTAATTTTTAGGTAGCATAATGTTTATTCTGATTTTTTAAATATTTTAAAATTATTTTAAAATTACAGAAAATAATTTTAAATTCCAAGAAATTACATAAAATTATAAAAAAATCTCATAACACTAGAAAATCTTTGAAACTACATAAAATTAATCAAAATATGTTTTTTATTAATACAAAGATAAAAGTAAACGTACTTTCATGTTTTTCTATTTTCTATCTAGCAGTTATGGCTATCATTGTTCGAGTTCTTGTTATTGCTCGATATCCTAATCAAATTACCATGTTAAATAATTTGGGGAATGAAATCAACTATTGCAAAATGAGTTGGTTTGTCACTAGGGATGATATATTGGCAATCTCATCTCATATTATAAAGCTGCAAACATTAAAGCAAGAAAGTATTATGGTTGGAGGTTTAGCTCATGGACTAAGTCATAAGTTACTCTTCAATAGATTGAAGGAGTCATTTTTATCTCCAAATCTGAGAAGTTTGTTGACTGAAAGTTGGATAACTAGTAGAGAGTGTTACAGTCTAACTGTATAACTTTCTTGGAATGTTTGAACCTAGAGGGTGTAAAAATTCTCGAGGCCAATTCTTGCAAGGAGTTGAGATCTGGGAAACATATTTCTACCTTGCGGTATAAAAGGAACTTTAGTGAAACCCCGAATTATTTTTATTTAAAAGTCAGGAAAATTATCCCGATCAAAAGAATGTATATGTGAATATATTTTAAACGAACTTCATTAGTTTAAGTTCAGTTGGCTAAGTATTGAGGTTAAAAGATTTGAGATAGTGTCTAAATGTTTTATGGATAAGATTATTAATATGTTGTTACTTGAAAATTTTCGAAATACTTAATAAAGTTTATTGTTTTGAATAATTTATTTATGAAATCATTTATTACTTAGTTATTAAATGCTATTTACGAATAGAATTTAACTAATGATGAACTCATAATAATATATCACATTAATAATCTTCTTGTATGTGTTGCAAGATAGTTTTATGTCTTAATACATAATTTGCCCTCTGAACTTGTCCAATGATCCTGATTGGCCCCCTTGAACTTTTAAAGTATTCTGATAACCACCTCAACTTGCATAAATTGTCTAGATACCCCCTAACTTGCATAAAATGTAACCAACTATTCACTCGGTTGTAAAAAAAAAGTTATATGCGGAAGGTGTGTTGCAAGCATTTTGAAAAAGTAAATCGACCAAGGTCGAGTATGCAATTAAAACATTAGAGAAGACAAGTTCTACAGTTAAACAAGTAAGAACTTCATCTTTAATATATTTTAATATATTCTTGAATTATTTATTACATTCTAAGGCTTGTGTAACACATCTTCTGTGTGCATCTTACGTTTTTTTCACAACCGAATGATAATTGATTATATTTTATGCAAGTTGAGGGGTCTATCTGGATATTTTACACGTTGAGGGGGCTATCAGGATACTTTAAAAGTTCAGGGACCAATCAAGCTTTTTGGACAAGTTCAGGAGGCAAATGATGTATTAACCCTAGTTTTATATATGAAACTTAGTTCGCTATGCATGTATATATCTAGTATAAAAACTTCATTAGGTCTCTTTTCTGAATCAAAATCTAGTATAAAAACTTCAATAGTTAGATGTAGATTGCGTGTATAGAACTTTCATATATTGAAATCTAGAACTTCCTTATGACTTATGCAATTAAGCTACATAAAGACCAATTTATTACGATGTCAATTGTATCAAAATCAATTATTTTTTAATTGAACAAGCACCTCAAATTAAATGGAAGATAATTATAAAGCATGAAGTATTAAGATCATATATGTGCTATAGGAATAAGAAGTTCGTGAACATTTGGAGACAGTCTTGGTTGAACCTGAAAAAGGAGCAACTTCTCGTTACAGGAGGGACAAAGATGCTTATCTTGCATGGAAAAAGAAGAATTTCACTAACTGTCTCATCATACTTAGTCTTGTGGGTGATGACTTGACTAAGCGATTTCGTGAACATTAGACTGCTAAGGAGCTGAGTTAATAGACAGTGACAGTACAACAAAATAAAACAATAGCACTATACGCTCCCTGCGCGCCGTCTATAGAAACCTTTAGAGGATGCTTTTCGAGGAATCTTCGTGACAAAGCTCTGGTCTCTGATCATTAAGTTTGATACTTATAAGATACGACATGATCATACTATGAAAAAGAATCTCAGACACATGGCTAGCATGATCAGCCAGCTTAGTGCAGTGGTCATAAGATGATAGATGACAAACTTTAAGTTGTTGCCCGTTCTTTCCCTAACAGTAAAAGAGCATATGAAAATGCACCTAACTCAGTCTAAAACTGTTAAGAGTTTCGAAGAAGCTAGAAAGCACCTTGAACTAGAGGACGACCATTCCACATCATCTATGATAAATGTTGAAGCAAACTTGAATCAACAAATGAAAATTGCTAGAATTCGAAAGCCCAACCACTTGGTCTATAAGAATCTGATACCATGTCAAGGAATCAATTGAACTAAAAGTTTAAGCTAGTAGTTAAGATCCAAAAATAACTTTTATTATTATCTCTAACAATTTTGATTCATAATAATAAATTTTCTCTTTCAAATTTTTGTATAATTTTGATATTTTTTTCATAGCTCCGTATTACTACTATTATATAATTCTCAACTGTCATTTCTAACATTTTAATATTTCCATAATTTGGTGGACCGCAGTGCCCTCTTTCTGAATTGATTTCATTTTAGATGACTCTAATGGAATGGAGAAGTTTTATTTTAGATAGTTTCATTATTTCATTCTTTGTAAACTATATTCTCTTGTATTTATTTAATTCTTTTTGGGCCTAGCGCTTTCGGAGTGCGGGGGTGCCAGACTCATTGGGATGCCTTGCTTTCGCTCTTGCTAGTCTCCGGCTTTTACTAAAAAAACATAGTTAACCAATACATAAAAATATATTTAAATGTAAATACATTTTTTATATCGAGAATAATCAAATTAGTTCAAGGGGCTATTTCATACTTTTGGATAACTATATGGGAAAAAATATAACTTTTTGTATCCCATTTTTTCTGCTTCACGTGCCTATAATGTCTACTACTCAAGTTGCCACGTTGGGCGGAAAAGACATTTGATGTCACTTTAAATATGTTTAGAGTGCTAATGAGCCACTCTTAAAATTTAAGGGATCAATCGATTTTCTAACCAAATTTAGACATTTGTGATATATTCAACCTATAGTAAAACCTTTGCAAATTAATATTGTTGGGATCATGATATTTTATTATTTTATAGAAATATTAATTAATCGATCAATTAATATTTTTTAATTTAAAGAGATTTTTGTAATTTATTGAAGTTAAATTTTGATTACATAAAAAAGCATTGTATCTTAGAAAAATTCATGTATCATTAATTGAATTAATTTAAAACATAGATTCATTGTACATAATATTAATGAAAACTAATAAATAATGTTCATTGTTTCTTGATAATTAAGTATTATTCATTGTGTTGCAGCGGTACAAGGGTAGAAGTGACAGATTCGGGGCTGAACAATATAGCTCAGCTTCTCAGGCCTACTCTAAAGTTCTGAGATAGCAGGAGGATTTTTGGAAACAGAGAGCGAAGCTGTTTTGGCTCCAGAATGGCGATTCCAACACAAAATATTTTCATGCGTATGCGTCAGAGAGGAAACGTCATAACAGATTCAGTGAGTTACAGAATGAGGTAGGGGACAGGTGTACTTGGGGCTCAGGGTTGGAGGAGCTTCTGACAGGCTATTTTAGCAATATTTTTTCTAGCTCTGGCGTTGAGGATACGCTAATTCTTGACTGTGTTCGGGCCAGGTTATCAGACCAACACAAAGCAGTTCTGGCAGAACCCTTTACAGCAAGTGATGTGAAGAGAGCTTGTTTTGAAATGCATCCGGATAAGAGCCCGGGTCCTGACGGGTTCAATCCTGCATTTTATCAAAAGTTCTACGGGACAGTGGGGCCCGAAATTAGCGCAACATGTTTAAATTACCTCAGTCAATGCAGACTTCCTCAACACTTGAATGATACTCTAATTATTCTCATCCCGAAGAAGCAGAATGTAAAGCTAGTGTCAGACCTGAGGCCGATAGCGCTCTGTAATGTACTTATGAAAATCCTAAAAAAATGTTAGCCAACCGGATTAAACAGGTGCTTAAAGAGGTAATTTCAGTCAACCAGAGTGCATTTCTGTCAAACAGACTCATAACGGATAACATCCTTGTGGCTTATGAAATCATTCACAAGTTAAAGGGATCAAGGCATGGGCAGAAAGGATCGGTGGCGCTTAAACTAGACATGAGTAAAGCATACGATCAAGTTGAATGGGGCTTCATAGAACACATGCTTCATAAATTAGAATTTCCAACCAACTGGGTAAGATGGAGTATGATGTGTGTAACGACAGTCTCTTACAAAATTTATCAGGATGGTAGAGAGATGGGCCCCATAACTCCGCAAAGGGGACTCCGGCAGGGGGATTCCCTATCACCATTTATCTTTCTTGTATGCGCAGAAGGTTTAACAGCAAGTCTAACGGCAAGAGAAATGGAAGGCAGAATTCATAGGATTCAAGTCGCCAGACAGGCTCCGCGAATATCACATTTATTCTTTGCCAATGACAGTCTATTATTTTTTAGAGCAAACAAAGAGGAAGCTCAAAGTATTCAACAATGCCTCACAGACTATGCAAAAGCCTCAGGACAATGTATCAATTTCGAAAAATCCTCTCTGTTCTTCAGCGCTAATACCACCGCGGTATCAAGAGCAGAAGTAATCGATATTCTCCATGTGGCGGAGGTCGAGATACTCGATACGTATTTGGGAGCGTCGATTGATATTGGCAGAAGTAAGATGAGCATTTTCAGACCCCTAAAAGACAGAATTTGGAACAGAATCAACAATTGGAAAGAGAAGTTCTTGTCTAGAGCCGGGAAAGAGGTGCTAATAAAATCAGTTTTGCAAGCCATACCAACTTATATGATGAGCATATTCTTGTTACTTAAGGAGTTCTGTGAGGAAATCAATAAAATGCTCAATCAGTTTTGGTGGAGATTGATAGGGGTCAAAAACCCCTATTTTTTAGTACGGTTTTAGGGACGATTTTGTATCTTTTATTTTCTTTTTATTTACTTTAATAGTAATTTATTATTGTTTTGTCAATTTTATGTTTTTAAATTACTTTTTAGCTTTTTATTAAATATTCCTAACTTTTGTCAAGTATTTTGTCACTTTTAGTAAATTAATCTCTATTTATTATTTTGAGCTTTATCTGTACCCAAAATTAAGAAATTAACCTACCAAAAATAAATCAAATTTGACTTGTTAATTAAAAAAGGATTTTTGGTAGGATAATTAATTAATTTTGGGTGAATTATCTAAATAATATTTTTTGAGATTATGTGCAGATTTTTAGATAAACGTGGAGATTTTTAAGGATCAGAATCAAGGACCCACTCGGCGCATCAAATTCAAATAAAAGTCATGCAGAATATTTTGGCAGATTTTTAGGGATTATCTTTGGGCTTTTTGTATTTAATTAATTAGATTTTTTATCCCCATGGATAAATTAGTTTTTATTAGATAATAATTGGAGAGTTATTTTTCCATTAGAATAGCTTTTTTATTAATTAGTCTTTCGGTAGGAAAGCTTTTTATTAATTAGTCTTTCATTAGGAAAGCTTTTTATTAATTAGTCTTTCATTAGGAAAGCTTTTTATTAATTAGTTTTCCATTAGGAATAGGTTTTAGTTTTTCATTATAAATAGTTCCATTTGTTAGGAATTATTGGCATCTTTCATTAATTGTAATTTACTTTAGCTTTCCCCTTGAAGTTCCTCTCCATCTCCTCCATCTTCTTCAACCTCCATTGAAGCTCCTCCAAAGCTGTTCACCGAGGAATATTCAAGGTCCGTCCTTAAGACCTAGGAAGCCGACTGCAGAGTAGACAGGTTCCCTGAAAGGGATTTTCGTATCTCCTTTTATCTTTCCTTGTTTGTACTCTTTGATACAGTCTATGAATCCTAGGCTAATTGTATCCTGTGACATTGTTCTTCGCCTTTAATAATATTTTAGCTCTTGTTTTGTTCTATGATTATTTGTTTAATCTTTGTCTTACGCTTTATTCAATTGGTTTAACTCATTCAAAAGCCCCAAAATCTAGTAGGCACATATTGTGAGCTGAATCTGACCTAGTCAGAGCCTAAGAGATTGACGACCTCTTAGTTGATTAAGCCCAAATTGTTGAGCCTTAGACCTAGTTTTGGTCTTACAAGGGAATCACGCACTAGGAACTTCAGGAGGGTAAGTAGGGTTAATCGCCTTGAATACAAGTGACTTAGATTAGGTTTTTAATCAATAGACCTAATAACCTAACTCCATTATTATGGTTCATACCATGTTCCTCCGGGTAATTGCATTAGTGAAAGATCACTTAGGAGTAGTATAACTTAATTAGGAGTAGTTTAACTTAATTATGCGTAGAATAACTTAGTTAGAATTAGTATAACTTAGCTAGGAGTAGCACAATTCAACCTAGGAGTAGATTAACTTAAACAAACAAACTCAAAACCCACAAAGCCTAGATAACACCTGACACCAAGTAATTCGATACTTGTAGTAAATAAGTCTTGTTGATTCGATACCTGGACTTTCCAGATTTATTACTTGATAACGACGGGGTACACTTATCCCTAAGATCGGCCTCCCTCCACAACCGCGGGAGGCCGCGTTAAGTTTTTGGCGCCGTTGCCGGGGATTTATTTCTTCTGCAGTATCGAACCAAAGGTCGATTTGTTAGTTTAGGCATTCCTTTGTGAATATCTTTGTGAATATCATCTATACTTGTTTATCTATACTTGTTTATAATCGTTTATACTTGTTTATATATAATCCTTTATACTTTTCTTTTTGTGAATATTTGTTTTTAATTTTTCTTGTTATTTCTAATGATTCTTCTTTTTTGAGAAAATGGCTAGAAACAATGGAAATAAGGAGTCTGTTACGCATTTGCTTAACTTCCTATCTACTCACGAAGATCAAACTGACGATTTGTATGCCTCAATTAAAAATTTATGCATACAAAAAGGGATCCTAGTGTTGAAACACATTTCCACATAATTTTGATTTGACAAAATTGTTTAAGTGTAATTAAAAATATTCTAAACACACTAAGTTTAAATGCTTTTATTTATTCTACTAATGTGTTTGTTCAATGTTGAGTTAAATTGTTTATAAGACATAAAGATTAAAAGGCCCAAAGCCCAATACGGAAGTCAAAGCCCAAGTCAAATAGTTCAAGGCAACTCGGCCCGCGTATGTCAAAACGCTGTCGTTATGTACAAAACGCAGCTCAGCGGAAGAAGGATCTAGAAGACCTTCGTTGAACAACTTCGGGACGAAGCTGCTGAGTTGAATCAACAAAGAGTACAAGACAGCAGCTGAGCAAGAACAACTTCCAGACAAAGTGTTTCCACTTTGGGTAAAGTTCAGAAGACACAGAACGCTGTCTAGTTGACCTTACCATAAATGGAGAGGCATTCTGCCGAGCTGACTAAAAGCTGCTCAACACTGACCGAGGACAAAAGATACTCAAATCTGATTGGCCGAGAGCTCTGAGCAAGACTGAGTGACAATGACAGGAAGCCGTTTCCCTCCAACGGTTATTTCGAAATTCGAAATGACCGATGTCTCAGACGTCTCTATAAATAGAGCCCTTTAGTTGCTTCATTCAACACAGAACTTGATCAAGCCATTATGCTGACCAAAATTCTACTCAAAGTTCTGCAAGAAAAAGAAAAGCAAATTCTTACACCAAATTTCATATCTTTCGTGTAAAAGTCTAGAGTGATTATTCAACTTTAAGGTGTCTTAGCAATTGTTGTTTAGGATAAATCTTTATCATTTCTAGATATTAGAAAGGAGAAGCTGAGTACTCGGTTATAGTACTCAGCGTGAGATTAGGAGTGAGTAGAGGTATAGAGGAAGGTACTCTTGTTATACTCAGCTTCTAAGATTGTAAAAGGTTTGATGCTCTACCGTTAAAGAGCTCAGTAGAGAATTCGAAATCTCGGAACGTGTTCCCGGGACAGGACGTAGGCTTGGAGGCCGAACCTGGATAAATCTGCTGAGTAATATCTTTCTAACCTTAAACTCCTTAATATATATATTGCTTGCTTAAACAAAACTGACCAAGTAAAGAGGTCAAGCTGAGTTGTGTGTATTGAGTATCTGAGTTCAGGAATAGACTCAAAGTGCTATCTCCTAACTCAACGAAAGAAGCTGACTTAGTCGACAGTTGACTAAGCTAGTGTCTTATCGACTCAGCGTGCTGTGTAATCCTTTTAAAGGAAAAAGAAGTCAGCCTTAACGTACTTAAATTTTAAAATAGCTCCTATCCCCCCCCCCTTGGAACTAACTTGTTACGTTATAAGGGACCAACAAGTGGTATCAGAGCATAAAAGCTCGCTGTAAAAGGTTTAACTACCTTGAGCTGATCCCCACTATGGCTGAAAACAGCACTCGGTTTCTCCCAGGAAACCAAACAACTCAGATTTTACCTGAGGGGCTGTCCATTACTCGGCCTCCCCTATTCTTCGGGTCTAACTATACCTTCTGGAAGAATAGGATGAAAAACTTTATTCAGGCAACAAACATGAGTGCATGGCTTTCAATAGTCCAAGGCTCGTTTGTTCATGTTGAAGTTGTGGCTGGCCAAACAGTTGTCAAAGCTGAGGCCAAATGGACAGAGGATGATCTCAAGAAGCTACAAAATCACGCTTCGGCTATAATTATGCTTCACTGTGCGCTTGATGCTATAGAATATAATAAGATATCAGGTTATTAGTCGGCGCAAGAGATCTGGAAGAAGCTGGAAGTCACCTACGAAGGAACCAACAAAGTGAAGGAGTCCAAGGTGAACCAGCAGATGAGACTATACGAGCTATTCGAAAAAAAGACTTGGGAAGATCTTCACTGAGGAAGAACAAGTCAAGAAGATTCTTAGGAGTCTTCCTAAAAACTGGCAAGCAAAGAAGACTGCTGTTGAGGAAGCTCAAGACTTAACCACCTACAAATATGATGAACTCATCGGCTCATTGCTGACCCATGAGATCTCAATGAAGAATTTCGAGGTGAAGGAAAAGTCTGAAGACAAGAAGCAAAAATCTCTTGTCATGAAAGCTGACTCCACTGATGGGAGCTCAACAGATGATGAAGAGATGGCTATGTTCACAAGGAAGATGAAAAGGCTGTTCAGAAAGAATGACAAATATTCTAAGAAGCCTCACAGAAAGTTTGATAAGTATAAAGCTGAGTCCAGCGACAGCAAATAAAAGAAGGACAACTCAAAGCCCATTACATGCTTTGAATGTCATCAAACTGGCCATATCAAGTCAAGCTGCCCCACGCTGAGGAAAGAAAGGAAGAACGGCAAAAAGGCAATGGTGGCAATATGGAGCGACAGTGATGAGTCTTCATCATCAGAAGCTGATGCCACTGAGTCAGCAAAGATCTGTTTTATGGCTGACGAACTTACTGAGCCGTGCGTCTCTGAGCATGCTGACCCCTCCATTGCATCTGACGATGAGGAGCAATCAAATGAGGTAATATCACTTCCCCAGCTCAGAAATGAAATGGTAAATGCCCTGAGTGACCTCTACACACTTGTCAAAAAGTGTAATAAGAAAGTTAGAGCACTCAGCAGGCGTTGTGACGAGGTTGAAGAGGTCAAGCTGAGTGACCTCAGATTCCTTCTTCAGGACAACTCAGCTTTGCATGATAACATGGAGATCATACATAAGTCTGTTTCTGAAGTCCAATCAAATTCTAAGAAACTGAGAAAGGACGTCACAACTATCCAGAACCAACTAAAGGTTCCAAACAAAAAAAATATTCCTCTGAATACTCAGTACCAAGGTACTGGTCAGTAGAGATGGAATCCTCAACGGAAAGTCCAGTGTGACTTCTGTGGGAAGAAAGGACACACCATAAAGGTGTGCTGGCACGCTCAGCACTTGGGTGCTGACCAGTTAGTGAGATATCCTAAACGGAAGGTCAGCTGTGACTTCTGTGGAAAGAATGGCCATACTGTCCAAGTATGCCGCCATAAAATTAAATATGATGCTTTACCTGTTGAACCTAACAAGCAATGACCCAAAAAGAATTGGGTACCTAAGAGTAACTAGTTACATTGCAGGTAAGCCTGAGGTGTGCTGAGAAGTCAAAGATGTGGTATATTGACAGCGCATGCTCGAGGCATATGACTGGTGATGAAACTCAGTTTATCACATTTGAGCGTAAACAAGGATGAAGCGTAAGTTTTGGAGACAACAAAAAGGGTAAGATAGTAGGGTCAGGAACCGTTGGAGGTAATCCTACTATTGAGTCAGTCTCCCTATTCAGCGGACTCAAATATAACTTACTCAGCGTAGCTCAGCTATGTGATAATGGGAGAAAAGTTATATTTGATGACACTGGATGTAAAATATATGAGGGTAAAACTAATGAGTTAATTTTAACTGCCCCTCGCATTGATAATGTCTTCATGCTGAACTTGGAGAAAAAGTTTTCAAAAACTGTATGCTTAGTTTCAAAGGAAGAAAATTCCTGGTTATGGCACAGGAGACTTGGTCATGTAAGCATGGACCTCCTGGACAAATTAGCAAGAAAGCAATTGGTTGAGGGACTGCCAGAACTTAAATTTGAAAAAGATCAACTATGCCACGCTTGCCAAGCTGGAAAACAAACCAAACAATCTTTTCATAGTAAAAATATTGTCTCAACTAAGCGTCCGTTAAAGTTACTACACTTGGATCTCTTCGGTCCAGTCCAGCCGCTGAGTCTGGGTGGAAGAAAATTTTCCTTAGTCATTGTAGATGACTTCTCTCGGTACACTTGGGTCATCTTGCTGAGCAGCAAGGATGAGACCTTTAAGACATTTTCAAATTTGGTTAGAAAACTTGAAAATGATAAAGACCTAAAATTGGCTCACATCCGAAGTGATAATGGTGGAGAATTCAAAAACCAACAGTTTGTTGAATTCTGTGAAGCCAGCAGCATTGACCATAATTTCTCTGCTCCTAGGACGCCTCAACAAAATGGGGTTGTTGAAAGGAAGAACAGAACCTTGGTTGAAATAGCCAGGACAATGCTGAGTGAGCATAGGCTTCCAAAGTACTTTTGGGGAGAAGCTGTTAACACAGCGTGCTATATTCTTAATAGGGCTCTTGTTAGACCTATACTAAAGAAAACCCCTTACGAAATTTGGAAAGGACGAAAGCCCAACATTGGATACTTTCGTGCCTTTGGCTGTAAATGTTTTATTTTAAACACCAAAGATAGCCTAGCTAAGTTTGACTCAAAAGCTTATGAAGCTGTCTTTTTAGGCTACTCAACAAACAGCAAAGCATACAGAGTTTTTAATAAACGAACTCAAGTTTTAGAAGAGTCAGTACATGTTGAGTTCGACGAAACTAACCCTGCAGGAAGATATCTGCCGCTGACCGAGGATGATCCACACTCAGTACCCGCTGATCAAGATACAGCCACTGAGTCATTCGCTCAAGGGCTAACCAAAGGTAAAAGTGAACCAAATATAGTTTTCACTGACCATTCTTCACCTGCAGAGATTGTTGAAACAGAGACAGCACAAGACATAAATCTACCCAAGGAGATAAGGATTCCAAGAGGGCACTCAGAGAGTGCAATCCTTGATGCCACTGAGAATACCCTGATGACAAGAAATCAACTCAGGAGATACCTCAGCAACGTGGCCTTTGTCTCAGTTCAGGAACCAAAGAATTTCGCTGAAGTTGAGTACGACGAGTTCTGGATAATGCAAGAGGAGCTTGATCAATTCAGAAGGAATGCTGTATGGGAGTTGGTGCCTCATCCAAAGAGTCAGAAGACTATTGGAACAAGATGGGTCTTCTGAAACAAGCTGGATGAACATGGGAACGTGGTCAGAAACAAAGCAAGACTTGTAGCTCAGGGCTACAGTCAGCAAAAAGGTATTGACTACGGTGAGACCTTTGCCCCAGTGGCAAGGCTAAAGGCAATTAGAATTTTATGTGCATATGCATCTTACATGAACTTCAAACTATTCCAAATGGATGTTAAAAGTGCATTTCTTAATGGAGTTATAAACGAGGAAGTTTATGTTAATCAGCCTCCAGGGTTTGAGGATTCTAAATTCCCAAACCACGTTTATAAACTCAAAAAGGCTCTGTACGGCCTCAAGCAAGCACCACGTGCTTGGTATGAGAGGCTGACCAGTTTCCTGCTGACTAGAAATTATGTCAGAGGCAAAGCTGATACAACCTTATTCATTAAGAGAAAGGGTAAAGATACCCTGCTGGCTCAAATATATGTTGATGATATTATTTTCGGTGCTACTAATGAGTCAATGTGCAAGGAATTTAGCAAGCAAATGCAGACTGAGTTTGAAATGTCGATGATGGGAGAACTCAACTTCTTCCTTGGACTTCAAATCAAACAAGGGAAAAATGGCATCTTCATCAGTCAAGCTAAATATGCCAAGGAGATATTGAAGAAATATGATCTTGAAAATTGCAAGCCAATATCCACTCCTATGGGCACTGACACTGTCCTCTGCGCTGACGAGAATGGTAAGTCGGTAGACAGCAAATTGTATCGAGGTATGATAGGCTCTCTACTTTACTTAACAGCGAGTAGACTGGACATTCAGTTCTCAGTATGCTACTGTGCTAGATATCAATCTAACCCTAAGGAATCTCATTACATAGCTGTAAAAAGAATCCTTAGATATTTGCAAAGCTCAGTGAACGCAGGTTTATGGTATCCCAACACTCATGGTTTTACACTCATTGGATACACTGACGCTGGCTATGGATGAGACAACCTAGAACGGAAAAGCACCTCTGGAGGATGTCATTTCTTAGGAAGCTGTCTTGTATCCTGGTTCAGCAAGAAGCAGGCGTCAGTAGCCTTTTCCACCACTGAAGCTGAGTACATTGCTGCTGGACACTGTGTTGCTCAAGTCTTATGGATTAAGCAATAGCTTGAAGACTATGGTGTTCAAACAAAGACAATTGAGGTCAAATGTGACAACAAAAGTGCAATTGATCTGTCCAAGAACCCAATTCAACACAGTAGGATGAAGCATGTCAGCATAAGACATCACTTCATTAGAGACCACGTACTCAAGGGTGAGATAAAGCTGACCTACGTCCCAACGGATGAGCAGCTTGCGGATATGTTCACAAAGCCACTGGCTCGTGAACAGTTTAGCATACTGAGAGAAGCCATTGGTATGTTTAATCCTCTTCAGTAAATTCCAGCTCTTAATATAGAATCATGCTGAGTGAATTAACATGCTGAATGATCTATTGTTTGCTAAGTGAATAAATGTATGCTGAGTGTTTAATGTTAAATGAATGAATATCACATACTGAGCAAACATTGGCACTGAGTAGTATAAAACTGAGAAATCATCCGTATGTATAAAACTGACCACTCAGAATATAAAACGCTTAGTATTCTAAACGCTGAGTATAAGATCCATTGCATTTAATTCTAGAGCACGCGAATAGCCACCTAGGATGAAGTATGCGCCGAATGTGTCATAAAAGCCAGGATTATTGTCGGTTCACAATCCCAAGGCAAAACTGACACATGGATTTGTTAAGATCCACTTATCACCGCTATAAGTAATGGGCAAATCCCCATTGTTATCTCTTTACACTTACCGAACTCTCTGGCATAAGCATTCACTCTCTAAAAACTCTCAAAGCTTCCCAATCTTTTTCTGAAACTATGACTAAGGTTTCCGTTAACATCTCCGGTGCCGGTCACCCTAAGACCAGTTCCGATGAACCCTCCAAGCAAACTACTTCGCCTGAAACCATAAAGGTCACTACGCCGAGCAAAGGCAAAGCTGGCCAAGCCACCTCCTCTAAGGGAAAACCGACCAAAATCAGAACCTATACCAAGGTATTCGACAACGTTAGAGAATGGAAGATTGACTTCTCTAGATGGGTCTCAGAAGCCTTCGTAGAAACTGAGCAACCCTTCTGCGAATGGATATCGAAGAATGGCTGGATCGAGCTGTTCTCCATTAGAGATCACACCTGCCCTGACCTAGTAAGGGAATTCTACCACAACTTACGGGTTGCTAATGATAACCAGGACTACCTAGTAACCGTGGTAAAGGAGAAAACAATCTTTATCAACCCTACCTACCCTGCCAATTTGCTGAAATTGAAGAATGAGGGAACAGAGCTGAGAAGGAAGGGTGATCATGAAGGAACTGGGTACGATACCACCTTCTGCAAGCCCGCTGGCCACTCTGGAGAAATCTCCAGCACCTCAATGGGTCAACACCAAAAGATGGCCCACTATCTGCTGACCTACTACATTTATCCCAAGATCAATTGCACCACCTCAGCAACGAATTTTGAGCAATGCTTCATATGGCATATGCTGACATACAAGCCGATCAACATGCTAGTATTCTTGATTGCTGGTTTCCAAAAGAGCACTGGAACTCTCAGGCTGGGCTCGCTCATCACTAGAATCCTCTTAGATCATCAAATTGATCTATCTGAGGAAACTAAGGTTAGAGGATCTGAGATAACCGCTGCTTCGCTGAGGGATTTAAAGTTCAATCAGCCAATTAAGAAAGGCAAAAATACTGATGAGGCTAATGAGGAGACAACTGTCCCAAAGAAGGGCAAAAGGACAAAGGCTCCAGCTGCCCGAAAAAGGAAAGCTGTTGGGACTCCTTCAAAGAAGGCTGAGCCTCAGGCCAAGAAGCCTAAGTCAGCTGCTGAAAAAGGTCAGGAGAGACCTAAGTCAGCCGAGAAGAGAGGCAGGCAAGATGAGCCTGAAATAGAGGAAAGAACAGATGCTGATGTGCAACCTCAAAAGAAGCAGAAGTCTTCTGAGCTGACCCCAATTGATGCTATCCCCACTGACATCATCATTCCTGGTGATTCTCACTACACTCAGTGTCAAGGAACTGAAGCTGAGCATCAAGAAGATGATGTGGAACTGGATGATCACTTCATCACTCAGGTGGAAGAAGAATTAGATAACTCAGGTCAGGATGATGAGGAAGAAAAAGAAGAAGAAAGCGGTCAGGATGACGCTGAGGAGACAGCTAGTGAAGAGGAAACTGCTGACCCAACTAACACTGAGTTGGCTGCAGATAAAGCACAAGAACAAGCTAATCAGCTTAATGCTGATCAAGAAGAGACTTCTCCTTCTCACTCAGGAGAGTCTATCCAAGCTGACACTCCTCCTCGCAGAAGAAGATTGATAAAGGCAAGTCAGCAAACAGTCATCGATCTCCCTGTTCAAAAGCCGACTAAAGATCCTTCTTCTCTGAAGCTGAAGTTTTTCAGTAAGCAAACCCCTTCTTCTCAACAAGCTTCTCTTGAAAAGCAAGCCTCTGTTTCTTTACCAAAGGAACAAGCCGACTTGAATGCTTTCGCAAACTCAACGAGTCAGATCGAGCAAGTTCTCGTTAATGCTGTTGCTCCAAGCACTGTGCTGACTCAGACCATTCCTGCTCCAGTCAGCACTGACAGCATTAGGATGACAATTTCACCGACCATCACTACTGCCGATCAATCCTCTCTTCCAGAAAGTCAAGTACAACCTGAAAACACACTTCCAGTCACTGACCCTATCATTACTCTGACTCCTCTACAAACTGGTCATACTGAAGAAACTAGGCAACATGATGATGAATCCCTCAACTATCTCCATGCCACCGAGTCTGGTAGAAAACTCATCAACTCGGTGCAGTCATTAATTCAGGACATTCATCAATCTGCTCAACCTACTGCTGGGTCAAGTAACAATGCATCAACTCAGTTGTCCCAGGTCACTCAACTCTTAAATGAGGTTAAAGGACTGAAGGATCTGCTAAGTGATATGATCTCAATTCAATCACATCAGCCCAAGCAGGACTCAATAACTAAGCTAGCTGAGCTCCAACTGACAACTGTTCAACAACTTAACACTCTTCAAGGCCAAGTCCAGACCTTGTCAGCTGCGAATACTCAGTATGCCACTTCTGATGAAGTTAAGATGCTTTTTGCCCAGCTTCACACTGAGCAAATCAAGACCAATAATCAGCTGGCCTCTTACTCTCAATGCTCGGTGGAGCAAATAAGCGAAGCAGTTCGTCTGCTGAACTTAAATAAACAAGAGATGGACACTGACCAGATGAAGCAGAATGAGATTCTGGTCAATACCCAAAGGACCTTCACACATGTGTGACATAGTAATATCCAGCGCCAATACTATGACTCAGCTCTGCTGAAGACATTTCATCAAGCGTTTGCTGCGCTGTCAGATACAATTACTTGGGTAGGTAAGTCTCAAGCCTACATCCTGAGCTTACTCAGCGCCGCTGAATTAGGTATACCTAAAGATGTCTTGGATGAAGGCGTTATTGTCTTTGACGGCATTAATGAAAGTGCCGACAAACTTAAGGAGCTGTCCGCCGTGCTAACCGCCGCTGTCTTAACCGACTCTTTTAGAATTCCTGCTCCTCCCGATGCTGACAAAACGGGGGAGAAAGAACAAGCTAGAACTCAGCACGAGGCTCCTAGAAGCAGTCAGTCTAAACAAAAGAAAAAGAAGTAGAAATAGGCTAGCTCAGTTTCTGATTAAATTAGTCTGTAGTCTATATGTTCTTTTTATGCTCATCCTTTTGTATGTATGCTGACTACTTCACTTTAATACAATACTTGCATCCTTATCCTAACTTGAGTTATTTCATATGATGATGAGTATTATGTTATTATGTATCTTCAACTAAATCAACTGTGTTTACTGTCTATAATACTTGTTGATTGTATCCAATGCTGATCAAATGTTTGACATTGTCCTGTATGCGTACAAAACATTGTCTCATAAAAACCATTGAACAAAATACTTACTCAACGCTCTCTGAATGATAAACCTTCCGCTTAATACTGAGTAAAATAGAATATGTTCCATGAGCTGACCTATATCTGAAAACTGACCTTAGACCTACTCGATTAAACCTTAGAATGTTTAGAGTTAAAACTAAGCCAGTAGCTCAACCCTGACGGGGGATTTTGCTAAGCAATAATAGGTCAACTATTATGGGGGAGCTCAACACTGAGTTCCTCGCTGAATAGTTTTGCCAACATCAAAATGGGGGAGTTTGTTGAAACACCTTTCCACATAATTTTGATTTGACAAAATTATTTAAGTGTAATTAAAAATATTCTAAACACACTAAGTTTAAATGCTTTGATTTATTCTACTAATGTGTTTGTTCAATGTTGAGTTAAATTGTTTATAAGACATAAAGATTAAAAGGCCCAAAGCCCAATATGGAAGTTAAAGCCCAAGTCAAACAGTTCAAGGCAACTCGGCCCGCGTATGTCAAAACGCTGTCGTTATGTACAAAATGCAGCTCAGCGGAAGAAGGATCTAGAAGACCTTCATTGAACAACTTGAGGACGAAGCTGCTGAGTTGAATCGACAAAGAGTACAAGACAGCAGCTGAGCAAGAACAACTTCCAGACAAAGTGTTTCCAGTTTGGGTAAAGTTCAGAAGACACAAAACGCTGTCTAGTTGACCTTACCATAAATAGAGAGACATTCTGCCGAGCTGACTAAAAGCTGCTCAACACTGACCGAGCATAGAAGATACTCAAATCTGATTGGCCGAGAGCTCTGAGCAAGACTGAGTGACAACGACAGGAAGCCGTTTCCCTCCAACGGTTATTTCGAAATTCGAAATGACCGATGTCTCAGACGTCTCTATAAATAGAGCCCTTCAGTTGCTTCATTCGACACAGAACTTGATCAAGCCATTACGCTGACCAAAATTCTACTCAAAGTTCTGCAAGAAAAAGCAAAGCAAATTCTTACACCAAATTTCATATCTTTCGTGTAAAAGTCTAGAGTGATTATTCAATCATCTAAGGTGTCTTAGCAATTGTTGTTTAGGACAAATCTTTATCATTTCTAGAGATTAGAAAGGAGAGGCTGAGTACTCGGTTATAGTACTCAGCATGAGATTAGCAGTAAGTAGAGGTATAGAGGAAGGTACTCTTGTTATACTCAGCTTCTAAGATTGTAAAAGGTTTGATGCTCTACCGTTAAAGAGCTCAGTAGAGAATTCGAAATCTCAGAACGTGTTCCGGGGACAGGACGTAGGCTTGGAGGCCAAACCTGGATAAATCTGCTGAGTAATATCTTTCTAACCTTAAACTCCTTAATATATATATGGCTTGCTTAAACAAAATTGACCAAGTAAAGAGGTCAAGCTGAGTTGTGTGTATTGAGTATCTGAGTTCAAGAATAGACTCAAAGTGCTATCTCCTGACTCAACGAAAGAAGCTGACTTAGTCACCAGTTGACTAAGCTAGTGTCTTATCGACTCAGCGCGCTGTGTAATCCTTTTAAAGGAAAAAGAAGTCAGCCTTAACGTACTTAAATTTTAAAATAGTTCCTATCCCCCCCCTTGGAACTAACTTGTTACGTTATAAGGGACCAACACCTAGTTGATTCAACCGCGGATGAATCAATTAAAGAACCCAATTTGGTGGGTCAGGTTGATCAGGTAATATCTTTTCCCATTAACAATGAAGAACTGATCCCTAATTATGAGAAACCAAAAGTTTCAATATTAATTGAGGAATCAGTTGAAATTGAGCCTCTAGAGAAGAATCCAAAGATAGAAGAGTTCAGTTTTGCTCCAAGTCCAGAAATTTTCATTCTCTTTGATCTACCTAGAGAATAAAAAAGGGAGCAACCTAAACTTTTTCATAATTTATTTAAATTTGATCATTTGTTTTCAATAAAATTCTTTGAAACTGATAATCCGTTTTGCAGGTACGGATTATTTATTCAGGAATTTGAATTCCTAACGCGGATGTCAGCATACACCTAGGCGGGAATTCTATGTCGAGCTCACCAACTATAACGTAGCGCTTCTTGGGAGGCAACCCAAGTTTTAATAAAACTTTTCAGGTTTATTTTATTTAGATTATACATTGATCTTTTAGTTTAGTTGTTTAGTTTTCTTTTACGTTTTTTTAAGTGTTCGGGTTTAAAATTAAAAAAAAATATATATATATATATATTTTTGGACTTCTGCCTGCCAGCTTGCCGAGCTGGCTCGGCCAGATCGCGACGAGCTGGGAGAAAAAAAAAATCTCGGACCTTCTGCCTGCCAGCTCGCGACGAGCTGGAGAAAAAAAAATCGCCCCGGGAGGCCCAGCTCGGGCGAGCTGGGCACTACCGCCCAGCAGCCCGTTGGGCACTGCTGCCCAGCCCGCTGGGCGCTGCCGCCCAGCAGCCCGCTGGGCACCGCTGCCCAGCCCGTTGGGCGCTATCGCCCAGCCCGCTGGGCACTGCCGCCCAGCAGCCCGCTGGGCACTGCTGCCCAGCCCGCTGCTCGGCCGAAATAAGCAACAGTTCGGGATTTTTTTTTAAATCCCGAACGGAGTAAAAAAAATAAATAAAATAAATAAATCGTGTCGAGTTGTTTTATTTTAATTTGTTATAATCCCAAGAATTGTACACTCTATCCGAAGTTAAAGTTTCATTATTTGTTTTTGAGGGCTGAAAACCGAATCTAAGATTGCATGACAACTAGTTTAGGTGTAGGACACAATCCTTGTATCTGTAAAAACATGAGCTAAAGTTTGCATTTAGACCCTACTTTTGAAGAAATGCTAAAATCATTACTTAGGTAGATAAGTTAAGAATTGAAGGCATGTGATATTAAAGTTGAGCTTGGGGAGAACTAGTAAGCACAAAATTGAAACCCAAAGAATTGTGAGTTAAATTTGAGCCTAAGAGCGAACATCAAAAAGCTCTTTTTCTTGACATTTTTGTGTGAATGCTTTGACTTGTGGAAAGATTACAGATTTTGCACCTAATACTGAGTTGAACCTATATGCGATGATTTGAGATGTTAAACGATGAATCAACCTCATTAGAATTAACCTCTTTCTTTACCTTATTTTATCTTTTTCATCTACTCTAGGAAGCCCCTTTGAGCCTGTATTTTGTATCTTGTAGATTTTCTTTCGTTCTAACCCTTATTTTTTGCAAACTATCACTTGGTTTGTTACCTAACCCAAGCTTTTCAAAGCTCAATTTGAGCTTTTGTTTTCTTCTAGCGCTTTTTCTTTGTTTATGGCATTATAGTAGCAAGCCAAAAGGCTAAGAGGTGAATGAGCATCACTATTAAAAGAAAAAAGAAAAAAAGAAAAAGAAAAGAGGAATAAAAGAAAAGAAAAGAGACGAACAAAAAGGGGAGAACTTCATTCCTCAGTTCTTAAAATCAAAACGTCTCAAGAAAAAAATAATAATAATGAATAAAAAGCTCAGTCACTTCATATTTGCTAAAGCCATTTTAACTTTGTTTTTCTAGCGCTAGAACTATTAACCCTTGTTGTACCTTTAACCCTCTTCTAACCACATTACAACCCCAATTCGAGGCTGTTTTTGATATCATCGGAGTCATGTAGCATAGTAGAGGAACTCGGATGAACGTGCAAAGTCAACGTAATCCTAAGCAAGAACATAAGCTGAGAGTAAACACTTTAGCCACCAAAATTGTGTGAATTGAGTGAACTACCTATAGTGTGGTGTTTTACTTAGCTATCCCCTTAAGCTCGTTTAATTAAACATGTATCATTTTCTTAAAAATATGACCTATGATAATTGAAATGCGGCTTTTGGATATCGTGTCTCTATTTTGTACTTCCGAATGCATGTAATTACAGATGCTCGAAATTGTGTCAGACACCTAGTAAAACCAGGAGGTTTTCTAGCTTGGCTTGTGATTGCGGGTTTAGTTTTTAGTTTACTTGGGAACAAGTCAAACTTTAAAGTGTGAGAAGGTTTGATAGGGGTCAAAAACCCTTATCTTTTAGTACGGTTTTAGGGACGATTTTGTATCTTTTATTTTCTTTTTATTTACTTTAATAGTAATTTATTATTGTTTTGTCAATTTTATGTTTTTAAATTACTTTTTAGCTTTTTATTAAATATTCCTAACTTTTGTCAAGTATTTTGTCACTTTTAGTAAATTAATCTCTATTTATTATTTTGAGCTTTATCTGCACCCAAAATTAAGAAATTAACCTACCAAAAATAAATCAAATTTGACTTGTTAATTAAAAAAGGATTTTTGGTAGGATAATTAATTAATTTTGGGTGAATTATCTAAATAATATTTTTTGAGATTATGTGCAGATTTTTAGATAAACGTGGAGATTTTTAAGGATCAGAATCAAGGACCCACTCGGCGCATCAAATTCAAATAAAAGTCATGCAGAATATTTTGGCAGATTTTTAGGGATTATCTTTGGGCTTTTTGTATTTAATTAATTAGATTTTTTATCCCCAAGGATAAATTAGTTTTTATTAGATAATAATTGGAGAGTTATTTTTCCATTAGAATAGCTTTTTATTAATTAGTCTTTCGGTAGGAAAGCTTTTTATTAATCAGTCTTTCATTAGGAAAGCTTTTTATTAATTAGTCTTTCATTAGGAAAGCTTTTTATTAATTAGTTTTCCATTAGGAATAGGTTTTAGTTTTTCATTATAAATAGTTCCATTTGTTAGGAATTATTGACATCTTTCATTAATTGTAATTTACTTTAGCTTTCCCCTTGAAGTTCCTCTCCATCTCCTCCATCTTCTTCAACCTCCATTGAAGCTCCTCCAAAGCTGTTCACCGAGGAATATTCAAGGTCCGTCCTTAAGACCTAGGAAGCCGACTACAGAGTAGACAGGTTCCCTGAAAGGGATTTTCGTATCTCCTTTTATCTTTCCTTGTTTGTACTCTTTGATACAGTCTATGAATCCTAGGCTAATTGTATCCTGTGACATTGTTCTTCGCCTTTAATAATATTTTAGCTCTTGTTTTGTTCTATGATTATTTGTTTAATCTTTGTCTTACGCTTTATTCAATTGGTTTAACTCATTCAAAAGCCCCAAAATCTAGTAGGCACATATTGTGAGCTGAATCTGACCTAGTCAGAGCCTAGGAGATTGACGACCTCTTAGTTGATTAACCCCAAATTGCTGAGCCTTAGACCTAGTTTCGGCCTTACAAGGGAATCACGCACTAGGAACTTCAAGAGGGTAAGTAGGGTTAATCGCCTTGAATACAAGTGACTTAGATTAGGTTTTTAATCAATAGACCTAATAACCTAACTTCATTATTATCGTTCATACCATGTTCCTCCGGGTAATTGCATTAGTGAAAGATCACCTAGGAGTAGTATAACTTAATTAGGAGTAGTTTAACTTAATTAGGCGTAGAATAACTTAGTTAGAATTAGTATAACTTAGCTAGGAGTAGCACAATTCAACCTAGGAGTAGATTAACTTAAACAAAAAAACTCAAAACCCACAAAGCCTAGATAACACCTGAGACCAAGTAATTCGATACTTGTAGTAAATAAGTCCTGTGTATTCGATACCTGGACTTTCCAGATTTATTACTTGATAACGATGGGGTACACTTATCCCTAAGATCGGCCTCCCTCCACAACCGCGGGAGGCCGCGTCAGAGATCGGCAGGACCAAATGGGATGGGGATTCATTGGAAAAAATGGGAGAGGATGAGCATTCCAAAGGCCAAAGGCGGAATTGGGTTCCGGGATATACATCAATTTAATATATCACTCTTAGCAAAACGAGGCTGGAGAATAATGCAGAACCCGGATTCGTTAGTGGGGAGAATCATGAAGGCTCGCTACTACCCTAATTCTGACCTTCTCCACGCCACTTTGGGTCACAATCCATCTTACACTTGGAGAAGTATAATTGCAGGACGAGAAGTTCTACAATTGGGACTTAGAAGAAAAATTGGAGATGGGCTGTCAACAAGTATTTGGAGCGAACCTTGGCTGCCGGACGCGGAAAATCCATATGTTAGTAGCGATCGGCCTAGTGGAACAACAGTTGAACTCGTGGGGGATTTGTTAGACGATACAGGCGGATGGATCCGACAGCAGGTTCAAGAAGCGTTCAACACCAGGGACAGCAGATTAATTCTGTCGATTCCACGAGGCAGACCTGGTATACAAGACTCATGGTTATGGCATTACAATCCGAATGGATTATACTCAGTGAAAAGTGGGTATTTAATGGTTGTTAGTGCTTCAGGAGAAGAGTCTGTGATAACAGATGAGGTTAATTGGAAACGAATGTGGAAATTGAATATAGCCCCTAAAGTAAAGAATTTTTTTTGACGGGTTAGGACTCATTGCTTACCGACTCTATCCAATCTCAGCCGAAGACACAGCTCGTTGGTTAATAGATGCCCGACCTGTGGGGAGATGGGAGAAGATGAGAGCCATGTTTTTCTGTCTTGTTTGTTCGCTAAGCAGGTGTGGGAGAAATATTTTTCAGACAATAGAATGGAAAGAGAAAATGATTTCTTCAACTGGTTTTCACTGCAGCTGGAGGTAAATTCCCCTACATTAGAAGCCATATTTGTTATCCTTTGGAATTTGTGGAAGAACCGCAATCGTACGGTTTGGGAGAAGAAGTTTAGCATTGCGGAATCAGTTTTGGCAGCAGCGCTAATCGAAGTGCAGAGCTGGAAGGCGAGGGTTAGAAATGAAGTACAACAACGTCCACAGCTGACTGCAGCGAAAGAAAAATGGGAGAAACCGCAGCAAGGCAATCTTATCTGCAACATAGACGCGGGCATGAGTAAAGAAGGGAAGTTCAGCTCCGCCGGAATGCTAATTCGGGACTACACTGGCAATTGTCTATTTGCAAGAAAGATGGGCTTTGTGGATTTCATCAACCCGACGATTGCCGAAGCCGTAGCCCTGAAAGAGGCATTGAGCTAGATTAAGTCTAAGAATCTGTCTAATGTCGAAGTTCAGTCAGATTGTTACGAAATTGTGAAGGCCATTCAACATCAAAATTATAATCTCTCATATCTCTCTGATGTTGTAAAAGATTGTTGTTTACTATTACGAGATTTGAACTTAGTTTCGATCTCCTTTGTTAGAAGATCAGCGAACCTAGCAGCCCATTCCTTAGCGAAGGCCGTTAGTTCTAGTTCTGATTTTAGCGAGTGGGAATGTCCACCGCCAATGATTACCGATGTTATCATTTCTGATTTATATTAATTCATTCATTCTTTTTAAAAAAAAATATATTCATTGTACTTTTACTAAAAAATTTAATGTATGATGGTGGTAGAAAATACAATATAATTATTTCAGTAGAATCATATTTCAGTAGAATCATATTTCACTAACTTGTCTTGGTTATGTTTGTGTAAGTTTGTACAGTTATTAATTTATGATATTAATGGGACCTTATATTTACATATGAGTTTTTTTGAAAATATATCATCTCATTATCTTAACGAAATTTGTTAATTTTTCAACTCGCACAAGTCGGGACCGAAAAAAAATATTATCTTAGAGAGTTTATTAATTTACGAAGTATCAATTTAAAGATATTTTATATAACTTTTTTTTTAGTGAAGATTGAGTGAAAAGGGACGATGTTGTTTTCCATAGGACAAACAATACTGGACATTTTATTTGATACAGGAGGAATAACAAAAATATGTTTAATTTGGAAACTGAAGCATGCCCTAATCTATGATGTCATAAGTGTACTGAACCATTACTAATTACAACATTGTTAGTCTGTAAATGAGGAGAAATGAACAAAGTAGAAACATTATTACAAGAATATTGAGTTGATATAGTTGGTAGAAAAGATTGAGACATAAGATAGTAGAGGTCTCCATGAAAGAAACCAACAACAATAACATGATCAAAATGTATATATAGCCTAAAATAAACAAACATCTTGATCAATAAATATGAATCACGAATTAATTTTCCTACGGATAACAAATTATATGTAAATATAGGAATATGAAGTACGTTTTGAAGGATAAAATCAGGCCCAATATGAACTAATCCAACATGTTCAATAATATTTTTTAGAACCATCAGGAAAATGAAGCCAATTATTAAGATGTACAGGTTTACAAGAAGTAAAATGATTGCTCATATAAGACGTAGCTCCATTATCAATAGAGGAAGAAGAAGTACTAGTATTAACAATTATATTAGCATTAAAGGAAACGTGAGAAGCATAGTACTTGAAAAACTAGAAAATATATACAGAGGCGCAATAGAGGCAAATTGACCATTATCTCTATAAGCCATTTTCCCTTTCTCCTCGTAGCACGTTGGACTTCATTTTGAACAAGTTGAGCAAAACTAGGTGAAACAAAATAAATTGGAAATAGAGAAATTTTGAGTAATATAGAGGAGTATCAACCGTACTAGACACACAATTAGCTCTTGGTTTAGAAAAACTCCTGAAACTAATCAGGATAACCATGAAGTTTGAAACAAGTTCTTTTCCATGACATGGTTTATTATAATGTGTACAAAACCTATCGGCCTTGTTACTAGAATCACATTTTTTACCTTGGTTACTAGAAGAAGAATAAGGAACAAAAGACGTATTACCATAAATATGAGCTACAATTTCAAGTTGACTACTCATAAAAGACACTCTCCCATATCAATTATCCAAATAGGAAAATTGGGAGAGATAAAGGAAGAAGTACTAGTGTTACCAATTATATTAGCATTAAAGGACAAATGAGAAGAAAAAATACATGCAAAACTAGAAAAATTAGATAGATGCGCAATAGAGGCAAGTTGACAACTATCTCCACAAGCCATTTCCCTTTGCTCTTCATAACATGTTGGACTTCATTTTGAACAAGTTGAGTAAAACTAGGTGAAACGAAAAAAAAAATTGGAAGAGAAATTTTCTTTATTATCCAAAATATCTAAATCGGAGTAATTGATGGGGTGGCGCGTACGGTAGAGCTTCTACGACGAAATGTGTATTATGATGAGTGCGTTACGACTATGGATGTGATCTTTCTAAATGCTCTATCTCTACTAGACGCCACTACTTAGGGGCAAGTGTACCCCGTCGTATCAAGTAATAATCCGGTTAAGACTGGGTATCGAATCCACGGGATTTATAACTACAAGTATTAAACGACTCGGTTTTATAAGTTATCTAAGCGGTGAATACTTTGAGTTGATTCGGTGAACAACTACAAACTACTCCTAACTACGGGTGAGACAAATTTATATACCAAAACTCCACGAAATGATATGGAAAGCGATAAGTTATAAATATGACAAACAATGACTCTCAATATATAAACGGTTAATGATTTACACTTGCAATGACGACTACGTGTAGTGTGACCGACCCGTGAAGTACTTAGACTACGTGGTTCCTAGTCAAGGCGTGTCTAATGCTTGGGACTAGAAATTAGGGCCCGTAAGTTCCATGGTTTGTCAATTCCTACGGTTTCCGGAGCGTCACTTCCGGTAAGGCAACACCTATATGAATCCCTAAAGATAGCCCGAATGGCATCGGAAATCGTGTTCTCCTACACAATAATCAATTACAAGTATCAAAACAAGCAATAAACATCAACACGTATATAGAAACAGAAACAGAAATTGCAAATCATATATTATAAATATGGAAAACGTCAATACGGAATACAACCAAGCCTAGTACATAGGAAGAGTGCAAGCTAGTTAGCAAGTAAAAAGGGAAGAATCCACCCTCGGAACTAGCTAACCGGACTCAAGGCCGTGTCTTAGGACTTGGAGGTGGAGCTTTCGAGCTTGGTGAGCGGAGATGGAGAGGAACTTTTATGGAACGTCGGAATCAACGAACAAGCTCTCAAGGTGGAAGAGTTTTGCTCTATAAATAAAATCTCAAACCAAAACAACAAGAGCTTTAACTAAAGTAAAATTGTATATCAATGTGTAAGGTTAGGTCTAAGGTGTCCCAAATGAGTGCTATTCACTCCTATTTATACACATCAAGCTAGGGACAAAATTGTAATTTCTCAAGATACAAGCATGGAGGAACATGATTTCTTACAGATTTCCCATGATACGCCTCGCGTATGGTGGAATACGCCCCGCGTGTTTTCCCATTCCGTCAGAAATCTTCTGCATGTGGACCAAATCCGGATCTTGTTGTCTCAACCACGCCCCGCGTAGACTAGGATGCGCCTCGCGTGTTTGAGTTTCTGAGATTTTATTGCTTGAATTGGGTCATTTACGCCTCGTGTAGCTGAAGCACGCCCCGCGTAAATGAGTCTTTGAGCTTTTTGGATTGAAGAACTTCCTTACACGACCCGCGTGTAAGGTGGTACGTCCCGCGTAGTGTAGTTGACTCAGGGAGACCATGCAGTCTGACTTTCAGGGTTAGGCTTATCATTTCTGACACATGTTCCACGCCTCGCATGGTTGTTGATACGCCCCGCGTATTGGTGACTAGATTCCACGTGGTGTCTGTGGATTGAGCAATTATTTCTGACCAAGTGTTCCACGCCCCGCGTGAAGGGATGATACGCCCCGCGTATGTCAAAGGATTTTTGCTCCTTGTTCGTACCTGAAATACAATTCTCGAGAGCCGAGTTAGCTTGACGTTTTATTTTCTAAATTAATCAAAAATAAGGAAAATTAACCGAAAGTACGGAATTTATTTTTATTTCGTTATTTTATTAAAAACACTCTATTTTTGCAATTAAACTTATTTATTTCTCTTAAAATTAATCCATAAATCACGCTAAAAGATAGGGACGAAACACCCCTATCAAACCTCCTCGGACTTTAAAGTTTTACTTGTCCTCAAGTAAAAGAAATCGAAAGACAAGGGATTGAGATTATTAAGAAACAAACCGTCGGTTGGTTTTACCAAGTGCGTGATTCCGAAGCTAAAGTTTTATGCAAAGTTTTCGGCAAGTACCTACGCAAACAAATGAGTGACCAAAACTTGTTTGAAACCTCCATGATCAAATTTAATAAGCAATATTAACGGGGGTCGATTATCTTTTGAGAACCCGATAGTACCTCACCAAGGGATTTCACTCTTATGCTCAAATTTTGGTGGGTCGGTGTTTTTGCACTCTCCTTTGCACTTACTCGAAGTCACTTTGAGTTTGCATTTCATCCGGGTTTTTCCTCCTATGATATGGTCTAGACAACATTAAATATGAACCCGGAGGGGGGTTGTAATGTGGGTGGCTTTTTAGTGGTTAATTTTTGAAAACTCGAGTTTAAACACCAATTTGATGATCGCACCGCGTTTTTATTTCGGCCTTGGCAAGTTTGTAAAATATAACTCGAAATTGCTCGGGCGGAGCTTGAGAATGCATTTTGCTCTTTTATTGTGTTTTTTTTTCTTTTTGTTTTGAGAGCGGCACAAAAACGATTTCGAAAGCTTATGGTGCTTACTTATCAAGGCATTGGCTTTTTTCGGGTGCGTTTTGATTTTGTTGGTATTTAAACAAGAGGAAAAAGGGTTGATTGTTAAAAGGGTATTAACAAGAAAAGTCGGTTAATAGGCTCGAAGGGGTTTCCTAGAGGCTGATAAAAACGAGAAAAATAATTTAAGAAAAGAATTAGACTAAGTGGGTTCTTTTTATCATCTATTGTCATTTTAACCAAAATAAGTGTACTTAACCCGGTATTAGGTGCAAACTCTATGAGTTGAGTGAAGTCAAAGCTCTCAACAAATTGTGAAAGGAATAGAGTTCTCGTACGAACTCTTTTAGGCTCAAAATTACCTGACAGAATTTCGGGGTAAATTGTGTACATTCAAGTTCTCGTCAAATTTTCAACTATCCCGTTTTTATTGCCTTTTTTAATTTCATTATGGAGATGACCTGTGGGTTAGGACTCAATGCTTTTGTTTAGTACGAACCTAGGCTTTGCATAAATTCTAGAGTTTCAGAATTAAGACTAAAATTTCTTACTAAAATCGATCCTTTGTATTAATGTCTTTACATCTAAGGACAAATAACAGAACTTTTAATTAATTTCTGAGGGGGTAGTGTGTCGGAAAAATTAAAGAATCAATAAATTAGTTTAATTATTTTGTTGTTTATTTGATTTTTATTTTTGTTTTTGTTAGCGCAAAACAAACGGTGAGTGCGGGGTTGCACAGCCCTCCGCGTTATTAAAATGACGTCTATTCCAAGGACGTCGCAAAAGAGAAGAAAAACAAAAACAAAAATAAAGATGGAATTTAAATTAAAAATAGGACCCTTGAACGTCAGGTCCTACGCGGGACGTGCCCAGGGGGCGCCCCGCGTAGGAGGTACGTTTTAAGTGCATTTTGACCAGAGACTCAAGTACGCGGGGCGCACTACGAGGGACGTCCCGCGTGTTTGAGTTTCTGAGATTTTTTTATGCAAGAAAAATGACTAACACGCGGGGCATAAAAGGAAGTACGCCCTGCGTGAAGGTTATTTATGGTGCATAAACAACGAAAAATGAACACGAAAAGTAAATAAAACGACACATAAAGGAAAATCGTAAATATATTAAAAGAACAAAAGAAAGTACAATAAAAACACAAAAAGAAAACAAAAACAACAAAAGGAAGACGAACTAAAATAAACGCAAAACAAAGGAAAACATAAAAAACAAAAAAAATGGAAACTACGGTTGAGGCGGAGGAGGATTTTCGTGGATGTTGAAGTAGGAGGCGAAGGAGTTGGTGAGGGCGTCGAAGCGAGCATCGAGATGGGCCCGATCCTCATGCCTTTGAACCTCGAAGGCATCGAGGCGAGCATCGATGGCATCGAAGCGAGAGTCAAAGTGGGCCCGATCTCGGCGTTGGTTGTCCTCCAAAATATCCAACCGGGCATAAAGGGAGTTGAAGTCGTGGAGGGGTGGTGGAGTGAAATTGAGGCCCATGTCCGAGTCTGAGCCCTCCTCCTCGTTTGAGTGGGCCGCCCCCGAAGTTTCACCCGGGCCGGAGGTAGGGCTCTTGAGTGATTTGAAGGAATTTTTCTCCAAGTGCCGAGGCTCAAGACTTGGAAGGCGATCAAGGGCAGCCTCGCCGAGAGCGGAGGTGGCGAAAATGGTGATGAGATGGCCCAACCCGATTCTCTCACGTTTTTGGGTGGGCATGTGGTGGAGTTGGACGGCCACGAGGTAAGAGAGGTCGTAGGTGAGGCCGTTGGCACAATAATAAAGGGCCAAAAGCTCGTGCTTATTGACCTTGGTGGACTCGGACTTCCCCGAGAAGTAGAAGGAGATGAAGCGGTGGAGAAGTTGGAGGATTGGATCTCGGATGCATGCCGGGCGGAGGTTGAAGATATCGTAATCATCGGACCCGGTGATGGAGGTCCAAAAATCACGAGGGGAGACACCCTCGGGCCAATGTGCAATGCATGCCTCCGCTTGACGGGTGAAATAATTGCGGAGCCACTGGGTGTCAATGGTGAAAGGTTGATTGTGAAGGCGGAAGTTGAAGAGGGCGGCTCCAGGAACATTGTTGGATTCTAGGAAGATTGTGGGAAGTTAGAGAGAGTTGTGAAGAAGAAAAGGGGAAGAAAGTGAGGTATTTATAGGGGAGGAGGTGGAAATCCAAGTAAAACTCGGATTCCTAGAGGGGTACGCGAGGCGTGAAGAGGCCACGCCACGTGTATTCCACCTCCTGCCCATTATTGGATGAAAAAATGGCACGGTATGCAGGGCGTGCGGGGAAGCACGTCTCGCGTATCGCACCCCCTGTCCCGAAATTGAAGGGAGAGGGGCGAGGACACGGGGCGTAAATGGAGGTACGCCCCGCGTGGAACGAACAGTTTTTCGATTTTAAGGAGTTTTTTGAATTTTTTATGGGTTTTAATTGCTTATTTAATGTTTTTATTATTTTGATGAATATTTAAGAGGGTGGTTACAAAAATAATAAGGAGAGAAGTTTTGAATTTGAAAAGGTGAAGGGTGATTGGAGGAGAGAGGAGGTGGAGTGGAGAAGTGGGAAAGATTTTTGGGGAAGAGGAGAGAGTGATGGGAAAGGTGGGAGAGGAAAAGGCTGCCATGGAGAGTTGCAATTCGCAACTCCCCAAGGATACGCGAGGCATGCCCTAGGGCACGTCCCGCGTGTCCAATACGTGGCGCTTATTTGAGAGGGGGTTAATTACCGCAGGTTACGCGGGACGTGGTAGGAAAGACGCCCCGCGTAACGTGTCTTTTATTGTGAAAATGGGTCAGACACGCTGATGCGCGGGGCGTAAAGAAGTATACGCCCCGCGTGGCTTATTTTCTTTGGATTAAAAGTGGGATTTGTTTTTCTTTTGGTTTATGAAAAATAAAAGAAATAAAAATAGAAATAGAATTAAAAACAAAAATAACTAAAGGGAGAAAACTAGAAATAACATAAAAGAGAGAACAAATAAAAATAAATAAAAATAAGTTGAAAAACAAAACGGTTATGATACATATAAACAAGGGGTCTGAGAAATTCAAACCGATGCTACGTTTAGAGTCGAAGTAGCTCAACTTTCTCATGCGGCGGCTTACTGCAGGTTGTTCGAGTTGGAACTCGACCGGTCCGAACTTCTACTGTTTAGGAGCGTTATCACCTGTTCGGGCTCTCTATTTTTGCCCCGCGGGTTCTGCTCCGTGTTTGCCGGGAGGGTTCCTAATGGCCTCTCCTGTTCCTGACGATTCAAGTGAGCTACCTAGCGGCTAAGGTCCCTGCAAAACACCTCACTATCAGAAAGACGGGTTAAGATATCCTTTAACAAGGATGTTACGGACTGGCCATGCACATTATCGGGAGGTGGAGCGTTCCGATTACCGGGCATGGCTTGTGATTGCCCTAACCCATTTTCCCGATATTCTTGATCAAAGTCGGATGAGGGCCTCAATACATTGTTATTATTGCCATACGACAAGTTAGGGTGTTGGTACCGAGGCCTCCATCCGCTGTTATTATTATTGTGGTGATGTGAATAGGAGTTCGAGTTAGGATTGTACCTTGGATTGCTGATGCTCGTAAAGTATATAGCATTTAATAGGACAAGTGTATCCTATCGCAACAAGTAATATTGTGCTAAGCACGAGATCGAACCACAAAGACTATTCGTTATAACTAGTAAATCTACCTAGAATGATCTAATTGTTTAGAGGTTTGGATAAAGATTTGGGTTTTTAATAACTAACTAATTGAATTAAAGGAAATAAACATAACAAAATAAAGTGAACAATTGACAGGGAAGAAGGTGAATTGACGGATGGCACAATATAGGTTGAGGATTCCTTTGATTAAATCCTAGGTATGGGTTTAGGGAGTTCAGATTTGTGTTTTACCAATGATTGAAGGTAATTGTCCTAAGTGAAAGACAAATTTGTACGGGATTTGTCTAACCTATTCACATGCATTCGGGTGACGGCTTGATTAGGCATATACCCTAGGTCATGCAAAGCATTAGGTTTATTGACAACTAAGGCTAAAGCCGTAGCCCAGCCACAAAGCCTCATTCCTAGTGGTCTCTAGCGAAGTCAAGTTTACACAAGTTCGGTATAGACGATTCCGTGGTCAGGTTCTCATCTATCTATAATCCTATTTAATGTCAGGGTCACAGGCATTAAGCATATTATATACATAAACAGGCTAGTTGATCATTATCAATGTTCATTCTAGCATAAATCCTGTTCCTAACAATCTTTAGGCATTAAGCATGCATAAACTGATCAATCAAAGGTCCTAAATCCCTAATCATACATATTCATACAATCAATTTCATCCCCATCCCAAATTGGATGGAGATCAGTTCATAGACAAACCAATCATGGCAAAAAGGATAATAGGAATAATGGAAAAAGCTTCAATTAAATATAAAAGGAAAAGGTAAGAGGGAGAGATAGAAATCCAAAACCCGTTTTGCCGATTCCAATTACAGAAATAGAAGATGAGGAACTTCTCCCATCAATTGTTCTTGAAAGAAAAGACAAAACAGAAAATAAACCTAATCTAGAAACATGAAAATAAAACTGAAATAAAAGCTAAATCTACATTGTGGAGGAGAGAAAGCCCTAGCGGCTCTCCAATTTATTGAATGGCTAATCCCCCCTGAAAGATTAGGATTAGCTCCCTATTTATAGAGTTAGGAAGGAAACCCTAATGCCTCAGGGGTAAAAATGGTATTTACAAAGTGTTAAATGGGCTTTTAGGGCCCTGATCCGCGAATTTCAGCAAAGGGGAAGGCGCTGGTGCGCCTTTCCCCGCCTCGTCTCGTCGAGACAAGGAGTGTCTCGACGAGACGAGGGCCTGTCTCGATGAGACAGGTATTGTCTCGGCGAGATAGGTCCTAAATGGGGCGATTTTACTCCGGCTTTTATCTATTTAGGTCCCTAGGCTTCCGAAAAGTGCTCTAATGGTCCCTGATGAATCCCAAAAGTGCTCTGATGGTCCCTGAATGATCCGGGAATGCTCCAATAGGCTTGGGTCTGGTTCGAAAATGCACGAAAGGTCCCTGAAAATCCATGAAAACACCAAAAACACCATAAATAAAGGAAATTACTAATTTTAACTAAAAAGTAATAAAATGATACTGAAATTAAATAGAAACAAAGGGAAAACAAACTAAATTAATCCTAAAAACCCTATATAAATGGGAGCTATCAACCTCCCCACACTTGAATATTGCTTGTCCTCAAGCAAGACAGAATCCAAAGCAGAGAAAAACCAACAAATAGCTCCCTTACAAAAACAAGAATCTACTACACTTTATTATTCACAACAGTTCAGACTACTCATTTTGCAATTAAAAATATAATGAACCTCAGACGAGTCTCCAAAACTGATTAATTTGGTTTTATCAATCAACACTTCATGAAAACGAAAGAAGAGAACTAAAATTGATAGCTCACAAGTGGTCACTCTAACGCTCAAGTGTTTGGGTAAAATTTTTTTGTAAACGCTCTACATGTTATTGCACAAAGTGGTCACGTTGGGATTGCATCATCCATCCGGTCAAAATTAATGTATTAAAATTAAACAAAATCATAGGTCTTTAAGGGTTGTAACATTGGCTAAAGGTTGGGGTAGGAAAAAGGGAATTTATAGGCAAAAAGTTTAAATGACTCAAATAGTTAAAATTTTTGCAAAAAGGACACATTTTTCGCATTAGGGAGCTATAAACCACCTCCCCACACTTAAAATTTTGCTTGTCCTCAAGCAATTCAGAATCCAAAAGGGACATTGTTTCCGCTATGTATATGAAGGTTGAAGCTCAAGGTTGTGTTTATGAGGCAATGAAGTATTCGGGAAGCAACTAAAAATATAAACACGTCTTTTATCCTTTCCTCTATTTTATTGTTTTTTTTTTTGATTTGGTTTTTAACCATTTTTTTTCTTTGAATAGAGGGGGAAAAGAGTGAAATTCAATTGGGTAAAGGTTGCTTCTTCTATTAAAATTACAACCTTTTAATGATTGCTAGCGAGAATTTGAAGGATAAGTGTGTCTAAGGATTTATGAAAACTAAATTGAGTCAATTAACTTGGGTGAGAAAGGATATTTAAGAAGGCTAAGGTTTGTAACATGGTTGATCAAAGAAAGGGGTAAAAGGCTCAAAGGGGCTTATCTAGTGGAATTGTTAAGGGATTTTGGCTAAACAAAGAATAGGCTAAATTCACAAAGGGCTATACCTAGGTTGCCTAATCATTTCAAGTTTAATAAAAACACAAAATCCAACCAGTATTGGATGCAATTCCTATGAGCACAAAGACAATAAATGTAATCACACACCTAAGAGATCAATTGTTCCTAATCATGAGTCTAAAATATTGATCTTTCTGGCTCTAACTCACAATTTAAGGGTTATTGGTATCAATCCTAGCCTCAACTAACGTTCCGTTCCATGTCAAATTTAGGCAAATAATACTCTTTGGAGACTCAAACGTTGTTCAAGATTTTTCGCATGCATAAATTTCATTTAGAATGTGCAAATTTTTAAGCGCATTGTCAACTGTATTGCGGGATAGCTAAATGTATCAACTTCAACTGCCTATGATTCTTTTTATTCATAGAATTAAAAAGCAAACAAAAACAAAAAGCATAAAATCCTAAAATTAAAACTAAAACATGAAACCTAATATAGAAAAACAAAAAGAAATTAAAAACATTCAAATGGCAGAATCAAAAATCGTCATATCCTAGTATTTCCTCCTCACACTTACAACATGCATTTACTTCCATCATTACATAAAAGTAAAACATAAAGTGCAGAAAAGAAATAGGATAGAAAAACTCCCTCAGGGGTGACTTGTCAATCCAACCCCGAATTTCCGATGCTAAATTTTCAATCCAAGCTGCAGTCCTGAAAATCAAACCGGCGTCGGTGAGTATTCCGATTAGACGGTTCTGCCAATAGAAAAAAAAAAGAAAACAAACATAAGAATAAAGAAAGCAACAGAAAAGAAAAAGAAAAAAAAAACGTTTAATTTTTTTTTTTTTTAAAAAAAAATGTTTTTTGTGTCCGTCTCGGCGAGATGAACAGTGTCTCGCCGAGACGAGACGGAATTTTTTTTTTCGAAAAATAATTTTTGGGAATTTTTTTTTTTTATGTGTCTCGTCGAGACAGCCAGGTGTCTCGACGAGACGACATGAAAAACCCAAAATAATTTTTTTTTATATACAATTCTAAACAATTGTTTCAACCTATTCAATTTACACAGATTATAAACGAAATAGTCCCTGACAACACTTGATGGTGTTGTTGTCGGGTATTTCGAAATATAATTTAATTATAAATAAAATAGTTTCAAGCAAATTTAATCTAATTATAAACAAAATAGTCCCCGGCAACGGCGCCAAAAATTTGATGGTGTTGTTGTCGGGTATTTTGAAATATAATCTAATTATAAACACATTGGTCTAGGCAAATTTAATCTAATTATAAACAAAATAGTCCCCGGCAACGGCGCCAAAAACTTGATGCTCGTAAAGTATATAGCATTTAATAGGACAAGTGTATCCTATCGCAACAAGTAATATTGTGCTAAGCACGAGATCGAACCACAAAGACTATTCGTTATAACTAGTAAATCTACCTAGAATGATCTAATTGTTTAGAGGTTTGGATAAAGATTTGGGTTTTTAATAACTAACTAATTGAATTAAAGGAAATAAACATAACAAAATAAAGTGAACAATTGACAGGGAAGAAGGTGAATTGACGGATGGCACAATATAGGTTGAGGATTCCTTTGATTAAATCCTAGGTATGGGTTTAGGGAGTTCAGATTTGTGTTTTACCAATGATTGAAGGTAATTGTCCTAAGTGAAAGACAAATTTGTATGGGATTTGTCTAACCTATTCACATGCATTCGGGTGACGGCTTGATTAGGCATATACCCTAGGTCATGCAAAGCATTAGGTTTATTGACAACTAAGGCTAAAGCCGTAGCCCAGCCACAAAGCCTCATTCCTAGTGGTCTCTAGCGAAGTCAGGTTTACACAAGTTCGGTATAGACGATTCTGTGGTCAGGTTCTCATCTATCTATAATCCTATTTAATGTCAGGGTCACAGGCATTAAGCATATTATATACATAAACATGCTAGTTGATCATTATCAATGTTCATTCTAGCATAAATCATGTTCCTAACAATCTTTAGGCATTAAGCATGCATAAACTGATCAATCAAAGGTCCTAAATCCCTAATCATACATATTCATACAATCAATTTCATCCCCATCCCAAATTGGATGGAGATCAGTTCATAGACAAACCAATCATGGCAAAAAGGATAATAGGAATAATGGAAAAAGCTTCAATTAAATATAAAAGGAAAAGGTAAGAGGGAGAGATAGAAATCCAAAACCCGTTTTGCCGATTCCAATTACAGAAATAGAAGATGAGGAACTTCTCCCATCAATTGTTCTTGAAAGAAAAGACAAAACAGAAAATAAACCTAATCTAGAAACATGAAAATAAAACTGAAATAAAAGCTAAATCTACATTGTGGAGGAGAGAAAGCCCTAGCGGCTCTCCAATTTATTGAATGGCTAATCCCCCCTGAAAGATTAGGATTAGCTCCCTATTTATAGAGTTAGGAAGGAAACCCTAATGCCTCAGGGGTAAAAATGGTATTTATAAAGTGTTAAATGGGCTTTTAGGGCCCTGATCCGCGAATTTCAGCAAAGGGGAAGGCGCTGGTGCGCCTTTCCCCGCCTCGTCTCGTCGAGACAAGGAGTGTCTCGACGAGACGAGGGCCTGTCTCGATGAGACAGGTATTGTCTCGGCGAGATAGGTCCTAAATGGGGCGATTTTACTCCAGCTTTTATCTGTTTAGGTCACTGGGCTTCCGAAAAGTGCTCTAATGGTCCCTGATGAATCCCAAAAGTGCTCTGATGGTCCCTGAATGATCCGGGAATGCTCCAATAGACTTGGGTCTGGTTCGGAAATGCACGAAAGGTCCCTGAAAATCCATAAAAACACCAAAAACACCATAAATAAAGGAAATTACTAATTTTAACTAAAAAGTAATAAAATGATACTGAAATTAAATAGAAACAAAGGGAAAACAAACTAAATTAATCCTAAAAACCCTATATAAATGGGAACTATCAATTGCCTCCTATGTAACTTACATTTTCGGTATGGCCGGTGAAAGGACTACCGGCTTGGCAATTGAGTCCGTCATGGTCTCCACCATAATGATTGCACATCAGGACCTGTGCAACTTTGTTAAGGCTCAAATGGGCTATCAAAGCGTCAAGTTTTTTATTCATTTCCGCCATGGAACTTTTCGGAGCCTCTTTCTCCACGGCGAACGTTTGATGTCGCGAAGGTCCGGCAAGCCGATCTTCTTGCCACTGTACACTTTTTCTTGCCACTGGCCGACTTCCTAAACAGGTCCCCACCTGCTGCGGAATCCACGGTGGCATGATTAGTAGGTGTTAATCCGTGATAAAAAAGTGCTTACCAAATCGTGCTTGGGGATATCGTGGTGCGGGCAGCTTCGAAGCAACTTCCGGAATCTTGCCCAAGCCGCATGAAGGGCTTCGTCCTCGAGCTGCCGGAAGGTAGTGATGTCGTTCCTCAACTTGACTGTTTTGGAGGGCGGGAAGTAGTAAGAAAGGAACTCCTTCTCAAGTTCCACCCATGATGTAATCGAACCCGCCTCCAACGAGTGAAACCACTCCAACGCTTGTCCTGTGAAAGAGAAAGGAAACAACTTTAGTCGGACGGCCTCAATCGGTACACCGTTTTGCCGAGAAGTTTCGGCACACATAAGAAATTTATCTAAATGCTCGTTAGGGTTTTCATGAGGTTCTCCTCCGAACTGGCCAAGTTGTTGGATGAGTTGGATCATGCTAGGCTTGATTTCATATGTGTTGGCCGAAATGGTGGGGGCAACGATTCTGTTGCGGTTTTGAGGACGATGCGGAGCAAGAATCTCCATCATCGAGTGCATGTCTCCACCATTGCGGTTGTTGTTCACGGGCTGCACCGGCGGCCTTTGGTTGACCTCGGGCTGGTTAGCTTCATTGTTGAGGTTTGCCATTTTCTCTCTCCGAATCCTACAAAGAGTACGTTCCATTTCAAGATCAATAGGAACGAGAGAATCACTCCGGGATCGGGTGTGCATAAAATAAATAAATGAAATGAATTATAAACAAGAAAGAATGTTGTTAGTACAAAGTATAAATAAAAAGTATATATAAACAATTTATACAAAAATAATGCTTAGACTAACAATAAAACGATTTTGTCTAATATTGCAAGAAATTATAAATCCCCGGCAACGGCGCCAAAAACTTGATGGGGTGGCGCGTACGGTAGAGCTTCTACGACGAAATGTGTATTATGATGAGTGCGTTACGACTATGGATGTGATCTTTCTAAATGCTCTATCTCTACTAGACGCCACTACTTAGGGGCAAGTGTACCCCGTCGTATCAAGTAATAATCCGGTTAAGACCGGGTATCGAATCCACGGGATTTATAACTACAAGTATTAAACGACTCGGTTTTATAAGTTATCTAAGCGGTGAATACTTTGAGTTGATTCGGGGAACAACTACAAACTACTCCTAACTACGGGTGAGACAAATTTATATAGCAAATCTCCACGAAATGATATGGAAAGCGATAAGTCATAAATATGACAAACAATGACTCTCAATATATAAACGGTTAATGATTTACTCTTGCAATGACGACTACGTGTAGTGTGACCGACCCGTGAAGTACTTAGACTACGTGGTTCCTAGTCAAGGCGTGTCTAATGCTTGGGACCAGAAATTAGGGCCCGTAAGTTCCATGGTTTGTCAATTCCTACGGTTTCCGGAGCGTCACTTCCGGTAAGGCAACACCTATATGAATCCCTAAAGATAGCCCGAATGGCGTCGGAAATCGTGTTCTCCTACACAATAATCAATTACAAGTATCAAAACAAGCAATAAACATCAACACGTATATAGAAACAGAAATTGCAAATCATATACTATAAATATGGAAAACGTAAATACCGAATACAACCAAGCCTAGTACATAGGAAGAGTGCAAGCTAGTTAGCAAGTAAAAAGGGAAGAATCCACCCTCAGAACTAGCTAACCGGACTCAAGGCCGTCTCTTAGGACTTGGAGGTGGAGCTTTCGAGCTTGGTGAGCGGAGATGGAGCGAAACTTTTATGGAACGCCGGAATCAACGAACAAGCTCTCAAGGTGGAAGAGTTTTGCTTTATAAATACAATCTCAAACCAAAACAACAAGAGCTTTAACTAAAGTAAAATTGTATATCAATGTGTAAGGTTAGGTCTAAGGTGTCCCAAATGAGTGCCAGTCACTCCTATTTATACACATCAAGCTAGGGACACAATTGTAATTTCTCAAGATACAAGCATGGAGGAACATGATTTCCTACAGATTTCCCATGATACGCCTCGCGTATGGTGGAATACGCCCCACCTGTTTTCCCATTCCGTCAGAAATCTTCTGCATGTGGACCAAATCCGGATCTTGTTGTCTCAACTACACCCCGCGTAGACTGGAATGCGCCTCGCGTGTTTGAGTTTCTGAGATTTTATTGCTTGAATTGGGTCATTTACGCCTCGCGTAGCTGAAGCACGCCCCGCGTAAATGAGTCTCTGAGCTTTTTGGATTGAAGAACTTCCTTACACACCCCGCGTGTAAGGTGGTACGTCCCGCGTAGTGTAATTGACTCAGGGAGACCATGCAGTCTGACTTTCAGGATTAGGCTTATCATTTCTGACACATGTTCCACGCCTCGCGTGGTTGTTGATACGCCCCGCGTATTGGTGACTAGATTCCACGTGGTGTCTGTGGATTGAGCAATTATTTCTGACCAAGTGTTCCACGCCCCGCGTGAAGGGATGATACGCCCCGCGTATGTCAAAGGATTTTTGCTCCTTGCTCGTACCTGAAATACAATTCTCGAGAGTCGAGTTAGCTTGACGTTTTATTTTCTAAATTAATCAAAAATAAGGAAAATTAACCGAAAGTACGGAATTTATTTTTATTTCGTTATTTTATTAAAAACACTCTATTTTACAATTAAACTTATTTATTTCTCTTAAAATTAATCCGTAAATCACGCTAAAAGATAGGGACGAAACGCCCCTATCAGTAATCTATAGGAGTATCAACCATACCGGACACACAATTACTCTTGGTTTTGAAGTTTTTTTTTTTCATTTTGAACTCCTGAAATCAAGATAACCATGAAGTTTGAAACAAGTGTCTTTTCCATGACATGGTTTATTGCAATGTGTACAAAACTATCATCCTTGTTACCAGAATCACATTTTTTGCCTCGTTAGTAGAAGAATAATGAGGAACATAAGACTTATTACAAGAAATATGAGCTACAATTTCAAGCTGACTACTCATATGAGACGTAGCTCCGATATCAAGTATCCAAATAGGAAAATTGGAAGAGATATGGGAAGAATAAGTACTAGTATTAGCAACGATATTAGGATTAAAGGAAACATGAGAATAAAAAGTACGTGCAAAACCAGAAAAATTAGAGAGATGCACAATAGAGAGAAAATGACAATTATCTCCATAAGTCATTTTCCCTTACTCTCCATGACACGTTGGACTTTATTTTGAACAAGTTGAGCAAAATCAGGTGAAACAAAAAAATTGGAAACCGAGAAATTTTCTTTATTATCCAGAATATCTAAATCAGAGTAATGTATCAACCATAATAGGCACACAATTAGCTCTTTCTATTTTTAAACTCGTGAAACTAATTAGGATAACCATGAAGTTTGAAATAAGTGTCTTTTACATAACATGTTTATTGCAATGTGTAGTAAACCTATCAACATTGTTACCATCATCACATTTTTCGCCTCTGTTAGTAGAAGAAGATTGAGGAACATGAGACTTGTTACTAGAAATATGAGTTACAAGTGGAGAAGTTTTAGAATGAACTTCTTTCTGATTTTCAACATTCTGTTTCGTTGAATAAGTCGTGTGAAGGTTTGGAAATGTATCTAACATAAGCATTTGATGTTTAATATGAGAATAATCATCACATAATCTCATAAGTAATTGGACTAATTGATTTACATTTTGTGATTCATATGCCTTTTTGTAGCCAAACAAGTGCACAATTGAGAAGTTTTACAATTGTAATTTGTAAATAGAAATAGGACACAAATAGGTCAATTCATCCCATAACCTTTTTAATTTGGTTAAATAAATGGAAACATAAAGGTCTCCTTACCTGAAATCATCAATTTCTCGTTTCAATTGATAAATAAGAAGACCATTATAAGATGTCCAAGCCTCTTACATAATGTTGTAGCACAAAATGTAAAAATGAAAGCCTCTACTAAATCTGTAACAATGGAATTTAAAATCTAAAAAATGACCATAGAGTCTACTCTTTTCCACTGTGGGTAATCCATTGAATTCCTTGTCGGAGTAAAATTGTCACAAAGCGCAAAATTAAGCTTCTCTGCTGGAAAGAGCCAACAAAATTGATCTACTAAGTAACGTAATTAGTTCTATTCAAGGGAGTCGTAGATTTGCAAGACAGTCACATGGTTTAAAAATTTGTAAACATAGGTACGTGTGCAATTTATAAAATCAGACATTCCGTTAAAAATTATTACCGTGGTTATTTATTCTAAAAGGGAGAGATTTGGAGCAATTAAAAAGACTAATTTTACAAATTACTCCATATATAAAATTTGACTTTGCACATTAACAAGACCACAAATATTGTTTGATAGAAAAATTGATTTATAGATACTTTAGCTGCAAACTTTATAAATATGAGATTTTTATTTGTAAATTTTTAAACTATGAAAATATCTTTACAAATCGGTCAAACTACCGTAGTTTTTTTTTTTTACTAAAAGTAAAAGCAAATTGGAAATAATTCTCTCATATTAATTACCACTATTTATACTAATTCATGATAAGGAAAATAACACCATTCTGCATATAAAACTATGCCTTTTATATACCGTATGATATATTTACAATAATACCCATATATAAATGTCGTATGTACTCTAATAAAATAAAAATATTGCAATAATATAATATAACACAGTAATTAACAGCTGGCAGCTTAGAAACTTCAGTGAAATATCATTTTGCTATTTTCTTCATAGCTTGACTTTTTAATCTCTAAAACCTTCAAATTGTTTAATAATTCCATCATTTGGAATAGTTTTGGGAATTACCTTCTGTAGTTTGTCTCAATTAGAAACAGCATACCCAGTCAAACTCAAAAATTACATATAGAATATACCATTTTTGCATTATATATATATATATATATATATATACATATATTCAATATTTGTATTTATATTATAAAAGTAAAATTTGGAATAAATAATTTATTAATCTTTATATTTTTACATATTACACTAGCTAATCTCTTTAATTTTTTAAAATAACTAAATGATCCCGAACTTTTGTTTCAAACGAAATAATGATTAAATTTTACTCTTTATCATATTTTGCAATGATAAAACATTTATTTTTTCTATTTTCTATTTTTTTCCTTTTCCTTTTCAATATAATATTATTCTCTTTAGTATATAGTATTTGATTTACTAATTTTTATATAATAAAAATTTAATTTATCTATTTAGATTTTATTTTATGAAAAAATATCTCAAAAAATATATAATTAGAAATAGAGCTATATAAAATTGTAAATAAATTTTTTTTTGAATCAAAGAATCAAGATTTCATTGAATAGAAAGATCCGAACACAGAACCGACTCCAAAAACTAAGGACAAAAGAATGAAATGAAATGATTAGCATTGGAATTAGAATGGCGAGCCAACACGTGCGCCACCTTATTCGCTAATCTTGGAACAAATCTCAAAGAATAACCTTGATTAGAATTGAAAATCTGTCTAATATCTTTAATGATGCACCCGAACTCAGTAATATCTCGTTTGAAAGACTTGACTGCATCCACCACGGTCTTGGCATCAACTTCGAAACACACATTGTCAAAGCCGCACTCCTTGACCCACATCAGACCATCTCTCAACGCAACGGCTTCTGCATAAATTGCAGGAACAGCACCAACAGCGCATCCGCTTCTGCACCCCCGGAAACGACCAGTTTCGTCGCGTATGATGGCACCAACTCCGAATCGCCCATCAGCTTCGAACACAGCGGCATCAATGTTACATTTCAGCCTCCCCGATGGCGGTAACTCCCAATTGAAAACCATCCGGCGTTCCAACCTCCCGGAACTAACAGCCGCTTCAAATCTTTTACCAGCCGCCAACCATTCATCGTGCAATTTAAAGGCGTTAACCACAGCCTCACTGGGGAATTGACACTGATTATTCCACAAAAGATTATTACGCTGACCCCAAATTGCCCAAAGAATAATTGCCCCACGACAAACCTACTCACGGCTATTATTCGCACAAAAATGGAGAAGCCAGTCTTCAATTCGATCCCAATCAGCACCCGGCGCTATTAAACCTGCATCAAGCCAACAAATAGACGCATACGGGCATCCGAAAAAAAGATGCCAACCATGTTCGATATCCATAAAGCAAAAGAGGCAATTGGTCGCGATTCTAACATGACGATCGCTCAATCTAGTACGCAAAGGTCAGAAACCAGTCCCAAGCTTCCAGAGAAAAATTTTAATTTTTGGCATTAGATTCAACGACCACAATTTGTCCCAGCCCTTCCTAATATCCGCACAAGTTCTGTCTCTTGCCATAATACGGTATCCGGATTTAACAGAATAAATTCCATCTTTGCTAAAATGCCATAATAACCTGTCAATTGGATCAGCGGTAGGATGAACATCATTCAGAATAATGACCGCCTCATGCTCGATAAACCACTCCCTAACCCGTTGCCTATTCCAAAATCTTGTTCCCGGGATCAGAAGATCCTGAACCGTGGCCTGCCCATTATCAGGAGTAGGTTCAGATTGAATAGCCGTCAAGTTCTCAATAGGAATCCAAGAATCCGTCCAAACCTTCACAGAACTCCCATCTCCAATTCGCCATCTAGTACCCTTTGAAGAAGTCCGATAGAGTTCCACACGCTCCTCCAGATGAAATTTGGATTATTTCCTAATCTAGAAGAGAGGTAAGTGCAGTTGGGGAAATATTTGGATTTAAATAAACGACTTACCAACGTGTTTGGGCAATCAATGAACTTCCAACCCTGTTTCGCTAACAATGCTAAATTGAAGTCCCTAAGGTTCCGGAATCCCAGGCCTCCTTGCTCTTTTCTTAGACACAACCGCTCCCATGAACACCAATGGATGTTCTGCCTTCCGTCCTCCTTTTTACCCCACCAAAACGAGTTCATCATGCGCTGCAATTCTTCACAGATAGATTTAGGAATTAAAAACGTGCTCATACAGAAAGTTGGTAGTGCCTGAGCAACTGATCTCAATAAAACTTCCTTTCCAGCGCCAGATAAGAATCGAAAAGTCCAGGTATTGAATCTTTTCGACAGCCTCTCTTTCAGAAACCCAAAAATTTGCTTCTTATTTCTCCCAATTAATGACGGGAGACCAAGATACTTACCTGTATCCAACGGCCCAGACACACCAAGAATCCCCTTTATAATATCTCGGGTTCCCTCATTAACGTTGGGGCTGAAAAAAATTCCGAATTTAGCCGTATTTACAGCAAGACCCGATGCAAGTTCGAAAGCCCCCAAAATATCAGCAATCGATTTGCTCTCAATCCCAGAAGCACTAAAGAAAAGGAAACAGTCATCAGCGAAAAACAAATGAGTAATACTCTGCGCACCTGAACAGATCCTGCAACCAGCGATTTCACCCTCACTCTCAGCTTTAGATATGAGCCGTGACAGCACTTTCGCACACAAAATAAACAGATATGGAGAAAGCGGGTCTCCTTGCCTCAAACCCCTTCCGGGAGAAATAGGGCCAATTAACTCCGAGTTAAAAGACACTGAGTAGCTAACAGTGCTAATACAGAGCATAATCCAAGCAACCCAAGTATCGTTGAAACCCATTTTAATCATAACAGTTTTCAGAAAACCCCAATCCACTCTATCATAAGCTTTGCTGATGTCGATTTTCAGTGCAACCTCTCCCTTCCCATTTCTTTGCTTCCTCTTCATAAAATGAATAGCCTCAAACGCGATCTGAACGTTGTTAATAAGGGACCTCCCAGGGACAAACGCGGATTGGCTCTCAGAAACAATGTTAGGGAGAAACTTCTTCAGCCTATTAGCAAGTACCTTGGCGATGATTTTGTACAAAACGTTGCATAAGGAGATCGGTCGTAGCTCAGTCATTTTCGAAGGTTTCTCACACTTTGGAATTAGTGTTATTATGGTGTCATTTAGATTTGCAGGGAACTCTTTCCTCTCAAGCCATCCAATACACACCTGGAAAATGTCAGTGCCAATCACATGCCAAAATTTCTGAAAAAAACCCGGGCTCCACCCATCAGGACCAGGGGATTTGTCCGGATGCATTTGGAAAATCACATTCCTGAATTCTGAGATGTCAAACACCCCAGTCAGCTCCTCATTCATCTGCTCAGACACTACCCCTTGTATCACCTTAGTTGCAATATAATTGCTTGATTGACCAGTTTCAAAAAGCTTATTAAAGTAGCTCAGAACCACCCCTTTCAACCCCGCTGCATCAGAATGCTCAACCCCACTCTCATCAATGAGCAATTTAACAGCATTTGATTTTCTTCGAGAGTTAACACAAGAGTGAAAAAATTTGGAGTTAGAATCACCTTCCTTTAGCCAGAACACCTTTGCGCGCTGTTTCCAATATACTTCCTCCTGTTCAAGCAGGACATTTAGCCTATTCTTGACAAGAAACCAACGGTTAACCGAATCATCATCCCGTTTTTCCCTCAACAAAGAAAGCTGCCTATTGCACCAATCGATCTCCCTTCCAAACTTTCTTCTGACATCAGCCCCCCACTGACCCAAAACTTTGCTACAGGCTCCAAGTTTAGCAATGACAGACGAAGAACCTTGATTAAACCAGCAATTTGTTACCATTTCAGTAAAACCATCTTCCTTGGCCCACGCCTGCTCGTACCTGAACCTAAAACTCCTAGGACGACGACCCCTCTCTCCTAACTTCAAAACCAAAGGCACATGATCGGAGTACGGAGCCATAAGAATTGAAACCGAACACCCCGGGAAATGCTCAAGCCAAGACGCCGAAGCAAATGCCCGATCAAGTTTTTCCTACACCCAATTCAAAGTTCCTCTCCCATGATCCCAAGTAAATCTACCTCCCTTCATCGGAATCTCAGTCAACGCATTGTCCTAGATAGCCTTCACAAACTGATTAATCAAAAAATTCGGATACTCCTGACCCCCTTGCTTCTCCTCCTGTGAAACAATACAATTAAAATCACCAAGAACACACCAAGGTAAAATAGAACACTCTCCCAGCCTCCTAAGTAACTCCCAAGACTCTGTGTGCCTATTTCGATCCGCATAACCATAAAAGCCAATAAGTCGCCAGTCCCCAAGCCTCAAATTAGATACTAACATTTCAATATGTCTCGCAGAGTAAGACTGTACATTCAACCCTGCACAAGAATTCCACAAAAAAGCAAGGCCCCCACTATGACCCTGAGCTTCAACAGTAAAACAGTTGCTAAAACCAAGCTTTCTACGAATTGCTTCCATCCTCCCTTTATCGGCAAAGGTCTCAATTAAGAAAACCGCATCCGGCTTATGAGCTTTCACAAGTGTTGAGCGATTTTCGCAAGTGCACGGTATACGCTTGTAGTAATAAAAGATATTGATCCCACAGGGAACGTTTTTTGAACAAAACTTATTTACAATCGGTTAAATTTACTTTTAAGGTTTATAATATGGAAAATCGTTTAATCGGTTTTGGTTTTGAAATTGCTAGAATGAGAATTAGATTAGAGTATGAAAACGTTAGAAAATACTCTGATTTAAGAATGAATTTGCAAGATAGGAACGTTTAGTACTTTTTAGAAAAGTAAACAGATGTATTTGTTTGCATTAAGCAAAGAAAACAACTTTAAACTTTGTACGAATTATAAAGATGAAATAAATGATGGAACCTCTAATTAATTGGCTTTGAACATGACAAAACCCTATCCGGGATAATTTCCCTTAATCAAATTAAAACTCTTTCGAGATAATAATTTGCCTAAGTGTTCAATAAAGTTTCCTTGTAAAGATTTTGAATTAAATACGTTTTAATGAAAACACCAGCAGTCACTTTAGTGGATTGGTTACCATAAGTGCTGCATAAAAATCTATCAAATAGAACGGACTTTATTAGATGAAATATAAATTGATACAAGTTTACAGAGAACATGGAGCATGGAAACATTCGACGGCTTGCAAGTGAACGAGTTGTCAATCCTTTCCTTTGGGTTTCGTTAGAGTTTGTCAGGCTCCGGGACGGATCCTCTACTCAATCTTCTCGTTGAATCTTCGTAATAGAGACTGGTGTAGACACCGAGTCGGAGGACCTGTGACGAAAACCTGTAAACAAGACGGGCGAAGCGGTTGATTCCGGAAGTTTTAAAACAAAAATATATAATAAGAAAAGAAAAGTTAATGTGAGTCGCGGTCGTCAAGTGGACGGCTCGCGAGTGCTCAGCGACGTGGTGCGAGCGCCTAGCGGCAGCCGACGCGTGTCCGACGACAGTTGGACGCACGTCCGGCAGCGCGGGGTGCCCCGCTCGACGCTCGACGGGCACACACGCCCGGAAGCGCGGAGCGCGCGCTCGACGACCGTGGGGCGCGCGCGCCCGACAGCGCGGGGCGCACGCCCGACGGCCGCTGGGCGAGCGCCCAGCGATGTTGGGCGGACGCCCAATGCTCGTTGGGCGAACGCCCAACGTCAGTTGGGCGCGCGCCAAACTGAAGTTGGGCGTACGCCCAACGATAGTTGGGCGTTCGCCCAACCATGTTGGGCGTTCGCCCAACTAATGTTGGGCGTCCGCCCAACGAAAGTTGGGCGTTCGCCCAACCGGCTTTGGGCGACGCCCAATTTTATTTGGGCGTCGCCCAAAGCTTCCGGGATCCGTTGCCTATTTAAGGCACGGATCCCAATGCATTTAAGGGGGGATTTTGGGAGAGCTTCTCACACTAGAACATTTTCTAGAGAGAGAGAGTTGATTTTTTTTGGGAGAAAACATTTTTTTCCTAAAAATTGAAAATCTCCAAAAAGTTAAATATTTTATCAAAAACATAAAAAAACACGGGAAAATCACAACTCATGGAATCGACCGACTTCGACTGTCAGATACCGAACTTGAGGTATTATCCGAGGACTAGACTCGTTTTATTTTATTTATTTCTTTTATTTATTTATTTTTATGTTATAATTTTATTTATTTAGTTATTTATTTATTTATCACGTTTTATTTAATTTTTCGTATTTATTTAATTTTCGTCTCGTATTAGATAAACGTTCGGTTTTGTTTTTAAAATAAAAACCTCGTTTTAATATCCCAATACGAACCGTGATCCGATTCAAAGGTAGTTCGGGTATTAAAAACGTTGTAATTATAAGTTTTAGAAATTTTTCTAAATAACGTTTTAAATAAAAAACATCGTTTAAGAACCTCCGTTATAGACTATGATCCATTTTTGGTAGTTCGGAGTTCCAAAACGATAGAATAGATCTAATTTAAGGTGTTTGAATAAATCTGGAAAGTTGTGGACTGTTTCTGTAATTCTTCTTTTTCTGTCACTGATTACTGTTTACCGACGGATTTTCCGTCGGTAAATCTGCTGGAACTCTAAATACCCATTTTTGAGCCTTTTTATTATTTCTTTTAACATTTCTTCTTAAATATACCTCTATTTAATTATGTAAAATATTTGATAAATGTACTTTGGATTTATATAATTATTATTTACATATTATATATCTATTTATTCATTTGATTTATATTGATTTGATTTTATAAATTATATATAAGTATATATGTATAGTTTTTTGGACTTTTGGACGATTAATTGATTTTTGGGGTTATGATATAAGTTCTATTTTTGAACCGAAAGCTATTTTCTTATTTGTAAACTTTATTCATTATTTTCATGAGTTTTGATTATAGTATATCATACTTAGTGTTATTTTCATTATTATACATATACTTAGCTATATTAGGTGGTATCCTTTACTTGGTTTTCAAAGTTATATGTATGTCATTATTTTTTAATATATAAGTATATATATATGTATATGTTCATTTCTTTATTCTTTTGGCATTTGGGGATATATGTTTTAAATTAGTTTTCAATTGATGAATTTTGGTTTAGTTCATTTATTGTTGTAATTATATTCAAGTAAGGATTAATTGAGTGAAAAGGGGAAAATAAATTACAAAAAAGAGAGTTTAATTTGTTTGTTTAAATTAAAGCTCTTCTAGATGTTCTTAAAGTATAAATAATGTTTTCTTGACATTTTTAAACCATTTCTTAAAACATCACGTTTTAAAACCTTAATTCGTTCCAACGACGGATTAAGCGAACCTTGTAATTAAAATTGCTTTTAGTTGTAAATAATAGAGTTTTTGAATTGTTTTCCTAAATGGTTTTTGAACAAAATAAATTGACTTGTATGCTTAATCACGTTTTCTTGTTAAAACTTTTATCTCAACATTTTCGAACGCTCGAGTCGTTCCAACGGCGATTCGAGTGAACGTCATTAAACGGGGTTTTGAAACGTACCTAAATCGTTCCAACGGCGATTAAGATACGAACCATGTAAATAAACTCGTTTTTGGGAAGTGAGTTTAGTTTAGAGTTAGTGTGTAATACGAAGCATAAATCACATTGTAAACAAATCGATTCTTTCTTATCCCCCCTCTCTCTCTCTTATGTATCTTGAACTGATGTAAATGGGTGATTCTTTACCAAAATGGCTTTCAATAATATATGCTCAAAATGGTTTTCAAAACGAGAAAGAAAAGGTTTCAAATGAATTTTAAACTTAAAGAAATATGCGATTAGTCCGTTATCGCCTAACACGCTGAGTAGGAGGCCGGTGGTTCATAACCGGGCGATGTCGGGGTGCCTAGTAGCCTTTCTCCGGAAAGGAGCTAGCCTTCTCGGCTCGTACCTAAGTTTCCCGAACCCTCACCGGTCTCCCGCAAGGGATCGGTGTTCATTTTCCCATTCGTGGGTGGCGACTCTTCCATACTCCGAGCTCCGGTCCCGCCGAGCAGCTTGATTCCACGATTGGTTGCTTTCGGTGCCAATCACCGCTTACGTCGCCATGAGGTGTCCACCCCCCGGTCCGCCCGGGAGATTAAGCCACGGCACCTCGTCTAACAAGTGGCGACTCTGCTGGGGAAGCGAGAAATTTGATTCCGGAAGGCGTGTATTAAGCCCTTAACGGGGACGGATCGTATTATTTCTTTTCGTATGCATTCATAAGCATTATTGCAAACCTTTTGGGTAATTTCCGCGAAACCTCTAGCGAGAGTCCATTCGTCGCTCGAAAGAGGCTAGTGTAAGTTCCCCCTTACAGTAAGGCGCCAAAGGGTCCCCATCCATTCGTTAGGGGCGAATTTGGCGGTCCTGTGAGGTCCCGCGATCAGCCGTGTCAGCATATAGTAGCCTTAGAAGTTGCCATAGGATTACCCGTTACCATTTTTGATGTGATAAATGAATCAGTTCGTGTTTTCAAATTGTCATGATACGTGTCTAATCCTAAAATATGTAAAGAAAATGAAACGATACGTTAATATATACTCTTAAACCAATATACAAACTACCCCAAAACATCGAAACGATTCAAACTAAAGACGACCTAGTCATCTCGTATGAATGAACTTGTGCGACCCGTTTGGTCCCTTTCCGCGTCCCGAAGAAGGCACATGTTCAGGAAATACGTTATGACGTAAGCATGTATTAGTATGAATCGGTTTGGTATTGAGGATAGTTATATCTCGATTCAAAAGACTATATTAACGGTAGCCGTTATTCACATTCTTTAAATAGGTTGGGATAAAACGAGATTATGACAGAACGAAAACGAAGAACATTTCTTTTTTGAATGACCCCGTTGTAACGTAAAGAGTTTCACAAAACGTGGCCCGTCCCTTCCGAATAAAAGACGAACTCTTACGTTATGCCTTGTGTCGTTCTTAAGAGAAATGGACGTGTCCGCAAAAGTGACTAAAAAAATAAAAGAAAATGAAACGACCAAAATCATTCTATATCTACGATATATGTCAATCCCGAGAGTAGTTAAAGAAAATGAACCAAGGTCGTTAAATACGTGCCTCGAACGGGTATGTACACCGCTTAAAATCACGAAGCCGAATTAAGCTAAACCGCGTAATCGCACCATATGGACGAAACTGTGGCTTTGACTAATGGCTCGATCATTTCGACCGTTACCAAAACTACAAGAAATATGGTCCGATCTGCGTGTTTGCTTGACTCGTGCCTAAATGAAAGAGAACGGTAATATCCCTGCTTCGAATAAGCATGCGATTAAACGAAACGTTGATTTTCTATAACCACGCTAGGATGGTATATCCCATAAATTGGAAGAAATAAAAATTTGTTGCTAGCCAAAAGATTATCGTGCACTCAAATAAGACTCGCCGTCTTTTCACGTAGCTAAAACGAGCAAGCAGATTCTTGACGCTAAAAACAAACACGTTACGCGATGAGTCCGTTCCCTAAAATAAAATCCAAAAAGTGATTTCATCACTAAATAAACATGTGGTTACGTCTCTCGATAGATCCAAAAGATCCCGTCGTAATCCAAAAATCGAGACACGAACCCACGCGAATAAAAGGGAACGAGTCATTGCCAATAACGAACGATTGAACTAAAAAAAATAACCCGTACCATGTCTAAATCCGAGATACGCTCAAAAGGGAATCAAAACCCGAACTAATGCGTCTCGCGAAATAACGAAAGACGAGTTATTTGAAAGGGTAATCCATTTGGTCGATTTCTTAGTCACTGTACGTTGATACGTCAAAACGAACTGTATTGTCTGATGAGTGATTTACTTTTCCGCAATAAATCGTCGGCATCACGCGTCCCCTGGACCGCAAGGTGAGCCCCAAACCAAAATCCTAGGAAAGAGACTTGGACCATCGAGTGTGTGGAGGAATAAGGGTGGAAGAGAGATGTTGTGATACGTGTAAATTAGACTAACGTTTGTTCTTCTTATCTTATATATCCGTAAATAAATAAACGCACACACCACGAATCATGCATATAAAATCATGCATACATACTAATGGATATCGTTCGCGCAGACTTCATCATTAAGCGGTTGTGGTTTCGCGAGAGTAACCGGTTAGTCAGGCAGTTTGATCAGCTACAGGTTGACAGTTCTGAATCGGCAGTTGTGGCTTCGGAATCATCTTCGTCCGAGTATACTCAGTCTTCAGCCAGTATGTCTGCGACCGACGAAAAGGTGGCCGAATTGGAAAACTCTGTGAACAATATCAATGATCAGCTGGCCGCAATTTTGGCCCAGCTAGCTGAGCTGGCATTGAAGGACAACAAGAGTGGCAGTAAGCGCGCTGAGAACGAGGTGAACGATGGTCCCCGCTTTGGGAATGAGGACGACTATCAGGATTATATCCAGAAGCAGCTTGAGAAAGAGAAAGCTAAGGAAGAGGAGTGGAAGCAACACATCACTCAGGAGGTGCAGGATCTACGTGGAGGAAGTTCCGGGAGCCAAGACTTTTATAACTTGAAGAATTGTTTATCGGCAACTGCTTTGCCTTTGAAATTCCGGCTCCCGGACATGAAAAAGTTCGATGGATCTAGAGATCCTACTGCTCACATGAATCAGTATGTTGCTGTGATGAAGCACACGATCCTGACTGAGGATCAAGTCTTGGGGCTGTTTAACACTTATCTGGAGGGGGCTGCCCTCACATGGTTTCATGCGTTGCCAATGGTGACGAAGAGAGATTGGAAGGAGTTAGCAAAGTCATTCATCGCTCAATATAGCTTCAACACCATGCTTGAGGTTACTTTGAAAGAGTTAGAGAGCACTAAGCAACAGACTGGGGAATCTTTTTCCGATTTTGTAAAAAGATGGAGAGCCAAGGCCACGGTTATGAAGCAGAAGCCGCTTGAGCAGGATCAGATCCGAATGGTAGTCGGTAACACATTGCCGTATATTAAGAATGAGCTGCGGTACATACCTTTTACCGATTTCAACCAAATTTATAGCTGCGCCTTGACAGTTGAGGGGGATGGAGAACCAAAAAAGGCGTATACCAAGTGGACGAAGTTTGGATATAGTGCCGGAGGGCCAAGTGCGAGTGCAGAATCTGCAGCAGTGAAAGTGCTTGATCTTAATGCTATCGAAAAGAGGCAGTTCGCCAAATTTGATCAGACCTACGCAAAAGTTTTCGAACGATTGCAGAAAAAGGGGTTGTTGAAAGCTCTTACTCCTTATAACAAAGCACTACCTTCTCCGCAGATACAGGCAAGGGGATACTGCGAGTTCCACAGTAGTTATGGGCATACTATTGAGAACTGTGAGAGGTTGAAGCACGAGATCCAAGATTTGATTGAGGAGAAAAAGATAGCTGATCCTTCATCAGCAAACCCTTCCACTAGGCCTAATCCATTGCCTAATCATAGGGTGAGCATGATCGGATTCGGTCTGAAAGAAAGTGTAGTGATGAAATCCTTCGAGGAAAATGAAGAGGAGTTGCTGGACTCCGATGAAAAAGGCAATATAGGAAATGGTCTATATGTGTCCTTCCTTGGCGAGGAACAGGAAGGTGAACCGATGGATGAAGGTTTGGACGGTGGAGCACCGTATGATGAAGATAGTGCTGAAGAGATCAGGGAAGGGTCGTCTCAGACTATTGTGCCAGAATTGGGTCTGTTTAGTGGTGGAGAGAATCCCGATGTGCACTTGCATGAATATATGTGCGATATGTTTGTTGAATCCTTCGGGGTGGACGAGATTGCTCAGTGGTTCCACCATTCGCTGATAGGCGAGCCTTTGGGGTGGTTCCACTCATTACCCAACTCTTGCAAGCATGATTGGGATCGATTGTCAGATTTATTTCTAGAAAAGTACCAAAGAGCTGAGGACAGGACTGCAGAGCGCTTCGCGATGCAGATCGGACTTATCAAGCGTCCGCTACCGAGGGTCAGTAAGTATAATGGCAACAAAGATCCCATGGAACACCTTCACTTCTACTTGTCGGCCATGGGGCCTTTGGGTTTTAAGGAAGAAGAGATCACCAGTTTGTTCTGTAATTCATTGATGGGTGAGCCGTTGATGTGGTATATGTCACTTCCGATGCATGTCAAGACCGATTGGGCGGCAATGACAAAGAGGTTTATCAAAGAGTATACGGTATGGATGCTGGCGGAGCAAACCCCGGACTCACCCTCTTATGAAACACCCGAGGCAGTGTTGGCGATGCCTAGGTATGGTGGATACCAAGATCCTGTTGAGCATGCGAGGTTATTCCGCAACCATATGTATGACGCCGGGTTCCCTCAATGCGAATTACATGAACATTTCCCGGAAACCCTCATGGGAGAAGCCTTGTTGTGGCACCAAGGCCTATCAGAAGAGGAAATGGGTTATTGGATACCGCTTAGGAGTGCTTTTGTGGCGAGATATGAGATGTATGTTCCATGGACGGGATCCCTGGAGGATCTGGATAGGATCAGGCAATTCCCCGAGGAACCATTCGTGGATTATGTTAGGAGATGGAGGCACCGCTATGAGCAGTGTCATGAAACAATGAGTGATAAGGTGCAACTTATGTGCATACAGAGAGGCGCAATTCCGTTGGCGGCAAGGAGGATGAGTAGGGTATCCCTCAGGGATTATGATGATTTGATAGGCTGGGCTTTGTATGGATCAGCGGATCCTTTTTATTTGAATTCAAACGTTCCTCATGTAATGGATCTGATGATTGTGGATATTTGGGAAAGTTCCTCGGATGAGGAGGATACTGATCGGAGGATTCCTATCAATATTTGGATGAATCTGATGATGAGCCGGAAATCGCCGTCATGACAAGATCAGGTCGAGTGGCCGAGGGAAAGGCACCTATGGTGGAGACTGAGATAGGGGAAGGATCGGCTCCCAAGCCAGATGACCAAGTCCTCGAGCAGTTGAAGAAAACACAAGCTAAGTCTACGGTGTGGGAAGTCCTATGCCATTCCAAGTACCACCGTGAAAATCTGATGAAAGAGCTGCAGAATTTGGTTATTTCTACCGATACTGAGCCGACAGCGTTAGTAGGAGCAATTATGGCCCGAAAGAAGACCGAAATCACGTTTACTGACGAGGATCTCCCAGAAGAGGGGAAGGCTCCCAACAAGCCTTTATACATCCGAGCAGAAATTAACGGGAAGAAGACTAGCTGTGTGATGGTCGATGATGGATCGGCCATTAATGTTTGCCCGCTGAAACTCTTGTCTAAGCTGGGAGTAGAAAGAGGGGACCTGACGGCCTCGAAAACTGTGATCAGGGCTTATGATGATAGCCGTAGGCACATCGAAGGAGTTTTTAAGGCCAAGCTGAAAGTGGGGCCGCACGAGGAGGAAACAGAATTCACGGTGCTGGATATCTCGGTAATCTTTGCCGTGTTGTTGGGACGCCCATGGTTCCACAAGTTGGGAGGTGTGCCCTCCACGCCCCATCAAATGATCAAATTCCCCTTCGGGGAGGAGATAGTGACGATCAGAGCGGAAAAATTGAGCTCGGTGGCGGCATTGGGAATTGAGCCTCAGCTTTTCTCCGGATTCCAAGTTTCTGGGATCTACGAGTCTAGCATGACCACCGATGTGGTGAAGATGATGAAGGGGGGTTTCATCCCCGGTATGGGCTTGGGAGCATACCATCAAGGGTTGCCAGAATTTCCGGATTTCAAGAGTCAGAAAACCCGGAGGGGTTTAGGATATGAGCTGGGAGGTCCGTCCAACACAAGTGGTAAAGGAAAGGTGGGCCTAAGGAAGTATTTTGTGAACGAGGGGCACAGAAAGGTTTATTCGGGGACTCTCGAGTCATGGACTAGCACCGAAGGAAAGATTCTGCCAGGTTTTGAGATCTTCAATGATGTCACCGACTGGGGCAAAGGAAAGGCAAGCTGCTTCATCGAGGAGATCATGATGTTAGATTTGAATGCCGAGGAGCAGGTCATCACTATTGAAGCAACTGTGGGAGCGGTGGGCGAGCCCAGTACCTCCGGAACTTATGAGAAACCCGAGAACCCTGATGATGAAAATTGTATTACTGCTTTGTTTGAATCTGATGATGTACTCACCAACACTATCAATGAAATGAATTTTGATTTTGCTTACTTGCTTGATGTTGATCGTGATCATTCCATGCATTCTCATTCATATAACATGCCTACATTTGAAATCAATACAATAGAAATGTCAACTTTCAATCTTGGTACGGATGAAAATCCTAAACTTATACAAATTGCTCAAGAATTAACTATTGAAGAGAGGAAAGAATTTGAGAGAGTAATTAAAAAATACGAAATAGTGTTTGCTTGGACGTACGAAGACATGCCAGGAATTGATCAATCAATCGTAACTCACCGTATTCCAACATACCACGACGCGAAGCCCGTGAAGCAGAAACTCCGACGCATGAGACCGGAATGGGCAGATAAGATTAGGGAAGAAGTGAAGAAGCAGTTAGAAGCAGGGTTCATCGAAGTAATCGACTACCCCCCTTGGGTCGCAAATGTAGTGCCCATCGCAAAGAAGGACGGCAAAGTGAGAATGTGCGTCGATTATAGAGATCTTAACAAGGCGTGCCCCAAAGATGAATTCGCGTTGCCTCATATTGACGTGTTAATCGACAGTGCAGCATCAAGCGTCTTACACATGAATGTGGACGGTTTCATGGGCTACATGCAAGTTCAGATGGCTGAGAAACACAAAGCAAAAACCTCATTCACAACTGAGTGGGGAACATACTGCTATAGGGTGATGCCGTTTGGTTTGAAAAATGCCAGGGCAACTTACCAGCGAATGGCTACGGCACTATTCCATGATATGATACACAAAGAGGTAGAAGTTTATGTGGATGACATGATGGTCAAGTCAGAAACGAGAGAGTGGCATTTCGCTGCACTCGAGAAGTTTTTGGCCCGAATTGCAGAATTCAAACTAAGGTTAAACCCGAAAAAGTGCTTCTTCGGCGTTTGATCGGGGAAAATCTTAGGCTATGTAATCGGAAACAGGGGAATTGAGGTAGATCCCGATAAAGTGAAGGCCATACAAGAAATGCCGGCACCAAAGAATGAGAAAGAAGTGAGAGGGTTTCTAGGGCAGGTTCAGTATATCAGTCGGTTCATAGCAAGACTCACCGCAATCTGCGAGCCAATCTTTAAGTTGCTACGGAAAGATCAACCCACGATTTGGAATGATAAGTGTCAGCAAGCCTTGGAGAACGTCCGGAACTATTTGTCTAATCCACCTATTCTGAGACCGCCTCAACTGGGAAAACCGCTTCTCCTCTATGTAGCGATCGAGGAGCGATCCATCGGGGCAATGCTGGCCCAGGAAGGGGACATTGGTGTGGAGCACGCGGTATATTATCTGAGTAAGAAGTTCCTGGAGTACGAGCTTAAGTATAACATGATCGAAAAGACGTGTGTGGCAGTAGTATGGCTAACAAAGAAACTACGACACTATTTTCAATCTTACAAAGTGATCATTATTTCCCGGATGGATCCCGTGAAGTATCTATACCGAACTCCGTCTTTAACAGGGAAACTAGCCCGATGGTTGTTGCTTTTGTCCGAGTTTGATATTGAATATGTAACGAAGAAGGTTATCAAGGGGAGGGCCGTAGCAGAATTTCTGGCCAACCAACCCCTGAACGCAGAAGAGGAAGAGATAAACTATGATTTCCCCGATGAGCACTTAAACGCAATTGAAGTCATACCATGGAAAATGTTCTTCGATGGAGCAGTTAATTCAAATGGAGCCGGAGTAGGAGTGTTACTCATCTCACCAGAAGGAGAAAGGATCCCAATGGCAAAGAAGCTATCCTTCCCTCTCACCAATAATATGGCCGAATATGAAGCGTGCATCTATGGGTTGGATTCATTAGCGGCACTGGGAGCATCATATGTTGAAATCTGGGGCGACTCAAAGCTGATCATCGAACAGGCACAAGGAAACTGGGAAGTGAGGGAAGAAAGGCTACGTCCCTACCTAGACCAGCTGGAAGGGTTGGTGCAAAGATTTAGCAAGTGTCGTTTTTATCATATTCCTCGAGCACAAAACCAGGCAGCGGATGCTTTGGCCACTTTGGTGTCAGTTTGGGACAACCCTCGGAACCTGGCCTCGAAGCCTTTGGTATTGAAGAGATCTCACAAACCGTGCTACGAAGACGTAATGCTATTAGGGGCAGATGAAAAGCCATGGTATTTCGATATCGTAAACTTCATGAAGAGTGGAACCTACCCGGCAGAGTCGGAACTTAGGGATCAAGCTGTGATTAGAAGGTTAGCTCAGCAGTTCGTCATCCACAACGACTTGCTTTACAAAAGGCACACCGATGGTTTACAACTGAGGTGCTTGGATGCGGGAGAAGCCCGTGAGGCAATGGAGTCAGTACACTCAGGAATTTGTGGAGCCCATATGGGAGGGGCGGTATTGGCAAAGAAAATTATAAGGCAAGGCTTCTATTGGCTCACCATGGAAAGAGATTGTAACGAATATGCGAAGAAATGCCATGATTGTCAAATCCACGGAGATTATAATCATTTACCAGCTATGGAACTGCACGTATTAGCACCCATTTGGCCGTTTGTTTCTTGGGGCTTTGACATTATCGGAGCGGTGAGGCCTAATGCTTCGAACGGGCACAAATTCATTGCAGTCGCTATTGATTATTTCACCGAGTGGGTGGAGGCAGAATCATTTAGCAAGTTGGGGTCTAAACAGATGAGGAAGTTCATTGAAAAGCACTTGATCACCAGATTCGGAGTGCCTCATCATATGATCACGGATAATGGGGTCCAGTTTCAAGGAGAAGTGAAAAGTCTATTCTAAGAGTACGGTATTGAACATCATAAGTCTTCTCCGTATCGTCCGCAAGCTAATGGCGCAGTTGAGGCAGCTAATAAGAACCTTAAAAGGATTCTCGTAAAGACAGTAGAATCGCATCGGAACTGGCACGAACAGCTTCCGCTCGCTTTATGGGCTTATCCCACGACAGTTAGAACGTCAACTGGGGTAACGCCGTTCTCCTTGGTATACGGTGCAGAAGCCATTCTCCCGATTGAGGTTGAAAAGCGATCGTTGAGAATCGCAGTAGAAGCAGAGATTCCCGAGACGGAATGGGTGAAGAAGCGGTATGAACAGTTAGCATTGGTGGATGAGAAAAGGATGGAGGCCCTTTACCATGTGCAGTTATATCAGCGAAGGATGGCCCGAGCCTTCAACAAAAAGGTCAAGGCCAGCCCCATCAAAGAAGGGGATATGGTGCTAAAACAGATCCGTGTGACGCACACCGACCCGAGGGGCAAGTTTAGGCCAAACTGGGAAGGGCCGTTCTTCATGAAGAAGATACTAAGCAAAGGAGCGGTGAAGTTAACTATTATGGACGGCATGGAATTCTCCGAACCTACCAATATGGATAGGCTTAAGAAATACTTTTCGTAAAAAAAAAGAAAGAAAAAATCCCGATAGGTCGAAAACCCGCAAAGGGCGGCCTATGCAACAATAAGGGACATCCCAATGGGTGAAAACCCGAAAGGGAACTCATTTGAAAATTCTGGGATAATAAAAGGAGAGTTGAAAAATCGCTGGGACCTAAAAACCGAAAAAAGGCGGGTCCTGGTAACAGTAGTTATATCTTGAGCAATTATGGAAATAATGTGTAAGTGACTAAGTATTTCTGTTGCTTGTAAATAAATAAAGGCATGAATGTATTCGAAGAGAATATTTGAAATGATTATGATCGACTGAATGCATGGTATTACAAGTCATGAGTTATACATTTCTTTTCCCCACCACCAAATAAAAAGCCTACACAAACATCTTTTTCACATATACCCACTATACATCACGGTAGTACTAATAAAGTCGTAAACCAAAACAACGACGGGACTATCAAGGAGGAGGAACCCCAAAGTCCCAAAAGCCCTCAAACGAATCAAAGCCTCTGAAGTAAGGTGCCCACTCCTCGGCTAAGGCCTCCTCGGCAACCCGATGACCCTTTACCGCAATCCGTAAACTCTCCTCAGTAGCTCGTTGGACCTCTATATCCACATGGCTCCTCTCCTCAGTTACCCGGCCTCGCTCCTCCCAGCTGGAGCACTCATCCTCCATCTTTCGATAACGATGTATGATCTGAGCGTCATCATTCCGTAGTGACTCTCCTCGCCCGGCCGCCACGCCCTCCTGTACTCTTCGGCCCATAAAATGGAGGCCTCTCTGTAAAGAAAAATAGGAGGGAAGCAATGTAAAAAAGGAGAAAGAAAAAAAAAGGGAAGATATATATACATTCATTCATAATCATGTGCATACATATCACTACAATAGGTTATACAATACTCACCAGATGATGGGCGTGACTTAAGTCAAGCCGCACGCAGAAATACTTGGATAGCTCCACGAAATTTGTGCAAGTCTAGGCGGGCTTCGATAGGCAAATTAGGATTCGATCTATGGGCACAGGCCCCGCTACGGACTGCGGTCTACGGCATTATCAATGGGCACAGGCCCCGCTACGGACTGCGGTCTATGGCATCATCAATGGGCACAGGCCCTGCTACGGACTGTGGTCTACGGCATTATCAATGGGCACAGGCCCCGCTACGGACTGCGGTCTATGGCATTATCAATGGGCACAGGCCCCGCTACGGACTGTGGTCTACGACATTATCAATGGGCACAGGCCACGCTACGGACTCCAGTCTACGGCATGAAGCGACTGCAGTCACAAACTCTCGGACGAGTGATAAAGCCCAAATATCAAAGCGACTGCGGTCAAAACCTCTTGGACGAGGTCTCAATTCCAACTCTCGGACGAGTGATAAAGCCCAGCTATCATCAACGAAGAGCACCTGCGATCGATGTAGAGATTAAGGTCGAACGGTTGATTTAGAGATATGCGAAACAAGCAAACGCCTGCGATCGATGTATAGATTAGGGTCAGATGTTCGATTTGGAGATCTGCAATACAAGAAAATGCCTGCGATCGATGTATAGATTAGGGTCGAACGATGGATTTGGAGATATGCAAACGAAAGGACGCCTGCAATCGATGTATAGATTAGGGTCGGATGTTCGATTTGGAGGTCTGCAATACATGAAAACGCCTGCGATCGATGTAGAGATTGGGGTCGAACGATGGATGTGGAGATACGCAAACGAAAGGACGCCTGCGATCGATGTGGAGATTAGGGTTGAATGATTAATTTCAAAACGAAAGAGTACCTGCGGTCGAGATAAAGATTAGGGTCGCTAGAAAAAGCAACTTTACCTGCGATCGAGATAAAGACTAGGGTCGCTAGAAAAAGCAACTTTACCTGCGGTCGAGATAAAGACTAGGGTCGCTAGAAAAAGCAACTTTACCTGCGGTCGAGATAAAGACTAGGGTCGCTAGAAAAAGCAACTTTACCTGCGGTCGAGATAAAGACCAGGGTCGCTAGAAAAAGCAACTTCACCTGCGGTCGAGATAAAGACTATGGTCGCTAGAAAAAGCAACTTTACCTGCGGTCGAGATAAAGACTAGGGTCGCTAGAAAAAGCAACTTTACCTGCGGTCGATGTGAAGACTAGGGTCGCTAGAAAAAGCCATTTACCTGCGGTCGATTTAGACTAGGGTCGCTAGAAAAAGCTATTTACCTGCGGTCGATTTAGACTAGGGTCGCTAGAAAAAGCCATTTACCTGCGGTCGATTTAGACTAGGGTCGCTAGATAGAGCTATACATCTGCGGTCGATTTAGAGACTAGGGTCGCCGGAAGGAGCGTTCGTCTGCAGTCGATTCAGAGGCAAGGACGGGACAACCAAGGCGAAGATCGAAGACAAGGCCGGAGCATGCGGCATGGAGATCAGGTATTCTTCCTCCTACTCTTTACGTGTCTCTTACTTTTATATGTTTTACATTGCATGTGTTGCGTTAGCAAAAAACGTTTTCAAAACACACACATCACTGTCAAAATAGGAAAGTAGGGGCAACTGTAGACACCGAGTCGGAGGACCTGTGACGAAAACCTGTAAACAAGACGGGCGAAGCGGTTGATTCCGGAAGTTTTAAAACAAAAATATATAATAAGAAAGGAAAAGTTACTGTGAGTCGCGGTCGTCAAGTGGACGGCTCGCGAGTGCTCAGCGACGTGGTGCGAGCGCCTAGCGGCAGCCGACGCGTTTCCGACGACAGTTGGACGCACGCCCGGCAGCGCGGGGCGCACGCTCGACGCCCGCTGGGCACGCACGCCCGGCAGCGCGGAGCGCGCGCTCGACGACCGTGGGGCGCGCGCGCCCGACAGCGCGGGGCACACGCCCGACGGGCAAGCACCCCCGGAAGCTGCTGGGCGAGCGCCCAGCGACGTTGGGCGGACGCCCAACGCTTGTTGGGCGAACGCCCAACGTCAGTTGGGCGTGCACCCAACTGAAGTTGGGCGTACGCCCAACGATAGTTGGGCGTTCGCCCAACCATGTTGGGCGTTCGCCCAACCGGCTTTGGGCGACGCCCAATTTTATTTGGGCGTCGCCCAAAGCTTCCGGGATCCGTTGCCTATTTAAGGCACGGATCCCAATGCATTTAAGGGGGGGTTTTGGGAGAGCTTCTCACACTAGAATATTTTCTAGAGAGAGAAAGTTGATTTTTTTGGGAGAAAACATTTTTTTCCTAAAAATTGAAAATCTCCAAAAAGTTAAATATTTTATCAAAAACATAAAAAAACACCGGAAAATCACAACTCGTGGAATCGACCGACTTCGACTGTCAGATACCGAACTTGAGGTATTATCCGAGGACTAGACTCGTTTTATTTTATTTTATTTATTTTATTTATTTGTTTATTTTTATGTTATAATTTTATTTATTTAGTTATTTATTTATTTATCACGTTTTATTTAATTTTTCGTATTTATTTAATTTTCGTCTCGTATTAGATAAACGTTCGGTTTTGTTTTTAAAATAAAAACCTCGTTTTAATATCCCAATACGAACCGTGATCCGATTCAAAGGTAGTTCGGGTATTAAAAACGTTGTAATTATAAGTTTTAGAAAATTTTTCTAAATAACGTTTTAAATAAAAAAAAACATCGTTTAAGAACCTCCGTTATAGACTATGATCCATTTTTGGTAGTTCGGAGTTCCAAAACGATAGAATAGATCTAATTTAAGGTGTTTGAATAAATCTGGAAAGTTGTGGACTGTTTCTGTAATTCTTCTTTTTCTGTCACTGATTGTTGTTTACCGACGGATTTTCCGTCGGTAAATCTGCTGGAACTCCATTTTTGAGCCTTTTTATTATTTCTTTTAACATTTCTTCTTAAATATACCTCTATTTAATTATGTAAAATATTTGATAAATGTACTTTGAATTTATATAATTATTATTTACATATTATATATCTATTTATTCTATATTAAGAATTTGATTTATATTGATTTGATTTTATAAATTATATATAAGTATATATGTATAGTTTTTTGGACTTTTGGACGATTAATTGATTTTTGGGGTTATGATATAAGTTCTATTTTTGAACCGAAAGCTATTTTCGTATTTGTAAACTTTATTCATTATTTTCATGAGTTTTGATTATAGTATATCATACTTAGTGTTATTTTCATTATTATACATATACTTAGCTATATTAGGTGGTATCATTTACTTGGTTTTCAAAGTTATATGTATGTCATTATTTTTTAATATATAAGTATATATATATGTATATGTTCATTTCTTTATTCTTTTGGCATTTGGGGATATATGTTTTAAATTAGTTTTCAATTGATGAATTTTGGTTTAGTTCATTTATTGTTGTAATTATATTCAAGTAAGGATTAATTGAGTGAAAAGGGGAAAATAAATTACAAAAAAGAGAGTTTAATTTGTTTGTTTAAATTAAAGCTTTTCTAGATGTTCTTAAAGTATAAATAATGTTTTCTTGACATTTTTAAACCATTTCTTAAAACATCACGTTTTAAAACCTTAATTCGTTCCAACGACGGATTAAGCGAACCTTGTAATTAAAATTGCTTTTAGTTGTAAATAATAGAGTTTTTGAATTGTTTTCCTAAATGGTTTTTGAACAAAATAAATTGACTTGTATGCTTAATCACGTTTTCTTGTTAAAACTTTTATCTCAACATTTTCGAGCGCTCGAGTCGTTCCAACAGCGATTCGAGTGAACGTCATTAAACGGGGTTTTGAAACGTACCTAAATCGTTCCAACGGCGATTAAGATACGAACCATGTAAATAAACTTGTTTTTGGGAAGTGAGTTTAGTTTAGAGTTAGTGTGTAATACGAAGCATAAATCACATTGTAAACAAATCGATTCTTTCTTCTTCCCCCTCTCTCTCTCTTATGTATCTTGAACTGATGTAAATGGGTGATTCTTTACCAAAATGGCTTTCAATAATATATGCTCAAAACGGTTTTCAAAACGAGAAAGAAAAGGTTTCAAATGAATTTTAAACTTAAAGAAATATGCGATTAGTCCGTTATCGCCTAACACGCTGAGTAGGAGGCCGGTGGTTCATAACCGGGCGATGTCGGGGTGCCTAGTAGCCTTTCTCCGGAAAGGAGCTAGCCTTCTCGGCTCGTACCTAAGTTTCCCGAACCCTCACCGGTCTCCCGCAAGGGATCGGTGTTCATTTTCCCATTCGTGGGTGGCGACTCTTCCATAGTCCGAGCTCCGATCCCGCCGAGCAGCTTGATTCCACGATTGGTTGCTTTCGGCGCCAATCACCGCTTACGTCGCCATGAGGTGTCCACCCTCCGGTCCGCCCGGGAGATTAGGCCACGGCACCTCGTCTAACAAGTGGCGACTCTGCTGGGGAAGCGAGAAATTTGATTCCGGAAGGCGTGTATTAAGCCCTTAATAGGGACGGATCGTATTATTTCTTTTCGTATGCATTCATAAGCATTATTGCAAACCTTTTGGGTAATTTCCACGAAACCTCTAGCGAGAGTCCATTCGTCGCTCGAAAGAGGCTAGTGTAAGTTCCCCCTTACAGTAAGGCGCCAAAGGGTCCCCATCCATTCGTTAGGGGCGAATTTGTGCGGTCCTGTGAGGTCCCGCGATCAGCCGTGTCAGCATATAGTAGCCTTAGAAGTTGCCATAGGATTACCCGTTACCATTTTTGATGTGATAAATGAATCAGTTCGTGTTTTCAAATTGCCATGATACGTGTCTAATCCTAAAATATGTAAAGAAAATGAAACGATACATTAATATATACTCTTAAACCGATATACAAACTACCCCAAAACATCGAAACGATTCAAACTAAAGACGACTTAGTCATCTCGTATGAATGAACTTGTGCGACCCGCTTGGTCCCTTTCCGCGTCCCGAAGAAGGCACATGTTCAGGAAATGCGTTATGACGTAAGCACGTATTAGTATGAATCGGTTTGGTATTGAGGATAGTTATATCTCGATTCAAAAGACTATATTAACGGTAGCCGCTTGATCTTTGTTGTTTTTGACTCCTTTTGTAAGGTTTTTCTTCTGTTTTTAAGCTCTTTTCGTTCCTATTTGGATTTTACCAAATATTTACGTACCTTACAAGAAAGAAACATATTCGAGAGTAAAAGCTTTCCAAACAGTTATAAATAGCATAAATTCGTAGCAATATTGATGTAATTATCGATGATATTTTAGGTATATTTTGGGCTTAACAAATCTCCTCACTTAATCTTTTGCTAGTCCCGAGCAAAATCTCACTGAATTTATTCTCTAACTAATCTCTTTATGAAAATAAAACATATATCTTGGCATTACCTTTTAAATTAGTTAAGCCGAAAAGACTAACTTCGCATGGCAAATTTATACGCAAAATATCAAACTAACTTAGTATAATATATACGATATATCATTCGTCTTGTATTTCCAATTTTGAATTGAAGCATTCGGGACGATATAAGCACGCATGTTATTGAGTCTTTCGTCTCAAGGCATTTCAAAGCACAAAATTTCTTTTCCCAAACCTAAACTAATATATGAGATATATTATTTTAAATAAGTACTTAGGATTAATTTATTTGCTTAGTTACGCCCGAGATAAGGGTGGTCTTGATCGTAACTTTATACGTATTTATTGCTTTGTGTTTGCTTAAGAGGTACCGACCATGCCATGGGTGGACGCAATCGTTACTTTAAACTTATACACGCTTATAATTTTTGCTTTAAACGTTCCTTCCATACCTCGATTGTGATAAGGGTGGTCGCAACCGTGGTCAAAAGTAAACGGTACTTAATTATTCTTCCCTTTCATACCTCGATTGTGATAAGGTTGGTCTCAATCGTGGCCAAAAGTTAAGAATTCAACTAATTGATTAATTAATATGAAACATGAAATTGTAACTTGGGAAAAGAAAGATAGCACATTCATCCTCTATTGACTTAAAATTCAACATGTATTATGGCTAAAGTTTCCTTAAAAACTTCAATTGGTGTTAATGTAAGACGAAATCAAACGGAGCTAAAAAATTGTTAGTTCAATTTAATGCCTATAAACCTAATTGAAAACTTAAAATAAGATTTATTGTATCATGAATTGCATGATATAAAATAGAGATTGAAAATAAAGAATTTATTTAATTAAAATACATTCACTCGAGACAATTTTACTTAAAATCGTATCGGAGATTTGTGAAAAATTTGAAAAATATTATTGCCCATATATAAATATTATTTCTAACGATAATGATAACCTAAAAATAAGCATAAAAATATATGTAAAATAATGTTAAATAAATTGTGTTGCAATATATGTTGCATTTGCATGAAACAAATGTTGCATTTAAAAATTATTTATTCGTTGCATAAAAATTATTTGTACTAAAAATAAAATGATATATGCAATATCTCCTCCCACACCTAAATTGGACCATGTCCTCATTGGTGCAAAAATTGATAAAATACGAAAAATTGTACGAAATATAGAAATATGAAATGGATTTTATCCAATAGAAATAGAAATTGAAATTGTAATAAAAAACATAACATAAGAGATAAATGAGTGGAGAAAAGATAAGATAAAACCTATTCTTGTGAAGGGAACCCGGTGGAGATGGTGCGGTCACTGCATTTTGACGACGGAAAAATGATAATAACTGGCGTCATGGTGATGTGTGCTTGCTTCTCAAAGTATGGATATTGGCATCCACCGCGTAAATTCTGGAACTCATTTCTTGATTGTTTTCAACAATATCATCTATCCGCAAATTCATTTGACGGTTTGGTGCATTCATATGGTTCAAAATTTGTATCGCAAATGAACTTGATCAACACTGTGCTCATCACCAACATGTCCTTGTGCTTGTGTTTGTGGCTCAACATGCTCCGCTTCCACACCTGCTTCATCCTTTTCATCCTCATGCCCACCAAAATGTGTGTGCGCATGATCATCCTTCTGAATATCATTACCATGTGAACTTGAAGTACCAACATCGAACTTGCAAAACTAGCCAACGGTGGCTAACCACTATGGATGTGTAAAATTGCGGCATAATCCAATATCGAACAACAATTAGGAGTAAGTGATTGAAAACTAATCCATAATACTCGTAGCATCCAAAACAATACTCGTAATCAAAGTACGCATATGAACGTGCTTATTGGTGGAAACGGAAACATGGACTCAATTGTCAAAAGGTAATCCAATTTAATCTATCACTAAAACCAACGATCTTTAATGAGCGGGCTAGTAGCATGCTTAGGATTAAATCCATCCAAACTAGTCAAAGTATGTCCAAACAGGATTGGTTGGAAAATGGATGGCTTAACAATAAATTATTTTTGTATGATATCCAAACCAAATACTCATCTTGTCATCCCCAACTTCATATATTAACCGAAATCCTAAATGTAATCCGCTCATTCTTTTTAGAGTAGGAAAGAGTAACCAATACAATAATGTCTGTTTCACTATGCACGATGTCCATAATAGTGCTTGTACCACGTGCCTAACCCCATCTGAAATAAGGCTGAATGGAGGTAGAGGAAACCTGATGAGTAACCTTTCTATGTTTAGGCATGGTGTGGAAAAAGGGTTAGGATATGGAGGTAGGGTTTGGGAAAGATGTATTTTGGGTAGGTAAAAATTTGGTAAAAGTAAAGGTGATATGGTGTGGAATTAATTGTACTGGGAAGAGTTTGGATTGTGTAATTTGAGAAAAATAGGAGGTGATGTAAAGTTTGTGTAAGGGATAGATAAATAGAGGTATGAATATAGGTGTGAGGAAGTAGTGTAGGAATAGGAAAAGGTTGCAAAATTGGATAAATTTGTGCCTATACCCGTCCTACAGGTCGTGGGTCGCGACCGAGAATTGCCTAGCCACGGTCGCGGCACGCGAAATTCAGAGAATTTTTCACTCTGATTTGGACCAGTTTTTTGCTGTACTTGCCGAGAATTAATAATTCTCGGCCGAGAATTGGTCATAGACGTCTGTTTAGGTGCATTTTGACTAGGTTTGTGTGAATTAATTGACTAATTATCTCATGAACTTAATATAAACTGTACCTGCACTTAAGAACTTAATTGAAAAACATTAAATGCAAGGAAAACCAAGGGTTTATCCTTATTAAATTTTTAGGAATGAAACCTTAAATTCCTAATTAGAGTTAATGTAGAATCAATGTGCATTAAGTCACATAAGGTAAATTAATCATCCAAAAGATAATGAACATAAGTTCATGTAGGTATTTATTCATGCTTAAAACTTAAACATGATCTTTATTCAAATTAAATAAGCATTCAGATAATGAAACATTTAACCTTAATCATTAACCTTTTTTGAATTGATACAGATTCATATGAAAAATTGTATGTTTTATTTTAAGAAGTTCATACGGATATATATAATAATCAACACGATATAAGTTCATAATTTCATAATTAAAATTAAACACAATGATTGCATGAAAATGAAAATTTAATATTATGTTCAATAGTTAATAACGATCATAACTTATTAGCATTAAAGTGATTCATACAGATTCATGTGATAATAGTGTAGAAATCTGAACAGACATAAATGAAAAATTAAAAGTATGAAATCAAATGAAGTTTTATTGCATAACACATGTGTACATAAATGAACAAGAACATATGTACTAGAAAAATTAAAAACGAACCTATATACAAAAACAAACAAATGAAAATTAAACAAATCAAATGATTAATCACTTATGCATATTAAATCTGAAACATTGAAACTTATGCAGATTAATGAAATGATATATAGATTCACTTAAACATCATATACACATTTATGTTTGAAGTTTATACTGATACATTTTAATATTATATACAGATTCATTTTAATAACTTGCATAGTTAACATATACTAATAAAAAAAAACCAAAGAATCAAAGTTGATATGTTATCAAAATTGAAAAACATATATACAGAACAAAATTTAGAATTTATCATATAAAATGAATGTTCATGAACTTGTTCAATATTTGTTAATGATTATAATTTATGAGCATGTAACATATATGAAAAGTCAGATGTTCAGAAATAGTTCTGAAATGAATACAGATTCATTAAAAATAATTACAGATGCATTTTAAAAGTCATATTGTATCATTTAAACTTAGATTCAGATGTATTCGTATAACTTGTATGGTTAACGTATATTTAAACAAAAAGAATCAAAGAATCAAACTTGATACTTCTATTAAAATTAGAAGAACACATGTACATAAGAACACAAAGAACATACATATAAAAATGAAAATAAACCTATTTACAAACTATACACAATAAACAGTTTTATTATATCTTCGTTCTTCATATGGAAAACTAAATTGGAACAATGTCTAAACGCTACTAAACTTGTTATTATTGAATAAACAATGTGTGTACATCATATTGCTTTTTACAGAATCGAAATCTAATCTCTGACTCATTTCTGAGTCAGAGTTTCTGCATAAACTCTGCACTAATCTTCTCTTCTAACTCTCGCATCATTCATTGTGTTTTCAACTCTCCATCAACTCTTTATTTATAGATGTTGAAGAGTCGTGATTGAAGTGTCGTGTCCATTGTGAAGGATCGTATCCGTTGTGAAAGGACGTCTTTATCCACCCGAACGAACACGTTTCTTGGATTTTAACATGTGTTCATTGTACTTGGCAGAATTTCTGCTCTTACCGAGAATGGAAATTCTCTGCCGAGAATGGGGAATTGATTTTTCAGCCTTCGGACGAAAGAGCGTGTCGCGACCGAGAATTTGGGATTCCCTGTCGCGGCCCCAAATTCTCTACCGAGAATTTTGGATTCTCTGCTGAGAATTTGCATTTTTCTCTGTTTCTGACTTCGTCTTTGTCCTCGTTTTGGTGTAATTGATCTTTGTTGTTTTTGACTCCTTTTGTAAGGTTTTTCTTCTGTTTTTAAGCTCTTTTCGTTCCTATTTGGATTTTACCAAATATTTACGTACCTTACAAGAAAGAAACATATTCGAGAGTAAAAGCTTTCCAAACAGTTATAAATAGCATAAATTCGTAGCAATATTGATGTAATTATCGATGATATTTTAGGTATATTTTGGGCTTAACAACAAGCTCAAGAAGAGAACGAACTGCCCGGGGGTTGCCGATGCCCCGACAGTTCCAACTTAAGCAAATCATTGAGGTCGGCGAGCCTGACCTACAGGCTTCGCCGAAATAGAAGTAACAGAGATCATTTTATCCTTTAGGTTGTTGGAAGAAACCATCTCAGAGTCCATACTCAGTTGCTCAATTAATATATTGCTACTTGCCTTGCCCAAAATGTTAGTGCTTGACTCCTCTCTCCTGCGTTTTCGATCATCCTGTAACACCAACTCAGAATTCTCATCCCGTGCTACCTCCTCCATCATATCCGGTACATTATTCTCTTTAATCAGCCCAGCACAATTACTTCCTACTGGCTGCCACAGATTACCCAAACTTTTACTATTAGTACCTCTCAGCCATTTTGACAAATGTGGAGCTCCACCCCTTCGTATCGGCGCTCTCAGCCATTCCCCCCATTCCGCCTTGATTTCCCGAGTTTCAGATATGAACAGCAAGTCACAAAACCTCTCTGTATGGCCTATGCGACCACACACATAGCAGAAATTACTAAGCCTCTCATATTTAAACACCAACAAAGAAACTTCATCAGCAGCCTTCTTAATCCTTTTGCCTCTTTTCAGAGGTTTACGGACATCGATTAAGACACGGATCCGCATAAACATCCTCCTGGTCTCGGCATTATTCTTCTCATCATACTCTATGAAAGATCCAACAAAATTTCCCAAAAGCTTACTAATTGCCTCAGACATACACCCCATGGGTAATTCGTATACCTGCAACCAAATTGGTGTAAAATTTAGTTCAACCTGTTCTGGTATTGCGTCTGCCTTCCATTCCGCTAGTATCAGCATATGGTTGTCGAAAGACCATGGGCCTCTGGTAAGAATTCTGTCCCGATCGATAATATGAAAGAATTCGAACGAGAAAAGATACGGATTAATTTCATCAATGGCGATCCCCTGTTTTGGCATCCAAAGATCCGCAAGCCTCGATTTCATAGAGGCGAAATTCACCGGCCGCTCCGTCAAGAAACGACCAACAAACCGTAATCCCGGTGCCGGTTCTTCACTTTCCCCAGCGATGGTAAAATCGAGAATCTCCTCTTCCTCATTATCTAGGGTTAAATCACGAAGCTCTTTCTCCATTTTCTTGAGAAAGACACGCGAAACAGAAATGATGGTGAGATGGTGATTGTGAGATGGTGGTGATCGGAAAAAATACAGGAACCCTAGACCAAAACACTCTTACACGATGAAGAGACGCTCTTACGCGATGAAGAGAAAAAAGCTCTTCTTTGGAGCAATAATTGTAAATAAATTTCATTCTTCAAAAAAAAAAAATCTTTACTACTTTATAGATAAAATAAAAATAAATACAATTTAAACAAAAAAAATCGAAATATTAGTTTAAAGGATATTATATTACATAATAAATAAAATGAAAAAAAAATAAAAAATTAGCAGTATAATTTTTATATACTAATATAAATATAAAAATGCTACTATATAAATTTAATATAAATATAAAAATGTTGATTAAATTAAAAAAATAAGTTTCTTACTTATATAGTTAAGCACATTTTTATATTTATATGTAAAAAAATAAAATAAAACAGGTAATTAAATAGTTGATTAAAATAAAATTTAAAACTTTTAAAACACACTCTTTGTATTTTTTTTTTGGTAGAAACAGGAAAAGAAAGACAACACGAAGACAAAAACTAGCTTGGGATCAGCCTAGGAAAACTAACCCCAACCCTATCCTCTAAAAGGAGAGAAGAAAGAAAGATATGAGGATCAGAAAGGGTGGTAACACCTAACATCCCCTCATGCCCAGCCGCCGCCAAGCGATCCGCAATCCGGTTTTGTTCCCTGAAGATGTGGCTGAACTCTAAGAACTCAAAGGAGGAGCCAAGCCTTCTAATAGCTTTGATAAGGTTCTGGCTATTAAGACAAATAGCATGATTATTAGAGATCATACTAATGGCCTCCTTATTATCAGACTCCACAAAAAGCCTCTTAATACCCAGATTTCTGGCAAGCTTTACACCAGAAAGAATACCCCACAGCTCCGCAGAAAATGACGAGCCCAATCCCAGGTTATGGGTGAAACCCGACATCCAGGCACCCCCCGCGTCTCTGAGAACACATCCAGCCGTGACTCTTCCATTGTTGAGGCAGGAGCCATCCGTATTCAGCTTAACCACCCCATCCTTCGGTCTGCTCCAACCAACGAGGTGAACCTCTTTTTTCTGGGTAGACCTGGCAAGGGGGTCCCCTTTGAAGCTCTCAGTAATGGTAAGGAGCTTATTTGAGAAGAACTCAGGAACGTTCTGAATAAAAACAGTCTTCTCACCAAAGATCTTCTCGTTCCTCCATTTCTAGAGTTGGTGGCAAATAATGGCAAAGAAAATGTCACCATTCTCCATGTTAGCCAATAACTTCCCATTCACCCCATTAGAGAACCAGTCATTCTCAGAGTTGGCAAAGAAGGAGGGGAGAATGTGGGGCGGGAGAACTTTCTTCCAAACATCCTTACTTTTAGAGCAATCCCTAAGGGTATGGCACAAAGTTTCAACATGGCCTATGCATCTACTGTAAGCACCTGAATCCGCCAAGTGCCGTCTATATCTCTCCGAATTAGTAAGCAACCTGTTCTTAACTCCCAGCCACAGGAAGCTCCTCATTCGGTAAGGGATTTTTAGAGCCCAAATGGATTTCCAAATATCCGAGAAAGGGTCGGATCTGTAGCGTATTAGCAAATTAGTTTTTTCTTCACATATAGTTATTCCAGTTTATTTCTAAAAACTTTTAATTTAGTTTTTTTTTATCTAATGTATTTTTTAACATTCCAAAACATATTTCCCAATAATAATAGGAGAACAAATTTATTTTTAATTAATCGAATTAATTAATTTGATTCTATATTAATTTTTTTTAATAAATTTTATATTAATTGTATTTTTTAATTTATATGAAATACTTTGTAATAATTTATACACAAGGAAAGGGATTGAGTATAAGATAAAAATATATAATTAATAATTTACTCTAAATTTAATGAGCAAAATTAGGTAATAAAGCAAGTCAGCAAAAACCAAATTGACAAAATTCAGGCAGATACAGCAGTAAAGCAAACCCGTTTGCAGCTTTATTGAAACTGTTTCAAATGGTTTGAACTCAGACTATTACATTTATAAATCTATACATTTCATTCTTCTTAAAGGTTAGGTATTTTTTTAAATCACTTTCATTTTTTTATTATGTCAAATATAAAAAGGATTGGTGCAAACATGCAATTGGGTCCCCCCACCTATAAATCTCTTCTCCTTTTACCATTTCCCTTTTCACAAATTATCACTAAACTATTACCATTTCCCTTTTCACAAATATCACTAAACAACTAGTTGAGATATTACGGAGATTTATAAATGTGGAATACCCTTCCAGACTTCTACTTCCTTCTTGCTAGAGATAATGCTCTTGACAGGGATATGTTTAGATTTTCTTAAAATATTCTTTGTACTGGTTTCATACTTTTTTCATCTTTTCATTTATATATTTAGTTTTTTGCCTTTTCGGAGGTGCCACCCTGATTGGGATCCCCGTTGGGCTAGGTCCGTATTTCAATAAAAAAAAAAAAAACTAGTTGAGATATTAAATCAACTTCAATTTGGATTACATTGACATAAATATAAATTCAAAGGACTAAATAAAAACAATATAACATTATTCTCTCTCTATCTGTGGCTTCTCCTATACAACAACAGAAAGTTCCTTGTTCTCCACGGATCTTTTCTCTGCTACTTCTTCTATTTAAGCTCTCTCTTTTCCCTTTATTCTCCTTTCTTAACTTTTCTCTATTTACAAACATTTCACACAACTTCTTCGTTTTTTCATTCTGATCCTATACATATATATATAAACACAGTGATTCAGCTCTCGATCGAATACTAATTAATGGAAGGAGGAGAAGATCTGATCGATCTGCCGCCGGGGTTCCGATTCCATCCAACAGATGAAGAAATTATCAGCCATTATTTAACAGAAAAAGTCATGAATAACACCTTCACCGCCTGTGCTGTTGGTGAAGTTGATCTGAATAAGTGTGAACCATGGGATTTACCAAGTATGTGAGCTTAATTGTAATTTTATGTTTTCTTTGGGGGGTTTTTCTGATAATTTATAATTGATTTGTGCAGAAAAAGCAAAGATGGGGGAGAAAGAATGGTACTTCTTTTGCCAGAGAGATAGAAAATACCCAACCGGTATGAGGACAAACCGGGCCACGGTGGCCGGGTACTGGAAAGCCACCGGAAAAGATAAGGAGATATTCAAGGGGAAAAATTGTCTTGTTGGCATGAAAAAGACCCTTGTTTTCTATAGAGGAAGAGCTCCTAAAGGAGAGAAAACTAATTGGGTTATGCATGAATATAGACTTGAAGGCAATTTTTCTTACTACAATCTACCTAAATCTGCTAAGGTAATAATTAGTAATAATTACATTTTTTTTTTGAAATTATTTTCTGGTAGAAAGTTTCTTTCTTTCTTTGCTTTTGTGTGATTGAAGAATTAATTAAAGTTTTAATTTTGATTTTGTGAAATGTACAGGATGAATGGGTTGTGTGTAGGGTTTTCCATAAGAGCACTGGGATTAAAAGAACTTCAATCGAAGACTTGTTGAGAATGAATTCATTTGGTAACGATGATCTCCTCGATTATGCTTCTCTTCCACCTCTAATGGAGCCTTCTAATAATACCAGACCGAGCTCATCGAGCTTCAACAATGGCGGAAACGAGAAGGAGAATTACTTGTCAAACTTGGCTACAACAATCAATAATAATAACGTTCAATTTCAACCTTGTAATTCAAGCTCAGTTTTTTATCCCCAAATTCAACCTTCAAACCCTCTTTTCACATTCCAGACTAATCCACCTGTCTATTATTCGAATTCCGCCTTCGAAAACAACGACCACGCCTTCCTCCGAGCAATAGCTGCGTCGAGGCAAGATCAACAGCAGTGCAAGATTGAACAGTTTTCATCTAATAATCACTCGGTCGCGACGCTCTCGCAGGATACCGGAATTAGTACGGACGTGAACACGGCGGAGATTTCATCGGTGCAAGGAAGGAACAAGGTTTATGATGATCTTGACGACGGTCCGATTGCAGATTTGGATGGCTTGTGGGATTACTGATTATCAGATTAATTCATTAATTAGTTAATTAATTAATCATACAAGATACACATTAGAATTTGCTGCTAAATTTGTTCTATTTAATTTCTTTAGGATTAGGATTATATATATGTATACATATACTATATACTATATACTATATGTGTGTGATTTCAAACAGTCTTCTGATCATCTCAATTAGGAAATTTTTAGCTTTTTTAGTTGGTTTTAAGTCAGTTTGATTTGAAGAGTTGATACTTTTGTATAGCTTAATTAATTCAACGTGTTGAATTTTCGAATTCGGTTTTTTTTTATAACAGATATAGAAAGGAACGACGCTGTGAAGGTTTATATGTACATTTTATTCTTTTATATCAGTGGATTTTATTTTTTTGTTTAATTTCTTTAGTTTTTTCGATTACTATTACCGAATTCCATAGTTGAATTTTGTTTTCTGTGATGAATTTAATTAGAAGTACTGAAAGAAACTGATCAAGATAACAAGTTATTTTCAAAATTTGTATTTATTGATGAAATAATGTTTGGAGTACAATTTTGCAAATTCTATAATTATTCTGGTTGAATGGATCATATCAGTAACTACAAATAAATTAATGTATGGCATGTGTATTAAAATCATGTACTTAGATTTGAGTACTGTGGAAAACTTCTACGGTATATCGGGTGTAATATATTTGACCAATCAAAAGAGAGATAAATATCAATTCTGGGAGATGATGAAAAGTTGGATTGAGCTGGAGAAGGTGCTGTAATTCAGTAAGCTCATATGAGAGAAAATAGCTAGGTAGCTAGGACCAAGAATCACGTGTAATATTCCCTGAATCCTCGCAGTAGATGCCTCTATAAATTAATAATAATAATAAAGGCTTATCCATAGTTATAATTACACATTTACATATATATTTCAAATTGTAATTGGGTTGCTTCCACATTGCTTAATCTTCTGTCCAACGAAACTAAATCTTACAATTAAGCACGTATTGCATACACACACGCCTATTCCTTAATTTAAAGTTGTTGAATCTTGTTTCTAGGTAAATTCCTAGGATGTCGTTTTCCGAGAAGCGCGTATATTTATCCTTAACATATAAGTATATGTTTGAACGAACTGAATTTATAAATATTTCGAATATTTTAAATAAATTTGTCGATAAACAAAAGTAGTTTCGTGAATTTTGACAGACTGCTTGTAACTTTTTTTTTTATGTGTGATCAATTTGAGGTCCTGCTGTTGCTATTTGTTGTTTGTTGTTAGCTGTTTAATTATTAGTGTTTGTTAAAATTATATTGAATAGTTGATGTTACTATTTAAAATGTCTAATATAAACATATTTTAAATTTATCAACAAATAAATTATAAAATAAGAAGGATAATTTTGTCAATAATTAATAATTACAAGCTGTTCATGAAAAGCTCTAAAACTGAGCTTTTTGTGAAAAGCTCCAAAACGCTGCAGTATCCTAAGAAAATGTTAAACGCTGCGGTTATATAAACCTAGGCTTAAGGTGTTATTGAGCCCCTGACCTATTCAAAATTTTGTCATTTGGCCCCTGAACTATTCCAATTGGTGAAATTTCATCCAATTTAGATGGAGACTTGACAAAACCGTTATCACCCCTCATATATAATAATATTTTGACATATGAGCTTGACATATCACACGTCTTGAAGTTTATTTGCAACATAAACTCTCTTATTTGAAAATAATTAATTAGATTAAAAAATAAAAACAAATAAAAACAAATCTCTAAACTAACATTCATCAAATTTAAGAGTTAAAATATCGTCACGTGCTAATAGAATAACAATTATGTTAAGTCTCTATTGAAATTGGTTGACATTGCACCAATTGGGATACTTCATGGGCCAAATGTGACCAAATAATAGGTCAGGGGCTAAATAACAAAATTTTGGATAGGTCAAGGGCCAAATAATGGTTTAAGCCTATAAACCTAACCAAACGCTATATTTCATGCGGTTTGGAGAGAAACGCTAAACGCTACTCCGAAAAACTGAAACAAACACTACTGAATCTGTAAGACTTAAATTTTGACATGTTGCAAGATTGTTTATAACTATATTAGTAACTTAATGAATATTTTAAATATAATTGATATGCGAAATGTTCGATAGAACAGTTAAATAACAGTAAACCAGTTTGTTTAAATTTTATTGTTAGATAGGGATAAGATTGACGTATTTTAAGAAAAAGAAATGATTATAGATGCATATATTTAGGGTGGTAGGATATGGAAGAATAGGGGGGGTAAGGGGGTGTTTTGATCCGGAAAAGGGATAACAGAAAGAGTTAAAGGAAAGAGTGGAATCGGTTATTGAAAGAGAAGATTAAATTAACTTTCTATTCAAAGCTAAGCTTTTTATGGGATTTGGGGATGAAACTTGCAGGGAAGTTAACCGCCCTTTTTGGTAACTTCATCCATGTCTTTCTCAATCTCAATGGGGATTTCATTTTCCATCTTATTTATCAGTTGCGTTCATATAGATTCTGATGACCACGTAAATTTGGTCATTTGAATAGATCTAAGCGAATTAAAATTCTAAGATGGAGATCCAAAACATATTCAAAACATCTTAGAATTTTAATTCGCTTAGATCTATTCAAATGACCAAATTTACGTGGTCATCAGAATCTATATGAACGCAACTGATAAATAAGATGGAAAATGAAATCCAAGGTTTATATTTAATCCGCCTAGATCTAATGGTGAATGACCAAATTTACGTGGTCATCAGGGTCCATGTGAACGCAACTGCTTATTTAATTAATCTTAAATTCAAGATTGAAAGGAAAAGAAAAGAAAAGAAGAAGCTAATTTGTTGCATGAAAACATGGAGACACCAACCAATTGAGAATCTGCAGCGCGTTTAAGCATATCACTGTCGCCTACTAAAATGAACAATCAATCTAGTCTATGCTGCAATTTTGATTCTTCCTTACCTCATCTAAATGTCATCTCTATTTTGCCCCTTTTATTTTCATTTAATTTCCTGTTTCTTAGGCTTTAATCCTTTTTTTTACAACATCAATCAATTCATGGGATCAAAAGGAATTAGAAGCTAATGCAAGATTAATAAATTGTGGTTAAATAGTAACCGAGACCCCATTCTTCAAATAAAAACAAATTTAACCAATCAACTCTCTAGCTAACTTACAACAATCATTCATATGACTAAGGGTCTGTTTCTTTTTTATGTTTACTACTGCTGTGTACTGTTTGTTGTTTGCTATTACCGATATATATATATAGTAGTTATTAGTTAATTTTTTTATTAAAAGCAGATGTTTCGAATTTTTACCAAATATCTTTTATCTCATGTTTAGACTTAAAAAGTAAAAGGCAGTTCCGAAAATTGAAAACAAATGGTACTAAATCTATATTGGAATTACTATATATTCAAAGACTTCAACAAATTCAAACCTTTTCCATCAATCCTTCATTTAGAGCCAAAATTTTATTTAGGGATAAAATGTAAAAATATCCGTAATATTGACGGTCAAGAGAAATTTTAATCTTACCATTCAAAATGGTGAAAATTTACCTCTAACGTTGGCAACCAATAGCAATTTCATCCCTAATTATGTGGTTGAATTCTGAAAATCCACTTGGAATCTTGCAATTGGCCAGAAATAATGTAGAGCGCGAGGGGATATTCTGGCTAACCTACTTCGATGTTAACTCAGTTTGAGATATGACTCGAGGATGAACACAACAGTAAATCAAAACTATAGTGTAAGCTTAATGAATGAAGGAATGAAGTAGTTTACCTTGAGTTGGGCTTATTCTATTTATACTGTGATCAGACTATAGAATACAGTTATAAGCTGAGGAGCATGATGTGCTACGTGTCACCTATTGATAGGTGAGCGTGCACTAAGATATCAAGGTCTAATATTCCTCAACTAGGCCTAATATTCACGTGATCGGGTACTATTATTGTAACAGATAGATCATTGTTTTCAGACTTCTTGAGTCGAGGTCGTATTGTCCATTTTGGTTTAGGAGGCGCCACATGTTCCCCTCCATTGGGTGTTGGTTTGAGTCTCTTAAGTTCCACGTGACGAGTTTATATTCGTCTGATATCACATAACATTAATAAGTTGAGTCAATTTCAGACATCATTAAAACAATATATAGATATTTTGTTTCTACATTCTACATCAGTTGCATATTAGTTGATTCTAATTTTATTTTATTTTTACATTTTGAAATTTCATAATAGAATTGGAGATTGTTATGTTTAAATTCGACAAAATATTTGTATTTTTTTTCCAACTCGTACAGAACACAATTTAATTTTTTAATTTTTTTTCACGTGTATACATATGGTATGATCTGTTACTAGTAAGTGATAAAGATATAGTATGTTGTAGAGATGACAAGATTCATGACTGAAAAAACCGAATTTGATGAATTATTTCTCAAATTGACATATGTGTCAACGTTACAGATAAAATTGCTTTGGGTTGCCAACGTTAGGATAAAATTACATAATCTTAAGCGTTAGAGGCAAAATTGTGAGTATTATACCTTATCCCTTACATATATTATATGAAGTATGAAGACTACTGGAGCTTATATGGGTGGTTGTTGAGCTAGTAAGTAAGCGGTTTTCGTAGTCCCTCCATCCAAATTTTGGATCATGGTGTTACCGATAAAATTCTATAGGTATAAACAATATATATGCCTTGTTTTAGGGCATCTGCAACCCATTTCTCATTTTTGTTACTTCAAACCGTATTTTTTTCTCATTTTCATTCTCTGTTTTGATGTTGCAATAGTGAATCTGCTTTAACTCATTTTCTCTCTCCAAATCAAAAAAAAATCTTCCATATAATAACATACAATATTATTTAAGGTTGCATCAAATTAGATGATGTAATACAGTTCCCTTCTACTTTTGCACTTGAGGTTCGGAGAGTGGGACGGATCCACTATGTAAACTAAAAAAACTGTATTTATCAAATTGTTGCATACGGTTTAATCAACATCAAATCTCTTTACCAATATCACTTTGATGCTTGATTGGAAATGTATTAAGTTATATATAGTCTTTAAGTTTTTCCGAGTGTTGAGCTGAAAATATCTATTATATCTCTAATAAATTTTTATTTGATTTTATTAAAAAAGAAAAAGTAACTTTCACATTCATTTCCAAATCAATATATATTAGATATAAGTTTTGTTTGATCTTATAATTAACATAGTAATTAAAAAGAGGGAGAGTGTGTGTAGTATCCGATAATTTTGGTTTTTTTAGTTGCAGTCTCAATCGTCTAGAACATATAGAGGAATTAAGCATTTTCTTAGTAATAAATCATAGATATTGACATAGGAGGAGTCGTCAATATATATTTAAGAATATAGTCCAGAATTAAAGTAAAATATCATAGTATATAATACGATAATGAAACCGATGTGATACACGTATTTAATTCATTATTTTATTTATAAAAGGAAAAATATTAGTAGTATTATTGATTTACAAATTATACAATTGTAGAAAAGATTTAAAAGTAATGATGCAGATGGAGAACTTATGAACTTGATGAGGCATCTATGTTTTGGATAATTCATAATCAATTATTATCATTGCTGTAAATATGGTCCTATCTATCTATCCAAAAAATATGCATTTAATAAAATATTGGTGTAAATATAGCTTGAAATAATGGGAAATTGCAGAAAAGATAATTGACTTTTTAATCAATTTTAAACCTAATCTCTTATTTATCACCTGCTTTGACAAAGAAATTGTTGCATATTTACATGCAGGTTCAGTATAGTTTAGGTAAATTTCACATGTCATTCTAATTAATATATATTCATCAAAATTGACAAACTTCATTTAATTACTACATTATGTTCTTAATCATTCTGGTTTCTAGAATGCTAAAAGGTAAAAAAGACTGGTTAATATCTAATTTAAGGAAAAATGGGAATAATTAATTTTTCAGAACAACGTTTAGAGTTTCACTTTAAACTGCATAAAACGTAGTATTTGGTTAAGTTTATATTGTCAGATACTAATATAAAATCTATGATTGGACCGTAACTATCAACTTGAACTTTTAATTCAATCGGTTGCATGACATGGTTTCAGAGCTTGTGTTTTACACACTGCAAGTCCGAATGACATTTGCGTGTGGGGGTGTGTCATAGACTAATATAAGATATATGGTTGGATCTTAATTATAAGCTTGAATTTTTAGTTCAATTGGTTTCATGATATATACAACAACATCGTTTATCTTTTTATGGAAACAACAGCAAAGTTTTTAGTGAAAAGTTGTTTGTATTATAGTTTCCAAACTTATTTTTTCTTTAATATTATTTATATTTCTATAACATTACTGTCGAAAAAACAAAGTTTTATCACATTTAATAAAATTATTATTGGTTTATTTTTATTTAGTTATTTAGATTATTATTTTTATTAATTTATATTGAATTTTTTATTAGAAAAATTCTAAATATAACCTTGTGGCTTCACCGATTTACAAATGGTGTTTGTGGATTTTTTTGTTGCTAAAAGAACCGTTAGCAAAACTAAGAACTACGAACTTTTAGGTTGAGATTTTCAGTTTTAACCGTTGATAACTTCAAATTAAAAAATTCCAAGAATTAAATTTAGTTAGTATTACATTTACCATGGAACTACGTTTTTTGTTTTCCAAAAGCATAATCTTCAAAGCTTTTTCTCTCTCCTAATAAAAAATATCTAAATGTCCTCAAAATTAAAAAGTTGAAGAATTAAAATTGTTTAGCACATCATCGATTATTGAAATTTTCTATTTTAAATTCATCAACAATCAAAACTGAGAGTGTCAAGCTAAAAATCTCTAGTTTTGCTAATGACGAGTACCCTAATCTTCTTTTTGCATAAAAAAAATCATAGACACCCGTTTGTAAACCGGTGAAATCACATGAGTTATATTTAAAATTAGCTTTTTATTTTTATAATTTATTTATTAATTAATTTAAAATATATCTATATCAAACATTTTACATATTAAAACAGTAGGTACCTTCTATGCTTACTTTGTTTTTAACAAAGTAAGCTTTGTAAAGCTTACTTTGTCAAAAACAAAGTAGCATAGCCTAACCCTAAAAAGGTAATAATTCATCACAATTTTATCAAATACTAATAATTAACCAGTTAATAACAAACTGTTAATAATAACATCAAACGACGGACTACTATATCTAATAGCTGACAGTAACAGTAACAACTAACAATCAAACAGGCTCATAACCTAATAATATCTGATTTGTTAATTTTGAATTAGTAGGTAAAATTTGTTTTATTTATTGATCGGGTATGGTAATTAGTTATTAGTCAAACTATAAAAGGAAAAGAGCATAAAGAACAATAACCGACATTTGAGGCACAGATATTTCTTTCTAGAGAAGTTTCCGACGAAAATAAAATTTCATATTTGGCATCACATGTTTGGATACTGTAAAATTCATATTCCTAGCTGGGCAACGCTGTTTCTGACATTTCCAGACCCAAAAGTACATTTCATGGGTTTAATTTTTTATTTTATTTTTTGAAAAGGTTTTAATGGTTCATTTTAGAAATTGAAGGTTAATCTGCATTTGTTTCAAAACTTCAAATATTTTCTTGACTTTCTAAAAGTTTCAGATGATCTATATATATATATTTTTTTTGTCTAATTGCATTCAATAATTCTATATTTTTCAATCGAATTTATTGGATGTGGAAAATGAGAGACACGATCTACCACAGTCAAATCATATGATCTATGTTATTCATATTATTGGACAAAAATATGGGATTGTTAAATGCAATTGGATATGAACAAAAGGTGAATGAATGTAACAGCACAATAATATGGAATTATTTGAAACTTCTAAAAGTTCGGACAAATAGTTAAAGTTTTAGGGGCAACCTATGTATTAAGTATAAATAGAATAAATCCAATTAATTAATTAGTAAAGCATGTGATACATCTTTGGTTAATGGCTTAAACATATGGAATTCCATTAACTTATTTCAAATGCAACAAATCTTCTGGCTTCAAAATTTATAAATTGTTGTATAAGTCTCTTCAATTTGTTTAAAATAATATGATTTAATTTTGATTTTATGTGGTAAAGCAAAAGAAGATTTGAATAACTTAAAATATATATCATTAACTCAATACATCAAACTTGCTCTCAAGTGTCCTAAAAAATTGATTGTCACACGATCTTATAAATTATCTCTTTAGCTTCTTTAACATGTTTAAAGTGGCTTATTAGTCATCTGAATTTGTTTAAATTGACTTGTTGACCTCCTCAATTTGTTTATGATGATCTATTAGCCAACTAAACTCGTTTAAAGTGATATTTATTTCATTTTATCCAAATCCTCTCTTACTCTACTATGTGGACTGAGTGGCTTAACCATATCATTTAAACAAGTTTAGAGAGTCAAAAGCTTATTTGAACAAGTTCAGAAAGCAAATACATGTCACTTTAAACAAAATTAGACGGCTAATAAACCACTTTAAACAAAGATGCGGTCTCTTTTTCTTTCCTTCGGCTTCTAGGGTTCCTGGATGCAAGTGAGGATCTTAGCCCTTGTGGTTTTTTATTCTTCCCTGCTTTGCTTTACTTCTTAATTCCTTATTGAGATTCTTCAATTAGCAATGGCGGCAGACGAACTCGAAGAGAGATTAGCTAATTTCAGTTTGACAAACAACGAAGATGCGGTTGTCGACTTAGAAGGAAGTGCTAGGGCAAATCAAATAGTTGTTACAAAGCACTGTATTTTGGGGCGAGTTATGACCCATAAGCCTCTGAATTTGAGGGCCATGTCTCAAGCCCTAGAGTATGCGTGGAAGCTAGGACATGGGTTCCAGATTAGGGATGTTGGTCAACAGAGATTTCTATGCGAATTCGCCACAAGAAGGGACAAAGAGAAGGTGTTACGGGATGGCCCTTGGCATTACGAGAGGCAAATTATTCTTTTGGCGGATATTCAGGGCATGGACCAAATTTCTTCTATTGAATTAAACCACTGTGAGTTTTGGATGAGAATATATGATCTACCATTGAACTGCAGGGATGAAAACTCTATTAGTGCGGTTGCTCGAAAAGTTGGACTTGTGACACAAATTGATAAAACGTCTGTTAATGAGTAGGGCTCCTTCGCTAGAGTGCGGGTGCGTGTGGATGTTAATCAAACAATAGTAAGAGGTTCGAAAATTAAGGACGGACGAGGAAGAATCTTATGGGTTAGTTTCAGGTATGAGAAACTCCCTAACTACTGTTATTGGTGTGGACATATGGGACATAATAAAGATGATTGTGAATTACTCCCTGAGAACCTAGAATTAGAAGATTGGCCATATACGCAGAATTTAAGAGCTTCTCCATTTAAGTTTCGCTCAACCAATAGGGGAGGTGTTTTAGTCGAGAGCAGGAAATTTAATGGAGGTAAGCACATTGATTTTGGGGCTAAAAAGCAACTATTTCAAACAAGTATACCCAATGTTAACCATAATGGTGGAGAAGACAAGGCTGAAGGGGATGCTGATTCAGGCAAAGAAGTAGTAATTTCAAAGGTGGTAGACACGGATTCAGACAAACACAATATGGAGGAAGGGAAAGATAAAAGCTCAAGTACAGATATTCGGGAACTTATTTCTGAGGAACATCTAAAGAGTGTTCAGGAGAATGTGGAATTAATTTCCTATCAAAATAGCAGGTTGGAAGAGGTTGGATTACAAGGGGAAATGACAAGTGCTATAAAGGAGGAAGCATGAAATGTTTTTGAGAAAAAGGAGAACAGTTCTCACCGAAAGGCGTTATCAACAAGATTGGCTCGGGTGAAAAACATAGCAAGAGGCAGACTTGATAATGACAGCGAACCAAAAAGCAGAGAGCGAGCGGATGAGGATGTCGAAAAGAAGACGGTTAAAAGGAAAATGATTGAGGATGTAATCATGGCTTATAGGGAGATTGATAACAAACGTATCTGCAGTATGATTGGGAATGGAGATTCAGAGGCGGAGGTTGCTATGCAACCCCGCCTACAACAATGAAAACCTTAAGTTGGAACCTCCGAGGGCTGGGCAACCCAAGGACGGTTCGTGCACTCTCACAAATTATGAGAGTTAATTGCCCAGATCTAGTATTTTTAATGGAGACAAAACTTAGAAGGGATGAAATTGAAGGGTTGAAAAGAAGGTTTCAGGGATATGATTTCTTCAGTGTGGATTCGATAAGAAGAGATGGTGGACTAATTTTGATGTGGAAAAAGGAGGTTGGCATCCGAATTCTTGGTTTTTCACAACATTGCATCCACTTTGGTGTCGAGTCAGATAATGGTGATCTTGTCTGGAGAGGTACTGGCATATACGGATGGTCGGAAACTTCACGTAAATATCTCACATGGGAGCTTATACGGGAGCTACACGGTCTGGAATCTTTACCTTGGATGTGTATAGGTGACTTCAACGAGATTATGTACTCTCGGGAAAAAGAGGGAGGTAGTGACCCTGATTTCAGGAGTATGGAGGCTTTTCGCACTTGCTTAGATGAGTGTGACCTTTTTGATTTGAAGTTTGGGGGCTCACCATTCACATGGTGTAATGGGAGAAAAGGATCGGAGGCTATCAGGGAGAGATTGGATCGAGTGGTGTGCCAAGTGGAATGGGAGCTTATCTTTCCAAATGCCATTGTAATCCATTTGGCTCGTGTTTTTTCAGATCATTCACCTATACTGCTGGACACTACGGGTGGCTCTCATTGCCAAGAGAAACCTTTCAGGTTCGAGGAAATGTGGCTTCATGACTCTACCTGCAAGGATGTTATCAAACAAGCATGGATTGATTCCTCTCTTCCTAAGGATGCGACAGTTTGTGATCGGGTAGCTGTCTGTGGTCAGAAATTAAAGGCATGGAATAAAAACCAGTTCGGTCATATTGGGAAGAAAATGAAGTTACTCGAGCAACAGCTTAAAGATATAGAAAGCAGTCCACTTACTAACGTAAATATTGACAAATCCAAACAGATAATGAGTCAAATTGCTGATCTACAAGAGTTGGAGGAGACAATGTGGAAACAGAGATCTCGAATTCAGTGGCTTTGGGACGGTGACAGAAATACTAGATTTTTCCATGCAAAAGCAAGTATGAGATGAAAAACAAATATGATTCATAGATTGAAAGATGATTCGGGTGTATGGAGAGACAAACAAGAGGACATAGAGAAGATTGTTGTGGATTATTTTGACAACTTATTTTTGACGTCTCAACCGTGTATATCTGATGAGATTATAAATGCAGTTGATCTTTTTCTTACAGAAGAGCAAATAGATAATCTTAATCGCCCATTCGAAGCCAGTGAAGTGGTGGAAGCTCTAAAGCAGATGGGTGGAACAAAAGCTCCTGGACCAGACGGAATGTCAGGTATGTTTTACAAAGCTTTCTGGGATATAGTGGGTAAGGATACTTTGCAGCTTGTGTTAAATATTCTTAATGGGGGCTCTTTCCCAAGTGGTTTGAATCACACCTATATTGCCTTAATTCCTAAGATTAAAAATCCATGCGAATTGAAAGACCTCAGGCCAATCAGTCTGTGTAATGTTGTGTATAAGCTCGTCTCTAAGACCCTTGCTAATAGACTTAAACATTCTCTAAGCTCTATTATCCATCATTCCCAAAGTGCATTTGTCCCAGGGCGTTTAATTACTGATAACGCCTTAGTTGCTTTTGAGATATTTCATTCAATGAAATACCGAATTAAGGGTAAACATGGTGCTTGCGCTTTGAAGCTTGATATGAGCAAGGCGTATGATAGAGTGGAGTGGTCTTTTCTTAAGAGTATGATGACGGTTATTGGTTTTCCTGTGAGGTGGGTGAATATAATTCAAAATTGCTTAGCTTCTGTTTCCTTTTCTTTCCTCATAAATGGGGTCCCAAAAGGTTTTGTGAAACCAACTAGAGGTCTCCGTCAAGGGGACCCTTTATCACCCTATTTGTTTCTTATTTGTGCAGAAGGGCTTTCAGCATTGATTAGGAAAGCAGAAGCTAATCGAGCCATCCATGGGGTCAAAGTAAGCAGATCTAGTCCGTCTGTTTCACATTTGTTCTTTGCAGATGACTCCATTATATTTTGTCGGGCAAATGTCACAGAATGTAATAATCTCAAAAGAATTCTAAATTTATATGCACAAGCATCTGGTCAAAGAATTAATTTGGATAAAACAGAGATGAGTTTCAGTTCGAGGGTGGAGGAGCATACTAGATGTAACTTGGCTGCTATTCTTGGTGTGAAAGAGGTGGGACAATTTTCAAAATACTTAGGCCTACCCACTGTTGTTGGTAGATCCAAAAAAGCAATTTTTGGTTTTCTTAAAGAGAGATTGTGGAAAAGAATTTGTGGTTGGCAGGAAAAAAGGCTCTCTAGAGGCGGGAAGGAAGTTCTCATCAAATCTGTTGCTCAAGCAGTTCCGCAGTACATTATGAGTTGCTTCTTACTTCCTAGAACCTTTTGCTATGAGCTTCAACAATTAATGGCAAACTTCTGGTGGAATAATGTGGCTGAGTCAAATTCAATTCATTGGTTGAGTTGGGAGAAATTGGGCAGATCCAAAACTGAAGGTGGCCTAGGATTCAGGAATGTATATGCATTTAATTTGGCTCTGCTAGCCAAACAAGTATGGAGAATTCTGCAGAAACCTGAATCTATATGTGCACAAATCTTTCGTCACAAATACTTCCCAAGATCAGATATTCTATCAGCAAAACGTGGCTATGCCTCGAGCTATGTCTGGCGAAGTTTGTTACAGGCTAGGAAAATCATTGTGGAAGGAAGCTGTTGGAGAGTGGGAACTGGGCAAACAATTGACATGACCAAACATAGATGGATCCCTAGTGTGCCATGCAACCGTCCATTATTCTTTGTTAATGAGCCTCCCTCAGTCTGGGTATCTAGTTTCATTGATTTTGATAATTTCGCTTGGAACACTGACATTATTAATCATTGTTGTAGTGAAGAGGTTGCTGCTGCTATCATTCGAATGCCCCTCAGCAGGAGTAATACAAAAGACTCTGTGTTCTGGCTCAATTCTAAAAATGGCGATTATTCGGTTAAAGCGGGATATCATCTGGCACAGGCTATGGGTAAGGATATAATTAACAGAGCTTCCTCATCCAATGATCCCATTCCGTTTTGGAAATTGATTTGGAAACTAAAAATCTCTCCCAAAATTATCCATACTGTTTGGTGTTTAGGGAAGGAAATATTGTCGTGCAAAAGTAGCCTTATCAAACGAAAGATTGATATTGATGCAAGCTGCTCTCTCTGTGGAAAATTTGAAGAAGATCTTCTCCATTTGTTCCGTGACTGTGATGTGGTAAGGAATTATTGAAAGACTTTTGATTTACCCATCAAAGTTTATCGAGTTCCAGGGTGTACGGTTCTTGATTGGATGATTAATGTATCCATTGAATTGGATTTAATGGAATTCTCATTATTTTGCTGTTTTATTTGGGCTATTTGGTTTGAGAGGAACTGTTTTCATCATGAGGGACTGTTTATGGGTCCAGCTAAAACTGCAGATTGTGCGATAAATGCTTTTAAAGGTGCTGCTGTCCGTTCTGAGTCTGGTGCGACTATTGGCGGTGAAACTAACTCGAGGGAGGAATTGTTGAAGTCTAAAGCTGAAGTGCTGCAAATTAAATGGCTGCCTCCTCCTCATGGCATGGTCAAAATCAATTGCGACGCAGCTGTGGATCCGAGTAACAATAGTAGTGCATTTGGTTTTTTGGTCCGTGATAATTTAGGATTTGTACTTATGTCAGGTGGAGGACCAATGGGCTTCTCTATATCAGCCCTCCATGCGGAGCTTCAAGCAATTCTATACAGTCTAAAGTTAGTCAGGGAGGCGGGTTATTTGACGGTAATAATAGCGTCAGACTCTATCCAAGCTATAAACCTGATTTGTAAAGAAGAGGTATGGCTCAATTGGCTTGGTGTTTTATTAAAGGATATCTGGAAAATAGGAAGAAGTTTTGACAAAATCAGTTGGACTCATGAACGTCGTCAAGTGAATAACGCAGCTCATCAACTAGCGGCGTGGGCTAGATCTCTATCTCAAACGGAAGTATTGATGGAAGACTTTCCAAGCTTTGTATCCTCTTATATTTGTGCTGATGTAAACTCTGCTTCTTGCTGATATTTTTGCTGATATAAGAGTTATGTTCATATCAAAAAAAAAAATGCTAATAAGATACTTTGTAAGTTTAAAGAGTCAATTAGCTTGTTGAACTAAATTCAAGAAGACCTTAATATATTAACCTTTGATTAATTAAAGCATTAAATATTAGTCACATAACTGATTTTCACATAAGATCAAATTAGACCTAATGATAAGAATAATTTTTAGTTAATTTTGGTGGTAATTTGTTATAGCCTTTTATTTCAATTTTAGGTTGATCGAGTGCAAGCTGTTCTCTAAAAGGTTAGATCGTTCTGATATGGGCCGAGATTTTGAGGCCCAAAACCAAATGGATGGACCCAGCTTAGCAGACTAGCGGAAGCTGGAGTGGGGATTAGAAGCGGCAGAGTATCAAATTTGATCTTAACGTTTTCGGTGAAATATAAATTTAGCTCTACTGTATAAAATATTTCAAATTTAACTCTAATATTTTTAAGCAAAATCAATTTTAAGCTTACATTACCAAAAATTTGAAAAAGCTGGTTTGACTGTTATAAAACAATTTCTGAGAAAATTCATACGACACGTGTAAACATAGAGGATGACAAACAAAGGCACGAGACCGAAGGGAAATGGTCGAAGGAAAAAAAAACACATTTTTTCGTTTTTCCCCTTGTATCGAACTCTGTAAGGATTCAGAAAAGAATGGGGGCATCTGATATCGTATGAAATAACTCAGAACACGTGGTATTAAATGGACCTTCAGATCAATTGACACGTGTAGCAATACATACCCTTAGATAAACCAGAGCACTTCTATGGAACGTTCTTCACTAAGGTAACATTCACACGGCTAAGGCAGAAGCACGATATCATGAAGGACTTCTCCCAAAGTCAGACTCCTAATACAAGAATAAATCTCAATATAAAAGAGAGTCCTATAAGAAGAAGGATTCGGCACAAGCTTATTATAAATAGGTATGGTCACACTAAATGGTATGTTAACTCTATTATCTCACAACTAGTCCTTACTCTTCAATCCTTCTAAAACATCTATCGATTTAGGCATCGGAGCAAGTTCGTCGGACTCTTTCCCTCTCTAACTTTTGGTTCTGTTTTATAGATTAATTCCAGAAGACTCGACAAGATATTCGGACTCTCAATCGTAAGTTCAGATAAACAAAAATTTATCATTAACGCAGTTCATATAGTACGCACACATTTAAAAGCTATAACTCGTTTTTTTGTTCAGAAGACAGCTATAACTCGTTTTCATTATGTGAATACTTTAATTTAATTCAAATGATAAGTAATTAATTATCTCAATGTCATCATATAGTATATCTAATGTTGTTTTCATTGAAAACAACCTTTCAATTCACAACTGACAAAAAAATAAAATTAAAAAAGAAAAACCTTAACTGTATATCTTTTGTTTACATAAAATAAAAAATTAAAATAATAATATAAATCACAAGTCATAAATATAATTAGAAAAAGGAACATTATAAACATATAATCTAAAATGAAATTAATTATAAAAAAATTCATTGTCTGAAATAAAATAAAAAAACAGCATTCTCAATATTGGTATTCAAATCTTGATATTCCAACTATCAAACATGCATAAATAATTAAAAGACTTAATACATTTCCACCCTCAAATTGTCCCAATACTGCAGCTGACCTCCAAACTTAGACTTGTAACAACTAACCCCCAACATACCTTTTTCGAACTACTTACCCCTCTAATTTGACGGATTCAAGAAAGAGTTTTGTGTGAACACCACGCACTGCCACATGTCAGTTACATTTTAATTGTTGAAAAGTCAAACGCCACGTGGGATAATTAGCTGAAAAGAAAAAAGAAAAAAGAAAAATAAAAAATATCAAACTACAAAAACGATTATTAACGAACTAAACCCCTAAATTATGAACTTAAAATCTCATCGTTGTTCTTCTATTTGCATGAAACCAAAATCCCTAATTTTGGAAGTTCATATCCTTTCCCAAAAGTTATTTCTTTTTTACAAACATGCTCATCCCTCAAATTCTATTGAAGAAATCGCAGAAAATGAGTATTATGCATGAGCGGAGCGAAAGCAAAGCAGGGAGCTTGAAGGTATATGTCCCTAGGAACGTGATGATTAGGTGCAAGGTTGAGCTAATGGAAAGACATAGGTGCGAGGTTGAGATAATGGAAAGACAAAGGAGGATAAGCAGCTGTAAACAGGGCATGCCACAACTGTCTTGGGCTATTATCTTCTAATAAAATACAGAGTGGGAGCAAGCAGGTTTTAATCGATCAAATGTGAACTATGAGATGCTTGCATTTGCCGTGGAAGTATTTAATTCACAATGGAAACAAAGAGCTTATACGCACTTATTAGTCTAGCTCTAGTGGAACAGGAACTCATAATCCCAAGAAGAAGGGGAAAGAATTTAGCTTTTCGAGACTAGTACATACAAAGATCATTGACGTGCAGAATACATATGGTTGAGAGTTGAAGAAATCACGATTGTGAAGCAGAAATCGCAAGCCACTTTCTTTACCCATATTCGAACGTTTCATTAAGGTATTCTTTTATGCTATTTCATATAAAGTTGTTCAATATTTTAATGTTGTACTGGTGGGTTGTTCAAGGTATGAATTAGTAAATTTGTGATTTTGGTTAAAATATTAGCAAATATGGGATGATTTTTAAGTTACTCTATTGCAAGTAGGGTGGTAAAACTGTTTTGAGATTCTTTATTGTGAATAGTCATTGTTTAAGAGATTTTTTTGTACTTGTTACATAACAGATGAGAGATGACTTCGTGAATGTTAATATTCACCATGGAGGAAAGTTTGTTGTTGGGGTTGGGGGAATTTGGGAGTATATTAGTGGTGAGGTCCATTGCAAATCACATATAGATCCTGATAAGTTAAGTAGGTTAGATATATTTTGGTGTGTTTTTTAGTTAGGCTATACAAATTGTGGCCTCTTTATTATGCTGCTGACAAAGATTCAAGTAATTATGTAGAATTAACAAATGATTTAAGTGTTTTGGATATGATAAATGGAAAAGGTAATTGTGATTAGATGGATGTGTACGTGGATGCTTTACCAGATGATTTTGTGAAGTCGACTGAGTTGGAAACTAGGTGGAAATTGTTGCTGATATAGTGATAAGAAATACTCAAAGGAAGGTTGTAGCTTCATTTTCTCATTTTACAGAAAGGGGAAATTCTATTAATAAAGAAGCTACGGATGGAAAAGATCATGTACATCAAAATGTTGTTGTTGAAGATGGTGAAGGCAATGTAAAAGAAGCAACACCAGATAGTGACACAAACTCAAAAACAACAGATGATGAGTTATATGAAGCTGAAATTGATGATGACAATGGGAGTGAACAAGACGAAGAGGTACAAGAAGTCACGCAAAGTGTTAAAAGCTGTATGAGGGAGCAATCTATGAGTAACATACCAGTATATAATGGTGAAATACAAGACATATATCATATTTCATCCTATCTAATCATGTATTTGGATTCCTTACATATCATAGAAAAGAAATCGGGTGCAATGCAAGACATGTATCATATTTCATCCTTAAGGGATCTGACTCCAGTTTATTCTACTTTGGTTGTCACCAGACATTTCAAACCGTCTCTCATTGACTTTCAACTCTTGAGTCTCGCACCTGGATGAAGTCCTAAAAACATTCAAAGACCATAGGGGGACATCTGGCATCATGCAAACATATGAAGATGGGCACGTGGTCCCATCAGAAGAAGTAATTTCCTTAACCAGATACCTTCTTTTCACACCCCCCGCAATCGATCGACTTAAAATAAAAACACATCTCTGGCTCCACTACTGATAACTTGACAATAGCTTGTCCTTCCGCTTTCTCTCGCTGCTCTTGCTGCTGAACGAGTAAATGCATTGCCTATCAGCCCCTTACCAAGCATATAGTCTTTCCTTATCAAGGAGAATGAAAGCGAAGCAAGAACTCGCAATAGAAAGCTAGAAAGCCCAAGATGCTTGCCAGAAAAAGAAGATTAAAAGCAGGAGGAAGATTAAAAGCAGGAGATGGAAGTCAAAGGAAGCGATCAATAGTGAACTTGAATCCATCATGGCAAACCAAACCTGGGAGTTGGTGGACCTACCAAGAGGTAATAGAGCTATAGGCTGCAAGTGGATTTTCAAGAGGAAAATGAAAACAGATGGCACAGTGGAAAGGTTCAAGGCAAGGATTGTGATTATAGGGTTCTCACAGAAGTTCGGCATTGAGAGTAAGGTGTGTAAGCTGAAGAAGTCATTATATGGCTAGTGTGTGCCACAAGGCGAACTGCAGGATCAAGTTGAATGATGACATATAATTGCTAAGCCATGTGGACCAGTAGTAAAGGAGTTCTAAATCACACCAACATTTGTCCCTGATTCCACGCCTGGAATCACAGGATGACAGTTTAGGCAAGCGCAAATTCTCATGAGCTGACAACGGACATTCCACACTCAAAGGTCACGCATGTCTACAAGCCATATTAGGGTGTACAATCTATCCAACTATCAGATTTACTCCTAGCACCCTATAAATAGAAATCGCTACACAGGAAAAGGTACATATACATTCCTTACACGAAAGCCCTAATGGCATCCTTTTTAGTATTAACTTTTTTCAATTCTGCTAAGTTTAGTATAATAGTGGGATCATCAGCCCCCGACCCATAATTTGATTTTCTTTTCTTTCTTATCTCATGTACAAGAAGAATCTTAGTTGACGTTAAAGAATTTTACACAAGTTTACTGAGATCACTTGTACATGTCTATGTTAGTTAAGTGACATGGCCACTATATGGTTTTCAGTATACAATTAAACCAGATTCTATCTACGGTGATTTTAGGGAAAAAAAATTATATAGAAAATCAGTTTTAAAAGATTATCTGTAATTACGTAAAATTAAGTAAATCATTATTTTAATATATTTTAAATATTTTAAAAACTAGAGTTTATAAATTAAGATTAATAATATATTTTTTTAGGTTTAGAATTTATTAATGGGGGCTTATAATTTAGTATTTAAGTGTAAAATAATATTTTATTTGTGATATATAGAAAATAGTACATATTAAACATATTTAATGTGATTTTCATGTAAAAAAAACTTATGATTTGATTGTGATTTTATAAGCATTTATGGTATGGGTCAAATACATGAATATCTTATAAAATTACAACTAAATCATATCACCAAACTTAATTCTTAATATGTCATTATTCTCTATATATTATGATTTTACTCTATAGTTTAAAAATTCCAGACTCCAAATCATAAATCATAAACTCTGAAAAATATATTCTAGACTTCTAATTTATAAATTCTAATCTTTAAAATATATTAAAAATACTGATTTTACTAGTTTAACTTAAGGGAAAATTATGACTTGACATAGTTGTAAATATTTATTAAAAGATGATTTTCTGTGTATTTTTCCCTATGTAGAAAGCCCAAACAAATTTGAAAGTTGGGCTGGAGAAAGTAAGTAGGCTACCCAGCCCACTAGAAGGTCCCATATTCCGCAACCGCCGCATGTCTCCTCCGGCGAGGAAAGAAGCGGGCAATCGCTAATGGAAGTGAAGACAGGAGCGGAAGCAGTGACTACCCTTTTGATACGTCACCTTCCTGAGGCAATTCCTCATGACACGCTGTCTCGTCTTTTCTCTCACTACGGTGCTACTTCTGTCCGTCCATGTTCCGCCGGAAGGTCATACCTAAGGATCAAACTTATTATTTTCCCCCTTTTTTGTGGCCTTTTCAAGTGATTAATGCATGATCTTAGCTTAATTATGAGAGCCATATAGTTTTTACATGGTACTTTGATATTGTTTTCCAACTTGGAAGAGGTATCTCTGGTTGGCTTCAACTTTTTTGAGCTTGTCGATTTTAATGGTTTGATAACAAAAATTATACACTCTCATTGAAAGCGGAAGTCTAAGTAGAATTGTTTTGCACTTTTTCTTCTGTTCTTGTGGATGTTTTATGGATGGAATTCCTTACTTTTTGTACACAGATTGAATGCTTATTCTGTACAATATTGCTTCTATTGCAGAATGAAGAACTGTGCATTTGTGGATTTCCAAAATGAAGCCTTGGCCTATCAAGCACAATGTCAGTTAAATGGGTAAATTCCAGCTTGTTCCTAAGAAAATGTTTCTTTACTTGGCAAATTGTTCAATCAAATCTTTTTATTATTACTTTGATTCTGTAGGTGCTTTGTCAATTTTCTCTTTAATTTAGGGTATCTTTCCATACCCCTTTCTCTATTTCATCACCATTAAATATGGTTTTTTTTTTTTCTGATTAAGCTAATATCGTTGATCTTATTATGGTTTGTTTAGGTTGAGATTTCTTGGCAAGGTCTTAGCAGTTGAGAGAGCTCATAAGCAAAATGAGGACAATAAGAATAAAGAAAGTGAGATGCAATTTCCGAAGGATTATATTTCAGTGTCTTCAATGAAAAAGGATCATTCTGGTGATTGTACAAAATCAATGCCTGCTAGTGAGCCAATTGCTCCAAGGCTTGGTGTAGATTATCCATTTCCTCCTCATCTGGAGTAAATTTTCAAATTTCATTATTGTTAAGCTTTTCTCTTTGTTTCCTTCTATGTTCCTATTGCAAAGTGTTTCACTTATACTATAGTGCACCATTGTCAGTTTCACTTTTTGCTGTGATTTCTTACAATAATGGCTTTGAAGTTGAGGCACATGTCTCTATAGCTTATGGAACCCTGCATCTTTCTATATCCATTTACTGAACAGTTTTGCTTAGATGAATGAATAGAAGGGTAAGGAGAAGGGATTGGTTCAAGGTACCGAAACTTTATAATATGTTTTGCATACTAGTGGAAAAAAGTAAGTTGACAGACTAATTGTTTGTCTGGTGCTTGACTGCTTATTATGGTGTACACTGTTTAGATTCATGCACATGGAACTTAAAATTGTTAGTGAAAAGCTATATAAACGATTCAAGGGTATGCAATTACCCAGCAATTTAGTTTGCATGTTGGAATTTCATTATTACATTTCAAACCTGTCCTGTAATCAACTGTCCTTATTTCCTTTTAGCATGTTGCTACAACCATATAGGTTAGATTAAACATGTTTGGTTATGTTCTACTACAGGTATGCTTATCCTCCTCCAGATGGAAACATTCTAACCAATATTGTCAATGCCCTGATTGCTGTTCCTCGCTTTTATACACAGGTTGTATCCAATCTCTCGTAAAGCCATGGAATGATTGTACATGTTTATTCTATCAGCTTAACAGGTGGATTTTGTTATTGGTCTAATTTAGTAAGGTGCAGCTATATTGGAATGATGATGAGCTCTACTTACTATTTTAATTTTAGGTGTTGCATTTGATGAACAAAATGAACATTCCAGCTCCATTTCGAATGGCTCTGCCCACTCCACCACTACCGCCTTCAGCACCCGCACCTGCACCACCGCCTCCCCCTCCCCCCGCTGTAGCTACAAAACGTCAGTTGGCAGATTTATCCAGTAGTGAGTCTGAAATGGAGTCCGATGAGGTATGTTTATGTTGCGAAAATCCCTGGATATCCCAACTTACAGTCTCAGCATATGATTGGGCTTACTAATATGTATGAAATCTGGACATTCTTAAGGAATGAAAAACATGAGCTACCTTAACTGGACTAATGTAGTATACTTATGTCTCTGTTTGGCATTATTTTAAACTGAAAGGTATCTATATGTGTGTGTGTTTCCTCCTTCCACTCTATAATTGGGCTTGTTTGCTGGTGTAACAAGTGTTTGTGACAATTTCTTTGGGTGGCTTGGTGTATGTCTTCATTTTCTTAACCTATGCTATGTGTATAGCTGAAATATTTTACTTTCTTTACTGAAGGAAAGTCTTGAATTTGTTCTCTGGTCACAGTTGCTTTCCCCAATATATTGTGATTACTTTTCACTGAATTTTTTCAGGATGTTGATGGCAAAGTCTCTCCTTTAAGAGCAGCTAAATCTGGACGAAAGCGTGTCAAACGGGAATCAATTGTAGGTCCTGCCTTTGACAAAGATGTGGTTCATGAGGATGTTGGAGTGAAACCTTCCTCCCTGGTTCCTAAAGAAATTCCTGTCGTGAAAAAGAAAAACTCTGTTTTGCAGGTCATATTCTTTCTGATGGAAATTATTCTTGGGTTAGCTGATCAACTTTTAATTCATTTAAGAACCTTCTGTTTCATTGTAGATCAAAATTGTGCCGAAAGTAATTCAGAATGAGCAAAAAGATGATAGTATTATGAAAGAGCCTGAGGAGCCAGCCATAGAAGGTTTGGATCATAAACTTTATGCAACTCCAGAAGAAATAGAGAGCAACAAGCTGGCCCCAGAAGAAATTTTGTCACTTCCAAAGTTTAAGGTACCAAAGTCAGATTTTAACTGGTACCTAAGCCAAATGAATAAATGAAACTCAATAATCTATTGAATCTAATTTGATGAAATGAATGCCAATTTTTTTCCCAAAAAAAGAAGACCTTAACATAATCAATTAAATGCTAATTTTGCTGAAGAGATGTGCATTTACACAAAAAGGTTCAAGAGAATATCACTATATGCATATGGTAACCCATACATTTGATAGTCCTATTTAGACATACCTTTTCCATTGGCCCTGTTTGTCGAATGGTTTTAATCTGTGACCTTTGTCATATTTTGATATCTTAGTATTTGTCAGTTCGGAAGTGTTACTAATATTTGAAATTTTTGTTCATTGGTGAAGTCAGTAATTGCGGATGCATGGTCTAATATTTGTATTATCAAAGTGCTAGTTGTTATATTTGCATTATGAAATCAGTGCTGATGATGGAGAGTGGACTATGATTTGTGAAGTGCTTAAGCTTTCTTGAATTGTGCAGAATTATACAGTTGGGAATCCTTCATCTGTTTTGTACATAAAGAACTTGAGCAAGGACATAGTAGCTGATGATTTCTTCTACATATTTGGTGAGCTAGCAAATAAACTTGCCCAGTTGTTTGTGCTTCAAACTCAATTTTGTGCCCAATCAGTAATCCTAATGTTTGTCATTTCACCTTTGCCCATGCATTGTTACTTAAACACCCAACCTTTTGGAATTACAAAGAAAGTGATACCTTATTATTTATACATCTTGTTTGTCATGTACTATAGGATCATTATTTGGAAGCACCGATGCTGCTAAAATTGACCTTGAAGTGAAACTGATGAAGGTAGACTCTATATCTGAACTCTTGATTTTTGTTCTACGCATCTTTAGCTAGTTTCAGGTTCTGTTCAACAATCTTTTTGCATACCACTAAATTCATTCATGCAATAAAGTGACATTCTTGACATTTGGTTGATGTGCTTTTTCCTTGAAGAATGACAATTTCTTCTCTTATTGAATTGAAAAAAAGGATCACGTGTATCTGGAGTGAGACAGTTGGTCCATGGAGAATGAGCAAATAAAATTCATAGATTATATATGAACTTAGTATCCAAGAAATGAGACTATATGTTTACACTTCCCTTTGAATGTAATCCAAAATCTTATTTATTATCCAATTGCAAAAACGCTAATGAAGAGCTGATCAAATTGTGATACTGGGCATGACATGTTTGCATAAGCGATTGCTACCGTCCAAGTAATCAAAATTGAAGTGATATTGCTACCTTATTCTGAACTTGAAATTAAATTAACTTCTGAATTTTAGGAGGGAAGAATGAGGGACCAAGCATTTGTGACATTCCCATCAGCTGAACTTGCGCATCAAGCACTGGTATGTATATGTGGGATCTATTCTTACACATACTAGAGAAAACTTCTAGCAGTGTAAACTTTTCCATTTAACTGGTTTTGTAATGACTGGATAACTTTTCATATATCTCTTTCCTTCAGCAAGCTTCTAAGCACAATTGGGAATTAGATGAAGATTTGTGTAACAATTAGATAATATCAGATTCCTTGATGTTAATACAAATTCTTTCATTCAAAAAAAAAAAAAAGATAATATCAGATTCCCAATGTTTCTTGTTGTTATGAGGTTGTGATTAAGTTTTGTTTATGCGGTCCTGCCTGTGTTGCAGAACCTAGTGAATGGGTATGTGTTCAAAGGAAAGCCTATGATCATACAGTTTGGTCGGAGTCCTTCAACTGGCAGCGTGAAATAGATTCTACAGTGAAAGCGGAGCTGCTTAAGGCCGATAAGTCTTACGGTTTGTTACTATATCTTCTGTTCAAAGATACACCAAAACCAATAGGGAATGCCATTGTTGAGTAGCCTCACAGAATTAGATTGCAGGCTTTGCCAATTGCTGCTTTTGACTGATAAAAATAGCTAGGCGAAAATCATTTGTATACCAACCCCAGAAAGGAGATGGTTTAGTTGTTTCTTTTTCCTTTCAGATGTTCTAACTTAGTTTGTAGTTTCTGTAAATACATTTGAATCAACTTTTTCTTCACTTTTGTAATTTATAATGAGTTTCATCAAAGTTCAGAAAAACGGAACGTGATTGTATCTCTCATTCTATTACTGGGAATAGTGAACCATAGGTATTCCTGTGCATTATGCTGGTTATAAGTAGGGGTTACGATATCGACTATCGTGTTATATTTATCTATATGTTAATTATGATTATATATAATAATTTATCGATCTTTATATTTGTATATGTTGTACCTTATGTTTTTAGAAATAATTATAAAGTTTTTACGTTTTTGTTTCTTTCAACTCTTTGATCCCTTTGTTAGAGTCAATAGTCAAATCCAATACTAATATCATTAGTCAAAATCCTTTTTTTTTTTTTTGAAATAAAAATACGACATTCTTCTACTTGCAAGGTAAAACCCATGGTTTTAAAAACCGGACCGGACATTGAACCGGTGTGACAAAGGGTTCAGGGGTCAATGGGTTCAACCGGTTGACTCGGATTGGTTGAACCGGATGATGTCATTAATAATATATTATATATATATTAAAATTTTAATAAATTGCATCCCCCTACCAAAAAAAATACATCCAAATATAATAAATTCCAGAATCTAATATTTTTTAATTTATTTCCTACAACCTTACAAAAAATCAATATATACAAAATAGTGTATTGTAAAATAGCAAATTAGAAATTTAGGGCTAATCTTTCTGTTAATTGTCAGCACTATATATTATTAGTTGTCCTCCCACTCAAAACTAATTGTCCTATATTGTAAAAAAGAAAGAAAGAAAGAAAAGGGAGTAGTGCAGATTTTAACTACAAATAACTTGTCCCACATCGGACGAAAATAAAGTAATTAATTGTCAGTACTGTATTAATTGTGCTCATTGTAAAGGTTCCAACTACAACCTTGTCCCACATCAGATGAAAGTAAATTAAGGAGTTGAAATCTTATCTATAAAATACCAATTATATCTCAGCACTAAAAGTAAGCTGTTTTTGCGAACCAGTTTTTTTTAACTCAGAACCGGGTGAAACCGGTTCCCCGGGTTGATACCGGTTCGCCGGTTTTCCCCGGTTCACATGGGATCATTAGTAATGACCCCTAAGTAGGATAACCGGACCAGAAGTCTGGCCGGTTCACGGTTGAACCGGTTCAACCGGCCGGTCTGATCCGGTTTTTAAAACCATGGTAAAACTGCAATGTTTATTTTGTACTTTTCTCTAATATAAATGCAAAAAAAAAAAAAATTTATCGTATTAATTGTATCGTGTTAGTCGAGCTATTTCTGTAAATCGTATTACCATGTCGGAAATTGACATTTTTAATTATAACTAAGACAACCTACGGGTTGTAGTTTAATTGACAATGCAGTTTGAGTTTATGAAAATATATCTCAGGTTGGATTCTTACTAAATACATCTACAAAAAAGAAAATGAATGAGAAGTCTTAATTGTGACTAAATCCCGATCATAATTATATTTCGAGGAAAGTATAATTAAGATACGATGGATTAATTATGGATTGATATAAGGCTCGTTTGTTTCCGTTGTTCCTGTTTGCAGTTGCTGATAAAAAGTAGATATTAGTTGTTTTTTCTGCAAAAAAAAAAACAGTTATTTAATAATTTTACCAAACACGTTCTATCTTGTGTTTAGTATTTAAAGATAAAAAGGAGTTCCGAAAAATGGAAATAAACGGACACATAATAATTAGTACAAAGTCTGACAATTTAATCAGTAAACTACAAATCAAGGTAATCTACTGAAAAGTGGAAATTTTTGAGCTGAAAAAAAACATAGCAAATATGGATATCATAATGAAGATCAGGCCAGTGGGAAACACTGTTGGGCCTGTGCTAAATATATAACAATAATATTATTGTTTTATCAATTGTGATAATTTAATTTTTAATATATCAAAATATAACTTTTTATTCTATAAATGTCAAAGTAAATTTCTAATTCATGAAATGGCTGTGAGAAATAACTGAAAGATTTTTTTTCAACTGCCATATTTTGATACTTGATATAATTGGAATAAGTGATGAAGAAGCCAGGGGTACCCTGCCGCCAGAGGCCAACAAAGAAAATCGGGATCCTAATGGTGAGAAGGGGAGCTTCTTAACAGGAAAAACATTCTTACGCAGAGGTAGCACCAGCCGTTATCTGTAGAAGAAAGCTAACGATCAACCTTATCGATTCACAGGTAAGAATGTCTTCGAGGCTCTTGCTGAGGATTTCCTTGCGGAGGATTCCAATATGAATATCTCTGCCCCGGGACAGGAAACGACAGGATTAAGAGGGAAACAGACCCGAGTTGATTCAGGTGTGGAAGGGAGTTCTGGCGTGTTCAGCCCGGGAATATGATTGCGGTTAGGGCCTGTTTCCACTTTTATCTATCTACTTATGTCAGTTTTCATCTGGAATTGCTTTGGCGCTGGGAGCAGATCTTTTCAGCGAACTTTGGGTCACTTTATCAAGAATAAGAAGCCGGAGATTCTTGTCCTACTAGAAACTCGGATCCCTGGGTCAAGAGCTGCGGAGTTACAGAAGAGACTGAGTTTTAATAACAAGGAGATTGTGGAGGCCGATGGCTTTCGAGGGGGTATTTGGCTATTTTGGGATGATGTTAGAGTGGATGTGTCAGTTTTAACTCGTAATGAGCACTTCATTCACTCGAGGGTGGTTCTGAAAACTGGGCTGGACACCGGGAAAGCTTTTCTATTCACGGCTGCCTATGTTCGACCCCAAACCTCTTACAAAAGACTCTTCATGGAGGAGATGAGAAATATCCATCAAAATGTCTCGGGCCCGTGGATGATTGCAGGGGATTATAACTGCATAAAGGCAGCGAATGAGAGACGAGGAGGATCAGGTTCTACTATAAGCCGCTGCACGATTTTTGCTGATTGGATAAACTCTCTGAATTTGATTGATTTGGGTTACGTGGGTTCAGCCTTTACTTGGTCGAGAGGGTTGACAGCTCGCACGAGAGTCGCCTGCCGCCTAGATAGAGCCCTTTGCAATGTGGGCTGGCGCAGTGAGTTCCCTGAGGCCTTCGTTAGACATCTCCTGCGCATTCATTCTGACCATGCACCGATAGTTATTCACTTGGGGGGAACCAACCTTGTGGCTCCGGATCGCCCCTTCCACTTCCAGGCGGCTTGGCTGTTACACCCGGATTTTAGAAGATTTTTCGATTCTCACTAGAATGGCAGCAGAGGTATGGATGTGGGCCTAAAGGAGGTGAGAGAAGATCTCTTAGTGTGGAACAGAACAGTGTTTGGGAACATCTTTTACCGGAAGCAGCGGCTTCAGGCCCGTATTGAAGGCATCCAGCGCACACTAGACTACAGGTTGGCTCCGGGGCTTCTAAAACTGGAACAAAAACTACAGCGAGAATTGGATGAGGTGTTGAACCAAGAGGAAGTCCTCTGGTACCAGAAGTCAAGAGCTAAATGGATTGTTTGCGGGGATAGGAACACCACCTATTTCCACACTTCCACCATTATCCGCCGCCAACGAAACAAAATCTCAGGGCTGCGCGATGCCAACGGGATCTGGGTGTGGGAGAAACCGGCTTTGTTACAGCTTTCTCAGGATTTCTTTCAAGCTTTGTACCATGACGATCGTCCGGCCAGACCCCGTCTGAAAACTGAGGTCGTTTTTCCGACATGGCATCCAGGAGGGGTGGAGGAGCTTGGCCGTCCCTTTACAATGGAAGATGTGAGAGAATCTATCTTTGAAATGGCCCCGTTAAAGGCGTCGGGCCCGGACGGCTTTCAGGCAAAATTCTACTAGGCTCTTTGGAGCACGATCGGACAGAGCGCTAGCAAGTGCGTGCTTAACACACTGAACAACGAGATCCTTGAAGACCGGGTAAACGACACGTTCATTACTCTCATTCCTAAGGTTGATCATCCGGAGGAGCTGGGTCAGTTTAGGCCCATTAGTCTTTGCAATGTCCTGTATAAGACTATCACGAAATGCATTGTTAAGAGGTTGAAGGCCCATTTGAAATCACTACAACAAATCATCACTTGCGCCACGGTTGAAATCGTGGCCCAAGTGTAATATTTTCGTGGCTATGCTATTTAGCCACGGAAATTCAAGGTATGTACTTCTGTGGCGCAAGTGAACGTGGCTAAGTGGTTGCCACGGAAAAATAGTGGTAGTGGCATAAATTGGTTTTTATGCCACGTGAAAATCTGTGGCTAATCATATACATTTGCCACGGATAAAATCGTGGCAAAAGTAAAATACATGTGGCAAAACATAGCGACCCGTGGCAATGAATTCTACTTAGCCATGAGAATTGTCGTGGCGAAAATAGGACACACTTTACTAAAAATCTTGCTTAGCCACAAGCATAACCGTGGCAAAAATAAAACACTCATTTCTAGAAACCTACTTAGCCACAAACATAATAGTGGCAAACTTGATACAAATTTTGGTAATTTCTGTTATTATTTTAACTTTTGGATTGAAGGGAGCAACACTAAAATTAAATGAAACATTAGAAAATAAACAAAGTCCAAAATCTTAATCATTCTTAATGAAAAATAAATAATTATTAAATGAATATCAATCATTCCATCATTCAACAAAAAGAACTCCTAGCAACATAAAAAAAATCTCCGAATTAGAAAAAAAATATTAAGAAAACCCCAATTCTAAAATAAAAGTATACAACACAAAGATTTTATTTATTCCCGGATGGTATAATCCATACGAATAACAATGGAAAAATCGCAGAGTTGAATATAATCAATTTTCGAAAGTTACAATGTACCCCTGATCCATCAGCTCCATGTTAATTTCTGCAAATTCCAAACAATAATCATTTATTAAGAGAGAAAAAAAATTCATTTTTAGTATATCAAAATTGAACTTAAATTTCATTGTCAAATGTATTATGAGGCAAGCTGAATGATCAAGTAGTGTAACAACAAAACATTATAGTGTAACAACATATAGTACAATGTCATCTGTTGTTAAAATTCTCAAATGGTGGCATGCTGGTTCATAGTAACAGTTCATCTTATTAGTCTTATTGTTTTGAATGAAATAAGGTCGGTTATGAGGAACAAGCACATAAGAGCTCAGTTGATAATCGTAAAAGAAAATAAAAAAAGCTGAAGAAGTCTAATGTTGTAAGGACTTGTGTGATTCAACAACTTAATTATGGAATTTTATGGAACCATATTACAAGATATATGTAATTTAAACTACCGGGAGCAAAGAACTCAAAGGCAAACTTGTTATTTTGGAGACTAAAAAGTGCCCTTGTTTGAAGCTTTGTTCTCTGGTAATGATATCAATGGAACCATATGAGGGAAAATGAAGGACTAAAAACAAAAAATGCAAAAAGTATTTCTTGGCATCCATGATGCTTTTTACATGGCTTTGTATTACGTATAACCGTATGCGCTAAATAATTGTTAACCCAATTTATCTTATAATCCATGAAATTTATGAGTAATTACGATTAGATGTGACAATTCTAGTCCAATTAAATCAACATTCTGTTTTTTTTTTTTTTTTTGCATTCAGCTCCCAATTTTTCAGTTTGTCATACTCAGCCTCCATCAATTGTTATCACGCACATCGAGTCTACCTAACGAGACCTTTAGCTCCAATTATCAAACCAAATAAATAATGTGTAGCCTATTTCACTTGCATCTAAAATTACAACTTTTTATAGTTCAAAAAGCAGTATATATAGGTCTAATCTGACTGTATATAAACTGTAAAAATCTCCTTCCGACTTGTAACGAATGAAAGTATTCATGCATTTTGAAAAAGAAAAATGGATGCTAGAACAATAAGGAAAAGGTATAAGAATAACCCATAACTCCATTATCTTTTACCTGATGAGAGAAGTAGTAGCACAAAGATTGAAAGAGTTACCAGATTGCATGGTCTTTAACTGCTGCTGATTCTGAGCAATAGCCAGACTTTTGGATGCACTGCTTCTGTCGTGAAGTCCTACTGGCTATGCTGACACAAAAGAAGCAAAATAGGTCGTGAGCATCGATTATGTAGTGATAATAAATATAATTTCAAATGAAAAGTTTTATGAAATTAAATATGAAAGTAATAAAATGCTCGATAATACTTTGAGTGGATAATGTTGCGAAACCAAGGCTTTGAGCACTATTCATGTTCATTTGAAAAGAATCCTCTTATAAATATGAAAGTATCCCAATTGCAATTGAAGTTTGAATATTATATATTATATCAATAAACAAGCATTCAAACTCCATTCAAGCATTATCCACTCAAATCCCTAATGTAGGCGATCGGAAAGAAGATGCATAACCATAGGAAAGAAGATGCATAACCATAGGAAATAAGATGCAAACCAGTATGACCAGTGGCGGAACCAGAACCCCAGATGATCCGGGGCTCAAACATATCAGCAAAAAAAAATCAAAACGTCAAAAAAAAATTTGAATTTGTCCTTGGTCTTTTAGTTACGAATTTTTCCATTCTGAAACAAAGTTAAACATAAAAGGATTGAATACAAGCAGACATTGCATTGTATATCCCACAACAATCCCACAAATTGAGCAGGGCATGAGCTAAATAAAAAACAAAATTGTGTAGGGCAGGAGCTAAATCAATACACAAAATAAGATAAAAACAAACAGCTAAATAATAGTGGAGATGGCAAATAATAGTGATGCTAAATCAATTTACATTAATTCATATTCATGAATCATCATCAGGTGTCTGTTTTTCTGGAGATGGCGCAAATAATAGTGATGCTAATAAATCAATACACAAATTTATGCTAAATCAACAATCTCTTAACTTAATCGCAAACTAAAAACACAGAGTATGCTAAATCAATCAATACCTAACAAATTTCCAAATTCCCAAACGTTAACCTTTTATCAAATACAAAACAAAAATTAGGGGATTAGAGGGTGTACTGACCGGCGACTAGTTGTGATAACATTAGGATATTATCATGAGGACCAAAAGAGATAATTACCTTAAGATATGCCACGTAGCAAAGGAAGCCGTCTGGCGGATCACCCTAGATCAGCTCTAAGAGATCCGCTGGCGGATCTCTTAGGCGAATCTCTCCATTTACCTAGATAACGGCTGGCCGCCGTCTCGGCCATAAATGATTATTAAATGAATCATTAATAGTCTCAAACCGCCAAATTAAGAGTAACTTGTAACCGCCATTAAATGAGCATTAATGGAGGCTTTCTAGTTACCTAGGGGTTACGAATTCCTCAACTATATATAGCCTACCTTTCTAGGCTATCAAGGTACACTTACTTTTACATTCTCTAAGCTTTGTCAATACGATTTGCTCTTCATATATTCTACTGACTTTGGCATCGGAGTGTCCCCGGCCGATCCCAGCGGCGCCTCACAGGGACGGGATCCGATCGAGAAGTTTTCTCCAGTGTTATCAATTGGTGCGGTGAATGTGGAATCCTTGACCAAATAAAGGATTTTTCGTTCACGTTGAAACATCATGAATAATGAAATACAAAATCCCTCCTCAGGGATCGAATCGACGATAATTACACCATCTAGCGTTGGATGCACAAGCACAATCGCCCCTACGATGAATATTGATGGAAATATGCCCACGGCATCCTTCCTTGATATGTGTGCTCAGGATATCGAGGCGCGATATGGGCTTGAAATTGGAAACCGCCTTCGGGCGTTCATGACTATTTCTCCTCATAGTAGTACGGTACCTACATCAGTTATCTCATCTCTACCTCCGTTAAACTTCGGTCTGGGACCTGGGGCTCGTAACTCTTCATTCCTTCAAGCTCACAACGTTGACTCTACGGTAACTACCACGGCGCCAGGTGGAGCGCGACCGGTTATCAGGGAGCTATTTCCTGGTGAAGGAAGCCACGGGAACAATACGGTCCCTCCTGGTGGATCAGAAGTTCCAAGGTTTAATCGTGATGGGCCGAATGTACCCAGGCGCCCACGGACGAATTCGTCCCATGGCGGATTTAAAGAACCCATTCGTAAAAAGCGTAAAAAGAACAAAGATAAGCAGGCAAGATCTCCTTCGCCGAGGCGAACAAAATCTCCACGCCGTGGCAGATCAGCTCCATCTACTGGTCGTAAAAGGAGCAAGAGACCGGAAAAAACGTCTCATATAGGTGGACCACCACCCCATCCATCTTCAGGAACTGTTGGACACACTCTGCCAGAAATCCAGCAAGGAGGAAACGGTCCAATTCCTCCAAATAGAGGAAGTGGAGGGGGAGGCGACGGAGGAAGGAGGGGAGGCGGACGAGGCAGACATTCGCCATCGGATTCATCGTCAGAATCAAGTTCTTCTTCCTCTCCAAGCAGATCGCCACGAAGAGATCATCCCAGGGCGGATCCGGAGAATTTTGATGATAGAGTAAGGGCCCTAGTGCTCCAAATGAATGAGGAAAATGCTAGGCATAATCCATTCGCCAATAGAGATTCGCCTTTTGCGGCCTGGATTGAAGCAGAGGAAACTGAAAGGGCGTTTAAAATCCCTAATCTTGCAATTTACACAGGCAAAGACAATCCGGAGGCTCATGTTCGAAAATATAGAATCTTGGCCAGACTCAATCGAGCCACCGAACCTGTACTTTGCAAGATGTTTGTCACCACTTTGGGAGGTCCAGCCTATTTATGGTTCCAATCTCTATCTCCAGGCTCTATAAATAGCTTCGATCAATTAAGCAGGGAATTTTGTGCAAAATTTGCTGGCTGCATCCCTGCAGTGGTGAAATCTGGAAAGCTTTTTGAGCTAAAACAGAAGGCGAATGAACCACTTCGAGATTATGTAGACACTTTCAACCAATTGTGTATACAAATCGTTGATGTAGATATCTCCGTAGCTGTGGAGTGCTTTGTAAGAAACACTACTTGTAAAAGTCTGCAGGAAGACCTCATTCGTAAAAAGCCCACCAGCATGGCAGAGTTGATGGAGCGCTGTAAAGACTTTATAGAGGTTGACGATATTCGCCGAGGTACCCCATCATCGCCAAAAAAGGATAGAGGCGAGTCCCGCCCTCGGGACCGGGACAGAGACAAACGTCAAGATTCTTCTTCTCGAAACAAACGAAGGGATTCTAGGAACAAATCAACGTTTGTCACCTCCTTCACACCTCTCAATGCTTCTAAAATTGAAGTTCTTATGTGGATCGAGAACAGCCAGCACAAACGGAGCATTTCATACCCCGAGCCAAAAGGGGGGGAGTACACCAACAAAGGAAAGAATCCTAAAAATTATTGCAAGTATCACAGGAAGAATGGTCATGATACGGATGCTTGCTGGGAGTTGGCTCGAGAAATTGAGCGACTCATTGAGAGAGGAAAATTGGATCGGTTCATCCAAACGGAAGGAAAGGAAGATGACAAATCCAAAGAGGACCCAAAGAAGAAAGGAAAGGGTACCATCAACGTCATAGCAGGTGGGCCTGGCTATCAGCCAACATTGAAAAAGGCAAAGACGACCACCCTTGACATGACATCACTAAATCGCCATTTCTCAGACGCAGGTCCTGAAATTCCACCCCATGCGGACGCATTGGTCGTCACTATGATGGTTGAGGGTTGGGAGATGAAGAGGGTAATGATTGATACAGGAAGTTCATGTAATGTCATTACCCGAGGAGCATTCGCCAAACTCAAGATTGATCCTGTCCAGGTAGAACCAACTGTGGTGGACATTTTGGGAGTGACAGGTCATACCATCCGGACGAAAGGCCAAGTTACTCTGAATTGCGAGCTTACTGATGATGATCAAGTTTGGCAAGGAGATTTGGAGTTTTCGGTCTTGGATGGATAATTAGCCTACAATATTATCCTCGGGCGACCTTTCATCTCCGAAGCTGCAGCTCTTATCTCTATTCTCCATTTAACGCTTTACATCCCCATGGTCAAGGGGGGCGTGATGGTTAGAGGTTGTCAAAAAGTAGCCCAAGAGACATATTCGGCTTCCTTAATGATTCGCCCTCAATCTAAGGAGGAAGATGAAGAAGAACGTGTCACAATGGCCTTAGGCGAAACCAAAATGTACCTGATGGCAGAAGAAAAGCAGGTACGGATAGCTAAAGGACTACAGGGCAATATTAGAGATGCAATCTCTAAGGTACTCTGTGAGGCCGAAGATGTCTTCGCATGGAAGGATGAAATTCTACCTGGAATCAGTCCGGACATAATCACCCACAAACTCAACATTGATAAAGATGCAGTTCCGGTGGCCCAGAAGCGGAGGAATCATGGTCCAGAAAGACAAAAAGTGATAGAGGAGGAAATTGCCAAGCTCCAGAAGGCGGATGCCATTGAGGAAGTACTTTACACTCAGTGGTTGGCGAACGTCGTGCTAGTCAAGAAAGCTGGCGGATCCTACCGCATGTGCATTGACTTCACAGATCTTAATAAAGCTTTCCTCAAGGATAACTATCATTTGCCATGCATAGACATGCTTGTAGATGGAACTGCCGGTCATGCAATGTATTCCTTTACTGACGTGAAATCAAGTTATCATCAAATCCCTATGGAGCCCTCAGATAGAATCAAGACCTCGTTCGTGACACATCAAGCTACTTATTGTTTTAAACTTATGCCCTTCGGGCTCAAGAACGCAGGTGCTACCTATCAGAGGATGATGAACAAGATATTCTCGAACAGTAAGAATGATAACTATTCTGTCTATGTAGATGATATGATCATTAAAAGCGCAACTGCGGAAAAGCATGCAGAAGATGTAAAGGAGGTACTGGAAATACTTCGCCATCACAACATCAAGCTAAATCCAGAGAAATGTACTTTCGGGGCAACATATGGCAAATTTCTAGGATTCATGATTAGTGAAAGAGGAATTAGCCCAAATCCTGACAAAGTCAAAGCAGTCCTAGAAATGCAACCTCCTCGGAATATCAGAGAAGTACAATGCCTCAATGGGCGTATCATAGCCTTTGGCAGGTTTATCTCTTGCTCAGCTCGTAGATGTCAGCCTTTTTTCGAAGTTATCAAGGGACAAAAGGCGTTTGAGTGGAATGAAGATTGCCAAAATGCATTCGAAGGAATCAAGCGGTTCCTTACAGAGCCACCCATGATGAGTCGACCTATGAAGGGGGAGGATCTATACATGTATGTGTCAGTTACGGATAAAGCCGTATGCACGGTCATGGTGCGAGAAGAAAATGCCCAACAATTCCCCATTTATTACGTGAGCAAAGTTTTGAAAGATGCCGAAACCAGATATTCGAAGTTGGACAAAATGGCACTGGCTGTCGTGACCACGGCCATCCGCCTTAGGCCATACTTTCAGGCGCATACCGTGATAGTTCGAACCCATATACCGATGAGAAAGGTATTACAGAAGCCGGACACTTCGGGAAGGTTGATGGAATGGGCGATTCACTTGGGTGAATTTGATGTAAGATACGAGAGCATGTCATCTTTAAAAAGTCAGGTCCTGGCGGACTTCGTGAATGAATTCACTGACGAGGGGATATCTCATCCCAAGCCTCCGTTAGAAGAATGGTCAATGTATACAGATGGAGCTTCTTCTGCAGATGGAGCTGGTGTGGGAGTTGTGATCAAAGGTCCCCACTACATAAGGCTGCGATACGCCGCAAAGTTAAATTTCCATGCTACTAATAATGCTGCTGAGTACGAAGCTCTGATATTGGGCTTACGTCTACTCCAAGAAATCACCCCGGAGCAGATCGTGATCTACAGCGATTCTAAACTAATGGTCAACCAAGTAATCAAGAATTACGAGGTGAAGGACGAGGTTCTGGCCAAGTATGTAGCAGAAGTCAAAAAGATTCTGGATAACCTTGAAGCTAAAGAAACTAAGTGGGAATTGGTTCACATACCAAGGGAATCCAATACAGAGGCTGATCTATTGGCCAAAATGGCTTCTAGTGAAGTAAACTGGGCGGATCCAGATTGTCCCTTCGAAGTAAAAATGGCTCCAGCATTTGCTGCTGAAGAAGTGTCCGTACTTACAACAATGGAGGATGATTGGAGGACAGTCATTCGCCAATACCTACTGAATGGAACATTACCTGAAGACAAGGAAGAGGCGAGGAAGATTGTCAGGAGATCAGCTTACTTCTCCTTGATCAATAATGGTCTTTATAGAAGGTCTTTTAGTCATCCTTGGATGAAATGCATTCTACCAGAAGAAGGGCAACAGATCCTCAAAGAGCTACATGAGGGGTCTTGCGGGTCACATGAGGCATCCGCCGCGATCTTGAAGGAATCAAGGATAGCAGGGTTCTACTGGCCCACAGCTGAGTTAGATGCCCAGAGTTTGGTAGAATCTTGTCATAGTTGCCAGATTCACGCAAATGAGTCACACACTACCAAGCACATTCAAAGGCCAATCATTGAAGGCCGTCCGTTCGCCCTTTGAGGAATAGACATCGTTGGACCATTTCCTCCAACTCGCCGGCAAAAGAAGTACGTAATAGTAGCGGTGGACCATTTCACCAAATGGGTAGAAGCCGAGGCTGTTTCCTCCATTACAGCAGAGCAGATAGTGGAGTTTGTCAAAGACAACATCGTGGGAAGATACGGCATTCCACACACCATCATCACTGACAACGGGACACGGTTTAACTGTGGCAAATTCAAGGCTTTTTGTGAGGGATTGGGCATCATGAACAGATTCACCTCCATTTATTATCCTCAGTCCAATGGAATGACCGAAGTGACCAATCGGACGATTGTAAAGGGGATAAAAAAGAGGTTGGGAGAACATGACAAAAAATGGGCGGATCAACTTACAAGTGTTTTATGGGCTTATCGCACAACCCCAAGAACCGTTACGGGAGAAACGCCGTTTGCCCTTTCTCATGGAGTGGAGGCCGTAATCCCTGTGGAAATACGAGTCCCCAGTGATCGAGTGGCCTTTTATTGTGAAGAAGACAACGATAAACGACTGAGGGAACGTCTGGATCAGGTTGAGGATCGCAGGGATCAATCCTATGTACGCATGGCAGCATATAAACAGCGGATTGCATCCTATCATGATAAAAATGCCAAGATTATGGATCTAAAGATGGGAGATCTTGTGCTTCGCAAGGCTGATAAAGTCCAATCTCGAGAAGGCAAAGGCAAGTTGGGGATCAATTGGATAGGTCCATACCAGATAGTGGAGAAGGTGGGACCAGCCACATTCAAAATACAAGATACGGAGGGCAACACGCTGCCACGCACGTGGAATCTCCAAAATCTCCGCAAATACTTTGTCAGAAAATAAAGTACGGTCTTGAGTACTCTTTTTCCTTTAACAAGCTTTTTCCCATGGGGTTTTTCTTGTTAAGGGTTTTGATGAGGCTCATCTATAAAGACTTGTCCGCTGTAATAAGGTGTTCATCCCATTAATAAATATCGTTGGTTTTATTATTCATGTTCTTTTTATAGTTTACTGCTGCAATATCAATATTCCAGTCTTAAAAAGAAGGGGAGGCACCCAACGCTCTCCACATTCGCAATATATCGCTATCCTAAAGCACATAAGAGGATTAATCTTATGGGCGGATCCGTCTCCGGGCGGATCCCAATCTCCAATAAGAGTTAAACCGATCCTTGGACGCAAGGTCTTTACACTCTCTTATCCTTTTTCAAAAAGGAATTCACAAGTCCTACGGGTGGGTCATTTCACCTCAAAGATAGGTAGCAAATTGAACCCATGGGCAGCTTTACTTCCTCTAAAGAAGGAATAGAACAACTTCAAACCTTCACAAAGGTTCATACAGTGAAGTATGGCTGGCCACCTACTTCAAACAAAAAATCCTAAACATACTCACATTGAAAACACTGTCCTGCGCAAGGATAAAAGTAAAATAATGTTTATACATAGCAATGTTTGGAATTATACTTGAAAAGTTTTTACAAAAATTGCTAACTAAATGATAATAGGAGCATCTTCTTTTGTGCTTCCTTCGCCCCCAATGCTCGCTTGAGGGTCTTTCTTCTCCACAGTCAGGGATCCGCCTTCAAGAGATACTTCATTATCCCCTTTTTGTTCAGAATCAGCTTTGGACGGCATCTCCTGGAGGTCATCCATCACAACTGTGGTAGAAGGTTTGGCATCCGGCAAGGTTCCCTTCATCCATTTTCGCACATAGTTGCGAAGGTACTCCTTGGCATTGGGCATCTTCTTGAACCTTGCCACATCTTCCGGTTCGGGGACAGCGAACTCAGGATCTGTGAAATCAATTTCAGGATGGGCTAAAGAGAAGTACGCCATAAGCATCTCTCCATAAAAGAATGCATGTTCGCCCGCCGTGTATTCCGCTTCCCCAAGAGCATCTTCATGGCTTTTAGCATCAGAAGCTATTTTTGCCTTCAGATTCTGTATCTCCCCGTCTCGGAGAACTAAAGCAGCTGTGGCGGAAGCTAGGTTCGCGTTGGCGGTGGTAATAGTGGAATTGTCATTCGCTATCTCTTTCTCTAACTTTTCAATAGTCGCCCTATTCGCCACATTCTGAAGAACTCCATTCTCCAAAGTGCGCAAGCGGGCATACAGCTGAGGAAACAAAAGGATTTAGTCTAAGAACGAAACAAATCATCATATTCTTTTAATACTCACCGAAAGAAGCTCAGACTTTCCCTTATGGACGTGGATCGATTCGGGGATTTGGTCGTAATCCTTTTGTACTTCTCCCACCTGTCCTAAAGCTTCGTCCAGGTCATTCAAGAGAGATTCATTCTCAAAAGTTCCTTGAACCCCAAACTTGGCGGACCAATATCCACCGATATCAGGCTTCGCCATCTGCGCAAACAGGAAAAACCATACGCCGCTTTAAAATCAGATGAGCAGGAAACAAAATCAAGAGACGAATTACCTGAACCACTTTCTCAGTAGGTTTGGCGGATTTAATCGCGTCCGCCATTATCTTGGTACTCCCAATAGTATTGGGCCGCCTCTTCTTCAGCGGCGGATCGATAGCCATCTCCATAGGGCGTTTGCCCGTATCAGGTTGAGGGTTAGCCGCCTGATTCTTCTTGCGGGCTTCCTCTTCTTGAAACATCCTGCGCGTCTCTGCAAGAGCACGATTTGCCTTAGACACACCCCTGCCAAAGAAGATATCAGAATAATTAAAGCTCCTGAATTATACAAAGTACCTTGATCAAACTGAGTAATTTTTGAATAAATGAATTGATCCTCCACTCGGCGGATCAGAGGAATGTCACTTATCATGAAGGCTAAGGCATCCGCATATGTCCATGCATCCGCCTTAATCTGCTTCATGAGATCCGCCACCTCTTCATCATTGTGTGTTAAGATTCACATGTCACCCGCCATATGTAGCGGACGAGAGTTCCAGACAGAAGGAAAACCTAACGGTTCATCCTCCTTTATCTTCACGTAGAAGAAACTCTCATCCCAGCTATGAACGTTGGACATTTTGTCGTAAAAGGGCGAATAAACACCAAATTTGGCGAATGTAGAATAAGACTCCGACTTCCTCCTGGAGGGTTTGTGAAAGGCTCTAAAGATTCGGCCATTATACACTACGCCTAAATTTGACGCAAGATAACAATCTATCGCCATGTCAAGCCAGCCGTTGGGGTGTAGCTGGCTGACGGCGATGTCAAAATACGAGAGGATATCCGCCAACATCTGGGGAAGAGGAAGGCAAACCCCTCTCTCAATATGACTACAAAATACAGTAAAAAAGCCCTTCGGCGGATTGGAGGGGCGTTGATGAGAAGCTGGGAGTTGGGTTTCATAATTTTTGATCCACGGAAAGCGATCCGATAGACTCACCAAATCCGCGGCACTCATACGAGATGAAGTAGACTCCGCTCGAGGATTCTTTTTTCTAACAGGAACAGAAGAAGAAGCCATTAAACCCAGAAACCGGTTACGGGCACCGGCCGGAGTAAAACCGGAAAAGAAAGAAGGGTTTCCGGTGGAACGAGTCTGGTAAGGGTTACGCGCCGAGTTATTGAACTCAGTTGGACCAGAATTAATCTCGCCAACAGAAGATTGGGAATTTTCCGACGAGGATGTGGTCCAACTAAAATCTACTTCAATCTTAGGAGAAGACGTTGAATTAAAGAGTTCGGAAGTTGACCCAGAGGATGAAGATGAACTTCTAAACATTCAGAGTAAAATAAAAAGCACTTACATGGAAATGCAGAAGCCTGTGTAGGATCTTTGAAGTTTCTGAGGAAAGGCTTCGAAAATGGGAGAGGATGGAAAATGAGAAAGAAAGAGAAACTCCGAAAGATGAAGATGGTTTTTGAAACATTTCTAGGGCAGTGTGCTATTACACGTGTCGGCCATCAAAGGACGTTGGACAGAGTGCACATTAAATGCGGAAGCATAAGACGGCGCGCAGAAGTCCAAAAGCCCTAAAGGACTTTAAGGGCATTTTGGGGGGGCTTCTGATAACATTAGGATATTATCATGAGGACCAAAAGAGATAATTACCTTAAGATATGCCACGTAGCAAAGGAAGCCGTCTGGCGGATCACCCTAGATCAGCTCTAAGAGATCCGCTGGCGGATCTCTTAGGCGAATCTCTCCATTTACCTAGATAACGGCTGGCCGCCGTCTCGGCCATAAATGATTATTAAATGAATCATTAATAGTCTCAAACCGCCAAATTAAGAGTAACTTGTAACCGCCATTAAATGAGCATTAATGGAGGCTTTCTAGTTACCTAGGGGTTACGAATTCCTCAACTATATATAGCCTACCTTTCTAGGCTATCAAGGTACACTTACTTTTACATTCTCTAAGCTTTGTCAATACGATTTGCTCTTCATATATTCTACTGACTTTGGCATCGGAGTGTCCCCGGCCGATCCCAGCGGCGCCTCACAGGGACGGGATCCGATCGAGAAGTTTTCTCCAGTGTTATCAAGTTGCATGGTGGCCGACCCACTGGATTCTTCCTCTTGCGCGGCGGTGGAAACTGTCGTCTCCTCCTCTTGTGCGATCGATCTTCTTGCCGACTGGCGGTGGAGACTGATTACGCGCAGTAGGTATTCACAATTAGGGATGGTTCGTATTACTGATTATATTATGTTCAATTTTCACTTAAATCAAAACGACGTCATTTTGATTTAAGTGAAAATTGAACATAATATACAGCAAAACGATGTCGTTTTGATAAAAATTTCTTTTTTTCCCGGCTGGCTGCCGGGACTCGAGCCCACCCCAACCCTCCTGGTTGAGGGTTAAGGAAAAGAATTTCAGATTGAGGGTTAAGGGTTAAGGAAATAGTACACAAATTGGGAGTGTCTCACTTTTAAAATTTGGGTGCAAATGAAATTGTATTCTCCCCGCCACATTACCTAGTAGAAAATAAAGATAAGAAATTGAAATATTAAAATTAAGGGTAAATAATTAGTTAATTCCTATAGTTTTATCTAATATACTAAATAGTTGATAAAAACGTATTTTATAGATTATATAATTATTTTTAGAAAAACACAAACTTTATATGTAAAAACATAAGTAGTAAATAATTTATTACCCTTAAATTAATAGATTGAAAATAATTAATATATTCTTGCCACGAAATAAATTACTCGTAGCACAACTAAATTTCTGCCACGTATAAAACTTTTTCGTGGCATAAATAGATCTAGCCACACAAAAAAAAGTTTACGTGGCAAAATTCATGGCATAAGTGTATTTTTGCCACGAAAACTATTTACCCGTGGCATAAATATATCACATAATCTAAAGGTTGTGCTGGAATCTCTTTTTCTCGTGGCTAAATGGAAATATGCCACGAATTTTAAATTCCTGTGGCATGATTCGTGGCGCAAGTGATGATTTGTTGTAGTGAATACCTAATCTGTCCGAACCAGAGTAGCTTCATTCCGGGCAGGCAGATTACGGACAACATTATTCTGATGCAGGAGGTTGTTTCGTCCCTTAAGCGGAAACAAGGGCGGAAAGGGACGATGATCCTGAAGCTGGATCTGGAGAAGGCATATGACCGCCTGAATTGGAGATTCCTCGAAGATACCTTACATGTGCTGGGTATCCCACCGAAACTGATTAGGGTCATAATGCTTTGTGTCACTTCTCCCAGATTCTCAGTGCTTTGGAATAGGGACAAAACAGATGCTTTCACCCCGACTAGGGGGCTCCGACAGGGTGACCCCCTGTCTCCCTATCTGTTCGTGCTTTGTTTGGAACGGTTGAGTCACCTCATTGCGGATGCTACTAATTTGGGAGACTGGAGAGCAATCAAAATCTCTCGTGGAGGGCCTAGCCTTTCGCACATCTTCTTCGCCGACGATATAATTCTTATGTCGGAAGCTTCAGTGGTTCAGGTAAGAGTTCTTAAGGGAGTCTTGGACAAATTTTGTGATGCATCGGGTCAGCGAATCAGCCTCCAGAAATCCAGGATTTGCTTCTCAACTAACATCTTAGAGAGGTTACAAGACTTGATCTGCGGTGAGCTGAGTATCGGGAAGACTACGGATCTTGGACGCTACTTGGGTGTTCCGCTCCTTCACTCGCGGGTTCGTAAGGAGACTTTCTCAGCAGTTATTGAGCGAGTCCAAGCCAAGCTAAGCGGTTGGAAAGTGCAGACCCTCTCCCTTGCGGGGCGTGCGACGTTGGTCAAAGCGGTATCCATGACAATCCCGACATATGCTATGCAGACCACAATTCTTCCTAAGAGTACTTGCAAAAAAACTAGATAGCATGCACCAGAGTTTCCTCTGGGGGGGATACGAATGCGTCAAGGAGAATCAGATTAGTCAAATGGGATACTCTTTGCCAAAATAGAAGAGGAGGCGGCCTTGGCCTGCGTAATACAAGGTTATTCAATGAAGCCTTGCTCGCAAAGCTCAGCTGGCGATATCTGACGGAAGATTGCACTCTTTGGACACAGGTCCTCCGGAGTAAATATGCTAACAACAGGATAGGTCTGGATCAATTTCGGCGACATCCTATTTGCAGCCATCCTTGGAAGTGCCTGGTGAAAGGTGCCGAAGTCCTGAGAAAGGGAATAGGATGTATCGTGAATAATGGCGAATCATGTATGTTCTGGACTGATAGGTGGGCAGAGGATCGAACACTAGAGGAAATTGCGGTTAGGGACATACCGGAGGAGGCTAGACATAAAAGCGTCAGTTCGTACTGGGATAAGTCTTCGGGTTGGAAATGGGCTGATTTTGCGAGTTATATTTCGGCAGGTTGGCTGCTAAAAATTGCTTCCTGTGTTATCTTTGAGGAAACTGAGGCAAAAGATGAGTGGAGTTGGCCGAGTGCACCGTCCGACAATTTCACTGTAGCTTCGGCCTATCACATTCACAGCCATCAGGGGAATCCTCCAGAAATTGACCCCATCTACGACTTGATCTGGCGGCTGTGGGCTCTTGAGAGAATTAGATACTTCATTTGGTTGCTTGCGGGGGAGAATATTTTAACCAACGCGATGCGGGTCTACCGGCACATCGCCACTGACCCTCTTTGTAACTTCTGTGCTTTGCCGGAGACAGCAATCCATATCGTACGGGATTGTAAGCAGGGGCAGAGAAGTGTGGGCCTTGCTTCAGCCGGATAGAGTTATTACCGATTTTTTTACTGGTGGTATGAAGCAGTGGCTTCAGAAGAATCTGGGGGCAAAAGTTCAGTGGAATGGAAGGAGATGGGATGTGTGGTTTGTGACTGTAGTTTGGTGGCTCTGGAGATGGAGGAGCTCATCCATCTTTGACCCGGACTTCAGGAGACCTAGCGACATATATCAGTTCCTACATGACCAGACCGCCTCATTCGTCGGAGCATTTTCGATAACAAGAGGTGGGAACCTACGAGATCGTCTGGAGACTTATGTGGGTTGGGATCCGCCGGAGCCAGAGTGGATAAAAATCAACACGGACGGAGCCAATAAGGGCAATCCAGGTCTAGCTAGTACGGGAGGCCTTGCTCGGAACAGTGAGGGCATCTGGCAGGGGGGTTTCTTGGCTAATCTAGGGATTTGCACAGCAGTCCTTGCAGAACTTTGGGGGGCCTATTTCGGGTTGGAATATGCTTGGAGGAAGGGTTTTAGAAGGGTGATCATGGAACTTGACTCGCAAGTCGTCATCGGTCTCATCTAGAAAGAGGTAACCCAGCACAGATATTTCTGGTTAATTAAACAGTGCAAGATGATGTTGGCTAGAGATTGGACTGTTAGGTTCCAGCACACCTACAGGGAGAGTAATCAAGCTGCTGATTGGATGGCAAACTTCGCGGACTCTCTAGCCTTGGGTCATCACGAGTGTGGTGTGTCGCCTGCAGGCATCCAGGTGTTCCTTGCTCAGGATAGGTCAGGGATTTCCTTTCCTAAACTAGTTAGTAGTTAGTTTTTGGGTTTTTCCCTCCTTGTAACCAAAAAAAAAAAGTAAGCTGTTTTTGCGAACCAGTTTTTTTTTTAACTAAGAACCGGGTGAAACCGGTTCCCCGGGTTGATACCGGTTCGTCGGTTTTCCCCGGTTCACATGGGGTCATTAGTAATGACCCCCAAGTAGGATAACCGGACCGGAAGTCTGGCCGGTTCACGGTTGAACCGGTTCAACCGGCCGGTCTGGTCCGGTTTTTAAAACCATGGTAAAACTACAATGTTTATTTTGTACTTTTCTCTAATATAAATGCAAAAAAAAATTATCGTATTAATTGTATCGTGTTAGTCGAGCTATTTCTGTAAATTGTATTACCATGTCAGAAATTGACATTTTTAATTATAACTAAGACAACCTACGGGTTGTAGTTTAATTGACAATGCAGTTTGAGTTTATGAAAATATATCTCAGGTTGGATTCTTACTAAATACATCTACAAAAAAGAAAATGAATGAGAAGTCTTAATTGTGACTAAATCCCGATCATAATTATATTTCGAGGAAAGTATAATTAAGATACGATGGATTAATTATAGATTGATATAAGGCTCGTTTGTTTCCGTTGTTCCTGTTTGCAGTTGCTGATAAAAAGTAGATATTAGTTGTTTTTTCTGCAAAAAAAAAAAAAAAAACAGTTATTTAATAATTTTACCAAACACGTTCTATCTCGTGTTTAGTATTTAAAGATAAAAAGGAGTTCTGAAAAATGGAAATAAACGGACACATAATAATTAGTACAAAGTCTGACAATTTAATCAGTAAACTACAAATCAAGGTAATCTACTGAAAAGTGGAAATTTTTGAGCTGAAAAAAAACATAGCAAATATGGATATCATAATGAAGATCAGGCCAGTGGGAAACACTGTTGGGCTTGTGCTAAATATATAACAATAATATTATTGTTTTATCAATTGTGATAATTTAATTTTTAATATATCAAAACATAACTTTTTATTTTATAAATGTCAAAGTAAATTTCTAATTCATGAAATGGCCGTGAGAAATAACTGAAAGATTTTTTTTCAACCGCCATATTTTGATACTTGATATAATTGGAATAAGTGATTGATAAAAATATAAATAAGTTTTTAAATTTGAATTTTGCTGTAAATTTCCCAAATATATATATAAAAATTGGATCCTTAATATTTTAGAAAAAATATACATCTGTTCAAAACAATAAATAAATAAAGTTATTATATTTTTTATAACAATATATATAATATTTTTTTATTTCTAATTTGATAATAATAATAATAATAATAATAATAAAATTAGGTCCTTCTCATTTGAGCTTCTTCAAAAAAAAAAAGAAAGGAAAGATAATCTAATTAAAAAGTAAATATAATCAAATAATAATATAATAAAATGTTAAAATGAATAACATTTTAAACAACAAGATAAAGTTTTTCAAAATTAAAAATAAATAGACCCTCTTAGTTTGAGGAGTCTATGCAAGTGTATCTTGCACATGCTGATTACTAGCCTGATAAAAATGATACAAGATTAATTTGATTAATCATTGAACTGTTTTTCACCTCATCAAATCAATACGTCACATTATACCAGCAGTGCACCGGATTTCATCAGAACTTCAAAATTAAACGTGCTTGAACGACAATAGTAATAAGATAATTGATCTCTTGAAAAATTCTTTATTGCACTCCAAAACTTTTCTCGTAAAAAAAAGTTATTTCTCAATCTTTTTCTTAAATATGTCAAGCAAATGTGTTCTTTTGCTAATAAAAATATCATATTACTCCACATGCAAATCAATAGAACCACAACTATTACTTTTATAGTTTTTCTTAATATAAATGCAAGAAAAATAATAATTATGTTAATCATGTCGTATTAACTTAGCTATCTCTATAAATCGTGTTATCATGTTAGAAATGAATAACTCTAACTATAACTAAGAGATGACCAATGGATTGTAGTTCAGCACTAACTTTATAAAAATAGGTCTTACTAAATAGACGCACAAAAGATAATAAAGAGTCTTAATTATAATGTCACATAGGAAATAAATCTAGTGAAAAAATGGAAAAAGTTCAGCTGAATAAAACACACAACAAATATCGAAATCATAATGAAGATGATACATAATGATTGATTCATTTGATTTGGTTTCTCTGAATCCGATCAAACAAAATCCATGTTGAGACTAAAAAATTGTTCCTTTATCCCCTTCACAAACACAATTACACCAACTGCTCATCTTAAACCCAAAACATTTCTTTTCTTCCAATATTCTCACATCTTCAAACACCAACAAGAACAACAAGAAGATGAGAAAAAAGATAAACGCTTTCTCTCTCTATTACTTGAAAATCCACCAGTCCATTTGTCAATCCAGCAATTCCACTCACAGCTACTCACCACTGGCTTCTTAAACCATCCCATTCGTTTCTTCAACATTTTGCTCAGATACTATTCTCTTAGTGATTCCCCACATTTAGCCTTCTTGCTCTACATCCAATTCCAACAACTTCACTTTCAGTCCCCATTAATAAAGCCTCTTTCTTTTGATAGCTTTACATACACCCCCCTTATTAATGCCAGCACTAATTCATCTCGCCTCAGAATAGGAACATTGTTCCACAGTCTCATAATCAAAGTGGGTTTTCAATTTCATGTTTATGTGCAAACTGCTCTGTTAAATATGTATTTGGTTAGTGGGGTTTTGGGGGATGCTCTTCTATTGTTTGATGAAATGCCTGAAAGAAATTCTGTTACTTGGAATGTCATGATCACTGGGTTGGTTAAGTGGGGTGAGCTTGAATATGCTCGTTCTCTCTTTGATGAGATGCCAGAGAAAAATGTTGTATCTTGGACTGGGATTATTGATGGGTATGTAAGAATGAATAGGTTTAGTGAAGGTTTGTCTTTGTTTTATAGAATGGTTAGCTGTGAGGGTATCAGTCCAAGTGAGATTACTGTCCTTTCAATTTTACCAGCGATTTCTAATATGGGAGAGTCAAAAGATTGTGAATTGATTCATGGTTATGTGGAGAAAAGAGGATTTAATGCATCTGATATTCGCATTACTAATTCAATTCTAGATACTTATGCAAAATGTGGTTGCATAGTGAGTGCATCAAGATTCTTTGAAGAGATTTCTGTAGATAGGAAGAATTTGGTGTCATGGACATCATTCATTTCCGGGTTTGCAATGCACGGGATGGGAAAGGAAGCGGTGGAGAATTTCGAAAGGATGGAGAAAACCGGTTTAAAGCCGAATCGAGTGACATTGTTGAGTGTTTTGAATGCCTGTAGTCATGGAGGTTTGGTTGAAGAGGGGCTGAAGTTCTTTGATAAGATGGTGAATGAGTATGGGATTTCGCCGGATATTAAGCATTATGGGTGTTTAGTAGATATGCTAGGAAGAACAGGAAGGTTAGAAGAAGCAGAGAAATTGGCATTGGGAATTCCTGCTGAAATTGTTAATGTTGTAATATGGAGAACTCTATTGGGTGCGTGTAGCTTCCATGGTAATATCGAGATAGGTGAGAGAGTGACAAGGAAGATTATGGAGATGGAAAGAGGATATGGAGGAGATTATGTACTCATGTATAACATCTTTGCTGGTGTTGGGAGATTCAGAGATGCTGAAAGGTTGAGAAGACTGATGGATGAGAGAAATGCCTTCAAACTTCCTGGCCATAGTTTGGTCTGATTACTTGCTATGATAGAACAAAGAATTCAAGAAAGATATTCCCTTTCTTTTGGTAGGTGTTCCGATCGATCGGTTTGAAGTTGATGAGTTCACCCTTTAGCTAGGTTTGAGGTTGATGAGTTCACCCTTTAGCTAGATCATCTTTCAATTAAAGTTTATGGCGTACATCAGGAATGAACTTGAGACTAGAGGGCTTTCTTTCCATACCAACTCGAATTAGTAGATACCGACTTCTGATTAACAAGGTTGGATGTCAGTTTAGAAGCTAGTTGCTAATAAACATTAAGATCATTATTGAGATGTTTTTAGAGTAGCTCCTAATATATGGATGATTTCTAATTCTTGTTGATGAACATCCATTACTAGCAGAATGGACTCAAGCTTTTCTGCTTTTTTCTTGTACTCAAGCTGTGTTACAGTATGAAACAAATGGAAAATATCTTCTCTGAATTATAACATTTTCATTGTGTATATTTGAAGATGATCTGTAAACTTCGGATTTTATTCTCCATCTGTAAACTTGCCATTATTGCAGAAAAAGGTTCATACTTCATTGACCAACTCTGCCTATACTTGCCAATCTGAAGTGCATTTGAGCATTTGAGCATTTAAGCTCCTGTTTTTGGCTTTCAAATTATTGCATATTGGAGCTGATAAACTCATATTCTACAACACTATCAACACATTTGAGCATTTTTCTAATAGAATACTGCAACCGTTAGAAAATTGTAATGAAAATTCTAACATATGAAGAATGAAATTGTTCTGCTAATGCCAAATCGCCAGAATAACAGCTATTCCAAACAGTAAAAGAAGTGTCATGTCTCCTCCTGGAAGAATGGATGACCTGAAAAAGTAGAACAAGTTCTCATTGGTTAACTTTTTGATGTTTGAAAAAGACTAAGAAAATTAGAAGTGAAGATAGTAAAATACCTGAGCTTCTTTCTAGATTGCTGAACATATGCCATTACAGGAGGAAGTATACCAAACAGAAAACAATTTGCATAAACTCCTGCAAATTCAAGCGCTCTGGAAAATGTTGAGGGAAACAAAGATCCTATGAGAATGGGAACACCAAGTACCAACATTGTTACCATGCTTCTTTGATACGAATTCGACCCAGCCATGCTCGATGACAGATTATCAAATTTCTTTGATCTGTCAAATAAAGCACTACCTGGCTTTCCACAATCATGCCCGGCAGTGAAAACTACTCTTCCAACTCTTCCACTTCCACGATGTTCGGAGCCGATTTGTTCATTTTTTGTAAGTACCAAATCCAAGGTATCAATCAGTTGTTTCGGAAAGCTAACAGCATACCCTATCAAGCTAGTAGCCAGAGCAGAAAATGCAAAACCCTGAACTGCAGATAGAGCAGAAGGATTGACAGAAAGCAAGAGGGAGATAGGGTCATTTACAGAAGCAGTTGTTTTAACCCCAGAAAGCCCCAAAACAATCAAATTCCATGACAAAACCATCATCAATGGAACAGCCCCACCAATCAAGATTGCCTTTCTTGCCTCAGATGCAGAATTGCCCACCATTTTACATATAAAAGGTGTGATAACATGAAACCCCAATGTGAGTACAGTTACAGGCACAGCAGGCAAAATTGATGAAAAACTCCATGAGGAATGAGCAAAAGAACCCAATACATTTGTTCTAGCAACAGATAAGCCAATTCCAACTAGTGAACTTATTGATAAAACCATGAGCAAACATAAAAACCGGTTTACGGTATCCACTACCTTGAATGGAAAGAATACAATTACAATTCCAGCAGCAAGTGGAAATAATGTATGAGCTAATACAAGATTCATCCTTGGAAACCACTGAGATACTATTGAACCAATACCTGAAGCACAGGCTATTAACAGAGAAAAGCTCAAACTAGCATAAACTACAGCCACTACAGCACCAAAATGAGTCCCTAATGATTTAGTTGCAAGGCCAGTAAAACTGACCTCTTCAACACCATCTTCTTCCATAGCCGCAAAACTGAGTTCAGCAACAAGAACAATAGAAAAGATAACATAAACCCAACAAAGAGAAATGGTAATGGTTGATGGAAATGAGCCTGATCTAATGGTTGCAGCAGGCAAACCTAACATGCCAGGGCCTACTGCAGTTCCTATAATCAAAGTAACAGCACCCCAGAAGTTGTTTTGAGGCTGATTTTTTCTGATACATTTGTCATTGGTGATTTGGTCAGCATGAGAATTAGTTATGGAATGTGAAGTATTGTTTTGTCTAGAGTAGCCAATGAGGGGGTGTTTGAAAGATGGCGTGAGATTTTTGGGGGGTTTAATGTGGGAAAAGGGGAGACTTATGGGATGGGTGTTGAAGGGGGAAAGATTGAATCTTGAAAGGGTAATTGAATTGGGTTTAGGAAGGGAGCAAGGAAATTGAAGCATTTTGTTTTGTTTCGTATGAGAGAGAGAAGTTGCTCTGCAGAATCTTCTTGGAATAGAGAATCTATGTTGTGGTGGTGGACCGCCAACCAGTAGCAGAGCATAAGTAGGGGCATTCTAGTCATTAATATTAATATAGTCAGCGTATTAAACCTAGGATTTTCCTTAATGGCATTGACCAAAAGAGATTTCTTGTTTTTTAATTTTAGTTGGGTTGTTTGTGTCAAGCCCATTCTAACCGGACCCGGATCAATCATTTTATTAAAAGGAATAGCTAGAAAGGTAGTGTTTGGTAGGCTAAATTTACGGACGATCTTTTATGTCAAACTGAAGTTCGTATATTAAGTATCCGATCTTTTATATCATTCGAAGGACCTCCAATTCATATTTGGATACGTGTATGGTGACTCTACGTAATAATTAAAATAGTGGGGCCTTTTATAATAATTGTGGGTCCATATTACACGTGCCGAAATATGTATGGGAGGTCTTCTATTTGACATTGATGTTGAAACACCTTTCCACATAATTTTGATTTGACAAAATTGTTTAAGTATAATTGAAATACATATTCTAAACACACTAAGTTTAAATGCTTTGATTTATTCTACTAATGTGTTTGTTCAATGTTGAGTTAAATTGTTTATAAGACACAAGAATTAAAAGGCCCAAGCCCAATACAAGTGTTAAAGCCCAAGTCAAACAACTCAGTACAACTCGGCCTGCGTTTGTCAAAACGTTGCCGTTTTGGACAAAACGCAACTCAGCAAGAGAAGGATCTAGAAGACCTTCGGGAATAACTTCAAGATGAAGCTGCTGAGTAGTTTCGACAAAGCGTACAAGACAGCAGCTGGCTAATGAAAACTTCCAGACAAAGTATTTCTACTTTGGGTAAAGTTCAGACGACACAGTATGCTGTCCAGTTGACTTTACCATAAAAGGAGAGACAGTCTGCTGAGCTGACCGAGGACAGAAGATACACAATTCTGATTGGCCGAGAGCTCTGAGCAAGTCAGGATGACAACGACAGGTAGCCGTTTCCCTCCAACGGTTATTTCGAAATTCGAAATGACCGATGCCCAGACGTCTCTATAAATAGTGCCATCAGAAGCTTCATTCAATACAGAACTTGATCAAGCCATTACGCTGACCAAATTTCTACACAAGTTCTGCAAGCAAAGAAGCAAAGCAAATCTTACACTACAATTCTTATATCTGTGTAAAAGTCTAGAGTGATTATTTCAATCGTCTAAAGTGTCTTAGCAAATCTTTGTATAGGACAAACACTTATCATTTCTAGAAGATAGAAAGGAGAGGCTGAGTACTCGGTTATAGTACTCAGCGAGAGATTAGGATTGAGTAGAGGTATAGAGGAAGGTACTCTTGTTATACTCAGTTGCTAAGATTGTAAAAGGTTTGAGGCTCTACCTTTAAAGAGCTCAGTAGAGGATTCGAAATCTCGGAACGTGTTCCGGGGACAGGACGTAGGCTTAGAAGAAGCCGAACCTGGATAAATCTGCTGAGTAAAGTATTTCTTACCTTTAACTCCTTATTTATATTGCTTGCTTAAAATAACCAAAAACTGACCAAGTAAAGAGGTCAAGTTGAGTTGTGCGCGTTAAACGTCTGAGCTCAGGAATAGACTCTAAGTGCTATCTCCTGACTCAAGCTAAGAAACTGACCTAGTCACCAGTTGACTAAGCCAGTATCTTGCTGTTTACTCAGCGCCGCTGTTAAAACCTTTTTCCTTAGAAAAAGAAGTCTGCCCTAATTGCGAAAAAGTTTAAATAGTTCATAACCCCCCCTTGGAACTATACTTGCAACCTTACAAGGGGCCAACAATTGAGAACAAGGTGCTTCTAATAATTTGCCGTCAAACAGAGCACATGTACTGTACATATCTTGTTACATGTAGAGTGGGTCCACATTTGTTATAAGAAAGATAAAAAGCATTATTAAGTCTTTGAACTTTATCTGTTTTAAAGATCAAACTTTTGATCAATTATTTTTCTACATTGAGTCATTGATCGTTGATTTTGTTATGGATTTGACTTTTTTTTTTACTTTTCCGTCAAGTTTGGGAGAAAAGAAAATCGATTTGATGATTCTAATGTCGAAAATCACAAAATGGGAGAGGAGAATATCAAGTTAGGAAGAACTTGTTGGAAATTAGTTTCTGTAATTTCTTGTTACTTTTTACTCTCTATCTATCTTAGTCAATAAACTCTTATTTTTATTTTTCCACGTCAATAAGCCGAATCGCCCTAATGATGTGTGCCACCCAAACTCGGCGGAAAAGTTAAATAAAGACCAAATTCATAACAAAATCAATGATCAGGGGCTCAATGTGAAAAAATAATTGATTCGGGTTTTGATCCTTAAAACAGATAAAATTCAGGGGTTTAATTATGCTTTTTGCCTATAAAAAACATTACCATTATGTTTTACTGAGTGAGGTTACTACACACGTGTAAAAATGAGCATATGATCCTCCATATGACATGAGAATCTGATGCTTAATATCAAAACTCAAATTTATGATAAGGAATGAAAATAACAGTAGTGAATTTCCTTTGTTAATGTTTAGTTTTATGGTTTTGTTATAGAAACGGAATCACGTTCCCCCAACTATCAAAGTGATTAATTCTTTCTCTTTCCCTTTAATTAAAGGGATATTATAACAATTTTTTAAGAAGTATAGATTTAGTCTAACGTATGAAATGGTATAAATTTTACCATAACATTTCCAAGAAAAATCAAGGTTAGCCATCTATTATCGAAATTTTGAAAAAAAAATGGTTTAACTGTTATTTAACTAGACATTTCAAATAAATTTGTCGATAAATGGAAGTAGTTTCATACTTTTTTTTTATTGTTTGTAATTATATTAGTAACATAATAAACAATTTAGACACAACGATAAAAAAAATTGTGATTAACTTGTATGTGGTAGACTTAGTTCTTAACATTTTAAGAAAAAATATTTAACTGTATTAGTGACACATTAAATATTTTAGACGTAGTTGATGTTTGGAATATTTAATTTGACAGTTAAATAACATTCAAATTAGCTTTTTAATTTTTCAGTAATGCAGGACTAAAATTGATCTTACAGAAAAATGTTATTAAATTTGGATTATTTCATATGTTAATATCAAATCTACACTTCACCGAAAATGTTAAGGTCAAATTTGGCCTTATCTCTTAATTACATATAATTCTTATTCTCCTATCAAATTTAATAATGAAAAAAAGAAAACTAAACTCACATTTTATTCTAATCATAACATATCCCTCTAGGCCCGCGATTTTTTTTATTATAGAAGGATAAATATCACATATATTATACGGATTATAAGTTTGCCTCTTGTAGCGCGGAGCCTTTGATATAATTTTTAGCGGAAGTACGGATCACCATGACCTTTGTATTATCGGCCATGCTTCAATTACATTTAGGTTAATACGGAGAGAAAATGATTGACCCACGAACTAAGATTGACTTTAGTTGTAAGAGAGAAAGGGAGGGGGCATAGCAATAGGGAGGAAAGAAAGAGGCAGTCTTTCACTGTCTTTTCTGTATTTCTCTATATTAGGGTTAGATATGTGACAAGGGTGAAAACCCCATTTCTTTTATTATGTTGTTTGGGGTGTTTTAATGCTAATTCAAATAAATTAATATCATTTTCCCATGCTTTATTTCACTTTTTATCAAATATTTAGTTTTAGTTCGCTTCTAGCACTTTTATCACTTTTATGTCATTTTGAATAAAATAATATCAAGTTAAGCACTCACTTAACTTTTTCTTTAATCTTTTAGACTAATTGATTCATCAAATATCATCACAAATTAATTCGGTACTTAAAGCCTAAGTTTGGTAAGTCAATTTAGCCTTGGAACTAATGTTTTTGGATTTTTCAGTGTGATGTTACAGGTCAAATGCGGAAAGGGCAAGGTCATCCAACACTTAAAGGAAGAAAAATCATGTTTAGGGACCCCTAGGGGCCAGTTTGGCAAGCTGGATCCCCACCTCAGTGATCTAGACATACGAATTAATCATTAACGACTGTTCTAGCTTCTTATTTCATGGGATTTCAACCTGTATCTTCCTATTTTGAATTGAATTGTAACATTAACTTAGGCATTTAGGGTCTATTTTGGCCTATAAATGGACTGTAAATCATCCATTGTCAATTGAAAAAAGCTTTGTAACCCTTGAGAATTCATCCTCCAATCCTCTATCTACCATTAAAGCTCCAGGAAGTTTCTTCCATCTCTGCTCAAGGATTCTTAAGTTCCATCCTCCAATCTCAAAAAGACGACTACTTGAGTCGACAGGTTCCAAAAAGGGATTTTTACCCTCTTAGTATATGTTAGCTTTCAGATCCTTCCTATGAATTCTGAGTTGGTTGTATCTGGGACATATTGATTTTCATCTTTAATATAATTTCAGTATTGATTTCAATTGCGTTTTTACCTATCTATTTATGCTTCTGCTTAAATTGAATTAAATCATTCAAAGTCCAAATATTCACTTGGTTCATATTGCGAGTCTAAATTCGGTTGTCTATACCGAAGCCTGTGGATATTGACAATACACAAAGTAAAAAGACCAAAATTCCTAAACCTTAGAGCTACTTACGGTTTGTAATAAAGGAATTTTGTGATAGGGAGCATAGAAAGACAAGTCAGTTTAATTGCTTTAAGTTTGTGCAAATTCGGATTAAGGTTCTAATTAGATTGTTCATCATATTGAGTTTGTGTTATTGTATCATTCCATAACATTCTAGGAGTATATGTTTTGCTTTGAATCAACCTATGAGTAGAATAACTTAGAACAAAACCCAAAATCAACCTTTCTACCGCCTAAATAACATCTGAAGCATATTAGTTTGGTAGTTGCGGTATAAATCATGTGGATTCGATACATGGACTTGTCCAGATTATTACTTGATAATGACAGTGTTCACTTATCCCTTAGTGAGTCTTTAAACGTCAGCTCGGGACACATCAGATTTTTGGCGCCATTGTCGATGATTTATTTTCCAGCAATATCGAACCAAAGGTCAAAATTGTTAGTTTAAACATTTAATTTTAAATATTTTACTTGTTAAATTAAAACTATAGCTGTGATTTGCTTTGGTTATATTCATCCAATCCTATAACTAACTTTTTTTATCACATTAGTTGAAACTATAGTTATAAACTAGCATTAATCCCGTGCAATGCACGGGATATATTAAAGCCTTTTGGTGTTACAAATAAAAATTAATTTTGACTTAAATACAATAATATATATTATATTCAAAGTTTATAAACTTAAGTCTGTAGTTTATGCATTTTGTAAATTTAAGAGTTCCGTTAAAAATTATTATAGTAGTTATTTACTTCAAAAGAAAGTGTTTTGGAGTAATAAAAAAGACTGGCTTTACAAATTAACTAAATATAAAATTTGATTTATTAGCAAAATATAGTTCAAAGTATTTTCTTTTAAAAAAACACAATATTCTTTTATTTTTAATAACCATCTAATTAATTATTTTATTTCTAAAAAACCATTTAATTATATTATAATCAATTAATTAATTGTTATGAATAACTAGTTTTTGGCCCGTGCGATGCACGGATTCATTTTAATATATAAATATTAATAAAAATACAATCTAATAATTACAATTAATGATATAAATGTGTTATATAAATTAAATATTATTATTTGATTTTCACATTTACTTTAAATAATATTTTTATAGATAAATATAATAATAAAATAAAAACTAATATATTATATATTATATTATATTTTTTATCAGTAAAAAAGGAGGAAGTGACACCTCAGTTCCATCGTTACTGTTTTATATTATATATAGATATGTAGAGAATTAGAGAAATTTTAGGTATTAATTTAAATTCTGTAGTACTCTTAGATATATGGGATAAAATAATCTTTTTATAGATAAATATACATAATAAAATTAATATATTAAATTTTTTATCACTAAAAAAGGAGGAAGTGACACCTCAGTTCCATCGTTACTGTTTTATATTATATATAGATATAGATTCCGCATATAACCGTTGAACTTTATAGCTGTGGCTTTTCGTATATAGTTATTAATTATAGCTGAAACATAAGTTGAATTTTGAACACATTGATAGTTGTAATTTTCTGATTGTGTTTATAGCTTTGATTTTCCTTATATAAATTTAAACTCATACTTGTTAATGTGATTTTTGTAGCTTATAGATGTAATTTTTCAGTTTTATAGTTGTAAATCTTGGTTAAAATTCGTAGCTGCAAACTCTATACACGTGTTACAATTACAAAGTTCATAGTTAGAATTGCTAAGTTCATAACTAGAACTTAAGTTTGTGAATTCTGAATTTCTGTAAACTCTATACACTTGTTTTAAGAAGGGTGCCATAAATAGGAAAAAAAGTGCTAAAACAAACTCAATTCAAGTTTGCAAACAATTGAATGAGAAAAAAAATGAAAATAGAAAAATTAGGTTCAACTGGGCTTCCTAAAGCAGATGAAAAAGAGAAAATAAAATGAAATAAAAGAGGTTAATTCTAAGGAGACTGTTTCATCATTTATTGTTTCAAATCTATGCATGTAGACTCAACTCGACATTTAGTTAAAATCTATAACTTCTCACAAGACAAGGCACACATACAAAAAATGTCAAGAAAAAAAACTTTTTGATATTCACTTTTAGGCTCAAATACAGCTTACAGTTTGTTGGGTTCAATTTTTGTGTTACTGGTTTTCCCTAGCTCGGTATCGGTTATATTTTTGGTGCATTTCGGTATTCAGTTCGGTTCGGTTTGATAAAAAAATGTAAAAAAACCGAACTGTACCAAATTACATATATTTTATATTATTTTACATATATATATATATGAATTTACAACTTTAATTTTATTTATTGTTTTCAAAATTTTTTTATTGTTGAGGTAAATTTAATGATCAAATATAGTGAATTTTATTTATTGTTTTTATTTTTTTAATTAAATTCGGTTTTTTCAGTTTAAAACCGAATCAGATATTTCGGTTTTATATGTTATTCGGTTTGGTGTCGGTATGAATTATTTTGGTAATTTCGGTATTCGGTTTTTTTCAGTTCGGTTCGGTTTTGAACCGATGCACACCCCTGCGTTGGACCATCTCATATGTCTGAAAATTTAGGTTTCTCATCTCCAGTATCATAGGGTTCATGGATTGGAGTTGGTCTTGAACCGATAGCCCTTCCTCACTGTCATCCTGGTGCTCTTCTTCCTCCTCCACTTCCTTTTCCTTTTGGTTGCAATTACCTCACTCTCAATTTCCTTACCATTTCCTTTAGAGGCTCCTTTCATTTTGTCCCATTTCACTACAAATTGGAGAAAGAACAACAATTGAACAAAAAGTTAGGATAATATACAAAAATTACACAATTTAAAGTTAGCTTCATAATTTAGAGTGAATAAATGAAAGTTAGCCCAAATTTTATAAAACATAAACCGGAAACGTCACAACTAAAAGCATAGTTTAATATTAGAGGTTAGAATCATACATAATTACAATAATTTGACCTAAAAAGAGAAAAGTGTAAATACCCAAATTAAGGGTTTGCACAAATTCAAGATTAGGGAGCATGAATTTCAACCAAAACATGTTAGAATCACATATTATGAAACAAACAAGCAAGAGATTAACAAAAAGATGAAAGGAAAGCATAAATTGGAAAAGGATAAAAATTAGGTTTTCTACAAAAAAAAAATCAAATTAGAGAATACAAATTGAAGAATCAAAGTTAGAAACATGCATAAAATAAAAAATTAGTAAGAAACTATACCTCAAATATTGATTTTGGTGAAAGATTGAAGATTTGAGGGTCCAGGTTAGGGTTAGGTTTTTTTTTTGAGAGAGAAAGAGTAAATGATGTAAATGAGGGTGAAGGTGGGGAAAGTGTGAAAATCCACACTTTTTTTTTGGATTTTTGGGAGGAAATTCGGGAATCACATGAGCTCTCAGCTCGCCGAGCTGGCCCCTCAACTCGGATTTTTTTGGGTTTTTTTTTTTTTTTTGTATAAACTGAAAGTAAGTAAAAATGAAATAAACAAAGAAAATTTGAAGAATTAAATTAAACCGAAATAATAGTTTTAACAATTTATTCAAAGTCGGAACAAACCGACTATCTTACCCCTCTACCTACTCTTTTCTTAGGATCTTCGGGTTCTTTTTCGTGGTGCTTGGGAGAGAATCCTAATGCCTTTCTTGCCTTTTCCGATTCATCTGAGCCACTTGGTTGCTCAAGTCTTTGCAGAAGACTTCATTATTTACAAGCCGAGCTGACATCTCCTTCAGAATAGTTAACATAATCTTGAACCCTGTGGACTTTTAACTGGATATGATCTGATTCTGCCATCTCTGAATTGTCTAATTTCTTTCGTGTTTTTTTCGAGGTCCACGTTCACCGTACCAATGTTATTTGAGTATGTGAACTTGTAATTGAGAGTCTGAACGTCTTACCGGATCTTCCCGGTTTAACCTGTAAAACATAACCAAGGGTTAGAGAAGGCTAGAGTCCGACGAACCTGCTCTGATTTCTAAGTTATTAGATGTTTAAGAAGGATTGAAGATTAGGACTAGTTGTAAGTTGTAGTGTTAACGAATCGTAGGATGTGGCTACACATATACATTTATAATGCTTGGTCGAACCCCTTCTCCTACTAAGAGTTTAGCTTAAGGAAAAATCCTCCTTGATGCGGAGTTTTCGACCTAGCCGCATGAGGGTTTCCTTTAGAGGGAAAACATTCTATGGAAGCTTCTTAACAGATCTGAATGTCTAAATTCGGACAGCAGTGACATATCTAAAGGCTCCATTGATGCTACGTGCCTGATTTGTTTTATAAGATATCAGTCTGTCTTTTTTTTCCGAGAAAAATGCATTTACCAATAGACGACATTGCATGGGACTACCAATCCCTCTCGAATACCGTATTGGCCTCCAAATCTTACTCGATTTTTTATTTAGTGGACAATGAAAGCCTATCGGATTATATTGGTGAAATGAAAGAGCCCTCTAACCTACTTTTTCTTTTCTTTTCGTTCCACAATCATTTTGAGATGTTAAGTGAATTTTGATAGTCAGAATATTTTATTTTATATTGGTAAACTCTCGTGGTTGTGTAGGATATAACTGATTTTATTTGTGGTAAATAGATTTTTTTTCTGTTGAAAAAGAAAAAATAGCCGACACAAAAAGAAATTGAATATGTATAATTATATTAGAAACTATTTTCAGTTTTATTTCTAAATAAATAAATAAATATTATCTCAATTAAACTCAACCACAGTACGAAATAGCTGATCTGGATAAGGAAAAAATACCGAAATTGGTAAACAAACAATATTTTTATAGAAACAATTAATAAAAAAGATAATTATCTGGATAAAGTTAGTTTTCAAATGGACATGCCGACATCCCATTAGTTACCACTGAAAACTCACTTCAAAAATTATTTAGAAACAGTTGGAACCATTTTTCTCCACAATTTCTGTTTTTTCACTAATTTTATTATTATTATTTTTTAAAAATTTGAGGTTGTAAATATTACATAAATAAAAATTAAACTAACAATTTTTTAAAAGAAGAATGTACTCTTTTATCCAGAATATATCCAAAAATCTGACAATTTAAGAAAGAATATGACGCCACGTGTCGCACACATGTCACATCACCTTCTCATAAAAACCGGCCGACGAGAAAAATATTACTAAAAATAATTATTAATTTGGATAAAAATATAACAAACCTTATCCACTATTTCCAACGTCGCCGACTCAGAGACAATCTGGATCGTTAGATTAGTGAATCAAACGGTTAAGAATCAAAGTAGGCGGGTAATACTGTATGAGTAACAGGGATTTTAAATGTTTGTTTTTGTAAAAAAAAAATTAAAATAAAATTGGGTTTTGGCTTTGGTCTGCTTTTCAGCTTTTAAAAATACTTTGGAAAAGTGTGCGTCTCTTCAACAAGAAACGCGAGTGAGCGAGAGAGAAAGAGACCCGCTTTATTCATATCCAAAGCAAATAAAAGCAAAAGCAAATCAAAGTCTTCATCTTCTTCTCCTCTTTTCTTTTCAGATTTTTCCATTTCCATCTACAAAACGAAACTGTTTTCTATTTTCTCTTTTCTCTTTTTCGGGATTTTAATGGCGATTGTTAAGACCAATTTGGTTTCTTCATCTTCTCCTTTGTGTGATATCTACCCTAATCAGCAGAAAACTACTGCCTGTTTTGCTAAAAGAAGCTGTAGGCTCAAGAGTTTTCATCGGAAAGTCGATTTTCAGCCTCTGAGATTACAATCGGCGACATCATTTAACTCTGATTTCTATGGCAACAGAGTTATTCTTAAAGAAAATCAAGGAAATCTTAGGAAATCGAGTTTTCCTCGTACTCCGATTAAAGCTCAGGTTGGTCAAGATCTGGTTTCGTTTTTAATTTCCCTAATTTGACGTCTCCTGTGATCTTTTGGGGGTTTTCCCCCTAATTTTGTTTTCGCCTCCATCATGATCCTTGCTAAATTGCTTGTTAATCTGATTTTGTTGATAAAAAAACGATTATGGGTTTCTGATTTGTGGAATTTCATTGTGATGTTATTTCCTAATTTAGAGTTATGACAATTGGCTAATATAGGGAATTCTAATTTTGATGATGCCCTCTAATTCAGAGTATGTGATGATTTTCCCATTTACAGACGCTTAAGCTCAAGAACGCTCCAAAATGGTGGGAGAAGGGGTTGCAACCCAATATGAGGGAAGTGTCATCTGCACAAGATCTTGTAGAGTCCCTTGCTAATGCTGGGGATGAACTTGTAGTTGTTGATTTCTTCTCTCCTGGTTGTGGTGGCTGCAAAGCTCTCCATCCCAAGGTAATATATGTGTTCAATGAGAATTTAATTGCTCTAATTATCAGTTTTTCTGAATGAAATATGAATGGATTGTTGTGTATTGCATTGGCAGATATGTCAATTGGCAGAGATGAATCCAGAAGTGCAATTTCTTCAAGTGAACTATGAAGAACATAAATCAATGTGTTATAGCCTCAATGTCCATGTGCTTCCATTTTTCAGGTTTTACAGGGGTGCACAAGGCAGGGTCTCCAGCTTTAGCTGTACTAATGCCACGGTTAGTTTCCCCGTTCCTTTTCGCATATCTAATTATCATTTTAGTGACTCAAATTCCTTGATTTGTTGCTTAATCTTAGCATGAATGATTGCTCTTGCTGTATAAAGTTGGTATTCTTATGAATGTTCTTATTTTTATGCATTCTATCAATAGCTTGCTTCATGTTTGACCTTGTTATCTAATGATGATGAGTTTTGTTTGAATGATCTAAAAACTATGTTGCTTCAGGGCCTATATTGCATAGAAACTCTTCTTCACCAGCGTTTCGTGTCTGTTTTCATTTATGTTCTAGCTATATATATAATGTTCCCCTGTTTCCGTTTCTGTGCAACATAGATTCGTGTTTAGCATCGTGTTGATTTATTTTTGCTGGCTGAAATGCAGATCAAGAAATTCAGAGATGCATTAGCGAAGCACAGCCCGGATAGATGCAGCCTGGGGCCAACAAAGGGGCTGGAGGAGAAAGAGCTAGCTGCCTTGGCTGCTAATAAAGAACTCAACTTCACAATTACACCAAGACCAGATCAATCTGTTCCTACTCCAGCTGAGGAAGAAAGAGTACCGGCAAATTCACCGTCTCAACGTCCTCTTCCTCTTCCCCTTCCTCTTCCTATGAAGTCTGCACAAGGCGCGGAGGAGAAAACCTTGATCACATCCGGGAGATGAGTGGCCACGGACTCGGCAGCCCCATTTTCCTTGTACAGTTTCTAGTATGTGAGATATATTATTTTCATTTTATCAGCCAAAAAAAAAAAAATTAGTAGTGTTGAAAGCACACTTCGTTGTGTGTTTGCATAGAATTGCAGGCTTTAGGATTTAGTTTTTTGTGATCCTGGCTTGCTTGAATGAGGGGATCTATTGTATGTATAAAAAAGTCTACTTTTTTTTTTTTTTGCTCTACTTATCTACCTATGTTGATAACACAACATGTGGTGTCTTATGTGATGTAGAATTAATCTAATAATATATGGCTATTATAATATTAATTTTCAATTTTTTTGAAAAATATTAATTATCAATGTTATTTGCAGTGTGATGATTCGTTATATGGCTGGAGATTCTTGAATCGGATTGAATATTTGAATATAAAGCTCTAAAATTGGATTGTGCCGATTCTTTGGCTTTCTCAATCGAATTGTACTAATTATGGAGATTTGTTAATATTTAGATATTGAATCAAATTGGTATCCGATGTTTATAATACAGTTTATTAGATTATGTATTATAGTGAGGAATAATCTTTCATGTATATTTGAAAATAAAATCATTACAATAAATTGATTTTTTTATTCATTAAATTGATTTTTTTATTAATTATAAAATAAATATATAATCTATATTGGTATAAATATAATATTTATTTGATTTTTAAACTAAGATTTCAAAATCAATTAGGACTTTAAACAATTGAAATCATTCTGAACTAATAAAAAATCATCAATTAAATCTTCATATTAAACAAAAATTATTAACTAAAGGTTTATTGAAAAAATCATTCAGTTTTATACGTCTTTTCCTCAATCTCATTTTGAACCAACACATTACAGTTTCCGATTTTAAAATCGGATGGAGATTCAATTGATGATTTTTATTTAATTCAGGGATTTGATTGATGATTTTGATAGTTTGGGATTCTAATTGACTTTGAAACTTTAGTTTAGAGATCCAAATGGTGTAATGCTATCTATATTCATTGATATCAATAGTGTTCGCGTGAGATCAATAGTGGTCACATGATCTATTTGACCAATTACCGTTAAATCCACCATTAAATTCAGATTGATTAAATTCAAGGGTCTTGTATATACTCGTGTCATTAATATAAATCCAAGTAATTAAATAGCTATCTTGATATTAATTAGAATAGTTGATTCTGGATTTTTAACTGAATATCTAAATAATTTCTAAAATATTTGAATACTCAAATTGGAGTTTGGCTCTGTAAAGTAGTGAAATAGTAGTCTTAATAATTAAGAAAAGCAAACTTGAAGTTTCAAAAACTGTTGTAATTGTGTGAGCAGAAAGTGAGGTTTGAATTGAGGCTCCATTATTTGATTGACATCAAGGCTGTGGACCATTTGAAAAAGAAAAGAAAACACATTATATAATTAAGTTCCTTCTATTCACCTGAAAATATTGAATAAGAGACTTTTTTTTTTTTTTTTTTATTGAAAAATAAAATATTTTTTATTATTTAAATTAGAAAAAATAGTGAGAAGATGCTTATAGCTAAATGGTTAGGTATGGTGTTCTCTAAATAAACTGGATCAGGTTTGATCCGTGGATTCTCCATATAATTACATTTTTAGTGGTGCTAGGTTCGAATCACATCCGATATTTTTGAGGATTTTTCTTTCTTCTTTAATATAAACGCATTGTGCATAACTTTAAAAAGAAAAAAATTAGAAAAAATAGTGATCACTGTTGTTTTCAAATCAAATATGTTACTTTTTGAAGAGGCTAATATTTTTTATTTTTTAATATATTTTTGTGTTAACTAATATATAAAATTTTAATTGATTTATTTATTTAATGCAAATAAATGGACCGGGTTAGGGATGTGAAGCAACGTGGCCTTAGCTTTGATTACATATATTTTGAAAGGGTTGCTTTTGTATTATTTTATTTGAGGTATTTGTGGAACTTTTCTCTCCATACACAAAGGAAAGGAAAGGATATTGTCAAAAGCTCCTCTCTTCCCACGTATTCAACACACAAAAGGAAATCCTACTTTATTTCATTATTTACTCTCTTCCCACGAAATACCATTTGCAATAAGGTGTTAGTTCTTGTCCACAATTAGTATATATTTTTAAAGGCTTAATACATCATTTGCTTCTTGAACTTGTCTAAAAAATTTGATTGCCCTTCTGAACTTTCAAAGTATTCCAATAGCCCCCTGGACTTGCATAAAATGTTCAGCTAGCCTCCTGAACTTGCGTAAAATGTAATCAATTGATCACTCGATCGTAAAAAAGTAAGTTAAATGCGAAAGATGTATTCCACGAGTTTTAAAAAAAGCAAAACGACCAAAATCGGAGTTACGATTCTAATATTAGAGAAGACAAGTTGTATAGTTGAGCAAGCAATAACTTCATTTTTAATCTATTTTTTAATTATGTAATGACATTCTAAGATGCGTGGAATACATCTTCCGCATTTAGCTTACTTTTTTATGACCGAGTGATCAATTGATTACATTTTACGCAAGTTGAGGGGGCTAACTGAACTTTTTATACAAGTTCAGGGAGCTATCAGAACACTTTAAGAGTTCAGGGGTCAATCAAGTTTTTTGGATAAGTTCAAGGTGCAAATGATATATTAAGCCTATTTTCAAACCCATTTGTTGACATGATTGATTAATTATGCCATACATTATTAGGGTACTTCTCAAAAAATATCTTGAAATAAAATCATATAAAGATGTCGATACAACTAACATATATAATAAACGGTTAGGTCATGATTTAAACGTATCAATTAGTATTCTAATTTAGACCAATTAGATTATATAGTATTAATTCAATTAGAATTTCTAATTATTTAATAACACAATTAAATAAAACCCGAATCTGAATTACTATAGATGAATAATTCCTACATCTTTCACTTGCATGTAATAAATTCATGTTTCTATTTTCTTTTTATATTCGTAAATAGACCATACAACCAACATACTATCAAGAGCATCATTGTTATATATTTCTTAGAGATATACAAAGCATCGATTACAGAGTACTATACACATGTTAAGGATATACATACTGCTGTAAAAATATCGAAAAAATTGTATGCCATTATCCTAATTTTCACATCACATTCCATGTAATTTTACTTATATCTCTACAATATTCTATTTCCATAATTATACATTTCAGTATAAATGTCTGGACTGTGAAACATAGAAACTAGAAATGTGTAAATGATAATCGTTCCCTTCAACTTCATTCCTTTCATCATAATTTGTATTTGTTATCTAGTCAGTCCCTTTCCGAACAGTATTATCACATAGCCTATGAGAGAATCATTCTAAGACAACCACATCCAAATTGTACTTCTAGAATAAGTTAAGGTTCAAAGGTTAAGTTTTTGTAAACCACAATAATTTAATTACGAAACGAGTCTTACACTAGGAAGCTAAGTTCAGACTTTTCCATCTCAAGGTCGCTCAACACACATGACATGAACTCATGTGTTATGGTATTGTGTCTTATCTCTTGAAGAGAGTGCATGTTTAAAACACCATATGAAAGCATTGGTTCACATGTTTCGAGTAGCTAACCTTAAGTTCCCTTACTTTCAAAACTACTTTCTGCAATAAGACAAATAGGTTTAAACTATTCCAGAACTTTACCCAACATATCAATCCACGATCTCTTTATATACTAATATGTATATAAAAATATTGTACCTTAATGGATTCTGTTGATAGTTCTTTATAAGATGACTTTAGTTATTGAGCAAGATCTCGTTTGATAAAAAAAACAGCCTCATTCTTATCTTTGTCATCATAACACAAAATAAGAGTAAACACTCGTGTAAGTAAGTTACTTCTTCGTCCCACATGCATCGCTATATAATAGTAAACATTTCAACGAATAAATATTTACATTTGTGTATTGATAAAATTCAAAAGGCTTTTATTGAATACTCATGTTCTCAAATTACATGACAAGAAGTATCTCTAGACCTTACATAAACCTTAGGATCTTATATGTTTCTCATGAACATCTCTGGTGACAGGTTTCGTGGGAGGATCAGCAACCATGTCACGAGTCGATACATACTTCACGCTGACTTTCTTATGTGCAATTAAATCTCTTACAAAATGATATTTAATCTCTATATGCTTTGACTTGCTATGAAACTCTTGGTCTTTTGCAAAAGCCATAGCAGATTGACTATCACTATTTATTTTAAAATGCAAATTCTTAGCGTTAAAATTTCATTTTGTTTATTTATTTTTGGTTTAATAAAAAAAATTAACAAATAGCCAACACTACGCTGATAACCCCTTCAGATGACGGTTAAAAACCGTCATCCCGATGAAAATAAAACTATCACGGTGCTCGCCGTCGTCTATTGATGCTTCAGACGATAGTTCAAATCTGTCATCTGAAATAACATCACATGACATTGACCAAATTGCTACCTGTCATCCGACCCCGAATTATATGACATATCATATAATAGTAACTGTCACCATATTTACGTTCTCATGACACCATGTTTAAATAATCTGTAAAAATATCAAGTTAAAATAAAGCTTTTATGACCGTTTTTATGCCGTTGTAACGTAATTCATATGATATAATTTGTATTAAATCATGTTATTGGAACGTAATTAGTATGGCAGTTGGTTACCAGTTCTGTGTCGTTAGATATAAAGTAAGATGACATTTTCTTATAAAAATTTTGTCATTGTTTTTTTTTTGTTTTTACCTCTTTCATGAACCTGTATATATAACCAAAATAGATTGCAAATAATCTTTATATATAACAATAAACTTGTACATATGTGAAGATCGCACTCCTAACCAAAGGAATCTCATTACAAAACTAACATTTAACTATATAAGAAGCCTAAACACCTAAACCTTGAATATAATGACTTGTTATGCACATTCTTTGCAGGTTCTTCCATCCTTTTGCTCCCTGCAACATAAAATACACAAGTTAATTGAGTGCTTATCTTCAAAGTAATAAACATAGATGTTTGAAATATGGACAACAAACTTTAGCTGTTAAGTATTCAATGAATTAAGCAGCAAAGCAGTTGTCCTGTTTCAGGTAATAGTATAAAAATGAATTTACTCAAACTAAAAGTTGAAGATCTTAAGCATGATTGATACCTGGAGTCTTTTGAAGGAAGAGAGGAAACATGTTGTTGTTGATTAAGAAATAGGAGAAATTATATCCACGACTATTGCTTCAATTGAAACACATAAGAAAGAAACAGAGTGAGTGATAAACAAACAAAGAGTGCAAGTTATGACTCAGATATCGAAACAAAACACTCTAGAATTGAGAGAGGACCAGAATAAATCGAAACAGAATTCTTCCAAAGTGGAAATAGCGAGACTTATCTCACCGGCGACCATGGATGGAGGAAACAAATTGAACTCATCATAGCCTTTCTATGTCCGAATAGAGAGAGAACGAAGTGAGGAAGAGGTTGAATCGGTTTAGAGAGAGAAAGCAAGGCGAGGAAGAAGATGAAGTCCATCCTCCCCTTCTAGAGAGACCATTCTGTTTGTGTATGAATCCTTAGATTTGATAGTGTTAGACAGCTGGAATTAGGGAAAGTTTATAATTTATTCTCAATTTACTAAAATATGCAGTTAGGTCCCTATAATTCCCCTTTTAATTTATTCTAACATTTCAATTTAATCCCAATTCTTCAATTTAGCTCTGAATCTTCCAATTCGTGTAATTATTCTTTAATTCACTCTTTCATCATTTTCGTAGTTATTTTTACTTTAGGAGTAAATAAAAAATGAAACAATTAATTGCTCAATATCCGTCCAAGAACTAAAAACTCAGATAATCAATTGGTTTTTAACATTAATTTTTATTATTTATTATTTCGATCATAAAAAAATCATCACATATAATCAATCTCGATTCTTATTAAAATCACACGTAAAATATAAACCGATTAAACCCAAATATGTTATTTTGGGTCTAGAATTAAATTTCAAATAATGAATTCAAAATATTATATAATCTAATATCAAATTTTATATATATATATATATATATATATATAAATTTTGGGTACAGACGTGACACAAAGCATACACACAAAAATGTCAAGAAAAAGAGTTTTTTTATGTTCGCTTTTCGGCTCAAATACAGCTCACAATTCGTTGCGTTTTAATTTTGTTCTTATTAGTTCTCCCAAGCTCAAGTTTAATATCACATGCCTTCAATTCTTAAATTATCTACCTAAGTAATGATTTTAGCATTTCTTTTAAAGTATGGTCTAGATATGATCTTAGCTCATACTTTTACAGATACAAGGATTGTGTTCTACACCTAAACTAGTTAGCATGCAATATTAGATTCGATTCTCAATTCCTAATGACAAGTAACGAAGTTTTACTTCGAAGGAAGTGGGTTTTTAGGCCCTAAAACAAGCAAAACACACAAAACACTCAAAACACCATAAAACTAGACTAGACACGACGCAATAAAAATTTAAAAATACACAAGTTTTTGTAAGTTTGTCTACCCATCCTCCTCACACTTAAAATTTTCAATAAGTTCCAACATTGCAATTTTGACAATTAGAACACAGAATGTAAATAGTTAGGGTGGAAAAGACAACTCACAGATTAATAAACTAAAACGAAAAACAAACCTGAATCTTTTTAATCAAAACTTGGGTTGCCTCCCAAGAAGCGCTACTTTATAATCGGTTAGCTCGACATAGAATTCCTTCCTAAGTGTAAGCTTCTAATCGTGTTAGGAACTCAAATTCCTTAACAAATAATCTGTTTTTCACCCCTATAAGTCACCTGGTGTCTCGGGTCCGTGGGAATGGATCCAATCAACCCTCGCCGTGAGAACTCCAAAGAAACAACACTTCATGGCCTCAGCGGGTCAACATATGTAGGACCATTTGGTTTCATCGGGGAAGCATATTGACCCACTCTTCGAGACGGAGCTTCATTCGCCACGCTCATCACTCGCAAGGTCTCATCATAATCAACCTTCTAAACAATGAAGGGTGCAGATTGACTACGGTGATGGCCGGCTCATCTAGACCTACAAATCCTATCACTTCGTTCGACATTTGGGGATCTTTTCCCGTTGCAGACCAAGCACTAGCAACTATATCACAAGAATCGATCATAGACCTCGTATGTGGCACATAATTTTCACTGTCCAACCGTCGAACGCGAGAACTCTCCCCACGATCCATCCACACAGGGACGCATATCAAGCACCCCTTTTGCGTACCCGATCCGAAGAAGATGGGCCTAATAAATATAAGGATGCGGCATTACGGAAATGGCTTGTTGAACTTTCAGCACCTTCGCAGATTCGACAACATCCCGAAGCAACATATCAAACGATCGAACAAAGAAATAAAGAAACACAAGCAAACCAAGCAAAAGTACTATAGATGTATAAAAAATGAAGATCAACAAACACCGCTATTTATAGCCAAACAAATAAAGTGATATACAAAACAGTTTAGCAAAAGCAAATTTACACATCACTCAGAAACAATCATCAATGTTTTGACTTCCAATACACGAAATCAAACACAAAAGATATAGTGTACAAATGTCAGTACAAATCATGCCTAACCTACAAACACCTAACTACTCTTCTTTAGAGTCTAGCAATACTAGACGGCCTTCTGCTGCTTGTCCTTATCATACACCTTTGGTGCGAAGATCACCTCGGCAGGCACGGCATAACCAGCAGCATGCGCAGTGCTCAACACCATCATTCGATCCATCTTCACTAGTTTCTCTTCATGCTGTGCCGTGAAGTCATGGAGATCAGAAGCTTCCTTCTGAGCAACCTCCAGTTCTTTCTCTAGTCTTTCCTTCTCCTCCAATAGAGTCTTCTTTTCTTCAATAGCTGCGGACTCAATCGAAGCTTTCTGCTCCACGAAAGTACTCTTTACGCAACGCACCCAATCTATAGCCATTCGCATGACCAGCTCACATCGACGAATGTCCTCACGAGCCACCTCGAGCTTACCCTCTGACTCGGTACACTGCACATTCGCAGAGCTCAGTTGCTTGCGAAGCTTCTTAATCTCCACTCGTTGCTCCTCATAAACCTCCTTCATGGCTTTAACATTCTCGTTTGACTTCTCAAAGTCAGCCACCGCATTTAGCAGTCCTTGGCGAAAGGACTTGATCGTTTCCTTATCATGACTACACAATGTGTATGCCCTATTACAATCCACCAAGCGTACGATCAAGTAAAATAAAAGCAATTTAAAAGGATTCAAGTCTCACATAAGGAACAAGGCCAGTCTGGAGTAACTTACCACTCCTATGATGGACAGGGTCTCCCCCAACAGCTCCAATATAAACACTGAGAGGCACCTCTTGACCTCCCCGGCACGGTAGCAAGCCTCGTAACTTCGCGAGCTAGGTTAGAGTTCAGTATGGTCCCATCATTCGTCATGTTACGAATGAAATTCAGGTACCGCTCTGCTATCCTCTCCATTTGGGCTATGATTGTTGGTCCCTTATAACGTAACAAGTTAGTTCCAAGGGGGGGGGGATATGAACTACTTTAAATTTTAATACGTTAAGGCTGACTTCTTTTTCTTTGAAAAAGGATTACACAGCGCACTGAGTAAATTAAGATACTAGCTTAGTCAACTGGTGACTAAGTCAGCTTCTTTCATTAAGTCAGGAGATAGCACTTAAGTCTATTCCTGAACTCGGATACTCAATTCAACACAACTCAGCGTGACCTCTTTACTTGGTCAGTTTTGTTTAAGCAAGCAATATATATATTAAGGAGTTTTAAGGTTAGAAAGATGTTACTCAGCAGATTTATCTAGGTTCGGCCTCTAAGCCTACGTCCTGTCCCCGAAACACGTTCCGAGCTTTCGAATTCTCTACTGAGCTCTTTAACGGTAGAGCATCAAACCTTTTACAACTTAGAAGCTGAATATAACAAGAGTACCTTCCTCTATACCTCTACTCACTCCTAATCTCTCGCTGAGTACTATAACCGAGTACTCAGCCTCTCCTTTCTAATCTCTAGAAATGATAAAGATTTGTCCTAAACAACAATTGATAAGACACCTTAGATGATTGAATAATCACTCTAGACTTTTACACGAAAGATATATAATTTGGTGTAAGTATTTGCTTTGCTTTTCTTCACAGAACTTTGAGTAGAATTTTGGTCAGCGTAATGGCTTGATAATGTTCTGTGTGTGAAATGAAGCAACTGCAGGGCACTATTTATAGAGACGTCTGAGACATCAGTCATTTTGAATTTCGAAATAACAGTTGGAGGGAAACGGCTTCCTGTCGTTGTCACTCAGTCTTGCTCAGAGCTCTCGGCCAATCAGATTTGAGTATCTTCTGTCCTCGGTCAGCTTTTAGTCAGTTCGACAGAATGTCTCTCCATTTATGGTAAGGTCAACTAGACAGCGTCCTGTGTCTTCTGAACTTTACCCAAAGTGGAAACACTTTATCTGGAAGTTGTTCTTGCTCAGCTGCTGTCTTGTACTCTTTGTCGATTCAACTCAGCAGCTTCATTCTGAAGTTGTTCAACGAAGGTCTTCTAGATCCTTCTTCCGCTGAGCTGCGTTTTGTTCATAACGACAGCGTTTTGCACACGCGGGCCGATTTGTCTTGATCTGTTTGACTTGGGCTTTGACTTCCGTATTGGGCTTTAAGCCTTTTAGTCTTTATGTCTTATAAACAATTTAACTCAACATTGAACAAACACATTAGTGTAATAAATCAAAGCATTTAAACTTGTGTTTAGAATATATTTAATTTTACTTAAATAATTTTTTCAAATCAAAATCGTGGAAAGGTGTTTCAACAATGATCTCCAGGTCCGTGCTATTTAGATCACCAATGTGCCCCATGGTAGCTGCTTTGATCTCTTTGACTCGAGCTTTTTTCGAGCTCTCTGACTGACTCTCACCCTCCTTATCAGCCCCGACACTTGTCTCCACCATTTTACCCTTCTCCCCGTGCAGCTTTCTTTTACTACGACCATGGCACTCCAATTTCTCGCCCTCGTCATCATCAATGATGACGATCTCAGCATCGACCGTCGCCTCTGTGTCCTTTTTCTCCTCAACAAGCCGAGCAAGCAGAATCTCATCCCCTATCCCGGCCCCATCACTCATAGCCAAAACTCCACCCATGCAGAGAACCACTTGGCTTGTATCCTCCAAAGAGTCGAGGGAAGCTAGGGAGGCGGAAGCACCATCGAATGCATCCTCTAGTGGCACCATACCCTCTGTGAACTCCATCATGTCAAAACCCATGCTAGCCCGGGGATCCCCAGCCACTGCAAAAAAGCGAAACATAAAAACGTTTAGTATACAAATCAAAAGCACAACACACGCTACACGAACAAAAACGGACTGTTGAAACACCTTTCCATATGATTTTGATTTGACAAAATTATTTAAGTTAATCCATGATTAAGGGGCAATTAAATTTAAGTGCTTTGATTTAATTGTACTAATATGTTTGTTCAATGTTGAGTATAAGTATAAATGAAAACAGAAATAAAAAGTAAGACAGGATGAAGTCAGCATGAGAACACAGCACAAGCTGAGTGGAGTGTAACTCAGCATTATAGAAGGAAAGTCATCTTCAGAATGAACGCTTGAAGATGAAGCTGAGTAGAACACAACTGAGCATCAAAGAAGAGAAGTCTTCCTCTAAACTAAAGCTTGTAGACGAAGCTGACCACGGAAGCTGAGTAGAATATGACTCAGTCTCGCCAGAGACAAAGAAAAAAAGCAACGTCTATAAAGTTCAAGCTGAGTATTCGTCAGGACAGCGTGAATGATCTGTTTGCTAAAAGACAAGATCCGACAACTGTCTGCACCAATAACAGAAGATTTGGAATTATGCACGGAGATAGTTTCGAGATGAATGGGTCAACTGGCCGTTAGCTAAAAGATGAAACTGGCGCTAGAAGACGAACCTGGCGGAAGAAGACAAGGCTGACGCCTGCTAAATTCAGACGACAGGATTGGCCTGCGAATTCTGAATGCTGACCAAGCGTCTGACGCAAGAGAGCCATTTGAATCCAACGGATACTTCCAGATTCAAATGATTAGAGCTTCAGAATCAACTATAAAAGGACAAGACCATCTCTTGGATCCTTTGCCGAAATACAAGAGAAATATAGCATACATACAAAGCACATTCAAACAAGAAAAAGATCTTGCACCAAATTTCTATTTCTGTGTAAAAGCTAGATTGAATTTGTATTCATCTAAAGTGTTCTTCATCTAGAAAGAACAGATTTGTATCAATTGTAAAATTGAGAGAGTGGTGCTGAGTACTCAGTTTTAAGTACTCAGCGGTAGAGGAAAATCTGAGTGTTCGGTTATAGCGCTCAGTAGGAGTTGAGTAGACGAATAGAGGAAGGTATTCTTGCATACTCAACTGCCTTGTAAACAGTTTGTGCTCTACCTTTAAAGAGCTCAGTATTGGATTGAAAAAGACCGGAAGGACTCTAGGGACTGGACGTAGGCGGTGAGGCCGAACCAGGATAAATCTTGCTAAGTAATTTCTAACCCTTTCTCTTAATATATATGTATGTGCTGTTTGCTTAAATTACTCAGGATATAAATTGTATAAGCTGACACTGAGTAATCAGAGTGCTGAGTTGGAAGCTGACCTTAAGTGTTAATTCCCAACTCACCTGTAAAACGGTTCTAGTCAGCCTCTGACTAAAGCTGTCTTGCATCTCTCGGCTGTGCTGACCAAAACTGAGTTAAGTAATTTAAAGAATTGATTAAGTCAGCGTAATTAAACGAAAAAGTTATATTAGTTCCTAACCCCCCCCCCGCTTGGAACTAATCACACGGGACCAACAAGTGGTATCAGAGCTTAGTAGCTCACTACTCTAAGATATAACTATCTTGAGCTGATCCCTATAAATGGCTGAGAACAGCACTCGTTTCCTTCCTGGACACCAAACAACACAGATACTCCCTAAGGGATTATCAATTAGTCGGCCTCCCTTGTTTTTCGGATCAAACTATACATTTTGGAAAAACATGATGAAAAACTTTATTCAAGCTACAAACATGAGTGTGTGGCTTGGAATAGTTCAAGGCCCATTTGTGCCTTACAAAATGGTTAACAACGAGAAAGTTGTTAAAAGTAAAACTGAGTGGTCAGAAGATGACCTTAGAAAACTACAAAATAATGCTTCGGCTATCAATATGCTTCACTATGCTTTAGATGCTGCAGAGTACAATAAGATTTCAGGTTGCGAGTCAGCACAGGAAATATGGAAAAAGCTGGAAGTGACCTATGAAGGTACAAGCAAGGTCAAGGAATCAAAGGTGAACCAACATATGAGATTATACGAGCTGTTCGAGATGAATGACAACGAAGACATCTCTGAAATGAACGTAAGATTCACCAATATCATAAATGAGATGAAAAGACTCGGTAAGAACTTCACAGAAGAAGAGCAGGTGAAGAAAATCTTGAGAAGTCTACCCAAGAGCTGGCAAGCTAAGAAAATAGCTGTGGAGGAAGCTCAGGACCTAACTACATACAAATATGACGAACTGATTGGATCTCTGCTGACTCATGAGATCTCAATGAAGAATTTTGAAGCTAAAGAAAAGTTAGAGGACAAGAAACAAAAATCGCTTGTCATGAAAGCTGACTCAACCGAAGCTGACTCATCAGATGATGAAGAAATGGCCATGTTTACAAGAAAGATGAAGAAGCTGTTCAGAAAGAATGACATGAACATCAAGAGGCCATTTAAGAGAAGTGACAGATATAAAGCTGAGCCCAGTGACAGTCGGCATAAGAAGGACAGCTCGAAGCCAGTCACATGCTTTGAATGCCATCAGACTGGGCACATTAAATCAAGTTGTCCCACTCTAAAGAAAGACAAGAAAGGTAGCAGAAAAGCTATGGTGGCAATGTGGAGCGATAGTGATAAGTCAACCTCATCAGAAACTGATGCCACTGAGTCGGCGAACATATGCTTCATGGCTGACGAAGCTGCTGACCTATGCCAATCTGAGTAAGCTGACCTCTCAGATGACACTGACCAAGAAGACCACTCCAATGAGGTAACATCTCTTCTTTTGCTCAGAAATGAAATGGTTAACGCCCTGAGTGATCTCTATACACTGACCAAAAATTGTAATAAGAAAATTAGAGCACTCAGCAGGCGATGTGATGAGATCGAGGAAGTCAAACTGAGTGACATCTGACATCCCCTTAAGGACAACACTAGGCAAGATGAAAACTTAAAATTAATGCATGGATTTATCTCTGAAGTCCGATCAGACTCTAAGAAGCTGAGAAAGGACATCACAACCATACAGAACCAGTTGAGTACATCGGCTAAGAAAAGGTTCTATCCCAATGCTGAGTTTTAAGGTACTGGTCAGCATAGACAGTACACTCAGCAGAACAGTCAGTGTGACTGTTGTGGGAAAAGAGGGCACACCATTGATGTGTGTTGGTATACTCGGCGGAATGTCCAATGCGACTTCTGCGGAAAGAAAGGCCATACCACTAAGGTATATTGGCATGCTCAGCACAATCGTGCTGACCAGAAACAAAATCACCCTCAAAGGGTAACCTATTGTGACTTCTGTGGTAAAGCTGGCCACACCATAAACATATGTCGTCACAAATTGAAATATGATGCTTCACCTGTTCATGCTAACAAACGAGGACCCAAAAAGAATTGGGTACCTAAAGATGAATAGTTTAAAATGCAGGTGAGCCTGAGGTGCGTGGAGAAGTCAAAGCTCTGGTATATTGACAGCGCATGCTCGAGGCATATGACCGATGATGAAACTCAATTCATCACACTTGAGCATAAACAAGGTGGAAGTGTAAGCTTCGGAGACAACAAGAAGGGTAAGATAGTCGGTTCAGGTATTATTGGAGGTAACCCTACTATTGAGTCAGTCTCCTTAGTCAGAGGTCTCAAATATAACCTATTGAGTGTGGCTCAGCTTTGTGACAGCGGTAGAAAGGTTGTATTTAATGCCACTGAGTGTCAGATACTCGAGGGAAAAACAAACGATTTGATTTTAACTGCCCCTCGTGTTGACAATGTGTACATGTTGAGTTTAGAAAAAAAAATTTCGAAAAACATATGCTTAGTGTCAAAGGAGGATAACTCCTGGCTATGGCATAGGAGACTTGGTCATGTAAGCATGGACCTCCTTGCCAAATTAGCAAGAAAGCAACTAGTTGAGGGATTACCTAAACTTAGATTTGAGAAAGATCAATTATGTAATGCTTGTCAGCAAGGTAAACAAACTAAAAAGTATTTTCAAAGTAAAAATATTGTCTCAACAAAACGACCATTGCAATTTACTACACTTGGATCTTTTCGGATCGATCCAGCCACTCAGCTTGGGCTGTATCTTTAGTCATTGTAGATGATTTCTCTCGGTATACATGAGTACTCTTGCTGAGTAGCAAGGATGAAGCCTTTGAGATGTTTTCAACACTGATAAGAAAACTTGAAAATGACAAAGATTTAAAACTAGCTCACATCCGTAGTGATAATGGCGGAGAATTAAAAAACCAACAGTTTGATGAATTCTGTGAAGTCAGCGACATTGACCATAATTTCTCTGCTCCTAGGACTCCTCAACAGAATGGGGTTGTTGAAAGGAAAAATAGAACGTTAGTCGAAATTGCTCGGACAATGCTAAGTGAGAATAGGCTTCCAAAGTATTTTTGGGGTGAAGCTGTCAACACAGCATGCTACATACTCAATAGGGCTTTAGTTAGACCTATTCTTAAGAAAAACCCCCTCTGAACTTTGGAAAGGACGAAAGCCCAATATTGGATACTTTCGTGCTTTTGGTTGTAAATGTTTTATACTCAATACGAAAGACAACCTAGCCAAATTTGATTCTAAAGCTGACGAAGCGATCTTTCTAGGGTACTCAACTAACAGTAAAGCATATAGGGTGTTTAATAAATGAACTCAAGTTGTAGAAGAGTCTGTCCATATAGAGTTCGATGAAACTGACCCTGCAGGAAAGTCAAGTCAGTTTGTCAAAGATGACCCAAGCTCAGCTTCCGCTGACCAAAATGGAGCCGCTGAGTCATTACCACATGGGCTGACCAAAGGTAAAAGCGAACCCGAAATTACCTTTGCTGACCAATCTAAAACTGCAGAGATTGTTGAAACACCAACTGCTGACAACTCAACATTACCCAAAGAAATCAAAATTCCAAGAGGACACTCGGAGAAGTCCATCCTTGATGCTGCTGAGAACAACCTGATGACAAGAAATCAACCCAGGAGATATCTTAGCAATGTTGCGTTCGTCTCAGTCCATGAACCAAAGAATTTCACCGATGCTAAGCACGACGAATTCTGGATCAATGCTATGCAAGAAGAGCTTGATCAATTCAAGAGAAATGAGGTATGGGATTTAGTACCAAAACCTAGGAATCAAAAGACCATAGGCACTAAGTGGGTCTTTAGAAACAAACTAGATGAGCAAGGCAATGTTGTCAGGAACAAAGCCCGACTTGTAGCCCAAGGCTATAGTCAGCAAGAGGGAATTGACTATGGTGAGACCTTTGCACCCGTTGCTAGGTTAGAGGCTATACGAATTCTATGTGCATATGCTAGTTTCATGAACTTCAAACTATATCAAATGGATGTCAAAAGTGCTTTTCTTAATGGATTTATAAACGAAGAGGTATATGTTAGTCAGCCTCCAGGGTTTGAAGATCCAAAACTTCCAAACCACGTTTATAAACTCAAGAATGCCCTATACGGCCTGAAACAAGCACCACATGCTTGGTACGAGAGGTTGACCAATTTCCTGCTGACCAGGAACTATGTCAGAGGCAAAGCTGACACAACCTTATTCATTAAGAAAAAGGGTAAAAATACCCTGCTGGCACAAATTTACGTAGATGATATAATTTTTGGTGCTACTAACGAATCTATGTGCAAAGAATTTAGTAAACAGATGCAAACTGAGTTCGAGATGTCAATGATGGGGGAACTCAACTTCTTCCTTGGACTACAAATAAAGCAAGGTAAGAATGGCATCTTCATCAGTCAGTCCAAGTATGCCAAAGAAATGTTAAAGAAATTCGATATGGAAGAATGTAAGCCCATATCTACCCCAATGGGTACTGACACTGTCCTTTGTGCTGACGAGAAAGGTAAGACAGTAGACAGTAAGTTATATCGAGGTATGATTGGCTCTCTACTTTATCTTACTGCTAGTAGGCCTGACATTCAGTACTCAGTATGTTATTGCGCAAGATATCAAGCTGACCCCAGGGAATCTCACCTTATAGCTGTAAAAAGAATTTTTAGATATTTGCAGAGCTTAGTTAATGCAGGTTTATGGTATCCAAATACAAATGACTTCACACTCATTGGATACACTGACGCTGACTATGGATGAGATAAGCTAGAGCGTAAGAGTACTTCAGGAGGGTGTCACTTCCTTGGAAGCTGTCTAGTTTCTTGGTTCAGCAAGAAGCAATCGTTAGTGGCCCTGTCAACAACTGAAGCTGAGTACATTGCTGCTGGAAGCTGTGTGGCCCAGGTCCTATGGATTAAGCAACAACTGGAGGATTATGGTGTACAAACTGAGACAATCGAAGTCAAATGCGACAACAAGAGTGCCATTGACTTGTCCAAAAATCCAATCCAACACAGTAGGATGAAGCATGTCAGCATTCGACATCACTTCATTAGAGATCATGTACTCAAAGGGGAGATCAAGCTGACCTACGTTCCAACAGATGAACAGCTTGCGAATATCATTACGAAGCCTCTGGCTCGTGAGCAATTCAACATACTAAGGGAAGCTATCAGTATGTCTAATCCTCTTCAATAAAAGTCTATGTTTAATTGAATGTTGAGTGATTACCATGCTGAGTGACTTGTGCTAAATTAGTAACTATTGCATGCTGAGCTAAATGAGTATTATAGAAAATCACCCTATGCTGAGTAGATATACATGCTGAGTGATTATCTTGAGCTGAGTTACTAAGCACACAAATATTTCTTCTACGTAAAACTGAGCACTCAGAAAGACAAAAACGATTAATATTCTTGACACTGAGTAAAATCCGTTGCATAATTAATGCTAGCACGCGTATTAAATAGCCACCTAGGATGACATAAGCACAATAATTAGAAAACATATGCGTCGAACATGTCATAAATGCCAGAGATTACTGTCGATTGATCATCTCGAGGTAAAACAGCTATTCCAACCCTTCAGATCAACTCGGCACTCCTATAAATAGTGGACGATTTCCCACTTATCCCTCTTTACGTCTGAAATCTTTGGCATTCAATATTTCTCTCTCTCAAATCCCAAATCTCTCAAAAATCTCTCAAAAGAATCATGTCTGACGATTCTCAAAACATCTCCGGTGCCGATTACGACCAAAATCGCTCCGATGAAAATCCCCCTTCCCCTGCTCAGCAGGACTATGAAGAGACTTCAAGTGAGTCTCAAGGACATGGTCAGCTTGACCAAACTAAGGTTAGCACCTCCGGCAAGAACCCACAAGCTGACCAAGCAACCACTTCGAAAAAGAAGAAGGAAAAGAAAGGCAAGCAACCAAAGGAAGGAACCTATTCTCTGGTTTTCAATAGTGTAAGAGGATGCAAGGTCGACCGTTCCCTCTGGTTCTCTAAGGGGTTTGTAGAAGCTGAACAACCCTTTTGCGAATGGATCTCCAAGAATGGCTGGACCGAGCTATTTTCTCTCCGTGAAGCCACTTATCCAGAATTGGTAACAGAATTCTACACCAATTTAAAATATGTTGATGATGACAGTGACTATATGGTTACCACGGTCAAGGGAAAGGAAATCTTCGTCAATCCTCCCTATCTCGCTACACTGCTCAAACTGAAGAATGAAGGAGCCGAACTCAGATGCACAAACGACTCCACCAAAATCAAATACACTGTTGAGCTCTGTAAACCCTCTGGTCACAAAGGAGAAATTGCTAGCACCTGTATAGGACAAAATCAGAAAATGGCCCACTATATTCTGACCAATTTCTTATTTCCTAAGGTCAACTCCACATCTTCCGTGTCTAACTTTGAACAGTGCTTTATCTAGCACATGCTGACCTACAAGCCACTCAACATGCCCGTTTTTCTTATCGGCGCATTTCAACAAAGTACCAGCACACTCAGGCTGGGATCTCTCATCACCCAGATACTCGTGGACTATAAGGTGAGCTTGGTAGAGGAAATTCAAGTTTGGGGCACGGAAATTACTACTGGCATACTATTCGGTTTGGCTTACGACCAACCTATCAAACCCAAGAAAGGAAAGGGGGCCGTGGTTGAAGAAGCACAGGATGTGCCAACTAAGAAAAGGAAGAAAGTGATGGTAAAACCTACTGACCGCACTAGGCAAGACACGAAGCGGAAAGCTGACCAGTCAGCAAATGATGTCAACACAGCTCCGAGGAAGCTGAGAATAGTTTCTAGTGGACAGAAAGCTGCCGCTGAGAAAACTCAAGGTGAACCTAAGTCAGCAGAGAAACGAAAAAGGCAAGTTGAGCCTGAGGAAGAAAGTGAGGAAACCCCTGAGCAACCCTTGCAAAAGAAGAAGAAAAATTCTGGGTTGAAGCCAATTGATGCACCTCCTCTTGACTTTGTAATCTCCGAAGACTCACACTTTGTGAGAAGTCAAGAAATTGATCTTGAGAAAACTCCTACTGACCAAGAAGAAGAACTAGGTAATATTGGCGGTCAGTTTCATGCTGAGCCAAGTGAGGAAGTTGCTGCTGAGCAAAATCAAACAGTTGATGCTGAGCAGATTGAGAATCAAACTGAGCAACAAGTTCAGGACAAGGTTGTGGAAGGTCTCGATGCTGACCTTGGTCCTATCTCTCCCTTTGAGTCACATGACTCTATTGCTGCTGACCCCCCTTCTCAAACCAACAAGGACATCACAGGCAAACGACTCAAAAGAAAGGCTCAAAAATATCCAGTCATCGACCTTCTAGATGATTCTCCACTACGGGAACCAATCACTGTCCTCACCAAACTCCAGTTCCAATTCTTCTCAACCGTCACTGAGCCAACTCCTGACCAACTCAAGAAAAAGCAAGCCTCTGTTTCTCAAGCTGAGGAACAAGCCGATCCCAAAGCTCCTGAGGATCAAGTTTCTGCCGAGCAAGAGCTTGAAGTTCCTGCTGCTCAGAACCAAGAGTTAGCAAAGGAAAATCCCGCTCAAGTCAGTTCTGAACTACCTCAACCTTTTGACAATACTCAGTTTCAGACTGATACTGAGCAGGTCAATATCTCTGCCGATCCACCTCTTCCTACTCCTTTATCGCAGAATGATAACCAGTCAGTTCTTGCTGGTGATCTGAATAAAAGTCCAGCTGCTGACCATGCTGTCACATCTAATTCTGGTCGGCACCAAACACCTCCTCCTTCTGGTGCTACTAATATTCTGGCCTCTGAACCACATAATGGTGAATCCTATGCTTACCTGCATGCCACTGAGTCTGGACGAAGAATCATCGACTCAGCTCAAGCCTTACTTCAGGATATTCATCAGACTCATGCCGATGTTGCTGGGACTGCTAATGTTGAGCCAACACATATCTCCACTGTCATTCAACTTCTAACTGAAATCAAGGGTCTCAAAGACTTGATGAGTGTCATGACATCCTTCACATCTCAACAACCCAAGCAAGAATCAATAGTGAAGCTGGCTGAACTCCATCTGACCATGGTAAATCATATGAACTCCATTCAAGGCCAACTTAATACCGTGTCAGCTGCAAACTCAATCTATGCAACCTCTGCTGAGGTTAATCAGCTTTTCACCCAGCTAACTTCTGAGCTGACCGGAGCTCGTGAATTAATCTCCTCCTCCTCCCAGTGTTCCATTGAGCAAATTAGTGAAGCCGTTCGCCTACTCAACCTAAGTAAAGAGGAAATGGACACTGACCAAGTGAAGACTAATGAGATTCTGAACTACAGTCAGTCTACATTTGCGCAAGTTCGGCATACCAACGCTCAACGTCAGTTCTATGATGCTGCATTGCTCAAAATGTACCATCAATCATATGCCAAGCTGACAGAATCTATCACTTGGATCGGGAAATCACAAGAGTATCTCTTAAGTATGCTGAGTGCCACCATTAGGATTCCCGCTTCCACTCTGGATGATGGTATGGCAGTCTTCGACGGTCTTCAGGAGAGTATGAGTCAACTCTAAATGTACTCATCAAAACTGACTCGTGCTGTTCTTCGCGAGACATTTACTCCTCCTTCATCTGATGCTGGCAAAACGGGGGAGAAAGAAAAGCAAACTGCTGGAACTCAGCAGAAAATGGGGGAGGCATCTGGTTCCGGAACTCAGCTCAAACCGGGCAATCAGGGTCAGCAACAACAAACCGCCAAAGGCAAAGGAATAGCTAACCAAGCTCAAGTCAACAGGAAGAAATAGATTGACTAGTCTTAGTTCTTGACTTGTAGTTTTATCTGGCGTGTTCTATGTTGTTAATGCTGACCATCTATATATATTTATGCATCCTTTATTCAAACTGACAAATCTTATATGATGCTTACTTACTTGTTATGCTTTGTGCTGATCTGTCTTAAATGAACAAACAAACAAAATTAAAAAGGAATATACTCAGTACATATTAGCTCTAATACATCTTTTCATAACTCTGATACCTGAACTGACTATGTATCAAACTGAGTAAACATATGTTCCAAGTATTAACAATCTTCTGAAAGCTGACCTAGGCTCATCTGAATTAGATCTTGGAAGGTCTATAATTGAACTAAGTCAGTATAGGCATGTCTTAATTTTACTCGATTAAATCTTAGAAGGTTTAGAGTTAATTTAAGTCAACAGATGCAACCCTTACGGGGGAGTAACTTCAGAAGTAGAAAAGGAATTTCAATCATGGGGAATCTCAATGCTGTGTTCCACAATTAAATATTTTGCCAACATCAAAATGGGGGAGTTTGTTGAAACACCTTTCCACATGATTTTGATTTGACAAAATTATTTAAGTTAATCCATGATTAAGGGGCAATTAAATTTAAGTGCTTTGATTTAATTGTACTAATATGTTTGTTCAATGTTGAGTATAAGTATAAATGAAAACAGAAATAAAAAGTAAGACAGGACGAAGTCAGCATGAGAACACAGCACAAGCTGAGTGGAGTGTAACTCAGTATTATAGAAGAAAAGTCATCTTCAGAATGAACCCTTGAAGATGAAGCTGAGTAGAACACAACTCAGCATCAAAGAAGAGAAGTCTTCCTCTAAACTAAAGCTTGCAGACGAAGCTGACCACGGAAGCTGAGTAGAATATGACTCAGTCTCGCCAGAGACAAAGAACAAAAGCAACGTCTATAAAGTTCAAGCTGAGTATTCTTCAGGACAGCGCGAATGATCCGTTTGCTAAAAGACAAGATCCGACAACTGTCTGCACCAATAATAGAAGCTTTGGAATTACGCACTGATACAGTTTTGAGATGGGTCAACTGGCCGTTAGCTAAAAGACGAAACTGGCGCTAGAAGACGAACCTGTCAGAAGAAGATAAGGTTGACGCCTGCTAAATTCAGACGACAGGATTGGCCTGCAAATTCTGAATGCTGACCAAGCGTGTGACGCAAGAGAGCCGTTTGAATCCAACAGATACTTCCAGATTCAAATGATTAGAGCTTCAGAATCAACTATAAAAGGACAAGACCATCTCTTGGATCCTTTACCGAAATACAAGAGAAATATAGCATACATACAAAGCACATTCAAACAAGAAAAAGATCTTACACCAAATTTCTATTTCTGTGTAAAAGCTAGATTGAATTTGTATTCATCTAAAGTGTTCTTCATCTAGAAAGAACAGATTTGTATCAATTGTAAAATTGAGAGAGTGGTGCTGAGTACTCGGTTTTAAGTACTCAGCCGTAGAAAAAAATCTGAGTGTTCGGTTATAGCGCTCAGTAGGAGTTGAGTAGACGAATAGAGGAAGATACTCTTGCATATTCAACTGCCTTGTAAACGGTTTGTGCTGTACCTTTAAAGAGCTCAGTATTGGATTGAAAAAGCCCGGAAGGACTCTAGGGACTGGACGTAGGCGGTGAGGCCGAACCAGGATAAATCTTGCTGAGTAATTTCTAACCCTTTCTCTCAATATATATGTATGTGCTGTTTGCTTAAATTACTCAGGATATAAATTGTATAAGCTGACACTGAGTAATCAGAGTGCTGAGTTAGAAGCTGACCTTAAGTGTTAATTCCCAACTCACCTGTAAAACGGTTCTAGTCAGCCTCTGACTAAAGCTGTCTTGCATCTCTCGGTCGTGCTGACCAAAACTGAGTTAAGTAATTTAAAGAATTGATTAAGTCAGCGTAATTAAACGAAAAAGTTATATTAGTTCCTAACCCCCCCCCCCCCTCCCCTTGGAACTAATCATACGGGACCAACACAGACATCCCCTCGCAGATCTCACCTCGCAAGGCTACCTTCACCTCGACCCTAAGATCTCCATCAATGAAGGCATGCCCCTTCTTCAGAGCTTGAGGTCTTTCGCGGACCACCCCGCTAGGTGAGCTAGTCGCTATTGATTCTAGATAGAGTACACACAAGCGAGGTAGTGACCAATCAGCTTATCCACGTCTTGCTTGCTATCCTTGTTGTCCGACAGACCCTTCAGATAAGTGATCAATCGCTCCTCTGGTTCTAGCATGCATCGACTCACTAGCCACCTCGAGGGATCCGTAGGGTTATCATTCCATGACACGCGGTATGGGAACTCGCCCCACATATGTCAAACCACAAAGAATCGATGCCTCCATTCGAGTATCTTTTCCTGAAGACCCCCCTTCATATGAAACTTCGCATGGGAAAAGGTAACGTGCTAGGATCGAGGCCCCTTCATCGGCTTGAAGAATGCCTGAACACAATCCTCATTGCACGGAAACCTGCCGAGCGGCATAAGGCGTAGAAACCCACCATCATCATCCAACCATTACGATGAATCTGCGCTAGATACAAATCAAACTCTTTCATCACTTCAACAAAGAACGGGAGCAGCGACAGTCACATGCCTGCTTCGAACTGCTCTTTATAGACCATCATCTCGTTCGCATTCCGAGCATAGTGTGCCCGATCTTCCCCTCACAGCGCACTCAATTCATAAGGCACCCCTATCTGATACGCCACCGACAGCGATGCGAGATATGCTGATACTATTATACTATGTGCGTCTTTTACAGAAAAATGGTCCAGTCACTTCGGCCTTTTCGATTTCTTAAAGTGTTTTCTATTCAATCCAGGCACTCTAGGCTGCCTCGACCATACCTTCTTCCCCATCCTCTCGTACAAGGTCACTAAATCGTTCCCTCCACGTACATGACTATCTGGTTCCTCGATAATGGCTTCGTAGGTACCAGCATTTACCCCCCCCCCCCCCGACTAGGCGCGGAACACTCAGCTCCACCCGAGGCAGTGCAGCACTGCATGACCTCGCCTTTTTGGGCCTTGGGGAATTCTCTCCAGCTTCTTTCTTGGGTGTCGCGAAGAATGAAGTCACCAGCACTAACTAGTGCCAACTTGACCAAAGTCCCTCGGGAGGAACTCTCTAACATACTCCCTGACACCCCCAAAATTAAGGAAATGTGCGAAGCAGGGGTAGGGACACTGACCTTACTGACACGTACGACGTCCTCAGAACTTTCTCCGCCACCAACGATAGCAACGCTCTGGCAACGGCGCTCCCAAACAAGTGAACATCGACCAGGAAAAAGAAGGGAGGTTTGGAGAGGTTTTCCCCGAGCTACTAAGTGTTTGCAAGAAAATAAAATGCAAGAAAGCAGGACACGACGCCCTAACTCTCCTTTTATAAGCAACAAACCCAACACCAATCTGTGCACATTTAATGCTACAAACGGCGCACGCGCCGCACACGTCATTTGCCATAAATGCGTGTCAAAGAACAAATGCACGCGGAGGAATCCAAAAGGTCTCAGTTACAATCCCAACGGATACCTACGCACGTCGCAAGGACCGACCATCCACATGACATCGAAGTGTTTGGCGAACAAAAACTATCAAAGTCTTTCCGAATCCTATAAGAGGTCGGTCGGCGAACATGCACTACCAAGTTCTCCGAGCATACCATCGAAGTGCCTCACATATAATGATCGGAACCATGCCTCGTTTGGGGGGAGACTTGATCGGAATTATGCCTCGTTTGGGGGGAGACTACTTGATTATGAATATGGGCCAAGCCCAGGACCTAAGGCCCCCCGAAAACCATAGGCCCATCAGACCCCAGCAGTTTCTATATAAACCCCCCAAGAGATCCCATAATGGTAGATTGACTCTCTCTCTCTCTACTTGCACCTCGATTATACTATCACTAACTTGATCGTCGAAGTGTTCTCAAGAATCGCTCCAAGCATAGGGACGTCGCACATCGAAGGGATACCTCGGAAATACTCAATCCATTACTGTTCAGTCCAATCCCAAATTAGTTATTATTATAACATCAATTAAAAAATAAATATAAAAAATATTAAATCATCCTAAAGATAAAATAAATATTCTAATATAAAGAAAAATTAGTGTAAAAAATAATATATTCAAATAAAATTAATTTTTTTTCTATTAATAATTTTATTATTGTTAAAAATAGTATTATAAATTGAAAAGAAAAACAAACATTGTTACAGTAATGTAACAATACATTTATGCTTACCAAAAAAACAAGGGTTAACACACATATTTGCCCTTGTGTTTTCTCGGAAAAACAGATTTGCCCTTAAATCAAATAAACCCACAAAATTATCCCTGAATTTTTCATAAACCTGCAATTATACCCTAATCTGACGGAGCTACTAAATGGCGATGACATCAAACCTTCTTATCTCCAGAAAAACTTCAGAAAAGAACAACCAATCACAAACAAAAAAAAAATATGCACATTCAATTTCGATTAAAAGCAAGTTAGAAGAACAGATTGGTCAAAATTCATTTTCATAAAAGCTCAAACAACCTAATAAAATGGCGTCTAAATCTCCTAATTAATCCAAAAGCAATAGCAATAGAAAACAATAAGAAACCAAATGAATTTTGATTGTCGTCATCCAATTTTTTTGGAGACAAGAAGGTTTGATGTCATCGCCGTTTATCAGCTCCGTCAGATTAGGGTATAATGGTAGGTTTATGGAAAATTCAGGGATATTTTTGTGGGTTTATTTGATTTAAGGGTAAATCTGTTTTTCCGCGAAAACACAGGGACAAATATGTGTATTAACCCAAAAAACAATTATTTTTTAAAAAAACAAAAAAAAAACAATCATTTTTAAGAAAACAAAAAATAACCATGATTTGATAATAGTGGGTTTTTTTTGCAATGATTTTTTTAAGTGATAACATTAAGCTACTTTATTCTTATTGATTGATATTCAATTTATTCAGATCAATGGTTTATTAAATTTATATTTTATTAAATTTGTAATATTTTTTATTTTATTTATTGATTTTTAACAGATAAAGGTACCCGCGAATTAAATGTGACGGGTATGAGATGCGAAAAGTATACTCGTTATGATAATTGGACGGATACAGATAATTAAAAAATAAATTAGTAAGAGTAAGGTACCCGCGAATTAAATGTGACAGGTATGAGATGTAAAAAGTATACTCATTATAATAATTGGACGAATACAAATAATTAAAAATTAAATTGGTAAGAGTTTGGAATTGACATTGCCAGCTAATATCCTACTTGTTATCATCCCTATTCATATTCAACTTGGATTGAACTTATATAAAATCCCCATATAAATTGCCGACTCAACATGACCTTATATTATTTATATTTCTTCATAGATTTGATTTTTTTATTATTATATTAAATGTTTTATTTTTTTATTTAAGACAATATTTTCATTTTATTTTTTATTTTATTTTTATCATCATACGTTATTTATAGGGATAATGTATTAAAATAGGATTATGGTTTTTAGGAAAGTATCAATTTAGGCTCCACATATAAAATAACATCAATATAGGTTTAAACGTTTAAAAAATGGTACCGATTTAGGTCTCGATAACGGAACAAGACACGTCATTGATATTACTCCGTTAAGTTATGTCAATTGTACGTGGAGGGAGAAATCAGAACTTAACGGAGTAATAGAAATGATGTGTCCAATCCGTTATCGATGTCTAAATTGATATCATTTTATAAACGTTAAGCCTATATTGGTGCTATTTTGTACGTGGAGCCTAAATTGATACTTCCTCAAAAACCATAAGCCTATTTTGGTACCTTATCCCTTATTTATATTACACGGTAGTCAATGGCAAAAAGTATTCCGAGACTCCTTATCTTTAATTTTTTTTAGTTCATTAAGTATTTGATTTTTTATTTGGATACATTAAGTCTCTAACCTTTTATTTTTTGTCTTATTAAGCCATTGATGATAGATAAAAGAAATCCAATTTTGAACATAAAACTTAGTTAACATATTTTTATTCATTTTACATGTGTACAAAATTTGTATTTTTCACAATTTATTGAATGTGTAATTGGCTATAAGAAAATTGTAACCTTATTCAAAGGGTGAAAGATATAATTTCTAATACAGATGAAATGAATAACCCGTTTTTAATTAAATTAGATGTTCAGAACTAACTAAACAATTCTGCAAAAGCTTAGTGCCATCAAAAATAAATAATGATATTTTGTCCTAATCAACCTACTAAAACAATTATACTTCATTTGCAGAGGCATTATAATTCACCCACAATGGATACCAAATTCAAGTGTTCTGAGAAAATGCATTGCCTCAGCATAATGGCTTCTTGATCAATTCCTGCCCAACCTATGATGACTAATTGATGCCTCTCAACCTACGTTGCACGGACACAAAAACAGACACAGACATAGACATGGATACGAAAACATTATTTCTAAAACATAAACTTCATAAAATAATCTTGAAACTACAATCGAAAACGGACACGAAATGTAAAAACAATACTAAAAAGAGTGTCCATGCAACATAGGCTCCAACTGACATATAACCTGATCTTATATAAGACATAAGATTTCATAGTGATTAGTATTACAAATACAAGTAATAATAGATTGATTACGAACAAAGTTAGTTCCGTTTTCGTGCAACATAGACTGATTATAAACAAAGTTGGATTTCAATTCAACAAGACTGATTATAAACAAAGTTGGATTTCAATCGAACAAGACAGAGCAGACAGCAATGGATTAATCAGCTAAGTTAAGGGAGAAGCCAAACACATTCCAATTTCCATGAGCAAAAGTGAAGGTTGGGTTTACATAATTAGATAGCACAAAAGCACTGGTAAAAGCTGTGGCTACATCTGTGTGCAATGATTCAAAGTTGGGTTTACATAATTAGATAGCACAAAAGCACTGGTAAAAACTGTGGCTACATCTGTGTGCAATGATTCAAAACTTCCCCAAATTCCTTCCTGACTCTAACATCAAATTAAGAGCATAATTTGACAACTAAGTAGCAGAAAGAAGTTACATTTCCTAACCAATGGCTATGGCTGGAAAAGATAGGTTGTTCAGCTGCAAATGGGAGGCTGTCTTACCCGCGAATTCCTCAGTGATTTCCAAGAATCAGTGTGGTCGGAGGCATCGCAATGTGCCGATTTAGGATCATTCCAGTATTTACAAGGGGCAGCTGAATCACATACATAGCAGTAGCACTGCAATCAACAGAAAAAATCCTATCAATTACCTAGTCTAGAAATTAAAAATGGTTTTGAAAGAGAAAATCAAATCACCAGATTGCAGAAACTCTCGTGCGGTGTTTTCTCGAAAGGGAATTGCACGCACATATGCCTCGCATGTGGGTAATCTCTGCAAGCCACCTAATAAAAAACAAAACCCTAAATTTATAGAGGGAAAATCAAAATCCCCAAATCGAATTCACAGAATATCAGAAAGAAAGAAAAATAACCTGGCCTTTTTCGGAAACGACGGAGATTTCACCATCAAAGGACAATGAAAGATTGGAGATGCAACGTTTAATTGGATCAGAAGGGTCGAAATCGAGGATGAAGCAATCGAAAGCGTCATCGAATGGCTTGGTATCCATTTTTGTTTTCAGGCAAAAGATAGGTCGAAGTGGACTGCTTTCCTCATCCGATGACAAACAAATGACTTCCTTCGATGATTTCTTAATGGCTGCAACTTTTTCCATCTCCTCTTTCATTATCTCACTTTGATTTTCCAGTTCCAGTTCCAATCAACAGACGATTAAGCTTCTTCTCTCTCAAAAACAATTTGAATTTTAGGTTCGTATCACAGATAACGGTTGTTTTTGTTTCTTCTTGTTTCCATTTATAGTCCAACCTAAAGCCCACTAGTAAGCCCACTTAGAAGTTTTATTATGGATTTTTCTTACATAAAATTCGTAATATTTATAAAAAATTACAAATTATATTATAAAACTTAATTATTATTTTCTATATAACACATACATATTTTATATTTTAGTTTATAAAATTTATATCCTAATTTATATAATTTATATTTTTTTTGAAGAGAAATTGCATTAATGAGTCGAAGACCGACAAAAGCTCAGTACAGATAAAGGAAAAGAACTCGGTAAACTATCAAAGAATGAAGGACTGGCGTATTGTGTAGCCGCCCGGGCAATAGCATGAGCTAAGCTGTTCGCCTGTCTTTGGATGTAGATGACTGAGAAGCCAATATTAAGATCAGTAAAGGAGCGACGGTGCTTGGACAAATCCCTAAACTCGGAATCATCAGGCTTTGAAGAGTAAATTGCTTGATATGGGAGCATAGAATCAGTTTCAAATATAACATCAGTAAAGCCCGCCTGATTGACCCAAACCATAGCTTGTAGCAATGCCCACATCTCACCATCTCGCGCTGCCATTAAACCTTCAGAAGTAGCAGCCCGTCCCGCGATGAAGGTCCCGTCTGCGTTTCTGAGAGCCGCTCCGCAACCCGATAAGTCGAGAATGGTAAAGCTGCTAAAATCAGTGCAACACGAAAGCCTATGGGCCGGGGGACGATGCCAAGCTGATGAACAAGGACTGGGCTGGGTAAACGACGGCACCCGCCGCCTGGTTTCTACTTGTTGCCAATCTTCAAGAATCCGCAGTCCGCCATTAACAATTTCCATCACAGGAACGTTGGTATGCCGCCAAAGACGATCATTTCTCGTCCGCCACCAGGACCATAGGACAACACAAAATTTCTCCCTGCGCCTTTCATCAGCCAACCTACAGAATTTGAAAAATAGGTCTGCGAAATTATCAGCATCAGTAGCAATACGGTTCAGTTCTCCAAACAATCCCACCACCCGCCAAACCTCCTGAACCTTGGGACATAGCCAAAATATGTGCCAGACATCTTCAACATCTTGAGCACACATGACACACTCCTCTACACAGGGCCGGCTTGCCTTTAAGGCAGCCAAGGCCACCGCCTAGGGCCCCAAAAAAAAGTAGGGCCTCATGTGTATCTTTAGTTTAATATGTTAGGACCATCATGGAATTCACTTATTCTTCTATCCAAATCCAATATATATATATATATATCAATCAGATCCATATTTTATATATACACCGGTCAATTGAGTCTATATTTTATATATTTATCTGTCAAATCCGTATTTTACCGTTTTTCAAAATCTTGCAACGTCTCTTTTTTTTTAACTTTAAATGACATAAAAAAAATAGCTATATATACTATTAAAGCACATGGTTTAACTTTATTATCTATTGAAAAAGAGACATTAAAGGACATTGAATTTAAATTTTAATTAGTGATTTTACATCTCAAAAGGCTAGAACAATTTTTCGATAAATATTAAATTTATATTACATGAATATATATATTTTTTCATCTTTTTTCAATTTTAAAGTATTTTTATGTCAAAAGAGAGGATATTGCATATATATATATATATAAAATTTTACTTTTGTATAAAAGGCCTATATTTCGTATCTCGCCTAGGGCCTCAAACAGTCTGGAGTCGGCCCTGCCTCTACAATGTCAACCCCTCGCATACGAAGCCGAACCCGAGTAGGGATGCAGTTCCGGACAAGGCGCCAACAGAAGTGTCGTATCTTGTACGGAACTGAGGCATCCCAAATATATTCTAAAAATATATATTTTAGATCCTAAAAATAAATTATATTCTAATTTTTAAAATATATTAATAAATAATATTTTTTTACTTTAACATAATTTAAATAATTTCTTTTGCAGGTACATAATTTAAAATAATTACATAAAAATAATTATAGATAATTTTTAATAGCCAAATTTCTGTGTAAATTATATCCAATAATCCTTACTATCGACTTTTCATTTAGGTCTTTTAAATACTAATTATAATTATTGCAAGTTATTTTTTTTTTGGGTAGGAAAGGAAAAGAAAAACAAAACAAACAAAAACCGCTTAACCCGGGATCAGCCTAGGAAAACTGACCCCTACCACATCCTCCAAGATCAAAGAAGAGATGAAGACCGGAGGAGAAGAAAAGGTAGAAAGACCCAACAAACTAGAGTGCCCTTCTATCGCAAGACGGTCCGCTACGCGGTTCTGCTCCCTATAAATATGAGCAAACCTAATAAACTCAAAGGAGGATCCAATCCTTCTAATGCCTTTAATAATGTTCAGGCTATTCCGGCAAACAGCATTGCCCTCAGAAATCATTTTAACCGCTTATTGGTTATCTGACTCAACTAGAAGGTTCTTCACCCCTAGATCCTTAGCAAGCTTCAGGCCAGAGAAAATCACCCAAAGCTCTGCAGAAAAAGAAGAACCAATACCCAAATTTTGAGAGAAGCCAGAAACCCACCTGCCACCATCATCTCTAAGGACCCCTCCTGCGGCAATTCTCCCGTTTCTTAGACAAGAACCATCAGTGTTGAGCTTAACCACACCTTCACTTGGCCTACACCAGTGTTGAACGATTTCCACAAGTGCACGGTATACGTTTGTAGTAATAAAAGATATCGATTCCATAGGGAACGTTTTTTAACAAAAATTTATTTTGAATTGGTTAAATATACTTTTAAGGTTTATAATATGGAAAATCGTTAAATCGGATTTGGTTTTAAAATTGCTAGAAGGAGAATTAGATTAGAGTATAAAGATGTTAGAAAATACTTCTGATTTAGGAATGAATTTACAAAACATGATTGTTTAGTTCTTTAGAAAAGTAAACAAGTGTATTCGTTTGCATTAAGCAAAGAAAACAACTTTAAACTTTGTATAAATTATAACGATGAAATAAATGACGGAACCTCTAATTTTTAGGCTTTGAACTGTAGTCAATCCTCCTACGGTCAGGTTAGATCGCTACCTTAACCAAATTAAAACTCTACCGAGATATTAATTTGTCTAAGTGTTCAACAAAGTTTCCTTGTAAAGATTTTGAATTAAACTACGTTTTAATGAAAACACCGGCAATCCACTTCAGATCCTTTACCAAAGTGCTGCATAAAAATCTATCGAATAGAACAGACTTTATTAGATGAAATATAAATTTGATACAAGTTTACAGAGAACAAGAATCATGAAAACATTTCACGACTTGCAAGTGAACGGGTTGTCAATCCTTTCCTTGGGTTTCGTTAGAGCTTGTCAGACTCAGGGCGGATTCTCTACTCAATCTTCTCGTTGTAACTTCGTAATAGGGATGTGGTCGGCCTCTACCAAAATGTAAACTAATATGAACAAATCTAAACGCTACTGTATTTGTAATTATTGAATAAACAATGTGTGTACATCATATTGCTTTTTATAGAAATGAAATCTAAATTCTGAATCACTTGACTCGGAATTTCTGCATAAATTCTATACTAATCTCTTTCTTCTATCTCTTTCCAACTCTCCATCAACTCTTTATTTATAGATGTTGAAGAGTCGTGATTGAAGTGCCGTGTCCGTTGTGAAGGATCGTATCCATTGTGAAGGGACGTTTCTATCCACCCGAACGAACGTGTTTCTTTGAATTAAACATGTGTTCATTGTACTTGGAGGAATTTCTGCACTTATCGAGAATATTTAATTCTCGGCCGAGAATGGGGGAGAAATTATTTGGTCTTCAAACGAAGGGAAGGAGCTGCTGAAAAATGCGTGTCGCGACCGAGAATTTGAGATTCTCGGTCGCGGATTTTGTAAATTCTCTACCGAGAATCTTGTTTCCTCAACCGAGAATGTGACATTTTCTTCTGTTTCTGACTTCGTCTTTGTCCTTGTTTAGGTGTAATTGATCTTCGTTGTTTTTGACTCCTTTTGTAGGGTTTTTATTCTGTTTTTAAGCTCTTTTCATTCCTATTTGGATTTTACCAAATATTTACGAACCTTATAAGAAAGAAACATATTCGAGAGTAAAAGCATTCTAAATAGTTATAAATAGCACAAATTCGTAGCGGAACTGATGTAAATACTAATGATATTTTAGGTATATTTTGGGCTTAACAACCAGCCTAAAAGATTGACCTCCTTCCTCTGAACAGCCCTAGCCAAGGGGTCTTCAACAAAACTCTCAACCAATGTACTACTCTTTTTAGAAAAGAAATCAAGGACATTTGGCTGAGAAACCACTCCTCCTCCAAAGATCGCCTCCTTCCGCCATCTCCAAATCTGATGGCAAACCACCACAAAAAGAAGAACATCCTGATTCCCAGGCAGAAGAATCCCTTTAATTCCATCTACAAACCAATCATTCTCAGAATGGGCTAAAAAGGAAGATAGCACATCCCTAGGGAGAATTCTCCTCCAAACCTCTTTACTTTTCTCACAATCCCTGAGCATGGCACAAAGTCTCCTCAAACCCTCTGCATCTGCCACAGGCTCCAGAATCCACCAGATGCCTCCTTTTTCTATCCGAATTAGTAAGCAACCTATTCCTAGCCCCAAGCCACGGGAAGCTCCTAATATGGTACGGCACTTTTAAGGCCCAAATCGTCTTCCACACCCCAGGGGAAGAAGAATCCAAACCCTGATGGAATGCCTGAAAAGCAGATTTACACGAATAGGCCCCATTGTTTGTCAACGCCCAACAGTAACTATCCTTGTCTTCAATTTGATTACTAATCTGAACACCTCTAATAGTAAGGAGCGATTCCAGACTGAGGTAGGAATCAAATTTATCCCAAATCCACTCACCCTCAGAATCCACAACATCAGCAATCCTCCAGTCCTGAATGTCCAACGGAGGCAAGGAAGTACAAACTTCCAATAAAGGCTTCTTACCTATCCAAATATCCTTCCAGAAACTGATGGACCTGCCATTACCCACATTCCACCCAATCTCAGAACAAAAATCAGCAAAAACTGCACTAATGCCTTTCCAAAGAAAGGAACAATTAACCACTCTACCCTTAGGCCCCCCAAACACCTTATCCTTCCGATACTTACCGCATAAAAGATGGACCCACAGAGCCGAAGGAGACTGCCACATCCGCCATAGGAGTTTCATTAATAAGACTTTATTATTATCTTTGGCTTTCCTAATGCCCAGACCTCCTATATCTTTAGGCTGACAAACCTCACTCCAAGGAACAAGGTGGATCTTTCTCCCCTCCTCAGCTTCCCCCCCACAGGAACCCACGGTTAATTTTATCAAGATCTTTAAGCACAGGTTCAGGAAGATGACAAGCCTGCATAATGTGATTGGGAGTCGCACAATTAACAGATTGAATTAACGTAAGACGGCCAGCAAGAGAGAGAGTCTTAGCTTTCCATGTGGCACACTTCATATTAGCTTTATCCAAAGTATCTTTAAAAGACACTTTAGACACTCTCTCACTGTGGAGGGGGATACCTAGATACTTCCCGAGAGAGCTAGTCAGAGGAATACCCGACAGATCACTCAACCTTTTACAGACTCTCTGGTTCATATTTTTAGAGCACATCATCCTAGACTTTTGGACATTAAGCTTCTGACCAGAGGCCGAACAGAAACAATCAAGAATATCCATAATAATACTCAACTGCTCCTCATTACCTTCCAGAAAGATCAGAACATCATCCGCAAAGAATAAGTGAGTAACCTGGGGACAGAAACTATTGATAGCCACTGGGTGGAAATTCCCATTATCAACAGCATCTTGGATCAGATGAGACAACCTCTTCATTGCAATAACAAAAAGGAAGGGGCTCATTGGATCTCCTTGACGAATACCCCGACCCGGAGAGAATTCCTCCGACATATCCCAATTAATCATAACTTGAAAAACAGGAGAAGAGATACAAACCTTTATTAACCTTCTCCAACTGTCAGGGATCCTAGCTCTCTCCAGACTCTCCATCAGGAAACTCTAGTTGATGCGATCATAGGCTTTCTCCAGATCCAACTTAAGAGCCATAATGCCTTTCTTCCCCTTCCTGATCTTCATAGTATGGACCATCTCCTGGGCAATCACCACATTATCCATCATTTGTCTACCAGGCACAAAACTTCCCTGATTCTGACAAATGATCTCAGGAAGAATGCAACGGATTCTATTAGCCACAATCTTTGTAACAGTCTTATAAAGAACATTACAAAGACTGATAGGCCTCATATGCAAAAAGGAAGAAGGCTTCTCAATTTTAGGAATCAGAACCAGAAGGGTTCTATTCACCAGCCCTATATCCTGAGAACTATTAAAAACACCTATGATAAAGTTATAGATACCTTCCTTCACAACCTCCCAGTGCTTATGGTAAAAACCAGCAGGCAGGCCATCAATCCCAGGAGCTTTAGTAGCCCCAATACTAAAAATATCTTGGTTAATTTCCTTCAGGGAAATAGGGTGGAAGGCATCCAGAATACCATCCTCTCCAACCATAGGAAAGGTAGCAATAGAATGAGCCCTCTCTAAATGAACAGGCTCCTCTTTAAACAGATCCTTATAGAAATCCAGGGCCAAGCTCCGAATATCATCATCCTCATACACCCAATCACCATTAGAGTTCTTAATAGCATCAATTCTATTCCTCTGCCTTCTAATGATGGTAGAGAGATGAAAATACCTGGTATTTCGATCCCCATCTCTGATCCAGGACTTCCTAGATTTTTGAAACCAAAGAAGCTCCTCCTACCTGAGCACAGCTTCCAGCTCCTTCTGAAGGGTTCTGAGAAGGCCATTCAAACCGTGATCAAACCTAACCTCCAACCTACGCTGAATGCCCTCAATTCTATTCAATAATTTATTCTTCCTCCTAATAATATGCCCAAAGACATTTTTATTCCACCCCAACACATTATTCCTGAATCCTTCAGCAGCTTGAAGGACATTCGAGTGAGGTTTCCAATTATCCTGAACGAATTCTTTAAACTTAGGATGAGACTCCCAAGACAACTGATAAACGAACGGTCTCTCACCCCTAGGACGATTGCCTCTCATTAGCCTAAATAATATAGGACAGTGATCCGAATGATGGAACGGGAGATTTAACATAGAACTCTCAGGGAAAGTAGTCTGAGCTAAAACATTAGCATAAACCTTATCCAAACGAACAAAGGTACTGTTGCGCTTCCAAGTGAACTTATGACTAGAGGCCCCAAGATCAGAAAGCCCACATAAATCCATACTATTCTTGTGGTGAAGGCAGCGATTAACATAATGATGAGAACCCCCTCTCTGATCACTCATAAAAGCAATATCATTAAAGTCACCAGCAACAAACCAAGGCTCAGATATGCTGACACTCATAGAGTAAAGAACCTCCCAAAGCCATTTCCGATTGGCCAAAATAAGGCCAGCATACACGAGGGTAATAAAAAAAGGTTTATTATCGGAAACACTCACTTTGCAATGAATAAACTGCTTATCCATGCTAATAATATCAAAATGAACCCGAGCTGGCTTCTAGAAAAGCCAAATCCCATCAGCCCGGCCAGTAGCCTCCGATCTAACACAGTTCCAGTTCCTAAACTTTTTAACCACCTCATCTGCTTTATCTCCACTAATCTTAGTTTCCATTAAAGCAAAACAAGACGGATTAAATTGTTTAATTAGATCATTAACATGGATACGGGTAGCCTTGCTAGCCGCACCTCTAACATTCCAAAACAACAAATCCATAGAAAGGAGGACAACTGACCGCACCCACAACCCTAAGCCAGGTATTTATTAGGGGCTCCTGAGAGCCTTGCCGAGGTACCCGCAGGCCCTCTCTTATCTGGTAAAACCAAAGAATTATGGCAACCTTTTTGCTTCCCTTTTAGCTTTTTCATACTAGTTTTATTAACTCCCATAGTCTTCCCAATACCAGGGTTGCCACCCTGATTAGGAATACTAACCTCATTCATCTTTTTCTTCCTTTGATAAGCTAAAGTCTGGGATCCCACCTGGGATTCGCCTTTGGAGACAAAAAGGGGGTTAACAGTTTCAAGCACCTTAACTGACGGTTCTATAGATTCTAATCCTGGCATACTTTGATCAATCTGCTCGTCAACCTGGCCAGAATCTTGTACTTCCTCAATAGCCAGGGCCCCAAATCTGGAACCTGAAGTGATACCTGACGCAGCCCTAGAATCCCCTTTAACTTTGGGCTTAGGTTTCTCTTTGATACTAGGATTAGTAGTAGGATTTGGAAGGATAGTCTTTATATTAAGGTTAATATCAGGGGGACGGTTTTGAACAACTGAAGGCTGAGTCCTTCGTCTAGCAGGCCTCTTCGCAACCATCCAGGGACCAAAATTCCCCCCATCACCTTGGATCCCTTCGGTTCTTCTGATATTACCCTCAGCTTCCTCTTCTAACACCTTCTCCCTCTTAGGGCATCCCTCCCTAGTATGACCATACATACCACAATTGATACGGACATCCTAACTGGGATCAACAATCACACGTGCCTTGGCGGATCTCCTCTCGGTGTTCCCACCGAGGTTGTATCTAGGAGGGCGGATCCCCTGAACACGCGAGCGGGGCGGATCTAGGCGTACCAACAACTACACTGGGCGGATCTCAAGTTTACTTCCTGCCGAAGGAATTCACCAACAACCTCTGACACTCCGTACCTGCACCTCTGTACCTGTTGTCTGGGCGCATTACCTATCTTACCCTCTTATTATTAACTGTATTGTAACCCTAGTAGGGGTAGTCCCTGTCCTTTCTTATCTTTTAGAGGTTGTATTTAAACCCTCATTTTGTAAGGATATGGCAACTTTTAATCAAAAATATCATTTCTCATTGAGAACTAAGGTTTATACCTTGTTTATCGGGATTCACTCCTTCTAGTCTAGCTAGAGAAGAAGATCTTTGTTGGTTTACGATTAAAACCTCCATTTATCGCTTTCAATCTGTATCAGTTGGTATCAGAGCCAATCGTTTCCTGACCCGAAACTTCTTTTGGCAATGGTTCAACCCCGACAACCGCAAGATTCCATGGAAACCAGTGACTGGAGATATGAGGAGCTGAGAGAGCACCTCACGGAACAAATCCAAGCCAGCCTGGAACGGCAGAAACAAAACGACCAACGGTTCCAGGAGTTGACCACTTCCCTGGAAAACCTCAGATTGGAGATCCGTGCAGTGGTCAGACCAGCCACCGGGGAGTCCGACCAGAGGAGGGAAGGAGTCCTTGAACCACGACCCCAAAGGCAACCCACGCCACCTCGACTGCCGTTGACTAATGTCCAACTTCCACAAATGGGTCTTAGGGATCCTGAGGTAAGAAGACCCAACTTTGTCCTCGTACATAACGCTGATAGTGATAGTGATGATTTTGAGGATATTGGGGACAATGGTGCCTTTAGAACTGTGAGGAATGGTGGTCCGATTGATAACCGGCGTATGGGTATGGCTAGGGCAGAACCAGACCTAGGAAACTTTGACAGAGATGATGCCTTTAAGCTAAAAATAGACTTGCCATCTTTTGGTGGCGAGCTGGATATAGAGGGATTCTTAGATTGGTTATCGGAAGTTGAGCGTTTCTTTGAGTATGCTGGTATTCCTGATGAGAGGAAAGTTAGACTGGTGGCGTATCGCCTGAAGGGTGGCGCATCAGTTTGGTGGGATCAGATGAGGGAGGAACGAAGAAGAGGGGGCAGAGATCCGATTAGATCTTGGTTACGGATGAAGGCGATGTTGAGGGAGCGGTTCCTACCGCCAGATTATGAACAATATATTTACAGCTCCTACAGGGGATGTTCTCAAGGGACCCGAAGTGTTCACGAGTACACCTCAGAGTTCTTGAGGCTATCAGCAAGGGCCAACTTGTCTGAAACTGAGAGCCAAAAGACCTCTAAGTATCTAGAAGGGTTGAGATACAACATCCAGGATCGTATTGGCACACAGATGGTGGTTCGAGTACAAGATGCTAGGAATTTAGCCCTCAAGGCTGAATCCCAACTGACTGGGAGATCCAGGAGATCCGCCACTACTGAGTATACGCCTGGAGGAAGAGATAACACGAAGTCTTACGACAAAGGCAAGCAGGTGGCGAGTGCCAGTGGGGCCAAGGTTAACAGTGTGGGAAGGGGATCCGTTGGAGATACTAGACCATACAAAGAAGCACCTATACCACCCAAGAGCAACAATCCGTATGCAAGGCCAGCACCTTTCAAATGTTTTCGGTGCAATGAGCCAGGACATAGATCCAACGAGTGTCCTAGAAGGAAGAGCGCCAACATGGTGGAGAGATATGAAGATGACTATGACGAAGAGGATGAAGTATTTTGTGAACCCTTAGGAGAAGATGATGAGGTGGCGGGTGAAGAGAGGTACGCCATTCATGTGGTACGGAGTTTGTTAGTCTCCAGCCGGATAGAGGGCGATCAGAGGCACCGACTATTCAGGACCCGCTGTCTTGTGAAGGGCGGACGATGTAATGTGATAATAGATAGTGGGAGCCAAGAGAACATTGTGAGTAGCAGCGCCGTTCGGAAGTTTGGGTTGGTGGTAGAGGCGCACCCTGATCCCTACAGGGTGGGATGGATCAAGAACGTGGGCGAGTTGAGGGTGACCCAGAGATGCAAGGTACCGATTGAGATTGGTAACTATCATGATGAAGTCTGTTGTGATGTGGTCAACATGGACGCATGCCACCTATTATTGGGCCGACCCTGGCAGTTCGATAACAACGCCACCCACGCCGGAAGAGAGAACACTTACAGATTTGTGAAGAATGGGGTGAAGTTTGTCCTTACACCAATGGTGAAAGAGCCAAAGGCCGACGAGAAGTCTACCTTGGTAGTCTGTCCTACACACAAATCGTTTGTCAGCGAATGTGAAGAGAGCCAAATGGTATATGTGGTAATGGTTAAGGCGAATCACGAATCCGCCCAAAGGGACGAAAGGGAGATGCCGAGTGAAGTGACCCGCCTCCTTGGCGAATATCAGGATCTGTTCCCTAACGAATTTCCAAGTGGGTTACCACCTTTGAGGGACATCCAACATCATATCGATCTTGTGCCCGGGGCTAGTTTACCAAGCCTCCCACACTATCGAATGAGCCCAAAGGAGAATGACATCATGAGACAGAAAGTGGAGGAACTCATTGAGATGGGATACGTTAGGGAGAGTATGAGTCCTTGCACCGTTCCAGCTTTACTTACACCGAAGAAGGATGGGTCGTGGCGGATGTGTGTTGACAGTAGGGCTATTAACAAGATCACCATCAAGTATAAGTTCTCGATTCCAAGGTTGGATGACATGTTGGACCAACTTGGCAGATCTCGATTCTTCTCCAAGATTGATCTCAGGAGTGGGTATCATCAGATACGAATCCGATCTGGGGATGAGTGGAAGACGGCCTTCAAGACAAGAGATGGATTGTATGAATGGTTAGTTATGCCCTTTGGGATGACCAACGCACCTAGTACTTTTATGAGACTGATGAATCAGGTGCTTCGCCCAGTAATTGGGAAGTTCGTAGTTGTGTACTTTGATGACATTTTGATCTATAGCCAGACCTTGGCGGAACATGAAGAGCACTTGCAGACGGTGTTTGACCTGTTACGGAAACACCAGCTATACGCCAACACCAAGAAGTGTGACTTTGTCATGGAGAGCTTGGTTTTCCTTGGATTTGTGGTCAGTGGGAATGGAATCCAAGTTGATGGGGAGAAGGTAAGAGCCATCCGAGAATGGCCTACCCCGCGGAACGTGGGGGATATCAGGAGTTTTCATGGGCTAGCAACATTTTATCGCCGATTCATTAAGAAGTTCAGTTCCATAGTGGCCTCGTTGACAGAATGTTTGAAGAAAGGAAGGGGGTTCGAGTGGGCGGACGCCCAAGAAGAGAGCTTCGCCTTGATCAAGGAAAAGCTGAGTACCGCGCCAGTGCTGGCGTATCCCAATTTTGATAAGCTGTTCGAAGTTGAGTGTGATGCCAGTGGAGTTGGGATTGGTGGTGTCTTGATGCAGGAAAAGAGGCCCATTGCATACTTCAGTGAGAAGCTCTGTGAGGCACGGCAAAAGTGGGCAACGTATGATCAAGAGTTTTATGCTATAGTGAGGGCGTTGAAAGTATGGGAACATTACTTGGTGGGAAAAGAGTTCATCCTCTACACTGACCATCAAGCTCTCAGATACCTGGGAAGCCAGAAACAACTTCAAAGCTCCATGCACGCCCGGTGGTCTGCCTTCATAGATAAGTTCCCCTATAAGCTTATCCATAAGGAGGGAAAACAGAACATAGTGGCGGACGCCTTGAGTCGGAGGGTTGCACTAATAAAAACAGTCAACCTGGAGACCGATTGTTTCGAACACATCAGAGGAGAGTACCTGGCGGATCCTGACTTTGGAATTATCTGGGAGAAGTGCCAGCGCCAACCTGGGGATGGGGCGTATTACTTGATGGATGAGTATCTAATGAGGGGCAACCAACTTTGTTTACCCTGCACGTCTATCCGCGAGAAGGTGGTCCGAGATCTACATGGCGGATCCTTGGGGGGACATTTTGGGCGAGACAAGACATATGCAGCAGTGAGTTCCCGTTATTTCTGGCCCAAAATGAGAAGAGATGTGGTGTATCTGGTAGAACGATGCTATATCTGCCAGACCGCCAAGGGACACGCTACAAATGCTGGCTTACAGCTACCCTTGCCTGTACCAGAAACCATATGGGAGGATCTGTCCATGGATTTTGTCCTAGGGTTACCCAGAACTCAGAGAGGCATGGATTCCATCTTCGTGGTTGTTGACCGGTTTTCGAAAATGGCACACTTCATACCATGCCGTAAGACTAACGACGCCTCAGCGACTGCCAAGCTATTCTTCAAAGAGGTTGTCAGACTGCATGGTGTACCAAAGAGCATTGTCTCAGACCGTGACACAAAGTTCCTGAGTCACTTCTGGCGGACCTTGTGGGCTCTTTTTGATACTTCTCTGAAGTTTAGTACTACCGCCCACCCTCAGACGGACGGACAGACAGAAGTGGTCAATCGGACTCTAGGCAACTTACTGCGCAGCAAATGCAAGGATAAGCCCAGGATGTGGGACGTGGTCTTGGCACAAGCTGAGTTCGCCTACAATGGATCTGTACACTCGGGAACAGGGAAGTCACCCTTTGAGGTGGTATACACTAAGACCCCGAATCACGTCCTTGATATAGCCCATCTTCCCAAAGGAAACGTGACTACAAACCAGCTAGCCAAAGACTATGTCCAGATGCACCAAGAGGTGAAGGAAACTCTTGAGGAGAGAAACCAGAAACTAAAAGCTAAGGCGGATGAGCACCGCAGGGACCTACAGTTCGAAGTGGGAGATGAGGTTATGGTTCACTTGGGAAAAGAGAGGCTCGCCAACGCCACAAGCAGCAAGCTTCGACCGAGAAAGTACGGGCCATATAAGATCACCAAGAAGGTCAATGCCAATGCCTATCACATAGCTTTGCCAAACTGGCTTGGTAAAGTCTCACCGGCGTTCAATGTTCGTGACCTTAGCCCGTGGAAGTCAGATGGCCCTTTGGAGAACAACACAGACCAGCCAGTGCCGAATTCTTTTAAAGAAGGAGAGAATGATGCGGACATCCTAACTGGGATCAACAATCACACGCGCCTTGGCGGATCTCCTCTCGGCGTTCCCACCGAGGTTGTATCTAGGAGGGCGGATCCCATGAACACGCGAGCGGGGCGGATCTAGGCGTACGCCATGAGGCGTACCAACAACTACACTGGGCGGATCTCAAGTTTACTTCCTGCCGAAGGAATTCACCAACAACCTCTGACGCTCCGTACCTGCACCTCTGTACCTGTTGTCTAGGCACATTACCTATCTTACCCTCTTATTATTAACTATATTGTAACCCTAGTAGGGGTAGTCCCTGTCCTTTCTTATCTTTTAGAGGTTGTATTTAAACCCTCATTTTGTAAGGATATGGCAATTTTTAATCAAAAATATCATTTCTCATTGAGAACTAAGGTTTATACCTTGTTTATCGGGATTCACTCCTTCTAGTCTAGCTAGAGAAGAAGATCTTTGTTGGTTTACGATTAAAACCTCCATTTATCGCTTTCAATCTGTATCAACAATCATAACAAATATTATGTAACCCTTCATATTCAATAAGGTACACCTTGTTATGAACACAGAATTTTGATAACATGGGTTTTGCAATATCAACATCAATACAAACCCTAGCAAACTTACCTCTAATAGCTCCAACCGTAGTTTTATCCACATGATGCACCTTCCCAACCAGACCTCCTATTTTATTGAGAAAACTTTCACTGTAATACTCTATAGGAAGGCCTGGAAACCTAACCCAAGTCAAAATTCTGTTCACCGAGCAATCATGAGGATTAAAATTTGGAACCCAAGGCCGCAAGGCCAGAACATGGTTGGAAATAATATACGGACCCCCATTGATCACAGCATTATAATCTTCAACACGAGTAAATTTAATGACATAGTAGTCATTCTCTAAGTCAGTAATACTGACTTTACCTTTCTTAGCCCATTGCACTTGGATCCTCTGGGCGAAGTAGTTAAAGCTAATTCTCTTCCCAAGTACAGTAACTATTAAAGAAATCTTCCACTTTTTCCTGAGCTCCCGCTTATCTGTTGAGGAAAGCCTGATCACCGGACAAAGCGGATCGTCATGTTCACCATCCTCTTCATCAGAATCAGAGAACACATCCTCATAATCCCCTTCCATCAATACCTCTTCCATACAAGGCTCCTCCTCAACCACCCCCATAACCGTATCTTTCCAAGAAATTTGCCCTAAACCATTCATCACAACCCTAGATTTGGGAGAAACTGAGTTCCCCTGAATCTGAACCCCACACTCATCACCAAACCTACCCAACATCCCTTTCTTATCCTGGATCTGTCCCGAGGCAGCCTGCCCCACTGCCACCGCCCCATCCTGCACAGCCCCCCACCCTGCCCGGCACCTTACTGGCAGTGCCAGAACCAGCGCCGTCACATAAATTGGACTGCCCAGCAGCACCACCGGCGCTCCCTGTGCAATGCCCAGCAGAACCGCCGGCGCTCACTACGCAGTGCCCAGCAGCACTGCCGGCGCTCGTCCTGCATCGCCCAGCGCCATCGGCGTCAGATTCGGCCTGCCCAGGTGGTGCCTTCCCCCCCGCATCAGAAACCAGCCCTACCCCAGCCGCCCAAGCGCTCACGCTCACCTGCCCATCGGTCCCCAACCTTCCTGCCGCGCCGCCTAGTGATGGGTGCCGTCTAGTGTAGTGTTTCTACGACAAAATATATATCACGATGATTGCGCTATGACTATGGATGTGGTCTCTCTAAGTGCTCTGTATCTACTAGACGTCACTACTTATGGGCAAGTGTACCCTGTCGTATCAAGTAATAATCCGGTTAAGACCGGGTATCGAATCCACGGGATTTATAACTGCAAGTATTAAACGACTCGGTTTTATACGTTATTTAAGCGGTGAATACTTTGAGGTTGGTGTGAGACACAACTACAAACTACTCCTAACTACGTGTGAGGCGAATTTATATAACGAAACTCTATGGAGTGATATGAATGCGATAAGTTATAACTATGACAAATAATGACTTCTAATGTTTACACGGTTGATGGTTTGCTCGTGCAAAGATGACTACGTGTAGAGAAACCGACCCGTGAAGTACTTAGACTACGTGGTTCCTAGTCAAGGCGTGTCTAATGCTTGGGACCAGAAATTAGGGCCCGTAAGTTCCGTGGTTTGTCAATTCCTACGGTTTCCGGTTTGTCACTTCCGGTAAGGCAGCACCTATATGAATCCCTAAAAATAGCCCGAATGGCGTCGGAAGTCGCGTTCTCCTACACAACAATCAATTATAAATATCAAAACAAGTAACAAACATCAACACATATATAGAAAAGAAGATTATGAATCATAAATTATAAATGTGGAAAGTGTAAATATGGATTACAAACAAGCCTAGTACATAGGATGAGATCAAGCTAATTAGCAAGTGTAAAGGGAAGAATCCACCCTCGGAACTAGCTAACCGGACTCAAAAGCCGTCTCTAAGGACTTGAATGGTGGAGCTCTCGAGCTTGGTGTGCGGAGATGGAGCGGGACTTTGGTGAAATGCCGGGAGCAACGGACAAGCTCTCGAGATGGAAGAGTTTGGTTACACAAAGCCTAAAAACAAATCTAAACTACAACAATCAAAACAAGTATAGTTTTTGCTCTCTCTAATGGTGTGTTTTTGTGTATCAAGAGCTGCCTATTTATACATATCAAGCTAGGGTAGAATTGTAACTTTGCAAGGTACAAGTATGGAGCAACATTATTTGTGCAGAAATCCCATAATACGCCCCGCGTATGGTGGAGTACGCCCCGCGTGTATGCCCATTCCGTCGGAAATCTCCTGCATGTGGACCAATTTCGGATCTTGATGTCTCAAACACGCCCCGCGTAGGATGGACTGCGCCTTGCGTGTTTGAGTCTCTGACTTTTTATTGCTTGATTTGGTCCTTTTACGCCGTGCGTAGCTTGAGGCACGCCCTGCGTAAATGAGTTTCTGATCTTTTTGCATTGAAGAATTCCCTTACACGCCCTGCGTGTAAGGTGGTACGCCCCGCGTATGGATCGTTGACTCAAGGAGACCATGCAGTCTGACTTTTCAGGATTAGGCAATTATTTCTGACATGTGTTACACGCCTCACGTAAGTTGGCGTACGCCTCGCGTATGCTGACTAGATTCCGCGTGGTGTTCGTGGATAGGGCAATCATTTCTGACTTTATGTTTCACGCCCTGCGTATGGGATGATGCGCCTCGCGTATTTGAGTGGATTTTCACTCCTTGCTCGTACCTGAAATACAAATCTCGGGGCCGAGTTAGCTTGATGTATTTATTTCCTAAATTACTCAAAAATAAGGGAAATTAACTGAAAGCACGGAATTTATCTTTATTCCGTTATTTTATTAAAACACTCTATTTTTGTAATTAAACTTATTTGTTTCTTCTAAAATTAACCCGTAAATCACGCTAAAAGATAGGGGTAAAATACCCCTATCACCCAGCGCCTCCCACGACCCCCTCACGCCCCCCTCCTCCCTTCCCCCATCTTCCCTAGCGCCCCATACCTCCAGCCCGCAATCCCCCTCCATGACTCTCTCCTCCTCCCGATCTGTCCAAACCGTAGCCGACACCACCCCCTCACCTCCACCCGCCGCCCTCCTCTCCCTAGATCTATCCCTAACCCTTTTCACCATAAACCCTAGCAGAGAGAAAAGAGAGAGAGAGAGAGAGAAATTTATTATTGCAAGTTAATTAATATGATTTCCTCTTTTTTTTGACAGAATGTTTTCCTTTTTTTTTACGAGAATTAATATGATTTCCTTAAAATATATAAAAATTGCCTGATTTTATTTTATTTTAAATTCATCGTATGAGTTGCATTGGATATTATTATTCAAATAATTTTTATTATCATTATTTGAAGAAAATATTAAAATATGTTAATAAAAAATTATATTAGTTTTTATTATTAATAATTATTACTTTATTATTTTTTTTTAAAAATTTGCGTCGCTTACATTAAAGAAGAAAGAAAAATCCCCACCACACCTGGATGTGATTCGAATCCATGACCTCCCAAGATATAGGTAAGCTCTCAATAGGGGTGGGTACGGTTCGGTTAACCGGCCCAGTAAGTAAAACAATTAACCGAACCGTTATCTTCAGTTTTGTAACCATGTAAACTGAAACTGAAACCGAAACCGATGAATTGGTTAACCATTAATTTCGGTTAGGTTTTTCGGTTAATGGTTTTTAACCAATTGACACTGGTTGACAAAAAATCAACGGTTAACCATAATTTTTACCCAAACCTAAATTTTTAAACAATATTAAAATACACATAATTTCAAAAATTCAAACGAAACGAATTCATATAAAAGTTCAGAATTCAAACATAAACACCGAACTAAAAAACAATCCACAAGTTTACATTTAAAACATAAATAAATGTAAAAAATATTCTGTCAAAGTACTTATTACAACATTAATTCATCAAATCTTTTCAATCATCTTATTCATCACATCTTCTCGATCATCAATCATCAATTGTGCAAAGAGGATGATTATCAGTGACACAAGATTCCTCTACAAAAAAAAATATATAGTTAAATTAAATATCAAATTTTAACTAAATTTAATATAACAAAAGTAACTAAATTCATCTTACCTAGGTTGATTGCCTCGAGTTGTTCCAAGATATTATCCAAATTTATTGGTTGAGTTGTTCCAAGATATTATCCAAATTTGGTATCAGCTGATCTCACCATAGAATGAAGTGACGTCCATAAAGAATGATTTGACCATCTAAATGAGGACTTGAGTAAAAAGGAACCAACCATATTGGTTTGCCTTTTAACATGAGACACTCTAATACCCGAACAACTCATAGCAATACTACGATAAACACTCACCACACTATCCACCTTAGACTCATTTCGGAGTGTCTTATGAAATAAGTCAACTATCTGTTTTGCATCCATTTTAATCCACACTCCTACCAAACCTGCTCCTCTAACCCAAATAAAAACCTCCTTCAAATACAGAGCTTCAGCTAAAGGTGCCGACCAGCGAGCCTAAAAAACTCGCATCTAATTTTTAGATTTTAGCCTTTAGGTCAGTTTTTGGGTAGACAGTATATAATTAGTATTTTATGTTTAAGTATTTAGAAGTATTTTATGTTAAAGAATAATAATAAACAGTAGTATTTTATTTTAGGTAAATAAATAAATATATATTTTTAAATATATATATTAAATGGTTCGGTTAACCGTTAACCGCGGTTTTTGTACACTTCAAACCGAAAACCGAACCAGACTATTTTTTCAACCCTAAAAGAAAACCGTAAGTTCGGTTAACCACCTTTTTCGGTTCGGTTTACCGATTTCCAGTTCGATTACCTTTTTGACCGGTTTTTTTGCCCACCCCTAACTCTCAACCACTAGACTAAGAGCTTCACCACATATAGGTGAAATTTAATCAAAGGGAATAAATTTTATTAAAAATTCACTAAATTTGGTATAACTCGTTCTTTGGAAAAAAAATCTCTAACTAAAATACATATATAGCTAATTAATTAATCAAAGGGAATCGAATTGCGGATCGCTTGGCGGCGGCTGGGCACGAGGGGATGTTAGGTGTTTCCACCCTTTCTGATCCTCCTATTTATCTTTCTTCTCTCCTTTTAGAGGACAGAGTTGGGGTTAGCTTTTCTAGGCTGATCCCAGGTTAGCTTTTGTCTCGGTGTTGGTTTGTTTTCTTTCCTGTTTCTACAAAAAAAAAAAAAAATTAATACATTTTTTGTGAGAAAAAATTAATAAATTGACATTTTAATCAATTTATTCTTTATAAAATTTTAAAAAATTACTAAGTTGGAAAGATTTTTTCAATAAAATAAAATAAAACTAAATATAAACGGAATATTAAATTGCTTGTACTACTTTTTTTAAAAGACGAAATTTCATTAAAACACAAAATCAATAATTACATCATGAATAGTCTTAGCTGATCTCACCATAGAATGAAGTGACGTCCATAAAGAAGGATTTGGACGTCACTAAAAAATAAGGATTTATATCCTAATTTATAAATTTTATATTCTAAAAAATATATTTTAGACCCTAAAAAATAAATTATAGACCTCTAATTTATAAACTCTAATTTTTAAAATATATTAATAAATAATATTTTTTTTAGTTTAACATAATTTAAATAATATTTTTACAGATACATAATTTAAAATAATTACTTAAAATAATTGTAGATAATTTTTAAAACCGAATTTCTGTATAAATTATATCCAATAATCCTTACACTATCGACTTTTTATTTAGGTCTTTTAAATACTAATTGTAATTATTGTAAATTAATTAATATGATTTCCTTTTTTTTGACAGAATGTTTTCCTTTTTTACAAGAATTAATATGATTTCCTTAAAATATATCAAAGTTGCTTGATTTTATTTTATTTTAAATTCATCATATGAGTTGCACTGGATATTATTATTAGAATAATAATTATTATTATTATTATTTCAAGAAAATATTAAAATATGTTAATAAAAAATTATATTAGCTTTTATTATTAGTAATTATTACTTTATTATTTAATATTCATTTAAGCATCAGAAAACATATAGGTGAAACTTAATCAAAGGGAATAAATTTTATTAAAAATTTACTAAATTTGGTATAACTCGTTCGTTAGGAAAAAAATCTCTAACTAAAATACATATATAGCTAATTAATTAATACATTTTTTGTGAGAAAAAATTAATAAATTGACACTTTAATCAATTTATTCTTTATAAAATTTTCAAAAAATTACTAAGTTGGAAAGATTTTTTCAATAAAATAAAGTAAAACTAAATATAAATGGAATATTAAATTGCTTGTACTACTTTTTTTTTTAAAGATGAAATTTCATTAAAACACAAAATCAACAATTACATCATGAATAGTCTCAGCTGATCTCACCATAGAATGAAGTGACGTCCATAAAGAAGGATTTGGACGTCACTAAAAAATAAGGATTTATATCCTAATTTATAAATTTTATATTCTAAAAAATATATTTGAGACCCTACAAAAATAAATTATAGACTTCTAATTTATAAACTCTAATTTTTAAAATATATTAATAAATAATATTTATTTAGTTTAACATAATTTAAATAATTTCTTTTGCAGGTACATAATTTAAAATAATTACTTAAAATAATTATAGATAATTTTTAATAACCGAATTTCTGTGTAAATTATATCCAATAATCCTTACACTATCGACTTTTTATTTAGATATTTTAAATACTAATTGTAATTATTGCAAGTTAATTAATATGATTTCCTTTTTTTTTGACATAATGCTTTCATTTTTTTACGAGAATTAATATGATTTCCTTAAAATATATCAAAGTTGCCAAATTTTATTTTATTTTAAATTCATCGTATGAGTTGCACTGGATATTATTATTGAAATAATTTTTATTATCATTATTTGAAGAAAATATTAAAATATGTTAATAAAAAATTATATTAGTTTTTATTATTAATAATTATTACTTTATTTTTTTTTTTAAAAAAAATTTGCGCCGCTTACATTAAAGAAGAAAGAAAAATCTTCACCAGACCTGAATGTGATTCGAATCCATGACCTCCCAAGACATAGGTAAGCTCTCAATAGGGGTGGGTACGGTTCGGTTAACCGGCCCAGTAAGTAAAATAATTAACCGAACCGTTATCTTCAGTTTTGTAACCATATAAACTGAAACCGAAACCGATGAATCGGTTAACCATTAATTTCTGTTAGGTTTTTCGGTTAATGGGTTTTAACCAATTCACACTGGTTGACAAAAAATCAACGGTTAACCATAATTTTTACCCAAACCTAAATTTTTAAACAATATTAAAATACACATAATTTCAAAAATTCAAACGAAACGAATTCATATAAAAGTTCAGAATTCAAACATAAACACCGAACTAAGAAACAATCCACAAGTTTACATTTAAAACATAAATAAATGTAAAAAATATTCTGTCAAAGTACTTATTACAACATTAATTCATCAAATCTTTTCAATCATCTTATTCATCACATCTTCTCGATCATCAATCATCAATTGTGCAAAGAGGATGATTATCAGTGACACAAGATTCCTCTACAAAAAAAATATATAGTTAAATTAAATATCAAATTTTAACTAAATTTAATATAACAAAAGTAACTAAATTCATCTTACCTAGGTTGATTGCCTCGAGTTGTTCCAAGATATTATCCAAATTTATTAGTGAGTTGAACATCTCAACCAATTTTATGCACAAACAAGAGCTTCCACAATCCTAGGAGTTAAAGCACTCCTAAATGAATGAAGCACACGACCGCCAGTGCTAAAAACAGATTCAGAAGCAACTGTAGACACATGAATAGCCAACACATCTCGAGCTACCATAGCAATTGTAGAATATCTATGTGAATTTACCTTCCACCAATTTAATATCTCAAAAGAAGTTATATTTGTCTCACGGTTTTCATCCAAATACTTTTCCAATTCAGATTTTGAATCTCCACCTGTATCACCTACTTTTTGCTTCTTAAAAAAGGTATCAGCATATTTGACTACATCATCAACATCACCTAATAAACTAGGATCCATGTTATTCTCAACACTAGAAAAAGCCTCACTAGATAAAGGTTGGGATGTGTCATAAGATTGGAATAAAGATTCTAAAACACTTCTAACTTTATCTTTCAATTTAGTTCCATTTGCAACATCATAAGTTTTCTCAATAATGACATTCACATATTCCAACTTACATCTAGGATCAAGAATCACTGCAATGTACAACAAAACATTAATATTGTCAACATTTTCCCAATACTTCCCAAACTTTCTCTTCATCTTCACAGCCATACATCTCAAATTAGCATCATTATTTTCAATCTTTGAATCAATCATCAAACCAAAACCAAAATTCTTTTTCATATACTCATTACTAGTGACATGCAAAGAACCAGATAAGCTCAAAGTAGTTTCATAAAAAAACCTTAAGAAAAGGCAACAATGATCTAGCATAATCGCAATCATCACTAGAAGGTTGCCAGTCTTCAAAGTAACTTCCATGGTATATTTACTATCTGTCACTTCCATTTCATCAAAGGCTTTCTCAAACTTCACTGTTGCCTCTAACATCAAATATGTAGAGTTCCAACGTGTATCAACATCTAAACAGAGATGACTCTTACATTTTATCTTCTCCTTCTTTATACAATTATTAAACTTTTGGAGTCGAGAAGGAGATGATCTCACATACTTTATGACATTACAAATTCTCACAATAGATTCATTCAATTCAAACAAACCATCTTTCACAACTAAATTTAAAATATGGGCAACACATCTCATATGCAAGTATTCTCCCCCTAAAACTGTTCCCTTCCAACTATTCAGTCGTTTTTTCAAATATTGGAGCCCTACATCATTTGAAGCTGCATTATCAACGGTCACTGAAAAGATTATATCAATCCCCAAATTAAGCAGGCATCTCTCAACTGCCATACCAATAACTTCCCCCGAATGACCAGAAATAGGACAAAAAAACAATTCTTTTATGCAGTTTCCATTCATCATCAATGAAATGAGCAGTTAAACACATATAAGACAAATTCTGAATTGATGTCCATGAATCAGTGGTCAAACAAATCCTAGAAGATAACTTCTTGAAACTCAGTTTCAAATTACTCATTTCCTCTTGGTAGATGTGATAACAATCTCTACCAATAGTTCTACGTGAAGGAACAAGAAAACGCGGCTGCATTACACGACAAAATCCACGAAAACCCTCATGCTCAACAAAAACAAAAGGCAGCTCATCAATTATTATCATTCTAGCAAGCCATTTCCTACACTCTTCTTGATCAAACTTCCAATTAGCAAGCAAATTAGTAGCAATATCATCAGAAAACTTGGGTACAGGTCCAAAAGCTAAAACAAATTGATCTTTAGCAACATTGTAAGGATACTTCTTGCACCTACTCAAGTGATTACTCATACAACTAGTGCCACTAGAAGATGGACATACAAGAGACGTAGAGCAATACTTACATGAAGCTTTAGGATCATTAGCGTCATTGTTTTTAACAAAGTGCTCCCATACCCATGATTTTGGTTTTCTTTTATGCTCCTCTTTAGTATCAGGTTTAGGGATAGGTGGCTTTGATGCAGTGTATTCCTGAGTTGTAGCCTTGGATATAGTTTTCTCAAGACTTTCCACCATTAACGGAGCACTTGAAGTACCCTCGCCCGTAGTTTTAGTTTTATCATTGTCTCCCGTAGTTTTAGTTTTATCATTGTCTCCCGTGCTAGACATCTGAAAATAGGACAAAGCAAAGTACTCAGTTACAAAGAGAAACAAACAGCAAAAGAAAAAATGAATAACTTAAGAGAAATGAATAATAAAGAGAAACAAATAGCAAAAGAAAAAATGAATAACAGTTAATTTAAAAATAGTAATAATAAATCAAAATTTACAACAAACAGTGAGAGATCCGAACAAACATTAGCAAACAAACAGAAATACCTTAATGAGCTATCAAACAAATAGTAAAATGAGGTATCAATATTTAGTAAACAAGCTTTGTCAACACTAAAACAAAACCGAACCAAGGCAAAACTTCTTTTTAACAGTTCAACACTAAAACAAAACCAAACCGAGGCAAAATGAGGTATTAGTATTCAGTAAACAGTAAAACTTCTTTTTAACAGCTCAACATCAACTTAATCCAAGTCATCAACATCAGTATCAGTATTCAAGTCATCAACATCAACTTAATCCAACAAAATCTGTATGCTCTAGCATGCACATATGCTAAAACTTTATATTCCAGAAACATGCTATCAGAACGGATGAAATTACAGGAAAGAACCACCCCCTTTCATTGAAGAAGGAAGCAATACAAATAGTGCAGAAGAATTGTCGGGTAAATCTCCTTTGGCAGAGAGCACACTAGGCCACTTAATGCAAGGTAGCTAGTGGCTGCCTGCCAATGGAGATTTTGCCCTGTAATTAAACCAGCTGCACCTCTAAGTTTCTTATAACTAAATGGACGAGAGCCTTGCCATTTATACTAACTATGAATCGAACAATGCTTCATTCCTTTTCATAGATCAATAGTGCAATATATCATTTTCACTTTTTTCTTTCAATGCTCTCCATATATAGCCATTTATATATGATAAAAGTCAGAAACGTTTCTTACCTTGAAGATGCGCTACGAAGCGAGATCGAAAGATCGGAAGCTGCGTGCGTTCGGTGGTGCTGCGTGCGGCATGCGTTCGATGGTGCGACGTGCGGTCGGTGGTGTTGCGGGCGTTCGGTCGTGCTGTTTGCGGTCGGTGGTGCTGCGTGCAGCGAACGAAGCAAAACAAGAGAAGAACAAAGGTTTTTTACGATTTTGAGTTGTAGCGCGGATGAAGCAAGAGAAGAGAAAACAAACGAGGAGGGTTTTTAATTTTTAGATTTTAGCCTTTAGGTCAGTTTTTGGGTAGACAGTATATAATTAGTATTTTATGTTTAAGTATTTAGAAGTATTTTATGTTAAAGAATAATAATAAACAGTAGTATTTTATTTTAGGTAAATAAATATATTAAATGGTTCGATTAACCGTTAACCGCGGTTTTTGTACACTTCAAACCGAAAATCGAACCAGACTATTTTTTCAACCCTAAAAGAAAACCGTAAGTTCGGTTAACCACCTTTTTCGGTTCGGTTTACCGATTTCCAGTTCGATTACCTTTTTGACCGGTTTTTTTGCCCACCCCTAGCTCTCAACCACTAGACTAAGAGCTTCACCACATATAGGTGAAATTTAATCAAAGGAAATAAATTTTATTAAAAATTCACTAAATTTGGTATAACTCGTTCTTTGGAAAAAAAATCTCTAACTAAAATACATATATAGCTAATTAATTAATCAAAGGGAATCGAATTGCGGATCGCTTGGCGGCAGCTGGGCACGAGGGGATGTTAGGTGTTTCCACCCTTTCTGATCCTCCTATTTATCTTTCTTCTCTCCTTTTAGAGGACAGAGTTGGGGTTAGCTTTTCTAGGCTGATCCCAGGTTAGCTTTTGTCTCGGTGTTGGTTTGTTTTCTTTCCTGTTTCTACCAAAAAAAAAAATTAATACATTTTTTGTGAGAAAAAATTAATAAATTGACATTTTAATCAATTTATTCTTTATAAAATTTTAAAAAATTACTAAGTTGGAAAGATTTTTTCAATAAAATAAAATAAAACTAAATATAAACGGAATATTAAATTGCTTGTACTACTTTTTTTAAAAGACGAAATTTCATTAAAACACAAAATCAATAATTACATCATGAATAGTCTTAGCTGATCTCACCATAGAATGAAGTGACGTCCATAAAGAAGGATTTGGACGTCACTAAAAAATAAGGATTTATATCCTAATTTATAAATTTTATATTCTAAAAAATATATTTTAGACCCTAAAAAATAAATTATAGACCTCTAATTTATAAACTCTAATTTTTAAAATATATTAATAAATAATATTTTTTTTAGTTTAACATAATTTAAATAATATTTTTACAGATACATAATTTAAAATAATTACTTAAAATAATTGTAGATAATTTTTAAAACCGAATTTCTGTATAAATTATATCCAATAATCCTTACACTATCGACTTTTTATTTAGGTCTTTTAAATACTAATTGTAATTATTGTAAATTAATTAATATGATTTCCTTTTTTTTGACAGAATGCTTTCCTTTTTTTACGAGAATTAATATGATTTCCTTAAAATATATCAAAGTTGCTTGATTTTATTTTATTTTAAATTCATCATATGAGTTGCACTGGATATTATTATTAGAATAATTATTATTATTATTATTATTTCAAGAAAATATTAAAATATGTTAATAAAAAATTATATTAGTTTTTATTATTAGTAATTATTACTTTATTATTTAATATTCATTTAAGCATCAGAAAACATATAGGTGAAACTTAATCAAAGGGAATAAATTTTATTAAAAATTTACTAAATTTGGTATAACTCGTTCGTTAGGAAAAAAATCTCTAACTAAAATACATATATAGCTAATTAATTAATACATTTTTTGTGAGAAAAAATTAATAAATTGACACTTTAATCAATTTATTCTTTATAAAATTTTCAAAAAATTACTAAGTTGGAAAGATTTTTTCAATAAAATAAAGTAAAACTAAATATAAATGGAATATTAAATTGCTTGTACTACTTTTTTTTTAAAGATGAAATTTCATTAAAACACAAAATCAACAATTACATCATGAATAGTCTCAGCTGATCTCACCATAGAATGAAGTGACGTCCATAAAGAAGGATTTGGACGTCACTAAAAAATAAGGATTTATATCCTAATTTATAAATTTTATATTCTAAAAAATATATTTGAGACCCTACAAAAATAAATTATAGACCTCTAATTTATAAACTCTAATTTTTAAAATATATTAATAAATAATATTTATTTAGTTTAACATAATTTAAATAATTTCTTTTGTAGGTACATAATTTAAAATAATTACTTAAAATAATTATAGATAATTTTTAATAACCGAATTTCTGTGTAAATTATATCCAATAATCCTTACACTATCGACTTTTTATTTAGATATTTTAAATACTAATTGTAATTATTGCAAGTTAATTAATATGATTTCCTTTTTTTTTGACATAATGCTTTCATTTTTTTACGAGAATTAATATGATTTCCTTAAAATATATCAAAGTTGCCAAATTTTATTTTATTTTAAATTCATCGTATGAGTTGCACTGGATATTATTATTGAAATAATTTTTATTATCATTATTTGAAGAAAATATTAAAATATGTTAATAAAAAATTATATTAGTTTTTATTATTAATAATTATTACTTTATTTTTTTTTTTTAAAAAAATTTGCGCCGCTTACATTAAAGAAGAAAGAAAAATCTTCACCAGACCTGAATGTGATTCGAATCCATGACCTCCCAAGACATAGGTAAGCTCTCAATAGGGGTGGGTACGGTTCGGTTAACCGGCCCAGTAAGTAAAATAATTAACCGAACCGTTATCTTCAGTTTTGTAACCATATAAACTGAAACCGAAACCGATGAATCGGTTAACCATTAATTTCTGTTAGGTTTTTCGGTTAATGGTTTTTAACCAATTCACACTGGTTGACAAAAAATCAACGGTTAACCATAATTTTTACCCAAACCTAAATTTTTAAACAATATTAAAATACACATAATTTCAAAAATTCAAACGAAACGAATTCATATAAAAGTTCAGAATTCAAACATAAACACCGAACTAAGAAACAATCCACAAGTTTACATTTAAAACATAAATAAATGTAAAAAATATTCTGTCAAAGTACTTATTACAACATTAATTCATCAAATCTTTTCAATCATCTTATTCATCACATCTTCTCGATCATCAATCATCAATTGTGCAAAGAGGATGATTATCAGTGACACAAGATTCCTCTACAAAAAAAAATATATAGTTAAATTAAATATCAAATTTTAACTAAATTTAATATAACAAAAGTAACTAAATTCATCTTACCTAGGTTGATTGCCTCGAGTTGTTCCAAGATATTATCCAAATTTATTGGTTGAGTTGTTCCAAGATATTATCCAAATTTGGTATCAGCTGATCTCACCATAGAATGAAGTGACGTCCATAAAGAATGATTTGACCATCTAAATGAGGACTTGAGTAAAAAGGAACCAACCATATTGGTTTGCCTTTTAACATGAGACACTCTAATACCCGAACAACTCATAGCAATACTACGATAAACACTCACCACACTATCCACCTTAGACTCATTTCGGAGTGTCTTATGAAATAAGTCAACTATCTGTTTTGCATCCATTTTAATCCACACTCCTACCAAACCTGCTCCTCTAACCCAAATAAAAACCTCCTTCAAATACAGAGCTTCAGCTAAAGGTGCCGACCAGCGAGCCTAAAAAACTCGCATCTAATATACCAAAATATGATCAATAGAATCCCCACACATGCAACCAAAGCCTACCTTATTGCTCTCTAATTGAACCACAATATCAATGTTAAACTTAAATTGGTCTGCTCATGGTGGAACCTAACTTGTTATAGACTGCATCATCGATGTTGGATGAATCCCTTGGACGACATTGGCACTGTGAAAATCCTGAAGGTATCGTATGGCTTGATGAACATATAGAGTAGCTAAACAGATTTTCTCATTCCATGTTAAATTATTTTGTTGCTTCCAGATCGACCACAGTATACCATGCAAAAATGCTGTTTACTCACTTGCATAGAGGAGACCCAATCTGCCACATCTTCAATATCAATAGCTTCTAGCACAAAACTGTCTGCTTCCCAACTAGCAACATCGAATTCACAGTCGATAAAGAGGTGAAGATTATGTTCACCGAATTGCTGGCAGAAAACATAGGAATTATGAACATGGACCCTTTTCAAAAATAACCTTTCGCGATTAGGAATAGAGTTGTTATAGAGGCGTCAAACAAAGTTTTTTTTTATCTTATGCATGAGATTAAGTCGCCAAACTTGAGTCTAGTCCCCAGTTATATCCATTCTAGCATCCCCAAATGCAAGCTTGAAGGCGATCATGTAACCCGATCTCACAGAGTAGATACCTCTCTTTTCGAAGTGTCGCAAGAGCTCATCTGAGAGCCCAATACAAATAGGGATAGACAAAATTTGCTCAACTTCCCATTGCTCATAAAGATAAGTTAGAAGCTCCACATTTCATCCCTCTCCTTGGTCAACTCGAAGGTTAGCAATAGCAAAGTTTTCATAACCTTCATTCTTCGAGACCGATTTAAAACCATCAACATTAGGAATCTATGGATCCTTCCACACATTTACATTTTGATCCTGACCAATCCTCCACTGACACCCCTCAACAAGAATCAAACGAGCTTTTTAAACTAAGCCGACCAAAAGTCCTTGTCCCGAAAATATTTCGCTTTGAGAATACGACAGGCTAGAGTATTGGGATTAGAAGCTAAATTCCATGTTGTTTACCAAGCAAAGCAAGGTTCAAAGATACCAAATGTCGGAAACCTAAACCCTTCACTCTCTTTATTACGACATAGCCTAACCCATGACATCTAGTGAATTTGTCCTTTATCTGACTTTGAAACCCACTAGAATATGTTCATAATCTTTTGGATCTCCTCCCTAAGCAAAAGTGGTATGTTAAATATACTCATACAATGAGAGGGAATCGCTTGAGCCACTGATTTTAATAACACTTCCTTTCCCGCATGGGATAACAACTTGCCACTCCAACCAAACAATCGCTTCCATAACCAATCCCGAAGATAGTTGAAAATGGAATGCTTCCTCCAGACAAATATAGATGGGAGCCCGAGATATTTGCCAGTATTAAGGGGAGCAAACACATCAAGAGCCATTTTAATGCTTTGTTGGAGACCATCATCCACATTTGTACTAAATAGAATGTTGAACTTCTGAAGATTCACAAACTAGCCAAACAGAGATTCATAGTTGCATAAATAGCCTTCATAGTCAGACATTCCTCCATTGAAGCTCTGAAAAAGAAGAAGATGTCATCAGCAAAGAGGAGATGAGAAATCTGAAGGGCTCCTAACCCAATCCTGCACCCATGAAGTTGTCCCTCATTCTCTGCCTGTTTCATGAGCCCTGACAACCCTTCTGCATAAATAATGAAAAGGTACAGGGATAAGGGGTCCCTTTGTCTAAGACCACGCTCATGTCAAAATGGGTCCCCTCTATCACTATTAAACATAACTCGATATTCAATAGAGGTTACACACATCACAATCCACTAAATAAACATAGGGTGAAAGCCTAATGGTATCAAAATAGCTCTCAGGTAAGACCATTGGATGCAATTATAAGCTTTACTAATGTCTATTTTAAAAGCTACATCTCCTTTCTTGCCTCTCACTTTCCTTCTCATTAGATGAGTAGCCTCAAATGCCACAACAACATTATCTGTAATGGATCTCCTAGGAACAAAAGCAGATTACTCGTCAGAAATAATAATAGGAAGCATGACTTTAATCTATTGACAAGCACTTTAGATATGATTTTGTGAACAATATTACAAAATGAAATAGGTCGTAAATCTTTCATATTCATCGGAGTATCCACTTTAGGAATGAGAATGACATCGGTTTGAGAAACGTGGGGTAAGAACATACATGCTTGTAGCCCATTTTTACTCGCTCCAAATAGACCAGTCCGATAGTGGGCTAAAAATGGTGGAAGAACACCGGAGTAAGGCCATCCAGTCCCCGAGGATTTATCCGGGTGCATATCGAAAGCAGTTGCTCATACTACTTAAGAATCATTTAATAATCTTTTTTTTAAATAAAGGTAAAAATGTAAATTCTTTTACTAATATAAAACGCATTTATGAAAGAATAAAATATTAGGTGAAATCATGTATCTCTTCGTTCCCTTGTATAAGTCATTTTAGAGAGTGATTTTTTTTTCCAAAATATAAGTTGTTCTAATTTTCCAAGAATTTTTAGTTTAGTTTTTCAGTCCAAACACTAAATTTTTATCTTGGTTTTCAACGTATCCATGTCTTTAACATTTCAAGGCTTATTTCCCAACCATTACATGAGAGAATTTTTTTTAAAAAAATTAACCAATATAAATTTATTAATTTGAATTGTATTTCTTAATTTGTGTGAAACACACTAGAATGACTTGTTGGAAAATTTTGAATAAAATTATATATTAATTTAGATACCAACAAACACCTCATTTCATGAACAGTCGTGTCCTTCGTGAACGGTCGTGTTCGTACATAAACAGTCGTGTCTGACCGTGTACAGTCGTATTCGTTCGTGAAAAGACATATCCTTTCGAGTTCTATTTATATCAAATGGATTGTCAAATTCACAAGTTGTTGAAGTTTGGTTGAAAAAACTCTTTGTCTATTCTTGTTTCCTACTCCGGTGATAACGAGCCTACGCATGGTTTGAGTTCGTTTGCGTAATCTGTTGTATCCTGGGAGACGGTCGTTAATAGCGAGGACATATGTGTTAAGGAAACTGCTAATGCATGCCTCAGATTTGTCTAACTCTTTCCTTTTAATTTCAAATTTTATTATTCAGATGTTTTTCTGTATTCGTTTTGTTTCTTAGTTAATCACATCTAACATTCTTAAGACAGACGTCATTGTTTGTCTAATATTTTTAAGACAGATGGTTTGCTTTCTTAAGAATCTAACATTCTTAAGACATATTTATTGATTTTGTGATTTCCAGAAATACAAAGAAGAAAGAGTAAGAAATCGTACAGTATAGTGAAGATTAAACTTTGGAAAAATATCAGGTTTTAAAAGCTTTGAAGGTTTATGCTCTAGATTTTAAGGGCTAATGATCTTTGGTTGTTTAGCAGCAAGGTGTCAATTATTTTTGTTGTTATGTTTATATAAAGCTTGGTGAAAAATTGCATGATGCTTCAATTTTGTGTTTCAAAATTTAGTTAGATACTCATGCTATAAGATTGCTAAAGTGTCAAGTACATGAACATGAAGATTTTGCTCAATTTTTTGCTTTTGGTAGTTGGAGAACTGGTCAGAAAAAGTTAAAAATATGTATATAAAAAAAAGCAAATCTAAATGCAATTGTCAACCATTGCATTAAGTTATTTTATATTATATTTATATGGGTATTTTTTTTGTTTGGAAGCATATATTCCCATATTTTTTTTCTAAATCTGTGTAAAAACAGATTCTGGGTTTTCATCATTTTTTTTGGTATTGCTAACCAAATAAAAACAAAACCATGTAAATAAATATTCTGTGTTTTGTTGTTGAATAATTTGTTTATTTACTCTTATCAAAAGACAGGAATACCTTTGAAGATTGATTGTTTTGACGAACAGATCACAATGGATAATTATTGGAATAAATTGAACAACATAAAAAAAATATATATTGTTTATATTTTTATTAATTCTTTGTTATGTATCTATTTGTTTACATAGATTATAATTTTCCAATACTAACATTGTTTGTTTGGAATTTCAGAAAATAAATTGTTGATTATTTTTTTAATTGCCTTTTGCCATGTGTTGGTACATGTACGTTAATTGAAGATGGATCTGGTTCTAATAACATAGTCACTTCAGAGGCCTTAGGCCTACTTGTACCAGTGGCAACGTGTAAGCCACATTAAAAGTCTAGAAAAATTCATTGTTATGAATTTTAAAGACTTGGTGATAAAAGAAAATATATTTTCTTTAGAGATAATGATGATATGCGAATAAATTGACAAATCTGAGCAGTGATGTTATCTAGCCGAGTTAGACGCTGGTAGATGAACATTAGTTAGCTAGATTTAATTTATGAAAGTCACTAGAAATGTAGAAATCAAATCGCCTTAAAATAAGTACATCACAATGATGAAATCGGAAAAAAATATCATATCAATTGGTGAATATGCGGTATAAAAAGTTTCCGAATGATGAACTCGGGTAGAAAAGCTTCTGTGTGATAACATCATTAGTCAATTGATCTCAACAAGTGTCATTCTAATTGATTTTGTAGAATCAAAGGATAACACAGCGGATCCGCTAACCTAGAGATTAAACCGAGATCAAATTGAAAAATCATCGAAAGGAATGAGACTAAATCCCATTAGAGAAGAGGCGTTATGTGAAGAAAAACCCTACCTAGTTGACTGGAGATCCCAAGATCTAGGTTCAAAAGGACAACCTAATTGCATAAACCTTGTGTGTTCACTGTGGGGGTTAAACCCTCGTCCATTCCTAGATGTAAACAGTGACACAAACGGAAAAAAGGTTAAGCTAAATGCTTTTAATGATACATTGTGCGTCAGAAATTTTGAGCAAATAAATCACCTATGTCAAAGTGAAGTGGGGTCGCTTCGATGGAGACTAGTGGGGCCTAGTTCTCTTAAACTCTCGCAGAACTAGACGATGTTCATGACCATAACGAACATAACCATGAGAACCAATACCGTGTTATGTTGGTATCTATGTGGGGTATATCATCATTTACACAAACGGCAGAATAGTTCAAAGACATCGCGTCTACTAGTCAGCCAGTAAAGTAAATGTACTTTCACAAGGGAAGGTTCAAGGCACATTAGCTACCTATCCTATGCAGATATCGACCGTAGAAAGTTATCACCACGTCGTAATCGTCTCGTTTCTAATTTTATTCATGTGGGGGATTGTTGGAAAATTTTGAATAAAATTATATATTAATTTAAATACCAACAAACACCTCATTTCATGAACAGCTGTGTTCTTCGTGAACAGTCGTGTTCGTATATAAACAGTCGTGTCTGACCGTGTACAGTCGTATTCGTTCATGAAAAGATATATTAAAGTTCTATTTATATAGAATGGATTGTCAAATTCACAAGTTGCTAAAAGTTGTTGAAGTTTGGTTGAAAAACTCTTTGTCTGTTCTTATTTCCTACTCCGGTGATAGCGAGCCTACACACGGTTTGAGTTCGCTTGAGTAATCGGTTGTATCCTGGGAGACGATCGTCAATAGCGACAAGTTTTATTATTCATATGTTTTTCTGTGTTCGTTTTGTTTTTTGGTTAATCGCATCCAACATGACTTATGTAATGGAATTGAGGGAGTAATAAATATAGAATTTAAGGAATAAATTACCGTATGTTATGTCTAAGGGTGCAAACAAGTCGAACCGAGACCGAACAGGGTAGGCTTGGCTCGAGAAGTGTGGAGACCGAGTTCGGCTTGAGCTTGAAGCTTATTGAACCTAGTAGAGCTCGGCTCGAGCTTGATATAGGTTTGGCTTGATCTCAAGCTCATCGAGTGGCTCGTTTTGATATTTTCTTTAAAACAATTTTGAATATACTTAATTATACCTAATTAACATTAATCCATTAAAAACCTCATTTGATATTTTTTTTAAACAAGTTTGAATATGCTTAATTATACCTGATTAACATTAATCCATTAAAAACCAGAGTCAAGCGGTAAACCAGTATCAAAACAATGAACCAGAATGACCTTGATCTAGTACTTACAATGAGCTCATCTGCTTTATACTTGGATAGACTTGGTAGTATAACATAAAATCTTCAAAGCTTAGTTGAATTCTTTCGATGTGGGACAACTCTATTTCATAGATAAAATTTTCATTGCTAAGTTCTTTTTTCTTGATGTGGGCCAACTCTTTAGCTGTTAGAAAAGAGTGTCACTTGCTATTATTACTACATTTTCATCAGACTATAACACTAACACATACTAGGTATCAAAATCAACTAACTCTCTGACATAATTTTTTTATATCCTTGTTTATTATTTTCATTATGGGACTTCAACACTCTAATTATTATTATTTTTGTTATACTCTACTTAATAATTAATTATAGAATTCTACACGAATAATATGTAGAATCTTACACAAATAATGTGTATATATATATAATTAATAAAAAAACTTTCGAGCCTATTCACGAGCTTACGAGCCGAACCCAAGAAAGCTCAGACTCGGGTTTATTAATGCTCGAGCCAATCTCGAACTCGAACTAAGCCTAATCGATCCGAATTTTGACTGAGCCAAACTCGAATAGTTTGCAAAGCAGTCATGCTCGTTTGGACCCCTAGTCATGTCAATAAAAATCTTAACATAATAATTTTAGATGAATAAATAATAACAATTTCGGAAGGAAAAATAAAATAATAAAGTATATTGATAGCTATTAATTTTGTCTATGTTATAATTAATTCCAACGTGAATTACTCTATATAATAAATTATTGGATTTACATTTTTTTTACTTTTTTTTATAAAAGCGGGAAACTGACAGAAGAACGGAGACATGATAATCCAACCAATAAATTGTTGGAAAGATGGCAAAAATCAAAGAGTCGATAAATAAATATGACACTTTCAGGATCTGGCTTCTGACTTCTGTTAGCCTTGTAAATAAAATGGTACCGTCGGAATATATTCATCCACAGTAATGATTGGCTTCATACAAATCTTCTCATTAATAAGATCCAATTTTTTTTTAGCAGAATGGAGCCTAACTACCTTCGTTAATAGTACTGGTACGTCTCATTCCCCCTCTTCTAGTAATGTAACCTTGGCCCTTACAATGCATGGTGCCCCCTCCTACGAGCATCATAACAATTAATTGTGATGCCGCATGGGAGGGTAATGGATGTGTCGCAAGAGCTGGGTTAATTACTAGAAACTCGAATAGACACGTAATGGTCTTTGCGGGCATTCCTATTAGTATTTGCACTTTGGTTGAGGAAGTTGAGCTTCAAGCAATATAAATATACTAAAAAGTGTAAATTTACCGAAAAACTGTACATTCTAAATCTATCCGAGCCAAGCCAAAGTTCTGTATGTCTAACTCTGTCATCGATCTGACACTAGGTGTCCGATCGGCAACACGGGACTCTGATCATGGACTACATCTCCGATCGGAGAACTGTCACAAGCAGCAGACTTCCTTATATGGCATGGAACCTAAAACAACATGAAGAAAAACCAAACAAATTGCAACTTAAAGTAAAAGGCTTTTAAAACCTTTAGAAGTTACCTTTGGAGTGTTTTCCCAGTTTGTTGTACGATAGGCCGATGAACACGAAACTCTAGGAACTTGAACAATGACCTGAACCCGAAAACAAGCTAACAGAATATCTTTAGAATGTGAGAAGAGTGATTCTAAATAGCTGTAGAATTGATTTGAAGTCAGAATAAGGTGATTTTAACCCAAAAATAATGTTTTCTAGAACTTATAAGGATTTTTGGAAAGTGTGTAAAATTGAGAATGAACTCTATCGAGTTCGATTCTGCAGTAATAATTTTGTACCTTGGTGTTTAGGAACACGATTAACACTCGAAAATTATTGTTTGTTGGATCAAAAGCTTCTTTTCACTCACTTTCACTCTTTTTCACTTAATTTCACTAAAGAACCCTTTCATAAATATGTCTAAAAATTGTCCCCCGTTCTGGTAGTTTTCTGCCAATATATAATGTTTTGGGTAGAAAATTGCCACGATTTGAATTAAAAAACTGCCTAAAAATCGTTCATCGCCGCCGATCAGACACGATGGTCTTTGATCAGAGACCAATATACCTGATTGGGTACTGACATAGCAGGGACGGTATTTTTATTCTAAAATGAAACAAACTTGACAATTTTCATAAAAATGAGCTTTAATAAAAAAAAAAGACGAGTTCCGGGTCCTGGCTCGTATTCCTGTACAACATGACGTGAAGTCCACCTACACAAAACCGTAAAAATATAACATAGAATCATTATTAGGATCGGAAAAAGTTTGTGCTCACACCTGTTATAGTTCATATTGGTGAGCTGGAAAATGAAAAAAATATTACAAACCTCTTGGTTTCACATCTGCAAACTTTTGTGTGGTTACATGTCTTTGATACAACATTTAAATTGTGCTTAATTGGCATATTAATGGACAGATGTTTCTGATTTTTCCTCTATATGAATAAGGACCAGATTTTGTGTAGTTCGATCATGGAGAGTATTGCAAACTCAGGAAAAAAATCTTCTAATAATGCAGGACATATAGTTTTTTTCATCTCTTTTTGGCATTCTTCCGTTATTGCCTCCAGCGATAGCTATGTGTACGGTTTGAATTTGCCTCTGGTGTTGTTATATCCTAAGAGACAATTTGATCCTTACGACTAAGTAGTTTCAAGCCTCAACACAACCAATTTCTTTTTCTGATTCAAAAGTTTAAAAGTATTCTTATTTTTTATTTTGTATCTCCGCTTGTAACATTATGTTCATTCTATTATCAATAATATTCAAGTTTATATTTTGTTTATCTATATGGATTAACCCACAAATATAACAATCTTAAGATAGAAATTTGACATCTTAATCCATAGAGGCGGACAAATTTATCTTGAGTGGAATTCGAAGTTTTATTTAGGCAATTTAAACAGACTTGAAACCCATGTCTAGGTTTTTGCTTTTTCTGAATAACGTGAACAAGTGGTTTTACATTTTAATTTGTGGGAAAATGTCCAATTTGATTCTGTTTTATTTAGAACATGCTAACACAAATTGGAATTGTTTCAAGTTTTGATTGGGCTACGTATAAGAAAGTCAAAGAGTTTATGTTCTTATTGGAACACTTTATGGATTAACCCGCAAACATAACAATCTTAAGAAAGAAATCTGACATCTTAATCCATAGAGGTGGACATGTTTAACTTGAGTGGAAGTCGAAATTTTATTTGGACAGTTTAAACAAACCTGAAACCCATGTCCGGGTTTCAGCCTTTTTCTGAATAATGTGAAACAAGTGGTTTTACATTTTAATTTGTGGGAAAACGTCCAATTTGACTATGTTCTTCTTAGAACATGTTAAAACAAATTGGAATGGTTTCAAGTTTTGATTGGGTTGCGTACAAGCAAGTCAAATAGTTTATGTTCTTATTGGAACACTTTGAAACTATTTCAAGCTAACTGAAATTGATTTAATCAATTTTGTTTCTTTTGAAACACCTAAGGAATGTTTGAAATCGGTTGAAATTATTTGGAACAATTTCTTGCAAATTTTTAAATTGCTTGAAATTGGAAATAATTATTTGATTGTTCAATTTCAAAGATGGATGACGAAAACGTTATAATTGGATCCAGTTTGAAGAAAGATACTGAACTTGTGGCTGGTTCCGATTTTAATGGGTTTGGTTCTCATCCTCAGGTTTCTCACCTAACATTGCCTACCATACTGAAAAATAGAAGAAAATCTCTGGAACAAATTTGAAAACGTGGCAACAAGAGATGTTGTTTTACTTAACTATATTAAACTTGGGTCAATACCTTAAGGATGATCATCATGTTTCTAAAGAGGATTATATAAATGCTACCACCCCTACTCCTATTGACGCCTAGAATCATTATGAATTCCTTTTCCAAAATATTATTATGAACGGTTTGTTTGATGCACTTTATGGTGTATATAGTATAATAAAAATGACAAAAGAATTATGGGCTTCGTTGGAACAAAAATATATAACTAAAGATTTTGGCTCTAAGAAGTTCTTAGTTGCTCAGCTTTTTCATTTTAATATGGTTGTTTCCGAGTCTATTATGATTCAAGTACAACGACTTCAGTTGATTATCCATGAGATATTAGCTGAAAAATGGTAATTGGTGAATCCTTTCAAGTAACTTCTATATTGAGAAGTTACCACCTGGGTGGAAGGATTTCAAAAATTACTTAATGCATAAATATAAGGAAATATCCGTGGAGGACCTTATTGTCAAACTTCGTATTGAGGAAGACAATAGGGGTTCTGCTAAGAAAATTTCAAATGTTGCCAATGAGTCTGTGGCAAAAGCAAATGTAGTGGAGGTAAAGAATGATTCCAAGAAAGACAATAAGCCTCAAGGTGGGTATAAACTGGGATCAAAGGGTGGAATTACCAAGAAATCCAGTTTCATGGGAAATGCTACAACTGGAGCAACATGGGCCACAAGTCATCTGATTACAGGATGCTGAGGAAGACCAATTCTGGTGAAGACAACATTATGGATGCTATTAAAAAAGATATGTCTAACATCGACTTATATGATGTGTTTTCGAAAGTCAACCTGGTTGATTCCAACTCAAAATAATGATGGCTAGACACTGGTGTCATACGTCATATTTGTTGTGACAAAGGGTCTTTTGTTAAACTGACTCCTAAGTCTAGAGAGGAGCTCTATATGGACAATGTTGCTACTTCTAAGATCAAGGGAACTAGCACTGTGATTTTAAAAATGACTTCTAGAAAAGAAGTGACCCTAGAGAATGTCTTGCATATGCCCGATTTTTGGAAGAATCTGGTTTTTAGAAGCCTTCTGAGTGCTCACGACTTAATGATGGTTTTTTAGTTTGACAAGTTTGTATTATCAAAGAGGGGAATGTTTCTAGGAAAGATCTATGTATTGAATGGATTGTTTAAGTTTAATGTCATTGCTTGTAAGATCGGTTCAATGAATAATAATAAGAATAACTTTATATCGTTGAGTCTTTTAATTTATGGCACGATAAACTTGGATATATTAATTATGATGAGTTGCTTAGATTAATTAACTTTTTAACTATAATATAGAATCTAACACAATCTCTCTCCATTTAGAAGATTTCCAATAAGATCGAATTGAAAAATGAGAAGAAAACTAATTGAAAAAATAATAGATTATTGTTGGAGCCCTAAATAATTTTAAACAATTTTTTTTAGTTAAAATTGCTTCTTGTCGTATCGTATGAAAGGAAAATCCAATATCTAGCCCAACTAAAGGGGTCCATTAACATATCTAACCCACTTGCTTCCATCTCACCAAATTAGACACTTTCACCCATTTTGGACAAAATTACCTTTAGTTCTATATAACTTAGTATCCAACAATCTCCTCTTTCCCTTCTTTCCCTTTTAGTTATTTTCAAATTCTTACAACATAATTCATCAACCCAACCCAACCCAAGATCTAAACATATCCATATATCATTCAAGTTCATGTAAGTATTATTTCTTCATTTTTCATACACATTACTTGAATACTCAGTTGGTTATCTGAATGTTGTTGCGTGAAACTTGTAATTATTTGATTTCGTCATTTCCGCCCGACATGTCGCATTTAGTTTCTGTAAATGCGACAACTGTTGTCGCATCTGTGACAACATTACTCTTTTCGCAGTTGTGACAATATTTCTTTTGTAGCATCCGAGCGCATGTCGCATTTACGACTCATTGTCGCATTTGGCGTCAGATTTATAGATTCCTTGTCGCATTTGGCGTCACATTTATAGATTCATTGTCGCATTTACAGATACATTGCTTTTGTTTCGATTATGTGTTCATTTCATAAATGTAGACGTATGTCAACCAAAGAGAAGTGTACGTGTTTTTTTGTCTTGGAACGGACAATGGAGCACAATGAGAGATGTGATGACATACGTCGGTGGTAAATCGAAGTTGTTTGTTTTGTTAACAAAAATTGATTTGCAAAAGTTAAAAGAAAAAGTTTATAATGTCATCCGTGTTGATTCAACCTCGTACGATCTCCAAATGTCCATGCAAGCAACATACGGTCCAAATAAAGTGCGTGGAGGAGTAGCATCTATTGATGATGATGAAGATGTTATGGGATTCATAGAGTATTGCCAAATAAATCCGAATTATTTGATTCCACTGTATATTACTCTAAATATGCGAATAATAGATGATGAAGTATTGCGATGTAACAAGGACGGTCATATTGCTCCGAGCAAACCACCGGAAGTAGTAAGTTATGATCCCACTATCGAAATGGAGGCTCGTATGCATGGGAACTCAATTCAAACCTTCTTTCTTTTCATAATAGCCCAATTTAATGTTTTATAGGTCTCATCCCAAGCCAACACACCCCATGGAAACTCATTGAACAGTATTGGAAAATCTGCAAGGTCAATTATCCAATCCCTAACATGCCTATCGCTTGTGTTATCTAATATATTGCCATGCAGAAAGTATAACATGACCATCATAACAACATCTTGGTCATCTTGGCTGGTCGCATTCTCATCCTTCCAATCTATCGATTGGAAAACTTGTGCAATATCAACGGTCTTTATTGTCTTATATTTCCTGAAGTATTTCCTTCTCAATCTATGCAGCATCTTTAGTTTGTTCATCTTTTCCATAAACCCTCCCGTGTTTACTCCAAACCGTAAACCGCTAATAAGTTCAAACTCCCAATCTCCAAATCTCATCTCCACTCCTCTCACCTTGAACCACATCTCTCTGTGTTTACATCCTTTATGCACAATCTTTCTCGTTAGAACATGATGAACTATGGGAGAAGAAAAACTAGCAATCATCATATCCAAGTATTGTCCAAAACATGTTTTCCTGTATATTGCTAGATGCTTATCACTCAAGTTTTTTTATCACCGCCCCAGAATCCAAATTAAATCGAACAATTATTTGTGCGTCCGAATTAAACGTCTCAGGATATTTGTAATTGGAACTCCCTTTGCTCTTTTTTGCTTCCCTCTCATTATTCTGCAAGATAACACAATCAACACACACACGCAAACATTAAACACTATTAAAGGTTGTCGCAATTGAGCGCATTAAAAAAATGCGATAAATTATATGTATAATAGGTGTCGCATTTGAGCGCATTCTAGTCAAATGCGACAAAGTTTATATATAAAACCTTGTCTCATCCAGACAAAAATGCAACAAAGTTTGTACATGAATATTATCGTATCTGAGCGCATTCAACACCAAACTACCTTGTCGCATAATGCGGCAATAACTGTGAATTCCACAGATTCCATTAATACAAGATCTTAATTTTAGAGTAATTCTTAATTTTCTTCTAAATGTTTTGTATTTTTTTTTTCTTAAATATTAGAAAAGTAATATAGACAACGTACGTAGATTGCTAATAACAGTATAGTTTGACATTTGATTTTAGGACAACATAGGATAGGAATTAGGAGTCTTCACTTCTTTTGTTATTTATAGTAAGTAAAGCTTCCCAATCATTACATATGCATCCATTGTCCGAAAACCAAACAATGTAATAAGATATGGGTACAGTTCTACACACCAGTATATTTTCTTTAGATCTTTCTTTCTTTATTCTGATTATAGTGTATGATAATGAATTAATAAATTAATAATAAAAAAATTCCAAAAACATTTGTCAACAATTGCCCATCCCTTTCAAGCTCTTGCCTTTTGCTTTCTCTTTCTTTCTCGTCTTTTGTCTCATCTTCCCCAAAAAAGTGAAAAGGAGCTTATAATATATATAGAAATTACTTCATTTTCAATTGTTCTATACACTACTCTGCTTTGCTTCCTCAAAGCTCTAAACTTTAGGGTTTCCTTTCTCTTTTTTCTCTCTCCATACTCAAGATTTGAACTCTACCCATTCTCTGTTTCATCATTTCACGGTACAATCATTTTTCCCCAATTCATATTTCTTCTTTTTCCTTTTTAATCTCATTTAATTGGGTTTTCAATTTGATGCTTGGATGCTTGATTTTGTACGGGTATTTACCAGTTGAGTATGGTTTTTGCTTTAGGGGGCTGCTTGTTGGTTTTCAAAAGATTTGCGTTTTTAGGTCGATTTTTCTTTTCATCATGTGTATAGAAGATTTGATTTATTTTGGGGTTATAATGATGTTTCGCCTTTAGGAAGTTTTCATGGTTGTGAGTAGAAAAATAATGATTTTCAGATCTTGGTCCCCTTGATACTTAGATGGTATATTGATGATATAGTTACTGTAGTGTCTATTTTTCCATTTTCATGAATGTTTAGTGTTTATTTTATATCTCTATTGAAATGATTATTATATCTTATTTTTAGTTCATTTTTATATGCATTATCTTGAAATATTTGTTGCCATTTGTTCCTGATAAGTATCTTGGGTGTGTCTTCGAATTGTTGCAGTTAGATAAGTGTCCCGGGGAGGAGCCAAAGTATAGATGTAACCAGGAGCTTGGTTCCGAAAAGTATTGGACTCGGTTAAATACCATACTCGGTTGGCAGTTGTATAAACCTGTCCATTTTGTAGAGGGGCAATTGTATAGTTACACCGAATAAGTGCAGGATAGAAGCGCGATAGCAAGCTATGTGACGTCTAGAGCATTTGTAACTATTGTGTTAAATGTTTTCTTGCTTCATTTTGTGGGGTGATGCTTGGCTGTCATCTTCGAAACAATTGTTCCCACTGTTTCCGACATAGAACCTATCTTAGTCCATGTGGAGCTTTGTTTTCCGTTAAGTATTTCTAGTTGGACTAGGAGAAACCTTTTTTCGTGGCTGAAAGAAAATAGCTATCACGGGTGCTCTTTGTTGTGTGGCCGCTGGGCCACATGGAGAAAATTCACCTGCAGTTGGTAGGGACTCTTCAAACAATTGTCGTGAGCCCCATTGGCGGATTAACTCCAGTTTCTCACCTCCTCCTCCGCCGAGGAGGTGGGATTGCAGGTCACACTCAGATGCTGTAGCACATGGATCTCATGGAGTTCATGGTTCATCTCTCTCCTCAAACAGCAGAGGAAGCAGAAGTTGGGTTGGCAGCGAACGGTTAACCAATCATCATCATTCTGTATCAGATGGGGTGCTCTCTTATTCTGATAGCCTGCCTGATAATGTTCAGGAGCCCCGGTGGATGTCTCCAGCGCAGAAGTTTAATTCTGGTGATGTTGCTGCCTCTACTGTGGGAGGTAAAAACTTAATTTTAATGCTAATGCTCAAAAATTCAATTTATCCTGTTTTTGTTCGTATTTGGAATTTTACTATAAATATTATTTTAGAATTCTTCTTTGAATATTGGATGTTGTCAACTTGTTAACTATTGCCCCAGAAGAGATAGGAGGTTGTTTAAAGCATTTAGGCGCTATCTGTTTAATTAAGTTATTTAAGAATTTAAATGTTTTTGCTGCAATAGTCAGCTAAGAAGAAAGAACATAGGTTTTGGCTTTAGTTTTCACTCATTTCTCTCTCGTCAAATGAATAGAGCAAATTGATGGAGGATTATGTGATGGAAAACAGTAGGAACAGAAGGCAAACACACAGAGAAATAGAAGCAAAATAGTAGCGATGAATTTCGAAAATTAGAACTAGAACTCGAGAACAATGCAGCAAAATAAAGGTAACCAATAGGAAAGAAATACTAAAGCAAAACACAAACTTCTCTGCACTAGCCTAAGGAGAGATAAACTCGCTTCCAAGTTTACAGCCGAGGTACAAACAGTATTCTCAATGACATACTATGACTCTGCACCATAAAGTATATCTGACAGAAACCTCTTAACATCACTCCCTAAAATAATCAACTCCAACTAATTATTATTGCTTATACGTCCCTCTTTTCGCATGCCAGGTTCTAGGCCCGTAAGTAATCTGGTCAAAAAGCATTTTTATGTCCCTTCCATCATCAGACAACTGAACTCTGCTTATTATAGTGGTTTTGTTGTGGAGTTACTTCAAGAGTTAAGACCCTGGAATGAAGTTTTTGCTTTCTATGGCAATTAGAATTTTTAGCATTGCCTGACTGTCATTCAGACAGTCTAATGGTTTTAATAGATGGACCCGCCTGTGACCTTCAGATTCTCATTAGATAGCTACAATTACATTTTACTTTCTAAATTTTATACTAGTGGTTTGCCATCGAGATCATAAGTCAGGCTTGGACATTGGGAATGGCATAAAACTCCATCTTGCTTAGCATATTGGATTGTTGCTGAAGTATAGGATGAGTGCAACAATTTTGGGGTTGCATCCGGCAAAATAACCACAAAATAAGATGTAGCAATATCTTGGGATCCACCAAATAACAAATTACGTTTCTCACAACTTCTTTCAGGATAGCTACTGATTAATAATGTTTTTCAGCACCATGACCATGTGACCATTAGTTATAGAGAATCTTTTTTATCATATTGGCTCTTCAAAAAATTTATAGTAATAACCGGCAATTGATTAGGTTTTCCCCCTATGTCGCCATGCGGAAGGGCCATAGGGACGTCAAAAAGGGGACGCTGGAAAGCAGGGACACCTAGCGTCCTTGAACTGATAACCCTCTTTCGGCTCCCTTGGGACCAACAAGGGGTAGTACAGGAATATTCAGTTCTTGTCCATCAACTGTGGCTCTCACTCTTAGATTGTCATTTGATATTGCAAATAGTCAAATAGAAACATTTCTTTCACTGACAGTGTATCTTGCTTGTTATCATCCTTGTTGATGTGGTATCATTGTGTGCCAGTAAGCTAATGTAATAATATCTACTGACCAGATAGACAATTGTTTTTGTGATGCCTGCGTGTTCATGAAATTCTGCAGTTTTATGCTTTTCTGGTTTGTTGCTGATTGTCTGATGAACTTGTTATTTTATTTTTCTATGGATATTATTAACATTTTCTCAAACTACCAGGATCAAGATCCCATTCCTCTTGGTATCCTCGCTCTACTGAGGTGATTTTGGTTTTTATCATATTCGTTTTGATTGTACTGTTGAATAAATAAATTTTCTGACTTACTAGTTTTACCATTTTCTGTTTCATTTTTTAGAGGCCATTTGCTCATAGTGCTACTGTGGCATCCCCTAGTTTTGGGTCCCCATCCTCACTTTCTGAGCTCAACCTCTTGGAATCAGCTAGCAAAAGACCCTTTGCTTTCACAACTCGCAACTTCCCAAGCCGACGTTCTTACATGTCAAAAGCTGTTTATCCTCTAGTATTCCGCAACCCTGTTTCAGACTGTGAACCCTTTGCAGATTCTGATGTCAGCGGCATTGGTAGGTCGATGCCTGGTGAGGATCTGTCATCACCTTCTCTCTGGCCTGATAATAGTTCAAGTGTTGAGTATAAGTTCCACAAGTCCCTCACTGAACTCCAAAAGTCGGAGACATCACCAGACCCCAGTTTGAGCTCTAGAAGAGAGGGGTTTAGGTGGAGCAGTGCCAGCAGCTACGACTTGGGGCTTGATGGTGAAAGGTTTGACATAGCAGAGAACATCGATGCGGAGAGCATGAGGTCACCATGCTATTCTTTGCCAGATCAGAAGTGTGGAGTTTGTGGAAAACTTTTGTGGCAGAAGTCTCCTTGGAGTTCACATCGAATCATGCGAGGCAGCGACATGCCTATTGCTGGTGTATTACCGTGCAGTCACGTGTTCCATGCTGAATGCATAGAACAAGTGACCCCAAAGACCCAGATTCATGATCCACCTTGTCCTTTGTGCTTGAAAACCATTGAAGAAATCAACGAATCTGCATCAATTTCTGAGCCCTTGCAGGTGGCCTTGAGATCCATACGAGGAAGCAGAGGACTGATGATATCCGAAGTTCCGGGGTGTCAAAGTAACAGTGGGCACACTAATCACATCACGGAAAAACGCGGGGAAAATTGGCTTCAAGCAGCTCCACTGCAGAATGACAATGATTCTTCATTTACAAATCGCCTCAAAAAGCATTTCACTCTTAGGGGGAAGGTTGGTAAAGAAATTTTTAGTCCCAAGGTTTTCCACAAGAGGGGTTCATCTTCTAGCCAGGAACCTGTTCAACGCCAAATGTCGATGCAGTAGTCACATGTACGTATGTTTTGCTGGTAGATTTGAAGATTTTATCTTCGTTAAACCTAGCTCTTAAAGACTGTTTTCCCACTTAATCAGGCTCACCTTTTTGGGGCATTATTGAAACCCTTGTATATGTGATCCCTTACATAAGCTATGGCACATCTTCATTATAGGCAACATCTGATGTGTTATAACTTATAAGATAAGCTCTGGGAATTTCTTCTGTTACATTTTGTGAATATTATTAAGTGGAATTGCGAGCGAGCGAGCAGTTTTAAAGACTTGAAAGTGTCGGTCAACAATTTGTCTGGTTAGCTTGCTTAGGTCATTGTTTGTGCCTGAATGAATTTTCTTCTCCCCATTTCTTCACAGGAAAATGATTCTGTGGATGTGCATGCCACTGAAACTTAACCATTCTCTGAATCTTTTTCAGTCAAGTGCATGTCCATTGCAGTTCATGCAAGTGTGTCATGTCTCATGATACTTTCACATTCTAAATTTTTGGGTTTAGTGTTCATTAACATGTGTATTGGAGTCTTTTAGACTAAGAGGTCTTGATTTTGAATAGCAACTCTATTTATTTATTAAATTTGAGCATAAAAGGTAGAATGGGCCTGCCAGTTGAAGGGGCAATTTTTAAGCTGTAATAGAGACATACTAAAGGTATTCTTAAAACCTCACAAGACAGCTAAAGTTTCTGGGTCTAGCTACCATAAGTGTCATGTCTTTAAGACAAGTAAAGGTTGAATACATTGACACTGAAATTAGCTCAGAAACCCGACTGGCTTCTCGAATTTTAAAAATATATCGTTAGCTTCCTGAACTTGCTTATATGACATGTTTAACTCCTTATTGTTACATGGAAGCACAAGAGTAGATTTGGAAACTAAAACGCCTATCACTTTAACAAGTTTAGGAAGTTAACGAGACAATACAGTTGATTACAGTTGAGTTCGAGACTGTAGGTCTATATGGTGGTGTGGCTTTGGAGTTAGGTATATGAGAATAATATTTATAAACCATGAGAAACTGTCACTTCACTTTGCATAATCAAATGATAGCTCTCAACTACCAAGATATCTGTAAGAAGCCCCACTCCACTGGCTTTACTTTCAACTGATTCTATATGTTGAACGTGTGGCCATGTGATCCCATGTGCTGCTCTTTCGAATATAATCCTAACTAAACTCACCTCTATTTTTTTAACATGCTATGCTTTGACAATATTGTGTTGTATCACTATGGGATTTGTTCTTTTCCCTATCAAATCTTCCATGCTCTGTTTACGTGTTTTAATCCTTATTTATTTATCTATAAACCTCAGGAATATTATCATTGTTGTCTGTACCTAATATCATAAAATTTTGGCCTTTTGTATTAGGATGTGATGCAAAAATTGATCTTTTATTAGGTAAGATAAGATAGAGAAGCTTATCTTAATTGGTGATGTGTTGCAATTTTCTTGGAAGGTAACAAGTCTGCCAAATAGAAAGGAACATGAATTAGGTAAATTAAGATTTCCAAGTGATGTTTTGTAATAATTTTGTGAATGGAGGATTGTTAATTTGGTAGAGTTATGTTTGTGATGATGTTGCTGAGATTAAATTTGGTCCCACCCCCTAAAAACAACTCAGCAGAAGCAAATGGCTTCCAAAAAGTTGAACATCTACTGACCAGAATGATTGAATGGTGACTTTAGGAGTTAAAATTGATAAACTTTCTGGACATAAAGAGACTAGACAGCATTATACTGTTTTACAGAGGCTTTGATGTTGTCATAGGATGGGAGTATCATGTATGGCTGGCAATATATATTATATTAGTGTTAAATGAGTTAATCTTATTTCGATTCTGTTAGGAATTAGATCGGTTATTTGACACGTGGAATATGAAATTAGACATGTAACTACAAGAACAAAGATTTATGCGATTCGGTTATTTTTGCCTATATCTACGGATGAGAAGCACGTAATCAAATCTTATAGGACAATTACATCCAAATGTTCGTTCATATGCATATCCCAAAAATACAAGTTTGAAAACTCAAACAACACTTGCAGTCTTGGATGGGAGCATCTCTATCAATTATCAATAATATCTGAAATGATTTTTTGCAATTAAACTAATGGTTTCTGTACTGATACAAATCCTGCTGTAAAGATCATGATTATGAATAAGCAAGTTGAGAAAATATAAAGAGAAATAAATGCCAATAAGATATTAAATATGTCAAACCTCTCAGAAATCACATCTTGATGCAGTGAATTTGTATCAAAGCATCTTCTGCAATTTCAGAGAAGCATTTTTTCTTTATATGCAAAATGGAAATAATTCAAAGAATTAGAATTTCGTCGGTGCAATGCTTTTTTCTTTTTAATCTTTCTAACTTTTACAGCCAAACCCATCATTATTTTAAAATGTTGCTTGAAAAATTATCTTAAAAGTTCCCTACTGCTACATGCACATGCTTAGCCATTATCAATTTCCTTATAGATTTCTATAACTTGTTGAGCAAGGGGAATAAAGAATCAAAATAAGATAAAAAAGTTTCAACTTTCTAAACCCGACCGGGTGTATTTCTCCAGCAGTATTGTAGAATTTCTTCGATATTAATATGATACATTTACGGGTATACTGTGCTGCTTTAGTTTTAAAAGGCATAATATATCACCAACTTCCTGAAGTTGTCAAAAAACAGCCGATCTCTAAACTTCAAAATTTTACAATGAATCCCGTCAATTTGTTCATTTGGAACAAGTAACCCTTCAAATGTCACATGACAGCGCATGATTAGAACTTGAAAATGTTACAACTAACCCCCTACTATCATGCACTGCCAATCATGTGCTGCCACGTGACATTTGAGAGTTTATTTGTTCCAAATAAGCAAGTTGATGGAGTTAATTGTAACGTTTTGAAGTTGAGGAGTCAGTTGCAGTTTGTGGACAACTTCGGGCTGGGGGATGTATCATGCCTTTTTTAAATCAAGAAAGCTCCTTTTACATATTTCTTTAACAAGAAGGCGGCAAATGTGACAGCTCTATAAAATTCAAGAAAAAAGATACCATTAATTTATTTATAATCCTTCTTAATTAGCAGTATAATCTTCTGTTTTGCACATCTATAAATGCTGCTTCTTCCTCTTCTTCTATGTACACTTGCTCATACAAAAATTGGATCTCTTTGCTCAAATTCTGCAGGAAAAATGTCTTTTCTTGGAATTTGTTTATTAACTCTCATACTAGCCATCTCAAAAACAACTTATGGGTATGAAAACCAGTGGTCTAATGCACATGCTACCTTCTATGGAGGCAGTGATGCTTCTGCTACAATGGGTAAGAGCGAATTTCAAGTCTTATTAATGGAAGATGAGTTTGTTTTTTCGATACTTAATTGGGGTCTTTTCTTGTGTGTAGGAGGAGCTTGTGGGTATGGAAACATGTACAAAGAAGGGTATGGGACAAATACAGCAGCTTTGAGCACAGCTTTATTCAACAGTGGATTAACATGTGGAGCATGTTTTGAAATAAAGTGTGCAAATGATGGTAAATGGTGCTTATCAGGTACCATAATTGTTACAGCAACAAATTTCTGCCCTCCAAATAATGCACTTCCAAGCAATGCAGGGGGATGGTGTAATCCTCCATTGCAACACTTTGATCTTTCTCAGCCTGTTTTTCAACACATTGCTCATTATAAAGCTGGGATTGTCCCTGTTCAATATAGAAGGTTTGTTTCTATTTTCTTTAACTCTTCGAGCTTTTAGAGTAGCCAATTATTTAGTTACAACCCATTGAATAAGCATTAAGGGTCAAAATGATCCCTACAATTGGCAATAAGGATCAATTTAGACAACATAGTTTTCAAGTTAGCACGTTTTGACCAAATTAATACAAATTGATTGTATTTGTACTGGTTTATTAAAATTTATCATCTTAGGGAATTGAGTTGATATCTAAAATTCAGTTTCAGCTAAATTGATTGTCAAATTTAGGACCATTTTAATGGGTAAGTTGCACACCTTTAGGCACTAAAGTTAGGGGTAAGTTTCAAAAAAGTCATTGCAATTCATTTTGTGTCAATAAAATTATTGAACTTTTCTTCTATTGCAATAAGGTCACTTCTATTATTTCAAACAGAAAAAAAATTACGGAATAGTGACCTACAATCATATTGAAAAAAATTTACTTTTTCATATGACACGACAGTTATATGGCAGCTACAATATTTTTTTGGCTGCCAATATAACATGGCAACTATATGGATAAGGGACAAAACGTTTTTTGGGAACCGCAGATTTGATACTATGAAATGATACAAATTAAATTCTAATGTTTATAACAAAGATCAATTTTAGCCTATGAGACTGCAAATTTGTGGTTTCAGAGCAGACCTTTTAAACAATTTCATTGGTATAATTTCATAATTTTTTTTGTTGGTTTTTTGTAACTTATCAGTAACACACTAAATATTTTAGACGCTTCGCAAAAATTGTGATTAGCTTATATGTGGGATTTTCACAATTTTTTTTGTAATTGTGTTAACATACTAAATATATCAGACATAATTAATATTTGGAATGTCTAAAATGTGACGGTTAAATAACAATCAAATCAGTTTTTTCAAATTTTCGGTAATGAATGACTAAAATTGATTTTGATAAAAAAAACGTTAGGGTTAAATAACAGTTTCCCTGAAAAATTTAGTTTTTTTTAATGTCATGTGTGTGTCATACGCTAAAAATAAGTAATTTCCAATGTAGTTGTCAGGCCATTATTCCAATGAGTTTGTTCGTCTTAAATAGCCGAAATGATTTTATTGCAATAAATAAAGTTAAATGATTTTTTTTAAACCACCTCTAAATTTTAGGGTATTTTGAATCCTTAGCTTAGAGTTGAGTTGCATTTGAACAGATGCTATTAGGCTTAAAGCACTATTTGGCTCCAGATCTATCTAAAATTGTGTCATTTGGCCCTTGACCTATTATTTGGTCACATTTGGCCCCTGATCTATCCCAAATTGGTGAACTTTCACCCAATTTGGGTTCAAATTTAACCGAATCAAGTAATGATATTTTGACACTTGAAATTATTAGATTTTAGTTTAGGATCTTTTTTTTTTTTTTTTTTTTAATCTAATTAATTATTTTCACATAATGTGAAAAAAGACTTTAAGAAATATCACGTTTCAAGTTCAATTGTCAATAAATATTGTTACTTATCAATAAGATAATGATTCGGTTAAGTTTGAATCCAAATTGGGTGAAAGTTCACCAATTTGGGATAGATCAGGGCTAAATGTGACCAAATAATAGGCCAGGGGCCAAATGACATAATTTTAGATAGGTCAGGGACCAAATAATGCTTTAAGCGGATGCTATTATACAAAAGGCAGTTAATAATTTAAGGCTGAAGAAGTAACTAAAGTAAATTATATTTTGGATGCAGGGTTGGATGTAGAAGAAGTGGAGGAATAAGGTTCAGAATAAATGGACATTCATACTTCAACCTTGTCCTAATAACAAACGTTGGTGGAGCAGGTGATGTTGTGTCTGTCTCCGTAAGAGGATCTAAAACTGGTTGGCAACCAATGTCTCGAAACTGGGGTCAGAATTGGCAAAGCAACTCTTATCTAAATGGCCAACCACTCTCCTTTAAAGTCACTACAAGTGATCGCCGCTCTGTTATCTCCCATAATGTTGCTCCATCTAACTGGGCTTTCGGCCAAACCTTCACCGGCAGACAGTTTTTGCCCAAAAACTAACCCAAAAAAAATTACTTTCACTGTGGTAATTACTACTAATTGATTCTGATTTACTACAGATCTGTATATTTTTATATTTCCTCATGTGTCGGTATAATAGGATCCTTTTAGACATGGTCCTAAGGTTAAGGTTAGTGATTGATTTGGAATTAAGGGTCAAAATCACCAATAAAGTTAGCAATGGTGATCAATTTAAACCAAATCTATCAATTGAGTCTCCAAAGTTATTAATTATTAAAAGGGTCGTTTTGACCCTTGATTTGATTCATTTGGTATGTTTAAAAACCATTTTTTAGGTTTGTCCATATGTCATGCCCAAAATCAAATGGGTCATGGATCATTTATTTGATCATTTAGGCTTTTAGCTGGGAAGCTGTGGCCTTTGATATGCTTGTACCTTTGATATGATTGTACCCTTTTCAAATAGTTTAGATAGTTTGAAATGTTTTAGCCTTTAAGCTTGTGGATATAATTTCATTAGCCTTTAGGGGGTTATGGAAATTATTCATTGTATTTTATGATACAATTTTACAATTTAATCCATAAAGATTGAATTAGAAATGTCAAAATTGATTATTTCAATTTTATCATGTAATAATAGTATTATCTATTCCATGTAATATCATTAAGAATTGTTTTGATAATCTACATATTTTGTTCCTATTTTGCAGTTTCTAATAAGGCTTGTCATTGAACAAAGCTATTCATGAACAGTTCCAACTAAATAAAAATTCGATTATGTTTTAACTCTATTTATAAATGAACGAGCTGAATTTGAACATAGCGAAACTCAACTTAAAGACTCACGATCAAACTCATTCACCGATTTATAAACATGCTCATGAATAAATTCGAGAACTGATTCGAACTTCAAAACGATACAACTTAACAGTATAGGTTTCAAAAGTACTTAATTCATGTAAAAAAAATTCAAATCAACATAATCAAGCTATTTCTCATGAAATAATAAACAAGTAGTTCAACAGTAGCTAACGAGCTGATTATGAACAAACCAAAGTTGAGCTCGATTACAGCCTCAATTTCAGTAAGAAAACAAATTTCCTGAAAGCAGACTCATATTGCTCTTTTAGAATTAAAAACGACGAGCCGTTTAAATAACCGAACAACAGAAGAGATTCAGCGCTATATTAAAACCAAGATGTAACCTATAATACAACACGAACACTTGCATTAATCCAGATCCAGTAACTGGAGTGCTTCATACACAAAATTAGTGTCCAAAAACAACATAAACTAGGGTTTTCTAGTTTGCAAATAGCATAGATACACACCAATTAAACCATGGATCAAACTTGAATATGAAATAGCGGCAAACCAGAAGCTTTCTTCACCAACCTGTAAAACAGAGAAACTTAAACAACACAAGCAAATCAATCTATCAAACAAACAATGAACAAAGAAAAAATGCATAAAAATGATATTGATTAGCCCGCGTTGCCATCACTGCCCCATCGATAAACGAAGTTAGGCTCTGACCGCGGGCAGTCTTCATCGCAGGATTGAACCTCTAATCGGGCTCAAGCAGATCTGCCTCGCCCTCTTTCAAATGAATAGCCGCCGGCAGCCCATAAAATACAGGAGGGTGGCTTAAGAAAGAGTTTGAAGAGATAGGTTGAGATCGAAGAGAGGTCCTCTCTTTGCTCAGATAAGATCAAGTAGATGAGTTTTGGGGTTTAGGGTTTTTCCTTCTTATAGTGCGACGGTTAATTGTGATCCCTGATATGCCCTCGTGATTTTTCAATATTACACTGGTTTAGGCATGTGTTTTCCGCCGTACAAGGGTATTTCTGATACGAAATATATATTTCTGGTTTATCCTAATTTTTTTTACAATAAAAAAAAAAGTGAAAAAAAAAACAGTGTTATTGTAAAAAAAAAAAAAAAAAAAAGTAGGATTTCAGATAATCTGATAATCTGATAAAAAGCTCTCGGTGGAATCTGATAATCTGGAGGCTATTAGCAGGATTTTAGATAGCCAGGCTGTTTGTCTGAAGAGCCAGAATCTCATCAAAGCTATTTTAAGGCTTCGTCCTGCCTTTGAGTATCTTAATTTCTCCCATATTTTTAGGGAGCAAAACCGCGTGGCGGATCGCTTAGCAGCTGCTGGGCATGGGAGAATGTTAGGTGTGTTTCTACCCTCTCTGTTCCTCCTTCTTTTCTTTTTCCTTCTCTCCTAGAGGATAGGATTGGGGTCAGCCTTCCTAGACTGATCCCGGTGTAGGTTTTTTGTTGGTTTTGTTTTTTTCCTTTCCTTTCTTACCAAAAAAAAAAAAAAAAAGTAGGATAAATTAGAGTAACTTCGTGGTTACTATTAGGACCAATTTGTAATTTGAAGAGAGTGAGCATTGAGAGCAAGGTTATCAGAACCGGACCGGACATCAAACCGGATTTGTAACTGGATCACGGGTCACTTGGTCGGATTGGATGACTCAGATCGGATGACGATCATGCCGGATGCATCATACTTGCATCGATGACATCGGAATTACAAAGGCAACTATGCTTGTTCCATCATCATGCACCTAAAGGAACTGTTCGGGAAACAGACCAGGTGCGAACGCTACAAGATATCCAAGTTGCTATATCGCAGTAGGATACAAGAGGGCACATCTATCATGACACATTGTGTCAAGATGATTGGCTACATTACCAAACTTCCTAGTATTGGATTTGCGATGGATAACGAATTAAGCATAGACTTAATTCCTCAATCCCTCCCAGAGAGTTATTCACAGTTCATTATGAACTATCAGATGAATGACTTGCAAACCTCTTTTGAAGAGCTTGCAAATATACTCAAGTCAGTTGAGCCCAATATGAAGAAAGGTAAGCCGTGCCCAACAAAACTAAGGGAAAGGAAGTGAAGAAGCCCAAAGGAGAGTGCCACTTCTGTGGTGAAGACGGGCATTGGAAAAGAAACTGTTGGTGTACCTAGCCTTCCTCAAAAGGGGAAGAAGCCAGGACTTCAACATCTGGTATGTTTTATATTGAAATTTCACAGTCTGAATCTTTTGGTATTTGATACCGGATGCAGCCTAAGGATATTCTAGGAATATCTAGAAATATTATTTCTATTAGCCGTCTTGTTGACGACGGTTCTCATATTTCAATAAAGAACAATAGTTGCAATTTTTATAAAGATTCGATCTTTTATTTTTCAGGAATATCACAAAATGGGATTTATGTGTTAGATGATAAAACTCCTGTTTTTGCAATCGATACCAAAAGACATAAGCTAGATAATTCAACTTACTTGTGGCATTGTCGTTTAGGCCATATAAACAAGAGACGCATGCTAAAGCTACATTCAGATGGGCTTATAGATCCAATCGATTCTGAATCATTGGAAACATGCGAATCATGTTTAAAAGATAAAATGACAAAGACACCCTTTAGCAATAAAGGTGAGCGTGTATCAGACACTCTAGGACTCATTCATTCAGATGTATGTGGTCCTATGTCAGTCCAAGCAAGAGGAGGATTCAGATACTTCATTAGCTTCATAGATGATCATACTCGCTATGGTTATATCTACTTGATGAGGCACAAATCAGAAGCCTTTGACAAGTTCAAATGCTTCAAGAATGAAGTGGAAAATCAATTAGGAAAGAAAATAAAAACACTTCGATCTGATCGAGGTGGCGAATATCTTTCTGATGATTTTCTGAATTATCTAACTGAATGTGGGATATGCTCACAATGGACACCTCCCTATACACCACAACACAATGGTGTATCCGAGAGGAGAAACCGTACCCTATTAGAAATGGTACGATCTATGATGAGCATGACCTTACTTCCAAAGACGTTCTGGGGCTATGCCTTAGAAACTGCCCTCTTCACCTGAACCGAGTACCAACTAAATCCGCTGTTTCCACACCATATGAATTGTTCGTTGGTAAGAAACCCGTGTTCTCGTTCATGAGAGTATGGGGTTGTTCAGCATATGTCAAACGCGTTGCGTCCGACAAATTAGATTCTAAATCTGATAAATGTTTCTTCATTGGATATCCCAGGGAAACCATAGGGTATTACTTCTATCATCCAGATGATCAGAAAGTAATAGTATCCAAACACGCAACCTTCTTAGAGAAAGAGTTTCTCGAAGAAACACAAAAGGGAAGCGTGATTGAACTCGACGAAGTTCAAGAGGAAGAAACAACGACTGAAACAACAGAAGCGGTTGAGGTACCCAAAGAAGTCCCATTAGATGAGACTCCAGTGGCACCTATTCGTAGATCATGAAAACTTCATGAACTCCCAGTTAGATATGGTTTTCTAGTGGGAGATGATGACGAGGTTCCCGTGTTAGACGACGAACCCGAGAACTACGAAGAGGCTCTTACTAGTCCAGATTCTAAAGCATGGCTTGAGGCCATGGATTCTGAAATGGATTCCATGTATACTAACCAAGTTTGGACTTTGGTTGATCCACCCGAAGGGATAAAACCCATTGGGTGCAGGTGGATCTTCAAAAAGAAGACTGACATGGATGGAAAGGTTAGCACCTACAAGGCTAGGTTGGTAGCGAAGGGATATCGTCAGAAACAAGGTGTTGATTATGACGAAACCTTCTCTCCTGTTGCTATGTCCAAATCAATCAGAATCATGCTTGCAATTGCCGCTCATTTTGATTATGAGATTTGGCAAATGGATGTGAAAACAGCTTTCCTAAATGGAAATCTGCTTGAGGATGTATACATGATGCAGCCTGAAGGTTTCATATCAAAGGATGCAAATAAAGTTTGCAAACTTCAGAGATCCATTTATGGACTCAAGCAAGCATCTAGAAGCTGGAACAAGCGTTTTGACGAAACCATAAAACAATTTGGTTTCGAACAAAATTGCGAAGAAGCTTGCATTTACAAGAAAGCAAGTGGGAGCTCTATAGCATTTCTCATACTATATGTGGACGATATACTGTTAATGGGAAATGACATTGCTCTATTACAATCGGTGAAAGTTTGGTGAAGCAGCCTATATACTTGGTATAAAGATCTACAGAGATAGATCGCGTAGACTGCTTGGTCTTTCACAGGCTACATATATTGAAAAGGTGCTAAATCGGTTTAGCATGCTTGAATCGAAACGAGGTAACTTACCCATAGTACATGGAGTAAAGTTAAACAATCATCAATGTCCTAAAACTGATGATGACAAACGACGCATGGCTGTAGTCCCGTACGCCAGCGCGATCGGTTCGATTATGTATGCTATGCTATGCACTAGACCTGATGTAGCGTTCGCGTTATCTGTAACGAGTCGTTACCAAGGGAATCCGGGAGACGAGCATTGGATTGCCGTCAAGAACATTCTTAAGTACTTGAGAAGGACTAAAGATATGTTCCTAGTGTACGGAGAAGGAGATCTGAAAATACAAGGATTTTCAGATGCTAGTCATCTCACAGATGAGAATGATTTTAAATCCCAATCAGGATACCTGTTTATCCTAAATGGGGGCGCGGTCAGTTGGAAAAGTTCCAAGCAGGGAAGCATAGCTTTCTCTACGACCGAGTCAGAGTACATCGCTGCTGCGGAAGCGGCAAAGGAAGCAGTTTGGATTAGAAAGTTCATTACAGAACTAGGTGTGGTGCCTGACATTGTCAATCCCATTACTCTTTACTGTGATAACAATGGAGCCATTGCGCAAGCAAAGGAACCACGGTCTCATAATGCATCCAAGCACTACCTAAAGCGATACCACATCATAAGAGAGATTGTGGCTAGAGGAGATGTGAGAATAGAAAGAGTACCTACAGAGGACAACGTTGCAGATCCGTTGACAAAGCCTTTAACCCAGAAAGTACATGATCGTCATTTAACTTCTACTGGGATAAGTTTTAGAAACAATTGGCTTTAGTCCAAGTGGGAGTATGTTGGGGTTTAGTGTCCTATAGTCAATTGTTGTGGGATACAAACTTATTGTAAATGAATTGTTCTTTATATCATTTGTTTTAATGAGATATATGTTTTATAACTATATAAAGGCAATCCTTTTTAAGCACTGAATAAAGTCTAATAAAAGGAAATCCGTAAGTTTGTTTAAAGTGACTATAAAGTGTTCATACAAGCATGAAGTGAGACAAAACTTTATAATAAACTAATAAACTTAAAACCACCCCAAATCAAGTGATATGTTTAGGATTGATATATCACGGTTGAGACTTGTATGTAACAATGTCTTCTGTCCGACAGAAAGCTGATCTCACAAGCTTCATATATATAGATATCTGGACAGTTACATAGATCCGGTGAAACGTTGTTCATTAGGATTGGGGATCCTTGAGATAACAGGATGGGTAGATTCATCCTTGTCAACTGTTCATCTCATTGGTATTACTAGGTATAACTAATCCTCAGACTCAAAAGAATGTTAATTGGTCATCCTGAATTACTGAATGTGAGACTTTAATCCTGCGGTCCCACGATCCTTAACAGAGATGACTCTGGGGTGTGAACTGCAAAGGTTGGGTGTTACAGGAAGTAATGTCAGTGTAGTTATACATTGGATTGAGCATTTATCACTCCCGATTAATGGGAGATACATCCAAGGATCGCTTGTGGAAGACTCGACTCTAAACCCTTGCAAGGTGATAGCTTAAGAGTAGAAATACAGATTTCACTTAACCTATCTTTTTGAGTTGACTCGGCCAAGAACAAGTAAAACGAGCGTCTCGCTATATGTGACTTGACATTACCCATAGTCATAAGATTCAGTTCAAGGATGTAGTTGATAAAGGATCGAATTATACCGTAACTAATATGGAAGGGTTAACGACAGAATCAACCTGTCTTCTTAACGGACTCTGGGGGAATGATTACAGACTTGCCAATAACATACTCAGTACATCATTCCGTTATGCAAGGATTAAATATAATTCTTGAAGAAATTAATTTAATAGTTGCATACGGCCAAAAGTAGTAAGAACCTAATGGATCACACATAAGACTTGGAACCAAAAGAGAGATGGATATGATTAATAGATGGAAGCCCAATTGAGCCCAGTAAGGCCCAAATATATGGAGGGGGGCGAAATTTGTATATAGAGATAAGGAATTGATTTTATTCCATTAATCCTAATTTGATTAGGATTATGAATTAAATTAATTAAGAGATAATTAAATTAGGAGTTTTAATTGGATTAATATACTCCTATTATTATCCTAAATATATATTAGATATATAGTGAGATAATAATTAGGAATCCTTTTCCGAATGGATTCCTATTAAGTAACCTATTCCTATCTAACTAGGGTTTAGATTCAAGCAACTATATATACCCCCTCCCATGTGAATTTCGACCAAGCCTCTAACCCCCCCTATAGTGATTTTCGAAATTACTAATTAGAGAGAGAAAAAGAATTCCCATCCCATAGTTCGTGGACAAGAATTCATACGGCATTCCATCGATTGATTAATCTTATTCATCCCTCTTTCTCTTTGATCTTGTGTTGGTTAATTAGAGGCAATCTATTTTGGTTGCATCTCATAAGGGTTGATTTCATCTTAACCTCTCCGTGTTAAACTTTGTGGTTGGAATCTCGGAGAAGAATTGTGGGCGCTTCTTTAACAACGGTAGATTGTTCATCGAAAGGTATTCCTTCTTATCCCTCTTTATATGAAATAACGATTAACGGATCCTATGGTTAAAAGGAAATAGGCTAAAATTTTTATATTTCCGCTGCTATACCTTAACCCTAATTTCCTTCAGTGGTATCAGAGCCATCGTTAAATCCGTTATTTCATATATGAAAATATAGAAGTTTTCAATAGGATTGAATAAATATTTATGGTTAGGATTAAATGACAAATAGTTTTGATTAATTAATTCTAAAGATAAATAAAGTTTTGATTAATTATTAATTAAAACTGATTATGCTTATGTTCCTAATTATTTCGGTTGATAATCATTATAACAAAATCTATTAGTTTTATAGTTAGGTTGATAAAATTAGTTTTATTAATTCTAAATGATAAAACGGAAATCTATTGTAGTTTTTCCTATTTCTGAAAATCGTTTTAAAATTGTTTTAGAACTGATATATATACATATACATATATATATATATTTAATAAAAAAAACGACAGCAGCCCGAGTCGCGCCTCACGGCACGACTGGCCGCTGTCGCGCGGCTGCTGCCTCGCGGCAGCAGCCGCGTGCGGCGCAGGGGCGCCGCTGCCGCAAGGCAGCGGCGTCCCGTGTGCCCTAAGGGCTGCTGCCAATCGGCAGCAGCCCGCTCTCGGGCCCGGCCCGATACCCACTTGATTTTAAATGGTTTAAAATCGTTTTGTATTAAATGTATATATATGTTTGAGAAATTAATAGTTTTCTGTTTTGATTATCGAATGAAAAATTCGTTTAAATGTTTGTTTTTACCAATATGTAAATCAAAGTGTTAAATGAATTGAAATCAAAATAATTGGGACGTGCATAATCAACGTTTTATATGGTTATATTAATCTAAGGATTAATATAAAGATACAAAACGATTAGAAGTAAAATTGGATGAAAGTTAATTTGACGAGTTAATGTGATTAACCTAAATATTACATAAGCCGGTTATGTAATCAACCAATTAAATTTATTTAATTGAGTCTATGCATGTTTGGAGTTATGGACATATTTGGACCCTCTTTTAGTCTTTTGGTATTTTTGAAATAGGGCCTGCGCGTCCTGCCTTTCTACTATCTATTGTAATTTCTCCTCTCATCTGATTCCCTTCAATTCAATTGAAGTTTTCTTATAGTAGTATAGAAATTAATATGTAATTTCAAGGCGCCATGGAGAAGACGGGGGACCTAAAAAGAAATATGTAATAGTTAGTATTTCTTTAGGTTTGGCCTTTTATTCCGTCTCTGGCTCGACGGAATAATTTAGATGATATGTCCATAACGCCAATGTATGTGAATGTATGTATGTCTGATGTATGCTAAAGCAAATCAAGACTAAGTTAGATTATGAGACTTAAATAAAATCCCTCGTTTAAAAGTTAAGTAAATAAGCAAGTTATTAAAATTGGTTGCCCCTCCCTAATATTATAATTCAGCCGGCAGTACTGGGGGCCTTTGGGTTGTTGAGCAAACTCAAGCTCGGGGTCTTATGGTAACACCTGAATTGTCGAAAGTCATTCTTTCATGAATATGGGGTAATACTTAAATTAGATTATGATAATTGGATGAGCAAACTCATGTTGTCATAAACTAATGGGCAATATGGTTGGGATTAATATGAATAACATATTAGTTACTAATGTGGTAAGTAACCCAATAACCTAGGAGTCACATTCGAGATGTGATTGATTACATGAATCTACCTAACAGATGGGATTAGCTTGTTGAGCAAACTCAAGGCGAAATCTCAGGAGTTAGGATCCTAGCTCACTAAAGGATTTGTGAAATTCTTCGAATTAATATGGAGGGTTATTAATTTGGCAAAATAGTGGGAGCAATCTGAAATAAACTAAAAGGCCTATAATTTTAGATTGATATACTTTAAAGCAAATGAATGACATACGTTTACTCTTTCTCACATCTCAAGTTTTAAATTAAAACACTCTTAAAATCATGACTAACACCAATCTGCAAAACATTCTTACCGATAACAAATTGAATTGTTCAAACTTCACCGACTGGTTTCGTAACCTCAAAATCGTTTTGAAGTTCGATAAAATAGGGTATGTACTTGATACATCGATACCCCCTATCCCTGAGGATGATGCTCCCATCGAGAAAATCGATGCTTACCAAAAGCACAAGGCTAATGACGATCATGCCGGATGCATCATACTTGCATCGATGACATCGGAATTACAAAGGCAACTATGCTTGTTCCATCATCATGCACCTAAAGGAACTGTTCGGGAAACAGACCAGGTGCGAACGCTACAAGATATCCAAGTTGCTATATCGCAGTAGGATGCAAGAGGGCACATCTATCATGACACATTGTGTCAAGATGATTGGCTACATTACCAAACTTCCTAGTATTGGATTTGCGATGGATAACGAATTAAGCATAGACTTAATTCCTCAATCCCTCCCAGAGAGTTATTCACAGTTCATTATGAACTATCAGATGAATGACTTGCAAACCTCTTTTGAAGAGCTTGCAAATATGCTCAAGTCAGTTGAGCCCAATATGAAGAAAGGTAAGTCGTGCCCAACAAAACTAAGGGAAAGGAAGTGAAGAAGCCCAAAGGAGAGTGCCACTTCTGTGGTGAAGACGAGCATTGGAAAAGAAACTGTTGGTGTACCTAGCCTTCCTCAAAAGGGGGAGAAGCCAGGGCTTCAACATCTGGTATGTTTTATATTGAAATTTCACAGTCTGAATCTTTTGGTATTTGATACCGGATGCAGCCTAAGGATATTCTAGGAATATCTAGAAATATTATTTCTATTAGCCGTCTTGTTGACGACGGTTCTCATATTTCAATAAAGAACAATAGTTGCAATTTTTATAAAGATTCGATCTTTTATTTTTCAGGAATATCACAAAATGGGATTTATGTGTTAGATGATAAAACTCCTGTTTTTGCAATCGATACCAAAAGACATAAGCTAGATAATTCAACTTACTTGTGGCATTGTCGTTTAGGCCATATAAACAAGAGACGCATGCTAAAGCTACATTCAGATGGGCTTATAGATCCAATCGATTCTGAATCATTGGAAACATGCGAATCATGTTTAAAAGGTAAAATGACAAAGACACCCTTTAGCAATAAAGGTGAGCGTGTATCAGACACTCTAGGACTCATTCATTCAGATGTATGTGGTCCTATGTCAGTCCAAGCAAGAGGAGGATTTAGATACTTCATTAGCTTCATAGATGATCATACTCGCTATGGTTATATCTACTTGATGAGGCACAAATCAGAAGCCTTTGACAAGTTCAAATGCTTCAAGAATGAAGTGGAAAATCAATTAGGAAAGAAAATAAAAACACTTCAATCTGATCGAGGTGGCGAATATCTTTCTGATGATTTTCTGAATTATCTAACTGAATGTGGGATATGCTCACAATGGACACCTCATTATACACCACAACACAATGGTGTATCCGAGAGGAGAAACCGTTCCCTATTAGATATGGTACGATCTATGATGAGCATGGCCTTACTTCCAAAGACGTTCTGGGGCTATGCCTTAGAAACTGCCCTCTTCACCCTGAACCGAGTACCAACTAAATCCGCTGTTTCCACACCATATGAATTGTTCATTGGTAAAAAACCCGTGTTCTTGTTCATGAGAGTATGGGGTTGTTCAGCATATGTCAAACGCGTTGCGTCCGACAAATTAGATTCTAAATCTGATAAATGTTTCTTCATTGGATATCCCAGGGAAACCATAGGGTATTACTTCTATCATCCAGATGATCAGAAAGTAATAGTATCCAAACATGCAACCTTCTTAGAGAAAGAGTTTCTCGAAGAAACACAAAAGGGAAGCGTGATTGAACTCGACGAAGTTCAAGAGGAAGAAACAACGACTGAAACAACAGAAGCGGTTGAGGTACCCAAAGAAGTCCCATTAGATGAGACTCCAGTGGCACCTATTCGTAGATCATGAAAAGTTCATGAACTCCCAATTAGATATGGTTTTCTAGTGGGAGATGATGACGAGGTTCCCGTGTTAGACGACGAACCCGAGAACTACGAAGAGGCTCTTACTAGTCCAGATTCTAAAGCATGGCTTGAGGCCATGGATTCTGAAATGGATTCCATGTATACTAACCAAGTTTGGACTTTGGTTGATCCACCCGAAGGGATAAAACCCATTGGGTGCAGGTGGATCTTCAAAAAGAAGACTGACATGGATGGAAAGGTTAGCACCTACAAGGCTAGGTTGGTAGCGAATGGATATCGTCAGAAACAAGGTGTTGATTATGACGAAACCTTCTCTCCTGTTGCTATGTCCAAATCAATCAGAATCATGCTTGCAATTGCCGCTCATTTTGATTATGAGATTTGGCAAATGGATGTGAAAACAACTTTCCTAAATGGAAATCTGTTTGAGGATGTATACATGATGCAGCCTGAAGGTTTCATATCAAAGGATGCAAATAAAGTTTGCAAACTTCAGAGATCCATTTATGGACTCAAGTAAGCATCTAGAAGCTGGAACAAGAGTTTTGACGAAACCATAAAACAATTTGGTTTCGAACAAAATTGCGAAGAAGCTTGCATTTACAAGAAAGCAAGTGGGAGCTCTATAGCATTTCTCATACTATATGTAGACGATATACTGTTAATGGGAAATGACATTGCTCTATTACAATCGGTGAAAGTTTGGTTATCTGGTAACTTCTCAATGAAAGACCTTGGTGAAGCAGCCTATATACTTGGTATAAAGATCTACAGAGATAGATCGCGTAGACTGCTTGGTCTTTCACAGGCTACATACATTGAAAAGGTGCTAAATCGGTTTAGCATGCTTGAATCGAAATGAGGTAACTTACCCATGGTACATGGAGTAAAGTTAAACAATCATTAATGTCCTAAAACTGATGATGACAAACGACGCATGGCTGTAGTCCCGTACGCCAGCGCGATCGGTTCGATTATGTATGCTATGCTATGCACTAGACCTGACGTAGCGTTCGCGTTATCTGTAACGAGTCGTTACCAAGGGAATCCGGGAGACGAGCATTGGATTGCCGTCAAGAACATTCTTAAGTACTTGAGAAGGACTAAAGATATGTTCCTAGTGTACGGAGAAGGAGATCTGAAAATACAAGGATATTCAGACGCTAGTCATCTCACAGATGAGAATGATTTTAAATCCCAATCAGGATACCTGTTTATCCTAAATGGGGGCGCGGTCAGTTGGAAAAGTTCCAAGCAGGGAAGCGTAGCTTTCTCTACGACCGAGTCAGAGTACATCGCTGCTGCGGAAGCGGCAAAGGAAGCAGTTTGGATTAGAAAGTTCATTACAGAACTAGGTGTGGTGCCTGACATTGTCAATCCCATTACTCTTTACTGTGATAACAATGGAGCCATTGCGCAAGCAAAGGAACCACGGTCTCATAATGCATCCAAGCACTACCTAAAGCGATACCACTTCATAAGAGAGATTGTGGCTAGAGGAGATGTGAGAATAGAAAGAGTACCTACAGAGGACAACGTTGCAGATCCGTTGACAAAGCCTTTAACCCAGAAAGTACATGATCGTCATTTAACTTCTACTGGGATAAGTTTTAGAAACAATTGGCTTTAGTCCAAGTGGGAGTATGTTGGGGTTTAGTGTCCTATAGTCAATTGTTGCGGGATACAAACTTATTGTAAATGAATTGTTCTTTATATCATTTGTTTTAATGAGATATATGTTTTATAACTATATAAAGGCAATCTCTTTTAAGCACTGAATAAAGTCTAATAAAAGGAAATTCGTAAGTTTGTTTAAAGTGATTATAAAGTGTTCATACAAGCATGAAGTGAGACAAAACTTTATAATAAACTAATAAACTTAAAACCACCCAAATCAAGTGATATGTTTAGGATTGATATATCACGGTTGAGACTTGTAACAATGTCTTCTGTCCGACAGAAAGCTGATCTCACAAGCTTCATATATATAGATATCTAGACAGTTACATAGATCCGGTGAAACGTTGTTCATTAGGATTGGGGATCCGATTTGAGATAACAGGATGGGTAGATCCATCCTTGTCAACTGTTCATCTCATTGGTATTACTAGGTATAACTAATCCTCAGACTCAACAGAATGTTAATTGGTCATCCTGAATTACTGAATGTGAGACTTTGATCCTGCGGTCCCACGATCCTTAACAGAGATGACTCTGGGGTGTGAACTGCAAAGGTTGGGTGTCACAGGAAGTAATGTCAGGGTAGTTATACATTGGATTGAGCATTTATCACTCCCGATTAATGGGAGATACATCCAAGGATCGCTTGTGGAAGACTCGACTCTAAACCCTTGCAAGGTGATAGCTTAAGAGTAGAAATACAGATTTCACTTAACCTATCTTTTTGAGTTGACTCGGCCAAGAACAAGTAAAACGAGCGTCTCGCTATATGTGACTTGACATTACCCATAGTCATAAGATTCAGTTCAAGGATGTAGTTGATAAAGGATCGAATTATACCGTAACTAATACGGAAGGGTTAACGACAGAATCAACCTGTCTTCTTAACGGACTCTGGGGGAATGATTACAGACTTGCCAATAACATACTCAGTACATCATTCCGTTATGCAAGGATTAAATATAATTCTTGAAGAAATTAATTTAATAGTTGCATACGGCCAAAAGTAGTAAGAACCTAATGGATCACACATAAGACTTGGAACCAAAAGAGAGATGGATATGATTAATAGATGGAAGCCCAATTGAGCCCAGTAAGGCCCAAATATATGGAGGGGGGCGAAATTTGTATATAGAGATAAGGAATTGATTTTATTCCATTAATCCTAATTTGATTAGGATTATGAATTAAATTAATTAAGAGATAATTAAATTAGGAGTTTTAATTGGATTAATATACTCCTATTATTATCCTAAATATATATTAGATATATAGTGAGATAATAATTAGGAATCCTTTTCCGAATGGATTCCTATTAAGTAACCTATTCCTATCTAACTAGGGTTTAGATTCAAGCAACTATATATACCCCCTCCCATGTGAATTTCGACCAAGCCTCTAACCCCCCCTATAGTGATTTTCGAAATTACTAATTAGAGAGAGAAAAAGAATTCCCATCCCATAGTTCGTGGACAAGAATTCATACGGCATTCCATCGATTGATTAATCTTATTCATCCCTCTTTCTCTTTGATCTTGTGTTGGTTAATTAGAGGCAATCTATTTTGGTTGCATCTCATAAGGGTTGATTTCATCTTAACCTCTCCGTGTTAAACTTTGTGGTTGGAATCTCGGAGAAGAATTGTGGGCGCTTCTTTAACAACGGTAGATTGTTCATCGAAAGGTATTCCTTCTTATCCCTCTTTATATGAAATAACGATTAACGGATCCTATGGTTAAAAGGAAATAGGCTAAAATTTTTATATTTCCGCTGCTATACCTTAACCCTAATTTCCTTCAGTGGTATCAGAGCCATCGTTAAATCCGTTATTTCATATATGAAAATATAGAAGTTTTCAATAGGATTGAATAAATATTTATGGTTAGGATTAAATGACAAATAGTTTTGATTAATTAATTCTAAAGATAAATAAAGTTTTGATTAATTATTAATTAAAACTGATTATGCTTATGTTCCTAATTATTTCGGTTGATAATCATTATAACAAAATCTATTAGTTTTATAGTTAGGTTGATAAAATTAGTTTTATTAATTCTAAATGATAAAACGGAAATCTATTGTAGTTTTTCCTATTTCTGAAAATCGTTTTAAAATTGTTTTAGAACTGATATATATACATATACATATATATATATTTAATAAAAAAAACGACAGCAGCCCGAGTCGCGCCTCACGGCACGACTGGCCGCTGTCGCGCGGCTGCTGCCTCGCGGCAGCAGCCGCGTGCGGCGCAGGGGCGCCGCTGCCGCAAGGCAGCGGCGTCCCGTGTGCCCTAAGGGCTGCTGCCAATCGGCAGCAGCCCGCTCTCGGGCCCGGCCCGATACCCACTTGATTTTAAATGGTTTAAAATCGTTTTGTATTAAATGTATATATATGTTTGAGAAATTAATAGTTTTCTGTTTTGATTATCGAATGAAAAATTCGTTTAAATGTTTGTTTTTACCAATATGTAAATCAAAGTGTTAAATGAATTGAAATCAAAATAATTGGGACGTGCATAATCAACGTTTTATATGGTTATATTAATCTAAGGATTAATATAAAGATACAAAACGATTAGAAGTAAAATTGGATGAAAGTTAATTTGACGAGTTAATGTGATTAACCTAAATATTACATAAGCCGGTTATGTAATCAACCAATTAAATTTATTTAATTGAGTCTATGCATGTTTGGAGTTATGGACATATTTGGACCCTCTTTTAGTCTTTTGGTATTTTTGAAATAGGGCCTGCGCGTCCTGCCTTTCTACTATCTATTGTAATTTCTCCTCTCATCTGATTCCCTTCAATTCAATTGAAGTTTTCTTATAGTAGTATAGAAATTAATATGTAATTTCAAGGCGCCATGGAGAAGACGGGGGACCTAAAAAGAAATATGTAATAGTTAGTATTTCTTTAGGTTTGGCCTTTTATTCCGTCTCTGGCTCGACGGAATAATTTAGATGATATGTCCATAACGCCAATGTATGTGAATGTATGTATGTCTGATGTATGCTAAAGCAAATCAAGACTAAGTTAGATTATGAGACTTAAATAAAATCCCTCGTTTAAAAGTTAAGTAAATAAGCAAGTTATTAAAATTGGTTGCCCCTCCCTAATATTATAATTCAGCCGGCAGTACTGGGGGCCTTTGGGTTGTTGAGCAAACTCAAGCTCGGGGTCTTATGGTAACACCTGAATTATCGAAAGTCATTCTTTCATGAATATGGGGTAATACTTAAATTAGATTATGATAATTGGATGAGCAAACTCATGTTGTCATAAACTAATGGGCAATATGGTTGGGATTAATATGAATAACATATTAGTTACTAATGTGGTAAGTAACCCAATAACCTAGGAGTCACATTCGAGATGTGATTGATTACATGAATCTACCTAACAGATGGGATTAGCTTGTTGAGCAAACTCAAGGCGAAATCTCAGGAGTTAGGATCCTAGCTCACTAAAGGATTTGTGAAATTCTTCGAATTAATATGGAGGGTTATTAATTTGGCAAAATAGTGGGAGCAATCTGAAATAAACTAAAAGGCCTATAATTTTAGATTGATATACTTTAAAGCAAATGAATGACATACGTTTACTCTTTCTCACATCTCAAGTTTTAAATTAAAACACTCTTAAAATCATGACTAACACCAATCTGCAAAACATTCTTACCGATAACAAATTGAATTGTTCAAACTTCACCGACTGGTTTCGTAACCTCAAAATCGTTTTGAAGTTCGATAAAATAGGGTATGTACTTGATACATCGATACCCCCTATCCCTGAGGATGATGCTCCCATCGAGAAAATCGATGCTTACCAAAAGCACAAGGCTAATGACGATCATGCCGGATGCATCATACTTGCATCGATGACATCGGAATTACAAAGGCAACTATGCTTGTTCCATCATCATGCACCTAAAGGAACTGTTCGGGAAACAGACCAGGTGCGAACGCTACAAGATATCCAAGTTGCTATATCGCAGTAGGATGCAAGAGGGCACATCTATCATGACACATTGTGTCAAGATGATTGGCTACATTACCAAACTTCCTAGTATTGGATTTGCGATGGATAACGAATTAAGCATAGACTTAATTCCTCAATCCCTCCCAGAGAGTTATTCACAGTTCATTATGAACTATCAGATGAATGACTTGCAAACCTCTTTTGAAGAGCTTGCAAATATGCTCAAGTCAGTTGAGCCCAATATGAAGAAAGGTAAGTCGTGCCCAACAAAACTAAGGGAAAGGAAGTGAAGAAGCCCAAAGGAGAGTGCCACTTCTGTGGTGAAGACGAGCATTGGAAAAGAAACTGTTGGTGTACCTAGCCTTCCTCAAAAGGGGGAGAAGCCAGGGCTTCAACATCTGGTATGTTTTATATTGAAATTTCACAGTCTGAATCTTTTGGTATTTGATACCGGATGCAGCCTAAGGATATTCTAGGAATATCTAGAAATATTATTTCTATTAGCCGTCTTGTTGACGACGGTTCTCATATTTCAATAAAGAACAATAGTTGCAATTTTTATAAAGATTCGATCTTTTATTTTTCAGGAATATCACAAAATGGGATTTATGTGTTAGATGATAAAACTCCTGTTTTTGCAATCGATACCAAAAGACATAAGCTAGATAATTCAACTTACTTGTGGCATTGTCGTTTAGGCCATATAAACAAGAGACGCATGCTAAAGCTACATTCAGATGGGCTTATAGATCCAATCGATTCTGAATCATTGGAAACATGCGAATCATGTTTAAAAGGTAAAATGACAAAGACACCCTTTAGCAATAAAGGTGAGCGTGTATCAGACACTCTAGGACTCATTCATTCAGATGTATGTGGTCCTATGTCAGTCCAAGCAAGAGGAGGATTTAGATACTTCATTAGCTTCATAGATGATCATACTCGCTATGGTTATATCTACTTGATGAGGCACAAATCAGAAGCCTTTGACAAGTTCAAATGCTTCAAGAATGAAGTGGAAAATCAATTAGGAAAGAAAATAAAAACACTTCAATCTGATCGAGGTGGCGAATATCTTTCTGATGATTTTCTGAATTATCTAACTGAATGTGGGATATGCTCACAATGGACACCTCATTATACACCACAACACAATGGTGTATCCGAGAGGAGAAACCGTTCCCTATTAGATATGGTACGATCTATGATGAGCATGGCCTTACTTCCAAAGACGTTCTGGGGCTATGCCTTAGAAACTGCCCTCTTCACCCTGAACCGAGTACCAACTAAATCCGCTGTTTCCACACCATATGAATTGTTCATTGGTAAAAAACCCGTGTTCTTGTTCATGAGAGTATGGGGTTGTTCAGCATATGTCAAACGCGTTGCGTCCGACAAATTAGATTCTAAATCTGATAAATGTTTCTTCATTGGATATCCCAGGGAAACCATAGGGTATTACTTCTATCATCCAGATGATCAGAAAGTAATAGTATCCAAACATGCAACCTTCTTAGAGAAAGAGTTTCTCGAAGAAACACAAAAGGGAAGCGTGATTGAACTCGACGAAGTTCAAGAGGAAGAAACAACGACTGAAACAACAGAAGCGGTTGAGGTACCCAAAGAAGTCCCATTAGATGAGACTCCAGTGGCACCTATTCGTAGATCATGAAAAGTTCATGAACTCCCAATTAGATATGGTTTTCTAGTGGGAGATGATGACGAGGTTCCCGTGTTAGACGACGAACCCGAGAACTACGAAGAGGCTCTTACTAGTCCAGATTCTAAAGCATGGCTTGAGGCCATGGATTCTGAAATGGATTCCATGTATACTAACCAAGTTTGGACTTTGGTTGATCCACCCGAAGGGATAAAACCCATTGGGTGCAGGTGGATCTTCAAAAAGAAGACTGACATGGATGGAAAGGTTAGCACCTACAAGGCTAGGTTGGTAGCGAATGGATATCGTCAGAAACAAGGTGTTGATTATGACGAAACCTTCTCTCCTGTTGCTATGTCCAAATCAATCAGAATCATGCTTGCAATTGCCGCTCATTTTGATTATGAGATTTGGCAAATGGATGTGAAAACAACTTTCCTAAATGGAAATCTGTTTGAGGATGTATACATGATGCAGCCTGAAGGTTTCATATCAAAGGATGCAAATAAAGTTTGCAAACTTCAGAGATCCATTTATGGACTCAAGTAAGCATCTAGAAGCTGGAACAAGAGTTTTGACGAAACCATAAAACAATTTGGTTTCGAACAAAATTGCGAAGAAGCTTGCATTTACAAGAAAGCAAGTGGGAGCTCTATAGCATTTCTCATACTATATGTAGACGATATACTGTTAATGGGAAATGACATTGCTCTATTACAATCGGTGAAAGTTTGGTTATCTGGTAACTTCTCAATGAAAGACCTTGGTGAAGCAGCCTATATACTTGGTATAAAGATCTACAGAGATAGATCGCGTAGACTGCTTGGTCTTTCACAGGCTACATACATTGAAAAGGTGCTAAATCGGTTTAGCATGCTTGAATCGAAATGAGGTAACTTACCCATGGTACATGGAGTAAAGTTAAACAATCATTAATGTCCTAAAACTGATGATGACAAACGACGCATGGCTGTAGTCCCGTACGCCAGCGCGATCGGTTCGATTATGTATGCTATGCTATGCACTAGACCTGACGTAGCGTTCGCGTTATCTGTAACGAGTCGTTACCAAGGGAATCCGGGAGACGAGCATTGGATTGCCGTCAAGAACATTCTTAAGTACTTGAGAAGGACTAAAGATATGTTCCTAGTGTACGGAGAAGGAGATCTGAAAATACAAGGATATTCAGACGCTAGTCATCTCACAGATGAGAATGATTTTAAATCCCAATCAGGATACCTGTTTATCCTAAATGGGGGCGCGGTCAGTTGGAAAAGTTCCAAGCAGGGAAGCGTAGCTTTCTCTACGACCGAGTCAGAGTACATCGCTGCTGCGGAAGCGGCAAAGGAAGCAGTTTGGATTAGAAAGTTCATTACAGAACTAGGTGTGGTGCCTGACATTGTCAATCCCATTACTCTTTACTGTGATAACAATGGAGCCATTGCGCAAGCAAAGGAACCACGGTCTCATAATGCATCCAAGCACTACCTAAAGCGATACCACTTCATAAGAGAGATTGTGGCTAGAGGAGATGTGAGAATAGAAAGAGTACCTACAGAGGACAACGTTGCAGATCCGTTGACAAAGCCTTTAACCCAGAAAGTACATGATCGTCATTTAACTTCTACTGGGATAAGTTTTAGAAACAATTGGCTTTAGTCCAAGTGGGAGTATGTTGGGGTTTAGTGTCCTATAGTCAATTGTTGCGGGATACAAACTTATTGTAAATGAATTGTTCTTTATATCATTTGTTTTAATGAGATATATGTTTTATAACTATATAAAGGCAATCTCTTTTAAGCACTGAATAAAGTCTAATAAAAGGAAATTCGTAAGTTTGTTTAAAGTGATTATAAAGTGTTCATACAAGCATGAAGTGAGACAAAACTTTATAATAAACTAATAAACTTAAAACCACCCAAATCAAGTGATATGTTTAGGATTGATATATCACGGTTGAGACTTGTAACAATGTCTTCTGTCCGACAGAAAGCTGATCTCACAAGCTTCATATATATAGATATCTAGACAGTTACATAGATCCGGTGAAACGTTGTTCATTAGGATTGGGGATCCGATTTGAGATAACAGGATGGGTAGATCCATCCTTGTCAACTGTTCATCTCATTGGTATTACTAGGTATAACTAATCCTCAGACTCAACAGAATGTTAATTGGTCATCCTGAATTACTGAATGTGAGACTTTGATCCTGCGGTCCCACGATCCTTAACAGAGATGACTCTGGGGTGTGAACTGCAAAGGTTGGGTGTCACAGGAAGTAATGTCAGGGTAGTTATACATTGGATTGAGCATTTATCACTCCCGATTAATGGGAGATACATCCAAGGATCGCTTGTGGAAGACTCGACTCTAAACCCTTGCAAGGTGATAGCTTAAGAGTAGAAATACAGATTTCACTTAACCTATCTTTTTGAGTTGACTCGGCCAAGAACAAGTAAAACGAGCGTCTCGCTATATGTGACTTGACATTACCCATAGTCATAAGATTCAGTTCAAGGATGTAGTTGATAAAGGATCGAATTATACCGTAACTAATACGGAAGGGTTAACGACAGAATCAACCTGTCTTCTTAACGGACTCTGGGGGAATGATTACAGACTTGCCAATAACATACTCAGTACATCATTCCGTTATGCAAGGATTAAATATAATTCTTGAAGAAATTAATTTAATAGTTGCATACGGCCAAAAGTAGTAAGAACCTAATGGATCACACATAAGACTTGGAACCAAAAGAGAGATGGATATGATTAATAGATGGAAGCCCAATTGAGCCCAGTAAGGCCCAAATATATGGAGGGGGGGCGAAATTTGTATATAGAGATAAGGAATTGATTTTATTCCATTAATCCTAATTTGATTAGGATTATGAATTAAATTAATTAAGAGATAATTAAATTAGGAGTTTTAATTGGATTAATATACTCCTATTATTATCCTAAATATATATTAGATATATAGTGAGATAATAATTAGGAATCCTTTCCGAATGGATTCCTATTAAGTAACCTATTCCTATCTAACTAGGGTTTAGATTCAAGCAACTATATATACCCCCTCCCATGTGAATTTCGACCAAGCCTCTAACCCCCCCTATAGTGATTTTCGAAATTACTAATTAGAGAGAGAAAAAGAATTCCCATCCCATAGTTCGTGGACAAGAATTCATACGGCATTCCATCGATTGATTAATCTTATTCATCCCTCTTTCTCTTTGATCTTGTGTTGGTTAATTAGAGGCAATCTATTTTGGTTGCATCTCATAAGGGTTGATTTCATCTTAACCTCTCCGTGTTAAACTTTGTGGTTGGAATCTCGGAGAAGAATTGTGGGCGCTTCTTTGGAGAAGAATTGTGGGCGCTTCTTTAACAATGGTAGATTGTTCATCGAAAGGTATTCCTTCTTATCCCTCTTTATATGAAATAACGATTAACGGATCCTATGGTTAAAAGGAAATAGGCTAAAATTTTTATATTTCCGCTGCTATACCTTAGCCCTAATTTCCTTCAGGACGAAGGCCTGGAGTCAAGAATGTCGGAGACAACAGACGTGGATACGTCCCTGAGTGCTGAAATTATGAGTCAACCGATGCCGCAAGGATTCAAGTATCCATTGCTCAAGGACTACAATGACATGACTGATCCAACCTTGCATGTGAAAAACTTTTTAAGAGCTCTACAAACCACAACAACAACTGATGCCTTGATGTGTCGATTATTTTCAACCACATTAAAGGATTCGGCTGTCTACTGGTATGATCAGTTGTTGTCAGGATCAATTCCGTCTTTGAAACAAATGTCAAAAGAATTTGCTAATCACTCTATCACTTAAATCTCCGAAAGCAAGACGATGCATGACCTCAACTATCTGGTCCAGGAACCTAGCAAATCTCTCAAAAAGTGGATTGAGCGATTTCAAAGAGTTGCAATTCAAATCAAGCATCTTAATGTTGATGGAGCGGTGGAGGCTATGACAAGCAATTGCTGAAGCAAGTACTTGTCAAAAAAGCTTACTATCAGAGACCAAAAAACTTTCATGATCTAATGAGAAGAGCTCGTGACTTCGTCAAGTGGGACAGTCACAAACCGAATCCACTACTGAAGGATAGATTAAGCTCGGTTCATCAATCGAAGGAATCTAGAAACGACAAGAGCAAGGAAGATAATAAGCAATCAAAGGAACATATCGATCGAAATTATACCCCTTTGAATGCTCCTCGAAAGGAAGTTCGTTAAAGTTTCCTCTGTTTCACCGTCTTTTGATTTTAATGGTTGAATTAATTGATTTTAATTCTTATATTAAATGTGATTAATTTATTAATACAGTCACATGTATATATAAAAATTATTGTTAAAAACAATTCATAACTCTAGTTTTTTTACCTCATTTGAACCAAACAGTCGCAAAGAGAACCAGAGGTATATCATTCCCTTTATAGAATCGAAACAAACGGACAAAGGAATTCAAAATCATTTTATTATTTTTTTCTTTATTTCCTTTTCTTGATTCCATTCCGTTACCCATATCATGAACCAAACACCCATAATTTTTTTAGTTTTTAGTTGGTATAGTTTGGCATCTTTTATATACACATTATTGAAGAATTACATTGTCATATATTCTTTCATTTGAATATTAATTATGTAATATTGGATGAATTAAGATATGTTTTAAAGAAAACACACCTAAATTGATGGAACTAATTGAATTTAGAAAATACTAATAAAAAAGGTAATAATTAGTAATTAAAAAAGGGCATATGTTTGGCATGGTAATTAATAATTAAGATAACAGACCTTGGCTATTTGTGAAATGTATCTGAATATTCAATGAATCAAATTTCATAGGTATAAATCAGAGGTTCTCACAATGAACAAGAAAAGCAAATGACCAAAATTATTAAATATAAAATAACTACTTACTATTAAATTAAATAACTACTCAAACGACTGGTAATAAAATCATCAATCTATTAAAAGTCCATTTTTTTTTATATATCTTTAAAAAGGAGAAGACACCATCATAATCATCATCATCATCATCCCTCATTCCTTGTGTCTTTTCCCTCATTATTTTACAAAGAAAATCACCAAACCCTAAAACCCCAATTCAAGATAAACATAATCATAAACATCAATCAATAAGGTTTCAATTTACTAAAGCTTGCAACTTTTCATTCCCATTCATCTGGGGTTTTCTTTTATCTCATTAAATTTTTGTTTTTTCTGGTTTTTTCTTTCAGGTGTCTGAAATTGAGAGAAATTAGGAAATGGGGGATGCAATGATGGATAGCTATTGGTGTCACATGTGTTCAAGGGTGGTTTCTCCATCAATGGAAGCTGAGATCAAATGTCCATTATGTGAAAGTGGATTTGTAGAAGAAATTAGCAATGGCAACGGCAATGGCAACGGCAACACCACAAGATCAGATGTTAATGACACCAGCAATAATAGCATTGATATTGGATCAGAAAGAGCTTTCTCTCTTTGGGCTCCAATTTTGCTTGGTCTACTTGGGGGTTTAGGTTCATCTCGTGCAAGATTAACAGCTCAAGAACATACCAGAAACATCAACAATGAACATGAAGAAAATGATGATCTTGACACAGAATTTCAATCCTTATTCAGGAGGAGAACAAGAAACTCTGCAGCTTCACTCCTTGGTATGGTTCCAGAACTTGGCTCATCAAATTCAGAAAACAGTGTATTTCTGGTTAGTCCTTTTAATGAAGATCAGACATTAATCCTCCAAGGTTCTCTGGATGTAAACCAAACCATGGTAAGTACTTTCAGGAACTATCTTGTAGGGCCTGGATTGGACTTACTCTTGCAGCACTTGGCTGAAAATGACCCTAGACGATATGGAACGCCTCCAGCTGAAAAAGAAGCAGTGAAAGCATTGCCTACTGTGTCTGTCAAGGACAATTCTCCATGTTCTGTATGCTTGGAGGAGTTAGAGATTGGAAGTGAAGCTAAAGAGATGCCTTGCAAACATACATTTCATAGCAGTTGTATTCTTCCATGGCTTGAACTTCATAGTTCTTGCCCGGTTTGCCGATTCGAAATGCCCTCTGATGGTCCAAAGATTCAGCCAAATGTGTTGAACAGCAGCAATCAAGAGGATAATAATGATGCTGCTGCTAGGACAACAGACACTAATATGGAAGATGGTGTTGAGCAGATTGGGAATGAGAGAAGGCAATGGATTTCAGTTCCATGGCCTTTTGATAATCTGTTTACTTTATCAACATCTCAACATGAATCTTCTACTTCTTCAGCTGAATCTGCATCAACCAATGCCGGAACTTCATCTCGTCCAGATGAAACTTGAACAACATTTTTAAACAATGACGGATCCAGGATTCACTGACAACTCCATGTGGAGTTTTTGGCATTTTGTGGCGATCAGTGGGTGCTCAAACCCCTACTCCTCTCCTGGATCCGTCGCTGTTTTTAAAGATGTTTTGTCGAGCTGTTGTTGACCTAAACAGCTCAACTGTTAGCTGTTTCTATCCTTAATGGCTGCCGTTTAATTTTTTGCTACAAAAAGTTTAGTTAAGGGTGGGCCTACCCACTCCCGAGTCTATGGTAAATAGACCTCGATGAGGATCAGGGATATTAAATCCTTATCACTCGGACCAACCCTTATTGGCGGTTGCTGTTTAAATTAGCTTTTCTTGTTTTGTTGCCTCCTACTACTGCTGTTTGATTTATTAATTGTATTTGTACTATATTCATATATAATATACACATTGACATTGTAATTCATGTTTATGCCTTAATCATCTCAACTATTTTGCATTCTTATAAAACACTTCTCGGTCGAATTAAAATTTATTATTATTTCTAACACAACTCTAAACGCAAATGCATGTAGCAAGTTGTGCTGACGATAAATGGGATTGATATAACTCGAACTCTAAAGTTTTTAATTTTGGATGAGTAAAATTCCAAAATTAGTAACACTTTTCAAAGCATGATGCAAAATCTAGTTCACATACAAAATCTTGATGACAGAAGCAGTGTCAATCTTGTGTAATGCAACAATTGAATCTCCTGCCTTGCAAAAACCATTCATCTTTGCATATTCCAAAGCATGCTCAATTGATTCCTCTGTTGATTCAGTATGAGAGGCTCGGGCCGAACCCGAACTCAAAACTGGCACTAAACCCCTGTAAATAAGGCTATGTCTAGCTGGAGTTGCATCACTGCAAGTCCACTCAAAGAACTCATTTCTGATATAAGGAACAACCACAGACAAAACAGGCACATGTGGCCTGTACTTGGACACAAGCCTTGCTGTGTTTCCACCTCTTGTTAGAACTAATATAAATGCTGCTTTCACACTGTGGGCTGTCCTAACTGCTGAAGAAACTATGCTCTCTAATGGACTCATAGGCATAGGAGCACTTTGCATAATCCTCTTGAAAAGATGTCCGTAATCGATGAAGTCCTCGGCTTCTATGCAAATTCTAGCCATGGTTTTTACAGCAAGTTCAGGATAGGCACCAGCAGCTGTTTCTCCACTAAGCATCACACAATCTGTTCCGTCCAGCACTGCATTCGCAACATCGGTAGCTTCTGCTCGTGTAGGCCTCGGAGACTTGATCATTGATTCCAACATTTGTGTTGCTGTTACCACAGGTTTTCCTGATATGTTAGCCTTTTGGATCATCACCTTCTGCGCGAGGAATATTTTCTCGACCGGGATTTCCATGCCTAGATCACCTCGTGCCACCATAAATGCATCCGAATTCGCAAGAATGTCATCGAAATTAGCAACCCCTTCCTGATTCTCAACCTGCCAAAACATACAATCCATCACAAAAGTCACTTTTTCTACTCTATAACAACTGTTTTCAAGACTCGAACTCGAAACTTCTAACTTACCTTGGACATAAGAAGTATGCTCTTTGCATGATCTCCAAGAAGCGCTCGAACCTCGAGAAGGTCCGAGCCTTTACGAACAAATGATAAAGCAATCATGTCAATGTTATTAGGAACTCCCCATTGTAGAATATCCTCTTTATCTTTTTCAGTTAATGTAGGAAGATCAACCACTACTCCAGGAAGATTAACATTCTTTTTCTCACCAAGAAGTGCAGAATTTTCACAGCAGCAATGAACCAAGCCATTTTGCTTGTCACAAGACAAAACTTTAAGTGAAATAGTACCATCTGAACACAAAATCACACTTCCTGGATTCACATCTTCAGCTAACTTTTCATAGCTCATGCTTATCATTTTGTCATCACCTTTTAAGCTATAGTCTGTCGAGATGAGAATCTCTTGCCCCTGCTTCAGTTGTATAGGCTTACCGTCCTTCAAAAACCCAGTTCGAATTTCCGGTCCCTATTATACCAAATTTAAGACATCATCATCAGTCAAGTTCCTCAAGATCATCAATTGAAAGTCCATAGTTAGATAAACTGCAATAGGATCAATTTTTATATAGGTCAACAAGGGTGGAATTAGGGAGAGTTAAGCTTGATTGGATGAAGGGTAGGGAAGGGTTAATAACGGAAGGGTAGGGAAAGGTAAGGAAAGGGAAGGAAGGGTAACCCTTCCAAACCCACCAAATTGGAGGGTTCAAAATTGGATGCAATTCGTTAAAAAGAAACCCTTCAAAACCCCTCCAAACCCTTGCCCTCCTAATTTTTTTTGTGTTCCAAACATGGGTTTATAGAAACCCTTGCTAACCCTTCCTCCTCCCAAACAAGGGTTTCTATCAACCCTTACTAACCCTTCCCTTACTAACCCCTCTAAGCCCTCCATCCAATCAAGCCAAATTCTAATTGGTTAACATCCATAAAGGAAGAAACTTTAATGAGAAAATAAGAGGAACATACCTTAGTATCCAACATGACAGCACAAAGAATGTTAGTATTATTCATGGCAGCCCTAAGATTATCAAGGGTTTGTTGATGATAAGAATGGGTTCCATGAGAGAAATTGAAGCGAGCAACATTCATTCCAGCTTTTAAAAGCTTTTCAATCATTTCAACAGACCTCGATTGTGGCCCTAAAGTGCATACTATCTTAGTCTTTGGCCTTTTTTCTCCTCCTCCCATTATCCCCTGTCCTTTAATCAGTACTTTTTCCATCTCTCAAAACCCAGAAAGAAGGAAAAAACTCTGCTTTTAAAAAATGGAGGCAGAGGTAAGCAAAAGGTAGCTTAGAAAACACAAAGGTTATATGACTTTGAAGAATGAGTTTGTGTAGTGTAGGGCTTTTATTCTCAAATTGGCGGTAAAGGAAAACTTAATGCGAATATGAATTCACCAAATATTCTATTTCTGGTACTTTTTTTTTTTTATATTATTAAGTGGGTTAATACATCATTTGCCCCTGAACTTATCCAAAAAGCTTGATTGGCCCTTTAAACTTTCAAAGTGTCCCGATAGCTCCCTGAACTTGCAAAAAAATATTCAGTTAGCTCCTGAACTTGCGTAAAACGTAATCAATTGATCACCCGGTCGTAAAAAAAGTAAGTTAAATGCGGAAGATGTATTCCACGTATCTTAAAATGATATTGTATAATTAAAAAATAGATTAAAACGGAAGTTATTGCTTGCTCAACTATACAACTTGTCTTCTCTAATATTAGAATCGTATATTCCGATTTTGGTCGTTTTACTTTTTATAAGACTCGTGGAATACATCTTCCGCATTTAACTTACTTTTTTTACGACCGAGTGATCAATTGATTACGTTTTACGCAAGTTCAGGGGGTTAACTAAACATTTTTTTTGCAAGTTCAGGGAGCTATCAGAGCACTTTGAAAGTTTAGGGGTCCAATCAAGCTTTTTGGACAAGTTCAAGACAAATGATGTATTAAGCCTTATTAAGTCCTTAAGAGTCATATTCTATTCTATTAGACCCTCCGACTATTTTTATTACTAACATTAAGCTTTGAATGTTTGTTATATTTCACAAATAAACTGCAATTTTTAATTGTTAGTTGGAAAAAGGCACTCATTTTGTTTCCTAAACTAAAATTTCAAAATCATTTAGAATCCTAAACTATCAAAATGATCAATCATATTCATGAACTAAATAAAAATCATCAATTGAGTCCCCATCCTATCTTAAGATCAGAAACGGTGAATATTTGAGGTTCAAAATGAGTTTGGGGAAGAGAGTCTGAAACTGTTCAATTGAATGATTTTCAATAAGGCCTCAATTGATGATTTTTGTTTAGAATGAGAACTCGATTGATGATTTTTTATTAATTCAGGGACCTGACTGATGATTTTGATAGTTTAAAGTCCTAATTGACTTTGAAAGCTTAGTTTAGGAAGCCAAATGGGTATTGCCTCGGAAAAATAACAAATTTCGCAAGCTTTTATTTTAGAAAGGCAAAATACAATGATTTGGTAATCGTGGAGAACTATTAAAGAAATTATAGTAAGTCGGTCTAATTTACTTTTTTTTTTTGAAAGACGGTCTTATATACTTTTTTTTGAAAGGACGGTCTAATTTACGAGCTCTTATATTAAGTACCAGGTCTTCCATGTCACTCGGAAGACCCACAATTCACATTCGGACACGTGTATTGTGACCCCACATAATAATTAAAATAGTATGACATCTTGTAATATACGTAGGTCCATATTACACGTGTCAAAATATATATGGAAGGTCCTCCAGTTGATATGGAGAACCGGGTACTTCTAATAATTTGCCATAATTTACTTGATAGTTCAGTATTGTATTAATGTTTTCATGGTAGACAAAATATGCGAGATTGATTTAACTATCGAAAGCAGAAAAAATAATTAAAGCTATTCCGATTATCTGACGGGAGAAATTCTATTATAAATTGTGAGCAGTATACTTGATCAATTAATTGATGGCATATATATACATCTAATTATTAACACCAATCGACTCTCAGAAAGTGGTTTGCAACGCTTTTTTTAATAAGTAAGATATATTGCTTTTAATGTGTAGTAGAAAATCTCGATATTGCAGTGTTAAATGCAATTTTCTGAAAGGAAAAATTTGCTAATGAGCAACTTCTCGATAAAGGTATTTAAAAAAAATATTTTCATTCCTTTTTCATTATCTCAAATTTTAAGAACTTAATAATAATAATAAAATAAAAATAAAAGAAAGAATTGAAAATTTATTATAGTCAATAAACTTTGCATGAAATTTATATGACCATATAAGTTTCATGCAATTCTTAGTTAGATATCTTCGTGTCAGATCATTTGATGCGGTTTATTTTGTTTCATGTGCATTCAATGAGCAATAAACATCCACATTGAGATTTGTTATCTCCTTGAATTTCAACCTTACATATTTTATCCTTCAACTCGTTATTCTTTTGTAAATTTCTTAATCATTCTTGAGAGCTAGGTGTTGTAGATGTCATCAAATAATCCACATCCTTTAATCTGACGGGGCTTCTGAATTTGGCAAGTGACACATTTTAGAAATCTAGAGAAACCACATCAAACATTATAAAAACTCGTTCAATAATCTAGATTTACAAAACAATAAGCATATGCAACCAAAATAAAATTACTTATAAACTTAATCAATAAAATTACTTGTAAACTTAATCAATTAACGGAAGCATAACATGCAGGGAAATTTAAGAGGTTCTAAATTTAAAAAAAAAATCATTTTACCGTGTAATAAATTTGGCTATTTGAAACGAGCTAAATATAAAAAACCTGTTACAAATACTCAATAGCAGCAAACCTAGGACATTAGGTATGACTATATATATCTTACCACTAATCTAGCTTCTAACTTGTGATTAATAACAACAATATATATTTATATATTATACTAATACTTAAAATTATTAATATTATATAGCATTTGTTTATTTTATATATTTTGATAAATATTATTAAAAACTTAATTGATATTTGTAATATAAAGAAAGTTTATTTAGTATTTAGATTTTAAATATACATAAAATAAAATTTTATAATTTAAATTAAATTTATATATATATTATTTATGAGGTCATTCGGTTCAACCAATCTGAGTCAACCAGTTGAACCAATTGACCCCTAACCCAGTTGTCAATCCGGTTCGATTTTCGGTCTGGTTTTTAAAACATTGGTTTAGAGTTAAAGTTGAGGACTAATTACTTTTTTTCTCATGGTCATTAATTATTTTATTTAGAATTAAAATTTAATGAAATATATATACTAAATAAAATATAATCGAGCATTTTCTCAAACTTTTGAGCCGAACTTAAGAAAGCTCAGACTCGGCTCGTTAATGTCTCGAGTAGATCCCGAGCTCGAGCCGAGCCCTATCAAGCCAAGATTTGACTGAGCTTTGACCGAGACGAGCTTGAATAGTTTACGAGCTACTCTAACTCACTAACACCCCTAACTGTAATTATGAAGACGATTTCTGAAAAAGTAGTGAAGCTACAAAATATCTTTATGTGCCTAACATTCGGAAAATCTTAAATCTAGAAGCCTCCTAAGTGCTCATGGTTTTATGATAGCTTTTGAATATGAAAAGTTTTTTTCATCTAAGGGAGGTATGTGGGTAAGGGATACATATTCAATGGTATGTGAAAGTTTAGTGTTATATCTCTTATAAGTCCAAGACAATGAATATCAATAAGAATAACATTTCTTCATTTTATATCATTGAGTCATTTGATTTATAATATGGTAGACTTGGACATGTTAATTATGATACTTTGCTTAGATTAATTAATTTACAACACGTCGCTTCATTCCAAATTGATTAAAAACATATATGTGAAATTTGTGTAGAGAAAAAATTAACAAGGTCTTCATTCTATACAGTGGAAAGGAATATTGAACCATTTGATTTATTACGTACATAGCGATGTTTGTGACTTAAAGTGTTTACAAACTAGGGGAGGTAATAAATTTATTGCCTTCACTGACGATAGCACAAAATATTGTTATGCATATTTGTTTAAAAAATAGGGATAAGGCTTTAGAGAACTTTATTCTCTATAAGTAGGAAGTAGAAGACCAACTTAAGATAAAAATTAAGGTGGGAAGAAGCAATCATGATGGTGAATATGTTGAACCATTTGACGAGTTTTTATCCTAAAATAAAATTATTCACGAGGTAACACCACCTTATTCTCCTGAACCCAATGGAGTAGCATAGCGCAAAAATCGTACCTTAAAGGAAATGATGAATGTGATGCTAAACAATTCTAGGTTGCCATAAAACATGTGGGGAAGCTGTTTAATCAGCTAGTCGCCTTTTAATTAAAGTGTCTCGCAAAAAAAAAAAAGACAAGACTCCACATGAGTTATGGAAATGAGAGAAACCTTCCCAAAATTAATTGAAAATGTGAGAGTGTCTTGATAAGGTAATGACTCTGTTGCAAAAAAAAAAAAAAAAAATTGATAGGCCCAAAGATGGTGGATTGTATTTTCATTGGTTATGTGCTTCATAGTGATGCATATCAGTTTCTTGTGTATGAATCTAAAAATCCTTAGATACACGAGAACATTGTTATGGAATCAAAAAATGTTTCATTTTGTGAGAATATATTTCCATACAAGCAAACTGAAGTTGTATCAAGACCCAACAGACTTTAGAATTGTTGATGAAAACACTCAAAACCTTCAACAAGAGGCGGAACCTAGAAGAAGTAAACGAGCAAGGGTGGAAAAGTCTTATAGGCTAAAATTTCTAACCTATAGGCTAGAGGTTGAACCTCACAATTATAGAAAATCTATAAGTTCAATAGAAAGCTCTTTATAGAAAGAAACTAAATGAGTTAAATTGATTCCATTAAACATAACCATACTTGGGAACTAGTGAACCTTCCTTAAGGAATAAAATCACTAAGTTCTCAATGGATTTTCAAATGGAAAATGAAAGTAGGTGGGATGATAGATAAGTATAAGGCCATATTGGTTATAAGAGGTTATAGACGAAATCAAGGCTTTGAATACTTTAATGTGTACTCTCATGTGTCAAGAATAACTTCCACTAGGGTGATACTTGCAATCATCGCTCCGCCAACTCTCGAAGTACACCAAATGAATGTTAAGACCATAAATGGAGATATTCATAAAGAGACCTTCAAAGAACAGACTAAAGTTTGTGTATCTCCCGCTTAGGAAAGGAAAGTTTGTAAATTGGTGAAGTATTTATATGGATTAAAGCACGCACCAAAAAGAATGACACAAAAAGTTTGATGATGTCATGATGGAAAATGACTATAAAATAAATAAGAGTGACAAATGCATATGTGTCAAAGCTACAAATGAATGATATATTACTCAGTGTTTGTATATTGATAGCACATTCATCGTGGAGAGTAATACGATGGTGCCAACAAGTATTAATTAAGGATATGTTAAATCAAGGTTTCATATGAAATATATGGGACTGCAGATGTGATTTCGGGCATCCAAATTAAAATTTCACCTAATAATCTCATCTAGACTCAGTCACACTACGTGGACAAGATACATGGAAAGTTTAGTAAGGATGACTCTGATAATGCTAGGACTCTAATAGATACTAGCCAAAATTTGTCCAGGAATAAATGTAAAAGCGTTGACCAAGTGGAATATGCAACGGTAATAAGCAGTTTGATGTATATCATGAGTTGTATAAGACCCAGCATCTCTTTAACTGGAAGAAGTTTAAGAAGATTCAAGAGTAATCGAAGGGAGAATCGCTAGATAACTATCATAAGAATAATAAGGTAATTACGGTTCACTCGTGATTACATACTACACTGTGCGAGAGATCTTACTATATTAGATTGATACTTTTATGCTATTTGGATATCGGATATAAAAGATTCCAAAGTACAAGTGGATATATGTTAACTTAAGGAGGAGAAGGAGTCTCTTGGAAATCATCAAGAGAAACGACCATATCCACCATGAATTCTGAGTTTGTCTCCCTAGATAAAACTGGAGAAGAAATCGACTCGCTACGAAACTTCTTGGAGGAAATTCATAAATGGAAAAAAATGTGCCCACAAATCTTCTTACATTGTGAAATCAAGCAATGATTGACATAAAACGAATTGTGATGTATAAGATAGGCACATGTGCCCCGACATAACAATATTAGACAACTGATCTCAATGAGAGTTACCTCTATTGATTTATAAGATCAAGATAGGACTAAAGCCTATGAACACTTAAGGTTTTACGTGAAGAAAATTTCAATATTGTTGATTGGAGATCCCAATATCTAGGTTCAAAGCGACCTAATTACATAGACCATGTGAAGTAATGTGGGGGTTAAACCCTTATCCATTCTTGTAATGTAAACAATCATATAAAAAAATGGAAAAAGGTTAAATAAATTTTTAATGATTTATTGTGCATCAGAAGTCTAATCACCTATGTGAGACTAAAGTGAGGTTGCTTCAAAAAAGACTAAGGTGGCTTAGTTCTCTAAGACTCTTGCACGCTAGGAGGTGTTCATGACCATAATAAACATAACCATGAAAATCAAAACCGTGTTATTGTTGGTCCCGTGTAACGTAATAGGATTAGTTCCAAGGGGGGGGGGGGGTTAGGAACTAATATAACTTTTTCGCTTAATAATGCTAACTTAATTAAATGTTTGATAATTTAACTCAGTTTCAGGTCAGCAAGGCTGAGTGAAGTGTGAGACAGCTTTAATCAGATACTGACTAGAGCTATTTCAATTGTGAGTTGGGAAGTAACACTTTATATCAGCTTCCAACTCAGCACTCTGATTACTCAGCGCCGACTTGTACAAATTATTTACTGAGTAATTTAAGCAAGCAACACATACATATACATATATATCAAGAGAAAGGGTTAGAGATTACTCAGCAGTCTTATCCTGGTTCGGCCTCACCGCCTACGTCCAGTCCCCAGAATCCCTTCGAGCCTTTTCAATCCACTATTGAGCTCTTTAAAGGTAGAGCACAAACCGTTTACAATAGCAACTGAGTATGCAAGAGTACCGTCCTCTATTCGTCTACTCAATCCTATCTGTTGGTCCCGTGTGATTAGTTCCAAGGGGGGGGGGGGGGGGGGGTAGGAACTAATATACTTTTTCTCATTTTAATTATGCTAACTTAAAATAATACTTTGAGTTTCTTAACTCAGTTTTGGTCAGCACGGCCGAGTGAGACGTAAGACAGCTTTAGTCAAGACTGACTAGAACTGTTTTACTTGTGAGTTGGGAATTGACACTTTGTGGTCAGCTTCCAACTCAGCACTTTGATTTACTCAGTGTCAGCTTAAACAATTTATGTACTGAGTAAATATAGCAAGCAACACATACAGATATATAATGAGAGAAAGGGTTAGAAATAACTCAGCAGACTTATTCTGGTTCGGCCTCTCCGCCTACGTTCAGTCCCCAGAATCCTTCCGGGCTTTTTCAATCCACTACTGAGCTCTTTAAAGGTAGAGCACAAACCGTTTACAAGGCAGTTGAATATGCAAGAGTACCGTCCTCTATTCGTCTACTCAACTCCACTAAGCGCTGCAACTCAGCACTTAGATTTTCTCTACCACTGAGTACTTAAAACCAAGTACTCAGCACCACGCTCTCAATTTTACAATTGATAAAAATTTGTTCTTTTCTCAGACAAAGAACACTTTAGATGATTACAAAATCAATCTAGCTTTTACACAGAAATGGAAATTTGGTGTAAGATCTCTTTCTTGTTTTGATGTGCTTTGTATGTATATTGTTTTTCTCTTTTGTAATTCGGCTTAGGATCCAAGAATGAACTTGTCCTTTTATAGTTGAAATCTGAAGACTAAATCATTTGAATCTGGATTTATCCGTTAGATTCAAACGGCTCTTCATGCGACATTGTTCTGGTCAGCTTCAGATTTACAGGCCAATCCTGTCGTCTGAATTTGGCAGGCGTCAGGCTTGTCTTCTTCTCGCAGGTTCGTCTTTTAGCGCCAGTTTTGTCTTTCAGCTAGAGGACAGTTGACCCATGCGTCTCGAAACAATATCTTTGCATGATTCCAAAGCTTCTGAATTGGCGTAGATCACTGTCGGATCTTATCCTTTAGCAAACGGATCATTGGTGCTGTCCTGAAGAGCACTCAGCTTTACTTTGATAGCCGTTGTCTTTGATCGTTGCTATTTACGATACTGAGTTGCTTTTTACTCAGCTTCCATGGTCAGCTTCATTGTGCAAGATATTGTTCCAAAGAAGACTTTTCTGAGTTAAGTTCCCCTCAGCTTCTGTGGTCAGCTTTATCTGCAAGTTTCAGTTCTGAAGAAGACTTTCCTTCTTTCATACTGAGTTATACTTTACTCAGCTCGTGTTATGTTATCATGCTGACTACGTTCTGTCTTACTTTGATTCCTGTTCTTATATGTATATATTTTTATTCTCAACATTGAACAAACGCATTAGTACAATTAAATCAAAGCACATAAATTTAATTGTCTTAATCATGGATTAACTTAAATAATTTTGTCAAATCAAAATTATGTGGAAAGGTGTTTAAACAAACTCCCCCATTTTGATGTTGGCAAAATATTTAATTATGGAACTCAGTTTTGAAATTCCCCATGATTGAGTTATCTTTCATTCTTCTGAAGTTACTCCCCCGTAAGGGTTGCATCCATTGACTTAACTTAACTCTAAACCTTCTAAGATTTAATCGAGTAAAAGGTAAGATATGCCTGTACTGACTTAGTTCAATTCTAGACCTTCCAAGATCTAATTCAGATGAACCTAGGTCAGCTTTCAGAAGATTTCAAAATTTGGAATATATTTTTACTCAGTTCGATACATGGTTTAGTTTTAGGTATCAGAGTTATGAAGGATTATATCAGAGCTTATTGAATCATGTATCAGAGAAAATGAAAGGATGTATCAAAGCTAATGTGTACTGAGTATATTTTACTTATATGTCCCTTCTTAATTTTGTTTGTTTGTTCACTTAAGACAGATCAACATATAACACAACAAGTAAGCATTGCATATAGATAAGTCAGCTGAATGAAAAGATACTTAAAATAGATAGATTGTCAGCATACAAAATACGAAAGAACATGCCAGATAAACTACAAGTCAAGTACTAAAACTAGACAGTCTATTTCTTCCTGTTGACTTGAGCTTGGTGAGCAGGATTAACTTTGCCTTTTCCTTTGGCGGTTCTTTGTTGCTGACTGCCGGATGCTTCCCCCATTTGTTGAGTTCCATCAGCTTGTTCTTTCTCCCCCGTTTTTCCAGCATCGGGTTGAGGAGGAGAGAAGGTGTTGTTAATAACAGCACGAGTCAGTCTTGCTGAGTATGCTTGGAGTTGACTCGTACTCAGCTGAAGACCGTCAAAAACTGCCACACCATCGTCCAGAGTGGAAGCAGGGATTCGAATAGAGGCACTGAGCATACTTAGAAGATACTCTTGTGATTTCCCGATCCATGTGATGGTGTCAGTCATCTTGGCATAAGCTTGATGATACATCTTGAGCAGATCCGAATCGTAGAACTGACGTTGGGCATTTGTATAGCGGACATGTTTCAATGTGGCTTGGGAGTATGGCAGGATTTCATTAGTCTTCACCAGGTCAGTGTCCATTTCTTATTTACTCAAGTTGAGTAGGCGAACAACTTCACTAATTTGCTCAATGGAACACTGGGAGGAGGAGGAGATTAATTCACGAGCTCCGATCAGCTCAGAGTGTAGCTGGGTGAAATGTTGATTAACCTCAGCAGAGGTTGCATAAGTTGAGTTCACAGCTGAAAGGTTGTTGATTTGTCCTTGTAGGGAATTCATGTGGTTCACCATCATCAGCTGGAGTTCAGCCAGCTTCATTATTGAGTCTTGTTTAGGTTGTTAAGATTGAAGGGTTGTCATGACACTCAGCAAGTCTTTGAGACCTTTGATTTCTTCCAGAAGCTGAGTGACAGAAGATATGTGTTGAGGCTCAACATGAGTAGACCCAGCAGCATCAGTATGAGCTTGGTTAAGATCCTATAGTAGGGATTGAGCTGAGTCAATGATTCTGCGCCCAGACTCAGTTGCATTCAGGTAAGCATAAGTTGTATCAGGAGTTTGCTCAGCGGCCGGAATTTGAGTAGCATCAAATGGGGGAGGAGTATGGTGCTTTCCAGAACCATATGGGCCAACTTGGTCAGTGGCTGGACTTTTATTCAGGTCAGCATCAGGAACTGACTGTTCATTATTCTGCGAAACAGGATTAGGAAGAGGTGGATCGACAGAGATATTGTCCTGCTCAACATTGGTCTGAAGTTGAGTTGGTGCAGGAGGAGGCACTGCAGAGCCAACTTGGGTAGAATTTTCCTTTGCTCGCTCATTGTCTTGAGCAGCTTGGACTTCGAGCTCTTGCTCGGCAGGAATTGGATTTTTAGGAGTCTTGGCGTGTTCCTCAGCTTGAGAAACAGTGGCTTGCTTTTCCTCGATTTGGTCCAAAGTTGGTTTAATGGTAGTGTTGAAGAATTGGAACTGGAGTGTGGTAAGGTCAGAGATTGGTTCCCTTAGCGGAGAATCGTCCAGAAGATCAATGACTGGAGATTTTTGAGCCTTTCGTTTGAGGCGTTTGCCTGTGCTGACTTTTGGAGGAGAAGGATCAGCAGGAATGGAGTCAAATGAATCAGAAGAGGCGTTTAGTCCAAGGTCAGTATTGAGACCTTCCACAACCTTATCCTGCATAAGCTGCTCAGTTTGAATCTCAGTCTGCTCAGCATCAACTGTTTGGTTTTCCTCAGCAGCAACATCCTTACTTAGCTCAGCATCATCTGTCCTTTCAACATCAAACTCACCTTCATCATTACCCAGTTCTTCTTCTTGATCAGCAGGAGGTTTCTCAAGATCGATATCTTGACTTCTCACAAAGTGTGAGTCTTCAGAGACAACACAGTCAAGAGGAAGTGCATCAATTGGGTTAAGACTAGAGGATTTCTTCTTCTTCTTTCTCAGGGGCTCCTCAGGAGTATCCTCACTTACTTTCTCAGGCTCTGCTGGCCTTTTCAGATTTTCTGCTGACTTAGGTCCCTCCTGACCTTGCTCAGTGTCAATTTGCTTCCCGCGTGATATAAACCGGATTTTCTTTGGACCTGAGTTAATATCTTTGGAAGAGGTTTGGTCAGCTTTCCTCTTTTTATCTTCCTTAGCGCGGCCAGTGCGAGCTTGGTTTATTTTCTTTCCCTTTCTGGTCAGCATGCCCTTTGTCCCTTCAATCACATTATCTCCTTCCTCTGTTATAGCCCCCTTTCTTTTTTTTGGGTTTAATGGGTTGGTCATAGGCCAAACTGAACAATACGGCCGCAGTAATTTCTGTACCCCAAACATTTATTTCTTCAACTAAGTTCACCCTGTAGTCTTTAAGTATCTTGGTGATTACTGAACCTAACCTGAGTGTGCCAGTACTTCGTTGGAAAGCACCGATGAGGAACATGGGCATATTGAGTGGCTGGTAGGTCAGCATGTGCCAGATGAAGCACTGCTCAAAATTAGACGCTGAGGATGTGGAATTGACCTTGGGAAATATGAAGTTCGTCAGAATGTAATGGGCCATCTTCTGATTTTGACCCATAGAGGTGCTAGCGATTTCTCCTACGTGACCAGCGGGTTTACAGAACTCTGAAGAGTATTTGATTTTACCGTGATCGTTTGTGGTTCTGAGTTCAGCTCCTTCATTCTTCAGTTTGAGCAAAGTGGCAAGATAGGGAGGATTGACGAAGATTTCTTTACCCCTGACCTTTGTGACCATGTAATCAGTGTCATCATTAGCAGCTCGTAAGTTGGTGTAGAATTCCCCTACCAATTCAGGATAAGTGGCTTCACGGAGGGAAAATAGCCCGGTCCAGCCATTCTTAGAGATCCATTCGCAAAAGGGTTTTTCAGCTTCTACAAAACCCTTAGAGAACCAGGGGGAATGGTCGATCTTGTATCCCCTCACACTGTTGTAGACCGGAGAATAGTTTCTTTCCTGTGGTATCTTGCCCTTCTCCTTTTTCTATTTCTTAGATGGTGTTGCTTGGTCAGCTTGGGGTTTCTTACTCGGAATAATGACCTTAGGTTGGTCATGCTGACCATGTTCTTGAGACTCAGTTGAGGTCTCCTCACGTTCCTGCTCAGTGTGCGACGAGGGATTTTCATCGGAGCGGTTGTCGTCGTAACCGGCACCAGAGATGTTCTGAGAGTCCGACATGATTTTCTCAGGGATTTTCGAGAGGTTTTGAGATTTAGAGAGAGAGAGATGGAAATTAATTTGCCAAAGATTTCGAATGTAAAGAGCAGTTAGTGGGAAATCATCCACTATTTATAGGGGTGTCGAGTTGATCCGATACGTTGAAGTAGCTGTTTTACCTCGAGATGATCAAACGACAATAATCTGGCATTTATGACACAATCGGCGCATGTGTTTTCTAATAATTGCTCTTACGTCATCCTAGGTGGCTATTAATGCGCGTGCTAGCATTTATTGTGCATAAGAGTTTTACTCAGTTTCGAGAAGCCTAATTGTTTGAGATTCTAGGAAGTCAGTTTTACGTAGAAGGAATGTTCATGTGCTTAGTAACTCAGCTTATGTTAATCACTCAGTATGTATGTCTACTCAGCATGGGGTGATATAGTTCATATTTAGCTCAGCATGCAATAGTTACTCATTTAGCACAACTCACTCAGCATGGTAATCACTCAACATTCAATTTAAACATATAATTTTAGTGAAGAGGATTAGACATACCGATAGCTTCCCTTAGTATGTTGAATTGCTCACGAGCCAGAGGCTTTGTGAAGATATCCGCAAGCTGTTCATCTGTAGGAACGTAGGTCAGCTTGATCTCACCCTTGAGTATATGATCCCTTATGAAGTGATGCCTTATGCTGACATGCTTCATCCTGCTGTGTTGGATTGGATTTTTGGATAAGTCAATGGCACTCTTGTTGTCACATTTGACTTCTATTGTTTCTGTTTTTACACCATAATCCTCAAGCTGTTGCTTTATCCATAGGACCTGGGCCACACAGCTTCCAGCAGCAATGTACTCAGCTTCAGTTGTAGACAGGGCAACTGATGACTGCTTCTTGCTGAACCAAGATACTAGACAACTTCCAAGGATGTGACATCCTCCAGAAGTACTCTTACGTTCTAGCTTATCCCGTCCATAGTCAGCATCAATGTATCCAATGAGAGTGAAGTCATTTGAGGTTGGATACCACAATCCTGCATTAACCGAGCTCTACAAATATCTAAAAATTCTTTTCACAGCTATAAGGTGTGATTCTCTGGGGTCAACTTGATATCTAGCGCAATAGCATACTGAGTACTGAATATCAGGTCTACTAGCAGTAAGATAAAGTAGAGAGCCAATCATACCTCGATATAACTTGCTATCTACCGACTTACCTTTCTCATCCGTGCACAGGACAGTGTCAGTACCCATTGGGGTTGATATGGGCTTACAATCTTCCATATCGAATTTCTTTAACATTTCTTTGGCGTACTTAGACTGACTAATGAAGATGTCGTTCTTCCCTTGCTTGATTTGAAGTCCAAGGAAGAAGTTGAGTTCACCCATCATAGACATCTCGAACTCAGTTTTCATCTGTTTACTAAATTCTTTGCACATAGATTCATCAGTGGCACCAAAGATTATATCATCTACGTAAATTTGTTCCAACAGTGTATTTTTACCCATTTTCTTAATGAACAAGGTTGTGTCAGCTTTACCTCTGACATAGTTCCTGGTCAGCAGGAAATTGGTCAACCTCTCATACCAAGCACGTGGTTCTTGTTTCAGGCCATATAGGGCCTTCTTGAGTTTATAAACGTGGTTTGGAAGTTTTGGATCTTCAAACCCAGGAGGCTGACTAACATATACCTCTTCGTTTATAAAGCCATTAAGAAATGCACTTTTAACATCCATTTGATATAGCTTGAAATTCAAAAAACTAGCATATGCACATAATATAGGTATAGCCTCTAACCTAGCTACGGGTGTAAAGGTCTCACCATAGTCAATGCCCTCTTGCTGACTATAGCCTTGGGCTACAAGTCGGGCTTTGTTCCTGACTACATTGCTTTGCTCATCTAGTTTATTTCTAAAGACCCACTTAGTTCCTATGGTCTTTTGATTCCTCGGTTTTGGTACTAAATCCCATACCTCGTTTCTTTTGAACTGATCAAGCTCCTCTTGCATAGCATTGATCCAATGTTCGTCGTGCTCAGCTTCTGAGAAGTTCTTTGGTTCATGCACTGAGACAAATGCAACATTGCTGAGATATTTTCTAAGCTGATCTCTCGTCATCAGCTTGTTTTCAGCAGCATCAAGAATGGACTTCTCCGAATGTCCTCTTGGAATTTTGATTTCTTTGGGCAATATTGAGTTGTCTGGAATAAGTGTTTCTACAATATCTGCAGGAGTAGATTGGTCAGCAAAGGTAATTTCGGTTTCGTGTTTACCTTTGGTTAATCCTTGTAATGATGACTCAGTGGCTCCATTTTGGTCAGCGGAAGCTGAGCTTGGGTCATCTTCGGCGGACTGAGTTGTTTTTCCTGCAGGGCCAGTTTCGTCGAATTCAATATGTACAGACTCTTCTAGAACCTGAGTTCGCTTATTGTACACCCTATATGCTTTACTATTAGTTGAGTACCCGAGAAAGATCGCTTCGTCAGCTTTAGCATCGAATTTAGCAAGGTTTTCTTTTGTATTGAGTATAAAGCATTTACACCCAAAGGCACGAAAATAGCCAATGTTAGGCTTTCATCCTTTCCAAAGTTCATAAGGGCTTTTCTTGAGTATAGGTCTAACTAAAGCCCTATTGAGTATATAACATGCTGTGTGGACAACTTCACCCCAGAAATACTTTGGAAGCCTATTTTTGCTCAGCATTGTTCTAGCAATTTCAACTATTGTTCTGTTCTTCCTTTTAACAACCCCATTTTGTTGAGGCGTTCTATGTTGGTCCCGTGTAATTAGTTCCAAGGGGGGGGGGTTAGGAACTAATATAACTTTTTCATTTTAATTATGCTAACTTAATATAATTCTTTGAGTTTCTCAACTCAGTTTTGGTCAGCACGGCTGAGTGAGACAAAAGACGGCTTTAGTCAGATACCGACTAGAACTGTTTTACTTGCGAGTTGGGAAATGACACTTTCGTGGTCAGCTTCCAACTCAGCACTCTGATTTACTCAGTGTCAGCTTAAACAATTTGTATATTGGGTAAATATGGTAAGCAACACATACAGATATATATTGGGAGAGAGAGTTAGAAATTACTCAGCACGACTTATCCTGGTTCGGCCTCTCCGCCTACGTCCAGTCCCCAGAATCCCTCCGGGCTTTTTCAATCCAATACTGAGCTCTTTAAAGGTAAAGCACAAACCGTTTACAATGCAGTTGAATATGCAAGAGTACCGTCCTCTATTCGTCTACTCAACTCCTACTAAGTGCTATAACCAAACACCTAGATTTCTCTACCGCTGAGTACTTAAAACCGAGTACTCAGCACCACTCTCTCAATTTTACAATTGATACAAACTTGTTCTTTTTCAAACAAAGAACACTTTAGATGATTACAAAATCAATCTAGCTTTTACACAGAGATAGAATTTTGGTGTAAGATCTTTTTCTTGTTTTGATATGCTTTGTATCTATACTCTTTTTCTCTTATCTTTTGGCCAAGGATCCAAGAAGTGTACTTGTCCTTTTATAGTTGAAATCTGAAGACACAATCATTTGAATTCGGATCTATCCGTTGAATTCAAATGGCTCTTTCTTCCGACATTGTTCTGGTCAGCTTCAGATTTGCAGGTCAATCCTGTCGTCTGAATTCCGCAGGCGCCAGGCTTGTCTTCTTCTCGCAGGTTTGTCTTCTTGTGCAGGTTTCGTCATTTAGCCAGTGGACATTTGACCCATGCGTCTCGAAACTGTATCCATGCATAATTCTAAAGCTTCTGAATTGGTGCAGATCACTGTCGGATCTTGTCTTTTAGCAAACGGATCATTGGTGCTATCTTAAAATCATTCAGTATGACTTTGATAGCCGTTGGCTTTGATTGTTGCCAATTCTGATACTGAGTTGCCTTTCACTCAGCTTCGACGGTCAGCTTCGTTCTGCAAGATATAGTTCCAAAGAAGACTTCTCTTCTTTTATGCTGAGTTGCTTTTTACTCAACTTCTGTGATCAGCTTCATTTGTAAGCTTCGGTTCTGAAGAAGATTTTCCTTCTTTCGTACTGAGTTATTCTTTACTCAGCCCGCGATATGTTGTCATGCTGACTATGTTCTGTCTTAATTTGATTCCCGTTCTTATAAGTATTTTTATACTCAACATTGAACAAACACATTAGTATAATTAAATCAAAGCACTTAAATTTAATTGTCTTAATCATGGATTATCTTAAATAATTTTGTCAAATCAAAATCATGTTGGAAAGGTGTTTCAACAAACTCCCCCATTTTGATGTTGGCAAAATTTTTAATTATGGAACTCAGTTTTGAAATTCCCCATGATTGAGTTGCCTTACATTCTTCTGAAATTACTCCCCCGTAAGGGTTGCATCCATTATCTTAACTTAACTCTAAACCTTCCAAGATTTAATTGAGAAAGATCAAAACATGCTTGTACTGACTAAGTTCAATTTTAGACCTTCTAAGATCTAATTCAGATGGGCCTAGGTCAGTTTTCAGAAGAGGTCAATATGTTGGAACATGTGTTTACTCAGTTTGATACATGTTCAGTTTTAGGTATCAGAGAGATTATATCTATGAATTTTTGTATCAGAGCAAAATGTATTCATGTATCAGAGTAAATGTGTGTTGAGAGTTTCATGCATGTTCCTTCGATTGTTTGTTCATTTAAGACAGTTCAACATATAGCATATTTAAGTAAGCATCATATGTAGATAAGTCAGTTTAAAAAAATGCTTAAAATAGATAGATGGTTAGACAGCATACAAAAAATAGAAAATGCCAAAACCAAATACTACAAGTCAAGTTCAAATGACTAGTCTATTTCTTTCTGTTGACTTGGGCTTGGTGGGAAGGATTAACTTTGCCTTTTCCCTTGGCGTTTCTTTATTGCTGCTGACTACCAGATGCTTCTCCTGCTTCCCCTGATTTGTGCTGAGTTCCATCAGCTTGTTCTTTTTCCCCCGTTTTGCCAGCATCGGGCGGAGGAGGAATGAAGGTGTCATTCAGAACAGCACGAGTCAATCTCACTGAGTACGCCTTAAGCTGTTTTGTGCTCTCCTTGAGACCGTCGAAGATAGGAACACCATCGTCTATAATGGATCCGGGGACTCGAATGGATGCACTAAGCATACTGAGAATATATTCTTGTGATTTTCCAATCCAGGTCAGCGTGTCAGTCAGCCTAGCATAAGCTTGATGATACATTTTGAGCAAGGCCGAATCGTAGAACTGACGTTGAGCATTGGTGTGGCGCACATGTTTGAAGGTGGCTTGGGAGTATTGTAGGATTTCATTTGTTTTCACCAAGTCAGTATCCATCTCTTCCTTACTCAAGTTGAGTAGACAGATAGCTTCGCTAATTTGCTCGATCGAACACTGGGAAGAGGAGGAAATTAGTGCACGAGTATCGGCCAGCTTAGAGTGTAGCTTGGTGAAGTGGTGGTCAACCTCAACAGAGGTAGCATATCCCGTGTTTACTTCAGACAGAGCATTTATTTGGCCTTGGAGGGAATCCATGTGATTCACCATCATTAATTGCAGTTCAGCCAGCTTCACTATGGAGTCTTGCTTGGGTTGTTGAGATTGAATAGTTGTCATGACACTCACAAGATCTTTGAGACCCTTGATCTCGTTCGGGAGCTGAGTGACAGAAGAAAGTTGTGTTGACTCAACATTAACAGACCCAGTACCATCGGTATGAAAATGGTTAAAATCCTAGAGTAGGGATTGAGCTGAGTCAATGATTATGCGTCCAGACTCAGTTGCATGTAGGTAAGCATAAGTTGTCTCAGGATTTTGCTCAACGGTCGGAATTGGAATAGTGCCAGATGGTGGAGGAGTAGGTTGTTTACCAGAACCAGATGGGCCAGCGTGATCAACGGCTGGACCTTTGTTTAAGTCAGCACCAAGAACTGACTGTTCAACATTCTGCGAAATTGGGTTAGGAAGAGGTGGATCGGCAGAGATGTTGACCTGCTCAGTAACATTCTGAAGTTGAGTTGGTGCAGGAGGAGTTACTTCAGAACTTACATGGATAGGATTTTCCTTTGCTTGCTCACCTTCTTGAGCAGCTTGAACTTCGAGCTCTTGCTTGGTAGAGATTGGATTTTCAGGGGTCTTAGCTTGTTCCTCAGTATGAGTAACAGAGGCTTGCTTTTGTGTGAACTGATCCGGAGTTGGCTCTATGACGGAGGAGAAGAATTCGTACTGAAGTCCAGTTAGGTCAGTAATTGGTTCTCTAAGTGGAGAATCAGCCAATAGGTCTAGGGAGTTGGACTTGTGAGCTTTGCGTTTGAAACGCTTTTCAGAACTGACCGTTTTGGTTTGAGGAGAGGGGTCAGCAGCAATTGAGTCAAGAGACTCAGATGAAGAATTGAGCTATAGGGCAGTATTAAGGCTCCTCACAGTTTGAGCTCTTACTGTTTGGTCAGCTTGTAGTTCAGTTGGCTCAGCATCGACTGACTTAGTTTGCTCAGCAGCATTCTTATCTTCCTCATCATCAACATTGGCTGTTCGCTCAGCATCAAACTTTCCTCCAAAATCTCCCAATTCTTCTTCCTGTTCAGAGGGTGTTTTCTCAAGATCAATTTCTTGACTTCTCACAAAATGTGAATCTTCAGAGATTACACAACCAAGAGGCAGGGCATCGATCGGGGTTAGACCAGACACTTTCTTCTTCTTCCTTAGAGGTGTTTCTGGAATTTCCTCACTTTCGACTTCCTCAGGCTCAACTGGCCTTTTCTCTACCGACTTGGGTACCTGTTGTCCTTGCTCAGCATCAACTGTCTTAGCACTGGAGATTATTCTCAGCTTCTTAGGAACTGTGTTGACATCTTTTGCTGACTGGTCAGCTTTTCTCTTTTTATCTTTTTTAGCGCGGTCAGTGCGGGCTTGGTTTTCTTTCTTTCCCTTTCTGGTCAGCATGCCATTTGTCCCTTCAGCCACATTATCTGCTTCCTCTGTTATCGCCCCATTTCCTTTCTTGGGTTTAATGGGTTGGTCATAGGCCAAACCGAACAGTACGGCCGTGGTAATTTCTGTACCCCATACATTTATTTCCTCAACCAAGTTCACTCTGTAGTCTTTGAGTATCTTGGTGATTAGTGAACCTAACCTGAGTGTGCCCTTACTTCGTTGGAAAGCACCGATGAGGAACACAGGCATGTTGAGTGGCTGGTAGGTCAGCATGTGCCAAATGAAGCACTGCTCGAAATTGGATGCTGAGGATGTGGAATTGACCTTTGGGAAAATGATGTTCGTCAGAATATAATGGGCCATCTTCTGATTCTGACCCATAGAAGTGCTAGCGATTTCTCCTTTGTGATCTTTTAGTTTACAGAACTCTACGGGATAGTCAATTTTGGTGTGGTCATTCGTGGTTCCGAGTTTGGTGCCTTTAGTGGTCATTTTGAGGAGTTTAGCGAGATAGGGAGGATTGAAGAAGATTTCCTTCCCTTGGACCTTGGTGACCATGTAGTCACGGTCATCATTGGCAACCCGTAGATTTGAGTAAAATTCCTTTACCAGTTCTGGATAGGTGGCTTCGCGAAGGGAAAATAGTCCAGTCCAGCCATTTTTAGAGATCCATTCATAGAAAGGTTTTTCAGCTTCAACAAACCCCTTTGAGAACCAGCGGGAGTGATCGATCTTGTATCCCCTCACGCTGTTGTAAACTGGAGAGTAGGTTATTTCCAATGTTTTCTTGCCCTTCTCATTTTTCTCCTGTTTCTTTGATGGTGTTGTGTGGTCAGCGTGAGTGTCTTTTCCTTTTCCGAAGTTGCTGACCTTAGCTAGGTCATGCTGATCATGTCCTTGAGACTTGGTGGGAGTCTCGACGTATTCCTACTGAGCAGGAGATGAGGGGTTTTCATCGGAGTGATTGCGGTCGTAATCAGCTCCGGAGATATTCTGAGAATCCGACATGATTTTCTCAGGGATTTTGAGAGAGTTTGAAAATTTAGGGATTTAGAGAGAGATCAATTTGCCAGAGATTTCAAAGTGTAAAGAGATGTGAGTGGGAATTCGTCCACTATTTATAGAGGGTCGAGTTGATCTGGAACGTTGGAGTAGCTGTTTTACCTCGAGATGATCAACCGATAATAATCTGGCATTTATGACATGTTCGACGCATTTGTTTTCTTAATTATTGTGATTACGTCATCCTAGATGGCTATTTATGGTGCGTGTGCTAGCATTTAATGTTAAATGGATTTTACTCAGTATTTGGAATTCTTAAACGTTTGAAATACTGAGTGCTCAGTTTTACGTAGAAGAGATTTTCATACAGAAGTAACTCAGCCTGTAGAAATCACTCAGCATGTATGTCTAGTCAGCATAAGGTGATTCTATGTTATTCAGTTTAACTTAGTTTGAGTAAGTTACTTAGCATGCAATAGCTACTCGGCATATAGTATAATCAGTCAATATTGATCAAGAATTTATTGAATGGGATTACACATACCAATAGCTTCCCTTAATATGCTGAATTGCTCACGAGCCAGAGGCTTAGTGAAGATATCCGCAAGCTGTTCATCTGTTGGTATGTAGGTCAGCTTGATCTCACCTTTGAGTACATGATCTTTAATGAAGTGATGCCTTATGCTGACATGCTTCATCCTACTGTGTTGGATTGGATTTTTGGATAGGTCAATAGCGCTTTTGTTATCGCATTTGACTTCAATTGTTTCTGTTTTGACTCCGTAATCCTTAAGTTGTTGCTTAATCCATAAGACTTGGGCCACACAGCTTCCAGCAGCAATGTACTCAGCTTCAGTTGTAGACAGGGCAACTGATGACTGCTTCTTGCTGAACCAAGACACTAGACAGCTTCCAAGGAAGTGACATCCTCCAGAAGTGCTCTTACGCTCTAGCTTGTCCCGTCCATAGTCAGCATCAGTGTATCCAATGAGTGTGTAGTCATTTGAGTTTGGATACCACAAACCTGCATTAACTGAGCTCTGCAAATATCTAAAAATTCTTTTCACAACTATAAGGTGTGATTCTCTGGGGTCAGATTGGTATCTAGCGCAATAGCATACTGAATATTGAATATCAGGTCTACTAGCAGTAAGATAGAGTAGAGAGCCAATCATACCTCAATATAACTTACTGTCTACTGTCTTAGTTTTCTCATCCGTGCACAGGACAGTATCAGTACCCATTGGGGTTGATATGGGCTTACAATCTTCCATATCAAATTTCTTTAGCATTTCTTTGGCGTACTTAGACTGACTAATGAAGATGCCATTCTTCCCTTGCTTGATTTGAAGACCAAGGAAGAAGTTGAGTTCGCCCATCATTGACATTTCGAACTCAATTTGCATCTGTTTACTAAATTCTTTGCACATAGATTCTTCAGTAGCACCAAAGATTATATCATCTACGTAAATTTGTGCCAGCAGGGTATTTTTACCCTTTTTCTTAATGAATAAGGTTGTGTCAACTTTGCCTCTGACATAGTTCCTGGTCAGCAGGAAATTGGTCAACCTCTCGTACCAAGCATGTGGTGCTTGTTTCAGGCCGTATAGGGCATTCTTGAGTTTATAAACGTGGTTTGGAAGTTTTGGATCTTCAAACCCTGGAGGCTGACTAACATAAACCTCTTTGTTTATAAATCCATTAAGAAAAGCACTTTTGACATCCATTTGATATAGTTTAAAGTTCATATAGCTAGCATATGCACACAATATTCGTATAGCCTCTAACCTAGGAACAGGAGCAAAGGTCTCACCATAGTCAATGCCTTCTTGCTGACTATAGCCTTGGGCTACAAGTCAGGCTTTGTTTCTGACTACATTGCCTTGCTCATCTAGTTTATTTCTAAAGACCCAATTAGTTCCCATGGTCTTTTGATTCCTAGGTTTTGGTACTAAATCCCATACCTCATTTCTTTTGAATTGATCAAGTTCCTCTTGCATAGCATTGATCCAGTGTTCATCGTGCTCAGCTTCTGAGAAGTTCTTTGGCTCATGTACGGAGACGAATGCAACGTTGCTGAGGTACTTTCTAAGCTGATCTCTCGTCATCAGCTTGTTGTCAGAAGCATCAAGAATGGATTTCTCCGAATGTCCTCTTGGAATTTTGATTTCTTTGGGCAATGTTGAGTTGTCTGGAATAGGTGTTTCTACAATATCTGCAGGAGTGGTTTGGTCAGCAAAGGTAATTTCGGTTTCGTGCTTACCTTTGGTCAGCCCTTGTACTGATGACTCAGAGGCTCCATTTTGATCAGCGGAAGCTGAGCTTGGTTCAACTTCAGCGGACTGAGTTGTCTTTCCTGCAGGGTCAGTTTCATCGAACTCGATATTGACAGACTCTTCTACAACTTGAGTTCGTTTGTTATACACCCTATATGCTTTACTGTTAGTTGAGTACCCGAGAAAGATTGCTTTGTCAGCTTTAGCATCAAATTTAGCAAGGTTGTCTTTTGTGTTGAGTATAAAGCATTTACACCCAAAGGCACGAAAGTAGCCAATATTGGACTTCCGTCCTTTCCAAAGTTCATATGAGGTTTTCTTAAGAATAGGTCTAACTAAAGCCCTATTGAGTATATAGCATGCTGTGTGGACAGCTTCACCCCAGAAATACTTTGGAAGCCTATTTTCGCTCAGCATTGTCCTAGCAATTTCGGTCAATACCACTGACTTCACAGAATTCATCAAACTGTTGGTTTTTGAATTCTCCGCCATTGTCACTTCTAACATGAGCTACTCTTAGGTCTTTGTCATTTTCAATCTTTTTAATCAATGTTTTGAACATCTCAAATGTTTCATCCTTGCTACTCAGCAAGATGATCCAAGTATACCGAGAGAAATCGTCTACAATGACTAAGGAAAATTTCTTACCGCCCAAGCTGAGTGGCTGGACAGGTCCGAAAAGGTCCAAATGTAGTAATTCCAATGCTCTCTTGGTTGAGACAATGTTTTTACTTTGAAAGGACTTTTTCTTTTGTTTACCTTGCTGACAAGCATTACATAATTGATCTTTTTCAAATTTCAATTTGGGCAATCCCTCAACTAGTTGCTTTCTAGCTAATTTGGCAAGAAGGTCCATGCTTACATGACCAAGTCTCCTATGCCATAGCCAGGAGTTATCCTCTTTAGATACTAAGCATATATTTTTGGAAAACTGTTTTCCTAAACTCAACATATATACATTGTCAACATGAGGGGCAGTTAAAATCAAATTATTTGTTTTTCCCTCGAGTATCTGACACTGAGTAGCATCAAATATAACCTTTCTACCGCTGTCACACAACTGAGCTACGCTCAATAGGTTATATTTGAGACCTTTAACTAAGGAGACTGATGGGTTCATAATTGACCCTAATAACCATATTTTATTTCACTAAAAATGAGCTTATGGGCTGTTAATTGTTATCAATTTAGGACTAAAGAACCCTTATTGCAGATTTTGTGAAGAAAAATAGAAACTGCTGTCAAACAGCGTGTTGCAGGAAAAAGTAAAGGAAAATCTATGGACCAAAGGGCAATAGCGTGTAAAGAGATGGAAGACAGCCAAGCAAAGAGGTGGGACCAGTGGAGATCTAGCTTGTTGAAGAAGATTTGGGCCTTGAAGTGTTCAAGTGGCCATAATTTGTCAGAACGGTTTGCTTTAGTGTACTTTCTAGTATATTTTATGTTTCTTCCCTCCTAGTTAAATAGACTACTGTGAAAGGAGTGAGGGATGACTTTTTGGGGAGCTGAAACTTCATCTTCCATGAGAGTTCTCTTTAATTTGAGACCTAACTCCATTAATGGGGAGTTATTACAATTTCTGTGGTTGTTCACTCATCACCATGAGTGAGTAGTCGTTTTGAACGGGTTAGGCCAGTTAGGGCCTGTTATGTAAGTTTTCTATTTTCTTATTTATGAATGAATGGTGATATATTATGTTGTGTTTGAGAAAGTTATCACTCTATTGCTGTATGCATGTATGTTAGTGTTAGATGAATGATAGGGAACTGCTTTCATCTTCACGGAACCATTTCTCAAACGTCCAAACCCCGAAGCAGGAATGTTAGGGGGTTGTATCAAGGGTTTTCTTAATAGAAATGATGTTTCGATCGTAATGCAAGAAAGAACCAACTTTAGGGACGCTTAAGGTTGTAGTACATCTTAGAATCTTAAGAACACATGAGAGTTGACTTAAGTGAGCATTAAAGTAGAGACCTTGACTTCACTTTACGTCATTCATGAATAAATAGGATGTTTAGAGACTGAAAGTAACATGTTCTGATGTGGCCTAGCCTGTTCTATATTTTTATAATTATCAAATACTCCTTTTTATAAGTTGAATCATTTACTTTGTTACCCATTCACAATATCTCTCAATATAAAGAATTCACACACCACGAACACCCTGTTCTGCAAGGTTTTTCTAGTAAAATTTGGTCGTCAATCCCTGTGGAGACGATACTCTATTTATCACTTTATTACTTGTATCTAGTGCACTTGCTAGAGTCTGTTCGGAAGACAACAAGTTTTTGGCGCCGTTGCCGGGGATTGAAAGCAACAATTTTATTTGAAAATTTCTGTGAAACAAGGTGTTTTTAATCTGTTTGTTTAATAGTACAGCCTTTCCTATCGATCTTGAGTTAGAAAGAACATATAGAAGGAACCAGGCAGCAGCTAGACGAGCAAGACAAAGAGAAAAACATAATGGCTGGAAGAGTACCAGAACAACCTGTTCAAGAAGAAGAAGGTGAAAAAAATAATCCACCAGTAATGAGAATTAGAGACTATTCAACACCTACCACTGAAGGGCACTCATCATGTATTGTGCTGCCTAATGAGGGGAACAACCTGTTCGAAATCAAGCCATCCATGATACAAATGCTTCAAGCTACTATTCAGTTCAGTGGATACCACAATGAAGACCCCAATGCATATATTCAGGATTTTGTTGCAATGTGTAACAATTTCAGAAAAAATAGGGGGGTAGCCGATGATGTTATAAGGTTAAAGTTGTTTCCTTTCTCTCTAAAGGATAAAGCAAGAGTTTGGTTGAAGAACCTTCAACCCGGATCAATAACTACTTGGCAAGAGATGGCTAGTGCGTTCTTGATGAAGTATTTGCCACCAAGGCAAGCTATCAAGTTGAGAAACGAGGTTTCTCGTTTTATTCAAGAAGAAGATGAGTCGTTAGCCGAGGCTTGGGAACGTTACAAGGAGCTCTTGAGAAGGGTACCAAACCAGGGCATTCCCATGTGGATGCAAGTTCAGAATTTCTATAATGGAGTCACCAATACTTATAAAATTCAAATCGAGTCCATTGCAAATGGTAGCCCCGAAGATCTTGAACCACAAGCTCTATATGATCTTATTGAAAGGGTGGTCAGTACAAGTTACAATTGGCACTAGGTGAGGAGTGATGGGAAGAAGATTTCAGATTCTGATGTCATTTCAAAGCTGACAACTCAGGTGGAACAGCTTGTTAAGAAAATCAGCAAGATGAATGTGTCGTCCATTCACAGTGAACCTTCATTTTATGATGAATGTGACTTTTGTGGTGGTCCACACTTCGATATCAATTGCCCAAGAGTTAAACCGAGCAAAGCCAACCAAGAACAATGTCATTATATTGGGTACAATCAAAGAAATCCACCCAATCCGTACTCAAACACATATAATTCTGGTTTCGGGAATCATCCCAACTTTGGGTGGACCTAACAGCAAAATCAGCAAGAACAACCTAGGTACCAGCAGGAACAAAGAGGTCAATACCAACAACAACCTCAGCAACAGTACAAACAGCCTGTTCAGGCTAAAGAAGAGGTTGAGACAGATTTGAAAACCATGGTGATGCAGTTCATGAAGCAAACTCAGGCTTCCATCAAGAATCTGGAGACTCAAATGCATCAATTGGCATATTCATGCTCATCCAAGGGAAAGGGTGTCATTCCAAGCAATACTGAGCCTAATCCTAAGGGAGATGTCATGGCTATCACGCTGAGGTCTGGTAAAGAAATCTCTGTCCCTACTAAAACTAAAAAAGTTGTTGATGTTGCAGGTACCTCAAAAGAAGCTGAAACTGTTAAGGAACAAACTGTTCCAGAGGCCACCAGGCATGTTGCTAAAGAACATGAGCCTGTTCAAGTTCATGAGGAACCTGGGGAGAAGTATATTCCACCTCCTCCCTATGTACCACCCGTTCCTTATCGAGCAAGGCTTGTGAATCAAAAGTTGAAAGAGCAAAACTCCAAAATCCTTGATACATTGAGAAAGTTACACATCAACATTCCATTTGTGGAAGCTCTGGCTCAAATGCCAAAGTATGCCAAGTTCTTGAAGGATATTCTGTCCAATAAGAAAAAGCTTGAGAACATCTCCATGATCCAACTGAATCGAGACTGTTCCTCAATACTGCAGAACAGGCAGCAACTTCCTAAAAAGCTCAAAGATCTAGGGAGTTTCTCAATCCCTTGTTCCATTGGTAAATTGAATATTGAAAATGCATTATGTGACCTTGGAGCTAGTATCAATCTCATGTCGTATTCTGTTTATGCTAAGCTAGGCTTGGGAGAACCTCAACCTATTAGGATGTCGATTCAATTAGCAGATAGATCTGTATGTTATCCTAGGGGAATGGTGGAGGATGTGCTAGTTAAAATAGGGAAATTCATATTACCCGTAAACTTTATTATTATGGACATAAATGAGGATTTGCATGTGCCCATCATTTTAGGGAGACCATTTTTAGCTACGGGTAGGGCCTTGATAGATGTTGAGAAGGGACAATTGTTTTTAAGGATAAATGGTGAAGAAATAATTTTTAGGATGAATGAGGCCATGAGGCGTGCTAACTCAAGTGATGATACATGCTATTTTTTGGATGCATGCCACACCTCGTCTGTTTTGCAGGACTATCACCAAGACACTTTGGAAACACTGCTGGGGGAAGAAGTGAATATCTGTGAAGGAACAGGCTGTTCCCTAGAAACAACAACAAAACCACCACTTCCACCAAACACAATTGGGCCCTCACACAAAGAACCACCTGATATACCCACCCCCAAAAGGTGGCGTGATAAAAAGATTCAAGGGAAGGAATTCCATGAAGGGCAGAAAGTGCTCTTGTATAATTCTAGGTTGAGACTGTTCCCTGGAAAATTGAAGTGCAGATGGTCTGGACCTTACATTGTGAACAAGGTGTTCCTTCATGGGGCTGTAGAAATTGTTAAACCAGGAATGAATCTTTCAAAGTTAGCGGCCAGAGGTTGAAACCCTACCTTGCACATGAGGTCCCAGGAGTAGTTGAGACCGTCCACTTCCAGGATCCACCATGATTCAAAGAGAACAGTGTGTTCGCTGCAAACACCAATTGCAGCAAACTAATTGGGTAACCCCCAATTTATCTATCCCTTAGTTAGATTTGTGTTAAATTTCTTTTTAATTTTGTTATTTTTATGCACTAACATGACTAATGTTGAATTTTGTGGTCCTTCCTAAATTTTGTTGGCAAAGGTTTTAAACTTTCATTTCCTAAAATTAGGTTTGAGTTTGAACTTTTACCAAATTAATTTGGGGGTGTTTGCTGTCTTCCTCTTACGGTAACGAATCTAACCCTACTTTTAATTTCCTGCTTACTGCATGCTTGTTGATAATCTGCAATTTTCACTCTCACAACGTTTAAGTTTAACATTGAGGACAATGTTATATTTTAATTTGGGGGTGGGGAAAAGAAAATGAATATCTTGACATATTTGTTGTGAGAACGTGATAAAAGCCCTAAAATTTTGATGAAAACTGTGGTTGAAAGGTGAAATTAGCTTGTGCGAATTTGAGGAAACTCAAAATTAAACACTTGCTTGATATGGTTGTTAGTGTGTCATTCGAACCCCAAATGTTATGTCATTCCCTTTCTTTTTCTGTCTTGTAAATGTTAGTACATGTTCGTAGTTTTTCTTAATCCCTCGTACTTTGTGTCAAATGTCTAAAAATTCTGTATTGTTCTCTGTTTCTGAACAGCATGTTCTGTTTCTAGTTTTTGCTCTTTGTTTTCCCTTTCTTTTTATATATAGCAACAGAATAATATATATATTAAAGAAAAAAAAAGACTTTCAATTGCCAATCAATGATTGCATGCTTGAACCTCAAATTTAGTGTGTGGTGAACCCAGTGATAATTCAATTTTCAAAAGATAGAAGTTCTGAAAAATTTTAGGTTTTAATTCAAAATTCAATTAAAGGACCTTGAGCCTACATTAGCATGTTAATGCATTGATTCTTTGTGAGAGGGCTAGTACATATTGTATTTAGGTAGGTTTTGCTTTGGTTGCCTAGTCAAAATGGTAAAATTTTGGAAGAACATAGGATGAAAAAGGCACTTAGATTCCCAAGTCACTCCACAAAAGAGCTTACCTGTGCATTGCACTCACATGTTTAGGATAACTAACTTGAGCCCTAACCTATTCTTTCTTAAACACCACCTAAACGAACCAATCCCCCTCACTTAAATCCCAAAACACCCGGAATCTGTCTTATGCCTCAGAACAAGCTGCTCCAGCTAAAGAAAAATACATTTTTGAGAAAATCTGAGTGTATAAAGATAAAATTGTTGAAATGATGACATTTAAAGGATGATGATTGAGTGAGGACCACTTTCTGAATAAGGTTTAAAAAAAATATCCCAAATAGGAATTTTAGAAGATAACAAAAATATCTTTGAATAAAGTCTTTTCATTTTTAGGACACATGTTCATATATTGAGCCTGAAATGAAATGTTTGGATGGTTGTCTTTTATGTGTTTGAAGAATAGTTTGGCCAATGTTGTGAAACAGGCTGTGCAGAGTGATTAGGTTGAGACAGAATTACTCAGTGTTAAGAACTGAGTATGGTTGAATTGCATTGCATGTAGACAGAATTCTTACACTTAAATAGCCATTCACTTCCATACCTTAGCCTTAGCCTAACATTACAACCTATGTTTAAGACCTTTTGACTATGTTTGGAGAATTTTTAATCCATGGAGATAGGGACAATAAGCAAAATCATTGCCTATTGATGTGTGTACTGAGCTGAGGAGTGAAGTTCCATTCCCTTCCTTGTGGCAACAAAGGCCATTTGAGAGTGGGTGAAAATTCCTTCCTTAGTGAGGCACTTTGGGGCATACAGGTTGTTTGATTGAATTTTGAAGTTCAACCTTAAGCTTTGATGAATTTCGTGAATTGGAATGCATGTTTTAGATATGGTCTAACCACATTTTTATCAAGCTCTTGTGTGCTAATCAAAGGTTGAGTTAGTTGAAAGTTGAATAAAGTTTTGCTGCTGTTGTTTTTTCTTTTTGTTTGTCTATTATCTCTTCTGTTCCAATTCTTGTTCTTATGTTTTCTCCATTGCCTTGTTTCTATGACATTCCTTTTTGTTTTTATTTTCTTTGCTTTCCCCTTTTTGTTGTTCTTTTCTCTATTTTTCTGTTGTGTTTGCTTGAGGACAAGCAAAAGTTCAATTTGGGGGTATTTGATGGGTTCATAATTGACCCTAATAACCATATTTTATTTCACTAAAAATGGGCTTATGGGCTGTTAATTGTTATCAATTTATGACTAAAGAACCCTTATTGCAGATTTTGTGAAGAAAAATAGAAACTGTTGTCAAACAGCCCGTTGCAGGAAAAAGTAAAGGAAAATCTATGGACCAAAGGGCAATAGCGTGTAAAGAGATGGAAGACAGTCAAGAAAAGAGGTGGGACCAGTGGAGATCTAGCTTGTTGAAGAAGATTTGGGCCTTGAAGTGTTCAAGTGGCCATAATCTGTCAGAACGGTCTGCTTTAGTGTACTTTAGTGTACTTTCTAGTATATTTTATGTTTCTTCCCTCCTAGTTAAATAGACTACTGTGAAAGGAGTGAGGGATGACTTTTTAGGGAGCTGAAACTTCATCTTCCACGAGAGTTCTCTTTAATTTGAGACCTGACTCCATTAATGGGGAGTTATTGCAGTTTCTGTGGTTGTTCACTCATCACCATGAGTGAGTAGTCGTTTTGAACAGGTTAGGCCAGTTAGGGCCTGTTATGTAAGTTTTCTATTTTCTTATTTATGAATGAATGGTGATATATTATGTTGTGTTTGAGAAAGTTATAACTCTATTGCTGTATGCATGTATGTTAGTGTTAGATGAATGATAGGGAACTGCTTTCATCTTCACGGAACCGTTTCTCAAACGTCCAAACCCCGAAGCAGGAATGTTAGGGGGTTGTATCAAGGGTTTTCTTAATAGAAATGATGTTTCGATCGTAATGCAAGAAAGAACCAACTTTAGGGACGGTTAAGGTTGTAGTACATTTTAGAATCTTAAGAACACACGAGAGTTGACTTAAGTGAGCATTAAAGCAGAGACCTTGACTTCACTTTACATCATTCATGAATAAATAGGATGTTTAGAGACTGAAAGTAACATGTTCTGCTGTGACCTAGCCTGTTCTATCTTTTTATAATTATCAAATACTCCTTTTTATAAGTTGAATCATTTACTTTGTTACCCATTCACAATATCTCTCAATATAAAGAAGGGATAAGTACAAAAAAAAAAAAATGCATGTGGTATACCGGATTTGCGAATTCGGCCCTGTGGTATTTTTTTTTTTGCAAACAGAGGTCTGTGTTATAAACCGTTAGCAAACAGAGGCTAAATTGACTAACGGTGTTAAAATTCAAAGAGAAAAGAGTTAATTTGGTCCTTATATTTATTTATTTTATAAATTAACCCCTCTAATTATCTAATTATCATAAATAAACCCCAAAATCAAAAATAAAAATAAAAAATACCTTCTTCTTCTTCCATTAATTTCTTCTTCTTCTTCTTCTGTTCTTCTTCTTCTTCCATTAATTTCTTCTTCTTCCATTAATTTCTTCTTCTTCTTCTTCTTCTTCCATTAATTTCTTATTCTTCCATTAATTTCTTCTTCTTCTTCTTCTTCCTCTTTTTCTTCTATTTTTTTAAGTTCCAAAATCTGGAATTTCCAGATTTTCGATTTGGGAAATCTCAGATTTCCGATTTCAGAATTTCCGAAATCGGAAATCTGAGATTTCCCAAATCGGAAATCTGGAAATTCCAGATTTCTGGAAATTTTCAGAAATCTGGAATTTCCAGATTTTCGATTTTGGAAATCTGGAATTTTCAGATTTCCGATATTTCGGAAATCTGGAATCGAAAAAAAAATAGAAGAAGAGAAGAGAGAGAGGAAGAAGAAGAAGAAGAAGAACCATGGAAGAAGGAGAGAGAAGGAAGAGAGAGAGAAAAAAATATTTTATTCTCCTTATTAATGGAAGAAGAAGAAATTAATGGAAGAAGAAGAAGAAGAAGAAGAAGGTATTTTTTATTTTTATTTTTGATTTTGGGGTTTATTTGTGATAATTAGATAATTAGGGGGGTTAATTTATAAAATAAATAAATATAAGGACCAAATTAACTCTTTTCTCTTTGAATTTTAACACCGTTAGTCAATTTTGCCTTTGTTTGCTAACGGCGTTTAGCACAGACCTCCGTTTGCAAAAAAAAAAAAAATAACCACAGGGCCGAGTTCGCAAATCCGGTATACCACATGCATTTTTTTTGTACTTATCCCTATAAAGAATTCACACACCATGAACACCCTGTTCTGCAAGGTTTTTCTAGTAAAATTTGGTCCTCAATCCCTATGGAGACGATACTTTATTTATCGCTTTATTACTTGTATCTAGTGCACTTGCTAGAGTCTGTTTGGAAGACAACAGAGACTGACTCAATAGTAGGGTTACCTCCGATAGTCCCTGAGCCTACTATCTTACCGTTTTTATTGTCTCCAAAGCTTACATTTCCACCTCGTTTAAGCTCAAGTGTGATGAATTGAGTTTCATCACCAGTCATGTGCCTCGAGCATGCGCTGTCAATGTACCACAGTTTTGATTTTTCCACGCATCTCAGGCTCACCTACATTTTAAACTATTCATCTTTAGGTACCCAATTCTTTTTGGGTCCTCATTGGTTAGCATAAACAGGTGCTATATCACGTTTTAACTTGTGAAGGCATACATTTATGGTGTGACCTTGTTTACCACAGAAGTCACAATGAGTTACCCTTTTTGGGTGACTTTGTCTTTGGTCAACACCATTGTGCTGAGCATACCACCATGCTTTAGTGGTATGAAATTTCTTTCCGCAGAAGTCACATTAGACAGTCCGCTTATTATACCAACACACATCTACTGTGTGTCCTCTTTTCCCACAACAGTCACACTGAGTGAACTGTCTACGCTCACCTGTACCTGAGTACTCAGCATGGGATTTATTTGAACCTTTTATTTGATTCTATAGGTTTGTGACATCCTTTCTCAGTTTCTTTGAATCTGATTGGACTTCCGAGACAAACTTGTGCATGATTTCCATGTTGTCATGCAAAGTTGAGTTGTCTTGGAGAAGATATCGGAGGTCACTTAGTTTGACCTCTTCAATCTCGTCACACCGCCTGCTGAGTGTTTTTATTTTCTTGTTACACTTTTTAGTCAGTGTATATAAATCACTCAGGGCGTTAACCATTTCATTTCTAAGCAAGTGTAGAGATGTTACCTCATTAGAATGTTCCTCTTGGTCAGAGCCGTCAGGGAGGTCAGCTTGCTCAGATTGACTTTGGTCAGCAGCGTCATCGGCCATGAAGCATATATTTTCTGTCTCATTTGCATCAACTTCTGATGATGTTGAGTCATCGCTGTCACTCCATGTAGCGACCATAGCCTTTTTGCTTCCCTTCTTTTCTTTCTTCAGATTAGGGCAGCTTGACTTAATGTGCCCAGTTTGATGGCACTCAAAGCACGTGACAGGCTTGGAGCTATCCTTTTTGTATTTGTCACTAGACTCAGCTTTGTACCTATCGCCTCTTCTGAATGACCTCTTGCTGTTCTTTTCATTCTTTCTGAACAGCTTCTTCATCTTCCTTGTGAACATGGCCATTTCCTCATCGTCTGATGAGTCAGCTTCGGTTGAGTCAGCTTTCATGACAAGTGATTTTTGTTTCTTGTCCTCTGACTTTTCTTTTACTTCGAAGTTTTTCATAGAGATCTCATGAGTCAGCAGAGATCCGATCAGCTCGTCATACTTCTATGTGGTCAAGTCTTGGGCCTCCTCCCCAGCCGTTTTCTTAGCTTGCCAGCTCTTGGGTAGACTTCTCAAGATTTTCTTCACCTGTTCCTCTTTGGTGAAATTCTTCCCGAGCCTCTTGAGCTCATTTATGATATTTGTGAATCTTGAGTTCATCTCCGAGATGTCTTCGTTTTCGTTCATCTCGAACATCTCGTAGAGTCTCATGTGCTGGTTTACCTTAGATTCCTTGACTTTGCTCATGCCTTCATAGGTCACCTCCAGCTTCTTCCATATCTCCTGTGCTGACTCGCAACCTGAAATCTTATTGTACTCTGCAGCATCTAGAGCACAGTGAAGCATATTGATAGCCGAAGCGTTATTTTGTAATTTCTTAAGGTCATCTTCTGACCACTCAGTTTCACTCTTAACAACTTTCTCATCGTTAACAGTTTTATAAGGCAAATATGGGCCTTGAACTATTGCAAGCCATGCACTCATGTTTGTGGCTTGAATAAAGTTCTTCATCCTATTCTTCCAGAATGTATAATTAGATCCAAAGAATAGGGGAGGCTGACTAATTGATAATCCTTCAGGGAGTATCTGTGTTGTTTGGTTCCCTAGAAGGAAACGAGTGCTGTTCTCAGCCATTTATCGGGATCAGCTCAAGATAGTTATATCTTTGAGTAGTGAGCTATTAGGCTCTGATACCACTTGTTGGTCCCGTGTAATTAGTTCCAAGGGGGGGGGTTAGGAACTAATATAACTTTTTCGTTTTAATTATGCTGACTTAATATAATTCTTTGAGTTTCTCAACTCAGTTTTGGTCAGCACGGCCGAGTGAGACGTAAGACGGCTTTAGTCAGATACCGACTAGAACTGTTTTACTTGCGAGTTGGGAAATGACACTTTCATGGTCAGCTTCCAACTCAGCACTCTGATTTACTCAGTGTCAGCTTAAATAATTTGTATATTGAGTAAATATGGCAAGCAACACATACAGATATATATTGGGAGAAAGAGTTAGAAATTACTCAGCACGACTTATCCTGGTTCGGCCTCTCCACCTTCGTCTAGTCCCTAGAATCCCTCCGGGCTTTTTCAATCCAATACTGAGCTCTTTAAAGGTAGAGCACAAACCGTTTACAAGGCAGTTGAATATGCAAGAGTACCGTCCTCTATTCGTCTACTCAACTCCTACTAAGTGCTATAACCGAACACCTAGATTTCTCTACCGCTGAGTACTTAAAACCGAGTACTCAGCACCACTCTCTCAATTTTACAATTGATACAAACTTGTTCTTTTTCAGACAAAGAACACTTTAGATGATTACAAAATCAATCTAGCTTTTACAGAGAGATAGAATTTTGGTGTAAGATCTTTTTCTTGTTTTGATATGCTTTGTATGTATACTCTTTTTCTCTTATGTTTCGGCCAAGGATCCAAGAAGTGTACTTGTCCTTTTATAGTTGAAATCTGAAGACACAACCATTTGAATTCGGATCAATCCGTTGAATTCAAACGGCTCTTTCTTCCGACATTGTTCTGGTCAGCTTCAGATTTGCAGGCCAATCCTGTCGTCTGAATTCCGTAGGCGCCATGCTTGTCTTCTTCTTGCAGGTTTGTCTTCTTGTGCAGGTTTCGTCATTTAGCCAGCGGACATTTGACCCATGCGTGTTGAAACTGTATCCATGCATAATTCCAAAGCTTCTGAATTGGTGCAGATCACTGTCGGATCTTGTCTTTTAGCAAACGGATCATTGGTGCTGTCTTAAAATCATTCAGCATGACTTTGATAGCCGTTGTCTTTGATTGTTGCCAATTCCGATACTGAGTTGCCTTTCACTCAGCTTCTACGGTTAGCTTCGTTCTGCAAGATATAGTTCCAAAGAAGACTTCTCTTCTTTTATGTTGAGTTGCTTTTTACTCAGCTTTTGTGATCAGCTTCATTTGTAAGCTTCGGTTCTGAAGAAGACTTTCCTTCTTTCGTACTGAGTTATTCTTTACTCAGCCCGCGCTATGTTGTCATGCTAACTATGTTCTGTCTTAATTTGATTCCTGTTCTTATAAGTATTTTTATACTCAACATTGAACAAACACATTAGTACAATTAAATCAAAGCACTTAAATTTAATTGTCTTAATCATGGATTATCTTAAATAATTTTGTCAAATCAAAATCATGTTGGAAAGGTGTTTCAACATTCTAGGTGCAGAAAAATTATGGTCAATGCCACTGACTTCACAAAATTCGTCAAACTGTTGGTTTTTGAATTCTCCGCCATTGTCACTCCTTATATGAGCTACTCTTAGGTCTTTGTCATTTTCAAGCTTTTTAATCAATGTTGTGAACATCTCAAATGTTTCATCCTTGCTACTCAGCAAGATGATCCAAGTATACCGAGAGAAATCGTCTACAATGACTAAGGAAAATTTCTTACCTCCCAAGCTGAGTGGCTGGACAGGTCCGAAAAGATCCAAATGTAGTAATTCCAATGGTTGCTTGGTTGAGACAATGTTTTTACTTTGAAAAGAATTTTTCGTTTGTTTACCTTGCTGATAAGCATTACATAGTTGATCTTTTTCGAATTTAAGTTTGGGCAATCCCTCAACTAATTGCTTTCTTGCTAATTTGGCAAGGAGGTCCATGCTTACATGACCAAGTCTCCTATGCCATAGCCAGAAGTTATCCTCCTTTGACACTAAGCATATATTTTTAGAAAACTGTTTTTCTAAACTCAACATGTATACATTGTCAAAACGAGGGGCAGTTAGAATTAAATCGTTTTTTCCCTCGAGTATCCGACACTGAGTGGCATCAAATACAACCTTTCTACTGCTGTCACATAGCTGAGCTATGCTCAATAGGTTATATTTGAGACCTTTAACTAGGGAGACTGACTCAATAGTAGGGTTACCTCCGATAGTACCTGATCCAACTATCTTACCCTTTTTATTGTCTCCAAAGCTTACGTTACCACCTCGTTTAAGCTCAAGTGTGATGAACTGAGTTTCATCACCAGTCATATGCCTCGAGCATGCGCTGTCAATATACCAAAGCTTTGACTTCTCCACGCACCTCAGGCTCACCTGCATTTTGAATCATTCATCTTTAGGTACCCAATTCTTTTTGGGTCCTCGTTGGTTAGCATAGACAAGTGCTACATCATGTTTTAATTTGTGGCGGCATATTTTTATGGTGTGGCCTTGTTTAACACAGAAGTCACAATGAGTTACCCTTTTAGGGTGACTTTGTCTTTGGTCAGCACCATTGTGCTGAGCATGCCAACATACCTTAGTGGTATGACCTTTCTTTCCGCAGAAGTCACATTGGACAATCCGCCGAGTATTGATAGGGGTCAAAAACCCCTATCTTTGGGTACGGTTTTAGGACGGTTTTTAGTGTTATTTCATGAATAAGCGAGCAATTCTCGCATTTATATGCTTTTGTGTGAGTTAGTTAGGAATTGGAAATGTTTTATTAACTTTTCATTGTTTAGGCTCGTTTTCTGATCATTTTAGGCAAATAAGGCCAAAATGGCATGTATGTTATAATTCCGTTATCTTTTATAGCTAATTGATCCGCCAAAAGTCGCACCAAACGGAGCGTTTGTTCAAAATGAGAGATTGGCGGGTCAGTTTAGCCTTGAGACTAATGCTATTTGGAGTTTTCGTGCATGCGCAGGGATAAGTTCAGGCGAAAATTACATCATGGGACATCGAGCGACAATGCGGAAGCGTGCAGGGCAAAACCGCTCGTCGGACTGGCCTTTTTAGGCCAGCTCGCTGAGCTGGCTATGTCAGCTCGCCGAGTAGGCCTCCAGGGGCCTGCTCGGGCGAGCTGGGGGCCTGCTCGCCGAGCAGCGCGCCCTGCTCGGCGAGCTGACCTGCGGGAATTGGTCAAAAATATCAGTTTTGCCCCCACGACTCCACGGCCGGTCCTACGACTTCCCACCTGTATAAGGACACGAAATAGGTCAAAAAGAGGGCCCGAGCTACAACTATAAATAGAACTTTTCCATTGTAAATTAGATATCTTTTATCTTTGTAATTTTCTTAGCTTTCACCTTGAGAAATCCTCTCCACCTCCTCCATATCCTTCAAACCTCCATTGAAGACACCTCCGAAGCTCCACTCACCGAGGATTGCTCAAGCTCCATCCTTAAGTCCTAGGAAGACGCCTGCATTGGTAGACAGGTTCCCTGAAAGGGATTTTTCTTCTTTTATATTCTGTCTAGCCTCTGATCCATGTTATGAATCCTAGGCTCATTGTATCTTCGTGACAATACTTTTCATCTTTGATATATATTATAGTTTTGTTTATTCAATTGTTTTATTGCTTTAATCTTTGTCTTACGCTTTGTCTGATTGGTTTAACTCATTCGATAATCCCAAAATTAAGTTGGCACATATTGCGAGCTGAATCTGACCTAGTCAGTGCCTATAGGATTGACGACCCTATAGAAGATTAAGCCCAAATCGCTGAGCCTTAGAGCTAGTTTCGGCCTTACAAGGGAATCACGAACTAGGGACCTCAGGAGGATAGGTAGGGTTAATCGCCTCGGACACAAGTGACTTAGATTAGGTTTTAATTCCGTTGTCTAAACAATCTATTTTCATTATCATGGTATCCCTTCATGTTCCTTCGGATAATTACATTGGTAAAAGATCACCTAGGAGTAGTTTAACTTAATTAGGGGTAGAGTAACTTAATTAGGCGTAGAATAACTTAGTTAGCATTAGATAACTTAGCTAGGAGTAGTATAATTCAACCTAGGAGTAGATTAACTTAAGCAAAACCAAACTCAAAACCCCCAAAGCCTAGATAACACCTGAAACCAAGTAGCTCGATACTTGCAGAAATAAATCCTATGGACGATACCTGGACTTTTCCAGAATTTTATTACTTGATAACGACGGGGTACACTTATCCCTTAGTGAGCCTTCTTAACGGAGGCGCATCAAGTTTTTGGCGCCGTTGCCGGGGAAAGTAGATTAAATCTATAAATACTCGACAACCGCTAATAATCAAGTTTTTGGCGCCGTTGCCGGGGATTTATTTCTTCTGCAATATCGAACCAAAGGTCGATTTGTTAGTTTAGGCATTCCTTGTGAATATCCTTTGTTTATATCGTTTATACTTGTTTATATATAATTCTTTATAACTTCTATACTTGTTCATATCTTTTGTATTTGTTCATAACTATATACTTTTACTTATCAACTTTTGTGCTAGAACTTCACCTTTTCTTTTTCTCACCTCGATCTCATCACATCGCCTGTTGAGTGCCTTTATTTTCTTGTTACACTTTTTAGTCAGTGCATATAGATCACTCAGGGCGTTAACCATTTCATTTCTAAGCAAGAGTAGAGATGTTACCTCATTGGAATTTTCCTGTTGGTCAGATCCGTCAGAGAGGTCAGCTTGCTCAGATTGACTTTGGTCCGCAACGTCATCGGCCATGAAGCATATGTTTGCTGTCTCATTTGTATCAGCTTCTGATGAGGTTGACTCATCACTGTCACTCCATGTGGCCACCATTGCCTTTTTGCTTCCCTTCTTTTCTTTCTGTAAGTTAGGGAAGCTTGACTTAATGTGCCCAGTTTGATGGCACTCAAAGCACGTGACAGGCTTGGAGCTGTCCTTTTTGTATTTGTCACTGGACTCAGCTTTGTACCTATCGCCTCTTTTGTATGGCCTCTTGCTGTTCTTATCATTCTTTTTGAACAGCTTCTTCATCTTTCTTGTGAACATGGCCATCTCCTCATCATCTGATGAGTCAGCTTCGGTTGAGTCAACTTTCATGATAAGTGATTTCTGCTTCTTGTCCTCTAACTTTTCTTTAGCTTCAAAAATTTTCATAGAGATCTCATGAGTCAGCATAGATCCGATCAGCTCGTTGTATTTGTATGTGGTCAAGTCCTGAGCTTCTTCCACAGCTGTTTTCTTAGCTTGCCAGCTCTTGGGTAGACTTCTCAAGATTTTCTTCACCTGCTCCTCTTCTGTGAAGATCTTTCCAAGTCTCTTAAGCTCATTTATAATATTGGTGAACCTTGAGTTCATCTCCGAGATGTCTTCGTTTTCATTCATCTCGAACAGCTCGTACAGTCTCATATGTTGGTTCACTTTGGACTCCTTGACCTTGCTTGTGCCTTCATAGGTCACCTCGAGTTTTTTCCATATCTCCTGTGCTGACTCACAACCTGAAATTTTGTTGTACTCTGCAGCATCTAGCGCACAGTGAAGCATATTGATAGCCGAAGCATTATTTTGTAATTTTTTAAGGTCATCTTCTGACCACTCAGTTTCACTCTTGACAACCTTTTCATTGTCAACAGTTTTGTAAGGCACATATGGGCCTTGAACTATTGCAAGCCACGCACTCATGTTTGTAGCTTGAATAAAGTTCTTCATCCTGTTTTTCCAAAATGTATAATTTGATCCGAAAAACAAGGGTGGCCGACTAATTGATAATCCCACAGGGAGTATCTGTGTTGTTTGATTTTCTAGAAGGAAACGAGTGCTGTTCTCAGCCATTTATCGGGATCAGCTCAAGATAGTTTTATCTTTGAGTAGTGAGCAACTACGCTCTGATACCACTTGTTGGTCCCGTGTGATTAGTTCCAAGGGGGGGGGGGGGGGTTAGGAACTAATATAATTTTTCTCGTTTTAATTATGCTGACTTAAAATAATACTTTGAGTTTCTTAACTCGGTTTTGGTCAGCACGACCGAGTGAGACGTAAGACAGCTTTAGTCAAGACTGACTAGAACTGTTTTACTTGTGAGTTGGGAATTGACACTTTGTGGTCAGCTTCCAACTCATCACTTTGATTTAATCAGTGTCAGCTTAAACAATTTATGTACTGAGTAAATATAGCAAGCAACACATACAGATATATAATGAGAGAAAGGGTTAGAAATAACTCAGCAGACTTATCCTGGTTCGGCCTCTCCGCCTACGTCCAGTCCCCAGAATCCTTCCGGGCTTTTTCAATCCACTACTGAGCTCTTTAAAGGTAGAGCACAAACCGTTTACAAGGCAGTTGAATATGCAAGAGTACCGTCCTCTATTCGTCTACCCAACTCCACTAAGCGCTACAACCCAACACTTAGATTTTCTCTACCACTGAGTACTTAAAACCGAGTACTCAGCACCACGCTCTCAATTTTACAATTGATAAAAATTTGTTCTTTTCTCAGACAAAGAACACTTTAGATGATTACAAAATCAATCTAGCTTTTACACAGAAATGGAAATTTGGTGTAAGATCTCTTTCTTGTTTTGATGTGCTTTGTATGTATATTGTTTTTCTCTTTTGTAATTCGGCTTAGGATCCAAGAATGAACTTGTCCTTTTATAGTTGAAATCTGAAGACTAAATCATTTGAATCTGGATCTATCCATTAGATTCAAACGGCTCTTCATGCGACATTGTTCTGGTCAGCTTCAGATTTGCAGGCCAATCCTGTCGTCTGAATTTGGCAGGCGTTAGGCTTGTCTTCTTCTCGCAGGTTCGTCTTCTAGTGCCAGTTTCATCTTTTAGCTAGAGGACAGTTGACCCATGCGTCTCGAAACAATATCCTTGCATGATTCCAAAGCTTCTGAATTGGCGCAGATCACTGTCGGATCTTGTCTTTTAGCAAACGGATCATTGGTGCTGTCCTGAAGAGCACTCAGCTTTACTTTGATAGCCGTTGTCTTTGATCGTTGCTATTTACGATACTGAGTTACTTTTTACTCAGCTTCCATGGTCAGCTTCGTTGTGCAAGATATTGTTCCAAAGAAGACTTTTCTGAGTTAAGTTCTCCTCAGCTTCTGTGGTCAGCTTTATCTGCAAGTTTCAGTTCTGAAGAAGACTTTCCTTCTTTCATACTGAGTTATACTTTACTCAGCTCGTGCTATGTTATCATGCTGACTACGTTCTGTTTTACTTTGATTTGTGTTCTTATATGTATATATTTTTATTCTCAACATTGAACAAACGCATTAGTACAATTAAATCAAAGCATATAAATTTAATTGTCTTAATCATGGATTAACTTAAATAATTTTGTCAAATCAAAATCATGTGGAAAGGTGTTTCAACACTATCTACCATTGAATACTATAACCGAGTATCCAGAATTTCTCTTACCACTGAGTACTATAACCGAGTACTCAGCTTCACTCTTCTAACCTTTACAATTGATACAAGATTGTTCTCACAAAACGAAGAACACTTCAGATGAATACAATTCACTCTAGACTTTTACACAATGATGGGAGTTTGGTGTAAGAGCTTGATTTTTCTTTTCAGACAGCTTCTATTTTGGATTTTCACTCTTGTGAAGATTTGCTTTTTCTGTCTGTCTGTTTGTAGTTGTATGTGTATTTGATCCAAGTGATGAACTTGTCTTTATAGTGAATTCTGAAGCTTCAAATGATTTGAATTCCAACATATCCGTTGGGAGTAAACGGTCTTCTTTCGTCATTGATTGGTCAGCTTCCAGAATCGTAGGCCAATCATGTCTTCTGATTTTCGCAGGAGCCAGGCTTTGCCAGTTTCGTCTTCTTGCGCCAGGTTTGTCTTCTTCTATCAGGCTTGTCTTTTAGCCAAAAGGTCAGACGGTCCATGCGTCTCGAAAAGGTCCTTGATCACATTTCTGAGGTTTCTGATTTGTTGCAGAGATCTGTCGGGCCTTGTCTTCTAGTAAATGGATCATTCGCGCTGACTTGATTATCACTCAGCTTGACTTAGCGGCGACTTGAATATTGCTCAGCTTGACTCCGCAGCTTCGCCTTCAAGCTTTCTGAAGAAGACATTTCTTTTGTAACACTGAGTTGTTTTCCACTCAGCTTCTGTTGTGTGACTTGCTTATGCTAACTTCGTTCTGTCTTTCTTTTTATGAACACTTAGTTCCTGTTCTCGTTAGTTATACTTACTCAACATTGAACAAACACATTAGTACAATTAAACCAAAGCACTTAAATTTAATTGTTTAATCATGGGATTAACTTAAATAATTTTGTCAAATCAAAATCATGTGGAAAGGTGTTCCAACAAACTCCCCCATTTTGATGTTGGCAAAAGTATTTAGTCCGGAACTCAGTGTTGAGCTCCCATAAAAGTTGACCTTTCCTATTTTTCTGAAATTACTCCCCCGTAAGGGTTGCATCCATTGACTTAGTTCAACTCTAAACCTTCTAAGATCTAATCGAGTGAAACTAAGGCTTGCTTTTACTGACATAGTTCAATTCTAGACCTTCTAAGATCTAATTCAATTGAGCCTAAGGTCAGTTTTCAGAAGTAGGTCAATACTTGGAACATTTAGTCATTACTCAGCTTTGATACTAAGATATTTTCAGGTATCAGAGTTATTTCGTTAAGTTCAGGTATCAGAGTTGGAGTATACTGAGCATGTTTTACCTATTTAATCTCTATGTTCACAAGTTTTAATTTGTTGTTCAATGAGTAGTCATGTGTTCAATAAACATATAAACACAGCAAGTAAGCATCGCATATATATAGACAGTTTGTAGAAAAAGGTGCTTGTATAGATAGTCAGTTCAACAAAGATATGCCAGATACAAAATTCCAAGTCACAAGCTAAGACTATTGCTAGTTTTATTTCTTCATGTTGACTTGAACTTGGTTAGATTTGCCTTTGGCCTTGGCTGTTCTTTGTTGCTGACTTTGATTGCTCGGGACAGCAGAAGTTGAACCAGGCTTCTGCTGAGTTCCGACGGCTGGCTCCTTCTCTTTATCTTTCTCCCCCATTTTGCCAGCATCATTGGACAGAAAGGGAGGAGCATAGAACGTCCCCTATTGAACAGCACGAGTCAGTATAGATGAATAATGTTGCATGTGACCCGTACTTTCATGAAGACCCTTAAAGACCTACACGCCATCGGCCATACTTGAAGCGGGGATTTTAATGTTTGTGCTGAGCATACTGAGTAGATACTCAAGAGATTTCCCAATCCAAGTAACCGAATCCGTCATCCGTTCATAGGATTGATGGTACATCCTGAGCATCGCAGTATCATACGAATGACGTTGAGCATTGATGTGTCGGACATGCGCAAGTGTGGATCGAGTGCATTACAGAATGTCATTGGTCTTTACTTGGTCCGTGTCCATTTCCTCTTTGCTCAGGTTGAGTAGGCGAATGGCTTCACCAATCTGTTCAATGGAGCATTGAGAGGTGGAGGAGATAAGTTCACGAGCCCCGGTTAGCTAGGTGGTCAACTGGGTAAAATGCTGAGTGACCTCAGCAGAAGTTGCAGATGATGAGTTAGCAGCAGATAGGGGTTGATTTTCCCTTCTATTGAGTTCATATGATTGACCATCATCAACTGAAGTTCGGCCAGCTTGACCATGAATTCTTGCTTGGGCTGCTGAGAGACGAGATAGGTCATTACACTCATCAGCTCCTTTAGACCCTTGAGTTCGGTCAAAAGTTGCGTGACGGAGGAGAATTGAGTTGGCTCAGTAGGAATGGACCCAGCAGCATCGACGTGAGACTGATCTATTGCTTGGAGAAGCGTATGTGCTGAGTTGATGATTCGCCGACCTGACTCAGAGGCGTTGAGAAAGGTGTAAGAATCATCTTCAGTTTGATTTTGCATAGTCTCAGGGGCCGTTTCTTTGTCAGCACCAGATGTTGGAGGGATTTGGTGCTGCCCAGAAGTAGAGGTGCCAGCTTGATCATTAGCTACACTTATATTATTGACACCAGCATCAGGAGCTGACTGGCTTACTGTCTGCTTGATAGGAGTTGGAAGAGTTTAATCAGCAGAATTATTAACCTGCTTATTGTCAGTCTGAAATTGAGTTAGAGTTTGAGGCAACTCAGAGCTGTCTTTAGCAGGTGATGTTTCCTTTGCTAACTCGGTGTGTTGAGCAGCTGGAACTTCGAGCACGTGCTCAGTGGAAGGTGGAGCAGAGGTGTCTGCAGAAATTTGACCCTTAGAAACTTTTGGGTCGGCTTGTTCCTCAGCTCGAGAAACAGAGGCTTGTTTTTCTTTCACTTGGTCAAGAGTAGGTTCAGTAATGTCAGTGAAGAATTGAAATTGAAGCCCAGTGAGGTCAGTGATGGGGTCCCTTAGTGGAGATTCATCCAACAAGTCAATGACATTGGGTTTCTGAGCTTTTCTCTTGAACCACTTTTCTGTACTACCCTTTTTGGTTTTTGTTTGAGGAGAAGGGCAATAGAGTCAGGTGACTCAGAAGAGGAGTCAAGTCCGAGGTCAGCATAAAGATTCTCCACAACCTTGTCCTTCACTAGAGACTCGGCTCTTTGCTCTTCAGCTTGCTCAGCAGCAGCTGTGTTACTTGGCTCAGCAGAACCAACCTTGTCAGCATGAGCCTGATCCTCAGTATAGCCTTGTTCTTCCTCCTGATCACAAGGAGTATTTTCCAAATCAATTTCTTGACTTCGCACGAAGTGTGAATCCTTTGTAATTACAAAGTCAAGTGGGTTAGCATCTAACGGCTTTAACCCAGAGGTTTTCTTCCTCTTTAGAGGTTGTTCAAGTGGCTCCTTACTTTCTCCCTCAGGGTCAGCTCTTTCCTTCCTTTTCTCAGCTGACTCTGGCTTCTTCTGCACTGACTCAGCTTGTGCAGCTTTCTTCGCACCAACCACTAACCCGATATTCTTCATAACTTTGTTAATGTCTTTGGCTAGAGGGGTTGAGGATTGGTCAGTTTTCCTCTTTCATTCATTTCTGGTTCGCTCAGCCGGTGCTTCTTCAACCACAACTTTCTTTCCTTTCTTGGTTAGCTCAGCATCTGGTTCTTCAACCATATTATCCTCATCCGGTGATTCTTCAACCATAGCACCTTTACCTTTCTTAGGTTTGATAGGAAGACTATGGGCTAGCCCGAAAAGTATTGCTGAGGTGATCTCAGTGCCTTCGATGTCAATTTCTCCTTTGAAGCTAACCTGGTGATCCTGAAGAATTTTAGTGATGAGAGAACCCATCCGAAGGATCCCGGTGTTGCGGAGAAAATCCCCAATAAGAAAGATGGGCATATTGAGCGGCTTGTAGTTCAGCATGTGTCAGATGAAGCACTACTCAAAGTTTGAAGCCGAGGAGGAGGAGTTGACCTCAGGAAACAAGAAATTGGTCAGGATATAGTGGGCTTGTTTCTGAGGCTGACCCATACTGGTACTGGCGATTTCTCCTTTGTGGTTCTTGGGTTTACAGAACTCAACAACGTAATGAACCCGCTTATAATCATTCATGCATCGCAACTCAACACCTTCTGCTTTAAGCTTTAGCAGGATAGCAAGGTAAGAGGGGGTGATGGTGATTTCCTTATTCTTGACCTTGGTGACCAAATAGTCATCATCGTCCTCAACGACCATTAGGTTTGCGTAGAACTCCTTCACCAGTTGCGGGTAGGTAGTTGCAGGTAGAGACAAGAGGTCGGGAATGATACACGTTTAGGCCTTTTATGCTATTGAAGACTTGGAAAAACTTCCTTTCTTTGGGTTTCTTGTTCGTTTTCTCCTTCTTCTTTTTGGATGGAATCGCTTGGTCAGTGCGAGGGTTTTTGTCGTGGGAACTGACCTCACCCTTTGATTTGTCATGCTGACCATGGGTTTGATTTTCCTCCTCTAAGGTTTCTTGATATTCCTGCTCAGCAGGAGACGGAGGATTAATGTCGGAGCAGTTGTCGTCGTACTGCTCACCGGACATATTCTGGGAATCGTTTGACATGGTGTTCTTGAGGATTGAGAGAGTTAGAAGATTAGGGATTTAAGAGAGAGAGAGAGGGATCGAGTGCAAAATGTTTCAAGCGTAAAGAGAAGTTAGTGGGAATTCGTCCACTATTTATAGCAGGAGTGTGTTGATCTGATAGGTCGGAATGGCGGTTCGTTCTCGATTTGATCAACGACAGTTATCTCTGGCATTAATGACACATTCGACGCTTGGTTTTCTAATTATTACGCTTACGTCATCCTAGGTGGCTACTTAAATACGCGTGCAAGCATTTATTGCGTAAGTTGTTCTACTCAGCATCTAAGATTCTAACGTTTGAGAGTCTGAGTGTATAGTTTAGTGTAGAAGGGATACTTATCATGTGTAGTAACTCAACATTTAGTAATCATTCAAAATATATAGCAATTCAGCATGTAGTGATTCTATGGTATTCATATTTGCTCAGCATACGATAGTTACTCAACATGTAATGATTACTCGGCATATTATAATCACTCAACATACGTTTTACTTAGAAATTTATTGAAGAGGATTAGACAAACTGATAGCTTCCCTTAGTATGCTGAACTGCTCACGAGCCAATGGCTTCATGAAGATATATGCATGTTGTTCACCTGTTGGAACATAGGTCAGCTTGATCTCACCCTTCAGTACATGATCTCTGATGAAGTGATGCCTTATGCTGACATGCTTCATCCTACTGTGTTGGATTGGACTTTTAGATAAGTCAATGGCACTTTTGTTGTCGCATTTGACTTCTATTGTTTTTGTTTGAACTCCATAATCATCTAGCTGTTGCTTGATCCATAGGACTTGTGCAACACAGCTTCCAGCAGCAATGTACTCAGCTTCAGTTGTTGACAAGGCAACTGACGACTGCTTCTTACTGAACCAAGACACTAGACAGCTTCCAAGGAAATGACATCCTCCTGAAGTGATTTTCCGCTCAAGCTTGTCTCGTCCATAGTCAGCGTCAGTGTATCCAATGAGTGTGAAATCGTTTGTGTTTGGATACCATAAACCTGCATTCACTGAGCTTTGCAAATATCTAAGGATTCTTTTTACAGCTATGTAGTGAGATTCCTTAGGGTCAGCTTGATATCTAGCGCAGTAACACACTGAGTACTGAATGTCTGGCCTACTTGCAGTTAGATAGAGTAGAGAGCCTATCATACCTCGATATAATTTACTGTCTACTGACTTACCTTTCTCATCAGCACAAAGCACAGTGTCAGTACCCATTGGGGTATATATTGGCTTACAATCTTCCATATCGAATTTCTTCAATATCTCCTTAGCATACTTAGTCTAGCTAATGAAGATGCCATTTTTACCTTGTTTGATTTGAAGTCCAAGGAAGAAGTTGAGTTCTCCCATCATTGACATCTCAAACTTAGTTTGCATCTGTTTGCTAAATTCCTTGCACATAGATTCGTTAGTAGCACCAAAGATAATATCATCTACGTATATTTATGCCAACAGGGTATCTTTACCCTTTTTCTTAATGAATAAGGTTGTGTCAGCTTTTCCTCTGACATAGTTCCTGGTCAGCAGGAAACTGGTCAGCCTTTCATACCAAGCACGTGGTGCTTGCTTTAGGCCGTACAGAGCCTTTTTGAGTTTATAAACTTGGTTTGGGAATTTTGGATCCTCAAACCCTGGAGGCTGACTAACATAAACCTCTTCATTTATAACTCCATTAAGAAATGCACTCTTAACATCCATTTGGAACAATTTAAAGTTCATAAAGCTAGAATATGCACACAATATTCTTATTGCCTCTAATCTAGCTACGGGTGAAAAGGTCTCACTATAGTCAATACCTTCCTGCTGACTGTAACCTTGAGCTACAAGTCTGGCTTTGTTCCTGACTACGTTACCTTGTTCATCTAGCTTATTGCAAAATACCCACTTTGTTCCTATGGTCTTTTGGTTCTTCGGTTTAGGCACTAAATCACATACTTCGTTTCTCCTGAATTGATCAAGTTCTTATTTCATCGTATTGATCCAGAATTCATCATGCCCAGCTTTTGAGAAGTTTTTCAGTTCATGAACTGAGACGAACGCAACATTACTGAGATATCTCCTGAGTTGATTTCTGGTCATCAGGGTGTTCTCAGCAGAATCAAGAATGGACTTCTCTGAGTGTCCTCTTGGAACCTTGATTTCTTTTGGAAGTGTAGGGTCTTCATAAACTGGTGTTTCAACAATCTCTGCAGGCTCATATTGGTCAGTAAAGGTAATGTGAGGTTCATTTTTACCTTCGGTCAGTCCTTGAGGTAATGACTCAGCGGCTCTATTTTGGTCAGCGGACGCTGAGCATGGGTCATCTTCGGTAGGCTGACTGATCTTCTCTGCAGGGTCAGTTTCATCGAACTCAATATGTACAGACTCTTCTACGATCTGAGTTCGTTTATTAAACACTCGATATGCTTTACTGTTAGTTGAGTAGCCTAAAAATATAGTTCGTCAGCTTTAGAATCAAACTTAGCAAGGTTGTCTTTTGTATTAAGAATAAAACATTTACAACCAAAGGCACGAAAATATCCAATGTTGGGTTTTCGTCCTTTCCAAAGTTCATAGGGGGTTTTCTTAAGTATAGGTCTAACTAGAGCCATATTGAGTATATAGCAAGCTGTGTTGACAGCTTCACCCCAGAAATACTTTGGAAGCCTATTCTCACTCAGCATTGTCCTAGCTATTTCGACTAAGGTTCTGTTCTTCCTCTCAACTACCCCATTTTGTTGAGGAGTTCTAGGAGCAGAAAAATTGTGGTCAATGCCGCTGACTTCACAGAATTCATCAAATTATTGATTTTTGAATTCTCCGCCATTATCACTTCGGATGTGAGCTAATTTTAGGTCTTTGTCATTTTCAAGTTTTCTAATCAGTGTTGAGAACATCTCAAAAGCTTCATCCTTGCTACTCAGCAAGATGACCCAAGTATACCGAGAGAAATCATCTACAATGACCAAGGAAAATCTCTTACCACCCAAGCTCAGCGGTTGGACTGGTCCGAAAAGATCCAAGTGTAGTAATTCTAATGGACGCTTGGTTGAGACTACATTTTCACTTTGAAAAGACTTTTTGGTTTGTTTACCTTGCTGACAAGCATTGCATAATTGATCATTCTCAAATCTAAGTTTGGGCAAACCCTCAACTAATTGCTTTCTTGCTAGTTTGGTTAGGAGGTCCATGCTTACACGACCAAGTCTCCTATGCCATAGCCAGGAATTATCTTCCTTTGACACTAATCATATATTTTTTGAAAACTTCTTTTCTAGGTTTAGCATGAAAACATTTTCAACACGAGGGGCAGTTAAAATCAACTCATTTGTTTTTCCCTCGAGTATCCTACACTTAGTGGCATCAAATACAACCTTTCTACCGCTGTCACACAGCTGAGCTACGCTCAATAGGTTGTATTTAAGACCCCTGACTAGGGAGACTGACTCAATAGTAGGATTACCACCAACGGTACCTGACCCTACTATCTTACCTTTTTTGTTGTCTCCAAAACTTACATTTTCTCCTCGTTTATGCACAAGTGTGATGAACTGAGTTTCATCACCAGTCATATGCCTAGAGCATGCGCTGTCTATGTATCATAGCTTTGACTTCTCCGCGCACCTCAGGCTCACCTGTAATTGAACTAGTTATCTTTAGGTACCCAATTCTTTTTGGGTCCTTGTTTGTTAGATCTAACAGGTGATGCATCATATTTAATTTTGTGATATGAGTTTATTGGGAATTGAGGAAAATATGGTAGTGGATAGGACGGAGTGGAGGGAGCGAATCTGTGTCGCTGACACGACTTGATTTTCACGGTTTTATATGATGGTTCATGTTAGCCGACCCCGAATCATTTCGGGACTAAGGCTTTGTTGTTGTTGTTGTTGTTGTTGTATACATTTATGGTGTGGCCATCTTTTCCACAAAAGTCACAAAAAACTACCCTTTGAGGGTATTTCCATTTTTGGTCAGGACGATGGTGCTGAGCATACCAACACACTTTTATAGTGTGTCCTCTCTTTCCACAACAGTCACACTGACTGTTCTGCTGAGTGTACCGTCTTTGCTGACTAGTACCTGAATACTCAGCTTTTGGATAGAACCTTTTCTTAGCCGATGAACTCAGCTGGTTCTGTATGGATGTGATGTCCTTTCTCAGCTTTTTAGAGGCTGATTGGACCTCAGAGACAAACCCGTGCATGATTTTCAAGTTTTCATCTTGCCTGGTATTGTCCTGGAGAAGATGTCGGAGGTCACTAAGTTTGACTTCTTCAATCTCATCACACCGCCTGCTGAGTGCTCTTATTTTCTTGTTGCACTTTTTTATCAGTGTATAGAGATCACTCAGGGCATTAACCATTTCATTTCTGAGCAAGGGTATAGATGTTACCTTATTAGAGTGTTCCTCATGGTCAGACCCATCGGAGAGATCAGCTTGCTCAGATCGGCAGTTGTCAGCAGATTCGTCAGCCATAAAACAGATGTTTGCTGACTCAGTGGCATCAGCTTCTAATGAGGTTGACTCATCACTATCACTCCATGTGGCCACCGTTGCCTTTCTACTACCTTTCTTTTCTTTCTTCAGACTAGGACAGCTTGATTTGATGTGCCCAGCTTGATGGCATTCGAAACAAGTAACAAGCTTGGAGCTGTCCCGCTTGTGTCTGCTGTCGGTAGACTCAGCTTTGTATTTATCGCTTCTTTTAAATGGCCTTTTGTTGTTTTTGTCATTTTTCCTAAATAGCTTCTTCATCTTCCTTGTAAACATGACCATTTCCTCATCATTTGATGAGTCGGCTTCCGTTGAGTCAGCTTTCATGACAAGAGATTTTTGCTTCTTGTCTTCAGTCTTTTCTTTGGCCTCAAATTTTTTCATAGAGATCTCATGGGTCAGCAGAGATCAGATGAGCTCATCATATTTGTACATGGTCATGTCCTGAGCTTCTTCAACAGCTGTCTTCTTGGCTTGCCAGCTCTTGGGGAGACTTCTCAAGATTTTCTTCACCTGTTCTTCTTCTATGAAGTTCTTGCCGAGTCTTTTACGCTCATTTATGATGTTGGTGAATCTTGAGTTCATCTCAGAGATGTCTTCATTTTCGTTCATCTCAAACAGCTCGTATAGTCTCATTTGTTGATTCACCTTGGACTCCTTGACCTTGCTGGTTCCTTCATAGGTCACTTCCAGCTTCTTCCAAATTTCCTGTGCTGACTCACAACCTAAAATTTTGTTGTACTCTGCAGCATCTAACGCACAGTGAAGCATATTGATAGCTGAAGCATTATTTTGTAATTTTTTAAGGTCATCATCTGACCATTTATCCTCACTTTTGACGGACTTTACACCATCAATAGTTTCATAGGGAACAAACGGGCCTTGGACTATAGCTAGCCATGCTCTCATGTTTGTTGCCTGAATAAAATTTTTCATTCTGTTCTTCCAGAATGTATAATTTGACCCGAAGAACAGTGGAGGCCGACTAATAGATAATCCCTTGGGGAGTATCTGTGTTGTTTGAGTTCCTAGAAGGAAACGAGTGTTGTTCTCAGCCATTACAGGGATCGGCTCAAGATAGTTTTATCTTGAATAGTGAGCTACTGAGCTCTGATACCACTTGTTGGTCCCGTGTAACGTAATAGGATTAGTTCCAGGGGGGTTAAGAACTAATATAACTTTTTCGCTTAATAATGCTGACTTAATTAAATGTTTGATAATTTAACTCAGTTTCAGGTCAGCAAGGCTGAGTGAAATGTGAGACAGCTTTAATCAGATACTGACTAGAGCTGTTTCAATTGTGAGTTGGGAAGTAACACTTTAGGTCAGCTTCCAACTCAGCACTCTGATTACTCAGTGTCGGCTTGTACAAATTATTTACTGAGTAGTTTAAGCAAGCAACACATACATATACATATATATCAAGAGAAAGGGTTAGAGATTACTCAGCAGTCTTATCCTGGTTCGGCCTCACCGCCTACGTCCAGTCCCCAGAATCCCTTCGGGCTTTTTCAATCCACTACTGAGCTCTTTAAAGGTAGAGCACAAACCGTTTACAATAGCAACTGAGTATGCAAGAGTACCGTCCTCTATTCGTCTACTCAATCCTATCTACCACTGAATACTATAACCGAGTATCCAGAATTTCTCTTACCACTGAGTACTATAACCGAGTACTCAGCTTCACTCTTCTAACCTTTACAATTGATACAAGATTGTTCTCACAAAACGAAGAACACTTTAGATGAATACAATTCACTCTAGACTTTTACACAATGATGGGAGTTTGGTGTAAGAGCTTGCTTTTTCTTTTCAGACAGCTTCTATTTTGGATTTTCACTCTTGTGAAGATTTGCTTTTTCTGTCTGTTTGTAGTTGTATGTGTATTTGATCCAAGTGATGAACTTGTCTATTTATAGTGAATTCTGAAGCTTCAAATGATTTGAATTCCGACATATCCGTTGGGAGTAAATGGTCTTCTTTCGTCATTGATTGGTCAGCTTCCAGAATCGCAGGCCAATCCTATCTTCTGATTTTCGCAGGAGCCAGGCTTTGCCAGTTTCATGTTCTTGCGCCAGGTTTGTCTTCTTCTGTCAGGTTTGTCTTTTAGCCAAAAGGTCAGACGGTCCATGCGTCTCGAAAAGGTCCTTGATCACATTTCCAAGGCTTCTGATTTGTTGCAGAGATCTGTCGGGCCTTGTCTTCTAGTAAACGGATCATTGGCGCTGACTTGATTATCACTCAGCTTGACTTAGCGGCGACTTGAATATTGCTCAGCTTGACTCCGCAGCTTCGCCTTCAAGCTTTCCTGAAGAAGACATTTCTTTTGCAACACTGAGTTGTTTTCCACTCAGCTTCTGCTGTGTGACTTGCTTATGCTGACTTCGTTCTGTCTTTCTTTTTATGACCACTTAGTTCATGTTCTCGTTAGTTATACTTACTCAACATTGAACAAACACAACTTAAATTTAATTGTTTAATCATGGGATTAACTTAAATAATTTTGTCAAATCAAAATCATGTGGAAAGGTGTTCCAACAGTTATGTCGATACTTATATGGGATATATCATCATTTACACAAGTGACAAAATAGTTCAAGGACATCACATCTACTAGTCAGCCAGCCAAAGTAAATGTCTTTCACAAGGAGATGTTTAAGGGTTGATATCTACCTATCCTATATAAATATCGAGTGGAAAGGAGCAAAGGGTTTGTAAGTTAAAACCTTTTCCAATGTTATTGTATAATAACTAATCAGAAGGCTCTCTCACACACATGGATGAAAATCCAACCTCAATGGGCTTGAGGGTGCACTCATACCTTGTGAGCAACACGAATGCCAAATTGAATTGGTCTATTATGGGTTGCCTCCAATTGGCCAATCCATTTTTATTTTCTCAACTGTCATAATTCGTTTTAAATTCTGAAATAGTTACAAGAGTGGTTGCAATCATATAATTTCCATTTAAAGGATTTAATGTCATGATTAATTTCAAAACTTTAAATGCTAGACGTTTTTCAACTTCCTCCGCCAGTTTATTTGATACTTTCTTTTTCAGTTTGAGACACACAGAAAGCTCTAGAAAAATCCGCGTTCCTTACTGTTATTTGTTCTTCCTTCCCCTTCTCTAGTGATAATCTTTGTGCATGGCAGAGTTCGAACAAGTCTATTGTTATATCCTCGAAAATGATTGCTCCGTAGATGACAAATTATATCTTAAGGAAACTGTTTCGTGCATGTCTAAACATTTCTTCATCTCATTTTTTTTTCTTGCAAAAGGTTAAAAAATATTTTATAATTATTATTTCCTTTGTAATTTTGATTATTAATAAATTGCTGCTGCCTTCTCATTTCATTTTTCTTTTTGATATTACATCTAACCAAAAATATATACATTTAAGTACACATTTGAGATCTAGATCATTCTCGAGCTGTTCTTGAACCGACTCCTTCTCGAGCGTAGCCAAACCTATATTTGGTTCCCTTGAGCTCGAACCGAGTCTAAACTAAATTTCAAACTTGATGAGCTTCAAACTTGAGCCAAGCTTCACCTCGCCTATTTTCAAGCCGAGTCAAGCCTACACGTTCGGTTTCATGAACACCACTAGCTAAAACAATGTGGAAGCACCTTTTTTTTTTTCAGATATTAGTTTGGTATTTTTGAGATACATTATTAATTATGTCTCCCTTCATCTCACACGCACATACATTAACATATCATCAATCTTTTATTTTATTTTTTTTGAAATAAATCAATCTTTTATTTTATTATACAAGTTGTATCTTTTTAATAGATTGATGTAGAATTACCTTCGTAAATGTTTTTTATGCCCAACTCCTCATCACTGCATATCATTAGGACTTTTTCGAATATTTTACCTGTTTTATTTTGTTAACTTTTTTTTCTAAAGATAAGAAATAAAACAGGTCAAATATTCGAAGGAGTCCTAATGATATGCAGTGATGAGGAGTTGGGTATAAAGAATATTTACAACCATGGAGGGTAAAGAAAAAAGATAAAAAATGAAAATATTGGAAACGCAAAGAATATACTCATTCACTGGAAACTTGTTAATCACAATCTCTGTCCATTCTATTCGATTATATGAATCAATGAATGGCATCAAACTAGGGCTCTTTTCCCCCATTATGCTTTCATAATGGCCCCTTTGAAATCCTAAATAGGTAGGAGGTCAAAAGAAAAGGCAAATGGCAATCCTTCCATGCGTGCAAATTATGCAGAAAAAAGAATATTCATTCACTGGTCAGTCAAGATTAGATGGCACCATCAATCTCCAATCTCCAACATAAATTCTCAATGAAAATGTCAAAACTAGTTTCTCTTTGGAGCCTGGATGAGGGCCCAATGAAGATGCTCGATCCTGTCCGGACAACGATTTCTCAGCTGCAAGATATTGATCCGATCTTCAAGAGATAAGAATATGCAGATGTATAGTGAAATCAAGAAAAGGTCACTTCAGAAATGAGCATGGCAGATTGTTAAAGACCGTGCATTTTCATTTAGATATGGTCAAGCTATAGCTCATCATGGTCGTCCTGTATATCGCTGGACAGAGCTTCCAGCTTATGTTTGAGTTCCTGCCACATCCAATATTTTCCATTTCAGCAATACAATAAAAATACTGAACCACAGAATGACTGACTGGCTATTGATTAAAAACTTACCTCGAGTTTGTCTTTCTGACAGAGGGCAGGCGTTGTCATCAAAGCTAAGTATCTGCCACAAACAAGGAAACCAATGGGACAACTCCATTAAGGATGTGAAAGAAGACAGAAAGAAAGAAAGAGACATTGAGGTATGTACTCGCAGCGGCTTGGTTCATCCAGAGCAGTCAGCTCTGTTTTCAGCCCACACCTAAGCTTGACCTGTTGAAATCGAAAAGTTACTTTGATATCATTAAAAGTTGGTTGCAAAAAGTTCGTGCCTTGATCAAATAACAAGCTGCTTTCTCGGTCCCATGTCAGACAAAAGCTAATCAATACAGATGTCACAGATGCGACCATCAAACGGATATTCCAACACAGAATTTTTTTAACTATGTCTTGCATGCATTGAAGTGGAGTGGATTTTATTAGAACAAATAAAGGATCCGCACGTCAAAGAGGATTTAAACTGCTTAATGACCTTTAAGCATCTTCTACATACGTTATAGGTCCATTTTCATCAAATTTGCAAAGAAAAGAAATTCAATGACTAAATACCTTTATACTTCTAGTAGGTCCATTCCAGCATGACTGGCCATTAGAAAAAAGCATGATCTGGTAGGAGTTTTCAAATTTCTCCCAGTACCTACATGAAGGAGAGCAGAATCCAGGAATCATTTATTTTCTTTCAGTGTAACTAAATCACCACTGTAAACTGACACCAATTTCAGCATAACTAAATCATCACTAGGAGCTCTAAACATGAACCGTTGCTTGTTGGGTGCACGTTTGGACTTTTAGAGTTCATAGGAAACAGGTTCGAATGAGGAGCCGAAGCCTCATTCTCTCACCCTAAATCTATCAGTATCCCTATGCATAGGGACAAATACTCCATCTAGAGTAGGCATTATCTTACTAGCCATTTAGTTAGTTCAGTAAAAACATTATAATTGGCCTCTTTCAACAGAAACAAAAGATGTCCATATACAATTTTACCCTTATGAAATTATCCTAAATATTTGATCTCTTCTCATTTAATACTTTTAGTACTTCTAGTGTCTTTCAAACTCATACCAACATCTTGATGATAATACTTCTTTAAAGATCTCTGTATGAATGTAAATACAGACAAATTTACTCAAAAAGCATTGCCATCAATCAGCAGCTAGGATTTGAAGTGACAGCAAAAATAGAAAAATAACAAACTGCTAAATTCATCAGAGAGATCAAAGGATCATAAAAAAAAAAAGGGCGGCCCGGTCGCATTACGCGTCCCCGCTGAGCGAGGGTCCGGGGAGGGGTCCCACCACAAGGGTGTATTGGGGGCAAGCCTTCCCTTGCCAATTTAATTGGCAAGAGGCCGCTCCTAAGACTCGAACCCGTGACCTCTGGTCACACGACAACAACGTTTTACCGTTGCGCCAAGGCTCGCCCTCTAGAGATCAAAGGATCATAATATGTCAAAATACATACCCTAGTTGGGTTCTACGGCCGTCCTCTTGCTGGTATGCTTCTTTGAATGGGCAAACATTATAAATATACCTGAAACAAAGAAAAATGAAGCCATGGAGAAAGTTATATTTGCCTTCTGTATAGTGACACGAGGAAGAAAAGCAATCTAAACCAAGTGAAAGCAAAGCAGAGGACTGATTTTACTTTTCCCGCTTGGTCTCGAAGCATTGATCATACAACGAATAGAACTCCTCCTGTGTACCTGGTATTCAATACATAGATTTGAGCAAGCAAAGAAAAGTACCAATTTATCTGCTGGTCAAAACGAAGCTTAACTGTTTATTTCAGAGTAATCTATTGTGAATTACCAAAATCATGATTTAACTTGTCTGTCAAACTTGATATCCTTCCCGTTAAATCATACAATCTTGCAGAGGCATCATTGTACTCCTTCCGCACACGATTTGCTTCTACACGAGTTAAAATGTAAGAAAAAGCATTTTGATGTAATTATTTATCAAATGCTGCTAAATATTGAAAACAACTCTTACCTAGTTTATCACCAGGAGGTGAAGCATAATTAATCAATTGAAATATGTTTCGAACAGCATCCTTTACTTTTTCCAACCACGAGCCACTGAAATTGGTTATCTCTAAACATCAAGAAAAAGAACAAGATTAAGAATGTAAGCTCTTTAAATAGTTAAAGAACTTAGCTGAGCAGAGGAATAACAACTAATACAAAAGAACAAACAATAAGACAAACCAAAAATCTTTCTACTCTTCTAATCAAAACGTGTACATGAAAAAAGGACCCATCAAGATCATTTCCTAAAGATGATTTCTTACCACTACTATTATCATAAATTTCATTATTAGAGCTCTCTGAAGTCCCTCTGCTGCCTCCATGGCTGTCTTTCACAGTACTGCTTTCCTCTGCCTGGTGTTCAGAAATTTTTCCTGTCCAGCGTGAAGCAACACGGCGACCAAGCTCTTCTTTTGACAATTCCTCATTACTTTCAGATTCATCTTTCATATTCTCATGTTTATCTTCTGACAACTCTGTATTCTCGTCATCTTTCAATGGCTCCATATTCTCATTTCCATTTCCATCTGAGCTTGAGTTTTCCTTTTGGTCAGCATCAGATTTTCCTCCAGCCTCATCTTCACCCTCAGCAAGTTCTTTAATCTTCTCTTCTTCTTTTTCATCTAGGCGCACTGTTTCTTCTGCCTTCTCAATTTGCTCCTTGTATACTGTGTAAAAAAGATCAAATAACTGAGAGCAGAGAGATGAAGTTTTAATCTTTGGCAAAAAAAAATTCTCAACACCTCAATTTCTGTTTGAACATCAGAGGTAAAGAAGGAACAAAATTTTATATTTCTTAATACAACAATCAGAAATTCATATTGAAACCATAGTTCAATTTGCTTTTTAAACAAAACAATTTGAGCTGAAATATCCGAGTTTCCTTCAATATTGCGCTCCAATCGTCTACCAAAACCATTGCTAATGTTTCTAGACCTCCTAATAAAAGCAAACATGAAGTTTAATTAGTTGATCTGGGCTTGAAGCGTGTACAACACAAACCTATCTTGCTATGTGCTGAAATTCCTTTTAATAAATTGGAGTTGTTAGGATTCGAACCCTCAACCACTTGGTCTAAGAGTCTTTGATAACATATCAATGAACTATTTGAACCAAAAGCTTAAACTGATAGTTAAAGCCTAATAATAGCTTTTATTATTATCTGACAGTTTTCAAATAAATCCTCTATGCATATGTATTTTCCTATATTAAAAGAAGTTGCACAAGACCAAGACTATAATAATACGAGATTTGTTCTCATCCAAGAGAATTCAACCTTTTTTTAACAAGAAATGAACTGGGATTGCACATCATTACCCTTGAGCTGTTCAACAAGCCCTTTAAGAATTTTCTCCTCATTTTTCAGCTTTGATAACTCATCTTCATCTTTAGCTCGTTCTCGTTTTCCTTTTTCAATTTCCATTTTCCGTAAGGTGACACCTCCTTTGTACATGTCAATCTTTATCTGCAACTTCTGCCTCGCCACTTTGCCAGCCTCCCAACATGTATTTGGACACTTCACTTCACCATCATATTCATCACTCCCATCACAGCAATCTGTTAGTACATGAACAGTGATTATTGGAAGTATCGTAAAGAAATATGTACTCCATAATATGCTCAACTAAGAAAGTGATACCTACACTTGGAATGCAATAACCCTACAGCAACAACAACTACAACTTGCATCCATTAAATTTGACCAGCCAAACTAAAAGAGGGTTGGAATGGTGACACATTGTTCAGAAAAATGAAGGTTTATATGAGTGCAAAAAAAAAAAAAAAAAGACATGAAATAAACAAAAAGAAAGAGAAAATGCTGCTTGTGGCATATAGACACTTAGCTAAATTCTTAAATTTAACATAATAACATACAATACAAGTCTACCATGCCAGGCTTTATTAATTGTTAAAAGGGTTATGTAATATTTTATGTGATGGTTGCGAGAAAAGGAGAAAGTAATGAGACTATTGGTAAGATAAATCACTTATAATTCTTAGTTTAATTCATAGGTCAGAGTTTGAACTTCTCATGTAAGAATTCAGATCAATGTAGAAAGAACTTAACAAAGAGAATCAACAAGGCAGTATAATTAGGTTTATTAAAAGCCAATCTTACCACATATCCCATCATTAACTCTTGAGGAAGGTACCGAAACAGGAAGATGCCCGGTATTCCGACAATAGAACTTCCCTTCTGGACATGCTGATGTTCCTGCAATTAAAATTAAAATTATAAATACTAAAATACTTCAGTAGAAGTTGAAACTGGCAAATAATTCTCAGGTACCCAACAGGCTGCAAACTTCTGATTCAATAAACAGCAAGAAAGATGAAAAAGGAGCACTAAAACTACAGTGAAGACATCATTAACACCTTATGCATCATATCTTCATCTAATAAAAATTGAGGTTTAGATAGATGCATTGTCAAACCTCAATCATAAACTGGTCAGATAGATGCATTTCCTTTCCTGCATCTGATACTAATTCAGCCTGGAAATACAAGCATGTATTCGTCTAAGACTAAATTAAGTTCGTCTAAGCATATAAATTCAAATTAGGTTCCCATTTTAAGCATTATGAATTATGAAACAAATCCATAAATATGCACATTAAGGAGAGGAGAGGAGAGACCTGGTTCGTCAGTCCCATCAGGACAATCGCAGAAATCATCATTGAGTTGAGCTCTAGTGAAATTCTTTGATCCATTCTTGCACTTTATGATCTCTCTATCGAAGTAATTCTGATCTGGGTTTATTTTCGCCAATCCGAATCACAAAACATCAGCTCAATACAACCCAAAAGTTCAACAAAAGAAAACACTTTTCTCTGTAAAATTAAAAAGAAAACAAGAAGCAAACACTTGTTGACATTTCGTGCTACATATTTGCGGGGTACCTTGAGGGGGAATTCCGAGCAAGGAAACGGAGGAAGAAGAGGAAGATGTTTTGGGAAGAATATTGAGGGAGAAAATGACAATCAAAAGAGAGAAGCGAGGGAAATTGATTTTCATTTTGGATTTAACACCTACATCTATACAACAAATTAGCAATGTAATAATAAAAAAAAATTAAAATTTTACCAATTTTGTGTTAAAATTCTTTATATTATGTCTAGCCAAATCCAACGAACAGATCACTGTTTTCCAAGAGATGGAGCGAATGCAGTCCTTGCAAACGTCACCGTTTTAGTAGCCAAGGTTTTGTTTTCATCTCATTTACAACCGGAATATTCACATAGACCTTAATAGCAAGTGAATTTGGTGATTCACCGTTAGATTAGATGTAGGCTTATTAAATCTAAGCTGCAAGATGTTTCGATTCTCCATCTTAGGATTCGAACAAACTAGGATCTAACGATGAATGACCACATATTACATGGTCATTAAGGTTCATGTGATCAAAACCGCATTTACAATATGCAAAATTATTAGTTGCAGTTATTTATTACTGCAATTTTTTCATTTACTCGATGGGAAAATGTAAACTGACTACATCCATTTTAAAATGTTTATACTTTTATACTTAGAGCATCTTCAATAGAGGATGCCTAAAAGAGTGCCAACTGATGTGGTATTAGGTTTGACAACCTTTAAAAGGTGTCCAATTTTTGGCAACCTTGCTTAGCCATTTTTTAATATAAAATCTGTAGTCTCTTTCCTAGAAATAATAAAATCAGCAGTTTTGTGTTTAATATTTATAATAAAATAATAATTTTTGGGACCATAATTACAACTCTTTAAGCAATCTCTATTGGAGCATTTTTTAAGAAAAAGTTATCAAAAGTGATGTGGAAGAAAGAGACAATAAAATACTATATTTTTGTATTACGTGTTAAGTTTTGACACTTTTTTGGGTACCCTCTATTAAAGATGCTCTTAGGGGTGTTTGATTGCTCCTTTACATGCTCCTTTTTGCTTTTTCACTTCAAACAGCAACAGCAAACCGTAACAAGAAACAGTAAACCGTAACAGCAACAGTAAACCGTAACAACAAAGCAACAGCAACCCGTAACAGCAAAGAGTAAGTAAAACAAACGGACTCTTAATATATATTTTAGGGAAAAGTACAAAAATAAACCTTGTGGTTTGGCCCATTTTCGAAGTGCACCCCTGTGGTTTAAAAGTTTGCAAGTCGGTGCCTTGAACTTCATTCCGTTAGCAAAGAGGGGTAAAATTGACTAACGGTGTTAAAAGTCAAAGGAAAAAGAGTTAATTTGGTCCTTATATTTATCTATTTCATAAATTAACCTCCCCTTATTATCTAATTATCACAAACAAACCCCAAAATAAAAATTAAAAATCAATTATACAATCTTCTCCATCTATCTTTAATTTCTAATTTTTTTATACTTTCTCTCTCCTCTTTTTCTCTCCCTTCACTCTCATCTTTCTTAATTTCTCTAAATCAATTGAATTAAATATTAAACAGTAAAATCAATCCAATATTCATAATAGATAAGAAAATTAATAATAAACAAATTAATCATGCTTTCACCTCACCTCTTCCATCGGAATTGTACAAAATTCTCAGCAAAATTAACCATTGTTGAATTTGGATTCTATTCTGCAGCAAAATTCTCATTTTTCTATATCTTTTACACTATTATCATCTTCATTGATCACTTTGATCTCTTGTTCTTTTTCTTTCTCTTTTCGTTTCTTTCGCCTTAGTTCTCTTAATCTCGACAAATTAACCTCAGCTGCAAGTTCTGCTTCATAGAAAGCGAAATCCGCCATTCAGCAAGTGCGGTTTCATCTCTTGCTTTAGCTATTAAGGCATAGTATTCTTCATGAGTGAACTGATGAAAGCTACTGATTCCACTTTCTATTTCTGAATATGTGAAAGCGCTTCTGCTGTTGATGCTCCAAAAGCTTCGAATTCTATCTCCACGGTATGGAGTGTGACTTGTAATGTTCTTAACTTCTGCTTCTGCATTCTTATGCTTTGTTTCAGTTTCGATCTTTCGCTCCTTTCAACCTTGTTCTCCTGTTTTTCTTTCCGAGTTTTAAAGCCTCTGTTATTTTTATCGATCCTCTCCTTGTGCCTGGAGTTCTTCCTCCATTCTAAGTTTCATGCTCGCATTTGCTTCCTGTAGTTGTGATTCAAGATCCAAAATCACGGTATTTAACAGATATTTTTATATTGGACTGACGAGGTGAGAGTGACACTGGGTTGATTTTAATGTCTTGTCTTTAATTGAATTGATTTTAAAGAGAAATTAAGAAAGATGAGAGAGAAGAGAGAGAAAAAGAGGAGAGAGAAATGAGAAATGAGAAGAAAAATAAAAAATTAAAAAGAGATATAGAAGATGGTATAATTGATTTTTAATTTTTATTTTGAGGTTTGTTTGTGATAATTAGATAATAAGGAGAGGTTATTTATGAAATAAATAAATATAAGGACCAAATTAACTATTTTTTCTTTGACTTTTAACACCGTTAGTCAATTTTACCCCTCTTTGCTAACGGAATGAAGTTCAAGGCACCGACTTGCAAACTTTTAAACCACAGGGGTGCACTTCGAAAATGGGCCAAACCACAAGGTTTATTTTTGTATTTTTCCCTATATTTTATTTAAATTTTTATTACGCAAATAAGTCGATTAAATAATAATTTCAATTCATTAATAATTAATAAATCTACACCAGAGAAAAAAAAACTGTTAATGTTAGCACATTTTTGTGTTTTGTTTTTGTTTTTTAAGAGCATTAATATAATAAATATTAAAATATATATTTTTTTATCTTAAATCTTTATATTATTATTTTTACATATTGTAATTCATGTTTTAAATGTATTTATACAATAATTTATTTATTAAAACTTCAAAAGCTAAAAAAAAAAAAAAATCCAATTAATCTCCGACTGGTGCCTTGCGTTTTTTTACAACCATACATTAAACTATTCATCTTTTTCAATGATCATAAAAAAAAAAAAAAAAATGTTTAAATAATAAGCCGTTCTATTTGTCATTGTATTTATAATTTAAGCATAATAATGCATACAATCTGCAATATACCCTTGTGTTATACTATACCCTTATGCCAAAATCTTCCATAAATACACAGACCGGATACCATGTAAGAATTGTCAAGAGCAGCAAATTACACAATACACTGAGATTAGAATGTCATGATCAACAAGGCCTACAAAAGCCTCATTATTTCATGGAGCAAAGATAAAAGAGTAAGCATATACACAAGCATGTTCTTTTTTTTCTCTATGCATCTCCACGCGCCCGTGGAAGGAGTTCTCTCTTACAAAGTTGAGGAAGTTCTCGAGCTGCGCATCTTTTTATCCTGTGGAGGAGGAGGCGGTATTGAAGAAGAAGACGAGAACGCTGTGTGGTAAGAAGATGAAGCAAGTTGCGCTAGGGCCGGAACAGCACCACCTGTAGATTTCCAAATATACTACTATTAGCAGTTTCAACAGGCCTGGAGAGTCCTAGCAATAGTGCTTAGAAAACAGAGGCTTATGATTTTGCATGATTATGATCAATAAACACAGTAGGAAGTCTTTTCGGAGCTAGTGTAGATACATGGAAAGAGATCCACTAGATCAAAACCCCACCCACTCAATAAACACGTTTTTAAAGCCACTTTAAAACGTAATTAGATGACATGCCTGTAATTATAAATCTTGAACCACAAAAATATATATGGAGAATACTGCTCACCAACTAATCCTGCACAGGCTGAAGAGAATACTATCACTGGTGGTGCCTGCAGATGCACAAAAATATTTAGTAAGAAAGAAATACTTCAGGCAATGATACAGGAAAAACTACAGTTCAACAAAAAAATTTGCCCACATGAAACTGAACTCCATGAAATAGGCAAAGAGCTTACTGAAAGTGTATGCTTCGCCACATGGTTTTCAATTTTCACATTCCATAACCCCAGGTTTTCTTGATTTACTTAATCCTAATGACTAGTGGTAAGATGACGCATATCATATCAGGTTCATATTTTTCTCTGAAAGATAGGGGTCAGGGATATTAGAGAAATCGGCAAGGCTTCAGTATATCAGTGGGCATATTAATGCCATCACTATGAGGCATACAACAAAAACAAGTTTCCATTCCTAGAGATCCAGAAAACTACATGGCAATTAGCAACTGGCTTATCCTGTGTCACGGAACCAATTGAACTAAAAGGTCCAATTCATATAAAAATCTGACCCACTCCTGCACGCGAATGCCCACTGGGCTTTTAGCGTGCACAACACAGGCCCATATTATCATATCCATCAATTTAATCAATAAATGAGGTTGCACCCTTGATCACTTGGTCTAAGAGGTTCTGATACCATGTCCTAGAACCAATTAAACTAAAAGCTTAAATTAATAGTTAAAAGCCCAATTCATATTAATATCTGAAATCCTGCATGGATAGGGCAACAAGGTTGTGAGCCCATCGGTACAAGACTTTGGAGAAAAGCAAATGCATAGTTCATCAGAAAAGCATAGAGGCAGCTAAGCAACATGACAAGGAGCATAAAGTTAAAAGGACTTTTAAACATCATATATATGCATTGAGAAACTTACACCAATGAGGAAATGCAGCCACATTGGTCCTTTTACCGACTTCCGAACAATTGGCATCACTGCATCAACCACCATATCATCAGCAAAGGAAAATTGCAAATCTCAAAATTCATTAATCATTATAATTAATATGGAGAAAGAACAAAAAACTTAAGTATGAATCGTTATAATTATAATTAATATAGAAGAATCTCTTAATAACTATAAGAAATATACTAAAAAAAACTTTTATCAAAAAATTGCTGCTGGAGTACATTATCCAATCAATTAAATTTCACTTCGTATTACAAAACAGAGAGAAGAAGCAAAAATACCAGTCATAGCTTTTCTCAGGAGTTTTGAATGTAGGTGGATAAAGAGTGTCTTTCACATTTATATAATATATCTGGATTATATAATTGAACATAAATAAAAATTTCAAAGAAAAATCTTAGTAAATTCCCAATTGTGTTAACCATGCCACCTTGGTCTGACCAACAAAAGCTACCCTTCTAGTCCTTGTAAGTTCTCTTCACCTCCATTGGTCTTTCCCCGCCTAAGGCAAGACAAAAGGCAACTTTATTTATGGGCAACTACAAGTCTAAATTGGTACACGTATGGCCATATGGGAAAGTCATGCGCAGAGTTTGTTTATTGCTTTGCGTTGCAATGATGAGTGGTAAGAATGAGTTACTTCTATTTACTTCTCTTCCTAATTTTTTAGGTATTTGTCAATGTAATCGTGACTACTTGCTGACAACATAAGTATGGAACACAAAACAAGGAGAGTTGAGCAACTAGAGCTATGTTTCACTGTTTTATTTCACTTGGATGCGATTTGCCCCTTTATTTCTACAGTTTCTCATCTTTTTCCATGTACAATTATTTTGATAACAAGCAAATTAATAATTAATTTACTGAATAAATCAAGATGCAGATAGAGAAGAAAATTTAGACAAGCATACCATATGCAGTGTAACACATGCAGCAAAACAAGAGTTTAAAGTAAGTAAGATAATCAACTAAAGAAGTTCAGCAAAAGCCAAGCAAGAATTTAGATCTGTTTCTCTTATTTTTCCATGTACAATTATTTTGATAACAAGCAAATTAATAATTAATTTACTGAAGAAATCAAGATGCGGATAGAGAAGAAAATTTAGACAAGCATAACACATGCAGCAAAACAAGAGTTTAATTAAGTAAGATAATCAACTAAAGAAGTTCAGCAAAAGCCAAGCAAGAATTTAGATTACCATGGTTGAATCCATAGAATGCACTCGTTGTACCGCCAACAGCAGAACCAATCTGCAAAACCACAACAAAAACAGAAAATATTAGCCCCAACACCCAAAATCATAACAGAAAACATTCATCAATTTGAAGCCACGTGATTGATGCACAGCACATGACCCTCCAAATTTTGCAAATTTTGTGTTGCTATTTTATATAAATAATTTCATAGGTATATATTTAGCCTCCTTGAGCTTAAACTTATCCATAACCCTTGCTGAAGTTGAAATTTAGATTTTCAATTAACTTTTAGTCCTCAGGATTTTATTGAGTTTTTAAAGTCTAATCAACAATGAAAACAACCCAGCAGATATCCCAACTAGTTAGAGTCAGCAACTATATGGATTCCTCTTTTCCAGTCCATCGCTCTTTCAAGTCTCATGTCAAATACTTTTGTTCTTAAATCCCTAAAACTTTGAAAATTTTAGTTACACCCTTGTGATATATGATAGTTTGTGCAAACATTCAAAATTCAAGTAAAACATAAATAGGATCTTATAAATGACAGTCAGATTACTGCATTAATAACTTCAAACAATAACAAAGAGATGGAAGCATAGCATATGAGTACAAAGTCAATTGTAAATAATTAACTTTCTCCAGCTAATTGACTAAATTATCAGTATTGCATATTAGATCGCTAGAACTATTTTTATTTTTAATTTTTAGTTTTTCGAATACTATGTATTGATGGATAGCGAGGTGCAACTGGCGCACTGTAACAAAAGATTCGAATTCTCCCTTCGCAACCAGCAAACATTAATAAAAAAAAAAGTTAAAGTTGTTCAAAGAAAGAAGCAAACACTAGTTTGAAAGAGGAATACCATTGAAAAACTATCTCTAATTAACGGTGCAATAGTCCAGTCACTAGTTTCCTGCAAACGAAAATCAAACAGGCACTCAATATCAGTTCTTTTTCTCCAAATTTCAGTGCAAGTGAGTCGTTTACGAGATTACAATCAAGATAAACAATTTAAAAGTGCCGAAATAAGCAATTGATAAAAGAGGTACCATCTGCTTCAAAAGAGGTCCAGCACAGTGATGGCATCGCAATCTATTTGGAAGGTTGGATTTGGAATCCGCCATTGCTGAAAAAATCAACAAGCTGCCCCCAAAACCCTCTACCGAAGATTAATAATAGGATTATATGTAATAGCGTTTCACAGTTACACTTGGATTAGGATTGAACTAGTAGTTTTCAAAACGACGCCGTTGTAGTGAATAGTGTCGAACCAAACTCGGTTCGATTTGATTTATCGGTTTAAAGCTAAACCGATTTCTGCACCTCCCTGAAAAAGTGGTCAAATCGGCTTTTTCATGTCAAAGGCCTGTACAAAATACGACTTCCATGAAATAATCAGATCAGTGATTCAATTTGTATCAATTTCACTCCTACTTCTCGATCACGACCCGGCTCTGTTCTTTCGTTCTTGAAACTCGCGCATCAAATTAGCAATCTGATTCCGATTTGGTAGAACATTGAAATTACTAAAACGAAAAATGGGGATTCCATCAGAAATGAGAAATCATTGGTCTCAGACAATCAACAGCAACAACCAGAGGATTAATTCTTCCTTTGTGATTCCTTCACCAGCTGAAGATCGGAGGATTTTGGAAGCTAGACGTTGTACTCAAGGTTCCGCTTTGGATTTTAGTTTTCTTTTGTGCCTTTGTCATATTATCTTAGATTAGTGTGATATGTTCCGAAGCGTCCAAACCCTTTTCTGGTTGATTGACACAGTTGGCCTTTTTTTTGTTTTTGGTATTTCAAATGGAATTCTGCAGAAGGTGCTCGTGCTGGAGCTAAGGCAGCTGTTATAGCTGCAGGTGTCAGTGCCGTCCCTACCGTATGTTTTACCTATCTAATATTTCTTTGCTTCTTACTGCGATTAAGTGCAAAAGAGTTTTCTTTTATATAACTGGAGAATACTTTTGTAAGAAAAAACATTCTTTGAATTTCGAGATGAAATTATTAAATAAGGTACAAGATTTGGAGGATTGACAGCCCATTTTGCATCTTATAATGGTTTTATAATAGAAATTTTTGGCAATAGAAGATCCATTGGCCATTTCCAAGCTTAATTAAGATCTATTTCATCAGGATTGACTTTAGGATATCTGGGTTTTAGTGATTCCTTGAGTTAGTTCATCCTATTGCAGAGATCATAATAACTGTTCAAATCAGGATCGGCAATAAGTTAACATAGTTTGATATGAGATCCTGCTTCTCTTAATTTGATTGAGTTGAGTCTGTCTTCATCTTTATCATTGATATCTGTAAGCTGATAGTCTTTGGAATTGTGGAAGTCATGTGTTTGAACAAAAAATAGTTGTGTATTTGATAGAGTAGTTTAGGAGAAAATCAAATGAAATCAAAATTCTGTTACATTGCTGTTTTTACCCACAGCATACGTCTACACCTTTTCCTTTGTCCATCTTGTGGGAGTTAACAATTCCTCGGACCTCAGTTGTTTCAGTTAACAGGTTGGTCATGTAGAAGGCTTTTATTTACATTTGTTCTACTATCATGTTTGTTCAATGTCAGTTTCTGAACCCCAAGTTTAACAGTTTTTCTTTCACCGTCAAAGCTGTTGGGCCCACGAGTTCACCAACAGCTCCACCATTAGTATGATATTGTCCGCTTTGGGCCAAGCCCGCACGGATTTGTTTTTGGGCTCCTTCCCAAAAGGCCTCATACTAATGTAGTTGGTGAACTTCTTTATAAACTATGCAACTCCCTTGTATCTTTCCAATGTGGGACTTGGGATGTATACCCAACAATCCTCCCCTCAGACCAAGGACCGCCTGACCACCACAATATCAGGAAGACTTTCGACACAAGCACCAAGCACAGATTTCCCATCGCGAGGTCACACTGAGAGCCTCCCACATCTCCTTAGATCTCATGCACGTTCTCCCAGCCGAACCATCGGCTCTGATACCATTTGTTGGGCCCACGAGTTCACCAATAGCTCCACCATTAGTATGATATTATCCGCTTTGGGGCAAGCCCGCACGGATTTGTTTTTTGGCTCCTTCCCAAAAGGCCTCGTACTGATGTAGTTGGTGAACTTCTTTATAAACTATGCAACTCCCTTGTATCTTTCCAATGTGGGACTTGGGATGTATACCCAACAAAAGCATACTGACTATCATCCTCTAAATTAGATAATCGATCAACAATCATCTCAACTTTTACTTATTTGTTCATTACTCGTTCGTGCCCACACGAATGGATAGATTGTTGAGCTCTAAACTGTACTCATCAATGGACTTGTTACCTTGCCTTGAACAGTGGGATTTCTCTTACATCTCCATTGTGTATAATCAGCTGGTAGGAATTGCTTTTGCAGTTGTTTCCATGTCCTCCCATGTGCCAATCTTGGGTTCTTTTTTTTTGACGTGCACATTGCTCTTCATTTCTCTTCCACCATTGAAGTGCATTCCCCTTCAATTTCAGCTTCACAAAGAGAACCATGCAATTCTCTGCCATGAGTTCAATAGTTCTCTATGTTGGCCTGCCAATCTAAATAATCTTCAGAATGCAATTTTCCATGAAAATCAGCAACTTCTACCTTGATCCCACTGGTTTTGAAGTCAAGAGCATGTGACAACAGGTCTTCCAATCCACCTCTTGCCACACGATTAGTGGCTCCAGCATCATGAAAGGAGTTAACATCCCCTGGTTGGTTCATCAAGTTCATCCTCAAGACCTCCTTCTAGAAATTCTAAGCATGGTTGCCTTCCGGATTATCCATATGGGCTCCCACTGGCATATGCATAACAGGGACAATCCGAGATAAATCTTTAATCATACATCGTTCTTCAGCCAATTCTGTGTGTCAGGCTTGATTGACCCTTGGTGTCCAACCATGACAGAAGAACGGTATCAAACCTCAAAATAAATTAGGATCATTGCTCTGATACCAAATGATAGAGTAGGTGTAGGAGAAAATTAAAGGAATAAAGAATTATACTAGGGTTACAATTAAAACATTAATCTCAGCCCTAAGATAAGAAAACGCAACTAATCCCAACCATTTAACATCATTAAAATGTTACATGACAAGCACATGAGTTACTAAAACCTAAAACACTCTAATAAAGCAATTAGCAGCAAAACAAATACAAAGCTACTGCATCAGTATGTATTGATGTGGCAAAGACATGGAAGAAGTACATGATTGTTGAGTTCTAATTCTTTCTATAAATTTACTCTTTTTCATTTGGTATTCCTTTTTGTATTCTCAGTTGCTAGCTGTTCGCATGGTACCCTGGGCAAAAGCAAATCTCAATTACACTGCTCAAGCACTCATCATCTCTTCTGGTAATAGTTTTCAGAATTTTTATTAGCCTTGGACTGCGAGACTAGTTAAATTCCAATTTTGTGACAACTACATATGACTCAAACCATAGTATCTGAAAATTTATATAATGGAAGTTTTGCTGCTTTAGTAGATCACGATCAGATAGCCATTTAAGTTTTCGTTACAACATAATTAAACAGCTCAGCAGTGCATGGACTTGATGGTTCAATACAAGTCAGTATAGGTATATGTGTATACACGTTTCAAATCTAAAGGGCATTTGCATGAGAAGTAGAAGTGTGTTAGAAACTATTCTTTGAAGCGCTTGAGCAATTTTGTGGAGAACTTTAATTTATGTGGTTCTTTCCCATTTTTAACAGCATCAATTGCTTCCTACTTCATCACTGCTGACAAAACAATCTTGGAATGTGCAAGAAGGAATGCTCAATCTAAATATGAAAAGAATGCTTGAGATGATAAATATTGTACCATACATGCAGGTAAACATGTGCTTTTGGGCCTTACTGGTTTACTATTTCTATGCCTGTTTGGAGAAACAAAATTATCGTGTAATTATTCATTCTTGGGGCTCGATAATAATTTGGGAGTTGAAGAAATTAACTTTAATTTGCTCAAGTATGTAAAGGACTGACTGAGGTACTTCTCAGACAATTTTTATTCAAGAGTTGTTTAAAATGCTGTTCAGTGAAGTGACTAGTGATGAGTTAAGTTAAGCTGGAAGAAGGAATGCATTTAACTTTAATGGCAAATGATTGAATCTCAAAATTTCTTTTGGAAAAAATTGCAGTGCGTAAATGGCTTTATATTGCCGATCTTGATTTTGCTTTTTGCTTCTCCTCCATGTGGAATCTGGGTTCGAATTAGACTAAATAATTATTTAGTACTGGTTTATTGTGTATTACATTGGTTAAGTTTTTATTATGACATTTTTAGGTTTTATTTCATCAAACTGTTACCGCATCTCCAATAGAGAGTGCTTGACTGAGTGTTTGGTAAGGTGACAATTGTCATGGAACCAGTAGTTAAGGCTCAATCGTAGATCTTATACGCAAATGTCCATTGGGCTTGCAGAGTGCACAATGCAGGTCCATCCCACCATGTGTTTTAATTCCACCAATTAATGAGGTTGTCAGGACTCAAATCCCCGACCGTTTGATTTGATACCATGTCATGGAACCAAATGAACTAAAAGCTTGAGTTGATGGTTAAAGTCCAATCGTAGATCTTATATTAATCCCTGATAACAATGACTTTGATAACTTTGATAACTTTGAAGGTATGTCTGGTGGGTGCTTAAAATTTTCAAGCAATGTAGATATGTAATTTTATTGATATTTCTTAAAAAATAACAAAATTTTGGCTGGTATTTAATAAAAAATTGTGATTTTTTTTTTTTTTTTTGTCAAATCTCACGGTACGCTAGAAGTAAAATATAAGTAAAGCATGTCCTTAACAGGAAAAGGAAAAAAAAAAGTGGATGTGGTTGGTTACGTACAAAAAGTCTCTCCTACTAGAGTGTTTTGTCTTCTCTCGTGAGTTGCTTTACTGGTTCTTGGTTTAATCGTCGATCTTCTCTGTTTCTTGGCTTAATCGTCGGTCCTATTCTCCAGTCGGCGGGTGTTGATCTTATTCTTTGTATCTCTTCCACTCTTTTACCCATATCCTTTCCATCTTTTCTCTGTGCGATTGAGATTGACGTGGTTTTCCTGTTCACCTTCCACAACTTAATTTCGTTTTCTTCCCTTTTATCTTTTCATCGTAATCTAGTCTTGGCCTCTTATCTTGATTATCGGTCGATGGTTCTATAATTTCTTTTGTGGTCCTTCCTCTTATCTTCCAGTTAATTCTTGTGTAATTGCTCTGTTTCTTCTCGCAATTTTTACCCTAGCTCTGCTTTATCATCTCCGATTATCATCATCTTTTTCCTCTTTATTTGCTCTTTGAAGAGCGAACTGGGTGGGTATTTGTCTACACTTATGGCTATGGAAAAGAATAAAGGCTTGGCTGAAGAGTATGCTCAGATTTGTTTGAATAGTTCGGATGATGGTCTGGAAATTTCTAAAGACTCTCTACTTCCCAATTCTCAGAATCAGGCTTTCTTTATAGTTGGGCAATTTCTTTCTATCAAGGCCACGCATTTTGAATCAATGAAGTCCACTCTTGCTGCAATTTGGCAACCTTTTAAAGGGGTAACGATTACTGAAACTGATATGGATGGAAGGTATCTTTTTCAATTTTATCATGAGCTTGATATGAAGAGAGTACTTAATGATGGGCCATGAACGTTCAATCAAAACCTCCTTATTGTAAAACAGTTGGATATTTCTGAACAAGCTTTAAATCCAACATTGATTGATCTCATCATATGGGCTTAGGTATCTGATTTACCCAGTGGTTTCCAAACGGAAGCAGTTTGTAGAGCTATTGGTAACCATCTTGGTAATTATATCGAATCTGATCCCAAGAATTTTTCTGGTTTTCGTCGTAGTTTCCTTCGAATCAAAGTTACTATTGATGTTTGTAAGCCTTTGAAGGCGGGTCAGAAACTGAAAAGAAGTGGGGGAGATGGGCTTTGGGTGAACATTAGGTATGAGCGTTTACCTCAATTTTGCTTCTACTGCGGAATCATTGGTCATTCTGACAGGTTTTGTCCAAGTCTCTTCGGTAGCCTTGAGGCTCCTCTGGAAAGAAAGTATGGCAGCTGGCTCAGAGCTACGGTTCGTAAGGTGGGGCTACAAAGAGGTAAAGAGTGGCTAAGGGATCCTTCTGTTGAGGAGGACAATGTCAGATTTGAACAGACTCATCATAGTGATCATGTAGTTATTATGCCAGGGGGAGATGGAAATTCGTTGATTGTAAGTACTAATAGGGAGTTTGATGCAGATGGTACTCATTTGAGATCTACTGGAGGATCCAATTACCCTATTCAGCCTATGGAAGATGTGATAGTTATTGATCCAAAAAGGCAGAGAACGAGTGATATAACCATGGAGTTTGTTCAGAGCGGTTTCGTTCAACCGAAAGACGGACGAGTAGCGAGGCCTAGTTTGCAGGCCCGCCAGACATCATGAGTCTGCTTAGCTGGAACTGTCTAGACCTCGGCATGGGCCGGGCTGGGTCGGGCCTGTCGGGCTTGTGATCAAATCTGATAAGCCCAAGCCCAGCCCAAGCCCACACTAATATAGTCGGGCTCGGGCTCGGGCTCGGGCGGGCTCGGGCCTAAAAAAGGATTTCCAAGCCCGCCCGCCCAAGCCCATATATATATTAAAAAAATCAATTAAAATAAAATTTATAAATATGTATGGAGATGAGAGGCGGGATTTGTGTGAGGAGATCAGAGGCGGGATTTGTGATCCTGTTTGTGATTCACAAATTGTGAAGGAGGGAGGCATAGGGTTAGATAATTAAGTTTATATATGAGACATTTAATTTAAATAATTAAATTTATAAATATATATAGATAACGGGTCGGGCCGGGCAGGCCCGCCGGGTATTTACATAGCCCATGCCCGCCCATTTAATAGGCGGGCTTAATCGGGCTTGGGCCGGCCCGGGCCTGACACTAATTTTATGTGTCCAGACCCGACTAAATGGGCCTGGGCTCGGGCCGGGCAGGCGGGCGGGCGGGCTCATCGGCCCATGGCGAGGTCTAGAACTGTCGAGGGTTGGGAAACTCTCGAACAGTTAATGTCCTTCGGGACTTGATACGTGCCCATAAGCCTCTGATTATTTTCCTAATGGAGACAATGATTAAAGAGGTGAAAGTTTTGGCTATTTGCAGGAAGTTGGGGTTTGACAATCAGTTTGTTGTTGACGGAATATGGTATAGTGGAGGTCTTGCTCTTCTATGGCGTAGTAGTGTCAATATGGAGATACTGTCACACTCTGTCAATTTTATTGATGCCATTGTTAATATTCCATCTCTTCCTTCTTAGAGATTGACTGGTTTTATGGTTACCCGGAGACATGTAGGAGGAGAGATTCATGGGATCTTCTCAAATCTTTATTCAAGGCTGATAGGGGTGTTTGGTGCTATGTGGGTGACTTTAATGACATCAGTAGTGAAGTTGAAAAAAAGGGTGGGGCTTCGCGTCCGAACTGGTTGTTGGAGGGATTCCGGTCGGCTCTTGAGGATTGTGAACTTGTTAGTCTGCCGATGAGGGGTCATCAGTACACGTGGGAGGTTGGAAGAGGCTCTAACAGATGGATAGAGGAAAAATTGGACAATGTTATGATTAACGCTGCATGGAAGCAAAATTTTGGGAATTTAGTTCTTCTCAATGCTACGGCTGCCTGTTCTGACCATTCGGCTCTGGTTTTGCAATTCAAAGTTTGGATTCAGACTTTTCGGGTAAATAGATTTCGTGTTGAAAATCATTGGTGTCGGGAGTCTAGTTGTGCGTCTTTTATTAGTAATGCTTGGGAGACAGCGACTGATAGTTCGTTATCGGGTAAAATTGCTATGTGTACTATGGCTCTTCAGAAGTGGAGTAAATCATTGGATGGTAATTTTCGAACTCATGTCGCTGGGCTAAGGCAACTGTTGGTAGATTTTCAGGAGAGAATTGGTCGATTTGGTACAGATATGTATATGCAATTTAAATTGGATTATGTCAAAATTCTTCAGCAACAGGCGGACTTTTGGAAACAAAGGGCGAAGGTTTTTTGGTTACAGGAAGGTGACTCGAATACGAAGTATTTTCACGCCTATGCAACATCCCAGAAGCGGAATAATACCTTTATTGAGCTTAGGAATGATGATGGAGTTCTTTGTGGTTGGGGTAATGGTTTAGAAAATATTCTACAATCTTACTTTCAACATATTTTCTCTAGCACTGGTTGTGATGCTTCGGAAATCCTTGACGTTGTTCAGAAACGGGCTTCGGATGTTCAAAATTCTGAATTAACCTGCCTCTTTGTTGCTGAAGAAGTAAAGGCAGCTTGCTTTGTTATGCATCCTGATAAAAGTCCGGGTCCGGATGGACTTAATCCGACATTTTTTCAACGCTTATGGAGCATTGTGGGTGGGATCTGATGTTACGGGTATGTCTCTCAATGCTCTTAATTGTTCGCAGCTGCCCCCAAAATTGAATGACACCCTTATCATTCTCATCCCCAAAAAAGCGTCTGTTGAACGGGTTACTGATCTTCGACCTATTGCGCTTTGCAATGTCCTCTTCAAAATAATTTCTAAAATGCGGGCAAATCGGTTCAAGTTGATTTTACCCTCTCTTATTTCGTTGACACAAAGTGCTTTTCTTCATGGGAGATTGATTTCTGACAATTAATATTATTGTTGCCTCTCAAGTGATCCATTTTCTAAAGAATAAGAGACAAGGGAAAAGTGGATTGGTTGCACTCAAACTAGATATGATTAAAGCTTATGATCGGGTGGAGTGGAAGTTCCTATGGGATATGCTATATTAATTGGGCTTTTGCTCGCAATGGATTGGTTGGATGAGGATGTGCGTTGAATCGGTTAGTTATAAGATTTGTCAGGAGGGGAGAGAGTTGGGGCCTATTGTTCCGACACGGGGGCTTCGGCAAGGTGATCCGCTTAGTCCATTTTTGTTTCTCATTTGTGCAGAGGGTCTTTCTGCATTATTACAAGCCAAAGAGTTGGTGGGTCAGTTACATGGGTGTCAGATTGCACGCTTGGCTCCTCGGATTACTCACTTATTTTTCACGGATGATAGCTATCTATTTTTTCGTGCAAATTCTATTGAGATTCAAGTGGTTAATTCATGTCTACAAATATATGAGAGAGCGTCTGGTCAGTGTATTAACTTTGAGAAATCAGCTTTATTATTCAGTGCAAACACTAATGAATTTGATAGGAGCTTGTGTAGTTCAAGTCTTGGTGTTCATGAAGTGAATGATCTGGGTTTTTATCTGGGTGCGCCTGCGGCTGTGGGGCGAAGTAAGATGCAAACATTTGGTTTCGTTAAAGATCGATTGCGTGCTCGGATTAATAATTGGAAGGAGAAATTCCTATCCCGGGCGGGTAAAGAGGTACTGATCAAGTCGGTTTTACAATCAATTCCTACTTACATTATGAGTGTGTTTCTCCTGCCTGACCAATTTTGTGAGGAGATTCATCGGTTACTAAACCGTTTTAGGTGGAAGAACAACAGTAATTCTGGCTCTGGGATTCATTGGATGAGCTATGATCATTTATGTATACCAAAACGATTTGGGGGACTGGGTTTCCGTCGTCTTAGGGACTTTAATATTGCTTTGTTGGCAAAACATGCATGGAGACTTATTCAAAGCCCTCAATCATTAGTTTCTCGTGTTATGCAGTCCAGGTATTTTCCTAATTCGGAATTTTTATGCGCTGAGATTGGTCACAATCCGTCTTTTATTTAGCGTAGTATCCTGGCTAGTCAGTCTCTGATTATGCAAGGTCTAAGGTGAAAGATTGGTAATGGGATGATGACCCAAATTTAGGGCGATGCTTGGTTACCTGACTCTTGTAATCTTATTGTTGTCAGTCCAATTAATATCAATTTACCTATTGGGCAATGGAAGCAAGAGTTGATTTGTTCTACATTTAATGACAGTGACCAAAAACTCATTCTAGCTATTCCTCGTGTTCATATTAATGAAAATGATTGTTAATTTGGGGGGTTTGAAAAATTGGGTCAATATTCGGTTAAATCTGGGTATAGGCTAACCAGTATTGTGTATCAGCCTCCTGTCAATATGGATTCTACTCAATGGGAGTTTATCTAGAAGTTGCGCTCTCCACCTAAGATAAAGAATTTCCTTTGGAGATTATTTGCGGGTATCATTCCGGTTCTGTGCAATCTTTAGGCCTGTCATAGTACTCTCTCACCCATTTGTCCGATTTGTACGATTGATAATGAAGATGAGAACCATGTTTGCTTGGCTGCTCCTTTGCCCATCAAATTTGGGTGAACTTCTTTAGTAATAACCAAATGTCTTTTGTTTCTGATATCAGGTCTTGACTTGTTCATTTGTTTGCTACTATGAGATACGAGTTTGATGGTAGAATTCCTTTTCTTCTGTGGTGAATGTGGAAAAACAGGAACAATAAGGTCTGGAATTAGAAATGTGATTCGGCCCATGAGTTAGCCAGGCTTGCTCTTCGTGATTGCTCAGAATGGGATTCTGCTAGGACACTACTCGCGGTTCCAGTTTCGACTTCAGCAGTTGTTCCTGATGTTTGGGTTCGTCCATTGCGTGGTAAGCTGGTGTGTAACATAGATGTCAGACTCTTTCACGAGGAGGGTTATTGTTCGTATGGATTTTTACTTCGTGATCATGAAGGTAAGTGTTCGTATGCTTGTTATGCTGCCTATCCGGGAAATTTTGACCCATGCACTGCTAAAGCAATTGCATTTAAAGAAGCTCTTTCCTGGCCTAAGTCTAATGGTTACAGGAATGTTGAGGTTTGCTCGGACTGTTTGTCTATTGTTCAAGCGATTAATAGGCCATGTGTGTCTATTTCTTATCTTTCAGATATTATTTTTGAGTGTATTCATTTGTTAAATGAGTTAGGTAATTCGTCTATCTCTTTTTTGAAACGTTCAACGAATTGTGTGGCTCATTGTTTAGCAAGAGGTCAATTCTATGTCTGATCGTGGGGAGTGGTCTTGTGCCCCTCCGGTTTTGTACTCGATTCTTTTAGCTAATATTAATCAATAAAATACAACCTTTATTTAAAAAAAATATATATCGAAATATTATTTCATTGATGGCTTTTCAAAAAACAATACAAATACAAATGGTGGGTGGTGTTATTGGAAAAAATGGATTACGATTCTTAAAGGTTCAGAAATGGAGTATGATTTACTTTTCAAAGAACAAAACAAATGGTGGGTGGTGTTATTGGAAAAAATGGATTACGATTCTAAAATGTTTTACGTTTTAATGGTAAAATGTTTTTCTCACTTTCTTTATATATTTCCTATTGATTAACCTATGATTTTTCGTTAATTTATTTTTCTAACAAACAATTGAAAATTAGAAAAATATTTTCATATATAATATTTTTTAGTAATTCGAACCCAATCGGTTTCTCGCATGGAATTCAGTTATATTTTTCCAATTATTTATTTGGGTGGCGATTCTACTAATCTCCAAACACTAGCCCAACTGAGTTGTTTAATTCTTGTATTGAACTTAGTTCTAATAATAGTCAGTCCACCAACGGTTTCATCCTTTCGGGTTTTTCGAACGAGGCTTCATCCCTACACCCATGAACTCGAAAGATAAAGAAAAAACAAACTTCATAACTCATGAAGGTACGCATCGTTATAATGGCATACCCTTCGGCCTTAAAAATGCAGGGACAACATATCAACGGCTAGTAAATGAAATACTCAAAGATCTTACCAGGGATAAGGTAGAAGTGTATGTCGATGATAATGATTACAACAGTATTTTTCACATGGACCCTGATGACCACGTGAATTTGGTCATTCACCGTTAGATATAGGCTGATTAAATCTAAGCCTTAGGATGCTTTGAATCTCCATCTTAGGATTTTAATCAGCCTACATCTAACGGTGAAAAGAAGAGCATTCTAAGGATCTCTCGGAGCGGAATTGAAGCTAATCCAGACAAAGTCTAAGCTCAATCCACGGAAATGCACATTTAGAGTCTATTAAGGGGAATTCTTGGGGTTCATATGATCTCTCGGAGCGGAATTGAAGCTAATCCAGACAAAGTCTAAGCAATAACTAAAATGGAGCCACCTTAAAAGTTAAATGATGTGCAAAAGTTGAACGACAAGGTAAATGCTATGGGGAGGTTGATTTCCTGCTTTAATACGGGAGTAAAAGACTTCCAATGGATAGTCGAGTTTCAAAAGTCATTTGAAGATCTGAAAAGTTTCTTAACCAAACCTCATACTAAGTAACCTAAATCATGAGAAACATTTTATCTCTACATTAGTGTGGCTGATGAGTCTATAGGAACAGTTCTAATACGGGAAGAAGGGGGAGTAACTCTTAGTCTACTACATAAGTAGAGTACTTCAGGATGCAGAAACACGGTATCCTAGACTAGGAAAGCTTTATATTGAAGCCTACTACAATTCTAACTAGGCAGGATGCAAAACTTCACAACGATCCTTAACTGGTTACTGTGTTTTCCTTGGATCATCTTCGATTTCATGGAAAGTGAAGAAACATAGTGTTGTTAGCAGATCTTCTGTTGAGGCTGAATATAGAAGTATTTCCTCTACATGTTGTGAGTTGAAATGGATTACATTCTTGTTGCATGATATTCATATTCTTGTTTCTCTCCAAATTATTTTGTCTTGTGGTAGCAAACCAGTTATTATTATTGCTAAAAATCTTGTGTTCCACGAGAAAACAAAACACGTGGAGATTGATTATCATTTTGCATGAGATTGTGTTAATCGGAAGTTCATTTCTCTTATTCATGTTGCTAGTTCATTTCTCTTATTAAGCCCATTTATTCTGGTGCTCGACCTAAGTCCGCTTCCTCGCTTTCTCTTATTATAACCGTTATTAATTTTCTTCTTTTGTTGTTTGCTTTCTCTTTGAAACAGAGTATAAATACTATGTTTTGTTTCATTTTTCTGCAAGTTGTGTTCAACAATTATTTTGAATACATTTCATTGTTTTAGACTTTAGGCTTTTCTAATTATATTGTTTCAATCATACTATTATATATAACAAATTAACTGTGGGTTTTAATTTGGTTAAAATGTTTTTGATATCTCATTAAAACTAATATTCTTAATATTTAAAAATGCTACATGATATATAATTAATATATGGGTAAATTAAAAAAAACCATGTGGTTTCATGGATTTCAAGAAAAACCCATGTGGTTTGTTTTTACAAAAAAAAAGGAGCGTGTTACACGCCGTTATCCGAAAAACGGAAAATGGCTTAACACTGTTAAAACTGCTGACGTGGCAAAGGGTAAAACGGGAAAAATTAATTTTTTTTTATTTTTCTTTCTCTCTTCTTCTTCTTCCTCCTCTCTTCTCTCATTCTTCTTTTTTTTCTTCTATTTTTTTTTAAGTTTCGATTCCAGAAATCTAGAAATTTCCAGATTTCTGAAGTATCGGAAATTAAAAAAAAAATAGAAGAAAAAAAAGAAGAGGGAGAGAAGAGAGGAGGAAGAAAAGAAAGGAGGAGGAAGAGGAAGAAGAAGGAGAGAAGAAAGAAGAAGAAGAAGAAAGAGAGAAAAAAATAAAAATAAAATCGTTTTTTCAATTTTACCCCTTGCCACGTCATCCATTTTAACGGTGTTAAGCCATTTTCCGTTTTTTGGGTAACGACGTATAACATGTTCCTTTTCCACAGGGGTTTTTCTTGAAATCCATGAAACCACAAAGTTTTTTTTTTTTTTGAATTTACCCTTAATATATTTATTTGCTTGATGCTTTTATAGTTCATATGTGACTCATAAGAATGACAAAACACAAAACAAACATAATTTCTTCATTGAAGTTGTGATAATTGTAAATTTATTTAATCGTTATATTTTTTTAAAAGACAAGATAAAGAATCATGAGCAACTAATTTAAGAAAATTAAATTAAATTGTAACCCTACATATAAAACGCTTCAAGGGTGTTTTTTTCTTGTTTTTTCATTTCTTGTTTTCCTTTTCACTCCTAAGTAGCTATTTTATTGTTTGGTCCGGAATTAAAAAAAAAAAAGCCTTTGTTTAAGTAGTAAACAACTACTGTTTGAAACAACAGGAAATTACTGTTTTTGTCTCATGTTTCAATGTCACCTAAGTTAACGATTAATATCTAATTAGTAATATTTATTAAGTTAATGATTATTACCTTCATAAATTTTAAATTATTATTAAAAGCAACCTATTAATGAAATATAGATAGCTCAATTTGGGGTCAGTCTTCCTAGACTGATCCCGGGTTAGGTTTTTGTTTGTTTGTTTTTTTTCTTCCCTTCTTACCAAAAAAAAAAAAAAAATAGAAAGCTCAATTTGACTATAAGCTAAAGATTAATTTGCCTAAATGCAATTTTTGTATCAACCCTTTTTTTTCTTGTCTAACTTATATCAAAATTAAAAAGCTTCATTTGTCACAAATGGTGAAAACAAACAAAGTAATGCTTACTTTGTTAAAAATAAAATAAACATAGTCTCTATCTGACACTTATTATTTCGGTTCACAAGCAATTTTTTTAACAAGTTTAATTAGCAATACATGCACATAAATTAAGGTTTGGTAAAAATCATATAAGTCACGTAAAAAATAATTCTCTTCCCACAACGTTGCCTACGTTTACATGTGCAATCACAGTTTTCGATTCAATTTATATAGTAATTTGTTAATTGATTTAAAACATGACTATATTGGTCATTTTACATAATAATAATAGCAACAGTTAATTATAATTTTACCAAACATTAAAATCAAACAGTAAACCAAAACAACAAACAGCAAACAACAACAGTTGAACCAAACAGGCCCTTCATATGAGAGAACTTGTACACTGGATCGGGTGTAGTGAATCCAACCATTGAAAAAGAAGAAGCATATAACCTCATTAAAAATGATTGGTATAAGAAAAAAAATTGTACAAATGTTATGTTTCTATTAGTGAAGTCCATAGATCCAAACTATAGAATTGCTCCTTCATATAATTAATTTTTATTTATACAACTAAACTATAATTTTTTCATAATAGCACACTATTTATTAATAAATTATATTATCAATATATAGTTAAAAATGATTATTATTTAAAATAATTATAAATATTATGTTTACTTATGCAATTGTATGGGTATGCAACTAATTGCCTCAAAAGATTTAAGATGAAAGAGAATAATATAATATAAATAGATTTTTGCATGAAGATTTAAAAAACACCTCAAAAAAAAAAAGAAAAAAGAAAAAAGAAAAAAGAAAAAGAAAAGGGACTCGCTATAAGAGGACTAATTTAATAGCGAGTATAAAATTGTTCTGTTGGAGATCATTTTTAATACTTATGTAAATATTTTTTCCATACTATCTTGATACTTCCAACCCCAATCTTTTGGAGATAGGGAGTCAGAATCATCTATGGAATGAGTGATTCTGGCGGCTAGGGGTCGGGGCCCTTCAAGCCCCCTATCTCATCCCCTGGATTAATCTATCACCACACACGCCATGTGGAGCTTCAAATAAAATGCACTAAATGCGTGCAGGAGACATATCATACTCATGATGACACAAAAAAAAGACTCTCCGCAAAATTCGTCATCCAACCTGTTGCCCAATTTTCTTCTTTATAGGTGTGGATAAACCTAATCTCTCACGATTAATAGCACAACTTCTAATATCCAACAGTTATCCAATAAAAGGGATGATTGAAAGCTTCAGAGGCCAACATGAAACCAATGACAATTTTGGAATCTAGGCAGCTCCACGATAACTTTGTATTAATCTCAAGCAAATTTCATAACATAATAAAAACTCCACAGCTCCGCTACGCAAAGCAAATTCCAATGTTAGTAGTGTACCCAACGAGCCAAATACCATTTCAGTCCGAATTAAGCTACTAATTGAATCCCTACTGCACGTCCCATCAGGATTCATTATAATATAAGGATAAAGTCCAAACTTGCCCTATAATTTTTTTTGCAAAGCATTGATTTACTTCTAAAAGGTTAATATTGATAAAAGATAGAGACCTTTATAACATGTTTTTCAAAATAGAGAACTAAACTATAAGTTAAGTAAAAAGTTGAGGACTAATAAATTATTTACCCAAAAGATAAATTTGATTAAAATTTAGGGTTAATATCTGTAACAAAGGTTTAGGGGTGTTTCGTATATTGGGATTATTAGGGCCGTGAGGAACAGAAAAGGAAATGGCAGAACAAGGTGGCTTGGAAGGTAGCCAGCCTGTGGATCTTTCCAAGAAACCTGACATTGTTCCCACTCTTCAGTAAGTTTCTTTCACCTCTTGCATCTTGTAATCCGAATATCCCTTCGATTTTACATATGTTGGTTTGCCTTAGTGAATTGACCTATGGATCCGATTGTGAAAATTTGAAGTGTACAAAAGGGTTCATGAGGTGAATTTTTTTTGTAGACGTTTGACTGTTGAGGCTGGGTTTGTTTTAGTTCCTTCAAAGGAGGAGGGAGGTAATGAGTCGAATATGGAAGGAAATTGGTGTCTGTGTTGATGATTAATGTTTCTTAGCATGTTGATCTGTTGAAGTGGCGATTGGACAGTGTTGGTGGTTTTTATTAGTGCCGTTCATATGAGATTTACCGTGTTCATATTGCTGCTGGTTGTGAAGGTCAAAATTAGCATTTGTAATATCGTGTTAAGAACCATGGAGGTTATCTAATGGGAGGTTATTTTCCTAATCTTGGTTGGAGAGAAGTTTAAATGAAGGTTATTTTTCTAACCGAGTTTAAATGGAAATGAAGGTTAATTGAGGTTAAAAAAACTTGAAATAATCTAAATTTCAGTCCCACCAAATTGGTGGGATCCGGAGGTTCTCTAAATAACCTCCCTTCTCCTCCTCTCCCTTCCCCTCTCCCTTTAATGAACCCGTGAAACCTTCATCCAAGCAGATCCTAAAAATTTGTGAATAATTTATTTTATTTTTCTTTATGATGAAGGAAATAAAATCTTATTGAAAGTTATAGGCCGTAGAATAATTTTGTTCATATTCTTTTGTGGTTAAATAGTTTAATATGCATTGTGGTTGCATGTTTTATTCCCAGTAAATTTTTAATGAACAGATAATCTATAAGTTCATCTGAATGTCTCATCGGTTTCAATTGCATGAATTGATTTTGGTTCTTTAACAAACTTCAGCAGAAAAGAAAATCTACTCTTACTTTACCCTTTGAGCTATACAATGATTCAACAGTTTGATTGATGTGATGAATCCTGTGTTCATGGTGTCTTGTGTGCCTGGATTTTTGTTTTTATGGTAAGATGATTAAACGTAAGCCGCCAAGAAAGAGGTTTCCTAAAGTGGCTTGCAGCAATATGCCCGCATCCTAGACAAACATTTAGAATGGTAAAAATTTGTTAAATATGACTTATGTAGGTCATTCTATTACTATGGTTTTGAGTCTTTTGACAAATATCAATAGCACATTCAACATTGAAAATTCTGCTTTGTTTGTGAAATACCAGTTATATTTCCTAATCCGTGCTGTATGTTCCAGAAACATTGTATCGACAGTGAACTTAGATTGTAAGCTGGATCTTAAGCAAATTGCGTTGCAATGTCGAAATGCAGAATACAATCCAAAGGTAGGATGGTCAGGCAGGTTGATTATGACTGACAGATTCCCTTTAAGGTAATTCAGACATTGGTGGGAATTTTGATTATTAACCTTAATCACTTCCATGCAGCGTTTTGATGCTGTCATTATGACACTTAGGGAACCAAAAACAACTGCCTTGATTTTTGCCTGTGGCAAGATGGTAAGTCATTCAGTACCCTCCAAAGGTGGTTCTTGTATATAGCTATGTTTTAGTTGTTATTTTCAGATTGATTTGTTTGTGCTACCAACTAGATTTGTTTTTGTTCATTTATTGTTTTTTGGTGGGATTATTGCTTATTACTAATAGTACTTTTGGTTATAAGTTGTGTGCTAAATTGTAAAAACAAATTTAAGCTCTCCCTACTTCTAATAAAATGTACTGCTTTCTGCATATCCGAGTTAAAAGAGTGAGATTCAAATTAACAATTGACTTGATATATTACTTCAATTCATTGGGATATTAGGAGCTTCACGTTATGTTTTGACATTTATTTGTACTACAGACTGCATTACTGTTATTTATTAATACATGAAATTACATGTCCCTTATACCCGTTCTTGTCTTTTTTCTGAGACTTTGTCCATGTTGTTTCAGGTGGTCACTGGTGCAAAAAGTGAACACCAGTCAAAATTGGCAGCAAGGAAGGTACATGTCACTCCTTCAGTTTCTTTTAGTCTGACTTGGTTATGGACTTGTTAAATCTGAGATCTTTTTTCCCCAGCATGCCCGAATCATTCAGAAGCTTGGATTTCCGGCTAAGTTTAAGGTATACTGACATTCTCTCTTCTGTGCACCTCTCTCATCTCTTAACACATACTTGTTGCTGTTTAACCGTGTTCTTCTGTTACCTTTTGAAACTTCCTGATGCTCACATATATTCATTTCAATTGCCAGGATTTCAAGATCCAGAATAGTGTTGGTTCCAGCCTTTCTTGAAAGAAAAGATCTACTGTTCTTGTGCAAATATAAATCAAAATGAGCAGAAATTAGTGAAATCCATATATCCTATGGAGGGAGGCAAATGATTCAGGGAAATGACATAACAATCTTTTCAAAAATAGATGATTTCTTCTCTTATTCTATTTACAGATTGTCTCCCGAGTTTTAAACCTTGACTTAGAATCATGTAATTTGCAAGGGCTGAGTAGGGTAAAATTGAGAAAACAAACTTAGAATCAAATCTTAAATTTTAGAACAATATCAAATAGGCCATATCTGGAAGCATTGATACCTGAATTTTGGACACCAAATATCACTTGAATTGTTTTCTCCTATTTCTTCCTTATGTTCACATGAACCCTAATGATCAAATGAACTTCTCGTCCGCCCAAAGGTCAGGCGAATGAACATCCTTATCCGTCTGTCCAGGTAGGATGTTCATCCGTCTTCCTTTACGGGGAGGCCGAAATTGAACTTTTCTTCTATATTTTGATCGGCCTCCCTTTAGGGGGCATGGAATTGGAAAAATGCCTATACTGAGTTACCGAATCGTCTGATTGTTGTTTTGACGTTAAATTTGTATTTATCTATCATTAATTAACGTAATTATTGAAATTGATAATAAATAAGAATGTAACTCAATTAGACAAATTAGTAATCAGATTAGAGTGAATAATAACGGAAATGCTTAGGGTTTAGGAACAAATTTCAATTAGAGTAAATAATAATTGACGTTATTCGATTGGTTTGTTATTTTTCAGACTTTTGACGTTGAAGGTAGTTTTGGACAGCGGCAAACTACCAGATGTGGTGTCACTGCCTCTGCTCAGAGGAGCCGAGACGCAGAGAGGTTGATGACGGACGCACAGAGGGCGCACGAGGCAGAGCATCAGCACATTAGAGTTGTTGAGGAGGATGATATCGCCATGGACGTGGATGGTTTAGATCATCCCGTAGCCGACAGGATCCCACTTCGGCAGGTGACGAAGGGGAGAGGCGACCATTTTATTGCTGCTGAGTCGTCATCCGGTAAATAATTTAGATTCTTGTTTTATTTTGTTATTAGTTTACTTTAGTTATTATTATAACATTGCATTCGTTTAAATGTTATATGTGTAATATAATTTCAGGGAGCAGCAAACGCTCCAGGGATGCTGCAAACGAGGATTGGGTAGTGACAGAGCAGGTCCTGTTGATGGTACTGTGATTCCCAGCTTCTTGGGACACATTGCTGCTGGGATATGGAGAGGACAGCTGAGGAGTCACCTCATGTGCCATACTAGAGCGTCATTTTGCAAGAGACTGGTCACCTGGTGCAGTGGCTCCAGCCGAGAGGTCCAGACGCTTATACATGCATCTCAGTTGTCACACCTCCCGGGGATTATGTACCCCCACATTGATATGCCCCTTATATCTGCTTTTGTGGAGCGTTGGCAGCCAGACACGTCATCATTTCACATGCCCTTCGGTGAGATTACCATTATGCTCCATGACGTGTGGCAGATTCTACGTATCCCAATAGAGGGGCGGTTGGTGACTGCTGACGAGGGGTCGTATGAGCTTCAGGCCTCATGCATGGAGTTGTTCGAGGTCACTAGGGAGGAGCTGCTGACTAGACACTACAGAGATGGCGAAGTATTTGCCAGTTCTGTCATGGAGATGTGTACCGGAGACCGGATTGCCGAGACTGAGGCGATCGGGTGGATGTGGTTGATGTTCGGTTCCACCTTGTTTATAGACAAGAGTGGCGATCGGATCCGACCCTCGTGCTTGTCGGAGCTGCAAAACGGGTTAGATGACGTGATTGGATGCTCATGGGGCTCAGCTGCACTAGCATACCTATACCGTCAGCTAGGTATTGCTAGTAGAGGAGATTGTGGGCAGATCACGGGATGTTTGACTCTTCTTCAGGCATGGATATATGAGTACTTCCCGTGCTTCAGAGTTCAGCGAGAGGGAGTGCCAGTGGGGTCGGACATACCTCGAGCTCGCATGTGGACATCAGGGCCGCAGGAGAAGTCAGATGATCGATTGAGATCATTTCGTTTTCGTATTGATAGATTGACTGCGGGAGAGGTAAAATTTTCATTGAATTGTAGAATAAATGTATTTAAACTATATTAATTTACTTGTATACGTGTGCAGGTGATGTGGATGCCCTACGGTCCGGATATCGTATCTTGCATTCCGCGGACTGCATATACGGGATGGATACGATATCGGGATATGATGGAGCCGTACATGCCCGGTCGATGCCTCCGTCAGTTGGGATTTGTCCAGACCGTTCCCATGCCAATTATCAGGCCCTCGAAGGCCGTACGGGCCTGGACTTGCTCTCGGTATCGAGTAGAGCATCCACACGTGGTTGGCGACGATAGTTGGCGATTATTCCCTGAGTCGTGTTCGCTCATGTTATCTCGGTACACTCCCGCTTGGTCTCCATCATCATGTGATGATTCTTACATGACGTGGTACACTCGCTATTCACATCCACATCTCATGAATGAGATTCATGCACCCCCACCGGTGGTTCTTACTCGTTCCAACAGTGAGATTGTAAGTGATTCTGATTTTAGTTATATGAGTTCATAAATATGTTTGTAAATTAGGGGAATTACTATACCTAGCCCTTGATTCCCACACTTAGCCTCGGGAATAGACCGAAATACCCTTTGGACAAATTTGAAAATTCTCAAAACCTCTCAAACACCCTAAACTCTCTTGGATCAAATCCGGACTAATTTATCAACGAAAACATGGATCGGGGGAGGGGCGGCAAAGGAAAAGCATTAATGGTACGAAATTATGTTTGATTTTGGTGATTTTTGAATCGGTTTGAGAGTTGCACCACATGTGAAGGCGTGATAGCCTCACGCCTCACCACAGGCGACAGCGTGATATTCATACGTCGTCGCCTGTGGTGAGGCGTGATGGTCTCACGCCCTCACCTATGTGAGGGCGTGATAGCCTTACGCCTGTCCCCCTATTTCGGAATTTATTTTTTTTAATTATATTAAGGAAAAACACTAATGGTACGAAATTATGTTTGATTTTTGAATCGGTTTGAGAGTTTGGGGGAATCCGGAATCGGGGGGTGGGGCGTGAGGCCATCACACCCTCACCTTTGGTGCGGCGTATGAATATCACCCCGCACCACAGGTGAAGGCGTGATAGCCTCACGCCTCACCACAAGCGACGGCGTGATATTCATACGTCGTCGCCTGTGGTGAGGCGTGATGGTCTCACGCCCTCACCTATGTGAGGGCGTGATAGCCTTATGCTCGTCCCCCTATTTCGGAATTTATTTTTTTAATTTTGTTTAAATTTTTATTATTGTTATTTTTATTTTATTAATTTTTATTTTTGTGAATTTGTATGTCGTAAATTTTATTTTGTTAATTATAGTTAAATTTTATTTTGTTTAATTTTGTTAATTTTTATGTTGGTAAATTTTATTTTGTTAATTATAGGTAAATTTAGTTGTTGTAAATTTTATTTTGTTTAATTTAGTTAAATTTTTATTTTGTTAATTTTAGTTTAATTTAGTTAAATAATGTGGTGAATATGTGTAGATGGAGCAGGAGACTGTGGCAGGGAAATCTATCTCGTCAGCAGCTAGGCATTTAGATATGGATGAGGAGGAGGATACACCACGTCATACGAGACGGCATGGTATTGATATATCAGGCCGTGGACTGAGAGGGTCTGGGACACAGCAGGTGCGGGGGGCTTCGATAGAGCAGCCTGTGTTGGATCAGCCCGAGTTTGGGGGAGAGGAGGCGGATGATTTGGGAGACCGAGATCCTGGTCTTCACCTTGTGGATGAGTATTTTCAAGAGAGGGCCGAGGCACAGCGACGGTCGGGATCTGTTGGTGATGGCGATGATGATGTGCAACCGATTCAGGGCTTGAGCAGACAACGCAAGGGTGGTCGCTTTGCTAGTACATGTATTATTTATAGTTTTAGTATTATTTAGAATTTTAGTATTATTTTATAGTATAGTATTATTTATAATTGAGTATTATTTATAATTGGGTATTATTTATAATTTTAGTATTATTTAGAGTACATTATTATTTATAGTATAGTATTACTTATAGTTTTAGTATTATTTAGGGTAATTAATTTATTAGTCCTTATATTTTGATAAAACACACTGTTTAGTCCCTGTATTTTAAAAAACACATGGTAAGGTCCCTAACCTTTTTCTCAGTGAACTATTTAGTCCTTCCGTCTGTTTGTTAGATTTTTTACCGTTTATGACTTCGAAAATGACTAAATTACCCTTTACTATTTACTTTTAAACTTTAGAAGAGGAAATCCAATTTAGAAGAAAAAGTTATTTGTAGAGAACAAGAAAAAGAACAGGCCTAATGCTTACGAATTTGAACGATTAAAAGGAAAATCAAGAAGAAGAACACTCAAAGTTGATTTCAGATGCATTAGAGTTTAAAGGAAAGGAAAATAATGGAAAAGAAAAACGCAAATCCAAATTGACTAACAGAATCTTCATGACAGTCTAATGGTAGAGACTAAACAGTTCACCGAGAGGTGGGGTTCCTTTTTTGCAAAGAAATTATTCCGGTTCAGTGGTGGGGTTCCTTTTTTGCGGTTGATCATGTGAACTAGTTTCGAAATTGCTTTGAGAGGTCAAACGGCGAGTTTGGCCTCATTGACTGGAAAGAGGTGTTCTTGGCTGCCACGATCACGCTTTGGGAGTGGCGGAATAAAATGGTCTTTCAATCGGACTTTTCTGTGCCTAATGTTGGTGGCGAGTTGATCTGCAGGAAGGTGCTTGAAAACAAGAAGTGTTGGCAAGCTGTTGGAGTTATTAGAGGGTGTAAGCCTAAATCTGAAAGATGGCTTCACTGGCGAAGACCTCCCGCTCATTTCTGGAAGTTGAATTCTGATGGTTCGCGGAAGGGAGAAGCTGGTCTCATTTCAGCAGGCGGGTTAATCAGAAATAGCTTAGGGGCTTGGGTCAGTGGATTCATGCATAATATTGGCTCTGGTAGTTCATTTGAGGCGGAAATTTGGGGCATTATTTCGGGCCTCCAAGTTGCGCTTGAGGAAGGTGGTCGACAGCTTGAAGTGGAATCTGATTGTGCTGAAGTTGTGGCGTTTATTAATAATCCGTGTCCTCCCCATCATCCAGCTCGTGCCCTTATCCGGCAGGTTCAGCTACTCTTGGATAAGTTTGAAGTTGTCAAGGTGTCTCATGTCTTTCGCGAGATGAATCGGTGTGCGGATTTCCTTGCTTCAAAGGCTGCTAGTTGTGTGATTGGTGTTACAAGGATTCGTCACGTCCCACCGGACATGGCTCGTTTGCTCGCGGAAGATTATCAAGGAGTTGCTCTCCCCCGGATGATTGCTACCTAGTGTAGCCTTTTTGTTTGTTTGTTTTTCTTTTTTGCTGTTTCTTTTTTCTGTTTTTTCTGCTGTCTTTGTTTTGTTGCTGGCGTTTTTCTTGTTCTTAGTAACCAAAAAAAAAAAAACAGTTCACCGAGAAAAACGTTAGGAACTTTATCGTGTGTTTTTTAAAATACAGGAACTAAACAATGTGTTTTATCAAAATATAAGGACTAATAAATTAATTACCCTATTATTTATAGTACAATATTATTTATAGTATAGTATTATTTAAAATTTTAGTACTATTATAATTTTAGTATTATTTATAGTATATCATTATTTATAATTTTAGTATTATTTATAGTACAATATTATTTATAGTATAGTATTATTTATAATTTTAGTATTATTTATAGTACATTATTATTTATAGTATTATTTATAATTTTAGTATTATTTATATTTGACTATTATTTATAATTTTAGTTTTATTTATAATGGAGTATAATTTATTTCAGGGACCAGCAAACGGTCCAAAGCTAATGAGGACCGTAGCTGGATTGTTTCTAGGCCGGTGGATGGTGGCCCCAGTGATGGTTCCGTGATTCCTAGTTTTCTAGGACACGTTGCCTCACGGATGTTGGGAGGGGATCTTCGATCGTATCTGACATGCTACAATAGATCATTAGCATGTCAGACATTGGAGAGATGGTATCAGGGTGTTACACCCGAGGTAAGAATAATTTGGTTAATAAATTATTTTACTTATTATTTTTAACCCTAACCCTCAAAAACATTCAGGAATTTTATGTGTCATGTTTTCAGCTGCGGGATATGGTCAGAAGGACTGGGTTGTCTCACCTCCCATCCACCATGTTCAAGAACCTGGACGCGCCTCTGATATCTGCATTCGTGGAGCGGTGGCAGCCCGATACGAACTCCTTCCACATGCCGTTCGGGGAAATGACTATTCTTCTGCACGATGTATGGCAGATTCTACGTATTTCGGTGCATGGTCAAATGGTCTCCGATGCATCCAGTGTTGAGCGGTTGCAGGCCATGTGTATGATGATGTTCGGGGTCAGTCAGGAGGAGTTGCTATTGCCATCCCGGCATTACTGGAGTGGTGGAGGTGTTTTTGCTGATGCTGTGGAGAAATTTACCCACGAGGGGGTGGGTCGGGAGGACGAGACTCGAGCCACAGCGTGGATGTGGCTTATGTTAGGATCCACCTTGTTTGTTGACAAAAGTGGCGATAGGATCAGGCCGTCCCATCTCTTGGAGGTTTTCGGCGGTGTCAGAGGGGCTACTGGACTTTCTTGGGGGTCTGCTACACTTGCCACGTTATATCGACAACTGGGGATAGCGAGTAGAGGAGAGTGCTCGGGTATTTGTGGATGTTTGACCCTCCTCCAAGCGTGGATATATGAGTATTTTCCAGTGTTCCGGCCCCATCAACTACCACTTCGGATCCCAGATGATTCTCCACGGGCGTGCAGATGGGAGGTCGGGGTTCCAGGCAGGAAGGCCGCCCGACTCGAGACCATTCGTGCACAGTTGGACCGCATGACGGCAACCGAGGTATTATTTATAGTTTAGTATTATTTTATGTTTAGAATTATTTATAATTTAGTATTATTTATTTAGTATAATATTATTTATAATTTTAGTACTTCCTCTGTTTCATATTACATGACTTTTTTTAGAAAGTTATATAGAAATGACAAAAAGCATCCTGAGGCCCCTGATCTTTAATTGTTTGGTGCATTAAGCCCCCGATCTTTTATTTAGGCACATTGAGCCCCTAATTTTTCACCATTTGGTGCATTAAGCCCTCGATCTTTCATTTAGACACATTGAGCCCTTGATCTTTCATATATGGGTGTATTAGGTCCTTCCATAAATCAATTAATATATAGGTTTATTAAGGGCATGTTTGGTGTGACAACAAATGATGTTCTAAAAATAACAAATTCTAAAATAAAAAATATATTATACAAATTAATAAAAATAATTTAAATAAAAAATAAAAAATTTATTGAACACAATAAAACCTTGTTTTTCGATAATTATGTTCTAAAAATAAAAATAATGTTAAAATTGAAGCATATTTTGTGGAAATAAGAAGGGTAATTTTATCAAGGGTAAATAATTTATTAGTCCCCTAGTTTTTATCTAACGCACTGTTTAGTCCCCTTATTTTGAAAAACACATTTTAAGATCCTTATCTTTTACCAATATTAACCCTGTGGTCCTTTTATCTATTTTTTTTAACCTAACATATCTATTTGTATAATATATTTTTTATTTTAGAATTTTTTATTTTTAGAACATCATTTGTTGTCACACCAAACATGCCCTTAATAAACCTATATATTAATTGATTTATGGAAGGACCTAATACACCCATATATGAAAGATCAATGGCTCAATGTGTCTAAATGAAAGATTGGGGGCTTAATGCACCAAATGGTGAAAGATCAGGGGCTCAATGTGTCTAAATAAAAGATCGAGGGCTTAATGCACCAAACAATGAAAGATCAGGGGCCTCAGGATGCTTTTTGCCTATAGAAATTAAGGATATTAGAAAAAAGACATTGTTGTCCCTTATTTATTGATTCCAATATTTATTTATTCTATAATAAGTTCATTATGCTAATTAATTTTCGTAAACCCGGATTTTATAGTAGAAAAAATGATGACTTAACGTGTACTGATCATATAAAATGACATGTAATATGAAACAAAAAAGAATCTCTAGAAAGTCATGTAATATGAAACGGAGGTAGTATTATTTAAAATTTTAGTATTATTTAAAATTTGGCATTATTTTTATGATTAATACACATATTTGCCCATGTGTTTTCGCGGAAAAACGGATTTGCCCTTAAATCAAATAAACCCACAAATCTATCCCTGAATTTTCCATAAACCTGCAATTATACCCTAATCTGACGGAGTTGCTAAACAACGATGGCATCAGACCTTCTTGTCTCCAAAAAAATTGGATGACGACAAACAAAATTCATTTGGTTTCTTATTGTTTTCTATTGCTATTGCTTTTGGATTAATTAGGAGGTTTAGACGTTATTTTATTAGGTTGATTGAGCTTTTATGAAAATGAATTTTGACCAATCTGTTCTGCTAACTTGCTTTTAATCGAAATTGAATGTGCATATTTTTTTCTGTTTGTGATTGATTGTTCTTTTCTGAAGTTTTTCTGGAGACAAGCATGTTTGATGTGAACGCCGTTTAACAGCTTTGTTAGATTAGGGTATAATTGTAGTTTGTGAAAAATTCAGGGATAGTTTTGTGGGTTTATTTGATTTAAGGGCAAATCTGTTTTTCCGAGAAAACACAAGGGCAAATATGTGTATTAACCCTTATTTTTAGTATAGTATTATTTATAATTTTAGTATTATTTAGTATAGTATTATTTATAATTGAGTATTATATTTTGCAGGTGACGTGGTTGCCTTATGGTCCAGTCGCCGATGACGATCAGCTACGAGTGTCCTACGCCGGTTGGATACGGTGTAGAGCCATTGTTGAGCCTTATATGCCCGATCGAGTCCTACGTCAGGTCGGTTATGTTCAGCCTATCCCGGCTGAGCGTATTAGACCTGATACTGCATTCCGGCCATGGAAGTCTATATCGTACAGACTCGCGCATTCATCTGTTACAGTTGATGATACTTGGCGGAGATTTCCATCGACTCGTGGCGTTGATCGGAGGAGATGTCAGCCAGTTCGAGCCGATCCCACTGCTTGTGATGCGGAGTACATGGACTGGTACATACGATATTCACATCCTCATCTCCTTCATGCCCCTCGGGATGCGCTGGTCCAGCATGCTTGCTCCAACAGCGAATATGTAAGTTTATTATTATTTCGTTATTTATTATTGGTTTACATATGCTATTTTTCTAATATTTAATTTTCTGCAGTGGATTAGCCGTTTATGGCGTATCACTGAGCGGTCGGTCGCCGGACGAAATGATGCGGAGGCTCCACTTATTAGGACTGATATGGAACAGTTTATGGACGAGTGGCGTCGTGCGAACTGATATATGTTGTCATTTACTAGAACTTACTTTTTTTAAACACATTTTAACAAATTTGAAAACATATGTAATATTTTGTGTATATTAATTAATGTTGATGTATATTTAAAACTAAAAGGTTAATAACTATAATACACAATAATCCAACATAAACTGTCTAATCCGCAATATAATACACTATAATCCACCTTTTTTTTCCCTTATCTGCCACGCGGATGTGTGGCTATCATGCCTCACCTTGTGGTGAGACGTGATATACACATGCCTCACCACAAGGTGAGGCGTGTGGCTATCACGCCTCACCACAAGGTGAGGCGTGATTCCCTCACGCCCGTGTGGTGGGAGAGGAAAAAAATTTTAATTTTCCACCCCAAAACCTCAAAGGGTATTTTTGTCCTTTCACGGGGCTAGGGGTGGAAAATTGAGACTATGTTTAACAACACCCTAAATTAATAACAATCACAAATTGAATTTAACTGTTTTGTTTTGTAGCGGGTTAGTCGTATGGCTAACTTGTGCCAGGACATGATAGGTGTGATTAAAGAGTATGATGAGGAGCATTCAGTGGATTGGATGGAACAGTTGGCAGATGCTATGAATGATTGGCATTTGGCCAGATGAGCCGAGACTGTATTTTGAGTTTTTATATATGTATGGATTATATTATACATTCATTTTGAGTTTTTATACTTTTTCTTTAAATTGTATTGTATATTTTGAGGTTTTACACTTTTTTTTAGTAAACACATATATTACTCAATTCATAAAGTACTAAAATTGAATATAGTAAAAAACTGAAATATAATTAAATTCATTTATATCACTAGACTTATAAAGTACTAAAATTTAACATAGTAAAAAATTAAAATATCATTAAATTCATTTATATCACTAAATTCAGAAAGTACTAAAACTGAACACAGTAGAAAAACTGAAATATCACTAAATTTATTTATATCACTAAACTCAGAAAGTACTAAAACTGAAAATAGTAAAAAACTGAAATATCACTAAATTCATTTATATCACTAAACTTAGAAAGTGCTAAAACTGAAAAGAGTAAAAAAACTGAAATATCACTAAATTCATTTATATCACTAAATTTAGAAAGTACTAAAACTGAATATAGTAAAAAACTGAAATATCACTAAATTCATTTACATCACTAAACTCAGAAAGTACTAAAACTGAATATAGTAAAAAACTAAAATATCACTAAATTCATTTATATTAATACAAACAAGTACAATAACTAAAAACCCCAATGCTAGCCAGTCTATCTCAATATGCTCCCCGAGCAGCATACAAGCTGTCCCATCCTACAACATACGGTGACAAAATCTCGACCAATAATTCAATATAGAAAGTATTGGAAAATCTCTAGATAAATCTAGTCGAATATAGTATTGGTACGAATCCCCTAAATGGGCTATAACTAGCTCCCATTCTAGTCGTGTAGCAGTTGAGGGTGCATACAACGGTAACACAGTACCACATGCCATTAAGCTCTTCCCACTCTTGTACCCGAAAAAATACAACAGCATTGTACAGCGTAGCAGTCAGATATAAGTCATCCCAAATAAGCATCCAATGTGCAATGGTACAAGCTGAACCGTCCCATCTAAACCGATGGACTGCTGAATCAATCTCGTCATAGTAAATTGGCTCGTATAGTGCATGGTTAGCAATAATTTCATTTGTTATGCACGCTCTAACTAACTACCAACTATTTTGATTGCCAAACATACGGTCCGCAACAATACGAAACCCGCAGTTTCCATCACCTACCACATCGAGATATGATTCAACATATGGCTTAATTATTCCCACGATTTTATCAGCATGTATGTAATCTGAAATTTCAGATGCACTTCCATCTGCAACATTAATAATATATTGTAAGAGTTAATAAACATTTAATATTGTTATAAAGTTAATATTGCAAAACTATTAGTAAATATATATATATATATATATATATATATATATATATATATATATATATATGGGTGAATGACGTATTACCAGTTGTAGCAGCATTCTGGACGAATGATGAAGAGCTACACCCACGACTCCGAGATGAACTAGATGACTGAGCACATCCACGACGACTCTCACGGTACTCCCACGCACTCCATATATGTTTTGTTGATGTACTCCCCCTCGGTCATCCTCGCACGGTAGTTTTCTTATCCGGTTCACAATAATTGGCTTGGTCCGAGTGAAGTTGATCATGAATAAAAATAGATATATTGTGCATAAAGGTTCAGTCGCTTTTATCGACCTCCTCAACCAGAGAGTGAAAGTATCGGTGATCCTCTGACCCCTCATGATATCCGACGTTGTCAGTAGTATCAATATAACCAATGATAAGTGTCTTCCAAAATATGTGGATACTGTCAACACTGATCCGGGTACCCAAATCTGCTGCTGCTCTAATCTCGCATGCACAACGGATCTGATAAGAGGTTCTCAACATACAAACACAATGTTCAAACACTTCATCACTCAAACCTTTCATGCGCTCATACTCTTCACTAATCAACTTCAACCAGTGGTGGGACACTTTATATATCAAGTAGTTCAATGGAAATCCGGAGTAAAAGACTCCTCTATGGTGTCTTGACTCCTCAAGATCATACCTGATAAGATGAAAAAGTACTATCAGTCAAAATATATATTAATAAATGCATAATAAATAATAACAGTAAAAAAAATTAGAATAAACGAATAGCTGATCGTAGTTAATTGAGATGCAATTTTCTTGTGAACCTTCATCCAAACCGTATTGAGTACTCCGGTGGAGGAATTAAGCCATTGCTTTTAATTGGGCATGTTCACTCTCCACTCTACATGTAGTTTTGTTGCCAAAGTGTAGGACATTCTTTGTCCATGCAACAACGAACTTCTCCTTGTGGATTAACCACGTATCCTCAACGTAAGAGACAACATGAGGTTGCATTCTTATTGTATCCTTCATTCACCTCAGATTTTTCTCATATTCCTCTACTATTGGGGATTCCATTATCTTTTTCCATTTTCCATTCTTGAATAACTTAGCATAATCCTTATTTTTAATGAATAGCTAATCTATAAGTTCATCTGAACGTCTCATCGATTTCAATGGCATGAATTGATTTTGGTTCTTTAACAAACTTCAATAGAAAAGAAAATCTACTCTTACCTTACCCTTTGAGTTATACAATGACTCAATAGTTTGATTGATGTGATGAATCCTGTGTTCATGGTGTCTTATGTGCCCCGGATTTTTGTTTTTATAGTAAGATGATTAAACGTAAGTCACCAAGAAAGAGGTTTCCTAAAGTGGCTTGCAGCAATATGCCCGCATCCTAGACAAACATTTAGAATGGTAAAATTTGTTAAATACAACTTATATAGGTCATTCTATTACAATGGTTTTGAGTCTTTTGACAAATATCGATAGCACATTCAACATTGAAAATTCTGCTTTGCATTATGAAATAGAAATACCAGTTATATTTCCTAATCCATGTTGTATGTTCCAGAAACATTGTATCCAAAGTGAACTTAGACTGTAAGATGGATCTTAAAAAAAATTGCATTGCAAGCTCGAAATGCAGAATACAATCCAAACATAGGATGGTCAGGCAGGTTGATTATGACTGATAGATACCATTTAAGGTAATTCAGACCTTGTTGGGAATTTCAATTATTAACCTTAATCACTTCCATGCAGCATTTTGATGCTGTCATTATGAGAATTAGGGAACCAAAAACAACTGCGTTGATTTTTGCGTCTGGGAAGATGGTAAGTCATTCTGTACCCTCCAAAGGTGGTTCTTGTATATACCTATATTTTAGTTGTTATTTTCAGATTGATTTGTTTGTGCTATCGAGAGGTCACGGGTTCGAGTCTTAGGAGCGGCCTCTTGTCAAAAAAAAAATTGGCAGGGGAAGGCTTGCCCCCTAATACACCTTTGTGGTGGGATTCCTCCCTAGACCCTCGCTTAGCGGGGACGCGTAGTGCACCGGGTCGTCCTTTATTATTTTTTGGTGGGATTATTGTTTATTAATAATAGTACTTTTGGTTATAAGTTGTGTGCTAAATTATAAAAACAAATTTAAGCTCTCTTTACTTCTAATAAAATGTGTTATGTTTATTGCACCCTGCATATCCGAGTTAAAAGAGTGAGATTCAAATAGAAAACCAACAAATAAAACCATTGTAGAAAGAAGAACAATGAGAGCAGAATTTAAGAGGACTAACCAAAAAAAAAAGAGAACCTAACCTGTAATATAGTGAAAATTGAGATGAAAAATCTTTGCCAAATACCTGTTGACAAAAACACATCTAAAAAAACCTCAACTCAAATCAAGTGAAGAAGATTGAACTGTAATCCCTCCTTTGAATCCTAAATCAGAAATTATATTTTTATAATTAGGAAATATATTTGAATCCTAAATCCTAAATCAAATCTATATGTAGTAGATTTGGCACAAAATAATAGCATTTTTTAGTTCTTCAATATGGTATAGATTATATCATCATAACCTGTTAAGAATATTCTTTGGTAGATTAAAGATATGCGCTATAGAATCATAAATGAAAAAACCCACCTATTATAAAACTACCATTATATGCATTCATAAGCACAAAGCATGTTGTTCTGCATGTACATAATGAACAGATAAATATAAAAATGCTTAATACATCATTTGCCCTCTAAACTTATCCAAAAATTTTGATTGGCCTCCTCAACTTTTAAAATGTCTCGATGAACTTGCATAAAATGTTGGTGTAAAGCATTATTTCCCTCATAAGGGTCTATTTCCATATGATGGACAGTGTCCATGTAATCCGAAGGTAACTCTATCATGACCTTTCCTTTACTCTTGAGAAGGCACACACAATTTTCCGCGGAATTCGGGTTATGTCCTCATAATCCTACATCGTCAAATAAGAATTCAACAGTCCATTCATGTCCTTTCCCCAATCTTTCAAATTCCACTCGAGTTTTCTTGACTCATGGAAGAGAAGAAGTAATGTCTAATCGAATTAGAATGATTCACGCACAAATTACGCCTCAATAATTTGTCTATGACAACCATCTATTCGCTAGATCATCCCCATGCTACTTCACATGAGCGTCGAATTCCAAATATCCATTACACATTCTCCCCCTCTCAAAGGGGTTGAATCACGTGTAATTCCATCGCCTACTACCATAGGGGAGTATGCATTCACTTCCTAGCATTCACATGCATTAGTGATCTTAGTTCCCTTTTGTTATTTCCGCATTCCTACACGCTGGGTAAAGTCTCGCAACAATGGTCCTGGTAAACCACAGGCTTTAATCCAACCAAAAAGCATCACAAAATATTTTCGAAAAAGCATCATAAATTTCCATCTGTCAATTCGTTGGAGAAATTTAGGATCTTTAGTATCGCAAGCCCACATCTCGAAGGTCTCGCTTAGTTAAAGCAATGTTCGCTCACACCATGATGAACTCGATTAGTTAAAGCAACGTCGGCTCACACCATGAAGAACTCGTTTAGTTGAAGCATTGTTGGTTTATACTATGAAAAACCCGCTTAGTTAAAGCTGGCACACTCTCTCTAGGGAGAACTCGTTTAGTTAAAGCTTACTCGCCCACCTCGCAAAGGTCTTGCTCAGCTAAGAGACTACCACATACTTCACAAGGCCTTTGCTTAGTTTAGGCTCTGATACCAAATATCACGGAGGTAACTCTGAGTCAAGCCAAACCTCGTGTGGCGACTCGACTTTCCCCAAGTCTCAACTAGTCAACTCCTGCCGAAGGGTCCCGTCAATGCCTTTGTCGGTATTCCGTCCCGAAGGGTCTCCCTGTGGGGCAACCTCGTCCTAGAATGGGCTCGCACTGTGGGCACTCGCCGGCCCCATAATGTCCGTAGAGTTCCCCTCTACGGAGACATCTGCCTCCCTTCACGAAGGACATATGCCCGAATCTCCTAGTCTTTACTAGACTAGGGTGGATCACTTAAGCCAGTACCGACTACTGACCCAGGGGTGGCGAAGATCCATACGTCAGGGTAGTTCCTGACCTATCCAAAATTTTGTCATTTGGCCCCTGGCCAATTATTTGGTTTGGCCCCTGACCTATCCAAATTGGTGAAATTTCATCTAAGTTTGTAAAAATACTTCACGAAATCGTTATCTCATTGATAAGTAACGATATTTTGACACTTGAACTTGAGACGTGATATTTCTTATTTGCCACATTATGTAGAAATAATTAATTAGATTAAAAAACAAATCCTAAACTAAAATTTATTAAGTTCAAGTGTCAAAATATCGTTACTTATCAATGAGATAACGATTCGGTTAAGTTTTAATACAAATTGGGTGAAATTTCACCAATTGGGATAGATCAGAGGCCAAATGTGACCAAATAATAGGTCAGGAGCCAAATGACAAAATTTTGGATATATTAAGGGCCAAATATTGCTTTAAGACTAAAACGTTCGCTTTGCTCCTGTCAATTGATCAATCGGTTCCAAAAAAATGTAAGTTAAATGCGGAAAATGTATTGCACGCGTCTTAATTTGTTTTACTTTTTTTACACGTGGAATACATCTTCCACATTTAACTTAAGACACTTTAAAGTTGAGAGACCAGTCAACCTTTTTTTGGACAAGTTTGGCATATCATGTATTAAGCCTAAAAAAGGGATGAACATAGAGAAAAGCGAGATAAAGTAGAACCTTGACGGAGTAAGGGAAATCGACGCCGGCGTGAGGGAGGAGAGATGGTCTCTAAACCATTGAGGGAGTAGATCGTCGTTGTTAAAAGATATATAGAAGCGTTGACAGTTAGATTGGCACCGATGAGGAAGGGGAGAAATGAACATTAGAATAATTTCAAACATCACGTATGTGATAATGAGAGGCAATATATTATCTATGCCAATATTAAAAGATAATGTCTTTAATATTATACGCATGAAATTAAATAAAAATCAATGTTGATTATGCAAAACAAGCTTATTTTGGGATCCAACTTAATTCTGGAATTTCCATAAATAAATAAAAAAGATAAGAAGAAGAATAAATGAAGGAGAGGGAGAGGGATGAGGAGGAAGAAGAAGAAAAAAGAGGAAGAAAACTGAGAAAGAAGAAGGATGAGGAAGAAAGAAGGAGGAGGAAGAAGAAGAATGGAGGAACCAAAATGGAAGAAGAATGAGAGAGAGAAAGAAAAAACAAATAATAAATAAAAAAACTGTTTTTCCTAAAATACATATGTGCCACATCAACAACTTAACAGAATCCATCCATTTGCCTTGATTTTATTAACGGTGACAATCATAAGGTTGTGTTTGTAAAAAAAATACCACAGGTACCACATCGCAAATCGGCCAAACCACATGGTAGTTATTTGTAATTAACTCTTAATTTAATCATATGTACTATTAAAAATTCTAATATAAAAAATTAATTAAAAATATATAATTAATATCTACTAACATTAACATAGGAAGATAAAATGTCAAAGAAAAAAAAAAGAAAATATGGTTCATACAACGTGGAACAAAAAAAAAAGAGAAAAGAGACCAACAAATATAAAAGGGAAAAGTACTAAAATAAACTTTGTGGTTACACCTGTTTTCGATCAGCACCATTGTTGTTTAAAAGTTTACAAAATGAGGTTCATTCCGTTAGCCAACACATGCCAAATTGACCAACGGTATTAAAAGTCAAAAAAAAAAAGAGTTAATTTTGTCCTTATATTTATTTATTTTATAAATTAACCCCCTTTATTATCTAATTATTACAAACGAATCCAAAATAAAAATAAAAATCAATTAAACCATCTTCTCAATCTCTCTTTAATTTCTTATTTTTCTTTTCCTTTTCCTTTTTCTCTATATCCCTCTTCCTCTCCTCTATCTCTCTCTCATCTCTCTTAACTCTTTAAAACCAATTGAATTAAAGATTAGACATTCAAATTCAACCAAGTTATTCAATCACAATTCTTTTTACCGTTAAACTTCGAATATGAAATTAAAAGTGTTTAATAAAATTAAAAACAAACAGTAAAATTAGAATGAAAGGAGAAAAAAGAAAAGTCACATGTCTTCTACGTATTTAGCAGCAACCATGATCGTCGTACAGAAGCCTATGAACATTCCTCGAATTGATTCTGAATCCAGGATTAGCTTGTCAAAAACCATCTATATAAACATAAGCCATATATAAACATAAGCCACGACATAAGCAGAATGTCTATCTTTAGTATATCTGAAAAGCCTCTCTAGAGACATCAAACTATATGTATGGTGGGAATTCAACAAGTTACGGATTGATATTGGACTTAATTCTAAAATTCAATTTTTTTACTTCTGGAAGAAGGTTTGGTAAAGCGAAATCTCTAACTTCATTTGTAAGAGAAGAGTACAGAGTAGCTGGAAAGTTTAACTCGACTGAAGGCATTGGGGAGACTAAAAGCACTAAAAGTAAGCGTCTCATAGAAATCAAAAACTCCAGTTCTCACATCTTTCGACACCGCCACCGCCACCGAACAATTCTTCGCGATTCTCTCGTTTCTCACTAAGGTTCTTTCAATCAGAGAAGCAAGAATAAAGACAACTAATGGTGTATTCGGGTCGTCTTGGTACGAGTAAGATTAGAGATACGATTGGAGTTTCCTCAGAGAAATTGTGATTGAAGAATAAGAAGATGAATGAGCCATTTCACTGAATTTCAATGAGTTTCAACTAATTTCAGTTGAAGAAAATGATGTTTGTTTGCTAGCAGATTAGAGGTTTTAGGATGAATTTTATAGTGAGAGGTTTCAACTAATCATATGAATTTTAATGTCTAATCTTTAATTCAATTGGTTTTAAAGAGAAATGAAGAGATATCAGAAAGAAAGAAGAAGAAATTAAAGAGATAGAAAAGATGGTTTAATTGATTTTATTTTTTATTTTAGGGTTTGTTTGTGATAATTAGATAATAAAGGGGGTTAATTCATAAAATAAATAAATATAAGGACTAAATTAACTCTTTTCCCTTTGACTTTTAACACCGTTAGTTAATTTGGTATGTGTTTGCTAACGAAATGAACCTCAAAATACCATTTTGTAAACTTTTAAACCACAAGGATGCTTATTGAAAACAGATGTAACCACAAGGTTTATTTTTGTACTTTTCCCAATATAAAATAACTAGGAATTAGTTTGATTACCATGGATGATTGGGGGAATGGTTGATTCCATAGTTTACTGGAATCAATCCATATTCCATGATTAAAATTAGGAAACCAAACATTAGGAATGAGATTATCCTATTCTCATTCTATGGTGTTTTTAAACCCAAACAAACACCCTATTAGTCTATTTTGTGGACATTAGTAGTTTTATAATGATTTTATAGTAATGATATCAAAATATTAAGTTAAAAAGTGCAACTAATGGAATTAGCTATGCTTTTTGGGCAAAATTTTTGAACCACTTTGTGAGACACTGGATAGAGTTCCTTATGCAAAAAAAAAAGGCTTAATAGGCACCCAACCCCTTAAACTTGCACATTTTTTCCATTTAACCTCCTCTACTTAGGGGACAACCTCTCAGCCTCCTCAACTTCGCAAAACCACCACTTATTATCCCATATTTTGACATGTTAGATTAGATTGTTGGGCTTTGAAACTCACGCGCTTGACTGTTGACATTATTAATGCCACATGTCATTTTTTAGCCATTTTTTCATGTCATAAAAAAAGCAAAATGACCAAATTGCCCATGGGTTTTTCTTTCCCAAATCACACGATTAAGAAGATCGAAATTATGGAAGATTAATTCATTCTCAGGTTTGTTGAGGTTAGTGTTTAATTCGAAATTTGTACTTTTCAATTGTGACCTTCGTGAGCGTGTTTCCTGTAGGTCACTTTTCAATTTTATATCTACTGGACTAAAATCACTTTTCAGTTATACTTCTTACTTTATGCTTACTTTTTGTTGTGTTGGGTCATTGTTTTGTCCAGAATCTTATTGAGTACTGTGAATTTTTTAAAATATTTTTATCAAATATCTGTTGGGGTTTAGTGTCCTATAGACAATTGTTCTAGGATATGAACCTAATGTAAATGAATTGTTCTTTATGTCATTTGTTTTAATAAGATATGGTTTCATAACTGTATAAAGGCAACCTCTTTAAAGAACTAAATAAGTCTAATAAAAGGAAATCTCTGAGTTTATTTAAAGTGATTATAAAGTGTTCATACAAGCATTAAGTGAGACGAAACATTATAATAAACTAATAAACTTAAAAGCACCCCAAGCCAAGTGATATGTTTTGAATAGGGATTGACATAACACTATTGAGACTTGCATGTAATAATGTTTTCTGTCGAGACAGAGAGCTGATCTCATAAGCTTCAGATATGCAGATATCTGGACAGTTACATGGATCCAATGAATGGAGTTCATTAGGATTGGGGACCCGACTTGAGATAACAGGATGGGTAGATTTATCCTTGTCACATGTTCATCTCATTGGTATTAATAGGTATAAGTAAACCTAAGACTCAAAGGAATGTTAATTAGTGATTCTGGATTATGGAATGTGATGCTTTGATCCTGTTGTAATACGATCCATAACAGGGATGACTCTGGGGTGTGTACGGCAGACGTTGGGTATCACATGAAGTAATTGCAGGATAGTTATACATTAGATTGAGCATTTGTCACTCCTGATAAAATGGGAGATACGTCCAAGGATCGCTTATGGAAGACTTAACTCTAAATCCTTGCACGGTGATAGCTTAAGACTTGAAATGCAGATTTCACTTAACCTATCTAATTGGAGTTAACTCGGCCTGTACAAGTAAAACGAACGTCTCGCTATATATGACTTGACATTATCCATAGTCATAAGATTCAATTCAAGGATGTAGTTGATGAAGGATCGAATTATACTGTAACTAATATGGAAAGGTCAACGACAGAATCAACCTGTCTTCTTATAGCTCTGGGGGAATGTTTCGAATCTGGCAATCACAGTTCGCGTACTTATTCCGTTATGCAAAGATTAAATGTAATTCTAAGAAAATTAATTTAATAGTTGCATACGGCTAGAAGCAATAAGAACTTAATGGGTCACACATAAGACTTGGAACCCAAAAGAGAAACATATGTTTAATTAATTGACGGAAGCTCAACTGAGTCCACTAAGGCCCAGTAGTATAAGGGGGGCGAATTGTGTGTTAGAATACACAAAGAAATTAATTCAATTTAACAATTATAATTAGATTATGATTATGAATTAAATTAATTATAGGATAAATAAGTTAGGAGGTTTAATGAGATTAAATTGCTCCTATTATTATCCCAACAATAGGTTATTATTATCTTTGTAATTAAATATAATTATGGATAATAACAATAAGAATTTTATTCCGAATTAAATTTTTATTCAGTAACCTAATTCTATCTGACTAGGGTTTAGATGGAAGAGAATATATATACCCCCCTCATGAGAATTTCGGCTAACACAAGGAATCCTGGGAGAGAGAAAATTTGGCGCCCTACCGTAGTGGATCGATTATTCACCGCTTGCTTCCGTTCAATTGATTTTTCATCTCTTTCTCTTATCCTTGATCTTGTGTTGATTTATTAGAGGCAACCTGCTTTGGTTGCTTTTATACTGTTGAGTTCTCATCATCTTTTGAATTGTGTTTTTGTTTTGTGCTCGGAAACTCGGAGTAAGAGTTGTGGGCACTACGATTGCAACAGTAGATAGAACTACAAAAGGTATTTCCTTCTATCCCTCTTTATATGAAATAACGTTTAACGGATCTTGGTTAAAGGAAAAAGGTTAAAATTTTTATATTTCCGCTGCCAAACGTTTGCCAATTTTCCTTCAGTGGTATCAGAGCCAGGTTAAATCTGTTATTTCATATATGAAAATTAAAAGGTTTTTCAATCAGATTGAATAAATATTTATTGTTAGGTTAATTAACAAAATTGTTTTGATTAATTAATTCTAAAGATAAATAAGTTTTAATTAATTGTTAATTAAAATTTATTATGCATATGTTCCTAATTATTTTGGTTGATAATCATTGTGACAAAATCTATTAGTTTTATAGTTAGATTGATAAAAGTTAGTTTTATTAATTCTAAAGATAAAACAGAAAATCTTTAAAAGGTTTTCTTATTTTCTGAAAATCGTTTTAAAACCGTTTTAAAACTGATATATATATATATATATTTGAATAAAAAAACGGAACAGTAGTCCGGGTTGCGCCGCGAGGCAGCAACCCGAACTATTGTTCACGGTTGCTGCCTCGCGGCAGCAACCGTCTGCGACTGGACGATGCTGCCGTAAGGCAGCGGCGGCCAGTCGCGGCGCTGCTGCCAGACGGCAGCAGCATTTTAGGTTTCGGGCCCCTTTGCGGGCCCAACACGAGTAGATGCCTATTTGTTTTAAAACCGTTTTAAAATAAAATAGTTTTAAATATATTTATATATATAAGTTTCATAAATAAATAGTTTTCTGTTTTGATTATCAAATAAAAGAATTTATTTGGAAATTGTTTTACTTGTTGTAAATCAAAGATGTTAAATGAATTAAAACAGAATAATCAGGATATGTATACCAAAATGTTTTGTATAGTTGTATTAATCTAATATGTAATTGTTACATTTTAATTAGATTAAATATAGAAGATACGAAATTGAAAGAATTAAAATTGGATGAAAGTTAATTTGATAAGTTAATGTGATTAACCTGAATATTACATAAATATTTTATGTAATCAACCAATTAAATTTATTTAATTGAGTGTTTGGAGTTATGGACATATTTGGACCCTCTAGTTAGTCTTTTGGTATTTTTTTGAAATAGGGTCTGCGTGTCCTGCCTATCTACTATCTATTGTAATTTCTCCTCTCATCTAATTCCCTTCAAGTTAATTGAAGTTTTCTTTAGTAGTATAGAAATTCATATTGATGTAATTTCAAGGCGCCATGGAGAAGACGGATGACCTAAAAAGAAATATGTAATAGTTAGTATTTCCCTAGGTTTGGCCTTTTATTCCATTTCTGGCTCAACGGAATAATTTAGATAATATGTCCATAACGCCAATGTATGTGTCTGATGTATGCTAAAGCAAATCAAGACTAGGTTAGATTATGAGACTTAAAATAAAAATCCCTCACTAATTAAAAGTTAAGTAAATAAGCAAGTTATTAAAATCGGTTGCTCCTCCCTAATATTATAATTCAGCCGGCAGTACTAGGGGCCTTTGGGTTGTTGAGTAAACTCAAGCTCGGGGTCTTATGGTAACACCTGAATTATCGAAAATCGTTTTCATGAATATGGGGTAATACTTATTAGATTATGATAATTGGATGGGTAAACTCATGTTGTCATAAACTAATATGCAATATGGTTGGGATTAATATGAATAGCATATTAGTTACTAATGTGGTTAGTAACCCAATAACCTAGGAATCACATTGTTGATGTGATTGATTGTATGAATCTACCTAACAAATGAGACTAGCTTGTTAAGTAAACTCAAGGTGAAATTTCAGGAGTTAGGATCCTAGCTCACTAAAGGATTTGTGAAATTCTTCGAATTAATATGGAGAGCTATTAATTTGGCAAAATAATGGGAGCAATTTAAAATGAATTAAAAGACCTATAATTTTAGATTGATGTACTTTAAGGCAAATGAATAACATACGTTTACTCTTTCTCACACTCATGTTAAATTAAAACACTCCTAAAATCATGACTAAAACCAATCTGCAAAATATACTTACCGATAACAAGTTGAACGGTTCAAACTTCACCGACTGGTATCGCAACCTCAAAATCGTTTTGAAGTTCGATAAGATAGGGTATGTACTTGATACATCGATACCCCCTACCCCGGCTGATGATGCTCCCATCGAAGAGATCGATGCTTACGAGAAGCATAAGGCTGATGACGATCATGCAGGATGCATCATACTTGCATCGATGACACCGGAATTGCAGAGGCAACATGAGGAGATGGATGCCTATTCCATCATCATGCACCTGAAAGAGTTGTTTGGGAAACAAAATCGGTGCGAACGCTACGAGATATCAAAACTGCTATATCGTTGCAGGATGCAAGAGGGCACATCTGTAATGACACATTGTGTCAAGATGATAGGCTTTATTACCAAGCTTTCTAGTATTGGATTCGCGATGGATCATGAGCTAAGTGTGAACTTACTCTTTCAATCCCTCCCAGAGAGTTATTCACAGTTCATCATGAACTACCAGATGAATGACTTGCATACCTCTCTTGAAGAGCTTGCAAATATGCTCAAGACAGTTGAGCCCAATATCAAGAAAGACAAGGTAATACCGACTCTTGTCATAGAGGGATCAAAGAAGAGGAAAGGGAATTTTCCCAATCCTAAACATCCCAAGAAAGGCAAGAGGGCCATGCCCACTAAGGGGAAGCAAGTGAAGAAGCCCAAAGGAGAGTGCCACTTCTGTGGTAAAGACGGGCATTGGAGAAGGAACTGCATGGAGTACCTAGCCTCCCTCAAGAAGGGAAAAGACGGTGCTTCAACATCTGGTATGTTTTATATTGAAATAAATACAATTTCACAGTCTGAATTTTGGGTAATTGATACCGGATGTGGATCTCATATTTGTACGAATATGCATGAACTAAATCAGACTAAGGAATTAAAGAAGGGAAGCATACACTTGCGAGTAGGAAATGGAGCAAGAGTTGCTGCCCTCGCGATTGGAGATTATGCTTTGAGTTTGCCCTCTGGGCTTATAATAGAATTAAGGAACTGTTTGTATGTTCCAGAAATGTCCAGAAACATTATTTCTATTAGCTGTCTTGTTGACGACGGCTTTAATATTTCAATAAAGAACAAACATTGCGAGTTTTATAGCGATGGGATTTTCTATTTTTCAGGAATATCATTAAATGGGATTTATGTGTTAGACGACAAAATTTCTGTATTCACGATTGATACCAAAAGACATAAGCTAGATAATTCGACTTACTTGTGGCATTGTCGTTTAGGCCATATAAACAAAAGACGCATGCTTAAGCTACATCAAGATGGGCTTATAGATTCAATTGGTTCTGAATCATTGGAAACATGTGAAGCCTGTTTAAAAGGTAAAATGACAAAGACACCCTTTAGCAATAAAGGTGAGCGTGTATCAGACACTCTATGATTAATACATTCAGATGTATGCGGTCCTATGTCAGTCCAAGTAAGAGGAGGATTCAGATACTTCATAAGCTTCATAGATGACCATACCGGATATGGTTATGTTTACTTGATGAAGCACAAGTCCGAAGCTTTTGAGAAATTCAAATGCTTTAAGAATGAAGTAGAAAATCAATTAGGAAAGAAAATAAAGATACTTTGATCTGATTGAGGTGGTGAATATCTTTCAGATGATTTTCTGAATTATCCAACTGAATGTGGGATTTGCTCACAATGGACACCTCCATATACACCACAACACAATGGTGTATCCGAGAGGAGGAACCGTACCTTACTAGATATGGTACGATCTATGATGAGCATAGCATTACTTCCAAAGACGTTCTTGGACTATGCCTTAGAAACTGCCATCTTCACCCTAAATCGAGTACAACTAAATCCGCCAGTTCCACGCCATATGAACTGTTCATTGGTAGGAAACCCACTTTCTCATTTATGAGAATATGGGGTTGTTCAGCATTTGTAAAACGAATAGCATCAAATAAACTAGATTCTAAATCTGATAAATGTTTCTTCATAGGATACCCTAAGGAAACTATGGGGTATTACTTCTATCATCTAGATGATCAGAAAGTAATAGTATCCAAGCACGCAACCTTCTTAGAGAAAGAGTTTCTCGAAGAAACAGAAAAGGGAAGCACGATTGAACTTGATGAAGTTCAAGAAGAAACACCTGCTGAAACAACAGAGGCGATTGAGGTACCCGAAGCAGTCCCATTAGATGAGACTCAGGTGCCACCACCTACTCGTAGATCACAAAGAGTTCGTGAACTCCTGGTTAGATACGGTTTTCTAGTGGGAGATGATGATGAGGTTCCCGTGTTAGACGACGAACCAGAAAACTACGAAGAGGCTCTCACCAGTCCAGATTCTAAAGCATGGCTTGAGGCCATGAATTCTGAAATGGATTCCATGTACACTAACCAAGTGTGGACTTTGGTTGATCCACCCGAGGGGATAAAGCCCATTGGGTGCAGGTGGATCTTCAAGAAGAAGACCGACATGGATGGAAAGGTTAGTACCTACAAAGCTAGGTTAGTAGCAAAAGGATATCGTCAGAAGCAAGGAATTGATTATGACGAAACTTTCTCTCCTGTAGCCATGTCCAAATCAAATCAGAATAATTCTTGCTATTGCCGCTCACTACGATTACGAGATTTGGCAAATGGATGTGAAAACAGCTTTCCTAAACAGAAACCTGCTTGAGGATGTATATATGATGCAACCTGAAGGTTTCACATCAAAGGATGCAACCAAGGTTTGCAAACTTCAGAGGTCCATTTATGGACTCAAGCAAGCATCTAGAAGCTGGAACAAGCGTTTTGACGAAACCATAAAACCGTTTGGTTTCGAACAAAATTGCGAAGAAGCTTGCATTTACAAGAAAGCAAGTGGGAGCTCAGTTGCATTTCTCATTTTATATGTGGATGATATATTGCTGATGGGAAATCACATAGCTCTACTACAGTCGGTGAAAGTATGGTTATCAGGTAACTTCTCCATGAAAGACCTTAGTGAAGCAGCTTATATACTTGGTATAAAGATCTACAGAGATAGATCAAGAAGACTGTTTGGTCTTTCACAGGCTACATACATTGAAAAGGTGCTAAAGCAGTTTAGCATGCTTGAATCGAAACGAGGTAACTTACCCATGGTACATGGGATAAAGTTAAGCAATCATCAATGTCCTAAAACTGAAGATGATAAGAAACGCATGGCTGTAATTCCGTACGCCAGCGCAATCGGTTCGATTATGTATGCTATGCTTTGCACTAGACCTGACGTAGCGTTCGCGTTGAGCATAACAAGTCACTATCAAGGTAATCCGGGTGACGAGCATTGGAATGCCATCAAGAACATTCTTAAGTACTTGAGAAGGATTAAAGATATGTTCCTAGTGTACGGGGAAGGGGATCTGAAAATAGAAGGATTTTCAGATGCTAGTCATCTCACGGATGAGAACAATTTTAGATCCCAATCAGGATACCTGTTTATCTTGAATGGGGGCGCGGTCAGTTGGAACAGTTCCAAGCAGGGAAGTGTAGCTTTCTCTACGACCGAGTCCGAGTACATCGCTGCTGCGGAAGCGGCAAAGGAAGCAGTTTGGATTAAGAAGTTCATTACAGAACTTGGTGTGGTGCCTGACATTATGAATCCCATTACTCTGTACTGTGATAACAATGGAGCCATTGCACAAGCAAACGAACCACGGTCTCATAATGCATCCAAGCATTACCTTAAGCGATACCACCTTGTAAGAGAGATTGTTGCAAGAGGAGATGTGAGAATAGAAAGAGTACCTACAGAGGACAACGTTGCAGATCCGTTGACAAAGCCCTTAACCCAGAAAGTACATGATCATCATCTAAGTTCTACTGGGATAAGTTGTAGAAATAATTGGCTTTAGTCCAAGTGGGAGTATGTTGGGGTTTAGTGTCCTATAGACAATTGTTCTAGGATATGAACCTAATGTAAATGAATTGTTCTTTATGTCATTTGTTTTAATAAGATATGGTTTCATAACTGTATAAAGGAAACCTCTTTAAAGAACTAAATAAGTCTAATAAAAGGAAATCCCTAAGTTTATTTAAAGTGATTATAAAGTGTTCATACAAGTATTAAGTGAGACGAAACATTATAATAAACTAATAAACTTAAAAGCACCCCAAGCCAAGTGATATGTTTTGAATAGGGATTGACATAACACTGTTGAGACTTGCATGTAATAATGTTTTCTGTCGAGACAGAGAGCTGATCTCACAAGCTTCAGATATGCAGATATGTGGACAGTTACATGGATCCAATGAATGGAGTTCATTAGGATTGGGTGTTGAAACACCTTTCCACATAATTTTGATTTGACAAAATTTTTTAAGTGTAATTAAAAAATATTCTAAACACACTAAGTTTAAATGCTTTGATTTATTCTACTAATGTGTTTGTTCAATGTTGAGTTAAATTGTTTATAAGACACAAAGATTAAAAGGCCCAAAGCCCAATACAGAAGTCAAAAGCCCAAGTCAAACAGTTTAAGGCAACTCGGCCCGCGTATGTCAAAACGCTGTCGTTATGTACAAAACGCAGCTCAGCGGAAGAATGATCTAGAAGACCTTCCTGGAACAACTTTGGGACGAAGCTGCTGAGTTGATTCGATAAAGAGTACAAGACAGTAGCTGAGCAAGAACAACTTCTAGACAAAGTGTTTCCACTTTGGGTAAAGTTTAGAAGACACAGAATGCTGTCTAGTTGACCTTACCATAGATGGAGAGACATTCTGCCGAGCTGACCAAAAGCTGACCGAGGACAGAAGATACTCAAATCTGATTGGCCAAGAGCTCTGAGCAAGACAGTATGACAACGACAGGAAGCCGTTTCCCTCCAACGGTTATTTCAAAATTCGAAATGACCGACACCTCAGACGTCTCTATAAATAGAGCCCTTCAGTTGCTTCATTCTACACAGAACTTGATCAAGCCATTACGCTGACCAAATTTCTACGCAAAGTTCTACAAGAAAAAGCAAAGCAATCTTACACTAAATTTCATATCTTTTGTGTAAAAGTCTAGAGTGATTATTCAATCATCTAAGGTGTCTTAGCAATCATTGTTTAGGACAAACACTTATCATTTCTAGAAATTAGAAAGGAGAGGCTGAGTACTCGGTTATAGTACTCAGCGAGAGATTAGGACTGAGTAGAGGTATAGAGGAAGGTACTCTTGTTATACTCAGTTGCTAAGATTGTAAAAGGTTTGATGCTCTACCGTTAAAGAGCTCAGTAGAGAATTCGAAATCTCGGAACGTGTTCCGGGGACAGGACGTAGGCTTGGAGGCCGAACCTGGATAAATCTGTTGAGTAACATATTTCTAACCTTAAACTCCTTTATATAGGTTTAACCACCTTGAGCTGATCCCCACTATGGGTGAAAACAGCACTCGGTTTCTCCCAGGAAACCAAACAACTCAGATCTTACCTGAGGGGCTATCCATTACTCGGCCTCCCCTATTCTTCGGGTCTAACTATACCTTCTGGAAGAATAGGATGAAAAATTTCATTCAGGCTACAAATATGAGTGCCTGGTTATCCATAGTCCAAGGTCCATTTGTACCTGTCGAAGTTGTGGCTGGCCAAACAGTTGTTAAAGCTGAGGCCAAATGGATAGAGGATGATCTCAAGAAGCTACAAAATCATGCTTCGGCTATAAACATGCTTCACTGTGCGCTCGATGCTGCAGAATATAATAAAATCTCAGGTTGTGAGTCGGCGCAAGAGATCTGGAAGAAGCTGGAGGTCGCCTACGAAGGAACCAATAAAGTAAAGGAGTCCAAGGTGAACCAGTAGATGAGACTGTATGAGCTGTTCGAAATGAACAATGATGAGGGAATATCTGACATGAATGCAAGGTTTACCAACATCATCAATGAGCTCAAGAGACTTGGGAAGATCTTCACTGAGGAAGAACAAGTCAAGAAGATACTCAGGAGCCTTCCTAAAGACTGGCAAGCAAAGAAGACCGCTGTTGAGGAAGCTCAGGACTTAACCACCTACAAATATGATGAGCTCATCGGCTCGCTGCTGACCCATGAGATCTCGATGAAGAATTTCGAGGTGCAGGAAAAGTCTGAAGACAAGAAGCAAAAATCTCTTGTCATGAAAGCTGACTCCACTGATGGGAGCTCAACAGATGATGAGGAGATGGCTATGTTCACAAGGAAGATGAAAAGGCTATTCAGAAAGAATGACAAATATTCTAAGAAGCCTTACAGAAAGTTTGATAAGTATAAAGCTGAGTCCAGCGACAGCAAATACAAGAAGGACAACTCAAAGCCCATTACATGCTTTGAATGTCATCAAACTGGCCATATCAAGTCAAGCTGCCCCACGCTGAGGAAAGAAAAGAAGAATGGCAAAAAGGCAATGGTGGCAACATGGAGCGACAGTGATGAGTCTTCATCAACAGAAGCTGAGGCCACCGAGTCAGCAAAGATATGCTTCATGGCTGACGAACTTGCTGAGCCGTGCGTCTCTGAGCATGCTGACCTCTCCACGGCATCTGACGATGAGGAGCAAACAAATGAGGTAATATCACTTCCCCAGCTCAGAAACGAAATGGGTAATGCCCTGAGTGACCTCTATACACTTGTCAAAAAGTGTAATAAGAAAATTAGAGCACTCAGCAGGCGCTGTGACGAGGTTGAAGAGGTCAAGCTAAGTGACCTCAGATTCCTTCTTCAGGACAACTCAACTTTGCATGATAACATGGAGATCATACATAAGTCTGTCTCTGAAGTCCAATCAGATTCAAAGAAACTGAGAAAGGAAGTCACAAATATCCAGAACCAACTAAAGGTTCAAAACAAAAGAAATATTCCTCTGAATGCTCAGTATCGAAGTACTGGTCAGCAGAGATGGAATCCCCAGCGGAATGTCCAGTGTGACTTCTGTGGGAAGAAAGGACACACCACAAAGGTGTGCTGGCATGCTCAGCACTGGGGTGCTGACCAGTCAGTGAGAAATCCTAAACGGAAAGTCAGCTGTGACTTCTGTGGAAAGAATGGCCATACTGTCCAAGTATGTCGCCATAAAATAAAATATGATGCTTTACCTGTTGAACCTAACAAGCAAGGACCCAAAAAGAATTGGGTACCTAAAAGTAACTAGTTACAATGCAGGTAAGCCTGAGGTGTGCTGAGAAGTCAAAGATGTGGTATATTGACAGCGCATGCTCGAGGCACATGACTGGTGATGAAACTCAGTCCATCACGTTTGAGCGTAAACGAGGAGGAATCGTAAGTTTTGGAGACAACAAAAAGGGTAAGATAGTAGGTTCAGGAACCATCGGAGGTAATCCTACTATTGAGTCAGTCTCCCTAGTCAGCAGACTCAAATATAACTTACTCAGCGTAGCTCAGCTATGTGACAATGGGAGAAAAGTTATATTTGATGCTACTGGATGTAAAATATATGAGGGAAAAACAAATGAGTTAATTTTAACTGCCCCTCGGATTGATAATGTCTTTATGCTAGACCTAGAGAAAAAGTTTTCAAAAACTGTATGCTTAGTTTCAAAGGAAGAAAATTTCTGGCTATGGCACAGGAGACTTGGTCATGTAAGCATGGACCTCCTGGCCAAATTAGCAAGAAAGCAATTGGTTGAGGGACTGCCTGAACTTAGATTTGAAAAAGATCAATTATGCCACGCTTGCCAAGCTGGAAAACAAACCAAACAATCTTTTCATAGCAAAAACATTGTCTCAACTAAGCGTCCGTTAGAATTACTACACTTGGATCTCTTCGGTCCAGTCCAGCCGCTGAGTCTGGGTGGAAGAAGATTTTCCTTGGTCATTGTAGATGACTTCTCTCGGTACACTTGGGCCATCTTCCTGAGTAGCAAGGATGAGACATTTGAGACATTTTGAAATTTGGTTAGAAAACTTGAAAATGATAAAGACCTAAAACTGGCTCACATCCGAAGTGATAATGGTGGAGAATTCAAAAACCAACAGTTTGTTGAATTTTGTGAAGCCAGCGGCATTGACCATAACTTTTCTGCTCCTAGAACGCCTCAACAAAATGGGGTTGTTGAAAGGAAAAACAGAACACTGGTTGAAATAGCCAGGACAATGCTGAGTGAGCATAGGCTTCCAAAGTACTTTTGGGGAGAAGCTGTTAACACAGCGTGCTATATTCTTAATAGGGCTCTTGTTAGACCTATACTAAAGAAAACCCCCTACGAACTTTGGAAAGGACGAAAGCCCAACATTGGATACTTTCGTGCCTTTGGCTGTAAATGTTTTATTTTAAACACTAAAGATAGCCTAGCTAAGTTTGACTCAAAAGCTGATGAAGCTATCTTTTTAGGCTACTTAACAAACAGCAAAGCATACATAGTTTTCAATAAACGAACTCAAGTTTTAAAAGAGTCAGTACATGTTGAGTTCGACGAAACTAACCCTGCAGGTAGATACCAGCCGCTGATCGAGGATGATCCACACTCAGCATCAGCTGATCAAGATACAGTCGCTGATTCATTCCCTCAAGGGCTGACCAAAGGTAAAAGTGAACCAAAGATTGTTTTCACTGACCAGTCTACTCCTGCAGAGATTGTTGAAACACAGACAGTACAAGACATCAATCTACCCAAGGAGATAAGGATTCCAAGAGGGCACTCAGAGAGTGCAATCCTTGATGCCGCTGAGAATACCCTGATGACAAGAAACCAACTCAGGAGGTACCTCAGCAATGTAGCCTTCGTCTCAGTTCATGAACCTAAGAACTTCACTGATGCTGAGGAAGATGAATTCTGGATGAGCGCAATGCAAGAGTAACTTGACCAATTCAGAAGAAACGATGTATGGGAGCTAGTGCCACATCTAAGGAGTCAGAAGACCATTGGAACAAGATGGGTCTTTCGCAACAAGCTGGATGAGCAAGGAAACATAGTCAGGAACAAAGCAAGGCTTGTAGCTCAGGGCTACAGTCAGCAAGAAGGTATTGACTATGGTGAGACCTTTGCCCCAGTGGCAAGGCTAGAGGCTATTAGGATTTTATGCGCTTATGCAAGCTATATGAACTTTAAACTGTTTCAAATGGATGTTAAGAGTGCATTCCTTAATGGAGTTATAAACGAGGAAGTTTATGTTAACCAACCTCCAGGGTTTGAGGATCCTAAATTCCCAAACCACGTTTATAAACTCAAAAAGGCTCTATACGGCCTCAAGCAAGCACCACGTGCTTGGTATGAGAGGCTGACCAGTTTCCTGCTGACTAGAAACTATGTCAGGGGCAAAGCTGATACAACCTTATTCATTAAGAGAAAGGGTAAAGATACCCTGCTGGCACAAATATATGTTGATGATATTATTTTCGGTGCTACTAATGAATCAATGTGCAAGGAATTTAGTAAGCAAATGCAGACTGAGTTTGAAATGTCGATGATGGGAGAACTCAACTTCTTCCTTGGACTTCAAATCAAACAAGGGAAAATGGCATCTTCATCAGTCAAGCTAAATATGCTAAGGAGATATTGAAGAAATATGATCTTGAAAATTGCAAGCCAATATCCACTCCTATGGGCACTGATACTGTCCTTTGCGCTGATGAGAATGGTAAGTCGGTAGACAACAAATTATATCGAGGTATGATAGGCTCTCTACTTTACTTAACAACAAGTAGACCAGACATTCAGTTCTCAGTATGCTACTGTGCTAGATATCAATCTAACCCTAAGGAATCTCATTACATAGCTGTAAAAATAATCCTTAGATATTTGCAAAGCTCAGTGAACGCAGGTTTATGGTATCCCAACACTTATGGCTTTACACTCGTTGGATACACTGATGCTGACTATGGTCGAGACAAGCTAGAACGAAAAAGCACCTCTGGAGGATGTCATTTCTTAGGAAGCTGTCTTGTATCCTGGTTCAGCAAGAACCAGTCGTCAGTAGCCTTGTCTACCACTGAAGCTGAGTACATTGCTGTTGGTCACTGTGTTGCTCAAGTCTTATGGATTAAGCAACAACTTGAAGATTATGGTGTTCAAACAAAGACAATTGAGGTCAAATGTGACAACAAAAGTGCAATTGATCTATCAAAGAACCCAATTCAACACAACAGAATGAAGCATGTCAGCATAAGACATCACTTCATTAGAGACCATGTACTCAAGGGTGAGATAAAGCTGACCTACGTCCCAACGGATGAGCAGCTTGCGAATATCTTCACGAAGCCACTGGCTCGTGAGCAGTTCAGCATACTGAGAGAAGCCATTGGTATGTTTAATCCTCTTCAGTAAATTCCTGTTCTAAATGTAAATTTATGCTGAGTGAATTACTACGCTGAATGATTTATGCAAATGCATGCTGAGTGATTGTTATGCTGAGTACTTAATGCAAAATATATATCAATACTGAGTAAATGTGCACACCGAGTAGCTATCTCAAACTGAGAAATCATCCTTTTATATACTACTGACCACTCAGAATATAAAACGCTTAGTATTCTAAACGCTGAGTGTTAGATCCGTTGCATTAAATGCAAAAGCACGTGAATAGCCACCTAGGATGACGTATGCGCCGAATGTGTCATAAAAGCCAGGATATTTTTCGGTTGACAATCCCAAGGCAAAACTGACACATGGATTCGATAAGATCCACTCCTCACCGCTATAAATAATGGGTAAATCCCCATTTTTATTTTCTTTACACTTAACGAAATCTCTGGCAAAGCATTCTCTCTCTCTAAGACTTTAAAAGCTTCCCAACCTTTTTCGGAAACCATGACTAGAGTTTCCGTCAATATCTCCGGTGCCGGTCACCCTAAGACCAGTTCCGATGAACCCTCTAGGCAAACTACTTTGCCTGAAACCACCAAGGTCACTACGCCGAGCAAAGGCAAAGCTGGCCAAGCTACCTCATCTAAGGGTAAGCCGACCAAGGTCAGATCCTATACTAAGGTATACGAAGACGTTAGGGAATGGAAAGTAGACTTCTCACGATGGGTCTCAGAAGCCTTCGTAAAAACTGAGCAACCCTTCTGCGAATGGATATCGAAGAATGGATGGACCGAGCTGTTCTCCATCAGAGATCACACCTACCCTGACCTAGTAAGGGAGTTCTACCACAACCTCCGAGTTGCCAATGATAACCAGGACTATCTGGTAACTGTGGTAAAGGAAAAGACCATTTTTATAAACCCTACCTATCTTGCTAACTTGCTAAAGTTAAAGAATGAGGGAACAAAACTGAGGAGATCTGGGGATCACGAAGGAACTGGGTACGATACCACCTTCTGCAAGCCCGCTGGCCACTCTGGAGAAATCTCCAGCACCTCAATGGGTCAGCACCAAAAGATGGCCCACTATCTGCTGACCTACTTCATTTATCCCAAGATCAACTGCACCACCTCAGCAACGAATTTTGAGCAATGCTTCATATAGCATATGATGACATTTAAGCCGATCAACATGCCAGTATTCTTGATTGCTGGCTTCCAAAGGAGCACTGGAACTCTCAGGCTGGGATCGCTTATCACCGGAATCCTCCTAGATCATGAAATTGATCTATTTGAGGAAAGTAAGGTTAGAGGATCTGAGATAACCGCTGCTTCGCTGAGGGCTTTGAAGTTCAATCAGCCAATAAAGAAAGGAAAAGCTGCTACTGAACAACAAGCTAAGGAAACAGCTCCAAAGCAAGGCAAAAGGACAAAGGCTCCAGCTGCCCGCAAGAGGAAAGCTGTCGGGACTCCTTCAAAGAAGGCTGAGCCTATGACTAAGAAGCACAAGTCAGCTGCTGATCAAGGTCAGGAAAGACCTAAGTCAGCTGAAAAGAGGAGCAGGCAAGATGAGCCTGAAACAGAAGAGCATCCCCTGAAGAAGAATAAGTCTTCAGAGCTGACCCCTATTGATGCTATCCCCACTGACATCATCGTTCCTGGTGATTCTCACTACACTCAGTGTGAAGGAATTGAAGTTGAACATCAAGAGGATGATGTGCAACTGGATGATCATTTCATTGCACAAGTTGAGGAAGAATTATATGGCGATGATGAAGAAGATGATGAACAAGGAGAAGAACACATTGATGATACTGACTCCGCTGAGCCAACCAATACTGTGTTGGCTGCTAGAGATGAACAAGAACCTGACCAACCCAATGTTGATCAAGAACAAGAACAAGCTGACCAGCTTAATGCTGATCAAGAAGAAACTTCTCCCTCTCACTCAGGAGAGTCTATCCAAGCTGACACTCCTCCTCGCAGAAGAAGATTAGTCAAGGCAAGTCAGAAGTCTGTCATTGACCTTCCTGTTCAAAAACCAACTATCCCTGACTTTGTTATCCAGAAGCCGACCAAGGATCCTTCTGCACTCAAGCTGAAATTTTTTAGAAAACAAACATCTTCTAATCCATCGGTTTCTCTTGAAAAGCAAGCCTCTGTTTCTTCACCAAAGGAACACGCCGACTTGAATGCTTCCGCTAACTCTACAAGCCAAATGGAGCAAATTCCCGTCAATGCTGTCACTACAAGCATTGTGCTGACTCAGAACATCCCTGCTCCAGTCAGCACAGACAGCATTCGAATTACTTCTTCTCCAATCAACACTTCTGCCGATCAATCAGCTCTACCCGAGACTCAAGTGCAGATTGAAAACACACTTCCAGTCACTGACCATGTTATTCCACTGACTCCTCTTCCAACCGGTCATACTGAGGAAACAAGGCAAGTTACTGAAGGCTCTCTCAGCTACTTGCATGCCACCGAGTCTGGTAAAAGAATCATCGACTCGGTGCAAACATTAATCAAAGACCTTCATCAAACCACTCCACCTGCTGCTGGGGTCTTCTACTGTTGAGACAACTCAGCTCTCCCACGTAACTCAGCTTCTCAATGAAGTTAAGGGATTCAAGGATTTGCTAAGTGTCATAGTCTCCATTCAAGCACAGCAACCTAAGCAGGATTCCATCACAAAGCTGGCTGAGCTCCAGCTGACAATAGTTCAACACCTCAACACTCTTCAAGGTCAAGTTCAGACCTTGTCAGCTGCGAACACGCAATATGCAACTTCTGATGAAGTCAAAATGCTCTTTGCTCAGCTTCACACAGAGCAAATCAAAACCAACGAGCAAATGGTCTCATATTCTCAATGCTCGGTGGAGCAAATTGGAGAGGCTGTTCGATTGTTGAACTTGAACAAACAGGAGATGGACACTTACGCCATGAAGCAAAATGAGATATTATCTGTCACAAGACAAACCTTCAACCATGTACGTCACAGCAACATTCAGCGTCAATACTACGACACATCCTTACTGAAGACATTTCATCAAGTCGTTGCTGGTCTGTCAGATGCACTTACCTGGATAGGTAAATCTCAAGCTTTCATAGTAAGCATGATCAGCGCTGCTGAACTCAATATACCCGCAGAAGTCTCAGATGATGGAGTTTCTATCTTTGACGGCGTCAATGAAAGCGCCGATAGACTTAAGGAGCTATCCACAGAACTGACCAGAGCCGTCTTAACCGACGCTTTTAGGATTCCTCCTCCCGATGCTGCCAAAACGGGGGAGAAAGAACAAGCTAGAACACAGCATGAGCCTAAGAAAAAGAAATAGAAATTAGGCTAGCTCAGTAGTTATGCTATGTGTGTAGTCTCTATGTTTTTCTTTTTCTTTTGTTGTATACGCTGACTACTTCTATTAATATCAATACTTGCATCTCTTTATCCAAACCTGAGTTATGAGTTATTATATACGATGCTGAGTATTAAGTTATTATGTATCTTCAATTACATCAATACTGATAACATGTTTGACATTGACTTGTATGTTTATAAAACATTGTCTTATAAGACTCATTGAACAACAAATTACTCAGCGCACTCTGAATGATATAACTTCCGCTTAAACACTGAGTAAAATAGAATATGTTCCATGAGCTGACCTATATCTGAAAACTGACCTTAGACTTACTCGATTAAACCTTCAAATGTTTAGAGTAAAACTAAGTCAGTAGCTCAACCCTGGCGGGGGAGTTTGCTTAGTTATATTAGGTCAACTATCATGGGGGAGCTCAATACTGAGTTCTTCGCTGAATAGTTTTGCCAACATCAAAATGGGGGAGTTTGTTGAAACACCTTTCCACATAATTTTGATTTGACAAAATTGTTTAAGTGTAATTAAAAAATATTCTAAACACACTAAGTTTAAATGCTTTGATTTATTCTACTAATGTGTTTGTTCAATGTTGAGTTAAATTGTTTATAAGACACAAAGATTAAAAGGCCCAAAGCCCAATACGGAAGTCAAAAGCCCAAGTCAAACAGTTTAAGGCAACTCGGCCCGCGTATGTCAAAACGCTATCGTTATGTACAAAACGCAGCTCAGCGGAAGAAGGATCTAGAAGACCTTCCTAGAACAACTTCGGGACGAAGCTGCTGAGTTGATTCGACAAAGAGTACAAGACAGCAGCTGAGCAAGAACAACTTCCAGACAAAGTGTTTCCACTTTGGGTAAAGTTCAGAAGACACAGAATGATGTCTAGTTGACCTTACCATAAATGGAGAGACATTCTGCCGAGCTGACCAAAAGCTGACCGAGGATAGAAGATACTCAAATCTGATTGGCCGAGAGCTCTGAGCAAGACAGGATGACAACGACAGGAAGCCGTTTCCCTCCAACGGTTATTTCGAAATTCGAAATGACCGACACCTCAGACGTCTCTATAAATAGAGCCCTTCAGTTGCTTCATTCTACACAGAACTTGATCAAGCCATTACGCTGACCAAATTTCTACGCAAAGTTCTGCAAGAAAAAGCAAAGCAATCTTACACTAAATTTCATATCTTTTGTGTAAAAGTCTAGAGTGATTATTCAATCATCTAAGGTGTCTTAGCAATCGTTGTTTAGGACAAACACTTATCATTTCTAGAGATTAGAAAGGAGAGGCTGAGTACTCGGTTATAGTACTCAGCGAGAGATTAGGACTGAGTAGATGTATAGAGGAAGGTACTCTTGTTATACTCAGTTGCTAAGATTGTAAAAGGTTTGATGCTCTACCGTTAAAGAGCTCAGTAGAGAATTCGAAATCTCGGAACGTGTTCCGGGGACAGGACGTAGGCTTGGAGGCCGAACCTGGATAAATCTGCTGAGTAACATATTTCTAACCTTAAACTCCTTTATATATTTATTGCTTGCTTAAACAAAAACTGACCAAGTAAAGAGGTCAAGCTGAGTTGTGCGCATTGAATATCTGAGCTCAGGAATAGACTCTAAGTGCTATCTCCTGACTCAAGTAAAGAAACTGACCTAGTCACCAGTTGACTAAGCCAGTATCTTGCTATTCACTCAGCGCCGCTGTTAAAACCTTTTTCTCACGAAAAAGAAGTCTGCCCTAACTTAAAATTTTTAAATAGTTCCTAACCCCCCCCCCCCCCCCTTGGAACTATACTTGTAACGTTATAAGGGACCAACATTGGGGACCCGACTTGAGATAACAGGATGGGTAGATTTATCCTTGTCACATGTTCATCTCATTGGTATTAATAGGTATAAGTAATCCTAAGACTCAAAGGAATGTTAATTAGTGATTCTGGATTATGGAATGTGATGCTTTGATCCTGTTGTAACACGATCCATAACAGGGATGACTCTGGGGTGTGTACGGCAGATGTTGGGTATCACAGGAAGTAATTGCAGGATAGTTGTCAAACCCGATCCAAAATAGAATCGGATATGACAGTGAGACGTTACCACAGACATGAACGAGTCGGAAGTAACATCTCACAATCAAATGTTAAGAATTACAAATCATGTTTGAACTTAAAAACATTTTCTACATATACTTTTACATTTGTAAAAGGTCGAAATCATTAATAATTTCCAATTACGAATCCTTTGCTCGTGTGTTTTACCAAAACGAGTTCGAAACATAGAAAATTACTCCAATTCTAACTTGTTAACTTTTAATTTGCCTAATCTCACAAATTAACACCATACTTGGACATTCAAACCAAAATCCGGCATACCACAACTTTATATTCGATTCAAAATGGGCGACGTAAGTTCCTGCATATTCACAAGCATAAAAAAAAATGCCTATATCTATATGTACAAAATGGTATGCAATACCCTAGAAGACGACTTGGACAATCGTGGCCGTATCCAATCCTCGCCCTAGTGTCGAACACTTCCCTCAGTACCTCGTACTTCTTCGCCTAAAAACATTAAAACATTTGAAAATATGAGACAAAAATCTCAGTAAGCAACTATCAACTATAAAAACTAGTTTTTACGTAAAATAGCTATATGTATACATTTGTGAAAACATTTAACCAAACCAAACCTTAAACTTATTAACTTGTAAACAACATCAAATTAAAATAGAATGTTAAGCAATAACCTCAAATCAAACTTAATCAAAACACAACGATTCTTATATAAACATTTACTAAAAACCGAAGTTCGAATCAAATTCAATATCGTATCCATCACCGAGTATCCCCTCGTAAATCGATCCACAACACGTAAACATAATCGAGACGTCTCTTTAACCATGCCTAATCCTGTATTGGTCTTACCCAATACTTCGCTGCCAATACCCGACTAGGTCTTTAGACTGTGTACACAGACCATGTTCCTCACTGAACATGGTCTTCAAATATCAAACCACCCGTCCGGACTACTCCTGATGGATACAAACTTTACCCAAAATCCAACCAAACTTCAATTTCATCAAATAGATCCAACTTTACTACAATCATCAATAAATCGAAATCCAACATTTACTGAACCAAAATAGCAATTGAACCCTGAAGAAATCCAAAATATCATTAAAACCCTTAAAGAAATCCAATTGAACACTAATTAAACCAAAATAACATTAAAACCCTTAAAGAATTCCAATTGAACACTAATTGAACCAAATTCCAATTTGAACACTAATTGAACCAAAATAACATTAAAACCATTAAAGAATTCCAATTGAACACTAATTGAACCAAATTCCAATTTGAACACTAATTGAACCAAAATAACATTAAAACTCTTAAAGAAATTCAAATCAACATCAATTGAACCCAAATAGCACTTAAACCCTTAAGAAAACCAATTCAACATCAATTGAACTAAATATCCCTTAAAAAAACTAATTCAATATAAATTGAACTAAATAATAATCAAACTCTTAGGAAGAACCAATTCAACATCAAAGTAAAACCAATTCAACATCAAAATAGTTCAAAATTACCATTGTGAACTCATTTCCTTCAAACTTGAACACAATCTCAAATCAACAACCAATACTCAAATAATTTCTAAGAAAACCCTTAGGAGACAAATTCATGGAGATTTATAGCTTAATATACATATATTTATACATGCAAACCAAAAACTAGTTGATAGTTACTTACCTTAGCCTAAATTTGAGATTAACACCACAAAACCCTAAATCTGTCCCAAAATCTGCCTAGCCCGTATTCTCTTCTCACACCTCCAAATCACAATCCCTCCAGTCAGAAGTTGCTTCTATGTGTCTAGAGTCTCCAGTTAAAATTTAAGGTCATTTGGACGGTTAGATCTCCAGCAACAGCCAAAACGGTGGAGCTACCTTGTTTTTGGTGGTGGTGGAAGGTGGAGGAGAATGGAGAGAGAGAGTGGAGGAGGAAGAACAATGTAAAAGGATGAATTGATCCAAATAATTTTCAATTCTCAATAAGGCTATATATAGGCCTTGAATTAAGTGGTTAATTAGTCTTTTTGGTCCTCCAAAAATCTAATTTCTTTTAAAACTTACCCTAAACTTATAATTATTATAAAAATGTGCAATTACCCTCAAAACTATACCCGTAACACCCAATTAATCGACCAATCCTATAACGAATTTAATATAACTTAGAGTTTGGGGTATAATAAATAAAATTTAAGGGCACGAACGTGACAATAGTTATACATTGGATTGAGCATTTGTCACTCCTGATAAAATGAGAGATACGTCCAAGGATCGCTTGTGGAAGACTTAACTCTAAATCATTGCAAGGTGATAGCTTAAGACTTGAAATGCAGATTTCACTTAACCTATGTAATTGGAGTTAACTCGGCCTGTACAAGTAAAACGAAAGTCTCGCTATATATGACTTGACATTATCCATAGTCATAAGATTCAGTTCAAGGATGTAGTTGATGAAGGATCGAATTATACTGTAACTAATATGGAAAGGTCAATGACAGAATCAACCTGTCTTCTTATAGCTCTGGGGGAATGTTTCGGATCTGCCAATCACAGTTCGCGTACTCATTCCGTTATGCAAAGATTAAATGTAATTCTAAGAAAATTAATTTAATAGTTGCATACAGCTAGAAGCAATAAGAACCTAATGGGTCACACATAAGACTTGGAACCCAAAAGAGAAATAGATGTTTAATTAATTGACGGAAGCCCAACTGAGTCCACTAAGGCCCAGTAATATAAGGGGGGCGAATTGTGTATTAGAATACACAAAGAAATTAATTCAATTTAACAATTATAATTAGATTATGATTATGAATTAAATTAATTATAGGATAAATAAGTTAGGAGGTTTAATGAGATTAAATTGCTCCTATTATTATCCCAACAATAGGTTATTATTATCTTTGTAATTAAATATAATTATGGATAATAACAATAAGAATTTTATTCCGAATTAAATTCTTATTCAGTAACCTAATTCTATCTGACTAGGGTTTAGATGGAAGAGAATATATATATCCCCCTCATGAGAATTTCGACTAACACAAGGAATCCCGGGAGAGAGAAAATTCGGCCCCCTACCGTAGTGGATCGATTCTTCACCGCTTGCTTCCGTTCAATTGATTTTTCATCTCTTTCTCTTATCCTTGATCTTGTGTTGATTTATTAGAGGCAACCTGCTTTGGTTGCTTTTATACGGTTGAGTTCTAATCATCTTTTGAATTGTGTTTTTGTTTTGTGCTCGGGAACTCGGAGTAAGAGTTGTGGGCACTACGATTGCAACAGTAGATAGAACTACAAAAGGTATTTCCTTCTATCCCTCTTTATATGAAATAACGTTTAACGGATCTTGGTTAAAGGAAAAAGGTTAAAATTTTTATATTTCCGCTGCCAAACGTTTGCCTATTTTCCTTCAATATCAACATGGAGGATTCTAGTCTTATCATTAGATTACATAATGGAGGTAGTGTAGTTCAGGAAGGGAATGGGTTCAGATATATTGGTGGTAATGTTATAGAAAAAGAGAAAGTGGATATTGATAAGTTAGGAAAACTTGATATATTATGGTTTGTTCAAGATATTGGGTATGAAAAATGTGGTTATGTGTACTTAAGAATGGGCTAACTGGTGAAATTATAATTCTTAATAATGATGTGGATGTTATGAATATGATAAGATCTAATGGCAATAATGATATTATGGATGTGTATGTGGAAAAAGTTAAAGATGCCAAAGTTAGTGGGTCCCAACAGGATAAGAAATAGTGTTGCCCAAATGCGTGTAAATACACTACCTACCTTGAACCAAGCAGTAATTGCAGAAGTCACTCCTCTAGGTTAAGATACCATATTTGAAGAAGCAGCTGCACAAATAGAGGAACTCAATGAAGGTGGGCATCTTGATCTGCGAGATGAAGGAATTGTTTCATATGTTGATGATGTTGGAGATGAAGTTGGAGATGTTGATGTAGAATCAGATTATGAATCAGAGGTCGATTCTCATGAGGATGAAGATATTGTTGGTGGAAACTGTTGAAACACCTTTCCACATGATTTTGATTTGACAAAATTAATTAAGTGAAATTAAATATTCTATAACACATTAAGTTTAAATGCTTTGATTTATTGTTACTAATGTGTTTGTTCAATGTTGAGTTTATAATTGTTATAAGACATAAAGATCATAAGGCCCAAGCCCTATATGGAAGTCAAGGCCCAAGTCAAACAAGCCCAAGATCACTCAGCCCGCGTATCTCCAAAACGCTGCCGTTGAAGTAATGAAACGCATGCTGAGCAAAGAAGGATCGAGAAGATCCACGTAGACAACTTCGGTATGAAGCTGCTGAGCTGTCTCGACAAAGCGTACAAGACAGCCGCTGACTACAAAACAACTTCCAGACCAAGTATTTCCTCTGTTGGTAAAGAACAGAAGACGCAGAAAGCTGTCTGTTTGACATTACCCGATTTGGAGGAACATACTGCCACACTGACCGAAGAACAGAAGATGCTGGAATCTGATTGGCTAGGAGAACTGCTGAACAGACTGAGTGAAAGCGACATGAAGCCGTTTCCCTCCAACGGTTATTTCGAAATTCGAAATAACCAGAAGCTCTCACAGCTCTCTATAAATAGAGCATTCAGAATCCACATTCACAAGAGAGAACTTTGAGCAAAAGTCGTTACGCTGACCAAACGTGTACAAAAGTTCTCCATCAAAAGCAAAGCAAATTCTTACACTGCAAGTTTATTCATTTGTGTAAAAGTCTAGAGTGATTGATCTTCAATCATCTAAGGTGTTCTAGCAATTGTTGTTTAGGACAAATCTTTATCATTTCTAGAAGTAGAAAGGAGAGGCTGAGTACTCGATTTTAAGTACTCAGCGGAGAGATTAGGATTGAGTAGAAGTATAGAGGAAGGTACTCTTGTCATACTCAATTGCTGATATTGTAAAAGGTTTGAGGCTCTACCTTTAAAGAGCTCAGTAGAGGATTTGAAATCTCGGAAGTGTTCCGGGGACAGGACGTAAGCTTAGAAGAAGCCGAACCTGGATAAATCTGCTGAGTGAAGTATTTCTAAACCTTAACTCCTTATTTACATTGCTTGCTTAAAACAAACTAAAACTGACCAAGTAAAAGAGGTCAAGCTGAGTTGTGCGCTACCAATGAGTTGGTTCAGGAATAGACTCTAAGTGCTATCTCCTGACCTAAGCAATGAAGCTGTCCTAGTCACTAGTTGACTAAGCCAGTGTTTTGCTGATTGCTAAGCGCAGCTGTTATATAATCTTTTCTCAAAGAAAAGAAATCTGCCCTAATTATTTTTTTTTTAAAAAGGTAAAATAGTTCCTAACCCCCCCCCCCTTGGAACTATATTTGCAACCCTACAAGGGACCAACAAGTGGTATCAGAGCTTAATAGCTCATTACTAAAGGTCTAACAACCTTGAGTTGATCCATACCATGGGTGAAAACAGCACTCGGTTTCTCCCTGGAAACCAGACAACTCAGATATTACCTGAGGGGCTGTCCATTACCAGGCCTCCCCTATTCTTCGGGTCAAACTATACCTTTTGGAAGAATAGGATGAAGAACTTCATTCAAGCTACAAACATGAGTGCCTGGCTATCTATAGTCCAAGGCCCGTTTGTACCTGTGAAAGTTGTTGCTGGCCAGTCAGTTGTTAAAGCTGAGGTTGAATGGACAGAGGATGATCTCAAGAAGCTACAAAATCATGCTTCGGCTATAAATATGCTTCACTATGCGCTGGATGCTGCAGAATACAACAAAATATCAGGTTGTGAATCCGTACAGGAGATCTGGAAGAAGCTGGAGGTAACCTACGAAGGAACCAACAAGGTGAAGGAGTCCAAGGTCAACCAGCAAATGAGATTGTATGAGCTGTTCGAAATGAACAATGATGAGGGGATCTCTGAGATGAATGCAAGATTCACCAACATCATAAATGAGCTCAAAAGACTTGGAAAAATCTTCACTGAGGAAGAACAAGTCAAGAAGATACTCAGAAGTCTTCCTAAGGACTGGCAAGCCAAAAAGACAGCCGTTGAAGAAGCTCAGGATTTAACCACCTATAAATATGATGAACTCATCGGCTCACTTCTGACCCATGAGATATCCATGAAGAATTTCGAGGTGAAGGAAAAGTCCGAAGACAAGAAGCAAAAATCACTTGTCATGAAAGCCGACTCAACTGATGATGGCTCAACTGACGATGAGGAGATGGCAATGTTCACGAGGAAAATGAAGAGGCTGTTCAAAAGGAATGACAAATACTCCAAAAAGCCTTATAGAAAATTTGACAAATATAAGGCTGACTCAAGTGACAGCAAATTCAAGAAGGACACCTCGAAGCCCATTACATGCTTTGAGTGCCATCAAACCGGACACATCAAGTCAAGCTGCCCAACTCTGAGGAAAGACAAAAAGAAGGCAATAGTGGCGACATGGAGTGACAGTGATGATTCTTCATCAACTGAAGCTGAGGCCACAGAGTCAGCAAAGATATGTTTCATGGCTGACGAACTTGCTGAGCCATGCATTTCTGAGCATGCTGACCAATCTGATGAGTCAGATAATGAAGAGCAATCTAATGAGGTAATCTCACTCTCTCAACTCAGAAATGAAATGGGTAACGCCCTGAGTGATCTCTATACACTTGTTAAAAAGTGTAACAGGAAGATTAAAGCACTCAGCTGGCGCTGTGATGAAGTAGAAAAGGTCAAACTGAGTGACCTCAGATACCTTCTTCAAGACAACTCAGTTTTGCATGAAAATATGAAAATCATTCATGAGTCTGTCTCTGAAGTCCAGTCAGTTTCAAAGAAACTGAGGAAGGATGTCACAACCATTCAGAACCAATTAAAGGTTCCAAACAAAAACAATTTTCCGCTGAGAACTCAGTATCAAGGTACACAGTACCAAGGTACTCAGCAGAGACAAAATCCCCAGCGAAAAGTCCAATGTGACTTTTGTGGGAAGTTAGGACACACTACTAAAGTGTGCTGGCACGCTCAGCACTGGGGTGCTGATAAGTCAGTAAAACATCCTAAACAGAAGGTCAGTTGTGACTTCTGTGAAAGAATGGCCATACTGTCCATGTATGCCGCCATAAAATAAAATATGATGCTATACCTGTTGCACCTAACAAGTCAGGACCCAAAAAGAATTGGGTACCTAAAAGTAACTAGTTACAATGCAGGTAAGCCTGAGATGTGTCGAGAAGTCAAAGATGTGGTATATTGACAGCACATGCTCAAGGCATATGACGGGTGATGAAACTCAATTCATCACGTTTGAACGTAAACGAGGGGGGAGTGTAAGTTTTGGAGACAACAAGAAGGGTAAGATAGTAGGCTCAGGAACCATCGGAGGTAACCCTACTATTGAATCTGTCTCCCTAGTCAGCGGACTCAAATATAACTTACTCAGCGTAGCTCAGCTATGTGACAATGGGAGAAAAGTTATATTTGATGCTACTGGATGTAAAATATACGAGGGTAAAACTAATGAGTTAATTTTAACTGCCCCTCGGATAGATAATGTCTTTATGCTAGACTTAGAGAAAAAGTTTTCAAAAACTGTGTGCTTAGTAACAAAGGAAGAAAATTCCTGGCTATGGCACATGAGACTTGGTCATGTAAGCATGGACCTCCTGGCCAAATTAGCAAGAAAGCAATTGGTTGAGGGACTGCCTGAACTCAAATTTCAAAAAGATCAATTATGCCATGCCTGCCAAGCTGGAAAACAAACCAAGCAATCTTTTCAAAGTAAAAACATTGTCTCAACTAAGCGTCCGTTAGAAATGCTACACTTGGATCTCTTTGGTCCAGTCCAGCCGCTGAGTCTGGGTGGAAGAAGGTTTTCCTTGGTTATTGTAGATGATTTCTCACGGTACACATGGATTATCCTGCTGACCAGTAAGGATGAGACCTTTGAGACATTTTCAAACTTGGTTAGAAAAATTGAGAATGAGAAAGACCTAAAATTAGCTCATATCCGTAGTGATAACGGTGGAGAATTCAAAAACCAAAAGTTTGTTGAATTCTGTGAAGCCAGCGGCATTGACCATAATTTCTCTGCTCCTAAAACGCCTCAGCAAAATGGGGTTGTTGAAAGGAAGAACAGAACTCTGGTTGAGATTGCCAGGACAATGCTGGATGAGCATAGGCTTCCAAAGTATTTTTGGGGAGAAGCTGTTAACACAGCATGCTATATTCTGAATAGGGCTCTAGTTAGACCTATACTTAAGAAAACCCCTTATGAACTTTGGAAAGGACGAAAGCCCAACATTGGATACTTTTGTGCCTTTGGCTGTAGGTGCTTTATTTTAAATACCAAAGATAGCTTAGCCAAATTTGATTCAAAAGCTGATGAAGCTATCTTTCTAGGCTACTCAACAAACAGCAAAGCATACAGAGTTTTTAATAAGAGAACTCAAGTATTAGAAGAATCTATACATGTGCAATTCGATGAAACTGACCCTGCAGGAAGATACCAGCCGCTGATAGAAGATGAACCAAACTCAGCATCTGCTGATCAAGAACCAGCTACTGAGTCTTTCATAAAACGGCTGACCAAGAGTAAGAGTGAACCTAAAATTACTTTCACTGACCAATCTACTTCTGCAGAGAATGTTGAAACACAGATAGAACAAGACATAAATCTACCCAAGGAGATAAGAGTCCCAAGAGGGCATTCAGAAAATGCAATTCTTGACTCAGCTGGAAATACGCTGATGACAAGAAATCAACTAAGAAAGTATCTCGACAATGTAGCTTTTGTCTCAGTACAGGAGCCAAAGAACTTTGCCGAAGCTGAGAATGACGAATTCTGGATGAATGCCATGCAAGACGAACTCAATCAATTCAGGAGGAATAATGTATGGGAGCTAGTACCACATCCTAGGAGCCAAAAGACCATTGGAACGAGATGGGTCTTCAGGAACAAGCTGGATGAACAAGGAAACGTAGTCAGAAACAAGGCAAGACTTGTAGCTCAGGGCTACAGTCAGCAAGAAGGTATTGACTACGGTGAGACCTTTGCCCCAGTGGCAAGGCTAGAAGCGATTAGGATTTTATGCGCATATGCATCATATATGAATTTTAAACTGTTTCAAATGGATGTTAAAAGTGCATTTCTTAATGGAGTAATAAACGAGGAGGTCTACGTCAATCAGACTCCAGGGTTTGAGGATTCTAAGTTCCCAAACCACGTTTACAAACTCAAAAAGGCTCTGTATGGCCTCAAGCAAGCACCACGTGCTTGGTATGAGAGGCTGACCAACTTCTTACTGACTAGAAATTACGTCAGGGGTCAAGCTGATACAACCTTATTCATTAAGAGAAAGGGTAAAGATACCCTGCTGGCACAAATATATGTAGATGACATTATATTTGGTGCTACTAATGAATCTATGTGCAAGGAATTTAGCAAACAAATGCAGACTGAATTCGAAATGTCAATGATGGGAGAACTCAATTTCTTCCTCGGACTTCAAATTAAACAAGGAAAGAATGGCATATTCATCAGTCAAGCTAAATATGCCAAGGAGATATTGAAGAAATATGAACTAGAACATTGTAAGCCAATATCCACTCCTATGGGCACTGACACTGTCCTTTGTGCTGATGAAAATGGTAAGTCAGTAGACAGCAAGTTATACCGAGGTATGATTGGCTCTTTACTTTACTTAACAGCAAGTAGGCCGGACATTCAGTTCTCAGTATGTTATTGTGCTAGATATCAAGCTAACCCTAAGGTATCCCATTACATAGCCGTAAAAAGGATCCTTAGATATTTGCAAAGCTCAGTAAATGCAGGTTTGTGGTATCCAAATACTCATGACTTTACACTCATTGGATACACTGACGCTGACTATGGACGAGACAAGCTGGAAAGAAAAAGCACCTCTGGAGGATGCCATTTCCTAGGAAGCTGTCTTGTATCTTGGTTCAGCAAGAAGCAGGCATCAGTAGCCCTGTCCACAACTGAAGCTGAGTACATTGCTGCTGGAAACTGTGTTGCTCAAGTCCTATGGATTAAGCAACAGCTTGAAGATTATGGTGTTCAAGCAAAGACAATTGAAGTTAAATGCGACAACAAAAGTGCAATTGACCTCTCAAAGAACCCAATCCAGCACAGCAGGATGAAGCATGTCAGCATAAGACATCACTTCATCAGAGATCATGTACTCAAGAAAGAAGTTAAGCTGACTTATGTACCAACAGATGAGCAGCTCGCTGATATCTTTACAAAGCCTCTAGCACGAGAGCAATTCAGCATACTGAGAGAAGCCATTGGTATGTTTAATCCACTGTCTTAAATTCCTAAGTAAAAATGTGATATGATGCACTATGAATGAGTGATACCATGCTGTGTGTCTAGAGATTGTATTCAAAATCACATGCCTAGAAATAAATGCACACTGAGTGAGTTATCTCATGCCGAGTAACTAACCTCTATGACTATCCATTGAACAAAACTGACTACTCAGAATATGAAACGGTTATATCAACAAACGCTGAGTAAAAGCACTTATTAGCATTTAATGCCACTACACGCGAAATGACACCTGTACTGCGCATGCGCCGAATACGTCTTAAAAGTGTCATAAGTGTCAGGGTTTCTGCCGATTGGACAACCCAAGGGCAAAACCGGCTTAAATTCAAACGGAACCCTAAACTAAAAATCCATAAATAGTGAATATTAACCCACTACCCTCTCTTCATGCGCACTGAACTTTAAAAAGCTTCAGAATTTTCCTTAAGCACTTAACAGCTTCAGAACTTCAAAAATGTCCTTCAACAAAAGTACCTTCTCTCCAAAACTAAAATCCACTGATCAGGCTGGTCCTTCAACTAGCATGGTAAGAAGGATGATCAAAGTACACTCTTGGGCCAAGAGTCAAGAAGTACTAAGGAGCCGATACTTTCCTTCTAGCTTCGTCTCCTCTGAGAAACCATTCTGTGAATGGATAGAAAAGAACAAATGGGAAGGTCTCTTCTCTCTTTCCGGACAAACCTATCCCACGATAGTGAGAGAATTCTACTCCAACCTGCACGTTGATGCAGATGACTCCGACTACTTAGAGACCACAGTTAAAGGTCAAAAGATAGTGATCACTCCTGATTATCTAGCAACACTGCTGGAAATACCAAACACAAGAATACAGTTCAGGACAACAAAGGAGCCTATACCAAAAGCCATCGCAGAAAAGATGAAGGGGTTCTGTAAACCCAGAGACTACAAAGGAGAAGTACCCAGCACCTGCATGGGCAAAAATCAGAAGATGGTCCATTTCATGCTGACCAACTTCATCTTTCCTAAACTCAGCTCACCCTCATCCGCCTCCAACTTTGAACAATGTTTCATCTGGAATATGCTGACAGGCACTCCATTCAATCTTCCTGTCTTCTTGGTCGGAGCTTTTCAACGAAGTGGAAGGAAGCTTCGTTTGGGTTATCTCATCACAAAGATAATTCAGGACAAGAATATAGAGACTATAGGTGAAATAAGTTCCTCAGGAAATGTTATCACTGCAGGAGTGCTGAATGGCTTATCACATAGTCAACCCTTGAAAGGATATGACGGAAATGGAAGCACTGAGGAGGAGGATATTATGGCTGACACTGAGCAACCCATTGGAGAAATGGAAAATCTAACAGATCTGGATGATGCTATAGCTCATGTTATGGCTGAAACTATGCCATCTGAGATTGCTCAAGATGAGAAGAAGAAGAAAAAGGGAGCCTGCTCGAAGGATATTCGTACTGTCCCCAGAAAGGTAAGGCTAATGGAAAGAAACAAGAAGAAAGCTGATCAGGACCTAGCTGGGTCAGCTCAGAAGAAAATGAGAACAGAAGAAGAAACTGTCGTTGAGCCCAACATTACTCAAGGGAGGTCTCCACAAAAACAAACCTCTGTTCCTCAAAGTGAGAAACAAGCCAAAACCCCTGCTAGTCCAAAAGAAGCTCAACTCCCACCTCACAACAACTCAGCACCTGAAGTCAACACACCCCGTAGTCATGTTGCTAATCAAGGCACTCAGTGCGAGCCCACTCCTGCCAAATTTGCACACCTAGGTGCTACTGAATCAGGACGGCGTGTCATTGCCTCAGCTAACAACCTGCTTCAAGAACAAGCTCATCCCCCATCAAATCATGACCAGTTCTCATCCACCTGTAACTCACCAAATTTTGCATGAAATTCATGACCTGATCACCCACTTCTCTTCGGTTCAGACGCAGCAACCAACACAAGCTCAGATGACCAAGATGACCGCACTCATGTTGACTATGGTCAATCACATGAATTCGTTGGAGGGTCAAATTCGTCTGCTGCAAGAACAAGCCAAGTCTCCTGCCCCTACCGTCAATTTGCCTACTGCTGATGCTGGCAAAACGGGGGAGAAATGTGGCAACTAAGGAGAAGGAACTCTAAGTTAGAAACTAGAGAGTTAGAAGATAGAAGTTAGGAAGAAGAATTTTTTTATTTGCCTTGTCCTTATTCTTTTCTGTTTTAAAAATTCAATATGCCTAACTTCTGTTACTTTTGTAATACTTGCATTACTATTTAACTATCTGAATGCATGCTGCGTATAAATGTTTGAACTTGTCAAATATAAACCATTGAACAAATAATTTACTCAGCGCTCTGTCACTATACATTACTTCCGCTGAATACTGAGTAAAATAGAATATGTCCCATAAGCTGACCTATATCTGAAAACTGACCTTAGACTTATTCAATTAAACCTTAGAATGTTTAGAATAAAACTAAGTCAGTAGCTCAGCCCTGACGGGGGAGTTCACTTAATCAAAAAGGTCAACTATCATGGGGGAGCTCAACGCTGAGTTCCTTGCTGATTAGTTTTGCCAACATCAAAATGGGGGAGTTTGTTGAAACACCTTTCCACAGGATTTTGATTTGACAAAATTAATTAAGTGAAATTAAATATTCTATAACACATTAAGTTTAAATGCTTTGATTTATTGTTACTAATGTGTTTGTTCAATGTTGAGTTTATAATTGTTATAAGACATAAAGATCATAAGGCCCAAGCCCTATATGGAAGTCAAGGCCCAAGTCAAACAAGCCCAAGATCACTCAGCCCGCGTATCTCCAAAACGCTGTCGTTGAAGTAATGAAACGCATGATGAGCAAATAAGGATTGAGAAGATCCACGTAGACAACTTCGATATGAAGCTGCTGAGCTGTCTCGACAAAGCGTACAAGACAGCCGCTGACTACAAAGCAACTTCCAGACCAAGTATTTCCTCTGTTGGTAAAGAACAGAAGACGCAGAAAGCTGTCTGTTTGACATTACCCGATTTGGAGGAACATACTGCCACACTGACCGAAGAACAGAAGATGCTGGAATCTGATTGGCTAGGAGAACTGCTGAACAGACTGAGTGAAAGCGACATGAAGCCGTTTCCCTCCAACGGTTATTTCGAAATTCGAAATAACCAGAAGCTATCACAGCTCTTTATAAATAGAGCATTCAAAATCCACATTCACAAGAGAGAACTTTGAGCAAAAGTCGTTACGCTGACCAAACGTGTACAAAAGTTCTCCATCAAAAGCAAAGCAAATTCTTACACTACAAGTTTATTCATTTGTGTAAAAGTCTAGAGTGATTGATCTTCAATCATCTAAGGTGTTCTAGCAATTGTTGTTTAGGACAAATCTTTATCATTTCTAGAAGTAGAAAGGAGAGGCTGAGTACTCGGTTTTAAGTACTCAGCGGAGAGATTAGGATTGAGTAGAAGTATAGAGGAAGGTACTCTTGTCATACTCAATTGCTGATATTGTAAAAGGTTTGAGGCTCTACCTTTAAAGAGCTCAGTAGAGGATTTGAAATCTCGGAAGTGTTCCGAGGACAGGACGTAGGCTTAGAAGAAGCCGAACCTGGATAAATCTGCTGAGTGAAGTATTTCTAAACCTTAACTCCTTATTTACATTGCTTGCTTAAAACAAACTAAAACTGACCAAGTAAAAGAGGTCAAGCTGAGTTGTGCGCTACCAACGAGTTGGTTCAGGAATAGACTCTAAGTGCTATCTCCTGACCTAAGCAACGAAGCTGTCCTAGTCACTAGTTGACTAAGCCAGTGTCTTGCTGATTGCTAAGCGCAGCTGTTATATAATCTTTTCTCAAAGAAAAGAAATCTGCCCTAATTATTTTTTTTTAAAAGGTAAAATAGTTCCTAACCCCCCCTTGGAACTATATTTGCAACCCTACAAGGGACCAACAGAAACGACTATGATTCAGAAGGTAGTGAATTTCCTGAGGAATTAGCTAAAGTAAGGGAGATTCATGAAGCTCAGAAGAGAGACAGATCCAATAGAAAAAGACCTCAACCTCCTCCCGATATTTAATTAGGACCTTTAGGTATAGATAATGGGGTAGAAGGAGAAGTGAATAGGGATGAGAGGTGAAGTCTACTTGGTGGTGATGAGGATTATATTGGGTCCTCGGATGTAGACAGTTTTTATTGGGCGAATTCCGCAAGTGCACGGTTTCGCTTGTAGTAATCAAAGATATCGACCCCACAAAGAACGCCTGATAATTTGATTAAAAATTACTGTTTTGATTAAATTCGTTTTCTCGAGGTTTATAGAAAATCGTTAATGGCTTTAATGGTTTCTAACTCTAATTAAGATTACAATTATAATTACAATTTACAGAAATTATGTTTAGATTAAAGCTTATTTCAAGGTTAATTTATACTAGGCAAAAACACAACTTATAACTTTGATTTGTTTAGAAAAGATATAATAAATTACCAATTTACTCAATTTAAAGGGATTGAATTGTAATCAGTCTTTCCTCTCAGCCTAAGACTAAAAACCTTAATCAAATTCGGTGTTTATATCCGATTAATCGACCTATCGTAATGACCAAATATAAATCCGAATTTGCTTAGGTGTTCAACAAAGTTTGCATGAGAAAATACCAAAATCTCTTTATAAATACTTTTGCATGAAAACACCCGTTAGAATTATTTAAAGAGTATCGCTAGATGAAACTTTAAATAAAACAACAGTGAAAGATGGAATTGAATTAAAAGATATTTATTAGTTTGAGTTATAAACATCTCAAGTTAACAGAGAAGAAGAAGTTTGAATGACATTGAACTAAGTATGAATTCCGGATTGTCAGTCCCTTACTCAACTTCGTAGATTTTTCAGACCGTGGGTCGCCCCCAATCCAGGTTCTTCTCGCTGAGTCTTCGAAATAGCACCTCTCGATCGATCTACGAAGCATAAACTCGACTTGGGTAAACCTTAATGTAAATAATAAAATCTATATATTGTAGTGACTCTTTGTGTGTTGTGTAACACAAAAGTGTAACAATTGAACTCTGAATTCTTCCTCTATTTATAATCTTCCAAGAGGTATGTTGGAGAGACGTGTCCCTTGGTGAAGAGTTGCATCTATCCGTATGAAAGGATGCATCGCTTGGAGAAATAAACATGTAAAATGTGTTTGACAGCTTCGTTATCCCTGTAGAGATTCAATAATCTCGGACGTGACAGGGGGGAAGGAAGGAAGGAGGCGCATCACACATGGCTGTCCAACGCGTCCCTGTAGATATTTCAGAATCTATGTAGTGATAGAAACTATTCTCTTCCTTCTTTGGTTATTTGTTTCACTTCTCAGACGTGATTTCTGATTCTTGTACATGATTTTCACTGAAAGCTTGATTTCTCACTCATTTCCAATCCATTTTTGCTCCTCTTTAGCTTTTTCCAAATAATTAACACCTTGCACACAAAAAACAAATACCAACGTGAAATCTTTTCAAAATAATATAATTAATATATTTTTTACATGAAATTGAACACATTTATGCATGCTAATTTAGGTATATTTTGGGCTTATCAGTTTTGCATCAGATTCTGAAGATGAAGATGGATCGAAAAGAAGGAGAAGGAGAAGAGTGCATTATGATCCAAATTGTGAGGAAGTGTGTTTTGAGACTGGGATGGTATTCAAGAGGTGTTTATGAGTTTAGAGAAGCTATTACAAAGTATGGTGTAAAGAGAGGTGCTAAATTGACGCTCAAACCTAATGACTTCAACAAAGTGAGGGCAAGATGTCAATGAAAAGCTTGTGGAAAGTGTCCTTAGCAAATTTATGGCAGCTTGGGTAAGAAATCTAACAACTTTATGGTCAAGACTTATTATCCCACGCATACTTGCTATGAGACTAATAGGAATAGGTTTTGTGATTCCAAATTTCTTGCACAGTATTTCAGAGAGAAAATCATTGAAACTCCTAATGTCCGCCTATGGAGATTGCAAGAACTTGTGATACAAAAGTTGGAATTGTATGTAGGGAAAACTGTTTGTAGTAGAGCTAAGTTCAGAGTGATGTAGCAGTTCATGGGTGATTATAAAGAAGAATTCAGGAGGTTATATGACTAACGAGATGAAATTTTACGGTCAAATCCTGGTTCAACTTGTGTTGTACTTATTGACACTAAGGATATTCCTATTAAGCATATCTTCATATGTATATATGTTTGTTTCAAAGTAATGAAGGAAGGTTTCAAATCAGGTTGCAGAAAGTGTATTGGAATGGACGGATGTTTTCTAAAAGGTGTATGTAAAGGACAACTTCTTTCTGTAATTGCAAAAGATTGGAATTCTCAAATGTTTCCCATAGCATGAGCAGTCATAGACCATGAGACAAAGGATACATGGAAGTGGTTCTTAGAATTGGTGCAAGAAGATTTGGAGCTGGGTGAGGGAGCAGGATTCACAGTGGTGACAGATATGCAAAAGGTATAATTTTTTATGTTTTGGAGGTTAGTGAATATAAAATGCTATAACAGGAGTGTACTGTAATCTGCATATTACATGTACTACTGCAGAATCTACAGTAATTAGCATATTACATATTATTTGATGTAATCTACAGTATTACTGTCATGTAATTTGTTCAGTAATACTATAGATTATATGTAATCTGCTCAATAATACTGCAGATTACAGCAGATTACTACATGCAGTAATCTGCAGATTATGCAGTAATTTGCAGTATTATATGTAATTGCAGTATTACTGCAAATTACATGTAATTGCAGATTTGAGGTGGATTGATTCCATAGTTGGAGTTGATTTAGTTAACTATAATACATGGTTTTTTTGTTAGGGGTTGATTACAGCAGTAAAGGAAGTGTTACCTAATGCAAAATATAGGATGTGTGCAAGACACATTTTGTCTAATTGGGCAAAGAATTGGAGGGGAATTGAGAGGAGGAACTATTTTTGGAAAGTGTGTAAATCAACATTTGCGGCTCAACTAAGAGATAACCTTCAGGAGTTAAGTAAATTAGGTGGGAAGCAAATAGTAGAGGATTTGTTGTACTATGAAGCAGATAGATTTTGTAGGGTTTACTTCCCAATAGATAACAAAATAGATGTTGTAGACAACAACATGTCTGAAACATTTAATAATTGGATTTTAGGTGTCAGACATAAAACAATCATCACAATGTTGGAAGAAATTAGGATACAGTGCATGCATAGGCATACTGACTTGAGAGCTTTTCTAGAAAAAAAAATTGGATATGTGATATTTCCCCAGTGGCATTAAAATGCGGTGTATCATTAAATGGAATGGGGATGCTGGGTTTGAGGTGATTGATGGGGAATATGGGCATGTTGTTGATTTTAAGAAAGAGACTTGTTCCTGTAGATCTTGGGGGTTGAAGGACATTCCATGCCCACATGCTATTGCTGCCTTACAGAAGAAAAATTAGAACCCAATTAAGTATGTGAGTGAATGGTATGGGAAGGAAAGATATAAGAAGACATATGGCCATTTTATTCAGCCCTTATTGAATATGAAAATGTGGCCCAAAAGCAGACATCCTCCAATTGAGCCACCAAAAATCAAAACCATGCCTAGAACGCAAAAAAATAGAAGAAAAGATAGAGATAAGGTGAAGAAAACGAGTAAATATTCGAAGAAGGGAACAAGAATGACATGTTCAGTTTGCAAGAATCAGGGTCACAACAAGAAGGGATGTCCAGTACGCAAGGCTGCTGCTAATAAGGTAATTACAACTGTCCAATTTGTTAATTAATCCAATTTATAACTTTGCACAATTTTTATATTCAATGTTATACAGGGTGTAATTAACAACGAGGGCCAAGTTTCAACTGATAATGTTATGCATGGTGTTTCTAGCAATGTAATGCAAGTTTTAACTTCAACAAATCAACAGCAGCCTGAAATTTACAATAGGAGGAGTACGAATCCAAAAGGAAAAGGAAAAACCACTGATTTTGTGACTCCAAATATAAAACCAACTGCTGATATGGATCAGAATCCCAGCAAGAGGCCTAGACTGTCAGGAGTTGGAGTTTTCATCTCTGAGAGAACTGATTGTCAATTATGTTTTTTTACCAATATCAGCATTCATGCTATAGAATTATACTTGTCATTGCCAATTTCTGGTTATGCAAACTCTGTAGTAAGAAAAAGAATGTAAACTAAACATAATGAAAATTTTACCAAAACATTTAACGTTTAATCAGTCAAGAATGAGTACAACAGTGTCAATTAGAGATACCAAAAGGAGTTACATAAATCAATTGCAATTGGAACATGACTACCAACACAATTCAACTACTCATTGTCCAAATTCCTAATATAAATCCCAACACGAATACAACTATGTATTTTTTTCATTCTCTTCTATTACCACCATTATCCCTCTCAATACCATTGTGTCCCTTCCCTCGCCCTTCTCTTTGACCTTCTTCAACAGCCCCAAAATGACCCTTCTATTTTGACAACTAACTGATTTATCAAACCATCGAAATACCCACAATATTTTGAGTTCTGCAATTCAAAATTCCAACTGTGAATTACCCATTTGAATCAAGCTAATTTACAAGTTAAACAAGAAGAAAATAAATTACCCCATAATTTGGGCATCCATAGAACCTTCTTCCTGGATTTCCAAGTTTCCACGTAATTTTATGCAACACAAGTTCACCATAATAACATAATTCATGAGTCTCCATTAATTCGATCTCTATTAACACGAATTCATGACCTATTTCAAATCAAGAAACTATTGTGAGAAGAAGAAGCAAAAAGAAAGAAGAAAGAAGAAAAAGAAGATGAAGAAGAAGCAAAAAGGAGAGGAGATTTCTTACCGTTCAATTGAAGAAGGGGAAGATTTCTTTGAGAAGCTCGTTCAATCGAAGAATGGGAGGGGAAGATTCGGATCTGTGTTGGTGAAATTAGGGATTTTGTTTTTAAAGTAGAGAAATTAGGGGATTTTGTTTCTATAGAATTCACTCATCACGCGCCTCTACTTGTTTATTTCCCCAATATGGTCCATGTCACTACCACGTAGGCATATATGGGGTGATAAGTGGTGGTTTTGCAAAGTTGTGGGGCTTGAGAGGTTGTCCCCTAAGTTGAGGAGGTTAAATGGAAAAAAAAATTTGCAAGTTAGGGGCCTGGGTGTCTATTAAGCCAAAACAAAACAAAAAAATATAAAGCAAAGACTTTTACCTTTGGATTGAAACAAAGGAAATATAGTGTCTTAAAAATGGATATCATTTTAGTGTATGCAATCAATCTATACAAATTTTAAGGGTAAATTACATACGTGGTGTACAACCTTTACCCTAAATCACACTTTGGTGTACAACCAAAATTTTGTCACACTAAACCGTACAAACTTCAGGTGACCTCCCACTAAAGTGTACATCATGTAATTTTGACCGGTCAACGTCTGGTCAACGCGCCACCTCATCATTTTTAACCTCCTAACAAATAAAAGTGGATCCCACCTAATACTAAATGACTAATTTACCCTTAATTATATTTTCTTTTATTTATTATTTTTCTTTTATATTAATTCTTTTCTCTCTCCTAATTTCTCTCCCTGTCTCTCTCTCCTGCCTCGGCCTCTTCTTCTTCGTTGAACCCAAAAAAAATTTCAGTAACAGAATCATAGATGGCAGCAATCAATCCGAAATCAAAAACTGCACTACCAAAGCCGACTAATTGGGCGTCGGACGGAGATACAAGTGGCAGAGGTATCAATGCCCACAATAGATCTCGAAACCCCAGCAATGGACGGTCTCCTTCTTTAGCTTCACGCTCCTTATCATTAACAACTACATCCCAAAAATCGCAAGAGATGGAGACGAGAATAGAGCTGTGAGAGAGAGCAAAACGAAGCTTTTTCAAATGGATTTATGAGGGATGGGTTTGTGGATATGAAAATGGGTATTTCGATTTTAAGTTCGATACAAACACAGCTGTAGACACCGAGTCGGAGGACGTGTGACGAAAACCTGAAAACAAGACGGTTGAAGCGGTTGATTCCGGAAGTTTTGAAAAAAAAATAATAAGTACATAATAAGGAAGAAAAAGTTACGGCGGGTCGCTGTTGTCGATCGGATGGCTCGCGAATGCTTAGCGGCATGGTGCGAGTGCTTACCGGCAGCCGACGCGCGTTCGACGACAGTCGGACGCCCGCTCGACAGCACGAAGCGCGCGCTCGACGTCCGTCGGACGCACGCGTCCAACCACGAATGGCACGCGCTCGACGCTCGAGCGATGCATGGGCCCGGCGGCGCGGAGCGCGCGCTCGTCGGCCACGAGGCGTGTGCGCCCGGCAGCGCGGAACGCGCGTTCGGCGGCCACGACGCGTGGGCGCCCGACGGTACGAAATGCGCGCTCGACGCCCACGGGACGTGCGCACCCGACGGCACGAGACGCGCCCCGGCGGCCGTTGGGCGAGCGCCCAACAACGTCGGGCGAACGCCCAACGGCAGTTGGGCACGCGCCCAACCTTTCGTTGGGCGCTCGCCCAACTATTGTTGGGCGATCGCCCAACAATGTTGGGCGATAGCCCAACGGAAGGTTGGGCGGCCGCCCAACATGCCTTGGGCGGTCGCCCAACCCTCTTGGGCGACGCCCGATTTTGCTCGGGCGTCGCCCATTCTTCCGGGGATCCGATTTCCTATAAAAGGCACGGATCCCCATGCATTTGAGAAGGGGGGAGCTTTTTTTGGAAGGATTTTCTCACTCTAGACATTTTTAGAGAGAGAAAATTTATTTTTTGGAAAAAAACATTTTTTTTCCTAAAAATTCCAAATCTCCTAAAAGTTAAAATTTTATCAAAAACATCGGGAAGCACGATTCGTGGAATCAATCGACGTCAACCGTCAATACCGAACTTAAGGTATTATCCGAGGACTAGACTCTTTTATTTTATTTAATTTATTTCCTTCTTCTATTTATTTTTATGTTATGTTTTTATTTATTTAGTTATTCATTTATTTTATCACTTTTTATTTAATTTTGGGTATTTATTTAATTTTCATCTCGTGTTGAATAAAATTGGGTTTTGTTTTAAATAAAAAACCTCGTTTTGATATCCCAATACGAACCGTGATCCGATAAAAAGGTAGTTCGGGTATTGAAAACGTTGTAATTATAAGTTTTTAATTTAAAGAAATTTCCAAATAATGTTTTAAAATAAAAACGTCGTTTTAGGAACTTCCGTTATTGACTATGACCCATTTTTGGTAGTTCGGAAATCCAAAACGATTGAATTAGACTTAATTTAAAGCTTTTGAATAAATCTGGAAACAATTGGAGTGCTGCTGTAATTTGGGGAGTGATTAATTTTAAAATCGGAAACAATGTATATATATCTTTTCTTTTCTTTTTCCTTTACTTAAATGGTAATGAATTTTATTTTAAAATGATATTTACTTGGGTATTTTGGGGAGTGATTAATTAGTAGACATTTTGTGGATAAATGGATATTATTTTGACATTTGAATTACATTAGGTATGTATATATATAGTTTTGGGCTATTTGGGCTATATTAGTTATTATTAGATGAAACTATTTAGGAGACAAATGATATTTTCTTATTTAGGGGTTTTATTTATTATTTTCACATGTTTAAAGTAAAAATGTATTATATTTAGTATTTTCATATATTTATTATATAGTATCTTTTCATTAACCTTTATTTCATGTTTCTTTTTGGCTAAAATGTATATATATATATATATGTCTATATTATTTTCTTTATTCTTTTGGTCATTCATGGGTCCATGTTTCAAATGGGCTTTATTTGGGAGTGAGTTTGGATTTAATATGTTTATTGTTGTAATTATGACAAGTAAAGAATCCATTAAGTAAAAAGGGGAAAATAAATCACAAAAAGGATTTTCAATTTAATTATTTAAACTAATAGATTTTTAGAGGTTCCTAATGTAAATAAATAGTGTTTTCTTGACATTTCAAATTGTTTCTCAAAACACCACGTTTTAAAACCTTAGTCCGTTCCAACGACGGATTAAGCGAACCTTGTAATTAAAATCATTTTCATGGTGAATGATAGAGTTTTCGGATCGTTTTCTTAATGATTTATACAAAATAAATTGACTTGTATGCTTAACCACGTTTTCTTATTAAAGGTTTTTTTACCTTAACGTTTTCAAACACTTGAGTCGTTCCAACGGCGATTCGGGTGAACTCCATCAAACGGGGTTTTGAAACGTACCTAAATCGTTCCAACAGCGATTAAGGTACGAACCATGTAAATAAACTCGTTTTGGGAAAATGAGTTAGTATAGAATTAACACGCAACACGACATATAAATCCCGTGGTAAATAAACCACTTCTTTCTGCCTCCCCTCTCTTTGTATGTATATCAAATTGATGTAAATGGGTGATTCTTTACTAAAGTGGCTTTTCAATAATATATGCTCAAAACGGTTTCTAAAAAGAGAAAGAAAAGGTTTCAAATGAATTTTAAACTTAAAGAAGTATACGATTAGTCCGTTATCGCCTAACATGCTGAGTAGGAGGCCGGTGGTTCATAACCGGGCGATGTCGGGGTGCCTAGTAGCCTTTCTCCGGAAAGGAGCTAGCCTTCTCGGCTCGTACCTAAGTTTCCCGAACCCACACCGGTCTCCCGCAAGGGATCGGTGTTCATTTTCCCATTCGTGGGTGGCGACTCTTCCATATCTCCGAGCTCCGGTCCTGCCTAGCAGCTTGATTCCACGATTGGTTGCTTTCGGCGCCAATCACCGCTTACGTCGCCATGAGGTGTCCACCCCCTGGTCCGCCCGGGAGATTAGGCCGCGGCACCTCGTCTAACAAGTGGCGACTCTGCTGGGGAAGCGAGAAATTTGATTCCGGAAGGCGTGTATTAAGCCCTTAACAGGGACTGATCGTATTATTTCTTTTCGTATGCATTCATAAGCATTATTGCAAACCTTTTGGGTAATTTCCATGAAACCTCTAGCGAGAGTCCATTCGTCGCTCGAAAGAGGCTAGTGTAAGTTCCCCCTTACAGTAAGGCGCCAAAGGGTCCCCATCCATTCGTTAGGGGCGAATTTGTGCAGTCCTGTGAGGTCCCGCGATCAGCCGTGTCAGCATATAGTAGCCTTAGAAGTTGCCATAGGATTACCCGTTACCATTTTTGATGTGATGAATGAATCAGTTCATGGTTTCAAATTGCCATGATACGTGTCTAATCCTAAAATATGTAAAGAAAATGAAACGATACGTTAATATATACTCTTAAACCGATGTACAAACTACCCCAAAACATCGAAACGATTCGAACTAAAGACGACTTAGTCATCTCGTATGAATGAACTTGTGCGACCCGCCTGGTCCCTTTCCGTGTCCCGAAGAAGGCACATGTTCAGGAAATACGTTATGATGTAAGCACGTATTAATACGAATTGGTTTGGTATTAATGATAGTTACATCTCGATTCAAAAGACTATATTAACAGTAGCCGTTGTTCACATTCTTTAAATAGGTTAGGATAAAACGAGATTATGACAAAACGAAAACAAAGAACATTTCTGTTTCGAATGACCCCGTTGTAATGTAAAGAGTTTCGCAAACGTGGCCCGTCCCTTCCGAATAAAAGACGAGCTCTTACGTTATGCCTTGTGTTGTTCTTAAAAGAAAAGGATGTGTCCGCGAAAGTGACTAAGAAAATAAAAGAAAAGCAAAAATAAACAAACGACCAAAGTCATCCTGTATCTACGATGTATATCCACCCCGAGGGTAGTTAAAGAAAATGAACCAATGCCGTTAAATACGTGCCTCGAGCCGGTATGTACGCCGTTTAAAATCATAAAGCCGAATTAAGCTAAAACCGCATAATTACGCCATATGGACGAGACTGTGGGTTTGATTAATGGCTCGATCATTTCGACCGTTACCAAAACTACAAGAAGTATAGCCCGATCTGCGTGTTTGCTTGACTCGTGCCTAACTGAAAAAGAACGGTAATGTCCCTGCTTCGAATAAGCATGCGATTAAACGAAACGTTGATTTTCTATAACCACGCTAGGATGATATATCCCGTAAATTGGAAGAAATAAAGAGTTGTTATTAGCCGAAAGATTATCGCGCGCTCAAATAAGACTCGCCGTCTTTTTACGTAGCCGAAACGAGCAAACGAATTCTTAACGCTAAAAACAAACACGTTACGCGATGAGTCTGTTCCCTAAAATAAAAAGTGATTTCATCACTAAATAAACACGTGGTTACGTCTCTCGATAGATCCAAAGAGATCCCGTTGTAATCCAAAAATCGAGACACGGACCCACGCGAATAAAAAGGAACGGGTCATTGTCAATAACGAACGATTGAACCAGAAGAATAACTCGTACCGCGTCTAAATCCGAGATACGCTCAGAAGGGAATCAAAACCCGAACTAATGCGTCTCGCAAAATAACAAAAGACGAGTTATTCAAAAGGACAATCCATTTGGTCGATATCTTAGTCACTGAATGTGGATACGTTAAAACAAACTGTATTGTCTGATGGATGATTTATTTTTCCGCAATAATCGACGGCATCACGCGTCCCCTGGATTGCAATGTGAGCCCCAAACCAAAATCCTAAGAAAGAGACTGAGACCATCGAGTGTGTGGAGGAATAAGGGTGGAAGAGAGATGCTGTGATATGTGTAATTAGACTGACGTTTGTTCTTCTTATCTTATATATCCGTAAATAAATAAACGCACACACCACGAATCATGCATATAAAATCATGCATACATACTAATGGACGCCGTTCACGCAGACTTCATCATTAAGCGGTTGTGGTTCCGAGAGAGCAGTCGACTAGTTAGGCAGTTTGACCAGTTACAGATTGACAGTTCTGAATCGGCAGTTGTGGCTTCGGAATCATCTTCGTCCGAGTATACTCAGTCTTCAGCCAGTATGTCTGCGACCGACGAAAAAGTGGCCGGATTGGAAAACTCTGTGAACAACATTAATGAGCAGTTAGCGGTGATAGCGGCCCAGTTAGCTAAGCTGGCCATGAGAGATGACAAAAGTGGCAGTAAACACGCTGAGAATGAGGTGAACGATGGACCTCGCTTTGGGAATGAGGATGACTATCAAGATTATATCCGGAAGCAGCTCGAGAAGGAGAAAGCTAAGGAAGAGGAGTGGAAACAACACATCACGCAGGAGGTGCAAGATCTACGTGGGGGAAGTTCCGAGAGTCAGGATTTTTATAACTTGAAGAATTGTTTATCAGCAACGGCTTTGCCTTTGAAAGTTCGATGGAACTGGGGATCCCACTGCCCACATGAATCAGTATGTCGCTATAATGAAGCACACAATCCTGACTGAGGATCAAGTCCTGGGACTGTTTAACACTTACCTAGAGGGGGCTGCCCTCACATGGTTTCATGCATTGCCGATGGTAACGAAGAGGGATTGGAAGGAACTAGCGAAGTCATTCATCGCTCAGTATAGCTTCAATACCATGCTTGAGGTCACTTTGAAAGAGCTAGAGAGCACTAAGCAGCAGACTGGGGAGTCATTTTCCGATTTTGTAAGGAGATGGAGGGCCAAGGCCACGGTTATGAAACAAAAGCCGCTTGAGCAGGATCAGATCCGAATGGTAGTCGGTAACACATTGCCGTATATTAAGAATGAGCTGCGGTATATGCCTTTTACCGATTTCAATCAGATGTATAGTTGTGCTTTAACTGTTGAGGGGGGATGGAGAACCAAAAAAGGCGTACACTAAATGGACGAAGTCTGGGTATAGTGCCGGAGGGCCAAGTGCGAGTGTGGAATCTGCAGCAGTGAAAGTGCTTGATCTTAATGCTATCAAAAAGAGGCAGTTCGCCAAATTTGATCAGACCTACGCAAAAGTTTTCGAACGATTGCAGAAAAAGGGGCTGCTGAAAGCTCTTACTCATTATAACAAGACACCGCCTCCTCCGCAGATACAAGCTAGGGGATATTGCGAGTTCCACAGCAATTATGGGCACACTATTGAGAACTGTGAGAGATTGAAACACGAAATCCAAGATTTAATCGAGGAGAAAAAGATAGCTGATCCTTCGTCAGCGAACCCTTCCACTAGGCGTAAACCATTGCCTAATCATAGGGTGAGCATGATCGGAGTTGGCTTGACAGAATGCGTAGTGATGGAATCCTTCGAGGAGAACGTAGAGGAGTTGCTGGATTCCGATGAAAGGAACAATGTAGGAAATGGTCTATATGTGTCCTTCCTTGGCGAGGAACAAGAGGATGAACCGATGGGAGAGGGATTGGATGGTGGAGCACCGTATGATGAAGATAGTGTCGAAGAGACCGGAGAAGGGTCGTCTCGAACTATTGTGCCTAATTTGGGTCTGTTTAGTGGAGGGGGAAATCCCGAGGTGCACTTGCATGAATATATGCGCGATATGTTTGTTGAATCCTTCGGGGTGGATGAGATTGCTCAGTGGTTCCACCATTCGCTGATAGGAGAGCCTTTGGGGTGGTTTCACTCATTACCCGACTCTTGCAAGTATGATTGGGATCAATTGTCAGATCTATTTCTAGAAACGTATCGAAGAGCTGAGGACAGGACTGCAGAGCGCTTTGCGATGCAGATCGGACCTATCAAGCGTCCGCTACCGAGGGTCAGTAAGTATAATGGCAACAAAGATCCGATGGAACACCTTCATTTCTACTTGTCGGCCATGGCGCCCTTGGGTTTTAAGGAAGAAGAGATCACCAGCTTGTTCTGTAATTCATTGATGGGTGAGCCGTTGATATGGTATATGTCACTTCTGATGTATGTTATGACCGATTGGGCGGCAATGACGAAGAGGTTTATCAAAGAGTATATGGTATGGATGTTGGCGGATCAAACCCCAGACTCCCCCTCTTATGAAACGCCCGAGGCAGTGTTGGCAATGCCTAGGTATGGTGGATACCAGGATCCTGTTAAGCATGCGAGGTTATTCCGCAACCATATGTACGACGCCGGATTCCCGCAATGTGAATTATATGAATATTTCCCGAAAACTTTAATGGGAGAAGCCTTGTTGTGGCACCAAGGCCTATCAGAGGAGGAAATGGGTCATTGGATACCGCTTAGGAGTGCTTTTGTGGCGAGATATGAGATGTATGTTCCATGGACGGGATCCCTAGAAGATCTGGATAGGATCAGGCAATTCCCCGAGGAACCATTTGTGGATTATGCTAGGAGGTGGAGGCACCGGTATGAACAGTGTCACGAAACAATGAGTGATAAGGTGCAGCTTATGTGCATACAGAGAGGAGCTATTCCGTTGGCAGCTAGAAGGATGAGCAAGTGTCCCTCCGAGATTACAATGATCTGATAGGTTGGGCTTTGTATGGATCAGCGGATCCTTTTTATTTGAATTCGAACGTTCCTCACGTTATGGATTTAATGATTGTGGATATTTGGGAAAGTTCCTCGGAAGAGGAAGATGCTAATCGGAGGATTCCTATCAATATTTGGGATGAATCGGATGATGAGCCAGAAATCGCCGTCATGACAAGGTCAGGACGAGTGGCCGAGGGAAAGGCACCTATGGTTGAGACTGAGATAGGGGAAGGGTCGGCTCCTAAGCCCGATGACCAAGTTCTTGAGCAGTTGAAGAAGACACAAGCTAAGTCCACAGTGTGGGAAGTTTTCTGCCATTCCAAGTACCACCGTGAAAACCTGATGAAAGAGCTGCAAAATTTGGTTATTTCTACCGATACCGAACCGGCAGCACTAGTAGGGGCAATCATGGCTCGAAAGAAAACTGAAATCACGTTTACCGACGAGGATCTCCCAGAAGAAGGGAAGGCTCACAATAAGCCTTTGTACATCCGAGCGGAAATCAACGGGAAGAAGACTAGCTGTGTGATGGTCGATGATGGATCGGCTATTAATGTCTGCCCGTTGAAACTCTTGTCTAAGTTGGGAGTGGAAAGAGGAGACTTGACAGCCTCGGAAACTGTGATTAGGGCTTATGATGATAGCCGTAGGCATATTGAAGGAGTCTTTAAGGCCAAGTTGAAAGTGGGGCCGTATGAGGAAGAAACTAAATTCACGGTGCTGGATATCCCGGTAACCTTTGTTGTATTGTTGGGACGCCCTTGGTTCCACAAGTTGGGAGGTGTGCCCTCCACGCTCCATCAAATGATCAAGTTTCCCTTCGGGGAGGAGATAGTGACGATCAGAGCAGAAAAATTGAGCTCGATGGTGGCATTGGGAATTGAGCCTCAGCTTTTCTCCGGATTCCAAGTTTCTGGGATTTACGAGTCTAGCATGACCTCCGATGTGGTGAAAATGATGAAAGGGGGTTTCATCCCCGGTATGGGCTTGGGAGCACACCATCAAGGGTTGCCAGAATTTTCGGATTTCAAGAGTCAGAAAACCCGAAGGGGTTTAGGATATGAACAGGGAGGTCCGTCCAACGCAAGTTGTGAAGGAAAGGTGGGCCTAAGGAAGTATTTTGTGAACGAGGGGCACGGAAAGGTTTATTCGGGGACTCCCGAGTCATGGACTAGCACCGAAGGAAAGATTCTGCCAGGTTTTGAGATCTTCAATGATGTTACTGACTGGGGCAAAGGAAAAGCGAGCTGCTTTGTCGAGGAGATTATGATGTTAGACTTGAATGCCGAGGAGCAAGTCATCACTGTAGAAGTAACTGCAGGAGCGGGAAATGAGCCCAGTACCTCCAAAGCATATAAGAAGCCCGAGAACCTCGATGATGAAAATTGTATTTCTGCTTTGTTTGAATCAGACGATGTAATCGCCAATACTATCATTGAAATGAATTCTGATTTTGCTTACTTGCTTGATGTTGATCGTGATCATACCATGCATTCTCATTCATATAACATGCCTACATTTGAAATCAATACAATAGAAATGTCAACTTTCAATCTTGGCACGGATAAAAATCCTAAACTTATACAAATTGCTCAAGAATTAACTATTGAAGAGAGGAAAGAATTCGAGAGAATAATTAAAAAATACGAAATAGTGTTTGCTTGGACATACGAAGACATGCCTAGAATTGATCAATCAATCGTAACTCACTGTATTCCAACATATCCCGAGGCGAGGCCCGTAAAGCAGAAGCTCCGACGCATGAGACCGAAATGGGTAGATAAGATCAGAGAGGAAGTGAAGAAGCAGTTAGAAGCAGGGTTCATCGAAGTAATCGACTATCCCTCTTGGGTCGCAAATGTGGTGCCCATCGCAAAGAAGGACAGCAAAGTAAGAATGTGCGTCGATTATCGAGACCTTAACAAGGCATGCCCCAAGGATGAATTCGCATTACCTCATATTGACGTATTGATCGACAGTGCAGCATCAAGCGTCTTACACACGAATGTGGACGGTTTCATGGGCTACATGCAAGTTCAGATGGCCGAAAAACACAAAGCAAAAACCTCGTTCACAACTGAGTGGGGGACGTACTGTTACAGGGTGATGCCATTTGGTTTGAAAAATGCCGGGGCAACTTACCAGCGAATGGCCACAGCACTGTTCCATGATATGATACACAAGGAGGTAGAAGTTTATGTGGATGACATGATGGTCAAATCGGAGACAAAAGAGGGGCATTTCACTGCACTCGAGAAGTTTTTGGCCCGAATTGCAGAATTCAAGCTAAGGTTAAATCAGAAGAAGTGCTTTTTCAGCGTTTCGTCAGGGAAAATCTTAGGCTACGTAATCGGAAATAAAGGAATTGAAGTAGATCCCGATAAAGTGAAAGCTATACAGGAAATGCCGGCACCGAAGAATGAGAAAGAAGTGAGAGGGTTTCTGGGGCAGGTTCAGTATATCAGTCGGTTCATAGCAAGACTCACCGCAATCTGCGAGCCAATCTTTAAGTTGTTAAGGAAAGACCAACCCACAATCTAGAATTATAAGTGTCAGCAAGCTTTGGACAGCGTCCGGAACTATTTGTCTAATCCGCCAGTGCTGAGACCGCCTAAACTAGGAAAGCCGCTTCTCCTCTACGTAGCGATTGAAGAGTGATCTATTGGGGCAATGCTGGCCCAAGAGGGGGACACCGGTGTGGAGCACGCGGTGTATTATCTGAGTAAGAAGTTCCTGGAGTACGAGCTCAAGTACAACATGATCGAAAAGACGTATATGGCAGTAGTATGGCTAACGAAGAAACTACGACATTATTTTCAATCATATAAAGTGATCATTATTTCTCTGACGGACCCCGTGAAGTATCTGTACCGAACTTCGTCTTTGACAGGGAAGTTAGCCCGATGGTTACTACTTTTATCCGAGTTTGACATTGAATATGTAACGAAGAAGGTTATCAAAGGGAGGGCCGTGGCAGAGTTTCTGGCCAACCAGCCTCTGAATGCGGAAGAGGAAGAGATAAATTATGATTTCCCCGATGAGCACTTAAACGCAATTGAAGTTATACCATGGAAAATGTTCTTCGATGGAGCAGTTAATTCGAATGGAGCCGGAGTTGGAGTACTACTTATTTCACCAGAGGGAGAAAGAATCCCGATGGCCAAGAAGTTGTCATTCCCTCTTACCAATAATATGGCCGAATATGAAGCGTGCATTTATGGCTTAGAGTCATTAGCAGCACTAAGAGCATCATATGTCGAAATTTTGGGTGACTCCAAGTTGATCATCGAACAGGCACAAGGAAACTGGGAAGTGAGGGAAGAAAGGCTACGTCCATATCTAGATCAGCTAGAAGGGTTGGCATAAAGATTCAAGGAGTTTCGTTTCTATCACATTCCTCGAGCGCAGAACCAAGCGGCGGATGCTTTGGCCACTTTGGTGTCAGTTTGGGACAACCCCCGGAACCTTGCCTCGAAACCGTTGGTATTGAGGAGATCGCACAAACCATGCTACGAGGACGTAATGCTGTTAGGGGCAGATGAAAAACCATGGTATTTCGATATCGTGAACTTCATGAAGCATGGAACATATCCGGCAGAGCCAGAACCAAGGGATCAAGCTGTGATTAGAAGGTTAGCTCGGCAGTTTGTCATCCACAACGACTTACTTTACAAAAGGCACATCGATGGGTTACAACTAAGGTGCTTGGATGCGAGAGAAGCCCGCGAGGCAATGGAATCAGTACATTCAGGAATTTGCGGGGCCCATATGGGAGGAGCAGTGTTAGCCAAGAAAATCATCAGACAAGGCTTCTATTGGCTCACCATGGAAAGAGATTGTAGCGAGTATGCGAAGAAATGCCACGATTGTCAAATCCACGGCGATTGTAGTCATCTTCTAGCCATGGAATTACATGTGTTAGCACCTATTTGGCCATTCGTGGCTTGGGGCATTGACATCATTGGTGAGGTAAGGCCTAATGCTTCGAACGGGCACAAGTTTATTGCAGTCGCCATCGATTATTTCACCAAGTGGGTAGAGGCAGAGTCATTTAGCAAATTGGGATCCAAGCAGATGAGAAAGTTCATTGAGAAACACTTGGTCACCAGGTTCAGAGTGCCTCATCACATGATCACGGATAATGGGGTCCAGTTTCAGGGGGAAGTAAGGAGTCTCTTCTGAGAATATGGCATTGAACATCATAGATCTTCTCCGTACCGTCCACAAGCTAATGGGGCAGTAGAAGCAGCTAATAAGAATCTTAAGAGGATTCTCATAAAAACGGTGGAATCACATCGGAATTGGCATGAGCAGCTCCCACTCGCGTTATGGGCTTATCGTACGACAGTTAGAACCTCAACTGGGGCAACGCCCTTCTCCTTGGTTTACGGAACAGAATCAGTCCTGCCGATTGAAATCGAAAAGCGATCGTTGAGAATCGCAGTGGAAGCGGAAATCCCCGAGACGGAATGGGTGAAGAGGCGATGTGAGCAGTTGGCGTTAGTTGATGAAAAAAGGATGGAAGCCCTTTACCATGCACAGTTATATCAAAGAAGGATGGCTCGAGCTTTCAATAAAAAGGTCAAGACCAGTCCTATCAAAGAAGGAGATTTGGTGCTGAAACAGATTCGTGTGACGCACACCGACCCTAGGGGCAAGTTTAAACCTAACTGGGAAGGGCCATTCGTCGTGAAGAAGATACTAAGCAAAGGAGTGGTGAAGTTAACTACCATGGACGACATGGAATTCTCCGAACCTACCAACCTGGATAGGCTTAAGAAATACTTTTCGTAAAAAAAAAAGAAAGAAAAATTCCTGATAGGTTGAAAACCCGCAAAGGGCGGCCTATGCAACAATAAGGGACATCCCAGTGGGTGAAAACCCGAAAGGGCACTCATTTGAAAATTCCGGGATAGTAAAAGGAGAGGAGAAAAATCACCGGGATCCGAAAACCGAAAGGCGGGTCCTGGTAACAATAGTTATAACTTGAGCAATTACAAAAACAATGTATAAGAGGCTAAGTATTTCTGTTGTTTGTAAATAAATAAAAGCATGAATATATTTGACGAGAATGATTGGAATCATCATAATCTACTGAATGCATGGTAATATGAATCATGAGTTATACATTTCCTACCTTACTTTTCACAATAAAAAAAGCCTACCTGCTATCCACCCCATTCCCTATACATCAGCTATACATCGGGGTAACTCTAATGAAAACTACAAAGCAGTACATAATAAGCCTAATATGGAGGGAAGTCCCAGTAGGCCTCAAACCCCCTCAAATGTGATGCCCGCTCCGCAGATAAGGTCTCCTCGGTAACTCGGAGCCTCTCCTCAGCAACTCGTGCTCTCTCCTCGGCAGCGAGGCGTCCTGTGGTCTCAACATGCACCCTCTCCTCGGCAGCGAGGCGTCCAATCGTCTCATCACGCGCCCTCTCCTCAACGACAAGACGTCCAGCAGTCTCCCTCCGCATCACCTCTGACCAGTGGTCGTTCCGCTCTTGGTACACCTGGCCAACCCTGGCATCGGCCTCCCGCACCGACTCACTCCGTCTCCGCTCATGGGCGTGAAGATCGCTCTAAAAAAGGAACAAAAAAAAAAGAAAAACAGATGTGAAAAAAAAAAAGCAGCATAGGCAAGAACAAAAATCATACATACATGCATGCATTCCACTACACTAAAATAAAGTAAGCATACATACCAGGTGATCGGCACAGCGCAAGCTGAGGCGGTCTCGGAGGTAACCGGACAGTCCCACATAATCTGTACAAGTCTCTCTCGTAGTCTGCGAAGCGTCGGAAGGGTCAAATGGCACCCTCGATGTGAAGATGGGAGGAGCCATCTCGACACCCGCATAGGCTACCCCGGACTCATCATAACAAAGGGTCGCGAAATCTCTCCCGTAGTCCGGAACGGGCACACCGAAGGAGGACCTCTCCGGTCGGGCAGCACTGGAGGACTCGCCGACATAGTAGGGTGGCTCGCCCGCAGATGTCTGAGCTCGAGTGCCGTCAAAGAAGTCCAACAGATGAGCGCTCCTCTAGGACCCCTCCTGCAAATAAAAACACAATAAATACCACTAACCATCTCATGAATAAAGGTAAATAGGCTGAACCACTCACCGGGACCTCCTCCTGACCGAAGACTGCCGCGACAGCCTCCCGCGAAAATACGTCTGCCACGGGATCCACCTCCATCGCCGCCGCTGGGGCATCCCTCGCGCTCAATAGAGTCGATAGGTAAAGATCACGGCCCCCGGCATGAACCCACACCTCTCTACCGACGAACCGACGGGTCAAGTCCTGACGGATGACCGATAAGGGCATGGTCCGCACCGCGAACATGGAAATGGGAATCTCGCCTGGTGACCAGTGTGCGTCCCTAATCCCAGTGATGCCCCGGTCGCCCAAATACCAAGCCCGCACGCAGGGGCCGGTGAGCACGCACTGCTGCTCCTGGATCAAAGTCACGTACATGTAGTCGGGACCAAAGTCAAGGTCGTCCCACCTAAACTTGATCTAAAAAAAACACAAAGAGAAAGTCAGATCCGATCAAACAAGAATCTAGCACGACTAGAAGATATCTACCTGTCCCAGGGTCCGCGAGTCAATCCAGTCTAGGAGCCGCGCCACCGTCCTTCTCTTCTCTGCGCCTAGGTCAAACTCTCTCCACCGAGTCATAAGAGGGAGCCTCAGTACTCGTGGTCGAGGCCGGGACTGGCTAGGAAGAATCCGCCTCTCGTACGCCCAAACCTGCGGTAAAAACAAGGGTCATGAACGTAAAAGCGCGAAGAAGATAAAATGGGCGAGTCAAGGATGCGTCACGTACCAATAGGGCAAATGTGTAACCACCGAAGTCCTTACGCTTCCGGCAAGTCAAATCCAAAAACTTATATAAGAAGGCTAGGCCCGCTCCCGCCCAATCATAAGACGCTGCTGCATCCAAATTACTGAGAGCCTGAATAAGACCAGCGTGTACCTTTCCGCTCTTGGTGCGGAAAATCATCTCACTCAGGGTATACACTAGGAAACTACGAACTGCCAAGTCAGCATCGTCCGTCTCGTAAAAATCCCGACGACTCAAAAGGCTCGCAGTAGAAACAAACTTCGCTGGAGAAGATCTGGCGCCTGGGTAAACTCCCGGCCCAATCAAAGTAGCTAGCCTAGCGCGGTCGACCCGCGGACGCATCGTGTCAAAACAGAAGGGAACTGGAGTGCTACTCCCCCGCAGCCCTGTCAGCAAGGAGAAATCTCTGGGCGAGATGGTCATCTCCCCAAAAGAAAGGTGGAAGGTGTGGGTCGAGTCAACCCACCGCTCGCATAAGGCACGCAGGCCAAAACGATCGCACACCCCGTTGGTGCGGGGCAACGCTGAAATAAAGGGCTCGAAGCCCAACTCACGCACACAGGCTCTCGCCGCGGTGCCTAGCATAGCATACCACGTATGGATCTCGGCCGTAGTCCCGGAAATCTCGACGAACTAGAAAGAACAAGGCAGAAAAATTTAAATGTGATTCCTAAGCGTACGTTTGATGAAAACACGTTAGGACTAGTTATTCCTTCAGTCGGGGTCTAACCTAGAGACATCTGGTCAATTTGGACCAACTTTCTGTAAAAATCTCTCCTTTAGGGTCGTTTATGTAAGGTTTAGTTAATTCTTTATTCTTTAATCCACTCTCGTCCCCATTGACAATGAGCATTAGTTAAGTTTTCACTATTCACGTTTACTATTCACGTGCACTATTCACGTTTTTACTATTCACATTGTCTTTACTGTTAGCATGCATAAATTCGTAGTTTTACTATTCACATGCATATCGCGCGCATTCTTACACAGAAATAAACAAGTGTTACTTGTAAGTAAAGAAATTCACGCTTTCTAGCTAAAGTCCTCTAAGGCAATCTAAAGGTTAGCATGCAAATCATGTTCGGATAGGAATACTAAAGCCTAGAATTTGAATCAAATAACGAAAAAGTGAGAAAGTACTTACCTCGTTGCAGCGTGTCCGGCTCAGATGTGTCTCAGGATCGTGGAAAGGGTCCACTCTATCCAGGTTCACGTAAACCTCCTCCATGCCTCTCGTGCCATCGCATTCATCCAAATCCATCCCGAGAATAATCCAAATCAAAATCTAGAGAGAGAAGGTGTGGGGTTGAAATGGAACCCCACCACCTTATATAGGGAAGAGGAATGGCATTCTCGTAAATAGTGAAAAAAGTACGATGTGACATAAAGGTAAAAAGTAAATAATTAATTATCAGGCGCACAGACTTCCGATTTGCAGTCCGTTTCAGCCTGCGTTTCTCCCAGACAGCGACCAATACTGTCAAGATATGAACTCCCGACGACAGCCAATTTTTACAGAACAGTGGCACCAGTCAAAATACAGACGACAGTCAATAAAAAAATAATCGACAATGTGAATCATTCCGAACCAAAAAGACATTCCTACCAAACCATTCGAACCTCCAGGACACTAGATCCAGTGAGAAAATACAGACAACGGTGTTTTGAAAGAATTCAGAATCGTTAAAAAGAACCTTTTTGCCCTTGAGCCACCTTACCTACGGTTCACGACCGAGGTAGCTTTTCAGCCATCTTACCTACGGTTCACGACCGAGGTAGCTTTTTAGCCATCTTACCTACGGTTCACGACCGAGGTAGCTTTTTAGCCATCTTACCTACGGTTCACGACCGAGGTAGCTTTTCAGCCATATTACCTGCGGTTCACGACCGAGGTAGCTTTTTAGCCATCTTACCTACGGTTCACGACCGAGGTAGCTTTTTAGCCATCTTACCTACGGTTCACGACCGAGGTAGCTTTTTAGCCATCTTACCTACGGTCCACGACCGAGGTTGCTTTCGGACCAATTTTACCCACAGTCAACTCAGGCTAGGGTCCGTAAGAAGAACATCCACCGACGGCCGATTCAGAGGTGAGGCTGGAAAGAATCGGAGAACGACACCGGAACGCGCAACGCGAAGGTCAGGTATTCTTCCTCCTACTCTTTATGTGTCTTTTACTTTTATATGTTTCACATTACATGTGTTGCGTTAGCAAAAAAACGTTTTCAAAACACACACATCACTGTCAAAATAGCAAAGTAGGGGCAACTGTAGACACCGAGTCAGAGGACCTGTGACGAAAACCTGAAAACAAGACGGTTGAAGCGGTTGATTTCGGAAGTTTAAAAAAAAAATAAGTACATAATAAGGAAGAAAAAGTTACGACGGGTCGCTGTTGTCGATCGGATGGCTCGCGAATGCTTAGCGGCATGGTGCGAGTGCTTAGCGGCAACCGACGCGCGTTCGATGACAGTCGGACGCCCGCTCGACAGCACGAAGCGCGCGCTCGACGTCCGTCGGACGCACGCGTCCAACCACGAATGGCACGCGCTCGATGTCCGAGCGATGCACGGGCCCGGCGGCGCGGAGCGCACGCTCGTCGGCCACGAGGCGTGTGCGCCCGGCAGCGCGGAACGCGCGTTCAGCGGCCACGACGCGTGGGCGCCCGACGGCACGAAACGCGCGCTCGACGGCCACGGGACGTGCGCGCCCGACGGTGCGAGACGCGCCCCGGCAGCCGTCGGGCGAGCGCCCAACAACGTCGGGCGAACGCCCAACGATCGTTGGGCGAACGCCCAACGGCAGTTGGGCACGCGCCCAACCTTTCGTTGGGCGCTCGCCCAACGCTGTTGGGCGGCCGCCCAACTATTGTTGGGCGATCGCCCAACAATGTTGGGCGGCCGTCCAACATGCCTTGGGCGGCCGCCCAACCCTCTTGGGCGACGCCCGATTTTGCTCGGGCGTCGCCCATTCTTCCGAGGATCCGATTTCCTATAAAAGGCACGGATCCCCATGCATTTGAGAAGGGGGGAGCTTTTTTTGGAAGGATTTTCTCACTCTAGACATTTTTAGAGAGAGAAAATTTATTTTTTGGGAAAAAACATTTTTTTTCCTAAAAATTCCAAATCTCCTAAAAGTTAAAATTTTATCAAAAACATCGGGAAGCACGATTCGTGGAATCAATCGACGTCAACCGTCAATACCGAACTTAAGGTATTATCCGAGGACTAGACTCTTTTATTTTATTTAATTTATTTCCTTCTTCTATTTATTTTTATGTTATGTTTTTATTTATTTAGTTATTCATTTATTTTATCACTTTTTATTTAATTTTGGGTATTTATTTAATTTTCATCTCGTGTTGAATAAAATTGGGTTTTGTTTTAAAATAAAAAACCTCGTTTTGATATCCCAATACGAACCGTGATCCGATAAAAAGGTAGTTCGGGTATTGAAAACGTTGTAATTATAAGTTTTTAATTTAAAGAAATTTCCAAATAATGTTTTAAAATAAAAACGTCGTTTTAGGAACTTCCGTTATTGACTATGACCCATTTTTGGTAGTTCGGAAATCCAAAACGATTGAATTAGACTTAATTTAAAGCTTTTGAATAAATCTGGAAACAATTGGAGTGCTGCTGTAATTTTCCGTTTCTGTCACTAACTGCTGTTTACCGACGGATTTTCCGTCGGTAAATCTGCTGGAATGTAAAAAAATGATGTTTTGGTCCCTGTTTCTTAACTTTTAAGCTTTTGGTCCTTTGTATATATATGTGTATTTATGTAATATAGATTTTCAAACTATTTTTAGACATTTGATACATATAGTTATTTAGAATGTTTATATATCATTTTTTTATTTTATTTTAAATATAAGTATATGTATATATATCTTTTCTTTTCTTTTTCCTTTACTTAAATGGTAATGAATTTTATTTTAAAATGATATTTACTTGGGTATTTTGGGGAGTGATTAATTAGTAGACATTTTGTGGATAAATGGATATTATTTTGACATTTGTAGGTATGTATATATATAGTTTTGGGCTATTTGGATTATATTAGTTATTATTAGATGAAACTATTTAGGAGACAAATGATATTTTCTTATTTAGGGGTTTTATTTATTATTTTCACATGTTTAAAGTAAAAATGTATTATATTTAGTATTTTCATATATGTATTATATAGTATCTTTTCATTAACCTTTATTTCATGTTTCTTTTTGGCTAAAATGTATATATATATATGCCTATATTATTTTCTTTATTCTTTTGGTCATTCATGGGTCCATGTTTCAAATGGGCTTTATTTGGGAGTGAGTTTGGATTTAATATGTTTATTGTTGTAATTATGACAAGTAAAGAATCCATTAAGTAAAAAGGGGAAAATAAATCACAAAAAGGATTTTCAATTTAATTATTTAAACTAATAGATTTTTAGAGGTTCCTAATGTAAATAAATAGTGTTTTCTTGACATTTCAAATTGTTTCTCAAAACACCACGTTTTAAAACCTTAGTCCGTTCCAACGACGGATTAAGCGAACCTTGTAATTAAAATCATTTTCATGGTGAATGATAGAGTTTTCGGATCGTTTTCTTAATGATTTATACAAAATAAATTGACTTGTATGCTTAACCACGTTTTCTTATTAAAGGTTTTTTTACCTTAACGTTTTCAAACACTTGAGTCGTTCCAACGGCGATTCGGGTGAACTCCATCAAACGGGGTTTTGAAACGTACCTAAATCGTTCCAACGGCGATTAAGGTACGAACCATGTAAATAAACTCGTTTTGGGGAAATGAGTTAGTATAGAATTAACACGCAACACGACATATAAATCCCGTGGTAAATAAACCACTTCTTTCTGCCTCCCCTCTCTTTGTATGTATATCAAATTGATGTAAATGGGTGATTCTTTACTAAAGTGGCTTTTCAATAATATATGCTCAAAACGGTTTCTAAAAAGAGAAAGAAAAGGTTTCAAATGAATTTTAAACTTAAAGAAGTATACGATTAGTCCGTTATCGCCTAACATGCTGAGTAGGAGGCCGGTGGTTCATAACCGGGCGATGTCGGGGTGCCTAGTAGCCTTTCTCCGGAAAGGAGCTAGCCTTCTCGGCTCGTACCTAAGTTTCTCGAACCCACACCGGTCTCCCGCAAGGGATTGGTGTTCATTTTCCCATTCGTGGGTGGCGACTCTTCCATATCTCCGAGCTCCGGTCCTGCCGAGCAGCTTGATTCCACGATTGGTTGCTTTCGGCGCCAATCACCGCTTACGTCGCCATGAGGTGTCCACCCCCCGGTCCGCCCGGGAGATTAGGCCGCGGCACCTCGTCTAACAACAGCATACCATAGAATTCCAACAAAAGCCCACTTCCAAATCTCCATTTTTAACTTTATCCCTTTAAATCAGAAACAAATGGAAATAAAACTATGGAAGAAGTGAGTTCAGAAGAACCCAGGTGAGAAAGGCAGCAGAGTTCCTGAGGAAATGGGAATTCCACCTAGGTTCATTTTTGAACCATCATCAACCTTTTTTATTATTATATATAAATTAAATTTACAATTTATTGAGTAAAAGTTCATTTTTGTTTAACGGGAGAGAGAGGACTGAGAGAGGGAAATAGTAGAGAGAGAGAGGGGTCGAAGGAAGAAGATAAGGGTAATTTAGTAAATTTACAAGAGATAAGACTATTTTAGTAATTCTATAAAGAGTGGGCCTCACTTTTTTTAATGTTATAATAAAAAATGATGATGTGGCAGCTTTGACCAGTGTTGACCGGTCATAAAAACCGGATGTACACTTTAGTGGGAGGTCACCTGAAGTTCGTACGGTTTAGTGTGACAAAATTTTGGTTGTACATCAAAGTGTGATTTAGGGTAAAGATTGTACACCACGTATGTAATTTACCCCAAATTTTAAATTCTTTGTGGCTTTATGAACTATAGTTTATTAATCATAGCGTTTATGATACAACCCTTCTTAGGAATTGCACAATAAGAATTATCTTCGGATGAAAATAATCAAAAACACCTTTACACTTTTTTACCAAGTGTTTGCTGAGTTTTTATTTAAAATTCTGTATGCCAAAAACAAAGAACGTTAAAGCCTTTTGTCAAATATTAATATGAAGTGGACCTTTAACTATCAGCTTGAGCTTTTAGTTCAAACGGTTCCATAACATTGTATCAGAGCCAGTGTGGCTAAGTGGTTTTAGGGTTCAATTCTTGGCAGCCCCATTTGTTGATTTAATTGCAGGGCATGGTAATATAGACCTGTGTGGTGCGCGCTTCAATCCTAGTGGACATTCACGTGTGGGTGTGTGTCAAATACTAATATTTTGATAAACTCAATTATTATAGGAATATTGACTTGTCGTTATTAATGAGATTGTGTAACCATTGGAATTTATATTTGCCATTTTAATTCCCTTGTGTAACCGTTAGAATTCATATTTGCCATTTTAATTCCCTTGTGTAACCGTTAGAATTCATATTTGCCATTTTAATTCCCTCCGGATTTACTTCCCAACCATTACAATTCATTTTCCTTCCCTATTTATTTAGGAATTGTAACATCAGTTTGAGCACACAAAAAACTATTCTTCTCGTTCATCTTTTCTAAACAAAAAATACAAAGTTCTTAGTTTGTGCATATATTATAATGTTCATTCATGATTTATGAATGCACACAACACTCGAAGCCATGCTAATCCTGGAGGACGGTCCTTTGATTTCTACTGCACCAGGGGTAGAGCGAAATCGTCTTTTAGGATAGTGGCCTTCCCACGACATGGCAAATCTCTTTACATCTAGATAAGTTTTCGTATTATTATTTTAAGTGCAATAAATAGTTAATATAAATAAGTCTTCTTAATCTATATAGGATTCGTGCCATTTAGGAAGCTTCCTAATTCGAATCGCTTGCAACAAATCTACTAGTTCGAACTATATCACACGTCTTTGCTTCAAGAAGCACTTTGTCCTTAAGGTGGAAGTCAGGATAGTCTCGAACAAAAATGGAACAACGAACTCAAGATGTATCTTCCAAAGTGTCTCCAACTCATTGAACTAAGAGTTGCTTTTCAGGAATACCATCAACACACTGAGTGTGAATTGCACAAATAGCCAAAGGAACGTTTAGGGAGTTCGTGACTGCACGAAGTTGGTCCAAAGATACCGGAGGAGCAACTAGTTCACCTCGAAACTTTTTAAGGTAGGAGACATGGAAAACATTATAAACTTTGAACGAGTAATTCTAAACGGCAAGCAATAATCCCGATTTTCTCTAATATTTTGTAAGGCCTAAAGTATTGATGAGCTAACTTGTGACTCTCGCCAAGTTCGTCACTGCACGAAGTTGGTCCAAAGATGCCGAAGGAGCAACTAGTTCACCTCAAAATTTTTTAAGGTGGGAGACATGGAAAACATTATGAACTTTGGATTGAACGAGTAATTCTAAACGGTAAGCAACGACCCCGATGTTAAAAATGAGCTAACTTGTGACTCTCGCCAAGTGCCAACTACTTTTGTTTATACATCTGGAGTTTAACGAGGACTAGATCCCTAATGTTAAAAATGACTCCATGAGGATTATTATTAGCGAGCTATTTGATTTGGTGTTGAGCGGAGCATAAAATTCTTTTAATTCCTGAAGAATCTTGTCCCGATCGATTAGTAACTCATCCACGGCTTGTACTGAAGAAGCGTGATGAGTGTATGTTGGAACTACCAAAGGGAGGTGACCATATCATGCTTAGAAAGGACGGATCTTGGAATTATGGTTATAATTAGAATTGTAACTGAATTCTGCCAAGCTTAAGAAGGTATACCAAGTGATTGGTTTCGCGGAAGAAAAGGCTCGTAAATACTATTTGAGGCCCAATTAACGACCTCAATTCGCCCATTGATTTCAAGATGATAATAGCTTTATCTTAGTGCCGCTTATTCAAATAAATTCTTTCAAAATTTGCTCATAAAAATAGGGTCTTAATTGGAAACAATGGATGGTATTGGAATGGAAGCTTTTATTGGATTTCCTTCAATTAAGGAGGGGAACCCATAATGCCAAACCACTATATCCGCAAAGAGTTGAGTGACTTCGATGGCTAAAAAATTGCATTTAAAGTGCCAAACTGTGCGTATTTGTTCAGTCGATCTACCACAACTAAGGGGATGTGTAACCTCGTGAATTTGGGATGCCAATAGTAAAATCCATCATTATGTCTTACCAAACCAAATTGGGAATTAGAATGGGTTGAAGAAGTCCATTTGTAGCTTGAGTCGAGAATTTGTTTTTCTGGCACTACACAATTCTCAATAGACGAAAGAACATCGATTTTAAGATGGTGCTAGTAGAATAAAGACGTTAGGCGAACCACGGTACGTTTTTGGGCTATATGGCATGTTGATTTAGTTAAATGAAATTCCTCGAAAAGAGGTATACGCCGTGAGGAGTTGGGACTGATATACATCCGTCCTTTAAAACAAAGTATGTTGTTGTTGACTGTGTACCCCTGAAGTAAGTTTCGCCAATTAAATTTATCGTGAAACAATTGCAAGTCGCCTAATGTCTTGTTTTCTAGGCATAGATTTTTAAGAAATTATGAGAGAGGTTGACTCAATAGTTGTAGAAGACTATCAATAATTTCCGTATTTTCAGTTTCTCAGACCTTTGAAAGAGCGTTAGTCACAAAATTAGTATGCCCTACTTTATACTCAATTCGAAAATCATATCCTAATAATTTCCAAACATAGAATTATTAATCTGGGACCTATATCACTTGATGGTATAATTCCTCGAGGCTTTTGTGATTGGTTCGGATAATAAAGAAATGCTCGATTAGATATTGACACCATTTTTTACTACTTATGTGAGTGCATACAGATCTTTAAGGCAAGTCGAACTTCCTTGCATTCGTACGCCCAATTTCTTGCTATAATATGCTAATGGGTGACCATTTTGAAGGAAAACAACGTGGATTCCCACATTGGAAACATTTGTCTTAATGATAAAAGTCTACATAGAATCAACAAGCCGTAGTACGGGCATTATGTTTGAAATAGCCTTTTTCTCTCCTGTTTCAGCTCCACCCAAATTAATGATTAATATCCAATTAACTCTTATATATTAATAATATTTACTAAGTTAATGATTATTATCTTCATAAACCTTGTATTATTATTAACAGCAACCTATTAATGAATAGAAAGCTCAATTTGACACAGCCAAATATTAATTTGCCTAAATGTAATTTTGGTATAATCTTTTTTTCTTGTCAAATTATTTCAAAATTAAAAAAATCATTTGTCACCAAAACATAAATTATATATGTATTGACACATGTTATTTTATATTCATGAATTAGTAATACATATACATAAACGAAGGTTTGGCATTTGAAGAAAGTCATATGAGTCACGTAAAAACAACCCTCTTCCCACAATGTTGCCTACGTCTATATGTGTAATCACAATTTTTGATTCGACATATATGATTGATTTAAAATATGCACATATTGGTCATTTTACATACTAATGATAATAATTAATCACAATTTTATCAAATACTAATAATCAAATAGTAAACAGCTAACAATAAATAACAACAGTTGAACCAAGCGAGCGTTTATATAGGAGAACTTCTATACTGGATCCGGTGTAATGAATACGACCAGTGAAAAAAAGAGAAATATATCACATTATTAGAAAATGGTTAGTGTAAAAAAATAAAGTGTATAAATATCATGTTTTTATTGATAAGATCCAATATACCGAAACCATATTAGAATTTCTCCATCGTATGATTAGTTTTTGTTTTTACAACTAAAATATAACTTTTCATAATATCACACATTATTTATTAATAAAATATATTATCAATTATAAAAATGGATTATTATTTAAAATAATTATAAATATTATGTTTACTTGTGATGCATGGGCATGCAACTAATTGCCTTAAAAGATTTAAGATGAGAGGGAATATAATATAAATAGATATTTTTATAAAGATTTAAGGAACGCCCTCAAAACAAAAAGAAAAAAAAAGAAAAGAAAGGGGATTTGCTATAAGTAGATTAATCCAATGGCGAATACAAGATTGCTATGTTGGGAGGCCAATTTCACATTTGCATATATATATATATTTTTTTCACCCTATAAGTAGATTAATCCAGTGACAAATACAAGATTGCTATGTTGGGGGGCCAATTTTACACTTGCATATATAAAAAAAAAATTCCACACTATTTTGACACTCTCAACATCAATCTTTCGGGGAGACGGATAGGCCAAAGCCCTTTAAGCCCCCTGCCTCGGCCCCTGGATTAATATATCACCGCACACTCCACGTGGATCTTCAAATAAAATTCTCTAGATGCGTACACGAGACACACCATACTCAGAATGACACAAAGAAAGACTCTCCACAAAATTTGTCATACTATCTGTTGCACGATTTCCCCTTTTATAGGTGCGGATAAACCTAATCTCCTGTAATTTTGCTATCTAACAGTTAGTCAAGAAAATGGATGATTAGGACCCATATAGCCTAACATGTAACCAATTACAACCATGAGAACTTTGTAGTAATTCCAAGCAAATTTCATACCAAAATTAAGACTCCACAACTCCACTAAGTCGAGAAAATTCCAATGTTAAGTGTAACTAACGAGCCAAATACCCTTCCAGTCCCGAATTAAGTTGCGAATTGAAGCCTTTCTACACGTCCCATCATTCATTATAGTACATGGATAAAGTCCTAACTTGTTCTATCATTCTTTTTGCAAAGTGTATATTTTCCTCAAACCTACGAAATGGTACAATTATATCCTTAAACAAATAAAGTCAATTTTACTAATATCTTATAGAAAATTTAAACATACTGGTTTGCTGCTATTTTATCCGTTAGTTAATTATTAATTATTACATCAGACATTTCAAACTTAAATTATGTATAAAATATTTATTCTGTTACTGATATAGTTATAAATAACCTAATAAAATGTCACTATTTAAGTCTATTAGTTACAAATTAATCACAAAAAAAACTATTTAAATTATTTATTACAGTATTTAAATTTTATGCTAATATATATATATATATAAAATTTTGTTCACGAACTAATTTATTTAGAAAACGATGTGAATTATCTATTATATTCAAATTTTTTATTAGGTAAATGTAAAATTGATTTTTTTAACAATTAGTATTGTGCCCGCGCATTGCACGGGTAGATAAATTTTTTGTACAAAAATTTAACATTTTAATATTTTTAAAATTTTATATCATTTACATATAGTGATATTAATATTTTGTTTTGAAGCTCTTAGCCTAGTGGTTGAGAGCTTACCTATGCCTTGGGAGGTCATGGGTTCGAATCACATCCGGGTCTGGTGGGGATTTTTCTTTCTTCTTTAATGTAAGCGCATTGCGCAAATTTTTTTAAAAAAAAATATTTTGTTTTGAAATAATAAATTTACAAATTATAAATAATTTAAATTTACAAATTGCTTGATAATAATGTTTGGAAGTTGTTGAAGTCATAATCTATTATCCATATTGACATGTTTGCAAAGGATCTTTCCTTTCCGTTTTTGTATAATATTTTTTCTATATAATCTTACAATTTTAAAATATTTAAAACACTTTGCGCCGATATTTTTTCAATCAAATTTCAGCTCTCCTCAAAAAAAAAAATCTCTTGCTTTCTAAAATATTTGATAAATTTATGAAATTGAAATAAACATGTCTTTCTTTTTAAATTTTATTTGGTTTATATAGTAGTTTGGATGTTTAAATATTATGTTAATTATTACAACAAAAAATTAAATGTGTGGTTTTAATGTTATTTACATATATTTTATCGTTATATAATTTTTGTTTCGTTCTGATATTTTGCAAGTTATTTTATTATATCTATTCAATATAAATATAATTTTTTTTCAATTATATTGGTTTTAATGCTATTTATTAAAGTTTTATTTAATTAAAACTGAGGAAGCAGGAAACGCGACGCAGGACATCCCAGCTAGGCTGGCACCCCCTGCAAATCGGAACCCGAGACCCGATATTATTAATGAAAAAATGAAAAATGTAATAGTTACATCAACAAGAAAGAAAGTTAAGTGAACCGAAACATAGCACGGTCACATGCGTTCTCAAACAAGAGAGGAATACAAAACTGTGGTGGCGAGTCCCACTAAATTTTTATGTCGTTTTGTCGACCGAAAGCAGCCAGGCTATCAGCAACCTTATTACCCTCACGGTAGACATGTGAAATTACGACTTGCATATGATTCAAATGGGAGAGGATGCTATTTATTAAAGTTAAATTAATAGAATTTGAATGAATCCTTGCATATTTTTTGTCAATGTGTTATATATTTTTTCAGTTATATTAGTTTTAATATTATTTACTAAAATTAAATAAAGAGAATTTGAATGGATCTTTAAATATTTTTTTGTCGTTATATAAATTTTTTTTAAGGTATTTTGTAAGTAATTTTATTATATCTATTAAATATAAATATAATTTTTTTCAGCAATATTGGTTTTATGCTATTATTAAAGTTAAATAAATGAAATTAGAATGAGTCCTTACATATTTTTTGTTGTTATATTTTTTTTTTGGGATATTTGTAAGTTATTTTATTCTATCTATTAAATATAAATTAAATTAGATATAATATAATATAATATAATATAATATACTTTCTTTTATTATATTTTGACACTCATAAAAAAAAGCATCTAAAACTCTCCTCATTAATTTCTCTTTGCTTCCACTATTATATAGATAGTATAGATATAGATATAGAATTCATCACTAAAAATGAGAAAAAAACTTAGAATGATAATCATGACAAAACATGATTTATAATTGAAATAAATTTCATTGTAAGTATAAGTTTCAATACATATTTAATTATTTTCTTCAATATGTCTCATACTTCAATAATAACTATTGTGTGAATCTTTAAATCTATTCTTACAAAAAATGCATAAAAATGAAAAGTTCAATTTATATGAGTTAGATAAACCCAAATTAAAAAAATCAATGGATTTCACCAGATTCTGAATTTGGAAAATTAATCTAACTCCAATTTAACCTAACAATTGAGGTCATATAAAGCCGAAAATCCAAATTTTAGTTAGAGTTTACAATCGAAACGATTACACCTAACAACTTATACTTAAAAAGAATCAAAATATACAAAATCCTTATTTAGTCATTTTGAAAAAAAAAACAACTAAAAAAGATAATATAGATAAGACAGTGAGAGATGGGGAACAACACAATTGAGAACAAAATAACTATTACATTTGAAAAAAATAGAATAATTACCTTTTGAAACATAACGATTTCCTATAATTTTTGACACATTTGCTTTTCCCAATTTCAGTTGGTTATGCGCCTTCTATTTCCATTAGATTACTTCAATTGGAGATATCAAAGTCCAAATTCTACAAATTCTTGAAAAAAATGCTAGTAAACAGTTTATTAATGAAAACGGCTCCTAAATAAATCTGAATTTCTTAATGAAGTAAGAACAAAATTATAAAACTATATTATTTGAAGTAAGAACAAAATTATAAAATTAACAACAAAACTAATACATAATCAAAATTAAAGGCCGAGGAGGCCTTAAATTTTCGATGGCCATTGAATATAATGATAAAATACTATATATCATGGTTTATATATAGGTTTATTTGTGACTTTTGGATTTCATTCCCTTTGAGTTTTTTTCATCTTTTATTATCTTAATTAATAAGCTAGTAATTTACAATAAATAATGTGTTAATATAGTATTAATGATATAGAGATAATTAAAACTCATTAACTCGTTTATTTTTTTGCTCCTACGATGCCAACTAGGCTAAAAAGTCTCTGAAATACTTCTTCTAATTTCTCTCTACTTCCACTATTACTAGTATTTTGCCCGCGCGTTGCGCGGGTGGATAATTTTTTGTACAACATTTTAATATTTTTTAAATTTATATCATTTACATTTAGTGATATTAATATTTTGTTTTAAAATAATTTAAATTTACAAATTGTAAATAAATTAACATACATATCTTTATAATTGCTTGATCATAGGTTTTTTTTATTAAAAGCGGAGGACTAGAGGCGGATTTCAGACATCCCAACTATGTTGGCACCCCTAAAGAACTGTCCCCAGAACCCGAAATGGAATAAATGAATAAAAAATAAAAGAATACAAAAGAGTCCAAAGCCAAGTTCAAGCAAAGCGAAATGTCGCTCGGCCAGAATAATTGAAAGCTAATAAGCTATTATAGAATATAGGGGGTGAGTCCCACCAAGTTACCTCATTGGAAGAGCGAGCATAGCTAGCCAAAGCATCCGCCACCTGGTTACCCTCGCGATACAAATGCGTGACAACCACCCTCATCATAGCCATTTTCCGCTGATAGTCTGCCCATTCTGATCTCAGAGTCCAAGGAACAGTAATACAATGGTTCCGAAAGATAGCCACCACATAAGTCGAATTGGATTCAAGCCAGACCGAGTCCCACCCTCGACTGTGCGCTTGATTAAGTGCAAAGAGAGCAGCTCGCAGCTCCGCAAGGTGCACGAGGTTGTCCGTAGCCGGGAAAGAGAACGCGCCAAAGCTAATGCTTGCATTATTTCTGAATATACCTCCACATCCCGCTGCACCGTTCATCAAGGAGGCGTCTGAGTTCACTTTTACCCAGCCAGTAGGCGGCGGCATCCAAGGAACATGTATAATTTTGGGAGCTTTGGAGAGGCGAGGGTTAAGGCCCAAGTTGTGAAGAATTCCCAGTTCCGTGGTCGAGTTCCAGACGTGACCATTTTGAAAATGATCCGTCCGTCTAATGTGAAACCAAATGAGATGGAGCGCATGATGTATGTCAGGGGGTTTATCGTTGAATATACAGTCATTCTGAATGAGCCAGATGATCCAAATTGCGTGTAAAATAGCGCTATTCCACAGGGCATAAATTTGAGAGCTGAAATATTGAGTTACTGCCCAGCAAAGCCGATTTCTTAGAGTGTCACTGTCAAGGAACCATCTTCCGAACAAAGAAGAAATACTCGACCAAACCGCTTTCGCAAAACTACAGTGTATCATCAAATGATCCAATGATTCAGTTTCCTTTTGACACAGGCAACACCACGAGACAATGTAAAGGCCACGTTTCCTGAGGTCCCAATGAGTCGGAAGCGCGCCCCAAAAAGATCTCCAACACACAAAAGAGTGAGCCGGAGGTATGTATTTCCGCCATATGAATTTGTATATCCACTCCGGGGGAGCCTCAGAGCCCATCTAGTGATAAAAGAGTTTAGAGGAGAATGTACTGTTAACCACAGGCATCCAAACGCACATGTTTGGAACCTCTTCATTAAATCTGATCCCATTAATTGCCTGTAATATATCCTCCGGCAGTGGCAAAAGATTCATCCACTCGCCCTCAGATTTGAAATCGTCCACAGTATCAAGCAATTGGCGTTGTTCCGTCATTGTCTGACCCAGTCGATCCGCAATTGTGGGCCGAATCCAGTTAGCAGACCAAAAGTTTAGACTTGAAGAACCTCCAATAAACCAGTGACAGTTACAGCGCATCAGCAGGTAAGCCGCCCGTATGGAGCTCCAAACCGACGAGTTGGAAAGGGTCAACCTTGGGAGACCAGCAGGGTCAAGAAACCGAGATTGAAGAAGGGATAGCCATATTGAGTCCCCGGCAAGTATGCCCCAAGATAATTTACCGCAAAGCGCCATATTAAATCTGTTCAGATCTTTGATGGCAAGCCCCCCTCTAGAAACCGGCTTCACACAAATATTCTATGATACCGTTATCAACTTCTTTTCAAAAACATTCCCATTCCAGATGAAATTCCGAATATGAGATCTCAGACGCTTTAACAAGCTTTGTGGCCATCTTTGAATAGTGGAACTCCCAGGTAATTAAACGGAATGCTTCCAAAACGAACCCCAGTGATGCTTGTGAGGCGAGCTCTTCTGGCAGCCGAAACCGAGTCCCCAAAATAAGATTATGATTTATTCCAATTGACAAACTATCCCGAGATCAATCTGTATTGTGTGAAGATTGCTTTAATAGTTTCTGCATTAGAGATTGAAGCTTTACAGAAGACGATTACATCATCCGTATAAAGAAGGTGTGATGGAAAATCACAAAGACGAGTGTAACCCACAGGAGAGAGCGATCCATTGGAAACCGCCTGAGAGAGGAGTCTGCTTAGGTAGTCCTCCGTAATGCCAAACAGAATTGTGGAGAGGGGGTCACCCTGTCGAACCCCTCTAGAGCAAGAGAAGTAGCCTTTGACACCATGAGGTGTTAGAATAGAAAGCCGAGCCGAAGAGAACATATTCAATAGGTAGTCCCTAAACTTTAGAGAGAAGCCAAAGGATTCAAGCACATGCAACAGAAAGTTCCAATCAAACGTATGAAATGCTTTCCTTATGTCGATTTTTAGAGCCATGTTCCCCCGAAACACTTCTTATTGATACAGTTAACCCCCTCAGAAGCAAGTGCAATACAATGATGAATATTTGATAAGGGCTTTTCGTCCCTATCTTTTAGCGTGATTTACGATTTAATTTTAGAAGAAATAAATAAGTTTAATTACAAAAATAAAGCGTTTTGATAAAATAAAGAAATAAGAATAAATTTCGTACCTTCAGTTAATTTTCCGTGTTTTTGATTAGTTTAGGAAATAAAAACATCAAGCTAACTCGGTTCTTAAGATTTGTATTTCAGGTACGAGCAAGGAGCAAAAATCTACTCAAACACGCGGGGCGTATCATCGTTTACGCGGGGCGTATCATCCCTTACGCGGGGCGTAAAACATGGTGTTAGCAATAATTGCCTTATCCGCAGACGCCATGTGGAATTGACTCAGCATACGCGGGGCGTATTCCACCCTACACGGGGCGTATGACACATGTCGGAAATAATTGGCCTAATCCTGAAAGTCAGACTGCACTGTCTCCCCGAGTCAACTCTCCATACGCGGGGCGTACCACCATATACGCGGGGCGTACCAGGCAATTCCTCAATGATAAAATCTCAAAAACTCATTTACGCGGGGCGTACTTCAGCTACGCATGGCGTGTTTGAGACAATAAGACATAGAATTGGTCCACATGCAGGAGATTTCTGACGGAATGGGCACTTACGCGGGGCGTATCATGGGTTTTCTGCACCAAATAATGTTGCTCCATACTTGTACCTTGTGAAGTTACAATCCTACCCCTAGCTTGATGTATAAATAAGAGTGACTAGCACTCATTTAGACATCTCTTGAAACCTTGTACATAGCTACATCTTATTTCTTTTGATAGAATTCTTGTTGTTTTAGATTCAGTTTTATGTAATAAAACTCTACCACCTCGAGAGCTTATTCATTTGATCCGTCATTTCCTCGAAGTTTCGTTCCACCTTCGTTCACCAAGCTTGAGAGTTCCACCTCCAAGTCCTAAGAGACGGCCTTGAGTCCGGTTAGCTAGTCCCGAGGGCCGAATTCTCCCTCTTTACTTGCTAATTAGCTTGCACTCTTCCTATGTACTAGGCTTGGTTGTATTCCACATTTACGCTTTCCATATTTATAATATATGATTTGCAATTTCCGTTCTATATACTTGTTGATGTTTATTGCTTGTTTTGATACTCTTAATTGATTATTGTGTAGGGGAACGCGATTTTCGACGCCATTCGGGCTATCTTTAGGGAGTCATATAGGTGTTGCCTTACCAGAAGTGACGCTCCGGAAACCGTAGGAATTGACAAGCCACGGAACTTACGGGCCCTAGTTTCTGATCCCCAGCATTAGACACGCCTTGACTAGGAACCACGTAGTCTAAGTACTTCACGGGTCGGTCGAACTACACGTAGTCGTCTTTGCAAGAGTAATCGTCAACCGAATATATTCGGAGTTATTGCATATTATATTTATAACTTATCGTCACCCATATCACTCCGTGGAGTTTTCCATTACATAAATCTGTGTCACCAATAGGTTAGGAGTAGTTTGTAGTTGTGTCTCACACCAACTCAAAGTATTCACCGCTTAGATAACGTATAAAACCGAGTCGTCTAATACTTGCAGTTATAAATCCTGTGGATTCGATACCCGGTCTTAACCGGATTATTACTTGATACGACGGGGTACACTTGCCCCTAAGTAGTCGTCGCGTCTAGTAGAGTTAAGAGCAATTTATAAAGATCACATCCATAGATATAGAGTCCGCACTCATAATATATACATTTCGTCGTGAAAACTCTACCACTAGGCGCCGCGCTATCAAGTTTTTGGCACCGTTGCCGGGGATTAATAATTTCTTGCAATATTAGACAAAAACGTTTTATTGTTAGTCTAAGCATTTGTAAATATTATTTTCTTTTTGTGAATAATTTATTTTGTTTCTTGATGTTACTAATAACTTTCTTTCCATGGTATGATGTCTTATAATTGTCATCTGTGGGACGACCTCATGGATGACGAATGTTCGCACCAACAATCTCTATCGCAATTTGATGTGGTAATCTCTATCCTTAAAGATATTCAAGTGAGATTATCTAACAATGAGGCATATTGCAGGGATTTGGGAAATCAAATCACTAGATTGACGTCTCGTATTGATTCAACCGCGGACGAATCAATTCGAGACGCCAATCCGGGTGGTCAAGTTGTAGGGGTCGAGTTAATTGAGCCCTCTCAAGAGGAGTCCTCACGTCATGTAGGATGTCTCAACTGCGAGGAGCCGGAAATCCTAATCGATAAGCCGGTTGTGTGCGGGCCCATGGAAATAAATCCAAAGCTAGAAGAGTTTGAGGTTCCTTCTACCTCAGAATATTTCACTCTTTTTGAACTACCAAAGAAGTCAAAAAGGGAGCAAATGAAACTCTTCAATAATTTCTGTAAATATAGTTTTTGGTTTTTGCTAAATTCTTTTGAAGCTAACAATCCGTTTTGTAGGTACGGATTGTTTATTCAAGAATTTGCATTTCTAACGCGAATGGAAGCATACACCTAGGAGGAAATGCTAAGTCGAGCTCACCGACTATAACGTAGCGCTTCTTGGGAGGCAACCCAAGCTCGAATAAGGGAGTTTTCTTTCCCAACTTTTATTTTCCGCATGTCATTTCTTTTAAAATAAAATTAAAAAAAAATCCCACTTTATCCAAAGGAGAATAAGCCACGCGGGGCGTACACACCTATACACCCCGCGCACCATGCTTGTTATTTCTGTTTTTGCGTGAGTTAATAACATTCACGCGGGGCGTATCCCTGTTACGTCCCGCGTGCTCCACCTTTTCCATAATAAGATGGCTCAGAGCTCGGAACACGCGGGGCGTCCCTCTAGGTGCGCCCCGCGTATCTGAGTCTCTGGCCCCGGTGCACTTAAAAAGCCTCTTCTACGCGGGGCGTCCCCAGGGATACGCCTCGCGTAGGATCTGACCTTAAGGGTCCCTTTTCCAGCTCATTCTTTATTTTTGTTTTTGTTTTGTTTTCTTTTTGCGACGCCCTTGGAATAGGCGTCATTTTAATAACGCGGAGGGACGTGCAACCCCGCACTTTTAGTTTGGTTTGCACTAACAAAAACAAAAATAAAAATCAAATAATTATCAAAATAATTAAACAAATTTATTAACTCTTGAAATTCTTCCGACACGCTACACCTCCCCCGGAAATTATTAAAGTTCCGTTATTTATCGTTAAAAATAAAAACATCGGAACACAAAGGATGGTTTAATTGAGAAATTTTAGTCTTGGTTTTGAAGTTAGGGAATTTATGAAAAACTTAAGTTAGTACTAAACTAAGACATTGAGTCTTAACCCAAATGTTATCTCCATAATAAACTTTAAAAAGGCAATAAAAACGGGATAGTTGAGAATTTAGCGAAGACTTGATATTACACAATTTAAACCCGAATCTTTGTGAGGTATTTTTGATCCTAAAAGAGTTCGTACGAGAACTCTAATTCTTTCACAATTTTTCGAGAGCTTTGACTTCACTCGACTCATAGAATTGCATCCAATTCCGGGTTAAGTACACTTATTTTTGGTAAAAAGGCAATAGATGATAAACTGAACCTACTTAGGCTAATTTTTCTTAATTTATTTTTCTCGTTTTCATTAAACATTAGGAAACCCCTTCGAGCCTATTAACCAACTTTTTTGTTAATACCCTTTTAACATTTAACCCTTTTTCCTCTTGTTCAAATACCGACAAAATCAATTTGCACCCGAATTACCCGAAATAAGTCACGACCTTAGCAAATGAGCACCATAAGCTTTCAAAATATTGTTTTTGTGCCTCTATCAAAACAAAGGATACAATAAAAGTAAAAAGGCATTCTCAAGCTCCACCCGAGCAATTTTGAAGTATATCTTGTAAAATTCGCTAAGGCCGAAGCAAAATACGGTGAGATCATAAGTCGGTATTTTGGAACTTGAGTCTCTTTAAACTAACCACTAAAAAGCCACCCACATTACAACCCCCCTCCGGGTTCATTTTTAATGTTGCCTAACCATGCTATATGAGGAAAAACCCGGATGAAAATGCAAATTCAACATGATCTTGAGTAAGTGCAAGGAAAAGTGCGAAAACACCGATCCACCAAAAATTGAGCGTAAGAGTGAAATTCCTTGGTGAGGTACTACCGAGTTCTCAAAAGATGATCGGCTCCCGTTAATATCGCCTATTAAACCTAATCATGGAGGTCTCAAATAAGTTTTTGTACTCAATTGCTTGCGTAGGTACTTACCGAAACCTTCGCATAAAACCGTAACTTTGAAATCACGCACTTGGTAAAACCAACCTTCGATTTGTTTCTCAATTATCTCAATTCCTTGTCTTTCGATTTCTTTTACTTGAGGACAAGTAAAACTTTAAAGTCCGAGGAGGTTTGATAGGGGCGTTTCGTCCCTATCTTTTAGCGTGATTTACGGTTTAATTTTAGAAGAAATAAATAAGTTTAATTACAAAAATAAAGCGTTTTGATAAAATAAAGAAATAAGAATAAATTTCGTACCTTCAGTTAATTTTTCGTGTTTTTTATTAGTTTAGGAAATAAAAACATCAAGCTAACTCGACTCTTAAGATTTGTATTTCAGGTACGAGCAAGGAGCAAAAATCTACTCAAATACGCGGGGCGTATCATCGTTTACGCGGGGCGTATCATCCCTTACGCGGGGCGTAAAACATGGTGTTAGCAATAATTGCCTTATCCGCAGACGCCATGTGGAATTGACTCAGCATACGCGGGGCGTATGCCACCCTACACGGGGCGTATGACACATGTCGGAAATAATTGGCCTAATCCTGAAAGTCAGACTGCACTGTCTCCCCGAGTCAACTCTCCATACGCGGGGCGTACCAGGCAATTCCTTAATGATAAAATCTCAGAAACTCATTTACGCGGGGCGTATTTCAGCTACGCAGGGCGTGTTTGAGACAACAAGACATAGAATTGGTCCACATGCAGGAGATTTCTGACGGAATGGGCACTTACGCGGGGCGTAGACCACCTTACGCGGGGCGTATCATGGGTTTTCTGCACCAAATAATGTTGCTCTATACTTGTACCTTGTGAAGTTACAATCCTACCCCTAGCTTGATGTATAAATAAGAGTGACTAGCACTCATTTAGACATCTCTTGAAACCTTGTACATAGCTACATCTTATTTCTTTTGATAGAATTCTTGTTGTTTTAGATTGAGTTTTATGTAATAAAACTCTACCACCTCGAGAGCTTGTTCATTTGATCCGTCATTTCCTCGAAGTTCCGTTCCACATTCGTTCACCAAGCTTGAGAGTTCCACCTCCAAGTCCTAAGAGAAGGCCTTGAGTCCGGTTAGCTAGTTCCGAGGGCCGAATTCTCCCTCTTTACTTGCTAATTAGCTTGCACTCTTCCTATGTACTAGGCTTGGTTGTATTCCACATTTACGCTTTCCATATTTATAATATATGATTTGCAATTTCCGTTCTATATACGTGTTGATGTTTATTGCTTGTTTTGATACTCTTAATTGATTATTGTGTATGGGAACGCGATTTTCGACGCCATTCGGGCTATCTTTAGGGAGTCATATAGGTGTTGCCTTACCGGAAGTGACGCTCCGGAAACCGTAGGAATTGACAAGCCACGGAACTTACGGGCCCTAGTTTCTGATCCCCAGCATTAGACACGCCTTGACTAGGAACCACATAGTCTAAGTACTTCACGGGTCGGTCGAACTACACGTAGTCGTCTTTGCAAGAGTAAATCGTCAACCGAATATATTCGGAGTTATTGCATATTATATTTATAACTTATCGTCACCCATATCACTTCGTGGAGTTTTCCATTACATTAATCGGTGTCACCAATAGGTTAGGAGTAGTTTGTAGTGGTGTCTCACACCAACTCAAAGTATTCACCGCTTAGATAACGTATAAAACCGAGTCGTCTAATACTTGCAGTTATAAATCCCGTGGATTCGATACCCGGTCTTAACCGGATTATTACTTGATACGACGGGGTACACTTGCCCCTAAGTAGTCGTAGCGTCTAGTAGAGTTAAGAGCAATTTATAAAGATCACATCCATAGATATAGAGTCCGCACTCATAATATATACATTTCGTCGTGAAAACTCTACCACTAGGCGCCGCGCTATCAATATTCCGACCCTTCACAAAACCAAATTGATTTGGCGTAACAATACGACTGGCAATAGGAGCTAGACGGTCGACAAGAATCTTGGCAATCAGCTTGTAACAAAAATTACTCATGACAATGGGCCTATATTGATCAATCCGCAGAGCCCCCTCTACATGTGAATCCATCTGGACCAGGTGCGCTTGATGAGTCCATTCCCATAACAGTATGATAAATCTCAACATTATCCGGTCTCAGGTTGTGGAAGTTGTTGAAGTCATAATCTATTGGTCATGTTGATATATTTGCAAGGGTCCTTGCTCTTCGTTCTTGTATAATACTTTTTCTATATAATCTTGCAATTTTTAAATATTTACTACACTTTGTGGCGATGTTTTTTCAATCAAATTTTAGCTCTCCTCAAAATTATTTTTCTCGTGCTTTCAAGAATCTTTGATAAATCCATGAATTTGAAATAAGCATGTCCTTCTTTTTAAATTTTATTTAGTTTATATATTAGTTTGGAGGTTTAAATATTGTGTTAATTATTACAACAAAAAATTAAATGTGTTATAATTTTTTTTAGTTCTATTGGTTATAGGCCGTGTTTGGGAATTAGCTGTTAGCTGATTACATTAGCTGTTAGCTGTTAGCTGATTACATTAGCTGATTTGATTAACTGTTTGTGTAGACCTGTTTGGTAAAAATTAACTGATTGATAATAACGGTTTGTGCAAAAAGACGAATAAGGGTATTAATTTTGGCGCAGGAGAAGAGGGAGTCTATCTATTAGGGTTAAAGAAGTTCATTAATTTTAATATTGCAAAACGCTAATTGAAAAAGCTCCTTTTAAGAGTTTTTTCTAAATTAGTGTTTTCATTCCAAAACTCTCTCAAACCTCTCTCCACCAAACACTCCAATTAGCGGTTTCAGTGGTCAAACCTCTAAAGTTGGTCAAAACCGCTCTTTTTATCCCAAAACGCTCTTTACCAAACAGGGCCATAATGCTATTTATTAAAGTTAAATGAATGAAATTTAAATAGATCCTTACATATTTTTTTATCATTATATAATTTATTTTTGTTAAAATATTTTGTAAGTTATTTTATTATATCTCTTTTTTTTTTGGTAGAAACAGGAAAGAAAACAAACCAACACCGAGACAAAAGCTAACCTGAGATCAGCCTAGGAAAGCTAACCCCAACTCTGTCCTCTAAAAGGAAAGAAGAAAGATAGATAGGAGGATCAGAAAGGGTGGAAACACCTAACATCCCCTCGTGCCCAGCCGCCGCCAAGCGATCCGCAATTCGATTTTGTTCTCTGTAGATGTGGATGAACTCTAAGGACTCAAAGGAGGAGCCAAGACTTCTTATTGCTTTGATAAGGTTCTGGCTACTAAGACAAAAAGCATGATTATTAGAGATCATACTAATAGCCTCCATATTATCAGACTCCACAGCAAGCCTTTTAATACCCAGATTTCTGGCAAGCTTGACTCCAGAAAGAATACCCCAAAGTTCCGCTGAAAAGGATGAGCCCAAACCCAGGTTATGGGTGAATCCAGACAACCAGGCACCTCCCGCGTCCCTGAGCACGCCTCCAGCCGCGATCTTTTCATTGTTGAGACAGGAGCCATCCGTGTTCAACTTAACCACCCCATCCTTCGGCCTACACCACCCAACGAGTTGAACCTCTTTATTTTGGGTAGAATTGGCAAGGGGGTCCCCTTTGAAGCTCCCCGTAATGGTAAGGAGCTTTTTAGAGAAGATTTTATTATATCTCTTAAATATAAATATAATTTTTTTCAATTACTTTTAATGATATTTATTAAAGTTAAATGAATGAAATTTGAATGGATCTTACATATTTTTTTGTCAATGCGTTATAAAAAAAAATTCGGTTACATTGGTTTTAATGCTATTTATTAAAGTTAAATAAAGGGAATTTGAATGGATCCTCACATATTTTTTGTCGTTACTTATTTTTTTTTTCGTTGTAATATTTTATAAGTTATTTTATTATATCTATTAAATATAAATATAATTTTTTTAGTAATATTGGTTTTAATGTTATTTATTAAAGTTTATTGAGAGGAATTTGAACGGATCCTTTGTCACACCCGACCCAAAACGGCATCGGGTATGAATAGAGAACAGAATAACAAACGTCTATCGGTCTGAAACACGAATCTATTAAGAAAATATTCATATTAGTCCTTCCATTTTCAACTTATTTTAACTCTAACTGTTAAAGTCACTTCGAAATATTTTACTAATAAGATTTAAAATAATTAAAATATTCTCATTAGTCTCTTTTAGTCCATGAGATAATAATTTTAAGCTGGCGTTGTTAATTTGGACCGATTATACCCTTAAACTCGAGACGCTGCTGAAAGTCTATTAATACCGAATTAAGTTTCACTTTGATAAATCTAAAGGACAATTGTCTAAATTTCATATTTTTATTAGTGACCTATAGACTTGATAAATCACTAGGTATAAACCTGTTAAAATTTAACGAAACTATCGAAACTAAACTTACTCAAACTGATGCCTAAAACACTTTATAACATTTTATAAATAATTTAGATATAAAACACAGTTACCGAAATATCGTCGTCAGTCACCGAAAAATAATCGGCGTGATCCGCTAACTGTTGATCCAAAACGTCATCGTCAAATACCGAAAATTAATCGGTACTGTATGATGATAGTTGACTCATCTCCAAAATTTTAAGAATTCACTCACCTCCAACAACATGTCTACCTCTTCCCATAATAATCCCCACATATCCTTTTAAAATGAAATATATATATTCTTAATTTTTTTTTTACACATGTTATATTCCTAATTACAATTTACACGCTAAATGACACATATTAGCTTACTCATATGCACATTACACGTGGATGACTAATTTTAATTCATGTCACTAACTCCTCCACTTTAAACAACTTTCTTATTATTACTATTTCTTTTTTAATCAAAATATGGTGTTTTGAATACATTAAAATATAAGAATTGAAATAATGACACATTTTACTAAATTAAACAACATATGCTTCCTAAGTAAAATAATATATCAAATTACATCTAACACCATAAAAGTAATTATTATATTATTTTAACTATAATGAAAAATTCCCTATTAATTATAAGTTTTCTTACTTTATGCATAATATTATTTTAATAAAATAATATATAATTAAATTGTAAAATACGTTATATATTATTTTATGAATTTGAAAAATATTTAATTTAATCATCTTAATTTATAAATTTTTATAAAAATTACCCAAAACTTTTAATTTAAACTTAAAAACATTAAATTGAACCATATAATATATTTAAATTCATAAATAATTAACGCTATTTATTTTGAAAAATAAAATTTTTAGACACGGATGTTACAATTCTACCTAGGGGTGTAGGGATGGCAACGGGTAGGGTACCCGCGGGTAGTGCCAATCCCAAACCCTTACCCGTTTATTTTTTAATTACCCGTACCCGTCCCATTACCCTAACGGGTATATTTTTGCATCCCATACCCTTCCCATTTAATTCGCGGGTACCCACGGGTACCTTACCCATTAAAAATCAATAAATAAAATAAAAAATATTACAAATTTAACAAAGTATAAATTTAATAAACCATTTATCTAAAAATTGAACAAATTGAACCTTAATCAATAAGAATAAGTAGCTTAGTGGTATCACTCAATGGTTGAAAAATAAAAGGTTGGGGTTTAAAATCTCAAATATTACATCTAAAAAATAATAATTTTTTTAATATATAAAAGAATTATGACGGGTAACGGGTACCGGGTACCCTAGGGGGTATTCCCATACCCGTTCCATTACCCTAACGGGTAATTATTTTAATCTCATACCCTTCCCATACCCTTTTATACAGGGTACGGGTAGTCCCATTAGGGTCGGATAATACCGGGTACCCACGGATACACTACCCGTTGCCATCCCTATAGGGGTGTTCATCAGTCGGTTCGGTCTGAAAACCGAATCGAACCAAAATAACCAAAAACCTAATAGCCTCAAAAATAAAAACCGAACCTAACCAAATAATAATAAATAACCGAACCGAACCGACCGAATTAGTTTGGTTAGTTCGGTTCGGTTATTCGGTTTCCTTATATTAAAAAACTTCATTAACAATTATTTTTATGTAAGGTTAATATTACATTGTTAATGATATTGTTGGGTATTTACTTATATATACAACAATTTTTATTTTTCTTTTTCTTTTTGGATTGAAAGAAAAAAAAAGAATAGAAAGAAAAAACATAGAAATTTTATATAGAAATGAAATCAATCTTAATTCCAAATATGAATTAGTGTATAATTGTACTAAATTGGTAGACAAACATTAAATAGACCAATAATATAATCACTTACGGGCAATCCAAAAAGTATCATGCTTAACAAAGATTCTAATAATATAATTTTAAATCAAATATAACTTAGAACAATAAATGACATATACTAATTATATAATAAATCTAATTTTTAATTATATTTAATTTATTTCGGTCTGTTCGGTTAATTCGGTAATTTTGATTTAAAAATCGAACCGACCGAAATTACCAAAATATTATAAAAATAAAATCGAAACCGAACCAAATAGACCAAAAACCGAACAAAAAAACCGAAATTCATCGGTTCGGTCGGTTATTTCGGTCCGGTTCGGTTTTTAAACACCCCTAATTCTACCCACCTTAAAGAATTTCGTCCTCAAAATTCATACCGATTTTTACTCAATACAATTAATCGTTACAATTTCTTAATTACGATTTTTTTTATTAAAAAGTAATTATTTCTTAATAACTTAATAATAATGTAGTATAGTAATCGTAAAATGAGTTGTTAAATACAAATGAATTAATGATAAAATATTAATTAAGATCCTTCTAATTTATAATTTTTTAAAATTTATCCAAAATTTTTAATTTACACCTAAAAACATTAAATTCAACCTGATAATATATTTAAATTTATAAATAATTCACTTTATCTATTTAATAAAATAAAAAAGAAATAGTAATAATAAGAGAGTTGTTTAAAGTGGAGGAGTTAGTGATATGAATTAAAATTAGTCATCCACGTGTAATGTGCATATGAGTAAGCTAATATGTGTCATTTAGCATGTAAATTATGATTAGGAATATAACAACAACAACAAAGCCTTAGTCCCGAAATGATTCGGGGTCGGCTAACATGAATCATCATATAAAACCGTGAAAATCAAGTCGTGTCAGCGACACAGATTCGCTCCCTCCACTCCGTCCTATCCACTACCATATTTTCCTCAATTTCCAATAAACTCATATCACTCTCGATCACCCTCCTCCAAGTTTGCTTAGGTCTTCCCCTACCCCTCACCACTACATCCCTTTGCCACTCTTCGGTTCTCCTAACCGGCGCGTCAAGCGCTCTACGTCTCACATGGCCAAACCACCTTAGTCGGTTTTCTCTCATTTTATTCTCAATAGATGTGACCCCTACTTTTGTCCTAATTATTTCATTACGCACCCGGTCCTTTCTCGTGTGACCACACATCCATCTCAACATACGCATCTCCGCCACCGACATCTTATGGATGTGGCAGTGTTTCACTGCCCAACACTCCGTACCATATAACAATGCTGGTCTAATTGCCGTCCGGTAGAATTTTCCCTTCAATCTATTAGGCATGCCGGGATCACAAAGGAAACCCGTAGCACTCTTCCACTTCGACCAACCAGCTTTAATCCTATGAGCAACATCTCCATCTACTTCTCCATCCGTTTGGATAATAGATCCTAAATACCGGAAGCAATCCGAGGCTTGAACAACTCTCCCATCCAGGGTGATTGTCCCTGCCTCCCTACTCCTACGGCCGCTAAACTTACACTCCAAATATTCTGTCTTACTTCGACTCAACTTAAAGCCTCTAGATTCTAGAGTTTGCCTCCATAGTTCCAACTTCATCTCAACTCCTTCTTTCGTCTCATCAACCAACACAATATCATCTGCAAACAGCATGCACCATGGTATACTATGATTAGGAATATAACAGGTGTAAAAAAAATTAAGAATATATATATTTCATTTTAAAAGGATATGTGGGGATTATTATGGGAAGAGGTAGACATGTTTTTGGAGGTGAGTGAATTCTTAAAATTTTGGGGACGAGTCAACTATCATCGTACCGTACCGATTAATTTTGGTATTTGGCGACGACGTTTTGGATCAACAGTTAGTGGATCACACCGATTATTTTTCGGTGACTGACGACGATATTTCGGTAACTGTGTTTTATATCTAAATTATTTATAAAGTGTTATAAAGTGTTTTAGGCATGAGTTTGAGTAAGTTTAGTTTTGATAGTTTCGTCAAATTTTAACAGGTTTATACATAGTGATTTATCAAGTCTATAGGTCACTAATAAAAATATGAAATTTAGACAACTGTCCTTTAGATTTATCAAAGTGAAACTTAATTCGGTATTAATAGACTTTCAGCAGCGTCTCGAGTTTAAGGGTATAATCGGTCCAAATTAACAACGCCAGCTTAAAATTATTATCTCATAGACTAAAAGAGACTAGTGAGAATATTTTAATTATTTTAAATCTTATTAGTAAAATATTTTGAATCTTAGTTTGTCGAGTTAAAATAGAAGGATTAATATTATGTCGGTTTAAAATTATTATCTTAGTGACCGAAAATAATCCAATAAAAATATTTCTATTATTCTAAATCTTATGAATAAAATATTGGAAGCAAAAGTTAAAGTTAAAGTAAATAAATAAAATAATACTAATATTTATCAAGTAGAGTCGGTATAAAGTCGAATATAAAATTTGTACAACCACAATTTGAATATGAAATTAGTCCAAGTAACTTATCCTAATATAACGAGTCTAACTGAACCTTCGGTCGGAATTAACAATGTCAGTTTAAATGGTCAAAATTCAAATGTTTATAGATTCAGACAATCACGGTGAATTTGAGGATAAAAATTAGTATGAATAGACTTATGAAAATATAATGACTCTAACGATATATCCGGTCTAAAATAACGATACTCAGTTAGCGTTACGCGTTACAATTTCTGTAACAAACATAAATGGTCTGATAAAAGTGTTTCGTTTAAAATTATTTATATAATATTTGACTTACTTTGAATACTTTGATTAAATTGTTTAAAATATTATATATTTTAGATTTCAAAATATTATATACTTTGGATTTCGATTATTTGAAATAATTGAATACTATGGATTTTGATTATTTGAAGAATAATTATTTTCGTGGTATTTTGAATTGTTTTTGGATTGAGGAAGCTGTTGCGGTTATTGTTATTACTATTTATGTGATTTGGATTAAAGTCCAAATTTGATTTTTATGTTGTGATATTTTGAAAGATAGATAAAATGGTTTTGTCCATCTAGGATTGCCCGGGGTAGGGGTTGTAATTGTAAGACCATACCTAAGGGCGGTATGGCCAGAGTGCACGGCTGGTAGTCCTAACGTTAGGCAAGGCGAGATATAAATGAGATATCTCGATTATTGATATGATTGATGTTATGATAAGCTACACGGGTGGAATTCGAGGATGGACACATACAAATTTTATATTACGTTTTGGAAATGCTTGATGATTTGAATTATAATGTTTTACGTTTGATTGATTATGAGTAGGTTCGTTAAAGTAATTTATTTGATTACGAGTTTGTTTGATAAAATGTTTATTTGATTACGAGTTGGTTTGATAAAACGTTTCTTTGATTACGAATTGGTTTGATAAAGCGGTTTATTTGTTTTGATTTAGTTTGATAAAATGGTTATTTAATTTGATTCGTTTTGATAAAATGATTTATATATATAAAGATGATAACAAAGTGGAATATACAATTAAAGTATTAGCGTGTCATTCAACGTGTCAATAAGTTAAAACGAGTTAACAAGTTAAGAGAACTACCTAAAATAGGTAGAACTACGTGGCTTTGATTCCCGATTTAAAGATCAAAAGATGTTCGGGATACGTAGGAAGCTTGATAGAATTATCGAGTCCAAGCCAAATAATAAATAAAACATTAGGTAGTTCAAATAAATTTTTATCTATTAGAAAATAAGTTCGACTTTTAGACCGTTAGAAGTTCGTTAACCTATTTTTCGTTCATACCCGATACCGTTTTGGGTCGGGTGTGACATCCTTACATATTTTTTTATCGTCATATAATTTTTTTCATTGAGATATTTTGTAAGTTTTTTTATTATATTTATTTTTTGATAGAAATTGGGACGAGACAGAACTTGGGCGGGGTGAGCACCCATGGCCCAAGAACTGACAAACCCACAATATATAAATAAAAGAAAAGTAAGTGTTTGAACAAGAGAAGAGGAAGGAGAACAAACAAAAGAAGGGGGAAGGAGAAAAGATAAGAAAAGTCAAGAAAAACGCAATTGTGAAATATTACAAATGTCATCATTGATAAACCTGTGGCAAAAAGCAGGAGCTGAAGGCCACCAATTGATCACGGAGAAAGAGACTCCAAACTTTGGCAGTGCATCAGCAACTCTATTTCCTTCCCTAAAGATGTGTGAAAGATAATGTTCATCCTAGAGCAAATGCTGAGACAATGCAACCACTCTTGCCGAATACTCCAAGGGACATCCATAGAGCGGTGTCTAAGCAGATTAACTACGTACATTGAGTCTGACTCAACCTAAAGCTGATGCCAATTTTTCTCTCAAGCAAGTTCAATTGCAAAAATAGCGGCTCTTAATTCAACCATATAAGCAAAAGAATTATTATATCTATTAAATATATATTAGGTTAGATATAATATTTATAATTTTCCTTTATTACTATTTTGACAATTAATCAAAAAGACCTCTAAAACTCTACTAATTAATTTCTCTGTGCTTCCATTATTATATATACTATAGATATAGAATCCATCACTGAAATTGACAAAGAAATTTAGAATGGTAATCATGACAAAACATGATTTATAATTGAAATAAATTTCATTATAAGTATAATGTTTCAATACATCTTCAATTATTTTCTTTAATATGTCTCCAACTTCAATAAACAACTATTATGTGAAAGTTTATATTCGTTGGTACAAAAAATGCATAAAAATAAAAAATTCAATCCATATGAGTTAGATAAATTTAAATTAAAAAAATCAGTGGACTTCACCCGGTTCTGAATTTGAAAAATTAATATAACTCCAATTAAGCTTAACAATTGAGTTCATATAAAGCCGAAAATCCATATTTTAGTTAGAGTTAACAATCGAAACGATTACAAATATTTATTTAGTCATTTTGAAAAAAAAGACAAATAAAAAAGAAAACATAGATAAGGCAGCGAGAGATGTGGAACAACACAATTGGGAACAAAATAACTACTACAAATGAAAAAAATCGAATAATTACATTCGGAAATATAACGATTTCCTGTAATTTCAGACACATTTGCTTTTTCCGATTTTAGTTGCTTATGCCTCTTCTATTTCCATCTAATTTCTTCAATTGGAGATATCAAAGTCTAAATTCTCTAAATTCTTGAAAAAAATGCTATTAATACGGTTTATCAATGGAAACCGCTATTAAATAAATCAGAATCTCTTAATAAAGTAAGAACAAAATTATAAAACTATATTATTTGAAGTAAGAACAAAATTATAAAATGAAAAAAAAAACTAATACATAACCAAAATTAAAGTAGGCATTTGATTTTCGTTGGTCAATGAATATAATGATGGAACACTATATATTATGCTTTATATATAGGTTTATTTGTAACTTTTGGATTTCATTCGCTCAGTGTTTTTTCATCTTCTTGTAACTCACACTTTCTTTTATTACTTTAATTAATGGGCTAATAATTGACAATAAATAATGTGTTAATAAAGTACTTGTAATATAGAGATAATAAAAACTTATTAACTCATTTATTTTATTTTTATTTTTTAAAAACTTATTTATTGTTTTTGTTCCTATGATGCCAACTAAATAAAAAAGACTCTAAAACACTTCTTGTAAATTCTTCCTGCTTCCGTTATTATATATAACATAGATATAGATACATAGTATAAATAGATATATAGATGTTAGAAATAAAATGGTATGATTTGGTACGTGAAGGATAAATTTGTGTTTACAAAAAATAATAAGGCTAAATTTAGATTGTTTTTCACTAATATATACTCCTAAAATAGATTAATAGCAGCTTCTAGGTAGGGGAAATACAGTCGTCAGCCTACATAAGTCAAACCACAGTTTCACTACCCACGTGTTAATATAAATGAAAAAGACAAGAATGCCATTTTACACGGGGGAGAATGGTGTACAAAACAGTAAATCAACACAAAAAAACACGAACTTCCATCAATACCCTTTCAACCGGCAAAAACAGGTAAATCCCAAATGACAACCGGCTTTCGACCTCCTTACCCAGTCGCCTATATATATAGGGAAGGAAGGGTACATAAGCTAATTCACGTTTCACCAACCGTCTCTCTCCTTATCTCCCTCTCTCTCAAAATCAGAGACCTCATCCTTCAAAGCATCCAAACGCTCCCTTCAAATCTCTCTTCTCATCTCCTCTCTTCTCCCTCATATATCTTCTCCTAGTATCAAAACCTATAAAAGAAACCTGTTTTCGAAATCTTCCCTCCTTCTCTGTTCCTTAATTTTCCCTCTAATTTGTCCTTCTTTATAAGTATTTCGGACTTTTTTCACGTCAATTTTGATTGCTAATGAACCCTAGCTTTTATAATCGGTCGAAGATCGGAGTTTCTTTTGTATAGATCTGGGTTTTAATAGATCTGTTTAGTTAAAACACAAAGCAAATAATTGATTTGTCAAAAGACATATTTGATTAAAATTTAGGGTTAAGATCTGTAAGAAAAGTAAGGGGGTTTTCCTATATTGGGATTATTAGGGCGGTGAGGAACAGAAAAGGAAATGACAGAACAAGGAGTCTTGGAAGGTAGCCAGCCTGTGGATCTTTCCAAGCACCCTTCTGGCATTGTTCCCACTCTTCAGTAAGTTTCTTTCACCTCTTGCATCTTGTAATCCGAATATCCCTTCCGTTTTCACATATGTTGGTTTGCCTTAGTGAATTGTCCTATGGATCTGATTTTGAAGATTTGAAGTGTACAAAAGGGTTCATGGGGTCAATTTTTTTTATAGACGTTTGACTGTTGAAGCTGGGTTTGTTTTAGTTCCTTCAAAGGAGGAAGGAGGTAGTGAGTCGAAAATTGAAGTTGGGTGTCTGTTGATGATTAATGTTTCTTAGCATGTTGATCTGTTGAAGTGGCTATTGGATGGTGTTGGTTGAAAAAAAAATGTATGAGTTTATGGAACATCAAAAAATTGTGAATAATTTGTTTTATTTTTGAAGAAAATAAAATCTTATTGAAAGTGTTCATGTTGTGGTTGCATGTTTTATTCCCGATAAATTTTTAATGAATAGCTAATCTATAAGTTCATCTGAACGTCTCATCCCTTTCCAATGCATGAATTGATTGTGCTTCTTTAACAAACTTCAGCAGAAAAGTAAATCTACTCTTCCCTTACCCTTTGAGCTACACAATGGCTCAACAATTTGATTGATGTGATGAATCCTGTGTTCGTGGTGTCTTATGTGTTTTTATAGTAAGATGATTAAACGTAAGCCGCCAAGAAAGAGGTTTTTATAGTAAGATGATTAAACATAAGCAATATGCCGCATCCTAGACTAACATTTAGAATAGTTAAATGTGTTAATATAACTTGTGTGTGCCTTGGCTTCTACAGTAAGATGACTAAACATAAACTGCCAAGAAAATGTTTCCTAAAGTGGCTTGCAGCAATATGCCGCATTAAATGTGTTAATATAACTTATGTGTGCCTTGGCTTTTATATTAAGATGATTAAACGTAGGCCGCAAAGATAGAGGTTTCCTAAAGTGGCTTGCAGCAATATGCCCGCATCCTAGACAAACAGTTGGCATGGTAAAATTTGTTAAATATAACTTATGTAGGTCGTTCTATTACTATCTATGAAACTCGATACTTCTAAAAGGTTGATGCTTATCGGGTACTCCGGGAATATGGATATGCTGGGGATACGTATGGGATACGCGGGGATATTTTGGGGATACGTTTCAAAGTTAATTAGGTAAAATTTAGGGTTTTTTTAAGTAACTTTACGAAAATAGGGGTTAATATATATTATAAAAAATTAATATGTAAATAATCAATCAAACCAGCCTGCATCCACCCTTTTATTTGCAAAAAAAAAAATAAATAACTAAAAGCTAATCATTATTAAATGTTTGCAGATGAAGATCATGAAAATGTCTTAGGATAGTTTTTAGACTTGGTGGTTCTAATAGTTTGAAGTATTAAATGTTATTTTTTTATGAATTAATGACTTATTAATTATTATTAGTGTTATTTATGGTTTATTAATGTCTTGTTAATTATTATGAGTGTTATTTATGGTTTATTAATGACTTATGAATGTGATTTATGGTTGTATATCTTTTTTTTTTTTTTTGTCTCACATTTTTAAGAAATGCTGTTTGCCGTACCTGTACCTGTATGTGTACCCCTATAGGTGCTTCATAGATTACTATGGTTTTGAGTCTTTTGATAAATATCAATAGCACATTCAACATTGAAAATTATGCTTTGCATTGTGAAATACCAGTCATATTTCCTAATCCATGCTGTATGTTCCAGAAACATTGTATCAACAGTGAACTTAGATTGTAAGCTGGATCTTAAGCAAATTGCGTTGCAAGCTCGAAATGCAGAATACAATCCAAAGGTAGGATGGTCAGGCTGGTTTTTACGACTGATAGATACCATTTAAGGTAATTCAGCCCTTGGTGGAAATTTCGATTAATAACCTTAATCACTTCCATGCAGCGTTTTGCTGCTGTCATTATGAGAATTAGGGAACCAAAAACAACTGCCTTGATTTTTGCTTCTGGCAAGATGGTAAGTCATTCAGTACCCTCCAAAGGTGGTTCTTGTATATAGCTATGTTTTAGTTGTTATTTTCAGATTGATTTGTTTGTGCTACCAACTAGATTTGTTTTTGTTTATTTATTGTTTTTTGGTGGGATTATTGTAGGATTAAACCCATCTTTGCCCCATGTGGTATCCAAAATTTTGTCATTTGCCCCTTGTGTTCTTATTTAGTAACATTTGTCCCTTGACCTATTTCCATAGGTTACATTTAACCCATTTTGGATGGAAAAATAACCGATTTGTTAAAAATTTTGCCACATAAACAATTTTTGACAAGTGACATAGACACATGACAATTGATTTAAGTTTTTAAAAGTTTTCAAATAGGGTCTGTACTTTGTGAAATTTGCAGTTAAAGCATATGTGAGTTAATTTTTTGGTGAAATAATACTTGTGGTTTAGTTAATTTGCAAAACCAGACCTTGTATTTTCAGACCCTGTATTGTTATATTTACAAATGTTTTTAAAACCGGACCAGACCAGACCGACTGCTTAAATTGTGAACTGGCCATTGTAACCGGCATAGTTATTAAAGGCGCATGGCGCACTAAGGCACTAGGGGTCCTGGAGCCTTGGCGCATGGCGCACGGCCATGGCGCGCGCCATAGTGAGACAAGGCGCGCTTATAAAAACAAAAATTATAAAACTATAAAACTAACATAAAAATATAATGAATACTAAATCATGACAATATTAAGCATAAATAAGTTTTAAAATGCAAAATAAACCCCATGTTAGAAAGCTAAAGTTGAATACTAAATCCTAAGTTCTACTCCTCATCAAAACTCTCCAAATTAATCACTCATGTTGAATTTGAATTTCCTTGACTGCATTGTTTCTGTTTGAATTTGTTTTCTGTGTTTTGTTCTACTAAACTTCTTCCTCTTATAATAAGATTTTGTCGTTGCCTCTTCTAATTAATTCAAATGCATAGTTTTAAAAAGCTAAGCGAAAGGTGACTCAAGGCAACAAGGGCAAAATATCGCCTTGAGGCAAGGCGACGGCCTCTCGCACGTGAGGCGACAAAAAATTAGAAAATCAAATAAAATAAAATTAACTCAATAAAAACTAGTAGTATTTAAGGATAGTTTAATTTCTAAACTTGTAAACCAAAATAACTTAAAGTCTAATAATAAAGTGCTAATTCTTAAATCAAAATAACATAATATCAAGCATCATCATCCCCCAAATCCAACTCCTCATTTCCAAACACCTACAAAACAGAAAAAATATAATCAATTCAAAGCATATCTCAAAACTAGAAATTCCCACAAAAATTCGGCAGCATAACGGCACAATTACATGGAAAGAAAGAAAATATAAGAAGAAATCAAGAGGGAAGAATCAGAAACCCTAACCCTAAACAGAAAAAGAAAGATAAAATAAAGATAATTAAAGAGGAAAGGAGAGAAAAAACATACCGGTGATTGATGACCGGCCGCCGGCGAACTGGGAAGCTGAGACTCGGTGTTGGAGGAGAAGAAGAGATAGCCGTTGGAGTTTTGGGGGTGTCTGTGAGTCTCTCTGTTTATTTTTATCGGGCTGTTGTCTGTTCTTTTTTAAAGTTTTTAAATAGATTAGGGTTTTTTTTTTTGTTTTTTTTAAATAAAAGGCACTTAACGCCTTACTTGCAAGAGGCGATCGCCTTTGCAGGTCAACCGCCTTCCATTCTGGAAGGCGGTGGGGTGATCGCCTCTCGCCTGAGGCGACAGAGGTGATCGCCTTTTAAAACTATGTTCAAATGTATAATCTCTCTCTTCCATTTTAATATATTTTTTTTTTTTCTCATTTTGGGCCCTTCAGAACACTGTTCCATATATACAACTGTCAAAAAAACCCATAAAACTGCCCCTTGGCGCACCAAGTGCGCCTTTGGCAACTGCCCCTTGGCGCACCAGGCGCGTGCCATGGCGGTTGCGCCACGCCATGGGGTTGTCATGGCGCTAAGGCCTGTGCCTGGTGCGCCATGCGCCATAGGCGTGCCTAAGTCGCTCCTATGGTAACCGGTCCGATTATATGCCTTTGGGGTTAACAATATTGATCGATCAGAATCAGGGTGAACCGGCCTGACCTGGGTTAATTGAAAAAAAAAAAGAACGAAAAAGATTGAAAAAAAATGCAGAAAGAAGAAGACAAAAAGAAGGAGGTTCCATATTGATGCTCTTAGATTGATAACATATATTTCATTGTTCTTCTTCTCCACATCTGTACAGATGGTTATTCGCATCTAGGTTGAGATTATCAGAGTTCTTCCCATATAGGAAAATTGAGGTTCTTCACATCTAGCGAGGTTGAGGCAGCTGGATGTGATTGATTATGGCATTTTAAATGAGGGGTTCATTTATCACCCTAATTCGATTTCAATCTCAGACGCACATCATGATTTTGATGAGCGGCTGAGATTGATTCTAGCCACAGGGGCCAAATGTAACGATTAGGGATCTTTGGAAATAGTGATTAGAGAAGAATTAGGGTTAGAGGTAGGAGAAGAATAAGAAGAGAAGAGAGAACAGAGAATCAGAGAAAGAATCGCAGTAGAGAGAAGAGAGAAAGGAAGAGAGAGAGTTTTCATTCAATATGAGAGAAAGGAAGAGAGAGTTTTCATTCAATATTAATCTGATACCTTTTCCATACAAGGCATGACTCTATACAGACAAACTTACTGCTGATGTGGCAGCAGTTATAGAAATCTACAGCTGTAAATAAAACAACTGTTACTGCTGTAAACAGTCCTAAATAACAACTAATTAACACTTAAATGTAAAACAATCACCCTCCTAATTAATAGCTAATAATTCCCCTTTTACTTTCTCTAATAATTCGAATAATCCTAACACCAAATAGGGGTGTATAAACCATTATTGTATTACTAATAGTACTTCTGGTTCTGAGTTGTGTGCTAAATTGTAAAAACAAATTTGAGCTTTCTCTACTTCTAATAAATTGCACTATATTTATTGCACCCTGCATATATGAGTTAAAAGAGTGAGATTCAAATTAACAATTGACGTGATGTATTACTTCAATTCATTGGGATATTAGGAGCTTGACATTTATTTGTATTACAGAGTGCATTACTGTTATTTACTAATACATGAAATTACATGTTCCTTATCCCGTCCTTCTCTTTTCTCTGAGACTTTGTCCATGTTGTTTCAGGTGTGCACAGGTGCAAAAAGTGAACAGCAGTCAAAATTGGCAGCAAGGAAGGTATATGTCACTCCTTAAGTTTCTTTTAGTCTATCTTGATTATGGAGTTATTAAATCTGAGATCTTTTTTCCCCAGTATGCCCGAATCATTCAGAAGCTTGGATTTTCGGCTAAGTTTAAGGTATACTGACATTCTCTCGTCCGTGCATCTCTCTCATCTCTTAACACATGCATGCATCTGGGGTGGGGCCATATGCAACCACATACTTGTTGCTGTTTAACGGTTCTCTTCTGTTACCTTTTGAAACTTCTCGACGCTCACATATATTCATTTCAATTGGCAGGATTTCAAGATCCAGAATATTGTTGGTTCCTGTGATGTTAAGTTTCCCATTAGACTTGAAGGTTTAGCATACTCTCATGGTGCTTTCTCAAGTGTAAGTGAATACTGTTAGCTGTTGAGCTTACTCCATGTAGTCCTCGTGTACTCAACAGATTGTTGCCATTTGTGCAGTATGAACCTGAACTCTTTCCGGGCCTAATTTATCGTATGAAACAGCCAAAAATTGTCCTCCTTATTTTTGTCTCTGGAAAAATTGTGATAACAGGAGCCAAGGTGAATCCATGAGCCCTTTTGAATCTATATATGCGTGCTGCTTTCTTGTCTTCTTGGTAACCAAGTTTTGTTTTTTCAACACATAGGTAAGAGAAGAGACATATACAGCCTTTGAGAATATATACCCTGTGCTTACTGAATTCAGGAAGGTCCAACAATGGTATGCGCCTCCTTTTAGAACTCTTATAAATTTGTTTATGCTACAATTCAGTTAAAAATGAAATACTTCCACTTATTGCAGAAATAAGAATTTGAAAGGGGACCGGGGATGGTTTCGGATTGAGGTGGTTTCCGCGTATACAAACGCGAAGAAGGGTCTTTGGGAGTCGCTAAGCCTGTGGGTCTGGATAAGTTTAGCAGTCTTCAACTAACTCCCAGTGTGGATTCTCATGACAGAGTGTTAGTGTTAATCAATGCTCTGTAACTGTAATTAGTCATTGGGATTAGGGAGTGTTACACAGAGGAAATGCTATAAAAACATTTTCTTGTTTTAATTTGATGTGAGATTCTTGGGACAATTTTAATCTTACAAACCTTAGCTTATCTCCCAATTTTGGCTGGAAATGTGTTCGAGTGTTATTATTTATGGATTTTCACCATTTAAGCCATAGGTTTGTACATGTAAAAATTCCAAAGATAAATCGACAGGGATCCACACACTTTATTGTTCTTTAATACGCATATTCACCTAATTTATTTTGTTGGAGTTCTTCAATTATGTAATGTCTTATCAATTGAGCGTCATGAGAAATTAAAAGGGTTAATTGCTAATCTAGTCTCGAGTTCATTAATATATTTGACACACTTTCTTCCTTTACAATCACACAACTTTGAGTTTTGTTTTAATTAGGTCATTCCGCCGATTTCAGTGGTTAAAAGACATCGAAATAATGACATGGGTGACATGTCAACATGAGCCAATTTAGATATTTGACCGAAACGAAACGTGGCTGTCAATTTAGATATTTGACCGAAACGAAACGTGACAGCCACGTGTTGTTTATTTTTATGAAAAAAACTAAATTTTGTTCTTTTTCATAAAAAACCCGACACGTGATAGATGTCACATTTGATGTCATATGTCGTTTTGGTTAGGGATCTGAGTTGACGTGTCACCAATGTCATTATTTCGATACCTTTTAACCATTGAAATCGACATAATGGCCTAATTGAGATAAAACTCAAAGTTGAGTGACCATTTTGAGACAACCATGTAAGTTCAATGACCAATGGTGCATTTAACCCCTTACAAATATAAACATTTTTATCCACTTTGAATAAGAATATTATTATTTCAATTCACCTTCTTTCAAACGTCTTTTCGCCCTCTCTTCTATCGAATCGATAATTGCTCCTGTCGCATTTGCCACAAAATCGCTCATGTCCCATCTGCGATAACAGTTGCTCTTGTCGCAAATGCAACATCAGCAACTATCGATGGAGGAAATCAGAAATGACGGGTTGAACATTCAACTACCAATTGGGTACTTGAATAATGTGTATGTAAAATGAAGAAAGAATACCTAAATGAACTTGAGTAATGTATGAATATACTTATATCTTGAGTTGAATTATTGAATTTTGTTGTAAAAGGAGAAGGATGTTGGGAGATTATGAATTTTTATCCGGATAGATGAAAGTGTCTAATTTGGTAAAATAAAAGAAAATTGTGTTAACATTGTATGAATATACTTATATCTTGAGTTGAATTATTGAATTTTGTTGTAAAAGGAGAAGGATGTTGGGAGATTATGAATTTTTATCCGGATAGATGAAAGTGTCTAATTTGGTAAAATAAAAGAAAATTGTGTAAAATATGTTAACGGACCTTCAAATGGGCTAATGTAACTAGCACAAATTAAAAACAAGCATATTTCCTAAGAAAAAGAAAATTACCCATAAGTGGCAAATGGACAAGCTTGTAATTTTCCTTGTTGAAATTTGAGGATGAATCGATGGATGAAATTGAAAAACGTGCAACTAAATATTGAAATTCCTTGAATTTACCTAATAAAAAGAAAAATGGCAAGCTTGTAATTTAAGTGCAACCGAAGAAGATATTCATAGTCGAAGAACAACAAATATGTGGCAACGGTTTTTTCCGTGTCTGTGATATTCGTTTGCTTCCAAGAAAGCAATAGTGTCCCATACTCTTTTCCAATTCAAAATTCAAAAAGACAAATAATCAACCCAAATCAAAACTAGCAGGAAAAGCACTTGGGTTTCCCACTTATGGCTCAATTAACACCACAAGGGCGCTTGAAATGGCTGTTTAATAGCGACGGAGTTCACTGTAAGCTTCTTGGCAAAGGTTTTGTAGGCGGCTCTAGATCATTTCAGCTCCACAGGGAAAAACTCAGATTCAAATATATTGGTTCCAGATTATTTGTGAGCAACAAATCCAGGCATTTCAATGCTGAGGATAGTCTCTCTGCCATGGAGGAGAGTGACAGTGATGAGAGTGACGATTATGACAGTGAGTTTGAGGATGATAATTTGGCTTGCTTTAGAGGTCTTGTCTTGGATATTTCTTACAGGTTCCTACTCCCTATTCCTTTAATTCTGTTATTTTTTCCATTTGCATATCTATCGATGCTGCTTTTTTTTAGAAGTGTTTATACATACATCCTAGTTTCTAATCGTTTTTGTTTAATGGTATCCTTACTTAGAGTATGGGTATTTGGTATGTTATGTTAGATTCCCTAATTTTAGCTTCTGTCAAACTGATTTTTGTTTTAATTGATTTTTCGTGGATAAATTGACGATTAACCTGATGCATGGCGGTATTCTAAGTTGTATTAGGACTTCAATCTTAGTTTAGAAATTCATGTCTTTTAGGAAAGCTTTTCTTCAAATTATTCTTATAATGGACTGAAGCTAAGTTCATTAATTAGATAAATGATAGCCAGGTCACTAGCTTAAGTTTTATTGTTTTTACAGCCTACGGTTAGTTTCAGAAGGGATATTGGAAACAGGAATTCTTTGATTATGTTTTGACTGTGTAAGGTGGAATAGGTCTACCTAAAGGAGAAGACTAAAGTTGTGTTCTAGCAATTGCTTCTTAAAGTCTGATAAGAGTATGATTCAATGACATAAGAAAATATTTGCAATCTTGCATTTAGTATTTCAGTGTGATTAATTCTGATAAGTTTGAATTGGAGTGCTTCATTATCCTCAGTCGGCAGAATCACTTCAAAGTTGACAAATGGATGTTCACATTCCTCTATTGAATTCATCAAATTAGATCACGTGTATGCTTTTTACCCTTATACTTTTTCAACATTCACATACATTATCCTTGACTTTCCAAATAACATCATAGTTGAAACGTTGATCCTAATGTGATCATGTGCATACTAGCACCTCAGTAAGATTCCTTCTCTTTTCAAGCCTCCCTTGAGTATGAAAACTGTTATTAGAAATGTCTGCAGATGCTTGATAGTTGATTATTTTCCTACTACCTGATTTGTCCACTGACATGCTTAATCCTTACATTCAAGTTACTCTTGAACTTCACTTTTAACTATCACCGGATGTAAGATGATAGGAAGCAATGGTATCTTTTTGGTGTTTATTTTATGTGTTTCATACTTTTGGCAATTGCCAAGAAATTTTCTGTAGTGGGTATAGCTCTTGGTGTACTTATTTTTAGAAAGACTCATATGAATCTGATTGCTGTTGTCCTGCACCAGGCCAGTCAATGTTGTCTGCTGGAAGCGTGCTATATGTTTGGAATTCATGGAAAAGGTGGAATCTATGTGCCTCACTATTCTGTTAAAGATGTTTGAACAGTAGTTATGTGTAGTTTTAGGCTGGCGTAGTCTATCACTTTCTCATGGGAGTTTTGCTTCTCCCATGACATATCTGGAGAAACAAAATTACATGTTTAGTGTAGAAAATGATGATCCTGTGACTAATTGGAAGAACACTCTGGTACATGAACTCATAGCTTTAATGATAACCTATTTACTATTTCTATGTATTTTTACTTTTTGCATGAATTTCAAGGTAGACACACATATTGAGTTTTATCTCTCTTAACAAATTTACATATCAATGCCCTCCCAGCTGCATCGCCAGTGCGGCAGTGGAGACAGTGAACCTGCATATACTAGTAATCATTTCTCTCCTTTCATCCTTTAGCTAAGTTATTGTCCTTCTTTATGGCCAGGCTGACGTGCTAGAGTACTATGATCAGGCCGTAAATTCCCCAAGTGGATCTTTCTACATACCGGCTGTGTTAAGGGTATGAACTAAAGGAGCATCTTTGATCAATTATTTTGCCATATGGTGATCATATAAACCTTGTCTTTTTTATTTGTTCGAAGCTTTAACTATATTTCTGACTGAGATTTTAAATATTTTCTTCAAATCCGAGTCTCTTTTGGATTTTTACTTCATTTTTCCTACTTTCAGGTTCCACATCTCCTGCAGGTTGTTAAGAGAAGAAGAGTCAACTCTAACCTCAGTCGTAAGAATATATTGTTCCGAGACCATTTTACTTGTCAGTAAGTAGTCTGTGACATTTGGTTCAAGTGTAGTGTGTTGATTTTGGAAGAAATCACTAACATGTCGTATTGGAGGACATTTAGTTTATTTTTTTTATTTAATTTAATTTATTATATATATATATATATATGCTTAGTTAGATGATCATATGATTTCTGTAGTAACCTAGAGATGATTTTATTGCATCAAACAAATCGTCTTAGGTTGTTTTAATGCCAATTTTGAGCCATGGGGAGATGACCATTGTGTTATGAGAATATACTCTCGGATGTTATGAATATTGTGATTCAATATACATAGATCCCTATGAAATGGATGCTTAATGGTTTTTTATCCTCCTAAAGCTTGTTACAGATCTGCCTAAGGTTTTCTTTCAGGATGACGCACATGGTTCTCCTTCGCAATCTTTTTTTTTTCTGTGTGTGCAGCCATTCTGCTCTTCTAGTCACTTGTAGTCCCTGCTTAGAAATGAAGATTCAACATATGTTTCTATAAGACCGGCAATTCCATTGCTTGTTCTAGTATGTGTTGCACGAACACTCCTCTTTAGTATCGTTCAATGTTTCGTGCCGTGTCTGTGTCTGTTTTCATAGCTATTTTTATGAAGGTTATGTTTTAGAAATAATGTTCGGGTGTCCGTTTCCGTGTCCGTGCAACATAGGATCTAGTTTATCAGAAACTCTACTGCACATTGAGGAAATAGGCCTATCCATCTCATGGCAAGATCTTTATTCTTCTAGAGCTACCTAATTGAATCAATACGCTTGATAACATGAGTGCTATTTCCAGGCTTATTAAGCATTTTTTTCCCACGTGTTTTAAGCATATATATGTGGAACGTCCTTCTGGCCCATGAAATCATGGAGTCAAAATTACAGGGTGATAATGTGTAGTGGCTAGTGTTGTCAAGCATGTTTATGTCTCCCCTTCTTCCACTAAGTTGTCTTTCTTTTGGAAAACAAAATGTGTTTTGCTACCTACAGCAGATATGTTTGCATTTTGCAACCACTTTAATCTTAGTGTACTTAGAACCTTGATCTTTCCAAGGGCCTAGACTTTGGTTGAAAACTTAAAACCATGCCAAGGATATCCAAAGTCCTTGAAGTAATAACTTCTGAAGTTGGAGATAGGTTTCTTCCTCGAAGATTTCCAAGTCCTTCAGATGTTAGGGAATGAATAAGCATGGATATTTTTTTATAAGCTCCTCATGGCATGATTAGTTGGTAGTATGAAGATCCATAGGTGCATGAATATATGATGTGTCATTAATGAATTTTGTTCTCCTACACCTGTTCCTGGTTCTTCAATCTAATATATTATGTTCTGATAAGTTGGAGAACAAACAGCAATTTCATCATCTAGTCACATAATGGAGGGACGTTAATATGATTTCAGACTTTTCTCGCTTTGCTTGCTAAGAAGATGCATGTGTATGATTGTAATCGATTTGTTTTTTCTTTTCAACAGGTATTGCTCGTCACGTGAAAACTTGACAATTGACCATGTTGTACCAACTGCAAAAGGAGGAAAATGGACATGGGAAAATCTGGTAAATTTTAACTATTTTCTTTTATGACAGATTCGTTAGTAGACGTAGTGCATAGCCAGTTAAGTTCTGGGTTGAGACAGAACTGCTCAAGAAAAAGGCTCAAAATTTCACTTTAGTCCATTTAAATTTAATGAGTTCCAGAAAGAAGGATGTTGACAAACAATCATTAGATATTGACAAAAAAAGTACTCAAAACCTCTGCAGAATTATTTTTGAACAAGTTGGTGTCAACTGTCATAAAATGTGTAATATGTCCTTCATTCCACATTGATATATCATAAGATTATATTTAAATGATGATATCATCAATGTGTCATAAATTTATAATTTGGGAAGATGCTATGTTCTGCGAAGTTATCGAACATCTGAAACGGAAAGCCAGTTCTTGATAAGAGGAAGGCTTCTGCTACCTGATCCAGATGTACTTTAGAAATCCTCAGAGTTTATATGGTGGTGCTCCTTTTAACAGGTAGCTGCCTGTTCCAAATGCAACTCAAAGAAAGGCCCAAAAACTGTAGAAGAAGCAAATATGAAGCTGCTTAAGGTTCCAAAGGTACCTTTATGGCTCTCGTTTTTCTCTTTAGAACATTAACCCAAAAATCATTTCTCACTAGTAGTTGAGATCATTATTGTTAACTAGAAGCCGGACGTATACTGCTACTTGAGAATGCGAACAGCAGCCTACCAGAAGACCATGTTTCACAATTTTTTTTGTTCTTACAGGCCCCAAAAGAGTATGACATACTCGCCATACCACTTACAAGTGCAGCGATAAGGATGCTGAGGGTGAGAAAAGGGATGCCTGAGGAGTGGCGTCAATATTTGTCGAAATCACCCTTGGAGCCATGACATCAATCCATGGTACTTGTACATTCTGGTTGTGGTTCTGGTCTGCTGCCTTGTAACTTGTCTGCCGCAGTGCAGTTCTTTCGGAAGCATGTTAAAGATGTAATGATTTGAAGATTCAAAGCAACCATTGTACATTTCCCCTAATTAAGGATCAGCGAAAGTATAGCTAGTATTAACATCTTTGCATCAAATTAGGTTCTTTGTGTTTTAATGTCTTTTTTGAAGTGCTTAAATTCATAATGCAATTATTGTCTGTGGCATTCTCTTATAGAGCTAGCAAATTCAAGACTTGAACTGTTGAAGGTAGAATGTAGAATGTAGACAAGTTCAAAACAAAAGCTTTTATCCTTTGTTTTGGGGATAAGGTTTCTAAACAAAATCAATCTTATCCTATCTAATAGAAAATTTAAACAAACTGATTTGGGCTATCTTTCTAAAATATTTATTATGTTATTAGCATAATCAAAAACAATTTTTCGGAATGTATGAAACTGTTTTAATTTAGAGACACGTATTTAGAAAGTTTGATAAGTTTGATGTGATAGTTAAATAATGTTCAAACTATCTCCTTTTCTTTCATTCAAATTTGTGTTAGGCACGGATAAAATTGATTGAAAATGTTAGGGTAAATTTTACTGTGGTTACCGAAAAATAATATAAGCAAATTTGGATATTATCCGTTGATTTTATCTTTATGCCGCAAATTATAATTTGAAAATAGTTTGTGTATAGCTGGGCTGTAAGCTTGAATTCCAACAGTAATAATACTAATGAAAATCTGGAAATTCGAATCTTTTCCTAAGCTGTGATTATTTGACATTCTGCTAATGTTGTTGTAGACTTCTTAGCAAAATTTTGTAGGCTCGTCCAGGCAAAATCGACCGGGCCGGTATCAGGGAAATTTACTTACAAATCCACTTTTAAAAATAATGTCTAGCCCAAAAGCTTAAAGCAAATAATAAGGTCATTTTCCAAAATTACCCCAAACCGATTTCTTAAATCCTATAAATTTTGACAAATTCATAATTTTTATTCTAAAAAAAATATGAAAACGGAAAAAAGGAGAAAATGTTAAAATATATAAAAAACGAAAAACGTAAATAACGCAAAAAAAAAAAAAAAAAAAAACAAGAAAATGCACAAACACAAAAAAAAGTGACAAAACGCGAAAACTACAAAAACATGAAAAAATGCGAAAAACACAAACACCCGAAAACTTAACAAAACGTGAAAACGCGATAAACATAAAAAACGCAAAAAAAATGAAAAACACAGAAACACCAAAAACACAGAAATATAAAAAACACGTTAAAAACAAAATTTTTTACATTTTCGCATTTTTCACGTTTTTCACATTTCTGTGTTTTCCCATAATTTTCATGTTTTTACGTGTTCTTTCTATGTTTTAACGTTTTTTTGTGCCTTTTTGTCTTTTTTACATTTACTTTTTTCACATTTTTTCATATGAAAGACTTGAAAACGCGATAAACATGAAAATGCAAAAAACGCAAAACAAAACGTGAAAACACGAGAAAATGCAAAAAATATGAAAAACACACAAAAAAGGACAAAATGCGAAAATTAGAAAAACATGAAAAACATGAAAAAACAAGAAAAAACTAAAAAACGTGAAAACCGCGAATCTGCGAAACCGCAAAAAATGGAAAAAACACAAAAACGTGAATAACACAGAAATGTGACAAAATGTGAAAAATACGAAAACATGAACAAATGTGAAAAACAAGAAAACGTGAAAATTGTTTTTAATGTTTTTGTGTTTTTAACATTAAAAATGTTTTTCACTTTTCGTGTTTTTAACGTTTTTTCACGTTTTTGTTTTTTTCGATTTTTTTTCATGTTTTTCGCTTTTGTTTTTCTCTTTTTGTGTTTTTAACATTTTTGTGTTTTTAGCGTATTTACATATTTTCGTGTTTTTAACAATTTTTCACGTGTTTTTTTGTATGTATTTTCCGTTTTTTCACGTTCCCCTGTTTTCCACATTTTTTCTGGTTTTTGTGTGTTTTAATGTTTTTTTTACGTTTTCGTGCTTTTCACATTTTTTCAAAATGTTTTTTGCGTTTTTTTTTGTATTTTTGTGTTTTCATGGGTTTTTCTACATTTTTTGTATTTTTATAGTTTTTCATGTTTATCAAATTTTTACTGTTTTTCGTGTTTTTACAGTTTTTCATGTCTCTACGTTTTTTTTGCGACATCGGTTTGCATATTTTTTTGCGTGTTTATTTGTGTGTTAACTGATTTATATGCTTTTCGCGTTTTCATCATTTTCCACTTTTTTTTTTTTTTTTTGCGTTTTCACGTTCTTTGAATTTTTCGTATTTTTTACTGTTTTTCATATTTACTTTGAACTAATATATATTTGAATAATTATTATCATTATTAAAATTCTAAAATAATTAAGAAATTACACTTGAGGATACGGATGTCTTTTGATTTACAAAACTAGTTATTTCAACTTATTTCATTATTTGAACCAAACATAACTATTTTCAAGGAATAACTATTTTACTCTCTCATATACTATTTCTAAAGAATAACTATTATATTCCATTCCGTAAACCAAACGGCACCATAGTATTTTAATAAGTTTTTTCTGTAACTATGTTAATGACCCCTTAAAATATCTTAAACGAAATTGATGTTTGGAATGTCTAATGTGACAATTAAATCGGTCTTTTCAAATTTTCGATAATATAAGACTAAAATTGATATAACTTGAAAACGTTAGAATTAAATGTAAACCATTTCATACGTTAAAGCTAAAATTACACTTCGAAAACGTTAGAGTCAAATTTGAATCCGTAAAGCATATGCTCCCCAACTGAGTTTAAGAATTGTGCAGCTCCTAAACCATCAGATATAGTGCGGCAAAATTAGGTATCTTAAATGTAGTAATTATTTTTAATTTTGAATATTAGGTTAATTTCAAATAAAATCATATGGTTTTATATTTTTTCAGATCGGTATCCATAGTTGGTGAAAATTTTAATTTTTTAAATTTGACTGATAACGATCTCAAAATAAAAAATTTCAAAAATTAAATGATATTTTAAGCAACTTTATTTCTTCAACCTTTTAGGTTTGAGGTCATTAAAGTGTTTTTTATGAGAGAGAAAGTTAAAGTTAGAGGTGGCAATTTCGTTTTTCGTGTCAAAATCGTGGTATCTCATATATATGTTCCATATTGTTTTATATGTTATAAATGCTAGAAAAATGATTTTTGTGTCAATCGTGTCGTGTCAGTCGGGTTGTCTCTGTAAATCGTGTTTTCGTGTCAGAAATTGCCACCCCTAGTTAAAGTTCAGAGATAGACAATTCCAAAAATGATGATTTTGAAAACTAAAAAATGTGGTTCTATAGTAATACGATCCTAAACAACTTTAATTTATAAAAAAATATGTTTTGAGGTTATTATTATAAAAAAAATATTAAACCACATGACATTTATTTGAAAAAAATGTCCTCCTGAGTTAGTTTTTATACTGTATTAATATATTATCATTGAGTAATGGATATATTAAATATAATAAAAAATATATAAATATTTTATTATTCGGAAATTTCTACATCAGAAGCGGATCCAGAAATTTGAATATTGGAAGTAAACTACATATGTAGTGTAAAATAAGTTAGAATGAAAATTAAAATTAGAACTAACTTTCGAAATACAATTACAATTACAAAGAAAAATAAGTTAGAAAGGAAATTACAATTAACTTCCAAAATTACAATAACAATTTGTAATTTACGAATACACAAACTTACATAAAAACACAAGTTTTACACAACTTAATGAATGTTTCAATTACAAATAACACAAACTTACCCAACAACTTACACAAAAATACAACTTACACAGCTAACTTATTGAATTTCAATTATTAATAATACAAAAAAACAAAAGAAAACCCAAATGAGAAATCATGGCATCAAAGAAATTCAAATTGAATTTCAATTTCAATAATAATCCCAGAAATTTCAATTATTAATAATACAATTCACACAACTTTATTAACAATCACAATAACACAATTGAAAAGGAATCATGACCTAAAACGTTAACAATTAAGAACTCTTTTTTTTTTTTTTTTTTTTTTTTTAAGAATTCAATTAAGAACAAAATCTCCTACCTCATGATAGTAACTAGAGAATTCAAGCTTCCCTTATATATTTCTTAATTGTAATTTTTTAAATAATTATATCGAGCTAAACTATTTTTTCCATGAATAAAACAATTATCTTTATTCTAAAATAAAAGAATAAAATTTCTTGTACATAATAATTTTTATACTTTATGTATACTAAATATTGGAAAAATTATCTTCAAGATGTAGAGGATTTCAAAATTAGAAATTTTCTATCAAAACTAACATTTTCAACTGCGGAAATAAGATTATTTTCAGCCAGCACAAGCTTATTATTATCATCTACTTCATGAGCCAATATCAAATATCAAAATCAATGTGATATTGATAATTAATTAGAACATTAATGTTGACTTAGAGATGATTAGTAGGGTTTTTTTTTTATCAAAGCCGGAAGAAATGGAGGAAATTTGGGAACTTGAATATTGCATCTAGATTTTAGTGGAGACAAGTGTACCCATTGCTCTCACCGTAGATATGTCTCTGTCTTCACAGGAATCCTCACGGAAAATTATATAGGAACAGAATATGGATCTCTACATGTCGGATATAGTAGTATCATCTTCATCCTCATTTTGACTTTGGGGCTGTTTCCAATTTTCTCGATGATTCCTGATACCATGCAAAATGACATCACGGAGATGACGTCAGCTCTACCCCATTAAGATTAAAAGGTACGTGCAAAGGAGCTTGCTCAAGGGCAGGGATGAAGGCTCCGACCTCCTCACACGAAGGAACTTTCAAGGATCCTACATGATAAATGATTCCTCTCAGGACTTAGATTCCTTGAGGGATACGAATATCCTCAACTCATAAGGATTTCTAATCAATGAAAGACTTAACCTAAAAAACCCCTATAGAAACAGATATAGACACAAGATACGGTACGTTAACTACTATCACACAACTCGTCAATATACGGTATGTTAACCTAAAAGGGGAAAATGGTGGTCCCTTGTGAGGTTGCAAATATAGTTCCAAGGGGGGGTTAGGAACTATTTTACCTTTTTAAAATAATTTGGGCAGATTTCTTTTCTTTAAGAAAAGTTTATAAAACAGCGGCACTTAACACTCAGCAAGACACTGGCTTAGTCAACTAGTGACTAGGACAGCTTCGTTGCTTAGGTCAGGAAATAGCACTTAGAGTCTATTCCTGAACCTGCTCGTTTGTAGCGCACAACTCAGCTTGACCTCTTTTACTTGGTCAGTTTTAGTTTGTTTTAAGCAAGCAATATGAATAAGGAGTTAAGGTTTAGAAATACTTCACTCAGCAGATTTATCCAGGTTCGGCTTCTTCTAAGCCTACGTCATGTCCCCGGAACACCTCCGAGATTTCAAATCCTCTACTGAGCTCTTTAAAGGTAGAGGCTCAAACCTTTTACAATATCAGCAATTGAGTATGACAAGAGTACCTTCCTCTATACTTCTACTCAATCCTAATCTCTCCGCTGAGTACTTAAAACCGAGTACCCAGCCTCTCCTTTCTACTTCTAGAAATGATAAAGATTTTGTCCTAAACAACAATTGCTAGAACACCTTAGATGATTGAAAAACAATCACTCTAGACTTTTACACAAATGAATAGACTTTGTAGTGTAAGAACTTTGCTTTTCTTTTGATGGAGAACTTTTGTATACGTTTGGTCAGCGTAGCGGCTATTGCTCAAAGTTCTCTACAGAATGTGGATTCTGAATGGACTATTTATAGAGAGCTGTGAGAGCTTCTGGTTATTTCGAATTTCGAAATAACCGTTGGAGACAAACGGCTACAGGTCGCTTTCACTGAGTCTGCCAGCAGTTCTCGTTAGCCAATCAGATTCCAGCGTCTTCTGTTCTTCGGTCAGTGAGTCAGTATGTTCCACCATTTTGGGTAATGTCAACCAGACAGCTTGTTGTGTCTTCTGACCTTTACCTAATGAGGAAATACTTTGTCTGGAAGCTGTCTTATGGTCAGTAGCTGTCCTGCACGTTTTGTCGAGACAGCTCAGCAGCTTCATACCGAAGTTGTCTACGTGGATCTTCTCGATCCTTCTTTACTCAGCATGCGTTTCATCACTTTAACGGCGACGTTTTGGAGATACGCGGGCTGAGTGATCTTTGGCTTGTTTGACTTGGGCCTTGATTTCCATATAGGGCTTGAGCCTTATGATCTTTATGTCTTATGATAAATTATAAACTCAACATTGAACAAACACATTAGTAACACTAAATCAAAGCATTTAAACTTAGTGTGTTATAGAATATTTACTTTCACTTAATTAATTTTGTCAAATCAAAATCCTGTGGAAAGGTGTTTCAACAAACTCCCCCATTTTGATGTTGGCAAAACTAATCAGCAAGGAACTCAGTATGAGCTCCCCCATGATAGTTGACTTTTTTAATTAAGTGAACTCCCCCGTAAGGATAGAACTACTGACTTAGTTTTATTCTAAACATTCTAAGGTTTGACTGAATAAGCCTAAGATCAGTTTTTAGTTATAGGTCAGCTTATGGGTCATATTCTATTTTACTCGGTATTCAGCGGAAGTGATGTATAGTGACGGAGCGCTGAGTAAATCATTTGTTCAATGGTTTATATTTGACAAGTTCAAACATTTATATGCAGCATGCATTTATATAATAATTGGCATTTGATGGATGAATAATCAATAATTTAAATTCGAATGCAAGTATTTCAGAAGTTAGGCATATTGTTTAAAACAAAACAACAAACAAGGAAAACATTACAAAACAAGATAACGAAATAAACTTCTTCTTCCTAACTTCTAACACTCTAGTTTCTTTCACTTAGAGTCTCTAGTTTCTTTCACTTAGAGTTCCTTCTCCTTAGTTGCCACTTTTCTCCCCCGTTTTGCCAGCATCAGCAGTAGGCAAATCAACGGTAGGGGCAGGAGAATTGGCCTGATCCTGCAGCACACGTATTTGACCCTCCAAGGAATTCATGTGACTGACCATAGTCAGCATGAGTTCGGTCATTTTGGTCAGTTGAGCATGTGGTGCTGGCTGCGGCTGGACAGAGGAGAAGTGATTGATCAAATCATGGATTTCACGCAGAATATGGTGAGTGACAGGTGGATGAGAGGACTGAGCATGAGTTGGTGGAGGATGGGCTTGTTTTTGAAGCAGAGTGTTAGCTGAGGCGATGACACACCGTCCTGACTCAGTGGCACCTAGATTTGCATATTTGGCAGGAGAGGGCTCACACTGAGTGCCTTGTGTAGTGACAGGACTACAAGGCGTGTTGACCTCAGGTGCTGAGTTGCTTTGAGCTTGAGGTGGGAGTGGAGCTTCTTTTGGACTCGCAGGGGTTTTCGCTTGTTTCTTACTTGGAGGAACAGAGGCTTGTTTTTGTGGAGACCCCTCTTGGGTAATGTGGGGCTCAAGAACAGATTCTGCTTCTGTTCTCAGTTTCTTCTCAGCTGACTCAGCTGGGTCCTGATCAGCTTTCCTCTTGTTTCTTTCCATCAGCCTTACCTTTCTCGGGACAGTACGAATATCCTTCGAGCAGGCTCCATTTTTCTTCTTCTTCTCAGCTTCAGCAATCTCAGATGGCACAGTAGAAGGATTCTCAGTTTGAGGTTCATTGGTTGTTTCTGTACCCTCAGCAGTGTGTGCAGCTTCAGCCATAACATCATCTATAATGGCGGCATCCAGGTTTGTCAGATTTTCCATTTCTCCAATGGGTTGCTCACCCTCAGCCATAGGATCCTCCTCCTCAGAGGTTTCATTCTCATCATACCCTTTCAGGGGTTGGCTGTGTGATAGTCCATTCAGCAGACGTGCTGTGATAGCAGTTCTTGTTGAACTTATTTCATCAACAGTTTCTATGTTCTGGTCTTGTATTATCCGGGTGATGAGAGAACCTAAACGGAGCTTTCTTCCACTTCGTTGAAAGGCTCCTACCAGAAATACAGGTAGATTGAATGGAGTGCTGGTCAGCATATGCCAGATGAAACACTGTTCAAAGTTAGAGGCAGATGAGGGAGAGCTGAGTTTAGGGAAGATAAAGTTGGTCAGCAAGAAGTGGGCCATCTTCTGATTTTTGCCCATGCAGGTGCTGGGTACTTCTCCCTTGTAGTTTCTGGGTTTACAGAACCCCTTCATCTTTTCTGCGATGGCTTTTGGTATCGGCTCCTTTGTTGTCCTGAACTGAATCCCTGTATTTGGTATCTCTAGCAATGTGGCTAGATATTCAGGGTTTATCACTATCTTTTGACCCTTGACTGTGGTCTCTAGGTAGTCAGAGTTATCTGCATCAACATGCAGGTTGGAGTATAACTCTCTCACCATTGTGGGATAGGTTTGACCGGAAAGAGAGAAGAGACCTGTCCATTTGTTGTTTTTGATCCATTCACAGAATGGAGTCTCTGAAGAGATGAAATCAGGATGGAAGAATCGACTCCTTAGTACCTCTTGATTCTTGGCCCAAGAGTGTACTTTGATCATTTTTCTCATTAGGCTAGTTGAAGGACCAGCCTGGTCAGAGGATTTGAGAGTTGGAGAGAAATAACTTTCGTTATAAGACATTTTTGAAGTTTTGACGCTCTTTGGAAAATTTAGAAGCTTTCTTAGGGTTCAATGTATATGTGACGAGGGTAGTGGGTTAGTATTTACTATTTATAGATTTTATGGTTTAGGGTTCCGTTTGAATTTTATCCAGTTTTGCTCTGGGTTGTCCAATCGGCAGAACCCCTGACACTTATGACACTATTAAGACGTTATTCGGTGCATGCGCAGTACAGGTGTCACTTCGCGTGTAGTGACATTAAATGCTAATAAGTGCTTTTACTTAGCGTTTGTTGATATAAACGTTTCATATTCTAAGTAGTCAGTGCATTCTTTAAGGATGGTTTTTAGTTCAAGTTCGAAAACTAATTTACTCAGTGTGCAAGATTACTCAGTATTGTATATTCAGTCAGTTTCAATGACATACTCAGCAAACAGTAAATCATTCAGCATGTAATTCATTCAGCATTCAATATTCATTTAGCACAGGAATTTACTGAAGAGGATTAAACATACCAATTGCTTCTCTCAGTATGCTAAATTGCTCTCGTGCTAGAGGCTTTGTAAAGATATCAGCAAGCTGCTCGTCTGTTGGTACATACGTCAGCTTGATTTCTTTCTTGAGTACATGATCTCTGATGAAGTGATGTCGTATACTGACATGTTTCATCCTGCTGTGTTGAATTGGGTTCTTTGAGAGGTCAATTGCACTTTTGTTGTCGCGTTTGACTTCAATTGTCTTTGTTTGAACACCATAATCTTCAAGCTGTTGCTTAATCCAAAGGACCTGAGCAACACAGCTTCCAGCAGCAATGTACTCAGCTTCAGTTGTGGACAGGGCTACTGACGCCTACTTCTTGCTGAACCAAGATACAAGACAGCTTCCTAGGAATTGGCATCCTCCAGAGGTGCTTTTTCTTTCCAGCTTGTCTCGTCCATAGTCAGCGTCAGTGTATCCGATGAGTGTAAAGTCATGAGTGTTTGGATACCACAGACCTGCATTTACTGAGCTTTGCAAATATCTAAGGATCCTTTTTACGGCTATGTAATGGGATTCCTTAGGGTTAGCTTGATATCTAGCATAATAACATATTGAGAACTGAATGCCCGGTCTACTTGCTGTTAAGTAAAGTAAAGAGCCAATCATACCTCGGTATAACTTGCTGTCTACTGACTTACCATTCTCATCAGCACAAAGGACAGTGTCAGTGCCCATAGGAGTGGATATTGGCTTACAATGTTCTAGTTCATATTTCTTCAATATCTCCTTGGCATATTTAGCTTGACTTATGAATATGCCATTCTTTCCTTGCTTGATTTGAAGTCCGAGGAAGAAGTTGAGTTCTCCCATCATTGACATTTCGAATTCAGTCTGCATTTGTTTGCTAAATTCCTTGCACATAGATTCATTAGTAGCACCAAATATAATATCATCTACATATATTTGAGCCAGCAGGGTATCTTTACCCTTTCTCTTAATGAATAAGGTTGTATCAGCTTGACCCCTGACGTAACCTCTAGTCAGTAAAAAGTTGGTCAGCCTCTCATACCAAGCACGTGGTGCTTGCTTGAGTCCATACAGAGCCTTTTTGAGTTTGTAAACGTGGTTTGGGAACTTAGAATCCTCAAACCCTGGAGGCTGATTTACATAGACCTCCTCGTCTATTATTCCATTAAGAAAGGCACTTTTGACATCCATTTGAAACAGTTTAAAGTTCATGTAAGATGCATATGCACATAAAATCCTAATAGCTTCTAGCCTTGCCACTAGGGCAAAGGTCTCACCGTAGTCAATACCTTCTTGCTGACTGTAGCCTTGAGCTACAAGTCTTGCCTTGTTTCTGACTACGTTTCCTTGCTCATCTAGCTTGTTCCTGAAGACCCATCTCGTTCCAACGGTCTTTTGGCTCCTAGGATGTGGCACTAGCTCCCATACATTATTTCTCCTGAATTGATTGAGTTCCTTTTGCATGGCATTCATCCAGAATTCGTCATCCTCAGCTTCGGCAAAGTTCTTCGGCTCAGGTACTGAGACAAAAGCTACATTGCCGAGATACTTCCTTAGTTGATTTCTTGTCATCAGCGTATTTCCAGCTGAGTCAAGAATTGCATTTTCTGAATGCCCTCTTGGGACTCTTATCTCCTTTGGTAGACTTGTGTCTTGTTCTATCTGTGTTTCAACATTCTCTGCAGAAGTAGATAGGTCAGTGAAAGTAATTTTAGGTTCACTCTTACTCTTGGTCAGCCGTTTTATGAAGGACTCAGTAGCTGGTTCTTGATCAGCAGGTGCTGAGTTTGGTTCATCTTCTGTCAGCGGCTGGTATCTTCCTGCAGGGTTAGTTTCATCGAATTGCACATGTATAGATTCTTCTAATACTTGAGTTCTCTTATTAAAAACTCTGTATGCTTTACTGTTTGTTGAGTAGCCCAGAAAGATAGCCTCATCAGCTTTTGAATCAAATTTGGCTAAGCTATCTTTGGTATTTAAAATAAAACACCTACAGCCAAAGGCACGAAAGTATCCAATGTTGGGCTTTCGTCCTTTCCAAAGTTCATATGGGGTTTTCTTAAGTATAGGTCTAACTAAAGCCCTATTCAGAATATAGCATGCTGTGTTGACAGCTTCTCCCCAAAAATACTTTGGAAGCCTATGCTCATCCAGCATTGTCCTGGCAATCTCAACCAGAGTTCTGTTCTTCCTTTCAACAACCCCATTTTGCTGAGGCGTTCTAGGAGCAGAGAAATTATGGTCAATGCCGCTGGCTTCACAGAATTCAACAAACTTTTGGTTCTTGAATTCTCCACCATTATCACTACGGATATGAGCTAATTTTAGGTCTTTCTCATTTTCAATTTTTCTAACCAAGTTTGAAAATGTCTCAAAAGTCTCATCCTTACTGGTCAGCAGGATAACCCATGTGTACCGAGAGAAATCATCTACAATAACCAAGGAAAACCTTCTTCCACCCAGACTCAGCGGCTGGACTGGACCAAAGAGATCCAAGTGTAGCATTTCTAACGGACGCTTAGTTGAGACAATATTTTTACTTTGAAAAGATTGCTTGGTTTGTTTTCCAGCTTGGCAGGCATGGCATAATTGATCTTTTTGAAATTTAAGTTCAGGCAGTCCCTCAACCAATTGCTTTCTTGCTAATTTGGCCAGGAGGTCCATGCTTACATGACCAAGTCTCCTGTGCCATAGCCAGGAATTTTCTTCCTTTGTGACTAAGCATACAGTTTTTGAAAACTTCTTTTCGAGGTTTAGCATAAAGACATTGTCTATCCGAGGGGCAGTTAAAATTAACTCATTTGATTTTCCCTCATATATTTTACATCCAGTTTCGTCAAATATAACTTTTCTTCCATTATCACATAGCTGAGCTACGCTGAGTAAGTTATATTTGAGTCCGCTGACTAGGGAGACAGATTCAATAGTGGGATTACCTCCAACGGTGCCTGATCCTACTATTTTACCCTTTTTGTTGTCTCCAAAACTTACGCTTCCTCCTCGTTTACGTTCGAACGTGATGAATTGAGTTTCATCACCCGTCATATGCCTTGAGCATGCGCTGTCAATATACCACATTTTTGACTTCTCGGCACATCTCAGGCTTACCTGCATTGTAATCAGTTTCCTTTAGGTACCCAATTCTTTTTGGGTCCTGACTTGTTAGGTTCAACAGGTAAAGCATCATATTTTATTTTGTGGCGACATACATTAATAGTGTGGCCACTTTTTCCACAGAAGTCACAACTGACTTTCTGTTTAGGACTCTTTACTGACTTGTCAGCACCCCAGTGCTGAGCGTGTCAGCACACCTTAGTGGTGTGTCCTAACTTCCCACAAAAGTCACACTGAACTCTTCGCTGGGGATTTCGTCTCTGCTGAGTACCTTGGTACTGAGTACCTTGATACTTAGTTCTCAGAGGAAAATTATTTTTGTTTGGAACCTTTAGTTGGTTCTGAATGGTTGTGACATCCTTCCTCAGTTTCTTGGAGACTGACTGGACTTCAACTACAGACTCATGAATGGTTTTCATATTTTCATGCAAAACTGAGTTGTCTTGAAGAAGGTATCTGAGGTCACTCAGTTTGACCTCTTCCACCTCATCACATCGCCGGCTGAGTGTTTTAATCTTTTTGTTACACTTTTTGACAAGTGTGTAAAGATCACTCAGGGCATTACCCATTTCATTTCTGAGTTGAGAGAGTGAGATTACCTTATTGGATTGCTCTTCATTGTCTGACTTATCAGATTGGTCAGCATGCTCAGAAATGCATGGCTCAGCAAGTTCGTCAGCCATGAAGCATATCTTCGCTGACTCGGTGGCCTCAGTTTCTGTTGATGAAGATTCATCACTGTTACTCCAAGTGGCCACCATTGCCTTCTTCCCAATTTTCTTGTCTTTCCTCAGCGTGGGGCAGTTTGACTTAATATGGCCATCTTGGTGGCACTCAAAGCATGTAATGGGCTTTAAGCTGTCCTTTCTGTATTTGCTGTCGCTTGAGTCAGCCTTATACTTATCAAACTTTTTGTAAGGCTTTTTGGAATATTTGTCGTTCTTCCTGAACAGCCTCTTCATCTTTCTTGTGAACATAGCCATCTCCTCATCATCAGTTGAACTCCCGTCAGTGGAGTCAGCCTTCATGACAAGTGACTTCTGCTTCTTGTCATCAGATTTTTCCTTCACCTCAAAGTTCTTCATTGATATCTCATGGGTCAGCAATGAACCGATGAGTTCGTCATATTTGTAGGTGGTTAAATCCTGAGCTTCCTCAACTGCTGTCTTTTTTGCTTGCCAGTCTTTTGGAAGACTCCTGAGTATCTTTTTGACTTGTTCTTCCTCAGTGAAGATTTTCCCAAGTCTCTTGAGCTCATTAATGATGTTGGTGAACCTTGCGTTCATGTCTGAAATGCCCTCATCATTATTTATCTCGAACAGCTCGTACAGTCTCATCTGCTGATTCACCTTGGATTCTTTTACTTTGTTTGTTCCCTCGTAGGTGACTTCCAGCTTTTTCCAGATCTCTTGTGCCGACTCACAACCTGAGATTTTGTTATATTCTGCAGCATCGAGCGCACAATGAAGCATATTGATAGCCGAAGCATGGTTTTGAAGCTTCTTAAGATCATCCTCTGTCCATTCAACCTCAGCTTTAACAACTGACTGGTCATCAACAACTTTCACAGGTACAAACGGGCCTTGGACTATAGATAGCCAGGCACTCATGTTTGTAGCTTGAATGAAGTTTTTCATCCTATTCTTCCAAAAGGTATAGTTTAACCCGAAGAATAGGGGAGGCCTGGTAATGGACAGCCCCTCAGGTAATATCTGAGTTGTCTGGTTTCCAGGGAGAAACCGAGTGCTGTTTTCGCCCATGGTATGGATCAACTCAAGGTTGTTAGACCTTTATTAATGAGCTTTTAGGCTCTGATACCACTTGTTGGTCCCTTGTGAGGTTGCAAATATAGTTCCAAGGGGGGGTTAGGAACTATTTTACCTTTTTAAAATAATTTGGGCAGATTTCTTTTCTTTAAGAAAAGTTTATAAAACAGCGGCACTTAACACTCAGCAAGACACTGGCTTAGTCAACTAGTGACTAGGACAGCTTCGTTGCTTAGGTCAGGAAATAGCACTTAGAGTCTATTCCTGAACCTGCTCGTTTGTAGCGCACAACTCAGCTTGACCTCTTTTACTTGGTCAGTTTTAGTTTGTTTTAAGCAAGCAATATGAATAAGGAGTTAAGGTTTAGAAATACTTCACTCAGCAGATTTATCCAGGTTCGGCTTCTTCTAAGCCTACGTCCTGTCCCCGGAACACCTCCGAGATTTCAAATCCTCTACTGAGCTCTTTAAAGGTAGAGCCTCAAACCTTTTACAATATCAGCAATTGAGTATGACAAGAGTACCTTCCTCTATACTTCTACTCAATCCTAATCTCTCCGTTGAGTACTTAAAACCGAGTACCCAGCCTCTCATTTCTACTTCTAGAAATGATAAAGATTTTGTCCTAAACAACAATTGCTAGAACACCTTAGATGATTGAAAAACAATCACTCTAGACTTTTACACAAATGAATAGACTTTGTAGTGTAAGAACTTTGCTTTTCTTTTGATGGAGAACTTTTGTATACGTTTGGTCAGCGTAGCGGCTCTTGCTCAAAGTTCTCTACAGAATGTGGATTCTGAATGGACTATTTATAGAGAGCTGTGAGAGCTTCTGGTTATTTCGAATTTCGAAATAACCGTTGGAGACAAACGGCTACAGGTCGCTTTCACTGAGTCTGCCAGCAGTTCTCGTTAGCCAATCAGATTCCAGCGTCTTCTGTTCTTCGGTCAGTGAGTCAGTATGTTCCACCATTTTGGGTAATGTCAACCAGACAGCTTGTTGTGTCTTCTGACCTTTACCTAATGAGGAAATACTTTGTCTGGAAGCTGTCTTATGGTCAGTAGCTGTCCTGCACGTTTTGTCGAGACAGCTCAGCAGCTTCATACCGAAGTTGTCTACGTGGATCTTCTCGATCCTTCTTTACTCAGCATGCGTTTCATCACTTTAACGGCGACGTTTTGAAGATACGCGGGCTGAGTGATCTTTGGCTTGTTTGACTTGGGCCTTGATTTCCATATAGGGCTTGAGCCTTATGATCTTTATGTCTTATGATAAATTATAAACTCAACATTGAACAAACACATTAGTAACACTAAATCAAAGCATTTAAACTTAGTGTGTTATAGAATATTTACTTTCACTTAATTAATTTTGTCAAATCAAAATCCTGTGGAAAGGTGTTTCAACAGAAAACAATGGGGTAGAGAGAGGTCTCCAAAATTTTGCCTCTTTCATCATGTGGTAAGCATATCCAGAACCAACGCAGCTTGAAGTTTTTGTTGCTAGAGGGTTTATCCGAAACAAAAGTTGGCAGATTGGTGGGAGGTTTAGAAATCTACAAGGAATCATCACTATCCCTCATGGTAAGAGTCCATATGTGTTGAAACGAAGGGCTAGTCAACATAAAACTCAAGTCTTCGCATACTTTAATCAAACTTAGAAGATACAGCTAGCCGTTCGACGATAGTTGCGTAGGGCAAATTTTGAGTTCCTCTAGAACGTTCAGGATGCTATCAGAGAAGGGGAGATGAACCCCATTTTTCAGGAAAATCTCATAAAAAAAACCAAAGTATCCCTTAGGTGCCTTTGTTACACCTGGTTAGGGGTTGGAACCCTAACCCCTAAATGGGTGAACTCAGGATATCTAGACACCAGCTTGGTTAGGGAGAGATCATAAAGAGTAAAAAGTTGCTCATGATTTCGAAGATGTGGGATTCTGGGATTTAAGAGTAGAAGACATCATCATCCTTCTTCGTTCGAGACCTTTTTTTTTTACCAGTTTGGGATTTCTTACCTTACCCACCCAATGAGCTCGCACAGACCATCACGGGAAAAAAGAAGGAAATGGACATAAAAAAAAGTAACAACTTACTTAGGCAAGATCTCAACAACTTCTGGAAATAAAAGGATACCGAGGAATCAAAAAGCCAAAATCAATCTCCAAAACGGACGAAAAGAAAGAATGAAATCGACAAAGAGAAATGAAGAAGAAAAGACAAGTAAATTTTATGTAAAAGAGGAAATCGTAAGAGAAAAATGAAGAGACCTGAGTAAGTTAAAAGTTTCTCATCATTAAAACCTTTCCCCATAAATGAGCCGCAAAAGCACAAAATTCTCGATCAAATAGGGAGAGCAAACACATCAACAACACGCGGGCCAAAACCAGGTGAAATCATTATGACATAGTTTCGCATACAATTCAAGAAGGACAATTATAAAAAGGTCCTCTTTAAATATCCTTTGCAAATATAAATCCTAAAAGAATGTCTAAAAATCAAGGAGGAGGATATCTGATACCATGGAAAATGACATCACATGGATAACGTTAGCTCCACCCCCTTTAAGGCATGTGCAAAGGAGCCTGCTCAAGGGCCGCGATGAAGGCTCCAGCCTCCTCACACGGATGAACTTTCAAGAATCTTACATGATAAAGGATTCCTCCCAGGACCTAGATTCCTTGAGGGACATGAATATCCTCAACTCATAAGGAGTTCTAATCAGTGAAAGGTTTAACCTAAAAAACCTATATAAACAGGTATAGACACAAGATACAATACGTTAACTACTATCTCATAACTCGGCCATACCCTTCAATCCGATCTAAATCACAAACTGACTTAGACATCAAAGCGGATTCTATGAACTTCGACCCCGTCTAATCTACGTTTTTGTTTGACAGGTTACTATATGTAGACAAGATCAGATACTCGGTTATCAATTTCATATCTCCGTGAGTTCAGATATCCGTTTTTTTCAACCCATTACTCTTCTCTTCCTAGGTTTGAGTGGATTTGGATACATGTAAAAACTCAATCCATAAATAAAGAGGGAATGAACTTATTTTGGTACATTTGGAAGCCATGGAAAAATTGATCATCCATGCAGATGTGGGGTCTACTCTATGTACGGTTGTGATTAGTTTTTAGTAAAAAATAAGTAATGGCTCCCCTCCTTATTATGGATCAAAAACTATAACTTTTTATTTATTTTTATTGAAATGATGTTGAATTATTGGAGTAGAATTATTTTCTTTCCATAAAAAAAAAAAAACGGCCCAGTCGCATTACGCGTCCCGCTGAGCGAGGGTCCGAGAAGGGGTCCCACCACAAGGGTGTATTGGGGGCAAGCCTTCTCTTGCTAATTTAATTGGCAAGAGGCCGCTCCTAAGACTCGAACCCGTCACCTCTGGTCACACGGCAACAACGTTTTACCGTTGCGCCAAGGCTCGCCCTCTAATTATTTTCTTTCCATATTGGAAATAAATGCTCATCTATCGGTTGCCACACCCTTGATGCTTATGTATGTTTACTAATTATCTTCTGTCGGTATTCTCTATTATTGCTGCTATCAAATTTTCATTTATCATATTCACTAGTTTTTATACAGGTGTACATACTCGGTGAACCAATTCATTAAGGTTAATTCGGTCATTTAACCATTTAATTGGTTTTTTAAAAACTCCAATTATATATTAGTCCATTAAATTCGGTTAACCTTTTTTTTCGGTTTTTAAACATTAGTAAATAAAAATAAAAATAATAAACGAATTCTAATTTTTATTTTTTATTGTGAGTGAGACGACGGATCAATAACGGGTTAAAGAGATTGATGACGGAAGTGGAGATTTTGTATGGACTATGGACTGGAGAATTAAGGAGAGAAAAGGAGGGAGGAGAAAAACTAAAAATGATGAATTAAATTAGGATTCAAAACATGAAAAAATAATTCGTTGATGGATTATATGAATAAAAAATATTTATTTTTATTTATCAGTAAAATATTGAATACTCAACCTATATTTTAATTCGTATAAATAAATTTTAGCACAAATTAAATCTTGTTTTTATTTAGATAACTACTTAATTGGATAAATGTAACTAAATAAATTACTAATTACTATAGTTTTTTTTGAATGAAGGTTGGGACGCGAAGGAAGGCTGGACATCCCAACTAGGTTGGCACCTCCAGCACAGCCAACAACCCTATTATTAAAAAAAATGAAAATAGTACAGCAAAAGGAGGAGAGGAGAAAGGAAAAAGAAAAGAGCAAAAAGTTACATCACACGAATATGCGGTACATTGCAAATGTCATTAAACACCAAGTCCTGACAGAAGTGAGGAGCCGAATGCCACCAGTAGCTCGAAGTGGCGGACTGCCCATGGCTCGCAAGCTTGTCTGCAACTTGATTCCCTTCTCTGAAAATGTGACTAGCTTTCCGGTTCATTACCGACAGACGGTGAAGACAAGCTTTCCAATCTCTTCTTATCCTCCAAGGGACTTCATCTTGCTTATTATTCAGTAATTGAACAGCATAAACGGAATCTGATTCAATCCATAAATTGCGCCACTTCCTTTCCCACGCAGCTTTGACTGCAAAGATGATTGCCTTAAGCTCGGCAATGTGTGCTGGAGAGTTTCGAATAGGAAAGGCGAAGCATCCTAGAGCAAAACCCCTGCAATTCTGAAAAATACCTCCTGCCCCGGCATTGCCAGAAATTCCAGACGCTCCATCTGTATTGACCTTTAGCCAGTTTATCGGCGGAGCAGTCCATCTAACCACCACAAAATCTGGATCAGGTGGCGGACAGGTACCAGCAACAGAGGCCGCGCAACTCTCATTAATCAAAAGAAGAAGCCTGTACTTTAGCATTTGGATTGAAGGAAGCTCGCCGTCGAATATAGCACGGTTTCGAGTAAACCATATGAACCAGGTGCAGGTTATGACAGCAAATATCCAATTCTTTCTCCGACTTCGTCTGACACGTAGTTCTCGAATCATGGAGAAGAAATCAGCAAAAGAGGTATTGAGATTGCAGCGGACATTAAAAACATCAAAAACCAAATTCCACAGTGCTTTTGCAACATCACACATAACAAATAAGTGAGCAGCATTTTCATCATTACTTTTGCATAACTCACAGCGTTGAGCCATATGGAAACCATGTTTTTGCAGCAGAGATTGGAGAGGGAGCTTACCGTGGATTAGCTTCCAGCAGGTGGCAGCGCGGTAAGGAGGAACAAAAGAGTTCCAGATGAACTTGCTCCACGCGACCGGCTCACCTTGAAGACAGTGCGAGTAGGCTACTCAAGCTGTTAGCTTTCCCGAATCAGAAGGCATCCAGATACAAAGGTCATTGCCATCAAAAGCTGCAATTTGTCTGATGTTGGCCTGCACCTGCGCAGGAACGTCAAGCAATTCATTCCAATCTCCATTAAGCCTGAAGCTCCGAATTGGTTCAAGAAGCTTTGCTTGAGATTTTCTTGGTATACCGATCTGATCCGCAACTGTTGGAACAATCCATTTGTCAGTCCAAAAGTTTAAGGTTGAGCCTTCTCTAAACCACCAGACCGATTCCTCTCTAATTAAATCAAAATTAGCTCTTATCGAAGACCAGATCGAGGAATTTGCAATGTATCGTTTAGGTATGCCAGAACTCTCAAGAAATCGGCATCTGATCAAATTGATGATAAAGCTGTTTCCCTGTAACAGATCCCAGTTGAATTTAGCAAGCAAGGCAGTGTTAAAAATTCTGAAATCTTTGATACCCAAGCCGCCGTTTGCAATCTGCTGACAACACATTTTCCAGGGAACCGTAATAAGCTTTCTTCGGTCTTTGTCCCCCGTCCAAAGAAAATTACGGACTGCTCTGTTAATACGCGCAATAAGAGAAGCCGGCCATCTGTACAACAGAAAAGAGTGAACTAGTGCACCAGTTAAAGCAGATTTGACCAGGGTGAGCCTACCTGTAAAGGATAGTGAGTTCCCTTTCCAAAGGCTGAACTTACTGAGAAATTTGTCAATCATAGGGCGCAAAAATCGAGATCTAGGAGCTCCTTGAAATAGCAGAACACCTAGATAGATTATCGGGAGGCTGGTCTGCGAGATTCCCAGGATGTTAGAGAGTCTGCTTTTACGCACAGCAGTAATGTAATTGCCAAATAAAGCTTGTGATTTGCTCCAGTTGACAGCCTGCCCAGAGAAGGCTTCATACATGCTAAAAAGGTCTTTAATACACTTCATGTTTTTTGTCGAAGCTCTTGCAAAAATCATCATATCATCAGCGTATAGCAGGTGAGAAGGGAAAGCTTCAGTGCAAGTGTAATTCATTGGGTCAAATCTGCCCTCTGCCACTAATTTTGAGATCCACCTGCCCAGAAAGTCTTCGGCAAATCCAAACAGAATAGAAGAGAGAGGATCACCCTGTCTGACTCCACAGGAACATCCAAAGAAACCCTTTATTCCTCCTCCAAGAGCAATTGAAATTTTGGCCGATCTCAGAATTTCCAAAATCCAGTTCCTAAATTGCAGGGAAAATCCAAACGATTCAAGGACGGCTAAAAGGAAATTCCAGTCAAGAGTGTCAAAAGCCTTTTTAATATCAATCTTGAGAGCCATGTTGCCCCCAAAGCACTTTTTTTTGAGCATGTTGATACCTTCAGAAGCAGCAACAATACAATGATGAATGCTTCTTCCTGCTATGAAACCAAATTGGTTGTCAGAAATGATCCTGGAGGCAATTTGAGCAAGTTTGTCCGCTAAAATTTTCGATATGATCTTGTAGCTGAAGTTTCCCATAGCTATCGGGCGAAATTGATGAATTTCATTGGCGCCTTCAACTTTGGGAATCAGAGCAATAATGCTTGAATTCAAACCAGGCAACATGTATCCCGAATCAAAGAAACTTAAAACCATTTGACAGACATCATAGCAAACAATATCCCAATAATGCTGATAGAAGGTACCTCCAAACCCGTCAGGCCCAGGTGAGCTGTCTTTGTTCATGCTAAACACACTGTTGCGGATTTCTTCACATGAGGGTCTCTGTGTTAAGCTAACATCATCAGTTTCAGTGACGTATTGAGGGATGGCCTCTCTCACTGATTCATAATTAATGTGTCTCACTCTGCCAGTGAAAAGAGAAGCATAATAGTCGACAACGTGCTGGGCAACCACATTTTCATCACTAACAATAGTGTTATCAATAAGAATGTTGTCAAGGGAGGACTGAACCTTATGGATTTTGGCTGATCGATGGAAGAATGATGAGTTCCTGTCCCCGGCGGCAAGCCATTTTTCCCTGCTCTTGTCCCTGTATAAGAGTTCTTGTCTGTATAGCTGCAGATCAAGATCACGCTGTGCCACAATCTCTTCATCAAACCGTTCATCATTGAGACCCTCTCTGGAAATAGTTCCTTAAATTTCCTCTAGCCTTGTCAGGACCGCGGCAATGTTGCTTTCGACACATCCAAAAACTTCTTTATTCCAAGTTCGGATCTTGTGCCTGAGAGTTTTAAGTTTGTGACATAACAGCTGAGCTGGAGGGAGAGAAACGTTGCAAGAGGACCAGTGATCAGCCACAAGATTGCGCAGGGAATCATGTGTAGTCCACATGGAAAGAAAACGAAACCTATTTCTCTTGGCACTCCCACTAGCACAAGAGAGGACAATCAGACAGTGATCAGACTTGTTTCGAGGGAGAACCGAGCAAGATATCTTATCCCAGCAGTCCATAAAATTATCATTAACCAGTACTCTGTCAAGCTTGCATTCAACATGGTCGTTGCCCCGTCTTCCATTCGACCAAGTATAATAGAGACCAGAACTTTCAACCTCATGCAGACCCCCAATATTGATGAAATTTCTAAATTCTCGACAGCTGCTCTTAGACGGGCTCCTTCCTGTTTTCTCGTGAGCTCCGGTAATGGCATTAAAATCTCCTAGGACTATCCGTTTTTCACAATCTGAATTTTCAAGGATCGAATTCCAGAGCAACCTTCTCCTGCTAGCAGTATTATCTCCATAAACAAAAGTAATTTGGTAGTCATTAAGATTCAGACTGTACCTGATAGTGATCTGTTGATCATGTCTGATCACAGTGGAGCATCGAGTACTGATACCAATCTTGCAGAACACCCAGATAGAGTTATTGCCATTGTGATCAATGCGTTGCATTCCAATTGAGGTCTAGAAACTAGAATGAATTCTGTCAAATTCAACCATGGGCTCAGCCAAGCACAAAAAATCAGGATGATTGGTTCTACAAAGCAATTTAAGAGCCCTCTACGTTCCGTCATTCAAGATTCCCCTGCAGTTCCAGAATAAAAGATTCATATGGATTTTGTATAGGGACGAGTACGAGAGTCCTTGGTAGTTCTCTTTAGTTTCCTGCGGGATGTTATCCAATCGCTTCCTTCGGTAGCAAATTCATTGGTTGTGCAAATTTCTCTGTTTTTTGTTCTAAGCATGTGTTGAGTCCATTCATGAGATTCGGATAAGAAGTTTACCTGTTTAGGAATTCCCTCAGGCAAGTGAATCTCAACATTTGAACCAACCGCAGGTCCTCTTTCACCTTCGCTGTAATCTCCCCACGCATCTTTCCCGCCCTGTTCTGTGTTTTGCTCATCTATCATAGAATTATGCAGCACCATCTGCAGCAATTTGTCATTTCTGTCTGAACCTGCTTCTTCTTCCTCCTTATGCAAAGTATTAGACGGCTCAGGTTGCATAGCAGCAGCTTCCGTTTGAGATTTTTGCCAGACCATTTTTATTAGTTTTGGCCTGCGTATCCTTTTTAGCCTGCGAGTTGGTGTTCCTTCGGCAAACCGAAGACGAATGTCCTACAGAGGAGCAAGTTCCACACAGTGATGGTAAATTTTCATATTCGAGGAAAACCCATTGCTTCTGATTATCAGTATCAATTCTCAGCCTATCCTGAATCTCCAAAGATAGCTCAACATCAATTAGGACTCTAGCATAGTGCCCAAATTCCCCATTGACAGTGTTTTTATCGAATCTAATAGGCACGCCAACGGCTCTAGCAATGCTAGCAATGATTCTGGTATCCCAGAATTCCCACGGCAAATTATAAAATCTTACCCAAACTTGTGCAGACGTGGATTTGTGAAGATCCGGATTGAAGCCTGGATTCCAGGGTGAGAATCTGATGATTCCAGGTTTCAGAGAGATCGCCCCTTGACTCCAAATATCCTGAAGAGCCCTTTCATCTGGCATAACAATTTGATAAAATCCCTTGCCCAGAGATATTAATTTCCAGTCCATACTTCGCTTCCAAACTTGATTCAGCCTCTGCTTAAGGTCAACGTGCTTCCAGGGTTTCTCCCCCTTGTTTAGCGAAACCCGTCCAATGACGGAGTGCTGAACTTCTTTGATGCGTTCTTCATATATTTTCTGCGAAATTTTGATCGATTTGAAGCCTCCCTCTTCTGTAACCATAGTCGGAGAAGAATTGGGAGCAGCCAACATCGGCGATGGAATTGCCGTTGAGGAGATGGAGTTCTTGACCACATCCGCAAAGGAAACAGCGGCAGATTTCCCAATATCAGATTTAGCAGACATAGCGTAGGACTTTCTGTCAAATAAGTGCGCGATAGCAAACGCCGATTCAACTCCGGCGGCCGACATGATGGAGATCGGAATCGCACTAGGTCATCGCCTTCAAAAGAAATATGATTTTAAGTCCATTCTACTAATTACTATAGTTGGATAATATATAATTATATATAAGTATAAATATCCTCCTCCGGACTGGGTTAAAGTCAATGTGGACGGCTCTGCTTTTGGCACTCCTGGCGAGACAGAAGCGAGAGGTATTTTTCGCAACTATCGAGACTTTCCCAAATGTTGTTTTGCTTTTTCTATCCCTCCTTCTTTTGCTTATATGGCTGAATTGAGAGCCGCTATTTTCGCAATTGAGAAAAATTAGCATCAGTTTTGGGTTGAGTCAGACTCAATGTACGTAGTTAATCTGCTTAGACATCGTTCCATGGATGTTCCTTGGAGTATTCGATAAGAGTGGTTGCATTGTTTTAACATTTGTTCTAGGATGAACATTCTCTTTTCACACATCTTCAGGGAAAGAAATAGAGTTGCTGATGCATTGGCAAAGTTTGGAGTCTCTTCCTCAGTGATCAATTGGTGGCCTTCAGCTCCTACTTTTTGCCACAGGTTTATCAATGATGATATTTGTAGTATTTCACACTTGCGTTTTTCTTGACTTTTCCTATCTTTTCTCCTCCCCTTTCTTTTTGTTTGTTCTCATTCCTCTTCTTTTGTTCAAACACTCACTTTTTTCTTTTATTAATATATTGTGAGTTTGTCAGTTCTTAGGCCATGGGTGCTCACCCCGTCCAAGTTCTGTCTCGTCCCAATTTCTATCAAAAAAAAATATATATAAGTATAAATATAAATATCGGTTTTGATATATGCAGCCCTTAGGGCTGCATATAAGCATTAAATACAATGGAATATTCTTTTGTATTTTTAAGATGTATATTTATTATGTATTGAACTTCTAAATACACCAAAAACCATTTAATGCAATCATAAATTCTTTTATATTTTGATATATCTGCATTAATTTTTTATTTTTTCAAAAGATATCTGCATTTATTATTTCGACAGTTTATTTGTAATTGTGTTATTTCGACAGGTTATTTGTAATTGTGTTATTTCGACAGGTTATTTGTAATTGTGTTATTTCGACAGGTTATTTGTAACTTTTATTCTGTTACTAACACAGATATCTTTTTGAAAAAATAAAAAATTAATGCAGTTATAGAAAATATAAAAGAATTTATGATTACATTAAATGATTTTTGGTATATTTAGAAGTTCAATGCATTCTAAATATACATCTTGAAAATACAAAAGAATATCTTATTGTATTTAATGCTTATATCAAAACCGATTTATATGGTAGAAAAATATTTTCCCATTACTACCTTAATATATACAATGTTATATTTATTTATTTTAATTTTCGACTTAAGTGATATTGTAATAAACGTAAAATGAGAAAACCGTGAAAAGCGAGAGAAAAAAATAGTGCAAAACAGAAAAAATCATGGAAAATGAAAATAAAAGCAAAGACAAGAGAAACAGAAAAATATGAAATACAAAGAAAACGAACAAATGATTTATTTTTGGATGTTTTTCGTTTTCATGTCTTTTACCATTTTTTATATTTTTCTATTTTTTCTATTTTCATTTTTTTCACGATTTTTTTTTCATATTTTTTTTGCTTTTCGTTATCATTCTTTCCTTTTTTTTTGTATTTTTCAAGTTTTCTATTTTTTTCATGTTTTTCTCATTTCTTTTTATTTTTCATTGTTTCCTTTTCACTTTTTTTCCACATTTCTATCTCCATTTTTTCACATTGTTTCATTTTTATGTTTTCTCTATTTTTTTTAATGTTTTCATGTTTTTTTTGTTTTTTACATTTTTTGGTTTCACAATTTTCCTGTTTTCCTTTTTTTTTCAATTTCCTCTTCTCACGTTTTCATGTCTTTTTCTTTACATTTTTCTATTTTTTCAGTTTTTCACGTTTTTATGTCTTTTTCTTCACGTTTTCCCATTTTTCAAGATAGATAAATGGAGGGAAATGGAGGGTTTGAAGTTAGAATATATTAGGAATTGAAGAAAGAAAAAACATATTTTTAAAAACTTCGACTTGAGTTGGATTTTGTGTTATAATTTAAATTAAATAATTAATCAACTATCAAATTAAATGACCAATGCAAGATAGATAAATGGAGGGTTTGAAGTTAGAATCCCTTGAAATATATTCTTAAATTTTGTATTCTTATTCTAATATAAAGTATAGAAATTAATATTAGAGTTCACACATTGGGCAGTAGATGTCATAATTATATATTATTTCCGGAAACTACACCTGTGTAATAATTAGTTCAATTAGTATTATTCTCTTATTACTATGACGGTAAACGGGGTGGGACGGAGATTGTATTAACCATTTCCGACCATTGGTTTATTGGGAATTCTCCGTCCCCGAATTAAAAATGGAAATTTTTTGGCTACCATCTCCACCCTGTAGGGAATCTCCATTCCTACGGAAATCCCTATCCCCGTTAAGTTTTAAGTTTTTTTACTTTTTTCTTGTAAACTATTAATTTGTAGTATATAATTTTTTTAAAAGTCATAAACTACTATTCCAGTAACATATAAAATCATAAACTATTAGACATAGAAAATTAACTAAACAATTACAAATAAAGATTCAATCAAATTTCGATCAAATCCGGACTAATTTCTCAACCAAAGCATGGATCGTGAGAGGGGCGGTAAGAGGAAAGCACAAATGGTACGATTTACGGTTTTATTTTATCGATTTGTGCTTCGTTTTTGAATCTGTGATGTTCATACGTCTGAGGCTATTTGGGGGCTTTTTTTATTTTTTAAAATAAATTTAATATAATTTAATTGTTTGTTATTTGTTTACATTAATTTGATTATAATTTGTATGTTATAATTGTTAATTTAATTTGTATGTATGTAAAATTTATTTTGTTTAATTATAGTTAATTTTAGTTGTTGTAAATTTAATTTTGTTTAATTTACATGTGTTTGTTTTTTAATATTTATTTTTCTACAGTGGGTTAGCTGGTTGTGGCGTATCACTCAGCGACCGGCTGCCGGTCGAAATGATGAGGAGGCTCCACTTATTAGGAGCGAGATGGATGAGTTTATGGACGCGTGGCGCCAGACGAACTGATATCTGTTTTTATCTACTAGAACTTATTATATAGCCTCACATTTTAACACTTTTGAGATTATATGTACTATTTTATGTTTATTAATTTCTTTTAATGTTTATGTTGTTAATTTTTATTTCTAAAAGGTTAATCCGAGTAAAAGCTTATTTGTAAAAGGTTAATTCGAGTAATCCGTAATAAACCATCCGTTCCGTAAAAAAAAATTTCCCCACCCAGCCACGCGGGCGTGAGGCTATCACGTCCACACCTATGGTGAGGCGTGATAGCCTCACGCCTCACCACACGGTGAGGCGTGATTACCTCACGTCCGCGTGTCAGGAAAGGAAAAAAGCCTCAATTTCCCACCCCAAAAATTCTAAGGGTATTTTCGTCATTTCACGGGGCTAGAGGTGGGAAATGAAGGCTATGTTTAACAACACCCTTTATCTATCGTTTTTGAGAAAAATCTAAATTTCATTATGTGCCGTCTTTTGATTTTTATAGACCTTTATTATTATTATTGTTTTTCAAAACTACCCTTATATTCTACTCTACAATTATTAATGTTATAAGACTTCTCAAATCTTATTAAAATAAGGATAAATTTTTTTTTGAAGAAAAATATGGATAAATTGTATCTTAACTAAGTGATACTTTTTACTCCTAACGATTGGGCAGATTTCAATGTTAAAATTAGGGGTGTATAAAAAACGGTTTTGATATAGGCAGCTCTTACGGCTGCATATAAGCATTAAATATAATAGAATATTCTTTTGTGTTTTTAAGATATATATGTCAAAAATCTAAATAAATAAATCACTTTAGAAAGTACTTTTTAGTGATCTAGTTAAATATCAAAAAAAATATTTTATTTTTAATAATTTTGTAATTAATATTTTCTAAAATATAATATTTTGCTCCAAAGAAACTGTACTCAAATATCTTTATCCTTTCCTCACTATATATATATATTAAAATCCTCGATATATTTTAATTATGTAATGTAATAGTAATAGATAAATATTAAATTTGAGTAGCATAAAAAATTAAAATTGTTATAAAAAAATCAATATTTAAATTGATTTTTGCAGTTTATTTAGGGGCCGTTTGTTTCAGCTGCTCTTATTTGCTGTTTGTTGTTGCTGTTACGGATATGCAACAGATATTAGTTGATTTTTGTCTAAAAAATATATGTTTTGAATTTTTACTAAACACTTTTTGTCTTCTATTTAGATTTGAAAGGCAAAAAAAACAGTTCTAAAAAATTGAAACAAACGGACACTTAATTAATGTTTTCAACTTGTGAAGTTGAGAAACATTTCCCACTGGGCAAAAGTGTAAAACAACATAGCTTGACTCTCTCTATTTTCACCAAAATTTGATTTTTATCCATCATTTTTCATTTTTAAATTTATTCTTTAAATTATATATAGCTTTGAATGGACAAAATCATCACTCCTAAGTGTCACATGCAACGACTGAGATAGGAGGTGGCGTGGCTTGCTACCCCCATTTTATTTTTCTTTAAAAAAAACATATAAAAATACTGAATAATAAAAAAAAATTAAAATTAAAATTAAATTCGTTAGTTTTGCCGCCAAATAATTTTGGACTGGCTCCGCTCCGCCATTGGTCGCGAGCAGTGAACTCCGTATAAGGATTATCAAAATTGAAAATTTATCTTCTTTAAAAAAAACTTATCTAATTCTTCAAAAAAAAAAAAAAAAAAAAAAAAATCTAATAATAACTAGTATAATTTGTTAAAGGCGAACTATGATAATTTCATTTATAAGTTATAACAACTATATTTTAATAAAATCAAAATGTAAAAGTTAAATATAAGTGCAAAAGTATAATTAATCACTTATTAATTTAACTTTTAATCAGTAACACGTTTCTGAAAAATAAGTTTTAAAATCTGGAATTTTTTTTTAGTTTTTGGATATTAATTTTTAGGAATAAGGTACCAAAATAGGCCTAATGTTTTTGGGAAGTACCAATTTAGACTCAACGTTCAAAATGGAACCAATATAGGTTTAACGTTTACAACATAATATCAATTTAGGCTTAAAGTTTACAATATAGCATCAATTTAGGCCTCACGTACAATATAACACCAATATAGGCTTAACGTTTACAAAATAATACGAATTTAAGCTTAACGTTTACAAAATATATCCAATTTAAGCTAAACGTCACAATTAAATTAACCATATTATATTCTTTTCCTATTAACTTTATATGTTATCTTTTTATTTAGTTCTATTTTCTTATTTATTATAATACAATTAATTAGTATTTTTGCCCATTAAAACCTTATATTTGTTTTTCATCAACAATTTCATGACTCCTAAATTTCATTGTTCATGTAATATATGCAAACTAAAAGTAATTGAATATCTATAATATTTCGAACAGTAGTTAAAATAATAGGAAAAAAATCCTCTGTCCCGAATTCTCTGTCCCCTTCTCTGTCCCCCATTCAATTTTTGACACGTGTCCCTTTTATCTTACTTTATTGCTACTAACTATGGTTAGATATACTTAACTTTGGTTATAGTGTAGTTAAAGGGACACGTGTCAAAAGTTGAATGGGAGACAGGGAAGGGGACAGGGAATTCGGGACAGAAGATTTTTTTCCAAAATAATATTATAGATAGTTAAAATAATATGTCAGTGTTCGAAATATTATAGATATTCAATTACTTTTAATTTGTATATATTACATGAACAATGAAATTTAGTAGTCATAAAATCATTGGTGAAAAATAAATATAAGATCTTAATGGGCAATAATACTAATTAATTGTATTATAGTAACAAATAAGAATATAGAACTAAATAAAAAATAACATATAAAGTTAATAGGAAAAGAATATAATATGATTAATTTAATTATGACATTTAGTTTAAATTGTATATATTTTGTAAACGTTAAGCTTAAATTCGTATTATTTTGTAAACGTTAAGCCTATATTGGTGCTATTTTGTACGTGAGGCCTAAATTGATGCTATATTGTAAACGTTAAGCCTAAATTGATATTATGTTGTAAACTTTATTCCTATATTAGTGTTATTTTGAACGTTGAGCCTAAATTGGTACTTCCCCAAAAACTTTAAGCCTATTTTGGTATCTTATCCCTAATTTTTAATTTATATAATTTTCTGGGGGTATTTTTAAACCATTTTTACATAACAAAAATAATTTCAGAAATACTTTAATAAATTAATATTAATAACTATGTATAACCAAAATAAATTAAAAAATACACAAAAAAACTCTCAAAATTTTGTGAGTGTACTGAGAAACGATGCCAATATGACGTTAGGAGAGGCCACACGCACCACACGCGCATAGTTATAGTCAGCCCGTGCAGGCTACACGTCACCCTTCTAGTGGTATCTATCAGTGGGATTTCGACTGGTGGGAGGTTTTCCTTATTAAAATCTTAAATTTATTTGATTTGGTAATATTATGTTATGTGTGCTGTAATTTATTATTATTATTATTATTAATTTCTCTCTTCGATCAATTATATGTCAGAAGAGAGATTTGTTGAAACATCTTTCCACGTGATTTTGATTTGACAAAATTATTTTAAGTAAATCTTCATGATAAAAAAATATTCCAACACAATTAAATTTAAGTGCTTTGATTTAATTGTACTAATTTGTTTGTTCAATGTTGAGTAAGTTGATTTATAAGAATAGGAACTAAAAATGTATAAGAGAAAGTCAAAACCAGGTCAGCTGATTAAAGTCACACAGCCGGAGCTGAGTAAAATGCAACTCAGCTTTGACAAAGAAAAAGTCTTCTCTTAAAAGCTTGAAGGCGAAGCCGCTGAGTCAAGTTGAGTGATCTTCAGGTCAGCGTCAATGATCGGTCAACTTGGAAGACAAAGTCTGTCCATTTTCTGAAATATTCAGAAGCCACAGAAATCTGTCTGGAAGACTTCTCGAAAAAGGAGCATGGACCATCCGACGTCAACAAAAAGACAAACCTGGTATCTGACGAAGACAGAAGACATGAATGGCCTGCAACACTGAGTGCTGACCAAGTGGTGACGAAAGATGAACGTTTCCCCACAACGGCTATGTCGGGATTCAAATAATTGGTGCCTCAAACATCACTATGAAAGGCCAATTCATCACTTGGATTAAGAAAAAAACACAGACAAACAGATCTTCATCAAGTCAACCTTTGATAAAATACAAAAGCTCTGTCTGAAAAAAAAAAGCAAGCTCTTACACTAAACTCCTATTTTTGTGTAAAAGTCTAGATTGATTTATTCATCTAAAGTGTTCTTTGTTGTATCAAGAACAATTTCTTATCATTTGTAAAAGGTTAGGAAAGAGAGACGGAGTACTCGGTTATAGTACTCAGTGGTAGAGAAAGGCTGAGTACTGGGTTATAGTACTTAGTGGTAGAGATATTGAGTAGAGGAATAGAGGAATGTACTCTTGCATACTCAGTTGCTATTGTAAACGGTTTGTGCTCTACCTTTAAAGAGCTCAGTAAAGGATTCAAAAAGCTCGAAAGGATTTCCGGAGACTGGACGTAGGCGGAGAGGCCGAACCAGAATAAGTCTGCTGAGTAACTTCTAACCCTTTATCTTTTGATATATATATTTATTGCTTGCTAAATATTACTCAACAAAACAATAACTTGTATATGCCGTGTTGAGCAATCTGAATGCTGAGTTGTGTAAGTTGAGTGCTGGGTTGGAAATTGACACAAGTGTTGCTTCCTAACTCACGGTAGAAATAGCTATAGTCAGAAGTTGACTAAAGCTGTCTATATTCTACTCAGCAGTGCTGACCTAACTTGTAAGTTAAAGTCTTAAATATCTAAATAAGTCAGCATTATTATTAAAAAAATTTATAATAGTTCCTAACCCCTCCTTGGAACTAATACTATCACATTACATGGGACCAATAAAATTGACCGATTTGGCCATATTTGTCTATTGAGAAGAAAATTTTAATTGACCTAGATTATAGTAATTTAATTAGAAATTTTGGAAATATAAAAAACGAGAAGAAAAATAATTTCTTAACTTTAGATCATTATTATTTGATTTTGATTTTTATATAAAACTAATATATGATTTGAATTATAGTTACTATTTGATATTTATTATTTTTAAAATAATATTATTTTTTATAAAAATACTTATATCATTTCATTAGATGAAAAAGTATAAGTACAACATAAAAATAGTAACGAATAAAATCCTACACAAATACAAATTAACCCTAGTACAAGATCCATAAATGTAAGAACAAAACTATAAAGAGCAAAAACATATGGAGTGATAATTGGGTCCCAAGCTTGAATTTCAGAAAACCGATTATGGCATGTTCATTCCCAAAGCCGGAATTGGTAGCTGAACTAATTGAAGCTCATACGTGTAGGTGGGATTTGCAGAAGCTATATCAGGTCTTAATACTGTCTGATGCTGATGAAGTCAAGAAACTTTGTTTGAGTTTTAGAAGGCCTGCTGATGCGATATACTGGTACCCGGATAAACACGGTATATTTACTGTACGAAATGCCTATTACTCAGCAGAAGAGGAACGACAAAAGGCTAGCGACGTACCGGAACAGTCTGATACTAGCAACCGCTGCTTCAGAAAGTTGTGGCAAATTAATTTACCGCTGAAAATTCTTCACTTTGTATGGAAAGTAATTAAGAACATGTTACCGTGTTTAGCTGAATTGATGAAGCATGGCGTTGCAACTGTTGGAATATGCCAGGTATGTTAATCTGAAACTGAAACTTTTTCTCACGTTTTTTTGCATTGTTCAGCTGCTAAAAGAGTATGGAAGATGTCGGGTCTACCACTCCGTGTTGACAAAATTTTATCTGGAAGCGTTTGCGGGTGGCTGGATGTCTGCTTTGAGACGTTAAAGGCTGAACAGATACAACGAGTTCTTATATTGCTATGGTGGATGTGGTACAGAAGGAATATATTTCGCCATGAAAATAAATGGATCGAGGCAGAGATCCTGGTGGAGAAGGCGGACATGTTTATTTAGGAATATTCTCATATCCCGAGCGTAGGCCTCACAATAAAAGTTAACAGGCCGAGTACTAGTACATCTAACCCGAGCCCTACAAAAGTCTGGCATCCTCCTCTGAGCGGCGTCGTTAAAATTAATTGCGATGCCAAATTCGGTGTGAATGGCCTTGCGTGTAGGGCTGGTCTGATTGCTAGGAATTCGATTGGAGAAATAATGGCCTCTGCGGGAATCCCAATTGGGGCATGTGCGTCGGTGGAGGAGGCTGAACTCCAGGCATTATTCGAGGGTCTTATGTTAGCAAGGGACTGCAACTTTAATGAGATAATTTTAGAGACGGATTCTCAAACGATTGTGAAGGCATTACAAACTAAAGTGCTTCCCCAGTCTACATTATATTTTTTATATGAGGATGTACTTGCATGAAGCTCTATTTTCCGTTCATGTTCCTTCACCTTTATTCATAGAGAAGGTAATAGAGTTGCGCATTCCTTAGCAGCATGGCCAGTTGATACAACTGACCCCCTAGTTTTCATTGAGGATTGTCGTGCTTCTATTTGGTCCCTTGTGTATAACGAAATGTGTATTGGTTCAAACTAATTTATGAGATTGTTATTGCTTCAAAAAAAACTGTCATAAAAGGTACAATTAAAATGAAAAAATCAAATACTTATTCTCTTGAATCTAAATCCGTATGAAACCAGTTGCAAATCAATCATCATCATTTAGTTTCTTTTAGATAATTAGATCTGAGTCATTTCTACCGATATAAATTCATAGATCCATAGATGTATGTATTTTATTTTATTTTTGGTAAAGCCATAAATGTATGTATAAGATAATACATTTCCACTTCTTGCTAAACCTAAAAATAATAATAATAATATTAGATTTAAATGTAAAAAAGGAGTTAAAAAATTTGTTTAGGACCTCAACCCTCTTTATTGGGTGAATATCCCACTTCATGTATTGTTGATGTAATTTGGATGGATAGTCAATGAAGTTATGTTTATTCTTTCAAAAAAAAGTCCTTTAATAGTTTAGAATTTTTTTAAAATCCTATTCATGATCCTATAGGTTAACCCAACGACCAGCAACTATAAATTCATAATATTTTTTTTTAAATAATATGAACATAATTTGAAAAAGTAATGGGTTACCGTTTCCATTTAGGAATATTTGAGCAACACATTTTTCTTTGGAATTTATACTGCTAATGTTACATCTTATCTTCATGTCAGGAAGGAGAATAGAATCTCATAAACTCCCAACATTTCTATAAATTTGCAGGCTGATTGATTATTACAACTGTCTTCTTTCATAATTTAATTTAAATCATGTCTTCCATGATTACTTTTAACCTATTTTTGTAAGCATGTTAATTTAAAATCACTTAATAGTACATTATTTAATCTTAAACTTGTAGAGAAAAAACTTTTGGTTTGTAAATTTTCAAAATTATTTCAATAACTCCTCAACTTGGATAAAATATAATCAATTAAATACGTTAGTGTCACATAATTCACATAATACATTAAAACATATTAAAAATATTTTTATTTACGTAACTTTAAAACTTGCCCTCTATGATATTAGAACTTTCTAACCAATATTGGTCGTTTTACTTTTTGAAATACCTTCATTATTCAATTTACTTTTTTCTTATCGAGTGATTAATTGACTATATTTTTATATTTTATGCAAGTTGGGAGAACTATTAAAATATTTTATGCAAATTGAGGGACTGTAAACTTTTTATTAAGCAATTTAAAAGGTAAATTACACCCGTTACCATTTTACTTTACCTATTTTAATATTGTGATCACTGAACTTCAACTTTTAATTATATGACAACTGAATTTTACAATTTTTAATATAGGTAGCCACTCAACTTTAAGTAACTCCTCAAAATGACCGTTAACGATTTCAAAATGAAAATATTTAAAAATTAAAATTGTTTAGAACGATATTTACTATGAAACTACGTTTTTATTTTCCAAAATCATATTTTTGGAGCTTTCTTTCTCTAAAATTCACTTTCTTTTCCTAACAAAAAACACCTAAATAACCTTAAAACGAATTTTTTCAAGAATTAAAGTTTCTTAGAATATCATTAATTCTTCAAATTTTTTATTTTGAGGCCGTCAACGGTCGTTTTGAGGCGTTGACTGGCCACTGGTATTAAAAAATGTAAAATTCAATGGTCATACCGTTAAGAATTGAAATTCAGTGACTAAAATGTTAAAATTGGTAAAGTTCAGTGACCATAGGTGTAATTTAGCTGCCATTATTATTTTAACAAAATAAGTGTTTCTTTTTAGGAAATTTAATGAAATTAGTGAGATAAAGTAAAAAAAGAAGGTATGAAGAGAGAAAAAATATATAAAAGGAGTGGAAAACAGAGAAAAGAGAGAGAAATTGGACTTTATGTAGAGAGAGAAAGAAAGAGATAGGGATATGAGCTCAAAGCTTTAGTTTTTTGAGTGATGTTGTTTCATCTTTGATTGCTTCTTTTATCTTTATCTGCCGACACAAAACCCACTCCTCACTTTCTCTCACTTTCAACTGGGTTTTGAGTTTTCCCCTCTCTTTCAGCCCCATGGATTTCTACCGGAATGTGACTTTTTCCGGTGATTATCACCAGCAAGACAAAGTCTTAGCCTCCTCTAAGCTTGGTGCTACTCTAAGCCCTCTTGATGATCTTTTATCTGCCCAGAATACGGTTAGTTAGTTTCTTCCTCTACTCTACTTGTCTATGTCTTTTGTTGCATAAAGGAGGAATCTTTACTAATAAAGATGTGATTTTTATTACTGGGTTTTTCAGGAAGTGGATGTGAGCATGGAATGGCTATCAGTATTTGTAGAAGATTGTTTATCCAGCACAGGAAACTGCCTCCCAGCAGCAGCAGCAGCCCCAATTAGTACCACCAAAACTCCCCAAAACACTACAACAACAGCAACAACAAAACCCCCAAAACCAAAACCCCAAATTAGCACTGCCCATGAAAACCCATTGAAGAAATTCAACATTCCAGGGAAGGCAAGAAGCAAGAGAAAAAGGATAACAAGTGTGAAACTCAGAAACCCATTGTCAAGCTGGGCTTATAGCAGCAGCACCAACAAAGCCCTAAATTTCCCAATTTCAGACCCCCTTTTGGTGAATCATCAGCCGTATTGGTTAGCAGATAGTGAGCTCATAATCCCCAAAAAGGAAGCCCCAATTAAGATGAATGATAGGGAAGTAGAAGAAGATAAAAGTAGCAGCAAGGAGAGTTCAGGAGGGGGAAGAAGATGCAGCCATTGTTTGTCACAGAAGACACCACAATGGAGGGGGGGACCAATGGGGCCAAAAACACTGTGCAATGCATGTGGAGTAAGGTACAAGTCAGGGAGGTTGTTGCCTGAGTATAGACCAGCAAAGAGTCCAACTTTTGTTAGCTATCTTCATTCTAATTCTCATAAGAAAGTCTTGGAAATCAGAACTACTCACTTGCCTTCTTCTTCTTCTTCCTAGCTAGTGTATACTACTACTATTATATTCTTATTCAAATATGTCTCACTTTATTATTCTGGTGTTACATTACATTGCTTTGGATTTATGTTTCAGTTACATCTTTCAATCTAGTATGTTTAATGGCTAAATTATGCTCATGCTACTCTGTTTTTCCCTTCACTTAACTTTAAACTTGGATATTATAATCTTTTTAAAATTTGGCTTAATATATAACCGATTCTATGAACTTTTGCATAAAAGTATATTAACTTAAAAAACTTTGTTAGTGTCTAGAGTAGAGCACTTTGCAAATGTTTCACCAATTTTCTGAACTTGCTTATACCGTACCAACTAAATACAAAAGCTACAATCCATTGAATCTTTCAAACCTGCAACACTAACTCTTATAATAGGTTGAAATGTAGGAGAATAAGAAAAGATTACATCTCGAATAGATGAAAATGTATTTTTAGAATTTAGGTTTTAGAATTTTTTGTATTTAGTTGTTACAGAATAAGTAAATTTGGAGAGCTAGTGTGACACTTGCAAAGTTTTGGAAGCTAATATACTTTTATGGATAGAGTTAGTGATACGAAATAAACGAGTTTAGGGAGCTGGTGAGACACTAACAAAGTTCAGGGAGCCAATCTACTCAAGAAACTCGTGATATATTAAACGTTTTTATAACGTGCAATTTTGAATTTTGAAGGCTATAACGAAAATAAGAACAAAGTTGAAGGATATACATGTAATTTACTCCATTTTAGTGAAATAATTAATTCAAAATTAGGTTGTGAATGAATCAAGTAGCTCATGAGCAATTTGGTGTTCGAATCGATAAAACTCAACCGTGTTTGGTTTATAAACGAGCTGAGCTTAAAAACGATGAAACTCAATTCGAAATCTCGTAAACAGATTCGATTATAGGTTCATGAATAAGCTAATGAGCAAATTTGATTATAATGTTAATGGACATATTCGTGAGCATTTTTGGTTTGATTGTTTTTTCAATAATAATATTTTTATAAAAGAAAAAATATAAAAAATGATGGTTTTATAGATTTCAAAACTATATAATATATTAAAGAAATTTCAGATCAATATAATAATTAATAATTAATAAGTTTTTTACTTAAAAAAATAATTAATAAGTTTGTATAAATAAATTTTATGAAGTAAACTGTTCGCGAACAGCTCATAAATAGAAAGTTAAGCTCGATTACAATACTATTCAAAAGGATTCATGTTAAAAGTGCAATAAAGAAAACAAAAAGTAAAAGAGAAGAAAAGTTTAAAAATTAGGAGAAATAGCATGAAACTAATTAGGCGCCTAAAACCAAATTCAATTTATTTGATTTGGTTGGTATAACAATAAAGGAAATAGTGGAAATTCAATTTCTAAGCACAATCAAGCTTTTTTAAATAAACTATGTTATATAAATAAACAAAACATAAGTTAAGTTGGTTCATATAAAAAAAGCAGTGAATCTAGTAGTAGTATTTAATAAATAATAGAATAGATTTGGCACTAGCACATAGAAGATAAGATAATGGAGTCCAGCAATCACGTGACTTTTATCAATGTTCTTTTTCCTTACAAAACACAGTAGCAGTAGTTGATTGATTCTATTTTACAAACTGAAACTACTGTCCGTAAGAGATTCTTGTCTTTTTCCTTCCACTCTTTTCTTTTATATATATATTATATAAATAATAATTCCTTTGAAAACTTTCCCTCCCTTTTTTGGTCAAGCAATATCTGGCTTATTGGGCATTTCGGGTTATGTTGTGCTCTTATCTAATCACCCATTAATCCATATAACCTTAAATCTTAAATATCAATTAATCTTTTAATGACAACAATTCCATATTTATATGCGATTCGCCCAATAGCTTATCTCAATTAATTCTTTGTTTGTTTCATGCTCAATAAGAATAAACGGGGTATTTGTTAGAAGGGATATAGGAGGTGGGATAGAGATAAAAAACACGAGATAAGTTATCCCGTGTTTGTTTAGGAGATAGAAGAGTGAGACAAATGAGGGATAAGTCTCTTATCCCTCAAATACTATATCTAAGAGGGGGTGGTATAAGGAGGTTTGTTAGACAAACGTTTACGTCTGTCTTAAAAATGTTAGATAAACGTAATTCTGTCTTAAGATTGTTTGATAAACAAATTACGTCTCTCTTAAAAATATTAGATGTGATTAACCAAAAAACAAAACGAACACAGAAAAACATACGAACAATAAAAACAGAAATTAAAAGGAAAGAGATAGACAAATCTGAGGTCTGTATTAGCAGTTTCCTTAAGACGATGTCGTCGCTATTGACGATCGTCTCCCAGGATACAACAGATTACGCAAGCGAACTCAAACCGTGTGTAGCATAGTTATCACCGGAGTAGGAAAACAAGACAATGTGAACAGACTGATAGTAGGAAAAATTACACAGATTATTTTTCTTAACCGTATATGAATTTGCCAATTCCATTCTATATAAATAGAACTCAAAAGATATGTCTTTTCACGAACGAAGACGACTGTACACGGACAGACACGACTTTTACGTATAAACACGACTGTTCACGACGGACACGACTATTCATAAAAGGATGTGTTTGTTGGTATATAAATTAATATATAATTTTATTCAAATTTTCCAACAGGATAAACTCCTGCGATTTTAATAGGATGGAAAATTCCATCTTATCCTTTAAATTGATGTTATGTAGTTTAAATAAGGTTAAAATAGTAAAATGTATTATTTTATCCCTATCCCTATCCCACGTACCAAACATTGAATAATAATTCTCAACTATCATATTTTATCATTATGCTAACCATTTATCCTTATCCTTATTCCAACCTTTATCCTTATCTCTATCCCAATAGAATACCAAACGTCCCGAAAGAGTTTTAATTTCACTCAGGCTCCATTTGTTCACAATAAAATGTGATTTCGACTTTTATGATTCCGACTTCCATAACTCGTTAAAGAAAGTTAAAAAAAAATCATTGATTAATGATATTGAAGGTATACGAAATTTATATGAGGTAGCTTTTTTTTAGCATAAGAGGAGGGAATATATTGGACAAAAGCTATAACAACAAATCTTAAATTTCAATTAAAGCAAAATAGATCGAAACAAGGAGATAAAAGAAGTGGTTTGATGTCTTATAAGAGGAGGAATCAATCAAAATTAAAATAGACCAGAACATAAAAATTGTATATATAAATATGGTCGATGACAATGATATCTAGAGAAATCAAATATATATCAAACAAAAAAAAAAGAAAATAAAAGAGAAATCAACATACATTTACGTGCAGTAATGGCCAAGTTTAACCGCAACGAGAATGGTGGAGAGAATGAAAAATAATGGTGGTCAGTCGGTGGGTGGCTACTGCAATGCAAAGAATACAAGAATGGTGGTCAGTCGGTGGGTGGCTACTGCAATTCAAAGAATACAAGAATGGTGGGTAGTTGAGGAAGTCAAAGAAGATGGAATAACCTTTGGCTTCTATTAGAAAGAAGAAGCAATAAGGTTCTAACTTTTGGAAAATGTTTTCATCTTTTTAAAGGAGTAAAACGTTTTTCCCAATTCCTTCACATATTTTCTAATTGACTTGCTAAATATTTTTCCTTAACTTATTTTTCAAAGGAAACGAACATCGCAAATCAGGAAAATATTTTCATGCACAATATTGAATGGCTTGCTGCCTGCAATTGTTTTGCTTAGAATTGCTTCACTTGTTGTCTATTCCCAAAGCCACCAAATCGATGTTTGGTTCTGGATTACTAGTCTGAGTGGTCAATATACAGTTAAGTCTGGATATGATCTAATTGGTATCTTTGTTGGATCTAGTATTAGTAAGTTTTGGCCCCTTGTTTGGAAGCTTGTCGTCTCGCAAAATATTAAATGCTTCCTCTAGTTGGTTGACCATAATGGTCTCCTTTGCAATTCCAGCTAGGCTCGTCGCCACCTTACAACTTTTGCATCCTGTGAATTGCAATTTAGTGGAGACTGAGATTCACCTCCTTCAGGATTGCAGGGCTGCTAAGTGTGCTTTGGAATGTTTTGATTCCCTTGCATTATCAGAATCGATTTTATAACAAAAATTAAATTGAGTGGCTCAGTTTCAATTTGTGGGTGCATTATGAGATGTTTGGTGCTCTTTGGTCCTCCTTTTTCGCTAATTATCTCTAGTGGATATGGAAATGACAGAATAATCTTGTTTTTATTAAGGTCACAACCCCCCACAACCCCAGTTGTTTCTTGCCACTAGTACTAAGGAGTTTATGGTTGCCCACCGTATCCTAGGCTCTAGCTCCTCTCTTTCTCCGCGAACGTTTTGGATTTCTTAGTAGCCTCCGGACCTAGGCTAGGTGAAACTTAATATCAATAGAGCCCGCAAGGGTAAACTTGGGATGGGCTCTACTGGTGGGTTCAATAGAGATTATAATGGCTTGTGGTGTGGTGGTTTCGGGGGAAATATTGGCTTTTGTACGTCTTCTTTGACTGAGCTTTGAGGGTTGTGTTTTGGGCTTCAGTTAGCCTGAAAGATGAGTTATAGAAAAGTGGTTGCTGAAGTGGACTATCAAGTGGTTTTACGTTTCATGTATGGCTCGACAAATATTCATCACCCATTTTCTTGGCTCATCTCTCAGTGTATGACTATTTGGGGAGAGATTGGAGCATTAGTTCCATCCACTTGTAAGAGAAGGTAATCGTGCTACTGACTGGTTGACAAATTTCGCAAGTGCTTGGTCTTTGGATCATCACTAGTTTGGTGTGCCTCCTATAGTCCTCCATGATATCATTTGGAACGATTTTTCATGGATCTAATTGTTCATAGTACGCATCCTACATGCTTCTAAGGCCCGAACAAGCCCCAACAATCATCATGACCCTCATGCAACCACACTACCTTAATAGTTTCTATAAAATTGTTGCTATTATATTGTTCATATTGAATATTCTCATCACCCTACACTCCCTTCCACTCATCAACTTCCTTCCCACCATTCGATGAAATAACATCTTCCTGATTCAGATTTATCCTTTGTCATAAAGCGGTTTGAGTAGACACAACATGATATACCCCTAACTCTCAATGGGGATGCTCAAAGGAGTAATGCATATCAATCCTCCACTTTAATATCATTACGAATAACTTCACAATCTTCATGCTTATGGCCCGAGAAACCATACCAATAATAAAAAAATTGGTAGATTCCCATGTCAAAACTTAATAGGAATAAAATTGGAAATTTACTTTTATTGTTTACAAAGAAGCTTAAATTTAACCTTAATGTACAAAATGGTAAATTTTTTACCGTTAACATTCTCAAACAAAATCAATTTTAGAAAGTGTGAACGTACATGTTTACATTTATTTGATATATATTGTCACATTGGACTTTCCAAACATCAATTATCTCTGAAATTTTAGTGTATTACTAACACAGTTACCAAAAAAACACTTGTGCAAATGTCATCAATTGAGTCTTCACTTATAAGTCAGTCATAAAAAGGCCAAAATAATTGCTAGTATGTTATTAACACAATCACAAACGATTTGTCAAAATACATGAAACTGCTTTAGTTTATCGGCAAACTTATTTGATTTGAAAGATTCGATGCGACAGTTAAATACGGTAAAATCAACCGTTAAAATTTTCTATTAGGTCCGGATAAAATTAATATTGTTAGAAAATATTAAAGATAAAATTTTATTATAATTCACTTTCCCAAAAATTATAGGTGCACATTTAGAACTTATCTCTTAGTAAAACTCGTTATCAACATATTTTAAAACTTGGGTAAATTCCAAAAAAAACCCCTGTAGTTTCACCGATTTCCAAATAAACCCCTGTGGTTTGTTTTTACAAAAAAAAAAAGATTGTGACTTACGCCGTTACACCAATTGCGGAAAAGAAGAAAACGCCGTTTAACTTGCTTACGTGGCCAAGGGTAGATTTGTCTGAAAATATTGGGGGACCTATATAAGCTGCAGTTCGTGTTCTTCTTCCCCCAATTCATACTTCTTCTCAATTTCTTCACGCAATCGAAAACCTAAATTCCAAATCCATTCAAATCAAGTTTATTAATTAAGTTGTTGCTGATTCTCTTGAAGTTTCGAATGTAAACCCTAAGATTTGGAGCTCCAATTTCCCCAAATTCGTGGGGAATTTACTGAACCCTAAAATCGTGAAGAAATGAGTTCATCGAATTCATCAAATTCGGAAATTTCATTCGGTCAGTGGCACGAATCTAACTGCTACTGTGGGATTAGAGCTCCAATTCGCCGAGCATCAACAAAGTTGAACAATGGAAGGAGGTTTGCTGGCTGTGCGAAATATCCTGATCGAACTGCTTGTCGTTATTTTGAGTGGATTGACCCTGATGATTTAGAAGTTTGTCGTGCTCGTGTGGATGAACTCGAAATGGAGTTACGGACCACTTTTGAGAGTAAGCAAAAGCTAGAGATGGAACTGTTGCAGGAGAAGGAAGTCAATGGAAGACTTAGAATTGAACTGCTCCAGGAGAAGGAAGACAATAGAAGATGGAAATCGGAAAATGGATGTTTAAGGAAGAAATTAACTGTTATTGTTATTGTAGTGATAATGTTGTTGATTGTAATGATGATTGCCAGTATGGATAATGATAGTAGGAAAGATGGTAGATTTAGGTTGCCTTAGTGGTAGGCAAACTACACTGTGTAGTTCTTATTGTAATGCCATTTACATGTTTGTGTAAATGCTTATGTGAAAGATGGATATGGAATGAAATGACACGCATGGGCTTGTGTTAATTGTGACTTGTGATTGTGTGCAACTCATTGCCTTGTAATTTTGTGCAATATATTGGCCTATAATTTAGTGCAACATATTGGCTTTTAATTTAGAGCAAGTTTGTGCAACTTATGCAATAGTAATGTTACTTTTGCATACACAATAAATTGCAAAATGATAACAAATTAATGTCACAGTATCTGTAAGTTGCAAACAACATTGATTGCATTAACATCCTTAATTGTCATAAAAGTGTTACATATAAGTGCTTGGAAATATATCCATGAAGCCAAAACAAAAAAAAACATGTATCCATAAAGGTCATAGGTTGTGACTACCCTATACACAAAAGTAGTATACCCATAAACTGTCACAATTCACAAAATATACAAAAGATGGGTAACAAAAAGTAGTGTGCCAAAATGCCTTTCAAGCTTCTTAGTAATCTTCAACATTTCCTGTGAAATGGCCATGCCTCTTGGCTAACTCAGCAAGGTTTGCAGCTCTCCTTGGTTTGGTTGGTACACTTGGCTCTGCTTCATTTGGATTGGCCCTTTTCTTGGTTGTAGAAATTGTTGGTGCCATGAAATTTCTGCCTCTCAACCTACCTCTGCCCCTGCATGTCACCACTGTTCCCCTTTGTCCTACTGCTGAAGGCTGTGTTGGAGGTGGCTGTATGGCACTTCCTCTAGTAACATTTGTTGTTGGCTGTGTTGGGGGTGGCTGTGAGGCACTTCCAACTACATGTCCTTGCTGCATCATATGGTTTTCCAACTTACATAAGCATACACAAAATCATAACAAAAAGTACAAAATCAACAGATTTTCCAACTTACATTAGGTTGTGCAATATTGGCATTTGATGCATTCATAACTTTTTTAGGTCTTCCTACCTTTCTAGGTGGACTACCCTGCAAAACAAGAAGGAAATAAGAAATTGGCCTCAAACATTACAAATCGCAACTAATGTTGATTATACAAAACAATTTCTACTTATTGGAACTTGGTTACCACTCCTTTTGTTGGCTAATTTGCGCTGCCTTCGTTGCCACGGGGTTTCACTTGTAATTCCAGCCTTGCAACCCCGAGCATTATGCCCAAGCCGTTGACACAGGCCACACTTAACTCCACCACCTATTCTCGAAACCTTATGAGGGTCCCTTGGCTCGTCAGCCCTCCTATTCCTTCGCTTTTTGGTCTTCCAGGTGGTTTAAGTACAATGCCAGCATGGATGTCAGGTAGTGTTGTCCTCTCCCACTCCTCTTGTGATGGCACAGGTTTAAACACATGTTGATAGACTGCCAAATACGTTGCTTTGTTAAAGTATTCATGCACATATTGTTCTGGTTGCTCTCTCTGATAAATGATGGCAGCCACTGCATGCTTACAAGGGATACCAGAAAGATCCCACATCCTACATGTGCAGGTCTTCTCCTTGAGATCAACAGCAACACCTCTTCCATAATTATCCACTTCATACAACTGATCACCTGCTCGAGTGCAGAAACAGTTTCTACTAGCAAATTTTATCTTCTCAAGCATTTCCTGGTAATTCGGGCACACATTGCCATTGTAGTTCTTCATACCTACGAACTTGGTATACTGCCTCGACATGAAGGCTTTCCTAATCCATTCCAACATACTTAGGATAGGCAACTCTCTACAAGGCAATATCATCTTGTTAAATGACTCACATATGTTGTTTTGCACTGCATCACACTTGGTTCTAATGTTGAAGTGGCTCCTTGCCCATGTATGAGGATCATGGTCCATCACCCATTGATGAGCCGCAGGGTCAAAAGCTTTGAGTTTATCCATATGATGCTCCCACAGCTTCATAGTACCCGATGCTGCAGTATTCCATAAATGGTCCTTGTATTCAACCCCTTTGAACCTTATTTTCATATTCTCGTACATGTGCTTGACACAGAAACGATGTTCCACATCTGGCATTAGCTCCTTCATAGCTTGCACCAGGCCCTAAAAATTAAGAACAAACAATCAATAGGTAAGTATGAATTAACACTAACAAACAATTACTAAGCATGACTAACCTTTTGTTGATCTGACATGAATACCCATCCCGTTTCTCTAACCGTGCCAAAATCATCTTGCAGCACTTGTAGAAACCACGACCAGGATTCTTTGCACTCAGAATCAACAACAACAATAGCAATTGGAAATAGATTCTCATTGCCATCCCTTCCAATTGCAGCCAACAACTGTCCCCCCCAATCATTCCTTTCAAATGACAACCATCAAGGTATATAATTGGCCTTAAGCCAGAGAAGAAACCTTGTTTTTGTGCTGCCATTCTAACATACATGTGCTGAAACAACACAATCTCCCTAGGAACTCCTAACCCATGGTCTAACTTCAATTCGGTTTTGACTTTGACAACAGTTCCTGGATTAGTGACTTTTAGTGTCTCTGCATAGTCATATAGCCTCTTATATTGATCCCTAATCTGACCAGATATAATTTTCCTTCCCACACTCTTAGTCCTATAGCACTTTCGAGTAGACACATCATACCTCAAGTTAAAACATCTAGAAGAGACTCTTAGTTGACTTTTTAAAAATAATATAAATAATTGACTCTTACTGATTTAAGAGTGACTAAGAGTATCTCCAATGGGGTATATTGAACCACTCAATATACCCCATATACCTCATTGTATCATACTCTCCCATTGAAGAGAGTATGATACAAAAGCAAAAGTATCAATCGGTTGATAGCTCAACTTTTGCTACCAAATGGCAGCAAAAGTTGAGCACTAGTTTTATTTTATTTTTTTTAATTTTTTTAAAAAAATATTAAATGTTGTTACCATTGGAGAAGGCTCTCCAACGGTAACAACATTGTGTTACCGTTGGAGAGCCTTCTCCAACGGTACAAATTGATTTAATTTTTTTTAATTAATTATATATGTATTAATAACAATTTAATTGTGATCCATTGAATTATGAATTTTTTTCTATATATACCTATGAATTGTATTAAAAAAATTACATTCATTTTCTTCTAAAATTCTACCTATCAATTGTAGGAAAAAATTTCAATTCTTCACCATCTCCCAATTCAACTCCAAAGAATATTCGAAATGAAAATTATGAATATCCATTTTTCTCTCAAAATATCAACAATTTTCATAATCCCCCAAATTTTCCAAATTTTATGAACTACAACCCGCAACCAAATTTTAAAAATCAAACGAATTTTCCATATCCATATATATGCAAAATTTGGGCCGGGTTTTAATCCATACATGCCAAATTTTGGCTCCCCTAATGGATTTCAAGCCGTTCAAATGTGCAATCCAATTATGAGAGATTATCTCCTGCTGCTCAAGAAGTTACACCACATACAGATTCTGGTTATGAGTCTCAAATTCCAACATTTTCTACACAACCGGAGAATGACACTATTGTTCTTGATGAGGAAAATAGTAATCGGGAAAAATGCGTATCATGGAGCATAGAAGATCAAAAAATGCTTGTGAGTGCTTGGCTAACTATTTCAAGTTGCAGTGTTATTGGAAAAAGTCAACACTCAAAGACATTTTGGAAGCGAATCACTGATTACTTCAATGAAAATCGCCCATCCGGTTCACAAAGAAAGACTACTTCCGTCAAGCAACAATGGTATTGGATGCTTCCAACTATTAATGAATTCAATCAAATTTATAATAAATTGTTGGGAGAACATCATAGTGGTTGGAGTGACGATCAAGTGAAAGAAAATGCAGGATTAGTTTACAAACAAAACAAAAAGAAGGACTTCAGTCTTGAGCATGTTTGGCTTATGGTGAAAGATGATCTGAAATGGAAGGCAACCAATGGTATTGATCGAGCTTCTAAAAAGACTAGACTTGATGAAAGTGGTGCGTACTCTTCCTCGTCAAATGTAGAGACAGATTTTCAAGTTGATGACCGTGAAATACGTCCTATCGGACAAAAGGCTGCAAAGGCAAAGGCGAAGAGAAAGGAGAAGACGGATAATGAAACAAAATATGTCATGTTTATGACTAGAGTGGTTGAGTTAAACGAAGAAAGGATGCGCAAATTGGACGATTTTAAAGCACAATACGATAATAAAAGAAATTATGATGTATGATCACCAAGTATTGACTGCGGATACCGGCCATATGAACGAAGAGCAACTCGAGAATCATCGATTTTTATGTGCCGCAATCAAAAACCGATATAAGGAGTAGTAATTTTTATTTTAATGTCATTTTTATTTTTAATGCAATTTCTATTTTTAGTGTAATTTTTATTTTTAATGTCATTTTTATTTTTAATGCAATTTCTATTTTAATGTAATTTTTATTTTTAATGCAATTTCTATTAAAAACACCAAACTTTTAATTAGTCCACTATCAAGTACCAACTATTTTCAAAAAAGTCCTTAAAAATATATTTTGAATGCTTTAATTGAATACCAACAATTTTCAAAAAAACTAGCTGTTAGAAAATTAGCCATTAAAATAAAAAAAAATTAATTGGGTAGTTAAATTAATGGTAGAAAATAATAATAATAAATGTGATTTAATAGCGGGTCCATATGATTGAGTGATTTAAGTATTTAACCATTTGAGAAAGATAGTATGATGGAATAAAGTTTATTGGGTATGGTCCCACATTGATGATGTGTCATAGACATTGAGTGGTTAGTAGTATGATCCATTGTCGATGCTCTAAGATATATCATCTCTAACAATAATATTTTACCATTAAACAATATTTATCAATAGTAAGAGGTGAGAGACTCCACGATAAGAAATTATTAGTAAAAAAATTAATTAAGGATACATTAAGAGATGTAAAAAGACTGTCTATTAATAGAGAGGATATAGATGTTTTTATATTTAACTCTCATTCCTCAAATTTTAACTTAAGAGTCAAACTAAAAGATTGTCGGAGATGTTATGTCTCAAGTCAATTACAAATAAAAGTCGCTAGTAACTTTCTAAGGAATAAACTGATAAAGCTAAGACACCCCCACAAACCCAATTTTCACAAACTTATTTCCAACAATGAAAACTCACCAATTGGAATTTTAATTTGAATGAAAGTAGTATACATAGAATTAGTCAAAAAGATAATTATATTATATGGCTACAAATAATTAAATAAATAGCTGTCTATGAAAAAGGGGCATATATTTTTATGGATTGTTGTGGGTTGTTAGTAGGTGTTTGATACGACATAATTGAGAGAATAGGGTCTATCAAATTATTTAAATTTGAAACTTTGGATAAATATACATACTTATAATATATTCACCGTGCTTGTTATTCCATTTTCTTATTCTGTTTGTCTTTTTACATTAAAAATAAGAGTTTTAGATATTTAATTAGAAAACTGTTATTTATCTTCTATACGTAAAAAATAGATTTTTCCAATAGTAAGAAATCCATGTTTTTCCAACAACAAACTGTAACAATAAACAAAAAAAAAAAATAGTAACAACATAACAGTAAACTAAGCGGGCCCTTAAATCAAACGAGTCCTTAAACCAAAAGGGCCTTTAGTATTATATAGGATGGGCAGTTCCTAATGTTTTTTTTTTCTTTTGTATAGCTAATGAAATGGGATCCCATCCCATGTATTAAATTTTAGTGAAATATCACATGATTTGGCTAATTCACAATAATTTATGCTTCTTTTTAATACAACATTTTCACATGTTTGGTGCTGTATTTCTTTTTTTTCTTTTTTGAAATTCATCATCAGGATAATAGAAAACTAATAAAGTATTTTGTATTACATAAAAGAAAAAGAAAAATGATACAATGAATATATCTCATATCCTATCAGTCTGATTTACTTGTTGTTTGTTATTCGTGTTTATTATTTTTTGTTTGCTGTTTGTTATTGAAAAAAAAACTGTTTTTCCAATTTTTTTTAAACTACTTTTCATATATAAAAAGGCAAATCTGAATTCTCTAATCAAACACCTAAAACTCTCGTTTTTAAAAATGAAAAGTAAAACAAGTGGCGAAAATGAAGTAAACAAATACTTTCTTAAACATAATTTGATAATAAAATGTCAATTTATTTATTACAAACTATATTTTTATAAAAGTCCCATTTCTGATATAATTAATTTCTGCAACTTTAATTCTTGTAATAATAATACAATATTTTCTTAAAAAAATAAATAAATAATAATATACACTATTAGAGCAAATGTCAGATCCAGTTCAATGGGCGTATTAGGATCAACCTTAGGCCTGCCCCCATGTTTCAGAACCAGAAGGTATTTATTGTTGGGCTTTTTACCTAACTATAAATGAAAGAAATTACATAAAGGTGACATTCATTTAGGTACGGTTTGGTTCGTGAAATAGATTATTAGTTATTTTTAGTTATTCTACCATTTGGTTCATTATATTTTTTCGGAATAACTATTCTTTAACATTTTTTGTATTCTTTGTAGAATGAGATTTTTAAAATAGTTATTTCATAACTAATAACTAATATTTCATTTGATTCCAAAATTACCTCTTTTATATGTATCGATCATCATCGGTTTCACATTTCTTCCTATTCGTTACTGTTGCTTCGTTCCTCTCTTTTCAGTTGAGTTACTACGTTCCTTTGACTAGCTTACTTTGTTCCTTCGAACGTAAACAGACTTGCTTGATAACGTGAAAAATATTAAAAACATGAAACAGTAAAAATTGTATGATGTATCTGTTAACAATCAGAATATAGAAATGGAAGGGCCAAAAGTGTTGAAGGTCTACACTAGGAAGAAGGGTAAAGTGAAAAATTAGTAGAAGGGAGGACAATAGGCTTTTATCTGGTAGTTGACAATTTAGTATAAATAAAGGGGGGTCTGTTATTTTGAGGATCAGAAAAGTGTTTACCTATTTTGGGACCACCTGTATTTTGGGCAGGGGGGAGTGGGGCTGTGTCCCTGAATATGTTTGCTTAGCTAGTAAGTTTACTGTTTTATTGTTTATCAATACTATCCATTATCTTCTTCATCATCTGTTTCTATTAATTATCTGAACTCTACCTTAATCTGTGAGCATTCTCTATCAATTTGGTCCGACCTGCCGGATGTCCAAGACCGGCGACCAAATGGATTCACGAATCCAGAACAAATTTGAAGCTACTGATGCTAAGATAGTGGGGATTGAGAAACAACTTAGCAGCATGGGGAAGCAGACCACTGTGTTATCTCAAAATGTTTCTTCATTGTAAGTATCATCAGAAGAAATACGACACCAACTGGCCCTCATTGTAAAGAAACTTGAGAAACTCCCTCAAAGCGAGGAGGAGTCTGTTTCGCAGGGTCGGGATGGAGCTGACCGGACAGAAGAGAGCACCGGCAACGCTCTCATGACGGGCAATATCGTCACTCCAGCTCCACGGAGACAACTATAGATGGGTGGGTTAACTCCAGTCAACAACACAACGTCGTATGGAAGTGATCCGTATTTGGCAGGAAGAAGAGTAAAACTGCCATTGTTTGATGGCATTGACCCAAAGGGATGGCTGACAAGGTCCGAGACCTATTTTAGAATTAATCGTACGCCGGAGGAGTTGTGGCTTGACAATGCCGAGGTATGCATGGAAGGGCCAGCAATTACCTGGTTCACACTCTTACGAGAGTCGAATCCGGAATTTACATGGGAAGTCTTTAAGGCAGAGTTTCTACAGCGGTTTGGTCACACCGACACACCAAACCCATATGAGGAAATCGCAGCTTTGCAACAAAATGGGACAGTGGCTGAGTTTATAGAAGAATTTGAGTTGGTCGCATCGCTGATTCCTCGCCAACCGGAGTTACAGTACGTTGGGTATTTTGTAAAAGGGTTGAAAGAAGAAATCCGCAACAAGGTATGGATGCACCATCCATCAACACGTCTGGAAGCAATGAAACTTGCTCGGACGGCGGACTCCACCATCGAAAAAGAGAAGAGAGGTGCTGCTAATTTAGGGCTAACTTTAGGAATGAAATAGAAGGGAGGAGCTGGTCACGTGACACAATGGAGGGGATTTAATTTTAGCAGGCCAAATAGTTTGGGTCGTGATGGGTAGAGATGGGCTGGGCTTGACAGAAACAATTATGGGGCAAAAAGTGGAAGTGGGAGATCGATGGCTGCTTCTTCTACAACCTCAGTAGTGCAAAATTCTCTAACAGTGAGAAATAGAGGAACCAAGCATATTACTCAGGCAGAGTGGGACGATAGGAAGAGAAATGGTCTTTGTTTCAGATGCGGACAACCCTACTCCCCGCAACATCGCTGTACGGAAGGAAAATTGAGGATTTTGTTATTAGCCGATGACGAGATGGTAAATGAAGAAGGGGAAATCGTCGTGGCTGAAGTCGTCAATATGCAGGAAGGCAACGAAGAAGATGGAAATGGAGACTGCCAGGTGCTGGAATGGAACGGAATGGCTAGCAATACCGAGGAGGACCTCAGAACGTTCAAATTCATAGGTACAATCTCTGGAATCCCCATTACTGTTCTGATAGACAGCGGAGCGACGCATAACTTTGTATCTCGGCGATTGGTGGAGTCGTTGGGTTTGCATTGTGAAGAAGGAAGAGCGCTGACCATTCGGTTGGGCGATGGGTATCAAGTTAAGGTCTCTCAATTCTGCCGTAAGCTAGAAATTGGTATGGGTCAATGTGATTGTCATGTTAGAGCATTGGTCCTGGATATGGGGAATTTGGATATGATTCTGGGTATTGAGTGGCTGCGAACTTTAGGGGAGGTCTGCCACGATTGGAAGTTGAGGAAAATGAAGTTTTGGAAAGAGGGACAACAAGTGGAGATTATGGGTTCAAACAAAAGTTGTCGGGAAGCACCGTCATTACAATTGTGGTTGCAAGAAGATGAAGATGAAGATGAGAAAGGGGCTATAGAGGTCAAGACAAAGGAATTTAGCAAGGGTAATAATGGGGAAGGGAAACAGAGAACTGAACTGAAGGAGTTGTTGAATAAGTTTCAATCAGTGTTTGTAGAGCCAAGGGGTCTACCTCCACCAAGAAAGACGTCACATGCCATCACTTTAATTCCGGGAAGCAACCCTGTCTGCGTTCGGCCGTATCGTTACCCTCACTACCACAAGGATGAGATTCAGAGACAAGTCACAGACATGCTAGAACAAGGCATAGTTTGAAACAACAACAGTGCTTACTCAAGTCCAGTTCTGTTGGTGAAAAAGAAGGATGCGACATGGCGTTTATGTGTGGATTATCGGGCTCTCAACAAAGTGACAATTCCGGAAAAATACCCAATCCCGATTGTTGATGAGTTGTTAGAAGAATTACATGGAGCTCATTATTTTTCTAAAATAGACCTAAAATCGGGTTATCATCAAATTTTAATGAAGAACAATGATATTGAAAAAACGGCCTTCAAGACGCACAACGACCATTACGAATATCTTGTAATGCCGTTCGGATTGATGAACGCCCCATCAACATTTCAGGCAATGATGAATGACATTTTTAGACCTTTTCTCCGACAGTTCGTGCTCGTTTTCTTCGATGATTTACTGGTTTTTAGCAAAAGTTGGGAAGAACACATAAGACACATGGAAGAAGTTTTGAAGGAACTGGAGACACATCAATTCGTGGCCAACGGGAAGAAGTGTCAGTTTGGTGGGCGTTTGGTGGAGTATTTGGGTCATGTTATCAATGGGGAAGGAGTGCAAATGGACCCGGCAAAAGTGGAAGCAGTGGTATCCTGGCCAGTCCCAAAAACAGTGAAAGGTGTTCGTGGATTTCTCGGGTTAACTGGTTACTATCGAAAGTTTATTGCGAACTATGGCAAAATTGCTAGGCCATTAACTGATCTTACAAAGAAAGATGGGTTCCGGTGGAATGATCAAGCTCAAGCAGCATTCGAGTCGCTAAAAAGGGCCATTACTCAAGCGCTGGTCCTCGCGTTACCAAATTTTGAAGATCCTTTGAACATTGAGTGTGATGCTTCCGGACGGGGAGTGGGTGCGGTGTTGATGCAGCAAGCAAGACCAATCGCCTATTTCAGCAGGGCATTAGGGGACAGAAATTTGGCAAAGTCCGCCTACGACAAAGAAATCATGGGTTTGGCTCTTGCTATCCATCACTGGAGGCCGTACTTGTTGGGCAGAAAATTCCGGGTTTTCACTGACCAAAAGAGCCTAAAGCATCTCCTTAATCAACGGATAACAACTTGTGACCAACAGAATTGGGTGGCGAAACTTCTGGGTTATGAGTTTGACATATTCTACAAACCCGGCAAGCTAAATAATGCCGCTGATGCACTATCACGACGTGAAGAAAGTGGAGAGTTACAGTGGATAAACTCATATCCGAAATGGGAAGATGGATCGCAATTGATGAAGGAGGCTGAAACTGATCCACAGTTGATTAAGATAAGAGCAGCACTTCTCAAAGATCCCACGTCTAAGTCAGGGTTTCATGTGCAAGGTGGGGTTCTATTATACAAAAACAGGTTAGTCATTTCAGCCAACTCATCTTTAATTCGTTCTCTGCTACATGAATTTCACTCATCTCCAATTGGGGGTCATTCGGGATTCTACCGGACCTATAGACGTCTAGCAGCGAACGTTTATTGGGTTGGAATGAGCAAGTCAGTTCAGAATTATGTCGGGATTCTACCTGCTGGTCTTTTGCAGCCGTTGGAAATTCCGGAAGTGGTGTGGACGGAACTGTCGATGGATTTCATCACCGGGTTACCTAAGTCTAAGGGTTTTGATTCGATATTAGTGGTTGTCGACAGACTGAGCAAATATGCTCATTTTATTACTTTAAGACATCCGTATTCGGCTAAGTCGGTAGCAGAATCGTTCACAAAAGAAGTTGTTAGACTACATGGCATCCCGAAGGCAATTGTGAGCGATCGTGACCCCATCTTTATGAGTTCGTTTTGGTCAGAAATGTTTAAATTACAAGGGACAGCATTGCAACTGTCTTCAGCCTACCACCCAGAAACTGATGGGCAAACGGAAGTAACAAACAGGTGTTTGGAGGCTTACCTGAGATGCTTTGCAGTAGAGCAGCCACAAACGTGGGCAAATTGGATACATTGGGCTGAATTTTGGTTCAATACCACATATCGAGTATCGTCAGGCATGACCCCTTTTGAAGTAGTTTACGGGCGTAAACCCCCCACCCCTTTTCAGTTCGTACTTGGAGAAGTAAGAGTGGAAATGGTTGCGAGGGAGTTAGAAGATAGGACACGTGCTCTAGCTCAGTTGAAGTTCAACTTGCAAAAGGCGCAACAAACAATGAAGTCAAGGGCTGATATGAGTCGACGTGACATAACGTTTAAGAAGGGAGATTGGGCCTACTTAAAGTTACGGCCGCACCAACAACAGTCTGTAGCTAGGCGAATCAATCAAAAAATGGCAGCAAGGTTCTATGGCCCGTTTCATATCATTAAACGAATTGGGGAAGTGGCCTACGAGTTACAATTGCCTCCACAGTCTAGAGTACACCCTGTGTTCCACGTATCCATGTTAAAATGGGCAGACCAGCCTCGTTCAGTAGAACCATCGTTGTCAGCAGGGTTTGAAATTGACATTGATGATTCCTTGCAACCAGTCCGTGTGCTAGCAAACCGTACAGTAACAAAGCGAGGAGAACAAGTCAAGCAGTGGCTCGTTCAATGGAAAGATCGAAGAGCAAAAGAAGAAACTTGGGAGGATGAAATTATGATACGGACTCAGTACCCGTCCTTTAGTCTTGTGGACAAGACTAGTTCCCCAGCGGGTGGCAATGTTAACAATCAGAATATAGAAATGGGAGGGCCAAAAGTGTTGAGGGTCTACACTAGGAAGAAGGGTAAAGTGGGAAATTAGTAGAAGGGAGGGCAATAGGCTTTTGTCTGGTAGTTGACAATTTAGTATAAATAAAGGGGGATCTGTTATTTTGGGGATCAGAAAAGTGTTTACCTATTTTGGGACCACCTGTATTTTGGGCAGGGGGGAGTGGGACTGTGTCCCTGGATATGTTTGCTTAGCTAGTAAGTTTATTGTTTTATTGTTTATCAATACTATCCATTATCTTCTTCATCATCTGTTTCTATTAATTATATGAACTCTACCTTAATCTGTGAGCATTCTCTATCAGTATCATAAAACCATTAAACTTTTTGCAAGAGCACTTATGATGTCAATTTTGAAGAAACAATATTTTTCAATATGGAGAATTTTTCATCTGTGACATCTAAAATTAGTAAAGATGATCTTCATATTAATATAAGAATCAGTAATGATAATTCGAGTCATTTATTTTTGGCCTAATATATCACTAGCTCCATGAACTTGTCCAAAATCTTAGATTGGTTTCCTGAACTTTGCAAGTGTCTCACCAGCTTCCTAAACTTGTTTATCTCGTATCACTAGCTCCCTAAACTTGTCCATAAAAGTAGATTAGCTCCCTGAACTTTGTAAGTGTCCCATGAACTCTCCAAAATTGCTTATTTTGTAATAACTAAATACAAAAGCCATAATATTAACTCTCGATTCTCAGCCATTCAATCTCTCAAACCTGCAACACTAACTCTTATAATAGGTTGAAAGGTAGGAGAAGCGAAAAAATTACCTCTTGAATAGATGAAGACGTATTTTTAGAATTTAGGTTTAATAAGTTTTTGTATATAGTTGTTACATAATAAACAAGTTTAGGGAGTTGGTGAGACACTTGCAAAGTTCAGGAAGCTAATCTACTTTTATGGACAAGTTTAGGAAGCTGTGATACGAAATAAGCAAGTTTAGGGAGCTGGTGAGACACTTGTAAAGTTCAGGAAGCCAATCTACTATCTTGAACAAGTTCAGGGAGTTGGTAATGTATTACGCCTTTATTTTTTGAAGTGAAAAAAAAACTCACGTGCTTTCTTGTTTTGTCGAAACAAGTATCAGTGACATTTCTTTTGTTGAAACGAGAACTTGAGTTTTCGTTTTGCTAAAAACGAGAATCTTTTAATTTGACGCTATAACTAATATTTCAAGGTCATGCGTCTCTCATAGGGGTACATCCAACACAGAAACACTGAACCATATAACTAATATTTCTTGATTTTTCTGCCAGAAATAAATCTATAATAACTCAAATTCATAAAACAAGCTCAATATTGTATGTAAATATTACAACCCAAATATCTATCTACAAAACCAGTAAAAATGTCAATACTGTTACAATTGCTAAAGACAGCAACAATGTAGGATGAACAACACATGAATCTGAAGCTATTTGAATCATAAAATTGCAGGTCCCTGTCGACAGATTCTTCGTAGTAACCGTTCCCAAACCTTGAAAATAACAAGCCGTATCGTCTTGATTTTGCACCTGGTAATACATGTTGAATGCATATGAAGCATTTCCATTTGCATCCAAACTATTACATGACGACCCGTAACCAAGCGCTGTGCAATCCGAAAACGTGCAAGCGAAATCTATGTTATCTGCAAGCTTGCTAAGGTCCTTCGCATTCGGATTGAACATACACCATTTAGTTGGTAGATATTCCACATTCTGTGCGCCTATAAGAAGCTTGTTCTGACCTTGCCCTGAGAAATCTAGGGCAAATTTAGGCTGCCCATCGTAACGAAACACTCCCCAGTGACGCTCGAAGTTTCCAGGTGCTATACTCTTGGCATCCTCATCAAGTAGACCAAACAAATAGACTTCTATAAATCCAGGCCGGAGTGGGGTGCCACTGTTTTTCGCAAGTCGTGGGAGCAACCCGTTATAAAATCTGTAAGCATAATCGTTTTTCGCATTTTTGTCTCCATCAGTCGGCCAGCCTACCTCCCCAACTATAATGGGCATATTTCCATAACCAACTGCTTTGAGAGATGAGACCAAAGTGTCGAAATTTGCATCGAAAACGTTGGTGTATTGAATCCCTGTACCTGCATCTACAACAGGTTGGGGTGCACCATCAAAGAAAGCATAGTCAATAGGGAAGTCATCGTTTCCGAATAGACTCAGGAAAGGATAGATGTTAACGGTGAATGGTGCATTGTTCTTATTCATAAACTGAACCATTTGAGTCATGAGATCGAGGATATCAGTACGGAATCTTCCAGCAGACGGATAAGCCTGATTAGGGGGTGAGTTATAGACATCAGCATTTAAAGGCACAGTAGCCTTTATGTTCTCTCCAAGTCCAGCTTCATTAAGGGCATTCTGAATGTTCTGAAGTGCTGGAAAGGTAATGTTCACAAATGTTCCATTGTATGAACTAAGAAAAGGCTCGTTTCCAACTGCAACATACCTACACAGACATTGTAACAACTTAGTTTTTTCGCTGATATCTAATAAACGAACAGAATACAAGCAATTAATGCTAAATCGTCCGTCAGCTTGCTTAATCACAAGCATAATTGAATCTAATCCCAAAACATTTGCATAATATTCCTTCCACACTGAGAAAGCATAAGAAAAGATGTGGTCTGTAAAATTGTAACACAAAATACCGAAATCTTTCTGTGATTAAATCGTATCCCGTGTAATTTCAACAGGCGCATCCATAACAACAAGATTTCATCCAAAATACAGAAAATGAATTAAGTTATCAAGGAAAAAGCAGTTGAGTTTCTATGGTTCTCTAATCCTTCATAAAAAGAGCAATAGAAAAAATCAATGAATGGTATTATAGGGATACTAAAGGATAAACCATGCCAAAAAGAAGTCTTTGGAAGAAAAGAATTCTAAAAATCTATTTCTAAAATTCATTGGATCAGACAAAACTTATTTTATTCATCAAAATCAAAATTTACATCTCTTGGATTCTTGCCAATTGTTTTATCCTTTGAGTATAATAAAGTCCTCAGACAAAAATTAAAGGAGGATTGCACAGAAAAGAATCTTATACTCTCTGACAGATTGCTGAGTCCATAAGAAAAGGAAGATAAAGTTGGAGTCCCTCTTAAGATTCTCAAGTACCTTTTCCTTTTATTGAATTTCTCATCATGTGCTTGATAGCAGAGATCCAAAATCAACACTCAGATTTGAAAAAATATTTAACTTTATATAAATAAACTAGGGTATGGACAATAAAACTCCTATGCATCAGCATTGCATTAATGACCATCAGGTTTCTAACTTTTCCGACTAATAAATCTCAACCACAACGGCCACAAAAATATATAGTACTATTATATATATATTTTAGGCTGAAACATTTATATGAATCAATAATAGGAAACTTATAGTTTTTCCTAAAGCAAAACATAAGTTCAGCAAAATTTGTATGTCCACAGAAAAGAATCAACCTATTTCCATTTTTTATCAATCATAAACCGGATGAATCCATAATTTTAAAACGAAGATTTCTCAAATTGATTCATGATATATATTGTGAACAATCATAATCATGATTTAGACTGAAATGAAGACAAGATATAGTCAGATTCAGCTGCTTAACAAGATATAGTCAGATTCAACTACCATATTATCTTTAGGCAATATTTAGGTGAAAGTGAAAAACTGAAGCAGTAGCATACAGAAGGAAAGATGAACTCAAACTAGATTAGGCCCAAAATGAAAATACAAGTTCAATCAGAAAAGGTAACAAAAAAGCAGAAAGATTAAGATTAAGATTAAGAAGAAAAGGTTGAACTTACTTGATGTTAACTCCTCCATTAAAGTTGTAAACAGAAACATTCCTCTTGACCCAATCTTTGGCACGATCATATTCATTCATAACAGCAAGCTGATCATTAGGTATAGCTACCATAACCTCAAGCCCACTTCCAGCGAGAGCACTCATGGTGTTCCTATCTGCATCAAAAAGCTTCACTTTCTGGATCCCATTATCCTTCAACATTTGCACAACTAACTTTGGTGGTAATTTATGAGTAGCCTGGGTTCCCCAATTAAACCCTAAACCATGAACGCAATTCCCCAATACACCTAAAAGCAATACCAATCTGAAAAACCAGAAACTCCCCATTTTAGTGGAAGTCTCTAGAAACTGAAATGAAAAGGGAAATCAGATTGTTGGATCTATAAGGGATAAGAAAGCAGTGTAAATGGTTTGTTTCTTGTTGCAACTTGAACTCTTATTTGTTAATTTGTTCTGGAAGGGGTTTATGGAAAAAGAGAGGAGAGAGGAAGTAACCGTTTTTTGGCCAGGTGGGTACGCGAAACCAGCAAATACGGAATGGAGAGTATTGAGATCGTGCGATTTGTTACAAAGAAGGCTTAAAAGCAAAAGAATCCCAAAGAATATTGGGGAAAAGATCACAAAAAGAAACTCACAGAAAGAGGGAAATAAATAGGAAACTGAAGAGTTGTTTTCTCCTCCAATCAATGGAGGATCCGCAACTAAGAAACAGTTTTTGGTACAGAGAAGCAGAGTAATTAAAGGAGAAACAAACAGTAACAGCACAAATCGAAACTGATGAGTTGAAAAGAATCAAACGCCAAACACAGTGAATTAAATTGGAAGATGGGGTTACCAATCAAAAATAAGAATCGGAAAGAACAGGGGGACTGGAATGGTATGAGTTAAATTGATTAAAAACTGGAACAGTCATCAATGGAAACAAAATACAAAAAGACGATAAAGAGAGCGAGAAAGTGAGATGGTGGCATGTGAAAAAGGTGAAAAACAAGGGAATGGACACGGAAAGGGGACGCGGAATACAGAATATCTGAGATATTTAACTATTTAGAGATCTTAACGGCTAGAATTTGATATTTTCATAAATATCATTATAGAGGTTGAAAGAAACGTACAAAGATAGTAATGGGGTTTTGAGATATATTAATGGAGGAATTGAAAAGGTGCCTTCCTTTTCAAAATTGAGTTATTTTTCCATTTGCAAAGGTAGATAGATGCTAAAGGTTTCCTATTAGTTAAGATTTATTAGGACTTCGTGCCTCTTTTGTTCTTATTTGCCTACTTTCTTTTATTATTACTAGTTTTGACCGTGCGATGTACGGATTCATCTTAATATATAAATATTAACAAAAAAAATATATAATTTAATAATTACAATTAATGATATAAATATGCTATATAAATTAAATATTATTATTTTATTTTCACATTTAATTTAAATAATCTTTTTATAGATAAATATAATAATATAATTAAAATTAATATATTATATATTTTATCAGTAAAAAATAATGAAGTGACACCTCAGCTCCATCGTTACTGTTTTATATTATATATAGATTTTAATAACATATATATATATATTTTTTTTTTTTTTGAGAAAAGAATCAATGAATTAATCAATAATGAAGGTTACATCCTTATGAACGAAATACCAAATGGGAGCCGGGCAGTCCTCTATAAACACCATAGAGTCTTTTAAGTCCTTGGCCCATTGAGCAATAAAATGAGCTACTTGATTTCCTGTTCTACTTACAAAGTGAATAGACGAAGAAAGGAAGATAGAAAACCACGTGGCAGCGTCTTCATAAAGAAACCTCAAAGATGATGCCAGGAAAACCTGAGATTGGAGGGTCTTGACCACTGTCTGTGCGTCTGTTTCGATGATTATGTTGTTGAAACAGCAATCACGTGCTAGTAGTAATCCTTCCAAAACCGCCTGAAGTTCTGCTTCTTCAGCCGATTCGCAGTATCGAAGCGGGATCCCTGCTGTGACCATAACCTCCCCCTTGTCATTCCGAGCAATTATTCCGGCTCTACACGCATGGCCATTATCACCGAATTTGGCATCACAGTTTATTTTTATGACGCCGCTCGGTGGAGGATACCATACTCTCGTAGAATCAGAATTAATTGCAGTGGGAATGTTACCTTGGTGCGGGTCCGGAGTTTCATGGCTCGTGTAAACGTCTAGCTCGTTAATGTAACTTGCCGCCTTCTGTAAAATCACTTCCGCTTCAATCCATGTATCCTCATGTAACAGCTTGTTCCGTCTGAACCACATCCACCAGATGACGGTCAGAGCCAGACGACGCTCATGGTGTGGGAGAGCTTCCAAGCAAAGATCTAACCACGTGTCGATCGATTCCGCTTGAACCTTGTCCATTCGCAATGAGATAGGGGCTATTTTATTTCGTGCAAGGCGGCAAAAAATATATATATTTTTTAGAATAAGGTACCAAAATAGGTATAAAGTTTTCGGTTAAGTACCAATTTAGGTTACACGTTCAAAATAGCACTAATACAGGCTTAACGTTTACAACATATATCAATTTAGGCTTAACATTTACAATATAACATCAATTTAAGAATTACTAACAGAACGTGACATGTCATCCGTTAAATCTGCAAACTCAGCGCCACGTCACATAAGGTACCAAAATAGATTTAAGGTTTGTAGAAAGTATCAATTTAGGCTTTACGTACAAAATAGCACCAATATAGACTTAACGTTTACAAAATATATTCAATCTACCATGGTACAAATTAAGAAACTGATATTAGGAACTTTGGATTTTGTGTGGTTGTATGGTAACATTTTGGATACATTTTGGATGAGTTGTCAGTTGACAATTGATATATTGTGTGTCAATGTGGTCATATATCAATATCATTTTAACTAGTGTTAATTTTGTGGATATTCAATTACTTTTAGTTTGCATATATTACATGAGCCCATGGAATTTAGGAGTCATGTAATCATTGATGAAAAACAAATATAAGGTTTTAATAGGCAAGAACAATAATTAATGGTATTATCTTAAATAAATAAAAAGTATGTAACGTTTAGTTTAAATTGTACCACGCTAGAAAAATAAAATTATGACGTTTAGTTTGAATGAGATATTTTGTAAATATTAGCTTAAATGAGATAGGAATAAACAAAATATTTTGTGCTTAATATCAGTTCCTTGATTTGTACCATGTTAGAAAAATAAAATTATCTTTTTGACACAACTTAAATTGGATATATTATGTAAACATTAAGCTTAAATTCGTATTATTTTGTAAGCGTTAAGTCTATATTGGTGTTATTTTGTACGTGAGGCCTAAATTGATACTTTCTATAAACTTTAGGCCTATTTTGGCACCTTATGTGACGTGGCACTGAGTTGGCAGACTTAACGGATGACGTGTCACGTTCTGTTAGTAATTCCTAAATTGATGCTACGCTATAAACGTTAAGTCTAAATTGATGTTATGTTGTAAACGTTAAGCCTATATTTGTGCTATTTTGAATGTGAAACCTAAATTGGTACTTTCTCAAAAACCGTAGGGCTATTTTGATACCTTATCCCTTATTTTATTTTTTTTGTTTTGTTAAAAACTTGAGAGATATAAATATTCCAAATTTCTAATTGAGTCATTTTGATACATCTAACAACCCATTTTTTTTTCTAGAGCGTGGAATAAGAGTGAATTAATAAAAATAATAACAAACCGTAATTCTTTTTAGAATAAGACAGGATTGGTCGGTTCAGGGGGGATTTTACACATGCGGATCTAATTTTTTAAGTACCAATTCAAAACTTCTCGAAAAAATGGATATAGAGAGTCTAACAGGCCAGAAAAATTAGAATACGTCCCTCATCATGTCCTTCAGTATTGTGAAATCACAAGTAAGTCTCATTGTTTCAGTGGCTAGAACGTTTGAGTTTTGATGGTTACTCATTTTTTTATTACATGCACTCTATCCATTATAGGACTTCCTTCCTATGTGAATTTAGAGGAAGGAAACCTCGTTTTGGACGTTCCTTCATATGTTTCTGGTCTCGTTCACGATCCGCTCGACTGGTCGGGGCAAAAGATCATTAGCTTCTTATCTTGGAGTAGGGGATTCAGGCGATGTCCATCTTATTTTATGAAATATCAGTCTGCCACATCAGATTCGCAAAGGATCAGGGCCAACATGTTGTGAGCTCTTTCGATAAATCATTGCTTCGTCAGTTAGTTGGCATTGCATCAATGGTTCCATCGAGGTTAAATTGTTTGACTTGGATTGTTATTTTCTAGATTCGCTTCACCCATTCTTAAAAGGTTTTAGATCTTGAACCAGGTGATTCAGATCTTTTATAATCTTATACTTTGGTATGGAGCTGATGAAATATTAAGCACATTCTATGGCCACCTGATTGATGCTTAGGATAGACTCAATAAGAAGTTGATCATACCAGTACGTTGTTGTCTCTTTAAGAGTGGTTCAGAATAACCTACATGTGATAGCGTTGGTGGCCATTTTTTTCCTCTAATGATCGCTAAATGTTTTCTTATGTGCACAATGGGATCTCCCAACCTGTTATACTCTTTAAGGGAAGGGGTACTTAAAGCCTCGAGACATTGGGTCTTCGAGGATTTAGGTGTAGAGTGGGGAATTACTGTCAGTGACTTTAGAAATCTGAAAATTGATACTTGCATCTATCATGGTCATTTTAAATTGTTTGTTCGCTTCTTCACTAATGAGGTTAAACATGCATTCCTTATCGAGGGGAGCTTGAAAAGTTGTATGTTGGTGCCTGACCTTCGGTTTTTAGGGACGGTATCAATTTTTGGATAAGTATCTTTCATTTTATGACTCCTATTTTATTTCCTCGAAAATATATGGGGGTACTTGGAGTGATCATACTAGTTCTTATGTGTGCTCCGCTCTCTGATATGGTGGATGTCATGTGCGGGACATATCTTTACTTTGGCGGCACATGAGGAAGCTACAAAGTGTGTGATGTTTAATAGAGCACTCTATGGATTCTTCCTGTTGAGAAAATTATGGGATCATTTTCTGAGTGGCTCAAAGCTCTATCTAGATGCATTCCACTTCGATAGTGAGTTCATCCTTCTTCTCACTCACGGCTTCATGGACCATTTCTACACTATATATGAGTTTTTTGGTTATCCGATCGAGGAATCATTGCCGCTTAGGGTTCCAGAGAACCTACACATTCATTTAAACCTAGATCTAGTTCCAGTCTGATGAGTTGCAGAGTCAAAGGTCTTCCATTGGCATCTACCGGGGTGGTCGACTCAGTTGAAGGACCTGGATATTTGGATATGGGTGTTTTCGTCAGGGGTGGTGTTGGATACCCAAGGTGATGACGAAATAGTGGAATATAGTCTGTTAGAGTGAGCCACAACTTTTTTTCTCAGCCCATGTTTACCGCACTAATTTGATCTGGAGAAAATATATTGTCATAGACTTGTTAAGGTAATCTGCAAAATAAGAAAGGGTAAGAAGATGGTTGGTAACCAATGCCTACACTCTGATGCCTAAATTAATGAAGTTTTTTTTTTTGTGAAGGAATATGTAGTAAAGGAAAAAGTAATTTAGAGAAAGTTGAGAGAGATTTTTTTTTTTTTGGTGAACTTATATGTCTTTATATAGTGTTGGATCTCATCATTGTAATGTGGATAACATTGGTGACATGGGAACAACAATTTATTGAATTTTTTTATATTTTTATTGGTTTAATATATCAAAAGCCCCCTAAACTTGGCCTAAAAAACCAATTGACCTCATGATCTTATAAAGTGTCTCGTTAGTTTCTCGTACTTGCTTAAATAACATAATTAACCTCTTAAGTCCACATGGTAGAACATTATTAAATTTAAATAAATTAAAATATATATCATTTTAAATAAGTGGATAAAAGAATTAGGCCCGAATAAATTAAACAAATTTAAATAATTAATATATCATTTTAAACCATTAAATTAATTTTTTTTAGCCCAAGTACAGTTATCCTTTTCTCTTAATTGGGTTGATGCGTGGGATTCAATTTATGGGTACATTATCAGGTGGTCGGTGACCGACAAGAGGCAGAAGGTGCGGTGGTGGTTTTGGATTTGAAAAGCAAATTAAGATATTGTCACAACCTCCTATCCTATGCACTTTCCTTTTCAACTTCTTCGTATCCTGGAACACGTGTCCAATATTACAATTATTCTCTTGAAAAAAATGATTTTCATAATTGAGTCTAATCTTTTTTCTTTTTCACATAAATCAATTCTCCCTCTTTAAAAATAAATAAATACACGGAATCAAAAATATTAAATAGTGCTACTAATATTTATTATTAAGGGTTAGACTATATTTACTTTGTTTTTGACAAAGTAAATTTTACTTTGTTTTTTCCATCATTGAATGGTGATGAACTTTATCCAATGGTAAAAAAGACAAAGTAAAGCTTATTTTGTCAAAAATAAAATAAGCATAGAAGACACCTTATTATTAATTAACAAAGTGATCTGATTAAAAAATTACATTTTTAGAAGAGATAAAAAAAATTACTTAATTTATATTAAATTTGATAATTTAAATAATTTATAGTAGTTTTTTTTTTTTTTTTTTGTAAGAATCGATTATTTATAGTTAAAGATGAGCTGTACTTATTTATGAAAACATCCAAAATGTAAACTTGTATTTACAGTGTATTTATATATTCGTGACATCAAATTTTTCCTAATAAAAATATATAATATTTTTAATTGTTCTCCTTTCAAAAAAAAAAAAAATAAATTTAATTCAATTATTTTCTTACGGTAGTAACTTTTTTCTTTACTTACATCTTCTGGCGAATCTAGGATTTCTGAATAGGGGTAATTTAGCCGGACATTACAAAAAAAAATCATGTATATATAAAAAATTAAAATCAAACTATATAACATTTTAAGTGTATTGATAAATGCTAAAAAAGTAATTGTTACATGTACTATATTACCGATAAATGTACCTTTTTTTTTACAATGGATGAGCTATCGATAGCTGGCAAACTTAGTCTTCGACACCCGAATTTTAGAAATGTTGCAAAATGGCTTCATCTTCAACATTGTTAAAAACAATATTCTCAATGTAGCACAACAAGCAATTTGTGAGATACGCATCTCCTATCCAGTTACGTAAATTCGTCTTAACAATATCCAGTGCAGAAAAACATCTTTCAACGGCAGATGTTGCAACAAGTAAGATTAATACCAACTCTATAAGTCGATAGACTAAACGAAAAAACACATGATATTGTATTTTCGCCATCTTTTTAACAAGCTCACTAACATCACGAAGACCAAAGAATTTTCGTTTGATCTCATATCATGAATGTAAAGACTAAGTTGATGGTGAAGCTCGGTTATATCACAACTAGAAAAATTATCTAAATATAACTTAGCAAAATGAAGTAGTCTCTCTTGATCAAACTTAGCAAATGAATTTGAAGGACAAGACACGATATACACAAAAGTAACTTGGAAGTTGATTATGTAAAACGATTGTATTTCTGAAAAATGATAGAATCAACAGTCTAATATATGTACAAATAAAAGTAATTTAGAATATAATCAAGATTAATGTCATAAAGAAATATAGTTATATTATTAGATAACATAAAAAAAAATCAAGTACATCAAGCAAGACATAAGTACGAAAACAGTGGAGATATGTCTTTTGAAATCCATCAATAAGTTGTCTAGCTAATAAGCCCAAAATATACATAAATTAGCATGCATAAATATGTCAATTTCATGTAAAAAATATATTAATTATATTATTTTGGAAAGATTTCACGTTGGTATTTGTTATTTGTGTGCAAAGTGTTAATTATTTGGAAAAATCCAAATAGGAACAAAAATGGAATAGAAATGAGTGAGAAATCAAGCTTTAGTGAAAATCATGTACGAGAATCAGAAATCACGCTAGAGAATTCAGTGCACAACCAAGGAAGAAAAGAAAAAGTTGTTGTCATGACCGATTCTCAAAATCTCGATCGCGACACGCTAAGGGGCGGCCTGAAATGCGCGTCTTCCTTCCTCTTCCCTAAATCACGTACGGGATTCTTGAATCTCTACAGTGACAGCGAAGGCATTTAGCACATTTAACATGTTTATTTCTCCAAGTGACGCATCCTTTCATCCGAATAGAGACAATCCTTCACCAACAGACACATCTCTTCAGCATACCTCTTGGAATATTATAAATAGAGGAAGAAACTCAGAATTCATGTTGGTTGTTTTAGTTACACAAATTAATCACTTGTGACTAAAGTACAAATAGTTAGAGATACAAGATACAAATTTTATTATTTACATTAGAGTTTACTCAAGTCGAGTTTATACTCTATAGATCACGAGGGGTGCTATTTCGAGGATTCAACGAGAAGAACCAGTGTTGGGGGCGACCCACGGTCTGATAAACCTATGAAGTTGAGTAAAGGATTGACAACCCGGAACTCTTCCTAGTCAAATGCCATTCAAACTTCTTCTTCTCTATTAACTTGAGATGTTTTAACTCAAACTAATGAATATCTTTTAATTCAATCTCATCTTTACTGTTGTTTTATTTTAAGTTTGATGTAGCGATTTTCTTTAAGTAATTCTAACGGGTGTTTCATGCAAAGTATTTATAAAAAGATCTTGGTATTTTTCATGCTAACTTGTTGGACACTTAAGAAAATTCGGATTTATATTTGGTCATTGCGAGAGATCAATTAATCGGATATAAACACCGAATTTGATTAAGGTAATCAATCAAGGCCGAGGGAAAAGATTGATTACAGTTCAATGCTTTTAAATTGAGTAAACTGATAATTTGTTATATCTTTCTAAACAAATCAAAGTTATAAGTTGTGTTTTCGCTTAGTATAAATAAACTTTGAAATGAACTTTAATCTAAATATAATTTCTATAAATTGTAATCTCAACTATAACCAAAATTAGAGTTAGAAACCTTTTAAAACCATTTAACGATTTTTCTATTAGCCTCGAGAAAACGAATTTAATCAGAATAGTAATTTTATTATCAAAACGTTCCCTGTGGGATCGATATCTTTTATTACTACAAGCGAAACCGTGCACTTGCGGAAATCTCGCAACACTAGCATGACTTGGAATGGTATCTTCCATATTAGGCACATGTATATCTTGTGTTTGACAAAATTTAGTGACTTCTTTTAACAACTTCCCTGAACCATCTTTCCTAAATGCTCGCAAGCCATTTGTCACAAATTTAATCATGCGCATAGCACTAACTATGTCTTGATTTTTAACTTGTAAGAATTGGGATAATCCATTTGTCATGCCTAATAGAAATGCCATCAAATTTTCGAGCAACACGAATTCAAAATCTAACATTTTCCGTAATCAAACTATCAATAGTGCCTTGACATTTAGGATTAATGCTTTCATTTGATACGGCTTAAAGCAATTCTATCACTGAATCCCATATGTGAAAAAGGCGGACTATCATTTTATAGTGATAACCCCAACATGTATCACCTGGACGAGTTAAATTTATTTCTTGATTCTCGCCCTTTCTTGTAGAACTTTCATTATTTTCTATTTGTTGTGCTATTTTCTCATGATGTAATTGTAGAAGAGCATCCTTTATTTTACTAGGGGCACCAAAAATATTCATAATAATAGGAACATAATAAAAAAAGGTAATCATCGGGCGACAAGCCCTTGCAGCAGCAACAACAACTAAATGAAGTTGGTCAGCAAAACAGTGAATATAATGTGCATGCTTGTTTTCATTTAAAATGAGTGCTTTTAGTCCATAAAACTCACCACGTGTATTAGAAGCCCCGTCATACCCTTGAACTCTAAGCCTTGTAATTGATAATCTATTCACAATAAAGAATGCATCAATCGCTTTTTTCAAACATTGTGCAGATGTCTCACGAACATGCACTAATCCAATAAGCCATTAGATCACTTTTCCATTATCATTTACAAATCTCAAAACCACAACCATATGCTCCTTAACTAAACAATATCAGGCCTCATTAATCAAAATAAGGAATTTATCTCCAATCCCATTGAGAATAACTTTTTTTAGTCTCTAATGAACAAGCTTCTATAACTTCATTTTGATTTGTATGAAAAGCCAATTGATCCGCCTTTGTAGCGGATCCTCGTTGTATGTGCACCATTTCCCATTTTACTTCTTTCTCTTCCATGACATGAATGAGACTATGAACTTCCTCGATATATAAATGTAGAGTTTCGTCTTTCATAATTTTTAGTGGTTTGATTGACAACCAATTGGGAATCACTATAGATTACGATCCGCTTTGGGGCGATCTCTTTTAATAGTCGTAGCCCTAATACCATTGCCTTATATTCTTCTGCATTGTTGGTGGTAGGGAAAGCAAGTTTTGTTGCATAATGGATCTTGATGTATTAAGGGCCTTTTATAACAACACCAATTCATGCTCCTTCTACCGAAGATGCCCCGTCAGTGTACATTGTCCACTCTTCTTTTCCTACTTTTGGCGAATCTTTGGCTTCTTCCGTAAATTCGTTGATGAAATCCACAAGCACTTGACTATAGAGGGCGGTTCTTCCCTCGTATTGAATATCAAATTCCCCCAGTCATATGGACCATTCCACCAATCTCTCCAATATTTCAGGCTTCTGCAATACTTTCCTCATCGGGATACATGTTCATACAATTATAAGATAGGCCTAAAAATAAGGTCTAAGTCATATGGATGTTGTTACGAATGTAAGAGCCATTTTATCCAAATTTGAATAGCGGGTCTCAATGTCTTTCAACACTTTGATGACATAATAGATGAGGAATTGTTGTCCTTCTTCTCGGATAACCACAGTGCAAACAGGCTTGTCAGTAATGTACATGTACAGATACAAGTTTTCTCCCAAAATTGGCCTACTCATTAAAGGAGGTTCGGCTAGGAATTGTTTTATGCCTTCAAAAGCTTGATGACAATTTGGTGTCCACTCAAATGCTTTTCGCTTTTTTATTACCTCGTAGAAAGGTAGTGATCGTCTAGCAGAACATGAAACGAATTGCCCTAAGGCTATTATCTGCCCATTCAACCTTTCTATTTCTCTAATGTTCTCGGATGCTTTCATTTCTAATACTGCTTTCAGTTTATATGGGTTCGTGCCCACTCCTTTATGGCTAATGACATAGCCTAAAATTTTTCCAGATATGGTGCCGAATGTACATTTCCCAGGGTTGAGCTTCACATTATATTGTTGCAGGACTTGTAGGATCTCTTTGATGTCTTCAGCATGTTTTTCCATGGAGATGCTTTTGATGATAATTTCATCAACATACACTGAAAAATTGCTACCATCCTTTCCTTCGAAGATTTTGTTCATCATCCTTTGGTACGTTGCACCGGCATTTTTCAATTCGAAAGGTATGACCTTAAAACAGTATGTGGCCGGATGAGTAACAAATGAGGTTTTGATTTGATCTTTTGGATCCATCTGTATCCTAAACCCTAAACCCTAACTGGACTTAACATCAGTAAAGGAATATACTTCATAGCCATCGGTTCCATCTACCAAGATGTCAATGCAGGGCAAAGGATAGTTATCTTTAGGACAAGCTTTATTGAGATCAGTAAAGTCGATGCACATTCAATATGATCAGTCTGGTTTCTTCACGAGGATGAAATTGGCTAACCACTGGTGTATATCACTTCCTCAATGGCATCCTCCTTCTTTAGCTTTGCTATCTCTTCTTCGATGGCCTTTTGTATTTCGGGTCCGTGATTTTGTTTCTTTTGTGCAACTGGTGTTGCATCTTCTGCCATGTTTAACTTGTGAGTTATAACCTATGGGCTTACTCTATTCAGAACTTCATCCTCCCATTCAAATACACCTTCGCATTATGCTAGAACCTTAGTAATGGCTTCTTTTATCTCAGGTTTTAACCCTATGGCGATCTTTACTTTCTTTCCAATGGCTATGATCAGCAGTCCTGTTTCTCCAAGAGTTGTGGTAATTTGTTCGTCTTCCTCTTCTTTTTCTTTTCCTTGTGGACGTATATTTGTAACATATATCTTTAAAAATGTGCAAACATCACATTTCAACAAAAATATCATTGAAACAATTCAAAAGTAAATTATAATAAAGCAAAAAATAAATTCATAATAAAAAATACTTTTGTTCATTGTTGCTTAGGCGGTATAGAGATGGCCTATGCCGAGCCCATGCAGCTAAAATTGGCATAGGGGCAAAAAAACGTCTAGAGTGACTAATCAAAGAAAATCGGGACAAATTCTCGATTTCGAGCGCCAAGGCAGAATCAAAATGGTACAGGCAGTCTTGGTTTTGAACAGAGGATATAAATAGAAACTAACGAGTATATTTTGTAAAAACATGGAAGCTAATGCACTGAATTTGTAATAGGTGGTTAAAAATTAAAATAAATAAGGGATAGAACTAAAAAATGGGCAAAAATGAAGTTGGATGGATTCTCTCAAGCTGAGTTAACGAGATCAACATTTACACTCTCCCATTATTATATATTAGAATAATTTTACCACGAGATTATGATATATTATGCTTCTTTTTCATCGTAGAAATAACGGTTTTTGACATATTTTATGATTTACAGTAGTGTTTTTAATTAAAAAAAAACTCCGCATAAACAAAAAATGAAAATAAGCTATTATTATTTTCATAAAAAGATTATAACGATAAGCATTTTCAGTTAAACAATTACGACAGAGATAAAAATTCATTATCAAATTTCTCCTTATAATACTCTCTCTCTCTCTTCAAGATCTAATACAAAAAGAATGTGAACATTAACTTAAAATTTTAGCAAATATAATTTAATTGTGTTAAAGTATGATCGATATTTTTTTTTTAATATTTTAAACTAAAAATTATAAAATTAATTAAATCATACTATATTATCCCCGAAATGCTCAGATCTTCGACGAGTATATATATAAAGCCGAACTCAAAAGGTCATCTATGTGTTTGTCATGTCGTTGAAATATAATGTGTCAAATAGAGAAAAAATTATCATAAAAATATAATGTGTCAAATAGAGAAAAAATTATCATAAGTGTAGTTACGAGGATGTCATGTCATGCAAATATGATGTGTCAAATAGTGAATTTTTTTGCATAATTATAAAAATTTGCTCATTATAATAAACATAAAATGAACTTAATGTTCATTATTAATTCGGTAAAACGTTTTAGTGGTTACAGAAGTTTTAATTGTCATTAATGTGAATTAATTGAGTAAGTTTAATTTATCATTAAGTGAATTAATTGAGGAAAAAACATTCAAATAGTATGCCTATAAGAGTGATTTTTGGCTCTTTTGAAACAAATAGACAGTTCATCTGGAAAATTTCCTCTGTGCCAATTTTTTTGCAGCTCACATAACTTCTATTTCAATTTGTTTGTCCTATTTCTTGGTTTTCTCGTGATAATTCGACACCTATAGTTAGATTTTAACTCACACTTCTATTTGTATCTTGATAATTGTCGATTGCGGCAAAATGTCTTAAGAAACTGATCTCATCAAACCTAATAATCTTTTTTTTTCGTTTATCCAATTCATTTGATGCTTTATTATATCCAGTTTTTGTTCTTCAATTAATGGTTAATTTAAAGCGTTTCTAAAAGTGACATATCAACAAATGTTGGTGTGTAAAAAAAAACTAAAAATCAATATTTTCTTTTTAGTAATCTCTTAACAACATAAAAATTGAACGGTGATTATTAGAGAATTAAATCTCATTAATGGAATTAGTGTTTATTATTGATTATGTAAAATGGTTTAGTAGTTACACTTGTATTAATTGTCATTAATGTGAGTAACATTAATTCAACAGGTGAATTAATTGAGAAAAAAACATTTCAATAATCTCCTAATAAGAGTGATTTTTTGCTTACTAGAAATAGATAGACAATTCATTTGAAAATTTTACCTTGTGTCAATTCCAAAAATTTCATTTCAAATTTTCCATCCTAGTTTTTTTTTATTTTCTATTGATAATTCAACACAAAATTTGATTTATACTTCTGTTGTATCTTAGGAGACGATTATAGATTACGGTAAAATCTGTATTAAGAAGACTGATCTCATTAGACCTCAAAATATTCTTCTTCTTTTAATCTAGTTCATACAAAGATTTATTATTATATCCAATTTATTTTAATTTTATTATTTATGTTTTTCAATTTAATAAAACTATTATTCTGTTTTACAATTTTATTCTTAGATTAATAATGAATTTAAATGTATTTTTTAGAAATCAGATTATGGAAAGTGTCAAGAAAATTTTCCTCATGTAATCAAATATTAAAATTTGACATATTCACCCGGATAAATCGCCAGGCCCTGATGGTATGTCTTCCCTCTTCTTTCAAACCTATTGGGACGTTGTTGGCCCTGATATAATTAAATTAGCCCTTGATTTCTTCAACAATGGTATTATGCCGGCTGATTTGAACCACACCTTTGTAACCCTGATACCAAAAATTAAAAAATCCTACTACAGTGAAAGACCTCAGGCCAATTAGTCTATGCAATGTACTGTATAAGATCCTTTCAAAGGTCATTGCTAATCGATTGAAAACAACTTTGAATGATGTGGTTGGTGAGGAGCAAAGTGCTTTTGTCCCAGGAAGAGCTATTACTGATAACACCCTTATTGCCTTTGAAGTCTTCCACTCCATGAAGCACAGACTAAAAGGCAAGAAAGGTGCTTTTGCGTTTAAACTGGATATGAGTAAAGCATACGACAGAATAGAGTGGTCTTTCCTTGAGGGCATGTTAAGCAAAATGGGCTACCCGGTACAGTTTACCAGGTTAATTATGTGCTGTGTTACATCAACTACCTTCTCCTTTCTTATTAATGGTCGACCGAGGGGTTTTGTAAAGCCTAGCAGAGGCATTAGACAAGGAGACCCCTGTCCCCCTACCTGTTTGTTCTATGTGCAGAAGGGTTATCAGCTCGGATATCAGCTGAAGTGCGAAGGGGTAGGGTCCATGGGATCAAAGCAGGGCGGAGCTGCCCGGTGGTTAGCCATTTGCTCTTTGCGGACGACTCAATCATTTTTGGTCGGGCCAATATTCAGGAAGGCAATGTGGTGAAATCCATTTTGGGAGAGTATGGAAAAGCATCTGGGCAGGTTGTAAATTTTGAGAAATCTGATATCTCTTTCAGCAGTGGAGTCAGTCAGAATAATAAAAGTATGCTCACGAATTTATTTGCAGTAAAAGAGGTTAGGCACTTTCCCAAATACTTGGGGATGCCAACGTGTATTGGGAGGTCAAAAAAGGCAGTTTTTCAGTTTCTGCTTGAACGGCTCAGTAAAAAAATACATGGCTGGGGTGAACGATTCTTGTCAGTAGGAGGCAAAGAGATCCTAATTAAGGCTGTTGCACAGGCTATCCCACAATACTTACTATCTTGCTTTATTGTTCCTCACTCTTTTTGCAGGGATGCCCAGTCTTTGATTGGGAGATTCTGGTGGGGGGGGGGGGGGGGTAATGCTGAGAAGCGAGCTATTCACTGGCTATCATGGGAAGCGCTGTGTAAACCTAAAGTGGGAAGAGGATTGGGCTTTCGCTGGTTTGAATCTTTTAATCTGGCGATGGTTGCAAAACAAGCCTGGAGAATCCTCTTTAATCCGCACAGTCTATGTGCCAGAATGTTTAAAGGTAAATACTTCTCAAATTTTGACTTCCTCTTAGTTCAGAATGGGTATAATGATAGCTATGTTTGGAAAGGACTGCTTAGGGCTAGAACTTTGATCCGAAAAGGTATATGCTGGAAGGTGGGAAATGGAGAAAACATCGATATTTGGAGATCTAATTGGGTCCCTGGACTAAATGCTAAAAAACCTCTAACCAAGCTAGGCGAGGTGGATTTTAGTAAGGTTAATAGGTTGATTGACAGTACTACAAATCAATGGAATTCACCCTTACTAAATGCATTATTTAGCAAGGATGAAGCGATGGAAATTAAGAAAGTACCACTCAGTTGGCGTCGACCTCAGGACGAGATCTACTGGCCTGCGACTCGGTCTGGAGAGTTCTCGGTCAAATCTGCCTACTATATTGCCGAGGAGATGCACATGTGTGAGAATGGGGGAGCATCGACATTAGATAAACGAACGGATTGGCAGTGGATATGGAAACTTGATGTACCGCTGAAAATTCGACACTTTGTCTGGAGGTGCTGCAGAAATATTCTCCCAACGTTTAGTCAGCTACGAGGCCGGGGCGTGATGGCTGAGGATAGGTGCCCAAGTTGTGGTTGGGGTGATGAGTCCGCTCTACATGCCTTGGTACTCTGCGAGTCAGCAAAAAGGGTGTGGAAACAGGTCTTTGGTTCAGATAAACGATGGAAGAGCATGGCTCCGTCGATGGGAGAATGGCTAGTAGGGCTGGGCGCGGATCCTGGAGATACTGGACCGGACCGAATATCCGAGGAAAAAACTCCGGAATTGGACCGAACCGTTGACTTTTTTTGGAGAACCGAACTGGATTGGACCGTTGACTTTTTGTCAAAGAACTGGACCGAAATTTATCCAGGGCCAGACCGATAACCGGATTGAATTGGATTGGATTGGACCGAACTGAAATAACCGAAAGTGCAGCAATAATAAATTTATATTTCATACATTAACTTTATATAAGGAGAAATATTATATAATATATATTTTGTAAGGTTTGGTAAACTAATTACAATAATATAAATTTATAATTTATTAATAAGGTATAACATTATTATATAGTCATAAAAATTATCCCGATTAATTCCCGTTTATAAAATGAAATAAAAAATATTTACCTAAAATGTAGACATGGAGAATCAAACACCTAACCAAATGGAACATTGTTAATCGCCTTAACCATCTAAACCAATTCTACTTCTTATTAACCATTTAATTAAGTAACAAATATTAGAAGTTTTAAATATTAAAATTTTTAAACATTTTATAAAATAGAATCTCGTGCTTTTTTTACCTATTCTCTCTGCTTCGATTTTTTTCTAGGGTTCTATCTCCTCCACTGCACTCCATCGCCGCTACCACCTTGCACACCGCTGCTACCACCACCTCGCACGCCGCCATCTCCACCTTGCACACCTCCACCTCCACCTTTTACCGATCTAAACTCTGATAAGTTTTCTAAACTCTGAACTTTTATATTTCAATTTCTAAACTATGTGTTGTGTACATGGTGTAGATTTGAAGTTTTATATGTTCTGTGTTATATTTGAAGTTTTATATGTTAGGGTATTAGATATAGTTCTTAATTAATTCACAGAAGCTTCCTCTCATGGAAAATCAATTAGGAAAATTTTCTTCACCTGGTTTTTCAGCCATGGAAAATTTTCTAGATAGCCACTCCCACCTTTCCCATCTCATCACCTCTTGTTCAATCGGGTATTATGGGGTCTTATAGCTAAAAAAGCTTTGCTTAATCTGCCAATGGAGGACAACATCAATCTATGACTGAGATACCGACATTGATGAATTGAACCTATAGAAATGCAGCTATCTTTGCCTACCCCATCCGCCCTTAGTCAGATAACCAAGAATCAAAGAAATTTGATCATCCAAATCTTCAGTGAATAATTAGAAAGTTGACAACTTTTCTATTAAAAGCAGATTGTTGATCATTTGTTAAGAATTCATAATTGTCAATGACATTTTGTTCTTCAAGTGATTGTGAAATATCACTAAAGAAAAGAATAGAGATTACAATAAATATCATGAAAATCCTCATAAGAGATACCATTTTTTGTGTGTTTATATTATGTTGAAATAATGGGAATGGAGAAAAGGGATGCTAATGAGTTGGTGGTACAAGTCATAAAGATTATTATTGCATTGTTAGATGAGTATATAGTGCAAAATGTGCAAGAAAATGTGAATCTTGGAGCACATTCTTCTAGTTTGGATGAAGCGGATGATGACATTGATGATGAGATTGATGATTATTTTTTTAATATTGATAAAGATATGTCAATTGAGGGAGAATGGGAAAGATATGTCAACGAGGCACCTGAAAAATATGTAATTGAGTTTGACCTTCTATTGTGGTGGAAGGTTAATGCTATGCGATATCCTACTTTATCCAAAGTTGTAAAAGATGTTTTTGCAATTCAATGCTCAACTGTGGCTTCTGAATCTACGTTTAGCACAAGTGGTAGAACTTTGGATCAATTTAGGAGTTCTTTAACTCCTGCTACAGCTGCGGTTTTGATTTGTTGTCAAGATTGGTTGAAAACTTCAACTCAAGCTTTCAAACATGAAGAAGAAGTTGAAGATTTTGATGCTATTGAAGAAGGTAATATTTACTTACCAATTATATTTCATAGTTTTATTTTAATTAAATGTTTATGAATAGTAACTATATAAATGTTATTTAATTTGTAGAAATTAGTTTTGATCCTGAAATTGCATCATCTCTTTTATCCATATTTCAATTGGATATCTAAGGTTTTTTTAACCGAATCAAATGCACTTTGGTAAGCATATTTTTTTTCCTTTTACTTTTTGTTAGTGTGTTGATTAATTTTATTGAAGTGAAAGCTAATTAATTTAACATTTGTTGATTCACTAATATGGTAAATTTTATATGTTTATGTTGATATTTGGCTTTTACTGCCTTTGCTTTGGAAAACAAGAAATGTGTTGTGTTAAGAAGATTCAATTACATATTGGGATGATGATTAGAGAGATTTTGCTAATGAAGTGTTGTCTTTTTTGAATTAAAGGTTGTTTGTTTTTATGGATTTGTTATTTTGTAACTTTGATTTTGTAGGTTTTTTAGCCTCGTTGTCTACCGTAACTTTTAATACTTTGATTTTGTGGGTTTTTTTTTTAGCCTTGTTGTCTATTGTAACTTTTAATGAATGTTGTTTACTTCCTAAAAAAATATCATTTATTTCAAGTTATGTAAGATAATAAAATTTTGTAAATTAAATTTTTAATTTATTTTTTAGGACTTAAACTATTAGATATTTATCCGAATCACCGAAAAATTATATTAGATTGGACCGGAACCGAATCTCCGAATCCCCGAACTGGACTGGACCGAAATTTTGGGGCAATTCAATTCTGGAGATTTATTCTTTCAATCCAATCCTGGAGATTTCCTTTTATTAATCTCCGAATTTCAATCCAATACTGGAGATTCATGAATCCCCGACTTTGACCGAACTGTGCCCAGCCCTAATGGCTAGAGTGGATTCGGTCCTTTGTGGCGAGGGACACGCTACTGCTGGTAATCTGCGTGACCTGGCTGCTCTGGTTTCAAAGGAACAACGTGGTTCATAAACGATGCGATGGACTGAAAATTGATATTTGTGTAAAAGCCGCTGAGCTCCAAGCGGAATGGCATCAGACGAAACATCAGGGAAATGGTGATGGAAATAGCGGAGACAGGGAGGGTGGAGTGGATAATGAGCCGTGGACTGCACGAGTTAATGAGAATAGCTGGCGACCCCCGGCTGATCCGTTTGTTAAAGTAAACGTTGATGCTTCTTGGTCTGATGGTATTAACAGCGGTTACGGGGTGATTATCCGGGATAGAGCGGGTGATGTACTGCTATCAGCTGTTGTTCCGTCAAGCCTGATGATGAATCCAGAAATTGCAGAAATGGCTGCTGCTGTCCAGGGCCTACGGCTTGCGCGGGATGGAGGTTGGAGACGTATCACCCTCGAATCGGACTGTAAACTTATGATAGATGCTCTACAGGCAAGCGGACAGATCCTTGGGGCTGGTTCAATGATCTTTGGTGACTTACAGTTCGAGTTAAACCAGTTTGAAGAAGTGAAGGTGTCACACGTGAAACGTCAAGGGAATTGCGTGGCACATGAGCTTGCTAGACGAGCGAGAGTGTTAACCGAGCCTCTGATTCTGATAGAGGAAGTACCAAATGGTGTTGAAACGCTCTGTTTAGCGGACAAATGTAACTTCTTTTCATCGTAATGCAATCTGCAGTTTTTTCAAAAAAAAAAAAAAATTTGACATATTATAGTTAAGGGCATCAAGTAGCTTAAACGAGAATATCGTTTTTGAGTCCTAATGTATATAAAAAGTTTTAATTTAAACTTAAAAATATCCGACAAGCCCTCGAATGGACAAATTAGACACTATATATATAAAAGGGTTAAGGTGCAAAAATACCCCTAACGTTTTGGGTCAGGAGCAATTTTACCCCTAACGTCTAAAATGGTGCAATTTTACCCCCAACGTTTGTAGCCAAGAGCAATTTTACCCCTAACGTTGATAAATTGGGTCAATTTCAGAAATAATTCATCAAACTGTCTTCTCGGTCATGAATTTATCATCTACACTTCACATGTGCATCATTTTATCAACAACAAATCATAAACATATGCTGGGATGTGAAACAAATAAAAAAATAATAAAAAATATACTGTCTTTTCTACGAATTAGACAAAAAAAATTCAAAAAATTCACCTAATTTATAAATATTAATCTCCAATTCTATTATTAAATTATAAAAAACATGAAATCCTTTTTTTTTAGAATGAATTGATGTGCAATTGGTGCAAAATAATGAACAAAAATATATGTGTTTTATAATATTGTCTAAAATTGACCCAAATTACCAACGTTAGGGGTAAAATTGCTCTTAGCTACAAACGTTAGGGGCAAAATTGCACCATTTTAGACGTTAGGGGTAAAATTGCTCCTGACCCAAAACGTTAGGGGTATTTTTGCACCTTAACCCTATATAAAAATATTGATAACTCAATTTGTTTTGCGTGAAATATTATAGTTGTTGCGTCTATCCTATATCTATATGCATATACTAGATCATTTGGAATTCGCTTAATACATCATTTGCCCCATGAACTTGTTCAAAAAGCTTGATTGGCTCCCTGAACTTTCAAACTGTCTCGATAGTTTCCTGCACTTGCATAAAATGTTTAGTTAGCCCTCTAAACTTGCACAAAATGTAATCAATTGATCACTCGATTGTAAAAAAGTAAGTTAAATGTGAAATATGTATTGTATGAGTCTTAAAAAAAGTAAAATGACCGAAATCGGGCTATACAGTTCTTAGATTAGAGAAGATAAATTGTATAGTTCATCAAGCAATAACTTCATTTTTAATCTATTTTTGTATTATGTAATAACATTCTAAGATGCGTGGAATATATCTTCCGCATTTAACTTACTTTTTTGCGACCGAGTGATCAATTGATTACATTTTACGTAAGTTCAAGGAGCTAACTAAATATTTTATGAAAGTTCAGAGGGCTATCGAGACACTTTAAAAGTTCAGGGGACCAATCAAGATTTTTGGACAAGTTCAGGGGACAAATGATGTATTAAGCCTTTGGAATTTAATTTGTTATAAGACCTTGGAATTACCTATATATAAAAATAAGAATATTAATTATATTGTCGACATGAAATAACAAGATTTTAAATTTGGAAAATAGAATAAAGTTAAGATAAGGTTTATTGAGTTATGATTGAATATTGATAAATAATGGAAACAAATTAGAGACACCATTGAATTGAATTGAATGTAGATTTTGACGCGTAAAAACGTCACTATCATAACTGATTTAATTTTCGTCGATAATTTTCTTTATTGATAGTGACTTCACTCCTCTGTCATACAAATTCAGAATATCAACTTCACCAAAAATCAACACTTAATAACTATCCTCCATTTTCTTTTTTCTTTTCTCATTAAAATTTCATCGGATGGTTGTTATATATAATATATAAAATCAAGAGTAATTTTATCTCTAACGTCGATAAATGATAAAATTATACTCCTAAAATTTGTAATTTTGACCAATTTTATCCCGGTTATAATTGTATTTTGTACAGTCATGAATTTGGTTATCTATTTTCACTGTGTGCATCATGTTATTACTTATCAATAACACATCAGATGATACGTGTATGCATGTGAAAAAAAAAATAAAAAATTCAAAAAAAATATATAAATATGTACACATGAGCACAAATTGAGTGTAGAATACGAGATTCGTGAATGAGTAAAGTACTATGATAATACTGATTGAAAATTGATCATTCATTAGAAATAAAATTGATTCAACTTGAAAATATTAGAAATATAATTATGTTATTTATAACGTTAATGTCAAAATTAATACCAATAGTCTAAAGATTGAAATCAACTAAAATAAAAAAAGACGCATTGTTTGTATTAAAAAAGACATATTTATGGTATTAAAGCACTGATATCAAATAAGTCAAAATGCAAAACTAATAGTTTTTGAGGAGTCTTAGGGGATGTTTGGTTACTCGTTTTTCTTCTCTTGTTTACCTACACCTTAGAAGGAAGAGTTTTAGGTGTTCGGTTAGAAACCCCATGTTTGCCTTTTATACCTAAAAAAAATAATAGATCCTGCTTTTTTTGAAAAACAGTTTTTTCTAATAATAAATAATAAATCATAACGACAAACGACAAGTAATTCAAACCGCCTTACTAAGTCTTGTGGATAGAGATTTCAACATAGTTCATAATAATTATAGGGCATGTCTAGAATCTAGAGTTGTCATACTTGGCTTCACTACTCACAATTCTAGATACACTTGTTTCTTCTTTGAGTTAAACAACTTTTCTGTCCTAAAGCCAGAATCACTATATTGGGTAATCACATACATGGGTTTGACTCTAAATTATAACATTACTAATATTATATCTCTTTTTTTTTTTTTTAAATAAGGTACCAAAATAGGTCTAAGGTTTTTTGGGAAGTACCAAATTAGGCTCAACGTTCAAAATAGCACCAATATAGGCTTAACGTTTACAATATAATATCAATTTAGGCTTAACGTTTACAATATAGCATCAATTTAGACCTCAAGTACAAAATAGCACCAATATAGGCTTGACATTTACAAAATAATACGAATTTAAGTTTAACGTTTACAAAATATATCCAATTTAAGCTAAACGTCACAATTAAATTAACCATATTATATTTTTTTCCTATTAACTTTATATGTTATTTTTTATTTAGTTCTATTTTCTTATTTATTACTCCCTCCGTTTCATATTACATGTCGTTTTAGAGACTTGCATAGAAATTAAGGATATTAGAGGAAAGACATTGTTGTCCCTTATTTATTGATTCTACTATTTATTTATTCTATAATAAATACATTATGCTAATTAATTTTCATAAACCCACGTTTTATAGCAGGAAAAAAGATGACTTAACGCGTACTGATCATATAAAATGACATGTAATATGAAATAAAAAATAGTCTCTAAAAAGACATGTAATATGAAACGGAGGTAGTATAATACAATTAATTAGTATTCTTGTCCATTAAAACTTTATATTTGTTTTTCATCAACCATTCCATGACTCCTAAATTTATTGCTCATGTAATATATGCAAACTGAAAGTAATTGAATATCCACAACATTTCGAACACTGACATATATCAATTACTTTTAGTTTGCATATATTACACGAGCCATGAAATTTAGGAGTCATGGAATGGTTGATGAAAAACAAATATAAAATTTTAATGGGCAATAATACTAATTAGGGAAAAGTACAAAAATAAACCTTGTGGTTACACTCATTTCGAACAGCACCCATGTGGTTTAAAAGTTTGCAAAGTGGTACCATGTACTTCATTCCGTTAGCAAACACATACCAAATTGACTAACGGTGTTAAAAGTCAAAAGGAAAAGAGTTAATTTGGTCCTTATGTTTATTTATTTTTATAAATTGACCCCCTTATTATCTAATTATCACAAACAAACCCCAAAATAAAAAATAAAAATCAAATATACCACCTTTTTCATCTCTCTTTAATTTTTTTTCTTATTTCTCTCTCTTCTCTCTCCTCCTTGTTAATTTCTCTCTCTAAAATCAATTGAATTTCCATGTTTTCAATTTAATGACATTTCTACGCTCTCTTCTTCTCTTTCCGGCCTAACCATGTTTCCATGTTTTCATCTTCTATGTAAATTGCATACATTATGGTAAAGCAAAATGATATGAAAATTTCATTCTATAAAAAAAAAAATGTCAGGAAGCTGAAAACTGAATATAAGGTCTACCAAAAGCAAAAACAAACTAAGAATAACTATTACAAATTAATATGGAACAGCTTTGCTTTCTTAAAACTATCTAACATACTTGCAACTGAACCTATACCTGAAACAAGAGTCACAATTAAACTAACTAAGCTTAAGACTTGAAAACATATCCAACGAAAACTCCATTTTTTGATCTTGAACTGCTCTGTATACATTTTTAGTGGGAATTGAACTGTTAATGGCCAAAAGGCTATAGCTCCTAGCAGACCCAGAATTCCATTGAAGAAAGGAAACATCATTGATAATAAAGTTGTCACAATGAGAAAAAGAGGACGAAGCAGTAGCTTTCTTAGTGCAAAGCTATAGATGGATTTCTTTGTGCAAGGCAGTTTAATAGTGTAAATAGTTGTGAATGTTGATGCTGGGAATCTCGTTGTCAAAAACTTCTCATTGATAGCAAAAATTGGTTGCCCAAATACATGATGAGTATAATTTTGAGATAGAATTAGATCAATTGAATTAAAGCCATGTGAATCATATTATTCAACCACTGCATCAAACTATTATAAATTAGGATAAGTTGAAATTGAAAACATCGAAATTCAATTGATTTTAGAGAGAGAAATTAACAAAGAGGAGAGAGAGAAGAGAGAGAAATAAGAAAAAAAAATTAAAAAGAGATGAAGAAGATGGTATATTTGATTTTTATTTTTTATTTTGGGATTTGTTTGTGATAATTAGATAATAAGGGGATCAATTTATAAAAATAAATAAATATAAGGACCAAATTAACTCTTATCCTTTTGACTTTTAACACCGTTAGTCAATTTGGTATGTGTTTGCTAACGGAATGAAGTACATGGTACCATTTTGCAAACTTTTAAACCACATGGGTGCTGTTCGAAAATGAGTGTAACCACAAGGTTTATTTTTGTACTTTTCCCTACTAATTAATTGTATTATAATAAATAAGAAAATAGAACTAAAAAAGAAGATAACATATAAAGTTAATAGGAAAAGAATATAATATGGTTAATTTAATTGTGACGTTTAGCTTAAATTGGATATATTTTATAAACGTTAAGCTTAAATTCGTATTATTTTGTAAACGTTAAGCTTAATTCGTATTATTTTGTAAACGTTAAGTCTATATTGGTGCTATTTTGTACGTGAGACCTAAATTGATACCATGTTGTAAACGTTAAGCCTAAATTGATATTATGTTGTAAACGTTAAGTCTATATTTGTGCTATTTTAAACGTTAAGCCTAAGTTCAATTTTATGTCACAATGTTAGGGTTGTTTACTTCGTTTTCTCATCATGTTTGTTCTTTTTATATTGAAAATAAGAGTTTTACATGTTTGATTAGAAAACTATTGTTTGTTTTTTATTCATGAAAAGTAGCAGATAAATCAAACCGCTCATTAGTTACCATAATTTAAGTGTGATGTCCTGTCACTTCAAACCTGACAAGTCACTCTTCAAATTCAAATCTAGTGCAAATGCATCTTAATAAAATTAATTGCAAATTACTATCAAAAAAAAAAAAAAATTAATTGCAAATTGTAAAATTTAATTATAATTTACTCTACCAAAAATCAAATAAAAAAATTATATTACCAAGCTAAAGACAAGAAAGTTAAAGAAAAGGGCATCATCAGTGCATAATAATAGAGCTTTCCCATCGACATTCTTTTTTTGGATGCAGCAGTTTCAAGCAAAATAACGATTTTTTTTTTGTTGCCGCTTTGTCACATGTAGAACAATCTTTATTGAAAAAAAAAAGTGAATTAAATAATTTTGTGATACAAATGGCAAACTTCAACAGCCATCGGGAAAAAAGACAATTGGTTTCAGTAGAAATTCATCATCACACTTCTTGCGAAGCAGTTGACAAATATAATAAACCATGGATAAACACAATATTACAATCGGATCACTAAGCTAGAAAGTGATTTCCTAGTCTTTGGTCAGTCTGCTGCTTAAGAGGTGAGCTCAACTCTGATGTCTTGAGCTGCTCCAAATTGAAGTTAAGAAGATTTGTTTCATACTGCACCACAATCTTCATTAGTTAGCAAAATCACCGAAAACCAATTGCACGGTTATTTATAAATATTTGGATTAAAGCCCTTATTTTAAGTCTATGAAAAATAATTAAAACAATTGTCATGTGTACATGTTTGAGTCAAATATTATGTCATGTGTCAATAATTAACAATTCCGTTAACTTTTCATCCACAACGGCCAAATAAGCCTTTACCTTTATGCCTAAATATTTTTCATCATCATTATCTTTGTATTAAGGGGCATAAGCCTGTGTCTGAGTGTATCATGTACGAAAGATGACTTGTATAAGGCGAATCATAGTTCTGTCAATCTTGGCAGTCTCTGTTTTGTTACAGGTAGCTCAAATACACATTTTACAATTTACAAATAGGTATCCTGTAATCCAATTAAAAAGGAAAAATCAACATGCATATTCGTCATGGCACAAACCAGAAATTAATTTGGCCTGAATCCTATGCGTTGTGCACATCTTCTAAACTAAGAGTTCATCTTCAAGATAGTTGTACTCAAAAGTGAACTCCGTCTTTATTCTTTGACACCTGAAAGAAAAACAGACCGAAACCTGTTAAGACTGTTCTAAAATGATCTCATTGTTTAATAAAGAGCGAGCTGCTATGCCTAAAATAATTAGATTGATTAAAAAATTGTGCTTGAAAAACAAAAATTGGCTCAGGAAGCAGATTAATATCTGTCATTTAAAACGGCTTATGCTACCAAATTATATATTCCAAATATCAATGCAGAAACAAGCAATTTCACTATCAAAAGCAGCGGGTTAAATGCACACTTCTTCAGTGAACTTTTATGGTTACCTCAATGGTCACTCCACTTCAATTTGTCTCAATAAAATCATTCAACTTTGGATTTTGTCTCAATAAAGTCATTCCGGCATCTTCAACAGCAAAAGACACCAGAAAATTGATGTGGCTTCCACATTAGTAGTACTTTCACCTTTGACCAAAACAACGCATGGCTACAACATAGCTAACCAAAACGACGTGTGGCTACTACCTAGTTAGCCGAAATGACAAGCGTCAACCATGTGACAACCAAGTGTCATTTCGGTTAGCTAGGTGGAAGTTACGTGTCGTGTCGGTCAGCGGTGAAAGGTGACTACTGCTAATGTGGAAACAACAATTTACATGTCTTTTTGTTGTTGAAGAAGCCAGAATGACTTCATTGTGACAAAATCCAATGTTAAATGATTTTATCGAGACAAATTGAAGTTGAGTAACCATTGTGACACAACCAAGAAAGTTTAGTGCCTTTTGCTCTGGAAGTGGCCGGAGTGTGACTTTATTGGGAAAAAACTCAAAATTGAATGATTTTACTGAGACAAATTAAAGTTGAGTGACCATTTTAAGATAACAGTAAAAGTTGCATTTAACCCCAAAAGCAGCTTACCATCCATGTTGGAGGTCATCATTGGCAATATGGAAATCGAAATACACATAAGTGCCCTGCTCATATTCATCAGTTGCAATTTTAGGCTCCTCATGCCTTTGAAACCAGGTGTTATATTTTCTATGATATCTCCAGGATTGTTTCTTTAGCTCTTTTGCAGCCAAGTATTGCTGATAGGTATTCTGCATACAATGGACAATTTTGAGAACGAGATCATAGTAATTTTATCCCAGAAAAACAATAGTGCATGTAATTAATCGTGGTATGACATGTCACCTGTTGATAGTAAAATGCAAAGAACAGAGTATCAGTTCCATAACTATCAATGGTTAGGCGTTCCCAGAATGCAGGATTATTTACAATAGGTGCCTGATTTTGAGGATAACTAGGAGGTGTAGCTGCAGGGTGCCTCTGAGAAGACCAAGTAAAATAGGAACAATTATTTTTATAGTGATTAAAGCCCCCCATTTGGCCCCTGTGTATCCAAAATTGTCATTTGTCCCCGTGGTTTCATTTGGTAACATTTGTCTTCTTAGGTATTCCCATAGCTGACATTTGACCAATTTTGGATGAAAATTTATCCAATTTATTAAATTTTCCGCATGACATAAATTTTTAACACGTGGCATGCCGATTGTTTTAATTTTTGTTTTAAATATAGACTTAGTATGTGGATAAATAAGGAAATAATTTTTTCTTATTTATCCACATATAAAGATTATATGGAAAACGGTAAACGTTGTTGTCGTGTGACCAAGAGGTCACGGGTTCGAGTCTTAGGAGCAGCCTCTTGCCAAATAAATTGGCAGGGGAAGGCTTGCCCCCAGTACACCCTTGTGGTGGGACCCCTCCCCGGACCCTCGCTTAGCGGGGACGCGTAGTGCGACCGGGCCGCCCTTTTTTTTTATCCACATATAAAGATTATATGGAAAAAAAAAAAAAATTAAAACAATTGTCATGTATAGATGCCACGTGTCAAAAATTGTCATGCAAGACAAATTAACAAATCGGATGAATTTTCATAAGAACTGGGTTAAATGTCACCTATGGGAGTACCACATAAGGCAAACGTTACCAAATGATAGCACAAGAATGACAAAATTTTGGATAGCACAGGTCCAATAAAAATGAAGAAAGATTAGTTATCCATACTGGAGTATAGCTCCTAGCACGTTCTGAGTCTTTTGGTAGAGGAAGCTTGTGGTATGCTGCCTCTAGCATCTGCAAATTATATAACTGTTCATGCATTGGCCCGGAATTTACAGCAGATCCACTGAGATTATCACCTATTGCACCAAGATCTGAGTTGCTTCTCCGACCAATAACCCCAAGGCCAGTGGAAGGTTGACTGGACTGTATGGGTTGCCCTGGAGAGAGATCAGTATCTCTTGGCAATTGGACAGGTTCCGCAATCATGCCAGATGTGTTTGTCTGCAGCAAACATGCACATAAAAATAGTTCAGAGCACATAATCCTGACCATAGTTGTCAAATCGAGATTCGACTCATGAATCGAAATCCACATTTTATGAACCGTGACTCATGAATCGTAAGATTCAGTTCAAATTCATAATATTATAAAAAATTAAAATATTTACCATGTTGAACACAAAATACTATCAAATGTTAGTCTAGCAATGCAATTTTAATGTTAAAATAAAAAAAAGAAATCATATCAACCAAGTACTTACAATTCAAATCTAATGCAAATGCAATCCTAATAAAACTAATTCACAAATCGGACTCTGTTTAATAACTTGAGATGGTGAGTTTGAGCTTCTGACTTTTTTTTGGCTTTGTTGTCAACTTGATAATGATGGAATGAAACTAGTTTGAGTTGATAGCTTGATAAATAACAATCCGACTAGAGGATAGTGGATTTAGTAATTAGTGTTGTTGAAGTTTTTGATGAACAATGATGAAGATCCGACTCGAAATAGAGCTGAATCGAATCGAATAGTAAGATTCGAATCGCGAATCGTAAGATTCTGTACAATTTAGATTCACCCTACAGATTCAGCTCGAAATAGAGCTGAATCGAATCGTATGATTCGAATCGTGAATTGTAAGATTCTAACAACAGTGATCCTGACACTAAACTATCTTTATGCAATACCACTAGCATACTGAAAATGACAAGTCACTTGTCAATGAATTTCATGAATGCAATGCAATAGCATCATATAAAGACTTGATATGAAATTGCTATTAAAAAACAAAAAAGACTTAATATAGCATTCTGCTAAGATAACTGGATAATGGCATGAAAAAGTGTACTTGCTTGTTATGGCTCTTCACAAAGTAGTGATAGATCCCAACCAAGGAACAAACAAAGTGGGTCAGCCTCTGGTATGGTTTTTATGCCATATGTCATAAATATCCTGTTAAAATAAAAAGGTTTGCAAGAGCATCTAAAGATGAAAATCTTGTCCGCTTTGGTCATCTGTGGCGAATAGGTTCATTAGGTTGGAGGCCGCCCTAGGTGTGTAGGGTTTGGTTGTGTTTGTTCGCAAGAATGGATTCCAAGTCACGTCAGTTTGGGGCTGAGAGGAGAAGGAAAAAAAACGCATGCATGGAGTCTGTATTTTCCAGGCATTTCTGCTTATCTTGGATAGGTCAGACAGATTGGAGGCCCAAAACAACAATAATTCTACCCAATTCTATTCTATTCCCCTACCCTCAATTCTGTGCCCATTTTTGCTCTCGGAGGCCGCCCTCTAAGCTTTACTCACCAACTGTTCTTTCACCTTTGACCACTAATGAGATCCCTAGTCTGGTCGAAGTAAGCTAGTCAACAGTTACGAAGTACTTGATGAATAGGGAGAGGAAAAAATTGCCATGCCCATTCTCGTATCAGTTGTGATTGAATCCTCTCTGCCATTCATTTTCTTTTTCGTTTTTTGAACTAGTGGCCATCTTCAATAGGAGCTGAACCCTCAGCAGATGGGTGAAGGAGAGAAAGGAGAACCCTAATTAATCTCAAAAATCCCTCATTAGGGAACACTTGTAAGATTAGTCTACCACTTTCTTTCATAACAGAGCCGGGAATAGCAGCTGGCATAGAAGTCTCTCGCATGCAAGGGGATGACGCTGCTGGATGTCACGGTTCTGGGGTGCCATGATAATTCTCTGTGGAACAAAACAATCAAGGGCACTGCCTTCCTTCAGCTTTCAGAGGTGGGGGCTGCATCAATCAAGGCTCGGTGAGCTATTTATCTTATTGCCGCCAATAAATAGCGCTTCACTTGCATGCAAGGCAACACGCCAGATAGAGCTATTGCACGCAGGCGAAGGAGATGCATTTCTGTACTGGTAGGCGAGCTTCTTAACCTACTCAAAGACCAAGAATGGAATACCTTCGTCTTTCACTGCCATTGACAAGCTCGTTTCACCCTTCTTTCAGGGAAAAACTATCCCAGCACAGATTCCACGACTAAGTGAATCCCATGCTTCTGAAATTACAGAAGATTCAACGCCTCAGTTCGTACCTTACCAGCCCACATATTATTCAATAAGAGTTAAGGAACTAGTGGATAGAGAAAACCATTCTCCAGGTACAAAGAAAATAGGGCAAACCTCTTATGAAAGATGAAAGGTATTCTTCTCCCGGGCTTACCTAGGCAACTATGTTCTTTAGCTTTTTACTTACCTATGAAACCATCCATAGGGGAGTGACTAAGCTCGCGCAACTCTTATTACAGAGAGGGCTCGATGAAACCACCTCCTGGTTAGCGATTGGCAGTGGGGCACCGGCGGCTGACTCAAGTGCCCCTCTTCCTTTATGCCTTTATGAATGTCTGACTTTCTTTCTCAAAGACGGCTGCGCAAAAATTAATGGTAGAGCGAAAATCGCTTATGATTTCATTTCGCCTGAAACGACTTCCTTGCTTTGATAAGAAAGATTCAAGTAAACTTTGAATTGGGGTAATATGAAATATTTAGTATTAGCTTTGCGTTCCTTGAGTATGTTGCTATCCTAAACTAAACTAATAAAGAGTATAGTGCTTGTTTTGATAAGTTAGTCAATCTCACCAAAGAAAATAAAGCAAGGAAAATCGGACACAGGCCCAATGGAAACAATCACCAAAAGTTGATGAGGAAATTCACCCACTATATATATTTTGAAAAGATACTGTTCAGTGAAATAGTATAATTGGAAAGAGTAAAAAATCATTCTGCATACAGGAGTATCCATTGCATATGGAGCTTTCAATTCATCCTCATTCCCAAGATTTTTGGCCAGCCCCGACGTGGCAGCAGATTCAGGAGTCGAATTATCAGGTAAATTCTGAGATTGCTGCGGCTCCTCAACTTTTGCAAGGCCAAAATCTGCATCATGGATTCAGAACATTGACCTAAAATAAGTTTATTAAAGCCTGTCAACCAAGGTAGAGGTAATAATTGAGCAGTACCAGTATCTTTTGGACCAGCGGATGTTGCAACTGATTGACTAGACTGCGGATGGATAGAATTTGGCTGCTGTAAACCAGCAGATGCAACAGAATTGAGACCTGGTGCCTGAACTCCAAGACCCAGGCTAACTTGAGGAGAGACAGATGTGCTTTGAGAATTGAACTGCCAAAATAGTCAGAAAGCATACTAAAGAATTTGTTTATATAAACAGAAGAACTGAAAAGGCAGAAAACAAAAAAAAAGTATCAAAGATCGGATACTAAAAGAACAAAATTACAATAAAAAAACATCAGCATCCATCATCTATCCTCCAGCACATAATCACAAAGAAATACTTTACTGTCATATGGCTCTAACTATGAACTGAAATTAAATTATTTGAATTGTTAGAACCCTATTATGCATTCACATGATTCTCATTACTGTATCAACAAAGAAAGAAAAGAAGAATCAATCAATAATTCTCTAATCATGAATCCTTTATCTAAAAAGAACAAACTATGTCAAAATTATAATAGAGATGGATATTAGGAACTAAACCGCTGAGCTAGATTTTATATAATCACTACTAAAACAATTATATGGAATGGAACAATACCCTAAAGTATTTTTCCGATGACAAAGTTCATACATAATTACTTGGTGGGATAAGTAAAGACGCAAGAATTAAGAAATCATGTATAAGAAGAGAACCTGCGGCAAAAGTGGATTTGGTTGGGCAGAGAACTGTTTATGATTGCCACTAGCAAGAGGGGGCATACTAAGGAGGGTGTTATGAGTGTTATGACCTTGTTGTTGCTGGACTAGTTGAAATCGTTGCAAAAACTTTTCTCTCTGATCAGGTGGTATTTCAGTTCTTGCACGAAACTGTCCCTGAGAGGAAAATAATTATCATCATGCTGTGTAATTGAACTTCAATTCAAAAAAGAAAAAGACCTGAACTACAATAATAAAGTTGTATGAATTTGGATACACATTTTTTAAGAAAGGAACACAATTATCAGTGTGATTTTAGATTGAACAGCTGAAATATTGACATTTGATGGCCACTATAATGATCAATTCAACAATCAAGACAGTTCCGAGGAATGGCTTGTAGTGGCATGCTATAGTACATAACCTTCTTATTATAGTTTATATTTTTTCCCTCCCCTCTCTCTCTTATGTGTGGATGACTTGGTGGGTTTCTGCACTAAAATTCCTGCAAATCCCAAATGAACTAACTCACATGCCTTAGAAGTAAAATCCATGTGCATGAGACAGAGTAAATACCGGCTCATTTTGATTTTGGAATGGACTTCCAGGTCTCCATTGCATGCTAGGGACCAAAGAAGGAGAAAACACTCTCCCACCAATTGGAGAAGTATCATTAGCATTACTAGAATCAACCAAACCCGTTACATCATTACTCTTGCCAGCCTGAGTCAAGATCATCCGGTTACTTAGTGGGGAAGCCAAAGGCTGCACCATTCCACTACTCACAAGCCTATCATCTGTTAAGATATTCCTTTTTGTTATTTCTGATGCCGAAGGTACTGGGCCAAGAGCTCCATTGCTAGGAACTGTACTAGAGCTGAGAGGAATACTAGATGAGGGCTGACTAGAGAGGCCACCTCTAGCAATGCCCCTTGCTAGTCCTGTATCAGAAAGAGCAGGCGATGGCCTACGACTAGGGAAGCCTGGAATTTCTTCCTCCTTCACAGAATTTGTCAGTGTTACAGGAGACGACGGATTAGTAGCTGCTGCATTTTCCAGTGCACCTCGTACAGAAGTTGAACTTGGAAGAATTGAAGAGGCTGATACAGCAGACAAATTATGAGCTGGAACACTCACAGGAACAGGAGTTGCATGATTCATAGTGGGTGTTGACGCAGCAGAAGAATTAATTATACTGCTTTTGGAAGGTGGAGTTCTTGCAACAATATCAGAATTACTATCCTGTGAAGCTGTATCATCTGCCTGCTCCTGAACAGCAGTAGTCTGTGGATGAGCAGAAGGCACAGTAACCTAGAAAGAAAACATAAATTCCATTACTTTAAATATTATAACAAACCCAATTGAGGGAAGATAATGAGAATTAACAGAAAAACTAAACCATGTAATTTTCATTTAAATGCAGACTGAGAAACATATTTCTAAGCACAATACAAAGTGAGAAATGATTCACATAATTATTAAACAATTCTACAATGATAAATGTCCATTGGAATTACAGCAACATCATTGCACTACTGGTAATAGCCTAGACAACAGATTTAATATAAAACACTCTTAACCCTTCAAACCAATGGAATTTAATCCCAGAATAATATTGTCAAAGATTGAAATTGAGAACAGGGAGAGACATGGTACATAGAGTAAAACACAATGTAATAATCCACAATGAAGTTGGAAATAGAGGTGTCAAAAGTTAGAATACAAGGAATCATCTCCAGAGAGGCTAGAAATCATGGACTCAACCCTTAACAAGAAGAAGCAATCAAGCAAATACAAAATCAGCAATCAGCATGAATAACATACAGGCATTTGAGAAGCAGGTGCTGCCAGAGAAGTCTTCAAGCTATGAATTGGTGCACCCTGTGAAACATGTTCATATTTTAACCATTGTGAAAAGAACAAATAAAAAGTAACCGGTAATATGTACATGTACGGGGTAAAAAGGAAAAGCTCAGTATTATTTTCCACCTCAAACATGGAATAAAAAAGAAACAATCAAAAAATTACAACAATTTTCCACCTCAGCATTCTAAGAGTTGGAAACATCAAGAGCATGACATAAAAAATTTACCTTAACAAGACCAGGAGGACCAATGATTACCAGATCTTCAAGAGACTCCACCTTGTCTAGTGGTAATGAACTGTAAAGCTCATCAACATCACTAAATTCATCAAAATCCTCCTATAAGGAAAAAAGAGTCATGGAGAAAATAAAGATTATGCAAGAACAATAGTAGAAAGCTCATTCATCAAGAATATTAACAGTTTAACACTGAACAAAGATAAACAACACAGGTAATGCAAATCATTGACAAGCCATTTATAATAAGTAATATTTCAAATCATTGCACTTTGAAATAGAAATCTTATTGCAATATAAGTAAACCACAATTAAAAAAGCAAACCTGATTTCGCTCCACATAATCATCTAGGAAGTCTTTAACGTCATTGACCTGCTCTGGACTCAATTCATCATTATCCAATAGCCTCAAGATCAATTCTAACTTCATTATATGAGCTTTATGTCGCACGATAGACGTCTCTAAATGTGTCTAAACACCAAGCAACAAATAAATAAACAAATGAACAAATAAATATAGGACTGTAACAAGAAAAGACAAATTTCTGAAGAGCACAATTCATCTCCTTGCCTACCAATCTGGGTGGCCGTGTCTTTCCTTTCTTAACAGATAGACCCTCCATCTCAGCTTCAAAGCTATCAATCTGAGATTCCAACTCCCCAACCTAATAAAGGACATAATATGTCATCGCAGTATATAGCTTCTACAAGAAATACATGACATAATAATTAACTGTCTGTAAAAGATAATCAATTATTATGCTAAAACTCCATGCACAGCTGACAATGTCATGTGTGTGAATGAGAGAGTGACTGTGTGAGAGAGAAAGCAAGAGCACAACCGTACACTGAGCTCAAGAATAAATTCAAATGCAACAGGTCGACTTTTACGCCATCAACCATTTGAAACTTTGTGGCATATGCAACACCAAACACTTGCCACACAACAAATATGTCATCGCAGTATATAGCTTCTACAAGAAATACATGACATAATAATTAACTGTCTGTAAAAGATAATCAATTATTATGCTAAAACTCCATGCACAGCTGACAATGTCATGTGTGTGAATGAGAGAGTGACTGTGTGAGAGAGAAAGCAAGAGCACAACCGTACACTGAGCTCAAGAATAAATTCAAATGCAACAGGTCGACTTTTACGCCATCAACCATTTGAAACTTTGTGGCATATGCAACACCAAACACTTGCCACACAACAAACATGCATTCAGCATAATCTAACCGCAAGAAAGTTACCATGGAGGAACAAAAACCGTATAGTAACTGAAAGAAAATTCGATAGAAGAGATTGTGAGAGTATAATTACTTACCACATTGTTTAACCAATCCCTTGTCTCTGATTTAGCCTTCTCCTTTGGATCCTATCAAAACATAATTTTCAGAATCACAATTTGACTGCAGAAATAAGTTTTCATGTGGATAAAAGAAGTCATTGTACTTGTACATCATCTCAAATAAAACAGAGAGTGATGGTGAGTAGGATTTACATATTACTAAAATCCCAAAAAAGCAGTTATATGATCAAAAACTACTACTTAAAAACAACGAATAGAAAATATTACATGCAAAGTAGTTATTACCACCAGTTCTAGTTCTCTTAAGAATATGAACAGTGAAATTAAAACAAAGCAATTTCATGATTCACACAGTTTTGTGCAATAAAAGGTGTTTTCCAACAGCTTAAGAGCTTAAGTTCAACTAAATTTTTTCTTCCCATATAAATTTACAGCTCAGGCCAAAGTGACAACTGGAAGAAAAAAAAAGGAAAGCGGTTCCTCCGGATGAAATATATAAAACTCTTTTCAGAAGCTATATCAGAGCCAAAGTGTTAAACAGTAAAAATGAGAAGTGGTTCCTCCACATGAAATTGATAAAACTCTAATTAACAGGTAGTCAACCAACATGATATTAAAAAGGAACAAGGTTTAAATTAGCCCCTAACACTTTTGGGGAAGTGCAAATATACTCCTAAAATAAAAAATGGTAAATTTTGTCCTCAACTTTTCCAACCTGGAGCAACTTTGGGCCTAAACAGTGGAGCAGTCAACCTTTGGCTCATTAGAGTGCAAAAAATAAACCCAACCCACATGGGTTGGGATTAAAAAAAAAAATCCCCTACATAGGCCAATACAACACAGTTTTGGCCTAGCCTAAGAAGATGCACAAACCTTTATCTGCTGGGGTGCAATCAGCAGATGGAGGGGTGGGCAGGTGGAACTACCTCTTAACCACCACGATAAGGGATAGTTCCCGACGGCGGGGTGCGTCGGCACCCCTGTGCCCCTTCCCTTAGGCCCAGGTAAGAGTTCTGTTTTATGGGTTTTGTTACCTGGGTCCAAAATTGCTCCATATACTATTATTTGGGCCCAAAGTTGCTCCAACTTGAAAACATTGAGGACAAAATTTTACCATTTCTTACATAAGGGTATATCTGTACTTGCCCAAAAATGTTAGGGGCAATTTTGGACTTTATCCCTATAAAAAAATAACAATTTCCTTATAGATCAATGTTTCACTGATTCACCACACCAGCCAGGACAAGAGACCAAAGGATTTTTCAACCTTATAACCCCAATACATATTCAGCAATTCCGCAATGAGATAGATTAACTTATAAGTTCCCAATGCTTACAGTTTTAGGTTGTTGGCCCAGCCCTTCTTTAGAAAACGCCTTTGTCTTTGTTTCCTTCTCACAGATCTTAAATCTTTCCATTTCACGCTCAATGAGCTTACGAGCATCCACCAATGCCTGCTCATATGATGCACTAACCTACATGAACACGAATCAAAATAGAAAAAAGGACTTCCATCAGTGTAAAACATGAAAGAAATGAATAAAAATATCTCATCAATTTTCAGTTGCAATATCTGATTAATCATTTGTTAAGAAATAAAAGGGGTCTACATAAGAGAAAAAGTTATAATGAGAAAACCAACAGAGGCATGTTATCAACATGTACCCAAGGAACAATGAATTTCACAAGTTTTCCCATAAAGTCCATCTAAAATTGCATATCCAACAAACAAAAGACTATAATTTCTGTCAATCAGAAAGTTTAACAACTGGATGTACGGAACTCATGTTTAATAAGATTACAAATTATTTACATACCCAAGGAAAACTAAGTTACACAATTAGATCCAGCCAAGTTTGGAGAGTTCTAAATTTGTTATGCATATTTCAACATTGAAGACAAAGAAACAGAGAGGACTGACCTTCTTATCCTTGATTTCACTAGATTGGATCCATGTTTTGATCTGGTCTCTGTACCTCTGCAACTTTTTTATCTCCTTCTTCAAGTCTGCTTCAAATTTCTCTTTCTGATTTGCATTGTCTGTATCATAAACCTAAAGCAATAATGCACATCAATAAACAACGATCTTCTAAATAAGAACCATTACAGTTTAAATTTCAGCCAAGGGAAATTATATAGAAACTTTCAATACTACAAGCTTAGCAAATAAGAAAACAACCCTGCACTTGACTCGGAAAAAAAAATACAGCATTAGTCACAACAATGACAAAAAGAAAATACTGATAAGGCTTCTGATAACCCTAGATTAAGCTTCTGATATCCAAATTTCTAGAAATATTAAAAAAAAAAAACAAATCTGATAACCCAGATGAAGCTTCTGATATCATGATAACCGCCAACTTTAGACCCGACTAGTTGGGGGCCTATATAGATTTTCAATTTCCGTTCATTACTGTTAATTGTAAGATCATCTGAACAGTCTAACAATCTGAGATCATTTTCAATGACCTTCCTTCACCCAGGTTGCTAGAGTTGAATAGTCCAAACCACCTTGAAAATCCTTCCATTGTTTGAATCATATCTAACTTTTCTTGGATATACTCATTCTTAATCTTATCCATCTGTGGTCACAATCATCCATCCATCTCAACATCCTCATCTCTGCTACACTCATTTTCTCAATATTTTTGTCTTTTTATTGCTCAGCACTCACTTTCATAAAGCACTGCCCGACCAACAATCGTTCTATAAAATTTTGCTTTCAATTTTATAGGCAAATTTCTATCACATAACACCCTATTAAACTTCTCCACTTCAACCACCTTACTTTTGATCCTAATATTGACATCCTTGTCTACATCTCTCATGCTGTATATAATAAAAATCCTAAATTGAAAAACTCATTACATGAAGGTTGACACCTCAAGATATACTCAATCATCTACATTACCCTTGCTATTCCCAAGCTTGCAATGGAAAATTTTAGGTTGGTCAACAAAAAAAATATATGAAGTGAGGAAAATGTTTTACCCTTTGAAAAGGGTATAACGTTTTCCTAAACCATTTGGAACCCTACTCCATTTCTTTTACCCTTTTGCAAATAGCAGCCAGCCAGCCACCATTTCTTCCCTTTTTCAGTGTTGTGGCCAAACACCAGAAATATATTTTTTTCCAACAAAAAAATTTACCTTATTATCCAATATTTTTTAGCAAACAAACAAGGCCTTAGTCTTCTATTATTCCAACAAACTCACTTTTTTTTTTTTTTTGAAAACTCCAAACTCATTTATTACTGCTGGAGATTTCATGGAATTTTCCAGTACTACCACCATCAGCTTTGCCTTTACGAGCCCTACCAATATACCACCACCACTATCATCATTGTAACCTTGATTTGCAGCATCCACAACCGCAAATATCACAATAACAAATATAATTAGCATTATTAACAACATAACAACCACAAGGACTGCTAGAACGGCCACAGTATTCATCGTACATCAGGACCAATATCAGTGTGCCATCACTATTCCTACTTTCATCTTTTCACACTAAGAGCATTCACTTCATGAATTAAAGAGCTAAATTTTAAGTTTAGAGGTCAACACCAAAGACAATTAGAAAAACCAACCAAAAACTTAAAGAACAAGAAACCTACAGAGTAACAAACTGATTCCATAATTGCTCGGAAACAAAATGAAAGTGCATTATAGGAAATGCATTTTGTTGGGCAGCAGACAGAACAAAGGTTATATATAGAATCAGTGAAATTTGGGAAATTGTGTTGCATGCACAAGTCATTATAGGCAGCAGATATAATAGAAATACCTTAAACTAACTTAATTTAATAGTTAAGCACTTATTTAAGTGTGCTTAATAACTGCAGTTATTCAACACCTTACAATATTACAATATTCAATTAAGTCAAAAATCACCATAAGTCAAAATATGAACGGTTACATAGTTACTTTTGGACTTTTAAACACTAAAATTCAGTTTCAGCACTTAATCAGTTTTATCAAACACGTGCTGCATTTTGTATGCATAGAAAAGGTAATTTAATTGTGGAAGCGGTAAACAAAGAGGCATGACTCAACTCCGTTCAAGTAAGCCCATACCGTAACGGCAATAACAACTTATTGTAGTTTCAAATCGTTTTTATGACCATTGGTTTCCTGCATTTTCTAGGCAATCAAACATAGGTCCAAAAGAGAGGGCGGGAAGAGAATACAATCAAACTAAAGCAATGCAGCTTCACATTTCTAACAAGTAAAAGAAGTGATTTAAGATTCCTGAATCGGTTATTAACTATGATTTCTACAACCCAGCCAAACATTGCTAGAAACAGAAGTAAAGAGAAAAATAAGAAGAAAAAAAAAAGGAAACGCAGAAAGCTAAAACAGAGTAGAATGATGACCTTATTCCAGATGCTGTCAAAAACATCAACACCTTCTTGGACCTTCTTCAAGACGCGATCAATCTCGCCTTGTAGCTTGCGACTTGCTCCCATTGTCGAGTTTTAGAACTGCGAAGCGAATAAGAGGCTTTACCATCAAACGTAAGAACAGAGAGGGTTTCCTTGTGTGAGCAAGAGAGTGAGATGATAATTCCGGTTTTAGGGTTTTATTTTGCTGTGAAAGGGAGATTCGGAGATGGAGAGAGATGTGAAATGAAGTACCAGATGGAGATGGAGATGTGTATGCGTATAATCGACTTCTCTGGTTTGGGCTTGGGCTTGTATTTAATCAAAAACATTAAATATATTTTAAAAATGTCACACGGGTTAGGTAGCGTGTGAATTTCAAAATTCCTAGCAGCGTGATGTTTTTTTAGGATAAGATAGCAAGGCACCGGTATGGTTTTCGAGGAAATATCAATTTAGTATCCACGTATAAAATAGTATCAATATAAGTTAATGTTTAAAAGATAATACTAATTTAGGTCTTAATAATAAAATGTGACACGTTATTCATATTATTCCGTTCAGTTCTGATTTCTCTCTCCACGTATAATTGACATAGTTTAACAGAATAATATAAATAATGTGTCATGTTATGTTATCGAGGCCTAGATTGATATTTTTTTTAAATGTTAAGTCTAAATTTATGTTATGTTGTACGTAAAGCATAAATTGACACTTTTCATAAAACTAGATACGTTATCATTTTCTAAAGAAAATTAATAATTTACATTCAAATTATTATATAACATATTTATATTTATGGATAACTTTTAAAAACCGAATGTAAATATAAACTTTCTATAAGGGTTTTTGTATGTAACTTATACTTCTTAACAAAATTTATATATATCTAATAGTTATGAGATGAGATTAATTCATTTTATGTCAAACCAGTCGATGGCTTGTACGATATACGAAATATATATAATTATTTTAATTATTTAATTAATTGTAATATGATTTTTTATATATATATATCTCGTAGTTATGAGATTAATATGATTTTTACATAACTAATCTCTTATATATATAAAGCACGGAAATAAAAAGCCATTTGAAGGCCGCATATTAATTCTTAAAGCTGATGTGGCAACCTCAGGGAGAAGAAACTAACGTGTCAATTTTAAAAGTTAATCAATTTTCAACAGTTCCTGTACACCCACATGCCTTTCTTATTTTCCTATTTCAACAGTTCCTATACACCCACATGCCTTTATCTGTGTAGTCTATTTTCTTAATATTATTTTAATACAAACACTAATTTGTATTACAGAGGTAACACTATATTAAATTCAAGAGTTTATAACTCAATTGTATTTTATTCAATCTATAACTAGCTATTTATTATTTTTTATATATAAAGTGTGTTCCGTTTAGATTCCTAAGGTAATTTCAAGTAATTAATAAATAAAAAAACTTAAAAGTTATTAATTTGTTTAAACATCAGATGAGTTTGTTAATATAATTTATAAATAATAAATCTGATTAATTTTTATTTCGGTCGGTTCTATTAATTCGGTAATTTTATTACAAAACCCGAACAGACCGATATATTTTATAAACTAAAACCGAAATCGAACCAAATAGACTGAATAAAACCGAACCAAATAGACTGAATAACTGAACCGAAAAACCGAAATTCATCGGTTCGGTCGGTTATTTGAATCTGGTTCGGTATTTGATCACCCCTAATTATAAGGTCCATGTCTTTTGTCAATATTAACTCTTTGGTCCTTTTGTCTATTTATTTTTAGATTTTTAACCGCTATATTTGGTATAAACAGACAAGCAGAAAATAATAGAGTAACATGGTCATTTTGTATAGTACAATGACTATCTTGAAAACTAAGATATGTTCGGTTTAAAATCTAAAAAACAGATAAAAGGACCAAATGATTAATATTGATAAAAGATATGGACTTTATAATGTGTTTTTTAAAATAGAGGGACTAAACAATGTGTTGAATAAAAAAGTAGGGACTAATAAATTATTTACCTTAAAAGATAATAGCAAATTAGATTATATTAGTGGAACTAACCACTTATACCCACCAAATACAATAAAAAAATATTCGTTAATGATAGGTAACCCAAAGAATTCCAAACCAATTACGAAATCACAATTCTTAATGGAACCAAATACCTTTGTACCCACAAATCTATAAATAACACTATATAGATTCTCGCATGCAGTCTTGCATATTTGCCTAGCACAGCAGCCATCTTCATCTTTTAAGTGAGTGTATTGTTTATTGAGATAATTTTTTATTTGTTTTTCCCATGGATATTTTTTAGTGTCTTTCGGAATCTGAAATTTTTTGTTTTTATTTTTGCAGGCTGGTTTTTGGTTCAAAATTGAGTTTAGGTACGTGCCTTTCTTATTTGGCTTTGTGTCTGATTTTTTTCTTTTCTGTTTTTCTCTTAGGGAAAAACGACCATTTTTATATAGTTCAGATATTTTTTTATTTTACTTTTTTAGGTTGGTTTTTGGTTCAAAATTGAGTTTAGGTACGTGGCTTTCTTATTTGGCTTCATGTCTGATATTTTTTCTTTTCTGTTTTTCCTCTTATTAAAAAAAATACCATATTCATATAGTTCAGATAATTATCAGTCTGATTTTTAATCGTATCAAATTAAAGAGGTATTTTACTGTTTTTCCTTTGTATACAGTAAAATATATTATACCTGAAATATAATCTTCAAGTATCTGCTCTTTCTATATTATAAAATATGATTATATATTTTTTCATGTAGGTAAACATGTCACCGAGATATGATTTCATATCTGATATTAATACAACTAAAGAAAATTGGAGAATGAGAGCTAGAATTTTGACATTATGGAGAGGATCATATGCTATTGATATGGTTTTGTGCGATGAAAAGGTTATTTTCATTTATTACACTATATAATTTAAATTTTCTTTTTCTTTTATGTATTTTTAGCTTGATTTTTTTGAAGCTCTTTTTATTTCTAGGATTTTACTATCCAAGCTCAAATTAGAGGAAATTTGATTGAAAAGTTTGGAACGGACTTGAAAGAAGGCAAAGCTTATACTTTTCAATTTTTTGATGTTTTCGAGAATAAGGGTGCTTTCAAACTGACGACACATAAATACAAATTAAAGTTTATGCTAAAAACTTGTGTTCAAGAAACAGATTGTCCGGAGATTAAGAACGAAATCATTCAGTTTACATCATTAGATACTGTTAGATCCAAAACGTTAGATCCGAATTTTTTAGTGGGTAAGTTTCATACAAACACTAAGTCAAAATTATAATTGTACAATAATAATATATTAAATTGTATTAATGTTCCTTTTTACTTTATTCACAGATATAATAGCACAAGTGATTGATAAAGGACCACTGATCAACAAAGATGATAAATCTCGCCTAACAATTTCGTTAGAAGATCAAGAGTCAGTTTCTTAACTAAATTTGTTATCACTTGAATATATAATTATCATGGAAAGTAATTGTATTTAGTGATCGTATTTAACAATCTATATATTTTATATATTAAATGGTTGTATTTACCTATGTAATGCTAATATTTGTTTATATATACATAGGAAACACATGGTTAAATGTACACTTTGGGGCCAATTTGCTATGGATTTTGAAAAACACATTAAATCAAGTGATTGGCCAATAATTATCATGATCCAATATGCAAAAATTGGAGAATTTCAAGGTAAATATGTCTATTATTTATTTACGTATAATTTAAATTTTTACAATTTGAATCATAACCCGTTTAAACATTTGTATTTAAGGGTTTGCCACACTATCCAATTCGTACAGTTCAAGGATCTTCTATAATCATCTGCATATTGATACCTATAAAGAAAGGTACAATTTAAAAAATAGATTTAAATATTAATTTTATCTTCTAAAAAGGCATCCATTTTTTTGTTATATTAATATTCATTAAATGAAATGAATGAACAGTTTGAAGTTGAGTTTCAATGACAAGACGTCATTAAGCTATTTTTCCAATAACAATCAATCAAACACAACAACTGATTTGCAAAACTGTACACAAAAATGCTTGGAAGAATTGAAAGAAGCTACAGAGGTATTTCCTTTTATTGCATTGGAAAAAAAAATACAAACCAAAACAAGCTCAAAGTGACAAATTATTTTATTATTTCTCTTATTATAATATATCAATAGCTTATTTTTTTTAAAATTATTATTGCATTTTTAATTATTTAATTATTGTGTTTTATTGAACATCCTATACTATACGGTTTGTCTCAGGAAAGTCAATGTGTAGTGATTGCAAACGTGGTGGCTATTGAAACAAATAATAATTGGTACTATTTCTCATGTACCAAGTGCCCAAAAAAAGTTATTAAGGAGGACAATAAATATATTTGTCATAAATGTAATAAAGAGAGCAATGTCGCCATCATAAGGTAATCTTAATAACTACATTGTTTTTAATTGTGATATTTGATGTAAAAATTAATTTCAGAAGAATAAAATTTTAAAACTTATTAGGTATAAAATTCAAATGCGTGTGAGTGATGGAACATCAAATGCTTCGTTTACTCTTTTCGATCGTCAAGCTTTGGAATTAATTGGTAAAACTGCTACTTGTCTGAAAGAAAAGCACAATGAGGTTAGATAATCATATAATTATAAATTAATTTTCATACAACTAAGAACTCTACAAAAAGCTAATGACTTCTCTAACTTTATTTATTTGTTATTTTGCTGCAAAAAAAAAAATATAGGACGGTAACTTGGAAGAATATCCAATTGAGCTTAAACAATTGATCGGAAAAAAATTCATCTTCAAGATTCGAATAAGTAACTTCAACATGCAATATGAGTCAGCCCCTTATAGCATCACGAAGATAACCGATGATGCCGATTTGATTGCAAAATATACAAAAAAAATGGAGAAGAAAACCAGGTATGATTTGAAAAATAACAATTTCTTTTAGTTATTAACATTTGCAATAACCCGTGCATAATATTTGAAAAATATGAATTTTATTATAGGAATTAATTGGTGGTGTTGATGACCTTCAAAAGCAAGATAATTTTACTACACCTACAAGATCAAAGGGAAAGCGAACAGAAGCTGCAGATTCAGATGAAAATAGTTTTGCACATGATGAATATTCAACATCCAAAAGCTTCTCTAAAAAAAATTAAAATTGAGAAACAAGTTTGATGTATTATTATTTTGTTAGCTTTTATTTCTGTTGGAGTTTTTTTTTTAACAGATTTTTATTGGAGTTTTTAATTTGGATATGTTGTTATTTGATCTTTAGAATTGAATAATTATATAATATTGTGTTTTGTCATAATTTGGAATAAAAAAGAACTACACTTTTTTAACTGGAATTTGGACTAAATAATGAAATAATAGTTTTACGGGATTTTATATTAAGAGTTGGGTATTCCCAACACAAAAAACACCTTCCAATCGTTAATGAATCTAATTCAACTGAAAGAATACAGTAGAGGGAGGGAATCACCGGAAGAGGAAATAATGGCCTCTACAGTGCCACCACCGGAGATCAATGGGAAGGAGAAGGAAAAAAACAATACTGTAAAATTAGATGGGAAATTGAGGATACATGGCAACAAACATTCAAAAGCCAACAATAAAACATCAAAATTTCAAAGTTCAAATCCCATTGTTCATCTTTCTTTGAGAGTTATGTGCAGAACTGTAAAATAATATCTTTAAAATATGAAATTTCAAGTATTTCAAAATAACGGAGTGAAAGAGAAAAATGTAAAATTGAATAGCTTCTGATTTTTTTCTCATTGATGCTTTGATAAAATCTAATACTAAAAATATTCAATTTTCATTTATTGGGAGAAGGCTTCTGGTATTTGCAGAACAAGACTGGACAAGCCACAATGGGGATCGGAAGTGGAACTAGAATGACGGTGGTGATCGGTGCTCTGAATTTTGCGTAGAACATATATGAACAAAGGGAAAGAAGTAAAGCCGTTGTCTACTATTAAAACATATTTTATAAAGGGTTAAGGTGCAAAAATACCCCTAACGTTTTGGGTCAGGAGCAATTTTACCCCTAACGTCTAAAATGGTGCAATTTTACCCCTAACGTTGGAAATCAATAGCAATTTTACCCCTAACGTTGATAATTTGGCTCAATTTTAGACACTATTATAAAACAGAGATATTTTTGTTCCTTATTCCACCAATTGCATAACAATTCATTCAAAAAAAAAAAAGATTTCATGTTTTTTATAATTTAATAATAGAATCGGAGATTAATATTTATAAATACGGTGAAATTTTTTGAATTTTTTTGTCTAATTCGTACAAAAAAGACTATATTTTTGTTATTTTATTTATTTTTTTCACATCCCAATATATGTTTGTGATTTGTTACTGATAAAATAACGCATGTTTGAAGTGTAGATGACAAGATTCATGACCGAAAAGACAGTTTGATGAATTATTTCTCAAATTGATCCAATTTATCAACGTTAGGGGTAAAATTGCTCTTGGCTTCTAACGTTAGGGGTAAAATTGCACTATTTTAGACGTTAGGGGTAAAATTGCTCCTGATTCAAAACGTTAGGGGTATTTTTGCACCTTAACCCTTTTATAAATAATGAAAAGATAATATGAGGACATGTAAAATCCCTACTTTTACACTATTTATACTTAATTTATAATAATAGATTATCGATTCAAATTTGTAGATGGCAATTATATGATAAAAGTAATTTTCTAATTATTTAAGTAGAATCTCTTTATATAATATAATATTTAGAAAAACTAGGGATAATGTATAAAATTTGCTAACGTTTATAATTATAAGTAATTTTAAACTTAACGATTAAAATTGTGCGATTTTACTTCTAATGTTGGTAATAACGAGCAGTTTTACTCTTAACATTGGTATGTTGGGTGAATTTTAGACATTATTATAAAACGTATATACTTTGTTCTTTATTATGTACCAATTATATATCAGTTGGTTCCAAAAAACAATTCATATTGATAAAAGACAGGGTAAATAATTTATTAGTTCCCTTATTTTTACCTAATACACTGTTTAATCCTCGTATTTTGAAAAACACATTATGAGTGGCGGTGTTTAACGAACTGAACCGAATCGAAATAACCAAAAACCAAAAACTCAATAAAATAAAAACCGAACCTAACCAAATAATATTGACAAACCGAACCGAACTGAACCGTTCAATTCGGTTCGCTTCAGTTAGATTTTCGGTTTCATTAAAATTAAAACAAAAAAAAATTAACAGATATAATTTTATAAAATTTTAACACTGCATTTATGAATACTGTAAAAAAAAGTACTGCATTTATAACATTATATATTACAATGAATTTTTTTATCACCAAATATAATGTAAAAGCATTTGAATACTGCCATTTAAGAAAATTATATACTGTTGTATGGTTTTTTTACTTGAGCCATTGTAACTATCAGCTACCATTTCTGACAATATACGAAATCGAACCATTTTTTTTGTACCTCAAAATAACTTCAAGTAATTCATAAATAAAAAAACTTAAAAAGTTATTAATTTGTTTAAACATCAGATGAGTTTGTTAATATAATTTATAAATAATAAATCTGATTAACTTTTATTTCGGTCGGTTCTATTAATTCGGTAATTTTATTACAAAACCCGAACAGATCAATATATTTTATAAACTAAAACCGAACCCGAACCAAACAGACTGAATAACTGAACCGAAAAATCAAAATTCATCGATTTGGTCGGTTATTTGGATCCGGTTCGGTATTTGAACACCCCTAATTATGAGGTCCATGTATTTTGTCAATATTAACTCTTTGGTCCTTTTGTCTATTTATTTTTAGATTTTTAACCGCTATATTTGGTATAAACAGACAGCTATAAAATAATAGGGTAACATGGTCATTTTGTATAGTACACTGACTATCCTGAAAACTAAGATATGTTCGGTTTAAAATCTAAAAAAACAGATAAAAGGACCAAATGATTAATATTGATAAAAGATATGGACTTTATAATGTGTTTTTTAAAATAGAGGGACTAAACAATGTGTTGAATAAAAAAGTAGGGACTAATAACTTATTTACCTTAAACGATAATAGCAAATTAGATTATATTAGTGGAACCAACCACTTATACCCACCAAATACAATAAAAAAATATTCGTTAATGATAGGCAACCCAAAGAATTCCAAACCAATTAGGAAATCACAATCCTTAATGGAACCAAATACCTTTGTACCCACAAATCTATAAATAACACTATATAGATTCTCGGATGCAGTCTTGCATATTTTTCTAGCACAGCAGCCATCTTCATCTTTTAGGTGAGTGTATTGTTTGTTGAGATAATTTTTTAGTTGTTTTTCCCATGGATATTTATTAGTGTCTTTCGGATAATCTAATATTTTTGGTTTTTATTTTTGCAAGTTGGTTTTTGGTTCAAAATTGAGTTTAGGTACGTGCCTTTTTTATTTGGCTTTGTGTCTGATTTTTTTCTTTTCTGTTTTTCTCTTAGGGAAAAACGACCATTTTTATATAGTTCAGATATTTTTTTATTTTACTTTTGCAGGCTGGTTTTTGGTTCAAAATTGAGTTTAGGTACGTGGCTTTCTTATTTGGCTTCATGTCTGATATGTTTTCTTTTCTGTTTTTCCTCTTATTAAAAAAAATACCATATTCATATAGTTCAGATAATTATCAATCTGATTTTTAATCGTATCAAATTATGTTTGACAAGTTATATGAATTTTATATTCAGTTTGTTGAGTTTTATTGATTTTGGCGGAGGTGAAAAAAATACAAAGTTTAGGTATGTTTTTAATTTTAATGTTAGGTTTCTTTAATTTGAGTTTTAATCATATTAAATTACGTTATTATTGATTTATGGATATGTGTTATAATCAGATGATATCAAGTAATCAACATCTCATATCAAATGACATTAAAAAATTACAAAGTCGTCTTGCAAGGATTAGTCGGAAAAATAAGTTGATGGAACTTCGCTTACAAAAAAGATTTTTAAAAACGGAAGAGGGTCAAATAGGTAAATATTTAAATTATTTATATTTATTTATTACCGTCAACTAGAAAAAAGTCATCTTGAGACCTCTTATCTTTCATCTTTTGGTATACTAATGATAGTAATTACTTTTGTTAAATGAATCTTTCACCTAGGATGAGCAATAAATTATAACTAAATTTTGACCGTGCATATGAATTGAGTGATAAATTAAAATATTATTGTTATTATTATTTTTTTAGTAGAAATTGTTTGCCAATTCCGAGAGATTCCAAACTGATATTGAAATATAATAATTATATAAGATATTGAATATATAAGTTAAACTAGCAGAAGACCCGTGTAATGCACGGATGTCCAATCTGTATATTAATACATGAAAAAAATTATATTAGCATTCTAATTTGAGGGAAATAATATTTATATATTTGTCAATATATTATAAAGTAAGAATCGTGCAATGCATGTACGAAATAACTTTTTCTTTTTCAAACATCAATTATTTTTAAAATATTTATTGTATTACTAACATAGTTGCAACCTGTTAAAATGTCAATAACTAAGCATGTCACATATAAATTAATCACAAAAAACATTGTCAACATATCCAAAACGTTTAATAGAGTTGCAAATACTCTATTAAAATGCACGAAATTGTTTTAATTTATCTACAAACTTCTTTTATAAATCCAATATAATAGTTAAAAAACTGACAAACTACTATATTCAAATTTTACATTATATATGAGTATATTTGATCTTGCTTGCAAACGTAAAAGTTACATATAATATTCTATATATTCAGAGTATATCTATATTTTCCTGAAATGTTAGGAGGAAATTTGAACCTTAGAACCATATTAAGTAGAAGTATGAAAATATTAAATAAATATTACACTACACATAAATATATTTTAATATTGTATAATATAAAATATTGCAGTACTGAACTGGGGTCAGCAATTGATCCCATAGACAATCATAGTTTACAAAGCAAATACATGTAGATTTGGCCAACATTTTAAGTTATTCCCTGAATTATTGATAAACATATTGCATGGTCTATCATGATTCTCTCTGCCACACATAACTAATGGAATTAACAATTAATTGTATTTCCAATATGTTATCTCATTTGCTTGTATCAAATAATGGTTAATTAGATAATCTTCTGATCAAGGAAAAAAATATTAAATAGATATCTCAACTTATTGAAACGAATAAAAAGAAAATTTAACACACCTCAACTTTAGGATCGAGCTTATCATGTAGCTTTTGATGGTTATCGAACAAATCCACCAATTTTTCATCGATTGGAATTTCACAGCAAACTGAAAACTCACATAAAGATATTCAGACAAACTAATAACTTTTTGAGAAATTCACTTAAATTAATAAATGTAAATCCTGCAATTGTCATGAATCTTTTCAGGAGTAAAAAAAAATTATGGACGATATACCTTAACTGTAATCTTTTGAGTTTCTTTATTATCTCATTCTTTCTTAACATAAAAAAGGCCAAGTTTCTACTCTTTAATTTAATCGGTCATATATAACCCAGGGATCTACTGCTGCTAAATTCGATTCTCCTTACTATTAAGATGAAAAATTATATAATAGCAGCAACTTACATTTTCATAATTGTGTTTATGCAACTCAGATGTAGTTAATGAATTGTTGAATGTTAGCAGCAAAGGGACATCTATATTCACTAAAAAAACAGACATCAAGTTGAAAACTTGCCTTAAATTTCACATGAGCCTTTTCCACGACATGAAAAAAATTGTGAAGAACAATAGAGCCTGTGGGAGATGGATAGAAGCCAACAGATGGAATTAAAAATATTAATTTTTAAGGAAAAGGAAGAGGGATTTACCATTTCTCCAAATACGCTCTTGAAATATTGAAATCATGCTCCCATAGCCAAATGCTGCTCAGTGAAACTGTTGAGAGAAAAATGATATAGAAGACTTGAAATTAGAATATATATTCCACCTTTCCTACAACCGAAGAATAACTTGTACGAAACCGAATATGGAGGTATTAAATCAATGGAAACAATGGTAAATTGCACCTATGAAAGATTCTTAAGTTGGAAAACTGAACATGTGAAAATTTCCATCAGAAGATGTGAAAATTTCCAAATCTATTAACTATTTGTTGAAGAGTTGCAGAGGATTTGTCAACTTACAAAGTAAACAAATGCTTTGGTAATTGGTAGTTTTGACCTGTGGAATGAAAGTGTAGTTGAATAATTAGCGGTGACAATGGGAAGACAGTTGTTTCTGAGTTAAAGTGGGAAAACGTGTGGGTAGTTTTTTTTCTAAGAGTGGGCATCGGTTTGTGAGATAGATAGATAGATGTGAAAATGAATTTAGAAGCTCTGAAAATATGACATGTCAGCAACAATGCATTCTATTGTTGTCACCTATACAATTTGTCTACAGATTTAGTATAGTTTATAGATAGATGTGTACATAAGATTTCTTACAATTTATCAATATTAATATATTAGCTAATTTATAGTAAATATATGAATTAAAATACACATTCAAGTATATATTAAATTAAATTGAAGAATAATAATTAATACTGCATAATATAAAAAAGTAGATTATTTATCATATATTAGTATTATTATATAAATAGATTACCAATTTTTCTTAAATATGAATTCATGAAGTTTGGGAACTTTTTGTAAATATGAATTCTAGGAGACTATATTTCAAACTAAATTCATTAAGCCAAAAATATTAACTAATGAATTCTTAAACTATATTAATATGATTTAGTCTGTCCACAGAATTTCAGTAATTGAAATTTTTAGTTATAATAATTTCAATATTTGATTTTTTTTATTTCTTTCATTTAAATCACTATTTTTTAATAAATTACACTACCCGTAAAGACTAATGAAAACTAACTAATGATCATTGCTAAGTTAATATCATATTTCTCATGTTTCCTTCTTTCTTTGCAGGCATTGATGACAAAGGAAAAAAAAATCTACGTCTGAACAAGTAAATACACATACTAATATTTAAAAAAATTATATATATATATTAGCTATGCATACTTGAGTTTTAATCTAGCTATGAGCATTATTGATAAAGGAACTCATCACAATAATAAATCTAATATAGAATTTAGTATATACTTTTTTTACAAGATTTGATTAATATATATCACAAATGACTAAATTTCAATATCAAAGGAGAATTGGCAACAACAATGTCGCGAAGCAAGGATGAATAGACAAAATAAGATGTGAGGAAAACGAAAAATCAATACTGTTTTGGAGCAAGAAGGTTGACATAAGATGGATGATTTTTTATTATCCATGTATATTTTTTTAAAACAATCCTACTAATTATTAACTAATTTTGGAAATGTCCTTTAACAATGTACTTTTCAGAAGATGTAATTGTTAATTGCAACAACCTCAGTAGTTTCCGAGAGAATGAATATAAACGAATTCATCTGCAAGACATAACTAATGGTAATAAAAATAACTATTTGTGCAAAAATAATTTATTATTTTATTTATTAATAATGAATTTAAACCTTCATTTTTGTAGAGACGCACTATTTTTCTCCATTATCAATATCAGAACCGTCCTCGCAAAATAACATTTTAAACATTAATGTGTTACAAACAGGTAAGTATTTAGAGTTATAGATTTGTTTTAAAAATAATTAAATAATTAAATAATTAATATTATTTATTTTTCGTATAACGAGGTTTAAAAACTCCTATACAGGTCTTGATGATAGAGATTATGGAAACTCCATGTCTGAACAAGTAAATACAAAATGCTATGATCGAAAATCTATTCTATATTTAGCTATGCTCATATATTGATATTTGGACACATTTATTTAAAAACAAACTTTTTATATCTAAGGAGAATAGAATCTTGCAATGCCGTGAAGCAAGAATGAATAGAAAAAACAAGATACGAGAAAAACGACTCATCAAGAATATTTTAGAGCAAGAAGGTATTCAAACAGGTGAGAATTTGAAATAATGAATATTCATTCGCTTTTTCTTAATTTAAAAACTTATCCAATTATTATTTTTAAACTCATAGCTTATAAGTACAATATGATTTAAATACATTGGACATATAAATTTTATGTATATTTATAGATTAATATATATTATCAATTCAATTCAAATTCAAATTATGTGTGGAACTATATATTATTTCATTTATTATATACTAATCTAACAATCACCATATGCAGCGAAACATTGTTTTTCTTCATCCTCAACATCTGAACAAGTAAAAGATCCAAAAAATATCAACCAAGGTGATAATGACTCTAATCTCGGTATAAGTTTTTATTTTTACAATATAGTATTTTCAATTATGTTTGTTTTTCTCCCACTTTAGATATTTTGGATTTGGGCGCTCTAGAATATTCATGTTCAAATTGTGGCGCACTGATGTGGTTTGATGAGCGAATTCGTAAGAATCAAAATTGTGTTACACCTGTATTTACACTCTGCTGTGGTGGTGGCAAAGTTAAAATACCATTCCTGAGAGATGTATCAGACACATTGAAGAATCTTCTATTTGGAATGGATCATAGAAGTAAAACGTTTTTAGAAAACATACGAGCATATAATATGATGTTCTCCTTTACATCAATGGGGGGAAAATTGATTCATCATTGAACAACGGAAATGGTCCGTATGTATTTAGACTGAGTGGTCAAAACTGTCATAAGATTGGTAGCCTCCTACCACAAAGTGGGTCAAATCCAAAGTTCGCTCAGTTATATATCTATGATACTGAAAATGAGATTCCGAACAGAGCAGGATCTATTGGGTATGATTCTAATTGATTTGTTATTACTACCATTATAAAATAAAAAAACCTTTAATGAAATATAACATTGATAATTTGTTGTTTACAGTTCTTCAAAATCAAAGAAGGATTTTGACCACTCCATTATTCAAGATCTTCAAACCATGCTAGACCAGAATAATGTTTTAGCACAATCATTTCGATTAGCTAGGGATAGACTGGAAGCTTATGAATGTCAAGATTTGAAGTTACGTTTGATCGGTGGTAGAAAAATAGATGGTCGTAGGTATAATTTGCCAAGTGCTTCAGAAGTTGCAGGGTTGATAGTAGGAGATGTTGATACCGCGGAAGACTTTAGAGATATTATAGTGGAGTCTAAGACTGGTATGCTTAAGAGAATCAATGAGTTGCACCCCTCCTATCTTCCAATGCAATATCCATTGCTTTTTCCACGTGGTGAAGATGGTTTTCGAAAAGATATTTTGTTTAGTGGAGATAAGAAAGGAAAGAGAGAGACAATTAGTATGCGTGAATTTTTTTGATTCAGGACCCAACAACGAATCAATGAACATTCAGCAATTTTGAATTCAAAGAAGTTATTTCAGCAATTTTTGGTTGATGCTTACACAATGATAGAGGCCGAAAGATTGAACTTCATTAGATATAACCAAAAACATCTAAGGGCAGATTTATATAAGGGATTATCAGAAGCTGTATTGAGAGGTGAAACCAATCCATCTTCAAGTGGGAAAAGGATCATTCTACCATCGTCATATGTTGGTAGTGCCAGGTATATATATTTTCTAAATTATGCTTAATAATTCATATGCTATTTTTAAGATTGTTGAAACACATATGGTATATAAATAATTGATACAACGTAATTCTTTAAAATTATTGATATATAAATATCTGCCACTTTTCAAAGGTACATGATACAAAACTACCAAGATGCTATGGCAATATGTAGATGTATCGGATATCCAGACATCTTTATTACTTTCACATGCAATTCAAAGTGGCCTGAAATTCAAAGATGCATTGAGAAAGATAGCTTGAGACCAGAAGATAGGCCTGATATAATAACAAGAGTTTTTAAGATGAAGTTGGATAAGTTTGTTCATGACTTGAAAAATGAGAAAATTTTTGGAAGAGTAAGAGCATGTAAGACATCATTTTTTTTAAATTACACTTTCTTTATAACGTAGAAAATATATATTACTTTATATACTCATACATGTTTCCTTTTTCCAGTAATTTACACAATTGAATTCCAGAAACGTGGTCTTCCTCATGCACATATATTGTTATTCTTGCACCCAGAAGATAAGCATCCATCTGGAAAGGACATTGAAAAGATTATTTCTGCTGAGATTCCTGATATTCTGGAGAAGCCGCAATTATATGATATAGTACAAAAGTTTATGATTCATGGCCCTTGTGGTGTTGATAATGTACACTCGCAGTGTATGAAAGATGGAAGGTGTACCAAACACTTCCCCAATAAGTTTAATAAGGAGACGACCATTGATGAAAATGGATATCCAGTGTATATGAGAAGGGATAATGGGAGGACAGTTGAGAAAAATCACATTCTTCTTGATAATAGATTTGTGGTGCCATACAATAGTCAGTTGTTACTGAAGTTTAATGCTCATATCAATGTCGAATGGTGCAACCAACATAGGGCGATCAAATATTTGTTCAAGTATATAAACAAAGGTAATGATCGGATAACCACTGCTTTTTATCAGAAAAAGGGACACGGGGATAATGAAGACATAAAGGATGAAGTTAAAATGTATTATGATTGCAGATACATTTCTCCTTGTGAGGCAGCTTGGAGAATATTTGCATTTCCAATTAATTACCGTGAACCTGCTATGGAAAGACTTACATTTCATCTTCCAGATCAACAAAGTATCATATTTCATGATGATGATCCAATTGAGGATGTTGTAAAAAAAGGTGGCGAAGTACAAACTATGTTTTTGCAATGGATGAAAGCAAATGAGGAATACCCAGAAGCAAGACAATTGACTTATGTTGAGTTTCCAAATAAGTTTGTTTGGAAAGTAGTTGAATTAAACGATCACACTTCCAACGCAGTAAAAAAGATCAAGAAATGGTGTCCTAGACAACGCGGACTGAATGTAGGTAGAATATTTTACGTCCATCCTGGGGCAGGAGAATTATATTATCTAAGAATATTGTTGAATGTTGTAAAAGGGCCAACCAAATATGATGACATAAAAATAGTGAATGGTGTTTTATACCCCACTTTTAAAGAGGCGTGCTTGGCATTGGGTTTACTTGATGATGATAAAGAGTACATATATGCAATAGAAGAAGCATCTTTTTGGGGGACAGGTCATTTTCTTCGCTTATTGTTTGCTTCTTTGTTGTTTTCTAACTGCATCACAAGCCCTGAAATAGTTTGAAATCAGACATGGCAACGTCTTTCCGATGACATTCTACATTGTCAACGAAATCTCCTTAATAATCCAGGTGATACATTTTAGGCTACATTAATTTCCAAACATATATACATAATATAATCGTACAACTAAGTAATGTAGAAGTAAAATATTTACTAATATTGCATATTTCTTTTTATAGATCTACTGATGAACGATGAGCAATTGAAGAACCTCACACTTTTTGAGATAGAGAAAATCTTGAATAGAAATGGAAGAAGCTTGAGGGATTACCCTGCATTACCATTCCCAGATGTAGATCTTATCCATGAAGGACACAATAGTCTCATTCAAGATGAACTTCGTTACGATAGACGGTCTTTGGCAGAAGAAAGTCAAAATCTTATGTTGTTGTTGAACAATGATCAAAGAATAGTTTTCCAAACAATCATTGATGCAATAGGAAAGAAAGATGGTGGAGTTTTTTTTGTTTATGGATATGGAGGTACTGGAAAGACATTCATATGGAGAACTCTTTCATCTGTTTTAAGATCCGAAGGTGATATTGTCCTCACAGTAGCGTCAAGCGGAATAGCTTCACTTCTTATGCCTGGTGGCAGAACTGCACATTCAAGGTTTGGTATACCCATTATTATAAATGAAGATTCAACTTGCAACATCAAGCAAGGAAGTCCTTTGGCCGAGCTAATTATTAGAGCACGACTTATTATATGGGATGAGGCGCCAATGGTACATAAACATTGTTTTGAAGCTTTTGACAGAACTTTACGAGATATCCTACGGTTTCATAACAGTAATAGCATGAATTTGCCATTTGGTGGAAAAGTGGTTGTTTTTGGTGGAGACTTCAGACAAATATTGCCTGTCATTCCAAAAGGCAGTAGACAAAATATAGTATCAGCTACTATAAATGCTTCTTATTTGTGGAAATACTGTAAAGTGCTTAAGCTAACAAAGAACATGCGACTTCAATCTGGGGACACACTTAAAGATACAGAAGAGTTAAGATGGTTTTCTGAATGGATTTTAAGCATTGGGAATGGAACCGTTGGTGAGCCAAATGATGGTGAAGTTACATTTTGCATACCTGAAGATTTGCTCATTAAAGATACAGGGGATCCAATTGGAGCAATTGTCCAAAGCACATATCCAAGTTTGTTGGAGAATAGCGCCGATCCAAAGTACTTACAAGAACGTGCAATTCTTGCACCAACATTGGATATTGTAAATAGAGTGAATGAATTCATGTTGTCTGCTTGGCCGGGTGATGAAGTATGCTATTTAAGTTCAGATACTATTTGCCGAGTTGAAAATGCGTCATCAAGCCAGGATGATGTCTACACTCCAGAATTTCTAAATAGTATAAAATCCTCGGGTTTGCCGAATCACAAGTTAAAATTGAAAATTGGAATACCTGTTATGCTACTTCGTAATATAGATCAAACTTCAGGCTTATGTAATGGCACCCGTTTAGTGATAACTCAATTAGGAAAACATGTCATTGAAGCAAGGAAAATTACAGGTTGTAATATTGGACAAAAGGTTTTCATTGCTCGACTTGCTTTGACCCCTTTAGATATAAAATTACCATTCAGATTTCAACGAAGACAGTATCCATTAGTTGTCTGCTTTGCCATGACAATAAATAAAAGCCAAGGTCAATCGCTTGCACATGTTGGATTATATCTCCCTCGATCAGTTTTTAGTCATGGTCAAATGTATGTAGCAGTTTCTAGAGTTGCAAGTAAAAGAGGTTTGAAAATCCTTATTTGTGATGAGGAAAATAAAACAAAAAATTGTACTCAGAATGTAGTTTTTAAGGAAGTTTTTAATAATATCGATTGAATCGTTTATTATATTAGTTATACTTTAAATAAATTTATTTAATATTTTGTAATTTATAAGTATACAATTATTTCCTACATAATATTGCAAATATATAATAGATGTTTATAATAAAATTATAATGAAAAAAATATATTTTAATGAAAATGAAAAAAGTTCCGTGCATTGCACGGGTCTAAATCTAGTAATATGATATCTAACATTAAAATATATTAATTGAAAAATATATAGAAAAAGTCATACAACTTTGCTTCGGTATGCATATCTCATGATACCTAGTGTATTCAAAACCAAACAAATCCATTGAACACAAACAAAGAAACATAAAATAATAACAATTATAATAATAACAATAATAATAGTAGTAGTAGAAGCAAAAACAATTAACTAAAAAAGAGAACTTAATATTAAAAACAAACAAAACAACTATAGGAGTGAGTATTGATTCTTTTCGGTTAGTAACCGGACCAAACTATCAGTTAATCAAATCGAAATATGTTCTATTTTCATAATCAAATCGGATCGATTAAGATTGATAACCAAATATTACCAAAACTATAATATTTTTGTTTGGTTACCGACTAAATAACCGAAAACTCATCATATTTCATTTATTATAAATTTTATTTCATTTATTTTCAAATACTATATGTACAAAAATTACAACATACCTATTGTAAGGCCCATTATATAATGTTAATAATGTCAATATCTAAAGGCAAAAATAAAAGAAATAACAATTAAACTTATCTAATAAAAGTAACAGGAGAATATCAATTTCACATTAATAAAAAGTTATAAAAACAATAGAAACCCAAGAAAACTAGGCCACTGAACTGATACTTACTAGTGGCTATCTATACTTATGGGCATTTTCATCCGTAAAAATAAATATTTAGTCATACTTAACTACATATTGATATTATCATCCATAAAAAGTAACCTTACTAGACATTTTTATCCACAAAACTTAAAATTCAAGAGAATTATATTAACGAGAGAAAAGTAAAAAAAAAATAAACTTTGTGGTTTGATCGATTGCAAACATAATTTATGTGGTTTAAAATTTGATAAATATATATTTTAAGATTGATTTCGGTGTTAAAAAACAAATCAAAATGATAGTTAAAGGTCAAATGAGTATTTTTGTATTCATATTTATTTCTTTTATAATTTATTTATTTTCTATACAATCACTATCTTACACCTCATTTCTCTCTCGTCAAAATACTTATCGAAGAAAAAGACTTTGTTTTTGTCAAAAATAGATTCCATTCTCCATTAGTCATTACTCATTGTAAAAACCTTTGCTTTTTTTGTTGTTGTTAAAAAGCTAATAGATTTATGCTACAGTGGAGTGATTTTCTTCTATGATCCAAAGTAGGTTGAACCTTCTCCATTAACTTAGTCATTTTGTTCTTTAATAGCATAAACATGTTTTTGTAATCTTAGTAACAGTATTAAATATTATGAAAAAACAATATTAAATATTATTCCATCCGTTCCACAATAGATGTCTTTCTAAAGAACTTTTTTTGTTCCACAATACATGATATTTTATTTCAATCTATGCACATTAATTTACTTTTACCAAATATACCTCTATTTAAGTTGATTTTTTGTCTTGTGAATAGATAAATTTACCAGTGGATGCAATTAATATAAGAGTAACAAAGTCTTTTACTTAAAATTAATTGCATTTCTTAATTAGTGTGCATTAACCTTAAAAGACATGTATTGTGGAATAGAGGGAGTATGTCTTTTCAATTCAATTTTGGATGGTTTGATCGTTAAGATTTAGGAGGTGAATCTGCTTCTAGAGAAATTTAATTGCGTTCTTTCGACTTAATTAGAGTTTTTTTTATCCTTGGTTATTATCACGATTATACATGTGAAAGAGATAAATAGACTAAATTGCATTACAATTGATTCATCATGTCTGAGAAGCTGAAACTAAAGTTCGAGAATTTGTGGAAACACCATGTTTTCTCATTTGTTATTTGTGCTCAGCTTCACTTGAAACTTCTTCAATTTTGTTTATGGATACATGTTAGTATACTTCTTCAATAGGTGAGTATTGAGGAGAGAGATAGTTTGAGGAGAGAGAAATATAAATGTATAGAAAAAAAATAAAAAATAAATTATAAAATAAATAAATATAAAGACAAAAATACCCTTAACTTTTACTGTTATTTTGACTTTTTTTAACACGGTAAGTTAGTTTGGACTATCTTATTAATGGAATCAACCTCAATGTATATGTTTGTCAACTTTTAAACCACGTATATTATGTTTGCAAATCGACCAAACCATAATGTTTATTATTGTACTTTTTCTTATTAACAAAAACTTTCCATCAAAAAATATTTTCATGCATTTTCAATCTCAAAGACCACTAACCAGCCCTACTTGACTCGACTTGGACCTGAAAATTTTAAAAGAAACAACAGTATTAATATAAAATTAATTAAACGCTCAACAAAGCAATGAAATACTTAAAAAAATAGAATTGAATACGGTTAAAACATATAAAATTAAGCAATAAAACATTATAAAACAAATCGATAGGTACATGATACAAAAGGAAGATAATCAAGTTTAAAGTTTAAATATTCTTGTTACTACTTAAAGCCGACTCACACGCACCGTCAGTACTGATGTTAGCTTTTGCAAACTCCAAAAAAGGAAAAAGAACAAGAAATTGTTAGTAAATTCTATTGAAATACAATCTTCATATGAGAAGTTATTAAAAGAACTAGACAGAAAGTAGAAAATACCGTTTTCAAGCCTTTCCATTTCACTCAAGTCTTCTTCCACAAATATAGGTTGAGATGAAGTTTTGAGCATATCTTGGGTACATACTCCATAATTTTAGGAGATAGAGAACTCTTATATGGATCAAGTATACTCTCATGTCGATGCTAAAGGCAAACTCAAAAGCAACTCTTGAAATTGGGACAACCAACAGATCTCATATCATTTGAGAAATAACGGAAAATCTAGTTAAATTGACCTTCCACCCCATCAAAATATCAAAGTTTGTGGAATCATCCTGCAGTTCTTCATTCAAATACAATTCAAACTCACATTTTCTAGGATCACTACCGCCATCCTCAATTCTTTGCTTCTTGTATATGCTTTTATAAAAATTTCTTGACACTTTTCTTCCCACCAGTACCCACCTTATTCACTAGTTGAGTTTCATTCACACTTAAATTTTCAATTGTTGGTGGATTGAGAAGACTTTTGTACTCGTGATACAAATTAAACAATGAAGACTCAATATTAAAAATAGTACTTTTCCTTTCTCCATTCCAGAAATGTGAATAAAGGAAATTCGCAAGGATGTGCATATGTCAGTGATAATACTAATTCTTTGACCATTCTTTTTAAAGTAGGTTTTCAATTTCATCTTTTCATCCATGTACATTTGATAGCAATCCTTATTAAATGACCAACGAGATGGAACCTTGTACCTATGACAAGTAGTGGCCATGCCATAAACTTTGTAAGACTTCCCCTTAACAAATCTAAAAGGCAATGCACCAATTACAGTCAGTTTTTCAATGGACTCTCTAACTAACAGAGGATCAAACTTCCAACAAGTTAAGTTCCATATTATCATTATTTGTTGCTTTAGAAGTCGTAATTGATTGTAAAGACAATTGCTTTTGATGAGTTTCTATACTACTAAGATTTTTCAAACAAGAATTAGCATGATTGTGCAATGAAGCTGTTAGCGATATTTTCGAAATATGCTAATTTCAACCTTGTCACGTGTGGTTAGGGTGCGGGCGTGCCAGAGAAATTATTTATCAATTATTAAAGACGGATAAGTTTGTGAAATTGTGCGCCGAAAATATGAATTCTAATCGAAGCGATTGGAGAGGGACGCAAGGATTGAAAAAGTCCCTCTTGGGTCTCTAGCGCTGTTATAAAAACTTTGCTAGATTAATTATTTTGATTTAAGCTAAGCGTATAAATTGAAGATGGGTAAAATAAAGAAATTAAATGTGTGAAATTGACACGAGATTTGGTGAAAAAATTGGTATTTTATTGATTTGATCAAGGTTTGAATACATATGTTCAAAAAGCATGGAATTGAAAACGAATTACAATTGAAAGATTTCTATACTAAACATATAGACAATCAATTGAATTGGAAAAAAACAAATCAATACAAGAAATTGAAATGCAATTAAAATAAAATTGAAATTCAACGACAAACTCGGAGCCACAATAGCTATCTCAGCTAGACGTTGAACTTTGATGTCGGCTTGAAATCCTCGGATGCACCACGGTCGGTTGGGCCCGTATGGTATACGATCTTGGCAATATCAAAACGTGTGGTAGGCAAATGGGGCAGATTTAACCCTTGACTTTGGTGGGATCGATTGAGTGCTTAAGGACTCGGAATTAGACGAGTAAATAGGCTAAACTTAATTTAAGAAAGTGAGGAACAAACTTCTTTAAGGGACCGAAGGCTAAAACAGACTCTAAATGGACGAAATTGGGAGTTGAAAATAACTGGTTGAATCTGGGAAATTCTGGAAACATAATATCTACAAGAATTTGGGCTGTAAAGATTGGCTTGTAACTTTTGTTGAAGGGATTGAAAGCAAAAAATGAATTTAAATGGACGAAATTGGGCTTTGAAAATATTTGGACGAATCTGGAAAATTAATTTGAAAATAGAATTCTAGCTAAGGATTAAGCAAACTAAAGGCTTATGAATGCTAAATTGAATTGAAAAAACTTGGAAAAAGGCTATTGGAACTTGAATTAAAGCTAAAATTAAGCTAAAAGAAGGAATTAAAGCTAAGAAAAATGAAGAACAAAGAGGAAGAACTCAAGAACTAAGAACTAAGAATAGAGAGCATTGGAAGGGACCTTAGGAATGGGTTTTTGTTGTGTTGAGTGAGTGAATAATTATGAAGAATGGAGGGTCTATTTATAGCATTTTGAGATGGCATTTTGAGTAATTAATCACCAACTAACCCTTATTTTTCTCTCTAATTTTGACCACTAACTTGCCACCTCACTAACTTCCTCAACCTCCACAAACCACCACTAACTTCCATGCCACATCACCCCACTACCTTGTGGTTAGAGAGACTTTTAAGGCTTGGGCCTAGGTGTGGGGATGGGCTAGGCTTCGTAGGTTAGCTCGTGGTTGTGTTCGGGTGCATTTGGAGAAGTCGGATGGACCGAAATGTCTTTCGGACGAGGATTGGCATCCAGGTCGCCGAGCTGACAACCACCTCACCGAGCTAAAGGTTAGTTTATATATATATATATATATATATATATATATATATATATATATATTATTATTTTTCATCCTTTTTATTTCTTTTATTTAGAAAAATGGAAACTATACCCTAAAATTAAATATAAGCTTTCTATATACATGAAAATAAAATTTATTTATTTTGGGCCAACAATTGCCCCCCTCTTTTGTGTATAAATTGACTAGGATTGAAAATTTGTACACAAAAGAATGTATTTAGGATTTTTTGAACCAATTTTTTTTTTCTTTCTTTCCTTTTTTTTATTTTGCTTCGTTTTTTTTTTCATAAGAGCCTCGTTTGAGCTCATGGATTTTTTTTACTCTTTTTTTTGTGAAAATGTGAGAAATAAAGCAGGAAAATTACAACTTGAAAACGTAATTTAAACAAACAAAACAAAGTAATATATACAACGAAATTAATCGAGATAATTATGCAAAAATAATAAATAATAACAAACTTGACCTCGTGACCTGATGAATGGTCTTAGTGGTCAGAATAAATTTAAGAAAATGGTTGTTCAGAACAGTTGTTTGATGGGATTAAATTTGATTTGTGATCAAATAAATACCAAAAGCTTGGTTCTGAGATAATTGATACTTTAGAATAAGGGATTGCTTCTGAAAATGATATGGAAATGGTTTGTAACAAGAGAATGGCTCGTAATTTGGAGTTTGAAGGATTTCAGGTTAATGAAAAATAACTTGTAGCTATAATAATGATGAAAATTAATTGGCCACAATTGGCTTGAATTGAGGAGTGGATAATGTTTATCCAAGCTAAATGGACTTCTAGAATAACCAAATTGGACTTTGTTGGATTGGATGTTGAAATTGGACGTGTTGGAATCATTTTAAAATTTGAAGGGCTCAAATGAAATTTTGCCAATTAATTGAGAAAGAAATACACAAGTTATTTGATGTAAGACAAATCAAATGACAATGGGGTGATTTCGAGTGAGAAAATTGGGGTTATAAGAAATCTTTTTGAGTGAAATAAAAGTTGAGAGTCATAATTTGGATATCAACGAAGAGATTGAGATTGGTTTTGAAGGAAAATGTGGCTTATGGCGGCCGAAATCAATTTTGGAAAAAAAGGCTAACCAGAACAGTTGTTTGATGGAGATTATGATTTTGAGATCAATAATTTCCAAAATCTTGGTTCTGGGTATTTTATTTAATTGGAATCAACTAATCGATTGCAAATACGATTTAGAAAAGGGTAATAATTGAGTGTTCCGGTTTGTGAGCTAGAGCTCGAAGCAAATGAAGAATATGACAATGGCAGATTATGAGATGAATAAAATTAATCAAAATCAATGATTAGGAATCGTGTATTAGACTTAAACTAAGATATTTGAATCATCAGATGACAATTATATAGAATAGAATTGGAGAAAAAATTTATTGGAAGACATGAATTTAACTGATCTTTTGAACTGAATTTGAGAAACTGGGATTTGAAGATTACGAATTTGAACCTAGAATTGAAGGTTGTCCTTGTTAAAGAAGAAGTAATGAAAGTACTCGTATCTACCTTCAAACTGGCTTTGTTTTCTTCTTTTTTTTCGTCTCACACAACATGTATGGTTAGTAACACGGTGTGTGGATTTTTTTTATTATATATATGATTTTTTATGAACGCAAAAATAACAATATATTTGCTAGTTAATTAACCTATTTACAAAGCGAACAACTAAAGAGATGAAAAAACAAAAATAGAAAATATGAACAAAATGAAAACACGTACAAAAATAATTTATTTTGAAAACTGAAATTTTTTTTTTTTTTTTGCCGACAGAAATGCCAACTTATTTTGGCCACGAATGGTCTTATGGGCTATGTTGTAAGTACAAAATCATGTTATAGCCTCATATAATAAGATGCCTAATAATATTTCTACAAGAGGGATGCGAGTTTCCATGTCGATGATCTTATTTTTATGACTTTCTTTCCGCATAATAAAGTATAATTGTAAACTAGAGTTTACATAAATAAACAAGGTTAAGAAGTAGAAACCTCGTGACTTGTCCGGATGGTAGGAAAGTTGAAGTAGACTGGCGAAAAGAAGAATCATGGTCTGCAAACTTGGTCCCCTGTTTGAGTTAACAAACTTCATAGTGATCACAGGCTCTGGAAAAACACGAGTTGTTGGAAGAATCATTAGAGGTATTTCTGGGGTGGATTCTCGATTAATCTCTTGATCTTGACTGTCCCCCAAACCATTATCATAGAAGTTTTCTTCATCCTGAATGAGTTGCGAATTACAGTCGTAGAAATATCTTCCTTATTTTCCTGAGTTTCTGAAGCCGCTTCTTCTTTGATATCGCAACTTTTCATAAAATCTTCTGATTTTAAAGACTTGACAAGAATGAGAGATTCTTCTAGAATAAATTCTTGCACCTTTTCCAGTTGGATGCCCCTCGGGTTGGATACCTCATCCTCTTGACTGGATTCTGAATCATAGCTCCAAGAAACATCTTCCTCATCTTCTTGAATTTCTACAGGTGCTTCGTGGATACCCCCCGAGTTAGAAGTGCTTGATGGGTCATCATCCTCCTGGCTGAAATCCGAATGGAGGTCATGAGATATATCTTCCTCCTCTTCCTGGGCTTGTACCACTGTCTTCTGGTTCATGTCAGGACTCCATAGAAATTCCATTGACTTCGGGGGATTTGCATATATGGGAAATACTTATAGAGTGGGTTCTTGTTGAATTGTTTCCTCTTTGCTGCCCTCTGAATCAAGATCATTGGACAAGACATCATCCTCTTCGCTGGATTCTGAAACATAGCTCCTAGAAACACCTCCTTCATCTTTTTGAATTTCTATAGGTGCTTCGTGGATGCCCCCCGAATCAAGATCATTGGAATTATTGTCATCCTCTTGCCTGGACTCAGAATCATAGTCGTAGGAGTCGTCTTCATCATCTTGACTTTCTATTGTCATCTCATCATTAGGAATCTTTGTTTTTGGAGGAGTTGGGCGTGTGGGAGATGCCTCTAAATTCGTACTGTGATGAAATTCTCCCTTTTGGATGCCCCCCCCAATAGCTTTCAATGCAGGCTCTTAAAGAAGCTGCTACATTAGCCGCCTGTTTCTTGATTTGATCCATTCTTTGATGATATTCATCATCCGCTGATTGTTTCTCCTCCATAAGTAATGATTCTCCATCATCCTCAACAACTTGGTCTGCTTACACCTCTGCCACATGACTGGAATCCTCGAGAGAATTTTGGTCGTAGCTCATTTTAGAGCACACAATATTTTCATATGTCTTATGCTCGACTGGAGCCTGACCATACTTTTTTCAAACAAGATTGCCGACAAGGACGATGAAAATGGAGGTTTTCATCCCTATAATTACAAATATAATTATTTCGGCAATAAGGATTACTCATCCGTAGATGCTCCCATACTTCAACATAATCAGGACCATGTGGATTCTTATGGGACTCTTGGACTTGCTCCACATAGCAACCATATTGATCATCATAGAATGACGCAGTTTGAACGTAAGCACAACACTTGCAATCAATATTATGTTCGTCACTATGAATAAACTGAACATAGCCATCATCGTAGCATCTAAAGACGGTATACCAATGGACCCACAATCCGGTTGCACTTATTGTAAAATGTCGATCTCGATTGAAACCACCAAAATACACCGGTATCGTAGCATCCCTAGCATCTTCATATGTTTTCCTCGTCATGGTTTGATTGCTTTGCACCTATTAATATTCAGAGGCATTCTCCGTGAATAATAGAAAAAATGGTTAAATTAAATTTATTATGAAAATAAAGTAAATAGATAAAATTGCATAAAGTAAGAGCATGGAATAATAATAAGCTAAATTGAAAAGCTGAGTGTGAGAAAAAAAAATTAATCGTGTTTATAGGAAAAAGGGCATTGAAATTTTTGGCGAAGCTTAAATAAAAGGTCCCACTGGGCGTGCCAAAAATTGTTAGCGTTAGCTAATAAATTTTGGTAAAGCGGAAGTGGGGCAAAAAAATAAATAAATGTGATATGAAAAAAGGTTATGGAAGAAAACATGTACAAAAACGGGTTCTAAAATTTTTGGCAAGCTTAAAAATCAAAAGGTCCCACTGGGCGTGCCAAAAATTGTTAGCGATATTTTCGAAATATGCTAATTTCAACCTTGTCACGTCTGGTTAGGGTGCGGGCGTGCCAGAGAAATTATTTCTCAATTATTAAAGACGGTTAAGTTTGTGAAATTGTGCGCCGAAAATATGAATTCTAATCGAAGCGATTGGCGAGAGACGCAAGGATTGAAAAAGTCCCTCTTGGGTCTCTAGCGCCGTTATAAAAACTTTGCTAGATTAATTATTTTGATTTAAGCTAAGCGTATAAATTGAAGACGGGTAAAATAAAGAAATTAAAGGTGTGAAATTGACACGAGATTTGGTGAAAAAATTGGTATTTTATTGATTTGTTCAAGGTTTGAATACATATGTTCAAAAAGCATGAAATTGAAAATGAATTACAATTGAAAGATTTCTATACTAAACATATAGACAATCAATTGAATTGGAAAAAAACAAATCAATACAAGGAATTAAAATGCAATTAAAATAAAATTGAAATTCAACGATAAACTTGAAGCCACAATAGCTATCTCGGCTGGACGTTGAACTTTGATGTCGGCTTGAAATCCTCGGATGCACCACGGTCGGTTGGGCCCGTATGGTATACGATTTTGGCAATATCAAAACGTGTGGTAGGCAAATGGGGCAGATTTAACCCTTGACTTTGGTGGGATCGATTGAGTGCTTAAGGACCCAGAATTGGATGAGTAAATAGGCTAAACTTAATTTCAGAAAGTGAGGAACAAACTTCTTTAAGGGACCGAAGGCTAAAACGGACTCTAAATAGACGAAATTGGGAGTTGAAAATAACTGGTCGAATCTGGGAAATTCTGGAAACAGAATATCTACAAGAATTTGGGCTGTAAAGATTGGCTTGTAACTATAGTTTCTGAGCATGGAATTGGGGAAATTAAATATACTAGATTGAACCTCAGGACGTCATAAACAACTTTGTTGAAGGGATTGAAAGCAAAAAATGAATTTAAATGGATGAAATCGGGCTTTGAAAATAATTGGACGAATCTGGAAAATTAATTTGAAAACAGAATTCTAGCTAAGGATTGAGCAAACTAAAGGATTAGGAATGCTAAATTGAATTGAAAAAACTTGGAAAGAGGCTATTGGAACTTGAATTAAAGCTAAAGGTAAGCTAAAAGAATGAATTAAAGCTAAGAAAAATGAAGAACAAAGAGGAAGAACTCAAGAACTAAGAACTAAGAATAGAGAGCATTGGAAGGGACCTTAAGAAGGGGGTTTTGTTGTGTTGAGTGAGTGAATAATTATGAAGAATGGAGGGTCTATTTATAGCATTTTAAGATGGCATTTTGAGTAATTAATCACCAACTAACCCTTATTTTTCTCTCTAATTTTAACCACTAACTTGCCACCTCACTAACTTCCTCAACCTCCACAAACCACCACTAACTTCCATGCCACATCACCCCACTACCTTGTTGTTAGAGAGACTTTTAAGGCTTGGGCCTAGGTGTGGGGATGGGCTAGGCTTCGTAGGTTAGCTCGTGGTTGTGTTCGGGTGCATTTGGAGAAGTCGGATGTACCGAAATGGCTTTCGGACGAAGACTGGCATCTAGGTTGCCGAGCTGACAGCCACCTCACCGAGCTAGAGGTTAGTTTATATATATATATATATATATATATATATATTATTCGTCCTTTTTATTTCTTTTATTTAGAAAAATGGAAACTATACCCTAAAATTAAATATAAGCTTTCTATATACATGAAAATAAAATTTATTTATTTTGGGCCAACAGAAGCTGTTCCATTTATCTTAGTATCGCAGACAAGTACCTTTTCACAATAAATTCATTTACCTCTATCACGACCTTCTTTATCTTCATACTTTGTGAAATGCTTCCACACACTACAAAAAAATGATCATCGGGGACGGCTAAATGTGTCTCCAAAAATAAAGAAAATTGTCCCCTATACCTTTAGGGGACAATTTTTGTCATCCTCTTGTTTCGTCCCCTATGTGAGCGTACCCGATTCTATAGGGGACAAAAAGTTGAGTCGTCCTTATTTTGTGGGACAATTGTCGTCCCTAAACATAGGGACTAATGTCGTCCCCATTCTAAGGGACAAATATCGTCCCCGTTTCTAGAGACGATCGTCGTCCTCATACAAAGGAGACAAGTTTCGTCCTTATTCTTAAGAGGACAGTTTTTTTATCTCAAAAGAATAGGACAATTGTCATCTCCATGTAAAGGGAACGACTTTTATCCTTATTCTTAAAGGATGATTTTTTTTATCTCTAAACAAAGGGGCAATTGTTGTCCCCATGCAAAGTGAACGACTTTTTGTCCCTTCATTAGGGGACAATTATTTGTCCTCAAATGAAGAAATGAATGATGTCATCACCAACCAATAAAAAAAATATTTGGATTGAAGAGAGCACCAACACATAATATAGATAACATAATATAAGAAGTTAGTATGACAATTATAGCAGCTAAAAAAGTATGCATACTAGTAGAAAAGATATTTATAAGATACACATATACCTTGGCTAGTGTAGCTAAATCCTCTCGATGAGTTTTACATTCATAATTGGTGTGACCTTTTGCTTATTGCCTTCCTGAAATGAAAATAATTACCAGATTTCAAAAACTTATGATAAAATATCAGCTACTTGAATAGACGCAAAAATACAAAACATTGTTCTTTTCTGCAAGCAAACACTAGTGGTGATTAGTGCAAAATGAGAGCATAAAAAATACTGGAAAGCTTATAATTTTATCTGAAGGGCAATACTATATTTAGAACCTTGTAATAGTAATAAAAGTTGTAACAATAAAAACTGGATACCTTGAGAAATCTTCCAAAGAAAGGGAGTGGAATGGAGAATGGTGCTAGAGATAGACAAACTCGGACATTATAACCAAATCTATCAAAATTGATAATAAAAATACCAGCTTACCATTTGTAAGGGACTAGTGCTAGAATTAGAATCGAGAAAATGGATTCCCTAAAGATGCCTTGTGGTATGGCTCCTCCCAGAAAAATGATTTTTATTGCTTGAATCAGAATTACTTTGTTTTTCCACTCCATCCAAATCAACACCTATAAGCTGCAATAATTTACTTGAAAAAGTGTTTTTAACTGAACTAATATATTATAATCAAAACACTATGATAAGAAGCAATTATCACTTATATTATGCAATGAAAATAAATAAGATAAGTGTACCAATTTTTGTTGAAAATATATATGATATGGATATAAACAAGTTACAGAATTATTATCAATTTAAGGTCATTACAAACTTCAAACATGCTATTTGGTAGGTTTTTCACCACTTTGCGTTGAAAGGGTCTTGATATTGGATTGCATTTACAACATCAATTTCATTATCGAACTCTTTAGCAGATGAGCCACCCAAATAATAAATCGAAAAAATATATTACTTTCTACATTATATTAAGGTCTACATAGAGAATAATGTACAAGCAACCAAGCTAAATGTCATATATTTAATCCTTAGTTAGTAAATAAAAAATAATATTGATAAATTATTCTTAGCAGATAAACTAAATGCCTACTTACCCATCGATAATGACGTTCAGGAGAACCTTAGAGCCAATTGCTAGTCCAGCTAGTTCACCAATATGCATAGTACAAAACAAATAATCTTAGTCATTCCAATATTGCATATTACTTTCAAAGAAACTATATAATAAAACTGAAATTGTTTCATTTGATAAATACAAGGAAGATTGGAATCAAAAAGTCAACAAGTAGGCAACTGAAATCAATGATTATGTGAAGAAATTATAAATTACAGCTCTATTATCTATGGCTACACTAGAGATAAAAAAAATGAGATAGAGTGTGATTATTAACTCAATCACAAAAGTCTGCATATTAGACTCTACTGAGGTTGTTCCTTATTTTATTTCAATTTTAGAACTTTTCGGAAGTAAACAAACTTCATTGACGAGGCACAAGGTAACTACTCAATTGATTATTTCGATTAACTATACACATCCTTAAATTATATTGCCCCTACAATGTTCAAGACTTAAAATTGGAGATTCCGAAACAACAATAATCAATTTACCTCTACAGATAACAGAACATGAGAAGTTATATACACTAACTCTAAATTAGGAATGTAATAACAATTCAACTAAAATAACAACGATCATTATGATCAAGAAGATCGATACCTAAGAAAAACAAATTAACAAAACTCAAACCACTATATATATATATATGTTATATACGTACTATAGTCCACACAAATTCTAGTTTAAATTGAAATTCTAAGCTTATAATTAATCGTAGAGATTTCTTTATGTTGTTCAGTAGAAGGAAATAAAATTTCATTTCTAGCCATTTATTGTGCTAAATCGCTTAAAATGATCCCTAATTTTGCTTAGCTTATCCTACATTTTCAATGTTACACAAGGCATTTGAAAGCATAAATGTACTGATGGATCATTTAGGGCGGGCTTTTCTTCAATTGTGTTAATCAATTCTTCCTTCCTGTAAAATGTATATGACAGTCTTCCAAGTCCCAAAAACTCACATTATAGTGAGTCGGCTTTTTTGCCAAATCAATATTTTGAATGAATTTATATTTAAATAAACCAGAATAACCATTGAAATCAAATGTGAACTTCATTGAATTTATTGAAAATAAATTGATATTCAATAACCTTTGTAAAATAAAGGCTAGATGGTTCTAAACAAAAGTTGATGTTTTATGTCTCCTGAGGCCTTCGATTACAAACCACCCAAATTATATATATTTAATCAACTAGATATATATAATCTAAGAAAAATTGAAATTAGAAAACCCCCAAAATTTATCAAAATCCCCAAATTATATATAGTGAAAGAAATTTAACTTAAAAATCCTAAATGTTAGTAAAATAGTTAAGGAAATCAAACCTTCAATTTCATGTAACAGTTGAAATCAAAATAGAAAAATCACCTCAATACGTCCTCCCTGCCGTGAGGTAGCCGTTGTAACCACAACCCCTGCCAACAATTCTGCCATCGGTTTACCCAAATAAAAAAGAACAAACGAAATAAGGAAGCTCAGATAAGGGTAGTCGGAGAAAGAAACAAGTATTAGAGAGGATGAACGAAGAGGGAGGCAAAGCCGGAGATGGACGAAGAAGTAAAAAAGGAGGCGTGAAGGAGAGAGAAGCGAGAAAGGAAAGAACGTGTGAAAAAGGATATAATTTTGTCCCTAAAAATTTATGTATAAAATTTATAAATATTAGTAAATATTTATTATATATTTTTGTCCTCAATTCTAAGTTAAAAAAGCAAAAGAGACTGTTAATAAATTAGTCCCCCGAAAAAAAATTGAAAAAATAGATTTAAGGATAGTATATATAAATTGTCCTTCATTTTTGTCCCAAAAAGTCAATTATTTTGTAGTGACATTGTGGATCTAGACTTTACTTGTTTCCTATTTTTAGTCTTTGCCTTAGAATTTGCATAGCTTTGGGTAGAATCAAAACGTTGCTTCTCATATCTAGCAACATTTTCAATAGCATTAACATTTCCACCAATATTTCCAGTAACAGAAACACTTGTAAGAATAATAGGTGGGTGTTGCTCCTGATTTTGATTCCCAACAGCTTCATTAGTATCCATTTTGATGATAAAATACAAAAAAAAAAAAAATGATTACAATTTAAAAAGAACAACAGAAAAAAATCATAAAAATGTGTTTTACTAATAAATATAATATTGACAATTTTAATAGAAATTAATAAATATTGATTACTCCATTTTTTGACAAATAGACCGGCACAATATATTCATTATAAATTGTAATATGATATTGATAACTTCATTTTACATTCACTTTTGTTTTCCTAGAAATAAAATTACCGAAATTAAATATGAAATTCAAATATAACACAATCAAATATTAATTACCATGACCAGTTTCCCAATTAAGCATGATCCCCACACATAAATCTAAGTTTCCTTTTTAAGAAAAATTAAACTAATTAATGACTATTAAAATCAATTTTTTTTGATAGGAAAATGAAAAGAAAAACAAAACAGTCCAAAAAAACTAACCCGGGATTAGCCTCGGAAAGCTAACCCCCACAAGATCATCAGAGAGTAAAGAACGGAGGAACTCTAGAAGAAGCGAGAATGATGAAACCCCTAACGTCCTCTCATGACCTTCTGCAGCTAGGCGATCAGCAACCCTGTTCTACTCTCTATAGATATGACCAAAGCTGATAGACTCAAAGAAATGGCATAATCTCTTGATCCCTTTTACTAAATTTTGGTTATCCAAACACACAGCTCTGTTATTGGTGATGAAGTTAACCGCCTCAAGGTTATCAGATTCCACCATAAGCCTTTTCACACCCAGACTCTTGGCAAGCCTAATCCCAGAGATATATGATAAAATTTAGTTCCTTTTAAAGTTCACCATTAAAATCACATGACTTCAACATATATGTAAATTAAAAAAAATAAAAAAACATCAATATTTGTAATTAATTGACAACCATTTACTTGGAGTTTCTATATAAATAGTCAGTAAGGCAAGCATCATGATGGACCATTTTCGGTGGACTTAAATTTTTAACTAAAGCAATCATTGACTTGAGCTTCATTTTAGTTAATTACTAATATACAAACAAATATATATATATATATATATATATATATATATTTATTTATTTATATATTAAGTTCCGTTGGAATTTAATTACACCAATATTTTTTCTGGCTAACCGATAACTAATTACCAAACAATAAAATTTCAGTTTGGTTTGGTAATCGGTTATCAGTTATTTTGCTCACTCGTAACTACAAAATCCAACAAACCCAACTTAATGAATTATATGTGATAAAAAATTTGAACATCAATAACCTTTTCTTCATGAATTTCCAAATCTAGTGGCTATGACACAAAATTAATAAACATTTCTTCAATTATTTAGTACCAAATCAAGCTATGAACCTTAATCTATTATAAAATCTTTATTTCGTAGGTTTGATTCACCGTTTTAATCATTAATCCAAAACCTGGTTTTAGAACTAACATTTTCTAAATGAAATCCTGACACCAGGATGATGAAATGATCAATTGTAAAAAAAAAAAGTCTTTGAAGAAATCTCATAAAGTGCAGACTAACTAATTTATTTATTCAATTCATGTCATTCTTATTTTAGCTATATATGGTTATCTTATATCAGAATTAAATAATAAATCATACCATCGTAATTATTTGTTATGATCAAACATAAATATTAATGTTTTTCTACTGTTTCTTTTGCATATTCCATAATTGAATTTCAAGAAACCTTACCCAAGTGCCCATAAGATAATATTTGCATAAACTCTCTTAAAAAAACCATTACAAATCATTATTTTCTCTGCCATCAAATTTGCCTCTATGTTTCCCTTGCTCATCACTTTGCACCTTTTCTTCATCCTCACATTCATCATCTTGACAAGCATAAATCACTCAAATATCAATTAAGACTTCTTTTCCTTTAACCAAGGTTCTCGAGGCTGTTTTTGCTCTATTACCTTAAGAAGTTGGCTCATCTTCAGTAATGTCAATAGGATTAGTTTTAGTGTTGTGAAAACCGAGACCAATCCTATGGTTTCTTCCCGAGCGCCTCGTGTTCCGATCATAAATTGGTCCACCCGATTTTGCCTTTGCAATTTGCTCCGCATGATTGGGAAACTTTATCGTTATAGGCCTAAGAGTTCTCAACTCCTCTCCCGAGCTTCCGCTTGCATCTGTTAAAAGAAAAAATAAAAAGAAAATTTCAGATTAGCAAGCTGAAATTGAAAAAAATGAAAAAGTCATAAAAAAGCAAAAATGACAAAAAGAAAATAAGAAGACAGTAATAAAAAAGAATCAAGAGTTTAGAGTTTTACCAGTGGGAGGCATACACCAGTTGAAAAGATTGTTCCAACAAGAATCGAAACTCGGGTGATCCGGATAAAGGAAAATTATCCCATGGTATTTCTCCAAACCAGTCTCAGCTTCTGCAAGAGCAGCTGAGATGTCATTCTCACTTTCAGCTTCTGCAAGAGCAGCTGAGATGTCATTCTCACTTTCCCCATGCCTTTCTTGAATAGAAGGAAATGGCAAGGATCCAGGAATGCCTTGGAACAAGTCAAGCTGTCGAGCCCATAAACAAGGAGCATATAATACCATCCCGGTAGCTGACGCTCTCGAACTTCGACTTTTAGAAGTTCCATAATGCAACTTCCTTGTCAAACAAAATAATTTCCACCACTCATGGTCTTTTGGTCTAGTGGCATGAAAGAAGGTTCTAGCATATGAAGGTAAGTACGTGTCATCCCGAGTCGAGAAAATGAAAAAGTCATTGAGAGATGAAGGAATCCTAGTCCAGAAATATTGCAACACTTCTTTTCAAGCTTAAATCAGAGGTACGGTAACACATGTCAATCCCTATGAATTATGACTCAGGCTTGTAAATCCCCGTTGACAAGTGTGGGAAATAAGCAAAAAGCCAAAGCTGGAAAAGCCACAAGCCGCCTTTCAATTTAGTAAACGGATGGTCTGTCACTGTAATGGACAAACGGTGATAGGTGTTTGCCAAAAGCATTGTCCCTAATGCAAGTTTCTGTCCCATCACTAAGGCCTTAGCGATCACGAGTACTTCCGCAGTCGGAGAACATCCCATAGGCTCGAAAATCCATTGGCTCAAGAGAATCCAAACAAAAATTAAGTGATCATCTTCATCGAAGTTTTGTTTGCCTGCAAGTTTGGTTATCATAGTAACATAAGTTCTCGAACCCTTGCCTATCACATTTGGGAAGGCATCACAATTAACCCGACTTGGAACTTCATCCCCAAAAATTGGTAGCCCAGTAATTACCACCACGTCCCTCAAAGTAATCGACATGGGCCCGAGAGGTAAAATTAAAGAATTACAGTGAGATGACCAAAAATTCAAAGCCCCTTCCAATACCGTGGCAGCCATAGTAATCTCGTGAAGTGATAAATAAACAAGTCCAGATATGCCCATACATTCCCAAGCTGCCGAATAAGTACCTTCAATTTTCTTAACAAGATCATTCCATTCCTTAAAGTATCGAGGAAAGATAAGTGATTTTTTGGTTGAATGGAGCTCACGAGTATTGATGTTTAAAGCTAAATCTTGATCACTCGAGAGCGGAAATGGAGGAGGCGGCGGTGCATCAGGCTCAGCTGTAGGTCCGCACGACATGAGCATGTCCTACAAATTCAGAGAAAAATTCAGCAGGTTATCAAATAATTTCCATCACACAACTTGCAAACTTGCAGCATCAATTTTCATATGAGTTTTACCTCGGTGAGCTTCATCTTCTTGCCAAGCCATGAACCGGGAGAAATCATGTAAGCATGTGATGAGGAAGCTGTCAAGAACGCGATCAAACTCGTTAAAATTTGGTTTGCAAGCAATTCATTTGCATTTATTATTTACCAAATGATTATCAACAAGTTTGAAGCTCATTAATTATGAAAAATCAAGTGAACATGGAGAAAAAAACGCAAAACAGAGAAGCAGTAGTCGAGCTCCCTACCATTAATGGTGGAAACTGTCAAAATCAAAATTTTCGAATCGTTTCACTTCAAATTAGTTCATAGAGCTCATATACATAGCCTAAACACCAGAAACACCTTCAAATTCGAATTCCACAAACCCAAAACACCCACACCTAAACATACATTTTTTGCGCAAATACTTAAACTGATAACTAGTGGTGAATTTCCAATCAGTTTCCTTCCATGTGGGGGCGTCGTTGGGTTCGACGGGGGGAAGCTCCGATGCCAAAGTCAGTATGAAAATGGAGAATAAACTGTATTGACAAGGTAGGGTTTAAGAGAGAGAATGAAAGTGTGTACCTCAATAGCTTGGGGTGCAAACTATTTATAGTCATCTGATCATAACTTCCAGTAACCCGAAAGTCCCCATTAATGCCTCATTAATGGCGGTTACGGATCTTCCTTAAGTGTGGCCGTTGTTCCATTAACTGCTTTTATTGGGAATCGGCTCTACCATTTGGCGGGCGGATCGAGGCATAATGGCGGGTCTCACGTAGGTTTGACTATGGATAATGTGTGGTGGAATCCAGGTGATCCGCCACAAGGATGACTTGTTTGATACACCATTGCTTCCTTGGCGCTCCCAATACGCTGCCGTTTCGGTAAATATCCTCTTTGATCCCGTGGAGAATATCTCGATGTTATCAGAAGCCCCCACAAAGTTCCGTTAAAGTCCTTTAGGGCTTTTGCACTTCCTTGCACGCCGTCATGATGAATCAAATTTATGGTCACTCTGTTCCAGGACATTCATAGAGCGACATGTGTCTTAGGCGCGTTGCTCGAGGTGTGATGTGATATCTTCTTCAACTTCTCTCTTTTCTCTCCGATTCATTTGCGTTTTCCTCCCTCATTTTGCTTTGAGTTTTTCTAGAGCTTTTTCCAGCGTCAAGAATCTTCAAAGCTTCCAACTCTCATGTAAGTGAACCTTTTCGTCTTGTTTTCTGGGTTTTTATGAGTTCTTCCTCTGAGTCTACCATCGAACTCTTTAATCTGACCACTTCCTCTGAAACTATAATTAGCTGGACCACTTCTTTTGAGAGTTCTAATTCTTCTGAGAGTACACCTAGTTGTGATTTAACCGAGTTGTGCAACTCGGCGAGGGAGAGTAGAAGTCGTCAAACTCGTTTAGTTAGGACTCGGAATTTTCCCGTCGTCGCGACCCATATTGTTCCGGCAATAGATTCTAGGAGATTTTCTAGAATGGAGGCTTCTCCTTCGACTCTGTTTAGGAAAAAGTTGCCTAGGGCGGAGTCTACTTTGTCCCGTATGAGCGCTTCGGATCTAGCTAATTTGGCGGATCGTTACCCCTGGATCAAAGATTACAAGATTGAGTTGGCGGCTGCTCATCAGTGACCCGCCTGTCCGCCCATAGGTTACCTGTCCATTTATAGCTGTCATGTGGAGAGGGGATTCCGTCTTCCTCTTCCTAAAATGATGGCGGATATCATGGAGTACTTTGGGATCACTGTCTGCCAGCTGCATCCAAATGGCTGGTTAGATATGGCCCTAGACTGTTATTTAGCTTCGAACCTGGGGGTAGTCTGTAATCCTCGAGTCTTCCGGTCTCTTCACAAACCCACGAAGCGAAAGTCCAAGTCTTTTTATACCTTCGCCAAATTCAAAACTTATTCGCCCTTCTGCGGTAAGATGTCGAACGTCCATCTCTGGGACGAAAGATTTTTCTTCGTAAAGATGAAAAAGGACGAACCCCTGGGATTTCCGTCGGTTTGGAATGCCAAACCTCTGCACATGTGTTAAGCCCAAAATATACCTAAAATATCATAAATAATTACATCAATATTGCTACGAATTTATGCTATTTATACCTATTTAGAATACTTTTACTCTCGAATATGTTTCTTTCATGCAAGGTACATAAATATTTGGTAAAATCCAAAAAGGAGTAAAAAGAGCTCAAAAATAGAAGAAAAGCCCTACAAAAGGAGTCGAAGACGACGAAAATTAATAACGCCAAGTCGAGGACACGAACGAAAGCTGAAAAACCGAAAAAGCTCCGTGCCGCGACCGCGGCCCCCCAAATTCACGGTCGCGACACGCGTCCTTCAGCCTTTCTTCCCTTCGTCCGAAGTACAATTGATGCTCCCCCATTCTCGATACGAGCAAGAGATTTTAGAAGCCTAGTTACACACTTTCGTTTTCGACGAAACGCGATCGTTCGGGTGGATAAAGACGTCCTTTCGCAGCGGACACGATCCTTCACAAAGGGACACGACACTTCAATCAAGACTCTTCAGCATCTATAAATAAAGAGTTGATGGAGAGTTGAAAAAATAATAATGATATAGTGTGATATATGCGTAGAAGAAAGAGATTAGTGTAGAATTTATGCAGAAATTCCGAATCAAGTGATTCAGAAGTTAGATTTCGATTCTGTTCAAAAGCAATATGATGTACACACATTGTTTACAAAATAATAACAAAATCAGTAGCGTTTAGACATTGTTCCAGTTTAGTTTACATTTTGGTAGTGGACCGACCCAGTCTCTATTACGAAGATTCAGCGAGAAGATTGAGTAGAGGATTCGCCCCTGAGCCTCACAAACTCTAACGAAACCCAAGGAAAGGATTGACAACCCGTTCACTTGCACGCCGTCGAAGAATTCAATGCTCCATGTTCTCTGTAAACTTGTATCAATTTATATTTCATCTAATAAAGTCCGTTCTATTCGATAGATTTTTATGCAGCACTTATGGTAGCCAATCCACTAAAGTGACTGCTGGTGTTTTCATTAAAACGTAGTTTAATCCAAAATCTTTACAAGGAAACTTTGTTGAACACTTAGGCAAATTATTATCTCGGTAGAGTTTTAATTTGGTTAAGGGCAATTATCCCGGATAAGGGTTTTGTCGCGTTCAAAGCCTATTAATTAGAGGTTCCGTCATTTATTTCATCTTTATAATTCGTACAAAGTTTAAAGTTGTTTTCTTTGCTTAATGCAAACGAATATACTTGTTTACTTTTCTAAAGTACTAAAACGTTCCTGTTTTGCATATTCATTATTAATCAGATATTTTCTAACATCTTCACATTCTAATCTAATTCTCATTCTAGCAATTTCAAAACCAAAACCGATTAAACGATTTTCCCATATTATAAACCTTAAAGTAAATTAACCGATTGTAAATAAGTTTTGTTAAAAAAACATTCCATGTGGGATCGATATCTTTTATTACTACAAGCGTATACCGTGCACTTGCGGAAATCGCTCAACAAGTTTTTGGCGCCGTTGCCGGGGAATGCCAAAATTTTTGACAAAATTTTAAATTTTTCGTGTTTTATTACGAATCTAGGTTTATTCATACTTATTCAAACTTTTACATTTTATTTATTTTTAATTACTAACATATTTATTTTTCAAATTCTGTTTTGTAGGTAGTTTCGGTTCGTGCGAATTTTCAAGTTCATGCGCAGTTCTCGAAGTTCGGGCACGTCACCAGATCCTATTGACCCAGAAATTGAAAGAACTCTTAAAAAGAACAAGAAAGAAAAGAAAAAGAAAAACAAAACCCCAATAAAAACTAAAATTACCGAGCCAGAAGTTATGGCCACACTTATGGATTACACTAGGCCAGGAGTGGCCGGTGTAACAAACAGTATAGTTAGACCCCAAATTAATGCAAACCAATTTGAAATTAAGCCTGCGTTGCTTAATATGTTGCAAAATAATGTAACGTTTTACGGGTTACCTAACGAAAATCCTAATACCCATTTGACAAAATGTGACTGCAGAAGCAATCAATCTTCGCCTTTTTCCTTTTACTTTGAAGGATCGAGCCAAAGAATGGTTAACTTCTATGCCAGCCGCATCAATTGAGACTTGGGAGCAATTAGCCCAAGCATTTTTATCAAAAATTTTCCCTTTAGCAAAAACCGCAAGAGTCATTAAAGAGTTAACGTCTTTTTCTCAAAATGATAGTGAAACTCTATATGAGGCTTGGGAACGTTTTAAAGAACTTCAACGTTTATGCCCACACCACCAATTGCCCGCTGAACTTTTAATGCAAACATTTTATAATGGACTAAATCCTACAACTAGAGGTTCATTGGACGCTATGTCTGGAGGGTTATTCATGAAGAAAACATCTGCCCAAGCAAGAGAACTTTTGGAGGAAATGGCAATGAACAGCAGTATGTGGCCCGCGGAACGTGGACACCTACCATCAGCGAAACCATCATCCTCAACTACATCATCAGTTAAAGGTATAGTGAATCTTGATCCAGTAGCGATGTTGCAAGCCCAATTTTCTGCCTTGTCGCACAAAATTGATCGGTTTATGGCACCGTGTGATCCGAATGGTCAACTAATCCGAACGGATGTGGATTATGAAGGTATGAGTGAAATTGAACAGGTAAACTTTGTCCAAGGACAAAACCAAACTAATAACCCTTATTCCAATACATATAATCCTGGATGGAGAAATCATCCTAACTTTAACTGGAGAGATAGTAATAACAATAATGTTAATGCTAATCAAAATCGTACTAATAATTATCAAAATCAATCAAGAGATACGATTAGCACTTTATCTTCTAAAATCGACAAATTCATTGATGCGATGAGCGGAAAAATAAGTAATCACGACGATGGTTTTAAACGGATCGAGAATAAATTCGATCAGCTTATTAAAACCAATCATCCAACATCCATAATTTGGAGATTCAAATTGGACAACTCGCTAAATCAATTCCATCCCGCAAAGAGGGAAGTCTTCCAAGCCATACGGAAGAAAATCCGAAAGAGCATGTTAAGGCTATCACTCTTCGTTCAGGGAAAAACTACTTAGGCCCGGAAATGCCCGGAAATTCGACCTTACCTGGAACTGATTTACCAAAGCCCAAAGAAGATACATTAAAACAAAAAGATGCACCGATTGACTCTAGTACGAAAACTTTTGTACCCAAACCACCTTTTCCACACAAAGTCCGCAACAAGGACTATGACAAACAACTTTTAACATTTTTAGACAAACTTAAAAATTTGCATATTAATTTAACGTTTATGGATGCAATTACGCAAATTCCCAATTATGGTAAATTCCTCAAAGAGTTAATTTCAAAGAAAATCAGTTGGGAAGGAATTTCATCCATTTCACTAACTGAGGATTGCAGTTCGATTGTGTCAAGCAATTTGCCCACTAAACTCAAGGATCCCGGATGTTTTACCATTCCGTGTAAATTGGGAGATATTGAATTTCCAAGTTGTCTTTGTGATTTAGGAGCAAGCATTAACTTGATGCCATTATCTATTTTTAATAAGTTAGGCTTAGAAGAAGACATCAAACGTACCAATATGGTTTTGCAATTAGCGGATCAAACCACTAAAAGACCATACGGTATAATTGAGGATGTTTTAGTTAAAGTTGACAAATTTATTTTTCCTACCGATTTCGTTATTTTAGATTTTGCTTATGATGTAAATTGTCCGCTAATCTTTGGTAGACCGTTCATGAACACGGGACGTGCTCTAGTTGATGTGTCGGAAGGGAAAGTAGTTTTACGAATAGGAGATGATAAGATTGAGTTTGATATGAACCAAGCGATGAAATATCGTATGGAAGATTTCGCTTGTATGAAACTTGATTTAATTGAAGAATGTGTAAATGACATTGTTCAAAAAGAAGAAATAATAGAACCTATAATGAGCGAGGAACTAGAAGATAAGGACCCAGAACCTTTGATTCGAGAAGATGGACCAGTTCCGCCTTCAATTGTAGTTCCACATAAATTAGAACTTAAGGAATTACCAAGTCATTTGAGGTACGCTTTCTTAGGCGAAGGCGATTCTCTACCTATTATTATCTCTAACAAACTAACACAAGTTCAAGAAGAGAAATTGAAAGTAGTTGTTAGAAATAGGATAGGAAGTATGGGTTGGCAAATTTCAGACTTAAAAGGTATTAATCCAAGTATTGTAATGCATAGAATTCATTTAGAAGAAGATAAGCCACCTAAAGCGGATAGGCAAAGACGCCTAAATCCGAACATGAAAGAAGTAGTAAAAAATGAAATTACTAAACTTCTGGATAATGGAATCATCTACCCTATCTCGGATAGTGAATGAGTTAGTCCAATCCATTGTGTACCTAAAAAGGGAGGCATAACAGTTGTAAGGAATGAAGAAGGTGAATTAATACCTACGCGAACCACCACTGGTTGGAGGGTTTGTATAGATTATAGAAATTTAAATAAAGCAACTAGGAAAGATCATTTTCCCCTTCCTTTCATTGATCAAATGATCGAAAGGATAGCTGGTCATGCTTTCTACTGTTTTCTTGATGGTTACTCCGGATTCTTTCAAATATACATTTACCCGGATGACCAAGATAAAACAACCTTCACATGTCCTTACGGAACATTTGCATATAGAAGAATGCCCTTTGGTCTATGTAACGCACCTGCAACATTTCAACATTGTATGACTGCGATGTTTAATGATTTCATTGAAGATATCATGGAAGTTTTTATAGACGATTTTTCAGTTTATGGAGATTCTTTTGATTCGTGCCTAGAAAATTTGGATAAAGTTTTGTCTAGGTGTGAAGAAACAAATTTGGTATTAAATTGGGAAAAATGTCATTTCATGATTGACGAAGGAATTGTTTTAGGTCACAAAATATCTGAAAAAGGATTAGAAGTAGATAGAGCAAAAACCTCAGTAATAGAGAAATTACCCCCTCCAACTTCTGTTAAGGGAGTAAGATCATTCTTAGGACATGCTGGTTTTTACAGAAGATTTATTAAAAAAAATTCTGTAATTTCCAAACCACTTACTAATTTACTCATGAAAGATTCAACCTTTGATTTTAATGAAGAATGCGTTAAAGCATTCGAAACATTGAAAACAGCTTTAGTCAGTGCACCTGTTATTGCTAAACCCGATTGGGATCTACCATTTGAAATTATGTGTGATGCAAGTGATTTAGCTGTCGGATGTGTTTTAGGTCAAAGGAAAGATAAGAAACTTCATGTCATTTATTATGCAAGTCACACACTGTCTGGTGCACAATTAAACTACACTACAACAGAAAAAGAAATGTTAGCCGTAGTTTTTGCATGTGACAAGTTTAGGTCATATTTATTAGGTTCAAAAGTTATTATTTATACTGATCATGCAGCATTAAGATATTTATTTGCTAAAAAGGATGCAAAACCACGTCTAATTAGATGGGTTTTATTGTTGCAAGAATTTGATATAGAAATTAAAGACAAAAAGGGAGTTGAAAACCTTGTCGCCGATCATCTATCGAGACTTGAAGATGAAAACGGTCCTATAGGTGAAACTACCGGTATACGAGATGATTTCCCTGATGAACACCTCTATCAAATAAAAAGTGCCATGTCACCATGGTATGCAGATATTGCTAATTATCTTGCAGCCAATATTGTTCCGGAAGGATTAGATTTCCAACAAAAGAAGAAATTTTTCTTCGATATTAAACAATATTTTTGGGAAGATCCCTTTTTGTTCAAGACTTGTGGTGACGGGATAATTAGGAGATGCGTTGGTGAAAATGAATACGAATCCATAATGTCGGAATGCCATTCTAGCTCTTATGGAGGACATAATGGAGTTAACAAGACATCTGCTAGAATATTTGAAAGCGGTTTCTTTTGGCCTACGATGTTTAAGGATGTCCGTTCATTTATCACTCGTTGTGATAAGTGCCAAAGAACAGGAAATTTAGGAAGGAAAGATGAGATGCCCCTAACAACCATATTAGAAGTTGAAGTCTTCGATATGTGGGGAATAGATTTCATGGGACCTTTTCCCCCTTCCAATGGTAAAACTTACATATTAGTTGCCGTCGATTATGTTTCGAAGTGGGTTGAAGTAATTGCAACCCCGACGAACGATTCTAAAGTTGTCGTTAATTTTCTTGACGATATATTCTATAGATTTGGTTGTCCAAGAGTTATCGTTATGATGGTGGTACTCATTTTATAAACAAGAGTTTTGAAACGCTTATGAAAAAATATGGAGTGCGCCACCGCGTATCAACGCCGTACCATCCTCAGTCAAATGGTCAGGCGGAGATATCAAACAGAGAACTCAAATGGATTCTCGAAAAAACAGTTTCATCTTCTAGAAAAGATTGGTCTTCTAAACTCAATAATGCGCTATGGGCATACCGTACTGCATTTAAAACGCCAATAGGAATGACTCCGTACCGTTTAGTGTATGGTAAGACATGTCATTTGCCAGTCGAATTAGAACATAAAGCCTATTGGGCTATTAGAGAACTAAACTTTGATTTGCAACAAGCAGGTAAGAAACGTTTGCTCAATTTGAATGAGTTAGATGAGTTACGTCATCTATCTTACGAAAATGCAAAGATTTATAAAGAAAAAGTGAAAAAATGGCATGATGCCAAAATTAAAGTCAAACACTTTAATATTGGGGATAAAGTGCTGTTATTTAATTCACGACTTTGTTTATTTCCAGGAAAACTTAAGTCCAGATGGTTAGGACCATATTTAGTCGTAAAAACATTCGATTACGGTTCTTTAGAACTGGAAGGTCCTACCAGAGTTTGATTCAAAGTTAATGGTAATCGATGTAAAATCTATTACGAAAATATTTCCCAACTAGGAATTGAGTTCGTAACAAGATTGTCTGACGTATAAATTACTCAGTTTTTCTTACACAGTTTATTTTGTTTTATTGTTTTTATATTTTTGTTCATTTATTTTATTTTATTTTTGTTATATTTTTTTTTTCAAAATGCCATTTTTATGATTAGATGACTTTATGTTATGATTAAAATGCATAAAATATTTCTATTTCATGATTTTAGATTTAATTTTTAGGAAATTGAGATGAATTTGAAGTTTCAGGCAATTCTCTGCCGAGAATTTAGAATTCCCTGCCGGGAATCCCTTTATTTAAGAATGTCACAAACAAGTTCGGATTTCTCTGTTCATACCGAGAATTTTTAAATTCTCTACCGTGAATCAGAAGGTAGCTTAGACGCCTGATTTCCGCAAGGAAATCAGCGTGTCGTGACCGCGGCTTTGCCATTCGCGGTCGCGACACGCGTGTTTCCTGCACTATTCAGGTCTGAAACACTCTAATCTTTTCGACAAACCTCTTGGTAATTGAAACATTAAGTTTCTTCATTCCCGAAAGGTGCAATTTATACCTTTTCATAATTAAAACGATACCTCTTTTCATCTTGAACTCTTATAAATTAATCTTAGAGGATTCAAGTTCTGTTACAATTCTTTTCATCTTTGTCAGAACTCTGATTTTTTTTCACAAAACACCGTTCTTTGCTAAAGTAACACTAACTTTGCACCATGCCTACCAAATACAAATCACCTAGGCACAATGCTGCCTCAATCAACAAACGCCCAGACTTATCCAAGCGATATGGGGCGCCTTTTCCTATTTTTAATCACGATGAAGGTAGGCGTTATTGGAATCACCGTTACAAATTCTTCACCGGAATGTTGTATATGGATGAATTTCTTAATAGCCAATTAGGCATTTATGATGACATGAGCCGCTATATGGAGCGCCTAGGGTGGACAAAATTCGCCCAAATGCGATTTCCAATAATAGGCGACTGGATACTCGAATTCTTCTGTACCGTGCGTTTTACTAATAAACGACGAGTACGTCTCAGTTTTCGTCGAGAAGGCAAAATCTTCACTTTCGGCTATCCTGAGTTGCATGCTTGGTTTGGTTTTCCCCCGAGGGATACAATCAAACGTCATCCTGGACGAGACATGACATCCTCGGACATTTGGAGAATGCTCACTGGATTCTGGCGATTCAATTCAAAACTCGCCTATAATCATTCTTTTCGCTCCAATTCCATGCTGTATTTACACAAATTTCTGTGTCACAGTTTGTTCGGGCGCACATTCAGTAGTGTGGTCCGTGACACAGATTTGTATGTTCTTGGAGATATATTCCAGGGCAATGCAGTGGATTCTTCCAAAATTCTGATGGAAGGTATTGTCACCGCCTCTCGATCCAAAGATAAGAAGATTGGGTTCGGCAATATAATCTGTGGAATAATTCTCGGTTCAAAGGGTACTATTGATGTTCCCTGGAGTGATGATGAATTCTTCCCGACAATTGACTATGAATTTCTCGAGCACGAAGGACTTGTGAAACGTGTCTTTCGAGCAGGGCCTCAATTTTTGTCTGCACCAGAACGTGAAACTTTCGTGCAGTTTCAAATTGATCGTATTAAGGCCAGAAATATCCCGTTAGATAGGGATGAATATGTAGAATAGTTTCTGTTTTTCATTTTTGTTTTTGTATATATTTTTTTTGTTTTGTTTTAATTATTGATTTGTTTTCATTATTTGTACATATGTTACAATAATAAAAATCTTATTTAGTTCAATTCTTAATTTTTATCCATTTGATCCATTATCTATACTTAGCATATTTCATATGGATACTTTCTAATTTTTCATAATCAAATTAAGATAAAAAGGATTCCCTTGAACAAATATGGTTTTCTATTTTTCCACACGTATATCCACATTTAATTCCATTTGTAACTCAATTTATTTTTAATAAATTAAGTTATCATTTAATCAATTCAATTCATGTATTAAATATGTATTACCATGCACTTATTATGCATTTAATATGGTTCTCTTAACTTATATGCATAAATGAACATTTAAGTTTCATTAATTACTCATAAATCAATTTATTATACTTTAATTCAATTTATTAAGGTAAAACATTTGGTTTTCCTTGCAATTAATGTCATTTATTTAAGTTTTAAGTGCATGAACCCTTCATATTAAGTTCAGGAACCATTTTCTCAACAAAATTACACAAACCATGTCAAAAGGCACCAAAATAGGCATTTTTACCAATTCTCTACCGAGAATTTATTAATTCTCGGTATGAGCAGCAACTTTGGCAAGATTTCAGGGCGAATATTGCCTGAAATTCGCGTGCCGCGGCCGCGGCTTTGCCATTCGCGGTCGCGACACGCGTATTAATTCCCCTTTTCCATCCGATTTTTCCACCAAATTTTGCCTATTCCTATTCCTATTCCTATTCTACCTATTCACCTACCTATACAACCCTATATAAACCTACCTCTTACACAAACCTCACATCACCTCTATTTTTACCCAATCCCTTACTCTAAACTCTTCCCCAAAAATCTACTTTTTGTCTTCCCAATTTATTCACTCCGATTTCTATCCTCTTTTCCATTCAATCACTTCCATATTCCAAACCCCAAACTCATCTTAAAGCTTTGCTTTCTCTCTCCATTTCTTCTTCTTCTTCTTCTTCTTCTCACACCTTAAACACACAAAGCACCATCACCATGGTTAGGACTAAGCGTGTTGGTAACAAGCCCGCCGTTACGGAAGCTAATCGCCTTCGGGGTTCAATGTGGAGCTTATTTTGACATCTATTCGGAGGAAGAAGCCGCTCGTTTCAAACATTTTTCACAAGCCGACCGCCAATTTGTTGATATGCACTTCTTAGACTTCCATTCGGTAAGAACGTTGAATTTCTCTACTCGAATTGATGCCTTTGTTGAAGCATTGGGTTGGCAAGAATTCGTTAATATGCATTTTCCGCGTATTAATGAATATGTGGTGGAATTTTTGGTCACTTTGTCCATGAATAAGAAGAAAACTTCAATTTCTTTTAGGAATAATGGTATACCTTACACCATTAACTATGAAGCAATGGGAAATATGTTTGGTTTCCCTATTTCTGATTTTTATGATAAGCCTAAAGATTTTGATAATGATGCGGTTTGGCAAACTCTTTCGGACCAAGATTATTTTAATTCCAAAAACACTTCAAGCAAGTTGATTAAGGACAATTGTGTGTTCTTCTTTCATAAGTATTTGAGTTTCTCCTTGTTTGGTCGTGTTGAGAGTTCAAAGGTTCAGGTTCGGGATTTGTATGTTTTGGATAGTTTGCTTAAAGGTTTGAGGATTGATAGCATTGGCATAATGTTTGATAATTTGTTCCGTGCTTCGAGGGCTAGTACCATTCAAATCCCTCTTTGTAATTTTATCACCGGTATTGTGTTGGGAGCTCGGGGTGAATTGGCCGACTATGACATGTCCACCTACCGTGGGTATGTTCCGCTTTTGGACATCTCGGCTCTTGAGCGAGCTCATTTATTACTTCCACAAGGACCTCCCGTCTTTATTTCATATGCTACCCGCATTACCCATCTTCGTGGCACTATGGGTGGTGGCGCTTTAAGTTCACAATTTGTAGGTACCGAAGGCGGCGGAGAGGCGGAAGGAGAGGAGGATGAACCACCGGCTCAAGCACAACCCCAAGCACCTCAAGCAACGAATGATCCGGTAGATTTGCGGAGGATTTTGGACCAAATCAATTCCAACAATCGTCAAATGAACTTGAGATTTGATGATTTGGTTGAAAACAATATGGTGATGAATGACAACCTCAACCTTTTGAGGCGTGAACATTGTTCGACTCGGCATTGGATGCTTTCCTTTTTCCGACGCCGCAATGTGGAGACGTCACCTACACCTCCCGATTCACCACCTCAAGCTTAGGTTGTTTTTCTTTCATTTTATTTTTATCTTGTTATAATTTGGTATAATTATCGTTTTTCTATGTTTGGTACAATTTTCCATTTTTAATTTTATGTTGAATGTTTAATTTGCTCAATTTCAATCTTTGTTTCGTATGCCTTATTTCGTATTTATTTTTTTTTATGTTTTCTCCATTTTTGCACCACTGAGGACATGGTCCAATTTAAGTGTGGGAGGAGATATACATATATCATTTCCACATATACGAATAAATGCAACGAAAATATTATTTTGCAAAACGAATAAATGCAACACATTTTATTTTTTCAACACTAATATATTGCAACACATTTTCATATGTTTTTAAAATTAACCATAAGTTAATATGATTATTTTTAGGTTATCATTATCGTTAGAAATTATATTTCTATACGGGTAATATTTTTTTTTTCATATTTTTCATAAATCTCTGATACGATTTTTAAGTAAAATTGTCTCGAGTGAATGTATTTAAGTAAAAATTCTTTATTCAATCTCTATTTTATATCATGCAATTCATGATAGAATAAATCTTATTTTAAGTTTTCAATTAGGTTTATAGACATTAATTGAACTAACAATTTTAGCTCGGTTTGATTTCGTCTTACATTAACACTAATTGAAGTTTTTAAGGAAACTTTAGCCATAATACATGTTGAATTTTAAGTCAATATATGATGAATGTGCTATCTTTCTTTTTCCCAAGTTACAATTTCATGTTTCAAATTAATTAATCAATTAGTTGAATTCTTAACTTTTGGCCACGGTTGAGACCAACCTTATCACAATCGAGGTATGAAAGGGAAGAATAATTAAGTACCGTTAACTTTTGGCCACGGTTAAGACCAACCTTATCACAATCGAGGTATGAAAGGGAAGAATAATTAAGTACCGTTTACTTTTGGCCACGGTTGAGACCAACCTTATCACAACCTTAACTATTGTACCGAAGTATGATTGGTTCTCTACTTTACTTAACTGCTAGTAGGCCGGACATTCAGTTCTCAGTATGTTATTGTGCTAGATATCAATCTAACCCTAAGGAATCTCATTACATAGCTGTAAAAAGAATCCTTAGATATTTGCAAGGCTCAGTGAATGCAGGTTTATGGTATCCCAACACTCATGACTTCACACTCATTGGATACACTGACGCTGACTACGGACGAGACAAGCTTGAACGAAAAAGCACCTCAGGAGGATGCCACTTCCTTGGAAGATGTCTTGTGTGCTGGTTCAGCAAGAAGCATGCGTCAGTAGCCCTGTCAACCACTGAAGCTGAGTACGTTGCTGCTGGAAGCTGTGTTGCTCAAGTCTTATGGATTAAGCAACAACTTGCAGATTTTGGCGTTCGGACTAAAACAATTGAAGTCAAATGTGACAACAAAAGTGCCATTGACTTATCAAAGAACCCAATCCAACACAGCAGGATGAAGCATGTCAGCATAAGACATCACTTCATTAGAGATCATGTACTCAAGGGAGAGATCAAGCTGACCTATGTCCCAACGGATGAGCAGCTTGCCGATATCTTCACAAAGTCACTGGCTCGTGAGCAATTCAACATACTTAGAGAAGCCATTGGTATGTTTAATCCTCTTCAATAAATTTCAAGTATAGTATGCATGCTGAGTGAATTACCATGCTGAATGATTTATGCTATTACATGCTGAGTAGATAAATATATATATGCTGAGTCTCTATCTCAAGCTGAGTTACTACGCATAAGATCGATTCCTCTGCATAACACTGACTACTCAGAATTTTAAACGCCTGAAATTCTTAACACTGAGTAAAGAGCCGTTGCAAACTTTAATGCAAAGCACGCGAATTAAATAGCCACCTAGGATGACGTATAGGCTATAATTAGAAAATACACGCGCCGTATGTGTCATAAATGCCAGAATCTTTATCGATTGAGAATCTCGAGGCAAAACGGACTACTCAACGCCTTGGATTAACTCAACATCTCTATAAATAGTGGATGAATTCCCACTTCTATTTCTTTACGCTTAGAAATCTTTGGCATTCATACTCTCTCTCTCGAAAAGTTCCCAAACCTTCTAAAAACTTCTCTGAGAAAATGACTAAAATTTCTCTGAACATCTCCGGTGCCGGTCCCTTCCATAACCGCTCCGATGACAATCCCACTTCTCCCACTCAGCGTGATCACGCTGGAGTTACTACGCGGAGCAAGAAAGCTCAAGCTGTCCAAGCTACCTCTTCCAAAGGGAAACAACAGCAAAAGGACAAGGGTAAGAAAGTAGTAGAACGCACCTACACTCAGGTCTTCGAGAGTGTGAGGGGGTGGAAGATTGACCACTCGCGGTGGTTCTCAAAAGGATTCGTGGAGGCCGAGCAACCTTTTTGTGAGTGCATCAAGAACAATGGATGGACCGAGCTGTTCTCAGTTCGGGATGCTACTTACCCTGAGTTGGTACGAGAATTCTACGCCAACCTGAAAATCGCCAATGACAACAGGGACTACCTGGCGACTCGTGTTCGAGGGAAGGACATCTCCATCAACCCAGCGTACCTTGCCTCACTGTTCAAATTGAAAAACGAAGGAGCTATACTTCGTAAATCAGGTGACCATGAGAAAACCGACTACGTTCAGACCTTCTGTAAACCTGAGGGTCATGTAGGTGAAATTTCGAGCACTTCTATGGGTCAACATCAAAAGATGGCCCATTACATACTGACGAACTTCCTTTACCCTAAAATCAACTGCACCAACTCAGCAACCAATTTCGAGCAGTGTTTTATATGGCACATGCTGACTTACACGCCGATAAATATGCCTGTCTTCATAATCGGTGGGTTTCTACGAAGTACAAGGACCCTTAGGCTGGGCTCCTTCATCACTCGAATCCTCCAGGATCACAAGGTGGATATGATTACGGAAATCCAAGTTCGGGGAACCGAGATTACAGCTACTGCCCTATTCGGTTTGGCTTATGATCTACCTATTTTGCCGAAGAAAGGAAAATGAGAAGCTGTCCAGAATGCTGAGGGGGAAGTGACTCGAAAGGGAAGAACTCAAAGTAAGAGGAAGGCTGTCCAGAGCACCTCTAAAGCTGCTGCTTCTGCTCCAAAAAAGATTAAAGTTGTATGTGGGGGAACTAATCCTCAAACTCAGCAAATTCAGGGTGGATCTAGGTCAGCGGACCTAGGAAAGCTGAGCTTGAGACAAAAGAAAGAGAGGACGTTGATGAGCAACCGTCAAAGAAGAAGAAAAAGCTCAATTTTGAGTTAAGACCTATCGATGCCCAACCAACAGATATCGTCGTTCCTCCTAACTCACACTATGCACAGAGTTAAGGCATTGACGCTGAGCAACAGTTTGAGGAAGAACAAGACCAAGACCAATTGGGTGGTCAGTTTGTCGAGGAAGAGTTGGATGACTAGTTAGAGGAAGAAGAACTGGATGATGAGTCTGAAGAAGAAGAAAGTGGTCAGGATGACACTGAGGAACCAGCAGATGATGAGAATCTTGAACCAATCAACACTGAGTTGGTTGATGAAGAAGAGACTGAGCACCAAGTAAATGCTCCTGTTGTTCAAAGGGAAGCCTCACCCACTGACTCCATTGAGTCTATCCCTTGTGACCCTACTCCTCCGAAGCTTAAGAGATTGAGGAAGAAGAAAGCTTTTAAAGCACCCGTTATTGATCTCATGGGTGATTCGCCGCTGAGAGATGAGATCACTGACCTCACCGAGGTACATCTTGAATACTTCTCCAACCCACCTGTACCTCAACCAGATTTACCAGAAAATCAAGCCTCTATTTCTCTGAAGGAACATGCCGACTTAGATGCTTCTGCCAACCAAAGTAATGCCGAGCAAGTGCTCGAAGATTCCGCTCCTCAACACGTTGAGCAAGCCAAGGAATTACCTACTCAGGTAAACAATGAACTTCCTCAACTTCCAACACCTAGTCAGCTTCAGCCTGACATTGAGCAAGCAACACTTTCTGCTGATCCTCCAATTCCCCCACTCAATGAGCAGAATTAGATTCAGTCAGTTTCTACTGACAATCCTAATTCTAGGCCAGCCGCTGATAATGCTGGGCCTTCTAATGTTGAGCAGAACCAAACAACGCCTCTATTCGGTTCTACTCCTCCTCCGGCATCTGGGCCAACATAAGATGGATCCTTTAGCTACCTCATTGCCTCTGAGTCTGGTCGAAGAATCATTGACTCAGCTCAAGCTCTCATCCAGGACCTCCATCAATCAAGTACCAATGCCGCTGAATCTACTACTGTTGAGACAACTCCATTTTCATCTGTCACTCAGCTTCTTACTGAGATCAAAGGTATGAAGGATCTTATGAGTGTCATGACTACACTACAATCTCAACAGCCCAGGCAGGACTCTATAATGAAGCTGGCCGAACTCCAACTGACCATGGTCAACCATATAAACTCACTGCAAAGGGATTTCATCAATTGTCAGCTCGAACTCAGCATATGCCACTTCTGCCGAAGTACATCATCTCTTCAGCCAGCTTCACACTGAGCAAGAGAAAACAAATCACCAGCTTTCCACCTCCTCACAATGCTCCATTGTGCAAATTAGCGAGGCTGTGCGTCTGCCGAACTTAAACAGGCAAGAGATGGCCACTGACGAGCTTAAAACCAACGAGATTCTGAAGTATTCTCGAGCAACTTTCAGCAATGTGCGCCAAATCAACGCTCAGCGTGAGTATTATGATTCCTCCTTGCTAAAGATGTTTCATTAAGCTTTTGCAATGCTCACTGAAACTATGCACTGGATTGGCAAGTCTCAAGCCGCTGTTTTGAGTATGCTGAGTGTTGTATCTATCGGAATTCCTTGATCCATTGTAGATGATGGTGTTCCAATCTTCGACGGAATGAATGAAAGCACGAGAAAGCTAAAGGCATTTTCTCAACGCCTCACTCAAGCTGCAATTGAAGCCACCTTCATTCCCAAACCTGATGATGGCAAAACGGGGGAGAAAGAACAAGCCCCATGAACTCAGCAAGCTTCAGTAAGTCAGCCGCAACACAAGGGCAAAGGCAAACAAAAGTAGCTTAACTTGTATTGACTAGGATAGCTAGCTTTTTGAACCTTTATATATGTGTTCCTGTTTTTATGAACCCTGTTATGTTGACTTTAAATTCCAAAACAAATTATATGCATCTCTTTCATACTGACTACTCTTATTCGATGCTTACTTAAGTGATTGATATAATTTGTTAAAACGCATCTTCATTAAATCAACTGTGCTACACTGTCTATATTAATTTATAACATGTTTGCTGTGTTGATCAAATATGTTGACCACTTCGTATATGTCCACTTGACTAAAACTCATTGAACAAAGCATACTCAGCGCTCTCTGATATTTAAACCTTCCGCGTAAAACTGAGTTAAATAGAATATGTTCCATAAGCTGACCTATCTCTGAAAACTGACCTTAGACTTACTCAATTAAACCTTGAAATGTTTAGAGTAAAACTAAGTCAGTAGCTCAATCCTTACGGGGGAGTTATTTGATAAAATAAGGTCAACTATCATGGGGGAGCTCAACACTGAGTTCTTCGACTGAATATTTTTGCCAACATCAAAATGGGGGAGTTTGTTGAAACACCTTTTCATATGATTTTGATTTGACAAAATTATTTAAGTAATGATAAAAATATTCCAACACATTAAATATAAATGCTTTGATTTATTACACTAATGTGTTTGTTCAATGTTGAGTTTAATTGTGTATAAGACATTGAGATTAAAAAGCCCAAAGGCCCATAAAGTGGAAGTCAAACTCAAGTCAACACATCAAGACCATTCAGCCCAAGATTTCAAAACGAAGCCGTATCAACTAAAACGACGACTCAGCAAGAGAAGGATCGAGAAGCCTTCGTGGCAAAAGCTTCAAGTTGAAGCTGCTGAGTTGGACGACAAAGCAGTCTGGACAGCGGCAGAAAATGTTAAACTTCCAGACAAAGTATTTTTACTTTGGGAAAAGTTCAGAAGGCGCAGAAAGCTGTCTCGTGGACTTTTCCTTAAATGGCGAAACATTCTGCCGAAGACTGACGAAGACAGAAGATGCAAGAATCCTATTGGCCAACGACGTTGAGCACGCCTAGAGTGACAACGACAGGAAGCCGTTTCCCTCCAATGGTTATTTTAAAATTCGAGATGACCAGCTGCCTCAAGTGTCACTATATAAAGGCCATCCATTTGCTTCAATCGATGCAGATCTTCAACTAGTCAAAACGCTGACCAAATTCATACTTGAAGTTTCTATGAGAAAAGCAAAGCAAATACCTTACACCAATTCTTAATCTTTGTGTAAAAGTCTAGAGTGATTTTCAATCATCTAAAGTGTCTTAGCAATCGTTGTTTAGGACAAACACTTTATCATTTCTAGAAGAATAGAAAGGAGAGGCTGAGTACTCGGTTATAGTACTCATCGTAGATATAGGAGTGAGTAGAGGTATAGAGGAAGGTACTCTTGTTATACTCAGCTTCTATTTGTAAAAGGTTTCGTGCTCTACCTTTAAAGAGCTCAGTAGAGAATTCAAAAAGCTCGGAACGAGTTCCGGGGACTGGACGTAGGCGGAGAGGCCGAACCAGGATAAGTCTACTGAGTAATATCTTTCTAACCCTTAAACTCCTTTAATATATATTGCTTGCTATGAAAACTGACTAAGTAAAGAACTCACGCTGAGTTAAGTTTACTAAGAAGCTGAGTTCAGGAATAGACTCTAAGTGTTATTTCCTGACTCAAGTAAAGAAGCAGACTTAGTCACAAATTGACTAAGCTTGTGTCTTGAATCTACTTAGTGACGCTGGGTAAATCTTTTCATAAGAAAAGAAGTCAGCCTTAACGGACAAAATTTTAAATAGTTCCTATCCCCTCATTGGAACTAACTTGTCACGTTATAAGGGACCAACAATACTGCCGAAGGTGTTCATTCTCTTTTTGTTTCAACTCAAAGAGCTTTCACGATTTAACCACTGGAGGAATGCATCCGGCGAATTTCGCACAAAATTCTCAACTTAACTGATCCCAGCTGTCTATCGATCCTGGGGGAAGGGACTGGAACCAGTCGTAGGCAGGACCTTTTAGCGTAGTGATGAACATCCGACACAGCGCGGCCTCACTGGCCCGATTAAGGCCAAGCAACATGCGATACTTCCTTGCATGGGCTTCAGGATTATCCTCCCCGGAATAGACTTGGATGTTGGGAATCTTAAAGTGCCTCTCAGTTTCTTCGGCCTCGATCCACGATGTGAAGGGTGAATCACGATTGGCGAATGGGTTATGCCTGGCATTCTCTTCGTTCTGACGGCGTATCTCGGCTCTGATCTGCTCCGCGATAGAACCTTGATTTTCCCTGGGACGCCTCCTACTTGGAGGTCTACTTTGGGAAGACGAAGAGCTGGAGTCGGATGATGGGTCTGATGGTGACCTTCTACCATCTCCGCCACATCCTCCTGGAGGAGCTCGCCTATTTTCTCGCTGGTTTGGTGGCGGCTATTGCCTAACCTGTCGAGGTGACCTAGCTCGCCGCTCACTTCTCCTTCGGTTAGATGATGGAGGAGATCTACCTCGCCGGGGTGATCGACGCCTGGGGTGGGAAGGGGATCGAGATCGCTCCTTTCCATGCGTCTTCTTACGCTTTTTGTGCCTCCGACCCTCCCGTCCGCCGATGGTGATCCTAGGGTTTGCGGTGCCCCTTAGGAGAGTTTGATCATTCCTTTGACTCCCTTCCGGTATCTCAGAAAATAGCCTTCAATTCAACGATTGGCTATTGGCGAGCGCTGGATTAACAACTGTGGAGTCCGCAGGTTGAGAAAGAAAAAACGACGAGTCACGAGCATTGGGTCCTATGAGAGTATTCTGCCATTATGATGGCGTAGGAGCTGGTGGAGTACGACGGAGGTTGAATGGGGGAACTGTCAGGTAAGACCTCAGTCGACTCTCCATGGCGGGTCCATGCTCTCTTCCGATGGACCCCACGCAAATTTCAATGAAAGAGTCAGGTGACATGCTCCCCTCTCCATGTACGGTTGGTGCATCAGGATCAACGCGGCCAGCGTTTGTAACAGGATTAGTTGATGGTGTTATGGGTGGTATTTCTGTTCCTGTTGAGGGATTGGACCATCCGCTTGTCATGTTTAAAACGCGAACGAAATCCTTATTGGGTTAGGACTCCACGTTCACCGCACCAATTGATAACTAGTGGTGAATTTCCGATCAGTTTCCTTCCCTGTGGGGGCGTCGTTGGGTTCGATGGGGGGAAGCTCCGATGCCAAAGTCAGTATGGAAATGGAGAATAAACTGTATTGACAAGGTAGGGTTTAAGAGAGAGAATGAAAGTGTGTACCTCAATAGCTTGGGGTGCAAACTATTTATAGTCATCTGATCATAACTTCCAGTAACCCGAAAGTCCCCATTAATGCCTCATTAATGGCGGTTACAGATCTTCCTTAAGTGTGGCCGTTGTTCCATTAACTGCTTTTATTGGGAATCGGCTCTACCGTTTGGCGGGCGGATCGAGGTATAATGGCGGGTCTCACGTAGGTTTGACTACGGATAATGTGTGGAGGAATCCAGGTGATCCGCCACAAGGATGACTTGTTTGATATGCCATTGCTTCCTTGGCGCTCCCAATACGCTGCCGTTTCAGTAAATATCCTCTTTGATCCCGTGGAGAATATCTCGATGTTATCATAAACCAAAACCAAAAATCACACATGCAAATCCAATTTTTAGCTTCCTATTATGATCTTAGAAGCCTAATTATAAATTTCCATGAGAAAATTACGAGCAAAAGTAAAGAAATCATCAAAATCCAAAATAGGTATCCATAGCCATTTTTTTCATAATTTCAAGCTTTGAAATTTCATGGAGAATGAGTGAATGGACAGGAGAAAGATGAAAAACTTACCCATTGTGAGTGATTTTGAGTGATCTTGAATCTTAAAATCGTTTTTGTTTGGAGGTTTTTGGAGGTGAATTTCGATTTTTTTTTGCTAGGTTTAGAGAGAAAGAGACGCAAAGAGTGAGGGGAAGAAGAGGAAGAGGTTTGTTTAGGAATTCTATTAGAAATGGAGTGAGTTTAAGTGAAAATTCTGAAAAATTTGACTCTAGATATTTGCAGTTAGAAATTCGGGGGTCAGATTTTCAAAGACTTATTTTATGTGCAAAATTCCTTTTCAATCCTTTGCATAAAAAATATGGGGGCAATTGTTGGGGTAATTTAATTTTTACATTTTTAGCATAGATTATAATTTTACTCTATAGTTAAATTTATTTAATTAAATTCCTTTTCTTTCTGTTTTTTTTTTTTTCTTACCAAAAAAAAAAGAAATAATATTTAAAAAATTATAACAAACAAAAAAAGGAAAAAAAAAAAGCAGAAAGAAATAGTAAAAAAAAACCAGTTTCAAATATGAGTTATTTTTGAGCAATCCCGTCCAACAACTTCGGCGACGAAATTGAATTCGAATCAGTGAAATTTTAGATAGATCCCCCGGACTCCTCCATATATCCGCCCCTGCCTGCTTTTGTTTGTAACAATCTCAACACCTGGAAAGTTCCAATTTCTTAGTTTTGACTCGTCAGTACATATCAAAATCAGGGATGAGTAGAACCAAACCAAAAATTGATGAAACGAACAAAAAAACAAATCGAACCAAATTTTAATTTGGTTTTGATTAACTTCTTATTTTTTGGTTACATTGATGTTGACTCATTTAAAAAAAAAAACCCATAAAGGTTTTCCTTTTTTATACGAAGGAACTCCTACCACAAACGACACTTTAATTTTAGTGGTTTCATGATTGTTGATAGATTGTAGATGCTTAAAAATTTAAATTATCTTTTTTATTTTAGAAATAGATAAAAATTAATTAATTAATGCAATTAATACAAGGATAGTAAAATCTTTTAATTAATATTAATTATATTTCTTAATTCTTGAACTTTGACTTTAAAAGACGAATATTATGGAACATAGAGAATATTTAACAGACTTAGTTATTTATCAACAAGTTTTTTTTGTAACCGTGTTAGTCACACATTAAAATATATTGAATGTAATTGATGTTTGAAAAGTCAAATAATTTTCTCAAAATTTCCAATAATATAGAACTAAAATCGATTTTTGGTTACGACTAAATTTATGACAAAATTTGAAACATTTCGTAAGTTATTCATCGAAAGTTTAGTGTCAAATTTGTCCATAATCTCTATAAAATAAAACATAAATAGTGAAAATATAGTGTAAACAGAATCCTGAAACTCTCGCAATGGCCCATCCTCCATCTTCTCTCCCACTACAAGATCGAGTCGCCATAGTTACTGGCTCCTCCCGTGGAATTGGGAAAGCCATAGCCCTCCATTTGGCTTCATTGGGCGCAAAGCTCGTCATCAATTATTCTTCGAACAGAGACCAGGCTGATCTCGTCGTTCAAGAGATTAATTCTTCTTCTTCTTCTTCCTCTGCTAATGATTGCCCTCGCGCCATTTCTGTCCAAGCTAATGTCTCCGATCCTACCCAGGTTAAGTCTCTCTTCGATGAGGCTGAGAGAATTTTTGGCTCTCAAGTCCATGTCTTGGTGAACTCTGCTGGGGTTTTGGATTCCAAGTATCCCTCCATTGCTAACACTTCCTTGGAGGATTTTGAACGCACTTTTAGGTAATTTTATCAACTATTACCCACCCGATTTCTTTGATTGATGACTATTTGTTTGTTCATTTGCTTGTCATACTTAATGGGCGTCCTTGAAATTGAAGATTAATTTTGAAATTGTTTGCAACAGCGACATTGCTTTAAGAAAATTGAAAATTGATTGATTAATGATTTTACAATCTGTATGCATTTTGAATGAGGAACAGGACCAATTTATCCTCAATTGATTTGATCCGTTAAATGCTGAACCTAGTTTTGAACATAGGAAGACAAGGAAGGTTAAATGAAGCTGAATTTCATAAAGTTTGGTCCTTTTTCCGCAATTGAGCAGATTGCTTTTCTAATGCATCTTTAACTGTAGACAGTAGAGTTGTAAAACCTTAAACTTCTATATAGTCTTACCTTGGGAACATAGATTAAAATCATATGGTTGCAAAATAATTTTCACCTCAATATGATTTACCTATAAATGTTAGTTAAGATATTTAGTTTGATTATGGGAGAAAATATGAAGAAGCTTGTAATGCTGAGTTTAGGGTAGAACTGAAAGGGGTTGAACATGAAAGAGCTGCTTTCTGAGACACCCTTAACATTGAATTTGCAGTTGAATCAATGAGTATCAAACTATTTTTTTTTTTTCCGATCAAATCACGAGATAAGGGTCCGCACCACCGCGGCGGCACCTATGTCCACATCCAGATTAATCCCCGTTCACTGGTTGGTAGGCAACTCAAATGAGTATCAAACTATGATATACATTCTTCTACTTTTCACTATAATCCAACTTGATTATAACCTAATAATGCCCTCATCTACAGTGTGAATACTAAAGGTTCATTCTTGTGCTGCAAAGAAGCAGCAAACCGGCTCAAACGTGGCGGTGGAGGCCGAATAATAATGTTATCATCATCTATGATTGGTGGATTGAAGCCAGGATTTGGAGCATATGTAGCTTCAAAGGCAGCAGTAGAGACAATGGTAAAGATACTAGCAAAGGAATTAAAGGGAACTGGGATCACAGCAAACTGTGTTGCACCAGGTCCTATAGCAACAGAGATGTTTTATGCTGGGAAGACAGAGGAACAAATTCAGAAGAGCATTGCCGAATGCCCGCTAGCCCGGCTCGGTGAGCCCAAGGATGTTGCACCTGTTGTTGGGTTCTTGGCTACTGATGCTGGTGAGTGGATTAACGGACAGGTTATTCGAGCCAATGGTGGCTATGTTTAGGATTTGCAGATGCATATCTAACACTACCAAGTAAAGTAGTTTATTTGGAGTGATTCTACCGGACCACACTGGCCCAGGACTGCTCAGATTGTGTCAGCGCAGCAGTGGCACTGATGTGGCATAATCAGAGTGGTCGGGACTAGTATGGTCCGGGACCATAGTAGAAATTTTCGTTCATTCGAGGGTTTATGGTTTGATAACAAAATATTTCTTATCAGTTTGGTTTTCTTTACACAATGTTTTATTTGAAGCTTCAAGTAGAGAAATCATCCCTGAGGTATGAAATTGAATTGGCCTGCCAATAACAATTTTCTGATTGCTATTTGCTTTGGTCAAAGAACAAAGTGAACCAATCATTTAGCTTTGAAATGGTAATCTGAGTGTTGTAAAATGCTGTTCCTTCAAATTTTATTCTATAATCAAATCAATCCAATTGGAAAAATGAATCTAATATCAGATACATGTATATATAATTAGACTAATTTAATTGGGTCATATATAAGAGAAATTCACAAAGAAATTTGATTATTAGTAGAAAAGATGAGAGCCGTGTTTTAGTGTAGCCATGAAATTTGATTATTGGAAAAGTAATTTTAATCCTCCAACTTTGGGTAAATTACATCCATACACCTCAACTTTGCATTTTCTTTTTATAGCCATGAACTTGAAAACTGGACAATTAAAGCTCTTGAATTTTACACTCATTTTACTGTTGAAGAAAGGGAAAATTAAAAAACTAGGTCAAATGGGAGGCTCATTTACATATTTAACCCATTTACTCAACCTACTACATATCTAGACTGATTTTGTGCGACTTTCCCATAATACCCCTAACCTTCCCACTTCCCCAAACGCGAACGGTCTCTCCCCCTCTTCTCCTTGGTTGCGCGAAACGGTTGGCAGTTCCTCCATTAATGATTCCAAGACTTTTGATCTTCCTTTAAATTGCACGAAATCTGCACCATTTCTCCAAATCACAATGTATTTCTCTTCTTCATCTCTTGATTCTGCAACTTCCTAATCCTAGAAAACGAAGCCATGGTTCTTCATCTTCCAGTTCCTGCTCGTTTCTTGGTTTCTTTCTTCTTGTGACCATCGAAGAAATGGTGATTCTACGTTATTTTCATCGTTTTTTCCGGTTTATCATATTGGTTTCGTCGAAAAATGTAAGTATATATTGTTTTTTCTGTATTTTTCCCATAAATCCACTTAGCATATGCGGTTTTCGCGAGGTCTGTGGGGAGAAATTTATCGATTTCACTTCGCGAAATGATGATTACACGGAGTTTGCGAGGTAAATCGATAAATTTCTCTCGCAGACTCCGCGAAATCATCGTTTCGCGAAGTCAGAGCGTCACATTTCTCCTCGCAAACTCCGCAAAATCATCGTTTCGCAAAGTCAGAGCGTCACATTCCTCCTCGTAGACGTCGCGAAATCATTGTTTCGCTAAGTAAAATCACCCTCTTTCTTGCACATTTACGTTCGCATACTTAGCGAATCATCGTTTCGCGAAGCCAAATCTTCATTTTTTCTGACTAACACGATCAAATTTTTCTGAAGGTGGTTGAATACATAATATTCATTCCTGGAAGCCGGCGTGTTAGGGTGCCATGAGAGACATCCATTCCAAAAGGTCTGGACTTCCAACCACCAGTGGTGAATAGGAGTCTACACCGTGGGACACGTCCATCCCTCAATGGTTAATAAGAGCCTATGTATCGTGAGACATCCATCCATCGCTGGTGAATAAGAGCCTATGTATAATGAAGTGATTTGTTAGGAGTTTATTGTGACAATCTTGTTCTGTACCGTGAGACACATCCATCCATCGGTAGTGAATAGGAGCCTATGTATTATGAAGTGATTTGTTAGGAGTTTCTTGTGGCAATCTTGTTGTAAATTTTGATAATGTTATGATTTTCATGTTAGAATTCGTTGTTGTTTGACATTTTTTGTTATATACCACTTCGCGAATTAGCTTCAAAACACATCCAGGTTTCACATATGCTAATTAAATTCATCAACTAGACCAAACATTAGTTTCACAGGCTTCGCATATGCTAATTAAATTCATCAAGTAAACCCAAATCTTAGCTTCGCAGGCTTCGCATAAGATCGAATCTACGAAGTCAGATGGGAGGGAGACAGACGCGCGTAAATATTGAGGGTATTATGAGAAAGTCACACAAAATCAGTTTAGATATATAATAGGTTGAGTAAATGGATTAAATATGTAAATGAACCTTCTATATAACCCATTTTTGTAATTTACCCGTTGAAGAAATCAAAATGACCGACAATGATTTCAAAATGCAAAAACTCAAGAATTAAAATGGTTAGAATTGCATGATCTCATGGATACATATTTTTTATTTTTATAATCACCATTTTTAGAATTTTCTATCTCAAAATAACCACTTTATCCATCCTAACTAAACTAAACAACAATTCTTCAAAAAAAAAAAAGCTTAATACATAAATAACCTCCTGAACTTGTCCAAATGTTGCAACTGTCCCCTCCAACTTTCAATCGTAACAAATTACCCTTCGAACTTCTCTAATTGTAACAATTTACCCCTTAAACTTGTCCAATTATAAAATATAACCCCAAATTGGTGACATGGACTGCAATTGAAGAAACACATGAAATGCAAAATCTGCAACGCTCGTGGATTGTGATAATCAGATCTTTGGCGTGATACGAATCCGGGAAAATGCTTTTACTGTTGCTTCAAGTATGGGGTAAAAAAATTTCCAATTTGGGATTATGTTTTAGAATTGAACAAGTTTAAGGAGTAAGTTGTTACAATTGAAAGTTGAAGGGGGCAGTTGTAATATTTGAACAAGTTCAGGGGTTATTTGTGTATTAGGCCAAAAAAAAAAACTAAACTAAACAACATATCAATGAAATAAAAATAAAAAAGAAGTTTAAAAATTAAAATTGTTTAAATATCATTTTTGCCAGCTCTATAATGGAGGACTAATTATTATTGGACTGACATCTTAGTCAATGATAAAAAGGTCATTATATTAACAATATGTAAAATTCAAAGAATATAATGTTCAAGGTCGAAAAGAAAGTGAAGACAAAGTTGAAGAGCCATGAGTATAATTTACTCCAACTTGCTTTATAGATTCATTTTGATGGGAATAAATTGCAATGTTTTACTTTGAAGTAAGTTTCACAATGATCATTGAACTTCATTTTGTTTTAATATTTTGTTTTAATAAAGTCATTCCGTTCAATTCATAATAAAAAGTCCCTCAAACAGTGATATGGAAGCTACTCTGAAAAGAATTTGCTTCCACACATAATATGAGAGTCGCAAGTGTGCCACATGATAGTAAAAAAAAAACTAAATAAAAAATACATTTTTTGGCAATCACGTAGTAATTTCAAGCAGTTGAATTAAGTCAATAAAAGATATGATTTTTATTTTATTGTTATCATGTGACTGTCATGTCACACGTAAAAGTCAGTCATTTCCAATGTGACTGTCATTATTCTAGTGACTTTTCTATTTGAAATGGTCACATTGACTTTATTGAAATAAAAATAAAAGTTTAATTACTTGATTGAAACAAAATGAAGTTCAATGATATTTGTGAAACTTACACCAAACTTGCAATTTACCTATTTAGATGTAAGTTCTCCTTTCAACTTCAGTTTTAATTTTAAAGATCATATTTAATAAGTCTTAATTATTAATCATGAACTCAATGGTTGAAATTTATTTATTCGATAATTAATTAATTGAATTTTAGAATTATATTTACACTTTAAAGGTGGGGAGAACGAACAATAAAATTGAGTATGAATGTCCAAAAATTCGGATTGAGTTCCTGTGATCCATTTATATCCTTCTAATTTTTTGGATTTTCATCTTCTTCCCTTTTTGCACTCGGTCATGCTCCTGCTTTTTTGGCTTCCCACGTGCCCTTCCTTGTCGACATAATTTAGGAAACGCTCCATAATTACGCTTACAATGGATGCCCAAACGACGTTGCTTTGACAAACATGGCGCCAAATTCCAATATCATTCCTAGATCTTCGGTATTGTCTTTGTCCCTTTCTCCCTTACCTCTCCTTCGCATTTCATTCATTTCCTTTGCCACTTTAAAAATCTTCCTAATTACAAAGTCCTAGCCTGATTCCCAACTCAGATAAGGTACTTCAAAATCCACATCACTGTAACAATACAGTCGTATCGATCTGCCGCAAACCCTTAGATAACATCATCATTTTCCGTTGTTTGGTGGGACAACCAAACCTTTAAGTTAGTAATGCAAATCTGTCCGACGCACTAAGAGGAAATGGACTTCTAGCTCCTGTTGATCACCGGTGCATGCTTTTGAAGCGTCGATTTCCTATTTTTATTTTAGCTGCATCAGACTTTTAGCTTAATAATTTCCTTCCATCAGGTGCGTTATGCGGAAGCGAGATCCACTTTCTTGTTAATGGTTGGTCTGTGCCTTCAAATCATTTTAAGAGTGTAAGCCCTTTTATGAAAATGACATTCAACTTTCCATGAATGATGTTTTCAACTTCAACAACTTCGGTCTTTTACCATATTATTGCATTTTCGTCCAACGCTTTGGAATTTTCATTATAAAACCTCTGGCATGCTCCCTCTCATTCAATTCGAAAAAAGAAAGAAACTCTTAAGAGTTGTTGGAGACCTCTAACAAGAACATGCTCCGAATTTTCAGGCATATCTCGTAAAGGATGCAACCATCTGAAGTAGACACATGCATTATCAAATCAAAGTAGATATGGTGGAGTATTTGGACATTTCAGAGGCGAAAATTTTAAAGATTTGATGAAAACAAAAACTAAAAACTAGTAGTATATAATTATTTAAAAAAATATAAGGACTAATTTATTTATTTTAAGAAAAGACATAGAAACTTTATAATTATTTATCCAAATTTAATTTTTTTTCCAATTACGGTAACATTAATTTTATATTTTTATCTCTATTAAATTATATCATTACTTTTACAAAAAAAAATATTTATTTATTTGATTTTTCAGCTAGACCAATAAGCTATTTTAACGCAACTACATTCTTATCATTAGAATTCGAACTTTGAATGATTGAATAGTTAAATTGATTCAATACCTTAATTACCTACATCATATACTTGACAATAAATAAAAATTAAACCTTTCTAAAAAAAAAATTGATGCTAAGATATGGGTTAAGTTCTTTTTTTTTTTAAGAAAATCCTATATGTTAAGTTCTTTTTTTTTTTTTTTTGGAAGAAGAAAATCCTATATGTTAAGTTAAAAGTGAAAATTAACACCTTATTCCTTTATATATATATAATGTAAAAAGATTGTGGGTATCAAGTGTACATAAAAAATGAGAATTGATTTAATTAAAAAAAAAAAGAGAGAATTGATGTTTTTTTTTTAATTAAAAAAAAACAACAATTATTCAAAAACAATAAAGTAATAAATAGGCAGGGGGTAAAAACTAGTATATGCTTTGCAAGGACATTCTTACCTAACAAAGGGTAAGCAGACCATATGATTTTGGATCCACTTTCATGATTTGTTTTTTTCTATGTAACTAATAAAATGGGAACTGCTCATATCTTTTTTTTATCATTAATTAAAGCAATGGATGATATATTTAGAGGGCAGGAGCATAGCATATATACATATAATAATGATAATATTAATTTGTCGAATAACTTCTCCTCCAAGAGAGGGAGGGAGGGGAAGGAGAATATATGCATGAAATTGACACTTTCAACTAAAAGTTCAATTAGGAATGTTCCAATCACGGACTACCCCCAACTTTGTGCGATATTAATTTCCAAAACCTGAAACGGGACGTTTGCTATTCTATGGAGATAGAGATATGGAGATATGAATAACCCGTATAATAGAGATAGATATAAAATGATTCATTTTATTATATTACTCATATCCAAATTTAAATAGATCAATATATTATTTTAGGATAAACATGGAATGAAATTAATTAAATTTAATCTATCATCCTAACTTGAGAAATATTTAGACCACTTATTAAATTTTCAAAACACAAAGAAATGAAATAACAAATATATTTAAAATGATAGATTAAATTTAAGTAATTTCATTCCACACTGATATTACAATAATAGGGTTAAGGTGCAAAAATACCCCTAACGTTTTGGGTCAGGAGCAATTTTACCCCTAACGTCTAAAATGGTGCAATTTTACCCCTAATGTTTATACCCAAGAGTAATTTTACCCCTAACGTTGATAAATTGGGTCAATTTCAGAAATAATTCATCAAACTGTCTTCTCGATCATGAATCTTATCATCTACACTTCACATGTGCGTAATTTTATCAGCAACAAATCATAATCATATGTTGATGTGAAAAAAATAAAAAAAATATACTGTCTTTTGTACGAATTAGACAAAAAATTCAAAAAATTCACCAAATTTATAAATATTAATCTCCAATTCTATTATTAATTAAATTACAAAAAATATGAAATCCTTTTTTTTAGAATGAATTGATATGCAATTGGTGCAAAATAATGAACAAAAATATCTGTGTTTTATAATAGTGTCTGAAATTGACCCAAATTACCAACGTTAGGGATAAAATTGCTCTTGGCTATAAACGTTAGGGGTAAAATTGCACCATTTTAGATGTTAGGGGTAAAATTGCACCATTTTAGACGTTAGGGGTAAAATTGCTTCTGACCCAAACGTTATGGGTATTTTTGCACCTTAACCCGACAATAATATATGGAAAATTTTAAGTTTTTAAAAGTTTAAAGATTAAAATTAAGTTGAGAAATATTTGAAACATTCTACTAAATTTCTAAAACACAAAAAATAAAATAAATAATAAAATTTGAGGGAAAAATTAGACTTTTCTATCTAAATCAGTTATCCCAATACCACCTGGATAGTTTAGGCGCTGGAAATCGAGAATCCATCATGATTTTCTCCGATTAGTTTTTCTTGGCGTTTTTATGCCCCTAGCTGATTTTTAGCGGCTTGGGCTCCGCCTAGACCGTCTAGACGACACCTAAGCAAAGATGAACAAAAATGTTTTTATTATTCATATTTTCTTGCTTTATTATAATTCACTTTTGAATATTGTCACATGGTTATTCATGAATAGTGTTTATTATTATCGAATATTTTGGTTTGATTACGTTCTCTACTTATTTTCATGATATGGTTTAAGACTTAAAGATATTGTTTGATAACTTTTGGTAATTATATTAGTTGTGAACATTATATTTTATTTGTTTGAGTTGTTTCAATGATATTGTTGTTGAAATGTTGATGTTTACATATTTTCAAAGATATATATGTTAGAAATATACGTGTTTTTTTTAATGGAAATATACGTGTTTTTAGATAGTATAATACATATTTTAATTGAATTTATATAACAATTTTATTGATTTACAAATAAAAAATACAAAAATACAAATCCGATTAATCTTTGACCAATCCCCAATTAATTCTCAGGAGCTTGTCCCTACTAGCGCCTAACATTTTTTACAACTTTTATTTATAAAGCATTACAATAAACAATTGCCACAAAATCCGCCACAAATCGTAAAACAATTCAAAACCATACTTTCCTAATCTATATATATATATAATATATATATATATATATATATATATATATATATATATATATATATATATATATATATATATATAATATAAAACAGTAACAATGGAGCTGAGGTGTCACTTCCTCATTTTTTACTGATAAAAAATATAGTATAATATATAATATATTAATTTTAATTATATTATTATATTTATCTATAAAAAGATTATTTTATCCGTACTATATCTAAGAGTTCTATAAAATTTTAATTAATCACTAAAATCTCTCTAATTCTCTGCATATCTATATATAATGTGAAAAAGTAACGATGGAGCTGAGGTGCCACTTCCTCCTTTTTTACTGATAAAAAATATAATAATATAATTTTAATTATATTATTATATTTATCTATGAAAAAGATTATTTTATCCATACTATATCTAAGAGTTCTACAGAATTTTAATTAATCCCTAAAATCTCTCTAATTCTCTGCATATCTATATCTATATATAATATAAAACAGTAACGATGGAGCTGAGATGTCACTTCCTCCTTTTTTACTGCTAAAAAATATAATATAATATATAATATATTAATTTTAATTATATTATTATATTTATCTATAAAAAGATTATTTAAAGTAAATGTGAAAATAAAATAATAATATTTAATTTATATAGCACATTTATATCATTAATTGTAATTATTAGATTATATTTTTCGTTAATATTTATATGTTAAGATGAATCCATGCATCACATGGACCAAAAACTAAAAAATAGTATTAATTTACACCACTTTTTATTGACTTTTTTGTTTTTGTTTTTTTATGACCAACCCAATTAATTCACGAGACAATGCATTTTTCTTCACGTCAATGTCACATGTTGTGTGTTTTTATTTATTTAATAAAATTAAGTTTAATATAATTTAAGTTGTTCTTGTAAATTTAATTTTCTGTGACTCCTAACCAGATCCTCAATTAACGGAATATATCATATATTAATGGTTTCGTGAATATATCTGCAATTTGATCTTGGATCTTCACGTACTTCAATTTTACTTTTTTTTTTCTAAATGCACTTCCAAATAAAATGATATTTTGTGTCAATGTGTTTACTATGTCATGAAACACTAAATTTTAGCTAATAGTGCAGACTTATTATCAATATAAATTTCGATCGGATCATGTTGAGTCGTTTGAAATTCCCTTAACAATTTTCGAAGCCAAATTACATGACAGACACATGATGTTGCAGCAACATATTCAGATTTCAAATTGTCAGCACATGATGTTGTACTTTTCGTTCATCTTTATCATTGATCTAATTACTATCAAAGTACCCAACTAATTTAAAATCATCAGATTTTGAATAATGCAAACCGAAATTAGTGGTACCCATAACATAACAAAGAATTCGTTTGACTGCGTTCCAGTATAACACCGTTGGAGCTTCCATATATCGACTAACCAAACCGACTGCATAAAGAATGTTCGACCGGGTGCAAGTCAAATATCCAAGACTTCCGATCAAGCTTCGAATATCGTAGGATTGACTGTTTTTTTCATTTTCATCTTTGGTCAACTTGATGGTCCCTCAACATGATTCAAAACATACCTAGTTAATCCATACTTGGCACCAATTTATTCGTCTGTTATGCGATAACAAAAGCATGTTGTGTCTCATCTAGATTCTATAATGATGATTTTAGTTCTAAGGAATCTACTATAAGCGTTACATGAGAACTATCTATGATATATACTTGACTATGTGATATTCTCATAAGCGGATCAATCCAGCACTTACCATCTTGTAAGCTCTTATGTCATTGGTTTGACACTCCATGTCTATGACCGGTGAAACACCATCACTACCAAGATATATACTAGTCTTTTGTTCATCATTGTTCCCACTAGGATAACAGACTAGGAATGATTTAGTATAGTATTTTGTTGCCACATGATTTCACTTGTCCAAGTCCTCAACCTTCCAAACATGTGCAAATCACTATACTCGGATACTCTTTCAATTAAATACATTGCACAGGATAAAATGTAATTGAAAGATTAATGTCATTATATTAATAATAATAAGATTACAACATCTTAAGACTAGGACATACACTAATATCTATAGTATCTCATTTTCACCCATCTTGACGTTTCTTTTGCCATGAACAAGATTCTAAGTTGATGCATTCTATAATAGGCATTCACTAGTGCATAATTAAGCGCATCATGCGTTACTTAAATGGAACTTTGACGCATAGCATTTTTCAATCTAAGGGACTAATTGATCAATTGCATTATTTTTTCCGATGCAGATCGAGGGGTTACTGTAAATCCATGTGCTGATATGTTGTCTTTCTTAGGAAATGTTTACTTTTGTGGTCCTTAAAGAACAATATACAATAGCTGGATCTTTCATCAATTGAGTCGTGTTATATATTGCCTCTGCAACTTAATTTGGTCTTCCAAATCAAAGAAAATATTTAGAGATCAATCTCTACTTTGTTCGTGACAAGGTCCAATCGAAGGCTCTAGTTGTGCAATATATATCCACTATGGATCAACCTTTGAATGTCTTTACTAAAGCGTTCTCTAAGGAGCAACTTCAATTTCTGCGTGACAATATGACAATTCCACTGCTAGAAAATACATCATTTGTAATAGGCAAAAACCTAGTTATTTGTAATGGACAATCAGTTACAATTACAATTGTGGACGTTACAAATAATCTCGTAATGGACGGTGAAGCCCGTTACAATTAAGTTTTTTTTTTATAACGTGCCTTAGTAAGAGTCCCCAACAAGGTGAATTGTAACATATTTTAAGATAGCTAATTACAAGTACGAGTAACAAATATATTTTTATTATTTTGGACCATCCAAAATTTGAAATATGACTAAGGCCATGTTTGATAAATAAAAAAATCACTTAATTGAATATGACTAGTTCAACACTTATTTCTTTTAAGTCTGTTTGACAACCACAATTCTTTAATTACTTAAGTTAAAAAAATATTTATTTTAATAAGTCAAAATATTTAACTTAAAATTTTAAGTTGAACATTATCAACTAATATTTTATCATTCAATCATTTAGCAAATATTTGTTGTATTTATCAAACAACTACATCATTTAATAGCATGTATAATATTCAACTCTTAAAATTCAGTATTTATATTTTCAGCATTTAAATTTCCGTTTTATTAAACATCACCTAATATTGTGTCATATTAATCAACATTCTCATCAAAACCACAAACATGACTACAAAATCTACAAGTCATATGTGCACATTTTTGAGTTGAACCTTATTATTATATATATATATATATTCACACACCCTACACAAAATTAAAGCACTTGTATAAATTAAGAAATTAGGCAACAAATACAAAATAAACCAAAATAATACTTTGTATAACAAAAAATGTGAGAGAATGCACATGAATCAAAATTAATACTTGTATTAAATATTGAATAAACATGTAAACTACTACTTCAAAAAAAAAAAAACATGTAAACTATTGTTTTATAGCAAAGTTTAACAACACTTTTCATCATAAGATACATATCAATGTCTAACTAAAAAAGCAAAAATAAAACCAAAGTGTTATGAATTACATATAATTCTTGAGATTCTTGAACATAAAATGGTCAGATGTGAAAGCTACAATTAAGTTAAAAGTCCAGTAAGCATTTGTGAGGAGGAGGACATCACATGGACATGTAAAAGTATATATATTCTCAACTCATTTGTTTTTTTGTTTATACCAAAATGCATATAAATTGGAACATAATGTGTATAAAAGCATAAAAAGACAAACTTAAATTGAGATAGACAGAGACAGGAATAATAGGCTATGGTCAGCATAGGATTAAGAGTGCAAAATGGTACTTATTCTAAGTTTTAAAAATGTTAAAAAATAAAACCTAAGCAGTCTCTGAACATGGCAAATATTCCCTACTTATAAGGACACAACACTAATCATGAAAGAGTGAAGGGTTAGTTTCACTCTTACTCCTTTAAATATCACAAATGAAACAATAATGCTATAAAACTTTATTTTTTAAACTTTAAACTCATCCAATTTTGTATTTTTGTTTCTCCAATAGTCTTTATAATCAGATTCTAACAATAACAATCATCAAAATGGATACGTGGATGACATGTCAGACAATTTTTCCACGTGGATTTTTTTTAAATGACATGTCACCAAACTCAACCTGGTTAAATAGACCTGACCCGAGTAAAAAAGAGAACATGTCCATGTCGGGTTTTTTTAACATAAACATGTAGGGTTGGATTTGGTGACATATCATCGAAAAAAATTATTCATGGAAAAATTGTCTGACGTGTCATCCACATGTGCATTCCAGTAAATGCTCTTACCGAAATCCGGTTAAAAGGTGCTAAATTGTGGAATTTTTTTTATCGTCAGATCTCTTAATGTCGGACTGCTTCTTGCAAAACAAGAGAGGTGTCGACTGCTCTTTCTCTCAGTTGTCCTTATTAGGGTAAGATCTCACCTACTATTGGTGGATTAATGACCCAATAAGAAGCTACTACGTAAACGGACGAATACAAGATTGCTCCACTTGGCAATATAAAATCTAACTACATTCTTTTAAGGCCAAATAATTTTTTCTATCCCATTTTACTCTCTTCCAAGCCAAGTTTTTCTCAACATATAGATTTGGAGGGAAGGAGCATCTTGCACCCTTAACCCATAACCTACTAAAGACAATGGGTTGGAACCACCCCTAGGGTTAGAGCTTCCTGTCTCTGCTCCTAACTACATATATCGCCTCTTTAGGGACCTGTCCACACAGGACTCTCCCATGCGCATATCCCATGTCCTTCGTTTATCACCCACTGTCCGGATATCAGATATACAGCTCTGGAGCATTTGACACACGCGTCTCGCATATGCTCAGAGGATAATATTCGGCTGTTATTAAAAGGATTACATGAGAAATCAAATGCGAAGTTAGATGAGTTTAACGTTCAGAAATAAAATTATGTGACATCGATCTATTTCTAATACTTGGAGGACCGTAAATGCGATTAAACCAAGAGTAAAAGGCATCTATCTAGGTAGCAATATTAGCCAAAAGAAAAAGTATGGGATGGTGGGTTTGGGGAACCCATTTTGAGTGGCTTTGGGTGGAAAGGAATAACATAATTCTTGACTTGAGAATATGACTCATTGGCCTTACTTTGAGTTAGATTCTAATGTTCCCATTTCCTTTTTTCTGCATAGAATACATTCCGTGGTCATTTCTCACTTTCTACTTCTCCCAATCTCCATTCCATGTAGTCAATAAAAACCCACATCTAACCAATCAAAATCCAACACGTACCCCTTTGCTTATGATTAACATGATTCTCTAACCCCCTTTTCATTCTCCCAAAAAGTATAATTATTATAATCAAAGAATCCATAAAAGGAAAATGTAAGTACAAGGTAGAACATCAAGTGGAGAATAATATTAATAATTAAACACTGCTCTTTCTTTCTTTCTTCTATTGCATACCCAGAGAAACAACCCCTTTAAATTTTCATTAAACTCAACACTATTTTGGCAAATATAATCATTATTCAGACAAGAAATGAAAGTTCATAATGCTTCTGTTTATTCCATTAATGGCTAAACATACAGACTTTAGAATGTTTTTTTAACATAATTCATCCACAATTATATAGCCTGCATGTCCACCCCTATATTAATCAAATGATCATACCAATCATTAGCTTTTTCACGTTTCCGTTTCCGTTTCTTTTCCGTTTCCATTACCGTTTTCTACGCGTGCATTTCGGTTCCTCATATGATCATGTATGAAAATCACAACAAAACTGCAGAAAAGAATTTAATGTGGTAGCTATCATGGCTAATGTAAATGATTCCAATCCACATGCATACAAACTATTTAGGAATTCCAACTTTAATACTTTTTTTGCAGAGGACTTTTTGATAGATTCCTCCTCAAACTGCATAACATATCCTTACATATCAGAATCAAATTGATCTTCATAAAAAGGCCAATTGGAACTAAGATTTTGTTCAAAGGAATAGGAATTTTATTTATACCCTACACAAGAAAGAAAAAATGTTTATTTAATTAATGAACATACTTAAATGTTTCAGAAGCACTAATTGAATTAATGGGTATCTATCTATCTATCTATCTATCTATCTGCATACCAAAAATGTCCTCATTCGATCAAATAAATATTTGATGTCGTGCAAGTTTAGTGTAAGTTGGTAGATCTTTTTCTCCATATTATTATTATAAGAATTTATTCTGCATTAGCTAGCTGTTGATCAATACAATATGATGATGATGATGATGATATTCTGTATATTTTAAATAGGTAAAAGAGTATAAATCCTGATGATCACCTCAACTCAAGAACTGATCCTTCCTTGATTGAAATTTAATATAACAGCATAAGCATCAACAACATACACTTGACACATGCTTACCTTTTACTAGTGCAAATCCATAAACAAATCTGATTATTTTTTACATTTATGGAGATTATTGTTATCACATGGAGGCTGCAAACACATTAGTTTTTTTTGGTGAAATTGTAAGAAACATTATGTGTATTCCTTTCTAAAATTTGTCAAAAGCAAAGTGAATATTGGACTCTAAGTGTGAAGCAATATATTCCAGATAACACGTAGATATCGTCCGTTTTAGCTCAATTTTCATTTTTAGGTCTCACAACTTTAGAACACAATATAGCCCAATTAATCTTTATTCATTTCTGACATGGAATTCAGTTTATTTCGGCTTTCATCGTCATCTGTAAACAAAAACCTAACACATCCTCAAAGGGGAGGATTACTTCACATATATAAGGGAAGGAACTTATAGCTCCCTCATTAAGCTATGTGAGATATTTAACACACCCCTCGATGCCTAAATTTTCAAATCATTTGGAATGTGAAACAAATATCAAACCTAATATTGCTTATAGGTTAATGGGATGGGGATTCGCCTAAACCGGAATGGAGAATTCCCATTTATTTCTGCATGGGATGGGAATCCTCAAAGATGGAGGTGGGGCGGGGACAGAAACCTCTATCTCCACCTCATAGGAATCCTCATCCCTTGCATGTCCACCATATCAAAGTGAATATGAGACTCCAAAGATGGAGGTGGGGCGGGGACTATATATTATCCGTTTTGGCTTAAGCTTCATTTCTTAGGTCTCACAATTTTAAAGCATAATATAGTCCAGTTAATCTCTATTCATTTTCGACGTGTATTCAGCTCATTCGTCATCCTAAACAAAAGCCTAATCATTTGAAAATATATCTCAAAGAGAGATGATTGCTTCACATATATAGCTCCCTCATTAAGATATTTAACACACCCTCTAAGTAACCAAATCATTTGGAGCGTTAAGCAAATATCAATGGATAATCCAATATTTCATTTAGATTGCAAATAATGGGATGGAGATTCGCCCAAACGGGGACGGAGAATCCTCATTTATTTTCCCATGTGATGGGAATAGGGAAAAAAATTCCCCAAAGGCAAAGATAGGGTAGGGATGGAAACCTCTATCTCAATCCTTTGCATGTCCACCATATCTCCATGAGGATTCTCTATTGAGATTCTTAAAATAATGAATTTTTTATATTTGATAAATTGATAGTATTACTTATGAATTATAATTGATGTATTACTTATACTAATCTTTTTTTTTATAAATTATAGTTGCAAAAAGTTTAAATTTCACTAAAAAAATCTATTTAGAATAGGACGAGAACCCTTTTTTCTTCATTTCATAAACAGAGACCCATATGAAGATTTCCCGTCCAGATGGAGATAGAATAGGGGATGTAATCCCCATTCCTACTCCGCCCCATTTGCAATCCTAATAGCACACAAGGCTATGATATCATGTGAACACAAGCTGAGTCATATAGCTCCCTCTTGATATGGGATAATTTAACATCATCATTTAAGTATACTCCTTGTTAAAACATTTCACCATGGCGTCATGGTTACATATCATTTGTGCAAGTAAGTCCAAATTTGAGAGAATAAGTTGATGACTCCATTTTAACATTAATGAGAAGTTAAAACATATATGAATTAGTTTAACAATGTATAGATTCATACAAGAGAATGTAGCCAATGGGAGCAGAGCAGGAGTCAAGGCAAGAATTGTCACTTCCTTTGATAAAATGCAAGTATAGAGAGAAGTACAAACAAACTTATCTTTATTAAGTGGGTCTCAGAAGCTTAGGATTCGTCGGTGCATCGCCGGCTGTCTTATGCTAATTGAAGATGAAAAAAGGAATTGGGCCCTCTTTTCTGAATAAGTACCAAACTTACTCAAGCAGACAAATTAGAATGTATTCCTTATTCCATTCCTTGCCTTCAAACTATGTCTAAGAACAAGCATCTTTGCTCCATTTTTGTTTACTTTCTTGTTTGTATCTAATTCCCCAAAGTCTCTATGTGCTTTAGTCAACAGAATCTTCTTCCAAATTCTCCAAATATAACCACTTCAAACAATGTTTTTGTGTCCCTATCTTCTCCTCCTCTTAAAATTCAGATAAATATCATTACTTTCAATATAAACAACATTGACACCAAGAGATCAATCATATAATAAATAAAATCTGAGAATCTTCCATGAGAAGGAGAGAGATCAATAGAAGTAGTAGTGGATTCCTCTCATATCCTGGAATAAGATTCTTACTTTTGCTTAAAAAAGACTCATATGCATCAATTCTGGTATCTAATGCAATGCGTTATAGTTAATGTTGATATGAATTCATATCATAATTAGGAAAACAAAGTCACTGTTAACACCGGATTCGGTCAGGTCTTCATCAACTCAAGATTCTATTCTTCCCTCTCTCTTGTAACTTGGCTTTATAAAAAGCCAGCTTGTGTTTGTCAGATAGGTGAGGCCAAGGCATTCAACATAAAACTAAGTAGCTAAGTTCAACATTTTAATAGAAAAAAAGGATGTACCATCATCATCAACATCAAGGAAAGAACGTCCACGCCTCGTCCAGAATGGCAATCCCTCCGGAAAGGCATTTGTTCCTGCAAGGTGTGAATGGTCCTGGAGACTCTGGATTGGTCCTCTCAACTGATGCAAAGCCTAGATTGAAATGGACACCGGACCTCCATGAGCGGTTCACCGAAGCAGTCAATCAGCTTGGAGGAGCAGATAGTGAGTACCATACAAAAGTTCCTATATATTTTAGTGAATTTCACATATTGAATCATTCTTCTTCTACTACTTTGCAGAAGCTACTCCAAAAACTGTTATGAAACTTATGGGGATTCCAGGACTTACCTTGTATCATCTAAAGAGTCATCTTCAAGTAAAGTGTATTATTAATCTCACAGTTTCTTCAATTACAGGACTCATTTGCTTCTTTTTTTTAATTGAACATCATCTTTCAATCTGCAGAAATACAGGCTTAGCAAGAACATTCATGGGCAACCTAATAATGGAAGCAATAAAATAGGTAAGAATGAACAATTTATCTCCAAATTTTCAACTTGTTGCTGCAAAACATTGAAAATTAATCTTTGGTACAGGTCCTGCTGTTGTGACAAGTGATAGAATAACTGAAGCAAATGTTAATCATATCAACAATTTAACCACTGGATCACAAACAAACAAGAGCTTACACATCAGTGAAGCACTGCAGATGCAAATTGAAGTGCAAAGAAGGCTACATGAGCAATTAGAGGTAAGGAACATAAGATTGTAAAAACATTTTCTGGTGCTGCTAAAACCCTCATTAACCATTAATGAACCTGCTATTCATATTTTCTCAGGTGCAGCGACATTTACAACTGCGAATAGAAGCTCAAGGAAAATATCTACAAGCAGTTCTAGAGAAAGCACAAGAAACTCTGGGAAGGCAGAATTTAGGTACTATGGGACTCGAAGCGGCCAAAGTTCAACTCTCTGAATTAGTGTCCAAAGTATCAACTCAATGCCTTAATTCTGCATTTTCTGAGCTGAAAGAACTACAAGATCTCTGCCCCCAGCAAACACAAGCAGCTCCGCCCACGGATTGTTCAATGGATAGTTGTCTAACCTCCTGTGAAGGGTCTCAAAAGGAACAAGAAATGCATAATACTGGTATGGGTTTGAGACCCTATTGTGGCAATCTTTTGTTGGAGACAAAAGATATACCAGAAGATCAGCACATGCTACATCAAACCGAATTCAAGTGGAGTGAACATCTTAAAGACAAAATGTTTGCAGAAAGGAGAATGTTTTCTCCAGACAGAAGTTGCAATGATTTATCCATGAGAGTTGGAGTCCAGGGAGAAAGTGGAAAGACAAGTACTAGCAACTTTTCTGAGGGAAGATACAAGGGAATTAGGAATAATGATAATGATCAAACTAACAAGAGGGTAGATTCAAGTAAACAACAGAATGAGAACATGTCACAAGGATATAGATTGCCTTACTTTGATACAAAACTGGATCTCAATTCGCACGACGAAATTGATGCTGCTGCTGCTTCAGGTTGTAAGCAACTTGACTTGAATGGTTTCAGCTGGAACTGAGATTGTTCACTGAAATGGAAAAAGGGTCTCTGATTCTGAATTTACTTTAGAACCGGAGGAGGTTCAAGTTATGGTTGATAACCTGCTGCTCCTCCAGGCGAAGCAGTCGGGAAAGTCAATTCAATTTCAGTGAAATAAGTTGGAGCAGAAGATGAAGCAAGCATTAGTACCTTATGGTGCTAATCAATCCAACACGTGTACTTTTCTACCTTATATATCATTTAGAGTTTAAGGATAAAGAGTTGAAAGAGGAACAAATTAAATTCCAGTTAGCTGCACAAATGCTTATTTCATAATCAAAATAATCAATATTAGATTCAAATCAAGTAATCACAGTTCATGGTTCATAGAATAAATGCTGAACTCAAAGGCCTTATTGTGGTACTACTGCTGAGAACTTGTTTATCTTAACATAGGGAAAGTGCAGTAACCAAGTAAAAAATATTGCACAAAGAAGATGAACATATAACATCTTAATATGTTTTCAAAAACCATCTTACATGTTATTTTCTTCATTTCTTTTAACAGATGATACTGTTTCTTTTAAGCAATTGCAATGTTATTTTCTGGGATATGGTTCAAATTTGGGTATAAATTTATCTCTAACTTAAGAAATTGTAAAATTTTGTCATCACTTTTCCAATTTGGAGTAATCTGGGGGCGAGAAGGTAGGAGAATAAGCTTTTGATTGTTTGGAGTACAAAAAGTAAATATAGATGGTCAGGTTTAAAACTTTTTACACCTCTATCTAGGGAAAAAACTAATGTCGTGTTGACGGGAAAAAAAATGCATAACCCTTTATCTATTCGGTGCTGCAATCATCACCAAGCTAATAGAAAAGGAAGACTACCCATATATGGGATAGTTTCCGGCGGTTAGAGTTGCATCGGTAACTCCTAAAAATATATTCCTAATATTGGGAAAAAGTAAATTAAGAAATTTATAGGTTAAATTACTCCCATAGTCCCCGAATTTGAAAAATGGAACATTATCGTTTCTAAATTTTACATTTTACTAATATAATAGCTCATTTTAATGTTTACAATTCAAAATGACCCATGCTGATTTTAAAATGAAATGGTTTAAAAATTGAAGTTGTTTAATATTATTATTTTTAATATGAAAATATGAACATTCAAATATTGGAGGAAGAATCATAAAAGCATTCAATGTTTTTATTGAGTAGTACCCACTTATTTATAAATAAATAAAAAAGTTAACTAATGTGCAGAAAATCTGCCTAAAGAATAAACATAACAAAAATATAAATTCAAACTTTAAACAAATTATTTTATTTCCTAAATATCTTAACTTACTTTGTAGGATCTAAGTTAATATTTTAACAAATTACCACTTTTCAAACTTTTTCTCTGAACAACTATTTTTTCTCTCTTAACCAAATAACACTTGAATGATTTCAAAATTAAAAAGTTCAAGAATTAAAGTTTCTTAGAATATTAGTTTCATCATATCTGCAACGAAATGTTATCTTCTATTGGAGTGATCATTTTAATCAACATTAAAAGTGGTCATTATGTTAGTAAAGTGCAATGTTCATGATTTTAAAGTTCATGGACCATACTGAAAGTAATAGAAAAGTTCAGGGGCGACGAGTGTAATTTACCCAAAATTTATATATACTATAACTATTTTATCTCCTCATAGAATGAAACATATAAAGGTCAAAGCTTTAACGAAAATTCAAAGAAATGCAAGGAGAATAAAATTGGAATTCAACATATAAGAATACGGAAGTCAAAACCATTTAGATAACAAATCCACCGTTAACCCTGATAATTTGGCCGTTAATCCACTCACCAGCATCAGTAGCCAAGAATCCCACAACTTCACTTACATCCTTAGGCTGTCCAAGCCGGCCTAAAGGGACAGCATCAACTATTCTCTTGATGGTCTCCTCAGTTTTTCCAGCGAAAAACAGCTCGGTAGCCACTGGACCTGGAGCAACACAATTAGCAGTTATTCCAGTACCCTTTAACTCCTTGGCTAGGATCTTAACCATGGTCTCAACGGCCGCCTTGGAGGCTGCATAGGCTGAATATCCAGGCAAGTTTGCACCCACAACAGAAGTCGATATGGCGATGATTCTTCCTCCGCCTCCACGAGCCAACCTATTGGCTGCCTCGCGACATGACAAGAATGCTCCTTTGGTGTTGACATTGAAAGTCATGTCAAAGTCTTCCACTGTTGTATTGGCTAAAGTTGGGTACTTTGGATACATAATTCCAGCAGAGTTTATGAGGATATGGATTTTTGAGCCAAATTCATGCTCAGCTGTATCAAAAAGTTGTTTTACCTGACCTGGGTCTGATATGTTAGCTTTGATAGCAATTGCTCGAGCTCGAGTATGGGATGATGAAGCTGCTGAGGCGTTGAGCTCCAATGCAAGTTGATCAGCTTGGGTTGAGTCTGAAACATAATTAATCACAACATTTGCACCAAGAGATAGAAGGTGTGTGGCTATGGCTCGGCCAATGCCCCTTGAACCTCCGGTGACTATGGCTACACGACCATTCAGTGGAAGCTGGGAAGAACTAATTTCACCTGCCATATGATATATATAAGGGAAAAGCAAGAAACAGATCCTCTGAGATGCTGTGATGCAATTTCATGCCATTTCTATTTATAATCTTCATAATTGTATACGATTTTAGTTCTATCAAAACAAGTCAACGGTCAGATTTCCATTTCTGCCCCCTTCCCTCTAATTTTTTACATATAAAAATAGAACCATAAAAGGGGCACTGCAGCTAGGAAGAAAATTGAATTCAAAGTCAGCAAACTAACATGCTAGAGCAGTCGCTTATTATATTTTATTGCCTTAATTAGCACAAACAAAGTGGTTGATTGCAATAAGTGCATTGCGTCAATGCTTACACCATAGATTAGGGGAAATAATTAAATATCAATTAAACCGTGCAATTTCATGCATCATCAAATTCGTCATCACAGCATCACTTTAGAGTTGCATAATTACAACCAGTCCTCATCCATTGCTGCAGGTCACTCAAAGATAACGATGGAATTTATTTTTGCGCCTTGACTATCTGCTTATACTTTTGAATCAATTTGATTCCTTGATATAGTATCAAACCTCTTACACCACCAAATAGTCAAGGGTCAAATCTTGGTAACTCCATTCGTAAATGGAATTTCAAACAGATAGCTGGATAGATTTGTGTTGTATACGCCTTAAACCCACGGGAGCATTCGCGTGCAAAGACGTACCCGAGATAATAATAATAAAAGTTTTAACTATCAGTTTAAACTTTTGGCTCAATTAGCTTCTCAACAGGAAACAAATTTGAACTGTTTCTCGCACTTCATCTTTGACAATATATGCTAGTAGTCCAACCCACTGCTGAAAAATATTACTCCATTCATTCCCTTATACAAGTCATTCTAGGGTATTTCACGTAAATTAAGAAATACAATTAATATAAAGTCAAATTAATGAATTTACATTGGTTAACTAAAAAAGATTCTCTCTCATGTCACGGTTGGTTGGGGAATAAACCTTGGAAGGTTCAAAAACACATGGAGATAAAAAAAAATTAATGTTAAGACCGAAAAACTAAACTAAAATTTTTGGAAAACTAAAATGACTTATATAAGGGAATGGAGGGAGTATCAATATTCAATAAAATCAAGATGAAGAAATCAACCTCTAATATTGCAAGTTGCTATTGCCTAAATCTTAGTAGTTTCCAAAGAACAAAAATCATGAAAAACAAGTACCTAACAACCATTGACATAAATGAAATTCAAGATCTGCTCGCAACACAAGTTGAGCACACAGATAAATCATAAATGTAATTGCGGATGGGTAGTGTGCCGGTACAAAAATTAAACCAAATAACATGTGAATGAGCTGCAAAGTGAACTCGAGAAATGATCATCCCGGAAATATTTTCTTTATTCTTTTTGTCCAGGAGCAACAAGACCAAATTCTAAGGCAACAATTCCCTATTCAAACATTTTCTATGATGTCATAAACACCTTCGAATTTGATCCCATAAATCCCACAAAGTCTATATACAGAAATGCTAGAAAACACACCTTTGCCTTCTCTAGTCTCTTTATAGTACCTATAGCATCCCTTTTCAATACCATTCCACGAACTATTTTACAATCATGCAAGCCTCCTCTCAGCCCACAAGGTTTGCTGCCGAATCATTATCCACGTTAAAATTTGCTGGGTTCTTTGGACATACTTGAATACAGGCCTGTAATAAATAATTAAAATACGAGTAGAAAGATTAAATTTCAGCACAAGGTATAAAAAAAAAAAGGGCAGCCCGGTCGCATTACGCGTCCCCGCTGAGCGAGGGTCCGGGGAGGGGTCCCACCACAAGGGTGTATTGGGGGCAAGCCTTCCCTTGCCAATTTAATTGGCAAGAGGCCGCTCCTAAGACTCGAACCCGTGACCTCTGGTCACACGACAACAACGTTTTACCGTTGCGCCAAGGCTCGCCCTCTTTTCAGCACAAGGTATAACCAACTATTTATAATCAACGAGATGTGCTACAACTCACATCAGCAATAAGAATAGATAATATATCTCCTTGACCATATTGCTTGCTAGCAACAGCAGCTTATTTCTCACATCCATCTTTTCAGAGACATTCTCTACCAATTCATCCAAGATTTCAACTGTCTAGAAGAGCAAATGTTTAGGAAAGAGATTTTACGAGCAGGAAAATTCAAATACAGTTTTTTAATTGAGGAAACCAGAGCATATAAACTAATCATAAACCTTGTTTATTGCTTTGCTGTATCCACTGATAATCTCACTTGGATGCATGCCCATGCTGATAAGTTCCTCTGCATTCTGAAGAATTTCACCAGCAAAAGAAATAGTTAAATTAGCACCATCAGCAAAAGAAAACTTAATGTCAGTTAAATTCATGCATCATCAAATTCGTCATTACAAGAGTTGCATAATTAGAGCCCTCGCGCACCTCATGCATCATATAAACAGGGAAAAGTGAGAGAAAAGAAGACTTCAGAACATAGACTAGACAATCCAATGACGTGTTGGCTCAAAATTAGCATTTAGCAAAGGTGCATGGCGCAGGGGGGTCTGGAGCTTTGTGCCTTGAGAGTTTGGAGGGAAAGAAATGTAGTACAACCCATACAATTAGCATTTAGCAAAGGTACTAAACAAAACAGATGCCTTTTAAATAGAAGCATGAAATCTTGTGAAAAGCCTGAATTGTTTTCAAGCATTGGAATTTCCAAACAAAATATGTGTTGATGCATGAGCAATTTAATGTCGAAGATAGGTAGTTAAGGGACCAAAATGCTACAACTCCACTGTGGCACGGAAAGCAACACTGGAGGATTAAATAATTTTCAGGAATCAAGGACCTGCACCTAGTGCACGAAACAGACTAACATGAGGACTACCAAAGGTAATTGGCTCATGTGCAGGATAATAATCAACAAACGGACTCAAATCTCATTACACTATCAGGTTCTTGCTCAAATGAAAAGGTTGGATGAGAAAATCATTGCAGAAATGAGATATGAGCTAAAAGGTTTTAAAATTGAAGTCATTCTTCTTAAACCACAGAAAATCAAGGAGTTTCCAACTCCCACATTCAATCATACAAAGAGACGACAGGTGTATGAAATCCATGAGGAAAAAGGGACTTGTTATGCTTACGTTGTCAACGACCTAGGAGTAGCAACAGTGAACTTCAGCCAAACTTCAGTAATATCATCATCAACAAGTTCAAATTCAAATTCAAACAAGTTCTTCAAGGTTTACATATTGAAAATCACAGTGAATTTTGGTTCGAAACATTCCCCAATAAACAAGAAGCAGTTAAGATTTTTTAACTTGCAAAACAAAAACAGAGAATGAAATCCATAAATAAGCAAGATTGGAAATTTAATAGTGTTTCACAAAATAATAATAATAATAATGGAAGAAAGAAGAAACAGATGAATGGAATCTTCACAGGCCAGTCGAGGTGACCTGTAAACGTTAAAGATGAAAAATTACCTGCAGTTTCTACAGAAACGAACTTCACTCACTCCTACCATAATGTATGAAAGGGTATAGCTTGGACCTTGGAGAGGACTGACTGTGGACAAACAAACAGTAGAAAGAGCTCAAAGGAATTATCATAGGAGAAAGTTACCTACCCAAAGTTCTAAAAGAAGTCTTTATAACAAGCTAACAGATCATACAATTAAAAAGAAAAAAAAGTAGACAGTTATTAGTCTACACCACTAGCATTTTGCTCATTTCATACCACGAAATTTATCAGCAGATGAAGATTCCACCAAGACTCTGGTATGTGTCTGGACCCCCCTGAAACCTGGTTTCCAATAATGCTCATGCAATTTCGGTTACCAATAATCTTTACACGAACATACACCACCTTCAAAATGATGAAAGCGGTACGCATCTCGTACCACAATTGTCCGATTTGAAATCTTTGATACAAATTTAATCCATGTGTGACAATCATTACAGACACGAAGATTCTTCATTACATGTATCGGAATGGGATCAGATAAACTAAGGAGTCCAAAAGCAATAGCCAATTTTTCACTGTGAATATATCCAGTTGGGTCCTTCTGTTCCTGCTCTAAATTATTCAACAGGATGTATCGATCTTGGACATAGCCAATTTTGGCTGCCTGTTTATTTAGATCAGTCAAGAATTTATATATTTGATCTGCTAGTGGATGTAGCTTATCACCAACAAAAAATGCATGAATCGAGTTCTTAACCTCAATCCAGCTACGTCCTGGCTCTTTCTTCACACCCCTCTCTTTCATCATTTGTCTGGTATGATCTCTATAGTCCCATTTCCCAGCCACAGCATACATATTGGACAGAAGAACATAAGTTGCTGAATCTTCAGGTTCCAATTTCAGCAGATGGCGAGCAGCAACCTCTCCTACTTCTGTGTTCTTGTGAATTGTACAAGCACTCAAAAGGGTCCTCCAGACCATTGCATCTGGTTCATATGGCATCTCCTCAATAAACTTTTTTGCTCGGCTCAAAAGACCTGCACGACTGAGAAGATCCACAACACATGCATAATGTTCTGGCATAGGCACCAAGCCATGCTCTTTGCTCATTGACTCAAGGTAGGCAAGACCCTCATCAACCAAACCCACATGGCTACAAGCTGATAAGACGCCCACAAAAGTGACATGGTTGGGCATTGGACCAACCAGTTTCATTTTCTCAAAAAGATTCACTGCTTCGATACCACATCCATGTTGAGAATAGCCTGTGATCATAGCATTCCATGAAATCTCATTTTTCTCAGGCATCTCAAAAAACTCACGCTCAGCATCATCAAGGCGACCACACTTTGCATATAATGTGGTCAAAGCATTAGAAACTTCAATTTCGGAATCAAATCCCGTTTTTATAATCATGGCGTGAATCTGCCTCCCTTGTTTTACACTTGCTATATTAGCAGCAGCACTAACTGCAGAGCCAAATGTAAATAGACTGCCTGCTATATTAGATCTTCGCATCTGAACAAAGATCTTTAGCGCTTCTTCACAATATCCACTTTGTGCAAATCCAGACATCAATCCGTTCCATGTTATACTGTCCTTAGCATCAACTTTTTCAAATGCCAAATATGCTTCTTTAATTCTTCCACATCTAGCATAAAGAGTTACAAGTGCATTATTTACTGAAAGATCCTGTGAATAACCAGAGACATAAGTTTGAGCATGAATTTGTTGTCCTTGATTCAGTGCTTGAATGCCAGCACAAGCACTAATTGCACTTGAAAAACCTATATTGTCTGATTGGATCCCTTGGTTCAGCATTTCATTAAAAAGTCTAAGAGCATCAGCAAACAAGTCGTGCTGTGTGTATCCTGAAATCATAGCTGTCCATGAAACAACATCTTTCTCAGGTAGTCTTCTAAGAATTCCTTGGGCAACATCTAGTTTTCCATTTTTAGCATACATATCTATAAGCACACTACAGACATACACATTAAACTGAAAACCAGCTTTTATGACTAGGGAATGGATTTGCTCCCCTAAATCAAGAGCTCCAAATGATGTGCACGTTCTAAGAATACTTGGATAGGTAAATTGATTAGGAGACAATCCTTCAATCTGCATTTGCCGAAATATCCAGAATGACTCGTATAAATTATCCAACTGCCCAAAAGCCACAAGCATTACATTCCATAAGACCACATTTTCTGTTTGTGTTGTGAGAAAAAATTTATGGGCTGTACTTATATCAGAGCTCTTTACATAAAAATCAAGCAGAGAACCTTCAATAATGATATCTAGAGACATTCCTGCTTTCATCACATAAGAGTGTAGTTGTTCACCCTTGGAGAGAGCCCTTATAGACGCACAAGCACTCAAGAGACTTGCAACTGTAACACAATCTGGTTTCAAGCAATCAAGCTGCATTTTCTTATACAATTCCAATGCCCTATCACTGTATCCCTGCTGAGCAAGCCCTGAAATTAACGAGTTATATGAGACTTCGTCTTTAGTCTGTATTTTGCTGAAAACTTGTTCAGCAGATATGAAATTCCCCATGCGGGAATATAATGTGACCAGCGCATTGCAGACATAGGTCTCCAAGACAAATCCACACTTGAAAACTAGGGCATGGAGCTGCTCCCCAATATCAAACAACTCTATTTTGGTGCAGGCACTTAGAACACTGGAAAATACATATGGAGTAGGACATGTTCCTGATACATGCATTTCATTGAATAGGCGAATAGCTTCTTCTTCATATCCATTCTGTGAATAACCAGATATCATAGCCACCCAAGAAACACTATCCTTCACGCATAACTCGTCAAAAACCTTTCTAGCAGAGTGTACAAACCCATTTTTGGCATACAAATCAATCAAAGGATTACATATAATGGAACTAGCTGCAAACCCATGGCTAATAATCCTAGCATGAATCTGCTCAACATTTCGAAAAGCAACATTAACACCTCCACAAGCCCTTAGAACACTGGCAAATGTAACTTCACTCGGATCTACATTTTCCTCTACCATCTGCATAAACAGACCTAAAACCCTGTTATTCATTTTCTTAGAAAGAAAGCTGGACAATATCTTGTTCCAAGTAGTAACACCTCTGCTAGGCATATTATCAAAAACCTTAACTACACTATTCAAATCGTTTGCTGTGAGATAGAAATCAATAAGCTTATCACAAAGAACACTTTCTCTATCAAAAGCCACCTTCAGAATCTTCCCGTGAAGCTTTTTGCAATCAATTAAATTCCCAGAGTTCAAGCAGGAATCAAAAAGCCATAAATATGTTTGAGAATTGGGGCGAATTCCACGCTCATCCATCAAATGCAGAAACTCAATTCCTTTTAAATTCCCTTCAATTTTCTCTTCATATGGTTCATCCAAAGCATTACAAGCTAATCGCGAACCACTCAAACTCCTCCTGAAACACTAAGAAAAACAAAACCCCAGTTCAGTTTGAAAAAAAAAGGAACTCGTGTTTCTTGCAAGTATGGATTTGTATTGCAATTTATAGACAAGGAACTGGAGAAACTAAAATTACAAGCAATGAAGAGACGACAAGAGGTTAGAAGTACAATAAGCTGAATGCAGGGAAATGGGTTCTACCTTTCGGGGGCAATGTGTGGGCTTTCCATGTAACGGTTCTTTGAAATTGCGCGGGAAGTTGAAAGCGAAAGATTTCGAGAACGAACTGCGAAGAGACATGGGGCTAAACTGCTTAGGACTCGTGTTTACTGAATGCAGAGCAACCTTATTAACCCCACGGCGAAGGTGAAGAGATATGGATCATGATTCGCGAGGCCTCTACTTCAATGTGTTAATCATCGAGGAACTGAAGAGTTGAATAGCTGCATTTACTAAAACACTATACAACATGGCTCCAAAAGTTGAAATTGATCCGAAGAGTCAGTTTAAGCAAATAGAAAAGAGGAAGGAGGAATGGTATCTTGTGAAAAGGAATGAGGGCCTTCTACGAGGTTTGGTGCAGGCTGAGAAACCTCGGCTGTGAAAGAGTAAACTCATCTAAAAAGCAGTCAGCCGTTGAATCTCCTATGATAAGTTGGTGTCCGAAGATAAAGGAATAAAAGAGTGTGATATTATAGCACAGTGTCTTGCATACGGCTGTGTTGTGATCAATTTATAAACCAGTCAATTCCCACCGAAATAGACTTTTCCGTTTGAACATTGAGCATCCCATCCATTCGTCCTAAAGGACCCACACTATGGGCCAACTCGTGGTTAAATCTCCCTTCTCAAAGGTCGGATGTCCGACTCTCCTAGTCCCTAGAAGACTAAGATGGATCGCTTAAACCAGTTCCGATAATTGGTCCAGAGTTTGGTGGAGATTCGACGCTAGATGACCTTGTCCCTTATAGTGTTTCTTACGTTTACTTGAAGCCCACGGTCTACGGTCAGTGAACATTGATATGTCTAGCCACCCATTGGGCCCGATCCTCCCTACCGCCTGCCACAACTCTCGCGCGCCGATGCCTTGAGATGGCCCTGCCCCTGCCTTGGGTCAAATTTGCCTATGGCAAAACTCTCCCCCCATGACATACTTCCCCACTTAGATGATCAATGTCCTCGTTGATCGAGCTGGCTTCCTACGAGGAGATCTTTGTTTTTCCCTGAATGGCAAACGAGGTTTCGCACAAGTCGACTGCTCACTTGATTCGCAAACTGATCTCCGCTCTCTCTGAACTCTACTCGATATCACTGAAAAATTGAGTCGATTTCTACCATCATTCCGCTACTTTCCAATCTTCGACTTATAAATAACTTTTCCCGCAGTACTTGAAAAATCCCTCCTCCTTAATAATAGCAAAAAAAAAAATTTGAAGTTTTGAGATGCGAAAAAATTTCCCATTATTACGGATCTTGCATTTGGATCTTCTTTGACTATTCAGGGTCTTCATCTTATTCTTCTATTATTCATTATGATATTAGTCTGAATCTTCAATATATCGATTGCATATAACCATACGGGGGGGCTCATTTCATTTGACAAAAGTAAGAACACTTACACAGGTGTACAAGAAAATGAAATACTTCAAGTTATCGAAAATCCAGCTTCCTCTCAGTAGAATTGCCACACCAACTGTTTCACCACCATCTTGCTATTGTTCATTGGATCTCTTTCGCTCTCTTGAATTGGATCACATTAATTTTCTGTAGCACATATGGCCTTGTCGGCCAAAGGTTCCAACTTCACAAGCTTGCCTCCCTTTTTTGTCTCCGACGTTTGCATCGACTCCCGATATTGGGTTGCTTCGTCCTTCTTCCTCAATTTGAGTTTAAAGTTGAGGTCGATGTCTGCTTTAAAATCATGCTCCCGAAAATCTTCCTCGTCCGAACTATGTAAGCCTATTGCTCCACCGAATTTACCTTTATGCATTCTGACTGTGACTCTTTATCAGCTCACTAATGGAATTCCCCAACTTGATTGGACATTTCCATAGTTTGCCTAAAATCGATGCTCGTTAACTTTATAACCCCCACTTCCGTTCGATTGATGTTCTCGTCTGACTTGACTATGCGCCACCATTTATCTTCCTTCTATTGATGCCTACTTAGGCTCAATGATTTATCCGCCATTGAGTTGAATCAATGCTCGATCCTGGTTAGATTCTCCGCTTCCACTATAGCCCACCAGATTGTTTCCCCTTCATCCTCTTAGCTTTTCTCAGCTACCCTAAACTCCAAATTCCTGCACAAAAACACGCATCATGCTTGTACATGAGTTGTTTTGGGCGTCTCCTCCACAGAGTGTTAGTGTGCCCTAGTTCATAGGCATTGGTTCTCATAAAATGTATTTGTGTCACATTAATAAAGGCATTAATCTAGTTCATTTATATATTGTGCTATAATATGAATAGAGAATCCATTGATTGATAATCGTAAAACCATATACCAAGTCTATTCTATCCTGGGAATGATTAGGACCACAGACCTGTATATTCGACGACTGTATGGTAGTAATTGATACTAGCCATAGCACTTGATAAGTCAGTTGTCAATATGGGTACATGTTGTATACATGTGACTGGATCGATCCGTCCGAGAAAACTACATGGTGGTTGTGTCATTAGTTTTCTTAAGTAGGTCTCTAACTGTCTTCATACCAGATTTCATTATAATATCAATGTGGGATCCGGTTCACTTTGACATACGCCTAACAGGTCTGTAACAGGATGCCAAATACGGGTATGATTGGGTGAACAAGTGAACACATTAGTATTGATAGTGAAGTGATGGAATTACCACTCACGTAACAGTGAGATGATATCACAGGCCACTTGATAAGTGAGATTGATAAGTGTGTGGCCACACCCTGATAAGTAGTTTACTTATCTGTTTCATTAATCTACTTATGATCAAGAAATATCATAAACATCAGAGAGGATGACATCCGCCATGCCTCTAGTTTATAATATCGATATCAAATGGTAAAAGACGTTAAGAGATAACTACAGGGCCTCTGCATCTTTAGACTGCTGAAACTTTGTCTTAGTTAGGGGCAGTAATGGTTTGCTAGAACCCACTTACTGTCTGTGAGCCATAAGCCCACTGCTAGCTAAGGACAGACCCATAGGATCGTGCACATCAAACATCTGAGTTAGAACTTATAGAACGGTACATTGGAGAGATAGAATTTATTAATTGATTGACAATAAAATGTCAAGGTAATTAATTAGTGGTTAATTAGTTGATTAATTGATACTTTGTATCAATGTAATTAATTAACGATTTTAGGAGTTGAGTATTTAACTGATTAATTAATTTGCGGAATGTAATTAATTAATTTGTAAATTAATAATATTACATTCGGTGAATAATTAATTAAACTAATACGTTAATTTATTAATTAGTGTTGTTTGTTTTTTTTTTTGGTAAGAAAGGAAAGGAAAAAAACAAAACCAACAAAAAACCTACACCGGGATCAGTCTAGGAAGGCTGACTCCAATCCTATCCTCTAGGAGAGAAGGCAAAAGAAAAGAAGGAGGAACAGATAGGGTAGAAACACCTAACATTCTCCCATGCCCAGCAGCTGCTAAGCGATCCGCCACGCGGTTTTGCTCCCTAAAAATATGGGAGAAATTAAGATACTCAAAGGCAGGACGAAGCCTCAAAATAGCTTTGATGAGATTCTGGCTCTTCAGACAAACAGCCTGGCTATCTGAAATCCTGTTAATAGCCTCCAGATTATCAGATTCCACCGAGAGCTTTTTAACACCCATGCGAATGGCGAGTTTAATACCTGACAAGATACCCCAGAGCTCCGCAGAAAAGGAGGAGCCCGTCCCCAAGTTATGGGTAAACCCCGCCATCCAATTGCCACCAGCATCCCGAAGAACTCCTCCAGCAGCAATTCTGCCATTGCTAAGGCAGGAGCCATCAGTATTCAACTTAGCAAACCCTTCTCTAGGCTTACTCCAGCCAACTAGCAGGATCTCTTTATCCGGGGAGGGGCGAACAAGGGAATCTCTTTCAAAGCTTTTAGTAATAACAAAGAGCTTCTTCGAGAAGAAAAACAGTAAATCAGGAATAAGGACAGCCTTACCCGCAAATAATTCTTCATTCCTCCACTTCCAGATTTGGTGACAAGTAATAGCAAAGAGGATGGCACCGTGCTCCATGTTGGCCAGCAAGTTCCCCTTGGCTCCTTGAGAGAACCAGTCCCCTTCAGAAAAGGCCATGAAGGAAGGGAGGATGTGATGAGGGAGGATCCCTTCCCAGATCTTCTTACTATTTGGGCAATCCCTCAAGGCATGGCACAAGGTTTCCACATTGCCTCTGCATCTACTACAGGCACTAGACTCAATCAAGTGCCTTCTGTGCCCATCCGCATTCGTAAGGAGCCTGTCTTTGATACCCAGCCAAAGGAAGCTCCTGATACGGTAAGGGATCTTGAGGGACCATATGGACTTCCAAATCTCCAAGGGAGGATCAGCCCTATTAGGGGTAAAAGCTTCATAGGCCGATTTACAAGAATAAGTACCATTATTCGTCAAGGCCCAACAATGTCTATCCTTATCCTCCTCTTGATTGCTAATCTTCACTCCTCTAATGTTAAGAAGGGTCTCCAGACTAAAGAAAGAGTCGAACTTTGACCAGATCCAGTCTCCCTCCGAGTCCACCACATCAGCAATTTTCCAGGAAAGGAGATCAGCCGACGGAGGGGCATTACACACATCAATCAGCGGTTTATCACCAATCCAGGTGTCATACCAGAAGCTAATAGATCTACCATTACCCACCTCCAGGCCAATCCTCGTACAGAATTCAGCAAACACGGCACTGAGCCCTTTCTAGAGGAAGGAACAGCTAACAACCCTCTCCTTCGGGCCACCAAAGATTCTATCTTTCCGATACTTCCCGCACAAGAGACGGACCCAAAGAGAGGAGGGGCATTGCCACATTCTCCAAAGAAGTTTCATTAACAGGACTTTATTATTGTCCTTTGCCTGCCTAATACCAAGACCCCCCCTATTTTTAGGCTGGCAAGCTTCCTTCCACGGGACCAGGTGAACCTTTCTCCCATCTCCAGACTCACCCCACAGGAAACGCCGATTTATCTTATCCAGGTCACTAAGGACAGGCTCAGGAAGCTTACAGGCCTGCATGATGTGGTTCGGAGCAGCGCAGTTAACTGACTGGATCAAGGTAAGGCGACCTGCAAGGGAAAGAGAATTAGCTTTCCAGCTAGCACACAAACCATTAGTTTTGTCCAAAATATCCTTGAAAGAGGCTTTGGAAACCCTGTCACTGTGAAGAGGAACCCCAAGATACTTCCCCAAAGAGTTCGTCAGAGGTATGCCAGAGAGCTCACTCAGTCTTCTGCACAAGCTATTGTCCATATTTTTGGAACAAAGCATACGGGACTTTTGGATGTTAACCTTCTGGCCAGAAGCCTCGCAAAAACAATCAAGGATATCCATAACTGTTTTAATTTGCTCCTCATTACCCTCAACGAAAAGCATGACGTCATCAGCAAAGAGTAAATGGGTAATAGGGGGGCAATGTCTGTTGATAGAAACAGGGTGGAGAGTCCCTTTGCACACCGCCTCTTGGATCAGGTGAGACAGTCTTTCCATGGCAATAACAAAGAGGAAGGGACTCATAGGATCTCCTTGACGAATTCCTCTGGAGGGAGAAAACTCATCTGATATGTCCCCATTGATCATGACCTGGAAAACAGGAGAGGAGATACACTTCTCAATCAAAATCCTCCAGTTCTCCGGGATGCCAGCTTTGGCTAAACTATCCAGAAGAAAGCTCCAGTTCAATCTATCATAGGCTTTCTCCAGATCCAGTTTGAGGGCCACAATCCCTTTCTTACCTTTCTTAATCTTCATAGAATGGACAACCTCCTGGGCAATAACAACGTTATCCATCAATTGTCTACCAGGAACAAAGCTCCCTTGGTTCTGGCTAATTATATCCGGAAGGATCTTCCGGATTCTATTAGCCACAATCTTAGTAATAGCTTTATACAAAACATTACAAAGATTGATGGGTCTCATCTGGAGGAAGGAGGAAGGCTTAACAACCTTAGGAATCAAGACAATGAGGGTTTTATTAACCGACCTGATATCGTTAGAGCCACCAAAAACACCTAACACAAAACTGTATATCCCATCCTTAACAGTATCCCAGTGTTTATGATAGAAACTAGCGGGGATACCATCAATCCCAGGAGCCTTAGTGGACCCTATGCTAGAGAATGCCAGATCAATCTCTTTAAGGTCAATAGGATGGAAAACATCTTTAATAGCCTCCTCCCCCAAACGAGGAAAGGAAATACCAGAGTGGGCACTCTCCAAGTCCACAGCTTCCTCTCTAAACAGGTCCTTGTAGAAATCAAGGGCTGAGCGACGAATGTCTTCCTCCTCAAAAATCCACTCGCCACTAGCGTCCTTGGTAGCATCAATCCTATTCCTCTGTCTCCTAATGATCGTAGAGAGATGAAAAAACCTGGTATTCCGATCCCCGTCTTGAATCCAGGCCTTCCTAGACTTCTGGAACCAAAGAAGCTCTTCCTGTCTAAGCACAGCTTCCAACTCGTTCTGGAGAGCTCTAAGGTGACCATTTAAGCTATGGTCGAAACGAGCCTCCAAGCAACGCTGAACGCCTTCCATCCTCCTCAAGAGTTTATTCTTCCTCCTGATAATATGGCCAAAGATGTCTTTATTCCAAACAACTACCTTCCTTCTGAATTCCTCAGCAGCGAGGAGAACATCAGAGTGGGGATGCCAATTGGTTTTCACGAAATTCCTAAAGTCGGGATGAGAATCCCAAGCCACAAGATATCTAAAGGGTCTGTTACCTTTCAGCCGGTTACCTTTGACCAAATTAATGAGGATAGGGCAATGGTCAGAGTGACGGAAGGGGAGATTCAGCACCTTGACCTCAGGAAACCTACAGATAGCCGCAACATTAGCATACACCTTATCCAACCTCACAAACAAGCTATTTCTTTTCCAGGTAAATTTGTGGCCAGCAGCACCCAGGTCTGAAAGCCCACACAGATCCATACTACGCTTGTGGTTAAGGCACCGGTTCACATAATGATTACCCCCTCCTCTCTAATCACTTAAAAGGGCAATATCATTAAAATCCCCGGCCACCAACCAAGCCTCCACCATGTTAGAGCTAATAGAATGAAGGATCTCCCACAACCTTGTACGATTAGAAAGAACAGGATCGGCATAAACAAAGGTAACAAAGAAATGTTTATTACCAGGGTAGCACACCTTACTATGAATGAACTGACAGTCCATACTAACAATATCAATATTAACAAGACCTGGCTTCCAAAAGAGCCAAATCCCCCCAGCCCGGCAAGTAGCCTCCGATCTGACACAATTCCAATTCTTAAACTTTCTAACCACCTCGTCTGCTTTGGCTCCACTGACCTTGGTCTCTAGAAGAACAAAACAGGAGGGGTTAAACTGTTTAATAAGATCATTAACATGAATGCGGGTTGCCTTGCTCGCCGCACCTCTAACATTCCAAACAAAGAAATCCATCAGAAAGGAAGACTACTAACACAAGCCCAAACCCTAGATCAGGTATTTATTCGGGGCTCCTGAGAGCCTAGAGGAAGTCCCAGAAGGTCCCCTTTTAGCCCAAGAGTCTAACCCATTAAGGTTCTTCTTAGGTTTCACTTTAAGTTTCTTCATGTTCATCTTACTCACTCCTATAGCTTTTCCAATAGGAGCATCCACAGGAGGATTCAGAGAAACAGCCTTACTACTCGACCCTTCCCCTGTAGAAAGGTGAGACTGGGAGCTCCCTTTATCCTTAGCATCAGAGACAAAGAGGGGATTAATAGATTTACCCCGACTAGAAACAGGCTCGACCGATTCCAGACCAGGCATGCTCAAATCAATCTGTTCATTGGAAGGGTCCGATTCCCGACCTTCCTCCAGGGACAAGACACCGAACCTAGACCCCGAGCCAGAAGCTGAGACCATACCAGCCTCACTCCTCTTCTTGATATCCGGGGGTCTGACTTTGATCTCAGGGGCAATCTGGAGCGTAGTCATCTTCCGACTAATATCTGGCGGATTAATAGAACTAACATTAGCACTTGGCTTCCTTCTCACTGACCTCTTGGCCAGCATCCATGGCCCAAAACTCCTTTCTTCCCCCTGACTTTTCTCAGCTCCACCTATGATAGGTTGCATCAACTCCTCCGCCTCCTTCCTCTTCTTAGGACATCCCTCAAATGTATGGCCAAACATACCACATTCAAAACAGATATTATGTATACCTTCATATTCAAGTAATTAGATTAGAATTAGATTAGTTTTGTAATTAACCAATTAACCCTAAACTAATTAGGTTTAGAAATACACTATATATAAATTAAAACACTTCAAAACCTAAAAAACCTACCTACATATTCGGCCAACTATCTTTGCTTTGAAAAAGCAATACTGAAATTGGCGGCCACCAACTTCAAAATTGTGAAGGTTTTCTTGGCTAATTACGAAATCTCTCCAGTTCTTCTTCGTTCTTCGGCTAGCACCGGTTCTGGTTCAATAGCTGTTCGTGCACCTGACTATGGAGATCTTACTACCTTGTGGATTCTTCAGCCGTCTCTAGAAGAGACAGGCCGAGTATGTTTATATCCTTAAACGGATCAAAAGGTTTTATTCAATCAATGGTTAACAGACAAAGATCAAACTAAAAGGGATTAGAAATAAATTTTAAACCGCAATTTCGCTACGCTACAGTTGATTAACTGGCTATAATCCCTAACAGTGGTATCAGAGCCAGGTTTAGTCCGTTTTGATTGATTGAAAAATTAATAAGATTTGGTTTTATTATTTTTCCAAATCAAGTTTTGAAATTTCCTATTGATTCCTCGTGTAGAAATTGTTCTAGGAAATTTTCTATTTTTATTTCTATCTGTATTTTGTTGTGTTTGGTTCTGAAATTATTTTTGAAATAATTTAAAATTAAAAAAAAATACAGCAGTATTTTTCTATATTAACAGAGAAAAAAAATAGTTTCGGACACGGAACAGCAGTCGCGGGACTGCTGTCCGCGGACAGCAGCAGACAGCAACCCCGTTGCTGTTTCGGATCCGTTTTGGGTCTAAATTTAGATTATAGGGACTGATTTTAAGTTTTAAAATTTTTCATGGGTATTTTATTAAAATCAGGGTCCTAATACCGTTTAATTTATTAAACGTGTTTTGAATAAAAATTAATTGGTATTAAAATGTTTTTGTTTGGCATGCATATTTAATTTTTTAATCGAATTGATAATTTGTATAAAATTGAATATGGTTAATTTGTGAAATTGACCCAATAGACCGTGACACCGGTTTAAATTGGGAGGGCTAAATTTTAGATATGCGACGACCCTAAAATTTAGTGGGAGCAAAATTATAATTTTGCATACAAATGGATGTTAACCGTTTGGGCCTTTATGGGCCTTAGTCACATATGGTAAAATTGACGATTTCACCCTAAGTAACTCGGCTTAACTTTATTAGATGATTTTGGAATGCCATGATCATGCATTATATTTGTATGTCTTACTGTGCAGCAACGTGTTATAGAGTTCTATGGGCCCTAAATTAAAGTCGGTTTGTAATTTAAATATTTTGGGAAATATGGCATGTGTGCCATTCTTTTGTTAATGTAATTTTAGAATATGTTTTATTTATAAAATTGTAACTGATCGTGAAGAAGCCCAGATGGTCCAAGCCCATGGTGGGAGCCCAAGGAGACTTGAAGCAAGCCCGTGAAGATTAGATAGTTTATCTAGTTTCACTAGGATGTATTATAAGGCCCATAGAGTCTCTATGTTTATTTTGATTATACAATTGATTAGTATAACATGAAATATAAGTAGCAACGATCACCAGATCATCACCCGCGATAGTTATATGTTAAAGCCGTGTCACTTAATTAATCCGGATAATGAAATATTGAGTCGCTTAAAAGTGTTTTCCAGATTCACATCTCTTCCTCCCATGTAGTGCTACAGTGTATGACGTGCCCTATCAGGTATGCTGTAGTAATTAGTGGGCCGTCGAGGGTTAGGATACTTCGGTATGGCTAACACGTGTATGGTGGTTGGACTCAATGTGGGTAGCATTAGCTCAGAGCAGGCCCTAAGCACAGATGGGCTAAGTGTCACAAAGCCCATCAAACCAAGAGTCCTTGCGGAGGATTGGATAGTTTATCCTACCAAATCGTCAATGGTCGACGGCGGAGCCCTAGCTCGATCGATTGTTGATGGATTGTGGATCTTGGTCAAGACAGCCAAATAAATATCACCAATAACGAATTAAAATGGATTATTAATTTGATCTTTGGCTTAAGCCCTTTATTCTAACTCTAATGTAATTTTTCCACGTAGATTAAACTCCACATCAAAATTACACGAAAAGAAAATTAAATGGCTGCAACAAGCAATAACTCACTCAGACCACTCCTGGAAAAGGAAAAGCTTTCAGGGACTAATTTCCTTGACTGGTCCATGAACTTGAAAATAGTTCTTAGACACGAGTCGAAGGAATATGTGCTGACTGCTGCCTTACCAGCAGCTCGTCCTACAGGTCAGGGCGTAACCGCTGATCAAATAGCGGAGTACGACCGACATGTTAAGGATGACAGAGATGTGTCATGCATTATGCTGGGTACCATGGTTCCTGATCTTCAGAAACAGTTCATGGAGAAGCGCGCCTTTGAGATCATGGATCAACTCAAAAGGATGTTCCAAGATCAAGCTCGTCAGGAAATATACTTGACAACAAAGGCGCTATGCAACACTACGATGCAAGTCGGGACTTCTGTTAGCACACACGTGCTAAAGTTGAAGGGTTTTATTGACATATTGTCAAAGCTTGTCTCACCAGTGCCTGCACAACTAGCAGTCGACATCATTCTTGGATCACTTCCGGCATCCTACAATCAGTTTATCATGCACTACCACATGCAGGGCGTTGATAAGTCTGTAGTAGAATTGCATGGCATGTTGAAACTTGCTGAGCAATCTTGCAAGAGGACTCCAGAAGTGTTGCTAGTTAACAAAGGGAACGTGCCTAAGGGAAAGGCCAAGTCCAAGTCCAAAGCGAAGGCCCAAAAGGCCAAGCCCAAGGCTAGGAAGGTGGCAGCTTCTAAAGGTAGGTTGGCCTCAGCAGATGATATCTGCCATGAGTGTAATGAGAAGGGACACTGGAAAAATGCGTGTCCAAAGCTAAGGGGGAAATAGAAGAACGAAGCTTCTGGTTCAAGTATTTATGTTGTTTAAATTAATCTGGCTATTTCTGCATCTTGGGTTGTAAACATTAGATGTGGTACTCACATTTGTTCAAATGTGTAGGGACAAAGAAATAGGAGATTGCTAGGATCTGGTGAAGTGGATCTTCGAGTCGACAATGGTGCTCATGTAGAGGCCTTAAAAATCGAAGATTATTCTTAGAGATACCTAGTGGATTAGTTTTAGAAATTAGAAATTGCTATCTTGTACCTGCAATGCGTAGGAATATTATTTCAGTTTCTATGTTGGATATTTATGGTTTTAATTTTAATAATGGATGTGGTATGATTTCTATACATCGTGGAAATATTGTTTATGGAACCGCATTTCTAGAAAATGGTTTGTATATCCTTGATCTAAAACGTAGTGAATCAATCTATAACATAAACGCTAAAAGGATTAAGACTAATGAACTAAATCCTACATATATCTGACACTGTCGTCTTGGCCACATAAATGAGAAACGCATAACTAGTCTTTACTCTAGTGGGTCATTCGACATGCAGTCTTATGACACGTGTGAATCTTGTTTAAGAGGGAAGATGATAAAGGCGCCTTTCACCAAAACTGGTGTAAGGGCCACGTAGCTGTTGGAGCTGATACACTCAGATGTATGCGATCCAATGAGCACAAGTGCTAGATCTGGTTTTTTGTACTTTGTTACCTTCATAGATGACTATAGCCGGTATGGGTATGTGTATCTGAAACTCTTATGAGATTTAAAGATTTTAAAAATGAAGTAGAAAATCAACTTGGCAAGAAAGAAAAAGCGCTCCGGTCTGATAGAGGGGGCGAATACTTGAGCCAAGAGTTTGTCTCATTCTTGAGAGAGTGTGGGATTGTATTCCAACTCACTCCTCTTGGTACGCCCCAATGGAATGGAGTGTCAGAAAGGAGGAATAGGACCCTGCTCGACATGGTCCGCTCAATGATGAGTCAAGCTTCTCTCCCTATCTCCTTTTGGGGATTTGCTTCGGAAACTGCTACTCATATAATTAACAATACACCGAGCAAGGCAGTTGAAGGAACACCATATAAATTATGGACGGGCTGAAAGCCCAACGTTTCCTTCATGAAGATTTGGGGCTTTGATGCACATGTCAAGAAATTGATAAGTGGCAAACTAGAGTCCAGATATGTTAAATGCCAGTTCATGGGTTACCCTAAGGAAACTAAGGGTTATTACTTCTACAACCCAGCTGAGAATAAAACATTCTTGGCTAGGTTTGCAATCTTTTTGGAAAAGGAATTCCTTTCCAAAGTAGATAGTGGGAGTGATATTGATCTCATTGAGATTCAAGACTCACAAACTCCTGCAGCTTATGTTGAGGATGCTTTGGGAACCGATATAGATCCTCAAAACATTGAGGAGGCAAAACCGGTTATACATGTGGTGTTTCAAGTAGATTCGTACAGAATTCTGATGAACCCTATATTCAGTGGGAGCATATCCACTTTCCTAATATTGTATGTCGATGACATACTGCTCATTGGAGGCAATATATTAACACTGCAAGATCAAGTAGTGGTTGAGTAAATGCTTCACAATGAAAGACTTAGGAGAAGCCGATCAAGATCTACAAGGTTAGATCCAACCGACTTCTAGGATTGAGTCAGGCATCGTACATAGACAAGAATCCATCATGTACTCTATGTTATGTATAAGGCCAGATGTTGCGTGTTGCACAAAACATGACTAGTCGGTGCTAGTCAGATCTTGATAAGGAACACTGGAAGATAGTCAAGGCAATCCTGAAGTACCTCAACCGTACCAAGGATATTTTTCTTAGTATTTGATGGGTAGGAGGAATGGAAATATCAAGTCACTGACCGAGGTTTTAAGGATGATAACCAGTCACATACTGGGTATGGATTTCTCCTGAATGGCGATGCCATTAGTTGGAGATCCTTAAAGTAGCCAACCATTGCCGATTCTATGACGGAAGCTAAGTACATCGTTGCATGCGATGATGCAGAGGAAGAAGTTTGGATTAAGAAGTTCATAACTGATTTAGGAGTAGGTCAAACTCTCCTAAGATCAGTTGATGTTTTTTGTGACAATAATGGGGCCATAGCACAAGCACTGGATCCCATGTCACACAAGAGATCCAAACGTGCACTTAGACAGTAACACCTTACCCGGTGACATTACATTGTAGAGGGTTGACATTGAGAACAATGTCGCTGGTCAATTTACCAAGGCAATTGGTAGTACTAGATCTATAGTGTTTAGGGCAATGCCCGTTTGGAACTAGTTCAAGTGGGAGATTGTTAGTGTGCCCTAGTTCATAGGCATTGGTTCTCATAAAATGTATTTGTGTCACATTAATAAAGGAATTAATCTAGTTCATTTATATATTGTGCTATAATATGAATAGAGAATCCATTGATTGATAATCGTAAAACCATATCCCAAGTCTATTCTATCATGGGAATGATTAGGACCACAGACCTGTATATTCGACGACTGTATGGTAGTAATTGATACTAGACATAGCACTTGATAAGTCAGTTGTGAATATGGGTACATGTTGTATACATGTGACTGGATCGATCCGTCCGAGAAAACTACATGGTGATTGTGTCATTAGTTTTCTTAAGTAGGTCTCTAACTGTCTTCGGGCCAGATTTCATTATAATATCAATGTGGGATCCGGTTCACTTTGACATACGCCTAACAGGTCTGTAACAGGATGCCAAATACGGGTATGATTGGGTGAACAAGTGAACACATTAGTATTGATAGTGAAGTGATGGAATTACCACTCACGTAACAGTGAGATGATATCACAGGCCACTTGATAAGTGTGTGGCCACACCCTGATAAGTAGTTTACTTATCTGATTCATTAATCTACTTAAGATCAAGAAATATCATAAACATCAGAGAGGATGACATCCGCCATGCCTCTAGTTTATAATATCGATATCAAATGGTAAAAGACGTTAAAAGATAACTACAGGGCCTCTGCATCTTTAGACTGCTGAAACTCTGTCTTAGTTAGGGGCAGTAATGGTTTGCTAGAACCCACTTACTGTCTGTGAGCCATAAGCCCACTGCTAGCTAAGGACAGACCCATAGGATCGTGCACATCAAACATCTGAGTTAGAACTTATAGAACGGTACATTGGAGAGATAGAATTTATTAATTGATTGACAATAAAATGTCAAGGTAATTAATTAGTGGTTAATTAGTTGATTAATTGATACTTTGTATCAATGTAATTAATTAACGGTTTTAGGAGTTGAGTATTTAATTGATTAATTAATTTGCGGAATGTAATTAATTAATTTGTAAATTAATTTTTTTGGTAAGAAGGGAAGAAAAAAAACAAACAAACCGTTAATTTGTAAATTAATTTGTAAATTAATAATATTGCATTCGGTGAATAATTAATTAAACTAATACGTTAATTTATTAATTAGTGTTGTTTGTTTAATTGGGGTAATTAAATTTAATCTAATTACAATTAATTGCATAAAATAAATACTATTGGTATTTATTTAAGTAATTAGATTAGAATTAGATTAGTTTTGTAATTAGCCAATTAACCCTAAACTAATTAGGTTTAGGAATACATTATATATAAATTAAAACACTCCAAAACCTAAAAAACCTACATACATATTCGGCGAACTATCTTTGCTTTGGCGGCCACCAACTTCAAAATTGTGAAGGTTTTCTTGGCTAATTACGAAATCTCTCCAGTTCTTCTTCGTTCTTCGGCTAGCACCGGTTCTGGCTCCATAGCTGTTCGTGCACCTGACTACGAAGATCTTACTACCTTGTGGATTCTTCAGCCGTCTCTAGAAGAGACAGCCCGGGTATGTTTATATCCTTAAACGGATCAAAAGGTTTTATTCAATCAATGGTTAACGGACAAAGATCAAACTAAAAGGGATTAGAAATAAATTTTAAACCACAATTCCGCTACGCTACAGTTGATTAACTGGCTATAATCCCTAACACAGAGCTCATTACAAATAAGGACAAAAGTTATGTATTATCTCGGGCGTCCCATTGAATCTCGTAGAATTTCATCGCCCGCAGCCGATGGGAGTAAGCATTTACTTTTATTAGCAATCTCAGTTCCCTTTTCTTATTTTTGCACTCCCACACACTGGGTAAAAGTCTCACAACAATGGCCTTGGTGAACCATGAGCTTCACATCAAACCGAAAATCATCACAAAATAATTTCGACAAAAGCATCATAAAAATTTCGACATCGCTCACTTAGTTAAAACACTCCTCGCTCACTCCACGAAGAAATCACTTAGTTAAAGCTTGTAGGCTCACGCTACGAATAACTCGCTTTGTAAGATCAATCACCCATCTCGCAAAGATCTTGCTTCATTAAGGCCCTAACGCCCACTTCACCAAGCCTTTGCTGGGTTTGGGCTCTGATATCAAGTGTCACGAGATCAGATCGGAGCTAGGCCAAAGCCACATGTGGCGCCGAGAGTTCCCTGAGTCTCCACTAGCCAACTCCTACCGAAGGGGTCTATCCCTTTTGAACATCAAGCATGCCGTCAATTCATTCGTATTCCGTCCCGGAGGGACTCCCTATGATTAAACCTTACTTCACAAGGGACCCGCACTATGGGCCAATTATATAAAATTATTACATCATTTCACAAATGACACCATTTAGCCCTAATACATCAAATCTAGCCTATGAAATAAATCTATTAAACCTGCAAGACAATAAATTAGATGCAGGATATTGGGACTCATCTTTCAAATTTAACTACGACGCCAGACTCGATCAAATATGACTCATTTAATCCTAAGATCTAACACAACAGCATGAAATTATACCAAAGCCTAATACATTCATCTAAGTCACTTTTAATAAAAGTGACAAAAATACCCTTATATCATGGGATTAATTTTAGCCTCATTTATAGCAATAAAATAATAAAGCAGAAAACTTACCCTAACAGAAAACATGGGTCTGCTCCTCTGTCCTTGTTACTGATCTGGGGTGGTCCTCGGTCGAAGACCAGGTCTTCGATCGGTGACTGCCTTTCGAATAGACCCATTGTTTTACGTGTCATAACCCGAAAAACAAGAAAAAAAAGATAAAAAATGAAATAAACAGATTGTATGGAGTAGGGATGGCTTTTAAAACCCTTCAGAAGTTACCTTTGAAACACTTTTTCAGTTTTTTGAAGTGTGGTAGGCCGACATACGCGTGATTGTGACTTGAGCAGCAACCCAGACCCATGCAACAGGAAATTGATATGATCAGAAAGTGGAATTCCACGTGTTTGAACCGAAATTCACCGGTTAATGAGATATTTTGACCTAAAAGATCAATTTTGGAAGTTTAGTGACTTCAGAATTGACAATTAGAGAGGAATGGTTGTAGTGAACGTGTTTCCTCTACTAAATAACTTCAGCAGATGTTTAATTTGGGTGTAGAAACCTTAAAAAAAATGGTTGATTTGGTAAAAAATGATGTAAAAACTCATTCTTTTTACTCAATTTCACTAGATTTCACTAAGTTTCACTCACTTTCTTTCCTTTTCACTAAAATGCTTTTCTTTGTGATTGAAAACTGTTGTCTCCTGTAGTTCGTCGGTTTATTTCCCATTATGTAGTGGGAAAATGGACCAAAACTACCAGAAAACTGATTGAAACTGTATGAAAACCGTCAAATGTCGCCGATCGGTGACCAGGGTACCCGATCGGGGACTTGGTAGCCGATAGAAGACCTAAATCCAAAAAGATTTTGATAAAAATAAGTAAAATAAACTAAATAACTCGGAAAACGGGGTTCAGGTCTTAGCTTGTATCTCGCATAACGCGACGTGTGAAGTCCACCTACACAAACTGTTAGTTAGAGTGCAACATAGACTCATCACTAAGACCGGAAAAAAAGTCTGTGCTCACATGCACTATCTGATTTTATGATGTATTAACCTTAATAAGGTTTATTTATATGCTAATCTAGTATTTTATAAACAAAGAAAACATTTTAAAATATATTTTTATTTTGTTTGAGATAAAGCCTAAGACTTTCATTGTTGGTTATATCTCCACCGTAAATCAAACGAAAGATGTGTTTGAGGGAGTGATAAGGAAAAGATGGGCCGACACTTTTTGAACTCTTTAAAATATAAATCTTTGTATGGTCCACACTTTTTGAATTTTTAGAATACAAATCCTTATAATCATTTATCTTGTAATTTTCCTAATATTGGTGGTAAAATAAACCCCCTAGAAATTTACAACATGTACATATGATTTCAGCAATAGACAATTTTGAGAGGTTCAATAATCTTATACCTATTCTTACCCAAAAAAAAAAAAATCTTATACCTATAATATTTAAAAAATATCGAAGGGGGTAATTCTTGTTTTTTTTCTCATATTTTTTTATGGGAATTTACGTATTTGCATTTTGTTTCAAAAGTTAAGAAACCATTAAAACTTTATTTATTAATTTACTCTAATAGGAAAAGTTGGTGGTGGCACTCCCTTAAAAATGTTTACTTTTTTTTTTTTTTAAGTCGGCTGCTATTTACCGCAATATTTTTCCACCTACCGCACTATTTTGATAATTATGCCCTCCTCATAATTTAAACTCAAAAAATCAAAAATCTCAAATCCTCTCAAATCCTCTCTAGCTTTTTGGTTTTTCAAAAAACCCGACCTAAAACAACATGCCGCCAAAGCTAGGAGCGGGTAAAGGCTTCATGAAATCTCTGGTAAGTTTTTTTTTTAAATTATTCAGAAATCACGGGTTCCGCCTCCGAATCGGAGGCGAAACCCGTATGAATTTACCCTAAACGGACTCCCTGTGTCGTTTCCGCTAAGAGTGGAACGGACGAACTGTCCATTCCACCCTAGGTGGAAACGGCACGGCCGTTCGTTCCACCTTTAGGTGGAACGAACGGCGCCGTCGTTCCACAGTACGGTGGAACGAAAGGCGCAATCGTTCCACCGTACTATGGAACGACGGCCATGCTCGTTCCGCCTTACGGCGGAACGAGCGGCGCATCCGTTCCACTGTAAGGCGGAACGGTGCGCGCTGCCTGTTCCGTCGTAAGGCCGACACGAGCGCCGCAACCGTTCAGCCCAGTGGCCGGACGGTTGCGGCGCTCTGTTTAGGCCAAATTAGGCCCGAAATTTTGTTTTTTTTAAATAACTTGGTTCGACCCGGCCTATGGCAATGCCTAAGTATTAAAAAAATCGAAAAACGAGAAATTGAGTATATTTAAATAAAAATACGTTATTTGCTTATAAATGTAAAATGTTTTTGGTTTTTACAGGCTGATATTGCTGAGAACCGTTCTGGAAAGAGACATACAAGGTCACGTGTTGTGACTGCCTCTGCCCGGAGGGAACGGGAAGACTAGATATTGATGGGGGATGCCCAGAGGGCACAGCCGGAGGAGATGGCGGATGCTGTAGAGATGGACGGAGATGACTCTATGCCTCCTTAGAGTTCATCCTCTGTGCGAGTACCTACTAAGACCATACCGAGGGGTCCTGGCGAACGTTTTGCTTCTACAACAGGGTCGTCTTCGGATGAGAAATTTAAATTTACTTATTATTATGTTATTTATTCGTGATTATTATAAAATATACGAATATAATAAATGAGTTTACTGTAATTTCAGGTAGCAGCAAGCGCTCGAGGAGTGATGTGGAGGATGACTGGATCGTGAAGAGCCCGGTTCCTGGGGGTCCATCTGATGGTCTTGTGATCCCGAGCTTCCTGGGATATATTGCCACTGCTATCTGGAGCGGACAGGATAGGGGCCTCCTCAGGTGTCAGACACGATCATTATACTATAGGAAGCTGTGTGTATGGTACGGTGGTGCTTCTCAGCAGATCCAGAAGCGTATAGAGTCAACTGGATTGTCCCATTTACCTAATATCATGTATGGCCACATCGATGCGCCCCTGATTGCGGCTTTTGTAGAGCGGTGGCAGCTAGACACGTCATCATTTCACATGCCGTTTGGTGAGATGAGCATTATGTTGCATGATGTGTGGCAGATTTTGCGCATCCCCATCGATGGGGCTATAGTGACTGTTGATGCGAGTGTTGAGGAGCTTCAGTCTTGTATGATGGAGTTGTTTGGTATGACTTGGGAGGAGTTGCAGAAGGGTCACTACTTTAATGGTGGTATACGAGCGGCTTCCGTCCTGGATTATTGTCAAGGAGATCGGATTGCTGATGCACAGGCTACTGCTTGGACGTTTTTAATGCTCGGTTGCACATTGTTCGTGGACAAGAGTGGAGACCGCATTCGACCTTCTTGTCTGTTGGAGGTACATGACTCTGTATCTGGAGCCATTGGACTCTCATGGGGCTCAGTTGCACTAGCATATCTATACCGTCATCTAGGTATTGCTAGTAGAGGAGACTGCGGGCAGATCACGGGTTGTCTGACACTGCTTCGGGCATGGATTTATGAGTACTTTCTGTGCTTCAGGCCTCAGCGAGAGGGAGTCACATTGGATCCAGCGATGCCGAGGGCTTGCATGTGGCCATCTATACCGTTGGAGAAGAGTGGGGATCGACTGAAATCATATCGTGTCCGGCTTGATAGATTGACTGCTGATGAGGTGCCATTTCAATTTAATTATAAAATCCAAATTCATTTACTTGTATTATTTGCATATTAATGTTGTTGTATACGTCTGTAGGTGATGTGGATGCCGTATGATCCTGATGTCATTACACATACCCCTAGGACGATATACACCGGATGGATACGTTACAGGGATGTGATTGAGCCGTACATATCGGGGAGATGCCTTCGCCAGCTAGGTTACGTGCAGACCATACCCCGACCGATCTTGAGGCCGTTGAAGGCCGTACGTCCTTGGTCTAGCTTGAAGTATCGGGTAGAAGTGCCCGCCGATATGGCGGAGGATCTTTGGACCTCGTTTCCCGAGGCTTGCATGCTGATATTATCTCGGTTCACTCTTGCACGGACTCCTTCGGACTGTGAGGAACAGTACATGCCGTGGTACTGCCTGCATTCACACCCTCAGCTACTACCGGATATGCCTGCACCCGGACCGGTTATTCATACTCGCTCGAACAGCGAAGTGGTACGTAATTTAATTGTTAATCAATTTATTTACAATTATCAGAATGAAATTAAATGAAGTGATATTTATTAATTTTGGGTTATTTCTTTTGCTAGTGGGTTAACCGTTGGGTTAACTGGGGAGAAGGTGCATTGGACGCGATGAACCTTCTTGATGAGGATGTTGCGGCTGAGTGGAGACATTCGTACGACCAGATTTTGGATGCTTGGAATTCGGCCAAGTGATTTGTGGTTGTGTTTTTAGTACTTTTTATTATAAGTATATGGATGTTGGCATTTTAGTACTTTTTGGCAGTCAGATAATATCTTTTATTATGTACTTGATATTTTAGTACTTTAATTTTATAAGTACGCTGTTAATTACTATTTGTTAAAAAGAATCTATCAGCAACTGTAACTCGAATGAACAAAACTGGATTGAAACAGCAACTGTTTGTTATCCAGAATCTATTAGAATCAACCTATAACTCATATAAAGCTATCCAGATCAATACAGAATCATTACAGACACAATACAGACACAACATGTAACTCGAATGAACAAAACTGGATCGAAACAATAACTGTTTGTTAAACAGAATCTATCAGAATCAACCTGTAACTCATATAAAGCTATCCAGATCAATACAGATCAATACAGAATCATTACAGACACAATACAGACACAACATGTAACTCAAATGAACAAAACTGGATCGAAACATCAACTGTTTGTTATCCATAATCTATCAGAATCAACCTGTAACTCATATAAAGCTATCCAGATCTAAGTTGAACCAGTCTTGTCCATTGTGCTGTCCTAGCTGCATAAATGCGATCCCACCCTTCAACGTTACGTTCATGGTGCCCCTTCCACCAGTCTATTACATGAGGGACTGGAAAATTAGGAGATAAATTTAAACGAATATAGTGGCGACAGTGCGTACCCAAATGAGCTATGCAGATCTCTCGTTCTGGTCTTGTAGCAGTGGAAGGGGCATACACTGGTAAAATAGTACCACAAAAACTAGAGTTATTTCCATCCAGGTATCCAAAAAACATTACAGCAGCATTGTACAATGTAGCAATCACAAACATGTCATCATAAGCGAGCATCCAATGCTCCTGCGAACATGCTCCACCGTCCCAAGTGATTCTATTAATTGCTGCATCAACACCGTCAATTAACACAGATTCATACCGAGAACGGTTAGCAATTACTTCATTCCTCATGTGATGCCTGACTGATTGCCACTTCTCTTCGGTGCCAAAAATGTAGGAAGAAACAACACGGAAGCCACAATTTCCATCACCGACTACGTCGCAATATGTTTCAACATACGGCTTAATGATCCCAAGTACTTTGTCAGAATGCACGAAATCATTAACTTCATACGTATTTCCATCTGCATTGAATCAAAATAAGATATTGTAAACCGCACATAACTTATGTTAAGTGTAAATGAATTAGATATTGCAAAACTGTATTACCTGAGGATGCAAAATTATGAACAGATGATGAAGAGCTTTTCCTACCACTTCTACCACGGCTCCTAGACGAACTACTAGAACGAGCACGTCCACGCCGAGTTTCGTTGTACTCCCAGGCACTAGGCATACGTTTTGTAGATTTACCCGACTTCGGTCGTCCTCGAACGTTAATTTTCACATCAGGTTCAGTGTAATGTGCTTGATTAGGGTGTAGTTGATCATGTATAAGTATTGAAATGTTTCGCAGCAAGGCTGGGTCACCTTTAGATACCTGGTCGACTAAGGATTTAAAATATCTCTGATCCTCTGTCTGATCATGACACCCTTCAGTTTCATGAGTCTGACCATAATTAATCAAAAGTGTTCTCCAGAACACATGAACCCTCTCAACACTGATAATATCGCCGGACTCATAGGCTTGTTTGATCTCGCATGCACATGGTATCTGATGAGAGGTTCTCAATACACATCCACAACGCGCATTCACTTCATGGCTCAAACTTCTCATGCGAGCTAACTCAACATTGATCAGTTGCATGCAGTAGTGTGAGACTTTGCATACCAGGTGGTTAAAGGGGAATCCGGAGTAAGAGACTCCTTTACGAAGCCTGGACTGCTCAAGCATGTACCTAATAAGAACATAAACATACTATCAGTTGACTGAGATTTACAAATACATGATAAGAATACAAACATCTTCCAATAGAACTTATTGAAAATACCTGATATGAGATGCCTGGGCTTTTATCTGCTTATGAACCTTTTGCCATACCGTGTCCAGCGATCCTGTGGATGTATTGAGCCATTGCTTTAGACTCGCATGTTCGCTCTCCATACGACAAGTGGTTGTGTTGCCAAAATGTAAGAAATTTTTCGTCCATGCAACAACAAACTTCTCCTTATGCACCAACCACGTCTCCTCAATGTACGAGATAAGAGTTTGGTACCTGCTCATCGAATCCTGCATCTTGCCCAGATTTTCCTCGTACTCCACAATGGATAAAGATTCAATTAATGTTCTCCATTTTCCATTCTTGAATTTACCGGCAATTGATTTGTCTCCCATGATTCTGTACGCCCAATCTTCTACATCCTTGTTTATATGCCAGGTGCATAACAAATGTGCTGTATGTGGGAAAACATCCAGAATCGGTTTCAACAACCCCAACTCCCTATCACTGACGATAACAGTCGGGTTGAGATCAAACCCAATCAAAACCCTCAGCTGCTGCAGGACCCAACGGTAACTTCCTTTAGTCTCATCTTTAATGATGGCATATGCGATCTTGAAATTGTTATTGCAAGGCGTCATCCCAACAATTTCAACAAATGGCATTTTGTACTTGTTGGTTTTGTACGTGGAATCAATGCCGATGTACCAGTGATAAGTCCTGAATAAATCTACTGATTCTGGATGTGCCATAAACACATGTGTAATGACGCTGGAATCACCCTCAGGTTGCGTATAAAGAGCATACTTGTTCTCGAGAGCGATATGATAGAACTGACTAGCCAAGTCTCTACCTTCAAACCCATCATTCCTCATCTTATCTCTATAGTTATAGACGTGTTTAATTGTTGGGTGGTCTTCAGGATGCTTTTCTTTAACGGCTGCTAAAATAGCACAAGGCCTTGCTTGAGCCGAACTCATATCACGAACGATTAATTTAGATGCGATACTGAGTCTGCTCATCTGCCGACTTCCCTCTGGAGACACACGTAACGAATGATTGTGCTGACCAGTTAATCCAGCCTTAGCCTTTATCCCCCAACCAGTAAGGTCTGACCGTTGATAGGCTTTAATCTCAAATTTACACCTGCACGCTTTAGTTTTCGTTTTTCGTATTAACCCTGCGTCATCTTGTTTCCCTCTGTAGCGTTCACCCCGTGAACATCTCAATTGCTTTTACTTTCCACCATTTTTATGCGAAGATATTGTAATCTCAAACCCAATTCGAATAGCTACCTGTTTTGCCCAAGTAACAGCATCTTCACACGAAGCGACAACGGTGTCCGTTATAAAACGAGAACTATAATCAATGCCACCCGGTTGCCAATCTTCTAACGGTTCCTGAATATATAAAAAATGCATAATATGTATTAACAATACGCAAAAAAATGTTAAAAAATGACATTCGGTTGCATAATAGGTATTAACAATACATGTAAAAATTTAAAAATATAAATTTAGGGCTTAGTCGGGTTAAAAATTATAATTTCGAGCTTGTTCGGGCCTCGTGTAGGCTAAACGGACAGGCTGCCTGGTTAAAATGCCAAAAATTGGTCAAATTATGCCTAAATGGGCAGCCTGCCCGTTCCACCGTACGTGGGAACGGGCAGGTCACGCCGCCCGCGCCGACGGCGGAACGAGCGGCATGCGCTGCTCGTTCCGCAGGCCGAACGGGCAGCGCGCTCTGCTCGTTCGGCTGGTGGAACGAGCGGCGCATGCCGCTCGTCCGCATGACCGAACGGGCAGTTCGTCCGTTCGACCGTGCGGACGAACAACATCGGACACCCGTTTAGGCCAATTCAATAAAAAAATTAAAAAATTCAAAAATGAAATTTTAATTTAAATTTATATCGTAGGATTACCTCGTGTACGAAATCATGGTCTTCGGGAATGCTCGGGTCCATTTTCGTCCAATTAGAGTTTTTAGGCTTGGGAGAGAAAGAGAGGAAAAAAAAGTTTTGGTTTTTGAGTTTAAATTATGAGGAGGGCATAATTGTCAAAATAGTGCGGTGGTTGAAAAATCATATTGCGGTATATAGCAATACCCTTTTTTAATCAATAAAAATGTTACCGGAAAATTAGAAATTTGAATTATAAATAAAAAAATTAGAAATTTGACAATTTTAATATTGAATCATTGATTTAATTAGTTAGTATTATGAGAAAATTATAAAATTGGGTTAAATAGGAGACTTATTTACATATTTAGACTACTTATCCAACATATTACATATTTAGACTATATTTTTGTGACTTTTCCAAAATATCTGAACCTTTCATCTTTTTCTTCCTCTTCCTCTTCCAAGTGTATGGTTTTCCTTCCCATTTCCAGACTTTTGATCTTCCTTTCTTCCTTTATATTCCGAAATCTGCATCAATTTCTTTATCACCATGTTTTTTTTCTTCTTCCTCTCTTTTTCTCTTGATTCTTCATCTTTCTGTTTCTTCCCGTCTCTTGGTTTCTTTTTTCTTGTGTGAATCAGAGACATCGTTATTCAACATTATGTTGATTGTTTTTCTGCGTTTATCATATGGTTATTGACGATTTCAATGATAAAAGGCGGAAAAAATGTAAGTATCTGCTGTTTAATCTTCATATTTTTTTTCAGAAAATCACTTCGCGAAATGAGGTTTGCGAAGCTCTACGAGGAAAAATAGGCTGAAAATGACGATTTTACTTCGCGAAAACAGATTACGCGAAGCCTGCGAAGAGAAATGTTCATAATTTTTATCTTCGCAGACTTCGCGTAATCGTTTTTCGCGAAGTAAAATCGTCCTTTTATTGTTACTTTTCTCTTCGCAGACTTCACGTAATCTTCTTCCGCGAAGCTAAATCATCTTTTTTCTTACTAACACGACTTAATTTTTGTGAAGGTGGTTGAATATAGAACATCAAATTCAAGTACCCATTTAGCTTGAATACAAAGACATCAATCACAGTAGGCGGTGTACTGAGATGTACGGGAGGTGAGAACTTGATGCTTTTTCTTGGATTCTGTTTTTAAAAGAACAGAAAAATCACCACAAACTTTGGATTTCATTTCTCAAACTTCGAGTTCCATTTTTCATCTACGCTTATTCTGTCGATTTTTCTCCTGCTTTTCGGATTTAGGGTTTAAGTTTTGAATTATTGTTGCAATCTTGTTGTAAATTTTGATAATGTTATGATTTTAATGTTACGATTATTGTTGCAACCTTGTTGTTATGCTTTTTTGTTATATACCACTTCGTCTATTTCGCAATATGTGAAGTATGCGAAGATAATACTGCTTAAAAACACGTATTTTAATTCACATATTGCGAAATCTGCGAAAATGAAAGTTATTATGTGAATTAGTATTGTCTTCGCATGCTTCGCATATTGCGAAACATGTGAATTAGAATCATGTTCTTAACCAAATACTATCTGCGCTTATCGTGAAATATACGAAGTCAGACGAAAGGGTGACATAAGAAATATTAAAAATTTTCTAAATATTATATATATATATGATCCAATTTTGTAATTTTCCATAGTATTATATAATTAGGAGTAAGAAATCAGATCACGGACCTAACTGCTACTGCGATGCCCCACCTGAATTCCCCGCGTCCTTAACGGTCAAAACCGTAGCTCTCAACGATAAATTCCAACAAGATAACATACAACTCAAAGCGACATCGTTCTGGTCCTTCTTCTAGACCTAACTCAGAAATCGAACTCACAGCGAAACCCTAGAACCAGAAAACAAGCTATAGGAAATGGCAATTGCCCGAACCGGAGTCTACGTCGACGATTACCTTGAGTGTTTGTTCCTAAAATTTCTTTGATTTTTATAAATTTTTATTTGAAATTTATTGTCTCCGTAATTAAATGCAATTTTTCCCCCCTGAATTTGAATAGATGCAAGTACATTACCAGCTGAGCTTCAAAGGCTTCTCAATACTATCAGAGAACTTGATGAAAGATCCCATTGTAAGATTGTATCCTTAATACATTTGTCTATATTCTTTCTAGACGCTTTCTGCCTATGAAATTTGGGAATTTTGGTGTTAGGGTTCCTGCTGCTCTTCTATTAACAGTGTTCTGTTTACATTTTAGTTTTTTTTTCCTTTTGAGGTTTAGAGGTTCAATTACTTTACATTTACATGTATGCATGAATATAATTTGTCAAATTAGGATTTTTATGATCTATTCTCATTCTGCTGTTTTGTTTGATTATAGTGTTTTTATTAGCATAAGGCACCTACATGCATGTATGTGCGTTTCTTATGCTTATTTATTGCTAAAAAGTTTTGATCTTGTTTTAGATTTGGTGATTTTATTGTTGTTTCTTTAAATATCAAGTGAATCCCGGAATGATATGGTTATGTTGGTTTATGATTTTCTTTACTTGTTGACTATATATAATCTTATTTGTACATATGTTTTTTGTCTGTGTGGAAGCAATGATAAACCAAACTAGACAGCAAACAAAGTTTTGTTTAGGAGTGGCAGCACAAAGCTCAAAGAGAGGGAATGACATTAATTATAATAACAATAACATAGAAGATGATGATCCTGATGAGAGAATGAGAAAGGATATCGAGAAAAATCAGGAAAGTGCATTGAATTTGTGTACTGAAAAGGTGTTGTTGGCACGTCAAGCGCATGACATTGTAAGTTTCTTCCATACGAACTTCCTAAAGACTGTATTGATCAAAATCCTCTCTCTCTCGTTTAAATAGTATGTACTGCCTTGTTATATGGTACATGTTTTATTCAGGGCTTCTTTAAAAAGAAAATATGTCCATACAATTAACACCTTTATGTTTAAATATGTTTGAGGTGTTGTTGTATGTGACTTGATCACTGATTTACTCTGTTATGACATGATTTTTATACAACAAAAAGTAAGAATAATCAACTTGAGGGCTTAAAGTGTAAATTTAAGCTAAATCTGGTTCTGTTTGCTGTATCATCGGGGTTTGTTACATTTCATGTGTTATGTATGTAAGATGGAAAGTAAGCCATGGCACCGTTCAGGTGCTAACTAATTTCCTTATATTTTTTTAGGCATAACATCTTAGATATCTTATTTTAGGAAACCAGAATGATAGATGAATGGTGAAAATATTGAGTTGAAAGTATGCAATGCAATTTGCTTTAGAAAGTAGCTAGTCTATCTGAAATTCTAGTACTAATTTGCATAAAATCCTATTAATTGAAAGCATAAACTAAAGATAGAACGAACTGAGCATAAACTCCACCTCCGCAGGAAGATATTCTTCCCTCTCTGCTCAATGAGCAGGGCCTAACTCAAACGAGCCAAATAAACCTAATTTCCAATACTCCTTCTCTCCCTACACCTCTATATATATACCAACTAAAAACATTACTAACTAATTCTCACCAGAACTCAAACCACATATCCCCTAATTCCCAAATTATCCTTTATTCGCATTAGCATATTCTCTATCACTGTGTGTTATGAGATTTTTCACCTCTTTACTTGTTAGTTATAATGCATAACGGCGAAGCATACTTGAAATTATCAACCCCTAATTTCATATAATTGTAAACTTAGTTTCAGCTTTGGCATGTGCCTTATGCTTGGTTCTGAACATATTCTTTGGTGATTTTGTTTTATCAGCAACTTCATACATGTACCAATTAGATGTACATCATGTAAAAAACCAACTATTCAGCAATGTAATCTACAGCCGGTTCTGTTGGTTCAGTCCAATCTACAGCTTCACTTCCTGTTGTTGTTAATAAATCTACCTGCAGCTAACACGTTGTTATTTCCTTTTGCCCTATCTACAGATAGACAGCCACATAAAAAGACTGGATGAAGATCTGAACAACTTTGCAGAAGATTTGAAGCATGGTAACAAATGCAAGAAAAACCATTCCTATCTTTTTACTATAATGTCACCCAAAAACTTATCATGGAACTCGCCCCAAACTAATTAGCAAACTAATGCTCGGCCTGAACATACATCTCATTCTGATTTAAAATGTGTCATATTTTGAGAATGGATGTTTTGGTCTTTTTTCACTATCCTATTAATCGGAGCATTGTCAGTATCATTTTTATATAGTTTTTCGATACTAGGTAAAGTATTTTGCCTTTCGTAGAACTCGGTGCTTCAGATGGTGTATTGAATTGCTCACATTCTTTATCTTCTTTTGCTTTTCTCTCTCTCTAAAATTGTCAGAGGGGAAACTACCACTGGATGAGCCAGCGATTCTTCCTCCACAACCTATATTAATACCTAAAGTAGAAAAACGGAAGGGATTTTATGGAACACCTCAATCGAAAAGGATGGATTTCAGAGACAGGGAATTCGACAGAGAGCGTGATAGAGATTTTGAACTCATGCCCCCTCCAGGAATTAAGAAGGATTTCACTATCCCTGTTGATATTGATCAACCCATTGATCCTAATGAACCTACATATTGTGTCTGCCATCAGGTTTGACTTCTCATCCAGTGTTGTTCAAACTGCATAAAGCTGTAATATGTGTACCAAGTTCCGTAATGAATTTTTTGCCATTTTAGGTGTCGTTCGGAGATATGATTGCTTGTGATAATGAAAATGTGAGTACTTTTTCTCCTTGCTTGCCTTTGATCATAAAAATTATGAAAATCATATGCATTTTGTTGATATTATTATATACAGTGCCATGGAGGGGAATGGTTCCATTACATATGTGTTGGTTTGACACCAGAGACTAGATTCAGAGGAAAATGGTATTGTCCAACCTGCAGAATGCTACCTCTATCACAAATCTAATTTCTACTTCGATTCCATTTATTATTTGTTTGTGTTGGTAACAAAACTATTATATTTATGATCCCTAATTCAATCAAATTCCCCAAATTTTGTTGTAAAGTTCACATTTTTCCTTTCTTTAAGGGGTGTTTTGGAGCAGTGTCTAGTGTTTCACTCCAAACCGCATCAAATATAATGTTTGGTTAGGTTTATACAACAGTAACTTTTAGACTTTTTGATGTTGACAAAATTATCTTTCTTATTTTCACAAAACACGCTTCTGCTTTAACGTTATTACTATCTCTATAATACTATTGTCGAAAGAACAATGTTTTATTCCGCTCAATAAATTATTATTTAATTATTTAGATTATTTTTATTAATTTGTATAATAATTTTTATTTTTATAATTTATTTGTTAATTAACTTAAAACGTGCCCATCGGAACTAGTAATGCAGTGTGTCACGAAAGCTTCATATCATGTTATCAGCGGAGAGCACAATTGGCCCGATTTGCCCCAGTTGAGGGCTCAGACAAGGTGATCCGATCTCTCCATACCTGTTTTTAATCTGCGCAGGAGGCCTATCAGCGTCTCTTTCTCAGTTGGAAGCTAATGGGTCGATCCATGGTTGTCGTATTGCACATTCTGCCCCATCTATTTCTCATCTATTTTTTGCGGATTACAGTTACCTATTTTTCCGAGCAACCACTGAATGCAATATAGCAAAGCATTGTCTATCAAGGTACGAGGAAGCTTCGGGCCAGAAGGTTAATTTGAGTAAATCTTTTATCTCCTTCAGTAAGAATTGTCACCAAACAATGTGTAATAGCTTGAGTTCCCTGTTTAACATTCCAATGCTTGCTAGCCCAGGTAAGTATTTGGTTTTACCATCCTTGGTGGGTAGAAACAAGAGACAAATTTTTCGCTATGTAAGTGAAAGAACCTAAGCACGTCTAAACGGTTGGAAAGCCCAGTTTCTGTCTCGTGCAGGCAAGGAGATTCTCCTGAAATCGGTTATTCAAGCAATGCCATCTTATGCCATGAGTCTATTTTTACTGTCGCGGATGTTATGCGATGCTTTGGAGAGGATAATGAACTCGTTCTGGTGGGGTTTGATGGGTCCAAACGCGAAAGGTATTCACTGGAAAGCATGGAGTAAATTGTGTATGCATAAGTCAGAAAGTGGAATGGGTTTCAGACGAATACATAAGTTTAATCTGGCTCTCCTAGCGAAACAAGGGTGGCGACTCCTTACCAACCCCGAGTCCTTTGTTGCACGAGTATACAAGGCTCGCTACTACCCGGACTTGAGTTTTATGGAACGAACTAAATAATAACCCGAGTTTCATTTGGCGAAGTATCATGGCGATCCAACCGTTAATAACGACTAATGCAAGGAGAGTAGTGGGTAACGGGGCTGATATTAACATCTGGGAGGATCCGTGGCTGCCAGATACTTACCCATGTATTGAGAGTATTCGACCATAGGGTTTGGATTGTACGTTCGTACAGGAGTTGCGGACTGAAGACGCTACAGGATGGGACACGATTTTGATCCATGGATTATTCACCGATAGAGACGTGGATTTGATCTTAAGGGTACAACTTGATGTTTGTGCGGTATGTGATTCGTGGAGTTGACCTGGGATGTTTTCTAGCAAGTTCACGATAAAATCAGCATACCGATTACTGATGGAAAACGAGAATAGCGGACCGGCCGTTGGTACGAGGATTAAATGGAACGCCCTCTGGAGGTTGCAAGTTCTGCCAAAAGTGTGGAATTTTATGTGGAGAGCCGTTTCGGGGTGCATGTCGTCCCGTGGTGCACTGACTAGCCGCCGCATACCTATCGATCCTCATTGTCTCCCACTACCTGGATCGTGAGGAATCCACTTATCACGCGTTGATATTGTGTCTTAGCGCACGTCGTGTCTAGAACTTCTCAGCCATTGGAGATGCAAGTGCTCGATACGCCTCTCTTTATGAATTCTAGACTGATGTGGTCGGTGTACATTCTGAACTTGTCCTCGAACAGATTGTAACTGTCTGTTGGGCTGTTTGGCTTGATCGAAATGATGAACTGTGGAACCGCAACAAACTACAAGCTGGCATCATCTTCAGTAAAGCCACGACTCTCCTCTCCTAGTGGAAATCAGCTAGGTTAGGCCATGTTCTTTATTACTTAATTTCAGTATCAATCAGTTCAGTTCAGTAACTTATCATTACTTATTATAATTATAATTCTTTTATTTTATTTTATTTTTATTATTATTATTAGAGCCATTATTATTTTTATAAGATTTTTATTTTAATTATTGCTATTTTTAAAGGATTATATTATTATTTCAGTTTCAGTAGAATTCAGTCCAATTCAGTTTTTTCAGTCATAAAGAACAGAGCCTTAGTCTATCCCAGGCAAGTGCACCGGTCTCAGGTTGGTCCGATTCGTTGGTCCTAGCCTCAGGAGGGCATGTACAAATTGAATTTCGATGAAGCTGTTTTTAACGAGGGTGGACGTGGAGGCCACGACTTTGTTGTTCATGACAAAAGGGGATCCTTCATTGCTGCAGCTAATGGGGAGCTGCACTGTCGGCTCGACCCACTTCTCATCGAAGCTTTATCATGTCGGGAAGCCCTCAGTTGGCTAAAGACAAAAGGCTGGGAAAATGTGGTGCTCAAATCGGACTCATATATACTAGTGTATGCTTTGCAGCGAGAAACTAGCGGCAATTCGACCATGGAGCTGGTAATTGGTGACTGTTGATGTGGATGTTTTGTCCCTATCTTTTTAGTGTGATTTACGGTTTATTTTGAGATAATAATTAAGTTTTTTTTGAAACTAGCTAATAATTAAGTTTAATTGCAAAAATAAGTGTGTTTTGAGTAAATAATAAAATAATAATAAAATTTGTCCTTTTGATAAATTTCCATTCCCTTTTTAATATTTTAGAGGAATAAAAACTCAAGTAACCTCGGTGTTCGTAGTCGTGTTTTGCAGGTTCGGGATAAAATACGAGATGCAAAGGACGTGAAAAAGAAATGGCCGAAATTCCCACATTTACGCGGAGCTTCTTTGCCTCACGCGGAGCATGCCAGGTCAACACACTGTGCCCACTGAATTACGGCAGTCAATCTTATCCTTGCCTCAAGTCAACTTCAGTCCACGCGGAGCGTGACATGTAGCACGCGGAGCTTGGAACAGTGAGAAACAATCGATAAACTCCAGGAGCTCATTTACGTGGAGCGTGACCACTTCCACTCGGAGCTTGGACCGGTGAGAAAATATTGCAAAACTTCCACGCGGAGCTTGGAGCGGTCAACATTTGCAGATCTAGTCTTCCAATGTGTGAACTCTACAATGAATGAAGAAGACCTATTTTACGCGGAGCGCACCTACTTCCACGCGGAGCGTGGCCTGAAAATTCAACAGCAAATGTGAATCATCCCAAAGACCTCTATAATTATGATTATGCCCCGAGCTTGATTTGTGTATAAATAGGAGTGTTTGGCACTCATTAGGCATTGAAATTTTGTGTAATAAAATTCTATTACCTTGAGAGCTTGTGTAATCATTCCGTTACTCCGTCGAAGTTCCGTTCCATCCTCATTCCCCAAGCTCGAGAGTTCCACCTCCAAGTCCTATGAGACAGATTTGAGTCCGGTTAGCTAGTTCTAAGGGCTGATTCTTCTTCCCTTCCTACTTGTTAATTAGCTTGCACTCTTCCTATGTACTAGGCTTGGTTATATTTCGCATTTACGCGTTCTACAGTTATAATATATGATTTGCAATTTCAGTTTCAGTTTCTTTATACGTGTTGTGATTTACTACTTGCTTTGATATTGATAATTGATTATTGTGTAGGTTGATTACGAACTCCGAAATCCACTAGGATTCATATAGGTGTTGGTTTACCGGAATCGACAAACCGGAAACCATAGAAATTGACAAGCCACGGAACTTACGGGTCCTAATTTCTGATCCAAAGAATTAGAATCGCCTTAAGAGGGAGACACGATCTAAGCACTTCACGGGGCTGGTCAGTTTATACATAGTCGTCTTTGCAAGAGTAAACAATCACTCGTACACATTCTGAAATAGTATTTATTGTATGTTGTAACTTATTATTACTTGTATCACTTCATTAGAGTTTGAACTACACAAGTCTGTTTCACCCATAGTTTAGGAGTAGTTATAGTTGTCACCCCAAACCCAAAGCTAAAGTATTCACCGCCTAGATAACATATATAACCGAGTAGTTTAATACTTGTAAGTATAAATCCCGTGGATTCGATACCTGGACTTAACCAGATTTATTACTTGATACGACGGGGTACACTTATCCCTCAGTTGCAGCGAAGAGATCCCGCTAGTGCTTTTCCCGCATCAAGTTTTTGGCACCGTTGTCGGAAATTTATTTTCTTGCAAACCAAAAAGTTTTATTGTTAGTCTAGGCATTTATAAATATTACTTTCCTTTTATGAATAATTTTTCCTTTTGTTACTAATGATTTTTTCCATGGAATGATGTTTTATAATCGTCATCTGTGGGACGACCACATGGATGACGAGTGTTTGCACAAACAATCAACCTCACAACTCGATACGGTAATCTCTATGTTTAAAGATATTCATTTCAGATTATCTAACACTGAGGCATATTGTAGGGATTTGGGAAATCAAATCGCCAGATTGAAGTCTCCTCTTGGTTCAACCGCGGACGAATCAATTAGAGATACCAATCAAGTTGGTCAAAATGAAAAGCACGAGTCAATTGAGCTTTTTCAAGAGAACTCTCCAAATAATGAAAGTTGTCTCAATTGTGAGGACATGAAAATTCCAATCGATGAGCCGGTTGAGTGTGAACCCATATAAAAGAATCCAAAATTAGAAGAGTTTGAGTTTCCTTCTAGCTCGGAATATTTTACTCTTTTTGAACTACCAAAAGAGTTAAAAATGAGCATACTAAACTTTTCAATAATTTCTTTAAATATAGTTTTTGGTTTTCACTAAAAAAATTTGAAACTAATAACCGTTTTGTAGGTACAGATTGTTTATTCAAGAATTTTCATTCCTAACGCGAATTGAAGCATACACCTAGGAGGAAATTCTAAGACGAGCTCACCGACTATAAAGTAGCGCTTCTTGGGAGGCAACCCAAACTTGAATAAGGGAGTTTTCGTTCCCATCTTTTAGCCTTTTTTGTTTTGTACTTTTGGAATTAGTACAAATTTTGTTCCTAGGAGGGATAGCATCACTCTCGCACTAGTGTTCACGTGTACTAATTCTTTTCGGTGTTTTGAATCATTTTGTTTTTATATTATGTTTCGTAAAAAAAATATTAAAATAAATAAAATAAATAAATAGCTCAACACTAAATCACTAAATCGAACCTATCGTCGCCTCCAAAATTTAGTTTGTTAAGTTTTTATGGGTTACCGATCCCCTCAATTTGCTTGTAACGCTCTTTTACTTACTATTAATAATATTTATATTCCTTATTAAAAGAAACTTATACAGTAAAACCTCTATATAAGAATACACTTGGGACCGGTCTATTTGTATAACAATTGGGAGGTTATTACTAAATAGAGTTTGGTCATAGAGGTTATTACCAAGTTGTGATCGAGTTTTTTTATAACAAAGTAGATGTTATTCCTATATAGAGTATTCCTATATAGAGGCTTTACTGTAACATGTCCATATTAATTATTTTATATACTGACAGTAACATTTATCACAATCTTATCAAACGGTAATAATTAATCAGCTTATAACAAACATGTAACTGCAAGAACCTAACTATACCGGTCAACAGTTGAATTAAACATGAGTAGCATTTTAAGCACAATTTGATGGGTTGATTTGCAATCTTAGCAAATCAAATGATTTTGTTTTTGTAAATCTGTTATTTCTATCTTTTCCACTTTTTAAAATGTTGAACAATTTGCGAACTCATATGATGATGTTACATTTTTATTATTGCTTATGATGTGACAAATATTTCTTACCTCTATTCCTCATAACAAGCTATAAATAAAAGAGATATTCTCGTATCATAAGCAATTAAATTATTTTGTATTTATAATTGTAAAGTCCACATAATTAGCTTGATTGGATATAATAATGCCAACCAAACTTATTTATAATTTTTCTATTTGACAGACAGTTGTCACGTCTAAAATTATTATTTGATTTTTTTTATTATAACTGAATGCTATTTTATTTTTATTTTTTTTTTGATGAACAGAGGAGGGGAATTACACCCCAGAAAAAACCAGAAGAAAACTAAAAAAACAGCAGTAAAACCATAACTCTAACCTACTGAACTGAGGTATTTTCCGACCTTACCAGTCCATTCTGATCCGTCAAGATTATGTTCCGGAGGCCTGCAGGCTGCCTATCACACTCGTGATGACCCAAAAGTAAAGTTCCTGCGAAATTCGCCATCCAATCCGCGGCTTTGTTACCATCTCGAAGGGTTCACCACTTTGACATCCCAATTTTGATTCAGAAGCGACTTGCATTTGTCAATTAACCAAGCATACCTGTGGTTCGAAGCTTTATTGTCTGACATCATTCTGACCACTAGGAGTGAATCGAGCTCAAAAATAACCTTTGTGAGCCCTTTTCGCCAAGCAAGCACCATCCCGAAGTATAACCCACAAATTTCCGCAAGGTCCGCCGTGCAGTGGTCAATATTGCCGCAGAAACCCCCCTGCCAATCTCCCTTGTTGTCCCTGATCAGCCTGCCTACTGCTGCCAAACCCGGGTTCCCCTTGCTTGCTCCGTCACAATTAATTTTGAACCAGTTCTCGCCCGGTGGAATCCAACTCGCGCGCCTATTCTGTGCATTTCCTGTGCCCGTGGTCTGAGAATTTCTATTGTTCGTTAGCTCTTTTACTTGACTGATAATAATCTCATATTTCCGTCGAATATCTAAATTCTCTCCTTTGAAGATCATCTCATTCCGCCATTTCCATATCCACCAACACGTGGTCGAGAACACGGTGCACCAATCGAAATCCTTCCACTGCATCGAGCCTCTTAAATTCCTAGTTAACCAGCTCTGAACATCTCCGGAGAAGAAAGCAAGACGCCATTCCGGAGGAATAAAAAAAAACCACACGCTTCTCGCCAGCGGACAGTCCCTGATAACATGTTCCACGGTTTCATCTTCTAGACAAGCGGGACACTTTGCGACGGATGCAATATGTCTACGACATCTATTTGCATTTGTTAGGATAGCTCCGTGATTAACTAGCCATAGGAAACTGCGTATTCTTTCCGTAGCTTCGATTTTCCATATCTTTGCCCAATTCATATCCGCCTCCCTTATCTGCTGACCCGTCTCCTCCAAGACGGTTAGCTGGTAAGCATACTGACTGTGTATTCCCCAGAAGCCGATTCCCGCCAGAACCAGCCATCCCTACCCACGTTGTCCTCAAACAGAACATAAACCGCTAGCTGTAATAGATAGTTTTCTGGTAAAAAGCCATGTAGCGTTTGCCAATCCCAAACCCCTGGTGCGATCCAGTAGTCTCTAACCTTCTTCTATAGATCCTCATTCGGAACAGTGTCAATAGCCATAGAAATTAGAGTCGTGTTTTCCATCCACACGTCAAACCAAAAGGATACTTCTTCGCCTGTAACAACTGTTCATCCGATTCCTTTTGCGAGGATTTTTGCCCCGGACACCAACCCTTGCTTACCACGAAAGGTATCCATCCCGTCTCTATTTTTTGTATACTTCCCTTTGACCGCCCTAACCCAAAGAGTAGACGGTTCAGTTAAGAAACGCCAGTTTAGTTTTACTGAATGCTATTTTATGATAAATATGATAAATTGATAATGCAACAGAATCATTTAGCATTAACTTAGAAGAAAATGTATAATGATGAGAAAAGTAGGAGAGTACAATCAAATAATAATAATAGCAATAATAAAATTTATATATAATGGGATGTAATCTGAGCTAGAATTTGAGAATCTCTTGAATTAAGCAATTATCAAGGTAGAGCTATCACTCCAGTGATGAGTAGAAAAGTTATTGAGTAACATACAAAGCTTAGGTAAACAATGAATGTGAGCAGAAATCCATATGTCAGTCAATTAGTTGTGAATGTTTGATGTGACCTAGAAATGGTTGTAGCGGTAACACTTGTGATTCTGCAAGTCACGATGTTAGACGTGCGTAGGAATGTGCATGACATTAAGGTCTCATTTGACAAATTTGAATGGCTCATATGCTAAAGGCCTCTCTCAACTATTAAACCATGATGAATTGTCAAACACTTTATCAGGTTCGTCTCTGTTGCATCTTCTATTTGAGGATGATAGTTTAATTTTTTTGTGGGGCTCGTGAACAAGAGGTTGTTTCATTATCGGTTGTGACATAAAATCTTTGGTTGGTATGGTAAGATGCTATCACAGGCAGGTAAGAAAGTTTTATTGAAATTTGTTGCACATATGATTCCTATGTTTTGTATGAGTACGTTTTTAATCCATATTTCTGTATGTGAGGAGCTGCAACGGACGATGGATTCATATTGGTGGGGTTCAAATTCAGAGGGGAGGAAACAAATTCATTGGGCTTCTTAGGAGAACTTGTGTCACCGAAAGGAGCATGTGGGACTTGGTTTCAGGCATCTCCGTTCATTTAACTTTGCGATGTTGGCTAAACACGCATAGACCCTCGTGTCTAGACTATATACTTTATTTTGTCAGATTCTTAAAGTTAAATACTTCTTTGGGGGAGATTTTCCATCTATGGTGTAGTATCTAGAGCTCAAGGGATGTGTTAATGTGTGTCTTAAGGTGGCGGGTTGGAAATAGTCTGTAAGTAAGCATTTGGTGTGATTCGTGGTTAGGGACTCCCCAAACTTTCTGCCTCAGAAGATAGTAAAAATGGGCACCAGATTTTTGCAAGTATTAGATCATCGAATGGAAAACTTAAGGGATTGAGATTTGAAGAGGATTCAGTATTTTTTTGACAATGTTGATGTTCGGTCTATCCTATAATTACCAGTTGGGGATATGGAAGTTAATGACAAGATAATTTAACATTTCGATAAAAAAAAGGACTATATTCGGTTCAGTTAGGTTATCGTGTTGTATGGGAGAGTGACGCTGGTACAGAGGGCATGCTCAAGTTTTGGCTTGGACGAGGATGTAATTTTGTTTTTTTCTTTTCAAATTAATTTGCAAATATTATTTGAATTCTTCCATAAAATAACCCCTTTATTGAAATGTTCTACTTTTCATATATATATGTCATATATGTGGCTTTCAAAAAGCATTTTAATAGTGTAAATATTATCATATGTATGTCATACGTATGATTTCAAATTAAAGTCAATCAATTTCAGATGATATTTTGGACTCAATAATTTCAACTCAATAATGAAAATCTTATTCAAATGATTTCATAATATATTTAAAATACCATTATTTAAGATTCATACTTTTAAATCTTTTCGTATATGTGATATATGAGAAATTAAAGTTAATTTTTAGATCCAACAAATATGATTATACATATGGTATATGTGTAATCTCCAATTAAAATAAACCCTAAATTCTAAGTTCCTGAAAATGGCTCGTACAAACATCTGACTTATATAGATATTTGAAGCAAATAAGTGGCAAACACATGATATTATAATAATACCGATCGGTCAGGGTAGGGTAAGATTACGTCTTTTCCCTATACGTAACCGAAAAAACGAACTTCATCTTCATAGACCATCTTTATCTTGATATCATATAAAGAGAGTTAAGATGAAATAGAAAAGGCATCTAGTCGTTCCTACATATTGACTGGTGGTAACTTGAGCTACCCCACAAACGAGCTTCCCAAGAAAGGCTCACTTCGAACTAGGAGAAAATGGCGAAGAGAGCACTTGAGCACGCCTCGTGCCCTTGCCAAGCGATAGGTTGCGATAATATATATCATCACTTGCTTTACATCTTTTGGTACTTCATCTGATAATTGGACTAATTCCTCTCAGTGAGCCATACTATCTCTAGATCACCCATTGGTTTGTCTATTTCTCTTACTTCTTCTACCAGATTTGTCGATGAAGGCTTTATATTTAAGGAGGCCATGTAAGTAACTTTCACAATCACATGGTTTTCTTGTTCCAGAGCTATACCCTTTATTACAAGTATATTCCAAGCCAAATTATGGATGGAAATGGCTCATATTCGGATAGCAATGGCCTCCCTACAATGGAATTGTACGGTAAGACCCTATACGCTACTAGGAACTCTACTTTGGTATGCCACTTTGTCCGACCATATCCATTTTGACTTTCATTTACATGTTGAGCAAAGGTATTGTGTGGTCGCTAGTTCTTACTAGCGGAGACAATGATGGTACCAGTTGATCTAGATCAAGTTGTATGGCCTTAAAAGCCTTCATGGTAATGATATTTACTGAACTGGCATTGTCTACGAACACTTCCGAACTTTGAAGTTCTCAATCAATATTTTGATGACTAATGCATCTTCATGAGATTATCTTGGTAAGTTTTTCAAGTTGTCGAATGTGAATTCAGAGATAGATTGGTACAAGCACGCTTTGTCCTCAAAGACCATTTTTCTCTTTATAGATCTATCTTATTGTGACCCTCTGAAAATGACATGTATGACTCCCCTGGGAACACGTTCAACCAGGAGTTTGTCACATTGTTTAGGTGATTTCTCAAGATTGTTCAAGAATTTATCCAACTTATCCTACTCTATCATTTTTGTTAAGTTTTATGGCCAATTTCTAACTATTAGTATTATGGCCCTCGCTCTTATGGAACTTGCAGTATGTCCCGTTATGGAGATGATCTAAGATTTTAAGATTTTATGGATATTTGATGTGCTGTTTATTCTTTTCAACCCAAAAAAATATTTCTTTTCGAGGAGCATTCAGTGGTGCGAAGTCAATCCCCACTTGCTCTCGTGTTCCTATTCGGTCTTTATTCCTATCATTTTTGGGTCATTTTGAGGTGTTAGCTGAACTCAACATATATTTCATCCAGGGGTTTAAGCGATGTCCATCACATTTCACAAAGTCATTGGCCCATCGTATAAGATATGAAAATGTTTTAGGCCATCGAGTTGTAAGCACTTTTGACAAGTCATTACTTCTGCAATTGGAGGCCATGGCCTCAATAACTCCATTTATATTCAGCTGGCGAATCTGAATTGCGGCATTCTATAACCTTTTGACCTATTCGCAAAGGTCATCGCGAGGCTCTTGTACCAAATAGTTTAAGTCTTGCATGATTTTGCTCTTTAGTATGGATGTGATGAAGTGTTCGACAAACTCATTCAACATTTGATTGAAAGTCCAGATGGATCCGACAAGACTTGCTTATACCAATAAGCCACATCTTCCTTGAGCGTGGTTGGAAAGAGCCTATATATGAGAGCATTCGTGGTTGTGGTGGTTTTTAAGGACATTATGGATAACGTGCACAATGGGATTTGTCAGTCCATTACATCCATACAATGAAGGATATTTGAATCCCCTTAGCATGAGTTTAATGCACGTGTAAAGTGATGAGCTAATGTGATTTATTTTAGGAATTCTAGAGTTAATATTGGCATATCCCGTAACATTCCAAAGTTCCATACAGATGATATTTTTACGTCTCATCTTTAATAAAAGGAGACTTAACATCTCCTACTTTTTATGTGGTTTGGTTACCGTTGACTGTTAGATCTTAGACCCGAAGCTTTAATGTGGTTCTCATCTTAGAACTCGATATAGTTTTGATGTATAATTTTCTTATGCTTAAGGGATCTGGATTCGTCAAAGTGGTGACAATGTCTGTGAGGTGGTGTTTTCGAATGATGGCACCTTTCGATGGCACAAGTTGGATTCTTGTCCCTTTGATCTACCTCGAGTTCCATTCTAATGAGAATTTGAGGACAAATCCCTCTTTTGTTGAAAAGTACGGATGATATGGTGTCCGGTAAAGCAAACGATGAAATCTTGGTTGTCTTTGCGTTTGTTTGCTTCCTTTGCCTCCCCCAACTCCACTTTAATGACTGTTATTTCTGTTGCATGTTCGGTCTGAGGATGTTCATCGACTCTTAGACCGAAACTATATTGTAGAGGAGTTGTTTGGTTATTCCATACACTCACTTCCATTGTTCTGGATCTAAAAAGCCCAAATAGGTTTTTATTTATTGGCCAAACTCCGGAGTGACCTGAAGAGCTTTTAGTGGGTTATAGTTTGCATCCACTAAAGCTCTATTCTTTGACGTTTGAGTTGATGTCGAAGGAATGTCAAAGGATGGTGGAACCACAAAGTTGTTTAACTGAGTCATAATGCAAAATTTTCACCTTCACGATCAACGCACCAATTAATGTGATGTGATATGAGTTGGGCTTGAGGAATCCATTGAATATCTAAATAAGAAAAAAAATGATCAAGGAGTGGCCAGGATCGGAGGCCCCACTCCGATGTCTAAGTTAGTGACGAGAAAAGCTAGTGACTGTATAAGGCTTATGTGAGCAATGAAAATAAATATACTCCATCCGTTTCATAATAGATACATTTCTAGAGAATTTTTTGTTGTTCCATAAAATATGACGTTTTGATCCAATCTATGTACATTAGTTGACTTTTACAAAATATACTCCTATTTAAAATTGTCCTTTTACTTTGGGAATAGATAAAAGTTAAGTAGTGGACGCAATTTATATAAGGGTAATAAAGTCTTTTAGTTAAAATTAATTACATTTTTTAATTCTTATTCTTTAAGCTTAAAAGACATCTATTGTGGATCAGAGGTAGTAATATTTTTTTAGTGTATTGTGTACCTTGTATTTAGAAAATAATCAAATTGTGCATCCTAAATGTGAGCAAAATCCACGTGTCAGTCAGCCAATGGTGAAAGCTTGTTGTCAACTAGAAATGGTTGTAACGATAGCACCTGTGATTTTGCAAATCATGGCGTTAGACCTGAGTAGGAATGTGTATGACATTAATGTCTTATTTGACCGGTCCACGTAGCTCCCTCGATTATTTTGAGAAAAAAAAACGATCTTATTCATCATGTGTGTTTATGATAAATTATGTTACATACCTATTTACAAAATTCCAACAATTAATTTTGTTTTTGTCTACTTTTTTTTCTTTCTTTTATACTAATATGTAGTACTAAAAAAAGGAATAATGGATATTACATTACATTTTTGGAGTTTTATATTTGTTGTAATGTGGAGTTTGAAATTGAGAACAAAGTAAAAGAGGCGGGATTTTTCAAAATTGGAGCGTAAAGTACAGTATTGAAGTGGACAACTTTTTCTTTTATATCAAATGACGAAACTAACCTCGCTCTGTATATTCTTCTTCATCTCCTCCACACTACGGCACACCATTCTATGTTCTAAAATATTACCCATATTTTTTATTTTCATTTTTTTTGGTAATTTCTCTTCCTTCAAATTTTTTTTTTGGTAATTTTCCTTCCTTCAATTATTTACCACATGTATCCTGAAAATAATTTTCAATGCTGCATAACGAAGAAGTAGTGATCAATTTTTTTTTTTTTTGAAATATGTAATGATCAATTTGATTATCGTGACATTCGTTTTATTTTTTCAAGATGTGTGTAACACTCTTACTGCATACAATTTATTTATTTTTTAAACCAAATGATTAATTAATTATACTTTAAGCAAGTTGATGGACTAATCAATTTTTTTTTAGAAAAGTTTAAAAGTGAAATGATATATTAAGCCAATTAATAATTATGTTAATAATGAAACAAAATTAGCTCAAACTAGTTTTTGGCCCGTGTGATGCACATATTCATCTTAATATATAAATATTAATAAAAATACAATCTAATTGTAATGACATAAATGTGTTATATAAATTAAATATTATTATTTGATATTCACATTTACTTTAAATAATTTTTTTATAGATAAATATAATAATAAAATAAAAACTAATATATTATATATTATATTATATTTTTTATCAGTAAAAAAGGAGGAAGTGACACCTCAGTTTCATCGTTACTGTTTTATATTATATATATATAGATATGTAGAGAATTAGAGAGATTTTATGGATTAATTTAAATTCTGTAGTACTCTTAGATATATGGGATAAAATAATCTTTTTATAGATAAATATACATAATAAAATTAAAATTAATATATTAAATTTTTTATCACTAAAAAAGGAGGAAGTGACACATCAGTTCCATCGTTAATGTTTTATATTATATAATATATAGATGTGTAGAGAATTAGAGAAATTTTAGGGATTAATTTAAATTCTGTAGAACTCTTAGATATAGTACGGATAAAATAATCTTTTTATAGATAAATATATATAATAAAATTAAAATTAATATATTAATTTTTTATCACTAAAAAAAGAGGAAGTGACACCTCAATTCCATCGTTACTATTTTATATTATATATAGATTTCAAATAATAAGGATAATATCGTTCTATTTATTCATTACATTAAAAATAAAATTACTTTTATTACAACATTGGGTATTTTTTACGTTATCCAAAAAAACACAAGATTTCAATAAAAGGAAAAAAAAAGTAAATTTGAAGAAATTTAATTCTACTTGGTATCAAAAAAAAAAAAAGAAATTTAATGCTACTTAAAAGGTAAATTTGAAAAAAAAAAAAAAAGATAATTTTGAAACTAAAGCCATAAATTGGGTGTCAACGGTCGTATATGGAAGGATAGAATGGTCCAAGTGCCCATTAAACCAGGGATAGGGGCGGAATTTCGGAGAAAGATTTTGAAATTAAAGGAATCGATCTTCATACCATAAAAAAACACAGCCAAAATATGGATAGATACCCCTTAAATCAAGGATTTGTACATTTCTTCACCAATTAAAACCCTAAATACCCACTACTCTACACTATACTACAGCTATTCTACTCATTTCTCTCTCTCTCTACTTTCTTGGGTTTGAATTGCTCTTGAGTTTCTTACAAGAGCGAGAAAGAGAAGCCAGAGCTACTAAAGATTTGGGTAAGTGTTAATTCTTGCTCTGTTCTTGAATTTTTTCTTATGTTAATCCGAGAAAATCTCAGTCAGTCAATTTTAGCTATGAGTTCTTGCTGCTGAATTTTGTAAAAGGCGGGTTCTTTTTGTTTCTTTGTTCTTTTTTGGGGTAATTTTTGAGCATTAGATTGACATGTTATTCTGAATACAATAGAAAGGAGCTGGGTTTTCATACTTTGCTCATGGAAAGTACGATGTTACAGATTGAATTTCTGTGCTTGTATTTTGAATTTTGTATTTGTTGGTTCTTGATATGACATCGAGCGATGAGATGTGTTTCCTTTCTCTTTCTTTATGTCCGTTTGCCTTTTTCATTCTTTCTTTTGTTTGTTTCCCACAAGAATTTCGTTTTGATTACTCAAAGATGTAATCTTTATCTGCATATAAGTTTTGGAAACCCTTGTTAATTAGTTAATAAAATCGCCCTTACTTAAATATAGGAACTGCATTTTCTGATTATATTCGTGTTTGGCTTCAGGGGTAACAGATGGGTAAAAGTCTCAGTTCGGTGCTGCAGCGGGAATTGGCAAATCTTGACAAGGACGCTGATAGTCGTAGATCAGCAATGAAAGCCTTGAAATCATATGTGAAGGACCTGGATTCTAAGGCAATCCCTCTCTTCCTTGCTCAAGTTTCTGAAACTAAAGAAACTGGCTCTTTGTCTGGGGAATACACTATTTCACTCTACGAAGTTCTTGCCCGTGTCCACGGAGTCAACATTGTTCCTCAAATTGATAGCATCATGGCTACCATTATCAAGACCTTAGCTTCAAGTGCAGGGTCTTTTCCACTTCAACAAGCATGCTCAAAAGTGGTACCAGCAATTGCAAGATATGGCATTGAACCAACCACAGAAGAGGATAAGAAAAGGCATATAATTCACTCTCTTTGCAAACCCCTTTCAGAAGCTCTCTTGGGTTCCCAAGAAGGCCTTACTTCTGGGGCTTCCCTTTGCTTGAAGGCTCTCGTAGAAATTGATAATTGGCGGTTTGCTTCAGATGAAATGGTGAATAGAGTTTGTCTGAATGTAGCCGTTGCTTTGGAGGATAAATCCACGCAGGGTAACTCTCATATAGGCCTGGTGATGGCTTTGGCTAAGCATAATGCTTTAGTAGTTGAAGCATATGCAAGATTGTTGATCCAATCTGGATTAAATATTTTGAACACTGGTGTTTTGGAAGGTAATTCTCAGAAACGGCTGTCTGCTATTCAAATGGTTAATTTTTTGATGAAGTGTTTAGATCCTAGAAGCATATATTCAGAAGTTGGCCTGATAATTCAAGAGATGGAGAAGTGCCAGTCGGATCAGATGGCTTATGTCAGTGGGGCTGCATTTGAAGCTCTGCAAACTGCAAAAAAAATTTCTTTGGATAGGGGATCAAAATTTGAGAAGACTCCTGGTTCAGTCTCTGGTTCAAACTTTGGTAGGAGAGATCATAGAGGGAGGAGGGATGTTTCCACTCCTGGAAGTTATTCTCCAGAATCTATATCACCTGAATCACAGACACTTGGTTCTTTTATGGATTATGATTCGTTGGTTGACTCACCTAATTCAACCAGCCTGATTTCTCATGATACTGACTATGATCGTCGTAGTGTGAATCGAAAATTATGGAGCTACGAGAATGGAGGAGTTGATGTTTCTCTCAGAGATGGGATGTTTTCACAATTGGCCAATGGAAGTCCCTTGAATGATGCATTTTCTGGCCATTCTACCCATCATGAAAATGGAGAATATGCACCAGATTTTTGCGGGTTTTTATCCCAGAATTCTAGAAATGGTCTAAGGAGTACCACTCCCAGTCCTCAGGTAATTGTCCAGACATAATTGAAGAGTTTTCTGTTTCACTTTCTTTCTTACTTTGACCTGGCTAGGCAAAATTTGAGAATTTTTCCAATGACATGCTGAAAAGGGGAAATTAGAGGAAGATGAAATGTTTGAACTAGTAACAAAATTTCCTATATACTGATCAAAACTTGCCTATTATTTGGACATGCATCTGTTTGGAAATAAACTGAGCCTATTATTTGGGGATGGTTTTTTTTTTTTTTTTCTCCCCCTTCATAGTAGCAAATGATAGCCAAGTTTATGTTAGTGGTTCAGATTTTGGGGAGTATATAACTTCGTTATCTCCCTTTTTGATAGCTGATATTTTTTATATAATACATGTATGTTTATGCAGTCATGTATCATGAAGCATGCTAATCAATCAAAGAACATCTTGTATTTGATTAATTATTGCTAATATCATGTACACTTGCTTCTCCTTGTTTTTGCTTCAGAGATCACGCTCTCATATAAATGCAGACGACATTAACCTCTTCACAACTCCAAGAAGACTCATCAGATCTCTCCAAGAACCTAATGATGTGGATTCAGACTTCTCTGAAAAGCAAAGTAGAAGGTTTAGAAGTCCATGCTCATGCAAATTTGATTACAGTCCAAATACGAAGCTCAATGAAAATGGTTTTCAGCAGAATGGTGGTTATAAGGTTGAACAGAATGGACACACTTATGTTGACGATGAGCAATTTCAAGATACTACTGAGTCAGTCTCGTCAACTGATGATGTTCCAGTTGATACTGGTGTGCAAGTGTCTCAAAAAGTGGTTACTGCAGAAAAGGATGATTTTCAAAGGTTATCCAATGGAAAGAGACATCGGAAATATTCTTATAGGTTAATTGTTGGCTTGTTTTTCGCTCTTATTGCACTTTTTACCTCGTTAATGTTGATTGATGATCATGAAGGTCAATATCTTGTTCCAACTTAAGCTGAAATTCTTGCTGTATTGTAAACTTTTAGCACACTCTATCAAGACATTATGATAATCCTATGTTATCAGTATAAGATTTAGCCTGTTATTCCAAGCATTCGATGCTTCATGTGTTGAGACATTATTCGAATATGATCCCGAGGCATTTTGTTTACTTGTGGAGACATTGGCTGTAATCTGAGGCAGTCATTTTGTTCAATTGTTTATATTACTGTTATGAATGAAACTGAGAAGTGTCTTGTCATAGGCATTTCTGCTGCAAAATTTTCATTTCCGATAACAAGACTACGATTGAAGACATTTTGTTTTGGACATTTGTTCAAGAATATTTATTTCTGTTAATGAAAGGAAAAAAAAAAAAAAAAAACAAAAGGCAGAAGGGTCCAGTTATAAGGCATTCATTGCTGCAGATTTCCATTTTCCATAATGTGATGTTTATTTTCGAAGACACTGTGTTTGGGACATTGTTCAAATGTGATACAAAGCATTTTGTTTTAAAATATGTTTCTGTTAATGAAAGGAAATAGAGAAGCAATTGTCTTGTTAGCAGGCATCCATTTGCTGCAAAATTTTCATTTTTGGTAACAGTAAGTTTACCTGTGCTAGCAGATTCATGGTACATTATTTCTGAGACAAACATGAATCTCATATTCTCTACAAGTATTGCAATTCATCATTATTCAGAGGTTAGGGTTATGCAAATGCTGCTCACCCGTCCACACATCTCCAGGACTCAAAATTATCGGTTGAAGCAGTGCCGATTGTCCTACACATACATATGAATACATTCCATACATTTCATGGCTTGAACCAGGACTAAACATGTATAGTTCATCGAATCCATTTCTTAATACCGAAACCGAGTTTCTTCTACCCTGTTTTGTAGAAGCAGTTGTTAGTAAGGAGAACTATAAAGTATTTACTTGAATAGCAAGATTGAATGGTTAGGAAACATACCCTGTCAATTATTGTAAAATCCCGTGGCGCAGAGGTATATATGCCGCTCATCTGATCAGTTAAATTCTTGTAGTTCTCAGTTTCTTCATTCTCTATTTCTTCTGCACTCTCTAGGTGTATTTCATTGCTCTTTTCATCTTTTGCACCCCAGCCAGGAAAAAATGCTCTCAGGCCAACATCATCTGTTAATCTGAGGGAACCGTATCTACTTCGGCCAGAGTCAGGAGGAATAATGCTGAATTCTGACAAGAACATAGGCATTCTAAAGAAATTTGAGCCTTCTAATCCATATGCAAAAGTGGCTTCTGGTGTACTTACTGTAAGGTGGCTTATAATAGATCCCATAAGCTGAATCGACGAAATTTTCGAGTTCGAAACTATGAGCTGTGAGCTTAATCCGTCTTCTTGAAGACTAATGATATGTCTTACTTCAACCTTGTTCTCTGGATGTATGCTTATCAATTCAACCTGCAATATCCACAACTTCCTATTTGAACCCAAGATAGAATCTTCAAGAATCACATAATTAGATTACAGACAGACCTTAACAGAGTCTTGAGGAGTTCCTGTAATAGAATGAACTGACCAAGAAGACGGAGACCATGGAATTTCATCATCATTTCCAAATCTGAAGGCTAAAGATACTCCTCCTTGTATGATGGGGCGGTCATCCTCCCCTGCAGAGACTGATGTTTGCAGCAGTTCCATCGTGCCGCCATGCCACATCCGTGCCTTGTAGGATGTGATCAGGCCATTCGGAAGCATCAAGTTGGCTGTGCTTCCGTTCTCCAAAGACATCTTTGCAATGCTGTTGTTACCAATCTCTTGGAAAGTGACTCCATGTCCACTTAAATATTTCTCCAAGTAGTCTTCTTCATTTGTTGGTTCATATGGAATTGAAGCTACAAAAACAAGTGACAATTCTCTCCTTTTGTTATTGTTTTGAAGAGATATTGGGGGAGTGTAAGAGTGGGGAAATAATGGAAATTTTGTGGAGATAGTAGAAAAGTTGAGTGAAGATAGTGAAGTGGAAGACATAGTTAATCCTTATTTAAGTTCTTCTGCTTCATTAAGCAGAAAATGAAACTGCAGATAGAGGTATTTACATAATGCAGTAAGAGAAGGGAAAAAAGGGTCCACTTATCCATGTCTGGCTTCAAGTAGGATAATTCACTGTTTTTTTTGGTTGGTTGTAATTGAAAACTACAATAGATATTTCCAAATATCTTTGGATTTTTCTTTAAGAAGTTGGTTTTCACATTTCAACCTTATCTACTCAGTTACAAGAGAAACTATCCTCCTTGATTGAATTTTCCTTTTCTCATAAAATACACCCATGACTCTTCTTACTTTGACATTAGTAACATAATAGCCCTTAAACTTTAAAACCGGACATAAAATCCTTGAACTTTAGCTTGCACTAACATAAAAGTCCAAATAATCGTTAACCAATGTAAATATCAGTTGACCACGTGAAATGCCGGTAAATCACACTCCTTTATTAATACGATGACCCCTCAACTTTGAGTTACTAACATGATGGCCTTTCAAAGACTGTAAATTACACATTTTACGTGATTAACCGGTTCAGAGTCTTCATGTCCAGTTAGCAGTTCAGGGACCATCATATTAATACGTCAAAATTGAAGGACCATGGGTGTACTTTACCCCAATTTTGCTAACTTATCTATTTCCAACATTTTTGGTGCTAATTAGAGTTTCAACTCTTCTTTAGTTTAGTAAGCTTTTTGGGTTTGAAATACACAAAAAGAAACCAAGGAACTTAAAAAAAAAAAAAAAGAAGTATGATGGAAATCTTGAGTACTATATATAACTCTCTAATTACAATATTGACTTTGAGAAGAAGTAAAAGAAAGAATTTGATCATAGAAATGTAAATGCAGTTACAGATTATCATGCTCAATAACTTGTGCCCCTCTCCAGGATTCACCTGGTTTGACAACAAGAGGCACCAGAATAGCAGCAGGGCCTGTGCAAACAAAATACTCCTTACCATACTTGTCTGCAACAGAACCTGGACTACCTACGTATGTGTCTTCATACCCCATTCTAATTATCCTAAAAAACAGCTCCCTTCCCTGATCCAGTGTTTCATATTTGTTAGGTGGAGTGTTGTAAATTTCTTTTAATCTCTCTTCTGGAGGAGCAGCATAAATTCTACTGAATTTCTTCTTCAAAATTAAGTAAGGAACATCTTGAACTCCCCATATGCCAAGTTTGTCTTCTGGTTCAGAATTAAAATCAAACAATCCAGGTGACTCAGATTTCATTGCTTCAGCAGGGGATATAAGTTCAAATGGGGAAGATAATGGAGGGTGTGGACAGTAAGAACAACCCCCAAGTTTTTGAATTGCTGCCTTTCCTCTTCTTTTGAATTTCATATGACTTAGAATAGCACTTGTTAGAGTCACTGCCTTTTTTCCATTGTTCTTTATTATGACTGCTGTTGCCATGGTCTCTGGATAGAGTGAAACTATGTATGTTAACTCAAGATTTCCACTTGTGCAGCTTAATTCTACCTGCACCATTTTGAACAATAGGTGTTAAATTGCTTCCCAAAAAATGGGGCAAATCTAGACCTTATCTCAAGAAAAAATGGACTTATAACCAGTTAAACAACCATAGCTTCATTTCAAATTGTTTCAGGCCTTCAAACACTTAGAATCATTCCAAAATCTTCCCCCTTAATCCACAACTTCAATTGGCATTCTTATGGCATCAGAAATTCTAATTAAAACAAATGGGTTGAAGAGAAAAGAACAGAAGTTAGCAATTTCATACCTGAAGCGCATCAATGGCATCAGAATCAACATCCTTCACAGTCCAACCAGAAGTAGTAATGAGTGACCCTTTAGAAGCAGAATCAGAGACATCATTGATGACCAAACCAATACCACCTCTATCCATACTAGAATCCTTTCCTGGAACAGTGAAAAGAACCTCCTCAGCAAAGTCTTCATCTTTCCAATAAACTTTAGGTTTGTAAGAAGTGACATGCGCATTAGGGATTTGGAGCTTCAAAGAGCTTCCATTTCTAACTGTCAATTCAACAAATGGGATATTGTTGGATTCCGAAAATTTGAAGCCTTTTTTACTAAATTTTTCTTCAAGGATTTCTGGAGTGGTAGTGGTTATTATTGGTGATGATAAAGTAGCTTTTGTCATGGCTGGTTTGGGAAGAGAGAAGGAAAGAAGAGAAGCCATGGAGGAGGAAAAGCTGCCACACAAAACACAGTTTGATATACTCCTTTGTATTTTGGATTTTATTGCCAAACTTTATTTGAAAATCATTGCCAAGTTTGGGTTACTCAGCATTTAATTCTACTGTTTTAGGAAAAAAATATAAAAGTAAATATTGTGCTTTTATCACTTTGTAAAAAAAATTGTTGTAAATAAAAGTCACTGCTTTGTGAAATTTGCAAATTACAGGATATTTCAATCAAATAGTTTAGTTAATTTATAAAGTCAGACATTATATTTGACTAAACTGCATAAAACATCAGATCTCGTTTGCAAACTTTTAAACCATAAAGAATGTTTTTACAAATCAATAAAATTAAAAAAAATTATATTTTTTTTTATACAATTGATAATTATTTAGGCTCAACAATTAAAGTGTATCGAGTTACTTACGTTAGAAATTTCAAATTTAATAATACACTTTAATTGAAAAACATCATCTAAAGAGTGTACGAGTAATTTCAATATTTATTAAATTGTTTGATTTTAGCATGAGAATGTATGTGAAATGGCCTTACTATCAATCTTATTAAAGATAAAGAAAATGTGATTGATAAAATTTGACTCCTTTGCTTAGGCTACAATAACACAATATTTTAATAAAATAATTAAAGCTATCAATATGCTTTAATGGTTTTTTATTATGTGAAATATTATTTTTATATTTTGTTCCATTATGCATTTTCCAATATAACTTTTATTATTTTTTATACACTTAATTAATAAAAAGAATAGTGCATACCGTTTTATTAAAAATATTAGTATTCAGAATATAAATGTACCAATGATACCAATTAATTGTAAGGTGTATTGCTCCATGAATATAACTTCTCCATGAGCCTGCCCAACTTAGGTAAACATGGGCCTATTCTCAAATGCCTCGTTAAGGAGTCCATCCCCTCTTTTATGTTATTTAGATTCATTTATGTGAATCCTTTCCTTATTGGGAAAATTACACAGAAATTCATTTTTAAATGTAGATTATGTCAAACTAGTAAAATCAGTACTTTTAATATATTTTAAGGATTAGAATTTATAAATTAAAAGTCTAAAATATATTTTCTAGCGTTTATATGAATTGAAATATAAAATTTTTAAATTATCGTATAAAATCATAATATATAGAGAATAATAACATATTAAGAATTAAGTTTGGTGATATGACTTAGTTGTAATTTTGTAGTTAAATATGATATTCATCTATTTGACCCTTTCTTATTTAGGGGCGGGGATTCATGTTCTTGACCGGTTGCTAAAAATTAGCCCAGTCAATTGGGAGTTTGGTCATGGCTTTTCATCTGTTATCCATACATATGGATAACACGTGGATAACACGTGTCTTCTTGTAGAGGAGGAATTTGAAGCGTTTAGCGATTTTTAATGGTTTTACGTGCGAGTGCTCAATTGCCTTGAATGCTGTATAGGGAGGCGACACTGTAGTGATGGATGACTCTTGGGTTTCCATTGCCTTACTATAAAAAGTGGATTTTTTTTTCTTTTTTTGACCATGTCCCATTTTGATGAGATTTGCTTGTTTTCTCTGCCTTCTCATTCGTCTGAACTTTCCTTGCCTGTATTTTTTCGGCGACCTGAGCTTCAACTTCTTTGTTGTTGGTCTATGAGTATTTGATGTTTTTCATTCCTATAATCGGAGGGTCTTTTTTTTTTACTTACTTTTTTTTTGAAGTATGTCTACGGATGCTAATGGGTCATATTATGCCTTAAATGGGGGTGGGGGGAATTATATGGTGGTAGACACATCTTCTACTTGAAGGAGGAAATGATCGAAAGCCAAAAAGAAGGCTACCATTGACTCGGGGGAACCGTTTACTTCTGAGGCCATACCCAAGGTTAGGGCACCTAAAGCACTCCTGGTGAAAGTGAAGTCTGCCCTTCCTCATCCCTTAGGTGGTGTTCGTTTAAACCGTTGTTCGTTGATCATTGCCTTGCCCCGAATATTTTTGAGGAGTGGGGGAGGGGGAGGGTTGACCATATTTACACGAAGTACTTTGAAGCCATGTGGCCTCACGATTTTGTTGACGCGGAAAGGTTCGTCTCAGTTTTGATTTAACAACTTTAATCGTCCCTCTCCTACTAAATCCAAGTATTTGAAAGATGCTTATACCATAATCATAAACCAGGGGCCATATTGACCTACTGTAGGATTGGGCGACCCCTTCCATTGTCTGTGCCATCACTGACCAAACGAGCGAATGTCTAGGTGGGTCCAATGAGATGATCATTTGTAAAGATCAACTGGATGTTGGATGTGGTTACCTTTGATGTTGCTTTTCATGAAATTTTCATAGGAATGTAACCTAGCTCTCGGCAAAATAACAAGGCATGGTTGGCGAACTATGGTTGCTTTTTACTCTATATGTCGGGAGAACATGGTTAGGGCGAGAAGCTTAGTGTTTCATCAGTTCTTTAGTACTCTATATTAGGACAAATCTAAGCATGTGTCATGGTTGCATCCTAAGTTCAATGTGTTGGGGAAGTTGCTGGATAAGGCGTTGGAGTGGAGACACCGGTATTTAAAGGTGTCTACTATATACTTGGTATTTACTTTTTGCATCAATTGGAGCTATAAACCAACCTGCTCGAGTACTTGGATCTAGACCAATCCATGGGCCGGGCAGGGGCAGGCCTATCAAGTTTTTAGGTAAAAATGCTCGATCCAAGCCCAGCCCAGCCCACTATTAATTTAAGCGGGCTCGGGCTTAAAGATCAAATCCCAAGCCCAACCCATTTAAGCCCACCTAAATATAAATATAAAATTATTAATTATAAAAATAAATATTATATTTAAAAATAAATATTTAATATATAAATATATATTTATTAATTAATATTAGATGGACTGGCCTGTGTTATTTTTATTAATTCCAAGCCCGCCCAAAAAATAGGCGGGATTTAGTGGGCCTGCGCCGAGCTGGGCCTATGAACAATTTTTATTGTCCAAGCCCGGTCCAAATGACAAGGACCTAGGCAGACCAGACGGGTACCCAGGCCCGTGGACAGGTCTACTTGGATCGTGTAGCAAGAACTGACTCAGTTGGAGGCTCAGACCGTGGAATGGTTGCAGGGTATTTCGAAGGATGAGAAACAGGACTCTGAGGTCCTTATCCACAATTTCCTCAATAATAGGTGGTTTGTGTATTCGACTTTGAGGATGGCCTACTTGGAGGGTTGGAACCCTGATAAGCACGCAACAGTTCTTGATCAGTCGCAGTCCGACGATTGGCGATGTGGCTGAATTAGAGTTAATTAAGGTGATCATAGCCAAACACAAAGGTGACCTCTTAGGGCAAGGTTTTAACTTGTGTTTTCAATTTGTCTTTGAGTGCGGTCCATGATAGGAAGGTTTACCGAGCTTCTAGTATCCACTAAAATTCGATGAACCTTGAAGTTGTTGATCGAGAGGGAGACCACTAGAGCCTCGATGTGAGCAGTTCTCAGGGCGGATTTATTGAGTTGATGACGTTTTGATCGGTAGTACTACATTAGAAAGCCAAAGTGGGCAATAGACTAACTTAATAAAGCCTATCGCTCTTAATTGTCTATCTCTGAGTTGATGGCGTCTTGTTTATCGTGGGAATGAAGTCATTTTTTTTTTGCTAGACAGATGGGGCCGTTGGGTTAGTATTCAGGGAGTGGACTTCATACTCTGGGAGGACCCATGTAACGTCCATTGTGGTCCTTGTAAATACCCTTACGTGATCCACCGGGGTGCCTTTGATGCTAACAGCGTATCCCTTCATATTGTCTGACTTTCCCAGCGTGTCGACCACTAAAGTTGTTTTGATAGACTCGGTGTAGGCCCAATGGATCTCATTGGCTAGCTGTTTGTCTCTTTCTATAGTTAGGTGCCCTAGGGAACTTGGAATGGTGAAGGCTAGATCGTGGATGCTGATGGTGGTGTTGATGCTCGAAATAGGAGCCTTCCCATAATGGTGCTATATGCCAAAGGGATGTCTACCATGACTCAATCGACCTTCGTCTCCACCAGCTTTTCTTCCTCATCAAAGACAACGGACAGTGGTATGGTTCCCAATACCGACACTTCAATGTCGGATGGTGCTATTAAGGGAAAAGGTTCCCTACCTCAGCCTTTTCTTGTTCAGGCCCATCCCTGTGAGCGCGGTCCACAATAGGAAGGTTTATCGAGCTTCTAGTATCCACTAGAATTTGATGAACCTTTAAGTTGTTGATCAGGAGGGAGACCACTAAAGCCTCGATGTGGGTAGTTCGTAGGGGCGGATTCACTGAGTTGATGGCGTCTTGATCGGCAGGACTACATTAGAAAGCCAAAGTGGGCAGTAAACTTGCTTAATAAAGCCTATTGCTCTTAATTTGTTTATCTCTTAGTTGATGGCATCTTGTTTATCGTGGGAATGAAGTCGTTCTTTTTTTGCTGGATAGATGGGGCCATTAGGTCAGTATTCAAGGAGTGGACTTCATGCTCTAAAAGGACCCATGAAACGTCCGTTATGGTTAATGTAAATATCCTTGCGTGATCCACCAAGGTGCCTTTGATGTTGTCTGTGAGCTCTGAGGGCAGTTGGGTGCCTATCTTCAATGTGTGGTCTTCCCCTAGTTTAAAGTCCTCTAAAGGTTCCATGGGCTACGAGGTGTATCCTTTCATATCGTGTAGCTTTCCCAGCGTGTCGACCACTAAAGTTGTTTTGATTGGCTTGGTGTAAGCCCACTGAATCTCATTGGCTAGCTGTTTGTCTCCTGTTATGGTTAGGTGCCTCAGGGAACTTAGAATGGTGAAGGCTAGATCGCAAACGCTGATGGTGGCATTGATGCTCGACAATAGGGGCCTGCCTATAATGGTGTTGTATGCCAAAGGGATGTCTACCATGACCCTATCGACTTTCGTCTCCACCAGCTTTGCTTCGTCATCAAAGAAAAGGGGGAGTGATATGGTTCCCAATACCGACACTTCAATGTGAGGTAATGCTACTAAGTGAAAGGTTTCCTAGCTCAACTTTTTCTTGTTTAGGCCCATCCCTATGAGCATGGTTCCACGATAGGAAGGTTTACTGAGCTTATAGTATCCACTAGAATTCGATAAACCTTGAAGTTGTTGATCGGGAGGAAGACCACTAGAGCCTCGCTGTGGGCAGTTCGTAGGTGCGGATTCACTAAGAGTGATTCTCCTATCAAACCTTTGAGCTTCTTCGACGTTGCATCTCCCTCGTGAGTCGGAGCTCCTTCAAAGATTACCTAGATCTACCATTGGTGCAGGGCGCTTCAGCTTGCCCCTTAGGGGTTGGGGTCTTGTATCTTTGATGTTAGGGCCTATCCGATTTTTGTCCGGACCGAGGGCTGGGGCCTTGTTGCAGCAGTTTCTCACACTATCAGGAGTAATGTTTTGATTCATATGTTTTGCAGAACTTGCAATACTTGTCTTTGCCCTTGGCCAATCGCAAAGGTTGATCCATAGTGCCCGTAGGTTGATAAGGTCGATGGGGTTGTCATGTCTCGTTGTTGGGCGTGAGTCATCAGCATAATGGACTTTTCTTCCTGAACCTCTATGCGTTTTTCGATCTTCTTGGGCTTCTCTGCAAGGTTCTTCTCTTCGGGGGCGATAAGAGATGAGACCCTCATCCTTCCAACAGCGAGGCTCCATTTCTGTTGTTGACATTCCTTTTTCTTCTCATCTCCACTCTTCTATTATTTTGTCATCTTCTCTTTCTTTGTAGTCTGCAAGTTTTGTGATGTCATCATAGAGGACGGAGCGCTATCCTCTTGGAAGAATAGAGGAGGATTCATGTAGCATATTTGTCTAACTACATCCTCCAGGTTCATGAATTTCAATTGAGAAGATATGTGGTGGAAATGAGCAATGTACCCTCGTAGCGGCTCGCTACTGTACATCATCCAAATCGGAACTGATTCTCTTGGTTTTGATGGGTCCCACAAATTGGGACACTATAAATTTACGAGACCAATCAGTTTTTTTTTTTTGTTAAGTTCAGAAGGCATTGATTTTTTTCTTTTTTAGATGTATTTGAAGTATAGAATATACAAAGTAAACATCTTGGAAGTATAGAGGACGGAGCGCTATCCTCTTGGAAGAATAGAGGAGGATTCATGTAGCATGTTTGTCTAACTACATCCTCCAGGTTCATGAATTTCAATTGAGAAGATATGTGGTGGAAATGAGCAATGTACCCTCGTAGCGGCTCGCTACTGTACATCATCCAAATCGGAACTGATTCTCTTGGTTTTGATGGGTCCCACAAATTGGGACACTATAAATTTACGAGACCAATCAGTTTTTTTTTTTTGTTAAGTTCAGAAGGCATTGATTTTTTTTCTTTTTTAGATGTATTTGAAGTATAGAATATACAAAGTAAACATCCCTTAAACAAAATTGTTTATGCCTTTATCGCTAAAAAGATACAAGCAAGACGTGCATAACTAATCCTCATCCATTGCTGCAGGCTGCTGATCCCTCCTTGGACCGCCTGCTGGTTTTGCCACATTTTGAACTATTTCTCAGCACTTAATCTTACATGTTATCCTCAGGAGTTTAACTCACTGCTGAAAATATTATCGATGTTCAATGAAGTTGCAAAAAGAAAAAGTCAACCTCTAATATTACAATTTGCTCCAGCCTAAACATTAGTTTACAAAGAAGAAAAGTCATGAAAAAAAATGCGTAACAATAATTAACATAAATGAAATACCTGATCTACTCGCAACACAGTACATGCAGCATCAGCAGCATATTTGAGTGCGAAAAGCCTATAAGGAAAAACAGATATAAAGTGGTACTACCCCAAGTATATTTAGCATATTTTAGCTTAAGAAAGGGCAATGAAGTGTTACTAAAGGCACCAGGCACACTAAACTGCTAGGGAGTCCTGGAGTCAACGCGCAAGCGCACATGACGCAACACGCACTAAAGAACGAAATATATAAAACCATATTTGACAACAATTAACACTTTAGAAGTAATAAATTCTAAAATGCAATATATCACAAGTTAACTTCTCTTAACTCTTCCATAATCATATAATTCATAATAGTAAATAGTAATATTCAACCAAATCCTAAGTAAACTAAAAATTATCACCAAGAGTCTCCATATTCATCTCTCATCAGTATCACCACCATTAGCAAATTCATTATCAAGGTTTCTCATCCTCTTCATCCTGATCTTCAACTTCATGTTCTTTCTTCTATAGATTTATATTTGTTATGTTCTTTTGCTTTTGGTCTTCAACAACAATCTTCCTTTTCCTTGTTTATTTATTTTTCTTCCATGTTGAATTTGGATACTAGATGGTGTTCTAGTGAACAATGAAGATTAAAACATCTAAATGAAAGTATAATACCCTAAAAATTCCAAGTCAAAGAGGCGTGCATCTTATAACCATGAAAGGGGCGCGCCTAGTCATGAGCCTTTGAAACAGAGCCCACGTTTAGCATTCTGAAGCGCTAGGCCTACGGCCTCGCAAGCTTTGAGCCTGAGATGCACCTTTAATAACTATGTCTAATACATTAAAGAATTGGAAGGTTCAGTGACAACACCATGCCAAACATAAGTTACATGATTGCTGAAGACCCAAGTGGAGTTTCTTGATTGGTGAACGTCCATACAGTCCAATGAAGCACTCAGTTCTTACACATGGACACATGGTAAAGTGTTTTTGAGACCATGGCAAACAGAAAATACCAGAATTTCATAAAGAATGCTTAAAAGGTTAAGAAAGAAACATACTTCGTGACATGAAGGTCCCAGATGTTCATGGTTGAAATATCCTTACAAACACCTTCCTCCAAGTCAATGCCCACTTTGGTATTTCCAGATGCATGTTCAGCATAGAGAGATGATATCACCTCCATTGCGTTAAGACCAGCATTCTCAGCTAGTGTTTTAGGTACCATCTCAAAGCTCTCAGCAAATTTTGCAATCGCATACTGATCCAATTTGCAGATCAAAGTAAAAAATTAATCAATAATATGATCACTAATGTAATGTCCTATCTTCATGTCCAACTCCATGCATTCTTATTGAAAAAAAGAGGAACTATAGAAATATGAGAACTTGATGAATAAAATTACCCTGTTTCTTTGAAGGAGAATTCCTTCAGTCTTCTAGCCAACTCAATTTCAGTAGCTGCAGCTCCAGGAACAATACGACTGTCCCTGCACATCGCCTGACAAAAGCATGCACAAATAAATTTTTTACTGAAGTTTTTATGCACAAATGAAGCATTACTGAAGTTTTACTCTTTTTTATGGAAAAAAACCCAATAATTTCAAAAGGGATTGCTTCCACTTAAACTTTAGGAAGAAAAGACATTAATCATTTTCATGTAATACAGAACCTCGAACAGAATACATTAGAGAAAAGGTAAGAACGCATGAATCAGTAATCAACAACAACCTTATAGGTGTTAACACCATCATCAACAGCCCTTTCAAGGTCTTCTAAAATGCTGTCAGTGCTTCCCCGCAAAACCACAGATGACACAGAGTTTCCACCTTCTTCATTTTTCACAACAGTCACCTTTGCACAAGAAATATGGCAATTAAGTAATACAGAGAAGACATGAAGGGAAAGTAATGCACTAAAATGCAAAAGGCTCTAATTACACAGTGAAACATTTGAACATACCCTAACACCACCAATTTCCTCAACCTAAATTGAATCTACATAACCCAAGTCATCTGGGTTTGGTTGGCAAAGCTTCAACTGTTGAAAGAAAATAGAAGGCATATATATAAGGATGGTATATTCAGTCCAATATGTACACAGTGGAAACTGGATAGTGGGTTACCATAGCAACGGCACCCGTGGTGCGACAAAATCGCCTCAATTCAAACTTTAAGCTAATCTTCAAAACCATAAGTCTGGAACCAAGGAACCCGGGATCAGGAAAATCAACAAGGACCACAGGCAAAGAATAAAACTAGTTAGGCAACCAAGTAACAGCATTATTTACAATTAAAGCAGATGGTCATTAAACAGATACTCTCTCAATTTGTTCAAGAAGATTAAGAAAAACAATTGAAAGGTTGAAATTCATTGTACTTGTAACGTTCACAAAAATGCAAAGCCATTTCTCCAACAGCTGCTCCACTGACAATTACTTTGGCACCAGAATCGGCACCTGCTTTAATAAGTTCCTCGATTTTAGCTTCTTCTGTTTTTGCGTGATTCTCTAGCTGCTAGCCCAAATATGGAACACACATCAGAAGGGCCTATTTCCACTAACTAGATCAACAAATTCATAGCTCCCAAGGAATATTCAACAACCTATTTGCGAAATTAAAATATTAATACAAGAAAAAAAAAACAGATGAAAATTTGAAAATGTTATACCTGCTCAGCAGAATGAATAAGTACAGTTCCTTTGGTTTCAGCTGCTGAGGAATCAACACCACCAACAAATGCAGCAGTCTATGGAGGCAAAAAAAGAAAGATCGCATCTAAAATTAGTAAAGTTGTAAAAACATTTGGCAATTAAGACAAAAAGCACAAGTTGAGGTGAAAACTTGAAGAAGATATAATTGATGCACAGCTTTTTAAGCATAAGAAACCTGTAACAGTTTGGAGATGTACTGTTGCCAAAATGATAGATCCATTTCTGACAATTATTGCTGGAAGAAACATCCATGGAATAAGTTTAACATCCCAAGAAAAGTAAATTGCTCCAAGAGCATTCTAAACAAGTTCTATTCATCATTCTTTAGAGAGGACCATAATGTGAAAAAGAACTAAAAAATTCAAAACTTAAAAGGTGTACGTTCAGAATTTCAGCCATGAGAAATCATTTCAAATTATTTCATTTGCAAATTAACATACAGAGGAAAATAAAGTTGAGCACACGGATAATGATAAATGAGATTACGGATGGGTGGTGTGCCAATACAAAAAAAGATAGCCCAAATAACATGCCATGCAAGGTAAACTCAAGAAATGATCATCCAGGAAATTTTTTCGTTATCTTTTGTTCAGGAGCAACAAGACCAATTTCTAAGGCAACAATTCCCCGTTCAAACATTTTCCATAACATCACAAACACCTTCAAATTTTATCCCATAAAACCCACTAAGTGTCTATACAGAGAAATGCTAGTAAAGAGTGATTTAAAGAAAAGAGAGAGAGAGAGAACTTTCACAGTTTCATATTTAGTTTCAGTTCACAAGTCACATTCAATGGAAACACAAAATGAAAATAGGCACGTGTAACATACCTTTGCCTTCTCTAGTCTCTTTATAGTACCTACAGCATCACTTTTCAATACCATTCCACGAACTATTGTACAATCACGCAAGCCTCCTCCCACAAGCTTTGCTACCCTAACATTATCCATGTCAAAATTTGCTGGGTTCTTTGGACATACTTGAATACATGCCTGTAAATAAAATACAAGTAGAGAGATTGAATTCCAACAGAAGGCTGATAACCAGCTATTTATAATCAAGGACGTGCTAAAACTCACGTCAGCTATAAGACCAGATAAAATATCTTCTTGGCCATATTGCTTGCTAGCAACAGCAGCTTTCATTCGAGTAATGACCTGTTCCTTATTCCTCACATCCATCTTTTCAGAGCCATTCTCTACCAATTCATCCAAGATTCCAATTGTCTAGAAGAGAAATTTATGAGCAAGAAAGTTCAAAGGCAGTTTCTTTAATTGAGGAAAACAGGGCATATAAACTAATCATAAACCTTGTTTATTGCTTTGCTGTATCCACTGATAATCTCACTTGGATGCAAGCCCATCCTGATAAGCTCCTCTGCGTTCTGAAGAAGTTCGCCAGCAAAAGAAATAGTCAAATTTGCACCATCACCAATTTCCTCCTGTTGAGCCTTGCCTGCTAAGACCAAATTTTTTGCCGCAGGATGTTGAACCTCCAGTTCATTGACAATAGTAGCAGCATCATTGGTGACAAAAAGCTTGTCCAAATGATTAATGACCATCTTATTCATACCTGATCAAAAAGCAGCAAGCAAACAATCTAAAATCAATGCGCCAAGGACGTTCACAAGAAATGGCTGAATTTATTGAATATCAAGGGAAAATATAATATAAAATATAGAAAAGAGATATAGAAGTGAAGTAAGCCCATAATTTCTATCCTGAATCTCAAACCTACTATAGACCCGTATTAACCTGTTTGGTATCCCAACTTACACTCGTGTTTAAGATAATTTGAGTTCACACATGAATTTCACAATTTGAACAGCTTAAATTTGAAGAAATTAAAACATGTCTACAATGAAAACTGCAGTCAATCCATACATCTCAGGATACCTCATAGCAACTATTTCCGTTCAAACACGCTTTCGTGTTTAGCAACAGGAATGTAAGTTGTACACAATAGAGGAAAAAAGAAAAGGAATGCAATGAATAAGGAAGCATTTGCAAGTATGCCCTAGAGTTACTGTCAGTCTACATTACCAAAAAGCACTAAAAAATGATGAAGAACTCGAAATAAGAAAATAAATATTTGATGGAAATTGAATTTGCAAGTATGCCTTAGAGGTACTGTCAGAAAACATGTATAATAGGACATGATCAGGGAGAGAAAGTACCGTTGGGGCCAAGCGAAGTGCGAGTGATAGTAGAGAGAGTTGCTTGCATGCATCGATATTTTTTATAACTGCTTCATCAAGACCTGAAAGATGCTTGTGTCCCTCTTTAAGCATTGATTGTATTCCATATGGCTGCATCGAGAGCCCCATTTTTAATAACTTGTCGCTCACTGGTACTTGCTTATGAACTGATTAAGATTTCTTTCTTCTTCTGCTTCTTCTTCTTGCTGTGTTGCAGAGATACAGAGCAAAAGCCTAGAAATTAATCTGGCGCCCAAGGATCAGTGAGGCTCTGTATGAGCCCCGAATGCCCTAGAACACTGCCCCGCTCTTTTGGAAGAAATGACGACGCCGTTTCAATTTTTTCAAATTGAAATATAAGGAAATCTTTTGAGTAATAAAATATAGGGTAAATAATTATAAGGTATCTAGGTTTTTATTTAATACACTAGTCAGTCCCTCTATTTTTAGAAATAATTATATAATCCCTCAGTTTTTGTTTTTATCAACTCGTTAGTCCTTATGTTTGAGTCAATGGTCTAACTATGCCAAATAAATTTCAAAATACCAAAATTACCCTTTACTCTACGTTTTAATAATAAAACAACTATTTTTCATTTTTTTTTTATGTTTTTTCTCCTTTTTTCCCACATAATCTTGATAATATTGAGTAATTTATTTATTAAATTCTATATAATCGTAGAACTTTAATTTAGTAGCTTAAATTTTATTGATTAAAAAAATAAATGAAAAATATTTCAAAAATTATCAAAATAATGAAAAACTATATAAAAAGTAATTTTTATTTATCCCTAATACATTTTATAAATGAAGAAAAAAATATATGATTTTTTTTAAAAAAATATTAATAATTAATGTTATTATATTAAAAAATAAAAATTTAAGAGAATTAAAATACATTTTTAATGATTAGTATATACAATTATATAAATTTTGATGTATTTCATAAATTTTATTAAAACAATTTAGATTAAATTAAAAACTAAAAGATAAATTTTTTTTGTATGTAAATAACTAGGGGCAATTTGGACTTTCATCTACAAAAACAAATGGATGGACTAAAGAGTTGATTAAAATAAAACTTAAGGACCTTATAATAATATGATGGACCTACTAGTACGTTAAGCAAAAACATAAGGATGTTATAATTATTTACCCTAAAATATATATATAAAAAAAACATATTTGAATTTTTCATTCCTTAATTAAAAGTAGTTTTTTTTATTCTCCTTCCTCGTTGCATCAGTGTCCGTCTCTCAGTTATTGCTTTTAGTTTATGGAATAATTTCTTCTCATTCCGAACAATTTTAATGTAAGAATTGTGTGACGGATACGAGATGGTTATTCGATTCTTCCTTTATATCAAACCGGCGGTAATTTACGCTTTAAAAAATAACAGTTATCCATTTGAATTTGTACGATTTTACTTTCAGAACTCTTTCTCACTTTCTTTTAGAAATTCATATCTAAGAAAATCTCATTAATATCATATACTAAAGCATATAATTAATAACTTCTCAGTATAGAACCCATTTGGCAAATCCAAATCCAATAATTTAATTATAGTTTCTTTTGGGCAATCATAAAATCCAAACTATTTTTTTTTCATAAAACATATTCTCCATCTACATGTTATATAAAAACTTCTTATAACTAAATTTTTATTATCAACATATAATGGATGCGGTTTCTTGCAAGAATTTTTTGTTCATTTTTCTGATTCTTTCAGGTTTGTTTCCCTTTTCTTATTTGATTTTGAGACTCGAGGAAATGAATATTAAATAAAATATTTTGATATTTAAGAAACTGATTAATTAATTAATTGTAGTTGGAATAGGATTGGAAGCAGAAGTAACAAGGAGATACTCCCAAGACTTTCGGAGGCAAATGAGTGTAACCTTGAAAATTGTAAGTGAATCTGCAAATTTATGTACAAAGGAACCGCTCAATGTGTTGATGTTTTAGAGAAATATGATGTTTGTTTATGTATTTGGGACTGTTAATTCATTATATCATCTAATTAACTAAATAAAACCTTTATTTACTTTAACTGCTTCATCGATATTTCTTAATAACTGCTTCATCTTTAAGCATTGATTGTATTCCATATGGCAGCATCGAGAGCCTCATTTTTAATAACTTGTCGCTCACTGGTACTTGCTTATGAACTGATTAAGATTTCTTTCTTCTTGTTGTGTTGCAGAGATACAGAGCAAAAGCCTATAAATTAATCTGGCGCCCAAGAAGGATCAGTGAGGCTCCGTATGAGCCCAGAATGCCCTAGAACACTGCCCCGCTCTTTTGGAAGAAATGACGGCGCCGTTTCAATTATTCAAATTGAAATATAAGGAAATCTTTTGGGTAATAAAATATTTGTCCGTCTTTAGCTACAACAACAGAAAACGAAAAATGATATATTCTTAACATATTTGAATTTTTCATTCCTTAATTAAAAGTATTTTTTTAAGTGCAATCTTCTCTCCCTACTCTTTGCATCACTGCCGGTCTCTCAGTTATCGCTTTTAGTTTATGGAATAATTTCTTCTCCTTCCAAACAACTTTAATGTAAAAATTGTGTGACGGATATGAGATAGTTATTCGATTTTTTTTTTATCAAACCGATGGTAATTTGCGCTTTAAAAAATAACAATTACCCATATTTAGATTTGGATTTGTACGATTTGACTTTCAGAACTCTTTCTCACTTTCTCTTAGACATTCATATCTAAGAAAATCTCACTAATATCATATACTAAAGCATGTAATTAATAACTTCTCAGTATAGCACCCATTTGGCAAATCTAAATCCAACAATTTAATTATAGCTTCTTTGGGCAATCATAAAATCCAAACTATTTTTTTTTCCATAAAACATATTCTCCATCTATATGTTATATAAAAACTTCATATAACTAAATTTTTATTATCAACATATAATGGATGCGGTTTCTTGCAAGAATTTTTTGGTTATTTTTCTGATTCTTTCGGTTATTCTTCTGATTCTTTCAGGTTTGTTTCCATTTTCTTATTTGATTTTGAAACTCGAGGAAATGAATATTAAATAAAATATTTTGATATTTAAGAAAATGATTAATTAATTGCAGTTGGAATAGGATTGAAAGCAGAAGTAACAACATGTAAGGAGATACTCCTAAGACTTCCAAGGGCAAAAGAGTGTAACCTTGAAAATTGCAAGGGAATCTACAAATTTATGCACAAAGGAACTGCTCAATGTGTTGATGTTTTAGAGAAATATGATATTTGTTTGTGTATTTGGGACTGTTAATTAAATAAAACCTTTATTTACTTTAATTTCTCATCTCATATACTTCGGATATGTATGCCATTTTATCAGCGATTCAAGAGATTAAGTACAAATTTAATCATGTAAGTATTGAGGAAGAAGAAAGTTACATTATGTTGTGCAATGTTACTACTATCATTTTATAGATGAAGCATTTTCGACTCCATTCACATTAGACACAACAAAGTCAATTTTTCGTTAATTTGGTACCACATTTTTTCCATCTGAGGTACAATTTAGCTATAGATATTCGACGAGAATAGAATTAGATCCCATACATATGTATAAAACTGATCAGCACTGACTTTGATTACACGTGAACACTAGTGAAGTATAGGCGAGGCATAGAAGCGAATCGAGGGAAAATGAGCTTTTGTCAAATTTGTCGTTAATTTGCTCTATCTATAGTGTATTCCTAACAATGCATAATTTTATATGTGGACTGTAGTTTAAATTTGTCTTCCCTCAATAAGAGTTTTCTTGCAAGCACCTAATATTTACAAGACACCTCTTAGATTAAGCCATGTGGCACAAAATTCCATATGATGCCAATATGGCAAGATATAATTAATGAATATAATTTTTTAGTCATTTTCTTACAATTTTTAAAATCTAACGAGTCATTTTATAATTGTAATATTGACCGATTTTTTTTTTTTTTTTGAAGCAAAAAATATAATGTTTCCTATCACCGAGTGTATAATTTAAATAACGTGTAAAGTTGTAAATATTAAAGTTGTATAGGTTAAAGATGAAAAACATAATTGTCTACATAAATTCCTCCAAGATAATATTTTGTATCATTGATTTAATCCATTCATCATATCTAATAGAGCTTCATACATGAATATCATAATTAAATATAAAATTACAACTAATTCAGATTATCAAATTTAATTTCAAATATGTCATAAATAATAAATAAAGTATGACTTTATCCCTAATTAAAAAATTCTAAACTCAAATTCATAAATCCTAAATCCTAGACAATATATTCTAGATCCCTAATTCATAAACTCTAATTCTTAAAATAGATTAAAAGTAATGATTTTATTAATTTGATATAATTCAAATACTACATGGTCATTAAGGTCCATGTGATCACAACTGAGGAAACACCAGCTCGTCAAACAAAACATGGCGTGAGATAAACAATTAAAGAGAGACTGTATCAAAGCATTTGTAACCTTTGTGCAATTTACTGTAGCCTAGGTACATCCCAAATTATGGAACGAGAGATGGGTCGGAATCTGAAGCTTATGAGTCGTCTAAAAAACACAAGGTTTAGAACGAGTATCAAACTTGGATTTAGCATACGGACAAATCCAAAGAAAGCAAAGACAACAAAAAATGTGTAAAAATGCATAAGTAGGAGACATGTTAAACTATAGTTGAAAGGGATTCTTGAAGTCTAATTGAGGCATACGAGTATGACATAACAAGCAAGTGGGAGTATTAAAAGCATATGTCCAAAATTTCATAGAAAGTTGTGCATGATACAAAAGGGCTAAACCATGTTCAACTATGTGACGATGTTTTCGTTCAGCATTGTCATTCTTTCCAGGAGTGTAAGGATAAGAAATACGATGTGTAATGCCATGCATACGGAAGTAATCAATTAATTTCACAAATTCACCCCCTCCATCAGATTGAAAGGCTTTAATAGAGGTGGTAAAGTATTTCTCAACAATAGCTTTAAACTGAACAAAACATCATACATATAGGATCTGTGTTTTAGAAAGTAAACCCAACTGTATTTAGTATTATGATCAAGAAACAGAACATTTTAACAATATCCACCAATAGATTCAATAGGGGCAGGACCCCATACATCAGCACATATTAAATCAAATGGTGCATCAGATTTGTGTTCAGATAAGCTAAATGGCAATTTATGACTTTTACTGACACAACAAGAATTACACAAAGAGTGTTTTGAATCAGAAATTGATATATTATTATAATGTAACAAGCGTTTCACAATCAGAAAAGATTCATGTCCTAAACGATCATGCCAAATAGAAATACTATCTAAACTGATTGAACATTTATTTGATGCAGAAAGACACATGGAGTAGAGTCCATTGTTACTCTGCCCTCGAAATTTGATCTTTCCCGTTGCCAAATCCTTGATGTAGATTCTTTAGTGCATAAGCAGATAACTAATTATTTGAAGTTTTAGGGACATATAAAATATTGTCTAAATCAAAGGAATGAGAATTGAGAGAAACATGCGAGTTTCTTAACAAGTTTAGATCCATTACCAATTTGGACTTCATGAGGGCCACTATATTTAGAGTGAAGATTGAGGTTTTCCAAATCAGAAGTCAAATGATGAGTTGCACCAAAGTCGACTACTCAGGGTTGTTGGACTAAGAAGCTAGTGGCGATATGGGATTGGGGTTGATGTGAGAAGGAATCTCGATGAATGCAGGACTGGAGCGGTTACGTGAACTATGACCAATTCCATGATAATTGTGGCAAGTTAGATGACCCTCATTGTTGGAGGACTGATAGGGAGAATTACCAGGTTATGACGGAGAAAAAACGAATACTGTTTTGGATGCTATGAATGCAGATGATGTTGATTCTGATATTGTTAATTTTGATACTGGTGTTGTGGGTTTTGGTGGTACCAGTTCGACCGTCCTCTGTGAAAGTGGTGCCCACGGCCGTGACCACGAGCAGTTTGCGGTTGCCAATAAGATCGACCGATAAAATAGAGAGCGGTCGGAGCAATAGAGTCGATAGAGTCACAAACAATTTGACGTTCCTCACTGAGCAGTAATCCATATAGATAATCAAAGCAAAGTGCGAGTGATAGTAGAGAGTCGCTTGCATACATCGATATTTTTTTATAACTGCTTCATCAAGACCTGAAAGATGCTTATGTCCCTCTTTAAGCATTGATATACCCTCATTATTTTCAAAGGAGTAAAAAGAATAGAATAGAGTTTTAAAAGTTTAGGAAAATATTTTACTCTTAAATAGCTTTTAATGAGAATATATTCTTTCTTAGTTAAAAGTCTTTTTTTTTTTGTAATACTCTCTCCATACTCTTTGCACCGCTGCCCGTCTCTCCGTTGTTCCTTTTAATTCATGGAATAATTTCTTCTCCTCCCGAACAACTTCAGCGTAAGAATTATATAACGGGTACGAGATGGTTATTCGATTCTTTCATTGTATCAAACCGACGGTAATTTATGCTTTAAAAAATAACCGCCACCCATATTTATCCATATTTATATTTGGATTTGTACACGTGTAAATCGTTACTTTCAAAACACTTCCTCACTTTCTTTTACATATTCATATCTAAGAAAATCTCATTAATATCATGCACTAAAGTATATAACACCCATTTGACAAATCAAAATCCAACACAATTTAATTATAACTTCTTTTGAGTAATAAATAATAAATGAATATTAGAAATATTCAAATTATTAATTCATTTAATTAATTTATATTAATAGTTGAAATAGAAAATTAATAGAAAATGAAAAACTTAAATAGAATATTGAAATAAGAAATAAAGCAAAAAGATTTTTGAAATTTGAAAGAAAAGATAAAAAAAATTTCAAGTCATCACTGGAACCGGAAAGAGAGGGATTCGAACCCTTGGTACGAATAATTCGTACAATGAATTACTATCCGACGCTTTAGTCCACTCAACCAAATTATAAAACCCCAACTAATTAAATTTTTTTCATAAAACATATTCTCCAACTACATGTTATATAAAAAATTCATATATATGACTATTTTTGTGAATCAATATATATAATAATATATAACTATTTTTGTGAATCAATATATATAACTAATTTTTATTATCAATATATTGTGGATGCAGTTTCTTGAGGAATTTTTTATTTATTCTTCTGATTCCTTCATATTTCTTTTCTTTTTATTTATTTAATTTTAAGACTTGAGGAAATGAATATTAAATCAAGTGGATTTGTTGAATACCGCTCCCTTTTTACTAGTTAAGTTCACCAAATTAGTCACCGCTAAGTTAAGACTTATTAGAATCCTAAAAAGAAGATTAAAATTATCATAAGACTGTGAACTAATAAGTCTAGATCTAACAGTGACCGAGCACGTAAACGATAATGTGTTAAAGAGAAAAAAACTTTGAGTATATAGCTATCTAGTTGAATTTGAATTCTAGTTGAGAGAGAGACTCAAAATATAGCTCTCCCAATAACTATTCCTCTATGCACAAAACTCAAAACCCAAAATCTTACTTAAAGTGAATGAAAATATCAACGTAGACCAACAGAGACTATTAGTTGAAGTAAATTACAGTTTTGAAAATTTCAAAGTAAATTTGTAATTCTAATGTGGATAAAATTACATTTCCAAGCTTTTCTTCTCCACTAAAGTCACATTATAACCTGTTTTTACATGTAAACGCTGTTACAATTGCAGAAAGCATCTAATTCTTACACAAAACCGATGACTAGAAGAGGAAACACACTTATCTGATGCAATACATATTTCCCCAAAACGTATCAGCTGTGTACTTTGAAACACCTCAAATTTGGAAACAGCTGAAGCAGCAGATATTATCCTAGTGAGACCAAGTGTGTTTGTTGATATTTGCAATTTGCAAATCCAAATAAATAACCAGCATTGATATCATTGGCCTGAGAGTAAATTGCTATTTCGGCCCTGGGGCAAAGGGTTCTAGAGATTTGCAGTTTTGATCCAAAAGACTTTCTCTGTCTGGACCTAGTAACTATAAACTTACAAGTAAACAAACACAAGATAAGAAGTCCTATGAAACCACATACCTTTATGCCAACACATCCATTTACATCAAGGGTAAATTTTGTTTGAGCATAAGCTTGAAAGGGCCTCCAGGGGCTTGTCAGTCACACCAACTATTCCAAACAAACTGCATCAATAATGAGTCATATCATCCAGTTTACAATCTAATTACATCATTCTTACAGCCACTCAAGTTCAAATCAATTATATGTTTGCAGCTCAAAGAACATACCAAATCTTGTTAGAAGGACATGGTTAGGTTCTACTAATGTACATTCAGTCATTCACACATCTTCAAGTACCTCACATTCCAATATATTGAAAAGACCTTCAGTTTTGGACAACAGCTGGTTTGCATTTCTTAGGGTCAGGCAAATGCCAAACATTGGGCATTTGAAAACTTGTGTACATTCCCAATAACTTAAGAAAAGAAAGCTTTAAACTCATTTTTAATCTATTGATCCAAGACCAACTCCAATTAAAATCAAACCATCTCAACATACCACAAAAAAAAACCCTTTAACTTTTAAGTTTATTAGGAGTGACCCAAACTGCCCATAAGGAACTTTTCACTGAGATCGTATCACATATCTTTTTTCCTGCTGTAGGTTCGTTCCAAACCTACTTTTTGCACAATTTTATTTGATGAAATCATAAAAAAAACTCATAACTAATTGAAAAGATTGTAACTGAAATGAGCTATCAAGTAATTCAGTTATCATCTTCAAATCATACTATACTTCAAACTTCATCACTGAAATGAGCTATTAAGTAATTCAGTTATCATCTTCAAGTCATACTATATTTCAAATTCCAATTATTGTAACAAATAGTTGCATATTTTCCATCAATCAATAAAAACACTAACCACTAAAAAAAAGGAAAAGATTTTATTGAACATTAGAAGTTATCTTACATGAGAAAAATCGGAAAATAATATAAACAGTCTATAAGAATCTTCTGCAGTATTTAAAATCTGTCAATAAAAAAAATCGCAAGTCTGCTAAAAATCTTAAATTTAATGGCAGCGAGCATTTTTTTAATTAATAAAAAAGGGTACTTACTATGGTAGGTCAATCATGTCCATTGCAAGATGTCACGGGGTCAGTTTCCGTGCTGAGGCAACACCCGTGTAGCAGACCGGTATTCCGCCACTCTCAAGGTTCAGCATTTTTCACCTTCGATGCTTACTGGTTTTCGCCCTCCCATGGGCTCATCAGGGGAGCGGGAACAGCTCTCGAACCAGTTTAGTGCCTAGATGCACGCCCTAAGGCAACACCTAAATAGCACGTACTCTTAATTATAGCCACGACATTTGGTCTATGACAAAGAGCATACATACTCGAGCAACTCCAACTCATCCAATTAAGCAGACTCGTTCTTATGAAACCATCTATTGTTCACCCCATAACTCATTACACCGACAATCCTCCAATATACTAACCATATTTATCAAAATTTCACTGCAAAAAGTCTATCAATCATTTACTAGTCAAATAAAGCAAACAACCAGGAGCATATGCATTAACCCAACAAAACTAAGTAAGAGCTTTTTAGTTTTTCAACTGTCACCACATTAGACAAGCCTGAAGGATATATTGTCTTTTTTCAACAAAGGAAAAGCTTTTAGATTTTCATCTCATTCTTGAGACTTTAATATGTGAGGCTGAAATTTATGTTCCATATCTCACTTTTAGCTTATTCTTTCCTCGAACAGAATATATCCCAAAACACAAGCTAACATGGCTTAGTCTATCATGATTTCTACTCTTACTTAAGGTTGATTTTTAAACAGCTACTCAAAGTTACTTTGCAAAGTTATGATAAGTAAACAATTAAAACGGACTTAATGCAAAATGGAACCAAAACAAATATGATTTATATGTAATATTTTTTTTTTTCTGATCATCTAAATGAATAATCATACTACTGTCAACTTAATATTAAAAGTTATAGGATGAACAACCAACATTTCCAACAAGTTCAAGTGCACCAATCTCTGAATTAGGAGTTAGTCGAGGACGTACCTTCTTATTTTATTTGGCAATGATAAGTAAACAATTAAAAAGGACTTAATGCAAAATGGAACCAAAACAAATATGATTTATATGTAATATTTTTTGTCTGATCATCTAAATGAACAATTATACTATTGTCAACTTAATATTAAAAGTTATAGGATGAAGAACCAACATTTCCAACAAGTGCAAAATGGAACCAAAACAAATATGATTTATATGTAATATTTTTTGTCTGATCATCTAAATGAACAATTACTATTGTCACCTTAATATTAAAAGTTATAGGATGAAGAACCAACATTTCCAACAAGTTAAGTGAACCAATCCTTGAATTAGGACATGGTCGAGAACGTACCTTCTTATTTTGATAATTGAGAAACCGCACCACATGCAGCCAACTTCCAAACTGTAAGCATACCCATTCCATCGCCGGTGAAAAATAGACCATCCGGTCCTCGCTCAATTGTTTTGATTTGTTGTTTTGAAAAAATTCTGCCCCTCTCGTCAAATCTAAACATTAAAAAAGGGTGAAGTTCATTAGACACTTCCTAAAATCTAACAATGGACGGCAACATGTATATTAAAAATGTATAGTACTCACGATGGCAGGTCAAAAAGGTGAACAGAACTGTCGTTGCAGGAGCATAACAAAACTGGATTGTTTGCAAGATCAAATATTCCACCTAAACCAATAGCACCCTGTAACAACGAATACATCCATTATAGTACAATGACAATTCCCTACATTTTGGTGGAGAAAAAGGAAACACAAAAAAAGGGATGTATATACATAATCAAGCAATAAAATCGTGACAGTTAAAGATAACTACACCTTAATTAACACATCATTTCCTTTTAGAGAGATAAAATAACAAATCAAAAACTTAAACACATAAAACCGGGTAGGATCTGTCATAAAGACGATATAACCATTAGATTGAAAACCCAAAGTTATAGACTAAAGAACATAAAACCAAAAACCACAATCCATAGGCTTCAACCAGAGCCATACACGTTTGGTCATTCACCATATTGGACATGTCAAGTTCGAAGTAATATTTCAGACTTGCTAGAAGAGAGAGAAATACTTACATGCTCTATATTTTGAGTATATTCAACTTTCAAGGTGCCCTCTTCCGTACCAGACCAAACTTTTATCGTCTTATCCAATGAACATGATAGTAGATAATCTTTCCAACAAATTAGAGACATCACCGTGTCACTATGCGCATTTAGTGTATGAAGGCACCGTAAAGTATGAAGGTCCCACACCTGAGAGAAAAACAAGTGGAATATAAACTACAAGTGCAAAGAGGCTAAAAAGAACATGTATCAGAAATAGTTGCATCTGAAACAAATGAAACCAGACAATATACAAAATAACTATGAGATGCATGACAAAATTTAAAAAGTATACAGCAAGAGCACATGCATGCTAAATGAATCGACCTTAATCAAGAGCTCTAATACAACCTATCAAACAAATCAAATGACTCATTCCAGATTTCATGTTAAGCAAAGAACAGGGCTATCAAAAACAAATCATTAGCGACCAACCGGTATCTCTATAACAAACAGAATAAAAGACTAAAGCGAAACTGTTAATAAGTGTACCCTTATTGTACAGTCCATTGCACCCGAGTATAATCTCTCTTTTCCAAAAGCTAAAGATATTACAGCAGCGGTATGACCTTCCGAAGATGCCGCCAACTGAAAAGGCTTTAAGTTATCTGGACTTACTTTCCATGCCAGAATGGAACCGCACTGCAAACACAAAGAAGATTACATTAAAAACAGATACAAATGTGAACTTTTAACACATTAATTACCTGTGTTCCCGAATAAAGCATATCTTGACCAGCAACAATAGCAGTAACTAGCCCAAATGATCCATGTTCATCACCTAAGTTAAACTCGGCTGATGTTTCAAAATTGCATGCCTGGAATATTACAGATATAAATAAAACCTCCCTAGGTCAAAAATATAACTGAACTGTCATCATTCGGGAATGAACAAACCTTAATACAATTTGGCAAGCCAATGAATATCCAAGGGCCTACACTGATTAAACATCCTATAATGTCACCAAGCTTGATGACTCTTGTAGACTGACCAGTATGGCAATTCCAAATGTGCATAGTTCCATCAACGCTGGCTGAACAAAGCTGATCGGATACTGAAGAAAGACCGATCCCACAGATAGCCTGGCATATAACAACAATTCATCAATAAATTCACTACTTAAGAAAAAAAAAATAGAGAATATCAAAATAAAGTAACATTCTCAACCTAACCTGAGTATGCCCCTTGAGCTGTACCATTCTCGAGAACCAATCACCAGAAAACCATGAATGCAGAAAAGGGCAATCAACACCTTTTGCACACTTGGCAGACATCCAATCCTGACAAACAGCCACTGACCCCGTTTTAAGAGGCTTCTTAACAGATCTATCTTCAGAAGCAGGAACCAAAATACTTGTACATATAGAGCCACTGCTTTCAGACTTCATTGGTACATCACTGTTCTGTTCAAATGAACTCTTGGGCCTCTTTTTGACATCCTCAACCCTCTTTTTGACATCCTCAACCATGGGAACCAAAACACTTGCAGATACAGACCCCGTGATTTCAGACTTGACTCCACTCTTGGGCTTCCTTTTTCTGTGTACATCCATAGGACCTGAGCTTTCAGATGCGTAACCAGGTGACTGGCCATTAGAGCTTCTGCTTTTCTGTTTCTTGAACAGAGGAGGCTTCAAAGTTCTAGCTGATAATTCTTGATGCAGGAACCTACAGGGATTTCTCATACATCTCCCTTGCAACCAGAACTGACAAACAACTTTGCCTTGTAGAGGTCCTCCTCCAAGTCGTCCTTGAAGAGTAGCCATCTTAGTAGCCATGCTAGAAACAGAAAACAGACAAAATCGTAATTTTCATTGTTGGATCGTTAAATCAAATGTCCAAAACTAACTAAAATTATATCACGGCTCAAATATCCAAAATCCTCCACTGAAAGTCAAACAAATTTGACCGAAACTCAGTCCTTATAAAAACTAGGGGTGGGCTGGGTTCGGTTAACCAGTTCATGGGGTAAAAAGAATTAAATGAACTGAAACTGTTGGTTTTATAACCATCAAAACCAAGGGGTGGGCACGGTTCGGTTAACCGGTCCATGGGGTGTTAAAATTAACCGAACCGAAACTATAGTTTTTTTAACCAGTGGAACCGAAACCGGTCCATACATATCAGTTAACAGTACGAATCGGTTAACCATTAATTTCGGTTTGATTTTCGGTTAACGGTTTTTAGTATCATACATAACATAATTAATCAAGAAATATATAGTATAAGTCAGTTTTGAGACATAATTTACACGAATCAGCTATATATATATATATCATATATGACGTGCATTTCATCATTAATATTATGTGCATTTCATCGTTAAGAAGTAAATCAAGAAAGTCCAAAACTAGCCAACTAACTACATCATTGCTATACAATTTCAAAGATAAATAATTTCAAAGATAAACTCTGCTATCAAACTCTTGAATTAAAGAGATTCCTCAAACTCTTTCAAAGATAAACAATTCCAATTACCAACTAGCTATACAATTTCATCATTACTGAAAATATTCTTACAAAACCAACAATATTGCTACTTCCTTCTCTGTCTGCAAACTTTTCAAACCAGACGTTGAACAAAAGAATAAAGAATGACAGCAAACCCAGATATTACTAATTACCTTAATCAACAACGTCGGTGAGAGATCGGAACGAAAGAGGTGCGAGACGGAAGGACGGTGGTGCGAGATGGGAACGACGACGGTGCGAGACAGAATGAGGAACGACGGTGTGAGGAGATAGGAAGGGATGAGGAATGACCGTGTGAGGAGATAGGAAGGGATGAGGAATGACCGTGTGAGGAGATCGGAAGGGATGACGAACGATGGTGTGAGGAGGAGAGACGGCCGGCGTGTGTGGAGATCGGGATAAGCAGGAACAATAGTGTGAGGAGGAGAGATGGACGGCGGCTTCGTCTCTTTGGTTTTCTATCTTGGTTTTTGAACAATAGACAGAATAGGGTTTATAGTTAGCTTTGTACTCGTGCAATGCACGGAACTTTTTTTTCTTAATCTTCTAACTAATATATGAAAATTATCCAATAAAATAATTAAGAAATTTATAAATCAGTTGTTCGTTCATGGATTGACATTATTATTTTTTAGTCAAACATACATATAGACGAACTTCAATAAATAAAACGTGTTTTGTTCACATGCATCTTAATGATCATGTAGAATTCGGACATTCACCATTAGATCTAGGTTTATTAACGGTGAATGACCAAATTCACTTGATCATTAAGGTGCATGTGAACATTGCTAATGGCCATATGTAGGATATAGATAAAATAATACATTTTACTATTTTAATCTTATTTAAACTACATAACATTAATTTAAGGGATAAAATAGACTTTTCAATCCTATTAAAATCGCAGGAGCTTATCTCATCTCCTTATACCACCTCCCTCCTGGGTATAGAATTTGAAGGATGAGATTCATATTCCTCTCTTATTTCTCTAACGTATTTCTAAACAAACATGGTATAACTCATTTCAGCTTTTTTTTTATCTCTATCCCCGTGTATTATCTCATCTAACAAATAGCCCGAGAATGATTTTAATAAGCATCAATTTAGCAGTAATTTTAATCATTATATGATTTTAATAAGCGTAACCATGACTAACTATATTTATATGGTTGGTTAGTAATTGAACTGTTAAATACCGCATGATAAATATAAATAGTCTATAATTTATCACAAATATATTATATTCAAGCTATTCAAAAAAAAAAATTCTAAAAATTTCTATGGAAATTCTATGTAGTTAAACGTAATCCTAAAAAAAAACAATCAATCTATATTTTTTTTCCAACCACAACCCTTAATCTGTATATAGTTATACAAACTATGTTAGAATTGAAATTCTTATTTATAAGTGAAGGACTTTTATGATTTGTTTTCGAGTAAAAAATTATACATCAATTCACACTTTGGTACCTAGATTACATTTTGTCTCAAAAATATACTCCAAATATGGGTGACATGACATTTAAATACGTTTCTCCGGTAAACGACTGGTCAACGACTATTTGACCATTTTTACACAAATAATGTGACCCATTTTAAATTTACAAACCTACAAAGACTATTATACCCTTATATTAATTAAAAAAATATGTTATCTCCTTTGGATCTTTTTCACTCTCTTTACGTTTCTCTCTCTTTTTCTTTTTATCTCTCTCCTCCAAATCTCTTTCTCTCTCATTCTCCTCCATGGCTGCCATGAATTTGTTAATTCCCAGATTCTAATTCTCATGGCTACCATGGTTATTAATTCCCAACAAAAAGTTCATAAAAACGCTTTCCATTCCTATAACACTTTCTACACTTTCTATTCATTTTAATAAAATTTTGTATATCTCTGACTCATATTTTCTAAATCATGAATGTCTCAGTGTTATTTAATGGTGTCTCCATCCAACAACATTTGTACTTTAAATATCTAGAATGTCTCCTAATTATTTTTATATCCCATGTTAGTGGAGAAGTGTTGGCATATGGTGACTTTAGCAGTAATTTTTCTCAACTTGCAATACTACAAATTTAACAATAATCTTTCTCAACTTAGACAACAACAATAGTTGTTCTTCCTATTTTTCATATTTTCCTTTGTTTCTCTCTCTTCCATTTCCTTTCTCTCTCTAAAAATGATCAAGAGGAATTTCCATCCTTTTCTTTTCTGGACATATCTCGTTCCGTCTGAAATAAATCTAACATTTTCATCTCCAAATTGGAAAGTAGCCACAACAAATTGAGATTAGAAATTGTTGAAGATTTTATGGATCTATTCGAATTGAGGAGAGACAAACAATGGCACAGAGAAAATTTAAGGAGAGAAAAAAACAAAAAGAGAGAGACACGGGGAAGAGAAAGATTCAAAGGAGAGAGAGTGAGTTTTCTTAATTTTTAATTAAAGTTTATCAAATAAAGAGTCAAACTCTTAAAAAATAGTCAAATAAATGTTCAAATTGTCCGGTTATTCATACTTGAGGTATATTTTTGGGACGAAATGTAATTTAGGTACCCAAGTGTGAACTGAGGTATAATTCAGGTACCTTTAATGTAATTTATTCATTTGTTTTCAAATAATAAATTTCTTTTTACTAAATTAAATTTTATTTATAATAGGCTTAATCCATCATTAAATGGAGATAACATTGTCATTAGTAATGACCAATAATCAGATAAAACAAAAATTGGTGTTCCTTATAGAAACACTTGTCAATAAAACAAAAATTGATTTCATTAGGAGGCAATTTAAATATGAAGGCTGTTTAGCAGTTGATTGTGTTGGTAGGAGTGGGGGTTTAGCTCTTTTATGGAAAGAGAATCACTGTGTTTCGGTACAAAGTTTTTCCTCTCACCACATTGAGGTTATTGTTCATTCGGAGGATGGAGGGGATTGGAGATTTGTTGGCTTTTACGGTTATGCTGATAGGGGTCGTCATCAAGATTCATGGCAATTGGTTAGGCAGCTGGCAGGACGTTCAAATTTACCTTGGATCATGGTAGGGGATTTCAATTGTATTATCAATCAGGAGGAGAAAGTTGGTGGAGCTCCGTATCCTAATAATTTGATGAACGCATTTAAAGAAACAATTGTTGATGCTGGTCTTGATGAATTAATTCTGTCAGGTGGTCGTTTTACTTGGGAGCGTGGTCGTGGTTCTGATTTGTGGATTCAAGAGAAGCTTGATAGAGGTTTTGGTTCGGCAACTTGGTTTGAGAAATTTCCCTGTTATAATTTTACTATTCAAACCGCTGCTTATTCTGATCATACTCCTCTGTTACTGCATACATCTTTGAGATTGCAATCTGTTTTAGGAATAGATTTCGTTTTGAGTCGGCATGGGTGAAAGAAGAAGGTTTTAATGGTATGTTGAGGGCGTGTTGGCAGGCTGAAGGTTCTAGAGCTGTGATTCCTAAGCTTGCGGCGTGTGCTGCATCGATGGAGCAATGGGGAAGAAAGTTCAAAAATCGTTTCACAAATCGAATTGTACATTTTAAGCATAAGCTTTCAGTTTTACGTGAGAGAACTGATCATCAATCTGTTACAGACTACTTATTTGCTAAAAGTCAGTTAAATCATTGGTTGGAAATTGAGGAAGCTTATTGGAAACAAAGAGCTAAAGCATTTTGGTTGGTCGGGGGTGATGGTAATACCAGATTTTTTCATGCTCAAGTAAAAAATCGCCAGCAACAAAACAAAGTGAAAGGTTTAAGAGATTCTGAGGGCATACTTCATAGAGGTAAGGTTGAAATGGAGCAAATTGCACTGAATTATTTTAATCAATTATTTGATGTGTCTAATAATCAGCCTTTGGATATTTTGTCGGTAATGCCTCGGATTGTTACGGATGAAATGAATAGAGAATTAACAGCCCCGTTTGTTATCTCTGAATTTAAAGAGGCTATTTTTCAAATGCGTGCTGACAAATCGTCGGGCCCTGATGGTCTTTCTCCTGGGTTTTTTCAGCAGTATTGGGACTTAATTGGTTTTGAGATATTCAATGCTTGCAAAGGCTGGCTCGACAGAAATGAATTTCCGGCTGAACTTAATGACACTATCATTGTTTTAATTCCAAATTGTGAGAACCCGGAGCGGATGACTGAGCTTCGTCCGATTGCACTGTGTAATGTGCTATATAAAATAATTGCTAAGGTACTTGCTAACCGTCTTAAATCTTTTCTGCCTGATATCATCTCTGAATCACAATCTGCATTTGTGCCGGATAGATCGCTAGTGGATAATGTGCAAATTGCTTTTGAATCTCTGCACTATATGAAAAGAAATACCAGGGGTCAGGTTGGTGAGGTGGCGCTTAAATTGGATATTAGTAAGGCGTATGATCGGGTTGATTGGCAATTTCTGAGAGATGTCATGTTGCGAATGGGGTTTCAGGAGAAATGGATCGATTGGATAATGTTGTGTGTTTCGACGGTGTCGTATCAAGTTGTTAGTAGTGGCTTGGATATCGGACCAATTAAGCCTAAGCGGGGTCTTAGGCAAGGGGATCCTTTATCACCGTACTTATTCATTCTGTGTTCTGAAATTCTTTCTCGCTTAATTTTATAGGCTGAACAAGAGGGTGCATTACACGGGTGTCGTGTTATGAGGGGTGCTCCGAGTGTGAGCCATTTGTTGTTCGCTGATGATAGTTTCTTATTTTTTAGGGCGAACCTGGATGAATGCCAGACAATTTGTAATATTTTGGCTCGTTATGAGGAAGCTTCTGGGCAGGCTATAAATCATAGCAAATCTGGTATTTTTTTTCAGCAGTAACGTCTCCAGCGATTTAAGGATTGCAATTTATGATCATCTGCATATCCATAATCCGTTGGACACGGGTCGTTATCTGGGATTACCTTCATTAATTGGTAAATCTAAATCTGCTGTTTTTTCTTTCCTTCGTGATCGGCTTAGAAAACGTCTGAGTAGTTGGAGTTTCCGGTTTTTATCTATGGCTGGAAAAGATGTTTTACTCAAGTCAGTTTGTCAGGCTATTCCTGTATTTTGTATGAGTACTTTTCTGATCCCACGGGCATTGTGTGAGGAGCTTCAACGTATGATGAATTCGTTCTGGTGGGGAAAAAAAGCAAATGGAAGTCATAATATTCATTGGGCTAGCTGGAAGCGATTAAGTAAGCAGAGGAAGAATGGGGGTCTTGGGTATAGAGAATTACATGAATATAATTTGTCTCTATTGGGGAAACAAGGCTGGAAATTTATTCAGAATCCACACAGATTGGTAAGTCGTATTTTCAAAGCTAAGTATTTTGCTAATGATGCTTTCCTTTCTTCTGAATTGGGCAATAACCCCAGCTATGTTTGGAGGAGTGTGTGGAGTTCAAAACCAGTCTTGTGTGCGGGTCTAAGATGGTCTATCAATTCAGGCAGGCAAGTTAGTGTTTGGAGTGATCCTTGGGTTCCTGGTAATCAGAATTTTAAAATTCAGTCTCCTTGTCCAATGGGTGCTGAAGATTTTAAAGTGGCGGATTTGTTTATTGATGGAACTCGTATTTGGGACAGGGGTAAAATTGAGAGTCTGTTGATCCCAAGTGAAGCTGCTGAAATTTTGAAACTTATTGTACCTTTCTCTACTCGTAATGATCAATTGATTTGGCATTGGACTAAAGACGGCATTTACTCCGTGAAATCTGGTTATAGAGCCATTGAAGTTCAGAATGAAATTTCGGTTTATCAGGATGGTTGGGCGGCTGTTTGGAGGTTAAAAGTTCCTCCTCGTGTTCGTATGTTCATATGGAAAGTGTGTTCTAATCTGTTACCGACTCGTTGGCGTTTATCTAGTCGACATGTTCCGATTGAGCCGTCCTGTATCTATTGTTCGTCGAAAATAGAGTATGATTCTCATCTTTTCTTAGGTTGCCCTGATGCTATCCGATGTTGGGAGACAGCGGAGGTTATTACGTCTGTTTGTGGAAGTGAAGTTTTTAGTGATTGGCTTCTCAATCTCTGTTCTACGGCATCCGAGGAACAGGTACGTAAAATTGTCTTTGTCCTATGGTGTATTTGGCAGAAACGGAATATGCTGATTTGGAACCAAAAAGAGGAGAATCGGGCTATATTAATTCGAAGAATGAGGGGCTGGTTTACGGACTGGTTGAAAGCGCAGAATTCTTCTACTCTGTCATCATCGGCGCACAACATTGGATCAAGAGGAGGGCAAGCGATTTGGAGACCACCTCCTGTAGGTACTTGGAAATGTAATTTGGATGCTGCCATTTTCATGGATATTAATAAATGTGGCTTTGGAGCTGTTTTGAGGGGTCCTGATGGTGGTTTTATGGCTTTATATAGTTCTCATTGCGAGGGGAGAGCTGAACCGAAATTTCTTGAAGCTTTAGCTTTACGTCAATGTCTTCAATGGATTAATTTGATGCGGTATCAGCGGGTTTGTTTTGAAACTGATGCTAAATCTGTTGCGGATAGTATTCATTCAAATCGTGTTGATTTGTCTGAGTTTGGTCAGATAATGCTTGACTGTAAACTCATTTTACATTCTAGGCCTGATTTTTCTGTGTCGTTTGTACCGAGATTAGCGAATAAGGTTGCGCACAATATTGCTCGCAATGCTTGTTCTTATGCTAGCTCTTATGTGTCTTTTTTACTCCCTAGTTGGTTAGAGGAGGACATTTGTATTGATTCTTTACCTTTTGATTCTTAATTGATGTTTCCTTTATTCAAAAAAAAATAATCAGATAAATAAAAAAAGTAATTGTTATTTATCACATTTTTTATTAGTAAGGTCAATAAATCAAGATTATAGTATAATCTCTTCCAAGACACTGACCGCTTCTAAAAATCTGGTGCAAATAGATTAAAATGAAAACAACAATATTTAAAATCTGACACTAAACACAAACTCAATCTAGAAAGGAAGTGTCCTTGATTTGGAGTTGCAGAAGAAACGAAGGGTAATTATTGAAGCAATAGTTAGATTACTACCAACTCAATCTAGGAGGAGTCCAGTTCCTTTGGCTTTTCTTTCTAGTGTTGAAAACTGTGATTGCAGCATCAGAAGCAACTCATTGCAGATCTGATTTGGAGAGATCAGAAGCAACTCATTGCAGATCTGATTTGGAGAGATGAATCGGCCTTCAACGGATCAAGCAATTCTTATTTCTCACTGTTTGGAGCAGAGGCTTTTGAGCTTGCTGCAAAGTTCTGCTGCGGTGTAAATGTTGAGATTACAGTGTCAAATGTTGCTATTCTGTTGTGTGCATCACATTACCTTGAAACGGCTGAAGATTTTGCAGAGAAGAACTTGCAAGCTTGAGTCGAATCTCATATAAGGGAAATGGTTCTTCCGAAAATATCAAGTTCCATATCGGTTCTTCACCGCCATGAAACCCTCTTGCCCATAGCCGAAGAGATCAATCTGGATGCAATTGCAAACAATGCTTGCTGTAGCTTACTTTCGGGGTTGCTAAAACTGAACCATAATTTTCCTTCAAAACAGACAAACATGTAAGTAACAATTGTTGCATCTACTCTTTAGGCTTCGAAACTTTGATTTTCTTAAAGCTGATTCATAGCCAGAATGATAAATAATGCAATGTTTTTTTTTTCTCTTTTTCAATAATTTAAATCTTCTAACCAATATTAAGAAATATGTTTCTCTCATCCCTTAAAAAAGCATAGGATTACTGGATTAGAGAGACACTTTCATGGTGTGCATACTTCATAATGAACTCGTGCGATAGAAGCTGCAAAGACAAAACACCACCTGCCTAAAAAATCGGATATGTTTCTGATCTTAATAACCAACTCATCAAAATCTAAATCTAAAAAAACAGTAAAATGCAAAACCCAACTCTATACAATCGTAAGAGTCGCAAAAAAAGACATTATGAATAAAAGCATTATGAATAAAATCATCGGGGGAGCTCATTAGATTAAAAGCCAATAATGAATTGAAGACAATAGATTGGGGAAACTAATGGAAATAGAAAGAAAGAAAATGGTCCCAAAAATTAACTATAATTATCAATCAAACTTAAAACCAGAATTTACCTGCTTCAAGTTTATCGCAGTAGATCCAATTCGTGATGTGCAAAGTAGAAGAAAACCATCTACATTCGGATTTATGCAGGTATTCAGGCGTAAAAGAGAAGTTATATAGGTATTCAGATTTGAGGGAGAAGGTTTGATGATTTGATGTGTGTGAGAGGCGTAGCATATTAGGATTCGAGAGAGATAAGGGTAAATCGCAAGAAAGAAGCTAAGAAAAGAGATTAGATTTGGGAGAGATAAAACTGCCGCAAGGAACTGGAAAGAAAAATTTAGAATAAATAAATTAAAAAAATCAAAATTATATTAAATTGACACATCAGCCTTTTGTTCTATTATTCTTCCACATTCGCATTAAGCTCTATTAGTTTGACAAGTGTACTTTAGCTTCCACGTTTTATATAGATAATAGATAATAGATAATATATGTATATAATATATTAAATTTTTTAAATATATTTATTAAACGGTTCGGTTAACCGTTAACCGCGGTTTTTTCAATACTCTAACCCGAAATCGAAATCGAAATCGAAACCGATACCAATCTATTTTTGTAACCATTAAGAAAATCACTGGTTCGGTTAACCGTTTTTCCGATTTGGATTATTGGTTTCCGATTCGGTTATCGGTTTGTTCGGTTTTTTTATCCACCCCTACAAAACAGGTCCATTAATAAGGGTTAACCATACGACCGGTTAACTATTAATTTCAGATAGGTTTTTCGGTTAACGATTTTTAACCAATTCTCATTGGTTAACCAACAATCAACAACTAATCATTATTTTTACCCAAACCTAAATTTTTAAATAATATTAAAATACAAACAAAATAATATTTGTGAGTGAGACTAATAAAAGTATAACTTGGAAAAAATAATGAATACTTAAAGGGAAAATTATAAAACTAGGTCAAATTGGAGGCTCATTTACATATTTAACCCATTTACTCAACCTACTATATATCTAGACTGATTTTATGTGACTTTCCCATAATACCTCTAACCTTCCCACTTTCCACCACTCGCGAACGGCCGCTCCCCTATCTCATTGCTTACGCAAAAACATGGTTCCTGCATTAATGATTTCAAGACTTTTGATCTTCCTTTCTTCCTTTAAATTGCATGAAATCTGCACTATTTCGCCAAATCACAATGAATTTCTCTTTTTCCTCTCTTCATCTCTTGATTCTGCAACTTCCTAACCCTAGAAAACGAAGCCATGGTTCTTCATCTTCCTGTTCGTTACTTGGTTTCTTTCTTATTGTTACCATTAAAGAAATGGTTTTTCTACGTTATTTCATTCGTTCTTCCCATGTTATCATATTGTTATTGTCGCTTTTGGGGATGAAAGGGGCGAAAAATGTAAGTATTTGTTGTTTTTTCTGCGTTTTTTCATGAATACACTTCGCAATCAATGGTTTTGCGAAGCTTTGCGAAGAGAAATAGTATGGAAAGTGACGATCTACTTCATGAATCAATGATTTCGCGAAGATATGCGAAGAGAAAGAGTCTGAAATGTGTGGATCTACCTCGCGAATCGATTAGTTCGTGAAGTCTGCGAATAGATCCTCACATTTCAGACCTCGCAGACTTCGCGAAAGCATCGATATGCGACGTAGATCGTCATGTTTCAGACATCGCAAACCTTGCAAAAAAATCGATTAGCAAAGTAAAATCACCTCTTTCCCTGCACATTTACATTCGCATGCTTCACTAATCTTCATTTCGTGAAGCCAAATCGTCTTTTTCCCTGCCTAACATGATTCATTTTTTCTCAAGGTGGTTGAATATGTAACATCCCTTTCTGGAAGGCGGCGTACTGGGCTGCAGGGGAGATGATTTTCCTTCCTGTATAGGGATTAACTTCCCTCAAGATTGACACATTCACTCCTAAAATGGTTAGTTAGGAGAGATTGTGCCAATCTTGGGGTGCATCATGGGACACGTCCATCCCATGGTGCCAATCTTCAAAGTGAACTTAACTAATCTGGTACCAATTTTGAAGTGGATGAGTAATCTTGGTGTGCACCGTGGGACACATCCATCCCAAAAGGTCTGGACTTCCATTTCTCATCCCAAAAGGTCTGGATTTTAGGATGAGAAATGGAAGTCCAGACCTTTTGGGATGGATGTGTCTCATGGTGCACACCAAGATTACTCATCCTCTTTAAAATTGGTATTGGATTAGTTAGGTTCACTTTGAAGTGATTTGTTAGGAGTTTATTGTGGCAATCTTGTTGTAAATTTAGATAATGTTATGATTTGAATGTTGTTATTATACCACTTCGCGAATTAGCTTCAAAACATATCCAGCCTTCGCATATATGAACTAAATTCATCAAGTAAAACAAACTTCAGCTTCGCAGGCTTCGCATATGCGAACTAAATTCATTAAGTAAATCCAAACATTAGCTTCGCAGGCTTTGCATAATATGGAATCTGCGAAGTCAGACGGGAGGGGGTGAAACGCGCATAAATATTGAGGGTATTATGGGAAAGTCACACAAAATCAGTCTAGATATGTAGTAGGTTGAGTAAATGAGTTAAATATGTAAATGGGCCTCCAATTTGACCTAGTTTTGTAATTTTCCCATACTTAAATTAAAGGGCTAGTTACGTAGATATCACAATTGTTATGAAAATATACACACGTCTCACAATCAAGAAATTAATTCTTTTTATGTCAAAAGGTTCAGTTACTACACTCAATATGTTAAGTAACGGTATATCCCTTAAACTTAGGCACATGGCCGTTCCCGATCTTTTGTAGGCCCAGGGGATAGAATAAAATTGGGCCCTTTAATACAAAATTTCTAAAAATAAAATTTCTTTAAAAGTTGAAATAGAGATTGTCGGGCATCCCAACTAGATTGGCACCCCTAACAATCCCAATTAGATTGGCACCCCTAACAACCCCCCAAACACCTAGATGTAATTTTAAAATGTGCTAAACAAAATCAATATTGTTAAAGAATACAACTTCAGAATATGCTAAACAAAATCAAAATCGTTCTAAACTAAAGAACGGTCTCTACGTTAATATTCTTCCTTTTCTAACTCTTTAGCATTCAAGTTTAGCCTTCAATTTCCCAGATTCTATAGCCTTCAATTGATATTGTTAAACCAGTTGCTGCTTCTACATCTATTTTTACAAATCAAATCAAATTAAAGCAGCAAATAGTCTATCTAAAAAATCATAGATTAGGTAAAATCAAACAGCAAAATCATAGAAGAGCAGCAAAATCATAGAACAGTAAAATCATGGAAAAGCAAGCAAAATCCTAGAACACCAAAATCATATTGCATAAAAAAGACCCAAAAACGGAAGCAACCCAAAGATGAGAGAAACGCAGGCAAAACAACAAAATCAAAGGAGCACACAAAACACAATTCACTTTTACTTACCAGAGATGAGAGAAACGCAGCAAACCAAAAAAGGAAACACATGTAATCACAGGAGAAAATTGGGGCAGAAGAAACGTGAAGGAAAAATAGGCAAACATTTGGTAGCGGAAATATAAATTTTTTACCTATTTCCTTTTCCCAAGATCCGTTAATCGTTATTTCATATAAAGAAGGATAGAACGAAATACCTTTATGACGATTTATCTACCGTTGCAAACGAAGTGCCCACAACTTCAAAAGGATGGAATCTGTCAACCAATCTGTCCCCTACCCGAACAGACCTTCCATACCTTCGAACGACAATCCCAACGGTGGAAACGTGGAAGAATATGTCTAGAAACTCCTATCCAAAAATCGCGACGATCCGACGGTTCAATCTCCGGGAATCCGCGAAATCATGAACTGACCTGATGTAGGAAGAACAAGAACGAATTTCTCTATTTTGTTTGTCTTTTCTTCTTTCATGAGCACAACAAAACAAACAAGTAAACGATTAGAATTAAACCGATGAATAGCAACCAAAATAGATTGCCTCTAATTAATCAACACAAGATCAAGGAGTAAAAGGAAAGAGATGAAATCAATTGATTCGGAAGCAAGTGGTGAAAGACGATCCACTACAGTAGGGGTCGAAAATTCTCTCTCTCCGGGATAGCAAGGGGTAACCGAAATTTACCACTAAAGGGGGTTTATATAGCCTCTTCCATCTAAACCATAGTCAGATAGAATTAGGTTACTGAATAAGAATTTAATTCGGAATAAAACTCTTATTGTTATTATCTGTAATTATATCTAAATATAAAGATAATAATAACTTATGAATAGGATAATAATAGAAGCAATTTAATCTCATTAAACCTCCTAACTTATTTATCCTATAATTAATTTAATTCAATCATAATCTAATTATAATTGTTTAAAAATAAATTAATTCCTTTATGTGACATAGCACATAAAATTGCCCCCTTATTATTGGCCCTTAGTGGACTCAGTTGGTCTTCCGTCAATTAATTAACATCTGTTTCTCTTTTGGGTTCCAAGTCTTATGTGTGACTCATTAGGTTCTTATTGCTTCTAGCCGTTTACAACTATTAAATTAATTTCTCAGAATTATATTTAATCTTTATATAACGGAATGAGTACGCAAACTGTGATTGGCAGATCCGAAACATTCCCCCAGAGCTATAAAAAGACAGGTTGATTTCGTCGTTGACCTTTCCGTATTAGTTACAGTATAATTCGATCCTTCATCAACTACATCCTTGAACAGAATCTTATGACTATGGATACTGTCAAGTCATATATAGCGAGACGTTCGTTTTACTTGTACAGGCCGAGTTAACTCCAATTAGATAGGTTAAGTGAAATCTGCATTTCAATTCTTAAGCTATCACCTTGCAAGGATTTAGAGTTAAGTCTTCCGCAAGCGATTCTTGGACGTATCTCCCATTTATCAGGAGTGACAAATGCTCAATCCAATATTAACTATCCTACAATTACTTCCTGTGATACCCAACGTCTGCCGTACACACCCCAGAGGCATCCCTGTTATGGATCGTGTTACAACAGGATCAAAGCATCACATTCCATAATCCAGAATCACTAATTAACATTCCTTTGAGTCTGAGGATTACTTATACCTATTAATACCAATGAGATGAACATGTGACAAGGATAAATCTCTCCATCTTGTTATCTCAAGTCGGGTCCCCAATCCTAATGAACCTCTTTCATTGGATCCATGTAACTGTCCAGATATCTGCATATCTGAAGCTTGTGAGATCAGCTCTCTGTCTTGACAGAAAACATTGTTACACGCAAGTCTCAACAGTGTTATGTCAATCCCTATTCAAAACATATCACTTGACTTGGGATGGTTTTAAGTTTATTAGTTTATTATAATGTTTTGTCTCACTTCATGCTTGTATGAACACTTTATAATCACTTTAAATAAACTTAGGGATTTCCTTTTATTAGACTTATTTAGTTCTTTAAAAGAGGTTGCCTTTATACGGTTATGAAACCATATCTTATTAAAACAAATAACATAAAGAACAATTCATTAACATCTGGTTTATATCCTAGAATAATTGTCTATAGGACACTAAACCCCAACAAAATACAGCAAACCCAGGAGAAAGGTAGCAAACAGAAAACGCGAAAAACTCAAGAAGAATGAAGAAAAGACACAAGAAGAAGAAGAAAATTGGAATCGCACAACAACAGCTGCGCAGGCGCTCAACGCAACGGTAGGTTAATAATTTTTTTAAAATATATAATATACTAAACTAAATTTTTTCTACATCTATTTTTACAAATCAAATCAAATTAAAGCAGCAAATAGTCTATCTAAAAAATCATAGATTAGGTAAAATCAAATAGCAAAATCATAGAAGAGCAGCAAAATCATAGAACAGTAAAATCATGGAAAAGCAAGCAAAATCATAGAACACCAAAATCATATTGCATAAAAAAGTCCCAAAAACGGAAGGAACCCAAAGATGAGAGAAACGCAGGCAAAACAGCAAAATCAAAGGAAGAAGGCAAAACATAATTCACTTTTACTTACTAAAGATGAGAGAAATGCAGCAAACCAAAGAAGGAAACGCATGCAAACCTAGGAGAAAATTGGGACAGGAGAAACACAGCAAACCCAGGAGAAACGCAGCAAACAGAAAACGCGGAAAACTCGAGAAGAAGGAAGAAAAGACGTAAGAAGAAGAAGAAAATTGGAATCACACAACAACAGATGCGCAGGCGCTCAACGCAACGGTAGGTTAAGAATTTTTTTTTTAAAATATATAATACACTGAACTAATTTTTATTTTGGCGCCCCTGAAATTTATGGGCCCCGGGCCTGCACCTCAAAAATCAAGGCCCAGGTCCTACTTAGGCGGTAGAAATATTAACTTGGCATATGGTTCTTTACCATATGTTTTTCGGTATATTCTACTGATTTGACAAAATGGCGATAACCATAATATTTGACAAATTTGGAATAAAATATCGACTTCTGATAATAATATTAAATGAATTTATGCTAATGATAAAATTCAAAATTTCACCAACATTAATTGTAAACTTAATGTGAAACATGGTATTCTATAGAATGTACTCTAAATTATAACACCAACATTGTTGCAGGGAGAAAAATATTATTCTCCATCACTTAAATACTAGTCTACCTTTTCTCAAGTAAATATTAGTATGTTAATTAGATTTTGAGTGATTGTGAGTTCATTCCAAATAAGACAATGACATAAACAACATCTTTCACGTAACATTTTAGGAAGTGAATAAATAAAGCTTCTATTTGTACAGAGATATTTACAACAAAGAATTGCAATCACCAACACCTTCCAAGCCCAACACCGACAGAAAGCAAGAAAATATCACAAAAGCTTTATTACCATATCTGTATTTTCTTGCTACTTACATTAATTAACAACAACAGTGAGAGATCAGAACAACGACAGTGCGAGACGGAACGACGTCTGTGCAAAGATGGGACGACATCGGTGGTAGATGGGACGACTGTGCGAGATGGGATGACAGTGGAGGAATGAGAGCACTCCGAAGGGATGGAGGAACGACGGTGCTCGGAACGGACAGAGGAACCGTGGCGGAGGAAGGACGGTGGAGAATGGAGATCACTAGGTGGTGGTGCGGAGGCTGTTGTGTTCTTCACAGAGAAAAGAATATTCTTCACTTGGAATTCAAGGTATCGTTTTTACAGAGAAACGATATATAGAGAAAATAATATTAGTCTATTAGATAATGATAGATAGGTATAGGTTAGATTCTTTTTTAATAGAATAATTATAATAATTTTGTACATAATATTTTTTTTATCTTGTGTATAATAGTATAAATATAGTATAATATAATTATTTTTTTGGTAGGATAATATAATATAATTATTATAATATATGTATGTGTGTATATATATATATTTTTTAAATACATATTTATTAAAACGGTTCGGTTAACCGTAAACATATCAAATCGAAACTGAAACTAGTCTAATTTTTCAACTCTAAAACAAAATCGTTTGTTCGGTTATCCATTTTTTCCGGTTTGAATTACCAGTCACCGATTTGTCCTGTTTTTTCTGCCTACCCTTACTTTTGACGGAACAAAACAAAAAATAAAATTGGTAAAGTATAATAATATAAATATTAGAAGGTTTTGTTTTGTATTCTGTATATAATTTGTAAAGTATTAGTATAGTATAATATATGTATATATTATTTTTTAAAATACATATATATTAAATGGTTCGGTTAACCGTAAATCGTGGTTTTTTACTACTTCAAATCGAAACCGAAATCGAAACCAGTCGATTTTTTCAACCCTAAAGTAAAACTATTGGTTCGGTTAGCCGTATTTTTCGATTCGAATTACCGGTTTTTTGTTCAATTACCGGTTTGTCCTGTTTTTTTTCCCAACCCTGATTTCTTTTGTTTATGGTGGTAGTACTGTTTATACATGGATAAACCTAGCCGCCCAAATTAGAATACATATTTACCTTATTGTGATCATAAGTGAATTAAAGTTTTTTTTAAACACTCAATTTGAGTTTCTAAAAAATGAGTGTTACATAGAAAAAAAAGAGTACGTTTAAATATAATTAAATAGATTAAAAACAAAGTAAAAAATAGCCTCTTTTGGTTCTCACCCGCCGCAACTAGGGTTTGCTCCGGCGAGAGTTATCTCTGCTTCCGATGAGAGTGTCTCAAGCTCTTCTTTGAGTGGTGACCGTCGTTTGTCGTGGTGCGCTTTGTTTGTGGTAATAGTTGTTGGGTGGAGCGAATCGTTAGTGGTAATGGTCGTTAGAGTGGTGCAAATCATTCAAGTCACTGGCCATGGAAGTAGATATGGCGGGGCTTTCGCTAGCCGGTGAGGAGACGGACGTGCTGGAACTGGCAGCGCCGCCGGGCTCGGTGGAACAAATAGACAGAGGGTTGTTGTATGTACCTGGGCCATTTGTTATTGATAAGTCCCTTAATTTCCTTGTCCTGAAAAACCAATTTGCTATGATGTGGCATCCATGCAGAGGAGTCAATATTCAGGAGGTAAGCACCAATTTATACTCGATTGAATTTTTTCATCTGGTGGATAGGCATAGAGTGCTGGCAGGGGTTTTTTAGACTTTTGATAATTACCGTTCTAATTACCGCTGGTGTTGGATGATAATCTGGAAGCTGTTGTAGTAGTTGATATGCCTATTTGGGTTTAGGTTCATGGGTTATCGATTGGTGTAATGTCTGAAGTAGTTGGTAAGCAGTTGGGGGACTTTATTAGGGTCTTTCATGAGTATAGTCCGAATAATAATATAGGAATACGTAAACAATATATGCGAATTCATGTTTCTATTGATAGTCGTAAGCCCTTGAAACGATTTAAAGAGATTAAGAAGGCAGGCAACTATTGTTGTGTTTAAATATGAACAATTGGGGATTTTTTGCTATATATGTGGATTGTTGGGCCATACTGATAAGTATTATGATAAACGTTTTGAGCTACATGGTGTTGAGGTGGCCAAAGAATGCGGGGATTGGTTAAAGGGCCCAATTCGTACAGGTGGGGATAAGGGGGTGAGATGGCTTGGAGAGGAAGGAGGGGAGGCTGGACAGAACTAGGGTTTGGGTAGTACTTCTAGATCAGACATTCTGAGAGATGTAAAATAATACATATAGGGGTGTGGTGGGTACGGGCATGGCTAGTGGGGGTGCATGTGTCAGTCTGAAGTGGTTATTTCACCTTTATACGGTCCGAGACTTAAGGGGAGTGAGTTAGAGTGAGAGACGGGTAGGGAGGCGAATCTTAATACGAGAAACACTAAGGATGATGAGATGGAGTTACAAGAAGCTAGAAAACACAAAAAGGACGGGGTTAGCGGTCAACCCAGTAAGGAAACTATTCAGGGAGAGGGAATATTTATTTCTAGTTTGGATAAGGAGATTCCCAGAATTCACGATTCGGCGAGCCCTTCTGCGCAGGGCCACTGGGCATTATGAATTGCCTAAGTTGGAACTATCATGGATTGGGAACCATCGTGCAGGTTGTTCATTAAATGAGTTAGTTCATTCCCAAAAGGCAGAACTTATTTTTTTGATTGAGACATTGGTAGAGGAACATTCAGTTTATTAAGCAAATGTTATAGTTTGGAGTGTGTTTTTCAGTTGGTCAGAAGGGTCGTAAATGGTAGGCTAGCTCTGATATGGAAGTCATGAGTGGAGGTGCATGTGACGAGCTATTCGCAGCATCATATTGATGCAACAGTTGTAGATAATGAGTAGAGTAATTAGAGGTTTGTGAGCTTTTACAGATATGTTGACCGTAACAAACATAGTGAGTCATGGCGGCTTCTTTATAGAGGAGCAGTTGCATCCACTTTGCCTTGGGCGATAATGGGCGATTTTAATTGTATACTAAGAGAGGAGGAAAAATTAGGAGGCGCAGGATTCTCGATTTATCTTCTATTTGAGTTCAACAGGGCTGTTGGGGGTATTTTTGCACATAGGAAACACATTTCTCAAGTATCTCTATGCTATGGACTTTACCCTTTTATTTATTTGATTTTCATATTTAAGAAAATGATTAATTAATTGGAGTTAGAACATGATTGCAAGCATAAGTAAGAACATGTAAAGAGATACTCCCAAGACTTCCAAGGACAAAGGAGTGTAACCTTGAAAATTGCAAGGGAATCTGCAAATTTATGCACAAAGGAACTGCTCAATGTGTTGATGTTTTTCAAAAATATGATCTTTGTTTGTTTATCTGGGACTATTAATTCATTATATAATCTAATTAATTAAATAAAATATTTATTTATTTTAATTTCTCATCCTATATACCTCGAACATGTATGACATCTTATCAACGATTAGGTATAATTTGTTCATATAAGTATTGAAGAAGAACAAAGTTACATTATATTATGCTTACTACTATCTTTTTGTAGATGAAGCATTTTTAGACTCCATTCACGTTAGACAAGATAAGTAAATTTTTCGTTAATTTGGTACCACATTTGCGCCATCTAAAGTACAATTTAGCTATAAATTTCGAAGGAGGATATATTTAGATTACATACATGTATTGGTACCACATTCACGTTAGATATTTAATGGTTATTGATTATAAGGTCTTTGAATAGAGATTTATGTTATATCGACAATATGGGTGTTTCATCGTTTCAATGATAAATGTTTCATATGTATGATATGTTTCATACATCCAATGTATTTGAACCGATTGCAATTTGTTTTAATCCAAAGTATAAAGTTAATTCATACTCAAACATGACAATATAACTTTAATTGTTTTATAACTTTCCTAGAAGTTTTAAAACAATTCGTTTCTTCTTTAAACAGGATTTGTTATAAAGCATTCATTCGTTAGTATTATACTTATGAAACAAAATAGCTGTAGTATACAAATTTATTCTACATAAATTGATCCAAGAAGTACGATATATCTCATATACCAAAATAAAGTAAAATAGGGTGCCCTAATCCAAAATAGGAGTACCCAAAAATGTACTATGATAAACAATCCAAAACAGAGATAATATAAAACAGAATCATAAATCCTTATTAAGGGCGAACATCCAATGCTCCTCCGTAATTGTTGTCCTCACTTCTTGGTCCCTACATATTTGAAACAAATGTTAATACAAATGTTATAGCATCTAATACTATAATACTGAAATAGAACAAAAAGTTTAAAGGAGATGCTTGAATCTTAGGCATGACCTCCATCCTTCTTTAGCTCCTCCAAAAAGATTGGAAAGTCTATTTTCTAATGTCACATTTTGAGACAATGAAACCTGACCTTCTCGACCCTTTGCTTTCCATTCGGCTTGTAAGGCCCCTTTGCAACCTTTCTTGCTGGTTGACAGGGTTTCTTACTATTTTGGATGAGTCTTCTTATTTCCCTTAGTTTGAGTTCTTGAGAGCTGTCGCACCAGCAACATCAAGTTTGTCTTCCTGATGGGCGGTTTAGTTGTCTTCAGCATCCCATGCAACCGAGCCACATTCTTCCCCATCCCTGACATGTTATAATTTAGGGTGAAGCCACCATAAAACTTCGATAAGGACCCGCGAATAGTGTGCATAGCTAGATCCCTCAATATAGGAGACTCTAGTTTCTCAAGGATATCAATATAACCCTTCATTTTGAGAACATGGGAACTTACCGAAGTACCCAGAAACATTTTACGCGAATTTGGAGCCTTAGTCGTTAAGAACCATTCTTGACGTGTCAGCTCCTAAAACATCTCCTTGAAACTACTCATTATCCAGAAGGCACATTGGTCCACAAACTGCTTTTGCAATCCAGGCTCTATCTTTGCTATCATCACATGTGTCCTTATGCTTATCGCAAGTGTCCAACACTTCTTGAGTAGCATTCCGGATAGGGGTGGGATGCAAAGCTCGGTTTAGAACATATTCTCTCTGTTCCTAGATAAGCATTATCCACAAATTTCGAGGCAAGCCGATAAAGTTCTGGCTATTGAGCTTGTCCTTCTCAAGGATGGACCGTAGGAAAAAGGAGTTTGTATTTTCCATTTACCAAGTCTACATAGAAAAAAGAAAATTGGTTAATCTTTCAATGTCTTTTATTTCTTCTGACTAAATGAATTAATATCCTTATAACTCGATTCATGTTGTAGTATGATTTTTTTACTTAGTGAACCGAGATCCTTATTTGGCCTCGACTTAGTCAAACTGAGTCAGTACACCCGAGCTTAAGTTATTTAGGTAAAGACAATCCGATTACATCATGTGTAACTCTCGGTTTGGAGGGAAAAATCTTTCAAAACCTATGCTTAAGTCGAGGATCTGCCTAAGGTCCATGTTAAATTAAACCACCAACTGAAAGTTAGGCGTATCCAATACCTTAATCCTTGTCTCACAAAGATGTTCCAACGCACCGCCTTTGGCACGACCTTTGTTGGAAAATCGATGCCTTAACAAGACTCATTTGTGAAAAACATTTATTGACTTACTATTGAGGGATTGTATTTATTGATTTTAAAGCGGCTTCTTAAACGACTTAAAACGACTCATAGATCTCAACGTACGATTAAAGTAAAATGACATGACATGACATGGGTTATTCTAATACAATTCTATACAAGTTTTAAACTTTAACAAAATTAAAAGACTTCACTTCTTGCTCCAACTCCAAGTTTGGACCTGGACTTATGAATTTAGACTTTCTCCTTATTGGATTAGAAAATTTAGAACTTGCTAATCTAAAAAAAAATAGAAATTAAAACGACTTTATTCATTAAATAAAAGTTTAACCTACTTGATTTTATTATGTAAAATCCAATTTTACAAACTTGAAACAGATATAATATCTAATATTACATACCCTTAACATGTACAAAAATTTACATATGCATTTACATATTATCCAATAATATATTTTCACTTATACATATATCCAATTTATACATTTATTCCAATATTATCCAAAAATATAAAATAATCAAAGAAACACAGTTTAATTATATATATATAATTAAAATATCATAATTGCATTTTATACCTTTCCAAAACAGATATCAGAAACTCTATCACCTATAATCTGATTCCTCAACTGAATATCATAATGTATGAATATCAGAAGCTCGGTTTAGAACATATTCTCTCTATTACCTATGAATTTCACAATTGAACAGCTTAAATGTATGAATTGTGACATGGTTATTCGATTCTTCTTTATATCAAACTGACGGTAATTTACGCTTTGAAAAATAACAATTACCTATATTTATCCGTATTTATATTTAGATTTGTACAATTTGACTTTCAAAACTCTTTCTGACTTTCTTTTAGAAATTCATATCTAAGAAAATCTCACTAATATCATATACTAAACCATATAATTAATAACTCCTCGGCATAACACCCATTTGGCAAATCCAAATCCAACAATTTAATTACAGCTTGTTTTGGGCAATCATAAAATCCAAACTATTTTTTTTTCATAAAACATATTCTCCAACTACATGTTATATAAAAACTTCATATAACTAAATTTTTATCAGCAACATATAATGGATGCGGTTTCTTGCAAGAATTTTTTGTTTATTCTTCTGATTCTTTCAGGTTTCTTTCCCTTTTAATTATTTTATTTTGATGCAGTAAATGAATATTAAATCAATTGTTTTGATATTTTAAAAAATGATTAATCAATTGCAGTTGGAATAAGATTGGAAGCAAAAGAAGCACGAACATGTAAGGAGATACTCCCAAGACTTCCAGGGGCAAAGAAGTGTAACCTTGAAAATTGCAAAGGAATTTGCAAATTTATGCACAAAGGAACTGCTCAATGTGTTGATGTTTTAAAGAAATATGATGTTTGTTTGTGTCTCTGGGACTGTTAATTCATTATATAATCCAATTAATTAAATAAAACTTTTATTTACTTTAATTTCTCATCTCATATACTTCGGATATGTATGCCATCTTATCCGTGATTAAAGAAATTAGGTATAAATTTATCTCAAGGCTCTCTTGTTTTGCCACATAGAGTTAATGGATTAATTCATTTAAGTGTAAGAGGATATCCAATCACTTTTCATATTCATATATCCTTATATGCTTGAATTAAGAGCAGTGGCGGAGCCAGAGCTCAAAGTCCGGAGGGGCTCCATTGCATGAAGATTTTTTTTTCTTAATAACGACTTAAGGCTTTAATTCATAGTAGTCAAATCAAAATTTTCAAAAATTTTGATAATATAAGGGTAAATTTGATCATAATTGGAAACATTAAGGTACAAAACAAATTAAATATAAAGTAATGATAAGGTGCAAAAATAATCTAATGTTTACACCTAAGAACAATTTTACCCCTAACGCCTAAAATGGTGCAATTTTACCCTTAACGTTGGCAGTCAAGAGCAATTTTATCCATAATGTTGACAAGTTTTCGAACATAGGACCAATTGGATGTAGAGATTCCTTTAATTATCACTACAACTAATTATGCAAACTTAGTTTATGTCGAATAATCACATTCTACATTATAAGTACCAATTTTAACTATTTTGGGGCTGCTCGGGACTGAATCACTGTTCGTCAAGGGTGTTCCGGAGGGTCGGGAGACCCTCCCCTAACCCTAGCTCCGCTCCTAATTAAGAGATAAGGATTAATTATGGGAAAAAAAAAGAGATAAGGATTAATTTTGCTCATAAAATTTTTGGGAAAACTCAATTTTCTAAATTTATTGAAGGTTTCACAAGTTTCACCAAAATTTTAAATTTCACAAGAGTTTCACTAAGATTTTATTCCAAATTTCTTAACCCTCGAGCTCACCGTTAACTCAACTTTACTCGTTTTATACAACGTTAATCCAGAACCTGTTTGCGAGTTTATTTTTTCAATATAGTTGTAAAATTTATCGACAAAATTCAATTGCTTATCATATTTGGTACATTTTATTCCATTCTTTCTTATTATTCACAACAAAAGTAACTGGGAATTTAAAAACATTTTCCCTCATTTAGACTTTAACACATTTTATCAGAAGTCATAGTGCATTTATCATTAATAGATCATACAATTACATGTTCAGATTTGACGACATAATTCCGGACACACACAAGTAAACCGAAACAATAATAAATGCTACTGTCTTAGAAGAAAAAAACTGTCAGTATATAACCATTTAGAGCTATCTAGTTGAATTTGAATTCAAGTTGAGAGATATCCTTGAAGGAATATATCTCTAAAGGGTATAGTAGTCAAGCACTCCATATACTATATCAAATTTTCCGGTTTAATGGATCAAATTTACAACTATGTACAATTCAGTTATAAACTATTTAATGTCACATTTTGTCAAGCATTGATCATGTGTCCACTATGCACTTCTTTTCCGGTGTGGTTAGATCTCCCACTAAAAAAAATTGGCTTTTAACAACACTTTTATAGCAATAGTTTTATAAAGAGTCTCATGAGCACAACATTCTTAACTTCCTATCTCCTATGTCGCAGTCTCCAAATTGTCCGTTAGCTAAATAGGGATCCACTGGAAGTATGTGTGCTCATAGGTGAAGGGACTTAACGAGATTAGTAATAACATAACGCACAAGTGAAATGAAGATAACGTGATTCATAACTACGCAAAACATAATTGTAGTTATGACATTAGACGTAAAATTGCTCGCTCTTAGCTATCAACGTTAATGACATGCATCTTATCCCTATAAAATTTGAACTCAAATAAAAAATATTAGGCAAAAGCCATCTTGAAACCCCTTTAGTTTTAATAGATTATTATTCATTTTATATGAATTCAAATAGAAACACATACACAATTGTGGATTGAACAATCTTTCTGCTGTATCATAGATGGTTTATATTTGTTTGGGAAAAATAGTGATATAGTATCAAATGATACCTACACATGACATCTTAGGAGCTCCCAGATCGACCATCACGTGTCTCAAAACAAGCTTTCAGATCTATACGAAACTTCACATTGGAAGACTTCTTCTAAGAACCGAACTCCTATCAGAAAAAGGAATCCTAGGATTCCTAGAAGGCAAGGATCCAACCTAACCCTATATATATAGACAGCTAACCTAACCCTATATATATAGACAGCTATAGCCACGTAACACCTAGTCCATTCTCTTCAACTGTTTATAAGCACTTGACTGAATTAGGTATCGGAGCAGGTTCGTTGGACTTTGACCCCTCTCTAACCTTGGTTCTGTTTTACAGATTAGTACACAGAAAACTCGGCGGGACACCTCTCTACCCTTGGTTCTGTTCAGATACACTGTAAGGTTTTTAAGGGATCCAAGTTTCAACACTAAAATAGAGAATAAAAATTCGAAAAAGACTTCAACATTCCCAAATGAAAGAAAAACAAGAAAAGCTATCATGGAACTTTAAAGATCTTAAAAAGCAGTAATTCTGTCTCATTATGCTACAAACAAAATACACATCTTTCTAATTCAAAGTAACAAGAGTTTAGCTACCCTACTTACTCCTTTGTTGACAGCATTTAGCAATTTCACTGCCAATGTCCTCAAACCATCCAAACTATATCTTCAACCTATAATTCTATTGTAAATCTAGAAAGAAAGAAACGAAAAATTAGCAGGCACTCTCAACTATATCAACTACTTCCTTTGCAGATTATACAACTGAATTGCCATTATTGGCAGACTTCTCTTCTGATACATTCATCTCCACTACCTTCACCTCTCCATTCATCTTCCCCTGTGTAGGGGCAGCTGCAGCCACTGGTTCCTTCAATACACCATCAATCGGTTTTTGTGAATCCATAGCGATGTTCTTATTAGTATCTGTCAAATCATCGCCAGTCTTCCCTTCCGAAACCTTTTTTTTTTCAGGACAACAAAGTAATTTAGCAACTTAAGCTCCATGAGGACATGTAGAAGTAAAATAATAATAAAATATGTTGCCCTACCTGTTTTTGAATCTTTCGCTTCGCCCTTGTCTCTTGCATAATCCTTTCACGAGCAGCATAAAACTCAAAATCATCGAGGATAGATCCCTTGCCTTTATGGCTCTTGAAAATTTTAAGTACCTGAATCCCCTTCTCCAAGATAACCTACAGAATCAACTTAGCCATTTATAAATTTGAAGGGTTGCTGAGAAAGGAGAGCATATGCAAATATGGCAAGAACTGCATAAGGAATACGAGAGGATTAACAAAAGCAACCTACCTCCTGTGTATCCCTGCTATTAGTAACAGGCTTGTTCTCATTGTTTTCTAGAGTTATGTGCCTCAAAGAACTATTTGGTACATCCTTAATAATATGCCACTTCACGGGGAAGCAACCGATCCATTTCTCCTGTTGCCAGTAGTCCACAGTTTTGTTAAAATCAACAGGCCCCATCATCTCTGCTAAACCAACAAAATGACCGCTTGTGTTCACCTAAAAAAACAAAATTAATTTTTGAAAAAAGCTTTAAAATGAGACAAAATGCACGAGCTTCCCATCTTAAAACAGTACATGGTATTAAATTATTGATACTTACAGAAAATAGTAAAAATACAGGGCAGCCAGCAGAATTTTCCTTCGCACACTTGTAAGCAGCGTCCAGCTTTCTATTCCCATTTGGTGTGCTTGCCCACACACCATATTTGATGCTTTTATGAACATCATCCTCACTATAAGACTTGATAACAAAGAACTTTGCATTGGAATAATCCTCAGGAAAATCCTCCATGTTGTAGTGTTCGTCGTCTGGCATTTGAGATACATTCTCCGACTGGACTGGCTCTGCAACAACCAGGGACTCAGATTGGTTCTTAAGACCCTTGCCCCTAGGCCCTCTATTCAACTCACTTAGACCTTCCACATTCTCATTGCCAAAACCACGGCCCTTTGTTCTGTACTTGCTGTCAACAACCACCCATCCACGTCCATTTGTCCATGAATTACCATTGGAGGATCCAAATCCTGCACCACCTTGATATCCATACTGGTCATAAACTCTGTTGTACGGGTACACCATGTTCATAGCTCCTGAAGCTTGACCCAAACCAGATATTGGTCTTGAGGGTTGAAAATTCTGAGATTAGATCAATTAACATAACCTTAATAAAACTGAGGCAGTGGATAGTGCATGAGAAATTAGAACACCAAATAGATCTCCAAGCTCCTAAATCTAAAAATACAAGCAAGCGGAACTTGGAGCACAGCAAAACAGGGAAATTTTGTGATAAAGATGATAAATGATATCAAAAAATTTTCCTCTTTATTCTTGCAGGTAGGTTAACACATTATTCATCAAAATATTTCAATTAATTAAGCATCATATAAGAAAATTTGCTAAAGCCACCTAAATCATTGGTAATTTCCAGATGAGTAACATGTAGACTACTACTAAATACATACCAAATGTGAAGAAACCCCAGCACTGGTTGCATGTAGCCCATTAGGATACATGGATGCATCAACCCAAGGGACTGGTGACTGATATCCGTCGTATCCATACCTTGGATCATGGTAACTGGGGGAAAATTGTGCTCCCTGGTTGTAGGAAGAATTGAAACTTGAAGATGAATTTCTATTCACTGGTCTGAAAGGTTTTGGTCCATCAATTTTATTTACAGTACCATTGGTTTTATCACCTGCAGCAGAAGTTGGAACCTCTACTTGAGATGCAGTGCCTGAGTTTGGCGAATAACGTGCCCCATGGTAGAAAGGAGTAGTAGGGTACTGATAATGCTGCGTTGCATATAGCTGGCCATCATTTCCCATGGTAGGCACAGTTGAATTTGGAGAAGGGTATGATCCATAAGGTGCATAACCATAGCTCTGCTGGTGTATAAGAGTTCCATTGTTGCCATAGATGTCCTGCTAACATATAAGAACCCATCAAATGAAATTCTAGCCTAAAATATCAACATTCCTCTTCAGTGCCAACAGTTTTCTTTACTATACAATTGTTGCTACCCAGCAAAATTTGGGAGAGAGATAGAGAACCTGAGGGGTGAGGGAGGCAAGGAGAAGAAGCTTATTAATTGAATTGAAAACACACACACATATAGACACACAAGATGAAAATGTACTTGAGATCAAATCAAAAGAAAACTAAGCTAAATCTATCATGTCATGTTCACCTTAACTTTCCAAGAGGGAAAAAAAATACAAAAGAAAAAAAAAAACGGGATTGATAGACACTACTGAAATTTGTTCAGTTGTAGAGTAGTGCATGCACCCATTTCCACTACAAATTCTCAGACTGTAACATTAGTAGCAAAAAAATAAATAAATAATTGATCAATTAAACATTCTCTGGAATAAAATTTCTCAAAACTACACATGCAGCTTACCAGAAGAATACTAGTGGTTTTGGTCCATATTAACAACCAGGGATCATACACAGATATAGTGGTTCGGTTGTACTACTACTAATAGCCAAGATAGTTGGTAAAGAGCTATGCCAATCAGTAACCATATGACTGCACAAAGGTCATTAAAAGGAAAAAATTAAGCAATCAAGAATCCTTGTTACCTTATTTGACACTTCAGGCGTTTCAGTCTGAGAACCTATTGATAATTTCTCCAGTGCACCTGCAACCTCTGTAATAGTAATTGTAAAGGATGCACAAAAGAAAAAGGGGTACTAATCCAAATCCATACATAGTGGCAATTTTCCCACGAATCTGTAACAAAAGTTATCCTGACAAAGCAATCCCAATAAGATCTGTAAGCAATCCTATTACAATAAGTAAAAGAGAGAAAGGAATGAATTTGGCATAATAATATATTTCATCATAAGATTGTGAAAATTGATGAACAGAACATTGTTAATAATAAAAGATGCTCAGACCCTACGAAATCCCAAATCAGAGGACACATACAGTTCCAGTAAAGAAGATAATGTCAACCCGCTAAAATTCCCAGAAAATTGTTGACATATAATCACTTATTCTCAATCAAGCATAATTAGTGAAGTGTAAAGATAAGTAAATTTCTTTTTCTTGGACTAATCAGAACACACACACACACAGCGTAAGAAAGCTCATATGAATCATAGAAAAATGAATTAAAGAAACAAATCTGGATGAACCCACAAAGAAATAAGACGTGAAAATGTTGAATGCAAATGGAATACACATAAAGTGATAGGCATATACACATAAAAGAATTGATAAGAAGTAAAAAGGATACGATCAGACGAAGACGGAACAGAAGCCATGATGATAGAATAAGAGTGCAGAAAGAAAGAGAAGAAACCCTAGAAAAATAGAAGGGAAAGGAGAGTGTTAAGAAAATGGAGGAAAGAGAACTATGGGGACTTGGAGAAAGGGTAGCCGCCAAAAACCCAAGAGCTGGGGTTTTAGAATCACATAAACGTCAAACAGTGCTTTCTTCACTTGGCGTTTTATATTGCACCACGGATCCATTTCCATTTTCTATCTTTCTTTCTTTTTTTTATCATATATTATTTTTTATTTCTCTCGTCCAATTTTTCTGTTCGAGATTAGTCAAATACCTTTGAATAAAGGGTAAAGGGTAAAATTCAAATAAAATCTCTGTGGTTTCACTAATTTTTAGATAATGGACTATGGTTTACTTTTTGTCAAAACGATGATTGAAGTTTTACATTTTTAATAATGTTATTAAAATCATCTTTAACGACCTGAAAATGAAAATTTTCAAGAATTAAAGTTGTTCAATGTCATATTTTCTATGGAACTACATTTTCGATTTTAGAAAATCATCTTTTTGGAACTTTCTCTCTCTAAACATTAACTTTCTCTCTTTTTACCAAATATCATCTAAATAATATCGAAATAAACAAGTTGAAGAATTAAAGTTGCTTAAAATATTAGTAGTTTTTAAAATATGTCATTTTTGAAATCGTCAATGGTGATTTTAATAGTATCAATCGAAAAAGTCTTTATTTTGCTAAATTTGAAAACCTCAGTCCTCGTTTTGACAAAAAGTAAAACACAGTCCTTTATCTGAAAATTAGTGAAACCACATGGGTTTTATTTGAACTTTACCCTTGAATAAATTCTATTTTATTTTTTAATTTTATTTTAGGAAGTTATAATTTAACACTAAAATTCAAAATGGTATTCAAAATGCTATTTTTTTTATTATTTAGAGAGTGTTTGGTTACTACTTTTCATGTTCCTGTTTGCATTTAACTTTAAAATTAAGAGTCTTATATGTTTGGTTAATGACATACAATTTGTTTTTTACACCTGAAAAGTAACATTTTATAAAAGCAGGGAATTTCTGCTTTTTGGAAAACATATTTTTTCAACAGCAAACAGTAAGTAAAACAAACGGACCTTAAATCATTTTAGGAAGTTCAAATTTAATTCTAAAAATCAAAATCGTATTCAAAATGGTAATTTACTTATATCATTTTAGGAAGTTGAAATTTAACTCTAGAATTTAAAATGGTATTCAAAATATAACTTTACTTATATCATTTTAAGAAGTTCAAATTTAACTCTAAACTTTAAAATGGTACAAATTTATCTTTATGTTGCCAAATAACATCAATTTTGCTATCACTTAATAGAAAATTTGAATAAACTGATTTGACAATTATTAGATAGTCATATTAGATTTTTCAAATAAATTTATTGATAAACTGAAATAATTTCGTATATTTTACCAAATTATTTATAATTATTTAATAGTATAGTAGATATTATATGTAGTTTTTTAAGATTAGCTTATATTTGATAGACTTAAATATTAATATTTTTATATGTTATTTATAATTATATTACTAACAAAATAAATATTTTAGACAATTAATATTTTGAAATGTCTCATTTTTTGTTTGGAAGCTTTTTGAAATGTATGGTTTGATAATTAACTAAGACTCAAATACTGTAAACTAATCTATTTAAATTCTCTATTAAAAATTATCAAATTGATATTATTTAAAAATATTAAAATTACATAATTTTATATTAAGAGTAAATTTACGCTTCCTCGATAATAATTTACACTTTAATCCAATAAAATAAAAGTAGAGCGGACTTGTATGTTCTTTTCTTCAACTTTTCTCTTCCATTTTGGGCTTTGGGCCAAGCCTGTTTTTCAACTCAGCTTCCCTAGCCTGTTTTTGAACTAAAATTTTACTAAACTCAAACATCACCGAACTGAAATATTACTAAACTGAAACATTACTAAATTGAAACATTACTAAACTAAAACATCATTGAACTAGTAATGTTGTGTGTTACCCAGGCCACTTATAACATTGTGAGTGGGAGTCATACTGTGGGCCCAATCTCCCCTAGTAGAGGGTTACGGCAAGGGGACCCGCTCTCTCCGTATTTATTTCTGTTCTGTGCGGAAGGCTTGTCTGCTTCGCTATCTAGCCTTGAAAGCCAGGGCTCTTTACACGGGTGTCGCATTGCCAGGATGGCACCGCCTATCACTCACTTGTTCTTTGCAGATGATAGTTACATGTTCTTCAAAGCTAATGCAGTGGAGAGTTTGTGTGTGAAGAACTGCTTAAGAAGGTATGAACTTGCCTCCGGTCAAAAGGTAAACTTCGACAAAAGCTCCATTTCGTTCAGTAAAAATTGTTTACCGGCTACACGTGCTGCAACTGCGACGGTACTGGGTGTCTCGATTGCTACTGGGCCTGGTAAGTACCTTGGTCTCCCCTCTATTGTTGGTCGAAACAAGTCTATGGTTTTCAGTTTCATCCGGGATAGAGTTGCGCAGAGGCTTCGGAGTTGGAAGGCGAAGATGCTATCCCGGGCGGGAAAGGAAATCCTTATCAAATCGATTCTCCAAGCCCTACCAGCCTATGCGATGAGTATCTTTCTCCTTCCAAAGTCCCTGTGTGAAGAACTAGAAAGGATGATGAACTCGTTCTGGTGGGGCTCTGGAAGTAATCAGGGAAGAGGAATCCGATGGAAGTCGTGGGAGCGCCTGTGTGCCCCGAAGAAGGCGTGAGGTATGGGATTCCGGAAGTTGAGACAGTTTAATGTGGCTCTTCTTGCAAAGCAAGGGTGGAGACTGATTAACAGCCCTTCGTCTCTTGTTGCGCGGATTTTTCGCGCTAAATACTACCCTCACAGATCGTTTCTAGAGGCGGAGTTAGGCGGGAATCCTAGTTTTGTGTGGAGAAGCCTGATGGAGGCCCAGGCTGTGTTAAGATCACGAGCTAGGCGGGTGGTGGGAAATGGGTCGAATATTAACGTTTGGGAGGACCCTTGGCTCCCGAATCAGCTAAACCCGTTTGTCATAAGTGAAAGGTGGATGGTGTCGAAATTAACACAGTAGATATGCTGCGAATTCCGGGTAGAGCAGCTTGGGATATGGACTTGGTAAGGGGATTGTTTTGCGAAAGAGATGTTGAACTGATATCCCGGATCCCACTGAGTCTGCGTAATGTTGATGATGCCTGGTCTTGGACGGATGGTAAGTCGGGGCAGTTCAGTGTACGAGCGGTCTATCTTTCGCTGAGTGCAGATGGGTCAGGGGTAAATACGGCGGCAAATGCAGTGCCGTGGAACTCTGTTTGGAAGTTGAAGGTGCCTCCGAAAATCCGGAACTTCTTATGGCCTGCTTTATCAGAAATTCTCCCGACGCGGACTGTGTTAAGAGAAAGACGTGTCCCTATAGCTGTAAATTGCCCTCTGTGCCTCAGGGTGGAAGAGTCGACAATCCACAGTTTGGTGGGGTGTCGGATTGCACAACAGGTCTAGATATTATCAGCGTTTGGTAGCTCTGGGCTGCAGGCGGGGTCGTTTACTGAATTCTGGTTACTGGTACTTCGTTCAAAGGGTCAGGAAGATATGGAGCTAGCAGCTGGCCTGTGCTGGGCGATTTGGCTGAACAGAAACAAAAGTGTTTGGCAAAACACGACGTCCCCTGCTGCTATCATCTTCGACTCGGCTGTTTCTGCTTTATCGAGCTGGAAGTCTGCCCAGATTCGCAAAACGAGCCACGGGTCACAGCCAGCCAGTACAAGTTGGTCACCACCTCCGCGGGAGTTCCTAAAAATAAATGTGGATGGTGTGCTCTTTGAGAATGAGGGCTTTGCGGGTTTCGGCATGGTTGTGCGGGACGAGTTCGGCCATTTTATTGCTGCAAAAAATGGACAGTTGCACTGCCCTCTCGATCCCTTCCTGGTCGAAGCCTTAGCCTGCAGGGAAGCGTTGAGCTGGATCAAAGAGCGGGGCTGGACCCGCATAATGGTGGAAGTTGACTCGCAATTGGTCGTTTTGGCCCTTAAGCGTGAATCCCCTACTTCCTCTTTAGTAGATGTTATAATAGGCGACTGTAAATCTCTGATAGGAGATATAGGCCCTTGTGAGGTTTCTTTTATTCCAAGGTCAGCGAATCACTATGCTCATGTTCTTGCTCGAGCTGTGGTCCTGGAGTCTGATCGGGGTACCTGGTTTCACCACCCCCCCAATTTTGCTATTGTTTCAAGTAACGCATTCATCTAATAAAGTTTCTCGAATTCTTGTCAAAAAAAAAAACATCATTGAACTGAAATTTTACTAAACTGAAACATCACTTAATTGAAACATTACTAAACTGAAACATTACTGAACTGAAATATTACTAAACGGAAACATTACTAAAATGAAATATTACTGAACTGAAACATCACTGAACTGAAATATTACTAAATTGAAACATGACTGAACTAAAATATTACTAAACTGAAACATGACTAAACTAAAACACTACTAAGCTAAAACATTATTAAACTGAAACATTACTAAGCTGAAATATTACTAAACTGAAACATTATTGAATTGAAATATCATAGAACTAAAACATCACTGAACCAAAACATTACTAAACTGAAATATCACTGAACTGAAACAATACAAAACAGAAACATTACTAAACTGAAACATTGCTAAACTGAAACATTACCGAATTGAAATATTACTGAACTGAAACATTACTAAACTGAAACATTACTAAACTGAAACATCACTAAATTGAAACATACTGAACTTACACATCATTGAACTCAAATATCACTAAACCAAAACATTACTAAACTAAAACATAGCTGAACTGAAATATCATTTAACTGAAATATTACTAAAATGAAACATCACTAAACTGAAACATTAGTGAATTTAAACATCACTGAATTGAAACATCACCGAACTGAAACATCATTGAACTGAAACATCACTAAACCGAAACATTACTAAACTTAAATATTACTCAACTAAAATATTACTAAATCGAAACATCACTAAACCGAAGCATCGTTGAACTGAAACATCACTAAATTGAAACATCACCGAACTGCAAAATCATTGAACTAAAACATCACTAAACTGAAATATTACTAAACTCAAACATCATTAAACTGAAACATTACTGAACTCAAACATTACTCAACTGAAATAGTACTAAACTGAAACATCACTAAATTGAAACATCATTTAACTGAAATATTACTAAACTGAAATATCACTAAACCGAAATATTACTAAACTGAAACATAGCTGAACTGAAACATTATTAAACTAAAACATTTCGAACTGAAACATCACTGAACCGAAACATCACTAAACTGAAATATCACCGAACTTAAACATCATTGAACTGAAACATCAGTGAACTGAAACATTATTAAAATAAAACATTACTGAACTGAAACATTATTAAACTGAAACATCAGTAAACTGAAATATTACTGAACTGAAACATTAATGAACAGAAACATTATTAAACTAAAACATTACTAAACTGAAACATCACTCAACTGAAATATTACTGAACTGAAACATCACTGACCTGATACATTACTAAAATAAAACATTACTGAACTGAAATATTATTAAATTGAAACATCACTGAACCGAAATATTACTGAACTAAAACATTACTAAATTGAAATATTACTGAACTAAAACATTACTAAATTGAAACATTACTGAACAGAAACATTATTAAACTAAAAAATTACTAAACTGAAACCTTACTCAACTGAAATATTACTGAATTGAAACATCACTGAACTGAAACATTACTAAACTGAAACATTGCTAAAATGAAACATTACTGAACTGACACATTATTAAACTGAAACATTACTGAACTAAAAAATGACTAAACTTAATCATTACTAAATAGAAACATTAATGAACTGGAACATTACTAAACTGAAATATCACAAAACTGAAATATTACCGAACTGAAACATCACTGAATTGAAATATTACTCAACTGAAACATCACTGAATTGAATTATTACTAAACTGAAACATTACTAACCTAAAGCATCACTGAACTCAAATATTACTCAACTGAAATATCACTGAACTGAAATATTAATAAACTGAAATATTACTAAAATGAAACATAGCTGAACTGAAATATCACTAAACTGAAATATTACTAAACTGAAATATCACTGAACTGAAATAGCACTGAACTGAAACATCACCGAACTGAAACATCATTGAATATAAACATCACTGAACTAAAATATTACTAAACTAAAACATCTTTGAACTGAAATATCACTGAACTGAAACATCACTAAACCGAAACATCACTTAACCGAAACATTACTAAACTGAAACATCACCGCATTAAAACATTATTATACCGAAACATCACTGTACTGAAATATCACTAAACTAAAACATCACTAAACTGAAATATTACAAACTTAAAAAACCACTAAACTGAAACATCACTAAATTGAAACATTACTGAACTGAAACATCACTAAACTGAAATATTATTGAACTGAAAATCTCTATACTGAAATATTACTAAACGGAAACATTACTGAACTCAAACATTATTGAACTAAAATATTACTAAACTGAAACATCACTATACTGAAACATCACTATACTCAAACATCACTATACTCAAACATCACTAAACTGAAATATTACTGAACTGAAAAATCACTAAACGGAAACATCACTAAACTAAAACATTAGTGAATTGAAACATCACTAAACTGAAATATTGCTAAACTGAAACATTACTGAACTGAAACATCACTAAGCTGAAATATTATTAAACTGAAACATTACTAAATTGAAACATTACTAAACTGAGACATCATTGAACTGAAATTTTACTAAACTGAAACACCACTGAACTGTAATATTACTAAACTGAAACATTACTAAATTGAAATATTACTAAACTAAAACATCATTGAACTGAAATTTTACTAAACTGAAACATCAATGAATTGAAACATCACTAAACTGAAACATCACTGAACTGAAATATTACTAAACTGAAACATGACTAAAGTGAAACATTATTGAACTGAAACACCACCTAACTGAAACATTATTAAACTGAAACATTATTAACTTAAACATTACTAAACTGAAACATTACTAAAAAGAAACATTACTGAACTGAAATATCACTGAACTGAAATATTACTAAACTGTAACATCACTGAACTTAAACATCACTGAACTGAAATATCACTGAACTGAAACATCACTGAACTAAAACATTACTAAACTAAAACATTACTAAACTAAAACATTACTAAAGTGAAACATTATTAAACTGAAACATTATTAAGCTGAAACATTACTAAATTGAAACATTGCTGAATTGGAATATCACTGAAATGAAACATCACTGAACCAAAACATTAGTAAACTGAAACATCATTGAACTGAAACAATACTAAACTGAAAAAAATACTAAACTGAAATATTGCTAAACTGAAACATTACCGAACTGAAATATTACTAAACTGAAACATTACTAAACTGAAACATTACTGAACTGAAGCATTACTGAACTGAAACATCATTAAACTGAAATATCACTCAACTGAAACATTACTGAACTGGAACATCATTGAATTGAAACATTACTAAATTGAAACATGACTGAACTAAAACATCACTAAACTAAACATCACTGAACTGAAACATTACTGAACTGAAATATCACTGAACTTAAATATTACTAAACTGAAACATCACTAAATTAAAATATTACTAAACTGAAACATTACTGAACTGAAATATTACTGAACTGAAACATTACTAAACTGAAACATCACTGAACTGAAATATTACTAAACTAAAATATTACTGAATTGAAATATCATTGAAATGAAATATTACTAAACTGAAACATCACTGAACTGAAATTTCACTAAATTGAAACATCACTGAACTGAAATGTTACTAAACTGAAACATTACTAAATATCACTGAACTAAAACATTACTAAACTGAAATATTGTGGAACTGAAATATTACTCAACTCAACAAAATCTCTACTAAACTTCACAACATCACTACTGAGCTAAGTGATATAAATCACCATATGCAAAAAGCTGCTGACGAACACATTACTAAAGCTTTGGAATCCATCCTTTATCACCTCCAAGACAATCATCATGATATTGAAGCTCTAGATCCGAAGATCTCTCAGATTTCCCAACAACATCAGGCTCTGATTCAGCAAGTCAATCATATCTCTAACCACCATAAGGCTTTGGACCATAGTCTTATCAAAGTCTGTTGGAACTAGAACTGGAAAAACAGCAAAAGACCGAACAAAAAGAAATGGGCAGAGTCGCGGACTATGTCACTTTCTTTAAGACGTTCGCGGAACTTTCGGGAAATTGCAAATAGTGTAATTTCTGGTCACCTCCAGGATAAAACATCCCTCTATATACGAATTTGTATTGCAACTATACAAATACGTTTCTGTCTACACTCAATATCAATTGCTTGGTTTCGAAAGTAATATCTAATTCTGTGTTTTGGAATGGCAGTCTCACACCTATTTATAAAAAAAAAATAGAGCTGTTGAGCTCTGATTTAGTGGAGAAGAAGGTGGGAGAGAAACCAGGGAAAGTGGAAGACTGGGTATGTAAAGACTCGACCAGTACAAAAAATAGACGTTATGGGAGACTTATTCAAAAAGCTATATTTAATTAAATAAAAAATAAAACCGAATTTAATAAAATAATAAAAATAATAAATATTATTAATTTTTTCAATAAAAAATTATAGAGTTTACACCACACCAACCCAACCCGACCCGAACGGATGGCAGTGGCGTGCGTGCGTGTGGTGGTCAAGTGTTAGGCACGAAATTGACCATACTTAAGCATACCATATGTGATAAAATGGGGTTAATAAAGGTTTAATCTTGTTTAAATGAAGGACTAATTGGTGTTTTATGCAGATTTGTATTGATAAAGTCAAAAAGGCTGTTATGCAGCCTGTTTTGCGTCTGCCAAGAGGAGAGGAGCTTGATATGATCCAGCGGGTAATGCTGCAATATGATGACGGACAACGACGTGAGGAAGCAGGCAAGAATAGACATATCGACTCTTGAGTGTTCAAGAGTCAAAAATTATACCACCACTTTAAGCACTGAAAACAATATCCCATCTCTTTTTGAACAATCTTTCCATTTTGTAATATTTTAGATTATTTTTGCGTACTCTTTATCTTTTTCCCTCCTATTTATATTGGTAGAGGGAAAGGAAGGAGACTTTTGGATACTTTGGATACTGAACAATTTTGAGAGAGAAGCTCTCAAGGAAAGAAATGATGACTCCTTCCATGGAGGCTCGTAGATTTAGCTTAGGCTGTTCACTCCGCAACATGAGTGAGTAGTCATTTTGAATGGGCTAGGCCAGTAAGGGCTGGTTATGTAAGTTATCTATTTCCTTTTTATGAATGAATGATAATACATATTGATGTGTTTGATAAAGTTCTTATTCGCATGATTATATGCATCTATCTTAGTGAATGATGAATGATAGGGAACTGCTTTCATCTTCATGGATCTTTTTATCAAACTTCCAAGACTCGAAATAGGAATATAAGGGGATTGTATCAAGGGTTTTCTAAATAGAAATGTTGTTTCGCTCGTAATGCAAGAAAGAACCAACATTAAGGACGCTTAAGGTTGTAGTAAGTCTTAGAATCTTAAGAACACACGGAAGTTGACTTAAGTGAGCTTTAAAGTAGAGACATTGACTTCACTTTATGTCATTCATGAATAAATAGGATTTTAAATGCTGAATGTAACCTGTTCCGCTTTGGCTTAGCCTGTTCTCTCTTTTTATCATAACCAAAACACATTTTCTGAGATTGAATCTTTGCCTTTAGTATTTCCAGTTACCAGATCAAATAATTTCTCAACTAAAGAAAATCACACACCACGAACACCCTGTTCTCTAAGGTTTTTTCTAGTAAAATTTGGTCATCAATCCCTGAGGAGACGATACTCTACTTATCATTTTATTACTTGTATCTAGTGCACTTGCTAGAGTCTGTTTTGAGGACAACAAGTTTTTGGTGCCGTTGCCGGGGATTGAAAGCAACAAATTTTATCTGAAGATTTCTGTGAAACAAGGTGTTTTTAGTCTGTTTGTTAAATAGTGCAGCCAAAGGCAGTTTTTTCTTACTGTCTATGTGTAGAGCTGGACCGCCAGTTTTTCCTATCGATCTTGAGTTAGAAAGAACGTGTAGAAGAAACCAAGCAACAGCTAGACGAGCATGACAAAGAGAAAGACAGAGGCAAAGAAGAATGGCTGGAAGAATACCAGAACAACTTGCTTCAGAAGGAGAAGGTGAAAACAATAATCCACCAGTCATGAGAATCAGGGATTATTCCAGACCTACCACTGAAGGGCACTCGTCATGCATTGTGATGCCTAACGAAGGGAACAATATGTTTGAAGTAAAAGCGTCCATGATACAGATGTTACAACCAGCCGTGCAATTCAATGGGTACCCCACTGAAGATCCAAACACACATATCCAGGAATTTGTTACGTTGTGTAACACCTTCCGATCGAATAGAGGAGTTGACGATACGTGATAAGGCTGAAGCTGTTTCCTTTTTCTGTTAAGGATAAATCAAAGAACTGGCTAAAGAACTTGTAGCCAGGGTCCATTGCAACCTGGCAGGATATGGCCAGTGCATGTCTGATGAAATACTTTCCACCAAGACAGGCTATCAAACTTAGAAATGAGGTGTCCCGCTTTGTGCAAGAAGAGGATGAGTCTTTGGCAGAAGCATGAGAAAGATACAAGGAGCTGCTAAGGAGGGTACCAAATCATGGCATCCCCATATGGATGCAAGTACAAAATTTCTACAATGGAGTCACTAATACGTACAAAATCCAGATTGAATCCATCGCAAATGGTAACCCCGAGGACCTTGAACCGCAAGCCTTGTATGACCTCATTGAAAAGGTGGTAAGCACAAGTTATAATTGGCACTCAGCTAGGCGTGAAGGGAAGAAGACGACAGATGGTGATGTAGTGTCCAAGCACCCAGGTGGAACAGCTTGTAAGGCAACTCAGCAAAATTAATGTATCATCCATCCATAGTGAACCACCATTTCATGATGTATGTGATTTATGTGGAGGGCCTCACTTCAACATCAACTGCCCTGGAGTAAAATAAGGAAAAGGTGAGCAGGAACAATGTGATTATGCTGGTACAATCAGAGGAACCCACCAAATCCTTATTCCAATACATACAATGTAGCCACCAGAAATCATCCGAATTTCGGATGGACTGGACAGCAGAACCAGCATGACCAACCAAGATACCAGCAGCAGCAGGGAGGACATTATCAAAGGCAACCTCAACAGCCTTACAAATAGCTTGTTCAACCTAAAGAGGACGTCAAATAGGACATGAAGACCATGATGATGCAATTTATGAAGCAAACACAGGCTTCCATAAAGAATTTGGAGACACAAGTGCATCAACTAGCGGTTTCATCGTCATCAAAAGGAAAAGGAGTTATGCCTAGCAACACCGAACCAAACCCTAAGGGAGATGTCATGGCCATCATGTTACGGCCTGGTAAGGAAACCACTTCTCCTTTGATTGCTAACAAAAGTGCTGAGTGTGCAGGTACATCTAAAACTATTGAGAATGAAAAGGAACAGACTGTTCCTGACCAAGAAGGGCCAGCCGTGACGGATCTAACATCTGACCTTAATCGGGAGGAACAAGGGAAGAAGTACTATCCACCTCCTCCCTATGTACCACCTGTACCCTATCCGGCTAGGCTTGTGAACAAAAAGCTCGAAGAGCAAAACTCCAAAGTGCTGGATACATTGAGGAAGCTGCATATCAACATTCCCTTTGTGGAAGCACTTGCCCAGATGCCTACATATGCAAAATTCTTGAAGGATATCCTTTCCAATAAGAAGAAATTGGAAAACATCTCAATGATCCAGCTAAATAGAGATTGTTCGTCCATACTCCAAAACAAGCAGCAACTTCCTAAAAAACTTAAGGATCCAGGGAGTTTTTCAATTCCATGTTCTACTGGCAAATTAAACATTGAAAATGCATTATGTGACCTAGGTGCTAGTATAAATCTGATGCCATACTCTGTTTATGTTAAGCTAGGGTTAGGTGAACCACAACCAACTAGGATGTCAATCCAGTTGGCTGATAAGTCTGTATGCTACCCTAGGGGAGTTGTAGAGGATGTGTTAGTCAAGGTAGGGAAGTTCATACTACCTGTAGATTTCATAATCATGGATATAGATGAGGATTTGCATGTTCCTATAATTCTGGGTAGACCGTTCCTAGTAACGGGTAAAGCATTAATAAATGTGGGAGAAGGGAAGTTATTCTTCAGAATTAATGGGGAAGAAATAATTTTCAAAATGAATGAAGCTATGAGACGTGCTAACACAAATGATGATACATGCTATTTCTTAGATGACTTTCGCAGCTTGTCTGATTCGCAGGAACAGGGACAGGACACATTGGAGGCACTTTTGGGAGAAGAAGTGAACCTTTGTGAAGGAACAGGTTGTTCCATTGAAACAGAAGCCTCACCACTTCCCCCAGACACAAATGAGCCCACTCATAAAGAACCACCAGAAATACCCAATGTTCCATTGTCTAAACCTGAACTCAAACCTTTACCATCACACCTCGAATATGCCTTTCTTGAACCGCCAAACGGAAGCCCCGTAATTATATCTTCCAAGCTGACTCCCGACCAGAAAGCGCATCTCATGGAGGTCTTGAGAAGTAACAAGGATGCTATTGCTTGGAAGATGGATGATATCAAGGGAATTAGCCCGACGGTATGTGTTCATCGGATTCTCATGGAAAAGGACCACAAGCTGTGTGTCCAACCACAGCGCAGGCTGAACCCGCACATGAAGGAGGTTGTAAGGAAAGAAGTAGTCAAGCTGTTGGATGCTGGCATCATTTAGCCTATCTCTAATAGTATCTGGACAAGCCCAGTGCATGTTGTTCCGAAGAAAGGGGGTACCATGGTTGTTCTAAATGAAAAGAATGAATTGGTTCCTACACGAACCATAACCGGATGGAGAGTATGCATGGACTACCAAAAGCTCAACGAGGCAACGAGAAAAGACCATTTTCCCTTGCCATTCATAGACCAGATGCTGGAACGATTGGCAGGATATGCGTTCTACTATTTTCTTGATGGGTATTCAGGGTACAATCAAATTGCCATTCACTCCGAAGATCAGGAGAAAACAACCTTCACCTGCCCTTATGGGACTTATGCTTACCGACGTATGCCGTTTGGGTTATGCAATGCCCCTGCAACATTTCAGAGGTGCATGATGTCAATCTTTCATGATATGGTGGAAAGAACAGTCGAGATCTTCATGGATGATTTCTCCGTGTATGGGAATTCATTTGGAAACTGTTTGAACAACCTGGAGGCTATTTTAGTTTGCTGTAGAGAGACAAACCTGGTCTTGAATTGGGAAAAGTGCCACTTCATGGTCACTAGAGATATTATACTCGGGCATCAAATCTCGGAGAAAGGAATGGAGGTCGACAAAGCAAAGGTCGAAGTGATAGAGAAACTGGCTGTTCCAAACAATGTCAAGGATGTGCGGAGTTTCCTCGGTCATGCTGGGTTCTACCGACGATTTATAAAGGATTTCTCCAAGATCGCTTTGCCATTATTGGCACTGTTGCATAAGGATGTAGATTTCACTTTTGGAACAGTCTGTGTGAAGGCATTTGAGATATTAAAAGGCAAACTGATCAACTCACCCATACTAGCTGCACCCAATTGGGATTTGCCATTCGAAATGATGTGCGACGCTAGTGACACATGTGTGGGAGCTGTTCTTGGCCAGCGAATTGAGAAGAAGTGATAGGGGCGTTTCGTCCCTATCTTTTAGCGTGATTTACAGATTAATTTTAAGAGAAATAAATAAGTTTAATTGCAAAAATAAAGTGTTTTAATAAAATAACAAAATAAAAATAAATCTCGTACTTTCGGTTAATTTTCCCTATTTTTTAAATAAAAATGTCAAGCTAACTCGGCTCTCGAGAATTGTATTTCAGGTACAAGCAAGGAGTGAAATTCCTTCGACATACGCGGGGCGTATCACCCTTCACGCGGGGCGTGGAACACTTGGTCAGAAATAATTGCTCAATCCACAGGCACCACGTGGGATCTAGTCACCAATACGCGGGGCGTATCAACAACCACGCGAGGCGTGGAACATGTGTCAGAAATGATAAGCCTAATCCTGAAAGTCAGACTGCATGGTCTCCTTGAGTCAACTACCCTACACGGGACGTACCACCTTACACGCGGGGCGTGTAAGGAAGTTCTTCAATCCAAAAAAGCTCAGAGACTCATTTACGCGGGGCGTGCTTCAGCTGCGCGAGGCGTAAAAGACACAATTCAATCAATAAAATCTCAGAAACTCAACCACGCGAGGCGCACCCAAGTCTACGCGGGGCGTGGTTGAGACAACAAGATCTGGATTTGGTCCACATGCAGGAGATTTCTGACGGAATGGGCAACTACGCGAGGTGTACTCCACCATACGCGAGGCGTGTCATGGGAAATCTGCAGAAAATCATGTTCCTCCATGCTTGTATTTTGTGAACTTACAATTCTACCCTTAGCTTGATGTGTATAAATAGGGGCCGACTCTTAGACTAAAAAAAGAAGACACCATTGATATACAATTTTACTATAGTTAAAGCTCTTGTTATTTTTGTTTGAGATTGTATTTATAGAGCAAAACTCTTCCACCTTGAGAGCTTGTTCGTTGATTCCGACGTTCCATCAAAGTTCCGCTCCATCTCCGCTCACCAAGCTCGAAAGCTCCACCTCCAAGTCCTAAGAGACGGCCTTGAGTCCGGTTAGCTAGTTCCGAGGGTGGATTCTTCCCTTTTTACTTACTAACTAGCTTGCACTCTTCCTATGTACTAGGCTTGGTTGTATTCCGTATTTACATTTTCCATATTTATAATATATGATTTGCAATTTCCATTTCTATATACGTGTTGATGTTTATTGCTTGTTTTGATACTCGTAATTGATTATTGTGTAGGAGAACACGATTTTCGATGCCATTCGAGCTATCTTTAGGGATTCATATAGGTGTTGCCTTACCGGAAGTGACGCTCCGGAAACCGTAGGAATTGACAAACCACGGAACTTACGGGCCCTAATTTCTGGTCCCAAGCATTAGACACGCCTTGACTAGGAACCACGTAGTCTAAGTACTTCACGGGTCGGTCACACTACACGTAGTCGTCATTGTAAGAGTAAACCGTTAACCGTATATATATTGGGAGTCATTGTTGGTCACATTTATAACTTATCGCCATCCGCATCATTTCGTAGAGTTTTTGTTATATAAATTTGTCTCAACCGTATTTAGGAGTAGTTTGTAGTTGTTCCCCGAATCAACTCAAAGTATTCATCGTCTAGATAACGTATAAAACTGAGTCGTCTAATACTTGTAGTTATAAATCCCGTGGATTCGATACCCGGTCTTAACCGGATTATTACTTGATACGACGGGGTACACTTGCCCCTAAATAGTGGCGTCTAGTAGAGATAGAGCATTTAGAAAGTTCACATCCATAGTCGTAACACACTTATCATAATACACATTTCGTCGTCGTTAAAGAAGCTCTACCTAGCCGTTTACGCCCCCATCTAGTTTTTGGCGCCGTTGCCGGGGATTTATAATTTCTTGCAATATTAGACAAAAACGTTTTATTGTTAGTCTAAGCATTATTTTTGTATAAATTGTTTGTATATACTTTTTATATATACTTTGTACTAACCACATTTTTTTTCTTGTTTATAATTATTTCATTTATTTATTTTATGCACACCCGATCTCGGAGTGATACTCTCGTCCCTATTGATCTTGAAATTGAACGTACTCTTTGTAGGATTCGGAGAGAGAAAATGGCAAACCTCAACAATGAAGCTAACCAGCCCGAGGTCAACCAAAGGCCACCGGTGCAACCCGTGAATAACAACCGCAATGGTGGAGACATGCGCTCGATGATGGAGATTCTTGCTCCGCATCGTCCTCAAAACCGCAACGGAATCGTTGCCCCCACCATCCCGGCCAACACATACGAAATCAAGACTAGCATGATACAACTCATCCAACAACTTGGCCAGTTCGGAGGAGAACCTCATGAAAACCCTACGAGCATTTAGATAAATTTCTTATGTGTGTCGAAACTTCTCGACAAAACGGTGTACCGGTTGAGGCCGTCCGACTAAAGTTGTTTCCTTTCTTTTTGACAGGACAAGCGTTGGAGTGGTTGCACTCGTTGGAGGCGGGTTCGATTACATCATGGGTGGAACTTGAGAAGGAGTTCCTTTCTTACTACGTCCCGCCCTCCAAGGCGGTTAAGTTGAGGAATGACATCACTACCTTTCGGCAGCTCGAACACGAAGCCCTTCATGCGGCTTGGGCAAGATTCCGAAAGTTGCTCTGAAGCTTCCCGCACCACGATATCCCCAAGCACGATTTGGTAAGCACTTTTTTATCACGGATTAACACCTACTAATCATGCCACCGTGGATTCCGCAGCAGGTGGGGACCTGTTTAGGAAGTCGGCCAGTGAAGCATATGAGCTCATTCACGAGCTCGCAAGGAAAAGCGTATAGTGGCAAGAAGATCGGCTTGCCGGACCTTCACGACATTAAACGTTCGCCGTGGAGAAAGAGGCTCCGAAAAGTTCCATGGTGGAGATGAATAAAAAGCTTGACGCTTTGATAGCACAGTTGAGCCTTAACAAAGTTGCACATGTCCTGATGTGCAATCATTGTGGTGGAGACCATGACGGACTTAATTGCCAAGCCGGTAGTCCTTTCCCCGGCGACACCGAAAATGTAAGTTATATAGGAGGCAATCCAAGGTATAATCCTAACCCGAACTGCTATTCACATCACCACAATAATAATAACGACGGATGGAGGCCTCGGTACCAACACCCTAACTTGTCTTATGGCAATAATAACAATGTATTGAGGCCCCCATCCAACTTTGATCAAGAATATTGGGAAAATGGGTTAGGGCAATCACAATCCATGCCTAGTTGTCGGAACGCTTCGCCTCCCGACAATGTACATGGCCAGTCGGTCACGTTTTTGTTAAAGGATATCTTAACCCGTCTTTCCGATAGTGAGGTGTTTTGCAGGGACCTTAGCCGCCAGGTAGCTCACTTGAATCATCAGCAACAGGAGAGGCCATTAGGAACCCTCCCGGCAAACACCGAGCAGAACCCGCGGGGCAAAAATAGAGAGTCCGGACAGGTGATAACGCTCCTAAACAGTAGAAGTTCGGACCCGTCGAGTTCCAACTCGGACAACCTGCAGTAAGCCGCCGCATGAGAAAGTCGAGCTACTTCGACTCTAAACGTAGCATCGGTTTGAATTTCTCAAACCTCTTGTTTATATGTATCATAACCGTTTTTCAACTTAGTTTTATCTATTTATTCTCTCTTTTATGTTATTTTTAGCTTTCTTCTTTTAGTTATTTTTATTTTTATTTTTATTTTTCTTTCTTATTTTTTATTTTTGTTTTTATTTCTCATAAATCAAAAGAAAAACAAATCCCATTTTTAATCCAAAACTTTTTAATCATGCGGGACGTACAACCCAGTACGCCCCGCGCATCTGCGTGTCTGACCCATTTTCACAATAAAAGACACGTTACGCGGGGCGTCCTTCCTACCACGCCCCGCGTAACCGTCGGCAATTAACCCCCTCTCAAATAAACACCACGTATTGGACACGCGGGACGTGCCCTAGGGCACGCCTCGCGTATCCTTGGGGAGTTGCGAATTGCAACTCCCCATGGCAGCCTTTCCCTCTCCCACATTTCCCATCACTCCCTCCTCTTCCCCAAAAATCTTTTCCACTTCTCCACTCCACCTCCTCTCTCCTCCAATCACCCTTCACCTTTTCAAATTGAAAACTTCCCTCTTTATTATTTTCATAACCACCCTCTTAATTGTTCATTAAAATAATAAAAACATTAAATAAGTAATTAAAACCCATAAAAATTCAAAAAACCCGAAAATATGTTCGTTCCACGCGGGGCGTACCTCCATTTACGCCCCGCGTCCTCGCCCCTCTCCCTTCAATTGCGGGTCAGGAGGTGCGATACGCGAGGCGTACCTCCATTTACGCCCCGCATACCGTTCCATTTTTGCGTCAAATAATGGGCAGGAGGTGGGATACGCATGGCGTGGTCTCTTCACGCCCCGCATACCCCTCTGGGAATCCGAGTTTTGCTTGGATTCCCCACTCATCCCCTATAAATACTCCTCCTTTTTCCATTCTTCTTCCTCATAACTCATTCTAACTTCCCACACCCTTCCTACACACTCTCAATCCCTCACTCACACCATGGTAAGATGAAAACAGGTTGCCGATATGCGCCCCCCGCGGTCCACTTGGGCCCGTACCTCCCGCACCCAAAATCAACACCCACCACCACCCGAACGGGAAGAAACACCACCACTCACCCGCCAATACCGGGCTCCCTTTCATCTCCTCACCAAGGAGGAGGCCATAAACTACCAAACCCTTTGCGCTGCCACTGTCAAAGAACTCCCATACATCAACCGAAGCACTCTTGATCGCTTCGTCTTTGGAGGTGCTTTCGAGGACCGCCTCCACGCTCTAAATTGGCTCGATCACTATCGGGCACGATAACACGTCTACCCCTCCTTGGTCTTGGAGTTCTACACCACCCTCGAGTCTAACGGGGTTCCCGGTGCCGCCCTCTTCAACTTCCGCCTTCACAACCAACCTTTCTCCATTGACACACAATGGCTCCGCAACCATTTCACACATCAAGCGGAAGAGGGCATTGCACATTGGCCCGAGGGCATCTCCCCTCGTGATTTTTGGACCTCCATCACCGGGTCCGACGATTACGACATCTCCAACCTCCGTCCGGCTTGCATCCGCGATCCAATCCTCCAACTTCTCCACCGCTTCATCTCCTTCTATTTTTCGGGGAAGTCCGAGTCCACTAAGGTCAATAAGCATGAACTTTTGGCCCTCTATTGCTGTGCCAACGGACTCTCTTACGACCTATCCTATCTTGTGGCCATTAATCTCCACTCCATGCCCATCCGAAAACGTGCCAAACTCGGGTTTGGCCACCTCATCACCACCTTTGCCACCACCGCTCTCGGCGAGGCTGCCCTTGATCGCCTTCTAAGTCTTGAGCCTCGGCCCTTGGAGAAAAATGCCTTCAAATCACTCAAGCGCCCTACCTCCGGCTTGGGTGAAACTTCGAGGGCGGCCCACTCAAACGAGGAGGAGGGCTCGGACTCAGATATGGGCCTCAATTTCAGTCCACCACCACTCCACGACTTCAACTCCCTCTATGCCCGGTTGGATATTTTGGAGAACAACCAACACCGAGATCGGGCCCACTTCGATTCCCGCTTCGATGCCTCCGAGGTTCAAAGGCGTGAGGATCGGGCCCATCTCGATGCTCGCTTCGACGCCCTCACTAACTCCTTCGCCTCCTACTTCAACATCCACAGAAATCCTCCTCCGCCTCAACCGTAGTTTCCATTTTTTGTTTTTATGTTTTCCTTTGTTTTGTGTTTATTTTAGTTCGTCTTCCTTTTGTTGTTTTTGTTTTCTTTTCGTGTTTTTATTGTACTTTCTTTTGTTCTTTTAATATATTTACGATTTTCCTTTATGTTTCGTTTTATTTACTTTTCTCTTTTCGTGTTCATTTTTCGCTATTTATGCACCATTAATAACCTTCACGCAGGGCGTACTCCCTTTTACGCCCCGCGTGTTAGTCATTTTTCTTGCATAAAAATCTCAGAAACTCAAACACGCGGGACGTCCCTCGTAGTGCGCCCCGCGTATTTAAGTCTCTGGTCAAAATGCACTTAAAACGTACCTCTTACGCGGGGCGCCCCCCTGGGCACGCCTCGCGTAGGACCTGACCTTCAAGGGTCCTATTTTTCATTTAAATTTCATCTTTATTTTTGTTTTTGTTTTTCCTTTCTTTTGCGACGTCCTTGGAATAGACGTCATTTTAATAACGCGGAGGGCCGTGCAACCCCGCACTCACTGTTCGTTTTGCACTAACAAAAACAAAAATAAAAATCAAGTAAACAACAAAATAATTAAACTAATTTATTGATTATTTAATTTCTCCGGCACACTACCCCCTCGGAAATTAATTAAAAGTTCTGTTATTTGTCCTTAGATGTAAAGACATTAATACAAAGGATCGGTTTTAATAAGAAATTTTAGTCTTAATTCTGAAGCTCTAGAATTTATGCAAAGCCTGGGTTCGTACTGAACAAAAGCATTGAGTCCTAACCCACAGGTCATCTCCATAATGAAATTAAAAAAGGCAATAAAAACGGGATAGTTGAAAATTTGACGAGAACTTGAACGTACACAATTAACCCGAAATTTTGTGAGGTAATTTTGAGCCTAAAAGAGTTCGTACGAGAACTCTATTTCTTTCACACATTTTTTAGAGCTTTGACTTCACTCGACTCATAGAGTTTGCACCTAATACCGGGTTAAGTACACTTATTTTGGTTAAAATGGCAATAGATGATAAAACGAACCCACTTAGTCTAATTCTTTTCTTAAATTATTTTTCTCGTTTTCATCAACCTCTAGGAAACCCCCTCGAGCCTATTAACCGAATTTTCTTGTTAATACCCTTTTAACAATTAACCCTTTTTCCTCTTGTTTAAATACCAACAAAATCAAATCGCACCCAAAATAAGCCAAGGCCTTGATAAGTAAGCACCATAAGCTTTCGAAATTGTTTTTGTGCCGCTCTCAAAACAAAAAGAAAAAGAAAAACACAATAATGAGCAAAAGGCATTCTCAAGCTCTGCCCGAGCAATTTCGAGTTATATTTTACAAACTTGCCAAGGCCAAAATAAAAATGCGGTGCGATCATCAAATTGGTGTTTAAACTTGAGTTTCAAAAAATTAACCACTAAAAAGCCACCCACATTACAACCCCCTCCGGGTTCATTTTTAATATTGCCTAGACCATAACATAGGAGGAAAAACCCGGATGAAAATGCAAACTCAAAGTGACTTCGAGTAAGTGCAAAGAAGAGTGCAAAAACACCAACCCACCAACATTCGAGCGTAAGAGTGAAATCCTTTGGTGAGGTACTATCGGGTTCTCAAAAGATAATCAACCCCCGTTAATATTGCCTATTAAATTTGATCATGGAGGTTTCAAACAAGTTTTTGGTCACTCATTTGTTTGCGTAGGTACTTGCCGAAAACTTTGCATAAAACTTTAGCTTCGGAATCACGCACTTGGTAAAACCAACCGACGGTTTGTTTCTTAATAATCTCAATCCCTTGTCTTTCGATTTCTTTTACTTGAGGACAAATAAAACTTTAAAGTCCGAGGAGGTTTGATAGGGGCGTTTCATCCTTATCTTTTAGCGTGATTTACGGATTTATTTTAAGAGAAATAAATAAGTTTAATTGCAAAAATAAAGTATTTTAATAAAATAACGAAATAAAAATAAATCTCGTACTTTCGGTTAATTTTCCCTATTTTTTAAATAAAAACGTCAAGCTAACTCGGCTCTCGAGAATTGTATTTCAGGTACGAGCAAGGAGTGAAATTCCTTCGACATACGCGGGGCGTATCACCCTTCATGCGGGGCGTGGAAAACTTGGTCAGAAATAATTGCTCAATCCACAGGCACCACGTGGGATCTAGTCACCAATACGCGGGGCGTATCAACAACCACGCGAGGCGTGGAACATGTTGGGGTTTAGTGTCCTATAGACAATTGTTCTAGGATACAAACTTAATGTAAATGAATTGTTCTTTATATCATTTGTTTAATGAGATATATGTTTTATAACTATATAAAGGCAATCCCTTTTTAAGCACTAAATAAAGTCTAATAAAAGGAAATCCGTAAGTTTATTTAAAGTGATTATAAAGTGTTCATACAAGCATGAAGTGAGACAAAACTTTATAGTAAACTGATAAACTTAAAACCACCCCAAGTCAAGTGATATGTTTGGGATTGACATATCACTGTTGAGACTTGTATGTAACAATGTCTTCTGTCCGACAGAAAGCTGATCTCACAAGCTTCATATATACAGATATCTGGACAGTTACATAGATCCGATGAAACGTTGTTCATTAGGATTGGGGATCCGATTTGAGATAACAGGATGGGTAGATTCATCCTTGTCACCTGTTCATCTCATTGGTATTAATAGGTATAACTAATCCTCAGACTCAAAGGAATATTAATTGGTATTCTGGATTATGGAATGTGATGCTTTGACTCTGGTGTAACACGATCCTTAACAGAGATGACTCTGGGGTGTGAACAGTAGACGTTGGGTATCACAGGAAGTAATTGCGGAGTCGTTATATATTGGATTGAGCATTTATCACTCCCGATAAATGGGAGATACATCCATGGATCGCTTGTGGAAGACTCGACTCTAAATCCTTGCAAGGTGATAGCTTAAGAGTAAGAAATACAGATTTCACTTAACCTATCTTTTTGAGTTGACTCGGCCTGTACAAGTAAAACGAACGTCTCGATATATGTGACTTGACATCACCTATAGTCATAAGATTCAGTTCAAGGATGTAGTTGATAAAGGATCGAATTATACTGTAACTAATACGGAAAGGTTAACGACAGAATCAACCTGTCTTCTTATAGCTCTGGGGGAATGATTACGGACTTGCTAATCACATACTTTGTTCATCATTCCGTTATGCAAAGATTAAATATAATTCTTTGAAAATTAATTTAATAACGTTGCATACGGCTAGAAGCAATAAGAACTTAATGGATCACACATAAGACTTGGAACCTAAAAGAGAGATAGATGTTAATTAATTGATAGAAGCTCAATTGAGCCCAATAAGGCCCATGGACATAAGGGGTCGAAATTCATGTAGTAATATACATGAATAATTAATTTGATTTTGTTAATCCTAATTAGATTAGGAATATGAATTAAATTAATTAAGAGATAATTAAGTTAGATGTTTTAATTAGATTAATATACTCCTATTATTATCCAATAAGGTTATTATTATTATCCTTAATATATTAGATATATAGTGAGATAATAATTAGGAATTCTATTCCGAATGGAATTCCTATTCAGTAACCTAATTCTATCTAACTAGGGATTAGATACAAGAGATTATAAATACCCCTTCCCTTGAGATTTTCGCAATCCAAGCAAGCTATACCCTACTTGTGATTTTTGAAATTCACCTAGTCCAAGAGAGAGAAAATTCGACACCCCTAGTTTGAGGACGAGATTTCTCTACGGCTTCGTTTGATCAATTAATTTTCATCTATTTCTTTTATCCTTGATCTTGTGTTGATTAGTTAGAGGCAATCTACTTTGGTTGCTATTCAACGGTTGATACTAAATTAATCTTCCCGTGTTTTATTTCGTGTTTGGGAACTCGAAGAAGAAAAACAAACAAAAGGGAGAAATTCGTTTTACTACTCCTACATCAGGTCAGTTCACGATTTCGCGGATTCCTGGAGATTGAACCGTCGGATCGTCGCGATTTTTGGACAGGAGCTTCTAGACATATTCTTCCACGTTTCCACCGAAGGGATTGTCGTTCGGAGGTCTGGAAGGTCTGTTTCGGATAGGGGCAGATTGGTAGACAGTTTCTATCTCTTTTGAAGTTGTGGGCACTTTGTTTGCAACGGTAGATAGAACTTCTAAAAGGTATTTCTTCTTATCCTTCTTTATATGAAATAACGGTTAACGGATCTTGTGGTTAAATGGAAATAGGTTAAATTTTTTATATTTCCGCTGCTATACCTTAGCCTAATTTCCAACAGTGGTATCAGAGCCATCGTTAAATCCGTTATTTCATATATGAAAATTTAGAAGTTTTCAATAGGATTGAATAAATATTTATAGTTAGGATTAATTAACAAATTGTTTTGATTAATTAATTCTAAAGATAAATAAGTTTTAATTAATTGTTAATTAAAACAGATTATGCGTATGTTCCTAATTATTTTGGTTGATAATCATTATAACAAAATCTATTAGTTTTATAGTTAGATTGATAAAATTAGTTTTATTAATTCTAAAGATAAAACGGAAATCTATAGTAGTTTTTCCTATTTTCTGAAAATCGTTTTAAAACCGTTTTAGAACTGATATATATATATATATTTAAAATCGTTTTTATATTTAAATATATATGTTTCAGAAATTGATAGTTTTCTGTTTTGATTATCGAATGAAAATTTGTTTAAAAGTTTGTTTTACCAATTTGTAAATCAAAATGTTAAATGAATTAAAATCAAAATAATTGGGACGTGCATAATTAAAGTTTTGTATAGTTATATTAATCTAAAAATTAATATAAAAGATACGAAACTATTAGAAGTAAAATTGGATAAAAGTTAATTTGATATGTTAATGTGATTAACATAAATATTACATAAGATAGTTATGTAATCAACCAATTAAATTTATTTAATTGAGTCTATGCATGTTTGGAGTTATGGACATATTTGGACCCTCTTTAGTCTTTTGGTATTTTTGAAATAGGGCCTGCGAGTCCTGCCTTTCTACTATCTATTGTAATTTCTCCTCTCATCTGATTCCCTTCAATTCAATTGAAGTTTTCTTTAGTAGTATAGAAATTAATATGTAATTTCAAGGCTCCAGGGAGAAGAATGAGGACCTAAAGAGAAATATGTAATAGTTAGTATTTCCTTAGGTTTGCCCTTTTATTCCGTCTCTGGCTCGACGGAATAATTTAGATGATATGTCCATGATAACAAGTAGAGAAATTCTGATCAACTTCCGTCCCTGTGGGGGCGTCGTTGGGTTCGACGGGGGGAAGCTCCGATGCCAAAGTCAGTAAGATGATTCAAGGAAACAAACTGAATTGACAAAGGTTGTGAGAATGTGTACCTTGATAGCCTAGGGAATCAGGCTATATATAACTGAGAAGTCGTAACCTTCAGGAAACTAGAAAGTCTCCATTAATGGCGGTTACGAGTTATCTCTAACCTGGCAGTTAGCTAATTGATAACTCATTAATGATCTTTATGACCGAGTCGGCGGCCAGCCGTTATAATGGCGAATCAGGTGAATGAAGAGATTCGCCTCATAGGTCCGCCAGCGGATCTCTCAGAGCAGATCCGTGGAGATCCGCCCGCCAGCTCCCTTTTGGGGATCACTACGCGGCGTTCTTGAGGTGAATATCCCTTTTAGTCCTCGGGTTAATATCTCGATGTTATCAGAAGCCCCCCTAAAATGCCCTTAAAGTCCTTTAGGGCTTTTGAGCTTCCGCGCGCCGTCATAAACACCTGCATTAATGACCACACTGTTCAATGCCAATGGATGAATGACACGTGTAGTGGACGCACTGTTCCAGGAAGGAGAAAACTTTCTTCTTCCTCTTTCGCTTTCTCTTTCTTCTTCACTTCTTCGTTTTTTCTCCATTGTTCAAAGCTTTTTCCGGGAATTTTTTCAGAGTTTCGCACCAAGCTTCCGATTTCCCATGTAAGTTCATTTTATTTTGTTTAACTTTTCTCTGGATGTTTAGAAGTTCGTCTTCATCTTCTAGGTCAACTTCAGAACTTTTTAATTCAACCTCTTCTCCTGAAATAGAAGTCGATTTTAGTTGGACCACTTCGTCATCAGAGAATTCCTCTTCTTCCGAGGGCACGATTAACTCTGTTTTAGCTGGGTTTAGTGACTCGGCGCGTAATCATTATCAAACTCGTTCCACTAGGAACCCGACTCATTTTACTTTTGTCTCTGACGCCGCTCCGGCCGGTACATCTGGGTGGTTTCCGGGGACAATGGCCTCTTCTTCGATTCCTCCTAGGAAAAAGAATCCCCGAGCGGAGTCTACTCCGTCTCGTATGAGCGCCGCGGATCTAGTGGATCTGGCGAATCGCTTTCCCTGGATCAAGAACTATGAGACCCAGCTTGCCGTATCTCATCAACGTCCTTCCTGTCCGCCTAGCGGTTTCCTTACAGTATACTGTAGTCACGTGGAGAGAGGGTTCCGACTTCCTCTTCCGAAGATGATGGCGGACATCCTCTCCTATTTTGACATCACGGTTAGCCAGCTACATCCCAACTGTTGGTTGGATATCGCTTTAGACTGCTACCTCGCCTCAAATTTAGGAGTAGTATATACGGGTCGTATCTTTAGAGCTTTTCACAAACCATCAAAACGGAAGTCCGAATCCTATCTTACGTTCGCCAAATTTGGAGTGTATTCGCCCTTTAGTGACAAAATGTCCAATGTCCATTGCTGGGATGAGAGATTCTTCTACGTGAAGATAAAAGATGGCGAACCACTGGGTTTTCCTTCGTTTTGGAATCCCATGCCGCTACATATGGCGGGCGATATGCGAATTTTAACGGATAGTGATGAGAAGGTGGCGGAGCTCATGAAGCAGATCAAGGCGGATGCATGGACATATGCAGATGCCTTAGCTTTCATGATGAGTGATATTCCATTGATTCGCCGGGAAGGGGATCAATTCATTTACTCAAAGATTACGCAATTTGACCAAGGTACCTTTCATTTCTTCGTGAACTTTGATTACTTTAATGTTTTCTTTGGCAGGGGTTTATCTAAGGCCAATGACGCTCTTGCAGAGAAGCGTAGGAAGTTTCTGGAGGCTGAAGCACACAAGAAAGATCAAGCGGCGAATCCTCAAGTGGATACTGGAAAACGTCCTGCAGAAACAGTGGTTGAGCTGCCACTAAAGAGGAGGAAGCTTACCACCACTGGAGGCCCTAAGCTTATGGCGAATGCCATGAGGTCCGCCAGGCCTGCTGGGGAGATTGCACAGGTAGTTTACCTTTTATTTTTATTTGTTCATCAAGTTTTGGGCTTGATTTCTAACCCCTGAACGTTTATGTAGACGGCGAAACCCGATATTGGTGGATACTGGTCTGCCAAATTTGGAGCCCAAGGTTCTTTCGAGAATGAATCCATCCTAAACGATTTGGATGAGGCCTTAGGTCAGGTGGGCGAAGTGCAGAGGAATCATAACCAGATTCCTGGTTCCATTCATGCGCAAAAGGGGAAAACGGAGCTCCTCATGGTGAGTTCCTTTAGAAAGGATTTCGTTTTGCAGAAAATACTAGTCCTTCATTCCTTTTTGACTGAATTGTTTGTTTTTGACAGTTGTATACTCGCATACGTACCATAGAAACAGAGCTCCTTCAAAATGTGGCGGATAAGGCAACCGTCGAGAAGTTAGAGAAAGAGGTAGCGGAAGCCAATGCAAATATCGCTTCTGCTACTGCAAACCTCGCTTCCGCTAATGCAAACCTTGCTTCCGCCACAGCCGCCTTGGTTCTTAGGGACGCAGAAATTGAGAAGTTAAAGGCAAAGATCGTGTCTAATGCCAAAAACCACGAGGACGTCCTTGGAGAAGCTGAATATATGGCAGGTGAGCAAGCCTTTTATTACGGCGAAATGCTCATGGCGTACTTCTCACTGGCGCATCCTGAGACTAATTTCACAGATTCGCAATTCGCCATCCCCGAACCAGAGGATGTGGCGAAATTCAACAAAATGTCAGATGCTAAGGAGTACCTCCGTGATTATGTTCGGAGATGGATGAAGGGGCCCATGGAGGAAACCAAGCCGTCCACTACTGTCACGTTAGATGAGCTTGAGGAGGTGCCCCCTAAGGCGGATGAAGAACTGATTCCTGACCAGACTCTTCCCCTTGGTCCCCCATCCTCTGTGGATAAGGAGGTATCTCCGGCTGGCGTATCTGTGGATGTGGAGAAAGAAGATCCCCAAGCAAGCGCCGTGAGCAAGGAAAGCGCAAAGGAGGATGCTCCCATTGTTACTTAGTTTGTTTTTATTTGTAATATTGTAAAAACGCCTTTAAGTACAATTTTCCTTAATCCTTCATGGAAGCTATGTTATTTTACCTTTACGTTTGCGTAAGGAAATATATAGGCATCTAGGATTTGTGTTGGAGTAGGTGGCCAGCCATACTCCATTGTGTGAACCTTTGTGAAGGTTAGAAGCTGTTCTATTCCTTCTAGAGGAAGTAAAGCTGCCTAGGGGATCAGTTTGCTACCGATCTTTGAGGTGAAGTGATCCGCCTGTAGGACTTGTGAATCCTTCTCTGGGAAGGATATGAGAGTGTAAAGACCTTGCGTCCAAGGATCGTTTTAACTCTATTGGAGATTGGGATTCGCTTAGAGACGGATCCGCCCATAAGGTTGATGCTCTTATGTCTTTAAGGTGAAAAGAAAGTAGCTATAAGATAGCGATACGTTGTAAATGTGGAGAGCGTTGGATGCCCCCCTTCTTTTTAAGACTGGAATATTGATATTGCTGCAATAATCTTTAAAAAGAACATAGATAATAGAACAAATGATGTTTATTAATGGGAGAAATGCTATATTACAGCAAGTAGGTCTTATAGGTGAGCCTCGTTAAAACCTTTAATAAGAAAAACCACATGGGAAAAAGCTTATTAAAGGAAAAAGAGTACTCAAGACCGTGTGTACACTTCATTTTCTGACAAAATATTTGCGGAGATTTTGGAGGTTCCATGTGCGTGGCAGTATGTTACCCTCCATGTCTTGGATTTTAAATGTGGCGAACCCAATCTTGTCCACTATCTGATATGGACCCGTCCAGTTGAGCCCTAACTTGCCCTTGCCTTCTCGAGACTGGACTTTGTCAGCCTTTCGGAGCACAAGATCACCCACATTTAGATCCACAAGCTTGGCGTTTTTATCATGGTAAGCTGCGATCCGCTGTTTATATGCCGCCATGCGCACATAGGATTGGTCCCTGCGATCTTCTATCTGATCTAGGTGCTCCCTTAGCTGTTTACCGTTGTCTTCTTCACAATAAAAGGCCACTCTATCATTGGGGACCTGTATTTCGACTGGGATCACGGCTTCGACTCCATGAGAAAGGGCGAATGGTGTTTCCCCTGTGGCCGTCCTTGGGGTGGTGCGATAAGCCCATAGAACGCTTGTCAGCTGGTCCGCCCACTTCTTATCATGCTCTCCCAATCTCTTCTTTATCCCCTTTACGATCGTCCGATTTGTAACCTCAGTCATCCCGTTGGACTGGGGATAATAAACGGAGGCAAATCTGTTCAAGATGCCCAACCCTTCACAGAAAGCTTTGAATTCGCCACAGTTGAACTGTGTTCCATTATCGGTGATGATGGTATGTGGAACACCGTATCTTCCCACGATGTTGTCTTTGACAAATTCCACCATTCGTTCTGCAGTGATGGAGGAAACAGCTTCGGCTTCTACCCACTTAGTGAAATGGTCCACTGCTACTACCACGTACCTCCTCTGTCGGCGAGTCGGAGGAAATGGGCCAACAATGTCTATTCCCCAGAGGGCGAATGGCCGTCCTTCTATGATGGGCCTCTGGATATGTTTGGCAGTATGTGATTCATTCGCATGAATCTGGCAACTGTGACAAGATTCTACCAATTTTTGGGCATCCAATTCTGTCGTGGGCCAGTAGAAACCCGCTAACCTAGATTTCTTCAGGATGGCGGCGGATGCTTCATGAGCCCCACATGATCCCTCATGTAGCTCTTTGAGGATTTGTTGTCCCTCTTCCGGCAGAATGCACTTCAACCAGGGATGGCTAAAGGATTTTCTGTAAAGGCCGTCATTGATCATGGAGAAATAAGCCGCTCTCCTAACTATCCATCGTGCCTCTTCTTTGTCCTCAGGTAAGGTTCCATTTAGCAGGTATTGGCGGATGACCGATCTCCAATCATCTTCTACCGTTGTGAGTAGGGATACTTCCTCTGGGGCGAAGGCTGGAGCTATTTTAACTTCGAAGGAACAATCCGGATCTGTCCAGTTCTCCTCACAAGAGGCCATTTTGGCCAAATGATCCGCCTCTGTGTTGGACTCCCTTGGTACATGAATCAGTTTCCATTTAGTTTCCTTAGTCTCAAGGTGATCCAATAATTTTTTGACTTCTGCTACGTATTTGGCCAGAACCTCGTCTTTCACCTCGTAATTCTTGATTACTTGGTTGACCATTAGCTTAGAATCACTATAGATCACAATCCGCTCAGGAGTGATTTCTTTGAGTAGGCGTAATCCCAATATCAGAGCTTCATATTCAGCAGCATTATTAGTTGCATGGAAATTTAATTTTGCTGCGTACCGTAATTTTATCTATTGGGGACCCTTGATCACAACACCTACACCAGCTCCATCCGCCGAGGAAGCGCCGTCGGTGTACATTGTCCATTCCTCTACTGGAGGCTTGGGATGATCTATCCCTTCATCAGTGAATTCATTCACAAAGTCTGCCAGGACCTGACTCTTTAAAGCTGACCTGCTTTCATATCTTACATCGAATTCGCCCAGGCGAATTGCCCATTCCATCAACCTTCCCGAAGTGTCTGGTTTCTGCAACACCTTTCTCATTGGTATATTTGTTCGAACCACTACAGTATGCGCCTGAAAATATGGCCTAAGGCGGATTGCCGTGGTGACAACAGCCAGCGCCATTTTATCAAGTTTAGAATATCTGGTTTCGGCGTCTTTCAGAATCTTGCTCACATAATAAATTGGAAATTGCTGGCCATCCTCCTCTCGTATCATGACCGTGCATACGGCTTTATCCGTAACTGATACATACATGTAGAGGTCCTCTCCCTTCAAAGGTCGACTCATCATGGGTGGCTCCGTGAGGAACCGCTTGATTCCTTCGAAGGCTCTTTCACAATCCTCATTCCACTCGAATGCCTTTTGCTTGTTAATGACCTCGTAAAAGGGCTGACATCTGCGAGCTGAACAAGAGATAAACCTGCCCAAGGCTATGATACGCCCATTAAGGCGTTGTACCTCTCTGATATTCCGTGGTGCTTGCATTTCTAGGACAGTCTTAACCTTGTCAGGATTTGGGCTAACTCCTTTTTCGCTGATCATGAACCCTAAGAATTTCCCATACGTCGCACCAAAAGTACACTTCTCTGGATTCAGTTTAATGTTGTGGCGTCGGAGTACGTCCAGTACCTTCTTTATATCATCCGCATGCTTTTCTATAGTCGTACTTTTGATGATCATGTCATCTACATAGACAGAATAGTTGTCCCATTTACTATCTGTGAATATCTTGTTCATCATCATCTGATAAGTTGCACCTGCGTTCTTAAGCCCAAAGGGCATAACTTTGAAACAATAAGTGGCATGGTGTGTTACGAACGAGGTCTTGATTCTATCTGAGGGCTCCATGGGGATCTGATGATAACTTGACTTCACATCAGTAAAGGAGTACATGGCGTGACCGGCGGTTCCGTCTACGAGCATGTCAATACATGGCAAAGGGTAGTTGTCTTTGGGGCAAGCTTTGTTGAGATCCGTAAAGTCAATGCACATGCAGTAAGATCCGCCTGCTTTTTTCACCAAAACGACGTTCGCCAACCACTGTGTGTAAAGCACCTCCTCAATGGCGTCCGCCCGCTGGAGCTTGGTGATCTCTTCTTCTATCACCTTCTGCCTTTCCGGGCCATGGTTTCTTCGTTTCTGAGCCACGGGAACTGCATCTTTATCAATGTTGAGCTTGTGAGTGATCACGTCTGGACTGATTCCGGGGAGAATTTCATCCTTCCATACGAAAACATCTTCCGCCTCACAGAGTACCTTAGTGATTGCATTTTTAATTTCGCCGTTGAGCCCTTTAGCCATTCGCACCTGCTTTTCATCCGCCATAAGGTACATTTCGGTCTCGCCCAAGGCCATTGTGACGCGCTCCTCTTCATCTTCCTCCTTAGATTGGGGCGGATCATTAGTGATGCCGAATATGTCTCCTGGGCCACCTTTTGGCTACCTCTGATCATTACACCTCCCTTGGCCGTGGGAATGTAAAGTGTTAAGTGGCGTATGGAGATAAGGGCTGCAACTTCGGAGATAAAGGGTCGTCCGAGGATGATATTGTAAGCTAACTGACCATCCAAGATAGAAAATTCCAGATCACCCTTCCAGACCTGATCATCGTCTGTAAGCTCACAATCCAGAGTGACTTGGCCTTTTGTTTGGATAGTATGTCCCGTCACTCCCAAGATATCGACCACAGTTGGCTCTACTTGAACAGGATCAATCATGAGTTTGGAAAAAGCTCCTCTAGTGATGACATTACATGAACTCCCAGTATCAATCATTACTCTTTTCATCTCCCAGCCTTCTACCATCATAGTGACGACCAGTGCATCCGCATGGGGAGATATTTCAGGAACTACATCGGAAAAGGGGCGATTTAACGACGTCCTGTCAAGGGCGGCAGTCCTTGCCTTTTTTAGCATTGGCTGGTATCCAGGTCCGCCTGCTATGACATTGATGGTACCCTTTCCTTTCTTCTTTGGGTCCTCCTTGGGTCTATCACCATCTCCTCTCTTGCCTTCGGTTTGGATGAACTGATCCAATTTGCCCCTCTCTATGAGACGCTCGATTTCTCGAGCTAACTCCCAGCATGCGTCAGTGTCATGGCCATTTTTCCTGTGATATTTACAATAGTTTTTAGGATTTTTACCATTATTGGTGTACTCCCCTCCCTTCGGTTCGGGGTATGAAATGCTCCGCTTGTGTTGACTGTTCTCGATCCACATAAGGACTTCACTTTTAGAAGCATTGAGAGGTGTGAAAGAGGTGACAAACGTTGATTTGTTCTTAGAATCTCTTCGCCTGTTTCTAGAGGAAGAGTCCTGACGCTTGTCTCTGTCTCTATCTCGGGGACGAGATTCGCCCTTGTCCCTTTTCGGCGATGATGGTGAACCTCGGCGAATGTCATCCACCTCTATAAAATCTTTACAACGCTCCATCAACTCTGCCATGCTGGTGGGTTTCTTTCGAATGAGATCTTCCTGCAAACTCTTATAGGTGGTATTTCTTACGAAACATTCCACAGCTACAGAGATATCCACATCAACGATTTGTATGCACAGCTGGTTGAAAGTGTCCACATACTCCCGAAGGGATTCATTCGCCTTCTGCTTTAACTCAAAAAGCTTCCCGGATTTCACCACTGGAGGAATACAGCCAGCGAATTTAGCGTAAAATTCCCTGCTCAATTGATCAAAGCTGTTTATCGAACCTGGAGGTAAAGATTGAAACCACAAATAGGCTGGGCCCCCAGCGTGGTAACAAACATTTTGCAGAGCACGGGCTCGGTGGCACAGTTGAGCCTAAGCAGTATTCGATATTTTCTAACGTGAGCTTCTGGATTGTCACTTCCTGTGTATATTGCAAGATTGGGAATTTTAAAAGCTCTGTCTGTTTCCTCCGCTTCGATCCAAGCTGCGAAAGGCGAATCCCTATTGGCGAACGGGTTATGCCTAGAATTTTCTTCATTCATACGGAGCACCAGAGCTCTAACTCTATCATCAAAATTTTCCGGATCCGCCCCGGGGCGACCTCCTCGTGGCGATCTGCTTGGGGAAGAAGAAGAAGAAGAGTTTGATTCAGACGATGGGTTTGATGGTGAACGCCCTCCTCCGTTACCGCATCCGCCCCCTCCACTACCTCCTCCTCCGCCACCTCCACCTCCGCCTCCTCCGCCAGGGGGAGCCGATCCGTTTCCCCCCTGGCTTCCTGACGGGATGTGTCCAACAGTTCCCGAAGGTGGTGGTGGTGGTGGTCCACTTGGATGAGGTATCTCTCTTGGCCTTTTACTCCGTCTACGGCCAGTAGATGGGGGTGATCTACCATGATGGGAGGATCTCGGTCGTCGAGGCGAAGGTGACCTGGACCGCCTGCCTTTCTCCTTTCTATGCTTTTTGTGCGTTCGCCCTCTGGATCCTCCAGGGGGGAGATTCGTCCGTGGGCGCCTGGGAATATTGGGTCCATCCAGGTTTAACCCTGGTCTTGCGGATCCACCCGGTAAGGATGAATTATTTCTTTGACTTCCTTCAGCGCCATCAGGAAATAACTCATGATTGATTTGCCGTTCGCCAGTCGACGTCGTGGTGGTTATCATAGAATCCGTGTTGTGAGCTTGGAGGAATGAAGAACTTTGGGCGCCCGGTCCAAAGCTCAACAAAGGCCAAGATGATATGGCCGATGTGGACGCCATGCTCCAATGTGGAGGGAGGGTCATAAATGACCGCATGCGATTCCCTGTCTCGGTTCCAAACCGCTCTCCAATTGCTTGGGCACACATATTGATGAAAGCATCTAGAGGCATACTATTTTCGATGTGCGTTGCAGGAGCAGTTGAATCAGTGCGGCCAGCACTAGATGGTGTAACTAATGGTGTTTCAATCCCTGAGGAGGGATTTTGATCTCCATTTGTCATAGTTTTTTAGTGTGAACGAAAAACCCTTTGTTTGGTTAAGGATTCCACCTTCACCGCACCAATTGATAACAAGTAGAGAAATTCTGATCAACTTCTGTCCCTGTGGGGGCGTCGTTGGGTTCGACGGGGGGAAGCTCCGATGCCAAAGTCAGTAAGATGATTCAAGGAAACAAACTGAATTGACAAAGGTTGTGAGAATGTGTACCTTGATAGCCTAGGGAATCAGGCTATATATAGCTGAGAAGTCGTAACCTTCAGGAAACTAGAAAGTCTCCATTAATGGCGGTTACGAGTTATCTCTAACCTGGCAGTTAGCTAATTGATAACTCATTAATGATCTTTATGACCAAGTCGGCGGCCAGCCGTTATAATGGCGAATCAGGTGAATGAAGAGATTCGCCTCATAGGTCCGCCAGCGGATCTCTCAGAGCAGATCCGTGGAGATCCGCCCGCCAGCTCCCTTTTGGGGATCACTACGTGGCGTTCTTGAGGTGAATATCCCTTTTAGTCATCGGGTTAATATCTCGATGTTATCAGTCCATAACGCCAATGTATGTGAATGTATGTGTCTGATGTATGCTAAAGCAAATCAAGACTAAGTTAGATTATGAGACCTAGAATAAAATCCCTCATTAAAAAGTTAAGTAAATAAACAAGTTATTAAAATCGGTTGCCCCTCCCTAATATTATAATTCAGCCGGCAGTGCTGAGGGCTTTTGGGTTGTTGAGTAAACTCAAGCTCGGGGTCCTTTCGGTAACACCTGAATTATCGAAAATCATTTTTCATGAATATGGGGTAATACTTAAATTAGATTATGATAATTGGATGAGTAAACTCATGTTGTCATAAACTAATGGGCAAGACAGTTGGGATTAATATGAATAGCATATTAGTTACTAATGTGGTTAGTAACCCAATAACCTAGGAATCACATTAAAGATGTGATTGATTACATGAATCTACCTAATGAATGAGACTAGCTTGTTGAGTAAACTCAAGGCGAAATCTCAGGAGTTAGGATCCTAGCTCACTAAAGGATTTGTGAAATTCTTCGAATTAATATGGAGGGCTATTAATTTGGTAAAATAGTGGGAGCAATCTAAAATAAACTAAAAGGCCTATAATTTTAGATTGATATACTTTAAGCAAATGAATGACATACATTTACTCTTTCTCACTCTCAGGTTTAATTAAACCCACTCTTATAATCATGACTAAAACCAATCTGCAAAACATTCTTACCGATAACAAATTGAATGGTTCAAACTTCACCGACTGGTTTCGTAACCTCAAAATTGTTTTGAAGTTCCATAAAATAGGGTATGTACTTGATACATCGATACCCCCTCTCCCTGCTGATGATGCTCCCATTGAGGAAATTGATGCTTACCAGAAGCATAAGGCTGATGATGATCATGCCAGATGCATCATACTTGCATCGATGACACCGGAATTACAAAGGCAACATGAGGAAATGGATGCCTATTCCATCATCATGCACCTAAAGGAATTGTTTGGGAAACAAACCAGGTGCGAACGCTACGAGATATCCAAGTTGCTATATCGTAGTAGGATGCAAGAGGGCACATCTGTCATGACACATTGTGTCAAGATGATTGGCTACATTACCAAACTTTCTAGTATTGGATTTGCGATGGATAACGAATTAAGTATAGACTTAATTCTTCAATCCCTCCCAGAAAGTTATTCACAGTTCATTATGAACTATCAGATGAATGACTTGCAAACCTCTCTTGAAGAGCTTGCAAATATGCTCAAGTCAGTTGAGCCCAATATGAAGAAAGACAAAGCCATACCGGCTCTTGTCATAGAGGGATCAAAGAAGAGGAAAGGGAATTCTCCCAATCCTAAATATATCCCAAGAAAGGTAAGAAAGCCGTGCCCAACAAAACTAAGGGAAAGGAAGTGAAGAAGCCCAAAGGAGAGTGCCACTTCTGTGGTAAAGACGGGCATTGGAAAAGAAACTGTTGGTGTACCTAGCCTTCCTCAAAAGGGGAAGAACACATCTGGTATGTTTTATATTGAAATTTCACAGTCTGAATCTTTTGGTACTTGATACCGGATGCAGCCTGAGGATATTCCAGGAATATCTAGAAATATTATTTCTATTAGCCGCCTTGTTGACGACGGCTTTTCATATTTCAATAAAAGACAAACGTTGCATTTTTTATAGAGATTCGATCTTTTATTTTTCAGGAATATCACAAAATGGGATTTATGTGTTAGATGACAAAATTTCTGTTTTCGCAATTGATACCAAAAGACATAAGCTAGATAATTCAACTTACTTGTGGCATTGTCGTTTAGGCCATATAAACAAGAGACGCATGCTAAAGCTACATTCAGATGGGCTTATAGATCCGATCGATCCCGAATCATTGGAAACATACGAATCATGTTTAAAAGGTAAAATGACAAAGACACCCTTTAGCAATAAAGGTGAGCGTGTATCAGACACTCTAGGACTCATTCATTCAGATGTATGTGGTCCTATATCAGTCCAAGCAAGAGGAGGATTCAGATTCTTCATAAGCTTCATAGATGACCATACCCGATATGGTTACATCTACTTGATGAAGCACAAGTCAGAAGCTTTTGAGAAATTCAAATGCTTCAAGAATGAAGTAGAAAATCAATTAGGAAAGAAAATAAAGACAATTCGATCTGATCGAGGTGGCGAATATCTTTCAGATGATTTTCTGAATTATCTAACTGAATGTGGGATACGCTCACAATGGACACCTCCATATACACCACAACATAATGGTGTGTCCGAGAGGAGAAACCGTACCCTATTAGATATGGTATGATCCATGATGAGCATGACCTTACTTCCAAAGACGTTATGGGGCTATGCCTTAGAAACTGCCCTCTTCACCCTAAATCGAGTACCAACTAAATCCGCTAGTTCCACATCATATGAATTGTTCGTTGGTAGGAAACCCGTGTTTTCATTTATGAGAATATGGGGTTGTTCAGCCTTTGTCAAACGCATTGCGTCCGACAAACTAGATTCGAAATATGATAAATGTTTCTTCATCGGATACCCTAAGGAAACTATAGGATATTACTTCTATCATCCAGATGATCAGAAAGTAATCGTATCCAAGCACACAACCTTCTTAGAGAAAGAGTTTCTCGAAGAAACACAAAAGGGAAGCATGATTGAACTTGACGAAGTTCAAGAAGAAGAAACACCGACTGAAACAATAGAGGCGGTTGAGGTACCCAAAGGAGTCCCATTAAATGAGACTCCAGTGCCACCTATTCGTAGATCACAAAGAGTTCGTGAACTCCTAGTTAGATATGGTTTTCTAGTGGGAGATGATAATGAGGTTCCCGTGTTAGACGATGAACCCGAAAACTACGGAGAGGCTCTTACTAGTCCAGATTCTAAAGCATGGCTTGAGGCCATGGATTCTGAAATGGATTCCATGTATACTAACCAAGTGTGGACTTTGGTTGATCCACCCGAAGGGATAATACCTATTGGGTGCAGGTGGATCTTCAAAAAGAAGACAGACATGGATGGAAAGGTTAGCACCTACAAAGCTAGGTTAGTAGCGAAAGGATATCGTCAGAAGCAAGGAATTGATTATGACGAAACTTTCTCTCCTATGGCTATGTCCAAATCAATCAGAATCATGCTTGCAATTGCCGCTCACTACGATTATGAGATTTGGCAAATGGATGTGAAAACAGCTTTCCTAAATGGAAACCTGCTTGAGGATGTATATATGATGCAGCCTGAAGGTTTCATATCGAAGGATGCAAATAAAGTTTGCAAACTTCAGAGATCCATTTATGGAATCAAGCAAGCATCTAGAAGCTGGAATAAGCGTTTTGACGAAACCATAAAACAATTTGGTTTTGAACAAAATTGCGAAGAAGCTTGCATTTACAAGAAAGCAAGTGGGAGCTCTATAGCATTTCTCATACTATATGTGGACGATATATTATTAATGGGAAATGATGTTGCTCTCTTACAGTTAGTGAAAGTATGGTTATCTGGTAACTTCTCAATGAAAGACCTTGGTGAAGCAGCTTATATACTTGGTATAAAGATCTATAGAGATAGATCGAGAAGACTGCTTGGTCTTTCACAGGCTACATACATTGAAAAGGTGCTAAATCGGTTTAGCATGCTTGAATCGAAACGAGGTAACTTACCCATGTTACATGGAGTAAAGTTAAACAATCATCAATGTCCTAAAACCGATGATGATAAACGACGCATGGCTGTAGTCCCGTATGCCAGCGCAATCAGTTCGATTATGTATGCTATGCTATGCACTAGACCTGACGTAGCGTTCGCGTTATCTGTAACGAGTCGTTACCAAGGGAATCCGGGAGACGAGCATTGGATTGCCGTCAAGAACATTCTTAAGTACTTGAGAAGAACTAAAGATATGTGCCTAGTGTACGGAGAAGGTGATCTGAAAATAGAAGGATTTTCAGACGCAAGTCATCTCACAGATGAGAATGATTATAAATCCCAATCAGGATACCTGTTTATCTTGAATGGGGGTGCGGTCAGTTGGAAGAGTTCCAAGCAGGGAAGCGTAGCTTTCTCTACGACCGAGTCAGAGTATATCGCAGCTGCGGAAGCAGCAAAGGAAGCGGTTTGGATTAGAAAGTTCATTACAGAACTAGGTGTGGTGCCTGACATTGTCAATCCCATTACACTGTACTGTGATAACAATGGAGCCATTGCGCAAGCAAAGGAACCACGGTCTCATAATGCATCCAAGCATTACCTTAAGCGATACCACATCATTAGAGAGATTGTGGCTAGAGGAGATGTGAGAATAGAAAGAGTACCTACAGAGGACAACGTTGCAGATCCGTTGACAAAGCCTTTAACCCAGAGAATACACGATCGTCATTTAATTTCTACTGGGATAAGTTTTAGAAACAATTGGCTTTAGTCCAAGTGGGAGTATGTTGGGGTTTAGTGTCCTATAGACAATTGTTCTAGGATACAAACTTAATGTAAATGAATTGTTCTTTATATCATTTGTTTAATGAGATATATGTTTTATAACTATATAAAAGCAATCCCTTTTTAAGCACTAAATAAAGTCTAATAAAAGGAAATCCGTAAGTTTATTTAAAGTGATTATAAAGCGTTCATACAAGCATGAAGTGAGACAAAACTTTATAGTAAACTGATAAACTTAAAACCACCCCAAGTCAAGTGATATGTTTGGGATTGACATATCACTGTTGAGACTTGTATGTAACAATGTCTTCTGTCCGACAGAAAGCTGATCTCACAAGCTTCATATATACAGATATCTAGACAGTTACATAGATCCGATGAAACGTTGTTCATTAGGATTGAGGATCCGATTTGAGATAAGAGGATGGGTAGATTCATCCTTGTCACATGTTCATCTCATTGGTATTAATAGGTATAACTAATCCTCAGACTCAAAGGAATATTAATTGGTATTCTGGATTACGGAATGTGATGCCTTGACTCTGGTGTAACATGATCCTTAACAGAGATGACTCTGGGGTGTGAACAGTAGACGTTGGGTATCACAGGAAGTAATTGCGGAGTCGTTATATATTGGATTGAGCATTTATCACTCTCGATAAATGGGAGATACATCCATGGATCGCTTGTGGAAGACTCGACTCTAAATCCTTGCAAGTTGATAGCTTAAGAGTAAGAAATACAGATTTCACTTAACCTATCTTTTTGAGTTGACTCGGCCTGTACAAGTAAAACGAACGTCTCGCTATATGTGACTTGACATCACCTATAGTCATAAGATTCAGTTCAAGGATGTAGTTGATAAAGGATCGAATTATACTGTAACTAATACAGAAAGGTTAACGACAGAATCAACCTGTCTTTTTATAGCTCTGGGGGAATGATTACGGACTTGCTAATCACATACTCTGTTAATCATTCCGTTATGCAAAGATGAAATATAATTCTTTGAAAATTAATTTAATAACGTTGCATACGGCTAGAAGCAATAAGAACCTAATGGATCACACATAAGACTTGGAACCTAAAAGAGAGATAGATGTTAATTAATTGATAGAAGCCCAATTGAGCCCAATAAGGCCCATGGACATAAGGGGGTCGAAATTCATGTAGTAATATACATGAATAATTAATTTGATTTTGTTAATCCTAATTAGATTAGGAATATGAATTAAATTAATTAAGAGATAATTAAGTTAGGAGTTTTAATTAGATTAATATACTCCTATTATTATCCAATAAGGTTATTATTATTATCCTTAATATATTAGATATATAGTGAGATAATAATTAGGAATTCTATTCCGAATGGAATTCCTATTCAGTAACCTAATTCTATCTAACTAGGGATTAGATACAAGAGATTATAAATACCCATTCCCTTGAGATTTTCGCAATCCAAGCAAGCCATACCCTACTTGTGATTTTCGAAATTCACCTAGTCCAAGAGAGAGAAAATTCGACACCCCTAGTTCGAGGATGAGATTTCTCTACGGCTTCGTTTGATCAATTAATTTTCATCTATTTCTTTTATCCTTGATCTTGTGTTGATTAGTTAGAGGCAATCTACTTTGGTTGCTATTCAACGGTTGATACTAAATTAATCTTCCCGTGTTTTATTTCGTGTTTGGGAACTCGAAGAAGAAAAACAAACAAAAGGGAGAAATTCATTTTACTACTCCTACATCAGGTCAGTTCACGATTTCACGGATTCCCGGAGATTGAACCGTCAGATCATCGCTATTTTTGGACAGGAGCTTCTAGACATATTCTTCCACGTTTCCACCGAAGGGATTGTCGTTCGGAGGTCTGGAAGGTCTGTTTCGGATAGGGGACGATTGGTAGACAGTTTCTATCTCTTTTAAAGTTGTGGGCACTTCGTTTGCAACTGTAGATAGAACTTCTAAAAGGTATTTCTTCTTATTCTTCTTTATATGAAATAACGGTTAACGGATCTTGTGGTTAAATGGAAATATGTTAAAAATGTTATATTTCCGCTGCTATACCTTAGCCTAATTTCCAACAGAACATGTGTCAGAAATGATAAGCCTAATCCTGAAAGTCAGACTGCATGGTCTCCCTGAGTCAACTACCCTACGCGGGACGTACCACCTTACACGCGGGGCGTGTAAGGAAGTTCTTCAATCCAAAAAGCTCAGAGACTCATTTACGCGGGGCGTGCTTCAACTGCACGAGGCGTAAAAGACCCAATTCAAGCAATAAAATCTCAGATACTCAACCACGCGAGGCGCACCCAAGTCTACGCGGGGCGTGGTTGAGACAACAAGATCTGGATTTGGTCCATATGCAGGAGATTTCTGATGGAATGGGCAACTACGCGAGGCGTACTCCACCATACGCGAGGCGTGTCATGGGAAATCTACAGAAAGTCATGTTCCTCCATGCTTGTATTTTGTGAAATTACAATTCTACCCTTAGCTTGATGTGTATAAATAGGGGCTGACTCTTAGACTAAAAAAAGAAGACACCATTGATATACAATTTTACTATAGTTAAAGCTCTTGTTATTTTTGTTTGAGATTGTATTTATAGAGCAAAACTCTTCCACCTTGAGAGCTTGTTCGTTGATTCCGGCGTTCCATCAAAGTTCCGCTCCATCTCCGCTCACCAAGCTCAAAAGCTCCACCTCCAAGTCTTAAGAGACGGCATTGAGTCCGGTTAGCTAGTTCCGAGGGTGGATTCTTCCTTTTTTACTTGCTAACTAGCTTGCACTCTTCCTATGTACTAGGCTTGGTTGTATTCCGTATTTACGTTTTCCATATTTATAATATATGATTTACAATTTCCGTTTCTATATACATGTTGATGTTTATTGCTTGTTTTGATACTCGTAATTGATTATTGTGTAGGAGAACACGATTTCCGACGCCATTCGGGCTATCTTTAGGGATTCATATAGGTGTTGCCTTACCGGAAGTGACGCTCCAGAAACCATAGGAATTGACAAACCACGGAACTTACGGGCCCTAATTTTTGGTCCCAAGCATTAGACACGCCTTGACTAGGAACCACGTAGTCTAAGTACTTCACGGGTCGGTCACACTACACGTAGTCGTCATTACAAGAGTAAACCGTTAACCGTATATATATATATTGGGAGTCATTGTTGGTCACATTTATAACTTATCGCCATCCGCATCATTTCATAGAGTTTTTGTTATATAAATTTGTCTCAACCGTATTTAGGAGTAGTTTGTAGTTGTTCCCCGAATCAACTCAAAGTATTCACCGCCTAGATAACGTATAAAACCGAGTCGTCTAATACTTGTAGTTATAAATCCCGTGGATTCGATACCCGATCTTAACCGGATTATTACTTGATACGATGGGGTACACTTGCCCCTAAATAGTGGCGTTTAGTAGAGATAGAGTATTTAGAAAGATCACATCCATAGTCGTAACGCACTTATCATAATACACATTTCGTCGTCGTTAAAGAAGCTCTACCTAGCCGTTTACGCCCCATCAAGAAGTTCCGGCCACTTTACTATGCAAGCAAAACATTGAATGAAGCACAACAAAACTATACAACAACTGAGAAGGAGCCTCTAGCGGTGGTATATTCTTTTGATAAATTCCGACCATACTTGGTTTTGTCAAAAGTAGTGGTCTACACTGACCATGCTGCCTTGCGCTACCTGTTTGCAAAGAAAGAGACGAAGAAAGGAAAGGGGATGGCGGGCACTAGCGCTGTTGCGTTCATACCCGACGAGAAGTTGGTCAAGAAACTCTCTCAGTTCAAAGATGCGAACGTCCAACAATACTATGAGGATTTGGCACAACTTGAATTCGGTCTGGTGAGAACGGGTTGCTGGGAAACTTTGAAAAAGCTTAAACTTGCCAGCCGTGTGAAGGAACGTATGGAAGCTGGCCGCTTTGGTTGTTTCTTCGAAATGAAAGAGCCGGCCTACAGAGAACTCACACTGGAATTTTTGGCTACTTTCAAGCACAACCCAGAGATAACAGACCCTGATGAAGAAGGAAAATTTAGTTTTCGTCTCATGACTCACACCCAACGGCCATCTCTGAACACCTTCAACCACCTACTCGGTGCAACAAACGACGATGACTTGGAGTCAGAGGCATTCAAGGGGGCTTTCATTGAAACCCCTGACGAGTTCGACCCTCCGACTTTCTGGCATTCTATCTTGGGCCATCCAAGTTATGATGGGAGTGCTTCTAAGTCTCCAACATCGAGGATTATGCCCTCCGTTATCTATATAAGCTGGTGTCAGGGACTATATTTGTAAGAGAGAATCAAGGCACCATTCCAAATGCATATCTAGCAGCTCTGCGGAGCATGGTAACTGGGCGAAGGATGAACTTGGGATTCTGGTTCGGTGAGTATGTTAGTGCCTTTGGGCGAAAGAATTCTTCCCTAATTTGTTATGGCAGCATCGTAATGTGCATTGTAGAGGTAATCGGGGTCTTCAAACCTGAAGACCGAAACAGGCTCACGGTGGTAAACCACCCGGATCAAATTGATTTAAAGAGTCTACAGAGTATATTGTTCGGGAAGATGATCAATGGAAAATGGGTATGGATGTCGGACTTTGTCGAGTCAAAGAGAGTGGAGAGCAAAAAGAGAAACAATGAACCGGCGCTATCAGTTTCGTCGGAGTCGGAAAAGCTTGAACAGGCCAAGGACCTTGGTTTCTACCGCAAGTGTTCCAAGCTATCCAACAAGGATATTCTCTCCCAATGTTCGCCCAAACTAGAACCAACAGAGACCAAATACGAGCACTTCAGGCTAAAAATACTCAGTTGCAGGGCGAGGTCAATGTTCTTAAGCACCTCTGTGTGGAGGAAGAGCAAGGGAGGGAGAGTCCATCCGGTGCCTCAATCAAAAGTTCGGTAAGACAAAAACCTGAACCACCCTAAAATGTCGCCTCCTCCTCGAAAGGGGATGGAACTATTCCTGAAAAAGATCGAGAGGTTGATTCCTCTCTTTATCCGCTTGTCTGAGCCTCGTGTGTCACTGTCCAAAAGCATCTGGTAACACCTATAACCCTTCATTTTATTATTTCGCTCCACTATGATCATGTTATGCATTTTCCTGTACCTTCTGAAGTTAACATTGAGGACAATGTTCTATATTAATTTGGGGGTGGGGAATTACAATGTTTATTGCAATATTTGAATACCATAACATGATAAATGTTGGTTGGGGGATTACAATGTCGTTATGGTATGTTTAGCGGATACTAACTTACCCCTGTGACTACTTGGCATAAAAATTAATTGTTGTCTGTCCTTAGTTGATAGACATTATTGCTGTAAATGCGTTGATTCTTTGAGAGTAGGCTAGTACATATTATCTTTAGGGAGAATTTTCTTTGGTAGCCTTGTTAACTGATAGGGGCATTTCGTCCCTATCTTTTAGCGTGATTTACGGTTTAATTTTAGATGAAATAAATAAGTTTAATTGCAAAAATAGTAGATTTTAATAAAATAACGAAATAAAAATAAATTCCGCACTTTCGGGTAATTGTCTTTATTTTGAGTAAATTTAGGAAATAAGACGTCAAGCTAACTCGGCTCTCGAGAATTGTATTTCAGGTACGAGCAAAGAGCAAAAATCCACCGACATACGCGGGGCGTGGAACACATTGTCAGAAATAATTGCTCAATCCGCAGGCACCACGTGGAACTCACCCACTGCCACGCGGGGCGTCCTACCTTCCACGCGGGGCGTATGAGCAATGATAAGCAATAATGTCTCAATCATGAATATCAGACTGCAAGATCTTCTAAGTCAACTGACAATACGCGGGGCGTACAACCATACACACGGGGCGTGTATGGGAAGTTCTTCAGTCCAAAAAACCAGAGACTTACATACGCGAGGCGTGCTTCAGACCACGCGTGGCGTAAAGGACCTAATTCAAGCAATAAAATCTCAGAAGCTCAACCACACGAGGCGTACCCCAGTATATGCGGGACGTGGTTGAGACAACAAGATCCGGATTTGGTCCACATATAGGAGATTTCTGACGGAATGGGCAAATACGCAGGGCGTCCTCCACCACACGCGGGACGTGTCATAGGAAAACTGCAGAAATAATGTAGCTCCATACTTGTGCCTTGTGAATTTACAATTTTACCCCTAGCTTGATGTGTATAAATAAGAGTGACTAGCACTCATTTAGACAGTTTTGGACATACATTTCTTGTTATAGATTAAGCTCTTGCTACATAGTTTTAGATTTTGTTTTTAGACTTTACATAGCAAAACTCTATCACCTTGAGAGCTTGTTCGTTGATTCCGGCATTCCGTCAAAGTTCCGTCCCATCTCCATTCACCAAGCTCGAAAGCTCCACCTCCAAGCCCTAAGAGACGGCCTTGAGTCCGGTTAGCTAGTTCCGAGGGTGGATTCTTCCCTTTTCACTTGCTAATTAGCTTGTACTCTTCCTATGTACTAGACTTGGTTGTATTCCATATTTACATTCTCCATATTTATAATTTATGATTCATAATCTCTTTTTCTATATATGTGTTAATGTTTGCTACTTGTTTTGATATTCGTAATTGATTATTGTGTAGGGGAACGCGATTTCCGACGCCATTCGGGCTATCTTTAGGGATTCATATAGGTGTTGCCTTACTGGAAGTGACGCTCCGGAAACCGTAGGATTTGACAAGCCACGGAACTTACGGGCCCTAATTTCTGATCCCGAGCATTAGACACGCCTTGACTAGGAACCACGTAGTCTAAGTACTTCACGGGTCGGTCACACTACACGTAGTCGTCATTGCAAGAGTAAATCATTAACCGTATATATATTGGGAGTCATTGTTTGTCATATTTATAACTTATCACCATCCATATCATTTCGTAGAGTTTTTGTTATATAAATTTGTCTCACCCGTAGTTAGGAGTAGTTTGTAGTTGTTCCCCGAATCAACTCAAAGTATTCACCGCTTAGATAACGTATAAAACCGAGTCGTTTAATACTTGTAGTTATAAATCCCTTGGATTCGATACCCGGTCTTAACCGGATTATTACTTGATACGACGGGGCACACTTGCCCCTAAGTAGTAGCGTCTAGTAGAGATAGAGCATTTAGGAAGATCACATCCATAGTCGTAACGCACTTATCATAATATACATTTCATAGAGCTCTACCGGACACTCATCAAGTTTTTGGTGCCGTTGCCGGGGATTTATAATTTCTTGCAATATTAGACAAAAACGTTTTATTGTTAGTCTAAGCAGTATCTTTATATAAATTGTTTATATATACTTGTTACTAACAATATTCTTTCTTGTTTATAATTCTTTCCATTTATTTATTTTATGCACACCCGATCTCGGAGTGATACTCTCGTTCCTATTGATCTTGAAATTGAACGCACTCTTTGTAGGATTCGAAGAGAGAAAATGGCAAACCTCAACAATGAAGCTAACCAACCCGAGGTCAACCAAAGGCCGCTGGTGCAACCCGTGAATAACAACCGCAATGGTGGAGGCAATGACATGCGCTCGATGGTGGAGATTCTCGCTCCGCATCGCCCTCAAAATCGCAACGGAATCGTTGCCCCCACCATTCCAGCTAACACATATGAAATCAAGACTAGCATGATCCAACTCATCCAACAACTTGGCCAGTTCGGAGGGGAACCCCATGAAAACCCTAACGAACATCTCGATAAATTTCTTATGTGTGCCGAAACTTCTCGGCAAAACGGTGTACTGGTTGAGGCCGTCCGACTAAAGTTATTTCCTTTCTCTTTGACAGGACAAGCGTTGGAGTGGTTGCACTCATTGGAGGCGGGTTCGATTACATCATGGAAGGAGCTTGAAAAGGAGTTCCTTTCTTACTACTTCCCGCCTTCCAAAACGGTTAAGTTGAGGAACGACATCACTATCTTTCAGCAGCTCGAGTACGAAGCCCTTCATGCGGCTTGGGCGAGATTTCGAAAGTTGCTTCGAAGCTGCCCGCACCACGATATCCCCAAGAACGATTTGGTAAGTACCTTTTATCACGGATTAATGCCTACTAACCGTGCTACCGTGGATTCTGCAGCAGGTGGGGACCTGTTTAGGAAGTCGGCTAGTGAAGCATATGAGCTCATCCACGAGCTCGCAGGGAAAAGCGTACAGTGGCAAGAAGATCGGCTTGTCGGACCCTCGCGACATTAAACGTTCGCCGTGGAGAAAGAGGCTCCGAAGAGTTCCATGGCGGAGATGAATAAAAAACTTGACGATTTGATAGCCCAGTTGAGCCTTAACAAAGTTGCACAGGTCCTGATGTGCAATCATTGTGGTGGAGATCATGACGGACTTAATTGCCAAGCCGGTAGCCCTTTCACCGGCGACACCGAAAATGTAAGTTACATAGGAGGCAATCAAAGGTACAACCCTAACCCGAACTCCTACTCACACCACCACAATAATAATAACAGCGGATGGAGGCCTCGTTACCAACACCCTAACTTATCGTATGGTAATAATAATAATGTATTGAGGCCCCCACCCAACTTTGATCAAGAATATCGGGAAAACGGGCTAGGGCAATCACAAACCATGCCCGGTGGTCGGAGCACTCAGTCTCCCGACAACGTGCATGGCTAGTCAGTAACGTCCTTGTTAAAGGATATCTTAACCCATCTTGCCGATAGTGAGGTGTTTTGCAGGGACCTTAGCCGCCAGGTAGCCCACTTGAATCGTCAGCAATAAGAGAGGCCATTAGGAACTCTCCCGGCAAACACCGAGCAAAACCAGCGGGGCAAAAATAAAGAGTCCGAACACGCGGTAACTCTCCTTAACAATAGAAGTTCGGACCCATCGAGTTCCAACTCGGACAACCTACAATAAGCCGCCGCAAGAGAAAGTCGAGCTACTCCGACTCTAAATGTAGCCTCGGTTTGGATTTCTCAAACCCCTTGTTTATATGAATTATTTATGTTTTTCACCTTATTTTTATTTTTATTTTTATCTCTTCATTCGTTTGCATGGTCTTTTTCTTTTCATTTCTATTTTTCATTTGTCTTCCCTTCCGTCTCGTTTCGTTTCTTTTCAATAAAAATCAAAAGAAAAACAAATCTCATTAATATCCAAAAAAATCCCTACGCGGAGCGTATCCACTAGTACGCCCCACATACCTGCGTGTTTGTCCCCATTTTCGTAATTAAAGACATGATACGCGGGGCGTCTACCCTACCACGCCCCGCGTACCTTCAACCACTGGGACTTCCGCTAAATAAAAGCCACGTGTTGGGACACGCGGGGCGCCCCATAGGGCACGCCCCGCGTATCCTAGGGGAGTTGCGAATTGCAACTCCCCATGGCAGCTTTTTCCCCTTCCACCCTTCCCATCACTCTCTCCTCTTCCCCAAAAGTCTTTCCCACTTCTCCACTCCACCTCTTCTTCCCTCCAATCACATCCCACCTTTTCAAATTCAAAATTCCTTCAACCTCCCTCCATCATAAATTTTGCCTTAACCACCCTCTTAATGATAATTTAAAAAATAATAATAAAAACATTTAATAAGCAATCAAAACCCATAAAAAATTCAAAAACCGAAAATTGTTTTTCACGCGGGGCGCACCCTCAGGCACGCCCCACGCCCGCGCCATTAAAAAAAATAAAATTTTTTTTCCAACTCTACCCCTTGTCACGTCATCATTTTTAACAGTGTTAAGCCCTTTTCCGTTTTTCGGGTAACGGCGTAAACCACGGTCCTTTTTTTTGTAAAAACAAACCACATGGGTTTTTTTTGAACAACGTGAAACCACAGGGGTTGTTTTTGGAATTTACCCTTAGTTCTATTGAACCCTCCTTTAGAACTAATCTGCCGTATTAGGGATCAACACTAGACACCCTTGCAAGCTGAAGCCTTCAGTCTTAAGGAATCCTTAAGTTGGATTGTTAGTCAAGGTTTGAGTAATGTGACAGTGAAAATTGAAGCAAAAAAACTATTATTAGACTTTAACTATCAACTTAAACTTTTATTTTAATTGGTTCTTGACATAGTATTAGAGCCATCTAGACCTGATGGTCGAGGGTTCAAATCCTGGTAACTCCATTTATACGCGCTTCAAGCCTAGAGGGCATTCATATGAGGGAGTGTATACGAAATAATAAATAAAAACTAGTCTTAGGTCTTAAGTATCAAGTTAAACTTTTAGTTTAGTGGGATGAGTTATTGCTTATTATCGGAAGTTAACTCAATCATGCGTGCGTCTTAAGATTAATAACATCAAGCGTACAACTAATAGAGTTGTTGATACCTTAACTAGCGAATAATTCCTTTATATTCCCTAACCTGTTTTTTTTTTGGGAATATGCTCATCAGTTTGTGAGGACCGTGGCTATATCTGTTGTTGCCGATGCTTATTGATTAATGAATTTATTTTTCTAAAAAGAAAAATAATGATAATCAAATATTTGTTTGTCAATGCTCACAGACTTGACTTGTTTTTTGATTTTGAAAAAATAGACTTGACTAATTTAGTAGTCACTGTTATGTCTAGATTTATTAGATTCAAGTCTTAAAATAATTTTATTTTTACTCTAAATTTTAATAAAATTTAAATTTAACCATAATTGATCAAATTTATTTATATCATTTATAATGAGTTAGGGTCTATATAAATGCTAACGTATTTATGAAATTTGTCACATAGAGAATGTGCAAAAAGGTACGATCTTTTGTTGGTTGATGCTACTATTTGTGTTGTGTGCATCATTTTTTTTCTTTTATTTGTTCTTCTTAACTAGTAATAAATTTGAAGGTATTATGCCCATTTATGTATTATCTACACAGACCATTTTTTTATAGATCTGTATGACCATTTTAGTCGTTTCATCTATTAATTAGTATTTATTTATTTATTTTCATCACTGTTTTTTAGCATATTTTTTTGATTTGTTTTTAGTATGATAAATCTGCAATTTTCATTGATATAAATTTATCATCACCATAATTAAATCAAGTGTAGCTTATAAATTTTGATTTATAAATGTATTTTTTTGGATTATATATATATATATATATATATATATATATATATATATATATATATATATATATATATATATATAAACGAGGTAATATCATGAAAATCAAACTTGTCCCAACTTTTGGAAATATTTTCAAAAGGAACACAAAAAGATAAATAGCAACAAATTAACTTGTCAATACAAAACATATAGAAGAGCATATATTTTCAGCAGCAGCAAAATAAATTAAAATGCAAGTATCTTATAGCTATCTTTTCTATTACTCTTATTTTTATTTAAGTATTGAATCGATGTGTGATTCTTTCAAGTCAAAACATACCAAAAATTTACCGACCTCTTACTTCAGACTAATCAGAGTCTGTATATAAATATTCTTCATCATCATCATCTTCTTCTTCTTCATTGTCTATGAAATAATCAAGCAGATCACCGGTAACAATCACATTCCAACACTTAAGGGCCTTACAGTTAGTGAGTATGGCACCCATACCATATTTTCCAAAAGACCCATAACACACCTCAAGTTTCATTAGACCTGTCATTGTATTTGCTATCGCCATAGCCTCACTATCATCTTCCTCGAAATCAATTTCTGGTAGTTTCATGTTTCTTGTCAGATCAACTAGGGATTTACAATTGTTCCCAAATGCTTCAATCCCTTTGCTTGTAATACTGAAACAATAACTAATGTCTAACACACTCAAACTCCTGAGTGAACCAGCATGCTTTTCCACCATTTTGTCAGTTACTTGACTTGCAGGAATTTTCAGCACCTTTAGGCATCTCTCACTACACAAAAGTAACCATTTTTTTTATTGAAAAAGAACAAAAGATAAATGAAAAAGGGAAAGAAGAGAGAGAGAGAGAGAGAGAGAGAGAGAGAGAGAGAGAGAGAGTACAAGTTAGCAGCACAAACGAAGCCGGGATTTCCAAGGTGGTAAGTAGAGAGCAACTCACATGAAAATGCACTGCGATTCATAAGCTTACGCACCACCGAGTCAACTTGGTCGACAGAACGGTATCGTTTCTGGCACCAGTTCTGGATGTCGATTTCAGACAAGAAAGAAGGTCCAGAAATGCATGCTAACCAATTTTTGCACACCAAAGAAACATTTCCTACCCTATCTTCTATTGGAATTCGGACGAGTATGAGAGCTAGTATTTTAGGATTAAGCGCCCACCGGGAGGACGAAGAACACTGTTTTTTCTGCACACCCAAATTTCCCATTACAAGTGAAATGCAGAAAGCGATTAAATTTATCACAAGTGAAGGTATTCTTTCTTTAGGAGCCTCCATTCCCTTTTATAGGCATGTTACAATGCTCACAAGGGTTTATTAGAAATTTTTGTAATGTTTATTGTCCAATTAAAAGCTTACAAAAACACTTCTAATATTTTTAATTTTGACTAAAATGTAAAACAAAATTTGTTTATATAATTTCATTAACCATTAGTATTAAGTCACAACGGTTTAAACTTAACAAGGTTTAATAATATTTATAAAAATTTAATCTATAAATGTTTAGAAATTAACTCTAAATTCACCATGAAGTCAAAATTTTGAACCAGGTGTGATAAATTTGGAAATTAAATTGTTTTAACTATACTTTTTAATTGATTTAATTGCGCGAAATGTTTGAATTTGAATTTCAGGTCAAACCAATAAATGTGAGATTTTTTTAATTGATTAATATTGAAATCCAGGTGTGAAAATCTATCAATTTGTACTTGACACGTTACATTTCTAACAAGGCTTCATAATATTCCTAAAATTTGGTTTAGAAATTGTTAGAGGTTAACTCTAAATAGTGTGACAAATTGAGGCATTAAGTTGTTTTTACCAAATGTTTTTATTTATTTAATTTATTTAGGGATAAGGTGCAAAAATACCGATAACGTTTATATCCAGGAGCAATTTTACCCCTAACGTTGGCAGCCAAGAGCAATTTCACCCCTAACGTTGACAAGTTGGATCAATTTCACACATCATTGTAAAACACATATATTTTGTTCCTTGTTCTGCATCAATTGCATATCGGTTGTTTCTTAAAAAAAGATTTCATATTTTTTTTTGTGATTTAATAATAGAATTGGAGATTCAATTTTTTAAAATTTCATGAAATATTTGAATTTTTTTTGTTGAACTCGTACAAAATACAATATATTTTTGTTTTTTATTTTATTTTTTCATGTCTAATCATATGTTCGTGATTTGTTACTAATTAGTGATAAAAATGATACACATATGAAGTGTAGATAAGAAGATTCAAGAGCGAGAAGACAATTTAATGAATTATTTCTCAAATTGATCTAATTTATCAACGTTAGGGGTAAAATTGCATCATTTTAGATGTTAGATGTATTTTTGTATATTATCCCATTTATTTATTTATAGCTTAAAGGAGCTGATGTGATATTTTAGAAAATTTTCAAGCTGTTGTTTTTTTTTCTAAATTCCTTGAAGTTTTCTCTCTCTATTATTAATAAAGTTAACAATAAAAATTAGAATTTAGTAAAAAATAAGTTAAGGGGCTTTAAAGCCTCTCTAGATTTGTAACTAAGAACTTTAAAAAAAAAATCATTTTAAAAAAACTCATAGGAGCTAATGTGGCAACATAATTTTTTTTTTCAAAGTGTTATTATTAAATTTAAGTTGTTTTAATTAAATAAATATATTAAGAAACATCATGACTATAAATAAGTAATTCTTTTACAAACTATTGTATATTCATATAATATTAATAACAATAATAAATGTATTGTAAAAGTAAATGGTAGTTAAAAAATAACGTAAGGAAATTTAAGTAGCATCTTAAACAAAATTTAAAGTTATTCTTCTTAATTTCCTAAAAGTTCTTTCTCTCTCTATTATTAATGTAAATAAACACCAATAAATTTTTTAGAATTTAGTAGAAAAAATTATTTGACTTTAAGATTTCTCTAGATTTATAACATATAACTTTTTAAAAATTTGATTCAAAAAAAAATTCATTTTTTTAATAAATATATTAAGAGACATCATGACTATAAAAAATAATTCTTTTATGAGATTGTTCTTAATGGTATCAGTAACCATGCATACCCTAAATGGATGCAAAATCTCAACCATTGATTTTGATCCAATGATGTGATCATTTAATGTAATTAATACTCATAATAAATGACTTATCTTGTGAATTGCATTTTTTTTCTCTCTTTGTAATTACTCATTTTTCTTCATTGGTATTTTTCTTCAGTAGTCTTCATCTTCAATACAATTAATCTGGAAAATACATCGGATTATTCATCGGAAAATTCATCACGATGGCCGGAAAATCTTCGCGGTGGCCGGAAAATTCATCATCGTTAATCGACTTTTCTTGCTGCTTTCGACTAACAACTTGGTTTCGATTTCATTAATATTACTCGGTTAATTTCTGAATTGATGTTTTTGTTCCTCTTTACTTCATAATGGATTTATTTCTTAAGTTTCATTAAACTGTAGTTCAGTTAGAGTTTCAATATCCATTATCAGCAAGTGTTAAAGCTTCCATTGAGTTAGTTGTGTTTTGTATATATTGATAGATTCTAAAATGTTATTGATTTTGAATAAGAAACTTAAGAGGATTGGATTCAACATCCAGAAGATTCATTAAACACGTTGTAATTTTGCTCTGAACTCCAAATAATGTTTCACATTATTATTTTACATAAATCAGAAGAAAGTGTTTTCTTCTGTGTATTTTTTACCGCTCTATAATGTCTACAAAGTTTCTCACAAGTCTTTTTTATTTAAGTAGAAGTGCACACTGGTGAGAAAAAACGTAGTGTTTTGGGATTGGGCTTAAGAGAAGCGATGCGTTCTATGTGGATTGGTTTTGCATTTTGGGTTTTTAATAGGTTTTTTCATAGTTTGATGTGATTATAAGAATTTTTAATGCACGATTGAAATAATAAGAAACATCAGAAATAACAATAGTAGTTTATGAAAAGGAACAATATCAAAACATTAAAACTTGATGAACCAATACTAATTGTTACTAGTCTACATTTTGTGCAACATTATTCTTCTTTCGAGGACAATTCCTGAAAGCATGACTAGTCTGACCACAAATTCTACAGTGGTTCAGATCCTTCCACACATTTTTTTAGTTTTGCCAGTCAAATGAGACGGATGTGTGCATCTGACTGAATCAGATGTTCTGCGATCACTTAGTCTTGGGCAAGACCAACTTCCAGTTTGCTTCATATTATTATGGCCTAATAAACAAACAACCCCCTGAACTTGTTCAAATGTTGCAACTGCGCCCTCCAACTTTCAATTGTAATAATTTACCCCTTAAACTTGTCCAATTGTAAAACATAACCTATAAATTGTGTATTACCCTAAAAGTTAACAAATGTAAATTCATTAATTTGACTTTACATTAATTATATTTCTTAATTTGTGTGAAAAATCTCTACAATTAGAGCATCTCCAAGAGACTTCTAGACTACTAGTATAAATAATGAGAGACACTCTTTAATAGAAAATTAATTAAAAAACACGGTAATGAAATCGGGATCAATGCGGCTTTATTGAACTAAGTAGTTCTGAACTTTTGTTGCTATGATTAGATTTGACAATCCACAAGGCTACGGCGCACCTTTCATCGTCAAAATTAAACTACAATAACAAAGAAAAATACAAATAATTAAAAAAAGTGTTTTTTTGTACAACTAAAGTTAAAATTTATACATAACTATTTACCATAACATCAATTGATTTATTCTCACAAGCACTCATCATAAACAATATTACGAAGATTCCGCAGTCGAACGTGTTTGGCTGTCTTGGAACATTTTCCGCACGCATAATTTTGACTGAACCAAAGCTGAAACCAGTCTTTGTCGATTTGATTTGGTCGTCCAATACACAGTCTAGAGCGCACAACTACATTTAATTCATGTTTTGGGGCATTAAAATTTTAAAAATCAAATAAAAATAATTCGAAACAACTAACGTAGTAAAATATATAATAAAACTTACTATATCGATCGATAATCTTATTTTTATACACGATTGGATCGTCATTTTCAGCATTTGAGTCCCAAACTTCTACAGTTTTTTTTTTTTTTTTTATCGTAACCCAACACAAAATATAGTGCTTGTTTCCCAAAACAGGAATAAAAATCTGAAGTTGTAATGGAGGTTAGATTAAATATAATGCATATTTGAAGAAATTTCAACTTAACTAAAATTAAATATACACCTCATTGCATTTGTCGAGTGCGCCCATATATTCATTAAAGTAGTTGCATTTTATCCACACTTGTCCCAAATGTCCAGAATGTGAAGGCATTTGATCTTTCTGCGTTTATCTCATAATTTTTTTTAAATGACATGTACTAACTATGACATACGTAAAAGGTGTTACAAAAAAAAAATGTATAAAAACTCACCAACAGTCTAGCAGGAAAATGCCAATTAATTTTACCATTGTTTCTTTTATCTAACCTCTCATTGGTAGTCAATAATGTGGAAACCACTGTAACAAACTGCATATATATACATGGAAAAAAGGATGAACATGGTATTTTTGTATGGAATTTTCCAGGCATTTTTAAGAGATTTAACAGATTACCTCGGTTTCCAACCACTCATCAGGTCCAAGATAACGGAAGTTGGACCAGGTTAGATAAGTCAAATTATTACGAAATAAAACTTCACTGGAGAAAAAAAAGGGCAGTTCAAATCTCATTGACTATATAAAAAATAACTATTTGGAAAAAAGGTAAGCTTACAAAACAAAAGATAACTTGGATCAGCACCTGAGAAAATATACTTTAAAACTACTTTATCAAGAGGTGTAATAGGTTTTCTCAGTTTAAAATCTTCAAACAACGGGACTTTAACATTACTTTTTGTAGAAAGCAGTCCTTTTTCATCTTCGAAGATGCATTTTCTAGAAGTAACTGATGTATGTGATGCTGTTCCACGAAATGCCTGAGTTTGTTTCACTATTTTGACAGATTTAAAAGGAATTTTCCCTTTCTTCTCATACAACAAGTCTTGTTTCCGTTTCTTTAAGCCTTTTGCTTCTACTCCAATGCCTCTTCTGTTATGAAGCTCGATCTCCAAGATGTTTAATTATTTCTTCAACTCGTTCACTTCTTCAATGCTTACTTTGTTTTGAAGCTCGGTCTGCAAGTCCTTTAATTGTTGCTTCAACTCTTCCACATGTTCTTCAACTTTTCTTTTGCTAAGAAGTTCGATCTGTAAGTCTTGTACTTGTAACCTCAACTCTTTAACTCCTTCAATTTTTTTGTTGTTATTACGAACTTCGTACGCCAATATCAATGCTTGTGTATTCAACGCATTCCTAGCTGCTTCATTGTTTCTTCTGTTACTAAGGTCATTCTGCAAGTCCTTTACCTGTTTCCTCACCTCTTTTTCAGTTTTTCTAATGTTATTAACTTCCCTCGTCAAATGCAGTATTTGTTCCCTCAACAAATGCAATCTTCTTCAATCATCATACTAAGACGTGAATAGTCACACCTGACCCTAAACGCCATCGGGTATGAACAGAAAACAGAATAACGAACTTCTAACATTCTAACAGCCAAACTTATTTTCTAATAGATAAAAATTTATTTGGACTACCTAAAGTTTTATTTAATTATTTGGCTTGGACTCGATAATTCTATCAAGCTTCCTACGTATCCCGAATATCTTTTAATCTTTAAATCGGGAATAAAAGCCACGTAGTTCTACCTCTTTTAGGTAATTCTCTTAACTTATTGATATGTTGATTAACTCACTAATGATTTAACCATATACTTCACTTTATTAGTGTATATATATATATATATATTGAAATATGGACCTAGCCCAACGGGAATCCCAACCAAGTTGGCATCCCCGGAAAGGCAAAGAACCAAATATATAAATGAAGAGATGAAAAAAGTATGAAACCAGTACAAAGAATGTTTTAAGAAAATCTAAACATATCCCTACTAAGGGCATTATCTCTAGCAAGAAGGGAGGAGAAGTTTGGAAGGGTATTCCACATTTGTAAATCTGAGGCCAGACGTCCGTAATTAGCAAGAGCGTCTGCCACTTGATTTCCCTCACGGAACACATGGGAGACAACCAACTGAATATGCGTCATTGAATCTAAACAATTTAAGCAATCCACACGCATTGTCTAGGGAATGATCTGTGCACGGGCACGAAAAATTCGAATAACGTAAGTCGAGTCACTTTCAATCCAGAGACGAGTCCATCCACGTGACCTCGCAATCGAAACTGCAAAAATAGCAGCTTGCAATTCCTCCATGTGTACCAAAGCACAATCAAGGGGGAAGGCAAATGGCCCAATAGGATGCCCCTAACTATTTCAAAAAACCACACCGCAACCAGCTCTACCCTGAGATCATGGAGGCATCAGTGTTAGCTTTAATCCAATCAGACGAAGGGGGCTGCCATCTAACTTCAATGATTCGAGGGGCTCTATGAAGACGAGCGTTTAACCTGAGATTATGGAGAATAGATAACTCCACAACAGAATTCCATACCGATCCGTTGCTGATTCTATCAGAGCTACGAATTGCAGACCAAAGATAGCGTAATTCCTCATGAATGTTTGGTGGCTTGCTCTAAAAACTAGCAGCATTTCTTACAGACCAGATCAACCAAACGGCGTTGACAAGCGCGACCTGCCAGAGGGAAAGGACTTGCGAACTGAACTTGTGTGAGAAGGCGTGTTGCAAGAGGTGTTGGTCCCGTGTGATTAGTTCCAAGGGGGGGTTAGGAACTAATGTAACTTTTGATGTTTAATTTGATAAGCTGACTTATAAACTTTTATGAGTTGGTGAACTCAGCTTTTGGTCAGCTTGGTGAGATATGTTTCAAGACAGCTTTAGTCAGATGTTGACTAAGGTTGTTTTCTTGTAAGTTAGGAATTGACACTCTTGGAGGTCAGCTTCTAACTCAGCACCACTTATTTACTCAGGGTCAGCTTAGGCAATTTATATGCTGAGTAAATAAAACAAACAACACATGCAATTTATATATATATATTAAGAGAGAGTTTAGAGATTACTCAGTATCACTTATCCTGGTTCGGCCTCTCTGCCTACGTCCAGTCCCCAGAGTCCTCCGGGCTTTTTGAATCCAATACTGAGCTCTTTAACGGTAGAGCACAAACCGATTACAAGGCAGTTGAATATGCAAGAGTACCTTCCTCTATTCGTCTACTCAACTCCTACTAAGTGCTACAACCCATCACCTAGATTTCTCTACCACTGAATGCTTACAACCAAGCACTCAGCACGATACTCTCAATATTACAATTGATAAACACTTGTTCTCTTTTCAGTAAAGAACACTTTAGAAGATTACAAAGAATCACTCTAGCATTTACACAGGGAATAGAAAGTTTGGTGTAAGATCTTTCTTGTATTTGAGTGCTTTGAAATTGTTTCTTTCTCTCTTGTATTTTTCTTTTTTTTTTTTGATCGGCAATGATCCAAGGTTCTTGATTGTCCTTTTATAGATGGAAATCTGCAGATGGATCATTTGAATTGTTTTAGCCGTTAACACCAAAACGGCTCTTTTAGGGAACATCTTCTGGTCAGCTTCAGACTGTTCAGGCCATTCCCTTCCTCTGTTTTCTACAGACGTCAGGCTTTGTCTTCTTGCGTCAGACTTGTCTTTTTGTGCCAGTTGTCTTTTACCAATAATCCATTGACCCATACATCTCGGAATCTGTCTTCTGTATATTTCCAAGATTTCAATTATTGGTACAGAGGGGCGGTAATCATTATCCTTTAGCAAACGACTCTTTCATGCTGTCCTGAAGATACACTCAGCTTTGTTAGACGAACGTTAACACGGCTTCTTATGCTGAGCTTTATTCTCTTTGTGTTGGGTTGTTATGACTTGGTCTTTTGGTGCTAAGGTTAATTTCACTCAGCTTGATATTTTAGGCTTCCATGCTGACCTTCATTTTACTTAGCTTATTCTGTTCATCTCATGCTGACATTGTCCTGTCCTTATCTTTATATATATATTTGTACTCAATATTGAACAAACAGATTAGTATAATAAAATCAAAGCACTTAAATTTAGTTATCCCTTAATCATGGATGATTTTGTCAAATCAAAATCTTGTGGAAAGGTGTTTCAACAAGAGGGTCTGTAGAGAAGAATCGAGTACAAGTCTTCTACCAGATAAAACCAAGTGTAGTAATTCCAATGGTCTCTTGGTTGAGACAATATTTTTGCTCTGAAATGACTTTTTAGTTTGTTTGCCTTACTGACAAGCTTTACACAATTGATCTTTTTCAAATTTTAAATTGGGTAATCCCTCAACTAATTGCTTTCTAGCGAATTTGGCGAGAAGGTCCATGCTGACATGCCCAAGTCTTCTATGCCATAGCCAGGAGTTATCCTCTTTAGACACTAAGCATATATTTTTGGAAAACTGTTTTTCTAAATTTAGCATGTATACATTTTCTACACGAGGGGCAGTTAAAACCAATTCATTTGTGTTCTCCTCGAGTATTTGGCACTTAGTATCATCAAATACAACCTTTCTACCGCTCTTGCAGAGCTAAGCTACACTTAGTAGATTGTATTTGAGACCTTTAACTAAGGAGACTGACTCAATGGTTGGGTTACCACCGATAGTACCTGAGCCGACTATCTTACCCTTTTTGTTGTCTCCAAAGCTTACACTTCCACCTCGTTTGAGTTCTAGTGTGATGAATTTTGTTTCATCACCTGTCATGTGCCTTGAGCATGCGCTGTATATGTACCAAAGTTTTGATTTCTCCATGCATATCAAGCTGACCTGCATTTTAAACTATTCGTTTTTAGGTACCCAATTCTTTTTGGGTCCTTTCTTGTTAGTGTAAACAGGTGCAAAGTCATATTTCAACTTGTGACGACATACTTTTATAGTGTGGCCAGGCTTACCACAGAAGTCACAAAAAGGTACCCTTTGAGGGTTGTACTGAGTATAGTCAGCATCGTGGTGTTGAGCATGCCAACATACTTTTGTGGAATGCCCTTTTCTTCCGCAGAAGTCACATTGGACAATCCGCTTGTTATGCCAACACACATCTTTTGTGTGCCCCCTTTTTCCACAACACTCACATTGAGTGAATTGCTTATGCTGACTAGTACTTGCGTACTCAGCATGGGGTTTATTTCTACTTGAGCCTTTCACTTGACTCTGTAAGGTTGTGACATCCTTTCTAAGTTTCTTTGACTCAGATTGGACCTCCGTGACAAACTTATGCATGATTTGCATGTTGGTATGTAAATCTGAGTTGTCTTGGAGGAGATATCGGAGGTCACTCAACTTGACCTCTTCAATCTCGTCACATCGCCTGTTGAGTGATTTTGTTTTGTTATAGCATTTTTTAGTTAGCTTATATAAATCACTCAGGGCATTTACCATCTCATTTCTAAACAAAAGTAAGGGTGTTACCTGATTAGTGTGTACCTCCTGGTCAGTTTCATCAGAGAGGTCATTATGCTCAGATTGGGAGTGGTCAGCATCGTCAGCCATGAAGCATATGTTGGCTGTTTCATTTGCATCAGCTTCAGATGAGGTTGACTCATCACTATCGCTCCATGTTGCTACCATAGACTTTTTGCTTCCCTTCTTCTCCTTCTTAAGGTTGGGGATAGCTTGACTTTATGTGCCCAGTTTGATGGCACTCAAAACATGTGACAGACTTGGAGCTGTCCTTCTTGTATTTGTCACTCGACTCAGCTTTGTATTTGTCACTTCTTCTGAATGACCTTTTGCCGTTTCTGTCATTTCTTTTGAACAGCTTCTTCATCTTTCTAGTGAACATAGCCATTTCCTCATCATCAGTTGCCTCAGCTTCAGTCGAGTCAGCTTTCATGACAAGTGACTTTTGTTTCTTGTCCTCTGACTTTTCTTTCTCTTTAGCTTCAAAGTTTTTCATAGAAATTTCATGGGTCAGCAGGGATCCGATCAACTCATCATATTTGTAGGTAGTCAAGTCTTGAGCTTCTTCTACAACTATTTTCTTTGCTTGCCAGCTTTTAGGCAGACTTCTCAGGATTTTCTTCACCTGTTCCTCTTCAGTGAAGTTCTTTGCAAGCCTTTTGAGCTCGTTTATAATGTTTGTGAACCTTGCGTTCATTTCTGAGATGTCTTCATTCTCATTCATCTCAAACAACTCGTAGAGTCTCATATGCTGATTGACTTTAGACTCCTTAACTTTGCTTGTGCCTTCATAGGTTACTTCAAGCTTCTTCCAAATCTCCTGAGCTGACTCACAACCTGAAATCTTATTGTATTCTGCAGCATCTAGAGCACAGTGAAGCATATTTATAGCCGAAGAATTATTTTGTAATTTTCTGAGGTCATCCTCTGTCCACTCAGCTTCACTTTTAACAATTTTCTCATTGTTAACAGTTTTGTATGGCACATGTGGACCTTGAACAATTGCAAGCCATGCACTCATGTTTGTGGCTTGAATAAAGTTCTTCATCCTATTCTTCCAGAATGTATAATTTGACCCAAAGAATAGGGGAGGTCTAATGATTGATAATCCCTCAGGGAGTATCTGTGTTGTTTGGTTCCCGGGAAGGAAACGAGTGCTATTCTCACCCATTTTTCGGTATCAGCTCAAGATTGTTAGATCTTTGAGTAGTGAGCTTAGGCTCTGATACCACTTGTTGGTCCCGCGTGATTAGTTCCAAGGGGGGGGGTTAGGAACTAATGTAACTTTTGATGTTTAATTTGATAAGCTGACTTATAAATTTTTATGAGTTGGTGAACTCAGCTTTTGGTCAGCTTGGTGAGATATGTTTCAAGACAGCTTTAGTCAGATGTTGACTAAGGTTGTTTTCTTGTAAGTTAGGAATTGACACTCTTGGAGGTCAGCTTCTAACTCAGCACCACTTATTTACTCAGGGTCAGCTTAGGCAATTTATATACTGAGTAAATAAAACAAACAACACATGCAATTTATATATATATATTAAGAGAGAGTTTAGAGATTACTCAGTATCACTTATCCTGGTTCGGCCTCTCTGCCTACGTCCAGTCCCCAGAGTCCTCCAGGCTTTTTGAATCCAATACTGAGCTCTTTAACGGTAGAGCACAAACCGATTACAAGGCAGTTGAATATGCAAGAGTACCTTCCTCTATTCGTCTACTCAACTCCTACTAAGGCTACAACCCAGCACCTAGATTTCTCTACCACTGAATGCTTACAACCAAGCACTCAGCACGATACTCTCAATATTACAATTGATAAACACTTGTTCTCTTTTCAGTAAAGAACACTTTAGAAGATTACAAAGAATCACTCTAGCATTTACACAGGGAATAGAAAGTTTGGTGTAAGATCTTTCTTGTATTTGAGTGCTTTGAAATTGTTTCTTTCTCTCTTGTATTTTTTTTTTGATCGGCAATGATCCAAGGTTCTTGATTGTCCTTTTATAGATGGAAATCTGCAGATGGATCATTTGAATTGTTTTAGCCGTTAATGTTGGTCCCTTATAAGGTTGCAAGTATAGTTCCAAGGGGGGGGGGTTAGGAACTATTTAAACTTTTTCGCAATTAGGGCAGACTTCTTTTTCTAAGGAAAAAGGTTTTAACAGCGGCGCTGAGTAAACAGCAAGATACTGGCTTAGTCAACTGGTGACTAGGTCAGTTTCTTAGCTTGAGTCAGGAGATAGCACTTAGAGTCTATTCCTGAGCTCAGACGTTTAACGCGCACAACTCAACTTGACCTCTTTACTTGGTCAGTTTTTGGTTATTTTAAGCAAGCAATATAAATAAGGAGTTAAAGGTAAGAAATACTTTACTCAGCAGATTTATCCAGGTTCGGCTTCTTCTAAGCCTACGTCATGTCCCCGGAACACGTTCCGAGATTTCGAATCCTCTACTGAGCTCTTTAAAGGTAAAGCCTCAAACCTTTTACAATCTTAGCAACTGAGTATGACAAGAGTACCTTCCTCTATACCTTTACTCAATCCTAATCTCTTGCTGAGTACTATAACCGAGTACTCATCCTTTCCTTTCTATCTCTAGAAATGATAAGTGTTTTGTCCTATACAATGATTTGCTAAGACACTTTAGACGATTGAAATAATCACTCTAGACTTTTACACAAATGTATGAATTGTAGTGTAAGATTTGCTTTGCTTCTTTGCTTGCAGAACTTGTATAGAAATTTGGTCAGCGTAATGGCTTGATCAAGTTCTCTGTTGAATGAAGCTTCTGATGGCACTATTTATAGAGACGTCTGGGCATCGGTCATTTCGAATTTCAAAATAACCGTTGGAGGGAAACGACTTTCTATCGTTGTCATCCTGACTTGCTCAGAGCTCTCGGCCAATCAGATTTGTGTATTTTCTGTCCTCGGTCAACTCAGCAGACTGTCTCTCCTTTTATGGTAAAGTCAACTGGACAGCATACTGTGTCGTCTGAACTATACCCAAAGTAGAAATACTTTGTCTGGAAGTTTTCTTAAGCCAGCTGCTGTCTTTGTACGTTTGTCGAATCTACTCAGCAGCTTCATCTTGAAGTTGTTCCCGAAGGTCTTCTAGAGCCTTCTTTTGCTGAGTTGCGTTTTGTTCAGAACGGCAACGTTTTGACAAACGCGGGTCGAGTTGTACTGAGTTGTTTGACTTGGGCTTTGACACTTGTATTGGGCTTGGGCCTTTTAATTCTCGTGTCTTATAAACAATTTAACTCAACATTGAACAAACACATTAGTAGAATAAATCAAAGCATTTAAACTTAGTGTGTTTAGAATATGTATTTCAATTATACTTAAACAATTTTGTCAAATCAAAATTATGTGGAAAGGTGTTTCAACAGTTAACACCAAAACGGCTCTTTTAGGGAACATCTTCTGGTCAGCTTCAGACTGTTCAGGCCATTCCCTTCCTCTGTTTTCTTCAGGCGTCAGGCTTTGTCTTCTTGCGTCAGACTTGTCTTTTTGTGCCAGTTGTCTTTTACCAATAATCCATTGACCCATACATCTCGGAATCTGTCTTCTGTATATTTCCAAGATTTCAATTATTGGTACAGAGGGGCGGTAATCATTGTCCTTTAGCAAACGACTCTTTCATGCTGTCCTGAAGATACACTCAGCTTTGTTAGACGAACGTTAACGCGGCTTCTTATGCTGAGCTTTATTCTCTTTGTGTTGGGTTGTTATGACTTGGTCTTTTGGTGCTAAGGTTAATTTCACTCAGCTTGATATTTTAGGCTTCCATGCTGACCTTCATTTCACTTAGCTTATTCTGTTCATCTCATGCTGACATTGTCCTGTCCTTATCTTTATATATATATTTGTACTCAATATTGAACAAACAGATTAGTATAATAAAATCAAAGCACTTAAATTTAGTTATCCCTTAATCATGGATGATTTTGTCAAATCAAAATCTTGTGGAAAGGTGTTTCAACAAGAGGGTCTGTAGAGAAGAATCGAGTACAAGTCTTCTACCAGATAAAACCGATATGCTAAAGCGCGAGATATTAGAGGCAGACCTCTAGCACGAAGCGCATCATGAGTTGGTAAAGCGCCCCAGTATGCACGCCAGAAAACCATGGAGTGTGATGGCTGAATAAAAGGTTTCAAAATTGACTGAAAAACCAAAGGCAAAGTCGGAGGAGCACGTAGCCAGTGATAGAATAACTTTACTGTGAAGAGGCCATTGCTCGCAGGTCTCCAAAACCATAAATCATGTTCAGAGCCATTTCCATCCATATATATATAAATCCCTTTATCAAAATGTACATAAACGTTTTAACTTACCAGCTCGTGAACAAATAAACGTTTTATCAAACCAGCTCGTGAACAAATAAATCGCTTTAACTAACCAACTCGTAATCAAATAAATTGTAAAACATCGAATCATCAAGCATTTTCAAAATTTGTGTGTGTGTGTGTCCATCGTCGAATTCCACCCGTGTAGCTTATCATAACATCAATCATATCAATAATCGAGATATCTCATTCATATATCGTCTTGCCTAATGTTAGGACTACCATTCGTGCACTCTGACCATACCGTCCTTAGGTATGGTCTTACAACTCCTACCCCGGGCAATCCTAGATGGACAAAACCAGTTTTTTTTAAATCTTTCATAATATCACAACATAAAAATCATATTTGGACTTCAATCCAAATAACATAAATAATAACAACAATAACCGCAACAACTTTCTCAATCCAAAAACAATTTGCATAAAATTGTCAAATTCGTTTTCTCGACACAATTTTCAAATAAATACCGCAAGCATAAAATTATACTTCAAATCAATCATTTTATAATTAAAATTAAAAGTAAATACTTTAAATAATATATTTCCATAAAAAAAATCAAAAGTTGACAATTTCATCAAATTTCAAGAATTAAAATCAATCAAATATTATAGAAATAGAATTAAATAAAATTTATACCAAACACTTTTATCGGACTATTTTCTTACATTTTTATCGAACTATTTTTGTTTATCACCAGAATAGTTACGTATAACACTAGACCGGTATAATGAATTTAGACCGAATATATCATTACTCTCGTGACACTACTAGGAGTCTATTGTTACAAATTTTTATCTTCGAATTCGTTGTAATTGTTTGAATCTATAAATATTCGAATTTTGACCGTTTAAACTGATATCGTTAATTCTGACTGAAGGTTCAATTAGACTCGTTATAATATTATAAGTCTATTTGTACTAATTTTATATTCAAATTCTTGTACAAATTTTATACCGACTTTATACCACTCTAATTGACAAATATCGATATTAGCGCTTCTAATTTATAACTTATTTTAATTCAACAATTTAAAGTTGTTTAAAATATTTTAATTATAGAATTTAAAATAATCGAAATATTCTTATTGGATTATTTTCGGTTACTGAAGTAGTAATTTTAAACCAACGTAGTTAATTTGGACTGATTATATCTCTAACCGATTATACCTTTAAACTCATAAGGCTGCTAAAAGCCCTTTAATACCGAATTGAATTTCACTTTGATAAATTTAAAAGACAACTGTCTAAATTTTATATTTTCATCACTACTCATAAACCTGTTAAAATTTGACGAGTACTAGAATCAGACTAGCTCAAAATCATATATAGAATATTTTAAAAATAATTTAGATCTAATATACAGTTACCAAATATCATCGTCGGTCACCGAAAATTAATCGATGTGATCCGCTATAACAGCTAATCCAAAACGTCGTCGTCATCGTCGTTCCATGTAATCAGTTGATAGCCAAAAACGTTGGTCCCTGAGACCTTCCTTATATTCTTTCCATCTTTAGTATCTCAAATGAAATTGTAATTTTTTTTGTATCCCTCTCTTTCTTTTTGTCCAGGATCACTCTTTCTTTCCTTTTTTTTTCACTTCCTATTCACTTTTATGTATAAGTATATATAAAGTCCCCCTCCTCTATTCCATCATGGCCCTGTTTGGTAAAGAGCGTTTTGGGATAAAAATAAAGGTTTTGACCAATTTTAGCGGTTTGATCATTGAAACCGCTGATTGGAGTGTTTGGTAGAGAGAGGTTTGAGAGAGAGTTTTGGGATGAAAACGCTAATTTAGAAAAAGCTCATTTTAGGAGCTTTTTCAATTAACGTTTTGCAATATTAAAATTAATGGACTTCTTTAACCCTAATTATTTTATGTATATTTTTATGTATTAAAAAAAGTAATGCCCTTATTCGTCTTTTTGCACAAACCGCTACTATCAATCAGCTAATTTTTACCAAACAGATCTACACAAATAGCTAGTCAAATCAGTTAGTCAAATCAGTTAATGTAATCAGCTAACGGCTAATTCCCAAACAGGTCCATATCTAATATATATAGATTGAAAATGAATGTTACAAGGTTGACATTTGTTTCATACGGGCCCATTACCTATTTAATTTAATAATTTTTTTTATTAAGTAAATTAAAATTTTAATCATCATAACTATTTGGTTAGAATATGTTATAATATTATATTATAACTATTTAATTAATATTAACCTATAATCTTAATTATTAAAAAAAGTCCTTATTTATAAACTTTTATAAAACTTACCCGATACTTTTAATTTACACGTGAAAACATTAAATTGAACGTTATAATATATTTAAATTCATAAATAATTAATGCTATCTATTTCGAAAAATAAAATTTTAGACACGGATGTTACAATTCTACCCACCTTAAAGAATTTCGTCCTCGAAATTCATATCGATCTTTTCACTATCGAACTATATATCCATCAGGATTTCTATCTCCAAACTTTCATATTCCAAAATCACAATCCTTAGGTCCGAAGAAAATAACCTAGAGCTCTAATACCAAAATGTCACACCCGACCCTAAACGGCATTGGGTATGAACGGAAAACAGAATAACGAACTTCTAACGTTCTAACAGACAAACTTATTTTCTAATAGATAAAATTTTATTTTGACTACCTAAAGTTTTATTTAATTATTTGGCTTGGACTCGATAATTCTATCAAGCTTCCTACATATCCCGAATGTCTTTTAATCTTTAAATCGGAAATCAAAGCCACGTAGTTCTACCTCTTTTAGGTAATTCTCTTAACTTAGGTAGTTCTCTTACCTTATTGACACATTGATTAATTCGCTAATGATTTAACCGTATACTTCACTTTATTAGTATATAATTATATATATATATATATATATATATATATATATATATATATATATATATATATATATATATATATCACTTTATCAAAATGTACATAAACGTTTTAACTTACCAACTCGTGAACAAATAAACGTTTTATCAAACGAGCACATGAACAAATAAATCGCTATAACAAACCAACTCGTAATCAAATAAATCGTAAAACATCGAATCATCAAGCATTTTCAAAACGTAATACAAAATTTGTGTGTGTGTGTGTGTCCATCCTCGAATTCCACCAGCATAGCTTATCATAACATCAATCATATCAATAGCAGAGATATCTCATTTATATCTCGCCTTGCCTAACGTTAGGACTACCAGCCGTGCACTCTGGCCATACCGTCCTTATGTATGGTCTTACAAGTCTTACAACTCCTACTCCAGACAATCCTAGATGCACAAAACCATTTTTTTAGATCTTTCAAAATATCACAACATAAAAATTATATTTGGACTTCAATCCAAATAACATAAATAATAACAGCAATAACCGCAAAAACTTTCTCAATCCAAAAACAATTCGAATAAAATTGTCAAATTCGTTTTCTTGACTCAATTTTCAAATAAATACCGCAAGCATAAAATTATACTTCAAATTAATCATTTTATAATTAAAATTAAAAGTAAATACTTTAAATAATATATTTCCATAAAAAAAAATCATAAATTGACAATTTCATCAAATTTCAAGAATTAAAATCACTCAAATATTATAGAAATAAACTTAAATAAATTTATACCAAGCACTTTTATCGGACTTTTTTCATATATTTTTATCGAACTATTTTTGTTTATCACCGGAATAGTTACGTGTAACACTAGACCGATATAATGAATTTAGACCGAATATATCATTACACTCATGACACTACTAGGAGTCTATCATTACAAATTTTTATCTTCAAATTTGTTGTAATTGTTTGAATCTATAAATATTCGAATTTTGACCGTTTAAACTGACATCGTTAATTTTGACCGAAGTTTCAGTTAGACTCGTTATAATATTATAAGTCTATTTGTACTAATTTTATATTCAAATTCTTATACAAATTTTATACCGACTTTATACCACTCTAATTGATAAATATCGATATTAGTCCTTCTAATTTATAACTTATTTTAATTGGACAATTTAAAGTGGTTTAAAATATTTTAACTATAGAATTTAAAATAATCGAAATATTCTAATTGGATTATTTTCAGTTACTGAAGTAGTAATTTTAAACCAACGTAGTTAATTTGGACCGATTATATCTCTAGCCTATCATACCTTTAAACTCATAAGGCTACTAAAAGCCCGTTAATATCGAATTGAATTTCACTTTGATAAATCTAAAGGACAACTATCTAAATTTTATATTTTTATCACTACTCATAAACCTGTTAAAATTTGACTAGTACTAGAATCAGACTAGCTCAAAATCATATATAGAACATTTTAAAAATAATTTAGATCTAAAATATAGTTACCAAATATCATCGTCGGTCACCAAAAATTAATCGATGTGATCCGCTATAACAGCTGATCCAAAACGCCGTCGTCGTCGGTCACCGAAAGTTAATCGGTGTTATCCGTTGATAGCCAAAAACATTTGTTCCTATGCCCATCCAGTAGTCCACACCATCCAACTCAATGGTTGTCTAGCATCCAAATGTCCTTGCTATTCGCACATCACGCCCCCCTTGTACGCTATTCGCACGTCACATCATAATGCCCCCATTGCTTGCTATTTGCACATCATATATCTCCTGCATACTCTTCAGTCCATCTCCTGGCAGTTGCTACATAACCTGCCCTGTTGCTGATGTATCGTTCAACAATTCGCTATCGGCTAGGAAATGGCCCCTCAATGAAGGGCTCTACCAGCAGTCCATAAATATTCCACAACAGCTATAAAATGCATAGATAAATTAAATTAGACCCCAAACATGAGTGGATAAACTAGACCTCAAACATGAATAGATAAATTAGACCCCAAACATAGGCAAATGCATAGATTTATAGCATCATCTTACCGTGGCAATACTATGGGAAGGGCGATCAAGTAGCCGGGGCATAGATACATGCCCCAAGGGACCGATATTAGGATGATAAATTTTGGTGCTGAATATGATCTACGAACAATAGTAATGTCATGAGTGCATTTCCATATATATGAACTGATTTCTATGTGTTAATAAGTTCATGCATGTTCTTACAACTGGAGGGGTGGAGGGGAAATCGATAAGGAAGTCCATGTGGACTATGAATACACCTCCTTCATAAGGGGTGTTTGGAGGGCCGTTCATCACGGCAGTCCATTGCCGACGGTGAGGACCTGTATATATATTGACAAGCCACCTAAGTGCCTCAGACTGGAATCGGGAAATCTGCGACTCAACACAATGATAGAGGTTCCTTATACGTCTATCCATGCTCGATATAACTAGAGTAAGTATAGTGTTGGGTTGTGGACTCTTGAGAATTGTTAAACGCTTCATATTTATAATATGGGTGGGTAAGTGAAGGGTCTCAGAATGGAGAAAGGGTAAAACAAGATTAATTAGGTCTAACTGTATACGGTACGTAATTAATGAGCATCAATTGGTTTTGCAGATATCAAGACTTTGGAGATTCTAGGTAATGATGACTTAGATATGCATGCAGATCAAGTTGGATTTGGCTTCCAATCAACACCACCACGCCTCTTGAAAGATTGACGTATTGACAAATTTGGAGATGTACATTGCTTATGGTTTGTACCTTATTACATTCAGAAATTTGTCTAGTTCAAATGTAAACAGATTATGAGCATTAGTCTCCAATAAATTTAAAATCATTGATATACATAAATTCTTGTTCATTTGATTATTGTTCATTACTAGATTCATTCGAAGAAGAAGGCAAAGAGTGATATTTACGTTTAAAAAAATATCATCTAAACAACAATAAAAAAACATTAAAATAAAAGAATTTGTCATCTAAAATAAATCTATTGACATGATTGATTAAGACCTATGCCATCTGATACAAGTTACTACGACAGAAATTATTATAAAAACTGTCAACGCGAATACCAATATGCTAATTTCCCATATAGCTACTTGTCATTTTTAATTATTAGTATGTCATGCGATGACATTAAAGGTGACGTTAATAAATAAAAAGATGCATCGTAACAATATTCATATGACAATACTAAACTAGGCTGATGTCATATATAGTATCTTCAAATGACAAAACCTAACCGTCGTCTGAAGGTGCAACAGACGGCAACGAGCTCTGTGACAGATTTATATCTCGCGGGACGACGGTTTTTAACCGTCGTCTGAAGGGGGTTTTGGCGTAGTGTCTTCTTTAATTTTGTTTGGGCTACCTTGCTGGTGTATAACACTGTTCAAAATAAGGCCGCCTGAAACGCCTAGATGTTGGAAATAAAAAATCCACCAAAATTTTCTCTAATTAGTATTTGAGCTTTTTTTTTGCCTCTAGACGTTTTTTAGCTGTCTGGGCTCTGTTGAAATTTTTCTTCAAATCATACAGGTCAAGACTCAGTTGAATTTTTTTTTGTACCAAAGACAACTCCATAGGTGCGTTCCAGTGTCGTCCAGAACTCATAAGAATATTTGAGATCAGTGATAACCCGGTAGACTTCTTTAGTGATGGAGCTTAGTAATAATGAGCGAACTGAATTTTCAATGTCAGACCAGTCAGTGAAAGAAGGATTAGGTATATAGACTGAATTTTAAAAATTGGACCCAAGAGGATGGTTTGATCCCTATAGGGCATAACTGGAGCTTTCTTCCGGAATTGGAGCGGAGAAGTTCACTGTAGTTGCTGGAGCAATGGATGACATATTTTCAGACCATATGAGAATTAAAAGGGAATTTCTACTCAGAGAAAAAAACAACATATATATCAAAAAGGGAAAAGTACAAAAATAAACCGTGTGGTTATATCTGTTTTCGATTGCAGCCATGTGGTTTAAAAGTTTACAAAATGGTACCTTGAGGTTCATTCCGTTAGTAAATACATACCAAGTTGACTAACGGTGTTAAAATTCAAAGAGAAAAGAGTTAATTTAGTCCTTATATTTATTTATTTTATAAATTAACTCTCTTATTATCTAATTATCATACACAAACCCCAAATTAAAAACAAAATATCAAATTCACCATCTTTCTCCTTCTCTCACTTCTTTCTTTAATTTATTTTTATTCTCTCTCTAAACACACTCACTCTGCCTCTCTATTTTTTCTCTCTAAAATATTCCTTCCTATAGATACAATGAAAATCAATGTTTAATGTGATGACCAAAGCAAGAATCAAATTTGAAACATAAAGAGAAAACGCAGATGATCAAACTCATCCACAGTGTTAAACAAAACCCCATTTGAATCAACCCAAGTTGGAAGATTCTTTCTCTGAAAAACAGAACATGAATCAGTCCCATCCGCCTCAGAAATAATCAACGGCAACTGGGTAATATGAAAGAGTAAATTATATTAATAGTACCTGAATTTTACCCTAATTCACACTTTGGTACCTAGATTACATTTTGTCTTGAAAATATACCTGAACTAATGATGACCGTACAATTTAGTATATTTTACCGGTCAATAACCGGTCAGTGCAGGTTTGGTGAGTAAATTACGCTAATGGTACCTAAAATTTACCATAACTCACACTTTGGTACCTAAATTTTATTTTGTCCAAAAAATACACTTCAAGTAAAGATGAATCGATAATTTAGTATATTTGACCAGTCAACGTGAGTTTGACCATTTTAAATTAGAAATTTAGACCCATCATACACTCAATTAACATATACAATACTACCTTTTAGCTCTACATATATATTAAAGAGTAGTATTATAATTTTATGTTAATTGACTGTACTGTCTAATTGTTAATTTAAAATGGTCAAACTCTCGTTTATTGGTCACTAACCGATCAGATGTACTAAATTATCCGATCACCTTCACTTGAGTTATATTTTTAGGACAAAAAAATCTAGGTACCAAAGTGAGAATTAGGAAAAGTTCAGATACCATTGATGTAATTGACTCAGACAAACTTGCATTGACCGGTCATTTATCGGTAAAATTTACTAAATTATCCGGTCATCGTTACTTCGGGTATATTTTTGGGACAAAATGTAATCTAGGTATCAAAGTGTGAAATAGGTAAAGTTTAGGTACTATTAGTGTAATTTACCCTAATATGAAAGTTCAAAACTTTATCAAACCCTCAACGCAAAACTCATCGGAGTTACTGTTCCGATGAGGAAGACTTAACCAAACAGAGTAACAGCCAATCCAAACCCACCAGCGCCACTGAACACAGCATGAAAACCCCCAATTCTTTAGCACAGTCGCAGTCCAACCAAAGAAAATGTCGGCAATAATACAAACAGGAGATTCAGTTTCCTGATCAGCGATTTCCCAAATTAGGTCGCGGAAAGCAGGCTCGAGAGAAGTGGAAGCATGGAGTAGACGGATAATTAGAGGGTAAGAGAGGACATCAATGTTCTCGGTGTTTTCCAGGAGGCCGTGATCGGAGCTGTTGAAAGGGATTTCACGGAGATATTCAATTGGAATCAGAAGGGAAAGAGGAGGTGAGTTTTTTTGATGTTGAGAGGGGTATTGATGAAGGTGATTTTGCAGGCTTTAGTTCGGTGAATATGAAGAGCTAATGCTATGAAAGGGATGATATGACCTTGCTCCATGAATGGGAACATTATTATGTGTGGTTTGGGAGATGATGCCTGATACGACTCTAACTTTGGAAATCGATCAAGTGGGGACCGTTTGGGGTGGAACGATCAAAACACCAACTCTTTTCTAGTGAAGAGTAAACTGAAATTTTATTAAATTGATAGCCTAAGTTCTAACGATACAATTGATGCTTAAATAGGTGAAAAGAGAATAAAACTAATTCCAACTAGAACTGGGAAAACTACTAATCCTAAACCTTAACTAACTAGGATGACCTTGATTGACTAGGAATTATATTCCTGTTTCTAGACGTAATCCTTCTGCCATACGGGAACCTTCCTCTCCCTTTCTGATCGTCGAACGGTGCGACTGGTACCTCTGGGATCCGGCGGTTCTTCGTCGTCTTCGTCTCGCGAATCTCCGGAAATTATATTCTGTGTCGGAAGTGTATCATTTGTCGCCTCTTCGACAAGCACCTTGTCCTCAAGGTTGAGTTGGAATTGTGGATAATCCTGAACAAACGACGCATAAGGAACCCAAGTTGCATCCTCTAGAGCTGTCCCTTCCCACTGAACTAAAATCTCTCGATCATACGAATTGCTACCAACCATACGGCGGATAGCGCAAACGACTTGTGGCGCTGGCTTTGAAGGAGCCGGCTCTCCTGACAAGACATCCGGATTAATTCCTTCATCGACCCTTCCCCGAAACAGCTTGAGTCGAGAGACGTGGAATACGTTATGGACCCTTATTTCTTTTGGCAGCTCGAGACGATACGCCACAGCTCCGATCCGCTCTAAAATTGTATATGGGCCGTAGTAGCGTGGGGAGATTTTATTATTCAGCCGCATAGCTAGCGACTTCTGTTTGTACGACTGAAGCTTGACCAAAACCCGATCACCCACCTAAAACTCGACCTCTCGCCTGTGTTTGTCTGCCTTTTGTTTCATGCGATTTTGTGATTCGTGTAGTGAAGCTTTTAGTTCCTTCAGTAGCTCGTCCCGACCAAGCAAGGCTTCATCGACAGCTTGGACAGAGGACCGTCGAACTTGGTAGCTAGGGATTAAAGGCGGCTCCCGACCATACAAGGCCTGGAACGGGCTCCTTCCGATGCTTTGATTGAAATTTGAATTGTAGGAGAATTCTGCCCATGAGAGGTAAGTGTACCAAGATTGAGGTTTGTTTGAACAAAAGGCCCGTATATACTATTCGAGGCCCCGATTAACCACTTCAGATTGGCCGTTGGTTTATGGATGGTAGGCTGTGCTATATTTGAGTTTGGTTCCGCTCAACTCGAATAATTTCCGCCAGAACTCACTCAAAAAAATTGGATCGCGATCGGAGATAATAGTGCTCGGGAAGCCATGATGTCGGACCACTATATCCACAAACAGCTGTGCCGCGGTGGTGGCGGTGAATTTACCTTCAAGAGCACCGAAATGGGCGTATTTAGTTAACCGATCGGCGACGACCATTAGTGCAGAGAATTTCTTTGAAGCGGGTAGAACAACCACAAAATCCATAGTTAAGTCTTGCCATACTAGCTCGGGAATAGGGAGTGGCTGTAACAATCCCGCCGGTGGTTGAGTTGAAAATTTTGTCTTCTGACAGACCGTGCAATTGTTGATAAATTCATCAACGTCTTTCTTCATTCTGGGCCAATAAAATAATGCGGATAAACGGACCAAAGTTCGTTTTTGCCCAATGTGGCCGGCCGTTTTACTGGCGTGGAATTTTTCGAGGAGAGAGCTTTTCAATACTGAGTCTGTTTCGATGTACATTCGGCCACGGAACAGCAATATTCCATCGTTGGAGGTGAATCCCGGCGGTAAGCAGCCTTGGGCGAGTTTAGTGTGCAAAGCCCTCATATCGTCGAGCTTTTGATTGTCGCGCAGAAGAGAGGCTCGGATTTGGGAAATTGGCTGGCTGTAGAGTAACAAAGCCGTAGGGATTTGTTCAGCTTCGGCTTCGCCTATTCGCGATAGAGCATCGGCAGCACAATTGGTTTTGCCGGTTTTATATTCGATGCGGAAATCGTAGCCCAGGAGTTTCCTAACGTATACTTGTTGATCTGGTGTCTGTATAACCTGGTGGAACAGCTCCTTAAAGCTGCGATGGTCGATCCGTATCATAAAAAATCGACCGAGTAAATATTGGCGCCATTTCTTTACGGCTTCCGTTAGAGCGTATAGTTCCTTGAGGTAAGCGGAGCTGCCTTGCATACAAGGGCCTAGCTTCTTACTGTAATAAGCTAGTGGATGTTCGTTTTGAAGGAGGACAGCGCCGATCCCGACATTGGAAGCGTCGGTTTTAATGACAAATGGCAATGAGAAGTCCGGCAAACGGAGAACTGGCATCGTAGTGACTGTTTTCTTGAGTTTGTCAAATGCCGTGGCTGCTTCGTGTGTCCAACGGAAAGCGTCTTTGCGCAACAAGTCGGTCAAGGGAGCTGCAATTGTAGCATAATGTTGGATGAACCGACGATAATACCCGGTAAGGCCCAAAAATCCCCTTAATTGTTTGATCGTAGAGGGAGGGGGCCAGGACAGCATATCTTCAATTTTTGTAGGATCCGCTTTGATGCTTTGTTTCGAAATTAGATGCCCGAGATATTCAATTGTATCCTTCCCCACCAAGCATTTGGATGGTTTAAGATAAAATTCGTGTGTGTCGAGGCACTGAAATACCTGGCGTAGGTGATCTACATGGTCTTCCACCGATTGACTATATATGAGGATGTCATCAAAGAACACGGCGACGAAACGCCTCAAAAAAGGAGCTAGAATTGTGTTCATGGTGGCTTGAAAAGTTGACGGTGCGTTGGAGAGGCCGAACGGCATTACTAGGAATTCGTAATGTCCCTCGTGAGTACGAAAAGCGGTTTTATAGATATCCTTTTCCTTCATGCGGATTTGTAGGAATCCTGCGTGGAGGTCTAGTTTAGTGAACACCGTGGCGAGTCCTAGCTCGTCAAAAAGCTCGTCGATTGTTGGGATAGGAAAGTGATCTTTGACCGTCACCGCGTTAAGAGCGCGATAATCCACGCAAAAGCGATATGATCCGTCCTTCTTTTTAACAAGAAAAACAGGGGACGAAAAGGGGATGTGGCTTATGCGAATGATTCCTTGTGCAAGCATCTCTCTAACAAGTTTCTCAATTTCGTTCTTTTGGAAGTGCGGATAACGAAACGGACGGACGTTGACCGGAGCGGTTCCTGGAAGCAGATGGAACCGATGATCGAAGCGTCTTTACGGCGGTAAATGAATCGGAGGTTTGAATAAGAACTGGAACTCGTTAATAAGTGCACGTAGTTCGGGGGGAACTGTCTGGTCGATATTGATTTCCGCCATGGGGCCGGGTTCGGTGTCTGTCGAGAGTTGGTGGAGTTCGTAAACACTGCTGATTTCTTGTGCTTTTATACACGCTTGTAATTGGGAGAATGACACGGCTTGCGGTTCGATGCCGGAATCTCCGCGGAGGCGAACTTCGTGACCGTTCCATGTGAAATCCATGGTTAATTGGAGGTAGTCATGAGATACCTTCCCTAGCTGTTGTAGCCACTGGATGCCTAGAACGATATCCGGTCCTTTGATGGGCAAGATAAATAAATCTGTGATAAATTCAGTACCCTGGAGATTAAGAGCAACCTCTGGACACAGGTTGGAGCACTGTAGAGCGTCACCATTGCCGACATAGACGTGGAACGGCGGGCATGGTTTCGTCGGTAAACGGAGAAGAGCAGCGATTTTCAAGAAATTATGAGTGCTTCCGCTGTCGATGAGGACAACAATGGTATGGTTCCGACAAGAGCCGCGTATGCGAAGGGCTCGTGAATTAGAGTGTCCTTGTAAGGAAGTCAGACTTGATATGTCACCGGTAAAAACAATTTCAGAGGAGGCATCTTCGAGCTGGAATACTGGTTCAATGGTCTGTGTTTCTGATTCGTCGCCGATTAGCATGAGGAATCGGCCATTGCATCTGTGCGTAGGCGAGTAGCGCTCGTCACAGTTGAAGCAAAGCCCTTTTTCGCGTCGTGCTCGCATCTCCTGGTAGGAAATTTTGCGAAACGGGATAGGCTTTCCTTCCGCGGCTTTGGCAGGAGCTGTAGTGAATTTGGACGGGTCGGCCGGCGCAGCGAGGAAGGTGGGATGCTGGTTGGGAGGTTTCGTCATTGGTCGGGGAGTACGATCAAAACGGGTCTCAATTTCCCGGGCTTCGTATTCCTTGGCAAGATCGATTGCTTCAAGTAAGGTGGCCGGTCGTGCGATGCAGACTTGTCGACTGAGGTAGGGTTTAAGGCCCGAAATAAAGCACGAGATCAGTTGACGTTCCGATAAGCCGGTTACTTTGTTCATTAATTGTTCGAACTGGGCGAGGTAATCTTGGAATGAGTTGGATTGAGTTAATTTGTATAACTGATCCTGAAAATCTTCAAATTGTGAAGGACCAAAACGCCGTTTAATTTTGTCCAAAAGATCCTGCCATCCGTGAAACATATTATTGGATTTCATCCAACGATACCATTCAAGGGCATGGCCTTCCAGATGGAGAGCGATGATACGAAGGCGGTTGTCGGCCGTGGTGTTGTGAAAATCGAAGTACTCCTCAATTTTAAAGATCCAACCGAGGGGGTCGGTTCCGTCAAACCGATGGGGGTCTAATTTTAGGGATCGAAAATTTGGGGGCGGGTTGTTTGAGTTGTCGCCGGTGATGTGGGTTTTGGTTTGAGTCTCGGCGAGTTTGATGATAGCGGTGTTAAGGGTAGTTTCGATGGAGCGTTGGAGGGCATCGTGAAGGGATTTGAATTCAATGTTGAGCTCGTGGCGGTAGGATTAAGGTAGTTTGTCGGACATGATCAATGATATGGAGAACGATGAAAGCACCAGTTAATACGACTCTAACTTTGGAAATCGATCAAGAGGGGACCGTTTGGGGTGGAACGATCAAAACACCAACTCTTTTCTAGTGAAGAGTAAACTGAAATTTTATTAAATTGATAGCCTAAGTTCTAACGATACAATTGATGCTTAAATAGGTGAAAAGAGAATAAAACTAATTCCAACTAGAACTGGGAAAACTACTAATCCTAAACCTTAACTAACTAGGATGACCTTGATTGACTAGGAATTATATTCCTGTTTCTAGACGTAATCCTTCTGCCATACGGGAACCTTCCTCTCCCTTTCTGATCGTCGAACGGTGCGGCTGGTACCGCAGGGACCCGGCGGTTCTTCGTCGTCTTCGTCTCGCGAATCTCCGGAAATTATATTCTGTGTCGGAAGTGTATCATTGCCATTGTTGAGATGATGCCAATCATCTCGGTTTTCTCTTCTTATGTTTCAAATTCGATTCTTGCTTTGTTCCTCGCATTCAACGTTGTTTTTCATTGCATCTATGGGAAGAAATATTTTAGAGATAGAAAATAGAGATGAAGAGTGAGTGTGTTTAGAGAGAGAAGGAAAATAAATTAAAGAAAGAAATGAGAGAAGGAGAAAGATGATGAATTTGATATTTTGTTTTTATTTTGAAGTTTGTTTGTGATAATTAGATAATAAGGGGAGATAATTTATAAAATAAATAAATATAAGGACTAAATTAACTCTTTTCTGTTTGACTTTTAACACCGTTAATCAATTTGGTATGTGTTTGCTAACGGAATGAACCTCAAGGTACTATTTTGTAAATTTTTAAACCATAGGGCTGTAATCGAAAACAGATGTAATCACAAGGTTTATTTTTATATTTTTCCTTATCAGAAAGGAGAGGTATTGTCTTGAAAATAAAACTTGTCCCAGCTTTGGAAATATTTTCAAAAGTAACACAAAAAGATAAATAGATTTAGAAAAATTCATTAAAATGAGAAGTAAGTAGCCTATAAGTGTTTGATTATTTCTAGTTAGAAACTTATCTAGCTCTTATCTCTCATTCTCTGTACTGCTGATATAATACATGGATAAGTTAAAAAAACCCATCTAGTTTCTCTGTATCTGTCATAACTGTTTAGTTGGCACAATTAGCCATTTCGGTCATTTTTGGATTGACTTTGCTAAATTTGATTGTTGACGAATCTTAAGATTGTAAGAAGAGAGCAATCGAAATGAATCTATTTTGCTTGATAAGCTTACACGCCATTGAGTCAACATTGTCGATGGAACGGTACCATTTCCAGCACCAGTACTGGATATCGATTTCACACCAGCGATAAGATCCTCAAACACATGCTAACCAATTTTTGCATACCAACGATACCTGTCCTACCCTTTATTCTATCGAGATTAATAATGAATAGTTCTACAATTATTTGGAAGATAAAGTTCAAATAAATAAAAACTTGGTTTAAAAAGAACTTCATAAAATAAAATAAGATTAGTGTGAGTTGAACTCATACCAATCTTATTTTAGTTTATGAAGTTTTTTTTAAACAAACTTTTTATTTATTTTCCAAATATTTATAGAACTATGTCGATATTATTAATCTAGACAGAAAAAAGGCACATGTTTCGTTGATTTGCAAAAATTGGTTAGCATATGTTTCAGGACCTTATTGCTAGTCTGAAATCGACATCTAGGACTGCTGTCGGAAATCGTATGGTTCTGTCGACCATGTTGATTTGGTGGTGCATAAGCTTATCAAGCCTAGTAGATTTTCATTTCAGTTGCTCTTTGCTTACAAGATTGGCAACCCCAACTTCATTTTAGTACTCTCTCAATTCTTAAAAATAATTTGATTTAGACTAATTTTGGGAAATTTCAAACTTTCCTGAAATTTCATCTTTGAATTAACATTTTTGCTTAACAAGGAAAAATTACATTTAAGGAAAAATATATGCTCTTCTATATCATTAGAATAGATATCCAAAAAAATCACCTTTACAAATCAAAATTTAGAAGAAATAAACAATTTATGTTTCGCTCAAAAGCAATTTTTCTTTATATTGATGTTTATCTCTAGATGGAAAGTTAAACTTGATTTAAATTCAATGATGATAAGTTTGCACCAATAAAAAATAAAAATTTATTATACTAAAAATGGTTCAAAATAATAGAGATGAAAAAAGTGAAAGAAACCTTATGAAGAGCATTCTGTCTTCTGCAGGCCCTAACTTGCCATTACAAGTGAAATTTAGAAAGAAGCTAGAGAGTGAGATTAAATTTATCATAAGTGAAGGTATTCCTCCTTTTTATAAGTGTGTTACAATCCTCACAATGGTGTATTGGACATTTTTGTAATGTTTATCGTCCAATTAAAAGGTTACAGAAATAAGTGTAATATTATAAGTTTGACTAAAATGATATAACAAAATTTGTTTCTATATTACCCATTAGTATTTCAAAAAAAAAAAAAAAAAAAAGTGACAATGGTTTATACTTAACAAGGTTTATTAATATTTGTGCTTTAGGAAAAAAAATATATGCAAAATTTAATTTAGAAATGGTTGGAAGTTAACTCTAAATGTCAAAATTTTGAAGCGAAAATTTGAACATTAAGTTGTTTTGACTAATGTTTTAATTGATTTAATGGTCTTAAAAGTTTGAATTTGAATTTCAAATCAAATAAATAAATAAATAAATGTACGTAAGAGAAGTTTATTAAGATTCAAACATGTGTGAAAAGCTTTTTTTTTTTGAAACAATGTGCGAAAAGCTAATGGTTTATACTTGGCACATTATAATTCTACCAAGTTTTCATAATATTTAGTTTAAAAATTGTAAGAGTTTACTCTAAATTCATGACAAAGTCAATTTTTTTTGAAAATTAGGTGATAAATTTGGGCATTAAATTGCTTTGACTAAAGTATTTAATTGATTTAATTGCCTAAGCATTTGAATTTGAATTTCAGTAAAATGAGTAAATGTGGGAAAAGTCTATTACAACACATTTAGAGGAAGTAATTTCAATGTGACTTTGTTTCTTTTGGTTTGTTACCCAAATTGACACTCCCTCCATTTCAAAATAATTGTCACTTAATGTGACAATTATTTTGAAATGAAGGGAGTAACAAACTATTCTCTCTCCCACTTTTCTATAAAAGTCTGTGTTAGTCGGTCAATAATGTGTCTTAATGCTTCAAAAGTCTATTTTAGTCCTTCAATCTATGAGGTGTATATTAATTGAGTGAATATGCAATATTTTATGACAATGTGACTCATAAAATATGAAAGTAACAAAAGATTTCACTGGGTGTTATTTGTGTTTGTTACTTTTGCCTGACGGCACTAATAAGTAACAAAGGCTTGTTATTTCTATTAGAGGTGTTCTTAAGATTGAAATCCAAGTGTGAAAAGTTAACCGTTTATATTTGACATGTTACAATCCTGTCAAGGTTTCATAATATTTGTAAAATTTAGTTTAGAAATTCTTAGAGGTTAACTCTAAATTCACGATGAAGTCAAAAGTTTGAAAACTAAGTGATGTGGTTGAATACTGAAAGTTCATATATCAACCTACAACATAGAAGTAAGGTCAAACAGGGGGTATTGTACGGCGAATCCACTCTGATGCCTAAGTTAGTTCATGAATGGACTGGGGGATGATCACAATCAATAAACTTAATAAAATAAATAAACATGTTAACCTTCTATTACTCCGACACCACTTGGCTCATGAGAGAGAGAGAGTCTGAATTCAACAATGTCAAGAAAGAAACAAAGGACGTTTAAATATCAAGTTTTTGTACAGTCAAGTCAAACGATATTTGAATTTGAAATATAACCTACCTAAAATTAAATATTCATTTTAAGAATATTTGAGACCCATCTTTTATTATCATTTCAATTTTCTAATTTCGTGTATCAATGCCTTTAATTTAGCTTATTTCAATTATCTTTGAAATTGTTGACTGTTACAAATTTGATCATTGTTGACTGTTACAAATAGCTTATAAACCCTTCTAAAATCAATTCATCACTTTATATATATTGACCAATGCAACTAATAATTATTTTTTACCCAAATAATAGTTATTATACCATATTTGATTAATTATTTAATTAATATTAATAGTTGTCAAATACTACCCCTGGCAAAGAGCCTTTGCACCAACAGTCTAATAAACAGCAACAGAATAGAGGTGGAGCAACCGACGATAGAAGCGAGGAAACTTCTAAATGCCCAGCGAATTTAATGGGCGAATTTGTTTTGAATTTGATTTTTTTTTTCTTTCTAATTTTTAATTGACCGGAGTCAGACCGGTTCGCCGGTTGATTCCGATTCTCGACAGGTTAACATCTTTGACTCTTTATATATACAACAAGACTAGATACATTTTCGATTCGTAATCGAACCGATTCGACCGACCGGTCCTGTCCGTTTTTAAAACCATGCAAAAAAAGGCAACTTTTTAACGAAGATTAGGAAATAATTAATAATACATGTATTTTTGTAATTAATTAATTACCCCCGACTAAAAAAAAACTAGACAGAAATTCTAAAAATAGGTACGATTCATTTTTTAATTGTTTATTGATTAAATTTTTTAAATTCTTTTATATACATTACATTAAGAAATGGATATCCTGTCCAACTTTTGTTCTGCTTCAGGCCAGAAGATCAATATCCAAAAGTCTAGAATGTTATGCTCTAAGAATATGGACTTAAGGGTTGGTAAAAAGTTGAGTGAGATTTTTAGTATTCCTCTTACCAATTCTCTTGGTAGCTATATGGGGGTCCCTCTCCATAGTGACAGAGTGTCAAAAGCTTCTTTTAAAGAAATCTTCGATAAAACTAATAATAATTGTGCTAATTGGAAAGCTAAAACCCTTTCCCTTGCTGGCCGCCTTACCTTGATCCAGTCTGTTAATAGTGCTGCCCCGAATCATTTAATGCAAGGTTGTAGGCTGCCTGAGCCGGTTCTTAATGGCCTGGATAAGATCAATCGTCGGTTCCTGTGGGGGGATTCAGAAGAAGGGAAGAAGATTCATCTGGTTCCCTGGAAAGAGGTGTGCCATTCCAAAGACAGGGGTGGGTTAGGTATCGGACAAGCCAAGGATAATAATAAAGTGCTTCTAATGAAGCTTCTTTGGAGGATGTGGCAGAATCCGAATGCTCTTTGGGTTTGGTTATTTGGGTTCGGTTATTGTGCGGGAAGTACAGAAAGGATAAAATCTTTGGGGGCCCGAAAGAGAGAGTGCCTAATTGCTCTTTCTTATGGAAAGGGGTTAACGCTATATTTTCTGAGTTCTGCTCTAGGATTGGTTGGTCGGTGGGCAATGGTAGATCAATTAGCTTCTGGAATGATACCTGGCTTGATAAGATTCCTCTTTCTGATGTGTGTACTTCTCCCTTGCCTCTGGAGATCCGAAACTGGAGGATTGCTAATGTGGTAGATTCGGAGGGTGATTGGGCCTGGTCGAGATTCGAGTCTTACCTCAATCTGGAAACGCTCCTGAAGATTCGTGGTGTTAAAGTTAGTTGTAAAGAGGAGGATGAGGATAGTCATTGTTGGTCATTCACAAACAATGGTACTTATTCCTGCAAATCTGCTTTTGAAGCTTTCAGTTTTAACTTGGAGAATCCTCCTTCTATCTCTTGGAATTCTATTTGGGCCTTAAAAGTCCCTTATTGGATTAGGAGCTTCCTTTGGCTTAGTGCTAAAAATAGGTTGCTTACTAATGTGGAAAGGAAAAGACGCCATTTAGTAGAGGCAGATACTTGTGGTAAGTGTAAAATTCAGGCAGAAACTATCTGTCATGTTCTTAGGGACTGCGCGAAGAGTAAGAAGGTGTGGGAGGAGTTGATTCCGAACCAGTTGCTTCCTGGCTTCTTTGCCCATTCCGATAACGAGTGGCTGTTGAATGGTGTTAAAGGTTTGTTATTTCCTAGGATGGAGCATGGTGCTACCCTCTTTGCTGTTGTCTGTCACCAGCTTTGGTAGTGGAGGAACACTGAGGTGATTGGTGAAAAAGCGATTGTGATTCCTAATCTCCCTGATTACTTCTCCAAGAAAATTAACTCTATTATCAATAGCTTCAAATGAGATTATTTAGCCAGTACTAGTCAGAGATCTGTTGAGCATCTTCTGGGTTGGAGTAGACCGGGGGAAGGGTTGGTGAAATTAAACACCGATGGCTCTTGTCTTGCGGATGGCAGAATTGCGGCTGGAGGGGTTCTGAGAGATGTTGGTGGTAACTGGGTTTCAGGCTTTTCTCAGAACCTGGGAATGAGATCTTCATTTTCGGCTGAGCTCTGGGTATCTTCTCTGGTCTTAAGTTGGCCATTGATCTAGGACTGAATAGGCTGCTCGTGGAGTCTGACAACCTTGAAGCAGTTAATATGGTTGCTGATAACAAAGCTTTGTGCCTGAGTAGTCAAAACCTGGTCAAAGAAATCAGAAGATTGTGTTCTTCTTTCGAATCCATCTCCTTTTGTCATGTGTACATGGAGCAGAATAGGGTGGCGAATCGCCTTGCTGCGGAGGGCCACGAGAGGTTGCCAGAAATTTCTACTTTCTCTTCTCCTCCGAATTTCCTTTGTTCTTTTCTTACTGATGATCAGGTGGGGGTTAGCTTTCCTAAGCTAATCTCGGATTAGTTGTTGTTTTGTTGTTGTTTTCTTTCCTTTTCTTACCAAAAAAAAGGTTTAATTTAAACCCTTCTTTATAATTGTGATATCCAAAATTTTGTTATTTATTCCACGTCTATCATTTGGTAATATTTATCCCATGATCAGGTGTTTCAATAGATAACATTTAATCAATTTATCATACAAGAACATGACTGGGGACCGATTTTTATCGAGATGGATGCGGAAGAAGTGGTGCTCGCTGTTGGGAGGGCTGATAAGGATATTTCTGATTTTGGGGCTGTTATTAGCTACTGTAGGAGGCTTCTTTCTGTCCTACAAGATGTATCTGTTTGTTTTTTTAAGAGGTCAACCAACCAAGTTGCTCATTTGTGTGCAAGTGAAGCCTTGTTTTTGGTTACGCCTAGTTTTTGGCATGAGGAACCGGAATTTATCCGCTCTCTGATGTCATTTGATGTATTGAGTTCTCATCTATAAATCTATAATCATTTGAAGTCAAAAAAAAAAAAAAAAGAAAACAATTTGTTAAGTTTTGCCATATGATACCGTTTTTAACATGTAACATACGTGTAGCAATTGTTTTAATTTTTTTTGGAAACCAATATGTATTTTTCTTCTCTTAATTCAATTCAATTTATGTTCTCCAATCATCAATACGTATGATACCAGGTAGGTAAATGACAAGAATTATACCTTTATCCTTATTTAAAAGATTAATTTATTGTGTGATACTTATTTAAAAAAATAAAATAAAAAGAAAAAAATACAAAATTAAATATTGTTAGCCTGCCTATTTACAAAATCAGTCATATGATTCAAAAAGTTTGCAAACTGAGCCGGTAAAACTGTGTTACACTCTATTAACAGAAATTTATAATAATTGTCTCCTTAATTGATGATCTAATTTTGTGCATTGAGGAGTGCATTTAGACTAACAAGAAGTTCATATCTTCTGGGTAAATTACATCCATGGCCACTAAATTTTACCCATTTTCACATTATGGCCCACTGAACTTCATTTGTTCTCGGTATGACCACTGAACTTTACACTTTTTTAACACAATTGGCCACTCAACGCCTCAAAATGACCATTGAAGGCTAAAAATAAAAAATCTAAGCCGTTAATAATATTCTAAGGAACTTTAATTCTTGAAAATTTTCGTTTTAAGGTCATTTAGGTGTTGTTTTTCAAGAATGTGATTTTCGAAAATAAAAAAAGTGGTTTCATGGTAAATATCGTTCTGAACAACTTTAATTCTTGAATATTTTCATTTTAAGGTCGTTAACGATCGTTAACGGTTATTTTGAGAAGTTAGTTAAAATTGAGTGGCCACCGGTGTCAAAAAGTGTAAAGTTCAGTGGCCATACTGGGAAGAAATGAAGTTCAGGGCCATAATATGAAAGTAGGTAAAGTTCAGTGGCCATGAGTGTAATTTACCCCATATCTTAACAAAAAGATGATAAAGATGTGGCAGGTCCGCCCAGAAAGAAATCAATAGGTGTGATTAACTTCATAGCTGGCGGACCATTGTATCATCCACCAGTAAAAAAGGTCAAAATGGTGACTATTGACAAAGTGCATCTCAATGAACCATTCGCTGGAGCAAGACCCACCATCAAACCACATGCGGATCCGTTAGTGATTACAATGACCATAGAAGGATGGGAGATGAGACGTGTATGATTCACACAGGCAGCTCGCGTAATGTTATCTCCAGGAGTGCGTTCGCTAAGTTAAAGGTAGATCCTATCCCGGTGGAAACGACGATATATCCTAGGAAAAACAGGACATACGGTCCAGACGAAAGGTCGGATAATTTTGGAATGTGAAATGGAAGACAAGGATCGGGCATGGAAGGGTGAGATAGAGTTCTCCATCATGGATGGACATATGGCGTATAATATGGGTTTCTGAAACTAGACATCCCAACGAATCTAGGGGTTATTTTTGGAGCCAAAGCAAAGTCGTCTTGAGGGAGTTTCGAATTTCTAAAATTAGCGTATATTTTCGACATGTTTAGGTTTTTTCCTATTTTTCTGCACCACCAACTCCACTTTGGCTAATTTTTGGGGCACAAAATGACGAGTTTTTGGCTGAACTACACGGGTTCTTAAAACTAGACATCTCAATAAATCCAAGAGTTATTTTTGGAGCCAAAACAAAGTCGTTTTGAGGGAGTTTCGAATTTTTAAAGTTTACATATGTCATGGTTCCCATTTTTTACATTCCACCACCCATGTATCCACATTTTTTTGGGGACTGAAATTTGAAGTGGAAAGAGTGGGGATTTGTGTGATTGAAAGTAGGAAGTTAATGGATGGTAGTTGTAACTCTTACTTGATCAACGAAACTGGGTCAAATGGGAGACTTATTTACATATTTAACCCATTTACTCATCCTACTACATATCTAAACTGATTTTGTGTGACTTTCCCATAATACCCCTAACCTTCCCACTTCCCACCACTCGCGAACGGCCACTCCCCCTATCTCCTTGGTTATGCGAAAAGTTGCTCCTGCATTAATGATTTCAAGATTTTTGATCTTCCTTTCTTCGTTTAAATTGCACGAAATCTGCACCGTTTCGTCAAAATTACAATGAATTTCTCTTTTTCCTCTCTTCATCTCTTGATTCTGCAACTTCCCAAACTTAGAAAACGAAGCCATGGTTTTTCATCTTCCTGTTCGTTGCTTGATTTCTTTCTTCTTGTTACCATCAAAGAAATGGTTTTTCTACGTTATTTCCTTCGTTCTTCCCATGTTATCATATTGTTATTGTCGCTTTTGGGGGTGAAAGGGGCGAAAAATGTAAGTATCTGTTTTTTTTTCTGCGTTTTTTCATGAATACACTTCATGAATTGATGGTTTCGCGAAGCTTTGCGAAGAGAACGAGCCTGGAAAGTGACGATCTACTTCATGAATCGATGATTTCGCGAAGATCTGCGAAGAGAAAGAGTCTGAAACGTATGAATCTACCTCGCGAATCGATTAGTTCGCGAAGTCTGCGAATAGATCCTCACGTTTCAGACCTCGTAGACTTCGCGAAAGCATCGATATGCGACGTAGATAGTCACGTTTCAAACCTCGCAAACTTCGCGAAAAAATCGATTAGCGAAGTAAAATCACCTCTTTCCCTGCACATTTACATCGCATGCTTCGCTAATCTTCATTTCGCGAAGCCAAAATCGTCTTTTTCCCTGCTTAACATGATTAATTTTTTCTGAAGGTGGTTGAATACGTAACATCCCTTTCTGGAAGGTGACGTACTGGGCTACAGGGGAGATGATTTTCCTTCCTGTATAGGGATTAACTTCCTCCAAGATTGACACATTCACTCCTAAAGTGGTTGGTTATGAGAGGTTGTGTCAATCTTGGGGTGTACCATGGGACACGTCCATCCCATGGTGCCAATCTTCAAAGTGAACCTAACTAATCCGGTACCAATTTTAAATCGGATGAGTAATCTTGGTGTGCACCGTGGGACACGTCCATCCCAATAGGTCTTGAAGTCCAGACCTTTTGGGATGAGAAATGGAAGTCCAGACCTTTTGGGATGGATGTGTTACATGGTGCACACCAAGATTACTCATTCGTTTCAAAATTGGTACCAGATTAGTTAGGTTCACTTTGAAATGATTAGTTAGGAGAGTTCATTGTGGCAATCTTGTTGTAAATATTGATAATGTTATGATTTGAATGTTGTTATTGTGGCAATCTTGTTGTAAATTTTGATAATGTTATGATTTTAATGTTAGAATCCGTTGTTGTTTGCCATTTTTTGTAATATACCACTTCACGAATTAGCTTCAAAACACATATCCAGCCTTCGCATATGCGAACTAAATTCATCAAGCAAAACAAACTTTAGATTCGCAGGTTTCGCATATGCGAACTAAATTCATTAAGTAAATCCAAACATTAGATTCGCAGGCTTCGCATATGGTCGAATATGCGAAGTCAGACGGGATGGAGACAGACGCGCATAAATATTGAGGGTATTATGGAAAAGTCATACAAAATCAGTCGAGATATGTAGTAGGTTGAGTAAATGGGTTAAATATGTAAATGGACCTCCCATTTGACCCAGTTTTGTAATTTTCCCTTCTCCATTTCCAATCAATCAATCCAACCAACCAACACAAGAATCCAACTTCATGATATTTTTTTTCTGACTCTCAGCCCCTAATTTTCGAGTTTCACACCTCCAAATACTCTCTAATAACCAATTTTTCAGTTTCCAATTATTTGTTTGTCAATTCCAAGCCCAAAAATTAACGTCTTTTTGTCTAAAAAAAACAATTTCTGCAACTCTTTGTCCTTGCTGCCCAACACCTTCATTAATTTTTTTTGGACCCCTTAATGTTCGTTTTTGTCTAAAATTTTCTCTCCATTCTCATCCCTCGTATTCTAACTTTAATTCTCAACTTTTGTCTCAATTTGTGCCTGAAATCGCATTTTACAAGTCATTTTCAATCCTCAAAATCGATCTTTTTTAGAATAAATATAGATAATATGCAAAAATACCCCTAACATTTACAACCAGGAGCAATTTTACCCTTAACTTTTAAAATGGCGCAATTTTATCCATAACTTTCGCAACCAATAGCAATTTTATCTCTAATATTGATAAGTTGGGACAATTTAAGAAATAATTTATCAAATTGTATTCTCAGTCATTAATCTTGTCCTCTACACTTCTTATATTTGTCATTTTTATCACTAATTAGTAATAAATCACAAACATATTATTAGACGTGGAAAAAAGTTTAAAAAAAAAATATATATTTTGTATTTTGTATGAGTTGCGCAAAAAAAATTAAAATATTTCACCAAATTTAAAAATATTAATCTCAAAATCTATTATTAAATCATAAAAAAAATATGAAATCTTTTCTTAGAAACAACGGATATGCAATTGGTGTAGAATAAGGAAGAAAAAATGTGTGTTGTATAATGAAGTCTGAAATTGACACAACTTGCCAAGGTTGGGGTAAAACTGTTATTGGTTGCCAATGTTAAGGGTAAAATTGCATCATTTTAGACGTTAAGGGTAAAATTGCTCATAGATCTAAACATTAAGGATATTTTTATGCTTTATCCTGAAAAAATATGTTTGTTCTGTAATTGATTTAGTTATCTTGTATAGAATTAGTTTCAATTGTAATTGGTTGTTTTTCACCGTAACACTTGTAATCAAACAATTTTACATCAATAAAATAGACTTTTTCCAAAATCCTCATGTCAATTTTACCATATAATCTAGAATGAACATTACATAATGAAAGTACATGTTGAAATTAAGTAAAACACGAAAAAGTAGATAATCATTACCTAAGCTACCTTTTCGTTTGCCTCTGCTGCATTTTTTAAAAGCAAGAGGTTTTCTTTTTCTCTGGGTTAATTGAAAGGTTGAAATGGTACTAAAAGAACAGAGGATAATGGAAGGGGGAGAAAGAAGGCTACAGACAAAGATAGTATGCACTTAGGCCCACAATGGAGGTCTATTGAAAAGCTTCTAAAAACTGGAAGGAATGTTGCTCGCTTCAATTTCTCTAGTTAAACTCATTCCTATCAGCAACAAATCCTTGATAATCTTAGGACTGGCATGAATAATACCAACGTTCTATTTCACTTAAAGTTTTGTTTTGTGACGATGAAAATGGTTTGGTTCATTGCTCACTACAAAAAAAAAAGATCTATTACGACGTGAAAATATAAAGCTTAACGACGCTTTTCAACGTTGTTATACATTTACTCACGCTATTCAATGCATCGTCACAACTGTCGTTAAATCGCGTGTCGTCAATTTTAACGACACATAAACACTTGTTTAGGTAAACTCAGTCTGACAACATTTCACATACACATGTCGTCATGTTGCCAAGGTATATAAAATTTAGCGTTGTAATTTTTTATCATATTATTTAGGGTAATTAATTTATTAGTCTTTATATTTTGACAAAACACACTGTTTAGTCCCTGTATTTTCAAAAACACATGGTAAGATCCCTAACATTTTTCTCAGTGAACTGTTTAGTCATTCCGTCTGTTTGTTAGATTTTTTTACCGTTTATGAATTCAGAAATGACTAAATTATCCTTTACTATTTACCTTCAAATTTCAGAAAAGGAAATCCAATTTAGAAGAAGAAGCTATTTGTACGGAGAACAAGAAAAAGAACATACCCAATGCTTACAAATTTGGACGATTAAGAAGAAATCAAGAAGAAGAACACTCAAAGTTGATTTCAGATATAGTAGAGTTTAAAGGAAATGAAAATAAAGGAAAAGAAGAACGCAAATCCAAATTGATTAATAGAATCTTCATGAGAGTCTAACGGCAGGGACTAAACAGTTCACCGAGAAAAAAGTTAGGGACTAAACAGTTCACTGAGAAAAAGGTTATGAACCTTACCATGTGTTTTTAAAAATACAAGGACTAAACAGTGTATGAATTGTATTAAATACCCATATATTAACGACATTTATGAGAAAAATATGAATTGTATTAAATTCTATATTTATTTATTTATATATCGAAATAAATAAAATTGGAATCAGTGAAATTATAAAAATATGAGTCTCTTATTATAAATTTTTTCATAAATCACTGACGGATTTGTTCATTGTAGATTTTCACAAAATATCCACAGAAAAAGTGGGATTGAGAAATCTCCGACCAAATTCTATTTGTGATCAATGCTATAAATATTTTTTTTTTTAACTTCAAATAACGACATAACATAACTGATGCATCGTCACTTTTGCGACTTTTTATTAAAACGTAGTGGAAATTTAAAAAATTAAAATAAATAATAGGATAATTAATTTATTAGTTCCTATATTTTGACAAAACACACTGTAACTGTTTAGTCATTCCGTCTGTTTGTTAGATTTTTTACACCCTTTACTATTTATCAGTCAAAAGCAATTCACACCTCTATTTATTTATTTGGCAAGAGGCCGCTCCTAAGACTCGAACCCGTGACCTCTTGGTCACATGACAACAACGTTTACCGTTGCGCCAAGATCCTCTATATCCTCATCACTTTGATTTCGATTTCCTGCTTCCCCTTCAGATTCTGAAAATCCTTCCCCCTCTGAAAACTGCTCTCTTAGCCATTCACGCCCTATTTGCATTCCGGATTTCCTCAATTGAGCCCTTAAGTGAGTACCGTACCTCCTCTCTGTAGGGTTGTCAGGGTTGTCAAAGAGTAGGCCACAGAACTTATCCGCATGCCCTATGATCCTGCAGTAAAAACAGAACTGTGGAAGCCTCTCATATCTGAAATCCACCCAAAAACAGGTCCCCCCACTTCCTTTCATCTTCTGGCCTGTACGGATAGGTAATGTGATGTCGATAGCGACTTTGATTCGGAGGTAGCTCCTTCTCTGACCAGTAAAGTTTCTTGGATCCGCTTCTAGAAAGGTGCCAATCTTGTTCCCCAGAATACTGCATATTGTCGGGGTTTGAAAACCGATGGGCAGGTCAGAGACCTGCACCCATATTATAAGTTCTGACAATTCGACTTGTACTGCTTGTTCTGATATGTCAAGGGCTCTGATTATCATTACATTTTGATTAAATGTCCACGGTCCATCGTTTAGTACTCGAGCAACATCCTTTTCATGGAAAAATTGGAACAGATATCTTCCCTTCTCATCTGTTTCAGTAATGGTAACGCCTTTCACAGGTCTCTAGATTGATGCTAACGTGTTTTTCATCGACTCAAAATGTGTTGTTCTAGCGTTTAAGAATCTCCCAACCATGAACCAAAACTGTCTCCCCTCATCTACTGCAACGTCGTCCCCTATTTCCAGTTCGTCAGTTTCCTCGGGGTTGATTTGTAATCGAGCATATGTGGCCGTAAGCTCTTTTGTTGGTTCCATTGTAGAGTTTCGATTATTTCCACTGTTCTTTCTCCTGTATCGCAATCGTGTAACGATAGCAGGGGCAGGTGTTGATTTTCTCGGACTGGGGTGGTGGTCGGCGGCGATCGAGTAGGGTTACTTGGAGTTTACGATAGTGATCTAGGGTTTAACCAGTTCGGCTTAGGTTACATCTCATATTGAGAAGACAGTAAAACACTCCACGAGGAGAGACTTTCCAAGTTTAAGGTTGTTTTTTAAGGATTTTCATGTTAGTTACAAAAGTCTCTATTATTCGGATTTGTTGAAGTTTTCATTTTTTATTAATTTATTTTCAGATTAATTACGTTTTGATCATTCTTGAAAACCCAAACTTTACTATTCTTGAAAAGTGAAAATACAAAACTTACCATTCTTTTTATCTTATACACTCAATCAAATTAAAGTCTCTCTTTTTTCAATAAGAAATATTAAATGCGTCAAATCAAGTAGTTTTACTTTTGGCTTTTTAGCTTTTTAATTATTTTGAGTTTCTGCATGTTCTCTCTTCGTCTTCTTCAACCTCCTATTACCACCCCTGGCTAAGAGCCTTTGCATCGGTAGTCTAACAAATAGCAACAGATGACAGAAGCGAGGAAGCTTCTAAATGCCCGCTAATTTTAAGGGGCGAATATGTTTTGAATTTTAATTTATTTTCTTTCTAATTTTTAATTGACCGGAGCCAGACCGGTTCGTCGGTTTGTGACCGGTTCGCGGTCGAGCCGATTCGACCAGCCAATCCGATCCGGTTTTTAAAATCATGAAAAAAAATGAAAAGAGAGCTTTTTAATGAAGATTTGGGAATAATTATAATACATGCATTTGATAATTAATTAATTACTCCGGCTCAAAAAAAAAAATAGACACAAATTCTAAAAGTAGGTACGATCCATTTTTTAATTGTTTTATTTATTAAAATTTTAAATTCTTTTATATACATTACATTAAGAAAGTATCAATTAAGTTATTTAAAGGTTTAATTTAAACCCCTTTTTATAATTGTAGAATCCAAAATTTTATTATTTATGACATGTCGTATCATTTGGTAATATTTGTCCCATGAAGTGTTCCAATATTTAGGTGACATTTAAACAATTTTGATAGAAAAATTAAACAATTTGTTAAGTTTTGACACATGATACAATTTTTAACATGTAATGTAATATGGACCTAAAGCAATTTGCTTAATTTTTTTGGAAACTCATGAGTATTTTTCTTCTCTGAATTCAATTCCATAAAATAGATAATCATTACCTAAATTTTGGAACACAATTATCCCAAAAAAATATTAACAAATTCATGTGTTTAAAACAAGAACATGGGATCAAAATATAGAGATTGTTATTCCACTTTTTCAATATACATGAAAATGAACATAATTATCCCAATATCTATAGCTATAGCTCTACGTAGATGCTCATCTTTTTAAGTTGAGTCTTCTGTGCATCAGCAGCATCCATAAGAATTTGAAGATCTGCTTCAGGAATTTGTTGGCCAATTCTTTTGCTAGTAACCATCACGTTTTATGCCTTGGTTTCAGTGTCTCCCTCCCCTCCCCGACTTGTTCTTCTTGTTGGCGTTCAATAACCAAGGATGTTGGAGCACTTCCTGAGGTGAAAGTCTTTGTTTGGGATCAGGGTTAAGCATTTTCTTCACCAAGTCCTTGGCATGATGAGAAACTTTAGGCCAAGGATAGGTCCTGAAATCAATGACAGAACGAGTAATCGCCTTTGCTAGCCGTCGATCGGTTTCTGCCCAGAAAGGTGGAACACCACAAAGTAAAATGTAAAGGATAACTCCAGCACTCCACACATCAACTTCTGGGCCGTAATTCCCTTTAAGAATCTCTGGAGCCATATAATAAGGGCTTCCTACAATCTCTTTAAATCGCTGGCCAGGTTTAAAGAAGACTGATAATCCAAAATCAATGGCTTTTAATGGGGCTGTTTCCTTGTTATTTCCAAACAAGAAATTCTCTGGTTTGAGATCACGATGCATCACTCCATGTTTATGGCACATCTCAACAACTTCCATAACAGCCCTCATAACACCAGCAGCAGCTGCCCTTTCACTGTAATGTCCACGGGCAACAATCCTGTCGAATAGCTCCCCACCTTTACATAATTCCATCACAATGTACACAGAACTATCATCCTCATAAGTGTCCTTCAAACTCACAATATTTGGATGATCAGGCAAATGCTTCATTATCTCAACCTCCCTTCTCACATCCTCAATATCCTCATAAGTTCTTAGCTTTTCCTTAGATATACATTTACATGCAAACTTATCACCATTGTTTATATCAGTACATAAATATGTAACCCCATTTCCATAAGCTTCTTCCCTTTGCCTTTCTTCTCACATGATGTATGTGGGATTATACAACAATTTCCCATGATCAAAATTTCAGTTGAAATTCTGAATAAGAGTAGAGTGGGAGAAGAATTTGAAACCCAAAAGTGTGAAGGAGGAAGAAAAGAGAGAAAGCCAAAAAACACAAAGAATGACAGAATGTCTGTGAATTCAACAACAAAGAACCCTTAAATACCAAGTTTTTGTAAGGTCGAGTCAAGTCAAATGTCATTTGAATTTGAAATATTTGAGACCCATGTATCAATGCCTTTAATTTAGTTTATTTCATTAATCTTTGAAATTGTTTAGCGTTACAAATTTGATAATTGTTGACCGCTTATAAACCACTCCAAAATCAATTCATCACTTTATATATATATATTGACTAATGCAACTAATAATTATTTTTTACCAAAATAATAGATATTGTACCATATTTGATTAATTATTTAATTAATATAGATAGTTGCCAAAAATAGTAATTAGCTATTCTAAAATATATCATATTGTCAAATTATTACTAATAGTTATGTCTAGCTTTTACTTTAATCGTTTCATCAATTCTGCTATTACATATTGGTTCTGGTTGATAGTTGTAGCACAACATATTAGTTTAGGAACTGCCAAGAATTTTCTTTATCTAGGCTAGGCTTTGTATTCTTTAGTGGTTTCTAGAAGTTATTTCAAAGCTCAAACAAATTAAATCCATAATCTTTATCTACTAGAAGAATTGCATAATTTCCTTTAAGTAAAAGAAAAAGAAGGATTATTAGAGTGGTTGGCTCAAACTCTGCATATTCACTTTAAATCCATGTTCAGAATTGGAAATTATATTTACATTAGATAAGCTAGTGGAAGCTTCCTCGACTAGTCATTTTACATCACTAGCAGAAGCAATTAATCATAATTTTACCTAACACTAATAATTAAACAACCAATGGTAAATGGCATAAACAGCAATAAGTAAACCAAATGGACCTTAAGTAAATTAGAGGCAGAAAGATGTTTATCGATTTCAACAATTTGATGATAGTCAGTTTATTTATAAATCATTTACGTGATTAGAACAACCACTCAATTGGAAGAACACCCAATATCAATCCACACAAGTAAACTAATTTAAATTATCAAATGACAAAAAAAAAAAAAAATTCACAATTTAAATTATAATTATACGCACAAACTAAAAAGAAAAAGATTGTGTGGTGTGTACAGACTAAAGTTGGAATGAATATTGCTCGCTTCAATTTCTCTCATGGAACTCATTCCTATCGTCAACAAACCCTTGATAATCTTAAGACTGCTATGAATAATACTAACATTCTATTTCACTTAAAGTTTTGTCTTGTGTCAATGAAAATGGATTGGTTCATTGCTGCTGTGAAAATTATGCAATTCTTAGTGAGGAAAAGAATGTTAAAACATCCTTTAAAAACAACGATGGATCCTGGAGACGATGAGGGGTTTGAGCACCCACTGATCCCCACCCCTATTAATTTTTTAATTTGTTACTGATGATAAAATTGCACATATGCAATGGAGATAACAAAATTCATGACTTAGAATGCAGTTTGACCTAAAATTAACCAAAACAAGCTTGATATGTGGAATAGGAATTTGGACATTTAATCACAAAAATAAGGGATTTAAGTGGTTCCGTTCGGCTAATTAGGAAAACCATAGTAAACTTACCTTCTGTATTTGAGATTTCCACTAGAATGTAATGACCATTTGCTATTCTATTTTATTAACTTTCCATTTTTCTATTTGTTAGGTTACTTGGAAGACAAAAGATCAGCAATCAAACATGGATCCTTATGTAGTGACCTCACTACTGGCATAGCCTACACATTTCTGGAAACCAACATTGGAGGCTGAAGCTCTTGCTGCTCAGAAGTTATTCTGGAAAGTATAATGTAATTTGACTCAAGAAACCCTCAATCTGTCATTTCATTCGTAAAGTTGTTCTACGTGCAGAGTAAATTATCGATTAAGTCCTTAGGAAAGATCGTTTGTTTGTAAATAAAGGTTCTAATTTGTTTCAGTTAGTGAGTGATCATTTGCTAGCTGAGAACCTATGAGTCACTCCAACAAAAACTGCCTATAGAGGCAGTTTTTTTCGCTTGTAGCCGCCCCTACAAGGTCTAGGGGCGGTTTTACAAACCGCCCCAAATCTGTCTCCAAAGGGTACCGGAACTACGAATTAGCGACGAAAATCATCATCGACGGGGTAGAGTAAAAATTAGCGACGAATTTGTAGAGGCGGTTTAAACCGCCCCTATATCTAATTTTAAAATCTCTCTTTTAATTCTAGGGGCGGTGTTAAAACCGCCGCTACATAAACGCCCCTATATAATTTATGCATTATTTAGTATATATATTACTTTTTATATTCCAATTTCCTACCTACGATAATTAGTTATTAATTAATCAAATTTAAATGTGCAAATCAATTCAAAAAGAATATATAATATAAAAAAAATCAACTTTCGATATATTACTAAATTCAATACATAATTCAATACATGATTCTAAAATTAAAAAAAAAAAAAAACTAAATTTAATGGAATAACCTCGATATTGCAACACTAATGTCATTTCAATATCAAAATAAAAACATAACACAAGATTCCCTCTTGTTTCTAAGTTGGGTAGGCTTTAGCTCTGTCATTTGATCCTGAAGCTATATACACCTCTGTCATTACCTCCCTCATCTCATTTTCAGCTATAAGTTGGGTACGTTTTAGCTCTTCAGTGTGAGCAGCTTTGTGTCATGCTCCTGCTGGATGCCCAACACCTACAAACAAAAAGCACTAGAATTAACTAGAGATGAGGGTTGAAAATACAAATAGAAGATCAGGTCCTTGATTTGCAAATAAAGTTTTGCAATTACAACTGTCCAATCATATGCCTCATGAATCACTAGCATTGTATACATGATTGAGGAGTCTTGGTTGGAGGTGCAAATCTATTTCCTGAAATCTATAAATTACTAAAACATGTCAAGGAAGCACAAAGCATAAACATTTTTGGTAGCCTAATATACAGGTTTCAATGATACAACAGAATAACAAGTGAGATGCATTTGAAAGAAACCATTGTCTGCATATCTAAGAAGCATGAAAATGTGCAGTGTGTATTAGCACGACTGGAGCAGTCATATGAAACAGAAAATCCAAGGCCATTGCATTTTACAAATGCAAAAAATGAAATGTTCAAAACTTCTGGTGCTTACAAGGGCAGCATGTTCCTCTTGAACTCGCACCAAGAAAAGTCTCGATTCTTCTTTACATTCTGCAAGTTTCTGGTCGCATGTTCCTCTAAAATATTCATATCCTCCTCATTACACAAAGGCCTTTTTTGAATAATAGATAAGTTAGTATGCCTACTCGAATCTCTTTTTGTACCAATAAGTTACTTATAAAACCCTATCACTACTACATCATAAATCCCTTGATAGTCAAACGACACATTCTCATCAGGTAGAGAGAGCCTAGTTATAATATTCCTCATTTTCCTTGCTTTAAATTTCTTATGGAAAAAAGATGTATGAATGTCCTCCAAATTCAGCGATTGTATTCTTGATTTCTGCTTGTAAAAGCTTTCCTCCTGCTTAAGAGGTTGTGCTAATAGTATAGCTTCATGCCTTTCCACCTCCATCAATTGAAAAATTATAGGCTCTAATTGCAAAGAATGTTGAGCCTGCTCAAGCTTAAGCCTTTGCACTTTAACTCTGCCTTATTAAACACTTTTAACTTTTGTTTCAACCTCTTTAATTTCTGCCAACCATGGAAATGAGTGGCATTAAGTTCAGATCATGGCAGATAGAATAGTTTGTTGTGTTTCAGAAGAATTTAGAAAAAATATATGAAGAAATTACTATAATTGATTGAAACCGAGTACAAAATACAAATGTTATTCAAACAATGAGAAAACCAGCATGATCTTGGCATCCATTTCATGTAGTAGTTGCAGCAAACTGGTTATATTCTTTAATAATAGAGTTAAATTGCAGTGTCTTAACCATTTATATATAAAATTAAATTTAGGATTAGGAGTATAACATAAGCAATTGACAAGTCTACTAAGTTTCAGATACGGAATTGAAAAGGGCGAACTTTTGAATGAGATTAGCAACAAATTAAAGATCTATACATGTATAAACGAAAATAACATTTAGTAAAATCGGCCTGGTATACACAACAATATTGTAGCCCTCTTACCTTTGTGTGACTTAAGGTTGGCAATTTTGACACGAAAAGATCATATTCGCGGAGATAATCCGTTTGACACGATCCTTTGACACCATTATCATTTTTGTTCCATTTATGCTATAATAATCATATAATCATGTAAAATATATGGATCACAACGATCCATTTGACATCCCAATTTTAAGTATGTAACATGAGTGAGCGTACATCATTAGAGTACAAAATGTATAAAAAAAAAAAAAAAAAGGGCGGCCCGGTCGCATTACGCGTCCCCGCTGAGCGAGGGTCCGGGGAGGGGTCCCACCACAAGGGTGTATTGGGGGCAAGCCTTCCCTTGCCAATTTAATTGGCAAGAGGCCGCTCCTAAGACTCGAACCCGTGACCTCTGGTCACACGGCAACAACGTTTTACAACTAATAATTATAAGAAGGAATACCTCCTCCACAATGGCATCCTCAACCATTGTACTGAGAGAAAGCAAACCTTCATCCCAAAATAATCATCGATGTAAAGTAGATCTGTGAGAGTGAAACGGGAAATTGCATCATATTAAAAACAGCTAAAATCACACTTCATCATACCAAAAAAGAAAAATCCCAGACTCAATGTGGCTTTCTTTGTTAACCAATTTATATGTGATTTGCAGCTACAAACTATTGATCTATAGAATTTAATACATCTACATTTCTACATGAAATTCACACACTACAGAACAAAAAACTCTACACATTTCTTTAATTAAAGAAAAATCACGAGAAAACTGAAAAGTTCGTGGTTTATACTACAATTAAGGATCGGAAACCACAAGCAATCAATTACTAAACCTAAATTACAAAATGATGGATTAAAGCCAATCAGGCAATTAAAAGTCCATTTTCAGCTAAAAGATTCTAGAGCAGAAAATTGTGATGCTCAAGCGAAAGGCTGAGTTACCTTTGGTAGTGAACCAGGAGAATATATCAGAGCATAATTTAAACTGTTATTTAACAAATGAATTATTAGAGAAAATTAGAGAAACCAGTAGCCACCAATGGAATTCGAAAATTAGATAAATGGAAAGACAGAGTTATTTAACAAATGAATTATTAGATCACCTTATCAAATCGCCAAACTTAAGAAACCTAAAATCGCCAATCATTGTAGGAAATCTGCTTTCTGCTCTTCGTTCTGCTCTTCATTTACTCTATCCGCGAATCAAACTTGAGAAACTTAAAATCATCAATCATCCGAGCAAATCTGCTTTTCTGCTCTTCGTTCCGCTCTGAAATGAGTAAGTCGAGTTTTGCGTAGACACCGAAGATTGAAAATAACCTAATTGCCATATTTAAATTGGGCTTCAATAACACTAAGCCTTAACATTTAATTGGGGCAGTTTTTAAGTTAGCCACAACATAAGTTTTGTCAAAAGCCATTGGGACCCTTAATAAAAGGGCTGCTACAAAAAGGCCACTAAAACTCTAATTTTTTGTAGGAAGTGTTTGATGTTTGAAGTTTGAAGCAACTGGAAATAAAAATTAAAGAAATTTTGTAATTATATATTTTATTATAAAAATTATTTAAATATTATATAAAATAAAAATAATTTTTTATTTAAAATATATTATTGCTGCTGAAATTTTTTGTAAAACCGTCGCAAAACTGTCAGAAAATGGCTCAAAATCGTTAGCTGTAAACCGTCGCAAAATCGTTATAAAACCGTTGCAAAACCGTCTCAATTCAGCCGTCCCTACAGAAACTTACCCCGACGCCTCTCAAAAAACGTCGCTAGAGTAGAATTGCACGTTGTACTTACGGTTTTGGGACGGTTTCAAAAACCGTCGGTAAAAACTGTAGGGAAAGTTATAACCGTCGCTAAAACAGATAAATTCCGTCGGCAAAGATACTATTTTTTGTAGTGGTCAATTCAGTATCAAAGCTGGAACTATGTGTCATGTGGAACACTGGAAAACAAGCCTCTTAACATTCCCATCTTCTCATTTCTGCCGTGAAGAGGAATTCAACCTAGCTAATTTATGGTTCTCTAATTATCAAAATTTTAGAGAATCACGAGATCACCATTCCTAAAAATTCCCATTACCAACAAGGCTCTTTTATCAATCACTACAAAAAAAACCCTCTGTAACAACGCTTTTTCAAATGCACTTTTATAAACCATCAGTATAGAAAACGTAAATATTTAAGAGCAAAGTACGAAAAAAATGTTCGTGGTTTACCTTATTTGCAAATAGAGGTCCGTGGTTTAAAAGTTTACAAATAGAGGTATGTAGTATGTTTTTTTACAAAACAAAATATTTAAAATTAAACTTTTAAGTAATTGATGACAATAAGAGCATTTTTTTAAAAAAAATTCAATTATATTTATATATTACAAAACACGGATCCCAAACGGTGTAAAATGAATTTAAATATCAATTTAATTCATAAACCATCAGATTAGTAAAAAACGTAAAATTCTCCCATATTATTTATTGTTTCGATTTAGGAAGTTATTTTTTTCGGAGGTTATATTTTGCTGATATGTAAGAATAATTTTTTTAAGATAAAAATGTCTTTAATTGTAATCAGAACTTAATTTTGTAATTGTAATACTTTGTTTTGTAAATAAAACAAACCACATACTTTTATTTGTAAACTTTTAAACCACATACCTCTGTTTGCAAAATTGACAAACCACAAACATTTTTTTTGTACTTTTCCCAATATTTAATGTTGTTTCAAATTTTAAACTCATACTGCTGTTATTAATTTTTTTTATCTATCCCTATTTTGCACTTCTTTTTCTCTCTCGTAAACAGTATCAGTGATCGCCTCTCTGGTCTGAGGAGCTTATCAGACTAAAACCCCCAAGTTCTCTCTCGTTCAAAAATGAGATTAAAAACCCTAAATCAGCTTCTTCCTAGTCCCTCCCCAGATTATCTCTCTCTCTCTCTCTCTCCCGGCAGCAACGACCATCTGCATCTGAGGTGGAAAAGGTCGTCCCAAGTTATCTCTCTCATATTCCATCGGTTTCCATCATCTGATTTTGTCCTCTTGGATATAATCTAAGCTCTGTTGTTTTCAAATCATTGAGGTTCTTAGTTCTGATACTCAGGTAAATCATTGTGGTTTTCTGTTGCAGCAGATGGATTATTCAAGGTTTAGAAGATAGAATATCATGTGTTGATTACTTAAACCTGCAAGGGAACAAAACATGAACATTATTATCAAAAATAGTACAAATTATTCTAAGTAAATAATGGATTGAGATATAAGATAAACTTGCCTTGGCAGATATATTAATGGACAGTCAATCAAGACCCCCATAGAGTCCTTGCCCAGAAGTAGCACAAGTAGCTTGAATATACCAATTGCGCTGTTGCAGTGAGTGCGAACCTGGGAGCAGACTGCTCAGATTTTGACTATGCTTTTGGGCCACAAGGCCAGAAGACGATGTAGTAGATAGATTTGTTCCTCTGCATCAGAATGTGATCGGAATTCAGAATATGATCGGCGATCAAGGATAAACTAGCAAACCTGAATCAGATCGAACACGCGATCATTCAGAGTTTTACAACTCAGTTTTGGTCAGCACGGCCGAGTGAGGCGTAAGACAGCTTTAGTCAGACACTAACTAGAGCTGTTTTACTTTCGAGTTGGGAAATGACACTTTTGTGGTCAGCTTCCTACTCAGCACTCAGATTTACTCAGTGTCAGCGTAAACAATTTATATACTGAGTAAATATAGCAATCAACACATACAGATATATATTGAGAGAGAGTTAGAAATTACTCAGCACGACTTATCCTGGTTCGGCCTCTCCGCCTACGTCCAGTCCCAGAATCCCTCCGGGCTTTTTCAATCCAATACTGAACTCTTTAAAGGTAGAGCACAAACCATTTACAAGGCAGTTGAATATGCAAGAGTACCTTCCTCTATTCGTCTACTCAACTCCTACTAAGTGCTATAACCGAACACCTAGATTTCTCTACCACTGAGTACTTAAAACCGAGTACTCAGCACAACACTGTCAATTTTACAATTGATACAAACTTGTTCTTTTTCAGAAAAAGAACACTTTAGATGATTACAAAATCAATCTAGCTTTTACACAAAGATAGAAATTTGGTGTAAGATCTTTTTCTTGTTTTGATGTGCTTTGTATGTATGCTCTTTTTCTCTTGTATTTCGGCAAAGGATCCAAGAAGTGTACTTGTCCTTTTATAGTTGAAATCTGAAGACACAATCATTTGAATTCGGATCTATCCGTTGAATTCAAACGGCTCTTTGCTTGCGTCATTGTTCTGGTCAGCTTCAGATTTGCAGGCCAATCCTGTCGTCTGAATTCGGCAGGCACCAGGCTTGTCTTCTTCTCACAGGTTTGTCTTCTAGCACAGATTTCGTCTTTTAGCTAGCAGACAGTTGACCCATGCGTCTTGAAATTGTATCCATGCATATTTCCAAAGCTTTCTGATTTAGCGCAGATCACTGTTGGATCTTGTCTTTTAGCAAACGGATCATTGGTGTTGTCCTGAAAAACACACAGCTTGACTTTGACAGCCGTTGTCTTTGAGCGTTGCTATTTCTGATACTGAGTTGTCTTTTCACTCAGCTTCCAAGGTCAGCTTCGTTCTGCAAGATATAGTTCTGAAGAAGACTTCTTTTCTTTCATGCTGAGTTGCTTTCTACTCAGCTTCTTTGATCAGCTTCATTTGTAAGCTTCGATACTGAAGAAGACTTTCCTTCTTTCGTACTGAGTTATTCTTTTACTCAGCCCGTGCTATGTTATCATGATGACTAAGTTCTGTCTTACTTGATTCATGTTCTTATAAATATTTTTATACTTAATATTGAACAAACCCATTAGTACAATTAAATCAAAGCACTTAAATTTAATTGTCTTAATCATGGATTAACTTAAATCATTTTGTCAAATCAAAATCATGTGGAAAGGTGTTTCAACAAACTCCCCCATTTTGATGTTGGCAAAATATTTAGTTATGGAACTCAGTTTTGAAATTCCCCATGATTGAATTACCTTACATTCTTCTGAAATTACTCCCCCGTAAGGGTTGCATTCATTATCTTAACTCTAAACCTTCTAAGATTTAATCGAGTAAAAGGTAAGACATGCCTATACTGACTTAGTTCAATTCTAGACCTTCCAAGATCTAATTCAGATGAGCCTAGGTCAGCTTTCAGAAGAGTTTAATACTTGGAACATGTATTTACTCAGTTTGATACACGGTCAGTTTAGGTATCAGAGAGATTACATATATGGATTCATGTATTAGAGCAAATGTATTCATGTATCAGAGTAAGTGTGTGTTGAGCATTTTTCTCATGCATGTTCCCTTTTAATTTTAGTGTGTTTGTTCTTTTAAGATAGTTCAGCATATAGCACAACAAATAAGCATCACGTGTAGATGAGTCAGTTTGAAATAAAAGATGCTTTAAGATAGATAGTTAGTCAGCATACAAAAGGATAGAATACGCCAAATAAACATTACAAGTCAAGTCCTAGGATTAACTAATCTATTTCATCCTGTTGACTTGGGCTTGGTGAGCAAGGCCTTTTCCTTTGGCGTTTCGTTGTTGCTGACTACCGGATGCTTCCCCTAAGTTTTGCTGAGTTCCATCAGCTTGGTCTTTCTCCCCCGTTTTGCCAGCATCGGGCTGAGGAGGAGCGAAGGTGTCATTCAGAACATCACGAGTCAATCTCACTGAGTACGCCTTAAGTTGTTTCGTGCTCTCCCTAAGACCGTCGAAAACAGGAACGCCATCGTCTATAACGGATCCGGGGACTCGAATGGATGCACTAAGCATACTGAGAATATACTCCTGTGATTTCCCAATCCAGGTGAGCATGTCAGTCAGCCTGGCATAAGCTTGATGATACATTTTGAGCAATGCCGAATCGTAAAACTGACGTTGAGCATTGGTATAGCGGCCGTGTTTGAATGTGGCTTGCGAGTATTGCAGAATTTCATTAGTCTTCACCAGGTCAGTATCCATCTCTTCTTTACTCAAATTGAGTAGACGGATGGCTTCGCCAATTTGCTCGATGGAACACTGGGAAGAGGAGGAAATGTTGATTTAACTCAGCAGAAGTTGCATATGCTGAGTTCACAGCTGAAAGATTGTTGATTTGTCTTTGGAGGGAATCCATATGGTTTACCATCATTAACTGGAGTTCAACCAGCTTCTTTATTGAGTCTTGCTTGGGTTGTTGAGATTGAAAGGTGGTCATGACACTCACAAGATCTTTAAGACCCTTGATCTCATTCAGGAGTTGAGTGATAGAAGTAAGTTGTGTTGACTCAACATTAACAGACCCAGCAGCATCGGCATGAGATTGGTTAATATCCTGGAGTAGGGATTGAGCCGAGTCAATGATTCTGCGACCAGACTCAGTTGCATTTAAGTAAGCATAAGTTTCATCAGGATGATGCTCAGCGGCCGGAATTGGAATAGTACCAGATGGTGGAGGAGTAGGCTGTTTACCAGAACCAGATGGGCCAGGGTGGTCAACAGCTGGACTTTTGTTTAAGTGAGCACCAAGAGCTGACTGTTCAACATTCTACGATACGGGGTTAGCAAAAGGTGGATTGGCAGAGATGTTGACCTGCTCAGTATCAGTCTGAAGTTGAGTTGGTGCAGGAGGAGATACTTCAGAACTTACATGAACAAGATTTTCCTTTGCTCGCTCACCTGCTTGAGCAACTTGAACTTCGAGCTCTTGCTCAGTAGAGATTGGATTTTCAGGAGTCTTGGCTTGTTCCTCAGTATGAGTAATAGAGGCTTGCTTTTGTGTGAATTGATCTGGAGTTGGCTCGATGACGGAGGAGAAGAATTCGTACTGAAGTCCAGTTAGGTCAGTAATTGGTTCTCTAAGTGGAGAATCAGCCAATAGGTCTAGAGAGTTGGACTTATGAGCTTTGCGTTTGAAACGCTTTTCAGAACTGACCGTTTTAGTTGGAGGTGAGGGGTCAGCAGCAATTGAGTCAAGAGACTCAGATGAAGAATTGAGCCCTAGGGCAGCATTAAGGCTTCTCACAGTTTGAACTCTCACTGCTTGGTTAGCTTGTGGTTCAGTTGGCTCAGCATCAACTGACTTAGTTTGCTCAGCAGCATCCTTGTCTTGCTCATCATCAACTTTAGCTGTTCTCCCAGCATCAAACTGTCCTCCAAAATCTTCCAATTCATCTTCCTATTCAGAGGGTGTTTTCTCAAAATCAATCTCTTGACTTCTCACAAAGTGTGAATCTTCAGAGATTACACAATCAAGAGGCAGTGCATCGATCGGGGTTAGACCAGACACTTTCTTCTTCCTCCTCAAAGGTGTCTCCAGAACTTCCTCAGGCTCAACTGGCCTTTTCTCTGCTGACTTAGGTACCTGCTGACCTTGCTCAGCATCAACTTTCTTAGCACTGGATATTATTCTCAGCTTCTTCGGAGCTGTGTTGACATCCTTTGCTGACTGGTCATCTTTCCGCTTTTTGTCTTGTCGAGTTCGGTCAGTTGGTTTCACCAACACTTTGTTTCCCTTCTTAGATGCTACATCCTGTCCTTCTTCAATCACGACCCCCTTTCCTTTCTTGGGTTTGAGGGGTTGGTCATAAGCCAAGCCGAACAATATGGCTGCAGTAATTTCTGTTCCGTAAACATTGATCTCTTCAACTAAGCTCACCCTGTAGTCTTTGAGTATCTTGGTGATTAGTGTGCCTAACCTGAGAGTGCCCGTACTTCGTTGGAAGGCCCCGATGAGGAACACATGCATATTAAGTGGTTGGTAGGTCAGCATGTGCCAAATGAAGCACTGCTCAAAATTAGACACTGAGGATGTGGAGTTGACCTTGGGGTAAATGAAGTTTGTCAGAATATAATGGGCCATCTTCTGATTCTGACCCATAGAAGTGCTAGCAATTTCTCCTACGTGACCAACGGGTTTACAGAACTCCGAAGGGTAGTCAACTTTGGTGTGGTCATTTGTGGTTCTGAGTTTGGTTCCTTTAGTGGTCAGTTTGAGCAGTTTAGCGAGATAGGGAGGATTGACGAAGATATCTTTTCCCTTGACTTTGGAAACCATGTAATCACGGTCATCATCAACGGCTCTTAAGTTTGTGTAGAACTCCTTTACCAACTCGGGATAAGTGGGTTCTCGAAGGGAAAACAGCCCGGCCTAGCCATTTTTTGAAATCCATTCACAAAAAGGTTTTTCGGCTTCTACAAACCCCTTAGAAAACCAGCGAGAATGGTCGATCTTCCAGCCCCTTACACTGCTAAAGATGTGAGAGTATGTTCTTTCGATGGGTTTCTTCTCCTTTTTCTTCTGTTTCTTTGAGGATGTTGCTTGGTCAGCCTGGGGTTTCTTACTCGGAGTAATGACCTTCGACTGGTCATGCTGACCATGTTCTTGAGACTTGGTGGGAGTCTCGATGTATTCCTGCTGAGCAGGAGAAGGTGGATTTTCATCGGAGCGGTTGTCGTTATAACCGGCACCGGAGATGTTATGAGAGTCCGACATGATTTTCTCAGAGATTTTTGAGGGTATTTGAAAATTTAGGGATTTAGAGAGAGAAATGGAAATCAGAGGCCAGAGATTTCAAAAGTAAAGAAATGTGAGTGGGAATTCGTCCACTATTTATAGGGATGTCGAGTTGATCTGATACGTTGGAGTAGCCGTTTTACCTCGAGATGATCAAACGACAATAATCTGGCATTTATGACATGTTGTCGTATTTGTTTTCTAATTATTGCGCTTACGTCATCCTAGGTGGCTATTTATGGCGCGTGTGCTAGCATTCAATGTGAAATGGATTTTACTCAGTATTTGGAATTCTAAACGTTTGAGATACTGAGTGCTCAGTTTTACGGAGAAGAAATTTTCATACAAAAGTAACTCAGCCTATAGTAATCACACAGCATATATGTCTAGTCAGCATAGGGTGATTCTATGTTATACAGTTTAGCTCAGTTTGAGTGAGTTACTTAGCATGCAATAACTACTCGGCATATAGGATAATCACTCAACATTTGATCAAGAATTTATTAAACTGGATTACACATACCGATAGCTTCCCTTAATATGCTGAATTGCTCACAAGCCAGAGGCTTAGTGAAGATATTCGCAAGCTGTTCATCTGTTGGTACGTAGGTCAGTTTGATCTCACCTTTGAGTACATGGTCTTTGATGAAGTGATGCCTTATGCTGACATGCTTCATCCTGCTGTGTTGGATTGGATTTTTGGATAGGTCAATAGCACTTTTGTTATCGCACTTGACTTCAATTGTTTCTGTTTTGACTCCATAATGCTCAAGCTGTTGCTTAATCCATAGGACTTGGGCCACACAGCTTCCAGCAGCAATGTACTCAGCTTCAGTTGTAGACAGGGCAACTGATGACTGCTTCTTGCTGAACCAAGACACTAGACAGCTTCCAAGGAAATGACATCCTCCAGAAGTACTTTTACGCTCTAGCTTGTCTCGTCCATAGTCAGCATCAGTGTATCCAATGAGCGTGAACTCATTTGAGTTTGGATACCACAAACCTTCATTAACCGAGCTTTGCAAATATCTAAGAATTCTTTTCACAGCTATAAGGTGTGATTCTCTGGGGTCAGCTTGGTATCTAGCGCAATAGCATACTGAGTACTGAATATCAAGTCTACTAGCAGTAAGATAGAGTAGAGAGCCAATCATACCTCGATATAACTTACTGTCTACTGACTTACCTTTCTCATCTGTGCACAGGACAGTGTCAGTACCCATTGGGGTTGATATGGGCTTACAATCTTCTATATCGAATTTCTTTAACATTTCTTTGGCGTACTTAGACTGACTAATGAAGATGTCGGTCTTCCCTTGCTTGATTTGAAGTCCAAGGAAGAAGTTGAGTTCGCCCATCATAGACATCTCGAACTCAGTTTGCATCAGTTTGCTAAATTCTTTGCACATAGATTCATCAGTAGCACCAAAAATTATATCATCTACGTAAATTTGTGCCAGCAGGGTATTTTTACCCTTTTTCTTAATGAACAAGGTTGTGTCAGCTTTGCCTCTGACATAGTTCCTAGTCAGCAGGAAACTGGTCAACCTCTCATACCAAGCACGTGGTGCTTGTTTTAGGCCATGTAGGGTCTTTTTGAGTTTATAAACGTGGTTTGGAAGTTTTGGATCTTCAAACCCAGGAGGTTGGCTAACATATACCTCTTCGTTATAAAGCCATTAAGAAATGCACTTTTAACATCCATTTGATATAGTTTGAAGTTCATGAAACTAGCATATGCACACAATATACGTATAGCCTCTAATCTAGCAACGGGAGCAAAGGTCTCACCATAGTCAATCCCCTCTTGCTGACTATAGCCTTGGGCTACAAGTCGGGCTTTGTTTCTGACTACATTGCCTTGCTCATCTAGCTTATTTCTAAAGACCCATTTAGTTCCTATGGTCTTTTGATTCCTAGGTTTTGGTACTAAATCCCATACCTCATTTCTTTTGAACTGATCAAGCTCCTCTTGCATAGCATTGATCCAATGTTCGTCGTGCTCAGCTTCAGTGAAATTCTTTGGCTCATGAACTGAGACGAATGCAACATTGCTGAGATATTTTCTAAGCTGATCTCTTGTCATCAGCTTGTTGTCAGCAGCATCAAGAATGGACTTCTCCGAATGTCCTCTTGGAATTTTTATTTCTTTGGATAATGTTGAGTTGTCTGGAATAGGTGTTTCTACAATATCTGCGGGAGTAGATTGGTCAGTAAAGGTAATTTCTGTTTCGTGTTTACCTTTGGTCAACCCTTGTACTGATGACTCAACGGCTCCAATTTGGTCAGCGGAAGCTGAGCTTGGTTCATCTTCGGCAGACTGAGTTATTTTTCCTGCAGGGTCAGTTTCATTGAACTCGATATGGACAGACTCTTCTACAACTTGAGTTCGTTTATTATACACCCTATATGCTTTACTGTTAGTTGAGTACCCTAAAAAGATCGCTTCGCCAGCTTTAGCATCAAATTTAGCAAGGTTATCTTTTGTGTTGAGTATAAAACATTTACACCCAAAGGCACGAAAGTAGCCAATGTTGGGCTTTCGTCCTTTCCAAAGTTCATAAGGAGTTTTCTTGAGTATAGGTCTAACTAAAGCCCTATTCAGTATATAACATGATGTGTGGACAGCTTCACCCCAGAAATACTTTGGAAGCCTATTTTCGCTCAGCATTGTCCTAGCAATTTCGACTATTGTTCTGTTCTTCCTTTCAACAACCCCATTTTGTTGAGGCGTCCTAGGAGCAGAAAAGTTATGGTCAATGCCACTGACTTCACAGAATTCATCAAACTGTTGGTTTTTGAATTCTCCACCATTATCACTTCTAATATGAGCTACTCTTAGGTCTTTGTCATTTTCAAGCTTTTTAATTAATGTCGTGAACATCTCAAATGTTTCATCTTTGCTACTCAGCAAGATGATCCAAGTATACCGAGAGAAATCGTCTACAATGACTAAGGAAAATTTCTTACCGCCCAAGCTGAGTGGTTGGACAGGTCCGAAAAGGTCCAAGTGTAGTAATTCCAATGGTCTCTTGGTTGAGACAATATTTTTACTTTGAAAAGACTTTTTTGTTTGTTTACCTTGCTGACAAGCATTACATAATTGATCTTTTTCAAATTTCAATTTGGGCAGTCCCTCAACTAATTGCTTTCTAGCTAATTTGGCAAGGAGGTCCATGCTTACGTGACCAAGTCTCCTATGTCATAGCCAGGAGTTATCCTTTTTAGATACTAAGCATATATTTTTAGAAAATTGTTTTTCTAAACTCAACATATATACATTTTCAACCCGAGGGGTAGTTAAAATCAAATCGTTTGTTTTTCCCTCGAGTATCCGACACTGAGTGGCGTCAAATACAACCTTTCTACCACTGTCACACAGCTGAGCTACACTCAATATGTTATATTTGAGACCTTTAACTAAGGAGACTGACTCAATAGTAGGGTTACCTCCGATAGTACCTTAACCTACTATCTTACCCTTTTTATTGTCTCCAAAGCTTACGTTTCCACCTCGTCTAAGCTCAAGTGTGATGAACTGAGTTTCATCACCAGTCATGTGCCTCGAGCATGTGCTGTCAATATACCACAATTTTGATTTCTCCACGCATCTCAGGCTCACCTGCATTTTAAACTATTCATCTTTAGGTACTCAATTCTTGTTGGGTCCTCGTTTGTTAGTGCGAACAGGTGAAGCATCATATTTTATCTTGTGACGTCATACATTTATGGTGTGGCCTTGTTTACCACAGAAGTCACAATAAGTTACCCTTTTGGGGTGACTTTGTTTTTGGTCAGCACCATTGTGCTGAGCATGCCAGCATACCTTAGTGGTATGACCTTTCTTTCCGCAGAAGTCACATTGGACAATCCGCCGATTATACCAACACGCATCTATTGTGTGTCCTCTTTTCCCACAACAGTCACACTGAGTGAACTGTCTACGCTGACCAGTACCTGAGTACTCAGCATGGGATTTATTTTTAGTTGAAACTTTTATTTGGTTCTGTAGGGTTGTGACATCCTTTCTCAGTTTCTTTGAATCTGATTGGACTTCCGAGACAAACTTGTGCATAATTTCCATGTTGTCATGCAGAGTTGAGTTGTCTTGGAGGAGATATCGAAGGTCATTGAGTTTGACCTCTTCAATCTCGTCACACCGCTTGCTGAGTGCTTTTATTTTCTTGTTACACTTTTTAGTCTGTGTATATAAATCACTTAGGGCATTAACCATTTCGTTTCTAAGCAGGTGTAGAGATGTTACCTCATTGGAATGTTCTTCTTGGTCAGAACCGTCAGAAGGGTCAGCGTGCTCAGATTGGCTTTGGTCAGCAGCGTCGTCGGCCATGAAGCATATGTTTGCTGTCTCATTTGCATCAGCTTCTGATGAGGTTGACCCATCACTGTCACTCCATGTGGCTACCATTGCCTTTTTGCTTCCCTTCTTTTCTTTCTTTAAGTTAGGGCAGCTTGACTTAATGTGCCCAGTTTGATGGCACTCAAAGCACGTGACAGGCTTGGAGCTGTCCTTCGTATATCTGTTGTCACTGGACTTAGCTTTGTACTTATCACTTCTTTTGTATGGCCTCTTGCTGTTTTTATCATTCTTTCTGAACAGCTTCTTCATCTTCCTTGTGAACATGGTAATTTCCTCATCATCTGATGAGTCAGCTTCGGTTGAGTCAACTTTCATGACAAGTGATTTCTGCTTCTTGTCTTCTGACTTCTCTTTAGCTTCAAAATTTTTCATAGAGATCTCATGAGTCAGCAGAGATCCGATCAGCTCGTCATACTTATATATGGTCAGGTCCCGAGCTTCTTCCACAGCTGTCTTCTTAGCTTGCCAGCTCTTGGGGAGACTTCTCAGGATTTTCTTCACCTGCTCCTCTTCTGTGAAGATCTTTCCTAGTCTCTTAAGCTCATTTATGATATTTGTGAACCTTGAGTTCATCTCTGAGATGTCTTCATTTTCGTTCATCTCGAACAGTTCGTACAATCTCATATGTTGGTTCACTTTGGACTCCTTGACTTTGCTTGTGCCTTCATAGGTCACTTCGAGCTTTTTCCATATCTACTGTGCTGACTCACAACCTGAAATTTTGTTGTACTCTGTAGCATCTAGCGCACAGTGAAGCATATTGATAGCCGAAGCATTATTTTGTAATTTTTTAAGGTCATCTTCTGACCATTCAGTTTCACTCTTGACAACCTTTTCGTTGTCAACAGTTTTGTACGGCACATATGGGCCTTGAACTATTACAAGCCACGCACTCATGTTTGTAGCTTGGATAAAGTTCTTCATCCTGTTTTTCCAAAATGTATAATTTGATCCGAAAAACAAAGGAGGCTGACTAATTGATAATCCCTCAGGGAGTATCTGTGTCGTTTGATTTCCTAGAAGGAAACGAGTGCTGTTCTTAGCCATTTATCGGGATCAGCTCAAGATAGTTATATCTTTGAGTAGTGAGCTATTGGGCTCTGATACCACTTGTTGGTCCCGTGTGATTAGTTCCAGGGGGGGGGTTAGGAACTAATATAACTTTTTCGTTTTAATTATGCTGACTTAATATAATTCTTTGAGTTTCACAACTCAGTTTTGGTTAGCACGGCCGAGTGAGGCGTAAGACGGCTTTAGTTAGACACTAACTAGAACTGTTTTACTTGCGAGTTGGGAAATGACACTTTTATGGTCAGCTTCCTACTCAGCACTCAGATTTACTCAGTGTCAGCGTAAAAAATTTATATACTGAGTAAATATAGCAATCAACACATACAGATATATATTGAGAGAGAGTTAGAAATTACTCATCACGACTTATCCTGGTTCGGCCTCTCCGCCTACGTCCAGTCCCTAGAATCCCTCTGGGCTTTTTCAATCCAATACTGAACTCTTTAAAGGTAGAGCACAAACCGTTTACAAGGCAGTTGAATATGCAAGATTACCTTCCTCTATTCGTCTACTCAACTCCTACTAAGTGCTATAACCGAACACCTAGATTTCTCTACCACTGAGTACTTAAAACCGAGTACTCAACACAACACTCTCAATTTTACAATTGATACAAACTTGTTCTTTTTCAGAAAAATAACACTTTAGATGATTACAAAATCAATCTAGCTTTTACACAAAGATAGAAATTTGGTGTAAGATCTTTTTCTTGTTTTGATGTGCTTTGTATGTATGCTCTTTTTCTCTTGTATTTTGGCAAAGGATCCAAGAAGTGTACTTGTCCTTTTATAGTTGAAATCTGAAGACACAATCATTTGAATTCGGATCTATCCGTTGAATTCAAACGGCTCTTTGCTTGCGTCATTGTTCTGGTCAGCTTCAGATTTGCAGGCCAATCCTGTCGTCTGAATTTGGCAGGCACCAGGCTTGTCTTCTTCTCGCAGGTTTGTCTGTTAGCATAGATTTTGTCTTTTAGCTAACGGACAGTTGACCCATGCGTCTCGAAATTGTATCCATGCATATTTCCAAAGCTTCTAATTTAGCGTAGATCACTGTCGGATCTTGTCTTTTAGCAAACGGATCATTGGTGCTGTCCTGAAAACACACAGCTTGACTTTGACAGTCGTTGTCTTTGAGCGTTGCTATTTCCGATACTGAGTTGCCTTTTCACTCAGCTTCCAAGGTCATTCGTTCTGCAAGATATAGTTCTGAAGAAGACTTCTTTTCTTTCATGCTGAGTTGCTTTCTACTCAGCTTCTTTGATCAGCTTCATTTGTAAGCTTCGATACTGAAGAAGACTTTCCTTCTTTCGTACTGAGTTGTTCTTTTACTCAGCCCGTGCTATGTTATCATGCTGACTAAGTTCTGTCTTACTTGATTCCTGTTCTTACAAATATTTTTATACTTAACATTGAACAAACCCATTAGTACAATTAAATCAAAGCACTTAAATTTAATTATCTTAATCATGGATTAACTTAAATCATTTTGTCAAATCAAAATCATGTGGAAAGGTGTTTCAATAGTAAGTTCATTCTTAACTGGAAGTAACAATTACATTCCATGGAGTCATTCTATGATTCATGCCCTAAGAGCCAAATGCATGTTGAATTTTATTTTACGAGACTCAAAGCCTATGTTAGGAACCCCTGAGTATGAACGATGGGAAGAAATTGATAGTCTGGTATTTTCCTGGTTAATCAATTCAATCTCAAAAGAAATTGCAAACGCATTTCTTTATGCTGCATCTGCTAGATTACTATGGATTGAATTGCAACAGCGTTTCGGTGAACATAGCGCTCTTCAACTTTTCCATCTGAAACAAGAGTTAAGCAAAATAACTCAAGGTAGTCAGTCTATTTCATCTTACTTCATAAAATTGAAGAGATGTTGGGATGAAATATCTGTTTTACAGCCTTTTCAGAACTGTAATTGTGGAGGTTCGCAAACTCTATTTCTGAATTCTTGTAAGACAGATCAAGTAATGCAGTTTCTCTCTGGACCAAATCCTGAATATGAACATGTTTGCCATTAAATTTTGCTTATGGATCCTATTCCTCACATTAACAGTGCTTATTCTATGGTTCAACGTGTTGAGCGTCAAAGAGGATATGTGGCGGATAGTCAAACCGATTTTGCCAATGCTGTGGCCACTTCTTCGGCTAAACCTGTTTTCAAAACAACCTCTAACAAAAAGAATAATTCTAAAGACAAAGAGAACAAGTGTGACAGATATTGTACTCATTGTAAATGATATAAGCATGTGAAAGAGGAATGTTTTCTGTTACACGGTTTTCTGGACTGGTATAAAGGAAAAAAATCTAATACTTCTGCTGCTAATCATGTTTCTGGTTCTAGTTCTGCTACTGTTGCTTTTGTGAATACAGAACTTGATTCACCTCTCGATGATGTTAGTGATGATGATGGAACTGAGGAATATTTCAGTGGCAAAAAAGGCATGGAAAAAGGTGTTATGAAGTTAGTGCAGAAGGAGTTACAACGCCTACTTAAAGGCAAGTTTGTCTCAGAGGCTAAGCCGGCTTTCACAGCTTTTGCAAGCAGTGGTATATATGCCTTTTCTGTTACATCAGTCGCTAGCACAAATAGTCGTGTTTCTTCTGTGTGGATTATAGATTCTGGAGCTTCTACACATATGTGCAATAATTTGCAATGTTTTTCGTCTCAAGAACATTTGCCTCACTCTAGAAATATCTATTTACCTGATGGACAAGCACAGAAGGTGCTTATCACAGGCACAATTATGCTAAGCCAGGATATAATTTTGCAAGGGGTTCTTTACGTGCCACAATTTGAGTTTAATATGCTCTCAGTGGGATAGTTATTAGCTGATAGCAAGATTTTAATTCAATTTCTTGCTTCTCATCGCATTCTACAGGACCAGGTTTCTAGCAGGATTTTAGCGGTTGGTTCTTGCTATAACGGGCTTTATATGCTCAATCAAGCTTCTTTTCATCCTAGTGTTCTGTAGAGTTATGTTGGTGTTGCTCAACTTCATGTTAATCATGTGAAAGATTCTGATGTCCATAACATTTGGCATCTCAGACTAGGTCATGTTTCTTATCAAACTTTAAATAAATTGTTTGGTTCTGTTGCTTCTAAAAATGTATCAGTTGTGATGTCTGTCACATGTCCAAACAGACTCGAAAGGTCTTTTATTCTAGTTTTATTAAAACTTCTAGTTGTTTTTCTCTCATTCATGTGGATTTGTGGGGTCCTTATAGAAGTCCTGCAACAAATGGAGAAAGATATATGATGACAGTGGTTGATGATTTCTCTAGGGTTACTTGGATTTTCTTATTGCATTATAAATCTCAAGTTCCTCAATTACTTGATCAATTTACCTGAATGGTTTCTGTTCAGTTTAATGCAAAGGTGCAACATGTCAGGACAGACAATGGTACTGAGTTCACTAACACATTGACGCAACAAGTTTTTCATTCTAATGGTATTATTCATGAGAAAACTTGTGTTTACACACCTCAACAAAACGGTGTAGTAGAACGGAAGCACAGACATCTCACTGAGATAGCCAGGGTTTTGCTGCATCAGGCTTATCTATCTCCTAAGTATTGGGGAGAAGCTATGTTACATGCCGCACAAATTATTAATGTTTTACCTACAAGGGTATTACATTGGAAGAGTCCTCTTTCCATTCTCACTAGTGTGGATCCTAAGTTGGATTCTTTCAAAGTCTTTGGTTGTCTCTGCTACATTACAAACACCAAACCACATAAGACCAAGTTTGAGGTGCGAGCTTATAGAGCTATTTACATGGGATTAGCACAAGGGCAAAAGGGATACAAGGTGTATAACTTGGATACCCATAAATTTTGTGTTTCCCGAGATGTTGAATTTTACGAAACCATTTTCCCCTTTTCTTCCTCTTCTTCTACATCTACACCTGACACTTCTGTTTTACCACTTCCTATTTCTTCTGATCCCCCAGACCTTCCTATTTTGCCTACAGAACCTTTATTTTCTACTTCGACTTCTTTTTCTCATTCTTCTATTCCATCTAATTCTACATCTGTAGACTTAGTTTCACCTCCTACTTTTATGCCATTGTTAGACGAGGTGCCGCGGCCTAATCTCCCGGGCGGACCGGGGGGTGGACACCTCATGGCGACGTAAGCGGTGATTGGCGCCGAAAGCAACCAATCGTGGAATCAAGCTGCTCGGCAGGACCGGAGCTCGGAGATATGGAAGAGTCGCCACCCACGAATGGGAAAATGAACACCGATCCCTTGCGGGAGATCGGTGTGGGTTCGGGAAACTTAGGTACGAGCCGAGAAGGCTAGCTCCTTTCCGGAGAAAGGCTACTAGGCACCCCGACATCGCCCGGTTATGAACCACCGGCCTCCTACTCAGCATGTTAGGCGATAACGGACTAATCGTATACTTCTTTAAGTTTAAAATTCATTTGAAACCTTTTCTTTCTCTTTTTAGAAACCGTTTTGAGCATATATTATTGAAAAGCCACTTTAGTAAAGAATCACCCATTTACACCAGTTCAATATTCATTCAAAGAGAGGGGGGAAGAAAGAAGTGATTTAGTTACAACGTGATTTACATGTCGTGTTGCGTGTTAATTCTATGCTAACTTATTTCCCCAAAACGAATTTATTGTCATGGTTCGTACCTTAATCGTCGTTGGAACGATTTAGGTGCGTTTTAAAAACCCCGTTTGATGAAGTTCACCCGAATTGCCGTTGGAACGACTCGAGTGTTTGAAAGTGTTTGAGATAAAAAAAACCTTTGATAAGAAAACGTCGTTAAGCATACAAGTCAATTTATTTTGTACAAATTATTTAAGAAAACGATTCAAAACTCTATTATTTATAATGAAAACGATTTTAATTACAAGGTTCGCTTAATCCATCGTTGGAACGGACTAAGGTTTTAAAACGTGGTGTTTTAAGAAACGATTTGAAATGTCAAGAAAACACTATTTATTTACATTAGGAACCTCTAAAAATCCATTAGTTCAAATAATTAACTTGAAAACTCTTTTTGTGATTTATTTTCCCCTTTTCACTCAATGGACTCTTTACTTGTCATAATTACAACAATAAACATATTAAATCAAAATTCACTCCCAAATAAAGCCCATTTGAAACATGGACCCCTAAATGGCCCAAAAGAATAAAAAAAATAATATAGGTATATATATATATTTTAGCCAAAAAAAGGAAACATGAAATAAGGATAAGTGAAAAGATACTATATAATACATGTATAAGGAATAATAATGAAAGTACTAAGTATAATACATTTTTACTTTAAATATGTGAAAATAATAAATAAAACCCCTAAATAAGAAAATATCATTTGTCCCCTAAATAGTTTTATCTAATAATAACTAATATAGCCCAAATAGCCCAAAACTATATATATACATACCTAATGTAATTTAAATGTCAAAATAATATCCATTTATCCACAAAATGTCTACTAATTAATCACTCCCAAAACACCCAAGTAAATATCATTTTAAAATAAAATTCATTACCCTTTAAGTAAAGGAAAAAGAAAAGAAAAGATATATATACATATACTTATATTTAAAATAAAATAAAAAAAAGATATATAAACATTCTAAATAACTATATGTATCAAATGTCTAAAAATAGTTTGAAAGTATATATTACATAAATACACATATATATACAAAGGACCAAAAGCTTAAAAGTTAAGAAACAGGGACCAAAACAGTATTTTTTACATTCCAGCAGATTTACCGACGGAAAATCCGTCGGTAAACAGCAATTAGTGACAAAAACGGAAAATTACAGCAGCACTCCAATTGTTTCCAGATTTATTCAAAAGCTTTAAATCAAGTCTAACTCAATCGTTTTGGATTTCCGAACTACCAAAAATGGATCATAGTCAATAACGGAAGTTCCTAAAACGACGTTTTTATTTTAAAACATTATTTGAAATTTTTTTAGTTAAAACTTATAATTACAACGTTTTCGATACCCGAACTATCTTTTAATCGGATCACGGTTCGTATTGGGATATCAAAACGAGGTTTTTTACTTCAAAACAAAACCGAACGTTTATCTAACAAGAGACGGGAATTAAATAAATACGAAAAATTAAATAAAACATAATAAATAAATAAATGACAAAATAAATAAAATTATAACATAAAAATAAATAAAGGAAAAGAAATAAATTAAATAAAATAAAACGAGTCTAGTCCTCGGATAATACCTCAAGTTCGGTATCTCACAGTCGAAGCCGATTGATTCCACGAGTCGTGATTTTCCGGTTTTTTGTGTTTTTTAGTAAAAATTTAACTTTGGGAAAATTTGGATTTTTTTGGGAAAAAAAATATTTTCTCCAAAAAATTGACTTTCTCTCTCTAAAAATGTTTAGAGTGAGAAAGCTCCAAAGAATCCTCCTCCTTCCTTCCTTCTTTTTTTTTAAATGCATGGGGATCCGTGCCTTTTATAGGCAAACGGATCCCCGGCGGAATGGGCGACGCCCGAAAAGAATCGGGCGTCGCCCAAGGGGGTTTGGCGGCCGCCCAACCTCACGTTGGGCGATCGCCCAACAGCGTTGGGCGAGCGCCCAACGCAAGGTTGGGCGCGCGTGCCCAACCGCCGTTGGGCGTTCGCCCGACGTCGGTGGGTGCTCGCCCAACGGCCGCCGGGGCGCGTCTCGCGCCGTCGGGCGCGCACGCCCTGCGGCCGTCGAGCGTCCGTTCCGTGCCATCGGGCGCCCACGCATCGCGGCCGTCGAACGCGCGTTCCGCGCTGCCGGGCGCACACGCCCCGTGGCAGATGAGAGCGCGCTCCGCGCCACCGGGCCCGTGCATTGCTCGGACGTCGAGCGCGCGCCACTTGTGGTTGGATGCGTGCATCCGACGGACGTCGAGCGCGCGCCCCGCGTCGTCGAGCGGGCGTCCGACTGTCGTCGACCGCGCGTCGGATGCCGCTAAGCGCTCGCACCATGCCGCTAAGCATTCGCGAGCCACCCCATTGGCAACAGCGACCCGTCATAACTCTTTCTTCCTTATTATGTACTTATCAATCTTTATATATTTTTTGTTTTTTAAAACTTCCGGAATCAATCGCTTCAACCGTCTTGTTTTCAGATTTTCGTCACAGGTCCTCTGACTCGTTGTCTATAGCCATCTTCGTCTTCTTCTTCTTTTCCTGCTTCCCCTACTTCAGTTTCCAGATCTTCTATTGAACCAACACCTGTTCTTAGACAGTCTCATATAACTAAAAAGCAACCTACTTGGATGATTGATTTTGTTGTCAATTCTGCTCATACTACTTCTGATCCTTCTCTTGGTTCTTCAGTTACCTTTTCTCCTCATTATCATGCCTTTTTAACTCAAATTTCTAAAGTTAAAGAACCCCAAACCTATTCTGAAGCCAAATCTGATCCTGCTTGGGTCAAAGCAATGGATGCTGAACTTTCAGCTCTTGAAACTAATGATACCTGGACCCTTACTACATTGCCTCCAGGAAAGAATACCATTACTACTAGGTGGGTTTTTCGAGTTAAATATAACTCAGATGGTTCAGTGGAGCGGTTTAAGGCTCGTCTTGTAGCAAGAGGTTACAATCAAAAGCATAGGGTTGACTATACTGAAAGTTTCTCTCATGTCACTAAAGTAGTCACGGTAAGGTTATTTCTTGCCATTGCTGCTGCAAAAGGATGGACTATTCATCAAATTGACATAAACAACGCTTATTTGCATGGTTATGTTGATGAGGACATTTATTTAGAGCCACCAGCGGGTTATACAAAAGCAGAAAAAGGGCAGGTATGTAAACTAAACAAGTCATTGTATGGGTTAAAACAAACAGGTAGGCAATGGTATAAGGAATTCACCAGCAAATTGCTTGATTTGGGTTTTGTAAAATCCTATCATGATTATTGTCTCTTTACTAAGACAACTAAGGAGGATTTTCTTGTGATTGTCATTTATGTTGATGATGCTTTGATTACTGGTTCTTCAGAAAGATTAATCTCTGAAGTCAAAATTGCATTAGATAAGGCCTTTACAATTACAGATCTTGGTCAAGCTAGGTACTTCCTAGGTGTGGAGTTGGCAAGATCACCAGATGGCTTATTTCTATCCCAGCAAAAATACATTTCTGAGATGATAGCTGATGCGGGTCTTACTGATGCACATGTTGTTAATAGCCCAATGCCCAGTGGTGTTAAACTTGATGATCAATCTAAAATTTATGCATATCTAGAGAGATACCGAAGAATTATAGGAAGACTTTTATATCTTGGTTTTACAAGACCCGATATTTCCTTCATAACTCAACAGCTAAGTCAGTTTATGATGAATCCTACAGAGGTTCATATGCAAGTAGCAATTCATGTCTTGAAGTACTTGAAAGGTACTTCGCATTTGGGGTTATTTTATCCTAAAGACAATGATTTTCAGTTGACCAGTTTCTGTGATTTGGACTGGGGACGTTGTAAAGTGACAAGAAAGTCAGTTACATTGTATTCTATTAGGGAAATCTTTGATTTCCTGGAAATCAAAGAAGCAAACAATGGTGAGTCGTTCATCTGTTGAAGCTGAGTACAGGGCTATGGCAACAACAGTCTGTGAACTTAAATGGCTGAGTTCCTTGTTGAAGGAATTCCAAGTTTCAGTGTCTTTGCCTATACCCATGCACTGTGATAACTAGTCAGCCATATACATTGCTGCCAATCCGGTTTTTCACGAGCAAACTAAACACATTGATATTGATTGTTATGTGGTCAGGGAACAATATGTTTCTGGGTTCATAGATACACCTTATATTAGTACCAAGTTACAACTGGCAGACTTTCTCACCAAATGTCTACCTAGTTCTAATGTGACTTCTGTTTTGTTCAAGCTTGGAATGCGTACTACATCTTCACAAACTTGAGGGAGGAGTGTTAGATATTACAATTAGCTTAAGGGTCTTTTAGTAATTTTACTTATATCAGTACTATAAATACATGTATCAGTGATTGTTATCAATAAAAAAGATTTCTGGATTTCTTCATTTCTCTGTTTCTCTGTTATACAAGAAGTTGGATTTTGGTTCATGATCTGAATTAAGGGAAGTTGTTTCATAGGATACAGTGAGTAATGTGCAAGTGCGTCTATATGATTGTTTTCTATTTCTTGTAGATAATTAATTTGCTTCTCCTGTAAAAACATTCAAAATAGCAAGCTAGTATCAATTTGGTGTTGAAGAAAATGGGAATTAAATTGGCATATTGTTCAAAGTTTTTGAGTCTAAAAAGGCGGAGCAGAAATGAAGCAGAGGTACCAAAAGGAAACTTGATTTATCACCTCTGTATTAGTTTCCTTTTGTTTTCTATTTCTTCCTGGATTCATGGTTGTGAACTTCACAGGTTGGTGTCTTTAAGTAGACTGTTCCTGGATTAGTGATGCCTGTACGGCTAGTAGAGATCTTTTAAACGACGAGATATATATTATGATAAGTGCGTTACGACTATGGATGTGATCTTTCTAAATGCTCTATCTTTACTAGACGTCACTACTTAGGGGCAAGTGTACCCCGTCGTATCAAGTAATAATCTGGTTAAGACCGGGTATCGAATCCACGGGATTTATAACTGCAAGTATTAAACGACTCGGTTTTATACGTTATATAAGCGGTGAATACTTTGAGGTTGATATGGGGACCAACTACAAACTACTCCTAACTACGGGTGAGGCGAATTTATATAACGAAACTCTGTGGAATGATACGGATGGCGATAAGTTATAAATATGACAAATAATGACTTCTAGTTTTTATACGGTTGATGGTTTGTTCTTGCAATGATGACTACGTGTAGTGTGACCGACCCGTGAAGTACTTAGACTATGTGGTTCCTAGTCAAGGCGTGTCTAATACTGGGGACCAAAAATTAGGGCCTGTAAGTTCCGTGGCTTGTCAATTAAGGCAACACCTATATGAATCCCTAAAGATAGCCCGAATGGCGTCGGAAATCGCGTTCTCCTACACAATAATCAATTATGAATATCAAAACAAGTAACAAACATCAACACATATATAGAAAAGAAGATTATGAATCATAAATTATAAATATGGAGAATGTAAATATGAAGTACAACCAAGCCTAGTACATAGGATGAGTACAAGCTAATTAGCAAGTGTAAAGGGAAGAATCCACCCTCGGAACTAGCTAACCGGACTCAAAGTCGTCTCTTAGGACTTGGATGGTGGAGCTTTCGAGCTTGGTGCACGGAGATGGAGCGGAACTTTGATGGAATGCCGGAATCAACGAACAAGCTCTCAAGGTGAAAGAGTTTGGCTATATAAAGCCTAAAAACAAAATCTAAAACTACAAATGACAAGAGTTTAATCTCAAGAAGGTATATGTTACAAGGTGTGTAAGTGTTGAGTCCTAGTCACTCTTATTTATACACATCAAGCTAGGGGTAAAATTGTAATTCCACAAGGTGCAAGCATGGAGGAGCATGATTTTGTGCAAAATTCCCATAATACGCCTCGCGTAGGGTGTGGAACGCCCCGCGTGTTTGCCCATTCCATCAGAAATCTCCTGCATGTGGACCAATTCCAGATCTTGTTGTCTCAAACACGCCCCGCGTAGACTGGGATGCGCCTCGCGTGTTTGAGTTTCTAAGATTTTATTGCTTGAATTAGGTCTTCTACGCCGCGCGTAGCTGCAGTACGCCCTGCGTAAATGAGTCTCTGAGCTTTTTTTCATTGAAGAACTTCCTTACACGCCCCGCGTGTAAGGTGGTATGTCCCGCGTATGGATAGTTGACTCAGGGAGACCATGTAGTCTGACTTTCAGGATTAGACTAATCATTTCTGACACATGTTCCACGCCTCGCGTATTGGTGACTAGATCCCACATGGTGCTTATGGATAAGTCAATTATTTCTGATCCAGTGTTTCACGCCTCGCGTGAGGAGTGATGCGCCCCGCGTGTATGGGTGGATTTTCACTTCTTGCTCGTACCTGAAATATAATTCTCGAGAGCCGAGTTAGCTTGACGTTTTATCTTCTAATATTAATCAAAAATACGGAAAATTAACCGAAAGTACGGAATTTATTTTTATTTCGTTATTTTATTAAAACACTCTATTTTTGTAATTAAACTTATTTATTTCTTCTAAAATTGAACCGTAAATCACGCTAAAACATAGGGATAAAATACCCCTATCAAACCTCCTCGGACTTTAAAGTTTTACTTGTCCTCAAGTAAAAGAAATCGAAAGACAAGGGATTGAGATTATTAAGAAACAAACCGTTGGTTGGTTTTACTAAGTGCGTGATTCCGAAATTAAAGTTTTATGCAAAGTTTTCGGTAAGTACTTACGCAAACAAATGAGTGACCAAAACTTATTTGAAACCTCCATGATCAAAATTAATAGGCAATATTAACGGGGGTTGATTTATCTTTTGAGAACCCGATAGTACCTTACCAAGGGATTTCACTCTTACGCTCGAACTTTGGTGGGTCGGTGTTTTAGCACTTTTCTTTGCACTTACTCGAGATCACTTTGAGTTTGCATTTTTATCCGGGTTTTTCCTCCTATTTTATGGCTAAGGCAATATTAAAAATGAACCCGGAGGGGGGTTGTAATGTGGGTGGCTTTTTAGTGGTTAATTTTTGAAAACTCGAGTTTAAATACCATTTTGATGATTGCACCGTATTTTATTTTGGCCTTGGTGAGTTCATACGATATAACTCGAAATTGCTCGTGTGGAGCTTGAGAATGCCTTTTGCTCTTTATTGCGTTTTTCTTTTTCTTTTTGTTTTGAGAGCGGCGCAAAAACGATTTCGAAAGCTTAAGGTGCTTATTTATCAAGGCCTTGGCTTATTTCGGGTGCGAATCGATTTTGTTGATATTTAAACAAGAGGAAAAAGGGTTAATTGTTAAAAAGGGTATTAACAAGAAAAATCGGTTAGTAGGCTCAAGGGGGTTTCCTAGAGGTTGATGAAAACGAGAAAAATAAATTAAGAAAAAAATTAAACTCAGTGGGCTCGTTTTATCATCTATTGCCGTTTTAACCAAAATAAGTGTACTAAACCCGGTATTAGATGCAAACTCTATGAGTCGAGTGAAGTTAAAGCTCTCGAAAAATTGTGAAAGAAATAGAGTTCTCGTACGAACTCCTTTAGGCTCAAAAATATCTCACAAAAGATTCGGGTTTAAATTGTGTACTATCGAGTCTTTGTTAAACTTTCAAACATCCCGTTTTTATTGCCTTTTTAAATTTTATTATGGAGATGACATGTGGGTTAGGACTCAATGCTTTTGTTTAGTATAAACCTAGGCTTTGCATAAATTCTAGAACTTCAAAATTAAGACTAAAATTTCTCACTAAAACCGATCCTTTGTGTTCCGTCTTTTTATTTTAAGGACAAATAACAGAACTTTTTATTTTATTTCCGAGGGAGGTAGTGTGTCGGAAAATTTTTCAGAATCGATAAATTAGTTCAATTATTTTGTTGTTTATTTGATTTTTATTTATTTTTGTTTTTGTTAGTGCAAAACAAACGATGAGTGCGGGGTTGCACGGCCCTCCGCGTTATTAAAATGACGTCTATTCCAAGGACGTCGCAAAAGAAGAGAAAAACAAAAACAAAAATAGACATGAAATTAAAATTAGACCCTTTCAAAGGTGTGGTCCTACGCGAGGCGTGCCCAAGGGGCGCCTCGCGTAAGAGGTATATTTTTAGCCATTTTGGGTCAGACACTCAAATGCGCGGGGCGCAATAAAAGGGGCGCCCCGCGTGTTTGAGTTTCTGGACGTTTGATACAGGAAAGAAAGGCGATCACGTGGGGCGTAAAAGGGAGTACGCCCTGCATGAAAGATGCATTTTAGGCCGATTTTGGCCAGAGGCTCATATGCGCGGGGCGTGACGGTGTGCACGCCCCGCGTGAGCTATTTGGATTCATATGGGATTTGTTTTTCGTTGATTTTAATTGAAGAAAATAAGGATAGTGCCTAAAAAGAACAAACAGATATGATACATATATACAAAGGGTTTGAGGAACGCAAACCGAGGCTACGTTTAGAGTCGGAGTAGCTCGACTTTCTCGTGATGTGTGCATGCTTACGGTGTTTTGAGGAATATGGTTTCTCCGTGTTGTGGAAGAGTGCCTCCGCAATAGATTTTCAGGCGGTGTCCGTTTACCCGGTGGGTTTCATTGTCGGGACCTTGGATGTCGACCGCTCCGGATGAGTGGGCATTGATAATGGTGTATGGTCCCGACCACCGACTTTTTAATTTTCCTGGGAATAGGCGGAGGCGAGAATTATATAGGAGGACTTGGTCCCCTTTGTTGAATTCCCTGATTTGCACGTGCTTGTCGTGCCATTTCTTCGTACGTTCTTTGTAAATCTTGGCATTTTCATACGAACCGAGACGAAGTTCATCAAGGGTATTGAGTTGGAGGAGACGTTGGTCCCCTGTGGCCTGCATATCAAAATTAAAAAATTTCAGAGCCCAATAGGCCTTATGTTCTAATTCCACCGGTAAATGACATGATTTCCCAAAAACTAAACGATAAGGAGACATCCCAATAGGCGTTTTGAACGTCGTGCGGTAGGCCCAGAGAGCATCGTCGAGCTTTAGGCTCCAGTCTTTCCTGGAGGAACTAACCGTTTTTTCCAAGATTCGTTTTAGTTCACGGTTAGAAACCTCGACCTGTCCACTAGTTTGCGGATGGTAGGGGGTGGAAACTCGGTGTGCAACCCCGTATTTATATAAGAGTTGATCGAATTGGCGGTTGCAAAAGTGGGAGCCCCCGTGGCTGATGATAGCTCGAGGGGTTCCAAACCGAGTAAAGATGTTTTTCTTTATAAATTTCCCCACTACCTTAGAGTCATTTGAGGGTAAGGCAACGGCCTCCACCCATTTGGAGACATAGTCAACCGCCACGAGAATGTAGGCGTTGTTATGTGACTTAGGGAAAGGCCCTATAAAGTCTATCCCCCAAATATCAAAAAGTTCGCAAACTAGGATCCCTTGTTGGAGCATTTCATGTTTCCCACTCCGTTGACAAGCGTCACATAATTTGACGAAGTCTTGGGAATCCTTGGATAAGGTAGGCCAATAAAAGCCATATTGTAGAACCTTTGCCATAGTCCGACTAGGGCCGAATTGGCCCCCCGGCTCTTGGGTGTGACACATATGCAACACATGATTTACCTCATCTTCTGGTATGCACCTACGAATGACATTATCAGCACAAGATTTAAACAAGTAGGGCTCTTCCCAAAAATAGTTCTTAGCGTCATGAAAGAACTTCCTACGTTGCTCGTAAGTAAGATGCGGAGAAAGAATATTACCGGCTTTGTAGTTTGCCATATCGGCATACCAAGGTAAAGGTGTTACCGCATAGAGAGTTTCGTCGGGAAAGGTCTCCTTGATCTCCACAACTTCCGGAGATGTGGCTTGCTCGCTTTGTAACCGGGAAAGATGGTCGGCTACGACATTCTCCACTCCTTTTTTATCCCTGATTTCGATATCAAATTCTTGTAGGAGTAGAATCCACCATATCAACCGTGGTTTGGCATCCTGCTTAGTCATTAGGTACTTGAGAGCTGCGTGGTCAGTGTATACGATAAGTTTGGATAATACGAGATATGATCTAAATTTATCGAAAGCAAAAACTACAGCAAGCATCTCTTTTTCCGTAATGGAATAATTTTGCTGGGCTTCATTGAGCGTTTTGCTCGCATAATAAATGGGGCGGAAAATTTTATTCACCCGTTGGCCCAAACACGCACCTACAGCCAAATCACTTGCATCACACATAAGTTCAAAGGGAAGACTCCAATCGGGTTTCACCATGATGGGTGCATTAACTAGTTTTTCCTTTAGCGTATTAAATGCAAGCAAACATTCGGAGGAAAAACTAAATTCTGCATCCTTTACGAGGAGTTGGGTCAAAGGGGTCGCTATTTTAGAGAAGTCTTTAATGAATCTCCTATAGAACCCCGCATGGCCTAAGAAACTCCGTATCCCTTTAACATTGATTGGAGGAGGTAATTTTTCAATCACCTCAATCTTGGCCGGATCGACCGCGATTCCTTCCCTGGACACCTTGTGTCCCAAAACGATACAATCTTGAACCATAAACTGACACTTTTCCCAACTTAGAGCGAGATTAGTGTCCTCGCAACGTTGAAGGACTTTATCAAGATTGTCCAAACAGATTTCAAAGGACGATCCAAAAACAGAAAAATCGTCCATGAAGACTTCCATGAAATCTTCAATCATCTCGGAGAATATAGCCGTCATGCACCGTTGAAAGGTGGCGGGGGCATTACAAAGCCCAAACGGCATCCGCCTATATGCAAATGTCCCATACGGACAAGTGAATGTCGTCTTCTCTTGATCCGAAGGATCAACGGGGATTTGCATGTAGCTGGATAAGCCATCGAGTGAAGCATGTTTATAGCCGAAGCATGATTTTGTAGCTTCTTGAGATCATCCTCTGTCCATTTGGTCTCAGATTTGACAACTGTTTGGCCATCAACCGTTTCAATAGGAACAAATGGGCCTTGGACTATAGATAGCCAGGCACTCATATTTGTAGCCTGAATGAAATTTTTCATCCTATTCTTCCAGAAGGTATAGTTAGACCTGAAGAATAGGGGAGGCCGAGTTATGGACAGACCCTCAGGTAGAATCTGAGTTGTCAGATTTCCTGGGAGAAATCGAGTGCTGTTTTCAGCCATAGTGGGGATCAGTTCAAGGTAGTTAAACCTTGCACAGTGAGCTTTTAGGCTCTGATACCACTTGTTGGTCCCTTATAACGTAACAAGTTAGTTCCAGGGGGGGTTAGGAACTATTTAAAATTTTGTACGTTGAGGCTGACTTCTTTTACTTTGAAAAGGAATTATACAGCGCGCTGAGTGAAGTAAGACACTAGCTTAGTTAACTGGTGACTAAGTCAGCTTCTTTCTTTGAGTTAGGAGATAGCACTTAAGTCTATTCCTGAACTCAGATACTCAATGCACACACTCAGCGTGACCTCTTTACCTGGTCAGTTTTGTTTAAGCAAGCAATATATAGATTAAAGGAGTTTAAGGTTAGAACGATGTTACTCAGCAGATTTATCCAGGTTCAGCCTCTACGCCTACGTCCTGTCCCCGGAACACGTTCCGAGCTTTCGAATTCTCTACTGAGCTCTTTAATGGTAGAGCATCAAACCTTTTATAACAAGAAGCTGAGTATAACCCATAAAATGTTACATTATTTTGCAACATATTAAGCAATGCAGGCTTAATTTCAAATTGGTTTGCGGTGATTCTGGGTCTAACGATACTATTGGTCACACCGGCCACACCTGGCCTAGCGTAATCCATAAGTGTTGGTGGGTCTGCCATTTTACCAGATTCGGTATTTGTCTTTACTGGGGTTTTTTTTGTTCTTGTTTTTATTTTTGTTTTTGTTGTTGTTTTTGTTCTTCTTAAGTGTCCTTTCAATTTCTGGGTCTAGTGGTTTTGGTGGTATGCTTGAACTTCGAGAACTGCGCATGAACTTGAAATCTTGCACGAACCGAAACTACCTACAAAACAGAATTTGAAGAATAAATATATTAGTGATTGAAAATTATTAAATTTTTAAAAAAAATTAAAATAAGTATGAATAAACCTAGATTCGAAATAAAACACGAAAAATTTAAAATTTTGTCAAAAATTTTGGCGTTCCCCGGCAACGGCGCCAAAAACTTGTTAAGCGATTTCCGCAAGTGCACGGTATACGCTTGTAGTAATAAAAGATATCGATCCCACAGGGAACGTTTTTTCAAACAAAACTTATTTTGAATCGGTTAAATTTACTTTTAAGGTTTATAATATGGAAAATCGTTTAATCGGTTTTGGTTTTGAAATTGCTAGAATAAGAATTAGATTGGAGTATGAAGATGTTAGAAAATATTCTGATTTAAGAATGAATTTGCAAGACATGAACGTTTAGTACTTTTTAGAAAAGTAAACAAATGTATTTGTTTGCATTAAGCAAAGAAAACAACTTTAAACTTTGTATGAATTATAAAGATGAAATAAATGACGGAACCTCTAATTATTAGGCTTTGAACATGACAAAACCCTATCCGGGATAATTGCCCTTAATCAAATTAAAACTCTTTCGAGATAATAATTTGCCTAAGTGTTCAACAAATTTTCCTTGTAAAGATTTTGAATTAAATACGTTTTAATGAAAACACCAGCATCCACTTCGGATCCTTTACCAAAGTGCTGCATAAAAATCTATTGAATAGAACAGACTTTATTAGATGAAATGTAAATTGATACAAGTTTACAGAGAACATGGAGCATGGAAACATTCGACGACTTGCAAGTGAACGGGTTGTCAATCCTTTCCTTAGGTTTCGTTAGAGTTTGTCAGGCTCAGGGGCGGATCCTCTACTCAATCTTCTCGTTGAATCTTCGTAATAGAGACTTGGTCGGTCTACTACCAAAATGAAAACTAAATTGGAACAATGTCTAAACGCTACTGAACTTGTTATTATTGAATAAACAATGTATGTACATCATATTGCTTTTTACAGAATCGAAATCTAACTTCTGAATCACTTGACTCGGATTTTCTGCATAAATTCTATACTAATCTCTTTCTTCTACATATCTTCAACTCTTCATCAACTCTTTGTTTATAGATGTTGAAGAGTCTTGATTGAAGTGTTGTGTCTGTTGTGAAGAGTCGTATCCGTTGTGAAAGGACGTCTTTATCCACCCGAACGAACGCGTTTCATCGAAAATGAAAATGTGCAATTTGGCTTCTACAGACTCCTGCTCGTACCGAGAATATTTAATTCTCTATCGAGAATGGGGGAGCATCAATTGGTCTTCGAACGAAGGGAAGGAGAAGCTGAAGAACGCGTGTCGCAACCGAGAATTTGGGGGCCGCGGTCGCGGCACGGAACGTTTTTCACTTCTTCGGCTTTTATTCTCGTCCTCGACTTGGCGTTATTAATTTTCGTCGTCTTCGACTCCTTTTGTAGGGTTTTTCTTCTGTTTTTGAGCTCTTTTCATTCCTATTTGGATTTTACCAAATATTTATGTACCTTACAAGAAAGAAACATATTCGAGAGTAAAAGCTTTCTAAACAGTTATAAATAGCATAAATTCGTAGCAATATTGATGTAATTATTGATAATATTTTAGGTATATTTTGGGCTTAACAAATCTCCACACTTAATCTTTTGCTAGTCCCGAGCAAAATTTCACTGAATTTATTCTTAAACTAATCTCTTTATGAAAATAAAACATATATCTCTGTATTACCTTTTGAATTAGTTAAGCCGAAAAGACTTACTTCGCATGGCAAATTTATACGCAAAACATCAAACTAACTTAGTATAATATAAGATATATCACTTGTCTTGTATTTCCAATTTTGAATTGAAGCATTCGGGACGATATAAGCACGCATGTTATTGAGTCTTTCGTTTCAAGGCATTTCAAAGCACAAAATTTCCTTTCCCAAACCTAAACTAATATGTGAGATATATTAAATGAGTAAGTACTTGGGTTAATCTTATTTGCTTAGTTATGCCCGAGATAAGGGTGGTCTTGATCGTAACTTTATACGTATGTTATTGCTTAGTGTTTGCTTAAGAGGTACCGACTATGCCATGGGTGGACGCAATCGTTACTTTAAACTTAAACACGCTTATTTTTTGCTTTTAACGTTCCTTCCATACCGCGATTGTGATAAGGTTGGTCTCAATCGTGGCCAAAAGTTAAGAATTCAACTAACTGATTAATTAAGATGAAATATAAAATTAAAATTGTAATTTGGGAAAAAGAAAGATAGCACATTCATCCTATATTGACTTAAAATTCAACATGTATTATGGCTAAAGTTTCCTTAAAAACTTCAATTGGTGTTAATGTAAGACAAAATCAAACCGAGCTAAAAATGTTAGTTCAATTTAATGCCTATAAACCTAATTGAAAATTTAAAATAAGATTTATTGTATCATGAATTTCATGATATAATATAGAGATTTAAAATAAAGAATTTATTACTTAAATACATTCACTCGAGACAATTTTACTTAAAATCGTATCGGAGATTTGTGAAAAATTTGAAAAAATATTACCCGTATACGTATAGAAATTTTTGTTTTTCTAACGATAATGATAACCTAAAATAATCATATTAACTTATGGTTAATTTATGAACATATGAAAAATATGTTGCAAGTAAAATATGTTGCAATATATTAGTGTTGCATTTTTTTTTCGTTTTGCTAAATAATATTTTCGTTGCATTTTTTCGTATAGTGTAAATGATATATGTATATCTCCTCCCACACTTAAATTGGACCATGTCCTCATTGGTGCAAAAATGGAGAAAACATAAAAATTAAATACGAAATAAGGCATACGATAATAAAGATATAAATTGTAGCAAATGAAACATTCAACATAAAATTAAAAATGGAAAATTGTACCAAATTATAACATGATAAAAATAAAATTAAAGAAAACAACCTATGCTTGAGGCGGGGAATCCGGAGGTGTAGGTGAAGTCTCCACATTGCGGCGTCGGAAAAAGGAAAGCATCCGATGCCGAGTCGATCTATGCTCACGCCTCAAAAGGTTGAGGTTGTCATTCATCACCATGTTGTTTTCGACCAAATCATCAATTCTTAAATTCATTTGACGATTGTTGGAATTGATTTGGTTCAAAATCCTCCGCAAATCCACCGAATCATCCGCTTGAGGTGCTTGAGGTTGTGGTTGAGCTTGGGGTTCATCCTCCTCTCCTTCCGCCTCTCTGCCGCCTTCGGTACCTACAAATTGAGAACTTGAAGCGCCACCACCCATAGTGCCACGAAGATGTGCAATACGGGAAGCATACGAAATAAAGACGGGGGGACCTTGCGGAAGCAATAAATGAGCCCGCTCAAGAGCCGAGATGTCCAAAAGTGGAACATACCCACGGTAGGTGGACATGTCAAAATCAGCCAATTCACCCCGTGCTCCCAACACAATAGCGGTGATAAAATTACAAAGAGGGATCTGAATGGTAGTAGCCCTCGAAGCACGGAACAAATTATCAAACAACATACCAATGCTATCAATCCTCAAGCCTTTAAACAAACTATCCAAAACATACAAATCCCGAACCTGAATCTTTGAACTCTCAACACGCCCAAACAAGGAGAAACTCAAAAATTTGTGAAAGAAGAACACATAGTTGTCCTTAATCAACTTGCTTGAGGTGTTTTTCGAATTAAAATAGTCTTGGTCCGAAAGAGTTTGCCAAACAACATCATTATCAAAATCCTTAGGCTTATCATAAAAATCAGAAGTAGGGAAACCAAACATGTTTCCCATTGCTTCATAATCAATGGTGTAAGTGGTACCATTATTCCTAAAAGAGATTGAGGTTTTCTTCTTGTTCATGGTCAAAGTGACCAAAAATTCCACCACATATTCATTAATACGCGGAAAACGCATATTAACGAATTCTTGCCAACCCAACGCCTCAATAAAAGCATCAATTCTAGTAGAGAAATTCAATGCTCTTACCGAATGGAAGTCTAAGAAGTGCATGTCCACAAATTGGCGATCAGCTTGTGAAAAATGTTTGAAACAAGCGGCTTCCTCCTCCGAAGCGATGTCGAAATAAGCTCCACATTGAACCCGAAGGCAATTAGCTTCCGTAACAGCGGGCTTGTTACCAACACGCTTAGTTCGTACCATGGTAATGGTGTTTAGGGTTGGAGAAGAAGAAGAAGAAGAAAAAGGAATTGAGAGAAAGAGCAAAGCTTGAAGATGAGTTTGGGAGTTGTAATTGGAAGTGATTGAATGGAAAAGAGGATAGAAATTGGAATGAATAAATTGGGAAGAGTAAAAGTAGGTTTATGGGGAAGAGTTTGGAGTAAGGGATTGGGTAAAAATAGAGGTGATGTGAGGTTTTTGTAAGAGGTAGGTTATATAGGGGGATTAGGTAGATGTATATGTAAAATAGGAATAGGAATAGGCAAAATTTGAGTCAAAAATCGGAATCAAAAGGGCATATAAATCGCGTGTCGCGACCGCGAATAGCAAAGCCGCGGCCGCGGCACGCGACTTTTAGGGAATTTTCGCCCTGAAATCGGTCCGTTTTTGCTGCTCATACCGAGAATTATTAATTCTCGGTAGAGAATTGGTCTAAACTGGCAATTGGGATGCCTGTTGACTAGGTTTGTGCAATTTTGTTGATGGAATGGTTTCTGAACTTAATATAAAGTGTCCCTGCACTTAAAAACTAAAATAAATGACATTAATTGCAAGGAAAACCAAAGGTTTAACCTTAATAAATTGAATTAAAGTGAAATGAATGGTTTATGAAGAATTAATGAAACTTAAATGTTCATGTATGCATATAAGTTAAAAGAATCATATTAATTGCATAATAAGTGCATATAAATATATATTAATTATATGAATTTAATCAATTGAATAAATAAAAAAACGTAATGTATTAAACTCAATGAATTAAGTTTGTGAAATTGGATTAAGTGTGAATATATGTGTTAATTAAGAAAATCATGCCAGGTTATTTAAAGCATTTTTTTATCTTCATGTAACAAAAAATAATAAGTAGAACTGTTCAATATTATGGATTATATATAGATTTAACCATGATTATATAAGAAATGGAACAAACATATATCTAACCATTGTAAAATTAATAAATGAACTAAAATGAAATAGAAATTTTATTGAATAAAACAAAACATAAAAACAAAAAAAATGAAACTAAATAACACAAAATACACAAATATTTACAAAAATAAAACTTATAAACCTAAACTATTTTATATACTCATCCCTATCAAGCGGGATATTTCTAGCCTTAATACGATCAATTTGAAACTGCACGAAAGTTTCACGTTCCGGTGTAGACAGAAAGTGAGGCCCTGCGCGAAAGACACGTTTCACAAGTCCTTCGTGCTCGAGAAATTCATAGTCTATCGTCGGGAAGAATTCATCATCACTCCAGGGAACATCAATTGTACCCTTGGTACCGAGAATTATTCCACAGATTATATTGCCGAACCCAATCTTTTTATCCTTGGATCGAGAAGCGGCGACAAGACCCTCCATCAGAATCTTTGAAGAATCTACTGCATTTCCCTGGAATATATCTCTAAGAACATAAAGATCTGTGTCACGGACCACACTACTAAATGTGCGACCGAATAAACTGTGACACAAGAATTTGTGCAAATACAACATGGAGTTGGAGCGAAAGGAGTGATTATAGGCGAGTTTTGAATTGAATCGCCAAAATCTAATGAGCATTCTCCAAATATCCGTGGATGTCATGTCTCTTCCAGGATGACGTTTGATTGTATCCCTCGGGGGCAAACCAAACCAAGCATGCAACTCGGGATAGCCGAAAGTGAAGATTTCGCCATCTCGATGAAAACTGAGACGTACCCGTCGTTTGTTAGTGAAATGAACGGTACAAAAGAATTCGAGTATCCAGTCGCCCATTATTGGAAATCGCATTTTGGCGAATTTTGTCCACCCTAAGCGATCTATATAGCGGCTCATGTCATCACTAATGCCTAGTTGGGTGTTAAGAAATTCATCCATATACAACATTCCAGTGAAGAATTTGTAACGGAGATTCCAGTAACGCCTACCTTCATCGTGATTGAAGATAGGAAAAGGCGCCCCATATCGTTTGGATAAGTCTGGGCGTTTATTGTTTGAGGCAGCATTGTGCCTTGAAGGTTTGTATTTGGTAGGCATGGTGTAGAATTTAAAGAAACAAAGTTTCTGTTACTTAATGAAAAATGGTGTTTGGAAGAAATCAGAAATCTGACAAAGATGAAAAGAGTTGTAACAGAACTTGAATCTTCTAGGACTAATTTATAAGATTTTAAGATGAAAAGAGGTGTTGTTTTAATCATGAAAAGGTATAAAATTACACCTTTCGGAAATGAAAAAACTTAAGGTTTCGTTTGTCAAAGGGTTCGTCTAAAGGTTTAGGATGATTCAGACCTGATTGTGCAGGAAAAACGCGTGTCGCGACCGAGAATTCCAAATTCTCGGTCGCGACACGCTGTTTTCCTTGTGGAAATCAAGCGTCGTAACCCATTTCCTGATTCACGGTAGAGAATTTATTATTCTCGGTAAGTTCAGAGAAAACCTAACCTATTTGGACAGCTCTGAAAAATAGGATTCTCGGCTGAGAATTCCAAATTCTCGGCAGAGAATTGCCTGAAACTTCAATTTCACTCTAATCTCCTAAAATCAAATCTAAAATCATGAAATAAACATATTTTATGCATTTAAATCATAACATAAAGTCATCTAATCACAAAAATGGCATTTGGAAAAATAAAATAAAATAAAAATAAAATAAAATAAAATAAAAATAAAATGAGCAAAAATATAAAAAGAAATAAAACAAAATAAACTGTGATCGAAAAACTGAGTGATTTATACGTCAGATAATCTTGTTACGAACGAAATTCCTATTTGTGAAATATTCTCGTAATAGATTTTACATCGATTACCATTAACTTTAAAACGAACTCCGTTAGGACCTTCCAGTTCTAAAGAACCATAATCGAATGTTTTGACGACTAAATATGGTCCTATCCATCTGGACTTAAGTTTTCTTGAAGATAAACGAAGTCGTGAATTAAATAAAAGCACTTTATCCCCAATATTAAAGTGTTTGACTTTAATTTTGGCATCGTGCCATTTTTTCACTTTTTCTTTATAAATCTTTGCATTTTCGTAAGATAGATGGCGTAACTCATCTAACTCATTTAAATCGAGCAAACGTTTCTTACCTGCTTGTCGTAAATCAAAGTTAAGTTCCCTAATAGCCCAATAGGCTTTATGTTCTAATTCGACTGGCAAATGACATGTCTTCCCATACACTAAGCGGTATGGAGTCATTCCTATTGGTGTTTTAAATGCAGTACGGTATGCCCATAACGCATTATTGAGTTTACAAGACCAATCTTTTCTTGAGGATGAAACTGTTTTCTCTAGAATCCATTTGAGTTCTCTATTTGATATCTCCGCCTGACCATTTGACTGAGGATGGTATGGCGTAGACACGCGGTGGCGTACTCCGTATTTTTTCATAAGCGTTTCAAAACTTCGGTTTATAAAATGAGTACCGCCATCACTAACGATGACTCTTGGACAACCAAATCTACAAAATATATCGTCAAGAAAATTAACGACAACTTTAGAATCGTTCGTCGGGGTTGCAATTGCTTCAACCCACTTTGAAACATAATCAACGGCAACTAATATGTAAGTTTTACCAAAAGAAGGGGGAAAAGGTCCCATGAAATCTATTCCCCACATATCGAAGACTTCAACTTCTAATATGGTAGTGAGGGGCATCTCATCTTTCCTTCCTAGATTTCCTGTTCTTTGGCACTTATCACATCGAGTAATAAATGAACGGACGTCTTTAAACATCGTAGGCCAAAAGAAACCACATTCAAATATTCTAGCTGCTGTCTTGTTAGCTCCATTATGTCCTCCATAAGAGCTAGAATGGCATTCCGACATCATGGATTCATATTCATTTTCACCAACGCATCTCCTAATTATCCCGTCACCACAAGTCTTGAACAAAAAAGGATCTTCCCAAAAATATTGTTTAATGTCGAAGAAAAATTTCTTCTTTTGTTGGAAATTTAATCCTTCTGGAACAATATTGGCTGCAAGATAATTAGCAATATCTGCATACCATGGCGACATGACGCTTTTCATTTGATAGAGATGTTCATCAGGGAAATCATCTCGTATACCGTTGGTTTCACCTATAGGACCGTTCTCATCTTCAAGTCTCGATAGATGATCGGCGACAAGGTTTTCTACTCCCTTTTTGTCTTTTATTTCTATATCAAATTCTTGTAACAATAAAACCCATCTAATTAGATGCGGTTTTGCATCATTTTTAGCAAATAAATATCTTAATGCTGCATGATCAGTATAAATAATAACTTTCGAACCTAACAAGTATGACCTAAACTTATCACATGCAAAAACTACAGCTAACATTTCTTTCTCAGTTGTGGTGTAGTTTAATTGTGCACCGGACAGTGTGTGACTTGCATAATAAATGACATGAAGTTTCTTATCCTTCCTTTGACCTAAAACACATCCGACAGCTAAATCACTTGCATCACACATAATTTCAAATGGTAAATCCCAATCGGGTTTAGCAATAATAGGTGCACTGACTAAAGCTGTTTTTAATGTTTCGAAAGCTTTAACGCAATCTTCATTAAAATCAAAGGTGGAATCTTTCATGAGTAGATTAGTGAGTGGTTTGGAAATTACAGAAAAATTCTTAATAAATCTTCTGTAAAAACCGGCATGTCCTAAAAATGATCTTACTCCCTTAACAGTAGTTGGAGGGGGTAATTTTTCTATTACTGAAGTTTTTGCTCTATCCACTTCTAATCCTTTTTCAGATATTTTGTGACCTAAAACAATTCCTTCGTCAACCATGAAATGACATTTTTCCCAGTTTAATACCAAATTTGTTTCTTCACACCTAGACAAAACTTTATCCAAGTTTTTTAGGCACGAATCAAAAGAATCTCCATAAACTGAAAAATCGTCCATAAAAACTTCCATGATATCTTCAATGAAATCATTAAAAATCGCAGTCATACAACGTTGAAATGTTGCAGGTGCGTTACATAGACCAAAGGGCATTCTCCTATATGCAAATGTTCCGTAAGGACATGTGAAGGTTGTTTTATCTTGGTCATCCGGGTAAATGTATATTTGAAAGAATCCGGAGTAACCATCTAGAAAACAGTAGAAAGCGTGACCAGCTATCCTTTCGATCATTTGATCAATGAAAGGAAGAGGAAAATGATCTTTCCTAGTTGCTTTATTTAGATTTCTATAATCTATACAAACCCTCCAACCAGTGGTGGTTCGTGTAGGTATTAATTCACCTTCTTCATTCCTCACAATTGTTATGCCTCCCTTTTTAGGTACGCAATGGATTGGACTAACCCATTCACTATCCGAAATAGGATAAATGATTCCATTGTCTAGAAGTTTAGTAATCTCATTTTTGACTACTTCTTTCATATTCGGATTTAGGCGTCTTTGCCTATCCGCTTTAGGTGGCTTATCTTCTTCTAAGTGAATTCTGTGCATTACGATACTCGGATTAATACCTTTTAAGTCAGAAATTTGCCAACCCATACTTCCTATCCTATTTCTAACAACTTCTTTCAATTTCTCTTCTTGAACTGGTGTTAATTTGTTAGAGATAATTATAGGTAGAGAATCGCCTTCGCCTAAGAAAGCGTACCTCAAATGACTTGGTAATTCTTTAAGTTCTAATTTAGGTGGAACTATAATTGAAGGCGGAACTGGTCCATCTTCACGAATCAAAGGTTCTGGGTCCTTATCTTCTAGTTCCTCACTCATTATAGGTTCTATTATTTCTTCTTTTTGAACAATGTCATTTACACATTCTTCAATTAAATCAAGTTTCATACAAGCGAAATCCTCCATAGGATATTTCATCGCTTGATTCATATCAAACTCAATCTTGTCGTCTCCTATTCTTAAAACTACTTTCCCTTCCGACACATCAACTAGAGCACGTCCCGTGTTCATGAACGGTCTACCAAAGATTAGCGGACAATTAACATCATAAGCAAAATCTAAAATAACGAAATCGGTAGGAAAAATAAATTTGTCAACTTTAACTAAAACATCCTCGATTATACCGTATGGTCTTTTAGTGGTTTGATCCGCTAATTGCAAAACCATATTGGTACGTTTGATATCTTCTTCTAAGCCTAACTTATTAAAAATAGATAATGGCATCAAGTTAATGCTTGCTCCTAAATCACAGAGACAATTGGGAAATTCAATATCTCCCAATTTGCACGGAATGGTAAAACATCCGGGATCTTTGAGTTTAGTGGGCAAATTGCTTGACACAATCGAACTGCAATCTTCAGTTAGTGAAATGGATGAAATTCCTTCCCAACTGATTTTCTTTGAGATTAAATCTTTGAGGAATTTACCATAATTGGGAATTTGCGTAATCGCATCCATAAACGTCAAATTAATATGCAAATTTTTAAGTTTATCTAAAAATGTTAAAAGTTGTTTATCATAGTCCTTATTGCGGACTTTGTGTGGAAAAGGTGGTTTGGGTACAAAAGTTTTTGTACTAGAGTCAATTGGTGCATCTTTTTGTTTCAAAGTATCTTCTTTGGGCTTTGGTAAATCAGTTCCAGGTAAGGTCGAATTTCCGGGCATTTCCGGGCCTAAGTAATTTTTCCCTGAACGAAGAGTGATAGCCTTAACATGCTCTTTCGGATTTTCTTTCGTATGGCTTGGAAGACTTCCCTCTTTGCAGGATGGAATTGATTTAGCGAGTTGTCCAATTTGAATCTCCAAATTATGGATGCTAGATGATTGGTTTTTAATAAGCTGATCGAATTTATTCTCGATCCGTTTAAAACCATCGTCGTGATTACTTATTTTTCCGCTCATAACATCAATAAATTTGTCGATTTTAGAAGATAAAGTGCTAATCGTATCTCTTGATTGATTTTGATAATTAGCAGTACGATTTTGATTAGCATTAGTATTATTATTATTATCTCTCCAGTTAAAGTTAGGATGATTTCTCCATCCAGGATTATATGTATTGGAATAAGGGTTATTATTTTGGTTTTGCCCTTGGACAAAATTTGTTGGTCCCTTGTGAGGTTGCAAGTATAGTTCCAAGGGGGGGTTAGGAACTATTTAAACTTTTTCGCAATTAGGGCAGACTTCTTTTTCTAAGGAAAAAGGTTTTAACAGCGGCGCTGAGTAAACAGCAAGATACTGGCTTAGTCAACTGGTGACTAGGTCAGTTTCTTAGCTTGAGTCAGGAGATAGCACTTAGAGTCTATTCCTGAGCTCAGACGTTCAACGCGCACAACTCAACTTGACCTCTTTACTTGGTCAGTTTTTGGTTATTTTAAGCAAGCAATATAAATAAGGAGTTAAAGGTAAGAAATACTTCACTCAGCAGATTTATCCAGGTTCGGCTTCTTCTAAGCCTACGTCCTATCCCCGGAACACGTTTCGAGATTTCGAATCCTCTACTGAGCTCTTTAAAGGTAGAGCCTCAAACCTTTTACAATATCAGCAACTGAGTATGACAAGAGTACCTTCCTCTATACCTCTACTCAATCCTAATCTCTCGCTGAGTACTAAAACCGAGTACTCAGCCTCTCCTTTCTATCTCTAGAAATGATAAGTGTTTTTTCCTATACAAAGATTTGCTAAGACACTTTAGACGATTGAAACAATCACTCTAGACTTTTACACAGATATAAGAATTGTAGTGTAAGATTTTTGCTTTGCTTCTTTGCTTGCAGAACTTGTAGAAATTTGGTCAGCGTAATGGCTTGATCAAGTTCTGTGTTGAGTGAAGCTTCTGATGGCACTATTTATAGAGACGTCTGGGCATCGGTCATTTCGAATTTCGAAATAACCGTTGGAGGGAAACGGCTATATGTCGTTGTCATCCTGACTTGCTCAGAGCTCTCGGCCAATCAGAATTGTGTATCTTCTGTCCTCGGTCAGCTCAGCAGACTGTCTCTCCTTTTATGGTAAAGTCAACTGGACAGCATACTGTGTCGTCTGAACTTTGCCCAAAGGGGAAATACTTTGTCTGGAAGTTTTGCTTTGCCAGCTGCTGTCTTGTACGCTTTGTCGAGACTACTCAGTAGCTTCATCTTGAAGTTGTTCCCGAAGGTCTTCTAGATCCTTCCTTTTGCTGAGTTGCGTTTTGTTCAAAACGGCAACGTCTTGACATACGCAGGCCGAGTTGTACTGAGTTGTTTGACTTGGGCCTTGGCTTCCGTATTGGGCTTGGGCCTTTTGATTCTTATGTCTTATAACAGTTTTAACTCAACATTGAACAAACACATTAGTAGAATAAATCAAAGCATTTAAACTTAGTGTGTTTAGAATATGTATTTTAAATTATACTTAAACAATTTTGTCAAATCAAAATTATGTGGAAAGGTGTTTCAACAAACTCCCCCATTTTGATGTTGGCAAAACTATTCAGCGAGGAACTCAGTATGAGCTCCCCCATGATAGTTGACCTAGTATAATTTAGCAAACTCCCCCGTAAGGGTTGAGCTACTGACTTAGTTTTACTCAAAACATTTAAAGGTTTAAATGAGTAAGTCTAAGGTCAGTTTTCAGATATAGGTCAGCTATATCAACATATTCTATTTACTCAGTATTAAGCGGAAGGTTTAGTCATATAGAGCGCGCTGAGTAATTTGTTGTTCAATGAGTTCTTATCAGAATGTTTTATAAACACATAGGTCAATGTCAAACATGTTATCAGCATATCATTTAGTCAATAAATGTTACAAGTATTAAACATAGCTGATTTAATTGAAGATACATAATGACTCAGTACTTAATAACATATATCATAACTCAGGATTTGAATAAGAGATGCAAATATGATATATAGATAGAAGTCAGTAATTACACAGCAAAATTTTTTATAGATAAGGCAAATAGAATTAGATTACAAGTGACTCAGTCTAAAACTGGGCTAGCCTATCTATTTCTTTTTCTTGTGTTGCGATGACTGACTTCGCTCATGCTGAGCTCTAGCTGCATGTTCTTTCTCCCCCATTTTGTCAACTTCAGGGAGTCTGAAAGCATCAGTTAATACAGCGCGAGTCAGTTCTTGGGATAGCTCCTTAAGCTTCTCAGCGCTTTCATTTACGCCATCAAAAATGGCAACTCCATCAACTGATACCTCATCGGGTACTTTGAGATCAGCAGCACTGAGCATATTTACACTGAACGCTTGAGCTTTGCCTTGCCAGATAAGAGCTTCAGTAAGGCTAGCAAAGATTTGGTGGAAGGTTTTTAAGAGAGCTGTGTCGTAATACTGACGTTGAATGTTGTTATGACGAATGTGGTTGAAAGTTTGTTGTGCGAGAGTCATCATCTCATTCTGCTTCATTGCGTCAGTATCCATCTCTTGCTTATTCAGATTAAGCAACCTTATAGCCTCACCAATTTTCTCTACTGAGCACTGACTGTACGACACCATTTGCTCGTTGGTCTTAAGTTGCTCAGTATGAAGCTGAGCAAAGAGCAGTTTGATTTCAGATGAAGTGGCATAGTCAGTGTTCACAGCTGAAAATTTCTGGACTTGTTGATGGAGAGAGTTCAGGTGTTGCACGGTTGTCAGCTGGATCTCAGCCAACTTGGCAATTGAATCCTTCTTAGCTTGCTGTGCTTGGAAGGATATGATGACATTCAGCAGATCCTTGAGTCCCTTAACTTCGGTGAGAAGCTGAGTGACTTGGGAGAGCTGGGTGGTCTCAAGAATTGAAGATCCAACAGCAGGAGAAGTGGAATGTTGAAGGTCTCTGATTAATGCTTGCACTGAGTCAATGATCTTTTTGCCGGACTCAGTGGCATTCAGATGGCTTTATGAACCTTCAGGGACATCAGTATGACCGGAAGGAGGAGGAGTGAAAGGAGTAACCTGGTCAGTGACTGGAATAGTATGCTCAATCTGCACTTGAGTTGTAGGAATAGTTGATTGATCGGCAGAGAGTTGAGTTGGAGAAGTTGTAATGCGAATACTGTCTGTGCTGACGGCAGAGGTGTGTGGAGTCAGCACCATGCTTGAGGAAATAGCATGAACAGTAGACGGCTCAACCTGACTGGTTGATGTTGCAGAAGCATTGGGGTCGGCATGTTCCTGTTGAGAAGAAACAGAGGCTTGTTTTTCTAATGCCGCCGATGTAGTGGAAGTGGATTGGCGTTTGAAAAACTTGAGTTTGACGGTAGAAGGGTCCTTAGTTGTCTTTGAGACGACAAAGTCAGGAAGAGTTGGTAGTTGCACAGGAGGTTCACTGACTAGCTTCTCACTGGCCTTGACCAACTTTCGCCTTCTACAAGGTGGAGTGACAGTATGATCAGGTTCTCCTGAGTGAGAAGGGGAAGATTCTTGTTGCTCAGTATGAGGCTGGTCAGCTTGCTCTTCAGATGGATCAACAGTGTGTTGGTCGAGTACTTGCTCAACTCCAGCAGCCAACTCAGTATCGGCATGCTCAACCTCAATCTCACTGGCTGTTTCCTCAGAGTCCTCAGCGTCATCCTGACCAGCTGACTTCTGCCTCTTTGCTGGAGACTCAACGTTTTTGGAAGGAGTCTCAGCAGTTTTCCTCTTGCGAGAAGCTGGGGCCTTAGTCCTTCGCCCTTTCTTTGGCTCAGCAGTTTCCTCAGCTTGGCCAGCAGCAGCTTTACCTTTCTTCAAGGGCTGTCCAAACTTTAAGGCTCTCAGCGAGGAAGCTGTGATCTCAGTTCCTCGAGTCTTCTCCTCACCTTCGAGATCAACCTTATGGTCAATGAGGATTCTAGTGATGAGTGATCCAAGCCGCATCGTGCCAGTGCTTCGGAGGAAACCAGCAACAAGAAAGACTGGCATGTTGATGGGGGTGTATGTCAGCATATGCCAGATAAAGCATTGCTCGAAATTGGTTGCTGATCTAGTGCAGTTGATCTTGGGGTATATGAAATAGGTCAGCAAGTAGTGAGCCATTTTCTGGTGCTGGCCCATTGATGAAGCTGAGACTTCTCATGAGTGACCCTCAGGTTTGCAAAAGTTGTGTTTATAGTCAGTTTTATCCTGATCTCCCGATCTTCTCAGCCTTGCTCCTTCAGTTTTTAGCTTGAGAAGATTTCCTATGTAGAGAGGGTTGATGAAGATGGTTTTGTTTTTCACCTCAGTGCACAGGTAGTCAGTGTTGTCATTTGCAACTTTGAGGTTATGGTAAAACTCCCTCACCAGGTCAGGATAGGTTTCATCCCTAACCGAAAACAGCTCCGTCCAGCCGTTTTGTGAAATCCATTCGCAGAAAGGTTGTTCGTTCTGTACGAAGTTTTCTGAAACCCATCTTGAGGGCTCAACTTTCCATTCTCGTACGTTCTTAAAAACTTTGGAGTAGGTCCTGACCACCTTTGCTCGGCGTAGGAGGATTTCCAGTAGGTTCATCGGAGCTAGACTTTTGGTGGCCGGCACCGGAAACGTTGTAGGAAATCTTAGTCATTTTCAAGGATGGGGAAGGTTTAGAAGGATTTTGAGAGAGAAAGAGTTTCTTTGCCTTAGAATTTGATTAAGCGTAAAGAATAAAAAATGGGGAATTACCCATTATTTATAGAAGAAATGAGCGGTGTGGATTTAATCAAATCCATGTGTCAGTTTTGCCTCGGGATTATGTACCGACAAAGATCCTGGCATTTATGACACATACGGCGAATACGTCATCTTAGGGCTATACGCGTGCTATTGCATTCATTCTAACGGATCTAACACTCAGCGTGTAGAATACTAAGCGTTTGATATTCTGAGTGGTCAGCATTGCATAAAGGGATGATTTTTGAGTTTAAGTTTAAACTAATTTACTCAGTGTGCAAGTTTACTCAGTATTTGATGTTCAGTCAGTTTCGATGAGTTACTCAGCAAACAATCAATCATTCAGCATAGTAATTCACTCAGCATTCATATTTATTTAGCACAGGAATTTACTGAAGAGGATTAAACATACCAATTGCTTCTCTCAGTATGCTGAACTGCTCACGGGCCAGTGGCTTCGTGAAGATATCCGCAAGCTGTTCATCCATTGGGACAAAGGTCGGCTTGATCTCACCCTTGAGTACATGGTCTCTAATGAAGTGATGTCTGATGCTGACATGCTTCATTCTGCTGTGTTGAATTGGATTCTTTGAAAGATCAATTGCACTTTTGTTGTCACATTTGACTTCAATTGTCTTCGTTTGAACACCATAGTCTTCAAGTTGTTGCTTAATCCATAGGACTTGAGCAACACAATGACTAGCAGCAATGTACTCAGCTTCAATGGTAGACAAGGCTACTGACGCCTGCTTTTTGCTGAATCAGGATACAAGACAGCTTCCTAAGAAGTGACATCCTCCAGAGGTGCTTTTACGTTCTAGCTTATCCCGTCCATAGTCAGCGTCAGTGTATCCGATGAGTGTAAAATCATGAGTATTTGGATACCACAGACCTGCGTTCACTGAGCTTTGCAAATATCTAAGGATTCTTTTTACAGCAATGTAATGAGATTCCTTAGGGTTAGATTGATATCTAGCACAGTAGCATACTGAAAACTGAATGTCTGGTCTACTGGCTGTTAAGTAAAGTAGAGAGCCTATCATACCTCGATATAATTTGCTGTCTACTGACTTACCATTCTCGTCAGCGCAGAGGACAGTGTCAGTGCCCATAGGAGTGGATATTGGCTTGCAATTTTCCAAATCATATTTCTTTAATATCTCCTTGGCATATTTGGCTTGACTGATGAAGATGCCATTCTTTCCTTGTTTAATTTGAAGACCGAGGAAGAAGTTGAGTTCTCCCATCATGGACATTTCAAACTCAGTCTGCATTTGTTGGCTAAACTCCTTGCACATTGATTCGTTAGTTGCACCAAATATTATATCATCAACATAAATTTGGGCCAGCAGGGTATCTTTACCCTTTTTCTTAATGAATAAGGTTGTATCAGCTTTGCCCCTGACGTAATTTCTAGTCAGCAGGAAACTGGTCAGCCTCTCATACCAAGCACATGGTGCTTGCTTAAGGCCGTACAGAGCCTTTTTGAGTTTATAAACATGGTTTGGGAATTTTGGGTCCTCAAAACCTGGAGGTTGATTAACATAAACCTCCTCGTTTATAACTCCATTAAGAAATGCACTTTTGACATCCATTTGGAATAATTTAAAGTTCATGTAAGATGCATATGCACATAGAATTCTAATTGCCTCTAGCCTTGCCACTGGGGCAAAGGTCTCACCGTAGTCATTACCTTCTTGCTGACTGTAGCCCTGAGCTACAAGCCTTGCTTTGTTCCTGACTACGTTTCCTTGTTCATCCATCTTGTTCCTGAAGACCCATCTTGTTCCAATGGTCTTTTGACTCTTTGGATGAGGCACTAACTCCCATACATCGTTTCTTCTCAATTGATCGAGCTCCTCTTGCATTGCGATCATCCATAATTCATCGTACTCAGCTTCAGCGAAATTCTTCGGTTCTTGTACTAAGACGAAGGCAACATTGATGAGGTACTTCCTAAGTTGATTCCTTGTCATCAGGGTATTCCCAGCAGAATCAATGATTGCACTTTCTGAGTGCCCTCTTGGGATCCTTATCTCTTTAGGTAGATTCATGTCTTGTGCTGTTTCTGTTTCAACGATCTCTGCAGAAGTAGATGGGTCAGTAAAAGTAATCTTAGGTTCACTCTTACTCTTGGTCAACCTTTTGGTGAATGACTCAGTAGCTGGTTCTTGGTCAGCGGTGGTTACTGAGTGTGGATCATCTTCGGTCAGCGGCTGGTATCTACCTGCAGGGTCAGTTTCATCGAACTCTACATGTACTGACTCTTCTAAAACTTGAGTTCGCTTATTAAAAACTTTGTATGCTTTGCTGTTTGTTGAGTAGCCCAAAAAGATAGCCTCATCAGCTTTTGAATCAAACTTTGCTAAGCTATCTTTGGTATTTAAAATAAAACATCTACAGCCAAAGGCAAGAAAGTATCCAATATTGGGCTTTCGTCCTTTCCAAAGTTCATAGGGGGTTTTCTTGAGTATAGGTCTAACTAGAGCCCTATTAAGAATATAGCACGTTGTGTTAACGGCCTCTCTCCAAAAATACTTTGGAAGCCTATGCTCATCCAGCATTGTCCTGGCTATTTCAACCAGAGTTCTGTTCTTCCTTTCTACAACCCCATTTTGCTGAGGTGTTCTAGGAGCAGAAAAATTGTGGTTAATGCCGCTGGCTTCACAGAATTCAACAAACTTTTAGTTTTTGAATTCTCCACCATTATCGCTACGGATGTGACCTAATTTTAGGTCTTTTTCATTTTCAATTTTTCTAACCAAATTTGAAAATGTCTCAAAGGTTTCATCCTTGCTGGTCAGCAAGATGACCCACGTATACCGAGAGAAGTCATCTACAATGACCAAGGAAAATCTTCTTCCACCCAGACTCAGCGGCTGGACTGGACCGAAGAGATCCAAGTGTAGTAACTCTAACGGACGTTTAGTTGAGACAATATTTTTGCTATGAAAAGATTGTTTGGTTTGTTTTCCAGCTTGGCAAGCGTGGCATAATTGATCTTTTTGAAATTTAAGTTCAGGCAGTCCCTCAACCAATTGTTTTCTTGCTAGTTTGGCCAGGAGGTCCATGCTTACATGACCAAGTCTCTTGTGCCATAGCCAGGAATTTTCTTCCTTTGATACTAAGCACACAGTTTTTGAAAACTTTTTCTCTAAGTCTAGCATAAAGACATTATCTATTCGAGGGGCAGTTAATATTAACTCATTTGTTTTACCCTCGTATATTTTACATCCAGTAGCATCAAATATAACTTTTCTCCCATTGTCACATAGCTGAGCTACGCTGAGTAAGTTATATTTGAGTCCGCTGACTAGGGAGACAGATTCAATAGTAGGATTACCTCCGATGGTTCCTGACCCTACTATCTTACCCTTTTTGTTGTCTCCAAAACTTACGCTTCCTCCTCGTTTACGCTCAAACGTGATGAACTGAGTTTCATCACCCATCATATGCCTTGAGCATGCGCTGTCAATATACCACATCTTTGACTTCTCGGCACATCTCAGGCTTACCTGCATTGTAACTAGTTACTTTTAGGTACCCAATTCTTTTTGGGTCCTTGCTTGTTAGGTGCAACAGGTAAAGCATCATATTTTATTTTATGGCGACATATATGGACAGTATGGCCATTCTTTCCACAGAAGTCACAACTGACCTTCTGTTTAGGATGTTTCACTGACTTGTCAGCACCCCAGTGCTGAGCGTGCCAGCACACCTTAGTGGTGTGTCCTAACTTCCCACAAAAGTCACACTGGACTTTTCGCTGGGGATTCCATCTCTGCTTAGTACCTTGGTACTGAGTTCTCAGAGGACTGTTTCTTTTATTTGGAACGTTTAGTTGGTTCTGGATAGTTGTGACGTCCTTACTCAGTTTCTTTGAAACTGACTGGACTTCAGAGACAGACTCATGTATGATCTTCATGTTATCATGCAGAGTTGTATTGTCCTGAAGAAGGTATCTGAGGTCACTCAGTTTGACCTCTTCCACTTCATCACAGCGCCTGCTGAGTGCTCTAACTTTCTTATTACACTTCTTGACAAGTGTATAGAGATCACTCAGGGCATTAACCATATCGTTTCTGAGCTGGGGAAGAGAAATTGCCTCATTTGATTGCTCCTCGTCATCTGATGGGTCAGCATGTTCAGAGACGCATGGCTCAGCAAGTTCGTTAGCCATGAAGCATATCTTCGCTGACTCGGTGGCCTCAGTTTCTGTAGATGAAGACTCATCACTGTCATTCCAAGTAGCCACCATTGCCTTCTTCCCACTCTTCTTGTCTTTCCTCAGTGTGGGGCAGTTTGACTTAATATGGCCAGTTTGATGGCACTCAAAGCATGTAATGGGCTTTGAGCTGTCCTTTTTGTATTTGATGTCACTTGAGTCAGCCTTATACTTATCAAACTTTCTGTAAGGCTTTTTATAGTATTTGTCACTCTTCCTGAATAGCCTTTTCATCTTCCTTATGAACATAGCCATCTCCTCATCGTCAGTTGAACTCCCGTTAGTGGAGTCAGCTTTCATGACAAGGGATTTCTGCTTCTTGTCTTCAGATTTTTCCTTCACCTCAAAGTTTTTCATGGATATCTCATGGGTCAACAATGAACCGATGAGTTCGTCATATTTGTAGGTGGTTAAATCACGAGCTTCCTCAACTGCTGTCTTCTTTGCTTGCCAATCTTTAGGAAGACTTCTGAGTATCTTTTTGACTTGTTCTTCCTCAGTGAAGATTTTTCCAAGTCTCTTGAGCTCATTAATGATGTTGGTGAACCTTGCATTCATGTCTGAAATGCCCTCATCATTGTTCATCTCGAACAGCTCGTACAGTCTCATCTGCTGATTCACCTTGGACTCTTTTACTTTATTTGTTCCCTCGTAGGTGACTTCCAGCTTTCTCCAGATCTCTTGTGCCGACTCACAACCTGAGATTTTATTATATTCTGCAGCATCGAGCGCACAATGAAGCATATTGATAGCCAAAGCGTGATTTTGAAGCTTCTTAAGATCATCCTCTGTCCATTTGGCCTCAGCTTTTACAACTGTTTGGCCAGCCACAACCTCGACAGGTACAAATGGGCCTTGGACTATAGATAGCCAGGCACTCATGTTTGTAGCCTGAATGAAGTTTTTCATCCTATTCTTCCAGAAGGTATAGTTTGACCCGAAGAATAGGGGAGGCCTAGTAATGGACAGCCCCTCAGGCAGTATTTGAGTTGTTTGGTTTCCAGGGAGAAACCGAGTGCTATTTTCGCCCATGGTAGGGATCAGCTCAAGGTTGTTAGACCTTTTAAAGTGAGCTTTTGAGGCTCTGATACCACTTGTTGGTCCCTTGTGAGGTTGCAAGTATAGTTCCAAGGGGGGGTTAGGAACTATTTAAACTTTTTTCGCAATTAGGGCAGACTTCTTTTTCTAAGGAAAAAGGTTTTAACAACGGCGCTGAGTAAACAGCAAGATACTGGCTTAGTCAACTGGTGACTAGGTCAGTTTCTTAGCTTGAGTCAGGAGATAGCACTTAGAGTCTATTCCTGAGCTCAGACGTCCAACGCGCACAACTCAACTTGACCTCTTTACTTGGTCAGTTTTTGGTTATTTTAAGCAAGCAATATAAATAAGGAGTTAAAGGTAAGAAATACTTCACTCAGCAGATTTATCCAGGTTCGGCTTCTTCTAAGCCTACGTCCTGTCCCCGGAACACGTTCCGAGATTTCGAATCCTCTACTGAGCTCTTTAAAGGTAGAGCCTCAAACCCTTTATAATATCAGCAACTGAGTATGACAAGAGTACCTTCCTCTATACCTCTACTCAATCCTAATCTCTCGCTGAGTACTAAAACCGAGTACTCAGCCTCTCCTTTCTATCTCTAGAAATGATAAGTGTTTTGTCCTATACAAAGATTTGCTAAGACACTTTAGACGATTGAAACAATCACTCTAGACTTTTACACAGATATAAGAATTGTAGTGTAAGATTTTTGCTTTGCTTCTTTGCTTGCAGAACTTGTAGAAATTTGGTCAGCGTAATGGCTTGATCAAGTTCTGTGTTGAGTGAAGCTTCTGATGGCACTATTTATAGAGACGTCTGGGCATCGGTCATTTCGAATTTCGAAATAACCGTTGGAGGGAAACGGCTATATGTCGTTATCATCCTGACTTGCTCAGAGCTCTCGGCCAATCAGAATTGTGTATCTTCTGTCCTCGGTCAGCTCAGCAGACTGTCTTTCCTTTTATGGTAAAGTCAACTGGACAGCATACTGTGTCGTCTGAACTTTGCCTAAAGGGGAAATACTTTGTCTGGAAGTTTTGCTTTGCCAGCTGCTGTCTTGTACGCTTTGTCGAGACTACTCAGCAGCTTCATCTTGAAGTTGTTCCCGAAGGTCTTCTAGATCCTTCCTTTTGCTGAGTTGCGTTTTGTTCAAAACGACAACGTCTTGACATACGCGGGCCGAGTTGTACTGAGTTGTTTGACTTGGGCCTTGGCTTCCGTATTGGGCTTGGGCCTTTTGATTCTTATGTCTTATAACAGTTTTAACTCAACATTGAACAAACACATTAGTAGAATAAATCAAAGCATTTAAACTTAGTGTGTTTAGAATATGTATTTTAAATTATACTTAAGCAATTTTGTCAAATCAAAATTATGTGGAAAGGTGTTTCAACAAAATTTACCTGTTCAATTTCACTCATACCTTCGTAGTCCACATCCGCTTGGATTGGGTTACCATTAGGATCACACGGTGCCATAAACCTATCAATTTTGTGCGATAAGGCAGAAAATTGGGCTTGCAACATCGCTACTAGATCAAGATTCATTATACCTTTAACTGATGACGTTGCTGAGGATGATGGTTTCGCTATTGGTACGTGTCCACGTTCCGCGGGCCACATACAGCTGTTGATTGCCATTTCCTCCAAAAGTTCTCTTGCTTGGGCAGATGTTTTCTTCATGAATAACCCTCCAGACATAGCGTCCAATGAACCTCTAGTTGTAGGATTTAGTCCATTATAAAATGTTTGCATTAAAAGTTCAGCGGGCAATTGGTGGTGTGGGCATAAACGTTGAAGTTCTTTAAAACATTCCCAAGCCTCATAAAGAGTTTCATTATCATTTTGAGAAAAAGATGTTAACTCTTTAATGACTCTTGCGGTTTTTGCTAAAGGAAAAAATTTTGATAAAAACGCTTGGGCTAATTGTTCCCAAGTGGCAAAAGTTGCGGCTGGCATAGAAGTTAACCATTCTTTAGCCCTATCCTTCAAAGTGAAAGGAAAAAGGCGAAGTTTGATTGCTTCTGCAGTCACATCTGGAATTTTAAAAGTGTCACAAATTTCAAGGAAATTTGTTAAATGGGTTCCAGTGATTCCATTCCTTCTTTCTTTGGGTCACCAGGATTTTCATTAGTTAACCCATAAAATGTTACATTATTTTGCAACATATTAAGCAATGCAGGCTTAATTTCAAATTGGTTTGCGGTGATTCTGGGTCTAACGATACTATTGGTCACACCGGCCACACCTGGCCTAGCGTAATCCATAAGTGTTGGTGGGTCTGCCATTTTACCAGATTCGGTATTTGTCTTTACTGGGGTTTTGTTTTTGTTCTTGTTTTTATTTTTGTTTTTGTTGTTGTTTTTGTTCTTCTTAAGTGTCCTTTCAATTTCTGGGTCTAGTGGTTTTGGTGGCATGCTTGAACTTCGAGAACTGCGCATGAACTTGAAATCTTGCACGAACCGAAACTACCTACAAAACAGAATTTGAAGAATAAATATATTAGTGATTGAAAATTATTAAATTTTTAAAAAAAATTAAAATAAGTATGAATAAACCTAGATTCGAAATAAAACACGAAAAATTTAAAATTTTGTCAAAAATTTTGGCGTTCCCCGGCAACGGCGCCAAAAACTTATTGAGCGATTTCCGCAAGTGCACGGTATACGCTTGTAGTAATAAAAGATATCGATCCCACAGGGAACGTTTTTTCAAACAAACTTATTTTGAATCGGTTAAATTTACTTTTAAGGTTTATAATATGGAAAATTGTTTAATCGGTTTTGGTTTTGAAATTGCTAGAATAAGAATTAGATTAGAGTATGAAGATGTTAGAAAATATTCTGATTTAAGAATGAATTTGCAAGACATGAACGTTTAGTACTTTTTAGAAAAGTAAACAAATGTATTTGTTTGCATTAAGCAAAGAAAACAACTTTAAACTTTGTATGAATTATAAAGATGAAATAAATGACGGAACCTCTAATTATTAGGCTTTGAACATGACAAAACCCTATCCGGGATAATTGCCCTTAATCAAATTAAAACTCTTTCGAGATAATAATTTGCCTAAGTGTTCAACAAAGTTTCCTTGTAAAGATTTTGAATTAAATACGTTTTAATGAAAACACCAGCATCCACTTCGGATCCTTTACCAAAGTGATGCATAAAAATCTATCGAATAGAACGGGCTTTATTAGATGAAATGTAAATTGATACAAGTTTACAGAGAACATGGAGCATGGAAACATTCGACGACTTGCAAGTGAACGGGTTGTCAATCCTTTCCTTGGGTTTCGTTAGAGTTTGTCAGGCTCAGGGGCGGATCCTCTACTCAATCTTCTCGTTGAATCTTCGTAATAGAGACTTGGTCGGTCTACTACCAAAATGAAAACTAAATTGGAACAATGTCTAAACGCTACTGAACTTGTTATTATTGAATAAACAATGTGTCTACAGCATATTTCTTTTTACAGAATCGAAATCTAACTTCTGAATCACTTGACTCGGAATTTCTGCATAAATTCTATACTAATCTCTTTCTTCTACATATCTTCAACTCTTCAACAACTCTTTATTTATAGATGTTGAAGAGTCTTGATTGAAGTGTTGTGTCTGTTGTGAAGAGTCGTATCCATTATGAAAGGACGTCTTTATCCATCCGAACGAACGTGTTTCATCGAAAATGAAAATGTGCAATTTGGCTTCTACAGACTCCTGCTCGTACCGAGAATATTTAATTCTCTACCGAGAATGGGGGAGCATCAATTGGTCTTCGAACGAAGGGAAGGAGAAGCTGAAGAACGCGTGTCGCGACCGAGAATTTGGGGGCCGCGGTCGCGGCACGGAACGTTTTTCACTTCTTCGGCTTTTGTTCTCGTCCTCGACTTGGCGTTATTAATTTTCGTCGTCTTCGACTCCTTTTGTAGGGTTTTTCTTCTGTTTTTGAGCTCTTTTCGTTCCTATTTGGATTTTACCAAATATTTATGTACCTTACAAGAAAGAAACATATTCGAGAGTAAAAGCTTTCTAAACAGTTATAAATAGCATAAATTCGTAGCAATATTGATGTAATTATTGATAATATTTTAGGTATATTTTGGGCTTAACACCTCTACTCACTCCTATTCTATTGCTAAGTACTATAACCGAGTACTCAGCCTCTCCTTTCTATTTCTAGAATTGATAATAAGATTGTCCTAAACAACAATTGCTAAGACACTTTAGATGATTGGATAATCACTCTAGACTTTTACACAGTAATATGGAAATTGGTGTAAGTATTTGCTTTGCTTTTTCTCACAGATTCTTCGAGTGTGAATTTGGTCAGCGTAATGGCTAGTTGAAGATCTGCATCGAATGAAGCAACTGAAAGGCCTATTTATAGTGACACTTGAGGTATCGGTTATTTCAAATTTCGAAATAACGGTTGGAGGGAAACGGCTTAATGTCGTTGTCACTCAGTACACGCTCAGTGCCGTTGGCCAATCAGATTATTGCATCTTCTGTCTTCGGTCAGTGCTGAGCAGCTTTTAGACAGACAGGCAGAATGTTTCGCCTTTTATGGCAAAGTCTTCCAGATAGCTCTCTGTGTCTTCTGAACTTTACCCAAAGTAGAAATACTTTGTCTTGAAGTTGTTCCTTGCTCAGCTGCTGTCTTGTACTCTTTGTCGTCCAACTCAGCAGCTTCGTTCCGAAGTAGATAAAGAAAGTCTTCCAGATCCTTCTTCATGCTGAGCTGCGTTTTGTCCATAACGACAGCGTTTTGTTTACACGGATCGAGTTGTCTTGGGCCTTTGACTTTCCTTTGGGCCTTTAGCCTTTTAGTCTTTATGTCTTATAAACAATTTAACTCAACATTGAACAAACACATTAGTGTAATAAATCAAAGCATTTAAACTTAGTGTGTTTTAGAATATTCTTTAATCATATACTTAAATAATTTTGTCAAATCAAAATCATGTGGAAAGATGTTTCAACAAACTCCCCCATTTTGATATTGGCAAAACTATTCAGTGAAGAACTCAGTTTTGAGCTCTCCCATGATAGTTGACCTTTTATAACTTAATAAACTCCCCCGTAAGGGTTGAGCTACTGACACAGTTTTACTCTAAACATTTTATGGTTTAATCGAGTAAGTCCTAGGTCAGTTTTCAAATAAAGGTCAGCTCATGAAACATATTCTATTAACTCAGTTTTAAGTGGAAGATTTAACTATCAGAGAGCGCTGAGTATTTTGTTGTTCAATGAGTCTTATAAGACAATGTTTTAATCATACAAGACAGTGTTAACAGCATACAATCAGAAGACATTAAGAATGATAAACACAGTTGATGTATGCAACATATAATAGCTCAGCATCACATAAGATTTTAATCAAGTTGAAAAATTTGATGCATGCATAGTATTAATAAGTAGTCAGCATTATACATAACAGGGATACTTAAGACTTAGAAACTAGCTATCCTAACTAAGCTATTTCTTCTTATATATCAGTTTTCCCTTTCCCTTAGGCTGACTACTTCTAGCAGCCTCATGCTGAGGTCTTCCTGTTTGTTCTTTCTCCCCCGTTTTGGCAGCATCGGGAGGAGGAGGAGGCCTGAAGGTGTTGTTTTGAGCAGCTTCAGATATGCGAGCTGAGAAGTCCTTCAGCTTGCTGGTGCTTTCATTTATGCCATCAAAGATAGCAACCCCATCGTCGAATACCTCTTGAGGCACACCAGTTTCAGCAGCGCTGAGGATGCTCAGTGCGTAGGCTTGAGATTTACCCATCCAAGTAAGTGTATCAGTCAGCGCAACATAAACCTGATGAAACATCTTGAGCAAAGATGAGTCATAGTACTGACGCTGAATGTTGGAGTGACGCACATGGGTGAAAATTTGATGGGTATACTGGAGAATCTCATTTTGCTTCATCTGGTCAGTGTCCATCTCTACCTTGTTTAGATTCAGAAGATGAACAGCTTCGCCGATCTGTGCTACTGAGCATTGGGAGTAAGAGGAAAGATGATGGTTTGTCTTCTCTTGCTCAGTTTGAAGCTGGGTGAATAACTGATGAACTTCGGCAGAAGTTGCATACCCTGAGTTCGCAGCTGACAAGGCTTGAAATTGTCCCTGAAGGGAGTTGATATGTTGAACCATGGTCAGCTAGAGTTCAGCCAGCTTTGTTATGGACTCCTGCTTTGGTTGTTGGGCTTGGATATTGATCATTACACTCAGCAAGTCTTTTAGACCTCGAACCTCGTTGAGAAGTTGAGTGACTTGTGGAAGCTGAGTGGACTCATTATCGGAAGACCCAGCAGACATTGTTCTATTTCCAAAGTTGGAGGCTCCTCGAGAGAGGACTTCGTCTTTGCTTTGCTATCCCGGTCCAAACCCTCGAACCGGCTCCTTGCCAACAGACATTGTTCTATTTCGGAGGAGTATTCAAATGGCTTGTTCAATGGCTCCTCATCCAAATGCTCACCACCATCCATTTTCGAAGAGATTCCCGCAGAAGGCCTATCATAAAAATCCTCAACAAAAAGATCAATAGAGTCTACGGAATTTAGAAAGTTACAATCCTCCATGGTATTAGACGGGAATTTCATGGAGTTGTACACGTTAAATTCTACCTCTTCGTCTTGAAACCGTAAGATGAGCTTACCTTCATGGACATCAATGAGAGTCCTACCTGTTGCAAGAAATGGACGTCCTAGGAGGATCGGTACCGAATCGTCTTCCGCCATGTCGAGCACTACAAAATCGACGGGGAAAATGAACTTGTCCACTTTCACTAAGACATCCTCCACAACTCCTTTTGGCCGGGCAATGGATCTATCGGCCAGCTGGAGCGTCATATTGGTAGGCTTTGGCTCTCCCAAGCCGAGTTTCCTAAAGACAGATAAAGGCATTAGATTGATACTAGCACCTAAATCACATAAAGCTCTCCTAAACTCAACATTACCAATCGTGCACGGGATAGAGAAACTTCCTAAATCCTTGAGTTTAGGTGGGAGTTTGTTTGTTATAATCGCGGAGCATTCCTCCGTGAGTGCTACCATTTCATTATGATCTAACTTCCTCTTTTTGGCGAGGATTTCTTTAAGAAACTTTGCATATATAGGCATTTGTTCCAATGCCTCCGCAAGCGGGATGTTAATGTGAAGTTTCTTAAAAATCTCCAAAAATTTACCATATTGGTGATCCAATGTTTCCTTTTTAAGTCGTTGCGGAAAAGGGAGCTTCGGTACGTAAGCTCCAATTGGATCACATACATTTTTATTTTTATCCGAGGAAGTCGTGGGTTTCGGATCCGAACCGGGGTTGCTTACCACTTCCGGTTCGTCACTTACCTTTGGAGCGGTTGGAGTCGCCTTTGGAACCGGTGGTTCCAAACCCTTACCACTACGGAGAGTTATTGCTTGTACGGTCTCCTGGTTCTTTGGCTTCGGGTTTTGTTCGGTGTTAATCGGGAGAAACTCATGTTGTCTCCCTTGTCGTTGGCGACTCAATTGGGCCACTTGACGTCCCAAATCCCTGCAAAATGCTTCATTGTTAGCAAGACGGGAAGATATTTCTTTAAGGAGATCAATTACCATAGAGTCTTGCGCATTACTAGGAGTTTGAGAATTTTGTCCTCCTTGGGCATGAGGGAATTGGCCCGAACCTTGCTCCACGAACTCATTAAGGAGTTCGGATGGGGGCTTCAACACCTTTTTCTCGTTACCATAAGACAAATTCGGGTGTTGGTGTTGAGGCCTCCATCCGTTGTTATTATTGTTACGGTGGTGATAAGCATTCGAGTTAGGATGGGAGTTATAATGAGAATTATACCTTCGTTGCCCCCCAACATAACTTACGCTTTTGGTATCACCGCCAAAAGGGCTTCCGGCTTGACAATCCTTACCATGGTGGTCACCACCGCAATGTGAGCACGTTAGGACTTGTGCTGTATTCATGAGGCTCATTTGCACCATTAAGGCGTCTAGTTTTTTATTCATTTCGACCATGGAGATCGTGGGGGCCTCGTTTCCTACGGCAAAAGTGTGATGTTGCGAGGGTCCGGCAAGCCGATCTTCTTTCCATTGGACACTTTTCCTAGCTAATTCATGGATGAGCTCATAAGCCTCGCTTGCCGATTTTCGAAACAAATCCCCACCTACAGCAGAGTCAACGGTTGCACGATTAGCGGGTGTTAACCCATGGTAGAAAGTACTTACCAAATCATGATTAGGAATATCATGGTGGGGACAGCTTCGGAGCAACTTTCGGAACCTAGCCCAAGCTAAATGGAGGGCCTCGTATCCAAGTTGCCAAAAGGAAGTGATATCGTTCCTCAACTTAACCGTTTTAGAAGGCGGGAAGTAGTAAGAAAGGAACTCCTTCTTAAGCTCCTCCCATGATGTGATCGATCCCGCCTCTAACGAATGCAACCACTCCAACGCTTGTCTGTCAAAGAGAAAGGGAATAATTTTAGTTGGATGGCCTCAATCGGAACACCGTTTTGCCGAAGAGTTTTGGCACACATAAGAAATTTATCAAGGTGGTCGTTAGGGTTTTCATGGGGTTCCCCTCCGAATTGACCAAGTTGTTGGATTAGTTGGATCATGCTAGTCTTTATTTCATATGTGTCGGCCGGAATGGTGGGGGCAATGATTCCGTTACGGTTTTGAGGGCGATGCGGAGCAAGAATCTCCAACATCGAGCGCATGTCATTGCCTCCACCATTGCGGTTGTTATTCACGGGTTGCTCCGACGGCCTTTGGTTGCCCTCGGGCTGGTTAGCTTCACTGTTGAGGGTTGCCATTTTCTCTCTCCGAATCCTACAAAGAGTACGTTCAATTTCGAGATCAATAGGAACGAGAGTGTCACTCCGAGATCGGGTGTGCATAAAAAGAATGAAATAAAATACAATATCAACAAGAAAGAATGATGTTAGTAAAAGTATATATAAACAATTTATACAAAAAGAATGCTTAAACTAACAATAAAACGTTTTTTTTAATATTGCAAGATATTATAAAGCCCCAGCAACGGCGCCAAAAACTTGATGCGTGTACGGCTAGTAGAGCTCTTTTAAACGACGAGATATATATTATGATAAGTGTGTTACGACTATGGATGTGATCTTTCTAAATGCTCTATCTTTACTAGACGTCACTACTTAGGGGCAAGTGTACCCCGTCGTATCAAGTAATAATCCGGTTAAGACCGGGTATCGAATCCACGGGATTTATAACTGCAAGTATTAAACGACTCGGTTTTATACGTTATTTAAGCGGTGAATACTTTGAGGTTGATATGGGGACCAACTACAAACTACTCCTAACTACGGGTGAGGCGAATTTATATAACGAAACTCTGTGGAATGATACGGATGGCGATAAGTTATAAATATGACAAATAATGACTTCTAGTGTTTATACGGTTAATGGTTTGTTCTTGCAATGACGACTACGTGTAGTGTGACCGACCCGTGAAGTACTTAGACTACGTGGTTCCTAGTTAAGGCGTGTCTAATACTAGGGACTAGAAATTAGGGCCCGTAAGTTCTGTGGCTTGTCAATTCCTACGGTTTCCGGAGCGTCACTTCCGGTAAGGCAACACCTATATGAATCCCTAAAGATAGCCCGAATGGCGTCGGAAATCGCGTTCTCCTACACAATAATCAATTATGAATATCAAAACAAGTAACAAACATCAACACATATATAGAAAAGAAGATTATTAATCATAAATTATAAATATGGAGAATGTAAATATGAAGTACAACCAAGCCTAGTACATAGGATGAGTACAAGCTAATTAGCAAGTGTAAAGGGAAGAATCCACCCTCGGAACTAGCTAACCGGACTCAAAGCTGTCTCTTAGGACTTGGATGGTGGAGCTTTCGAGCTTGGTGCACGGAGATGGAGCGGAACTTTGATGGAATGCCGGAATCAACGAACAAGCTCTCAAGGTGAAAGAGTTTAGCTATATAAAGCCTAAAAACAAAATCTAAAACTACAAATGACAAGAGTTTAATCTCAAGAAGGTATATGTTACAAGGTGTGTAAGTGTTGAGTGCTAGTCACTCTTATTTATACACATCAAGCTAGGGGTAAAATTGTAATTCCACAAGGTGCAAGCATGGAGGAGCATGATTTTGTGCAGAATTCCCATAATACGCCTCGCGTAGGGTGTGGAACGCCCCGCGTGTTTGCCCATTCCGTCAGAAATCTCCTGCATGTCGACCAATTCCAGATCTTGTTGTCTCAAACATGCCCCGTGTAGACTGGGATGCGCCTCGCGTGTTTGAGTTTCTGAGATTTTATTGCTTGAATTAGGTCTTCTACGCCGCGCGTAGCTGAAGCACGCCCTGCGTAAATGAGTCTCTGAGCTTTTTTTCATTGAAGAACTTCCTTACACACCCCGCGTGTAAGGTGGTACGTTCCGCGTATGGATAGTTGACTCAGGGAGATCATGCAGTCTGACTTTCAGGATTAGGCTAATCATTTCTGACACATGTTCCACGCCTCGCGTATGGTGGTACACGCCTCGCGTATTGGTGACTAGATCCCACGTGGTGCTTGTGGATAAGTCAATTATTTCTGATCCAGTGTTTCACGCCTCGCGTGAGGAGTGATGCGCCCCGCGTGTATGGGTGGATTTTCACTTCTTGCTCGTACCTGAAATACAATTCTCGAGAGCCGAGTTAGCTTGACGTTTTATTTTCTAATATTAATTAAAAATACGGAAAATTAACCGAAAGTACAGAATTTATTTTTATTTCGTTATTTTATTAAAACACTCTATTTTTGTAATTAAACTTATTTATTTCTTCTAAAATTGAACCGTAAATCACGCTAAAAGATAGGGGTAAAATACCCCTATCAATTAGGCAGGACTTAAGATATAACAACAGCTTAGATGTTTTCTGGTTTTAAACATAGTCCTTCAGTCTGACTCTTTCTCACTCTGTTTTTCCAGGTAAAGCTGTAGGCTTGTTGCTTAGCTATTTGATGTTACTCCATTTTTCTTTTCTTGGTGTATTGCACTTTATTCAGGTTTGTTACTCTTTAATTTTGATAGGCCTAATGCTTCCCCAGCCCCCTTAACTTGTCCAAATTGGTCATTTTACCCCCTCAACTCATCGAATGTCCTATTTACCCTCTTAACTCCATAAAAGTGGTATTTCTCACCTCCTCAACTTGTCCATTTATCCCCCAACTCATAGAATGTTCTATTTACCCCCCTTAACTCCATAAAAGTGGTATTTTTCACCCCTTACAATTCGTTATCGAAGCCTAAATTGATAACTTTTTTTAAACGTTAAACCTATATTTATGCTATTTTGTAAGTGAAACCTAAATTGATACTTCCCCAAAAATCATAGGCTTATTTTGGTACATTATCCCTACATATAATGTATTTAACTTCTTTATATTAATGTTCTTGTTATTTGTATTTTTTATTCGTTCTTTCTCTTTTCAACTTTTTTTACTACTATAAAGGGATAAGAAATACCATTTTTATGGAGTTAAGAGGGTAAATATGATCATAAGTGGTGAGAAAGACAACTTTTATGGAGTTAAGGGGGTAAATAGGGTATTCGATGAGTTGAGAAGGGGTAAAATGACAAATTTGGACAAGTTAATGGGGGTGAGAAATACCATTTTTATGGAGTTAAGGGGGGTAAATAGGACATTCGATGAGTTGGAGGGGTAAAATGACCAATTCGTACAAGTTAAGGGGGTTGGAGAAGCATTAAGCCAAAGATAAATGTCTTCTTGTTAGCTATATTTTCGTAATATTACTAATTTCAACCTTGTCACGTGTGGATTGGATTCGGGTGTGCTAGGAAAGTTAATTCCTGTTTGATTTTGACGGTTAAAGTTATGAATCATGAGTGCGAAAATTTAAATTCTAAATGAAACGATTGTCGAGAGACACACGGATTGAAAAAAATCTCTATTTGATTCCTAACTCCACTATAAAAGCTTAGCTAGATAATTAATGGCTACCGCGAGTAAAATAAATGAAATTTAAATGCAAAAATTGACACGAGGATTTTGGAAAACGTCCATTTTATTGATGTAAAATTGTTTGATTACAAATGTTAAGGTGAAATACAAATACAATTGAAACTAATTCTATACAAGATAACTAAATCAATTGCAGACAAACATATTTTTTCGGGATAAAGTATAAAAACACCTGTAACGTTTACATCCAGAAGCAATTTTACCCTTAACGTCTACAATAGTGCAATTTTACCATTGACGTTGGCAACCAATAGCAGTTTTACCCCAACGTTGGCAAGTTTTATCAGTTTCAGACTTCATTATACAACACAAGATTTTAGTTCATTATTCTGCACCAGTTGCATATCTGTTGTTTCTAAAAAAAGATTTCATATTTTTTGTAATAATAGACTCAGAGATTAATATTTTTAAATTTGGTGAAATATTTGATTTTTTGTGCAGCTCGTACAAAAAATACAATATATATATATATATATATATATATAAACTTTTTTTCACGTCTAATAGGGTAAATAATTATAAGGTCCCTATGTTTTTACTTAACTAACTAGTAGGTCCATCATGTTATTATAAGGTCCTTAGGTTTTACCTTAATCAATTCTTTAGTCCTTTTGTTTATTTTTATACATGAAAGTACAAAATTACCCCTAATTATACAAATAAAATAACTTATTTTTTAGTTTTCAAAGTTAATCAAAATAGTTTTAATGAAGTTTGTTTAGTATATACACCGAAATTCTTATACTTGTGTATATTAATTATAAAAAAAATTACATTCCTTATTCTCTTAAAAAAACCACTTTTATAATTTTATATAATTCTATTCCTCTTTTCATAATTTTTACTATATTTATCATTCATTTTTTTAATGAATAAATTATATACTACTAAATCAAAATTTATAATCATATGAAAATTAATAAAGCAATTAACTAATATTGGAGAGATTATTATTATGAAGGAAAAGAAACATAGAATAAGAAAATTTGATATTTTATTATTGAAACATATAGTAAAGGATAATTTTGGTATTTTAAATTTTATTTAGTCTAATTTTACCACTCACTCAAATATAAGGACTAAAGAGTTGACGAAAATAAAAACTAAGGGACTATATAATTATTTCTAAAAACACAGGGACTAACTAGTGTATTACGTAAAAACACAGGGACTTTATAATTATTTACCCCGTCAAATAATATGTTTGTGACCTATCACTAATTAGTAATAAAATGACGCATATATAAAGTGTAGAGGGAAGCATGGGATCTAATCGGAAGCCAGACACATCATCCCCCACATTGACCGAAAAAGCTAAAAGGAGTCATTAATGTGATTTATGGAGGGTCAAATTTTCACTTTGCACGGAAGGGAAGCATGGGAATGAAACAGATCTCCAACACAAGGAACCAAGACTTGTTGAACTACTCGTTCTCCTTATTAAATCTAGTGCCTGATCCATATGCAGATGTTGTAATGGTGAAGTTAGAGATCATAAGGTATACAATGAGAATGATACTAATTGATATGGGGAGTTCCGTGAACTTAATCACCACTAGTGCTTTCAACAAGTTGAAAGTTGACCCAATTAGAGTTGAAAAAGTTTGTTCCTCGCTCATATGACTGGCATGACATACGACGCTTTTCATGAACCAAATGGTGTTGGAATGCTTATTTGGAGATGAAGAGCACAAATGGATGGCGTGCCCATGTCTCATAATGTTGGCAACCTCATGGACATAGTCATGGTTTTTTGCTTGATGTCTTGAGATTGTGCCCAAAAGCCTTTGTTGTTGGGGCTTTAGGACTTCCCCTTCTTCCTCCATTTTTTGGATTGGGTCGTCATTGGCCCGACGATTCCATCGTGCTTTTTCTTTGATGTTTCTCTAGATCTTCGTTATGGGGAGCACACTTGTGGAACATATTTCAATAGAACTGCTCAAATGAGCCATCGTTGCATTAGTCCAGACTCATCGCACCAATTTGATATGGTTGAATCTTGAAATTCCATGTGCCAACTTGCAACTACATAGAAGGAAAGTCAAAGGGGGCCATTTGTACAGTGAAACCGCTCTAATGTCTAAGTCAGTTCATGGAGAACATTAGAAGATTATCACAATTAGTAAATTAAAACTATAATGTAAATATGAATGGAATTTATTACCTCGAGCTGAAATTACTCTATTTATTCTAATGTTGATATGGAGAAGACACTTATGGATTTTGGAGCGGGGTGGGCCACATTGTTGGGGTTTAGTGTCCTATAAACAATTATTGTAGGATATACACTATTTGTAAATGAATTGTCCATTATCATTTTGTTTTATAAGATATAATAAATTAAACTATATAAAGGCATTGATCTTTTATCAGAACTGACTAAGTCAAATAAAAGAAATCACAAGTTTATTGAAGTGATCATAAAGTGTTCATACAAGCATGAAGTGAGACTATATTTTATAATAGGTCAATAAACTTAAAACCAACCCAAGTCAAGTAATATGTTAAAGATGTTGACATATTACTGTTGTGACTTGCATCTAACAATGTTTTCTATCGAGACAGAGAGTTGATCTCACAAGCTTTAGATATGGAGATATCTGGAAAGTTACATGGATCTGATGAAGGAGTTCATTAGGATTGGGACCCGACTTGAGATAATAGTATGGATAGATTTATCTAAGTGTCAACTATTCATCTCATTGGTGTTAGTAGGTATAAGTAATCCTCGGACTCAAACAATCATTAATTAGTGATTTTGGATTATGGAGTGTGAGCACGATCCACTACAAGGGAGACCCTGGGGCGTGTGAGAGCATGGTTGGGTATCACATAAAGTAATTGTAGGATAGTGAAGGATAGATTGAGCATTCGTCACTCCTGCTAAATAGGAGATATATCCAAAGGGTCGTTTGTGGTGAATTGACTGAAATCCTTGCTGGGTGATAGAGTTAAGAGTGGAAATGGAGATTTCACTTAACTTATCTTTTAGAATTAATTCCACCTGGACAAGCTTGACGGACTATTCGTTATATGTAACATGACACGTTCCATGGTTATAAGAATTGTTTGAAGGATATAATTAATGAATGATCGAATTATACTGGACCTAATACGGAAAGTTAAACGTAATTATTCAACCTGGCTTCTTATCGCACTGAGAGAATATCTAAGGTTTTGCTAGTAACAGCTCGCGAAGTCATTCCGTTATATATAAAATTTTATAATTCTGTTGCGCCTAGACTTGTCTATTTTTCTTCACACATGTCTTCTATTGATAGGAGAGAGTGACCCTAGATTTCGGGGCCTGATATCCCTCAAGGCCATTCGGCCCGTGGTTCTCAGGATGAGGAGTGATTATGTCAACGGTTGGATTCTTGACTGGGTCTCACGAGGTTTTCCAACTCATGCTTCTAGTACGACATTGTTTGGCTATGTGTTAGCCGAGGATAAGCTACACATTTTATCCTTTAGAGGATAGATTTGGGCATTTATAGTTCCACGTGGCAAGAATTTTATTTGCCTGATTATTATTATTATCATTATATTAAATGAACTCTTGGCCGCTACTAAACTAAAAAAGTGGAATAAAAATCTGTATATTTAATTCTGAGTTGAGCTTTTGTATATATATATATATATTTAAACTTTTGGATGAGATCAGTTGGTTGCTTGATAACATATAGCTAAGGACGGGTGAATATTAGCTGTCCATTTGATTAATTTGACAGTTAATATATCTAATAACACAAAAATATTAGGTTCTTAATAAAATTTTAGTGTTATCTTCATATGAATTAACAATTTACAATTAAGAAAATAGTTATAAATTAGATATTATTTTGTATTATAATGCAATTTTTATCATCTTATGTTATATATGTAAATATATTATATATAAATTTAAATTTAAACATAGCTAAATAACTATTAGTAATAATTTGATTATATGATATATTTTAGAATAACTAATTAGTATTTTTGGCAACTATCTATATTAATTAAATAATTAATCAAATATGGTATAATATCTATTATTTTGGTAAAAAATAATTATTAGTTGCATTGGTGAATTAATATATATAAAGCGATGAATTGATTTTAGAGTGGTTTATAAGCTATTTATAACGGTCAACAATTATCAAATTTGTAACGCTCAACAATTTCAAAGATTAATGAAATAAACTAAATTAAAGGCATTGACACATGGGTCTCAAATATATCAAATTCAAATGACATTTGACTTGACTGGACTGTACAAAAACTTGGTATTTAAGCGTTCTTTGTTGTTGAATTCACAGACATTCTGTCATTCTCTGTCTTTTTTGGCTTTCTTTTTTGGCTTTCTCTCTCTCTTATAGCTTTTTTTCTTCCTCCTTCACACTTTTGGGTTTCAAATTCTTCTCCCACTCTACTCTTATTCAGAATTTCAACTGAAATTTTGATCATGGGAAATTGTTGTATAATCCCACATACATCATGTGAGAAGAAAGGCAAAGGGAAGAAGCTTATGGAAATGGGGTTACATATTTATGTACTGATATAAACAATGGTGATAAGTTTGCATGTAAATGTATATCTAAGGAAAAGCTAAGAACTTATGAGGATATTGAGGATGTGAGAAGGGAGGTTGAGATAATGAAGCATTTGCCTGATCATCCAAATATTGTGAGTTTGAAGGACACTTATGAGGATGATAGTTCTGTGTACATTGTGATGGAATTATGTAAAGGTGGGGAGCTATTCGACAGGATTGTTGCCCGTGGACATTACAGTGAAAGGGCAGCTGCTGCTGGTGTTATGAGGGCTGTTATGGAAGTTGTTGAGATGTGCCATAAACATGGAGTGATGCATCGTGATCTCAAACCAGAGAATTTCTTGTTTGGAAATAACAAGGAAACAGCCCCATTAAAAGCCATTGATTTTGGATTATCAGTCTTCTTTAAACCTGGCCAGCGATTTAAAGAGATTGTAGGAAGCCCTTATTATATGGCTCCAGAGATTCTTAAAGGGAATTACGGCCCAGAAGTTGATGTGTGGAGTGCTGGAGTTATCCTTTACATTTTACTTTGTGGTGTTCCACCTTTCTGGGCAGAAACCGATCGACGGCTAGCAAAGGCGATTACTCGTTCTGTCATTGATTTCAGGACCTATCCTTGGCCTAAAGTTTCTCATCATGCCAAGGACTTGGTGAAGAAAATGCTTAACCCTGATCCCAAACAAAGACTTTCACCTCAGGAAGTGCTCCAACATCCTTGGTTATTGAACGCCAACAAGAAGAACAAGTCGGGGAGGGGAGGGAGACACTGAAACCAAGGCATAAAACGTGATGGTTACTAGCAAAAGAATTGGCCAACAAATTCCTGAAGCAGATCTTCAAATTCTTATGGATGCTGCTGATGCACAGAAGACTCAACTTAAAAAGATGAGCATCTACGTAGAGCTATAGCTATAGATATTGGGATAATTATGTTCATTTTCATGTATATTGAAAAAGTGGAATAACAATCTCTATATTTTGATCCCATGTTCTTGTTTTAAACACATGAATTTGTTAATATTTTTTTGGGATAATTGTGTTCCAAAATTTAGGTAATGATTATCTATTTTATGGAATTGAATTCAGAGAAGAAAAATACTCATGAGTTTCCAAAAAAATTAAGCAAATTGCTTTAGGTCCATATTACATTACATGTTAAAAATTGTATCATGTGTCAAAACTTAACAAATTGTTTAATTTTTCTATCAAAATTGTTTAAATGTCACCTAAATATTGGAACACTTCATGGGACAAATATTACCAAATGATACGACATGTCATAAATAATAAAATTTTGGATTCTACAATTATAAAAAGGGGTTTAAATTAAACCTTTAAATAACTTAATTGATACTTTCTTAATGTAATGTATATAAAAGAATTTAAAATTTTAATAAATAAAACAATTAAAAAATGGATCGTACCTACTTTTAGAATTTGTGTCTATTTTTTTTTTTGAGCCGGAGTAATTAATTAATTATCAAATGCATGTATTATAATTATTCCCAAATCTTCATTAAAAAGCTCTCTTTTCATTTTTTTTCATGATTTTAAAAACCGGATCGGATTGGCTGGTCGAATCGGCTCGACCGCGAACCGGTCACAAACCGACGAACCGGTCTGGCTCCGGTCAATTAAAAATTAGAAAGAAAATAAATTAAAATTCAAAACATATTCGCCCCTTAAAATTAGCGGGCATTTAGAAGCTTCCTCGCTTCTGTCATCTGTTGCTATTTGTTAGACTACCGATGCAAAGGCTCTTAGCCAGGGGTGGTAATAGGAGGTTGAAGAAGACGAAGAGAGAACATGCAGAAACTCAAAATAATTAAAAAGCTAAAAAGCCAAAAGTAAAACTACTTGATTTGACGCATTTAATATTTCTTATTGAAAAAAGAGAGACTTTAATTTGATTGAGTGTATAAGATAAAAAGAATGGTAAGTTTTGTATTTTCACTTTTCAAGAATAGTAAAGTTTGGGTTTTCAAGAATGATCAAAACGTAATTAATCTGAAAATAAATTAATAAAAAATGAAAACTTCAACAAATCCGAATAATAGAGACTTTTGTAACTAACATGAAAATCCTTAAAAAACAACCTTAAACTTGGAAAGTCTCTCCTCGTGGAGTGTTTTACTGTCTTCTCAATATGAGATGTAACCTAAGCCGAACTGGTTAAACCCTAGATCACTATCGTAAACTCCAAGTAACCCTACTCGATCGCCGCCGACCACCACCCCAGTCCGAGAAAATCAACACCTGCCCCTGCTATCGTTACACGATTGCGATACAGGAGAAAGAACAGTGGAAATAATCGAAACTCTACAATGGAACCAACAAAAGAGCTTACGGCCACATATGCTCGATTACAAATCAACCCCGAGGAAACTGACGAACTGGAAATAGGGGACGACGTTGCAGTAGATGAGGGGAGACAGTTTTGGTTCATGGTTGGGAGATTCTTAAACGCTAGAACAACACATTTTGAGTCGATGAAAAACACGTTAGCATCAATCTAGAGACCTGTGAAAGGCGTTACCATTACTGAAACAGATGAGAAGGGAAGATATCTGTTCCAATTTTTCCATGAAAAGGATGTTGCTCGAGTACTAAACGATGGACCGTGGACATTTAATCAAAATGTAATGATAATCAGAGCCCTTGACATATCAGAACAAGCAGTACAAGTCGAATTGTCAGAACTTATAATATGGGTGCAGGTCTCTGACCTGCCCATCGGTTTTCAAACCCCGACAATATGCAGTATTCTGGGGAACAAGATTGGCACCTTTCTAGAAGCGGATCCAAGAAACTTTACTGGTCAGAGAAGGAGCTACCTCCGAATCAAAGTCGCTATCGACATCACATTACCTATCCGTACAGGCCAGAAGATGAAAGGAAGTGGGGGGACCTGTTTTTGGGTGGATTTCAGATATGAGAGGCTTCCACAGTTCTGTTTTTACTGCAGGATCATAGGGCATGCGGATAAGTTCTGTGGCCTACTCTTTGACAACCCTGACAACCCTATAGAGAGGAGGTACGGTACTCACTTAAGGGCTCAATTGAGGAAATCCGGAATGCAAATAGGGCGTGAATGGCTAAGAGAGCAGTTTTCAGAGGGGGAAGGATTTTCAGAATCTGAAGGGGAAGCAGGAAATCGAAATCAAAGTGATAAGGATATAGAGGATGCATTAACTGTCGATCCCAAACGAAGCAGGAAAGATGGGTCATCAAACAGTAACACAACAAACTGCACCGGTTAGTCAAAACACGGTCAAGTAGCGGGCTTTGGAAACCAGACCCGTGAAAAGCAATGAGTTGGTTGAGTTGGAATTGCCGGGAACTCGGGAACCCCCGTGCAGTTCGTGTGTTAGGAGAGTTGGCTCGGGCCTTCAATCCTGACGTCTTGTTCCTGATGGAGACGCTAATGGATAGTAGTCGTATGGAGGGTTTGAGAAGGAAATTACGGTTTGAAAATTTTTTTACAGTGAATTGGAGGGGACGAAGTGGAGGGCTCGCAATGTTATAGAACAACAGGGTTGGAGCAGCAATTGAAGGGTACTCAGATCACCACATAGAATTGAGAATTGCAAACGACGTTGCGGGTCCTTGGAGGTTTATTGGTTTCTATGGTCTCGCAGATAGAAACAGGCACAACAAATCATGGGATCTTCTACGTTTGCTACACTCTACCTCTAGCCTACCTTGGGTAATGGTTGGAGATTTCAACTGTATTATGCAACGAGACGAAAAAGTGGGTGGTGCAGCCTACCCAAATTACCTTATGACAGATTTTGCTAGGAGCATTGAGGACTGTAATTTGATTGAACTTGAGATGGATGGGAGTCGGTTCACATGGGAACGAGGCAGAGGCACGGAAGGGTGGATTCGAGAAAAACTTGACAGAGCTTTTGCTAGTGCAGAATGGCTTGAACGATTCCCAAATTACAAAGTGAAAAACACTGTGGCCGGGTACTCAGATCATCTGCCGGTGATTCTGCAGGTGAAAATTCAAGTCAAGAGAGCAGGGACCCGTCGCTTTCGGTATGAAATGGTGTGGACTCTTGAGGAAGGCTTTGACCAACTAGTTCGTGATAGTTGGAGGAAGAATGCAACTTCCTTTAACGGCTAAGCTGGAATCATGTGCGAAGGAGATGTCAAGGTGGGGCGCAGGGTTCAAAACGAACTTTAAAAGGCAGATTGAGAATTTGAAAGCAGTAATGTCAAGGCTGCAGGAAAGAGAAGACAGATCATCGGTTGCTCAGTATCAGGTAGCGCAGAGGCGGCTAACACTTATTCTGGAGCAGGAGGCGATTTTCTGGCAACAAAGAGCCAAAGCCTTCTGGATAAGAGATGGGGATCAGAATACCAAATTTTTTCACGCCTGCGTGAAAGCAAGGAGGAGGCAGAATATGATTAGCAGCCTATTGAATGATGAAGGTATCCTCATAACCGAGCAGCGGGAACTCGGTAACCATGTCTGTGAGTACTTTTATGAATTGTTCTCTCCCTCTTTTGGTGCCCAAAATAATACGATTGATGTTGTTGACCGAGTGGTAACAGAAGGGATGAATGATAATCTAATGGCCAATTTCACATTTGAAGAGTTCAAAAATGCTACCTTCTCAATGCATCAGGACAAATCCCCAGGTCCAGATGGATTGAACCCGGGATTCTATCAGTATTTCTAGGATAGTATCGGTCATGGTATTTTTAACATCTGCTCTGGTTGGTTAAGGAGTGGTGAGTTCCCTGCAAGTTTGAATGATACGGTGGTAGTACTGATCCCGAAATGTGATAATCCCATGTCAATGAAGGATTTAAGGCCTATCTCGCTTTACAATGTGCTTTATAAGATAATTGCAAAGGTGCTGGCAAACAGGCTAAAAACTATCCTTCCTGATATTATAAGTGAAAATCAGTCAGCTTTTGTCCCTGGAAGGTCTATTATTGACAATGTGCAAATTGCCTTCGAATCAATTCACTATATGCAAAGGCATACTAGAGGTACAGAAGGAGAAGTAGCATTGAAAATCGACATCAGTAAGGCCTATGATAGAGTAGACTGGAATTTCTTATGGTCAGTAATGGAGAGAATGGGCTTTCATGCGAACTGGATAGCCTGGATGCGATTGTGTGTAGAAACCGTGTCATACCATGTGTCGGTTAATGGTGATCTGGTTGGCCCCATTTCACCAGGAAGGGGGTTAAGACAGGGAGACCCGTTGTCACCGTATCTATTCCTGCTCTGCGCTGAAGTGCTCTCTAAACTAATAACGAAAGCGGAATCAGAAAACCAAATTAGAGGCTGTCAAATCTGTAGAGGAGCACCCTCAATAACTCATCTTTTCTTTGCTAATGACAGTTTTATCTTGTTTGGAGCAAATGCTGAGCAGGCTGAGACAATTATGGAAATATTGGGCGCATACGAAGCTGCTTCAGGACAGGCCATTAATCTGAATAAATCCGGTATCTTCTACAGCAGAAATGTTAAGCAGGATATTCGACAAATTATTAGAGATATCACCCAGGTTACAACTCCTCTCGATACTGGAAGATACCTTGGTCTCCCCTCTCTAATTGGAAGATCAAAATATAGCCTCTTTAGCTTTCTGATTGACAGACTTAGGAAGCGGTTTGGAAGTTGGGGTTTCTGGTTCTTGTCGAATGCGGGAAAGGCGCTGATGCTAAAATCTGTTGCACAGGCATTACCTACATTCTGTATGAGCACCTTCCTTCTCCCAAAGAGGATTTGTGAGGAACTCCAACGGATGATGAATAGTTTTTGGTGGGGTTTGAAAGCCGACTGAAAACGAAGTATCCATTGGTTCCGCTGGTCAAAATTATGCGATGAATGAACCAGGGAGGGATGGGTTTTCGAGATCTGAGGTTGTTTAATTTAGCATTGCTTGGGAAACAAGGATGGAAGTTGATTCAGTATCCCCATTTGATGATAAGCAGGTTGTTCAAAGCCAAATATTATCCTAATGGGTCCTTTCTATCCTCCAAATTAGGCAATAATCCTAGTTTTGTTTGGAGGAGCGTTTGGGGATCACTTGATCTTCTCCATCTTGGTTTAAGGTGGAGAATTGGAGACGACAGCAGTATTAGTGTATGGAAAGATCCCTGGGTTCCTAATATCCCAAATTTCAAAATTAATTCTTACTCAATACCTGGATTGGAAAACATGGTGGTAGCTGATCTGTTTATTCCAGGAACGCGCATTTGGGATAGGAATCGCATCTATGGTTGTTTTAGTGAGCTCGAAGCTGATAAAATCTGTGAGCTAACAGCACCGATTCGGTCTGGAGAAGACACACTAACCTGGGTTTTCACAAAGAATGGTATCTATACATCAAAATCTGGGTATCGGGCAATGGATGGGGTGGTAAATAACAGGGAAGAAATAGAAGGGTGGACTGACCTGTGGAAGTTATCGATTCCTCCCAAATTGAAAGCTTTCGCTTGGAAGGTGGCCTCCGGGTGTCTGCCAACTCATGCTAATTTGGTCTCGCACCACGTTTAAATAAGTCAAAGCTGCGTTCTTTGTGACGATGGGATTGAAGACGAGGCGCATCTGTTTAGGGAGTGTCGAATCGCGGTATCCTGCTGGCAAGCCGCGGGAAGCTTGGCTCCGGCGTTCATTGACAGAAAAATAGGGAGCTGATTGCTATCCCTTGGCAGAAATGGAGGTGAGAAACTGCTGGAGGATTCGCTGTGTGTTCTGTCGGCGGTATGGAGACAGAGGAACAATACGTTATGGAAAGGAGATGCGATTGATGGCAGGCGGCGGGTACAGGAGGTAAAGCAACAGATCCGTGAGTGGCGAGAGGCGAGACAGCAGCTACAACGAAGTCCCAGGTTGAATACAACAGAGGGAGATATTGCTAAATGGAAGCCGCCACAGCAAGGTTTTGTTAAATGCAATGTAGACGGTGCGGTTTTTCAAGATACAAACCAGAGTGGGGTCAGTGTAGTACTTAGAGATGAAAATGGGAACTTTATTGCGTACTATAGTGGAGTTTACCATGGTATAAAGAATCTCAGGGAAATTGAAGCGTTGGTACTTCGTTCTGCGTTGCTATGGGCATCGGATCATCACTGGCAGAGGGTGGAGTTTGAAACGGATTCACTGGTTGTAGTGACACGACTTAAATCTTCGGTACAGGATCGATCGGATTTTGGAGCGATTATTCAAGACTGTCAGGGGTTTCTATCTGATAACAACAATTTCAATGTCGATTTTGTTCCTCGATTAGCGAATGAGGCTGCTCATAGTGTAGCTCGGCAGGCTCATTCCAATGCTAATATTTTTTATTCAAATTCTTTCCCTATTTGGCTACATAATGTAATCAGGAGGGATTTACCCCTAGTTAATTAATAAAGTGCAGTATTCTTTCAAAAAAAAAAACATGAAAATTCTTAAAAATAACTTTCTATTTTCAAAGTAGGAATATATTTTTGAATTAAGGAATGTATATAAAGGTATTAATTTATATATATATATGTGTGTCTATTTGTTCATTTATATTATATGTTTCAATCAATCCAAGTTAACCGACTGAACCTATTGACCCCCTAAATGAGTTAATCCAGTTTAAATTCCGATCCGGTTTTTAAAACATTGTTTTTTTCTATATTTGGAGAGAAATTGAATATTTAGAGAGAAAAAGCTCCAAAATTGCGATTTTGAAAAAAAAATGTGATTTCACAGTAAATATCGTTTTAAACAACTTTAACTGTTAAATATTTCTATTTTGAGATCGTTAACCATCATTTTGAGACGCTAGTTAAAGTCTAATGACCATAATATCACAAAGTGTAAAATTGAGTGACTTTTATATTACGTTTTGAAGTTTTTTGGTCATACCATAAAAATGAGTAAAAATTTAGTGGCTATGGGTGTAGTTTACCCTTTCTTAATAAAATGTATATAAAACAATGAGATAAGTTGTAAAAAATACCTTTAATATTGACAATTATGAGTAATTTTATTTTTAATGTCTAAAATTATATAATTTTTTCCCTAACGTTGGCAGCCAATAGAAATTTTACCGCTAACATTAATAAGTTTTGTCAATTTCATATCAAATTGCATTCTAAGTCAGGAATTTTGTTATCTGCACTGCACATATGTACCATTTTATCACGCATCAGTAACAAACTCAAAATTAATGGGAGTGGGGATCAGTGGGTGCTCAAACCCCTCCTCCTCTCCTAGATCCATCGTTGTTTTGAAGGATGGTGTAATATAATTTTCCTCACCAAGAATTGCAGAATTTTCACAACAACAATGAACTAAGCCATTTTCATTGTCACAAAACAAAACTTTAAGTGAAATAGAATGTTGATGATAGGAATGAGTTCCACGAGAGAAATTGAAGCGAGCAACATTTACTCCAGCTTTTAGAAGCTTTTCAGTAGACCTTGATTGTGGGCCTAAAGCGCATATTATCTTTGTATTTGGCCTTATTTCTCCTCCTGCCATTATCCCATGTCCTTTTAGTACCTTCAACCTCTCAATTAACCTAGAAAAAAACTTATAGCTTTTAAAAAATGCAAGCAGAGGCAAACCAAAATGTAGCTTAGGTAATGATTGTCTATTTTTTCGTGTTTTACTTAATTTCAACATGTATTTTCATTATGTAATGTTCATTCTGGATTATATCAGTTCTATATATTTCCCCAAGTTATGAATCAACTTATAGCTTTTATCGTTGCTACAAATATGTCCTTCAAATCTATCATCTTTTCTCTTTAGTCTGTACACACCACACAATCTTTTTTCTTTTTAGTTTGTGCGTATAATTTTAATTTAAATGGTAAATTATTATTTTTTGTCATTTGATAATTTAAATTATTATACTTGTGTGGATTGATTGGGTGTTCTTCCAATTGAGTCATTGTTCCAATCATGTAAATGCTTCATAATTAAATTGACTATTATCAAATTGTTAAAATCAATAAACATATCTCTGCCTCTAATTTAATTAGGGTTTGTTTGTTTCACTTATTATTGATTAATGTTTGATGTTCACGCTGTTTGCCGTTGGTTGTTTAATTATAGTTTTGGATAAAATTATGATTAATTGTTTTTATTACTGATGTAAAATGACTTGTCGAGGAAGCTTCCACTAGCTTATCTAATGTAAATATAATTTCCAATTCTAAACATGGATTTAAAGTGAATATGCAGAGTTTGAGTCAACCACTATAATAATCTTTCTTTTACTTTTACTTAGAGGAAATTATGCAATTCTTCTAGTAGATAAAGATCATCGCTTTAATTAGTTTTAGCTTTGAAATAACTTATAGAAACCAATAAAGAATACAAAGTCTAGCCTAGATAAAGAAAATTTTTGGCAGTCCCTAAACTAATATATGGTGCTACAACTATCAACCAGAGCCAGAACTAATATGTAATAGCATAATTGATGAAACGATTAAAGTAAAAGCTAGACATAATAAAGGAATCAAAAGATAAATGTCTTCTTGTTAGCTATATTTTCGTAATATTACTAATTTCAACCTTATCACGTGTGGATTCGATTCAGGCGTGCTAGGAAAGTTAATTCCCGTTTGTGTTTGACGGTTAAAGTTATGAATTATGAGTGCAAAAATTTAAATTCTAAACGAAACGATTGTCGAAGGACACAAGGATTGAAAAAAAAAATCCCTCTTGGATTCTTAGCTCCACTATAAAAGCTTAGCTAGATAATTAATGGCTACCACGAGTAAAATAAATGAAATTTAAAAGCGAAAATTGACACAAGGGTTTTGGAAAACGTCCATTTTATTGATATAAAATTGTTTGATTACAAGTGTTAAGGTGCAAAACTAGTAATTACAATTGAAACTAATTCTATACAAGATAACTAAATTAATTGCAGAACAAACATATTTTTCGGGATAAAGTATAAAAATACCCGTAAAGTTTACATCCAGGAGCAATTTTACCCTTAACGTCTAAAATGATGCAATCTTATCTTTGACATTGGCAACCAAGAGCAGTTTTACCCCAACGTTGGCAAGTTTTGTCAGTTTCAGACTTCATTATACAACACACAAAATTTATTCATTATTCTGCACCAATTGCATATCCGTTGTTTCTAAAAAAAGATTTCATATTTTTTGTGATTTAATAATCGACTCAGAGATTAATATTTTTAAATTTTGTGAAATATTTGATTTTTTTGTGCGACTCTTACAAAATGCAATATTTTTTTTTGAACTTTTTTTCACGTGTAATAATATGTTTGTGATCTATTACTAATTAGTGATAAAATGACGCATATATGAAGTGTAGAGGAGAAGATTAATGACCGAGAAGACAATTTGATGAATTATTCTCAAATTAACCCAACTTATCAACGTTATGGGTAAAATTGCTCTTGGTGGCCAAAGTTATGAGTAAAATTGCACCGTTTTAGAAGTTGGGTAAAATTGCTTCTGGTTATAAACGTTAGGGATATTTTTGCACATTATCCATATTTTTTTCTGAAAAGGATGGATTTTGAGGATTGAAAATGACTTGTAAAATGAGATTTCTGGCACAGATTGAGGCAAAACGAAAGTTGAGAATTAAAGTTAGCATATAGGGAATGAGAATAGAGAGAAAATTTCAGACAAAAACGAGCTTTAAGGGATCCAAAAAAATTAATGAAGGTGACTAGACAGCAAGGTTAAAGAGTTGCAAAAATTGTTTTTTTATGAATTTTGACAAGAAACACGTTAATTTTTGGGCTTGGAATTGACAAACGAATGATTGGAAACTGAAAATTGGTTATTAGAAAGCATTTAGAGGCCCGAAACTAAAAAATTAGGGGCTGGAAGTCAGAGAAAAAACTGTCATGAAATTGGGTTCTTGTGTTGGTCAGTTGGATTGATTCGTTGGGGGTTCAAAATGGAGAATTCCATCACTATTTAGTTTTTGAGGACTTGTTGATCAAGTAAGAGTTCAACTGGGTAAATTTCATCAATGGTGTACAACTTTTGCCTCATTTCACAGTTTGGTGTACAACCTTCAATTTGTCTCACTAATGTATACGACTTTATAGGTGACCTCCCACTTTGGTGTACAGCCGGTAAAAATGACCGGTCAACACCCGGTCAACGCGCCACCTCATCATTTTCATTCAAATAATTCTTAAAGTGGGACCCACAAATTAAAAAAAAATAAATCAAATTTATAAGTTCCCTCTTTTACCCTTTTCTCTCCCTATCTTTATCTTCTTTTCTCTCTTTCCCACAATTAAGATTTCTTTCTCTCTCTAACCTCTTCCTCTCTCTTTAAATTTCTTTCTTCCACTACCTCATCTCTCTCTCTAAAACAGAATTTACCGTGGTTACAAACATCAAACGAGATTGCTCTTTTCCTATAAAAACCAACTTCTTTTTCAGCCCCAACAGTGTGATAATGTTCCCTACAATCTTGGAAATCACAGGATGCCAGCTCGAAAAAGAACCATGGAAATATATAAACAACAGCTTTGTAAATGAATGAGGAATGCATCTAGGACCTAAATTATGCAAAACTGCAATGTAATCCTTAGAATTGCGTAATTTACACTCACAAGCCGTAATTTGTACAATAAACCCCCGGAGATTGCAAGATTTGGTCGCACCGAATAAGGAACAAGTGAAATAGGCTTATTGAATCATTTGGGCCGTGAACATGGTAACGTGCTTTTTCTTTATCTTTGTTATCGAGAGGAGAAGACGAACACGAAGCTAGAGGAATAAAATCCATATTTGAACATCGAGTGAATGAACTAGTACTCAAACCTGAAAACTCCCATTTGATAATCTCCAAAAATCCTCCTGCAGAATGTTTTAGAGGAATAAAATTCCAAGCAAGGACCTGAATCTTCTTGCCAATAACATTGACAGAGAAATCGAGAATATCGCAGAAAATGGTAGATAAACCATGGAGAACTGAAATTATACAGGTTTTTGTTCACGTTTAAGTTTTCCTGTCAAGATGGCGACTTTTGCCAAACCGAAGTTTTTTTCAATTGAATGTGAATTTTTATTTTTATTTTATAGTTGAACCAGTGCTTGGTCCCGTTGCTTCGATTTTCTGAGATTACCATTCTATCTGGGAGAAATAAAATGAAAGCTTATCTCGACGCAAAGGTTTTGAATACTGGTTAGGATTCTTGATTTGAATCCTGGAATTGAATTCACTTGCAAACAATAAGGATAAGAAGGAAAATTCCCACATGAGAGAGCTTCCATTGCCATTGGAAGAGACGAGATAGGAAAGAAGACAAGAATAAAATACCCATATGTTTTATTTGGAGCTTCCATTAGGATGCTTTGTAATTTAAAAATGAGAAACATTTGGAGCTTAGTTAAAAATGAAAACGAATGAGAGTGAGAGAGGGAAAGAGAAAAGATTTACAGGAAAAGGGAAAGATGGAGAGAGAGTGACAGAGAGAAAGAGAAAAGATTTACAGGAAAAAGGAAAGATGGAGAGGGTGAAAGGGAAAGATAAAAAAAGGGACAATTATTAGGGGTAATTTAGTAATTATTTAAGACATGGGTCCCACATTTTTAATGGGAGAGATGGAAAATGGATGAGGTGGCGCGTTGACTGGCGTTGACCAGTCATTTTAACCGGCTATACACCAAAGTGAGAGGTTGCCTATAAGTTCGTATATATTAGTGAGACAAATTGAAGGTTGTACACCAAAGTGTGAAATGAGCCAAAAGTTGTATACCATTGATGAAATTTACCCAGTTACAACTACCACCCATTTGTTGGGATTTTTTCAAGTAAAGGTATAAAAGAAATTAGTAACAAAACATGGTGCTAATAATTTTATTGAATTTATCAATGTACTACACACTAAAACCTTGCATCATATGCCTATTATATAGTCTAATAAGCAACTTAAAAGGAGAAAAATCAACCATAATATCATATATGATCCCACTAACAAATCAAATACTTATTTTTAGGAACCACTAACCTAGACTTGGTCAAAAATAACTTGAATCAAAAATCAAAATCTCAACATTCCCTCTTGATCCAAAGTTTTTTTTTTACATATGATGTACTTCACATCATCATCTTCTAATTGGAGCACTTCTCCCTGCAAATGGCTTTTCGGTGCACTTCTCACCATAAATGGCTTCTCGGTGCACTTCTCATCCACCTTCAATTATTGGAGCACTTCTCTCCAACATTAACATACTAATTCTTCAGCAACAACATATGTCAAATTGACATTTTCTTCTGTAACTTTTTGCATTTGAAATGTTGAGGCTTCTTATTGTGCCAACTGTCTTTTTCTTCTTGATCATGCTTCTCACAATGACCATACTGAGTAATTTTTATATTTCCGTTTGGAATTTTGGCAAAGAAAATTCCCTCATCCACTTGTTCATTTTCTGAAAGCCATGATCGAGCTTTCTTTCAAATACTCACAGATCCCTTAAAGATCAATGAAGCTCTGATACCAATTATTGGGATTTTTTTCAAAAAAAGGTATAAAAGAAATTAGTTACAAAACATGGTGCTAAGAATTTTATTGAATCTGTCAATGTTCTGCACACTGAAACCTTACATCATATGCCTATTATATAATCTAATAAGCAACTTAAAAGGAGAAAAATCAGCCATAATATCAAACATGATCCCACTAACAAATCAAATACTTATTTTTCGGAGTCGCTAAGAATTTTATTGAATCTGCCAGCCCATAGGCTAAGGCAGGATGAACTACCCATTTGCCCCTAGAGGTGGACGGGTACTCCACCCGTTTTCCCCTAGGGCAAACGGGTGGTTCATCCGCTGCCCCTAGGGGCTGGCGGGTGACTAACCCACCCTCGTATATGGGGGGCTGAAATTTACCGAATTGTCCATTTTTGTCCGGTTTTATTGGTATTTTTAACAATTATTATGCATTTCATTTAATTTCATGTACCATTAGAAGATTGGTATGTCAACGGGATTGATTACAGTGGTCATTTCATTACGGCCACTATTTTCCTTATAAGCTCTGAAGTTATTGCATGGGCTAAAAGCGTTGCAATTGAGAATGGTTTCGAGCTAATAATTTATTCGCACAAACATGGAGGAACGGGTGATTCACACCACCCTCCCTAGGGTCGAACGGGTGTGTCACCCGTTACCCCTAGGGCCTAACGGGTGTGTCACCTGTTACCCCTAGGGTAATGGGTGGTTCACCCGTTTTTCCTATGCCGAAAATAGGTAGTTCACCCGTTCGGCCCCTGGATAGGCAGTGTGAATCACCCGCCCAAGCAAACTTCAATGAGTTCCATCTCCGAATCCGGAGACGGAACTCCTGTTTTCGATTTAATTTTCAAAAACAAAAAAAACTTACCTGAAGGATCATTGGTCCTTTTCCTTTACTATGTGGTCCAGCCATGAATGTTGTTCGGGCATTTGATTTTCGAAGGAATTTCAGTTTTTGAGTTCAAAAAATGAAAAGGGTAAAAGTGTCAATCCGGAGGCGGTGATGAATAGTTTAGGGGTGGTAAATAGCAATCCACTAGAAAAACTCTTAGGTGACTAATTTGGAACTGACAGCTTTAAACTTTTATTAAAGAATGAGCCACCAAATTTCGTTGAATACTTAGAGAAAGAGATCAAACAATTATCTAACTCCTCTAATAAACTGATACAACCAGAAATAACATTTAAAAGCTATGAATAGGAAAAGTCAGGTCTAGAATTTCTCATCTCAAATTGGTAGTCAGACTCCAACTCAAATTTGCCCAATCTATTATTGTTACTGTTATTCTCTTTGAAATTGGTTGGTTCTTTAATGATTGGAATCGGAATGAATACAATAAATTTAATAAATAATTATTATTATAAAATTAATATAAAAAATATTATATCATCTATTACTATAAAAAATCTAATTTTTTTTAAATAAAATTAATGGGTTTTTACTGATTATTTTTATTATTACTGTAAATCTTAAAAAAATGGTATTATAACTTCAAAGAAAATAAACATTACTATATATAGATACATTAATATATAATATAATCATCATTTGTAAAAAAAATAACCATAATCTTAATGACCATTTAAAAACATGGGTTGTTTACCCAAAAACAAAAAACATGGGGTATGATAACTTACGAATGAACTTTCGTCGGAGCTTCACCTGTGGGGGCACCGTTGTGTTTGGTCGGGGGTACTCTGATGCTTAAGTCAGTAAAGTATAGAATAATGATAAACTGTAAGCACAAAGTATAGTGTAGAATATGTACCTCAATGCCTTGGGATATAAGGCTATTTATACTAAAATAGTTGTAACCATCGACCTAGTAACTAGAAAGCCTTCCATTAATGTCACTTTAATTGTAGTTACTATGTTCATTCAAGTGTGATCGTTAGCTCATTTATGGAGCTATTACTTGTCATCAATGGTTTCGGTTTCCATATAGGAAGACGGCACAGACGTCCTTTGGGCAGATCAATGTTGGACGGCAGGTCTCCCAAGATATGGCGGTTGTGAGCCTCTTTAAGATATCTGATCATCATGAGGCGTATCTTTTAGATCATTGATCTCTGATGGCGGATGACTTGCTCTGTACGCCATCTAGGTGGCGGACCTCCAGTCACTGTCGATGTCTAAGTGTTATTTAGGTCCTTCGATTACATGAAGCTTTATGATTCGTCTTTGGATAATATCTGGATCTTATCATGGTATGTATGTAATGCTTTTTTTTGTTTTGTTTTTTTTTAATAAATCAATAGGAATGGGAATGAAATTTGATTAATGTGGAGAAAAGAGGGATTCAACTATTCTCGTAGTTGGGGGAATGGGAATATCATTCTCAAATTATATTTGTTTAACCAAACATTAACAAAGAGAATAATCAATTCTAACTCTCATTTCATATCTTAAATTTAGCTAACCAAACACCCCTAAGTATAAACCTGATACAATACTGAGACTAAGAGTACAAGTATAATTGATGTGATTATCTCTATTAATAGTGGTAGTTATCGTAAAGATAATATGAAAGATTATCTCTAACAATTAGTAATGAAAAAAATAGTTATATGAACTTGTCATATAGAGAGAATCACATACTGATATGAAACTTATATACAAATAGAGTAATGAAAAAAATGGCTATAGTACACTTGCATTTTAATGTATTTTGTTGATGTTGCTGAAAATATATGTTCTTCTATATTATTAGAATAGATTATCAAAAAAAAAAAGTACCTTTACAAATCAAAATTTAGAAGAAATAAACAATTTATGTTCATGTTTCACTCAAAAAATAATTTTTCTTTATAGTGGTGTTTTATCTCTAGATGGAAAGTTACATTTGATTTAAATTCGGTGATGGTAAATTTACATCAATGAAAAATACAAATTTACTAAAAATGGTTCAAAAAAAGACATGAAAAAAGGGAAAGAAACCCTTATGAAGAGCACTCTATCTTCTGTGGGCCCAAATTTGCCATTACAAGTGAAGGTATTCCTCCTTTTTATAAGCTTGTTACGATCCTCACAATGGTGTATTGGACATTTTTATAATGTTTATCATCCAATCAAAAGTTACAAAAATAATTGTAATATTATAAGTTTGTCTAAAAAGATATAACAAAATTTATTTCTATAATTTCATTAACTATTAGTATTAAGTCCCAATGGTGCAGTTTCAAAAAAAAGTGACAATCGTTTAACTATTTCTATAATTTCATTAACTATTAGTACTAAGTCCCAATAGAGGGGTTTTGAGAGATGCTGATGGTAAATGGGTGTCTGGCTTTACTCAGAATCTAGAGGTGGGATCTTCCTTTACTGCTGAGCTCTGGGGTCTGGGTTTAGACTGGCCAAAGATCTGGGTTTGAAAAGGCTGCTCTTGGAATCTGACAACCTTGAAGCGGTCAAAATGATATCTGATAATAAGGCTATGTGTTTAGGCAGCAAAACCTAGTTAAAGAGATTAAAAGATTGTGTTCTTCCTTCGATACCATCATCTTTGGACATGTGTACAGGGAGCAGAATAGGGTGGCAGATCGCCTTGCTGCTGAGGGTCATGCGAGGATGTTGGGAGTATCAATCTTCTCTTCTCCTCCGGACTTCCTTTTTTCGCTGCTGTCGGATGATCGGGTGGGGGTTAGCTTTCCTAGGCTAATCCCGGATTAGTTGTTGGGGTTTTTTTATTTTTTCTTTTCCTTTCCTACCAAAAAAAAACAAGGTTTATTAATATTTGTGCTTTATTCCTGACCTCCGGTTTTACTTCTCGAAAAAACTCTCTGTTATTACAAAGAGTTTTGAAGGAGAGCCCCTGGTTCACCACTCCCCGGTTAAAGAGATCCAGTTAGTTGGTTGGAGGAAGCCCATGGAAGGGGTTGTCAAGTTGAATACGGATGGCTCCTGCCTTAGTAATGGCAGAATTGCTGCTGGTGGAGTTCTTCGGGATGCTGGTGGCACCTGGCTGGCTGGGTTTACCCATAACTTAGGTACGGGCTCCTCCTTTACTGCGGAGCTCTGGGGGATCTTGTCTGGCATTAAACTCGCCATTCGCATGGGTGTTAAAAGACTTTCGGTGGAGTCTGACAATTTGGAGGCTATCAACAGGATTTCGGATAGACAGGCTGTTTGTCTTAAGAGTCAGAATCTCATTAAAGCCATCTTGAGGCTTCGTCTTGCCTTCGATTCTCTTACCTTCTCCCATATTTATAGGGAGCAAAACCGCGTGGCGGATCGCTTGGCAGCTGCTGGGCATGGAGGGATGTTAGGTGTTTCTACCCTTTCCGTTCCTCCTTCTTTTCTGTTACCTTCTCTTCTTGAGGATAGGATTGGGGTCAGTCTTCCTAGACTGATCCCGGGTTAGGTTTTTGTTTGTTTGTTTTTTTTTCTTCCCTTCTTACCAAAAAAAAATATTTGTGCTTTCAGGAAAAAAAAATATATGCAAAATTTAATTTAGAAATGGTTAGAAGTTAACTCTAAATTCACGATCAAGTCAAAGTTTTAAAGACTTTGTGTGAAAAATTTGAACATTGTTTTGACTAAATGTTTTAATCGATTTTATGGTCTCAAAAGTTTGAATTTGAATTTCAAGTCAAATAAATAAATGTGAGAGAAGTTTATTAAGATTCAAATCAAAATCAAAGTGCGAAAAGCTAATAGTTTATACTTGACACATTACAATCCTACAAGGTTTGGTAATATTTGTAAAGTTTAGTTTAGAAATTGTCAGAAGTTACTCTAAATTCACAACGGAGTCAATCTTTTAGAAGTTACTCTAAATTCACAACGGAGTCAATCTTTTTGAAAATTAGGTGATAAATTTGAACATCAAATTGCTTTGACTAAAATATTTAATTGATTTAATTCACTACAAAAAAAAATGGCTTTTAGTAAGGGAAAATTCGTTATTAAAAGTTCAAATACCCTTAATAAAAGCTTTTAATAAGTGGAAAAGTCCCTTATGGACCCCTTGTTGAACGTTACCTTGCTAATTGTTTTAATAACGGAAATGAGACCGCTTATTATTGAACTTACAATGATGGAAAATCTACCATTACTAAAAAAATGTTTGTAATAATTAAATATCCACTTATTAAAATTAATTATAATAAGATAAAAAAAACATTTATTAAAAACTAATTTAGATGTTTAAATGAGTAAATGTGGGAAAAATTTATTACAACACGTTTAGTGGAACTAATTTTGATAATACTTTGTTAATTTTGGTTTGTTACCAAAATTTATAACAAACTATTCTCTTTCCCACTTTTCTGCAGAAGTCTGTGTTAGCCCCTAAAAAATGTGCCTTTGTGCCGTAAAAGTCTATTTTAGTCCCTCAATCTATGCAATATACATTAATCGAGTGAATATACAGTGTTTTATGATAAGTGTGCCCCATAAAATATAGAAGTAACAAAGAATTATAGTGGTTGTTATTTATGTTTGTTACTTTTGCATAGGTGACACCAATGAGTAACAAAGGCTTGTTACTTCTATTAAAGGTGCTCTTAAGATTGAAATCCAAGTGTGAAAAGCTAGCAGTTTATACTTGATACGTTACCATCCTAACAAGGTTTCATAAAATTTGTAAAATTTAGTTTAGAATTTCTTAGAGGTTAACTCTAAATTCACGATGAAGTCAAAATTTTGAAAACTAAGTGATGTGGTTGAATACTGAAAGTTCATATGTCAACCTGCAACTACATAGAAGCAAGGTAAATGGGGGGCATTGTACGACGAATCCACTCTGATGAGTAAGTTAGTTCATGAATGTACTGGAGGATGATCACAATCAATAAACTAAAATTGTAATGCAAACTTAACAAAATGAATAATTGAGTTATGCTTACTCTATCGGTGTTCTTCATCTCCAAATAGGCACTCTAACACCACTTCATCTCCAACGACTTAAATATTTAGTATGAAACTACATTTTTTATTTTTTAAAATCATAATATTTGAAGCTTTCTCTCTAAATATTAACTTTCTCTCTCATCACCAAACAACACTTAAATGACCTCAAAACTAAGAAGTTGAAGAATTCAAGTTGCTTAAATTGTTGAAATTTTTCATTTTGAGTTCATTATGGGCCAAATTTGGCAAGTCAATCCAAAAGTGACCGAAATTGCTAACAGTACCAACCACGTGGTTATTTTTGCTCTAAAAAGCATCACATGTACTAGATGGTGAAAATGTCCAACCACATACATTTTATTTGAACTTATCTCTATAATAAATTCTCAAACTGATCAAAATCTGTATATAAAAATTCAACACCATCATGGATGTCTTAATTAATCGAAGGGTAAAATATTCAAGCTTCAAACACTTATACAAAAGAGCACCAGTAAGGTTCACTTTCTAACACCTTTCAATTTTAAGATGTGAAAGAGCCTTACAGTTAGTGAGTATGGCATCATGACCAAATTTTCCAAAAGACCCATAACACATCTAAAGTTTTCTTAAGCCTAACAGTGTACTTGCAATCAGCATAGCCTCACTATCATGACATTGAAATCAATTCCTTCACAAGAATCCACTGCTTCTGGTGGCCACATATCTCTTCTCAGATCAATTAAGCATTTACACTTTGTTCTCAATTTCTTCAATCCCTTTGAATGTGATATTCAAACAATAACTAATGTCAAACACTCTCAAACTCACTAATGAATCAACATGCATTTCCACAATTTTCTATCACTTCACTCATTGGTATTTTCAACACCTTCAGGTGTTCCCACTACACAAAACAGATAGATTCATGTAAATCAAATATTTATGTTCAAGAGAGAAAGAATCCATAAAGTCAAAATGTATTTTTTTTTTTTTTCTTATTATGTAAAAATGTTATTTCAAAGATGAAACTTAAGGAAAATCTAAACTTTACCAAAATTAGTCTAAATCAATTTATTTTCAAATTTCAACCAAATGAACAATCCATTAGGTATCTGAAATTCAATATATTTTTACATTACTCAAGTCAAATGGATTTTTCTTGGCAAGCATAATCTCTTTAAAACAAAAAGTGTAAACTTTCCTATAACAGTCTTTTTTATTCATATGGGGGGCTTGGCTTTTTTTCATTATTATGTTAGAACAAAAAAGATAACCAGTTGTAAGCATTGAAACAGCACAAAAAATAAGAAAACGAAAAGGGAAAGAAGAGAGAAAGAGTACCAGTAAGCAGCATAAACAAAACCGCGACTTCCAAGCTTGTAAGTAGAGAGCAATCAAAATGAATCTATTGCGCTTGATAAGCTTACGCGCCACTGAGTCAACATCGTCGATGGAATGGTACCATTTCCGGCACCAGTACTGGATGTGGATTTCACACTAGCAATAAGGTCCCGAAAGGCATGCTAACCAATTTTTGCACACCAACGAAACATATCCTGCCCTTTTTCTGTCTAGATTAATAATAGTAACATAGTTCTATAATTATTTGAAATTCAAATAATTATAGAACTATGTTACCATTATTAACGTGAATAAAGGGTGGGATATGTTTCGTTGGTGTGCAAAAATTGGTTAGCATGCCTTTCGGGACCTTATTGCTGGTGTGAAATCCACATCTAGGACTGGTGCCGAAAACAGTATCGTTCCTGTCAACCATGTTGATTCGGTGGTGCATAAGTTTATCAAGCCTAGTAGATTTTCATTTCAGTTGCTCCTTTCTTAGAAGCTTAGCATTCCCGGCTTCGTTTATGTTGCTCACTCGAGTCAAATGTATTTTTCTTGACAAGTATAATCTCTTTAAAACAAAAGGTGTAAAGTTTCCTATAACCGTCTTTTTTTATTCATATGCGGGGTTCTTTAGCTTTTTTTCATTATTATGTTAGAACAAGAAAGATAACCATTTGTAACCATTGAAAGAGCACAAAAAATAAGAAAACGAAAAGGGAAAAAAGAGAGAAAGAGTACCAGTAAGCAGCATAAACAAAACCGGGACTTCCAAGCTTGTAAGTAGAGAGCAATGGAAATGAATCTATTGCGCTTAATAAGCTTAAGCGCCACTAAGTCAACATCGTCGATGGAATGGTACCATTTTCGGCACTAGTACTGGATGTCGATTTCACATTAGCAATAAGGTCCCGAAAGGCATGCTAATCAATTTTTGCACACCAACAAAACATGTCCTGCCCTTTTTCTGTGTAGATTAATAATGGTAACATAGTTCTATAATTATTCAAATAATTATAGAACCATGTTACCATTATTAACGTGAATAAAGCATTATTAACGTGAATAAAGCATTATTAACGTGAATAAAGCGTAGGACATGTTTCGTTGGTGTGCAAAAATTGGTTAGCATGCATTTCAGGACCTTATTGCTGGTGCCAAATCCACATCTAGGACTGGTGCCAAAAACGGTACCATTCCTGTCGACCACGTTGATTCGGTGGTGCATAAGCTTATCAAGCCTAGTAGATTTTCATTTCAATTGCTCCTTTCTTAAAAGCTTGGCATCCCCGGCGTTGTTTATGTTGTTCACTCGAGTCAAATGTATTTTTCTTGACAAGCATAATCTCTTTAAAACAAAAGGTGTAAACTTTCCTATAACAATCTTTTTTATTCATTATTATGTTAGAACAAAAAAGATAACCATTTGTATGCATTGAAACAGCACAAAAAATAAGAAAACGAAAAGGGAAAGAAGAGAGAAAGAGAACCAGTAAGCAGTATAAACAAAACCGCGACTTCCAAGCTTGTAAGTAGAGAGCAATCAAAATGAATCTATTGCACTTGATAAGCTTACGCGCCACTGAGTCAACATCGTCGATGGAATGGTACCATTTCCGGCACCAGTACTGGATGTGGATTTCACACCAGCAATAAGGTCTCGAAAGGCATGCTAACCAATTTTTGCACACCAACGAAACATGTCCTGCCCTTTTTCTGTCTAGATTAATAATGGTAACATAGTTCTATAATTATTAATTATTTGAAATTCAAATAATTATAGAACTATGTTACCATTATTAATATGAATAAATGGTAGGATATGTTTCGTTGGTGTGCAAAAATTGGTTAGCATGCCTTTCGGGACCTTACTGCTGGTGTGAAATCCACATCTAGGACTGGTGCCGAAAACAGTATCGTTCCTGTCGACCATGTTGATTCGGTGGTGCATAAGCTTATCAAGCCTAGTAGATTTTCATTTCAGTTGCTCCTTTCTTAGAAGCTTGGCATCCCCGGCTTCGTTTATGTTGCTCACTCGAGTCAAATGTATTTTTCTTGACAAGTATAATCTCTTTAAAACAAAAGGTGTAAACTTTCCTATAATAGTCTTTTTTTATTCATATGCGGGGTTCTTTAGCTTTTTTTCATTATTATGTTAGAACAAGAAAGATAACAATTTGTAACCATTGAAAGAGCACAAAAAATAAGAAAACGAAAAGGGAAAAAAGAGAGAAAGAGTACCAGTAAGCAGCATAAACAAAACCGGGACTTCCAAGCTTGTACGTAGAGAGCAATCGAAATGAATCTATTGCGCTTGATAAGCTTAAGCGCCACTAAGTCAACATCGTCGATGGAATGGTACCATTTCCGGCACTAGTACTGGATGTCGATTTCACACTAGCAATAAGGTCCCGGAAGGTATGCTAACCAATTTTTGCACACCAACAAAACATGTCCTACCCTTTTTCTGTGTAGATTAATAATGGTAACATAGTCCTATAATTATTTGTTCAAATAATTATAGAACTATGTTACCATTATTAACATGAATAAAGTGTAGGACATGTTTCGTTGGTGTGCAAAAATTGGTTAGCATGCATTTCAGGACCTTATTGCTGGTGCCAAATCCACATCTAGGACTGGTGCCGAAAACGGTACCATTCCTGTCGACCACGTTGATTTGGTGGTGCATAAGCTTATCAAGCCTAGTAGATTTTCATTTCAATTGCTCCTTTCTTAAAAGCTTGGCATCCCCGGCTTTGTTTATGTTCCTCACTCGAGTCAAATGTATTTTTCTTGACAAGCATAATCTCTTTAAAACAAAAGGTGTAAACATTCCTATAACAATCTTTTTTATTCATTATTATGTTAGAACAAAAAAGATAACCATTTGTAAGCATTGAAACAGCACAAAAAATAAGAAAACGAAAAGGGAAAAAAGAGAGAAAGAGTACCAGTAAGCACTATAAACAAAACCGCGACTTCCAAGCTTGTAAGTAGAGAGCAATCAAAATGAATCTATTGCACTTGATAAGCTTACGCGCCACTGAGTCAACATCGTCGATGGAATGGTACCATTTCCGACACCAGTACTGGATGTGGATTTCACACCAGCAATAAGGTCTCGAAAGGCATGCTAACCAATTTTTGCACACCAACGTAGGACATGTTTCGTTGGTGTGCAAAAATTGGTTAGCATGCCTTTCGGGACCTTATTGCTGGTGTGAAATCCACATCTAGGACTGGTGCCGAAAACGGTATCGTTCCTATCGACCATGTTGATTCGGTGGTGCATAAGCTTATCAAGCCTAGTAGATTTTCATTTCATTTGCTCCTTTCTTAGAAGCTTGGCATCCCCGGCTTCGTTTATGTTGCTCACTCGAGTCAAATGTATTTTTCTTGACAAGTATAATCTCTTTAAAACAAAAGGTGTAAACTTTCCTATAACAGTCTTTTTTTATTCATATGCGGGGTTCTTTAGCTTTTTTTCATTATTATGTTAGAACCAGAAAGATAACCATTTGTAACCATTGAAAGAGCACAAAACGTAAGAAAACGAAAAGGGAAAAAAGAGAGAAAGAGTACGAGTAAGCAGCATAAACAAAACCGGGACTTCCAAGCTTGTAAGTAGAGAGCAATCGAAATGAATCTATTGCGCTTGATAAGCTTAAGCGCCACTAAGTCAACATCGTCGATGGAATGGTACCATTTCCGGCACTAGTACTGGATGTCGATTTCACACTAGCAATAAGGTCCCGGAAGGCATGCTAATCAATTTTTGCACACCAACAAAACATGTCCTGCCCTTCTTCTGTGTAGATTAATAATGGTAACATAGTCCTATAATTATTTGTTCAAATAATTATAGAACTATGCTACCATTATTAACGTGAATAAAGCGTAGGACATGGTTCGTTGGTGTGCAAAAATTGGTTAGCATGCGTTTCAGGACCTTATTGCTGGTGCGAAATCCACATCTAGGACTGGTGCCGAAAACGGTACCATTCCTGTCGACCACATTGATTCGGTGGTGCATAAGCTTATCAAGCCTAGTAGATTTTCATTTCAGTTGCTCCTTTCTTAAAAGCTTGGCATCCCCGGCTTCGTTTATGTTGCTCACTCGAGTCAAATGTATTTTTCTTGACAAGCATAATCTCTTTAAAACAAAAGGTGTAAACTTTCCTATAACAGTCTTTTTTATTCATAGGTCTTTAGCTTTTTTTCATTATTATAAAGATAACCATTTGTAAGCATTGAAAGAGCACAAAAAATAAGAAAACGAAAAGGGAAAGAAGAGAGAAAGAGTACCAGTAAGCAGCATAAACAAAACCGGAACTTCCAAGCTTGTAAGTAGAGAGCAATCGAAATGAATCTATTGCGCTTGATAAGCTTAAGCGCCACTGAGTCAACATCGCCGATGGAATGGTACCATTTCCGGCACCAGTACTGGATGTCGATTTCACACCAGCAATAAGGTCCCGAAAGGCATGCTAACCAATTTTTGCACACCAACAAAACATGTCCTGGCCTTTTTCTGTGTAGATTAATAATGGTAACATAGTTCTATAATTATTTGGAAGATAAAGTTCAAATAATTATTACCATTATTAACGTGAATAAAGCGTAGGATATGTTTCGTTGGTGTGCAAAAATTGGTTAGCATGCGTTCCAGGACCTTATTGCTGGTGTGAAATCCACATCTAGGACTGGTGCCCGTTCCTGTCGACCACGTTGATTCGGTGGTGCATAAGCTTATCAAGCCTAGTAGATTTTCATTTCAGTTGCTCCTTTCTTAAAAGCTTGGCATCCCCAGCTTCGTTTATGCTGCTCACTCAAACTCTCTCTTCTTTCCCTTTCGGTTTTTTTATTTTTTGTGCTCTTTCAATACTTAAAAATGGTTCCCATTTTGTTCTAACATAATAATGAAAAAAGTGAAACGAGATTTTATTAAAGCAAATTAGAAGACAGGACATTAATGATAAAATGAGATGGAAAAACTCTTAGCTGACAAATTTGGAACTGACAGCTTTAAACTTTTATTAAAGAACAAGCTACTAAATTCGTTGAATACTTATAGAAAGAGATCGAACAATTATCTAACCTTTTTAATAAACTGACACAGCCAGAAATAACATCCCAATGATAAGAATAGGAAAAGTCGGGCCCAGAATTTCTGATAGCTTGAACCATAGATTGGCAGTCAGACTCCAACTCAACTTTGTCCGGTCCTGTTATTGTTTTTGAACCAGCTCAAGCTTCCCGGATTGTCATAACCTCTGCCAAAATAGGATCAAAGAGCCTCTCTAACATATGGTGTGTACTACTTAATAATAATGTTCAATTAACCTTGGAAGAATATGAAGAACACAATGACAGTTAGTGAATTTAACCTTTTACAAAATTATCAGTTTGAACAAACAGATGACAATGAAATATAATATCAAGTTGTATACATAATACATATTCACAGAACATCCAAGGAATCAATTTCAGCAAAACTCAATATCATTGGAATTAATAGTATTTACATTCTCAAACAGCAACTTCAAAAAACACAATGGCAAAAAAGAAAAAAATTCAATCAAGGGATAGATTTCATAAATCCAAATTAATCATGCATGATAAAGTAACATTAGGAAACTGGAGTCACTGAAAATCCAATCCTTAACAATCAATAGAACATATAATAGTCTTATTGAGTCATCGATATGATTGGAAACATGTCATTCGGGGGCACCATTTCAGTTTTCCTCTTCAATCATAGAGATCAAGAAACGATATCAATGCTTTTATTTTGGTTTTTATAAATGATGCAACTAAAATTGACAAGCTCAAGAAAAAACTGTAAGGCATCACTCATCACATAGCTTTGTCACTGTCTTGCATTAATAAAACTTTAGAAACAAAGCACCAAAACATTGGGGAACGCCATGTCCTAAGAAATGCTTCACATTTTGTTTCATACATTACATCACTTAAAAAAATGGTTACTTTTATTAGGCGTAGATATCAGGAAGAAGATGATATCTTTCTGATTCGACTAAATGCGAGTAATGTTGGTGGTATCAAGCCTTTGTTGTGAGATTAACTTCTCTCAGAACTTTTGCAGCATCCTCAGGGAAAACAGGATTTATATAACAACCAGATCCCATTTCAAACCCTCCCACCCCACTTAATTGAGGAACTATTTGTAAATACCAGTGAGTATAAGGTAATTGTGATTCTTTAACCTGAAGTGGAGCTGTCTGGATCATGAAATTAAATGGTGGGTTATTCAATTGTATACACATTTTTCTGAGCATGAGCTTCAGCAATGTCCCAAGATCAACAGCCTGCAAAAATACCAGGATGCACTTAAATATAAAAGAGAATACGACTATATGCAATGGTGCAATGCGCAATGTACAATTGGTATTTTACATTAAAAGCAAGTAAACAGAAAAATGCCAAATGCATTCTTTAGAAGCATGATTGTATAACCACACATATGTAAAGCAAATCATCCTTTAGCTCACTCCATTGTTACTTCTGATTTTCATTATCACTCTTTTGAATGTGCAATCAGATGGCACACAAGGACAAGGTATGATGCTTCTTCGACCATTATCTCAACATGTTTATCAAATTCAGATCCCATTAATTATTCACAGCTGTTTATTTCCTCCCTACCACTCTTAGAAGGACTAAAGCATTGGGGCAACGCGCACACCGCACTAAGCAAACTAGGTTCAATCAAATTCTTTTATATATAAAGAAGGCGCATATCTCTCTCACTTAGGCCCACTGTTATTAAAATCGTACGATTCAATTCGCATTCGAATCGTACTATTCGATTCGATTCACCCCCATTTAGATTCGAATCTATGGGGCGAACCTAAATCTGCCATGAATCGGTGGTGAATAGTAGGAATTGGTGGTGAATCGGCCCATTCCATCTATTCATGAAATCTGCTTTTTTTATTAATATTGAAATCTGCCTAAATTAGAGGTTGAGACTTGTTCGGCAATAGAGTTTAATTACTTAGAAACACTAAAGTGGAAAGAACTCAAAAAAGTCAATACAACAACCAATAAGAAATAGGAATGGGAAATAATAAGAAATTAAGAATTGAATTAATCAATTACAGAATTACCTACTCTACTCCTTAACCAATTAGGAATTAGGATAACAAAACGTCTCTTACTTCTGATAAAAAAAAAAACGTCTTATTCTACTGCCAATGCCAAGTCCTATATGTTTCCTCTGCCTACTGTCTAGTAGGAATGCGATTGGATTATTTTCTCTGCCTCCTCATATTGCTTCATCATCATCAACGAATCATCAAAAACAAAGTTCTATCATTGGTGAGTGGTGAGTTCTTGGCCATCTCAAGGAGTCTATTCTTGAAGATGAGGAGATTGAAGATTTAACATTGGATAATAATGAAGAAAATGAAGAAGAAAAAGAAGTGGAAAGTACTGTGGTTATGGAAGAAGAAGATGAAGATAATGATGATGATTCCCTTGATGATGAACAATGATTTGTGACTTAGTTTTATTAGGATTGCATTTGCATTAAATTTGAATTTTAAGCAGTTGGTTGATATGATTTCGTTTTTTACATTAAAATTGCATTTTTAGACTAATACGTAATATCTTAAGTTAAACATGCAAAATGTTTTTATTTTTACAATTTTATGAATTTGAACCAAATATTCGATTCACAATTCACAAAATTTGGATTTCGATTCACGATTTGAATCTCGATATGACAACTATGCTTAGGCCTTGAACACATATATATAGTGATAGATATAGATTGATTGCTGGTCTGAACAAACATCTATATCTAACACCACAGTGAACCACGATTCAAATTGAAAAATATGCATGTATGTTGATTTATTGTAGCAACCTAGTAAGAAAATCAATCAACGGATGCAAATTTGCATAGAGAACAATCCAGGAATTGAAGATTACCATCTCACTATCTACTTCATGGAAATGAGAAGAGTGATCCCTAGGAATAATCCAAATCTCGAATGGATATGTAGCAGCAAAAGGAACGATCGAGATAAAATGAGTTGTTTCATCTATTAGAAACTTTTCCATGTTAACCACACAGAGACAACATTTCCCCATTTTCTCGAAGTACTCCTTTGTGCCATCAAGTCGGGCAGAAACAGAAGGCGGTATGATAGGGAGTGCCATTATCTGACTGTGAGAGTGACTCATTGAAGCCCCAGCAGAAGCACCATGATTCTTGAACACCTTAAAGCAGAAAATGAAGTGCACTGTCAACCTAAATTGCATATAACAATGAAATGAAAATTACTAAGCCACCAAAACTAGCCAGTCGTAAAAGCATAGCAGGTGCCCAGGCACATATTTTCCTAATACAAAATTACTACTTTTCAAGATAGCTTCTCAATAATACACAGAAAAAATTGCTAAAGCAGAAGACTTTCAAAAATCCACATAAAAAAGTAGCATTTCTCAGTCAAGCTTGCAAAAAGATTGGACACCAAACCCAAGCTTGCCCCTGCTTCCTAATGATTTCAGGAAAAATACTAACAAGTGTATTTGATTAATCTGTGCAACCAAAATAAAAATAAAAAATAAAAACCGCAATGCGTGAATTTGACTCCTCAAAGCCACATTCATCGGCTATAAAAATAAAAATAAGAACACCTATTTCAATTAGGAGGGAGAACAAACGCCAATATAAAAATCAAAAAGACAATGCTGAATACAGTTAAGAGCAATCCAACTCTCCATTTCCAGTCGGAAGACTATCAATTCCACATATCAATCAAAGAAAAAACTAGCAGAGCTAAGAAGAAAAGCAAACCTGTATGTATACGATAGATTCAAAGACCATAATCTGCTCAATCCTCTTCTTATAAGCGAGCAAAACCTCACCGATCTCTGTGGGTTCCATATCTACCAACTGCACGGAATGAACTGGAGCCTCTATCACCACGTCATGGAAACCAAAGCCGGTCAAAGTCCGATCGGCGCAATCCAGTTCCAGGCATTGGTTATTCTGAGAGGGGTTAGCAAGATTTCTGCTCAACGCGGGATAGAGATTCTCAATGACCCGAATCTTCCAGGCAGGGTCGGATGGAACCCGGAAGATTTCGGGAGCACACTCATGCTCGTGGCCGATGCAGAAGGGGCATGGGGTATTATTAGCGCTAGGGTTGTGAGGAGATTTGGATTTGAAATCAGTGGGTCTTTTAGCTCGGGCGGGCGAGAATATAACCCAGCGATTGGTGAGTGCGTCGTGCCTGATTTCGGGGCTCCGACTTGGAATTGGAGATGGTGATGCCATTTTTTCTGTTTTGTCCTTAGTCTGGGACATTGTGCAATTGTGTGATAGAATTACAGACTGATGCGCCTGTTTGTTTATGACTAGACTAGAGCCTAATATTTAAAAAGTCCTCTTGAATGTTATGAAATTCCATTTCTAACACATTAAAGTGATCCAACTTATTAAAAGTAGGCATAATATTCATCTGGATCCCCAAACTAAATCTTCAAAATCAAGTAGGATCTTAAACTATCAAAATCATCAATCGGATCCTTGAACTAACTAAAAATCATCAATTGAGTCCTATTTTAAACAAAAATCATTAATTAAGACCTCATCGAAAATCATTCGGTTGAATAGTTTCAGACATTCTTCCACAAACTCATTTTGAAAAAACATATAGATTATTACAGTCTATATCAATTAGTCATAATTTCTAATTTTAGGATAGAATGGGGACTCAATTGATGATTTTTTCTTAGTTCAGTGATCTGATTAATGATTTTGACAGTTTAGGATCCTAATTGACTTTGAAGATTTAGTTTGGAGACCCAAATGGATATAGTACCTTAAAATACCATATCAAAATAATTTCATTTAATTGAAGATCTCGTTAATATGGTAAACCATAAATTTAACTAGATTATAAATCTCTTTACATACAGTTAAACCTCGATAAATGAATGTTCGATAAAATAATAAACTCGTTCTCGTTTATATAATAAATTCTTTCGGTCCCGACTTGGACCAATAGACTAAAGTAATAACCTTGCTAAATGCATTAAGTAATAAAAATATTTAAATTTTTAAGAGTCCAATGAAAATATAAATTAATAATTATTGAATTATATACAAAATATATGTATATATAGACCAAAATCTTTCAATCAATCAACTAGAAGTCATTTCTTTTGAAAAAATGCATCTATAGTTGATTGTTTTTCTTTCCACCTAAACCAAAATGAACATCATCCTTAACTCTTTGTAAACACAACTTCTGGTATATTTTGCTCATGTTGTAGGTAGTAGTTGTTTAAGGTGATCATTGCTTGAAAGACATCTTTTGACGATATATTTGTGACAACGCAACTATCATTTGGCTCTGGATCATTTCCATCATCATTGTTCATTATTGACTGGATAAATTATCTATAAAATAATAAATATTGATTTATTGATAAATGAATAATTTATTCATTTATCGATAAATAAATAATATCGCTTAATGAATATTTTTTCCGGTCCCAATGATGTGCATTTATCGAGGTTTTACTGTATATAAAAGAAATAAGAAATTTACAAAAATAAGAAATTGGTTTACATATTTAAACTCATTTAAATATATGTTATCAAATGAGACTTTTTCATTACATATTTAGGGTAAATTTCACCTATGGTGTACAACCTTTATCCTATTTCACACTTTGGTGTACAACCTTCAATTTGTCTCACTAATATGTACGAACTTAGGGGTGACCACCCACTGTGGTGTACATCCGGTTAAAATGATCGGTCAACGCCCGGTCAACTCGCCAGCTCAGCATTTTTCAACTTTAATTAAACAAACTCCATATGCAATTACCAAAATACCCTTTATAAAAAAAATAAATAAAAACACACTCTCTCCTTAGTTCAACTCTCTCTTTCCCATGGCTCCTTTCTCTCTCCAACTCTTCTCCCTCTCTAACTCCTTTCTCTCTCTAACTCTTTCTCTTTATAATTCAGTAGCCATTTTTCTCTCTCTAAAACTAGTTGCAACCTCTCTCTCCAACTATCCATTTCTCTCTCTAAAATTCAAACTGATGGCTCCTCCTTACACGGCACTAACACAATCAGCAGTTCCATTTTTATTTGGGTTTGGAAAATTAATCTGATAAAATTCAAATAAGATGGTGCGCACATCCACCGCAGCTTTTCAATTGGAGATAAAATGAATAAATCCAAGTGTGTTCATTCTTGCCGTGATAAGTATTTTTAATTTTTTTTCTCTCAAAAAATTGGTTCATTTTTTTACGAAAATATATATTACAATAATAAAACTACAAACATTCCCTCATCAGATATAAATAAATGAAATAATAATAATAGTAATAAAAAAACACTTTTCTTATTTATTTATATTTATACTACTGATTATTTTTTAACTACTATATTTATATTTAATTTAATAATAGTACACCATTGGATGATCACTTTCCAATCTACAATCCATCATCGGACGGTACTCCATGTCTTCATCGTGATCGTATACAAATTCCGGAATTCCCACTTCGTTTACGTGGTCCCACAGATAATCAATCCTACTGATGTACTTTAGCGTACCATACAGCCCGCCAGTGAACAGTAAATGTCTGAAGGTGGCAAAAAAGAGTCTGGCCTGTAAATATCTCTTAAGCATATCCAAACTCAGCAAGCAAGCAGGGAAATATTTTCCGGTAATACGAAGAATGGTGCGGCCATGCTTGTCTTTGCCGTGGATCTTGAAGATCTCGACCTTATCAATCAATTGATCTGAATTGACTTCTGAAAAGTAATTATCGAAACAAAAATACATAAAAATAGCCTTCGATTATCTCTCGAAACGATGCACATGGAGAAGCGGTAAAACATCATTCTAGAAACCTACTGTTGTGAATTGATGGAAAAGAGGAAGCGGGAGGAAATGATGGAGGAGGAGATAAAACTTCACTTTTGTTCTTATACTTATAATTTCATCTCCAACCATTTTTGTTTTTCCATTAGATCTGGAACTAATTCACTACTTTCAGCTTCAGCCATTAGATATGGTGAAAGAAAAAATGGAAGAGAGAAAGAATACGATGAGAGAGAAAGAATATGATGAGAGTGTATATCTTTTTTAATTAGAAAAGAACAAATTAAGGGTATTTTAGTAATTACATTATGTGGGTCCTTTTTTTATTAATGAATAAAATGGAAATTGGTGAGCTGGCGAGTTGACCGAGCATTGACCGATCATTTTAACCGGCTGTATACCATAGTGGGAGGTCATCTCTAAGTTCGTACATATTAGTGTGACAAAATGAAGGTTGTACACCAAAGTGTGAAATAGAACAAAGGTTGTACACCATAGATGAAATTTACCCTACATATTTACTAAAAATACATTTAGTATATATATAACAAACAACACAACATAATACAACATAGAATCTTCATATCCAAATCACTTTCAAGTTTCATCTCCAAATCACTTTCAAAAATCAATCTAAACTTTTGTTGATTTCCATCATCATGTAAGTTATTGTTGATTTTAAATACATAATAATCCATATACGTAAGATTTTTACGATGTTAGATATACTTCACCTAGGGTTCAAGTGTTCGCAGATCGCCATATGCGAATCAAATTGTTAAATAGCGAACACTCTTTTATCATTTGCATTTAGTGTAAAATGTGATCAAATTGCGAACGAACTATTTGTATTTATATTCGCAAAGTACAAAATGTGAACCCTATCTTATAACATGTCAAGCTTATTTCGCACCACATTGCATAAAAATGTGATACATAACATAACATGAGATTCGCATCTCCTCAAATGCAAACTTGTGTACTAAATGTGAAACTGAATTTTCAATATATTTCAATATATTTCACTCAATTTCAAACTGTATTTTCTATGTTTATGATATGATTCTTATAGAAATTTGATAAAGAATTTTGTTTATTCTAGTAGAAGTATGTCCACAAAGATTGTTATTTGTTTGATCTCGTGGAATGACCAATGGAAAAAAGTTGCAAGTACCATGACATACGTGGGTGGTGAATCGAAGTTACTCCGGGTTAAGAAAATCAAGTTAGTGAGGTTAATTTCTGTAGGTATTGATTCAACCTCACTTGACTTACGAATACCCATGCAAGCAAAAGACGGTCCAAACAAAGTATCTATTGTAGATTGCAATGATGTACGATGCTTCCTAAACTATTGCTTGTTGAATCCGACCTATATAATGCCACTATATGTTGATTTGATACCCCGAACAATAGATGCACAAATTCTGTGAGATTGTAAGGAAGAGAATGTTGAGACGAGTAACCCTCTATAAGATAATGCACGTTCAAACATTGTGTTAGATCAATCAAGTAGTGGTCCAATCGTACATCTTTTGCATCATATCGATGATGCTTCAATAACCAAAAAAAGGCATTGATGTGCTGATAAACCCAAACAAAATATATAAAATAATTGCTCAAATTATGTGTGTTAAGTAACTAACAATGAAAGTGACTACATACCTCTTCCTCAAGGCATTTGGGTCTAGTATCTAACAGAGTGAACCGTGTAACACACAACATTAATATAATTCCATTCACAACCCTAGTACTTTCGGCATCTGCCCTCGCTTTCCACTATACGTACTCCTCTTGCACATTCGGATCAATTGTATTACCCGGTCATAATGTAGTATGAAGCTTAACCAATTTCCTTTGTCTTTTTTTGCTTCGTAACATCATAAATAGTGTAAGGGAAACACAATTGTTGGCCTCATTTCCTTATCTGACATTGTTCATCGATGATAGCCATGTTAGGGCTAGATGATAGGAGTAATGGTTGTTAAACTTATTGTCCATCTTCATCATCTCGTGTACGTATTCGTCATCTGGTTGTACATATTCGTTATCTCATTGTCAACAAGGTTACACAGTATATTATTATTACAATTCAAATGATAAGAAATAGAAACACCAATAACATTTTATGTACCTCAACATCATCCCATCTCGAACCTTATAAGGTGCGCACTTTAATCCTCTAACATCTCAACACGAGGCCCTAGATTGGAATCCTTTAATTTATCCACACAAGAACTTAGATCATAATCTTATAAGATATGCACATCTCTCACCAACTCCAACACTTTGGTATCCATCGCCTCAAATTTCCATTTGCAACACTCTTGGTGCTCAAGTAACAACCTCTAGATCTTAAAAATTGCATTAGGGGATGCTCGAGATGGTCGAGGAGATTATCCCTGCTCTCTTACTCTATAGCATCATCATCATTCTCATCATCTTGATCCTTTCTCTTATAATCCCCACTATCTTGATCGTAAGCCTCATCTCGGAAAATAATAAACCCCTCAAATAAGGTGTCATAATCAACCTCACGACCCTTGATATGATCAACAAGAAACTTGCACCAAGTCGTATTTTCTCGGTATCTTCAACAACAAGTTTAGGTCGTGGAGGAGTGGCATCCTACAAATCACAGATCGATAGATGATAATTAGTATGATTTCAAAATCAATTATGACAATTTAAAGATGCTCACTTTAATCATATCATAGACTTGATCAGATGTCGAGACTTTACCCATTTTCCATCTAAGCATACGGGGTGGAAGACAATTTGGTTTCTTCACATAATATGTCTCTGTCGCCTTCTAGAGCTTAAATAGACAAACATATACAAAGGATACAAACAAGTACGTAAAATATTTTTATAATTCCTACGTAAACAATATTTACAATTCATATTTGGACTACGTGTGCAAACCCTCGTAGTTGACATTTAGCAAGAGCCTTCTTTTCTTTAGACTGGATTGCCTTCTTTCTTTTGGAGATAACTCTCGTCATCAGCTTATGCGTCTCAAACCAAGCCACATCTCCCTATAAGAATACATCAAATAATATTGGATAATTAGCAAGCACTATCCAATTTGTATTCACTAACCGAGATTTCTCGGTGGTGATCGTCATCCTCCATGCTCCAATCAGTTTCTCTGAACACTTTAAATAGGTTATTTATCCTCTATTTAGATTATTTATCTTCTTCGTCAACTCCTCTAAACCACCAAATCACAAGCCGATATTAGCCCATACTGCCAATCACTAAATCTCAATTGAACTCCTCCAATAGAAACCCACATTTCTCTAGAGAGGGATACAATATGCTCAATCTCCCTAGTTAACTACGTATAGACAATGGCACCGAAGAAGGCGATATTATCCAAATATATAACATGTCTGAAGCGTCTACTTTTGGAGCCGTCAATTTATAGGCTTCTAAAATTCGCAACTCATACCTATAAATATAGGCATCTCATCCCATAGTAGGGATCACTTTTTCTTTCTCTACTTTAAACATACTCTTTCTTTCACTTGATTACTAACTTGATTGTCGGAGCGTATTCTGCTGACGGCTCTTGGCACAGATGGAATATATACGAAGGCAGAACAATGTTCGACCCTGTTTTATCCAGGGCGGATATTTTTGCTTTTTTCACGAGTGGATGATACACTGGTCCATCAGCTATGACATTAATGACACTTTTGAATTTCTTTCTGGGCTCTGTCTTCTGCTTGTCGTCTTGTTATTTTTTATTCTAGACGAATCTATCTAGTTTGCTAACTCCTAGCAAGTTTTAGTGTGGTGGCCATTTCTTCTATAGAACCTGTAGTACACTTTGGCGTTTCTTCCAACGGTTACATGCTCCCCTCCTTTGGGTTCGGGATATGTAATGTCCCATTTATATTGACTCTTCTCCTTTATATTGTGGCAAGTTAGAAGCTTTAAACATTATGTCTGCCTCGTACCTCAAGATCCGTGCTGTGAATGGCGAATTCCTGTTAACTGGATGGCGTATCTTTCTGCATTGTTCTCTTGTCTATCTAGAGCGGTATGCACTCACCTTTCAATCTCATCATCCATGTGTTCAATGTTGAATCGTGGTGGTGAAGCTGGCTCTTGATCTTGATCATGTTAAAGTTATGCTTGGAACTATGGTTTAACGCGGATGGATGTTGTCACAACCGCCAAAGCCATTTTATCTAGCTTTGAATATCTTGTCTCCGCATCCTTCAACATTTTGCTAACATAATAGATGGCGAACTGTTGACCTTCTTCTTCTGGAATAACCACGGTGCACATAGCTTTATCCATGATAGATTGATACAAATGCAGGTCTCCCCTTCAGATTGGTCTGCTCATCGAGGGTGGTTCTGCTAGGAATTGTTTTATACCTTGATATGCTTATTGACAATCTTTCTAGTACGATGATCCGCCCGTTCAACCTTTGGATCTTTCTCACCCATTGTGGGGCTTTCATTTAGGCGCTCTTTTCACCTTTCTCCTTGTTGGGCTTTTATTTAGGCGCTCTTTTCGCCATTTGCCTCGTAGGCCTTTTACTTTATCTGGATTTGCTCTAACTCCTCTTTGGCTAATGACGTAGTCAATGAATTTTTCTGAAGTGGCTCTGAATGTACACTTCTTTAGATAGAGCCTTATTTTTCATGTCAGTGTTAGGCGCTGGTTGCAGTATTAGCGATTCCCTTGTACTTGTGGGTTAGTACTGAAAGAACTCCAGAAGTGGGGCATACCCTGTCCATTATTAAAAGATTGTGGTAAGGCATAAGAGTTATATTCACTTACCTTGGGGATTAATGGCTTGATCCAAGGAACAGACTTCATAGCGAAAGACTGTTTGCATTGGCATTTGTTGGCAAATATCATGTACGATGCAATGTCTCTTTATGGAATTTTTAGTTCATCTCGGAATCAACTTAATAATTCCTTCACGTTGGTCCCTGACTCTAGAATGAACTTAGTCAAAGGATAAAACCGAGTAAATATTATATGTCAAACAAATTCATAATAGAATTTTATTCATGCTTGTGTTAATACTACCACATATAACGGTCATAACCATAAAGGTAAAGTAAAAAAATTAGTTTAACCAATTTGTAGACGTGTTTAATGTTAGGATCTTGTAAAGTAAATTGGTAACAAGGTGAGATGTATAAATTAAAATAGAGTAATAATAAAATTATAAAAATAAAAATAAAACAATAAAATACATAGAAATTTACGTGGAAACCATTTTTATAAAGAAAAAACTATGGGACACTGAAATAATAACTATACTAATAATAATTGGAATACAAAAACTAAGGCTCTCTCAACATCCAAATTTGAAGTATACAATAATTTAGAAGACAGTTCGATTACACATGTTATAGCCTTACACCCCTAAGTGTAGTATTTTCCAAATTCTCAACCCCTCTTTATTTTCCTCTCACTCTTTTGCAGGAATTTCTATGCAAAAGGAAGTTGGTTGTTATTCTCTTTTTGATTGGGTTTGCTTCATCCTACCATGGCTTTTATAGCCTATTTTTTGTTGCAATTGTTATTGAGAGGACCTATTACAACCACTTATAGCCATAGGAATAATAATCTCATATGATAAACAACTAACTCCATGTGAACAAACAAAGTCCAAATTTTCTTCACATGTCGGCAAGTGAAACATGTTATCTCGATCTCACAAATCACGCCCTCCAAATGAATAGGGAAAATATTAGAGAAGCACGTTAATTAGAGCCCATGGTGATTAGTTTATTGCAGAGTTCGAACTTCTCACAAGGAATCACTTTTGTCAGCATATCTGAGAGGTTCTTTTCTATTCTATCTATAGATGAAAAACTCTCATTTCCATTTGCTCTCGTATCTAATGGTACTGAATATCAATATGATTCGTTCGAAATTGATACATAGTATTCTTGCTTAAGTCTATGAGCCTTTGACTGTTTGCTTGCTTTTTGTCAAATTCTTCAAAGAATAGTTTGAACCATATCATATTTTTACAAGTTTCAATAGTTGAAATGTAGTTTGCCTCAATCGTAAAAAGTGCAATGCATTTTTGTAATTTAGATTGCCAAGACATTACTCCTCTAGTGAATGTAAATATGTATCACGAAGTTGACTTTCTATGATTGGGATCTCCTGCTACATCACCATCAATAAAGCCTTATAAGATTTTTACAAATCCTCCATAAAATAAGCAAGTCTTAGAACTTCCCTTTAAATATCTGATAATCCATTTAACAGCTTCTCAATGTTGTCTTTCTAAATTATCCAAGAATCTGCTTAAGACTCCAACTACATGTGAAATATCGTATCTTGCTCAAACTAAGGCATACATCAAACTCCCCACTATAAAGGAGTATGGAATATTTCTCATGTCTTCCTTCTCTTCTTTGGTTGTAGGACTAGACTTTTTACTCAGCTTTAGATGACCAGCAAGTGATATGTTAAATGGTTTAGCATTTCAACATGTTGAAAAGTTCTAGTACACCTTCAACATACTTTTCTTGTGACAACCATAACCTTTTTATGTTTTTGTCATGAACAATCTTCATGCCTAACCTATTGTGAGCGACCGCGGAACCCGATTACCCTTTACTCCCACGAGGGAGGATGGATTTTCGGCAAATGAGATTCTGTTTTTACATAACACTGTCACTTGTCGTTTTTAAGGACGACGCTTAGCGTGTCCCTTCCGGTGTATGCATTTTTTTGAGTGTATTCTAACCTTTTTTATCATGTTTTAAAGGTTAGATTAATTTTATCAGAGTCGCCACCCGAATTTTAATATTCGGGAACATGTCAAAAAGATTAGATGGCACACAGGCTCACAACATGCCATCTCTTCAGAGTTAGGTTCATGACTTAAACGGTTCAAGGGTCTGATTAATAAACACGTAGAGTTGTCTTTATCAAGCTATCATAATATTTTTATCCTATATATATATATATATATCGTTTCAGCGTTCGAAAGAAATAAATAAATACTGAAATATAAATTATTACATTATTTTCACAAATGACACCATTCTGCCCTAATACATCAAATCTAGCCCTATGAAAATAAATCTATTAAACCTGCAAAACAATAAACGTTAGCTGCAGGGCATTGAGACCGTCTTTCGGATTTAACTATGACACCGAACTTAATCAAGTATGACTCATTTATTCCTAAGATCTAACACGTCAAAATGCAATTATTCTGAAACCTAATTTATTCGTCTAAATAAATTTTAATAGAAATGACCAAAATACCTTTATTTTTGGGATTGCTTTTATCCTCATTTGTAAAAAGACAAATAAATTTACCGAAATTGAAACCTATACTACCCGGATAAGAAAACATGGATCTGCCCGCCTATTCCCTATTACTGATCTAAGGAGATCCTCGATCGGTAATAGGGTCCTCGATCGAAGATCAGACCTTCGACCAGGACTGCCTTTCGGGTAGACCCTCTATTTTACATGTTAGAACCAGAAAACAAGGGAAAGAAGGAGAAAAAAAAATAAAGAAACAGAGACCAAACAGTAGGGAATGGGCTTTTAAAACCTTTCAGAAATTACCTCTGAAATGTTTTTCCAGTTTTTGGTGCGAAGTAGGCCGACATACGCATGATTGTGACTTAAGCAGCAATCCAAACACGTGCAACAAGAGACTTCAAGTGATCAGAATGTGCTATTCCACTAAATTGAACTGAAAATCACTAGTTTTAGACTCCAGGAGGACATCTGATAATAGGCGAGTATAAATCCCCCCATGCGGCACTTAAGAGACCCGAATCAACATTCAGGGAAAGAGAACACGTGGCGCCTCCATTGCTAAACTAGACGATACAACTCTATATTAGAGACCTCGACTTGAGAAGTATCAAAGACCTAGTCAAGGATCTACCAGTTTAACAATCACGCTCGATCCCGTAAATTATGGGCCTAGTGGGCTTGAAGAATATTATGCCATGATATCTGGGCACACGTACACCTATTTATAGGTGACACATAGCACATCCCGCTCTTAAAGTCATAATTAAATTCTATAGCTCGATTATAATATTAATAGAGTACGCTCAACTCGAGGCACACTTACTTTATTCATTCATTAACCTTACATTACAACTTTGATTTATTGTTATGATCATCCTCAAGTCTTACTTCAAACTGACTTAGGCATCAGAGCGAGTTAGCCGAAGAATAACCACCCTTTTACCTTGTTTTTGTCCAATTGCAGGTTTTCAAGTGGATTTTCATGATTCAACCACGCCACCTAATAAAAAAGTAAATAAAGGTTATTATATAGTTTGGCAGTGGAGAAAAGAAAAAAAACAAAACCACATATAAAAATGAGATAAGCTAAAGTATAAATTTATGAACAAACTCCTAAATTTAACATATGCCATACTTTTTTTCAGAAAAAAAACCATATGCCATACTTAGATTCAAAGTGAGTGAACAAACAGAAGAGGTAAGATTCAATCACTTTTGAGGAAAAAGGCCAATTTCAGCTTGATTTTCCGTAAAAGACATAAACCTGATCCAAAATCAACCGCTACAAACTTGAAATAAAAGATCAAATAAAACACGCATGAATCATCAAACGAATTCTATAAATAAAATCTAAACCAAAATACAAAATGAGAAATTTAAACAACGAAATAAATAAATTAATATAAGAAGAAAATGATAGGCATGATCACTAATTGTCTAACAGTCGTATTGCACTTTTTCTTAATAAAATCAATCTCATCTCGACTGGGTTCCTAAACAAACATAAGTGAGTTGATAATGATATTTTCAAGCGTAAAAACCATAGTTGGTTTTTATTATATAATAATGGGTGTGATAGTTGAAGCAGATATAAGATCAACCAATCAAAAAGAGGGGGAAAAGAATGAAGTCCTGTTTGTTTGGGGGAAAATTCTATGCAGAGAAAATATTATGTAGGAAAATAAAATATTTTCCTAACACTAGAAAATATTTTCTGGTGTTTGGCTATAACACTGAAAATTATTTCCAACCACTAAATATAGATTTTCTGTATTCTTTTATTTTCAATTGTATATATAAACACATAAAAAAGAGATTCACATGTATTAAACATAAATTAAGCACCAAAAACACACATAAACTGGAAGATGCCGTTTGGTTCGCGGAATGAAATGGAACAAAATTGCTATTTCAAAAGAATAAAATAACAAAGAATGGAATAGAAATTCATCAGGAATAACTATTCCTATGTTTGGTTGGTTGATAAGCCTAAAATATATCTAAAATAGCATGCATAATTATGTCAATTTCATGTAAAATATATATTAATTATATTATTTTGGAAAGATTTCATGTTGCTATTTGTTAATTGTGTGCAAGGTGTTAATTATTTGGAAAAATCCAAATAGGAGCTAAAATGGAGTAGAAATGAGTAAGAAATCAAGTTTTCAGTGAAAGACGCGTACGAGAATCAGAAGTCGCGTTAGAGAATTCAGCACACAAATAAGGGAGAGAAGAAAGAGTTGCTGTCACGACCGAGATTCCCATAATCTCGATCGGGACACGCTAAAGGAGGCCATAATCTCACGCCTTCCTTCCTTCCATCCTCTTCCCTAAATCACGTACGAGATTCTTGAAATCTCTACAGTGACAGCGAAGGCATTTAGGCACAATTAACATGTTTTAATTTTCCAAACGACACATCCTTTCATCCGGATAGAGGCGACTCTTCACCAATGGACACGTCTCTTCAACACACCTCTTGGACAATTATAAATAGAGGAAGAATTCAGAGTTTCAATGTTGTTCTAGTTCAAAATTTTGTTAGAGACATACTTGTTAGACAAAGTTACAAGTTGTACAAATAGTTATAGATACATGATACAGATTTTATTGTTTACATTAGAGTTTTCTTCGAAGTCGAGTTTATACTCTGTAGTTTGCCCGAAAGGTGCTATTTCGAGGATTCAGCGAGAAGAACCAGTATTGGGGGCGACCCACGGTCTGACAAACCTACGAAGTTGAGCAAAGGATTGACAACCCGGAACTCTTCCTAGTCAAATGCCATTCAAACTTCTTCTTCTCTGTTAACTTGTGATGTTTCAATTCAAACTAATAAATATCTTTTTAATTTAATTCTATTTTCACTATTGTTTTATTTAAGGTTGGATTTAACAATATTCTTTAAGTAAATCTAATTGGTGTTTTCATGAAAAAATATTTAGAAAGAAATTAGGTATTTTCTCATGAAACTTTGTTGTACACTTAAGCAAATTCGGATTTATATTTGGTCATTGCGGTAATTCGAATAATCGGATTTAGATTCCGAATTTGATTAAGGTTTCCAGTCTTAGGCCGAAAGGTATAGATTGATTACAGTTCAATGCTTTTAAATTGAGTTAATTGATAATTTGTTATATCTTTCTAAACAAATCAAAGCTATCAGTTGTGTTTTCGCTTAGTGTAAATAAGCCTTGGAATTAACTTTAATCTAAACATAATTTCTATAAATTGTAATCTTAACTATAACCAAACTTTGAAAAAGAAATCATTTTTAAACCATTTAACAATTTTTCTATTAACCTCGAGAAAACGAATTTAATCAGAATTACAAGTTTTTATTATCAAAACGTTCCATGTGGAATCGATATCTTTTTATCACTACATGTGATACCGTGCACTTCCGGAAATCTCGCAACATTGGCCGAATAAGATAGAATGGAATATATAATTTTCATTCAAAAGACAACATTACCCTCAAATCTATTACTATAAATTATACGTTTCTTGTGTTATTAACGTTATTGTGTTTTTTTTGCATTTTTTCTTCATTTTTTTCGTGTGTTCACGTTTAGTTTTTCGGTTTTTCAGTTTTTTTATCGTTTTTTATTTTTCGCATTTTGTTACTTTTTCGTGTTATTCATGTTTTTTCATGTTTTTCGTATTTTTCATGTTTTCGTGTTTTGTTTGCATTTTTCGTCTTTTCATGTTTATCACGTTTTTCACGTATTGTCACGTTTTTTGTGTTTTAACATTTTTCGCGTTTTCGTGTTTTTTGTATTTTTCACGTTTTTGTATATTTCGTGTTTTGTCACTTTTTTCGCGTTATTCATGTTTTGTGCCTTTTCAAGTGTTTCATTTAATTCGTGTTTGTTCACATTTTCATGTTTTTTCTGGGTTTTTTTTCATTTTTTCGTGTTTTGTAACGTTTTCATGTTTTTCGTACTTTTATATTTTTTAACGTTTTTCCTATTTTTCTCTAAACGCGTATGATTTGGGGAAAATGTTTTACCCTTTTGAAAATGGTACAACATTTTTTCTTATTTCTTCATTCATTTTCCATTGACTTACCACTTATTTTTCTTTGACTTATTTTCCTTCCCAAATAAACACTGGAAACTTGGGAAAATATTTTCATGCAGAATATTTTCCCCCAAACAAACAGGGGTGGGTGTCCGCTTATTTTCATTTTTTGGAAGTGCATTTTGCCTTTTAATTCTAAATAGGAAACAAAAAGTGTTTGACAAATTTTTGAAACAATTGCTTTTAACAAAAAAATTAACTAATATTTCTACCTATTAATAATAAGGGTAATTAATTTATTAGTCCCTATATTTTGATAAAAAACACTGTTTAATCCCTATATTTTCAAAAATACATGGTAAGGTCCTAACCTTTTTCTCAGTGAACTGTTTAGTCATTCCATTTGTTTGTTAGATTTTTTTACCGTTTATGACTTTAGAAATGACTAAATTACCCTTTACTAGTTACCTTCAAACTTCAGAAGATGAAATCCAATTTAGAAAAAGAAGCTACTTGTATGGAGAACAAGAAAATGAACAAACCCAATGCTTACGAATTTGAACGATTAAGAGAAAGTCAAGAAGAAGAACACTCGAAGTTGATTTCAGATGCATTAGAGTTTAAAGGAAAGGAAAATAAAGGAAAAGAAGAACGCAAATCCAAATTGACTAACAGAATCTTCATAAGAGTCTAACGGCATGGACTAAACAGTTCATCGAGAAAAACGTTAGGAACTAAACAGTTCACCGAAAAAATGTTAACGATTTTACCGTGCATTTTTTAAAATACAGGGACTAAAAAACATGTTTTGTCAAAATATAGGGACTAATAAATTAATTACCCTAATAATAATAAATAACTAATACCAATGGTAAACAACATTTGAACTACATCGTGTCCTAAAATAAAAAGGGTGTTGTTAAACCCAGCCCCAAATTCCCACCCCTAGCCCCGTGAAAGGACAAAAATACCCTTTCATGGGTTTGGGGGAGGAAAAAGCTATTTTTTTTGCTCTCCCGACACGCGGACGTGTGCCTATCACGCCTCACCTTGTGGTCGGGCGTGATAGCCCCACGCCTCACCGTGTGGTCGGGCGTGATCGCTACACACCCGACCACACGGTGAGACGTGGGGCTATCACGCCCGACCACACGGTGAGACGTGATAGGCACACGCCCGCGTGTCGGGAGAGCAAAAAAAATAGCTAGTCCGCTATTGAATTAAATCCGTAAATACCTGTTACGTAAAAAAAATTAGTCCGCTGTTGAATTAAACCCGTAAAAAAATTAGTCCGCTATTGAATTTAACCCGTAAATACCTGAATTAACAAAATAAAAATTTAACTAAAATTAACAAAATAAAGATTTAGTTAAACTAAATTAAACAAAATAAAATTTACAACAACTAAAATTTACAACATAAAAATTTAGTTAAACTAAATTAAACAAACTAAAAATTACAAAAAATTAATTAAATTAATTAAAACCCCTCGGGCGTATGAACATCACGCCCGAACCATAGGTCGGGCGTGATAGCCTCACGCCCGAACCACAGGTCGGGCGTGATATTCATACGCCGGAACCGTAGGTCGGGCGTGATGTTCATACGCCCGACTGCGATTCCGGCGTTTTTAAAAAATCACCCACAAATTCAATTTTTAAGCTTAAATCAAAAAACAAAAACGGTAAATCTTATTATTTTCGCTTTCCCTTTACGGTTGTTGTTACACTCCATGTTTTAGTTCACAAATTAGTCCGGATTTGATCAAAGAGTGTGTAGGGTATTTGAGAGGTTTTGTGTTTTTTCAAATTTTGGATAAAGGATAGTTTGATCTTTTCAATTCATGGGGCTAAGGGTGGGAATTCATGGCTGGGTTTAGTAATCCACAATAAAAATGATTGTTTTGAATAACATGAAATTTAAGAAAAATAAAAGTTAAAAAACTTACTTTGTGAAATAGTACAATGTTTAAGAGTCTAATAATAGATTTCGCCTAGAATGTCACAAAAAGTTAATAAAAATAAGAAAGATATAGAACATTTTGGTCCAACCTATAAATGTGTACAAATATAAGATGTGATATGCATCACGAGATATTTCTTTCTTTATTATTATTTTTTATTTTTATTTCATAATATGCATTTTTTATTTGAATTTTAGTGGGGCATTATAATATCCATGAGATTAACGTTAAGAAAACAACCATTCTGTTTTTTTTTTTAACTTTTATTAATCACTAATAAAAACAAAACTCTCATCTAAAAGAAAAAACTCTAACCCGTCAAATTTTACAATTATTAAATATATATTTTTTATAAAAAAAACATCCGCATTAAAAAGAAAACACATTAGAATTTTTTTTCTTATAATATTAATATAAACCAAAATAAAAGGAAGTAAATCTTCTCTTATAATTTCCATTTGTGAAGGAAAAACTGTCAAAACGGTCAAATTAACACGTCGTTTCGTAAAAAAATCTAATATTCGCAAATAATGTTGTTTCTGCTAAAATATCACAAAACCATTCCTAACCAATTTGAAACCTTAAATCACCGCGAAGCAGATGAATCGTCGTAATAGAATTCGATGCTATCAGGACCGAATGGAAACCACAATCACAAACAACTCGAACAATAGAGAGAATCGCTGCAACTCTGCATATAAAACAGACATTACTGAGATTAATGTTAAGAAAATAAGTATTTTTTTTAACTTTTATTAATCACTAATAAAAACAAAAATCTCCTCTAAAAAACTCTAATTTGTCAAATTTTTGCAATTATTAAAAAAAATATTTTTTTTTTATAAAAAACCGTATTAAAAAGAAAACACATTAGAATCTTCTTTCCTTATAATATTAAAAATTAAGAATAGAGAACTATGGTTATATTCATGAATATAAACCAAAATAAAAGGAAAGAAATCTTCGTTAGAATTCCATTTGGGAAGGAAAAGCTGTCAAAACAGTATAAAAATCGAATATCCGCAAATGATGCTACTTCTGCTACCAAACCATTATAATCCCAAACAACTACACCGAAATATTTTTAAAAACCGCATTAAAAAGAATTAAACTTTAATTTGTCAAATTTTGCAATTATTAAAGATATATATTTTTTTTATAAAAAGCAGCATTAAAAAGAAAACACACTAAAATCTTCTTTTTTTATAATATTAAAAATTAAGAATAAAGAACTACGTTTATATTCATGAATATTAACTAAAATAAAAGAAAAGAAATCTTCATTCAGAATTAAACTCTAATCTGTCAAATTTTGCAATTATTAAAAAAATATATTTTTTTTGTATAAAAAACCGCATTAAAAAGAAAACACACTAGAATCTTCTTTTTTTATAATCTTAAAAATTAAAAATAAAGAACTACATTTATATTCATGAATATTAACTAAAATAAAAGGAAGGAAATCTTCGTTAAGAATTCCATTTGAGAAGGAAAAGCTGTCAAAAAAAGTCAAATTAACATGTCGTTTCGTATAAAAAACGAATATCCGCAAATGATGCTGCTTTTGCTACCAAACCATTACAATCCCGAACAATTAAACCAAAACACTTTTACTTGTCCTAATGGATTAACATAGATTTTTGTAGAAAAATAATAGATTATTTATAAAGGATAGGGAAATGCATGATGCATATAATATGGTATATGTTGAAAAAAAAATCCTTTAATTAATTAATTTAGTTTTAAAATAAATTACGTTTGGTTATTACAAAGCCACATTTGCATGCCCCATCATTTCTCTACACAACACAACCCATTGAATTTAAATTTTTTGAATAATATATAAATTTTTTGTAGAGAGAGAAAGCAAAACATAGGCTGCATAGGCTTTTGAGAAAGTTTTTAGAGTGAGAAACAAATCCGGACACCCAGAGAGCATAACACCACCAAAGAAACGCCGCACAACTTCACCGCCAACCACCATCTCCGCCTCCATATCATTTCAACTCACTCACTCACATTACAACAATCAAACCCTACCGGATAGTCTCTCTTCTTCTTCTTCTTCCTCTTTGCCCAGCCTATCCATAGCCTCTGTGTTTCTTCTTTTCTCTCTTGAACGATTTCTCCTTTAGCTAAAACTCCGCCCTTTTTACTGTCACAAACTACTAGGCGATCTTTGCGCACTCGATCGTTCTTTTCTTGCTGCGATCGCTCTGCTTTTTTAATATCGAGGATCGATCTGTGAGTGCCTTCTTTTTGTTATTTTTGAACATAAATTTTCAGGTGTGGAGGAGAAAGGAGATTTTGGCGTTAAGCTTGTTAGATGATCGGTTTTGTTTATTTAATTTTTTGCTTTTGTGAAGAAAAGCTTTTCTTTTTAAGATTTGTTTTAATGTTTTCTTGATGATCGGGTTGATATTTTTGTTCCTTACATATAATTGCATCATGTATGTTTTTTCAGAAATCTTTTGTTTGATTACATATGCTGTTTGTTGATAGACCTTGTAATTGATTCTTTGACATGTATGCAGCTGTTCACGTGTTCTATTTAATTGTTTAAATTTGGTTTAAATCACTGACAGATTGGGGAATGAACATATAACTTCGTGTTCAAAAATGGAATGTGCAATTTTAATATGTTTATGTTTAAATTGAGTTACATTTGCTTTATCTTATGTTTGCTAAAAGAAGTTCCTTGTGGTGTACAGGTTGCTTTTAAAGTAAGCAGTTTTTTTTTTAGTTGGCTTTTGTGTTTGATTTGATGTATGTTACTCATCAAAATATACATTACTTGGATGCTTTCTTGTTTTAGTTTTAAATTATATTCCTGATAGTGTGGTATTGCTGCAACTAGAAACTGTATGATCTCCTATAACTGACTTCTTTTTCTGGTATGATTTGAGTTATCTTTATAGATATGCTTTTAAGTTTAAATTTAGTTTCTTGCAGGTTTCTATTTATGGTGTATTTGTGTATTAATTTCATGTTTCTTGCGTGAATGGGATCTCTTAACTGACGTGTCAACATTGTTCGTTTTTTGATAATTTTTGTCCTTGTCTAGGAGAACGTGTAATGAACGGATGACTAGATGTTTAAATATTTGTGAATGCATGGCATGAGTTCAATCCACGTGTGACGCATGCCTATTTTCCAAAGTTGACGTGTCTTAATCGCAGGAAATCTGAAAGGAAATTGGGGATATAAGTTGAATGTGATTTGCATGGGGTGAGGATGCCAGAATTGAGAAGCGGAGCTCGAAGATCGAAGCGTCTTGATGATCTTCAGACTCTTCAACAACCTATTAGCCCTGCAGAGAATTGGATCCAACCTGCTCAAAACAAGACAAGAAGGAGAGTTGGTGGTAGAGGAAGGGGTGGAAATGGCACAGGTGTAGCAAAAGGGGCTTCACCGGCGTTACCCACAAGGCCAACTGCTGCTGGTAGAGGCCGGGGCATTAGGTTAATAGATCTAGATCCTGAACCTTGTGAGGTTGAAGCTGTGCCTTTAAGAGCTGAACCTGGTTTTAATCGAGTTGAGGTAGCGGCTGACAAAGATATTGCGATGGAAGGTGGAAGTGCAGATAAAGTAATGGGAGTTGAAGAAGATGGAAACGCGACTCCAGTTCCGGAGAGGGTATTTCCTTTTTGCTCACTGTTCTGTTATGGTTATTTGTGTATAAAAAAAGGGCGGCCCGGTCGCATTACGCGTCCCCGCTGAGCGAGTGTCCGGGGAGGGGTCCCACCACAAGGGTGTATTGGGGGCAAGCCTTCCCTTGCCAATTTAATTGTGTATAAATTTATAATTATTTAGTTAGGTTCAACCTGGACTATATGAACTTGTTGCTTTCATTAATAAAATTACCTGTACAGGAGCATGCTAGTTAAGGTAATTTTATACATGATGACGATAACTTAAAATTTCTGATATTATTCTTTCAACAAGTGGAATAAGTTAAATTATGACGTTAATTGAAGGTTCTTCAAATTATGCATTGTTGGTCAACGGTTGCTGTGGGCTTGTTAGCTCTAAATGATTTATTTTATTTTTAAACAAATTAGATGATTTTCTCCGAAGTTTAGCTGTCCATCATTGTTTCTTTTGCTAAGTGCAGGTGCAAGTGGGCGATTCTCCTGTATATAAAATAGAGAGGAAGTTGGGTAAGGGTGGTTTCGGTCAAGTTTATGTTGGCAGAAGGACAAGTGGTGGCACTGACAGAACTGGACCGGATGCAATCGAGGTATGGCTGGAGACCTCATTTTCATGCCTATGAATTTTTAAATTTTATTTGCAATTTGATACACTGACTTACCTTTCCTTGCAGGTTGCAGTGAAGTTTGAGCACCGAAATAGCAAAGGTTGCAATTATGGTCCTCCTTATGAGTGGCAAGTGTACAAGTATGTATATGCCCTTACTTTCTGAAATGGCATTTTGGAGATTTTATCTTCTGAACTTATACATATTCGAAATTTATTACTCATTCCTTTATTGACATCTTCCTTTTCCTTTGAACAGTACTCTAAATGGATGTTATGGAATTCCATGGGTGCATTACAAGGGTCGCCAAGGAGATTTCTACATTCTGGTGAGTGGTGTAATTTTAAGCTTCTAATGTCCAAAGTTTCTAAATTTGCTTACTGACTCTGAAGGAAGTTAAACAAATATTAGGTGATGGACATGCTGGGCCCCAGTCTCTGGGATGTTTGGAACTCCCTTGGCCAATCGTAAGAAAGACTAACTCTCTATTTCTCTCTTGTTATTGTACATACGGTTCCTGTGCACGAGCGTTTCTTTGAATGGGCATACATATGCATTTCCTCTTTTGCTTCTCCCTTTCCCCCCTGCTTTCTTGACATGCTTTTACCTGCAACAGGATGTCACCCAATATGGTGGCCTGCATTGCTGTTGAGGCAATATCAATTCTTGAAAAGCTTCACATGAAGGGGTGAGCATGTTAAGGATTTAGTCTTATTTCTTTCACTTTGTTTACCTTTGGCTTTTCATCCAAGTTGCAATTGGTTACAACTCTTATAACATTAAAATTTGCTCATCAAAGGTTTGTGCACGGGGATGTGAAACCTGAAAATTTTTTACTTGGTCAACCTGGATCTCCTGATGAGAAGAAGCTATATCTTATTGATCTTGGTTTGGGTATGTTTTCTTTCCTTCATTTTAATTTTGTCTCACTTAGCACAACCTCTATCTCACCATAAGCAAAGGCTATTTTGAGAAAAAATTGTCAAAAGTGCATTGGTCATACAAAACGTTATATAAAAAGAACAAATTGACAATCCTAAAACGACATAAAAAAACCTGGAGGGAGTAATTAAATTTGGCATCTGTCTTCATATGTGCGTGCTGTCTGTGCCACTAACATATTATTAGTTCAGCATCTAGATGGAAGAATGCATCGTCTGGTCAACATGTCGTCTATGATCAGAGACCAGATGTATTCAGGTGTGAGGAATTTATTATTTCTTCACACATTAATCTTCACCTAGGTTATTCATAATTTCCTAAATTATTGTACATATTGTATGGCAGGGGAACAATCAGATATGCTAGTGTTCATGCTCATTTAGGCCGAACTGGAAGTAGGAGGGATGATCTTGAGTCGTTGGCATATACATTGATATTTCTCATTAAAGGAAGATTACCTTGGCAGGGTTATCAGGTAGCATTTATTACTGTTTCTTGTGTTTGTATTGAGGATACATTTTCGTGAATCAATATCTGATATGATTTCTTTTTGTTATTATTTTGTTTATTGGACTACAGGGTGATAACAAGAGTTTTCTTGTTTGTAAGAAAAAGATGGCCACTTCGCCTGAATTGATGTGTTGTTTCTGTCCTGTCCCATTTAAACAATTCCTTGAAGCTGTTACTAATATGAAATTTGATGAGGAGCCCAATTACATCAAGCTGATATCTTATTTTGAAAGCCTCATTGAGCCTTGCACACCATTAAGGCCAATTAGAATTGATGGAGCTCTTAAGGTGATTATCATGGTTTCCTTCCTCCCAACACACGCACACATTCTTAATGACTTCTATGTGATGCTCTGACCTATTATCTTGAAATTTATATTTCCTTGGTAAATAGGTTGGGCAAAAGCGTGGAAGATTGCTTATAAACTTGGAAGATGATGAACAGCCCAAAAAGAAAGTACGACTAGGCAGTCCTGCTACACAATGGATATCTGTTTATAACGCGCGTAGACCCATGAAGCAGAGGTATACTAAATATCTTGCTTAATATTTGCTTGGCTATTGCTTCTACTTGAACTTTTAGTTGGTCTTGACTCATCTCTCCCTATATATGCTCCTTAAGGACTGTAATTCTGCAAGGGAAGCTGATCTTCTGATGATCATTCACACCTAGTTGAGTGAGCAAGCAATTGCTTGAAGAGTTTTCTGTTCACCTTTTTTTTTAAACTTTAAACTGGATTAAAAATACTTCACGATATTTTGTTTCTTCTGTACACTAATGAAGAATTTCCAGTATTTTCATCTGATCATGCTTGAATTGACTTAATAAGTTCATTTAATAAATGTTTATAAGTGTTTTGCTAGTAGTTTTTTGATAATATCCCCACGAGCATCAAACAATGTAATTGACTAGTAAGGTCGATGGAGGGAATAACTTCTCTCCTATATGATGTGAGAGTTTGCAATATGCTTGTAGGTCAATGAAGGAAAGTTACAAACTTTTTGCTGTAATATGTTTGATGAATAAGGTGTTGCATGGGGAAAGACAATAGATAGAGAGAACTGTAGTGTGGAGAAAGCAAAAAAAAAATGCTGATCAGTATATTGTTAACTTTGTTATGTAATTTGCATAAATGTCACTAAAATAAATATGGAAAAGACAGCATAAAATAATGTCGCGCTTATTAAGAAGTAGGAGAATATGTTCTCATTTCCTTTCTTATTTGTGAATCAATACTCAAATTGTTTGCAAGATTCTTAGTTTGCTTATATCTTTAGAAGATTTAGATTGGAAAATATATTTGCTTTTTCATCAATTGAGAAATTGAGAAGTAAACTATGATCCTAACTTGTCTCCTCGCCAATAATGGAGAAACGAAGAGAAGGGTCAGATCATATTGATGCTTTGAGAAATAAAATCAAATGAAGAACTTACAAACCTAAAAAGTAAATCTTTGTTTTTTCTGCACTTCTGATTTGTTTGTCTTGTTCTTATCAAGATGATATACCTTCCTTGAGAAGTAAATTTTTTCCTTCTTTTAGTTGCCAAAGGTTGTTGTTCCAGTCGACACAAAATGACGAAGTTAATAGTCCTCCTGCATGACAATAGTTTATTTTTGATTTTGACATTGGCTTAGTAAATATGACCACTAAAAGCAAAGAAAGAGATCGCAAATTGAGTGGTATATATATAGTTTTTGAAATACACGTTCCACTTGGAATGAAGTTTGGTGTGGAATCCTTTGTAAATGAATTTCTTTAACGATTAGGAATTTCTAGTAGTAATAATTAGGGCAGAATTGAATTAGGGAAGAGAAGGATAGAAGAAAAGAGAAGAACAGAGATTAGAAGAAGAGAATCCCAGAGTTTAGAAAAGAGAGGAAGAAGGAAAGAGAAAGTAAGAAAGTAAGATTTCAATAATTTTCATCTGATACCTTTTCCATACAAGGTATGACTATACAGACAACCCTACAGCTGTAAACAACCCTAAATAGCAACTAATTAACACTTAAATGTAAAACAATCAACCGCCTAATTAAATAGCTAATAATTCCCCTTCTAATTTCTCTAATAATTCGAATAATCGTGATAATACTTCCCCCTTTAGAGCATTCTTGTTACCAAGAATGTACGAAGTTTGGAATTCGGGACAAACAATCCATTGAATTTGTAGGGGGACGACATTGAACTTGAAAGGGCTATGTGGCTGTGACTGAAACATACCATCTTCATTGCTTTCTGGTTTATATTCTAGAGCATCATCACCCCATATGAATTTCATCTTGTAGAGTATAATCAGAAAAGCTTCCTCTTCAATGTTGGCTGTCAATTCTTCATTGTTTCATTATTTCTGTGATAGGAGCATGAAGATAATTCGTCTTTTCAAAAGCTTCCTCTTCAAGGTTGGCTGTCAATTCTTCTTCGTTCAATCCATTCGTGCTGTCTAAATCAGCTCCAAACACAACCTTGGATATAGACTCCAAGATTGGATTCATAACCCAATCCTTATGCAGACAGGCATAAGGGTTAGCCACCATTGGAACACCACCACAAGGCTGGATCTCATTCCCAAACATAACTTCATTACTCCCCGTCATTTTCAGCAAAACAAGTTGTCCCCGACCATCACTAGCATTTGCATGTCCAGCAAATGAGTAGCTCAATCCAAGACCTCTAGCACTTCTCTTTTGCTCATCATATTCATCACTGTCATGGTCATCTCGAACCCATTTCAGAACTAGGAGATTTAACTGACATTTATTGAGTTGCTGAGGGATTTGTAGTATCCTTTTCTGCTGAAGAAGCCCCAGTTGATCAACTGTTTGCTTTGCACTCACCACAAAAACATGAAGCTTCTCAGTCAGCGTAAATTCATCTTCATGATCCTGAATCTAATGGGCTAAAACAAGGGTTTGATTGCTCGGATTTAAGCCTTGTACAAGGTAGAAAGTACTCATTCCCCTCTCAAGTTTGACACAGCTAAAATGACGGGATGGAAATAACGATCGGCATAAAGGGTTTTGACCCTAAAAAAAGACCTCTTCAATATGCTCAAATATTGAGTCTACCTTATTAAAAGTTAGCAAGGCCCTCATCTTGAAGATGAGGCAGCACTTCAAATTCTTCAATCCAGGCCATGCTTGATTGTGTAGTATCACAAAGCAATAGGGCTGATGGAGACCATGGGTATCCCAACATTGTATACCATAGCTTTCATTTAGCATCCCTTTTAACTTGGCCACCCTTGCAAGCATACCACTATCATAGTCAACCGAGAACCCATCTATCCCCTTCTTACCTTTCTTCTTTTGCTTACTATCACTAGCCCTCTCACTACCTCCTCTTATTACCTTCACCAATGGAATTACTCCCCCCTTTAAATCATTCTTGTCCCCAATAATGTAACAATAAATAGGGCTGCTACATAGTCCAAACTTGGACTGGAAATTTGCTTGTCCATAGATGGATGAGGAATCCATAGGTAAACTATTATGAGCTGGTTGAGTTGGATTTCAGATTGTTGGGGGTGTTTGAGGTCCAAGGTGGAGTGGTGAATGGAGATTTGAAGAGTGGTTGAGTTATTACCCGTGTTTGGTTGATGTTAGCAGAAGTTTTGGTGTAGGAATGGTTAGTTTGGGGCCATTTTTGGAACTGGGGAAGATCTAAATGTAAGATTGGGCTTAGGAACCTCAATCTCATCGTTGAGATGGGTGTCCTGAAACCTAGCTTGCTTATAGGATTCCATGGGTTGATATGATCTTGATTCAGATTGACAGGTATCAGCATGTTAATAACAGTGGTCTGGTTCCTTACCTCTTCAACTATTCCTTGCACATAGGAATCTTCCAAGTCTACCTTCCTCTCACGTATCTCTCAAACTGCTGCTGGTGCTTGTCTAGGCTGTCCAACTTCCTCCAACAGTTGAACTGAAGAAGGATCCACTATTTCTTCAGTTTTTCCTTGCAAACTGAAATCTGGTGGCTCTAATTTTCTCTCAGGAATTTCATCAAACACTATGCAATTGAAGAAGGGTCTGTAACTCCTTGTCGTTCATCAAACCTTTGCTGCCGCTCACGATACTCCCTGCTGTACTGTTCCATTTACCGTTCATATTCTTCCATGGCCGGAGAAAAGATGGGTCTCTGATACCGATGTAACAATTAGGAATTTCTGGTAGTAGTAATTAGGGCAGAATTGAATTAGGAGAGAGAAGGATAGAAGAAAACAGAAGAACAGAGATTAGAAGAAGAGAATCCCAGAGTTCAGAGAAGAGAGGAAGAAAGAAAGAGAAAGTAAGCTTTCAATAATTTTCATCTGATACCTTTTCCATTCAAGGTATGACTCTATATAGACAAACCTACTGCTGATGTGGAAGCAGTATAGAATCCTACAGCTGTAAATAATACAACTGTTACGGCTGTAAACAGTCCTAAATAACAACTAATTAACACTTAAATGTAAAACAATCAATTGCCTAATTAATAGCTAATAATTCCCCTTCTAATTTCTCGAATAATTCGAATAATCGTGACAATTTCATACATGGTATGCCCTAAAGCATGGAGTTGAGTTCATTTTCATAATCTTTTGCTTGTAATTAATGGAATTCCTCAATAGGCACATTTTTTTATTTATTTCTAGGAAAGTAGATCCGCCTAGTCATTCTAGGTTGCTTATGCACCCTTTATGTGGCCCCTCACAAAATTAAAGCGTATACACTAGGAATTTTGTCTTCAAAATGTTGCTTTCTTTTGAAGACAATGTGGAAATCCATTTTTCAAGCTTCCATCTATTTTTCTGTGGACTAAGGTTTAGGAATTTGCAGTTACATGGAATTGAATTCCTTCTTTTTTGCCATTCCAGGCACCCAAAATTAGCATTGCTAATCAGTTTTCATTGTTCTTGGATTTACAAACTGGTAACTTCATAAGTTGTACAGAAATACATGCCTGTTTGAAACTCTGTCAACAAAAGTTAAATTTAGTCTTTTGTAGAGGAATGTCGTTGGGGAATGTGGACTGGGATTAGTGATAGCTGAATATGGAGATCGTTTGAAGTTGAGATTACTAGAACTGGAAAATAATTGTAGAACAAAGAATGATTTGAGGAATTGAAGGAGAGTCTCATTACTTTATTTTCTGAGCAAGATGATGGATAAATTGTTTTAGTCCTCTTGGTGTATTACTTTTTTTTTTCTTCATTTCGTTTGAACTAGTAGGTTGTTTGACATTCCTTAGCATCAAAACTAGCGTCGGTTGTTACCTCTGATGTAACGTTATTGTTTTTAGAGAATTGATAGTTGAGGTAGAATTGGTGGGTCGAACATATATTTAGATATGCTACTTCACTTTGAAAAGGATGTTAGTTGCTAATAAACATTGATTTACCCAATTTAGTGAAAATATAAATTACAATAAACATCTTCTTCTGTTGTTTGTTTGTCTTGCTTAAGAACAAGTGGAGCTTTCATTGGACTTGCAGATATCACTATAATGTAGCAGATGCTAGGCTGCGGCAGCATGTGGACAAGGGTAATGAAGATGGCTTGTATATCAGTTGTGTGGCCTCTTCAGCTAATCTCTGGGCCCTAATCATGGATGCTGGAACTGGTTTCACTTTGCAGGTTTATGAACTGTCGGCTGTTTTCCTGCACAAGGTTGTACTTTCCAAACAATATTGATTTTCTTCTGCCTGTGACTTGTGTTTTCATGGGCTATAACTTTGTTTATCATTTTCAATTTATTTATCAGGATTGGATCATGGAACAGTGGGAGAAGAACTTTTACATCAGTTCAATAGCTGGTGCAAGTAATGGAAGTTCATTAGTCGTTATGTCCAAAGGTTAGTAACTGTTTGAACTCAACATGATTAATCTGGCTTAAATTTGGGAATCTGACATATACGAGTACTACTGTTCATTTGAATTCGAAGATAGGAGGCTGAAAATCGTAATTATGCAGGAACTACTTACACTCAGCAGTCTTACAAAGTGAGTGAATCTTTCCCTTTTAAATGGATCAATAAGAAGTGGAAAGAAGGGTTTCATGTCACATCCATGACTACTGCTGGCAGTCGATGGGGTGTGGTGATGTCCAGGAATGCTCCATTTTCTGATCAGGTAGGTGACTTTTATTGGAAATGGAAGCATTATATTCTTTCTTACCCTTGCTATGTATTTTTATATTTTCGATACAATCATCCCAGCCGTATTTTATTTTGACTCATTCCTCTTGTACTTGGTAAAGGTAGTAGAGCTTGATTTTTTGTACCCAAGTGAAGGAATACATCGGCGATGGGAAAGTGGTTACAGGATCACATCTATGGCTGCCACTGCTGATCAAGCAGCCTTCATATTAAGCATACCAAAACGTAAAATGGTTGATGAAACTCAGGAAACTCTCCGTACCTCTGCCTTCCCAAGTACCCATGTAAAGGTATCTTGGCTTCTCTCATCTTCATAAATTAGTATCATTAATCTGGTGTCCTTTTTACATGTTCTGACATACTATTTATTTTTTTCATTGCAGGAAAAATGGTCAAAAAACCTGTATATCGCATCGATATGTTACGGGAGAACAGTCTGCTAATTGAGGATCAGAGAATTTTATGGTTCAAAGTTTGAAAGCTGAGAGTTTAGGCATGAAATTGGCGGGGTGCAACTAAACAAAAATTCATACTTGTCATGTATGTAGGTATAAAGATTGTAAAATGGGAAAAGGTCAAAGAAATAGAGAAAAGTGAGAATATGAGAGGTGGGGGGTGCCCTGAGCCAAAATTTGTGGTGGTGGGTGTAATGAATTGACTTGATGAAACATTTTAATATAATTGCAGCCATGTGGTGGTGCTTCATTACTTTCTTTCATTGTGCTTTTGGCCTTCGAAGGTTTTCATAAATGGAAGCGGACATATATAATAGGGTTGTAAAATGGGTAAATGGGTTAACACAATCCAATTCATTTAATATAATAATGGGTGGTATAACCCATCTTTTAATGGGTTGAGTAGCATGATCCCTTTATTAAGGGTGTTGTTAAACCCAGCCCCAAATTCCCACCCCTAGTCCCGTGAAAGGACGAAAATACCCTTTCATGGGTTTTGGGGAGGAAAAAGCTATTTTTTTTGCTCTCCCGACACGCGGGCGTGTGACTATCACGCCTCACCGTGTGGTCGGGCGTGATAGCCCCACGTCTCACCGTGTGGTCGGGCATGTAGCGATCACGCCCGACCACACGGTGAGGCGTGGGGCTATCACGCCCGACCACACGGTGAGGCGTGATAGTCACACGCCCGCGTGTCGGGAGAGCAAAAAAAATAGCTAGTCCGCTATTGAATTAAATCCGTAAATACCTATTACGTAAAAAAAATTAGTCCGTTGTTGAATTAAACCCGTAAAAAAATTAGTCCGCTGGTCCACATCTAGACGACGAGCAGGTGACGGGATGGATTTCCCCCCGATAGTAGGCCGCTCCATCTACAAAATTACACTAAATTAATCTAAATATTTAACATATAAATTACAATCGAATTAATATCAAAATTTCATATATAAATTAAACCCCAAATTAATGTAAACATTTAACAATTTAATTAAAACGTAAATATAATTTTTTTTTTTAAAAACATTTCCAAAACCCCTCGGGCGTATGAACATCACGCCCGAACCATAGGTCGGGCGTATGAACATCACGCCCGACCTATGGTGCGGGCGTATGAATATCACGCCCGACCTATGGTGCGGGCGTGATAGCCTCACGCCCGAACCACAGGTCGGGCGTGATATTCATACGCCGGAACCGTAGGTCGGGCGCGATGTTCATACGCCCGACTGCGATTCCGGCGTTTTTAAAAAATCACCCACAGATTCAATTTTTAACTTAAATCAAAAAAACAAAAACGGTAAATCTTATTATTTTCGCTTTCCCTTTACGGTTGTTATTACACTCCATGTTTTGGTTCACAAATTAGTCCGGATTTGATCAAAGAGTGTGTAGGGTATTTGAGAGGTTTTGTGTTTTTTCAAATTTTGGGTAAAGGGTAGTTTGGTCTTTTTACGGGGCTAGGAGTGGGAATTCATGGCTGGGTTTAGTAATCCACCTTTATTAAAAGGGTTACGGAGGTTGATTCCTTTAAGCCAATTAGATCTAGTTAAAACATAAAAAAAAAAAAAAATTGTGAAAACAGAACTACTTGAAAGACAAAGCGAAGTGTGCAAAACTTGAAGTGATTTTGATGATAAAGATGGATAAAATTGATTGTTTTTTATTGTGTTTAATTTTAATATCTTTAATCACTTGATTAACAAGGAAATTACATGAATTTATATTTATGACAAATTTTATTTTAAATTTTGTCAAATAGGAAGTTACCAATAACTGGTTAATTTTAAGAAGGTTGAAACTCTGGTTAAAATTTAAAAACGATTCTGATATTTTTAAAATAAAAATGACGGATATGATCTAATGTATATAAAAAGGGTTAAGTGCATCATTGGTCATTGAACTTATTAAGGCGTATTGCTTTGGCCAACACACCATTTTGCTTGAAGGTACCACAATGAAGCAAAAATTTATTGAGGTGAATATTAGGATCTTCGTGTGATTCCCCATCGAATTGCCCTGAATTTTGAATCATAGCAGGTTTGATCTCGAAGTTGTTAGCATCCACTGCTGGATCAATAATGCTTGAAGTGACCTCCGACCGTAAAGGTTTGAGCAGATCATGAATAGATGGAAGGTTAGCCATCTTTTCTTTTTCTTCTTTTATCACTCTTTGCTCGTGTTGAATTCTGCGACTATTTCTTTCAATTTCTATATCAATATACAAAGGAAATATACAAAGGAGATGGGCTTCTAGTTCTTCAGTAAACAAGAAAAAAAAAATAAAACTTGGATTAATGAGAATTCTTTGAAATAGTATCAAATAAAACTAGTCCCTAACAACAACGTCAAAAATTTGATCGGCTAAAAATGTATAACTATTAAGAACAAGTGAATCCTATCGTACACAGTAATAAAGTTTCTATAACAAAGAAGTAAAGCGATTAAATAATTAATTTGTTTAATATATGAACGAGAGGCTAGAGGATCCCCGTACTAACTCATATGGATCAATAAATGCATATTGTGTGTATTAAAGCTAACTTGAGACGCTGATTTTCCATTACAAAATAGTAATTTCGACCAAGAACCACTAAATCCACTTCAAACACTCTTAGGCCTATGCTTGGTTAGGCAAAATCCTTGATTGTGTTTGAAGGCATTAGACTCTATGAAAACCAAGGTAAGCCGTAACCTACACCACGAAGCCGCACTATCTGGTTAGGGAATAGGATTAACTAATATGCTAAGCTAAATTGTTTACTTGGTTAGGTTTCTTAGATAGAGGTAAACGATATTTTAGTTAATTCTCTAATCAAAACTCCTACAACATAACATAAACACCTATTTAATGATTTATACTTGTTAAGCATGGTTCACCTCCAGTGGTTTAGCTCATGTTTGAGCTAAGACACAAAGGAATAATGAGACGGAATGTATATGAACTCATGCTCAACAAGTTTTGATTATCAATTCAAAGTTAGAATGAAAGAGAATGTAGATGAAGAGAAACTTGAATTTAATAAACTTACTTGAGAATAAAAGGTGCAATAACAAAGTAATGTCTAAGCTTGCTAAATAAACGAAAATAGAACGAAACTATAAACTAAAACTGAAGTGAAAACGAATTAACAAACTAAAATAGCACGAATGTTTGTAAAACATAAAAAGCCTAAGATACAAGTATCTGAAATACGACGTAGAAGTTCCTACCCATAGGAACCTTAAAACGTCCCCTAATGCATCAGTAAATCTTCTATCCTTCTTATTGTCGAATTAAAGTTGGAGAAGTAGGATAATACGAGTGTTTCTAGGTAGAGTTTTGTTGTGGCTATAATTATGGACTCGGTCGTAGCTCATCGAGCAGCATCAAGGTAGCTCGTCGAGCAACCGTGTAAATACGCATTCTGACTTTGACTTTGTATATCCTTAGTTGACTCTAAATTGACTGCTCGTCGAGTAACCATGCTCAGCTCATCGAGGAACATTGAATAGCTCGCAGAATTCTCCAATTCTCTTCGTTTAAAGCCTGAAACTGTTACTTGAAATAACTATAAAATTTAATCAAGATCAAAATATGATAGAAAACACTTATAATTAGGGAAAACACATAAAATGACTAAAAAAATAAAATAAAAAAATTATACTATAAAACCCTATCTAAAGTGGTGATAACAAGTAACACAATTCACCAAAACTATGAAATAATATCCTTTGACTTAAACCATATTCTAGGAATACGTAAAAAATGTAATTAAACAAAAATATGTGAAAATAATAAACACAATTCACCAATAATCATTCAACAATGTTTAAAAGTGAATTATAATAAAAAACAAATAATAATAGAATATATTTTGTTATGATAAACTCATAGGTGCTGCACTGCCTAACCAGCGTCACCCAGAAAACTGAAAAACGTCTAGAGGGCAAAAAAAAAAAACCTAAAAGATTAATAGAGAAAATTTAAAACAAATTGTTGACCACCTAGGTTCTGGCGCCATTTTCTTAAACACTACTCCATCCGTTTCATAATATTTGTCTTTCTAGAGAAATTTTTTTTGTTCCATAATGTTTGACGTTTTGATTCAATCTATATATATTAATTGATGTTTTACCAAATACACCCATATTTAAGTTGCTTTTTTATTTTAGGAATAGATAAATTAATTGATAGATACAATTAATACAAGGATAACAATGTCTTTTAGTTAACATTAATTACATTTCTTAATTCTTATGCTTTAACCTTAAAAGACAAATATTATGGAACAGAAGGAGTAATTAGCAATATATACATTACTTGCAGATGTTTGATTGTTGCCTTGCTGCTAGGGGTGAGCATGGTCCGGTTTGGTCCAAAAACCAAATCAAACCGAATTGGACCGAACCAAATTAACTATATTTTTTAGGACCAAACCAAACCAAATTATAATTCGGTTTGATCTGGACTGAACCAAATTATTTCAGTCCGGTCCGATTTGGTTCATATTTGGACCAAACAAAGCACTAGAGACCTACAATTACTTGTACCTTCACTAACTAAACAATTATATAAAAAAAATAATCATATAATTAGTTTTTCTTTTGTATATATAATTAGTTGAGAGAGAAAAAACATGTTTAATTGTTTTTTCTTTTCTATATATAATTAGTTAATTAATTTAAAACCTTAAAATTAAGAGTAGTACATATTATATTTCGGTTTGGTTTTGTTCGGTTTTGGACCAGACCAAACCGAAAACCAAACTAGCATAAAAATTAGGACCGAACCAAACCAAAATATAATTTGATCCGGTTTGGTTCGGTTTTTTCGGTCCGGTTTTTTCGGTCTTTGGATTTTCGGTTCAGTTCTGCTCACCCCTACTTGCTGATGTGATGTAGATGGAATTAAACTTATAATTTGATTATACTGGCTTCTAGTCAACATGAGAGGCCTCATGTTGAGTGGGTAATGCAAAAACTCTGTTGAGATTAGGCAAGGGTTCTTGAACCGATATTTGGGACTAAATGGTAGTGAAGTTATTATTTAGCCATTTGTGAAATATGATCACTTAGGTCCTGTTGGCTGATTACATTAGTTGTTAGCTGATTATCTTTTTTGTTAGTTGATTTGATTAGCTGAATGTGTAAATTTGTTTGATAAAACTTAGCTGATTGCTAATAGCTGTTTGTGTAAAATGATAAACAATGACATGGTAAGACATTTATTTGGGGGTTAAAGAGTAGTAATTAGGGATAAAAATGTCTTTAAAAAGGACAGAGCAATAAGCTAATTAAAAAAGCTCGTAAAACCAGCATTTTCAAAATTAGTTTTTGGACCCAACAAACTGTTTTAAACAACTCTTCACCGAATACCATTATTACAGATTTGACTAGTAAAATACTTTAAATTGTCTCAAACCTCTAATTTTACCTCCATAAGCTCTTTAAGAAACAGGGCCTTAATCTGACTCTTCATGACAACTGGTCAGAGAGAAGCCAACGTCCAGCGAACCCACTCCGATTAGCAAGGGCAAAAGGAAGGTTGAAGATAATTAATGTATAGCTAATATATGTATTTCATGTACTTCATATGGATAACATCTCTTTCCTACCTACCACTTTGGTCATTCTGAAAATGCACTTTAATAGTCATCAGACACATGTCAGTTTTGTGTTGACTTTATGCTGTTCGGATTGTGACAACGTCAGGTGGTGCACACTGCCAAGTGTCAATGTTTTATTGGGCCTACGACATTCGGATCTCTGAAGTGTCAAGGGTACGCTCTATCCTTTGTCTCATTTTCTGTGCACAACCGTTTACAGTAACAGTTGCTTCTTCCAAACCGTACGAGTACCTGTTGCATCTTCGGAGAATATTCCTTTCCCCAAATCGGACGCCTCCCGTTGATCTTCCCAATACGAAGGATGACGTTATTCCACATATGAACTAATCATTAAGCTTAACTCATCTTCACACTAACCCGAAATTGACAATATTCATAGCTGATAATTGCCACCTCTACTGCTTGGATCAGAAGTTTTGTAACTATATATCTGTTAACAAATTTGGTTGTATGATTATAGAACAATTAAGTAAAATATGCTCATAATCATCCGACAACTCCGACTTCATAATATTTAACCAGGGCTTCTGCAAGGAATAATATTCTGGTATCCCAAGGAGAAAAAAAACTCTCAATTTTTCCTTCTCCGTTTTCTTTTTCCGGTGTTCTGTCCTTTTCAATGAGACAAAACCCTAAATTCAATTATGATTTTCTGCTTACCTCTAGTATTAATATAATGCCTGTCAGTTTGAGAAAATCAAATCTATCTTCATGTCGAATTTTAGGAATCTATAAGAAGACGACTTGAAGAAAACGTAACTAGCAGAGATTCAACAATTTGAAGATGCCGAGATCAGGTTACAGGTAATTCTCCTTCAACTCAATTGCTATTTGTGTGTTAACCGATTCATTGTGTGTGTTTTTTATAAGTTATTTCAGTTTTTTTTTTGTTAAGAAAACCCCTAATTTCCAACTTCGCCGTATTATCTTATCCATTGCAATCTATGTTTTGTATCTGTTAAATTGAGTATGGTTGGGATGAGTCTATTAAATAGTGAATATGTTTAAGGCTATTAAATTAAGTATTAACTATTAACTGAAGGTCGATCGATATTGCAGGCTTGATTGCGTTTAGTCTGTGAAATTTATCGTCCTGAGAAATTTAACAATATGCCCGGCTGCTCCTCAGGAGTAGTCTGTATTCTCCTATTTTTGTGAAGCCTTATGCTTATGCTATACTATTTATATTTTCTCATCCCGCATGGATTTCAAGTTAACCAGCCATGTTGGTAGGTAGTTCTAGTGGCGAAAATAAAGGATTAAGATTAGGCCGGCATGAAATTTTAACATTTGCTGCCCTTCTGATCTAATGCAATTTTTGAAGGTCTATTGACTTTCAACATGTTACTTGTTTTCACATTTAGACTGCTATTCACAAGTCTTTCATCGAACACGTATTTTAAGCTACAGTCATATCATGATGGGGATTCAAACTATAGTATAGTTAAGAAAATTTATTAGAGCATGTCTAAATCTGTGAAAAAAATGCAAAATATGGCTCATGTACCTGTCTATTTGAGCTGTTTGAGTCTTACCTTAAAATTTTAAGAATGTTTAGCATTTTATATAATGTTCTTCATGGTTGATAATGGTCAATATGTTAATTTTTACTAGATGGAAGGAGAATCTCTTCATAAAATATTGTCTAGACGTCTTAAATTTCTTAGTTTTTACTAGATAGTCATGGAAGTGTGGGTAAAGTATGTAATTCTGCTGTACGTAGAGTATGTTTGTATGTGAAGTGTCGGTAGAGTATGTAATTCTGCTAGAGTATGTTTGTATGTGAAGTGTGGGTTTCTTTTGTTTCTATGCGCTTTGCTTGATTTTTGCTTTAGTCAAGTATTTACTATATTTAGTCTTATTGATCTCGAAATTCGGGGCTGAAATTTGTGTATTTACTATAAGATTGTGAAATCTTGTATTGTGTACATTTTGGAAACGTAACTTCTGATCCATTATCAATTCAAGATTTACTATTTGAGTTGAAATTTGTTCTATTAATCACCTCTTGCCTTAGAAATGTTTTGTTGACACCCTAATTGGTGTTAGAAATTTGTATTATGATCAGGGTTTTTATGATAATATGGACAAAAGTTGAGCTTGTATGAATGGAGTCTCATATTTTATAACGGCTGCAATTGAAAAAGTGTCTATCAATGGTGAAATATGTTATCCATGATGTAAACGTTCACATAAATCCTTACTTGATCCAGAAGAAGTGGAAGTCAACTTGATTTGTCATGGCATGAAACCAACTTATCAAATTTGAGTGAATCATGAAGAATCAGTCCCTTCATCTTCAAGTGTTAACCCTCATAACCTAGAAAATCATGTAGATCAAATAACTGCAAATGTCTAAATTCCATTATATTGAAATTCTTTTACAAATTTGCGAGATTACAAAATCAAGCCTATGAATAAAAACTAGGGAAAAAAAAGAAACATTGTAATAATATTACTTAAGTTGCACTCATAATTTGCAGCTAAGGAAAACGCTCAAGAGATACAGATACTGCACCTGAAGCAAAAAACATTATTCCTGAGCCTGACATTGCGTCTTAAACCTCGTCTTGGTGCAATATAGAAGTACCCTGAAATGTACATTACCAAAATTGTCGACAGAAATCCTGAAGGAAGTCCAATCACTGCTGTTTCCCATGAAAACCAGTCCTCCCAATTTTCATTTTCTGTTTTTGTCTCTGGTGGCTGAGGCTCTGAAGTGTCACAGGGAGCCTGAATTTGCATCCCACACAATCCAATATTATTGTCATAAGATTTTGGATCATTCATCCTATCCATTTGAGGACCATTAGGAATACGTCCCTGAAGCTTGTTGTTGCTCACATCCAATAATGTGATCTGTAACAGCTTTCCAAATGTTGGAGGAATTTCACCTGAAAGATTGTTGCTCGACAAATCTAAACTCTCCAAGTTTTCTAGATTACCAAAACTCATTGGTATTCCTCCTGAAAATTTGTTATTTGATAAATTAAATGACTTGAGATTTTTCAAATCACCTAAAGTATCAGGAATTTCACCTGCTAATTTATTGTTTGACAGGTCTAATAATGTGTACAGATAAATATTTTGGCTGGGAAGACCTTGCTGCAGCTTCTTCCAAAACACTTGTAAAGCATTTAACTGATGATCCTGTGAGAAGAAAAGGGAAGGAAAGGTCTTGTAGGTGATGATATTTGGTGAGGAAGCATCATGATCACGGATCATCCCTGTAAGATTTCCCAAATTAGGTGGGATTTTTCCACTAAGATTGTTTCCAGAAATATCAAGTATTTGAAGAGCAGTGAGATTTGACAGATTAACTGGGATAGATCCTTGATAGAAATCTCCATGGTCAAAAGATTATTTCCTAAATCCAAAAAGCGTAAATCTTTCAAATGCAAAAATGATGATGGAATTCCTCCAGAAAATCTATTGTCTCGTAGTATCAAAACTTGGAGATTACTGAGATTCCCAATCTCCACAGGAATGTTACCTTGGAATGAGTTAAAACCCAATCTCAAGTTTTCCAAGTTGGAAACTTGTCCGGCTTTGAAATCTAACGAGTGGAACAAATTCTCAGTGAGATCGAGACCCTGCAGACTACTCAAAGAAAGCAGCTGTGATGGAATGGAGCCATTGAAACTATTGTATTTCATATCAAGCCTTCGAAGATTAGAAAAATTGGCAAAGCCAAGTCCAGAGATTTTACCATGTATATCATTATAAGAAATGTCAAGATCAATTAGTTGTTGCAAGTTAAACAATGGAACCAAAACATCAGAACTCAAATTGAATGGTGATGAATGGGTGAGATTGGAGAGAGAAAGTTGGGTGACCTGTTGTCCTTCATCACAAGTGACTCGATCCCAGTCGCAGCAATCAGAAGCAGAAATGGAAGTGTTCCAAGATTGAAGGAGTAAAGAAGAGGAAGTGTTTCCCAAGAGAAGAGCTTTGAAATGGAGGAGGGCTTCTTTCTCATGCTGAGGGCAACCATGGCATGGACTTGAGAAGAAGAAGATGAAGAAGAACAAGTATATGCAGAATAACAGGTTAGTTTGCCCATTTAAATTGCTGTTTTTTCTGTTTGCACATTTCTGCACTTGCAATTTTAATATAATATCTTATCTCCGTTGACTTGACTTAATAGAGAGTTGTTCAGGCATATGGAGAAGTAGATGGAGATGTTGATCATAGGATTAAATCTGGTTGGACGAAGTGGAAGAGTGCTACGGGATTCCTTTGTGACCCCGGCATGCCAAATAGATTGAAGGGAAAATTCTACCGCACGGCAATCAGACTCATAAGATGTCGGTGGCGGAGATGCGTATGTTGAGATGGATGTGTGGTCATACGAGAAAGGATCGGGTGAGTAATGAAATAATTAGGACAAAAGTAGAGGTTACATCTATTGAGAATAAAATGAGGGAAAACCGACTAAGGTGGTTTGGCCATGTAAGACGAAGAGCGTTTGATGCGCCGGTTAGGAGGACTGAAGAGTAGCAAAGGGATGTAGTGCTGCGGGGTAGGGGAAGACCTAAGCAAACTTGAAGGAGGGTGATCGAGAGTGATATGAGTGTATTGGAGATTGAGGAAAATATGGTAGTGGATAGGAAAGAATGGAGGGAGAGAATCTCTGTCGTTGATACAACTTGATTTCACGGTTTTATATGATGGTTCATGTTAGCCGACCCCGAATCATTTCGGGACTAAGGTTTTGTTGTTGTTGTTGTTGTTGTTGTTGTTGGAGTGATGTTTGATAAAATTGAAAATTACTTACTGAACAAATAAGTATTGCTAGTAATTTGAAGTATTAAATAGGCTTAATGCTTCTCCAACCCCCTTAACTTGTCCAAATTGGTCATTTTACCTCTTCAACTCATCGAATGTCCTATTTACCCCATTAACTTCATAAAAATGGTATTTCTTACCCTCTTAACTTGTCCAAATTTGTCATTTTACCATTTCTCAACTCATTGAATATCCTATTTACCCCATTAACTTCATAAAAGTTGTATTTCTCACCACTTATGATCCTATTTACCCTCTTAACTCCATAAAAATGGTATTTCTTATCCCTTTATAATAGTAAAAAAAGTTGAAAAGAGAAAGAACGAATAAAAAATACAAATAACAAGAACATTAATATAAACAAGTTAAATACATTATATGTAGGGATAATGTATCAAAATAGGCCTATGATTTTTGGGGAAGTATCAATTTAGGTTCCACTTACAAAATAGCATAAATATAGGTTTAACGTTTAAAAAAAGTTATCAATTTCAGCTTCGATAACGGATTGTCAGGGGTGAAAAATACCACTTTCATGGAGTTCAGGGGGTAAATAGAACATTCTAAGAGTTGGGGGGATAAATGGACAAGTTGAGGGGGTGAAAAATACCACTTTTATGGAATTAAGGAGGTAAATAGGACATTCGATGAGTTGAGGGGGTAGAATGACCAATTTGGACAAGTTAAGGGGGTTGGGAAAGCATTAGGCCTATTAAATATTAGGGTTAAGGTGCAAAAATACCCCTAACGTTTTAGACCAGGAGCAATTTTACCCCTAACGTCTAAAATGGTGCAATTTTACCCCTAACGTTAGAAGTTAAGAGCAATTTTACCCCTAACGTTAATAAATTGGGTCAATTTAAGAAATAATTCATCAAACTGTCTTCTCGGTCATTAATCTTGTTATCTACACTTCATACGTGTGTAATTTTATCAGTAACAAATCACAAACATTTGTTGGGATGTGAAAAAAAATAAAAAAAATAAAAAAATACACTGTCTTTTTTGTACAGATTAGACAAAAAAAATTCAAAAAATCCACCGAATCTATAAATATTAATCTCAAATTCTATAATTAAATTATAAAAAACATGAAATCCTTTTTTTAGAACGAATTGTTATGCAATTGGTCCAGAATAATGAACAAAAATATCGGTGTTCTATAATACTGTCTGAAATTGATCCAATTTATCAACGTTAGGGGTAAAATTGCTCTTGGCTTCCAACGTTAAGGGTAAAATTGCACCATTTTAGACGTTAAGGGTAAAATTGCTCCTGGTCTAGAACGTTAGGGGTATTTTTGCACCTTAACCCTAAATATTATAAGTGTTGAAAATATTAAATGATATAATTGTTATTCTATACGTATGTTTTTAAATTACGAACATATTATTTGAAAGGATCAATTTTATTAGGATTTGTTTGGCAGAAAAAAAAAGAGTGTTAGAATTTTTGAAATTGAGAGGACATACTTTGCTTTGGATTTATTTTCCTAGATTTGACTTGGTAGTATTTAATTTCAGCCATTAAAAATGTGGACATAGTGTGTGGTTATGTCGATGTTTATTGACTAAATGTGATGTGAGAACCATCCCATGAATTGATAGAAATATGATTTGTAGTGTAAGAATAAAAGTTTCCTTGGCAATTGTGGAAAAATGATATTGATCTGTAGCGTAAGAACAAAGTAAGTATAACTTCTATTATATCTTGCCAAAAAGGGTAAATACTCGAGCAAGAAGAAATTAGCAAAACCATCTGTCCGAGAAAGCGCAGTGGCATGTATGAGTGAGGTTGAGCCTGTACGAGGTTTCTGGGATTTGAAATATTTAATGACGTTCTGGATTTTGAGAAGAGCTTTGAGGTCCCGGTATTCATAAGAGCTTTAAACAAAGAGAGGCTTTCAGGTAATAATTACAATTATTACTTGCAAACATGACTCGGATTTTCTATATTGTTATAAACACATTACATATCTTCCGACATGATATTAACGTATTTTTGAATGATTAGTGTTAAAAGGTTAATCCAAAAATGATTTAAAATATTTAAAAATGGTGCATCCTGTATTTTTAAATAGTCACCATTAATAATACGTACATAGTAAAATTACATGTGATCCAAAAACACAACACAAAGTCAACATTAACCCTATCATGTTAACACGATTATAACACGATAGTTTTTGAATTGGACTAAGGTTGATTCATTTTGACACTAATTCGGACCTGACACGATACAAATCCGATAATTGTAACCTCTAGCTCAAATGACATAAGACATAATTGCAAGTAAATAAAGACACAATCAGTAAAACTCATTTTCAAAGCTTTGAAAGATAATGAAATTGATGGTTTGGCTTCAGAATTTCTTTATGTATTTTTTTAAGATTAATATGTATAATTGAATATATATCTTTTAGGACTCCAAATTATCAAAATCATTGATCAAGGCATAATATCTATTTGCCTCCCCAAACTAAGGCTTTAAAGTCAATTAGGATTCCAAATTATCAAAATCATCAATCAGATCCTGAACTAAGCAAAAATCACCAATTTTAGAGACCTGATTAATGATTTTGATAGTTTATGGTCCTAATTGATTTTGAAATTTTAGTTTGGGAATCCAAATAGAGATAATGCCTTTAATCAAATTCAAAACTAAAAAGTGGTTTTGCACTTCATATTTTTTGGCATTGGTACGAATGATTAGCAATTTTTGCATAACATTTTAATTTCTTGATTTTTCGCATAACATTTCCTTTATATTTTAAGAACTAAACATAAATATGATTAGATAATTTGTTGTCCATGTAAATAAATTGTCTAATTATTTATCAATTTTTTTTTAAATACTATTAATAAAATAACACGTGCATTGCACAGAATTTCGACTAATTTCTTTTAAAAAATATAACATATATATAAATCGAAAAACCGATCTAAATCCATTTTCATATTTTTCTTATCAATACTCGTGAAATCCATCAAATATAACGGCAACCAGTAATAGCAGTTGTACCGAAGGTGGAGACCGTAACCATGCAGAACAAAAAGTTCTGTTTATGACCATAAAAACATAAATTCTTATTATGATACCAATATTTCTTATTGTGAAAATAAAAGAAATACATATAACAAAACCTTTGGTTGGTTAAGGATCCCTCATAAGATATGAGATATCCCAAATAAATGAGGACAAACAATAAGGCTCCATCTTTATCTTTATCTTTATTCATACTAGCAGCTTTCTCAAGCTTCCCAGCCTCTAAGAACCGTAGCTCTCGCAACTCGGTTAACTCCTAGCGTAAAAGCCCCCATTCGGAGATCGCAATTATGCGTCTTGCACATCTCTTTCATGTCTTTGAAACCTCTGTTCATGTATTTTTTAAGTTCATTATTCACTTTCTCTTCATCCCACATGAATCCTTGAATGTTCTGCACCCACTCAAAGTAACTTACGGTCACTCCCCCCGAATTTGCATATATGTCCGGAAGTATAACAACTCCTTTTTTAGATAAAATCTGCGAAAAGTAGGCGAATCACCGTTAATGACATTGCAGGATTCGGTATAAGAGAATGTAGTTAGAAATGTAAAGTAGTAAGAACAAACCTCGTCCGCCTCTGGATCCGTCGGATGGTTAGCTGCTTCAATGATGAATTTGGCTTTTACATCATTTGCATTATCCCTTCAAACACACCATAGAAACACAAAAGCCAATTAGTTAAACTACAGAAGATGTTCATGTTTGAGGCTGCTGATATAAGCTATGTTGCACGAAAACTAACTCTGGAAACGTTATTTCTAAGAAAATTTAGCTAGAAAACCTAATGGAAACTGAAAAGAAACAGGAAACGCTAGTGAAGAAGAGTTTCAGTGCAACATAGGATATAAGAAATGAACCTGTTGATGACACCACCAAGTGCTGCAGGAATAAGAACATCACAATCCTCGACTAATATCGAACTAGGATCGATAGAATCCGCGTTATCGAATCCTTTTACGCCCTTTTGTTCCTTGGTATGTTTGAGTAGCCTTGTAATATCAATGCCATTTTTGTTCCTTATAGCCCCAGTTATGTCACTAACAGCAACAACCTTCCCACCTTGCTCATGTATCAGCTGAGCAGCCCACGAACCGACATTGCCGAAACCCTGAAATCAACGACGTCTATCAACACTTGTCCTGATAATTCGATCAACCAACGAGGGTATACAGAAGCTAAAAAACCTGTATGACAAAGCGTTGTCCGGATATGGATTTTCCGTGCTCATTAAGCAAGGCTTGTATTGCAAATAGAACTCCTCTGCCAGTAGCAGCATCTCTTCCTAGAGATCCACCAAGATCCTAATTTGAAAATGAACATAAACATAAACATGAAAACACATTCAATAAATGTGATTAAGCAGTTTTGTTTGAATTTGGTCATTCACCGTTAGATCTAGGTTTATTAAAGTCATTAAAGTCCGTTATAAAACTATGTCATTATATGTACTTACAATAGGCTTTCCGGTGACAACAGCAGGCGAATGTCCATGAAATTTCGAGTATTCGTCTAATATCCAAGCCATGGTCTGTTTATGAACGACATAAGGACATGATTGAGCATTGATACAATTGATTTACAAGGACATAAGAAGATGATTTATGAAATACCTGAGGACCAGTGCCCATATCAGGAGCAGGAACATCAATGTGAATTCCAATAAGATCATGTATCTTCTGAGTGAAAACTCTAGTGAGTCTTTCAAGCTCAGATATGGATAAATCACCTGGATTGCATCCAATTCCACCTTTGGCACCTCCGTATGGGATATTTGCTACTGCTGTCTTCCATGTCATCAGCTGTGCTAATGCATTCACCTCATCTGGATCAACCTGATAACATCCATACATTAAAATGGTAGCTTAAAGTTTCATATTATTCCATTACACGGTTCGAGCTCTAGCACCCTTTCCGTGGTTTCTCTTCTGATTAAAGTTTGTTGTATGTCGGGTTTTGAACTTCACAGCTAGTTCAAGTGACTAGAAAGATTTCATATTTATAGTCTAATAAACGGATAAAATCCAAATTTTCTCCTAATGTCTTTTAGAAAGTATAGACACACAGGTGGATTTAGGGGGTTTGAGTATCTACCTGGTCGTCAGAAACATCTAAAATTCTATAGAAACTATGAACGGAGCTTTAATTTTTTAATGTAAAATCACTAAAAAAATATCAATTTAGCACATATAAATCATCATAAACATCCCTCTCTCAGTGAATCTTGGATAAGTGACATGCTGGTAACGAAAGAAATGGTAAAAGTTTGATCTTGACATTTTAAACTTGAAGGCATTTTCAAAGATAACAGTGTACGAGCAATTTTGGACACATATAACAAAACCCATAAAATGAGATGTTTATCTCGATACAAAGGCGGAGGAGAGGAAGCACGGAATGCCACCACACCCCTGGCCGTCAAGAACGATCTGTTATAGAGGTGCTTACGCCCTTGTCTTGTCTGTTGATTGCACCCAACAGATGAAACGTTGTGCATCTTATTTCTTTCTTTCTTTTTTGTCTTAACCCACGTCATTTTGGTTTGGATAGCGGCAAATATGTATTTTGCATCCCGAGCAATTAAAAACCGACTTTGCCACTATCTAGACCTAAACTTTGCTTCAAATTTGAAACGTTAGCAGAATTTTTTTACCATTTCGTATGTTAAATATACATTTGCACTTCCTGAAAATTTTTAAGGGTAAATTTGAATGTTATCCCACTAACAAGTGGCATTGAAGTTACGATCCTAGATTATCTACGCTCTAATTGCTTAAACTAATTCTCGAATTTAATTCTTATTATATGCAATATGCCTTGACTATAAGACGGGTTTGATGGTGAACTTCAAACTGATTAATCGAATTGAAAAATAATGTACCTCAGGGTGATATCTGATTCCTCCTTTCATGGGACCTCTAGCATTATCATGTTGCACCCTGAACCCAACAAAAGATGCCAATGTCCCATCATCTTTAGGTATAGTACATTCAACCTGCAATTTTATTTAATTTTTTGTTAAAATCTCATTAATAAAAACAGCATCTATAAATTTAAAAATTACCTTAATTTCTCTGAAAGGAATAAGCAAACTCTTCTCAAGTTTGGAGTCTAAACCCAGCAGCCTTGCTGCAAGCTTGAAATTTCTGTTTGTTGCCACTAAAGCATTCATGTTTTGCTCCTAATTAAGCAGAGCTAATGGATGATTAAGAGTTAAAGACCAATTTAATCACAATTATTATGACAAGATAAAGACGGAAGATGTATATATATAGAGAGAGATCAAAGTCAACATAATACTGTAAGAAAATTCCTAACGTGTTTCCGCGTAATATGGATATTTAAAGCAATGAACGTTGTTGGCTTAAGAAAATAAGATGAAGGACTTGAAAATTATTTTGTTTTTTTCCCAAGATAAGCATCACGTGGATATGACTCGACAAAAACCTGATAAACCTTATATAAATTAATCTCTGCCATCTTAATGGACGGAAACTCTGGAAATTTCAACACCAGATTTGAACATTTTATCAAATATGATATATATATAGTTTAGTTAACCATTTTGGCCCCTATATTTCAATGTTGGCACATTTTATCTTTATACTCTGTTTTTTCTGGGGAGAATTAAATTGACCACCAACTAAAGTTTCGTTAATAATTTATCATGTGTGCCAATTAAGTTTGAATTGAGTTGTTAATGGGTTGTTTTTTTAAATTGAGTTGTTAAGCGGTTGTTTAAGTTAGAGATTTCGATTTTAACTGATGCAGAAAATTTTAATTGAAAAAGCTAAATAGCATTGAATTGAGATTTAGAATTTACTAATTGAATAAAGGCCTAATACATTACCAGCTCTTTGAATTTGTCCAAAATAATAGATTGACTCCCCGAACTTTACAAGTGTCTCACCAGCCCTCTAAACTTGCTTATTTCGTATCACCGGTTCCCTAAACTTGTCCATAAAAATAGATTAATTTCCTGAACTTTGTAAGTATTTCACCAACTCCCTACACTTGCTTATTTTGTAACAACTAAATACAAAAACTTATTAAACCTAAATTAGTTAGTATTATGGTTTTTGTATTTAGTTGTTACAGAATAAGCAAGTACGGGGAGTTTGTGAGACACTTATAAAGTTCAGGAGCGAATCTAATTTTATGGACAAGTTTAGGGAGCTGATAATACGAAATAAGCAAGTAGGGAACTGGTGAGATACTTACAAAGTTCAAAAAGTCAGTCTACTATTTTAAACAAGTTAAGAGGGCTAATGATGTATTAGACCTTGAATAAATTAATAATAATAATAATACGTGTGTTGTTTAAAGGCACATGATCAAATTATGCCCTCCCATAATGTAATCGGGCATGTACTATTTCAGAACCATTAAGGGGCGAAATGTGTTAAAATTAAAATAAAGTGGTTAAAATATTGAATTATAGCAAGTACATGGAACAAATGTGCTAAAACAATAAAGTAACAAAGATGCAATTTTGTGGGGGGAAAATGCAATTTTAATAGGGTTATTTTGGAATATGGATATGCCAATATTTTGTTTTTTCAAATCAATTTCTTACGAATAAGTAAGATATATATATTTTTTTTTTGTGATGAATGTAATATTTTAATTGTTAGTGATTCCAGATAAGGATGATGAGAAGATGTTATATAGTTTTTAATTAATAGAATTATGCAAATGAATGTATATATAGAAATCTGATCTGTATCCAAAGATTCCCACTAATATAATAAAATTAAAATAAAAATAGATAAGGGCTGTTTGTGCTTCCTCAACACTTTCGAGCAGCCTGAAATTTTAGTTAAATATATATTTTTTTTCTTAGAGGAATTTACTAATAAGAAAAAAGCAAAAAAAAATTCAAAAAAAAAAAAAATTAATCAATTTTTCAAAAAAAAAAAAAATTCAATTAATGCATTGAATTATTAATTTTACAAGTAGATAGATGCTAGTATGATCAAGATTCATACGGATTAATTAAAAATAATATCTAACACTAATAAAAATTACTAATTAAATAATGAAATTAAAATTAGAAATTCAATAATTAAACTAAATTAAAGTTAGAATATACTCCATCATGTATATTTATGATTATTGGGACACTTAAACTTTAGTTACGCAATACTAAATAGATGCAAATATAAATTTGGTAATTGTGGTTATCTATCATCCTTCTTAAGAAAAAATCTAATCTAAAATTTGAAGTTTCACTTGGGAACTTATAAGTGTTCATCGTATACGAAAAGAATGGATTAAAAAGGAATTTAAGTTTTAATTGTGGTGAAACTCTTAGTCTAATGGTTGAGAGTTTACCTATGCATTGGGAAGTCATGGATTCGAATCACATCCGGGTTTGTACGTAAATTTTTTTTTTTTTAAAATAAGTTTTAATTGGGAAGTAGTTTGCTAATAATGTCAAAATTATGAAACTAGACTGCTATAGGTTAAGTTTATGCTGGGGCTAATGCAATAATTCCCACAACCTATTAAGCATGCGCATATATAAAAAAAATTACACGTTATCTTAAGACTTCAATCCCAAGTTTCGAGAGACGGGAGGACTAGAACAATTCCTAGTAGAAGTGATTCTAGCTGCTGAGGGACTAAGCCACCCGAACCCTGTCTCCATCTTTGATTTCAAATCTCACTAACTGAAGATGTATTTACCTCATTAATAAAAAATATGGATAGACATAACATTAAAGGTTGAAGGGTGACTAAAGCAGAACAAAAATATATCTATTAATAAGATTTAAAATTGCATCATCGGTAAATATTGAACATAAAATTACATTTTGTTTTGTACACGTAGTAGTGTAGGTTAAATTCACTCTAATAATAGGTAAATTACACACCTGATAATTGAACTTTAATAATTTTCAGAGTATGATCACTAAACTTCAAAACATAATATAAAAGTCAATAAATTTTATATTTTCTAATATTATGGAATTAAACTTCAAAATGTAATATAAAAGTCATTCAACTTTACATTTTATAATATTATAGTCACTAAACTTTAACTAACACCTAAAAATGACCTTTACCTATGGTAAATTACACCTATGGCCACTGAACTTTATCAATTTTTACATTATAGCCACTGAACTTCAATTCATAACAGTATGACCATTGAATTTTACACTTTTTAACACCGGTAGCCACTCAACTTTAACTAACTCCTCAAAATGACCTATAACAACCTCAAAATGAAAATATTCAAGAATTAAAGTTGTTCAGAACAACATTTACCATGAAACTACATTTTATATTTTCCAAAATCACATTTTTTGGAGTTTTCTCTCTTTAAAAATTCACACTCTCTCCTAACCAAACAACATTTAAATGACAAAACGAAAATTTTCAAGAATTAAAGTTCCTTAAAATATCATTAACTTTTCAAAAAAAAAAAATTTTGAGGCCTTCAACCGTCGTTTTGAGACGTTGAGTGGTCATCGATGTTAAAAAGTGTAAAGTTCAGTGGTCATACCATTAAGAGTTGAACTTCAGTGGCCATGGGTGTAATTTACCCCTTTACCGACCTCAAAATGTTTTTTTTTTTTGAGATTGTCAATACACATTTTCACGCAATGATTGAAGTTTCTTTTATATTTTATGTCGAAGTTTAATAGTCATACTGCGAAAACGAGTGGTTATGAATGTAATTTACCCCAATAACAATAAGAATAGCACTAAATTTATACTTTATCATAAAACAAATCACTTGAGAAAAGAAAGAAAACATATGGAAAAGAGGGAAAAGAAGAAAAGATTACCAGAAGTGAAGAAGGATGAATTGTGGAGTCCAAATTCAGTAACTGAAGCACTAATTCTGCAAATAAATAGGAGAGGAATGAGAATCACATTCCTCTAAGAAGAACAAATTACAAAAATGAGATGGACCACAGAGGAATAATAAATTGGTTGGTGTCTCCAACATGTTAATGTTTTCACAAGAGATAGCAGAAGAGAACATGATGCTCTCTTCCTCAGTACAGAATAGTGTAACAGAAGCTACCAAACTCAGCTTCCATTAATATTGTCACTCATCATTCTACCAATTAGAGAGGATAGAATATAATAATATTGCATACGTGGACTCCTCAAGGATCGAATGTGAATCCTACGCAATACCCATGGCCTGTTTTCTTGTTGAAATATTTTTTCCAAAGCTTTTTATAGACAATATCATAAGATGGAGATTTTGGCATTTAATGGTTTTTCATGGTGGTGGACCTCTCACAACCATACTCATCAATTGTTGAAACTGAGGAGTCATTTTAATGTGCCAAAACTCTTGAGGTCCAATTAAGAAACAAAAAAGTCTAAGCCCATTAGGGATAGTCTAATCGGCGCTAGGAACGACCTAGATCTTTTCGGGCGTTCTTAGATCGGAGTCGAAGGATAACCAGGTCATTTCGTTTCATGTCAAAGCTCATAAATACAAGGTACTTGATATCCATAAAGAAAGATCTAAATTTTTCTCTCTAATTCATTATACTTATAGTAACTTGTTTGTCAGAGTATATTCATGGGATGCTCCCGTTATAGGTCCATGCAATCCGAAGGCGTCCACATTGTGGGACAGCGACAAGAGGGGACCCAAGAGCAAAGGGAACTGACCCCTCTGAAAGACAAACCAAAATGATTTTGGTACCAAGAGGAGATATAAGTCATTCGAGAAGGGGCACCGCATATGCAAATGACTCCTCTAGATAAAAGAAATTGAATGGACTTGCGTTATCGTCGTTGCTTCCATTGTTCTTCTAATTTTTTTAACATGGGTTGTTGGATACCCTGCCCCTCCATACTCATTGAAGGTAGGGATACGAAACCCCCTAGGCATGGGTTGATACCGAATTTTCACAGATTTGGTTGATGAGCTAAGGCTCATCAGGAGATCCCTTTGGGGATTCCTGTGTGCTCCTGCTCGATGAGGTAGAATATTTTTGGGCAGGGTAAGAACCCATTCCTGCCAGCTCGATGAGCTAGTGGGCAAAAATTGCCACCACTAGATCCTTTTTTCAAAAATACTTTTTTTTTCCTTTTTTGTTTGTGCAATTTTTTTCTCTACCCATACTTTTGAAATTAAGGTAAAAACTGACTCAAAAACAAAAATTTAAGTGCAAAAACTAAAAAAAAATCCAAATCAATATACAATTTACAGATGCTTCGTTTATAGTCGAAACATGATGACTTTCTCACCCCATTTACTCCATTTGTAGGATCTTTGGATTCTTCTCTGTGTTGCCCGGGAGAGAATCATGAGGTCTTTCCTACCTTTCTCGATTCATTTGAGCCACTTAATTGCTCAAATCCTTGCAGAATGCGTTATGGTTTGCAAGTCAGGCTGACATTTTCTTGAAAAGAGTTAGCACCTCATCTTGTGGACATTAGGATTGTAGAGGATCTTGGCCTGCTTACTAGTATGAGGACATCCCTAATCCCTGTTCCGTATGCTTATTGACAAAGCCCACTTGGAGGCTTCAACATGTTATGGTTAGAATTCCCGTAGGACAGATTTGGTTATTGAGGTCCCCTTTAATTGTTATTATAAGAATTATAAGAATAGGGGTTAGATTTGTACCTTTGGTGGCCGCCCATAAAACTTAATTCTCATTGTTGTCTCCGATAAAAGGAATTCCAGCTTGACAATCCTTACCATGATGATCCTCGCCACAATGTATACAAGCAAGCACTTGTGCAGTTTGATTGAGGCTCATTTGCACCATCAAGATGTCCATTTTCTTGTTTACCTCACCTATGGAGGAATTAGGAGCCTCATTCTCCAAGGTGTAGACGTGTTGTCTTGATGGGCTGGAAAGCTTCTCGGCTTTCCACTATGCACTCTTCCTTGCGAGCTGATTAATCATATCATCAGCTGCATTCTCTGACTTTCTAAACAAATATCCACCTGCAGCAGAATCCATAATAGCACGATAAGGTGGAGTTAAACCGTGATAAAAAGATACTCACCAAGTTATGTTTAGGAATATCGTGGTGCGAGAACATGCGGAGCATCTTGCGGAAATAGGCTTATGATGCGTGGAGAGCTTCGTGTTCCAATTGATGGAAGGAGGTAATCTTGTTCCTCAACATCACCATTTTGGAAGAAAGGAAGTAGTAGGCCAAAAATGCCTTATATAGTCCCGCCAATATGGTGATAGAACCAGACTCCAACGACCTCAACCACTCCAATGCTTGTCTCGTAAATGAGAATCAGAATAATTTTCAATGAACGATGTTTGAGGGACTCCGTTCATCTTACACACATCAAAAATCTGTCAGGATGATCATTAGGGCTTTCGTGAACCTCACCTCCAAACAAACTGATTTGTTGGATTAGTTGGATCATGTCAGACTTAATTTCATACCAGTTAGCTGGAATATTGGGAGAAACAATTCCAGCCAAGTTGTGATGCTGAAAAGGAGCTAGGATCTTGCTCATATAATGATTGTCTTATACTCCATTCACATTCTCAATTTTAGGACCATTATTGGGACTACTCTCCATCTTGTCTTGAGGTGGAACGTTCCTGTTTCTCTTAAACCTGCGAACAGAACGTTCAGTTTTAAGATTACTTGGAATATAAGATGCACCTTTTGATCTAGATTTCATATGCTAAGGAAAATAAATAAATAAAATTTCTTACAAGTAAATAATCACAGCTATAAACATATTCACAAGAAATTTCGTAAACTAACAAATGAAAAAAAAATTGGTTCGATATTGCTAGAAAATAAATCCCTGAAAACGACACCAAAAACTTTATTCACCTCGAGCTAACGCTCAAAGACTCACTAAAGGATAAGGGTATCCAATCATTATCAAGTAACAATTCCAGAAAGTCTATGTATTGAATCCTCAAGATTTATACTACAAGTACCGAACTACTTAATTCCTAATTGATATTTAAACGGTAGATAATGGATTTGGTTGTTTTTCTATGATAATTACATTCCTAATTCTAAGTTTGATCCAGGTTAAATGTAAATTCCAATGAATATAAATAGTGGTGATACGATAAAAAGAATATTCAAGCAATATTCTAATATAATCATGAACTATGAAGATTGAGAGTTTTGAGATCTATCTCTTCTCTTTTAGATCTTTCTCTCTCTTTTAGATCTATCTTCTCTTTTTCAGATCTGGCTTCTCTCTCTCAGATCTGTTGTCATGGTGAAGAATTTTTATGAAGATGGAGAATTTTGAGATCTATCTTCTCTCTCTCAGATCTATTTCTCTCTTTTAGATCTTTTTTCTCTCTTTTAGATCTATCCTCTCTCTCTCAGATCTATTTCTCTCTTTTATATCTTTTTCTCTCTTTTAGATCTTTTTCTCTCTTTTAGATCTATCTCCTCTCTCTCTCTCTCTCTCTCTCGGCTAGGGTTCATGGTAAAGCGTGTTAGGGATAGATCTAGGGAGAGGGGGGCTGTGGCCGGCGAGGGGGGGTCGGATCTGGAGGGGATTTGCGGCAAGGAAGGGGGCGGTGGCCTGGTGGTTTGGGGCGAGAAGGGTGAGGCAAGTTTTGTTGGCGGCGAGCGTGCACCTAGTGTAGATCGGGGCGGGGCGCTTGGCGGGGTGGAGGCAGGGGAATCCAGGGGCGTCAGTAGGGATCTCGTGGGCATGGATGGTGCATCGGCAGGGTTCTCACGGGCGCCGCCCGTGCGGCTGGGGACGGATCTTTGCGATCCACAGGCGGCAGATTCGACAAGGTTGTCGCGGCTGGGTGCGGATCAATGGGAGATACGGGCGGCTGGGTTTTCTGATGCCGGGGGTAAGGCTTCCCCAATCTCGAGGGGAGAAGTGGGGCCGGGGGTGCCTGGCGCAGGGCTATGCGCCGATAGTGCCGGGCACTGCCCAGGCGCTGCCGGCTCCTCGGTCGGGCAGTGGGCTGGGGCTGTCGGCGCAGTGCCTTGCGCGGGATCCTCTCCTCCGGGCTGTAAGGGGCAGGCAGGGGCTACGACGGGGAGGCAGGCTGCCTCGGGTCTGGATGTTTCTAATAATTCGGGAAGGGTGGGTGTTGTAGGAGTAGCTCATGGGAAGACGGTCTCCCCCAGACCTAGGGTTCAGATGAGCGAGATCGGTAAAAACTCTTGGAAGGACACGGTCATGGGGGTGGCTGAGGAAGAGCCGGTTTTAGAGGAAGTTTTAATGGTGGGAGATTCTGATGATATGTTCTCGGATTCTGATGAGGAAGATAATGGCCAGGAGGATCCTCTCTGTCCGGTCATTAGACTTTCCGCTGCAGAGAAGCGTGAGCTTAGAGAGAAGTGGAAGGTGTCTTTGATTGTTACTGTCCTGGGTAAGCGAATTAGTTTTAACTATTTTGCCCAAAGAATACAAGCGCAGTGGGCAAGGAAAGGTAAAGTCAGTATTACTGACCTGGAAAATGACTACTATGTCATTAAATTTACTAGGGTTGAGGATTATAATTCGGTTATCAAGGGAGGCCCATATATCATTTCCAATCATGTTTTGGCCTTAAGGCCTTGGGTTCCTAATTTTAATCCTCACGACTGTTCGGTTAACAGGATCTTGACTTGGGTAAGATTCCCGGGCCTTCCCATTGAGTACTACAGTGAAAACTTTCTGAGTAAAATAGGAGGTTTGGTTGGTAAGGTCCACCATGTGGACAAGACTACAATTGGGGCCATTAGGGGTAAGTTTGCTAGGGTATGTATAGATGTTGATCTGGCTAAACCTTTACTTTCTAAGTTCTGTGTTCAGGATAAAGTGTTCTTTATTGAGTATGAAGGTTTACATAACATCTGTTATGATTGTGGCATGTATGGTCATTCTCAGGAGGGTTGCCCTAAAAGGGAGAGGGTTGTTATAGAGAGGGTTGAGAGTAGTGTGCGGATTACTGGAGGGAACCAGGGGTATGAAGGGAACTTTGGTCCCTGGATGGTGGCAAAGAGGCCCGCTAGACGTAGGAATCAACCTGCAGTGGTTTACAATCGTCCTCCTGATATCAACACAAATTCTAAGTCCCTTTCTCCTAAAGCTACTGTTATTCCAAATGTCAAGGAGAAGCCTGTCCTCAAAGCTAGAAAGGAGGCTGGGGTTTCTTCAGTAGCCTTGCCTGGGTCCAGATTTGGGACCCTGATGATTGAGGAAGTTCAAGAGTCAGACCAAGATGAGAATCATATGGATGAGAGTATTCCAGGATTAGAGTCTGTAGATCCAGTCGAGAAGGTGGTTGAATCTGTGAACCCGCTTTTTGTCTCTAAGGATGAAGCCCAGGGGGGGACCCTGACCCTTGCAGCTAGAAGGATGAAGAATTCAAATGAGGTTAGTATTCCTGTTCCTGGTATTGATCCTGGGATTGGGAAATCTATGGGAGTTAACAAAACTAATATGAAAAAGCTTAAAGGAAAACAAAAAAGTGGCCTTAACACTTTGGCGTTTCCAGATAAGAGGGGGCCCGGGGGTACCTCGGTAAGGCTCTCAGGAGCCCCTAGTAAATACCTAGCTTAGGGTAGGGGTGTGGTCAGTTGTCCTCCTTTCTATGGATTTGTTATTTTGGAATGTTAGGGGTGCGGCTAGCAAGGCTACCCGTATCCATATTAATGATCTTATTAAGCAGTTTAATCCATCTTGTTTTGCTCTTTTGGAAACTAAGATTAGTGGTGAGAAAGCAGATGAGGTGGTTAAGAAGTTTAAGAACTGGCACTGTGTTAGATCGGAGGCAACTGGCCGGGCTGGGGGGATTTGGCTTTTTTGGAGGCCAGATCGGATTCATTTTGATATTCTTAGCATGGATAAGCAGTTCATTCATTGTAAAGTGAGTATTTCCGGCAATACTCCCTTTTTTATTACCCTTGTGTATGCTGACCCTATCTTGTCTAATCGAAAACGGCTCTGGGAGGTTCTCTATTCTATGAGTGTCAGCATTTCGGAGCCCTGGTTTGTGGCGGGTGACTTCAATGATATCGCCTTTATGAGTGATCAGAGAGGGGGATCCAATCATTATGTTAATCGCTGTCTGCATCACAAGAATAGTATGGATTTATGTGGGCTTTCCGATCTGGGGGCTTCTGGTCATAAATTCACTTGGAAGCGTAATAATACTTTTGTTCGATTGGACAAAGTCTACGCTAATGTTTTAGCTCTAACTTCCTTCCCCGAGTGCTCTGTGTTGAACCTCCCATTCCGTCATTCGGATCATTGTCCTATTTTGTTTAGACTTTTGAGAGGTAAGCATCCTAGGGGTAAGAGACCGTTCCGGTATCAGTTGGCTTGGGAGTCCCATCCTAAGTTTAAAGAGTTCGTTCATGAGAGTTGGAGACCTCATTCGTATGTACTGCAAGCTGCTGAAGGGTTCAGGAATAAGGTGCAGGGGTGGAATAGGAATGTGTTTGGGCATATTATCAGAAGGAAGAACAAGTTATTAAAGAGGATGGAGGGCATTCAACGCAGGTTGGAGGGGAGGTTTGATCATAGCCTTGAGGGCCTCCTCAGAACCCTTCAGAAGGAGCTGGAGGCTGTGCTTAGGCAGGAGGAGTTCCTTTGGTTCCAGAAGTCTCGGAAGTCCTGGATTAGAGATGGCGATCGTAATACCAAATACTTCCATCTCTCTACCCTGATTAGAAGGCAGAGAAATAGAATTGAGGCCATTAAGGATTCTAATGGTGATTGGGTTTATGAAGATGAGGTTATTCGAAACTTAGCCCTGGATTTCTACAGAGAGCTGTTCAAAGAGGAACCTGTTCTTTTGGAGAGGGCTCACTCTATTACTACATTTCCTTTAATCAGTGAGGATTGTAGTCAAGAGGCCTTTCAACCTATTTCCCGAAAAGAGATTGACCAAGCTATCTTCAGCATTGGGGCTTCTAAAGCTCCTGGGATTGATGGTCTTCCGGCGGGCTTTTACCATAAGCATTGGGATGTAGTGAAGGAAGGCATCTATAATTTTGTCTTGGGGGTGTTCAGTGGTTCGAAGGATATTGAGCTGGTTAATAGAACCCTCCTGGTTCTGATTCCTAAGATTGATAAGCCTTCTTCCTTTTTGCATATGAGACCTATCAGTCTTTGTAATGTTCTTTACAAAACTGTTACAAAGATTGTGGCTAATAGAATCCGTGGCATTCTTCCTGCGATCATTTGTCAGAATCAGGGTAGCTTTGTGCCTGGTAGACAAATGATGGATAATGTGGTGATCGCCCAAGAGATGGTCCACACGATGAAGATTAGGAAGGGGAGGAAAGGCATTGTGGCTCTGAAGCTGGATTTAGAGAAGGCCTATGATCGAATTAATTGGGATTTCTTGATGGAGAGCCTTGAGAGAGCTAGAATCCCGGACAGCTGGAGAAGTTTAATTAAGGTATGTATTTCTTCTCCTGTGTTTCAAGTTATGGTCAATGGGGATATGTCGGAGGAATTTTCCCCGGGCAGAGGAATCCGTCAGGGGGATCCTATGAGCCCTTTCCTTTTTGTTATTGCTATGGAGAGGCTCTCTCACCTGATTCAGGATGCGATTGATAATGGGAGTTTCCACCCTGTGGCGATCAACAGCTTCTGTCCCCAGGTGACTCACTTATTCTTTGCAGATGATGTCCTTATCTTTCTTGAGGGTAATGAGGAGCAGTTGAGAGTCATTATGGATATTCTGGATTGTTTTTGTTCGGCCTCTGGGCAGAAGCTTAATATCCAGAAATCTAGGATGATGTGCTCTAAGAATATGAATCAGAGAGTCTGTAAGAGATTAAGTGATCTCTCAGGTATTCCTCTTACTGATTCTCTTGGGAAGTATCTGGGCGTTCCCCTCCATAGTGAGCGTGTGTCTAAAGGCTCCTTCAAAGAGACTTTGGATAAAGCTAATTCGAAGTGTGCCACTTGGAAAGCCAAGACTCTGTCTCTCGCTGGCCGCCTCACGTTAATTCAATCTGTTAATTGTGCTGCTCCCAATCACATCATGCAGGCTTGTAAGCTTCCGGATCCTGTGCTTAATGATCTTGACAAGATTAACCGTAGGTTCCTGTGGGGGGAAGCTGCGGAGGGCAGGAAGATCCATCTTGTGCCTTGGAGTGAGGTTTGCCAGCCTAAAGATTCTGGGGGTCTGGGTATTAGGAAAGCAAAGGACAATAATAAAGTTTTATTAATGAAACTCCTTTGGCGTATGTGGCAAAACCCCTCCTCTCTTTGGGTTCGCCTCTTTTGTGGTAAGTATCGGAAAGACAAAATCTTCGGGGGCCCGAAAGAGAGAGTTGCTAATTGTTCCTTCCTCTGGAAAGGACTTAGTGCTGTGTTTGATGAGTTCTGCTCGGGAGTTGGCCTGGAGGTGGGGAATGGTAAGTCCATTAGTTTCTGGTTTGATAACTGGATTGGGGATAAACCGTTAATTGAGGTGTGTTCTTCCCCCCCGCCTAGTGATATACGCAACTGGAGGATTGCCGATGTGGTTGACTCGGAAGGGGACTGGATCTGGTCAAAGTTTGATACTTTCTTTAGCCTTGAGACTCTCCTTAGAATGCGGGGAGTGAAGGTGAGTAATCAAGAGGAAGACTTGGATAGGCACTGTTGGGCGCTGACTAACAATGGAGTTTATTCTTGCAAATCGGCCTTTGAAGCTTTCTCTCTCTTTAGATCTGATCCTCCCTCGGATGTGTGGAAGTCGATTTGGACCCTTAAAGTTCCTTTCCGTATTAGGAGTTTCCTGTGGCTGGGCGTTAAGGACAGGCTTCTTACTAATTCGGATAGGCACAGAAGGCACTTGGCTGATTCTGGAGCTTGCAGTAGATGCAGAGGCCATGTTGAGACTTTGTGCCATGCTCTTAGAGATTGCTCTAATAGTAAAGAGGTTTGGAGGAAAATTCTCTCACACCATATTTTCTCTTCCTTCATGGCACATTCTGAGGTCGACTGGTTCTCTGATGGTGTTAGAGGAAAGTTGCTTCCATACATGGAGCATGGTGACATTTTCTTTGCTATTATCTGTCACCAAGTTTGGAAATGGAGAAACGAGGAGATTTTTGGAGATAAAACTGTTTTTATGACAAACTTAGCTGATTTCTTCTCGAAAAAACTTTTCTCTATTATCGATAGTTTCAAAGGAGAGTCCCTTGCCAGAGCCTCTCAGTGTTGTGATGTCCATCTCGTGGGATGGAGCAGGCCAAGAGAGGGGGTTGTGAAGCTGAATACTGATGGTTCCTGCCTCAGTAACGGTAAGATTGCGGCTGGAGGTGTGCTTAGAGATGTAGGGGGCGTCTGGCTTTCTGGGTTCTCCCAGAATTTAGGGTTGGGTTCTTCCTTTTCTGCGGAGCTCTGGGCTATTCTTACTGGAATCAATCTTGCTAAAAGGCTGGGTGTTAAGAGGCTCTCTGTGGAGTCTGATAATTTGGAAGCAATCAAAATGATTTCTGAGAATCATTCTATGGGTCTTAACAGTCGCAACCTCATCAAAGCTATTATAAGGCTTTGCTCCTCCTTTGAGTTCGTAGAGTTCAGACACATTTTTAGAGAGCAGAATCGTGTTGCTGATCGCTTGGCGACGGCGGGCCATGAAGGGACGTTAGGCGTTACTACCCTTCCTGTTTCCCCTAGTTTCATCTCTCATCTTCTCTTAGAAGATAGGATTGGGGTTAGCTTCCCTAGGCTAATTCCTGGGTAGTTTGTTGTTATTCATTTTTCTTTTCCTTTTCTACCAAAAAAAAAAAAAAAATATAATCATGAACTAAATCACCAATGCATAAATATAAGAAGATTATGTAGCCCATGATAGTTCTGAGTACATGATTTTCTAAACTGACCTTGGCTAAATCTAATGGTTCAAAAATTCGGTTTTGTTTTTTTTTTCGGTAGGCAAAGGAAAAAAAAACACAAAAAAACAAAACTAACTCGGGATTAGCCTAGGAAAGCTAACCCCAACCCGATCCTCAGACAGAAAGGACAAAAGGAAATCCGGAGGAGACGCGAAGGTAGTGACTCCCAGCATCCTCACCTGACCCTCAGCCGCAAGGCGGTCAGCAACTCTGTTCTGCTCCCTAAAGACATGCTCAAAGCTAATAGAATCAAAGGAAGAACATAACCTTTTGATACCTTTGACTAAATTTTGGTTGCTCAGACATAAGGCCTTCTTTTCAGAGATCATCTTAACAGCTTTAAGATTATCCGATTCCACCAGAAGATTCTTTAAACCCAGATTTTTAGCGAGCTTGAGCCCAGAGAAAATACCCCAGAGCTCAGCAGAGAAGGAAGATCCCATACCAAGGTTTTGAGCAAAGCCAGACACCCAAGCACCTCCAGCGTCTCTCAAGACTCCACCAGCCGCAATCCTACCATCCGACAAGCAGGAACCATCAGAATTTAACTTCACAATTCCTTCCCAGGGTTTACTCCAGCCCAATAAATGAACCGCCTTGCTCTGGCAAGTGTTTGGTAAGTCCTCCTCCTTGAAGCTATTAATAAAGGAGTAAATCTTTTTAGAGAAAAAGGTAAGTAAGTTCGGAAAGATGACTGCCCCATCTCCAAAAATATCAGCATTCCTCCAATGCCAAAGCTGGTGACAAACAACTGCAAAGAGAATAGCACCATGCTCCTGCTCAGGCAAAAGCAAACCTTTAACACCATCTATAAACCAGTCCTGCCCAGAATAGTTAAAGAATTTAGTCAGTAAATGGCTCGGAATAATTTCCTTCCACACTTTTTTGCTCTTCTCACAGTCTCTAAAAGTATGGCAGATAGTTTCAGCCTGAGAATTGCATCTACTACAGGTATCTGCTTCCACTAGATGGCGTCTTTTCCTTTCCATGTTCGTGAGCAGTCTACTTTTCGCCCCAAGCCAAAGGAAGCTCCTGATACGATAGGGGACCTTCAGGTCCCAAATGCTCTTCCAAGCGACTGAAGGAGGAGAATCTAAGTTAATATAGAAAGTCTCAAATGCAGATTTACAGGAGTAGGCCCCGTTACTTGTAAGGGACCAGCAATGACTATCTTCATCGCCCTCCTCATTGCTCACTTTAACCCCCCGAATCTTCAGGAGCATTTCCAGATTAAGGTAAGCTTGAAAGTACGACCACCTCCACTCACCTTCTGAATCCACCACATCAGCAATACTCCAATTTCGAATCTCCGGAGGCGAAGTACACTCCTCTAATAAAGGTTTCACCCCCTGCCAGGCGTCATTCCAAAAACTAATGGATCTGCCATTACCCACCGACCAACCAATCCCAAAACAGAATTCAGAGAACACCGCGCTGACCCCTTTCCATATGAAGGAACAACAAGGAACTCTCTCTTTAGCCCCCCTAAAAATCTTATCCTTCCTGTATTTACCACACAATAACCGAACCCAAAGAGCCGACGGGGATTGCCACATTCTCCAAAGGATTTTCATCAAAAGAACTTTATTATTGTCTCTGGCTTGTCTAATCCCTAACCCTCCCCTATCTTTAGGTTGGCAGACATCCTTCCAAGGAACCAGATGGACTTTTTTACCTTCTTTCGAGTTTCCCCACAGGAAACGATGATTGATTTTATCCAGGCCATTAAGAACAGGCTCCGGTAGCTTACAAACCTGTATTAAGTGATTAGGAGCAGCACTATTCACCGATTGGATCAAAGTAAGTCGACCCGCCAGAGAAAGGGAATTAGCTTTCCAATTAGCACACTTCTTATTCGTTTTTATCAAAGATCTCTTTAAACGAAGCTTTTGAAACCCTATCACTGTGGAGAGGAACCCCGAGATAATTGGCAAAGGCCTTGGTCAGAGGGATACCCGAAATCTCACTCAACTTCTTACAGACACTTTGGTTCATGTTTTTCGAGCACAACATCCTAGACTTCTAGATGTTAAGCTTTTAACCGGAAGCAAAACAAAAGTTAGTAAGGATATCCATAATCACGCCAATTTACTCCTCACTACCATCCACAAAGATCATCGCATCATCAGCAAAGAACAGATGAGTGATCGAAGGGCAGAACCTGTTAATGGAGACCGGATTAAGCCTTTCCGAACTAACAGCATCTTGGATCAAATGAGTGAGCCTTTCCATGGCAATAACAAATAAGAACGGGCTCATGGGATCCCCTTGACGGATACCTCGGGAAGGAGTAAACTCCTCAGTCATATCCCCATTAATCAAAACTTGAAAGACAAGAGAAGAAATGCAAGCCTCAATTAACTTTCTCCACTTCTCAAGAATACCCGCTTTCTCCAAACTATCCAGAAGGAAGCTCCAGTTAATTCGATCATAAGATTTTTCCAAATCCAGCTTAAGAGCCACAATTCCCCTCTTACCCTTCTTGACCTTCATCGAATGAACCATCTCTTGAGAAATAACAATGTTATCCATCATCTGTCTTCCCGGAACAAAACTACCTTGATTCTGGCTAATAATCTCAGGGAGAATACACCGAAGTCTATTAGCCACAATTTTGGTAACCACTTTGTAAATCACATTACAAAGATTAATATGTCTCATCTGTAAGAAGGAGGAAGGTTTTTCCACTTTGGGAATCAGGACCAGAAGAGTTTTATTCACAAGCCTAACATCCTCAGAGCCATCAAAACACCTTTAATAAAACTGTAAACTCCCTCTTTAACAGTCTCCCAATGCTTGTGATAGAACCCAGCCGGAAGCCTATCAACCCCAGGAGCTTTAGAAGCACCAATGCTAAACACAGCCTGACCAATCTCTTTCAAGTTAGTAGGGTGAAAAGCTTCAAAAACCTTATCCTCACAAACAGTAGGAAAAGTAGAAACAGCTAGGGCACAATCCAAGTCCACCGGGTCTTCTTTAAATAACTCCTTGTAAAACTTGAGGCCCATAGAACGGATTTCCTCCTCCTCATAAACCCAGTTGCCATTCTGGTCCTTAGTAGCATCAATCTGATTCTTCTGTCTTCTGATAATCGTAGAAAGATGGAAGTACCTAGTATTGCGGTCTCCATCCTTAATCCAGGTTTTCCTTGATTTCTGAAACCAGAGTAACTCCTCCTGCTTCAAAACCGCTTCCAACTCATTCTGGAGAGATCTAAGAAGACCACTCAGACTATGATCAAACTTGTTCTCCAAGCAACGTTGGATACCTTCCATTCTTCTCAAAATCTTCTGCTTTCTTCTGATAATAAGACCAAAAGTATTCTTATTCCATCTCACCACATTGGTTCTGAACCCCTCCGCAGCCCGTAAGACATCAGAATAAGGTTTCCAATTATCATGCACAAAGTTCTTAAAATCAGGGTGAGATTCCCATGCCACCAGATACCTAAAAGGTCTCTCCCCTCTCGGCCGAGGAGCTCTCTCCAACCTGAGAAGGATAGGACAATGATCAGAATGACGGAAGGGGAGATTCAACACGGTCGCCTCCGGATAAGAACTCTGACCCACAATATTAGCATAGACTTTGTCCAACCGAACAAAGGTACTATTACGCTTCTAGGTAAACTTATGCCCCGCAGCCCCAATATCAGATAAACCACATCCATCCATATCTCTCTTATGATTAAGACATCTATTAATATAGTGATTCCCACCCCCTCTCTGATCACTCATAACAGCAATGTCATTGAAATCTCCGGCAACAAACCAGGCCTCCACCATATTCGTACTTAAAGAAGATAAGGCCTCCCAAAGACGTTTACGGTTGACCAGAATCGGATCCGCATACACAACAGTAATAAAGAGGGGATTATTCCCAGGGTAGGTAACTTTACTATGAATAAATTGCCTATCTAATCTGACAATATCCAGCTGGACCAGATGAGGCTTCCAAAAAAGCCAAATACCACCAGCCCGGCCACAAGCCTCAGACCTGACACACTTCCAACTTTTAAAAAACTTCACAACATCATCAGCTTTAGCTCCACTGATTTTTGTTTCCAAAAGAGCAAAACACGAAGGGTTAAACTGTTTAATCAAATCCTTAACATGGATACGGGTCGCCTTGCTTGCCGCTCCTCTAACATTCTAAATAAACAAATCCATCAAAAGAGGATAGCAAAAAACAGGCCCAAACAATCTAAACCAGATATTTATTAGGGGCTCCTACGAGCCTAACGGAGGTTCCAGCAGCCCCCCTTTTATCTGTAAACCCAGAAGAAGTTTGGCTAGTCTTATGACTACCCTTAAGTTTCTTCATATTCATCTTATTGACCTTCATGGGTTTTCCCATTTCTAGCCTCAATACTAAGTTTAGAGACACTAACGTCTTTATTTGATTTTGAGCCATGAAGAAATAGAACCTGAGGACAGATCTGGGACTCTTCCTTGGACTCAAACAACGGGTTCACAGTCTCCACGTTTTTCTCTACAGGATCAGCAGGTTCTAAATCTGGCATTTCCAACTCTGATTGATCCTCAGTAGGACATGGTCCTTGTTCACCATCCACCGAAAGGACCCCAAAGCGAGAACCAGAACCAACCTTTAAGGGGATGTCATTTGCCTTATTTTCCTTCGGATAGGAGATCTCTTTTTTCCCATTCTCGTTCTGGATCTGGACCTGCTCATTACTAATGTCTGGAGGGATGTTATGGGCCACAGGAGCGCGAGTCCTTCGTCTCCCAGATCGTTTAGCCACCATCCAAGGACCGAAATTCCTCACATCCCCCTGGATATCCTCCTCCCCAGCCTTGACAGATTCCCCTACCTCCATAGTCACCATCTTTCTACTAGGGCATCCCTCATAAGTATGCCCAAACATCCCGCATTCATAACAGATATTATGAATCCCTTCATACTCAATGTAGTAGACTGTATGTTGAAGACAAAATTTAGACAAAAGAGGTTTTGCTAGGTCAATATAGATACAAACCCTAGCAAATTTGCCTCTTTCAACACCAATGGTGGTTTTATCCACATGGTGGACTTTTCCCACAATCCCCGCAATTTTCTTTAAAAAAATTTCATTATAGTACTCAATTGGGAGACCTGGAAATCTTACCCAAGTCAAAATCCTGTTCACCGAGCAATCTCTCGGATTAAAGTTAGGAACCCAAGGTCTAATTGCAAGAACATGATTAGAAATGATATAGGGCCCCCCATTAATGACCGTTTCATAGTCTTCAGCCCGTGTGAATTTAATCACATAATAGTCATTCTCCAAGTCAGTGATGGTAATTTTCCCTTTCTTAGCCCACTAAGCACGTATTCTCTGGGCAAAATAACTAAAACCAATTCTTTTCCCTAAAACTGTCATAATTAGGGATAATTTCCATTTAGAACGAAGGGAGCGTTTGTCAGCCGAGGACAAACGAATCACAGGGCACAAAGGATCGTCATGATCCTCATCCTCCCTATCAGAATTAGATACAATTTCGTCCAAATCATCATCCTCCAATCCTTCACTCAGGGATGTATCCTCCTCCTCAATACCCATAACTGTGTCTTTCCACGACATTTTCAAATTACTCGGTAAAACACCCCCTTGCACCTCATCAACCATATCCCCCTTACCCCCTATCTTTGATACAACTTGGGGATTCAAAGGGGATTTAATTACCGCATTGGTGACCCCTACGGATGGCAACTGTTCAATATTCATAATTTTACCCTGCTGGCCAGCCAACCTAACGCTAACCCCTCCACCAGTTCCACCAAATACACTAGATCCGCCGCTAACAGGCACGGCAGAATCATCCCTTCGTGGACTAACCCTATCAGCCGCCTTACCCTTCCTTTCACCCATCCGATCCGACTTGTCCGGATCCACCACCCTCATCCCGTCGCCTGAACTAGGCACCACGGACAAACTCTCCCCTAAAGAATCGCACGACTCCACACCAGGCCTAGAGATCGGCATCGATCCAGCCTGTGCATCGCGCTCCTCGCCCACTGCAAGGTAGGAACGCACCGCTGCCGCCGCCGCCCACCCTGGCCCTCCGCCTGATCTTTCCCGCTCCCTCAAACCACCGTCCCGCCTCCGCACCTCTCCTTCCTTCTCGCTCGTTTCCATCGCCGCAGATCCACATTCATCGCTCTTCTTCGTTTTCCTTGCAGTCATCGCACGCGTCTATTTAATTTAATTTAAATTATCAATAAAAATATATATATTAATTTCAAATATATATAAAATAAAAAAATTTCATAGCATGATATAAAATTACTTAAAAATAAGTATGTCAATTTATTTATTTATCTAAATTATATAAAAGTTTCATACCCCGTGCATCGCACGGGTTTTCGACTAGTATATATTAACTTGAGGGTGAATGAATTTTCTCTAACAATTTTGTTTACTGTGGTGTTGTCAATATCTATAATTTTTGGTATAGAATACCGTTAAGTCTCACATTATGAACTTAACACAATATTCAGACTTATGAAAGATTTAATCAATTACCCAAATGCAATTAATAACTAGAACATAAACATCATTAAAAAACTAGAATAAAAACAGAGCAATGACAATAGAAATGAAACTCATATTAAAGATCGTAAATTATCATATATTACAACCAATTCAAAATCCGGAAACGTCTTACAAGTTGAATAAGAGTAAAAAGGAAAAGAAGATCATCTTTGAAACTTGTCACTCGCAAAATCCCATTAAAAATTTACCAAAATCAATTAATTGACTTACCAAAATCCTTTTAATTACTAAGTCAAAATTGATTTAATTTTAGTAAGTTAATTTCATGAAACTGGTACAATAAAAGCTCTAAATGTTAAAATCTTTTATTAAAAATAACATAAAACTCGACAGAAATTAAATAAGTGCTACAAAAGTAAATAAAAATCAAAAGTGAATAAAACAAAGATAAAAACTAATTAAATTACTCAAAATGACATGAAAGAATCCCGAAAACCGTACTAAAAGATTAGAATAAATCATCTCTATCAGCTGCTATTAAACTATCTGCTGATTTCGTCAAGGAACCACCGATGTTGATGGTCGGCTCTTGGTGGCGTTGGTCGTGGGAGACCTATCGAGAATCTGGTTGAGATTCTGCCACACCTTCCTCTTGGATTATAGACCCTGGAGGTCGACTACTCGACGCTCCTTGAACCTAGTCAAGAACTGGAGTCATTGTTCGTCCATGCTTACGTATCCATTGATGTCGTTCAGTATGTGTAGCCTTCTAGAACCTCCTTTAGTCACCTGTAATGGAAGTAACAGATAGTCAAAGAGGGATTGGCGTTTTGTGACCTCGCTCGGATGCTTAAGTTACCAAAGGTTTAAGGGAGGTTGAAGAGAATAACAATATTGGTAACAACGGTGTTTACCCACCTCTTGTGGATTACTCATTTTATCTATATATAGTAGCTGTCAGGGGTAACTGACGTAATCTTAAGAATGTTTCCTAATGACTTCGTAGACACTTGTCGACCTTCGGTTTACTCTGCAACCTTCATACTACAATAACGTCAGATGGTGCACCCTATCATGTAGCAAGTGTGCTGACAGATGTCATTGTTTCATTGGCCTAAAGTCTTTGGATTGTTATGTTGTCAGGCGGTGCGCTTTGTCAAGTACACACTGTCCTTTATGTAACCGTTTCTTATTATTTAATGGTTCTCTTTCTTTTACCATACGAACATTGAGACACACGGCCGAAGGGTACCATTACGCATTTTTAGAGAATATTTTTTTACTTCATATTGGATGGGTTTTATGAGTTTTTTTTTTTTAATTCGAAAGGTGACATTGATAGAATATATTCATAGAATATTCTCTAGAGTATAAATAGCAGTTAACAAATAAATAAATAATATCATTATTTTTTTATTCATGGTACTCTGAATCAAGTTGCTTAAGAAGAAAAAGAAAAGATTCACTTAATTAGTGGAATGCAAAAGGAGCTTTAATAACTTAATTAAACGAATCTCTCTTACATATATGAATCATGTCTTTTCCGTAATTACCTCATAGTTTATGACATACATCTCCGTTGATTAATTTAGGCAAAAACCATCCTGAGGCCCCTGATCTTTCATTGTTTGATGCATTAAGTCTCGATCTTTTATTTAGACACATTGAGCCCCTGATCTTTCACTATTTGGTGCATTAAGCCACCGATCTTTCATTTAGACACATTGAGCCCTTGATCTTTTATATATGGGTGTATTAGGTCCTTCCATAAATCAATTAATATATAGGTTTATTAAGGGCATGTTTGGTGTGAATAAAAGGGTAAATAATTTATTAGTCCCCTGGTTTTTACCTAACACACTGTTTAGTCCTCCTATTTTGAAAAACACATTTTAAGGTCTCTATCTTTTGCCAATATTAACCTTTTGGTCCTTTTGTCTAATTTTTTTAGACTCATAACCGTTATATTTTAGTATAAATAGACATATATAAAATAAAAGAGTAACATGGTCAACTTGTATTGTACTATGATTGTCCTAAAAGCTAAGATGTGTTAGGTTAAAAATAAAAAAAAATAGATAAAAGGACCACATGGTTAATATTGGTAAAAGATAGGGATCTTAAAATGTGTTTTTCAAAATAAGGGGACTAAACAGTGCGTTAGATAAAAACTAGGGGACTAATAAATTATTTACCCTTGATAAAATTACCCTTCTTATTTCCACAAAATGTGCTTCAATTTTAACATTATTTTTATTTTTAGAACATAATTATCGAAAAAGAAGGTTTTATTGTGTTCAATAAATTTTTTATTTTTTATTTAAATTATTTTTATTAATTTGTATAATATATTTTTTATTTTAGAATTTGTTATTTTTAGAACATCATTTGTTGTCACACCAAACATGCCCTTAATAAACCTATATATTAATTGATTTATGGAAGGACCTAATACACCCATATATGAAAGATCAAGGGCTCAATGTGTCTAAATGAAAGATCGAGGGCTTAATGCATCAAATGGTGAAAGATCAGGGGCTCAATGTGTCTAAATAAAAGATTGAGGGCTTAATGCACCAAACAATGAAAGATCAGGGACCTCAGGATGCTTTTTGCCATTAATTTAAGTTGGTGAGATCATCACCACTCACTTATAGTAGGGATATATGTTACGCACCATATTAGGATCAAATCGATCATCAAAATTAGACTATTATTTAATTATAGGGAAAAGTATAAAAATAAATCTTACTTTTGTGGTTTAAAAATTTACAAACTAATATATTGAGGTTCATTCCATTAGCAAACACATGCCAAATTGAATAACGGTGTTAAAATTCAAAGGGAAAATAATTAATTTTGTCCTTATTATCTAATTATCACAAACAAACCACGAAATAAAAAGGCTTAATACATTATTTGCCCCCTGAACTTGGCCAAAAAGCTTGATTGGTCCCCTGAACTTTTAAAGTATCTGGATAACCCCATAAACTTGCATAAAATGTTCAGTTAGCCCCTTGAACTTACGTAAAATGTAATCAATTGATCACTCAGTTGCAAAAAAGTAAATTAAATGCGGAAGATGTATTCCACGCATCTTAAAATGTTATTACATAATTCAAAAATAGATTAAAAATGGAGTTATTACTTTGTTCAACTATAAAACTTGTCTTTGCTAATATTATAACTGTATATCCCCGATCTTGGTCGTTTTACTTTTTCTAAGACCCGTGCATAAAATCTTCCGCATTTAACTTACTTTTTTTTTACAACTGGGGGATCAATTGATTACATTTTACGCAAGTTCAAAGGGCTAACTGAACATTTTATGCAAGTTCAGGGAGCTATCCAGACAATTTGAAAGTTCACGGAGCCAATCAAGCTTTTTGGACAAGTTCAGGGGACAAATGATGTATTAAGCCAAATAAAAAATAAAAATCAATTACATCATCTTCTCCATTTCTCTTTATTTTCTTATTTTTCTTCTTCTTTCTCTTCTTATCTAATTATCCCAATCCGATCGAAGAGAAGAAAGAAGAAAGAAAAAAGAAAAATAAGAAAATAAAGAGAGATGGAGAAGATGGTGTAATTGATTTTTATTTTTTATTTTGGGGTTTGTTTGTGATAATTAGATAATAAGGGGGTTAATTTATAAAATAAATAAATATAAGGACAAAATTAACTCTTTTCCCTTTGACTTTTAACACTGTTAGTCAATTTGGTCTGTGTTTGCTAACAGAATGAACCTCAATGTACCAGTTTGTAAATTTTTAAACCATAAAGGTGCCGATCGAAAACATGTGTAACTAGAAGATTTATTTTTATACTTTTCTCTTATTAATTATATACCATATATATTCCTTAAAATATATTTTTTTAGTAGAAGGTTCGTGGGTATCCTAACTTATGGCTTGTTTGCGGTTGCTGTTTACTGTTGGAAAAAACTGTTTTTTTTAAAAAAAAAAAACAGGATTCCTGATTTTGTAAAAAAAAAAAATTATTTTTTAGCTACAAAAGGCAAGCAGGAGGTGTCAAACCAAACACTTAAAACTTTTTCTTTTAGGATCCGTTTTTCTTTCAGTTGTTCCTGTTTGCTATTAGCCGTTGCTGATAGGAATGTGCATTGATTCAAAACCGAACCAAATCGAAAAAACCGAATACTAAAATGATTAAAATAATTGATATCGACACCAAACCAAATAATAGATAAAACCGAAATAAAACCGAACAGAAATATTCGGTTCGGTTTTAAACCAAACAAACCGAATTAAGTTAAAAATAAAAAATAAAAACCACTATATTTTCTCATTAAATTTACCTCAACAACAAAATAAATTGAATTACTTTCAAAATATAAATCTATATTGGATTATTATCTAAAAAAAACTTGTAAAATCAAATGTATATCAAACCGAACTGAACCAAATCGGATATCGAAATATACTTAATTTTTACATTTTTTATCAAACCGAACCGAAACGAATCAAATATCGAAATACATTTATTTATTTATTTATTTTTTTTTTACATTTTTAGCAATGAACCAGTTTGTTCACATTTTCTATTAGGTAGATGTAAAATTGATATTGATTGGAAATTTGGGGATAAAAAAATTTCCCTATCACATGCTAGGGGTACACTAAATTTCTTAAGAGCAAATTTGTATTTTATCCCTAATTTAAATGGTTAAGTGTTAAAATCCTTTTATAACCATTAATGAAATCTAAAATTATAATAATTGAATATTGAGTCTAATATTGAATCACCCTAGTGGTCCTTATCCTAACTTGATAATTTGTATTATTTCTGAAATGCATACCAATTTGCTAGAAATGGAATAGAAAGGATGACATAATATAGATGAACAAGATTTAAATAGCCACTAACTAGTAAGAAAGATTCTATTCTATGATGGAATTCCATCTCAGAATCTATACAGAAACAGATTCCTTCTTATTAAAGATTCCCTTTTATTAAAGGAGCAACCACTAACTTTGCCATTTTCAGAAGTTGAATTCAATTTCTCAAAAACATCATCTTAATCCGTATCCCACTATCTCATTCAAGATATTTAATTTAGCTTTACCTTTTCTTTTTCCTTTTTAGGCTTCGGCTATAGGAATAGTTCAAGGTTAAGGATTTTATCTCATTTTAATCTAATTTAATTGTAATTTTATTATTGATTTTCATTTTCATTTTCATGTAAAAAAACCTATATAAAATGGGGTTAATAAAAATTGGTGCTCCATATGTTAATGGAGGTGACAGTGGAAAAAATGGTAAGTGATAAAAGTGAAAGTTAAAATTTAACATTGTTTAAGAGTTTATAGAACATATTATCAAAAAAAAAAAAAAAAGAGTTTATAGAACATAAACTATAATTAAAAATTTAACTTTGTTTGTACGTTTAAATATGAATGGCAAGCAAAGTTAAAGTTTATTCTGCAAAATTTAAAAAAAAATTATTCTGCTGATATAAAAATATTAATGAAATATTTGGTTATATATACAGGTTCATGGAAGAGGTAAAAAAAAAAACAATGACAAAATTCTTATAAGAAAATATCATCTTACTTTCTATCTAACGATACAGAACTGATAACAAACTGTCATACTAATTACGTTCCAATAATAGAATTTAATACAAATTATATCATGTGAATTACGTTATGATGACAGTCGAGAAACAAAAACTGTCATAACATTAACATAATACCTCTATTTTAACTTAATATTTTGGCAGATTATTTAAAAATGGTGTCATGAGAACATATATTCGGTGACAATTGTTATTAGATAAATCGTCATATAATTAGTGGTCAGATGACAGGTCACTGTTTGGTCATCGTTATTTCTTAATTATTATTGATGAATTCAGTAGATTTGGATGGATGTTTTGTTTAAAGAACAAGAGTGATGTTTTCTCAACCTTTTGTGACTTTTATGTCATGATTTCTAATCAGTATAGTGCAAGGGTTAAGAATATCTATTCAGATCTTGGGGGAGAATTTCAAAAATTATAACCTTTTTTCAAAAGACATGGCATTATACACAAAATTGCATGCCCTCACACTCATGCACAAAATAGTATAACTGAGAGAAAAATCAGACATGTTGTTGATACTTGCCTTACGCTGTTAGCAAATGCATCTCTGCCTCTAAAATTCTGGAACTATGCCATGATTCACAGCATTAGGTTAATCAACTATCTACCCACCAAAGTTCTCAAAAACAAATCTCCTTATTTCATGTTTTATAAGAAACATCCTCCCTATAAGGCATTACGTGTCTTTAGAAGTGGCATTTATCCTCTCCTTCGCCCATACAATCAACATAAATTTGATTTTCGTTCTAAGTTATGTGTCTACCTTGGGCCATCGGAGAATCATTATCTGTCTTGAGTATTCCATCGGACGTATATACATCTGCAAATTTGTTCAATACAATGAAGATGTGTTTCCTGCTTCAACAGCCACTGCATCACCATCTTCTTCTAGCAACTCGGGGGTAAGCACATCATGTCAACTACCGTCTCTACTCGGCGCGTATCCAGGTAATTTCTCTATTCCCAATCCTATATTATCTCCTTCACATTTGGTTCCTTGTTCCCAACCAACCACACCTATCCACTCTAGGCCTAATCCTAGTACCCCAAATGCTCCTTCTGACTCTGAAGTAACAAACACTGCTCCACTAGCTCCACGTCAAATTCTGTCACCAATCATCATAGCTGCATCAACACCGGTTCCTCAGAACAACTCTGCTACATCTGATGATTCCTTGGACACCAACACACCTGACATACCAGATGCAGCAATTGCAACACCTCATGAACAAACATAGGCTCCTCCTCAAGAAGCTGCACCACCTGTTCTTGTTCCTACTGCAAGACCCCGGTCTCGCGCTGCATCCATGATTGGTCCACATCAACATTATATGCAACTTCGACAGTCGTCTCTTCATTAGAGAGGGCGTTTTGAGGGACTTCTAGCTACACATCCAAATGGCACGGTGGACCCCATGTGTTTCAGCAAGGCCAACAAACAACTTGAATGGCGCACGGTAATGTCTGACGAGATTCAAGCTCTTCTTGACAATGGCACCTGACAACTTGTTCCAAGACCACATGATCAACATGTCATCACCTTTAGGTGGCTCTTTCGCACAAAGAAGAAGTCAGATGGAACCATTGATCGATACAAAGCTTGTCTAGTAGCACGGGGATTCACTCAGAAAGCTGGGATTGACTACAAAGAGACATTCAATCTTGTGATCAAAGCTACGACCATTCGGTCTGTCTTTGACATTGCAGCAACAAACAACTAGTTCATAAATCAACTTGATGTCTCTAATGCGTTTCTCCATGGAAACTTATCCGAGACAATCTATATGGAACAACCATAGGGGTTCCGGGACAGTGACAGACCGGATCATGTATCTCTTCTCAAAAAGAGTCTCTATGGGTTAAAGCAAGCTCTGCGAGAATGGTTCACACGGCTTCGAACATTCCTTCTTTCACTTGGGTACAAGATGTCACAGGCTGACAACTCTCTTTTCATCGGACGCACCGAAACTGAAAAGACCTACATTTTGTGCTTTGTTGATGACATCCTCATAACAGGTAACCATCCTGCACACATCACTAACACAATTGCAACCATTGAACAGGAGTTTCCCATTCGTAACCTTGGCAATGTAGAATACTTTCTGGGAATCGAGATAAGATATGAGAAAGATGGCATTCACCTGTGTCAGGCCAAGTATGTGGCTGACATCCTCGACAAAGTAAAGATGATTGACTCCAAACCTACATTGACTCCCATGGCCACCACACCAACACTTTCCAAAGAGCTTGGCACTAGTTTATCCTCTGGAGATGAGTATCGAAGCATTATAGGGGCACTTCAATATTTAACATTCACTCGTCCTGACATTGCATTTGCAGTTAACAAACTATGCCAGTTCCTGCACTGTGCAACTGATGAACATTGGAAAGGAGTCAAGAGGGTCTTGCGCTACATTCAAGGCACATCTGATTTTGGGATAGTCATGTCTATCAAACCACTAGATCACATTCATTGTTACTCAGATAGCGATTGGAGAGGGTGTCCTGATGATAGAAGATCTACGGGTGCTTTTTGTGTCTACCTTGGATCCAGCATTGTATCATGGCAGACTCGCAAACAACCAATAATAGCTAGATCCTCCACCGAGAGTGAATACAAGGCAGTGGTAAATGCTGTTGGAAATTAGTGTCCTAAATACAATTGTCTTGGATATTAATATTAATGAATAAATTGTTTATTTGGTCATTTGTTTAATCAGATATATAGCATTAATATGTAACTATATATAAAGGCACAAATCTTTCACAAAGGAAGTAATCATAAGTTTATTCAAGTAGTTATAAAGTGTTCATACAATCATGAAGTGAGACTATACTTTATAATAGACTGATAGACTTAAAGTGAACCCAAGTCAAGTAATATGTTATAGGGATTGGCATATTGCTGTTGAGACTTGCATGTAACAGTGTTTTCTGTCGAGACAAAAAGCTGATCTCACAAGCTTTAGATATTCTGATATCTAGACAGTTACATAGTGAAGGAAATTAAGGCTAAGGTATAGCAGCGGAAATATAAAAATTTTAGCCTACTTCCTTTAAACCATAGGATCCGTTAATCGTTATTTCATATAAAGAGGGATAAGAAGAAATACCTTTTGAAGAACAATCTACCGTTGTTAAAGAAGCGCCCACAATTCTTCTCCGAGTTCCCAAGCACGAAGTATAACACGGTGAGGTTAAGTTAGAATCAACCGTATGAGATGCAACCAAAATAGATTGCCTCTAATTAACCAACATAAGATCAAAGAGAAAGAAAGATAGATGAAATTAATCGATCGATGGAAGCCGTATGAATTCTTGTCCACGAACTAGGGGATGCGAATTCACTTTCTCTCTCTAATTGTATGTTTTGAAAATCACAATGAGGGGAGGGGTTAGGCTTAGTCGAAATTCATGTAGTAGGGGGGTATATATAATAACTTGTATCTAAACCCTAGTTAGATAGGAATAGGTTACATAATAGGAATTCAATTCGAAATAGGATTCCCAATTATTATCTTATAATATATCTAATATATCTAGGATAATAATAAATAACCTAATTGGATAATAATAGGAGTATATTAATCTAATTAAAACTCCTAACTTAATTATCTCTTAATTAATTTAATTCACAAACCTAATCAAATTAGGATTAATGGAATTAAAATAATTCCTTATTTATTATATATAAATTTCGGCCCCCTCTATTTAAATGGGCCTTACTGGGCTCAATTGGGCTTCCATCTATTAATGACATCCATCTCTCTTTTGGTTCCAAGTCTTATGTGTGATCCATTAGGTTCTTACTACTTCTGGCCGTATGCAACTATTAAATTAATTTCTTCAAGAATTACATTTAATCCTTGCATAACGGAATGATGTACTGAGTATGTTATTGGCAAGTCTGTAATCATTCCCCCAGAGTCCGTTAAGAAGATAGGTTGATTCTGTCGTTAACCCTTCCGTATTAGTTACAGTATAATTCGATCTTTTATCAACTACATCCTTGAACTGAATCTTATGACTATGGGTGATGTCAAGTCACATATAGCGAGACGTTCGTTTTACTTGTATAGGCCGAGTCAACTCAAATAGATAGGTTAAGTGAAATCTGTATTTCTTACTCTTAAGCTATCACCTTGCAAGGATTTAGAGTCGAGTCTTCCACAAGCGATCCTTGGATGTATCTCCCATTAATCGGGAGTGATAAATGCTCAATCCAATGTATAACTACCCTGACATTACCTCCTGTGACACCCAACCTTTGCAGTTCACACCCCAGAGTCATCTCTGTTAAGGATCGTGGGACCGCAGGATCAAAGTCTCACATTCAGTAATTCAGGATGACCAATTAACATTCCTTTGAGTATGAGGATTAGTTATACCTATTAATACCAATGAGATGAACATGTGACAAGGATGAATCTACCCATCCTGTTATCTCAAATCGGATCCCCAATCCTAATGAACGACGTTTCATCGGATCTATGTAACTGTCCAGATATCTATATATATGAAGCTTGTGAGATCAGCTTTCTGTCGGACAGAAGACATTGTTACATACAAGCCTCAACAGTGATATATCAATCCTAAACATATCACTTGACTTGGGGTGGTTTTAAGTTTATTAGTTTATTATAAAGTTTTGTCTCACTTCATGCTTGTATGAACACTTTATAATCACTTTAAACAAACTTACGGATTTCCTTTTATTAGACTTTATTTAGTGCTTAAAAGGGATTGCCTTTATATATAGTTATAAAACATATATCTCATTAAAACAAATGATATAAAGAACAATTCATTTACATTAAGTTTGTATCCTGCAACAATTGTCTATAGGACACTAAACCCCAACACATGGATCTGATGAAGGAGTTCATTAGGATTGGGACCCGACTTGAGATAACAGAATGGAGTGATTTATCTAATGTGTCAACTGTTCATCTCATCGGTATTAGTAGGTATAACTAATCCTCAGACTCAAACATTCATTAATTAGTAATTCTGGATTGCGGAGTCTGATACTTTGATTCTGTGCGAGCACGATCCAATAGGTGAGAGCCTAGGGTGTGTGAGAGCAGGGTTGGGTATCACGCGAAGTAATTACAGAATGATTAATGTCAGATTGAGCATTCGTCACTCCCGATAAATGGGAGATATATCCAAAGGGCCGCTTGTGGTGAATTGACTGAAATCCTTGCAAGGTGATACAGTTAAGAGTAGAAATAAACACTTCACGCAACTTATCTTTCAGAGTGAATTCAACCTGTATAAGTAAAATCGGACTCTTCATTATATGTAACCTTAACACATTCCATGGTTATAAGGAATTGACCGAAATGATATAGTTGATGAAGGATCGTATTATACTGTACCTAATACAGAAAGGTTAATGTCAGTTATCAACCTGACTTCTTAATTGCTCTGGGGGGAATATCATAGGTTCTGCTAGTAACAGCTCTCGACGGTATTCCGTTATATATATGTTGGAATTAATCGTGATGAATAATTTCAAATGATATATACGGCTAGTGGTAATAAAGAACCTAATGGGTCGCATATGGGACTTGGAATCGGAGGACGAAAATGTAATTAGTGGGACATACACATATGGGCCGAAATTTACATTAATTTAGGGATAAATTAATTTGATTAATAATTATAATTTGATTATGGTTATCAATTAAATTAAAAGATTATCCGATAATATTAATTAGAAGTTTTATGTGATTAAAACTCTATTTAATTATCCCTAACATTAATTAATTATTAATTTGATTAATAATAATTATCTAGATATAATTAGTTATTATTTAGATAATAGTAAAGTGTTTATTTAATTATCTAATTAGGAATCCTATTCTGAATAAGATTCCAATTATTTAATTACCTAACACAACTGGGATTAGGGTTAAGAAAAGTCTATAAATAGACTCCCCTAACCCCTAAATTTTGACACACACATAAAATAGGAGAGGAGGAATCGTTCCATCTTTCGTCTCGGCTAATTACTTTATTTCTTACTCTCTCTTTGATCTCGTATCGATTTCTGTTAGAGGCAATCATTGTGATTGCTATTTATTGAAGGTTGATTACTGATTATCTTTTGGTTTTGTGTTGAATCAAACGTTCGTGGTTCACGAGTTGATAATAACAAGTTGTGGACACTTCGTTTGCAACGGTAGATAGTTCATCAATAAAGGTATTACTATCTATTCCTCTTTATATGAAATAACGGTTAACATATCTTGGAAAAGGGAAATAGATAAAATTTTATTATTCCGCTATGCCTAGGCTTGTCTATTTTCCTACATTGGTATCAGAGCCTATGTTAATCTGTTATTTCATATATGTAAATAAAAGAGTTTTTCAATCGGATTGAATAGATTTATTGTTAGGTTAAATTAATTAATCGATTAGTTCAATTAACCTAACGATAAATGAGTTTTGATTACTTGTTAATTAAAACTGATTATGCATAGTTCCTGATTATTTCGGTTGATAATCGTTTAAACTTAACTTGAAGGTTTTATGGTTAGATAATTAAAACTTTTGTTTTTACTAAATCTAAAAGATAAAACTGATTTCTGATATTCTGAAAATTGTTTTGAAATTGTTTTAAAACAGTTATATATATATTAATATGTATTTATTTAAAAAAAAATACGAACAGCTGTTCGGGGTCGCTGCCGCGAGGCGGCAACCCCGAGCGGCTGTCGCAAGGCGGTTGCTGCTTTGCGCAGCAACCGACTGCAGAGACGCCGTTGCCGTTAAGGCAGCGGCTCCCTGTGATTTGTTGCTGCCGCGAGGCAGCAGCTGTCGCAACGGGGTGGGCCGATTAAAATCGGCCCGACCCAAATGGATACCGTTTTAAAATCGTTTTAAAACAGGGGCGGGTTTTGAATATATGTATATATATATACATTTCAGAATATTAAAAGTTTTGTTTTGATTATCAAAATCAATTTATTTAAAAGTTTATTTTACCTAAATATTTGATATAAGTAATTCAAAGTATTAAATGAATTATTCGAATTAATTAGGATATGCATAATTAAAATTGGATGAAAATTAATTTAAGTTGTTAATTTGATTAACTTAAATATTACATAAATAGTTTGTGTAATCAACCAATTAAATTTAATTTAATTGAGTCTATGCATGTTTGGCATTATGGACATATTAGACCATCTTTAATAGTTATTTAGTCTTTTGGTATTTAAATAGGACATGCGTGTCCTGCCTTCTCTTACTTTCTATTGTATTTCTCTTCTCATCCAAATCCCTTCAAGTAAATTGAAGTTGTCTTTGAAATTGAATATTGTTGTAATTCAAGGCGCCAAGGAGAAGACGGAGGACCCAAAGAGAAATATGTAATAGTTAGTATTTCCCTAGGGTGACCCTTTATTCCGTTTTTGGCTCAACGGAATAAACTTAGAGATATGTCCATAATTGTCAATGTTGAATGTATGAATGTCTGATGTATGCTAAAGCAAATCAAGACTAGGTTAGATTATGATACTTAAATAAATCCCTCACTAATCAAAAGTTAAGTAAATAAGCAAGTTATTAAAAATCGGTTGCACCTCCCTAATATTATAATTCAGCCGACAGTACTGGGGGCCTTTGGGTTGTTGAGTAAACTCAAGCTCGGGGTCTTATGGTAACACCTGAATTATAGAAAAACTATTTTTCACGAATATGGGGTAATGCTTAAATTAGGATAGAATAATTGGATGAGTAAACTCATGTTGTTCTAACCTAATGGGCAATATGGTTGGGATTGATAAACGACACATATCAGTTACTAATGTGGTTAGTAACCCAACAACCTAGAAATCACATGTTTTGATGTGATTGATTACATGAATCTACCTAATGAATGAAACTAGCTTGTTGAGTAAACTCAAGGTGAAATTTCAGGAGTTAGGATTCTAGCTCACTAAAGGAATTGTGAATATCCTTCGAATTAATATAGAGGGTTATTAATTTGGTAAAATAGTGGGAGCAATTTAAAAACATAAAAGTCCAACGTATTTAAATTATAAGTGAATTAAACAAATGAATAACATCCGTCACCTTTTTCTCACTCCCAGGTTATTAATTTTTCGTACTCTAAAAACAATCATGTCGAAAACTGATCTAAGAAATATCCTTACCGATAACAAGTTGAATGGTTCAAACTTCACCGACTTGTATCGCAACCTCAAAATCATTTTGAAGTTCGATAAGGTAGGGTATGTACTTGATACACCGATACCCTCTATCCCGACTTTTAATGCACCCATCGAAAAGATTAAAGCTTACTTGAAGCATAAAGCTGATGATAATCATGCAAGAAGCATTGTACTTGCATCTATGCCACTGGAATTGAAAAGGCAGCATGAGGAGATGGATGCATATTCCATGGTCGCGAACCTAAAAGAATTGTTTGGGTATCAAATTCGGTGAGAGCGCTACGAAATAACGAAGCAGCTATATAGATGCAAGATGCAGGAAGGCAAGTCTGTTATGACACATTGTGTCAGGATGATTGGCCTTATTACCAAGTTTTTTAGTATTGGAGATGAAGGAAATTAAGGCTAAGGTATAGCAGCGGAAATATAAAATTTTTAGCCTACTTCCTTTTAACCATAGGACCCGTTAATCGTTATTTCATATAAAGAGGGATAAGAAGGAATACCTTTTGAAGAACAATCTACCGTTGTTAAAGAAGCGCCCACAATTCTTCTCCGAGTTCCCAAGCACGAAGTATAACACGGTGAGGTTAAGTTAGAATCAACCCTTATGAGATGCAACCAAAATAGATTGCCTCTAATTAACCAACACAAGATCAAAGAGAAAAGGAGATGAATGAAAATTAATCAATCGACGGAAGCCGTATGAATTCTTGTCCACGAACTAGGGGATGCGAATTCACTTTCTCTCTCTATTGTATGTTTCGAAAATCACAATAAGGGGAGGGGGTTAGGCTTAGTCGAAATTCATGTAGTAGGGGGTATATATAATAACTTGTATCTAAACCCTAGTTAGATAGGAATAGGTTACTTAATAGGAATTCAATTCGGAATAGGATTCCCAATTATTATCTTATAATATATCTAATATATTTAGGATAATAATAAATAACCTAATTGGATAATAATAGGAGTATATTAATCTAATTAAAACTCCTAACTTAATTATCTCTTAATTAATTTAATTCACAAACCTAATCAAATTAGGATTAATGGAATTAAAATATTTCCTAACTTATTATATATAAATTTCGGCCTCCCCTAATTAAATGGGCCTTACTGGGCTCATTTGGGCTTCCATCTATTAATGACATCCATCTCTCTTTTGGTTCCAAGTCTTATGTGTGATCCATTAGGTTCTTACTACTTCTGGCCGTATGCAACTATTAAATTAATTTCTTCAAGAATTATATTTAATCCTTGCATAACGGAATGATGTACTGAGTATGTTATTGGCAAGTCTGTAATCATTCCCCCAGAGTCCGTTAAGAAGACAGGTTGATTCTGTCGTTAACCATTCCGTATTAGTTACAGTATAATTCGATCCTTTATCAACTACATCCTTGAACTGAATCTTATGACTATGGGTGATGTCAAGTCACATATAGCGAGACGTTCGTTTTACTTGTATAGGCCGAGTCAACTAAAATAGATAGGTTAAGTGAAATCTGTATTTCTTACTCTTAAGCTATCACCTTGCAAGGATTTAGAGTCGAGTCTTCCACAAGCGATCCTTGGATGTATCTCCCATTAATCGGGAGTGATAAATGCTCAATCCAATGTATAACTACCCTGACATTACCTCTTGTGACACCCAACCTTTGCAGTTCACACCCCAGAGTCATCTCTGTTAAGGATCGTGGGACCGTGTTACATATCAAAGGAGGAATAAGGTGGGAAAGTAATAAGTAATTCTATTATGGGTCAATTTCTTAGTTGTTAAGTATTGATCAATTCCTTAGTTGCTAAGTATTAGTCAATTCCTTAGTTGTTAAGTATTAGTCATTTCTTAGTTGTTAAGTAACTTGAGCAATTATGTTCCTATATAAAGGTCACTTTTCTGTATTAGCATTTTATCAAAGAATTAATACAACTTCTATTCTCTCTATTTTCTTCTTCTTCTTAAATTCTGTTCTCAAAATCCTAGGTTGTAACATTGGTATTAGAGATTCGATTCTCCGGCCAACCGGTGAATGGTAACCGATTCGTTCGTTAAAACCAGAGCAGCATAACAATGGAACCGAGAAGCCATGGATCAATTGGAAACACAGATCAAGGATTTGACGGCGAAATTCTTTGAGCGATCGGAGAATACAGCTGAGAAATTGGAGCAAATGCAAGTTCAGATCCAGGAAATGCAATTGGCTCAGCAGGCGCGAACAGAGATGCTCATGAAAGATCAACATCAAATTCGGAAAGATCAGATCAATTCGCATCAGGCCTTGGAGGAATTGTTTCAGAATTCTTTGGCGATGCTCGCCAAAATCGTTCAACCAAATCCTGAGCCTAATCCTTCTCCGTCGCCAACAATCGCGTCGAGTTCGAATCCTGGAAAAGGAATTTTAGGCAGTTCTCCCGCCAATTTTCAAACAGCTGAAATCAACGCTTCTAAACCGCCGTACTTCAATCGGATGTTGCCGAAATGTGAGCTGCCGTCCTTTGACGGATCGGAAGTGGAAAATTGGATCGGAAAATGTGAAAAATACTTCCAGATCTTCGAAGTACAGGATGATCGGAAAGTTGATCTCGCCGGCTTGTTTTTACAAAGCAAGGCTGAGAAGTGGTACAAAAACTGGAGTCCGTCACATTCTGGAGTTACTTGGCCGGAATTTGTGGAAGAAATTGTTCGGCGCTTTCCTGATACCACGATTGAAGATGCAGTGGAGCAATTGCTACATCTCCGGCAGAATTCTACCGTCGATGCATTCCAGGATAAATATGAGGAAGTAAAACTCCGGTTGGAAAAGCTTTATCCAACCATTACTGAAGCTTTTTATACGAACGGATTTATTGCCGGACTTAAGCCGGAATTACGCTCTGCGGTAAGATCTTTTCAACCTGTAGATCTTTATTCTGCAATTAAGCAAGCTAAATTCCAGGAAACTCAGTTTAATGCTATGATAGAAGTGCTCAAACCTAAACCTACATTCAGATCTCCCATCAGTACTAAAAAATCCACAAATTTTACTCCCTATAATTCTAAACCACCTGAATCACATCCACATACCACTAATGACTCACAAACAGCCAAACGCACCCCAGGACTATGCTGGAAATGTAATGAGAAATATTTTCGTGGTCATGTATGTAGTACTAAGAAGTTAAACTTGATTAATGCTGAAGTTAGTGTAGAAGATGAACTGTTAGAGTCTGAACAAGTTGTGGAGGAAGAAATTCAGGAGGAAGTAGAGCAGGAACAAAATGAGCAGATTTCAGTTTCTATTCATGCTCTAGAAGGAGGTGTTGCTAGTGGTACTATTAAGTTGAAAGGCATAATGCAGAAGAGGCCAGTACAGATCTTAATTGATAGTGGTAGTACTCATAGTTTTGTTGATACAAATTTTTCACTCTCTGTTAAGCTTCCTTTGGTCAAAGTGAAGCCTGCAACAGTCACAGTGGCTGATGGAAGACAGTTATTGGTGAAATCTAAGTGCAATGATTGTGCTTGGTCTATGAATCAAACTGAATTTTCCTTCAATTTCAGAGTCTTAGAGTTGGGAGACTATGACTTGATTTTAGGAACTGATTGGATGAGAAAGCATACTCCAGTCACTTTTGATTTTGACAAGAATATGCTTATAGTGCATAAGGCAGGGAAGGTAGTGGAGCTCAAAGGCATGCTTGATAAGGAAGTGAAATTGAAGCAAATTACCCTTAAATCCATGGGTAAGTTGATCTCTAAAGGCTGGAAAGGGGTTTCTTCTACCCTATTTTTGATATCGGTTCAAGAGCCTACTCCTGAACCTCCAAACCATGTTTTTTCACACTTACCACCAGCACCAGCCCCTTATCTTCCTTTACTTACCAAATACCAGCATCTATTTGTTCCTCCTAGTTCTTTACCACCCCATAGAGGTCATGATCATGCCATACCTCTTAAAACAGAAGAACCAGTGAATGTGAGGCCTTATAGATATTCATTTCATCAGAAGAATGAAATAGAGAAGATGGTGGCTGAGATGTTAGAAAGTGGAATTATTCAGCCTAGTACTAGTCCATATGCTTCTCCTGTGTTGTTGGTTAAGAAGAAGGAAGGTACTTGGCATTTTTGTGTTGATTTCAGGGAATTGAACAAGGTTACTGTGAAAGACAAATTTCCTATTCTTGTTATTCAGGAACTGATTGATGAATTAAGAGGAGCAAAAGTGTTTAGTAAATTAGATCTGAGGTCTGGATATCATCAAATTCGGATGAAAGTAGCAGATATACCAAAGACTGCATTCAAGACCCATTCTGGTCACTATGAGTTTCTAGTAATGCCATTTGGGTTAACCAATGCTCCAGCTACATTTCAATCTTTGATGAATACAGTGTTTCAGCCCTATCTCAGAAAGTTTGTGTTAGTATTTTTTGATGACATTCTGATCTATAGTGCTTCTGAGGAAACACATTTGCAGCATTTAGATTCAGTCTTTCAACTCCTATCTGCCAATCAGTTGTATGCTAAAGGATCTAAATGTGACATTGCTGTTCCAGCTGTCACTTATTTAGGTCATGTTATATCAGCTGAAGGGGTTGCTACTGATCCTAGTAAGATTTCAGCCATGTTGAATTGGCCAGTTCCTTCTACTTTGAAAGGATTGAGAGGGTTTCTTGGTTTAACTGGATATTATAGGAGATTCATTCAGAATTATGGAGTTCTTAGTAGACCTTTGAATGAGTTATTAAAGAAGGATAAGTTTTGCTGGTATACAGAAGCTAATCAGGCATTTTTGCAGCTTAAACAGGCTATGACTCAAGCTCCAGTCTTAGCTATGCCTGATTTCACCAAGTCATTTGTGTTGGAATGCGATGCTAGTGGTTCTGGTATTGGTGCAGTGCTTATGCAGGCAGGAAAACCTATTTGTTTTTTGTCTAAGACCCTCAGTCCTAGGAATCAGACATTATCAGCCTATGAGAGAGAGCTCTTGGCTATTTTACATGCTTGCACTGTGTGGAGGCATTATTTGGAAGGTACATCCTTCATAATAAAGACTGATCATGAAAGTATAAAACATCTGTTAGAACAGGAGCTCCATACTTATTTGCAACACAAAGGCATATCTAAGTTGTTGGGCTTAGAATATACCATTCAGTATAAGAAGGGTGTAGACAATAGAGTTGCTGATGCTCTTTCTAGACAAATGGAGGACTCCATGTCCCTCAGAGCTATTTCTGTGGTTATTCCTACTTGGTTGGAGGAAGTAACTCATTCCTATGCTGGTGATGCAGAGGCAACAACCCTTATTCAACAACTCTCTATACAGCCATCTACTGACTCTAAGTTTACTCTGCAATAGGGTATTCTAAGGGTTAAACACAAGATTTATATTGGCTCCAGTACTGATCTTAGGTCCAGACTTATGGCTATGTGTCACAGCTCAGCTATTGGTGGTCATTCTGGAGTTAAATGTACTTTCACTAGGCTTCAGCAACATTTTTACTGGCCTAAGATGAAGGTGGATGTTACTGTGTTTGTGGCTGCCTGTGATACTTGTTTAAGGTGTAAGCCTGACCACTCAGCCTATCCTGGTCTTTTGCAACCCCTCACTATCCCTCAGGGTGCTTGGCAAGACATTTCCATGGATTTTGTGGAGAAATTACCTAAATCTGGGGGGTATGATACTATTCTGGTGGTTGTGGATCGTTTTACTAAGTCTGGTCATTTTATTCCTCTCCTTCATCCTTTCAATGCTTCTATTGTTGCTAAGGCATTTCTGGATCAGGTTTTCAAGTTACATGGCTTGCCTAAGTCAATTGTTTCTGACAGAGATAAGGTGTTTACTGGTGGTTTTTGGAAGGAGTTAATGAAGTTGCTGGGTATTCAGCTTAGGTTCAGTAGTGCCTATCATCCTCAGAGTGATGGCCAGACTGAGCGTTTGAATCAATGCTTGGAGCATTATTTGCGCAGTATGTGTTTTGTTTCTCCTAAGAAGTGGTATAGTTGGCTTAGTCTTGCTGAATACTGGTATAATTCCAGTTATCATTCTGCCATTAAGATGAGTCCTTATCAGGCTCTATATGGAGTGGTGCCTCAATTACCAGTGGTTCCTAATACTAATTCCCCTATGGCTGCTGTTAAAGAATTTCTTCAAGCTCGGGAACATATGAGTACTTTCTAAAGGAATGTCTCACTTCTTCTCAGAACCGCATAAAGCAAGTTGCTGACAAAAAGCGCACTGATAGGGAGTTTCAGGTTGGTGATATGGTATTTCTTAAACTACAGCCCTATCACCAGACTACCATTGCTACTCGCATTTGTTTAAAGCTCTCTGCTAAGTATTATGGTCCTTTCCTCATCCTGGAGCGTATTGGTTCAGTGGCTTATAAGCTTCAACTCCCTCCTAACAGCAAAATTCATCCAGTTTTTCATGTTTCACTTCTTAAGAAGTGTTTGGATCCATCTATTCCTACTTTTACCACTCTTCCACCGATTACAGATGCTGAGTGGAATATCTTTCCTGCTAAGGTTCTCAATACTCGCATTGTTGAGAAGGGTTCTGTTTCAGTTCCTCAGTTATTGATTTTGTGGTCTGGGTTTTCTGCAGTAGATGCTACCTGGGAGGATGAATCTACCATTCGTTCTCAATTTCCTGAGTTTTTCCATTCTTGGGGACAAGAATGCACTAAAGGGGGGGGGGGGTATTGTTACATATCAAAGGAGGAATAAGGTGGGAAAGTAATAAGTAATTCTATTATGGGTCAATTTCTTAGTTGTTAAGTATTGATCAATTCCTTAGTTGCTAAGTATTAGTCAATTCCTTAGTTGTTAAGTATTAGTCATTTCTTAGTTGTTAAGTAACTTGAGCAATTATGTTCCTATATAAAGGTCACTTTTCGGTATTAGCATTTTATCAAAGAATTAATACAACTTCTATTCTCTCTATTTTCTTCTTCTTCCTAAATTCTGTTCTCAAAATCCTAGGTTGTAACAGACCGCAGGATCAAAGTCTCACATTCAGTAATTCAGGATGACCAATTAACATTCCTTTGAGTCTGAGGATTAGTTATACCTATTAATACCAATGAGATGAATAGGTGACAAGGATGAATCTACCCATCCTGTTATCTCAAATCGGATCCCCAATCCTAATGAACGACGTTTCATCGGATCTATGTAACTGTCCAGATATCTATATATATGAAGCTTGTGAGATCAGCTTTCTGTCGAACAGAAGACATTGTTACATATAAGTCTCAATAGTGATATATCAATCCTAAACATATCACTTGACTTGGGGTGGTTTTAAGTTTATTAGTTTATTATAAAGTTTTGTCTCACTTCATGCTTGTATGAACACTTTATAATCACTTTAAACAAACTTACGGATTTCCTTTTATTAGACTTTATTTAGTGCTTAAAAGGGATTGCCTTTATATAGTTATAAAACATATATCTTATTAAAACAAATGATATAAAGAACAATTCATTTACATTAAGTTTGTATCCTAGAACAATTGTCTATAGGACACCAAACCCCAACATACTCCCACTTGGACTAAAGCCAATTGTTTCTAAAACTTATCCCAGTAGAAGTTAAATGACGATCATGTACTTTCTGGGTTAAAGGCTTTGTCAACGGATCTGCAACGTTGTCCTCTGTAGGTACTCTTTCTATTCTCACATCTCCTCTAGCCACAATCTCTCTTATGATGTGGTATCGCTTTAGGTAGTGCTTGGATGCATTATGAGACCGTGGTTCCTTTGCTTGCGCAATGGCTCCATTGTTATCACAGTACAGAGTAATGGGATTGACAATGTCAGGCACCACACCTAGTTCTGTAATGAACTTTCTAATCCAAACTGCTTCCTTTGCTGCTTCCGCAGCAGCGATGTACTCTGACTCGGTCGTAGAGAAAGCTACGCTTCCCAGGTTGGAACTCTTCCAACTGACCGCGCCCCCATTCAAGATAAACAGGTATCCTGATTGGGATTTAAAATCATTCTCATCTGTGAGATGACTAGCGTCTGAAAATCCTTGTATTTTCAGATCTCCTTCTCCGTACACTAGGAACATATCTTTAGTTCTTCTCAAGTACTTAAGAATGTTCTTGACAGCAATCCAATGCTCGTCTCCCAGATTACCTTGGTAACGACTCGTTACAGATAACGCGAACGCTACGTCAGGTCTAGTGCATAGCATAGCATACATAATCGAACCGATCGCGCTGGCCTACGGGACTACAGCCATGCGTCGTTTGTCATCATCAGTTTTAGGACATTGATGATTGTTTAACTTTACTCCATGTAGCATGGGTAAGTTACCTCGTTTTGATTCAAGCATGCTAAACCGATTTAGCACCTTTTCAATGTATGTAGCCTGTGAAAGACCAAGCAGTCTTCTTGATCTATCTCTATAGATCTTTATACCAAGTATATAAGCTGCTTCACCAAGGTCTTTCATTGAGAAGTTACCGGATAACCATACTTTTACCGACTGTAATAGAGCAATGTCATTTCCCATTAACAGTATATCGTCCACATATAGTATGAGAAATGCTATAGAGCTCCCACTTGCTTTCTTGTAAATGCAAGCTTCTTCGCAATTTTGTTCGAAACCAAATTGTTTTATGGTTTCGTCAAAACGCTTATTCCAGCTTCTAGATGCTTGCTTGAGTCCATAAATGGATCTCTGAAGTTTGCAAACTTTATTTGCATCCTTTGATATGAAACCTTCAGGCTGCATCATATATACATCCTCAAACAGGTTTCCGTTCAAGAAAGCTGTTTTCACATCCATTTGCCAAATCTCATAATCAAAATGAGCGGCAATTGCAAGCATGATTCTGATTGATTTGGACATAGCCACAGGAGAGAAAGTTCCGTCATAATCAATTCCTTGCTTTTGACGATATCCTTTCTCTACTAACCTAGCTTTGTAGGTGCTAACCTTTCCATCCATGTCTGTCTTCTTTTTGAAGATCCACCTGCACCCAATTGGAATTATCCCTTCGGGTGGATGAAGCTAATGAAGTATCTGAATCCTCCTCTTGCTTGGACCGACATAGGACCGTATACATCTGAATGAATAAGTCCTAGAGTGTCTGATACACGCTCACCTTTATTGCTAAAGGGTGTCTTTGACATTTTACCTTTTAAACATGATTCGCATGTTTCCAATGATTCATGATCGATTGGATGTATAAGCCCATCTGAATGTAGCTTTAGCATGCGTCTCTTGTTTATATGGCCTAAACGACAATGCCACAAGTAAGTTGAATTATCTATCTTATGTCTTTTGGCATCAATTGCAAAAACAGGAGTTTTATCATCTAACACATAAATCCCATTCTGTGATATTCCTGAAAAATAAAAGATCGAATCTTTATAAAAATTGCAACTATTGTTCTTTATTGAAATATGAAAACCGTCGTCAACAAGACGGCTAATAGAAATAATGTTACGATACATCTCAGGAACGTATAAACAATTCCTTAATTCTATTACAAGCCCAGAGGGCAAAGGTAAAACATAATCTCCAATTGCGAGGGCGGCAACTCTTGCTCCATTTCCAACTCGCAAGTTTATGCTTCCTTTCTTTAGTTCCTTAGTCTGATTTAGCTCCTGCATATTTGTACAAATATGAGATCCACATCCGGTATCAAGTACCCAAGATTCAGACAGCGAAACTGTATTTATTTCAATATAAAACATACCAGATGCTGAAGCACCGTTATTTTCCTTCTCGTGGAAGGTTAGGTACTCCATGCAATCCCTCTTCCAATGCCCTAAGTCACCATAATAGTAGCACTTTCCTTTGGGCTTCTTTGGTTCCTTTCCTTTCGTTTCGGTGAGCACAGCCCCCTTGCATTTATCAAGATGGTTTGGATTGGGAGCGACCCCTTTCCTTTTTCTCGATCCTTCAATAGCAAGGGCCAGTATCTCCTCGTTTTCTTTTATAATGGGCTCGATTGACTCGAGTATATGCGCAAGCTCTACAAGAGAGGTTTGCAAGCCACTCATTTGGTAGTTCATTATGAACTGTGAGTAACTCTCGGGGAGGGACTGAAGAAGTAAGTTTTCACTTAGTTCACGGTCCATCGCATCTCCAATACTAGAAAACTTGGTGATAAGGCTGATCATCTTTGCACAATGTGCCATTACAGATGTGCCCACCTGCATCTTGCTTTTATATAACTCCTTGGTTATTTCGAAGCGTTCGCACCGAGTTTCATTCACAAATAACTCTTTGAGGTGCTTGACCATGAATAGGCATCCATATCTGAATGTAGTTGCCTTTTGACTTCCGGTGTCAGAGATGCAAGTATGATGTCCCCCGTTTTATCATCATCAGATTTATGCTTTAAGTAAGCATAAAATTCTTGGTAGGGAGCATCATCAGTTGGGTAAGGGGGTATCGGTGTATCAAGTACATACCCTTTCCTTTCGAACTTCAAAACAATTTTGAGGTTACTAAACCAGTCGGTGAAGTTTGAACCATTCAATTTGTTATCGGTAATGATGTAACGCAGATCGGTGTTAGTCATGATTTTAAGAGTGTGTGTTTAAACAAAACCTGAGAGTGAGAAAGAGTAAACGTACGTCATTCATTTGCTTTAAAGTATAACAATCTAAAATTATAGGCCTTTTAATTTATTTCAGATTGCTCCCACTATTTTGCCAAATTAATAGCCCTCCATATTAATTCGAAGAATTTCACAAATCCTTTAGTGAGCTAGGATCCTAACTCCTGAGATTTCGCCTTGAGTTTACTCAACAAGCTAGTCTCATTCATTAGGTAGATTCATATAATCAATCACATCTCTAATGTGATTCCTAGGTTATTGGGTTACTAACCACATTAGTAACTAATATGCTATTCATATTAATCCCAACCATCTTGCCCATTAGTTTATGATAACATGAGTTTACTCATCCAATTATCATAATCTAATTTAAGTATTACCCCATATTCATGAAAGAACGATTTTCGATAATTCAGGTGTTACCATAAGACCCCGAGCTTGAGTTTACTCAACAACCCAAAGGCCCCCCAGTACTGCCGGCTGAATTATAATATTAGGGAGGGGCAACCGATTTTAATAACTTGCTTATTTACTTAACTTTTTAATGAGGGATTTTATTTTAGGTCTCATAATCTAACTTAGTCTTGATTTGCTTTAGCATACATCAGACACATACATTCACATACATTGGCGTTATGGACATATCATCTAAATTATTCCGTCGAGCCAGAGACGGAATAAAAGGGCAAACCTAAGGAAATACTAACTATTACATATTTCTCTTTAGGTCCTCCGTCTTCTCCATGGCGCCTTGAAATTACATATTAATTTTTATACTACTAAAGAAAACTTCAACTGAATTGAAGGGAATTAGATGAGAGGAGAAATTACAATAGATAGTAGATAGGTAGGACTCGCAGGCCCTATTTCAAAAATACCAAAAGACTAAAAGAGGGTCCAAATATGTCCATAACTCCAAACATGCATAGACTCAATTAAATAAATTTAATTGGTTGATTACATTACCGGCTTATGTAATATTTAGGTTAATCACATTAACTTGTCAAATTAACTTTCATCCAATTTTACTTCTAATCGTTTTGTATCTTTATATTAATCCTTAGATTAATATAACCATATAAAACGTCGATTATGCATGTCCCAATTATTTTGATTTCAATTCATTTAACACTTTGATTTACAACTTGGTAAAAACAAACTTTTAAACGAATTTTCATTCGATAATCAAAACAGAAAACTATTAATTTCTGAAACATATATATATATATATATATACAAATTGTTTTCAAGCCGATTTTAACAATTAAAATCAAGTGGGATTCGGGCGGGGGGCCCGAAACTGGGCTGCTGCCGCGAGGTAGCAGCCGCGCGACAGCGGCTGGTCGCGCCGTGAGGCGCGACCCGAGCCGCTGTCATATTTTTTTTTCAACATATATATATATATATATATATATCAGATTTTAAAAACGGTTTTAAAAACGATTTTCAGAAATAGGAAAAACTACAATAGATTTCCGTTTTATCTTTTAGAATTAATAAAACTAATTTGATTAACCTAACTATAAAACTAATAGATTTTGTTATAATGATTATCAACCGAATTAATTAGGATCATACACATAATCTATTTTAATTAACAATTAACTAAAATTTATTTATCTTTAGAATTAATTAATCAAACTATTTGTTAATTAATCCTAACCATAAATATTTATTCAATCCTATTGAAAAACTTCTAAATTTTCATATATGAAATAACGGATTTAACGATGGCTCTGATACCACTGAAGGAAATTAAGGCTAAGGTATAGCAGCAGAAATATAAAATTTTTAGCCTACTTCCTTTTAACCATAGGATCCGTTAATCGTTATTTCATATAAAGAGGGATAAGAAGGAATACCTTTTGAAGAACAATCTATCGTTGTTAAAGAAGCGCCCACAATTCTTCTCCGAGTTCCCAAGCACGAAGTATAACACGGTGAGGTTAAGTTAGAATCAACCCTTATGAGATGCAACCAAAATAGATTGCCTCTAATTAACCAACACAAGATCAAAGAGAAAAGGAGATGAATGAAAATTAATCAATCGACGGAAGCCGTATGAATTCTTGTCCACGAACTAGGGGATGCGAATTCACTTTCTCTCTCTATTGTATGTTTCGAAAATCACAATAAGGGGAGGGGGTTAGGCTTAGTCGAAATTCATGTAGTAGGGGGGTATATATAATAACTTGTATCTAAACCCTAGTTAGATAGGAATAAGTTACTTAATAGGAATTCAATTCGAAATAGGATTCCCAATTATTATCTTATAATATATGTAATATATTTAGGATAATAATAAATAACCTAATTGGATAATAATAGGAGTATATTAATCTAATTAAAACTCCTAACTTAATTATCTCTTAATTAATTTAATTCACAAACCTAATCAAATTAGGATTAATGGAATTAAAATATTTTCTAACTTATTATATATAAATTTCGGCCTCCCCTAATTAAATGGGCCTTACTGGGCTCATTTGGGCTTCCATCTATTAATGACATCCATCTCTCTTTTGGTTCCAAGTCTTATGTGTGATCCATTAGGTTCTTACTACTTCTGGCCGTATGCAACTATTAAATTAATTTCTTCAAGAATTATATTTAATCCTTGCATAACGGAATGATGTACTGAGTATGTTATAGGCAAGTCTGTAATCATTCCCCCAGAGTCCGTTAAGAAGACAGGTTGATTCTGTCGTTAACCCTTCCGTATTAGTTACAGTATAATTCGATCCTTTATCAACTACATCCTTGAACTGAATCTTATGACTATGGGTGATGTCAAGTCACATATAGCGAGACGTTCGTTTTACTTGTATAGGCCAAGTCAACTAAAATAGATAGGTTAAGTGAAATCTGTATTTCTTACTCTTAAGCTATCACCTTGCAAGGATTTAGAGTCGAGTCTTCCACAAGCGATCCTTGGATGTATCTCCCATTAATCGGGAGTGATAAATGCTCAATCCAATGTATAACTACCCTGACATTACCTCCTGTGACACCCAACCTTTGCAGTTCACACCCCAGAGTCATCTCTGTTAAGGATCGTGGGACCGCAGGATCAAAGTCTCACATTCAGTAATTCAGGATGACCAATTAACATTCCTTTGAGTCTGAGGATTAGTTATACCTATTAATACCAATGAGATGAACAGGTGACAAGGATGAATCTACCCATCCTGTTATCTCAAATCGGATCCCCAATCCTAATGAACGACGTTTCATCGGATCTATGTAACTGTCCAGATATCTATATATATGAAGCTTGTGAGATCAACTTTCTGTCGGACAGAAGACATTGTTACATACAAGTCTCAACAGTGATATATCAATCCTAAACATATCACTTGACTTGGGGTGGTTTTAAGTTTATTAGTTTATTATAAAGTTTTGTCTCACTTCATGCTTGTATGAACACTTTATAATCACTTTAAACAAACTTACAGATTTCCTTTTATTAGACTTTATTTAGTGCTTAAAAGGGATTGCCTTTATATAGTTATAAAACATATATCTTATTAAAACAAATGATATAAAGAACAATTCATTTACATTAAGTTTGTATCCTAGAACAATTGTCTATAGGACACCAAACCCCAACAGGAGATGCGATGGATCATGAACTAAGTGTAGACTTACTTCTTCAATCCCTCCCCGAGAGTTATTCACAGTTCATCATGAACTACCAAGTGAGTGGCTTGCAAACCTCTCTTGAAGAGCTTGCAAATATGCTCGAGACGGTCGAGCCCAATATAAAAGAAAACAAGGAAATACTGGCCCTTGCTACTGAGGGATCAAAGAAGAGAAAATGGAATCCTCCCAATCCTAACTATCCCAATAATGGCGAGGGGGCCATGCCCACCGAAACGAAGGGGATGCAAGTCAGGAAGCCCAAAGGGGAATGCTACTTCTGTGGTGAAGATGGGCATTGGAGGAGAAATTGTAAGGAGTACCTAGCTTCTCTCAAGAAGGGAAAGGATGGTGCTTCAACTTTTGGTATGTTCTATATTGAAATTAACTCAATTTCACAGTCTGAATCTTGGGTATTAGATACCGGATATGGATCTCATATTTGTATGAATATGCAGGAGCTAAAGCAGACTAGAAAGTTAAAGAAAGGAGACATAAACTTGCGAGTAGGAAATGGAGCAAGAGTTGCCGCTCTCGCAATTGGAAACTATGATCTACATCTACCATCAGGACTTGTAGTAGTGTTAAGGAACTGTTTGTATGTTCCGGATATGTCTCGTAACATTATTTCTATTAGCTGTCTAGTAGAAGATGGCTTTCATGTTTCAATTAAGAACAATAATTGTGAATTTTATAGAAATAGTATTTTCTATTTTTCAGGAATATCATTAAATGGGATTTATGTTTTGAATGATAAAGTTTCTGCTTTCACAATTGATACCAAAAGACTTAGATTAGATAACTCAACTTACTTGTGGCATTGTCGTTTAGGCCATATAAACCAGAGACGCATGCTTAAGCTACATCAAGATGGGCTTATAGACTCAATTGACTATGAATCGATGGGAACGTGTGAGTCATGTTTAAAAGGAAAAATGACAAAGACACCCTTTAGCAATAAAGGTCAGCGTGTATCAAACACTCTAGGATTAATACATTCAGATGTATGTGGTCTTATGTCAATCCAAGCAAGAGGAGGATTCAGATACTTCATTAGTTTCATAGATGATCATACTAGATATGGTTATATCTATTTGATGAAACACAAGTCAGAAGCTTTTGAGAAATTCAAATGCTTTAAGAATGAAGTTGAGAATCAAACAGGAAAGACTATCAAAATACTTCGATCTGATCGAGGTGGAGAATATCTTTCTGAAGAATTTATGAGTTATCTAAATGAATGTGGAATATGCTCACAATGGACACCTCCTTATACACCACAACACAATGGTGTATCATAAAGGAGAAATCGCACCTTACTAGATATGGTACGATCCATGATGAGCATCACTGCTCTTCCAAAATCATTCCGGGGCTATGCCTTAGAAACTGCCCTATTTACCTTAAACCGAGTTCCAACCAAATCCGCCAGTTCCACACCATTCGAACTGTTCGTTGGTAGAAAACCCATTTTCTCTTTCATAAGAATATGGGGATGTTCAGCATACGTCAAACGTATTGTGTCAGATAAATTATATCCCAAATCTGACAAGTGTTTCTTCATTGGATACCCAAAGGAAACTATAGGATATTACTTTTATCATCCAGATGACCAAAAGGTAATAGTATCCAAACACACAGTGTTTCTAGAGAAAGAGTTTCTGGAAGAAACACAAAATGGAAGCGCGATTGAACTTGAAGAAGTTCAAGAGGAATCACATGTTAAAAACGCGGAAGAAGTTGAACCCGAACCCGTTTCACTAGATGAAACACAAGTGTCATATCCCACTCATAGGTCTCAGAGAATTCGTGAACTCCCAGTTAGATATGGTTTTCTAGTGGGAGATGACGAACTGGTTCCCGTGTTAGACGATGAACCCGAAACCTACGAAGAAGCTCTTGCTAGTCCAGAATCCAAAGCATGGCTTGAAGCCATGAATTCTGAAATGGACTCTATGTATACTAACCAAGTGTGGACTTTGGTTGATCCACCCGAAGGGATAAAACCCATTGGGTGCAGGTGGATCTTCAAGAAGAAGACTGATATGGATGGAAAGGTTAGTACCTACAAAGCTAGGTTAGTAGTGAAAGGATATCGTCAAAAACAAGGTATTGACTATGACGAGACTTTCTCTCCAGTAGCCATGTTCAAATCCATCAGAATATTGCTTGCAATTGCCGCTCATTTTGATTATGAGATTTGGCAAATGGATGTGAAAACAGCTTTCCTAAATGGAAACCTACTTGAGGATGTATACATGATGCAACCTGAAGGTTTCACATCGAAGGATGAAACCAAGGTTTGCAAACTTCAAAGGTCCATTTATGGACTCAAGCAAGCATCTAGGAGCTGGAACAAGCGTTTTGATGAAACCATAAAACAATTTGGTTTCGAACAAAACTCAGAAGAGGCTTGTGCTTACAAGAAGACAAGTGGGAGCTCAGTCGTTTTCCTAGTACTATATGTTGATGATATACTACTTATGGGAAACGATGTGGCAATGTTGCAAACAGTAAAAGTTTGGTTATCGGATAATTTCTCCATGAAAGACTTGGGAGAAGCAGCCTACATCTTAGGGATCAAGATCTATCGCGATAGATCAAGGAGACTGCTCGGACTATCCCAATCTACATATATTGACAAAGTGCTAAAACGTTTTGACATGCATGAATCGAAAAGAGGTAACTTACCAATGGTCCATGGTGTCAAGTTATCAAATGGTCAGTGTCCTAAAACAGACAGTGACAAGAATCGCATGGCTGTAATTCCTTACTCCAGCGTGGTTGGTTCGATCATGTATGCTATGCTATGCACTAGACCTGATGTGGCATTCGCATTAAGTATGACGAGCCGATATCAAGGGAATCCAGGATTTGATCACTGGATTGCTGTCAAGAACATTCTTAAGTATCTTAGAAGAACTAAAAACATGTTCCTCATATATGGACAAGGAGAATTGAAAATTGAAGGATATTCAGATGCTAGTCATCTGACTGATGAAAATGATTACAGATCCCAATCAGGATACCAGTTTATCCTGAATGGAGGTTCAGTTAGTTGGAAGAGTTCCAAATAAGGAAGTGTTGCTTTCTCGTCGACTGAATCAGAGTACATCGCAGCTGCAGAAGCGGCTGATAGCGTGCCGTCTAGTGGTGTAAATATGAAATGTATGTTATGATAAGTGCGTTACGACTATGGACGTGATCTTTCTAAGTGCTCTATCTTTACTAGACGTCACTACTTAGGGGCAAGTGTACCCCGTCGTATCAAGTAATAATCCGGTTAAGACCGGGTATCGAATCCACGGGATTTATAACTGCAAGTATTAAACGACTCGGTTTTATACGTTATTTAAGCGGTGAATACTTTGGGGTTGATGTGGTAACCAACTACAAACTACTCCTAAATACGGGTGAGGCGAATTTATATAACAAAACTCTATGAAGTGATATGGATGCGATAAGTTATAACTATGACAAATAACGACTTCTAATACATATACGGTTAATGTTTTGCTCTTGCAAAGACGACTATGTGTAGTTCAACCGACCCGTGAAGTACTTAGACTACGTGGTTCCTAGTCAAGGCGTGTCTAATGCTTGGGACCAGAAATTAGGGCCTGTAAGTTCCGTGGCTTGTCAATTCCTACGGTTTCCGGAGCGTCACTTCCGGTAAGGCAACACCTATATGAATCCCTAAAGATAGCCCGAATGGCGTCGGAAATCGCGTTCCCCTACACAATAGTCAATTACGAGTATCAAAACAAGCAACAAACATCAACACATATATAGAAAAAGAGGTTATGAATCATAAATTATAAATATGGAAAGTGTAAATATGGATTACAAACAAGCCTAGTACATAGGATGAGATCAAGCTAATTAGCAAGTGTAAAGGGAAGAATCCACCCTCGGGACTCAAAAGCCGTCTCTAAGGACTTGAATGGTGGAGCTCTCGAGCTTGGTGTGCGGAGATGGAGCGGGACTTTGATGAAATACCGGGAGCAATGGACAAGCTCTCGAGATGGAAGAGTTTAGTTACACAAAGCCTAAAAACAAATCTAAAACTACAACAATCAAAACAAGTATAGTTTGCTCTCTCTAATGGTGTGTTCAAGATGTATCAAGAGCTGCCTATTTATACATGTCAAGCTAGGGCAAAATTGTAACTTTGCAAGGTACAAGTATGGAGCAACATTATTTGTGCAGAAATCCCATAATACGCCCCGCGTATGGTGTGGCACGCCTCGCGTAGATGCCCATTCCGTCAGAAATCTTCATGTGGACCAATTCTAGATTTGTTGTCTCAAATACGCCCTGCGTAGACTGGGATAAGCATGGCGTGTTTGAGATTCTGACCTTTTATCGCTTGCTTTGGTCTCCGTACGCCGTGCGTAGCTTGAGGCATGCCCTGTGTAGATGAGTCTCTGGACTTTTTGCACTGAAGAATTCCCTTACACGCCCCGCGTGTAAGGTGGTACGCCCTGCGTATAGGTCGTTGACTCGGGGAGACCATGCAGTCTGACTTTTCAGGATTAGGCAATCATTTCTGACATTTGATTATACGCCTCGCATAGGTTGGCATACGCCTCGCGTATGCTGACTCGATCCCACGTGGTGTCTGTGGATAGGGCAATCATTTCTGACTTGATGTTTCACGCCCCGCGTATGGGATGATACGCCCCGCGTATTGGCATGAATTTTGCTTCTTCCTTGTACCTGAAATACAATTCTTGAGAGCCGAGTTAGCTTGACGTTTTTATTTCCTAAATACATCTAAAACAAGGGAAATTATCCGAAAATACGGAATTTATTATTATTTCGTTATTTTATTCAAAACACTCTATTTTTGCAATTAAACTTATTTATTTCTTCTAAAATTAACCCGTAAATCACGCTAAAAGATAGGGGTAAAATACCCCTATCAAACCTCCTCGGACTTTAAAGTTTTACTTGTCCTCAAGTAAAAGAAATCGAAAGACAAGGGATTGAGATTATTAAGAAACAAACTGACGGTTGGTTTTACCAAGTGCGTGATTTCAAAGTTGAAGTTTTATGCAAAGTTTTCGGCAAGTACCTACGCAAGCAATCGAGTGACCAAAACTTGTTTGAAACCTCCATTATCAAAATTAATAGGCAATATTAACAGGGGTCGATTATCTTTTGAGAACCCGATAGTACCTTACCAAGGGGTTTCACTCTTACGCTCAATCTTTGGTGGGTCGGTGTTTTAGCACTCTTCTTTGCACTTTACTCGAGATCACGTTGAGTTCGCATTTTCATCCGGATTTTTCCTCCTATGTTATGGTCTTGGCAATATTAAAAACGAACCCGGAGGGGCGTTGTAATGTGGGTGGCTTTTTAGTGGTTAGTTTTTGGAAACTCGAGTTTAAATACCGTTTTAATGATCGCACCGTATTCTTATTTCGGCCTTGGTGAGTTCATGAAATATACTCAAAAATTGCTCGGGTGGAGCTTGAGAATGCCTTTTTGCTCTTTATTGTGTTTTTCTTTTTCTTTTTTGTTTTGAGAGCGGCACAAAAACGATTCCGAGACTTTTTGGTGCTTACTTATCAATGCCTTGGCTTATTTCGGGTGCGAATTGATTTTGTTGGTATTTAATCTAGAGGAAAAAGGGTTAAATGTTAAATAGGGTGTTAACAACAAAAAGTGGTTAATAGGCTCAACGGGGGTTTCCTAGAGGTTAACAAAAACGAGAAAAATAAATTAAGAAAAGAATTAGACTAAGTGGATTTGTTTTATCATCTATTGCCATTTTAACCAAAATAAGTGTACTAAACCCGATATTAGGTGCAAACTCTGAGTCGAGTGAAGTCAAAGCTCTCGAAAATTGTGAAAGAAATAGAGTTCTCGTACGAACTCTTTTAGGCTCAAAAATACCTCACAAAAATTCGGGTTTAAATTGTGTACTATCGAATTGTCGCTAAATTTTCAAACATCCCGTCTTTATTGCCTTTTTAAGTTTCATTATGGAGATGACATGTGGGTTAGGACTCAATGCTTTTTGTTTAGTATCACCTAGTCTTTACATAAATTCTACAACTTCAAAATTAAGACTAAAATTTCTTACTAAAACCGATCATTTGTGCTCCGACGGTATTTACATTTAAGGACAAATAACTGAACATTTAAATTAATTCCGAGGGAGGTTAGTGTGTTGGGAAAAATTTTACGAATTGATAAATTAGTTTAATTATTTTTATGTTTGTTTGATTTTTATTTTTGTTTTTGTTAGTGCAAAACAAACTGAAAGTGCGGGGTTGCACGGCCCTCCGCGTTATTAAAATGACGCCTATTCCAAGGGCGTCGCAAAAGAAGAAAGAAACAAAAACAAAAATTAAATTGGAATTAAAATTAAGACCCTTGAAGGTCAGGTTCTACGCGAGGCGTGCCCAGGGGGGCGCCTCGTGTAGAAGGTACGATTTATGCTATTTTTGGGCAGAGACTCAAATACGCGGGACGCAGTAGGAGGGACGCCCCGCGTGTTTGAGTTTCTGATTGTTTTATGTAAGAAAAAGGGAAGGACACGCGAGGCGTATAAGGGTGTACGCCCTGCGTGACTGGTGCTTTTCAGGCCGATTTTGGTCAGAAGCTCGAATGCGCGGGGCGTATAAGGGTGTACACCCCACGTAAGATATTTGGATTTAGAATGGGATTTGTTTTTCGTTGATTTTATTTGAAGAAAATAAGGGAATGCCTAAAAAGAATAAACGGATATGATACACATTTACAAAGGGTTTGAGGAATGCAAACCGATCTTATGTTTAGAGTCGGAGTAGCTCGACTTTCTCGTGATGTGTGCATACTTACGGCGTTTGGAGGAGTATGGTTTCGCCTTGTTGTGGAAGAGTGCCTCTGCAATAGATTTTCAGGCGGTGACCGTTTACCCGATAGGTTTCATTGTCGGAACCTTGGATGTCGACCGCTCCGGATGAGTGGGCATTGATAACGGTGTATGGGCCCGACCACCGACTTTTTAATTTTCCTGGGAATAGGCGGAGGCGAGAATTATATAGGAGGACTTGGTCTCCGTTCTTGAATTCCTTGATTTGCACGTGCTTGTCGTGCTATTTCTTCGTACGTTCTTTGTAAATCTTGGCATTTTCGTATGAACCGAGACGAAGTTCATCAAGAGTATTGAGTTGGAGGAGACGTTGTTCCCCAATGGCCTGCATATCAAAATTTAGAAATTTCAGAGCCCAATAGGCCTTATGTTCTAATTCTACTGGCAAATGACATGATTTCCCAAAAACTAAACGATAAGGAGACATCCCGATAGGCGTTTTAAACGCCGTGCGGTAGGCCCAGAGAGCATCGTCGAGCTTTAGGCTCCAATCCTTCCTAGAGGTACTAACCGTTTTTGCCAAGATTCGTTTAAGTTCACGGTTAGAAACCTCGACCTGTCCACTTGTTTGCGGATGGTAGGGGGTGGAAACTCGATGTGCAACCCCGTATTTATGCAATAATTGATCGAATTGGCGGTTGCAAAAGTGGGAGCCCCTGTCGCTAATGATAGCTCGAGGGGTTCCGAACCGAGTAAAGATGTTCTTCTTTATAAATTTCCCGACTACCTTAGAATCGTTTGAGGGCAAGGCAACGGCCTCCACCCATTTGGAGACATAGTCAACCGCCACGAGAATGTAGGCGTTGTTATGCGACTTAGGGAAAGGTCCCATAAAGTCTATCCCCCAAACATCGAAGAGTTCGCAAACTAGGATCCCTTGTTGGAGCATTTCATGTTTACTGGGGATGTTCCCGCTCCGTTGACAAGCGTCACATGATTTGACGAAGTCATGGGAGTCCTTGGACAAGGTCGGCCAATAAAAGCCACATTGTAGAACCTTTGCCATAGTCCGACTAGGGCCGAAGTGGCCCCCCGGCTCTTGGGTGTGACACATATGCAACACATGATTTACCTCATCTTCCGGTATACACCTACGAATGACATTATCAGCACAAGATTTAAACAAGTAGGGTTCTTCCCACAAATAATTCTTAGCATCATGAAAGAATTTTCTGCGCTGCTCGTAAGTAAGATGCGGGGGAAGAATATTACCGGCTTTGTAGTTTGCCATATCGGCATACCAAGGTAAAGGTGTTACCGCATAGAGAGTTTCATCGGGAAAGGTCTCCTTGATCTCCACATCTTCCGGAGATGTGGCTCGCTCGCTTTGTAAGCGGGAAAGATGGTCGGCTACAACATTCTCTACTCCTTTTTATCCCTAATTTCGATATCAAATTCTTGTAGGAGTAGAATCCACCGTATCAATCGTGGCTTGGTGTCCTGCTTAGTCATTAGGTACTTGAGAGCTGTGTGGTCAGTGTATACAATAATTTTGGATAATACGAGATATGATCTAAATTTATCGAAAGCAAAGACTACAGCAAGCATCTCTTTTTCCGTAATGGAATAATTTTGTTGGGCCTCATTGAGCGTTTTGCTCGCATAATAAACGGGGCGGAAAATTTTATCCACCCGCTGGCACAAACAGGCACCTATAGCCAAGTCACTCGCATCACACATAAGTTCAAAGGGGAGACTCCAATCGGGTTTCACCATGATGGGTGCGTTAACTAGTTTTTCCTTTAAAGTATTAAACGCAAGCAAACATTCGGGGGAAAAACTAAATTCCGCATCCTTTGCAAGGAGTTGGGTCAAGGGGGTTGCTATCTTAGAGAAATCTTTGATGAATCTCCTATAGAATCCCGCATGACCTAAAAAACTCTGAATTCCTTTAACATTGATTGGAGGGGGTAATTTCTCAATCACCTCAATCTTGGCCGGATCGACCGCGATTCCTTCCCCGGACACCTTGTGTCCCAAAACAATACAATCTTGAACCATAAACTGACACTTTTCCCAACTTAGAGCGAGATTAGTGTCCTCGCAACGTTGAAGGACTTTATCAAGATTGTTCAAACAAATTTCAAAGGACGATCCAAAAACAGAAAAATCGTCCATGAAGACTTCCATGAAGTCCTCAATCATTTCGGAAAATATAGCCGTCATGCACCGCTGAAAGGTGGCGGGGGCGTTACAAAGCCTGAATGGCATCCGCCTATATGCAAATGTCCCGTACGGACAAGTAAATGTCGTCTTTTCTTGATCCGAAGGATCAACGGGAATTTGCATGTAGCCGGATAGGCCGTCTAGGGTACAAAAGAATTTATGTCCCGCCATTCTTTCCAACATTTGGTCAATGAACGGCAAGGGAAAATGATCTTTTCGGGTGGCTTCATTAAGTTTCCTATAATCAATACATACTCGCCACCCCGTTACTTTTTGTGTGGGAATTAATTCCCCCCTGATCATTTTCCGTCACCGTCGTGCCCCCCTTTTTGGGAACACATTGGACCGGACTAACCCATGGACTATCGGAGATAGGAAAGATTATACCTGCGTCGAGGAGTTTGATTACCTCGGCCTTCACTACCTCTTTCATATTGGGGTTAAGTCGTCGTTGCGGCTACACGGAGGGTTTGACTTTATCCTCCATAAAGATGCGATGTGTGCAAATGGTGGGGCTGATCCCTTTAATATCATGAATGGTCCATCCAAATGCGCCCTTGTGTTTTTGTAACACCACAATTAACGCTTCCTCCATTTCCGCTGTCAAAAGCGAAGATATAACAACCGGTAAGAAATTAGGAGGTTGCAAAAATACATATTTTAAATTAGGAGGCAAGGGTTTTAGTTCCAAAGTCGGAGGTTCCTCGAGAGAGGACTTCGGCTTTGCTTTGCCATCCCGGTCCAAACCCTCGAACCGGCTCCTTGCCAACAGACATCGTTCTATTTCGGAGGAGTATTCAAATGGCTTATTCAATGGCTCCTCATCCAAATGTTCATTACCATCCATTTCCGAAGAGGTTCCCGCAGAGGACCTAACACAAAAATCCTCAACAAAAAGATCAATAGAGTCTACGGAATTTAGAAAATTGCAATCCTCCATGGTGTTAGATGGGAATTTCATGGAGTTGTACACGTTAAACTCTACCTCTTCGTCTTGCAACCGTAGGATAAGCTTACCTTCGTGGACATCAATGAGAGTCCTACCTGTTGCAAGAAATGGTCATCCTAGGAGGATCGGTACCGAATCGTCTTCCGCCATGTCGAGCACTACAAAATCGACGGGGAAAATGAACTTGTCCACTTTCACTAAGACATCCTCCACAACTCCTTTTGGCCGGGCAATGGATCTATCGGCCAACTGGAGCGTCATATTGGTAGGCTTTGGTTCTCCCAGACCGAGCTTCCTAAACACAGATAAAGGCATTAGATTGATACTAGCACCCAAATCACATAAAGCTCTCCTAAACTCAACATTACCAATCGTGCAAGGGATAGAAAAACTTCCTAAATCCTTGAGTTTAGGTGGGAGTTTGTTTGTTATAATTGCGGAGCATTCCTCCGTGAGCGCTACCGTTTCATTATAATCTAACTTCCTCTTTTTGGCGAGGATTTCTTTAAGAAACTTCGCATACGTAGGCATTTGTTCCAATGCTTCCGCAAGCGGGATGTTAATGTGAAGTTTCTTAAAAAACTCTAAAAACTTGCCGTATTGGTGGTCCAATTTTTCCTTTTTAAGTCGTTGCGGAAAAGGGAGCTTCGGTACGTAAGCTCCAATTGGATCACATGCATTTTTATTCTTATCCAAGGAAGTTGTGGGTTTTGGATCCGAACCGGGGTTGCTTACCACTTTCGGTTCATCACTTACCTTTGGAGCGGATGAAGTCGCTTTTGGAACCGGTGGTTCCAAACCCTTACCACTACGGAGAGTTATTGCTTATGCAGTCTCCCGGTTCTTTGGTCTTGGGTTTTATTCGATGTTAAACGGGAGAAACTCATGTTGTCTCTCTTGTTGTTGGCGACTCAATTGGGCCACTTGACGTCCCAAATCCCTGCAAAATGCTTCATTATTAGCAAGACGGGAAGATATTTCTTTAAGAAGATCAATTACCATAGCGTCTTGCGCATCGCTAGGAGGTTGAGATTTTTGTCCTCCTTGGGCATAAGGGAATTGGCCCGAGCTTTGCTCCATGATTTCTCTATGGGGTTTGGATGGGGGCTTCAACACATCCCGTATGTTATCGTAAGATAAAGTCGGGTGTTGGTATTGAGGCCTCCATCCGTTGTTATTGTTGCTACGGTGGTGATAGGCATTCGAGTTAGAATAGGAGTTATAATGAGAATTATACCTTTGTTGTCCTCCTACATAACTTACGCTTTCGATGTCGCCGGTGAAAGGGCTTCCGACTTGACAATCCTTACCTTGGTGGTCACCACCGCAATGCGAGCACACTAGGACTTGTGCTTTATTCTTGAGGCTCATTTGCGCCATTAAGGCGTCTAGCTTTTTATTCATTTCGACCATGAAGATTGTGGGAGCCTCATCTTTTACGGTAAAAGTTTGATGTTGCGAGGGTCCGGCAAGCCGATCTTCTTGCCATTGGACACTTTTCCTAGCTAATTCGTGGATAAGCTCATAAGCCTCGCTTGCCGATTTGCGAAACAAATCCCCACCTGCGGCAGAGTCAACGGTGGCACGATTAGTAGGTGTTAATCCATGATAAAAAGTACTTACTAAGTCATGCTTAGGAATATCATGATGGGGACAGCTTCGGAGCAACTTTCGGAACCTAGCCCAAGCCGAATGGAGAGCCTCGCATTCAAGTTGCTTAAAGGAAGTGATGTCGTTTCTCAACTTAACCGTTTTGGAAGGCAGGAAGTAATAAGAAAGGAACTCCCTTTCGAGTGCTTCCCATGATGTGATCGATCCCGCTTCCAACGAGTGCAACCATTCCAACGCTTGTCCTGTCAAAGAAAAAGGAAATAACTTCAGTTGGATTGCCTCAACCGGAACATCGCTTTGTCGAGAAGTTTCGGCACACATAAGAAATTTATCAAGGTGTTCGTTAGGGTTTTCATGGGATTCCCCTCCGAATTGACCAAGTTGTTGGATTAGTTGGATCATGCTAGTCTTTATTTCAAATGTGTCGGCCGGAATGGTGGGGGCAACGATTCCATGGCGGTTTTGAGGGCGATGCGGAGCAAGAATCTCCAACATCGAACGCGTGTCATTGCCTCCACCATTACGGATGTTATTCACGGGTTATTCCGGCAGCCTTTGGTTAACCTCGGGCTGGTTAGCTTCATTGTTGAGGTTTGCCATTTTCTCTTTTCGAATCCTACAAAGAGTACGCTCAATTTCAAGATCAATAGGAAAAAGAGAATCACTCCGAGATCGGGTGTGCATAAAATAAGTGAAATAAAATATCAACAAGAAAGAATGATGTTAGTAAAAGTATATATAAACAATTTATACAAAAAGAATGCTTAAACTAACAATAAAACGTTTTTGTCTAATATTGCAAGAAATTATAAATCCCCGGCAACGGCGCCAAAAACTTGATAGTGTGCCATCTAGTGGTGTAAATATGAAATGTATGTTATGATAAGTGCGTTACGACTATGGATGTGATCTTTCTAAGTGCTCTATCTTTACTAGATGTCACTACTTAGGGGCAAGTGTACCTCGTCGTATCAAGTAATAATCCGGTTAAGACCGGGTATCGAATCCACGAGATTTATAACTGCAAGTATTAAACGACTCGGTTTTATACGTTATTTAAGTGATGAATACTTTGGGGTTGATGTGGTAACCAACTACAAACTACTCCTAACTACGGGTGAGGCGAATTTATATAACAAAACTCTATGAAGTGATATGGATGCGATAAGTTATAACTATGACAAATAACGACTTCTAATACATATACAGTTAATGTTTTGCTCTTGCAAAGACGACTACGTGTAGTTCGACCGACCCGTGAAGTACTTAGACTACGTGGTTCCTAGTCAAGGCGTGTCTAATGCTTGGGACCAGAAATTAGGGCCCGTAAGTTCCGTGGCTTGTCAATTCCTACGGTTTCCGGAGCGTCACTTTCGGTAAGGCAACACCTATATGAATCCCTAAAGATAGCCCGAATGGCGTCGGAAATCGCGTTCCCCTACACAATAGTCAATTACGAGTATCAAAACAAGCAACAAACATCAACACATATATAGAAAAAGAGGTTATAAATCATAAATTATAAATATGGAAAGTGTAAATATGGATTACAAACAAGCCTAGTACATAGGATGAGATCAAGCTAATTAGCAAGTGTAAAGGGAAGAATCCACCTTCGGAACTAGCTAACCGGACTCAAAAGCTGTCTCTAAGGACTTGAATGGTGGAGCTCTCGAGCTTGGTGTGCGGAGATGGAGCGGGACTTTGATGAAATGCCGGGAGCAACGGACAAGCTCTCGAGATGGAAGAGTTTAGTTACACAAAGCCTAAAAACAAATCTAAAACTACAACAATCAAAACAAGTATAGTTTGCTCTCTCTAATGGTGTGTTCAAGATGTATCAAGAGCTGCCTATTTATACATGTCAAGCTAGGGCAAAATTGTAACTTTGCAAGGTACAAGTATGGAGCAACATTATTTGTGCAGAAATCCCATAATACGCCCCGCGTATGGTGTGGCACGCCTCGCGTAGATGCCCATTCCGTCAGAAATCTTCTACATGTGGACCAATTCTAGATTTGTTGTCTCAAATACGCCCTGCGTATACTGGGATACGCATGGCGTGTTTGAGATTCTGACCTTTTATCGCTTGCTTTGGTCTCCGTACGCCGTGCGTAGCTTGAGGCACGCCCCGTGTAGATGAGTCTCTGGACTTTTTGCACTGAAGAATTCCCTTACACGCCCCACGTGTAAGGTGGTACGCCCTGCGTATAGGTCGTTGACTCGATGAGACCATGCAATCTGACTTTTCAGGATTAGGCAATCATTTCTGACATTTGATTATACGTCTCGCGTAGGTTGGCATAGGGGTGAGCATCGGTTCGGTTCGGTTACTAACCGAACCGAACTTTCGGTTAACCGAACCGAAGTTGGTGCTATTTTACAACCGAACCGAACCGAATAAGATTGGTAACCGAATTTCATTTAACCGAAAATTTTCGGTTCGGTTCGGTTACCGACCAAATAACCGAAAACTCATAATATTTAATTTTTGTTTAATTGATTTTCAAATAATGCTTTGTATAAAAGTTACAATTGAAGAAATTAAAGACTAATGAACCAAAATTTATATATATACAGATAAAAGTATATTTTTTAGGGGTTGAATTTTATAGTTTATAAGTTATTTATACTTTGTAAAAATAAAATTATATTTTTTTATATTTATATAATAAATTCGGTTCGGTTATCGGTTATACCGATATATTTTTTCAGTAACCGAACCGATAACCGATTACCAAACTAAGTCAAAAATAAAACCGAACCGAACCAGAATGTTAAAATAACCGAACCAAACTAAAATTTCGATTCGGTTATCGGTTTGGTAATCGGTTACCGGTTATTTTGCTCACCCCTAGGTTGGCATACGCCTCGCGTATGCTGACTCGATCCCACGTGGTGTCTGTGGATAGGGCAATCATTTCTGACTTGATGTTTCACGCCCCGCGTATGGGATGATACGCCTCGCGTATTGGCATGAATTTTGCTTCTTCCTTGTACCTGAAATACAATTCTTGAGAGCCGAGTTAGCTTGACGTTTTTATTTCCTAAATACATCAAAAACAAGGGAAATTATCCGAAAATACGGAATTTATTATTATTTCGTTACTTTATTCAAAACACTCTATTTTTGCAATTAAACTTATTTATTTCTTCTAAAATTAACCCGTAAATCACGCTAAAAGATAGGGGTAAAATACCCCTATCAGCGGCAAAGGAGGCTATTTGGATTAGAAAGTTCATAACAGAACAAGGAGTGGTGACTGACATTGTAAATCTCATTACTTTGTACTGTGATAACAATGGAGCCATTGCACAAGCAAAGGAACCACGGTCTCATAATGCATCCAAACATTATCTCAAGCGATATCATCTCATTAGGGAGATCATAGCCAGAGGAGATGTAAGAATAGAAAAGGTGCCCACTGAGGACAACGTTGCAGATCCGTTGACCAAGCCGTTACCACAAAGAGCTCACGATAAACATCTTAGTTCTTCTGGTATTAGTTTCAAAAAAATTTATACTATTAGACTCGTCTAAATTAGACGGTCATTTTAAGATCCTTGAAGCTCAAGTAAAAAAAATTCTGGTGAACGGAATCCGGGTGGACGTTTTCCGGCGAGAAAAGTGCCCAGCAAATTCTCAAAAAATTCCAGAAAATGTAAAACATTATTCTAAGAAATTTTAATTCTTGGGTCGAAGCGGGATTTCTTACAGTTTAATCCCAATAAAACTTGTTTCTTAATTTTATCCATTTTACATGCTTCAACAATTTATTGGGTCAAAACTATAAGGAATCTCGCTTTGAGCTAAGAATTAAAGTTTCTTAAAATGATGTTTTACATGTTTTGGAATTTTCTGATAATTTTCTGGGCACGTTTTTTGTCCTACTTACATTGTTCCAAATCAGTGTACCATTTGTTCCAAATCAGTGTACCATTTGTTCCAATATAATACTTATATTGTTCCAACAGAAAAATGTTTTATTTCTTTTCTTTAAAATACATTTTTCCGATATTTCTAATCTCGTTTTTCGAAAAATTTTATACTATTAGACTCGTCTAAATTAGACGGTAATTTTAAGATCCTTGAAGCTCAAGTAAAAAAAATTTCGGTGAACGGAATCCGGGTGGGCGTTTTCTGGCGAGAAAAAAAGTGCCCAGAACATTCTCAAAAAATTCCAGAAAATGTAAAACATTATTTTAAGAAACTTTAATTCTTGGGCCGAAGCGGGATTTCTTACGGTTTTGACCCAATAAATTGTTAAAGAATGTAAAATGGATAAAATTAAGGAAAAAGTTTTATTGGGACTAAACCGTAAGAAATCATACTTTGACTCAAGAATTAAAGTTTCTCCAAATAATGTTTTACATTTTCTGAAATTGTTTGAGAATTTTCTAGGCACTTTCGGGTTTTTTTTATCGGAAAACGCTCATCTAACCGCCGGATTCCGTTGATTTGGTACTAAACCGTAAGGAATCTCATTTTGAGTCAAGAATTAAAGTTTCTCAGAATAATGTTTTACATTTTCTGGACATTTTTTCTCACAGAAAAACAGATCGCCGGATTTCATTCACCGGAAATTTTTTTACCCGAGCTTCTGGGATCTTAAAATGACCGTCTAATTAAGACGAATCCAATGATATAAAAATTTTTGAAAAACAAGGTTGGAAAAGTTGGGAAAATGTATTTTAAAGAAAAAAAATAAAACAATTTTCTCTTTCCTTTTATTTACAAATTTGTCACCTCCTTTTAGTTAATTACAAAATTGGTACTTGTCACACAATAAGGTTTGTCACACCATAAGAAATGTGTCACATCTGATCTCATATATATATATATATATATATATATATATATATATATATATATATATATATATCGTTTGGATTGTAAGATTTTGATGCCCAAAAATGTATTTTAAAGAAAAGAAATAAAACAATTTTCTCTATCATCTCTTTCCTTTTATTTACAAATTTGTCACCTTGTCCTTTTCAATTATCATCAAAACTACGTAGTTTTGTTATGTCACATAATAATCTCATTGTCATACCCTAACTCATTGTCATATATATATATATATATATATATATATATATATATATATATATATAGGAGATGGCTTTTGTGAGAACCCTTTCCTAGGTGAGAACCACCCAAAACTACGTCGTTTCGAGTTTAAAAAAAAAAGCTGCTGCTTAGGAGGGGGGGGGGGGGGGGGGGGGGGGGGGGGGTCAAAACTGAGACTCTATGTTTACACTCCACACAATTTACCACTAAGCCAATTGCTTTCCTTGTAATTTATGTCGCGCGCTGATTGATATACGATTGGCCTTTTAGCTTCTATTGTTTAATTTTGATGCATGCACTTATTAATATCGATTAAATATGCATAATAATAAATTATTAATAGAAAAAAAAAAGAAATGTGCATAATAATGAATTATTAATAGAAAAAAAATCTAAGAACATGCTCTAATTTCTTATTTATTTAATTCATTTATATTCTTGTAATTTATATTTTAAAATGTTAAGAACGATGTTCTAAATATTGTTACATATGTTCTAAATTTTATAATTTGAGTTCTAAAAATTAAGTATAATGTTTTAAAAAAAAGATATATGGACCATTTTTACATTTGTTCTATAATATAATTTATAACTCATATTCTAAATAACATAACGTATGTTCTAAAAAATATAACGTATGTTCTAAAGTTTATATTTTGTGTGCCAAAAATTAAGTATAATGTTCTAAAAATATCAGTAGATATCTCGATCGTTTTTTCATTTGTTCTATAATATAATTTATAACTCATGCTAAAAAACATAACGTATGTTCTAAAAAATATGTCGTACGTTCTAAACTTCATAGTTCGTGTTTTAAAAGTTAAAATATATGTTCTAACGTTTGTTTTAAAAAATATATAGTTTGTGTTCCAAAAATTTAGTATAATGTTCTAAAAAAATCAGTAGATATCTAGATCGTTTTTTCATTTGTTCTATAATATAATTTATAATTCATGTTCGAAAAAACATAACACGTGTTCTAAAAAACATAACGTATGTTCTAAAAAATATGTCGTACGTTCTAAACTTCATAGTTCGTGTTTTAAAAGTTAAAATATATGTTATAACGTATGTTTTAAAAATATATTTTCTTATATAACATAAATTACAAAAATATAAAGGAATTAAATAAATAAGAAATTAGAGCATATTTTTGGGTTTTTTTATTAATAATTCATTATTATGCACATTTCTTTTTTTTCTATTAATAATTCATTATTATGCACTTTTTTTCTATTCATAATTCATTATGATGCATATTTAATCGATATTAATAAGTGCATGCGTCAAATACTAAACAATGGAAGCTAAAAGGACCGTGGTATATTAAGCAGCGCGCGATATTATAAACAAAAAAAGCAATTGGCTCAGTGGTAAGTAATATGGAGTGTGGACGAAGAGACCCATGTTTGAATCCCCTAGGTAGCATCGTTTTTTATTTTATTTTCCTACTCAAAACTACGTAGTTTTGGGTGGTTCTCACCTAAGGTGAGTTCTCACCTAGGGGAGGGTTCTCACTTGATCCCTCCCCTATATATATATATATATATATATATATGCCCATCTAAGGGCATGCGCATATGATATAATATTTGTTTTGCAGTTTAAATTAAAAAAATATGTCTTAGAGCATTTTTTATTTATAATAAGTTAACTTTCATTAATCAAGCAAATAATTATCATGAATGCTTGCCTCCACGAGCCATAATAGCATTACATAAGAAACATAATTTTTAGTATTGAAATAGACGTACCGGACAACTAAGTGAGTAGCACCGTTCGAGAAATATAAAATACGGAAAAATCATTATTATCTCTAAGAATATCCCTACAGTCTTGAATCAACGTACCGAAATCAAATACGTCTAAATTATTTGCATTCGCTGCATACGAAATCCTCTTTGTTGCATCAGTTTCGAATTCGATCTTGACAACTTGTTTTCACACATCCATAATAAACTTGCACAAATGGCGAGAACCTCAACAACACGTGGTGTGAGTATCCCAAAATGACACTACTATTGCAGAATTTAGAGTTGTCGAAGTCATCCCTAACCACTGCGCCTACTCCGCAAGCATTCACACTACTAAAGACGGCTCTATTTACATTACACTTCAAGTATCTCGTTCTAGGTTTCCTCCATCATGGTTGAACCATTGCTATCTTTCCGCTCGGATGGAGCAGAGGCCGACGTTGACAGCTCCACTCGTTGAGGAAAGTTCTAATTCGCTGCAACGTCTTCGTTGTTCCTGAATCAACACAACCACCTTTTGCCTCAACTCCTCCTTTACATCCACTTGACAGTGGGATAATAACCACAAAGCTGTTGAATTAAGATTATCTATAGGCTTCGGTACTCTAGCCATCTGCCAGCATTCTTCGACAAACGAGCAATTGATAAAAAGATGCTAGCTTTCTTCCGCAGTTGATCTGCACAAAACGTATTCAAGTGGAACTAGTTCATGTTGAGCCGCCAATTGGGTACGGTCTTTCCACTTCCAACGCGCCAATGTACTTGTTGAGCGATTTCCGCAAGTGCACGGTTTCGCTTGTAGTAATAAAAATATCGATCCCACAGGGATACGTTTTTTAACGAAAAACTTATTTTTGAATCTGTTAATTTCGAACTTGTTAGATTTACTATTGAATGTAAATGAAAAGTGAAATTTGTCTAATTGAATTTAGGAAATTGTTTAATTGAGTTTGTGGACTTTGAGTATTTGAAAATGCTGGATTAAGATTTTATATTAGAATATATCGATTGTTAGAAAGATCTTCTGATTTAGGGATGAATTTTACAAAACAGGAACATTTAGAACTTTTAGAAAAACAAATGAATGTATTCATTTGCATTAAGCAAAGAAAACAACTTAAACTTTGTATCAATTAAGATGATGAAATAAATGACGGAACCTCTAATTAATTGGCTTTGAACGCGACAAAACCCTTTCGGGATAGTTGCCCTTAATCAAATTAAAACTCTTTCGAGATGATAATTTGCCTAAGTGTTCAACAAAGTTTCCTTGTAATGATTTTGAATTTAACTACGTTTTAATGAAAACACCAGCAATCACTTTAGTGGATTGGTTACCATAAGTGCTGCATAACGATTTATCGAATAGAACGGACTTTATTAGATGAAATATAAATTGATACAAGTTTACAGAGAACATGGAGCATCGAGTTCTTCGAGGGCGTGCAAGTGAACGGCTGATCAGTCCTTTCCTTGGGTTTCCTTAGAGGTTGTCAGGCTCAGGGGCGAACACTCTACTCAATCTTCTCGCTGTAACTTCGTAATAGGGATTCGGTCGGCCACTACCAAAATGCAAACTAAAACTGGAACAATGTCTAAACGCTACTGAGTTGTAATTAAACTATAAACAATATGTGTACCTCATCTTGTTTTGTACAGAATCTAATTTCTAACTCTCGAACTATTTTTGCTTAGAACTTAGACATTAGTTCTACGCTCTGATTCTATATCTATATTACATAACATTACATTCATTTTTTTCAACATCAACTCTTTATTTATAGATGTTGAAGGGTTGTGATTGAAGTGATGTGTCCCTTGTGAAAAATTGTATCCGTTGGTTAAGAGTCGTGTCCGTTGTTAAGAATTGTGTTCTTTGTGAAGAGTCGTTTCTATCCACCCGAACGAACGCATTTCTTGGATTTCAACATGTGTTTATTGATCTTGGCAGAATTTCTGCACTTACCGAGAATGGAGATCCTCGGCCGTGAATGGGGGAGCATTAAGTTGAGCTTTGGACGAAGGAAGGAAGTAGCTGAACCACGCGTGTCGCGGCCGCGGGTGGGGGATTCGTCGTCGCGGCATGCTGTGTTTTTCACTTCTTTGCTCTCGTTCGTGTCCTTGACTTGGCGCTTTTGATTTACGTCGTCTTTGACTCCTTTTGTAGGGTTTTTCTTCTGTTTTTGATCCTTTTTCGTTCATATTTGGATTTTACCAAATATTTAGGTACCTTGCAAGAAAGAAAGATATTTGAGAGTAAAAGTAATCTAAACAGATATAAACAACATAAATTTGTAAAAATAATGATGTAAATATTAATGATATTTTAGGTATATTTTGGGCTTAACAAATCTCCACACTTAATCTTTTGCTAGTCCCGAGCAAAATTTCACTGAATTTATTCCTTAACTAATCTCTTTATGAAAATAAAGCATATATCTTTGTGTTTACTTTTTAAATTAGTTAAGCCGAAAAGACTAACTTCGCATGGCAAATTTATACGCAAAATATCAAACTAACTTAGTATAAATACGATATATCATTCGTCTTGTATTTCAATGTTTAAATTGAAGTATTCGGGACGATGTAAGCACGCATGTTATTGAGTCTTTCATCTCAAGGCATTTCAAAGCACCAAATTTCCTTTCCCAAACTTGAATTATTATATATGAGTATAAAGTTTAATTTATTTGCTTAGTTACGCCCGTGATAAGGGTGGTCTCGATCGTAACTTTATATGCATTTTATTTGTGTTCGCTTAAGAGGTACCGACCATGCCATGAGTGGACGCAATCGTTACTTTAAACTTTAAACACGCTTAATTTTTCTTATTTAAACGTTCCTTCCATACCTAGATTGTGATAAGGGTGGTCGCAATCGTGGCCAAAAGTACGCTTTACTTATTTATTTCTTCCCTTTCATACCTCGACTGTGATAAGGTTGGTCTCAATCGTGGCCAAAAGTTTAGAATATGATTATGAATTATAAATTGTAACTTGGGAAAAAGAAAATTAGCACATTCTTCCTATATTGACTTAAAATTCAATATGTATTATGGCTATAGTTTCCTTAAAAACTTCAATTGGTGTTAATGTAAGACAAAATCAAAACCGAGCTAAAAAATTGTTAGTTCAATTTAATGCCTATAAACCTAATTGAAAATTTAAAATAAGATTTATTATATCATGAATTTCATGATAGGAAATAGAGATTGAAAATAAAGAATTTTTACTTAAATACATTTACTCGTGATAACCCGCGAAGCCCAAAACGGGTTATACTCATTTCGCAAGCCCAGCCCATATTAAAGCCCCAGGGGCTAAGATTGGACGGGACCCGAATGAAGGAAGCGGGCGCAGCGAGTAAACCGCCCCTAATTCCTAAATGGAGCGACAAGACTCCCACTCAGAACCACGTTCGTTGCCATGAAAACCACGAAAGGGACATGGCCTGAAAAGGGGGAACCGCCCTCAGAACGTGGCCCACTAAGGAGTAACCGCCCTCGGCGGTTACCCAAAAATACCTATAAAAGGCCTTAAGAATAAGGGAGAAGGTACGTTCATATTTTTTCCCACAGAGCTATTGCTAAATTATAGACTCATTCTTACAAAAACTGACTTGATCGTCGGAGAGTTTTCCCGGAGATCCTGTCTCCGGTTTTGTTTTGCAGGTAACTCCGGCAAAGAACATCGAAGCGGATCCAGCAAGTTATCATTGGTGCGGTGAGCGTGGACCTTTTTTACCAACATTTGGTTAAAGGTACATGAAGAACATGTCAGAACCATCACGAACGACCGGCGTTACCACTAGATCAACCAGTATGAACTCCAGGGGACCACGGACTGCGAATTCGCAACCTGCAAATACACAGCCTGTGGTGCCTAGCTCATCGGGTCCTTCGGGACAATTGAGTCCGTTATTGGAGGTCCAAGTGCAAACTGAGATGGAAATGTCCAATAGTGATTTCGTACAGATGGCTGGACAAGTATTGGCTTCGAACATGAGCCAGGCGGCTGGAGATCGAATGATTAATTTACTAACGGCCCTCGCCGAACACAATACCGCCGTGGCGGCTGCTCCTCAAGAACCTGTGGTTATCTCAACACAATCACCGACTATCCCTGTCATGTCGGCCCTCCCGCAGCCATCTCAGGCACCAAATCAAGTGGGCCAGAGTAGTCGCACAAACCCACACAGCCACCCGAGCAACTACTCGCACCTAGATCTCATTACGACGATACATCCGACCTGGCACCCATCCCAACCGTTGCCAGGAGTGCAAGGCACTCTTCCGCCACAGCAAGTGGAACCTTTTCCTCCCAGACATTCGGAGTTGATGACTCCTGGGCGAGAGCACATATGGAACTTTGATCCTATAACGGGACAGCGGTTAGTCCCCCAACAGGCACACGTCTCAACACCGATGGGCGGATGGATGCCACCCAGAATTCACCAGCAGCGGATGGAAGAAGTCCGGCGAATACCCGATATTGACTTAGAATATCAATTACGAAGCATGATGGAGCGAATGGGGTACTCGCCTAGGCCGAGAGCAGAGATCCAGAGCGATTCACCTTTTGCCCCTTCGTTACGGGAATTCATTCCAGATCATAGAATCAAAGCGCCTGCCATACCAAAATACTATGGGGATCCAAATTCTGACCCTGAGGCTCATGTCAGGAACTACAGAGAGTTAATGGATGTTGCAGGTGCAAGCGAAAGCATAATTTGCAGGTTATTCTCGACAACTTTGGGCGGTGCGGCATCTGATTGGTTTCGATCTTTACCGGCAGAATCTATTCACAATTGGCAACAATATAGTCAGGATTTCTGTGCGAAGTTCGTGGGCTGTAAAGCAGCAGATGTGACAGATAGGCAGCTGAAGGAGATCAAACAGAGGAACTATAATTCCCTAAGGGAATTTGTTGTCGCCTTTAACAATATCCTGGTGCGATTGCAGAACCCAGATATCGTGAGTATTCGCAACATCATGGCGGATGGAACCACAGATTGGAGCATGCGGGAAGAAATCATCCGTAACAAACCACGCACTGTAGCCGAGCTCATGAAGATAGCAAAGGAATTCATGGAAGTGGATGATGTCAATAGGGAACATAGGGCCCAAACTCGGCGAGAAAGAGATGCCGCTAGAACCACTTCGGACAGTCGGCGTCAGACCCAGTCCAAAAGTAATTTTGTTCGAAGAGGCGATCGTCCCTTTCAAGGTGGAGGATATCACACGCCACTAAACACGACTCGCCAGGAGGTGTTACTTTGGATCGAAAAGAGCCCCCTGAAGAAGGATGTGCGGTTCCCCGAGGTAAAAGGTCGAACCAGTTTGGGGCGACATCCTAACAAATATTGCAGGTTCCACAGGTTGAATGGCCATGACACAGATGATTGCTACGAACTGAAGAAGGAAATAGAAAAACTGCTCGAGAGAGGCAAGCTGAATCAATTTGTAAGAAAAGATACAGCTGATGAGAAAACAACGCTCCCGCATGAGGGAGAAACACGGCCAGAAAAGAAGCAGAAGAAAGGGGTGATAAACGTGATAGCAGGCGGAATCTACGAGCCTCCAACAAAAAGAACTCGCCGTGAACAGCGAAAGAGCAATACACATAGGGGGGATGCCCTCAATTACTCATTTGCGAGAATCACGGAGCCACATGCGGATGCCCTGGTGATCACGATGGCCGTTGAAGGATGGGACGTCAAACGGGTCCTTGTCGACACAGGCAGTTCTTGCAATGTCATTACCCGGACAACATTCAACAAGTTGGGAATCAACGACGAGCGGGTGGAACACACCTTCATGGATGTAACTGGTTTTGAGGGTCAATCCTCCCAAACAAGTGGGCAGGTGGTGTTGGAGGCAGAAATGGGCGATAAGAATCTAAAATGGCGAGGTGATTTAGAATTCGCAATTGTTGATCTCCCACTGGCCTACAACATAATTCTGGGACGGCCATTCCTGTCGGAGACGGAGTCGCTCATCTCAATGAAGCATTTAACGTTACATTTGCCAACACACCAAGGGTGAGTCATAGTTGAAGGTGATCAACTTGTATCTCAACAGGCCTATACATTATCACTTAAACCAAAACCGGAAGAGGAGGATAAAGTCGAAGAGAAGCTCCCGGCGGAAGCATTGGGAGAAACGGAACTATTCGCCATCTCGAATGACAAGAACGTGCGAATAGCGGCTGGACTCTCAGAGGAAACAAAGAAGGCCATTACCGAGGTATTGATCCAATGTGAGTCGGCATTTGCCGCCCCAAATGAAGTGTTAAAAGGAATAAGCCCAGACGTAGCAACCCATCGGTTGAATGTAGACAAAGGGGCAACCCCAGTGCGGCAAAAGAAGAGGGGACACGCTCCTGAGCGGCAAAAGGCGATTGAAAAAGCAGTGGCGGATTTGCTAAAGTCAGATGCAATTCGAGAAGTCACCTATCCGGAGTGGTTAGCCAATGTGGTGCTAGTCAAAAAGCCGAATAGAACGTACAGAATGTGCGTCGACTTCAAAGACTTGAACAAGGCATGTCCGAAAGATATGTATCCACTTCCTAACATTGATATATTGGTAGATGGAACTGCAGGATATGAAGCTTTATCATTCACCGACGTGAAATCCAGTTACCATCAGATACCCATGGAGAAGGCGGATGAAATCAAAACATCATTCATAACTCACCAGGCGACTTATTGCTTCAAGGTGATGCCCTTTGGATTGAAAAACGCGGGAGCAACATACCAGAGGATGATGAACAAGATATTTTCAGACAAATCCAGCGAGAACTTCTCGATCTATGTTGATGACATGATCATCAAAAGCAAGAAAATGCAAGACCACCCGCGGGATATCAAAGAAATCCTAGAAGTGTTGATCAAATATGGCCTCAAATTGAACCTAGAGAAATGCACATTCGGAGCAAGAGCAGGAAAGTTCCTGGGTTTCATTGTTAGCGGCAAAGGGGTTGAGGCGAATCCTGAGAAGGTTAAAGCAGTAATGGAGATGAAGACGCCAAGGAACATAAGGGAAGTACAGAGACTGAACGGGCGGTTGGTGGCATTAGGGCGATTCATATCATGCTCAGCTAGGCGATGTCTACCTTTCTACGATGCCATCAAAAAAATCCAAGTCCTTTGAATGGACGCCGGATTGTCAAGAAGCATTTGAGGGGATAAAGCGATTACTATGTTATCCACCCTTAATGAGCAGGCCGGAAGACGGAGAAGATTTGTTTCTTTATGTATCCGTCACCAGCATGGCGATATGCACTGTGATGGTGCGAGAAGAAGAAGGGCAACAATATCCAGTGTACTACGTGAGCAAAGTCCTGAAGGATGCAGAACTCCGGTATTCGAAGTTAGACAAAATGGCCCTCGCAGTGATAACCACGGCGGCTAGATTGAAACCATACTTTCAGGCGTATACTATCATTGTGAGAACTGGCATCCCAGTGTGAAAGGTACTGCAGAAACCTGACGCATCCGGCCGGTTGATGGAATGGTCAATTCGCCTGGGCGAATTCGATATCCGCTATGAAGGAAGACCAGCACTAAAGAGCCAAGTGCTCGCCGACTTCGTGAACGAATTCACCTGGGATGATGATGAATGTCCAAAGGCACAAAAAGAAGAGTGGAGCATGTACACAGATGGGGCCTTATCTGCAAATGGAGCTGGGCTAGGAATCGTCATCAAAGGTCCGGAGGTTATCCGCCTGTGCTACGCAGCAAAATTAACTTTCAAAACTACCAATAATGCCGCAGAGTATGAAGCAATGATATGCGGATTGAAGTTGCTCAATGAACTCACCCCAGAAAGAGTGGTAATCTACAGCGATTCCAAACTCATGATAAACCAGATCACAAAAAATTATCTGGTGAAACAGGAGGAGCTCGTAAAATACCATCAGGTAGTCGGCCGATTGACACAAGAGTTAACGCACAAGGGAGTCGTTTGGGAGATGGTGCATGTTCCACGAGGCCAAAATGCAAAAGCTGACGAATTGGCAAAGGCAGCGGCAAGTAGAGAACCATGGAGTCAAAAAGCATGCAGCTTGGAAATAAAATCGGCACCAGCATTCGAGGTTGATCAGATTATGATCATTGAGGAATTGGAAGACGATGAAGATTGGCGGATGCCAATCCGTCAATATCTGGAGCAGGGAGATTTGCCGGTTGATAAGAGCTTAGCCAGAAAAATAATTGGGCAGTCGGCACGATACTCAATACGGGATGGAACTTTGTATCGGAAATCGTACACATGTCCATGGTTGAAATGCGTTAGTCGCAATGAAGGGGACTATGTGCTGCGAGAACTACACGAAGGAATTTGTGGTGCGCACGAAGCTTCGGCGGCATTGGCAAGAAAGGTCAAACTACTGGGATACTACTGGCCCAAGGTGGTGGAAGATTCCCAGAAGATGGTTGCGGAATGTCACAGCTGTCAAATCCATGCGAATGAAAAGCATGTTCCCGGAGCTGAACAAATCACTATAATGACGGTGTGGCCATTCGCAACATGGGGAATTGATATAGTGGGCCCATTCCCAGAAACAACAAAGAAAAGGAAGTATTTGATAGTCGCAGTAGACCACTTCAGCAAATGGGTAGAAGCGGAGGCAGTAACCGCACAAACACCTGAGCGAATGATCGAGTTCTTACGAGAGAACATTATCATGCGATTTGGGATCCCACAGAAGCTTATAACCGACAATGGCACGCAGTTCAACTGTGCCAAGTTCAAAACATACTGCGAAAGCATGGGAATCAAGAATCATTTTTCTTCTGTAAACCATCCCCAATCAAATGGTATGACAGAAGTTACCAACAGGGCCATGGTTCAAGGCATCAAGAAGCGGCTAGGTGACAAAAAAACAGGTTGGGCGGATGAGATACCCCATATGTTGTGGGCATACAGAACCTCTGTAAAAACAGCAACAGGCGAAACACCTTTCTCGCTAGTTTATGGAGCCGAAGCAGTCCTACCTGTTGAAATCAAGTCGCCCACAGATCGGACAATTTATTATTGCGACACACAGAATCCTATCAACATCAGAGATGCTTTGGATTCTGTGGAGGAACGAAGAGAGAAAGATTACATGCGAATGGCAATGTACCGCAATAGAATCAAGAAATACCATGACAGAAGAATGCGAAAAGTAATAATCAACGAAAACGACTTGGTCTTGAAAAAAGCGGATAAAATACAATCCAGAGATGGCAAAGGCAAGCTGGGCGTCAACTGGATCGGACCATACAAAGTATCCAAGAAGCTGGGACCAGCCACTTTTGAAATAGAAGAAATGAGCGGAAAGAAGCTCCCGCGCACCTGGAATCTAGAGAATCTACGCCTATATAGAAAGGCCGAGTAGTTCGAGGAAATGACGAGTACTCTTTTTCCTTTTATGAGTTTTTCCCACTGGGTTTTCTGATAAAAGGTTTTAATGAGGCTTCGATCCCGCACAATTGGTGTACATATGTAATAAACTTTTTCTCGTCATCAATAAAAGTTATTACATTCACTCAGTATGTTACAACAAAACGCGGATTCCTTACAAAAAACACATAAATGTGTTGCCTCTTAAAGAAAGGCGGATGCATGATTACGCATCACTCGCAAAAAACCTTAGGGTTAAAATCAATAACACATAAATGTGTTGCCTCTTAAAGAAAGGTAGATGCATGATTACGCATCACTCGCAAAAAACCTTAGGGTTAAAATCAAAAACACATAAACGTGTTGCCTGTTAAAGAAAGGCGGATGCATGATTACGCATCACTCGCAAAACCTTATGATCAAAACTTATGATTATTTTCGAAAGAAGAATTATAAGTTAAGGCATAAAATTAAGCGGATAAACGAGTACTCAAAATTGCAAAAAGGGTCTGGCCACCCTAGCTATGAAGAAACACAAATATGGAGTCGGCAAAAAGACAAAGGGCACATATAAAGGGCAAAAAAGTGACAATCACACACATATGAAAACCAACAACCGAAAGAAAATATATATAGCAGAGCGGTTTGTTACATGGTTTTTACATACAAAAGTCCAAATATAAGTTAAGCTACGCTACAGCTTCCTCTCCTTCGCCCCTAATGCCCTCCTGGACTGCGGCAACTCCCTCATCTCCTCCGGTAGGAGGATCTACTTCAAGCGAATCCTCGACCCTTGAATCGGTAACCGCTTCAGTAACCTCTTCGGTGAGGGGTACCTCTTGCACAGGTTGAGAAACGGCTTGGGGTGCCTCTCCTTCTGCGGGCTGAATAGGGATCTCGCAGCTAATCGGAGGATCCTGAAGACTCTTCCAATCTAAGAAGAGTACCTCATCCATATCAGCATCCTCGGCTTCCAGCTTATCCCACTCCCCAGTTAAATCCTTTTCAGGGATGGGAACTTTGGGGCGGTTAAGTACTAGACCCTGATGCCCGTGCTCATAAGACGCATGAATCCGCTCCCCATACCAGTAGATGCGGGCGCCATCTTCAGTCAAAATCTCCTCAACCCTCTTCTTTTGGGACTCCTTGAAAGCAGCTAGGTCGTCGAGGGCTTTTTGCAGTTCATCGGACTTGGCCTGAAGGGATTTAAGGGCCTCCTCCTTCTCGCCCACGGCCTTCTGACAGGTGCCCTCTAGGACCTTCACCTTCCCTTGGACATCATCATAAAGCGACTTTTGAGTCGCCAATTCCGTACCAAGACTTTCCAACTCCTGGGCTCGCTCTGCATCCCTTCGGAGAATGCCCTCAGCGAAATTGATAATCTGCATATAACACGTCTCACAAATAAAAATGGGCGAATAGAAATATGCGGTTACAATGAACACAAGATATTTGAAAGCGAAAGGACAAAGCAATAATATACCTCTACAGAACGCTTCTCGATCCCTTCCACAGCAGTAGGGAGCGATACTTGCTCGCGCACACGGGAGGCAGAGGGAAGTCGCCCGAGGACATTGCATATGGAAGATACAATATCCTTGCAAGAGAAGTTCATGGCCAGACCGAAAGTCCTAGTCCACCATCCGCTAATATCGGGGATTGGCTGCAAGAGCATAAAGAAAAATATCAAGGAGTGGCAGATAGCTCATGAGGAAAAAGCAGCAATACGAGAGGGAGTAGATCAAGATACCTCGTGAATGGGGGTATTGCTCTTTCCTTTAGACGAGGCGGATACAGGTGCGCCGCCAACAGTAAGGGACACAGAAGTGTTCTTCTTTTTAGAACGAGAGGACTCTGTATCCGCACTTATCTTCCGCTTCCTAGTTAAAGGAAGATCCTCGGAGGCAGAAGCAGGATCTTGTGAAGCGGAAGCCCTAACCGGGGAAGCCGCCCCAATAGAAGGAATCGTCCCTCCAGGAGGATCCGCCCCTACAACGAAAGCGGTTTTCGTCATCCGCTTCTTTCTTCTCGCCAGGGCTTTGGCCTCCCGATCTGCAGCGATTTGAGATAAAGGATCACCCCTGCAAAGGGTTAAAAGAAACCATCAACTTGGAAATAAAAAGTACCTTGCACAAAAACGCGATAAGGAATATAGACAACACGATCCCCCTCGCGGTATGCAATCGCAACTCGGCTCCTTAGCATATGAAAGGCCTGATCGTATGTCCATACAAAAGGTGGAGTGCTCTTCAGGAACTTGATAACGGCGGATTCTTCCTGGCTGGGATACCCGAAGTTCAAACTCTTTACGTTGGGTCGGCTCCAGCAATGAAGGAAGTTCAGGTTTTCCTCATTAAACTTGATAAAAAAGTAAGATCGATCCCACTCGCGGATCTTGTTCAGCTTCTCGTCAAAACCATAGTATCCGCTCTGGCGGATGAAAGTGAAATACCCCACCGAGCTTTTGAAATGGTGGAGCTTGGAGAAGATCTTGAGCGAAAAGGGAACCTCCAAACAATCCGCCAAAAATTTGTCCAGAGTCAAATCGGCCCAGCCGTTAGGTTGCAGTTGCCCGGGCGCGATTCCATAACCGCCTAAGACGGAAGCAATATCATCCGCCAGCGGATAAGTGAAGCCGCAGATAATCTGGGCCATGAAAACAGTGAAGTACCCCTTTGGGTAATCGCCCGGCCCCCTATCCTCTCCAGGAATGATCGTCTCGAGACCTCGGAGCCAGGGATAATGCTCCCGTAAATCATCGATTGTCTCTTGACAAACCAGACTTCCCGACCTGTCCTTCTTGGGTAACAAACGAGGGGTTGGGACAGGTGGCGGAATCAACTTTTTGGGGTCAAAACCTAAACCCTCGTCGGTTGTATTCGCCAGATGAAGGAAGTCGGCGGGATGAGAATTACACCCAGGGGAGCTGGTTGAAGCTTCCTCAACCATCTCTTCGACCTCGTTAGAGACCTCACGGACATAATCGTCGTCAAACGACGCGAAATCGAGGTCTGACATGATCGATAAAAGGAAAACAGAAGCAAAAAGCCGAACAAGGAGCAAATGTGAAAAGAAAAACTTACATGAAAAAGACAACACAGTGAAGTGACGGGATTAAGAGGTCAACGCCGGAAAAGAAGTAACAGAATTAAAAGGTCGACGCCGGAGAAAACGAAAGAGGGGAAATGCACAAATTCAAAAACTTTGAAATAATCGGACAAAGACGAAGCGTCCCCTATAAAAAAGACCCTAAAAGGGCTCTTGCTAGACCAAGGGGGAGGCATGTGATAACCCGCAAAGCCCAAAATGGGTTATACTCATTTCGCAAGCCCAGCCCATATTAAAGCCCCAGGGGCTAAGATTGGACGGGACCCGAATGAAGGAAGCGGGCGCAGCGAGTAAACCGCCCCTAATTCCTAAATGGAGCGACAAGACTCCCACTCAGAACCACGTTTGTTGCCATGAAAACCACGAAAGGAACATGGCCTGAAAAGGGGGAACCGCCCTCAGAACGTGGCCCACTAAGGAGTAACCGCCCTCGGCGGTTACCCAAAAATACCTATAAAAGGCCTTAAGAATAAGGGAGAAGGTACGTTCACATTTTTTCCCACAGAGCTATTGCTAAATTATAGACTCATTCTTACAAAAACTGACTTGATCGTCGGAGAGTTTTCCTGGAGATCCTGTCTCCGGTTTTGTTTTGCAGGTAACTCCGGCAAAGAACATCGAAGCGGATCCAGCAAGTTATCAACTCGAGACAATTTTTTACTTAAAATCGTATCGAAGATTTGTAAAAAAATTGAAAAATATTACCCGTATAGAAATATTATTTCTATCGATAATGATGTCCTAAAAATAATCATAAAAGAATTTTAACTTATGTTTAATTTATAAATGTAAAAATGATATATCATAAAAAATGTTAAGTTTATAAAAGTGTTGCAATATACGTTGAATTTGTATTTTTGAAAACAAGTGTTGCATATATTCATTCATTCATTCGTTTGTATAAAAATGATATATGTATATATCTCCTCCCATACTTAAATTGGACCATGTCCTCATTGGTGAAAAATGGAGATAAAACATGAAAGATAAAACAGACGAAAATAAATGAAAGATATAGCAAAGAAAACATTCAACATAAAATTAAATTGAAATTGTACGAAACATAAGAAATAAAAATGTACGAAACTGAAATTAAAACAAGATAGGATAAAAAAAATGAATAAAAGATAAAACCTAAACATGCGGCGGGGAATCCGGAGGTGTTGGTGAAGTTTCCACATTTTGGCGACGGAAAAACGAAAGTATCCGATGCCGAGTCGATCTATGCTCACGCCTCAAAGTATTGAGGTTGTCATTCATCACCATGTTGTTTTCCACCAAATCATCAATTCTCAAATTCAATTGTCTATTATTTGCATTGAATTGGTTCAAAATTCTCCTTAAATCCACCGGATCATTATCTTGAGTTGCTTGGGCTTGTGGTGCATCTTCCGCTCCTTCCTCCGCACCTCCATCTTCGGTACCTACATTTTGGGAACTAGAAGCACCTCCACCCATAGTGCCACGAAGATGTGCAATACGGGAAGCATAAGAAATAAAAACCGGAGGAGCCGCAGAAACCAATAAATGAGCCCGCTCAAGAGCCGTAATGTCCAAAACCGGAATATACCCATGGTAGGTGGACATATCATAAGTTGCCAATTCATACCGTGCTCCCAAAACAATAGCGGTGATTAAATTACCGAGAGGGACTTGAGTGGTATGAGCCCTCGAAGCACGATACAAATTGTCAAATATCATTCCAATGCTATCAACCCTTAAACCTTTGAATAAACAATCCCAAACAAACAAATCCCGGACTTGAATCTTCGAACTCTCAACACGACCAAAAAGTGAAAAACTCAAATATTTGTGAAAGAAAAACACACAATTGTCCTTAATCAATTTTCTTGAAGTGTTTTTGGAGTCGAAAGAAGTTTGATCGGAAAGAGTTTGCCAAAAAGAGTTATTGTCGAAATCCTTAGGCTTATCATAAAAATCACTAGTAGGGAAACCAAACATATTTCCCATAGCCTCATAATCTATGGTATAGGTAGTACCATTATTCCTAAAAGAAATTTCCGTTCTCTTTTTGTTCATCTTCAAAGTAACCAAAAACTCAACCACATATTCGGTAATTTGGGGAAAACGCATAGAAGCAAAAGTTTCCCATCCCAAAGTTTCAATAAAAGCATCAATTTGAGTAGTGAAGTTCAACTTCCTTACCGAATCAAAGTCAAGAAACTGCATATCCACGAACTTACGATTGGCGTGTGAAAAATGCTTGAAACGTCCAACTTCTTCCTCTGAATGAATGTCGAAATAAGCCCCGCAACTAATACGAAGGCGATTAGCCTCGGTGACAGTCGGCTTGTGTCCAACACGCTTTGCTCTAGGCATGGTTATAGTGGTTAGGGTTTGGAAAAATAAGAGATGAAAAAAGAGAAAAGCTTGAGGTTGAAGATGAAGTAGAAGTTGTATGGAGACTTGAATTTGAAAGGTTTAGGTGATTGAAAAGGGTAATGATGAAAGTGGGAAGAGTAAAAGTAAGGTATTGGGAAGAGGTTAGAGTAGGGGATTGGTTAAAATTTGAGGTGATGTAAGGTTTGTGTAAGTAAAAGGGATATATAGGGTTGGATAGGAAGAGTAATAGGTAGAGTAGGAATAGGAAGAGGAATAGGTAGAGTTGGAATAGAAAGGGGTTGAAAAATAGCCAAAAATCCGGACTGAGGAGTGCTTGAACTACGCGTGTCGCGACCGAGGACGTACATCCGCGGCCGCGGTACGCGTTTTTCAGAGAATTTTTCTCTGAATTTCGGAGGGATTTTTGCTGAAGTTACCGAGAATCGTACCATTCTCGGCCGCGGATCACCCACTGGTCACCCAAATTCTGCATATTAACTCCATTTCTTGATAAATTCTATCCTGAACTCCTTGAAATGTAATCTGTACTTAAAAACATAAATGTAAAACATTAAATGATAAGGAAAACCAAAGGTTTATCCTTATTAATGGAAAAATAAATGAAAGTGCTTTAATTAATGTATGTTAAATGAATCATTATTTTAGGAATTAAAACTTAGTTATTAACATTTAATTAGACATGAATTGATTAAGTTTGCATTTAATAGATGCATTAGTGTAGAATAATGAAATTTAATGTTAGTGTAACCCTATAATCAAAAACAGGATATAATGCAAAAGAGAAAGTTTTATTGATTAGAAATATGTACAACATATATACAAACAAAACAAAGCTATGCTAGAAATTCGTCCCTTTCAATCGGGATTGCCTTAGCCCTATAGCGGTCTATTTTCATCTGCACGAAGGCTTGACGTTCTGGTGCAGAAAGAAAATTTGGGCCTGATCGAAAAACTCGTTTCACTAGACCTTCATATTCTAAAAATTCATAGTCTAGCGTCGGAAAAGATTCAGCATCACTCCAAGGAACAGAAATACTTCCCTTGGTCCCTAGAATTATTCCACATATGATATTCCTGAATCCAACCTTCTTAGCCTTGGATCTAGACGCGGCAACAAGACCCTCCATCAGAATCTTTGAAGAATCAACCACGTTGCCTTGAAATATATCTCCAAGTACATAAAGATCAGTTTCTTGGACTACACTACTGAATGTGCGACCGAACAGACTGTGACTCAGAAATTTATGCAAATACAGCATAGAGTTGGAGTGAAAAGACTGATTGTAGGCAAGTTTAGGATTGAAAGGCCAGATGCCGGTGAGCATTCTCCAAATATCAGTGGATGTCATGTCTCTTCCATGATGACGTTTGATATTATCCTTTAAGGGAAAACCAAACCAAGCATGTAATTCAGGATATCCAAAAGTAAAAGTTTTGCCATCCCGACGAAAGCTAAGACGCACCCGACGCTTGTTAACAAAACGAACCGTACAGAAGAATTCTAATATCCAGCCTCCAATTATAGGAAACTTCATATCAACAAATCTGGTCCATCCTAAACGTTCCATGTAGCGACTCATATCGTCTTTAATTCCCAGTTGATCGTTAAGAAAGTCATCCATGTATAGCATTCCTACAAAGAATGTGTATCGAAGCCTCAAGAAGCGCCTTCCCTCATCATGATTGAAGATAGAAAAGTTACATCCATAACGCTCTGATATATCAGTATGTTTATTGCGTGAAGCAACAACTTTCTTAGATGGTGTGTTTGTAGAAGTCATGGTGTTTGGAATGAGTAAGGAAGCAAAAAAAAAAAGTTCTGAACTTATTTTCTGGGTAGATGAATTGTAAGAAAAACAGAGAATTGTTCTGACAGAGATGAAAAGAATGTGACAGAAAACTGAACCTCTAGAACCTATTTATAAAATCCTAGGATGAAAAAGAGGTGTTGTTTTGAAGTGAAAAGGCATAAAATCAGACCTCTTAAAAATGAAGAAACTCAATTTTTCGTTTCTGAAAAGTTGTGTCTGCTGGAAAATGAAGAACAAGGGTCGAATTTCTGCAGAAATTCACCGTGTCGCGACCGAGGATTCTGAGCCGCGGTCGCGACACGCTGATTTCCTTGCGGAAATCAGGCGTCAAAACCTCAAAAAAAAATTTTTTTTTTTCCTCTACCGAGAATCCCTATCCTCGGTAAGTTCAGAATTTTTCCTGTCTATTTGAAATCTATTGAAGTCAGAATTCTCAACTGAGAATCCCAAATCCTCTGTAAGTTCAGAAATTCCCTAGCTAACTAGAAATACCTAAATTCTCAACTGAGAATTTTAAATTCTCTATAAGTTCAGAAAATTCCTTATCTTCTTAAGAATTCTAAATATGTGAATTCTCAACTGAGAATTCCAAATTCTCAACTGAGAATCACAAAATTTCTTCTAATTCACATTAAATTCCTAAAAATTAATTAAAAATCATGACTTGAATATATTTTTTATATATCTAAAATTCTAACATAAAATGATATAATCTAAAACAAAATAAAATAAAAATAATAAATAAATAAAAACTATGTGTAGAAAAACGAAATGATTTATATGTCAGGAAATCTTGTTACGAAATTAGTTCCTATTTCGGAAATATTTTCATAATAAATTTTACATCTATTACCATTAACTTTGAAACGATTGTCGTTAGTTTCCTCAAGTTCTAAAGAACCATAGTCGAATGTTTTGACGACTAAATACGGTCCGGTCCATCTGGACTTAAGTTTTCCTGGAAATATACGAAGCCGTGAATTAAATAACAGCACCTTATCTCCAACATTAAAGTGTTTGACTTTGATTTTGGCATCGTGCCATTTTTTCACTCTTTCTTTATAAATCCTCGCATTTTCATACGATAGATGACGTAACTCATCTAACTCATTTAAATTGAGCAAACGTTTCTTTCCTGCTTGTTGTAAATCAAAATTAAGTTTTCTAATAGCCCAATAGGCTTTATGTTCTAATTCTACTGGCAAATGACATGCTTTTCCATATACTAAACGATATGGAGTCATTCCTATTGGTGATTTAAATGCAGTACGGTATGCCCATAGCGCATTATTGAGTTTTTGTGACCAATCTTTTCTTGATGATGAAACAATTTTCTCTAGAATCCATTTGAGTTCTCTATTTGAGATCTCCGCCTGACCATTTGACTGAGGATGGTATGGCGTTGACACGCGGTGGCGTACTCCATACCTTTTCATAAGTATATCAAAATTTCGATTTATGAAATGGGTACCGCCATCACTAACAACGAATCTAGGACAACCAAATCTACAAAATATATCGTCAAGAAAATTAACAACTACTTTAGAATCATTCGTAGGGGTTGAAATTGCTTCAACCCACTTCAAAACATAATCAACGGCTACTAATATGTAAGTTTTACCATTGGAAGGCGGAAAAGGTCCCATGAAATCAATTCCCCACATGTCGAAGATTTCAACTTCCAATATGTTTGTGAGGGGCATCTCATCTTTCCTTCCTAAATTTCCCGTTCTTTGGCATTTATCACAACGAGTAATAAATGAACCAACGTCTTTAAACATCGTAGGCCAAAAGAAACCACATTCCAATATTTTAGCTACCGTTTTATTAACTCCATTATGTCCTCCATATGAGCTGGAATGACATTCCGTTATTATAAATTCATATTCATTTTCTCCAACGCATCTCCTAATTATCCCGTCACCACATGATTTGAATAGAAAGGGATCTTTCCAAAAATACTGTTTAATATCGAAGAAAAATTTCCTCCTTTGTTGGAAAGATAATCCTTCCGGAACAATATCGGTTGCAAGATAATTAGCAATATCTGCAGACCATGGTGACATGACACTTTCTACTTGATAGAGATTTTCATCGGGGAAATCATCTCGTATACCGATAGTTTCACCTATAGGACCGTTTTCATCTTCTAGTCTTGATAGATGATCGGCGACAAGGTTTTCTACTCCCTTTTTGTCTTTAATTTCTATATCAAATTCTTGTAACAACAAAACCCATCTAATCAGACGCGGTTTTGCATCTTTCTTAGCAAATAGATAACGTAAAGCTGCGTGATCTGTATAAATAATAACTTTAGATCCTAACAAGTATGACCTAAACTTATCACATGCAAATACTACGGCTAACATCTCTTTTTCTGTTGTTGTGTAATTTAATTATGCACCGGACAATGTGTGACTTGCATAATATATAACATGTAATCTTTTATCCTTTCTTTGACCTAAAACACATCCTACAGCTAGGTCACTTGCATCACACATGATTTCAAAAGGTAAATCCCAATCGGGTTTAGCGATTATGGGTGCACTGACTAAAGCTGTTTTCAATGTCTCGAAAGCTTTAATGCAATCTTCATTAAAATCGAAGGTTGAATCCTTCATAAGCAAATTAGTAAGTGGTTTGGAGATTATAGAAAAGTTTTTTATAAATCGTCTGTAAAAACCTGCATGTCCTAGAAATGATCTTACTCCCTTGACAGTTGTTGGTGGGGGTAATTTTTCTATTACTGAAGTTTTTGCTCTATCTACTTCTAATCCTTTTTCAGATATTTTATGACCTAAAACAATTCCTTCGTCAACCATGAAATGACATTTTTCCCAATTTAATACTAAATTCGTTTCTTCGCATCTAGAAAGAACTTTATCTAAGTTTTTTAAACATGCATCAAAAGAATCTCCATAAACTGAAAAATCATCCATAAATACTTCCATGATATCTTCGATGAAATCATTAAAAATTGCAGTCATACAACGTTGAAAAGTTGCTGGTGCATTACATAGACCAAAAGGCATTCTCCTATATGCAAATGTTCCATAAGGACATGTGAAGGTTGTTTTATCTTGGTCATCCGGGTAAATATATATTTGAAAAAATCCGGAATAGCCATCAAGAAAACAATAAAATGCATGACCGGCTATCCTTTCGATCATTTGATCAATGAAAGGTAAAGGAAAATGATCTTTCCTTGTTGCCTTATTTAGGTTCCTATAATCTATACAAACCCTCCAACCAGTGGTGGTTCGCGTAGGTATTAATTCACCTTCATCATTCCTTACTACAGTTATGCCTCCCTTTTTGGGTACACAATGGATTGGACTAACCCATTCACTATCCGAAATAGGATAAATGATTCCATTGTCTAAGAGTTTAGTAATCTCATTTTTTACTACTTCTTTCATATTCGGATTTAAACGTCTTTGTCTATCCGCTTTAGGTGGCTTATCTTCTTCTAAGTGAATCCTATGCATTACAATACTAGGATTAATTCCTTTTAAATCTGAAATCTGCCATCCCATACTTCCTATTCTATTTCTAACAACTTCTTTCAATTTTTCTTCTTGATTTTTTGTTAATTTGTTAGAGATGATTATAGGTAGACTATCACTTCCGCCTAGGAAAGCGTATCTCAGATGGTTTGGTAATTCTTTAAGTTCTAATTTTGGTGGAACTACTACTGAAGGCGGAACTGGTCCATCTTCTCGAATCAAAGGCTCTGGGTCCTTATCTTCTAATTCTTCACCCATTATAGGTTCTATTATTTCTTCTCTTTGAACAATGTCATTAACACATTCTTCAACTAAATCAAGCTTCATACAGGCGAAATCCTCCATAGGATATTTCATCGCTTGATTCATATCGAACTCGATCTTATCGTCACCTATTCTTAAAACTACTTTTCCTTCCGACACATCAACTAGAGCACGTCCCGTGTTCATGAACGGTCTACCAAAGATTAGCGGACAATTAACATCATAAGCAAAATCTAAGATAACAAAATCACTAGGAAAAATAAATTTGTCAACTTTTACTAAAACGTCTTCAATTATACCATATGGTCTTTTAGTGGATTGATCCGCTAATTGCAAAACCATATTGGTACGTTTGATGTCTTCTTCTAAACCTAATTTTTCAAAAATAGACAATGGCATCAAGTTTATACTAGCTCCTAAATCACAAAGACAACTTGGGAATTCCATATTTCCCAATTTACACGGAATGGTAAAGCATCCGGGATCTTTGAGTTTAGTAGGTAATTTGCTTGATACTATCGAACTACAATCTTCAGAAAGTGAAATGGATGAAATTCCTTCCCAACTAATCTTTTTTGAAATTAAATCTTTCAAGAATTTTTCATAGTTAGGAATTTGCATAATTGCATCCATGAATGTTAAATTTATATGCAAATTTTTAAGTTTATCTAAAAATGATAAAAGTTGTTTATCATGGTCCTTATTTCGGACCCTGTGTGGAAAATGTGGTTTTGGTACAAAAGGTTTCGTACTAGAGTCAATTGGTGTATCTTTTTGTTTTAACGTATCTTCTTTGGATTTTGGTAAATCATTTCCAGGTAAAGTTGAATTTCCGGGCATTTCCGGACCTAAGTAGTTTTTCCCCGAGCGAAGAGTGATAGCCTTAACATGCTCTTTCGGATTTTCTTCCGTTTGGCTGGGAAGACTTTCCTCTTTGCGGGATGGAATTGATTTAGCAAGTTGTCCAATTTGAACTTCCAAATTATGGATGCTAGATGATTGGTTTTTGATAAGCTGATCGAATTTACTTTCGATCCGTTTAAAACCTTCGTCTTGATTACTTACCTTTCCATTCATAGCATCTATAAATTTGTCGATTTTTGAAGATAAAGTGCTAATCGTATCTCTTGTTTGATTTTGATAATTATTTACACGATATTGATTAGCATTTGCATTATTATTATTATTACTATCTTTCCAGTTAAAGTTAGGATGATTTCTCCATCCAGGATTATAAGTATTAGAATAAGGATTAGTAGTTTGGTTTTGTCCTTGGACAAAATTTACCTGTTCTATCTCATTCATACCTTCGTAATCAATGTCTGTCTGGATCGGATCATTAGGATCGCACGGTGCCATAAACCTATCAACTTTGTGCGATAAGGCAGAAAATTGGGCTTGTAACATCGTAACTGGATCAAGATTCATTATACCTTTAACCGATGATGTACCTGAGGATGATGGTTTCGCCATTGGTATATGTCCACGCTCTGGGGGCCACATACTGCTGTTGATTGCCATTTCCTCCAAAAGTTCTCTTGCTTGGGCGGACGTCTTCTTCATAAATAACCCTCCAGACATAGCATCTAATGAACCTCTAGTTGTAGGATTTAATCCATTATAGAATGTCTGCATTAAAAGTGCATCTGGCAGTTGGTGGTGTGGGCATAAACGTTGAAGTTCTTTAAAACGTTCCCAAGCCTCATAAAGAGTTTCATTATCATTTTGGGTAAAAGATGTCAATTCTTTGATGACTCTTGCGGTTTTTGCTAAAGGAAAATATTTTGATAAAAACGCTTGCGCTAATTGGTCCCAAGTTTCAAATGTTGCAGCAGGCATAGAAGTTAACCAAATTTTTGCCTTATCCTTCAAAGTGAAAGGAAAGAGGCGAAGTTTGATTGCTTCGGCTGTTACATCAGTAATTTTAAAAGTATCACAAATTTCTAAGAAATTTGTCAAATGAGCATTAGGGTTTTCGTTAGGTAGTCCGTAAAACGTTACGTTGTTTTGCAACATATTAAGCAAAGCAGGCTTAATTTCAAATTGATTTGCGTTTATACGGGGTCTAACTACACTATTAGTTACACCGGCCATTCCTGGCCTAGCATAATCCATAAGTGTCGGTGGATCGGCCATATTTTCTGGCTGGACTACTTTGGTTTTTAAGGGTGTTTTGTCTTTGTTTTTCTTGTTTTTCTTGTTTTTCTTGTTTTTCTTAAGTGTTCTTTCAATTTCTGGATCAAGAGGGTCTGGTGGCGTGCCCGAACTTCGCGAACTGCGCATGAACTTGAAATTGTTGCACGGCCCAAACTACCTTCAAAACAAAATTGAAAACAAATATGTTATATAAACTGAAAATAAATAAAATGTAAAAGTTGTATAAAAATAATGTGTAAACCTAGATTCGAAAATAAAATACGAAAAATAAAATTTTTGTCAAAAAATTTGGCATATCCCCGGCAACAGCGCCAAAAACTTGTTGAGCGATTTCCGCAAGTGCACGGTTTCGCTTGTAGTAATAAAAATATCGATCCCACAGGGATACGTTTTTTAACGAAAAACTTATTTTTGAATCTGTTAATTTCGAACTTGTTAGATTTACTATTGAATGTAAATGAAAAGTGAAATTTGTCTAATTGAATTTAGGAAATTGTTTAATTGAGTTTGTGGACTTTGAGTATTTGAAAATGCTGGATTAAGATTTTATATTAGAATATATCGATTGTTAGAAAGATCTTCTGATTTAGGGATGAATTTTACAAAACAGGAACATTTAGAAATTTTAGAAAAACAAATGAATGTATTCATTTGCATTAAGCAAAGAAAACAACTTAAACTTTGTATCAATTAAGATGATGAAATAAATGACGGAACCTCTAATTAATTGGCTTTGAACGCGACAAAACCCTTTCGGGATAGTTGCCCTTAATCAAATTAAAACTCTTTCGAGATGATAATTTGCCTAAGTGTTCAACAAAGTTTCCTTGTAATGATTTTGAATTTAACTACGTTTTAATGAAAACACCAGCAATCACTTTAGTGGATTGGTTACCATAAGTGCTGCATAACGATTTATCGAATAGAACGGACTTTATTAGATGAAATATAAATTGATACAAGTTTACAGAGAACATGGAGCATCGAGTTCTTCGAGGGCGTGCAAGTGAACGGCTGATCAGTCCTTTCCTTGGGTTTCCTTAGAGGTTGTCAGGCTCAGGGGCGAACACTCTACTCAATCTTCTCGCTGTAACTTCGTAATAGGGATTCGGTCGGCCACTACCAAAATGCAAACTAAAACTGGAACAATGTCTAAACGCTACTGAGTTGTAATTAAACTATAAACAATATGTGTACCTCATCTTGTTTTGTACAGAATCTAATTTCTAACTCTCGAACTATTTTTGCTTAGAACTTAGAAATTAGTTCTACGCTCTGATTCTATATCTATATTACATAACATTACATTCATTTTTCTCAACATCAACTCTTTATTTATAGATGTTGAAGGGTTGTGATTGAAGTGATGTGTCCCTTGTGAAAAATTGTATCCGTTGGTTAAGAGTCGTGTCCGTTGTTAAGAATTGTGTTCTTTGTGAAGAGCCGTTTCTATCCACCCGAACGAACGCGTTTCTTGGATTTCAACATATGTTTATTGATCTTGGCAGAATTTCTGCACTTACCGAGAATGGAGATCCTCGGCCGTGAATGGGGGAGCATTAAGTTGAGCTTTGGACGAAGGAAGGAAGTAGCTGAACCACGCGTGTCGCGGCCGCGGGTGGGGGATTCGCTGTCGCGGCATGCTGTGTTTTTCACTTCTTTGCTCTCGTTCGTGTCCTTGACTTGGCGCTTTTGATTTACGTCGTCTTTGACTCCTTTTGTAGGGTTTTTCTTCTGTTTTTGATCCTTTTTCGTTCATATTTGGATTTTACCAAATATTTAGGTATCTTGCAAGAAAGAAAGATATTTGAGAGTAAAAGTAATCTAAACAGATATAAACAACATAAATTTGTAAAAATAATGATGTAAATATTAATGATATTTTAGGTATATTTTGGGCTTAACAGTACTCCAAGTCGAAGAAGTTCAATCGAACCTCAAACACTCCTACAAACATAGCTACGAATATTACCTAATTTAGAAGATAACAACCAGGCAGTAGAATAATATTTGGTTTTGAACAATCTACTAACCAGTGAGAGAGGAGAAAGAATTAACTTATACCCTTGTTTGCCTAACAGAGATAAATTAAATAAATGTGAATCTCGAAACCCAAGGCCTCCCTGATCCTTCCCACTACACAAATCTGGCGAACCGAAGCAATGGATATTCCACCTTTCCCCTTCCCTGAACTCCACCAAAATGAGTTCATTATTTTTTACAATTCGTCACATGTCGATCGAGGAAGTAAAAACGTACTCATGCAGTGTCCTGGAGCATTTTTAAGAGGATATTTTGTTGAACTCTTAAATTAAATTTTGAAGAGCTTGTAACGAAATTTAATTCTAAAAGCCTCGTAGCTCCTCCTCACATTTCTAAGGAGACGTTCATTTCGTAGTTCAGAATTGAAATGTTACGGAATCGAAGAAACAATCTTTGACAAAATATAGTAAAGATTAATACATATAACTAGTAAAATAAAACGTGGACGATAACCAATAAAAGACTATTTAGTACAGAAAGTTGAATATGATAAGGGTATGTCTATTCACTTCCAAAGTAATAGCAACCCACAGATCTCGATGAGTATTTAAAGTGATATTTCTTCATATTTTACCGTTTTTCATGTTTTACCCTTTTCCACGTTTTCTCCATTTTCACATTTTTACTGTTTCCATATTTTCATGTTTACCATTTTCTACGTTTTTTGATTTTTCGCATTTTACTGTTTTCAAGTTTTTTTCTGTTTTTACTATTTTCCATTTTTTTCAAGTTTTTCCCATGAAACATGAAACAAATTATCAATAAGATATGAGAGGAATAGAAAATATTGATCATGGAATAGTTATTCCTATGTTAAGTTAAAGGATTCTTATTTTTTTTTTTTTTTAGGAATGACTATTCTATTTTCTTATCTGTATGACAGATAAGAATATCAATTTATATATGATTAACCTTAAAGAGAACCAACCCCTTTCAAAAATCTATTGATGTGGAAAATAAATGAGGATGGACTAACCCACAAGCAGTTCAAGGCCCAGCCCAAACAAGATAAGCCCAAAATATATCATACTCTCAGCCCAAAATATTATGACCTCAAAATATTAATTCTACTAGAGGATAAGCTTCCATACTTTTCAAATTACTTAATAATGGATTAAGACATAATAAATAACAGTTGACTTATTATACAATCATTACTAATAATAAGAATATGAAGAACAACATTAGAATGAGCTGCAATGAACTCAATCAATTAAAAAAATAGGGTTAAATATATATAGCTGTTCTTTTCGCTGATTTGCAAATAGATATCTGTGGTATTTCTTTGCAAATCCAATTTTGTGGTTTGTAAAATTTTATATTTGGATTCACTTTGTCAGAATTTGACCGATAATGATATCGAAATGAAATTTTTTAAGAGTTAAATGATATTTTTAAGCAATTTTAATTCTTCAACTTTTTAAGTTTGAGGTTATGTAGGTGTTGTTTTTTTTTTATGAGAGAGAACGTTAATGTTTAGAGAGAAAAAACTCCAAAAATAATGATTTTGAAAAATTAAAAATATGTTTCTATAGTAAATATTATACTAAAAGACTTTAATTTTTGAAAATTTCATTTTGAGGTCGTTATCGGTCAAATTTGACAAAGTAAAAAATGCAAAATTTTACAAACCATAGGGTTGCGTTTGTAAAGAAAAATACCACAGATACTCATCTCCGTATAACCACATTGCATCTACTTGTAATTAACCAAAAAAAATATACAAATCACTTCATTGAAAAAAGAGATTGATATAAAAAAAAATTATACAATTATCACATTTATTGATAATGGCCATGTTTGGCAAATAGATGTTAGATGTTAATTGATTATATTTTTTATTAATTGATTTGACTATCTGATTGTGTTAACTTATTTGCTAAATTTAGTTGATTGTTAATAGCTGTTTGTGTAAAATGATAAATAAAGACATGGTAAAATCTTTATTTGGAGTTAAAATGTACTAATTAAAGGTAAAATTATCATTTAAAAGAGATAGAGTAATAAGCTAATTGAAAAAACTTCTAAAACCAGTTTTTTCAACATTAGTTTTTTGATCCAATAAGTTCATTCAAACTTCTCTTCACCAAACAATATTATATGATTCAAAACCTCTGATTAAAAAAAAAAAAAAAAAAAAAAAACCTCGACGAATAATTGACTCAATATTGTCAAATTAAAATAGGGTAATTAATTTATTAGTCCCTATATTTTGACAAAACACACTGTTTAGTTCCTGTATTTTAAAAAACACACGGTAAAGTTCCTGACGTTTTTCTCGGTGAACTGTTTAGTCCCTAACGTTTTTCTCGGTAAACTGTTTAGTCCCTGCCGTTAGACTCTCATGAAGATTCTATTAGTCAATTTGGATTTGCGTTCTTCTTTTCCTTTATTTTCCTTTCCTTTAAACTCTAATGCATCTGAAATCAACTTTGAGTGTCCTTCTTCTTGATTTCCTTCTTAATCGTTCAAATTCGTAAGCATTGGGTCTGTTCTTTTTCTTGTTCTCCATACAAATAGCTTCTTCTTTCAAATTGGATTTCCTCTTCTGAAGTTTGAAGGTAAATAATAAAAGGTAATTTAATCATTTCCGAAATCATAAACGGTAAAAAAATTTAACAAACAGACGGAAGGACTAAACAGTTCACTGAGAAAAAGGTTAGAAACCTTACCATGTATTTTTTAAAATACAGGGACTAAACATTGTATTTTATCAAAATATAAGGACTAATAAATTAATTACCCATTAAAATATTAGGAATCTAATTCATAAAATTGAAAATGATGATGATAATAATAGTAAAGAAATGGAAGGTGGCCACCACAACTATTATCACTAAAATGTCAAATTGGTTAACAAAAATATAGAATAGGTCCAAATGTGCAAATTCATGGATTAGGTAAACATGCAGCTGGTTGGCTTTATTGACTTTCTATTCCTTCCCTGTCACTTACTTCTTCTTCAGTTTTTTTATTTCCTACTCCAATAATGCGCGTCTCTTTTTTTTTTTTTGGGTAAATTACACCCATGGTCACTGAAATTTTCCCATTTTCACATTATGGCCACTGAACTTCATTTCTTCCCGGTATGCCCACTGAACATTACAGTTTTTAACACCGGTGACCACTTAATGTCTCAAAACGACCGTTGACGGTTAAAAATAAAATTCCAAAGCATTAATGATATTTTAAGGAACTTTAATTCTTGAAAATATTCGTTTTGAGGTCATTTGGATGTTGTTTGGTTAGGAGAGAGAAAATGAATTTTTAGAGAGAGAAAACTCCAAAAAATATGATTTTCGAAAATAAAAAATGTGATTTCTTAGTAAATGTCGTTCTGAACAACTTTAATTCTTGAATATTTTCATTTTGAGATCGTTAACGGTCATTTCTAGAAGTTAGTTAAAATTGAGTTGTCACCTGTGTTAAAAAGTGTAAAGTTCAGCGGCCATACCGGAAAGAAATGAAATTCAGTGGTCATAATGTAAAAATGTGTAAAGTTCAGTGGCCATGGGTGTAATTTACACTTTTTTTAATTCCTAATTCTATTACAAATCATATTGTAATCAAATAAATAGTATATATATAAAAAAAAGGATCCACCTCAATTTAAGAAAATCAAAGGCCCATATTTCTTTTATAATCCATTCTCTAATAATAATAATTCAGAAAAACCCCTTTCTCTATTCCTCATCTTGTTCTTTTTCGAGGGAAAAATACCGCTTTTGATTTGATTTCAGTTCAGAAGAAAAAGAAGAATGTGTCCTCTCAGATTCATCTTGGTATTTTTCTCCGCTGTTTTAGCTGGTTATTTCGCTTGGAGGTCCGTACGCTCTTCGCCGGAGCTTGACTCCTCTTCCGTCTCCGATGATTCCGCCGTCGATAAGAAACCCTTGACCGATAATCAAGATTGTAATGCCAAGAAAGTAAGTCCGATCTCGATTTTTGAATCGTTTTTTTCTCGTTTTTCTCTTCTGTTAAAATCGAGTCTGACTTTAATGTCGTCGATCCAGATGGTTCAAAGTGGATTCTGGGTATTCGTCGACATGGCTAGCGGAAAGTACCTCTGGAGGAATTTCAAGGAGATGAGGAAGCAAGAGAAAGTCAAGACCTAAATTCCTTTTTTTTTTGGGTGTGTAATTATTTTTCCCTTTTGTTCTTGCTCTAAAGAAGGGGAGAAACTGGAATATGAGGGAGATACCTGTAACTGTAACTTTTCAGTACAAATTTATCATTTCAACGATGAAAATTGTAGTTTTTTCATTTTTAATGAAATTAGCTTGCAAATATGTCTATTTTATGGGTTTATCAGTTCTCTGTAATCACAGACCTATGAATTAGGTCTAACAAATGGGGAAAATATTGTATCTATTGAAATTGAAATTCTTTGCCATAATTTGTAATGAACTTCATTTCGTTATGGACAATCTCCATTAATTAATTAATTATTTGTTGATGAAAAGGTAACTAGATTATTAAGTGCTAAACCTGATTATATTCCAGAGTAATGAAATCCATTACCTGCAAAAATGCCCTTCAACAACTATTTGAACAATATGAACAGATGGGAGCTGCTTTTTATGTATTTACTAAAACATAATATGTACAGATTTTACATGGGAAGCTGACTCAATGTACACTTGTTCACCTGTGCTAAAGAATCAGACATTGGACCATTACATAAGTTGATAAACAGAGTTATTAATTTCAGACACGACACGATTTACAAAGATTATCCATCTATACAATGTAGTATATTTACATCACATAAGACAACCTACTGATAAGCAAATATAAGCCTCAGAGATTGTGAGTATGGAATCATATCTGAAACAAGCATTTAATGCGATTGCTGATGAAGAAAGAATAAGTAGGACTAGCATCGACCCCCTACTGCTAAGCACATATAAGCCCCAGAGATTGTGGGTATGGAATCATTTCTGAAACAACCATTTAATACAATTTCGGATGCAGAAAGAACAAGTACGAGTAGTATCAACGCCACAGCTTCACTTGAGGTCACCTTGCAGCTTTATGGACATGTACAAGAGCGTAAGAATAGCACCCTGTGGGAGTGGAGCATGCCTCGCCAGATTCGAACCAACCCACATGGCTACCACTATCAGAGCAACCATGCTGCTGCTGGTTTTCCCACACGCCCAACTAGCAAACTGTAGACACAGAGTCAGCAAAATTCCCCCTCTTCCCCCCAACATCCAGGCTATCAAATACCCCACCTTATAACCAGCATCCAGTTTCCAGTCAAACATTGCCGCCACACAACTGAAGAAAAGAGATATTTGAGCACCAAAGGTTTGCAGCAAGAACAGAGATATGAAGACAAATCCAAGTACTTCACTAAAAGGCCCTCTTTCTTGATCCAGATTTCCTTCTTCGCCCTCTGCTTCTGTATTACTGTCGGTAAAGAAGTCATCGTTTACATCATCATGTTCCCAATATCCTTTACGCTGCATTCTCTGCCTCAATTCAGCCCATCTGTAGAACCTTGACTCATCTTCAAATTCAGGACTGTAATACTGCTTCCTGTTATATGACCTGTCATTATCCCCTCGAAATCTAACCACTTGATCATATTGACTCCTTGTAACTTCATTTGACAGTATCTGTTCCAAAAAAAGAGATGGCAAACGGAAAGGCAAAAGTCTGTAAATATGATATGAGTAGGTGCAGTTAATATAATACCATGTGTTATAAAGTGGCACAAAGAGAACACAAAAGAAACATTAGTATGGTTCAACTTATCAAATCCGGTTTTCCCATATTCATTTCAACTGTGGTTCTAATGAAATCGGATACAAGAAGTTGGACTTCAATTTCTTTTTCCCATCAGAAACATGGCTCAAAAGGTTCCAGTCACATTTAGGGAAAACTTGTAGAAGTTCCACCATCGAGTTCGTTGTCCCAAAAATAAAAACAGCATGATAACAAATAAAGTTAATTTTATAATAGACCACTCTAAATCTAACACAAGCCTTAATAAGCGAAACACACACCAAGAAGGTCAATAGTATTGCTCACTTCATATGCATGACGAATTCTCTTGAACAGCTCACCAGCTTGTGAATGCTTGCTGACATCAGGATGATACTGCAATCACAACACAAGAATACAAATGAAGGAATTTAGTTCACCTTGAATCTGTACTTGAACAAGAACTGTAGGCTAACAAACATTCAAAAGCCAAAAAAGAAAATCCAGGAGCTATTATTCACAATAGCACATAAAAATGATTTGGGACGAGGTCAATGATGAAAACCAAATTGGAAAAGCTAATAAAGAAAACAAACTTCTTAGCGGTCAAAGGCTCAAAATATGGCATCCGCATAACAAACTTGTGCAAAGGCAATGCTAATTCAAGCCCAGATGTGCCAAAGCTCAAGTGATTAAAAGAGTCTGTGGCCAAGTCCTTGGAAGACCCTCAGAACAGAAAGCATATTCTTAGTAACCTATGCATTAACATACATAAGCAATGCTTCAGCTATATGAGGAGGGATGCATGGTTCAAAGAAGTAGCAAGTGAGTATTCATGTTTTATTCCCTTACGCCCCAGCACAATGCCAAAATTACTATTGTCATTGCAAACGTGGTACAAGCAAAGGGCGTTGGCAACTCCAATATAGGCAATAATTGAACAAATGTTCCTGGAGAACTGCGTCCAACAATAACAGATCATATTGTGCAATCCCTCGTAGGTATTATGGATAAACAAGAGATAGTTTTGACCTCATTTTGTTAGAACAATAGTGCTCAGTGATTCATTCTATGCTCATATCAAAATGGCAAACTATGAGATACTTTACAGCCCCAACTTTTGCATGTTTCTCTTAATTTCACTCTCATAGTTCAGACAATATTTAAATGGATATGAGCTCCAGAAAGATCATTCAAGTGTCTAAATTGAAGAAACTCCTACAAATTCAATATTCAGCAGCTGATTTAATAAAATTCATTCGTTCTACAATCTGGAAAATTGGGGAAGCCCTTATGTACTACCTGTAGTCATAAAAGCTCAACAACATCTCTGCTAAAAATTATTCTTAATGCCTCTATGTAGAAGTTGCATGTATGTAACCAGAAGTTGAATTTAATTCATGAACTCCCTATAAGAAATATCGAGTAAGTCCCGTTAATTTAGTGAACCTTTGGACTAATATAACGGTCTAATATTATCCATCAAGCATATTTAAATAATACAAACTCATATTCCTACTGTTTCAAATTCCTTTGGAATTTAGGGTATAATAAAAATTGAAATCTGAGATTGAACAGAAAAATCAACTGTTATCCAATTTAATATGGATGCACAACTCCACGAATATATTAGGAGAAGGCTCGAGAAGAAAGGAACATTTTGATAATTGATATACGCACATATAAAATCTTGGAAAAACAACTTTAGTTTCCAAGAGGAACTGTGTGCAAAACTTATTCTCAAGAAACTTGTACACAGCACGGTAGCAAAAATACCTTGCGAGCGAGGAGGCGGTAAGCTCTCTTAATATCAGGTAAGGTGGCGTTTGTCGGGATGCCAAGCACCGCGTAGTGGTCTTGCTCGCCGTTGATGGCCGCCCATGATGCCGATGATGCAACCACAACTGAGCCGAGTTTACGGCGAGGAGAGAAACGGTTACGATGATGGACCCAGGTCCATGCTGGACGGGTTAGGGAATTGAAGCCGGCGAGGAACGAGGAGGAAGTGGAACGAATTAAGGCACCGGAGCCGTCGATTGCGGTGGGCATTGGTCCCACCAGAAGCTGTGCTTGCATTATTTGTCATTCATTGGATTTTGGCACTCCCAAGAAAACAATCGAGTGAACACTGACCAGAGAGAATTGAGAGACGAGAGTGATTGAGAAATTTGTTGGGTTTATCGGGCAAAGCCCATTGATGCAACGGGCCTTCAATTGCGGTTACATCTCCTAGAATTGGACTCATCATCCATTTGCGAGCCTATCATATAGATTAGGATGGTACAAAAATTTGGGAACTTTACATGAAAATACAGTTTACAACTATCTCAAATCATTATTTGAATTATATCAAATTAAAAATATCACTATTTTTAATATATTTTAAAAATTAGAATTTATATTAAAAATATAAAATATATTTTTTAAAGTTAAAATTTAGGATAAATATATATTATAAGGTCCTTAAGTTTTATTTTAATCAACTATTTAGTCATTCTATTTGTTTTTTAGATAAAAGTATAAAATTGCCCCTAATTATATATATATAAAAAATATTTATCTTTTATTTTCAAATTTAATCTAAATAGTTTTAATGATATTTTTGAAATATATAAACCAAAATTGATATATACTTGTGTATACTAATCATAAAAAATATATGTTATTTATTCTCTTAATTTTTTTTATTTTTTTAATATAATATTTTAATACTAACATTAATATTATTATGAATTTTCGATGACTTAAAAAAATTAGATTCTATTTGTTGATTCATAAAATTTATTAGAGATATGGAAGATTGAGAAGCTGATTCTAGACCTAAATCATTCGGTAAATCTCTCTCTCTCTGCTAGGGTTTTATGGTGAAAAGGGTGAGGGAGAGATCTAGGGAAAGGGGGGCGGCTGGCGGTGAGGGGGCGGTGTCGGCAGTGGCTTGGGCGGTTCTGGCAGAGGAGATCGGCGGGGATGGGAAGGGCGGGCTGAAGGATGGGGGCGCTAGGGGGGAGGGGTTGAAGGAGGGTGTGGGGGGTGAGAAGGGGAGGGTGTCGGATGAGGTGCTGGGCGGCGCGGCAGGAAGGCTAGGGATTGACGGGCGGGAGGGCATGATGGGGGTTAGGGTGGTGCCGAGTGCTAAGGAGGTGCGGCTGGGGGGGGGGGACGCATGGGCGGCTGGATCTGGAATGATGGCCGGCGCTGGGGGTAAGGCGCCTCCCCTGTCGGGGGGTGTTGCTGGGCTTTCCGAGCCATGCGCCGGCGATGCTGGGCATTCCGGGTTATGCGCCGGCAGCACTGATGGGCACTGCGCATTGAGCGTCGGTGGAGTTGCTCAGCACTGCGGGCTGAGTGCCGGCGCGGGCAGCAATTCTCCAGGCAGGTTTGGGGCTGTGCAGATTGGGGCGGCGGCAGTGGTGCAGGATGCCTCGGGACAGATCCAGTTTAATAAAGGGGTGTCGGGTAGGTTTGATGACGAGTGTGGGACTCAGGTTCAGGGGAACGCGGTTTCCCCTAGATCTAGGGTTGGTATGAATGGGATAGGAAAAAGTTCTTGGAGAGATACGGTAATGGGCGTGGTTGAGGAGGAGCCTTGTATGGAGGAAGTGTTGATGGAGGGGGAGTCTGATGAAGTGTACTCTGATTCTGATGAAGAGGATGGTGATCAAGACGATCCTCTTTGTCCTGTGATTAGGCTCTCCTCTGCAGATAAGAAGGAGCTAAGGGAGAAGTGGAAGGTTTCTTTAATAGTAACAGTGCTTGGGAAGAGAATTAGTTTTAACTACCTTGCTTAAAGAATCCAAACTCAGTGGGCTAGGAAAGGAAAAGTAAGTATTACTGACCTGGAAAATGACTACTATGTCATTAAATTTACTCGTGTTGAGGATTATAATGCTGTGATCAATGGGGGTCCATATATTATCTCTAACCATGTTCTGGCCTTGCGGCCTTGGGTTCCTAATTTTAATCCTCATGATTGCTCGGTTAACAGGATTTTGACTTGGGTTAGATTCCCGGGCCTTCCTATTGAATATTATAGTGAGAGTTTTCTCAATAAAATAGGAGGTCTGGTTGGGAAGGTCCACCATGTGGACAAGACTACAATTGGAGCCATTAGAGGCAAGTTTGCAAGGGTGTGTATTGATATTGATCTTGCAAAACCCTTGTTGTCAAAGTTTTGTGTTCATAACAAGGTGTATTTTATTGAGTATGAAGGTTTACATAATATATGCTATGATTGTGGTATGTATGGTCATACTCAGGAGGGGTGCCCTAAGAGGGAAAAGGTATTAGAAGAGGTAGTTGAGTGTGTTAGTGGGAGAAATGAAGGGATCCAAGGTGATGGGGGGAATTTTGGACCCTGGATGGTGGCAAAGAGGTCTGCTAGACGAAGGACAAATCCATCAGTTGTTCAAAATCATCCTCCCGATATTAACAGAAATATGAAGTCTACCCTGCCAAATCCTATTGCTAATCCAAGTGTCAAAGAGAAGCCTATCCCCAGATTGCGGGAGGATTCTAGAGCTGCTCCAGGTATCACTTCAGGATCCAGATTTGGGGCCCTGACTATTGAGGAAACCCAAGACTCTGACCAGGTTGACGAGCACATTGATCAAAGCATGCAAGGGTTGGAATCTGCTGAACCATCTATTAAGGTGGTTGAAACTGTTAACCCTCTTTTTGTCTCCAAAGGTGAAGCCCAGGTGAGGTCCCTGGCTCTGGATTCACAAAGGAATAAGAAGAGTAATGAGGTTAGTATTCTTAGTCATTATGGTGATCCTGGTATTGGGAAAACTATGGGAGTTAACAAAACTAGTATGAAAAAGTTAAAGGGAAAGCAAAAAAGTGTCCAGAACACTATGGGTTTTCCAGAGAAGAGAGGGCATGCGGGTACCTCGGCTAGGCTCTCAGGGGCCCCTAATAAATACCTAGCTTAGGTGTGTAGGTGCGGTCAGTTTTCCTCCAATCTATGGATTTGTTAATTTGGAATGTTAGAGGTGCGGCTAGCAAGGCTACCCGTATCCATGTTAATGATTTAATTAAACAATTTAATCCTTCTTGTTTTGCTTTAATTGAAACTAAGGTTAGTGGAGATAAAGCAGATGAGGTGGTTAAAAAGTTTAGGAACTGGAATTGTGTTAGATCGGAGGCTACTGGCCGAGCTGGTGGGATTTGGCTTTCCTGGAAGCCAGACCGTGTTCATTTCGATATTATTAGCATGGATAAGCAGTTTATTCATAGTAAAGTGAGTGTTTCTGGTAATAACTCCTTTCTTCTTACCCTGGTGTATGCTGACCCTATCCTGGCCAATCGTAAACGGCTTTGGGAGGTTCTTTACTCTATGAGTGTTAACATTTATGAGTCTTGGTTTGTGGCTGGTGACTTTAATGATATTGCTTTTATGAGTGATCGGAGAGGGGGTTCGCATCATTATGTTAATCGTTGCCTTAACCATAAGAAGAGTATGGATTTATGTGGGCTTTCTGATCTAGGGGCCTCTGGTCATAAGTTCACCTGGAAGTGCAATAGTACCTTTGTTCGTTTGGATAAAGTTTATGCTAATGTTGCAGCTCAATCCACTTTCCCTGAAGGTTCTGTGTTAAATCTTCTGTTCCGTCATTCGGATCACTGCCCTATCTTATTCAGGCTGATAAGAGGCAATCGTCCTAGAGGGGAGAGACCTTTCCGTTATCAGGTGGCTTGGGAGTCTCATCCTAAGTTTAAGGAGTTCCTTCAAGATAACTGGAAGCCTCACTCGAATGTCCTTCAAGCTGCTGAAGGTTTCAGAAAGAATGTGTTGGGGTGGAATAAAAATGTCTTTGGGCATATTATTAGGAGGAAAAATAAATTATTAAGTAGAATTGAGGGCATTCAGCGTAGGTTGGAGGTTAAATTCGATCATAGTTTGGATGGTTTTCTCAGAACCCTTCAAAAGGAGTTGGAAGCTGTGCTGAGGCAGGAGGAGCTTCTTTGGTTTCAAAAATCTAGGAAAGCCTGGATCAGAGATGGGGATCGAAATACCAGGTATTTTCATCTCTCTACTATCATTAGAAGGCAGAGGAATAGGATTGATGCTATTAAGAATTCTAATGGTGATTGGGTTTATGAGGACGAAGACATTCGGAGGTTGGCCCTGGAGTTCTATAAGGACCTGTTTAAAGAGGAACCTGTTGATCTGGAGAGGGCTCATTCTGTTGCTACTTTTCCCATGGTTGGAGAGGATAGAAGTCTGGAAGTCTTCCACCCTATTTCCCTGAAAGAAATTGACCAAGCCATTTTTAGTATTGGGGCTACTAAAGCTCCTAGGATTGATGGTCTGCCTGCTGGTTTTTACCATAAGCACTGGGAGATTGTGAAGGAAGGTATTTATAACTTCATCAAAGGTGTTTTTAATGGGCCTCAGGATATTGGGCTGGTTAACAGAACCCTTCTGGTGCTGATCCCTAAAGTTGAGAAGCCTTCTTCTTTCTTACATATGAGGTCTATCAGTCTTTGTAATGTTCTCTATAAAACTATTACAAAGATTGTGGCTAATAGAATCCGTTGCATTTTGCCTGAGATCATTAGTCAGAATCAGGGAAGCTTTGTGCCTAGTAGACAAATGATGGATAATGTGGTGATTGCCCAGGAGATGGTTCATACTATGAGGATCAAGAAGGGTAAGAAAGGTATTGTGGCTCTTAAGTTGGATCTTGAGAAAGCCTATGATCGCATTAATTGGAGCTTTCTGATGGAGAGTCTGGAAAGAGCTAGGATCCCAGATAATTGGAGAAGGTTAATAAAGGTTTGTATCTCGTCTCCTGTTTTTCAAGTGTTGATTAATGGGGATATGTCGGAGGAGTTCTCTCCTGGCCGGGGTATCCGTCAAGGGGACCCAATGAGCCATTTCTTATTTGTTATTGCAATGGAAAGACTGTCTCACCTGATCCATGATGCTGTTGAGAGTGGGAAATTCCACCCGGTGGCTATCAATAAGTTCTGTCCCCAGGTTACTCACTTGTTCTTTGCAGATGATGTTCTGATCTTTTTGGAAGGTAATGAGGAGCAGTTAAGTATTATTATGGATATTCTTGATCGTTTTTGTTCGGCCTCTGGTCAAAAGCTAAATGTCCAGAAGTCCAGGATGATGTGCTCTAAGAATATGAACTAGAGAGTTTGCAAAAGGTTGAGTGATCTGTCGGGAATTCCTTTGACTTGTTCTCTCGGGAAGTATCTGGGTATCCCCCTCCATAGTGAGAGAGTGTCTAAAGTGTCTTTTAAAGATACTTTGGATAAAGCTAATATGAAGTGTGCCACGTGGAAAGCAAAGACTCTCTCTCTCTCGCTGGCCGTCTTACGTTGATTCAATCTGTCAATTGTGCGACTCCCAATCACATTATGCATGCTTGTCATCTTCTTGAGCCTGTGCTTAAGGATCTAGATAAAATTAATCGTAGGTTCCTGTGGGGGGGAAGCTGAGGAGGGAAGGAAGATCCACCTTGTTCCTTGGAATGAGGTTTGTCAACCTAAAGACAAGGGAGGTCTGGGCATCAGGAAATCCAAAGATAATAATAAAGTCTTATTAATGGAGCTCCTGTGGCGAATGTGGCAGCTTCCTTCAGCTCTGTGGGTTCAACTTTTATGTGGTAAGTATCGGAAGGATAAGGTGTTTGTGGGTCCTAAGGATAGAGTGGTTAATTGTTCCTTTCTTTGGAAAGGCATTAGTGCGGTTTTTGCTGATTTCTGTTCAGGGATTGGGTGGAATGTGGGTAATGGTAGGTCCATCAGATTCTGGAAGGATATTTGGATAGGTAAGAAGCCTTTATTGGAGGTTTGTACTTCTTTGCCTCCGTTGGACATTCAGGACTGGAGGATTTCAGATGTGGTGGATTCTGAGGGTGAGTGGATTTGGGCTAAATTTGATTCCTACCTCAGTCTAGAATCTCTCCTTACTATTAGAGGTGTTCAGATTAATAGTCAAATTGAGGATAAAGATAGTTACTATTGGTCTTTGACAAACAACGGGGCCTATTCTTGCAAATCTGCTTTTCAGACTTTCTATCAGAATTTGGATTCTCCGTACCCTGGGGTGTGGAACACGATTTGGGCTTTAAAAGTGTCGTACCGTATTAGAAGTTTTCTTTGGCTTGGGGCTAGGAATAGGTTGCTTACTAATTCGGATAGAAAAAGGAGGCATCTAGTGGAGTCGGGAGCTTGTTGCAGATGCAGAGGGTATGAAGAGACATTGTGCCATGCTCTCAGGGACTGTGAGAATAGTAAAGAGGTTTGGAGGAGTATTCTCCCTAGGGAGGTGCTCTCTTCTTTTTTAGCCCACTCAGAGAATGATTGGTTTGTTGATGGGATTAAAGGGATTCTTCTGCCTGATCTGAATCATGGTGTTCTTTTATTTGTGGTGGTTTGCCATCAGATTTGGAGATGGAGGAATGAGGAGATTTTTGGAGGAAAAGTGGTTTCCCAGCCAAACGTCTTAGATTTCTTTTCCAAAAAGATTAGTACTGTGGTTGAGAGCTTTGTTGAAGATCCCTTGGCTAGGATGTCTCAAAGGAAGGAGGTCCATCTTTTAGGCTGGTGTAGGCCGAGTGTAGGTATGGTTAAGCTCAACACTGATGGTTCTTGTCTTAGAGACGGCAGGATTGCCGCAGGAGGAGTTCTTAAAGATGATGGTGGCAGGTGGATTTCTGGCTTCTCTCACAATTTGGGTATGGGTTCGTCCTTTTCTACAGAGCTTTGCGGGATTTTCTCCGGCCTGAAGTTAGCAAAGAATCTAGGTGTGAAAAAGCTTCTTGTGGAGTCAGATAACCTAGAAGCGATTAAAATGATTTCTGTAGGCAATGCTACTTGCCTAAACAGCCTTAACTTAATCAAAGGCATCAGAAGGATTGGCTCATCCTTTGATTCTATTAGCTTTGCTCATATTTATATGGAGCAAAATCGCGTAGCGGACCGTCTTGCGGTGGAAGGGCATTCTGGAATGTTGGGTCTTTCTATCCTTCCTTCTCCTCCGGTTTTCATCTCTTCTATGATCTTGGAGGATGTGGTGGGGGTCATTTTTCCTAGGCTGATCCCGGGTTGAGCGTTTTTGTTTGTTTGTTTTTCTTTTCCTATCCTACCAAAAAAAAAAATTTATTAGAGATAAATAAAGATTCTTTTTATGATTTTGTATAGTTTTACTTCTATTTTAATAATTTTTAAAATATTTTTCATTTATTTTTTAGTTAACTAAATTTTACGGTACTAAATTAAAGTTCTATACTTATATAAAATTTAATAAATTAATTACTTTATAGAAGAGAAATTATGATTATGTAGAAAAAAGAGAAAAAACATAAAATAGAAAAAATATAACATGTTTATTATTAAAACATAGATTAAAGGATTGCTTTTCTTTTTAGATCTTTTTCTCTCTTTTAAATATATCTCCTCTCTTTCAGATCTCTCAGATCTGTTGTCATGGTGAAGAATTTTTATGAAGATTGAGAGTTTTGAGATCTATCTCTTCTCTTTTAGATCTTCCTCTCTCTTTTAGATCTATCTTCTCTTTTTCAGATCTATCTTCTCTCTCTCAGATCTGTTGTCATGGTGAAGAATTTTTATGAAGATGGAGAATTTTGAGATCTATATTCTCTCTCTCAGATCTATTTCTCTCTTTTAGATCTTTTTCTCTCTTTTAGATCTATCTCCTCTCTTTCAGATCTCTCTTCTCTCTCTAAAACACAAGATCAATTTTATAACTCAATTTTTTTTTCTCTCTCTCTCTCTCAATTAGTTATATCTAATAAAATAGACTCCTCCAAATACGAGTCTTTTTCCTTTTCTCTCTCTCTCTCTCTCTCTCTCTGTGGCGATGACGAAGGCGACTGCGAAGGGAAGGGTGGATTGGTCGGTGAAGGCGGGCGGAAGGCCGGTGTTGAATCTGGCGAGTCCGGTTGCGGGGCGCGGGCTGGGTGCAGATCTGGTACAGGAGGAGGCTTGGGCGGCTGATGATGGGAGATCGGAAGGATCTCCTCGGGGTAGACGGTGGAGTAACGAAAGACCGAGGGATCGGTCCAGGGATCATAGTAGATCGGAGTGCGCTGATTGTGGGGAGGCGGATCTGGTTAATTCGATGCCTGTTTCGGTGGTTGGGGTGGCCGATCTGGATCAAGGAAGGGAGGGTTCTGCGGCTGTCGCGTCTGGCGTTGGGGAATGAGAAGGTCCGATGTTTTCGGCTGTGGACCGTGGGGTTGAGCAAAACGTTGTGATGGGGGGGACGCGTCCTGCGCTTGGTGCTCTGGGAGTGCCGACCGCGCAAGCAGGGTATTCTTTGCGGCTTGCGCAGGCCGCGCAAGCCGCGCAGGCATTTATGCCGGGGGACTTAAGTCTTTTACTTCCGGGATAAACTATGGAAGGTGTTTCATCCCCAGGCACTCGGGTTACTCAGGGCCAGCATGCCCAAGGTTATCAAAAGGATGGGCGAGCTCCCTCCTGGAGGGATAAGTTGTTAGGGGTGGTGGAGGAGGAACCCATGATGGAGGAGGATACTTTTGAGAATGATGATGGGGATTTTCTCTCCGATTCCGATTCTGAGGATGGTCAGCCTGAGAACCCTTTGTGTCCTAGGATCCGTCTTTCCTCAGAAGACAAGCGGGTCATGAGATCCAAGTGGAAATTGGCATTAATTGTCACTGTTTTGGGGAAAAGAATCAGTTTCAACTACTTTGCCCAGAGGATTCAGGCTCAATGGGCTAAGAAAGGGAAGGTTACCATCACTGACCTTGATAATGACTATTATGTCATTAGATTCACAAGGGCTGAGGATTACAATGCGGTGGTCAATGGTGGATCGTATATTATCTCCAATCATGTTTTGGCTCTGAGACCTTGGGTCCCAAATTTTGACCCCCATGACTGCTCTGTTAACAGAATCCTTACTTGGGTTAGGTTCCCAGGCATTCCTCTTAAATACTATAGTGATAGATTCCTGAACAAGATTGGTAGCCTGGTTGGTAAGGTCCACCATGTCGATAAGACTACCATTGGGGCAGTGAGAGGCAAGTTTGCCAGGGTCTGTATTGATATTGATCTTGCTAAGCCTCTTCTTTCTCAATTCTGTATTCAGAATAAGGTTTTTCATATTGAATATGAAGGTATACATAATATCTGTTTTGAATGTGGTATGTTTGGCCATACATTTGAGGGATGTCCTAAGAAGAGGAAGGAGGCGGAGGAGTTGATGCAACCTATCATAGGTGGAGCTGAGAAAAGTCAGGGGGAAGAAAGGAGTTTTGGGCCATGGATGCTGGCCAAGAGGTCAGTGAGAAGGAAGCCAAGTGCTAATGTTAGTTCTATTCATCCGCCAGATATTAGTCGGAAGATGACTACGCTCCAGATTGCCCCTGAGATCAAGGTCAGACCCCCGGATATCAAGAAGAGGAGTGAGGCTGGTGTGGTCTCAGCTTCTGGCTCGGGGTCTAGGTTCGGTGTCTTGTCCCTGGAGGAAGGTCGGGAATCGGACCCTTCCAATGAACATATTGATTTGAGCATGCCTGGTCTGGAATCGGTCGAGCCTGTTTCTAGTCGGGGTAAATCTATTAATCCCCTCTTTGTCTCTGATGCTAAGGATAAAGGGAGCTCCCAGTCTCACCTTTCTACAGGGGAAGGGTCGAGTAGTAAGGCTGTTTCTCTGAATCCTCCTGTGGATGCTCCTATTGGAAAAGCTATAGGAGTGAGTAAGATGAACATGAAGAAACTTAAAGTGAAACCTAAGAAGAACCTTAATGGGTTAGACTCTTGGGCTAAAAGGGGACCTTCTGGGACTTCCTCTAGGCTCTCAGGAGCCCCGAATAAATACCTGATCTAGGGTTTGGGCTTGTGTTAGTAGTCTTCCTTTCTGATGGATTTCTTTGTTTGGAATGTTAGAAGTGCGGCGAGCAAGGCAACCCGCATTCATGTTAATGATCTTATTAAACAGTTTAACCCCTCCTGTTTTGTTCTTCTAGAGACCAAGGTCAGTGGAGCCAAAGCAGACGAGGTGGTTAGAAAGTTTAAGAATTGGAATTGTGTCAGATCGGAGGCTACTGGCCGGGCTGGGGGGATTTGGCTCTTTTGGAAGCCAGGTCTTGTTAATATTGATATTGTTAGTATGGACTGTCAGTTCATTCATAGTAAGGTGTGCTACCCTGGTAATAAACATTTCTTTGTTACCTTTGTTTATGCCGATCCTGTTCTTTCTAATCGTACAAGGTTGTGGGAGATCCTTCATTCTATTAGCTCTAACATGGTGGAGGCTTGGTTGGTGGCCGGGGATTTTAATGATATTGCCCTTTTAAGTGATCAGAGAGGAGGGGGTAATCATTATGTGAACCGGTGCCTTAACCACAAGCGTAGTATGGATCTGTGTGGGCTTTCAGACCTGGGTGCTGCTGGCCACAAATTTACCTGGAAAAGAAATAGCTTGTTTGTGAGGTTGGATAAGGTGTATGCTAATGTTGCGGCTATCTGTAGGTTTCCTGAGGTCAAGGTGCTGAATCTCCCCTTCCGTCACTCTGACCATTGCCCTATCCTCATTAATTTGGTCAAAGGTAACCGGCTGAAAGGTAACAGACCCTTTAGATATCTTATGGCTTGGGATTCTCATCCCGACTTTAGGAATTTCGTGAAAACCAATTGGCATCCCCACTCTGATGTTCTCCTCGCTGCTGAGGAATTCAGAAGGAAGGTGGTTGTTTGGAATAAAGACATCTTTGGCCATATTATCAGGAGGAAGAATAAACTCTTGAGGAGGATGGAAGGCGTTCAGCGTTGCTTGGAGGCTCGTTTCGACCATAGCTTAAATGGTCACCTTAGAGCTCTCCAGAACGAGTTGGAAGCTGTGCTTAGATAGGAAGAGCTTCTTTGGTTCTAGAAGTCTAGGAAGACCTAGATTCAAGACGGGGATCGGAATACCAGGTTTTTTCATCTCTCTACGATCATTAGGAGACAGAGGAATAGGATTGATGCTATCAAGGACGCTAGTGGCGAGTGGATTTTTGAGGAGGAAGACATTCGTCGCTCAGCCCTTGATTTCTACAAGGACCTGTTTAGAGAGGAAGCTGTGGACTTGGAGAGTGCCCACTCTGGTATTTCCTTTCCTCGTTTGGGGGAGGAGGCTATTAAAGATGCTTTCCATCCTATTGACCTTAAAGAGATTGATCTGGCCTTCTCTAGTATAGGGTCCACTAAGGCTCCTGGGATTGATGGTATCCCCGCTAGTTTCTATCATAAACACTGGGATACTGTTAAGGAGGGCATATACAGTTTTGTGTTAGGTGTTTTTGGTGGCTCTAACAATATCAGGTCGGTTAATAAAACCCTCATTGTCTTGATTCCTAAGGTTGTTAAGCCTTCCTCCTTCCTCCAGATGAGACCCATCAGTCTTTGTAATGTTTTGTATAAAGCTATTACTAAGATTGTGGCTAATAGAATCCGGAAGATCCTTCCGGATATAATTAGCCAGAACCAATGGAGCTTTGTTCCTGGTAGACAATTGATGGATAACGTTGTTATTGCCCAGGAGGTTGTCCATTCTATGAAGATTAAGAAAGGTAAGAAAGGGATTGTGGCCCTCAAACTGGATCTGGAGAAAGCCTATGATAGATTGAACTGGAGCTTTCTTCTGGATAGTTTAGCCAAAGCTGGCATCCCGAAGAACTGGAGGATTTTGATTGAGAAGTGTATCTCCTCTCCTGTTTTCCAGGTCATGATCAATGGGGACATGTCAGATGAGTTTTCTCCCTCCAGAGGAATTCGTCAAGGAGATCCTATGAGTCCCTTCCTCTTTGTTATTGCCATGGAAAGACTGTCTCACCTGATCCAAGAGGCGGTGTGCAAAGGGACTCTCCACCCTGTTTCTATCAACAGACATTGCCCCCCTATTACCCATTTACTCTTTGCTGATGACGTCATGCTTTTTGTTGAGGGTAATGAGGAGCAAATTAAAACAGTTATGGATATCCTTGATTGTTTTTGCGAGGCTTCTGGCCAGAAGGTTAACATCCAAAAGTCCCGTATGCTTTGTTCCAAAAATATGGACAATAGCTTGTGCAGAAGACTGAGTGAGCTCTCTGGCATACCTCTGACGAACTCTTTGGGGAAGTATCTTGGGGTTCCTCTTCACAGTGACAGGGTTTCCAAAGCCTCTTTCAAGGATATTTTGGACAAAACTAATGGTTTGTGTGCTAGCTGGAAAGCTAATTCTCTTTCCCTTGCAGGTCGCCTTACCTTGATCCAGTCAGTTAACTGCGCTGCTCCGAACCACATCATGCAGGCCTGTAAGCTTCCTGAGCCTGTCCTTAGTGACCTGGATAAGATAAATCGGCGTTTCCTGTGGGGTGAGTCTGGAGATGGGAGAAAGGTTCACCTGGTCCCGTGGAAGGAAGCTTGCCAGCCTAAAAACAGGGGGGGTCTTGGTATTAGGCAGGCAAAGGACAATAATAAAGTCCTGTTAATGAAACTTCTTTGGAGAATGTGGCAATGCCCCTCCTCTCTTTGGGTCCGTCTCTTGTGCGGGAAGTATCGGAAAGATAGAATCTTTGGTGGCCCGAAGGAGAGGGTTGTTAGCTGTTCCTTTCTCTAGAAAGGGCTCAGTGCCGTGTTTGCTGAATTCTGTACGGGGATTGGCCTGGAGGTGGGTAATGGTAGATCTATTAGCTTCTGGTATGACACCTGGATTGGTGATAAACCGCTGATTGATGTGTGTAATGCCCCTCCGTCGGCTGATCTCCTTTCCTGGAAAATTGCTGATGTGGTGGACTCGGAGGGAGACTGGATCTGGTCAAAGTTCGACTCTTTCTTTAGTCTGGAGACCCTTCTTAACATTAGAGGAGTGAAGATTAGCAATCAAGAGGAGGATAAGGATAGACATTGTTGGGCCTTGACGAATAAAGGTACTTATTCTTGTAAATCGGCCTATGAAGCTTTTACCCCTAATAGGGCTGATCCTCCCTTGGAGATTTGGAAGTCCATATGGTCCCTCAAGATCCCTTACCGTATCAGGAGCTTCCTTTGGCTGGGTATCAAAGACAGGCTCCTTACGAATGCGGATAGGCACAGAAGGCACTTGACTGAGTCTAGTGCCTGTAGTAGATGCAGAGGCAATATGGAAACCTTGTGCCATGCCTTGAGGGATTGCCCAAATAGTAAGAAGATCTGGGAAGGGATCCTCCCTCATCACATCCTCCCTTCCTTCATGGCCTTTTCTGAAGGGGACTGGTTCTCTCAAGGAGCCAAGGGGAACTTGCTGGCCAACATGGAGCACGGTGCCATCCTCTTTGCTATTACTTGTCACCAAATCTGGAAGTGGAGGAATGAAGAATTATTTGCGGGTAAGGCTGTCCTTATTCCTGATTTACTGTTTTTCTTCTCGAAGAAGCTCTTTGTTATTACTAAAAGCTTTGAAAGAGATTCCCTTGTTCGCCCCTCCCCGGATAAAGAGATCCTGTTAGTTGGCTGGAGTAAGCCTAGAGAAGGGTTTGCTAAGTTGAATACTGATGGCTCCTGCCTTAGCAATGGCAGAATTGCTGCTGGAGGAGTTCTTCGGGATGCTGGTGGCAATTGGATGGCGGGGTTTACCCATAACTTGGGGACGGGCTCCTCCTTTTCTGCGGAGCTCTGGGGTATCTTGTCAGGTATTAAACTCGCCATTCGCATGGGTGTTAAAAATCTCTCGGTGGAATCTGATAATCTGGAGGCTATTAACAGGATTTCAGATAGCCAGGTTGTTTGTCTGAAGAGCCAGAATCTCATCAAAGCTATTTTGAGGCTTCGTCCTGCCTTTGAGTATCTTAATTTCTCCCATATGTTTAGGGAGCAAAACCGCGTGGCGGATCGCTTAGCAGCTGCTGGGCATGGGAGAATGTTAGGTGTTTCTACCCTATCTGTTCCTCATTCTTTTCTTTTGCCTTCTCTCCTAGAGGATAGGATTGGAGTCAGCCTTCCTAGACTGATCCCGGTGTAGGTTTTTTGTTGGTTTTGTTTTTTTCCTTTCCTTTCTTACCAAAAAAAAAACATAGATTAAAGGGTAATTTTGGTATTTTAAATTTTTTTTAGTATAGTTTGACCATTGACTCAAACATAAGGAGTTGACGAAAATAAAAATTGAGGGACTATATAATTATTTTTAAAAACAGAGGGACTGACTAGTGTATTAGGTAAAAACATAAGGATCTTATAATTATTTACTCTAAAATTTATGAATTGGGGTTTAAAATTTATAAATTAAGGTATAAAAATATTCTTATTTTATGATTTTTATAAAATAATGTCATAGTTAGAATTAAGGTTTATGATATGATGTAATTGTAATTTTTATAACTAATGTGATTTTCATGTAAAAAGCCCTACAAATTTCTAGAGTCAGGATGTGGTGGAACCGAAATCAAATTAACTATTTATTTATTTTGTTTAATTTGAAACTAAAATCAGTCTTCTTAAAGTTGTTTGATTCGGACCCGATATAATAATTTACCATAACAATAAGACTTAATCATAATAATTATAATAATTATAATAAAATAATAATAATATCAATATTTTGATTAAATTTTTTTTTATTGAATCTGGGTCAAGAGCTCGATTATTGACTTGGTTTTCAGTGGTTAGCATGCTATGGGATAAACCTTTTTAGATACACTTGGATTTAAAAGTGAATAAGTTTATAAAGGAAAATGCTATAAGAAAATGTAATCCTAAAAAAAAGAAATAACTTTTTACAGAGATTCCAAAGGATGAGATTATCTTATTGCCCCAAGTGAGGCATGGTAGAATATGATGAGACACCTAGATCCATTGTTGAATGGGCCTTTGAGATTTATGGGTTTATTTATAACTTGACCTTTAATTTAGTGGGTCTGAAAGAGAGATCGAATTTAGAGGGAAGTAGAAGGAGATCTTGTGTTTTATTTGATTAATTGTTTTTTACTATATTTAACTAAATCCTTATTGTCACACCCGATCCTGAACGACCTCAATTGGTATCGGGCGTGAAATAGAAAGATCACAATCAACACTTAAGAGTCTCCAAATTATCCAAATTTTATAAAGGGTTAATATACATATTTGCCTTTGTATTATCACGAAAAAGCAGATATGCCCTTATATCAAATAAACCCACAAATATACCCTGAAACTTTCAAAAACCTGCAAATATACCCTAATCTAACAGACCTGTGATATGGCATAAACGACGTGCACAACTAGAGATAAAACAAAAACACCATATCCACTGTTCTCTATATCCCACTTCATCTTTCTCTTCTTCATATCCCAACTCTCCATTGTCAAAATTGGTTACGGTCCTACTTCTTCTTTCTCTTCTTCATATCCCAACTCTCCATTGTCAAAATTGGTTTTTGATTTACAGTCCCACTTCTTCTTTCTATTCTTCATATCCTAACTCTCCATTGTCAAAATTGGTTTTTGATTTACAATCCACTTCTTCTTTCTCTTCTCATATCCCAAATATTATATTCTTCTACACTAAATACTAATTTCTAATTTCCAATTTAAATTCGATACCTGAAAATGAAGACTCAAGAATACGACCGACTCGGTGAATTCAATATGACGCTTCTCCAGAGTTCTCTATCTCTCATCAGCGATCTCTTACATCCAGATGTATCCACATGTTCGGTTCGCTTATGAGGATTGTCTCGAGCTGCTAGATGATTTAGTCGATACGCTTTCGCGTTCGCTTTCCTCTGTATCTCCTTCCTCTGAGGGATTTACGGAGTTGAGCGGAGATGTGAAGGATCAGAGGGATTTCGCTGGTGTGCCAATTCAGAACAAATAGAGATTACTGGAGACGGAGGAATTGGAGGAAAATGCCCATGAATTTTCGAGATGGTTAGGGAGGAAGGAGAGAAAACTGTTGAGCTTGGTCAAAATTATATGTCAAAATTAGTGTTATAATGATGTGTAATCTCTTAATTGGTCGTATGTCAGTATTGTAATGAATAGACTAATGGTGTTAGGTCAAATAATCTTAGTCTGTTAGATTATGGTATATTTGCAGGTTTTTGAAAAGTTCCAGGGTATATTTGTGGGATTATTTGATATAAGGGAATATCTGCTTTTCCGTGATAATACAAAGACAAATATGTATATTAACTCTTTTATCAATATTATACTTCCAAGCATATCCTTCTAAACTACATTTATAACTAATTAAATATTTCTATTACATTTAAATGTTTTACCTAACAAAAAGTAAGCTCCACAATTAAACAACGATCCTAATAACTAAACACGAACCTAGCAACTTGATACTTCAAACCTCGCTTATAGACCAGTAACTTCTCTTATACTTTGTTCTTTCTCGCCTAAAATATTAAAACATTTAAAAACGTGAGACAGAAATCTCAGTAAGCAATTATCAACTATATAAAATACTTATACTCAAAATAACTATATATATTTTTTAATTTCCAAAATGTATCATATAAAATTCATGTTCTTAAAAATGAATATTTTATGGATTAAACTATAATAAAATAATCAAATGATACTTTAAGAAAATCTGCAACTTAAAATATCAAGCTTGCTATCATTTCTCAAAATAACAAGTATAGTCAAAATGTAAATCACTGTATTAAATTACTTAAGATAAAACTCGTGTTCAGAATAGCTATATACAGGGACGAATCTACAGTGGGGGCAATGGGGGCACTTGCCCCCACTGAGATCTAGGAAGCAATAAAAACACAGCTGATATTTTGTGATTTCTGCAAATTTGCCCCCTCTATGCCGCCATTGATGAGTGCCTGAGGTTGAGAAGCTGCTGAACTTGAGGAAGGAAGGAAGGAGAAGGGTTGAAAACCTAATTTTCTTTTGCTTTCCGTAAGACAAAACGATGTCGTTCCACTTAAGTGGAATGACGTCGTTTTCTATCCAAACAGAAAGACAAGAAAATTACATTTTTATCCCTCAATCTTACCGTCTCATTCTGTCTAGCCAAATGAAAATCCCAAATGAAATGAGTTGGCTTCTTCCCCAAAAATGAATCCCTAACTCTCTCCTTCCTCAAACTGAATTCCTAATCCCTAATTCTCTACTGTTGCTGCTCTTCTCTTTCCCATCCAGCCGCTGTCGTCGTCTCGTCACCTCTTCTCTTTCCCGTCTTTCCTGCTGATGATTGATTCAAGAACCAATTGTTATCTTCAATTAATCCAATCGTTATCTTTGATTATGTCCATTGGTTTTTTTTTTACTGAAATCGATTCAATGCATTTTATATAGCAGCTTTATTGAATGTGTATAAAACCTGGGTTCTATATTGAGTTATTTTACTGTCAATTGGGTTAAGTTCTTTTAATCTCAATTGAGTTCTTTTATTGAATTGATTGAATAAAGGTTTATTTATTGAATGTGTATAAAACCTATTTATTTTCTTGAATCTGGCCCTGCTGCTGATGCCTTTCACTTTCGAATTCGCTTTCACTTTTGATGAGGACTGTTTGATATAATTTGATGATTAAATTGTACATTAAAACTGTTTCCAGGTGTAATGTGCCCAATGATCATGGAGTATTTAAAAATGTATATTAAATTAACATTTGATATAAATTAACAAATGTACATTATTTGTAGACCCAATTAGCAATTTACCAAGGTTTGTTTTAACCCATTAGCAAGAGTTTGAACCAATTGAGCAATTTAAGAAAGAGTTTTGATTTGAACCAATTTAACATTAAATTGATATTTGATATGCTTAAGTTAAGGTTAACTAACTCCAATTTGTAAACTTAGGTTATTTAGTAATTTTACACTGTAAATATAGTTTGCCCCCACTGTCTAAAAATCCTGGATCCGTCCCTGGCTATATACATTTATTTGGTTAAAATCTCAACTATACAAAATAAATAGGTTTGCAATTAACCATTTACTCAAATCAACCGTAAAATCAATAAACACTTCATAAACCGTATTTCGATAAATACTTCATAAATCGTATTTTGATAAATATTTCATAAACTGTATCTCAATAAATACTTCACAAATCGTATATCAATAAATACTTCACAAATCGTATATCAATAAATACTTCACAAATCGTATCTCAATAAATACTTCACAAACTGTATCCATCCGTGAGATAATCCCCTTATGTATCAATCCCCATAATATAATAGAATCGAGATATCTCATAATTTTGCCTAACCCGCATGGTCTTACTCAACACTTCTTTGCCATACCTGATAGGTCTTTCAACTGTCTACACATGCCGTATTTCTCACTAAATACGGACTTTAATTAAAGCCACCTACCCGGATTACTCTTGATGGATACTAAAAGCATTATAATTTCATAATATAACTTAAAATAATATATAACTTATAAATTAACATCATAAAATTTCCAAGTACCTTTCTCAATCAATTTCCAAAATATCCAATCATAAATCATTATTGTACTAAAATCACCAATAAATAATTTAAAAAATATACTTATCAATACTAACTTCAATTTCTTAAAAATAAGCACATAAATCATCATATATAAAAACTTTATTTCATAAATCATAAGTTATCAAAAACACTATTTTAACCATCTTAAAATCAAATATTCACTTTAAGAAATAAAATTTATAAAAATCACTTAACATATATGTATATATACTCAAAACCATAAAAAGATACTTAATAAATTACTTACTTCGGTAATTAATCGACAAAAGACACAACCCGAGTCTCAAATCTATATAATATATATACAACCCCGTCTTAAAGACTTTGCACTCCAATTTTCACCATTTCAACTATGAAATGAAGTGTATTGACATTCTCAATTAACTCAATTACTACTAACTTTCTCTTATTCACACTCTTAATTTCATTTTCTTAGGCTCTCTCTCTCTCTCTCTCTTTTCTTTTCTTTTTGTTCCCAGATGAAATAATTAGATATGAATATCTATTTTTTTTCAAATAGATTTCTATATATACTAACATTTTTCTTTGTTTGCATAAATGTCACATCTCATCGTGCATGACACATTTTCTTTTTCCAAATTTGCATGCATGACACATTTCATTATGCATGACATTTATTTTTTATTTTATTTTTATTATTAAAAAATTATGTATGAAAGTTACTACCTCATTTATTTAAAATGTATATTCACGATAACAATTTATATAACAATTTATAAAAAGTCCTTTTTAGTAATTACTTATTTTTGAAATAAAATTTAGAACTTACTATATTTTTTTTTCATTTTCATAATATAAAATTCTAAAATAAAATATTGCTTAAAGAAAAAATGGTATAACCAAATATCTTAAATCAAAACCATTATTTCTATGAAAATAATATATATATATATTAAATAAATAATAAATTAAAAAGTAACTAAATACTTAAATTGATAATAATAATAATAATAATAAAAAACTTATTTAAATGTGGTAACTTTAAGTATATGTGGAAAACATGCATAATGCAAAGCATGCATGGTGAACATTTGTCAAGTCATAAAATCGTGTAAATATTGATTTTTATTTAACATTTTCTATATTATAAATAATATGAAATTTTAGTAATTTCTTTTCACATTCTTTTTTTTAACCAGACAAATTACTACGAAAACAGAAATCTTGATTTGTGTTATTGATCTTCCCAATAAGAGAAATAGTCCATTTTGGTCCCTCTAAAATTTAACTTCTTCTAATACTTGCCCTAACCTTTTAATTTTACACTTGAAGCATGAAATTTGCTTCCAAATTATATCCATAATACACAATTAACTCTCCAATCAATAAATAAATATAATATAACCTAATATTATGGTATAATAACTAAAATTAAGGACACGGATATGACATTTATATATAGGTCTTAAATAGTACTGATATATTAGAGTTAGAAATCAATCCTAAATTAATTATGATTCTAACCTTTTTTTTTATGTTTATGATTCTAACTTCTTAGTTAGGTATGATTCCTTAATTAACTTTAATTCTAACACTAAAGTCATGTTTGATAAATTAAAAAATCATGTAACAAATAACAATCACTGAATTGAATAAGTCCAACACTTATTTCTTTTAAGTCTGTTTGATAACTGCAATTCGTTAACCATTTAAATTATTCTGTTAAGTTAAAAGTTACTTACTTTGATAAGTCAAAATATTACAATTTTAAGTTGAACAATATCAACTAATATTTTTGTATTCAGTATTTATTTTTGTATTTATCAAATAGTTACATCATTTAATACTTTCAGCATTTATAATATTCAACACTTAAAATTTAGTACTTATTTTTTTAACACTTAATTTTTAATTTTATTAAACAACACATAAATTGGATAAGAATTAATCTCTCAATATAACTAGGATTCATAATTATCTAATAATTTAGTTAGAGAAAAATCGAATCTGTAATCCATCCAATACAAATTAATACACTAATTATTAAACATATTAATTACATTCAACGTTTAATTTTCAGTTATATAATTTACTATTTTCAACTTTTATATAATCTTTAGTATTTAAAATTCAATTCTTAAATTTTTAATATTTAATTTTTAGTTTTATCAAATGGCACCGTATTAAAAAGTTGAAATATACCCATCAAAGAATTCCATGATTTCTAAAAATATAATTCCATAATTTTTTTTAATCCTCATTCTTTAATTTTCCATTGGTTATTAACAAAAAAAATTATATTATGAGCTTGAGTTTCTAATAAAGTGGGCCCGAAGAATAAGTGTTATTTGGATGATTAAAAGAGAAACGTAGGACATCATTTGAAAGTAGAACAGAATGTGGGATTTGGAAAAAATAATAATAATAAGGCAAAAACCATAATTAAGCTCCTGAACTTTAGCTGTTTTAAGGATTAAGTCCCTAATTATTTATTTTTCCACATTAAGCTCTTGTTCATTAATTTTATTATGGATTAGGCCCTTATTTAACTTTTTCGTCGAGTTTGGACTGCATACATCGTTAGGGTGATTCGGCTTGTTGACATGGACAAATAAAAATAAGAATTCCCTGACTAGGAGAGATAAAACTTAAAAACTAAAACGAAATTATAGAAATTAATTTCCAGTATATTCTTCCAACCTCGATTTTCTCCTCTCCCATTTTGTGATTTTCAACATTAGAATCGCCAAATCGATCTTCTCATCCTCTAAACTCGACGGAAAAGTTAAATAAGGGCCAAATCCGTAATGAAATCAATGATCAAGGACTCAATGTGGAAAAATAATTGATCAGGAGCTTGATCCTTAAAACATATAAAGTTCAGGGGCTTAATTATGCTTTTTGCCTAATAATAAAGCTAACTTTTACATCTCATCTTTTGACTATTATTCATTGAATTAATTAATACTTTATTTTTTTTAAAGAATTAATAATTTCTCTATTTATGTAATTTAAAAAATATATAGTTTGAAAAACAATTTTATATACATAATTTTTTTAAGGTGTTTTATGCCGCGTTTAGCCTTTCATTCTAAAATAAACCATAAAAATTACAGTGTTTGGTTAAGTTTATATAATAGTAGCATTTCACATGTTTTATGAAAACATCAACATTAAAAGCTCTAAAAATGACATTTTCGTAAAAAGTCATTTGTACATATTTGATATTGATAAATTTTAATAATATTTATCCTTTAATATTATTCATATTTCTATAACATTATTACCGAAAGAGCAATGTTTTTCCATGTTCAATAAAAATAATATTTTAATTTTTATTTAATTATTTAAATTATTTTTTTATTAATTTGGATTATATTTTTTATTGTAAATTTCAAATATAACCATATGGTTTTACCGATTTACAAATTAGTGTTTGTGATTTTTTTATGCTAAAAGATGATTAAGAGGACTTCTAAAAAAAATGACTAAGAACATCTTTAATAGAGAGTGTTTAGAAAAGTGTTTAGTAAGATACAAGGTGCTAGGTGCTTGAATAGTACCTTGAATTAGAAAGACCATGGTAGTTTACTTTTTTATGGCAAATTTATCATTTTTTTGGCACTCTTGATATCTCATTTTTTTAATTAAAAAAATGGTATTTTTGGAGTTGCTTAGCATATAAGCTTTTTTTTTTTAAGTTACAAAAAAGTGATGTGGATGGGATAAAAAATAAAATATTATATTTTTAGATTATGTGTTATGTTTGACAACTTTTGAGGTTGCTTGCATTGGAAATGCTCTAATGTCCCAACCGTTAGCAAAACTAAGAACTTTTAGGTTAACTCTCTCAATTTTGACAGTTGATAATGTTGCAATATCTTCAACGTGATTTGCAAAGATTAGTCTTTGCTATAAAATAGGTCTTTCTCTTCCTTGTTTGTTAATAAACCCATTTTTTTAGGAACTAGATAAGCTTTGAAGTTTTCTTAGTTTGGTAGGATTTGGCTTACTGATTTTTCTCTATTTTGTTAACAGATTATGTAGACTTTATAAGTTGTACTTTTTCTTTTGTTTTGAATAAGAACGAGCACTGCATTTTCAGAAGTAATAAGCAATTTTAGTTTTCTGATTTTTACAATTGGTATTAGAGCTTTCGAAAGGGGCCTGATAGAGTGAATAAACACGTGAGAGTTCGCTGAGTGAAACATGAGTGAGTGCGAAGAAAAAAAAAGGTGAGTGAGAAATGGTAGCTGATCAAGCAACTTTACAGCTCCATGTGTGCCAAAATTTAATAGGGACTACGATCATTGGAGTTTGGTCATAGAAAACTTGCTTCATTCAAAAGAATTTTGGAGTGTAATTCAAGTGGGTTTAAGGAACCTAGAGATAATGAAGTGCTGCCAATAGCAAAAAAAAGCATTGGACGAAGCAAATCTCAAAGATCTGAAAGCAAAGAATTATTTGTTTCAGGGTATTGACAAGTCTATTTTGAAAACCATCACTCAAAAGGATACCGCAAAGCAACTGTGGAAATCAATGAAAGTTAAGTACCAAGGAAATGAAAGGGTGAAACGTACTCAGTTGCAAAGGCTTTGGAGAGTGTTTGCAACCTTGGAGATGAAGATGGGAGAATCTATAACTGACTACTTTGGAAGGATAATGGTCAGAGCAAACGATATGAGAAATTATGGAGAAGATATGGATGATGTCAAGATTGTCAAAAAAAATACTTCAAACATTAACAGAGAATTTCAACTTTGTTGTATGTTCGATTGAAGAGTCAAAGGACATTGATCAACTCACGATCGATGAATTATAGACTTCATTGCTTATGCATGAGCAAAATGTACGATGTAAGGGGGCTGAAGAACAAGTGCTAAAAGTTGAATATGACTACAACTATGGGCGGCGTGGCACCATCAAATGCTTCAGGTGTCACGAGCTTTGAAAAAGTAGTAAACTATGTCTCATTCCAATACGAGTGTCCGAACTTTGAAAAGGCAGCAAACTATGTCGAATTCGATGAAGTTGAAGAGCTGCTTCTAATGGCTCATTCAGAGATCGAAGGGGCTAGAAATAAAGGGTTATGGTTCCTCGATTCTGGTTGTTCAAACCACATGACATGCAATAAATATTGGTTTAATTGAAATTGATGAGAGCTTCAGACATATAGTAAAATTGGGGAATAACTTAAAAATGGTTGTTATGGGAAAAAGATGTTGGTCCCTAGTAATTAGTTCCAAGGGGGGGATAGGAACTAATGTAACTTTTTCGCTTTTAATTATGCTGACTTAATGTTATTTTAAGAGTTTGTTAACTCAGCGTGTTGGTCAGCACGGCCGATTGATTAGTCAGACAGTTTTAGTACTATGCTGACTAAGACTGCTTGACTTGAGAGTTGGGAATTGACTCTTGAGAGGTCAGCTTCTAACTCAGCACTCAGATTTACTCAGTTTCAGTTTTAACAATTTATATGCTGAGTAAATATCACAAGCAACACATGCACATATATATATATATATATATATATATATTGAGAGAAAGAGTTTAGAAGTTACTCAGCACGACTTATCCTGGTTCGGCCTCTCTGCCTACGTCTAGTCCCCAGTTCCTCCTGGGATTTTCAATCCAATACTGAGCTCTTTCAAGGTAGAGCACAAACCCTTTACAAGGCAGTGAGTATGCAAGAGTGTGTCCTCTATTCGTCTACTCAGCTCCTACTAAGTACTACAACCCAGCACTTAGATTTTTCTACCACTGAATGCTTACAACCAAACACTCAGCATACACTCTCAATATTACAATTGATAAACTTGTTCTTTTTCAACAGAAGAACACTTTAGATGATTATACAACAATCAATCTAGCATTTACACAAAGAATAGAAGATTTGGTGTAAGATCTTTGTATTTGAGTGCTTTGAAGATTTCTCTCTTGGATTTTTCTTCTTTGTAATTCGGCAAATGTCCAAGTGAAATCCTTGTCCATTTTATAGATGAATTCTGGAGATTAGACCGTTTGAATTTGGTGTGTCCGTTGATTCCAAAACAGCTCTTTTAGTAGACAGCTTCTGGTCAGCTTCAGTTTTGCAGGCCAATCCTGTCATCTGTTTTCTTCAGGTGTCAGCCTTGTCTTCTTCCTACAGACTTGTCTTTTTGTGGTAGTTGTCTTTTACCAATAATCCATTGACCCATATTTCTTGGAATCAGTCTTCTGTGTATTCTCGAGACTTCAATTATTGGTGCAGAAGATTGGCAGACTTTGTCCTTTAGTGAACGGATCCTTCATGCTATCCTGACTGTCACTCAGCTTCATTCGTTATCTTCGAATGTTCAACTTCCATGCTGAGTTCCTTCTTAGTCAGCTCCGTTCTGTTCATACAATTCTTAAGGAGTCTTCTAATTTAGTCAGCTTCGTTCTGGCAACTTTGAAGGAGACTTCTGATACTGAGTTCTACTCCACTCAGCTTATATTCTTTCATGCTGAGTTCTGTTCCACTCAGCTTGTCTTATGCTGACTTTTGTCCTGTCTAACTTTATATATATTTTTGCACTCAATATTGAACAAACACATTAGTACAATTAAATCAAAGCGTTTAAATTTAATTGCCTCTTAATCATGGATGATTTTGTCAACTCAAAATCTTGTGGAAAGGTGTTTCAACAAACTCCCCCATTTTGATGTTGGCAAAATACATAATTATGGAACTCAGTTATAAGTTACCCCATGATTGATTTATTTTTGAAATAACTCCCCCTTAAGGGTTGCACATATTGTCTTAACTTAATTCTAAACCTTCCAAGATTTAATTGAATTAACCTTAAGACATTTGTGTATACTGACTTAGTTTAATGTTAGATTTTTCAAGATCTGAGCTAATTGGATTTAAGTCAGTTTTCAAAAATATTAGAAGTATGTTGTTACTCAGTTTATTACATAAGTATTGTAGTGTTAATGTATACTGAGTATGTTTTACTTCTTAATTTGTTTGTTCAATTTTATCAGCCAGGTTGAGAAAATGGTACTTGTCATAGATTAAGCAAAAACATATGAGGAAAGATTCTATGCTAAGTTCTAAACATTGACTAAGCTAGATCTAGTTCTTCTTCTTTTCCTTCATATTGACCTGAGCTTGATGGTCAGCTCGATATACTCCTTTGCCTTTATCTTTACTTCTTGAGGCATTACCTGCAAGCTGAGTTCCTTCTTGGCTTTGAGTTCCTTCTTGGCTTTTCTCCCCCGTTTTGCCATCATCGGGTTTATAAAGGAAGGTATCGTTGCGAGCAGCAGTGGAGAGGACATTTGAGTAACGTTGGAGCCTCTTTGTGCTTTCACGCAAGCCATCAATTATAGGTACACTGTCATCTTGGACATGGCGAGGAATCCGGCGAGAGCTGCTAATCATGCTGAGTAGGCATTCATGTGATTTTCTAAGCCAGGTGAGCGAGCTGGTGATCTGAGCAAAAGATTGGTGGTACATCTTCAGCATGGCAGAGTCATAAAACATGCGCTGAGCATTGTTGATGCGCATTGCCTTCATAATTGCTTGGGAAAAGCTCAAGAGTTGACCATTGGAGACTGGGCCAACATCCATCTGATCCTTGTTGACGTTAAGTAGACTTACCGCTTCACTCAGTTGGTCAATGGTGCACTGAGAGGTAGAAGATACTAATTCACGCGTACTGGTCAGTTCAGCAGTTAGCTTGGCAAAGCAGTCTTGTAACTCAACAGAGGTAGCATACTCAGGATTGCCAGTTGCGCTTGATTTGGTCAGTTCTGCAGTTAACTTAGCAAAATAGCCTTGAAGCTCAGTGGAAGTTGCATACTCTGGATTAACTTCCGACAGTTGTTGGATTTTGCCTTCAAGCGAGTTCAGATGGTTCACCATTGTGAGTACCAATTCAGTCAGCTTTGCTATTTGGTCTTGCCTGGGTTGCTGAGTTTGAACGGTGGTCATAACACTTATAAGATCCTTGAGTCCTCTTAGTTCATTAAGAAGCTGAGTGATACCAGAAAGTTGGGAGGACTCAGTATGAGAAGATCTAGTAGCATCAGCTTGAGGAGGGTTCAAATCTTGAAGCAAGAACTGAGCAGAGGCAATGATTCGTTGTCCTGACTCAGTAGCATTCAAGTATGTGAATTGAGCAGCATTTGTCTCAGAGGCTGGAATTGAGCTTGATGGTGGTGGAGTTGGCTGTTTGCCAGATTGATCATCTTGATTGGTGACAGGACTTTGATGCAGATTGGCTTCAGGAGCTGATTTATCAACATGCTGTGTTGGAGGTGGAGTTTGGTTAGTCATGTTGACCTGCTCAACTTGAGTGGGTGAAGTTGAAGCAGGATTTGTTCCATCTTGAGCAGTTGGATTTGGATTTTCAAAGGTTTTGGCTTGTTCCTCATCTTGAGTAACAGAGGCTTGGTTTTGCACAAGATCCGTTGGAGGAGACTCAGGCTCAGCATCATGGGAGAAATATTTGAACTGAATTTTAGAGAGTTCAGCATCAATATCTTGAGGAGGGGAATCATCCAGAAGATCAATGTGCTTTTGTGCCTTCTTCTTGAGTCTCCGTCGTGTCGGAGCTTTGGGGGATGAAGGGTCAGCTTGAATACCTTTACTGGAATCTGAAGATGAGTGCTCCCCATGGTCAGCATTAGTGTTCTCAACTTGTTCAGCATCATGAAGCTCAGCATGATCTTCTTCCTCAATGTTAAGCTTAGTAACATCATGTCCTTGTTCTGCTTCTTCATTAGTTTGATCAACCTCTTCTTCTTCCTCAGACTCAACCTGAGTTGTATCCTTTTTCTGTGTTTGCTCTTCGTGCATACGGGGTGATTTTTCAAGGTCAATCCCACGGCTTTTGGCGAAGTGAGACTGAGGGGTGACGACCTTGTCAAGGGGATCAGCTTCAACAATTTTTAAACCAGAACTTTGACTCTTCTTCCTTAGAGGCAGTTCTGGAGATTCCTCATTTTCTTCTTCAGGCTCAGTTTGCCCTTTCCTTTTCTCTGCTGACCTAAGTGTACGCTCTATTCATAGCCCGCTTCTTCCTGGGCACTGCGTTAATATCTTTTGCACATGTTGCCAGCGCTTTTCTCTTCTTCTTGTCCTTAGGGGACTCAGCAGGAGCCTCCACTTCTTTCTCAGGCTCATGCTCAGGCACATCTTCCTGTTTAGCTTCATCATTTTCCTCAATATCCTCAATTTCTTCATATCCTTTCAATGGTTGATTGTATAATAATCCAACCAGCAGAGCTGCTGTGATCTCACTTCCCAAGGTATCAGTTTCATTTACGGTCTCGATCTGTTTATCCTCGAGGATCTTAGTGATTAAAGAACCTAACCGAAGTTTCTTACCTGCTCGCTGGAGCGCACCAACCAGAAATACCGGAAGGTTAAGAGGGGTGAAGGTCAGCATGTGGCATATGAAGCACTGCTCAAAGTTGGAGGCAGATGAGGCTGAGTTGAGTTTGGGGAAGATGAAGTTGGTCAATATGTAGTGTGCCATCTTCTGGTTTTGCCCCATACACGTGCTGGGTATTTCTCCCTTGTGATTCTTGGGTTTGTAGAACCCCTTGATCTGGTCAAGCTTTTCCTTTGGTACCTTTTCTTTTGTTGTCCTAAACTCCATTCCTTCATCTGGTAAGTTTAGCAGAGTAGCTAGATAGGCAGGGGTTATGGTGATTTTCTGTCCTTTGACCGTGGTCTCCAAATAGTCAGCATCTTCTTCATCAACAAACATGTTGGAATAGAACTCTCTGACCAACCTAGGGTATGTTTTTCCAGTGAGTGAGAAGAGACCGGTCCATTTGTTCTTCTCGATCTAGTCACAGAACGGTTTCTCAGAAGTGATGAATCCTGGAGAGAACCATCTGCATTTTAGAACCTCCAAGTTGTTGACCTTCTTATGGACCTTGATCATGTTCCTTTCTACTGGCTTTGATGAACCGGCGGGGTCAGCTTGAGTGGGTTTGCCAGAGGTTTGGCCAAGCTGAGTGGTGAAGTTAGGGATTTCATTTTTGCCGGAAGCCATTGTTACAGATGAAGGTTTTAAGGTTTAGGGAGAGAGAAGGATTCGATTTCAGAAGATTTTAAGCGTAAAGAGTAATGAGTGGGGATCCTTCCACTACTTATAGAGTCTTGAATCATTCCTAATTAATGAACTAGCCGTTTTCTTCTTGGGATTTTAATCGACAAGGATTCTGCCATTTATGACAGGTTTGACGCATGGGTATTCATTATTACTTGCGTTTTTCTAGGTATGATTTGTTACACGTGTCATTGTTCATTGGTACAAGTGGGTTTTTACTCAGTTTGCCAGAATATGAATCGTTTATGATACTGAGTATTTAATTCTACGTAGATGGATTTTCTATCTCTTAGTAACTCAACATACGTTAATCACACAGCATGTACATCTACTCAGCATAAGGTGATTACTCAATATGTTTATCTACAGAATATTTACTCAACATTTGTATCTACTCAGCATAGACTATTAAGCTCAATGTGCAGTAGTTACTAGATTGATATCAGTCAGCATGACGATCACTCAACATTTATTCAAATATTTAGAATTATTGAAGAGGATTAGACATACCGATAGCTTCCCTTAGTATGTTAAATTGCTCACGAGCCAAAGGCTTGGTGAAGAGATCTGCAAGCTGTTCATTTGTTGGCACATAGGTCAGCTTGATCTCACCCTTTAGTACGTGATCTCTGATGAAGTGATGCCTTATGCTGACATGCTTCATCCTGCTGTGTTGGATAGGATTCTTGGATAGATCAATGGCACTCTTATTATCACATTTGATCTCTATTGTCTCAGTTCTTACTCCATAATCCTCAAGCTGTTGCTTTATCCATAGGACTTGAGCTATACAGCTTCCAGCAGCAACATACTCAGCTTCAGTTGTAGACAGAGCAACTAATGACTGCTTCTTGCTGAACCAGGATACTAGACAGCTTCCAAGGAAATGACATCCTCCTGAAGTACTCTTACGTTCTAGCTTATCCTGTCCATAGTCAGCATCAGTGTATCCTATGAGTGTGAAGTCATTTGAAGTTGGATACCACAAACCTGCATCAACTGAGCTCTGCAAATATCTAAAAATTCTTTTTACAGCAATTAAGTGAGATTCCCTTGGGTCAGCTTGATATCTTGCACAATAACATACTGAGTACTGTATATCAGGTCTACTAGCAGTGAGATAAAGTAAGGAGCCTATCTTACCTCGATAAAGTTTACTATCTATTGACTTACTTTTCTCATCTTTGCATAGGACAGTATCAGTACCCATAGGGGTTGATATGGGCTTACAGTCTCCCATATCAAACTTCTTTAACATCTCCTTGGTGTACTTGGACTGACTAATGAAGATGCCGTTCTTACCTTGCTTGATCTGAAGTCCAAGGAAGAAGCTGAGTTCCCCCATCATGGACATTTCGAACTCAGTCTGCATCTGTTTGCTAAACTCTTGACACAAGGATTCGTCAGTAGCACCAAATATTATGTCATCTACATAGATTTGTGCAAGTAGGGTATGTTTGCCCTTTTTCTTAATGAACAAGGTTGTGTCAGCTTTTCCTCTGACATAGTTCCTAGTCAGCAGGAAGTTGGTCAACCTCTCATACCAGGCTCTTGGAGCTTGTTTCAGGCCATATAGGGCCTTCTTGAGTTTATAAACGTGGTTTGGGAATTTTGGGTCTTCAAAACCAGGAGGTTGATTAACATATACCTCTTCGTTTATAAAGCCATTAAGAAATGCACTTTTAACATCCATTTGATACAATTTGAAGTTCATGAAACTGGCATATGCACACAATATACGTATAGCTTCTAATCTAGCAACTGGTGCAAAGGTTTCACTATAATCAATGCCCTCTTGCTGACTATAGACTTGGGCTACAAGTCGAGCTTTGTTCCTAACAACATTTCCATGCTCATCTAGTTTGTTTCTAAAAACCCATTTAGTCCCTATGGACTTTTGATTTCTGGGCTTAGGTACTAAATCCCATACCTCATTTCTTGTGAATTGGTCAAGCTCTTCTTGCATAGCATTGATCCAATATTCATCATGCTCAGCATCAGCAAAGTTCTTCGGTTCATGTACTGATACGAAAGCAACGTTGCTAAGGAATTTCCTAAGCTGGTCTCTAGTCATTACTTTGTTGTTGGCATCATCAAGGATGGACTTTTCTGAATGTCCTCTTGGAATTTTTATCTCCTTGGGTAATGTTGAGTTGTTTGGAACAGGTGTTTCTACAATCTCTGCAGGGACAGATTGGTCAGCAAAGGTAATTTCAGTTTCGATTTTACCTTTGGTCAGCTCTTGTGCTGATGGCTCAGCACCTCCAATTAGGTCAGTATGAGCTGAGTTCGGCTCATCCTCCATGGGTTGAGTTGTCTTGCCTGCAGGGTCAGTTTCATCGAAATCTACATGGACTGACTCTTCTACAACTTGAGTTCTTTTATTATAAATTCTATATGCTTTGCTGTTTGTTGAGTACCCTAAAAAGATTGCTTCATCAGCTTTGGCATCAAATTTTGCCAAATTGTCTTTTGTATTGAGTATGAAACATTTACACCCAAAGGCACGAAAGTAGCCAATGTTGGGCTTTCGTCCTTTCCAAAGTTCATAGGGAGTTTTCTTTAATATGGGTCTAACTAAAGCCCTATTCAATATATAACATGCTGTGTTGACAGCTTCTCCCCAAAAATACTTTGGAAGCCTATTTTCACTCAGCATTGTCCTGGCAATTTCTACTATTGTCCTATTTTTCCTTTCAACAACTCCATTCTGTTGAGGAGTTCTAGGGGCAGAGAAATTGTGGTCAATACCATTGGTTTCACAGAATTCATCAAACATTTGGTTTTTGAATTCTCCACCATTATCACTTCTAATGTGAGCTACTCTTAGGTCTTTGTCATTTTCAAGCTTTTTGACTAATGTAGTAAACATCTCAAATGTTTCATCTTTGCTACTCAGCAAGATGATCCAAGTATACCTAGAGAAATCATCTACAATAACTAAGGAAAATTTCTTACCTCCCGTGCTGAGTGGCTGGATAGGTCCGAAAAGATCCAAATGTAGTAATTCCAATGGTCTTTTGGTTGAGACAACATTTTTGCTATAAAAAGACTTTTTGGTTTGTTTACCTTGCTGACAAGCATTACAAAGTTGATCTTTTTCATACTTTAATTTGGGTAATCCCTCAACTAATTGCTTTCTAGCTAGTTTGGCAAGGAGGTCCATGCTGACATACCCAAGTCTCCTATGCCATAGCCAGGAGTTGTCCTCTTTAGATACTAAGCATATATTATTTGAAAATTGTTTTTCTAAACTCAACATATAAACATTTTCTACACGAGGGGCTGTTAAAATCAAATCGTTCGTTTTTCCCTCGAGTATTTGACATTGAGTATCATCAAATATAACCTTTCTTCCACTCTTGCAAAGCTGAGCTACACTTAGAAGATTATATTTGAGACCCTTAACTAAGGAGACTGACTCAATTCTGGGGTTACCTCCGATAGTTCCTGAGCCAACTATCTTACCCTTCTTGTTGTCTCCAAAGCTTACACTACCTCCTCGTTTAAGCTCTAGTGTGATGAACTAAGTTTCATCACCTGTCATGTGTCTTGAGCATGCGCTGTCTATGTACCAAAGTTTTGACTTCTCCACGCATGTCAAGCTGACCTGCATTTTAAACTATTCATCTTTAGGTACCCAATTCCTTTTGGGTCCTTTCTTGTTAGTATAAACAGATGCAGAGTCATATTTTAGTTTGTGACGGCATACTTTTGTAGTATGGCCACTTTTACCACAAAAGCCACACTGAGTTACCCTTTGAGGGTGATGTTGAGTGTGGTCAGCATTGTTGTGCTGAGCATGCCAGCATACCTTGGTAGTATGACCTTTCTTACCACAGAAGTCACATTGGACAGTCTGTCTGTTATGCCAGCACACAGCTTTTGTGTGTCCTTTCTTCCCACAACAGCTACATTGAGTAAACTGTTTATGCTGACCAGTACCTGAGTACTCAACATGGGGTTTATTCTTAGTTGAACCTTTTATTTGGTTTTGTAAGGTGGTGACGTCCTTTTTCAGTTTCTTTGAATCTGATTGGACTTCCAAGACAAACTTGTGCATAACTTCTATGTTGCTATGCAATGTTGAGTTGTCTTGGAGGAGATATTGAAAATCACTCAGTTTGACCTCCTCAATCTCGTCGCAGCGCCTGCTGAGTGCCTTAATCTTTTTGTTACACTTCTTAGTTAGTGTATATAAGTCACTCAGGGCATTTACCATTTCGTTTCTAAGCAAAAGTAAGGATGTTACCTCATTGTTGTTTTCCTCCTGCTCAGAATCTCTAGAGAGGTCAGTTTGCTCAAATTGAGATTGGTCAGCTCCATCATCTGCCATGAAACATATGTTGGCTGTTTCATTTTGCTCAGCTTCAGATGATGTTAACTGATCACTGTCACTCCACGTGGCCACCATTGCCTTTTTGCTTCCATTCTTATCTTTCTTCAGATTAGGACAGCTTGACTTAATATGCCCAGTTTGATGGCACTCATAACATGTGACAGGCTTGGAGCTGTCCTTTTTGTATCTGGTGTCACCGGACTCAGCTTTATATCTGTCTCCTCTCTTGTATGGCCGCTTACTATTTCTTTCATTTCTTCTGAACAACTTTTTCATTTTTCTAGTAAACATGGTCATTTCCTCATCATCAGTTGACTCAGCTTCTGTGGAGTCAGCTTTCATCACTAGTGATTTCTGTTTCTTATCCTCAGATTTTTCTTTAGCTTCAAAGTTTTTCATAGAAATTTCATGGGTCAGCAAGGAACCGATCAGCTCATCATATTTGTATGTGGTCAGGTCTTGAGCTTCCTTTACAGCTGTCTTCTTAGCTTGCCAGCTTTTGGGAAGACTTCGTAAGATTTTCTTCACTTGTTCTTCTTTAGTGAAGTTCTTCCCGAGTCTTTTGAGCTCATTTATTATGTTGGTAAACCTGACATTCATTACTGAGATGTCCTCATTGTCAGTCATCTCAAACAGTTCATACAATCGCATGTGCTAGTTTACTTTGGACTCCTTGACCTTGCTTGTGCCTTCATAAGTCACTTCCAGCTTCTTCCAGATCTCCTGTGCTGACTCACAGCCTGAAATCTTATTGTATTCTGCAGCATCTAGAGCACAGTGAAGCATATTGATAGCCGAAGCATTATTTTGCAATTTTCTGAAGTCATCTTCTGTCCACTCAGTTTCACTCTTGACAACTTTCTCATTATCAACAGTTTTGTAAGGTATATGTGGACCTTGAACTATTGCAAGCCATGCACTCATGTTTGTGGCTTGAATAAAGTTCTTCATCCTATTCTTCCAGAATGTATAATTAGATCCAAAGAATAGGGGAGGCCGACTAATTGATAATCCCTCAGGGAGTATCTGTGTTGTTTGGTTCCCTGGAAGGAAACGAGTGCTGTTTTCAGCCATTTATCGGGATCAGCTCAAGATTGTTAGATCTTTGAGTAGTGAGCTTTTAGCTCTGATACCACTTGTTGGTCCCTAGTAATTAGTTCCAAGGGGGGGGATAGGAACTAATGTAACTTTTTCGCTTTTAATTATGCTGACTTAATGTTATTTTAAGAGTTTGTTAACTCAGCGTGTTGGTCAGCACGGCTGATTGATTAGTCAGACAGTTTTAGTACTATGCTGACTAAGACTGCTTGACTTGAGAGTTGGGAATTGACTCTTGAGAGGTCAGCTTCCAACTCAGCACTCAGATTTACTCAGTTTCAGTTTTAACAATTTATATGTTGAGTAAATATCACAAGCAACACATGCACACACACACACACACATATATATATATATATATATATTGAGAGAAAGAGTTTAGAAGTTACTCCGCACGACTTATCCTGGTTCGGCCTTTCTGCCTACGTCCAGTCCCCAGTTCCTCCTGGGATTTTCAATCCAATACTGAGCTCTTTCAAGGTAGAGCACAAACCCTTTACAAGGCAGTGAGTATGCAAGAGTACATCCTCTATTCGTCTACTCAGCTCCTACTAAGTACTACAACCCAGCACTTAGATTTTTCTACCACTGAATGCTTACAACCAAACACTCAGCATACACTCTCAATATTACAATTGATAAACTTGTTCTTTTTCAACAGAAGAACACTTTAGATGATTATACAACAATCAATCTAGCATTTACACAAAGAATAGAAGATTTGGTGTAAGATCTTTGTATTTGAGTGCTTTGAAGATTTCTCTCTTGGATTTTTCTTCTTTGTAATTCGGCAAATGTCCAAGTGAAATCCTTGTCCATTTTATAGATGAATTCTGGAGATTAGACCGTTTGAATTTGGTGTGTCCATTGATTCCAAAACGGCTCTTTTAGTAGACAGCTTCTGGTCAGCTTCAGTTTTGCAGGCCAATCCTGTCATTTGTTTTCTTCAGGTGTCAGCCTTGTCTTCTTCCTACAGACTTGTCTTTTTATGGCAGTTGTCTTTTACCAATAATCCATTGACCCATGTTTCTTGGAATCAGTCTTCTGTGTATTCTCGAGACTTCAATTATTGGTGCAGAAGATTGGCAGACTTTGTCCTTTAGTGAACGGATCCTTCATGCTATCCTGACTGTCACTCAGCTTCATTCGTTATCTTCGAATGTTCAACTTCCATGCTGAGTTCCTTCTTAGTCAGCTCCGTTCTGTTCATACAATTCTTAAGGAGTCTTCTAATTTAGTCAGCTTCGTTCTGGCAACTTTGAAGGAGACTTCTGATACTGAGTTCTACTCCACTCAGCTTCTATTCTTTCATGCTGAGTTCCGTTCCACTCAGCTTGGCTTATGCTGACTTTTGTCCTGTCTAACTTTATATATATTTTTGCACTCAATATTGAACAAACACATTAGTACAATTAAATCAAAGCATTTAAATTTAATTGCCTCTTAATCATGGATGATTTTGTCAAATCAAAATCTTGTGGAAAGGTGTTTCAACAAAAGAAACATCGGATTTGAGGTCGATGACATAAATCAAACAATATCTTATGTGTTCTTTATCCCAGAGTTAACCAACAACATGTTAAGTATTGGGCAGTTACAAGAGAAGGGTGTGGCCATTTTGATTGCATGAACTTTCAAAATCTACCATCCTCAAAGAGGTTTGATTGTAAACAGTGGGATGACTACAAATCGGATGTTCATAATGTGTGCAATTGTGAAAGCTCTCTCAAGTAAATGCCTAAAGGTAGAAGAAGGGGAAACAACAAGTCTTTAGCACAAGTCTTATGGGCACCTGAATAATAAAGCAATTAGAATCATGCAATGCAAGAAAATTGTGAAAGGGTTACCTCAATTAAAAGGGGCAGCCAAGGTATGTGAAGTATGCAATGTTGGAAAGCAACATCAGGAGGTCATATCAAAGAAAAGTCAATGGAGAGCATTAGAGAAACTCCAATTAGTTCATGCAGATTTGTATATCTCTTGTTTCTCACAGTGGCAAAAGGTACATACTTGTTCTTGTTGATGATTTCACTTGCAAAATTTGGATATACTTTCTCTCATAAAAGAATGAGACTCTTGATATGTTTAAAATTTTCAAAAGCCTTGTTGAGAAAGAAGTGGAAAAATACATATGTTGCTTGAGAACAAACATGAGAGGAGAATTTACTTCAAATTCTCTTAACCAATTTTGTGAGGAACATGGGATTAAAAGGCAAATGATTTCTGCCTACACTCCACAACAAAACAGAGTAGTCGAAAGAAGAAATCATACCATAATGAACATAGTCTGATGTTTGCTCTCAAAAAAGGGGATGTCAAAGAAGTTTTGATCTGAGGCTGCCAAATGGACGTCTCACGTACTAAACAGAAGATTCACAAATGTCGTGAAGGATATGGTGCTAGAAGGATGTTGGAGTGGGATTAAACCTAGTGTTGGTTATTTCAGGGCGTTCGGTTGCATTGGTCATGTACATATTCCTGAAGAGCGAAGAATAAAACTCGATGACAGAAGTCATAAATGCATTCTACTTAGAGTGACAAAGGAATCAAAGGCTTACAGACTATATGATCCTATCTTAAAGAAGATAATCATTAGCCGGGATGTCATATTTGAAGAGGGAAAAAATGGGACTGGAATGCAGATGAAACAGAGTCCATATTTGACATTCTAGATTGGGGTGAAAAAGGGACAGTAGCATAGGTAAAACATAAAGAAGAAGAGGGTGATGAAGAATCTGCCATTGATGAAAAAACTACATCAGAAGTAACTGAATCTGGAAACTCATCTGAACCAGATTCGCTACCAAAAAGAAACAGAAGAGAACCAACCTGGATGTATGATTGTGAAAGCAGGGAAGCTTTTTTAGAAGGAGAGCTTGAGACAGCTATGTCATTTTTTTTATTTCTCACGATGATCTTATAAGCTTTGTGGAAGTTGCCAATGAAGAAAAATGGATGGAGGCAAAGAAATGTGAATTATAAGCTATCGAAAAAAATAAAACTTGGGAGCTTATAGCTCTACCGGCAGAAGCAAAGAAAACATGGGTTAAATGGGTCTTCAAGACCAAGTTAAATAAGGATGGGAAGGTTGATAAATACAAGGCAAGGCTAGTTGTGAAGGGATATGCTCAAAAGGAAGGAGTTGATTATGATGAGGTTTTTGCACCTGTACCTCGATGGGATATGATTAGAACTTTGTTGGCTGTAGCTGCGCAAAAAGGGTGGAACATGTATCAATTAGATATGAAAAGTGCCTTCTTATATGGAGAATTGAAGGAAGTTGTGTACGTGGATCATCCAGAAGGATTTGTTAAGAAGGGTGATGAAAACAAAGTCTATCGGCTTAACAAAGCTCTATACAAACTCAAATAGGCTCAGCATGGTTCAGTTGGATTGAAGGTTATTTCAAAAGGGAAGGCTTCGAGAAAATCAGATATGATCACACCTTATTTGTTAAAAGGATTGGAGAAAAACTTATTATGCTAAGTCTCTATGTTGATGATTTGATTTATATTGGGAATGATGATGTGTTGTGTCAAGAGTTCAAACAATCAATGAAACAAAAGTTTGAGATGAGTGATCTCGGTAGTGGGGCTCCACAAGAAACCGCAAGGAGAATACACTATGTCAATTGGAATAAGGTTTGTTCACCAAAAAAACGTGGCGGGCTTGGTGTCATACGAATTAAGGAGATGAATGAGGCGTTTTTAGCCAAACTTGGCTGGCGGATACTGGTGGAACCAGAAACTCTTTAGGTTTGGGTTCTCAAAGAGAAATATGGGAGAGAGCGACAAGGCTTGGACATTTAGCACTATTTGAATGACAACTCTTCGACCTGGAAATGTATAGTGAAAGGGAGCTGTGTGTTGCATCAAGGACTAAGTAACTTGGTTACTAATGGGCAGCGAACCAAGTTCTGGTTGGACCACTAGTGTGGGGAGGATCCTTTTCACTGATATATGACCTCACATTCACCCGACATGAATATTTAAAGCTCAGTTGTGGACTACTAAAACTCGAAGGATGGTTGGAAATGGAATGAGTTGGCTTCGCTACTGCCTCAAGAATGCATTTTCTGCATGGCAGCATATGTCCTATTTCCAGACAGTGATGAATCAGATTCAGTTTTTTGGATGAAATTTGCCTCAGGTTCATATACAGTTGCATTAGGATATGAGTTGCTCTTATCCGAACAACTTGGTGCTTCCCAGAAGATTTGGTCCACCATTTGGAAACTCAAAGTGCCTGAACGAATTCGGTTTTTTCTATGGTTAGCAAATCATAACCGGATCCTTTGTAACGAATTAAAGGTTGCACGTCATTTGAGCAATTCTGCAACATGTGTCGTATGTGGATGGGTTGAATCAATCTCTCATGTTCTCCGTGACTATCAAAATGCAGTGGAAGTGTGGTGTCAGATTATCCCTCAGATTTTCCAGTAGCCTTTCTTTACCATGAACTAGGAACTTTGGATCGACAGTAACCTTCATGCTGGCTTCAGGTATAATAGTTTTGATTGGACTCTTTGTTTTGCCATTACGTTGTGGTGGGTATGGAAATGGCAGAATGACTTCGTATTCAATGATATTTGATTTGGTAGGGATAAAGTGTTGTTCCTTCTAGAGAAGTTTATGGAGTGTCACAATGCCTTTAACAATCCACATACTAATTCTCTCGCCTCGAAGCAAGTTATATGGGTTAGTTGGAAGATGCTGGATTCGGGGTGGGTTAAAGTTAAACTCAGATGGAGCGTGTAAAGGGAACCCTGGCAGAGTATGTGCATGGGGCTTGATCCGGGATGAGAGAGGGCGATGGATTACAAGCTTTTTAGTGAATATTGGTATATGTACTATGACTGTTGCCAAGCTTTGGGGGCTGTATTTTGGCTTGCAAGTTGCATGGAGCAAAGGGTTTTATCGTATCATAGTGGAGTTGGATTCTCAGGTTGTCTTAAGCTTTATGCTGAGTGTAGTCCCTATTCACCATCTCTGTTATTAGCTTATTGGAAAGTGTAAAAAATTACGTGATAGAGATTGGGTCTTGTCTTTTGTCCACACCTATAAAGAGGGGAATCGTGTTGTTGAATGGTTGGCAAACTTCGCAGGGACTATACCTTTGGGTAATCATGAGTTTGATGCACCTCCTACATGCCTTTGGAACACCCTGTTTGATGATCAAATAGGAGTTGCTTTGAGCCGGATTGTGTAGCTTATTTCTCCTCTTTCTCCTTTTAGGCTTCCGCCCTCTATCTCACAAAAAAAATATTTAAATTAGTTTTTCTTAAAAAATCAATTTATTTTGGTATGCAAAGGATATATTAGGAAGACTATAAAATAATTAATTTGTATATTTTTTATATTATGTAACGGGTCAAAATATTAAAGGAACATATTAATTTGGGATAAGGTATTAATATGTTCTCAAGGGTGCCTTCTATGGTTACTTTGTTTTTGACAGAATAAAGTTTACTTTGTTTTTTTCACCATTGGATGATGGTGGACTTTAACAAAGTAAGTTCATCCAATGGTGGTAAAAACAAAGTAAGGCTTACTTTGTCAAAAACAAAGTAAACATAGCCTACCCCTGTTCTCAAGGTATATGTAAGAAAGCTAATTTAATCCATATATACGAAACAATTTCATTCCAGTCACAATGTTTATCAAATAGCGCAATCAAAATCTCACTAAAAAAACTGACATCAGATGATTGTACTGTTAACCTCTTCACATAGAGTGTGAGTGTGAGTGTGATTTGAGATTTTAGAGTATAGGTGGAAATCGTGTTTTAAAGGAAGGTTTTTGAAATTAAAGAAATTGTATGTTTTGTATGTGCTCATATTTTGGATTGTGTTATGCAACATGGATCGAGTTGTGGCGCCTAGGTTTAAAGGCTAACGACACCAACATTTGATGTGCCAATTTCTGTTAGTGAAAACTTTAATTACATCATTTGACAAACATTGTGACTAAAATGTTATTGTTTTGTACGTTAAAACTAAATCAGAAATTTCTCAAAAATCTTGAGGTTATTTGACACTTTATCCTATTAATTTAGGAGAAAAAAAAACTATTGTTTGATATGTGAAAAGTAAAAGAATAACTACCAAAATAACGTCAGAGTTTTTTGACAGAATCAATTAGTCTCCATATATAAAACACTACCATTTCAGTCGTAATATTTGTGAAATGATACAATTAATTAACTAACCAAACTCGATACTAGGGCAGTTACCCCAGAGTTGCAGGTTCGAATTCAGCTCCCGTTTTGGCATGCAGCGAAGCGAATAAAGGAGCGAAAGAACATTTATTCCAACCTAATCGTATAGAGTATACAACTTTTCTCGTAGATCGGTGTGATTTTACGAAGCGGCTAAGCATAGTTCGCTCGCGTTGATAAAAAAAAAAGCTTTGCCGCAACTCCTTAAAATTACTTGTTGTATCACACACTCCTTTCTTGCATTCTTTCCCATGAACCTATTCGAAACCTAATTACTAACTTCTCGGAAGTAAGGAAAGGGCTCAATGGAGGTAAGCAAGAAGCTGTTATGGCCAAGCCAATGCTATAGAAAGAAACTGTAAACTAGTATTATATCGTAGTCAATCATATGATATAACGTTTGTCAATTTGTAATGTGGAAAATGTAAATGATATTAAAATTAAATTGGCTTTACAAAAACCTTAAGAATGTTTGATTACCTTATCCAAGAAATAAATTTGACTACTTTATGAAATCCTTACATTAAGAAAAAAAAGTCTAAGACATTTTAATAGAAAAGAATCAGAATAACAGAAAATTATTAAAAAAATCTGAAAATCAAATCTTGTCTAATTTATTTCATTAATTTAGTGAAAGAATATGAGAATAGGAATTTAAAAATACATAAATTATGACTTTTAGATCCTATTTAGACTGGCGAATGGAAACAAACAAAGAGAGAGAGGTGTAAGAAAGAAGTGAGCCAGCCTTAATTGTAGCTCAACATTTCCTATGACTGCGCCTTATTCACTCCTCCTCCTCTCTCTCTCATAACCATCTTCAACATTCAACTTTACACAGACGGATCGACCTTTTTACTTTCTTTCTCAATCGAATTGCATCGGTATTCTCAACAATCTCCCCTTGTTATTTGTTTATTTTGTGGGGGTTTTCCCCCTTTATCTGGATGAGTTCGTCCTTTTAGTTTTTGGAGGACCTTCATTGTTGTCTTTTGATGTTCATTTCATGATTTGTGTTGAATGCCGTGAAACAGTAAAGGATGCTTTGTATTGCAATGCTTGGTGATCTTTGATCGCATAATTGTAGATTAAAATGTATATTCTTATTCGGATTTGCTTCTCCTTGAAGAGCATTTTGATTCATACGAGAAATTTTTCTTTTTCTCCATTTGAATTCTTACTGTTAACATGATATGTGGATAAGTGGGAGAAGGAAATCTATCAATGGACAAACTAGAAATGTCATATACCCGGAGAGAGACCAAACCAACAATCTCCAATTTATATAGAATTTTAAAGTTTTTCCATGACAAAGTTTCAGATATTGACATGATTAACATACTTTGTATATTGCTTTATAGTTTATATTGTCTACTATTTGGTTATTATCCTTAATTGTTAAAAAAAATGATACTGTTTACATTTCTCTGTGTTGGATAGTTCTTGGTTTCACAGTTGGAGAAAGTGAATTGAAGATTAGAATATGTCCTCTTTGGCAAACTCTGCCAACATATTTTGGCATGACTGCCCAGTTGGGAATTCAGAGAGGCAGAAGCTGCTAAATCAGAAGGGATGCGTTGTGTGGATAACAGGCCTCAGTGGTTCAGGTCTATCTTGTCCACAACTTTTACTGTTCTTTGATACATTTGGACCATTCAAGCATTAAACTCTTGCTGCTTTACTTGGCTCTTGGGGAGGCTGCATTGTCCTAATATGTATTCCTTATATTTATTATCTTAGGGAAAAGCACGCTAGCGTTCTCCCTGAGCAGAGAGCTTCATACTAGGGGAAAGCTGTCCTATGTTCTTGATGGAGATAATGTTCGGCATGGACTGAACAAAGGTTTGGGTTTCACTGCTGAAGATCGAACAGAAAATATACGAAGGATTGGTAAGTATGATTTTGTTGTAATATCACATTTTGTGTAGGAATAAGCGGCTGGGAAAAACTTTGCAATACATTCTTAATCTTTTTCTAGGTAAAGGACAGGCATTCACAATGACATCAAACGTGGTTTGGATATAGTGGAAGTTGTATGACCTACTTGGTTGACAAAAGCTTGTGAAGGTCTTAGAGTTTAACAAATTATCTAAAAAGTTAATCTGATTAATGTCATGGTTATGGGAGTCCAGTATTTTATTTGTGCATTTTCTTTAGCATATGTAACTATCTAAGTGCTAATGACTCTGTATGGGTCAGTTCGGAAGCTACCAATGGTTGGTCATACAATTGGGTATCAGATTTTGAATTATAGTGACCAACCCTTAGTTCAGTGTTTCAGATTTTCAATTACAGTGTTGCAGAAGTGGAAGGGGTTACAAATATCATTAGAAGGAATTGAAACACGGGATGTATTAATCAAAGAATTTGCATGTTTTCCAACTGCTCAAGCATTACAGATGCGAGCAAGTTGTCAGCAAACAAAATTAACTTTTGTTTTAAGTAATGAGAAGAATAGGGTCACATGAAATTCTGCTCTAAGTATCAATATCTTGACAGTGGACCATTGTGTCAATTGTAGAGAAAAGGGCAATCAAAAGGCATAAAAGCTTCTGATTTAGAAATTAAAACCTTAACATTAATCAATCTCAAGTTTAGTGCAGCATATTGTAGCTGCATTATGGATTTTTTGTGATGCATTTCTGCTTCATTTATCACTAATTACATGTTTTGTTCCATTCAGGGGAAGTAGCAAAACTCTTTGCTGATGCGGGTTTGATATGCATTGCCAGTCTGATATCACCATACAGAAAAGACCGGGATGCTTGTCGTGCTATGTTGCAGGATGAAAAGTTCATTGAGGTAAAATTTCATTATGATGGTGGTTGTCTGTGTGACAAGTAATTGCTTCTTAAATATGGAATGTCAATTTGCCTGTATCTGTGTAGGTTTTCATGAACATGCCTCTATCATTGTGCGAGTCAAGAGATTGCAAAGGGCTTTACAAGCTCGCACGTGCTGGAAAGATTAAAGGTTTGGTCGTGAAACATTATACTGATACGTATTCTTTCATTGAAGTGGGATTCTGTTTATTTATCCTCTCAGTCGCACACCAATTTGAATGCATGCATGGTAACTATTATAAAGAGCATATGAGTAAAGTCACAAGTAGTTGCACTTATTTCCAGTCCACATATTCCCCATCCTAAACATGAGATTTTCCAACCAGGTTTCCTGATGGATGTAGGTTCTTCAGATCTTTTACTAGAGAAATGAGTACGATTCTCCGAAAAACACCTTCTATGAAAACTACATTCTAGAATGCAATAACAATAAACCAAAGATTTTTCAATATACTTTGAGCATGATAAAATCAGGTCTGCAAAACAAATATTTTAACTGCAATAACAACAATCCAAAATTTGTACAGTGATCATGAAATTCTGTGCAATTTGTGTCATTGATATTATTGCTTGATTATTTGGCTATGGTCATTTGCATGTTGCAGTGCTGAGATTTTGATATTTCAGACCTGATCCATATTATCTCACATTTGATGATCACAAAACTGAACAAGAAAAAATATTTAGAACCATAAATAGAAGTGGCGTCTCTAAGCTAATAGTATATCCTTCCATTTATGGAGATTCTTGGTTCTAGATGGCTATACAAACATGTAAACTTTCTGTTCATTTTTCCTTATATAATGTGATAATGTTGGGTTGCAGGTTTCACCGGAATAGATGATCCTTATGAACCACCTTTGAACTGCGAGGTCTGTATTTGTTTGACTGTTGCTCTAATGCAACATCGTAATTGCCTTAAAAGGAATTGCATATAAACTTAATACACCTATTGATATAATTTCTACATAGTGAAGTATAATTGTTTATTTGGTGCAGATAGAAATAGAGGAGAAAGATGGAGTTTGCCCCACACCAGTTGCCATGGCTGGGCAAGTAGTATCTTACTTGGAGAACAAAGGATTTCTGCAAGATAATTGACTCCACTGATTCTGTTGTGTCATCAACTTAATCAACTTGCCATACCTTGTTCAACTTCAACAGTATCCCAGCTCCATATGTAGATTTGGCTGCTGTGTTTTTGTTTTTAGAAAGTTTGGTGATCAATCATTGGGACTTGTTCTTTGTGTTCATTCTGAGCAGTCACCATCTAAACAATTTTCTCACCTTAGATATATTGACTCGTACAAATAGATATAAAATGTATGTTTGAGAGGATTCTGATGACATTATTTTCAAGTAAAGCGGTATACTATTTCTATTTGATCTGTTTCTTTGATGCATTGCGAAGAAGGCATTTATCCATTATTGTTGTTGATTGCACTCATGTTACCTATTGCCAACTCAATTTATTTAAAGTAATTTGTGTATAATGATCCCTAATCTTGTTAAAAGTTATAAACTCTTGAATCAATCAAGATTTTAATGATTATTGTTAAGGAACAGATTGAACAAAAAGCTTAAGGTAATAATCACGCTGCCTCACGCTAGGATTCGAATGTTTGATCATTTGGTCTAATAGGTTCTGATATCATGTTAAGAAATTAATTGAAATAAAAGATTGAGTTGATAGTTAAGGTTCAAGAAACAGTCTCAAAGGACTGCAGCATGTAAGAGACATAATTATTATCTATAAGATAAAGAAATATGAATTATATCTTTGATACAACTCTAAGTATAAACAAAGTTCAAATTATACTACTTATATTATACAACGTAATGGAGATGTGGGGATCAGAGTATTTGGACCGGGTATGGACTGCTCTATGGGTTTGAACATGCTCAGCCGGCTACCTATAGGGTAGTTTGGTTAAGTTAAGTGGGCTTGACTCATATTCCTCATCAAGTAGTCCTCCCTCCTTTTTTGAAAGAGGCGTAGCCGTGCCCGGACCATTTAATTTGAGTTGTCATTGTCGTCCGTGATTGGCTATCGCATAAATATGTCGGAGCGGTTGATCGCGGAGCGCGTTGCTAGGGATTGGTTTGAACTAACGTTCACGGAATAACTGGATAGGCGACCGTTCGGGGGAGGGGGTAACGATGTCAGTGTGATTATTCACGGAACGATATGAAGAAGTGGTCGACAAGCTCTTTGTGCAAAGAGGGCTCGACTCAAAAAATTAATGTGTCAATACCAAACCTACCCAAGATCGATATTGATTCGGCTTCTTAACACCCATATTCACTAACAAACCATCATCCCTCAGTAGATGCCTCAAATTACTATGCAGACAGTCAAAGAAGTTGTTCAAGAACTATATATGCTTGGCCTCTATCTTGAGTTCCATAAACCATATCTTTATGCTACTATTATGGAGAACCCTTATCCAAGGAGATACAAAGTCCCTGACTTCACTTTATTTTTATGGGAAGATGGTTTGTCAACCTTAGAGTGTGTAGCAAAATTTACAATCCGATATGGGGAGCTGACCAACTACCCTAACTTTAACCACATTAAGTTGAGTCTCTTCCCAAATTCCCTAATGATGCCAATCTTCAGTTGGTATTATACTTTGCCCGGGAACTCTATTCATGGTTGACCTGAGAATTTCATACTCAAATATTCAGGGCAAAACCAAAGTATGTGTTATTTAACTTTTTAGACTTACTCAAAAGGGAGGACAAAGAGCAGATCAGTTTATTGCTTGTTTTAAAAAGTTAAAGAAATGCAACATGTATCTCCCATAGGTAGAATATGTGAAAATGGCTCAGAGGGGGCTCAACATCGAGCTAAGGAAGAAGTTCCAAGGTAAGGAGTTGAAGGAATTCTATGAATTAGCCACCAAAGTGACAAAGTGTGAGGATATACTCAGGGAAGATAATCAGAGAAAGAAGAGTGACATGAGAACCTATTGTCAAAAAATATATAATTATAAGGTTGCAGTGGCAAATCTGAAAAGTTTTAGAACTCATGTTTGCCTATTACTATCTTAGACCCATGGAGGACATGAGACATTAAAAAAAGCTTTCAATGCTAACCCTCTCTAGTTCGGCTTTGATGTTACCAAGACTAATGCACTTTTTGACTTTCTTCTAAAGGAAAAATTTATTACTTTACATGTAGGTCATAAATTACCAAAAAAAAAAAAAGGAGGAAACGAGAGGAAAAATATGTTGTAAATACCATGATTTGTGGAATCATTCGACCAACAATTGTTGGGGGTTCAAGAACATTGTCCATGATAGGATCAATGGGGATTATTCAAATTCCTAAAAAATGAAACAATGCTGGTAGACGAAGATCATTTTCCCCCAATGCTAACTATATACATGGTTGAATTAGATATGTGAGAATTCATCAATATGAGGAAAAATATCTTTATGTGAAACTTAGAGAATCAAAAAAGGAGAAACGAAGTTACCATACCTAGATCCCCAAGGATTACTTTAGAGGTCCTGAGGAACCTTAAACCAATAATAACATTCAAAAGAGGCAGATATCAAACATCTAGGTATAAATAAAGAGTGTAGAAAGAAATCACTATGAAATGAGAGTTCATGTAAAGAGGGGCCAAAAGCCTCCAAGAAATGAATTTCATCAAAACTCGGACAAGGTTCCCTGAACCACCCATCAGATGAGGCCTCGATTTGTGGTTCATTCAGTAAAAAATTCAAGTATGCCATAAAAATTTCCCTCAACCTCTTACTAAAACATATAAGATAAGGATGTAGAGGAAAGAGCAGTTGAGAGAAACTGATCTAAGAAAGAGGAAGGGGAGGAACCTAAGTCAAAAGGAGAATATCAAAGTGGGAGATTTCAATACACCTTTAGAAGTTAAAGGAATTCAACTTCAACATCTAATAGAAGGAATAAAATATTAGTTAAAAACGGCAAGGTTGAGTCAATTGCCTTTATTTTGTGTCACTTAAAGGAAGATCTTGAAACCTATAAAAATTGACACCGTGACTTTCGGAGAATCAAGCATGAATTTTTTATCCCTCAAATTCATTCCTAGGGGAGGGATCATTGTTTGCACCAAAAATAAAATTTTGCTCGAACATATGTACAGTTGGTAAAAAAAATAATCTCATATAGTTTTTTTTTTCGATGGAAACCATAAGAGGCTAAGAGAAACCATGAGAAGACCTGAGAAAACCATGAGATCCACATGTGAGACCTAAGGGGAACCTATCTAAGGAAACCATTTAGGAAACTTTTTTTTGATCGGAAGATCAAATTTAGAAAACTTAGTCCAAGAGTGAATGTTTAGGAAACTTCTATGATTTATCTTTCCTAGTGCACCCTTTCCTTCTCGATGCACTTCCTCTAAGGTACTTTTCTTGGTGCACTATTTTTCCTCTTGATGCACTCTCTTACGGTACATTTTCTAGTGCACCGATTTTCCTTCTTGATGCGTTTACCTTGGATACCTCTCTTGGTGCACTCTTTTTCTGATGTACTTTCTTGATGTACCATTCTTGATGTTTTCTTTTCTTGAGTCGAGAGATTATATGAACCTTCTGAATATCATAGATCACAATAACGTAAAGCAGTTATTAAGGTTCACGTTATGTTTGTGGAGAACGTGATTTAGTGGAAAAAACCTAGAAGTTACTCTCAATATTTATAAAAGAAAATAGTGAGATTGAAAAGTCTCCACACACTCAAATCCAAAAACAGATTTGTCAAATAATTCTGGAACATATTTAAAATTATAAAAATGATATTTTTATCTTGATGAAACTTTTTGGGATAATTTGAATAAAAAATGATCTTTTTGATTTTTTATAAAATATTTAATGTTTATTTAAATGTGTTAGTAATAAAGATTATAGAAAGTAACTATAATTAATATACATCATTACAAGAATTTTGCTATATATATTTTGTTGTAGGAATTTTTTTTTTTTTTTATCTTGAGAGTGAAATGATTAAATATAAGGAATGCGGTGGAGAATTGTTTTTCTAGCAAGTGATATCATAGGACGGCATTTTAAAATATTTTCAAATGTCACATTTCGGGTTATTTTTATAAGAAAGAAACAGTAAAGATATTTAAAGAAAAACATAGGAGAGCAAATAGAGCATCGCAAGACATGGCCGTGGTAGTTGAACTTGCGAGGTCAAAACGACGTAGTTTGATTGCTAGAATTGGTTTATTTAATAGCACCGGGGATAAGACCAAAACGGAACAGCCAAACAAAAGAGGCAAAACAGAGAGAGAGAGCGAGAGGAGGAGGAGAAATGGTATTAAGCAGCAATATAGTGGTAATGGTAGCCAACATATCAGCAAATCTATGTCAATACATAGCCTGCAATCCAGAGAGGCTAAGCAGCGATCAAGTCTTGAATTTGCTCTTCTGCCTCCCTCTCCATCATTTAGGTCGTCTCTCACTTTTTATCTGGACCTATCTCTGCTACAATCCCGATCCCTCCAATCTCTCTGCTTTCGATTTCCACCGGGATCGAGACGACGACGATGATTCCCACTCCGATTGATTCTTCTATCTGTATAATTTGAATGCTCCTCTTCGATACGGTTTGTAAGGTTTGCGATCCTTTTTGTTTCATCTCCGGGAATAGAAATTCGATTATCTGTTGTTTTTAGGTTGAATTTTTGCTTTTCTTATTTCGATATTGATTTGATTTGATTTGATCTGAGATCCTTGATGTTTGGCCTGTGTATAGTTCAAGATGTATTTTCGTATACCTCAATAGTGGATACCAAATCACAACTAATTCATTTCGTCGAACATGTTTGGCTATTTTATTTTTTATATATCAACTGCCACGGCCACCCATAAAATCCAAGCAGCCAGTACCGAAGCTAATTTTCTTTAGCCCCAAATTTGTAGAAAAGTGTTTTTATATTAGACGACGACGTCGCTAGGTTCTTGATCTTTCATTTTTTGGTTCATTTTATTTGGATATATTAAGCGCCTGATCATTTATTTTTGGTATCATTAAGCCATTTGTAAGGAAAAAAAAAGTAATTTTAAATGTAAAATTCGGTTAACATATTATTATTCATTACACCTGCATTCGAAATTTGTATTTTTTCACTGTTTGAATGCAGTTTTGAATGTATAATTTAGTTGTAGGGAAATTGTAAAAACTTTAATTCAAACTGTAAAACATATATTTTTTAATAATTTCAAATACAAATGAAGTTAAGAACATATTTTTAACAGAATTAGATGTTCATAACTTACTAATTTGGTCATAGATGGCTTAATGAGACCAAAAATAAATGATCAAGGGTTTAATGTATCCAAATAAAAGATCGAGGGATTAGTGAACCAAAAAAATGAAAGATCAGAGGTCTAATGATGTTTTTTGCCTTTATATTATTTTAAATAAATGAGATTTTTATTTTCAAAAATATGAATGAGAACATAAATTTAAGAGACAAGATTATATTTTTTTTAGAAAAATAAGATTATATATTATTCTAAATAAATGAAATTTTTTTATAACTGAGAACTTTTTTATGTGAAAAAGATGGAATTAAGGGTTCATTGAGCCTTTAAATTAAATAGGTTGAATTGCACAAATCAAAATTTAGTTATCAATTATTTAAATTAGTATATTTGATAAATTAATTTAAAATTGATAAACTTTTTTTTTTTGGTAGAAAAAATTGATAAACTTTTAGATATTAAACTTAATTATATTTGAATTAATTTATTAAATATTATCGATTTAAAGATTGAATTGATATCTAAACTTCAATTTAATTCAACTTTAAAAACTAAATTAAGGAATGTAAATTAAGCTGTAATTCCAAAAGTACGAATAGAAATATAAATTTTTCTTTTTTTTTGGTAAACCATCACTATTTAACTTACATCTCAGCATTTACTCTGTAACTAGAGTAACCATTAACAATATCATGTATGACTTCTATTCTCTAAGGTAAAGTGTAAAATTTTCTCAATGTTGTATATCCTAAAAACATTTAGGAGTTGAATCAATTTTATCTCTAATATAGTCTGTGTAGTCGTGAATCTCGTTATCTACATTTCATATAGGGTCGGCCATGACAATTTACGGGTTCTAGACAAAATAATAGATAAGGGTCCATTTAATAAAAAAATTATAGGAAAAAAAATTAAAATACATTTCAATACATGATAAATAAAAAATGTATTTCATAAATAAGTACGTATTATTACGTTGACTAAATACATTTGTTTACTCAAATAAAAAAAAATGTTCACAATTTATTTAAATTAATCCTCAACATATCTATACTATATATAATAGCGGAAGCAGAGATAATTCATAAGGAGTATTTTAGATGTATTATCGCTTAGTTGTCATCGTATGAGAGAATATATGAATTTAAATTATTTATATTAATAATAATCAGAAAATTGAAATATCATAAATACTATTTCAATTTTATCGTTAAAATAAATTTATTAATTACATAGGCTATACAAATTCCATCAAACAGTTTCATAAATTCAAAATCTTGGATTATAAATAGCATCTCATGTTTCATATGCAAATTGAAATATCCATCATCTACCTTTGTGTTACTCTTCATTCTCTGACTCTGTCGTTTCTTCATCGTTTGATGAAGATTTTGATGAATTTAGGCAATTCTTATTAACAGATGCAATCGACTTATTTTATTGTCCTATTCAATCTTCTTCTTCTCGAAAATGGTAAGATAGCTGCTACCGGTGGGGTGATGATATTTGGATGATTACATGCAACATAAGGCGATGAAGTGGTGGATTTCCAACCAACAGTGGTGGTAATGGAAGTGAAAGAGGAAAAGAATACACTTTTGCTATTAAGGACCAGTCTTATTTTTCTTCTCCTACACTAACTTTATTCTAATGAATTTGTATTTATGATTTTCTAATTCTTGGGTGATTAATTGCGTTTGTACACTGTTACGATTTTGGATTTGTTGGATAATTTGTTGTTTGTCATTTTTCTTTTAAATCAAGTAAGGTTGTAGCAAATATGATAATATCTCTATGTATTCTTCTTCTTTTTTCTTGTATTAAAACTAGACATGTTCATAAGCCCATTGGCCCGCCCAACCCGTCCAAGCCCGTCATTCATGGGATGGGCTTGGACATTCATATTTGATGTTTGGCCCGGCCCGGCCCAAGCCCGCACATAAAATGGGTTGGGCTTGGGATTCGTCTCAAAATCCCAAGTGAGCCCGGCCCGATTTTATAATATTTTTATCTCTCTCTCTCTCTATATATATATATATATATATATATATATATATATATATATATATATAAATTATGTGTAATATATTAGAGTAATAGATAAAAAAATAGAAAATTACAAATTAAGAATAAATTAATAATAATGTATCTTAGTTAATAACATAATTAGGTGGTGCATTCTAACAAAAAAAAAAATTACTCCTCCTGCCCTGTACTCTAACAAAAGAAATTATGCTCTTACAAATTACATGATAAAAAAAAATTAATATCAATAAAGACTAATAATAAATACATTAGATTTTGTTTTTTTAATATCAACATATTAGATGGGCGGGCCGGGCCGGGCTTGGAAATTACTTTTTATAGTCTAGCCCCAGCCCGGTCCGAGCCCGATATAAATATAAGTGGGTTGGGTTGGGCTTGGACAAAGTAATTATATGTAAAGCCCGATTAGGCCCGGCCCAGCCCATGAACAGGTCTAATTAAAACTAATAAATCTTTGATGGTTAATTTGTTGAAAATAGGGGTTAATGGTGTTGAAACAGCAAGAAGATCAAGGTGGTAACGAAGGATGGGAGAATGAAAGTGATATGACATATCTTTTTAAACAAGTTCATGGACTAACATGGTACCCTTTAAAGTTTAAGGTCAGATAATTTTTCTGGACAAGTTTAGCCGATTAATATATTAAGTCTATTATTATTATTATTATTATTATTACTACTACTACTACTTATGGAGGTTATTAGCGATAACAATATCCATGGTTCATGCAACTTTTATAAAAGAAAAAACTACGAATAAAAGCAGGTTTGAATTATTTTTTACAATAAAAAGGTGGTTTTCTATCTTTTATAAAAAAAAAATCATATTTTTTCCTTTTATCAAATTAAACCGTTAAAAAAAGATTTGGTAGTTATCCAGATTTTTTTTAAATGATGTTTTTTTTTTTTGGGTAGAAACAGGAAAGGAAAACAAACCAACAAAAACAACTATCCTGGTCAGCCTAGGAAAGCTAACCTCAATCCTATCCTCTAAAAGAAGAGAAGAGAGAAAGATAGGGGGATCAGAAAGGGTAGTAACACCTAACATCCCCTCATGGCCAGCCGCAGCCAAGCGATCCGCAACACGGTTCTGCTCTCTGAAAATGTGACTGAACTTTAAGAAATCAAAAAAAGAGCAAAGCCTTTTAATAGCTTTGATAAGGTTGCGGCTATTAAGACAAATAACATGATTATCAGAAATCATTTCGATGGCCTCCCTGTTATCAGACTCCACAGATAACCTCTTCACACCCAGGCTTTTAGCAAGCTTGATACCGGAGAGAATACCCCAAAGCTCTGCAGAAAAGGAAGAGCCCAACCCCAGATTCTGGGTGAACCCAGAAAGCCAGGCGCCCCCCGCATCCCTAAGAACACCTCCGGCAGCAATCTTACAATTGATAAGGCAGGAGCCATCCGTATTCAATTTCACAATCCCATCACTCGGCCTGCTCCATCCCACGAGATGGACCTCTCTTTTCTGGATAGACCTGGCAAGGGAATCCCCTTTGAAACTCTCAATAATAATAGAGAGTTTTTTCGAGAAGAACTCAGCTAAGTTAGGAATAAAAACGGTTTTATTACCAAAAATCTCCTCGTTTCTCCACTTCCAAATTTGGTGACAAATGATAGCAAAGAAAATGTCACCATGCTCCATGTTAGTCAGTAATTTTCCACTAATACCATCTGAGAACCAGTCATTCTCAGAGTGGGCCAGGAAGGAAGAGAGAATGTGGTGTGGGATAATTTTCTTCCAAACCTCTTTACTCTTAGAGCAATCCCTAAAAGCATGGCACAAAGTTTCATCATGGCCTCTGCATCTACTGCAAGCTCCTGAGTTCGCCAAATGTCGTCTGTGCCTATCTGAATTAGTAAGCAACCTGTCCTTAACTCCCAGCCACACGAAACTCCTAATACGGTAAGGGATTTGGAGGGCCCAAATGGATTTCCAAGTATCCGAGGGAGGATCGGACCTGTTGAGGGTAAAAGTTTCAAAGGCAGATTTGCATGAATAAACTCCATTATTAGTCAGGGCCCAGAAATGCCTATCCATGTCTTCCTCTTGATTACTAACCTTCACTTCCCGAATTCTAAGGAGAGTCTCCAGGCTAAAGAAGGTATCAAACTTTGACCAGATCCAGTCCCCCTCAGAGTCCACCACATCGGCAATCCCTCCAGTTAAGGATATCACAAGGGGGGGGGCTACATACATCTAATAACGGTTTATCACCAATCCAGGTATCATACCAGAAACTGATGGATTTACCATTACCCACCTCCAGACCAACCCCTAAGCAGAACTCTGCAAACACGGCGCTAAGTCCTTTCCAGAGGAAGGAACAATTGACAACTATCTCCTTAGGGCCCCCAAAGATTTTGTCTTTCCGATACTTACCACAGAGAAGACGCACCCAAAGAGAGGAGGGGCATTGCCACATTCTCCAGAGAAGCTTCATTAATAAGACTTTGTTGTTGTCCTTAGCTTGTCTTATGCCAAGGCCCCCCTGCTTTTCGGCTGGCAGACCTCCTTCCAAGGGACAAGGTGAATCTTCTTCCCCTCTCCAGACTCTCCCCATAGGAAGCGCCAGTTAATTTTGTCAAGCTCATTGAGAACTGGCTCAGGCAGCCTGCAGGCTTGCATGATATGATTAGGAGCTGCGCAATTGACAGACTGGATTAAAGTTAGGCAGCCTGCCAGGGAAAGAGAATTGGCTTTCCAACTAGCACACAACCCATTTGTTTTATCCAGCGTCTCTTTAAAGGAGGCTTTGGACACTCTGTCGCTGTGGAGGGGAACCCCAAGATACTTACCCAAAGAGTGAGTAAGAGGAATGCCAGATAAAACACTAAGCCTTTTACAAACGCCTTTATCCATATTCTTAGAGCAAAGCATCCGAGATTTATGGATATTGATCTTCTGTCCAGAAGCTGCGCAGAAACAATTAAGGATCTCCATAACCACACCAACTTGCTCCTCATTCCCTTCCACAAAGATCATCACATCGTCAGCGAAGAACAAATGGGTAATAGGAGGGCAAAACTTGTTGATGGACACAGGATGTAAAATCCCCTTGTTCACGGCCTCTTGGATCAGGTGAGACAACCTCTCCATAGCAATAACAAAAAGGAAGGGGCTCATAGGATCCTCTTGACGGATACCCCTGGAGGGAGAGAACTCATTAGACATATCTCCATTGATCAAAACCTGGAAAACAGGAGAAGAAATGCAACCCTCAATCAATCTCCTCCAGCTATCTGGGATACCAGCTCTCTTTAAACTATCCAGAAGAAAACTCCAGTTTAAACGATCATAAGCTTTCTCCAGATCCAGCTTCAGCGCCACAATCCCTTTCTTACCTTTCCTCATCTTCATGGAATGGACCACCTCCTGGGCAATCACCACATTGTCCATCATTTGCCTGCCAGGAACAAAACTACCTTGATTCTGGCTTATAATCTCCGGAAGAATACGCCGGAGTCTATTAGCCACAATTTTAGTGATAGCTTTATAAAGCACGTTGCAAAGACTAATATCGTTGGATCCGCCAAAAACACCTTTCACAAAACTGTAAATGCCTTCCTTCACCGTTTCCCAGTGTTTATGGTAAAAGCTAGCAGGAATACCATCGATCCCCGGGGCCTTAGTAGCTCCAATACTGGTGAAAGACAGATCAATTTCTTTCTGGTCAATAGGATGGAAAGCTTCCTTAATAGCATCCTCCTCTAACCTAGGAAAGGAAACCCCAGAGAGGGCTTTATCCAAATCCACCTTATCCTCTTTAAAAAGGTCTTTATAGAAGTCAAGGGCCAGACGACGAATATCTTCATCCTCATAGACCCAATCACCATTGGAGTCTTCAATAGCATCGATCCGATTCCTCTGTCTCCTAATAATAGTAGAGAGGTGGAAAAATCTAGTATTCTGGTCACCGTCCTTAATCTAAGCCTTTCTAGATTTCTGGAACCAAAGAAGCTCTTCCTGTCTAAGCACAGCTTCCAACTGGTTCTGGAGAGATCTAAGCTGACAATTCAGACTGTGATCGAATCGGGCCTCCAAACAATGTTGAATGCCTTCAATTCTTCTTAAAAGTTTATTTTTCCTCCTGATAATGTGGCCAAAGATGTTTTTATTCCATCCCACCACATTCCTTCTAAACCCCTCTACGGCAAGGAGAACATTAGAATGAGCTGCCAATTGTCCTTAACAAAATTTTTAAACTCAGGATGGGACTCCAAAGCAACAAGGTACCTAAAAGGTCTATTCCCTTTAAGCCGATTACATTTAACCAGCTTAACGAGGATAGGACAGTGGTCAGAATGGCGGAAAGGGAGGTTAAGCACATTTACCTCGGGAAATCTATAAATCGCAGCAACATTTGCGTAAACTTTGTCCAACCGAACAAACACGTTATTCCTTTTCCAAGTAAACTTGTGACCAGCGGATCCCAGGTCAGAAAGCCCACATAAATCCATATTCTGCTTATGATTAAGGCACCGGTTCACATAATGATTACCCCCCTTCTGATCACTCATAAGGGCAATATCATTAAAGTCCCCAGCCACCATCCAAGCATCCACCATGCTTATACTTATAGAATACAGGATCTCCCACAGCCTTTTTCGATTAGTCAAAACAGGATCGGCATAAACAAAGGTGAAAAAGAAAGGTTTGTTACCAGGGTAACAAACCTTACTATGAATGAATTGTTTATCCATACTGATAATATCAATATTAACACGACCTGGCTTCCAAAAAAGCCAAATCCCCCCTGCCCGACCAGTAGCCTCCGATCTGACACAACTCCAATTCTTAAACTTTCTAACCACCTCATCAGCTATGGAACCACTAACCTTGGTTTCCAGAAGAGCAAAACAAGAGGGATTAAATTGTTTAATAAGATCTTTAACATGGATGCGGGTAGCCTTGCTAGCCGCACCTCTAACATTCCAAACAAAAAAGTCCATCAGAAAGGAAGACTACTGACACAGGCCCACACCCTAGATCAAGTATTTATTCGGGGCTCCTGAGAGCCTTGAAGCGGTACCAGAAGGCCCCCTCTTCTCCCAAGACTCCAAAGAACTATGGTTCTTTTTAGGGATAGCCTTAGGTTTCTTCATATTCAACTTATTAACTCCTATAGACTTTCCAATTGGGGCATCAACAAGAGTTTTCAAAATACTAACCTCATTAGTCAACACTTTTCCTATTGAGCCAGAGCTTTGGGAGCTCCCCTTGGCAACACCTTTGGAATCGAAAAGAGGATTAATAGAGTCACCAAGGATGGAAGCTGGCTCAGCTGATTCCAGGCATGGCATACTTAGCTCCATATGCTCATTAGAAAGATCTAAATCCTGACCCTCCTCAATAGTCAGGACTCCGAACCTTGACCCTGAACCGGATGCTGAATCAATACCAGCACTAGTCTTGATGTCAGGGGGCCTGACCTTGATCTCAGGAGCAATTTGGAGAGAAGTCATCTCCTTACTGATATCTGAATATTGATTCCGAGCAACATTAGCTCGTGGCTTCCTTCTGACCGACCTTTTGGCCAGCATCCATGGGCCAAAATTCCTCCCTTCACCTTGACTCTCCTCAGCTCTACCTATGTTAGGCACCACCACCTCCTCAACCACCTTCCTTCTTTTAGGACATCCATCATAAGTATGGCCAAACATGCCACACTCATAGCAGATATTGTGAATCCCTTCATATTCGATATGAAAGACCTTATTCTGAACGCTGAATTTAGACAGAAGAGGCTTAGCAAGATCAATGTCAATACAAACCTTGGCAAACTTGCCCCTCACTGCCCCAACTATAGTTTTGTCAACATGGTGAACTTTCCCAACAAGGCCACCAATCTTATTTAGGAATCTTTCATTGTAGTATTCAATAGGCAGACCTGGAAATCTAACCCAAGTAAGGATCCTATTCACAGAGCAATCATAAGGATTAAAATTGGGAACCCAAGGTCTCAGAGCCAACACATGATTGGAAATAATATAAGGACCACCATTAACGACTGCATTGAAATCTTTTGCCCGTGTAAATTTAATGACATAATAGTCATTCTCAAGGTCCGTAATGGTAACCTTCCCTTTCTTCGCCCATTGGGCCTGGATCCTTTGAGCAAAGTAATTAAAGCTGATCCTTTTCCCAAGCACAGTGACAATTAAGGATAATTTCCACTTCGATCTGGGATCCATTTATCTTCAGAGGAGAGACGGATCACAGGACACAGTGGGTCCTCTTGTTCACCATCCTCAACATCAGAGTCGGAAAAGACTTCCTCAGACTCATCCTCGATCATGTCCTCCTCCAACATGGGATCCTCCTCGACTACCCCTAAAACCTTATCCCTCCAGGATGATTTCCCCTGACCATTCTCCAAAGAGAAATTATTTGCCATATCCACAGCTTTCCCTGCGTCTGGATTAACAAAAGAATCTATGGAACTCTGTCCCGCAGCCCCCTGGGCCAAAGGTTCGCCCATCGGGATCGCCTCCACCTCAACCGCCGCCCTAGAGCAAGGGGCCACTGCCAGCTTCCGTGCCTGTGCAGCATCCCCCGCTGCAGGCACTCCCGCGGCAGGAAAGTCCGGAGCCGCACAAGAGGCAGGCTGCCTCTTACCCACATATCCATCCGGATCGAAGTGTTGCGAGGCGCGGGATACCTCCACAATAGATCCTGTACGCCTATCACCAAACCCACCGCCTGAATCCCTAGCCAGCCCTCCCTCGGCACACGCCGGCCCTCCGCTCACAGCCTCCTTCCCGTCCCCGTCTGACCCGACCTCCACTGAGACATCCCACCATTCCCTAGCCTTCTCTGCCTTATAATCTCCCGCGCCTACCATCCCGGTGGCAGATCCGGCCCCTCACCACCCATATAAGCCGGCCTATCCCGCTCTCGAGATCGCTCTCGCACTCTCTCCCCGCTACCCCGCCTAACGCCCCCAGAGATCACCGAATTCCCATCGCCCCCTGCCATCCCTCCAATCGGCCCGAGATCCGCCCCCTGTACAGTCCCAGCCGCCCGATCCCCAGGTCCCTGCCCCGATCGGCCGCCCATCCCTTCTTTCACCAACACTGTCGCCCTAGCCTGCTTTTCTCTCTTTCTTTCGCCATCAGATCACAAATTACTTCTAAATAATTAGTTTATATGAATTTGATATTTTAAGAAATTTATTTTAGATTATAATAAGATAACTGTAAATAATTAATATAGATGCAATATAACCAAAAAAAAATAATATAATAGTTTAATAATATAATGATATATTATTATGAGATTTATATGTATATAATTTAGTATAGATAATAATATAATAAAAAATTATATGTAGAACCAAAACAATTGAATGAGTAATTTAAAAAATTAAAATTAAAAAGATTTAATAAATTAAGTAATAGTAGAGTTAATGATATAATAATTCAGAGTATGTGAAGAGGTGTTGATTAATTAATGGTATAACAACAAATTATTAATGAAGCAAATTAATAATTTATATTTAATAGGTGTTATTATTACAACATCTGTTACAATTTTTTATATTATATAATGTAAGGAGTTTGTGATTTTTTTCTTCACAAATTTACATCCACACATACTAAAATCTTCTGATAAGGCTATATTGGATTTTGTTAAGAGTTATATGATTTTTTTTTATGAATTGTTTTGTATTTGATGTTGTATTACAAAATTCAACTCTTAAATAATGTGGAAATTAACTTTATTTGTTGCATTTTATTGTGTTTTTATTATTTTATATAATGTAAGGAGTTTGTGATTTTTTTTCCACAAATTTATATCCCCACAAACTAAAATCTTATGGTGTGACTATGTTGGATTTTGATATATTTTTCTTTCATAACTGCAGATATAAGATCGAGATAGTAGTTAAAGGTTTAAGTGATTCTATGATGTTTGTACTTCTCAATAAAGAAATTATACAAATTTATTTATTTTAAACTATTTTTTTAAACTTAAAATTATTTTAAAACAAAACATTAATATCATTATATGCAAATGATATATAATTAAAAGGGTAATTAATTTATTAGTCCATGTATTTTGACAAAACACACTGTTTAGTCCCTGTATTTTCAAAAACACATGGTAAGGCCCCTAACATTTTTCTTAGTGAACTGTTTAGTCCTTCTGTCTGTTTGTTAGATTTTTTACCGTTTATGAATTCGGAAATGACTAAATTACCCTTTACTATTTACCTTCAAATTTCAGAAGAGGAAATCCAATTTAGAAGAAGAAGCTTTTTGTATGGAGAACAAAAAAAAAGAACAGACCCAATGCTTACGAATTTGAACGATTAAGAAGAAAATTAAGAAGAATAACACTCAAAGTTGATTTCAGATGCAGTAGAGTTTAAAGGAAGGGAAAATAACGGAAAAGAAGAACGCAAATCTAAATTGACTGAAAGAATCTTCATGAGAGTCTAATGGCAAGGACTAAACAGTTCACCGAGAAAAACGTTAGGGACTAAACAGTTCATCGAGAAAAAAGTTAGGAACTTTACCGTGTGTTTTTGAAAATACAGAGACTAAACAATGTGTTTTATCAAAATATAGGGACTAATAAATTAATTACCCTAATTAAAAATATATTAAATTTTTGTACAAAAATTTTATTGACCCGCGCAACACGCGGGCACAATACTAGTATTCAATAAATCAATTGAACATCTTTTAAGTCTAAAATATCAATTATTTGAGCCTTTTAAAGCCCAAATAATATTAATATATGTATAAATTTTTGAACTTCATATATATATATATATAATAAAAAAATTGAACTCCTCCATCTTTAGGTTATAGGCACTCATGGGTTAGGTTCAGGACCGGCCCTGACTTCATATGGACGTTATGTTAACACTCACCAACAACAAACCAAAAATACTAATGAAAACGTATATCAACAAGAAATATTTCATATGTACACTTGTTTTTTTATCTCATGCAAAACACCATTTATAGTTGAACTTTTCTTATATATATATTCATATATGCATAAGTGTTTTTGATCTATTACTAATCTATCTATACTATATATAATAGCGGAAGCAGAGAAAATTTATAAGAAGTGTTTTAGAGGCTTTTTGGCTTAGTTGGTATCGTAGGAGTAAAGAGAATAAATGAGTTAATGAGTTTTAGTTATCTCTATATAATTAGTATTATATTAACACATTATTTATTGGAAAAAATTACAAAACTAGACTAATGGTAAAGCTCATTTACATATTTAGACCCATTTCATCACATGCTACCTAATCATACTCTTCTATTATTAATTTTCCAAAAATACCCTTAGTATATATATAACCAACACTTGCAATGATCAATCACTCTCAAGATTTATCTCCCAATCACTCTCAAGCATTTATCTTCCAATCAGTCTCAAGCATTTATCTCCCAATCATTTGCAAAATCTGAGATTTTTCAGTAGACCATTTGTCTCCAAACGTAAGGTAAGTCAATTTCTTGTTGAAGAAAACATTAAATGCGATTTATCTCGTTTGTACTTTACCGTATATATATAACAGTTACATATTTAAGGTTCGCCGGTCGCAAATCGCAAAATGCGATCCGGTTATAAAATTGTCATAGTCGCATTTTCGTAAGATGCGATCGCATTTAGATCAGTTTAGGCTCGCAATTGATCAAATGCGGTCGTATTTTCACCAATTTGCACTCATTTGCTTGAACTTTCACTCATTTTCAAACTACATTTTACAGAGATATGTCTACAGATATTATTATTTGTACAGTATCATGGAATGACCATTGGAAAAAGGTAGCAAATGTTGGGGTTTAGTATCATATAGACAATTGTTTCAGGATATAAACCTAATGTAGATGAATTGTTCTTTATATCATTTGTTTTAATAAGATATGGTTTCATAACTGTATAAAGGCAACCTCCTTTAAAGAACTAAATAAGTCTAATAAAAGGAAATCCCTGAGTTTATTTAAAGTGATTATAAAGTGTTCATACAAGCATGAACTGAGACGAAATATTATAATAAACTAATAAACTTAAAGTCATCCCAAGTCAAGTGATATATTTTGAATAGGGATTGACATAACACTATTGAGACTTGCATGTAACAATGTTTTCTGTCGAGATAGAGAGCTGATCTCACAAGCTTCAGATATGCAGATATCTGGACAGTTACATGGATCCAATGAATGGAGTTCATTAGGATTGGGGACCTGACTTGAGATAACAGGATGGGTAGATTTATCCTTGTCACCTGTTCATCTCATTGGTATTAATAGGTATAAGTAATCCTAAGACTCAAAGGAATGTTAATTAGTGATTCTGGGTTATAGTATGTGATACTTTGATCCTGTTGTAACACGATCCATAATAGGGATGACTCTGGGGTGTGTATGGTAGACGTTGGGTATCATAGGAAGTAATTGCAGGATAGTTATACATTGGATTAAGCATTTGTCACTCCTAATAAATGGGAGATACGTCCAAGGATCGCTTGTGGAAGACTTAACTCTAAATCCTTGCAAGGTGATAGCTTAAGACTTGAAATGCAGATTTCACTTAACCTATCTAATTGGAGTTAACTCGGCCTGTACAAGTAAAACGAACGTCTCGCTATATATGACTTGACATTGCCCATAGTCATAAGATTCAATTCAAGGATGTAGTTGACAAATGATCGAATTATACTGTAACTAATACGGAAAGGTCAACGACGGAATCAACCTGTCTTCTTATAGCTCTGGGGGAATGTTTTGGATCTGTCAATCACTGTTCGCGCACTCATTCCATTATACAAAGATTAAATATAATTCTGAGAAAATTAATTTAATAGTTGTATACGGCTAGAAGCAATAAGAACCTAATGGGTCACACATAAGACTTGGAACCAAAAGAGGAATAGATGTTAATTAATAGATGGAAGCCCAATATAAAGGCCCAAATAATAAAAAGGGGAAATACATGTATTATTTTTTTTTGGTAGGCAGAAATACATGTATTATATATATACATGTGAGAATTAATTTATTTTAGTCAATTATAATTAGATTATAATTGTGGATAAATTAATTATGGAATAATTAAGTTAGAAGATTCAAAGTGATTAAATTGCTTCTAAATATTATTCTACCAAACAACCTAATATTATCTTTAGATATAACTTTAGATAATATTTATGAAGTTTTTATTTTAGAATAAAACTATAAAGAAGTTATTAAAACTATAGATAATATTTATGAAGTTTTATTTTAGAATAAAACTGTAAAGAAGTTATCTAAAACTATAGATAATATTTATGAAGTTTTTATTTTGGAATAAAACTCTAAAGAAGTTATTTAAAAACTATAGATAATATTTATGAAGTTTTATTTTAGAATAAAACTCAAAAGAAGTAACCTAATTCTATCTAACTAAAGTTTAGATACAAGAGGCTATATATATCCCCCTTTATAGGTGTACTTGGTCAATCCCTAATAGAGAGAGAATTTCGACCAGTCTATTGTAGAGGAAGAAATTGTTCCGCTCACTTCCATTCTATTGATTTCATCTCTTTCTCTTTATCCTTGATTTTGTGTTGATTTGTTAGAGGCAATCTATTTTGGTTGTTATTCATTGGTTGTATTCTAATCGTTTACTTATTTGATTGTTTGTTTTGATTGTGTTCGTGAAACTTGGGATTAAGAGTTGTGGGCACTTCGTTTGTAACTGTAGATAGATCGTCAATAAAGGTATTTTGTTCTATCACTCTTTATATGAAATAACGATTAACGGATCTTGGTTTAAAGGAAATAGGTTAAAAATTTTATATTTCCGCTGCCAACAGTTTGCCTATTTTCCTTCAGCAAATATCATGACGTATATTGGTGGTGAATCAAAGTTGTTCCGGTTTGGAAAAAAAATCAAATTTGAGAAGTTAAAAGAGAGAATTTACACATGTGTAGGTGTTGATTCAACCTTATATGACTTGCGAATGTCTATGCAAGCAAAAGACAGTCCAATCAAAGTACCTATTGTAGATCGTAAGGATTTACGATGCTTCATAGATTATTGCTCGATGAATCCAAGTAATGTGATGCCACACTGTATGTTGAAATTGTACGTTGTACAATACATGTACAACTTCGTAGAGGTTGCAAAGAAGAGAATGGCGAGTCGAGTAATATTCCAATTGTTGATCAAATGCCAAATGAAGATGTGTGGGGTACTTACAACTCTGATAACGACGACGTTGCTAATGGATGGGATGTCACGTCCGGGTCTAAATTTCTAGAATTTATACCTTGATAGTACTATATATTATAATTATTAGGTGTATGATTTTTATTTGGTGCTATAGGAAAAATTTGGAGTTAATTCGATGGGTTTATGTGTAAATTAAAAGTTTAGAGTAAATTTTAAAAGATTATATAAAGATGGAAGATCAAACCAGATATTCGCCAGATTTGGATATATATCTGGCGAAGAGGTGAGGTTTATCATATTCTTTTTCTTTCCTTTTCTTCATTTTAGATTTATCAGCTTTCTCTGAACCGTTTTTCTACCGTTTCTTTGATTTATGGAGATTCGACCGTCCGAATCACTCGAAATTGAAACTATAGCATCCTTATGCATATATCTACGTCCTAACCGAAGAGTTTTTGAGTTTCGGCAATGTTTGGAGGGAAACGTCGTAGACAGAATTTAGAGAAGAATCGATCGGGTGTATTTTGTTCAATTAGTGACCAAGGTAAGTAACTATCAACTATATTTTGAGTTTGATGTATATAAATATATATATAATCAAATAATTTTCAGAAATTGATATTTCAGGGTTTATACGGGTATTTTGTAAAATTGAGATTTTTCACGATCTTGCTTTTATTGTGAAATTATGGTTCAAATGAAGCTATTGACTATGCTTCTATGTGAATTTCAGATTTTACTTGATTATGTTGATTTAAGGCTTAATTTGGTTGATTTACATATATACATATATGTTTTTGGTTTTAATATATATCTATATTAAACAAAATGAATTTGATGATTTCTTACGAATTGTTTTTGGATTGAGAAATCTGTTGCGGTTATTATTGTTATTATTTTGGATTGAAGTCCAAATATGATTTTTATGATACAAAAGGGCTAATTGAAGCCAAATGATTTATGGTTATGAAATAGTTTGGAATTTGATTGTGAAAGGAAATTTGAGCACGTTATGATTTTATGATTTTATATCCATCGAGAGTTATCCGGATCGGTGGTTTTATATTTGAAGACCATGTTCAGTGAGGGACATGGCCTGTGTACACATTCTGAAGACCTATTGGGTATGGCAGCGAAGTGTTGGGTAAGACCATATGGGATAGGCAATGTTAAGAGACGTCTCGACTATATATGTGGTTATGGATTGATACTTAAACTTGAGGATGGATACAATGTTTAAAGTTCATTTGGATTATGTTTTCGGTTATGATTGATTTTGATATTAGGTTTTACGTTTGATTGAATACGAGTTGGTTTGATAAAACACTTATTTGATTACAAGTTGGTTTGATAAAACATTTATTTGATTATGAATTGGTTTAATGAAACGTTTATTTGTTTTGATTCGTTTTGATAAAATGCATTATATATATAAAGTTATTTGAACTTCGGTTTTGAGTATATTTTATACGGTTTTGATTAAATCTTTTATAAATGTATATATGTAGCTATGTTAAGTAAAGTTGATTTTTATAGCTGATAGTTTCTTACTGAGATTTTTGTCTCACCTTTTTAAATGTTTTAATGTTTTTAGGTGAGAAAGTACATGATAGAGAGAAGGTTACCGACCGATTAGGCAAGGATCGGAAGTTGTTTCTTATTGTTAGAATTATGGTTAGAACTTTGGTATTAAAATTGTAATATAATGATATTTGGATAAATTGGAGAATTCTAAGTATTGATTATGATCTTTCTATTTCACACCCAATGCCGATTGAGGTCGTTTAGGGTCGGGTGTGACATGGGATACTTATAACGTTGCGTATGACGATGTTGGAGATACATTTGTCCCTGAAACACAACCAGTTGATAAGATTGGCATTGAATCAAGTGAACGAGCTGCGTATGACGATGTAGGAGATACATGTGTTCCTGAAACACAACCAAGTGCACGAGTTCCTGAAACACAACCAAGTGCACGACATGATCATTTTCAACCAAGTGCACGAGCTGATCATGTTCAACTAAGTGCACGCGCTGATCATGTTCAACCAAGTGCACGAGCTGATCATGTTCAATCAAGTGTCTATGAGACAGATGATGAAGACAAAAAACAAAGGAGGACTAATCCATTTCGGTGGCTTCCGGAAGTACATGATGCACCCGTGGCTCCTATTATGTCTAAAGTTTAACAAGTCCTTATTTGAAATTAAGTGTAGAAATGATGATGTATGTAAGTGGCGGGCTAGAGCTATCATAATAAAGAATTCTGAAATGTTCAGACTTCGAAGGATGGATAGAATGGACCAACACACTTGTTCCAGAGATCAAATTCTTTCACATCATAGACAAGCAAGGAAATGTATTGCAGGCACATTAATAACAGACAAGTTTGATCAGGATGATAGATTTTATCGGCCAAAAGACATTATTACTGAGTTTGGTAAAGAAAATACAATTAAAATCTCTTACATGCAAGCATGGAGAGCGAGAACTTATACGCTTGAAGCTCAATGTGGAACTCATGGATATGGGTCCGTATCTTAGAGCTTTTAAAGAACATATACGACATGTTATATATGTTGACGGAGCATACTTGAAAGGTAAATATCTCGGTACATTGTACATTTCGGTTTGTAAAGATGGAAATAATAAGATTTATCCGATTGCTTTTAGGATTGGTCTGAATGAATAAAATGAAACATGGACATGATTCATGACCAAGTTAAGAGAATGTATTGGGGATGTTGACAATTGTGCCATTATATCATATAGACACAAAAGAATTGAGTATGCTGTGAATTTGGTATTTCTAGATGCGATACACGGATGTTGTTGCCAACATCTAAAGATGAATATGAAGACCAAATATCGGTCTATTAAAAAGATAGCAAAGCAATATTGGTGAGCTGCAAAAGCTTATCGCATCTCCGACTTCGAAGAGGCATTTCCAATTGCGTAAAATACATGCCCCGTGCGCTACATATTTAAAAGAAGCGGGAATCGAAAAATGGTCACATGCACACTTTTCTACACGTCGTTACAACATAATGACCACAAATGTAGCTGAATCATTCAACGCAGGCATAGTTGATGGGAGACGTTTACCTATCACAATGATGGTGGAATATATAAGAGCAACCCTTCAAAAATGGTTTTATGATAGGCGAAACACGGCAGGTAACGATTTAAATTTATTTTCGGTTATATATGCTTAAATGCATAGCTAACATAATGTATTTATTGTTCAGTAGAACGGACATCGTACTTGACAGAATGGGCCGAAGTTCAGATGATCCGACATGTACAAAAAGCAGTTACGTGTTCATTTCATGGAATCGACAATCACACATTTGAAATTCGCGATCGGAACAAGGGTGGAATCGTTGATTTAGAGTCAAGAACATGCACATGTAGAAAATGGCAACTATCAGGGTTCCCATGTAGACACATGTGTAGAGTTGCATCGGAGTTCAGGTTAACGAATGCATATCAGTGGGTTGGTAAATATTACAAAAATGATACACTGAAATTGGCTTATGCAGAGTCTATATATCCAGTTGGACACCAGTCCTAATGGAAGACGTGTGAGAACCCTATGAAAGTACTCCCCCCTGTAATTGGAAATTGACCGGCTGGACGACCGAGAAGTCAAAATAGAATACCATCCCAAGGTGAAGATGTAATCCCAAGAAGAGGTAGTCAGTGCGAACTTGTTGGACATAATCATTTGAATTGTCATCGCCATGTACCGAATACATCACGGCCTCCTAGTGATATACCAAGTTCTTCGATTTGTAGGGCATCATAAGGTTTACATTAAATGTAATATTGAACGCATTTTCAATTAAATTCACTCAATTTCAATTAGTTTCAACACAAATTTCATTCAGTTTCAACACAAATTTCATTTAGTTTCAATTAATTTCATCCAATTTCAATTAGTTTCAACACAAATTTCATTTAGTTTCAATTAATTTCATCCAATTTCATTTAGATTCAAATAATTTCGCAAAATTTAAATTGCGATCGCAATTGTATAAAATGCGATCGCACTTGTTGAATTTGTGACACGCATTTATGGTTCTGAATTTGCGAAACGCATTTAGTCTGTTTCGCAAATTCAACAAGTGCGGTCGCAAATCACATACCTTCTTCTTCTATTTCTCGTCGACCGTATCTACCTTCTTCTTTCCCGTTCTAGCCATTTCACCGGTGTTGGAAATGCGATCGCAAATTCGTATTTACCGATCGCAAAAAGACATTATCGTTCGAGGGAGGAAGTGAATGAGCAAGGATGGGTAGTTACAGGGAGGGATATTATGAGTATTGTAGAAGGTGAAGAGTCTAATTAGGTAGCATGTGATGAAGTTAATATTAATAAAAATAATTATAATTACGAATATTGAAGGAGAAAAAATATTTTTCCATATAAAATAAGGGTAAATTATACTCATGACTATTGAACTTTACCCCTACTAATATTATGATCACTAAAGTTCAAAATATAACATAAAAATCACTCAACTTTATACTTTGTAATATTATTACCACTAAACTTCAATTAAAGTCTTAAAATTACTGTTGACGACCTCAAAATGAAAAAGTCTAAGAACTAAGGGGGCGTTTGGTTCACACGGGGTAAGGGAAAAGGAATCAAGAAATGGAAACTAAAGGAAAGGAAAGGAATAAGCATTAATTCCCCTATGTGTTTGGATATGTTTAGGAAAGGGAATGGGGTAAAGGGAATCCAATTCCCTAGAGGGCATGGGGTAATGGCTTAACCTAAAGTGGGGTAATGACTTAACCTAAAGTGGGTAAAGGGAATGAGTTTTTTTTGTAAACAAACAAGAACAAAGGGAATGAAATCCTTCCATTCTCATTCCCATTCCTAAAGACCCCAAACCAAACGCCCCCTAAGGTTGTTACATTTACTATGGAGCCATATTTTTTATATTCCAAAATCATCATTTGAACTTTTTCTCTTTAAACATTCACTTTCTTTCTCTTAATCAAGCAACACCTAAATGACCCCAACACGAAAAAGTTGAAGAATTAAAGTTGATTAGAGTATCATTTTTATAATATCTTCTATTAAAGTGGTCAAGTTTGAATTACTTTTATGTTAAAAATTAGGGTAAATAATTATAAGGTCCTTATGTTTTTACTTAACACATTAGTAAGTCCATCATATTATTATAAGGTCCTTAAGTTTTATCTTAATCAATTCTTTAGTCCTTCCTTTTATTTTTGTAAATGAAAGTCCAAAACTGCCACTAGTTATATACATAAAAAAAATTATCTTTTAGTTCAAATTTAATCTAATTAGTTTTAATGAAGTTTTTGAACTACATATACACCAAAATTAATATATTTGAAAAAATGTATTATTAATTTTCTTAAATTGTAATTATTTTTTCTTTATTTTTTTAATATAATATCTTTAAACTAACATTAAATATTATAATATATCTTGATCATGTTCTGTATTTTCTATTCTTTCATTCTTTTGTTTTCAGATTTTTTATGTTCTCTTTTAATAATATTGGTTCGGGGGTCATGGGGTTGAGGTCGGGGGTGCCAGCTTTGCTGGGATGTCCGTCTTCGTCTCCTCCTCGATAACCAGCCTTTAATTAAAAAAAACATTAAATATGATTATAAATTTTTTATAATTTTTTAAAAATCATATTTTTTTCTTTATTCGTAAAATTTATTAGAATTATAAAAACATAAGGACCTTATAGTTATTTACCCAACTTTTTATAATGATAGTCTTACTCCTATTTTAATAATTTTTAAAATATTTTTTCTTCATTTTTTTAGTCAATAAATTTTACGTTATTAAATTAAAGTTCTATAATTGTATAAAAAAAATTAATAAATCAATTACTTTATATTGGAGTTTATATTGGAGATATTGTGATTATGTAGGAAAAAAGAGAAAAAAATATAAAATACGAAAAATAGATGTTTTATTATTAAAACATAAAGTAAAGGGTAATTTTGGTATTTTAAAATTTATTTAGTATAATTTGACTATTGACTCAAGTATAAGGACTAAGGAGTTAACAAAAACAAAAACTGGAGGACTATATAATTATTTCCAAAAACACAGGGACTGAGTAGTGTATTAGGTAAAAACATAGAGACCTTATAATTATTTATCCTATAATAAAATACAACATTTTTTTTATATATAAAATACATTTTTTTAAATTCAATACATTTAAAACTATTATGAATATATAAGATTTATTTCTCAAAATAATGTTTATTTTTTCGAATCTAATGTTGCACAAAACCAGTCTCAGTGTTTAAATTTAAAGAATCCAATGGATTCAGTTCAGTAGTATAAATATTAGTCAAAATAATCATTATTTCAAAGAAAAATTTGGGATATACAAATATTAATAATTTAATTTTCTTTTTTGTCATTATTTAAAACACTAACTTTGATCGAAAAATTAAGTAATTTATAATCATCATAGAGGACTTGCAGGTTTGCCCGAGAGGTTAAGGGGGAAGACTTAAGATCTTCTGCACATAAGTGCGCGTGGGTTCGAACCCCACAGCTTGCATTTTTTAATTTTCTTTTTATCTCTCTTTAAATATAGTTAAAGAGAGATTAGGTGGAGGTGTGGTGTCGTCGGTTGGGAGCTTCGGTTCCTTGTATCGCGCTCAGCTATGAGGACTATTATGGCGCACTGCTCCGTCCCAATAAATACTCGCTTCAATGTCAACACTGCCAAATTTTCTTCTCCCCTTTTACCATTTTCCTACTCACCGCTTCACCTCAGTCTTCGTCCCTCACTTTCCATGGCCTCTGCAACTCAATCATCCACTCAGGTAGGTAATCATAACTTCCATTTTTCTAATAGGATTTCTTTCCTTAATTGAGGTGTTTTTAATTTTGATCAGGCTGTATCTCCTGGAGGTGTTGACAATGTGTTGCAGTTAATTCAAACTCACCAGGTAGGTTACTTTGTTGTTTAGCATAAGAGATTATTAATTTGTATCGTTGGTTGATTTGTATGGTTGTGAAGTTTACTGGTCGGTCTTGGGTTTGTGTGAATTTTAGGAAAAGGCCGCTCGACTTCCTCCAGTAGAGGAAATTAAAACTGTGCTCAATCACAGTGTCCGTGGCATGCTTTCAACTTTTTCTCAGGTTTGTTCTTGTTTCCTTGTTTGTTCATGTGTTGATTGTAGATTATAACTCATCAATTAAAGAGAAACAATAAATGGTGATTGGATTTATTAGTTTTTTCTGTGAAAGGAATCAGTAAATTTGTTACTACTAGTGAAACAAACTACTAGACCCATTTGGTTTGGGGATGTGCAGCAATAATTATTCACATTCGGTGGAGACTGATCTGCATCAGTGATCAATATGAAGGTCAAAGTTGGGAAGTGTGCAGGATTAAATTAGACTTGTGATATGAGGGGGAGAGAATCCGGAAGGGTATATGTGACAGAGCTCTAAGGTCTAAACCAGGAAAATGCTTTGAATGTATGAATTCTTGAGTCCATGAACTTTACACTTCATTAAGTCATAGTATTTTAAGGATTAGTATCAGTTATTTTTATGAATGATAGTGATAGACAAAACATATAGCTATGGAAAACAATGGTTGTTAATCATTTTGTGGCTAAGGAGATGAGGATTATATTTGATTGTGGCGTTTATTGCTTGATCTACTTTTTCATTTGCTTATTAAATTGTAGCAGTTGTTTTTAATTCCAGAAGCATGAGGGTTATCCATCAGGGTCAATGGTTGATTTTGCATGTGATGTTGATGGATCTCCAATATTAGCAGTGAGCAGCCTGGCAACTCATTCAAAGGTATCCTCTATAATGTTCATATTTCTTTTTTCATGTGTTCTTCAACTTGGAACAATTATAAAATGGAAGAGATTCTGGTCTTTTTGGATTGGTAAAACTTTATTCTATGATTTTTGTTTCATCTTTTTACTTGAATTATCTAAAGTCTGGTGAAGCTACTCAGCAAATACTTCTAAGATTGATCTTCTGTTTGTCTAGTTTCTCATATTTGTTGAATTTCCTCTCAGCAACTGAAGCCTAGGCGATTAGGTGCATTAGGGGACTAAATTCTGAGATTGATCTTCAGTTGACTAATTACTTTTCTTTTGTCTCCTCAAACTTAGTGATTTAATAAGTCACTACTGTTTCTTTTATCCTTTAGTGTACTTTTCAATTTACTCTTACCACTATTCCATGACCATCTGAAACTTGCTTTCCACAGGACCTGTTAGCTAATCCGAAATGCTCATTGCTTGTTGCTAGAGATCCAGAGGATAGGACCGATTTAGTAATCACCCTGCATGGAGATGCTGTTGCTGTAAGTCCTTTTATCTTCTTTACCTATACAAGTGTTTCCTGAGCTCATTATTTTGGAACTTAATTTAATTTTACATTTTCTTTGTTTATGGAGTTAATATAATTTTAAAATAATCTCTTGATCAATTAGGTTTCTGAGGAAGATAGAAGTGCCATTCGAACTGCTTATCTGGCAAAGCATCCCAATGCATTCTGGGTAACTTGTTTCCCCTTTACTTCCTGGCATGCTTGTTTTTGTCCAGTACCAGTACTCTATGTGAAGATCTGTACTTACAATGTGAAGGTTGACTTCGGTGACTTCCAATTCTTGCGTATTGAACCAAGAGTTGTGCGATTTGTATCTGGAGTTGCAACTGCGTTGCTTGGATCAGGAGGTATGTGTACTATTCTGCATTGTTCTTTTTCTTGACCATCATATTGCATTGTTTTTCTGAATTTCTTGTTGAGAGTGAATTTTGATATTCTGAAGGTCACTAAACCCTAGTCACCCTTCTGTGATTATGAGGTCAAAAGCACCCACGTCACTGAAGTAGAGAGTATTTGCATAAGTGGTCACTAAAGTCGTTTTTGCGACGATAAAGTTACTAAAGTAGCACATGTGTGTGAATGAAGTCTATGACCGGATTCGTCAACTTGCTCCACTGGAATGCTGACGTTAGCGACATCTCATCCTTCGCGTAAATTGCTTTGAATGGGTAAATCAATCATTTGTCCTTGTGGATCCGACATTAATCCTTTGATACCAACTAATTGGTGTACTTGAGATGCATTTCCCGTAGCTCCTGAGAAAGACATTGACACGCCAGCGACACATTAGTTCCAATTTGAAGGAGCGGCTATGTGGCAGCCACCTGTTGTCCATGAGTTTAATTTTTTTAATCCTTTCCCTCTAACCCCAACTGTAGTCAACCATGGCTTAATAACCTGAAATCCCCTTTTAATATTGAATAAAAAAATTGAAGGCAAAAATTAAATTTCTCCTCCTTTACATACTGCTCCGCCATTGATTGATGGCGTCATAAGTGTCATAAGTAGCAATACCCCTGTGTCTGGCCATATTTCCATCTTCGAAACTGCTGATCTTCACCTGCACCTTCTACTATCAGGAGATTATCCTCTTATTCGAAATTTTCGAGATGCAAAATACGTTTTCTTATTGGAATCTTCCAAATTATGGACAATTGCAGCTCCTATAGCACTCATTATCCTCTGAAATTATGGGGTTAATTCCTTTACTAATATCTTTGTCGGCCATATTGGAGATGTTGAGCTATCCGCAGTTGAAATTTCCCTCTCCATCGTTGCAAATGTTTCTTTTGGTTTCTTGGTTTGATTCCCATATTCTCAATCTCCATTTCCCTTTTCCCCGAAATTAATTAAAACTATTATTGTTTAAGAGAAATCCAAAAGTAATACTTTAATAAGTCGCCGGATGAGGTGTCACTGTCGACAGCATTCCGGTGGAGCAAGTCGCTGGATCCGGTCATAGTGACTTTATTGACACACTTGTGCTACTTTGGCGAGTTCATTGCCTCAGAAACCACTTTAGTGACCATAGGTGCTTCTGACCCATGATTATGACCCTGCATTTATCTTTTGAGTGCCTGTGCTTTCATTTCTGATTTTATTATTTACAATACTGCAGAGTTTAGCAGCGAAGAATACCAAGCTGCTAAAGCCGACCCTATAGCTCAGTTCTCTAAGCCTGTTGCAGTATGTTTTTTTTTTTTTTTGTCAACTCTATTCCTGTCTATTATGCATAATCCTGTAAAATATCTGGCTCCCAACTTTTAAGTGGCTTCTTATCCTTATCAGGGCCATATGAATAGAGATCATGGTGAAGATACTAGGCTCATCGTGCAACATTCAACATCAATTCCAGTAATTTAATTGATTATGTTTCTATAAGTTAGCCTGGGATGTTATTAGACCGGACATTATGTGAGCAGTGACTGGTTTCTTTTCCAGGTGGATTCTGCCTACATGCTAGACATTGATAGTCTCGGATTCAATGTCAAGGTATTGCTAATGCATAACCTTACATTCTTTGAGTCTTCTGCTTTCAGATTAGCCAGTTTCTTCTCTTATAGTGGCCATGTTCCCATTGGAACTGTTTCATTTAAGTGCTAAATTGTCTTTTAGATTCTATTCCGATCTCTGAACCTTTCCTCTTCTTACAATAAATGTTTGACCTCATACTCTTTTTCTCCCTTATAGGCTGTTTATCAAGGGAGCACTTACAAGCTTCGTATTCCTTTCCCTAGACGTGCGGAAGATCGAAAGTAAGATGCCGTAACCCCGAATTACTGTCTTTTGTGGAAGTCTAAATAGGCTTTGAAGCTAAAGTTGTGTTTGTTGTATTTGTTAGGGATGTGAAAACTTTAGTTGTGGAAATGCTTGAAGCTGCCAAGTCTCAAGTGAATTGATACAGATACTCTGCAGCAGAGGCGCATCCACCTTACAGAACACAGACACACATACATGTATATTTTGATTACAGCAAAAACAAACAACTAAACTCTTGTCTTGTCATAATATCTTATTTACTGATCAAGGGTTTTAATTAAAGATCGAAAATTTAGCATTAGCCAGCTGGATTCTTAAGTGGTAATAAATACTCCCTCCGTCCCATTTTGATAGGCAATATTTCTATTTTAGTCATCCCAAAATATAGGCATTTTTCTATTTTTAAGTGGTAGTTAAATGTTAAATAGTCTATAATGCCCTTATTAATTATCAAGTCTATCACTTTAATTAATTTGGTCACCTCTTTTTTTTTCATATTTACGAAGATAAATTCTTTTAATTCCAATGATTATTAATTGCAATCAAACATTCAATACCAAAAAGCTTTGAATCAATGAGTGAATGATGGCTTAATTAATTCACCAAAATTGTCATTCAAATTGGCGGGATCATACAATAAATCCTTGAGTATAATTTGGCTCCATTTTTTTAATTTAATTTCCTTAATTGGCGGTAATGCTTAATTTAATAAATTTTGAGTATAATTTGGCTCCATTTTTTTAGGGTAAATTACATCCATGGCTACTGAACTTTATCCATTTTTACATTATGACCATTGAACTTCATTTCTTCCCGGTATGGCCACTGAACTTTACATTTTTTAACACCGGTGGCCACTTAACGTCTCAAAACGACTGTTTACGCCTAAAAATAAAAAATCCAAAGCGTTAATGATATTCTAATAGCTTTAATTCTTGAAAATTTTCGTTTTGAGGTCATTTGGGTGTTGTTTGGTTAGGAGAGAGAGAATGAATTTTAAGAGAGAGAAAGCTCAAAAAAATGTGATTTTGGAAAATAAAAAATGTGGTTTCATGGTAAATGTCGTTCTGAACAACTTGAATTCTTGAATATTTTCATTTTGAGATCGTTAACGGTCATTTTGAGAAGTTAGTTAAAATTGAGTGGCCACCGGTGTTAAAAGTGTGAAGTTCAATGGTCATACCGAAAAGAAATGAAGTTCAATGGCCATAATGTGAAAATGGATAAATTTCAGTAGCCATAGGTGTAATTTACCCATTTTTTTTTGTTTAATTTCCTTAATTGGCGGTAAGGCTTAATTTGGAATTTGAAAGAATTTTCCATATAGCCGTAAACATTTAATTTGAGTCTGTGGATATGTAATTTAGGTTGGATGTATTTAATGAGTCTCAAATACCAAGATATTTAAATTTTATTTTTATATGTTTAATTAAATTCTTTATGGAGGGTATTTTAGTAAACATATAGTATTTTAACTAAATTTATTAATTACCGTGCAACTGAAATATTACCTATCAAAATGGGACGGAAGGAGTATTTGTTTAAGTCATTATCTTCACATTTAAGAGATTAGATATGTTCATAAAAAAAAAAAAAGAGATTAGATATGGCATGGCATGTCAATGCAGGATGGATGTTATGATTAAAAAATCGCCAGAGATTCAGCCTAAATGTTAGCAGCATTCCATTTATATGCATCCTCCACAATCAGAATGATGCCAAGATGGGCCATTTTATTTGACTAATTTTTTACAATTATTTAATGCTTTTATTTTAAAATATAATAATATCTATCACATGCCTATTCATTTGACATCATGTCCTCTTAATCTTATTATAAAGACAAAACTGGGCAAAATACAAAAATAGGGAAAAATAATAATAAAAGCTTTATGATTCTTAACTAGTATATGTGATTTTTTATATTAACAAAAACAATCAGATTCTTAGTTACAATGTTTAAAGTTGAAGCATATATTTGTCCAATCACTTTTTTATTATATGTTTAGATATTTTATTTCGTCATTTGTAAATATAAATCAAACCACAAGGAGACAATTACAATTTTATTTTAAATTTTGAAATTTTTCTATTTTGTCTTATTTTCTCTGTTAGTATTTTTTTTTTTATAAAATAATTACATGATAAAAATCTCTTCTACTATTTCCAACAGCATAATATATCCGATAAATTACATCCATAATCCATTAACTTACCGATATTTATTTATTTTTTCTTTTCTAACAATGTTACCGTAACCACCAGGTTGTTTACAACAACAACAACAAAGCCTTAGTCCCGAAACCACCAGGTTGTTTATTTAAAAAAAAAAAACTTTCCCTACCCCTTTGAAGCAAGGTAAATGAAGTTACCATTAAAACAGTCCAATCCAATTTACCCTAAAAAAACCAATGAAAAATGAGAAATTGGTAAAAGATGGAAAAATGAGAAAATTAATTTTTCTGATCTTATAAAAATTGGATGACACTTATAGATATACAACAAACAAACAAACAAACACATGAGAGATTACTAGTTGCTAACCCCCTTTTCTTCTCTTTTCTCCAACCTCTAACAAACTACCTACTCACCATCATATCATGATATGATCCCAAAACAAAAATTCAAAAAATCCCTAAACTATTAAGAAAAAGGACACAAGCCGCCTCCTCAATCCAATGCTCATTCTGAATCACTTTCCATGCTTCCCATCGCCTTCAGCCCTCTAGGTCTCTGCATCACCACATTCAGATTACAATTACAACTTTAATCCCAAAGAAGAAAGAAAGATCCATCACTTCAGATCTAAGAAAAGAATCAATTTCAATAGTGTGTGTACCTTCTTACAACTCTTCTTCTCCCTAACTTCATACCTCTCTTGGCTCATATCACTCAACCATGCCCCTGGGCTCACCAACTGCAACCCATAAAAAAAATCCCAGTCAATTCATAATCCACATTAAAGATCCAAGGAAAACAAACCCAAGCCTGATCAGAAGGAAGAATATGAGACTTACAAGTAAGCTTCTTTGGATAATCTTGGCCCTCTTCTTGGGGCGTTGGGGAAGTTTACATCCTTTCATGGCTAGAAAGTCCTCTTCTTTTTCTTTGCTTGACAAGCTTATATATAGTTTTGGCCAAACGTGTCCTCCTCTCTCTTCTCCTCCCTTGTTCACATCCATTGACACCTTCCCATTCTCATCTATACCTACTGATGACCCTCTTGTTGTGTAATATCTCTCTTCTTTCTCCGGTGATGCTGATTTTCGATTCTCACTCCGCAAAATTGCTGCCTCTGAATTCCTGTACCACAACAGATCCACAAATCTTATCAATATTGCATTATTTGGGATCTGACACAAGTTTGCAGATTGAAGTTTTTTCGTTTTTTCAATTTCTTTTGCTTGTAACTTCCCATCAACCAAACAGGGGAAGGGGATTGCAAGAAAGATCCGACCTTCTCTCTCTTTATTTGGGATTTCTCAACTGTCTGTTTGGTTGCTGAGAAAATGAGAAAAGAAAACAGGATTAATTCTCTCTATTATTTTCTCAGCCGTCAAACAGTAAATGACAACCAAAAAGAAAATCCAATTCCATCGGCATTTTAAAACACTTCATATTTTCTGAGAAGAGGAGAAGATAGAATTAGAGAGAATTTCTCCACAACAGCCGATGAAATTGGAAACTGAGAAGAGGGCAAGACAATCGAACCTAGTAAGACGATTGGGATGAGGATGAGATGCTTCCTTCTCTGCCGCAGAAGAGACGACGACGCGTCTATCAATCCGAGATGTGATTTTCCTGCTAAAGAGACCATTAGATCTCTGTGAGATGATTTGAGGGTCTCTTACTCTTACACATCTAAGCCTCTTTTTATTCCCCCACTGCAAGAAAAAGTCAGGCTCTAGTGTCTTCATTCCTCTCTGATTTTTCCCATCTCTATCCATATCTGCACCAGTATAAACAAGTAAAAATCGGAGAAGAAGCAGAAATTTGATGTTGAAGCAATAATCAAAGAACAGGAAACCCAGAAGTTAAAATCGGAGAAATAAACAAATTGAAGATTGAGGTTCATCCGATTGAGTCTTCTAGGTCTTCAATTTCAGAAGACCCAGACTGAAACTGAAGAAGGTTAAGAAGTGAGTTCATAGAGAAAGCCCAGAAGCGGCGAAAAATCTGAGAAAACACAACAATCAAATAATGAAAAACATATATTGAAGAAGATCCAATATACATATACTCTGTCAATGAGAAAATTGTGAGGTTAACATCAAAGATCTGAAGTAAACAATGAAATCCCTGAAATTGGAAAAGAGAAACGAAGAAGATAAACCATATCTTACCATAAGATAATTGCATGAGGATGATAAAACGAGCAAATAAATAAGAATCGCTGAATCTCAACGAAGAAGACGAAATTCTAGATCGCTTCTGCTTCCAGATTACACCAAACTCTATCTTCTTCCCTCAAATTTTTCCTTCTTTCTGTGTATTCTGTTTGAAAAGTAAATTGATTCGCCAATTCAAACCCCTTCTCTCTCTCTTTCTCTTGCACAATCTTCTTTCTCTCTTTTTTTCTCTGAGCTTAATGTGGATTTTCTCCCTCTTCTTCTTCTTCCTTCTTCTTCTCTCTGTGTTCTCTCACACAAATATTTATGTAACCCAGAATGGGGAGTGCGTCTGATAATAAAATAACTGAAGATTGTTTTCGACCGTAGGATTAGAAACCGACGGGTAGATGGGAGTGGAAGGGGTTTCACGTGTTCTGAGCGTGCTTGATAATCGTCTCCCCTTTTTCTTTCTTTTTTGGGCTCTACGGCCTATCTATAAATCATACTGTTGTAATTGGGCTTTTATTGGACTCATTTTGGGCCTAAGCCCCTTCCTCCACTAATTTTTTTTGGGTAAGAAGGGAAGAAAAAAAACAAACAAACAAAAACCTAACCCGGGATCAGTCTAGAAAGACTGACCCCAATCCTATCCTCAAGAAGAGAAGGTAACAGAAAAGAAGGAGGAACGAAAAGGGTAGAAACACCTAACATCCCCTCATGCCCAGCAGCTGCCAAGCGATCTGCCACGCGGTTTTGCTCCCTATAAATATGGGAGAAGGTAAGAGAATCGAAGGCAGGACGAAGCCTCAAGATGGCTTTAATGAGATTCTGACTCTTAAGACAAACAGTCTGTCTATCCGAAATCCTGTTGATAGCCTCCAAATTGTCAGACTCCACCGAAAGTCTTTTAACACCCATGCGAATGGCGAGTTTAATGCCAGACAAGATCCCCTAGAGCTCCGTAGTAAAGGAGGAGCCCGTACTTAAGTTATGGGTAAACCCAGCCAGCCAGGCGCCACCAGCATCCCGAAGAACTCCACCAGCAGCAATTCTGCCATTACTAAGGCAGGAGCCATCCGTATTCAACTTGACAACCCCTTCCATGGGCTTCCTCCAACCAACTAACTGGACCTCTTTAACCGGGGAGGGGTGAACCAGGGGCTCTCCTTCAAAACTCTTTGTAATAACAGAGAGTTTTTTCGAGAAGTAAAACCGGATGTCATGAATAAAGACTGTCTTCTCAGCAAATAACTCTTCATTCCTCCATTTCCACATTTGGTGACAAATAATAGCGAAGAGAATAGCCCCGTGCTCCATACTGGCCAACAAATTCCCATTAACGCCTTCAGAGAACCAGTCAATATCAGAGAACCCCATAAATGAAGGAAGGATGTGGTGAGGAAGGACCCCTTCCCAAACCTTTCTACTATTCGGACAATCCCTCAAAGCATGGCACAAGGTTTCCACATGGCCGCTGCATCTGCTACAGGCACCAGATACAGCCAAGTGCCTTCTGTGTCTATCTGCATTCGTGAGGAGCCTGTTTTTGACTCCCAACCATAGGAAACTCCTAATGCGGTAGGGGACTTTGAGGGCCCAAATGGACTTCCAAATTTCCAAGGGAGGATCAGCCCTATTAGGAGTAAAAGCTTTATAGGCCGAATTGCAAAAACTCCCTCCACTAATTTCATGCTAATAATAAGGGTTTTTTACATTAAAAAAAATTATAATTATAAAATTATAATTAAATTATACCATTAAAATCAATTCTAAAATATTCATTTATATATCACAAATAAAATATATTTTTATATTTTAATAGGTAATTAATTTATTAGTCCCTATATTTTGACAAAACATATTGTTTAGTCCCTGTATTTTTAAAAACACATGGTAAAGTCCTTAACGTTTTTCTCGGTGAACTGTTTAGTCCCTAACGTTTTTCTCGGTGAACTGTTTAGTCCCTACCGTTAGACTCTCATGAAGATTCTGTTAGTTAATTTGGATTTGCGTTCTTCTTTTCCTTTATTTTCCTTTCATTTAAACTCTAATGCATCTGAAATCAACTTTGAGTGTTCTTCTTCTTGATTTTCTTCTTAATCGTTCAAATTAGTAAGCATTGAATCTGTTCTTTTTCTTGTTCTCCATACAAATAGCTTCTTTTTCTAAATTGGATTTCCTCTTCTGAAGTTTGAAGGTAAATAGTAAAGGGTAATTTAGTCATTTCCGAAGTCATAAATGGTAAAAAATCTAACAAACAGACGGAAGGACTAAACAGTTCACTAAAAAAAAGGTTAGGGACCTTACCATGTGTTTTTGAAAATACAGGGACTAAACAGTGTGTTTTGTCAAAATATAAGGACTAATAAATTAATTACCCTATTTTAATTTAAAAAAGTTAGACCAAAATTTATAAATTTTAAATCCTAAAAAATATATTTTAGATTTTAATTTCTAAATTTTAATATTTAAAATATATTAAAAATAATTATTTGATATAATTCAAATTATTAGTTTAAAACGTTAATTTCCCTAATAAATAATAATATTATTTACTAAAAAATTAAATAATTATATTTTTATGAAAATTAAAGAGAGAAAATCTTGGAAATGGAAGTCTATTGAGAATTGAGTGTGATTAATTAAGGAACAAAGTTCCAGCCTCTACGGGATAATGTTTTTAGAAAATGAGTGTTGACTATTGACTCCCATTTTGTATAATTTTTTAACCCAATGAATTTTGTTTTGGGATATCATACAAAAATACACTGAATATTATTAGTCAAAAGTAATTAATGTTACTACAAAGGATACATTTGAAGATTTAATATTTGATTGGGACTGGTTTTAAATATATATTTTTTTTAATGGTAGAATTTTGCTCCTGTTGAGAGCGTCCCTTTCGCGTAGACCTGTCCATAGGCCGGGTTGGGCCGGGCTCGGGCCGGGCTAGTCGGGTTTTTAAGTAAAAATGCTTAGCCCAAGCCCAGCCCAGCCCACAATTAATTTAGGCGGGCTCGGGCCGGGCTGGGCTCGGGCTTAAAAATCAAATCCCGAGCCCAACCCATATAAGCCCACCTAAATATATATATATAATTATTAATTATAAAAAAATAAATATTATACTTAAAAATAAATATTTAATATATAAATAAATATTTATTAATTAATATTAATAAGCGGGCCGGGCTGGGCCGGCCCGTGTTATTTTTATTAATCCCAAGCCCGCCCAAAAAATAGGCGGGCCTGGGCCGATGAACAATTTTTATTGTCCAAGCCCGGTCCAAGGGACACGGGCCTGGGCGGGTACCCGGGCCCGTGGACAGGTCTACTTTTGCGTGAAGGGTTTTTGGATTTTCCTGGTTTTCCAATTGGCGATGATCTGATCTCCTTCAGATATTTCCTGGTTTTCGATCGATTGTGAGAGGCGCCCCTTTCGCGTGAAGGGTTAGGGCTTTCTCTTCTCTTTCGATTCACGGTGATCTGATTTCCTTGGGTTCGCTTGAAGGGTTTTTTTGATTTTTCTGGTTTTCCAATTGACGATTATGTGATTTCCTTTAGTTTTGAGGCGTCCCTTTCGCGTGAAGGGTTAGGGATTTCTCTTGTCTTTTGATTGTCGGTGTTCTGATTTCCTTAGGGTTTTGCTGGTTTTCGCATCGACAGTGTTCTGGTTTCCTCGCTTTCTTCTCCCGTTGTGCCTGTTATGGGGGATAATGTAGAGGACGGGCTGGAGTTTCATGACATCGATGAAGAACCTCAGACGAATATTTACGATCTCTGTCTCATCGGATCGCTAATCATAGACCGCCCCTTCAATTTTAATATTTTCAAAAATCGTATTGCTAGTATTTGGCGACCCGGTAAGGGTTTAACCATCACTGATTTTGGGGGAAAATTGATTCTGTTTAGATTTTATCATGCTCATGATTTACAATGGGTAATGGAGGGTAGCCCCTGGACTTTTGATGGAAATTTACTGGCCCTAAAAGAAATTAAGAGTGGTGAAGACCCTTGTAATGTTCCTTTACACTTAATCAATTTCTGGATCCAAATTCATGGGTTAACATTTAACCTATTCTCTGAAACTGTTGGTCAGGCAATTGGGAATTATATCGGCTCATTTGTTGCATCAGACACCAGGAATAAGGGGGGTGCTGATAGAAACTACCTTCGCATTAGAGTTTGTGTGGATATTAGGGTACCGCTGAAAAAGGAAAAGAAGGTTCGTCGAGCAGGAGGCACGTGGTTAACTTGTACATTTCAGTATGAAAAACTACCTACCTTTTGCTTTGTGTGTGGGTTGATAGGACATATTGATAGGCACTGTGTCAAGTTCTTTGAACAACCAATTCAAAATGTTGTGCGCAATTGGGATGCATCCCTTCGTGCTCCTAATAGAAAACAAAATATGCTTGCTGGAGAGAGATGGCTAAGGGGTGAATCAGAGGATAACCAGGAGTGGCAGGAGAGGTTTTGTAAACTCCCAGCTGGGCCACCGAATTTATCAGTATTGATGAAGAATTTGGGGATATCTATGCTACCTACTGATAAAGAAGATGGTAAAGTGGCAAATGTTGAACAAGAGGAGGGTTTGGTCATCCCAGAGGAACGTAAACGACGTAGGGCTGATACTGATACTACAGTAGTTGGTGCTTCAATTACTCAATCACCTTTAGACCCTATGATACTCGAATCTCCTATTGTAATTGAGAATCAGGAAACAACTGGAAGTGCTTTAAAAAGTATGAATGTTGTCCCAAAAAACGGATCACAGGCAGGCCCCACTGGAAGGGTCTGCCCAGCCATATGAAGCTTTTGAGCTGGAACTGCCGGGGATTGGGGAGCCCCAGGGCAGTTCCTGTGTTTTGTGAACTCGTTAGAGTTCACCAGCCGGATTTAATTTTCTTGTTTGAAACATTAGTTTGTAAGTCGAGAATTGAGTTCCTAAAAAACAAAATAAAATTTGAGGGAAGTTATGTGGTTGATTATGTGGGTCATAGTGGAGGCCTTTGTGTTTTTTGAAAGGAAGCTAAACTTTGATCTCTCATCTCTTTTTCGATTAATCATATTGACATGGAGATAATTGACCCAATTAATGGGAATTGGAGGGTGACTGGTTTTTATGGTTGTCCAGAGAGATCTCGTAGAAGGGTTTCGTGGGACATTCTAAGATCTTTGGCTTCGGCATCTACGTTACCATGGGCTATTATGGGAGATTTCAATGATTTGCTAACTCCTGAGGATAAACAGGGGATTCATGACCACCCGGAGTGGTGCTTTCGTGGATTTCGGGATGCTATTTCAGATTGTGGTCTATTCGCATTACCCTTGCTTGGATATCAATTTACATGGATCAGACATCACGGAAAACCTAATGAAGTTCAAGAAAAACTTGACCGTGTTTTTGTTAGTAATCAGTGGCTGAGTCGATTTCCTATTGGATCATCTTTCAATACGTTAGCGCCATTGTCTGACTATAGTCCTATTCTCCTTCAGACAACTCCTGAGATACAATCACGCTCCAGCAAAAGGTTTATGTTTGAAAATAAATGGATGAGGGAACCAGCTTTGGTATCCATTGTGAATAACGGCTGGGCGATGTCTGTCAGATCTCCTCTCTTGGATCGATTGGCTGAAATGGCTGGTATCCTAAACACTTGGGGTAGAGAGCTTTTAAAGGCCGAGAGAGGTGAGATAAGAGAGTACTCGACCCGTTTGGAACAATTACGGTTGGGGGATTCTCTTCTGAATGCGAAAGAGTTTGAATTGACTAGACAAAAATTGGTTGAACGGCTTGTGCAACATGAGGATCATTAGAAACAACGTGCTAAGTTACTATGGCTCACTGAAGGGGACTCAAATACTAAACTCTTCCATGCGGTTGCTAACGGAAGAAGGAAACGGAATAGGATTCGGCGCTTGCAGAAAGCTGATGGTACATGGGTTTCTGCTGAGAATGAATTATGCTCAATGGCACAAGATTACTTCAGCGAGTTGTTTGCAGGAAGTTTAAGTAACCATCAGGAGATATCAGATCTAATTACACCTAAAGTCACAATTGCCCAAAATGATCAGCTTCTGACTCCGTTCACCATTGAAGAATTCCGTAGTGCTTTGTTCGAGATGCATCCTGACAAGGCCCCTGGCCCTGATGGCTTTAATCCGGCCTTTTATCAAAAATTTTGGCCGGTTTTAGGTCAAGATATTTTTCAGGCTGGATGTAATTGGTTGGAGCAAGGTACATTTCCTAAAGGCCTAAATGATACTATAATCACTCTTATACCAAAATGTGAGGAACCAACAACTATGCGTGATCTTAGACCCATTGCACTTTGTAATGTTGTCTATAAAATTATCGCTAAAGTGTTAGCGAATCGGTTGAAACCTTTACTTCCTGCACTTATCTCTGAAAATCAATCGGCATTTATTAAGGGTCGATCCATTTATGATAATGTTCTCATAGCTTTTGAAGTGATCCATAGTATGAAGCGGAATATTTATCGCAACAAAGGTGCAGTTGCTTTGAAAATTGATATTAGCAAAGCCTATGATCGGGTAGACTGGAATTACTTGTTTGCTATCATGGCTAAATTGGGATTTTCTGATAGGTGGTTGAAGTTGATCAAGATGTGTGTCACCTCTGTTCAGTACTCAGTAAAAGTGAATGATCAACTTGTTGGCCCGTTCTCTCCTGAGAGAGGTCTCAGACAGGGGGACCCCTTATCTCCCTACTTGTTCTTATTCTGTGTGGATGGCCTGTCTGCCTTGTTATCTGATGCGGAACATAAAGGCAGATTACATGGGGTCAGGGTATGCCGTAGGGCCCCGTCGATATCTCATTTATTATTTGCAGATGATGCCTTTTTGTTTTTCAGGCTAATATTGATGAAACCAAGGAAGTGAAGAGGTTGCTGTCTGTGTATGAGCTTGCTTCAGGGCAGGCGATCAATTTTGCGAAATCAGGAGTCCTTTGTAGCAGCAATGTTGCCCCTATCTTTGCTGATGCTATCTCTCATATTATTGGTGTATTCCTCCCAATCAACACTGGTCGCTATTTGGGGTTACCTTCACTTGTTGGGAGAAAAAAGAAGGCTATCTTTGCCCACTTCAAAGCTAGATTGTGGCAGAAATTACAAACTTGGCGAAGTAGACCTATTTCTAAAGTAGGAAGGGCAATTCTCATCCGTGCAGTGGGTCAGGCTATACCGGTATATTTTATGAGCATTTTTCTACTTCCAACTTCCACTGCAGATAAGCTTCAAAGAATGTTGAATTCTTTTTGGTGGGGTAATAAAAAGGATGGGTATCGGGGGATTAATTGGATGGCATGGGATAAATTGTGTGTTCAAAAGGATGATGGAGGTTTGTGTTTTCGTGATTTCACGGCTTTTAACTTAGCAATGTTGGGTAAACAAGGATGGTGTTTGATGTTATCCCCAGATTCTCTTGTCAGTAGAATTTTCAAAGCCAAATACTACCCAGAGGGGGAATTCTTGAGTGCTCGGTTGGGTCACTCACCTAGTTATATTTGGCGGAGTATCTGGAGCTCCCAATTATTGCTTGAGCAAGGAGTTCGGTGGAAGATTGGGAATGGTCAAAATATTCGAGTTTGGCATGATCCTTGGCTTCGTGGGGAGGGTCTAAAGAAAATTACATCTCCCATTATTGCGGGTTTGGAAGGATTGAAGGTGGCTGACTTGTTTATCCTCAATTCATCTGATTGGGATATTGAATTGCTTCATGAACTGTTTTCTCCAGAAGATGTACATGCAATCAGACGAACACCAGTAAGGGTTTCAAGACGGGTCGATTCACTCATTTGGCATGGTTCTAAAGATGGCTGTTATTCTGTGAAAAGTGCCTACCGATTAGCTAAAGAGGGGTTGGAGGATAACGCAGAATTACATATCACTGGCGATTGGAACCTCATTTGGAAAGCAAATGTCCCTTACAAAGTCCGGTACTTCTGCTGGCGTCTTGTCCGTGACTGTTTACCTAATAGAGTTCGTTTGAGAGTAAAAGGTGTTGATGTATGTGAATCTTGTGTCATGTGCTCTGAGGATATTGAGGATTCCTGGCATTTATTTGTTCTATGTCCGAAGCTGCAAGAGGTTTGGGAAGAGACGGGACTGTTGCATTTTATCACTGCATTAGCTGCTGATGCAGAAAATTTTTCTGCATTTTTCTTTGCTATCTGCAGGTCCGGAGGTAGGATACAGGTCGAGAAATTTATGGTTACTCTTTGGAGCTGGTGGCGTGCCAGAAATACACTTCTATGGCGTCAGGTATCCATGACACCTGCTGAAATCGTGCATGGCGGGATGCGTTGCCAAGCGGACTGGCAGCAGGCACAAGCCTTGAAACTCGGAACTCGACAACCTCAATCTGCCTCCCTGTGTGATTCACTTTGGCACAGACCACCGTTGGGCACGTTCTCATGCTGCTTAGATATGGCACTCTTCTCAGCGACTAATCAGACAGGTATGGGGGCAGTTCTAAGGGATTCAACAGGGCGGTTCATCATTGGCAGAACAAACACAGTGGATTACCTTATGGATGTCAGGGAGGGAGAGGCTTTTGCACTCTTACAGGCGATCAAATGGATTAGGGAGCTGGGCTATCAGAATGTTACGCTAGAGATTGATTCCAAAGTGACCAGTACTGCTATTAGGTCTACTGCAATTGACAACTTTGAGTTCGGTGATATTATTGCAGAGTGCAAGAGCCTTCTTGAAGATAATAACGGATTCTCTGTCTGTTTTATTAGGAGACAAGCAAATAGCGTGGCCCATGCTTTGGCTAGGTCCGCTTCTCATAATGCGAGTCTGACTCTTTATGATGTTATTCCAAGTTTTATTTCGTTCTCTATGTTGAACTATTGTTGTTCTTTGGCTCATTAATGAAACTCCTTTTCAAAAAAAAAAAAAAAATATTTGATTGGTTGGACTAATTTCATACAGAATTATAAAAACGGTTATGATATATACAGCCGTTAGGGCTGTATATAAACATTTAATAGGTAATATATTTATGTGTATTTCTAATATTTGTATAAATTATTGTATTGAACTTTTAAATAAATTAAATACAATTGTATACTTCTAATATTTACATTAATAGAATTTATTGTATTTAGAACTTCAATGTAATAATAAAAGTAAGGTGTCTTTTATGCTTACTTTGTTTTTAAGAAAGTAAAGTAATATTTACTTTGTCAAAAACAAAATAAGCTTAGTGTAACTCATAAATGTAAATAATACAATAATAAATATCAATAGATTACCTTATTGAATGCTTATATACAGCCCTTATATGTCATAACCCTTATAAAAAAACAAAAATATTTTGTTGGTATATCAATTAATTCATAAAAAAAAACATAGTTTTTTACAAGTTCAAAATAAATTTAGATATAAAATGTTTTATACTCAATGAAATATATAGATTTTAATTTTTTGGTGAGACACGCAAAATATGAGATAAATTTTTATTTTATTTTATTTTGTTCACGTATATATAAATGTTAACATGTTCTTGGTATATAATCAGTGAAAATAATAAAATTAATTATTAAACAGAAAACCCTATTTTTTATATCTAAAATTTGTTAATTTATGAACGTTGGGCTTTCAATTATACTACGTTAAACATAAGATTGTAATTGATAGACAATAATAGGAGTATAGCATATCCCTTATTTCACTCTAACATTTAATCAACATGGCTTAACTTGCAAGAAATTGTCACATCACATTCAGATATAATTTTATTTTTAACAATAATAATAAAGTAACATTATTTCATAAATAATAGTAAGAAGAAATAAGAGCAAATGTATGGTTTTAACTTCCTTTAACACTTTGATTCAATAATTTACTCTCTTATTTCTGAAGCCCAACAACTTTCTATACGAAATTCGGGGTCACCCTTTCGGCCCAATCTTCTTTGACTAGTGTACCACATTTCACTTTTTTTTTTTTTTTTTTAAGAAAATATTTATCAAGTACTACTTACACTAATTTAAAAGAAAAAAAAAAAAGGAAATTATTTTTGTTAGGAAAAATAACGAAATTGTTTTTAGGGAATAATTTTTTACCTGAATTTTTAGTATTACACTAATCAGTCCCATTGTATTTAAAATAGGGTCACTTACATAAAAAATCATAACTAATAATATTATTATTGTTTGATCAATTTTGATAGTTTAATTGTTAATATATAGGTACCATAGCGAACACCATATATCAAAACTGTTAATTTTTATTTTATTAAATGTCAGATTAATTTTTTAAAAAGGGTAACCGGTGAAATGGGCAGCCGAAGGTATATTTCTTTAACTATCGGTATCTTTTGGCATGATATAACTAAAATTAGTATTTGACAAAACTGTATTTAAATTTTAAAATTTGAATTTCCTTGTAAATCTCCCTTTAAAATACATTATAAAGTCCATAAATCTCGATAAAATTAATTACTTAGTTTCTTCATCCATCAATTTTAGGATAGATAAGTACAAGGTCCTTATGTTTTTACTTAACAAATCAAAGATTCATCGTGTTATTATAAAATTCTTAAATTTTATTGTAATCAACTTTTAGTTTCTCTATTTGTTTTTTACATTAAAGTACAAAACTATCCTTAATTACATAAATAAGAAACTCATCTTTAATTTTTCAAAGTTTATCAAAATAATTTTAGTGAAATTTGTGTACAAATTCAATGTATATTAATTAATTTATAAACAAAATTCTATTATTTATTCTCTTATATTTTTATTAGGCAAATTTTTTTGAATGAAGGTTGGGACGCGCAGACAGCCGGACATCCCAACTAGGTTGGCACCTCCGGCAAAGCCTGCAACCCGAATTTTATTAAAAATAAAGAAAAAAGAATACAAAGGGGGAGAAGCCAAAAATAAAGGGGAAAACAAGAACCAAAAAACTATCTAACACGAACATGCGCTACATTACATAAATCATCGAAAACGAAGGCCTGACAGGAGGACGGTGCTGCTGCCCACCACGTTTTTGTTGCTGCTGTTTGACCAATGCTTGCAAGACAGTCCGCATATCGATTACCCTCCCTGAATATGTGTGAAGCTCTCTAGTTCATTTCTGATAATTTCTGAAGACAGGAAATCCAATCCTTTTTAACTTGCCAAGGCACATCCCTGGAGAGCTTGTTTAGAAGAGAGATGACATAGTTGGAATCCGACTCAATCCACAGAGATTTCCAATTTCTGTCCCAGGCCTCCCCAACCGCCATAATCACAGCCTTCAGTTCTGCAAGCATAGCAGTAGACTGTTGCAAAGGGGCCGTAAAACATCCCAGAACAAATCCCTTGTGATTACAGAATATACCCCCTATACCAGCTCTTTCGTTAGGGCCCGAAGCTCCATCCGAGTTGATTTTTATCCAGCTAATCGGAGGCGGGATCCAGCGGACAATCCTGATGTCCGGTTCAGGCGGAGGGCGTTGTGGAGTAGCAGTATACACAGCAAATTCATTGATAAGATTCAGCAGTTTGTAAATAATCATTTGGATTGAAGGGAGGTCTTGATCAAAGATAGCCCGATTTCTGATATACCAGATGTACCATATACATGTAATTGCAGAGAAGAGCCAACGTTTTCTGCTTCGTCTACTAAGCTGAACGTTTCTGATTTGATTACAGAACTCCGTCAAGGAGAATGTCGGACACCTTACCGAATTTTCACAGCAAACTATCCTTCATAGTCTAGCAGAAACTTTACAAGTAAAGAACAGATGCTCCAAGGTTTCTCCATTTTCTTTACACAGTTCACAGCGCTGCGCCATGCAGTAACCACTGTATTGCAGCTTATGTTGGACTGATAATCCTCCATGAAGAAGTAACCAGCGGGTCAGAGACCTTCTAGGCGGAATGAAGGCAGTCCAGATCATTTTACTCCAATTAACTGTATCACGCTGCTGCAAGTTACCGTATACATCTTTGACCGTAAGTCTGCCTGACTCAGCGGGTTTCCAAATACAGCAATCCTCGGTGCCGAAGCTGTCAATTTGCATTATGTTATCCTGTATATGTGCAGGAAGGAAATCAAGATTGGCCCAATTGCCGTTTTCGCGGAGTTCAGACAACGGCTTAAAGAGGTTAACTTGAAGTCTTTTTGGGATGCTCATCTGATCTGCTACAGTCGGTTCGATCCAGTTTGCAATCCAGAAGTTCAGTTTGGATCCCTCGCTAAACCACCAGACAGTGTCTCTCATGACAATTCCGTAAATCAGCTTCAAAGAACACCACACGGTTGAATTATAGATGTATCGCCTCTCTAAGCCTGAGGTGCCCAAGAATCTGCATTTCAGCAGAGAGACTATGAACCCATTCCCCTGTAAGATGTCCCAACATAGCTTAGCCATAAGAGCCAGATTAAACATTTTAAGCTCCTTAATACCCAGGCCTCCCTGTCCGATGCTCAAACAGCAAATGCTCCATGGTACCGTGATGAATTTTCGTTGATCCTTATCTCCGGTCCAGAGGAAATTGCGAATAGCCTTGCTGATTCTCTTAATCAACCCACAAGGCCATTTGTAAATCATGAACGAGTGAACAAGTGCACCGGTCATAGATGATTTGATTAGAGTAAGTCTTCCAGCCATTGAGAGTGACTTACCTCTCCAGAGATTGAAGCGGCTAAGGAATTTGTCAGCAAGCGGCTGCAAGTGCCGAGTTCTGGGTGCTCCCTGGAACAACGGGACTCCTAAATAATTGATGGGAAGTGAAACAATCTTAATTCCCAGAATCTCCGCCATCCTACCTTTTCGAGCTGCTGGAATATGATTTCCAAATATGGCCTGAGATTTGTCCCAGTTAACCGCCTGACCAGACATTGATTCGTACAGGTCAAAAATTTCTTTAATGCACCTCATGTTTCTAAGCGATGCCCTGCAGAAAATCAACATGTCGTCGGCATACAGGAGATGAGAAGGAAATCCAGTATCCTTGGTATATCCCATAGGAAGAAGACTTCCATCTTCCACCTTTTTGGTGATCCATCTACCCAAAAAATCCTCCGCCAGGCCAAAGAGAGTGGATGAGAGAGGGTCACCCTGTCCGACACCGCATGAGCAGCTGAAGAAGCCTTTAATACCACCCCCAATAGAGATTGACATCCTTGCAGATCTTAGAATCTCCAGAATCCAGTTTCTGAACTTGAGAGAGAAGCCAAAGGAGTCAAGGACAGCAAGCAGAAAATTCCAGTCTAAGGTATCAAAGGCCTTCCTGATGTCAATTTTCAGAGCCAGATTACCCCTAAAGCACTTTTTTTTTAGTAAGTTAACACCCTCAGATGCAGCATCAATGCATTGGTGGATGCTTCTGCCAGAAATGAGGCCAAACTGATTATTCGATGTAATTCTAGCATCAATAGGCGCAATTCTGTTTGAAAGGATTCTAGAGATGATCTTGTAGTTGAAATTTCCCATTGCTACCGGTCTGAATTGATGAACCTCATTGGCTCCTTCAGTCTTGGGAATAAGAGAGATGATACTCGAGTTCAATCCAGGGAGCATGTAACCAGTGTCAAAGAAACTAATCACCATCCTGCACACATCAGGACCTGTAATATCCCAGTAATGTTGGTAGAATGCGCCACCAAAACCATCAGGCCCAGGAGAACTGTCTCTGCTCATGTGGAAAACTGCATCCCGAATCTCAGAAATACTCGGTTTCCTTGTCAGCTCTTCATTATCACTGTCAGTCACACTGCCTGGGATAACAGCATTAATTACATCATAGTTTATTTGTCTTACTTGGCCGGTGAAGAGGGTCTCATAGTAATTGATCACATGCTGTCCAATCGTCCTTTCATCATTCACTATTACGCTATCAATTAGAAGGCAATCCAGCGAGGATTGAACCTTTCTAATTTTTGCCGAGCGGTGGAAAAAGGAAGAGTTCCGATCCCCGACATTAAGCCATTTTTCTCTGCTTTTATCCCTGAGTAGCATTTCTTGGTTGAGCAACTGAATCTCAAGATCGCGCTGTGCATCCTTCTCTTGAGCAAATCGAATGTCGTTCAGTCCTTCTCTGGCAATTAGACCATGTATCTCTTCTATCTTCTTCAAAGCATTAGCTATGTTATTTTCCACTCTCCCAAAAACCTCATTGTTCCAGATTCTGAGCTTAGGCCGAAGAGTTTTAAGCTTATGACATAGCAGTTGCGCTGGAGTATAGAGCTTGAAGCCCAGTGATCAGCAACTAGTTGATGTAAAGAGTCGTGAGTGGTCCACATGGAGTAGAAACGAAATCTTCCCTTACGGATAGTTCCATTGATACAAGATAGAAGGATCGGGGAATGATCCGAATTAGCTCGAGGCAGAACCGAGCATAAGATCCTGTCCCAGCTATCAATGAAAGATTCATTCACCAGAGCTCTATCAAGCTTGCTCTCCACATGATCAACACCTATTCTGCCATTAGTCCAGGTGTAAGGAAGCCCGCTGCTTTCCACTTCAGTCAATTCTGCAGCACTAATGAAATCCCTGAATTCCCTGCAGCTTCTAGAGGAAGGAGGTCTACCAGTTTTCTCATAAGCACCTTTGATTGCATTGAAGTCCCCAACCACCATTCGGTTTCCGTTACCATCCATCCCAGAGATTGAATCCCAAAGGAGATGCCTCCTATCTGCGCTGTTCTTCCCATAAACAAAGGAAAGATGAAAGTTCTGAGCATTTAAAGAGTATCTCAAGGTGATGTGCTGCTCATGGTTTATAATATCTTGACAACAATTTCTGATTCCCGTCTTACAGAAAAGCCATATGGAATTGCAGTCATTCCTGCAAATAAAATGAAGCCTCAGAGATCTCCATAATGTATCAGTTATTCTGTCAAACTCCACCATTGGCTCTGATAAACAAACAAAGTCTAGTCTGTTGGTGTTACATAAGAGCTTTAGAGCCCTTTGGGTACCCGAGTTATAGATTCCCCTACAGTTCCAGTACAGACAGATCATGTAAAAGTGCTATTGGGCCGAGCACAGCCCCTCACACGGGCATCGATAGATTTGGCTTTGGATTTTTTCCTAGAGGTAATCCATTGACTTCCCTCAGTGTCAGCTTCCGAGCGTTGCTCCTCTTCATATGTCACATCCTTAGAACCCGATTTATTTATCAAAACTTCTTTCCCTTTAGACGCTGAGTTATGTATGATAATTTGCAAAGGATTGTCCATCTTCAGATTTTCAGCATCCCCCTTCGAACCACTTTCATCATTCCTCTCTTGCTCTTTTACCGTGCCTTCCGAGGAGGGCGAGTTCCTTTCAGCAGCTTTCCCCTGCTTTTTCTTTTGTGTGTTCCGTCGAGTATCAGAGCTAGAATTGCGCCGGCACTGGGCAGATGTGTGTCCAATGGAAGAGCACGTACCACAAAGCTCAGGCAGATTCTCATAGTCCACATAAACCCAATGTTTGTGATTAGTCGTGTCTAATCTAATCTCTGATTGAATCTCCTTGGACAAGTCAATGTCAACTAAGACTCTTGCATAGTGCCCAAATTCTCCGCTTACAGTATTGTGATCAAAGCGAATGGGAACTCCAATCGCTCTAGCAATATTTGCAATAATTCTGGTGTCCCAAAATTCCCAAGGTAAGTTGAAAATACGAATCCATACCTAAGCCGAGGTGTTTCTATACAGTTCAGGGCAGAAACCCGGAGTCCATAGAGAGAATCTAATGATGCCAGGTTTAAGCGCAATGGATCCTTGTCCCCAGATAGCATGAAGGGCATCTTCAGAAGGCATGATGATCTGATAGAATCCTTTCCCCAGCGAAATCAATTGCCAGTCGAATTTTCGCTTCCAAACTTGATTCAGTTTGTGTTTGAGATCCGCATGCTTCCACGGTCGATCCCCTTTGCTCAATGTAACTCGACCAATCACCGAGTACTGGACCTTCTTAATTCTCTCCTCATAAATTTCCTGAGGAATACGAACTGCCTTGAATCCTCCCTCCTCAGAGATAAGTGGTTGCGATGGAGACGGGATCGTTGTGTGCTTCACTTCGCCCTTTACTGCCTCTGCAAATGAAGGTTTCTTCTTGGATGTTGAATTGGAGAAGTTTTCGAAAGCTTTCCTATCAAACAGGTGTGCAATTGCAAACGGCGAGCCGCCGGTTGCCGGAGAAGAAGGTTTCGCCATGGAGTTAGGTTTACGGCGCCGCCATCCCAATCATTATTAATTGAAAAAGTTTGGGGGTGCAACACGAGGACTTCCCAAGAGGTCACCCATCTTAGTACTACTCTCGCTCAAGCACGTTTAACTTCGGAGTTCTGATGGGATCCGGTGCATTAGTGCTGGTATGATCGCACCCATATTTTTATTAGGCAAATGATATATACAACCCTAAAGGTTGTATATAAGCATTAATTCTCCATATGTTTTCAATAAAATAAAATCAAAATCTTAATTCTAAAGCATTTATTTACATTGGAAATATAATTACTTTACTAGTTTTTATGAGTATTTAATAAAGTATCAATAAATTTTATTATAAAATTATCTTAAAAAACAAAATTAACACTAATAATAGTAATTAGTGGGTTCTTATTTACAGCCCTTAGGGCTGTAAATATCAGGACCCATTTATTATCATTTTTCTTTAATCTTTATTATAATATTTTTAAATTAACATTAAATATTATTATAAATTTTTAATAATATATCATATTTTTTATTCATTTTATTTTAAAGATGAAAAAAAATAACTTCTACAATTTTATACAGTTGTTCTTTTATTTTAATGATTATGGTTGCAAATCTTCTAAATTAAAACGAATATACACTGAATTGTCTTGAAGTTTTAAGAGGGTTTGTCCCTATATGGACCTGAAAAGCCCTTTCTCTTTACACCGACCTAATAACCATAATATCATCTAGGGACAATAAGATAACTTCACTTATTGGACCCTTATAAAAAGATAAGTTTATCTCTTCTTAGGAGAAGCTTTACTTTCCACTTTGAGTAATTTCTTCACAATCTTAATGACTTTGTGATCAGAATGTATTTAGAAGATCCACCCCAGTACAAGTTAACCTCTAAAGTTATCGATCGAGCTCTTAGACCAGTCCCAACTTATTAAAATATTTTTCATTTATTGTTTTAATAAATAAGTTCTATAATTATATAAAAAAAAAATAAACCAATTATTTAATACTCGATAGATTATGATTATGTAGAAAAATAAAATTAAAAACTAATAAAATTGAAAAGGTATATGTTTTAATATTAAAAATACAATAAAATGCATGTTTGATATTTTAAATTTTACTAAGTATAATTTGATTATTGGCTCAAACATAAAAAAAAGTTGATGAAAGCAAAAGCTGAAAGATTATATAATTATTTCTAAATATATAAGAAATGACTAGTGTGTTAAGTAAAAATAATGGACCATGAAATTGTTTACCCTAGATTTTATATGAAATAATAAGTGAACAGTAGGTTGGATAACCTGTGGAGCTACCTGTTGAAGAACAGGTTCCATCATGGGATGAACAATAGACGAGTGAACATAGACCATTATGCAACGGACTTCGATCCACGCTCACCGCACCAAATAATAAGGAATATCCTTGAGTGTGCTTAGCTGAAGCTTCTAGTGACCTGAAAGATAGAAAACAGTCAGACAGGGGACCGGTGACTGGCAAACCCTCTCTGATGCCTAAATCAGTATAGGTAAATATGTAATTTGGGAGAATGTAGTAGTATTCAGGTATATAGAATTGTGTACCTATCATCTTGAACTTGGCGCTATTTATAGGCATTTAAATCTGTGCCTGGAAACACGTATCACCTTAAAATTGGTTCGGAAGCTAAATTCCCGCAATAGTTGACTTTGACGTGTGTTCTTGAATCCGAGGTCTTATCCTCCTTATTGCTTCTGGAAAAGCCCTTTGATCCTGAGTGGGCTGACCAGATATATAAGACAATGGGCTTGGGCTTACTTCCTTAAGCCCAGTCCCATATTTCATACCATATCAATTAGTAATAAGTTACACCACTACCTGAGAATCGAGCTCCATAATAATGTAACCAAAACCTTTTTCTCTAAGCAAGATCAAAGTTGAAGTATAAGCCCCATAATTCAGCTAAAATTGTTGTGCACACACCCAAGTTCGTTGCGAAATCCCCAAAAGAATCGCCAACCATGTCTCTAATCAAACCTCCCTTAAAAGCTAATCTTGGGTTCCCTTTACTCGCTCCATATGAATTCATTTTCACCTAACCCAAATTAATTAGGGGGCTTCGAACCAACTTGGATCTCGTTACTAACTGAATTACGCAACCTTGTGAGAATTTTTTATTTCAGTTTTGATTACATGACGTTGCATTACGGAAATACTAAAAGGGACCCTAAGTTTTATAGTTATAGTTTTTAGTTTATAAACTAGTTTTATAGTTTTAATTAGTCGCAGAACTCATGGGGCTGTGTAATTCAGTTCGTAACGAGATCCAACTTGGTTCGAAGCCCCCTCATTTGGGTTGGGTGAAAATGAATTTAGATGGAGCGAGTAAGGGGAATCCAAGATTAGCTTTTACGGGAGGTTTGATTAGATACATGGTTGGTGGATGTTTTGGGGATTTCGCAACGAACTTGGGTGTGTACATAACAATTCTAGCTAAGCTATGAGGCTTATACTTTGGCTTAGATCTTGCTTGGAGAAAAGGTTTTAGTTACATTATTATGAAACTCGATTCTCAGGTAGTGGTGCAACTTATTACTAATGCTTCGTACTCCCAGCATCACTACTTTTGATTAATTAAAAAATATAAAGAGTTTAATGAACGAAATTGGGCTGTTATAAAATTTTAATGTAACTGAGAATTGAAACATTTTTTTTATCTAACAGATATTATAAGGTTTGTTGATCAAAATTTAATCTATGGATTTCTTATTCTATTAGAATAAAATTAGCCTAATGCCCCTCAGTCCCCTTAACTTGTTCAAATTGGTCATTTTACCCCCTCAACTTATGGAATGTCCTATTTACCCCCTTAACTCCATAAAAGTCGTATTTCTCACCCCCTCAACTTGTCCATTTACCCCCTCAACTCATAGAATGTCCTATTTACCTCCTTAACTCCATAAAAGTGGTATTTTTCACCCCTTACAATCCGTTATCGAGGCCTAAATTGATAACATTTTTTAAACATTAAACCTATATTTATGAGATTTTGTATATGGAACCTAAATTGATACTTCTCCAAAAACCATAGACCTATTTTGATACTTTATCCCTACATATAATGTCTTTAACTTGTTTATATTAATGTTCTTGCTATTTGTATCTTTTATTCATTCTTTCTTTTTTCAACTTTTTTGGCTAGTTAAATTTTGATTATCTAATTATTGTAATACAATATTATTGTAATAAAACACATGAAGGATCAATATAATTATCAAATTAAAACAAAATAAAAACTTGATATTAAAAAATATATTTTCAAACTCATTTAAATAAGTCCTATTAATTTTGCACTATAAAGGGGTAAGAAATATCATTTTTATGGAGTTAAAGGGGTAAATAGGATCATAAGGGGTGAGAAATACCACTTTCATGGAGTTAAGGGGGTAAATAGGACATTCGATGAGTTGGGGAAGGCTAAAATGACCAATTTAGACAAGTTAAAGTGGTGAGAAATACAATTTTTATGGAGTTAATGAGGTAAATAGAACATTCAATGTGTTGGAGGGGTAAAATGACCAATTTGGACAAGTTAAAGGGGCTGAAGAAGTATTAAGCCAATAAAATTTTAAGATTCAACCAAACATGGTAATGAGTTTCCAATATAATGAGCATTCCACTGCAAAGGTCATTACATCTTACCAAACAGACCCTTAACACGATATGTAAATTCATTAAAATGATTGGTTAAGATAAAAATATGGGTTCTTCATCAAATATCTGAATCTTAGTGAGAAGAGACAATGCATGCGAATATCAGATGATGATATTATATGGCGGTTCGAAGGGATAATTTGCCACGTGTTAGACATTAATTTTCTTAGTATAGGTAAAAAATTATGTACTTGCATTAGTACAATTTGTATTTTGTATTGTTTTTTTATTTTTATAAATATATTTAAGTAGCATTTTTTCATACAGAGTGAAGCCCTTGAAGTTTCGAGGGCTGGCTCCACAACTATAATTGTTAATACTTTGGTGTTGTTAGGTTTATAACAAAATTACATATTATAAATCTTGCTACAAAAAACAGTAACAAAAAAAATCTAAAAAAATGATAACATAGACAAATTAGATATAACTTATGGTTTAAAAAACGGCTTAATATATAAATACACACTTCAACTTGGTAAGTTTTTGCTTTTAGCACCCTCAACTAAAAGTCGGGGACGTGAGTTTACAATTCCCCTTCATCATTTCCTTATTCTTTGTTTATTTTTGTTGTTGATTTCTTTACACAACCAGACAACCAGCTAACATGTCTGGTACCAAACAATTCCCTTCACCTCCAAGATTATCTTTTTTTTAGCTATCTACCCGTTAACTCACTACCCAAATACACATTATGGCCTTAGATGGAATCATAAATGTCAATTATTTATTTACATTAGCATTCTTTCTTAGTCTCGCTTGGTACCTATTTTTGCCTCGTTTAACAGCTTCGTCAATGGTTGTCCTTACGCTCGCTAGCTCTTCAATCGGTATGGAACTTATTTCCTTCCATGTTTACTCTTTTACTTCTTCCTATTTTCTAGCCTAATGGTCTTGACTCTTTTTTTTTTTATTACAACCTTGGCTCTCTAGTAGGCCATTAAAATTGCAAATAAAGATTTGAGGGGATAGGAGGAAGTATTAATTTGGTAACTTTACCGGTGGTAACTTTGATTTCTAGGTTTGGGTCAGTTTTTGAATGTGAGTTCTTAGATGATGGCTTTAGTGGGTGCTGCAGATTAAGTTAGAGATTTTGGGTTGAAAATTGAAGATCAGCAACGGGATAGAAATGATAAAACTATAATTTACCTTTTTTACATTTTGTTTTTTTATTAATGTAACAATTTAATTCCACATGTTAAATTTTTGACACCTCACACACTAGTTATGCGTGAAGATCACAGACCATAAAAGCAAATATTGTATTATAATTTAGTGCGGTGGAAGTTCAAATTAGCCAAATACAGGGTGTAATAGGTCCAAGTGAAAGTTGAGGGTGCTAATTTGCCAAGTTGAAGGATGTATTTATATATTAAGCCAAAAAAAACGGATATATTCCACCAAAAAAAATTAGATATAACTTATAAACAAAATTAACAAGAAAAAAAACTGCAAGAAAAGTGAAAAAAAAGGAGTATTTTGCATATGAAGAATAAGAAAAATGTACCTAAAAATATTAGGCAAAAAACATTATTAGGCCCTTGATCTTTCATTTTTTGGTTCATTAAGTCCTCGATCTTTTATTTGGATATATTAAACCCTTAATCATTTATTTATTTTTTGTCTCATTAAACCCTTTATGACCAAATTAGTAAGTTATGAACATCTAATTCTATTAAAAATACGTTATTAACTTCATCTGTATTTGAAATTATTAAAAAAATATTTTTTACAGTTTGAATTAAGGTTTTAACAGTTTTCCTACAACTACATTATACATCCAAAACTGCATTCAAACAGTGAAAAAATACAAATTTCGAATGCAGGTGCAATGAATAATAATCTGTTAACCGAATTTTACATTCAAAATTACTTATTTTCCTTATAAAGGGCTTAATGAGACCAAAGATAAATGATCAGGGACTTATTAATGTATCCAAATTAAAGATCAAGGGCCTAATGAACCAATAAATGAAAGATTAGAGACCTAATGATGCTTTTTGCCAAAATATTATTTTAGCATATGATATTCAAAAAAAATAACATGATGATATTTGAAAAAAAAACATATTAATATTGAATGAAAAAAAAAGACACATACACTTAATTTTTCTTGGATTTTTGTTGAAGATGAGCTGGATTTTCACATTTGGAATTAAATTACCATGTTGCTTAATTCTTTCAAAAAGTATATACTCATATCATTAATCTCTAGTTTTTGAATTCATATGTTAATAGCCATACATTGGAATTATCATTTCAGTTATAAAGTTGGTACATTTAGTAAATTATTCCAAAAATAATCCATTTCAATATTTAAAAAATCAAATTTGAGTGAATTTATTAAACATTGCTCACTTCATAGCTGAACTAGGGCAACAGGAAGGGAATATATCTGATTTTAAGGCCAAATTAGCCTTTAATTCCCGTACAGAAATTTTCACATGCATCTTAATTAGTAAGTGAATTTGCTCATTCACCATTAGATATAGACTTATTAAATCTAAATCTCATAATGCTTTGAATCTCCACCTAAATTTAATAGTGAATGAGCAAATTCTACATGCTCATTAAGGTGCATGTGATCAAGACTGAATTTACGTATATTGTTGCTTTTTATTTTGATAAATTTAAAGAAATATTGAATTAGGTTGGTAATTTTTTATAATTATTATAAAAGTAATGTTGTTAGCTATAATAATAATGATGATAAAGCAAAACAGCATAAGGAAGGAACAAAATTACATTATTTGTACAGAAAGAAAGAAAATATATAAGAAATCACATGAATTATACAAATAATGAAATGAAAATGAAAATAAAAAGTCTGCCAACAAGCCCTTTAATTTCAGTCCCGCAACCCTAAAAGAATGAACTCAGAATCCCCAAACCCCAAATAAAATAAAATAAAATAAAATAAAATAAAATCATCCGATTTTTTAAAAGAAAACCCCAAAAGCCAGAGCCACAAGAGAAGCAAAAGCAGCCGGTACAAAAGTAGTAGCATCAGAAGCCGGGCTTGGAGCTGGTGATTCCTGAGCTGAAACGGCTGAAATAGCCATTAGGACAACAACAATAGCCATGAACACTCTCATCTTCAAAGCCTCCATTCTAGTATTATTTTTATGGAATGTCGCTTTGAGATGAGATGAGATTATTATTTCTTACAGAAAATACGAGATTATTGCAGTTGATAATAAGTTGGGATTTGGGTTGTCTTAAATAGATGAAATGAAGAGACAAAAGTAGGGCTAAGACAGAAGAGAGAGCACATGGTCGTGCTTTCTTTTTCTTATTTTAGGAGTTTGTTGGGACAGGGTGTCCTCCTTCGGTGCCATACAGCTGTTGCCAACCGTTTTTTGTCCGTTCCTATGGGCCACAACTGCTTAACCACTCCCCGCTTTTTTCTATTCTTCTGTTTTACCCCCCGGCATCTGCATGTTCTACGGTCTTTATTCCAGCTTTGGAGGGTATAATGGAGAATTCAGTGGTTTCTTTGAATGGTTCCAGGATCTTTATTCCAGATATTTTTCATGTGATTGCGGTTTTAATTTCGTTTGATTGAGAGCTGACATCTGGATATCTGTTGTTGAATACTTTATAATTATTCTTTCGTTTGTAATTTGTTGTCCTAACTTCGGTTATGGTAATGATGATTAGTTTAGTTGTATCCTATTTAGTTGGAGTAATTAATAAACCAAGACTTAATTTCGAATTTCATGATGCTTGCCGCTCCTCCAATTTTGGGTTTATAGCTCTTCTTCTCTTACTTTCCTTCTACCAAATAATAATACTACAAATAAAGCCATTTTATTCATACAGTGATTTTCACATTATCTGACCAAGTGAATTTGGTCAGTTACTATTAGATTTAGATTTGTTAAAATCATAAGGTGGAAATTAAAACAATCATATGGCTTAAATTTACACTTCTTTTTTTTTGGTAGAAACAGAAAAGGAAAAAACAAACAAACAAAAAGAAAACATATCATGGGATGAGCCTATGGAAGCTAACCTCAATCCTATCTTCTAAAAGAAAAGAAGAGAGAAAAATAGGAGGATCAGAAAGGGTAGTGACGCCCAACGTCCCCTCATGACCAGCCGCCGCCAAGCGATCAGCAACCCGGTTCTGCTCTCTGAAAATGTGGTTGAACTTTATGAATTCAAAGGAAGCGCAGAGCCTTTTAATAGCTTTGATAAGGTTTCGGCTATTAAGACAAATAGCATGATTCTCAGAAATCAATTTAATGGCCTCCATGTTATCAGACTCAACAGATAACATCTTTAAACCCAGACTCTTGGCAAGCTTGATACCAGAGAGAATTCCCCAAAGCTCCGCTGAAAAGGAAGAGTCCAACCCCAGATTCTGGGTGAACCCAGACAGCCAGGCGCCCCCCGGTTCTCTAAGAACACCTCCGGCAGCAATCTTCCCATTATTGAGGCAAGAGCCATCCGTATTCAATTTCACCACCCCTTCTCTCGGCCTGCTCCAACATAGGAGGTGGACATCTCTCTTCTGGGTAGACCTGGCAAGGGAATCCCCTTTGAAACTCTCAGTAATATTAGAGAGTTTTTCCAAGAAGAATTCAACTAAGTTAGGAACAAAAACAGTTTTATCATCAAAAATCTCCTCGTTCCTCCACTTCCAAATTTGGTGACAGATGATAGCAAAGAAAATATCACCATGCTCCATGTTAGCCAGTAACTTCCCACTAACACCATCAGAGAACCAGTCACGCTCAGAGTGGGCAAGGAAGGAAGAAAGAATGTGGTGTGGGAGAATTTTCTTCCACACCTCTTTACTCTTAGAGCAGTCCCTAAGAGCATGGCACAAAGTTTCATCATGGCCTCTGCATCTACTGCAAGCTCCTGAATCCACCAGATGTCGTCTATGCCTATCCGAATTAGTAAGTAACATGTCCTTAACCCCCAGCCACAGGAAACTCCTAATACGGTAAGGGACTTTTAGGGCCCAAATGAATTTCCAAGTATCAGAGATAGGACCGGACCTGTTGAGGGTAAATGATTCAAAGGCCGATTTGCAGGAATAAACACCATTGTTAGTCAGGGCCCAGCAATGCCTATCCTTATCTTCCTCTTGATTACTTATCTTCACTCCTCTAATTCTAAGGAGAGTATCCAGGCTAAAGAAGGTATCAAACTTAGACCAAATCCAGTCCCCCTCAGAATCAACCACATCGGCGATCCTCCAATTACAGATATTACTAGGCGGAGGGGAGCTACACACTTCTAATAACGGTTTGTCTCCAATCCAGATATCATTCCAGAAACTGATGGATATGCCATTACCCACCTCCAAGACAACCCCCGAGCAGAACTCTACAAACACAGCGCTAAGCTCTTTCCAGAGGAAAGAACAATTGACAACTCTCTCCTTAGGGCCCCCAAAAATTTTGTCTTTTCGATACTTTCCACAGAGAAGACGAACCCAAAGAGAGGAGGGGCATTGCCACATTCTCCAGAGGAGCTTCATTAATAAGACTTTGTTATTATCCTTAGCTTGTCTTATCCCAAGACCTCCCATACTTTTCGGCTGGCAGACCTCCTTCCAAGGGACAAGGTGAATCTTTTTCCCCTCTCCAGACTCTCCCCAAAGGAAACGCCTGTTAATTTTGTCAAGCTCATTAAGAACAGGCTGAGGCAGTCTACAAGCTTGCATGATATGATTAGGAGCCGCGCAATTGACAGACTGAATTAACGTTAGACGGCCTGCCAGGGAAAAAGAATTAGCTTTCCAACTAGCACACAACCCATTAGCTTTATCCAGAGTTTCTTTAAAAGAGGCTTTGGAAACTCTGTCGCTATGGAGGGGGACCCCTAGATACTTACCCAAAGAGTGAGTAAGAGGAATACCAGATAAATCACTTAGCCTTTTACAAACGCCTTTATCCATGTTTTTAGAGCAAAGCATCCGAGATTTTTGGATATTGATCTTCTGGCCAGAAGCAGCGCAGAAACAATTAAGGATATCCATAACCACACCAACTTGCTCCTCATTCCACTAGTACAGAAATGCTTACTTGTGTCGCACTTTTTCAGATTGTTGTGTCGCACTTTTATGCGACACAACAGGGGTGCGACACAAGAACTTTGCATCGCTCTTGAGAGCGACACAAACTATTCATCTGTTGTGTCGCACTTGTCACGCGCGCGATACAATAGAGCGATAACTCTTGTGACGCGCTTCTAGAGTGCGCGACACAACATATGATAATTCTTGTGACGCGCTCCAAGGGTGCGCGACACAAGCTCCCCGATTAATCTGGTACACTTTGTATCGCTCCTTCCTCATGCGCGACACAAAATATTGACATTTTTAAAAAAAAAATTACAAAATTTTCCAGCATCTAGCATAAAATTTTATAATCAAAATTGAAAATAATAAAACAAATAAAAATTTGGATTGAAGAGAGCTATGATAGCATAAAAATTCTACACACGAGGAAAATTTAAACAAAAACATAACGAACAGTTTAAACAGAGGCAACACAAAAAAAATGACTTGTTAAGTTACCAAGTCCTTTATCATCAATTATACATGAATTCATGTTCAAGCTCTCGAAATTGGTAAAACCTGCTCAAAATAAATAATAAAAATAAGAAAGCACTCTTAGAAATATCTATTATCAAAAGTTCACTACACAAACCATCAAAAGTTGAATTATAATTATTTCATATTAGGTAAACATGCTTAAAACACTTAAAATAGCTAATAAGGCATTCTAAATGTTATACATTATCTGATGGTAATAAGGCATTGGTACCTAATAATGCTAGGCTTATCAAATGTAACTACCAATTTTCTCTTGTCTGGTTTGATGGTTTTTGCATGTCCACCACAGGGAACAAGAAAATTAGCCCAGGATGTTAACAAGTTGTCACCTAATGAAAGATAATAGGAATAGAATTTGACTCTTTCTATTTATCTCAACTTTAATTAAGATCCTATCTGGGGCTTAATGTTAACAGGTAGTCAATTACAAAGTAGCAGGCGTGAGAATGGTCCAATTCACAGTTCATAATTGGACTAATCAGATGGCATCAACTGGGATATACTAAGGAAAACCAGAAACCTCTAAATTACAACAAGGCTTACATGGATAACATCTAGGAGATGAAATGGAATTTGTCCGACTTCTTCATCAGGGTACCTGCAACGATATAATACAAATAATATTAGAGTACTTGATTACCAATTATAACATGTACATAAAGAAGTCAATGAGTGATTGAAACAAACATGTCTTAAAAATACATTTACAACCCAATTTGAGCATTGAGAGATATTGTGATGCTGAAAGCAAATTTGGCAACTGGAATAAGCCACACCTCCAACTATAAATAATGCTCCAGTTATCCAGAAGTTAGCATACATCCATAAAATCAAAATTGCAAAGAGTCCTACAATAAAAAGTCCAGGAGTATAACCCAAATACTGAACAGCAGCTCCCTAAAATATGGGACTGGGTGTCAGTGGTACATATAAAAGTAACTGTTCAATCACATTGATGCTAATACCCTATAATGAAAATGTAACAATCCCAGTTTGAGTTAACAAAAAACCTATCTCAGAATCAGATCCATAATCCTGAATAATGAAACAAACACCACTAGTGAAAATTGCAAAATATAGAAAAGAGAACCAAAGATATAAATGCTGCTATAATTTTTTGAGATAGACACATGTGAACCACAAACTCTTTAAAATTCTTTGGTAAACAAGCTACAATAGGCTCTAAAAACCAATCCGCTCCTCACTGGAGCTCTAAACACCAGGTTCTAATCTGACTACAATGCACAACTTAGAAAATACATCAATGCGACTGAGATGCCTTTTATACAACTTGGCCCGTCAATGGGTGGTGTGCATAACGATTATGAAATGAAACACATATATATAAGCATACAAAACTAAATTAAATAATAATAATAAGTCATGAACTCTTACCATACTAAGTAAAACATAGAGAAGACAAGACATTGAAGTCAGACTAAGAAAGCAACTCCACAATATAAAGAGCAAAGCTGCTGAACCCAGCTTGAAATATGAAGAAACACAAATACAATTGACATATTGAAAACTTGCAACACAAAAGAGATATCGTCCATTTCCAGTTTGCTGTTGATATAGCCACAAAATTCCCCTGTCAAAAAGCACAGAGGGAAAATAAGCAAGGGATAAAGAGATATCTCTTAAATGGATCCAGAAAACAATAAACCAAGTAAGACATGCTTAATTATCAGTATAATTAAGTATACTAGCAGAGATAATACACATGATGTCCTGGTGTACCTTATATTCTCCACTTCCACAACAAGCATTCACTCCATCTTTAATACCTGCTCATACATAATTAATCATTAGGATAATTTACTTATGGACCAGCTAATAATAAGTGTGGAGTTAAATCAATACATACCATATTTGGAGGGATTAGTTATCCTGTCGTGGAGCCAAATGTAAAAAATGGAGTTACAATATTTAAACCCTTTTAGCAAATACTCAAGGCTTGTAAGAATTGCTTTCAAAGCATTGTTATGTGCTAATGCTAGAGAAGAAGCTGCCTCAAAGCAGGCACTTTCCTCTGCTTTTGGGTTCAATGCTCGTATCACTGGCAGGCAGCCTAATGGGCACAGGCTTAAAAATGCAAACTTTCTTGCACCCATCTCGTACAACTCCTGCAACTTCAATAACAAAACCCAATTCAAACACTCAGCCATATAATTCAATTGTCCCCTAAACTTTTGGAGATATTTAGTTAGTCTTTTGAACTTGTTTCAAGTAATTTATTGGCTTTTTGAACTTGCTTTAAAGAAAACCGTTACAATTTGTTCAAATTCTTACTTTAAGCAAGTTTACTCTACAATGAAACATCTCTTCAAAATGCAGGAAACAATTGGATTACAGTATTTAGTCAAATATAGAGATCCTAATGTATTAATCCAAATAAAATAAAAGAAGAGAAAAAGAGGGGGTGATTAATAATTAGTTACCTGGATTGAATTGGTCAAATTTCCAATGACCATTCCAATATACACTTCTGGAATGTATTTTTGTTGCATTTCTGGATTACGCAAATAGCCTCTCAGATAGTCATTGCAAGGAAATGAGTTTCCAATTTTCTTAGATAACAGAAAATTGGACCCAAAACGTTTAGTGCAGGTTTCCAAGAGTTCTGGTTTCCAAAACTTGAAACACTTTAAAATCAAAATTCCTGGGGAAAATTCCCCTGCAACATAGTATGCAACATGTAAACTTCAAATAAGAGGCCAAAGAAATAGAAAAAGAATCACCTCTTATCAATTATGCAAGTCAGAGTTTTGCTACCCATGTGTCTAAGTTCAGCATCACTCATCTTACTCCGAGCATAACCAAACACAGTGAAATGCTGCAATCAAAAGCAATGATTCCCCAATTCAGCTTGAAATAACAAGATTACTGAATTAAACATTAAAATCAAAAGTCAAACAGCAGAATTCCAATCAAACCTTAGGGAGACAATCCTCATAATAAAGTGCAAAAAGTGCAGGGAATATCTTTTTCTTGGCAAGGTCCCCTGAGGCTCCAACAACAGTGATGCTAACAGTTGATTCATCTTTGTTAATGTCAAAATTAGCTACTTCTTTCAATTCCTCAGTCGAATTTATCAAAGACAATAACCCCTCTTTCAATGTATCCAAAGAAGTAACACTGTTTACTGGATTTACAGGAGTAGCCACTGCACCTATATTCAAATTGCCATTAAAAATAAAGCCAATCAGATTAAATGCCCATTTGGTTATGAATGTTTGGAGTAAAACATTGTTTACTGGATTTACAAGACCTATATTCAAATTGTCATTCAAATAAGCCAATCAGATAAAATCCCCATTTGGTTATGAATGTTTTACTCCAAACAGTATAAATAAGAAGTGTTCAAATATGTTTGATTAGGATTGAGAACATGCCCTAAAGCTGAAAATTCAAAGGAGTTTCAGTGTCTATAAAAGGGATAAAAGTACCAAATCGCAACCACAACATTACAATTCAACAGATTCATGACATAATCAATTCATAATTAAACCCAATTCGATAATCAATCAAAACTACACAAAATTATGCAAACAAAATTCATAAAAACCTAATCAAAACGAATGAAAAGGCAAGAATCCCAACTAACCATCTTGCATAAGAATCACATCTGAGTAGGAATTATTTTGAGCAGCTTGTAAGGAGAGATTAGCTGGTAAAATCCTCTTGAGAATCGGATTCGATAAATTAACTCGTTGAAATTGTTGACCATTAATTGATGAAGAAGACGAAGGAATTAATGAATGTGAATTTGAAGAATAACAACAATAATGTATTGAAGAAAGAGTCGCCATTTCTGCCCCTTTTTCATCTCTTCTCTTCTCGACCTCCTTTTTTTCTGGTATATGAAGATGGAGGAGAAGAGCTTCGGATGTATCGAGAGGCGATACGGACCCTTAGATCTCCGAAAGGCTACTTTTGTCGTTGGCTGCGGCTCTAGTAGTCTGTGTTGTTCCACGAGGGAGAAGAGAGATGGAGAAAAATTAAATAACAGAGAAGCCAAACGAAGCTTAAATCAAAGACTAAAACAAGAACATACCTGTTTCAGAGCACAAATCAAGAGAATTGAAGCCACAAAAGCTTAAATTGGAAGAAACCGAGTAGAACCGAAGCTACACAACATCAACACATGAAAAACGAAAGAAATCTAAAACGATAAAGGGAACGAAAGAAGCTGAAGAGAAGAAGAAGGGAGAAAAGGCGGTGAAGAGAGCGTGAAGATAGAAGAGGCGGGATAGAAATCCCCAATTATTGAGATGTTTTACCCTTCTTCGTGGGTAAATAATTTATTAGTCCCCATTTTTATTACCTAATATACTATTTAATCCCTTTATTTTTAAAAACACATCATAAAGTTTCTATTTTTATCAATATTAATCATTTGATCCTTCTGTCTAGTTTTTTTAGATTTTTAACCGAACATATTTTATCTTTCACGACAGCTATAGTAGATATAAAATGGTCATATTCCTCTGTTATTTGTTTGTCTGTCTGTTTATCCCAAATATAACGGTTAAAAAGCTAACAACAATAGACAGAATGATCAAGAGGTTAATATTGATAACATATAGAGATCTTATAATGTGTTTTTTAAAATATAGGGACTAAACAGTATGTTAGGTAAAAATGAAGAGACTAATAAATTATTTATCCCTTCTTCTTTCATGGGTTTACATTTTTTTAATTTCATATCATTTTAATATTGTAACAAATTTGTTAATCTATCAATATTTTTTTAAAATTTTATTTTTTTATATTTAGAAAATTATGATTAATATTAGTATTATACCAATTATTAATTAATAGTTTTATACTAATTAATAATAGTTATAGCATTATTTTTTAATATATTATTATAATTAATTAAATTATTTTTTATTTTTAATTAATTTATATGGGATTAGTTTTTAAGTTTATAGGTATGTACAGGCTATTTGATTTTCATCCTTTTTTTAATTCTTTAGTATTTTAAGAAATATGAAAAAAAAAATAATTATATTCAAATAGTATTAGTTGTGTCGCACTTTAAAAAGGAGCGACACAAAGATAACACACTCCTTGTGTCGCTTTTATAAAAGCGTGTCACAAAGATAACACATTCCTTGTGTCGCTTTGGTAAAGGCGTGTCACAAGCTTGCTCTTGTGTCACACTGTAAGACAGTCGACACAAGAAGTAACTCGTTTGTGACGCACGATCTTCAAGCATGACACAAGTGATGACACGGAATACTTAGTTGTGTCGCGTTTACAGAACGTGCGACACTAGTTACTCTGTTGTGTCGCTTTCTCTTCAAGCGCGACACAAGAGGTGCGATACAAGTGAGCATTTTTGTACTAGTGTTCCCTTCCACAAAGATCATCACATCGTCAGCGAAGAACAAATGGGTAATAGGAGGGCAGAACTTGTTGATGGACACAGGATGGAAATTCCCAATGCTCACAGCCTCTTGGATCAGGTGCGACAACCTCTCCATAGCAATAACAAAAAGGAAATGGCTCATATGATCCCCTTGACGGATCCCCCTGGAGGGAGAGAACTCATCAGACATATCTCCATTGATCAAAACCTGAAAAACAGGAGAAGAAATGCAATCCTCAATCAATCTCCTCCAGCTCTCCGGGATACCAGCTCTCTTTAAACTATCCAGAAGAAAACTCCAGTTTAAACGGTCATAAGCTTTCTCCAGATCCAGCTTGAGAGCCACAATACCTTTCTTACCCTTCTTCATCTTCATGGAGTGAACCATCTCCTGGGCAATAACCACATTATCCATCATTTGTCTGCCAGGAACAAAACTGCATTGATTCTGGCTGATAATCTCAGGAAGAATACGCCGGAGTCTATTTGCCACAATTTTAGTGATAGCTTTGTACAACACATTGCAAAGACTAATCGGCCTCATTTGTAAAAAGGAGGAAGGTTTTTCAACTTTTGGGATCAGAACCAGGAGGGTTTTATTCACCAGCCTAATATCGTTGGATCCGCCGAAAACACCTTTAACAAAACTGTAAATGCCTTCCTTCACAGTTTCCCAGTGTTTGTGGTAAAAACTAGCAGGAATACCATCGATCCCCGTAGCCTTAGTAGCTCCAATACTAGAGAAAGCCAGATCAATCTCTTTCTGGTCAATAGGATGGAAAGCTTCCTTAATAGCATCCTCCTCCAGCTTAGGAAAGGAAATCCCAGAAAGGGCTTTATCCAGATCCACATCATCCTCTTTAAATAAGTTTTTATAGAAGTCAAGGGCCAGGCGATGAATATCTTCATCCTCATAGACCCAATCACCATTGGAGTCTTTAATAGCATCGATCTGATTCCTCTGCCTCCTAATAATAGTAGAAAGGTGGAAAAACCTGGTATTCCGGTCTCCGTCCTTAATCCAAGCCTTTCTAGATTTCTGAAACCAAAGAAGCTCTTCCTGTCTAAGCACAGCTTCCAACTCGTTCTGGAGAGATCTAAGATGACAATTCAGACTGTGATCAAAACGGATCTCCAAACAGCGTTGAATGCCTTCAATTCTTCTTAAAAGTTTATTCTTTCTTCTGATAATGTGGCCAAAGATGTTTTTATTCCATCCCACCACATTCCTTCTAAACCCCTCAGCGGCAAGGAGAACATTGGAATGAGGCTGCCAATTGTCCTTGACAAAAATTTTAAACTCAAGATGGGACTCCCAGGCTACCTGGTACCTAAAAGGTCTATCCCCTTTAAGCCGATGACATTTTACCAGCTTAACGAGGATAGGACAATGGTCTGAGTGGCGGAAAGGCAGATTCAGCATATTCACTTCGGGAAATCTATAAATCGCAGCAACATTCGCATAAACTTTGTCCAACCGAACAAACACGCTATTCCGTTTCCAAGTAAACTTGTAACCAGCGGCTCCCAGGTCAGACAGCCCGCATAAATCCATATTCTGCTTATGATTGAGACACCGGTTCACATAATGATTACCCCCCCCCCCCCCCCTTTCTGATCACTCATAAGGGCAATATCATTAAAGTCCCCAGCCACCATCCAAGCATCCACCATGCTTGTACTTATAGAATACAGGATCTCCCACAGCCTTTTGCGGTTAGCCAAAATAGGATCGGCATAAACAAAGGTGAAAAAGAAGGGTTTATTACCAGGGTAACAAACCTTACTATGAATAAATTGTTTATCCATACTGATAATATCAATATTAACACGACCTGGCTTCCAGAAAAGCCATATCCCCCCTGCCCGACCAGTAGCCTCAGATCTGACACAACTCCAATTCTTAAACTTTCTAACCACCTCATCTGCTTTGCAACCACTAATCTTGGTCTCAAGCAAAGCAAAACAAGAAGGATTAAATTGTTTAATTAAATCTTTAACATGGATGCGGGTAGCCTTACTAGCCGCACCTCTAACATTCCAAACAAAAAGGTCCATCAGATAGGAAGACTACTTACCACAGGCCCAAACCCTAGACCAGGTATTTATTCGGGGCTCTTGAGAGCCTTGAAGAGGTGCCAGCAGGCCCCCTTTTATCCCAGGATTCCAAAGAACTATGGTTCTTTTTAGGATTAGCCTTAGGTTTCTTCATATTCAACTTATTGACTCCCATAGCCTTTCCATTTGAGGCGTCAACATAAGTTTTCAAATTACTAACCTCATTGGTCTTCAATTTTCCAGTTGAGCCAATAATCTGGGAGCTCCCCATGGTAACAACTTTGGAGTCGAATAGGGGATTAATAGAGTCACCTAGGATAGTAGTTGGTTCAGCAGACTCAAGGCCTGGCATACTTAACTCCAAATGCTCATTAGATAAGTCCGAATCCTGGCCATCCTCAATAGCCAGGACCTCGAATCTTGATCCTGAACCGGAGGCTGATTCAACACCAGCACCAATCTTGATGTCGGGGGGCCTGACCTTGATCTCATGAGCAATTTGGAGAGAATTCATTTCCTTGCTGATATCAGGGGGTTGATGTCGAACAACATTTGCCCGTGGCTTTCTTCTAACCGACCTTTTAGCCATCATCCAGGGTCCAAAATTCCTCCCTTCTCTTTGACTCTCCTCAGCTCTAGCCTTATTAGTCACCATCACCTCCTCAACCACCTTCCTTCTCTTAGGACAGCCATCAAAAGTATGGCCAAACATGCCACACTCATAGCAAATATTGTGGATACCTTCGTATTCAATATGATAAACCGAATTCTGAACACAGAATTTAGACAAAAGAGGCTTAGCAAGATCAATGTCGATACAAACCCTGGCAAATTTGCCTCTCACTGCCCCAACGGTAGTTTTGTCCATATGGTGGACTTTCCCAACCAGGCCTCCAATTTTATTAAGGAATATTTCGTTATAGTATTCAATGGGTAAGCCTGGGAATCTAACCCAAGTAAGGATCCTGTTCACAGAGCAGTCATGAGGATTAAAATTTGGGACCCATGGCCTCAACGCCAAAACATGATTGGATATGATATAAGGGCCACCATTAACTACTGCATTAAAATCCTCTGCCCTTGTAAATTTAATGACATAATAGTTATTCTCCAGGTCCGTAATGGTAACCTTCCCTTTCTTCGCCCATTGTGCCTGGATCCTCTGAGCAAAGTAATTAAAGATTATCCTTTTCCCAAGCACAGTGACAATTAAGGCAAGTTTCCATTTGGATCTGAGGACGCGTTTATCTTCAGATGAAAGTCGGATCACAGGACACAGCGGGTCCTCTTGTTCACCATCCTCAACATCAGACTCGGAAAAGACTTCCTCAGACTCCTCCTCGATAATGTCATCCTCCATCATGGGTTCCTCCTCGACCACCCCCATCACCTTATCTCTCCAGGAAGATTTCCCCAGGCCTTTTTCAGAATTGAAATTATCTACCGGATTAGCAATAGAAAATGAAACATTATGACCCGCAGCCCCCTGGGCCAACGCCCCGCCGGTGCCCTCGCCTGGGCAGCCTCCATCACTGCCGGCACACCCATGGCATTACTGCCCACTTCCGCATTAGCGCCAGGCCACTTCCTACCACACTCCCCAGCCGGAGTGATACCCACTGCAGCGCAGGGCACCTCCGCTCCAGGTCCAGGAGGCCGCGCTTCCATCTTCCCAGAACCGAAGCCCCTCTCCTGCCCTCCCGCAGCAGATGCCGGCTCCCCAAAAATACCCGCAACAACCTTCCCGCCTCCAACGATCCCGTGCGCCATAGCCCACTCACTCCGCTCCCGGGCCTGCTCCGTCCCTAAATCCCCTGCGCCAACCAAACTTGCTGCCGGATCCGGCCCCTCACCCCCATAACGAGCCGACCGATCCCGCTCCCTCGATCTATCCCTAACACGTTCACTACTCTCACGCCTATCACGCGGAGATATCGCCGCTCTCCTTTCACCCTCCGCCATCATCCCATCCGGCACTGGATCCGCGTCCAGCTCCCTCCCCGCCGCCCGATCCACCAACCCCTTCACAGATCGGCCGCCCGCGCCACCCATCGCCGTAGTCGCCCTTGGTTTCGCTTTCTCACGCTCCTTCACCATGGTTGTCTGTCTGAAAAAAAATTTAGATTTACACCTCTTAAATCTACTGTTTACTCATATTTAACAAATAATAATAATTAAATAAATAGACAGATTGATTTAACGTTATTTGAATCGTTATTTAATTATAATACATTTTGAATATCAATTAAATTTAAAATATTTATTCTCTTACTAATATAGTTACAAACAATATGGATATTCAAGTATGTGAGATACACGTTAATCATAAAAAATGTCTAAAATATTTAGTGATGTCAAGCAAATATAACTCTACCACGTGGCACCGCAAATCCTGAACTAAACCTTTAAAGGTTAAAAAACATGTGGCATCTCCTCAACAAAATAAAACAATACGACGATGTATAGAGAATCTTGATTTGGGAAGTCTTATTAGACTCAATCAAGGATTTAGTCGTTGTCATAATCACGCTCAATCTCGAGAATCACGGGCCATGTAGGCTTAAAGGATATCACACACCGGTATTTGGGCACACTTCCTCCTATAAACAGGAGACACGTAGCCCACTCCGCTCCACTATCCGTAATCATCTTCTACAACTCAATTTGAGTATAAATAGAGTATGCACAACTAAAGGTACTCAGATTCATTCATTCAATTTAGCTTACATTCTAGCTTTATTAACGGATTGTGATCATCTTCCATTCATTCCATAAACTAACTTATACATCGGAGCGAGTTCACCATATAAATAACCCTCCATCTGACATTGTCTCTGTGCAGTTGCAGATTGACACGTGGATTTATAGGATTCAACCACATCATTTAGTATAATACTAAAAAGTTATAAACAACTTGTCAAAATGGTGAAGTTGATTCTGTTTATAAATGCCCTTATCTTGAAAATTGAATTTGATAGCAAATAGTAACTGTCAAATGAGCCCATTCAATTCTTTTATTAGGTATTATTAGGATTGACTATGCTTATTCATGTTTTAATTTGTTTTAATAAGTTCTTAATTTATATGTAAATTAAGAACCACTTTCAGTAGACTAGTTCAAGTCAGTTTCTTTTGTTACGCAACTGGCTCCATATCGTGGAGATATTTGAATGTTGCTTTTATATTGTATTTTATATGGCTATTTAAAGGCCTTGTCTCAATAATATTATCAAAGTATTCCAGCAATTACTTTAGAACAAGAAATTGGTAGCAGAGCTTTCAAATAAGTATGACTTGTGTGAGAGAAAAGAAGGAACAAGTGCAAGCATTCAAAGAGAAGACGACAGAAGGAAACAACTTTGCGCAACCAAGCATTCTGAAGTTCGACAAAGATTATCATCACCAGAGTCTTATTATGGAGAACCTTTTAAGATCGAAGGAGTACTAGAGTGTCGTCCAAAGTGGCTTTGTTGTACCAGAGTCAGAATATATGTTGTCCACAGCCCAAAAGAAAGCCCTTGATGAAGCGAGAGTTTGAACGACCAACAATTATCAAATTTGAACGCAGTAATACAATTCAAAGAAAATCAAAATAAGCTAAAAAAACCGGGATTCAAAGCCAAGATAAGGCTAATGCGATCAGTATCCCTATGTTCCGGAAGAAAGCAATAACTTTCTTCTATTTTTCATGGCTTAGCCCTTTCCCTCCCATCTCATAAAAGACATCCAATGATTCTTTGTCAATTCTTGCTTGAGCTGTAGAAGCTTTAGCAAATAAGAGCAAGTTATCCGCAAAGAAAAAAGAAAGTAAGTGTGATATTTTAACCTTATTGCGAGATCTAAATGGATGTTGTAAAAGGATAGAAAGGCAGGCTTCTTCCACTTGACTCTCATTAATTGGATAGGAAAGATTTGAATAATCGTCTTAAAGGATGAGAAAGGCTAAGCACTGATGATTCCACTCTCCCGGACTGGGAGTGAGAAAACTCAACCCATCCCCAATCGGGATTCGAAGAAAAGACTTAGGAAATGGCATCCTAGTCTGGTCCACTTATGAAACTTAGAAAACTTACCATTTCTAGCACGAGACCACCCATTCTTTTTTTTTTTTTGAAATCAGACCACCCATTCTTAATAGAGTCAAATAACTATTAGCTAGTGATAATTTTATTATATGATATTTTTTAAATTTTGAAATATAACCAGTAAATAGCTTCTATGAGGTATACGAATGTGGAATTTGAATATGATGCTAAGCTTGTTGTCGATGCAATCCATTCCAGTAAACAAGATATATCGGAGTTCGGATCCCCGATTCATGATTGTCGACTTATTTTACAATTCAACTCTTCTTTTACATTGTCTTTTATTCCTCGTTTAGCGAATAGGACTGCACATTTGGTAGCTAGGCAGACCCGTTCCAATGCTAGCGACTTTTATCAACTGTAGTGCCGGAATGGCTGTCAAACGTTATTGTTGAGGATGTCAATTCTACTTATATATGAATATCCTATTTCTGGTTCAAAAATAAAACATTAGTTAAATAATTAATAAAATATGGTATTAATAATTATAATTTAGGTAAAAAGCTAATTATTAGATGCATTAGTCAATATATATAAAATGATGAATTTGAATAGGTTTTATAAACTATTTGTAACAGTAATAAACAATTGAAAGAAAATTGAAATAAGCTAAAAAAGGAATTGACATTGAATATTTCACTTTAGGTAGGTTATATTTTAAAAACATCAAAGTTTCCAATAAAAAAAATTAATGTTATTTTTATATGACTAATAATTTACAATTAAGAGAAGGGAAAAGTATAAAAATAAATCTTGTGGTTACACCTGTTTTCGAACAACATCTATGTGGTTTAAAAGTTTGCAAAATGGTATTCTAAGATTCATTTCGTTAGCAAACGCATATCAAATTGACTAACGGTGTTAAAAGTCAAAGGGAAAAGAGTTAATTTGGTCCTTATATTTATTTATTTTATAAATTAACTCTCCTTATTATCTAATTATCACAAACAAACCCCAAAATTAAAAATAAAAATCAAATATACAATCTTTTCATCTCTTTTTAATTTTTAATTTTTTTTATTTTTCTTCTTCTTTTCTCTCTCATCTTTATTAATTTATCTCTCTAAAATCAATTGATTTTCAAATCTCTTTCTAAATAATCAAACAGACAAAGAAAAAACCAAAATCATGGTGGGTTTTCCAATTTCCACTAACCCTTTTCTCTTTTTTTCAATCAGTTTCATCCATTGAACTAAAGTCTGATTTTTTTTTTCTTTTTTTTGTTGCATGTAGCAGAATAGCTAGTTGCTTCCAATTTTCTTCTCAATGACTTCAAGTTCTTCTCACTGACTTCAAGTTCTTCAACGCAAACACAGGTGAATTAGACTCTTAAATTCCAAGTATTATTATTAATATGCTATAAGTTTAAATTTAAAATAAATAAATAAATGTGGTTGGTCGTATAAGAACAAGTTTAAATGGTTGCTAAGAGCATCTCCAACAGCCTTTTAAACTGGCTCTTAAGTTAAAATTTGAAGTTAAGAGCATTAATCCCAAAAGAAGGACGAATATTGTGGTGTTTCTAACAGCGGCAGATCAAAAAAGAACTTGATGAGCGAAATTTGCTGACGAAAAAAAAAAGACCCTTTTCTCCAACAGCCTCTTAGTGGCTCCTCAAATCACTAAGAGCCTCTCTATCCTCTCTATTAATAGAGAGTCTCTTTCCACCTCTTAGTGCTTCCTAATTTCATTTTTTATTAATAATTTATTATTGATGAGTCTCTCTCCTCACACTATTGGTAATGTAACAATAAATAATAATTTTAATAATAAAATAACAAATAAGGATTGAATATAAGGAGCATTGTTGGAGATGATATATCTTAACCACTCTTAAATCACTAAGAGTCAATTATTTATATTATTTTTAAAGGATTCACTAAGAATCTCTTGGAGATGCTCTAAGAAACTTCCAGTGCACAATTGGATAAACCAAACGGCATCGTACAGAGCAAGCTTGCGTGGCGCCAAACCCATTTCCATCTATATCACAATTCATTTCTCATTATAAAACAAATCGAAATCCGATCCCCTCGTCCTCTTCTCACCCCTCCAAAATCAAAATTCAAATCTGCAACAACAATGGAACTGGATCATTATGAAGAAGCAGAGTGTATGACCTCTGCGACTCTCGAATACCGAGCTGTGAGTTCAACTCGAAGCCACCATGATTGAAACAAACCCCACCATGATAATGGTTTTTCTTTGTCTGTTTGATTATTTAGAAATAGATTTAAAAATCAATTTATTTTAGAGAGAAATCAATACAGAGGAGAGAATTGATTTAAAAATCAATTGATTCTAGAGGGAGAAATTAACAAAGAGAAGAGAAATGAGAAGAAAAAAAATTAAAAGGAGATATAGAAGATGATATATTTGATTTTTATTTTTTATTTTGGGGTTTGTTTGTGATAATTAGATGATAAGGGGAGTTAATTTATAAAATAAATAAATATAAGAACCAAATTAACTCTTTTCCCTTTGACTTTTAACACCAATAGTCAATTTGGTATGTTTTTGCTAACAGAATGAACCTCAATTTACCATTTTGTAAACTTTTAAACCAAATGGATGTTGTTCGAAAACAAGTGTAATCACAAAGTTTATTTTTGTACTTTTCTCTTAAAAAAATAATAACAATATAGATATTATTCTGTATTATAGTATATTTTTTATTATGTTATTATATATATAAATATATTTTGTATGCATTTAAATTTTAATAAAGTTAAATAACTAAAAAATAATTATTAGCTGCATTATTCAATATATATAGAGTAATGAATTGATTTTAGAGGCACGAATTTGAATAGGTTATATAAGCTATTTCTAACAATCAACAATTATCATATTTGAACACAAGAAAACAATTCAAAGAAAATTGAAATAAGTTAAAAAACGACATTGATATGAAATTTGAAAATTTTACATGATAAAAATAGATATGTCCCAAATAATTGCATTGGGCACTATCCAATGTTCTCGAAGCATAATAAATCACATGTGAAGCTCTTCCCACTTTATGACCCAAAACAGCTCCGACTGCATAATTGCTAGCATCGCACATGATTTCAAATGGCAAGTTCCAATTGGGAGGCTGAACAATAGGTGCAGACGTTAGGGCTTCTTTGAGTTGATTAAATGCTTCCTTGCACGCATCACTAAATTCGAATGCCACATCTTTTTGCATAAGCTTAGACAAAGGTTGAGCTATCTTTGAGAAATCACGAGTGAATCGTCGATAAAATCCTGCATGTCCAAGAAAAGAACGAACTTCCCGCACATTTGTGGGATAAGGTAAGGATTTTATAATATCAACCTTAGCTTTATCTACTTCAATGCCCTTAGAAGAAATCACATGCCCTAAAACACTACCATGATCAACCATAAAATAACATTTTTCATAGTTAAGAACAAGTTTTTTCTCAATGCATCGTTTTAGAACTATGGTAAGGTTGGTTAAGCATACATCAAAGGAATCACCATAGACTGTGAAGTCATCCATGAAGACTTCTATGATGTTCTCCACATAATCAGAAAATATACTAACCATACACCTTTGAAATGTTGTCGGTGCGTTGCAAAGTCCAAAAGGCATCCGCCGATAAGCAAATGTTCCGAATGGACAAGTGAAAGTCGTTTTTTCTTGATCTTCAGGAGCTACTGGAACTTGGGTGAAACCTGAATAACCATCAAGATAACAGTAGTGAGATTTACCAGCTAACCTTTCTAACATCTGATCAATAAAAGGTAAAGGGAAGTGGTCCTTTCTAGTCGAAGCATTTAGCTTTCGATAGTCAATACAAACCCTCCACCCATTCTGAATTCGGGTGGGCACCAATTCATTGTTTTCGTTCCTCACTACAGTTATTCCAGTCTTCTTTGGAACGACTTGCACTGGGCTTACCCATCGGCTGTCAGAGATTGAAAAAATCATGCCAGCATCTAGGAATTTAAGAACTTTTTTCTTGACGACCTCCATCATTGGTTGGTTTAGACGTCTTTGGGCTTCTCTTTAAGGCTTAGCTCCTTCCTCAAGTAAAATTCTGTGCATGCAAGTGGAGGGGCTAATTCCTTTTATATCAGCTATGGTCCATCCAATCGCTTCTCTATGATCTTTCAACACCCGGATCAATTTCTCTTCTTCAAGTTCTGTCAGCTTGTTGGAAATGATAACTGGAAGAGTTTCATTTTCACCTAAGTAAGCATACTTGAGGTGAGCTGGTAGAGGTTTCAATTCCAACTTAGGGGCCTACAAAATTGAAGGGGAAAGTTTAGTACTAGACCTTGGCAAATCAATATAAGACACATTATGATTCAAGATTTTAAGAGATTGAAGTTCAAAAACAGTGTCTTTTATTGCATAATTGATCACAAATTCTTTAGCAACATTTCCATTTTCTTCTTGTGGAAATCATGACACATTACGAAGCTAAGCTCGTCTTTATCATCCATGTCAAAAACTTTCTGCACCAATGGATCAATAACGTCTAAAACAAACACAGAGTGCATTTCACTAGGATATTTCATAGCATCATAGATGTTAAATTTTATGGTATTACCATCAAATTCCATACTCAAAGTACCTTCATGCACATCAATTTTTGTCCTAGATGTTTTTAGAAAAGGTCTTCCTAACAAAATTGGGACAGAATTAGAAGAGTTATCTTCTTCCATGTCCAAAACATAGAAATCAGCAGGGAAAACCAAATCATCTACTTGAATAAGTACATCTTCTAAAACTCCATCAGGATATGCATTAGATCTATCAGCTAATTGAATAATCACACCAGTTTCTTTCAACGGTTCAGCATTCAAAGAATGATAAATGGAACGTGGCATGACATTGATTGAGGCACCTAAATCTAGCATTGCTCTTTCAATTTTTGTACGCCCTATCTTACAAGGAATAGTGAACATACCTGGGTCCTTGCACTTAGGAGGGAGTTTCTTTTGGATAACTGCAGAAACATTCTCCCCCACACTAATCTTTTCATCACCTCTCAACTTCCTCTTATTAGTACATAATTCCTTAAGAAATTTAGCATAGCGAGGAATTTGTTGAATTGCATCTAAGAGAGGGATGTTTACCTGAACTTTCCTAAACAAGTCGAGTACCTCTTTTTCTTGAACCTCCTTTTTGCTTTTTGAAAATCGGCTTGGAAATGGAGGACTAACAATTGGTGATGATGGAACAATCTTAGCTGGAGTTGTTTCCTCTTTTTCCAACTCCTTCTCTTCTTCATGTCTTAGATTTACAGGAGATGGTATCTCCTTTCCACTCCTCAAGCTAATATCACTTGCATTTTGCTTAGGATTAACCTCTGGTTGTGAGGGCAAATGCCCAAAAGTTTGGGATTCTAACTTGCTTAGTGAGGTTGCCATTTGACTCATTTGGTTCTCAAAGTTTTGAATGCTCGTTTTAGTGTCTTGTTGGAATGTCAAAGTGTTTTGCTGAAATTGTTGCATATTAGTAGCCATAGCAGTGACAATTTGTTCCAAAGTCATACCTGGCTTAGGAGGGGCCTGTTGTGCTGGAGTTTGTTGTGAAGGAGCTTGTGGTCTAGGTTGGAAACCTTGTTGCTGGAAATTGTTGTTCTTTGGACCATAACCGAAGTTTGGGTGATCTCTCCACCCGACGTTATAAGTTGGTGCATATGGGTCATATCTCCTTGGTTGGTTTTGAAAGTTCCCCATAGCATTAACTTGATCTTCCTCTTGAAGAGTGTGACATGTATCAGTTAGATGGTCGGGGCTCAAACAAATTCCACAAGTTTTCACTTGTTGAGTGTTTCCTAATAATGCTTTCTGCACAAGTGAAGTCAAAATATCAATTCGTTTTTCAACAGAAGTACTACTTACCTCATTCACTTGCCTTTCAGGTGCATCTTGACTTGTGCCAAACTGTTGCGTATTAGCAGCAACTCTAGTAATAAGACTTTTTGCTTCAGTAAGAGTCTTATCTACTAAAGCTCCACCACTAGCAGCATCTATCAAATTCCTGTCAGACATGATTAGACCTTCATAAAAATATCGAATTAAGAGTTGGTCACTTATCTGATGGTTGGGACAGCTTGTGCACAGTTGATTGAATCTCTCCCAATACTCATGGAGATTTTCTCCAGTGAATTGGTGGATTCCAGATATATCCTTTTGGATTGAAGTCACTCTTGAAGCTGGAAAGAATTTCTCAAGGAATTGTTTTTGCATTGCGCTCCAAGTAACGATGGATCTGGGTGGAAGGTAGTACAACCAGTCTTTCGCCTTATCCGTCAATGAGAACGGAAAAGCACGCATTTTGACTTGCTCCACTGTAATGTCCCGCGGTTTCATACTTGAACACACTACATGCATCTCCTTAAGGTGCTTATGTGGATCTTCACCTGAAAGTCCACGAAAAGTAGGCAGTAAGTGTATCAAACCAGATTTGAGTTCAAAATTTACCTCTAGATCAGGGTATTCAATGCACAGCGGTTGTTGGACTGTATCCTGATTGTCCAAATTTCTCAGAGTCGGTTCAGCCATCTCTATTTCTTCATTTGATTCACTTGGTGAATCACTAGTTGATGAGTCTGATTCTGATAAATCAATTTCTGAGTCTGACTCCAGTGTATTTTGTTCTTCCCTTTCTTTTGTTTGCTTCCTTAGTCGGCGAACAGTTTTCTCAATCTCAGGATCGTATTTAAGTTCACCTGTACGAGAAGAACGAGACATAAAAGATTAAACACTAACTATAAAGAAATAATTCTATTAATGACACCAGTCCCCGGCAACGGTGCCAAAATTTGATGAGTGTCGAATTCACCAAAAATAAATACCTACTCTTGGAATTAGAAAACTGTAGTAAATGTGGAGTAGGGTCGAATCCACTGAGACTGGTTGAATTAAAACTTTGTAGAATGAACAATGAAAAGTAAATTAGGGGGGTTTGGTTTGTAGATTTCTGTGAATAAAATTAACTGGAAGTAATTAAACAAGGAAAACAATATTTCAACAGCAAGCAATGATATAAATAACTTAATATGAGGCGATTCCAGCTAGAGGTTAAATTCAAGTCTTGAATTTAACTAATTGATCATCAATCATACATAAAGATATGTTTCACCCATTCAAATAAATTAGCTAGTTATTAAAAAGCATTAATAACCAATCTCTTCTTACAGTTTAGATAATCAGGAAACGTTCACTAATTATCTCTAATCAATCAAACAGTTCTAAACAAGCTTTAGAATTTAATTTGATTGAAAGCATTAAAGTACAAAAGAGATGCTAACTCTACTCAACAATCACACAAGCGGGATTATTTAGAGCACATCAATCATCAATTCATAACATAAATTAAAAGCTTGTCCACAATTAATTATGTTATTGGCTACTTGTATAAGATGATTTAAACAATTACGTATTTAAACACCTAATTAGCAAACAATTACAAGTAAATAATCAAATCAATGATTCAATTAAATCATGCAATAGGAATAGAAACAGAATAGAGATTGATTACTTGAAATAGATGAAAAAGATGAAGTACAGAATGATCTCACAATTCCATTGTTCAAGACTTAAATCCTCTAGCTAGAAATTGGAGTTTAGTTCATCATGGAAGAGAGAATACACAAGAAAGACTTGAAGGAGAGTCAATGTTGCTGGGAGCAAAAAGGTCGATGATGAAAAGAAGATGATCCCTGATTCTCTGTTTGTCTTTTAAAACGTATCTTCCCACTTTTCCCACTCTTCCCACCTTTCCATCTTCCACGTTTTTCTCTCAGGAGAAAACTAAATAACTACCTATAAAAATCTAATAATAAAATCCTATATAGAATTAAACTCCTACTAGGATTCTATATTATAAAATCCTAATAGAATTAAATCCTATAATAATGTCTTAACATATTTAAAACTAATAATAAAAATGACAAAGGGTAAAAATCTTAAAATAAAAGTCTTCTAAGCAAAACCCAACTCCCAAATTCGTACTGGTCCTTACCCATGGGCACGGGTTAGGACGAATCAGTTTTTTAGTGCATAATTTCCTTCTTCAGCATGGCCTAAGCCATGGGCATGCCTTAGGACTTGACTGCTTTCTCTGGTTTCACTTTAGGCTCTATAGAATCAGCATTTTAATCCTCAATTTGAATTGTATCTCCAAAAACACCTATAAAACACAAAACAAGGTAAATAAACACTAATAAAGTAAAACTAGCACTAAACTAAAGAGAATTAAGATATAAAGATGTACATAAATATGGACACATCATTAATGCGCTAACTAAGGTCTGTTTGCTCTATAACGCCTATTTCCAGTCTCGAAACCGACCACACCATCGAACTTAGAGACCCCAAAATCCTCCACCATCCAAAATTTCAAGGTCATCAGAGGCCGGGAGGAGGCGCGTGGCCCACACGTGCCGATGGGTCACCATGCACCCGCTCGGCGCGTGTGGCCTCTCCCGAACTCCATTTGGCGTCGAATTTTACAAGCTTGTTTAGAATATTATTTGGAATTTTTCTGTAATTTTTAATTTATTTTTGGATGCACAAAATAGTTGATATTGAATTAATTAGATTTCTGTAATTGTTTTTAATACATAAAAACTATTTAAAAATACCCAAAAAATTAGATAAATTAAAATTAAATTACAGAAAAATAAAACTTTTTCCAGATTCTGAAAAATTAAATTTATTGAGACCCGTCTCTAAATAAAATTATTTTAATAAAATATTATAATATTTTTCCTAATTTTTTAGATATAGTGGAGAATTTCCGATTGGCTTCCGTCCCTGTGGGGGCGTCGTTGGGTTCGACGGGGGGAAGCTCCGATGCCAAAGTCAGTATAAAATATGGAAGGATAAACTGAATTGACAAAGTAGGGTTGCTAGGATTGTGAGAATGTGTACCTTGATAGCTTGAGATGCAAGCTATATATAGTCATGAAGTTGTAACATTTAGTAACTAGAAAGTCTCCATTAATGCTTCATTAATGGCGGTTACTGGTTCCCTTTAAGTATGTCCGTTCGCTCATTAATAGCTCATTAATAGCTTTTATTGAGGAATCGGCTCAGCTGTTCAGCTGGCGGATCGAAGGGTGATGGCGAATCTAACGTAGGTTTGACTACGAGTCTCGTGTGGTGGAGTCTTGGTGATCCGCCCATCGGATGTCTTTGCTTGATACGCCTTGGCCTTCTTTGACCGGTTCAATACGCGGTCGTTTGGGTAAATATCTCCTTTGATCCCTTGGATAATATCCCGATGTTTATCATAAGCCCCCCTAAAGTTCCTTCAAAGTCCTTTAGGGCTTTTGAGCTTCTTCGCGCGCCGCCATGATGATTCGCATTGATGGCCACTCTATTCAATGCCATACGTTGGGTGACAGGTGTCATAGGCGCGCTGCTCGAGGGAAGAGAAAACACCTTCTTCCCTTTCCCTTTTCTCTTTCTTCTTCATTCACGTCTTTCCTTTTCGTCTTCCTTTGAGCTTTTTACAGAGCTTTTTCGGAGTTTCAGAATCCTCAAAGCCTTTAACTCTCATGTAAGTGAATCCTTTCGCTCTGTTTTCTGAATGTTTAGGAGTTATTCTTCTTCTTCTTAGTCTACTTTCGAACTGTTTAATTTGACCACTTCTTCTGAAACTGAAATTAGCTGGACTACTTCTTCGAAAAATTCCGATTCTTCCGAAGGTACTCCCAGTTGCGACCTAGCCGAGTTGTGTAACTCGGTGTGTAGTAACTATAGAACTCATTTGGGTAGAACTCAGAATTTTCCCGTCGTCGTTTCTCGTATTACTCCAGTAATAGGTTCTAGGCAGTTTTCTGGGATGGAGGCTTCTTCTTCAGCTCCGTCTAGGAAAAAGGCGCCACGTGTGGAGTCCACTCCATCTCGTATGAGCGCCACGGATCTAGCGAATCTGGCGGATCGCTTTTCGTGGATTAAGAATTATAAGACCAAGTTGGCGGCTGCTCATCAGCGACCCGCCTGTCCGCCCAGTGGATATTTGTCTGTGTACAGTTGTCATGTAGAAAGAGGGTTCCGGCTTCCTCTTCCTAAGATGATGGCGGACATCTTGGCATACTTTGGGATCACTGTTTGCCAGCTGCATCAGAATGGCTGGTTAAATCTGGCTCTAGATTGTTATTTGGCTTCGAACTTAGGGATAGTATGTAACCCTCGTGTCTTTCGGTCTCTTCACAAACCAACGAAGCGAAAGGCCGAATCTTTCCTCACTTTCGCTAAATTCAAAACTTACTCGCCCTTCTGCGGTAAGATGTCAAATGTCCATCTTTGGGACGAAAGATTTTTCTTTGTAAAGATAAGAGAGGGCGAATCTCTAGGATTTCCGTCGGTTTGGAATGCCAAACCTTTGCATATGGCCGGAGATATGCGTATATTGACGGACAGTGACGAGGAAATGGCGGATATCCTGAAAAGTATCAAGGCGGATGCCTGGACATACGCCGATGCCTTGGACTTTATGATGAATGACATTCCTTTGATCCGCCGGGAAGGGGACAAGATCACTTACGTGAAGTTTACACAACTTGATGAAGGTAACTTTGTTTTTCCTTAAACCTTGATTATTTTATTGTTCCCTTGTCAGGGGTTTGTCTGAGGCCAGTCGCGCCCTTGTAGAGATACGCAAGAAATAGAAGGAGGAAGAGGCTCGAAAGAAGGGGTAGGTAGCGGATCCTGGTAAGAGTGCTGAGAAACGACATGCCGTTGATTTGGTTGATCCTCTTCTTCCAAAGAAGAAGAAGTCTGTGTCTAACAGTGGAGGGAAGCTACTGGCGGATGCCATAAGAGCCGAGAAACCAATGGCGAGGCTTGAAGAGGTGCGTCTATTTTATTATTTCCTCTTTTTTTTACTTGGATCTTATTTTCTGCTTTTTAATGCTTGCATAGTTGGTGAAGTCGGACCTAGGAGGTTACTGGTCCGCCAAATATGGTGACAAAGGATCTCTAAGGAATGAATCTGTCATCAATGATCTGGATGAAGCTCTTGGTCAACTAGGGGAGGTCCGGGAGAGCCAGAATAAGATCTCGGGATCAGCCCATGTCCAGATGGGTAAAACAGAGCTTCTTACGGTAAGTTTCTTCTATCTCTTTTTGCATTTTTGGATGAAAGAGTGATCTCCTTGAGGGAGAGTTTGCGGTTATTCCTTTGCTTGAATTGGCTTTTGCCTTGATAGGTATACACCCGTATGCGTGCTATGGAAGCGGATCTCCTTCAAGGAGTGGCGGATAAGGCAACCATAGAAAGGTTGGAGAAGGAGGTCGCTGTTGCCAATGCGAACGCTGCTTCTGCTGTTGCCCTGAATGAGAGTAAGGATGTTGAGATCCTTAGATTGAAGGAGAAGATAGATGCAGATGCTAAAGCGCATAAGGCTGCCTTACTCGACACGGAGATCCTGGCAGGGGAACGGGCTTACTATTATGGCGAGTGGATCATGGCGTATGTTCAAGTTGCTCATCCTGAGATTGATTTTACTGATCCGGAGTACGTGGTTCCTGACATGGAGGTTTGCCTTAAGTATCGCAAAATCCCAAACGTCAAGGATTATATCCGTGATCACATTCGCAAAGTGATGAATGGATCCGCCGAAGAGAGTAAACCCCTTGTCGATCTTGAACCAGAGGACCTTGCTGAAGTGTCTCAGAAGGCGGGTGATAAGAGTGAGGAGCTGATAACTGATTGTACCATTCCTCAGGAGGGTACTGTTTCTATAGAGAAGGAAGCCCCACTGGAGGGTGCATCTGGTGTAAAAGATGCTAAGGAGGATGCTCCTTTAGATGTTTAGTTCTTTTGTAAAACTAAGTACAATTTTTAATCCTTGCTATAACCATTTACTTTAAGCTTTATGTTTTTCAACAAGTAAATCTATAGGTTTTAGGATTGAGTTGAAGTAGGTGGCCAGCCATACCTCAGAGTGTGAGCCTTTGTAAAGGCTTGGAGCTTTTATTCCTTTAGAGGAAGTTAAGCTACCTTAGGCGATCGATTGGCTTCCTATCTTTGAGGTGAATCGATCCGCCACTAGGACTTTGGACTCTTTTTTGGAAAGAGTGTATGAGAGTGTAAAGATCTTACGTCTGAGAAATGTTTTAACTCTATCTCTGACGGGGATCAATTTGTTTCCTATCTTTGAGGTAGATAGATCCGCCGTTGAGATTGTTCTCATATCTTTGAGGAGAAAGCATTATCCTTTGTGTGTGGGAATGCGTTTTTTGGCTCCCCTTCTTTTTTAATCTGGAATATTTATATTGCTACAAGAAAATACTTAAAAAAGAATTGATAGGACAAAAGTTGCTTTTTATTGAATGGCGATGCGCCTTATTACAGCAAGTAGGTCTTACATGTGAGCCTCATTAAAACCTTTAATAAGAAAAACCTCATGGGATAAAAACTTACTAAAGGAAAAAGAGTACTCAAGACCTTGATTACATTCTATTTTCTGGTGAAATATTTGCGGAGGTTCTGGATGTTCCACGTACGTGGCAGTGTGTTGCCCTCCATGTCTTGAATTTTAAACGTGGCGGACCCAATCTTGGTGATTATTCTGTATGGACCTGTCCAGGTGATCCCCAGCTTTCCTCTTCCTTCCATAGATTGGATTTTATCCACATTTCGGAGCACGAGATCTCCTACATTCAGACTTACAAGCTTTGCATTTTTATCATGATAAGCTGCGATCCGTTGCTTGTAGGCTGCCATACGTACATACGCCTTCTCTCTTTTCTCCTCCACTTGATCGAGACTTTCTTTCAACCTTTGGCTATTTTCATCCTCACAATAGAATGCAACTCTATCACTAGGGACCTGTATTTCAACAGGGATTACAGCTTCCACGCCGTGAGAAAGCGCGAATGGTGTCTCGCCCGTGGCCGTTTGTGGAGTGGTCCGGTATGCCCATAGGATGCTCATTAACTGATCCGCCCATTTTTTATCATGCTCTCCCAACCTTTTCTTTATTCCTTTAACGATCGTCTGATTTGTAACCTCGGTCATCCCATTAGATTGGGGATAGTAAACAGAAGCGAACCTGTTCTGAATGCCTAGCTTTTCACAGAAAGTTTTGAACTCTCCACAATTGAATTGCGTCCCATTATCAGTGATAATCGTGTGGGGAACCCCGTACCTTCCAACGATATTATCTTTGACGAACTCCACCATTCGTTCGGCGTTGATAGAGGAGACAGCTTCGGCCTCTACCCATTTAGTAAAATGATCCACAGCCACCACCACATACTTTCTTTGTCTTTTGGTAGGAGGAAAGGGACCAACGATATCAATCCCCCAAACTGCAAAGGGCCGACCTTCGATGATGGGCATTTGAAGGTGTTTAGCTGTGTGAGATTCATTTGCGTGAACCTAACAATTATGACAAGACTCCACTAACTTTTGGGCATCAAGTTCCGCCGTGGGCCAATAAAATCCTGCTAACCTGGACTTCTTCAAGATAGAGGAAGATGCCTCATGGGCTCCACATGTGCTTTCATGCAACTCTTTGAGGATCTGTTGTCCCTCTTCTGTCACGATGCATTTCAACCAGGGGTGGCCAAAAGACGTTCTGTATAAGTAATCATTTATCACGGAGAAATAGGCGGCCTTCCTTACTGTCCGTCGAGCTTCTTATTTGTCCTGTGGCAGGATACCATCTATCAGGTACTAGCGAATAGGTGACCTCCAATCACTTTCAACAGATGCAAGTAAGGATACATCTTTTGAGGCCAATGCCGGTGCTGTCTTGACCTCGAACGGGCACTGTAGATCCGCCCAATGCTCCTTGCTTGAAGCCATTTTAGCTAGGTGATCGGCCTCGGTGTTAGATCCTCGGGGAACATGGATCAGTTCCCACTTGGTCTTTTTGGCTTCGAGGTAGTTCAGCAATTTCTTAACTTCTTCAACATATTTGGCCAGAATGTCATCTTTCACCTCAAAATTTTTGGTTACCTGGTTGACCATTAATTTGGAATCACTGTAGATAACGATCCGCTCGGGAGTGATTTCCTTCAACAGGCGTAGTCCCAATATTAAGGCCTCGTACTCCGCTGCATTGTTAGTTGCGAGGAAGTCCAATTTTGCTGCGTAAAGCAATTTTATATATTGGGGACCTTTGATCACGATGCCTATACCTGTGCCTTCCGTCGCGTCTGTATACATCGTCCATTCTTCGACCTTAGATTTGGGGAGATTCATACCTTCTTCAGTGAATTCATTCACAAAGTCTGCCAAGACTTGACTTTTCAGAGCAGATCGACTTTCGTAACGAACATCAAATTCGCCTAAGCGAATCGCCCACTCCACTAATCTCCCCGAGGTTTCAGGATTTTGTAATACTTTCCTCATAGGTATGCTGGTGCAGACTATGACAGTATGTGCCTGAAAGTAGGGCCTGAGGCGTATTGAGGTGGTGACAACGGCCAGTGCCATTTTATCCAATTTGGAGTATCGGGTCTCGGCGTCTTTTAACACTTTACTCACATAATAGGTATGGATGTGAGGCGGAATTGCTGGAAACAACCGATGGGTAATCACGTGAAGTGTAATGTGGATGCGGCTACTTTCAGTGATTCGGGTGAATTTGGTATTGGGGCGGTGTTAAGGGGTGTGAGAGGTGTTTTTATTGCGTGTTTTAGTGCGGTTCAAGCTGGACGTCCGTTGGTATTGTTGGCTGAAGGCATTGCTTTGCTTGAAGCAATGAGATGGTGCAGGAGTATTGATATGCAGTGGGTGATCTTTGAATCCGACTCTAAGGGTATCATTGATCGAATCAATAATGGAGGTTCAGACGGGTCTGAGATTGGAGGCGTGGTGGAGGATATTCGCAACCTGTTATCTATTTGCCAAGATTATTCTGTGGCTTTTGTACCAAGATTAGCGAATGGGGTGGCCCAATGTATGGCGCGTCATGCTCGTTCCAATGCTAGTCTTTTTAGCGATACTTCGATTCCTAGTTTTTTATATTCGGCAATTTGTAATGACATTCTTCATGATTAATTGATCTGGTTCTTTTTCTCAAAAAAAAAAAAGTAAATTAGGGGGGTTTGGTTTGTAGATTTCTGTGAATAAAATTAACTGGAAGTAATTAAACAAGGAAAACAATATTTCAACAGCAAGCAATGATATAAATAACTTAATATGAGGCGATTCCAGCTAGAGGTTAAATTCAAGTCTTGAATTTAACTAATTGATCATCAATCATACATAAAGATATGTTTCACCCATTCAAATAAATTAGCTAGTTATTAAAAAGCATTAATAACCAATCTCTTCTTACAGTTTAGATAATCAGGAAACGTTCACTAATTATCTCTAATCAATCAAACAGTTCTAAACAAGCTTTAGAATTTAATTTGATTGAAAGCATTAAAGTACAAAAGAGATGCTAACTCTACTCAACAATCACACAAGCGGGATTATTTAGAGCATATCAATCATCAATTCATAACATAAATTAAAAGCTTGTCCACAATTAATTATGTTATTGGCTACTTGTATAAGATGATTTAAACAATTACGTATTTAAACACCTAATTAGCAAACAATTACAAATAAATAATCAAATCAATAATTCAATTAAATCATGCAATAGGAATAGAAACAGAATAGAGATTGATTACTTGAAATAGATGAAAAAGATGAAGTACAGAATGATCTCACAATTCCATTGTTCAAGACTTAAATCCTCTAGCTAGAAATTGGAGTTTAGTTCATCATGGAAGAGAGAATACACAAGAAAGACTTGAAGGAGAATCAATGTTGCTGGGAGCAAAAAGGTCGATGATGAAAAGAAGATGATCCCTGATTCTCTGTTTGTCTTTTAAAACGTATCTTCCCACTTTTCCCACTCTTCCCACCTTTCCATCTTCCACGTTTTTCTCTCAGGAGAAAACTAAATAACTACCTATAAAAATCTAATAATAAAATCCTATATAGAATTAAACTCCTACTAGGATTCTATATTATAAAATCCTAATAGAATTAAATCCTATAATAATGTCTTAACATATTTAAAACTAATAATAAAAATTACAAAGAGTAAAAATCTTAAAATAAAAGTCTTCTAAGCAAAACCCAACTCCCAAATTCGTACTGGTCCTTACCCATGGGCACGGGTTAGGACGAATCAGCTTTTTAGTGCATAATTTCCTTCTTCAGCATGGCCTAAGCCATGGGCATGCCTTAGGACTTGACTGCTTTCTCTGGTTTCACTTTAGGCTCTATAGAATCAGCATTTTAATCCTCAATTTGAATTGTATCTCCAAAAACACCTATAAAACACAAAACAAGGTAAACAAACACTAATAAAGTAAAACTAGCACTAAACTAAAGAGAATTAAGATATAAAGATGTACATAAATATGGACACATCATTAACGCGCTAACTAAGGTCTGTTTGCTCTATAACGCCTATTTCCAGTCCCGAAACCGACCACACCATCAAACTTAGAGACCCCAAAATCCTCCACCATCCAAAATTTCAAGGTCATCAGAGGCTGGGAGGAGGCGCGTGGCCCACACGTGCCGATGGGTCACCATGCACCCGCTCGGCGCGTGTGGCCTCTCCCGAACTCCATTTGGCGTCGAATTTTACAAGCTTGTTTAGAATATTATTTGGAATTTTCCTGTAATTTTTAATTTATTTTTGGATGCACAAAATAGTTGATATTGAATTAATTAGATTTCTATAATTGTTTTTAATACATAAAAACTATTTAAAAATACCCAAAACATTAGATAAATTAAAATTAAATTACAGAAAAATAAAACTTTTTCCAGATTCTGAAAAATTAAATTTATTGTGACCCGTCTCTAAATAAAATTATTTTAATAAAATATTATAATATTTTTCCTAATTTTTTAAATATAGTGGAGAATTTCCGATTGGCTTCCGTCCCTGTGGGGGCGTCGTTGGGTTCGACGGGGGAAAGCTCTGATGCCAAAGTCGGTATAGAATATGGAAGGATAAACTGAATTGACAAAGTAGGGTTGCTAGGATTGTGAGAATGTGTACCTTGATAGCTTGAGATGCAAGCTATATATAGTCATGAAGTTGTAACATTTAGTAACTAGAAAGTCTCCATTAATGCTTCATTAATGGCGGTTACTGGTTCCCTTTAAGTATGTCCGTTAGCTCATTAATAGCTCATTAATAGCTTTTATTGAGGAATCGGCTCAGCTGTTCAGCTGGAGGATCGAAGGGTGATGGCGAATCTAACGTAGGTTTGACTACGGGTCTCGTGTGGCGGAGTCTTGGTGATCCGCCCATCGGATGTCTTTGCTTGATACGCCATGGCCTTCTTTGACCGGTTCAATACGCGGTCGTTTGGAAAAATATCTCATTTGATCCCTTGGATAATATCCCGATGTTATCAATTTTTAATATATTTGGATTAAACGTGTAATTAAGAATAATTATTAAAAATATTTTCTAATTAATTGATTATTAATTACTGATAGATAATCAAAATACTATTTTTAAAATTTTATACGTCATTTGTTGCGTATAACTGTATGGTTGTATTCAATTTGTAAACGTTACGTAACCAATATAATCATACAAACATGTAATCTGGAAAACTGTTTGTTGACATGAGTCATATGTTCCTCAAAGAAATTGATTGAAGTTGATTTTTTATCCCGAAAGATTTAGTTCATGACCTAATCTTTCTCTTTTTTTCTATGCCTTGCCAGTCATAGACGACACTGTGAAGACTCCAATCCATGCTCATTTTCCCACAAATATGCAAGACTAAATCGAATGGGGTGGAACATTAGGAGGTGTTGCTTAAATAAACATATCATCTGGAATGACATTGAGGCAATCATGCGTAATTTGGAGTCGTTGCATACTCAGATGCAAGAGTGCATTTGGGCAGGTGGTTTACAAAGAGGGTACGATGAGTATGCCCTAATCAGGCGACTCTACGACCCGTTGCAACATAAGAAGCTTAAGAATATCTTAAATGCAACATGCAATATTTACGAGAACAATTACAGAAAGACTGCAAGAGGATGTTAGAGTTGATTATTCATTAAGTTATTTTGTAATTATCAATTAGGTTGTTAGAAATAATTATATTTATTCTTTGTATTTATCTCTTTGTATTTCCTTATACTTATCAGTTTATGATTTCCTATGCAGGAGCGGAACTGGGGGGTTGGGGTGGGCACGAGCCCCGGTAGGCCGCTGGAGAATTGCGAAAAAAAAATAGTAATGGCGTTCGATAATATTTTAAGGAGAATTTTATTGACTCTATGTAGTATAATTTTAATGTTTAAAGGTATATGAAATGGTTAAGCATGCTTACTTCTATTTGAGCGGTTTATGTTCAACTCTATCCAACCTCATTTTCTTGTAAAAAGTTTTTATTTATTTTAATTTTATTTTTCAAAAATTATAAAAACATGTTACCATTGTTAATTAATTTAAATGAACTCTTTATTTTTATTTTGATAACACTTTTGAATTCATTTTTAATATGTCTTTACCATTAAAAAAAGTAAACATACTTAATATTCATTTTTATTATGTTTTTACCATTAAAAAAATAAACATGTTTAATTTTCTATTACTTCAATACTAATTTCTGAAAAATGATAACATTTTTATAGTTTTAACGCGTTGGAGGCTAAATTTTTTTTGCCCAACCCTAACGGACTGGATTTAAAAAATTTACCGTCAACCGCACGGTTAAAATTAGCCCCCCAAATTATTGTGTTAAAAAATTATTATTAAATATTTACGCCCCGACTTAGTTTGGGTTCTGGTTCCGCCACTGTTCCTATGTATAAATATTCTTAATCAATATACTTCCTAATTAAGAGAATATTTACTAATCTCTCTCCAGAAATATTGTTCACGTTAAACACTGTTGACTTACATTAGTTATAATTCTGACAAATCATCGCTATTACTTAACAAGTACGTTGAAGATTTTTTAACCGGGCCGAATACCCCAATAAAAAATTCAAACCGGATTAAATCATTGAAAATGAATTATAATGTGGGATGTTAAATTGTTGAGATTTTCAAATCTCCAGAATTAGAACAAACCGATGCCACTCCTAGTTTATGATTACTTTTATAATTTGGGCTAAGAAAGTTAGGCTGGGCTGGGCTGGACTATGTTTGGGCTTCGTAAGAATTGAAGGTTAGGAAACCAGTCAGCTAACAAGGGCATTTTAGTAACTAAAATTTCATTCCTTCAAGCATAAAACCCTAATGAAATCTCAATCTTTCAAAACCTAATTCGGCTTCAAATCGAGGAAAACTTCTCTCCTTCGCCTTTCTCTCTACTGCAGCTACAAACAATGGAGATTTGTCGAATGCTTATGTATTTTAATATTTGAATTTAAATCTGCCTTTAGAGTAGCCATCTGAATCAAAAACAATTTCATACTGGCTTAGTTAAAAGGCAGAAATCAAATCGTTTGATCAATTTTATAATTGCTCAATCACGATCCGAGGCCTGTTTGAGAGAGCGTTCTCGTAATTTTCTTTACCTGTAATCGTTTCTCCAAGCAGCTTTGGACATTTTCAATATGAATCTGCATCTCCATGTTTTTTCGATCTTCTTTTCATGTGTTATTGGTTCGATTTCGCCTTCAGAATAACCGAAGCTTCGTTTAAATGATGCTAATTGGTCCAGACAGAGGCGTATACTGATCTGAATCTCAATCGTTTTTAGGGTAACAGATTTTTTCTTCTGTTTTCCTTTCTTAGATTGATTCATATATTTAATTAAGTTTTTATAAATTTATTAGGAAATATCTCGCATCTTATTATTCCAGACGGTGGCTAATGATTAATAAGATGGATTTTCGGATCAGTTTTAGAGAAAGCAACTTGATATTTATGCAATAATATTCACATGACCTTGGTGATTCGCTGTTAATTAGAGTAGATTGTAGATTTAATCAGTTTAGATCTAATACAGTCGATGATCAAATTACTAATTGTTTGTTAGAGTTTAGATCTAACAGTGGACGGTGAATTATGGATGATCAAATTACTAGTTGTTTGGCTGTGATTAAATTAGTTATATCGATGATCAAATTACTAGTTGTTTGGCTGTAATTAGATTAGTCAACCGATTGATTAACCATATGAATGTCTTGTTGCCATTCTGAGTTTCCATTGGGATTTGAGTAATTGTGTGCAACTCTGCATTTAGAAATTTGATTCGGTAGAGAGTTGGGAAGGAAGGGGAAGCAACGGAAAGGAACAATGTTTGTGAAAATAATTACTTTTTGTTTGAAGGTTTAGGAAAGGGATGAATCGGTTTCCTTCACCATCGTCTCCGTTTTTTCTCTAATTCGATTTCACCAAATCTAGACTCCTCCCTTTGAACAATATGCAATCAATTCACCTTCCTATGATTCGTTATATCTGCATATCGAAGGAACCTTTTCACTTCTAATAACTAATTAAGATATGATCTAGGTAAGTAATGACAACGAAAATGTGTTTTTTAAACACTGAGCCGGATAGGATAAAGTGAAATTGATATAGATAGATTCAGATGTATCACTGTGGTTTTCACTAGGAGAAATATTGAGTGAACTAGATGAAATATTGAGAGGTGAATGAAAAATTGAGGTAAGACTGTATAGTTTTCAAACACAAATCTTCAATTAGGGATAAGTATATAGACATAAGTTAAAAGTAGTGATGGCAATGGATATTCTACCTGTGGGTATTCGGCACTATTCGATCTTAATGGGACTATCCGTATAAAAGTGTATGGGATGGGTATGGGATCAAAACGAAAGACTTCCCAATGTATCGTTATTCGTCATAATTTTTTTATATATTAAAAAATGTTATTGTGTTTTAGATGTAAGATAAGGTTCCAGCTGCCCGTTACAACCGCCCACCTCTGAGTTAGGTTTTCATTCTATTAAAGGAATGGCTAATGGAGTAGTTCGCCTACCTCCTTGATCTGAGAGCTGGTATTCTATTGAAAATGAATGATATTATGACGAGGCGGTCCCAGGAATGAAAGTCCATTCCTCTGGAACTCGGTTTCACAAAAAAGGTTCAATCTTGTGAAAGCGTAGCGTAGGCGAAACCTGGCAGCCCGCCCAGAGTTTGACCTTATCCGGTCCTGGTTTTAATCTTTATTTTTTTAATTTTTAGATCTAGATGATTTATTAAATTTATATTTTGTTAAATTTGTAATATTTTTTATTTTATTTATTGATTCTAAACAGGTAAGGGTACCCGCGGATTAAATGGGGACGGATATGGGATGCAAAACATATACCTGTTAGAATAATGTAAAGGGTACGGGTAATTTAAAAATAAACGGATAAGGGTTTGAGATTGATATTGATACTACCCGTTGCCATCCTTAGTTAAAAAGGGATAAAAAAAAGGACCGAGGAGAATGTAGTGGCAATGTGGTAATAACATTTTGGGACAGATATGTAAATGGGTAGGATTGTAATAATGTTGAAAGGTGAGTAAAAGGTGTTTGGGCCGCATCATTTGGGTCTTGCAAAAGAGTAGGACATGAATTTCTATTGTTGGGCGATTTATGCCCAGCAAATGTGTAGGTTGCCAGTGGTCATTCAGTTTTGATGAAAATTCACTTATATGGCAATTGAATATTGGTTTTTTAATCTATTCATATGGTGTTTAAGTGGGATCCCGATGTTGATATAAGTGAACAAGAAGTGGGATCCCTAAAGGTTGATGTTGGAAGAACTTACCCACATATTTTCCTTTTGTTATCTTTACAAAAAGTTTTATCATAGGTTTTTGTAAGCATCGTTTTTGGATGCATATGTGCTCTGATAACATGATCCCTTAGACAAGTTTATGGAGTTTATTACTCTTGAAGATGATTTTGTATGAGTTCATGACTATTACTTGATGGTCCTTTTAACGACTTAAGCTTGGTAGATGATATACTGATTTAATTGGTCATGAATCAAAAACCAAAATTCACTGGTTGAGTTGCAGTGTATAACCCTAATCGCATTCCATCAACAACACCACAAGTTTTTATCTTTGATATTTCAAAGTCACCGGAGATATCAATGTCTTTACAAATGTACATATTCCTTCTTCGCCGAGAAGGAGGGATGGGTCATCGCACGTTGGAGAAGACCCACCTCTCAAAAGGTTTACTTGCACTTTTAGTAATAAAAAATTAGAACCAAATTGAGCTTATGTAAGCTGTCTGTATTGTCAGGTATTGAATTGGTATCAAATAAGAAGAGAGTGACATAATGCAATCGCGAGTTCGTTGATAAGTATAGTGTCACTCTCTTCTTATTTGATACCAAAAATTACCAATTCAATACCTAGTAGCATAATATGAATATGGTTCTAAAGTTTTTACTGAAAGTGCGGTTACACCTTTTGATGGGTGGATCTTCTCCGATGTGTGATTACTTACCCCCCCTTCTCGGTGGAGAACAAATATGTGGATTAGTAAAGATATTAATATCTCCACTGACTTTAAGATATCAAAGATAGAAACTTGTTGTGCTGTTGATGGGATACGATTAGGGTTATATACTGCAACTCGACCAGTGGTTTTTTATTCATATCCAATTAAGTCAGCATCTCGTCTACCAAGCTTAAGTCGGTAGAAGGACCATCAAGTGATAGTCATGAACTCATACAAAATTATCTTCAACATTAATAACCTTCAATATTATCAGAGGTAAACTGGGCAATCACAAGTTGTTTTCGAGTTTTTGTTGCCATTTACTATTTGTTGCTCACCAACCCATATAGAGTTTGATTTTGTTTAAGGTAATAACACACGTCATTTGATTGTCAAATCTTCTAATTAAGATTGTACACTCGAATCTAATGTTAAATTATTTAACCATTCAAAGTGATGTGGCAAGTGAAATTCACATAAAGCCAGACCTATACATGCACAAATTGTTGTGACCACCAATGCTCTTATAGTTAGGTCCAATTTGTTATGACCACCACTCAAGATCGGAACGCGCCCAAATAGGATGTAACTCAATTAGGTGACCAATTTTCTCTTCCTTTGCTTCCAATAAGTAAAATGATTTTCCAAACGATATCACTTCAAAAGTTCTTATCTTTACTCATTTGTTGTAGCTCTGTGCGATCTGCTTATTTTGGATGTCCATCTTATTCAAAGTAATGAGTTTTGCATAGTATAAGTCTTCTAATTTAGGGATCATTGCTTCAAAATAGTCTTTGATTTGCAATCCTTCCTAACTTGCTACTCTGAACGATGGAACAACAACTTCATAGGCGGCACGACTTCATGTCCATATGTGAGTTTGAATGGACTTGTACTGGTAGCATCTGTTCTTGAACTTCTATAGGCCTAAAATGACTTGGATAGCACGTTGTGCTAATCCCTCAGTTTTTCTTCAATCATCTTCTCCAAGATCCTGATTAGAAACAAGATTATCGAGGAGGTGATCATTCAGCTTTGATGAGGATTCACCTATATTGCAATTGAATATTGGCTTTTCAATCTATTCATATGTTGTTTAAGTGAGATCCGGATGTTATTTATGTGAGATCCCTGAAGGTTGATGTTGATATAAGTGAACAAGAAGAAGAAGTTTCCCAAAAGTTGTTGGAAGAATACAACTGTTTACCCACATTTCTTCACTTTGATATTTACAAAAAGTTTTATCATAGTTTTTGTAAGCACTGTTTATGGTTTTTTTCATTATATGATGCATGTGTGCCCTAATAACGTGATCCTTTTAACAAGTTTTTATGGATAGGGTTATGGAGTTTATTACTCTTGAAGATGATTTTGTATGGGTTCATGACTATCACTTGATAGTCCTTTTACTGACTTAAGCTTGGTAGACAATATGATGATTTAGTTAGTTATGAATCAAAAACCACAAACCATGAGTTGCAATATATAACCCTAATTGGATCCCATCAATAACACAACAAGTCTCCATCTTTGATGTCTCAAAGTCATTGAAGATATCAATGTCTCTACAAATGCACATATGTGTTCTCCACCGAGAAGAAGGGATGAGTCATCACACAGTGGAGAATACCCATCCTTCAAAAGGTGTAATTACACTTTTAGTATAAAAAACATTAGAACCAAATGGACCTTATATAGGTGTAAGTCGTCTGTATTCATATTGTGTCAGGTATTGAATTGGTAATTTGGTATCAAATAAGAAGAGAGTGACATTATAGTGTCACTCTCTTCTTATTTGATACCAAATTACCAATTCAATACCTGACATAATATAAATATGGACGACTTAAACCTACACAAGGTCAATTTGGTTCTAAAGTATTTACTGAAAGTGCAGTTACACCTTTTGAGGGGTGGATTTTCTCCGATGTGCGATGACTCATCTCCCATTTTCGGTGGAGGCAAATATATGCATTATTGAAGACACTGATATCTACGCTAACTCTAAGATATCAAAGATGGAAACTTGTTATGCTGCTGATGGGATACGATTAGGGTTATATACTACAACTCAACCAATGGTTTTTGATTCGTAGCCAATTAAATCATCATCTCGTTTACCGAGCTTAAGTCGGTAGAAGGACCATCAAGTGATAGTCATGAACCCATACAAAATTATCTTCAACATTAATAACCTCCAATATTATCAGAGGTAAACTGGACAATCACAAGTTGATTTCAAGTTTTTGTTGCCATTTACTATTTGTTGCTCACCAACCCATATAGAGTTTGATTTTGTTTAATGTAATAATACACATTATTTGATTGTCAAACCTTCTAATTAAGATTGTACACTCGAATCTAATGTTAAATTATTTAACCATTAAGGGTTTTGTGGCAAGTGAATTTCACCTAAAGCCAGACTTATACATGCACAATCAGTTGTGACCACTAATGCTCTTATAGTTAGGCCTATAACAAGTCCATTCTGTTATGACCACCATTCAAGACCGAAATGCATCCAGATGGGATGTAACTCAATTGGGTGACCAATTTCCCAATTCTCTTCCTTTGCTTCCAATAAGTAAAATGATTTTCCCAACGATATCACCCACTTCAAAAGTTCTTATTTTTACTCATATGTTGTAGCTCAGTGCGATATTTTTCTTTCAGATGCCCATCTTATTCAAAGTGTGCGGTCTAAGTCTTCTAGTCCAGGGAGCATTGCTTCAAAATACTCTTCGATTTTCAATCCTTCATGTCTTGCTACTCTGGCTGATGGAACAACAACTTCATAGGCAGCACGACTTTATATGTCTATATGTGAGTTTGAATGGACTTATGCTGGTAGCAACTCTTTTTGAATTTTTATAGGTCCAAAATGACTCGGATAGAACGTTGTGCCAATCCCTCGATTTTTCTTCAATCATCTTCTCCAAGTTCCCGATTAGAAACATGAAAAGTGCATCTTCTTTCCCATTATGGATACTGTGGAGTTGAGTTTGTCGATTTGACTCTATAATATTTTGCAAAGTCTTTGATTCTTTGTCCCATGAACATGGTTCTATTATTGGTTGTGATTGACTATGAAATTTTAAACTGTTGAATCAAATGTTTTTTTTTATAAAAGCAGTGACATCATCTTGTTCAACTTTTCTCATTGAAATAACTTCAACCTATTTAGTGAAAAAATCAATACCAACAATTATAATATTTTTAAATGCGTAAGTATAAAGAAACAATTCAGTAACGTTGCGACTAACACTCCCAATTTGATAGAGTCAGTTCCTTCAATTATTTACAATGTTAAAGATAAATTATTATTATCAAACAACGTAAAGATGTTTTTGGTTCATAATCCCCAATTATTTTAGGGTGTTGCTATTTACCGCCCCTATTTTCCTACTTACCGTCCATTTTTTACCATATTTGCCCTCAATTTTTAAAATTTTTTAGAAAATATTCAAAAAAATTCGGAATTTTGCCTTGGCAAGGGATGGCGGGTCATTCACCCGCCACGCCTTAAGGGATGGCGGGTCATTCACCCGCCACGCCTTAAGGGATGGCGGGTCATTCACCCGTCAAGGCAAAATTTCCGGAATTTTGCCCACACATCTAAAATTTTTTGTCTTAACGGGTCAAATGGCCCGCCACTAGACAAGGGATGGCGGGTGAATGACCCGCCATCCCTTGTCTAGTGGCGGGCCATTTGACCCGCCTAGGCAAAATTTCGGAAATTTTTAGATGTGTGTGGGAAGGGGTTTGAAATTTTTTTTTTCAAAATAAAGGGAAAAGGCTAATATGTCTTTTTTTCGGGTGGTAAGTAGGAAAAATAGGGTGGTAAATAGCAATCCACATTATTTTATTTGTTATAAAATTGTGAATAAAGTAAGCAATAGTAGAATTTGCAATTTTGGAGAGTGATGGGTGTAGCTGTTTGTCCGCAAATTTGAAGTTTCCACAACGACAATTTGGGCATAGCTTGCAAATTCTTTTTAGCTTTCTTTGAATATATTCTACCGCATCACCCAATTATAAACAAGCAGACGTACGAATATTATTATGTTTGGCCTTGTCTGTTAAAAAGCGTTTTGGGATAAAAAGAACGGTTTTGACCAACTTTAGCGGTTTGACCACTGAAATCGTTGATTGGAGTGTTTGGTGGAGAGAGGTTTGGGAGAGAGTTTTGGGATGAAAACGCTAATTTAGAAAAAGCTCCTTTTAGGAGCTTTTTCAATTAGCGTTTTGCAATATTAAAATTAATAGACTTCTTTAACCTTAATAGATAGACTCCTCCTCCAATATTAAAAAAAAAATGCCCTTATTCGTCATTTTGCACAAACCGCTATTATCAATCAGCTAATTTTTACCAAACAGGTCTACACAAACAGTTAATCAAATAAGCTAATGTAATCAGCTAACAGCTAATTCCCAAACAGGATCTTTGTATTCGGTAACACAATTAAATTCATTTTTTTTTTAAAAAATTATATAAAAATTAAGTTTGAATGTTAAAATGGTGATTTCTTCCATTTTTCTTAGGTTTCAGTTATTCTAAAATTAGAACTTTTGATCTAGAAGATCAATTCATTTTTTAGACGTTAATCATATGTAAAATACTCAAATGTTCAAATTATCTGTCACAAGTTATCTTTCTGTTACTCTTTTTTATATCTATTGATCTATAATAAAGTGAAAAAACTCTCAAAATTTAAAATTTAAGCAATGCTATAATTTTATTATTATTATTTAATTAAAAGGTGAGGTAAGGGAAAAATGAAAGCTTGAAGGATCCAATGAGATTGGTATCAACAGAACAGACTAAAAATCCCAAGGTTCAAATATTATTAAAATGTGAAGAAATACAAATAAATTAATAGAATCGAAATTGATCCCATCCGACCGTGGCAACATCATCCGAAATGAAAGGAGCTGGGAATCTTACCAATTAAATGAATTACTAAATTTACAGAATCTTGTTAATGCAGCAGCTGCCCTATTACCCTATAGCCACTTAGTCCGAAAAACCCAAGGGACATCTGAGGTACGGGTACGGAAAAGATCCACGGCGTATGAAGAATCACACTCAAGCCATAGATGCCGCCAATTATGATCCCAAGTAATATAAACCACTATCATAGCTGCTTTTAGCTTAGCTAAATTGCCATAAGTATTAGGAACGGGAAACACGAAAGCACAGTGCGGGAACCCATAAGAGTTTTTAAAAAGGCCTCTCAAACCATCGGAGTCTGGAGAACCCAAAACTGAACCATCGAAATTTACCTCAATCCAACCACTACTCGGAGGGAGCCAACGGAAAGCAATTTCATAATTAATTAATTAATATTTACAAGTTTGATCAATTTTATCTCTAATAATAATTATCTTCTATACACTTATGAATCTCTACTTTATTCTATATGTGTATCATACTATCATTTATAAATAACAGACCAAAAGTATATCCGCACGTGATAAAAAAAAAAGTTAAAAAAATTCTTGTGTTGTGTATATGTGTTTTTTAACTTTTTAATTGAACGTGTTTTTATTGGGATATAAGATGCAAAAATACCTCTAATGTCTACAGCCAGGAATAAATGTGTAAAATTGTGCCATTTTACTCTAAGTTTGGTAGTCAAGAGCAATTTTACTCTAACTTTGTCAAATTTTGGTCAATTTGAGAAATAATTCATCAAATTATCTTGTAGGTCATTAATTATATCATCTACATTTCACGTGTGAGTTATTTTTATCACTCAGTAGTAACAGATCATAAAATTATGATTAGACGTGAAAAAATTTAAAAAAACATATCGTCTTTTGTACCAATTGAAAAAAAAAAATTCAAAAAAATTCATCGAATTTATAAATATTAATCTTCAATTTTATTATTAAACCATATAAAATATGAATTTTTTTTAACAAATTAATATGCAATTAGTGTAGAATAAAAAATAAAATATTTATATTTTATAATAATGTCTAAAATTGATCCAATTTGACAATACCAAAAGATAAAATTACTTTTTATTGCCAACATCAAAAATAAAATTGTATTATTTACCTCATAACTTGATGACTTGTGAAGGTTTGAAGCTGTTTTATTCCTTTAGATGAAGTAAAGCTGCCTTTAGGGATCAACTTGCTACCTATCTTTGAGGTGAAGCGATCCGCCTTTAGGACTTGTGAACCCATCTTTGGGAAGGGTGCAGGAGAGTGTAAAGACCTTGCGTCCAAGGAATGTTTTAACTCTATCTCGAATGGTGATCATCTACAGATGGATCCGCCCATGAGATTGTTCTCCTATCTTTGAGGAGAAAAAAGTAGCTATGAGATAGCAATACTTTTTAATGTGGGAAGCGTTGATGCCCTCCTTTTTTTTGAGACTGGAATATTTATATTGCTGCAAGAAAATACTTAAAAAGAATATGGACAATAGAACAATTGCTTTTTATTGATAGAAGATACGCTTTATTACAGCAAGCGGGTCTCATATGTGAGCCTCATTAAAACCTTTAATAAGAAAAACCTCATGGGAAAAAAGCTTATTAAAGGAAAAAGAGTACTCAAGACCTTTGTTTACATTCTATTTTCTGGCGAAGTATTTGCGGAGATTTTGGAGATTCCAAGTGCGTGGCAATGTATTTCCTTCCATGTCTTGAATCTTAAATGTGGCGAACCCAATCTTGTCCACTATTCGATATGGACCTGTCCAGGTGAGCCCTAGCTTGCCCTTCCCTTCTCTAGATTGGATTTTGTCGGCCTTACGGAGCACGAGATCTCCTACATTCAGGTCTACAAGTTTGGCGTTCTTGTCATGATAAGCCGCGATCCGCTGCTTGTATGCCGCCATACGTACATATGCCTTGTCTCTCCTATCCTCCACTTGATCAAAACTTTTTTTCAATCTCTGACTGTTTTCATCCTCGCAATAGAATGCAATTCTGTCACTTGGAACCAATATCTCGACTGGGATTACAGCTTCCACACCATGAGAGAGGGCGAATGGGGTTTCGCCCGTGGCCGTTCGAGGAGTAGTACGATACGCCCATAAGACGCTTGTTAACTGATCCGCCCATTTCTTATCATGCTCACTCAGTCTTTTCTTTATTCCTTTTACGATTGTCCGATTCGTGACTTCGGTCATACCGTTGGATTGTGGGTAATATACGGAGGCGAACCTGTTTAAAATGCCCAATTTTTCACAGAAAGCTTTGAACTCACCACAGTTGAATTGCGTTCCATTGTCAGTGATGATCGTGTGTGGAACTCCGTATCTTCCCACAATATTATCTTTGACGAACTCAACCATTCGTTCAGCATTGATGGAGGAGACAGCTTCAGCCTCTACCCATTTAGTGAAATGATCTACTACCACTACCACGTACTTCCTCTGTCTGCGAGTTGCGGGAAATGGTCCAACAATATCAATTCCCCATACAGCAAAGGGTCTACCTTCGATAATGGGCCTCTGGAGATGTTTGGCAGTATGAGATTCATTCGCATGAATCTGACAACTATGGCAAGATCCCACCAGTTTCTGTGCATCAAGTTCCGCTGCGGGCCAATAAAATCCTGCTAGCCTAGACTTCTTCAAGATGGAAGCGGATGCCTCATGGGCTCCACATATTCCCTCGTGCAGCTCCTTCAGAACCTGTTGTCCCTCTTCTGGCAAAATGCATTTTAACCAAGGGTGGCTAAAAGATTTTCTGTAGAGGCAATCATTTATCATGGAGAAATAAACCGCTTTCCTGACTATCCGCCGAGCTTCCTCCTTGTCCATAGGTAGTGCTCCATTTAACAGATATTGGCGAATTACCGACCTCCAATCACCTTCTACTGTCGTGAGTAGGGATACTTCCTCCGAGGTGAAGGCCGGAGCTGCTTTAACTTCGAACGGACATTGTGGATCCGCCCAGTTCTCTTTGCTGGAAGCCATTTTAGCTAGATGATCCGCTTCAGTGTTTGATCCGCGAGGTACATGGATCAACTCCCATTTAGTTTCTTTGGCTTCAAGGTGATCCAGCAATTTTTTAACTTCAGCAACGTATTTGGCCAAAACGTCATCCTTTACCTCGTAATTTTTGATCACTTGGTTGACCATCAACTTGGAGTCACTATAGATCACGATCCGCTCGGGAGTGATTTCTTTCAGCAGACGCAGTCCCAATATTAAGGCCTCATACTCCGCTGCATTGTTGGTTGCAATAAAATCCAATTTTGCTGCGTATTGCAGTTTTATATATTGAGGACCTGTGATTACGATGCCTATACCAGCTCCATCTGCCGAGGAGGCTCCATCTGTATACATCGTCCATTCTCCGACTTGAGATTTAGGGAGATTCACCCCTTCTTCAGTGAATTCATTCACAAAGTCTGCCAAGACTTGACTCTTCTCGTATCGTACATCAAATTCTCCAAGGCAGCCCACTCCATCAATCTCCATGAAGTCTCCGGCTTTTGCAATACCTTCCTCATTGGTATATTTGTTCGAACTATAACAGTATGAGCCTGGAAGTAAGGCCTAAGGCGGATTGCCGTGGTGACAACAGCCAATGCCATTTTATCAAGCTTGGAGTATCTGGTTTCAGCATCCTTTAATACTTTGCTCACGTAATAGATTGGATACTGTTGGCCATCCTCTTCCCTTATCATGACCGTGCAAACAGCTTTATCTGTAACTGAGACATACATGTAAAGATTCTCACCTTTCAGGGGTCGGCTCATCAAGGGCGGTTCTGTGAGAAACCGTTTGATTCCCTCGAAAGCTTTTTCACAATCCTCAGTCCATTCGAACGCCTTTTGCTTCTTGATCACCTCATAAAAGGGCTGACATCTACGGGCCGAACGTGAGATAAACCTGCCCAAGGCTACGATCCGCCCGTTAAGGCGTTGCACTTCCCTGATATTCTGTGGCGCTTGCATCTCCAGAACGGCCTTAATCTTGTTGGGATTTGGGCTCACTCCTTTTTGGCTAATCATGAATCCTAAGAACTTTCCATACGTTGCACCAAAGGTACATTTTTCTGGGTTCAGTTTAATATTATGACGTCGGAGTACGCCCAGTACCTCTCTTACATCATCTGCATGTTTTTCCACAGTGGTACTCTTGATGATCATGTCATCTACATAGACGGAGTAATTATCACCTTTGCTTTCCGCGAATATTTTGTTCATCATCCGTTGATAGGTTGCACCTGCGTTCTTAAGCCCAAAGGGCATGACTTTGAAGCAATAAGTGGCTTGGTGAGTCACGAACGAGGTCTTGATTCTATCTGAAGGCTCCATTGGGATTTGGTGATAACTCGACTTTACGTCTGTGAAGGAGTACATAGCGTGTCCTGCGGTTCTATCTACGAGGATATCAATACACGGCAAAGGGTAGTTGTCTTTGGGACAAGCTTTGTTGAGATCTGTAAAGTCAATACACATGCGGTATGATCCGCCCACTTTCTTGACTAGAACTACATTCGCCAGCCATTGTGTATAAAGTACCTCTTCAATGGCATCCGCCCGCTGGAGCTTGGTGATTTCTTCCTCTATCACCTTCTGCCTTTCAAGGCCATGGTTTCTCCATTTTTGGGCAACCGGTACCGCATCTTTGTCGATGTTGAGTTTGTGAGTGATCACATCTGGACTAATCCGGGGAAGGATCTCATCTTTCCATGCAAAGACGTCTTCTGCCTCATGGAGAACCTTGGTGATTGCTTCTTTAATTTCTCCCTTGAGCCCTTTAGCCATTCGTACCTGTTTTTCATCCGCCATGAGGTACATCTCCGTTTCGCCCAAGGCCATTGTGACCAGTTCTTCCTCGTCCTCATCCTTAGACTGTGGGCGAATCATTAGTGATGCTGAATACGTCTCCTGAGCCACTTTTTGACTTCCTCTGATCATTACACCTCCTTTGGCCGTGGGGATGTAAAGAGTTAGGTGGCGTATAGAGATAAGAGCTGCCGCCTCAGAAATAAAGGGCCGCCCAAGGATGATATTGTAGGCAAACTGGCCATCCAGGATGGAAAATTCCAGATCGCCCTTCCAGACTTGATCTTCGTCAGCTAATTCACAGTCTAATGTTACCTGGCCCTTTGTTTGATTGGTGTGTCCTGTGACTCCTAGGATATCCACTATAGTGGTTTCCACTTGGATTGGGTCGACCATAAGCTTAGCAAATGCTCCTCTTGTGATGACATTGCACGAACTCCCGGTATCGATCATCACTCTTTTCATCTCCCAGCCTTCCACCATCATAGTAATGACCAAGGCATCCGCATGAGGAGAGATCTCTGGGCCAACATCTGCAAAAGGGCGATTAAGTGATGCCCTGTCAAGAGCAGTGGTCTTTGCCTTTTTCAGTACAGGTTGGTACCCAGGTCCGCCTGCTATGACATTGATGGTCCCTTTTCCTTTCTTCTTCGGATCATCTCTGGATCTATCACCATCTCCCTTCTTAGCATCATTTTGGACGAACCGATCCAATTTGCCTCTCTCGATGAGACGTTCTATTTCTCTGGCTAACTCCCAACATGCGTCTGTGTCATGGCCATTTTTCCTGTGGTATTTGCAATAATTTTTGGGATTTTTACCAGTGTTGGTGTACTCCCCTCCTTTTGGTTCGGGGTATGAAATGCTCCGTTTATGCTGACTGTTCTCGATCCACATGAGCACTTCACTTTTAGAGGAATTGAGTGGCGTAAATGATGAAACAAATGTCGATTTGTTCTTAAAGCCTCTTCGCCGACCTCTAGAGGATGAATCTTGGTACTTATCTTTCTCCTTCTCTTGACGGTGAGATTCGCCTTTATCCTTTTTGAGCGGAGAAACTGATTCTCGGCGGATATCATCCACCTCCATGAAGTCTTTGCAGCGTTCCATCAATTCTGCCATGCTGCTGGGCTTCTTTCGAATTAGATCCTCCTGCAAACTCTTACATGTTGTGTTCTTTACCAGAGATTCCACTGCCATGGAGATATCCACATCAACAATTTGTATACACAATTTGTTAAAATTGTTTACATACTCTCGAATGGATTCGTTCGCCTTCTGTTTTAATTCAAAAAGCTTCCGTGACTTGACCATTGGAGGGATACATCCGGCGAATTTAGCACAAAACTCTCTGCTTAGTTGATCCCAACTGTCTATCGATCCAGGAGGTAAAGATTGGAACCAGTCATAAGCAGGACCTCCTAACGTGGTGATAAACATCTTGCATAGCACCGATTCCGTTGCACGGTTAAGGCGAAGCAGTATTCGATATTTTCTGGCGTGGGCCTTTGGGTTGTCAGCACCCGTGTATATTGGGAGATTAGGTATTTTGAAATGCCTATCCGTTTCCTCCGCTTCGATCCAAGTCGTGAAGGGTAGGGGTGGGCACGGTTCGGTTAACCGGTCCAATAAGGAAAATAATTAACCGAACCGTTACCTTCGGTTTTTTAATCCTATAAACCGAAATCGGTCCAGAAAAATCGGTTAACCGAACAACCGGTTAACCATTAATGTCGGTTAGGTTTTTCGGTTAACGGTTTTTAACCAATTCATACTGGTTAACCAAAAATCAACAGTTAACCATAATTTTTATCCAAATCTAAATTTTTAAACAATATTAAAAAAATCCACATTAAGAATAATTCAAACGAAACGAATTCATATAAAAGTTGAGAATTCAAACATAAACAACGAACTAAAAAACAATCAATCAAGTTTACAATTAATTCAATTCCTAATCTGGGTTTGAATTTTTATGATATTTTGATAAGATCCCAAGATTAATTAATCAACACCCCAAAAAAAGAAAACTCATTTGACTCAAGGCCCCTCTTAATTGGGCTAGATTTGTAATTATCCCTATTATATATCTACGTTTTGTATACAGGTATATTAATGGTGTGATAAGAAGAAGAAAAAGAAACCATAAAATAAACTGGAGAGAAACCATTCTGGAAGTAATAAGAGCATATTTAATTACAAAAAAGAGCAGTAAGTTACATAGGTAGAAACACTAAAACATACATACATACTAATTATTAAGATAAAATATTATATCATCATGAAGATATAATTAGCACCAACTTCACCAGCTCCAACATGCTCTCCACCACTGGCTCATAGTCTATATACCCATCAATTTTAACAATATAACTACCAAGAAACACACGGGATGATTTCCCATTTCTGTTTCAGATGAATATTCATTATTTCTTTCCATAACACAACCTCATCTCATTTCTGGTTACTTCTTTCGTTATATATAACTTCAAAAGTAAAGATTCAGTAGTAGAAATACCTTAATCAACCACCCACGGTGAGAGATCGGAACGACGGTGCGAGATCGGAAGAGAGACAGCGGCGGTGTGAGAGAGGAGGAGAGGAAGAGAGGCGGTCGGCGTGAGAGAGGAGCAGAGGAAGAGAGGCGGTCGGTGTATGAGAGGAGGAGAGGAAGAGAGGCGGTCGGTCGACGGCAGCTGTTCTGGTTACAGAGGTTTAGAGAGAGGCGGCTGTTCAAAAGAAACGATGGAGAAAATAGAAAATAAGGTTTAGCACACATTTGTTAAATTGTTAATAGGTTTTTGCTTTTATTTTTTAATTTTATATATTAATAATATATGTTTTTTTATGTTATAACTTATTATATAATATATGTTATATATTAATATATATTTATTTTAAATTTATATTTATTAAACGGTTCGGTTAACCGTTAACCGCGGTTTTTTAACATGCGAAACCGAAACCGAAACCGATACCCACTTATTTTTTTAACCATTAAGAAAACCGTCGGTTCGGTTAACCATTTTTTCCGATTCGGATTATCGGTTTTCGGTTCGGTTACCGGTTTGATCGGGTTTTTTGCCCACCCCTAGTGAAGGGCGAATCTCTATTGGCGAATGGATTATGCCTGACATTCTCCTCATTCATGCGGAGCACCGCAGCTCGAACTCTATCATCAAAATTCTTCGGACCCGCCCTTGGGCGTCCTTTCCGTGGAGATCTACTTGGAGAAGATGAAGAGCTGGATCCAGAAGACGGATCCGATGGTGAACGTCCGCCTCCGCTTCCACGCCCGCCTCCTCCTCCACCTCCACCTCCTCCTCCCTGTCCGCCCGAGGGAGCTTGACCGTTACTCCCTCCATGACCTCCTGAAGGAAGGTGCCTATCATCCCCTTGGTGTGGCGGTGGCGGTGGCCTATTCGAACGTGGTGTCTCTACTGGCCTTTTGCTCTGTCTACGTCCAGTAGGTGGGGGTGATCTACCCTTGCGGGAGGATCTCGGTCTTCGAGGCGAAGGTGATTCGGACCGCCTACTTTTTTCTTTTATACGCTTTTTGTGCCTTCGCCCTTCTGATCCACCCAAGGAGAGATTCGACCGTGGCCGCCTTGGGATACTTGATCCGCCCAGGTTTATCCCCTGGCTTGCGGACTCGCCAAGAAGAGTTTGATCGTTCCTTTGACTTCCTCCTGCGCCAGCAGGGAATAATTCCCGATTGAGCGGTCGTTCACCAAGCGCTACCGTGGAAGTTACCATGGATTCTGTATTATGAGCTTGGAGAAATGAAGAATTGAGGGCGTTTGATCCTATTGTCGCCTGGGCCCATGAAGATACCGTAGACGTGGGCGTCATGCTCCAAAACGGAGGAATGATCATGAATGACCGTAGCGATTACCCATCTCAGGGCCAAACTCCCTTCCTATTGCTTCTGCACACATGTTGATGAATGCGTCTGGTGGCACACTACCTTCAGCTTGTGTTGTGGGAGCACTTGAATCAGCGCGACCAGCACTAGTTACAGGTTGGCTTGATGGTGTTACTAATGGTGTTTCTTCCCCCGATATGGGGTTCGGTTCCCCATTTGTCATGTCCTTTTAAAGTGAACGAAAAACCCTTTATTTGATTAAGGATTCCACGTTCACCGCACCAATTGATGACTTGTGGAGAAATTCTGATCAGCTTCCGTCCCTGTGGGGGCGTCGTTGGGTTCGACGGGGGGAAGCTCCGATGCCAAATTCAGTAAGGAAGAACAAGAGAACAAACTGAATTGAGAGAGGGTAAGTGAATGTGTACCTTGATAGCCTGAGACACAGACTATATATAGTTATGAAGTTGTAACTTCTAGCAACTAGAAAGTCTCCATTAATGTCCCATTAATGGCAGTTACAGGTTACCCTTAAGTTGGCGGTTAGCTAATTGATAGCTCATTAATGATCTTTATTGCCGGATCGGCCCAGCCATTCTAATGGCGGATTGAGTGTTTATGGAGATTCGCCTCATAGGTTCGCCCGCGAGTCTCTTTTGGTGAGTCCTTGGAAATCCGCCCGCCGGATCTCTTTGTTTCAATACGCCGTGGTATTCCCGTATTAGGTGACCAACACGTGGCGTTCTTTTAAACGAATATCCCTTTTGATCATTGGGATAATATCATAATGTTATCATAACTCTTAAAAAAAGATTATTCCTTTTTTTTTTTTACCAAAAAAAATTATTCTTTAATAGGCAAAATTAGAAGTCGTAGAGGAAGACCCCACACCACATGGCAAAGCACCCCACTCTGAATTGGTGTATATTCATCGAACCATTTTTCGAATTTCACATCACTACTCCCAAATGGGTGGGTCATTACTCAATAAATCTATTTTGTTTGGATACATAATTCATATTTGGATATTTTTCCATCACTCCTTTTCTCCTATTTGTAAAAATATCTGATTCATATATATACATCCTTCACAACAAACAGATACATATATACTTCAATTGTTACATCTACGCAATAACACTTGTACACGCAGTTGTGGTCTTAATTGCCTCCTCATATAATGGACCAATTTCTCTATACCTATGTTTCTTACTACATTTATATTTTTACCCTTAACAAAATCTACATTAACTCATATTTTAGATTATTAGAATGATCCCCTACTACTTGGTCATGTAGGTGTACTATATTATAAGGAACATCTTCTAGTTGTTTTTTTTTTTTTTTAAATAACCTTAATGATGAAAATAAAGTACATTATAATAAAAGAAAAGGAGAGTAACCACTTATAGGTTATACTCCGAATGAAAGTTCGACATTCGACCAATAAAAAATGGCTATTCGACCAATAAAAAATGGCTATTAGATTTATGAGGTGTTTGGGTGCTCCTTTTTGTGCTTCTGTTTGCCTTTTCAGTTCGAAATGAAGAGTTTTAGGTGTTTGGTTAGTGACATTCTTCTTTGCCTTTTACACTTGAAAAACTGCATTGGATGTTTGGTTAGTGCCCTTCTGTTTGCTTTTTACAACTGAAAAGCAGTCTTTTACAAAAGCACAGAATCTCTACTTTTTGGAAAAACAACTTTTTCCAAGAGCAAGCAACAAACCGTAACAGCAAACAGCAAACAACAACAACAAACAGTAGGTAAAACAAACGGGCCCTTATTGACTATCTACAAAAAGATATTTGGAATATCAAAAGAAATTGTTTGACTATTCTGTGGAAAATGCGGGCATATCAAAGAGTTATAATATTTTCGAACTATGAAATTAAATTGAGTACGTCTTTAGACTCCTAAAATCAAATGACTGTTGGAAATAAAAGAGATCTTAAAATTTCATGAAGTTCCGATGATCAAAACGATACCAACCTAAGCAATCCTTAAAAAACAAAATAAAATCAATTGAAAAGAAATGATGTGCTTAGATTGAAATTAAAATGAACATTTGCATAGTGGAAAAGAAATTTAAAAGTCTGAACTTGAAAAATTTAAATCGTTGAAGTCTAGAGAGAATTTGCTAGAGTTTTACTTGAGTGTGTGTTGAGTTGTCCATTTTCATCGTGATTTCTTCTTTTATAGACGTTGGTGGTAACTTCTTGTTTCTTCTACTAAGTCACGTTCTCATCTTCAGATAACGTCTTGAGTAACCAGTCCAGGATTGATTGATTTTGACATTTTCTAATTTTTCTGCTTTTTAATTGGCTTACAAAATACACATTAAAATATTAAATAGTTTCTTGTGTCCCTAAAGTTTACCTCAAATTTCTCGAGAATGTCACTTTAGGAAGTAGATTTTCCCCGGAGTTCACTCTAAAAAGTTGATTTCCCATGAGATTCATTAGAAAAAGTTGGTTTCCTCTAATTTTCCTTAAGGTTCAATAGATCGTGGGTGATTTGTATATGGGTGATATCTTGAGATACGACTCTCTAATACTTATCTTCCCAACGAGTTGTACTGCAGAGAAAGAAGGAAAGAAGAAAGTTTAGGTGAATAAGCTGGATTGGAAGCCCTGAAAGGGTGTAATGGTGCTAAATGCAGATTGGCCAGATAAGTTTGTTGCAGAAGCAAATGGTAAATAAGCCTAGGGATCATAAACGATGTCGGGAAGGAAACCAGCAAACCTAGAGCTAGGGAGTCTGAAAATGTTATCGGTTAAAAACTAGACTTTCTGATTCAAAAGCATATAATAAGTAGATAAAAGTTAATAATTTACAAAAAAAAAAATGGTTCCTAAGTGGCCAGAAGAACGAAGTTTAAATCCGAATTAAAAAGAGGTAAAACTTGAACCCTGTTTAAAATGAAGGTGGGTCCGAGTGGTAAGATGTTAAACCTCTCTTGACAGATTTGAGTTTGATTCCACATTCCATCCAAATTTAATCCTCATTCGTAAGTAAACTGTAAATTCCACTCTAAATCTAGACCTATCTTTATCTAAACTTTTTGTAACAAAAAAAAAAAAAGTAATATTATAATTGTACATAAAATTAGGATGATCTAACTAGTTTGGCTTAAGGGGACTGAATGTGTAAATATGAAAAAGATACAGACTTGTCAAGGAAAATTTCTTTAACAATAAATAATGACATGATGAATCATGTCATACGTGGCCCTACATTATGCACTTCCGTGACCAAACTTTATTAATTTATTCCACTTCTAACTTTACAATCCAAAATTCAGTAATTTAACCTTTTTCCGAATAATAATGATAATCCAACCAAAAGTATCTCATTCCATGCGACGGCCGGCCATATTAAATGGTTAAATTTAAATTAGGAGTCAAAATGATAGTACTTAAAATTAGTAGCCAAGAATCAATTTAATCTTCTTCAAAAAAATCAATTTAATCCAAATTAAATTAATCTAAATATAATCACTTCTAATAATTAAAATTTGTAAATTTAGGCAAATTTATCAACTGAAAAACTGAGTTAAGGGTCTGTTTGGCTACTTACTGTTTACTGTTGCTTTTTGAAAAGACTGTTTTTTATAAAAGCATAGATTCTCTGTTTTTGTAAAAAGCTGTTTTTCAACGGTAAAAGGCAAACAGGAGCAGTCTAACCAAACACCTAAAACGCTGACTTTCAAAGTGAAAAGACAAACAGGAGGTGAAAAGTAGGTAAACAAACAACATCTAAATTTCAATCTAAGAGTAAATAAATTCAAACTGTGAACTTAGATTTATGATAAAGCAAAGTTTGGAGTAGTAAGTGGATGACAAATAGGAAAGCAACCACTTAAAGTAGGTTGCATAGCATATATACATAGATACATAGAAGCATAAGGAATCTGGATTCATCACAGAATCTACTAACAAAACAACCATATCTCAAAACCTATATATATATATTTACAGAGGATGAAAATTCTATATATAAATTAGAGTAAGCAGGGCATAGAAAGAGTGACTCAGAGAGATTCATAGTAGCCTCCATAAGTAATGTGAGCTCTGGCAATTGGAACACCTCTTACTGCTGTAATTGCTTCATTCAACCTTGTTGCGTGATGCACCACTTGTTTTATTCTCTGCAACATTTACATTTACCACACTTCAGAACGTGGAACCATTTGAACTAAAAGCTCAAACTTATAGTTAAAGCCTAAATTAATGCTTTAACAGTTTGTACAAGCATTTAAGCAACTACAATCCGATCATTACAACTCAATCAAACGCATATTTATGCACACAAAAAACATTGGGAGCTTTTAATCTTTCATTTCAAGCTATTAAATCTATGATCTTCTATTTTCTTCATATTAAGATCATAAAAGTTTGCTTTGAACATATGACTAGATTAACAAAGTGTTATTGGTTTGATTGGCCTTCAAAATCTACATGTTTAACCGTTCCAAATCAGATGTATGGAGTTATAGACAAAACATACAATTCCATAGATAGACAAAAGGCTTAATACATCAGCATCCTTCAAAAAAGACTTGCTCAAGAACTGATTGGTCTTATGATCTTGCAAAATCAATAAAAAAAATTTGAACAAATTGAGATGTATATCACTTTAAACACGTTTAGAAGTGATCAAATCATTGTAAATAAACTCAAAAGGTCACTTTAAACAAATTTCAGAAGACACTCTCTAGTAATCTATTTTTTAACCAAGTTCAGCGGGTCCTGAGATATTAAGCCTATAAAAAAAAGGACGGCCCAGTGCACTACGCGAGGATCCGGGGAAGGATCCCACTATAAGGATGTACAACCTTTCCTTGCCAATTTATTTTTGGCAAGAGACCGTTCCTAATGACTGAAACTCATGACCTCTCAGTCACACGATAACAACGTTTACCGTTGCGTCAAGACTCACCCTCCTAGGTATTAAGCCTATATGAAATGAAAAAACAAAAACAAATGATCTGAAGTTTTGATTCATCAAAATGATCTGAAGTTTGATTCCTTGAAATGGAAGATTCATCAAAATGGGTTCATCAATCACTTGATGATGCTTTTGGCCAACTAGAAATAAGGGTTGATCTGGTTGATTAGAAAAAACTCAGCTGTGTATTGAATTAATTTCTTAAGGTACTAATTCTGGAACCTAAATCCTCTGTTTAAAGTCAGTAAATTAGTAGTAAATATGATCAAAGAAACATTCTTTGATGCTGGAACAAAATTGGGGTAAATTCTAGAAATTCCAGAAAACAACAAAGGAGTAGAAACAAACCTTGTCATCAGCATAAATCTGGAACCTGAGCTTTTGATTATGGTCACGCTGCTTGCTCCTTTGCTGGCTACCAAATATGATAACACAAACAGTAGCAGCTGCAACCCCAAATGAACAAATAGCCCCAATTCCACTCAAGCTCCACTTCCATAAATTCAACCCACCTCCATTTTCTTCCCAATTAACCTCATCATCATCACCCCCCTCTACTTTCATATTCCCCTTAATTCTTGGGGAACAAATGTTAGTGTCCAAGATCTCACCTTTATCCTTAGTAGGAGACTTGGGGGAGTCCATTTTCATGTCGACAAATTCATTTTCACTCATTTTCTTAAAGAAAACTTGAGAAATTGGGTCTTGATCATCATCAATTTCCTTCACTAATACTAAATCAGGACCCTTGATTTCTGGCATGTTCATACCATCTTCACCAGGTGATACTGAGATGGGTTCCAGTTGAAATGGAACCGGAACAACTCGGTTAGATTGAAGCATCCTGGGAGGAGAAGATGGGCAAACAAAGTAGTTCATATTGAACTTACTTTTAGGGTTTGAGGAGCTGCGATTGCTTTTTTCTCCATCATCTTGGTGGTAATCTAGAAATCCCCCATGGGGGAGAATTTCCCAATCTTCAATATCCATTTTGTGAAAATCGGATTCAAGAGATGGGTTTATTTATATAGTTCGATTGTGAATTATTGATCGACAAAGGTGGGTTTTTTTATGGAGTTTAGTGCAGAAATTTCATTAGAGAAACATGGTAATTGGGTTCAAGAATGAACCTGAAGAGATGGAGGACTGAATTGACATGATTTATTACAAATTGATCTTATCTTTGCAAAAGATGACAATGAAGAGGTGGTCCTATTGTGGGACCCTTAAAATTAAAAGAATACATAATTAGAAGGTTCGTAGCTATCCCTTCTCAATTTTTCTTTTGATATAAATGTTGTTTTCTTCCGTTTGATTTCATTAATGGAATGTTCAGACTAATTTTCTTTTATTAAATTAAGCCCTTTGATTCTTTCAATTTGTAGAAATTGCCCATTTACTTTACAATTTGTCTAATTAAATTAGTGATCAATTATTATTGTATGTATTTAGTTGACAATATAATTCATTCCAAACTCAATAGATTATACATTTAATTCATCCACCTGCATTTAAATTTAAATCAAATATACTTTAGACATACAATTAGGTCTAAAGGTGTAGAGAGAATATGATAAGACATTAATCTGTATATTAATTAATATATTTAAAATATAATTTAAAAAATATATAAAAATGACAAGTCATTGTTTACATGACATGGTACATTTTTATAAATAATTTTTTAGTTGATGATGTAAATATATGATAAATTTTGAGAGTCATATATACAAAAATTGTCATGTAAGACAAAGATTGGCTAGTTGGTAGTTATAATTAGATTGATATATAAAAAATGCGATAATTTTCGTGTAGTACACCAATATCAATTGGCTTTTCAAAAATAATTTTGTGATTTCAAAATAATTTTATAAATAAAATATCTTTAAACTCGATAGTTAAAAAATAATTTGTTTAATATGCGAACACGTCATAATAATCATTTAATTTATATTTTCACATAAATTTACATTGTTTCTATTTATTACTGATGAATGGTAATATAATACATGTATAATGAAAAGAACGAGACTAATAAAATTCATATTCATAGTTTAATTATCAATAATATACAATCAATTGTACTACTTCCATGACATTAAAAATAAAAAATAGTATACTAATAAGGGTGCTTTCCTTTTATGAAAATAAAATAATGTAAGTTTAGGATAAAAATGGCCGAACAGAATAAAAAATAAGATTAAATTATTTTTAGGCGTAGGGCACATGTGATTTGTTACTTGTTTTTGGTCTTTGTTTTTATTTAATTTTAGAGGGAGAAGTGGGTTACTTTGCTTATTAAAGTTTGCTTGTAGAGAAAGGGAGTGGTTATATTCAACATATAAATTAAAAATAAAGTGAAAGTGAAAGCCCCCCTCCCCACATCTTACAACTGTCCATTGTTTGGTATCTTTTCTGGATTTTATATCATCAATCCCCTACAAGCTTCATTGCTTTAACTCCCTCACATATCTTCCTTTTTAACCTCCACCTTTTTTATATAATTAAACAACCATGCTTCCTAGACACTCAATATATGCTTAAATTCACTAACAAGCATCTTTATTTTATTTTATTTACAGGTAAAGGCTATGGTTACTTTGTTTTTGACAAAGTAAGTTTTACTTTGTGTGTTTTCACCATTAGATGAATTTTATACTTCATCATCCAATGGTGAAAACACACCGAGTAATTGTACTTTGTCAAAAACAAAGTAACCATAGAAGGCACCTTTATTTACAGGTGCATTTGGTTTCCTTATTGTTTGTTGTTGTTGTTTACGGTTGAAAAAACAGAAATTTGATGTTATTCGAAAAAATTATTTTTCATGTATAAAAGTAGAGGTAGCAAAAGTACACACAACCCGATTACACGACACAAAATTGCTATTGGCTTCCAACATTAGGGGTAAAATTGCACCATTTTAGACGTTATGAGTAAAATTGTGTCCGACTCAAAAGGTTAGGGGTATTTTTGCAGTTTAACCCTAATATTTATAAAGCCCTTTTTATTTAATAATATTTATAGAGGAATAGAAGTAGAAATTTTCTTTCTTTTCTTTGAAAAAGAATGTTGCTTGAGAGTACGTCTTCTTACATTATTAATTTAGAGGGAGGCAGACACTTTGTTTTTATGTGCTCTTTTCTTCTACTTTGTGCACAAGTAGCGTTGCTTAACCCCAATAAATGGACTTGTTATTTATACTCTATTTTTCAAATTTAATTTCTTAGCAGAGCCGTACACTATTTTAGCAATGGACCATTATGACAGAACAAAGAAACAAAACATATCTGGGCTCCATTAATAAAAACATCTCTTCTCTACTCATTTCTTTACCAAAATTAAAGCCATAAAGAAAGGTCAAAGCATATAAGAACGTGCCTGCCCTGCCATGCCATGCCCTTGCTGCACATGTAATGTATGGATGTCTTTTGAAATTTTCTCTTGCTCAAATCCTGCAATTTGCTTTCTCACTCTTTTTTTCTTTCACACCTTTTCATATGCTTACATTCCACTCATCTATGAAGATGTTCCTCCAAATGCCAAATAATATACAAAAATAGGAAAAAGTAATGTTGTTCTCAAATTTACAATGCCTGTTTTTTACTTCCTCCTAAACTCCAACAAAACAACATCAGCTTGTACTATTACCTTCATTTCTAACGGAACTTCAACGCAGGAAGGGAGGGAGGGAGAGACAGAGAGACAGAGAGAGAGAGAGAGAGAGAGAGTAACTACCTGCCCTAGAGCATCAAAACAGTCGTAATACATTCATTTTTATATCAGTGGTAAGCTCATTTCAGACATCAGACATCATCCGACTCGCACAATATCATCCTAAATATCTCTGCATTAGGACTGTGTTCTAACTGACGAAGATTCACCCAGCGACACTGATGCCAGGGAAGAAGCCCAAACCCGGCAGCTTTTCGCACCTTCTTGGAAATTCCTGGTTTTGCATAATCTCAGCCTCGTCCAGATCCTCCTCACATCAATCATGTGCAAGATCCGCCCAAATAGTTGGCTCGTCTCGCCAAATATTTCCAAGTTGAAATGAGGAACATAGGACCCGTAGAAGGCCTTGAAATGAGATAAAACTTTCGGAGATGTAAATAGCAATACTCGTAAGCAGAGGAACAGCATGGCAAATACCAAGTAGGGTTCTCTTTTTAGAATCTCCTCCATAGAAGACCCATCCCATGGCTGCAATATTGATTCTTTGAAGTGATCCGAATCAGTTAGCTCATCTTCAGCAAAGTACTGTACTCGCTCGAGTCCTGAATCACCAAATATAAGATTTTCAAAAACTTAAATAGAACTTTTTATTTGGACGTAAACTGGGTTCAGATCTATGGCTCTGAGGTCGAACCCACAACAAGACCAGTTTGGCAGACAAATGGCTTGACTTTTAAAGTAAAAATACAAACACATACTCAGCATGACAATAATGATATAATGCATCAATCCTACAGATTATTCTTTGATATGGTAAAATAAAATTACCTGTAACTTTCTCATAGAATTGAACAAGGGATTGGAGATTCTTTCGCCCATGATATTGAACCTTTGATGTTCGGTTGATCATTACTATCGCAGGCAAGCTATGAATTCCATACCTTGAGAAAATACTACAAGATGAAAATAGGATATAGGAATCAGTAGATATTGAAGCCAAGTAAAACAACCTAGCATTCCATACCAAAACTCCATTAGTTAAAAGCATCCCGGTCACTAAAGTAAGGGGTATGTTCAATGATGGTCACTAATGTAGTTTTTGAGACAATGAAGTCTCTAAAGTAGCACATTTGTGTCTATAAAGTCATTAAAACACGATCCGACACCGGAAAGTTGACATGACATCCACGTAAGGAACACAACACAATCCACTTTTAGCATATGTTATGTAGATGACACGTGGCTGCCATGTGTCATATCAAAAAATTAAAATTAACATAAGTAATCATTTTTTATGTGCCACATGTCATTCATGTGACATATGTTAGAAATGGTATGTGACGTTTTTCTTACGTGGATGCCATGTCAGTTTTCTAGTGCCGGATCCGGCGTTAGTGACTTTATTGACACAAATGTGCTGCTTTAGTGACTTTATTGTCTCAAAAACTACTTTAGTGACTATCGATGCACATACTTTCTACTTTAGTGACCATAAATGCTTTTAACCCAAACTCCATAGAATAATTATCTTGCATATATATATTATCATGACATCATATTTCAGGAGATCAAGTTGATGGACTCGCACCTTGGAAAGGCTGAAGATTGCTCAACAGTCAAATGCTCTATTTGAGGGAACATGGAGCCAAGCATATCAAATTTAGGAAGCATGTCGTGTGAAAATGGGCACCAAGAAGCATAGAAGAGAACAGAAGTGTATGCATTTCGTTGTTTTGAGCTCAAAGTTCTGTCCAGGAAGTTCCCGTCAACCTATTGTGGCAGCAAATAAACAAACAATTCAGAACCAGGGAATTGCATAAAAACAAAGGATAATTTAAACAATTGTTCATACTAGTTACACTGGAGAGAAACAGAGCAAAAACTGATTTATGTGCAGGCATTAAAAATAGAAATAAATGGATGCTACATTCTATTGTTTGCAAGTGTAAATCAAAACCCATGAGGCAAAGATGTTTGCTATGAGTTAACAAGCAACAAAGAGAACAATAAAGGCAAAAAAAGTCACGTACAAGCTCAGTCAAGAGACAGAATAGACTTTCAAATCACACATGTGAAATCTTTATTCAGGAAGATCCTCTGGACAGTGCTAAAGTTATTTTTATAACCAGCAACCATGGAAAAGACGATCCAAGAAAAATTCTAGCAAATTTCATAATGCCAGAACTGAACTAAAACCAATTTCATAACTCATCTGGAAGCCAGTTATCTCAGCAAATGCATCGACTAATTAGTGTGTAAGATTAGAAATGGCAATTCACATTTAGTGGATTTAAGGAACCAAACTGATGCCTTGTCCAATGTGTTAGCCAATCATCTGCAATTATATTTTAATAGCATGTCAACATTTTTGTAATGTTTCAAAAATATTCAGAGTTAAATCAAATTGAATCTTCTATACTACCAGTCAAAAGTATATCGAAAAGATGAAATGCTATGAACATTTTTGACACATTCCAAAAAGGTTGAATTGCAAATACAACTAAACCTAACGGATAGTAATGAACATGAAAAATAATCAATATCCTGATTATTCTCAAAAACTGTCCAAGGGAAAGAGCGCAAGGAGGCACAGTATAAATACACCCATGTGCAAAAGGTTTCTGCTATCAAATACAATTATAGTTGCAGTCCTTAGAGCGATACCATTGCAAACCAGATTTTGTGGTTATTGACTAAATAAAGCCACCATGTGATAAATGCCCATCGGCTTTTATGATCCATTATAGATGTAGATCTCCATCAGGGAGAGGATTATCATGATCGTTCATAAATAGACACCAAAAACTGATAAATCTTTGAAAGCCTCAACTTCATCATAAAAGGGCGGCCCGGTCGCACTACGCGTCCCCGCTGAGCGAGGGTCCGGGGAGGGGTCCCACCACAAGGGTGTACTGGGGGCAAGCCTTCCCCTGCCAATTTATTTGGCAAGAGGCTGCTCCTAAGACTCGAACCCGTGACCTCTTGGTCACACGACAACAACGTTTTACCGTTGCGCCAAGGCTCACCCTCTCCTCAACTTCATCATAATTGAAAGAAAAGACTGTGACTGGACTATGGCAAGAAGACAGTTACAGCTAGAACTAGATGGTAAGTTCTTTTCAGATAAAGTATGCCTTAGAAGTTTGTCAAAACATATTGAAACCAATTTGAAGAAAGGCTTACTTCTTTCAGTTCTTAAGAGAAAGGGGTGATGGTTAAGGAAAAACAAAAATGATAATCAACCCTGATATATTTTCCTTTATTCTAAATCTAATGTAGCAGACAATAATAAAAGTAAATAAAAACAATAAAAAAAAGTTAGACTTGTTGAAACATAATATAAAATTTTCTACACATTATATATCATAAAATGGATCTAAGTGTAACGCCCTACGCCACTACAACTTTAGCCCCTGCAATTCAATTTCAAAGCCAACCAACAAAGCATAATCCCAACTTAGTCGAGGCAATCATATAGATCTTAATCTATGATCACACTTTATTGTTCACTTATAGAAAGGTCTAACGATGCTAACATTTTCAAGCAATTATCATCATTGATTTATCCCTCATTTCACAAAAATTTGAGCGAGCTACCAAGCTCAATATTCAATATTCTACACCGGTATATATACATGTACTAATCCGGATGAAAAGGAAGGGGGGAAAAACATCCTCAAAGACTTCAAGAAGTTAAAATAAGTTCCCTGCAGACCCACATGAAAAGGACCAAAAGACGGTATAAAAATAATATTGCCCTTAGTGCTGGGGGTATTCATAAGCCAAGGAACAAAATTTGAGAAACATGTGTCTATATTAGGTTATTCACAAAATAGATATGGAGATGTCACCATTATTCGAATTGCTAGAGAAATTAAAAGGGGAATTATTAGCTATTAATTAGGCAGGTGATTGTTTTACATTTAAGTGTTAATTAGTTGTTATTTAGGACTGTTTACAGCTGTAACAGTTGTATTATTTACAGCTGTAGGATTTTGTAACTGCTGCCACATCAGCAGTAGGTTGGTCTATATAGAGTCATGCCTTGTATGGAAAAGGCATCAGATTAATATTGAATGAAACTATCTCTCTTTCCTTCTTTCTCTCTCCTGCTATTCTCTCCCTAGTTCTCTGTTCTCTTTCTCTTCTTATTCTTCTCCTATCTCCAACCCTAATTCTTCTCTATTCACTACTTCCAAAAATCCCTAATCGTGACAGGAGAATTCATTAAGGGATAAAAGAAACTTCATCCAAGAATAAATAACAAGCCATATCCCATATAACTTCCAAAAATTACTTAGTTAAAGTCTGAGTTCTCCTTTGCATCACTTAATAGATATAGTCATAGTTGTTAAGGCACGCCCCACGCAAGACCTCAAGGTAGTGACCCTTGACTGCACAAAGTGAGACGCGGTTTAAAAGGCTCTTTGCGCCTCGCCTGGGCTTTGGAGCTCGAGTCAAGGAGCACCTCAATAACATATACTGTTTTCACTAGTTTTTTTTTACTGTTTTGTGTAAAACAAATGGTTGATTAATCTCAACCACTAATCTAATTTAAATGAACTTAATCTTAACTCTTGATCTAATCAAGAGACAATGAATGGTTATTAGTTTAGTAGCATTAGTTAGGTACTTAGGTTAAGAAGTTAAGTATATGTTAATGTCTCTATGAAGTATGATCTTAACTTGGTGTTTCTTACATTTAGTATTATGTTTTTATGTGGTGTTGTCTTGTTTGTGTGGTCATAAGTTTGTTTTTTTGGTTTATGCTTTAACTAGTAATAGAGTATATATATATATTTTTTTTTCTGCACCTCGTGTTCCTGAGGCGCGCGCCTTGCATTGCACCTTGAGCCTAGGCTCCAGGACCCCTTAGTGCCATAGTGTGCCTTGCGCCTTTAACAACTATTGAAATAACAATCTCTTTGTTCCTCAAACAAAAGAATCACATTCAACTAGAAAAGTCCTAGTGAAACTAGAGTTGGGATGTGGCTTTAAGAGCTCTTCTCCACAACAACTGGAAATTCTGTTATGATTTTTCACATCACGGGAAGCCGAAACGTCTTCCAATTTTTATTCCCCACGAAACTCTTATGATTATGTCTTCCTTCATAGTTGAAGACAATCATGTTAATAACTAAGATTCATTTCTATCCTATAACTTTTTAAGCTTTTATAGGGAGAAATTGGTGCAATCATAGTTGTTAAAGGCACACCTCACCTGCGCCTAAGGCTCCAAGCTCACAAGGCACTAGGATGAGCGCCTTAGCTCCCTAAACGTGCGCCTTTGTGCGCCTAGCCGTGGTTATAAGAGGCGTGTCTATATGTCACATTGGTTTAACGTAGGGTTTCTACCATTGGATTAGACAAATCTTGCATCCAAAATAAACAACAAATAAAGAACGAAAGAAAGACTTTGAAGAGACACACATATACACAATGTGAAACTGACTTTATAGATGAGTATGAAGAGGATCAAGCCGAGCGCCAAGGCTCCAGGACCCCTTGTGCTTAGTGCGCCATGCATCTTTAATAACTATGGCTGCAGTTCTATCCAAATTCAACCAAAAGAAAATTTATATAGTCAAATCCTTCCTTCACAAGAAAACTTACCAACCTCCTTTTCATCAAATTAGTTGATGATGATAACAATTTTGGTGGGAGAAACATTTTGCATATTAATAAGCAATCAGAGTTAGATTGATGAATACGTTTCACATGTGTTTCCTTTTCTCCATACTGAAGCATAACATGTTCCAGGTCATAATGTAATAAACCGTGGAAAAAGACATTACTAAAAATGCGTCACAAAACTTACATAGATATTACTTCTAGCTCTAACCATAAAGAACCAAAGCCCTGAATCTGAAGAACACATGTTGCCAATAGCTAATATTCACATCATGCCCTAGTCCAAGAACTACAAGGGTAACATTAAAAGGTCTGGAAGAAATCTAGAGTATTCAAAATTTCCTGCTGTCTCCATCAAATCTATTGAATTCATCAAACAAATCAGCAGATCAAATTGCTCATCATGTAACTTACTCCTGTCAACAAAATCAATACCTAAACATGTCCACCAGCAACTCCAAAGAAGACATAATAACAAAAGATTCATTACCAAACAAAACCTAAAACTCAAAGAACTCATAGTCAAATAGCTTAGAAGAACAAAAGATCTCATCTAATTAATATATCAAACAAATTCATCCACGAACAAAAGCATATGAACCAGAAACACAACTTGTACCAAAACAAATGGGAAAACAATTAAAGAAAAGAAGAACAAAATAAACTTACCTCGAGAGGGGGATTTGGGGAGATCGATATAGGGCATTGAGATTGAAGATTAGACAAAAATAAAGACGATTCGGTGCAGCAAACAGACGCTGAAACAAATCGAGTCGCCGAGAAAGCCCCAAAACAGATAAAGAGGATAAAGACCAAAGCCATTGAAGGAACACAAATCCAAAGCAACCAGGTCAAGATTGGAGAGCCCCGAACAATACCCGTGGAAATTTATCAAAAAAAGCACAACCCAGAAACGAGAAGAGAAAGAAATGACTTAATCTCTCTCTCTTTCTGGTTTGAATAAGAAATTTCAAAAAATTGAAATCAAGAGAAAGAAGAAATGAAAAATTGAAATCAAAGATGTGTAAGCATATAGTTGGCGATGTGTGGGTGGAGAAGAAGAAGAAGAAGATTAGATATTCTTCTGATCTCTGTCTCTGGTAAGGTGTAATGGGAGTGGTTGGTGTTGGTGAATAAGGTCATCTCATCTCATCATCTATGGCCGCCCGATTCCCACTCTTTCTTTATTGCTTTCGTTTTCTTCCAATTAAAAAAAGATCCAATTTTTATTTTTCAAACTGTTCGTTGTTACATTTTGCTTATAATATACTTTACTACGCTATATTTAATTTTTAATTCCTTCGGTTTATCTTATCCACTCTTTTCATAACTGTCTCTCTGTATCTTCCTATTTTTACTTCTTCCTCTTTTCTATTTTTTATCATTTGCTAAAAGTTTTTTTCTGTAATTTATTTCGGAGAAAATAATAAATATGTTTCAGAAAATTTGGTAGGCATGAAATTAATATTACTTTTTCAAAGTGAAAACCAAATAAATTCAAGGGGGAATGAATGACTCGTTCTTTTCAAATGACAAAGGTAATATTTTCAACTTTAAAAATTTAATTCATTAAAAATACCTGCTAGTGATGATTTTGGACCATCAATCTATAGGATGATTATGCTCATAGTCCTTTAAGTATCGGGAATCAAATATTGATGTCATAAAATTTAAATTTAAAATTCTTTAAAAAAAATATCAAATATTGTGTATGCTGACCCTATCTTGTCTAATCGAAAACGGCTTTGGGAGGTTCTCTATTCTATGAGTGTCAGCATTTCGGAGCCCTGGTTTGTGGCGGGTGACTTTAATGATATCGCCTTTATGAGTGATCAGAGAGGGGGATCCAATCATTATGTTAATCGCTGTCTGCATCACAAGAATAGTATGGATTTATGTGGGCTTTCCGATCTGGGGGCTTCTGGTCATAAATTCACTTGGAAGCGTAATAATACTTTTGTTCGATTGGACAAAGTCTACGCTAATGTTTTAGCTCTAACTTCCTTCCCCGAGTGCTCTGTGTTGAACCTCCCGTTCCGTCATTCGGATCATTGTCCTATTTTGTTTAGACTTTTGAGAGGTAAGCATCCTAGGGGTAAGAGACCGTTCCGGTATCAGTTGGCTTGGGAGTCTCATCCTAAGTTTAAAGGGTTCGTTCATGAGAGTTGGAGACCTCATTCGTATGTACTGCAAGCTGCTGAAGGGTTCAGGAATAAGGTGCAGGGGTGGAATAGGAATGTGTTTGGGCATATTATCAGAAGGAAGAACAAGTTATTAAAGAGGATGGAGGGCATTCAACGCAGGTTGGAGGGGAGGTTTGATCATAGCCTTGAGGGCCTCCTCATAACCCTTCAGAAGGAGCTGGAGGTTGTGCTTAGGCAGGAGGAGTTCCTTTGGTTCTAGAAGTCTCGGAAGTCCTGGATTAGAGATGGGGATCGTAATACCAAATACTTCCATCTCTCTACCCTGATCAAAAGGCAGAGAAATAGAATTGAGGCCATTAAGGATTCTAATGGTGATTGGGTTTATGAAGATGAGGTTATTCGGAACTTAGCCCTGGATTTCTACAGAGAGCTGTTCAAAGAGGAACCTGTTCTTTTGGAGAGGGCTCACTCTATTGCTACATTTCCTTTAATCAGTGAGGATTGTAGTCAGGAGGCCTTTCAACCTATTTCCCGAAAAGAGATTGACCAAGCTATCTTCAGCATTGGGGCTTCTAAAGCTCCTGGGATTGATGGTCTTCCGGCGGGCTTTTACCATAAGCATTGGGATGTCGTGAAGGAAGGCATCTATAATTTTGTCTTAGGGGTGTTCAGTGGTTCGAAGGATATTGAGCTGGTTAATAGAACCCTCCTGGTTCTGATTCCTAAGATTGATAAGCCTTCTTCCTTTTTGCATATGAGACCTATCAGTCTTTGTAATGTTCTTTACAAAACTGTTACAAAGATTATGGCTAATAGAATCCGTGGCATTCTTCCTGCGATCATTTGTCAGAATCAGGGTAGGTTTGTGCCTGGTAGACAAATGATGGATAATGTGGTGATCGCCCAAGAGATGGTCCACACGATGAAGATTAGGAAGGGGAGGAAAGGCATTGTGGCTCTGAAGCTGGATTTAGAGAAGGCCTATGATCGAATTAATTGGGATTTCTTGATGGAGAGCCTTGAGAGAGCTAGAATCCCGGACAGCTGGAGAAGTTTAATTAAGGTATGTATTTCTTTTCATGTGTTTCAAGTTATGGTCAATGGGAATATGTCGGAGGAATTTTCCCCGGGCAGAGGAATCCGTCAGGGGGGTCCTATGAGCCCTTTCCTTTTTGTTATTGCTATGGAGAGGCTCTCTCACCTGATTTAGGATGCGATTGATAATGGGAGTTTCCACCCTGTGGCGATCAACAGCTTCTGTCCCTAGGTGACTCACTTATTCTTTGCAGATGATGTCCTTATCTTTCTTGAGGGTAATGAGGAGCAGTTGAGAGTCATTATGGATATTCTGGATTGTTTTTGTTCGGCCTCTGGGCAGAAGCTTAATATCCAGAAATCTAGGATGATGTGCTCTAAGAATATGAATCAGAGAGTCTGTAAGAGATTAAGTGAACTCTCATGTATTCCTCTTACTGATTCTCTTGGGAAGTATCTGGGCGTTCCCCTCCACAGTGAGCGTGTGTCTAAAGGCTCCTTCAAAGAGACTTTGGATAAAGCTAATTCGAAGTGTGCCACTTGGAAAGCCAAGACTCTGTCTCTCACTGGCCGCCTCACGTTAATTCAATCTGTTAATTGTGCTGCTCTCAATCACATCATGCAGGCTTGTAAGCTTCCGGATCCTGTGCTTAATGATCTTGACAAGATTAACCGTAGGTTCCTATGGGGGGAAGCTGCGGAGGGCAGGAAGATCCATCTTGTGCCTTGGAGTGAGGTTTGCCAGCCTAAAGATTCTGGGGGTCTGGGTATTAGGAAAGCAAAGGACAATAATAAAGTTTTATTAATGAAACTCCTTTGGCGTATGTGGCAAAACCCCTCCTCTCTTTGGGTTCGCCTCCTTTGTGGTAAGTATCGGAAAGACAAAATCTTCGGGGGCCCGAAAGAGAGAGTTGCTAATTGTTCCTTCCTCTGGAAAGGACTTAGTGCTGTGTTTGATGAGTTCTACTCGGGAGTTGGCCTGGAGATGGGGAATGGTAAGTCCATTAGTTTCTGGTTTGATAACTGGATTGGGGATAAACCGTTAATTGAGGTGTGTTCTTCCCCCCCCCCCCCCCCCCCCCCCGCCTAGTGATATACGCAACTGGAGGATTGCCGATGTGGTTGACTCGGAAGGGGACTGGATCTGGTCAAAGTTTGATACTTTCTTTAGCCTTGAGACTCTCATTAGAATGCGGGGAGTGAAGGTGAGTAATCAAGAGGAAGACTTGGATAGGCACTGCTGGGCGCTGACTAACAATGGAGTTTATTCTTGCAAATCGGCCTTTGAAGCTTTCTCTCTCTTTAGATCTGATCCTCCCTCGGATGTGTGGAAGTCGATTTGGACCCTTAAAGTTCCTTTCCGTATTAGGAGTTTCCTGTGGCTGGGCGTTAAGGACAGGCTTCTTACTAATTCGGATAGGCACAGAAGGCACTTGGCTGATTCTGGAGCTTGCAGTAGATGCAGAGGTCATGTTGAGACTTTGTGCTATGCTCTTAGAGATTGCTCTAATAGTAAAGAGGTTTGGAGGAAAATTCTCCCACACCATATTTTCTCTTCCTTCATGGCACATTCTGAGGTCGACTGGTTCTCTGATGGTGTTAGAGGAAAGTTGCTTCCATACATGGAGCATGGTGACATTTTCTTTGCTATTATCTGTCACCAAGTTTGGAAATGGAGAAACGAGGAGATTTTTGGAGATAAAACTGTTTTTATGACAAACTTAGCTGATTTCTTCTCGAAAAAACTTTTCTCTATTATCGATAGTTTCAAATGAGAGTCCCTTGCCAGAGCCTCTCAGTGTTGTGATGTCCATCTCGTGGGATGGAGCAGGCCAAGAGAGGGGGTTGTGAAGCTGAATACTGATGGTTCCTGCCTCAGTAACGGTAAGATTGCGGCTGGAGGTGTGCTTAGAGATGCAGGGGGCGCCTGGCTTTCTGGGCTCTCCCAGAATTTAGGGTTGGGTTCTTCCTTTTCTGCGGAGCTCTGGGCTATTCTTACTGGAATCAATCTTGCTAAAAGGCCGGGTGTTAAGAGGCTCTCTGTGGAGTCTGATAATTTGGAAGCAATCAAAATGATTTCTGAGAATCATTCTATGGGTCTTAACAGTCGCAACCTCATCAAAGCTATTAAAAGGCTTTGCTCCTCCTTTGAGTTCATAGAGTTCAGACATATTTTTAGAGAGCAGAATCGTGTTGCTGATCGCTTGGCGGCGGCGGGCCATGAAGGGAAGTTAGGCGTTACTACCCTTCCTGTTCCCCCTAGTTTCATCTCTCCTCTTCTCTTAGAAGATAGAATTGGGGTTAGCTTCCCTAGGCTAATTCCTGGGTAGTTTGTTGTTGTTCGTTTTTCTTTTCCTTTTCTACCAAAAAAAAAAATTTTACAATCCATTTCTCATGTAGCCTTTTTACCTAGTGATACTCATCTTAGGATAAGAGGGACATCTGAAGCAAGAAAGAATATCATATCAAACTAAATAGGGACGTCTGATTCACCATTAGTATATCACTAACTACCTAAAATATGTCCATCAGTCAAAAGCTAACATTCGTCCTCTAAGGAATCTAAGTTGAATATCGACGCTGACTATCGGTTTTAACTTTTACTCTATGTAAATAGAATGTGACATCATAGTAAAGTACATACACATATATCTATTGCAATTTGCATCCAATTCTTTATTGCTCCCATCCTACACTCTGCTAATTTAGGCATCGAAATGGGATCGTCGGTCAATGACCTCGCCTTAATCTTTTTTTCTATCTTACTTCATGCATCGAGGAAAATCTCACCAGCATCAGAGTACTATCATACTGATTCAATCATATCAAATTGGTATGGTGAGTGTGAACTAAAATAAATAAGTGACCATGACTCATCAAGAAAAGTCAACAGACACGTCGTCACGAAGTGTCGAGGAGCTCAAACAGTAATCGATGTTAGTGGAAATCCATTGGGTCTCCTCCAAATCTATCATGGTTTTGATAAACACATCGAAGAGGGCTTATGATCCTTTGAACCTTCCAGTTGGGAATTCATGAACTGTAAACCAAATAACTTATTTACAATATTAGCATAGTGAAACAAACCATAACAATAACGAAGCAGTGATGGTCGGATTGCAAGAAAAATTAGATGATGTCGAAGAAGTTATTAAATTGGCCAAAAGACAGGACTGCATCGCATGTTATACCAGGCATCATGCCATCTATAGCTGTCGTCGTTAGAGGAATGTGTCGTCAAAACACCGGAGGGAGGACATGTAAATAAGGGCTAGAGAAAAACTACAAACTCTTCGCAATGGTCGAAAAAATCGCTCTTGGTCACTCTTTTCCTCCTATGAGAGCAATTTGAAGGATTTATACAAGAAATATCACTCCCCCAACGTCTGTTATGGAAAGATACAGCCAGGTCTAACTCCCTATCATACTGAATGATGTAAGAAAATAGTCTAAATTCCCTTCAAACCATCGTAAATTACAAAAACGCCTAGATGCATCAAAATCCCTAGTATGCAATGCAAAACTCGAAGATATCTGAATGGATTGGATTCCTCGTATAGCAAGAACAATGCATTAAAAGGCTCAATCGGATTCGAATCTTGAGATTCGAATCAATTAGGAACAAAAAAATTGCACCAAAATCTCATAGACATTGACGGACAAAGCACGAGGACACACCCTCTGATGGCAAAGCTAGTTATAAGCGTGTGAAAAAAGAATCGATGGTAGAGTGTTCTTGGGGATGCGGACATAAATGCTTGAATGACGGAAGTTCATGGATACTACCTATCCACTTTGTGCATGCATCTTGCAGGAACCAATGCCTCGAGGGTTCAAATACTTATCCTTGGATAAATATAATAGAGCTGGAGATCCAACGAACCAAGTCAATAACTTCAGAAGGGCACTCGAAACTATTATGGATATCGATGTCATTATGTGTCGCCTTTTCCCAACCACTTCGAAAGAACTAACATCTTACTAGTGTGAGTATATGCCCATCGAATCCATTCGGACCTTCAATCAAATGGTGAATTAATTTGCTCAACACTTTACACCTTCGTCCCCCAAAGTAAAACCAATTAGGATTTCAACTACCTGCTCTAAGAGCGTGGAGAAACATTCAGGAATCAGTGCAGTGGTTCTAAAAGGTTGCAATTCAGCTACGAAACCTCAGCGTTGATGTTGCTCTTTATGTTATAGCGGCAAATTGTCGGAGGAAAGCTCTAACCCAAGAATTAATTACACGACAGCCCAAAACATTCTCAGACTTAATACAATATGCTAGAGATTTTATTAAATGGGATGCCACAAACTCAATCCCTTACTAAAAAGAACAAGTGCAAAAAATCATCTGGCTCCGAATGACAGTTCAAAGTAGCACCACAATGCAGATATGGATAGAGATCATCGGAGGCAAAATGAACAATAAGAACGTAACTTCATACATCCCAATGCCCCTAGGAATGAGGTGTCATATTGGGTGGAAAAGAATAAGTAATGCATTAAATATCCCCCAAAATGGAAGAAATCAGGGCACCACAACTGTTGGGGTTTAGTGTCCTATAGACAATTGTTCTAGGATACAAACTTAATGTAAATGAATTGTTCTTTATATCATTTGTTTAATGAGATATATGTTTTATAACTATATAAAGGCAATCCCTTTTAAGCACTAAATAAAGTCTAATAAAAGGAAATCCGTAAGTTTATTTAAAGTGATTATAAAGTGTTCATACAAGCATGAAGTGAGACAAAACTTTATAGTAAACTGATAAACTTAAAACCACCCCAAGTCAAGTGATATGTTTGGGATTGACATATCACTGTTGATACTTGTATGTAACAATGTCTTCTGTCCGACAGAAAGCTGATCTCACAAGCTTCATATATATAGATATTTGGACAGTTACATAGATCCGATGAAACGTTGTTCATTAGGATTGGGGATCCGATTTGAGATAACAGGATGGGTAGATTCATCATTGTCACCTGTTCATCTCATTGGTATTAATAGGTATAACTAATCCTCAGACTCAAAGGAATATTAATTGGTATTCTGGATTACGGAATGTGATGCTTAGACTCTGGTGTAACACGATCCTTAACAGAGATGACTCTGGGGTGTGAACAGTAGACGTTGGGTATCACATGAAGTAATTGCGGAGTCGTTATATATTGGATTATGCATTTATCACTCCCGATAAATGGGAGATACATCCATGGATCGCTTGTGGAAGACTCGACTCTAAATCCTTGCAAGGTGATAGCTTAAGAGTAAGAAATACAGATTTCACTTAACCTATCTTTTTGAGTTGACTCGGCCTGTACAAGTAAAACGAACATCTCGCTATATGTGACTTGACATCACTCATAGTCATAAGATTCAGTTCAAGGATGTAGTTGATAAAGGATCGAATTATACTGTAACTAATACGGAAAGGTTAACGACAGAATCAACCTGTCTTCTTATAGCTCTGGGGGAATAATTACGGACTTGCTAGTCACATACTCTGTACATCATTCCGTTATGCAAAGATTAAATATAATTCTTTGAAAAATTAATTTAATAACGTTGCATACGGCTAGAAGCAATAAGAACCTAATGGATCACACATAAGACTTGGAACCTAAAAGAGAGATAGATGTTAATTAATTGATAGAAGCCCAATTGAGCCCAAAAAGGCCCATGTACATAAGGGGGTCGAAATTCATGTAGTGATATACATGAATAATTAATTTGATTTTGTTAATCCTAATTAGATTAGGAATATGAATTAAATTAATTAAGAGATAATTAAGTTAGGAGTTTTAATTAGATTAATATACTCATATTATTATCCAATAAGGTTATTATTATTATCCTTAATATATTAGATATATAGTGAGATAATAATTAGGAATTCTATTCCGAATGGAATTCATATTCAGTAACCTAATTCTATCTAACTAGGGATTAGATACAAGAGATTATAAATACCCCTTCCTTTGAGATTTTCGAAATCCAAGCAAGCCATACCCTACTTGTGATTTTCGAAATTCACCTAGTCCAAGAGAGAGAAAATTCGACACCCCTAGTTTGAGGACGAGATTTCTCTACGGCTTCGTTTGATCAATTGATTTTCATCTATTTCTTTTATCCTTGATCTTGTGTTGATTAGTTAGAGGCAATCTACTTTGGTTGCTATTCAACGGTTGATTCCAAATTAATCCTCCCGTGTTTTATTTCGTGTTGGGGAACTCGGAGAAGAGTTGTAAGCACTTCATTAACAACGGTAGATTGATCATCAAGAAGTAATTCTTCTTATCCCTCTTTATATGAAATAACGGTTAACGGATCTTGTGGTTTATGGAAATAGGTTAAAAAATTTATATTTCCGCTGCTATACCTTAGCCTAATTTCCAACAGTGGTATCAGAGTCATTGTTAAATCCATTATTTCATATATGAAAATTTAGAAATTTTCAATAGGATTGAATAAATATTTATAGTTAGGATTAATTAACAAATTGTTTTGATTAATTAATTCTAAAGATAAATAAGTTTTAATTAATTGTTAATTAAAACAGATTATGCGTATGTTCCTAATTATTTTGGTTGATAATCATTATAACAAAATCTATTAGTTTTATAGTTAGATTGATAAAATCAGTTTTATTAATTCTAAAGATAAAACAGAAATCTATAGTAGTTTTTCCTATTTTCTGAAAATATTTTTAAAACAGTTTTAGAACTGATATATATATATATGTTTTAAATTATTATAAAAAAAAATATACGACAGCCCGAGTCGCGCCTCGCGGCGCGACTGGCCGCTGTCGCGCGGCTGCTGAATCGTGGCAGCAGCGGCGGTTCAGCCGTGCTAGGGCTGCTGCCTATTGGCAGCAGCCCACTCTCGGGCCTGGCCCGAGGCCCACTTGATTTTAAATTGTTTAAAATCGTTTTTATATATTTTAAATACATATGTTTCAAAAATTGATAGTTTTCTGTTTTGATTATCGAATGAAAAATTCGTTTAAAAGTTTGTTTTACCAATTTGTAAATCAAAATGTTAAATGAATTAAAATCAAAATAATTGGGACGTGCATAATTAAAGTTTTGTATAGTTATATTAATCTAAAGATTAATATAAAAGATACGAAACTATTAGAAGTAAAATTGGATGAAAGTTAATTTGATATGTTAATGTGATTAACATAAATATTACATAAGATAGTTATGTAATCAACCAATTAAATTTATTTAATTGAGTCTATGCATGTTTGGAGTTATGGACATATTTGGACCCTCTTTAGTCTTTTGGTATTTTTGAAATAGGGCCTGCGAGTCCTGCCTTTCTACTATCTATTGTAATTTCTCCTCTCATCTGATTCCCTTCAATTCAATTGAAGTTTTCTTTAGTAGTATAGAAATTAATATGTAATTTCAAGGCGCCATGGAGAAGACGGAGGACCTAAAGAGAAATATGTAATAGTTAGTATTTCCTTAGGTTTGCCCTGTTATTCCGTCTCTGGCTCGAAGGAATAATTTAGATGATATGTCCATAACGCCAATGTATGTGAATGTATGTGTCTGATGTATGCTAAAGCAAATCAAGACTACGTTAGATTATGAGACCTAAAATAAAATCCCTCATTAAAAAGTTAAGTAAATAAACAAGTTATTAAAATCGGTTGCCCCTCCCTAATATTATAATTCAGCTGGCAGTGCTGAGGGCCTTTGGGTTATTGAGTAAACTCAAGCTCGGGGTGCTTTCGGTAACACTTGAATGATCGAAAATTACTTTTCATGAATATGGGGTAATACTTAAATTAGATTATGATAATTGGATGAGTAAACTCATGTTGTCATAAACTAATGGGCAATACGGTTGGGATTAATATGAATAGCATATTAGTTACTAATGTGGTTAGTAACCCAATAACCTAGGAATTACATTAAGGATGTGATTGATTACATGAATCTACCTAAAGAATGAGACTAGCTTGTTGAGTAAACTCAAGGCGAAATCTCAAGAGTTAGGATCCTAGCTCACTAAAGGATTTGTGAAATTCTTCGAATTAATATGGAGGGCTATTAATTTGGCAAAATAGTGGGAGCAATCTAAAATAAACTAAAAGGCCTATAATTTTAGATTGATATACTTTAAGCAAATGAATGATATACGTTTACTCTTTCTCACTCTCAGGTTTAATTAAACCCACTCTTATAATCATGACTAAAACCAATCTGCAAAACATTCTTACCAGTAACAAATTGAATGGTTCAAACTTCACCGATTGGTATCGCAACCTCAAAATTATTTTGAAGTTCGAGAGGAAAGGGTATGTACTTGATACACCGATACCCCCTTACCCAACGGATGATGCTCCCTACCAAGAATTTTATGCTTACTTGAAACATAAATCTGATGACGATCAAACGGGAGACATCATATTTGCATCTTTGACACCGGAAGTAAAAAGGCAACTAAATTCAGATATGGATGCATATTCTATAGTCAAGCACCTAAAAGAGTTATTTGTGAATAAAACTCGGTGCGAGCGCTTCGAAATAACCAAGGAGTTATATAAAAGCAAGATGCAGGTGGGCACATCTTTAATGGCACATTGTGCAAAGATGATCAGCCTTATCACCAAGTTTTCTAGTATTGGAGATGCGATGGACTATGAACTAAGTGAAAACTTACTTCTTCAGTCCCTCCCCGAGAGTTACTCACAGTTCATCATGAACTACCAAATGAGTGGCTTGCAAACCTCTCTTGTAGAGCTTGCGCATATTCTCGAGTCAGTCGAGCCCATTATAAAAGAAAACGAGGAGATACTGGCCCTTGCTATTGAAGGATCGAGAAAAAGGAAAGGGATCTTTCCCAATCCAAACCATCTTGATAAAGGCAAGGGGGCTGAGCTCACCGAAACGAAGGGAAAGGAATTAAAGAGGCCCAAAGAAAGTGCTACTATTGTGGTGACTTGGGGCATTGGAAGAGAAACTGCGTGGAGTACCTGACCTTCCACAAGAAGGAAAATGACGGTACTTCAACATCTGGTATGTTTTATATTGAAATAAATACAGTTTCACTATCTGAATCTTGGGTATTAGATACCGGATGTGGATCTCATATTTGTACAAATATGCAGGAGCTAAATCAGACTAGGGAACTAAAGAAAGAAAGCATAAACTTGCGAGTAGGAAATGGAGCAAGAGTTGCCGCCCTCGCAATTGGAGATTATGTTTTAAATTTGCCCTCTGGGCTTGTAATAGAATTAAGAAATTGTTTATACGTTCCTCAAATGTCTCGCAACATTATTTCTATTAGCCGTCTTGTTGACGACGGTTTTCATATTTCAATAAAAGACAAGAGTTGCAATTTTTATAAAGATTCGATCTTTTATTTTTCAGGAATTTCACAAAATGGGATTTATGTGTTAGATAACAAAATTCCTGCTTTTGCAATTGATACCAAAAGACATAAGCTAGATAATTCAACTTACTTGTGGCATTGTCGTTTAGGCCACATAAACAAGAGACGCATGCTAAAGCTACATTCAGATGGGCTTATAGATCCAATCGATCCCGAATCATTGGAAACATGCGAATCATGTTTAAAAGGTAAAATGACAAAGACACCCTTTAGCAATAAAGGTGGGCGTGTATCAGACACTCTATGACTCATTCATTCAGATGTATGTGGTCCTATGTCAGTTCAAGCAAGAGGAGGATTCAGATTCTTCATAAGCTTCATAGATGACCATACCCGATATGGTTACATCTACTTGATGAAGCACAAGTCAGAAGCTTTTGAGAAATTCAAATGCTTCAAGAATGAAGTAGAAAATCAATTAGGAAAGAAAATAAAGACGCTTCAATCTGATCGAGGTGGCGAATATCTTTCAGATGATTTTCTGAATTATCTAACTGAATGTGGGATATGCTCACAATGGACACCTCCCTATACACCACAACACAATGGTGTGTCCGAGAGGAGAAACCGTACCCTATTAGATATGGTACGATCCATGATGAGCATGGCCTTACTTCTAAAGTCATTCTGGGGCTATGCCTTAGAAACTGCCCTCTTCACCCTAAATCGAGTACCAACTAAATCCGCTAGTTCCACACCATATGAATTGTTCATTGGTAGGAAACCCGTGTTTTCATTTATGAGAGTATGGGGTTGTTCAGCCTTTGTCAAATGCATTGCGTCCGAAAAACTAGATTCGAAATCTGATAAATGTTTCTTCATTGGATACCCTAAGGAAACTATGGGATATTACTTCTATCATCCAGATGATCAGAAAGTAATCGTATCCAAGCACGCAACCTTCTTAGAGAAAGAGTTTCTCGAAGAAACACAAAAGGGAAGCATGATTGAACTTGACGAAGTTCAAGAAGAAGAAACATCGACTGAAACAACAGAGGTGGTTGAGGTACCCGAAGGAGTCCCATTAGATGAGACTCCAGTGCCACCTATTTGTAAATCATAAAGAGTTCGTGAACTCTGTTAGACGAGGTGCCGCGACCTAATCTCCCGAGCGGACCGGGGGGTGGACACCTCATGGCGACGTAAGCGGTGATTGGCGCCGAAAGCAACCAATCGTGGAATCAAGCTGCTCGGCAGGACCGGAGCTCGGAGATATGGAAGAGTCGCCACCCACGAATGGGAAAATGAACACCGATCCCTTGCGGGAGACCGGTATGGGTTCGGGAAACTTAGGTACGAGCCGAGAAGGCTAGCTCCTTTCCGGAGAAAGGCTACTAGGCAGCCCGACATCGCCCGGTTATGAACCACCGGCCTCCTACTCAGCATGTTAGGCGATAACGGACTAATCGTATACTTCTTTAAGTTTAAAATTCATTTGAAACCTTTTCTTTCTCTTTTTAGAAACCGTTTTGAGCATATATTATTGAAAAGCCACTTTAGTAAAGAATCACCCATTTACATCAATTTGATGTACATACAAAGAGAGGGGAGGAAGAAAGAAGCGGTTTATTTACCACGGGATTTACATGTCGTGTTGCGTGTTAATTCTATACTAACTCATTTCCCTAAAACGAGTTTATTTACATGGTTCGTACCTTAATCGCCGTTGGAACGATTTAGGTACGTTTCAAAACCCCGTTTGATGAAGTCCGCCTGAATCGCCGTTGGAACGACTTAAGTGTTTGAAAACATTAAGGTAAAAACCTTTAATAAGAAAACGTGGTTAAGCATATAAGTCCATTTATTTTGTACAAATCATTTAAGAAAACGATTCAAAACTCTATTATTTATAATGGAAACGATTTTAATTACAAGGTTCGCTTAATCCATCGTTGGAACGGACTAAGGTTTTAAAACGTGGTGTTTTAAGAAACGATTTGAAATGTCAAGAAAACACTATTTATTTACATTAGGAACCTCTAAAAATCCATTAGTTTAAATAATTAAATTGAAAACTCTTTTTGTGATTTATTTTCCCCTTTTCACTCAATGGACTCTTTACTTGTCATAATTACAACAATAAACATATTAAATCAAAATTCACTCCCAAATAAAGCCCATTTGAAACATGGACCCATAAATGTCCAAAGAATAAAAAAAATAATATAGGTATATATATACATTTTAGCCAAAAAAGGAAACATGAAATAAGGATAAGTGAAAAGATACTATATAATACATATATAAGGAATAATAATGAAAATACTAAGTATAATACATTTTTACTTTAAATATGTGAAAATAATAAATAAAACCCCTAGATAAGAAAATAACATTTATCCCCCAAAATAGTTTTATTTAATAATAACTAATATAGCCCAAATATCCCAAAACTATATATATACATAACTAATGTAATTTTAAATGTCAAAATAATATCTATTCATCCACTAATTAATCACTCCCAAAACACCCAAGCAAATATTCTTTTAAAATGAAATTCATTACCATTTAAGTAAAGGAAAAAGAAAAGAAAAGATATATATACATATACTTATATTTAATAAAAAAATGATATATAAACATCCCAAATAATTATATATACCAAATGTCTAAAAATAGTTTGAAAATATATATTACATAAATATAAATATATATACAAAGGACCAAAAGCTTAAAAGTTAAGAAACAGAGACCAAAACAATATTTTTTACATTCCAGCAGATTTACCGACGGAAAATCCGTCAGTAAACAGCAATTAGTGACAGAAACGGAAAATTACAGCAGCACTCCAATTGTTTCCAGATTTATTCAAAAACTTTAAATTAAGTCTAATTCAATCGTTTTGGATTTCCGAACTACCCAAAATGGGTCATAGTCAATAACGGAAGTTCTTAAAACGACGTTTTTATTTTAAAACATTATTTGGAGATTTCTTTAAATTAAAAATTTATAATTACAACGTCTTTAATACCCGAACTACCTTTTTATCGGATCACGGTTCGTATTGGGATATCAAAACGAGGTTTTTTATTTTAAAACAAAACCAAATTTTATTCAACACGAGACAAAAATTAAATAAATATGCTAAATTAAATAAAACGTGATAAAATAAATGAATAACTAAATAAATAAAAACTATAACATAAAAATAAATAGAAGAAGGAAATAACTTAAATAAAATAAAAGAGTCTAGTCCTCGGATAATACCTTAAATTCGGTATCTGACAGTCGAAGCCGATTGATTCCACGAGTCGTGATTTTCCGGTTTTTTGTGTTTTTTAGTAAAAATTTAACTTTGGGAAAATTTGGATTTTTTTGGGAAAAAAAATATTTTCTCCAAAAAATTGACTCTCTCTCTAAAAATGTTTAGAGTGAGAAAGCTCCAAAGAATCTCCCCTCCTTTTAAATGCATGGGGATCCGTGCCTTTTATAGGCAAACGGATCTCCGGCGGAATGGGCGACGCCCAAAAAGAATCGGGCGTCGCCCAAGGGGGTTGGGCGGCCGCCCAAGGCATGTTGGGTGATCGCCCAACAATAGTTGGGCGGTCGCCCAACATTTGTTGGGCGATCGCCCAACAATTGTTGGGCGAGCGCCCAACCGCCATTGGGCGTTCGCCCGACGTCGGTGGGTGCTCGCCCAACGGCCGTCGGGGTGCGTCTCGCGCCGTCGGGCGCGCATGCCCTACGGCCGTCGAGCGTGTGTTCTGTGCCGTCGGGCGCCCACGCGTTGCGGCCGTCGAATGCGCGTACCGCGCTGCCGGGCGCACACGCCCCGTGGCCGACGAGAGCGCGCTCCGCGCCACCGGGCCCGTGCATCGCTCGGACGTCGAGCGCGCGCCACTTGTGGTTGGATGCGTGCATCCGACGGACGTCGAGCGGACGTCCGACTGTCGTCGACCGCGCGTCGTATGCCGCTAAACGCTCGCACCATGCCGCTAAGCATTCGCGAGCCACCCCATTGGCAACAGCGACCCGCCATAACTCTTTCTTCCTTATTATGTACTTATCATTCTTTATATATTTTTTGTTTTTCAAAACTTCAGGAATCAATCGCTTCAACCGTCTTGTTTTCAGGTTTTCGTCACAGGTCCTCCGACTCGGTGTCTACAGTTGCCCCTACTTTGCTATTTTGACAGTGATGTGTGTGTTTTGAAAACGTTTTTTGCTAACGCACACATGCAATGTAAAACATATAAAAAGTAAAAGACACGTAAAGAGTAGGAGGGAGAATACCTGACCTTCGCGCTGCGCGCTCCGGTGTTGTTTGTCGATTCTTTCCAGCCTTGCCTCTGAATCGGCCGTCGGTGGATGTTTTTCTCTTGGAATCTAGCGTACGTTGACTATGGATAATAATGGCTCAAAAGCAACCTCGGTCGTGGACCGTAGGTAAGATGGCTAAAAAGCTACCTCGGTCGTGAACCGTAGGTAAGATGGCTAAAAAGCTACCTCGGTCGTGAACTGTAGGTAAGATGGCTAAAAAGCTACCTCGGTCGTGAACCGTAGGTAAGATGGCTAAAAAGCTACCTCGGTCGTGAACCGTAGGTAAGATGGCTAAAAAGCTACCTCGGTCGTGAACCGTAGGTAAGATGGCTAAAAAGCTACCTCGGTCGTGAACCGTAGGTAAGATGGCTAAAGAGCTACCTCGGTCGTGAACCGTAGGTAAGATGGCCAAAAAGCTACCTCGGTCGTGAACCGTAGGTAAGATGGCTAAAAAGCTACCTCGGTCGTGAACCGTAGGTAAGATGGCTAAAAGGCTACCTCGGTCGTGAACCGTAGGTAAGATGGCTAAAAAGCTACCTCGGTCGTGAACCGTAGGTAAGATGGCTAAAAAGCTACCTCGGTCGTGAACCGTAGGTAAGATGGCTAAAAAGCTACCTCGGTCGTGAACCGTAGGTAAGATGGCTAAAGAGCTACCTCGGTCGCGAACCGTAGGTAAGATGGCTAAAAAGCTACCTCGGTTGTGAACCGTAGGTAAGATGGCTCAAGGGCAGAAAAGTTCTTTCTAACGATTCTGAATTCTTTTAAAACACCATTGTCTGGAGCTAGTGTCTCGGAGGTTTAATGGGAACGTGTTTTGGTCTGGAATGATATAGACTAATGATTATTTTTCTATTGACTGTTGTCTGTATTTTTACTGGTGTCACTGTTCTATAAAAATTGGCTGTTGTCTGGAGTTCATATCTTGACAGTATTGGTTGCTGTCTGGGAGAAATGCAGGCTGAAACGGACTGCAAATCAGAGGTCTGTGCACCTGGTAAATAATTATTTACTTTTTACCTTTATGTCAAATCGTACCTTTTTCAGTATTTACGGGAATGTAGTGGCGTATGCATGTATGCATGAAATGAACGTGCACAACTGACGTTTTACGACATTTATGTTTATTATTATTCTTCATTCTTCGTGCCCATGACATCGCCTACTCTCACGCCCATGACATCATCAACACATGTGACGTCATCCACGCCCATGACATCATCCACGCCCATGACATCATCCACACCCATGACATCATTAACGCCCATGACATCACCTTATTTGCCTATAAATAAGGCTTCCACTTTCTCATTTCTCCCACACCTCTCATAATGGCCGATTCCAATTCCGACGTTCTTCGCTCTTTCATGCGCCGTCTAGATTGGGACACTCTCGACTGTCCTCAGTTGGCCGGCTTGAAGTATTTACGGGATGTCAAAATAGATCCTTTCCTGATCCGGGCTGCCATCACCTTTTGGGATCCTGACTACCATGTGTTTCGCTTCGGCCCTCAAGAGCTATGTCCCCTCCTAGAAGAATTTGAGGCTATTATGGATTTTCATTTTGCTGCTCCTCCTCGACCAGCCCTTCCTGATCTTAATCCCCCGTACCCAAGATTGATGTGCTCCCTTCTCGAGCTTTCCAAAGCGAGGGTTCATTCTTTGACAGATCAGCATCACTTTGTCAAGTTGCCGGATCTCCTCTCCCATATACTGGGCATCTGCCCTTCGACTGCCGGTTTTTAAAAACTCGGTGAGGTTTCTCCTTCTCAGCCATTATCTCCTTGTATCCTCCACTGGAAAAGGGGATTACCAAATTCTGACTTTGCTCACCCGTATAGGAAACGGTTACTCTGTTTATCCTACCATCCTCATGGAGACACTGTTGGGCTTGGATGACTGTCAAAGAAGCTGGATGGCTAGACGATCCTCTCATCTGTCTGGGAGCCCTCTGTTACTTCAGGTATATTCTATGCTCCCGTATATATCCCTTTGAGTTCCATTAGTTCACTCCTTTTTTTTCTTTTTAGATTTGGCTTCAAGAAAAGTTCCAAATGATAACTCCCCCATTGACTCGGTATGACCTCGGTGGGCCTTATTCGTCGTATTCCCCCAAATGGCACCTCCATCGGACCTTGAGGATGCGAGGCTTGTCCTTTGATCGATGGAGAATTTCCTTGGAGGGTGTTTCCGATCAGGATATCATGTGGATGTGCCCCTGGTGGCGTTTGACTAGGGTCTCGACCGGCTTTGGCGGGAGGAGAATGTTTTGCGCTGGTCTTCGCTCATCCTCTTGCTATTATCCCCCCCGGTTGTCGCGTCAGTACAATGCATTCCAAGCATTTATTCCTGACTCGGGGACGATAGAGGTCCTTCCTCTGACGGCCCGCGGCCTGGCGACGCTGGAGGCTAATTGGGATAACCGTTCGGACACTTATAGCTGTTGTTCGTGGCCCAATTATACCTCGGAGATCCTCGCTTCATGGACTTCTTCATACTTCATCCCGAGGTTTGGGGCCACCTTTGCCACAGACGATTCCTACAAGGCGAGGGTGTTGGCTTTGAAGGCCGAAGCCAGTCGTAGGGCCTAAGAGGGTCGAGGTTCTGGGCTTATTGTCCCATTTTATGCTTTCCAATAAACCACATGTGGTATTTGTATTCTTTAGTGAAGTTGGTTGATTATGTCTTTTGGAGTAGGCTAGGTTTCAGTAAGAAAACTCTTGATTTATATCACTACGCATTCAGTTAATCTTAATTATTCCAATCGTTCTCTTCGAATATATTCATGCCTTTATTTATTTACAAACAACAGAAATACTTAGCCTCTTATACATTGTTTTTGTAACTGCTCAAGTTATAACTATTGTTACCAGGACCCGCCTTTCGGTTTTCGGATCCCGGCGATTTTTCTCCTCTCCTTTTACTATCCCGGAATTTTTAAATGAATGCCCTTTCGGGTTTTCACCCATTGGGATTTCCCTTATTGTTGCATAGGTCGCCCTTTGCGGGTTTTCAACCTATCGGGATTTTTTCTTTCTTTTTCTCTTTTTTTTTTACAAAAAGTATTTCTTAAGCCTATCCAGGTTGGTAGGTTCGGAGAATTCCATGCCGTCCATGGTAGTTAACTTCACCGCTCCTTTGCTTAGTATCTTCTTCACGACGAATGGCCCTTCCCAGTTAGGTTTAAACTTGCCCCTAGGGTCGGTGTGCGTCACACGAATCTGTTTCAGCACCAAATCTCCTTCTTTGATAGGACTGGTCTTGACCTTTTTATTGAAAGCTCGAGCCATCCTTCTTTGATATAACTGTACATGGTAAAGGGCTTCCATCCTTTTCTCGTCAACCAAAGCCAAATGCTCATATTGCTTCTTCACCCATTCCGTCTCGGGGATTTGTGCTTCCACTGCGATTCTCAACGATCGCTTTTCGATCTCAATCGGCAGGACTGCTTCTGTTCCGTATACCAAGGAGAATGGCGTTGCCCCAGTCGAGGTTCTGACTGTCGTGCGATAAGCCCATAATGCGAGTGGGAGCTGCTCATGCCAATTCCGATGTGATTCCACCGTTTTTACGAGAATCCTCTTAAGATTCTTATTAGCTGCTTCTACTGCCCTATTAGCTTGTGGACGGTACGGAGAAGATCTGTGATGTTCAATGCCATATTCTCGGAAGAGACTTCTTACTTCCCCCTGAAACTGGACCCCATTATCCGTGATCATGTGATGAGGCACTCCGAACCTGGTGACCAAGTGTTTCTCAATGAACTTTCTCATCTGCTTGGATCCCAATTTGCTAAACGACTCTGCCTCTACCCACTTGGTGAAATAATCGATGGCGACTGCAATAAACTTGTGCCCGTTTGAAGCATTAGGCCTTACCTCACCAATGATGTCAATGCCCCAAGCCGCGAATGGCCAAATAGGTGCTAACACATGTAATTCCATGGCTGGAAGATGACTACAATCGCCGTGGATTAGACAATCGTGGCATTTCTTCGCATACTCGCTACAATCTCTTTCCATGGTGAGCCAATAGAAGCCTTGTCTGATGATTTTCTTGGCTAACACTGCTCCTCCCATATGGGCCCCGCAAATTCCCGAGTGTACTGATTCCATTGCTTCGCGGGCTTCTTCCGCATCCAAGCACCTCAGTTGTAACCCATCGGTGTGCCTTTTATAAAGCAAATCGTTGTGGATGACGAACTGCCGAGCTAACCTTCTAATCACAGCTTGATCCCTCGGTTCTGACTCTGCCGGATATGTTCCATACTTCATGAAGTTCACGATATCGAAATACCACGGTTTTTTCATCTGCCCCTAACAGCATTACGTCCTCGTAGCATGGTTTGTGAGATCTCCTCAATACCAACGGTTTCGAGGCAAGGTTTCGGGGGTTGTCCCAAACTGACACCAAAGTGGCCAAAGCATCCGCCGCCTGGTTCTGTGCTCGAGGAATATGATAGAAACGACATTCCTTGAATCTTTGTGCCAACCCTTCTAGCTGATCTAGATATGGACGTAGCCTTTCTTCCCTTACTTCCCAGTTTCCTTGTGCCTGTTCGATGATCAACTTTGAGTCACCCCAAATTTCGACGTACGATGCTCCTAGTGCCGCTAAAGACTCTAAACCATAAATGCACGCTTCATATTCGGCCATATTATTGGTAAGAGGGAACGACAACTTCTTGGCCATCGGGATCCTTTCTCCCTCTGGTGAGATAAGTAGTACTCCAACTCCGGCTCCATTCGAATTAACTTCTCCATCAAAGAACATTTTCCACGGTATAACTTCTATTGCGTTCAAGTGTTCATCGGGGAAATCATAGCTTATCTCTTCCTCTTCTATATTCAGAGGTTGGTTGGCCAGAAACTCTGCCACGGCCCTCCCTTTGATAACCTTCTTCGTTACATATTCAATGTCAAACTCGGATAAAAGTAGTAACCATCGGGCTAGTTTCCCTGTCAAAGACGGAGTTCGGTACAGATACTTTACGGGGTCCATCCGAGAAATAATGATCACTTTATATGATTGAAAATAGTGCCGTAGTTTCTTTGTTAGCCATACTACTGCCACACACATCTTTTCGATCATGTTGTACCTGAGCTCGTACTCCAGGAACTTCTTACTCAGATAATACACCGCGTGCTCAACACCGGTGTCTCCCTCTTGGGCCAGCATTTCCCCAATGGATCGCTCCTCGATTGCCACATAGAGGAGCAGCGGTTTTCCCAGTTTAGGCGGTCTCAGAATTGGCGGATTAGACAAGTAATCTCGGACCTTCTCTAAGGCCTGCTGACACTTATCATTCCAAATCATGGGTTGATCTTTCCGTAGCAACTTAAAGATCGGCTCGCAGATTGCAGTGAGTTGCTATGAACCGGCTGATATACTGAACCTGCCCCAAAAACCCTCTCACTTCTTTCTCATTCTTTGGTGCCGGCATTTCTCGTATGGCCTTCACTTTATCGGGATCTACCTCAATTCCCTTGTTTCCGATTATATAGCCTAAGATTTTCCCCGATGAAACGCCGAAGAAGCACTTCTTCGGGTTTAACCTTAGTTTGAATTCTGCAATTCGGGCCAAAAACTTCTCGAGTGCAGCAAAGTGCCCCTCTCTCGTCTCTGATTTGACCATCATGTCATCCACATAAACTTCCACCTCCTTGTGTATCATATCATGGAACAGTGCTGTAGCCATTCGCTGGTAAGTTGCCCCGACATTCTTCAAACCAAACGACATTACCCTGTAGCAGTATGTTCCCCACTCAGTTGTGAACGAGGTTTTTGCTTTGTGTTTTTCGGCCATCTGAACTTGCATGTAGCCCATGAAACCGTCCACATTCGTGTGTAAGACGCTCGATGCTGCACTATCGGTCAACACGTCAATATGAGGCAACGCGAATTCATCCTTAGGGCATGCCTTGTTAAGGTCTCGATAATCGACGCACATTCTTACTTTGCCGTCCTTCTTTGCGATGGGCACCACATTTGCGACCCAAGGGGGATAGTCGATTACTTCGATGAACCCTGCTTCTAACTGCTTCTTCACTTCTTCTCTGATCTTATCTGCCCATTCTGGTCTCATGCATCGGAGCTTTTGTTTTACGGGCCTCGCCTCGGGATATGTTGGAATACGGTGAGTTACGATTGATTGATCAATTCCAGGCATGTCTTCGTATGTCCAAGAAAACACTATTTCGTATTTTTTTATTATTCTCTCAAATTCTTTCCTCTCTTCAATAGTTAATTCTTAAGCAATTTGTATAAGTTTAGGATTTTCATCCGTGCCAAGATTGAAAGTTGACATTTCTATTGTATTGATTTCAAATGTAGGCATGTTATATGAATGAGAATGCATGGAATGATCACGATCAACATCAAGCAAGTAAGCAAAATCAGAATTCATTTCATTGATAGTATTGGCGATTACATCGTCTGATTCAAACAAAGCAGTAATACAATTTTCATCATCAGGGTTCTCGGGTTTCTCATGAACTTTGGAGGTACTGGGCTCATTTACCGCTCCTGCAGTTGCTTCAACAGTGATGATTTGCTCATCGGCATTCAAGTCTAACATCATAATCTCCTCGACAAAGCAGCTCGCTTTTCCACTGCCCCAGTCGGCAACATCATTGAAGATTTCGAACCCCGGCAGGATCTTCCCTTCTGTGCTAGTCCATGACTCGGGGGTTCCTGAATAAACTTTTCCATACCCCTCATTCACGAAGTACTTCCTCAGGCCCACCTTTCCTTCACTACTTGCATTGGACGGACCTCCCTGTTCATATCCCAAACCCCTCCGGGTTTTCTGACTCTTAAAGTCCAAAAATTCTGGCAACCCCTGATGGTGTGCTCCTAAGCCCATTCCTGGGATGAAACCTCCCTTCATCATCTTCACCACATCAGTGGTCATGCTTGACTCGTAAATCCCGGAAACTTGGAACCCGGAGAAAAGTTGTGGCTCGATTCCCAATGCTGCCACCGAGCTCAACTTCTCAGCTCTGATTGTCACTATCTCTTCCCCGAAGGGGAATTTGATCATTTGATGGAGCGTGGAGGGCACACCTCCCAACTTATGGAACCATGGGCGTCCCAATAATACGGCAAAGGTTACCGGGATATCCAGCACTGTGAACACAGTTTCTTCTTCATACGGCCCCACTTTCAACTTGGCCTTAAAGACTCCTTTAATATGCCTACGGCTGTCATCATATGCTCTAATCACAGTTTCAGAGGTTGTCAAGTCTCCCCTCTCAACTCCCAACTTCGACAAGAGTTTCAACGGACAAACATTAATAGCCGATCCATCATCGACCATCACACAGCTAGTCTTCTTCCCGTTGATTTCCGCTCGGATGTACAAAGGCTTATTATGAGCCTTCCCTTCTTCTAGGAGATCCTCGTCGGTAAACGTGATTTCAGTTTTCTTTCGAGCCATGATTGCCCCTACTAGTGCTGCCGGTTCGGTATCGGTAGAAATAACCAAATTCTGCAGCTCTTTCATCAGGTTTTCACAGTGGTACTTGGAATGGCATAAAACTTCCCACACTGTGGACTTAGCTTGTGTCTTCTTTAACTGCTCAAGAACTTGGTCATCGGGCTTAGGAGCCGACCCTTCCCCTATCTCAGTCTCAACCATAGGTGCCTTTCCCTCGGCCACTCGTCCTGACCTTGTCATGACGGTGATTTCTGGCTCATCATCCGATTCATCCCAAATATTGATAGGAATCCTCCGATTTGCATCTTCCTCGTCCGAGGAACTTTCCCAAATATCCACAATCATTAAATCCATAACGTGAGGAACGTTCGGATTCAAATAAAAAGAATCCGCTGATCCATACAAAGCCCAGCCTATCAGATCATTGTAATCTCGGAGGGACACTCTGCTCATCCTTCTAGCTACCAACGGAATAGCTCCTCTCTGTATGCACATAAGCTGCAGCTTATCACTTATTGTTTCGTTACACTGATCATAATGGTGCCTCCACCTCCTAGCATAGTCCACAAATGGTTCCTCGGGGAATTGCCTGATCCTATCCAAATCTTCCAGGGATCCCGTCCATGGAACATACATCTCGTATCTTGCCATAAAGGCACTCCTAAGTGGTACCCAATGACCCATTTCCTCCTCCGATAGGCCTTGATGCCACAACAAGGCTTCTCCCATTAAGGTTTTCGGAAAATGTTCATGTAATTCACACTGCGGGAATCCGGCGTCATGCATATGATTGCGGAATAACCTCGCATGCTTAACATGATCCTGGTATCCACCATACCTAGGCATCGCTAACACCGCATCAGGTGTTTGGTAAGACGGGGAATCCGGGGTTTGCTCTGCCAGCATCCATACTGTGTACTCCTTGATAAATCTTTTCATCATTGCCGCCCAATCGGTCTTAATATACATCGGCAACGACATGTACCACATTAATGGTTCACCCATCAACGAATTACAAAACAAGCTAGTGATCTCTCCGTCTTTAAAACCCAAGGGCGCCATGGCCGATAAGTAGAAGTGAAGGTGCTCCATAGGGTCCTTGTTGCCATTATATTTGCTAACCCTCGGCAACGGACGCTTGATAGGTCCAATCTGCATTGCGAAGCGCTCCGCGGCCCTGTCCTCAGCCCTTTGATACTTTTCTAGAAATAGATCTGACAATTGATCCCAATCATACTTGCAAGAGTCGGGTAATGAGTGAAACCACCCCAAAGGCTCACCTATCAGAGAATGGTGGAACCACTGAGCAATCTCATCCACTCCGAAGGATTCAACAAACATATCGCGCATATATTCATGCAAGTGCACCTCGGGATTTTCCCCTCCACTAAACAGGCCCAAATTAGGCACAATAGTTCGAGACGACCCTTCTCCGGTCTCTTCGGCACTATCTTCATCATACGGTGCTCCACCATCCAATCCCTCTTCCATCGGTTCATCCTCTTGTTCCTCGCCAAGGAAGGACACATATAGACCATTTCCTACATTGTTCCTTTCGTCGGAATCCAGCAACTCCTCTACGTTCTCCTCGAAGGATTCCATCACTACGCATTCTATCAAACCAACTCCGATCATGCTCACCCTATGATTAGGCAATGGATTACACCTAGTGGAAGGGTTTGCTGACGAAGGATCAGCTATCTTTTTCTCCTCGATTAAATCCTGGATTTCGTGTTTCAGCCTCTCACAATTCTCAATTGTATGCCCATAACTGCTGTGGAACTCACAATACCCTCTAGCCTGTATCTGCGGAGTAAGTGGAGCTTTGTTATAAGGGGTAAGGGCTTTCAATAGTCCTTTCTTCTGCAAACGTTCGAAAACCTTTGCGTAAGTCTGATCAAATTTGGCGAACCGCCTCTTTTCGATAGCATTAAGATCAAGCACTTTCACTGCTGCAGATTCTGCACTCGCACTCGGCCCTCCGGCACTATACCCAGACTTCGTCCATTTAGTGTATGCTTTCTACGGCTCTCCATCCCCCTCAACGGTCAAGGCACAGCTATACATCTGATTGAAATCGGTAAAAGGCATATACCGCAACTCATTCTTAATATATGGCAATATGTTGCCCACTACCATTCAGATCTGATCCTGCTCAAGCGGCTTTTGTTTCATAACCGCGGCCTTGGCCCTCCACCTTCTTACAAAATCGGAAAAGGATTCCCGAGTCTGCTGCTTAGTGCTCTCAAGTTCCTTCAAAGTGACCTCAAGCATGGTGTTGAAGCTATACTGAGCGATGAATGACTTCTCTAACTCTTTCCAATCCCTCTTCGTCACCATAGGCAATGCATGAAACCATGTGAGGGCAGCCCCTCTAGGTAAGTGTTAAACAGCCCTAGGACTTGATCCTCAGTAAGGACCGTGTGCTTCATTACAGCGACATACTGATTCATGTGGGCAGTGGGATCCCCAGTTCCATCGAACTTTTTCATGTCAGGGAGCCGGAATTTCAAAGGCAAAGCCGTTGCCGATAAACAATTCTTCAAGTTATAAAAGTCCTGACTCCCGGAACTTCCCCCACGCAAGTCCTGCACCTCCTGCGTGATGTGTTGCTTCTATTCCTCTTCTTTAGCTTTCTCTTTTTCCAGCTGTTTTCGGATATAATCCTGATAATCCTCCTCATTCCCAAAGCGAGGGCCATCGTTCATCTCATTCTCAGCGTGTTTACTACCATTTTTATCATCTCTCATGGCCAGCTTAGCTAACTGGGCCGCTATCACCGCTAACTGCTCATTAATGTTGTTCACAGAGTTTTCCAATCCGGCCACTTTTTCGTCGGTCGCAGACATACTGGCTGAAGACTGAGTATACTCGGACGAAGATGATTCCGAAGCCACAATTGCCGATTCAGAACTGTCAATTTGTAACTGGTCAAACTGCCTAACTAGCCGACTGCTCTCTCGGTACCACAATCGCTTAATGACGACGTCTGCGCGAACGGTATCCATTAGTATGTATGCATGATTTTATATGCATGATTCGTGGTGTGTGCGTTTATTTATTTACGGATATATAAGATAAGAAGAACAAACGTTAGTCTAATTACACGTATCACAACATCTCTCTTCCACCCTTATTCCTCCACACACTCGATGGTCCAAGTCTCTTTCCTAGGATTTTAGTTTGGGGCTCACATTGCGGTCCAGGGGACGAGTGATGCCGTCGATTATTGCGGAAAAGTAGATCAGTCATCAGACAATACAGTTTGTTTTGACGTATCAACGTTCAGTGACTAAGAAATCGACCAAGTTGGATTGTCCTTTCGGAATAACTCGTCTTTTGTCCTTTCGCGAGACACATTAATTCGGGTTTTGACTCCCTTTGAGCGCATCTCAGTTTTTAGACGTGGTACGAGTTATTCTTCTAGTCCAATCGTTCGTTATTATCAATGACTCGTTCCCTTTTGTTCGCGCGGGTTCGTGTCTCGATTTTTGGATTACAACGGGATCGTTTGGATCTATCGAGAGACGTAACCACGTGTTTATTTAGTGATGGAATCACTTTTGGATTTTATTTTAGGGAACGGACTCATCGCGTAACGCGTTTGTTCTTAGCGTCGAGGATCCGTTTGCTTATTTTAGCTACGTGAAAAGACGGCGAGTCTTATTTTGAGCGCACGGTAACCTTTCGGCTAGCAACAGTTCGTCGTTCTTCCCAATCCACGGGATATATCATCTTAGTGTGGTTATAGAAAATCAACGTTTCGTTGAATCACATGCTTATTCAAAGCGAGGATACCACCGTTCTCTTTCCTTTAGGCACGACTTAAGCAAACACGTACATCGGGCCATATTTCTTTCAGTTTTGGTAACGGTCGAAATGATCGAGTCGTTAGTCAAAACCCGCAGTCTCGTCCATATGGCGCAATTATATGGTTTGGCTTAATTTGGCTTCGAGATTTTAAACGGGGTATACACTCGTTCGAGGCACGTATTCAACGACATTGGTTTGTTTTCTTTAACTATGCTCGGGATTGACATATATCGTAAATTCGGAATGATTTTGGTCGTTTAGTTCATTTTTCGCTTTTCTTTTCTTAGTCACTTCTGCGGACACGTCCATTTCTCTTTAAGAACGACACAGGGCATAACGTAAAAGCTCGTCTTTTATTCGGAAGGGACGGGCTACTCATGCGAAACTTTTCACGTTACGACAGGGTCGTTCGAAACAGAAATGTTCTTCGTTTTCGTTTCGTTATGATCTCGTTTTATCCCAAATTATTTAAAGAATGTGAATAACGACTACTATTAATATAGTCTTTTGAATCGAAGTATAACTATCCTCAACACCAAACCGATTCATACTAATACGTGCTTACGTCGTAACGCATTTCCTGAACATGTGCCTTCGTCGGGACACAGAAAGGGACAAGGCGGGCCGCACATGTTCATTCATACGAGATGACTAAGTCGTCTTTAGTTTAAATCGTTTCGATGTTTTAGGGTAATTAGTATGTCGACTCAAGAGTATATATTAACGCATCATTTCATTTTCTTTACATATGTTAGGATTGGACACGTATCATGGCGATTTGAAAACACGAACTGATTCATTTATCACATCAAAAATAATAACGGGTAATCCTATGGAAACTTCTAAGGCTACTATATGCTGACACGGCTGATCGCGGGACCTCACAGGACCGCACAAATTCGCCCCTAACGAATGGATGGGGACCCTTTGGCGCCTTACTGTAAGGGGGAACTTACACTAGCCTCTTTCGAGCGACGAATGGACTCTCGCTAGAGGTTTCGCGGAAATTACCCAAAAGGTTTGCAATAATGCACATGAATGCATACGAAAAGAAATAATACGATCCGTCCCCATTAAGGGCTTAATACACACCTTCCGGAATCAAATTTCTCGCTTCCCCAGCAGAGTCGCCACTTGTTAGACGAGGTGCCGCGGCCTAATCTCCCGGGCGGACCGGGGGGTGGACACCTCATGGCGATATAAACGGTGATTGGCGCCGAAAGCAACCAATCGTGGAATCAAGCTGCTCGGCAGGACCGGAGCTCGGAGATATGGAAGAGTCGCCACCCACGAATGGGAAAATGAACACCGATCCCTTGCGGGAGACCAGTGTGGGTTCGGGAAACTTAGGTACGAGCCGAGAAGGCTAGCTCCTTTCTGGAGAAAGGCTACTAGGCAGCCCGACATCGCCCGGTTATGAACCATCGGCCTCCTACTCAGCATGTTAGGCGATAACGGACTAATCGTATACTTCTTTAAGTTTAAAATTCATTTGAAACCTTTTCTTTCTCTTTTTAGAAACCGTTTTGAGCATATATTATTGAAAAGCCACTTTAGTAAAGAATCACCCATTTACATCAATTTGATGTACATACAAAGAGAGGGGAGGAAGAAAGAAGTGGTTTATTTACCACGGGATTTACATGTCGTGTTGCGTGTTAATTCTATACTAACTCATTTCCCCAAAACGAGTTTATTTACATGGTTCGTACCTTAATCGCCGTTGGAACGATTTAGGTACGTTTCAAAACCCCGTTTGATGAAGTCCGCCTGAATCTTCGTTGGAACGACTCAAGTGTTTGAAAACATTAAGGTAAAAACCTTTAATAAGAAAACGTGGTTAAGCATACAAGTCAATTTATTTTGTACAAATCATTTAAGAAAACGATTCAAAACTCTATTATTTATAATGGAAACGATTTTAATTACAAGGTTCGCTTAATCCATCGTTGGAACGGACTAAGGTTTTAAAACGTGGTGTTTTAAGAAACGATTTGAAATGTCAAGAAAACACTATTTATTTACATTAGGAACCTCTAAAAATCCATTAGTTTAAATAATTAAATTGAAAACTCTTTTTGTGATTTATTTTCTCCTTTTCACTCAATGGACTCTTTACTTGTCATAATTACAACAATAAACATATTAAATCAAAATTCACTCCCAAATAAAGCCCATTTGAAACATGGACCCATAAATGTCTAAAGAATAAAAAAAATAATATAGGTATATATATACATTTTAGCCAAAAAAGGAAACATGAAATAAGGATAAGTGAAAAGATACTATATAATACATATATAAGGAATAATAATGAAAATACTAAGTATAATACATTTTTACTTTAAATATGTGAAAATAATAAATAAAACCCCTAGATAAGAAAATAACATTTATCCCCCAAAATAGTTTTATTTAATAATAACTAATATAGCCCAAATATCCCAAAACTATATATATACATAACTAATGTAATTTTAAATGTCAAAATAATATCTATTCATCCACTAATTAATCACTCCCAAAACACCCAAGCAAATATTCTTTTAAAATGAAATTCATTACCATTTAAGTAAAGGAAAAAGAAAAGAAAAGATATAAATACATATACTTATATTTAATAAAAAAATGATATATAAACATCCCAAATAATTACATATACCAAATGTCTAAAAATAGTTTGAAAATATATATTACATAAATATAAATATATATACAAAGGACCAAAAGCTTAAAAGTTAAGAAACAGAGACCAAAACAACATTTTTCACATTCCAGCAGATTTACCGACGGAAAATCCGTCAGTAAACAGCAATTAGTGACAAAAACGAAAAATTACAGCAGCACTCTAATTGTTTCCAGATTTATTCAAAAACTTTAAATTAAGTCTAATTCAATCGTTTTGGATTTCCGAACTACCCAAAATGGGTCATAGTCAATAACGGAAGTTCCTAAAACGACGTTTTTATTTTAAAACATTATTTGGAGATTTCTTTAAATTAAAAACTTATAATTACAACGTCTTTAATACCCGAACTACCTTTTTATCGGATCACGGTTCGTATTGGGATATCAAAAAGAGGTTTTTTATTTTAAAACAAAACCAAATTTTATTCAACATGAGACAAAAATTAAATAAATACGCTAAATTAAATAAAACGTGATAAAATAAATGAATAACTAAATAAATAAAAACTATAACATAAAAATAAATAGAAGAAGGAAATAACTTAAATAAAATAAAAGAGTCTAGTCCTCGGACAATACCTTAAATTCGGTATCTGACAGTCGAAGCCGATTGATTCCACGAGTCGTGATTTTCCGATTTTTTGTGTTTTTTAGTAAAAATTTAACTTTGGGAAAATTTGGATTTTTTTGGGAAAAAAATATTTTCTCCAAAAAATTGACTTTCTCTCTCTAAAAATGTTTAGAGTGAGAAAGCTCCAAAGAATCTCCCCTCCTTTTAAATGCATGGGGATCCGTGCCTTTTATAGGCAAACGGATCCCCGGCGGAATGGGCGACGCCCAAAAAGAATCGGGCGTCGCCCAAGGGGGTTGGGCGGCCGCCCAACATTGTCTCTTTACACTTACCGAATCTTCTGGCATAAGCATTCTCTCTCTAAAAACTGTCAAAACCTTCCAATCTTTCTCTGAAACTATGACTAAGGTTTCCGTTAACATCTCCGGTGCCGGTCACCCTAAGACCAGTTCCGATGAACCTTCCAGGCAAACTACTTTGCCTGAAGCTACAAAGGTCACTACGGCGAGCAAAGGCAAAGCTGGCCAAGCCACCTCATCTAAGGGAAAGCCGACCAAGGTCAGAACCTACACCAAAGTCTTCGCAGACGTTAGAGAGTGGAAAATAGACTTCTCACGATGGTTCTCTGAGGCCTTCGTAACAACCGAGCAACCATTCTGTGAATGGATATCGAAGAATGGCTGGACCGAGCTGTTCTCCATTAGAGATCCCACTTACCCTGACCTATTAAGGGAATTCTACCACAACTTACGGGTTGCTAACGATAACCAGGACTACCTAGTAACCGTGGTAAAGGAGAAAACAATCTTCATGATTTTGATTTGACAAAATTATCTAAGTAAAATTAAATATATTCTAAACACACTAAGTTTAAATGCTTTGATTTATTTAACTAATGTGTTTATTCAATGTTGAGTTAAAATGGTCTATAAGACATAAAGAATAAAAAGCCCAAGGCCCATATGGAAGTCAAGGCCCATGTCAAACAGATCAAGACAACTCGGCCCTCGTGTGCAAAACGCTGTCGTTACGATCAAAACGCAACTCAGCAAGAGAAGGATCTAGAAGACCTTCGTTGATCAACTTCGGAGTGAAGCCGCTGAGTTGAATCGACAAAGAGTACAAGACAGCAGTTGAGCAAGAACAACTTCCAGACAAAGTGTTTCCACTTTGGGTAAAGTTCAGAAGACACAGAACGCTGTCTAGTTGACCTTACCGTAAATGGAGAGACATTCTGCCGAGCTGACTAAAAGCTGCTCAACACTGACCAAGGACAGAAGATACTCAAATCTGATTGGCCGAGAGCTCTGAGCAAAACTGAGTGACAACGACAGGAAGCCGTTTCCCTCCAACGGTTATTTCGAAATTCGAAATGACCGATGTCTCAGATGTCTCTATAAATAGAGCCCTTCGGTTGCTTCATTACATACAGAACATTATCAAGCCATTACGCTGACCAAAATTCGACTCAAGTTCTGTGAAGAAAAGCAAAGCAAATACTTACACCAAATTCTATATCATTTGTGTAAAAGTCTAGAGTGATTATACAATCATCTAAAGTGTCTTAGCAATTGTTGTTTAGGACAAATCTTTATCATTTCTAGAGATTAGAAAGGAGAGGCTGAGTACTCGGTTATAGTACTCAGCGAGAGATTAGGAGTGAGTAGAGGTATAGAGGAAGGTACTCTTGTTATACTCAGCTTCTAAGTTGTAAAAGGTTTGATGCTCTACCGTTAAAGAGCTCAGTAGAGAATTTGAAATCTCGGAACGTGTTCTGGGGACAGGACGTAGGCTTGGAGGCCGAACCTGGATAAATCTGCTGAGTAACATCTTTCTAACCTTAAACTCCTTCATATATATATTGCTTGCTTAAACAAAACTGACCAAGTAAAGAGGTCACGCTGAGTTGTGTGCATTGAGTATCTGAGTTCAGTAATAGACTCAAGTGCTATCTCCTGACTTAAAGAAAGAAGCTGACCTAGTCACCAGTTGACTAAGCTAGTGTCTTATTGACTCAGCGCGCTGTGTAATCCTTTTCAAAGAAAAAGAAGTCAGCCTTAACGTACTTAAATTTTAAATAGTTCCTATCCCCCCCTTGGAACTAACTTGTTACATTATAAGGGACCAACATCCATGTGGTAAGGTGATAAAACCCTCTTTTAGCAAATAATCAAACAATTCTCCAGTTTTAGAAACATCAAATGTGTATTGCACATTTGTATTCCGCTTAACCACTTCAGGGGTTTTTGGACTTTTTGCTAACATTGGACAAACGCGGGATCCTGTTCTAGTTAGTTCGGCTATAGCTACCTCATGTGCCTCATTGGTTTCTATATCCTGATGGTAACTACCTACAGAGTTTTTCTTCCTACGATTATCTTCGCGCATTAATTCTTCATATTCTGACACTTTAGCAACAAGTTCATAATAATCACAAAAATCAATGCCCGAGAATTTCTTCCTATTTTCAAACTCTAAGCCACGTTGAGCAATTTTAACAAACTCTATTTCAGGAATATTAACTCGACATCTATGCCTCATTTTCTTGAAACGATTAATAAAACTTTCAACAGACTCACCTGAGCGCTGAACCATACGAGATAGTTCGGCGACACATACCTCCGGCTCAGTTCGATAGAACTGAGCATGAAATAATTGTTCCATGCGACCCCAGCTTCTGATAGATTCAGGTTGTAATGCCGTATACCATGTGAAAGCCGGTCCAGTTAGTGATCCAGGGAATAAACGCAAACGAAGCATATCGAAGTCTTGCTCCGCACTAATCCCGCTGCATTGGAATGAAAATCGAGCAACGTGCTCGATGGTAGATTGTCTACTTTCACCTAAAAATAAAGAAAAATCTGGAATTCTAAAATTGTGAGGAAATGAGTATCGCTGGTTGTATTCCCTAGGGCAGGCTTTCTGAAACTCCGGACGGTATACTTCACGGACCGTAGGTCCATAAATTTCTTGCACGATGTTCCGAATACATTGCCTATCCTCCGCTTCATTACATATTTCGCTTCTCACACCTGAAACACGAGATACGTTGTTATTATCATAAGAATTCTCACGAATATTTTCACGAGTATATTCGCGGGTATGATCACGGTCTTGATTTCTCCACGTGTCCCCCGGACCACGGGCGTTGATGTCACCATAGTGGTCCGAGTGGGTATTAGGTCCGGTGTTTGACCTGAAATGAGGCGCATTTGGGGGTATTGAAAATTGTTCCGAGGTTCTTCGATCTCCTCGCTCATTGAATCTCATGTTTTCCTCCCGACTAGACGGTGCCCTATATCGGTCGCCTTGGGGAGTGCCTTCCCTTGTGTTATCTGAAACATTGTGAGAATTCAAATTTTTAGCATAAATTTCAGCACACCTATCTGGGATTCTATTCATCTCCTCGGTGAGATTATTAATCCTGTTTTTCAAATTGGGTTGTCTCCAAGCTTGCATCATCTCAGTTTGAGCTTTAACATTTTGTGACATCTCGGCTACAAGCCTTTCCATGTTGCGCATATGGGCCTCTTATCTCGCAAAAAATGCGTTGAAGTCCGGTTGTGGCATTGACGTCCGACGAACGTCTTCCAAGTGGCTCAGGGTCTCGGCAACATAACCCTCGGGTGCATTTGCGTCAACGTTTTCATCTTGACCCCTATTCTGATTTTCATCAGACTCCGGAACGTGTAATTCTCGACTTGTATTTTTCTTAGGTGGCATTGTAAACAACAAATAATATTTAGGAAAGTTTGGAAATAAAACACTAAAGTAGAATATCACGGTAAATACACTACAAAAATAATTAACTTTTGGTTAAATAATTTAGTAATGGAAAAAAATTAAGCCTAAAAATAGGAAAAAATTTGGTGAAAAATTTTCGGTACTAGAAAAAAATGTTTCGAGTCCCACTGGGCGTGCCAAAAATTGTTGGCGTTAGCTAACAAATTTTGGTGATAGTGAAATGGGGCGAAAAAATGATTGCGAAACAAATAAAATTTGTTACGAAAAAAAATTAAATTTTTTTGGCAAAACTTAAGAAACCGTAGTTTTGGTACTAATAAAAAAAATGTTTTAGGTCCCACTGGGCGTGCCAAAAATTGTTGGTGATATTTTCGAAATATCCCAATTTTCAACCTTGATACGCGTTTGCGTGGATTAAAAATGGTAAAAATAATGCGGGCGTGCCAGAGAAGCTCAAAGGGGAAAATGGTAATTGGATAAAGTAAATAAATAAAATGCGCCTAAATTACTTGAGTTCTAAACGAAAAGTGATTGACGACCGTTACAAGGACTGAAAATAAAAACAACGGTCTTGGACCCCGATGTTACTTGACAGGTCGGTCGGAAAAACAATTTTTTAGGATAAGTACCAAAAATAAAGGCAATAAAACAACACAAAGATATAAATTTTCTAATTTTCTTTTATATTTTTATTGATTTTGTAAGTGTTTTTCAATATTTTTTGTATTACAAATAATAATAAAGCATGAAAATTACAACTTAAAAACAATAACTTTAAAGCTAGAAATGTAAATAAGTCATAAAACAAATAGGTACGGGATGAAATAAAACTAACCGATCTCTTTGATATCGTTGGGATGCGTGAAATTGAGGATTGGACCTCTAGAAAATCGGCTCGGGGGCTATTGCGTTTGTCCGGGTAATGCTGGGCGAATTCGAAGCAATTCGGAGAGTTCATGGACTTGAGCAGAAATTTACCACCAAGCTAATAAATCATCAGCACTTTGTGGAACAAAAACAGTGATTTCGTGGGACTTTCTGGTTCAATTTCGGGAGCTGTAGAGGTCGGATTATAGCGAAACGAAGGCTAGTATTTAAAGTTAGTGTGCGAAGGAAGGGTTTAGAACTGGAATTTCAGAAAAAGGTCGAGTAAATGAGTCGGAATAAATTATTGAAAATGGGGTGACAGAATAATTGTTTGATGGTTGAAAAACCAAAAGCTTGATTCTGTTTCGTGGAGGGTACTTTAGGGGCGATTAAGAAGGCAATAGGGTGTCGTTTTTTATGAAATAAAAATTGACAATTTGAGAATTGATGTCAATAAAGAGATTAAAATTAATTTGGGCTAAAATGATCAGCTAACGAACTCTAAATAAAATTTGGAAAAACGGCTCACCAGAGAAGTTGTTTGATGAATTTTTCAATGATGAAAAACTCAAAAGCTTGTTTCTGGGTCTTTTTAATTGATTGAGATCAATAAAAAGTTTCTAAACATGATTCGGAATAAGTGTGTAAACTAAGAATGACTCGAAAATGGGGTTTCGGTGATCTTGGTTTCACGGAAAATGCTTGAAGCTTTGAAGAATATAACAATGGTGGAATTTAATTTAGACTAAGAAAGCTTGAACCGAGGATTGGGTAACGATTTTACTGACTTAACTAAGAGATTGCAAGAAACGATTTAAAAATTGGTTGATTAAACTAAGAGAATTTCGGATTTGAAGTTTCTGAAAATTGGAAGCTTTTCTGAGGAACGGAAGATTAAAGAACTAATTCTAGGAATTGAGACCTTGTTTAGACTAATTAGATGCTAAAGAACGATTTCTACGAACCTAAGGATTGATAAAAAGGCCGATTTTGGCAGAGAAATTGAGAGACAAATTGAGTTGTTGTGTTTTTGATTGATTTTGAGTGGGGATTGGAATGAAGGATTTGAGCTCAATTTATAGGATTTTGAGTAACAAATCCCATGTTAGTGGCCCTTAAACTTCTCACCCATGATCCCATTACCTTCCCATAAGTTGAAGAAAGAAAATGGCTGAGTTGGGAGTTAGAAAAATGGAGGTAATGCCGTGAAATACGTTCCTCAAATAGGTAGACATATTCAACCCGTTTTTCAGCACTGCTTGTCTTTGAAAAATTCTACCGGCTTCGTTTTAGCTTCGTTTTGCTCCGTTTTTGACATTCCGGAAAGCTAACATCCCGAACTTTCTAAAAAAAATAATAATTGTCTGATATCTTGCTGTTTCGGGGTCCGTTTTTGTTGTTGAAGTTGCTGGACGGGTTACTGAAAAATGGTGCAAATTTGCCCCTGATTTTTATTATTTGTTTTTCTTTTCTTTTTATTTCTTTTTTCTTTTTTTTATAATAATCTTTTGATATTATTTTCTACTTTTTATCACATTTTTATTTTGTTGCAAAATGAATTTAATTAAAATAAAATAACTATAGAGTAAAAAATTATAACCTATGCTAAAACACAAAAAATTAAATTAGCCCCCAACACTAGCATATATTGTTTATCTTCAATATTTTTTTTTATCAAAGAACAACTTCATTAAATATATAAACCAGAACAAATAGTTCCCTCCAACTAAGATGGGACAGAGAAAGACACAAACTCGCTAGCATTGGAAAGGACATGTCGTGCAACAACATGAGCTCCCTTATTCGCTAGACGCGGGGTGAAAGACACTTTAAAATCGTATCGACTACTTAGCAGAACCTGACAATCTTGAATAATTGAACCGAACTCCGACAAGTCTAGGGTGACGGAGTTTACACTATTGACTACGGACAAAGAGTCACTTTTAAAAACAACATTAATACAATTAAGATAGACAGCCCAGTACATGGCTTCCCGTAACGTTGGCGCTTCAGACACACGCACATCGACAAAGAGCGGGATCACACGGCTCCGGCATGCCATAAACAATCCATCTGAGGAGCGGATTATAGCGCCTAATCCACCACAGTCAGCAGATATTAATGAAGCAGCATCACAATTACACTTAATCGACCCTGACGGAGGACATCTCCAACGAACAGCAACTGCAGGACGCCGAACAGCTGCTGACCCACCTACCTGCTCATCACGACGAACAGGATCAGTGACGGGAGGGACGGAGCTAGCACTGACACCTCTTGGAGCTATAGACACAGCAAGGTCATTCACTGATGCGGTAAGTTATGATAATCGCCAATCAGCTAAGTATTGGTACGAAGAATGCATTGCTTGGGTCGGTAATTGAAGTACTTTCCCATACAAGAGCGGTCCGTTGATTCCAGATAGTCCAAAACGTCACTGCCACCTTACTTAGTATCTCTTGGTCCATAAATGTAAATACCTGCAAAATAGAATCCGTTAAATAATCAAGTTGGAAGGCATCTGTATTGATCCCAACACTCCCCCAAATAAAACTAGGATTATTGCCCAATTTGGAGGAAAGGAAGGGATCTTTAGGGAAATATTTAGCTTTGAAGAGCTTCCCAACCAAGGTGGTTAGATTAGCTAACAACTTCCAACCCTGCTTCCCAAGCAAAGCAAGATTAAACTTTTGCAGGTCACGAAACCCCAAACCACCATCCTTCTTATCTCTACTCAAACGTTCCCAACTCTGCCAATAGATCGATCTTCTCCCACCCAGTTTTATACCCCACCAAAAGGAATTCATAATTCTTTCAAATTCAATACAGAGGGATTTTGGCAACTTAAAAACACTCATACAGAATGTATCTACCATGACTGCCCATCCATCCAGACCGAACAAACTCCCTAAAATCCGGATCTCTAATCCATTCCTGTTCAAATCGAAACTGACGTTGGCTCTACTCCCTAATCGGAACAGCAAGGTCGATGAAAATTGGCTCATGGTCTGAGTAAGCTGACACCAAGGTACTAAGGCGATGACCAGGGAAACGGTTTACCCAGCTGCTCGTGGCCATAGCCCTATCCAGTCTTTTCCGAATCCATTACCTGGTGCCACGACTCCTTTCCCAAGTGAACTGGCGCCCAAGCGTCGGAATATCACAGAGCAGATTCTCATCAACAACATCCTGAAATTTACGCATGAGACCAGGAGGATAGGGAGAACCTCCTAGCTTTTCTGAATCAGCCAGAATACAATTAAAATCACACATAATTAGAAGTGGAAGAATCGAGCACGAACAGATCTGGGACAGAAGGTTCCACGAATCACTCTGATTGGAGCGATTAGCGTGCCCATAGAACCATACCAACCTCCAATCGCCCTACTCAGGATCATGCACCTGTACCTCAATATGGTGATCATAGTAGTTGTTAACAGAAACGATATTATTCTTCTTCCATAGTAGGGCAATGCCCCCACTTCTACCCCTATAATCAAGAGATAAGGATCCTTCAAAGCCAAGTTTCCTCCTTATACCATCAATACACGAACCAGTAACCATAGTCTTAATCAAAAAAACAAAATCCGGTTTGCTTGATTTAATCAGCTCCACGAGTGATCGAACTGCTCGAGAATTACCCAATCCTCGGCAGTTCCAGCTTAGGCAAATCATAATCCTCGGTGGGCCTGCTCCACAGGTCGCGTCGCTTCAGTACCAGAAGAAGAAGATGAATCCACATGATCCGTAGAAACCATCGACTTCGAAGAATTAAGAACCAAATCCGAACTAGTGCCTTGAAACTTATTCACAATTGCCATAACGGAGATCGAATCAGGACCCGCCCGTCTACGCTTACGATCCTCCACCAATTCAATTCCATCATCTTCATTATCAACTGCCATAATCACCAACTCTCCCTCATTTGACTTATTTGGTTTTAAAGCCCCACAACCCTTAGACTGCTTCCCTCTCGCCTTCTCCCCCTTCTGACCCTCTGGTACATTTTCCTTCCCCACTCCTCCACTTGCCTCCTCCACCCCCACCTTACCTCCTTTGCTTCCCGACCCTTCCGGAACTGACCCTTTCCCCGCCATTGGCCCTACAGACACGCCCCCTAGCTCCCTGAGCCACTTCACATTGGGAACATCCCCCTGCCCATCGAACTGGTGCCTTCAACTAGTCTCCCCATTCCCTAGTAATCTCCTCAGGTTTTAGCGAGAAAATCTTCTCACAAAATCTCTCAGTATGTCCCAGCAACCCACAAATATAACAAAAATTGCCTAATCTCTCATATTTAAACGAGATATAAGCCCAGTCCTCCTTCCATTTCTTGATTTTTTTCATCATTTTGAAGGGGTTTCGCACATCAACTGAAACCCTGATTCTCATAAACAAACGATGCATACCTACATTGCTGTTAAGATCATAATCGACAAACTTACGAATAAAGTCCCCTATATGTCTCTCCACCCCTTCAGACATTGATCCTATTGGCAAATCATAAATTTGGACCCAAAAATCAATAATGTTCAGTTCAACCAACTTAGGGGAAGGTTCGCCCTTCCATTCAGCAAGCACCAATAGATGATTATCAAACGACCAAGGCCCTCCCGCCAAGACCCGGGCTTTGTCAATTTCGTGGAAGAATTCAAAAACATACTTGTTGGCAGACAACTCGGAGATTGCCACACCTCTTCCTGGTCTCCACAGAGTAGCCAACCTTGCCTTTATATCCCCAGTGTTGATAGTACGTTCCGTGAGGAATCGTCCAATCAGAGATAAACCTTCGTTTTTCACAATTGGGTTGGAGGAAGGCCCACTCAGGTCTAGTTCTTCCTCCTCCCTATTAGATAGAGCCAGCTGTTTGAGTGCCTTATCCATACCAGTCATAGACAGTAAAATAGAGAGAAACAAGCAGTACGCCAAGAAAAGAGCACCATAATTTCAGAAAGCCCCAAACAGAGCCACAAAGCAGCAGAAAAACAACTACAAAACAAAGCACCCCACTCACAACAATCCAAACACGGAGCAGAACAGCAAAATTTAAGACCAGCCAATAGACAAAATAACAAAGATAGCAATCAATCTCAGGAAAAAAAATGATAGCCAATGGATCACAATTCGCAGAACCAGAGAAGATAAACACAAGACCACTAATGAGGGGAGCCACACACTACTCAACCAACAAATCCAACAGTCCACAAGAACGAAACAGAAATCAGAAATCAGGGCATAAGACAAACCGAAAATGAGATAGACCGAGTCACCGGAGGGGCAGAGGCTAGGGATGTAAATGGGGCGGGGATTACCCGTCCCCGATGGGGCCCCGCCCCGTCGGGGACGGGTAATCCCCGCCCCGTTTTATTATGGGGCGGGGACGGGGACTAATATGTGCCCCATTAGCGGGGACGGGGCGGGGATGGTAAAGGGTATCCCCGCCCCGCGGGGATCCCCGAACCCGACTCGTATTGTGTCCTGCGGGAATTCCCGATGGATTACCTGTTTAATCTCCTATAATATATTATTAATCATAGAAAATAAAAAATAAGCATAAAAAAACTTCAATCTACAATTAATTTTGAGTCCCATTTTCATGAGTTGAATCAACAAATCCAGGTTTACTGGACTTTTACACCAAATTTTTTTTATTGGACTTATTACACCTACAGCCCATTTATATCTAACTGCAACAGTCAGGAAATTTTTTTTGTTTTTTATACCTAAAATGTTAAAGAAAAAAGACATAAAATAATAACTGAATAATTTCTTGAAGCTAAATGATAAAAAACTTTAAATGGGTAAACGGGGATACACGCGGGGTCGAGGATTCCCCGCGGGGCGGGGACGGGAATGAATGTTGTCCCCGTTTGTTTCACGGGGCGGGTATGGGGATTCCCCGTTTAGTCAGGGAACGGGGATGGGAACTCCAATCCCCGCCCCGTCCCGCCCCGTTTACATCCCTAGCAGAGGCAATCCTGATAGAAATCGCACGGCATCCAGCAAAATCCACTCAATCGGCAAGAACACCAAAAACTCTCACAAGGCTAGCGGTGATGGAGAGACAAACAACACCCACAGCACACCATACGGCGGCGGAGAATAAAGGACCGGCACCGGTCTAAGAGCTTCGGTAACGACGGCGACGGTTATTAAACGAACAATTATCAGCAATTTTGCTGCTGGTTATCGCACGAAGAGAGAGAGGATTTGCTGTTAAAAAAATGGAAGTCGACAATATTTCTAAATTAGAAAAACAAGAAATAAATTCGTTAAAAAAAATTCATCATATTTAGGCAAAAATTGAAAACAACAATAGATATTTATAGGGATTGAGAAAACTATTAGATACACCGAAGAACAAATATACTTGTTTCATTCATAGGAAAAATAGTAAATCTCGACATAAATAATTAAAAAGTTGCAATCCAAAAGTACATTAGAGAAATTTGAATCTGTATCTTCAATATCATAAATCGCGATAGAATAATAGTAGAGAGTACTTTAAACTGTTTTTGACACAACGACGAAAAATACACTTCATCCAATATCGACTTCATAGTCTTATCTCTATGAATATCTTCATGATCTTTCAACAAGTCAGATTTATATGATGAGAGACAAAGCTATTCTGTTTTTCCTTGAAGAAAAACATAACATCACCTATATAGGGAGACAGACGACAACCATCCATATAGGAAGACAAACGACAACCACCCATATAGGAAGACATAATAAAAAAAACTATAAATAAAGAAGAAACTACTAAATTTACCATAGTAGATCAATAAAAAAAATTATTCAATAAAGAAAAAATAAAACAAAGCAAATGAGAGGCCCATCTTCCGATTAAAAGCTGGGGTCAAATACATAAATATCATAATTAAGTATAAAATTACAACTAACTCATATCACTCAACTTAATTGTTAATATATCATTATTCTCTATATATTATGATTTTACACCATACTTTAAAAATTCTAGACTACAATCATAAATTATAAACTCTAGAAAATATATTCTAGACTTTCAATTTATAAATTCTAATCCTTAAAATATATTAAAAATTCTGATTTTACTAGTTTGATATAATTCAAAATTATGATTTGACATTGTTGTAAATAGTTTTTAAAAAATAAATTTGTGTGTAATTTTCCCTGAAAGCTTGAACAACACCCCAAAACCTAGAGGAAGAAGATAAGGGTTTCTTGACGACTAAGTTTTTAAAAACAAAAAAAAAAATCACTAATATAATATGATGAAGGATGTGAACAGTCGACCCCGAGTATCGACATTGATCTCACACTTCGACATCAGACCTCGCATCAGGTCTGAATACCCGCAAAATGCCTTTAGCGGACCTTTAGACCTCATGGGTATTTTGGTCATTTAGCACCCCACATTGTCCCAGAACCTATAAATACCTCTAAGCAGACAACTCAATGGAGGTAACTTTTTCTCTCTCTAGTCTCTATATTTTCTCTCTCTTAACATCCCACGCATACTAACTTGATTGTCAGGGTGTTTACAGGGGACCACTCTCGCCACAGGTATCTCATCCAACCAACATTATGTCCGTTTCCTCATCATAATCTATGTACAATAAACTGAAACATTATGCTTTCTCATAAGATCTATTAGATATATGATTGGAAAATAACGAATTTGAATTTGAATTTCATAAAAGAAATTTGATACATATGTGAAACTTATATGGTATATAATAACCTAATAAATTTGATCATTCACTATTAGATTTGAATTTATTAGAATTTTAGAGTAGAGATTCAAAGCATCATAAGATTTAAATTTAAGGGTCAAATACATGAATATCATAATTAAGTATAAAATTACAACTAAGTCATATTACCAAACTTAATTCTTAATATGTCATTATTTTATGTATATTATGATTTTATACCATAATTTAAAAATACTAGACCCCAATTTATAAATCACAAACGCTAAAAAAAAATATTCTAGACTCCTATTTTATAAATTTCAATCCTTAAAATATATTAAAAGTACCGATTTTACTAGTTTAATTAATTCAAAATAATTAGTTGATATAATTGTAGATAGTTTTTTTGAAAATGAATTTATATGTAAATTTCCCTAAATTTAATAAGCATAGATTTAAGAGTAAAATCAAAGAGTCCAATTGAACATTACTCTGTAATATATATACCAATATTAGTTTCTATTTTAAAGATAAAATAAATGCAAAATTGTTTCTTAAAAATATTATATGTTTCAACTCAACTCAAATTAATTTTTATCTTAATTTTTTTTATCTTAAAGTTACAAACTATTTTTTATTTAAATTTTTATAAATATTAAATATGAAAATACTTATGTATTTTTTTTTATCAATGTCTGGATAATATATTCTTAATATCTATTTTATATAGAGTTAATTTCAAATAAAACCATGTAGTTTTACATATTTTTTTTTGCAGATCACCCATAGATCGTGGTTGGTAAAATTTTTATTTTTTCAAATTTGACCGATAATGACCTCCAAATAAAAATTTTAAAAATTAAATGATATTTTAAACAATTTTAGTTCTTCAACTTTTTAGATTTGAGATCATTTATATGTTGTTTTTTTTTATGAGAGAGAAAGTTAATATTTAGAAAGAGAAAACTTTAAAATTGATGATTTTGAAAAATAAAAAATATGATTTCATAATAAATATGAAAAAAACTTTAATTTTTGAAAATTAAAGCATTTATAAATCAAATTTGTAAAAATGAAAATCTATCATAGGTAAAAAATGTAAAACCACAAATATTGAAATTAACCTTTTTATATATTTCACTACAGGTATTTTTATTTTTTTAATGAGTAATTTATACCCTTTGACGACTGGTCGTTCTACACTGTAGTAGATGAACTCGATGAGTAGGGATGGCAACGGGTAGGGTACCCGCGGGTAGTGTCAATCTCAAACCCTTACCCGTTTATTTTTTAATTATCCATACCCTTCCCATTACACTAACGGGTATATGTTTTGCATCCCATACCCGTCCCATTTAATTCACGGGTACCCGCGGGTACCCTTACCCGTTAAGAATCAATAAATAAAACAAAAAATATTATAAATTTAACAAAGTATAAATTTAATGAATCATCCATCTAAAAATTAAACAAATTGAACCTTAATCCATAAAAATAAAGTAGTTTAATGGTATAACTTAATGGTCGAAAAATAAAAAGTTGATGTTCAAATTTCACATATTACAATAATATTTTTTAATATATACAAAAGTTATGACGGGTAACGGGTAACGGGTACCCTGGGGTCTTCTCATACCCGTCCCATTACCCGTTAACGGGTAATGGTTTTGATCCCATACCCGTCCCATACCCTTTTATACAGGGTACGAGTAGTCCCATTAGGGTCGGGTAGTGCCGAGTACCCGCGGGTAGAGTACCCGTTGCCATCACGGAAGTATCCTTCTCTAACTTAGCCGTTTAAGGAAACGACATGAAGTTGAGAAATAGGGGAAAAGAACAGCGGGCGCTACCGATTTTCTCTTATTTGTAGATAGGCCAAGCTGAAACCGGAGAACACAATTCAGATAGAGGAGTATCGAGTAGAAGAGAAGATCAGAGATGGCTGAAACTGCAACAAGCACTGTGAAAGCGGTGGCTCTTATCACCGGCGACCCCAATATTAGAGGCTCAATTCAATTCGTCCAAAACCCCTATGGTCTCTTTCTCGTTTTCTCCATTTCTTTTTCCCTTTTTATGTGATTTGTGTTCTTTGTTGATAAACCTATCACCAATTCGTATACAGGGCCTACTCATGTGACAGGAAAGATAACCGGTCTATCTCCAGGCCTTCACGGCTTCCATATTCACGCTCTTGGTGACACCACCAATGGCTGCATTTCCACTGGTTGGTTTAATTGCTTTGTTCTGCACCATTTCGACTTTCTATATTGACTAATTAGGAAAGGGATTCCAAACTTTAACTGGAATTGTATATTTTTTTGGTAGATTTCCTTATTTATTTATCAATTTATGTGGCGTTCTTTATCAATTGTCTATTTGCTTCTAGGTTTAAGTTTCAACCAGTTTTAAGTAATGTTTGTTTACTGGCTGCAATTCTAAACTGTAGTAGTGTGTTTTTGAATTATCTTACTTCAACATTAGGACCTCATTTTAATCCACTAAAGAAGGACCATGGAGCTCCAACTGCTGAAGAACGACATGCTGGTGATTTGGGCAACATTTTTGCTGGCTCAGATGGTATATGCCGTTTTCTTTTATCTGTGTTCTCTTGCTGAGGTGGAGAACAATGACTTATGCTGATGATTCTAGTTTTTTTTTTTTATGTTGTAGGAATTGCTGAGATTTCAATTAGAGACATGCAGGTAAATAAAAATTAACTGCTTGGAGGAAGCCTTTTGTTGCACTTGCCTCTTGTGTTGTGGGCTAATATTTTTTTTTTTCTTCATGGTCTTTAATGATCCTTTTGCCTGATATATTTATGAAATTTAAATGATCAAATGCTATGTGAATTTGCAATAGGAAAATTCTTGCTGGCTTGTCCAGCCTGTTGATTTTGCCAATTTCTTTGTTTTGTAGAAGTTCTAAATTGGAAACTTTTATCTTAATCTGGTGAAGTTCTGCTTGTAGATTCCTCTTATTGGTCAACATTCCATATTGGGAAGAGCTGTTGTCGTGCATGCTGACCCTGATGATCTTGGAAAAGGTAATTTGTATTTTATTATAGAACATATGAATGTAGATTTGATTTATTATGAGATTCTGGTAAATTCGTTTTGAATCCCTCGTAACAAAAATAGTACGTATGTTTATGGTAGACAAAAAGATTAAGTGCTTTGTTGAGGATACATTAGCATAGCTACTTGAGAAGGGGCAATTGTTAATCATTTGATCTATATATACACAGAGAGGATGCATAAACTAAACCATTTGCGTGCCATTTGACCATGTGACTAGATATTACATGGTAGTTTTGGTGTTTGTGAACTAGTGAATTAGGTTAGATCTTTGGTAGACCTATTGACTATTTGGAGGCATTATTATAGATAAATAGATGGATGTGTTACTATATTGAAGACCATTTGCAGTGAATCTGAGGAGGTTGAGGTATTAATTTGGACTGAAGTTGCATTACTAAGTTATCCACATTGTGTCTAACATCGTATCTTTATTACACTATACATCTTTTCTCAATGGTTTTAGACAGTACATGATTATAAGTAGCGATGTGCAGGCGGGCATGAACTCAGTAAGACAACTGGGAATGCAGGCGCGAGAGTTGGTTGCGGTAATGTTCCTATTCTTCTAATTGGTGCTGCAAACTTCTTAGATAACTTAATACTGGGTTAAGTAAGAGATAAGGATTAAGCATGATCTATATAGTGACATTTCCAACATTGATCTTGCGCAGGTATTATTGGACTTCAATCATCTATTTAGAATTGAACATGTAACTTAAAAGGAAAAGAAAAAGAAAAAAGTTGTGAAGTTTGGCTGGGCGTATACAAGATGGATGGCTAAAGTTGGAGTCATCAGCAGTCAAATAATGAAGTCGGAGTATATAAATAACGTAAATGAGATCATGCAAATTGCCAATATAATTATTTATCTCCTAATCAAGTAGTGATATCTGATTTTTTTTATCAAAGTAATTTTTGAAATGTATACAAAACCATTAAGGTTTCTCTAGTTACTAATTCTTATTAGATTTAAATTAAAGGAAAAGTATAAAATAAACCTTGCGATTTGATCAATTTGCAAACATAATTTACGTGATATAAAAGTTGATAAACAGTATTTTGATGTTGGTTTCACTAGTAAAGACAGTTCAAACTGACTAACAGCGTTGGAAAAAATCAAAACGATAGTCAAAGAGGTATTTTTGTCTCTATATTTACTTTTTTTTTATCCAATCACTATTTTACTGAGTTATTTAATCTAATTTGACCATTAACTTCCATTAACCTCCTCTCATCCTCTCTCATCCTCCCAAGCATAAAGGCTAAGAGTCAATTGTATTGTTGTCTCAATGCTTTTCCAAACTTGGCATTTGCAACCCAGTTTTCCTCAAATATCTTGTTCAAAATCATCCTCCTTTTTTTTCCTAATGACCCCCCATTCAAATACCATAAAATGCCTCTTCCAATAACATCACAGCATTGGCCATGGCAGAATCCATGCCGGGTTTCTGGTACTGGAATGAGCAACTTTTCGAATTTAGACTAAAACCAGAGAGTAATATGCAGAAAGCTTAGCCTACAGAATTTCAACGCCTAATATGATATTTCATTAAAACCAACATCTTGTTTCAGACAATATCATCTTACTGCTAAACCCTACAGCAATTCAAAGACAACCACGCAGGTTAAGTTTCAAGTACAAAATAGATTGCTTTATCAATGAACTTTAAATATGGCCCTCAAATGGAGCCTCTGCAATTCAATTGCTCATCCAATTTCACCCTCTCAACCACGTATTTCTATACGATGAGTTGTCACGCAACGAAGCATCATGAGGCTTGTACTCCATAACATAGCCGTGAGGAAGCTTTAAGTGCCTTTTGATTGAATCCCTAAGAGCCATCACAGCCTAACCAAACAAAAACAATAATGAAAAGCCGGGTTGGACTGATGCACTACATTTTGAGAATATTTGCAGTCAAAGAGCAAAATTGCTAATTACTGACCTGATGATCAGATGCATTCCGATTCCAAACACTCACTATATCCTCGTTAAAGCGAACGCTTAGTACTGCACCACAGATGTTATCACCATATTCAAGCTGATCACCCACTAAAGCAAGCACCTATGTGTCAATTGTAAAGTAAATAATTAAATTCCAGTTCCAGGATATCCAAATTTATGGAAAAACAACCATTGTAACTATATCACACATTTCTGAACTTTTTAGAAGGGAAAAAGTTAAAATTTTGTCTTGTACTTGGCACAAATTGTCATTTTGATCCATACTTACTTGGCACAATTTGTTATTTTGACCCTTCTATTTCAATTTTGACATGCATGGCCTCATGTACTTTGATTTTCGCAAAATCTGACATTTAATTGACATTCTGAAGTAGTAGCATCATCATACAATTGGAGGATATGATTTGACTACGTGTCTTTTAACAATGCGTGTAATACATTCCTAAGAAACCATTAGTCAATTTTCAAATTTCGAAAGTCTTGTAGAAAAATGTATCTATAAAGTACATGGACCAAAAATGATAAATTAAACCAAGCATAGGAGCCAAATTTTAACTTTTGCCTTGTAATCAGTGAGCATGAAATGGGGGGATCAGAAAAGCAAATTACGCAATTAACTTATTCAATAAGTTCACAAATCCTCAAGACAACTTGATTGATTACTATCATCTAGTACGCTCTCTATCAAACAACCAATTTCAGACAGAAGCTAAATATTAAAGCGCACATAAAATAATTTCAATCACAAAAGACTTAATATTGCAGATATAGAGCATAAAAGAGTGGTACTCATACATGCAAATCAGGATCACAAAAATATGTGGGAGAGAATGCACACATGCATGTAGTGGTTGAGCAAAATTTACATGCCTTTGGTAGGAATCAATAAAACCACAGAAAGCAGGAAAGCTGCAGCATGCAAAGTTCATTTCAATATTTTCTCTTACCAGATCCTCCCAAAAGCGACCAGAGACAACCTTTTTGAATCTTATTATCCACTTGCCACCACTGGAATTAGCAGAATCCTGAAAAACAACAATGTAAACTTATTTATGTTCTACTTGCATTATATTGAAAACTTCCTTCCAACCAATTGTAAAATCATGTCTACAGTAAATGGTGATTAAAAGCCATCACAAGATTAAGTTTATCATATGACCTCCCAAAGTGGGCGAATTCCCTCCTTGAATAGATGTAGGTCGGTGGGACTGGGCAAAGAAGAAGGTCGAACCAAGTGGCAATAGCTGATCCAGAAGCCTTCAACCTAATATAAAAAAACATTACAGGTTCGATTAGAAAAGATAAACTAAGAAATGATAAGCACAAAACGAGAAAGAAAAATTCAGCCCCAAAAATTCATAGTAACTCAGCTCCTATGACAATAGAACTTACTGTTTCAAAAAAAAAAAGACATAGAACTTACCGTACTGAAATCCACAATTTTCTTTATATTGTCCTCATATGATGTTTGTGTTCGAACTCCTGGTGTTCGGCGAGTATACCAAAATACATATTTGTGCTGACATACACAAGTCCAAATTATCAGTATTATTCAAAATAAATACATACAAGAATCATAGATCGCACATGTAAGACAGATTAAATCAAACCACTGCTAACACAACAGTTATTACTGCGATGACAGGTTCTAGTGTACTTGAAGTTGTGTTGATCATAGACAAGTATAAGCCAAATAATCACTAGTATTCACTATATATATACATATGCATGTATATACATAAATCGTAAAACAGATAAATCAAACTCAATGCTAATACAACATTATCACTGCGGTGAAAAGCTCTAAACGTAGTGCAATTAACATCCTATCATCACAATTGGACAGCATGGCTTCTTTAGGCCAATCAAAGTAGTGATAAGTAACAACCCCTTCTTTATTTATCTTTCAAGGCTTGTATCCAATTAGAGAGCTAGATTAGTTCTTAAAGTGAGGCAATCTAAGAAGAGATGGACAAGAGTAAAAAGTAAATGGTTCTGCTAGTATGCTAATTCCCTTAATGATTTGATAACAAAATGCTTAAAGAAAATAATGGATGCAGCATTCTTCTATAGCTTATTGTTGAAAGTAAATCTATTCATCCCTAACTATATTTTTATATGTTTATTAATGACCTATGGAAGCAAAAGCAAACTATACTAACGTTCCACTTTTTTCTTTCATCAAGTTCCAAAAGCAATAACGCTTCATACTTAGATTTCAAATTTGAATTCCCATTAAGTGCTTTTTCAGTTAAAATTTTAGGCTTGCACTTAAAGGACCTAACTTGTGCAAATGAATGAACTATATAATTTCACACCTTCTGTTCTTTCATCGCGTTAAAAAGAAGAAAAATTGCAATTTATGCTCAGATTTCAAACTCAAAATTCCCTTTTAGTTTCCAGTTAGAGAATCACATTTTGAGGTTTGTGCTTTAGACACCTATGAAGTAGAACTACATCACAAGGTTGTTCTCCAAGTACCCATTTGGCAATTTTCCCTTGCGAGTCCAACTATTCACATCATCCTTTTGCGTCTGGTATAAACTGATTGTAATAGACATAAAAACACACAGCCCATAGAAACAAGCTTATAAATAAAATTGCTGAATCTAGTTATCGAATGAAGATAGAAATAAAAGGTCCTACTATCCTAGCAATTGCTAGGAGATTTTAAAATTTTGCCAAACTTTTCTTGCTCTCAAGTCTAAATGGTAGTGGATAGGACGGAGTGGAGGGAGAGAATTTGTGTCGCTGACACGACTTGATTTCACGGTTTTATATGATGGTTCATGTTAGCCGGCCCCGAATTGTTTCGGGACTAAGGCTTTGTTGTTGTTGTTTTCTCGCTCTCAAGTCTGAACTAAATAAATTGTGCATTTATTCTATGAACAAAATCTAACTGCTATAACTCTCTCTTCTGAGCCTGATTAGGTTACGAGAAAACTAAGCATCAAATCTAAAGGCTTATGCTATTCCAGATTTTTTAGGTCTCCATGTTTGAACCCCGATATTCTAAAGCCCAAATCAACCTACCCTGAAATCCTAGAGTTCACATACGAGTCCATTGAACTAGTTATGCCTGATATTTCTATTTTCTGTCTCCAAAGCCGAATAAAGAAGGATGATAAACAACCCTCAAACATCTATATGACCTATTGGTGTAAATGGATCCTAACAATTGCAAAAAAAAATCAAAGCGCCGCGATTAGCAGGGAGGAAAAATCCCTAGCATCGCAGAAAAAATAAAGTAGGCATACATAGAGGAAAATAGAACCTTGAGGGGATGCAAGCCAGCTTTGAGGTCGCGTGCTTGGCGGTCTTCGGCTTCTTTATCGATAATATCAGATGAGATTGCGTCCAGAACTGATAGAGTATTACTGTTGTTATTATTGTTGAGTTCTGTTTCCTTCTTCACATTGATCTCCATTTTCTTTCGATTTAAGTGTTCAAAGCCCAAAACGCTAAACCGTTAACCTTGTAGCTCTGTGTTCGGGCTTCTCTTATAGGTAAAATGAGGAAGATGGAAGAGGAAACGAAGGAGAAAGAAAATACGAGGATATCGAACACAGTTTTGTTTACTTTGGAAGGAGATTTTGCAGCTGTTTGGAAATAGAGATAGGCTAACCTCAATGCCTGTTAACGACTTGCTATAGATTCAGCTTAGGGCTGACTGAGTACCGTCCAATGCAATATAGAAAAACATTACTCCTTAAATATGGGCAACTAATAATATCATTCTTTCTTGGTCTTCTTTATTCAAGTTTTGAGGTTTTGCCTTTTAGTTCATCTTACTTTATTATTTATTTTACTTTTTAGTTATTAAATAATTTTTTTTTTTAGGATTTGGTGTTGATGTATCCGAAATATTGGTTTGTGTCTGATTTATTCAAAATGTTAGTCTTTACAGTCTAACCTATTATTTAGTTACATTTATCTTATGAACGTTTTGGATAGATCATAGGACACATGTCACCAAATAATAGCTAATGGAGATATGGGGTAGCAGGTGATCTCCGAAGCCCTTTACGTCCATGTGTTGGGAACGGTTCCTATGAACACTTCGACGGTCAAATCAGTAACTAAGAGAGAGAGAGAGTATTAAAGTAGAGAAAGGATGTTCGCATACCTATTTATTGGGTGTTGAGGGTCACTTTATAGAGTGTAGTTGTGACATAGTGGGTTGATGAGTCTTAGCCCATGTTCCATGGCTAAGTGTTTAGTGGGCCTTAGTTGTCTGGCTCATATTTCTTATTAAGTAGTCCCTCGACCGATTTAGGATGTTAAGTAGTCCGATGAACCATTTGATGTGAGTTGTCATTGTCTTTTTGAGGTATGTCGCTCGATGTTCCGTTACCTGGAACTTCGCGGTTGCCGACTTCAGGCTGTCGTTCATCGGTTGACCGAGTGCAGTTGCTTAATGGTTTGCGCCTATTGGCGTGCTTCGAGGATTGATATGTAGAATGAAAATGTGAATGTTGCTGTTAGGCAATGAAGTGCGGATGCTTCGTTTAGACGGTGTGATTCCGTTGGATGGAAGATAGTTGTAAGCCAGAGTAGTGCAAATGTCTCTTTTTTGGTAAGAGAGAGAAAAGCCATGATGATGTCATGCATCAGCTATTTAATGAGGCGTGACTAAAATTGTTATGCTATTATGCCAAATGTCTGATCATGTTTGGTGGTGAATTTCGAGGTGCCTCTTGGGATTCTTTTGGGTTATAAAAGCGTTTCCATTTTGCCCTTTGAAATTTTTCTACATCTAAATTCATCTTTCTTTGTTATTGGGCCGGATAAGAGACTTTTTCTTTGCTCCATACTCTGACGGTGGTTCCTTGGTGTTTCTCACATCGCTTTTGTAGCTCGTGCGAAATCCTTAAGGTTGGTGGGTTCTTCGTGAGCATATACTTTGTTTGGAGCCTGTTTTTGCCTTGGACGAGGCCAGTCTCTTTTCCCCTTGAAGTTTTGTTGGTCTTTTTCTTGCATGTTGCTCTTTGTCGAGGGTTTAATCGTGGTTGTTTTGTGGTTTTAGTATGTCGGGGCAAGTAGTGAAGACTCGTGTTGCTCCTAGTGACTTCACTTTGACTGACTCTAGGTGGAGTCGCCAGAGGAAGCGCAAAACTTCCGGCGAGAAAGCGAGTGGTGAGGGTAATTCTAAGCCGAAGAAACCTCGTGTGTGTAGCATTCCTATCATACGGTTGCCTTCATTGATTGCTAGGCCTGTCGGTGGTGTCAAGCCTATGACGTTAAAGGTGATTGTAAAAGTACACGCGTATCTAGTGAGCGATGAGGAGACTCTCCTGGGTTTGTACGAGAGAATGCGGAAGAAGGTATGGCCTCGCGGTCCTGGGGCGCCTGGCTCAGATGGTCTTCGGTATGATCATTCGATTAGACCGAAGAAACCCGAGTGTCTAAATTTGGAGAAGGCTTATTTTATCATTGTTCGGAAGGATTGGGGGTCACTATCGGTGATGTATCCGATAAGGGTGCCCTGTGAGATTAGTCATACAGAGAAGGAGGTTCGTGCGAATGATCCAATAGCTTTGAACAAAATGATCGTGTATGAAGAGCAGTTGGAGGCTAGGATGCGGTTGCCATTACTACCATTTTTTGTGGAAGTAATGTGTGAGTATAAATTATGTCCTGGATAGATTCATCCCAGATGTATCAGATAAGGGTGCCCTATGAGATTAGTCATACAGAGAAGGAGGTTCGTGCGAATGATCCAATAACTTTGAACAAAATGATCGTGTACAAAGAGCAGTTGGAGGCTAGGATGTGGTTGCCATTGCTACCGTTTTTTGTGGAAGTAATGTGTGAGTACAATTTATGTCCTGGATAGATTCATCCCAGTGGTTAGAGGATGATGGTCGGGTTCTACTCCTTATATCGTGCGGCCGGATATAGGGCGATGAGGCTTGTCTTCCGAAAATACTTCAAACCCACGAAGAGCTCACAATCACAGCACGTTAGCTGCTCTCATCCTAAATTCAACATTATCGCCAGTCTGTCAGATAAGCTGGCGAACTGGAAGCATCGTTTATTCCGAGTGACGCAAATGCGAGGCCTGTTCCCTTTGAGGGTAAGTTGGAACACGGATCCATTAGATTCATCGTTGTGGTTAATGGAAACTCAGCAAGCTGCGGAAGAACTATGTAGTTGACTTCAATAGAAACTCTACTTGAAAGGGCTTAGTTTTATTCGACTTTTACAACTCTAATCTGACTAGAGAAAGGCTAGAAGACCTACTAAATATTAGGGGACATCCTAGGGTTTACGTGGATTGTTTTATGCCTATAAATATAGAGTTTTTCATTGTAATTAATATTTTAGTTTAGTCTTAGCTTACTTTCAATTTAGTTTTCGTTATACTTTCATTTTTAGTTCATTTTATATTAGTTTACTTTAGTAATTTCGTTCTACATTCCAACAAGCTCAACATTTGTTTGTTCTTCATCTCTATTTCTCAATTTTAGTTATTCAATTCGAGTTTTTTCTTCACACTATTCTTCATCTTATATTCTTGAATTAATAACTCGACTTGATGAACATGAGTCTGACATCAGTCCATCTTACCATGTATTTGTGTTTTAGCTCAAACATGAGCTAAACCACTTTAGGCTAGGATGGCAGTGAATTGTGTTTGACAAGAATGGATCGTTAATAATGTTGGAAATTAGGCTAAGGTATAGCAGCGGAAATATAAAAAATTTAGCCTACTTCCTTTTAACCATAGGATCCGTTAATCGTTATTTCATATAAAGAGGAATAAGAAGAAATACCTTTTGAAGAACAATCTACCGTTGTTAATGAAGCGCCCACAATTCTTCTCCGAGTTCCCAAGCGAGAAGTAGAACACGGTGAGGTTAAGTTAGAATCAACCGTATAAGATGCAACCAAAATAGATTGCCTCTAATAAACCAACACAAGATCAAAGAAAAAGGAGATAGATGAAATTAATCGATCGATGGAAGCCGTATGAATTCTTATCCACGAACTAGGGGAGTCGAATTCTCTTTCTCTCTCTTACTTGCAAATTTCGAAAATCACAAAGGGGAGTTGTATATAGCTTAGTTGAAATTCATGTAGTAGGGGGTATATATAATCACTTGTATCTAAACCCTAGTTAGATAGGAATAGGTTACTTAATAGGAATTCAATTCGGAATAGGATTCCCAATTATTATCTCATTATATATCTAATATATCTAGGATAATAATAAATAACCTAATTGGATAATAATAGGAGTATATTAATCTAATTAAAACTCCTAACTTAATTATCTCTTAATTAATTTAATTCACAAACCTAATCAAATTAGGATTAATGGAATTAAAATAATTCATTATTTATTATATATAAATTTCGGCCCCCTCTATTTAAATGGGCCTTACTGGGCTCAATTGGGCTTCCATCAATTAATAACATCCATCTCTCTTTTGGTTCCAAGTCTTATGTGTGATCCATTAGGTTCTTACTACTTCTGGCCGTATGCAACTATTAAATTAATTTCTTCAAGAATTATATTTAATCTTTGCATAACGGAATGATGTACTAAGTATGTTATTGGCAAGTCTGTAATCATTCCCCCAGAGTCCGTTAAGAAGACAGGTTGATTCTGTCGTTAACCTTTCCGTATTAGTTACAGTATAATTCGATCTTTTATCAACTACATCCTTGAACTGAATCTTATGACTATGGGTGATGTCAAGTCACATATAGCGAGATGTTCGTTTTACTTGTATAGGCCGAGTCAACTCAAATAGATAGGTTAAGTGAAATCTGTATTTGTTACTCTTAAGCTATCACCTTGCAAGGATTTAGAGTCGAGTCTTCCCCAACCGATCCTTGGATGTATCTCCCATTAATCGGGAGTGATAAATGCTCAGTCCAATGTATAACTACCCTGATATTACCTCCTGTGACACCCAACCTTTGCCGTTCACACCCCAGAGTCATCTCTGTTAAGGATCGTGGGACAGCAGGATCAAAGTCTCACATTCAGTAATTCAGGATGACCAATTAACATTCCTTTGAGTCTGAGGATTAGTTATACCTATTAATACCAATGAGATGAACAGGTGACAAGGATGAATCTACCCATCCTGTTATCTCAAATCGGATCTCCAATCCTAATGAACGATGTTTCATCGGATCTATGTAACTGTCCAGATATCTGTATATATGAAGCTTGTGAGATCAGCTTTCTGTCGGACAGAAGACATTGTTACATACAAGTCTCAACAGTGATATATCAATCCTAAACATATCACTTGACTTGGGGTGGTTTTAAGTTTATTAGTTTATTATAAAGTTTTGTCTCACTTCATGCTTGTATGAACACTTTATAATCACTTTAAACAAACTTACGGATTTCCTTTTATTAGACTTTATTTAGTGCTTAAAAGGGATTGCCTTTATATAGTTATAAAACATACATCTCATTAAAACAAATTATATAAAGAACAATTCATTTACATTAAGTTTGTATCCTAGAACAATTGTCTATAGGACACAAAACCCCAATATACTCCCACTTGGACTAAAGCCAATTGTTTCTAAAACTTATCCCAGTAGAAGTTAAATGACGATCATGTACTTTCTGGGTTAAAGGCTTTGTCAACGGATCTGCAACGTTGTCCTCTGTAGGTACTCTTTCTATTCTCACATCTCCTCTAGCCACAATCTCTCTTATGATGTGGTATCGCTTTAGGTAGTGCTTGGATGCATTATGAGACCGTGGTTCCTTTGCTTGCGCAATGGCTCCATTGTTATCACAGTACAGAGTAATGGGATTGACAATGTCAGGCACCACACCTAGTTCTGTAATGAACTTTCTAATCCAAATTGCTTCCTTTGCTGCTTCCGCAGCAGCGATGTACTCTGACTCGGTCGTAGAGAAAGCTACGCTTCCCTGCTTGGAACTCTTCCAACTGACCGCGCCCCCATTCAAGATAAACAGGTATCCTGATTGGGATTTAAAATCATTCTCATCTGTGAGATGACTAGCGTTTGAAAATCCTTCAATTTACAGATCTCCTTCTCCGTACACTAGGAACATATCTTTAGTCCTTCTCAAGTACTTAAGAATGTTCTTGACGGCAATCCAATGCTCTTCTCCCGGATTCCCTTGGTAACGACTCGTTACAAATAACGCGAACGCTACGTCAGGTCTAGTGCATAGCATAGCATACATAATCGAACCGATCACGCTGGCGTACGGGACTACAGCCATGCGTCATTTGTCATCATCAGTTTTAGGACATTGATGATTGTTTAACTTTACTCCATGTAGCATGGGTAAGTTACCTCGTTTCGATTCAAGCATGCTAAACCGATTTAGCACCTTTTCAATGTATGTAGCCTGCGAAAGACCAAGCAGTCTTCTCGATCTATCTCTATAGATCTTTATACCAAGTATATAAGCTGCTTCACCAAGGTCTTTCATTGAGAAGTTACTGGATAACCATACTTTTACCGACTGTAGTAGAGCAATGTCATTTCCCATTAACAGTATATCGTCCACATATAGTATGAGAAATGCTATAGAGCTCCCACTTGCTTTCTTGTAAATGCAAGCTTCTTCGCAATTTTGTTCGAAACCAAATTGTTTTATGGTTTCGTCAAAACGCTTATTCCAGCTTCTAGATGCTTGTTTGAGTCCATAAATGGATCTCTGAAGTTTGCAAACTTTATTTGCATCCTTCGATATGAAACCTTCAGGCTGCATCATGTATACATCCTCAAGCAGGTTTCCATTTAGGAAAGCTGTTTTCACATCCATTTGCCAAATCTCATAATCGTAGTGAGCGGCAATAGCAAGCATGATTCTAATTGATTTGGACATAGCAACAGGAGAGAAGGTTTCGTCATAATCAACACCTTGCTTCTGACGATATCCTTTCGCTACCAACCTAGCCTTGTAGGTGCTAACCTTTCCATCCATGTCAGTCTTCTTTTTGAAGATCCACCTGCACCCAATGGGAATTATCCCTTCGGGTGGATCAACCAAAGTCCACACTTGGTTAGTATACATGGAATCCATTTCAGAATCCATGGCCTCAAGCCATGCTTTAGAATCTGGACTAGTAAGAACCTCTTCGTAGTTTTCGGGTTCGTCGTCTAACACGGGAACCTCATTATCATCTCCCACTAGAAAACCATATCTAACTGGGAGTTCACGAACTCTTCGTGATCTACGAATAGGTGCCACTAGAGTCTCATCTAATGGGACTACTTCGGGTACCTCAACCGCTTCTGTTGTTTCAGTCAGTGTTTCTTCTTCTTGAACTTCGTCGAGTTCAATCACGCTTCCCTTTTGTGTTTCTTCGAGAAACTCTTTCTCTAAGAAGGTTGCGTGCTTGGATACTATTACTTTCTGATCATCTGGATGATAGAAGTAATACCCTACGGTTTTCCTGGGATATCCAATGAAGAAACATTTATCAGATTTAGAATCTAATTTGTCGGACGCAATACGTTTGACATATGCTGAACAACCCCATACTCTCATAAACGAGAACACGGGTTTCCTACCAATGAACAATTCATATGGTGTGGAACTAGCGGATTTAGTTGGTATTCGGTTCAGGGTGAAGAGGGCAGTTTCTAGGGCATAGCCCCAGAACGTCTTTGGAAGCAAGGCCATGCTCATCATGGATCGTACCATATCTAATAGGGTATGGTTTCTCCTCTCGGATACACCATTGTGAGCATATCCCACATTCAGTTAGATAATTCAGAAAATCATCAGAAAGATATTCGCCACCTCGATCGGATCAAAGTGTCTTTATTTTCTTTTTTAATTGATTTTCTACTTCATTCTTGAAGCATTTGAACTTGTCAAAAGCTTCTGATTTGAGCCTCATCAAGTAGATGTAACCATATCGAGTATGGTCATCTATGAAGCTAATGAAGTATCTGAATCCTCCTCTTGCTTGGACTGACATAGGACCGCATACATCTGAATGAATAAGTCCTAGAGTGTCTGATACACGCTCACCTTTATTGCTAAAGGGTGTCTTTGTCATTTTACCTTTTAAACACGATTCGCATGTTTCCAATGATTCGGAATCGATTGGATCTATAAGCCCATCTGAATGTAGCTTTTAGCATGCGTCTCTTGTTTATATGACAATCCCACAAGCAAGTTGAATTATCTAGCTTATGTCTTTTGGTATCAATTGCGAAAACAGAAATCTAACACATAAATCCCATTTTGTGATATTCCTGAAAAATAGAAAATCCCATCTCTATAAAAATCGCAATGTTTGTTCTTTATCGAAATATAGAACATACCAGATGTTGGAGTACCGGCTTTTCCCTTCTCGAGGGTAGCTAGGTACACCAAACAGTTTCTTTTCCAATGCCTTTCTTCACCATAAAAGTGGCACACTCCTTTGGGCTTCTTCACTTCCTTTCCCTTAACTTTAGTGGGCATGGCTCCCTTACCTTTCTTGGGATATTTAGGATTGGGAGAATTCCCTTTCCTCTTCTTTGATCCCTCTATGACAATAGCCGGTATTGCCTTGTCTTTCTTCATATTGGGCTCAACCGACTTGAGCATATTTGCACGCTCTTCAAGAGAGGTTTGCAAGTCATTCATCTGATAGTTCATGATGAACTGTGAATAACTCTCTGGGAGGGATTGAAGAATCAAGTCTATACTTAATTCGTTGTCCAGCACAAATCCAATACTAGAAAGTTTGGTAATATAGCCAATCATCTTGACACAATGTGTCATGATTGATGTGCCCTCTTGCATCCTGCAACGATATAGCAACTTGGATATCTCGTAGCGTTCACACCTGGTCTGTTTCCCAAACAGTTCCTTTAGGTGCATGATGATGGAACATGCATAGTTGCCTTTGTAATTCCGATGTCATCGATGCAAGTATGATGCATCCGGCATGATCGTCATCAGCCTTGTGCTTCTGGTAAGCATCGATTTCCTCGATGGGAGCATCATCCTCAGGGATAGGGGGTATCAATGTATCAAGTACATACCCTATTTTATCGAACTTCCAAACGATTTTGAGGTTACGAAACCAGTCGGTGAAGTTTGAACTATTCAACTTGTTATCGGTAAGTATATTTTGCAGATTGGTGTTAGTCATTATTTTAAGAGTGTTTAATTAAACTTGAAAGTGAGAAAGAGTAAACGTATGTCATTCATTTGCTTTAAAGTATAACAATCTAAAATTATAGGCCTTTTAATTTATTTCAGATTGCTCCCACTATTTTGCCAAATTAATAGCCCTCCATATTAATTCGAAGAATTTCACAAATCCTTTAGTGAGCTAGGATCCTAACTCCTGAGATTTCGCCTTGAGTTTGCTCAACAAGCTAGTCTCATTTGTTAGGTAGATTCATGTAATCAATCACATCTTGAATGTGACTCCTAGGTTATTGGGTTACTAACCACATTAGTAACTAATATGCTATTCACATTAATCCCAACCATATTGCCCATTAGTTTATGACAACATGAGTTTGCTCATCCAATTATCATAATCTAATTTAAGTATTACCCCATATTCATGAAAGAATGATTTTCGATCATTCATGTGTTACCATAAGACCCCGAGCTTGAGTTTGCTCAACAACCCAAAGGCCCCCAGTACTGCCGGCTGAATTATAATATTAGGGAGGGGCAACCAATTTTAATAACTTGCTTATTTACTTAACTTTTTAACGAGGGATTTTATTTAAGTCTCATAATCTAACTTAGTCTTGATTTGCTTTAGCATACATCAGACACATACATTCACATACATTGGCGTTATGGACATATCATCTAAATTATTCCGTCGAGCCAGAGACGGAATAAAAGGGCAAACCTAAGGAAATACTAACTATTACATATTTCTCTTTAGGTCCTCCGTCTTCTCCATAGCGCCTTGAAATTACATATTAATTTCTATACTACTATAAGAAAACTTCAATTGTATTGAAGGGAATCAGATGAGATGAGAAATTACAATAGATAGTAGAAAGGCAAGACGCGCAGGCCCTATTTCAAAAAATACCAAAAGACTAAAAGAGGGTCCAAATATGTCCATAACTCCAAACATGCATAGACTCAATTAAATAAATTTAATTGGTTGATTACATAACCGTCTTATGTAATATTTAGGTTAATCACATTAACTCGTCAAATTAACTTTTATCCAATTTTACTTCTAATCGTTTTGTATCTTTATATTAATTCTTAGATTAATATAACCATATAAAACGTCGATTATGCATGTCCCAATTATTTTGATTTCAATTCATTTAACACTTTGATTTACAACTTGGTAAAAACAAACTTTAAACGAATTTTCATTCGTTAATCAAAACAGAAAACTATTAATTTCCGAAACATATATTTATATATACAAGTTATATTCAAGCCGATTTTAACGATTAAGATCAAGTGGGATTCGGGCTGGGGGCCCGAAGCCGGGCTGCTGCCGTTTGGCAGCAGCCCCGCGGCCGCGCGACGGCGGCTGGTCACGCCGTGAGGCGCGACCCGAGCCGCTGTCGTATTTTTTTTAAAACATATATATATGTATATATATATCAGATTTTAAAACGGTTTTAAAAACGATTTTCAGAAATAGGAAAAACTACAATAGATTCTGTTTTATCTTTTAGAATTAATAAAACTAATTTTATTAACCTAACTATAAAACTAATAGATTTTGTTATAATGATTATCAACCGAAATAATTAGGAACATACGCATAATCTATTTTAATTAACAATTAATTAAAATTTATTTATCTTTAGAATTAATTAATCAAACAATTTGTTAATTAATCCTAACCATAAATATTTATTCAATCCTATTGAAAACTTCTAAATTTTCATATATGAAATAACGAATTTAACGGTGGCTCTGATACCACCGTTGGAAATTAGGCTAAGGTATAGCAGCGGAAATATAAAAATTTTAGCCTACTTCCTTTTAACCATAGGATCCGTTAATCGTTATTTCATATAAAGAGGAATAAGAAGAAATACCTTTTGAAGAACAATCTACCGTTGTTAATGAAGCGCCCACAATTCTTCTCCGAGTTCCCAAGCACGAAGTAGAACACGGTGAGGTTAAGTTAGAATCAACTGTATGAGATGCAACCAAAATAGATTGCCTATAATAAACCAACACAAGATCAAAGAAAAAGGAGATAGATGAAATTAATCGATCGATGGAAGCCGTATGAATTCTTATCCACGAACTAGGAGAGTCGAATTCTCTTTCTCTCTCTTACTTGCAAATTTCGAAAATCACAAAGGGGAGTTGTATATGGCTTAGTCGAAATTCATGTAGTAGGGGGGTATATATAATCACTTGTATCTAAACCCTAGTTAGATAGGAATAGGTTACTTAATAGGAATTCAATTCGGAATAGGATTCCCAATTATTATCTCATTATATATCTAATATATATAGGATAATAATAAATAACCTAATTGGATAATAATAGGAGTATATTAATCTAATTAAAACTCCTAACTTAATTATCTCTTAATTAATTTAATTCACAAACCTAATCAAATTAGGATTAATGGAATTAAAATAATTCCTTATTTATTATATATCAATTGGGCTTCTATCAATTAATTAACATCTATCTCTCTTTTAGGTTCCAAGTCTTATGTGTGATCCATTAGGTTCTTATTGCTTCTACCCGTATGCAACGTTATTAAATTAATTTTTCAAAGAATTATATTTAATCTTTTCATAACGGAATGATGTACAGAGTATGTGACTAGCAAGTCCGTAATTATTCCCCCATAGCTATAAGAAGACAGGTTGATTCTGTCGTTAACCTTTCCGTATTAGTTACAGTATAATTCGATCCTTTATCAACTACATCCTTGAACTGAATCTTATGACTGTGGGTGATGTCAAGTCACATATAGCGAGACGTTCGTTTTACTTGTATAGGCCGAGTCAACTCAAATATATAGGTTAAGTGAAATATGTATTTCTTACTCTTAAGCTATCACCTTGCAAGGATTTAGAGTCGAGTCTTCCACGAGCAATCCTTGGATGTATCTCCCATTAATCGGGAGTGATAAATGCTCAATCCAATGTATAACTACCCTGATATTACCTCCTGTGACACCCAACCTTTGCCGTTCACACCCTAGAGTCATCTCTGTTAAGGATCGTGGGACAGCAGGATCAAAGTCTCACATTCAGTAATTCAGGATGACCAATTAACATTCCTTTGAGTCTGAGGATTAGTTAAACCTATTAATACCAATGAGATGAACAGGTGACAAGGATGAATCTACCCATCCTGTTATCTCAAATCGGATCCCCAATCCTAATGAACGACGTTTCATCGGATCTATGTAACTGTCCAGATATCTGTATATATGAAGCTTGTGAGATCAGCTTTCTATCAGACAGAAGACATTGTTACATACAAGTCTCAACAGTGATATATCAATCCTAAACATATCACTTGACTTGGGGTGGTTTTAAGTTTATTAGTTTATTATAAAGTTTTGTCTCACTTCATGCTTGTATGAACACTTTATAATCACTTTAAACAAACTCACGGATTTCCTTTTATTAGACTTTATTTAGTGCTTAAAATGGATTGCCTTTATATAGTTATAAAACATATATCTCATTAAAACAAATTATATAAAGAACAATTCATTTACATTAAGTTTGCATCCTAGAACAATTGTCTATAGGACACAAAACCCCAACAAATAAATGTTCATGTTGTGTTGTAGGACAAATAACTAGAGAATTAGCTAAATTTATTTGCTTACCTGTATCTAAGAAACCTAACCAAGTATTAGTTAGATATGTTGAATTGTGAAAGCTTATCAAGTAAACGATTCAACCAAGCAATTTAGTTATTCTTATACCTTAACCATATAGTGCAGTTTCGTGGTCTAGGTTACGGCTTAACCTTAGCTTTCATAATAATTAATGCTTCCAAACATACTTAGGGATTTTGCCTAATCAAGCACCGACCTAAGGGTGTTTGAAATAAAGTTTATAGTTCTATGTCAGAGTTATTATCTTCCTGAGGAAAGCTACCGTCTCGAGTTATCTTTGTTACATACAACGTAAATATATTAGTCCATATGAGTCAACACGGGGATCCAAAGTCTTAGCCTCTCCACTCATACATAGACAAATCAATTGTTAGTTTGCCTTGCTTTTTAGTTAAATCACTAGTTTAAAATACAAATCAAATCCACCTAATTGAGACCTTAGATAATATATGATTTTAGTACGAGTAGAAAATTGAATACTAGTCTTTATGGGATCGATAATGTTCTTCGAAACTTTATTACTTGATACGACAGAGTCCACTTGCTTTTAATTGTCATTATATGCTTTAGCTTTTAATTGTGGTATCATGTCTTCCCCCTAAACTCTTGTAGTTCCTTGAGATTCAAATTATCAATAGCTAAACCACAGAAACATAAGATAATTGCAAGAAAGCCACAAAATTGTAAAAATTGTTGGAATTATAGAGATGTAAGAACTGAATTGCTTGGATGAACTAAAAAATTACAAGGAAATGAATTACAAACAAAGAAAAAGTACTGGAACATGAAAAGAAAAATAAAATTACATAGTTTGTCTTATGTTTTTTGAATTTGTTGGTTGGGCTTTGGAAAATGAGGAAAAAAATCAACTTTTACAACCTTCCTTTTGATAAGCAACTCTCAGTGATCTCCTCAACTTTCTTTCTATTGGAGTTGTCAAAATGGGACATTGGCCATTTAAGGATTCATGTAAACCGTAATTAAACGGATTAGGGTTGACTCAATTATTATTTGAGTCATAAATATGGTTGGAAATGGGGTTGAGATAATCCATCCGGACAAGGATTCGTCCCAATGGGGGCATAAAATCCCTATTTATTTTCCCAACATGATGGGGAAGAGAGGAGGGGTGATTCCTCATAAACGAGGATGAGGATCTCTATCCCATCCCATGAGGATCCCCATAGATGTTTTTAAAATAATATATTTCTGACTTTTTAGATGTTTATTTGTATATTTGCATAATTTTTATTTATTTTTATATTTAATAGATTGATGTATTACTTGTGAATTATGGTTGATGTATTTTTTGTATCAAGTATACCAATATGTTTTAGATTATATTTTCCTAATGTTACATATAGGAAAAAAATTAATAAAGAAAATGTTATTTAAAATTTGAGTAATTATGACCGGGGATCCAATTCCCACGGGGATGGGGGCACTTTTTTCCCCATTTTATATACATGTATAAGGATCAAGATTCCCCATCTGGGAAGAAATGGGCATAGAGGATGCAACTTCCATCCCCATCCCACCCCATTTATAAACATAGTCATAAACGAACCGACACAACTAATTCATATAATAAAACGAGATGGGTCGCGGGTTAGTCAAGTTGACATGTTAAACCCATTTAACATTCTGTGAGAAAATAATAAAAGGTGAAAACGAGAAAAATGAAACATAAAAAGGGAAAAGCTAGAGAAGTTCCATGTATACTATGTGGTACTAAAAGACGTAGAAACTAGTCCAGTCGTAAAATTTACCAACATGTAAATGCATGGTAGTGAGTGCTAGTCATTCAGATAAGCCTTATTAAGATGAGTGAATTCAACATATAACACCCACATGTCGTTGGCATGTTTAACCAATATTTGATAGCCATGAGGCGCAGTGTACTGCTTCGATATGACCGTAACAGATTAGCTTATCAACCTCCACTTTAATGTCCTTATGCCTTTCGAGCCCATGATTTATTTTCTTTTGTCTCACTGATTCCACACCGGGGTACACATATAGATGATGTGTCATGACCTTCGATGATACTCATGTGACATCGTTTGGACACCACGTAAAAGCCAAAATGTTCCTCATTTAGAGTTTATAACACCTCTTCTTTCACTGTTACTAGGAACTCTGCTGCAACATTAACTGGTTTTCCTTTGGCCAACTAAACCATCTCAATTTCTCATACGGGTTCTGAATGCTCATTCTCTTCATCTCGTATCTCTATGTTAAAGGGCTTCATTTAAAGTGAGGCCATGCATATTTCCTTTGTGATTATCTAGTTTCCCTAAGCTATCGTTATTCCTCCATCTGTAGGTATCTACCATGTCAAATGGTAAATAGATAGGATCCGACTGACTCCGATAGTAGAGGCCTCCCTATGATGGCTTTGTATGGAAGTATGATATTGACTATGAAGAACTCTACCTTAGCTCTCCACTTTGGCTGTACATCACCAATTTCTACCTTCAACCAGATGCTGCTTAGCAAAGGGGCCATATGGCCAATTATTCCAACCAGAGGAGATATAGTTGGAACCAGTATATTCGAGTCTATCTTTAGGATTTTGTACGCCTTTTGGGTGATGATATTTGTGCAGCTACTATTGTCAATAAATACCCTTTGGAGGGTGAATTCTTGATGACTATATCGATCATCAAAGCATCCTTATGAGCTTATTTTGGCGTGTTTTTTAAACTACCGAATGAAAATTCAGAGTTCGACTCCTTACGCTTCTACTTGACTTTATAGGTCCTTTTTTCTCATTCCTATACGATCTCCTAGTGATCCTCTAATAATCACATTAATGACCCTCAATGGAGCACAATCCTTAGCATATGACTTTTTTCATTCGGTCGCAAATGCTTTTGATGACTTATTCAATAAACGGTCAAGTATTCCTCTTTCATCCATTTTATACAATTCGATTTTCCAACTGTCTACAATCTTCATTACTGAGAGCCTCACTTTTATGAAAGTGACAATATGACACATTGTTGTTGTTGGAAATTAGGCTAAGGTATACCAGCGGAAATATAAAAAATTTAACCTATTTCCATAAACCACAAGATCTGTTAACCGTTATTTCATATAAAGAGGGATAAGAAGAATTACCTCTTGATGATCAATCTACCGTTGTTAATGAAGTGCCCATAACTCTTCTCCGAGTTCCCCAACATGAAATAAAACACGGGAGGATTAATTTGGAACCAACCGTTGAATAGCACCCAAAGTAGATTGCCTCTAACTAATCAACACAAGATCAAGGATAAAAGAAATAGATGAAAATCAATTGATCAAACGAAGCCGTAGAGAAATCTCGTCCTCGAACTAGGGGTGTCGAATTTTCTCTCTCTTGGACTAGGTGAATTTCGAAAATCACAAGTAGGGTATGGTTTGCTTGGATTTCGAAAATCTCAAGGGAAGGGGTATTTATAATCTCTTGTATCTAATCCCTAGTTAGATAAAATTAGGTTACTGAATAGGAATTCCATTCGGAATAGAATTCCTAATTATTATCTCACTATGTATCTAATATATTAAGGATAATAATAATAACCTTATTGGATAATAATAGGAGTATATTAATCTAATTAAAACTCCTAACTTAATTATCTCTTAATTAATTTAATTCATATTCCTAATCTAATTAGGATTAACAAAATCAAATTAATTATTCATGTATATCACTACATGAATTTCGACCCCCTTATGTCCATGGGCCTTATTGGGCTCAATTGGGCTTCTATCAATTAATTAACATCTATCTTTCTTTTAGGTTCCAAGTCTTATGTGTGATCCATTAGGTTCTTATTGCTTCTAGTCGTATGCAACGTTATTAAATTAATTTTTCAAAGAATTATATTTAATCTTTGCATAACGGAATGATGTACACAGTATGTGACTAGCAAGTCCGTAATTCCCCCAGAGCTATAAGAAGACAGATTGATTCTGTCGTTAACATTTCCGTATTAGTTACAGTATAATTCGATCCTTTATCAACTACATCCTTGAACTGAATATTATGACTATGGGTGATGTCAAGTCACATATAGCGAGACGTTCGTTTTACTTGTACAGGCCGAGTGAACTCAAAAAGATAGGTTAAGTGAAATCTGTATTTCTTACTCTTAAGCTATCACCTTGCAAGGATTTAAAGTCGAGTCTTCCACAAGCGATCCATGGATGTATCTCCCATTTATCGGGAGTGATAAATGCTCAATCCAATATATAACGACTCCGCAATTACTTCCTGTGATACCCAACGTCTACTGTTCACACCCGAGAGTCATCTCTGTTAAGGATCGTGTTACACCAGAGTCTAAGCATCACATTCCATAATCCAGAATACCAATTAATATTCCTTTGAGTCTGAGGATTAGTTATACCTATTAATACCAATGAGATGAACAGGTGACAATGATGAATCTACCCATCCTGTTATCTCAAATCGGATCCCCAATCCTAATGAACAACGTTTCATCGGATCTATGTAACTGTCCAGATATCTGTATATATGAAGCTTGTGAGATCAGCTTTCTGTCGGACAGAAGACATTGTTACATACAAGTCTCAACAGTGATATGTCAATCCCAAACATATCACTTGACTTGGGGTGGTTTTAAGTTTATCAGTTTACTATAAAGTTTTGTCTCACTTCATGCTTGTATGAACACTTTATAATCACTTTAAATAAACTTACGGATTTCATTTTATTAGACTTTATTTAGTGCTTAAAAGGGATTGCCTTTATATAGTTATAAAACATATATCTCATTAAACGAATGATATAAAGAACAATTCATTTACATTAAGTTTGTATCCTAGAAAAATTGTCTATAGAGCACTAAACCCCAACATACTCCCACTTGGACTAAAGCCAATTGTTTCTAAAACTTATCCCAGTAGAAGTTAAATGACGATCATGTATTCTCTGGGTTAAAGGCTTTGTCAACGGATCTACAACATTGTCCTCTGTAGGTACTCTTTCTATTCTCACATCTCCTCTGGCCACAATCTCTCTTATGATGTGGTATCGCTTAAGGTAATGCTTGGATGCATTATGAGACCGTGGTTCCTTTGCTTGCGCAATGGCTCCATTATTATCACAGTACAGTGTAATGGGATTGACATTGTCAGGCACCACACCTAGTTCTGTAATGAACTTTCTAATCCAAATTGCTTCCTTTGCTGCTTCCGCAGCTGCGATATACTCTGACTCGGTCGTAGAGAAAGCTACGCTTCCCTGCTTGGAACTCTTCCAACTGAACGCGCCCCCATTCAAGATAAACAGGTATCCTAATTGGGATTTATAATCATTCTCATCTGTGAGATGACTTGCGTCTGAAAATCCTTCTATTTTCATATCACCTTCTCCGTACACTAGGAACATATCTTTAGTTCTTCTCAAGTACTTAAGAATGTTCTTGACGGCAATCCAATGCTCGTCTCCCGGATTCCCTTGGTAACGACTCGTTACAGATAACGTGAACGCTACGTCAGGTCTAGTGCATAGCATAGCATACATAATCGAACCGATTGCGCTGGCGTACGGGACTATAGCCATGCATCGTTTATCATCATCGGTTTTAGGACATTGATGATTGTTTAACTTTACTCCATGTTACATGGGTAAGTTACCTCGTTTCGATTCAAGCATGCTAAACCGATTTAGCACCTTTTCAATGTATGTAGCCTTTGAAAGACCAAGCAGTCTTCTCGATCTATCTCTATAGATCTTTGTACCAAGTATATAAGCTGCTTCACCAAGGTCTTTGATTGAGAAGTTACCAGATAACCATACTTTCACTGACTGTAAGAGAGAAACGTCATTTCCCATTAATAATATATCGTCCACATATAGTATGAGAAATGCTATAGAGCTCCCACTTGCTTTCTTGTAAATGCAAGCTTCTTCGCAATTTTGTTCAAAACCAAATTGTTTTATGGTTTCGTCAAAACGCTTATTCCAGCTTCTAGATGCTTGCTTGAGTCCATAAATGGATCTCTGAAGTTTGCAAACTTTATTTGCATCCTTCGATATGAAACCTTAAGGCTGCATCATATATACATCCTCAAGCAGGTTTCCGTTTAGGAAAGCTGTTTTCACATCCATTTGCCAAATCTCATAATCGTAGTGAGCGGCAATTGCAAGCATGATTCTGATTGATTTGGACATAGCCACAGGAGAGAAAGTTTCGTCATAATCAATTCCTTGCTTCTGACGATATCCTTTCGCTACTACCCTAGCTTTGTAGGTGCTAACCTTTCCATCCATGTCTGTCTTCTTTTTGAAGATCCACCTGCACCCAATGGGTATTATCCCTTCGGGTGTGATAACAACCCAAATTATTCTTGAATAAGGAATAAGGGAAAATTAATAGAAATAATGGCAAACCATTATTCCTTCTAAAAGAGATATTTATGCATGATTAATGTGGAATTAATGATAATTAATGCAGGGGCGAATATGCAAATAATGAGGAAAAGGAAGGAGTCTCTAGCATTATGCCACGCTACGTGGACCATAGCGAGATACGCCATAACGAGATACGCCCGATGAGAGCGAGTAGCGGAGACCCGCCATAGCTCTCAAGGAGAGCGTACATACGCATTGACGGATCAAAGAATACGAAAAGGCATCTTTATTACCATCCATGAATGGGAATAAATACAATTAAATGACAATTAATCGCCATTAAAGGGGAATAAGGACTTGACTGTTCGAATACCTCAACTCTGAGGGTTTCAATGCTAAATGCTGGGATTAATGGAGAATTAATAGCAATTAAAGATGAGTAATGACATGACTCTCTACCTGCTTCCCCACTAATGCTGAAGGTTACAGAAACCTATATAAATACCCCAACTTCCTAGGATCAAAGGTACACTTACTGATTCTCTACTTTTGTGCTTACAGTCTATTCTCAGAAATATTACTGACTTTGGCATCGGAGTGTCCCCGGCCGATCCCAACGGCGCCTCACAGGGAAGTGCTCCGATCAAGGATTTTTCCACAAGTTATCAATTGGTGCGGTGATCGTGGATCTCTAACAAACAGGAGATCACAAAATCTTGATTGTATAGAGTTTCACAAAGAACAAAACAATGGAGTCAATACAATAGAAATCACAATCTCAAACTTTGGCTCAATCAGTACAACAAATCTATCCAAAGATACAGTTCTCCATATATTGGTGGGAAAGAGTTTTCTACATTAAATCTGGAACTTTATGATGAAAAAGATAAGTTTCCTCCATTTTTTTATTCCATTTTTAATTAAAGAAAATTGAGATCCCTCACTCTTATAAAGTGCTATGAATATCATTACATGTTATTATGATAAATCTAATAAACTGTGAAAGATGAAGTCATAGACACAAATCTTTCATTAAATCTTGCATGCTTACTATGCCCTCATATTTTTATGCATGACAAGTGTAATATGATATTATCATTGAATTAGTACAAACGCATGTATAAGACCCGTAATCTTGGGATTTACAAAAAAAAATCATTCATTCAATGTGATTTTGTCATTTGATATTAAAATATCATAAAAGGGCTCATGTAATTACAAATGATTTAGATCTGGTCGGTCTTTTGGATGAACATGCATATAACTATTACAAGAAATTACAAAAAAAAATCATATTTGGTTTTTCCTTGTACAATTCACCATCTATATATGACTTTTCTCCTATATAGTACTTTTAATATCAGAAATTCATATTTTTGAATATTGTTTTGTCAAACAGTTATTTCATTCCCTTTTTTACAAGGATGTGTCTATTCATATAAAAACTGTTTATTTGACTTTGTTAGAATTTCTGTTACCAACACAAGAGACTTGAAAATATTGAGTCTATTTGTAATTATCATGTAATTGTCCCTAACTATTAAGGCCATTATGGGCTGATGAATTATCAAATTGGATAAACAAAACTTTCATGTCCTGAGCTAACTACAAAATAGTGCAAGTGTCGGTTTCAGATCAAAACATTAATTTATGCAAAATTCTTAGGATATACATGAGAATTCCTTAAAGATTGGAGGATTGTATCTGAAGGTAGGTGAGAGTGGATTTTGAGTAATTTTCCTTACACTCCAAATTGGAGGAGAATCATGGTACATGTATTTTTCTTCCAAAATTACCCTTTCTCTTTTATTTTATTTATACAAATGAAATGATATAAGAGTAATTTCATATATAACTACATTATTAAACCATCACTTACCTTACTATAATTATATTTCATCCAAACGAGGCATTAATGATCTCTGAATGCCATTAATGCATGGATGCACAATATTGATTGCAAGTAAATATCAACTATGTAAGATATCTTTCCCAATATAGAATCTCATAACTTTTATGACATTTAAAATAAATATGCTATCTTGGATATTAATGCGCATTGAAATACAAAAGGACATTATTCTTAAACCATTCTCATTATGGTTATTTATTAAGAATTCATTATGATATTCATGTGCAGTAGCAATCTTTATGGTTATGACCGTTATACGTGATATTATTATTAAAACAGGCACGATTAAAATTCTATTATGAATTTGTTTGATATATAATATTTACTCGGTTTTATCCTTTGACTAAGTTCATTCTAGAGTCAGGGACCAACGTGAAGGAACTATTAAGTTGATTCCAAGATGAACTAAAAATTCCATAAAGAGACATTGCATTATACATGATATTTGCCAACAAGGCCGATGCAAACAGTCTTTTGCTATGAAGTATGTTCCGTGGATTAAGCCACTGATCCCCAAGGTAAGTGAATATAGCTTTTATGTCTTACCACAATCTTTTAATAATGGACAGGGTATGCCCCACTTCTGGAGTTCTTTCAGTGCTAACCCACAGGTACAAGGCAATTGCTAATAATGCAACCAGTGCCAAACACTAGCATGAAAAATAAAGCTCAATCCAAAGAAGTGTATATGCAGAGTCACTTCAGAAAAATTCCTTGACTATGTCATTGGCCAAAAAGGAGTTAGAGCAAATCTAGATAAAATAAAAGCCTTGCGAGGAAAAAGGTGAAAAGAGCGCCTAAATAAAAGCCATGCGAGGAAAAAGGTGAAAAGAGCGCCTAAATGAAAACCCCACAATGGGTGAGAACAATGCAGAAAGGTACGCCATCAAGTTAATATGAATTCGCCATTCACAGCACGGATCTTGTGGTACGAAGCGGACAAAATGTTTAAAGCTTCCAACTTGCCACAATATAAAAGAAAAGATTCAATATAAGCGGGACATTACATATCCGAACCCAAAGGAGGGGAGCATGTAACCGTTGGAAGAAACGCCAAAGCGTACTACAGGTTGGCCACCACACTGGTTGGCCACCATACTGAAGCTTGCTGGGAGCTGGCAAACTAGATAGCTTTGTCCAGAATAACAAATAACAATATGACAAGCAGAAGACAGATCCCAAAAATAAATTCAAAAGTGTCATTAATGTCATAGCAGATGGACCAGTGTATCAGCCACCCGTGGAAAAAGCAAAAATATCCGCTCTGAATAAAACATCCCTCCATTGCTCCTTTTGCAGAAACAGGTCCAGTAATCTCTCCACATGCAGATGCATTGGTAGTAACAATGGCGATTCAAGGATGGGAGATAAAATAAAGCGAGTAAAGATACGGGCAGTTCTCGCAATGTCATCACCAAAGGTGCATTCGCCAAACTAAAGGTTGATCCGATCCAAATAGAAACAACCATTGTTGACATCATTGGAGTGACGGGTCACACTATCCAGACCAAGGGCCAGAGGTTGCAGCCCTAATTTCCATCCGTCGTCTGACAATGTACATTCCCACCAGCAAAGGAGGAGTAATGATTAGCGGGAACCAAAAGGTGGCTAAAGAGACTTATACTCGGCGTCACTATCAATCCGCCCATAATCCAAAGAGGATGAAGGTGAGAAATATTAACTTATCACTACAGCTTTGGGCGACACAGAAACGCTCCTTATTGCTGATGGAAAACGGGTGCGGATCGCCAAAGGATTAAAACTTGAGATCAAAGAGGATGTTAAAAAAGTTCTCATTGAGTCTGAAAGCGTATTTACATAGGAGAATGAGATCCCCACAGGAGTAAGCCCAGATGTGATTACTCATAAGTTAAACATCATTGAGGATGCGGTTCTAGTTGCTCAGAAAAGACGGAACCATGGGCCTAAAAATCAGTATTTTTACATATTCTTATATGTGCATTAAACTGTTATAGTATCCTATATTTTATAATTTATTCTTTCTCGCCATACTTCTTATATTCATTTGCCTAGCTTTTAGTGCTGATATACGCCTAGTGGCTGGCGAATGAAAAGTTCCACAGGTGGATCAATTACCTCAAAGATAGGACAATTGATCCCATCACGGGCGGATCCCCTTTCCATAAAGATAAGAAGCACAGACCCTCAGAAGCTTTCAAATGAGCTCAACTCTCTCCTCAAAGACAGGAAAAGGATTGACCACCATCAAAAGCGGGTTAAAATCGTCTCAAACATGAGATCATTACACCCTCAACTTTCTCCTCAAAGATAGGAGAACACTCTCATGGGCGGATCCATCTTTAGATGATCACCATTCGAGAAAGAGTTAAAACATTCCTTGGACGCAAGGACTTTACACTCTCTCACTCCCTTCCCAAAGAAGGGTTCACAAGTCCTACGGGCGGATCGCTTCACCTCAAAGATAGGTAGCAAGTTGATCCCCTAGGCAGCTTTACTTCCTCTAGAAGGAATAGAACAGCTTCAAACCTTCACAAAGGTTCGCACAACGGAGTATGGCTGGCCACCTACTCCATATTAAATCCTACAAACTTATATATTTACTTACGCAAACGTAAAAGTAAATGGCGACCATAAGGATTAAAACAATTGTACTTAAGTTTTACAAACAATCGGACAATAATCTCAGCGGCGGATCGATCTACCTCAAAGATAGGAAACAATTGATTGCCATCAGAGACAGAGTTAAAACATTTCTCAGACGTGAGAACTTTACACTCTCAAATACTCTTCCCAAAGAAGAGTCTCAATACCTGGCGGCGGATCGATTCACCTCAAAGATAGGAAGCAAATCGATCGCCTAAGGCAGCTTAACTTCCTCACCAGGAATAAAAGCTTCCAACCTTCACAAAGGTTCACACATTGGGGTACGGCTGGCCACCTACCCTAAACAATCAGAGAAATCCTAAACCAGATTCTAGAAAATTACTTGCTAAAAGATATAATGCATTAGTAAAAATAGTTCTGGAAAGCAAAGGGTTCATCCAACTAATGAAGCCTCGTCTTCATCTCCAAATAATGAAGCCTCGTCTTCATCATCAAAATAATGAAGCCTCGTCTTCATCTCCAAGTAATGAAGCCTCGTCTTCATCTCCAAGTAATGAAACCTCGTCTTCATCTCCAAACAATGAAGCCTCATCTTCATCAAATTAATGAAGCCTCGTCTTCTTTCAATTCATGAAGCCTCGTCTTCATCCAATTCATGAAGCATCGTCTTCATCCAATTAATAAAGCCTCGTCTTCATCCAATTCATGAAGCCTCATCTTCATCCAATCAATGAAGCCTCGTCTTCATCTAATTAATGAAGTCTCGTCTTTATCCAAACAATGAAGTCTCGTTTTCATCAAAGTAATGAATCCGCATCTTCATCATAGAAATAACAAAGTCTCGCCTCCACAAAATGCACAAAAGTCCCTAAATGGCTGATCATTCTTACTGATCCCTAAGTGCGGGTCATTCTCCTCAATATGGCAGAACTGAACAAAAGAAGTCCCTAAGGCGAATCATAATCCTATGTCGTAGGAACAAATGGTCCCATAAAGGGCGGGTAATTCCCTTTCTAAAGGAAATATAACTCTCAAGAAGCCCCTAGAGGATAACAATGGATACGGTTGGCCACCTATCCACAAGGAAGAAAAAACCCCTAAAAGTGCATCATATCCATATATGATCCCACATACGGCGGATCTTGTTCATAAGATCCCGCATAAGGAAGCCCCAAAAGGCGCATCATTTCCATATATGATCCCCCATCTAGGGCGGGTCCACTTTCCTCCAAGATAGAAAAATAAAACACCATTTAGACAGCCCTAAAGAGCTTTTTATACCTTTAGGGGGGGCTTCTGATAACAACCCAAATTATTCTTGAATAAGGAATAAGGGAAAATTAATAGAAATAATGGCAAACCATTATTCCTTCTAAAAGAGATATTTATGCATAATTAATGTGGAATTAATGATAATTAATGCAGGGGCGAATATGCAAATAATGAGGAAAAGGAAGGAGTCTCTAGCATTATGCCACGCTACGTGGACCATGGCGAGATACGCCATAACGAGATACGCCCAATGAGAGCGAGTAGCGGAGACCCGCCATAGCTCTCAAGGAGAGCGTACATACGCATTGACGGGTCAAAGAATACGAAAAGGCATCTTTATTACCATCCATGAATGGGAATAAATACAATTAAATGACAATTAATAGCCATTAAAGGGGAATAAGGACTTGACTGTTCGAATACCTCAACTCTGAGGGTTTCAATGCTAAATGCTGGGATTAATGGAGAATTAATAGCAATTAAAGATGAGTAATGACATGACTCTCTACCTGCTTCCCCATTAATGCTGAAGGTTACAGAAACCTATATAAATACCCCAGCTTCCTAGGATCAAAGGTACACTTACTGATTCTCTACTTTTGTGCTTACAGTTTATTCTCAGAAATATTACTGACTTTGGCATCGGAGTGTCCCCGGCCGATCCCAACAGCGCCTCACAGGGAAGTGCTCCGATCAAGGATTTTTCCACAAGTTATCAGGGTGGATCAACCAAAGTCCACACTTGGTAAGAGCCTCTTCGTAGTTTTCGGGTTCGTCGTCTAACACGGGAACCTCATTATCATCTCCCACTAGAAAACCATATCTAACTGGGAGTTTGTAGACACCGAGTCGGAGGACCTGTGACGAAAACCTGAAAACAAGACGGTTGAAGCGATTGATTCCGGAAGTTTTGAAAAACAAAAAATATATAAAGAATGATAAGTACATAATAAGGAAGAAAGAGTTATGGCAGGTCGCTGTTGCCAATGGGGTGGCTCGCGAATGCTTAGCGGCATGGTGCGAGCGCTTAGCGGCATACGACGCGCGGTCGACGACAGTCGGACGCCCGCTCGACGTCCATCGGATGCACGCATCCAACCACAAGTGGCGCGCGCTTGACGTCCGAGCGATGCATGGGCCCGGTGGCGCGGAGCGCGCTCTCGTCGGCCAAGGGGCGTGTGCGCCCGGCAGCACGGAACGCGGGTTCGACGGGCGCGACGCGTGGGCGCCCGACGGCACGGAACGCACGCTCGACGGCCGCAGGGCATGCGCGCCCGACGGCGCGAGACGTGCCCCGGTGGCCGTTGGGCGAGCACCCACCGACGTCGGGCGAACGCCCAACGGCGGTTGGATGCGCGCGCCCAACCTTGCGTTGGGCGCTCGCCCAACGCTGTTGGGCGGCCGCCCAACTATTGTTGGGCGATCGCCCAACCATTTGCCCATTATTTATAGCGGTGAAAAGTGGATCTTATCGAATCCATGTGTCAGTTTTGCCTTGGGATTGTCAACCGATAATGATCCTGGCTTTTATGACACATTCGGCGCATACGTCATCCTAGGTGGCTATTCGCGTGCTCTAGCATTAAATGCAACGGATCTTATACTCAGCGTTTAGAATACTAAGCGTTTTATATTCTGAGTGGTCAGTTTTATACATACGGATGATTTCTCAGTTTGAGATAACTACTCGGTGCCAATGTTTGCTCAGTATGTGATATTTATTCATTTAGCATTAAACACTCAGCATACATTTATTAACTTAACAAACAATGGATCATTCAGCATGTTAATTCACTCAGCATGATTTTATATTAAGAGCTGGAATTTACTGAAGAGGATTAAACATACCAATGGCTTCTCTCAGTATGTTGAACTGTTCACGAGCCAGTGGCTTTATGAAGATATCCGTAAGCTGCTCATCCGTTGGGACGTAGGTCAGCTTTATCTCACCCTTGAGTACATGGTCTCTAATGAAGTGATGTCTTATGCTGACATGCTTCATCCTGCTGTGTTGAATTGGGTTCTTGGATAGATCAATTGCACTTTTGTTGTCATATTTGACCTCAATTGTCTTTGTTTGAACACCATAGTCTTCAAGTTGTTGCTTAATCCATAAGACTTGAGCAACACAGTGTCCAGCAGCAATGTACTCAGCTTCAGTGGTAGACAAGGCTATTGACGCCTGCTTCTTGCTGAACCAGGATACAAGACAGCTTCCTAAGAAATGACATCCTCTAGAGGTGCTTTTCCGTTCTAGCTTGTCTCATCCATAGTCAGCGTCAGTGTATCCAACGAGTGTAAAGCCATGAGTGTTGGGATACCATAAACCTACGTTCACTGAGTTTTGCAAATATCTAAGGATTCTTTTTACAGCTATGTAATGCGATTCCTTAGGGTTAGATTGATATCTAGCACAGTAGCATACTGAGAACTGAATGTCCGGTCTACTTGCTGTTAAGTAAAGTAGAGAGCCTATCATACCTCGATACAATTTGCTGTCTACCGACTTACCATTCTCGTCAGCGTAGAGGACAGTGTCAGTGCCCATAGGAGCGGATATTGGCTTGCAATTTTCAAGATCATATTTATTCAATATCTCCTTGGCATATTTAGCTTGACTGATGAAGATGCCATTTTTCCCTTGTTTGATTTGAAGTCCAAGGAAGAAGTTGAGTTCTCCCATCATCGACATTTCAAACTCAGTATGCATTTGCTTGCTAAATTCCTTGCACATTGACTCATTAGTAGCACCGAAAATAATATCATCAACATATATTTGAGCCAGCAGGGTATCTTTACCCTTTCTCTTAATGAATAAGGTTGTATCAGCTTTGCCTCTGACATAGTTTCTAGTCAGTAGGAAACTGGTCAGCCTCTCATACCAAGCACGTGGTGCTTGTTTGAGGCCGTACAGAGCCTTTTTGAGTTTATAAACGTGGTTTGGGAACTTAGGATCCTCAAACCCTGGAGGTTGATTAACATAAACTTCCTCGTTTATAACTCCATTAAGGAATGCACTCTTAACATCCATTTGAAACAGTTTAAAGTTCATATAACTTGCATAAGCGCATAAAATTCTAATAGCCTCTAGCCTTGCCACTGGGGCAAAGGTCTCACCGTAGTCAATACCTTCTTGCTGACTGTAGCCCTGAGCTACAAGCCTTGCCTTGTTCCTGACTACATTTCCTTGCTCATCCAGCTTGTTGCGGAAGACCCATCTTGTTCCAATGGTCTTCTGACTCCTTGGATGAGGCACTAACTCCCATACATCGTTTCTTATGAATTGGTCAAGTTCCTCTTGCATTGCGCTCATCCAGAATTCGTCTTCCTCAGCATCAGCGAAGTTCTTAGGTTCCTGAACTGAGACGAAGGCTACGTTGTTGAGGTATCTCCTGAGTTGATTTCTTGTCATCAGGGTATTCTCAGCGGCATCAAGAATGGCACTCTCTGAGTGTCCTCTTGGTATCCTTATCTCCTTTGGTAGATTGACGCCTTATGTTGTCTGTATTTCAACAGTCTCTGCAGGTATAGATTGCTCAGTGAAAACAATTTGAGGTTCACTTTTACCTTGGGTCAGCCCTTGAGGGAATAACTCAACGGCTGTATCTTGATCAGCGGGTACTGAGTGTGGATCATCCTCGGTCAGCGGCAGATATCTTCCTGCAGGCTTAGTTTCGTCGAACTCAACATGTACTGACTCTTCTAAAACTTGAGTTCGTTTATTGAAAACTCTGTATGCTTTGCTGTTTGTTGAGTAGCCTAAAAATATAGATTCATCAGCTTTTGAGTCAAAGTTAGCTAGGCTATCTTTGGTGTTTAAAATAAAACATTTACAGCCAAAGGCACGAAAGTATCCAATGTTGGGCTTTCGTCCTTTCCAAAGTTCATAGGGGGTTTTCTTTAGTATAGGTCTAACAAGAGCCCTATTGAGAATATAGCACGCTGTGTTAACAGCTTCTCCCCAAAAGTACTTTGGAAGCCTATGCTCACTCAGCATTGTCCTGGCTATTTCAACCAAGGTTCTATTCTTCCTTTCAACAACCCCATTTTGCTGAGGCGTCCTAGGAGCAGAGAAATTATGTTCAATGTCGTTGGCTTCACAGAATTCAACAAACTGTTGGTTTTTGAATTCTCCACCATTTATCACTTCGGATGTGAGCCAATTTTAGGTCTTTATCATTTTCAAGTTTTCTAACCAAATTTGAAAATGTCTCAAAGGTCTCATCCTTGCTACTCAGCAAGATGACCCAAGTGTACCGAGAGAAGTCATCTACAATGACCAAGGAAAATCTTCTTCCACCCAGACTCAGCGGCTGGACTGGACCGAAGAGATCCAAGTGTAGTAACTCTAACGGACGCTTAGTTGAGACAATATTTTTACTATGAAAAGATTGTTTGGTTTGTTTTCCAGCTTGGCAAGCGTGGCATAGTTGATCTTTTTCAAATTTAAGTTCTGGCAGTCCCTCAACCAATTGCTTTCTTGCTAATTTCGCCAGGAGGTCCATGCTTACATGACCAAGTCTCCTGTGCCATAGCCAGGAATTTTCTTCCTTTGAAACTAAGCATACAGTTTTTGAAAACTTTTTCTCCAAGTTCAGTATGAAGACATTATCAATGCGAGGGGCAGTTAAAATTAACTCATTAGTTTTACCCTCGTATATTTTACATCCATTGTCATCAAATATAACTTTTCTCCCATTATCACATAGCTGAGCTACGCTGAGTAAGTTATATTTGAGTCCGCTGACTAGGGAGACTGACTCAATAGTAGGATTACCTCCAACGGTTCCTAACCCTACTATCTTACCCTTTTTGTTGTCTCCAAAACTTATGCTTCCTCCTCGTTTATGCTCAAATGTGATGAACTGAGTTTCATCACCAGTCATATGCCTCGAGCATGCGCTGTCAATATACCACATCTTTGACTTCTCAGCACATCTCAGGCTTACCTACAATGTAACTAGTTACTCTTAGGTACCCAATTCTTTTTGGGTCCTTGCTTGTTAGGTTCAACAGGTAAAGCATCATATTTAATTTTATAGCGGCATACTTGGACAGTATGGCCATTCTTTCCACAGAAGTCACAGCTGACCTTCCGTTTAGGATTTCTCACTGACTGGTCAGCACCCCAGTGCTGAGCATGCCAGCACACCTTTGTGGTGTGTCCTTTTTTCCCACAGAAGTCACACTGGACATTCCGCTGAGGATTCCATCTCTGCTGACCAGTACCTCGGTACTGAGTATTCAGAGGAATATTTCTTTTGTTTGGAACCTTTAGTTGGTTCTGGATAGTTGTGACGTCCTTTCTCAGTTTCTTAGAATCTGATTGGACTTCAGAGACAGACTTATGTATGATCTCCATGTTATCATGCAAAGTTGAGTTGTCCTGAAGAAGGAATATGAGGTCACTCAGCTTGACCTCTTCAACCTCGTCACAACGCCTGCTGAGTGCTCTAACTTTCTTATTACACTTTTTGACAAGTGTGTAGAGGTCACTCAGGGCATTTACCATTTCATTTCTGAGCTGGGGAAGTGATATTACCTCATTTGATTGCTCCTCATCGTCAGATGCAATGGAGGGGTCAACATGCTCAGAGACGCATGGCTCAGCAAGTTCGTCAGCCACAAAACAGATCTTTGCTGACTCAGTGGCATCAGCTTCTGATGATGAAGACTCATCACTGTTGCTCCATGTTGCCACCATTGCCTTTTTGCCGTTCTTCCTTTCTTTACTCAGCGTGGGGCAGCTTGACTTGATATGGCCAGTTTGATGACATTCAAAGCATGTAATGGCCTTTGAGTTGTCCTTCTTGTATTTGCTGTCGCTGGACTTATCTTTATACTTATCAAACTTTCTGTAAGGCTTCTTAGAGTATTTGTCATTCTTTTTGAACAACCATTTCATCTTCCTAGTGAACATAGCCATCTCCTCATCGTCTGTTGAGCTCCCATCAGTGGAGTCAGCTTTCATGACAAGAGATTTTTGCTTCTTGTCTTCAGACTTTTCCTTCACCTCGAAATTCTTCATTGAGATTTCATGGGTCAGCAATGAGCCAATGAGTTCATCATATTTGTAGGTGGTTAAGTCTTGAGCTTCCTCAACAACAGTCTTCTTTGCTTGCCAGTTTTTAGGAAGACTCCTAAGAATCTTCTTGACTTGTTCTTCCTCAGTGAAGATCTTCCCAAGTCTCTTGAGCTCATTGATGATGTTTGTAAACCTTGCATTCATGTCAGATATTCCTTCATCACCGTTCATTTCGAACAGCTCGTACAGTGTCATCTGCTGGTTCACCTTGGACTCCTTCACTTTGTTGGTTCCTTCTTAGGTGACCTCCAGCTTCTTCCAGATCTCTTGCGCTGACTCACAACCTGATATCTTATTATATTCTGCAGCATCAAGCGCACAGTGAAGCATATTTATAGCCGAAGCGTGATTTTGTAGCTTCTTGAGATCATCCTCTGTCCATTTGGCCTCAGCTTTGACAACTATTTGGCCAGCCACAACTTCAACAGGAACAAATGGGCCTTGGACTATTGAAAGCTGATGCGCGTTTTACGTATACGTGCATGTGAAGGCAAGTGTACCTTAATCGTGTATCAAGTAATAAAGTAGAAGTAGAGTATCGTTCCCACGAGGATGGTGATTATAAGTATTAATCTTTTTTCTTACTATCTATTATTTAAACAACCAAAATGTAGAGTTTGTTGGACAACCAAGTTAAGACTTAAGCAAGAAATGAAATAAAAATTACACAAATTAAGTGAGAGATTACTTATAATAAAAGAAACTAAGGCTTCTAGCTTCACTTAACCTCTTTGCTTGGTAATAACACTTAACCCCTTTTAAGTTGTTTTATCCTTTTTAAGATGGCGATTTTTCTTATTAACTAATAGTTCTCGAGATCGGTTCTAAACTCTCGACTAATTACTTTCCCTTGGTCCGGCTCAAGTAATTAATCAAGAGAAGCATTAAGTTTTCTTAGTTCCAAACCTTCGATTTATTACTTTCCCTTGGTCCGGCTCAAGTAATAAATCTAAGATTTGTAACAAGATTAAATCTACACCTTTTTAACCTACTTTACCTTGGTCCGGCTAAAGTGATTACTTAAGATTCAAGAAAAACCGCTCGAGTAATTAGTTCTAAACTTTCGATTAATTACTTTCCCTTGGTCCGGCTCAAGTAATTTATCCAAAGAAGCATTAAGTTTTCTTATTTCCAAACCTTCGATTTATTACTTTCCCTTGGTCCGGCTCAAGTAATAAATTAAAGATTTGTAATAAGATTCATGAAAAACCTTGGAAAACCAATAAGCCACACTAAATGGTCATTAGGTCCAACTCATGAATTTCGATTAATCAATTTAATCACGGTCAATATAAACGATTAATTATATCCAAGTAGAGAGTTGGCCCATCTCCTACAAGCATTAAGAATCATAAGTTAGTTCTCAAAAAGGATAAAGATAACTTAAATAGGTTAAACGTAATTACCACATAATTAAGGTTAAGATCCACTTTTAACCTTAGTTAAGAGGGGTTTAGCCCATCATTAGATTAAAACACACTTTAGAAAGATAGATAATAGAGTTCATATTAATAAAAGAGATTAAAGTTTAGAAGAAACCGTAATGACGATTACCGAACGAACTTCTTCGGTAACTTGAAACTTACTTTTATTAGATGAACTTTTGCACAAACAACACTCTAACAACAATAACAACAACACAAATAACTGATTCTTAAGGAGAAGAATCAACAAAATAACATTATAGAGGGAGGAATTAAGCCTAAGCTTGGTGTGTCTTCAAATGGCACCCAAGGTCTCCTTTTATAGTAAAATGGCACACATAATTCCAAAGACCAAGTCTCCTTATGGCCTCCCACTCCCTAATCTTCTGAATTTTGCATTTAAGAGAGGATGGTGGAAGACTTTGACAATTTAGGAGTTGAAATGTGTAAAGGTGGGAAAAGAGTCATAGGCTTCAACATGTTCATCAACTTTGGGAATTTTCTGGGCTTGATACACTTCGAATTTGGAGAGGCCATTAATATTCACTTGTTCATCTTTCTCTTAGCTTTCCAACGCATTTTGAATCGCCTCAATCCGAGTCCGTATGAGGGAGATACGTTGAAAATACGAAAATGTGTCAAATCTGTCCTAGTGTGAACAATTGGACTTTTTATCTTACAGCACACATCCGCGACGAAGTGCACGCTGGGTGTCGCTAAAATTCCTTTCTTCTGGTCCCTTTTACTCCCGAGTTGTCGCCTTAAGCCCCGACTTGGTTATTTGTGCTGAAAACCTTGCGAAAGTGCATAGAAAACACACAAATTGGCTTAGATACATAAAATGAAGAAAATATACAAAAACCATTATTAAAATTTATTAAAATGGTACAAAATAACTAGTAATTAAATACTAAAAATGCTATAAATTACGACGATAACAAAAGCCATGCACTCATGTTTGTTGCCTGAATAAATTTTTTCATCCTATTCTTCCAGAAGGTGTAGTTAGACCCGAAGAATAGGGGAGGCCGAGTAATGGACAGCCCCTCAGGTAATATCTGAGTTGTCTGGTTTCCTGGGAGAAACCGTTCCTGGGAGAAAACGAGTGCTGTTTTCAGCCATAGTGGGGATCAGCTCAAGGTAGTTAAACCTTTAACAGTGAGCTCTTAAGCTCTGATACCACTTGTTGGTCCCTTATAACGTAACAAGTTAGTTCCAAGGGGGGGATAGAAACTATTTAAAATTTAAGTACGTTAAGGCTGACTTCTTTTTCTTTGAAAAGGATTACACAGCGCGCTGAGTCAATAAGACACTAGCTTAGTCAACTGGTGACTAAGTCAGCTTCTTTCTTTGAGTCAGGAGATAGCATTTGAGTCTATTCCTGAAATCAGATACTCAATGCACACAACTCAGCGTGACCTCTTTACTTGGTCAGTTTTGTTTAAGCAAGCAATATATATATGAAGGAGTTTAAGGTTAGAAAGATGTTACTCAGCAGATTTATCCAGGTTCGGCCTCCAAGCCTACGTCCTGTCCCCGGAACACGTTCCGAGATTTCGAATTCTCTACTGAGCTCTTTAACGGTAGAGCATCAAACCTTTTACAACTTAGAAGCTGAGTATAACAAGAGTACCTTCCTCTATACCTCTACTCACTCCTAATCTCTCGCTGAGTACTATAACCGAGTACTCAGCCTCTCCTTTTTAATCTCTAGAAATGATAAAGATTTGTCCTAAACAACAATTGCTAAGACACTTTAGATGATTGTATAATCACTCTAGACTTTTACACAAATGATATAGAATTTGGTGTAAGTATTTGCTTTGCTTTTCTTCACAGAACTTGAGTCGAATTTTGGTCAGCGTAATGGCTTGATAATGTTTTGTATGTAATGAAGCAACTGAAGGGCTCTATTTATAGAGACATCTGAGACATCAGTCATTTCGAATTTCGAAATAACCGTTGGAGGGAAACGGCTTCCTGTCGTTGTCACTCAGTTTTGCTTAGAGCTCTCGGCCAATCAGATTTGAGTATCTTCTGTCCTCGGTCAGTGTTGAGCAGCTTTTAGTCAGCTCGGCAGAATGTCTCTCCATTTACGGTAAGGTCAACTAGACAGCGTTCTGTGTCTTCTGAACTTTACCCAAAGTGGAAACACTTTGTCTGGAAGTTGTTCTTGCTCAGCTGCTGTCTTGTACTCTTTGTCGATTCAACTCAGCGGCTTCACTCCGAAGTTGTTCAACGAAGGTCTTCTAGATCCTTCTCTTGCTGAGTTGCGTTTTGATCGTAACGACAGCGTTTTGCACACGCGGGCCGAGTTGTCTTGATCTGTTTGACATGGGCCTTGACTTCCGTATGGGCCTTGGGCTTTTTATTATTTATGTCTTATAAACCATTTTAACTCAACATTGAACAAACACATTAGTTAAATAAATCAAAGCATTTAAACTTAGTGTGTTTAGAATATATTTAATTTTACTTAGATAATTTTGTCAAATCAAAATCATATGGAAAGGTGTTTCAACAATGGACACATTATTCCATCGAGAGATGACACCAGTGGAAAAACTTATTGTAAATATCATGATAGTTGGAGCCACGACATACAATCTTGCTTTGTTTTCAATAATGCGGTGCAGGATAGAATAAACAAAGGCGTGCCTAAATTTCCTGAAAAGAAAGAGAGCATGTTGATTGATGATGATCCATTTCCAACCGCTACAATGATAAATGCAACTTCCATCGAGATGCCACCTCTTAAGCGTAATGTCCATAGCAACACCTCGAGTCAGAGAAAAGGGCGCCTCGACCATCCAAAGACAAAACAAATTTGGGTACCAAAGGGCACTTTGCCAACTGCCAAGGAGAAAGAAAAGCCACGGAGAAAACGAAAGCCAATAAATAAAAATAAAAGTGGCGCAAACCAAGGCCGATCACGCTTCGTTACTCCACCGGTGCAAGTTCCCCTCGAAAAATGGTTCATCAACCGACATAAAAAATTTCCACAACCTCTCTCAAAAAATGCAAAAAGAAGAATAAGAAAGAGAGAGGCAGAAAAAAGAAGGAAAAATGAAATGGAGTTGTCTAGTGTCGATTCTAGCAACGTTTCGAAAGAAAAAATAAAAGAAAAGAAAAAAGTGGAAATTCGTGTGAGAGACCTTTTGATCCAAGTTGGATGTACTGCTACTTCTCTAATTTTACCAATAAATTTCAGAAGTGAAGATACAAAGGAGGAAAGAAACAAAGTCCAAGAAGAACGACGAGGTGGTGTTACAATAAAATCTTCGTTAGAAGATCGGATGAAACGAGTTTATTTTGACAAACCCACTCCGTAGATGACACACCATATTAAGCCATTATATGTCAAAGCACACGTTGATGGCAAGCCCTTATCGAGAATTCTAGTTGATAATGGTTCAACCGTTAACATTATGCCATTAAAGATGGCACTAGCTCTCGGAAAATCCGTATGCGACATAATGACGTCAGAAATTTCCGTCTCAGCTTTTACCGGCGAAATTGCTAAAACCTATGGGGTTTTACCTGTGCAACTTACCATCGGTACTCGACAACAAGTTATCAAGCTTTGCTCGGTCGAGATTGGATTCACTCTAACTCATGCATTCCGTCATCTTTGCACCAACTTTTACTACTTTGGAAAGGGGATGACGTTGAGGTGATTCGGGCAAATGAAAAACCTATTGAGACACATTCGGATATGGTAGAGTCTCGATTATACGAAGATAATATTGGTCCAATCAAGATCAAGACTAAAGGAAAAAGCAAGTCATGCGCCAATCAAGTGAAGAGCATCTTCAAGACGAGCACCATTATGTCTTACCATAGGCCAGTTAGCAATGAACCTCTCATCGAAGAGGTTTAATGATTTTGTCACAGCCGAAGGACAAAGCGGTGACATCAACCGCTATAGAAAAAATAAAGATGCGAATAAGGTACGAGGTGCCTTTTATTTTTTTGTTTTGTTCCGTTTTTGCATCATTTTACATTTTAGTTTTTCTTTTATGTTGTTAATTAGCATCATTGATATTTTTAGCGTGCTTAGAGGTAATAAAGCATCCATTTCAAAAAAAAAAGTGTAAAAAATGAAATGATAAAAGACATAAATGAAAAGAAAAATAAAAATGAAGAAAAACAATAAAAGTCTGTCTACATATCCCAAAAAATTAAAAAAGAATAAAAGAGCTGCGAGATAAAAAAAAAGCAACCGAGACAAAAAAGCTCAATGTAGCATTTTCCACCCGATCCGTCGTCCACTCGCTCAGTTTTGTCGCCATCAAATACGAGACAACAACATGTGCAGCACCGATGGCATCCAAGCTCGAAGACGTCGGGGGGACAGGTTCCGTCATGTACGATATATCCATATCATCAAATGGATTCTCAACTCCAAGCTCAAGAGGTTCAAGACGGATATTAGTCAATCATGATTCTTGAGAAAAAGAAGTGACAATTCAATTTATTTCCGCCAATCAGTAGCTCAAAGAAGTTTATTAACAACAGAAGTGAAGTCACGAATTCATAGACGGAGTTAAACCAATTTCAGCAAGGAACAGATCTATATGGATATAAATCGGATTCAACTTCAACATTTTTCAGGAATAAGCTCAACTCAAGATCAATTTTTATACTATTTAAATAAAATGGCAGCAGCTATTTTGTTTAAATGAGAAAGAAAAAACAGATTGCAAATTGATCCTAGTTACGAAGGAAAATAGAGGCAGACACGAGGTTATTCAGCATCAACAAACATGGCGTGATTGATGAAAATTTTAGCAGCAGCGAAGCATATCAGTCAAAGCCGTAGCAAGCAAATAATCGAGATTCCAATATCAGAAAATGCAGCAGCAGATGGACATGTCTTGTAATTCAAAGAAAAATTCAACAAGTCATCCAGTAATTCCATCACACACCGTCAATTTTCATAAAATTTACCTCGGTGATCTTTATTTTCTTTCTGAGCCATCAACCAGCAGAAATCATTTCTGAAAATGACGAGGAAGCTGCAAAGAACACAATTTCAGCTTCAACAAAATTAGTACTGACGGGTAAAAAAAAATTTAATAAAAGACTTATTTTATGTGCAAAATTCATTTTTAAATCTTTTACACATAAAATATGGAGGCAATTGTTGGAGGCTAATTTAATTTTTTGTGTTTTAGCATAGGTTATAATTTTTACTCTATAGTTATTTTATTTTAATTAAATTCATTTTGCAACAAAATAAAAATGTGATAAAAAATTGAAAATAATATCAAAAGATTATTATAAAAAAAAGAAAAAAGAAATAAAAAGAAAAGAAAAACAAATAATAAAAATCAGGGGCAAATTTGCACCATTTTTCAGTAACCCGTCCAGCAACTTCGACAATGAAAACGGACCTCGAAACAGCAAGATATCAGACAATTATTATTTTTTTTAGAAAGTTCGGGATGTTAGCTTTCCGGAATGTCAAAAACGGAGCAAAACGAAGCCGGTAGAATTTTTCAAAGACAAGCCGTGCTGAAAAACGGTTTGAATATGTCTACCTATTTGAGGAACGTATTTCACGGCATTACCTCCATTTTTCCAACTCCCAACTCAGCCATTTTCTTTCTTCGACTTATGGGAAGGTAATGGGATCATGGGTGAGAAGTTTAAGGGCCACTAACATGGGATTTGTTACTCAAAATCCTATAAATTGAGCTCAAATCCTTCATTCCAATCCCCACTCAAAATCAATCAAAAACACAAAACAACTCAATTTGTCTCTCAATTTCTCTGCCAAAATCGGCCTTTTTTTTTATCAATCCTTAGGTTCGTAGAAATCGTTCTTTAGCATCTAATTAGTCTAAACAAGGTCTCAATTCCTAGAATTAGTTCTTTAATCTTCCGTTCCTCAGAAAAGCTTCCAATTTTCAGAAACTTCAAATCCGAAATTCTCTTTGTTTAATCAACCAATTTTCAAATCGTTTCTTGCAATCTCTTAGTTAAGTCAGTAAAATCGTTACCCAATCCTCGGTTCAAGCTTTCTTAGTCTAAATTAAATTCCACCATTGTTATATTCTTCAAAGCTTCAAGCATTTTCCGTGAAACCAAGATCACCGAAACCCCATTTTCGAGTCATTCTTAGTTTACACACTTATTCCGAATCATGTTTAGAAACTTTTTATTGATCTCAATCAATTAAAAAGACCCAGAAACAAGCTTTTGAGTTTTTTATCATTGAAATATTCATCAAACAACTTCTCGGGTGAGCCGTTTTTCCAAATTTTATTTAGAGTTCGTTAGCTGATCATTTTAGCCCAAATTAATTTTAATCTCTTTATTGACATCAATTCTCGAATTCTCAATTTTTATTTCATAAAAAACGACACCCTATAGCCTTCTTAATCACCCCTAAAGTACCCTCCACGAAACAGAATCAAGCTTTTGGTGTTTCAACCATCAAACAATTATTCTGTCACCCCATTTTCAATAATTTATTCCGACTCATTTACTCGACCTTTTTCTGAAATTCCAGTTCTAAACCCTTCCTTCGCACACTAACTTTAAATACTAGCCTTCGTTTCGCTATAATCCGACCTCTACAGCTCCCGAAATTGAACCAGAAAGTCCCACGAAATCACTGTTTTTGTTCCACAAAGTGCTGATGATTTATTAGCTTGATGGTAAATTTCTGCTCAAGTCCCTGAACTCTCCGAATTGCTTTGAATTCGCCCAGCATTACCCGGACAAACGCAATAGCCCCCGAGCCGATTTTCTGGAGGTCCAATCCTCAATTTCACGCATCCCAATGATATCAAAGAGATCGGTTAATTTTATTTCATCACGTACCTATTTGTTTTATGACTTATTTACATTTCTAGCTTTAAAGTTATTGTTTTTAAGTTGTAATTTTCATGCTTTATTATTATTTGTAATACAAAAATGATAACATCGAGATATTAACCAAGGGATCCAAGAGGATATTTACCAAAACGGCAACGTACTGGGAACGCTGGGGAAGCGATGGCGTATCAAGCAAGTCATCTCAGTGACGGATCTCCTAGATTCCGCCACACGTTATCCGTAGTCAAACCTACGCGAGATCCGCCTATGCATCTCGATCCGCCCGTTCAAGCCGATTCCTAATAAAGGCAATTAATGAACCGTTAATGAGCTAACGGCCACACTTAAGGGAGATCAGTAACCACCATTAATGAGGCATTAATGGAGACTTTCTGGTTACTGTGAGTTACGATCACATGACTATAAATAGCTTGCACCCCAAGCTATTGAGGTACACATTCATTCTCTTCCTTAAACCCTACCATTGTCAATATAGTTTATTCTCCTTATTCCATACTAACTTTGGCATCAGAGCTTCCCCCCGTCGAACCCAACGACGCCCCCACAGAGAAGAAAGTTGATCAGAAATCCATCCCTAGTTATCAATTGGTGCGGTGAACGTGGAATCCTAGCCTAATAAGGATTTCGTTCACGTTTTAAACATGACAAGCAGAGGGTCTAATCCCTCCACAGGAACAGAAACACCATCCATAACACCATCAACAAATCTCACTTGAACGTTGGTCGCGTTGACCCTGATGCACCAACCATGCATGGAGAGGGGAGCATGTCGCCTGACTCCTTCATTGAAATTTGTGTGGGATCCATCGGAAGAGAGCATGGACCCGCCATGGAAAGTCGGCTAAGGTCTTACCTGACGATTCCTCCATTCACCCTCCATCGTCCCCATCCGACTCCTACGCCATCACAATGGCAGAATACTCTCATAGGACCCAATGCTCGTGACTCGTCATTTTTTCTTTCTCACCCTGCGGATTCCACAGTTGTCAATCCAGTGCTCGCCAGTAGCCAACCGTTGAATCGAAGGCTGTTTTCTGAGATTCCAAAAGGGAGTCAAAGGAATGATCCAACTCTCCCTAGAGGCACCATAAACCCTGGGATCACCATTGGCAGTCAGGAGGGTCGGAGGCACAAAAAGCATAAAAAGACACATGGAAAGGAGCGATCTCAATCCCCTTCTCACCCTAGGCGTGGATCACCATGGTGAGGTAGATCTCCTCCAGCATCTGACCGAAGGAGAAGCGAACGGCGAGCTGGATTACCTCGATAGGATAGACAAAATCCGCCACCAAATCAAGGAGAAAATAGGCGAGCTCCTCCAGGCGGACGTGGCAGAGTGGTAGAAGGTCACCATCAGACCCATCATCTGATTCTAGCTCTTCGTCTTCTCAAAGTAGACCTCCTAGCAGAAGACGTCCTAGGGAGAATCGATGTACTATGGAGGAGCAAATCAGAGCCGAGGTACTCCGTCAAAACGAAGAGAACGCCAGGCATAACCCATTCGCCAACCGTGATTCGCCTTTCACTACGTGGGTCGAGGCTGAAGAAACTGAGAGGCACTTTAAGATTCCTAACATCCCAGTCTACTCGGGTGAGGATAATCCTGAGGCCCATGCAAGAAAGTATCGCATGTTGCTTGGCCTTAATCGGGCCAGTGAGGCAGTGCTGTGTCGGATGTTCATCACTACGCTCTACGATTGGTTCCAATCCCTTCCCCCAGGATCGATAGACAGCTGGGATCAGTTAAGTCGAGAATTTTGTGCAAAATTCGCCGGATGCATTCCTCCAGTGGTTAAATTGTGCAAGCTCTTTGAGTTAAAACAAAAAGAGAATGAACCCCTTTGGGAGTATGTCGATAATTTCAACAAATTGTGTATTCGCATTGTTGATGTAGATGTCTCCATGGCAGTAGAAGCGCTGGTGAAAAACACAACATGTAAAAGCTTACAAGAGGATTTAATCAGAAACAAACCGAGGAATATGGCGGAACTGATAGAAAGGTGCAAGGACTTTATGGAGGTTGATGACATCCGCAAGGAATCTATATCACCCCCTAAGAGAGACAAAGGCGAATCTTGTCGACGGGACAAGGAAAAATTCCCTGAATCGTCATCCCAAGGTAGGCGAAGAGGATCTATAAACAAATCTGCATATATACCGTCGTTTACACCGTTAAATGCCTCCAAAAGTGAAGTGCTAATGTGGATTGAGAACAGCCATCATAAGCGGAGCATTTCATACCCCGAACCAAAGGGAGGGGAGTACACCAACATGGGGGAAAATCCCAAAAATTATTATAAGTACCGCCGAAGGAATGGTCATGAGATGGATGCATGCTGGGAGTTAGCCAGGGAGATAGAAAGGCTTATCGAAAGGGGTAAGTTGGACCGGTTCGTCCAAAATGGTAACAAGAAAGGCGACAGTGATAAACCAAGAGATGATCCGAGAAAGAAGGCGAAGGGAGTCATCAATGTCATAGCGGGCGGACCAGGATATCAACCCGCACTAAAGAAGGCAAAAACCATTGCTCTCGACAGGATGTCACTCAACCGCCCTTTTGCGGATGTAGGTCCAGAAGTTCCTCCTCATGCAGATGCTCTGGTCATCACCATGATGGTGGAAGGATGGGAAATGAAAAGAGTAATGATCGACACTAGCAGTTCATGCAACGTCATTACAAGAGGAGCATTCGCCAAGCTTAAGATCGATCCTATCCAGGTGGAGACCACCATTATAGACATCATGGGAGTAACAGGGCACACAATCCAGATGAAAGGGCAGGTAATGTTGGAATGCGAGTTGGCAGATGAAGATCAAGTCTGGAAGGGAGATCTGGAGTTCTCCATTATGGATGGTCAGTTGGCTTATAATGTCATCTTGGGACGGCCTTTCTTCTCAGAGGCAGCTGCTCTCATATCCATTCGCCATTTAACCATATACATCCCTACTACCAAGGGAGGAGTAATGGTCAAAGGGAATCAAAGAGTTGCTCAGGAGACATATTCGGCATCCTTGACGATTCGCCCGCAGTCCAAGGATGATGAAGAAGAGGAACTTGTCACGATGGCCCTGGGAGATACAGAGATGTTTCTCATGGCAAATGGAAAACAGGTATGAATCACCAGAGGGCTAAAGGATGAGATTAAGGCAGATATTACAAAGGTTCTCCTCGAGTCGGAAGATGTCTTCGCATGGAAGGATGAGGTCCTCCCAGGGATTATTCTAGACGTGATCACTCATATACTTAATATCGCCGAAGATGTTGTCCCAATTGCACAAAAACGGAGAAATCATGGTCCTGAGAGACAGAAGGTGATTGAGGAAGAGATTTCTAAACTCAAGAAGGCGGACGCCATCGAGGAAGTAATTTATACGCAATGGCTAGCGAATGTTGTCCTCGTCAAAAAGGCGGGCGGATCATACCGCATGTGTATTGATTTCACAGATCTCAATAAAGCCTGTCCCAAAGACAACTACCCTTTACCGTGTATTGATATCTTAGTAGATGGAACCGCGGGACACCCAATGTATTCCTTCACTGACGTGAAGTCCAGCTATCACCAGATCCCGATGGAGCCATCTGATAGGATCAAAACTTCATTCGTAACACACCAAGCGACCTATTGCTTTAAGGTCATGCCCTTTGGACTCAAAAATGCAGGGGCAACTTACCAACGAATGATGAATAAAATATTTGAAGGGAGAAAAGGTGACAACTTTTCTGTCTATGTAGATGATATGATCATCAAGAGTACCACTGTGGAGAAGCATGCGGATGACATAAGGGAAGTCCTGGAGGTCCTAACACAGCACAATATTAAATTGAATCCAGAGAAATGCACCTTTGGGGCGACCTATGGAAAATTCCTGGGATTCATGATCAGCCAGAAAGGGGTGAGTCCAAATCCAGACAAGATTCAAGCTGTTCTAGATATGAAGATGCCACAAAATGTTAAAGAGGTGCAGCGTCTTAACGGGCGTATCATTGCCTTGGGCAGGTTCATTTCATACTCAGCTCATAGATGCCTACCCTTCTATGAAGTGATAAAAAAGCAGAAAGCATTCGAGTGGAATGAAGATTGTAAGCAAGCTTTCGAAGGAATCAAACGCTTCCTCACGGAACCTCCCCTGATGAGCAGACCATTAAAAGGTGAGAATCTATACATGTATGTCTCTGTCATAGATAAAGTAGTTGGTACAGTCATGATAAGGGAAGAAGACGGCCAGCAGTATCCGATCTATTATGTGAGCAAAGTTCTAAAAGACGCTGAAACACGATATTCGAAATTGGATAAGATGGCACTGGCCGTTGTCATCACTTCGATTCGCCTTAGACCTTGTTTCCAGGCTTATACAGTCATTGTCCGCACCAGTATACCCATGAGGAAGGTACTGCAAAAGCCAGAGACTTCGGGGAGATTGATGGAATGGGCAATCCGCCTAGGTGAGTTTGATGTCCGTTATGAAGGTAGATCTGCTCTGAAAAGCCAAGTCTTGGCAGACTTTGTGAATGAATTCACTGAAGAAGGCGTAAATCTCCCCAAATCTAAAGTTGAAGAATGGACGATGTACACTGATGGGGCCTTTTCTGTCGAGGGTGCAGGGATAGGCATCATGATCAAAGGGCCGCGTTACATAAAACTACATTATACAGCGAAGTTAGACTTTCCCGTAACAAACAATGCAGCGGAGTATGAGACCTTAATATTAGGGCTACGCCTGTTGAAGGAGATTACACCCGAGTGGATCGTGATCTATAGTGATTCTAATCTCATGGTCAATCAGGTAATCAAGAACTTTGAAGTGAAAGATGACATCTTAGCCAAATACGTAGAAGAGGCCAAAACGCTGCTGAGCTACCTTGAGAACAAGGAAACTAAGTGGGAGCTAGTCCATATGCCTCGGGGATCAAACGTAGAAGCTGACCATCTTGCTAAACTGGCTTCAAGCAAAGAGCAATGGGCGGACCTACAATGCCCGTTCGAAGTCAAAACGGTGCCATCATTTGTCTCGGAAACTGTATCTCTTTTAACATCCGTTGAAAGTGATTGGAGATCACCTATCTTCCAATATCTTGCAGATGGAACTTTGCCTCAAGACAAAGAAGAAGCTCGACGGACGATAAGAAAAGCCGCTTATTTCTCCTTAATAAATGATTCCCTATACAGAAAATCTTTTGGACATCCCTGGTTGAAGTGTGTCACGACGGAAGAGGGACAACAGATCCTCAAGGAGCTACACGAGGGTACCTGCGGAGCTCATGAAGCATCCGCCTCCATTCTAAAAAAATCTAGACTGGCAGGGTTTTATTGGCCCACGGCGGAACTTGATGCTCAGGGGTTGGTAGAATCCTGTCACAATTGCCAGGTTCATGCAAATGACTCTCATACGGCTAAGAATCTTCAAAGGCCCATCATCGAAGGACGACCCTTTGCAGTTTGGGGAATTGACATTGTCGGTCCCTTTCCTCCTACCAAAAGACAAAGGAAATATGTTGTAGTAGTTGTAGATCACTTTACGAAGTGGGTTGAGGCTGAAGCAGTCTCTTCCATAAGTGCAGAGCGAATGGTCGAGTTTGTCAGAGACAACATAGTTGGAAGATTTGGAGTTCCTCACACGATTATTACCGACAACGGGACGCAGTTTAATTGTGGAGAGTTCAGAACATTTTGCGAAAGTCAAGGCATTCAAAACAGGTTCGCCTCTGTTTACTACCCCCAATCTAATGGGATGACTGAGGTAACAAATCGAACGATTGTCAAAGGCATAAAAAAGAGATTGGGAGAGCATAACAAAAAGTGGGCGGATCACCTCATGAATGTCCTATGGGCATACAGAACAGGTTCGCCTCTGTTTACTACCCCCAATCTAATGGGATGACTGAGGTAACAAATCGAACGATTGTCGAAGGCATAAAAAAGAGACTGGGAGAGCATAACAAAAAGTGGGCGGATCACCTCATGAATGTCCTATGGGCATACAGAACCACACCTCAAACTGGGACTGGCGAATCACCATTCGCCCTCACCTACGGAGTAGAAGCAGTAATTCCCGTTGAGATTCAGGTCCCTAGTGACAGAGTTTTATTCTACTGTGAAGACAGGAACGACCAAAGATTAAGGGAAAGTCTTGACCAATTGGAAACAAGAAGGGAGAAGGCGTATATACGGATGGCCGCCTACAAACAAAGGATCGCAGCCTATCATAACAAACACGCCAAACTCGTGGACTTAAACCCAGAAGATCTCGTGCTTCGCAAGGCGGACAAAATTCAATCTTTGGAAGGCAAAGGAAAGTTGGGGATCACCTGGACGGGGCCATATAAAATAGTCAACAAAATTGGACCTGCCACCTTCAAGATACAAGATGCGGAAGGAAATACATTGCCACGGACGTGGAACATCCAGAACGTCCGCAAATATTTCGCCAGAAAGTAAAGTGTAACCAAGGTCTTGAGTACTCTTTTTCCTTTAGTAAAGTTTTTATCTCATGTGGTTTTTCTTATTAAAGGTTTTAACGAGGCTCACGCATAAGACCAATCCGTTGTAATAAGGCGCATCGCCATTTAATAAAAAGCAATGTTCTTCTTGCAAATTATTTCTTTGAGTACTTTTCCTGCAGTAATATAAATATTCCAGATTCAAAAAAAATGGGGAGGCAACAAACGCATTCCCACAAGTAGGATAATGCTATCATGGCATAACTACTTTCTCCTCAAAGATAGGAGAACAATCTCAGCGGCGGATCAATCTACCTCAAAGATAGGAAACAAATTGATCCCCGTCAGAGATAGAGTTAAAACATTTCTCAGACGTGAGATCTTTACACTCTCACACACTCTTTCCAAAGAAGAGTCCAAAGTCCTAGTGGTGGATCGATTCACCTCAAAGATAGGAAGCCAATCGATCGCCTAAGGCAGCTTAACTTCCTCTAAAGGAATAAAAGCTCCAAGCCTTCACAAAGGCTCACACTCCGGGGTATGGCTGGCCACCTACCTCGAACCAACAGAACCAATCCTAAAACCTATAGATTTACTTGCTGAAAGATATAAAGCGTAAAGTAAAGATAAATGGTTGTAACAAGGATTAAAATAAAATTGTACTTAGTTACATTTACAAAACTGAACATCTAGGGGAGCATCCTCCTTAGCATATTTTTCACCAGATGCGCCCTCCAGAGGGACCTCCTTCTCTACAAAAATGGTTCCTTCCCGAGGAACAGTACAATCAATTATCAGCTTATTATTCTTATCACCCGCCTCCTGGGATGCTTCATCGAGATCCTCTGGCTCAAGATTAACAAGGGGTTTGCTCTCTTCGGTAGATCCACTCATCACCTTGCGAATATGATCGCGGATGAAGTCCTTAACGTTCGGGATTTTGCGGTACTTAAGGCAATCCTCCACCTCAGGGACCACGTACTCATGATCCATAAAATCAATCTCGGGATGAGCAAGCCTGACATACGCCATGATCCATTCGCCATAATAATAAGCTCGTTCCCCTGCCAGGATTTCCGCATTTGATAAAGCAGCCTTGTGATCTTCAGCATCTGCATCTATCTTTTCCTTCAATCTGAGGATCTCAGCATCCTTACTCTCATTAAGAGCAACTGCGGAAGCAGCGTTCGCGTTGGCAACGACGACCTCTTTTTCTAGCCTTTTTATGGTCACCTTGTCCGCCACCCCTTGGAGTAGATCCGCCTCCATAGCACGCATATGCGTGTAGGCCTATCAAAACAAGGAAGGAGGTAAAAAACCAAAATCTCCTCAAGAGAGATCACTCTTTCATCCAAAAATATAAGAAAAAGGAAAAACTTACTAGAAGGAGATCCCTTTTACCCATCTTGGCATGGGTTGACCCGAAGAACTTATCCTGGCTCACCTGTACTTCTCCAAGTTGACCAAGGGCCTCATCGAGATCGTTGATAACGGACTTGTTCCTCACGGACCCTTTATCGCCGTACTTGGCAAGCCAGTATCCTCCTAAGTCAGGCTTCACCATCTGTACAAGAATCAAAAGGTCCAAATTAAGATTCATGACAAGGAAAGGAAAGACATTGAGGCGAACATACCTGCTCTTTCTCCACTATAGGCTTCTCAGCTCTCATGGCATCCGCCATTAACTTTCCTCCACCAGAAGCTGCGGATTTCTTGGTTTTCTTCTGTAGAGGAAGATCCGCGACTTCTTCAGCAGGACGTTTTCCAGCGCTCTTTTGAGGATCCGCCACCTGCATACCCTTTTGGGCTTCCAGCTCCTTTTGCTTCTTACGCATCTCTACAAGGGCGCGACTGGCCTCAGACAAACCCCTGACAAGGGAACAATAAAATAATCAAAGTTCAAGGAAGAAACAAGATTACCTCCATCTAGTTGTGTAAACTTCACATAAGTAATCTTGTCCCCTTCACGGCAGATCAATGGAATGTCATTCATCATGAATTCCAAGGCGTCAGCATATGTCCAAGCATCCGCTTTGATGCTTTTCATGAGATCCGCCACTTTCTCATCGCTGTCCGTCAGTATGCGTAAGTCACCAGCCATGTGCAGAGGTTTGGCATTCCAAACCGACGGAAATCCCAGAGGTTCATCCTCTTTTACCTTAACAAAGAAAAATCTCTCGTCCCAGAGGTGGACATTCGACATCTTACCGCAGAATGGCGAATATGTTTTAAATTTAGCAAAGGTATAAAAAGACTCGGACTTTCGCTTCGTGGGTTTGTGAAGAGACCGAAAGACACGAGGGTTATAGACTATCCCCAAGTTCGAAGCTAGATAGCAGTCTAGGGCCAAATCTAACCAGCCATTTGGATGTAGCTGGCAGACAGTGATCCCGAAGTATTGTAGGATATCCGCCATCATTTTAGGAAGAGGTAGCCGGAATTCCCTCTCCACATGGCAGCTGTAAACGGACAAGTACCCAACGGGCGGACAGGCGGGTCGCTGATGAGCAGCCGCCAACTCGGTCTCATAGTTCTTGATCTAAGGGTAACGATCCGCCAAATTGGCTAGATCCGAAGCGCTCATACGGGACGAAGTAGACTCCGCCCTAGGCAGCTTTTTCCTAAACGGAGTTGAAGGAGAAGCCTCCATTCCGGAAAATCTCCTAGAATCTATCGCCGGAACAATATGGGTCGCGGCGACGGAAAAATTCTGAGTCCTAACTAAGCGAGTTTGACGACTTCTACTCACCGAGTTGCACAACTCGGTTAAATCACAACTAGGAGTACTCTCAGACGAATCGGAACTCTCAAAAGAAGTGGTCCAACTTATTACAGTTTCAGAGGAGGTGGTCAGATTAAAGAGTTCGATGGTAGACTCAGAGGAAGAACTCATAAACATCTAGAAAACAAAGCGAAAAGATTCACTTACATGAGAGTTAGGGGCTCTGAAGATTCTGGACTCCAGAAAAAGCTCTGGAAAAACTCGAAATAGGATGAGGGAGGAAGACGCAAATGAATCGGTGAGAGAGAAGAGGGAGATGGAAGAAGATATTCACTCTTACCTCGAGCAGTGTGCCTGTGACACCTGTCGTCTAATGAATGGCCTGGAACAGAGTGACCATAAATGCAGTTCATCATGACGGCGTGCGAAGAAGCTCAAAAGCCCTAAAGGACTTCAACGGAACTTAGGGGGGGCTTCTGATAACATCGAGATATTAACCAAGGGATCCAAGAGGATATTTACTAAAACGACAACGTATTGGGAACGCTGGGGAAGCGATGGCGTATCAAGCAAGTCATCTCAGTGGCGGATCTCCTAGATTCCGCCACACGTTATCCGTAGTCAAACCTACGCGAGATCCGCCTATGCATCTCGATCCGCCCGTTCAAGCCGATTCCTAATAAAGGCAATTAATGAACCGTTAATGAGCTAACGGCCACACTTAAGGGAGATCCGTAACCACCATTAATGAGGCATTAATGGAGACTTTCTGGTTACTGTGAGTTACGATCACATGACTATAAATAGCTTGCACCCCAAGCTATTGAGGCACACATTCATTCTCTTCTTTATACCCTACCATTGTCAATATAGTTTATTCTCCTTATTTCATACTAACTTTGGCATCGGAGCTTCCCCCCGTCGAACCTAACGACGCCCCCACAGGAAAGAAAGTTGATCAGAAATCCATCCCTAGTTATCAAAAAAAATATTGAAAAACATTTACAAAATCAATAAAAATATAAAAGAAAATTAGAAAATTTATATCTTTGTGTTGTTTTATTGCCTTTATTTTTGGTACTTATACTAAAAAATTGTTTTTCCGACCGACCTGTCAAGTCACGTCGGGGCCCAAGACCCTTGTTTTTATTTTCAGTCCTTGTAACGGTCGTCTATCGCTTTTCGTTTAGAATTCAAGTAATTTAGGCGCATTTTATTTATTTACTTTATCCAATTACCATTTTACCCTTTGAGAACTAGCTTCTCTGGCACGTCCACATTATTTTTACCATTTTTATTCCACGCAAACGCGTATCAAGATTGAAAATTGGGATATTTCGAAAATATCACCAACAGTTGGAAAAAATAATATTGTTATTTCACCCAAAAAAACTTCAAACTTTACTCTTAAAATATAAGATCTTGAAAATCAAAATACATCTACACAAAGAGGACCTACGTACTAGAATCCATATGGCCTTTGAGAGACCATTAGTAGATTTTGGTACACTTTATTATCGTGGTCTTCCATAGGACTGGGGTTTTTTTATTTATTTTTGGATAAGGTAGCAAAATAGGTATAAAGTTTTTGGAAAAGTATTAATTTAGGCTTAACGTTCAAAATAGCATCAATATAGGCTTAACGTTTACAATATAGCATTAATATAGACTTAACGTTTACAAAATAATGCGAATTTAAGCTTAACGTTCTACAAAATATATACAATTTAAGCTAAACGTCATAATTAAACTAACCATATTATATTCTTTCCCTATTAACTTTATATGTTATCTTTTTATTTAATTTTATATTCTTATTTATTATAATACAATCAATTAGTTTTTTTTCAACATCCACAATATTTAACATTGATATAGTCATAGAAGAATAAAATTAAAATTTTTTATTTTCCAACCCTTTTACCAATATGTGAAGGCTCTATACGGGATTAAATTTTTTTATTGAGATAGTCATGATCGAAATTTAATGGCAATTAAAATTCTCACTCATCTTTACAGACTTATTTAATGAAATCCAACCTAAAATTTCTTTCTTATGTAATGCTAGTAAAAATCTTAGGGTAAATTACACCCATGGCCAATGAACTTTACCCATTTAATATTATGGCCACTGAACTTCAATTCTTAACAGTATGACCATTGAACTTAACACTTTTTAACACAGGTGGCCACTCAACGCCTCAAAACGACTGTTGACGGCCTAAAAATAAAAAATCAAAAGCGTAATGATATTCGAAGTAACTTTAATTCTTGAAAACTTTCGTTTTGAGGTCATTTAAGTGGTGTTTTGTTAAGAGAGAGAATGAGAATTTTTAGAGAGAGAAAGCTCCAAAAATGTGATTTTGGAAAATAAAAAATATGGTTTCATGGTAAACGTCGTTCTGAATAATTTTAATTCTTTAATATTTCATTTTGAGATCGTTAACGGTTATTAACAGCCACTTTGAAGAGTTAGTTAAAATTGAGTGGCCACTGGTGTTAAAAAGTGTAAAGTTCAGTGGTCATACAGTTAAGAAGTGAAGTTCAGTGTCCACGATATTAAAATGGGTAAAGTTGAGTGGCCATGAGTGTAATTTACCCAAAAATCTTAAAAGCTTGTACTTTCATTATTAATTTATGGTAGATAAATAAGTACCAAAAGGGGAAAATATCTTAATTTGAATGGGGATTTTTTTGAAACCCAAACTCCCTCCCTCCCTCACCAGAAAGTAATGATGCCAAACCAAAAAAAAAAGTCATTTCAAGTTATGTGGCTGTCAATTCTTCATTAATTAATGAACTCTACTATTAGTAGTGGGCGCGGGAAATACTGTTAAAATTAATTTTTGAAACAACACAAATAAACTATAAAGTTTTTAAGGAATATATTAAAAAGTTTTAATAATCGAATCATACCATAATGTGGCGCAATTAATCAATACCTTAAATATCAGCCATTTATCAACCCAATCATCATTTATCATTCATAGGTAAAATCAATTAATTTTTCAAAATACATATATATAATTTAATTAAACGAAATAATAAAAAAAAATTAATTCTAAATGTTTTTTTTGAAGACATTTTTTTTTATAGTTTGTCAAATTTCTTAGTTCGAGGTTCGTCAGATACTCTTTAGATGGATTCTCTCTTAATTAAAGTTTTTTGTGTATAATATAACTTGAACTTGAGATCTAATTTAAACAGCTTGAAGCCTTTTAACTACTCAATCCAACTTTAATTAGTACAATTTTATTATTATTAATAACTCGGAACAATTACATCATTAGGCACAAGAGTATGTCATCACTGAATGTGGAGTGGGAGATCAAAAGAAAACGTTGGAAATATATTAGAGAAAAGAAAAAAAAATTGTCCCATCTCCCTTGCTTGACGTCTCTCCTCTCTTTTAGTGTTCTTTGATCTTAGTTCAAGGATCAATCATATCTTCTTCTGTTGATCAACGTAGTTAAGATGTGATCGATAATATGAAGGTCATATTGATCCTTACTTCAGTTGTTTATCACATCAACAGATATTTGCGATACAAGAGGGAACCCGATAACCGGGATCTGTTTCGTATGTGATACTAATTTTTCCTTCATTAGTATCAAAGAGACAAATATTGCGTTTCTATCAGTTCTTGATCCACATTTTTTATTAAATAAATTAGAATATATGTATTTTAATTTTATTTTGTGGAAAAGAAATTTGTGAGATGTGTTTCTGCTTGTTTAAAGCACGTATAGAGACTATAATTACCGAAATAGATTGATTTTGGCTGCTTAAGAATAATCAAATCCAGATTTGATGTATTCCAATCTCGGCAGAGGGTGCATAAAGTGCAAATGAGATTAATCGTATTTATACATTTTCTTTTCTCTAAGTGTTTTTTTTAGAGTTGGAGAGAAGAGCAAAGTAGTGATGAGTGAGCTTTGAGACGCTTCATGGATCGTTGATCGCATTAAATGTGACGTCTTCCCCATTCCATTTTGATATGGATTTGAGACCTGAAAAGCCCCTTAGTACACCATGGTATAACAGGAGAGACTATACTGAGTTTCTGAAGAAAGTAATTTATGATGTAACCACGTTTGTGTTGGTTAAAGTCATCCTTCATGATGACTAGATTTTATGGTATTTTTGAACTATGAGTAGTTTATTGTGTTGCTGGTTTCATTTCTGGTTTCAAAAACTAGGGTAAATTACATACGTGGTATACAACCTTTACCCCAAATCACACTTTGGTGTACAACCAAAATTTTGTCACACTAAACCGTATGAACTTCAAGTGAGCTCTCACTAAAGTGTACAACCGGTTTTTATGACCGGTCAACGCTAGTCAACTATGCCACATCATCATTTTTCAGTTGTAAAATTAAAAAAAGTGGGACCCACTCTTTATGGAATGACTAATATAACCTTATCCCTTATAAAATTACTAAAATACCCCCATCTTCTTCCTTCACCCCTCTTCCTCATTTCTCTCTCTACATCTTCTCTCTCACTCCTCTCTCTCTATCATTGCTAAACTGTTATTTTCTAGATTAATAAGATTTTGAAACTTTTATGTTTAATTGTTATACAAATTTGTGTAATTTCATAATTTATAAATCAATAATTGAAAAATCTCAATAAAAATACAGGAAAAAAGCAAAAAAGAAAAAACAACATTCTAACATGTCCACAATCGAAATAATCAAAAAAATTTCTTTCTCATTTATAAAATATTCCAGTAAGCATGAGTTTCTTTTATTGTTTTGTTTTATTTATTTATTAAATTAGATAATATTATAATAGTCAGAGAACTCCTTCCCGTTTGGAATGGGGAAAATAACCCTAGCCTGCGCCTGATCCTTCTCCAGTGCTGTTCCTCCAGCGGCGGCTCTGCCTCCAGCGGTGTCTGCCCCTCTCGTCTTCCACCAGCGCCGTCGTTGGCTCTGAAAGCTTCTTGAAAGGATTGATTGGTGGTTGCCCAAGCGTGGCCGCCGACAAATCATGATCTCGCATACCTTCACCGGCCTGCAATCTTCTTTCTGATCGGAGAAGGAGACCAAAAGTTAAGTTGTGGATGCGATTTTGAGTAGCCTTTGGACCTACATCGACCGATCCAATCCCGTTGCTGCTTTCAGACTCATTGGAGAGGAGATCTCTGCCTTCTCAATTTTTGAATTTATTTGACACTGATTCTTAATTAATTGAATAATAAAAGAAATTGAATTTAATTGACACAGATTAATATTTGACCATATATTAAATTATTAATCCTCCTGATTTGGTTTCGACTTCTGAAGTTGGAATTGTATACCAATTAAAAGAGGACTAAGAGATAAATGGTAGGAAGAGAAGTGAGAGAAGACGTAAAGATAGAAATGGAAGAGAGGGATTGAAGGTGCGGCGACGGCATGTGGAAACCATTAGCAGAAGTGCTGCTGGTGCTGTTATGGCTGTTTGGTGAAGGGAGGAGAGATTGTGTGCTATTTAGTTGAAGGAATAAGATAAATGGTATTTTAGTAATTTTATAAGGTTTAAGGTTATATGTGTTAGTGTTTTGGTAAAAAAAATTCTATTGGTTGTTTTGATGTTGATTTTGTTTTTGGATATTGTGATATCTATTTCGGTTTATTATTTTTCTTTAGTGATTTATTGTTTTAAGAATAACAAATTATTAAAAGTTTTAAGCCCTTTAATCAGATCATTGTGATAAGTTACAAGACGATTTACACTCCGTAACTCAACTCTCTATGCATAAATACATCTAAATGATTAAGTTGAATATTAGAGTGTAAAAGGTAATTTGTTAGACATAGGTTGCATAGAGGACTTGCTTGTGTTGAATAAACTTCTTACTAAATCATGCAATAACCATTATAGATACGACATCAACAATGACATCAATTAGAAAGTCGATAGTAGATGAACTCAACAAGGACATTGAGTTCAATGAGGATAATTATGAGGTTTAGAGTATTAAGATCAAGTATGTGCCGAATGAGCAAGAGGCTCTCAACCTTTTGTAAATAGTTATGGCTGAACCCGAGGAAGGTATTACTACTTAATACATGAGAGATAATGGTGTTTAGCTCGTGTGGAAGAAGAGAGATTCCACGACCCGCGTCACCCTATTTAGTGCAATAGATGATGACCTCCCTAAGCAATTATGTAAGTTTGAGAATTCAAAAGGCCTATGGGACACTTTGAAGGCAAAGTTTAGAGGAGTGTCTATGAAAAGGCTCTGATCTTTTACAATCAATTTCGACACTTATAAGAAGAGCATTGCCACTCAATGAAGAAGCATCTTAGAGATATGGCTATCATGATCAATGAGCTTAGTGATGCTGGTCACCAGTTGATTGAAGAGAGGGAAGTCCAAGCTATTATCCGCTCATTTGCCAACATTTGAGAGCATATGAAGATGCACCTAACACATCTGAAAGCCGTCATAATCTTTGATATTGTTGTGTGCCACCTTGAACTTTAGGATGGCCGCCTTGCGTCTATTAAGCTCGACATTGAGGCACACTATGCCGTTTCACACTTAGTTGGCAGACAACTATTAAGAGAAGAAACACAAGTGTTTCAATGGCAAGGGCAATGAGTATGCTGGAGAGCCCAACTAGCTGTAATAAAAGAGGAATAAAAGACCAAGGAATAGGAAGAAGTCGAGCATATCACGTGTGAAGTGCTTCAACTGCCAACAGAAAATGCATTTTGCGAAAGACTGCATTGCCCTAAGGTATAGTTAGTTAACTCAAGTGTGAGTGAACTAAATGTATCTAGTAATGTTGAATTCAAACCTTTATGGATTGTTGATTCAAGTGCAAAAAATCATGTGACCAAGAACAAAAGATGCCTTTATTGAGTTGTGGTGCGTGCCAACTGGAACTAGGTGGATCTATACGGGGGACAATTCAAGAATTGAATTATTGAATTAGAATTTGTAGATTAGATCTGCAAGGTGCCAACTCTGATTATTTAAGATGTTCTCTATGCTCCTAAGATTTAGAGGAATATTCTCTTTATAATAACTTTATTAAATCTAGGTTCAATATTTATTTTAGTGATAACAGTTTAAGAATATATTTGAATGATGAATATTTTAGTTTTGATTACCTTGCAAATGACTTAACAATATTATATATTGATTTAAATATTAATAATAGTTTTTTCCTCCATACTTCTTCTTTTTCTTACGTGAATGATAAAGATGTTACATTGTGACATGTTAGATTAAATCACACAGGTCATGATCGAATGAGTCGATTAGAAAAAGAAGACCTAGTAGGTAGTTTGAGTAAAGTTGAAATACCTCCATGTAAATCATACTTTAAGGGAATTAGAAAACCATTTGGAAATGCTTTTAGAGCCGAATTTCCTTTAACTAATTCATTCAAGTATTTGTGGTCCAATGAATATTAGGATTAGACATGAGACCTACTATTTTATTACTTTAATAGATGGCTATATCAAGTATAGTCATGTCTATTTGATGTCTCACAAATTTAAAGCGCTTAACAATTTTAAAAAAAATATGAATTTCATCAAGAATCGATTAGAAAGAAAAATTAAAGTTTTGAGGAATCACCATAGTAGATAATATTTCTCAAATGAGTTCACTCTTTATAAAGTTTATATGATAATGTCTATTGCATTTTATGTTTTAGGTTCTTAATTAGTTTTCACCCTTAATCATTCACACATAATGCAATTTACTTATTCATTTCATTTTATATGTGATTTCTATATCAAAAATTTCAACCCACTTATGATTATGAAAATCAAATTGGGAGTAAAGCATAGTGAAACAATGAATTGTGGGATAAGGTCACCATAATTAATTAATGACTTAATTGACAATAATTCATGTGATTAAAATGCCTTATCTTTTATTGGTACATGTAGATTCAGATTGGGATTCTCTCATGTGTTAATTATTATTATTGGAATCAAGCAGCTACTTCGTAGGGCACCCATAATTAACCAATGACCTAACCTAATTAACAATAATACACCATAATTTATATATGGGCTAATTACTAATCTAGCCCATTTGAGGGGTCTATTAACATATTTGACCCACTTTACTTCAATCTCACCGAATTAGACACTTTCATCCACTTTGGAAAAGAATACCCTTATTTCAATTCACCTTCTCCCTCAGACTCTCAACGTCATATTCGCCATCCCAAACCGACGAAAAGACGGTGGTTTATAAAGAGAAGAGATTATGTTTTCGTTGAACCTTTGAAGAATTAGTGTTTGCGGAAGAGGATTAGGATGGAAAGCTCAAAAAAATGAGAAAGAAAAAAAATCTAACAATTGAACTGCTACGATGTCGCATTTGTGACGTATTCGTCACAAATGCGACAAGAGTTGTCGTATTTGTGACAAAATATGACAATTGTTGTCGCATTTGTGACGAAATACGATAAATTTCATCACAAATGCGACAACAAATGGAGGAAAATGGAGAAAAATAGAGGAAATTGAAACGACACCGTTACAGATGAAGAAAGAGGCAAGACCAACGAGAAAAGCAGACGTATAAGGTAAAAACATACAATTTATACGGAAAATTAAACATAATACTTCAATAATCTCAAAAATCGCTAACGATTGGTATCGGAAATTGAAGAAGATGAACCGAATAAGAAGTTGAAACGAAGAATAAGAAGAAGAACTAAAAGAAGAAGAAGCGGACGAAGCGGAAGAAGAAGAAGTTGGAGCAGTAGCAGATCGACCGATCGAATAGAACTACGGATAATTTTGTCCAAAATGGATGAAAATGTCTAATTTGGTGAGATGGAAGCAAAGTAAATTACATATGTAGGCATCATAGAGGGTTTGCCGGTCTCCGACCCCTTGTCTGACTGTTTTCTTTCTTTTTCAGGTGATCTGAAACTCATTGTCAGAGAATCAAGGATATTCCGATATCAACCTTAATTAAGCCATAAAAATTAAGATGAGAGAGAAATTTGCATAGAAAGTAGATATTGGAGATGAGTAAATTAATCATTTTAATAGCCTTATTAATATTGCATTGATTTTAATGAAAAACCTTAACAGGGTGTTTGTTAGAGGGAACATAGGAGGTGAGATAGAGATAAAAAACGAGATAAGTTACCCATGTATGTTAGATAGAAAAGCCTAATTTGTCCCTCAACTTTTACTATTTATTCCATTTGTTGTGTTTTGAAAATTTAGTAGGGTGTTCCAAATATTTCTCAAGTTAATTTTAATCTTCGAACTTTTAAAACCTAAGTTTGTTTATATATTATTGTAGTATCAATATCAAATAAAATTAATTAAATTTAATCTATCATCTTAAATATATTAGTTAATCCATTTTTTGTGTTTTGAAAATTTAATACAGTATTCTAAGTATTTCTCAAGTTATTCCATTTTTTGTATTTTGAAACCTCAATACAGTGTTCCAAGTATTTCTCAAGTTAGATTGATAAATTAAATTTAATTTGATACTACAATAATATATACCTTCTATTTAAATTTGGATAGAGATAATATAGTAAAATGAATCATTTTTATCCCTATTCTTATCATCTAGGAATTTTCACATACATCTTAATGAGTGAGTGAATTTGCTCATTCATCGTTAGATATAGACTTATTAAATCTAGGCTTAATACATTACCAGCTCCCTAAACTTGTCCAAAATAGTAGATTGGCTCACTGAACTTTACAAGTGTCTCATCAGCTCCCTAAACTTGCTTATTTTGTATCATCAGCTCCCTAAACTTGTCCATAAAAGTAGATTAGCTTTATGAACTTTACAAGTGTCTCACCAACTCCCTAAACTTGCTTATTTTGTAACAACTAAATACAAAAACTTATTAAACCTAAATTCTAAAAATACGTCTCCATCTATTCGAGAGGTAATTTTTTCTTTCAACCTATTATAAGAGTTAGTGTTGCAGGTTTGAGAGATTGAATGGATGAGGATCGAGAGTTAGTATTATGGTTTTTATATTTAGTTGTTATAGAATAAACAAGTTTGAGGAGTTGGTGAGACACTTGCAAAGTTCAGGGAGCTGGTGATATGAAATAAGCAAGTTTAAGGTGCTGGTGAAACATTTATAAGGTTCATGAAGCCAATCTACTATTTTGGACAAGTTTATGAAGCTAGTGATATATTAAGCCTTAAATTTATGTCTCATAATGCTTTGATTCTAATAAAACTAGATCTAATAGTGAATAAGCAAATTCAATTACTTATTAAGGTGGATGGGAAATTCCAGATAACAGCTAGAACAAACGTCAATATGTGAGATAAAGCCCCCAAAGAGTCGGTTTTCAGCAACACGTTGCTATATCCCTTATCCAAAAGCCAACTCAAAGCCTTCAACCACCCACAATGATATGCATAATTCTGGTCCCACAATTTTTTGTCTTTAATTCAACAACTAGAGATATTTTTTAGTTTCATTTTTGAACTCAATTAATTCGAAACCCTCCATTAGTGGTGATGATATCAGATGGTCCACCTCTAAATTTTCTTTTTAAGCTAAATATACACGAGTATTTCAATTTGGTCCCAAAAAAATCATTAGACTCAAAATTTCAAGATGTTTCGTTTTTATGATTTATCAATTTTCCAAACTTATTTAAAATGATTAATTAATTTTATAAACTTATTAAAATAATATATATTTCCGTCAATAAATCAAATCGCTCATATGCAGCTAAAAAGTTTGACTCCATAAAAGCTCAACTGTATTTGGCTCGATTTATAGACGACCCAAATTTAGCATGATGAAACTCGGCTTACAAGCAAACTCGGTTATAGGTGTATTAACAAACTCAATTATAATATTTATAAACTCGCTTGTTAGCACGTTTGGTTCGACTATTTTTTTAATAATAATATTTCTATAAATAAAAAAATGTAAAATAACGTAGTTTTTTTTATAAACTTTAGCTTTATAGGTTTCAAAAGTATGTAGTTTTGTTAAATAAGTTTTAAATAAACATCCAAGATATTATTCATCGAGATAGGTTGGGAACTTCCTTCCCTCGTCTAGTTAATAGTTAGTTTCTCGGGTTTTTCCCTCCATGTAACAAAAAAAAAAAGCTTTAAATAAATATAACTAATGAATTAACGAAGTTTATGAATATAATTAATGACTGCTCGTGAACAAGTACGTGGATAGCTAAATTGAGCGTCGAGCTCGTTAATTTTTTTTTTCTGACAGAATATGAATAGTCAAGTATTCTACTTCTAAATCATATCATCTTAAACTATTTAATTTGGTAATGAAATATTATCAAGATTTAGGAGACAAATCTATATTTTAAGCCAAATTTGATCATTTTGATGTATTCATTTTTTTCTTACAACTAGTATTAGTTTGGGTTAAATCAATTATAAATCCATGTGCAAATTATTGTTTACTAATTTTGACTTTGTTCAGTCAATAAAATATGTACTCTAAAATTATACATCTTGTCAGGCAAGAATTCTAAATATATTTAATTTTTTTAATAAGGTAAATATATTTAATTTAAAAAAGAGATAAAATATATACTTAATAATAAAAGATAAAATAGGAGGGGGGGATTGTGAGGCCTAAAACCAATCCTATTATTATCAAGCAAACAGGATTTTGCCGGGGAGTTCAAAGCGGCCGGCGCGGCAGGGCAAGACGGTTTTGTTTGAAGTGAAAGAGGCAGAGCCGCCGTATAAGTGGGCCCCACACAAAGCGACAGATAGCCCTAGCCTGGCGAAAAGTTGCCACCAACATACAGTTGGAGCCAAGTGGTGGGTTTGAATTATAATTGCCCTTTTTTATTTTATTTTTATTTGTATTATACTTTTATTAACTCTCTCTCTCTCTGAAAAAAATCCTGTCTTTTCCTCTCTTCATTCCTTCCTTCCTTTTTTCTCTGAGATTGCTAGAGAGAAAAGTGGGTCTATAATTGTTGATAATTGGATTTCCCATTTGACTACAACAGAGAAAGGAGGATAATAATGAGAGAGGTTATTAGCATACATATCGGACAGGCTGGTATTCAGGTTGGGAATTCTTGCTGGGAACTCTACTGCCTTGAACATGGAATTCAACCTGATGGAACAATGCCCAGGTATCATCATCTTTCTCTCCTTTTCGTCTTCTCTGTTCCATTTCTCCGTTCTTTCCTGTCCGCTCTGTATGCTTTTGCGATCGTCTTTATTTCATGTGATTCTACCATTCGCGTTTGCGATCGTCTTTTTTAGGTTTTTTTTTTTTTTTACGATTTTATGTGTTTATAGCTTTTTTTTTTCGTTCAGCTTTTGTGATTCGTTTCCTTTTGTCGTTATTTTCTAACATGAATTTAGATTTATTTGAAGAGATCATTTATGTGTTTGTTGTGTGAATAAACCCTAGGGGATGAATTTTATACGATTTAATCGCATCGATTCTATAATGAAAATCGATATCTGATACTTAACTAAAGGAGTTGAAATTTCATTTTCTACTTGAGACATTGGTTTCCATTTCATGAGAGAAATTAAAGCGAACATGGAATGTATTAGGTTAGAGTAGTATTTAAATCTGGTTTTAAGCTCCGTGTGTTAGCTTTGTTAATGGGTTTCGCGATGGGGAAAGTGATAGAATCTCCTTCCATCTTTGTTTTGTTTGTTTTTCCTTCTTAATGTACGTAAACACCCTAGTTTTTCATGGATTTTTAGTTTTAATCGTTGAATGAAAGGCATGTGCAGTCATGGAATGTTATCTATAATGTTATCTATAGTTTCTTTGTGCTTAAAGAATAGGAAGTTAGAAGTAGTTTAGAAGATTATGTTTATGTTTGTAAATAAGTTTGGGTACTTTGCTGGCAAGGAGCGGGAACCTATATCTCTATATTTTAATGTTTAATACGATGGCCACATCAGGCATGCGCTTAGAATTTAACACAGCAAAAGTGGATCCCTTGTTTTCCTTCTGGAAGTTTTTGTTTGATTTTCTGGTCTTGAAGCATTCTCTATTATTCTGTTTATCACTCCCTGATTAGGGTTTATAATTTTTTTCTGCAGCGACACCTCCATTGGTTCCGAACACGACTCCTTCAATACCTTCTTCAGTGAGACTGGCTCTGGCAAGCATGTCCCAAGAGCTATATTTGTTGATCTAGAGCCTACTGTCATAGATGAAATTAGAACCGGGACTTACAGACAACTTTTTCACCCTGAACAACTTATTACTGGCAAGGAAGATGCTGCTAACAACTTTGCAAGAGGACATTATACTGGTATGAATTTATGTTGCAATGTTAAATTAGAAGTTTTGCTCTTATTGTGTGCACTGGCTAATATATTTGTATTGGTGTTGAATACTGCAGTGGGGAGAGAAATTGTTGATCTATGCCTTGACCGAGTGAGGAAGTTGGCTGACAATTGCACTGGCTTGCAAGGATTTCTGGTGTTCAGTGCTGTTGGTGGTGGCACTGGTTCTGGCTTTGGCTCCCTACTTTTGGAACGCTTGTCAGTTGATTATGGAAAGAAGTCAAAACTTGGCTTCACCATATATCCTTCTCCTCAGGTATGTGGTTAAAAACCATGAGCAGAGTACAAAAAGTAAACTATAAAAAGCTGCATCTACAGTATAAAAACATTATTTCTTCCATATATTGAAATCCCCTGCTTCTTCAAATCACAAATAGAGCAGTTTTTTTTATTAGCACTAAGAATTTAATCATTTTCTTTATAAACTTGCTTTTCTATGTCGTTTTAGCCAGTAGTCACCACTCCAAAGCTGTATTGTGTGCATGTGAATTATATGCAAAATTATTTTGCTGTTCTCAAACTAACAGAATGTTTTTTCTATTATTATTTTTACATAATGTAGGTTTCTACTGCTGTCGTGGAACCTTATAACAGTGTACTCTCCACTCATTCTCTCCTTGAACACACAGATGTGTCCGTCCTTCTTGACAATGAAGCTATCTATGATATCTGCAGGCGATCATTAGATATTGAAAGGCCAACTTACACCAATTTGAACCGCTTAATATCACAGATCATTTCTTCTTTAACCACATCACTGAGATTTGATGGAGCCATTAATGTGGATATTACAGAGTTCCAAACCAACCTTGTGCCATATCCTCGCATCCATTTTATGCTTTCTTCTTATGCCCCTGTGATATCTGCTGCAAAGGCTTACCATGAACAGCTATCAGTTCCTGAGATCACAAGTGCTGTGTTTGAACCTTCGAGTATGATGGCCAAATGCGATCCAAGGCATGGGAAGTATATGGCTTGTTGTCTGATGTACCGTGGAGATGTTGTGCCAAAGGATGTTAATTCTGCTGTTGCCACCATTAAGACAAAGAGGACAGTTCAGTTTGTTGACTGGTGAGTTAATATATGATAATTAATTTTCAGCAGTGATTGTCCATTGCCTTTGAGATAAGACATGCTTCAGTATCTATAGCACCATTTTTATGTTCTCCTTTTAATTTCAGGTGCCCAACTGGATTCAAGTGCGGCATTAACTATCAGCCACCAACAGTGGTACCTGGAGGTGACCTTGCTAAGGTGCAGCGTGCAGTTTGTATGATAAGCAATAATACAGCTGTAGCTGAGGTCTTCTCCCGGATTGACCACAAATTTGATCTTATGTATGCGAAACGAGCATTTGTGCACTGGTATGTTGGGGAAGGCATGGAGGAGGGTGAATTTTCAGAAGCACGTGAAGATCTTGCTGCTCTTGAGAAAGACTATGAGGAAGTTGGTGCTGAAGGTGCTGAAGATGAAGATGAAGAAGGAGAAGATTATTGAAATAGTACTTTTTGAGGCATTAGCAGCTGTATGTCTACCCACTTTCCCACATCTTGTTTGTTTCTGGCTGTGTATTAATTGTAGAGAAAATTGTTCATGTCATTGATTACTGAATTTCACTGTGTTTTGGATCTGATCTTTCAGAAGTATTATTTTGGAAATCTATCGTTTTCTTATTCTGAATTGAGGCATTTCAATGTCAATATCTCTAGCACGTTCTTGAAAATATGCAATTTTCTTCGCTTTTAATTGTGGCTTTTCAATACCAATAAAATATGCTTAGGTATTTAGTCTCTGTATTGTGACACATAGTTTCTTTATATTTTCCGAAGCTGTGGCTATATATATATATATATATATTTCAAGCTGGAGTGAAATGAAGCGTTGGAAAAGATGCCTTTTTTTAAGATTTTGGATCTGTTGACGTAGGAATTAGGTAGTTTTTGTCGGAAATTCCTACCTGTTCCCTAAAAATAATTATCGGAAAAGAATCTGTTGTTGGCACTTGGCAACAACTACGATGAATTAATATCGTCTAGAGATGAAGTCATTTGAAAGTGATGGGGAGCTTTTGCATTGCCATATATTATATATATATGTGTGTATATACATACATGGTAGGAAACAGAATCTTTACACCTAATCTTGTTTAACATCAATATGTATGCAAATGTAGATGCATGGTTACATGATTTAGTAATACTCCAATCTGGGCTTGACTTTTTCACGGGGTCAGAGTTTTTGTGCAGAGTCAACACTTGTACGGCACCTTCGGTATTCCGCCACTTCCAAGGTTCAGTCTTTTCCGCCTCCAATGCTTACTGGTTTTCACAATCCCATGGGCTTATCGGGGGAGCGGGAACAACTCCTGAACCCGTTTAGGCGTAGATGCACGCCTTAAGGCGGTAATTAAATAACATGTGCTCTTAATTATAACAGTCCTGCATCCCACATTTAAGCTCAACCAGCTAGCATCCCCTTGTCTGCGTGTCATGACTTTTGTTTAGTGACATTCTCCCTATTCAATTCATGCAACATTCTCATGCATGACTTCTTTGATTGCTCATATTAGTGTGCGGTTCTCTGCCTACTCGTGCTTGTCTCAATCTAAGACGACAGCTAAATAGCATGTGCTCTTAATTATAGCCGTCCCGCATCCCACATTCAAACTCAACCAGCAAGCATCCGCCTTGTCTGCGTGTTAAGACTTTTAGTCCGTGACAGATTTTCAAACTATGATGTTGCATGAACACTCCTCTCTAGTAGCGTTTCTCTGTTTCGTGTCTGAGTCCATCTCTATTCATTTGAAAGCTATTTTATGGAGGTTATGTTTTAGAAATAACGTTTCCCGACTTCTGTGTCGGTATATGTTTCCGTCTCCGTGCAACATAGTCTTCAAATCCTGTGAACAGACTACCTATTATCTTTACTTCTGAAAGCAACAACTAAAACTCCGTCCAAGAGATGTGGACAAACAGAATAAGAAATGCAGACTTGTTCGCGGCATATCTTTCACAGACTTAAGAGAACACTATGGTGTCAGTAGTGCACTGATTGCTTTCTCAGTAATTGCTTCCTGAGTATAACAGCAGCTTTTTGCATAGTTATCATAAGATAGATAGAAATGATGTGTTGACTAATTTGCAAGCCAAAGAAATTGGGAAGTTCACTTTCTTTTCCAAGAATATGATATGAAAGATGCTTTCTGAGAAGTCATCCATGACATAATATAAGACTTAAATATACTGAATAGGATGAGGGGCAACTTGAATTATTTTAGATAGTCAACATTCCTCATATTAGAGTTGTAAGCCTGTAAGAAACATACATATGACATTCATACCCTCAAGGAGATAGCAAGTGTTTGAACAATGGATAACAAAAAGAATATTTGAATAAACATCATTGCTTGGACTTTGCATTTATCAATTCCTCAACTTCTGCTGGTAGCTCAATGTTCAGCCTCTATCTCTAACTGGTATTTTGTCACTGCAATGCTTCGGTCGATCCTGGACAAATGCGAGAGACGGCCGAATTTGATTAATATATAGGTGGGAGATCCCACAGAGCTTCAATAGAATCATGGACAGTGTCCATATACTCCTGCACACCATTTATGGCATATAGAGATGCTGATATTTGTCTCTCAACCTTCATCCTATCAAATTCTGTGAACTCCTTGTCATTTGTCTCAGGCAGCTCTATATTTCTGGGGAAATCCAGCACTTCTTGAGTGAACGAAAACCTATCGAATCCCGGTGCAAAATCCCATGAAAGATCATCCCGATAAGAACCGAATTCAAGTTCCTCTCTATAGCTGCTCATGTCTGGTTTACTGAATTCGAGTTCCTGTCTACAGTTACTCATGTCTGGTTTATACACATCGTCGAAAACCTGAGTGTCGTTTATTATCTCACTAGACGGAGTATTGTTATCAGTATAACTTATCATGTTGCTGGTGCTGCTGCTGGTGCTGGTGCTGCTGCTAGTAGTTGTGCTGATAGTGGGTATGCTATATGATGGGGTAGAGATTTCCACAGGTTCTTCTTGTTTCCTTTGTTGTTGCTTTCCTGATTTCTTATTGTTGAGGAGATCACGGATCCTGGAAGCAAGAGGCGAATCCAAGGAGACTTGAGTGACGAAGTTGGTGCGAGTGTTTGATCCGCGGAGGAGGCAGGCAGCTTCGTCGTAAGCTTTGGCAGCTTCTTCAGCAGTCTCAAAAGTGCCAAGCCACATCCTAATTTTCTGTGTAGTGTCTTTGATTTCTGCTACCCATCTGCCTGAAGGCCTTTGCCTAACACCAACAAATTTATTGTTATTGTTGCTGTTTCGGGCTCTCGGTTTGCTTGTTTTGTTCATTGATTTCTTCTTATGTTGCTGGAACTCAAATCCCATTGAAGATTTTTGCAGAAACAAGGAAGAAATTGATGTGAAGAGGACAGAGGAAGAAGGAGAAGATGTAGGAATATAAAAGAATTATTCCAAGTCTCTGTCTAAATGTCCTTGTTTAGTTTAGAATGGAGATTATATATATATATATATATATATATATATATAGACATTGAAAGGCTCCCCCGAGTATTTTAAGAGTAATTTGTTGGTCATGATTGGGATATGCAGACTTGTTTTACAATATAGACAAATTAAATTTCCAAAGAACCTTTTTTCTTCATCTTTTGTTTACCTTAATTTTGACTCCAACCGAAATGTCTGGATTATCCTTATATTAGTTTTTAGTAGGATGGTTGGGGGTGTTTGTTTCACCTCTTAGCAAGGTTATTAAAAAAGCTAGATGCTAATTTAGCGGATAAGATATTCGGAGATAAATAAATAATTAGGCTCAAACATTTTTACAAATATCGACCCTTACTCAATTCGCAATGGAAAGGGAAGAACGAAGACAACTGACTACCATTAAAAGTCAAACTATGTGGAAGTTCCCGTAAAAAGAGTTCCATCAGGCTCGTTTAAAAGGAAGCAAGACTTATTAGAAAGTATGCGTACGAGCTTGCTATCGAGGAATTACTATATAAATGTTATTAAAATATGTAGTATACTATCAAAATAATAACATAAAATGATTTAATAAAGAAAAAATTGTATATTTGTAATATATTCTTTGAAAATATATTAACAACAACATTTAGGGTCCGTTTGTTTTACTTACTGTTTGCTGTTTACTGTTACGGTTTGCTGTTTGCTGTTAGAAAAAACTGCTTTTTCAAAAAGTAGAGATTCTCTGCTTTTGTAAAAGGCTACTTTTCAAGTGTAAAAAGCAAACAGGAGGTCATTAACCAAACACTTAATGCTGCTTTTCAACTGTAAAAGGCAAACAGGAGAAACCTAACCAAACACCTAAAACTCTGCCTTTTAAAATGAAAAGGCAAACAGAAGGTGAAAAGTAGGTAAACAAACACCCCCTAAAGTGTTAACTTATTATTGACACAATTCAAATAAATAAGAAATAATGTGCATAAGTAATATAATTCAATACAATTTTCTTAAAGTCTTAAACCAAATCATGGAAACAAGCAGTGAATACAGTTAGTTATTTTGCTTCAGTCCAGGCAACTTTTTTTCTTTAACACTTCATTTCAGAGCAATTTGTTATTTTGCTTCAAACAACTTATAAAATAGTGTTTGATATTGAGTAGAAAACAATGGTTGATTATTGTTTGTAAAAAAAAAAAATATATTTTTTCCTAACTGAAGTACCCTCCAATTAATATTATAAATACTCCAAAAACAACTCATGTTTTTTTTTTCCTGATTGAAGTACCCTTGAGATTAATACTGCAAGCACTTCTAGGTGATATGAAGGTCTCCCAAAATAGATTAAAGTTTAATCACCTAAAAGCAACTATAATACAAAATTTGGCAACACAATCTTAGGCAATTATTTATAATAAAACCATATTTATATTATGGTAAATAAAAAAAATTCACATTTGACCCTTTTACAAACATAATTTGTGTGATTTAAAAATTTACAAATAGTGATATATGGTTTGTGCAGTTTACAAACTTAGTTATTCCTACCTTAAAAATGATCGATTTGGGGTAGTTAAAATACTAAATTTTTACAAATTACTTCATTACTTTATAAATCAACTAAACAACAAATATTTTTTGATCGAAAAATTGATTACGCAAACCACATACATACAAGTGTCGTTTTTGTACTTTCCCCTTTATATCATGGCATCTATTACACTATTCATTAATTTAACTAACAATTACATTTATATTGATTGGAAAATTAATTAATTATTTCATACTAATCAAAGGAAGATGATTTAGATTTTAAATGGAGGTATCAAAATGAATAGTTGATCATTAAATTGTATTTCATTGAAGAATATTAAATGGGGAGAAAAAGGTAATTGCAGAAGCCCAAAAAATGTCCTGAAACTTGGTCATTAATATGAAGTTTTGATTGTTTGTGGATTTTTTTGTAAATATTTATTAAAAGTCTGTGAAACTTGGTCAACATATGAGAAGAGAAGAGAGTGTAAGTTGTTGCCACTTGGAGCCACCAAAAGTGATCCAACCTCTGTATAAACCCAAAAGCTAAGCTCCAAACCATATTCATCACAAATTCTGAAATATAATATACATATATACAGACTGACTCGGTCAACCACTAATTTTCTATTTCATTCATTAGTATGAATTCAGTCTTATTAATAATCACTAAATGAATTGTGCTCATTCACCGTTAGATCAAGACTGATTAAATATAAACTTTAGGATGTTTTGAATCTCTATCCCATTTTTTTCTCAGTCTTAATCTAACGGTGAATGAACACAATTCATTTGGTCATCAGAGTCCATGTGAATACTACTATTAGTTTATCAGTATGTTTTGGTTGAAATTTAACACCTTATAGTTAGAGATAAATACAGTTCGATATAATTTAGAAATTTTAAATTTTAAATTTTCAAAATTATATCTAATAAAATTAATGGATACAATCTAGAATTTTCAATATTTTTTTCTCAGTAATATTAGGAATTTAAAATCTCCAAATTGTATCTAATTAGGTTAATGTCCAATTCAGTTCAGTATAAAACAAAAAGTCAATGATTCAATGTAATCCTAAATCTTTTTATTCGGATCGGTCCAGTTAAAAATCTCCAAAATCTACACTGAGGCCTATATATTAGATTGTCACCTTACTAATAAGTCTCAGTCTCTCTGTCCATTTTCGATATGAAACTCGGTTTATTTCTACTTCCATCACCATTGTTTAGAATTGCTTTTTGTTCATATTTTTTTATTCCGGCGCTATCCATTCCGAACTGGGTGGTTATAAGTGAATTTTGAAAAATTTACTCAAAATTTAGGGTGTTTGATTCTTTTTTGTTCGTGACAATTTTCAAATATTATTTAGAGAAAAAGAATAAAAAAATGTAGATAGTTCCAAGAATTCACTTTATGAATTATGATGATCAACCAACCGTTGAGATAGTCAAACCTTTCCTTTGTTATAGTATCATGATTGTCCATACATACATTCTCCATTGAATTTACAGTCATAAAAGAACAATAATGCTTCAAGAAAATAATTTAATATAAAAAATAATGTAAATTAATAGTATATATCTTTAAAATGCGTCAACACAATATTATTGAAATACCTCAAACAAGTAAAAAATAATATTCATATGTAATATAATTCATCAAAAACTATGAAATATTATATTTAAAGTCTTAAACCATATCATGAAAATAAATAAATAACACAATTAAACAAAAATATCTGAAAATAATAAACACAATTTACCAACAATCATAAAACAATGTTCGAAAGTGCATTATAATAAAGTAAAACATAAAAAACGTTTTTTTTTTGTTTCGATTGTTGGCTAAACAACCAAAAAACGTCCATAACCCTAACTTGAGAAAAATCGGAATGAATTGTGAATTTCAGATAAACGATCTTTTTCTTCAAACACTATATGTACCACAATATAGAAGTGGGATAAGATGTGATGAAGCATTTAGGCCTCAAAGCCCACGAACGACGCTCCATAATAAGAGACCAACTAAGTGATCACGATTGGAGAAAGACCAGGGTAGTAATTGTTGAAACACCTTTCCACGTAATTTTGATTTGACAAAATTATTTAAGTATAATATATTCTAAACACACTTAGTTTAAATGCTTTGATTTATTCTACTAATGCGTTTGTTCAATGTTGAGTTAAATTGTTTATAAGACACAAGATTAAAAGGTCCAAGCCCAATACGGAAGTCAAAGCCCAAGTCAAACAGACTAAGGCAACTCGGCCCGCGTATGTCAAAAACGTTGTCGTTATGGACAAAACGCAACTCAGCGGAAGAAGGATCTAGAAGACCTTCAGGGAACAACTTCGGGACGAAGCTGCTGAGTTGATTCGACAAACAGTACAAGACAGTAGCTGGCTAAGGAAAACTTCCAGACAAAGTGTTTCCACTTTGGGTAAAGTTCAGACGACACAGTATGCTGTCTAGTTGACATTACCATAAATGGAGAGACACTCTGCCGAGCTGACCAAAAGTTGACCGAGGACAGAAGATACTCAAATCTGATTGGCCAAGAGCTCTGAGCAAGTCAGGATGACAACGACAGGAAGCCGTTTCCCTCCAACGGTTATTTCGAAATTTGAAATGACCGATGCCTCAGACGTCTCTATAAATAGTGCTATCAGTTGCTTCATTCCATAGAGAACTTGATCAAGCCATTACGCTGACCAAATTTCTACGAAAAGTTCTCCAAGCAAAAGCAAAGCAATCTTACACTATATTTCATATCTTTTGTGTAAAAGTCTAGAGTGATTATTCAATCATCTAAGGTGTCTTAGCAATCATTGTTTAGGACAAACATTTATCATTTCTAGAGATTAGAAAGGAGAGGCTGAGTACTCGGTTATAGTACTCAGCGAGAGATTAGGATTGAGTAGAGGTATAGAGGAAGGTACTCTTGTTATACTCAGTTGCTAAGATTGTAAAAGGTTTGATGCTCTACCGTTAAAGAGCTCAGTAGAGAATTCGAAATCTCGGAACGTGTTCCGGGGACAGGACGTAGGCTTGGAGGCCGAACCTGGATAAATCTGCTGAGTAACATATTTCTAACCTTTAACTCCTTTATATATTTATTGCTTGCTTAAACAAAAACTGACCAAGTAAAGAGGTCAAGCTGAGTTGTGCGCGTTGAATATCCGAGCTTAGGAATAGACTCTAAGTGCTATCTCCTGACTCAAGTAAAGAAACTGACCTAGTCACTAGTTGACTAAGCCAGTATCTTGCTATTCACTCAGCGCCGTTGTCCAAACCTTTTTCTCACGAAAAAGAAGTCTGCCCTAAGTTTAATTTTTTTAAATAGTTCCTAACCCCCCCTTGGAACTATACTTGTAACGTTATAAGGGACCAACAAGTGATATCAGAGCTTAAAAGCTCACTGTAAAAGGTTTAACCACCTTGAGCTGATCCCCACTATGGGCGAAAACAGCACTCGGTTTCTCCCAGGAAACCAAACAACTCAGATCTTACCTGAGGGGCTGTCCATTACTCGGCCTCCCCTATTCTTCGGGTCTAACTATACCTTTTGGAAGAATAGGATGAAAAATTTCATTCAGGCTACAAACATGAGTGCCTGGCTATCCATAGTCCAAGGCCCATTTGTACCTGTCGAAGTTGTGGCTGGCCAAACAGTTGTTAAAGCTGAGGCCAAATGGACAGAGGATGATCTCAAGAAGCTACAAATCATGCTTCGGCTATAAATATGCTTCAATGTGCGCTCGATGCTGCAGAATATAATAAAATCTCAGATTGTGAGTCGGCGCAAGAGATCTGGAAGAAGCTGGAGGTCACCTACGAAGGAACCAATAAAGTAAAGGAGTCCAAGGTGAACCAGCAGATGAGACTGCACGAGCTGTTCGAAATGAACAATGATGAGGGTATATCTGACATGAATGCTAGGTTTACCAACATCATCAATGAGCTCAAGAGACTTGGGAAGATCTTCACTGAGGAAGAACAAGTCAAAAAGATACTCAGGAGTCTTCCTAAAGACTGGCAAGCAAAGAAGACCGCTGTTGAGGAAGCTCAGGACTTAACCACCTACAAATATGACGAACTCATCGGCTCGTTGCTGACCCATGAGATATCAATGAAAAATTTCGAGGTGAAGGAAAAGTCTGAAGACAAGAAGCAGAAATCTCTTGTCATGAAAGCTGACTCCACTAATGGGAGCTCAACAGATGATGAGGAGATGGTATGTTCACAAGGAAGATGAAAAGGCTGTTCAGAAAGAATGACAAATATTCTAAGAAGCCTTACAGAAAGTTTGATAAGTATAAAGCTGAGTCCAGCGACAGCAAATGCAGGAAAGACAACTCAAAGCCCATCACATGCTTTGAATGTCATCAAACTGGCCATATCAAGTCAAGCTGCCCCACGATGAGGAAGGATAAGAAGAACGGCAAAAAGGCAATGGTGGCTACATGGAGCGACAGTGATGAGTCTTCATCAACAGAAGCTGAGGCCACCGAGTCAGCGAAGATTTGCTTCATGGCTGACGAACTTGCTGAGCCGTGCGTCTCTGAGCATACTGACCCCTCCATTGCATCTGATGATGAGGAGCAATCAAATGAGGTAATATCACTTTCCCAGCTCAGAAACGAAATGGGTAATGCCCTGAGTGACCTCTATACACTTGTTAAGAAGTGTAATAAGAAAATTAGAGCACTCAGCAGGCGCTGTGACGAGGTTGAAGAGGTCAAGCTAAGTGACCTCAGATTCCTTCTTCAGGACAACTCAACTTTGCATGATAATATGGAGATCATACATAAGTCTGTCTCTGAAGTCCAATCAGATTCAAAGAAACTGAGAAAGGACGTCACAAATATCCAGAACCAACTAAAGGTTCAAAACAAAAGAAATATTCCTCTGAATGCTCAGTACCGAAGTACTGGTCAGTAGAAATGGAATCCCCAGCGGAATGTCCAGTGTGACTTTTGTGGGAAGAAAGGACACACCACAAAGGTGTGCTGGCATGCTCAGCACTGGGGTGCTCACCAGTCAGTGAGAAATCCTAAACGGAAGGTCAGCTGTGACTTCTGTGGAAAGAATGGTCATACTGTCCAAGTATGCCGCCATAAAATAAAATATGATACTTTACCTAACAAGCAAGGACCCAAAAAGAATTGGGTACCTAAAAGTAACTAGTTACAATGCAGGTAAGCCTGAGGTGTGCTGAGAAGTCAAAGATGTGGTATATTGACAGCGCATGCTCGAGGCACATGACTGGTGATGAAACTCAGTTCATCACATTTGAGCATAAACGAGGAGGAAGCGTAAGTTTTGGAGACAACAAAAAGGGTAAGATAGTAGGGTCAGGAACCATCGGAGGTAATCCTACTATTGAGTCAGTCTCCCTAGTCAGCGGACTCAAATATAACTTACTCAGCGTAGCTCAGCTATGTGACAATGGGAGAAAAGTTATATTTGATGCTACTGGATGTAAAATATACGAGGGAAAAACAAATGAGTTAATTTTAACTGCCCCTCGGATTGATAATGTCTTTATGCTAGACTTAGAGAAAAAGTTTTCAAAAACTGTATGCTTAGTTTCAAAGGAAGAAAATTCCTGGCTATGTGATAGGGGTCAAAAACCCCTATCTTTGGGTACGGTTTTAGGACGGTTTTTAGGTTTATTTGGCTAATAAGCGAGCAATTCTCGCATTTAAATGCTTTTGTGTGAGTTAGTTAGAAATTGGAAGCATTCTATTTACTTTTCGTCGTTTAGGCTCGTTTTGTGATCAATTTAGGCAAATACGGCCGAAATAACACGCATAATAGAATTCCGTTATCTTTTGAAGCTAATTGGTCCGTCAAAAGTCGCACCAAACGAAGCGTTTGCTCAAAATAAGCGATTGACGGATCAATTCGGCTTTTGGACTAATGTTTTCTGGAGTTTTTATGCGTGTGCAGGTGTAAGTTCAGACGAAAAAGGGTTTGGAAGTCATCCGGTACGGATCGAGCGCGCTTCGGGCGAAAACGCTCGGCGAGCAGGGCCCCCGGGGCCATTTCTGCTCGCCGAGCAGGCTATGCCTGCTCGCCGAGCAGGCCACCAGGCGCCTGCTCGGCGAGCAGGGGCTGCTCGTCGCAATCCTGCTCGGCGAGCAGCCTTTCCTGCTCGGCGAGCAGACCTGCGGGAATTGGTCAAAAAGACCAATTCCGCCCCCACGAAGCCACGTTCGGCCCCACGTCTTCCTACACCAACAAGGACACGAAATTAGGTCAAAACGAGGCCCGAGACGCGTCTATAAATAGAAATTTTCAATTGTAAATTAGAGATCTTTTGTTTTTGTAATTTTCTTATCTTCCACCTCGAGAAATCCTCTCCACCTCCTCCAAAAACCTTCAAACCTCCATTGAAGATGCCTCCAAAGCTCCATTCACCGAGGATTGCTCGAGCTCCATCCTTAAGTCCTAGGAAGACGCCTGCATTGGTTGACAGGTTCCCTGAAAGGGATTTTTCTTCTTTTATATCTTGTTTATCCTATGATACATGCTATGAATCTTAGGCTTATTGTAACTTCGTGACAATGTTCTCCATCTTTGATTAATATAATAGTTTTGTTTCTTCAATTGTTTTAATGCTTTGAATCTTTGTCTTACGCTTTGTTTGATTGGTTTAACTCATTCGATAATCCCAAAATCAAGTTGGCACATATTGCGAGCTGAATCTGACCTAGTCAGTGCCTATAGGATTGACGACCCTATAGAAGATTAAGCCCAAATTACTGAGCCTTAGAGCTAGTTTCGGCCTTACAAGGGAATCACGAACTAGGAACTTTAGGAGGATAGGTCGGGTTAATCGCCTCGAACACAAGTGACTTAGATTTTAATTCAATTGTTTAAACAATCTATTTCCATTATCATCGTATCCCTCCATGATCCTTTAGATGATTGCATTGACAAAAGATCACTTAGGAGTAGTTTAACTTAATTAGGGGTAGAGTAATTTAGTTAGGGTTAGAATAACTTAGTCAGAATTAGATAATCTAGTTAGGATTAGTGCAAACCAACCTAGGAGTAGATTAATTAAACAAAACCAACTCAAACCCCTTAAGCCTAGATAACATCCGAGACTTAGTAATTCGGTACTTGCAGAAATAAATCCTGTGGACGATAACCTGGACTTAAACCCAGAAATTTATTACTTGATAACGACGGGGTACACTTATCCCTTAGATCGGGTTCTTCACGGAATCCGCATCAAGTTTTTGGCGCCGTTGCCGGGGATTGTAGATTAATTCTATAAATACCCGACAACCGCCAATAATCAAGTTTTTGGCGCCGTTGCCGGGGATTTATTTCTTCTGCAATATCGAACCAAAGGTTGATTTGTTAGTTTAGGCATTCATTGTGAATATCTTTGTTTATATCGTTTATACTTGTTGATATATGATTTCTTTATACGTTTCTATACTTGTTCATATCTGTATACTGTTACTTATCAACTTTTGTGCTAGAACTTCACTTTTTCTCAACATTCTCTGATCAATGAATTGGCAAGAAAAAGTCGAGTGGCAAGCTCAAAAGTTTACTATCCCATCAAGACAATACATTCATACCCTGGAGAATGAGGCTCCCAATCCCTCCATGGCCGACTTAAATGAGAAAATGGATATCTTGATGGCAAATCTGAGCCTCAACACCAATGAAAGTGTAAGTTTTGTGGGTAATCACCAAAGGTATAATTCTAACCCCAATTCTTACAGCTTTTATGGTAGTGATTGGAGGAGACCTCAACACTCAAATCTGTCCTACGGGAACCCTAACATATTGAGGCCTCCAAATAGGTTTGTTAATGAGCACAGGGAAAACGAATTGGGAATGTTCCCTTACGAACAAGCAAGCCAAGTTCCTCCACAACCCTCTAGCTCACGAGATGAGGTGCTGTCCCTTTTGAAAGGAATATCAGCCCGACTTACAATCAACGAGGAGGTTTGCAAGGAATTGAGCAACCAACTGGCTCAAATAAACCAAGAGATGCAAAAGCAATCCCGAGATGCTCTCCCAAGCATAAAGGAAAACATAGAAATCCCACAACGGGAATCAGCTCAAGCCATCTCTTTGAGGAATGACAAAAAGGTAGAACCAAGTCCACTATCACATGCATCACTCGAGGTAAGTGAAGAACCGGAAGCGGTAAGCAACCCCGGTTCAAAATCTGAAATTCTAAATCATGTGGTAGAGATAAAAGATCAAATCAAAACTTGTGTATCTCAAGTACCTTTTCCTCAAACATTAGAAAAGTTTAGGTTTGTTTCATGCTCAGAAGTTTTCATTCTCTTCGACCTACCAAGAGAATCCAAAAGGGAGCAAACCAAACTTTTTCATAATATGTTTAAATTCGGCCTCCTGCTTTCATTAAACTTATTAGAGGCTCTTAATCCGTTTTGTAGGTACGGATTATTTATTCAGGAATTTGAATTTCTAACGCGAGTAGAAGCATACACCTAGGCGGGAATTCTATGTCGAGCTCACCGACTATAACGTAGCGCTTCTTGGGAGGCAACCCAAGTTTCAATAAAACTTTTCAGGTTTGTTTTATTTAGATTATACATTGATCCTTTAGTTTAGTCTTTTTAGTTTTCTTTTACGTTTTTTTTAAAGTGTTCGTTAAAAAAAATAAATAAAAAAAAATAAGAAAAAAAAAAATAAATAAATAATTAAATAAATAAATATTTTTTTTAGTTGTTTAGTTTTATTTTATTTATTCTTATTTTTATTTTTATTTTTTATTTTTAAGTTTTTAGGTTCAAAAAAAAAAAAAAAAAAATTTTTTTTGGCCCCAGGAGGCCCAGCTCGGCGAGCAGGGCCCTGCTCACCGCGCGCTGGGCGCTGGCGCCCAGCACGCCGCTGGGCACTGGCGCCCAGCGGCGGTGCTCGGCCGCGATAAGGAATTTTTTTCGAGATTTTTTTTTTTTCTCCCGAACGAAGCTGAAATAAATAAATAAATAAATAAAAAAAAAAAAAAAATTTGCCACCGCAAATCGTCAAGCTTTTGCGATTGCGATAAAATCCGTAAGTTTTCTTCTCCACCCTAACTTTTTACACTCGTACTTCATGATTTATGATGCAATGTTGGAACTTATTGCATAATTTTAGTGTGAGGAGGAGGGGTAGACAAACTTACAAAAATTGTATAAATTTTTAATTTTTGTTGCGTCGTGTCTAGTTTAGGTTTGCGTTTTGGTGTTTTGTTTATGTTTTTGCATGTTTAGGACCTAAAACCGTGAACCTCCTTCGAATCTGAACTTCGTTATTTGTCTTTGAGGGCTGAGAACCGAATCTAAAATTGCATGACAACTAGTTTAGGTGTAGGACACAACTCTTGTATCTGTAAAAGCATGAGCTAAGGTTTGCATTTAGACCCTACTTTTGAAGAAATGCTAAAATCATTACTTAGGTAGATAATTTAAGAATTGAAGGCATGTGATGTTAAACTTGAGTTTGGGAAAAACTAGTAAACACAAAATTGAAACCCAAAGAATTGTGAGCTGAATTTGAGCCTAAGAGCGAATATCGAAAAGCTTTTTTTTTTCTTGACATTTTTGTGTGAATGCTTTGACTTGTGGAAGATTACAGATTTTGCACCTAATACTGTGTTGAACCTACATGCAATGATTTGAGATGATAAACGATGAATCAGCCTCATTAGAATTAACCTTTTCTTTACCTTATTTTCTCTTTTTCATTCACTCTAGGAAGCCCCTTTGAGCCGACATTTTTGTAGTTTGTAGATTTTTCTTTCGTTCTAACCCGTTTTTGCGAACCACAACTTGGTTCGCTACTTAACCTTTGTTTTTGCAAAGCTCGAATTGAGCCTTTGTTTTTCTCTAGCGCTTTATCGTTGTTTATGGCATTATAGTAGCAAGCCAAAAGGCTAAGAGGTGAATGAGCATCACTATCCCAAAAGAAAAAAAAAAAAAAAAACAAAAAAACAAAAAAACAAAAAACAAAAAAATCACAAAAAAGAGAAAAGAAAAGAGACGAACAAAAGGGAAGAATTTCATTCCCCAGTTCCTAAAAATAAAAACGTCTCAAAAAGAAATCCAAAATAAGGGATGAATAAAAAGCTCAGTCACTCCGTATTTGCTAAAGCCATTTTAACCTTGTTTTTTTAGCGCTAGAGCTTTTAACCTTTGTTGTACCTTTAACCCTCTAACCACATTACAACCCCAATTAGAGGCTGTTTTTGATATCATCGGAGTCATGTAGCATAGTAGAGGAACTCGGATGAACGTGCAAAATCAGCGTAATCCTAAGCAAGAACATAAGCCGAGAGTAAACACCTTAGCCACCAAAAATTGTGTGAATGAGTGAACTACCTATGGTGATGTGTTTTACTTAGCAATCCCCTTAAACTCGTTTAATTGAACATGTGTCCATTTGCTTAAAACTATGACCCATGATAATTGAAATGCGGCTTTTGGATATCGTGTCTCTACTTTGTATTTCCGAATCCATGTAATTACAGATGTTCGAAGTTGTGTCAAGCACCCAGTCAAACCGGGAGGTTTTCTAGCTTGCTTGTGGTGGAGGGTTTAGTTTTTTTAGTTTACTTGGGGACAAGTAAAGTTTTAAGTGCGAGGAGGTTTGATAGGGGTCAAAAACCCCTATCTTTGGGTACGGTTTTAGGACGGTTTTTAGGTTTATTTGGCTAATAAGCGAGCAATTCTCGCATTTAAATGCTTTTGTGTGAGTTAGTTAGAAATTGGAAGCATTCTATTTACTTTTCGTCGTTTAGGCTCGTTTTGTGATCAATTTAGGCAAATACGGCCGAAATAACACGCATAATAGAATTCCGTTATCTTTTGAAGCTAATTGGTCCGTCAAAAGTCGCACCAAACGAAGCGTTTGCTCAAAATAAGCGATTGACGGATCAATTCGGCTTTTGGACTAATGTTTTCTGGAGTTTTTATGCGTGTGCAGGTGTAAGTTCAGACGAAAAAGGGTTTGGAAGTCATCCGGTACGGATCGAGCGCGCTTCGGGCGAAAATGCTCGGCGAGCAGGGCCCCCGGGGCCATTTCTGCTCGCCGAGCAGGCCTCTGGAGGCCTGCTCGGCGAGCAGGAGCCTGCTCGCCGAGCAGGCCATCAGGCGCCTGCTCGGCGAGCAGGGGCTGCTCGTCGCAATCCTGCTCGGCGAGCAGCCTTTCCTGCTCGGCGAGCAGACCTGCGGGAATTGGTCAAAAAGACCAATTCCGCCCCCACGAAGCCACGTTCGGCCCCACGTCTTCCTACACCAACAAGGACACGAAATTAGGTCAAAACGAGGCCCGAGACGCGTCTATAAATAGAAATTTTCAATTGTAAATTAGAGATCTTTTGTTTTTGTAATTTTCTTATCTTCCACCTCGAGAAATCCTCTCCACCTCCTCCAAAAACCTTCAAACCTCCATTGAAGACGCCTCCAAAGCTCCATTCACCGAGGATTGCTCGAGCTCCATCCTTAAGTCCTAGGAAGACGCCTGCATTGGTTGACAGGTTCCCTGAAAGGGATTTTTCTTCTTTTATATCTTGTTTATCCTATGATACATGCTATGAATCTTAGGCTTATTGTAACTTCGTGACAATGTTCTCCATCTTTGATTAATATAATAGTTTTGTTTCTTCAATTGTTTTAATGCTTTGAATCTTTGTCTTACGCTTTGTTTGATTGGTTTAACTCATTCGATAATCCCAAAATCAAGTTGGCACATATTGCGAGCTGAATCTGACCTAGTCAGTGCCTATAGGATTGACGACCCTATAGAAGATTAAGCCCAAATTACTGAGCCTTAGAGCTAGTTTCGGCCTTACAAGGGAATCACGAACTAGGAACTTTAGGAGGATAGGTCGGGTTAATCGCCTCGAACACAAGTGACTTAGATTTTAATTCAATTGTTTAAACAATCTATTTCCATTATCATCGTATCCCTCCATGATCCTTTAGATGATTGCATTGACAAAAGATCACTTAGGAGTAGTTTAACTTAATTAGGGGTAGAGTAATTTAGTTAGGGTTAGAATAACTTAGTCAGAATTAGATAATCTAGTTAGGATTAGTGCAAACCAACCTAGGAGTAGATTAATTAAACAAAACCAACTCAAACCCCTTAAGCCTAGATAACATCCGAGACTTAGTAATTCGGTACTTGCAGAAATAAATCCTGTGGACGATAACCTGGACTTAAACCCAGAAATTTATTACTTGATAACGACGGGGTACACTTATCCCTTAGATCGGGTTCTTCACGGAACCCGCATCACTATGGCACAGGAGACTTGGTCATGTAAGCATGGACCTCCTGGCCAAATTAGCAAGAAAGCAATTGGTTGAGGGACTGCCTGAACTTAGATTTGAAAAAGATCAATTATGCCACGCTTGCCAAGCTGGAAAACAAACCAAACAATCTTTTCATAGCAAAAACATTGTCTCAACTAAGCGTCCGTTAGAATTACTACACTTGGATCTCTTCGGTCCAGTCCAGCCGCTGAGTCTGGGTGGAAAAAGATTTTCCTTGGTCATTGTAGATGACTTCTCTCGGTACACTTGGGTCATCTTGCTGAGTAGCAAGGATGAGACCTTTGAGACATTTTCAAATTTGGTTAGAAAACTTGAAAATGATAAAGACCTAAAACTAGCTCACATCCGAAGTGATAATGGTGGAGAATTCAAAAACCAACAGTTTGTTGAATTCTGTGAAGCCAGCGGCATTGACCATAACTTTTCTGCTCCTAGAACGCCTCAACAAAATGGGGTTGTTGAAAGGAAGAACAGAACACTGGTTGAAATAGCCAGGACAATGCTGAGTGAGCATAGGCTTCCAAAGTACTTTTGGGGAGAAGCTGTTAACACAGCATGCTATATTCTTAATAGGGCTCTTGTTAGACCTATACTAAAGAAAACCCCCTATGAGCTTTGGAAAGGACGAAAGCCCAACATTGGATACTTTCGTGCCTTTGGCTGTAAATGTTTTATTTTAAACACTAAAGATAGCCTAGCTAAATTTGACTCAAAAGCTGATGAAGCTATCTTTTTAGGCTACTCAACAAACAGCAAAGCATACAAAGTTTTCAATAAACGAACTCAAGTTTTAGAAGAGTCAGTACATGTTGAGTTCGACGAAACTAACCCTGCAGGAAGATATCTGCCGCTAACCGAGGATGATCCACACTCAGGACCCGCTGATCAAGATACAGCTGCTGAGTCATTCCCTCAAGGGCTGACCAAAGGTAAAAGTGAACCAAATATTGTTTTCACTGACTAGTCTTCAGCTGCAGAGATTGTTGAAACACAGAGAACACAAGACAGCAATCTACCCAAAGAGATAAGGATTCCAAGAGGGCACTCAGAGAGTGCAATCCTTAATGCCGCTGAGAATACCCTGATGACAAGAAACCAACTCAGGAGGTACCTCATCAATGTAGCCTTCGTCTCAGTTCAGGAACCTAAGAACTTCGCTGATGCTGAGGAAGATGAATTCTGGATGAGCGCAATGTAAGAGGAACTTGATCAATTCAGAAGAAACGATGTATGGGAGCTAGTGCCACATCCAAGGAGTCAGAAGACCATTGGAACAAGATGGGTCTTCCGCAACAAGCTGGATGAGCAAGGAAACATAGTCAGGAACAAAGCAAGGCTTGTAGCTCAGGGCTACAGTCAGCAAGAAGGTATTGACTACGGTGAGACCTTTGCCCCAGTGGCAAGGTTAGAGGCTATTAGGATTTTATGTGCATATGCATCTTACATGAACTTTAAACTGTTTCAAATGGATGTTAAGAGTGCATTCCTTAATGGAGTTATAAACGAGGAAGTTTATGTTAATCAACCTCGAGGGTTTGAGGATCCTAAATTCCCAAACCACGTTTATAAACTCAAAAAGGCTCTGTATGGCCTCAAGCAAGCACCACGTGCTTGGTATGAGAGGCTGACCAGTTTCCTGCTGACTAGAAACTATGTCAGGGGTAAAGCTGATACAACCTTATTCATTAAGAGAAAGGGTAAAGATACCCTGCTGGCTCAAATATATGTTGATGATATTATTTTCGGTGCTACTAATGAGTCAATGTGCAAGGAATTTAGCAAGCAAATGCAGACTGAGTTTGAAATGTCTATGATGGGAGAACTCAACTTCTTCCTTGGACTTCAAATCAAACAAGGAAAGAATGACATTTTCATCAGTCAAGCTAAATATGCCAAGGAGATATTGAAGAAATATGATCTTGAAAATTGCAAGCCAATATCCACTCCTATGGGCACTGACACTGTCCTCTGTGCTGACGAGAATGGTAAGTCAGTAGACAGCAAGTTATATCGAGGTATGATAGGCTCTCTACTTTACTTAACAGCAAGTAGACCGGACATTCAATTCTCAGTATGCTACTGTGCTAGATATCAATCTAACCCTAAGGAATCTCATTACATAGCTGTAAAAAGAATCCTTAGATATTTGCAAAGCTCAGTGAACGCAGGTTTATGGTATCCCAACACTCATGGTTTTACACTCGTTGGATACACTGACGCTGACTATGTTCGAGACAAGCTAGAACGGAAAAGCACCTCTGGAGGATGTCATTTCTTAGGAAGCTGTCTTGTATCTTGGTTCAGCAAGAAGCAGGCGTCAGTAGCCTTGTCTACCACTGAAGCTGAGTACATTGCTGCTGGTCACTGTGTTGCTCAAGTTCTATGGATTAAGCAACAGCTTGAAGACTATGGTGTTCAAACAAAGACAATTGAGGTCAAATGCGACAACAAAAGTGCAATTGATCTATCAAAGAACCCAATTCAACACAGCAGAATGAAGCATGTCAGCATAAGGCATCACTTCATTAGAGACCATGTATTCAAAGGTGAGATAAAGCTGACATACGTCCCAACGGATGAGCAGCTTGCTGATATCTTCACAAAGCCACTGGCTCGTGAACAGTTCTACATACTGAGAGAAGCCATTGGTATGTTTAATCCTCTTCAGTAAATTCTTGTTTTAAAAATGTTAATTTATGCTGAGTGAATTACTATGCTGAATGAGTTATGCATGCTGAGTGATTGTTATGCTGAGTACTTAACATATCAATACTGAGTAAATATGCACACCGAGTAGTAATTTTCAAACTGAGAAATCATCCTTTCATATACTACTGACCACTCAGAATATAAAACGCTTAGTATTCTAAACGCTGAGTGTTAGATCCGTTGCATTAAATGCAAAAGCACGCGAATAGCCACCTAGGATGACGTATGCGCCGAATGTGTCATAAAAGCCAGGATCTTTGTCGGTTGACAATCCCAAGGCAAAACTGACACATGGATTCGATAAGATCCACACTTCATCGCTATAAATAATGGGTAAATCCCCATTCTTTATTTTCTTTACCCTTACCGAATTCTTTGGCAAAGCATTCTCTCTCTCTCTAAGACTCCCAAAGCTTCCCAATCCTCTTTCTGATATAATGACTAGAGTTTCCGTCAACATCTCCGGTGCCGGTCACCCTAAGACCAGCTTCGATGAACCCTCCAGGCAAACTTCTGTGCCTGAAACCACCAAGGTCACTACGCCGAGCAAAGGCAAAACTGGGCAAGCTACCTCCTCCAAAGGAAAACCGACCAAGGCCAGAACCTATACCAAGGTATTTGAAGACATTAGCGAATGGAAGGTAGACTTCTCACGGTGGGTTTCTGAGACCTTCGTGACATCCGAGCAACCCTTCTGCGAATGGATATCGCAAAATGGCTGGACCGAGCTGTTCTCCATTAGGGATCACACCTATCCTGACCTTGTAAGGGAGTTCTACCACAATCTATGAGTTGCTGATGATAACCAGGACTATCTGGTAACTGTGGTAAAAGAAAAGACCATTTTCATAAACCCTACTTACCTTGCTAACTTGCTGAAGTTAAAGAATGAGGGAACAAAGCTGAGGCGATCTGGAGATCATGAAGGTACTGGGTACGATACCACCTTCTGTAAGCCCGTTGGCCACTCAGGAGAAGTCTCGAGTACCTCAATGGGTCAGCACCAAAAGATGGCTCACTATTTGCTGACCTACTTTATTTATCCCAAGATTAACTGCACCACCTCAGCAACGAATTTTGAACAATGCTTCATATGGCATATGCTGACGTACAAGCCGATCAATATGCCAGTATTCTTGATTGCTGGGTTCATAAGGAGCACTGGAACGCTCAGGCTGGGATCACTCATCACCAGAATCCTCTTAGATCATCAAATTGATCTATCTCAGGAAACTAAAGCTAGAGGATCTGAAATAACAGCTGCTTCGCTGAGGGCTTTGAAGTTCAATCAGCCACTAAAGAAAGGAAAAGTTGCTGCTGAACAACAAGCTGAGGAAACAGCTCCAAAGCAAAGCCAAAGGACAAAGGCTCCAGCTGCCCGCAAGAGGAAAGCTGTTGTGACCTCTTCCAAGAAAGCTGAGCCTCAGACCAAAAAGTCAAAGTCAGTTGCTGAACCAGGTCAGGAAAGACCTAAGTCAGCTGAGAAAAGGAGCAGGCAAGAAGAGCCTGAAATTGAGGATGAGCAACCTCAAAAGAAGCAGAAGTCTTCTACACTGACTCCCATTGATGCTATTCCTACTGATGTAGTTGTCCCTGGAGACTCTCACTACACACAGTGTCTAGGAACTATAGCTGAGCATCAAGAAGATGAGGTGCATCTGGACGATCAGTTCATTGCACAAGTTGAGGAAGAGTTAGATGGCGATAGTGAAGAAGATGACGAACAAGAAGAAGCCAGCGGTCAGGATGACGCTGAGGATACTGAGGAAACAGCTAGTGAGGTTGATGCTGAGCCAACCAATACTGGGTTGGCTGCTGGAGATGAACAAGAACCTGACCAACACAATGTTGATCAAGGACAAGAACAAGCTGACTAGCTTAATGCTGATCAAGAGGAAACTTCTCCCTCTCACTCAGGAGAGTCTATTCAAGCTGATACTCCTCCTCCTCGCAGAAGAAGACTAGTTAAGGCAAGTCAGAAGTCAGTAATTGACATTCCTCTTCAACCACCAACTGTCCCTGACTTTGTCATTCAGAAGCCGACCCAAGACCCTTCTAAACTGAAGCTGAAATTTTTCAGAAAACAACCAACCACTACTCCATCGGCTTCCCTTGAAAAGCAAGCCTCTGTTTCTTCACCAAAGGAACATGCCGAATTGAATGCTTCCGCTAACTCAACAAGTCAAGTTGAGTCAATTCCTGTAAATGCTGTCAATGCAAGCATTGTGCTGACTCACAACATTCCTGCACCAGTCAGCACATACAGCATTAGAATTACCTCTTCTCCAATCAACACCTCTGCCAATCAATCAGTTCTACCTGAAACTCAAGTGCAGATTGGAAATACACTTCCAGTCACTGACCATATCATTTCTCTAACTCCTCTCCCAACCGGTCATACTGAGGAAACAAGACAAGTTAATGAAGGCTCTCTTAGCTACTTGCATGCCACCGAGTCTGGAAAAAGAATCATAGACTCGGTGCAAACATTGATCAAAGACCTTCATCAATCCACTCAACCTGCTGTTGGGTCTTCTACTGCCGAGACAACTCAGCTCTCCCATGTAACTCAGCTTCTCAACGAAGTTAAGGGATTCAAGGACTTGCTGAGTGTCATCGTTACCTTTCAAGCACATCAAGCTAAGCAGGATTCCATCGCAAAGCTGGCTGAGATCCAGCTGACAATAGTTCAACATCTCAACGCTCTTCAAGAACAAGTTCAGACTTTGTCAGCTGCGAACACGTGTTATGCAACTTCTGATGAAGTCAAAATGCTTTTTGCTCAGCTTCACACCGAGCAAATCGAAACCAACGAGCAAATGGTCTCCTATTCTCAGTGCTCAGTAGAATAAATTGGTAAGGTCGTTCGATTGCTGAACTTGAACAAGCAAGAGATGGATACTGACGCTATGAAGCAAAATGAAATGCTGTCTATCACCAGACAAACCTTCAACCACATACGTCATACAAATATTCAGCGTCAATACTACGACACATCCTTACTCAAGACATTCTATCAAGTCATTGCTGGTCTGACCGATGCACTTACCTGGATAGGTAAATCTCAAGCTTTCATAGTAAGCATGATCAGCGCTGCTGAACTTAATATACCTGCCGAGGTATCAGATGATGGAGTTGCAATTTTTGATGGTGTCAATGAAAGCGCCGATAGGCTTAAGGCGCTGTCCACGGAGCTGACCAGAGCCGTCCTTACCGACGCCTTTAGGATTCCTCCTCCCGATGCTGACAAAACGGGGGAGAAAGAAGTAACTAGAACACAGCATGAGCTTAGTCAGTCTAAGAAAAAGAAAAAGAAATAGAAGTAGGCTAGTATATGCTATGTGTAGTCTCTATGTTTGTTTTTTCTTTTGTCTTTCATTGTATACGCTGACTACTTAAAGTAATATTAATACTTGCATTTTTTATCCAAACAAAACTGAGTTATGAGTTATTATCTATGATGCTAAGTATTAAGTTAGTATGTATCTTCAACTACATCAACTATGTTTAATGCTTATAAAACTTGTTGATTGTACCCAATGCTGATAACATGTTTGACATTGACTTGTATAGTTATATAACATTGTCTTATAAAACTCATTGAACAACAAATTACTCAGCGCCCTCTGAATGCTATAACTTCCGCTTAAACACTGAGTAAAATAGAATATGTTCCATGAGCTGACCTATATCTGAAGACTGACCTTAGACTTACTCAATTAAACCTTCAATTGTTTAGAGTAAAACTAAGTCAGTAGCTCAACCCTTACGGGGTAGTTTGCTAAGTTATATTAGGTCAACTATCATGGGGGAGCTCAATACTGAGTTCTTCGCTGAATAGTTTTGCCAACATCAAAATGGGGGAGTTTGTTGAAACACCTTTCCACATAATTTTGATTTGACAAAATTGTTTAAGTATAATATATTCTAAACACACTTAGTTTAAATGCTTTGATTTATTCTACTAATGTGTTTGTTCAATGTTGAGTTAAATTGTTTATAAGACACAAGATTAAAAGGCCCAAGCCCAATACGGAAGTCAAAGCCCAAGTCAAACAGACTAAGGCAACTCGGCCCGCGTATGTCAAAAACGTTGTCGTTATGGACAAAACGCAACTCAGCGGAAGAAGGATCTAGAAGACCTTCAGGGAACAACTTCGGGATGAAGCTGCTGAGTTGATTCGACAAACAGTACAAGACAGCAGCTGGCTAAGGAAAACTTCTAGACAAAGTGTTTCCACTTTGGGTAAAGTTCAGACGACACGGTATGCTGTCTAGTTGACATTACCATAAATGGAGAGACACTCTGCCGAGCTGACCAAAAGCTGACCGAGGACAGAAGATACTCAAATCTGATTGGCCAAGAGCTCTGAGCAAGTCAGGATGACAACGACATGAAGCCGTTTCCCTCCAACGGTTATTTCGAAATTCGAAATGACCGATGCCTCAGACGTCTCTATAAATAGTGCCATCAGTTGCTTCATTCCATAGAGAACTTGATCAAGCCATTACGCTGACCAAATTTCTACGAAAAGTTCTCCAAGCAAAAGCAAAGCAATCTTACACTATATTTCATATCTTTTGTGTAAAAGTCTAGAGTGATTATTCAATCATCTAAGGTGTCTTAGCAATCATTGTTTAGGACAAACATTTATCATTTCTAGAGATTAGAAAGGAGAGGCTGAGTACTCGGTTATAGTACTCAGCGAGAGATTAGGATTGAGTAGAGGTATAGAGGAAGGTACTCTTGTTATACTCAGTTGCTAAGATTGTAAAAGGTTTGATGCTCTACCGTTAAAGAGCTCAGTAGAGAATTCGAAATCTCGGAACGTGTTCCGGGGACAGGACGTAGGCTTGGAGGCCGAACCTGGATAAATCTGCTGAGTAACATATTTCTAACCTTTAACTCCTTTATATATTTATTGCTTGCTTAAACAAAAACTGACCAAGTAAAGAGGTCAAGCTGAGTTGTGCGCGTTGAATATCCGAGCTCAGGAATAGACTCTAAGTGCTATCTCCTGACTCAAGTAAAGAAACTGACCTAGTCACTAGTTGACTAAGCCAGTATCTTGTTATTCACTCAGCGCCGCTGTCCAAACCTTTTTCTCACGAAAAAGAAGTCTGCCCTAAGTTTAAAATTTTTAAATAGTTCCTAACCCCCCCTTGGAACTATACTTGTAACGTTATAAGGGACCAACAATAATGACTTTTCTAATCCCCTAGTCCAGGCCTATAAATAAAAGGGGATCTTACCCCATAAAAGAGGATCCAATTTTCTCTATCTATTTTATTATTATTCTCTTTATACCACTTGATCACTAATTTTACCATCAAAGTGTGTCCCAAGGACCACTCCTGGCACATGTGTAGCATACAAGGGCAAATGACTATTCAAATCCCAACTTCTCATCATTGCTGCGATGAGCATGGACTGTCTGACACTCAAAACTCTCCAAGTTCATCTAAAGAAAACTAAAAAAGATGGTAGAAACCCTATACTAACAGGACCAACTCCCACTAAGGAAGTCATTGAAACTAGCTAACATACAAAGTAGAAAGAGATTGAAACAACATCAGTTAACCTCAACTTTGAGGATCGAATAACAGTAATAACAAATTATGAAAACGAATCTCGTGATCCTATGGTGAGGCTGATGAAAATGTTGCGGGACTTCCATACCGCTCAGGCATGGTAAGTGAAAGCACAATGACAAATAATGGCGACTGAAAAAGCGATGCAATAAGACAGCCAAAAGCTATGAGAACCCTACATGCTAAAAACCCTCCTCTGCAAGAGTCCGCCCAATGAACCCGAGCAAAATAGCGAAAGGCCACGACGTCCTCCTCATAAGAGGACAGCCCCCTAATGAGCATGCTACCATGGATATTCCCCGAATATCCAAAGCAACTGACAAAGCTCCCACCGAGCAGGGAGAGGATTGGGAAGCTAGATTTCAGAGATTCCTTGAGAAGAAAGCCCTAGTTGGCGCCATTGGTGGGAAGGTCACATCTAGCAAGACTCCACTAGTCCAATGCATTATCAAGGCCAGTTTTTCCAAAAACTGGAAGACCCCCGTGGCTCCCAAAGTATATGGGATTCAAAGACCTAAAGGAGCATTGTGCCACCTTCATGAGTATGATCAACCTCTACTCCAAGGAAGATCATATCATGTGCAAGGTTTTTCCCACAACCATCGTAGGCGTAGCCCATGAATAGAACATGGGCTTAGAGCCTAAATCTATGGATTCTTTTGACTTACTGAAAGACAAATTCATCGCCTGGATTGTTAGGGCAGTTAAAGACAAAAGAAGAAGTCCGGACTTAAAAGATGTAAAACAACGATCGATTGAGCCGTTCCAGCGATACATGGCTTGGTTCACCACATCTCATCCCAAGCCAAATCAATAAACCTGGAGGTAGCCATCGATGCACTGGAAAATAGGATAACATACCAACCTCTTCGATAGAAATGCTATATAAATCCCCCTCTATCTTTGCAAGAACTAATGGCCATTGAGTAAAGCTTCGTCCGCTACGACGACAAGATGAGGCCAGCGAACTACGAAAAGAGAGAATAAGACAAAACTAGGAAGGAGCATAAAAGGGAGGAGATGGAAAGACAGTGGTGGAGAAAAGAGAACCTCAAAATAAGAGGATGATGGTCCTATCTCATATCGCTCCCACAAAGAAGAACTAAGAAGAAAAGCCTGAGAAGGCAAAGGGGTGCACAAGGGCACATGCTGAGAAGTACATTACTTAGATGAACCTCGTTCTCTTCTCATACATGACGACTAAACAAGGCAGGGATGAAAATACCCCCCTCCAACGTCATTGGACCTCGCTCCTAAATCCACATAAGGGAAGGACAATTGTGCAAGTTCCACAAATGGAGCGACCACAACCCTAATGAATGCAAGCACTACTATAGGGAGTGTGAGAATCTCTTGCTCCAAGGTTTGAGTGCTAGAGGTGGGAAACCAAAGGAAGAAGCCCAACATCAAAGGGACGGAACCCCATGCAGGGAAGACCCCAAATGCCCAAGGTATCAGGGAAATCCAGGTGATTCGAAAAGGGGCCCCGCCCATGGAGAAGAGTCCACGGTTAGGAAGAAGTTAAAAGGTCCTACATGGGAGTCCTTCTCAGTTAATCCACCATTGCACACACCTCACAATGAATCCTTTATTTTCTACCTCCCAATCAAAAATTTCAAAGTTCATCGTATTATAGTGGACACTGGGAGCTTAGTGAAAATCCTATCTTAGAAGGAACTCGGGGCAATAGGGTTAAACAAGAAGAGGCTTTAAGAAGGAACCGCCCCTCTAGTAGGCTTGTCCGGCATAGAGGTATTAGTGTTGTGTACAATTTCCCTCATTGGTGTCTTTAAGGAGGAAGAAAAGCTGGTAGAAGTGCATGCCGATTGGGTAGTAATCGACATACCCCTATCATACAAAGCGATGATGGGCCGACCCCTACTCTCAAGCATTAATTTTACTATCAGCATCTGTGACCTCACTTTCACATTCCCCAACGCCCTAAGAAACCCGACCATTAAAGGGAAAAAACAACTAGCCAAAAAGATACACTAGGCATCCATTGAACTCACCCGAACGACACTAGTCATCGACACCATCGGAACGCCAAATGATCTAAGAGGATATACCCCTCAACCCTTCGAACCATTGGAAGATTTCGTTTTGAGAGAGGATCATGCACTAAAGCTGGGTACACCAACTTTCCCAAGAGCTGGGTGAAAACATCAAAGGCAATCTGATCGAACATGTCGATGTGTTTGCATGGGCTAACTTCGACATGATAGGAGTCCCCCCCTGATCACACTTCCTAATTCCTGAACACATACACTGTCATGTAACTATGTCAACAAAAGAAGCACCTCCACTCTCGCGATAAGCAAATGGCCATCAACACCGATATAGAAAAACTAAAGGTAGTAGGTTTCATAAAGTCAGTCTATTAACGTCTTTAGCTTTCTAATGTAGTTCTTGCAAAGAAAGCCAGTGGAAAGTATCATATGTGTGTAGATTTCACTGACTTAAATAAAGCAAGTCCCAAAGAGGGATGCCTTCCCCAAATAGGTACATTCCCACTCACATTAAAGTCAGATGGATGCCTTCCCTGCCTCCTCCCACAGATCAAATAGTCAGCCAGAATGCTTCAAATGTGGCCATCCTCTATGTTAAGATGATGCTCAGCCAAATAGGATGAGTAAATATGGTCCCTACAACCAAGTTTTTATCCCCTCGACTCTTAGGGGTAGACCCAACACCTCACATTGGAATAGTAAGGTCACTCCAACGGCCATTACTAACACAGGTCGAAGAACCAGCATCCGAGGGAACCCTCATATCCCTACCCCTCGTTCCTATACCTATTCACGAATGGAAACCCCGGAACAAAAATGACTCATCACTAGTTCCCCGACAAAGGAAGCCTGGAACTCCTCCTCAAAAGTAGGGGGAATCATGTACACTTCGAAAAAAGTTTGAGCATGACTGCCATACAAGGTGACTCCTTAAAGATCTGCACTCTCGGATGAAAGAACATCCTCAGAAGGATCCTCTTTCGAGTCCGTACCTCCTAGATACTCAGATCCTGCAACATCGACCTCCCAATTCGAAGGATCACAGTTAGAACCGGTTAGAGGCATGACCCAAAATAAAGGAGAAATGAAGAAAATTAAACCAAAGATAGAATGGAAGGGAGATAACATCTCCTTCACGAAATACTCACCCTTTTATAGCCAAAAAGAAAGGAATGGGAAGGAGCAAAATATAATCTCAAAGACAGTGAGCCCGTAAAAGCAAAAGTAAATGACAATGAGAGACAACACAAGTCATATAGGCACATTGGTTAATCACATGAAACAACCACTCAAGTCGAAAGCACAAGATACGCACTAATAAAAATCTTTCTTGAAAAAAAGAAAAAGAATGAACTCCAAGAATACAGAAGAAAAGACAAGACATATCGCTACGAAAGGACAAAAACACGCGATTAGTAATAGGAAAACACAAATATCATTCTTCTTTCCATTATTCAAAAGGAGGCTCGCCGAGCTAATACATCCATTACCAACACAAATAAAATTACACTAGGAAACCTTATTCAAAAAATAAATAAAAAGATAACTCCCAAGCATAACACCACTCCGCACGTATCCTGACATATTCAACCGCAACAACCTTCTCCTTAGCATAATGATTGTGGGAAAACATTGCCTTCTTATCCACTCGTATCTCAGCCTTGTCTAGATGTTGCAAAATCATACAATGTTGGTATGTCAATAATGTCTGTTTTCTCTTTGAGGAAACATCTTTCAGGTTGGTTAACTCTCGGGTGAGCTTCTCTATCGGACTTTCCAAACCTTTGGAATTAGTTCCGCAACATGAGCCTTATCAACAGTTTCCAAGGAAATTTGGGAATGCTTTGGTAAGGCAACATCCACCTCAAGCTTGTAAGATGATTTCGTTCTAACAACTCATTGACTTGGCCCTCGAAGCCTCGCCCCACCTCCATGACATTTGACAGATCATTCCACATCTTAACGCGAGTTGCACCACTTTCCAAAAACGAACATAGTTCTGGAGAAACAACGTAGAAAAATTCAAAGATTTGAAGGAAGGTAAAGGAAGCCAGCAAAATCAATTAGGACATATTTATAACTGGACACAGAAGATCAATCGTCACTTACTTTTATTATACAGACATTAAATTAAGAGTGGTTAATGCTTCAAATAAAGAGTCATTGTGCATATAAAACCATTATTGCTCCAGACACACAAAGGACACGTGTGTCAAAAAAAGCTGTCATTAAAAGCATCCGTTTTTTTATTAATATGCACGCACAGAACACATGTCTAAATCGAAACCTCCGCAGTCAGCTTTTGTCCACAAGCTCTGAGACATAAAAGCAACAAGAACAAAAATCTCATCGCTCCTAGACAGGCTTGCACCTAGTATCTCGTCACAGCTGTGAAAAGGAGGAGGGAGACTTCTAATGAAGCATTTGGACCTGAAAACCCACGAATAACCCTCCATGGAGGATTTAGGCCCTCCAACGAAGTTTGGCCACCCCGCAGTCGCCACCCCCCGCAGTCGCCGAGAGACCAGCTAACCTACTGCAGCTTAAGAAAAACCAGGAGCAGTAAGGACTTTTCTCGGGTCTGCTTTTTTCTCTCTACTTAATCATTATTCTCTTTATACCACCTGATCATCAATTTGCCTGTCAAACTGTATCCCAATGAGCACGCGAGAGCAAAGGACTATTCAAATCCCAACCTCCAGAATCCCAATTTGAAGAAAATTGGAACTGATTGTGGATTTTAGATGGCCATTTTCTTCAAACACTGCATGTAACATAATTTTCCACGAACAAGAATATGGAAGTGGAATAAGATGTAGAATTTAAGTGTAGGGTATGATTGGATATTGTTAAAAGCAAAAGCAGTGTTCCTTTCTCCTTTTCATTTTAGTGTAGGGTGAGAGATTCTTCATTTGGTAAAGAAATGGGACCTGATCTCAATTTGAATTTGTTTAATTGCTTTTGTATTGAAAAAGACAAGAATAGTATGATGCTACTTCACCACAGAATCTCTTCTTTTCCTTTTCTGCTTAGCTGTTTCTGCTCCCACATTAACTACTCAAATTGATCATTTCAAGCATATTTAACAGCATGAAAAACTCTACTACAACAAAGGCAACTAACTGCAATTTCTAAATATGTACATATGTATCTTTTTGCTAATTTCACATCCATAACAACACAAATAACCAAAATTGTTCCAAGAATTGCCTCACTCACAACCTTCAACAAACTCAGACCTGTAATATTTTGATTAATTTATATGTTATTCTTTTCATTCAAACAATGAATAATACTACTTGGGAGTTGCGTAGACAAATCAGTGGAGAAACTTTTCCTATTTTTCACTAAATGGAGGAACCACCCTACAGAAATTTCATCCATGGAGTAGTAGATGGGAATATAAACTTAACTCAAGGCAGCATCAGCATCAGCATCAGCTTCCCCAAAAATAATGACATGCTACTGGTGCAAAATTAACTAGATTGGCTGGACAGCTTCTTCCCAACGAGGAACATACCCACACGTTCGGGATTCACAACTTCTGCAGTCTCAACCAGGACTAAATAAATGATGACATTTGAACAACTCTGGAGGAACTAAGATGAGAGAATAGATTGCAAAGCAAGTTGCTGTTGTGGCTTCAAGGATGACCAGGTGGATGCTAGGGTAGCAGGTGGTACCGTCTGTTGAAGTTGCCTCAATAGATTAATCATTCGGCTGGCAGTTTGGTCACTTGCTAAGTCTTTGCCTGCACATATGACCTACAAAACAGCAAGCCATCCAACAAATCAGAAAAAGAAAGAAAAAAAGTGAATAGAAATTGAGGGGGCTAAATGATAACAAGGTAAAATAACTGAAATACACCTCAGCAAAAACCAAGACAATTTTCGGTAGATATTGGTTGTTTGGTCCCAAAAGTTCTCTATCTGACCTGAAAACAAATGTATATTTCTCTTTTAAAGTGTGATCACAGAAGGAATCCAAAAATGGAGAACAGAAGATGGAACAAAGGAACAGGTAAATATGTAGCATGACATGTTCGAAGTCCAAGATTTTTACCTTTCAACCATTGAACATAGCTGATCATGCACAATTTTGGCCTCGATCAAATCACCTTTTATTGGTAAGCAGCTCAACCAGGCAGGGAAAACCTACAAAATGGCACATATATTGGAACAGGAGAAATATCAAAAATTGACAAAAATACATCAGATTTTAAAAACAATTGAAAAATGAATTGCATATTGCATATTAAGAGTATCACTACACATAGATAAACAAAGCCACCAGCACCCTGCACATTGGATGAACTCCTACCACCAACTCAATCTAGAACTTTCAGCTACAGCCTTTATGATAAAATTACAATAAAGAGAATATCATAGGAAAAAAAACAGTAGATTTCCAGGAAGAACACATATCTGAAAGATTTGTTCTTAACATCAAATAAAGCATCTACCTCATCAAAAAGCTAGAGAATAACTCTTGATGATGCAAAAAAAAAATCACATACTTCACATTCTGACCAAGTCTCAAGGGAAACTAAATCAACAAACCAGCTTTCAGATCCTAGTGAACAGGTCACAAGAAGTGGAATATTTCTAGCTTGTTTGAAAAGTAGCATGGAAGGACTAAACTACTACGTACTCACACAAGTCATCCAGAAGCTGCTGAAAATCTGAACTGGCAGTATCTTAAGCAAACCAAAAGGGGAAAACAGCAGAAATACTAATGCCTTAATAATATGTGTAAAGAAAAGAGGCATTCCATGCACCAAAATCTGCAAAACTTATATATAAGTTACTTATATATAAGTTTAGCTTACTCAGTCAATTATATAACTAATTTAAAAGGCACAATCAACAGATAAATAAAAAATGATATAAATACCTGTGCTGCATCTATACAATCCCGATGAAACTCGCATATTTTTCCAAGTGCTGAAACTGCATTGTCATAGGCCATTACATTCTCTGGATGAAGTGCATTAGGATCATGTATGACCACATTCAACTTTGCAAGGGCCTCTACAAAAAAAAAATATATACAGCCAAAATAGGCCATCTACATTAGATGAAGGCAACAATCCCAAGGAGAAAAAGAAATACAACAGATAAATAAACAACCTCCAACAAGTGGCTTAAACACAGATGCACCAAACTCCGCACATACTCCAACCCCATAAACAGCAGCCTGAAAAGCATTGACATGTAGTAAGAAAACTTGCACTTAAAATAGATTTAGACGAAAAGAGTTGCTAAGCACACACCTGGCGAACATCAGGAGTTTCATCGATGCAAGCTTCCAAAAGGGAAGGAACATAAGTATCATAATACCTGTTATAACAACACACAGAATAAATACATAGAAAGACCTTTGTGGCCAGTAGGTATCCAGAAAAACAGGAATATCTTACTTCAGTGCAGCTTCACGGCAATGCTCCACAACATCATCAAATATGCAAATGGCAATCCTCCTCTCTTCTGCAGTTTTATCCTTACCCTACACAATTAAAAATTTAATCAAGTTCAAAACTGCAGCCCGGATATTGTTAAACAATTCTGTTAAAGACAGAAGTAGGCAAATCCCTTCACATCAAAAGGTTGTTAACAAGTGGCAAGTGAACACTAAGTTTATAGATGTCTGCAACCATCCTACGTCTTAATCAACCACCAAGGTAATTGGTCAAATAATTAGTCTTTCAGGAAAGAAGGATGAGTAAAAAGGGCAAGTGGCTCCACTGCCAGTGGTTAAGTCCATATATTATAGACACCAACTTTACCCACCGAAAAGTGCTAGAGAAACTTTAAATATCTCAAACCTAGGAAAAAAAGAACAGCGTGCAGATATATCCCTGAACTGAGAATCTAGAAGATATAGCTATCTGAAGCACCTCCAAAAAGCAACCAGATTAGACGCTTGCATATCAACGTTGAAGATGCAGCATTAAAGAACTTACCCACATAGGTGCCACGTAAGACGAAAGCTCATCAAAGAAAGGTAAGAAAGAGGTTTTGAATGTCTTAATCAGCGTGCCCAATAAATCACCAACCTTTAGTAAGAAAGGAACAAGAATAATGAGCAATTGGATTGTCTAGTGTAACTGTAGGGAACAAGACCCAGGAAAAATAACTGAAATTCAAGTACAAGTGTTTACGAACTGTACTTGATCAAAGAGTTCTTCTTCTTGTGCATTTTCCTCCCTCAATAACTCCTCTTCTTCCGCATCGAAGTCCTCGGCTTTGGTCCTTTCAGCTCTTTCATTTTTTCTCTGTGTGCTGTCTGTAATAACCTGCTTTATTTCATCCACAATGGACCTCACCTGGCTTTGATCTAGAAGAGATCCAGAAACCTGAGGGAGAGACATTACATAGCAACATTAGTTGACACTTATAGATCAGTCTGTTAAATATTAATGAACATTTATTTAAACAACATTTAACCATTGATGTGCAAAATATCTATGTCAAAGAAATTAATTGACTTTTCCTCCAGCTCAATGAGAAACCTCATTCCTGATAGAAATATATATATACATACAGACACACAAAAGCAAGTGGATTATAGAACAACTATAGCCATAGTTATTAAAGGCACAAGGGCGTCTTGGAGCCTTGGGGCATGCCAGAGCGACACAATGCGCATTAACAAAATAAAATTTACAAAACTATAAATCATAAGAAATGATAAATGCTAAAATCAAAATGCAATAAATACTAAGCCATGACAGTATTCTTAATCATAAACATATTCTAAATCTAAAATTCAATTTTTCAATTAATTAGTAAATCCTTAGCTGATTGAGTAATGGGTACTTCTCAGACTGTTCTTAAAATTCTTTGCGCTCCACGTAAAAAAAAAAAAAAAAAAAAAATCTGCGTTGCTTCTTTGATCACACTATTATTTTTCACGTGTGCAGTATGCTATTGCTCTGTTTCTTCTCTGTTCTGTCTCCCTCTGCTTCTTTTTCTCCACTGTTTTTATGTTGCACGATTGCGTCTCTTCAAATTCAAGTGTATCTTCTTTTTTTTGTTTTGTTTTTTCATTTACTTTGGCCACTGTATGTGTCTAATCCAACAGTGAATTAAAAACCACAAAAAAGCACGTATGCCACCATTCTGATCACTGTGCCTGAGCGCACAAAGGTGCGTGATAGTTAAAGGGCCAACCATAGAGGCGCCAAGGCGCACCATTAACTATGACCATAGCCAAAAATGAATGAGAAAACTGGTCAAAAGCAACATACAAAAAATCTGTACCGTAGAAAAAGTTTGTTCAGCCCATTCTCAAAACTATGAAGAGAGGCAAAAAGTTCAACTTTCCTAGACATCTCAAGCTAAAACATAAATTCACAGCAAGTTGTGCAACCTACCATAGTTGAAAACTGCAACTAGCAAGGGAAATCATGAATGCAATTACATGAAACTGATATCACATGCATTTACAGACAGCTCCTTAAAGGTTTATGCTTGAACATCATAAATCAATGTCACAAACCTGTAGACATTCAGTCAATGCATCCAACATGCTTGCACAAATTTCTACCTCTGGCTCCTGCGAGATGGTTTGCACATAGGAGAAAACCAAATAGTTACACAAATCATTAACAAAGACCACGTGAATATGCATATTCAAAAGAAGCACAAGATAAGCCAAAGTAAAACCTTGTGTAATGCCTCCACCAAAGCTGGCACTATGTAATCTGATAATTGCTTTAAATATGACTCATTACGTCCTTGAGATCGGTCCTTCTCTATGGCTAGCTTAGCCGACAACAGTAGCTCTGGCATTGCTATTTGCAAGATAAATGAAACATCAAGATTCGCTCCAAAAAATGATACTTTTATGCTCCTAAATTTGTCTCTATGTACTACTAAGAATGAACAGTAAGAGTACCTGAAACAGCTGCTTTCCTAACTTCTTCATGAAAATAAAATTTAAGAAGAGGAACTAACGTTGTGGTTACCTGCAGGTTTTATGCAGTTTTCAGTAAAAACAAACTCATCAAGAACTTCATAAAAGGAACCTTATAAGGTGTAAAGCATTATAATTTATAAACCTGATCAATCCATGGAAAAAATCCTTCCTTTAATTCATCAGCATAGCAGCAAAGCATGTTACAAGCTGTAGCTTTTTCCTCCAAAACACTAGTCTTGATCCCTATTCTTTTATCCCCAAGAGTAATAGTTTCAATGCTGCAATAGGAAAATATCCTCAATAAGTCACTTCAATCACATGAAAGAAAGCAAATCTCATAAATCCTCACTTCTTCTCATGAACCAGAAGATTCATTCTTCAAAACATAGCAAATGTAGAAATAGCAGGGGCATAAAAAGGAGTTCACAAAATATATTTTTTTATTTCTAACCAAAACAAAATTGACAAATATACATATTAATTTCTTTCCAAATTTATCATGTATTAATGTGTGCCACTGTCTCCAGCAGAAAAGGATAGCTTATTTCCCAAGGGCATAGTTGTTAAAGGCGCGCCTCAGTCAAGGCTCAGGGTCTTGAGCCTTAAACCCAGAAAACGAGGCTCTGTACAAAAGGCTCTCGCCTTGTGCGCCTCACTGGCGCCTGGAGCCTGGTGCGCCTGGAGGTTTTTACTTGGTTTATTTTTTACAGTTTTCTCTAAAATAACTGTTTGTTTAATCTCAACCACTAATCTAACTTAAATAAGATTAATCTTAGACCTAAGCAAACTTGGAGGAGGGTGATCGAGAGTGATATGAGTTTATTAGGGATTGAAGAGAATATGGTAGTGGATAGGACAGAGTGGAGGGAGAGAATTTGTGTCGCTGACACGACTTGATTGCACGGTTTCATATGATGGTTCATGTTAGCCGACCCCGAATCATTTCGGGACTAAGGGTTTGTTGTTGTTGTTGTTGTAGTGAATTAGGAGAAGAAGTCACATAAAGAAAGAAGTCTTCTCCACTCCAGGCAAAAAACAAACTTCGACAGACACAGAGTGAAGAAGAAACAGAGTGATGATCTTGATGATGATGATTATTAGTTTTTGTTGTGTGTGTTCTTTTTGATTGACAATGAATGGTTATTAGTTTAGTAGCATTAGTTATAGTTAGGTATTTTAGGTTAAGATGTTAAGTATATGTTACTGTCTCTATCAAGTATGAACTTAATTTGGTGTTTTTGACATTTATGATTTAGTATTATGTTTTTATGTGGTTTTGTTTTGTATGTTTGGTCATAACTGTGTTTTTTTGGTTTATGTTTAACTAGTAAAAGAGTATATGTTTTATTTATTTTATGCGCCTAGTGCTTCTAAGGCGTGCGCCTAGGCTCCAGGACCCCTTGGCGCCTTAGGGCGCCTTGCACCTTTAACAACTATGCCCAAGGGAACCACCTTTCCATGAGGAAAGGCTGCACATCTTAAGAAAAGCTTATTAAGAAAGTGAAAGATCAATATTCTCCTCTGCATCTAATCAAATGGCAGAAATGGGTACCATATGAATTCAGGTATTCTTAGCCAAAACAGATGGATCCAGAAAGAAAGCACGGAAAAAAAGTGGGCAATTTCCACTAGTTAATTACAATATCCTATGGTCAACTAGAGACTCATGTCTAACTTCCAATAGTTAATTACACTATGTACAGTGTTTCATTCAACATTTTTAGGCAAATGACTTATTTAAAATGAGAGCACATAGCCTTCTATGAAAAATTGTAGTTTATTATGTTTAATAGAAATTTAGCAAATGTTTTTTTTTAAATATGTAGATCCAACATTGTTTTAGATTCATGAACACGAACGAGAACTCGTTCCGTAGGTATTTTATATCTGCACAAGAATGAAAATTTTACATACAAGCATGAATCTTAACAATTAAGGAAAATCAATGCATAATAAAAAAATGCACAGGGAAAATAAACAACTCCAAAATAGACAAGTTTGCAAACAAACACTTAGAATCAATCATATTCTTGACAATCAAAAGAACCTGTCATCTTCATCATCGATATCACCATCAGAATCTGCAGATGTAATGGTTACATCAGGCTTGAGCTGTGCAGACTGAAGCAGAGGGGGCATGACAACATTCATATATGGAAGAAAATCCTGCCCCAGGCACTTGCATAGTCTGGCCCATGCCTACAACACAAGTAAGCAAATATGTTTTCTCAGACATTAGTAACCTCTAAATCAGATTAAACATTAACTGCAATACGGTTGGTAAAAACATACTTGTAACATGTAGCTTGTTGTTGGATCATCTGCCTCAAGTTGAGATCCTTGCAAGGACATTAAGACATCCATAACCTTGAGCAAAGCAATAAATACCAAGCTTGTAAATGTTTTATGAGAAACTATAGAAATTGTCATGTCTGTGACAAATTCCAGTAGACATCAGATATTCAGATCAGACTAATCAAGATGTAAACCAGAACATATAAGCACATCTAGGCATTTGTTAAATAAAGGAGACCAACTGGCAGAAAGGCTCAAGACAAGTTATACTAGAAGCACATGGAAAAAAGGGAGATCTGGGAAAAGCACAACCGAAAAATAACTATTGAAGTAGTTGTGTTGGAATGGTGTTTTCTGCCATACCTGCCTAGCATCATCTCTAAATTTATCCCGTCCAACAGCCATCCCTACCAAACTAATGCACTCCATAGCTTTAGCACGAAGCATCCTATTGGACTTTTCATTTGCATTCACCAGGATAGCTTTCAAATAAGGCATAACAGCATCATAATATTTCTGAAATTGCTCCTGTCAGAAGAAAACAAATACTACATTAGGACAAAAGCACGCATGGGTGTGTGTGAATGTATATAGTTAGGAGGGTGGAATGACAGGGGCAGGCTGCAATGAACTAGAGACTGAAGGCAACAACATTGAGCAAAATCATAATTCATAATCTTGCTTCCATGTCAAAGAGCAACATGAACAATTCTAATCATTTGTTTTGAAGAACGTAAACTGAAATAAAGTAAAGGCCAATTATATAAATTAGGAATACCTGTGAAGAATCAGCAACTGATGCTAAGGCTGTTAGAGAACCCTCCTGCACCATTTGCTTCCCATTCTGGATTTGACAATAATAACTCAGCATATACAAAAATCATACACAAAAAATGAACACATATGCACTAAAACACAAAACAGAAGAAAATGGAAAGTATTAGCAACAAATTTCGCAAAAAAAGAATGTGAAAATGATCCAAAAGGGTATGAATTGCCCATGTAGATGTCGAAGTTTTTAAAACCCCTTACCTTCAATAGCCCACAAGAAAAGGACTTCAAAAAACTTTGGACGAAATTTCATTTACATGCTTAGTCTTTATGAGTATAATGAGGAAACAAAACTATGTTATGAAATTAGGACCGATGTCAGGCGGTGGTCAACAAACTAAGCATGCACAGGGGACGAGGTTGTTCCAAAAAACTAATCATATACCTGAAGGAGTGCAAGCAGTTTGCTAACAATTCCATCCAAGTATGGTGCAAGTATTTCGGGGGTGCACCTTTCACTGAAATTGAGCACTGCTGAAGCAGCATGGGCCTGAAAAAACAAAATTCAACACATGATATGGATGCATATTGTCCTGTCCAATGAGCACATGAGATGATAAATCATGTAAAAAGGGACAATTATAGATCACTACCGACTGAAAAATATAATCAGACCTAATTAAACAGATTAGAAATGAGGAGAGATAACAGATTTCCAAAAATTGCATGAAAGGATCGTACACTTATAAGGTAAAAATTGACTATGCAAGTACCGGCAGCCAATACAATTATCTTAAAAGTAAACAACTATGATATCTGTATCATTTTGATCACGATTTATGTTGGTATTTATATAAATAAATGTATTTTATTCCTGGTTGGAACGTATTATGAAGTCCCAACTCAAAAGTTAAGCAAAAACCAAACATACTATACTACTACCCCTTTCTAGAGGTTTTTTTTCTTGGAATAAGTAAAACAAGGGCAACTACAGATCAACCATGCACAATGACAAAGCAATAACAGATTCACAAAAGTATAACAGCTGCACATACCTGCACTCGAGGATTTTCAAAATCATCCATTGCTCCAGCCAAAGCAGGTATTACTTGATGATGATATTTAACTTGCAAATCTGGCCCCAGGTCAGATGACAATTGCCCAATTGCATTTATAGCTGCCCACCTCACGCGGGGGTTGGGATGTTGGAGAGAAATTAAGACCATAGAAACTACCTGCTCGAGGTTCTTTATCATTACCTGGATCAATAAAGAGACAATATAAAGAACAAATTCACAAGAGAATAATGAAAAAGCCTAGTTGAGAACTGATAAAATCACAGAAATATATAACGCCTAATGGTTATGCAGCTAATATCACAATGAAATAGACCATAACAACCTCCACTAAGAGTATGTGAAACAAGAAAAGAAAATGAGCCTAAAAAACAAGGCATAAAAAGGAGAACAAAACGCTAATGCCACTGAGTGGATGCTCCATACATCATTTATCGAAAACAGTCTAGGGCGTCTATGTTTTAACAGTTCAACATCCATAACTATAGATAGACTAATCAGAAGCCCAGTTAAATAGAGAATTTGAAATAATAACCATCATGCAGAACTTGTATACATATACCTTTGAGGAACCCTCAGCTATCTGTGCCAGCGCAATGAGGGCTGCGTGATGCTTCTCCCACTCTGGAGCTGCCAAGAATGCCTGCAAAATCTCAGAAGCAACAGGAACCACAGTATTCCCACCAAGGGCAATGGATAATCTGTCCAAACACTCCTGCCCAAACCCATAATTGCTAGTCTCCCCATCATCCTCTTCCTCGCTCTCAGCACTGTGCCACACAGGATCGTCTTCTATATCCAACAACATCCTCATTAACACCACAAATAACCTTTGCACAAATTGTGGAAACTTCCTCATCATCCCCGGCGCTCTCTCTCTGGCCTCAGCTAATGTAATAACAAACTCTGTAGCCAAATGCTTCGTCCCTTCCTCTAAACTGTCTGCCTCCGCTATTTGCAACATAGACCCTACAACCTCTACTATTTGCTTCCTTAAAAACCTTGGCTCACTACCTGCTAATTCAATCAACAATTCAAGTGCTTCTTGTGCCGTTGCCTCCTGGTTTCCATTCAATGCCTCTGTTAAAGTCCGCATCATCAATGGCAACAAATCCTGAAACTTTTCGCGATCGTTATTGTTCGACAAACATTGTATGAAATTAATTGTTGCGTTTAGAGCCGCAATTCTCACATCGGCGCTGGTCGAAATGCTTAAACAATTTAGAAACAGTTCATGAAGAGTTCTTATATGCGGAATTAGGGTTTCACCTACAAACTGAGCCAATTGAGCGAAAATCAAAAGGGCCGATTCTTGTAGATTATGATCCTGGGCTGTCACGCATTGGAAAATGAACGGTAACAGTTCAGGCCACGCACCATGAGGCAAAATGGAGGCAGCAAGTTCTGAAACCGTATCATTTATCTTTTTACGTATGGATTTTGTTGTTTCGCGCTGAATTGAAGATAAAAGTGTGTTCTTAATGGTAGAGCGAGTTGCCTCGGAGACCTTAGGGTAAAGGAATGAGTCATCATTGGCAGCCGCACGGGTAAGGTGCTTGCGGAGGAGAATAGCAGACATGGCACGAATTTCAGGGTTACCAGAGGAGGATAGAAGATGAGCAAGTCTGAGGAGGAGCATGTCCGGTTGAGCTTGCTTACAGAGGTTGAAGAGTGCCTCCGCCGCAGACCGTTGCTCGTTGGAGGAGGACATAAGGTGGTTGAGCAAGGTCTCAAAATGGGTCTGGTCGGGCCCGAGAAGAATGGCGAGTTGTTGCAACTGAGTTGGATCGGCAGCCATGGATAAGAAATGGGATGGAATTTTGAGGTTTGAATAAGAGAGGTGGTGGAGGCTGCACAGAAGGAGGGAAGATTGAAGGGACAAAAAATGGAGGGGTTTGGTTAACCTCTATGCTTTTCGGATTTTTCTCTCAAGTTTTTTTTAGTACTCTTCTGTACAATCTCTCCAGTTATATTCTCCCATGTGTAACGGAATAATAGATTTTGGCTTAAATCTCAATTTGATCCTATTCTATACATCAGATATCAATTAAGTCCCCATTTTTTTAAAAAACAGTAAATGAATCCCTATTATTAGGGTTAAGGTGCAAAAATACCCCTAACGTTTTTTGTCAAAAGCAATTTTACACCTAACGTCTAAAATGGTACAATTTTACCCCTAACATTGGAAATCAATAGCAATTTTACCTCTAACATTGATAAAATGGGATAATTTGAGGAAAAAATTAATCAAACTGTCTTCTTAGTCATGAATTTTGTTATCTATACTTCACACGTGCGTCATTTTATCAGGAACAAATCACAAATATGTGTTGGGATGTGAAAAAAAAAATATATATATATATATTGTCTTTTGTACAAATTGGATAAAAAATACAAAAAAAATCACCGAATTTATAAATATTAATCTGCAATTCTATTATTAAATTATAAAAAACATTAGAACGAATTGATATGCAATTAGTGCAAAATATGAAACAAAAATATATGTGTTTTATAATAGTGTCTGAAATTGACCTAAATTATTAGTGTCAATGGTAAATTTGCTCTTAGCTACCAATGTTAGGAGTAAAATTGCACCATTTTATACGTTAGAGGTAAAATTGCTCCTGATCCAAAACATTAGGGTCCGTTTGGTACGTTGTAATGGATGTCGTAATTGAATGACCATTACAATGGATGTTCATTACCATGTTTGGTTAGTCGTATAATTTTTGTCATAATGGAATCATCATTACATTATTCAATTTTTCTTCACAAATTTATGTAATAGGCATTACAAACAAAATAGACATGAATCTTCATTGCAATTAGCCCTTGTATTTTTATTATTAATGGCGAAATATGAAAAAAAAAACACGAAAACATAAAAACCAACAAAATGTGAAAAAAACCGAAAACGAGAAATGCAAAAAAAAAAAAAAACATGAAAACTGTATTTAACTTATATAAGCATACGTATTATAGTGATAATTGCATTTTATGAATTTTATTAAGATTTGCCAACCAAACATGGTAATATAATTATGATTCCATTCCATTACATTACACATTTGATTACATTACAACAGACCTGTGAGCATTTTTTCACATTAACCCTTATGATTAATATTAGGGACAATTACAAAACTAGCCCTATTTTAAAACCCATTTACGTTTTTAGCCTAGTTCTCCAATTTTTTATAAATCTAGGTAGTTTCATTGTATTTGGACAAAAATACATTTGTCTTCCTTATTCCCCCTTCTTCCACATGAAACACATTCACCATTACTCATTCATCACAATTGCTCCACACTTTCATTCTTCTCTTCTTTTTTCTTTCCATTTTTTACAACACTTCATACAACAATCAAGTGAACAATCCAAGAGCTAAAACTTTGTTTATTCATGTAAGTATGGTGTTGGGTTTGACCTAGATTTCAATTTTAATCTCAATACAATATCATATGTGTTTAATATGATGTATATAAGATGTATATGTCAAATTCAAACGAAAATAGTCTAGGGTTATGCATTTCGGACCCATTCAACCCATTGAAACTCTGTATTTTTTCAGATTTATCGTGAACGTTTTTCTGGGATTTCCGACTTTGTCGTATCTGCCGCACCACGAAATAGTGCGACAATGGCCTGGTGGTTTAATGTTATCGCATTTGTTGTATTTTTTCACGGTGCGACAGAATCCAGAAATATGAGTCTATCGTACCTGTCGCATTTTTTAGGGTGCGACACTCTCTCTTAGTATAAGTTTGTCGCTTTTGTCGTATTTTTTCAGAGTGCGACAGACTCTCTTAGTATAAGCTTGTCGGTTTTGTCGTATTTTTAAAGGTGAGAAAGACTATCTGAGTATAAGTTTGTCGCTTTTGTTTGTTAATATGTGTTTTTTTCTCAAATGTAGAAGTATGTCGTTTGGAACTGTTCCCTGTATGTTATTGTGGCACGGCCATTGGAAAACCATTCGAGAAGATATGACATACGTGGGCGATCAATCGAAGTTGTTCTGTTTTGCAACTAACATCGATTTGCAAATGTTAAAAGCGAAAGTGTACACTTCAGTAAGTATTGATGCAACTGATTTTGAACTACATATCTCCATGCAGTCGACATACGGTCCAAACAAAGTTCTTAGAATAGTAGCACCAATTTAAGGATTGCAAAGGCACTAAATTGTATTCGAAGCATTCAAATATGTTGTGTATAGTGTACAAAATTTCAGGAACTGGCTGTTTTGAATGGTTTGCTGCTATTTTCAATTTGTTATCAAGGGAAAAAGTTGCTATTTTTTGTGGCTTAATTTCATCCATTTGGTATGAAAGGAACCAGTTAAATCACGGGAAGAAGAGGTTGGGATATGTCTGTTAGTTGTTGCGATATTGGAAATGATTTATGGATTTGCTGCAGGTCCAAATCTTTGCACGGGTGCTGATGTTCGATCGAGTTTTGCTTCTGTTACAGGTTTTGCTGATTTTATCAACAATGTTGATGGTTCTGTTCAAGTGAATATTATCGGTGATGACAATGCTGTTGGAGATCGTGTAGACCCTGCTACTGTGTCTGTTTAAGAGTTTACCGCAGGTCGTGTTGCCACTGCTACTATTTCTGTCCACGAGTATGATAAAAGTTCAATCCATATTTATATAAGAAAGAATAATATCATTGCTACTGGTTTAGGTGTGTTGGTGGATAGCGTTGGTGCTTCAGTAGGTCATGTAGCTGCTGGTCGGCCAGTAATGGCATGGACAGTTCGGTGTGCTGCTAGTAAGGCAGTGTCACATCTTGTAGCTGATACAGGGAATGCTTCGATATCTTCTGGTTTGACAAGATTGGGTTTAATGATGGGAGAGACTGATGTATTGAGTGGCGGGGGAAGAGTCTCTGAATCAATTTTTTTGGATACCTCAAGTTACACACTACTTTAAGTTAATTTGTGATATGCCTTTCTTAGTTCGTTCTTTTCGAGGATCTTTTGGACTTGTGATTCGTGATTGTAATGGAGTAGTTTACCTATCTGGGGCAGAACCAATCGAATCAATTATGCCGGTACTTCATGCAGAATTAATAGATATTTTGAATTCGATTCGAATTATCGATAATTGTGGTTTTATTCTATTTTGGTAACATCTGATTCAACATCTGCAATTTTACGGTTTCAAGGGGCTCAATAATTACCTAATTGATTGGGTGTTATTATTGATGATATTTTAATGGTTATCCGACCTTCGTATTAATAGAATTCGTGAATGAGAGAAAACAAACAAATTGAGTGAAATTTTATGAAATGGAAATTTTAATATCTTTCTTATCGAAGATTTTCTAGAGGATGCACCTTCTAGAGTAGAAATATCAAGATAAACCTAAAAATTAATAAAAATTGAAAAATCTATTAAAACATTGCAACAAAACCAAGGCCTTTATTAAAAGGGACAATTACAAAACTAGCCCTATTTTAAAACCCATTTACGTTTTTAGCCTAGTTCTCCAACCATAACATCCTCATCATCTTGAATTGGTGCTACTATTCCAAGAACTTTATTTGGACCGTATGTCGACTGTATGAAGATATGTAGTTCAAAATCGGTTGCATCAATACTTACTGAAGTGTACACTTTCGCTTTTAATATTTGCAAATCGATGTTAGTTGCAAAACGGAACAACTTCGATTGACCGCTCACGTATGTCATATCTTCTCGAACGGTTTTCCAATGGCCGTGCCACAATAACATACAGGGAACAGTTCCAAATGACATACTTCTACATTTGAGAAAAAATCACATATTAACAAACAAAAGCGACAAACTTATACTCAGATAGTCTTTTGCACCTTTAAAAAATGCGATAAAATCGACAAGCTTATACTAGGAGAGTCTGTCGCACCCTCAAAAAATGCGACAAAAGCGACAAACTTATACTAAGAGAGAGTGTCACACCCTAAAAAATGCGACAGGTACGACAGGCTCATATTTCTAGATTCTGTCGCACCGTGAAAAAATACGACAAATGCGACAACATTAAACCATTAGGCCATTGTCGCACTATTTCGTGGTGCGACAGATACGACAAAGTCGGAAATCCTAGAAAAACGTTCACGACAAATCTGAAAAAATACAGAGTTTCAATGGGTTGAATGGGTCCGAAATGCATAACCCTAGACTATTTTCATTTAAATTTGACATATACATCTTATATAAATCATATTAAACACATATGATATTGTATTGAGATTAAAATTGAAATCTAGGTCAAACCCAACACCATACTTACATGAATAAACAAAGCTTTAGCTCTTGGATTGTTCATTTGATTGTTGTTCACTTGATTGTTGTATGAAGTGTTGTAAAAAATGGAAAGAAAAAAAGAAGAGAAGAAGGAAAGTGTGGAGCAAGTGTGATAAATGAGTAATGGTGAATGTGTTTCATGTGGAAGAAGGGAGAATAAGGAAGACAAGGGTATTTTTGTCCAAATACAATGAAACTGCCTAGATTTGTAACAAGTTGGAGAACTAGGTTAAAAACGTAAATGGGTTTTAAAATAGGGCTACTTTTGTAATTGTCCCATTAATATTATGTACAAAATTCACTAATTAGCACTGGATTAACATAATAATTTAACGGATAAATTACAAAAATGACTCAATTGAAAAACTTATTTATATATTTAGACTCATTATATCACCATTTATAAGACTAGACACTTTCAAATTAGACTTTTCCAAAATACTCTTAACATATATATAACAACTTAACCATTTCTTTCTTTATTTCTTCTTCTAATTCTTTGCAATCTTTCGATTTCACACATCAATCCAAGATCCAAGTTCTTCGTATAAGTTTTTTTTTGTTGTTGATTTTACATACATAAATTTCTTTATATAGGTTATTTTTGTGTATTTTATGTTAGTTTGCACCTATATGGAATGATATTTGAGATGTTTATCGTACTTGATCGCTTCGCAATTTACGATTTTGCTTCGCATAATAGTAAACTGTGAAGCTATTGCTTTAGGAAATAGGGTTCGTAGTTCATATAACTGCGAAGGATTGCAGATGTCACCAGAGGCGGATCCAGCCTAGAGCCCAGGGGGGCCGAAGCCCCCCCGGCCATCGACTCCGTCCTCGAGTACCGTTATTTTTGTCCCTTATAGCCTTCCAAATATTAGTATATATTTAACCTATGTAGTATTATCTCAAAAGTTTAAAGTAATTGAGTTGGTTAAAAGTTTTGTTTTAAGGTGAGAGGTCATGGGTTCAAATCACACCAAGCTCGTTTTTTGTTTTATATGAAGTTATTTTTATTATATCTCATTTTTTAAGAATTTATTATCTCTTTTTTATAAAACAAATCAATTTTCTATAAAAAAAAAATCAATTTCTTACTTTTGAGATTCAATTAACTTAATTTCTAAATTAAATTTTATGAAAATTATAAAAAAATTATAGCTAAAATAATAATAAAAAAAGTGTGAAAATGTTACAATTTTTAGCTAACATACAAAAACCATAAAGTTTAAGTGTGTTAGAAGAAGATTAAAAAATTTTGTCCAGCCCTAACAAGCTGGACTTCGAAAAATTAAAAATCGGACTAAAATTAGCCCCTCCGAACATCGATTCCTGGATCCGCCACTGGATGTCACAGTTGTATAATTTCTTATGCATTTGTTAGAACTGCGAAACACATTTTTTTTAGCTTGTTTTTTATATTTTTTTAACAATGTGTTTGTTTTTCAACAGTAACAGTATGTCAACAAACCATTTCTTGTGTATGATTATGTGGAGCGGACAATGGATAATAGAAGGGAAAATCCATGACATACGAGGGTGGTGAATCAAGTTGCTTCGACTTTCAACAAAAATTTGTACGTGTTGATTCAACATCATTTGACATATGTATGGCCATGCAAACTACATACGGTCCAAACAAAGTTTCCGGAATAGTAGTTCCGATTGTTGATTCAAGTAATGTTGAGTTCTTCATAGAGTATTGCCGAATGAATCCAATCGATGTTATCGCTATATATTATTTTTGAATCGCGAACAATGGATGCACAACTACCACGAGTTTATAGAGTGAAAATGTTATTCAATCAAGTTGTGAAGGTACAATTGAAGTTGACACTCATCGATCGGGCAAAGAAAAGATCACGGATTTCCTTAATTCCAAGGCCTCCATCCTTGAAGTTTTGACAACAAACTTTCCAAGGGACAGTGACAAGATTCTTGCAATTAATGGACCCAGACCAAATAAAATTCCTCATATGCCTAGTCATACGTGTAAGCAGCACATAGGGCCACTTATAAATGATAAAAGAGTGAATGAAGCTACCAGTAATTACAGAATTTACTAGAGCCACTCTCCCAGCTATAGACAAATAATGCCCTTTCCATTTAGCAAAGTGAGCAAGCACCCTGTTGTTAAGCCCAAAATATACCTAATATATCATCAATAATTACATCAGTTTTGCTATGAATTCGTGCTATTTATAACTATTTAGAATACTTTTACTCTCGAATATGTTTCTTTCTTGTAAGGTACGTAAATATTTGGTAAAATCCAAATAGGAACGAAAAGAGCTTAAAAACAGAAGAAAAACCTTACAAAAGGAGTCAAAAACGACAAAGATCAATTACACCAAAACGAGGACAAAGACGAAGTCAGAAACAGAGAAAAATGCAAATTCTCGGTAGAGAATCCAAAATTCTCGGTAGAGAATTTGGGGCCGCGACCGAGAATCTCAAATTCTCGGTCGCGACACGCCTTTTCCAGACACCTTCCCCCTTTCGTCCGAAGGCTGAAAAATCAATTCCCCATTCTCGGTAGAGAATTAAATATTCTCGGTAAGAGCAGAAATTCTGCCAAGCATAATAAACACATGTTTAAATTCCAAGGAACGCGTTCGTTCGGGTGGATAAAGACGTCCTTTCACAACAGACACGAGCCTTCACAACGGACACGACACTTCAATCACGATTCTTCAACATCTATAAATAAAGTATTGATTTGAGAGTTGAAAGATAATGAGAGAGTTAGAAGAAAGAGATTAGTGCAAGAGTTATGCAGAAACTCTGACTCAGAAATGAGTCAGAGATTAGATTTCATTTTTGTACAAAGCAATATGATGTACACACATTGTTTATTCAATAATAACAAGTTTAGTAGCGTTTAGACATTGTTCCAATTTAGTTTTCATTTTGATAGTAGACTGACCCAGTCTCTATTACGAAGATTCAACGAGAAGATTGAGTAGAGGATCCGCCCCTGAGCCTGACAAACTCTAACGAAACCCAAGGAAAGGATTGACAACCCGTTCACTTGCAAGCCGTCGAATGTTTCCATGCTCCATGTTCTCTGTAAACTTGTATCAATTTATATTTCATCTAATAAAGTCTGTTCTATTCGATAGATTTTTATGTAGCACTTTGGTAAAGGATCTGAAGTGGATGCTGGTGTTTTCATTAAAACGTATTTAATTCAAAATCTTTACAAGGAAACTTTGTTGAACACTTAGGCAAATTATTATCTCGAAAGAGTTTTAATTTGATTAAGGGCAATTATCCCGGATAGGGTTTTGTCATGTTCAAAGCCAAATAATTAGAGGTTCCGTCATTTATTTCATCTGTATAATTCGTACAAAGTTTAAAGTTGTTTTCTTTGCTTAATGCAAACAAATACATCTGTTTACTTTTCTAAAAAGTACTAAACGTTCCTATCTTGCAAATTCATTCTTAAATCAGAGTATTTTCTAACGTTTTCATACTCTAACCTAATTCTCATTCTAGCAAATTCAAAACCAAAACCGATTAAACGATTTTCCATATTATAAACCTTAAAAGTAAATTTAACCGATTATAAATAAGTTTTGTTCGAAAAAACGTTCCCTGTGGGATCGATATCTTTTATTACTACAAGCGCATACCGTGCACTTGCGGAAATCGCTCAACACCTGTCCATCAAACTAGTCAGATGTCATGTCTTTGGTAAACCAAAAAACAAAGGGACTCCAAGATAGCGAAATGGAACAGACCCTTGACGAATACCAATAATATCAGCAAGACGATTGCCACGTCCAGAAGAAACAAAGGAGCCCAGAAATAGTTCAGATTTGTTCCAACTAACACACCGACTCGAGATAGATCCATACAAGTCAAATACACCTTTAATAACAGCTAGATTACCCGAAGAGGCCCTGCAGAAGAGAAGAATGTCATCAACATAAAATAAATGAGTCGAAAACACTTTTGTAGAAGTATATTGCATTGGAGCAAGTCGCCCAGTGTCCACGAGGTGAAGCAACCAACGGCTAATAAAGTCATCAGAAATACCAAACAATATAGGAGACAGCGGATCGCCTTGTCGAATCCCTCTTGAACATCTGAAATATCCACTAATGGCTCCATTGTTTAAAATTGAAATCCGAGATGCATATAAAACATTCAAAATCCAGTCTCTGAATTGAATAGAGAAACCAAAAGTGTCCATTACGGCAAGTAAAAAATTCCAATTTAAAATGTCAAAAGCTTTCCTGATGTCAACCTTCAAGGCTAAGTTCCCTCCAAAACACTTTTTACGAAGCATATTAGTGCCTTCAGAAGCAAGCAAAATGCATTGATGAATACTTCGTCCAGGAATAAATCCAAATTGATTCTGAGAAACAATGCGAGATGCAATAGAAGTGAGTCTATCAGCCAAAATTTTTGCAATTATTTTATAACTAAAGTTGCTCATTGCAATAGGCCTATACTGATTAAGAGATATTGCACCCTCCACCTTCGGGATAAGGACCATAATACTGGAGCACATGCCAGGATGTATCATACCACTTATAAAGAAGCTTTGGACAACAGCAAACACATCAGCACCAACAATATCCCAAAAAGACTGAAAAAAGACCCCAAAAAACCCATCAGGTCCAAGAGAACTATTGTTATCCATTGCAAAGACTGCCATACGAACTTCATTCATATCCGGGCAATGAGTAAGTAAATCATTATCCAAGTCAGAGACAAGATGTGGAACAACCTCATAAACTAGATCACAATTCTGCGGCAAGACCTCATCATTTTTAAAAAGACTTGAATAAAATTCAGCAATATGTGTCCCAATTTGATTCGGATTAAAGGACAGCTCATCCTCAATTTGAAGCACTGAACTCCTAGAGATAGCAGTTTGAATAGATGCCATACGATGGAAGAAACTAGTATTTTGATCTCCCTCCTTAAGCCATTTAACTCTGCTATTGTCACGCAAAAAAGCCTCCTTTCTATGCAAAATATTATCCAAGTGTGCATGAGCATTCATCTCCTCATGATGTAGTTCAGGAGTAAACTCATTCTCAGAGATTTTCACCTGCACACAGGCCAGATCCATCTCAGCATTAGTGAGACACATATCAATGTTACCAAAAACCACTTTATTCCAGTGACGGAGCACCGACTGAAGTCGTCTAAGTTTATTGCATAAAGCTTGCATAGGAGGTATGCTAGGATGCATTCCATTCCAAAAATCAGCAATCACCTCCCTAATCCCCGGATGTAGAATCCACATAGATTGAAATCTGAAGCTAGATATAGGGTGATTCCCCTTGGAGCAGCTAAACATCAAAGGGCAATGGTCAGAGTGATGCCGCGACAAAGCCAAACTGCAAACTGATTTCCAGAAGTCTGAGAATAAAGCAGATAATAAACTCTGTCTATAAGGACGCAAAGCAGGAGCCCGTCCCGATTTCTCGTGAGATCCAAGGACAGAATTAAAATCTCTAAGAAGCACCCAATGCCCATTCAACCTATTTTGATGAGCCAAAATATCATCAAACATAGTGACACGTCTATTTTCCCAAACGCTCCCATAAACAAAGCAGACAAAAGTATTTAAGTTAGACAAACTCAAAATAACAAATTGTTCATGTCTAAAACAAATATTGGTAAGCATGGAAGAATTCATCTTTGCAAAAACCCATAGAGTTGGAAGCTCCTTATTATTCATAGCAATTAAAGACAAACCAAGCCTTCTCTAGAAGGCCTCATTAACAGAACTGAACTCCACCATACGCTCAGCTAAACAAAGAAAATCTGGTTTATGAAGAGAACACAAACGATGCAAGTAACCTTGAGTATCCCTATTAAGAATACCCCTACAATTCTAGTAAAGAAAGATCATTTGAAACGGACCGGAGGTTTACTGGCTCATTTGTTTCGAGCTGGCAAATTCTCTGTTGTTGTCATAATTTTTTCCCTCCGCCTTACTTTCTTAGTGCTAACTGTATTCTAGCTACTGTCATCCTCCTCTACCATATCAGCCCAGGATTTAGTACGAGATGATGATTCAGATGCTGAATCAGCTCCCTCATATCTAGTGAGAATATTGTCCATTCCAGGTGAATCTGGCCTATCAGTTTCATCACAACTGTATTCATCCTCCTTCCCAAGCTGTGGGCTGCCAGGTAAAACAACCTCCGCCACGCAACCAGCATCAGCATGAGGCCTAAGCTCCAAAACAATCCGTGAAGTGGCATGCTGAACAGGCACCTCAGTCTGAATTACATTAGGCTTTTTCACAAACTTCATCTCCTGTGAAACCATTGTACGTTTTCTTTCAATAACCGGAGCCTCTAGAAACTTTTCCAATGGTTTTTTATTTTTTCTGCAGTCATAAGCCATGTGGCCAATGTTTGAACAAACTTTACATCTTGGTAATTGTTGGTCCCTTATAACGTGACAAGTTAGTTCCAAGGGGGGGGATAGGAACTATTTAAAATTTTGTCCGTTAAGGCTGACTTCTTTTCTTATAAAAAGGTTTACACAACGTCACTAAGTAGATTCAAGACACAAGCTTAGTCAACTTGTGACTAAGTCTGCTTCTTTACTTGAGTCAGGAAATAGCACTTAGAGTCTATTCCTGAACTCAGCTTGTTAGTAGACTTAACTCAGCATGAGTTCTTTACTTAGTCAGTTTTATAGCAAGCAATATATATTAAAGGAGTTTAAGGGTTAGAAAGATATTACTCAGCAGACTTATCCTGGTTCGGCCTCTCCGCCTACGTCCAGTCCCCGGAACTCGTTCCGAGCTTTTTGAATTCTTTACTGAGCTCTTTAAAGGTAGAGCACGGAACCTTTTACAGATAGAAGCTGAGCATAACAAGAGTACCTTCCTCTATACCTCTACTCACTCCTATATCTACCGCTGAGTACTATAACCGAGTACTCAGCCTCTCCTTTCTATTCTTCTAGAAATGATAAAGTGTTTGCCCTAAACAACAATTACTAAGACACTTTAGATGATTGAAAATCACTCTAGACTTTTACACAATAATATAGAAATTGGTGTAAGGTATTTGCTTTGCTTTTCTCACAGAAACTTCAAGTACGAATTTGGTCAGCGTTTCGACTAATTGAAGATCTGCATCGATTGAAGCAAATGGATGGCCTTTATATATTGACACTTGAGGCACCTGGTCATTTCGAATTTCGAAATAACCGTTGGAGGGAAATGGCTTCCTGTCGTTGTCACTCTGGACGTGCTCAGCGTCGTTGGCCAATAGGATTCATGCATCTTCTGTCCACGACAGCTTTTTGTCCTTGAAACAGAATGTTTCGACATTTAAGGCAAAATCCACGAGACAGCTTCCTGCGCCTTCTGAACTTTACCCAAAGTAGAATTACTTTGTCTGGAAGTTGATCGTTGTCTGCCGTTGTCCAGACTGCATTGTCTTCCAACTCAGCAGCTTCAACTTGAAGCTTTTGCTTCGAAGGCTTCTCGATCCTTCTTTCGCCGAGTCGTCGTTTTACTTGATACGGCTTCGTTTTGAACTCTTGGGCCGAATGGTCTTGATGTGTTTGACTTGGGCTTGACTTCCACTTTATGGGCCTTTGGGCTTTTTAATCTTAATGTCTTATAAACAATTAAACTCAACATTAAACAAACACATTAGTGTAATAAATCAAAGCATTTAAATTTAATGTGTTAGAATATTTTTTATCATTACTTAAATAATTTTGTCAAATCAAAATCATGTGGAAAGGTGTTTCAACAAACTCCCCCATTTTGATGTTGGCAAAAATATTCAGTTGAAGAACTCAGTGTTGAGCTCCCCCATGATAGTTGACCTTATTTTATCAAATAACTCCCCCGTAAGGGTTGAGCTACTAACTTAGTTTTACTCTAAACATTTCAAGGTTTAATCGAGTAAGTCTAAGGTCAGTTTTCAGAAATAGGTCAGCTCATGGAACATATTCTATTTAACTCAGTTTTACGCGGAAGGTTTAAATATCAGAGAGCGCTGAGTAAGCTTTGTTCAATGAGTTTTAGTTAAGTGGACATATAAGAAGTGGTCAACATATTTGATCAACACAGCAGACATATCATTAATCAATATAGACAGTTTAGCACAGTTGATTTAATGAAGATGCGTTTTAACAAAATTATATCAATCACTTAAGTAAGCATCACATAAGAATAGACAGTATTAAAGAGATGCATATAATTTGTTTTAAATTTAAAGTCAGCACAATAAAGTTCACAAAAAGAATACAGATATTAAGGGGCAAAAAGCTAGCTATTCCAGTCAATACAAGTGAAGCTATTTCTTCTTGTAATTAATTTGAACGGTTTGTTTTATAGCTTTGCCTTTACCCTTGACTGTCTGCTGACTAACTGAAGCTTCTTCAGTTCGTTGAGTTCTTGGGGCTTGTTCTTTCTCCCCCGTTTTGCCAGCATCTTGTTTGGGAATGAAGGTTTCTTCAATGGCAGCTTGAGTTAGGCGTCTAGAGAATGCCTTTAGCTTTCTTGTGCTTTCATTCGTTCCGTCAAAGATTGGAACACCCTCATCCATAATGGCTCGAGGAATCCTGACATCAGCAGCTGTAACATCCCTAAAACCCTATATGTTTTCATGATTGAATACATACATTTTAGATTCATCGCATTGTCATTAGAAGTTTCATATGCATAATGCGATTACCGTGCGATTAGTAGACGATTAGTGTATCGTTAAGATGTAACGATTGGTTAATTGAGTTAGGACTTAAATGAATGAATTCATATGTCCTAAATTTATTAAGTTACACTTTAGGAGGGCTGAATTTGAGGTTTGTGAGCAAGCACGAGGTGTCACCCCAATATTAAGACAAATACACCTCTTCATTTGCCAAATGATGTGCACAACTCATTCTTTCTCTATTCCAGCCACAATTTCGACCAAAGCTTCAGCAAAACCTTCCTTGTTCATACCCTAAACCTCTCCAAAGAAAACTCTTCCAATTTCTTCCATTTTCGAGTCAAACAAGTCAAGTTAGGAAGCATACTAGGTGATAGACACGAGTTGAAGGTTAGTATGTTGTTTTAGCTTGTTTTCTATGAGTTTGAGATTCTGAAATACCTAGGTATGATCATAGGATTTGTTGTGGATGAGTTGTGATGGAGTTTGTTGAGTTTTGGTGTTGTTTAAAGTGGTTATAGGCTGTCCAAATGAAAGATATGTATCAAGTGCCCTAAACAGAAATCTAGGGTACTGCTTTCAGTCATTTTGGAGCATGTTTTTCATATTGATATTCTTCGAATTTGAAGATACATAAAGAATAACATATGTTTCTATATGTGTTATGAAACCCTCTGTAAAATATGGGACTTTAATTCCATATATAGATGAAGCAAACCTAGATGGAACATGACTGCCTCGAAATTGAATGTCATGTGAGACAGCCATGTTGATGTAGCATTTTGAGGACCTTAGATTCATAATTTGAGAAAGTTTCTTTATACAAAAGTGTTCCTAACTACTTGAAGTATATGTATGTAAAATTATTTGGCAATCCATTGTGTTTAGTGTGAGCTAGGTTGAGTGAATTATGGTAGATGCAAATCTGGATAGTCTGTTTTTTGGCAGGAAACAGGACAGAATCATTTTGCATGCCATATATTGTGTAGAAGTGATCTTCATATGAATTTTGGATATGTTATACCCATATATGTCTAGTTTCAGTAGGTTCAAGAATCAAGGCATTTGGATTTATATAGAGAGTTATGGCAGAATGTGTGCAAGTAGGTCATGTGATGATCTAAGACAAAAGGATTAGATTGCATGACCTTTGTGGCATTAGTGTCTTGTAAATCATATAGCATTCCTTAGTTTATATTTTCATTAAGTTTATGTTAAGGCTAATTGGATCAATGTTATATGACATTAGGAGGGCAAGGTGCAATTGAACGCACACCCGATCGTGTTGAATAGATCGAACCAAGTGCGACGGTAAGCATATTGCTTATATATGTGTATGACTGTCTTGTGCCTTGTGACTTGTTGAGTGTGAGATGTGGTTGAATCTGATGTGAATGATGTGGATAATGTTTGAGTGTTTATGATACGTCATGATTGATAAGAAAGTGTTATGATTGAGTATATTGCAGTGTGATGCGTAAATACGGCATGTTAAGCCTTGTGCACATACTGGAACTGAATAATGGTTGGATTATAAATGAATATGAGCTTGCTTAGATGGATATGTGAAATGGTCCAAGTTGAGAGTGCTATCCGAATATTGTGAGCCGGAAGCACATGTGTTGAGATATATGAGTACGTGAGTGAGTGTAACTCCTCCGTAGCACAGATGATTGTATTCCGAATTTAGTGAGCCGGAATACAGATTGGGCCCAAGGACCATTTTATATATATTGTCTAAGTACAGCAAGGCCTTTCTAAAATAAGTATTACTATAATAAGTGAAACAGGTGAATAAAGTCTAACTTGGTATTGATGATATATTTTGATTTGTGCTCTTTACATTACTTTTGTATATACATATATGCGTAATATGTTTATTGAGTAGGCAGCTCACCCCTTGCCAACAGATTTTACAGGTTAGGTGGAGTTCTTCTTGCTTAAGGTCGCACCAGCAGTGTCAGTCCATTCTCATCTAGGCATTTTGGAGTCTTGTGATATACTTTTGTTTTGTAAATCCTCTATGTAGGATAATGACTTAAACGTGTATTGTAAATTGTAAATGCTTTCTCTTATGTATAATATGTAAAGTTTATAGGAGATTGAAGTTTATATGATTGAGAATTGAAAGCATGTCTATAACTGATATTGTGTGAGATATCATGTGATCCAAGTGAGGGGGTTACAGCAGCACTCAGCATACTTAGAACGTATGCTTGAGACTTTCCAATCCAGTGTATGGTTTCAGTGAGCATTGCAAAAGCTTGATGAAACATCTTTAGCAAAGACGAATCAAAATACTCACGCTGAGCGTTGATATGGCGCACGTGGTTGAAAGTTACTCGAGAGTACTTCAGGATATCGTTTGTTTTGAGCTGGTCAATGTCCATCTCTTGCTTGCTTAAGTTCAGCAGATGCACAACCTCGCTAATTTGCTCAATGGAGCATTGGGAGGAGGAAGAGAGTTGGTGATTTGTTTTCTCTTGCTCAGTATGAAGCTGGCTGAAGAGATGATGAACTTCGGCAGAAGTGGCATATGTGGAGTTCGCAGCTGACAATTGATGAATCTGCCCTTGCAGTGAGTTCATGTGGTTTTCCATGGTCAGCTGGAGTTCGGCCAGCTTTGTTATAGAGTCCTGCCTGGGCTGTTGAGATTGTAATGATGTCATGACACTCATAAGATCCTTCAGACCTTTGATCTCAGTAAGAAGCTGAGTGACAGACGAAAGCTGAGTTGGCTCAACAGTAACTAACCCAGCGACATTGGTACTTGTTTGGTGGATGTCCTGGATGAGAGCTTGAGCTGAGTCAACGATTCTTCGACCAGACTCAGAGGCATTGAGATAGCTAAAGGATCCATCATTTGTTGGCCCAGATGCCGGAGGAGGAGTAGAACCGAATAGAGGCGTTGTTTGGTTCTGCTCAACATTTGAAGTGCCAGCATTATCAGCGGCTGGTCTTGAATTAGGATCTCCAGTAGAAACTGACTGGATTGGATTTTGCACTTGGAGTTGTTGAAGAGGAGGATCGGCAGAAAGTGTTGTTTGCTCAAGGTCAGGCTGAAGCTGACTAGGTGTTGGAAGTTGAGGAAGTTCAGTGTTCACCTGAGTAGGTAATTCCTTAGCTTGCTCAACATGTTGAGGAGCGGAATCTTCGAGCACTTGCTCGGCATTACTTTGGTTTGGGGAAGCGGTTAAGTCGGCATGTTCCTTTGGCTGAGAAACAGAGGCTTGATTTTCTTGTTGCTCTGGTCGAGACTCAGGAGGGTTGGAGAAGAACCTAAGATGTACATCTGTAAGGTCAGAGATCTCATCCCTCAGCGGTGAGTCACGCATGAGGTCAATGACGGGTGCTCGATATGCTTTCTTTTTTCTCAGTCTCTTTAGCTTTGGAGGAGTAGGGTCACAAGGAATGGACTCAATAGAGTCAGTAGGTGATGCTTCCCTTTAATCAGCGGGAGCATTTGCTGTGTGCTCAGTTTCTTCTTCGTCAACCAACTCAGTGTTGATTGGTTCAAGGTGCTCATCATCTGCTGTTTCCTCAGTGTCATCCTGACCACTTTCTTCTTCATCAGACTCATCATCCAGTTCTTCTTCCTCAAACTGTTCATCCAGTTCTTCCTCGACAAACTGACCACCCAATTGGTCTTGTTCTTCCTGGTCATCTAACTGTTGCTCAGCATCAATGCCTTGACTCTATACATAATGGGAGTTAGGAGGAACGACAACATCAGTCGGAAGTGCATCTATAGGTCTTAACTCAAAATTGAGCTTCTTCTTCTTCCTTAATGGTTGCTCATCAACCTCTCTTTCTTCTGCCTCAGGCTCAGCTTGCCTAGGTCTTTTCTCAGCTGACCTAGATCCACCATGACTTTGCTGAATTTTAGGCGTAGTTCCTCCGCATACAAATTTGAGCTTCTTAGGTGTAGAGGCAGCTCCTTTAGAGGTGCTTTTCACAGCTTTCCTCTTCCTTTGAGTTCTTCCCTTTCGAGTCACCGCCCCCTCAGCGTTCGGGACAACTTCCCCTTTTCCTTACTTCGACACAATTGGTTGATCATATGCCAAACCGAATAGGGCAGCAGCTGTAATCTCGGTTCCCCAAGTGTGGATTTCCGCAACCATGTCCACATTGTGATCCTTGAGGATTCGGGTGATAAAAGATCCTAACCTAAGGGTTCCTGTACTTCGTAGAAACCCACCGATTATGAAGATGGGCATGTTTATCGGTGTGTAGGTCAGCATGTGCCATATAAAACACTGCTCAAAATTGGTTGCTGAGTTGGTGCAGTTGATTTTAGGGAAAAGGAAATTGGTCAGTATGTAATGGGCCATCTTTTGATGCTGACCCATGGAGGTACTCGAGATTTCACCTACATGACCAGCAGGTTTACAGAAGGTCTGAACGTAGTTGGTTTTATCTTGGTCACCTGATTTACGAAGTATAGCTCCTTCGTTTTTCAGTTTGAACAGTGAGGCAATATATGTAGGGTTGATGAAGATGTCCTTCCCTCGAACATGAAAAGCCAGGTAGTTTCGGTTATCATCGGCGATCTTTAGGTTGGCGTAGAATTCTCTTACCAACTCAGGGTAAGTAGCATCACGAACTGAGAACAGCTCGGTCTAACCATTATTCTTGATCCACTCACAAAAGGGTTGCTCGGCGTCCACGAATCCCATTGAAAACCATCGCGAGTGATCAATCTTACACCCCTTCACACTCTCGAAAACTTGAGAGTAGGTGCATTCCACAACTTTCTTGCCCTTGTCCTTTTGCTGTTGTTTTCCCTTCGAAGAGGTGGCTTGGACAGCTTGAGCTTTCTTGCTCGGTGTTGTGACCTTAGCGTGGTCACGCTGGGTAGAAGATTTTTTATTTTCATTGGAGCGGTTGTCGGATAAACCAGCACCGGAGATATTCAGAGAAACGTTCGTCATATTCTCAGAGAAGTTTTGGGAAGTTTGGAAATTTTTAGAGAGAGTAATTGGAATGCCAAAGTTTTCTAAGCGTAAAGAGATAAAAGTGGGAATTCGTCCACTATTTATAGAGGTATTGAGTTGATCTAAAGCGTTGGGTTGTCAATTTGACCTCAAGATTCTCAATCGACAAAAATTCTGACATTTATGACACATACGGTGCGTGTGTTTTCTAATTATAGCGCATACGTCATCCTAGGTGGCTATTTAATTCGCGTGCTTGCATTAAATTTTGCAACGGATCTTTACTCAGTGTTAAGGATCTCAAACGTTTAAGATTCTGAGTAGACAATTGTTACGCAAAGGAATAATTCTTATGCTTAGTTGCTCAGCTTAAGATAAACACTCAGCATGTAAATCTACTCAACATGTGATAGTAATTGATTTAGCACAAATCATTCAGCATGGTAATTCACTCAGCATGCATACTATACTCGGAATTTATTGAAGAGGATTAAACATACCAATGGCTTCTCTAAGTATGTTGAATTGCTCACGAGCCAGTGGCTTTATGAAGATATCAGCAAGCTGCTCATCCGTTGGGACATAGGTCAGCTTGATCTCTCCCTTGAGTACGTGATCTCTGATGAAGTGATGTCTTATGCTTACATGCTTCATCCTGTTGTGCTGGATTGGGTTCTTTGATAAGTCAATGGCACTTTTGTTGTCACATTTGACTTCAATTGTTTTGGTACGAACGCCATAATCTTCAAGCTATTGCTTAATCCATAGGACTTGAGCAACACAGCTTCCAGCAACAACGTACTCAGCTTCAGTGGTTGACAGGGCTACTGACGTCTGCTTCTTGCTGAACCAGGACACAAGACAGCTCCCAAGGAAGTGGCATCCTCCTGAGGTGCTTTTTCGTTCAAGCTTGTCTCGTCCATAGTCAGCGTCAGTGTATCCAATAAGTGTGAAATCATGAGTGTTGGGATACCATAAACCTGCATTCACTGAGCCTTGCAAATATCTAAGGATTCTTTTTACAACTATGTAATGAGATTCCTTAGGGTTAGATTGATATCTAGCACAATAACATACCGAGAACTGAATGTCCGGCCTACTAGCAGTTAAGTAAAGTAGAGAACCAATCATGCCTCAGTACAATTTGCTGTCTACTGACTTACCATTCTCATCAGCGCAGAGGACAGTGTCAGTGCCCATTGGGGTAGATATTGACTTACAATTCTTAAGTTCATACTTCTTCAATATCTCCTTAGCATACTTAGTTTGACTGATGAAGATGCCATTTTTCCCTTGTTTGATTTGAAGTCCAAGGAAGAAATTGAGTTCTCCCATCATTGACATTTCAAACTCAGTCTGCATCTGCTTACTAAATTCCTTGCACATTGACTCGTTAGTGGCACCAAAAATAATGTCATCAACATATATTTGAGCCAGCAGGGTATCTTTACCCTTCCTCTTAATGAATAAGGTTGTATCAGCTTTACCTCTGACATAATTTCTAGTCAGTAAGAAATTGGTCAGTCTCTCATACCAAGCACGTGGTGCTTGCTTGAGACCATACAGAGCCTTTTTGAGCTTATAAACGTGGTTTGGGAATTTTGGATCCTCAAACCCTAGAGGCTGATTAACATAAACTTCCTCGTTTATAACTCCATTAAGGAATGCACTCTTAACATCCATTTGAAACAGTTTAAAGTTCATATAGCTTGCATATGCACATAAAATTCTAATAGCCTATAGCCTTGCCACTGGGGCAAAGGTCTCACCGTAGTCAATACCTTCTTGCTGACTGTAGCCCTAAGCTACAAGTCTTGCTTTGTTTCTGATCACGTTCCCTTTGTCATCCAGCTTGTTGTGGAAGACCCATCTTGTTCCTATGGTCTTTTGGCTTCTTGGTTTTGGCACTAGATCCCATACTTCATTTCTTCTGAACTGATCAAGTTCTTCTTGCATTGCATTCATCCAGAATTCATCATACTCAGCTTCAGCGAAATTCTTTGGTTCCTGGATTGAGATGAATGCTACGTTGCTAAGGTATCTCCTGAGTTGATTCCTCATCATCAGGGTGTTCTCAGCGGCATCAAGAATGGCACTCTCTGAGTGACCTCTTGGTATCCTAATCTCCTTTGGTAGATTGATGTCTTGTGCTGGTTGTGTTTCAACAATCTCTGCAGGAGTAGATTGGTCAGTGAAAGTAATTTGAGTTTCACTTTTACCTTTGGTCAGCCCTTGAGGCAATGACTCAGCGGCTGTTTCTTGGTCAGCGGGAGCTGATTGTGGATCATCCTCAGTCAGCTGCATGTCTCTTCCTGCAGGGTTAGTTTCATCGAACTCAACGTGTACTGACTCTTCTAAAACCTGAGTTCGTTTATTGAAAACTATGTATGCTTTGCTGTTTGTTGAGTAGCCTAAAAAGATAGCTTCATCAACTTTTGAGTCGAACTTAGCTAGGCTGTCTTTGGTATTCAAGATAAAACATTTACAACCAAAGACACGAAAGTATCCAATGTTGGGCTTTCGTCCTTTCCAAAGTTCATAGGGGGTCTTCTTTAATATAGGTCTAACTAGAGCCCTATTAAGAATGTAGCACGCTGTGTTGACAACTTCTCCCCAAAAGTACTTTGGAAGCCTATGCTCACTCAGCATTGTCCTGGCTATTTCAACCAAGGTTCTGTTCTTCCTTTCAACAACCTCATTTTGTTGAGGCGTTCTAGGAGCAGAAAAATTGTGGTCAATGTCGTTGGTTTCACAGAATTCAACAAACTGTTGGTTCTTGAATTCTCCACCATTATCACTTCGGATGTGAGCTAACTTAAGGTCTTTATCATTTTCAAGTTTTCTTATTAAATTTGAAAACGTCTCAAAGGTTTCATCCTTGCTACTCAGCAAGATGGTCCAAGTGTACCAAGAAAAGAACAATGACCAATGAAAATCTTCTTCCACCCAAACTCAGCGGCTGGACTGGACCGAAGAGATCCAAGTGTATTAACTCTAATGGACGCTTAGTTGAGACAATGTTTTTACTATGAAAAGATTGTTTGGTTTGTTTTCCAGCTTGGCAAGCGTGGCATAATTGATCTTTTTCAAATTTAAGTTCTGGCAGTCCCTCAACCAATTGCTTTCTTGCTAATTTGGCCAGGAGGTCCATGCTTATATGACCAAGTCTCCTGTGCCATAGCCAGGAATTTTCTTCCTTTGATACTAAGCATACAGTTTTTGAAAACTTCTTTTCTAAGTTCAGCATAAAGACATTATCAATACGAGGGGCAGTTAAAATTAACTCATTTGTTTTACCCCCGAATATTTTACATCCAGTGTCATCAAATATAACTTTTCTCCCATTGTCACATAGCTGAGCTACGCTGAGTAAGTTATATTTGAGTCCGCTGACTAGGGAGACTGACTCAATAGTAGGATTACCACCAATGGTTCCTGACCCTACTATCTTACCCTTCTTATTGTCTCCACAACTTACACTTCTTCCTCGTTTACGCACAAACGTGATGAACTGAGTTTCATCACCAGTCATATGCCTCGAGCATGCGCTGTCAATGTACCACATTTTTGATTTCTCAACACACCTCAGGCTTACCTGCAATATAGCTAGTTGCTTTTAGGTACCCAATTCTTTTTGGGTCCTTGCTTGTTAGGTTCAACAAGTAAAGCATCATATTTCATTTTATGACGACATACTTGGACAGTGTGTCCATTCTTTCCACAGAAGTCACAGCTAACCTTCCGTTTAGGATGTCTCACTGACTGGTCAGCACCCCAGTGCTGAGCGTGCCAGCACACCTTAGTGGTGTGTCCTTTCTTCCCACAGAAGTCACACTGGACATTCCACTGAGGATTCCATATCTGCTGACTAGTACTTCGGTACTCAGTGTTCAGAGGAATATTTCTTTTATTCGGAACCTTAAGTTGGTTCTGAATTGATGTGACATCCTTTCTCAGTTTCTTAGAATCTGATTGGACCTCAGAGACAAACTTTTGCATAATTTCTACATTACCATGCAAAATTGAGGTGTCCTGGAGAATATATCGAAGGTCACTCAGTTTGACCTCCTCAACCTCGTCACATCGCCTGCTGAGTGCTCTAACCTTTTTATTACACTTTTTGATAAGTGTGTAGAGGTCACTCAGGGCATTTACCATTTCATTTCTGAGCAAGGGTAGTGATATTACCTCAGTTGAGTGTTCCTCATCATTAGATGCAATGGAGGGGCCAGCATGCTCAGAAACACATGGTTCAACAAGTTCGTCAGCCATGAAACAAATCTTTGCTGACTCAGTGGCATCAGCTTCTGATGATGAAGACTCATCACTGTCGCTCCAAGTTGCCACCATTGCCTTCTTGTTGTTCTTTCTTTCTTTCCTTAGCGTGGGACAGCTTGACTTGATATGGCCAGTTTGATGACATTCAAAGCATGTAATGGGCTTTGAGCTGTCCTTCTTGTACTTGCTGTCGCTGGACTCAGCTTTGTACTTATCAAACTTCTTGTATGGCTTCTTAGAATATTTGTCATTCTTTCTAAACAGCCTTTTCATCTTTCTAGTGAACATAGCCATTTCTTCATCGTCTGTTGAGCTCCCATCAGTGGAGTCAACTTTCATGACAAGAGACTTTTGCTTCTTGTCTTCAGACTTTTCCTTCACCTTGAAGTTCTTCATTGATATCTCGTGGGTCAGCAGCGAGCTAATGAGTTCATCATACTTGTAGGTGGTTAAGTCTTGAGCTTCCTCAACAGCAGTTTTCTTTGCTTGCCAGCTTTTAGGAAGACTCCTAAGAATCTTCTTGACTTGCTCTTCCTCAGTGAAGATCTTTCCAAGTCTCTTGAGCTCGTTGATTATGTTTCTGAAACTTGCGTTCATGTCAGAGATTCCTTCATCATCATTCATTTCAAACAGCTCGTACAACCTCATGTGTTGGTTGACCTTGGATTCCTTCACCTTGTTGGTTCCTTCATAGGTGACCTCCAGCTTCTTCCAAATCTCCTGCGCTGACTCACAACCTGAAATCTTGTTGTATTCTGCAGCATCTAAAGCACAGTGAAACATGTTTATAGCCGAAGCATGATTTTGTAGCTTCTTGAGATCATCCTCTGTCCATCTAGTCTCAGCTTTGACAACCGTTTGGCCATCAATAGTTTCAACAGGAACAAATGGGCATTGGACTATAGATAGTCATGCGCTCATATTTGTTGCCTGAATGAAATTTTTCATTCTATTCTTCCAAAAGGTATAGTTAGACCCGAAGAATAGAGGGGGCCGAGTTATGGACAGGCCCTCAGGTAAAATCTGAGTTGTCAGATTTCCTGGGAGAAACCGAGTGCTATTCTCAGCCATAGTGGGGATCAGCTCAAGGTAGTTAAACCTTGCACAGTGGGCTTTTAAGCTCTGATACCACTTGTTGGTCCCTTATAACGTGACAAGTTAGTTCCAAGGGGGGGGGGGTAGGAACTACTTAAAATTTTGTCCGTTAAGGCTGACTTCTTTTCTTATGAAAAAGTTTACACAACGTCACTAAGTAGATTCAAGACACAAGCTTAGTCAACTTGTGACTAAGTCTGCTTCTTTACTTGAGTCAGGAAATAGCACTTAGAGTCTATTCCTGAACTCAGCTTGTTAGTAGACTTAACTCAGCGTGAGTTCTTTACTTAGTCAGTTTTATAGCAAGCAATATATATTAAAGGAGTTTAAGGGTTAGAAAGATATTACTCAGCAGACTTATCCTAGTTCGGCCTCTCCGCCTACGTCCAGTCCCCAGAACTCGTTTCGAGCTTTTTGAATTCTCTATTGAGCTCTTTAAAGGTAGAGCACGAAACCTTTTACAGATAGAAGCTGAGTATAACAAGAGTACCTTCCTCTATACCTCTACTCACTCCTATATCTACCGCTGAGTACTATAACCGAGTACTCAGCCTCTCCTTTCTATTCTTCTAGAAATGATAAAGTGTTTGCCCTAAACAACAATTGCTAAGACACTTTAGATGATTGAAAATCACTCTAGACTTTTACACAATAATATAGAAATTGGTGTAAGGTATTTGCTTTGCTTTTCTCACAGAAACTTCAAGTATGAATTTGGCCAGCGTTTCGACTAATTGAAGATCTGCATCGATTGAAGCAAATGGATGGCCTTTATATAGTGACACTTGAGGCACCTGGTCATTTCGAATTTCGAAATAACCGTTGGAGGGAAATGGCTTCCTGTCGTTGTCACTCTGGGCGTGCTCAGCTTCGTTGGCCAATAGGATTCATGCATCTTCTGTCCACGGCAGCTTTTCGTCCTTGAAACAGAATGTTTCGACATTTAAGGCAAAGTCCACGAGATAGCTTCCTGCGCCTTCTGAACTTTACCCAAAGTAGAATTACTTTGTCTGGAAGTTGATCGTTGTCTGCCGCTGTCCAGACTGCATTGTCGTCCAACTCAGCAGCTTCAACTTGAAGCTTTTGCTTCGAAGGCTTCTCGATCCTTCTTTCGCCCAGTCGTCGTTTTACTTGATACGGCTTCGTTTTGAACTCTTGGGCCGAATGGTCTTGATGTGTTTGACTTGGGCTTGACTTCCACTTTATGGGCCTTTGGGCTTTTTAATCTTAATGTCTTATAAACAATTAAACTCAACATTGAACAAACACATTAGTGTAATAAATCAAAGCATTTAAATTTAATGTGTTAGAATATTTTTATCACTACTTAAATAATTTTGTCAAATCAAAATCATGTGGAAAGGTGTTTCAACAGTAATCTCTCATACACCACATCTATCCAAATTTGTTTTCCTTTTCTCTCAATACCCATTTTAACAGGAAGCTCATTCATCAAATCCATATCAATTAACATTCTAGCATAATGACAAAACTCACCTTCAAGAGTGGTATTATCAAATCGTATAAGCTCTCCAATACCCTTTGAAATATCCGAAAGAATTTGAGGATCCCAATACTCCCACAGAAGAGAATATAATCTAACCCAAACCTAAGCATTTGTAGACTTCTCAACATAGGGGTCAAAGTCCGGAACTCAGGGTTGCAAACGGAAAGTATCTGGCTTAGTATTGATAATGCCTCACGCTAGCAACTGATTCTTGATCTCCTGAGATCCCAAAACCACATGAAAAAAGCCTCTCCTAATAGATATCAGTCGCCAAGCATCCTTCAAACCCCAAACCTTTGTTAAAGTTTCCTTAAGAGAAAGAACCTTCCATGGGGGCATCTCCTTTGTTTAAGATTAACCTGCCAATGAGAGATGAAGAGCAAAGGGTCGCACGCCTATCATAGGCAGATTGAGAAATTCGAACCGACCGAAGACCGCCAATATCAGAAATCACAACAGACGAGCAAGGAGTCGGATCTATATTCCCAGCAAGGACCTTCGCAAATGACTTGCCCTGCACCTCCAAATTAGGCTTTCTCAAAGGATCCTGTGAAATCGAAGCAAGTTGTGGTTGCGGGATACGCGATTACGAATTATGAAAATGGGCCTTTGTATTAAAGAGAACCCCTATAGTGAGGAAGTTATGTAGATAATCCATGGTGGATCTTGTTACAGAACATAACTTATTTTTTGCACCAAGTCTCTTATTGTAAAAATATAATTTCATAATATAAAATATGGATTTTTAACTTACTTTTCTTTAAAATAATTTTTTAACTTACTAATAATAATAAAAAGAAAATAAGATATCTTTTTTTTTTCATATTTAATGAAATATAAAATATAATATTGTATGTATTTTAAATATTTAATTTATATGATAATGTTTTTTATATTTTTATATTTTCTTAAGGCTTAATACATCATTTGTCCCCTGAACTTGTCCAAAAAACTTAATTGGCCCCCTGAACTTTCAAAGTGTTCTGATAGCCCCTGAACTACTTGCATAAAATGTTCAGTTAACCCCTTGAACTTGCGTAAAATGTAATTAATTGATCAATCGGTCGCAAAAAAAGTAAGTTAAATGCGAAAGATGTATTCTTCAAGTCTTAAAAAAAATAAAACGACCAAAATCGGGATATACGGTTCTAATATTAGAGAAGACAAGTTTTATAGTTGAGCAAGTAATAACTTCATTTTTAATCTATTTTTGAATTATGAAATAACATTCTAAGATGTGTGGAATACATTTTTCACATTTAACTTATTTTTTTGCGACCGAGTGATCAATTGATTACATTTTATGCAAGTTCAAGGAGCTAATTGGACATTTTATATAAGTTTAGGGAGCTATCAAAATACTTTAAAAGTTCTGAGAGCCAATCAAGCTTTTTGGACAAGTTCACGGAGCAAATGATGTATTAAGCCTTTTCTTAATAATATTAGTAATAGATAAATGTTGTTTACGGCAACAAAATCATTATTACAAAATATAATCAATTAATATTTTTTGCAACAAGATACTTGTTATCAAAATATAATATTTTTCTGCAAAAATAGTAATTTTCATAATTTATAAAATATAATCTTCTAAATAAATAAACACTATAATAATTATTTCACAATATATATTTTGTAATGGCCTAATGTTCCTCTAGTCCCCTTAACTTGTTCAAATTGATCATTTTACCCCTTCAACTCATTGAATGTCCTATTTAACTCTTTAACTCCATAGAAATGGTATTTCCCACCCCCTTAACTTGTCCAAATTAGTCATTTTACCCATCCTCAACTCATCGAATGTCCTATTTACCACAGTAAGTCCATAAAAGTGGTATTTCTCACCCCTTGTGATCATATTTACCACATTAACTCCATAAAAGTGGTATTTCTTACCTCTTTATAGTGCAAAATTAATAGCACTTATTCAAATGAGTTTGAAAATATATATTTTTAATATCAAATTTTTATTTTGTTTTAATTTTATAATTATATCAATCCTTCATGTGTTTATTATAATAATATTGTATTATAATAATTAGACAATCAAAATTTAACTAGCAAAAAAAAAAAGTTGAAAAGAGAAAGAATGAATAAAAGATACAAATAACAAAAACATTTTTTTTTGCTAAAAAAACAAGAACATTAATATAAACAAGTTAAAAACATTATATGTAGGGAAAAGGTACCAAAATAGGCCTATGATTTTGGTGAAGTATCAATTTAGGTTTCACGTACAAAATAGCACTAATATAAGTTTAACGTTTAAAAAATGTATCAATTTAGGCCTCGATGACGGATTGTAAGGGGTGAGAAATACCACTTTTATAGAGTTAAAGGGGTAAATAAGACATTCTATGAGTTGGGGAGGGGGTTAAATGGACAAGTTGAGGGGGTGAGAAATACCACTTTTATGAAGTTAAGGGGGTAAATAGGATATTCTATGAGTTGGAGGGATAAATGGACAAGTTGAGGGGGTGAGAAATACCACTTTTATGGAGTTAAGGGGTAAATAAGACATTCGATAAGTTGAGGGGGTAAAATAACCAATTTGGACAAGTTAAAGGGGCTGGATGAGTATTATGCCTTTTGTAATTAAATTTCAATTATATAATTTACTAAAATTTTAAAAAATATATATATTTTTTTAGTAGGAAAGGAAAGAAAAAACAAACAAAGCCGCCTAGCCCGGGATCAGCCTGAGAAAGCTGACCCCCACCAAATCATCCAAGATCAGGGACGAAATGAAGCACGGAGGAGAAGAAAAGGTTGAGAGACCCAACATCCTTGAATGACCTTCAACCGCAAGACGGTCCGCTACACGATTTTGCTCCCTATAAATATGACCGAAGCTAAGAACATCAAAGGAGGAGCCCATCCTTCTAATACCTTTGATTAAATTTTGGCTATTCAGGCAAATAGCATTGTTCTCTGATATCATTTTGACCGCTTCAAGGTTATCAGACTCCACCAGAAGCTTCTTTACCCCTAGATTTTTAGCTAGCCTAAGGTCAGAAAAAATCCCCCAAAGCTCTGCAGAAAAGGACGATCCCATGCCCAAATTCTGAGAGAAACCAAAAACCCAACCCCCACCTTCATCTCTCAGAACCCCTCCCGCGGCAATTCTCCCGTCCTTTAGACAAGAGCCATCAGTATTAAGCTTAACCACACCTTCACTAGGCTTACACCAGCCTAAGAGATGGACCTTTTTCCTCTGGATAGCCCTAGCCAAGGGATCCTCAACAAAGCTATCAACTAAGGTACCAATCTTTTTGGAAAAGAAATAAAAAACATTAGGCAAAATAACCGTTTCTCCTCCAAAAATTTCCTCATTTCTCCATTTCCAAATCTGATGGCAAACCACCGCAAATAAGAGAACACCCTGCTTCAACTCAGCCAAAAGTTTCCCATTAATCTCATCCACAAACCAATCAAGCTCAGAGTGGGCAAAGAATGTAAAAAGCACCTTTATAGGGAGAACTTTCCTCCAAACCTCTTTACTTTTTTCACAGTCTCTGAGAGCATGGCACAAAGTTTCTTCATGACATCTGCATCTGCCACAAGCTCCAGACTCCACCAAATGCCTCATTTTCCTATCAGAATTAGTAAGCAACCTGTTTTTAACCCCTAGCCACAGGAAGCTTCTAATACGGTAAGGCATCTTTAAGGCCCAAATCGTCTTTCACACCTTTGGGTGCAAAGTATCCACCTCTTGATAGAACGCCTGAAAAGTCGATTTACAAGAAAAGGCCCCGTTATTCGTCAAAGACCAACAGAACACCTTACTACTAATCTGAACTCCTCTAATTCTCAGGAGCGATTCCAGACTGAGGTAAGAATCAAATTTAGACCAAATCCAATCACCCTCAGAATCCACCACATCTGCAATCTTCCAGTTCTGACTTTCTAAAGGCGGTAAAGACTCACAAACTTCCAATAAAGGCTTTTTACCGATCCAAATATCATTCCGGAAGCTGATGGATCTACCATTCCCCACATTCCACCCAATCCCTGAGCAAAATTTAGAAAAAACCGCACTAAGGCCTTTCCAAAGAAAGGAACAATTAACCACTCTATCCTTAGGACCCCCAAAAACCTTATTCTTTCTATACTTACCGCATAATAATTGAACCCAAAGAGCTGAAGGAAGTTGCCACATCCGCCACAGCAGTTTCATTAATAAGAGTTTATTATTATCTCTGGCTTTCCTAATGCCCAGACCTCCCATATCCTTAGGTTGACAAACCTCATTCCAAGGAACAAGGTGAATCTTCCCTTCCTCAGCTTCTTCCCACAGGAACCAACGATTAATTTTATCAAGATCATTGAGAACAGGCTCAGGAAGATGACAAGCCTGCATAATGTGATTGGGAGTCGCACAATTGACAGACTGAACCAAAGTAAGGTGGCCTACGAGAGAGAGAGTCTTAGCTTTCCAAATGGCACACTTCTTATTGGTTTTATCCAAAGTATCCTTAAAAGACGCTTTCGAAACTCTTTCACTATGGAGGGGAATTCCCAGATACTTCCCAAGAGAATTAGTCAGAGGAATTCCAGACAAATCACTCAACCTTTTACAGGCTCTCTGGTTCATATTCTTAGAACATAACATCCTGGACTTCTGGATATTAAGCTTTTGACCAGAGGCAGTACAGAAACAATCAAGAATATCCATAATCACACTTAACTGCCCCTCATTCCCTTCCAGAAAGATCAAAACACCATCTACAAAGAACAAATGAGTAACCTGGGGACAAAATTTATTGATGGCCACCGGGTGGAATTTCCCATTGACAACAACATCTTGGATCAGGTGAGTCAATCTTTCCATAGCAATAACAAATAAAGGGCTCATTGGGTCCCCTTGATGGATACCCCGGTAAGGAGAAAATTCCTCCGACATATCCCCATTGATCAAAACTTGAAAAACAGGAGAAGAGATACAAACCTTAATTAACCTCCTCCAATTGTCCGGGATCCTTGCTCTCTCCAAACTCTCAAGAAGGAAGCTCCAGTTGATGCGATCATAGGCTTTCCCCAGATCCAACTTAAGAGCCACAATACCTCTCTTCCCCTTTTTGATTTTCATAGAGTGGACCATCTCTTGGGCAATAACCACATTATCCATCATTTGTCTACCAGGCACAAAACTTCCCTGATTTTGACTAACGATCTCAGGAAGAATGCAATAGAGTCTATTGGCCATTGAGCAAAGCATGTCAGGCTTAGAATCTGCTGAACCATCAAATAATGTGGTTGAAACTGTTAATCCCCTTTTTGTTTCCAAAGGTGATGCCCAGTTCGGGTCCCAAGCTCAGGCTGCTCAAGGGAAAGAGAAGTTAAATGAGGTTAGTATTCCTAATCACAGTGGTGAACCTAGTATTGGGAAGGCTATTGGTGTTAATAAAATTAGTATGAAAAAACCTAAAGGTAAGCAAAAAAGTGTCCATAATTCTATGGTTTTGTCGGATAAGAGGGGCCCTGCTGGTACCTCGGCAAGGCTCTCAGGAGCCCCTAATAAATACCTGGATTAGGGTTGTGGGTGCGGTCAGTTTGTCCTCCCGTCTATGGATTTGTTGGTTTGGAATGTTAGAGGAGCGGCTAGCAAGGCTATCCGTATCCATGTTAAAGATTTAATTAAACAATTTAATCCTTCTTGTTTTGTTTTAATGGAAACTAAGATTAGTGGAGTTAAAGCAGATGAGGTGGTTAAAAAGTTTAGGAACTGGAATTGTGTTAGATCGGAGGCTATTGGCCGGGCTGGTGGGATTTGGCTTTTTTGGAAGCCAGATCGTGTTCATTTCGATATCATTAATATGGATAAACAGTTTATTCATAGTAAAGTGAGCTTTTCTAGTAATAAATCCTTCTTTATTACCATGGTGTATGTTGATCCTGTCTTGACTAATCGGAAACGGCTTTGGGAGGTTCTTTATTCTATGAGTGTTAGTATGACTGATTCATGGTTTGTGGCTGGTGACTTTAATGATATTGCCCTTATAAGTGATCAGAGAGGGGGTGCGAATCACTATGTTAATCGTTGCCTCAATCATAAGAATAGTATGGATTTATGTGGGCTTTCTGATCTTGGTGCCACTGGTCATAAGTTCATTTGGAAGCGCAACAATACCTTTGTTCGTTTAGACAAAGTCTATGCTAATGTTTTTGCTCAAACTAGATTTCCTGAAGTTTCTGTGTTAAATCTTCCCTTCCGTCATTCGGATCACTGTCCTATCTTAGTCAGGCTGGTGAGAGGCAATCGGCCTAGGGGGAAGAGACCGTTTAGGTATCAGGTGGCTTGGGAATCTCACCCTGAGTTTAAAGACTTCGTTCAAGACAATTGGAAGCCTCACTCTAATGTCCTTCAAGCTGCTGAGGGATTCAGAAAGAATGTTCTGGGGTGAAATAAAAACGTCTTTGGGCATATTATTAGGAGAAAGAATAAATTATTGAGTAGAATTTAGGGCATTCATCGTAGGTTGGAGGTTAGTTTCGATCACAGTATGGATGGTCTCCTAAGAACCATTCAGAAGGAGTTGGAAGCCGTGCTTAGACAGGAAGAGCTTCTTTGGTTTCAGAAATCTAGGAAAGCTTGGATCAAAGATGGAGATCGGAATACCAGGTATTTTCATCTCTCTACCGTTATTAGAAGACAGAACAATAGGATTGATGCTATTAAAGACTCTAATGGTGATTGGGTCTATGAGGATGAAGATATTCGTCACCTGGCCCTTGACTTCTATACAGACCTCTTTAAAGAGGAACCTGTTGATCTGGATAAGGCTCAGACTGTTGCTACCTTTCCCATGGTGGGAGAGGATGGAATTCTGAAAGCCTTCCACCCTATTTCCCAGAAAGAAATTGATCAAGCCATTTTTAATATTGAGGCTACTAAAGCTCCGGGGGTTGATGGTCTGCTTGCTGGTTTTTATCATAAACACTAGGAGGTTGTGAAGGAAGGCATTTATAGCTTTATTAAAGGAGTTTTTAATGACTCTCAGGATATTGGGCTTGTGAACAGAACTCTTCTTGTTCTGATTCCTAAAGTTGATAAGCCTTCTTCTTTCTTACAAATGAGGCCTATTAGTCTTTGTAATGTTCTCTATAAAGCTATCACTAAGATTGATCGTCATCCTGGTCAGAATCTTGGGCTTCCTCAATAGTTAGAGCCCCAAATCTGGACCCTGAAGTGATGCCCGAAGCAACCCCAGAATCCACCCTAATTTTAGGGCTAGGATTCTCCTTGACAACAGGATTAGCAATATGATGGGTCAGGGTAGACTCGATATTAGTGTTAATGTCAGGGGGACGATTTTGTACAACCGATGGACGAGTCCTCCGTCTAGCCGACCTCTTCGCCACCATCCAGGGGCCAAAATTCCCCCCATCCCCCTGGATCCCTTCAGCTCTTCCATTAACACCCTCACTTACCTCCTCTAACACCTTCTCCCTTTTGGGGCAACCCTCATGAGTATGACCATACATACCACATTCAAAACAAATATTATGTAAACCTTCATACTCAATAAAGTATACCTTATTATGAACACAGAATTTTGACAAAAGAGGTTTGGCAAGATCAATATCAATACATACTCTTGCGAACTTACCTCTAATATCCCCAATTGTAGTTTTGTCCACATGGTGAACTTTCCCAACAAAACCACCTATCTTATTAAGAAAACTTTCACTATAATATTCGATAGGTAGGCCCGGGAACCTAACCCATGTCAAAATCCTGTTTACCGAACAATCATGAGGATTAAAATTAGGAACCCAAGGCCTTAAGGCCAGAACATGATTTGAAATAATGTACGGACCCCCGTTGATCACAGCGTTATAATCCTCAACCCGAGTAAATTTAATGACATAGTAGTCATTTTCTAAATCAGTAATACTGACTTTCCCTTTCTTTGCCCACTGAGCTTGGATCCTCTGAGCGAAATAGTTAAAACTAATTCATTTCCCCAAGCACTGTTACTATCAATGAAATCCTCCACTTATCCCTAAGCGCCCGCTTATCAGTTGAGGAAAGCCTAATCACAAGACAAAGCGGATCATCTTGATCACCATCCTCTTCGTCTGACTCAGAATAAATTTCTTCCGACTCCCCCTCCATCCAAACTTCCTCCATACAAGGCTCCTTCTCGACCACACCCATCACCGTATCTTTCCATGAAGTTTTCCCTATTTCAAGATTAGAATTGAATTTATTTGCAAATTCCCCAATAGGTTTGAGAGATCCATTCACACCAACCCGAGATTTGGGGGAAACCACGTTCCCCCGATCCTGACCCCCACTAACATCTCCTAACCTACCCGAATCCCCTTCACCCGCCTGGATCCGACCCGCGGCCACCTTCCCCACCTCGGCAGCCTCATCTCGAGCCAAAACAACCCTACCCACACAATCCACGTCCTCTTGGGACTCACCGGCGCCCGAGCCCATCCCCACACCCTCAAAGGACACTGCCGCACCTCCCACCTACGGCGGCCCCTTGCCACCTACATTGCTCAACAGCCCCGCCCCCATCGCACGGCCCTCTGCCCCTTGCCCCATCGATCGGACGCCCAGCGCCCCCCTACCCGCCTGCGCACCACCACGCCCCACGCCCTCCGATCGCCCTTCTCCCCTAACGCTCACCACCTCCGAGCCGCACTCCCCTACCATGCCGAGACCCCCATCCAGCTCCGCCCTAGCCGCCGCAACCCCCTCACCACAACCCGCCGCCCCCCTTTCCCTAGATCCATCCCTTACCATTTTCACCATAAAACCCTAGTAGAGAGAAAAGAGAGAGAGAAAAGAAAACTTTTCTTATTAGACTAAAAAAATATGGTAGTTTGGATATCTATTTTAAAAAATTAAATATATTTCTTCAAAAAAAAATTTAAATATTAGTTAATATATTATTATTAAATTAATATAATAAACGTTTATATAATATTTATTAATATATAAAAAATAATATTAATTATATTTTAAATATTTAATTTGTATTCAAATATATATTTGGAAGCAATCAAAATGATTTCTGAGAATCATTCTATGGGTCTTAACAGTCGCAACCTCATCAAAGCTATTATAAGGCTTTGCTCCTCCTTTGAGTTCGTAGAGTTCAGACACATTTTTAGAGAGCAGAATCGTGTTGCTGATCGCTTGGCGGCGGCGGGCCATGAAGGGACGTTAGGCGTTACTACCCTTCCTGTTTCCCCTAGTTTCATCTCTCATCTTCTCTTAGAAGATAGGATTGGGGTTAGCTTCCCTAGGCTAATTCCTGGGTAGTTTGTTGTTATTCGTTTTTCTTTTCCTTTTCTATCAAAAAAAAAAATATATATTTATAATTACATTTTTATTATCCATGATAAATAATTTAATTTAAAAAAAGTTAGTTATATGATGAATATAATTTAATTAAGCTAATAAATTTCTTTGACAACAACAGCTGTTGTTGCCATAAATAGTTATATTAACAGCAACAATATAAATATGTTGTTGTACATTGTTTCATTTACAGCAACAACAAAGGTTGGTTGCTCTAGATTGACTAATTTACCGCAACAACAAATATTTGTAAATGAAATGACTTTAGTTACCTAACAACACTTATTTGTTGCTGTAAATGATACAGTTTACTGCCACAACTTATATATGTTGTTGTAAATTATACCATTTACATCAACAACATATATCCGTTGCTATAAATGTTATCATTTATACCAACGAACGCTTGTTACCAAATTAAAACTTTTCATGTCACCAATTCTGCCCATAATTTTTTTTAGAGGGAGGATGACAAAAAATTAATGGTAACAGGTTTTGGTAATGACGATATGAATCCCGTTGTAAAAGTTCAATTTGCGCAATGTTTTATATCATTGCAAAAAGTTGTTGTCAAAAAATGATTTTCTTATAGTCGAAGTTGGGTTGGCTCTGAATTTTGATTTGCAAGATCAGCAAGAGTAATGCCCAGAAACTTATATGAAAGCTCATCCACTATTCCAACTACCATTCCATATTAATGCCCAAGGCTTAGAGCCTATAAGTTCCTCACGGTTTGGCTTGAACATGTCGAAAAGTTGAACAAAATAGCCAGTAAATAACAAAAATGAGTAATAATCACCAGTAGAGATAGAACAATATTTTTAGCCGGAGAGTTAAGTCTAGCATGAATAAGTCAACAACTGAAATAGAGAGATTGCAAGGATTACCATTTGCGAAATTGGCATCCACATGAAAAGAAGAGTTGTTGTCCATCCCAATATTCCTCCAACAAATTTAATACATTTCTTTGGAAGCTCTCTAATCCATGCCTATAAATCTCAACAAATGTAAGTCTAAAAAGGTACTGGATCTATGTTAGTACACAAATGATACTACCCCAATCATGATAGTATTTGGTACAAATGGGATAAATGTAGATCACATTACCTGTAATACTTCAGAAGTTGTTAATGAAACTATTCAAATGATATTTTGATTCCTTATATTGCCAAGATAAACATATACAAAAACTGATACATAAACAAGAAAAAGTAAAGAAGCATATTGCCCAGAACAGGGCTAATGGTAAAAATTACCCCCAATACATTTGGGCAGGCTCAGACTCAGGTTCAATTATACCATTAACATTTTCGAGGATGAATTGACCTTTATTGTTCCACCCTTGCTTAAGTTTGCCTTTATTTCAAGTGAATACCGACAAATATTATCAAATGTTAACACACAATTCCCAATATTTCAAGGTAGATTTTGGTTCAACTTTGCCATTTTATTTCGAAACAAGCTCAAAGTCTCTACTGGTAAAGCTTTTGGCATAGAGATTGAGTTCCAAAATAAAGATTGAAGACAAAATAAAATATTAGAGAAAAGAAAATGTGAAATAAAAGCAAACCATCTACAGATTTTTATAATGCTTCTAAATTCCTAATTTGGCCTTCAAAAAGATGTTCCCTAAAGTCTCATATACAATTTAGTGGGATCACCAAATACTCCTACCATTTCCAAATTTCCTACTCCATATTATGGGCTCCCTAAGAAAAAATGGCTTGGATCCATCAAAATGACAAAATTATGCTCCTAATCTTAACACTTCCCATCTGCACCCAAAATGTCCTCACGAAGCAATAGTAATAATTTAAAATGCAGAGGAAGGTCATTGATACCCATAACTTTAAATTGCAACTAATGAAGTAGCAAGCATCCTCTAGAGGGGTTCACTAACTAAAAACCTAGAAATATAATCATTAATCATACTTTAGGTTAGACATTTAAGAAACTCCATGAACTTGATCAACATTGCAATAAATAGCAGAATATTATCAAGGATGGTCATGGAAAATATGGGGGTTATGCTATGGAATATATAATCCAAAGAGCAGTCATGCTTGCACACAAATATCTTGAAAAATGTGGTAATGTACAAAACATATATTGATCAAGGACCTATCTTATTCTAGTATCTCTTATTTCAGCATTAAGTATCATATAAACAATAGGTTGATCTACCATAACAATAAATAATTATGTGTGTGTGTGTGTGGGGGGGGGGGTGATGCTATGGAATACATAACCCAAAGAGCAGTCCTTGTGCTTTTTCTTTCAAACCTTATTTATGTTATTGGCATCTTGCATTGATCAAGTCTAAGGCTTCAAATGTTGATCTACCATATCAATAAATAATTACAAGTCATAAATTTGAGGAATGTTCAATTCAAGTCAAAGTGCAACAAAATAATTCTATTGATATGGCTAAACTAACAATTGACCCTCTAGTGTCTATGTTTTTTTTTCAAAACTGGGGAAGGAAAGCCATATTACCTGAGAGATACTTTATATCAGCATGCAATTACACCACCTGGTATTAAGAGACTCCAACTTTGATCAACAAATCAGGATAATGACTGTAAAATCACAAGGTATCAATTGAATTGATCAATAAGCAATTTCCTTTCGGAAATGGAAAATAACAAATTGTTATTTTATCCATTTGGATTGTAGTTCTCTAATTCCTAAAACTACTATAAATAAAAATACCATAAAATGAATATAAAACTATGTTATGTGGGCCACCAATTGCTCTACAAACTTCATTCTTCGAAAATTAAAAAGGCATATTTTGCCCGAATCACTCGCCTTAAGGGCATTAACAAGGTCAGTACGATCTGCAGTAAAGCTATAACCAACGGAAACACAGCGAGTTTAATTTTAAACTTGCAATGCAATTTCAATCTCAAAACCTTTTGACATACAATTACACATAAAGAGCTTGAAAAATATAGTACTACACTCAAAATTTGACCAATACACAAAAAAAGATAATACCACTACGAACAAAAAATTATATATAAGTAGGTTGTAAAAATCGTGATTTTTGTTCAACTTCAATGATAAGAACCAATGAATAAAATAAGAAATTATAGAAATTAAAAACTCGTTATATATTAACCTCTAAAATTAATGGCTTATTTATTGTTGTGCTAACAAAGGACGACTCAATATAATCAACAAAACCTAATTATAAAAGTAATGATGTTATAATACAATTATAAAAACTTAAATGTATAAACTTCTTTAGGAAGGGTGTAGAGAAGGTTACCGACATCGGCGACAGAAAGGGAGGATTCGAGTTTAGACACTTTGAAGGTATCCTCGTTATCGTTACTCAATCTATATGGAGTTGGAGAAAGTTTTTAGCAAATGAGAAAATGGAACAACCCTAGATGAGAGATCCTAGAAAAAGGCGTTCAAGTGAGGTGGAGAGCAATGTTTAGGTTGAAGGGTTTAGGCCGAAAGCCTAAAAGAAGTGAACTCATTAGGTTTAAGGTAAGGACCTTAATTAAAAAGCTTCTACAATTAATGGTCTATAGAGTCGGTTTTATATGAACCGACCCTAATAGAAGTCATTAGGGTCGGTTGTTATAAGCAACCGACCCTAATGATAACATATTAGCGACGTCTGTTTTAAAAAACTGACGTTAAAGACTTTCAATTTAGTGCACGTCTAAAAATATGGTCTTTAACGCCAGTTTATTTAAACAACCGTGGCTAATAAGACATCTTTAGGGTCGGTTCTTTCTAACGACTGACTCTAAAGACCTTTAACATCGGTTTATTCAAACAACTGTGGCTAATAAGGTGTCACTATAGCTTATTTTTGTACTAGTGTTAATTATATATTTGACTCCGTGAGTGATATTGATGTATATGCAATAATTGATTATGTTAACGATCTTGAGAAGGATTGACGTTTGGTATGTTTTGGATAATAATTGTAAGTATGATTGAGTAATATGATAATTGGCATGTGTATTGTTGGTTGAAACTTTTTATTCTAAGGTTGTTGATTGTTGTTGAAGCAAATGTTATATATGCATGCTATAAAGATAATAATAAAAAGACTTGATTCAGATAGGTTATACCCAGTGGCTAGTTTGCGATTAAAGTGTTGTATGTGAAAAGTTGTACGAGAAGTGTTGTATATGAAGAGTTGTATATAAAATTGAGATGAGTATCTCGGGACACAAGGGATACTTTGTACTGTTTATTATGATATGTGATATATATTTAGCACCTTGGAGTGGGGGCAGTATCTGAATACCTTAGAGCGGCGGTGGGGGGGATGGGTCCTATTTTTTTTATTTTTACATTGCGATTGTGAAGAGTTAGAAATAGTTAATCATTGAGTATAATTTTTCCTTGGCAAGTAGGGCCGATTAACTAAATGAGATATGAACTTGCATAAGTATTGGACTAGTTACTATTTAATATGATTATTGTGTGATATTCTATTGTTGATTATATATATTCTATATGTTTATATAAATTATTGATTGTTGTGTATATGCTATGTGTGGTAGATATATGCCAGCTATCACTTTATTGAGTAGGCAGCTCATCCTTTGACACATATTTTTCTGGAGATAAAGTTTAGTTGTCTCATACCCTTTCTTTCCATTTTTCAGTTGCTTTTTTATTGTGTTAGGTGGGCTAGTGATGTTGCGATTTCCTTTAGATTTAAATTTTGGGTTTGGACTATACTTTATGTTTATCTAGATTTAGAATTTTTATTTGTAACCTTTGACCTTGAAATTTAATGTTGAATGATGAGTTTTTATGAGTAATTAAAGAGACGCATTAATGTAGCTTTATAAGTAATAAATAAGATGTTTTAATGCACTTTTATGAATAATAAATGTTATGGAAGACCAGATTTTACATTATTTAATATGGTTTTATAGGCAATAAATGCTATTACATATCAAATGTTACATTAGTGGACATTTTAATATGGTTTTATGAGTAATAAATGTTATTGAAAATCGGGTGTTACATCTTATGTGCATTGTATCTATTTTATGCATTTGAGACTCTTTGTCTTTTATCATCACAATTACTAGTTTAACATTTGATTGATTTGATAATTCTGTTGATACGTACATGTTATAGGTGTACCTCACCTGACTTATTAATGATGCTTATTTAATGCATTGTTAAAGCCCACACGTTATCATTTATCCCTATATATAAGAAATATTTATCAAGATATAAAGTTTCAATTCTCAGTCCTATTCGATTTGCTACTTGCATAAGATCCTCTATTTACATGGGCGATTGTCAATCATTTTATACTACTTTCCATTTGGATGTTAGGTTATATGTAAATTGCATATTTCCTCAAAAGATTTTTATTTCAATACACAAAAATGATTTTTAATGTTTTATAGATGTCATACTCATGAAAAGAATTTATTTTCCTTAGAATATTTAAAAAATAATTAAAAAATGGATGCACTATGTTTTCTCTATATAGTTGCATTGTTGCATTGCTTTATGTCTTTTACTTGTGGTCTATTTTTTCAGAGACCTTATCCAAGTTGAACTAGAGGTCTGATCAGATAATGCTTCTATTGGCGACTCTGATTAGATAATGCTTCTATTTTTTAGAGATTAGATAATGCTCTATTGGTGACTCTGATCATGCCATTTTTTATGGTTATACAACTGAAGAGAAACAAAGCTTATGTGTAAACTTTCACATAAGCTTTTGAAGTTTAAAGTGAATTAAGTTTTGTTATCGATAATGATTCTGTGATGAATTTTGAACCTCTTTGTTACACCTCCTTTGATGAACTCAATCACTTTTCAAAGAGTGATATGGTTAATGCTTTGACGTTAACCCATTTTTTGAAGTGGTTATGTGTTATTATTAGGAAGTTTCTTTAGCTTATTGCTTGGGGAAAAGGGCCAACTATGTCTATTCCCAAAATGTCAAAAGGTCATGATTTTGATATAGGCATCCAATTAGTTGAAGAGAGCTTAAAAACATTTGCATACATCTTACACTTGTGGCATTTTTCCATAATTCCTTAGTATCTTTTTTTATTGCAGGACAATAATAATCATGCAATTTTTCTTTCCTTACTATGATGTTGCTCTAGTGACTAAGGGTGTTCTTTCCTTGAAAGTGAATGGGGCTCTATAGAATGAGTCAACTCGTGTTATGATGAGGTTAGAACCAACAAAGGGTGGTGTTTTTCGTGAAGGTGCTACTCAGATTGAATCTGTTGGTATGGTTAATCTCTATGAAGACACTACATTTATTAGATCTACATGTGTGGTTAGTCCTTAAGAAGATGCTACATGCAATAAATATGTTGGTGTGAGCGGTCCTTATGAAGACACTGTCTGTATTGGATCTGCAGGTCTAAGTGGTCATTATAAAGACGTTATACATATTGGATCCACTAGTGTGGTTAGAGGAAGCAGGGTCCATTTTTGGACTTAATATACATTCCTCCAGTCGTGAAGCGGTTTTACTACCATCTAAGCCTATTCTTCCCAACCTAGTGTGGGTCACTTCTAAGGTCGAGATCCCTGTTTATACGCTTCCCGTGGAGGTTAGGGTATGTATCCCCAAATTATACATAGCCATTAAGGATCCAAGTGTGGAAGAACCGAATAGGGATGGTAGGGCAACCACCAAAGAAGCCATATGGCCACACTATTCGATTCAGATTCCTCTTGGGAGAATGTTACTGAATGTACTTTTTAGGGGACCATGTCCGACCCTCAAGTTCCTTTGAGGGAGGATGCATGAATTGTTCCCCAGGGGGCTCATCCGAGGAATGTGCATGAGGTTCAAACTCCTTTGGGGTAGGATATAAGAGCTATTTGAGAGGGTCATTTCCTACTGAGATTGAGGCTCACCTTTCACCTAGGGTCTAGAAGCTTAAGGTTAATCACAAAGTCAAGAGGAAGGCGCCTACCTCGAAGAATACTCCCTCTAGCCCTTTAAGGAAGAAGGCTCGGTCTTCTAATAGGACCCAAAGGGAGAAAGGCACAAAGTTGGCTCTGAGGGATGGGCCTTTGACCGAGGAAGAAAAGACTCGATTGGCTTAGTTTGATAATACCCAGGTTAGTGTTTTTGCTTTTTTCTTCTTATATTTCTTAGGGCTTCTTTTTTACTTGTTGTTTCTTCTTTTTAGCTTCTAGTCCGATGTTTTGGGGAATATCAGGTTACGGTAAGTAACCCGAAGATTTTCCATGATTTTGGTCGTCTTGATCGGTTTTGTTTGAGGGCTAAATTTTCCGTCATACGATGGTCAGCAAGATGACTGACATACATATTACCCGCATGACTAAGGTAAGTTTCCCTTTGATTAGTTTATCTTCGTATGTTGTGCGGTAGTAACCTTTCATTTTTTAATCGGCTTTCACATTGACAGATGAGGTGGGTCAATAGTATAACTCTTTGGCTTAGAACTATTTGAGGCTAGTGAGGACAAAATAAGAACTTGCAGCCTCTACTCTCCATATGTAGAGGCTCGTGGCGGCGAAATAAAGTTTTGAGCCTTCTTCTTGCCCAATGGAGGATTTGGAGAGGGAGTTAAGCCACACACAAATGAGTGCTAAACTGGCTGAATAATTGAACAAGGATGAGGTCGAGCTAATGAAGTTTCTACTTTGGCTGTTCGGGAGAGTAAATGAAGTTACTCATGTTCGGGAGCAGTAGGATTTAGGTCGTGTTGACCCTCAGCTAACCTAGAGGGCAAGTGTTGAAACACCTTTCCACAAGATTTTGATTTGACAAAATTAATTAAGTCAAAGTAAATATTCTACAACACACTAAGTTTAAATGCTTTGATTTAGTGTTACTAATGTGTTTGTTCAATGTTGAGTTTATAATTTATCATAAGACATAAAGATCATAAGGCTCAAGCCCTATATGGAAATCAAGGCCCAAGTCAAACGAGCCAAAGACCACTCAGCCCGCGTATCTCCAAAACGTCACCGTTGAAGTGATGAAACGTATGCTGAGTAAAGAAGGATCGAGAAGATCCACGTAGACAACTTCGGTATGAAGCTGCTGAGCTGTCTCGACAAAACGTGCAGGACAGCTACTGACCATAAGACAGCTTCCAGACAAAGTATTTCCTTATTAGGTAAAGGTCAGAAGACACAACAAGCTGTCTGGTTGACATTACCCAAAATGGTGGAACATACTGACTCACTGACCGAAGAACAGAAGACGCTGGAATCTGATTGGCTAACGAGAACTGCTGGCAGACTCAGTGAAAGCGACCTGTAGCCGTTTGTCTCCAACGGTTATTTCGAAATTCGAAATAACCATAAGCTCTCATAGCTCTCTATAAATAGAGCATTCAGAATCCACATTCTTCAGAGAACTTTGAGCAAGAGCCGCTACGCTGACCAAACGTATACAAAAGTTCTCCATCAAGAAGCAAAGCAAAATTCTTACACTACATTTTCATATCTGTGTAAAAGTCTAGAGTGGTTGTTTTTCAATCATCTGAGGTGTTCTAGCAATTGTTGTTTAGGACAAAATCTTTATCATTTCTAGAAGTAGAAAGGAGAGGCTGGGTACTCGGTTTTAAGTACTCAGCGGAGAGATTATGATTGAGTAGAAGTATAGAGGAAGGTACTCTTGTCATACTCAATTGCTGATATTGTAAAAGGTTTGAGGCTCTACCTTTAAAGAGCTCAGTAGAGGATTTGAAATCTCGGAGGTGTTCCGGGGACAGGACGTAGGCTTAGAAGAAGCCGAACCTGGATAAATCTGCTGAGTGAAGTATTTCTAAACCTTAACTCCTTATTCATATTGCTTGCTTAAAACAAACTAAAACTGACCAAGTAAAAGAGGTCAAGCTGAGTTGTGCGCTACAAACGAGCAGGTTCAGGAATAGACTCTAAGTGCTATTTCCTGACCTAAGCAACGAAGCTGTCCTAGTCACTAGTTGACTAAGCCAGTGTCTTGCTGAGTGTTAAGTGCCGCTGTTTTATAAACTTTTCTTAAAGAAAAGAAATCTGCCCAAATTACTTTAAAAAGGTAAAATAGTTCCTAACCCCCCCTTGGAACTATATTTGCAACCTTACAAGGGACCAACAAGTGGTATCAGAGCCTAAAAGCTCATTACTAAAGGTCTAACAACCTTGAGTTGATCCATACCATGGGCGAAAACAGCACTCGGTTTCTCCCTGGAAACCAGACAACTCAGATATTACCTGAGGGGCTGTCCATTACCAGGCCTCCCCTATTCTTCGGGTCAAACTATACCTTTTGGAAGAATAGGATGAAAAACTTCATTCAAGCTACAAACATGAGTGCCTGGCTATCTATAGTCCGAGGCCCGTTTGTACCTGTGAAAGTTGTTGATGACCAGTCAGTTGTTAAAGCTGAGGTTGAATGGACAGAGGATGATCTTAAGAAGCTTCAAAACCATGCTTCGGCTATCAATATGCTTCACTGTGCGCTCGATGCTGCAGAATATAACAAAATCTCAGGTTGTGAGTCGGCACAAGAGATCTGGAAAAAGCTGGAAGTCACCTACGAGGGAACAAACAAAGTAAAAGAATCCAAGGTGAATCAGCAGATGAGACTGTACGAGCTGTTCGAGATGAACAATGATGAGGGCATTTCAGACATGAACGCAAGGTTCACCAACATCATTAATGAGCTCAAGAGACTTGGGAAAATCTTCACTGAGGAAGAACAAGTCAAAAAGATACTCAGGAGTCTTCCAAAAGACTGGCAAGCAAAGAAGACAGCAGTTGAGGAAGCTCAGGATTTAACCACCTACAAATATGACGAACTCATCGGTTCATTGCTGACCCATGAGATATCAATGAAGAACTTTGAGGTGAAGGAAAAATCTGATGACAAGAAGTCACTTGTCATGAAGGCTGACTCCACTGACGGGAGTTCAACTGATGATGAGGAGATGGCTATGTTCACAAGAAAGATGAAGAGGCTGTTCAGGAAGAATGACAAATATTCCAAAAAGCCTTACAAAAAGTTTGATAAGTATAAGGCTGACTCAAGCGACAGCAAATACAGAAAGGACAGCTCAAAGCCCATTACATGCTTTGAGTGCCACCAAGATGGCCATATTAAGTCAAACTGCCCCACGCTGAGGAAAGACAAAAAAAGTGGGAAGAAGGCAATGGTGGCTACTTGGAGTAACAGTGATGAATCTTCATCAACAGAAACTGAGGCCACCGAGTCAGCGAAGATATGCTTCATGGCTGACGAACTTGCTGAGCCATGCATTTCTGAGCATGCTGACCAATCTGATAAGTCAGACAATGAAGAGCAATCCAATGAGGTAATCTCACTCTCTCAACTCAGAAATGAAATGGGTAATGCCCTGAGTGATCTTTACACACTTGTCAAAAAGTGTAACAAAAAGATTAAAACACTCAGCCGGCGCTGTGATGAGGTGGAAGAGGTCAAACTGAGTGACCTCAGATACCTTCTTCAAGACAACTCAGTTTTGCATGAAAATATGAAAACCATTCATGAGTCTGTAGTTGAAGTCTAGTCAGTTTCCAAGAAACTGAGGAAGGATGTCACAACCATTCAGAACCAACTAAAGGTTCCAAACAAAAATAGTTTTCCTCTGAGAACTAAGTATCAAGGTACTCAGTACCAAGGTACTCAGCAGAGACGAAATCCCCAGCGAAGAGTCCAGTGTGACTTTTATGGGAAGTTAGGACACACCACTAAGGTGTGCTGGCACGCTCAGCACTGGGGTGCTGACAAGTCAGTAAAGAGTCCTAAACAGAAAGTCAGTTGTGACTTCTGTGGAAAAAGTGGCCACACTTTTAATGTATGTCGCCACAAAATAAAATATGATGCTTTACCTGTTGAACCTAACAAGTCAGGACCCAAAAAGAATTGGGTACCTAAAGGAAACTGATTACAATGCAGGTAAGCCTGAGATGTGCCGAGAAGTAAAAAATGTGGTATATTGACAGCGCATGCTCAAGGCATATGACGGGTGATGAAACTCAATTCATCACGTTCGAACGTAAACGAGGAGGAAGCGTAAGTTTTGGAGACAACAAGAAGGGTAAGATAGTAGGCTCAGGAACCATCGGAGGTAATCCTACTATTGAATCTGTCTCCCTAGTCAGCGGACTCAAATATAACTTACTCAGCGTAGCTCAGCTGTGTGACAATGGGAGAAAAGTTATATTTGATGCTACTGGATGTAAAATATACGAGGGTAAAACTAATGAGTTAATTTTAACTGCCCCTCGGATAGATAATGTCTTTATGCTAGACTTAGAGAAAAAGTTTTCAAAAACTGTGTGCTTAGTAACAAAGGAAGAAAATTTCTGGCTATGGCACAAGAGACTTGGTCATGTAAGCATGGACCTCCTGGCCAAACTAGCAAGAAAGCAATTGGTTGAGGGACTGCCTGAACTTAAATTCCAAAAAGATCAATTATGCCACGCTTGCCAAGCTGGAAAACAAACCAAACAATCTTTTCACAGTAAAAACATTGTCTCAACTAAACGTCCGTTAGAATTACTACACTTGGATCTCTTTGGTCCAGTCCAGCCGCTGAGTCTGGGTGGAAGAAGATTTTCCTTGGTCATTGTAGATGATTTCTCTCGGTATACGTGGGTTATCTTGCTGACCAGCAAGGATGAGACCTTTGAGACATTTTCAAATTTGGTTAGAAAAATTGAAAATGAAAAAGACCTAAAATTAGCTCATATCCGTAGTGATAACGGTGGAGAATTCAAAAACCAAAAGTTTGTTGAATTCTGTGAAGCCAGCGGCATTGACCACAATTTTTCTACTCCTAGAACACCTCAGCAAAATGGGGTTGTAGAAAGGAAGAACAGAACTCTGGTTGAAATAGCCAGGACAATGCTGGATGAGCATAGGCTTCCAAAGTATTTTTGGGGTGAGGCTGTTAACACAGCATGCTACATTCTTAATAGGGCTCTAGTTAGACCCATACTCAAGAAAACCCCCTATGAACTTTGGAAAGGATGAAAGCCCAATATTGGATACTTTCGTGCCTTTGGCTGTAGATGTTTTATTTTAAATACCAAAGATAGCTTAGCAAAGTTTGATTCAAAAGCTGATGAAGCTATCTTTCTGGGCTACTCAACAAACAACAAAGCATACAGAGTTTTTAATAAGCGAACTCAAGTTTTAGAAGAGTCAATACATGTAGAGTTCGATGAAACTGACCCTGCAGGTAGATACCAGCCGCTGACCGAAGATGATCCAAACTCAGTAACCATCGCTGACTCAGAACCAGCTACTGAGTCATTCACGAAAAGGCTGACCAAGAGTAAGAGTGAACCTAAGATTACTTTTACTGACCCATCTACTTCTGCAGAGATTGTTGAAACAGGAACAGCACAAGACATGAATCTACCCAAAGAAATAAGGATTCCTAAAGGGCACTCCGAAAGTGCAATCCTTGATTCTGCTGGGAATACCCTGATGACGAGGAATCAACTCAGGAAATACCTCAGCAATGTTGCTTTCGTCTCAGTACAAGAACCAAAGAATTTCTCTGAAGCTGAGTACGATGAATTCTGGATGAACGCAATGCAAGAGGAGCTCGATCAATTTCGAAGAAATGATGTATGGGAGTTAGTGCCTCATCCAAAGAGTCAAAAGACCATCGGAACAAGATGGGTCTTCAGGAACAAGATGGACGAACAAGGAAACGTAGTCAGGAACAAAGCAAGGCTTGTAGCTCAGGGCTACAGTCAGCAAGAAGGTATAGACTACGGTGAGACCTTTGCCCCAGTGGCAAGGCTGGAGGCAATTAGAATATTATGTGCATATGCATCTTACATGAATTTTAAATTATTCCAAATGGATGTCAAAAGTGCATTTCTTAATGGAGTTATAAACGAGGAGGTTTATGTAAATCAACCTCCAGGTTTTGAGGACCCTAAGTTCCCAAACCATGTTTACAAACTCAAAAAGGCTCTGTACGGCCTCAAGCAAGCACCACGTGCTTGGTACGAGAGGCTGACCAGTTTCCTGCTGACTAGAAATTACGTCAGGGGCAAAGCTGATACAACCTTATTCATTAAGAAAAAGGGTAAAGATACCCTGCTGGCCCAAATTTATGTTGATGATATAATATTTGGTGCAACTAACGAATCAATGTGCAAGGAGTTTAGCAAACAAATGCAGACTGAGTTTGAAATGTCTATGATGGGAGAACTCAACTTCTTCCTCGGTCTTCAAATTAAACAAGGAAACAATGGCATCTTCATCAGTCAAGAAAAATATGCCAAGGAGATCTTAAAGAAATATGACTTGGAAAATTGCAAGCCAATATCCACTCCTATGGGCACTGACACTGTCCTCTGCGCTGATGAGAATGGTAAGCCAGTAGACAGCAAGTTATACCGAGGTATGATTGGCTCTTTACTTTACTTAACAGCAAGTAGACCGGACATTCAGTTCTCAGTATGTTATTGTGCTAGATATCAAGCTAACCCTAAGGAATCCCATTACATAGTTGTAAAAAGGATCCTTAGATATTTGCAAAGCTCAGTAAATGCAGGTCTGTGGTATCTAAATACTCATGACTTTACACTCATCGGATACACTGACGCTGACTATGGACGAGACAAGCTGGAAAGAAAAAGCACCTCTAGAGGATGCCAATTCATAGAAAGCTGTCTTGTATCTTGGTTCAGCAAGAAGCAGGCGTCAGTAGCCCTGTCCACAACTGAAGCTGAGTACATTGCTGCTGGAAGCTGTGTTGCTCAAGTCCTTTGGATTAAGCAACAGCTTGAAGATTATGGTGTTCAAACAAAGACAATTGAAGTCAAATGCGACAACAAGAGTGCAATTGACCTCTCAAAGAACCCAATCCAGCACAGCAGGATGAAGCATGTCAGCATAAGACATCATTTCATCAGAGATCATGTACTTAAGAAAGAAATTAAGCTGACTTATGTCCCAACGGACGAACAGCTGGCGGATATCTTCACGAAGCCACTGGCTCGTGAGCACTTCAGCATACTGAGAGAAGCAATTGGTATGTTTAATCCTCTTCAGTAAATTCCTGTGCTAAATGAATATTGAATGCTGAGTGAATTACATGCTGAATGATTTATTGTTTACTGAGTATCTCTTGAAACTGACTGAATATACAATACTGAGTAAACTTGCACACTGAGTAAATTAGTTTAGAACTTGAACTTAAAATCATCCTTAAATAATGCACTGACCTCTCAGAATATCAAACGCTTGACATTCTAAATACTGAGTGATTAATCCGTTAGCATAAATTCCAAGCACGCGTATAACCTAGGATGACGTATTCGCCGTAATGTGTCATAAATGCCAGGATCCCTGTCGGTACATGATCCCAAGGCAACTGACACATGGATTTGGTTAAGATCCACACCGTTCAACTCGTCTATAAATCATGGGCAATTCCCCATCTTTTACTCCTTACGCTCAACAAATCTTTAAGCCTACGAAATCACCCAAATTTCTTTCTCTCAAATACCTCTATTCTCTCCATCTTAGAAGCATGACTAAGCTATCCTTCAACGTCTCCGGTGCCGGCCAAAATAAGTCCAGCTCCGATGAACCTTCACGAAACCCTTCCACCTCTAGCAAGCATAAAACTGATCAAAACTCTGAAAAAGAGAAAGCTGTGAAAATACGAACCTACTCCAAAGTCTTCGAAAGTGTTCTCGAATGGAAAGTTGAGCCCTCCAGATGGGTTTCTGAGCACTTCGTCCAACATGAACAACCGTTTGCCGAATGGATTGCAAAGAACGAATGGACTGGGCTGTTCTCCGTCAGAGATGAAACGTATCCTGACCTGGTAAGGGAGTTTTATCACAATCTCATGGTTGCCAATGACTCCCCTGACTATCTAAGCACTAAAGTAAAAGGAAAGACGATCTTCATCAACCCTCTGTACTTGGGAAATCTCCTCCAACTTAAAACTGAGGGAGTGAGGCTGAGGAAGTCTGGAGATCAGGACAAGACCGACTACGTCCATACTTTCTGCAAACCTGAGGGTCACTCAGGCGAGATCTCAGCATCTTCAATGGGACAGCACCAAAAGATGGCTCACTACCTGCTGAGCTACTTCATTTACCCTAAGATAAACTGCACGACCTCAGCAACGAACTTTGAACAGTGCTTCATATGGCACATGCTGACGTACACCCCCATCAATATGCCCGTCTTCCTAGTTGCTGGGTTCCTACGCAGCACGGGTACAATGAGGTTGGGATCAATCATTACCAGGATCCTCATCGACCACAAGATTGACCTTGAAGGCGAGGAATCTTTCAGAGGAACCGAAATCACAGCGGCCTCGCTGAGGGCACTGAAATATGGGCAGCCTTTGAAGAAAGGAAAAGCTGCTGCTGCTGCTGGCCAAGCTGATCAGACTGCGGAGACTATAGCTGAGCCTAAGAAAGGGCAAAGAACTAAGGCCCCAGCTTCTCGCAAGAGAAAATATGCTGAGACACCTAATGTTGTGTCTCCAGCAAAGAGACAGAGGTCAGCTGGAAAGTCAGCTAAGAAGAGAAGCAGGCAAGATGAGCCTAACACTGAGGCAGCTGCTGAGCTCCCTCAGAAGAAGCAGAAGTCTTCAACACTGGCCCCTCTCGACGTCATACCGATGGATTTTATTGTACCGAGTGATTCTCACTTCACTCAATGTCAAGGCACTGATGCTGAGGGAACTGAGGTCCAGTTAGATGACCACTTCATCTCCCAAGTTGAGGAAGAACTTGATGGAGATAATACTGAGGAAGAAGAAGAAGATGATGAAACCAGCGGTCAGAATGACGCTGAGGAGTCTGAAGAATATGCCAGCGAAATTGAAGCTGAGGACGCTGACGCTGGGTTAGCAGGTGGTGCTGTGCAGGCTGACACTGAGTTGGCTGCGGGAGTTGAACAAGTTGAAGAGCAAGCTGACCAGATTCAGACTGAGCAAAAGGAACCTTCTCCTACTCACTCAATAGAACCTGCTCATCACACCACTCCACCACGTAGAAGGCGAAAACTGGTTAAGGCCAGTGAGGTAATAGTCAGTGACCCTCCTGTGCAACCACCATCCATTCCTCAACTTGTCCTCTCCAAGACAACAAAGGATCCTTCTACCGTCAAATTAAAAATTTTCAAACGGCCCTCAACTTCCTCTACTACAACGCCGTTGGAAAAACAAGCCTCTGTTTCTTCTCAACAGGAACATGCCGAGCATAACACTTCAACCACTTCTACAAGTCAGGTTGAACCAAGCACTACCCATGCTGTTTCCTCAAGCATAATGCTGCCTCCTCATCCCTTTGCCGTCAGCACAGACAGTGTTCGGGTTATGACCTCCATCATCAACAACCTCTCTGCTGATCAATCAAACTTACCTCCAACTCAAGTGCAGATTGAGCCAAGTCATCCAGTCACTGACCAGGGTATTCCTTTCACCCCACTTTCTTCTGGTCATACTGATGTACATCGGGATACCACTGAGTCCGGCAAAAAGCTCCTTGACTCAGTGCAAGCACTCATCCACGATCTTCAACATTTCGCTTCGCCTGCTGCTGGATCTTCAATTCCTGCCGCAACTCAGCTCTCTCAAGTCACTCTACTTCTCAACGAAGTCAAGGGACACAAGGATTTGCTGAATGTCGTCCTGTCATTACAAGCCCAGCAAGCTAAGCAGGATTCCATTGCTAAGTTGGCAGAGATACAACTGTCAACAATTCAACATCTGAACTCCCTCCATCAGCAAGTTCAGAAATTATCTGCTGTAAACACTGACTATGCCACTTCCTCAGAACTCAAGATGCTCTTTGCTCAGCTTCATACTGAGCAACTTAAGACAAATAAGCAAATGGTATCCTATAGTCAGTGCTCAGTCGAGCAAATTGGTGAGGCCATTCGGCTCCTTAATCTCAACAAGCAAGAGATGGATACTGACGCGTTGAAGCAGAATGAATTGCTGTCCCTCGCACAACAATCCTTCAACCATATCCGTCATAATAATATTCAACGTCATCATTATGACTCAGCACTCTTAAAAACCTTCCACCAAGTCTTTGCTGGTCTCACTGAAGCTCTCATTTGGCAAGCCAAAGCACAAGCCTTCAGTGTGAATATGCTCAGTGCTGCTGATCTTCATATACCAGTCGAAGTATCCACTGATGGCGTTGGCATTTTTGATGGGCTAAATGAAAGTGCTGACAAACTTAAAGAGCTTTCACAAGAACTGACTCGCGCTGTCTTAACCGATGCGTTTAAGCTCCCTGAAGTTGACAAAACGGGGGAGAAAGCGCAAGCTGCTAGAGCTCAGCATGAGCAACGTCAGTACAAGAAAAGTCAGTCACAGGGCAAGAAAAAGAAATAGTTAGGCTAGGTCTTAATTTTTGCTGTGCAACTGCTGACTTCCATCAATATATCATACTTCCTTTTTCTTATTCAAATACTGAGTTATGATATATGCTATTAAGTACTGAGTTATTATGTATCTTCGTTATATCAGCTATGCTTAACACTTATAATATTTATTGACTAAATGATATGCTGATAACATGTTTGACATCATACTATGATCTTATGATACATTCTGATAAAGAACTCATTGAACAATAATTTGCTCAGCGCGCTCTGTCACTATACATTACTTCCGCTGAATTCTGAGTAAAATAGAATATGACCCATAAGCTGACCTATACCTGAAATCTGATCTTAGACTTATTCAGTTAAACCTTAGAATGTTTAGAATAAAACTAAGTCAGTAGTTCAGTCCTTACGGGGGAGTTCACTTAATTAAAAAGGTCAACTATCATGGGGGAGCTCATACTGAGTTCCTTGCTGAACAGTTTTGCCAACATCAAAATGGGGGAGTTTGTTGAAACACCTTTCCACAAGATTTTGATTTGACAAAATTAATTAAGTCAAAGTAAATATTCTACAACACACTAAGTTTAAATGCTTTGATTTAGTGTTACTAATGTGTTTGTTCAATGTTGAGTTTATAATTTATCATAAGACATAAAGATCATAAGGCTCAAGCCCTATATGGAAATCAAGGCCCAAGTCAAACGAGCCAAAGACCACTCAGCCCGCGTATCTCCAAAACGTCGCCGTTGAAGTGATGAAACGCATGCTGAGTAAAGAAGGATCGAGAAGATCCACGTAGACAACTTCGGTATGAAGCTGCTGAGCTGTCTCGACAAAACGTGCAGGACAGCTACTGACCATAAGACAGCTTCCAGACAAAGTATTTCCTCATTAGGTAAAGGTCAGAAGACACAACAAGCTGTCTGGTTGACATTACCCAAAATGGTGGAACATACTGACTCACTGACCGAAGAACAGAAGATGCTGGAATCTGATTGGCTAACGAGAACTGCTGGCAGACTCAGTGAAAGCGACCTGTAGCCGTTTGTCTCCAATGGTTATTTCGAAATTCGAAATAACCAGAAGCTCTCATAGCTCTCTATAAATAGAGCATTCAGAATCCACATTCTTCAGAGAACTTTGAGCAAGAGCCGCTACGCTGACCAAACGTATACAAAAGTTCTCCATCAAGAAGCAAAGCAAAATTCTTACACTACATTTTCATATCTGTGTAAAAGTCTAGAGTGGTTGTTTTTCAATCATCTAAGGTGTTCTAGCAATTGTTGTTTAGGACAAAATCTTTATCATTTCTAGAAGTAGAAAGGAGAGGCTGGGTACTCGGTTTTAAGTACTCAGCGGAGAGATTAGGATTGAGTAGAAGTATAGAGGAAAGTACTCTTGTCATACTCAATTGCTGATATTGTAAAAGGTTTGAGGCTCTACCTTTAAAGAGCTCAGTAGAGGATTTGAAATCTCGGAGGTGTTCCGGGGACAGGACGTAGGCTTAGAAGAAGCCGAACCTGGATAAATCTGCTGAGTGAAGTATTTCTAAACCTTAACTCCTTATTCATATTGCTTGCTTAAAACAAACTAAAACTGACCAAGTAAAAGAGGTCAAGCTGAGTTGTGCGCTACAAACGAGCAGGTTCAGGAATAGACTCTAAGTGCTATTTCCTGACCTAAGCAACGAAGCTGTCCTAGTCACTAGTTGACTAAGCCAGTGTCTTGCTGAGTGTTAAGTGCCGCTGTTTTATAAACTTTTCTTAAAGAAAAGAAATCTGCCCAAATTACTTTAAAAAGGTAAAATAGTTCCTAACCCCCCCTTGGAACTATATTTGCAACCTTACAAGGGACCAACAGCAAGTTCTAGGGTCCTGAGAAGGTTGTGGCTTCTTTATCCAATATTGTGAGCGGAAGGAGGATGAGGTCCAGTGGTTAAAGGAAGAGGCCATCGAGGGTCGTGCTGAAATTGCCGGGTTGGAAGGAAGGTTGAAGGAAAAGAGCACGAATCATATTTGGTGGGAAAAATCTCACTCTATTATGCATAGTCATGCACAGAATTTGGAAGGGAGCTTGCATAGTGAGAGTCGTTCACTTGTGGATGCTAAGTGGACTCTGGATCAGGAGCTTCTACTCGTACAATCTCTTCAGTGCTTTATATCTCAACTGGAGTATAAGTGGTTAATTACTGAAGAGTCCAGATAGAAACTTGTGAATGATCTAGCTCTCCAGACTACTGCTACAGTATAAGCTAAGAGTGAGCTGGGTTACCCTCGCATGAACCGCTATTAGAATATTTTCCTTCAAAATCTGCATGAGAGACATCTAGATGTTGACTTGTAGTTCTGGGTGAAGCTTTTCCCTCTAGCTGGCCATGAGCTTGGTGAAGATTTTTCTAGATGAGGGTGAATTTCCTTCACTTGAGCGCCTCCATCTGATTAGTGATGAGTCGTATGACAATGATCCTCCTGTGGAGTAGTTTTATTTTGTTTTTCTTTTTTGCTTGTAAAGAAATTTTATACTTAATGAATATAAGGTACTTTTTTCCAGCTTGTTTCTCTTGTCAATTTTTTTATTGACCTTTCCAAGTTTTTGCTTTGAGCTATTGTGCTATGATTTTATTTTCATCTAATAAACGTAGATGCGAGCCTTAGAGGGATCAAAATCGTTTATGTGTTTAAGAGGGCGTACGTTAGAGTTGATTCGACAATAGATTATGATCAAAATCATTATACCATGTATAAGATTGACCTCTAATATAATCTAATGGAACTTTAACAATCATATTAATGCCAAAATGAAGATAAATAAATGATGTAACCTTTATTATTTGTGTTCGACTATCTATGTATATAAGAAGTTAAAATAATAATTACAGTTGAAAATCTTTATTCGAGGGGAATAGGGTGGTCAGGAAGGATCTTCATTGGTAGAACTTTCTGAGTGGGTTGGTATTCCAGGTTCAGAGGACTGGTGTTCCATCTAACTCTTTCAACTTGACAGCGTGCATGTTTACACATTCTGTTATTTAGTGCATGCCTTCTTACCAAGCCCCTAGTTTGCCTTTGCCTTATTGTGATGCCTCGATGCTGCACATTACAAGGTCGCCCAAGAAGAATTGTCTTAGTCTGACCTTCTTATCATGGGAAGACTTGATGTTTTGACTGTATGCCTCTATTCGTATGAGGGCCCTTTCTCTCATCTAGGTGTTGTATTGTAGGCCCATAAAATGGTGTTTAGTTGCTTTAGCTAGTTGGAGTTAAGACCGACCTTTTCTTGAAGCCATGTGCGATGTTTCTGGTTCTCGTTCATCTAGAGGTGCGAGACATGAAAATGCAGTTTGATCTCTAGGTTTTTATAGTGTGTTTTGAAAGTCGTACAATCAAACTATTTCTCATTGTCCGTGATTATGGTGTGAGGAATGTCGAATCGGCTTAGTATTTACCTATTCACGAAGTTGATGATCTGATTCAATGTCATGTTTGATGTTGGCTTTACCTTCACCCACTTGGTGAAGTGGTATACTCTGATGATCAGATATTTTCTTTAGTGAGATACTTTAGACAGGGCTCCGACTATGGCGAACGAGTAGGCTGGCTAAATGACTTTGATGACTAAGGTCGGGGAGTTAGTCATGGGTGTATAACTTTGGCATGACATTCATTTTTTTTACAAAGTTGACCGTGTCTTAGACCATTTGGGGGCCAATAGAAGCCTTATAGCTTGACTTTTCTTACTAGGGCATCACTGCCATCACAGGTTCCACACATCCCTTTATAGATCTCGTGGAGTACATAGCTTGCTTCGGTGAAGCCTATGCATTTTTGCCAGCTTATCTGGCTTTAAATTTTCTCCTAAGGAATCCTTCATAATTCCAAAATGCAACCTTCTTAATTTCCCAACTCTAGGAGCTCTTTGACCAATGAGAGCTATTGTTTTATGATTTGCTCCTTAACCGTGTAATTTCTTATCAGTTGGCTGACTACCAGTATTGGTTTGCTCTTCAGGATTTCCTAGTCGAGCTTGATGACGTTTATGATCCTTATTCCTTGCAATAGTGCCTCATATTAAGTGACTATGTTTGAGGCTGTGAAGTTTAGTGAAGTGACATACCTCAATTTTATCCCATCAGGTCCTTTTACAAAGACCTCGATGCATGATCATTCTCCCTCAAATATCGCATCTACATACACTTCCCAAACATCTCATAGGATTGGACCTTCTTTATCACTCGAGATCTCTACTAGAAAATCCAATAGGATTTGGGTCTTGAAAGTTTTTTTATGGTTCGTACTAGATGTCAAACTCCATCATTTTTAGGGCCATTCTGCCAATCTCTTTAATGCCTCTAGTATTTACAGTACCTTGTGGAGTGGAGAGTCCATTCAAACAATGATTGTGTCTCTCTCAAATTAGTGCATGAGCTTTTATGAGGCCACTACGACTCTATATGCCAAATTTTCTAGTTTAGGGATTTGGTCTTTGCGTCCCCAAAGACTCGGGTGATATAATAGACTAGTAATTGCTCTAAACCTTCTTTCTAGATGAGAACCTTGTCAAGTGATTCATCTATCACACTTACATATATGTAAAGTGTTTCTCCTAGGACTAGACATCTGAGTAGAGGAGGTGATGCAGAAAAATATTTAAGCTTCTCGAAGAAAATTTGGCCTTTAACCGTCTAGTTGAAGTTTGTTTCCCCTTTCAGGCTCTTGTAAAATGGCATGCATAATTTCGCCGAGCAGGAGATGAATCTCCTTAAGGAGTTTATTTCCCATTTAACTTTTGAACATCGTTAACTCTCCAGGGTGGAGCCATGTTTATTACTGCTATGCTCTTGTCAAGGGTTGCCTCTATTCCTCTTTGCAAAATTATGAACCCTAAGAATTTGCTAGAGTCGATGCTGAATGTGCACTTTTCTACATTGAGCTTCAGGTCATACTTTTTCAGAGGTTTGAAGACCGTTTATAGATATGTAGCATGTTGCTCGACTATCTTGATTTTCTTGATCATATTTTCAATATAGATTTCAATTTTTTCACCCGATCATGACCACAAATATCATGTTAACGAGTCTCTAGTAAATGGCACCAATGTTCTTTAACCCGAATGGTATGGCCCTATAGTAATATGTGTCTTCATTGGTTGTGATGCTCGTGCTTTCCTTGTCGAGCGAGTTCATGGTGGTACCTTGATGTGGCATCTAGTAGTAAGTAGATTCCATACCCCATCATAGAGTCTATGAGCATATCAATGTAGGGAAGTGGATATCAATTCTTTGGGCATGCTTTTTTTAGATTTGTAAAATCAATGCATAGCCTCCACTTCCAGTTTGCCTTTTTTACTAAAACCACATTTGCAAGCCAAGGTGGATGCATGACCTTCTCAATATGCCCACAATCTAGCAACTTTCTCACTTATCCTTGGATTATTTTCTACCTCTCTAGGTCGTGGTCATTTTTTCTGTTCGACTACTATGGTTGCTGGGTCGATCTTCAGATAGTGGGTCATTACCTCAAGGGATATCCCGACTATATCTATTGGGAACTAGTCGAAGGCAACACTGTTATCTTTTAGGATTTGGACTATCTCTTCTTTTATTGGGATGGTATTTCTACTGAGATTTGCACTGACTTGCCTTCTACTAGACAAACTGACTCTGGGGCTCCTACTGGCTCATCCCTCTTTTTTTTTCCATGGGGCCAGTTTCTGATGGCTTTATTTCCATCGATGCCATGTATTTTTATTGCGCCGTTTTTTGATTTCCTTGGGTTATGACCATTCGTTTGGATATGGGAATCTACCATGCTAGGTGCCGATAGATAGGGTGCCTCTTAGGTCAGGCAGTAGATGTAGTCCTTGTTGGTCCCTTATAACATTGCAAGTATAGTTCCAAGGGGGGGTTAGGAACTATTTAAACTTTTTCTTAAGTTTGGGCAAACTTCTTTTCTTAAGAGAGAAGGTTTTAACAGCGGCGCTGAGTGATCAGTAAGATACTGGCTTAGTCAACTGGTGACTAGGTCAGTTTCTTGACTTGAGTCAGGAGATAGCACTTAAAGTCTATTCCTGAGCTCAGATGTTCGATGCATACAACTCAGCTTGACCTTTTTACTTGGTCAGTTTTGGTTATTTAAGCAAGCAATATATATAAGGAGTTTAAGGTAAGAAATACGTTACTCAGCAGATTTATCCAGGTTTGGCTTCTTCTAAGCCTACGTCCTGTCCCCGGAATACGTTCCGAGATTTCAAATCCTCTACTGAGCTCTTTAAAGGTAGAGCCTCAAACCTTTTACAATCTTAGCAACTGAGTATAACAAGAGTACCTTCCTCTATACCTCTACTCAATCCTAATCTCTTGCTGAGTACTATAACCGAGTACTCAGCAACTCCTTTCTAATCTCTAGAAATGATAAGTGTTTATCCTAAACAATGATTTGCTAAGACACCTTAGATGATTGAATAATCACTCTAGACTTTTACACAAAAGATATTGAATGTAGTGTAAGATTGCTTTGCTTTTTGCTTGCAGAACTTTGCGTAGAGATTTGGTCAGCGTAATGGCTTGATCAAGTTCTGTGAATTGAAAGCTTCTGATGGCACTCTATTTATAGAGACGTCTGGGCATCAGTCATTTCGAATTTCGAAATAACCGTTGGAGGGAAACGGCTTCCTGTCGTTGTCATCCTGACTTGCTCAGAACTCTCGGCCAATCAGATTTGTGTATCTTTTGTTTTCGGTCAGCTCAGCAGACTGTCTCTCCTTTTATGGTAAAGTCAACTTGACAGCATACTGTCTCGTCTGATCTTTACCCAAAGAGGAAATACTTTGTCTGGAAGTTTTCCTTAGCCAGCTGCTGTCTTGTACGTTTGTCGAGTCTACTCAGCAGCTTCATCTTGAAGTTGTTCCCGAAGGTCTTCTAGATCCTTCTTTCGCTGAGTTGCGTTTTGTCCAAAACGACAACGTTTTGACAAACGCGGGCCGACTTGTACTGAGTTGTTTGACTTGGGCTTTGACACTTGTATTGGGCTTGGGCCTTTTAATTCTTGTGTCTTATAAACAATTTAACTCAACATTGAACAAACACATTAGTAGAATAAATCAAAACATTTAAACTTAGTGTGTTTAGAATATGTATTTCAATTATACTTAAACAATTTTGTCAAATCAAAATTATGTGGAAAGGTGTTTCAACAAACTCCCCCATTTTGATGTTGGCAAAACTATTCAGCGAGGAACTCAGTATTGAGCTCCCCCATGATAGTTGACCTATTATACCCAGCAAACTCCCCCGTAAGGGTTGAGCTACTGACTTAGTTTTACTCTAAACATTTACAGGTTTAATCGAGTAAGTCTAAGGTCAGTTTTCAAATATAGGTCAGCTTATATAGCATATTCTATTTACTCAGTATAAAGCGGAAGGTTTAAACATTTAGAGTGCACTGAGTAATTTGTTGTTCAATGAGTTCTTAAAAGACAATGTTTTATAAACACATAGGTCAATGTCAAACATGTTATCAGCATTTGATTCAATCAATAAGTTTCATAAGTGTTAAATATAGCTGATTTAATTGAAGATACATAATGACTCAGTACACAACAATATATATCATAACTCAGGAATAGAATGAAGGATGCAGATATGATATATTGATATCGGTATGATAACTTGCTGGATCCGCTTTGATATTCTTTGCCGGAGTTACCTGCAAAACAAAACCGGAGACAGGATCTCCGGGAAAACTCTCCGACGATCAAGTCAGTTTTTGTAAAAATGAGTCTACAATTTAGCAATAGCTTTGTGGGAAAAAATGTGAACGTACCTCCCCCCTTATTCTTAAGGCCTTTTATAGGTGTTTTTTGGGTAACCGCCGAGGGCGATTACTCCTTAGTGGGCCACGTTCTGAGGGCGGTTACCCTTTTTTAGGCCATGTCCCTTTCGTGGCTTTCATGGCAACGAACGTGGTTTTGAGTGGGAGTCTTGACGCTCCGTTTAGGAATTCGGGGCGGTTTACTCGCTGCGCCCGCTTCCTTCATTCAGGTCCCGTCCAATCTTAGCCCATGGGGCTTTAATATGGGCTGGGCTTGCGAAATGAATATAACCCGTTTTGGGCTTCGCGGGTTATCACATGCCTCCCCCTTGGTCCAGCAAGAGCCCTTTTAGGGTCTTTTTATAGGGGACGCTTCATCTTTGTCCGATTATTTCAAAGTTTTGAATTTGTGCATTTCCCCTCTTTCGTTTTCTCCGGCATCGACCTTTTAATTCCGTTACTTCTTTTCCGGCGTTGACCTCTTAATCCCGTCACTTCACTGCGTTGTCTTTTTCATGTAAGTTTTTCTTTTCACATTTGTTCCTTGTTCGGCTTTTTGCTTCTGTTTTCCTTTTATCGATCAGGTCAGACCTCGACTTCGTGCCGTTTGACGACGATTATGTCCGTGAGGTCTCTAACGAGGTCGAAGAGATGGTTGAGGAAGCTTCAACCAGCTCTCCTGGGTGTAATTCTCATCCCGCCGACTTCCTTCATCTGGCGAATACAACCGACGAGGGTTTAGGTTTTGACCCCAAAAAGTTGATTCCGCCACCTGTCCCAACCCCTCGTTTGTTACCAAAGAAGGATAGGTCGGGAAGTCTGGTTTGTCAAGAGACAATCGATGATTTGCGGGAGCATTATCCCTGGCTCTGAGGTCTCGAGACTATCATTCCTGGGGAGGATAGGGGACCGGGCGATTACCCAAAGGGGTACTTCACTATTTTCGTGGCCCAGATTATCTGCGGCTTCACTTATCCGCTGGCGGATGAGATTGCTTCCGTCCTAGGCGGTTACGGAATCGCGCCCGGGCAATTGCATCCTAACGGCTGGGCCGATTTGACTCTGGACAAATTCTTGGCGGATTGTTTGGAGGTTCCCTTTTCGCCCAAAATCTTCTCCAATCTCCACCATTTCAAAAGCTCGGCGGGGTATTTCACTTTCATCCGCCAGAGCGGATACTATGGTTTTGACGAGAAGCTGAACAAGATCCGCGAGTGGGATCGATCTTACTTTTTTATCAAGTTTAATGAGGAAAACCTGAACTTCCTTCGTTGCTGGAGCCGACCCAACGTAAAGAGTTTGAACTTCGGGTATCCCAACAAGGAAGAATCCGCCGTTATCAAGTTCTTGAAGAGCACTCCTCCTTTTGTATGGACATACGATCAGGCCTTTCATATGCTAAGGAGCCGAGTAGCGATTGCGTACCGCGAGGGGGATCGCGTTGTCTATATTCCTTATCGCGTTTTTGTGCAAGGTACTTTTTATTTCCAAGTTGATGGTTTCTTTTAACCCTTTGCAGGGGTGATCCTTTATCTCAAATCGCTGCAGATCGGGAGGCTAAAGCCCTGGCGAGAAGAAGGAAGCGGATGACAGAAACCGCTTCCGTTGTAGGGGCGGATCCTTCTGGCGGGACGATTCCTTCTATTGGGGCGGCTTCCCCGGTTAGGGCTTCCGCTTCACAAGGTCCCACTTCTGCCTCCGAGGATCTTCCTTTAACCAGGAAGCGGAAGATAAGTGCGGATACAGAGTCTTCTCGTTCTAAAAAGAAGAACACTTCAGTGTCCCTTACTGTTGGCGGCGCACCTGTATCCGCCTCGTCTAAAGGAAAGAGCAGTACCCCCATTCACGAGGTATCTTGATCTACTCCCTCTCGTATTGCTACTTTTTCCTCATGAGCTATCTGCCATTCCCTTGATATTTTTCTTTATGCTTTTGCATCCAATCCCCGATATTAGCGGATGGTGGACTAGGACTTTCGGCCTGGCCGTGAACTTCTCTTGCAAGGATATTGTATCTTCCATATGCAATGTCCTCGGGCGACTTCCCTCCGCCTCCCGTGTGCGCGAGCAAGTACCGCTCCCTACTGCTGTGGAAGGGATCGAGAAGCGTTCTGTAGAGGTATATTATTGCTTTGTCCTCCGCTTTCAAATACCTTGTGTTCATTGTAACCGCATATTCGCCCATTTTTATTTGTGAGACGTGTTATATGCAGATTATCAATTTCGCTGAGGGCATTCTCCGAAGGGATGCAGAGCGAGCTAAGGAGTTGGAAAGTCTTGGTATGGAATTGGCGACTCAAAAGTTGCTTTATGATGATGTCCAAGGGAAGGTGAAGGTCCTAGAGGGCACCTGTCAGAAGGCCGTGGGCGAGAAGGAGGAGGCCCTTAAATCCCTTCAGGCCAAGTCCGATGAACTGCAAAAAGCCCTCGACGACCTAGCTGCTTTCAAAGAGGCCCAAAAAAAGAGGGTTGAGGAGATTTTGGCTGAAGATGGCGCCCGCATCTACTGGTATGGGGAGCGGATTCATGCCGCTTATGAGCACGGGCATCAGGGTCTAGTACTTAACCGCCCCAAAGTTCCCATCCCTGAAAAGGATTTAACTGGGGAGTGGGATAAGCTGGAAGCCGAGGATGCTGATATGGATGAGGTACTCTTCTTAGATTGGAAGAGTCTTCAGGATCCTCCGATTAGCTGCGAGATCCCCATTCAGCCCGTGGAAGGAGAGGCACCCCAAGCCGTTTCTCAACCTGTGCAAGAGGTACCTCTCGCCGAAGAGGTTACTGAAGCGGTTACCGATTCAAGGGTTGAGGATTCGCTTGAAGTAGATCCTCCTACCGGAGGAGATGAGGGAGTCGCCGCAGTCCAGGAGGGCATTAGGGGCGAAGGAGAGGAAGCTGTAGCATAGCTTAACTTATATTTGGACTTTTGTATGTAAAAACCATGTAACAAACCGCTCTGATATATATATTTTCTTTCGGTTGTTGCTTTTCATATGTGTGTGATTGTCACTTTTTTGCCCTTTATATGTGCCCTTTGTCCTTTTGCCGACTCTATATTTGTGTTTCTTCATAGCTAGGGTGGCCAGACCCTTTTTGCAATTTTGAGTACTCGTTTATTCGCTTAATTTTATGCTTTAACTTATAATTCTTCTTTCGAAAATAGTCATAAGTTTTGATCATAAGGTTTTGCGAGTGATGCGTAATCATGCATCCGCCTTTCTTTAACAGGCAACACATTTATGTGTTTTTGATTTTAACCCTAAGATTTTTTGCGAGTGATGCGTAATCATGCATCCGCCTTTCTTTAACAGGCAACACATTTATGTGTTTTTGATTTTAACCCTAAGGTTTTTTGCGAGTGATGCGTAATCATGCATTCGCCTTTCTTTAACAGGCAACACATTTATGTGTTTTTGATTTTAACCCTAAGGTTTTTTGCGAGTGATGCGTAATCATGCATCCGCTTTTTTTAACAGGCAACACATTTATGTGTTTTTGGAAAGAATCCGCATTTTGTTGTAACATACTGAATGAATGTAATAACTTTTATTGATGACGAGAAAAAGTTTATTACATATGTACACCAATTGTGCGGGATCGAAGCCTCATTAAAACCTTTTATCAGAAAACCCAGTGGGAAAAACTCATAAAAGGAAAAAGAGTACTCGTCATTTCCTCGAACTACTCGGCCTTTCTATATAGGCGTAGTTTCTCTAGATTCCAGGTGCGCAGGAGCTTCTTTCCACTCATTTCTTCTATTTCGAAAGTGGCCGATCCCATCTTCTTGGATACTTTGTATGGCCCGATCCAGTTGACGCCTAGCTTGCCTTTGCCATCTCTAGACTGTATTTTATCTGCTTTTTTCAAGACCAAGTCGTTTTCGTTGATCATTACTTTTCGCACTCTTCTGTCATGGTATTTCTTGATTCTGTTGCGGTACATTGCCATTCGCATGTAAGCTTTTTCTCTTCGTTCCTCCACAGAATCCAAAGCATCTCTGATGTTGATAGGATTTTGTGTGTCGCAATAATAAATTGTCCGATCTGTGGGCGACTTGATTTCAACAGGTAGGACTGCTTCGGCTCCATAAACTAGCGAGAAAGGTGTTTCGCCTGTTGCTGCCTTTACAGAGGTTCTGTATGCCCACAACATATGGGGTATCTCATCCGCCCAACCTGTTTTTTTGTCACCTAGCCGCTTCTTGATGCCTTGAACCATGGCCCTGTTGGTAACCTCCGTCATACCATTTGATTGGGGATGGTTCACAGAAGAAAAATGATTCTTGATTCCCATGCTTTCGCAGTATGTTTTGAACTTGGCACAGTTGAACTGGGTGCCATTGTCGGTTATAAGCTTCTGCGGGATCCCAAATCGCATGATAATATTCTCTCGTGAGAACTCGATCATTCGCTCAGGTGTTTGTGCGGTTACTGCCTCCGCTTCTACCCATTTGCTGAAGTGGTCCACTGCGACTATCAAATACTTCCTTTTCTTTGTTGTTTCTGGGAATGGACCCACTATATCAATTCCCCATGTTGCGAATGGCCACGCCGTCATTATAGTGATTTGTTCAGCTCCGGGAACATGCTTTTCATTCGCATGGATTTGACAGTTGTGACATTCCGCAACCATCTTCTGGGAATCTTCCACCACCTTGGGCCAGTAGTATCCCATCAGTTTGACCTTTCTTGCCAATACCGCCGAAGCTTCGTGCGCGCCACAAATTCCTTCGTGTAGTTCTCGCAGCACATAGTCTCCTTCATTGCGACTAACGCATTTCAACCATGGACATGTGTACGATTTCCGATACAAAGTTCCATCCCATATTGAGTATCGTGTCGACTGCCCAATTATTTTTCTGGCTAAGCTCTTATCAACCGGCAAATCTCCCTGCTCCAGATATTGACGGATTGGCATCCGCCAATCTTCATCGTCTTCCAGTTCCTCGATGATCATAATCTGATCAACCTCGAATGCTGGTGCTGATTTTATTTCCAAGCTGCATGCTTTTTGACTCCATGGTTCTCTACTTGCCGCTTCTTTTGCCAATTCGTCAGCTTTTGCATTTTGGCCTCGTGGAACATGCACCATCTCCCAAACGACTCCCTTGTGCGTTAACTCTTGTGTCAATTGGCTGACCACCTGATGGTATTTTACTAGCTCCTCCTGTTTCACCAGATAATTTTTTGTGATCTGGTTTATCATGAGTTTGGAATCGATGTAGATTACCACTCTTTCTGGGGTGAGTTCATTGAGCAACCTCAATCCACATATCATAGCCTCGTATTCCGCAGCATTATTGGTAGTTTTGAAAGTTAATTTTGCTGCATAGTACAGGCGGATAACCTTCGGACCTTTGATGACGACTCCTAGCCCAGCTCCGTCTGCAGATAAGGCCCCATCTGTGTACATGCTCCACTCTTCTTTTTGTGCCTTTGGACATTCATCATCATCCCAGGTGAATTCGTTCACGAAGTCGGCGAGCACTTGGCTCTTTAGCGCTGGTCTTCCTTCATAGCGGATATCGAATTCGCCCAGGCGAATTGACCATTCCATCAACCGGCCGGATGCGTCAGGTTTCTGCAGTACCTTTCGCATTGGGATGCCAGTTCTCACAATGATAGTATGCGCCTGAAAGTATGGTTTCAATCTAGCCGTCGTGGTTATCACTGCGAGGGCCATTTTGTCCAACTTCGAATACCGGAGTTCTGCATCCTTCAGGACTTTGCTCACGTAGTACACTGGATATTGTTGCCCTTCTTCTTCTCGCACCATCACAGTGCATATCGCCATGCTGGTGACGGATACATAAAGGAACAAATCTTCTCCGTCTTCCGGCCTGCTTATTAAGGGCGGATAACATAGTAATCGTTTTATCCCCTCAAATGCTTCTTGACAATCCGGCGTCCATTCAAAGGACTTGGATTTTTTGATGGCATTGTAGAAAGGTAGACATCGCCTAGCTGAGCATGATATGAATCGCCCTAATGCCACCAACCGCCCGTTCAGTCTTTGTACTTCCCTTATGTTCCTTGGCGTCTTCATCTCCATTACTGCTTTAACCTTCTCAGGATTCGCCTCAACCCCTTTGCCGCTAACAATGAAACCCAGGAACTTTCCCGCTCTTGCTCCGAATGTGCATTTCTCTGGGTTCAATTTGAGGCCATATTTGATCAACACTTCTAGGATTTCTTTGATATCCCACGGGTGGTCTTGCATTTTCTTGCTTTTGATGATCATGTCATCAACATAGATCGAGAAGTTCTCGCCGGATTTGTCTGAAAATATCTTGTTCATCATCCTCTGGTATGTTGCTCCCGCGTTTTTCAATCCAAAGGGCATCACCTTGAAGCAATAAGTCGCCTGGTGAGTTATGAATGATGTTTTGATTTCATCCGCCTTCTCCATGGGTATCTGATGGTAACTGGATTTCACGTCGGTGAATGATAAAGCTTCATATCCTGCAGTTCCATCTACCAATATATCAATGTTAGGAAGTGGATACATATCTTTCGGACATGCCTTGTTCAAGTCTTTGAAGTCGACGCACATTTTGTACATTCCATTCGGCTTTTTGACTAGCACCACATTGGCTAGCCATTCCGGATAGGTGACTTCTCGAATCGCATCCGACCTTAGCAAGTCCGCCACTGCTTTTTCAATCGCCTTTTGCCGCTCAGGAGCATGTCCCCTCTTCTTTTGCCGCACTGGGGTTGCCCCTTTGTTTACATTCAACCGATGGGTTGCTACGTCCGGGCTTATTCCTTTTAGCACTTCATTTGGGGCGGCAAATGCCGACTCACATTGGATCAATACCTCGGTAATGGCTTTCTTTGTTTCTTCTGAGAGTCCAGCCGCTATTTGCACGCTCTTGTCATTCGAGATGGCGAATAGTTCCGTTTCTCCCATTGCTTCCGCCGGCAGCTTCTCTTCGATTTTATCCTCCTCTTCCGGTTTTGGTTCAAGTGATAATGTATAGGCCTATTGAGATACAAGTTGATCACCTTCAACTATGACTCGCCCTTGGTGTGTTGGCAAATGTAACGTTAAATGCTTCATTGAGATGAGCGACTCCGTCTCCGATAGGAATGGCCGTCCCAGAATTATGTTCTAGGCCAGTGGGAGATCAACAATTGCGAATTCTAAATCACCTCGCCATTTTAGATTCTTATCGCCCATTTCTGCCTCCAACACCACCTGCCCACTTGTTTGGGAGGATTGACCCCCAAAACCAGTTACATCCATGAAGGTGTGCTCCACCCGCTCGTCGTTGATTCCCAACTTGTTGAATGCTGTCCGGGTAATGACGTTGCAAGAACTGCCTGTGTCCATAAGGACCCGCTTGACGTCCCATCCTTCAACGGCCATCGTGATCACCAGGGCATCCGCATGTGGCTCCGTGATTCTCGCAAATGAGTAATTGAGGGCATCCTCCCTATGTGTGTTGCTCTTTCGCCGTTCACGACGAGTTCTTTTTGTTGGAGGCTCGTAGATTCCGCCTGCTATCACGTTTATCACCCCTTTCTTCTGCTTCTTTTCTGGCTGTGTTTCTCCCTCATGCGGGAGCGTTGTTTTCTCATCAGCTGTTTCTTTTCTTACAAATTGACTCAGCTTGCCTCTCTCGATCAGTTTTTCTATTTCCTTCTTCAGTTCGTAGCAATCATTTGTGTCATGGCCATTCAACCTGTGGAACCTGCAATACTTACTGGGATAGCGCCCCAAACTGGTTCGGCCTTTCACCTCGGGGAACCGCACATCCTTCTTCAAGGGGCTCTTTTCGATCCAAAGTAACACCTCTTGGCGAGTCGTGTTTAGTGGTGTGTGATGTCCTCCACCTTGAAAGGGACGATCGCCTCTTCGAACAAAATTACTTTTGGACTGGGTCTGACGCCGACTGTCCGAAGTGGTTCTAGCGGCATCTCTTTCTCACCGAGTTTGGGCCCTATGTTCCCTGTTGACATCATCCACTTCCATGAATTCCTTTGCTATCTTCATGAGCTCGGCTACAGTGCGCGGTTTGTTACGGATGATTTCTTCCCGCATGCTCCAATCTGTGGTTCCATCCGCCATGATGTTGCGAATACTCACGATATCTGGGTTCTGCAATCGCACCAGGATATCGTTAAAGGCGACAACAAATTCCCTTAGGGAATTATAGTTTCTCTGTTTGATCTCCTTCAGCTGCCTATCTGTCACATCTGCCGCTTTACAGCCCATGAACTTCGCACAGAAATCCCGACTATATTGTTGCCAATTGTGAATAGATTCTGCCGGTAAAGATCGAAACCAATCAGATGCCGCACCGCCCAAAGTTGTCGAGAATAACCTGCAAATTATGCTTTCGCTTGCCCCTGCAACATCCATTAACTCTCTGTAGTTCCTGACATGAGCCTCAGGGTCAGAATTTGGATCCTCATAGTATTTTGGTATGGCAGGTGCTTTGATTCTGTGATCTGGAATGAATTCCCGCAACGAAGGGGCAAAAGGTGAATCGCTTTGGACCTCTGCTCTCGGCCTAGGCGAGTACCCCATTCGCTCCATCATGCTTCGTAATTGATCTTCTAAGTCAATATCGGGTATTCGTCGGACTTCTTCCATCCGCTGCTGGTGAATTCTGGGTGGCATCCACCCGCCCATCGGTGTTGAGACGTGTGCCTGTTGGGGGACTAACCGCTGTCCCGTTATAGGATCAAAGTTCCATGTGTGCTCTCGCCCAGGAGTCATCAACTCCGAATGTCTGTGAGGAAAAGGTTCCACTTGCTGTAGCGGAAGAGTGCCTTGCACTCCTGGCAACGGTTGGGATGGCTGCCAGGTCGGATGTATCGTCGTAATGAGATCTGGGTGCGAGTAGTTGCTCGGGTGGCTGTGTGGGTTTGTGCGACTACTCTGGCCCACTTGATTTGGCGCCTGAGATGGCTGCGGGAGGGCCGATATGACAGGGATAGTCGGTGATTGTGTTGAGATAACCACAGGTTCTTGAGGAGCAGCCGCCACGGCGGTATTGTGTTCGGCGAGGGCCGTTAGTAAATTAATCATTCGATCTCCAGCCGCCTGGCTCATGTTCGAAGCCAAGACTTGTCCTGCCATCTGCACGAAATCACTATTGGACATTTCCATCTCAGTTTGCACTTGGACTTCCAATAAGGGACTCAATTGTCCCGAAGGACCCGACGAGCTAGGCACCACAGGTTGTGTACTTGCAGGTTGCGAATTCGCAATCCGTGGTCCCCTGGAGTTCATACTGGTTGATCTAGTGGTAACACCGGTCGTTCGTGATGGTTCTGACATGTTCTTAGTGTACCTTTAACCAAATGTTGGTAAAAAAGGTCCACGCTCACCGCACTAATGATAACTTGCTGGATCCGCTTTGATATTCTTTGCCGGAGTTACCTGCAAAACAAAACCGGAGACAGGATCTCCGGGAAAACTCTCCGACGATCAAGTCAGTTTTTGTAAAAATGAGTCTACAATTTAGCAATAGCTTTGTGGGAAAAAATGTGAACGTACCTCCCCCCTTATTCTTAAGGCCTTTTATAGGTGTTTTTTGGGTAACCGCCGAGGGCGATTACTCCTTAGTGGGCCACGTTCTGAGGGCGGTTACCCCTTTTTAGGCCATGTCCCTTTCGTGGCTTTCATGGCAACGAACGTGGTTTTGAGTGGGAGTCTTGACGCTCCGTTTAGGAATTCGGGGCGGTTTACTCGCTGCGCCCGCTTCCTTCATTCGGGTCCCGTCCAATCTTAGCCCATGGGGCTTTAATATGGGCTGGGCTTGCGAAATGAATATAACCCATTTTGGGCTTCGCGGGTTATCACGGTAGTCAGTGTTTACAACAAAAACTTAAAGACAAGGCATATAGATTACATCGTACTTAGTCTATACTGAGCTAGCCTATTTTTATTTCCTTTTCTTTTGTTGGGACTGACTAGACCCATGTTGTGTTCTTACTGGTGTTCTCGCTTGTTCTTTCTCCCCCGTTTTGTCAGCATCGGGAGGAGGAATCCTAAAGCTGTCGGTTAAGACAGCCTTGGTCAGTTCGTTGGACAGCGCTTTAAGGCGGTCAGCGCTTTCATTTACACCATCAAAAATGGCAACTCCCTGTCCGGAGACTTCAGCGGGTATATTGAGCTTGGCAGCGCTGATCATACTTACTATGAAAGCTTCAGACTTACCAATCCATATAAGCGCATCAGTCAGTCCAGCAATGACTTGATGGAAGGTTTTTAGTAAATAGGTGTCATAGTACTGACGCTGAACGTTGCTGTGACGGATGTGATTGAAGGTTTGCCTTATGATGGACAACATCTCGTTTTGTTTCATTTGGTCAGTGTCCATCTCCTGCTTGTTCAGATTTAGCAATCGAACAGCTTCACCAATTTGCTCCACTGAGCACTGAGAGTAAGAGACCATTTGCTCATTGGTCTTGAGTTGCTCGGTGTGAAGCTGAGCAAAGAGCATCTTGACCTCAGCAGAGGTTGCATAGGCTTGGTTTGCAGCTGACAAGTTTTGAACCTGTTGTTGTAGAGAATTCAAGTGTTGAACTGTTGTCAGCTGGATCTCAGCCAGCTTGGCGATGGCGTCCTGCTTAGCTTGCTGTGTTTGATAAGTGATGATGACGTTCAGCAAGTCCTTGAATCCCTTAACTTCGTTGAGAAGCTGAGTGACCTGGGAAAGCTGAGTAGTCTCAATAGATGAAAACCCATCAGCAGGAGGAGTGGATTGTTGAAGGTCTTTGATCAATGCTTGCACTGAGTCGATTATCCTTTTGCCGGACTCAGTGGCATTCAGATAGCTTTGAGAGCCTTCAGTGACATCAGTGTGACCGGTAGGAAGAGGAGTCAAAGGAATGACATGGTCAGTGACTGGAAGTGTTGTTCCAATCTGCACTTGAGATTCTGGTAGAACTGAGGCATCGGCAGATAGATGAGTTGGAGAAGTAGCAACGCGAATACTGTCAGTGCTGACGGGGGTGGATATGTTTGGAGTCAGCACCATGCTTGGAATAATAGCATTTACAGTAATCGGCTCAATTTGACTGGTTGAGTTTGCGGAAGCACTTAAGTCGGCATGTTCCTGTTGAGAAGAAACAGAGGCTTGCTTTTCGATGGATGCCGCAGGCTTTCTACCAACAAATTTGAGTTTTAGGGCAGAAGGGTCTTTCATTGGTTGTTGAACGGCAAAGGTAGGAAAAGTTGATAGTTCAACAGGATTCTCACTGACTTCTTTCTGACTTGCCTTGATGAGTTTTCTTCTTCGAGGAGGAGTAGGAGGATTGTCAGCTTGAATAGACTCTCCTGAGTGAGAAGGAGAGGTTTCTTCCTGATCATGATGAGGGAGATCAGTTTGCTCTTGGACTTGATCAACGTTGTGTTGGTCAAGTTCTTGCTCTTCTCCAGCAGCCAACCCAGTATTGGCGTGCTCAGCTGCAACCTCACTGGTTGTCTCCTCATTGTCCTCAGCATCATCCTGATCGCTGGTCTCGTCTTCTTCGTCTTCTTCTGAACTATCACCATCTAGTTCTTCCTCTACTTGGGAGATGAACTGATCATCCAGTTGTACCTCTTCTCCCTGTTCTTCAGACACAGTTCCTAAACACTGTGTGTAGTGAGAATCACCAGGCACAACAATGTTAGTAGGGATAGCATCGAGGGGAGTCAGTGTGGAGGACTTGTGCTTCTTCTGAGATTACTCATTAGTGTCCTCAGTTTCAGGCTCATCTTGCCTGCTCCTTTTCTCAGCTGACTTAGCAGCTGACTTCTATCTCTTAGCTGGAGACTCAGCATCTTTTGAAGGAGTCCCAATAGCTTTTCTTTTTTGGGAAGCTGGGGCCATAGTCCTTCTTCCTTTCTGTGGGACAGCAGTTCCCTCAGCAGCAGCTTTACCTTTCTTCAAAGGCTGACCGAACTTCAATGCTCTCAGCGAAGCCGCTGTGATCTCAGATCCTCTAGCTGTTTCTTCATCAGTCAGGTCTACCTGATGATCAATGAGGATCTTGGTGATGAGCGATCCTAGCCTCAGCGTGCCAGTACTGCGTTGGAAGCCAGCGATAAGGAATACTGGCATGTTGATCGGTTTGTACGTCAGCATATGCCAGATAAAGCATTGTTCGAAGTTCGTTGCTGAGGTAGTGCAGTTTATCTTCGGATAGATAAAGTAACTCATTAGATAATGAGCCATCTTCTGGTGCTGACCCATAGATGAAGTTGAGACTTCTCCTGAGTGGCCCTCAGGTTTGCAAAAGTTGACCTCGTACCCAGTACCATCCTGATCTCCAGATCTCCTTAGCCTTGCTCCCTCAGTTTTTAACTTGAGCAAATTCCCTAGGTAGAGAGGGTTGATGAAGATGGTTTTCTTTTTCACCACGGTTACCAGGTAGTCCTGGTTATCATTGGCAACGCGAAGGTTGTGGTAAAACTCCTTTACCAGGTCAGGATAGGTGTGATCCCTAATTGAAAATAGGTCAGTCCATCCATTTTGGGAAATCCACTCACAGAAAGGTTGTTCGGATTGGACGAAAGCTTCAGATACCCATCTTGAGGGTTCAACCTTCCATTCTCGGACGTTTTCGAAGACCTTTGAGTAGGTCTTGACTTTTTCAGGCTTTCCCTTACCAGAGGAGGTTTGGCCAGTTTTTCCTTTGCTCGGCGAGGTGACCCTGGTGGATTCCGGCACAAAGGTTTGCCTGGAAGTTTCATCGGAGCTGGGCTTAGAGTGGCCAGCACCGGAGATGTTGAAGGTAACTTTAGTCATAGTTTTGGAGAAGAAGGTATGGAAATCTTAGAGAGATAGAGTGTTTGGTGAGAAATCTTTCTTTGCCTTAGTGATTCGATAATCGTAAAGAATAAAAAATGGGGAATTACCCATTATTTATAGAGGTGAGGTGTGGTGTGGATTTTATCGAATCCATATGTCAGTTTTGCCTTGGGATTGTCAACCGACAAAGATCCTGGCATTTATGACACATACGGTGTATACGTCATCCTAGAGGCTATACGCGTGCTATTGCATTTATTCTAACGGATCTAACACTCAGCATTTAGAATACTAAGCGTTTGATATTCTGAGTGGTCAGTATTGCATGAACGGATGATTTCTAAGTTTAAAACTAACTTACTCAGTGTGCAGGTTTACTCAGTATTTGCTGTTCAATTAATTTCAATGAGCACACATCAAAAACAATCATTCAGCATAGTAATTCACTCAGCATGCATATTCATTTAGTTCAGGAATTTACTGAAGAGGATTAAACATACCAACAGCTTCTCTCAGTATGCTGAACTACTCACGGGCTAGTGGCTTCGTGAAGATATCCGCAAGCTGCTCGTCCGTTGGGACAAAGGTCAGCTTTATCTCACCTTTGAGTACATGGTCTCTAATAAAGTGATGTCTGATGCTGACATGCTTCATTCTGCTGTGTTGAATTGGGTTCTTTGAAAGATCAATTACATTTTTGTTGTCACATTTGACTTCAATTGTCTTTGTTTGAACACCATAGTCTTCAAGCTGTTGCTTAATCCATAGGACTTGAGCAACACAGTGACCAGCAACAATGTACTCAGCTTCAGTGGTAGACAAGGCTACTGACGCCTGCTTTTTGCTGAACCAGGATACAAGACAGCTTCCTAAGAAGTGACATCCTCCAGAGGTGCTTTTACGTTCCAGCTTATCCCGTCCATAGTCAGCGTCAGTGTATCCGATGAGTGTGAAATCATGAGTATTGGGATACCATAGACCTGCGTTCACTGAGCTTTGCAAATATCTAAGGATTCTTTTTACAGCAATGTAATGAGATTCCTTAGGGTTAGATTGATATCTAGCATAGTAGCATACTGAAAACTGAATGTCCGGTCTACTGGCTGTTAAGTAAAGTAGAGAGCCTATCATACCTCGATATAATTTGCTGTCTACTGACTTACCATTCTCGTCAGCGCAGAGGACAGTGTCAGTGCCCATAGGAGTGGATATTGGCTTGCAATTTTCCAAGTCATATTTCTTTAATATCTCCTTGGCATATTTGGCTTGACTAATGAAGATGCCATTCTTTCCTTGTTTAATTTGAAGACCGAGGAAGAAGTTGAGTTCTCCCATCGTGGACATTTCAAACTCAGTCTGCATTTGTTTGCTAAACTCCTTGCACATTGATTCGTTAGTTGCACCAAATATTATATCATCAACATAAATTTGGGCCAGCAGGGTATCTTTACCCTTTCTCTTAATGAATAAGGTTGTATCAGTTTTGCCCCTGACGTAATTTCTAGTCAGCAGGAAACTGGTCAGCCTCTCATACCAAGCACGTGGTGCTTGTTTGAGGCCGTACAGAGCCTTTTTGAGTTTGTAAACGTGGTTTGGGAATTTAGGGTCCTCAAAACCTGGAGGTTGATTAACATAAACCTCCTCGTTTATAACTCCATTAAGAAATGCACTTTTGACATCCATTTGGAATAATTTAAAGTTCATGTAAGATGCATATGCACATAAGATTCTAATAGCTTCTAGCCTTGCCACTGGGGCAAAGGTCTCACCGTAGTCAATACCTTCTTGCTGACTGTAGCCCTGAGCTACAAGTCTTGCTTTGTTCCTGACTACATTCCCTTGTTCATCCACCTTGTTCCTGAAGACCCATCTTGTTCCAATGGTCTTTTGACTCTTTGGATGCGGCACTAGCTCCCATACATCGTTTCTTCTGAATTGATCGAGCTCCTCTTGCATTGCGTTCATCCAGAATTCATCTTCCTCAGCATCAGCGAAGTTCTTAGGTTCCTATACTGAGACGAAGGCTACATTGCTGAGGTACTTCCTGAGTTAATTCCTCATCATCAGGGTATTCCCAGCAGAATCAAGGATTGCACTTTCTGAGTGCCCTCTTGGAATCCTTATCTCTTTAGGTAGATTTATGTCTTGTGCTGTCTGTGTTTCAACAATCTCTGCAGAAGTAGATGGGCCAGTAAAAGTAATCTTAGGTTCACTCTTACTCTTGGTTAGCCTTTTCGTGAACGACTCAGTAGCTGGTTCTTGGTCAGCGGTTACTGAGTGTGGATCATCTTCGGTCAGCGGCTGGTATCTACCTGCAGGGTTAGTTTCGTCGAACTCCACATGTACTGACTCTTCTAGAACTTGAGTTCGCTTATTAAAAACTCTGTATGCTTTGCTGTTTGTTGAGTAGCCCAAAAAGATGGCCTCATCAGCTTTTGAATCAAACTTTGCTAAGCTATCTTTGGTATTTAAAATAAAACATTTACAGCCAAAGGCACGAAAGTATCCAATATTGGGCTTTCGTCCTTTCCAAAGTTCATAGGGGGTTTTCTTTAATATAGGTCTAACTAGAGCTCTATTAAGAATATAGCACACTGTGTTAACAGCCTCTTCCCAAAAATACTTTGGAAGCCTATGCTCATCCAGTATTGTCCTGGCTATTTCAACCAGAGTTCTGTTCTTCCTTTCAACAACCCCATTTTGTTGAGGTGTTCTAGGAGCAGAAAAATTATGGTCAATGCCGCTGGCTTCACAGAATTCAACAAACTTTTGGTTTTTGAATTCTCCACCATTATCGCTACGGATGTGAGCTAATTTTAGGTCTTTATCATTTTCAATTTTTTTAACCAAATTTGAAAATGTCTCAAAGGTCTCATCCTTGCTGGTCAGCAAGATGACCCACGTGTACCGAGAGAAGTCATCTACAATGACCAAGAAAAATCTTCTTCCACCCAGACTCAGCGGCTGGACTGGACCGAAGAGATCCAAGTGTAGTAACTCTAACGGACGCTTAGTTGAGACAATATTTTTGCTGTGAAAAGATTGTTTGGTTTGTTTTCCAGCTTGGCAAGCGTGGCATAATTGATCTTTTTCAAATTTAAGTTCAGGCAGTCCCTCAACCAATTGCTTTCTTGCTAGTTTGGCCAGGAGGTCTATGCTTACATGACCAAGTCTCCTGTGCCATAGCCAGGAATTCTCTTCCTTTGTTACTAAGCACACAGTTTTTGAAAACTTTTTCTCTAAGTCTAGCATAAAGACATTATCTATGCAAGGGGCAGTTAAGATTAACTCATTTGTTTTACCCTCGTATATTTTACATCCAGTAGCATCAAATATAACGTTTCTCCCATTGTCACATAGCTGAGCTACGCTGAGTAAGTTATATTTGAGTCCGCTGACTAGGGAGACAGATTCAATAGTAGGATTACCTCCAATGGTTCCTGACCCTACTATCTTACCCTTCTTGTTGTCTCCAAAACTTGCACTTCCTCCTCGTTTACGCTCAAACGTGATGAACTGAGTTTCATCATCAGTCATATGCCTCGAGCATGCGCTGTCAATATACCACATCTTTGACTTCTCGACACATCTCAGGCTTACCTGCATTGTAACTAGTTACTTTTAGGTACCCAATTCTTTTTGGGTCCTTGCTTGTTAGGTGCAACAGGTAAAGCATCATATTTTATTTTATGGTGACATACTTGGACAGTATGGCCATTCTTTCCACAGAAGTCACAGTTGACCTTCTGTTTAGGATATTTCACTGACTTGTCAGCACTCCAGTGCTGAGCGTGCCAGCACACATTAGTGGTGTGTCCTTTCTTCCCACAAAAGTCACACTGGACTTTTCGCTGGGGATTCCATCTCTGCTGAGTACCTTGGTACTGAGTTCTCAGAGGAATGTTTCTTTTATTTGGAACCATTAGTTGGTTCTGGATAGTTATGACGTCCTTTCTCAGTTTCTTTGAAACTGATTGGACTTCAAAGACAGACTCATGTATGATCTTCATGTTATCATGCAGAGTTGAATTGTCCTGAAGAAGGAATCTGAGGTCACTCAGTTTGACCTCTTCCACTTCATCACAACGCCTGCTGAGTGCTTTAACTTTCTTATTACACTTCTTGACAAGTGTGTAGAGATCACTCAGGGCATTAACCATATCGTTTCTGAGCTGGGGAAGAGTAATTACCTCATTTGATTGCTCATCGTCATCTGATGCGACGGATAGGTCAGCATGCTCAGAACCGCATGGCTCAGCAAGTTCGTCAGCCATGAAGCATATCTTCGCTGACTCGGTGGCCTCAGTTTCTGTAGATGAAGACTCATCACTGTCGCTCCATGTAGCCACCATTGCCTTTTTGCCGCTCTTCTTGTCTTTCCTCAGTGTGGGGCAGCTTGACTTAATATGGCCTGTTTGATGGCACTCAAAGCATGTAATGGACTTTGAGCCGTCCTTTTTGTATTTGCTGTCGCTTGAGTCAGCCTTATACTTATCAAACTTTCTGTAAGGCTTCTTAGAATATTTGTCATTCTTCCTGAACAACCTTTTCATCTTCCTTGTGAACATAGCCATCTCCTCATCATCAGTTGAGCTCCCGTCAGTGGAGTCAGCTTTTATGACAAGAGATTTCTGCTTCTTGTCTTCAGATTTTTCCTTCACCTCGAAGTTTTTCATAGATATCTCATGGGTCAGCAACGAGCTGATGAGTTCGTCATATTTGTAGGTGGTTAAATCCTGAGCTTCCTCAACAGCTGTCTTCTTTGCTTGCCAGTCTTTAGGAAGACTCCTGAGTATCTTTTTGACTTGTTCTTCCTCAGTGAAGATTTTCCCAAGTCTCTTGAGCTCATTAATGATGTTGGTAAACCTTGCATTCATGTCTGAGATGCCCTCATCATTGTTCATCTCAAACAGCTCGTACAGTCTCATCTGCTGATTCACCTTGGACTCCTTTACTTTATTGGTTCCCTCGTAGGTGACTTCCAGCTTTTTCCAGATCTCTTGCGCCGACTCACAACCTGAGATTTTATTATATTCTGCAGCATCGAGTGCACAGTGAAGCATATTGATAGCCGAAGCGTGATTTTGAAGCTTCTTAAGATCATCCTCTATCCATTTGGCCTCAGCTTTTACAACTGTTTGGCCAGCCACAACTTCGACAGGTACAAATGGGCCTTGAACTATAGATAGCCAGACACTCATGTTTGTAGCCTGAATGAAGTTTTTCATCCTATTCTTCCAGAAGGTATAGTTAGACCCGAAGAATAGGGGAGGCCGAGTGATGGACAGCCCCTCAGGCAGTATCTGAGTTGTTTGGTTTCCTGGGAGAAACCGAGTACTGTTTTCGCCCATGGTAGGGATCAGCTAAAGGTTGTTAGACCTTTTACAGAGAGCTTTGAGGCTCTGATACCACTTGTTGGTCCCTTATAACGTTGCAAGTATAGTTCCAAGGGGGGGTTAGGAACTATTTAAACTTTTTCTTAAGTTTGGGCAAACTTCTTTTCTTAAGAGAGAAGGTTTTAACAGCGGCGCTGAGTGATCAGTAAGATACTGGCTTAGTCAACTGGTGACTAGGTCAGTTTCTTGACTTGAGTCAGGAGATAGCACTTAAAGTCTATTCCTGAGCTCAGATGTTCGATGCGCACAACTCAGCTTGACCTTTTTACTTGGTCAGTTTTGGTTATTTAAGCAAGCAATATATATAAGGAGTTTAAGGTAAGAAATACGTTACTCAGCAGATTTATCCAGGTTCGGCTTCTTCTAAGCCTACGTCCTGTCCCCGGAACACGTTCCGAGATTTCAAATCCTCTACTGAGCTCTTTAAAGGTAGAGCCTCAAACCTTTTACAATCTTAGCAACTGAGTATAACAAGAGTACCTTCCTCTATACCTCTACTCAATCCTAATCTCTTGCTGAGTACTATAACCGAGTACTCAGCAACTCTTTTCTAATCTCTAGAAATGATAAGTGTTTGTCCTAAACAATGATTTGGTAAGACACCTTAGATGATTGAATAATCACTCTAGACTTTTACACAAAAGATATTGAATGTAGTGTAAGATTGCTTTGCTTTTTGCTTACAGAACTTTGCGTAGAGATTTGGTCAGCGTAATGGCTTGATCAAGTTCTGTGAATTGAAAGCTTCTGATGGTACTCTATTTATAGAGACATCTGGGCATTGGTCATTTCGAATTTCGAAATAACCGTTGGAGGGAAACGGCTTCCTGTCGTTGTCATCCTGACTTGCTCAGAACTCTCGGCCAATCAGGTTTGTGTATCTTCTGTTTTCGGTCAGCTCAGCAGACTGTCTCTCCTTTTATGGTAAAGTCAACTGGACAACATACTGTGTCGTCTGATCTTTACCCAAAGAGGAAATACTTTGTCTGGAAGTTTTCCTTAGCCAGCTGCTGTCTTGTACGTTTGTCGAGTCTACTCAGCAGCTTCATCTTGAAGTTGTTCCCGAAGGTCTTCTAGATCCTTCTTTCGCTGATTTGCGTTTTTTCCAAAACGACAACGTTTTGACAAACGCGGGCCGACTTGTACTGAGTTGTTTGACTTGGGCTTTGACACTTGTATTGGGCTTGGGCCTTTTAATTCTTGTGTCTTATAAACAATTTAACTCAACATTGAACAAACACATTAGTAGAATAAATCAAAGCATTTAAACTTAGTGTGTTTATAATATGTATTTCAATTATACTTAAACAATTTTGTCAAATCAAAATTATGTGGAAAGGCGTTTCAACAGTCCTACTACCATATTATATGGTAGACCGACATCTATAACTAGGAACTCAACTTCCGACCTCCAGATGGGATGGCCATTTCTGATCTCTATCTTCATGATGGCACTACACATCAAATGGACTGTGTGTCCACTGATTCCCATTAAGGGAGCTTGTGTGGGGATCAACTTTCTTGGTTCAAGGCGTATTTCCTTGTAGGACTTCTTTGTGATGATGTTTGTTAAGCTCCTCGTATCTACTAATACCATGTGAACCTTAAAGTCTTCGATCCGAACTTTGGTCACCAACCCATCATCATGCGTTATCTTAGGGGTGCTTTTTATTCCATCAAATGATAAGTCTGACCTCAATGTTTTATGCCTCTCATTCCCAGAGGTGCTCTTTCTTTTGGATGCTTATGTTGGAGAGGGTCCTCATGAGATGTTGTTGATAACTCTAGGAGGGCTTTGTCCTTGATACGCTTCTCTTTCTGCTCTGACGCCGAGCCCCATCCAATCCTTTTAAGGAAATGTCTAGCTTTCCCTCAAAGGCTAGATTTTCCAGCTCGGTAATGAGTTGCATGCAATCCTCCGTGTCATGCCCTTCGCTTTTACAGAAGTTGTAGTATGCATCGTTGATACGTAAGTGTGATTTTTTCATTTTTGAAGGGTATATGATGTGTACCATGTTCCTCTCTGCCCAATACATGATCTCTTTTTTAGGAGCATTCAGGGAGAGCATTTTTATCTCCGAGTGCTCTCATGGCTTTTTTTGGTCCTTATCTCTATCATTCATAAATTGTCTATATGCACTGGTAGAGGTAGTCTTATCTTTTAATAAGGGTTTTAGCATGTGGGCCTCCCATCTACAAAAGTCCCTAGCTAGAGTCTTCAGGTCTTTAAAGGTTCAGGTCCTGTTGGTTGTCAACTCTCGAGACAACTCATTGTTGAGGTAATTGGAAGTCATGATGCCTATTGTCCCCTTTATGTTTAATACCTTGACCTGGATGGATTCTTGTTGGAATCATTCTACGTAGTCTTTTAGAGTTTCATTTTCATATTGGACAAGATAGTTGAGTCCTGTATGGTTTTACTTTCAGGGATGGACGTCACAGAATGGTCTGCGTATAGTCCTAACATTTGCTTGAAACTGGTGATTGATATTATACCGAGCTACTCATAATAATAAGAGGTGCATCCTTCAAGGTAGGGGGGAATATGTGGCACATTACGACATTTGTGGTTGTTATAGTATCCATAGCGCATCTAAAGTTCTTTATGTGAGTGTATGGTCCCCTATCATGTTGTACTCTTTCAGCAATGGATATTTGAACCCTCTTGGCATGGGCTTGGTCATTATATTTTTACATAATTGTATTTATACCTCTGTATGTTGAGCTATTTTGGGTCGATTCTTGCCTCAGTGATGGTGCTCTTCAACTCATTCAACAACTTCTGGATCGCTCCATACTTAGCCTCAGAATCTTCATCTTTTTATAGGGTGCCTCTTTCCTTGGGTGCCCATCGATCCTAGGTCTTAGGATCAACTACCTTCTTCTCTTGGCTCATGGATCGAGACTCGGTTGATCTATGTTGTGTCCTTTTGCGATTTGATTCTAGGGTCCTCCTATTCGGGGAGGGCCGTTTCTCTTCTCTCACTTAGGTTGATCTTAAAAGGGATTGCTCATTGGCACTCATGGTCTTTCACGTAGGGGGAGTTATAGATGTGTGTCCTTTTATTGGGTAGTCCTTTTTTCCCATTGACTGGCCACTAGGCCCTTTTGGCTGATTCACATGCGATCCTTCTCAATGGTGATGATAGCTTCGAATGGTGTGATGGCCGATAGAGCAAACTGTATTCTCGGATTGGTTCATGCATTTGGATGGCATGCTCTGATCGTATTATACGGTGTCTTGGGCATATCTAATGTTTTTTTGTTATTCGTCTAGAGATTGTGCCTAAAAGCCTTTATAGTTTTGGATCTAAGGCTTCATCCTCCTCCATCATTTCTAGAGCAAGGTCATTATTGACCTATTGCAATATGCATACTTTTGCTTTCGCTGCTCTCTATACTCCATACAAGTGGATTGTGCTGGTGGAAGGAAACTGGATGGAACTGTTTAAGCGAGTTATTATTATGTATGTTTCATGCTCATCTCACCAATTTGATGTGGTTGAATCTTGTAGGTCCTCTTAAAGGTCTACAATAAGATAGAAACGATATCAAAGGATGGACCGAAGTTCCTAACCTACTCTGATGCCTAAGTCATCTTCGTGGGAAGACATAAGGATGATTATAACACTAAATCAAAGGTGTAATGTAAGTTTAGTGAATAAATGAAGTAATGCACCTTAGATAGTGTCTTACTCTATTTATACTGTGATCGAGCTATGAGAGGTGGTTATAAGCTTAGGAGCGGGTCATGCTACGTGTCACCTGTTGATAGGTGAGCATGTGCCCATATATCGGGGCTCAGTATCCCTCAACCCACTAGGATGATCATTGATGAGGTCTATGGGGACTTCCCAAGTCAAGACCCTAAGACTGTGTCATACTGAGTAGGTTCTCTGTAATGACTCCACGTGTTCTCTTTTCTAGGTGGTGTTCCCGGCTTCATAAGCATTACATGGACGTGTTTATATTCGCCTGATATCACCTATATATGATCGCAGTGGTTTTCACCTGATCAGTGATTGATCAAATGAATTTGATCCATCATCATGAGATCTAAGCTTATTAGATTTAAACCTTAAAATGATTTTACCACCATAGGTTTTTCATAAGCTTAAATCTACCCGTAACTTGATCGGTGGACCACGATTAACTTAATATCGACAAACTAATATTTTTTTAATTGACTGGTGAACCTACTATGCACATCCTAAATTATATATATTTCAATTATGAAGAAAAATAAAAATTCTGCATTATTATTAATATAAGTGTAGTACATGGAACATCAAATAAAATAGTTCAATGATCTCAAATATTACCTATTAAGGAAAAATAATTTGTCAACCAACCAACACTGCTACAATAGTTTCTTCAAAATATTTATATATAATTATTAATTTAAATTCTCTGCCTTATCCTTTAAGTCTCCTCCTTTACCTATAAATGATCTCTCCTGCCTTCCTTTCTTCCTTTATTTTTTGTTTTTCTCTCTCTATCAAACCCCTTATTTTGCTCTCACAGCAAGCACAAAAGTTCAGCAATTCCGCAAAGATTTCCGATTCGGAAATGAAGAAAGCAATCACCGAACACGAATCTTTGGTTACGAGTTCAGCTGGTTTGAAGATTAAAACAACTACACCATGCTGTAGCAAAGTCGGCATAAAAAAGGGGCCATGGACGCCGGAGGAGGACGAGCTCTTGGCTAACTACGTCAAGAAGGAAGGAGAAGGCCGGTGGCGTACGCTTCCGAAGAAGGCCGGTCTGCTCAGGTGCGGTAAGAGTTGTCGGCTCCGGTGGATGAACTATCTTCGACCTTGTGTCAAGAGAGGACGTATTGCTCCTGATGAAGAAGATCTCATTCTTAGGCTTCATAGATTGCTCGGTAACAGGTATATACATACATGGATCGACTGAGATATGATATGGATTTGGGGTTTAATCGAACTAATTTCATTTTATTAAGCTGTAAGATCCACTAGCTGCTGATCGTGATTTGATGAGTGACGGTGTTCTTTTTAATTGCTTTCTTTTCTTCCTCCTAAGATTTCCGTTCTATTTCTTTCTTTTGAGATCAAATCACGTTCGAATGAGCTTCTGGAGATCGAATATTTCTGCAGATTTTTTCACAATTTTGATGGATTAGGAATTTAGGGTTTGTTTGTCCTCTTCCATATATCTGTGCACTTCTTTGCTGAAAGTATTAGGGAGGAGGAAGATATAGAACTTATCAGTAGAGGGATAACTTCTACCATACTCATGGAATAATCATCTCGTGAACAGTCTCCGATTGATTGTTCCCGGAGTACTGTAGAATTGGATCGCCTTCTTAGCTGAAGCTTTTGCTTGTTTCATAGAAACCGTATTTGTTGCTTGTAATTATTCTTCATTTCTACTCTTTTGGTCTTATTTGTTTTTCTAGAAATTAATACTATACACCGGATCAATTAATTACATATTTCATTTTTTAACATCGAATCAAACTCTCAGGAAATGATATAATGGATGTATAGTAGAAAATCTCTTGTTTTCCTTTAATTTCAAATACCGGTCATGGATTGAAGTCACCATTCACGTGGTGAGTTATATTTTTGTTGCTTGCAGATGGGCATTGATAGCTGGGAGGATACCGGGGCGTACAGATAACGAGATAAAGAACTACTGGAACACACACCTAAGCAAGAAACTGATCAGCCAAGGGATTGATCCAAGAAATCACAAGCCATTGAACCCTAACCCTACTTCCTCTATTCCACAACACCTTAACCAAAATGCAGCTCCTAAATCTGCTAAATATTTGGAAGAAATAGGCCGTCCCTATCGAGTTACAGCCACAAAATTGAGCCAAACCTTCAATTTAACGACCGACCAGCAGCTGTATAATCATGATCATCACCCCCAAATTCCCGCTGTAAATGAGGGCATAGATAACAGCCTTGCAACGGGATTACACAGTGGTCAAGGACAAATCAATGGAGAATATTGCATTGGAAATGAAAATGAGGATCATATATTCTCTTCGTTTCTGGATTTGGATTCTCTAATTAATGAAAATGAATATCTGTTCATGAATCAACAACAACAACAAAAAATACAGCAGCCGAATCAAGAACCTCTACCAAATATGGCGCAAGTCTTCAGTGTTTCTGCTGCACAAAATTTCAATAATACCGCCTTTTGGGAAGCTGGAGTTGCATCAATCGCTGCAGGCTTAGGTGACGAAGAAGTTGCTTTCATCTGATCTGATGTTCCTGCAGATATGCGACTCAATATATATAATCTCATGGGTTTGATTATCATCTTATTATATAAAGGTATTGTGCTCATACATATATATATATATACACATTTGTACCACTTATAGTTTAAGAAACGTTTAGATAGCATATATCATAGGGAAATATATATATAGGTGTTTTTTAAGTATTTGCAAATAGATTTGTTGAAAAAATAACATTGTGTTAGCAAAAAAAAAAAAAAAATCAATTAATATATATATATATAAGATCTATGACTGCTTTCACATATTAATATAATATCATGATTGCTGTTAGAGATTAATATAAGATCTATGATTGTGTCTTAATTATGCAATTGTAAGAACATTTACGTGTGGAGTGCGTCAGAGATCAAAACTAATATAAACTTTAACTATTAGCTTGAGCTTTTAGTTCAAAAGATTTATCAATATATTTTGACATTTTTTTTTTGAATCATATATTTTCACATTTTTTTTTGAATCATATATTTTGACATTTGTTTACTTAATATCTTATTACTTTACTTTTAAGGGATGATAAACAATTATTTTTTTCTAATTATTTTTTCCTAATAAATAATATTGAAAGTTTAGAAATTTAAATATGATTTTTTTCAATAATTAAAAAAACGAATATGAATTAAAAAGAAATGTAATATGATCAATTAGTGCAATCACTGAGTGTCATCTGCAAATCAGTGTAACTTCAGAATTTTTTAATTAACTATTTATTTTAAATTAGCTAATATAATATGAACATCAGTTAGAATAACGCAATTTATTTATATATTTTTTTTTATTACTTCACTTTGTGTATTAGTTTAGAAGTGGAATTTTGAATTTAATTTTTCAAATGGTATTGGTTAAACAATACAAAATTATCTTCATTGATCTTTTATTTTTATTTCCATTTCTTTAGTCATTTGGCATATAACAAATTTAGAAAAAAATAGAAAAAATTTAATTATATCATTAAAAATAATAAGATGTTAAGTAAACAAATGTAAAAATATAACGTTATAAAAAATGTTAAAATACATGTTTAAACTCTTGGACTTAACATTTTAAGGATTAAACCTCCGATCTTTAATTTTCACACACATTGAAGCTTTTACTAATGGTTTAGCTAATGAAACCAATGTGCGTGAAAATTAAAATTCAAGCGCCTCATCTGAAAAAATAAATAATCAGGGTCTTAATCCTTAAAATCTTAAAAGTTCAGAGATTTAGGGGATGTTTGTTTCAACATTTAACGTGTCACTTTAAACTGTAGGAAATATAGTGTTTGGTTAGGTTTATATAACAACGTTTTGTAGCTTTTCGTGAAAAATTGTTTTTATATATTTGATGTTGACAAAAATTATCCTTCTAATTTTCTAACATATTTCTTCTTTAATATTATTCCTATTTCTATTACATTATTATCAAAACAAAATTTTACCTCATTCAATAAATTTATTATTTTTAATTATTATTTAGTTACTTATATTATTTTATTAATTTGGATTGTATTTTTTTTAGCAAAATCCAAATATATATTTTACTGATTTACAAATGACAATTTGTGATTTTTTTTTTTTTTTTTTGCTAAAAAGGACTAAGCCGTTAGTAAAACTAAGAACTTTTAAGTTGACACTGTCAGTTTTGACCGTTGATAACTTTAAATTAGAAAATTTTAAGAATTAAATTTGTTTAGTACCACATTTACCATGAAACTACGTTTTCAATTTTTCAAATCATACTTTTCGGAGCTTTTTCTCTTTAAACGTGCATTTTTTCTCTCATAATAAATAACATATAAATAACCTCAAAATTAAAAAGTTGAAGAATTAAATTTGCTTAAAATATCGTCAATCCTTGAATTTTTTTTATTTTGAGTTATCAACAGTCAAAACTGAAAGTGTCAATCCTCTTTTTTGCAAAACTACATGCATGGGCACCGATTTATAAGTTAGTGAAACTACATGGGTTATATTTGGAATCTGTTTTTTTATTATAGTTTTTTTATTGATTAATTTAAAATATATTCACATTAGACATTTTATAAACTAACACAACAGTTATCACAATTTTACCAAACACTAATAATTAATCAGCTAATAACAAATAACTAACTACAAGAGCTAACAACAACAATAATATGAACCAATAATTAATCAACTAATAACGAAGAGCTAACTGCTGAACCAAATAAGCCATTAATTATGTGTAAACTTGCACACGGGAGAAACATTTTGTTTAAACATGCTCCTTTTTATAGTATGCAAAGAATTTGTGTATTGTTTCGTTCTAACACAGATTGACTAATATTAGTCAGTCCCGACCACTTAAATAATACCAGATTATCCTAATTGTTAATGTAGCATCATCTCAATATGACGAGCATTCTTTCATTCTTACATTGTTTTCTCGTTCATGCACACACCGATATTATTTAATGCAATTATGATTACAGATTACTCAATTAGTTCCGAAAATATTTACACTGATACGGGACCATTATATTCATGCATGCACATGCATGTCTTTTATGATCGAAAAAACAAAATTTATTTTGTAAGTTTATAACTTCATGATATTGTCAAATAAAAAAGTTATAATTTAGAAAATTTCATCTATTGCATTGATTAAAAAAAAACTGAGTAGGTGTAGCTAGGGTTGCAAATGGAATTAAAATGGATTTGCCAAGTAATTCATCCTTGAAATATTATTATTATTATTATTCAAACTTCATTCACCCAAGGTTTGATCAAAATTAAAAATTAGCTTTTAAAGAAAAAGGTATATTAAGATAAATATTGTTAAAGATAATAAAAATTATTTTTGAAGTTTTGAACTATTATTTATATCATCTTTATATTTTTTTACTTTATTAACTAAACCTTAAAGACTTTCAATCCTTTTCTATTTGTGTGTGGTAAATGAATCTAATTACTACTTTGGAATTGATTCAATATTTTTAGGTGGGTTCTCTTCTGATTCAAACGTAAAATGTAAACTAGCATTTAAACTCAACATCTCGTACGGGGTATTTGTTAAAGGGGATAAAGACACGGGGATATGGATAAAAAAACTGAGATGCGTTATCTCATGTTTGTTTTAGAGATAGGTTAGGGAAATAAATAGAGGGATATGAGTCTTATCCCTCAAATTCTATACCCAAGAGGGGGTGGTATAAGGAGGTGGGATAAGCTCTTGCGATTTTAATAGGATGAAAAAGTCCATCTTATCCTTCAAATTAATGTTATGTAGTTTAAATAAGGTTAAAATAGTAAAATGTATTATTTTATCCTTATCCTCATCTCATATACCAAACATTGAATAATAATTTTCAACTATCATATTTTTATTCTTATCCCTATCTCAACCTTTATCCTTATCCCTATCCAATAGAATGTTAAACGGCCCGTTAGTTTATATTCCCAATTATTACTATTCGTTATTGATAATTATGTATTAGACTACTTCATAATTTCGTTTAATTAGTACCTAAAATTAACAATTCGAGTGCTTATTAGTTTTTTTAACTTATTTATTTATTAACATTAATTAAAAGGTTGAAATAAGTTAAAACAATTACTAGTGTTGTTTGATAGAACGAAAAAATAAGTATTAAAATAAATAGGACAAATTTTGATTGATTAATATTATAAATATTAGAACTATATGAAGTTTGATAAAAAAAAAAAAAGTAATGAAGTTAAAGATATGAAGAAGTATTTTATATTTTAAATTTTTTGATATATATATATTATACCAAATAGCTGCATGATTTAACAATTTTAATAAAAAATTGTTACAAGGAAGGGTTAAAACACCAAAAAACCCGAAAGAAAAACGAGAAACTAAACACGAATCCTACCTACGGAGATTGCTAACCCCATACGTATATATCTTACTCATTTTTTATTAAACAAACAAAAAAAACAATAAAGGAATTCTTTTATCAGTAAATTATTATTATTATTATTATTATTATTATTATTATATATTTATATCAATAGCCCCTTAGTAATTAAGTAGAGTTTCTCCAGAAGTTCAAGAGTCAACTCATTAAGAAGTTCCCTCTTCCATATGTCTCTTTGAAAATTAGGTAATTGAAAGGCAAATAATAGTCCAATGCCCACTTCAAAATGCACTTTATGTCATTTAACAAAATTTATTTATCTGTGGGAAAACTGTACTAAAGTAAAAAAAAAAGAACTTCCTTTTAACTTAAACATATTAAAACAAAATATAAAATATTAAGTATATATATTTTAGAAATTGCATAATCCCCTTCACCTTAATTTATGTTTTGATTCCATTTATTCAAACAAGCAAGAAAATCAAATACCATTTATAGTGAATGTACTAATACTAATTTTATATTTCCTCATTTTTATCTCTATTTTTCATGTTTCTATCATATTGTTTTTTTGGTAAATAATTTATTAGTCCCTTAGTTTTTACCTAACACACTGTTTAGTCCTCCTATTTTGAAAACCACATTTTAAGGTCTCTATCTTTTGCCAATATTAACCCTTTGGTTTTTTTTATCTAGTGTTTTTAGACTTGTAACCGTTATATTTTAGCATAAATAGACATATATAAAATAACAGAGTAACATGATCAACTTGTATTGTACTGTGGTTGTTCTAAAAGCTAAGATATGTTCGGTTAAAAATATAAAAAAATAGATAAAAGGACCACAGGGTTAATATTGGTAAAAGATAGGGACCTTAAAATGTGTTTTTCAAAATAGGAGACTAAACAGCGTGTTAGGTAAAAACTAGGGAACTAATAAATTATTTACCGTTGTTTTTTTTATTCCATTTATTGTTTTTAATTCTATACTTTATTCTATTTCACTTACAACTTTTATTAACACTAATTATTTTTACCCCAATACCTCAAATTCACTATTTAATTTAGCTATTGATTAAAGTCAACTAGCTAATTGTAAAAAAAAGTCAACTATTGTTTTCAAGTAAAGAACAATTTAGTGGAAATCTTATATTTTGTTTTGTTTTCCTATTTCCGGGAAAATGAAAGAAGCTAGCTAATGTTCCTACAGTAATATTGACATAAACTTTATAGTAAAACATAAAAATAAAAATAAAGAGGAAGTTAAGTTAGTTAGAAGTTAAGAAATGAAGAGGTGGAATTGCAGTCTATCTCTATGCCTCAACTTACATTGCATTTCAACACTAAATGAGGAGGTATATATTGAATCAAGAAAATCAAGAAATCAAGAAATCAAGAAAAAATGCAATCCTGTACTACTGTATATTCATATTGAATCAACAAAAGAATTCTGAATTGAAAGAAGAAGCAAACCTGGAAATAACATATATATATATGAAGATGTAGATGATCAAAGTTGGATGAATTTGTATTATAGGCATTTGCATGTCTTCAAACTTTGGGAGATCTTGATTCATTCTTGAGAAGCAGGAGATTTGAGAACAAAAAAGAAAAGAAAAGATTTAATTAATTAATGTGAGATGTAAGTATGGTTATGAGAAGAGCAGGTGAGCCAACATTCTAACTCAGAAATTTTGTTCCTAGTGATAGCAGACATGGGATTGGATGGGATGGGCCTACCCTTCTTCTTTTGGCATTTTTATTTTATATACTATACTATACTATGTTCACTTGGTTTATTATTCATTCCTAGGGATCATCAATTCATTGGACCATCATTGTCATATGCTTTTTTTCTTTTTCTTTTTTTAAGAAAAATAAATGCATTAACGGGTCTCAATTGGGCAATGTTGTAATGTTACATTCAAAGTAAAACTCGAAATAGATTGATAAAATTGAGAACAAGATCCAAAACGTGAAGACCGAGCAAAAGCATGGGCCATCTCGTTAGCTTGTCGCAGGATATATTTGACTGGATAGAAGTCGTGTTGTCGCATGAATGATGTACAATGGGTTATAATATTATCAAACTTAGAATTGTCAACTGTCGTTGAAGCAATCGTGTCTGCCATCGTCTTAGCATTAGTTTGGAACATCACTCGACGGTAGCCTTGATCCGCCACCTATTCAAGAGCATGGAACAATGAGAGAGCCTTGCATTCTCTGACCAGCAGAGTGCCATTTAACAGATCTGTTTCGCTCGCAACAGGACTGCACCAAAACCTATCATAGGTTGATCCACGAAGAGAGCCGCGTCTGTGTTGCAGACCAGGAATGCTGGTGGAGGAGGATGCTAGCCACGACATGTAGACGAAGGGACAATACATGTCAAATGTTGCAGACGGAGTCGCCGAGCCTGTAACCAATCACGCAGTATGTCTTTCGCCATGTAGCAAATTTGGGATGTCGGAGTCACCATATGATGTTAGAAATGTGAAAAACAACAATTGGAAATTCTTCGTGTTCATTGCTGCAGATCGAAGGACATTCAACAATCGGGCTTCGTTCCACATCCTTTCCACCACTGAACATTCCACAAAAGATGCCAACAATCCTCAATGTCATCGTTGTAGATCACACACCTACTATCAATATTGAGTCTGCATTGCAGTAGATTATTTTAAGTTGGCAGAAGGTTTCGAGCCAAATTTCATGCAAAGTACCAGACTTTTAATGACACCTCCAACTTCCACAAATCTGACCACGCCCTGATAGGAGCCATTGAGTCAAGGTCTCAAGAGATCGCCAATCAGTAGGAGGTGCGGACCGAGTAGATGTCGGAAGTAGTCTCCTGCCAAATTATCACATCGTTTTTGTCTCCCCATCGCGACGATACTATCAGCATAGCTAGAATGTCCTGAGCTCGAAACAGTTCCATCATTAATTCCATACTCGTAGCTCCTCTAAACTTGCCATCATTGGGGTTTGAATACGTAACCTACCCGCCTCACGAAGCCACAGGTCCCTTCATACACTAATAGAATGACCATCCCCGATCTTCCACCATATATACCTTCTTTGATAACTAGATGGGAACTCTATATACTTCTCCATACATAACTAGGCGGGCACTCAAAAAATCCCCTTTAGGGTAATATTTAACTTTGAAAACTTTACTCACAAAAGAAGTGGGATTCGACATGAATCACCACCTTTGTTTTTCTAATATAGCTAAATTAAAAGCAGTGAAATTCCTAAAATCCAGTCCTCCAAAATGTGTAGGAATACATAATTTCTCTCACGACGACCAATTTAATTTCCGTTCACCTGAATTTTTGTTACCCCACCAGATCATATGCTTATCATTTGCTATATATATATATATATATATATATATATATCATTTCAATTTTAATTCAAACCAACTCGGAATGTTGAAAATTGATAAACAACCAATAAGATTTTAGTTATAAGTAGACCTCGCCATGGGCTGATGAGCCCGGCCGGCCGGCCCGAGCCCAGGCTCATTTAGCCGGACCTGAACACATAAAATTAGTGCCAGGCCCGGCCCGACCCAAGCCCGATTAAGCCCGCCTAGTAAATGGGCGGGACTGGGCTATGTAAATACCCGACGGGCCTGGCCCGACCCGTTATATATATATATATATATATATTTATAAATTTAATTATATAAATTAAATGAGTCCATAAAAACCCTACATATATAAATTTATAGATAATTAAATAAGTAATCAGTATTTACAATTTACAATTAGTTTTCTAAGACTTATTAACTATTATGTTTATTATTTTTTTTTAAAAAAAGTTACTATTTTTATTTTAATTGATTTTTTTAAATTTAGATATGGGCTTGGGCGGGCGGGTTTAGGATTACTTTTTTAGGCCCGAGCCCGACTATATTAGTGTGGGCTTGGGCTGGGCTTGGGCTTATCAGATTTGATCACAAGCCCGATAGACCCGGCCCGAGCCCGGCCCATGACGAGATCTAGTTATAAGTAGTTGGTTAAGAAATGAGGTAGTGCCTCTTGGCTCGGCTCCTTAATATTGGGATACATCTCCTCATCCAAATTTGTGACAGTGGGATAAAATAATAAAGGTTTAATCTCTTCCTATTTCAAAAAGATGATTGGCCTTTTAAATTTATAACATGGCTGTAGGTTCAGCGTCTCATTGAAAAGTAACGAGGAGAACAGTTGACGACATGACTGTTTTGGACTTGGGACCCAATTGTGATCACGATGCATTTTTGACAAGGTCGGCACCGGAGAATAAGAGTTGCCACCCAGACAAAGTCTGGAAAATATTGCCGAGATTCCTTGCGAGAAGCAAATGGGCTCAAAAATTTTGGTACACTTTGAGGAAGACTAATATCCTCTCGGGAGAGAATATTAGGTACCCCAAAATACCCGATAAACCCACCAGCCTCCTACTTAACATCAATCTTACCAGGCTAATCACACCCTTTAAGTTTGAAATTCTTTTTAAGAAACTTTTTTTTATATGCAAAAAACTGGTACAAATAATGGAAATTCCCAATGAAGTCAATTAAGTGTACAAAATGAGTAAACATTAATAAATTACATTACAGATACATCTGGGCATCCCCAGGTCTTCAATCATATTTGACTATCATCATAAAACCTGCAAAATTCGGGCTGGAGACAAAGAAAACAATTCGATTAAGAAAATAGTAAGAAAACAATGAGTTTCAGCATTACTGACAGAGGTTTCTATCACAGATTTTGTAATAGAAAATCTTGGGATGACATGCTTCTGGTTTTCTACAGAGTTCATTGATAAAAATGTCCATTAAAAGCACCTAGCATTATTTCCCTTATTTTCACCCGTTTTTAACTTCGTTCGTTCCGAAACTCCACAAAACACTTGTTAGTAACTTCTAAAATTAAATAGGATATAAACTTGTGGAATGAATGCTAAAAATTATTAAAGTATGATTAATCGGCTTAAATGGGCTAATAGCAGAAAATACACTTATAAGGACTAAAGTGAATGAAACAGAAAGTTTCGAAGCAGAGACTAAAGTGAATAAATCAAAATGTTCCTAAATCAGGGACTAAAGTGAATAAAACAAATGTTTTACTTATAATTGGAAACTTGTAAAATGGAGGGATTTAGATCTAAAGGACCCCAAAGGCTAGTCGAAAAAACATCATTACAATGATTATAGGGGTCTGAGATACTCGAGAATTATGGAAGAACTTATCATCTAATCCTGAAGCTAGCCAAATGGCCCCATCGCCTCACTGTAGGACGTGATCCAAAAAAGTAAAAATAATAATACCGTCAATCCTTAAGAAAAACCCATCAACACTGAATTTTAATTCGTATTATAGAAAAAATTAGGATTTTTAAAAAAAAAATGTTAATTTCAGTAGTTTTCGAGTCGATTTTTTACCTTGTTTTTTAAATCGCCCATTTCCGAAGTTCTAGGGTCAATTTTTTCTAGAATTTCAATTTTGCTCGAAAGAGAGAATTTTTCAATTTTTATTCAAAAAAGAAAAGGGCGAAATTGTAAAAAGGGGCGGTGATAAATAAAATGGGGGTAGTATTTAATGATACCTTTTTATATTGGAAAAATTACAAGATTGGGTCAAATGGGAGACCCATTTATATTTTTAACCCACTTACTCAACATACTACATATCTATACTATGTTTGTGTGACTTTTCCAAAATACCCCCACCCTTTCATCTTCCCCCTTCCCCCTTCTCTTCCTTACACAAAACAGTTGCTCTTCCAGACCTTTGACATTCCTCTCTTCCTTTATATTTCGCGAAATCTGCACAATTTCTCCACATCACCATGTCGTTCTCTTCTTTTTCTCTTTAGCTCTTGATTCTTCATCTTCCTATTGCTAGAAAATGACGCCATGGTTCTTCATCTTCATGTTTTTGCTCGTCTCTTGGTTTCTTTCTTCTTGCGCGAATCGAAGAAATTGTTATTCTACGTTATTTTCATCGTTTCCCCCAGTTTATCATATGGTTTTTGTTGAAAAATGTAAGTATCTACTATTTTCTCTGCGCTTTTTTCTCCAGAAATTCACTTAGCGTATGCCGTTTTTGTGAATGTCTGTAAGGAGAAAGAGACTGAAAGATGTCGATTTTACTTCGCGAAATGATGATTGCGCGAAGTCTACGAGGGTAAAGTTCATGATTTTCCCTTGCAGACTTCGCGTAATCCGTTTCCGTGAAGTCAAAGCATCACATTTATCCTCGCAAACTTCGCGAAATCATCGTTTTGCGAAGTAAAATCATCATCTTCCTTGCACATTTATATTCGCATACTTCGCGAATCCTCATTTCACGAAGCCAAATCTTCATTTTTCCTGCCTAACATGATTTAATTTGTCTGAATGTGGTTGAATACATAACATCCTGCAAGAAGGCGGTGTCTTTGGATGTAGATGGGATGACTTTCCTTCTGATACAGGGAGAAATTCCCATCAAGATTTGTCACATTCACTTTAAAATGGTTTGTTAGGAGTTTATTGTGGCAATCTTGTTGTGTACCATGGGAGACATCCATCCCAAAAGGTATGGACTTCCGTTTCTCATCCCAAAAGGTCTGGACTTCCAATACAGGGAGAAATTTCCGTCTAGATTCGTTATGTTCACTTTGAAATGATTTGTTAGGAGTTTATTGTGGCAATCTTGTTGTAAATTTTGATAATGTTATGATTTTAGTGTTGTTATTGTGGCAATCTTGTTGTAATTTTGATAATGTTATGATTTTAATGTTGGAATCCCTTGTTGTTGTGCCTTTTTGTTGTTATATACCACTTCGCAAAAACACGTCCAGACTTTGCATATTTGCGAAGTCTGCGAATTGAAATCATATAATAACCCAAACATTATCTTCACAGATTTTGCAATATGTGAAATCTGCGAAGTCAGACGGGAGGGCGAACTACGAATGAATAAAAAGTTTCTAAGTGTTATATATATTAAGGGTATTTTGGGAAAGTCACACAAATATAGTCTAGATATGTAATAGATTGAGTAAATGAGTTAAAAATGTAAATGGGTCTCCTATTTGACCCAATTTTGTAATTTTTCCTTTTATATTTTGTGCACTAGGCCACAAATTTTGGAGTAAAAGGAGTAAGGATGTAAATGGGGCGGGGATTGGAGTTCCCATCCCCGTTCCCCGACTAAACGGAGAATCCCCATACCCGCCCCGCGAAACAAATAGGGACAAAATTCATCCCCGTCCCTACCCCGTGGGGAATCCCCGACCCTGCAGGTATCCCCGTTTACCCATTTAAAATTTAAAAGAATATATAAAAAAAGAAATAAATGAAAATAATAGAGAAAAAGAAAGAAAGAAAATTATTATAAAAAAAGAAAGTAAGAGAATATAATGAACAAATAGATATAGAGTGAAATAGAGGTAAAGCATTTGGATCGGATTAATCATAGGTTCAAGTTTTTCTATACGTATTTTTTATTTTCTATGATTAATAATATGTTATCGGAAATTAAACGGGTAATCCGTCGGGAATCCCCGTGGGGCACAATACGGGGCGAGTTCGGGGATCCCCGTGGGACGGGGATACCCTTTCCTATCCCCGCCCCGTTCTTACTAACGGGGCACATATTAGTTTCCGTTTCCGATCTATTATAAAACGGGACGCTCCGTCGGAGACGGGTAATCCCCACCCCATTTATATCCCTAAAGAGGAGTACTCTTTTTAATTTTCCTTTTTTATAGTACATGGAGTATCATCTAATTATATTTATTACTTTCTTGGTTATTTTGAGAAAAGAATTTTGTAAATATTTTGTTTCTTTAGTATTATTATTATTTCTTGAGAGAGTGATTATTTTGTTCTTGAAAAGAATTAAATCTGAACATATTTTGGAATAGAAAGACAAACACAAACATCTTTTTCAAAAGAGTAGCGCGTACAAACAGCAGAAACTTTTCTCTTCTCAGAATCCCAATAGGAATTTTATAATTTTTATTTAATTTTATAATTAAATAAAAACAAAAATAAAAAACTACAGAAGCTTCTTTCTTTACCTGCTTTCTCTCTTTCTACAGATTTGATTTCCCATTTTCCTCATCCATGTTACCTTCCAAATCTAACATCGTCTTCCATCTTCATACTTATACTCTCTCTTTCTCTTTTCTTAACCTTCATTTCCTGCTCCTCCAGGTTTCCAAATCCTTAAGAATTACCGACGCCAACACTCTACACGAGAAATTCGGACATCTCCGTTTCTTCAATTTCTCTTACTTTCAGCTGTCACTTAGCCCTAAGATCTGTTTTCTCTGAGACTTACAGTCTTTCACTTTACAGGTAATGTACACGTACCATTACATCAATTTACTTTTTCTTTTTGGCGATTTCATGGAATTCGAATTCGACTTCTTCTGCATTGGGATTGTAGGGTTTTAGTATTGGGATTTCCTGATTTTCTGCTGCTTTCGAATCCCATAAGTAGTTTGGTATGAGTGAAGATGATTTTCAAATCGAAGATAAAATGGATAACTTTGTTAGTATTGATACTCTCTACGGGATCTCTAGTTGTTCACCTTTCATTTACCAAGTTTTCGAGGTCCAGTTTGCTTTCCTACTCAACGAAGAAGGACGGCGCTCTCCATTTCCCTCCCTTTTCAGATAAGCCGGTCAGCTTTACATTCATTTTGTTGCATGTTAATTAACAAATCTCTTTGTGAGATGTATTCTGAACTACTGATTGTTTTCGTTTTGATTATATGTTGTTGGTGATTTTGCAGAATGTAAGATATGTTAGAAATGCCAGGTTATGGGGAGTTGTGAAGCCTTTACAGTCATTGCAGCCTTATGCCAACCCAAGAAGTAGCTACCCTGGTAATAATTCTACTGATGCTTCTTTTTTGTGATTGTTTGTTTGTGTTCTGTCTTTCCTTAATGCGTTTTCTGTTTCCCTGCTTGCTATTGCATTCTGCATCTACTGTGCTGGACAGCTAATTGCCTCATAATTCCTGAAAAAGGTTATTAGGTTCTAGAGCCTTAGCTTAATTTCATTCCATTATTTGATCAGCGATTATGTAAACTGTGTACTTTGATGTAGATAGGTTCTTGCAAATCAATTATTAATGATATAAGTGGTTATTCATACTTGATTTAGGCACTTCTTTGTGGGTTATGTTAGTCATGGAATCCAACTCAATCACAATACTGTTTTTGATAGATGCAGGAATATGCTTAAGTTCATGATTCTACTATGCTAGGTTGTTCTCATTAATTTTAATGTAAATATCATACATAAATCTTTCATTCTTAACGTTGGAGGATTTCACTTATTCCACTGCTAAATTCATCTTTAGGTAATTGGGTAATCATTTCAGTTGCTCATATTTCTATTGGAGCCCTTATCACGTTGATGTCCTAATTACTTAATGCCTATTCTTTTAAAAAGGATTTTTTTTTGATGAAATGTAAAGCAGTTAGGGTGTATTGCTGCCTTGGAATTGTGTTCTTGAATGCATGATTTGTTGAAGCATTTGCTGCTGAATAATTAAGATAATTTGTTGGTGACTATTTAAAGTTGGAATTACACCTGAGATATAGGGAGTACAAAATGTCTTCATTGAGCATGCTTTATGGCCAACCACGATGTGCAGTGCACTTTTATCTGCTCTGTTCTTGAGACAGTTGTCATTCTGCAATTGACTTTTTTGTTGAGTCCTCAAGTTTCAATTTTACCTTACATTAGGAAATTTTAATACTACTATTATTGGAGAAATCGTCAATATGACTTAAAATAAATGAATTCAAGGCGCAAGCAAAAAAAAAAAAAAAAGTAAACCGTTAAAGGGCTTAATAATGTATTTTGTTTTTTCAATATCATGAAACTTTATTATAGCATGCAATGTTTGAGGGACACTTCACTACATTAACGGGGTTTTAGTCTTTTTTTTCTTTTCTGCATGATATTTGAAGATGGCTCTTTTTTGTTGTCTCATGTTTGTTTTTAGATGGACTAATGAGCTTGATCTGTATGTTTCTAAGTTCTTTTGTTGTTTACTTTTTGCAGTTCGCAAGGAAAAGAATAATGGATATATTTATGCTAAAATTTTTGGTGGATTTGAGAGGATAAGATCTGTGGTATGATTTATCTGATGCATAAGTGTCGCTTAAGCTTAATTTCTGGTGGAAGTTGGTAACATTTTTGTTAATTTTCTAGATCTGTGATCTTGTCACCATATCCAGGCTTCTTAATGCTACTCTTGTCATTCCAGAGATCCAAGAAAGTCTTCGATCAAAAGGCGTTAGGTAACTTGTGCACCTAATTTAACAGTTCCTGTCAATTCCTATGTTGGCATAAGCTTATGACTTTTTTCTTTATTTTGCTTTCCCTCCTTTCCTCTGGCTATTATACAGTTCCAAATTCAAGAGTTTTTCCTATATTTACGACGAAGATCAGTTCATTGCATCACTTAAAAATGATATTGTCATTGTGAAGAGCCTGCCAGAGAATTTGAAGGCAGCTAGGAAAAGAAATGAGTTACCAACATTTAAGCCCAAAAGCACTGCATCTCTAAATTTTTATATTAAAGATATTCTGCCTAAGTTAAGGAAAGCCAAGGTTATTGGACTGGTGGTTGCTGATGGAGGATGCTTACAGGTAGTTAAATGTTTTTGTCTGATATACATTTAGTTGTTGCTACAAAAACTACTCTTTACTTCATAAAGAACAAGTCTTCTAGAAACTAAAACTGCAATAGAGGAAATCCTGTTGATTGTTTGCTTTTTGAAACTCCTATACTTATTTTGTAGTAAGTAATCTAGTTTGTTCACTATATTCTCATCTGTATCCCTAAATTGTAGTTTTGAAGCTAAGTGGCAATACATCCTAAAAGAGTTACTCTAGTAATCCTGCTATTAATTGTGTTTTTGGCTTCTTCAGGAGATACTGCGTATGTATTATTGTCAAATCATATATTCTAATAGTTTTGATGATGATAATAATAGTAATAGTAATAATAAAAATAACAATTTGCCTAGATGGACTATTGATACTAATAGATATTTATGTTCTATATTAACGTTTACCGTTGCGCCAAAAAATTGGCAGGGGAAGGCTTGCCCCCAATACACCCTTGTGGTGGACCCCTCCCCGGACCCTCACTTAGCGGGGACGCGTAGTGCACCGGGCCGCCCTTTTCTTTATTACTAATCAAAATATGATATGAGGCAATAAGTCTTTTTTTTTTCTAGGAAATGTATAATTCTTTGATGTTTTATTACGTTAATGATTATCTGTGAAGCTGGCTCCTGCTGGCATATTTCTCAGAGGATGCTTTTAGTATTGGGCTGATAATTTTGAATGTATGGATTACTTACGAATTGTGAACATATCTCTCTCTTTTCCCCCTTTTGAATTATATTTGGAGACCATATATTGTCTTACCATAAAATGAAACACTGTCCCTGCATTATCGATGATGCTATTGGATTTATTGACCCTAGTCATGTTCTTTTTTGTTATTTCTGTACAATTGAGGGCCATCTCATTGTTAACCCTATGGAAATTTTGTTGCTGTCTGGTGGTCCCGACTCCTTGTCTTCTATTGTTGACCTTCTCACATGTTGTAATTATGATTGATGAATTTGAGGTCTAGGAGTTTGAACATCCATGTTATGCTGTTATATTCTCAAAAAATTGTTTTCTTCACAGCCAATTCTTCCACCTAGCATGTATGAGTTTCAGAGGCTCAGATGTCGAGTTGCCTTTCATGCTCTTCAATTTCGCCCAGAAATTCAAGTGCTTGGTCACCAGATGGTTGAGAGGTATACTTTCTCTAGCTTGTCTTTCTGCCAGAATCTTAACGAAGAAGACAATTGAATTTTAGAGATGCAGTTTGTATTGTGTTTATATGAGGGAAAACTAAAGAGCTGGTCACCCATCTTGAAAATTAAGGAGATGGCTTGCATTTCAGCAAATATTTGCATGCAGATTTTGTTACCCTCTTTAAGACTTTTTCTACCCCTGCAGGTTAAGAGGAAAGGGACAAGCTTTCCTTGCGTTTCACCCAGGGTTGGTGAGAGACACATTGGCATACCATGGTTGTGCTGAACTTTTTCAGGCTAGTTGTTTAAGCCTTCTTATCTCTATTTCATTGCCAAGAACTAGTGTGGCCATTTTGCAATTCTGAGTGATACCATTGGAGTTCATAATTTATTCTATGCTTCGTATGTTTTACATATAAATTGGTCAGTGAATTCAGTAAATGGCACTTCAATATATACAAAAATTTAATAATAATAAAAGATAAGGAAAAAGGAAAAGAAAAGAATGTCTAATTTAATATAATAAAAAAGAATAGTTCAATTCAATTGTTCCTAATTTTCCTAACTATATCTTGTAACATGGCAATTTCAGGATATTCACACTGAACTCATACAATACCGAAGGGCTCAAATGATCAAGCAAGGGATTCTTAAAGAAGAACTTAGTGTTGATTCACATACACGTAGAGATAATGGCTCATGTCCTCTCATGCCAGAGGAGGTATGTTCAAGGTTAAAACTGTCGGATCCAGTTTGCTTGTTTCCTTATCTTTTCAGGTCTAGACTGTTGTTAGATTACCTTCAAAGTGATGGTGCTCCTGAGAAATTCAGTTTGTTCCTTGCCAAATTCTGTACATATTGAATCCATATATGTTTAGAAGAGTTAGATGGCAAGATATAGAAATTATCAAGTAGTGTTATCTGTGTTGTCCTGTGACCTAGAGGTCATGGGTTCGAGTCTTAGGAGCGGCCTCTTGCCACAAAAAAAAATGGAAGGGGAAGGCTTGCCCCCAATACACCCTTGTGGTGGGACCCCTCCCCGGACCCTCGCTTAGTGGGGACGCGTAGTGCACCGGGCCGCCCTTTTTTTAGACGACAAGCTTTTTATGCTTTGATTAATAGTGACAATTATGCAGATTGGACTTCTCCTCCAAGCAATGGGCTACCCTCCCCACACAATAGTTTATGTGGCAGGTTCTGAAATTTTTGGTGGTCAGCGTGTTCTTATCCCTCTCCGAGCCATGTTTCCTAATGTGTTGGATCGCACTTCACTGTGCAGCAAACAAGAGTTACTTGACTTGGTTGGTCCAGAGGCACCTTTACCTCCAAAATCTCTTAATTTACCTCCTCCCAAAAGTGACAAACAACTCCAAGAAGAATGGAAGAGGGCAGGTCCTCGGCCTCGCCCTCTTCCCCCTCCTCCTGACAGACCCATTTATCTGCATGAGAAAGAAGGATGGTATGGCTGGATCACTGAGACTGATACTGAACCAGAACCTTCACCAGTGGATTTGAGGAGTCAAGCACACAAGTTACTCTGGGATGCACTTGATTACATTGTCTCTGTGGAAGCTGACGCATTCTTTCCTGGTTTTAATAACGATGGAAGTGGATGGCCTGATTTCTCAAGCTTGGTAATGGGACAACGTTTGTATGAAAGTGCTGCTTCTAGAACATATCGACCAGACAGGTAAAGTGGCATGAAAATGCTATTTTGAGTTAAGATTGTCATAAGATGTAGTAAATATTGAAGTTTTATGTTGAAAGCATGAGTTGACATTAATCATATAGATAATCACTGTGTTCACATTTTGTTCACATGTTTGCATCATGTATTTGCAATATTGTCTTTCTTGTGTATTTCCTTTTATCACTTTCTATTTATTTCTTTTACTTATTTTGTCTACTTTTGTTCAACCAAGTAATTATTATATCTTCTTCATATTTATGACACAATGATTCTTTAAACAGGAAAGTTCTTGCAAAACTGTTCAACATTATTAGGGACAAGATGTATCATCCCAAGCATAACTGGACACTTTCAGTGAGGGAGCATCTCAACAAAAGCTTGAGTGAAGATGGCCTAATCAGGCAATCCCTTCGGTCAAAACCTATCTCGTTTCTGTCACATCCCCTCCCTGAATGCTCTTGTAGAATCTCTTCTGCTGATTTTCAGACTCCGGTAGAGGGCAAGGATGGTCGGTATCTATTTGGTGGTGAGGATAAATGTCCAGAATGGATGCAGCGTGGACAAGAAACTACTACCTTGGAGACAATGGAGGCAGAAGTTAAAACTGTTGAGATTGAGTCGGAATATGAGAATGACACAGTTCAAGATTCTGATGAAAGTGGTAAGAGTAGTCTGACTCTTGCTATGGATCAAGATGACGAATGGGACCCAAATGACTAGAACTGGATGTGAATAGATACGAGCTTTTATCTCGAAATTGGGACTCATCATTTGGAAATATTTTTCGGGACAGGGAATATCAGAAATGAGGCGAAAGTCCAAAATCATTTTTGTTTCAGGGCTCCAACTTAGTTTTTGAGGGAAATAAATTCAAATTCATTCATTCCGATTAAATTTAAGGGCACCAAATACAAGAAGTTCTATTCTTTTTTTAATGCCACAGCAACAAGAAAGATGCAGTTATACAGTATAGCTGATTCTGACCTGAAAGTGAAGAAGATGCATAATAGAAGAGAGATTTCATTTTAGAGGTTAGCAGGTTCCATTGAGTTACACTTGATTTTTTATTATTTTACTACTGATTTGTTTGTTCCTTTGAAACCCATGTTTTTGGGCTCAGTGTAAAGTTCCCAAAGAAAAATGAAGCAATGGAAAAATCTTTCATTGTTATAGTATATATTAGCTTAACTTGATTGTGGATTGGATGTTTATAAAGCAGCAGCTAGAGGTGTTACTGATATTGCAAATTGAAGAAACTCTGCTGAAAACGGATAAGGTGATGAATTGTTGAAGTGTTACATTCTGCCACTCAGTTCCGCGTAAAATGGCATTTGTTACAATATTGTGCTTCTCAGATTACTCAAAGATTAAAATTATCCTTTTTCGAAAGGGAAAAGTGCAAAATACATATTTGTGAACCCATAGTTACTATTGTGCTACGTTCCAGATGTCTTCAGTCCATTGCTAATGTAATAGAGCAAGCGAATTGACGATGAGTTTGAATTGACGATGAGTTTTAAATTTATACGCTTTTCCTTCTTAACTCATAAAAGTTGACAGAAATATCCTATTATCATCATACATTGACATACATTGACAGAATGTGGATAGTATATGGTATTTGCTTATCAAAATAATCCCTTAAGCTTTCCTTTCCTTTATATAGATATATAGATTAAACTTTTCGTCTTAAAATTGCAAAGAATTAGCTTCCAATTTTAGGATTTTTGTCGGAACAAAAGATAATCAGCAATGAAGCCAAAGAAAATAAGAAAAACACTAGCTTTATATGTGTATAAAGAAACAAAGAATAATATAATACATAATAAAAAAAACCAAGGAAATTTGTCATGAAATTAAGGGGCAGGAACTGAACAGCAAAGCAAAGGGAGGGTTAAAATTAGGCACCCTTGTTACTATTCCATGGCTTGATGACAGCAACAACGATGATTATAACAATTATAAGAAGGATCATGATAGCAATGCACATCCATTTCCTGGAATTCTTTTGCAATGACTTTGCTCTTTGAAGAGCAGTATTTCCTGACTGCACATGATCCACTGCACTTGAAACCTATAACATACATAGTACACACTCAGGGCTGCCTATAATATTCTACATATTATCACACAGCTCTCATGTTTAAGTATTCAAATCCTGTTACCTGCAATTCTATGTTGTTAAGCATTTCCCCTTGTGCATCCACCAAAACTGCCATATCCAGAAACACCTGCACACAACCCACAATACAAAATATTATACACAAGTCCAGCCGTTCAATTGCAGTGCTGGTAAGTTTAGATTATGAGGCTTTTCATTCAACACTTTGCAAAGAAACAGTCCTTTCAACAATTTCCTTCATACAGCTATTTTTTTTTTCTTCTTTTTTTGGTTTGTAGCTTCGAGGTGCGTCAGCATCCTTATAGAGGTGGCTCCTCTCCGAATTGAAATTTACATTGTAAGCTCAAAATACACAAAGGTTCATCAAGTATTAGAATTTGATTGCCAAACCACAATGCTAGTTCAGAGGAAATTCTTGCTGCCAGATGTTAGATGCCTGTTCCTGTGAAGTTAAAATTCCTGGTTTCTTTTCATCTTCATAAGTTTGCTATTGTTTCGCATTTATACACTCCGAGTCTGTTTGGCAATCCAAAAGTCGTGCTTCGTGAAACGATTCGTGCATGTTTATGATCAAATATAAAGGTGTTGCTTTAGCACTTATAACTACCATATATGCACATTATTATTTAAACACAAATTAAAATATATGCTATGTTGATGAACTACAAAATTCAGTGCTAAAACAATTAACATAAGATACCTGTTGTAATTCCAGAAGTTTCCCCTCCAAATCTCTGACAGCATCATGGCGCACTTGAATTTCGGCCAGAGTATCCATTATCTGCAAGCTCGATACAAAGACAAATTTAGCATATTTACAATTATAGCTAAACCATTCTATGAATATATTACTTTTCCCAGAAGAAACATAAATGATATTTTAGCACAGATAAGGCACAAGTACATTAGTTAACAGACACAATACTGGGAAAGAAATATAACATTTACCCAGTGAAGGAAATGAAGAAAACAAAATCTAAAATTAAAAAATATAAGGTAAGTTCTAATTTTCATTCCCCAACAATTCCTCCTATCTCATTCTTTCGATCAATAATAGTGAAGTGCATATTCAACTACAACCATGGAAAAGAAGGAAAAAATACAAAATGGAACAAAACGAAAAAAGAGGGGATATACTGAAATTCAAGTCTACTGCCAAATCTCATTCTTAGCTAAACAGATAGTTACTAGAGGACGGAGAGAGGGATACGCAATTTTGAGGGTTTTAGTCGAACTTTTTTTAGGTACCCCTAGAGGAAAAGGAAGAGTACTGAAACTTATGGAAGGAAAGGGAGAAGAAAACGATACAAATACTTAAAAAATCTTACGAGTGTAATTCGTATCCTGCTCCCTAGTGGCTTTAGGGTTTCTATGAATACCTCACCCAAATTGTTGTCTAAAAGAATTCTTAGATAAAACAGTCAGACTGTTTCCTGATCTCCCCCAAAAAAATAAAATTAGTGGAGAAGAAAGGAGGAACAAACCTGGCCTCGCCCTTGCTCCTGTATTGCTTTCTGGAAAATTTGTTCGCTATCTCCAGTTTCAATTAATCTCTCAACTGTCTGCACATATTGAATTTAAGATGAGCTTAAAAGAAATATGAAGTCCACTAACCAGTGGAAAAATGGCACAAATAAAGCCCACAAAATGAAGCAATGATGCCTTGCTCTATGAACAATGAAGGAGGAAAAACTAGAAGTAAAATAAGTTTGCTTGGAAATGTTAAAAAAAAATCACCTCTTCATCTGCTCTTGTTCCCGTCACTGCAAATGACGGAGACCAAAAAATAGGAAAATGAACCAATTGTCATAGAATATACAGACAATCATCAAATATAAATAATACGGATGGATGAGCAATTAATGGAAGGTTCAAACCTGTAAAGACACGCCTCTCCACAACCTCCCGATACTCTTGATGGATAATTTCCCTTAAATGCTGCACAGTTTACACATGCTCAAAATTGAGCCAACAAATAGGAATAGCAGTATGACACACTCATTCAAAATCAAATAAGCAGAAATGAGTCCAGATTGCTACCTGAAAATCACCCATCTTATCTTTCAACTTCTTTTTCAAGGCCCTAAATGATATGAAATAATTAAAGTCAGATCCAAGTTATTGACCACTCCTATTATGCCCAATAGTTTGGATTATTGGTTGGTAAAAAAGACCTTGACAATTTGTTAGAAGGCAAGAGAATGATATTTGCTTGTCATCTTACCAATGTATGCAAACTGCCAATATTACTATGTAACCAACAAATTATCCTTTTTCTTTCAGGTCTGACCAAGTAGGAAACTTCACAAGTTTCAGGCAGAAAAATGTAAACCCTTCCAGAACCCCCAAGTGAAGAGAAATTAGAAAATACATATAGGAAAGTTCTTATGCTATACGTTAGTTAGACTTCAAATGATATAATTTTGTCTAAGCTCTCAATAGAGAAAGAGTTGAATGCTAAATTCAACCAAAAAACGTGCATGGTTCACATCCCAAAGTAAATATGATTTTGTCAAATTTCTCAGAAGCTTTTGAAGCATATTGGTGAGAATTACAACATCAGCAGGAACATCTGACAAACCCAGGATGAAGTATATATTAAAGCAATTTATAGGGGGAAATCTACAAATATTCAGAAGCAGAAAAGGGAAACAAATTACATTGTTGTTGCGGTTCTTGACCGGTCTACACCTGTTCCTTTTCCACATCCTGGCTTCTGCCTATTCGTTAAATTCTGAACCACATAAAAGAAGATAATGCAAGCCATCAGCAGAATGAAAATAATGAACAGAACAGCAAGTGATTTACCTCTCTGTCAAGTTCCTCAATCTTTGACTTTACTGAACGAGCAATTTTCCCAACTTCATCAACATCTTTCTCCATTTTCTGCTTGATAGCTGCAGACAGAAACCAGATCAATAATCAATATAGATGGTTCATAAGAATGATAATAAACAATAGACTATGATAAACATGGGAAAAGATGACAAAGAGGGTATCTTGAGAAATAAACTGAAGTGACTGGATCGATTGACTCATGGGCAGATTTTGAATCTGTATACTAAAAGGCACAAGGGGACACATGGATCGTTTCCTTGGCAGTTTTTGAGGCCATCTATTGGTGAGGGACAGGTGCTGATAGTTATAGAGGGTATGGGGTGAGCAGCAGGGATAGTCTTTTACACGATTAGAGAATATTTGGGATAGATTATCAATGAAGTCCATATTCGAATCTTGTGTGCTATGCTGTTGTTTGTCAAAAAAATTCTATAATGATACATTAAAATTATGCCAACAAAAGAAAAGCAAGAGGGAAAATAAAGCACAAATTAACATGGACTTATCACTTGCATAGGCAAGATTTGCAAGAAATGATATAATAGGATGGGATGTGCAGAATTATTAGGGTGGACTGTTGAGGAATGAAAACATTGCTATGATGTGATTGTGGCACCAATCAGAGAAAAGCATGGTCGAGGGAAATTGGGATGACTTCAACATGTGAACTCTTTTCTAGACCAGCAAATGAACTGATAATACAACAGAAGATTAAACACCTTGAAATTGTATGCAGACAAAAAATGAGGAGGTGGAGTTGAGATAATATGAATGGTAGTAGTGAGAAATATTTAATGGCCGTACATTTTTCTAAAGCTGTAACGATAAACTTAATGGAGGAAATGAATCCATATAACTGACTCCACCTAGTTTGGGATTAAGGCTTTTTTTTTTTATTCGAGATGGATAAAAAAGACCCTCGCATAAACTTAGAGAATGCTTTCACAAGTCCAAGTATAATGTAACATCAATGACAACCATGAGCTAGATGTCCTTTAGTCCGTTTTATATTTGGAGATAGCACAATGCTTTGGTCTGTTCTGAATTTTCAAAGTGAATTCATAATTTTTATAATAGTTTGACGGATTTATTCTCCTATATTCACTATATGCAATGAATTCCAATCATTGCATATTATTCAGGTTCTCTAGCCATTTGAAATAAAAACTAGAGAACATTTTCAGCAAATTTTATTTCTATTGTCTTTTTTAATTTGTATCGATCTTTCACTTTTCTCAGCATAACAGAATTATATTGGCAAACTACAAAAAGAGGTTCATCCGCATTTAAAAGAAATGCAAAAACAAAACAGAAACAGAAGTTGAAGATAACCTTTCATCGCAGGAGCTTTAGTCACAGCCTTTGATTCTTCATTTGCATCCTGAAAGCAAAATTAAAGGATAAATTATTACCAGATGCAACAAATTGCAAGATTTTCTGGTCATGTAAGGAGTTATTCTTACAACTCCATGAAAAAGCGTGAAATTAGAGATGGACTAAATCCAAGAAAGACTACACATTGAAAAGGTCTTACAATTTTACATACTAAGATTTGTTCCAACTTCAGTCCAAAAGTGTACAAAACAAGCAGCCTGAATTGCCATTATTGTTTAATAGTGTCTCAGCTTGGGGATTTGGCAACAAGGGCCTAGCTTAATGGACACACTGGATTTCTAGAAGCTACACTTATTAACTAGGACAAATGAAATCAGAACAGATGAAGGGGGGAAAGGACAATTAGAAAATATATATACCTGGAGCTTTTTAAGTAGCTTGTCCAGCTTTTCATTTTGCTTCTCAATATCTTGAACCTGTGAAAATAGGAAATATGGATATAATGGATACTAATTGACCTTAGGTGAAATCATGAAAAAGGCGAAATATAAATTGGATAAATTATTACATCAGAAAACTGAGGAACAATGAAAACCCTATGAAGAAAGAGAGTAATGAACATGGAGCACCTTTTTGAAAAAATTATCCAAGCCCAATTCTCCAGAAGTCATCCCCATCTCAACATCTCCTCCTCTAGCACCCTGACCACGAGGGATCTCAAAAGATGCCTGCAAAAGTAATCAAGCAAATTACAGGTAAACCAACTCAATCTAGACATAATTTGAAGACTCTAATTTCTGGGTTTCATCAGTGAAACCTTAAACAAACAGATGATGATGATAACAAAACAAGGATACTAAACAATCGCCTTCCTGGAAAATTAACCTTAGCAAAGAAATGAACTCTTGACAGACAACCAACTAGCTTCTCATGAATTCAAAAATTCATTAGTATTCAAAAGAGGTCAATGAATGTAATACATTATTACAGTACCCACTGTAATCACGTCCGTACAAAACTCTTAACTGACTTAAAGTAAGTAGGAAATCTTAGAGCATGAATAGAGCATTAAGGCACTATGATTTCCAGATTAGTGAAAACGCATCTATGGACTCAATATCTTCATGAACTATCAAAGAAAAATTAATTAATGGAAGCAAAAGGTTCAGTACCCAAGGGTTTCAAACCATAAAATCCATGTTAAATAGTTCATATTTGTTTTCTTTTCATCGTTCCTGCACTTTCCCAGCCACCAAACAAAACAAAAACAATGAGGTTTTAAACTAGAACAAAGACTATAATCAAATTTTTGCTATAGTCCAACATATGATGGATCCAACTAAAAAAAATCACCCAGATCAACAAAAAACAACAAGAGCATCAAGCAAAATGAAGAAAAAATTGGAAGCAGAATGAGGAAGAAAAGAAAATTACAGATAGAAGGTCGTTCATTGTCGAAGAAGAAGCTGAGAAAACCCTCCTTGTCTTCTCAGAATAGAATGCAGAAAATTAAAACTAAAATTAATAGGCAGAAGAAAGGATAAAAGAAATCAATAATGCCGTTGATGTGTCTGTCTACAAAAATTAGGACCTGGTTCAGACGGAAACCAGGTCTTAATTTGTTAGAAATTCAGAAAAAAATTCCAAAACTCTTCTGTTTGTTGTTCTTCCTAGAGAGAGAAATTGATCGCTGTTGTTGAAAGTATGGAGAGAGAAAAACCGCGAAGGCAGCTTCCACTTTTCGGATGAAATCCTGTATAAAGCGTAACACTGTAGCACAATATCTGGACCGTTCAATTTCTTGTGGGGTCCTGTATTTTATGTTGGAGCTGCTTTTTACCGTTAATTGTTGCATTAGTTCCGTTAAAATTAGTATGAAAATTCAAAAAATTATTAGAATGATATTTAGAGGTTTTTTTTTTTTTTAATTTACATGATATTAAAAAAAAAGATTCGAAGAATCAAATTAACAGCGAAGGAATATTTAAACAATATTCTATGATTGTTGATGAGTTGGATAAACTGCATGTGCTTTGTTTTCAAGTAAGCTGAGGAGAAACAGAGGTCGAGACGGACTTTGGATTGGGTTTCTTTGTTTGCTGATTGGATTAATCGTATGGAGTTAATTGATTTGGGGTTTCAGGGGCCTTGGTTTACATGGTATAGAGGTTCTTTACTAATAACGAGAGTGACGTGTCGCTTTGGTCCTACTGGGTGTGCCAATTTTTATTTGGCTCTTTCGTAAAAGATGCGGGCGTGCCAGATAATTATAATATTCTCGAACTATGGAATAAAATTGCGTCTAACTAAGGCTTTGTTCTTTATCACTGAAAAAAAACTGAACTGAAATGAACTGAATTCTACTGAAACTGAAATAATAATATAATCCTTTAAAAATAGTAATAATTAAAATAAAAATCTTATAAAAATAATAATGGTTCTAATAATAATAATAATGAAAAAATAATAATTATAAAAAATAATTATAATTATAATAAGTAATAAATTACTGAACTGAACTGAATACTACTGAATTGAACTGATTGATACTGAAACTAAGTAATAAAGAACATAGCCTAACTTTTAATTGTCAAACAATTGTGAAAAATAAAGAGACTGTAAAATTCATAAGGATTCGATTATCAAAACGATACCGTCCTTACAAAAATTATTAAAGAACAAATAAAATAAAATTATAATGGAAAACTGGAATGAATTTGAAATCTGAAAATTAAAACTAAGAGTGAGAAATTTAAAATGCTAAAGTCTAGAAAGAAATTACTAGAGTTTTGCTTGAGTGTGTGTTGAGTTGTCTTTCTCCATCGTGATTTCTGCCTTTTATAGATGTTGGGACTTCCCGTTGTTTCCACCAATCCACATTCTCTACTATATCGAATAAATGTTCCACTTTAACTTCCACTAATGATTGATTCTGACGCTTTTCATTTTCCTGCTTTTTAATTAGCTTATAAAATACACATTAAAAACCTTAAATAAACTTCTGATTTCCCTTGATTTACTTTAAGTCTCCTCTGAAGTTCGTCATAGAAAGTAGCTTTCCCCCGACACACTCTTGGAAAATCTATTTAAACGTTGTTAGCGATATTCTGCGAATATGCTAATTTCAACATTGTCACGTGTGATTAGGGTGCGGGCGTGCCGGAGAAATTATTTCTCAAGCCAAGGCTCGCCCTCTTGCCAAATAAATTGGCAGGGGAAGGCTTGCCCCCAGTACACCCTTGTGGTGGGACCCCTCCCCGGACCCTCGCTCAGCGGGGACGCGTAGTGCGACCGAGCCGCCCTTTTTTTATTAAAGACGGTTAAGTTTGTGGAATTGCGCGCCAAAACTTAAAATCTAAATGAAGCGATTGGCGAGGGATGCAATGATTGAAAAAATCCCTCTTGGGTCTCTAACGCCGTTATGAAAACTTTGCTAGATAAATTATTTTTATTTAAGCTAATCGTATAAATTAAAGACGGGTAAAATAAAGAAATTAAAGGTGCGAAATTGACATGAGATTTGGTGAAAAAAATTGGTATTTTATTGATATGGATCAAGGTTTGAATACATATGTTCAAAGTAAACATGAAATTGAAATTAATTACAATCGAAAAATTTCTATACTAAACATATAGATAATCAATTGAATTGTGGAAAAAAACAAATCAATATAATGAATTGAAATGCAATAAAAATAAAATTGAAATTCAACGACAAACTCGGAGCCACACTAGCTATCTCGGCTGGACGTTGAACTTTACTGTCGGCTTGAAGTCCTCGGGGCACCACGGTCGGTTGGCACGTGTGGAACTTGATCTTGGCAATCTCAAACGTGTGGTAGGCAAAATGGGGCAGATTTAACATTTGACTTCGGAAGGATCGATTGAATGCTTAAGAACCCGGAATTGGATGATTAAAAAGGCTAAATTTAACTTCGGAAAGTCAAGAACAAACTTCTATAATCGAAGGCTAAAACGGACTCTAAATGGGCGAAATTGAGCTTTGAAAACAAACGGACGAATCTGGAAAATTTTGGAAACAGAGTAGCTAAAACAATTTGGGCCATAAAGATTGGTTTGTAAACGGAGTTTCTGAACACGGAATTAGGAAAATAAAAATGATAGATTGAATTTCAGGACGTCAGGAACAACTTTGTAGAAGGGATTGAAAGCAAAAAATTATTCTAAATGGACGGAAATGGACTTCGAAAGTAATTGGACGAATCTGGAAAATTAATTTAAAAACAGGATTCTAGCTAAGGATTGGGCAAACTAAGGGCTTAGGAATGCTAAATTGGATTGAAAAACTTGGAAAGAGACTTTTGTAACTCAAATTAAGGCTAAAGGAAAGCTAAAAGAAGGAATTAAAGCTAGAACAAAATGAAGAACAAAATGAAGAACAAAAGGAAAAGACTAAGAACTTACATATAGCATTGAGAGAGACACTTTAGGAGGGGATTTGTTTGTGTTGAGTGAGTTGTCTTGAGTTGAGTGTGAGAGGGTCTATTTATAGTTTTTTCGAAGGGCAATTAGTATCATTTTTCACCCCACTTTCCTTATATTTCTCTCATAATTTCACCATAAAATGACACCTCATCAACTAATTAACATTCCATCAACCAATTCCTAACTTCCCTCAACCTCTTCCAACTTCCACCTGTTGAAACACATTTCCACATGATTTTGATTTGACAAAATTATTTAAGTTAATCCCATGATTAAAACAATTAAATTTAAGTGCTTTGATTTAATTGTGCTAATGTGTTTGTTCAATGTTGAGTATATTATCTAACGAGAACAGGAACTTAAAGACTATAAAAGAAAGACAGAACAAAGTCAGCATGAGCAAGTCACACAGCGGAAGCTGAGTAGAATGCAACTCAGCTTTACGAAAGAAACGTCTTCTTCAGGAAAGCTTGAAGGCGAAGCTGCGGAGTCAAGCGGAGCAATATTCAAGTCGCCGATAAGTCAAGCTGAGTGAAAATCAAGTCAGTGTCCAATTATCCATCAACTTGTGAGACAAAGTCTGACACAATTCAGAAGCCTCGAAAATCCGTTTAAGGACCTTTTCGAGAAGCATGGACCGTCTGACGTTTGGCAAGAAGACAAACCTGGCGCTAGAAGACGAACCTGGCGCAAGAAGACGAAACTGGCAAACCTGGCTCCTGCGCAAATCAGAAGATAGGATTGGCCTACGGTTCTGGAAGCTGACCACATGATGACGAAGAAGACCGTTCTTCTCAACGGCTATGTCGGATTTTCAAATCATTGAAGCTTTAGAACTCACTATAAATAGACAAGCTCTTCATTTGGATTCAAACACACATACAAAAGAGAAACAAACAAGCAAAATCTTTACTAAGTTAAAAGATCCAAAAGAGAAGCTGTCTGAATAGAAAAAGCAAGTTTCTTACACCAAATTCCAATCATTGTGTAAAAGTCTAGAGTGAATTTTATTCATCTAAAGTGTTCTTCGTTTTGTGAGAATAATCTTGTATCAATTGTAAAGGTTAGAAGAGTGAAGCTGAGTACTCGGTTATAGTACTCAGTGGTAGAGAAATTCTGGATACTCGGTTATAGTATTAAGTGGTTGATAGGATTGAGTAGACGAATAGAGGACGGTACTCTTGCATACTCAGTTGCTATTGTAAACGGTTTGTGCTCTACTTTTAAAGAGCTCAGTAGTGGATTGAAAAAGCCCGGAGAGATTCTGGGGACTGGACGTAGGCGGTGAGGCCGAACCAGTATAAGTCTGCTGAGTAATCTCTAACCCTTTCTCTTGATATATATATATATATATATATATATATATATATATATATATATATATATATGTGTGTGTGTGTGTGTGTGTGTGTGTTGCTTGCTTAAATTGCTCAGTAAATAATCTGTACAAACTGACGCTGAGCAATCAGAGTGCTGAGTTGGAAGCTGACCTAAAGTGTTATTTCCCAACTCACAATTGAAACAGCTCTAGTCAGTATCTGATTAAAGCTGTCTCACATCTCACTCAGCCTTGCTGACCTAAAGTTGAGTTAAATCGTCAAACATTTAATTAAGTCAGCATTATTAAGCGAAAAAGTTACATTAGTTCCTAACCCCCCTTGGAACTAATTATACTAAGTTACACGTGACCAACACCACCAACTAACATGCCACATCACTTAGCTAAATTAAGGTTAGGGAGAGATTTAAGGGTGGTCATAGGTGTGAGGAAGGGTTAGGTTTCGTGGGTCAGCTTTGAGTGCGGTTCGACGTGCGTCGGGAAAGCCGGATGGGACGAACGAAGCCCTGGAAATTTATTCCAGGGGTAGATCTCGCAGAGACCTACTTTTTTTTATTAATTCGTTTTATTTTGTTTTGTGTAATTTAAAAACTTACATTAAAATTAACTATATAATCTATTTACATATTTACATGAATAAATAAATAAAATTTATTTATCGGGCCAACAAACGTAATCTAGGTTAATTAATACATTTAAAAAATATATAAAGCCAAACTATTAATATGGTGCAAATAATATGTATGACTAAAATGTTGAGAGTGACTCTGTGATGGCCATTAACTGGATGAAGAATAGAGATACTAATAATGGTTTGTGCTCTAATCTTTTTGGGGCTTGCATTGACCTCATCAACAAAGAGTGGGAAGTCCAGTTTGTCCACGTCTATAGAGAAGCGAACATGACTGTCGACAAGCTTGCTAATAAAGCCCTCTTGGAGCCCCGAGGCCTTCACTTGCTTCCTAACTGTCCTTCTTGGGCGAGCCTCGAGTTTTGGCAGGATGCCATGGATATATCGTGGCCTAGAGTTGTCAACCGTGTCTAGTTTTCTTTTTTTCGGTTGTCGTGGTTCTGTTTTGTGGCTTCTTAGGCGTCCGTTGTATTAAAAAAAATATGTATGACTAAAATGTGTCACAACCTAGGTGTGAATTGAATTTATGACTCCATCTATAAAAACAATATAAAATTACTAAATTGGAACAGATATTTAATTTATTTGAATCAAGTTCCATTTATCTTAGCGACTAAGGTCCCTCAAAACAAAATTGAGGGACTACATTAAATCCTCCATCCATATTTGACCTGTAATATTCAGATTTATTGAAACATTAATACAATATTAATATGTTACAATTTGCAATAATTTACAGTTTTAGTTAACGAGTACCTAAAAGTTTTTTCTTCTAATTCAATATTTACATTTGTTTTTTTCAGTTAAAAACTAGTATAATTTTAAAATAATACGATTTTTTGTGAATAACTTGAATTACATTGGTTTTTTTTTAAGTCCGGTTTATATTTAATAGTTATTGAATGTTAAATTCTAAGAAAAAATTGGTTAACCTTATGAAAACAGCTGATCTTGCTTACGTGTGCAAGTCGTCTTCGTAATCCGCCATCGTATTAACTTGTAAAACAGAAACGGAGGTCAAACGGGATCAGAGTCCGACGAACCCGCTCTGATGCCTAAGTCAGTTTGTGATCTTGGCAGGATTGAAGAGTATGAACTAGTTGTGAGATAATAGTTAACGCACCGTACATTTTGTCTATATCTGTTGATAACAACCCAAATGATTCTTTCTAGAGTAAGGAATAAAGGAAAATTAATAGAAATAATGGCAAACCGTTATTCCTTCTAGAAGAGGGACTAAGGACGATTAATAATGATTAACACATTTAATGTGGAATTAATGATAATTAATGCAGGGGTGAATATGCAATAATGAAGAAAAAGAAAGGAGTCTCTATCATTATGCCACGCCACATGGACTATGACGAGACACGCCATAACAAAATACGCCTGATGAGAGCGGCTAAAAGAGACCCGCCATTGTTCTCATGGAGAGCGTACATACGCCTCGACGGTTCTAAAAAATATCAAAAGACGCCTTTATAACCATCCATAAATGAGAATAAATACATTTAAATGACAATTAGTAGCCGTTAAGGGGTAATGATATGATTGTTCGAATACACTATCATTAATGCAAAATGTTACAAAAACCTATATAAATATCCAACAAGCCCATATTTTTGTTTTTCTTTGTTTTTCCATATGAATTCTGATCTTTGCTTCTTTTGAATATATGATATGTCCTACAACTCTGAGGTCAATGAACGTCTTAAAGCTGCCCTTCTTCGAAACGAGCTTTTAGAAACTAGGCACAAGATCTCTATCAGCCTTTAGACTGAGGTAGATTTGAAGAACGCGGTTGAGCTCCTATTGATAAATGGCTTAATACATTTACGAGTCCATGAACTTATCTCAAAAATTTGATTGATTGCTTAAACTTATAAAGTGTTTTATTAACCCCTTTAATTTGTTTAAAATAACCTATTGGCTACATGTATTTGTTTAAACTGATCCAAATGACCTCCTAAATTTGCTTACAATAATCCATTAGCCTCCTGAACTTGTTTAAAGTGATATACATTTTAATTTTTAAATTTGTAAAAAAATTCAAAACTTAAACAATAAATGTATGATTCACGATTCTAAATCTTTAAAATAAATTAACTTGACTTAATTCATTAAGAGCATCCTAAACTTGTCTCAAAAACTTGATTGACTCCCTAAATTTACACAGTGTCGCGTTAGCCCACTCGACTTGCTTAAAATAACCTATTAGCCAACTTTCTTATAGTGATCCATTTGTCCATTGAACTTGTTTAAAGTAATATAAATTTTAACTTGTATAAATCTGTACAAAAATAATTTAAAACTCAAAAAATAAAGGTTTAATTGTTGATTCTAAATCTTTTAAATAAATTAGCTTTCTGTTTTGTACATCATTATAACGTTTTTTTTATAGATTTAGAAATTTAAACTTAACAATTTAAGCAAGTGCAAAGAAATGAGATATCATGGAACTTGAGAGCTTCAATCAAGTTTTTTCTTTGGACAAATTCATCAAGCAAATAAGATATAAACTAATTAACTTTATATTTTTTTTTTATACTTTTAGGACGTTTTTATAGATTTAGATGTATTAGGCCATGATAAAATTACACCATTATGCCATTATATTTTATCCTGCCTTAAATAAGGGGAAGTAGTAGAGGAGAGCGCGTTACACAGTTGTGTAGCAGCGTCGCATGCGCGTGATATAGCACCGATCACTATGCTTATTACCGGATATAAATACAGAGGACAAGTCTCCTAAATCTGGACACATCCACATATCTCCCTTTTTTAGAATTCTTCTCTCTTCTGCCAAAGTAAGGTATTTTCTTCTCCTTTTCTATCACTTGCTCGATTCTTCTTTTCATCTATTAAACCATACAGAGAACAGTTCTGTAGTTTTTTTTTTTCTCTGCTTCAACTGTTGTTTTGTCCATTTTCATCTTAATCATTTCTTTTTTGACGGTTAAATCATCCATATGAATTTGTTCTCCGTCTCAGGTAACTTGAATTCGTATAACATAAATCATCTTGCTGTCATTCTGTATTATTCCGTCCGAGTAATTGTTACTTTATGACCCTTTTTTCCAATACAGACACGGTTTGAGTTTTGGGCTTGATCGAGGGGAGATCAAAATGCATAATTTCCTCTTTTTGTTAAATTTAAGACCAATCTTGTTATCCTTCATGTCTTCAGTACAATTTTCAAGGTTTTGCATTGTTTGTTTAATGAAATTGATATCATGAATCTTAATTGCTCTTCGCATCTTTCTATATTCAGGAGATTTTAGGTCAAGCAAGAAAGGGTTTACATTCGAATTTCGTTTTTTTGCTAACAATCCCAAGATGGAAGACACGTCTGTACCTTCTGGTTCTGCTGTTGAGGTAGAGGAAAGGGTTAAAAAGGAAGAAGTGCATCTCAAAGTCAAGAGCAAAGATAAAAATTCAACTGATGAAAAGGGAGAGGTGGAACTTGAATTGAAGACAAAATCTGTAGAGAAGGAAAAGCCAAAGAAGAAAGAGGACAAGGAACAGAAAGATACAAAGAAGAAGAGTAAGGAGAAGAAAGATGAAGATGAAGGCAAAGGAAACAAAGATAAAGAAAAGAAGAAGAACAAGAAGAAGAAGGGTGAGGTTGAGGAGGGTGAGGGTACTGCTAATGAAGATTCAGAGGTAGATAATGAAGCAGGAAAGGCGAAGAAAAAGGATGAGAAGAAAGATAAGACAGACAAGGAAAAAGAAGGGAAGAAAAAGGAGAAAAAAGATAAGACAGACGAGGAAAAAGAAGGGAAGAAAAAGGAGAAGAAAGATAAGACAGACGAGGAAAAAGAAGGGAAGAAAGCACATGATGAGAAGGTAAAGGAAAAGGATGAGAAGGGGGAGAAAGGTGAGAAGAAGAAGAAAGGAAAGGAGAAAAAGGACAAGCATGAAGACTCGGAGCAAGAAGGAAAAGCGACCAGTGAAGTTAAACGTAAAAGTTTGGATACTGAGGAAGAGGAAGATAAGAAACACGATGAAGAAAAGAAGGTCAAAGATAAAGAGAAGGTAGTCAATGAATCTGAGAAAGAAACAAAAAAAGAGAAGGACAAGGGAGATAAGAAGAAAGAGAAGAAACACATGGATGAAGTGGATGCGGTAGAAGAAGATGAAGGGGAAGAAAAAGAAAAGAAGAAAGGGAAAAAAGATAAGAAGAAAGGCAGCAAACACAAGGATGAAATAGATGAGGAACAAGAGGACGAAGGAGAAAAGAAAGATGAGAAGAAAAAGAAGAAGAAGAAAGATAAGAAGCATGAAGATGTAGTGGATGAAGAAGTAACAAAAGATGGTGAAGACAATAAGAAGAAGAAAGATAAGAAGAAAGAAAAAAAGGACAAGGAAGAGGAAAAGGAACACAAGGATGGAACCAAGGCTGATGTTGTCTCCAGAGAGATTGTAATAGAATCAGAAGCAGGAGAGCAGCAGGATGAGAAAGATAAGTCACAAAAAGGAGGCAAGGATAAGAAGAAAGACAAAGAGAATTGTGACAAGAAAAGGAAAAAGGGCGACAAGGATAATAAGAGCAAGGACCTGGACAAGCTGAAATTGAAGCTGAAGAACATAGATGGAAAAATTGAAGCTCTAATGGAGAAAAAAGCTGACATGTTGCGGCAGATTTTAGAAGCTGAGAATGCAAGCCCTGTTATTGTTGGGTCGGACAAAGATTCTCAAACACCTAATGTGGAATAGCCTTTTCCGCGGAATGATTTGCATGTTGATTTGCCTTTCCCTGTTGTAAGATATAATTTCCAATTTTCCGTGGCACTATATATAGTTCTATACAATTATGAACTCTTTTACTGTTGTAATATGAAGTTTTGTTTTCCTCTTTACAGTTGAATGTGAATAAAGTATGCAATCCTTTCTGCAATTAATAAAACTATTACTGCTTCAAATTATCCTTCTGTCATTAGTTTGCAGTAGAACTGAACTCTTCGTTGTTGTAAATGATAATAATCCTGTATTTAAGCTATTGAATTAGTTCATTATAGACAGTAGTTCATGAGACCTACCGAATCTGGAAGGATTATCGTTAATGTCAAATTTGAATTCTAGGATCTAATTGACTATCAGGTCAGAATGTGGTGTTAATGTTTTTAGAAGTGTATGAAGCGGGTAGTTTGGCAATCATTTTTTGGTTTTCGCTGGACAATCATTTGAGTTGTAGTAATCCATGGTGATGAAGTGATTTCTGTACTGGCGATGTCATTTTCAAGGTCATTCAAAATCTTTTTACATTCCTAATCAGGAGAAGTTGTTAGCAGATCCGGCCAGGCCAGGGAAAAGATACTGGACAAAACAGTTGGTAAGGTTTTTCGTTTTGCTACTAATTGTTGATGTTTATCTAGGCTATTTACCACTAATATCTATTTCAGATATTCTCTTCTTGTTTTGATAAGTAACCTTGAAATTAGCTAGACCATCCTGTGGTTCGAGAGCTTTCAACAGCTGCTGCTACGAAAAGTATGCTGGTCTCCATTTTCAAAGAAATTTAAATGTAAGTTTCTTGTTAAGCCTTCAGGAATTCTGTTCTAGTCTATGAAGTTAACATATGTTTGGATATATTTGAATTATAGAGACCAAATAGACCAAATATGAAGTTTGGAAATATATATCTTGAACAATTTGCCATCAATAAAAACATGGAAACCAAATAACAATATATGGATTTAATTGAATTTGAAATCATATGACATATAATTTTGAGATTTAATTTCTACATTGTTTATAGGTTTAGTGGTGAGGCCGTATCCGAATGGGAAGAGAGGGTCATAATGTTTATCTCCAACATTCATAGGCAGTTGATCCACAGTTTTGAACCATGTACTGGAAAGCTTTCCAGTGAAACCGTAATCACCAAATAGAACATCTGCAACGCCCTGGCCTTCAGTTCCAGGAAGCCATGCAGCAACAAGCGCATCAATGGAATCAACGTAGGGTTGGATTACAACTGGACGGCCAGAAACTACGACGACGACACATTTGACAGCTCCACATACATTCTGGATGGTACTCGTGCCAGGGTCAGCGATTGTCAGGTTCATGCTGTCTCCCTGAGTTTCTGCATACGGGTGTTCTCCAACTACAACAATTGCATACGAGAACTCGTTTGACTTGACAAAGTTTGTGTCAGGGTTCTCCTGGTAGACGACTTGTGTGTTTGTATCAATGGTATTATTTATGGCTTTAAGGATTGTAGTGCCTGTTAAAGATAATTAATAGAAGTCATGTCAGTTATTAAGCTTTATATTTGCAGGAGGTGGAGAGTTGAAAAATATACCAGTTGTTAGATTGTTTCCTGTCAGTCCTTGCCACTGAATTGTCCATCCACCACACTGATAACCAAGATTGTCAGCATGGCTACCAGCCACAAGTATTTTCAGAGCTTTTTTGGGAAGGGGTAGCAATGGCTTATCAGCAGATTGGCCATTCTTCAGCAGCACAAGTGATTTCCTCACAGCTTCTCTAGCTAGTTCTCTGTGTTCCTGTTTCCAAATTACATCAGCTAATTAAGTAAGTATATTCCTTCCGCTGATATGAATAACTGATGAATATATATGTAGCTAACCTGACTGCCAAGCTGGTTCACAAGACTATCATCTGCGTAAGGGTTCTCAAAAAGACCCATTGTGAACTTGACGCTCAAAATTCGTCTTACTGCATCATTAATTCGGCTCATAGGAATATAGTTGTTCTTCACCAGTAATGTGAGACCATCAATGAATTCTAAATAGTTGAATGGAACCATGATCTGCAGCATTAAATTATCAGAAAACATATGAAAACTTGATAAAGCGAAAAAGCTTTGGAAGTAAATTGACTTGCCATGTCAATTCCAGCAGTGATTCCTTCTAGGATGGAGTATGTATAATTAGCATGGGGCGGAGAGGTGATCCTATCAATGCCTTCCCAATCTGAGATGACAAAACCCTGAAAAAGCAATACACAAACATTTGTGTGCAACTCTGAAATTGTTCTTTTTTGTAAGTGATTAAGATGGAATTGATTCATGATCTCTCGTATTTTTTGGTGTTAGGAAATTTTCGTACCTTGAAGCGAAGAGTGTTTTTGAGAAATCTGGTGACCAAGTCGCGGTTAGCATGCATCTTGACACCATTCCAGCTAGAGTAGGAGACCATGACAGTGGAGACACCCTTCATTATGGAATTATAGTAGGCAGGCATGTGAATGTTAAGCAAACCATTTCTGCTTATTACTGTATTGTTCTCGTTAATACCATGTGTTGTTCCTCCATCACCAACATAGTGCTTGGCACAAGCTGCAACTTTTGTTCTGTCAAATGCAGGGAATCACTTTATCTATAATGAAGAAAAGATCTGCTGTCTTAATCATGTAAAGAAGAAAGAACTTACTTGCCAGCAACAAATGGCACACCCTTGCGAGAGTTAGCAGGAATGTCTCCTTGTAATCCAGGTACTATTTCAGTCATTGCTTGAACAATCTTATGATCTTCACTATAGCTTTCATAGCATCTACCCCATCTCGGATCTCTACAGACCTGTAGTGTAAACCCATATATAATTACAGGTGAATAGGAAACAAGTTTTTCTTTTTATATCCGAAAGAAGAACTAAAAAGAGTTACCGCAATACAAGGTGCGAAAGTATAAGGAATGCCTGTAGCTCTAACTTCCAGAGCAGTTGCAGCTCCTATCCTTTTAACAAGTTCAGGGTCCCTGTTTCAATGGCATTCACAACTATGAATCTAAATTCTAGTGAAAGATGATAATGATAATAAAATAAAAAAACAACTTGCCTGGTGGCTCCAAGGCCAATATTATGAGCGAAAATTGTTGCATTGTAGACATTGTTGTGGCCATGAACAGCATCAATCCCATAAATCATAGGAATTCCAAGTCGAGTAGATAAAGAACCCTTCTGAATCTCATTCACCATTTTAATCCATGTTTCTGCAGATGCCTGTTGTGCTGGAACACTTCCTCCTCCACTCAGCACACTCCCTACCAAAAACAAGTTAAAGTAGATTATTTATCTCTGCCATTATTTATAATCATGTATAGGGGTAAGAGACAGATGAATTATTGTTACCAATGAAGTACTTGCTCATGACTTCTGCGGAAGAAACGTTCCGTTCAATCTGTGTCATTTGGCCAATCTTTTCGGCTAATGTCATCCTTCTCATCAAGTCTTTTACTCGAACACCTACTGGTTGTTTTGGATCTTTGTATTTGATGTACTTTGCTTCTCCCATGGTTGCCCACAACACAACAAAACCCACCAAGAAGATGGGAAGTCTAGCCATTTCTGCAAATATTTTCCTTTAGCACCTAGAAAACAAACGAAATGCTGAATCAGAATACCTGTTTCAGACTATTTTTGCATAAAACAAGAAGAAACTTCAAACCATAAATGCAATCAAACAGTGAAAAGAAATCAAATTAGAGAGTATTTATAAACTGTAGAGCATTTTGTATTCCCAATTATCATTCTGATACGTTTCTTCATCCAACATTGGAAGGAAACATGTGTAAGAGAGTTTATATTATGATTTCACCATTTTAATCTGAAGAAAATCTTCAACTTACAGAAGGAAATGAGGGAGAAACAAGAATAACCCAATTCAGAATAGTTTAGGGATAGTCTAGAGATGGTATATGTACACAAGGAATTATTAAATTCAGTCTGAACAGTTGGGATTGGATGAGGATAGAATCAGATGACTTGTCTTAACTAATTTCAGTTTTTAAAATGTTTATCTATTTTTATATTACATATTGATTCATTGACTTTGATTATCTAATTGTCTGGTTTTTGCGTGTGAAAGTTGTTGTGTTTCTTCTAGTTGTTGCCTGCAATATCTTTGAATCCACTTAATCATGTAAATTTAGAATTCAACAGCTGATTTCATAACCATTGGATTGGGGGATTTGTCTCTTTATTTATGGCCATATCAAAAATATTCATCACATGAAATGATTTTCTGCCTTTGGATTTAAGACATCTTTTATAATTTGTGCATGATCAATCATAGTTTTATCAATTGATATTTATTTTAATTAGTTTTAATCAATGCACAAGAATGAAAAGGTAAATATATATATATATAAAAAAAGACAGGACAATAGATTGTTCTAAATGGCTTTGCATTTTTCGTGCATCCAACTATTCAATCAGAAAAGTCAATTCTGAAATACTGCTCAATCATAGCTTGATTAAACACCTATATACCAAAGGAAAAGCACACAGAAACTAAAAAAAATTAAATGGTGTAATACATTTCGAGCTTGTATACAGTTCGATTATTGTAAGTAAGTTTAAGGGCAAATGAACCACTTAAGAAGTTGAGATTAATTGATCAATTTAAGTAAATTCAAGAGGTAATTAGGATGTTACAAAATATAAAAAGGCATTGATTTTTAGGAGATAAAGATGTACTAATAGCACCAAATTTTGGTCAGATTGTTGAGGCTGGCCTAAATAGAATTTATATTATTGATAACTACAATTTGATTTGTAGTAAATGGTGAGTCAGATAGACAATTAATTTCTTAGTTTCAAACTAGAAGAAAAATAAAAAGTGGGTTTGAGATTTGGAAAGCTAATTAAGAAAATAAAGAACAACAAAATAAAATAAATTGCAAAACATCTAATTCAAGAAATTGGGTTCATGTTGATCCTTAGTTTTATAAGATAAACAAAATACTTATCCAAATCTTTAATTAAAGAGACTATAGAGTATGAAACTGATTAAAATATCAAGATTAATTCTAATTGAGATGAAAGAATGAAGCATGTCTAATTGAAGAATATACCGCATTAGGTTTAAAAAAGTTTATTAGTAATAGAAACTGATTAAAATTTGTTCTCAATCAATCTCGAACAAAAACACATTTGCTTAAGATCGATTTTGGCTATATGGTGCAATAGTTAAATATAATTATGAATGGAAAATAAACACTTAGTAACAGAAGATTGAATAGAATTCAAGAATCAAAAGATGAAGTGCAAAAGAGATTCTAAGAGATAATAAATAAATTGAAATTGAAGTATAAAAAACCTCACAACATTAATTAAATGTATTCTCACGCTTAGATTAGAAAATAAAACCAAGCCACACAAATAAAATTATGTAAATTTTAAATTGATCCCAAAAGAATTCACTAGTAGAAACACCTCATTTGTAACGCCTTAATTGTAAATGTTCACTTTTGAGAAAACAGACATGTTATCTTTCCTATTACTAATACTCGAGTATATGTAACGGGTTTAAGGGGAAAGGTTAGTGAGAAAAGGTCTCCCTTCTCTCTAACCTTATCACTTCCCCCCTCCTTGCTTTTCATCCGCCGCCCTCTCCCTTCTATTCTCCTCTTGCTTTCTGGAAAATATCATTTTTTTCCCATCTTCTTCATCTTCCTCACAACAAATCCTAAGTTGTTTCTATCAAGTTGAGGAGGAAGAAGGAAGCTTGTCTTCCTTCTTCCTCCTCCCCCTGTTTTTGTTTTTTTCTGTGTGTTAGTTGTTTTTCTTTTGGTGTGTATCAGCTTATTTTAGTTGGATCTATATTTTATCCCATCTCTGGATCCGTTTGAAGTACATCTGTTGGTTAAGATTTTTGCTTTTGTAATCTTTTCTGTTGTAGCAAGTGCAGAAAAGGTAGATTTTATCCGTAGATCACTGGATCTACGTGGTTGCAAAAGAAAGAACATAGATCCGAAGTTTCAGAATGGTTCAAAGCATGAAGATTGGTCTTCGGTTGTTCTGCTGCGTATATGGGGTTACGATAAATATATGCTTCAACGTTTTTCTATTTTAGTTGTACCTTTAATGGTCTTTTTGGCTCTTCGTAGTCTGTTTCTTGCCCTTGTGGATCTTGTATTAGGCTTAGCCTATATATATGTGAGGTTTTATTCCTTATAATTGTCATCATGTACTATCAATTTTATCTTTTAATGAAATTTTAGCTTTTCCTATCAAAAAAAAAAAAATGTAACGGGTTTTGTTTAAACCCATAATAAATAACCCATAATAAATAAGTTACTTTTACAAATTGACTCACAGACACGACTTTATATACATTTTTGTTCTCTATACTTAACGATTGCTTTTCTCATTATGGTCCATATGCGCTTTCTCCTCCGTCTCGTCTTGTGGCTTGTTTCATATGTTCGTGGAATAATGTTTCTCCTCTATTTGACTAAATAGTATTATGTGCGTGACGTCTTATTCTCATTACGGTCCAAATCCAAAGCATGATAAAGACTCCAGACTCACTTCAACAGGTCTGAAATGTTCGATGCGGCCCAAGCCCAACAATCTCTAAGCTTCTAACATCAGCACCTCAGAGGATCTTCTAGAATCCTACGAGATAAAAGATTCTTCACCGGGTTCAGACTCTTTGAGGGATCAGGAATCCTAGTTCCGTAAGGATTCCCACAGAAGATGACAACTTTAAACGTAATCAAACGCTATAAATACACGTATAAGCACAAGGTTTGGTACGTTAACTATTATCTCTAAACTAGTTCATATCTTTCCATTCAGTGCTAACTTATAAACTGACTTAGACATTGGAGCGGGTTTACCGGACTGTGATCCAGTCTGACTTGTAGACTATCTTGTAGATACCAACACAACGTCGATGGGTCCTGACCCATGAGGTATTGGTCAAGTGTCTTAGTGGGCTTGTCTATTCTGGCCCATAATTCTTATCAATACATATTCTTTTTTTGGTAGGAAAAGGAAAGAAAGGACAAACAAAACACCAAAAAACTAACCTGGGATTAGCCTGGGAAAGCTAACCCCAACCCGATCATCAGAAAGCATAGAAAAAAGGAAGTCCGGAGGCGACGAGAATGTGGAGACTCCTAACATCCTCATATGGCCCTCTGCAGCAAGGCGGTCAGCAACCCTGTTCTGTTCCCTGAAGACATGATCAAAGTTGATGGTGTCGAAGGAAGAACATAACCTTTTGATCCCTTTTACTAAATTTTGGCTGCTCAAACATAAAGCTTTATTTTCAGAGATAATTTTAACTGCTTCCAAGTTGTCAGATTCCACGAGCAGACTTTTTACACCCAGACTTTTGGCGAGCCTAAGCCCAGAGAAGATTCCCTAGAGCTCAGCAGTGAAGGAAGATCCCACTCCTAGGTTCTGAGCAAAGCCAGACACCCAAGCACCACCAGCGTCTCTTAAGACCCCACCAGCCGCAATCCTACCATCTGGCAGACAGGAGCCATCAGTATTCAACTTCACTGTCCCTTCACCAGGTCTACTCCAACCCACTAAGTGAACCTCATTCCTCTGGCTAGTATTAGATAAACTCTCCTCCTTAAAGCTCTTAATAATAGTGTTAATTTTTTTAGAGAAAAAAGCAAGTAAATTAGGAAAGATACCTTCTCCAAAAATATTAGCAATCCTCCACTGCCAAAGCTGGTGACAGACAACGGCAAAGAGAATAGCACCATGCTCCAGCTCAGGCAATAACAAACCCTTAACACCATCTATAAACCAATCATGACTAGGATAGGCCAAGAAATTTGGTAGCAAATGACCCGGTAGAATTTCCCTCCACACATTTTTGCTCTTCACACAATCTCTAAGAGCATGGCAGGTAGTTTCAGACTGGACTATGCATCTACTATAAGTATCAGCCTCTACTAAATGCCGTCTTTTCCTTTCCACGTTTGTAAGCAACCTGTCTTTAGCACCAAGCCACAGGAAACTCCTAATACGACAGGGAACCTTCAAGGCCCAAATGTTCTTCCAAGCGACAGAAGGAGGAGAGTCCAAGTTGATATAGAACGCCTCAAACGCAGATTTACAGGAATAGGTCCCGTTATTCATAAGGGACCAACAGTGAATATCCTCATCTTCCTCCTTACTACTCACTTTAACTCCCATAATCTTCAGGAGCATTTCCAGATTTAGGCAGGCCTCAAAATTCGACCAAATCCAATCTCCCTCTGAGTCCACCACATCAGCAATACTCCAATTATGGATCTCCAGAGGCGGAGGAGAAGTACACACCTCTAATAAAGGCTTCATCCCCAGCCAGGTGTCGTTCCAAAAACTAATAGATTTGCCATTGCCCATCGGCCAACCAATCCCAGAGCAAAACTCTGAGAACATTGCATTAACTCCTTTCCATAAGAAGGAACAATTAAGAGCTCTCTCTTTAGGGCCCCCAAAACCTTATCCTTTCTGTATTTCCCACACAATAACCGAACCCATAGAGCCGACGGGGATTGCCACATTCTCTAAAGAAGCTTCATTAACATAACTTTATTATTGTCTCTAGCTTGTTTAATCCCTAAACCTCCCCTATCTTTAGGTTGGCAGACTTCTTTCCAAGGAACCAGATGAACTTTATTCCCCTCTTCCAAGTTTCCCCACAAGAACCGATGATTGATTTTATCAAGGCCATTAAGAACAGGTTCTGGCAACTTACAAGCTTGCATTAAGTGATTGGGAACAACACAGTTCACCGATTGGATCAAGGTAAGCTGGCCCGCCAGAGAAAGGGATTTAACTTTCCAATTAGCACACTTCTTATTAGTTTTGTCAAAGATCTCTTTAAAAGAAGCTTTCGAAACTCTATCACTGTGGAGAGGAACCCCCAGATAGTTACCAAAGGCCTTGGTTAGAGGGATATCGAAAATCTCACTCAATTTATTACAGACTCTTTGGTCCATATTATTAGAGCACAACATCCTAGACTTTTGGATGTTAAGCTTTTGACCTGAGGCAGAACAAAAGTTAGTAAGGATATCCATGATCACACCAATTTGCTCCTCACTTCCTTCCACAAAGATCATCACATCATCAGCAAAGAACAAATGAGTGATAGGGGGACATAATTTATTAATGGAAACCGGATGAAGCCTCCCAGTGCTAACAACATCTTGGATAAGATGAGTAAGCCTCTCCATAATGATAACAAATAAGAACGGGATCATAGGATCCCCCTGACGGATACCCCGGGAAGGAGTAAACTCCTCAGATAAATCCCCATTAATCAAAACTTGGAAGACATGAGAAGAGATACAAACCTCAATTAATTTTCTCCAATTATCCGGAATCCCAGCTCTCTCCAAACAGTCCAGAAGAAAACTCCAGTTAATCCGATCATAAGCTTTTTCCAGATCCAACTTAAGAGCCACAATACCACGCTTACCCTTTTTGACCTTCATCGAATGAACCATCTCCTGTGCAATCATAATGTTATCCATCATCTATCTCCCCGGGACAAAACTACCTTGATTCTGGCTAGTAATCTCAGGAAGAATACACTGAAGTCTATTAGCCACGATTTTGGTAACCACTTTATAAATCACATTGCAAAGACTAATAGGTCTCATCTGTAAGAAAGAGGAAGGCTTCTCCACTTTAGGAATCAGGACCAGAAGAGTTTTATTCACAAGCCTAATATCCTCAGACCCTTCAAAAACCCCTTTAATAAAACTGTATACTCCCTCATTTACAGTTTCCCAATGCTTATGATAAAAGTCAGTCGGGAGCCCATCAACCCCAGGAGCTTTAGAAGCACCTATGCTAAACACTGCCTGGCCAATCTCTTTCAGATCAATAGGGTGAAAAGCTTCAATAACCTTATATTCACAAACCGTCGAAAACGTAGACCTAGACAGAGCTCCATCCAAATCCACCGGGTCTTCTTTAAATAACTCTTTGTAGAAATTGAGGGCCAAAAGACGGATCTCCTCATCCTCATAAACCCAATTACCATTAGGATCTTTGATAGCATCAATCCGATTTTTATGTCTTCTGATAACCGTAGACAGATGAAAATACCTTGTATTACGATCTCCATCTTTAATCCAAGACTTCCTTGTTTCTGAAACCAAAGTAACTCCTCTTGCTTCAGCACTGCTTCCAACTCATTATAGAGGGATCTAAGGAGACAACTTAGACTATGATCAAACTTGATTTCTAAGATACGTTGGATGCCTTCCATCCTTCTCAGAATTTTCTGTTTCCTCCTGATAATATGGCAAAAAATGTTCTTATTCCAGCTCACCACATTACTTCTGAAACCCTCCGCAGCCAATAAGACATTAGAATGGGGTTTCCAATTATCATGCACAAAGTTCTTAAACTCCGGGTGAGATTCCCAAGCCACAAGATACCTAAAAGGTCTTTCCCCTCTCGGACGAGGAGCCCTCACCAATCTGACTAGGATAAGACAATAATCTGAATGAAGGAAGGGAAGATTCAACACAGCCGCATCCGAAAACCTGCTCTGAGCAACTCTATTGGCATAGACTTTGTCCAAACGAACAAAGGTACTATTACGTTTCCAAGTAAATTTATGTCCAGCAGCACCAAGATCTGTAAGACCACACAAATCCATATCATTTCTATGATTAAGACACATATTAATATAGTGGTTCCCTCCCCCTCTTTGATCACTCATGACCGCGATATCATTCAAATCACCGGCAACAAACCAGGCCACCACCATACTCCTACTTAACGAAAACAAAACCCCCCAAAGACGTTTACGATTGGCCAGAATAGGATCAGCATACACAATAGTGATAATGAGGGGTTTATTACCAGGGTAAGTAACTTTACTATGAATAAATTGTTTATCCATTTTTACAATATCAAATTGAACCAGATTAGGCTTCCAAAAAAGCCAAATACCACCAGCTCGGCCAATAGCCTCTACTCTGACACACTTCCAACTTCTAAATAAATTAACCACCTCATCTGCTTTAGCTCCACTGATCTTAGTTTCCAGTAAAGCAAAACAAGACGGGTTGAACTGTTTAATTAAATCCTTAACATGGATACGGGTCGCATTGCTTGCCGCTCCTCTAACATTCCATACAAACAAATTCATCAAAAGAGGACAACAAACACATGCCCAACCAAACTAAACCAAATATTTGTTTGGGGCTCCTACGAGCCTAGAAGATGTAAATGCAGACCCCCTTTTTTCCATGAAACCAAAAGAAGTTTGGATAGTTTTATGACTACCCTTAAGCTTCTTCATATTCATCTTATTAACCCCTATGGTTTTCCCATTTCTAGCCTCAATACTGAGTTTAGAAAAACTAACCTCTTTATTCAACTCTGAAACTTGAGGAATTTGAACCAGAGGACCATTCTGGGAGACTTCTTTGGATTCAAATAGAGGGTTGACTGTCTCCATATTATTTTCAGCTGGATCTGCAGGTTCTAAGTCCGACATCTCTAACTCTGCTTGATCATCAATAGGTTTAGGGTCTTGCTCTTCATCCACGGGAAGAACCCCAAATCTGGAACCAGAACATACCTCCAAAGGGTTGCTAGAAGTCACACCTTTCTTTGAACTAGCTAACTCCTTACTGCCATAATCACTCTAGAGCAGGATCTGATCATTAATAATGTCAGGAGGGAGATTATTGGCAATAGGAGCGCGTGTCCTTCTTCTCCCAAAACGCTTTGCAACCATCAGGGTCCGAAACTCCTCCCATCCCCTTGGATACCCTCATCCTTGGCTATGATAACATCAACAACATCCTCCTTGACCTTCCTCTTCTTAGGACAACCCTCATAAGTATGTCCAAATATCCCACATTCATAGCAGATATTATGGATCCCTTCATACTCAATAAAATATATTGTATGTTGTAAACAAAATTTAGACAAAAGGGGTTTAGCTAGATCTATTTCAATACAAACCCTAGCAAATTTGCCTCTTTCAGCTCCAATAGTGGTTTTATCCACATGATGGACTCTCCCAACAAGTCCAGCAATTTTCTTTAGGAATATTTCATTATAATACTCAATTGGGAGACCCAGGAATCTCACCAAGACAGAACCCTATTAACTGAACAATCCCTAGGGTTAAAGTTAGGGACCCAAGGCCTTATGGCCAGAACATGATTAGATATAATATATGGACCCCATTAATAACCACCTCATAATCCTCAGCCTGTGTAAACTTAATCACATAATAATCATTTTCTAAATCAGTGATACTGACTTTCCCTTTTTTAGCCCATTGCGCACGGATTCTTTGAGCAAAATAATTAAATCCAATTTTTTTTCCCTAGGACAGTCACTATTAGGGACAACTTCCATTTAGAACGCAATGACCGTTTATCAGCCGAGGTCAAACGAATCACCGGACACAACGGGTCTTGTTCCTCATCCTCCTCATCTGAATCTGATAGAATTTTGTCTAAGTCTTCCTCCTCCATCCCTCCGTGTAAGGATGGATCCTCCTCCACAACACCCATGACCGTATCCTTCCAAGATAATTTAGTCAATCCTGGGCACAAAGAGGAAACAATTGCCTCCGAAAGGCCCCCCATCGCAACCTCTTGGCTGTAACCCAAAATTCCCGAATCCTTCACCCCCAACCCTGCACCATGTGTTGGTCCCGTGTAATGTAATAGGATTAGTTCCAAGGGGGGGGGGTTAGGAACTAATGTAACTTTTTCGCTTAATTGCTGACTTAATTTAATTCTTTAACCAACTTCAGTTAGTTTAGGTCAGCAAGGTTGAGCGCGATGCAAGACAGCTTTAGTCAGAAGCTGACTAGAACCGTTTTACTTGTGAGTTGGGAATTAACACTTAAGGTCAGCTTCCAACTCAGCACTCTGATTACTCAGCGTCAGCTTATACAGATTATATACTGAGTAATTTAAACAAGCAACACACACACACATATATATATATATATATATATATATATATATATATATATATATATATATATATATATATATTGGGAGAATGGTTAGAAATTACTCAGTAGTCTTATCCTGGTTCGGCCTCACCGCATACGTCCAGTCCCTAGAATCCTTCCGGGCTTTTTCAATCCACTACTGAGCTCTTTAAAGGTAGAGCACAAACCGTTTACAAGCAATTGAGTATGCAAGAGTACCGTCCTCTATTCGTCTACTCAACCCTACTGAGCGTTATAACCAAACACTAAGATTTTCTTTACCGCTGAGTACTAAAACCGAGTACTCAGCACCACTCTCTCAATCTTTACAATTGATACAAATTTGTTCTTTCTAGATGAAGAACACTTTAGATGAATACAAATTCAATTTAGACTTTTACACAGAGATAGGATTTGGGTGTAAGAATTTGCTTTTTCTTGTTTGTATGTGCTTGTATGTATGCTTTTCTTTTTGTACTTCGGCAAAAGATCCAAGTGATGAACTTGTCCTTTTATAGTGAAATCTGATGCTTCAATCATTTGAATTCGGATGTATTCGTTGAATTCAAACGGTCTTCTTGCGTCATTGATAGGGGTCAAAAACATCTATCTTTGGGTACGGTTTTAGAACGGTTTTTTAGCGTTATTTAGTTAATAAGCGAGCAATTCTCGCATTTAAATGCTTTTGTGTGAGTTAGTTAGAAATTGGAAATGTTTTATTTACTTTTCGTTGTTCAGGCTCGTTTTATGATCAATTTAGGCAAATACGGCCAAAATGGCATGCTTATTATAATTCCGTTATCTTTTGAAGCTAATTGATCCATCAAAAGTCGCACCAAACGAAGCGTTTGCTCAAAATAAGCGATTGGCGGGTCAATTTAGCCTTTGGACTAATGTTGTTTAGAGTTTATGTGCGTGTGCAGGTTAAAACATGATCAATTTCAGGCAAAAATCGTGTCTCGGGGACCCCCGGCAGTCGCTCGGCGAATTGAGCATTGGTGAGCAGCCCAGGCGCTGCTCGGCGAGCTGCCCAGGCACTGCTCGGGCACTGCTCCTGCTCGCGACGAGCAGTGCCTGCTCGCCGAGCAGCTCGCCCTGCTCAGCGAGCAGACCTGCGGGAATTGGTCAAAAAGACCAATTCCGCCCCCACAACTCCACGATCGGTCCCACGACTTCCCACCTGCATAAGGACACGAAATAGGTCAAGAAGAGGGCCCGAACCGCGTCTATAAATAGGATTTTTCCAATGTAAATTAGATATCTTTTATCTTTTGTAATTTTCTTAGCTTTTCATCTTGAGAAATCCTCTCCACCTCCTCCATATCCTTCAAACCTCCATTGAAGACACCTCCGAAGCTCCGCTCACCGAGGATTGCTCAAGCTCCATCCTTAAGTCCTAGGAAGACGCCTGCATTGGTAGACAGGTTCCCTGAAAGGGATTTTTCTTCTTTTATATTCTGTCTAGCCTCTGATCCATGTTATGAATCCTAGGCTCATTGTATCTTCGTGACAATACTTTCATCTTTGATATATATTATAGTTTTTGTTCATTCAATTGTTTTAATGCTTTAATCTTTGTCTTACGCTTTGTCTGATTGGTTTAACTCATTCGATAATCCCAAAATTAAGTTGGCACATATTGCGAGCTGAATCTGACCTAGTCAGTTCCTATAGGATTGACGACCCTATAGAAGATTAAGCCCAAATTGCTGAGCCTTAGAGCTAGTTTCGGCCTTACAAGGGAATCACGAACTAGGGACTTTAGGAGGATAGGTCGGGTTAATCGCCTCGGACACAAGTGACTTAGATTTTAATTCAATTTCTTAAACAATCTATTTTCATTATCATCGTATCCCTTCATGTTCCTTCGGATAATTGCATTGGTAAAAGATCACCTAGGAGTAGTTTAACTTAATTAGGCGTAGAATAACTTAGTTAGAATCAGATAACTTAGCTAGGAGTAGTATAATTCAACCTAGGAGTAGATTAACTTAAGAAAAACAAACTCAAAACCCCCTAAGCCTAGATAACACCTGAAACCAAGTAACTCGATACTTGCAGAAATAAATCCTGTGGACGATACCTGGACTTTTTCAAAAATTTATTACTTGATAACGACGGGGTACACTTATCCCTAAGATCGGCCTCATTCACGTGAGGCCGCGTCAAGTTTTTGGCGCCGTTGCCGGGGATTTATTTCTTCTGCAATATCGAACCAAAGGTCGATTTGTTAGTTTAGGCATTCCTTTGTGAATATCTTTGTTAATATCATCTATACTTGTTTATAATACTTATACTTGTTCATATCATACTTGTTTATATTTGTCTATAACTTATACTTGTCTATACTTATACTTGTTTATATCATTTTTTTTACTTGTCTATACTTATACTTGTTTATATCATTTATACTTGTCTATACTTATACTTGTTTATATCATTTAGACCTATCTATACTTGTTTATATATACTTGTTTATAAATAGCTTATACTTGTTTATATATTACCCTTTATACTCTTCTTTTTGTGAATATTTGTTTTTTTAATTTCTATTGTTATTCCTAATGATTCTTCTTTTTGAGAAAATGGCTAGAAACAATGGAAATAAGGAATCTGTTACGCATTTGCTTAACTTCCTATCTACCCACGAAGACCAAACTGACGATTTGTATGCCTCAATTAAGAATTTATGCATACAAAAAGGGATCCTAGTTGATTCAACCGCGGACGGATCAATTAAAGAACCCAATTTGGCAGGTCAGGTTGATCAGGTAATATCTTTTCCTATTAGCAATGAAGAACTGATCCCTAATTATGAGAAACCAAAAGTTTCAATGTTAATTGAAGAATCAATTGAAATTGAACCTCTAGAGAAGAATCCAAAAATAGAAGAGTTCGGGTTTGCTACATGTCCAGAAATTTTCATTCTCTTTGATCTACCTAGAGAATCAAGAAGGGAGCAAACTAAACTTTTTTCATAATTTATTTAAATTTGATCCTTTGTTTTCATTAAAATTCTTTGAAACTGATAATCCGTTTTGCAGGTACGGATTATTTATTCAGGAATTTGAATTCCTAACGCGAATGTCAGCATACACCTAGGAGGGAATTCTATGTCAAGCTCACCGACTATAACGTAGCGCTTCTTGGGAGGCAACCCAAGTTCTAATAAAACTTTTCAGGTTTATTTTATTTATATTATACATTGATCTTTTAGTTTAGTTTTCTTTTACGTTTTTTTTTAGTGTTCGGGTTTAAAAAAAAAAAAATTTCTCGGACCCCCTGCCTGCCAGCTCGCCAAGCTGGCCTCGGCGAGCTGGAAAAAAACTTTAAAAAAATTATTTTTTTCCCCGGACCTCCTGCCTGCCAGCTCGCCGAGCTGGCTCGGCCAGCTCGGGCGAGCTGGGCACTGCCGCTGGGCACTGCCGCTGGGCACTGCGCCCAGCCCGCTGCTCGGCCGAGAAAAGCAACGGTTCGGGATTTTTTCCCGAACGGAGCTGAAATAAATAAATAAATAAATAAAAATTGGCACCGCAAATTATCAAGTTTTTGGCGATTGCGATAAAATCAGTAGGTTGTCTTCTCCACCCTAACTTTTTGCACTTGTACTTTATGGTTTGTGATGCAATGTTGGAACTTATTGCATATTTTTAGTGTGAGGAGGAGGGGTAGACAAACTTACAAAAATTGTATAATTTTTAAAATTTTGTTGCGTCGTGTCTAGTTTAGTTTTGCGTTTTTCGGGTTTTATTTAGGTTTTGCATGTTTAGGACCTAAAACCGTGAACCTCCTTCGAATCTAAACTTCGTTATTTGTCCTTGAGGACTGAGAACCGAATCTAAGATTGCATGACAACTAGTTTAGGTGTAGGACACAACCCTTGTATCTGTAAAAGCATGAGCTAAAGTTTGCATTTAGACCCTACTTTTGAAGAAATGCTAAAATCATTACTTAGGTAGATAACTTAAGAATTGAAGGCATGTGATATTAAACTTGAGTTTGGGGAGAACTAGTAAACACAAAATTGAAACCCAAAGAATTGTGAGTTGAATTTGAGCCCAAGAGCGAACATCAAAAAGCTCTTTTTCTTGACATTTTTGTGTGAATGCTTTGACTTGTGGAAAGATTACAGACTTTGCACCTAATACTGTGTTGAACCTACATGCAATGATTTGAGATGATAAACGATGAATCAGCCTCATTAGAATTAACCCTTTTCTTTACCTTATTTTCTTTTTTTCATCCACTCTAGGAAGCCCCTTTGAGCCTATATTTTTGTAGTTTATAGATTTTTCTTTCGTTCTAACCCAATTTTTGCAAACCATTATTTGGTTTGCTACTTAACCCTAAGTTTTTGCAAAGCTCACATCGAGCCTTTGTCGTTTCTAGCGCTTTATCTTTGTTTATGGCATCATAGTAGCAAGCCAAAAGGCTAAGAAGTGAATGAGCATCACTATCCCAAAAAGAAAAAAAAAGAAAAAAAAAGAGAGAAAAACAGAAAAAGAAAAGAAAAGAAAAGAGACGAACAAAAAGGGGAGAACTTCATTCCCCAGTTCTTAAAATCAAAACGTCTCAAGAAAACGTCCTAAAAAAGAATAATGAATGAATAAAAAGCTCAGTCACTTCATATTTGCTAAAGCCATTTGAACTTTGTTTTTCTAGCGCTAGAACTATTAACCATTGTTGTACCTTTAACCCTCTAACCACATTACAACCCCAATTCGAGGCTGTTTTTGATATCATCGGAGTCATATAGCATAGTAGAGGAACTCGGATGAACGTGCAAAATCAACGTAATCCTAAGCAAGAACATAAGCCGAGAGTAAACACTTTAGCCACCAAAATTGTGTGAAATGAGTGAACTACCTATGGTGAGGTGTTTTACTTAGCGATCCCCTCAAGCTCGTTTAATCGAACATGTGTCCTTTTTCTTAAAACATATGACCTATGATAATTGAAATGCGGCTTTTGGATATCGTGTCTCTACTTTGTATTTCCGAATGCATGTGATTACAGATGCTCGAAATTGTGTCAAGCACCTAGTCAAACCGGGAGGTTTTCTAGCTTGCTTGTGATTGCGGGTTTAGTTTTTTAGTTTACTTGGGGACAAGTAAAGTTTTAAGTACGAGGAGGTTTGATAGGGGTCAAAAACCCCTATCTTTGGGTACGGTTTTTTAGCGTTAGTTAGTTAATAAGCGAGCAATTCTCGCATTTAAATGCTTTTGTGTGAGTTAGTTAGAAATTGGAAATGTTTTATATACTTTTCGTTGTTCAGGCTCGTTTTATGATCAATTTAGGCAAATACGGCCAAAATGGCATGCATATTATAATTTCGTTATCTTTTGAAGCTAATTGATCCGTCAAAAGTCGCACCAAACGAAGCGTTTGCTCAAAATAAGCGATTGGCGGGTCAATTTAGCATTTGGACTAATGTTGTTTGGAGTTTATATGCGTATGCAGGTTAAAACATGATCAATTTCAGGCAAAAATCGTGTCTCGGGGACCTCCGGCAGTCGCTCGGCGAATTGAGCATCGGTGAGCAGCCCAGGCGCTGCTCGGCGCGCAGCCCGGGCGCTGCTCGGCGAGCAGCCCAGGCGCTGCTCGGCGAGCTGCCCAGGCGCTGCTCGGCGAGCTGCCCAGGCACTGCCCAGGCACTGCTCGGGCACTGCTCCTGCTCGCCGAGCAGGCCCTCAAAGGCCTGCTCGGGCGAGCAAGGAGCCTGCTCGCGACGAGCAGTGCCTGCTCGTCGAGCAGACCTGCGGGAATTGGTCAAAAAGACCAATTCCGCCCCCACGACTCCACGACCGGTCCCACGACTTCCCACCTGCATAAGGACACGAAATAGGTCAAGAAGAGGGCCCGAACCGCGTCTATAAATAGGATTTTTCCAATGTAAATTAGATATCTTTTATCTTTTGTAATTTTCTTAGCTTTTCATCTTGAGAAATCCTCTCCACCTCCTCCATATCCTTCAAACCTCCATTGAAGACACCTCTGAAGCTCCGCTCACCGAGGATTGCTCAAGCTCCATCCTTAAGTCCTAGGAAGACGCCTGCATTGGTAGACAGGATCCCTGAAAGGGATTTTTCTTCTTTTATATTCTGTCTAGCCTCTGATCCATGTTATGAATCCTAGGCTCATTGTATCTTCGTGACAATACTTTCATCTTTAATATATATTATAGTTTTTGTTCATTCAATTGTTTTAATGCTTTAATCTTTGTCTTACGCTTTGTCTGATTGGTTTAACTCATTCGATAATCCCAAAATTAAGTTGGCACATATTGCGAGCTGAATCTGACCTAGTCAGTGCCTATAGGATTGACGACCCTATAGAAGATTAAGCCCAAATTGCTGAGCCTTAGAGCTAGTTTTGGCCTTACAAGGGAATCACGAACTAGGAACTTTAGGAGGATAGGTCGGGTTAATCGCCTCGGACATAAGTGACTTAGATTTTAATTCAATTGCTTAAACAATCTATTTTCATTATCATCGTATCCCTTCATGTTCCTTCGGATAATTGCATTGGTAAAAGATCACCTAGGAGTAGTTTAACTTAATTAGGGGTAGAGTAACTTAATTATGCGTAGAATAACTTAGTTAGAATCAGATAACTTAGGTAGGAGTAGTATAATTCAACCTAGGAGTAGATTAACTTAAGAAAAACAAACTCAAAACCCCCTAAGCCTAGATAACACCTGAAACCAAGTAACTCGATACTTGCAGAAATAAATCCTGTGGACGATACCTAGACTTTTCCAGAAATTTATTACTTGATAACGACAGGGTACACTTATCCCTAAGATCGGTCTCATTCACGTGAGGCCGCGTCAAGTTTTTGTTCACTGGTCAGCATACAGTTTTGCAAGCCAATCTTGTCGTCTGATTTTAGCAGGCGTCAGGCTTGTCTTCTTCCACCAGGTTCGTCTTCTAGCGCCAGTTTCGTCTTTTAGCCACATGCCAATTGACCCATGCGTCTCGAAACTGTCTGCTTGCGTAATTCCAAAGCTTCTGAATTGGCACAGATCCTTGTCGATTTTTGTCTTTTAGTTAACGGATCATTGACGCTGTCCTGATGAACACTCAGCTTGACTTTAATAGACGTTACCTTCGATCTTTATCTTTGGCGAGGCTGAGTCACGTTCTACTCAGCTTCTTCGGTCAGCTTCATCTTCAAGCATTTGTTCTGAAGAAGACTTTTCTTCTATGATGCTGAGTTGTGTTCTACTCAGCTTCTGTGGCTCATGCTGACTTCGTCCTGTCTTACTTTTTATTTCTGTTCTCATTTATACATATACTTATCATTGAACAAACATATTAGTACAATTAAATCAAAGCACTTAAATTTAATTGTCTTTAATCATAGAATTAACTTAAATAATTTTGTCAAATCAAAATCATGTGGAAAGGTGTTTCAACAAACTCCCCCATTTTGATGTTGGCAAAAATATTTAATTGTGGAACTCAGCATCGAAGTTCCCCATGATTGATTTACCTTTTATTCTTCTGAAGTTACTCCCCCGTAAGGGTTGCATCTATTGACTTAAATTAAGACATGCCTTTATTGACTTAGTTCAATTCTAGACCTTTTAAGATCTAATTCAGATGAGCCTAGGTCAGCGTTCAGAAGCTGGTCAATTCATGGAACATAGTTATTACTCAGTGTCAATTATAAATGTCATAGTTGTGTGCTGAGTATATTTTACTTGTATTTTCCTTATATTTACAAGATTTAATTTGTTGTTCAATGAATAGTTAGGTATGACAGATCAGCATATAAGCACAATAGGTAAGCATCGCATATGTGAAGTCAGTTTGGATAAAAGATGCTTATATAGATAGTCAGCATAACAAACTAGAACATGCCAAATATAAAGTTACAAGTCTAAGACTATTTCTAATCTATCTCTTTATGTTGACTTGAACTTGGTTGGATTTGCCTTTGCCCTTGGCAGTTTTTTGTTGCTGACTTGGGTTACTTGGGTCAGCAGAAGTTGAACCAGGCTTCTGCTGAGTTCCGGCAGCTGACTGAGATATCTCCCCCTGTTTCTGCTGAGTTCCAGCAGCTTGCCTTAGGCGTTCTTTCTCCCCCGTTTTGCCAGCATCGAGTGTTGGAAGAGGAGGATAGAAGGTCCCCTGTTGAACAGCATGAGTCAGTTTTGTTGAGTACAGTTGGAGTTGACTCGTACTCTCCCTAAGACCTTGGAAGACTTGTAGGCCATCGAACATAGTGGAAGCGGGGATCTTAATATTAGTACTGAGCATGCTTAGCAGATATTCTTGAGATTTCCCGATCCAAGTTATTGACTCTGTCATACGGGCATATGATTGATGATACATCCTGAGTAGGGCAGTGTCATATTGTTGACGTTGAGTGTTTGTGTGCCGGACCTGCGTAAGGGTAGATTGAGTGCATTGCAGAATCTCATTTGTCTTCACTAGGTCAGTGTCCATTTCCTCTCTATTCAGGTTGAGTAAGCGAATGGCTTCACCAATCTGTTCGATGGAACACTGAGAGGAGGAGGAGATCAGGTCACGAGCTCCGGTCAGCTCAGAGGTCAGCTGGGAGAAGTATTGATTGACCTCAGCAGAGGTTGCATATGTTGAGTTCACAGCTGATAAGACATTAAGTTGACCTTGGATGGCGTTCATATGATTCACCAGCATCAGCTGGAGTTCGGCCAGCTTCAATATTGACTCTTGCTTGGGCTGTTGAGATGTAAAAGACGTCATGACACTCATCAAGTCTTTGAGACCCTTGATTTCGGCGAGAAGCTGAGTGACAGAGGAGATTTGTGTTGGCTCAACATGAACAGACCCAGTAGCATCGGCATTAGTTTGATGAATATCCTGAAGTAGAGCTTGAGCTGAGTCGATAATCTTCCTGCCAGACTCAGAATCATTTAAGTAGGCATAGGATTCATCAGTTTGTGGTTCAGAGGCCGAAATCTTGTCAGCACCGGATGGAGGAGGTTTTTGGTGCTGGGAAGTAGAGGTGCCAGCTTGGTCGGCAGCTGCACTTTTATCTAGGTCAGCAGCAGGAGTTGACTGGTTGTCATTCTGCTTTGAAGGAGTAGGAAGAGATGGATCAACAGAGATATTGACCTGCTCAGTGTCAGTCTGAAGTTGAGTAGGTTTTGAAGGTTGAGGCAACTCAGAACTATCTTGAGCAGGATTTTCCTTTGCTAACTCTTTGTCTTGAGCAGCAAGGACTTCGAGCACTTGCCCAGTGGAAGGTTGAGCAGAAGTGTCGGCAGAGATTGGACCCTTAGGAACTGTTGGGTCGGCTTATTCCTCAGCTCGAGAAACAGAGGCTTGTTTTTCCTTGAGTTGTTCTAGAGTGGGCTTAGTGACAGTGGAGAAGAATTGGAACTGAAGCTCGGTGAGGTCAGTGATTGGATCTATGAGTGGAGAGTCATCCATCAAATCAATAAGGTTGGGCTTTTGAGCCTTGCGTTTGAAACGCTTGTCCGTACTGTCCTTAAGAGTTTTGGTTGGTGGAGTAGGATCAGCAGGAATAGATTCAAGAGATTCAGAGGAGGAGTTAAGGTCAGTGCCAGGGCCTTCCATGACCTTTTCCTTCACTGGTGACTCAGCAGGATGCTCAGCTTGGTCAGCATCTACTGGTTTACTTTGCTCAGCATCACCCAACTTATCAGCTTGAGACTGACCTCCAGTATTATCCAGTTCTTCCTCCTTATCAGTAGGAGTCTTCTCAAGGTCAATTTCTTGACTCCGCACAAAGTGTGATTCGGGAGTAACCACGAAGTCAAGTGGGTTAGCTTCGATCGGCGTTAACCCAGAGGTTTTCTTCCTCTTTAGAGGCATTTCAGGGGTTTCCTCACTTTCTTCCTCAGGCTCAACTTGCCCTTTCTGCTTCTCCGCTGACTTAGGTTCCCCTTGAGCTTGCTCAGCAGCTGCTTTCTTTGCACTGGAAATTATCCGAATTTTCTTCGGAGCTATGTTAATATCTCTTGCGGAATGATCAGCTTTCCGCTTCTTATCTTGCCTAGTGCGGTCAGTGGGTTCCTTCTCACCCATCACTTTCTTCCCTTTCATGGTCAGCGCATCCTGTGCTGCTTCAACCATATTATCCCCTTCTTTATTTTCAGCCGGTTCCTCTTCAACCGCTGCCCCCTTTCCTTTCTTAGGCTTAATAGGTTGATTATAGGCTAAGCCGAACAGTAGTGCCGCTGTGATTTCCGTACCCCAAATCTCAATTTCTTCGACTAAGCTCACCTGATGGTCCGGAAGAATTTGTATGATGAGGGAGCCCATTCTGAGTTTCCATGTACTTCGTTGGAATGCGTCGATAAGGAAGACGGGCATGTTGAGCGGTTTAAAGTTCAACATGTGCCAGATGAAGCACTGCTCAAAATTGGAAGCTGAGGAGGAGGCGTTGATCTTAGGGAATAGGAAGTTGGTCAGGATGTAATGAGCCATTTTCTGAGGCTGACCCATGCACGTACTAGCTATTTCTCCTTTATGGTCTTTGGGTTTACATAACTCAGTAGGGTAATCGATTCGTGAGTAGTCGTTCGTGGTTCTGAGTTCTGAACCTTTGGCTGTCAGCTTCAACAGTTTAGCGAGATAGGACGGAGTGATCGTGATGTCCTTGCCTTTGACTTTAGTGACTAAGTGGTCAACATCATCTTTGGCAACTCTGAGATTCGTATAGAATTCTCTTACTAACTGTGGATAGGTAGTGCCGGGGAGAGAGAAGAGCTCGGTCCAGTCGTTTTTGGAGATCCATTCACAAAAAGGTTTCTCAGCCGTTACAAAGCCTGGGGAGAACCAACGGCAACGGACACATTTCTGTATGTTTTTGTATACGGGGAGGAATACCTTCTCCTTAGGTTGCTTCTTCTTCTTCTTTTTCTTCGAGGGAGTTTCTTGGTCAGCTTGAGGGTTTTTGCTAGAGGTGCTGACTTTAGTTTGGTCATGCTGACCTTGCTCTTGAGACTCAGTGGAAGTCTCTTCATAGTCCTGCTCAGCAGGAGACGAAGGATTTTCATCGGAGCGATTTTCGTCGTAATCGGCACCGGAGATGTTCTGAGAATCGTTAGACATGATTCTTTAAGAGAGTTTGAGAGGATTTGGGATTTGGGATTTGAGAGAAAGAGATAAATTGAATGCCAAGGATTTCAAATGTAAAGAGGGATTAGTGGGAATTCATCCACTATTTATAGAAGTGCCGAGTTGATCTGATAGGTCGGAATGGCGGTTTGACCTCAAGATGATCAATCGACAGTTATCTCTAGCATTTATGACACATTCGGCGTATGTGTTTTCTAATTATTACGCTTACGTCATCCTAGGTGGCTACTTAATGCGCGTGCTAGCATTTATTGTGCAACTGGCTTCACTCAGTATCTAGAATACTAAACGTTCTGAGTGCTCAGTTTTACGTAGAAGAAATATTTGTATGTTTAGTAACTCAGCTTATGATAACCACTCAGTATGTATGCCTACTCAGCATAAGGTGATTTTATGTAATTCATATTAGCTCAACATGCAAAAGTTACTAATCACTCAGCATGTAAAAATCACTCAACATTCATTTAAGCGCAGAAAACTATTGAAGAGGATTAGACATACCGATAGCTTCCCTTAGTATGTTAAATTGCTCACGAGCCAAGGGCTTCGTAAAGATATCCGCAAGCTGTTCATCTGTTGGAACATAGGTCAGCTTGATCTCACCCTTGAGTACATGGTCTCTGATGAAGTGATGCCTAATGCTGACATGCTTCATCATGCTGTGTTGGATTGGATTTTTGGATAAGTCAATGGCACTCTTGTTGTCGCATTTGACTTCGATTGTTTCAGTTTGTACTCCATAATAGGGGTGAGCATGGTCCGGTTTGGTCCAAAAACTGAACCAAATCGAATTGGACCGAACCAAATTATCTCTATTTTTTAAGACCAAACCAAACCAAATTATAATTCGGTTTGGTCTGGACCGAACCAAATTATTTCGGTCCGGTCCGATTTGGTTCATGTTTGGACCAAACAAAGCACTAGAGACTTACAATTATTGTACATTCACTAACTAAACAATTATATAAAGAAAACAATCATATAATTAGTTTTTCTTTTGTATATATAATTAGTTGAGAGAAAAAAACATGTTTAATTGTTTTTTCTTTTCTATATATAATTAGATAATTAATTTAAAACCTTAAAAATTAAGAGTAGTACATATTATATTTCGGTTTGGTTTTATTCGGTTTTGGACCGGACCAAATCGAACCGAACCGAAACCAAACTAGCTTAAAAATTAGGACCGAACCAAACCAAAATATAATTCGGTCCGGTTTGGTTCGGTTTTTTCGATCCGGTTTTTTCGGTCTTTGGGTTTTCGGCTCTGCTCACCCCTACTCCATAATCCTCCAGCTGTTGCTTAATCCATAGGACCTGGGCCACACAGCTTCCAGCAGCAATGTACTCAGCTTCAGTTGTTGACAGAGCCACTGACGATTGCTTCTTACTGAACCAAGACACTAGACAACTTCCAATGAAGTGACATCCTCCTAAAGTACTCTTACGCTCTAGCTTATCTCGTTCATAGTCAGCGTCAGTGTATCCAATGAGTGTGAAGTCATTTGTATTTGGATACCATAAGCCTGCATTAACTGAGCTCTGCAAATATCTAAAAATTCTTTTCACATCTATATAGTGAGATTCTCTGGGGTCAGCTTGATATCTTGCACAATAACATACTGAGTACTGAATGTCAGGCCTACTAGCAGTTAGATAAAGTAGAGAGCCAATCATACCTCGATATAACTTGCTGTCTACTGACTTACCTTTATCGTCAGCACAGAGCACAGTGTCAGTACCCATTGGGGTAGATATGGGCTTACATTCTTCCATATCAAATTTCTTCAATATTTCTTTGCCATACTTAGACTGACTAATGAAGATGTCGTTCTTCCCTTGCTTAATTTGAAGCCCGAGGAAGAAGTTGAGTTCGCCCATCATTGACATTTCGAACTCAGTTTGCATCTGTTTACTAAATTCTTTGCACATACATTCATTAGTAGCACCAAAGATAATATCATCTACGTAAATTTGTGCCAGCAGGGTATCTTTACCCTTTTTCTTAATAAATAAGGTTGTGTCAGCTTTACCTCTGACATAGTTCCTGGTCAGCAGGAAACTGGTCAACCTTTCGTACCAAGCACGTGGTGCTTGTTTCAGGCCGTACAGGGCCTTCTTGAGTTTATAAACGTGGTCTGGAAATTTTGGATCTTCAAACCCAGGAGGCTGACTAACATATACCTCTTCGTTTATAAATCCATTAAGAAAAGCACTTTTGACGTCCATTTGAAATAGTTTGAAGTTCATGAAACTAGCATATGCACATATTATTCGTATAGCCTCTAGCCTAGCAACGGGAGCAAAGGTCTCACCATAATCAATGCCTTCTTGCTGACTATAGCCTTGAGCTACAAGTCGGGCTTTGTTCCTGACTACATTACCTTGCTCATCTAGCTTATTTCGGAAGACCCACTTAGTTCCTATGGTCTTTTGATTCCTAGGTTTTGGCACTAAATCCCATACCTCATTTCTCTTGAACTGATCAAGCTCTTCTTGCATAGCGTTGATCCAGAATTCATCGTGCTCAGCTTCGGTGAAATTCTTTGGTTCATGTACTGAGACAAACGCAACATTGCTAAGATATCTCCTGAGTTGATTTCTTGTCATCAGGTTGTTCTCAACAGCATCAAGAATGGACTTCTCCGAGTGTCCTCTTGGAATTTTGATCTCTTTGGGTAGTGTTGAGTTGCCAGGAGCAGGTGTTTCAACAATCTCTGCAGTTTTAGATTGGTCAGCAAAGGTAATTTCAGGTTCGTTTTTACCTTTGGTCAGCCCATGCGGTAGTGACTCAGCGGCTCCATTTTGGTCAACGGAAGCTGAGCATGGGTCATCTTCGGTAGACTGACTTGACTTTCCTACAGGGTCAGTTTCATCGAACTCGATATGGACAGACTCTTCTACGACTTGAGTTCGTTTATTGAACACCCTATATGCTTTACTGTTAGTTGAAAACCCTAGAAAGATCGCTTCGTCAGCTTTAGAATCAAATTTGGCAAGGTTGTCCTTCGTATTGAGCATAAAACATTTACAACCAAAAGCACAAAAATATCCAATGTTGGGTTTTCGTCATTTCCAAAGTTCATAGGGGGTTTTCTTAAGAATAGGTCTAACTAAAGCCCTATTGAGTATATAGCATGCTGTGTTGACAGCTTCACCCCAGAAATACTTTGGAAGCCTATTCTCACTCAGCATTGTCCTAGCTATTTCAACTAATGTTCTGTTCTTCCTCTCAACTACCCCATTTTGTTGAGGAGTTCTAGGAGCAGAAAAATTATGGTCAATGCCGCTGACTTCACAGAATTCATCAAACTGTTGGTTTTTGAATTCTCTGCCATTATCACTACGGATGTGACCTAATTTTAATTCTTTGTCATTTTCAAGTTTTCTGATCAGTGTTGAGAACATCTCAAAAGCTTCATCCTTGCTACTCAGCAAGATGACCCAAGTATATCGAGAGAAATCATCTACAATGACCAAGGAAAATCTCTTACCGCCCAAGCTGAGTGGTTGGACAGGTCCGAAAAGGTCCAAGTGTAGTAATTCCAATGGACGCTTGGTTGAGACAATATTTTTACTTTGAAAAGACTTTTTGGTTTGTTTACCTTGCTGACAAGCATTGCATAATTGATCTTTCTCAAATCTAAGTTTGGGCAAACCCTCAACTAGTTGCTTTCTTGCTAATTTGGCAAGGAGGTCCATGCATACATGACCAAGTCTCCTATGCCATAGCCAGAAATTATCTTCCTTTGACACTAAGCATATATTTTTTGAAAATTTCTTTTCTAAACTCAACATGAACACATTGTCAACACGAGGGGCAGTTAAAATCAAATCATTTGTTTTTCCCTCGAGTATCCGACACTCAGTGGCATCAAATACAACCTTTCTACCGCTGTCACACAGCTGAGCTACGCTCAGTAGGTTATATTTGAGACCCCTGACTAAGGAGACTGACTCAATAGTAGGGTTTCCTCCGATAGTACCTGATCCTACTATCTTACCCTTTTTGTTGTCTCCGAAGCTTACACTTCCACCTCGTTTACGCACAAGTGTGATGAACTAAGTTTCATCACCAGTCATATGCCTCGAGCATGCACTGTCAATATACCAAAGCTTTGACTTCTCCGCGCACCTCAGGCTCACTTGCAATTTAAACTATTCATCTTTAGATACCCAATTCTTTTTGGGTCCTCGTTGGTTAACATGAACAGGTGAAGCATCATATTTTATTTTGTGACGACATACATTTATAGTGTGGCCATCTTTTCCATAGAAGTCACAGTAAGCTACCCTTTGAGGGTAATTTTGTTTTTGGTCAGCACGATTGTGCTGAGCATGCCAGCATACCTTAGTGGTATGACCTTTCTTTCCGCAGAAGTCGCATTGGAAATTCCGCCGAGTATACCAACATACATCTATGGTGTGTCCTCTTTTTCCACAACAGTCACACTGACTGTTCTGCTGAGTGTACCGTCCATGCTGACCAGTACCATGATACTCAGCATTGGGATAGAACCTTTTCTTAGCCAATGTACTCAGCTGGTTCTGTATAGTTGTGATGTCCTTTCTCAGCTTCTTGGAATCTGATTAGACTTCCGAGACAAACCGATGAATGATTTTTAGATTTTCATCTTGCCTGGTGTTGTCCTGGAGCAGATGTCGGAGGTCACTCAGTTTGACCTCTTCAATCTCATCACATCGCCTACTGAGTGCCTTTATTTTCTTGTTACACTTTTTGGTCAGTGTATATAGATCACTCAGGGCGTTAACCATTTCATTCCTAAGCAAGAGAAGAGATGTTACCTCATTGGAGTGATCCTCTTGGTCAGATTCATCTGAGAGGTCAGCTTGCTCAGATCGGCCTTGGTCAGCAGATTCGTCCGCCATAAAACATATGTTTGCTGACTCCGTGGCATCAGCTTTTGATGAGGTTGACTCATCACTGTCACTCCATGTTGCCACCATTGCCTTTCTGCTGGCTTTCTTTTCTTTCTTCAGACTGGGACAACTTGATTTAATGTGCCCAGTTTGATGGCATTCAAAGCATGTGACAGGCTTCGAGTTGTCCTTTTTGTATCTACTGTCACTAGACTCAACTTTGTATTTATCGCTTCTTCTGAATGGCCTTTTACTGTTCTTGTCATTCTTTCTGAATAGCTTCTTCATCTTTCTTGTGAACATGGCCATCTTCTCATCATCTGATGAGTCAGCTTCTGTTGAGTCAGCTTTCATGACAAGAGATTTTTGCTTCTTGTCCTCTGACTTTTCTTTAGCTTCAAAGTTCTTCATTGAGATTTTATGGGTCAGTAGAGAACCGATCAGCTCATCATATTTGTATGTAGTCAAGTCCTGAGCCTCTTCCACAGCTGTCCTCTTAGCTTTCCAGCTCTTGGGTAGACTTCTCAAGATTTTCTTCACCTGCTCTTCTTCTGTGAAGTTCTTGCCGAGTCTTTTCAGCTTATTTATGATGTTGGTGAATCTTGCTGTCAGACGAGGTGCCGCGACCTAATCTCCCGGGCGGAACGGGGGGTGGACACCTCATGGCGACGTAAGCGGTGATTGGCGCCGAAAGCAACCAATCGTGGAATCAAGCTGCTCGGCAGGACCGGAGCTCGGAGTATGGAAGAGTCGCCACCCACGAATGGGAAAATGAACACTCCACCAGACCGCGAGCGGTCCCTCTCCCTCGACCGATCCCTTTCCATCGTCACTTTTCGAATTTCGCCTAAACAGAGAGCTTTTCGCCTAAACGTTTAATTAAATTAATTTATTTATGTTTTTATTTTATTTTTATCAATACATATTCTAATTACATTTATATAATAATTTGTTTATTTAATAAATATAAATATACAAATCTTGAATTAATCCCCTAACTAATTTTCGAGGGCCTTCTTCGTCCAACTAATGCCTAGCGAAAAAAAGAGGTAGTATTGGTGGTCATTAAACTTTAGACAATATTCTCAAAAGGTTATAAAAATTTAATTTGTCTCAAAAATCACTTAAGTTTATTTAATTTGCTGACGTAACATCTCAATATTATGTCATCGCCACCTGATATATTAAAAAAATGTAACTACACATTTTGATGGATAATCGGTATGCCACATGAATTAATTTATGGTTAAAATTTTAATTAACAATCTTTATTAATTTAGGTTAATTTGTGATTAATTTTTTTATGCTACACAGTGTTAAAGCTTAGTATTTTACTGAGACAAATTGATTTTTTGTGACCTTTTGAAATATTGATCGAATTTTTGTGACCACCGATATTAATCACTTGAAAAATAAGTTCAAACAACTATTCATTACGATTTAAAAAAAATGTTCTCCTGACTTTTTTTTTTTTTATATATCATTTTCATTCATTAAAATTAATAATTGAAAAAAAGAGCATGTGAGACTAAATGATATCATGTGCGTGACCCTCAGTACGGTTCAAACCCAAAGCATGATAAAGACCCCAACCTCACTTCAACAGGTCTGAAACGGTCGGTGCGACCCAAGCCCAATGAACGGCAGTCCATTGCCATCTCCAAGCTTCTAACATTAGCGCCTTAAAGGATCTTCTAGAATCCTACGAGACAAAGGATTCCTTTTTGGGCTCGGACTCCTTAAAGATCAGGAATCGTAGCTCCATAAGGATTCCCACAGAAGATGACAATCTTAAACCTAATCAAACACTATAAATACACGTATAAGCACAATATTCGGTACGTTCACTACTATCTCTAAACTAGTTCATATCTTTCCATTTGGTCCTAACTCATAAACTGACTTAGATAATGGAACGGATTTACCGGACTCCAGTCCCGTCTGACCTGCATACTATCTTGTAGGTATCAACACAACGTCGATAGGTCCTGACTCCTAACCCATGAGGTGTTGGCCAAATACCTTAGTGGGCTTGTCTATTCCGGCCCATAATTCTTATTAATACATATTCTAATGGGAAATTTATATATAAATTCACTTTTAAAAAACTATTTATATTTATGCCTAGAATATATTGTCTATGGTTTATGGTTTATGCATTTGGATCTAGAATTTTTAAATTATGGTAGAAAATCATAATATATAGAAAATAATGACATATTAAGAATTAAGTTTGGTGATATGATTTAGTTATAATTTTGTACTTAATTACGATATTTATATTTGACCCTATTCTAATTACATTTATATAATAATTTGTTTATTTAATGAATATAAATATACAAATCTTTAATTAATCCCCAACTAATTATCAAAGGCCTTCTTCATACAACTAACGTCTAGCGTTTTTTATAATCTTGCAAATTTTACACTAATATTGAAGAGAAAAAAAAAGGAACAGTATTAGTGGTCATTAAACTTTAGACAATATCCTCAAAAGGTCACACAAGTTTAATTTGTCTCCAAAATCACTTAAGTTTATTTAATTTGTTGACGTGACATCTCAATATCATATTAAAAAAAATGGAACTACACATTTTGATGGACAATCGGTATGCCACATGGATTAATTTATGGTTAATTTTTTTTTTTTGTTATGCTACACAATGTTAAAATTTAAGTGATTTTATTGAAACAAATTAAATTTTTCTGACCTTTTGAGACATTGTTCAAACTTTTATGACCACCGATACTAATCACTTGAAAAATAAGTTCAAACAAATATTCATTACGATTTAAAAAAATATATTCTCTTGACTTTTTTTATATTTTTTTTCATTAATTAAAATTAATAATTGAAAAAATAGTATGTGATATTATACTAAATGATATCACGTGCGTGACGTCATCACTGTCCTCATTACGGTCCAAACTCAAAGCGTGATAAAGACCCCAGCCTCACTTCAACAGGTGTCAATGCGGTCCAAGCCCAACGAACGACGGCCCATCGCGATCTCCAAGCTTCTAACGTCAGCGCCTCAAATGATCTTCTAGAATCCTACGAGACAAAGGATAGGATTCATCCCTGATCTCAAACTCTTTAAAGGATCAAGAATTCTAGCTTCGTAAGGATTCCCCCAGAAAATGACAAACTTAAACCTAATCAAACACTTTTAATACATGTATAAGCACAAGGTTCGATACGTTAACTACTATCTATAAACTAGTTCATATCTTTCCATTCGGTCCTAACTCATAAACTGACTTAGACTCCGGTCCCGTCTGACCTGCATACTATCTTGTAGGTACAGTCGGATTAGCAACGTAGTTTGGGTACGTGACCAAGTTTAGTTCAGTATGAATTGATAAAACTGTCATTGATCATGCATGGATTGCAAAATGCTTTATAAAAAATGTCTTAAAATCCAAAGCACAAAATTATCTTATGTAATGAACTTTTTTGATATGGGCATAAATAAAGAAACAAATTCCCCAATCCTATGGTTATGAAATCAAACATTTACAGCTGTTGAATTCTAAATTTACAAGATTAGGTGGATTGGAAAAGCAACAAACATAAGAAACACAACAACTTTCACATGCAGAAACCAGACAACTAAAGAGTCAATGAATGAATAGGTCATATAAAAATAGACAATCAATTTGAAACTGAAATAAGTTCAGACAACAAATCATTTGATTTTGGTAAGGATCATGTATAACAAGTAACAACAGCTCACCACTCCTTTTGTATATATACCACCTCTAGTTTAGACTATATCCTCAATCAAACATATAGCATCTTCTCCCACTCTCTCATCAACTATTCCGAATTGAAGATTTTATTTTTCTGTAAGTTGAAGTCAAACTCTCTTTTCTCTTGTAAAGTTTAATGAATATCATAACAGTTTGATAAACATGCTTTCTTTCAATGTTGGACGAACCTGGTGTTCTTTGTCCAATGCAAGCTTTGGATTGACTTGTAGCGAAGAAAAGTATCAGAATGATAATTGGAAAAGGAAATAAAATTCTATACTTTTTAACTTCTCTCCAATTTGATTTCTTTTTTCCTCTTTCCACTGTTTGATTGCATTTATGATTTGAAGTTTCTTCTGTTTTTATGCAAAACAATGAAACAGGTATTCTGATTCAGGATTTCGTTTCTTGTTCTAGGTACGAGAGGAGAACATTTCAGGGATCCTGCAGAAATGGCTAAAATTCTCATCTTCTTGGTAGGTTTTGTTCTGTTGTGGGCAGCTATGGGAGAAGCAATGTACATCAAATATAAAGATCCAAAACAACCAGTAGGTGTTCGAGTAAAAGACTTGATGAGAAGGATGACATTAGAGGAAAAAATTGGCCAAATGACACAGATTGAACGGAACGTTTCTTCCGCAGAAGTCATGAGCAAGTACTTCATTGGTAACAATAATTCATCTGTCTCTTACCCCTATACATGATTATAAATAATGGCAGATGTAAGGATCTACTTTAACTTGTTTTTGGTAGGGAGTGTGCTGAGTGGAGGAGGAAGTGTTCCAGCACAACAGGCATCTGCAGAAACATGGATTAAAATGGTGAATGAGTTTCAGAAGGGTTCTTTATCTACTCGACTTGGCATTCCTATGATTTATGGGATTGATGCTGTTCATGGTCACAACAATGTCTATAATGCAACAATTTTCCTCACAATATTGGTCTTGGAGCCACCAGGCAAGTTTCATTTTTTCTTTTATTATCATTATCATCCTTCACTAGAATTCTGATTCATAGTTCTGAATTCCATTGAAATAGGGATCCTCAACTTGTTAAAAGAATAGGAGCTGCAACTGCTCTGGAAGTTAGAGCTACCGGCATTCCTTATGCTTTCGCACCTTGTATTGCGGTAACTCTTTTTAGTTCTTCTTTAGGATATAAAAATAAAAAAATTGAATCCTATTCACTTGCAATTAATTATATGTGGGTTTACACTACAGGTTTGTAGAGATCCAAGATGGGGTAGATGCTATGAAAGTTATAGTGAAGATCATAAGATTGTTCAAGCAATGACTGAAATAATACCTGGATTACAAGGAGATCTTCCTGCTAACTCCCGAAAGGGTGTGCCATTTGTTGCTGGAAAGTAAGGTTTCTCTTCTTCGTATGATCAACCATGATTTTTCTTCATCTAGATAAATTCATTACCATAATTTGTGTTCCCTGCATTTCACAGAACAAAAGTTGCAGCTTGTGCCAAGCACTATGTTGGTGATGGAGGAACAACACACGGTATTAACGAGAACAATACAGTGATAAGCAGACATGGTTTGCTTAGCATTCACATGCCTGCCTACTATAATTCCATCATCAAGGGTGTCTCCACTGTCATGGTCTCCTACTCCAGCTGGAATGGTGTCAAGATGCACGCTAACCGCAACTTGGTCACCGGATTTCTTAAGAATACTCTTCACTTCAAGGTATGAAAATTTCTTAAAACCAGAAAATGCAAAAGATGATTCAATTCTATCTTCAGTCACTTTCAGAAAGAAAAATTTCAGAAAATGTTTGTGTATTACTTTTTTCAGGGTTTTGTCATCTCAGATTGGCAAGGCATTGATAGGATCACCTCTCCGCCCCATGCTAATTATACATACTCCATCCTAGCAGGAATCACTGCTGGAATTGACATGGCAAGTCAATTTACTACAAAAGCTTTTTTGCTTTATCAAGTTTTCTGATAACATAATCTTCAATTAATGCTGCAGATCATGGTTCCATACAACTATTCGGAATTCAATGATGGTCTCACATTACTGGTGAAGAACAACTATATTCCTATGAGCCGAATTGATGATGCAGTAAGACGAATTTTACGCGTCAAGTTCACAATGGGTCTTTCTGAGAACCCTTACGCAGATGATAGTCTGGTGAACCAGCTTGGCAGTCAGGTTAGCTACATATATATTAATCAGTTATTCATATCAGCGGAAGGAATATACTTACTTAATTAAGTGATGTTAATTTGGAAACAGGAACACAGAGAACTAGCTAGAGAAGCTGTGAGGAAATCACTTGTGCTGCTGAAGAATGGCCAATCTGTTGATGAACCATTGCTCCCCCTTCCCAAGAAAGCTTCTAAAATACTTGTCGCAGGCAGCCATGCTGACAATCTTGGTTATCAGTGTGGTGGATGGACAATTCAGTGGCAAGGACTCACTGGAAACAATCTAACAACAGGTATATTTTTCAACTCTCCATCTCCTGCAAATATAAAGTTTAACTGACACGACTTCGATTAATTATCTTGAACAGGCACTACAATCCTTAAAGCCATAAAAGATACCATTGATACAAACACAGAAGTTGTGTACCAGGAGAAGCCTGACTCGAACTTTGTCAATTCAAACAAGTTCTCGTACGCAATTGTTGTAGTTGGAGAACACCCGTATGCAGAAACACAGGGAGACAGCATGAACCTGACAATCGCTGACCCTGGTACGAGCACCATTCAGAATGTATGTGGAGCTGTCAAATGTGTTGTGGTTATAGTGTCTGGCCGTCCAGTTGTAATCCAACCCTATGTTGATTCTATTGATGCTCTTGTTGCTGCATGGCTTCCTGGAACTGAAGGCCAGGGTGTTGCTGATGTTCTATTTGGTGATTATGGTTTCACTGGCAAGCTTTCCCGTACATGGTTCAAGACTGTTGATCAACTGCCTATGAATGTAGGAGATCAACATTATGACCCTCTCTTCCCATTTGGATATGGCCTTACTACTAAACCTATAAAAAAGGCTTAGATGCCTTTAGCAAAATTAATAGATATAACTATATAATTAACTCATATGAATAAGATGCAATGTAGAAATTAGACCTCAATATTATATATTTATATGATTTCTAATTCATTTTCAATTCATATTTAATTATTTGATTTCCAGTTTTTTATCAATGGAAGAATGTAAAGCATATATAATTTCTCAGAACATCAAATTTGGTCTCTAGATTTCAAATAAATCCAAACATATGTTACTTAATAAACTAAAACAGAAGTTAATTGAAGGCATCTACATTCATTTATCAGATTCATCGAACAGAGAAAATCTGAAATAGATATCAATGATAATAGCTATCAGCAACTTACCAATTGTTTATTTCCAGTATCTTCTCTAGCCTGCTCTGCCAAAACCTTCTGATTAAAATGTTGAAAGATTATGGATGAAATTGATAGAAGAACTATAGAAAACATTGTGTTAGCATGATCACCATGAAGGTTACTGGTATGAAGTTACGAACAAGAGAGAACTCAGAAAATAAAGAACCAAGTTTTGCCTTCACAAATTAGAGTAAGAATAGTTTTCTTCTAAACAAACCAAACAGAGATGGTTAATTTATATAACTCGTTTTGGATTTCATGTTTATTTTACTAGAATACACAATACAACTTACAAGCTAAATGAAAAGAACTAGCTACACTACATGATTCGATCGCACAGTGACGGAAGCCTCCTGAAGAAGTTCAATGCCGGCGATGGCATTCTATCACGGAAAATCGGATGCCGGAAAAAGTAGAATCCAAAAGCCATAGCCACCATTTTCGAAGGCACCAAGTACAATATCACAGCCACCAAAAAACAAAGTCCCACAAATATTCCTGTTGCTCTTGGATCTCGCCACGTCACCAATGCCTGCACACGTTCCCCTTGCGTCGCAAAATCCCCCAATACCTTCTGCACACGTACTCCAAGTGTACGCAGCTTATCGTACCTCGCCCGTACAATATCCGGTCCCCGATTACTCGGCATTGTATCAAATTCTTCATCAAGCTCCTCCCGATCAACGGTGTCAGCTAACGATATTTTAGGATCAAAGTGAGGAAGTGGGTCCCGCGTCCGAAATCTATAATTCCAAGCACCAATAGCAAACACATAGAAAGCAAATGTGGGCACGATTAAATCAGGAAACCACACCAGCATCACCAGTAATGCATGTACAAGTACCGTAGCCGTTGGATTCTTCCAGACACGTGTATCGTCTATCCACCGTACCATATCTAATACCCCAGCGATCACGTTGATGATCCTGAAATAGTTCGCACGTACTCTTCGCATGCTGAAAGCGTGCGACTCTGCATCAAGCATGTAAACTACAACCTCACGTCGAAGTGGCGGCTCCGATCTTGCCAAGTGTCCTGCTATTGTTTTGACAGCTATACTCCTTAGCATCTCCTGCTGCACCACACCTAATGGCTTTGTGTGGTGCATGATGGGCATCAAAGGTTGAGAGTACACGTGTAAGAAATCTAGTGTTGGAGTTGTACGTATGAACCTTACAGCTACTTCTATCTCCCCCATTTTCTTCACCCCGTTGTTAGTCAACAAAATTAACGGATACGAATTTTTATACACTTTACCCGTTTCTAATGTGGACATACGTACCCGTATCTTTCCAATGCGGATATCGGGTCGGGTCACGGGTTTATCACCGTCCGTCTCCAACACTCCGGAGCTATCGAAAACGCCGATGCTTAAAACCGTTGATGGATCGAAAACTTTCCATGTGTACTGCTCGTTCCATTTCGGATCCAAGCTATCACACACAGTCCTTGTGCGGATCCATTTTGGACCATATTTTGCAACACAGTAAGCGTCCGTACAGCCTTTTCCGTCTACTGTTTTCATCGGCAATAAATTCTTGCATCCGATTATACCTAATTCAACCATCCCAACCGGTGGTTTCCAGAGCTGCCTCGCCGTAGGACGGTAATCGCTGCACACATTGGCCGCCTCATCCATCACATGATAGCCGCCGTCGAAACATAGCTTCAATTGAACTCTTCCTTTGTAAAATACTTTTTCACTGTTTGGATCTTCGAAGCTGATCCATCTGGATGCCACTTTCCTGTCATCGACTCGTCTTTCAATGGCTGTAAGAGGTATTCTGGCGATCCCGACGGCGACGGAGCCTTTAGATTGCCGGTTTTCTAAAGTGAAAATCAAATGGTCACTAAATGGTTCTGCTGCTACAAAGACAATGTCCTCATTCCACGAGGGATTTCCATTCCTGGTGAGGGTGGGTTTGGTTTTTTGGACTTGAAATCCTAATTGGGCTTTAAGCTGAAATTGGGCTTCCTTTAAATGGGCTGAAGACAATATATCTTGGGCTTCGATTACAGTGACTCTCAAATACCATAATTTTGGGGAGAGGTAAACTTTTGCTCTATTATTAACATTGCCAGCTGTATCAGTTTTCCAAGCATCAGGAAATGATTCGTCAGCTTGTGTCCCTACCCACGTGGCAAGCATCAAATTCCCAAGCTTTATATCGTCTCGAAGGGCACCATCTCCTTCCAACATATACCACTGTGGGGCCAAAGGGCTGTCCGGTGGGTCCCGTAAAGGAATTTCCGTAACATCGAAGCAAATTCCACCTAGGAATTTGGCACCTGCCAAGTCAGAGGTGGGATCAGCGTTAGGTGGGTCCCATACAGAGACTTCAAGGATGGAGGAGGATTCCGGTGCATCACGGCCAAACGCAAATGTCTGATCCCACTCGAAGAAAACGATCTTTCTCGCTGGTTTTGAAACAACGTGGCGGCCGGAGGTGGCGATTCTCACAATTGGATTGCCGTTGGTCGGAAGACCCTGTGCTTTCACTACACGAATGAACAAGTAATGCATCTTCTCCACTAAATCAAACGATGACCGTTCGATTGAAATACTTTCTTGCGATTCCAATCCGTAATTCGTCGATGTAACCCCTGCTGGCCTTGAAATCGAATGCGGAGTGTTAATTCCAGCTATTTTCACTTCCGGTAAAGAACCACTCACCGTCGCCGCCATAATCCCCGGCGATCTCGGGCCCCAATTGTCCCCTGTAGGTTCCAGAACAATATCCTCATCACCATTAACATCTTGAGTGGACTGATTGTTTGTTGCCGGCTGTTCCCCCTGAGTTTCATTTCCTTCCGCCGGTGCAGTCTCAGATTCCGGTGGTTTTTCTCCTGTATCTGCAGGTGGTGGTGCCGCAGCTTCAGGCGGCGGAGGTTCTTCAGCAGCAGGTATTTCTTGTGTAGTCTCGGCTGGCTTATCATCCTTCTTTTCGGCCTCTGGAGGTTGAGACTCCGTCTCCGGCGGTTTATCTGGTGCGGCAGGAGAAGGCTCAGGCTGAGGCTCAGGCTTGGGTTCCTCCGGCGGTGGTGGTGTAATTACCTCAGGGTGATAATAGTAAATCTTCAATCCGATTTCACCTTTTACCGGAGTAAATAAGTGTTTCTTCTCCAAACTATAATAAATGAGAGCCTCCTCGCCCTTGCAAACAGATTGGGCGGAGCTTAGCCGGAGTCTCCCGAGGCAAACGCTCCGGGTAGTGTGGCCGTAAGTTTTGTCGTGAAAAACATGGATTTCGATAATATCGTTAAAGACATCGGAAGGCTTACCGAAGTTGAATTCGAGTGGTTCATTCCAGGTGGGGCTGAGATCACGTATAGCAGTCTTAGTACGCTTACGCTGTCCATGGAAGTCGATGGTAACATAAGGACTGGAAGTTCCTTTTCCGTCTATAGGAAGAAGATTACAAGCATCCACTACTTCAACTACTAGTTTTTTGTTTTCGGCCATGGTGGATACTCAAATATAATTATATAATTATGTCATTTGAAGGGGAGAAGAGAGAAGGGTTTTATGGTTTCAGAGAGCTGATATTATATACTGTGAAAATAAGCATATGTGCATGTTATATGCGATTGCTGCTTTGTAGATATAAGTAATAAATCTAAATTTAGATTAATTGCAAAATGATTTCAAATCTACTACTAGTATTAAAAAGAATAAACTAAAAATAAAAAGTAATAACAAAAGTGATTTTGTTCCACTAGGGGTTTGAAATAGTGTAATTTTATTGGTGATATTGATATTTTTAATAATTTAATAAATAATTTGTAAAACTGTTATTGTTATCTCCATAATGTGCTATTAGTAATAGGATACACATAAACATAAATTATAATGTGTTGTGTTAGTTGGATAAAAAAAATTTAAAAATCCAAAATTCTTTGAGTTTAAATATATTTATTTCCAATTATATTATGGAATTATAAAAACGAAAAAATAACTAACTAATATGTAATTGATGTAAAATATGTAAAAAAGTATTTGTGGCTTTTAATAATGTCTAAAATTGATATAATTTATCAATTTTAGAAGTAAAGTTGTTATTGACGTCCAACGTTAAGGATAAAGTTGCATTAGTTTACTACATCTTTCATTTTCCGTATTTATCTCCAAACTTTTTTTTTCTATACTTTAAAAACATTTTATTTACCGATTGAACTTGGTCTAAATGATTTATTAACTTTCTAAACTTTCTTATAGTAATCTAATGACTTCTGAATTTTCTTAAATGATATACATTTCAATTTGTTCAAAATCTCTTACCTTATCACATAGATTTTAAGGAGTTAATATGTCAATTTAAGAAAAAAGGCCTTTTAAATTATAGAGGAATAATTAACTTTTCAGAACAATTAGGTATTTTTTTAAGTAAATTATTTTTTTTTAAGTTGGATTAGGATTTTCTTAATAGATTTGATTTGGAGAATATTTAATTGTAGTGGCATTCACCTAGTTAGGCTGAGAATTTGGTGAGCCTGTGTATAAATTATAAAAAAAGTAATTAAATAACAAGAAGAATCTCCTAATTTATTTTTCGTTTTGATTTAGGAGATCTAATTTGATTTTAAACACCCAATCAGATAGAATATGAACAACTTAAAATTACTGATCCATTACAAAATTTAAACCCTACGGGGAATCTTGATATATATATATGTTGTTAAAGAAAAGGAAAATGACAAGAAGGGTAGAGTTGTAAGGGTATGGGAAAAAGAAAAGAGGTGTGAAGATGAGAAAATGAAATAAAAAGTGCTTAACTTGGTTAGCAAGGTCTTTAACTTTAGACCAAAATATTGTCGATTCATGCTTTACTTTGGTTCTCTCAATCTCAAGACGGACTTTTTCTTTTCTTTTCTTTTTCAGTTATAGAATGAAGATTCCTTTGCTTTTAGGCCGTCCAAATATTATAAAATATTGCAATGTAGTGGCTTTTTTCAAAGATGGGGCTCTTTTGTGTCACACACCGGCCTAGTTAAGAGGTTGTGTCACTATATATACACACAGCACATACACCATATAAATATAAATAATTTGAAAAAATGATGACATGTTAGCTAGTCAGCATATCCTGAGCTGACCAACCATTGCTTTTCTAATTTTCGCATTTCAATGCATCATCTATAGCACTACAGTTGTTTTTGGCATGCATGTAACCACCCTGGACTATGAAAACCACAAGAGAAAATCAGTCTTTATCTCAATTTGCAAATAAAATGCTAAGGGTATGGCAGGCACAATGTAGTCAATTGTTCTCTCTAGGCGTGTAACCGAGCCGAACCGATACCGAACAGAGACAGGCTCGGCTCGGTTCGAGAAGTTCGGAGATTAGGCTCAGCTCGAGTTCGAAGCTCGCCGAGCGGTTTGTTTTGATTTTTTTTTTAAACAATTGTAAATATATTTAATTGTATAGGATTAACATTTTATTATCTAAAATCAGCCTTCTAATGAAAGAATACCAAATTTAAACTCTAACAAACAAATATAACAAGCAAAGTATAATAAAATTAAACAACTATAGAATCTAACAAATTCGAATTTGACATGTAGTCTATAGGATAAATTACATATGTGGTGTACAACCTTTACCCCAAATCACACTTTGGTGTACAACCAAAATTTTGTCACACTAAACCGTACGAACTTCAATTGACCTCCCACTAAAGTGTACAACCGGTTTTTATGACCGGTCAACGCTGGTCAACTATGCCACATCAACATTTTTAATTGTAGAATTAAAAAAAATGGGACACACTCTTTATGGAATGACTAATATAACCTCGTTCCTTATAAAATTACAAAAACACCCTCATCTTCTTCCTTCAACCCCTCTCTCCCATTTCTCTCTCTCTCTGTGTCTTCTCTCTCTACCATTTCTCTCTCACTCCATCTAAACCCCATCCAAATCAAGCCCTAAATCGATTTCTACCAAATCTTTCTCCCCATCATCCTCATAATTTTCTCTTCACACTCATCTCTTCAATTCTCCAAGCGCAGCCAATAACCGCGTTCATTCCAGTTCATCCGCATCTCTTCCGAAACACTTACCCTCGTCATATCAAACCCCAACTTTAAATGGCTCTCTCTCGAGTTTTTTAGTTTGGGCATAGTTTCAATCGTTTTTTTTTCACATGGATACCGGCTGAGTTGTGCCATTTTGCAGAATTTGTATGGAAATCGATGTTTTATTAGGAGCTTTAGCGCTGAACCGGAGAGAGAGTCTATTGAGTATGATGTTGTGATTGTTGGAGTTGGACCGGCCGAGTTATCGACCGGAATAAGATTGAAGCAACTGTGTCGCGAAAAGGGTTCGATTTTATCTGTGTGTATAAAGGTGCTGAAGTCGGTAAAATTCTTCTTGATTTGAAGCCTTTTCATCCTTTGGGTTCCCTGAAATTTTATTTTGATCATTATATTCCAGTGGCTTGTGATTGATCAGTGCTATACTAGTTATCTCATTATATTCAACGGGTTGTTGTTTCATAATATATATTTCAAATGGGCAGTGCTATGCTAGTTATCTCAATAAATCGTGTTTCTTGTCAAATACAATCAATCTAATCAGAATTCGAGTGAGTTTCGGAAGAGGTCTTTACCGGATAGTGATAAAAAAGAGGTAGAGAAAGATGAGTGAGAGAGAAATGGTAGAGAGAGATGACATAGAGAGAGAAATGGGAGAGAGGGATTGAAGGAAGAAGATGAGGGTATTTTAGTAATTTTATAAGAAAGAAGGTTATATTAGTCATTCCATAAAGAGTGGGTCCCATTTTTTTTAATTCTATAATTAAAAAATGCTGATGTGGCATAGTTGACCAGCGTTGATCGGTCATAAAAACCGGCTGTACACTTTAGTGGGAGGTCACTTGAAGTTTGTACGGTTTAGTGTGACAAAATTTTGGTTGTACACCACATATGTAATTTACCCGTAGTCTATAATCATATAGTTTCAAATTGAGTTTTGAACGGAATATTTATGTGTGGTTTAAAGTTACTAATTAAAAAAACTAATATAAAAATTACAAAATTAAAATGTATTTAAATTAAAAAATAAAAATCAATAATATATATATAATATTAAAAAAAACTCTCGAACCTGCTCACGAGTTTTCGAGCCGAACCCAAAAAAGCTTAGACTCATACTCATTAATACTCGAGCCGATCTCGAACTCGAGCCGAATCCAATCGATCTGTTCAAGCTGAAACTCGAACAATTTGCATATGCAAGCTCGTTTGCACCCTTAATCACAACCTTTAATATAAACAGAAAAAGAGCACTGGCAATTCCACGATTGGTCGTGTTAATTTAAAAGTATATTGTGGATATGACTAATTTTGAAATTATTTCTAATGTTAGGGTATTGAGAGATTTGCGAGTTTTACTTTTGGAATGGTGTACAGAATAATAAAGAATATTGGACCGTGAAGTTGGCATAAAGGATGAATTTAACCCTAATCAATCGAGTATCGATTTAGTTTTTAAAGTTGGTAGTAAGGATTAAATTAATTTATTGTCAAATAACTCTCAATTTAGTTTTTAAAGTTGGTAGTAAGAATTAAATTAATTTATTGTCAAATAACTCTAAAAGTATAATATATTTTTGATATTTGAATTTTATTATGCTTATAATTTGATATCAAATTTATTTTTATATTTCAAAACTATTATATTATGCACTTTAGTATCGTTGTATTACTTTATGCATCATTACAGAATATTAATACACTAATACTATTCTGAACGGTTCAATGAGATTTTTTTATCTCTATTTCAAAAAAATCTATCAGAATTAATTGTTCGTGGACTATATATACTCCTATTTCGAGAGATTTTTAGAGTTTGTTTTGTTAGTGTGATTTGTTCTCTCTTTATTTTTCTCACATTTTATCACTTAATATAATTATTTCATTAGAAAAAAATATTTTAATAGAATTAAAATTCTAAATTCAATTAATTCTTATATAAAACTGAGTAGGTGTAACGAAGCTTTTAGCCTGTTGGTTGAGAGCTTGCCTATGATCCTTGAGGTCATGGGTTCGAATCACATGTGTGGAGTGTGTTAAGAGTTTTTTTTATCTTTAATGTAATTTTTCATTTGTTTAATGAAAGTGTTTATAAGACTGAGTAGGTCCTTTTTATAAATAAAATTTATTTAAAATTTATTTTTGTCATATATTATTACTTAATATTTTTATTTCATTAGTAAAAGATTTGGAAAAAAATTATTTAAAAAAATAAAAGGATAAACTTCGTACGACAGTCATGATTATAAAGCGTACACTACAAAAAAACAGCTTTTAGTAATAGGAAAATCTGTTATTAAAAGTCCAAATACCGTTAGTAAAAGCTTTTAATAAGTGAAAAAGTACCTTATAGGTCCCTTGTTAAATGTTGCCTTGCTAATTGTTTTTAATAATGGAAATACGTTCCTTTATTATTAAACTTACAATAATAGAAAATCTACCATTATTAATAACTTTTTATAATAATTAAATATCCCCTTATTAAAACTAATTATAATAATACAAAAAAATACTTATTAAAAACCGGTTTACATGATTAAAAAGCCTCTTAATATTAACAAATTATAATGATTAAAAACCCTTATTAAAATATATTATTAATAATAAACATATCCCTTATTAAAAATATTTATAATAATAAAAAATCACTTATTAAAAAGAATGTATAATAGTAATAAAAACCTTTATTAAAACATATTTATAATGATAAAAAAAACCTCTTAATAAAGAGCACTTATAATTTATTTACAATAATAAAAAAATCACTTATTAAATAATAATTACAATAATAAATCTTCATCTTATTAAATTTTTTATAATAACTAAAATTTGCCACAAGTAATTGGGGAAACTCAATCCGCTTTTGTCCCTGGAAGGTCAATAATTGATAATGTGCAGGTGGCTTTTGAAAGTATTCACTTCATGAAAAGGCAAAATAGGGGGACCTCTGGGCAGGCGGCCCTGAAGATTGATATTAGCAAAGCCTATGATAGGGTGGATTGGAATTTTCTGAAATGGGTGATGTTACGCATGGGATTTCATGAGACCTGAATCAGATGGATGATGCTTTGCATAACAACGGTCAGGTATAAGGTGGCAGTAAATGGAGAATATTCTAACCATATTGTCCCTGGCAGGGGTCTCAGGCAAGGCGACCCACTTTCTCCTTATCTGTTCATCTTGTGTGCTGAAGTTCTATCTAAATTGATAACGAAGGCTGAAAGTGAGGGTCTAATTTCAGGATGTAGAATCTGCAGAAGGGCACCATCGGTTACACACTTATTCTTTGCTGATGATAGTTTTTTTGTTTTTTGGAGCAACAACAGATGAAGCCAGGAAGGTAATGAGTATACTGACCGAATATGAAACGGCATCTGGACAGGCTGTGAACTTGAGCAAGTCTGGTATTTTCTTTAGTGCGAATGTAAAAGCTGATTTGCAGAACGAGCTTAAAGGAATCCTGAGGGTTAATGCACCTTTGGATACGGGTCGCTATTTGGGGTTACCTTCGCTAATTGGGTGTTCTAAGCGAAGGATTTTCAACTTCCTCGTTGACAGGTTGCGGAAAAAGTTTGGAGTTTGGAGCTTTAGATTTTTATCTCAGGCAGGCAAGGAGGTGTTGCTAAAGTCAGTGGCCCAGGCTCTACCTACCTTCTGTATGAGTACGTTCCTTTTGCCTTTATCTATTTGTGATGAGCTCCAAAAGATGATGAACTCTTTCTGGTGGGGTTTGAAATCCGGGGGGGGGGGGGGGGGAAAGGAGCATCCATTGGTTCGATTGGGCTAAATTATGTCAACCAAACGACCTTGGAGGCATGGGTTTTAAAGATCTGCACATGTTTAACTTGGCACTGTTGGGTAAGCAGGGGTGGAAACTAGTGAGTGAACCAAATACTCTAGTAAGTAGCATTTTCAAAGCAAAATATTTTCCAAGAGAAGACTTACTTTTCTCTAAATTAGGCAATAATCCTAGTATGGTTTGGAGAAGTATCTGGAGTGGCTTGAGTTTATTGAGAAAAGGGCTAAGATGGAGGGTGGGAAATGGCAAATCAATTAGAGTCTGGAAGGACGCATGGGTACCCACACTAGAAGCTTTCTGTATAAATTCATTTTTGGTCCTTGGGATGCAGGACATGAGAGTGGCTGACCTGTTACTTGAAAATGGTAGGGGTTGGGAATTGAATAGGCTCCAGGGGTGTTTAAATAAAGCAGAGGTGAGTGCTATTTGTGACATTATCCTACCTTACGATGTTAGAGAGGACACTAGGGTGTGGCACTGGTCGAAGGACGGTTTTTATACTGTGAGTTCAAGTTATACTGAAGGGATGAAGGGGGAGGAAGAGAGATTGAGAATTGAGGGCTGGAAAAGGCTCTGGAGGTTAGAGGTTCCCCCAAAGCTTAAATTGTTTATCTGGCGGATTTGTTCAGATTGCTTACCTACACGAGCCCGTTTGGCCCAAAGACGTGTCCTCATCACAATTGAGTGCCCTGTATGTGTGGATCAGGAGGAAACGGCTAACCATTTATTTGTTGATTGCAGTTTTGCAGGTGATCTATGGAGGACAGACGGCCTTCCAATCCCCCAGCTTGGAGGGCTAACCCTTGCAGACTGGCTATTGCATGAATTGGGTAGATCAAATCCAGACAATCTCATCCGATCGTGCTGTGCTTTGAAGGCTATTTGGGATCACCGGAACCGGGTTCTATGGCGTATGGAGTGGTGGCCGGTGGACACCAGTTGGCGGCTAGGATTCGAAGAGTACCGAGAATGGAGGGCGTTTCAGCATGGCACTACTGTCAGACCCACGGCTCGACAGCGACAAAGTGGCGCGGAACCTCCCAACCCGCCACCCATGGTGCAACAACGACACCGGAAAACCAGCACCCCAGCGAATCCTGATCGTCGGCAGCAGCAGGAAGTGGCGTCAAGTATAGCTCGGCCAGATTCAGCAAGTCAATCACGCCCACCCCCGCAGGTATTAACCAGTTTCTCCTTTCCTCATTCTGTTCCCTCTCCGAAATGGAAGCCCCCCAGCGTTAGGTTCAATTAAATGTAATGTTGATGGGGCGTTATTCATGGAGGAGGGGAGGTGTGGGATGGGAGCGGTGGTCATGGATGCAACATGAACCTTTTTATTCTGTAGCAGCAGTTGTGTTGCAGGGTACAGGGAACCTCGAGTGGTCGAGGCATTAGCATTAAGAACAAGTATAATTTGGTTGATGGCTTCGCAGTACACACATGTTGAATTTGAGTCTGATGCGAAAGTAGTTGTGGATGCGATTCTATCAAGCAAAAAAGATATCTCGAAGTTTGGTTTTCTTATTCATGACTGTCGATTCATTCTAGGATCCAATCTCGATTTTAATTTATCATTTACTCCTCGTTTAGCGAATAGGGCTGCACATTTGGTAGCTAGGCAGGCCTATTCCAATGCTAACGATTTTGTGTCTTCCGAAATTCCGGAATGGTTGTCAAACACTATTTTTGAGGATGCAAATCCTATTGTTATATGAGATTTTCTGATTCTTGAGTTCAAAAAAAAAATTGCCTTATTATATAAAAACGTCTTTATCACCAAAAATCTATACTATATCTATATCTATACTATATAATAGCGGAAGCAGAGAGAAATGCGGAGAAGTGTTTTACAAGCATTTTTGATGAGTTGTCAACGTAGTAAAAAATCAAAATTAAAAAGATTTAATTAATTAAAAATAACAGATTTATATTTATAATATATTAAACAATTACTAGCTCATTAATTAAAATAATAAAAGAAAGTAAGAGTTACAGGAAGATGGAAAAAAAAAACAAAGCAAATGAAATCCAAAAGCCACAAATAAACTTCTATATAAAGCTTGATAGATAGTATTTCAACGAGGAAAAGTGTTTTAGAGACATTTTTTATGAGTTGTCAACGTAGTAAAAAATCAAAATTAAAAAGATTTAATTAATTAAAAATAACAGATTTATATTTATAATATATTAAACAATTACTAGCCCATTAATTAAAATAATAAAAGAAAGTAAGAGTTACAGGAAGATGAAAAAAAAAAACAAAGCAAAGGAAATCCAAAAGCCACAAATAAACTTCTATATAAAGCTTGATAGATAGTATTTCACTATTATATTCATTGGTCATAATAGATAGTATTATGTTTCTGAAGGTAATTATTCGATTTTTCCCATATGTTGTAGTTATTTTGTTCTCAATTGTGTTGTTGTTATATTTTTTATTAAACAATATTTGTTATAGTTTCATCTTTCAGATCTATTTCTGCCGTTATCCCGGTTCTATACCTCTCGCTACCTTATCCATGTTTTCTTTTTTATTTGTCTTTTTTTTTTCCAAACTGATATCTCCAATTGAAGAAATCCGATAGAAATAGAAGATTCATGGACAACTAAAATCGGGAAACACAAATGTGTCAAAAATTACAAAAAAATCTTATGTTTCTCGAGGTAATTATTCGATTTGTTTTCATATGTTATAGTTATTTTTGTTCTCAATTGTGTTATTTTTTTTATTTTTATTAAACAATAGTTGTTATAGTTTCATATTTCAGAGATGAAATTCCATTTCTGTCGTTACCCAGGTTCCATACCTCTCGCTACCTTATCTATGTTTTCTTTTTATTTGTCTTTTATTTTTCAAAATAAATAAACTAAAGATTTTGTATATTTGCATTCTTTTTTAGTATATGTTGCTAAGTGTTATCGTTTCGATTGTTAAGTCTAACTAAAATTTAGATTTTCGGCTTTATATTATATTTGAAGTTAAATTTAGATTTTTAACGTAAATTTTCGGCGTTATATCTATGAACTCATTTGTTAGCTTTAATTGAAGTTAAATTAATTTTTCTAATTCGGAACCTGTTGAAATCCACTCTTTTTTTAGTTTGAGTTTATCTAACCGATATAGATTGTATTTTTTTATTTTCATGCATTTTGGTACAAATAGTTACAAAGTTTTACACAATAATTGTTCATTGAAGTTTGAGACATATTGAAGAAAATATTGAAGAGGTATTGAAATATTATACTTACAATGAAGTTTATTTTAATTATAAATTATGTTATATTATTATTATTATTATTATTATCAAGGAGTTATTTTTTCCCAGTTCTCTCGACAAAGAGATTGTAAGCGTCTAATACATTTGATAAGATGTTTATTCTCGAAAATTTTGGATTATGCCAGATACGAATTCAAAATGAAGGTAAATAAAAATAAATTTTGATGCTCAAAATCCAAAAAATGTATACTAATTATGGGATATTGAGATAATTGCTTTTGCAACATTGGTTATATAGTTTTTAACTATTATATTGTGATTTGTACAAATTGTAATATTTCAAGAGTTTTTAACAGATGAAAATGAAACATGAGCATAAGACAAGTTGTTGGAAAATATTAATTAAAAAATATTATTATTTGAATCTCTTCAAATTCTCAAATGTTGAGCATAATGATTCTAATTGATAGAATCAATTTCACATATTAATTATAAAACGTTTTTTTGTACTTAGTGGTTACAGTTGCGATTTAATTCTATTTAACTAAAATTAATTTATTGACTTAATACTTCATTAATAGAAAATAAAAAATTTAATTAATGGGCAAAAAATATTTTCACTCTCCTCTTTATATGCTTATATCTTACATTCTCTCTTATTTTCGAAAAAAACCGAGAGGAAGATAGTTCTCTCCTAATTATCTTTTTTGTCCCTTCATTTTTGTTTTCTATTCTTTTGTTTGTTTTTCTTGCTTACGAAATTCAAGAATATATAATTATTAGAAAATATTAATAAAATCAAATAAGTGATACCTGCGAGCGTGACTGATATTCTATACAGTGAAAGAATGAAGAACAAATTGATTGAATGTCTTGATGAGATATTACGAGATAAAAAAATAGGACAAATCATCACCTTAACCTGATTCAATTGGATATATTGGGTTATTGTAGCATAATGAATAATTGAATTCGAATACTTGGTGATCATGAAATTCCATCAAACAAAATGATTATCATCAATATGAATTTGTAACTAATTCTTATGAATTTTATTTTTTTTATATGTAACATATAGAATTGATAAAGTTTCTTCATGTGCAATATTAGAAAAGTATTGATGATAATAGTTTATAGCATAATATTGATGTTGCTTCCATTTGAACATAGATTGTAATTCTTTTGTATCGTATATATAATATTTAATTTTAATTGTAGTTTAATTCAATTTTTGTTTAACGTAGATTGTAATTTTGTTGTATCATAGATATAATATTTAATTTTAATTGTAGTCTAATTCAAGTTTTGGTTTTTTTATTATATTCTAATATATTTCTTAATTAATCTTCTATTTTATTATTATTGTTTCATAGAATTCCAGTTATAAGAAAATATGAAAATATATTAAAATTACTAAAAAGTATAAATCATTGAATTTTGTAAAAATAAATAAATCATTCACCTTTAGTTAAAATTCTATAAAAAAAATTAATCAATTATTTTCAAAATTAATTTGATATGATTTGAATTATCAATAAAAAAATATATATTAATTTCAAATATACATAATATACAAATTTCTCATAGCATGATATAAAATTACTTAAAAATAAGGGCCCGTTTGGTTGCTCCTTTTCATGCTCCTATTTGTCTTTTCATTTCAAAAGGGAGAGTTTCAAGTGTTTGGTTAGTGACCTCATGTTTGCCTTTTAAATCTGAAAAGCAGCATTAGGTATTTGGTTAGTGACATTCTGTTTGCTTTTCACACCTGAAAAGCAGCCTTTTACAAAAGCAAAGAATCTCTGCTTTTTGGAAAAACAATTTTTTCCAACAGCAAACAGCAAACCGTAACAGCAAACAGCAAATAGCAACAACAAACCGTAACAGCAAACAACAAACAGTAGGTAAAACAAACGGGCCCTAAATATGTCAATTTATTTATTTATCTAAATTATAGAAAAGTTTCATATCTCGTGCATCGCACGGGTTTTCGACTAGTATGTAGTAATAAACAATGCTCTAGTTAAATCATCATTTTTCACAATTAAAACATCTTAATGTAAATTAACCATAAAAAACTACCATGTAATAAAGATTGGAAAATCAATATATAAAGTGTTTGTAAAGTTAGTTTATAGACAATTTCCTATTTACATAACAAAATATATCCAAAAAGTTGTTTGGAAATTTAATCTATCGATCTTGAACCAAAAAGTTGATTGATAATTTTAGTTAGTCCAAAATGTTGCTCGCTCAAGTAGCCTATAAGAAATAACACAAAAAGAATAAAGTTAAGTCAATCATGAAAATCCTATTACAAAGTACCCAAATTTACAAATTAAAATTAGTGATCCACATCAATGGAAATGGAAAAATGTTTACAGCATATTACACATTACAGAGTGCAACAAAGTGCACAACGAATGGAAATGGAAAATGTTTATAGCATATTTTCACATTACAAATGCAGCACTGGAGTAAGAGCAAATGCTGCAGGAAAAAAATGCTTACAACACATAACACATCTAATTAGTTTGTTAACTTAATCAATTAAGAGCAAATGCAGCAAGAAACAAAAACAAAAAAGAAGTAGACGAATAAGGACAAAGAAAGACATGATCTTTATTTTTCTTCTTACGTCATAATCAATTAAGATATACTTGACCATGTAAGAACAAGTGCACACTTTGAGCTATGACACTATATCAAAGAACAAAAATGTTTGACAGATTTCTTGATAGCTAATGAAGTGCAGATAATTAGATTTATCAGTTGTGGGTGTATATTAAGAGAAAAAGCACAAATTAGATTGAAACTTTGAGCAGGTTTATATTCTTGATTTGATTTGGTGAACAGGGAAGTTAACAACATCTTTACACATTACAAAGTTGAGCATGTTTATTAACCAATATTGACATAGTATAAAACATCATTACCACAAAAAAGGCAAATACAGGAAATAACATCATAAACATTGAGACAAAAACAACAGCAAGAAACAACCAGAAGATGACATAGTTAAAACAAGAAAATTCATCATATATCTTTGTAAAAGATGACACACCTCATGATGGTCTATATTTGTAGTCGGAGATGGAATTGATGATTGCCCGACACTACCATTCGTAAATGCATCAAACCTTAAGGTTATACTTTTCTTCCATTCTTCAAAGTCATCCAATCTTTTCTATAGCTTACTAGTTTGTTCGTCCATCTCTTGGATTGTAGCTTCAAGCTCTAGTTTGTAAGTTGATTTGGATCCAACCACATGCTTTCTCTTCATTCCACCTCCAAAACCAAAGACATGGCTATGGGTTTGTGGCCCAAAGCATTTCTCAATAACTTCTATGGTGGAAAGTGATGGCTCAGATTCAATGGTCTTCACAATTTCGTCCTACAAATTTCCAATAGGTAAGAGTTATCATAAAGAAATAAAATAAAACAACATAACTCAAGAAGATGAATTAGAAGTATTTACATATTTCTTTGTTGTTGCTTCATCTTGCAATGTTCCACCTTTCTGTCGAGTCTCGAAAAAAAGCTTGAGGAAATCAAGTGGATTTCCATCTTTGCCTCCCTATTTCATATAAATAGATGTGTAAATTATTTAAATGATTAACACACACACACACACACACACATATATATATATATATATATATATATATATAATTAAATTGTTGAAGACTTGTTTCTTACCATGCCATAAATAATTTCTCGATGTGGCTTACTTCCACTTTTATGATACATCACTGACTTAGCTTTATTTTCGATACGTTGTTTTCTCTTTTTCTATAAATGTTATAAAACATCAGTGTTTGGTTGAGTCTCGTAGAAAAATAATACTTCATAATAAAATCTTCACACTTATCATACCTAAAAATTTTTAGTAAACCATTTCTCATTCACAAGCCAAATCCAATCTTCCATATTTATTTCTTTTGGACAATTCTTTAAGGCTTCCGCTTTTGTTTTGCAAGCGTCCACATACGTATTATACAAAGATGTCCTCCATGATGTCCACAATACTCCCATATGGTCCAAGGTAGTTTGACGATAAATTTCCATTTGACTGTGTTGAAAAGATTCCTACAACATATTACAGAGCATATTTTGAGTTCTTCAGTATTACCTTATATTAAAACAGAAACTGTGAAATAAACTTAACTAGTAAGATTTACCTTGACTGCACCCCGCATGTGGTTCTTCGCGTCTACCTTGATATCCCTCTATGTTTAAACTTGAACGGGGCAAATAGCACTGTTACGAACAATTTTTCCTAAATGCCTTAACCAACATGTATGATTAACATCGACAGCACGATTGTTGTAGAATTTGATATCAATCTTTTCTTCAGAGTTAAGAGCATCAACTTTCTTATTCCTGTTCGGACCCCTAACGTTTTTTTTCTTTTGGGCTGTTGAGTCTAGCAAAATAGGACTCATTTTCTCAAATTTGTTCATAGTACCAAAAAAAATTGACGAATAATAAAAAATAGAATATATTTTTTAGCAAAAATTACTTACTTTCACCATATGTGTCTGATATAACATAACCCGAATATCCAAATTTACCATCTTCAGTCATTGGAGTATATTTTGCTATAAGATAATGATTAACAACCTCTAATGGCATGCAAAACACCTTAAATACAAAAAAAAAATGTCAGTAATAAATTAAACTAAGAAATTTAAAATAACATTATCAACATTTATGCTTGAATATGCTAAAGTACTTACCTTCTCAGTCTGAGGTAGGCTGATACTTTTAAGGTTATCCTCTATACCAAAGTTCTTAGAAACTGTTCTAAACATTTGGATAGTGCTAGCTTCTTCAATCCCTCCAATAACATCACCACAAATAATCACTTCCTCGCTTACCTTTAGATCACCGACAATCCTAAGGTTTGATACTTTCGGGTTTGATGAATTTGAGATATTGGAAGCTGGAAAGACAAATTTTTAATTAAGGAAATTTATAAATTATAATTTGCATGAATATTAATTTTTTTTACATTGTTACCTAATGATGCAGTATCCTCTGGCAGTTTCAACGATAAAAGCGGTGTTGTTTTATCCTCCTTAATGAAGACATTTATGTCTCCAAAACCCCCATGTTCCTTTATAAAGAATAAAATATCTTCATCATCACTCAATGGCAACCCATCCTCATCACAAAGTTTGAACCGAACAGAATAAATATCAATTAATTTTTTGCATATTCTCAGAATATCCAAGAAAGAATTATCTTCACAAAAATCCTTCTCAATGTGGAATTTTTCACGGTAATGTATAACAAGACAGCTACCACCTTATTTATAAAAAAAAACGATTAAAAAACAAGTTTTGTGAAAATTAAATAATTAATTTTTCAAGATTATATATATATAAATATATTTAGAAACATGATGAAGCTACCGAAACCACCCCTTACAGGGGTCTTCCGGCGGGCTGGAGGGTCGGTCGACCCTCTCCGACGCCTCTGGCCCACGCCGTTGACTAAGAAATAATAAAAAAATGCAACAATTAACTTCACTATATACTATTATTATAAGCTCTTGACAGAATACCAATTATGAATCCAATCATCAGCTTGTTGATTATGCTAATAATTAAAACACTCTTAAATCCAATAGTAACTTAATTTACAGCAAACTTACATGCTCATTCATCATTTTTAATGCATTCAACAACATATAACAATTTAGATGAAAAGCACAACATGATTGCTTACCTTCAAGATTCTTAGCAAGGCACCTTGAATTTTTGGGATTTATGTGACTATACCACCACCAAGAATGTGATTTGCTTGATTGCAACCTCTTAAAATTCTTGTTTGACCGAACCTAAAACAAGTAAAATAGCTCAAAATATTAAATTTCTTCAATTGACAAGAAAACTAATCCCACACAATGCATAAAATACTGAAAACATAAAAGGCTTTTTAATAGACCTGATTGAAAGCCTTTAGAACTTCAAGAACAAACGCCAAATTAAACAAGTTGATGACCATAATTAATTTCACTATAACTGAAAACCTAAATTCATTGAGAAAACTAAAAGCAAGGGAAACCCTTGAGGAATCAAAGTAAGAAGAAGTAAACAACACATTTAGATGTCCAGAAGATCTAAAGCAGGTGAAAGTTGTTGAAACACCTTTCCACATGATTTTGATTTGACAAAATTATTCAAGTTAATCCCATGATTAAGACAATTAAATTTAAGTGCTTTGATTTAATTGTACTAATGTGTTTGTTCAATGTTGAGTATATTAACTAACGAGAACAGGAACTAAGTGTTTAATAAGAAATACAGAACGAAGTCAGCATGAGCAAAGATACATAGCAGAAGTAGAGTAGAATGTAACTCAGCATTATAAAAGAAAAGTCTTCTTCATAATAAACGCTTGAAGGCGAAGCCGGCCGAAGAAGCTGAGTAGAACGTGTTGGGGTTATGTGTCCTATAGTCAATTGTTGCAGGATACAAACTTATTGTAAATGAATTGTTCTTTATATCATTTGTTTTAATGAGATATATGTTTTATAACTATATAAAGGCAATCCCTTTTAAGCACTAAATAAAGTCTAATAAAAGGAAATCCGTAAGTTTGTTTAAAGTGATTATAAAGTGTTCATACAAGCATGAAGTGAGACAAAACTTTATAATAAACTAATAAACTTAAAACCACCCCAAGTCAAGTGATATATTTAGGATTGATATATCACAGTTGAGATTTGTATGTAACAATATCTTCTGTCCGACAGAAAGCTGATCTCACAAGCTTCACATATATAGATATCTGGACAGTTACATAGATCCGGTGAAACGTTGTTCATTAGGATTGGGGATCCGACTTGAGATAACAGGATGGGTAGATTCATCCTTGTCAACTGTTCATCTCATTGGTATTAATAGGTATAACTAATCCTCAGACTCAAAGGAATGTTAATTGGTCATCCTGAATTACTGAATGTGAGACTTTGATCCTGTGGTCCCACGATCCTTAACAGAGATGACTCTGGGGTGTGAACTGCAAAGGTTGGGTGTCACAGGAAGTAATTTCAGGGTAGTTATACATTGGATTGAGCATTTATCACTCCCGATTAATGGGAGATACATCCAAGGATCGCTTGTGGAAGACTTGACTCTAAACCCTTACAAGGTGATAGCTTAAGAGTAGAAATACAGATTTCACTTAACCTATCTTTTTGAGTTGACTCGGCCAATAACAAGTAAAACGAACGTCTCGCTATATGTGACTTGACATTACCCATAGTCATAAGATTCAGTTCAAGGATGTAGTTGATAAAGGATCGTATTATACCGTAACTAATACGGAAGGGTTAACGACAGAATCAACCTGTCTTCTTAACGGACTCTGGGGGAATGATTACGGACTTGCCAATAACATACTATGTACATCATTCCGTTATGCAAGGGATTAAATATAATTCTTGAAGAAATTAATTTAATAGGTTGCATACGGCCAGAAGTAGTAAGGACCTAATGGATCACACATAAGACTTGGAACCAAAAGAGAGATGGATATGATTAATAGATGGAAGCCCAATTAAGCCCAGTAAGGCCCAAATACTAGGAGGGGGCCGAAATTTATATATGTTAGTAAGGAATTAATTTTATTCCATTAATCCTAATTAGATTAGGATTAGGGTAAATTACATCAAAGGTACCTGAATTATACCTCAATTCACACTTTGGTACCTAAATTATATTTTATCACAAAAATATACCTCAAATATCAATGACTGGACAATTTAATAATTTTAACCGGTGCTAACCAGTCAATTTGAATTTCACAATTAATTTAACCATTTTTAAAGTGTTTGATCAAGCTCTCCTCTCTTCTCTGTTTCTCTCTCCTAAAATTGCATAACTAGTTGACAAAAAAAAATTTCTCTCTCCTCTTTCATTCTCTCTCTAATTTTTTTCATCCCAAATCTACGAGCTTCTTTCCCACTGCCCTCCATTCATTCATCATTTCATGGTAGCCTTTTTTCTTCAAAGCTCATTCTCGACTGGATCTTTTAATTTTTGTGCTTTTAGTTTATAATTTGTGTAGAACTTAATTGATGTGGTCCTTATATTTCATTTTATCTTTATTTTGTGAAAAATTCATCCAAAGGAGACCAGCTAATCAATTTCTACTTACCTGTGTTAAGCATTGGTAATTTTAGATTCAGAACAATGGGTGTTTCTTGCTCTCTTGTCTTTTAATTTCTGTGATAAATAGTTGCTTTTAGATCTCATATGCGTTGGGTACGTGATAGAGCTCCAGGTTTACTGCTTGCCATCATTTTTTGAAAAATCAAAATCATATGATGGAGCATAGCCGCAGTATGTGACGGTGAAGATTTCGGTACGGTGGGATATAGAGAACTGTCGGGTGCCTCGAGATTTCTTTGTGCAAATTGTAGAACGTCTGACATTTAAAAACCAGCGGTTGGAGAAAACGATTCATGGAAGAGAATGGAGTTTGAGATCAAATTTGGAGAAAGAAAGAAAATGCAAGAGAAAATAAAGAGAATGGAAGATGGAAGGAGGAAGAAGATGGCAATATTGTAATTTTTATGTTATTTGAGTGTTTGTGGGTCCCAGTCAACTTTCACATTGACCATTAGTGACCGGTAAAACGTACTAAATTGTCCGGTCATCGTTAGTTCAGGTATATTTTTGTAACAAAACGTAATTCAGGTACTAAAGTGTGAATTGAGGTATATTTCAGGTACCATTGATGTAATTTACTCATTAGGATTATGAATTAAATTAATTAAGAGATAATATAATTGGGAGTTTTAATTAGATTAATATTCTCCTATTATTATCCAATTAGGTTATTTATTATTATCCTAAATATATTAGATATATAGTGAGATAATAATTACGAATCCTTTTCCGAATTGGATTCCTATTAAGTAACATATTCCTATCTAACTAGGGTTTAGATACAAGCTAATATATATACTCCTCCCCTAATGAATTTCGACTAAGCCTATATCCCTCCCCTTAAGTAATTTTCGAAATTGCTTAATTAAGAGAGAAAAAGAATTCTATTCCCCAAGTTCGTGGACAAGAATTAATTCGGCATTCCATCGATTGATTAATCTTATTCATCCCTCTTTCTCTTTGATCTTGTGTTGGTTTATTAGAGGCAATTTATTTTGGTTGCATCTCATAAGGGTTGATTTCATCTTAGCCTCACCGTATTAAACTTTGTGGTTGGAATCTCGGAGAAGAATTGTGGGCGCTTCTTTAACAACGGTAGATTGTTCATCGAAAGGTATTCCTTCTTATCCCTCTTTATATGAAATAACGATTAACGGATCCTATGGTTAAAAGGAAGTAGGCTAAAATTTTTATATTTCCGATGCTATACCTTAGCCTTAATTTCCTACAGTGGTATCAGAGCCATCGTTAAATCCGTTATTTCATATATGAAAATATAGAAGTTTTCAATAGGATTGAATAAATATTTATGGTTAGGATTAATTGACAAATAGTATTGATTGATTAATTCTAAAGATAAATAAAGTTTTGATTAATTGTTAATTAAAACTGATTATGCTTATGTTCCTAATTATTTCGGTTGATAATCATTATAACAAAATCTATTAGTTTTATAGTTAGGTTGATAAAATTAGTTTTATTAATTCTAAATGATAAAATGGAAATCTATTGTAGATTATCCTATTTCTGAAAACCGTTTTAAAATTATTTTAGAACATATATATATATATATATAAATAATAAAAAAAAAATATGACATCAGCCCGAGTCGCGCCTCACGGCACGACTGGCCGCTGTCACGCGGCTGCTGCCTCGCGGCAGCAGTCGCGTGCGGCGCAGGGGCGCCGCTGCCGCAAGGCGGCAGCACCCCGCGTGCCCTAAGGGCTGCTGCCAATCGGCAGCGGCCCCGACCTCGGGCCCGGCCCGACACCCACTTGATTTTAAAATAGGTTTAAAATCGTTTTATGTTAAATGTATATATATGTTTCAGAAATTAATAGTTTTCTGTTTTGATTATCGAATGAATAATTTGTTTAAATGTTTGTTTTTACAAATATGTAAATCAAAGTATTAAATGAATTAAAATCAAAATAAATGGGACGAGCATAATCAACGTTTTATATGGTTATATTAATCTAAGGATTAATATAAAGATACAAAACAATTAGAAGTAAAATTGGATGAAAGTTAATTTGACAAGTTAATGTGATTAACCTAAATATTACATAAGCCGGTTATGTAATCAACCAATTAAATTTATTTAATTGAGTCTATGCATGTTTGGAGTTATGGACATATTTGGACCCTCTTTTAGTCTTTTGGTATTTTTGAAATAGGGCATGCGCGTCCTGCCTTTCTACTATCTATTGTAATTTCTCCTCTCATCTGATTCCCTTCAATTCAATTGAAGTTTTCTTATAGTAGTATAGAAATTAATATGTAATTTCAAGGCGTCATGGAGAAGACGGAGGACCTAAAGAGAAATATGTAATAGTTAGTATTTCCTTAGGGTTGGCCTTTTATTCCGTCTCTGGCTCGACGGAATAATTTAGATAATGTGTCCATAACGCCAATGTATGTGAATGTATGTATGTCTGATGTATGCTAAAGCAAATCAAGACTAAGTTAGATTATGAGACTTAAATAAAATCCCTCATTAAAAGTTAAGTAAATAAGTAAGTTATTAAAATCGGTTGCCCCTCCCTAATATTATAATTCAGCCGGCAGTACTAGGGGCCTTTGGGTTGTTGAGTAAACTCAAGCTCGGGGTCTTATGGTAACACCTGAATTATCGAAAATCATTTTTCATGAATATGGGGTAATACTTAAATTAGATTATGATAATTGGATGAGTAAACTCGTGTTGTCATAAACTAATGGGCAAAACGGTTGGGATTAATATGAATAGCATATTAGTTACTAATGTGGTTAGTAACCCAATAACCTAGGAATCACATTAAAGATGTGATTGATTGTATGAATCTACCTAATGAATGAGACTAGCTTGTTGAGTAAACTCAAGGCGAAATCTCAGGAGTTAGGATCCTAGCTCACTAAAGGATTTGTGAAATTCTTCGAATTAATATGGAGGATTATTAATTTGGAAAAATAGTGGAAGCAATCTGAAATAAATTAAAAGGCCTATAATTTTAGATTGTTAAACTTTAAAGCAAATGAATGACATACGTTTACTCTTTCTCACTCTCAGGTTTTGTTTAAACACATACTCTTAAAATCATGACTAAAACCAATCTGCAAAACATCCTTACCGATAACAAATTGAATGGTTCAAACTTCACCGACTGGTTTCGTAACCTCAAAATTGTTTTGAAGTTCGAGAAAATTGGGTATGTACTTGATACATCGATACCCCATGTCCCTGAAGATGATGCTCCCATCGAGGAAATTGATGCTTATCAGAAGCACAAGGCTGATGATGATCATGCCGCTTGCATCATACTTGCATCGATGACATCGGAATTACAAAGGCAACATGAGGAGATGAATGCTTATTCCATCATCATGCACCTAAAGGAATTGTTTGGGAAACAAACCAGGTGCGAACGCTACGAGATATCAAAACTGTTATATCGTTGCAGGATGCAAGAGGGCACATCTGTCATGACACATTGTGTCAAGATGATAGGCTATATTACCAAACTTTCTAGTATTGGATTTGTGATGGACAACGAATTAAGTACCGACTTGGTTCTTCAGTCCCTCCCAGAGAGTTATTCACAGTTCATCATGAACTACCAAATGAATGACTTGCAAACCTCTCTTGAAGAGCTTGCAAACATGCTCAAATCAGTTGAGCCCAATATGAAGAAAGACAAGGCCATACCGGCTCTTGTAATCGAGGGATCGAGGAAAAGAAAAGGGAAATTTTCCAATTCTAAACATCCCAAGAAAGGTAAGAAAGATGTGTCCAAGGGAAAGGAAGTTAAGAAGCCCAAAGGAGAGTGCCACTTCTGTGGTAAAGACGGGCATTGGAAGAGAAACTGCAAGGAGTATCTAGCCACCCTCAAGAAGGGAAAAGGCGGTGCTTCTTCATCTGGTATGTTCTATATTGAAATAAATACGGTTTCATTGTCTGAATCTTGGGTACTTGATACCGGATGTGGATCTCATATTTGTACAAATATGCAGGAGCTAAAACAGACTAAGGAACTAAAGAAAGGAAGCATAAACTTGCGAGTGGAAATGGAGCAAGAGTTGCCGCCCTCGCAATTGGAGATTATGTTTTACTTTTGCCCTCTGGGCTTGTAATAGAATTAAGGAATTGTTTATACGTTCCTGAGATGTCTCGTAACATTATTTCTATTAGCCGTCTCGTTGACGAAGGTTTTCATATTTCAATAAAGAACAATAGTTGCAATTTTTATAAAGATTCGATCTTTTATTTTTCAGGAATATCACAAAATGGGATTTACGTGTTAGATGATAAAACTCCTGTTTTTGCAATTGATACCAAAAGACATAAGCTAGATAATTCAACTTACTTGTGGCATTGTCGTTTAGGCCATATAAACAAGAGACGCATGCTAAAGCTACATTCAGATGGGCTTATAGATCCAATCGATTCTGAATCATTGGAAACATGCGAATCATGTTTAAAAGGTAAAATGACAAAGACACCCTTTAGCAATAAAGGTGAGCGTGTATCAGACACTCTAGGACTCATTCATTCAGATGTATGTGGTCCTATGTCAGTCCAAGCAAGAGGAGGATTCAGATACTTCATTAGCTTCATAGATGATCATACTCGCTATGGTTATATCTACTTGATGAGGCACAAATCAGAAGCTTTTGACAAGTTCAAATGCTTCAAGAATGAAGTGGAAAATCAATTAGGAAAGAAAATAAAAACACTTCGATCTGATCGAGGTGGCGAATATCTTTCTAATGATTTTCTGAATTATCTAACTGAATGTGGGATATGCTCACAATGGACACCTCCCTATACGCCACAACACAATGGTGTATCCGAGAGGAGAAACCGTACCCTATTAGATATGGCACGATCCATGATGAGCATGGCCTTACTTCCAAAGACGTTCTGGGGCTATGCCTTAGAAACTGCCCTCTTCACCCTAAATCGAGTACCAACTAAATCCGCTCGTTCCACGCCATATGAATTGTTCGTTGGTAGGAAACCCGTGTTCTCTTTCATGAGAGTATAGGGTTGTTCAGCATATGTCAAACGCGTTGCGTCCGAAAAATTAGATTCTAAATCTGATAAATGTTTCTTCATCGGATACCCTAAGGAAACTATGGGATATTACTTCTATCATCCAGATGATTAGAAAGTAATCGTATCCAAACACGCAACCTTCTTAGAGAAAGAGTTTCTCGAAAAAACACAAAAGGGAAGCGTGATTGAACTCGATGAAGTTCAAGAGGAAGAAACACCGACTGAAACAACGGAGGCGGTCGAGGTACCCGAAGAAGTCCCATTAGATGAGACTCCAGTGGCACCTATTCGTAGATCACGAAGAGTTCATGAACTCCCAGTTAGATATGGTTTTCTAGTGGGAGATGATGACGAGGTTCCCGTGTTAGACGACGAACCCGAAAACTACGAAGAGGCTCTTATTAGTCCAGATTCTAAAGCATGGCTTGAGGCCATGGATTCTGAAATGGATTCCATGTATACTAACCAAGTTTGGACTTTGGTTGATCCACCCGAAGGGATAAAACCCATTGGGTGCAGATGGATCTTCAAAAAGAAGACTGACATTGATGGAAAGGTTAGCACCTATAAGGCTAGGTTGGTAGCGAAAGGATATCGTCAAAAACAAGGTGTTGATTATGACGAAACCTTCTCTCCCGTTGCTATGTCCAAATCAATCAGAATCATGCTTGCAATTGCCGCTCATTTTGATTATGAGATTTGGCAAATGGATGTGAAAACAGCTTTCCTAAACGGAAACCTGCTTGAGGATGTATACATGATGCAACCTGAAGGTTTCATATCAAAGGATGCAAATAAAGTTTGCAAACTTCAGAGATCCATTTATGGACTCAAGCAAGCATCTAGAAGCTGGAACAAGCGTTTTGACGAAACCATAAAACAATTTGGTTTCGAACAAAATTGCGAAGAAGCTTGCATTTACAAGAAAGCAAGTGGGAGCTCTATAGCATTTCTCATACTATATGTGGACGATATACTGTTAATGGGAAATGACATTGCTCTATTACAGTCAGTGAAAATATGGTTATCTGGTAACTTCTCAATGAAAGACTTTGGTGAAGCAGCCTATATACTTGGTATAAAGATCTACAGAGATAGATCGCGTAGACTGCTTGGTCTTTCACATGCTACATACATTGAAAAGGTGCTAAATCGGTTTAGCATGTTTGAATCGAAACGAGGTAACTTATCCATGGTGCATGGAGTAAAGTTAAACAATCATCAATGTCCTAAAACTGATGATGACAAACGACGCATGGCTGTAGTCTTGTACGCCAGCGCGATCGGTTCGATTATGTATGCTATGTTATGCACTAGACCTGACGTAGCGTTCGCGTTATCTGTAACGAGTCGTTACCAAGGGAATCCAGGAGATGAGCATTGGATTGCCGTCAAGAACATTCTTAAGTACTTGAGAAGGACTAAAGATATGTTCCTAGTGTACGGAGAAGGAGATCTGAAAATACAAGGATTTTCAGACGCTAGTCATCTCACAGATGAGAATGATTTTAAATCCCAATCAGGATACCTGTTTATCCTAAATGGGGGCGCGGTCAGTTTGAAAATTTCCAAGTAGGGAAGCGTAGCTTTCTCTACGACCAAGTCAGAGTACATCGCTGCTGCGGAAGCAGCAAAGGAAGCAGTTTGGATTAGAAAGTTCATTACAGAACTAGGTGTGGTGCCTGACATTGTCAATCCCATTACTCTGTACTGTGATAACAATGGAGCCATTGCACAAGCAAAGGAACCACGGTCTCATAATGCATCCAAGCACTACCTAAAGCGATACCAAATCATAAGAGAGATTGTGGCTAGAGGAGATGTGAGAATAGAAAGAGTACCTACAGAGGACAACGTTGCAGATCCGTTGACAAAGCCTTTAACCCAGAAAGTACATGATCGTCATTTAACTTCTACTGGGATAAGTTTTAGAAACAATTTGCTTTAGTCCAAGTGGGAGTATGTTGGGGTTTTGTGTCCTATAGTCAATTGTTGCAGGATACAAACTTATTGTAAATGAATTGTTCTTTATATCATTTGTTTTAATGAGATATATGTTTTATAACTATATAAAGGCAATCCCTTTTAAGCACTAAATAAAGTCTAATAAAAGGAAATCCGTAAGTTTGTTTAAAGTGATTATAAAGTGTTCATACAAGCATGAAGTGAGACAAAACTTTATAATAAACTAATAAACTTAAAACCACCCCAAGTCAAGTGATATATTTAGGATTGATATATCACAGTTGAGATTTGTATGTAACAATGTCTTCTGTCCGACAGAAAGCTGATCTCACAAGCTTCACATATATAGATATCTGGACAGTTACATAGATCCGGTGAAACGTTGTTCATTAGGATTGGGGATCCGACTTGAGATAACAGGATGGGTAGATTCATCATTGTCAACTGTTCATCTCATTGGTATTAATAGGTATAACTAATCCTCAGACTCAAAGGAATGTTAATTGGTCATCCTGAATTACTGAATGTGAGACTTTGATCCTGTGGTCCCACGATCCTTAACAGAGATGACTCTGGGGTGTGAACTGCAAAGGTTGGGTGTCACAGGAAGTAATTTCAGGGTAGTTATACATTGGATTGAGCATTTATCACTCCCGATTAATGGGAGATACATCCAAGGATCGCTTGTGGAAGACTTGACTCTAAACCCTTGCAAGGTGATAGCTTAAGAGTAGAAATACAGATTTCACTTAACCTATCTTTTTGAGTTGACTCGGCTAATAACAAGTAAAACGAACGTCTCGCTATATGTGACTTGACATTACCCATAGTCATAAGATTCAGTTCAAGGATGTAGTTGATAAAGGATCGTATTATACCGTAACTAATACGGAAGGGTTAACGACAGAATCAACTTGTCTTCTTAACGGACTCTGGGGGAATGATTACGGACTTGCCAATAACATACTCTGTACATCATTCCGTTATGCAAGGGATTAAATATAATTCTTGAAGAAATTAATTTAATAGGTTGCATACGGCCAGAAGTAGTAAGGACCTAATGGATCACACATAAGACTTGGAACCAAAAGAGAGATGAATATGATTAATAGATGGAAGCCCAATTAAGCCCAGTAAGGCCCAAATACTAGGAGGGGGCCGAAATTTATATATGTTAGTAAGGAATTAATTTTATTCCATTAATCCTAATTAGATTAGGATTATGAATTAAATTAATTAAGAGATAATATAATTGAGAGTTTTAATTAGATTAATATTCTCCTATTATTATCCAATTAGGTTATTTATTATTATCCTAAATATATTAGATATATAGTGAGATAATAATTACGAATCCTTTTCCGAATTGGATTCCTATTAAGTAACCTATTCCTATCTAACTAGGGTTTAGATACAAGCTAATATATATACCCCTCCCCTAATGAATTTCGACTAAGCCTATATCCCTCCCCTTAAGTAATTTTCGAAATTGCTTAATTAAGAGAGAAAAATAATTCTATTCCTTAAGTTCGTGGACAAGAATTAATTCGGCATTCCATCGATTGATTAATCTTATTCATCCCTCTTTCTCTTTGATCTTGTGTTGGTTTATTAGAGGCAATCTATTTTGGTTGCATCTCATAAGGGTTGATTTCATCTTAGCCTCACCGTATTAAACTTTGTGGTTGGAATCTCGGAGAAGAATTGTGGGCGCTTCTTTAACAACGGTAGATTGTTCATCGAAAGGTATTCCTTCTTATCCCTCTTTATATAAAATAACGATTAACGGATCCTATGGTTAAAAGGAAGTAGGCTAAAATTTTTATATTTCCGCTGCTATACCTTAGCCTTAATTTCCTACAGAACGTAACTCAGCCCCGTCACAAGAGATCTTAAAGACAACGACAATCAAGTCAAGCTGAGTGTTCGTCAGGACAGCACCAATGATCCGTTGACTAGAAGACAAAGTCCGACAAAGGTCTGCTCCAGTTCAGAAGCCTCGGAATTACACCAAGAGACCTTTTCGAGACGCATGGATCAACTGGCGTTTGGCAAGAATACAAACCTGGCGCTAGAAGACGAAACCTGGCGCAAGAAAATGAAACTGGCAAGCCTGACGCCTGCTAAAATCAGACGACAGGATTGTTGGTCCCTTATAACGTGTCAAGTTAGTTCCAAGGGGGGGATAGGAACTATTTAAAAAATTTGTCCGTTAAGACTGACTTCTTTTCTTATGAAAAGGTTTACACAGCGTCACTAAGTAGATTCGAGACACAAGCTTAGTCAACTTGTGACTAAGTCTGCTTCTTTACTTGAGTCAGAAAATAGCACTTAGAGTCTATTCCTGAACTCAGCTTCTTAGTAGACTTAACTCAGCATGAGTTCTTTCCTTAGTCAGTTTTATAGCAAGCAATATATATTAAAGGAGTTTAAGGGTTAGAAAGATATTACTCAGCAGACTTATCCTGGTTCGGCCTCTCCGCCTACGTCCAGTCCCTGGAACTCATTCCGAGCTTTTTGAATTCTCTACTGAGCTCTTTAAAGGTAGAGCACGAAACCTTTTACAGATAGAAGCTGAGTATAACAAGAGTACCTTTCTCTATACCTCTACTCACTCCTATATCTACGATGAGTACTATAATCGAGTACTCATCCTCTCCTTTCTATTCTTCTAGAAATGATAAAGTGTTTGTTCTAAACAACAATTGCTAAGACACTTTAGATGATTGAAAATCACTCTAGAATTTTACACAATAATATGGAAATTGGTGTAAGGTATTTGCTTTGCTTTTCTCACAGAAACTTCAAGTATGAATTTGGTCAGCGTTTCGACTAATTGAAGATCTGCATCGATTGAAGCAAATGGATGGCCTTTATATAGTGACACTTGAGGCACCTGGTCATTTCGAATTTCGAAATAACCGTTGGAGGGAAACGGCTTCCTGTCGTTATCACTCTGGGCGTGCTCAGCGTCGTTGGCCAATAGGATTCTTGCATCTTCTGTCTTCGTCAGTCTTCGGCAGAATGTTTCGACATTTAAGGAAAAGTCCACGAGACAGCTTCCTGCGCCTTCTGAACTTTTCCCAAAGTAGAAATACTTTGTCTGGAAGTTGAACATTGTCTGCCGCTGTCCAGACTGCATTGTCGTCCAACTCAGCAGCTTCTACTTGAAGCTTTTGCTTCGAAGGCTTCTCGATCCTTCTTCTGCTGAGTCGTCGTTTTGCTTGATACGGCTTCGTTTTGAACTCTTGGGCCGAATGGTCTTGATGTGTTGATTTGGACTTGACTTCCACTTTATGGGCCTTTGGGCTTTTTTAATCTCAATGTCTTATAAACAATTAAACTCAACATTGAACAAACACATTAGTGTGATAAATCAAAGCATTTAAATTTAATATGTTAGAATATTTTTATCATTACTTAAATAATTTTGTCAAATCAAAATCATGTGGAAAGGTGTTTCAACAAGGATTGGCCTGTGATTCTGAATGCTGACCAATGAATGACGCAAGAAGACCGTTTGAATTCAACGAATATGTCCGAATTCAAATCATTGAAGCTTCAGATTTTGCTATAAAAGGACAAGTTCATCACTTGGATCCTAGGCCGAATTACAAAAGAGAAAAGGCAAGCAAGATCTTCACCAAGTTAAAAGATCCAAAAGAGAAGCTGTCTGATTAGAAAAAGCAAGTTCTTACACCCAATTCCAATCATTGTGTAAAAGTCAGAGTGAATTTGTATTCATCTAAAGTGTTCTTCATTTAGAGAGAACAAATCTTGTATCAACTGTAAAGGTTAGAAGAGTGGAGCTAAGTACTCGGTTTTAGTACTTAGTGGTAGAGAAAATCTGAGTGTTCGGTTATAGCGCTCAGTAGGATTGAGTAGACGAATAGAGGATGGTACTCTTGCATACTCAATTGCTTTGTAAACGGTTTGTGCTCTACCTTTAAAGAGCTCAGTAGTGGATTGAAAAAGCCCGGAGGGATTCTGGGGACTGAACGTAGGCGGTGAGACCGAACCAGGATAAGTCTGCTGAGTAATCTCTAACCCTTCTCTTGATATATATATGTATGTGTTGCTTGCTTAAACTACTCGGTATATAATCTGTAAAAGCCGACGCTGAGTAATCTGAGTGCTGAGTTGGAAACTGATCCAAGTGTTATTTCCCAACTCATAAGTGAAACAGTTCTAGTCAGCTTGTGACTAAAGCTGTCTTACATCGTGCTCAGCCTTGCTGACCTCACACTGAGTGAAGTTATTTAAAGGATTAAATTTAGTCAGCATAATTAAGCGAAAAAGTTACATTAGTTCCTAACCCCCCCCCCCCCCTTAGAACTAATCCTATAACATTACACGGGACCAACAAAAGTGTTTCGAGAAGTACCTGCTTCTCAAGCTTCAAGTGATGGCCATAAGAACTGATACGGTGGTCTGCGTTGAGTGGTAACCGCACAGGTGAGTTACAATTAACTTTATTGTATACTATTATTATAAGCTCTTGACAGAATACAATTATGAATCCAATCATCAGCTTGTTGATTATGCTAATAATTGAAACACTCTTAAATCTAATAGTAACTTAATATACAACAAACTTACTTGCTCATTCATCATTTTTAATGCATTTAACAACATATAACAATTTAGTTGAAAAGCACAATATGATTGCTTACCTTCAAGATTCTTAGTAAGGCACCTTGAATTTTTGGGATTTATGTGACTATACCACCACCAAGAATGTGATTTCCTTGATTGCAACCTCTTAAAATTCTTGTTTGACCGAACCTAAAACAAGTAAAATAGCTCAAAATATTACATTTCTTTAATTGACAAGAAAACTAAATATTGGGTAAGACTTCTAACAAAGCTAAAGTTCAAAGTCTTTCGCAAAATGTCAAGTGCTAACCACCAAAGTATGCGGCCCCGCTTCATAAACATGTTTTATCATACATTCTAATTCTAAACTCTTATACGACTGAACATATAATTAAAGCATATAAGGTCCAGATAGTTGAAGATTTTTATACTAAAATTTGTTAAATAAATAAAGTAAAGAAACTTCAATATACTAAAATTTGATAATTCGTGTATTGTTTATCAAATCAAAAGAAATGGGATACCAACAGAACGAGTATACCATAGTTTTGGAAACAGAAACAGTTCTGTTTCTAGAATTGTATACTAGTTCTGTTCTAGATCTGTATACCAGTTCTGGTGGTATCCCTTAGGATTGACATTAGGAGGCATGTTCTGGTTTGGCAGTTTGGCTACTATGCTCTGAAGTTATAGTTTTATATTTTAATTCTAAAATGAATCTGGGCTCATTAATAGTAACAGGAGTAACTTCAGGTCTGTGCAAAATGGTCATATAATCCCAGACCTGAAGTTATGAACGATATTCAGGGATCAGAAATTGGTTCAAAGTGGTGTTAATATTATTATTACAGAAAAACAATTTTTCCTTTTCTTTGAGTAGGCTCCAATTGTAGGCCAGAGTTTAGTCAATTATCATGAATGAAAAGTTAGCAAGAGCACTGGAAAGAGAGAGCAGCTAGTCAAATTAAATGCCCTCCCAACCTATTTTAATGAATAAAGTAGACAAAAGTCTCCCTTTAAGCAAGGGAACACCAAACAGAATTTCCTCTCTGCTAACTAAGTTTTAGGTAGACTCGAAAAGTTGTGGGTTCAAGCTCAGTACATACGCTTTGCATCATATTCCTGAACCTAAAATTCTATAAAAATATAGAGTAGAAAAGTTGTGGGTTCAAGCCAAGTACGATTTGGATCATATTACTGAACCTAAAATTCTATCAAAATATAGAACCCAGAAACACAAAATGCATAAAATACTGAAAACATAAAAGGCTTTTTAATAGACCTGATTGAAAGCCTTTAGAACTTCAAGAACAAACATATAAAACAAACGAATACCAAATTAAACAAGTTGATGACCAAAATTAATTTCACTATAAATGAAAACCCTAAATTCATCAAGCAAACTAAAAGCAAAGGAAACCCTTGAGGAATCAAAGTAAGAAGAAGTAAACAACACATTTAGATGTTCAGAAGACCTCAAGTAGGTGAAATTGTTTCGAGAAGTACCTGCTTCTCAAGCTCAAGTGATGGCCATAAGAACTGATACGGTGGTGTGCGTTGAGTGGTAATCGCACAGGTGAGTTAGGGATTTTGAGAAGTTCACAAGTTCACAAGTGAGTAGTGATTGAGAAATTCTGATAGAAACGCTATCAACTAGGTTTTTTGGAGCGGGAAAACAAAATTTGAGAAGGAAAGGATTTAGATTTTTTTAAGAAAATGGAATTTCAGGAGGGAAACGAAAGAGGGGGAAATGAAATTTCAGAAGGGAAACCTAATTGTGTTTCGCGGCAAAGTGAAAACTTTTTGTAAGTGGCTTATCTGATATTATTCCAAATAATTATATTTACATGTTCTATAAAAAAATTCATAATGGATTTTTTTTACCATTATAATTTATAATTATTATATTTTTCTAATATATTATTAAGTATTTAACTTTTTTTTATCAAAACCTTTTAATAAGTGATTTATTTGTGATAACTCGGGGAAAAATCCTTGATCGGAGCACTTCCCTGTGAGGCGCCGTTGGGATCGGCCGGGGACACTCCGATGCCAAAGTCAGTAAGGAAGATCAAGAGAGCAAACTGAATTGATAAAGGGTAAGTAAAAGAGTGTACCTCGATAGCCTAAGGATGTAGGCTATATATAGTTGGGGAATTCGTAACCTCTAGGTAACTAGAAAGTCTCCATTAATGCTCATTTAATGGCGGTTACAAGTTACTCTTAACCTGGTGGTTTAAGACTATTAATGATTCATTTAATGATCTTTATGGCCGAGTTGGCGGTTAGCCGTTACTGTGATGAATCAGGTGAAAGAGGAGATTCGCCTCATAGGTTCGCCAGCGGATCTCACTGAGCTGAACCGTGGAGATCCGCCATCTGGTTCTTCTTGCGGCGTTCTCAAGGTGAATATCCCTTTTGGTCCTTGGGATAATATTCTTTGATCCGTCAAGGCATATGTACGCTCTCCTTGAGAGATATGGCGGGTCTCTGCTACTTGCTCTCATTGGGCGTATCTCGTTATGGCGTATCTCGCCATAGTCCACGTGGCGTGGCATAGTGCTAGAAACTCCTTCTTTTTCCTCATTATTTGCATATTCTCCCCTGCATTAATTATCATTAATGCCACATTAATCATGTATAAATATCTCTTTTAGAAGGAATAATGGTTTGCCATTATTTCTATTAATTTTCCCTTATTCTTTATTCAAGAATAATTTGGTTTGTTATCAGAAGCCCCCCTAAAGGTATAAAAAGCTCTTTAGGGCTGTCTAATCGTATTCCATGCTATTGATCTTTTAAGTGTTCAAACTTGTCATGAATTTTCCGAAGGTTTCAATCTTGTTATGAATTTTCCGAAGGTTTCAAACTTGTTATGTCTCGAGGTAGGTGGCCAACCATATCCCTAGAAGCTTATGATAAGCTTCATGGATTTCTTTCCCTAGGATCCAATATATGGAGATTTTTACGTTGTCTGTGAACTCTGACTGTTTATAAGGAGATTCGCCTTAGAGATCCGCCCGTGGATCTCATATGGCTTAGTCTTGATGATCAACTTGCTACCTATCTTTGAGTGATCTGTCCAAGGCAACTTAGAGTAGGTGGCCAGCCATACCCTTGTATGAAAACCTTTGTGAAGGCTTGAACCTTGGTGAAGGTTTGTGCGCTTGGTATTCCTTTTGAGGGAATCAAGCTACCGTAAGCGTTTGATCTGCTTCCTCTCTTTGAGGTGGATCAATCTGCCATAGGTGTAGAAAACTCCTCTTTTTGAGAGAAGTTTTGAAGGATGTAAAGATCTCACGTCTGAGAAATGTTTTAATCCTGGCGGTGATCAGGGCTTGATCCGCCGTGTTTTATTTTTCTATCTTGGAGCAAAGTGGACCCGCCCTAGATGGGGCCATTTGTTCCTACCGCATAGGATTATAATTCGCCTTAAGGACTTCTTTTCTTCAGTTCTGCCATATTGAGGAGAATGACCCGCCCTTAGGGATCAGTAAGAATGATCAGCCATTTAGGGACCTTTGTGCATTTTGTGGAGGCGAGACTTTGTTATTTCTATGATGAAGATGCGGATTCATTAATTTGATGAAAACGAGACTTCATTAATTGGATAAGGCGAGGCTTTATGAATTGGATGAAGACGAGGCTTCATTAATTGAATTGGATGAAGACGAGGCTTCATTACTTGGAGATGAAGACGAGGCTTCATTACTTGGAGATGAAGACGAGGCTTCATTACTTGGAGATGAAGACGAGGCTTCATTATTTGGAGATGAATCCCTTTGCTTTCCAGAACTATTTTTACTAATGCATTATATCTTTTAGCAAGTAATTTTCTAGAATCTGGTTTACGATTTCTCCGATTGTTTAGGGTAGGTGGCCAGCCGTACCCCAATGTGTGAACCTTTGTGAAGGTTTAGAAGCTGTTCTATTCCTTCTAGAGGAAGTAAAGCTGCCCAGGGGATTAACTTGCTACCTATCTTTGAGGTGAAGCGATCCGCCCGTAGGACTTGTGAACCCTTCTTTAGGAAGGGAGTGAGAGAGTGTAAAGTCCTTTCGTCCAAGGAATGTTTTAACTCGTTTATGGTGTCCGACCGAATGGTGTCCGACTGAATGGTGTCCGACCGAATGGTGATCATCTAAAGATGGATCCGCCCATGAGAGTGTTCTCCTATCTTTGAGGAGAAAGTTGAGGGTGTAATGATCTCATGTTTGAGACGATTTTAACCCGCTTTTGATGGTGGTCAATCCTTTTCCTGTCTTTGAGGAGAGAGTTGAGCTCATTTGAAAGCTCCTGAGGGTCTGTGCTTCTTATCTTTATGGAAAGGGGATCCGCCTGTGATGGGATCAATTGTCCTATCTTTGAGGTAATTGATCCGCCTGTGGAACTTTTCATTCGCCAGCCACTGGGCGTATATCAGCACTAAAAGCTAGGCAAATGAATATAAGAAGTATGGCGAGAAAGAATAAATTATAAAATGTAGGATACTATAACAGTTTAATGCACATATAAGAATATGTAAAAATACTGATTTTAGGCCCATGGTTCCGTCTTTTCTGAGCAACTAGAACCACATCCTTAATGATGTTTAACTTATGAGTGATCATATCTGGGCTTATTCCTGTACGGATCTCATTCTCCTATGCAAATAGGCTTTCAGACTCAATGATGTTTAATCCTTTGGCGATTCGTACCCGCTTTCCATCAGCAATAAGGAGCGTTTCTGCGTCGCCCAAAGCTGTAGTGACAAGTTTATATTTCTCACCTTCGTCCTCTTTGGATTGTGGGCGAATTGATAGTGACGCTGAGTAGGTCTCTTGAACCGTCTTTTGGTTCCCGCTAATCATTACTCCTCCTTTGTTGGTGAGAATGTACCTATGGTGATGATATTGCAAGAACTGCCCGTGTCTACCATTACCCGCCTCATTTCATCTTCCATCCTTCAATTGTCAACGCATCTGTATGTGGAGAGATTACTGGACCTGTTTCTGCAAAAGGAGCAATGGAGGGATGTTTTATCTAAAGCGGATATTTTTTGCTTTTTCCACGGGTGGCTGATACCCTGGTCCATCCGCCATGACATTAATGACACTTTTGAATTTATTTTTGGGATCTGTCTTCTGCTTGTCATCTTGTTATTTGTTATTCTGGACAAAGCTATCTAGTTTGCCAGCTCCCAGCAAGCTTCAGTGTGGTGGCCAACCAAAGGGTGGTAATAATCTTAGATTGGGTACCCCCTCAAATTTGACCACTGGAATATTTATATTACTTGTACTAAAGTCCTGTTTATGGAGGAAGAACCCCGGTTTTTGTCTTTCTCACGATCTCGATTGTGAGATTCGCCTTTGGTTTTATGTGATGGAGATAACGATTCGCGGCGTATGTCATCTACCTCCCTGAATGCTTTGCATCGTTCAATTAGATTCGCCATATTGCGGGGTTTTCTCCGGATCAGATCCTCCTGTAAGCTTTTACATGTTGTATTTTTGGCCAATGCTTCTGCAGCTGATCCACCGCCGCCTGAACCGCCTATATGTAATCGGTCATGACCTCCTTGGTTTCCTACGGGGACATGACCAATGTCTCCTGGTCGGGAGGATGATGGTGGTGGGCTGGTACTCCGGGGTGTATCAATAGGCCTCTTACTACGTCAGCGTATTGGAGAGGGAGGTGACCTACCTCTGCGAGGAGAGCCCTGTCTTCGTGGCGAAGATGTTTTACGATGCTTCTCATTCGAAACTGACATTTGCATAGTTTTGTAGTTAGCTCAAGACATGAAAGTTTTGTTTATCCAATTTGGCAATTCATCAACCCATAATGGCCTTAATAGTTAGGGACAGTTACATGATGATCACAAATTGATTTAATATGTTCAATTCTCTTACGTCGGTAAAAGAAATTCTAATAATGTCAGATAAACAGTTTTTATATGAATAAACACATCCTTGTAAAAAAGGGAATGAAATAACCGTTTGACAAAACAATATTCAAAAATATGAATTTTTGATATTAAAAGTACTAAATAGGAGAAAAGCCATATATAGATGGTGAATTGTACAAGGAAAACCAAATATGATTTTTTGCAATTTCTTCTAATAGTTATATGCATGTTCACCCAAAAGACCGACTAGATCTAAATCCTTTGCAATTACATGAGCAATTTTATGATATTTTAATATCAAATGACAAAATCACATTGAATGGATGATTTTTCCTTTTGTAAATCCCAAGATCACGGGTCTTATACATGCGTTTGTACTGGTTCAATGATAATATCATATTACACTTGTCATGCATAAAAATATGAGGGCATAGTAAGCATGCAAGGTTTAATGAAAGATTTGCGTCTATGACTTCACCTTTTACAATTTATTAGATTTATCATAATAACATGTAACGATATTCATAGCACTTTATAAGAGTGAGGGATCTCAATTTTCTTTAATAAAAAATGGAATAAGAAATGGGAGGAAACTTATCTTTTTCATCATAAAATTCCAGATTTAATGTAGAAAACTCTTTCCCACCAATATATGGAGAACCGTATCTTTGGATAGATTTGTTGTACTGATTGAGCCAAAGTTGGAGATTGTGATTTCTATTCTGTTGACTCCATTGTTTTGTTCTTTGTGAAACTCTATACAATCAAGATTTTGTGATCTTCTGTTTGTTAGAGATCCACGCTCACCGCACCAATTGATAACTCGGGAAAAAATCCTTGATCGGAGCACTTCCCTGTGAGGCGCCGTTGGGATCGGCCGGGGACACTCCGATGCCAAAGTCAGTAAGGAAGATCAAGAGAGCAAACTGAATTGATAAAGGGTAAGTAAAAGTGTGTACCTCGATAGCCTAAGGATGTAGGCTATATATAGTTGGGGAATTCGTAACCTCTAGGTAACTAGAAAGTCTCCATTAATGCTCATTTAATGGCGGTTACAAGTTACTCTTAACCTGGTGGTTTAAGACTATTAATGATTCATTTAATGATCTTTATGGCCGAGTTGGCGGTTAGCCGTTACTGTGATGAATCAGGTGAAAGAGGAGATTCGCCTCATAGGTTCGCCAGCGGATCTCACTGAGCTGAACCGTGGAGATCCGCCATCTGGTTCTTCTTGCGGCGTTCTCAAGGTGAATATCCCTTTTGGTCCTTGGGATAATATTCTTTGATCCGTCAAGGCATATGTACGCTCTCCTTGAGAGATATGGCGGGTCTCTGCTACTTGCTCTCATTGGGCGTATCTCGTTATGGCGTATCTCGCCATAGTCCACGTGGCGTGGCATAGTGCTAGAAACTCCTTCTTTTTCCTCATTATTTGCATATTCTCCCCTGCATTAATTATCATTAATGCCACATTAATCATGTATAAATATCTCTTTTAGAAGGAATAATGGTTTGCCATTATTTCTATTAATTTTCCCTTATTCTTTATTCAAGAATAATTTGGTTTGTTATCAATTTGTTACTTTTAAATTAATAAGTATTTCACTTTTTCTAGTATAATTATTAAGGGGTTTTAATTTTAGTAAAAAAATAAAAATAAAAATATTTTAATTTAGAGTCAATTAATAAGGGGATATTTTAGTCAAATTTTACAAAAAAGTGTTATGCTTATTAATAATATAATGATGGAATTTAACCTTATTATATGCATGGAGAATTACTTTTAATAAGTGTATTTTACACCCTTATTAAATTTTGCATATTAATAGTCATTTTTCTTGTAATGGTATTAATGCATGCATTGACGTATAAAGTAATACGCTGACGTCAAAGCGTTTTGTGCTGCGCAAACTATAATAGTTTTGAAGTATAAAAGTAGATTTGGTATCAAAATATAAACATAATAAAGTTCGGGTATACAAAATATATCATACTTTTAGAGTTGATTTGACCATTTCCGCCAACTTTAAGGACTGAATTGATACTCAAAGATTGATTTGGGTTAAATTAACCATTCATGCCAACATGAGTGCCAATTTGAACCTTTATTCAAATAATAAATGTATATTATCCGGGACTCTAAGGTCTTGTTTGATAAAGCACTTAATTACTTAAACTAAAATGTTAAGCACTTATTTAATTTAAGTGCGGTTGATAACAATTGTTTCTCTACCACTTAAATTAGTTAATTAAGTTAAAAATCACTTATTTTGATAAGTCAAAATATTTAACTTAACATTTTAAGTTAAATATTATCAACTAAATATTTTTATAAAAGTTACATCATTCAATACTTTCAGCACTTATAAATATTCAGCACTTAAAATTCAGTACTTATTTTTTCAGCACTTAATTTTCAGTTTTATCAAACAGCACCTAAGTCCATTAAAAAAAGGAATATTTGAGACTCAAAGTTCCAGACAACTTATTTTGACATAACTTTTAATCTATGGCCCTGTATGGCAAATAGCGGTTAGCGGTTAGCTGGTTACTTTTTTTTTGTTAGCTGATTTGACTAGATGATTGTGTAAACTTTTTTTTTTTGTAAAACTTAATTGATTGCTAATAGATGTTTGTGTAAATGAAAAATAAGGATATGGTAAATCGTTTATTTGGTGTTAAAGAGTAGTAAATTAAGAGTAAAAATATCATTAAAAAGAGATGGAGTAATAAGCTAATTGAAAAAACTCCTAAAATGATTTTTTTGGACCCAATAAGCTTTTTCAAACCTCTTCACCAAACATCACTATTAGAAATTTGACTAGTCAAAACCTCTAAAATGACTCAAACCTCTAATTTAACTCCAAAAAGCTCTTTACCAAACATGGTCTATATCCGTAAATATATTGTAAATGAATTTATTAAAGTTCTTTTGATGAATTTATTTTAGAAACTAGCTTATTTGATTATTTTTTAAAAAGGATTTGATCATTTTACCGCTAGTCGGATCATCGATTTCGTTATGGCGAGTATCTTAGCCAGATTTGGAGCCCCCCACATGATCATCACTAACAATAGAACCTAATTCAACTGCACCGAGTTTAAGGACTTGTATAAAGATTGGGGCATCAAAAACAGGTTTGCATCTATTTATTATCCTCAATCCAATGGAATGATGAAAGTCACTAAATGAACCATTGTCAAAGGGATAAAGAAAAGATTATGGGAACGCAAGAAAGGCTGGACAGATGAATTAATGAGTGTACTATGGGCGTACTGAACAGCCACCAGAGAAACTCCCTTTGCCCTCACCTATGGGACAAAGGTTATCATCCCAGTGGAGATAAGATCACCCAGTGATCGAGTCTTATATTATTGTTAGGAACTTAACGAGGCGAACCTTAGAAGGAGACTTGACAACCTAGAAGAAAGAAGGGATAAAGCCTAAATCCGCATTTCCGCTTACAAGCAGTGAATCACAGCCTACCAAAACAAGTATGAGAAACTAATTGAATGGAATGAAGGACATCTCATTCTGTGAAAAAAGGACAAAATACAATAAGCAGAGGGGAAAGGCAAGTTGGGAGTAACATGGACGAGTCCTTATCGTATCCATTTGAAGATAGGACCTGTCATTTTCAAGCTAGAAGACATGTAGGGACAACTGATATCGCGTACCTCGAATATCCAGAACCTCCAGAAATACTACCAGAAATTAATGTAGCAAGTCTAGAGCACTCTTTTTCCTTGAATAGGGTTTTTTCCACTGGGTTTTTCCTACCAATGTTTTAACGACGCTCAAAAAGACACATATTTATTGTATTGCGAAAATTATGTTAATAAAAGTTCTTATTTTTATAAGTTTTTCTTAACTGTGCCAAAAACATGAATATTTTTCCTTAAAGAGGGGAGATGACAACAAAGCTTTTCGTTAGGCAAACCTTCTTCCTTAAAGACAGGAAGAAAAATATTATAGCTTGAGGGCGAATATTCTTCCTCAAAGATAGGAAGAAAACTACAAAGCCTTAAGGGCAAACATACTTCCTCAAAAAAAGGAAGAAAAAACTTAGAGAAATAAAAAGGATAAGGCTGGCCACCTTTTTATGTAAGTATGCAAGTACTAAAAATAAAATTTATAAAAAAATCCATTGTATGTTACACAACAGAAAGGAAAATATATGCTTATTACAAAAGAAACTACTTCACTCAAGAACCATATTTGCATCCACTAAAGAAGAAGAAGCCGGATCATCTAGGGAAATTGCCACACCCGCATCTTGCTGGAAAGTCACCACGACATGTTCATCCCCAAGAGGACCTACATATGTCTCAACATCCAAAGTCCTTTCCTCAGCAGCCAGCGAATCCTTAGCAACCTCCGTTGAAGGCAAGGAAGCCCCAAATATTTCACCTTGGATGGCCGTCGAAGCATCCGCCAAAGTGTCATAATAGCGTGCTTCCTCCAAAGTAGGAACTTCAACTTCAGGATCAGTTAGATCTAACCCCGGATGATCCCTCCTAAATTCCGCATAGATTCTTTCACCGTAACAGTAGGAGCGAAGACCACATGTAGACTCAAGGTCCTGCTTATCCTTCTTCTGCTCCTCCGTAGAAGCCGCCAACATTCTCTTGGCTTCATCTAGCTCATCCTTAACCTTCTCATGATCTACTTTCTCTCTTACTAAGTCAGCCTCCAAATCATTATTCTTTGCCTCTTGGGCCTGAATAACAACATCATCGACGATGTTACTTGCTATCTCCTTAGCTAGATCTGTCTCCAACTCCTGATTATGGGCCTCGTGGGCCACAACTTTAATCAAAGTAGTTTTCGCATCTTGGAGATGAGTGAAGAGCTAAAAAGAGAGAAAAAAAGAGTTAGAAGGTTGGAAGAAAAAATTCTAGGGAAATAAGCAAAAGATCTGATAACCCACTACCAAGGACTTCCGTATGGCGTAGTTAATGTGGCTTGTAGGGCGGTACTTGGTTCGGCTCTCAAACACAAATGGGATTTTTAGGATAACCTCTTTGATATCCTCTAACACCTTATCTGACTCCAATGTGAGGGAAGGGCCATACTTGGCGGCTTCTCCGGCTGAATGAAAACAAAAAAAAGAAAAAGAAAAATAACCCCTTTTGATAAGAAAGAGCAATGTTGGCGCTTTGAAAGACGGGCCAAGTAGACAACATGTTGGCATTTGAGTGGCAATGGAAATTGCACCTGGTAGAGCAATAAATGCCCTAGGCACTCCTGAAATATGAACAACTTTTGGGGGGGGGGGGATTCTAATAACATCTATATGTTATCTTTGGGGCCAAAATGTAATAATAAGAAGAAAGGAATGTTTATCAGCATAATGCCTAGCCACATAGTGTGGACTCAGACCCACATAGAATGGGCATATACCGAACGAGGCGTGGACTCAGATCCACCAATATGATAGGATCCACCCTTATAACCACTTCGAACGTCCTCTAGGATAACTAAGGGTTAATGCCATTAATGGCTTTAATGGCAAGAACAGACAAATTCAGAGAATGAGCAATTAATATGTTAAAGAACATTAATAGCAAGACTGTTCACATGTTACACCATTAATGACTGGAGGTTACAGAATCCTATATAAATACCTCAATTCTAAGGTATTCGGGTTATGCATTCTGATTTACTAAAGTGCTTTTGTGAATTATCATTATTCTCATATATCGATACTGACTTTGGCATTAGAGCTTCCCCCGATGATCCCAACGGCACCTCTCAGGAAAGGTCTCCGGCAAGAGTTACATTTTGCAAATATCAAGTATTTTAAGGACAATTGCACTTGAAACCAAACCCATGAAGGAAGATATTTTGCCTAGCATCATGATCCATACTTGCATTTATATGGCAGATTATCTGCATATCCAAACGTAATTCCATACGTATTTGATGTTATGTTCTAGTAACAGCGTTTGTAGTCCAACAGTTAGGATAATTGCCTTCCAAGCAATAGACCCGGGTTCGACTCCCGGTAGATGCATAAAATTACCATTTTTTTGTTTTATCTTTAATATTAAGTTTCAGACGTTACTATTACATCTTACACTAAAACTCGATTAAATAAATATATTTCTTATAATATTTATTTTATGTGTTGTTTGTAATTTATATAATATCGAGTTTTTAATTTATAATTAAAAATTGATTGAATAAAACAATTAATAATTAATTCTAATACACCTTTTAGATGGATCATCTCACAGTGAAAGTTTTTTAAGTACACTAGGACTCAATCTCGAGATTTTTAATTGAAGCGACTTGATGCCTTTAACTACTCAAACCAACCGTAAAAGATTTAGCAAAAAATAGTTAAATGTTACACTATTGGTTTTTTTTTTCAATGTAACATGTAACAATTTTTTTAATATATTAATTTATTCAACATTGTGAAACAAACACCAAAATAATTAATAGTAAATTGAAAAATTTATCATTTTGTATATAATTATTTATTAAAATAATTTATATATTATATATATATATATATATATATATATATATTCAATAGTACATAAATTACAAACACCATATATTATTTATATTATATGAGGTGGGTTGAATGGTTCTCGGCTCGGGAAATCGATATTATTTCTAACATGGTGATTTTGCGGCAACTAGAGGTGATAAGCTCATTTAGTATTTTTCGAGAGATGGATTGCACTCGTCCAAATCCAGTTATCGTTTGCTTAAAGGTACACGCACGAAAAACCTGACTAGTGTGGGCTGGAGTCGATTATGGAGCCTTCATATTCCAGGTAAAATCAAATTGTTTATATTGAAATTATGTGCTAAACTATTTCCTCTTAGACCAAGACTGATACACCAGGGGTTATTATTTCGAGTGATTGCTTATAATGCTCATCGGGTATTGAACATGGTTGGCAGTTATCCTCGGGTTGTGATTATGCCAATGCGTGTTAGGAAGTGGCTGGTTTGCAAGCTCTTGGATCCGAATTGGATTGAGTGTGGGACTGGGTCTTGCATATGCTCTCAATAGTGGGTAGAGAGGAAGCAAACATGTCTGATGTTATTTTGCGGGAAAGCTGGCAGTAACATAATGCCAAACTATGGACGAGGAAGTGCCGGTCTCCCATTGTTGCTGTTACAAATACAAGTCGTTTTCTGCCAAAATGGATGGAGGCTCAGAAGTAGGGGGTTGGTCGAGTTCGGGAGGTTCGATGTGAAATAGGACACACAACAGTCTATTGGCAGAAGCCAGCTGCTGGTTATGTTAAGTGTAATGTTAATAAGGTCATGTTTCAATCGAAGAATAGTTTTGGTATATGAGCAGATCTTCGGGGTCGTACCAGTAATTTTATTGTGTGTTGCATCTCTTTTACGACATGTAATATTCAAGTTTCGCTAGTTGAGATGTGTTGGCTCTCCGTGATGCGATATTCTAGGTAGTTTCACTCCAATTTCAGAATGTTCAATTTGAAACAGATCACATTTTAGCAAAGGTACATGATATTACTAAGTTCATGATTGTTATAGAAGAAATTCAAGATTTGTTACTTATCCACTCATATTGTTCTGTCATTTATCCATAGATTAGTGAACGGTTTGGCCCATTCAATGTCTTGTCACTCCCGTTCCAATGCTAAATTTTTTAGTGATGTTGTTACTTCTAGTTATTTAGATGATGCTATTTGTATTAACAATGTTTCCATTTCCTTGTTTTTTTTGGTAGAAAAAGGAAAGAAAACAAAACAAAAAACCAGAGAGAAATTAACCCGGGATTAGCCTAGGAAAGCTAACCCCAACTTGATCAGCAAACAGCAAAGAGGAGAGGAAGTCCAGAGGTGACGAGAAGGTAGAAACACCAAGCATCCTCTCCTGGCCCTCAGCAGCAAGGCGGTCAGTAACCATGTTCTGCTCTTTGAAGACATGCCTAAAATTGATGATATCGAAGGAGGAGCATAGCCTTTTGATCCCTTTAAGAAGATTTTGGTTGCCTAAACAAAAGGCCTTACTTTCAGAAATAGCTTTAACAGCTTCTAGGTTGTCAGATTCCACCAACAACCTCTTTAAGCCATGTTCTTAGCGAGCCTAAGCCCAGAGAAAATTCCCCAGAGCTCAGCAGTGAAGGAAGAACCCATTCCTAGGTTCTGAACAAAGCCAGACACCCAAGCACCTCCAGCGTCTCTCAAGACTCCACCAACCGCGATCCTACCATCCGAAAGGCAAGAGCCATCAGTATTTAGCTTCACAGTCCCTTCCACGGGTTTGCTCCAACCCAATAACTGAACCACCTTCCTCTGGCCAGTAAAAGGTAAATCCTCCTCCTTAAAGCTCTCCTTGAAAGATTTAATTTTTTTAGAAAAATAGGTAAGTAAATTAGGAAAGATAACAACTCCTTCTCCAAAGATATCCGCATTCCTCCACTGCCACAGCTGGTGACAAACAATAGCAAAGAGAATGGCACCATGCTCAAGCTCAGGTAATAACAGACCTTTAACTCCATCAATGAACCACTCCTGATCAGGATAGGCCAAGAACTTAGACAACAAATAGCCAGGGAGAACTTCCTTCCAAACCTTATTGCTCTTTTCACAATCTCTAAGAGAATGGCAGATAGTTTCAGTCTGACCTATGCATCTACTGCAAGTATCAGCCTCCACTAAATGGCGTCTTTTCCTCTCCACATTTGTGAGCAACTTGTCTCTAGCCCCAAGCCACAGGAAACTCCTAATGCGGTAGGGAACATTTAGGTTCCAAATGTTCTTCCAAGTAGCTGAAGGAGGAGGATCTGAGTTAGTATAGAAAGCCTCAAAAGCAGATTTACAAGAAAAGGCCCCGTTATTTGTATGGGACCAACAATGACTATCCCTATCATCCTCCTCGCTGCTCACTTTACCCCCCGGATCTTTAGGAGCGACTCCAAATTAAGGTATGCCTCAAATTTAGACCAAATCCAATCACCCTCTGAGTCCACCACATCGGCAATCCTCCAATGACGGATCTCTATTGGCGGAGGAGAAGTACACTCTTCTAATAAAGACTTCCCCCCCAGCCAGGTGTCGTTCCAAAAATTAATAGATCTGGCATTACCCACAGACAAACCAATCCCAGAGCAGAACTCGAAAAAAACTGCATTAACTCCTTTCCATAAAAAGGAACAATAAGGAACTCTATCTTTTGGCCCCCCAAAAACCTTATCCTTTCTGTACTTACCACATAACAAACGAACTCAGAGAGCCGATGGAGACTACCACATTCTCCACAGAAGCTTCATCAATAGGACTTTATTATTATCTCTGGCATGTCTAATACCTAAACCTCCCCTATCTTTAGGTTGGCAGACATCCTTCCAAGGAACCAGATGAATTTTATTTCCTTCTTCCGAGTTCCCCCAAAGGAAACGACGGTTGATTTTATCAAGGCCATTAAGGACAGGATCCGGCAGCTTACAAGCTTGCATTAAATGATTAGGGGCCGCACAGTTCACAGATTGGATTAAAGTAAGTCTGCCAGCCAGAGAAAGGGAATTAGCTTTCCAATTTGCACACTTCTTATTGGTTTTATCAAGGATCTCCTTAAAAGAGGCTTTAGACACCCTATCACTATGGAGAGGAACTCCAAGGTAGTTACCAAAGGCCTTGGTTAGAGGGATACCAGAAATCTCACTTAACTTCTTACAGACCCTTTGGTCCATGTTTTTAGAGCACAATATTCTAGACTTCAGAATGTTAAGCCTTTGACCAAAAGCAGAGCAAAAGTTAGAAAGGATCTCCATAATCACTCCAATTTGCTCCTCACTACCATCCACAAAAATCATTACATCATCCGCAAAGAACAAATGAGATGGAAACCGGGTGAAGTCTCCCAGAACTGACAACATCTTGGATAAGATGAGTAAGTCTCTCCATGGCAATAACAAATAAGAACGGGCTCATAGGATCTCCTTGACGGATACCCCTGGAAGGAGAAAACTCCTCCGACATATCCCCATTAATCAGAACCTGAAAGACAGGAGAAGAAATGCAAGCCGTAACTAACTTCCTCCACTTATCTGGAATCCCAGCTTTCTCCAAACTATCCAGAAGAAAACCCCAGTTAATCTGATCATAAGCTTAGATCCAGTTTAAGAGCCACAATACCGCGCTTCCCTTTCTTGACCTTCATTGAATGAACCATCTCCTGTGCAATAACAATATTGTCCATCAACTGTCTTCCCGGGACAAAGCTCCCTTAATTTTGGCTAATAATCTCAGGGAGAATACACCGAAGTCTATTAGCCACAATTTTGGTAACCACCTTATAGATCACATTACAAAGACTAATAGGTCTCATCTGTAAGAATGAAGACGGCTTCTCAACTTTGGGGATCAAGACCAGGAGAGTTTTATTCACCAGGCTAATTTCCTTAGAGCCTTCAAAGACCCCTTTAATAAAACTGTAAACCCCCTCTTTAATAGTCTCCCAATGTTTATGATAAAAACCAGCCGGAAGCCCATCAACCCCAGGAGCTTTAGAGGCACCAATGCTAAACACAGCCTGGCTAATCTCTTTCATATCAATAGGGTGGAAAGCTTCAATAACCTTATCCTCACCAACCGTCGGAAAAGTAGAAACAGTCAGAGCACAATCTAAGTCCACCGGGTCGTCTCTGAATAACTCTTTATAGAAATTGAGGGCCAAAAGATGGATCTCCTCATCCTTATAAACCCAGTTACCATTTGGATCTTTAATAGCATCAATCCGATTCCTCTGCCTTCTGATAACCGTAGAAAGGTGGAAGTACATTGTATTACGATCTCCCTCCTTAATCCAGGTTTTCCTTGATTTCTGAAACCAAATTAACTCCTCTTGCTTTAGGACCACTTCTAACTCATTCTGGAGGGATCTCAGGAGACAACTTAGACTATGATCGAAGCTGATTTCCAAACAACGTTGGATACCTTCCATTCTTCTCAAAATTTTCTGCTTCCTTCTTAAAATATGGCCAAAAATTTTCTTGTTCCAGCTTACCACTTTACTTCTAAAAACTTCAGCAGCCTGTAAGACATGAGGTTTCCAATTATCATGTACAAAGTTTTTAAAATCCGGGTGAGATTCCCACACCACCAGATATCTAAAGGGTCTCTCCCCTCTAGGACGAGGAGCTCTCACCAACCTGACCAGGATAGGGCAATGATCCGAATGGCGGAAATGGAGATTAAACAATGTTTCCATTTCTTAATAATAGTTAGTTTTTTCTAAAATAAATAAATTAATATTATATGAAATATAGATCCATTATGTTTCAAATAAAAATATTATATTATTGTAAATTTAAGGGTTAATTATAAAAAAGTACCATGTGGTTTGGTCGATTTGCGATGTGGTACCTGTGGTATTTTTTTTTTGCAAACGCGACCTTGTGGTTTGCAAAATTTTGCATTTGAGTTTACTTTGTCAGAATTTGATCGATAACAACTTCGAAATAAAAAAATTCAAGAGTTAAATGATATTTTAAACAACTTTAATTCTTTAACTTTTTAGGTTTGAGGTTATTTAGGTGTTGTTTTTTGTGAGAGAGAAAGATAATGTTTAGAGAGAGAAAACTCCAAAAATGATGATTTTGAAAAATTAAGGATATGGTTCCACAGTAAATATGATACCAAACAAGTTTAATTCTTGAAAATTTTCATTTTGAGGTCATTATCGGCCAAATTTGGCAAAGTAAACAAGACATGTAAAATTCTGCAACCATAGGGTTGTGTTTGCAAAAAAAAAAAATATCACAGGTACCACATCGCAAATCGGTCAAACCACATGGTAATTTTTTGTAATTAACCCTAAATTTAATTACCTAATTTTTAATTAAAAGTATATTAAATAATAAAATAATTTTACAACTAATATTATTTTTCATACCTACATTAGTATAATAATATTTTATATAAATTAATTAATGTAAACAAGTAACGGGGCCTACTCCTGTAAATCTGCATTTGAGGCTTTCTATATCAACTTAGATCCTCCTCCTTCAGTCGCTTGGAAGAGCATTTGGGCCTTGAAGGTCCCCTATCGCATCAGGAGCTTCCTATGGCTTAGGGCAAAAAGTAGACTGCTCACGAACGTGGAAAGGAAAAGACGCCATCTAGTGGAAGCAGATACCTGTAGTAGATGCAATTCTCAGGCTGAAACTATCTGCTATACTTTTACAGATTGTGAGAAGAGCAAAAAAGTGTGGAAGGAAATTATTCCGAGCCATTTACTGACTAATTTCTTTAACTATCCTGGGCAGGACTGGTTTATAGATGGTGTTAAAGGTTTGCTTTTGCCTGAGCTGGAGCATGGTGCTATTCTTTTTGCAGTTGTTTGTCACCAGCTCTGGCATTGGAGGAACGCTGATATTTTTGGAGATGGGGCTGTCATCTTTCCGAACTTACTTACTTTTTTCTCTAAAAAGATTTATTCCTTTATTAATAGCTTCAAGGAGGAGGGCTTACCAAACACTCGCCAGAGCAAGGCGGTTCATTTATTGGGCTGGAGCAAACCCCGGGAAGGTTTTGTGAAGTTAAATTCTGATGGTTCCTGCTTGTCGGATGGTAGGATTGCGGCTGGTGTGGAGTCTTGAGAGACGCTGGAGGTGCTTGGGTGTCTGGCTTTGCTCAGAACCTTGGGATGGGATCTTCCTTCTCTGCTGAGCTCTGGGGTATTTTCTCTAGGCTTAAGCTCGCTAAAAATCTGGGTTTAAAGATTCTTCTAGTGGAATCGGATAACCTTGAAGCTGTTACGACGATCTCTGAAAAGAAGGCCTTATGTCTGAGCAACCAAAATTTAGTCAAATGTATCAAAAGGTTATGTTCTTCCTTTGATTCTATCAGCTTTGAGCATGTCTTTATGGAGCAGAACGGAGTTGCTGACCGCCTTGCGGTTGAAGGTCAGGTGAGGATGCTGGGAGTCACCACCTTCGCGTCTCCTCTGGATTTCCTTTTGTCCTTACTATCTGAGGATCAGGTTGGGGTTAGCTTTCCCAGGCTAATCCCAGGTTAGTTTTTGTTTTTTTGTTGTTTTTCTTTCCTTTGCCTACCAAAAAAAAATTAATGTAAACAAGTAAAAGTTCAATAACGTTAGTCTATTCAACAACTGTAATCACAAAGGAAGAGTGCACAATCTACATATAACAATCGTTGAAGGTAAATCCACAAAGTTAGAGACTGCTTGGTTCAACTATTAGCTTATAATGGTTGTTGTTGTTGTTAGCTGTTGCAGTAAACTATTTGTTGTTGCTGTTAGCTGTTGCAGTAAACTATTTGTTGTTGCTGTTAGATATTTGTTATTAACTGTTTAATTATTATTTGTTATTAACTGTTTAATTTATTAGTATTTGGTAAAATTATATTATCTATTATTGTTAGTATTAAAATGTCTAATATGGACATGTTTTAAATTAATCAACAAATAAAATATAAAATATATTAACAAATTAATAATAATAATAAAGATAAAAAATTTATTGAACGCAATAAAACTAGAGGTGGGCAAAATGATTTCTGATGATCATGACATTGGTACCAGAAGTCGCAACCTTATCAGAGCTATTAATAGGCTTCGATCCTCCTTTGAGTCCTTGGACTTCACTCATATCTTCAGAGAGCAGAACCGTGTAGCGGATCGGTTGGCTGCTGCGGGTCGTTAGGTGTTTCTACCCTTTCGGCTCCCCCTCCTTTTCTCTCGTCTCTTCTGTTAGAGGATAGTATCGGGGTTAGCTTCCCTAGGCTAATCCCAGGCTAGGTTTTTGTTTGTTTGTTTTTTTTCTTTCCTTCTTACCAAAAAAAAAAAGAGGTGGGCAAAAAACCCAATCAAACCGGTAGCCGAACCGAAAACCAGTAATCTGAACCGGAAAAAATGGTTAATCAAACCGGTGGTTTTTTTAATAGTTAAAAAAATAGATAGGTACCGGTTTCGGATTAGAGTGTTCAAAAACCGTGGTTAACGGTTAACCGAACCGTTTAATAAATATAAATTTTAAAAAAATTAATATATTATATAACATAGATTATATTATAATATTAAAAAAAGTCTTTAACATAGATTATAGCATATATTAATATAAATATATAACATAGATTATACTGCTTTACTTTAAAAAAAATTAAATATGCTCTCTTTTAAACATAAGTACTTTGAGGAAATATTATTTACATTTCTTTATGTTTTATGTAAACTTGATGGATTGTTTTTTTGTTCGGTATTTATGTTTGAATTCTGAACTTTTATATGAATTCGTTTCTTTTGAATTTTTGAAATTATGTGTATTTTAATATTGTTTAAAAATTTAGGTTTGGGTAAAAATTATGGTTAACCTTTGATTTTTGGTTAACTAATGAGAATTGGTTAAAAACCGTTAACCGAAAAACCTAACCGAAATTAATGGTTAACCGGTTGTATGGTTAACCGGTTGATATGGACGGGTTTCGGTTTGGATAGTTAAAAAACCTTTGATAGCGGTTCGGTTAATTTTTTTTTTTTGCCTTATGGGTCGGTTAACCGAACCGTGCCCACCCCTAAATAGAATTCTGTTTTCCTAGTAATTATGTTATAAAATTAGAAATAATGTTAAACAATAAACCTATTATGGAAATAAGAATGATAGTTATTTTGAATAACAAATAACTACAAACAGATGTTTATGAAAAGCTCCAAAACCGCTGCAGTTTTCAAAGACAATGCTAAACACTATGGTTAGAGGTGGCAACGATGCGGGACGGAAACGGGAATGCATTTCCCAATCCGTCTACAATGTTTGCGGGAACGGTTTCAGAGAATCCCCATTAAATGTTTCATGGATTTTTTCGTCTCCATCCCCTCCCCATACGGTTTCGGAAAATCCTCATACCCAAAATAAAATTTACATTAAATAAAAAATATCAACATAATTACAAGTTAATCCTATAAGTTGCATCTCAATTATATTAAAGATTGAATCTGTTGAACAGATAAAAAAAACAAATCAAACGATGTAATTGAACTTTTTAAAGCACAATTTTCTAAAAACCAAATTCTTATTAATGATACTGCTAATTTATGTTGACATGTGAAAGTCTTGCTAATTTATTTATTTTACCAGGATGTTTTTTTTATTGTTTTGTACGTAGTTATAGTTATTTTACCTTTAACTTTTTTTTTTATAGGATAGGATATCTTAATTTTAATCTTATTAATTTTTTTTACTTTTAATATTATTATTTTTTTTAAAAATATTATTATTTTAAAAGTTACATAAAATTACTGATAACATCCGCAATGATATCATGAAGACCTCGCTGGGAATATTCCCTGAAAAGAGGATCAAAAGGGAGAAAAGACATAAAAAGATCCGTCAGCTTAGTATATATGGCGTACAACTAGATGAGGGATACGCATACGGTGACACGCCTTTGACCATACTAGATCCAAGGTCCGTTACATAAGACGATCCGCCACGATAGAAGGATACGGGGTCCGTCCCGTAAGACGATCCGTCATGATAAAGACAAATAGTTGTTATACGGCGGGGTCACCATCATTAATGAACATTAATGATACCTTAAAAGCAATAACAACTCGGAGGTTAAAGGTCAGAGTTAAGCTACATTAAAAGAGCATTACACTTCATTAAAAAGGCATTAAAAGGGAGTTATTACGGTTATCACTCAAACCTATATAAATACCCCTGTAACATGACAAGTACACACACAATATTCTAACCCTACTTTGTGATTATTATTTTATTCTCTCAAGAATATTACTGACTTAGGCATCAGAGTGTCCCCGGCCGATCCCAACGGCGCCTCACAAGGAAGAGCTCCGATCAAGAACTTTTTCACGAGTTATCAATTACTTTTTTTTAATATTATTGTTTATTATATTATAATGACTATATAATATATATATTATGTAAAATATTTAATTCTTTGGAGATTTTTGGATAATCCCCATGGAGATTTATACGGGAATGGTGTGGGTATCTCCACAGGATGGATATAGTAACTCTCATTCTCATCTCCATCTTTAATTTTTTTCGGTTATTCTCCATCCCGGTCGGTTTGGATACCTTCGATTTTCGGATAATCTTTGACCCGTTGCCACCTCTAGATGTGGCTATATAAATCTAACCAAACACCATATTTTCTGCAGTTTAAGTGAAACGCTAAATTTTTTTTTTTTTTTTTTTTTTTTGAAAAACTGAAACAAACACCCCTTAAATTGGTAAACAAGTTTAACACCAAAACCACTTTCGATTATAAATGATAAAACAAGTTGTAGATATTCTTAACTAATCCTCATTATATATGGATTTTATACAACTGACCCTATATTAACTGAAACACATTTAAATTAAACTTCACTATCTGAAATACAATTGCAGAATTGAAATATATGCACAGTAGAGGGAGGAGGGGTCACTGGGGTTTGAAAATATAATCTTGTTGAAATTCAAATTTTGTTTTGGCTGACTGATCTCTCTTTGGGCCTGTTTTTTTTTTTTTTTTGGAAGAATGTATTTATTATTAAGTAAAGAATGGTGAAATTTTAGTCATAACCTTTACAAACAAGATTATTAATTTTATCTATATCTAACACAAAATTTAAATATGTTGGTTTATTGACTCGCTATTTAATTGTCATATCGGATATTTCAAACATCAATTACGTCTAAAATATTTATTTTGTTTTTTTTTTTGTGATAATATAAATATTTATTTTGTTACTAACACAAAACTGCTTAAATTTATGGATAAACTGGTTTGGAAGGTCCGATGTTGCAATCGAATAACTGCTAAATCAGTCCATTTAAATTTTGTGTTAGACATAAATATGTACTTCTCTGCAAACAATAAGCCTCAATGGTTAAAAAATGCACAACTCTTCATTTTTGGTCATTCTCTCTAACAAGGACCGTTTGACAAAGATTATCTCCAATTTGCTCCGAATTTTCATTCGATTTTGTTTCAATTTACAAAAAGTTGTAATAATGGGGCTGCTGATAGCTTAGCTTGCTAGAGAAAAGTTATGACAGAATGATAAAAAGATTAGCAATTGAAGAAACATGTAAAACGATGACCAAATAAATAATTATAGAAACATGCATATCTCACGCCCAAAAACACCACAAAACTCCAGCCCTAAGCAAGACTATATAATCTGATTACCATGTATATGTGTTAATCTAGAAAAGGGAGAGCTTTGGCTCTTGAGAAACCTACCCGGCTCGAATCTGGATTGGTCTGGTATTTCCAAATAGTTAGACTAAAAATTAATCTAGAAGCAACACATTATCTTGAAAATAAGCATGCTTAAAACTCAAGAGGAAGTAGTGGAAATGAGCAGTGAAATTAGGTAAACAAAAACTATCCCATTGTTGATTCCTTGATGCCTTAAAACTCAATTATATGAACTTTTGAAAATGACTTCATAGATAATACACCAATTCCAAATAAATAAAGCTGCTGCTGTTGCTTCTAGGGTTTAAACATCTGGGAATTAAAGTTTTTGAGTATGACATCATATTGTGTATTAAATAAAACTTGAGGAAGCATTCAACACTGTGTAAAAAGAAGGAATTATTGAGAAAATGACATCATTAATTATTATCATTTTATGTCTTACACTTTTGTCCGCGAATCTCAGTGCTACCAACTGTTACAAGCGAAAGAGACTACACATAAAACATTTTATTTTATGCCCACACACATCCAATATTTCTCTTCATATAAAATAAAATCAAACACCCAATATGTTAAAAACAAAACTGACACTCAATAAACCAGTTCTAAATAACCAACAATATAGTGGAAATGACACTGTTTTTGCAGCTAGGTTTAAACTTTACATTTGGAAAAACATAAATGAGATTATAATCCATCTTTAAACTGGGTGATGAGAAAAGAGATCACATACAATCATATAATGACTTATTGATTGATGTCATGCAAACGTCCCATAAGTGAATGTCCTCTGAACTTGTAGCGTGTACAACACAGGTCAATCTCACCATGTGTTTTTAATTCCACCAATTAATTGGGTTGCCAAGATTCATACCACCTTGATTGTTTGGTCTAAGAAGCTCTGGTACCATATCATGGAATCGTTTGAACTAACAGCTTTTAAGTGATAGTTAACACTTAATGATAGTTTTTATATTAATCTCTAAATGTCAGAGATTAATATAGAAAATGTTATTAAACCTTAACTATCAGTTTAACCTTTTAGTTCAATTGGTTTCTTGATATGATATCAAAACCTCTTAGATCAAGTGGTCGATGGTCAAATCCTAGCAACCTCATTAATTTGTGGAATTAAAAACACATGGTAAGATAGATCTATTGTATAAACTGCAAACTTAGAGTGAATTCGTGTTCGAGAGTGTGTCAAAGATTAATATAAAAGATGTATCAGTATAAGCTTTTAGATCAATTGGTTACTCTATATATTTTGAAAATTTGTGTATAACTATGTATAGAAATCTAAGCTGGAACTAGGGTTTGAAGAACAGTTTTTATTACATAACTATAAATATAATCATAGAAGATTGATCAAAGATAAGAACATATACCTTACATATATCTTTAGGTGTTGTATTTCAGCATGGAAATATTGCTGTGAGGAATGAAGCCTGGTCCGAGATCATATTCTATCATTCTATATAAACTCAAAAAAAGAAGAAAAACCTTGCACACAGAATATGATCAAGTAGAAAAAGAAATCATCTACTTGATTTTTTTCTACTTGAATACTCTTTCTTACAAGATAATAATACTCTTGATGATTGAAAACTCATTCTTGATGCAACAAGAAAACAATTTTTTTTAAAGAGAAAGAGAAGTAAAAAAAGAGAAAGGATCTTGGACTAAACTTCATTCCAAACAGCTGTTTTCCTTCATCCAAGAATTCATGGATCTCATGATTCAACAATCAAAGAAAGAAAGAGAGGTGCACCAAAGTTCTCAATAACTGATCTCTTAATATAAAGTAAGCATAGGTGAGACAAAGGGAAGGAGAGAAGAGAAAAGATGGAGGAAAATATACTATTTTCATAATGATAAAGAGACAGAAGAAAAGGAAAAGGGGTAGCACATGAAATACAGGTCATTTCTATGAATTAAATAAGGAAAAGGCTGTTAGGTTTTGGAGTGATGGTGTTGTCTTCTTCTATGCCTTTTTTCATTTATCAAGACTTTTACAGCTTATACTTATACTACTTTATTAGCACTGAAAATAACGAGAAGAAACAACCAAAAAAACATAGATGAGTGGTGGGACTCCACAATCTTACATACCGTACTAGACAATATATGCTTATTTCTTCTTCATCATTAACACTAATAATGAAGTTATCTCCATCATTAACAACATTAAAAAGTTTTTTTTTTTTTTTTACAAAACTGGCATAATTGAGAGACTCCTTTATATATTTAGACTTATTACAACATTTCTGTAACACCCTTATTGTGTTATTAATGATTTTCACCTGGTCAGTAACAGACTAAGTGAATTTGGACTGTCACCGTTAGATCTAGGAGGCGCAAATCTAATTCATACGATTGTTTTAATCTCCACTATATGATTTTAACAAGCCTAGATCTAACGGTGACTGTCCAAATTCACTTCGTCTAACCAGATGAAAACTACTGATTCTGTTATACCGTGGACAAGTTGTTATGCAAAGCAAAAGGAGATCCTCTCAAGGTGCCAACACCTTCAAACAACTTCTTCAATTTTCAAAGGATTTTTGCATCAAATGTTGATAAGAAGGTAAGTTTCAATCTCACACATCAAATAACAAGAAATCAATGCATGTTTAGGGATTAGGGTTTGTTTATGATTTTAGGATTTAGGGTTTAGTTTTTGGTATGATTTAAAACCTTATTAGGGTCAGGGTTATGTTTAGTAACATGTTTATGCATTGGAAACTTATTTTGGGATATATTTGCATGATTGAATGTGTTAGAAATCCTCTTATTCCAGTAGTTTGATAGTTTCGCAGTCATGAACTGCCGGTGGAAATTCATATAATCATCTGAATATCCTTCTTAGTTGCACCGCTGAATGTTTTTCATGACTGCAAAAACAATTGAGTGGAGGTTTTTGATGTTATCGCTTTGAGAGGATTTTGCAGTTGTTTCGCATAACAATTTGTCCGCATTATAAGGTTTGAACAAAATAGGAGTACTACGGGAATGTTAATAATAGAAATGTCTAATTTGATAAGTAGTGTTGTAATGAGTCTAAATATATAAACGGGCCTTTCAATTGGGTCCATTTTGTGAAAAACCCATAAAAAATCACCACCACCCTTATCAAAGCATGGTTTAATTTTATTTATATAGAAAGAGAGAGAGAGCAGACAAAACATGGCATGAACTTAGAAACTATGTCATTGGAAGTTTCCCAATAACATATATACAATCAATTAGCCCATAATTTCTAATACCATGCTTAGAATGGTTTCAATGTTTTTAGTACTTTAATGTGTGATGGGTCTGTTGTAATGCAAGAGATGGATTGAATAATACTTGAATTATATTCTGCATATTTAATATATATAATTAGGGTTTTATCATAACTCTGTATATACACACTTACATAACAAGGAAGGAATCAAATAAAGTGGAAAGGATCCGGTAATAAAGTAATCAATCTGTATTAATATTGATTGATCCTTAACTAGAGAATCAATGTTAATGTTGATTTGATTGAATAATTAAAGGAAATGAATCAATTAAGGTGTGTTTAGTGGAAGTCTCCTTGATTGATATTAGCAATCAATTTGTATTGATGTGTCTTCCATATCGGTCACTCCCCCTCCCAACAAGCCGATGTCGAGGATATTACCAGACGAGATCGAAATAGAAGAAAAGTGTACTCAATAGTGGCTTTGCAAGAATATCCTCCACATGATCATCTGTAGAAATGAAACATACATGAATATGAAAAAAATGATAGTCTAGTTCTATATGCTTTGTTCGGACATAGAAAACTGAGTTTGATGTTAAGTAGATAGAGCCAATATTGCCACACCACAATTGAACTGGTGTGGACATAGGTTAACCAATTTCGGTAAGCAAAGAGGGGAGCCACAATAGTTCTACAGTGGCATTAGCAACTGCCTTATATTCACTTTATGTGGATGAGTGATGCTCGCAAATATATGGCATTTAACAGGACAAGTGTATCCTATCATAACAAGTAATAATGTGCTAAGCACGAGATCGAACACAATGACTATTCGTTATAATTGGTAAACCTACCTAGGTTGATTAATTGTTTAGAGGGTTGAATAAAATTGGGTTTTGAGTAATTAACTAATATGAATTGAAAGCAATAAAGTGAACAATTAACAAGGTAGAAGGTGAACTAACGGAAGACACAATCTAAGATGAGGGATCCTTTGATTAAATCCTATATATGGTTGCAGGGGGGTTCATGCTTATATTGTTGTTAATTTGAAGGTAATCACCCTAACAAGAAATACGAATGTGATCAAGATTCATATAACCTATTCACATGCATTCAGTTAATAGCTTGGTTAGGCATATAACCTAGGTCATGCAAAACATTAAGTTTTCTGGTGATTAAGACTAAATCCGTAGTCCAGCCACGAAGCCGCACTCCTAGTGTCCTAGCGAGGCCAAATCATGCAAGTTCAGACTAGATAATCTCATGTCGGTCTCATATCTATCTATAATCCTATCTCATGTCGGTCTCAAGGCATTAAGCATGCATAATTTGATCAATTGATAACAATCACATAAACCCTAGGTCCCTAAACATACATAATCATATAATCAGCTTCACCCCCATCCCAGATTGGATGTGGATTAGTTCATAGACAAACTAATCAGACAAGCAAGGTAAATATGAACAATGGAAAACATCTTCAATTAATTATAAAAGGTAAAAGACAAAAGGGAAAGAGAGATCTAAAACCCGCTTTGTCGATTCTGATTACAAAATGGAGGATCAAAGTACTTCTCCATCGATTGTTCTTCAATAAAATGGAATTGCAGAATTTAAAGCTAGTCTAGAAAGCTGAAAGAAAGTGTATCTGAACCCTAAAGCTGAGCTAAAATCTAATAAAAACGAAATTAATTAATTGTCCCCTAAATTGAGGAATATCTCCCTATTTATAGAGAGTTAGGGAGAAACCACTAATGAACAAGGGAAAGCAGGCAATTCCAGCGAATTTTAGTGGATTTTGGGGCAGGATTCGCACATTTCAGCAAGGGGGAAGGCGCCTCGTCTCACCGAGACATATGGTGTCTCGACAAGACAAGGCCCTGTCTCGGCGAGACAGATGTTGTCTCACCAAGACAGGTCTTCCAATGGGGCAGACTTTCCGGTTTTGGGCCTTTTTTTATCCCTGATGAGTCCACAAATTGCTCCAAAGGTCCCTGATGAGTCCACAAATGCTCCAATGGTCCTGGTCTGGTCTGAAAATGCTCACACGGTCCCCAAAGATCACTGAAAACACTAATCATGCCATGAGAAGCGAAAAATACTAAAATTAACTCTAAACTATTAAATTAACATCAAAATTGACCAAAAACTAAATTAAAACAATCTAAATTACTACTAAAAACTCTATAAATTAGGGAGATATCAATGAGCCTGCAATATTAAGAAGTTTTCTTGTCTGCCAAGAAACAATGTTAGCACCAAGAATACACACAAAAAAACACTTGTGTATCAGAGATCGTTAGGACACCCACCCTAGTCACCATCAAAGTGATAATGAACTATCATAATAGGACAATGAACAAATAGAATTCTATGATCTGGAGTCACTTGAGTTCAATGAAGAACTCGTTTGGTAGATTTCCCATGTTCATTAATTGGATTATGCATGAAATAACAAAGCTTGTTGATAGAGAAGGCAGGATTTATTCTGGTAATGGTGAAATATTGCAAGGCACCAACTATCTATCGATCTTCATCATTTGGTGACAAGAGCGTTCCAATGTTCTTTGAAATAATTGGGGTGGTATTTGATAGGGGCATTTTGTCCTTATCTTTTAGCGCGAATTACGGTTTAATTATGGACTAAATAAGTGAGTTTAATTACAAAAATAATGTGTTTTTAATAAAATAACAAAATAAAAATAAATTTTATGCTTTTGATCAATTTCCTTTGTTTTCAATTAATTTCGGAAAAATAAGCGTCAAGCTAACTCGGCTGTCGAGAATTGTATTTCGCAAGTACAAGCAAAGGAGTAAAAACCCACCGACACACGCGGGGCACCTCTATTAATGCGTGGGGCGTACATGAGCAATTCTTCAGTCTAAGTTTCAGAAGCTCAAGTACGCGGGGCGTGTTCCAAGCCACGCGGGGCGCCGAAGACATGATTCAGGCGATTAAACCCCAGAGGCTCAATCACGCGGGGCGTACTCCAACCTACACGGGGCGTGGTTATGACAACCGGTCTGATTCTGATCCACACACAGTCAATTATCAACGGAATGGGCAAACACGCGGTGCGTCTGTCTGTCCACGCGGGGCGTGTTCATGACATCAGGCCTGAATCTGATCCTCATGCAGGAAATTGTCAACGGAATGGGCAAACACGCGGGGCGCCTGCTTGTCCATGCGGGGCGTGTCCTGGGAAAAATGCAGAAATAATGCAACTTGTGTATTTACGATTCTACCCCCGAGCTTGATGTATAAGTAAGAGTGATTAGCACTCATTTCAGTATTCAATTTTCCATGTATTAGAGTTCCTCACACCTTGAGAGCTTGATAATCCTCTCGTTACTCCATCGAAGTTCTGTTCTATCCGCATTCACCAAGCTCGAGAGTTCCAGCTCCAAGTTCTAAGACACGACTTTGAGTCCGGTTAGCTAGTCTTAAGGGCCGATTCTTCTTCCCTTTCTACTTGTTAATTAGCTTGTACTCTTTCTATGTACTAGGCTTGGTTGTATCCCGTATTTTCGTATTCCATATTTATAATACATGATTCACGATTCCATTTTCATTATACATGTTAATGTTTATTGCTTGCTTTGATACTTATAATTGATTGTTGTGTAGGTCGTTAACGAGCTCCGAAATCTATTAGGAATCACATAGGTGTTGCCTCACCGGAGTTGACAAACCGGAAACCGTAGGAATTGACAAGCCACGGAACTTACGGGCCCTAGTTTCTGATCCTAAGAATTAGAGTCGCCTTAAGGGGAAATCACGACTCTAGAACCTCACGGAGTTGTTCGGTCTATTAATAGTCGTCTTTGCAAGAGTAAAACTATTAATCGTATATATTTCATGTCGTTTATCATAGGTTATAACTTATCATCACCTGTATCATTCTAAGAGGGCTTGAAATACATGAAAATTGTCTCACCCTTAGTTTAGGAGTAGTTTATAGTTGTCACCCAACCAACTAAAGTACTCACTGCTTAGATAACGTATAAAACCGAGTAGTTTCATACTTGTAGTTATAAATCTCGTGGATTCGATACCCGGACTTAACCGGATTATTACTTGATACGACGGGGTACACTTGCCCCTACGTAGTAGCGTCTAGTAGAGTTAGAGCGTTTAGAAAGATCATATCCGTAACTCTAGCACATTCATCATCATTATATTTTACCGCTCTACCGGACTCTCATCAAGTTTTTGGAGCCGTTGCCGGGGATTTATATGTTCTTGCAATATTAGACCAAAACATTTTATTGTTAGTCTAATTATTATCTTTGTATAAATTGTTTATATACACTTTTACCGATAATATTTTTTGTTGTTAATATTTTCTTTGTTTATTTTTTGAGTTTATGCACACCCGATCTCGGAGTGATACTCTCGTTCCTATTGATCTTGAAATTTAACGAACTCTTTGTAGGATTCGGAGAGAAAAGATGGCCAACGTCAACAATGAAACCAACCCACCGGTGAACAACGTCCCGAATGGAGGGGGAAACGACACTCGAACAATGATGGAGATCCTAGCTCCGCATCGACCATAAAATCGCAATGGAATCATCGCCCCCGCCATCCCGGCCAACACATATGAGATAAAAACGAGCATGATCCAATTGATCCATGTTGAAAGATTTCTGCAAGTGCACGGTATACGCTTGTAGTAATAAAAGATATCGATCCCACGGGGAACGTTTTTTAACAAAACTTATTTACAATCGGTTAAATTTACTTTTAAGGTTTATAATATGGAAAATCGTTTAATCGGTTTTGGTTTTGAAATTGCTAGAATGAGAATTAGATTAGAATGTGAAGATGTTAGAAAGTATCTGATTAAAAATGAATTTGCAAAACAGGAACGTTTTAGTACTTTAGAAAAGTAAACAAGTATTTTTGTTTGCATTAAGCAAAGAAAACAACTTTAAACTTTGTACGAATTATAAAGATGAAATAAATGACGGAACCTCTAATTAATAGGCTTTGAACGCGACAAAACCCTTATCCGGGATAATTGCCCTTAACCAAATTAAAACTCTACCGAGATAATAATTTGCCTAAGTGTTCAACAAAGTTTCCTTGTAAAGATTTTGAATTAAACTACGTTTTAATGAAAACACCAGCAGTCACTTTAGTGGATTGGTTACCATAAGTGCTGCATAAAAATCTATCGAATAGAACGGACTTTATTAGATGAAATATAAATTGATACAAGTTTACAGAGAACATGGAGCATTGAATTCTTCGACGGCGTGCAAGTGAACGGGTTGTCAATCCTTTCCTTGGGTTTCGTTAGAGTTTGTCAGGCTCAGGGGCGAATCCTCTACTCAATCTTCTCGCTGAATCTTCATAATAGAGACTGGGTCGGTCCACTACCAAAATGTAAACTAAACTGGAACAATGTCTAAACGCTACTGAATTTGTTATTATTTTGTAAACAATGTGTGTACATCATATTGCTTTTGAACAGAATCGAAATCTAACTTCTGAATCACTTGATTCGGAATTTCTGCATAAATTCTACACTAATCTCTTTCTTCTACGCATATATCACACTATATCATTATTATCTTCAACTCTCCATCAACTCTTTATTTATAGATGTTGAAGAGTCTTGATTGACGTGTCGTGTCCGTTGTAAAGGATCGTGTCCACTGCGAAAGGACGTCTTTATCCACCCGAACAATCGCGTTTCGTCGAAAACGAAAGTGTGTAACTAGGCTTCTAAAATCTCCTGCTCGTACCGAGAATGGGGGAGCATCAATTGTACTTCGGACGAAGGGAAAAAAGGCTGAAGGACGCGTGTCGCGACCGTGAATGGGGGGGCCGCGGTCGCGGCACGGAGCTTTTTCGGTTTTTCAGCTCTCGTTCGTGTCCTCGACTTGGCGTTATTAATTTTCGTCGTCTTTGACTCCTTTTATAGGGCTTTTCTTCTATTTTTGAGCTCTTTTTACTCCTATTTGGATTTTACCAAATATTTATGTACCTTGCACAAAAGAAACATATTCGAGAGTAAAAGTATTCTAAATAGGTATGAATAGCATAAATTTGTAGCAATATTGATGATATTTTAGGTATATTTTGGGCTTAACAAATCTCCACACTTAATCTTTTGCTAGTCCCGAGCAAAACTTCACTGAATTTATTCTCTAACTAATCTCTTTATGAAAAATAAAATATATATCTTGTATTACCTTTTAAATTAGTTAAGCCGAAAAGACTTACTTCGCATGGCAAATTTATACGCAAAATATCAAACTAACTTAGTATAATATACGATATATCATTCGTCTTGTATTTCCAATTTTGAATTGAAGCATTCGGGACGATATAAGCATGCATGTTATTGAGTTTTTCATCTCAAGGTATTTCAAAGCACAAAAATTTCCTTTCCCAAATCTAACTAATATATGAGATATATTAAAATGAATAAGCACTTGATTTTATTTGCTTGGTTACGCCCGAAATAAGGGTGGTTTCAACCGTAACCTTATACGTATTTTATAGCTTTGTGTTTGCTTAAGAGGTACCGACCATGCCATTGGTGGACGCAATCGTTACTTTAAACTTATACACGCTTAATTTTTATTTTTTTTAACGTTCCTTCCATACCTCGATTGTGATAAGGGTGGTCGCAACCGTGGCCAAAAGTAAACGGTACTTAATTTTCTTCCCTTTCATACCTCGATTGTGATAAGGTTGGTCTCAATCGTGGCCAAAAGTTAAGAATTCAACTAATTGATTAATTAATATGAAATATAAAATTTGTAATTTGGGAAAAAGAAAGATAGCACATTCATCCTATATTGACTTAAAATTCAACATGTATTATGGCTAAAGTTTCCTTAAAAACTTCAATTAGTGTTAATGTAAGATGAAATCAAACCGAGCTAAAATTGTTAGTTCAATTTAATGCCTATAAACCTAATTGAAAATTTAAAATAAGATTTATTGAACCATGAATTTCATGATATAAAATAGAGATTGAAAATAAAGAATTTTTGAAACTAAAATACATTCACTCGAGACAATTTTACTTAAAATCGTATCGGAGATTTGTGAAATTTTTTGATAAATATTACCCGTATACGTATAGAAATATTCTTTCTAACGATAATGATAACCTAAACAAATAATCATATTAACTTATGGTTAATTTATAAATATATGAAAATGTGTTGCAATATATTAGTGTTGAAAAATAAAATGTGTTGCATTTATTCGTTTTGCAAAATAATATTTTCGTTGCATTTATTCGTATATGTGGAAATGATATATGTATATCTCCTCCCACACTTAAATTGGACCATGTCCTCATTGGTGCAAAAATGGAGAAAACATAAAAAAAATAAATACGAAATAAGGCATACGAAACAAAGATTGAAATTGAGCAAACTAAACATTCAACATAAAATTAAAAATGGAAAATTGTACCAAACATAGAAAAATGATAATTGTACCAAATTATAACAAGAGAAAAATAAAATGAAAGAAAACAACCTAAGCTTGAGGTGGTGAATCGGGAGGTGTAGGTGACGTCTCCACATTGCGGCGTCGGAAAAAGGAAAGCATCCGATGCCGAGTCGAACGATGTTCACGCCTCAAAAGGTTGAGGTTGTCATTCATCACCATATTGTTTTCAACCAAATCATCAATTCTCAAGTTCATTTGACGATTGTTGGAATTGATTTGGTCCAAAATCCTCCGCAAATCTACCGGATCATCCGCTGCTTGAGGTGCTTAGGGTTGTGCTTGAGCCGGTGGTTCATCCTCCTCGCCTTCCGCCTCTTCGGCGCCTTCGGTACCTACAAATTATGAACTTGAAGCGCCACCACCCATAGTGCCACGAAGATGGGCAATTCGGGTAACATATGAAATAAAGACGGGAGGTCCTTGCGGAAGCAATAAATGAGCTCGCTCAAGAGCCGAGATGTCCAAAAGTGGAACATACCCGAGGTAGGTGGACATGTCATAGTCGGCCAATTCACCCCGAGCTCCCAACACAATACCGGTGATAAAATTACAAAGAGGGATCTGAATTGTACTAGCCCTCGAAGCACGGAACAAATTATCAAATATTATGCCAATGCTATCAATCCTCAAACCTTTAAGCAAACTATCCAAAACATACAAATCCCGAACCTGAACCTTTGAACTCTCAACACGACCAAACAAGGAGAAACTCAAATACTTATGAAAGAAGAACACACAATTGTCCTTAATCAACTTGCTTGAAGTATTTTTGGAATTAAAATAATCTTGGTCCGAAAGAGTTTGCCAAACCGCATCATTATCAAAATCTTTAGGCTTATTATAAAAATCAGAAGTAGGGAAACCAAACATATTTCCCATTGCTTCATAGTTAATGGTGTAAGGTATACCATTATTCCTAAAGGAGATTGAAGTTTTCTTTTTGTTCATGGTCAAAGTGACCAAAAATTCCACCACATATTCATTAATACGCGGGAAACGCATATTAACGATTTCTTGCCAACCCAATGCTTCAATAAAGGCATCAATTCGAGTAGAGAAATTCAACGTTCTTACCAAATGGAAGTCTAAGAACTGCATATCAACAAATTGGCGGTCGGCTTGTGAAAAATGTTTGAAACGAGCGGCTTCTTCCACCGAATATATGTCAAAATAAGCTCCGCATTGAACCCGAAGGCGATTAGCTTCCGTAACAGCGGGCTTGTTACCAACACGCTTAGTTCTAACCATGGTGATGGTGTTTAGTGTTTAGGGTTTGAGAAGAAGAAGAAGAAGAAAAAGAAATTGAGAGAGAAAGTAAAGCTTGAAGATGAGTTTGGGGTTTGGAATATGGGATTGATTGAATAGAAAAGAGGATAGAAATTGGAGTGAATAAATTGGGAAGAGTAAAAGTAGATTTTTGGGGAAGAGTTAAGAGTAAGGGATTGGGTAAAAATAGAGGTGATGTGAGGTTTGTGTAGGAGGTAGGTTTATATAGTGTTGTATAGGTAGGTGAATAGGTAGAATAGGAATAGGAATAGGCAAAATTTAGAGTTAAAATCGAAATGAAAGGGCAAAAGATACGCGTGTCGCGACCGCGAATGGCAAAGCCGCGGCCGCGGCACGCGAATTTCAGGCAATATTCGCCCTGAAATCTTGCCAAAGTTGCTGCTCATACCGAGAATTAATAAATTCTCTGTAGAGAATTGGTAAAAATGGCCTATTTTGGTGCCTTTTGACATGGTTTGTGCAATTTTGTTGAGGAAATGGTTCCTGAACTTAATATGAAGGGTTCCTGCACTTAAAACTCAAATAAATGTCATTAATTCCAAGGAAAACCAAAGGTTTTACCTTAATAAATTGAATTAAAGTATAATAAATTGATTTATAAGTAATTAATGAAACTTAAATGTTTATTTATGCATATAAGTTAAGAGAACCATATTAAATGCATAATAAGTGCATGGTAATACATATTTAATACATGAATTGAATTGAGTAAATGATAAGTTAATTTATTAAAAATAAATTGAGTTACAAATTGAATTAAATGTGGATATACGTGTGGAAAAATAGAAAACCATATTTGTTCAAGTGAATCCTTTTTATCTTAATTTGATTATGAAAAATTAGAAAGTACCCATATGAAATATGCTAAGTATAGATAATGGATCAAATGGATAAAAATTAAGAATTGAACTAAATAAGATTTTTATTATTGTAACATATGTACAAATAATGAAACAAACCAATAATTAAAACAAAACAAAAAATATATACAAAAACAAAAATAAAAAAAAACATAAACTATTCTACATATTCATCCCTATCTAATGGGATATTTTTGGCCTTAATACGATCAATTTGAAACTGCACGAAAGTTTCACGTTCCGGTGTAGACAAAAATTGAGGCCCTGCTCGAAAGACACGTTTCACAAGTCCTTCGCGCTCCAGAAATTCATAGTCAATTGTCGGAAAGAATTCATCATCACTCCAGGGAACATCAATAGTACCCTTTGAACCGAGAATTATTCCACAGATTATATTGCCGAACCCAATCTTTTTATCTTTGGATCGAGAGGCGGCGACAAGACCTTCCATCAGAATTTTGGAAGAATCCATTGCATTTCCCTGGAATATATCTCCAAGAACATATAAATCTGTGTCACTGACCACACTACTGAATGTGCGCCCGAATAAACTGTGACACAGAAATTTGTGTAAATACAGCATGGAGTTGGAGCGAAAAGAGTGATTATAGGCGAGTTTTGAATTGAATCGCCAGAATCCAGTGAGCATTCTCCAAATGTCCGAGGATGTCATGTCTCGTCCAGGATGACGTTTGATTGTATCCCTCGGGGGAAAATCAAACCAAGCATGCAACTCAGGATAGCCGAAAGTGAAGATTTCGCCTTCTCGACGAAAACTGAGACGTACTCGTCGTTTATTAGTAAAACGCACGGTATAGAAGAATTTGAGTATCCAGTCGCCTATTATCGGAAATCGCATTTGGGCGAATTTTGTCCACCCTAGGCGCTCCATATAGCGGCTCATGTCATCAGTAATTCCAAGTTGGTTGTTAAGGAATTCATCCATATACAACATTCCGGTGAAGAATTTGTAACGGTGATTCCAATAACGCCTACCTTCATCGTGATTGAAGATAGGAAAAGGCGCCCCATATCGCTTGGATAAGTCTGGGCGTTTGTTGATTGAGGCAGCATTGTGCCTAGGTGATTTGTATTTGGTAGGCATGGTACAAAGTTAGTGTTACTTTAACAAAGAACGGTGTTTGTGAAGAAAATCAGAGTTCTGACAAAGATAAAAAGAATTGGAACAGAACCTGAATCCTCTAAGATTAATTTATAAGAGTTTAAGATGAAAAGAGGTATCGTTTTAATTATGAAAAGGTATAAATTGCACCTTTCGGGAATGAAAAAACTTAATGTTTCAATTGCCAAGAGGTTTGTCGAAAAGGTTAGAGTGTTTCAGACCTGATAGTGCAGGAAACACGCGTGTCGCGACCGCGAATGGCAAAGCCGCGGTCGCGACACACTGATTTCCTTTTCGGAAATCAGGCGTCTAAGCTATCTCCCGATTCACGGTAGAGAATTTAAAATTCTCGGTATGAACAGAGAAATTCGAACCTGTTTGTGACATTCTTAAATAAAGGGATTCTCGTCTAAGCTATCTCCCGATTCACGGTAGAGAATTTAAAATTCTCGGTATGAACAGAGAAATTCGAACCTGTTTGTGACATTCTTAAATAAAGGGATTCTCGGCAGGGAATTCTAAATTCTCGGCAGAGAATTGCCTGAAACTTCAAATTCATCTTAATTTCCTAAAAATTAAATCTAAAATCATGAAATATAAATATTTTATGCATTTAAATCATAACATAAAGTAATCTAATCATAAAAATGGCATTTTGAAAAAAAAAATAATAATAAATGAACAAAAATGTATAAAAAAAAATAATAAAACAAAATAAACTGTGTAAAATAAACTGAGTAATTCATACGTCAGATAATCTTGTTACGAACTCAATTCCTAGTTTGGAAATATTTTCGTAATAGATCTTACATCGATTACCATTAACTTTGAATCGAACTCCGGTAGGACCTTCCAGTTCTAAAGAACCGTAATCGAATGTTTTTACGACTAAATATGGTCCTAACCATCTGGACTTAAGTTTTCCTGGAAATAAACGAAGTCGTGAATTAAATAACAGCACTTTATCCCCAACATTAAAGTGTTTGACTTTAATTTTGGCATCATGCCATTTTTTCACTTTTTCTTTATAAATCTTTCTATTTTCGTAAGATAGATGACGTAACTCATCTAACTCATTCAAATTGAGCAAACGTTTCTTACCTGCTTGTCGTAAATCAAAGTTTAGTTCTCTAATAGCCCAATAGGCTTTATGTTCTAATTCGACTAGCAAATGACATGTCTTACCATACACTAAACGGTACGGAGTCATTCCTATTGGCGTTTTAAATGCAGTACGGTATGCCCATAGCGCATTATTGAGTTTAGAAGACCAATCTTTTCTAGAAGATGAAACCGTTTTCTCGAGAATCCATTTGAGTTCTCTGTTTGATATTTCCGCCTGACCATTTGACTGAGGATGGTACGGCGTTGATACGCGGTGGCGTACTCCATATTTTTTCATAAGCGTTTCAAAACTCTTGTTTATAAAATGAGTACCGACATCACTAACGATAACTCTTGGACAACCAAATCTACAGAATATATCGTCAAGAAAATTAACGACAACTTTAGAATCGTTTGTCGGGGTTGCAATTGCTTCAACCCACTTCGAAACATAATCGACGGCAACTAATATGTAAGTTTTACCATTGGAAGGGGGAAAAGGTCCCATGAAATCTATTCCCCACATATCGAAGACTTCAACTTCTAATATGGTTGTGAGGGGCATCTCATCTTTCCTTCCTAGATTTCCTGTTCTTTGGCACTTATCACAACGAGTAATAAATGAACGGATGTCCTTAAACATCATAGGCCAAAAGAAACCGCTTTCAAATATTCTAGCAGCTGTCTTGTTAACTCCATTATGTCCTCCATAAGAGCTAGAATGACATTCCGACATTATGGATTCGTATTCATTTTCACCAACGCATCTCCTAATTATCTCGTCACCACAAGTCTTGAACAAAAAGGGATCTTCCCAAAAATATTGTTTAATATCGAAGAAAAATTTCTTCTTTTGTTGGAAATCTAATCCTTCCGGAACAATATTGGCTGCAAGATAATTAGCAATATCTGCATACCATGGTGACATGGCACTTTTTATTTGATAGAGGTGTTCATCAGGGAAATCATCTCGTATACCGGTAGTTTCACCTATAGGACCGTTTTCATCTTCAAGTCTCGATAGATGATCGGCGACAAGGTTTTCAACTCCCTTTTTGTCTTTAATTTCTATATCAAATTCTTGCAACAATAAAACCCATCTAATTAGACGTGGTTTTGCATCCTTTTTAGCAAATAAATATCTTAATGTTGCATGATCAGTATAAATAATAACTTTTGAACCTAATAAATATGACCTAAACTTGTCACATGCAAAAACTACGGCTAACATTTCTTTTTCTGTTGTGGTGTAGTTTAATTGTGCACCAGACAGTGTGTGACTTGCATAATAAATGACATGAAGTTTCTTATCCTTTCTTTGTCCTAAAACACATCCGACAGCTAAGTCACTTGCATCACACATAATTTCAAATGGTAGATCCCAATCGGGTTTAGCAATAACAGGTGCACTGACTAAAGCTGTTTTCAATGTTTCGAATGCTTTAACGCATTCTTCATTAAAATCAAAGGTTGAATCTTTCATGAGTAAATTAGTAAGTGGTTTGGAAATTACAGAAATTTTTTTGATAAATCTTCTGTAAAAACCAGCATGTCCTAAGAATGACCTTACTCCCTTAACAGAAGTTGGAGGGGGTAATTTCTCTATTACTGAGGTTTTTGCTCTATCTACTTCTAATCCTTTTTCAGATATTTTGTGACCTAAAACAATTCCTTCGTCAACCATGAAATGACATTTTTCCCAGTTTAATACCAAATTTGTTTCTTCACACCTAGACATAACTTTATCCAAGTTTTCTAGGCACGAATCAAAAGAATCTCCATAAACTGAAAAATCGTCCATAAAAACTTCCATGATATCTTCAATGAAATCATTAAAAATCGCAGTCATACAACGTTGAAATGTTGCAGGTGCGTTACATAGACCAAAGGGCATTCTCCTATATGCAAATGTTCCGTAAGGACATGTGAAGGTTGTTTTATTTTGGTCATCCGGGTAAATGTATATTTGAAAGAATCCGGAGTAACCATCAAGAAAACAGTAGAAAGCATGACCAGCTATCCTTTCGATCATTTGATCAATGAAAGGAAGAGGAAAATGATCTTTCCTAGTTGCTTTATTTAAATTTCTATAATCTATACAAACCCTCCAACCAGTGGTGGTTCGCGTAGGTATTAATTCACCTTCTTCATTCCTTACAACTGTTATGCCTCCCTTTTTAGGTACACAATGGATTGGACTAACCCATTCACTATCCGAGATAGGGTAGATGATTCCATTGTCCAGAAGTTTAGTAATCTCATTTTTTACTACTTCTTTCATGTTCGGATTTAGGCGTCTTTGCCTATCCGCTTTAGGTGGCTTATCTTCTTCTAAATGAATTCTGTGCATTACAATGCTCGGATTAATACCTTTTAAGTCTGAAATTTTCCAACCCATACTTCCTATCCTATTTCTAACAACTTCTTTCAATTTCTCTTCTTGGACTTGTGTTAATTTGTTAGAGATAATAATAGGTAGAGAATCGCCTTCGCCTAAGAAAGCGTACCTCAAATGACTTGGTAATTCCTTAAGTTCTAATTTAGGTGGAACTACAATTGAAGGTTGAACTGGTCCATCTTCTCGAATCAAAGGTTCTGGGTCTTTATCTTCTAGTTCCTCACTCATTATAGGTTCTATTATTTCTTCTTTTTGAACAATGTCATTTACACATTCTTCAATTAAATCAAGTTTCATACAAGCGAAATCCTCCATAGGATATTTCATCGCTTGATTCATATCAAACTCAATCTTATCATCACCTATTCGTAAAACTACTTTCCCTTCCGACACATCAACTAGAGCACGTCCCGTGTTCATGAACGGTCTACCAAAGATTAGCGGACAATTTACATCATAAGCAAAATCTAAAATAACGAAATCGGTAGGAAAAATAAATTTGTCAACTTTAACTAAAACATCCTCAATTATACCATATGGTCTTTTAGTGGTTTGATACGCTAATTGTAAAACCATATTGGTACGTTTGATGTCTTCTTCTAAGCCTAACTTATTAAAAATAGATAATGGCATCAAGTTAATGCTTGCTCCTAAATCATAAAGACAACTTGGTAATTCTATATCGCCCAATTTACACAGAATGGTAAAACATCCGGGATCTTTGAGTTTTGTGGGCAAATTGCTTGACACAATCGAACTGCAATCTTCAGTTAGCGAAATGGATGAAATTCCTTCCCAACTGATTTTCTTTGAAATTAAATCTTTGAGGAATTTACCATAATTGGGAATTTGCGTAATTGCATCCATAAACGTTAAATTAATATGCAAATTTTTAAGTTTGTCTAAAAATGTTAAAAGTTGTTTGTCATAGTCCTTGTTGCGGACTTTGTGTGGAAAAGGTGGTTTGGGTACAAAAGTTTTTGAACTAGAGTCAATCGGTGCATCTTTTTGTTTTAATGTATCTTCTTTGGGCTTTGGTAAATCAGTTCCAGGTAAGGTCGAATTTCCGGGCATTTCCGGGCCTAAGTAGTTTTTCCCTGAACGAAGACTGATAGCCTTAACATGCTCTTTCGGATTTTCTTCCGTATGGCTTGGAAGACTTCCCTCTTTGCGGGATAGAATTGATTTAGCGAGTTGTCCAATTTGAATCTCCAAATTATGGATGCTAGATGATTGGTTTTTAATAAGCTGATCGAATTTATTCTCGATCCGTTTAAAACCATCGTCGTGATTACTTATTTTTCCGCTCATAGCATCAATAAATTTGTCGATTTTAGAAGATAAAGTGTTGGTGTGCCCTAGTTCTTAGGCATTGGTTCAAGTATATTGTATTATGCTTTTTGATTATTCTTGCATAGATACACTATTTGTGTTACATTAATAAAGGCATTAATCTAGTTCATTTATATCTTGTGCTATAATATGAATAGAGAATCCATTGATTGATAATCGTAAAACCATATCCCAAGTCTATTCTATCATGGGAATGATTAGGACCACAGACTTGTATATTCGATGACTGTATGGTAGTAATTGATACTAGCCATAGCACTTGATAAGTCAGTTGTGAATATGGGTACATGTTGTATACATGTGACTGGATCGATCCGCTCGAGAAAACTACATGGTGGTTGTGTCATTAGTTATTCTTAAGTAGGTCTCTAACTATCTTCAGACCAGATTTCATTATAATATCAATATGGGATCCGGTTCACTTTGACATACGCCTAACAGGTCTGTAACAGGATGCTAAATACGGGTATGATTGGGTGAACAGGTGAACACGTTGGTATTGATATTGAAGTGATGGAATTACCACTCATGTAATAGTGAGATGATATCACAGGCCACTTGATAAGTGAGATTGATAAGTGTGTGGCCACACCCTGATAAGTAGTTTACTTATCTGTTTCATCAATCTACTTAAGATCAAGAAATATCATAAACATCAGAGAGGATGACAGCCGCCATGCCTCTAGTTTATAATATCGATATCAAATGGTAAAAGAAGTTAAGAGATAACTACAGGGTCTCTGCATCTTTAGACTGCTGAAACTCTGTCTTGGTTAGGGACAGTAATGGTTTGTTAGAACCCACTTATTGTCTGTGGACCGTGAGCCCACTGCTAACTAAGGACAGTCCCATAGGATCGTGCACATCGAACATCTGAGTTAGAACTTATAGAACGGTACATTGGAGAGATGAAATTAATTAATTGGTTGACAGTAAAATGTCAAGGTAATTAATTGGTGGTTAATTAATTGATTAATTGGTACTTCGTATCAAGGTAATTGATTAATGGTTTTAAGTGTTGGGTATTTAATTGATTAATTAGTTTACGGGATGTAATTAATTAATTTGTAAATTAATGAAATTGCATTCAGTGAATAATTAATTAGATTAATACGTCAATTTATTAATTAGTGTTATTCATTTAATTGGGGTAATTAAATTTAATCTAATCACAACTAATTGCATAGAATAAATACTATTGGTATTTATTTATGTAATTAGATTAGGATTGGATTAGTTTTGTAATTAACCAATTAACCCTAAACCAATTAGGTTTAGGAATACACTATATATATAAATTAAAACACTCTAAAACCCTAACTCAAAAACACAATATTTCGGCCACCACTAATCCTAAGCATAGGATTTTCGGCAAAGCTCCACTAAATTGAGAAAGTGGGATTTTATTAAAAAATTTCCTTTCCTCTCCAGTTCTTCTCCGTTCTTCGGCTAGCACCGGTTCTGACTCAATAGCTGTTCGTGCACCTGACTACGGAGATCTTACTACCTTGTGGATTCTTCAGCCGTCTCTAGAAGAGACAGTCCGGGTATGTCTATATCCTTAAACGGATCAAAAGGTTTTATTTAATCAATGGTTAACGGACAAAGATCAAACTCAAAGGGATTAGAAATAAATTTTAAACCGCAATTCCGCTGCGCTACAGTTGATTAACTGGCCATAATCCCTAACATAAAGTGCTAATCGTGTCTCTGGATTGATTTTGATAATTATTAGTACGATTTTGATTAGCATTAACATTATTGTTATTATTATCTCTCCAGTTAAAGTTAGGATGATTTCTCCAGGATTATATGTATTGGAATAGGGGTTATTAGTTTGGTTTTGTCCTTGGACAAAGTTTACCTGTTCAATTTCACTCATACCTTCGTAATCCACATCCGTTCGGATTGGTTGACCATTAGGATCACACGGTGCCATAAACCTATCAATTTTGTGCGACAAGGCAGAAAATTGGGCTTGCAACATCGCTACTGGATCAAGATTCACTATACCTTTAACTGATGATGTAGTTGAGGATGATGGTTTCGCTGATGGTAGTGTCCACGTTCCGCGGGCCACATACTGCTGTTGATTGCCATTTCCTCTAAAAGTTCTCTTGCTTGGGCAGATGTTTTCTTCATGAATAACCCTCCAGACATAGCGTCCAATGAACCTCTAGTTGTAGGATTTAGTCCATTATAAAATGTTTGCATTAAAAGTTCAGCGGGCAATTGGTGGTGTGGGCATAAACGTTGAAGTTCTTTAAAACGTTCCCAAGCCTCATAAAGAGTTTCACTATCATTTTGAGAAAAAGACGTTAACTCTTTAATGACTCTTGCGGTTTTTCCTAAAGGGAAAAATTTTGATAAAAATTCTTGGGCTAATTGCTCCCAAGTCTCAATTAATGCGGCTGGCATAGAAGTTAACCATTCTTTGGCTCGATCCTCCAAAGTAAAAGGAAAAAGGCGAAGATTGATTGCTTCTGCAGTCACATTTGGTATTTTAAAAGTGTCACAAATTTCTAAGAAATTTGTCAAATGGGTATTAGGATTTTCGTTAGGTAACCCGTAAAACGTTACATTATTTTGCAACATATTAAGCAACGCAGGCTTAATTTCAAATTGGTTTGCATTAATTAGGGGTCTAACTATACTGTTTGTTACACCGGCCACTCATGGCCTAGCGTAATCCATAAGTGTGGCCATAACTTCTGGCTCGGTAATTTTAGTTTTTATTGGGGTTTTGTTTTTCTTTTTCTTTTCTTTCTTGTTCTTTTTAAGAGTTCTTTCAATTTCTGGGTCAATAGGATCTGGTGACGTGCCCGAACTTCGAGAACTGCGCATGAACTTGAAATTTCGCACGAACCGAAACTACCTATAAAACAGAATTTGAAAAATAAATATGTTAGTAATTGAAAATAAATAAAATATAAAAGTTTGAATAAGTATGAATAAACCTAGATTCGTAATAAAACACGAAAAATTTAAAATTTTGTCAAAAATTTTGGCGTTCTCCGGCAACGGCGCCAAAAACTTGTTGAACGATTTCCGCAAGTGCACGGTATACGCTTGTAGTAATAAAAGATATCGATCTCACAGGGAGCGTTTTTTAACAAAACTTATTTACAATCGGTTAAATTTACTTTTAAGGTTTATAATATGGAAAATCGTTTAATCGGTTTTGGTTTTGAAATTGCTAGAATGAGAATTAGATTAGAATGTGAAGATGTTAGAAAGTATCTGATTAAAAATGAATTTGCAAAACAGGAACGTTTTAGTACTTTAGAAAAGTAAACAAGTATTTTTGTTTGCATTAAGCAAAGAAAACAACTTTAAACTTTGTACGAATTATAAAGATGAAATAAATGACGGAACCTCTAATTAATAGGCTTTGAACGCGACAAAACCCTTATCCGGGATAATTGCCCTTAACCAAATTAAAACTCTACCGAGATAATAATTTGCCTAAGTGTTCAACAAAGTTTCCTTGTAAAGATTTTGAATTAAACTACGTTTTAATGAAAACACCAGCAGTCACTTTAGTGGATTGGTTACCATAAGTGCTGCATAAAAATCTATCGAATAGAACGGACTTTATTAGATGAAATATAAATTGATACAAGTTTACAGAGAACATGGAGCATTGAATTCTTCGACGGCGTGCAAGTGAACGGGTTGTCAATCCTTTCCTTGGGTTTCGTTAGAGTTTGTCAGGCTCAGGGGCGAATCCTCTACTCAATCTTCTCGCTGAATCTTCGTAATAGAGACTGGGTCGGTCCACTATCAAAATGTAAACTAAACTGGAACAATGTCTAAACGCTACTGAATTTGTTATTATTTTGTAAACAATGTGTGTACATCATATTGCTTTTGAACAGAATCGAAATCTAACTTCTGAATCACTTGATTCGGAATTTCTGCATAAATTCTACACTAATCTCTTTCTTCTACGCATATATCACACTATATCATTATTATCTTCAACTCTCCATCAACTCTTTATTTATAGATGTTGAAGAGTCTTGATTGAAGTGTCGTGTCCGTTGTGAAGGATCGTGTCCGCTGCGAAAGGACGTCTTTATCCACCCGAACGATCGCGTTTCGTCGAAAACGAAAGTGTGTAACTAGGCTTCTAAAATCTTCTGCTCGTACCGAGAATATTAAATTCTCTACCGAGAATGGGGGAGCATCAATTGTACTTCGGACGAAGGGAAAAAAGGCTGAAGGACGCGTGTCGCGACCGTGAATGGGGGGGCCGCGGTCGCGGCACAGAGCTTTTTCGGTTTTTCAGCTCTCGTTCGTGTCCTCGACTTGGCGTTATTAATTTTGGTCGTCTTTGACTCCTTTTGTAGGGCTTTTCTTCTATTTTTGAGCTCTTTTTACTCCTATTTGGATTTTACCAAATATTTATGTACCTTGCACAAAAGAAACATATTCGAGAGTAAAAGTATTCTAAATAGGTATGAATAGCATAAATTCGTAGCAATATTGATGTAATTATTGATGATATTTTAGGTATATTTTGGGCTTAACAATCCAATAACTCGGTCAATTCGGAGGAGAACTTCATGAGAACCCTAATGAACATCTTGATAAATTTCTTATGTGTGCCGATACTTCTCGGCAAAATGGTGTCCCGGTTGAGGCCATATGTCTAAAAAATTTTCCTTTTTCTTTTACAGGCCAAGCGTTGGAATGGTTGCATTCGTTGGAGGCGGGATCAATTACATCGTGGGAGGAGCTTGAGAAGGAGTTCCTTTCCTACTACTTCCCGCCGTCCAAAACGGTTAAGTTGAGAAATGATATCACTTCCTTTAGGCAACTTGAATGCGAGGCCCTTCACTCAGCTTGGGCTAGGTTCCGAAAGTTGCTCCGAAATTGCCTGCATCATGACATCCCCAAGCACGATCTTGTAAGTACCTTCTATCATGGTTTAACTCCCACTAATCGTGCAACCGTGGATTCTGCCACAGGTGGGGATTTGTTTAGGAAATCGGCAAGCGAGGCTTATGAACTTATCCACGAGTTAGCTAGAAAAAGCGTCCAATGGCAAGAAGATCGGCTTACCGGACCCTCACGACATCAAACATTTTCCATGGAAGACGAGGCTCCCAAAATCTCCATGGTTGAGATTAATAAGAAGCTAGATGCCTTAATGGCACAAATGAGCCTCAAACAATCCGCATAAGTCCTTATATGCTCGCATTGCGGTGGTGACCATCATGGTCAAGAGTGCGACGTCGGTAGCCCTTTTGTCGGCGATGCCGAGAGCGTAAGTTATGTAGGGGGACAACCAAGGTACAATTCTAATTATAACTCCTATCATAACCTTAATGCTTATCACCACCGTAATAATAATAACAACAGATGGAGGCCTCAACACCAACACCCGAATTTGTCTTATGGCAACAATCAAAATGTGTTGAAGCCCTCATCCGAATTTAATAATGGATACAAGGAGCAAGGTTTGGGTCAATCCCCCAATGCCCAAGAAGGACAAACCTCTCAACCTCCTAGCAACACGCAAGACTCTACGGTAATTAATCTCCTTAAGGAAATATCTTCCCGTTTTGCTGACAATGAGGCTTTTTGTAGGTATTTGGGGCATCAAGTGGCCCAATTGAATCGCCAACAATAAGAGAGAGAACACGGTTCTCTCCCAACCAATACCGAACTGATAACTTGTGGAAAAATCCTTGATCGGAGTACTTCCCTGTGAGGCGCCGTTGGGATCGGCCGGGGACACTCCGATGCCAAAGTCAGTAATATTTCTGAGAATAAACTGTAAGCACAAAAGTGGAGAATCAGTAAGTGTACCTTGATAGCCTAAGGATGTAGGCTTTATATAGCTTGGAAGTCGTAACCTTTGGCAACCAGAAAGTCTCCATTAATGCTCCATTAATGGCGGTTATAAGTTATCCTTAAACTGGCGGTTTAGCTAATTGATAGCTCATTAATGGCCTTTATGGCCGAGTCGGCTTTAGCTGTTACAGTGACGAATCAAGTAGATGAGGAGATCCGCCTTATAGGTTCGCCAGCGGATCTCTTTGAGTGGGATCATGGAGATCCGCCATCCGGATCTCCTTGGGGATTAATACGTGGCGTTCTCTAGGTGAATATCCCTTTTGGTCCTTAGGATAATATCTCAATGTTATCAGAAGCCCCCCCAAAGTTCCCTTAAAGTCCTTTAGGGATTTTGATCTTCTGGGCGCCGTCATGATTACCTGCATTAATGAACACTCCATTCGATGCCAATCGTAGAGTGACACGTGTAAGGAGCGCTCTGTTCAAAGAAAGAAAAGGCGCCTTCTTCTTCCTCCTCTCTTTCCTTCTCCCTCATTTCATCTTCATTTTCATCTGCGTGAAGCTTTTTTTCCTGCGAATTTCGGAGTTCAAAGCTTTTTGATTTCATGTAAGTTCATCTTTCCTTACTCGATTTGTTCTGAATGTTTAGGAGTTCTTCATCATCTTCTAGATCAACTTCGGAGCTTTTTAATTTGACCCCTTCTCCTGAAATAGTAGTTAATTTTAGTTGGACCACTTCGTCATCGGAGAACTCATCTTCCTCCGAGGCCTCTGTTAGCTCTGAGTTAGCTGGGTTGTGTAACTCGGCGCGTAATCGCTATCAGACTCGTTCAACCAGAACTCAAGTTCTTTCTACTTCTGTCTCCGGTGCCGCTCCGGCCGTTAAGTCTAGGTGTTTTCCGGGGGCAATGGCCTCTTCTTCAAATCAACCTAAGAAAAAGAACCCTCGAGCGGAGTCAACTCCGTCTCGTATGAGTGCCGCGGATCTAGCGGATCTGGCGAATCGCTTCCTTTGGATCGATAATTACGAGACTCAGTTAGCCGCAGCCCATCAACGACCCTCCTGTCCGCCTATCGGTTTTCTGACCGTATATTGTAGTCATGTGGAGAGAGGGTTCCGACTTCCTCTCCCAAAGATGATGGCGGACATCCTCTCCTACTTTGATATTACTGCCAGCCAACTACACCCTAACGATTGGTTGGATATCGCTTTAGACTGCTACCTCGCCTCAAATTTAGGAGTGGTTTATATGGGTCGTGTCTTTAGAGCTTTCCATAAACCCTCAAAACGGAAGTCCGAGTCTTATCTCACTTTCACCAAATTCGGAGTATATTCGCCATTCAGTGACAAAATGTCCAATGTCCATTGCTGGGATGAGAAATTCTTCTATGTGAAGATAAAAGAGGGCGAATCACTGGGTTTTCCCTCGTTTTGGAATCCCAAGCCTTTACACATGACAGGCGATATGCGAATATTGACCGATAGCGATGAAGTGGTGGCGGAGCTCATGAAGAAGGTCAAGGCGGATGCATGGACATACGCAGACGCTTTAGCCTTCATGATGAGTGATATTTCGTTGATTCGCCGAGAGGGGGAGCAGTTCATTTACTCCAAGATTGCGCAATTTGACCAAGGTAACTTTTATTTCTTCTTGAACTTTGATTACTTTATTATTTTCTTTGGCAGGGGTTTATCTAAGGCCAATCACGCTATTGCAGAGAAGCGTAGGAAGTTTCTAGAGGCTGAGGCACGTAGGAAAGATCAAGCGGCGAATCCCCAAAAGGATGATGGGAAGCGTCCCACTGGAATAGTGGTTGAACCGCCACTAAAAAGGAGGAAGCATATAGTTACTGGAGGCCCCAAGCTTATGGCGGATGGCATGAGGTCCGCCATGCCTGTAGGGGAGATAGAACAGGTAAGTTGCCTTTTATTTTTATCTGTTCATCAAATTTTGGATCTGAGATTTGATCCTTGAATATTTGTGCAGATGGCGAAGCCTGATCTGGGCGGATACTGGTCCGCCAAGTATGGTGCCCAAGGAACTTTGGAGAATGAGTCTGTCATAAACGACTTAGATGAGGCCCTGGGCCAGTTGGGCGAAGTGCAAAGGAATCAGAACCAGATCCCCGGTTCTATTCATGCACAAAAGGGGAAGACGGAGCTCCTCACGGTAAACCCCTTCACTACAAAGGATTTCGTTTCGCTGAAAAAGTTGTTCTTTTGTTCTTTTCTTTTGACGAAACCGTTTGTTTTTGACAGATGTATACTCGCATACGTGCCATGACAGTTCGCCGTTCCAGACCCAGATGATGTGGCCAAATATAACAAAATGCCTGACGCTAAAGACTACCTCCATGACTATGTTCGGAGATGGATGAAGGGACCCATGGAAGAAAGCAAACCCCCCACTAATGTTGAACTAGTGGAGCTTGAGGAAGTGCCCCCTAAGGCGGGTGAAGAACCGATCAACGATAACGCCCTTCCTCTTGGTCCCACATCTTCCGTGGAAAAGGAGGTACCCTTGGTAGGCGTATCTGAGGCTGTGGAGAAGGAGGCTTCTCAAGCAAGTGCCGCAAGCGAGAAGAGTGCAAAGGAGGATGCTCCCACTATTACTTAGTCGTTTACTTTTGATTTGTAAAAAATCGTTAAGTACAATTTGTTTAATCCTTTATGGCAGCTATTTATGTTACTGTTACGTTTGCGTAAGTAAATATATAGGCATCTAGGATTTATTCTGGAGTAGGTGGCCAGCCATACTCCATAGTAGGAACCTTTGTGAAGGTTAGAAGCTGTTTTATTCCATCGAAGGAAGTAAAGCTGCCTAGGGGATCAATTTGCTACCTGTCTTTGAGGTGAAGTGATCCGCCCGTAGGACTTGTGAATCCTTATTTGGGAAGGATGTAAGAGAGTGCAAAGACCTTGCGTCCAAGGATCGTTTTTAACTCTATCTAAAATGGGGATCATCACAGAGATGGATCCGCCCATGAGATTGATTCTCCTATATCCGAGGAGAAAAAGTAGCTATGAGATAGCAATACTTTTAATGCGGAGAGCGTTGGATGCCCCCCTTCTTTTTAAGACTGGAATATTAATATTGCTGCAAGAAAAACCTTAAAAAGAACATAGAGAATAGAACAATATTTGTTTATTGATAGGAGAAATGCTTCATTACAGTAAGCAGGTCTTATATGTGAGCCTCATTAAAACCTTTAATAAGAAAAACCACATGGGAAAAAGCTTACTAAAGGAAAAAGAGTACTCAAGACCGTATGTACACTTTATTTTCTGACAAGATATTTGCGGAGATTTTGGAGGTTCCATGTGCGCGGCAATATGTTCCCTTCCATGTCTTGAATTTTAAAGGTGGCGAATCCAATCTTGTCCACTATCTGATACGGACCCGTCCAGGTGAGCCCTAACTTGCCCTTTCCCTCTCGAGACTGGATTTTGTCGGCCTTGCGGAGCACGAGATCACCTACATTCAGGTCCACAAGCTTGGCATTTTTGTCATGGTAAGCGGCGATTCGCTGCTTATAAGCCGACATACGTACGTAGGCCTGTTCTCTTCGATCTTCCACTTGATCAAGAATCTCCTTTAACTTGTCACCGTTGTCCTCCTCACAATAGAATGCCACTCTATCACTTGGAACCTGTATCTCAATTGGGATCACGGCCTCTACCCCGTGAGAGAAAGCGAATGGCGTTTCTCCTGTCGCCGTTCTAGGAGTTGTGCGATAGGCCCATAAGACGCTGGTTAGCTGATCCACCCATTTTTTTATCATGCTCCCCTAATCTCTTCTTTATGCCTTTTACGATCATCCGATTCGTAACTTCAGTCATTCCGTTGGATTGGGGATAGTAAACGGAGGCGAATCTGTTTAGAATGCCCAATTTCTCACAGAAAGTTTTGAACTCGCCGCAGTTAAACTGTGTTCCATTATCGGTGATGATGGTGTGGGGAATGCCATATCTTCCCATGATGTTGTCCTTGACAAATTCCACCATTCGTTCGGCAGTGATGGAGGAAACAGCTTCGGCTTCTACCCACTTAGTGAAGTGATCTACTGCCACTATCACGTACTTCTTCTGCCGGCGGGTAGGAGGGAATGGCCCTACTATGTCAATTCCCCAAAGGGCGAATGGCCATCCTTCTATGATGGGCCTCTGGAGATTCTTGGCTGTATGTGATTCATTTGCATGAATCTGACAATTATGGCAAGTTTCCACCAATTTTTGCGCATCAAGTTCGGCCGTTGACCAATAAAATCCTGCTAACCTGGATTTCTTCAAGATTGAGGCGGATGCTTCATGGGCCCCACACGATCCCTCGTGCAACTCCTTGAGGACTTGTCGTCCTTTTTCTGGCAGGATGCATTTTAACCAAGGATGGCTAAAAGATTTTCTATAGAGGCCATCATTGATTATGGAGAAATAAGCCGCTTTTCTGACAATCCGCCGTGCCTCTTCTTTATCCTCAGGTAGAGTTCCACCTAGCAGATATTGGCGAATGGCCGATCTCCAATCATCTTCTACTATTGTGAGTAGGGATACTTCCTCTGAGGCGAAGGCTGGAGCTATTTTAACTTCGAAGGGACATTGTGGATCCGTCCAGTTCTCCTCACTAGAGGCCATTTTGGCTAAATAATCCGCCTCAGTGTTGGATCCCCGGGGGACATGAATCAGTTCCCATTTAGTTTCTTTAGCCTCGAGGTGATCTAACAATTTTTTGACTTCTGCTACATATTTGGCCAAAACATCATCTTTTACCTCGTAATTCTTGATCACTTGATTGACCATTAGCTTGGAGTCACTATAGATCACAATCCGCTCGGGAGTGATTTCTTTAAGTAGGCGTAATCCCAATACCAGAGCTTCATATTCAGCGGCATTATTAGTTGCATGAAAATTCAATTTTGCTGCGTACCATAACTTTATGTATTGGGGACCCTTGATCACAACGCCTATGCCAGCTCCATCCGCCGAGGAGGCACCATCGGTGTACATTGTCCACTCTTCCATTTGAGGTTTGGGATGATCTATCCCCTCTTCAGTGAATTCATTCACAAAGTCTGCCAAGACCTGACTCTTTAAAGCTGATCTGCTTTCATATCTCACATCGAATTCACCAAGGCGGATTGCCCATTCCATCAACCTTCCAGAAGTGTCCGGTTTCTGCAACACCTTTCTCATCGGTATATTCGTTCGAACCACCACAGTATGAGCCTGAAAATATGGCCTAAGGTGGATCGCTGTGGTGACAACAGCCAGCGCCATTTTATCAAGCCTAGAATATATGGTTTCGGCATCTTTTAGAACCTTGCTCACATAATAATTCGGAAACTGCTGGCCATCCTCCTCTCGTATCATGACCGTGCACACAGCTTTATCCGTAACCGATACGTACATGTAGAGGTCCTCACCTTTCATAGGCCGACTCATCATGGGCGGCTCCGTGAGAAACCGTTTGATCCCTTCAAAGGCCTTTTCGCAATCCTCTCTCCATTGGAACGCCTTTTGCTTTTTGATGACCTCATAAAAGGGCTGGCATCTGCGCGCTGAACAAGAGATAAACCTGCCCAAGGCTACGATCCGCCCATTAAGGCGTTGCACTTCTCTGATGTTCCGTGGTGCTTGCATTTCTAGGACAACCTTAACCTTGTCAGGATTTGGGCTAACTCCTTTTTCGCTGATCATGAACCCTAAGAATTTTCCATACGTCGCACCAAAAGTACACTTCTCTGGGTTCAGCTTAATATTGTGGCGTCGGAGTATGCCCAGTACCTCCTTCACATCATCCGCATGCTTTTCCACGGTTGTGCTTTTAATGATCATGTCATCCACATAGACTGAGTAGTTATCACCCTTGCTTTCCGCGAATATTTTGTTCATCATCCGCTGATAGGTAGCTCCTGCGTTCTTAAGCCCAAATGGCATGACTTTGAAGCAATAAGTGGCTTGATGAGTCACGAACGAGGTTTTAATTTTATCTGAAGGCTCCATGGGAATTTGATGGTAACTTGACTTCACGTCTGTAAATGAGTACATTGCATGCCCGGCAGTTCCATCCATGAGTATGTCAATACATGGTAAAGGGTAGTTGTCCTTGGGAGAAGCCTTGTTAAGATCTGTAAAGTCGATACACATGCGGTAGGATCCGCCTGCTTTCTTCACCAGAACGATGTTCGCCAACCATTGAGTATAAAGTACCTCCTCAATGGCATCCGCCCGTTGGAGCTTGGTGATCTCTTCTTCTATCACCTTCTGTCTTTCAAGCCCATGGTTCCTTCGCTTCTGAGCTATGGGAATTGCATCTTTATCAATGTTAAGCTTGTGAGTGATCACGTCTGGACTGATCCCGGGGAGGATCTCATCCTTCCAAGCAAAGACATCCTCCGCTTTGTGGAGTACCTTGGTGATTGCGTCTTTAATTTCGCCCTTGAGCCCCCTGGCCATTCGCACCTGTTTTTCATCCGCCATGAGGTACATTTCTGTCTCGCCCAAGGCCATTGTGACGAGCTCCTCCTCATCCTCCTCCTTAGATTGAGGGCGAATCCTTAGTGAGGCCGAATACGTCTCTTGAGCCACCTTTTGGCTCCCTCTGATCATTACACCTCCCTTGGCCGTGGGGATGTAAAGCGTTAAGTGGCGTATGGAGATAAGTGCTGCTGCTTCGGAGATAAAGGGCCATCCAAGGATGATATTGTAGGTTAACTGACCATCCAAGACAGAAAATTCCAGATCACCTTTCCAAACCTGATCATCGTCTGCAAGCTCGCAATCCAGAGTGACTTGGCCTTTCGTCTGGATGGTGTGTCCTGTCACTCCTAGGATATCTACCACAGTTGGCTCCACTTGGACCGGATCAATCACGAGTTTGGCAAAAGCTCCTCTAGTGATGACATTGCACGAACTTCCAGTATCAATCATCACTCTTTTCATCTCCCAGCCTTCCACCATCATAGTGACGACCAATGCATCCGCATGAGGAGAGATTTCAGGACCTACATTAGCAAAGGGGCGATTTAACGATGTCCTGTCAAGAGCGGTGGTCTTTGCCTTCTTTAGCATTGGTTGATATCCAGGTCCGCCTGCTATGACATTAATGGTACCCTTTCCTTTCTTCTTTGGGTCCTCTCTGGATCTATCGCCATCTCCCTTCTTGCCATCATTTTGGATGAACCGATCCAATTTGCCTCTCTCAATGAGACGCTCGATTTCTCTAGCCAACTCCCAACACGCATCGGTGTCATGGCCATTTTTCCTGTGATATTTACAATAATTTTTAGGATTTTTACCAGTATTGGTGTACTCCCCCCTTTTGGTTCGGGGTATGAAATGCTCCGTTTGTGTTGACTGTTCTCGATCCACATAAGTACTTCACTTTTAGAAGCATTGAGAGGCGTGAAAGAGGTGACAAATGCCGATTTGTTCTTAGAACCTTTTCGCCGACCTCTAGAGGAGGAATCATGATGCTTGTCCTTTTCTCTATCTCGATGGCGAGAATCGCCTCTGTCCCTTCTATGCGGAGATAGAGATTCGTGGCGAATGTCATCCACCTCCATAAAGTCCTTGCAGCGCTCTATTAGTTCTGCCATACTGGTAGGCTTCTTACGAATTAGATCCTCCTGTAAACTTTTACAAGTGGTATTTTTTACCAGAGATTCCACTGCCATGGAGATATCTACATCCATAATTTGTATACACAATTTGTTGAAGGAGTTTATATAATCTTGAAGGGATTCATTCGCCTTCTGCTTTAATTCAAAGAGCTTCCTGGATTTGACCACTGGAGGGATACAGCCAGCGAATTTAGCACAAAACTCTCTGCTTAGTTGGTCCCAACTATCAATCGAGCCAGGAGGCAATGATTGGAACCAGCCATAAGCGGGACCTCCTAACGTGGTGACGAACATTTTGCATAGTACTGGCTCGGTTGCACGATTGAGGCGAAGCAATATTCGATATTTTCTGACATGTGCCTCCGGGTTGTCAGCACCTATGTATATAGCGAGATTAGGTATTTTAAAATGCCTATCAGTCTCCTCTGCTTCAATCCAAGCCGTGAAGGGCGAATCACGATTGGCGAATGGGTTATGCCTGGCATTCTCCTCATTCATGCGGAGCACCGCTGCTCGAACTCTGTCATCAAAATTCTTCGGATCCGCCCTTGGGCGACCCCTCCGTGGAGATCTTCTTGGAGAAGATGACGAACTGGATCCCGAAGACGGATCCGAGGGTGATTGTCCGTCACGTCCGCCTCCGCCTCCACCTCCACCTCCACCTCCTTCGCCTGGGGGAGCCTGACCGTTATCTCCTCCAGCGCCTCCTAAAGGAATATGCTCATTATTTCCCTGGTGTGGTGGTGGTGGTGGCAGCCCACTTGGATGTGGTGTGACTACTGGCCTTTTACTCTGCCTACATCCAGTAGATGGGGGGTGACCTGCCTCTACGGGAAGATCTCGGTTTTCGGGGCGAAGGTGATTCAAACCGCCTACTTTTCTCCTTTCTACGCTTCTTATGCTTCCGTCCTTCTGATCCACCCATGGAGAGGTTTGTCCGCGGTCGCCTTGGGATATCTGACCCGCCCAGATCAATCCTCTGGCTAGTGGATCCGCCCACCAGAGTTTGAGTGGTTCTTTGACTCCCTCCTGCGCCAGCAGGAAATAACTCTCGATTGATCGGTCGTTCTCCTAACGCCGTCGTGGTGGTTACCATGGATTCCGTATTATGGGCTTGGAGAAACGAAGAATTGTGGGCGTTTGGTCCCAGATTCATCTGAGGCCAAGAAGACATCGTAGATGAAGGCGCTAGGCTCCAAACTGGAGGAACGATCATGAACGACCTTAGGCGATCGCCCGTTTTAGAGCCAAATCTTTCCCTTATAGCTTCTGCACACATGTTGATGAATGCGTCCGGAGGCATACTACTTTCAGCGTGCGCTGGAGGAGCATTGGAATCAGTGCGACCAGCACCGGTTATTAGTGGTGTCTCAACCCCCGAGGAGGGGTTATGATCTCCATTTGTCATATTTCTTTTAATCGTGAGTGAAAACCCTTTATTTGTTTAAGGATTCCACGTTCACCGCACCAATTGATAACTTGTGGAAAAATCCTTGATCGGAGTACTTCCCTGTGAGGCGCCGTTGGGATCGGCCGGGGACACTCCGATGCCAAAGTCAGTAATATTTCTGAGAATAAACTGTAAGCACAAAAGTGGAGAATCAGTAAGTGTACCTTGATAGCCTAAGGATGTAGGCTATATATAGCTTGGAAGTCGTAACCTTTGGCAACCAGAAAGTCTCCATTAATGCTCCATTAATGGCAGTTATAAGTTATCCTTAAACTGGCGGTTTAGCTAATTGATAGCTCATTAATGGCCTTTATGGCCGAGTCGGCTTTAGCTGTTACAGTGACGAATCAAGTAGATGAGGAGATCCGCCTTATAGGTTCGCCAGCGGATCTCTTTGAGTGGGATCATGGAGATCCGCCATCCGGATCTCCTTTGGGGATTAATACGCGGCGTTCTCTAGATGAATATCCCTTTTGGTCCTTAGGATAATATCTCAATGTTATCACGAACAAAACCCAAGGTCCAAGAATCGGGAGACCGTGCAAACGATCACGCTCCGTAATGGTAAGGGTTTGGAGCCACCGGTTCCAAAGGCGATTCCAACCGCTCCAAAGGTAAGTAACGAACCGGAAGCGGTAAGCAACCCCGGTTCGGACCCGAAACCCATGACTTCCTCGGACAATAATAAAGTTGTTAGTGATCCAATTGGGACTTATGTACCAAAGCTCTCATTTCCACAAAGACAAAAAAGGGAAAAATTGGATCACCAATACGGCAAGTTTCTGGAAATTTTTAAGAAACTTCACATTAATATCCCGTTTGCGGAGGCGTTGGAAAAAATGCCCACCTATGCAAAGTTTCTTAAAGAAATCCTCGCCAAAAAGAGGAAGTTAGAACAAAATGAAATGGTAGCGCTAACGGAGGAATGCTCCGCGATTATAATAAATAAACTCCCGCCTAAACTCAAAGACTTAGGAAGTTTTTCCATCCCATGCACAATTAGGTGCTAGTATCAATCTAATGCCTTTGTCCATTTTTTGGAAGCTCGGTTTGGGAGAGCCAAAGCCTACCAACATGACGCTTCAATTGGCCGATAGATCAATCGCCCGGCCGAAAGGAGTTGTGGAGGATGTCTTAGTGAAAGTGGACAAGTTCATTTTCCCCACCGATTTTGTAGTGCTTGACATGGCGGAAGACGATTCGGTACCGATCCTCCTAGGAAGACCATTTCTTGCAACGGGTAGGACTCTCATCGACGTCCACGAAGGTAAGCTTATACTACGGTTGCAAGATGAAGAGGTAGAATTTAACGTATACAACTCTATAAAATTCCCCTCTTATACCATGGAGGATTGTAATTTTTTAAATTCCGTGGACTCTATTGATCTGTTTGTTGAGAGTTTGTGTGATAGGCCTTCCATGGAAGCCTCTTTGGATTCAAACAAAAATGAGCATGTGGATGAGGAGCCATTGAATAAACTGTTTGAATACTCCTCCGAGATAGAACAATATTTGTTGGCGAGGAACCGGTTCGAGGGCTTGGACCGGGATAACAAAGCAAAGCCAAAGTCGTCTCTCGAAGAGCCCCCGACTTTGGAACTTAAACCCTTGCCTCTTAATTTGAAATATGTATTTTTACAACCTCCTAGTTTCTTACCCGTTGTCATATCTTCTCTTTTGACAGAGGAAATGGAGGAAGCGTCGATTGCGGTGTTACAAAGACACAAAGGCGCATTTGGATGGACCATTCACGACATCAAAGGGATTAGCCCCACCATTTGCACACACTGCATCTTTATGGAAGATGAAGTCAAACCCTCCGTGCAACCACAACGACGACTTAACCCGAACATGAAAGAGGTAGTGAAGGCCGAGGTAATCAAACTCCTCGACGCAGGTATAATCTTTCCTATCTCCGATAGTCAATGGGTTAGTTCAGTCCAATGCATTCCCAAAAAAGGGGGCACAACGGTGACGGAAAATGATCAAGGGGAATTAATCCCCACACGAAAAGTAACGGGGTGGTGGGTATGTATCGACTATAGAAAACTTAACGAAGCCACCCAAAAAGATCATTTTCCCTTACCATTCATTGAACAAATGTTGGAGAGAATGGCGGGGCACAAATTCTTTTGTACCCTCGATGGCCTATCCGGCTATATGCAAATCCCCGTTGATCCTTCAGATCAAGAAAAAACAACATTCACTTGTCCTTATGGGACGTTTGCATAGACGGATGCCGTTCAGGCTTTGTAATGCCCTCGCCACCTTTCAACGTTGCATGACGGCTATATTCTCCGAAATGATTGAGGACTTCATGGAGGTCTTCATGGACGATTTTTCGGTTTTTGGGTCATCCTTTGAAAATTGCTTAAACAATCTTGATAAGGTCCTTCAACGATGCGAGTACACTAATCTCGCTCTTAGTTGGGAAAAATGTCAATTTATGGTTCAAGATTGTATCGTGTTAGGACACAAAGTGTCCGGGGAGGGAATCGCGGTCGATCCGACCAAGATTGAGGTGATTGAAAAATTGCCTCCACCAATCAATGTAAAAGGGATCCGGAGTTTCTTAGGTCATGCGGGTTTCTATAGGAGATTCATTAGGGATTTTTCTAAAATAGCAACCCCCTAGACCCAACTCCTCCTAAAGGATGCGGAATTTAATTTTTCTTCCGAGTGTTTAATTGCATTTAATACGCTTAAAGAAAAACTAATTAACGCGCCCATCATGGTGAAACCCAATTGGGATCTCCCCTTTGAACTAATGTGCGATGCTAGTGATTTGGCGGTCGGTGCTTGTTTGGGCCAACGGGTGGATAAACTTTTCCGCCCAATTTTCTATGCGAGTAAAACTCTCAACGAGGCCCAACAAAACTATTCAATCACGGAGAAAGAGATGCTTGCGGTAGTTTTTGCTTTTGATAAATTTAGATCCTATCTTGTGTTATCAAAAATTATCGTATACACTGACCACGCAGCTCTTAAGTACTTAATGACCAAGCAAGATGCCAAACCTCGGTTGATACGATGGATTCTCCTCCTCCAAGAATTCGACATTGAAATAAAAGAAAAAAAGGAGTGGAGAATGTCGTGGCCGACCACCTTTCCCGTTTGCAAAACGAGAAAACCGAATCTCCGAAACCTGTAGAGATCAAGGAGACCTTTCCCGATGAGACACTTTACGCGGTAACCCCTCTACCTTGGTATGCCGACATGGCAAACTACAAGGCCGGTAATGTTCTTCCCCCACACCTTACTTACGAGCAACGTAAGAAGTTCTTTCACGATGCTAAGAATTATTTTTGGGAAGACCCTTTTTTATTCAAATCTTGTGATCACAATATTATTCGTAGGTGCATACCGGAGGAAGAGGTAAACCATGTATTACACATGTGCCACACCCAAGAGCCGGGGGGCCATTTTGGCCCAAGTCGAATTATGGCAAAAGTCTTGCAATGCGGCTTTTATTGGCCCACCATGTCCAAAGATTCCCAAGACTTCGTCAAGTCATGTGACGCTTGTCAACGGAGCGGGAACATCTCCCGTAAAAATGAAATGCTCCAACAAGGAATCCTAGTTTGTGAACTCTTCGATGTTTGGGGGATAGACTTCATGGGACCTTTCCCTAAGTCGCATAACAATGCCTACATTTTAGTGGTCGTTGACTATGTCTCTAAATGGGTGGAAGCCGTTGCCTTGCCCTCAAACGATTCTAAGGTGGTGGGAAAATTCATTAAGACAAACATTTTTACTCGGTTTGGGACCCCTCGGGCTATTATTAGTGATGGGGGTTCCCACTTTTGCAACCGTCAATTTGATCAACTCTTACATAAATACGGGGTTGCACACCGAGTATCCACACCCTACCACCTGCAAACTAGTGGGCAAGTTGAGGTTTCCAACCGAGAATTAAAACGCATTTTGGAAAAAATGGTTAGCACCTCTAGGAAAGATTGGAGCCTAAAGCTCGATGACGCTCTTTGGGCCTACCGCACGGCGTTTAAAACGCCCATCGGAATGTCACCTTATCGATTGGTTTTCGAGAAATCTTGTCACTTACCAGTGGAACTAGAGCATAAGGCATATTGGGCTCTTAAACTTCTAAATTTTGATGTGCAGGTTATAGGGGAACATCGTCTCCTTCAACTCAATGCCCTAGATGAACTTCGTCTAGGGTCATACGAAAATGCCAAACTTTACAAGGAGCGTACGAAAAAATGGCATGACAAACACGTGCAAGTTCGGGGCCATACACGGTCGTCAATGCACACCCATCCGGAGCGGTAGAAATCCAACATCCCGACAACACAATCCAACGGGTGAACGGCCACCGATTGAAAATATACCTAGGCGGAGCTCTTCCACAATATGGCGAAACCATGCATCTCCGGACTCCATAAGCACGCACGCACAAAAGTCAAGCTACTCCGACTATAAATGTAGCACCGGTTTGCATTCTCCAAACCTTTTGTCTATATGTATCATATACGTTTTTCCAGTTATTTCTCTTCGTGTGCATCTTCTTTCAAGTTTTTGCTCATTTTAAACCAAAAATAAGGTTCACGCGAAGCGCCTCTTTCGGCCAGCCCCGCGTGAACCACCTTCTATTTTACATAGTGGCTGGAAACTCAGATCACGCGGAGCGCCCCTCTAGGCATGCCCCGCGTATCCGAGTCTCTGCCCAAAGAGCACACAACAAACACCTCTTACGCGGAGCGTACCCCTATCCACGCCCCGCGTATCTGAGTCTCTGCCCAAAAATCACACAAAATACCTCTCTTACGCGGAGCGCCCCCTTGGGTACGCCTCGCGTAAGAACAGACCTCTAAGGTCCTTGTTGTTCTTCGATTCCATCTTTATTTTGTTTTTGTTTCCCTTTCTTTTGCGACGTCTTTGGAATACACGTCATTTTAATCACGCGGAGGGTCGTGCAACCCCGCACTTACAGTTTGTTTTGCACTAACAAAAACAAAATAAACAAAAACAATTAAACTCATTTATTGGCTCATAAATTACCCAACACACTACCTTCTACGGACAATAACTAAAAGTTTCGTTATTTGTCGTCAAAGGTGAATACATCGAAACATAAAGGATCGGTTTAATTAAGAAATTTAAGTCTTGATTTCAAAGTTATGGAATTTATGCAAAGCCAAGGTTCGTATTAAACAAAAAGCATTGAGTCCTAACCCACAAGTTATCTCTATAATGAAATTTAAAAAGGCAATAAAAACGGGATTTTTGAAAATTTTACGAGAACTTGAAAGTACACAATTTAACCCGAAATTCTTGTGAGGTATTTTTGAGCCTAAAATAGTTCATACGAGAACTCTATTTCTTTCACAAATTTTTCGAGAGCTTTAACTTCACTCGACTCATAGAGTTTGCATCTAATACCGGGTTAAGTACACTTATTTTGGTAAGAAGGGTAATAGATGATAAAACGAACCCACTTAGGCTAATTCCTTTCTTAATTATTTTTCTCATTTTCATTAACCTTTAGGAAGCCCCCTCGAGCCTATTAACCAACTTCTTTGCTAACACTTTTTTAACATTTAATCCTTTTTCCTCTTGTTCAAATACCAATAAAATCAACCGCATCAGAATTACCCGAAACAAACCAAGGCCTTAAAAGCACAATAAGTCTTCGAAATCATTTTTGTGCCGCTCTCAAAATAAAAAGAAAAAAAATATATACTAATAAAAATAAAGAGCAAAAAGGCATTCTCAAGCTCTACCCGAGCAATTTCAAATTTTATTTTACAAGCTTGCTAAGGCCAAAATGAAAAAGTGATGCGATCATCAAAATGGTATTTGGACTCGAGTTTCTAATTAACCACTGAAAAAAGCCACTCGCATTACAACCCCCCTCCGGGTTCATTTTTAATATTGCCTAAACCATAACATAGGAGGAAAAACCCGGATGAAAATGCAAACTCAAAGTGACTTTGAGTAACTACAAAGAAGAGCGCAAAAACACCGACCCACCAAAGTTTGAGCGTAAGAGTGAAATCCCTTGGTGAGGTACAATCGAGTCCTTAAAAGATAATCAATCCCCGTTAATATTGCCTATTAAGTTTGATCATGGAGGTTTCAAATAAGTTTTGGTCACTCATTCGCTTGCGTAAGTACTTGTCAAAAACTTTTTGTAAAACTTTAGCTTCGAAATCAGGCACTTGGTAAAACCAACCGGAAGTTTGTTTCTTAATTGTCTCAATCCCTTGTCTTTCAATTTCTTTTACTTGAGGACAAGTAAAACTTTAAAGTCCGAGGAGGTTGATAGGGGCATTTTGTCCCTATCTTTTAGCGTGAATTACGGTTTAATTATGGACTAAATAAGTGAGTTTAATTACAAAAATAATGTGTTTTTAATAAAATAACAAAATAAAAATAAATTTTATGCTTTTGATCAATTTCCTTTGTTTTCAATTAATTTCGAAAAAATAAGCGTCAAGCTAACTCGGCTGTCGAGAATTGTATTTCGCAGGTACAAGCAAAGGAGTAAAAACCCACCGACACACGCGGGGCGTCTGTCTGTCCACGCGGGGCGTGTTCATGACATCAGGCCTAAATCTGATCCTCATGCAGGAAATTGTCAACGGAATGGGCAAACATGCGGGGCGCCTGCTTGTCCACGCGGGGCGTGTCCTGGGAAAAATGCAGAAATAATGCAACTTGTGTATTTACGATTCTACCCCCGAGCTTGATGTATAAGTAAGAGTGATTAGCACTCATTTCAGTATTCAATTTTCCATGTATTAGAGTTCCTCACACCTTGAGAGCTTGATAATCCTCCCGTTACTCCATCGAAGTTCTGTTCTATCCGCATTCACCAAGCTCGAGAGTTCCAGCTCCAAGTCCTAAGAGACGACTTTGAGTCCGGTTAGCTAGTCTTAAGGGACGATTCTTCTTCCCTTTCTAATTGTTAATTAGCTTGTACTCTTTCTATGTACTAGGCTTGGTTGTATCCCATATTTTCGTATTTCATATTTATAATACATGATTCACGATTTTGTTTTCACTATACGTGTTAATGTTTATTGTTTGCTTTGATACTTATAATTGATTGTTGTGTAGGTCGTTAACGAGCTCCGAAATCTATTAGGAATCACATAGGTGTTGCCTCACCAGAGTTGACAAACCGGAAACCGTAGGAATTGACAAGACACGGAACTTACGGGCCCTAGTTTCTGATCCTAAGAATTAGAGTCGCCTTAAGGGGAAATCACGACTCTAGAACCTCACGGAGTTGTTCGGTCTATTAATAGTCGTCTTTGCAAGAGTAAAACTATTAATCGTATATATTTCATGTCGTTTATCATAGATTATAACTTATCATCACCCGTATCATTCTAAGAGGGCTTGAAATACGTGAAAATTGTCTCACCCGTAGTTTAGGAGTAGTTTATAGTTGTCACCCAACCAACTAAAGTACTCACCGCTTAGATAACGTATAAAACTGAGTAGTTTAGTACTTGTAGTTATAAATCTCATGGATTCGATACCCGGTCTTAATCAGATTATTACTTGATACGACGGGGTACACTTGCCCCTACGTAGTAGCGTCTAGTAGAGTTAGAGCGTTTAGAAAGATCATATCCGTAACTCTAGCACATTCATCATCATTATATTTTACCGCTCTACCGGACTCTCATCAGTATCCAAGGGTGTGAGACATGGTTTGGAAGTGACCATGTTGTGACATTCTAAAATATTAAGGATTTATTTCACTTGGGAGAGATGTATTTCATTAGATTTGTAGCTTATTTCTAAACCAATGAAGTAAGTGGCACGACCCAGATTCTGAATGGGAAAGTCATGAGGTTAAGGGAGATTTATTAGTCCAGTCCACCACTAGATTAAACCCTGGTACTTTATGGATCATGAAAAGTAGAGTTTGGGGTGGAGATATGTGCTAGTGGAGGATAGATGGAGACTGGTACCAAATAACATAAGGTTTGGTTATGAGAAGTGATATCGAAATATCCAAATTGTCTTGAGAGATGACTTCAGGTGACCTGAGAATATAAAATTCCGTCAGATAGGGGCCGGAGTCCGGCGAACCCTCTTTGATGCTTAAGTCAATGAGGTATTCAATAGAGAATACTAACTTGAAAGAGATACAGTAATAGTGAAATGATATTAGATTATGTACCTATTGTTCCATCTCTGTGCTATTTATAGATAATTCTTTACCTTTGAGCTTGTGTGCTTGCACACGTGTCAACTCCTTATAGGTTTCAGACCATATAATTCCACAATGAGCAGAGTTCAGCGCATCCTTTGAAGTCCAAAGATCCCATTGCACATTGCTCAACTCATGCTTCCGAAAAAATCATTCTTAGTGGGCTGGCCCGATATTTAGTTACTTAATGCGCCTGAGTCTTAGTTTGCTAATCCCATAATTCATTAATTACCATATCAAGAAGCAATGTGGTGTAATGGATCACTTAAGTTGGGTGACATAGTATGTGATGTTAGAGATTATGGGGGATATGTCAATTGAAGTCCTAATGAGATAGGGTTGGTGTTTGTGTTATTAAATACAAATGAGGGTTGTGGAAGGGGGGATTATGTTAAGGATAGACGAGGGACTCTTTTTGGTACATTGATAAATGGATTAGTGGTATGGATATAGAAGGATTTGTTAAGTTAATTGATAATTGGGTGAAGATTTAATGTGATTTGGAAGACTTTTAAGGGGATTAATCTATCAAGGCAGTTTTGACTGAAGATTGGAGAAGACTCTGCACTCTTGGATATACTGTGGCGAGCTGGCCATTCGAGAAGGCATTCTCCCTTTGGTGGCCTCCAGCTCGCAAGTTGGCTCTGATTTCTACCATAGTTAACAGATTCCTGTATTTTTTAATATTTAAATCAAAATAGAATATTTCATAGCTGATTTTTAGATTTAATTTTCTATTTAAAGACCATGGGTTCATTTCCAAGGCATTTAGTATCAAAAGCATCCAAAGATAATTGTTAGTATACATCAATCAGAAATTCTTCCATTTCCATTGCCATTTGCTAAGCTTCCACCTTCTATTGATTCATTAGCGATTAAGGTTCATCCTCCAGTTCAGATGATGATTGCTTGAGTTAACAAAGCTCCAAAGGCAAATTTTCTTCTTCTTTGTGCTTAGTTAATTTGTAAAATATTTCTAGATTTGAATTGGTTGTAAACATTATTCCATTTTCATCTTTAACCTCAAGTTGATTTAATTTCATTCCTCTTTTTATGATTAAGATAATTGTGTATGTTTGGATTATTGATTGAGTTTTTCATAAGTATGAATATAATTCTGAGTTCATATAGGCAAATCTCAACAGTATTCATATCGGAAATTGTAAGTATTAATAACACCACGGTAAATGGATCCTAGTTTCTGAGCCATTTGAGTTGGCTATGGTCTAGTTAGGGAATCACGTATTAAGAAAAGGCATATGATAAGTTTGTTCGATCTCTGAACCATTTATGCATTAATAGTCTTTTCATAATTAAGTTTGAATATTACTCCAATTTTCTTATTATCGTATCATCTCCATTATCATTCACATGGAATAACAGTTATTCTTAATCGTTTCATTATAAATGGAGTAGAATTTAGCTGTTAGATTTCAGAATTGGCATAAAAAATCAAATCCAAATTTTCACCACTTAAATAACAATTAGGAATTGCGTAAATCGATATTTGCACTATAAATCCCGTGAATTCGATACCTGGACTTTTCCAGATTATTACTTGATAACGACGGGGTACAGTTATCCCTTATTGAGTCTTTTGAGTGTTAGCTTGAGGTGCATCTCCGACTTACAAAATTATGGTTCATTCCCACCTTAGCATCCACCTATATGGGCTCTTTAAGCATTCTTGATCATCCTCAAAGGGTGGAGATTGTGGATGATTGCGATTGTTACAGAGGAAATCCACGTGGAAAAAAAATAGAAGAAGAAAATACACTTACTTTTTGAAGAAAGAAGAAAGCGTCGCACGAATCACATATGAAGTAGAGAAGAGAGCAGAATAGCATAGTAAAACAAAAATGGAGACTAGCAGAGTAAGGAATGCAAATTGGACCCTTTTTATAAATGAAGGATAATGGGATTTGCGTAAGCAACCATGATAGTTAAGTGAATACAAAATGTTTAAGCATTTAAAACCCACTACAAAATATGATTTTGCTCACATTCCTTAACCTTGGTAACCACCGGTAGTAGGAAAACATGGTAAAAGCACAATGACACCTTTCGAACAAGATCCCTCACACTGAAGATGTGTGGCTATCCCGTCTGCATGCCTTAAGATTCAAACATTAAAAATGCTCACCATTTCTCGAGAACCCCTTAGAAAGGTAAGACGTGTCCCAAAATCTTCCCTCTTCCAAGATTTAACAAAATACATCGAAGCTTCGACCAAACATATAATATCCAAGAAGACCGAAGGACAAAAATTGTCCCTCGGTTTAAAAGTCCATTTAAGAAATAAATGCCTTCGAAATTTGGTTTTATACCATTCATATAAAACCGACCAAAGCCTTAAAATACTTCATATCCAGCTAATGGGGAAAATCTAATAACAGTATACTAGTGAAACATCCATATGAACCAATGACAGATGCTCTCACCCTTTCATCCTCCACTTAGTCTCAAGATGCACTACATGAATAAAGTCCACACTCCAGAAACTACCAGCCCAATTGTAAATCTCATATATCCATACACGCTACGTAAAACCACTAGATTAATAGGACTCACTATCTCATGATGACTTCAACCTCTATAAATATGAGGAACCCCACATAAACAAGCTACACATTCTTTTTTGCTTATTCATCTATTCTTCTCTCAACTCTTAATTGATTTTGGTATCAGAGTGCAGACACTGGTCTTCCTTTGACTATTTGTTAATGGATTCTATTGTAATTAAAGTTTGTTTTCACACACTAACTTTTATTAATATTCGAATTCAAGATTTCTAATTTAAGCGAGTTTATACCCTCCTTTACTATTATTTGTGTTTGAATAGTTGTGATTGTGACTTTCTTTCTAGCTAGTGTTGGAGACGTGCATAATTAATTTGTATAAACCAGGTCAAATACACACATTTTTGCCTCTTCAATTTTGCACAAGAAAAGAAAAATGATATTTTTACCTATCTCATGAAATAACAAAGTTTTTTTTTTTCATAAACTCTATTTGCTTTTCCTAATTATAACTACTAATCAACAATTTAGAGAGAAGGAGAACAAATTTTGATAAAATAAAAATTTCATTCTCAAGTAATGTTTGAACAAAAGTTGCAAGCTCATTCTTTGGACTATATTTTGGTTGAATATCGCATAAAATAGTCAAATTTCACCGTAAACTTACAATATTTTTATATATAACATTTTTTTTTACCTAAATCACATATATTCTTGTTGAGATAATACTCCAATCTAGAGGTTTTATTTGTTCCGTTGACACCAATCTAATTGGGATTTTCGGGCTTATTATTTTCCTCTAGCCTTATCTTTTAATTAAAAAAAAGGGTTTTGCTATTTACCGCACTAAATTACTTATCACCACCTCCATTTGGACAATTTTGCCCTTTGCATAATCTTTTTTTCAAAACTGAATTTTTTTTAGAGACAATCGGTCAAAATTTGGTCTAAACGGATGCCGCATCCGTTCGGCCCATGATGGGAACGAATACCGCATCCGTTCGTCCCATGGTGGGAACGGATGCCGCATCCGTTTCCGCCATGGGCCGAACGGATGCCGCATCCGTTCCCACCTTGGGCCTAATGGATGTGTCATCCGTTTAGGCCAAATTTTGGCCGGTGCAAAATCGTAAAATTTTTAGTGACGAATAATACTAAATCGTTCAATTTTTTATGACGAAAATACAAAATCGTCATAAATTATATATTATTTTTATGAGTTCTTTGATAAAAAAAAAACGTAAATTTTAATGTTTTCGACTTGTAATCATCCATTTCAAGAGTTCGGTTGTCACCGTACCAATTATTTTCATAATTTCAATTATTGTTGTTCGGGTTTATAATTTTGGAAAGAAAATTTTCAGTTTTTTGATTAAAATTATGAGAAGGGCAAAAAAAGTCCAAAGGGAGGCAGTGATAAGTAATTTGGGGACGGTATTTAGCAGCTCACTTAAAAAAAAAAAAAAAAAAGTTTTCTCCCCGTGCTTGCAGATGACAAATAACGTGTTTACTTGCACATAAAAAAAAAAATATATCAAGAGTTTAACCAAAAAAATATATGAAGACATTAGCATTAAATTCTTTTTCAAAATATTAAATTGCACCTTTTCTTGAACCAGAGCAGCATTCTTAAATAAAATTATCATAATTAACTAGATTCAAATATTTATCAAGTATCTATTTAATGAAGTTATTATTCAATTTTTCTGGGTAACTATGTTATTTAGGGTAAGGAGATTTATGATTTTGTTCTAAAAATGAATCTAATGTTTTCATTCAAAATAACAAAAGATGTTATGTATTTTGCGAGTCATTTATTTCATTTTGGAAAAGTTTGGACTATAGTTTTCCAATAAAAATATATTATTTGTTTATTTATCCCAAATGTGTCAATTGCAGAATGAGTATTGCACTTTTATCAAAACAAATTTCCCCCAGATTTAAAATAAATTAAAATTAGAAAATACCATTTGATTTTACTGACCACCATTCTATCATCAAGTAACATATTATATCAGTAAAACAATTATTGAACTTTTTATTTTTACTGATAACAAAAATTAAACCTTGTTTTTTGAAATGGCTTTTCTATTTTTATGAAGGCAAAAAGCATAATGAAGCCCTGAACTTTTCATGTTTTAAGGATCAAGCCTCTGATCAATTATTTTCTCACATTGAGCCTTGATCATTGATTCTGTTATGGATTCAGTCCGTATATAACTTTTCCATCAAGTTTGGACGACACGTATCGTTAAAAAGATTCGGACTACTGACGTGGACAAATAAAACTAAAATTTTGTTAACTATGATAGATAGAGAGTAAAAGTAAAAAGAAAATATGAAAATCAATTTTCAGTGGGTTCTTCCAAGCTCAATTTTCTCCTCTCCCATTTTACGATTTTCGGCATTAGAATCACAAAATCGATCTTCTCCTTTCCCAAACTCGACAAAAAAGTTAAATAACGGCTGAATCCATAACAGAATCAATGATCAAAGACTCGATGTAAAAAAATAATTGATCAGTAATAGAATTTGCAAATATGTAAAACAGCATACACAATAGAGTTCAACGTCATACTTCTTTCAAAATTAAAATTTCATTCTCTAAATTTCAGGCTTTATTAGTTACTTGCAAATTAGAAGTTGAAAAACCTCCAAGAACACCTGAATGTACATCTGCAAATCTAAGAATAAATTAATGGCTTATGAGAAATGGCATCTACCCTAAAACATTAAATACCTGAATGAACAAGGACAGCATTCTGTACACGATTCACAGCAATGAAGTTAAGTGTTCAAAGAAGGAAATAAAAATGAAGTGCCTGATTGCTACATACAAATACATCATCCATCCCCTTATGTTATGTTGCGTTTCTCACAATTTTTACACTGCTGTAGAAGCGTTTCAAGTCCTTCATAGCCTTTTCCTCGATCTGGATTGAGCGAATCGAGGAGGGTGCGTCAATATCCGGTTTGAACCAGCGGTTCATCCCTGAAGAATCCGACGGTGACCCCTGACTAGATGGAACTGTGAATCCAGCTGTTCTCGTCTTTGGGCTATGGGGAATATTCTGATGTTGCTTTACCTGATACCAGAGAAGTAAAAGATCACTCTCACTGTATATACATTTTGCAGATGAACAAGTTAAAAATACGAGTGAGCACAGCACTACTTGCCTGCTGCATTATTTGTATGTCTCTAAGCGATGGTCGAGAAGGTTGAGGAGGAGTTCCAGAAACCCAAGGAGGAGTGCCTTTTTCTGCATCAAGTCCCTGCGACGTGGGTGATGAGACAACTACGGGTATCGGTTTGGAAGTCAAGAATGAACTTAATAGCACTTTCCCATCACTTTTCCCATCTTCCACCTGTTCTTTATTCTTCGTTGATTCCTTTCCCAACGTCTTGCTCTGTTCATCCTGAATCACACGAAGTGAAGCAGATCCCTTAGAGATCTTGGCCCCACCCCATGCAGGACCTTCACTTCTAGGTGTTATTGGAGGAGGGGCAATTTCTTTAGCGACTTCTTTAGGGGTGTCATCAAGAGCACCACTCAAAAACATGGAAAGACCACCCTTGCGGTTCTTCTTCTTGGATGCTGCCGGAGATGAACTCTTGCTTTTTAGCAAGTCAGAACTATCTTTCTTCTCAACAAAGACGGTAACTTCTTTAGAAGGCTGGTTCCCCATACTTTGCTCGGACATGGTTTTTTCCACCTATCAGTAGTTACATCCAGAGAGTTAAATAAGTTTCACTGGTAATTTTTATCTTCATGTTCTCTATTGATGTGGAAAATCAATAAAAATCTCTTCTTAGCATGTCAACAGCAGTAGAGCTATCCATTATCACCAAATTATGAACCTAACGCTATCCATCGTCGCCAAATTACGAACCTAACGAGTAAGAAGAAGACGAAAAATAACAAAACACAGACGAGACGAGCAAGAAAAATCAAATGACTTTACTATGCTCACAGGCACTAGTTCTGTAAAATACTATCTGAAAGAAAATTACGACAAGTGGTAGGGGATGGCACGCAGACAACAGAAACAATATCTATATAGGACATCAGAAGACTACATCTCTATAGCTTAACTGACCACTGATGCTAAGTTGAGGGAGTTTAATCAGAGGCAATATGAGAAAGCAATTGGAAACCAATTTCATTAGTGTGAAATTAACCATCTGTTACACCACTCATTTTTTCAAGCATCAAGAAGCCATCTATCCAAAAGCGCTGAGAGCTAAAAAGAATTTTCAACATGATTCCAAGCGTCTAAAGGAAGAAACTCATTCTAACTCTTAAACTAGCCTTCTGAACTTCCAAAGCACTCCCAAATAGACTTGTCCACAGCACACCTACTGAACTCCCAAACCCATTAGAACACAAATTTATACCCATACTTAACGACAAATGTGTCCAGCAAATTTTAGCATTCGGTATGAATTTATACAAAAGCTTTAACAACTTTACCTTATTGATGGAAACCTGAGAGATTTCAACAACTAATGGATCCTTCACAAGGTTTGAGTCCACATGAGTTCCACTAAAACTAGGTTCCAATTCAGCCAGTGCTGCCTTCTGTTTGCTCTTTCTTTTTTGTTTTTTTGACGCCTCGGCCTTTTTATTCACTTTCATATCTGATGAAGTTGATGCTTTTCCTGGTGAAGTTTCAACTGGAACACCCAACTCAGCTAAAGAAACTTCCAGTGCTGACCTTGTTTCAAGTTTTGCAAGCTGTTGATCATCCAGAAGATGACCATTAGATTGCTTTACTTCAAGCATCTCAATTTGCTGCAACTTTTTCCGCAATGCACGGACTTTTCTCGAGATGCCTTGATTGGGATCGTCATCTGGTTGAAGAAAAAAGTCTGACCTTTGATCTCCACTTCTTAACATGGATGTGTTTTTGTGATTATCACGACTCCTAGGAGTATCACATTCGCTATTCTCCTCTTCACCATTTATAATTAAAGGAAAAGTAGCTGTTGGAGTTGGGAGCCTCCGGTAACTCCATGGTTCAGATGATCTCAGGTCAAACAAATTTTCAAGATTAGCTAGAATCTCTAGTGCAGTGCTTGCAAAAGCATGTGATGAGACGGTTAAAACATAGTCAAGGTTGTGAATGACAATGTCCTGCAAGAAAAGTAAACAAAGCAATTTTCAGAAATTGAAACTGATAAATTATCATATTTTATTCAATGGAGGGACATTCCCTAATCAGCACACACTGAAGCACTGTATCTATTCTCCCAGATTATTCCATACCATACATCCATGACAACAGAAATTACCTCACAGTGCTTCCTTAGGTCCTCGGCTCCAAGTGAGTCAGCAATTTCAAGCATTTGTATAGCATTTCTTGGCTCAACTAAATTTTCTGCTGCCAATTTTTCACAAAGAGATTTTAAGCTCGGGACAGGCCTTTGTGGAAAATCATCCTTTGTTACAGAGTTTGACATGTCACTAGACTCAGTATCACTGAACATAAAATCTCCATCGAGCTCTTCCATTTCATCCCCATCTCGCAACTTAGGCTTCTGAGGACACCTGACCATACTGGGAGGATAGATAGGATGATACAGAGAACCAACAATCAAAAGATGTGTTTCACCAACTGAAACTGAAGTGGCCCTTTTTACACCATGTAACCGAGTGATTACTGGTGGTTTGTCAGTTCCTTCTTTTCCATCCCACATGTAGACATCACCAGTAGTAGTAGCCAGAGAACTCCAGTACTTCCCAGCAGAAATGCTCGCCACATTTTTCCCACAGAATGAGTATAACTACAAAAGGAAAGAAGGATGACATTTAACAGCGGAAAAGAGTGCAAATCAACAAAAATACCAATCATTACAAAATGAACCTGCTGGCATTTGAGATCAGGATCTGAAGAAACCCAATAAAATAATGCGCCATCATCAGTAAGGGCCAAGCTGTGAACCATTCCTGCAGCTATGGAAGCCACATGAAGCCGCTCCATGCGATGGAATTTCAGAGGACTACTACCACTTTTCTTCAAATTTCTAGCAATCAGAACACGTCTTGGAGTAACAAGCCGATGACCCCATGTATACACCTGGCGTGGCAGTGTATGCTTATAATTTTGCTTGCACACAGCTAAATAGTAACAAGATATTCATGATACGCCAAATCCAGGACACATGATAAATAAAGCAATAGTGTGGCATTGTGCTGCATTTATGTATCAATAGTCAAGTGCATACGATAATGCAATTGAGATTGAGACAAAATTACCTCTCCTTCAGCTCCTAATACAATTGTGTGGTATTTTGCAGCTGCAACTCCTTTAAACACCTTGCCCTTTAAGTACTCAACCAATCTTGGGGTGTAATTGGATGCTGAGTTGGAAGTGCCATAGCCTAGTTGACCCTCTCTATTGCAGCCCCATGTGAAAACTTCACCAGAATCAGAAACCACAGCAGTATGTTTGTTTGCTGCAGCAACAGCAACAATCCTTGACCTAAGTGAACTCACTCTCCGAGGTGTAGGTTGAGTGTCCACAGTGTAACCAAGCTGACCCTCTGACAAAATCAAAGAGCTTAATCCCTCAGAAAAAATAGATTCTTGAAAAATACAAGGAGAACAAAGTTTCTTGCTGCCATTAATTTTTTTATACTTGTACATGAATCCACTTATATATGCACCTAACATCCATACTCCACTAAATTTGCACAAGTGATTGGGTATTATGATTAAGGATGAAAACACATCTATGTTGCACGGAAACTCTTCTTCAGTGGCTTTTCCACATTTCGTGTCCGCTTTTGTTTCAGTTTCTTTTCCGTTCCATTTCCATTCCTAGCTATATTTTTTTAGAAATAACGTTTTCCCGGTGTCCGTTCTTGTTTCCGCTTCCGAGCAGCATAGGAACACATGAACTGACCTTTAAAATCAGATATCATTTTCTTGGAATTCATCCATAATTCAATAAGCTCGTCAGTTTACCTCTATTGGATCCCCAGGTGAATACTTCCCCACTCTGAGTAGCAAGAACAGTATGATGTTTTGCAGCTGCAATTGCCTTCACCCGGCGGGATCCTAAACCAGATGTCAACTGACGTGGAGTAATAACTGCTGCTTGACCACTGAAAAGAAAAGATAAAAGATCGTCCTTTCATACTTATCTTTTTAAGAAACAAAAATCTACAAAACAAAAGCATTAACTATGATAACAACACAAGTTGGACATACATGAGCTTATATTTTTTGAGCTCTAAAACTTGAAGAAAAATGATAATCAGTTCCATCTGTTTCTCTATAATTGTGATTATGCAATTGAAGGCCATAAAAACAGAAATAGAAGAATTCTGATATTTCAGTACTGCATCCAAAACATCAGTATATGAAGTGAAATTACGTAGATGATCATATATAATGTCTAAAAATCATAAATTCCAATACAAAGTGAAGTTGAAACTTTTTAAATAAAATCTTTTTTGCATGCATCTCAGTGAAGTAAGAAAACTAGGTTACCATACCTGTGGATATCGAAATCAGGATGCCCAAGGCGGCCTCCCCTTCCAAATCCCCAGGTGTAGACGTCTCCATAATCAGTAACTGCTATACTATGGAACTTCGCAGCAGAAACCAACTTAATAGACAATCCATGAAGTGCATCAACTTTGCAAGGCAGCTTTTGTAAGTGAGCATTTCCAGTTCCCAGTTGGTAATTGGTGCCACTCCCCCAGCTGAACACCTCGGTATCCACTAAATAAAGAAATAATCAAGGCTATATTTGCATCTCATTTGAAAGAATAGTAGTACAATCAGCAATCATGTATAAATTGTAAACATTGATGTAGATACCTGAGTCACTTCCATCTCCAGTCGCCTGCAGTACAGGCCCAGACAGGAGATCAACAGGTGTACGAGATTTGGAATCCTCCAATGTAATTGAAGCACCGGACTGAAGAAGGACACTTGCAACTGCAAGGTGACCAAAATGCAAAGCCCTGTGAAGACTACTCCAACCCGATTCTCCATCCTGAAATGAATTTGTTTACCTATTCAATGAGGAATTGGTAGAACAAAAATTGTAAGTTTGGAAATAGTAAGGCTGATGTACATGTTTAAGTATCTCTTGAGGGTCATGTAGCCAATTCCACAACTTAGGTTCTGTTCCATTATTCAAAGTGTGGAGATATAGAGGACACAACAAGTCATCATATTAAAACAGAATAGCTCAAATGGTGAGGCACAACTGGTGGGTATTCTGTTCTTGGTTTCCAAACTCAGAAGACTTGACCATGACTGCAACTTCAAGTCATTTCAAGAAAAAAACAAAACAAAAAAATCACATCTTCAAAATGTTCAGACAATGTAAGAACTCCCAACAAATGTCCACCTTTACTTGAGTTGTTTACATGCCAATGTTCCATATCCATTGCCTTTTCAGTGGCATCTTTAAGACACTACAAATGAAGTCTAGAAAGGTGTATCTTATGCTTATGAGTGACGAAAACTACTAAAGAGAAAACTGAGAAATAGAAAGAAATATGGGAATTGGGACCTCTGTCAAGTAGTAAGTCTCATGTCATGTTTTACTTCCATTTTCCCTTCCCTTAAATTTACTCCCTCCCTCAGATAGAGCCTTATGATTATGGGATAATAAATATGTCTCAACTGATAATATTTTCATGCCTGGTAATGGTACCACTTAAGCAAGTATTTTATAATCAAATAATAGATTCTTTATCTCCAGTCTGAAATAAGTTTGCCTTTCAAATTGATGTCTGAAGAAAACAAATATTTTTTTTTTTTTTTTTGAGAAAAAAAATATTTACATGTTCTACAAGATATATATATAAACAATTACAAATATAGACCATTTAAGCTTGTTTTAATTTGGCTGCAAAACGCCAAACTATATAGCTACAAATTTCCTAACAACTTATTAACTTAATATAAATGCACACATTTGTTTAGATGACTCAACTTTAGTGAATGATTCTCACCTTAATTTGAGAGTCCTAATACTGCCAGAAATTTATTTTGAAGAAATTCCTTATGTAATAGATATTTAAAGATTCAAGACAAGAAAGAGTTTTGTTGAGATAACTTCTGACCATGGGGACAGTTCAAGTCAAACTGTCTAAGCTCATTTTACTATATAGCCCATTTAGTTTGCTCAATAGATGAAATGAGCACAAACTCTTATAACTCCTGTTGATGAATGATCAAATTATGAGCACAAACTTGCTAGTGTTACAATAGATCTGATTCATTTACAGCCTCGATTATTCATTGAACAAAATGTAAACCAAGTAGGATTTAATTCTTATTTTCTAGACTACAAAAATTGTACAGAATCTATTCTTTCAAAAGATGCATATAGAACATTGGAAGTACATCTGAATCTTAGAAGACTAACAATTGTTAGGTGAAAAATCAAAGAGCACAGCTGGGGGCAAGTAGGAGAAGATTAAATGCTTTTTCAATAGATCCAATTTTACCAAATTTCAATAATAAAGAGGCAACTGCAAGATTACTAACTTCTGCAAGTAATCAGTAAAACTCCATTGATTATTTAATAACAGCATTAGATTGGAATCGCAGAAAGTCTAGCAATAAGGAAAACGGGGATATATATCAGATTTTATGTCAGTGTGTAATGCAACTTGAAACAAAGGTTTAAGAGTAACACACCCTAGCATCAGGATCAGCGCCAGCCATGAGAAGCCTCCTAATGATGGGAATGTGGTTCCTCCAAATTGCAATATGAAGAGGAGTCAGACCAAATATATTCCTTGAATTAACATTACCTCCATTCTTCTTCAGTAGGGTCAACACTGAATCGACATCAGCCAAGGACCCCTCTCGCACAACAAACCATAGATCTTTACAGGAACTTCCAGGTGAAAGTTTCCTAGATGGCATTTGCACATTCTGCTTTTGACTTTGAGGTGAAAGTGGCGACTCCATATTCTATATGCTTGGCGAATGATACAAACTACTACTAATTCCTACAAACTAGTTCCTTTGCCTATAGCTCTAGCTGCCCGGTGCTCATTTCTAATATATACAGTGGTGTCAAGAGCCAGAAAAAGAGCCTTTACAAGTAGTTAGCGAAATCCAAGAAATTGGAGATATCAATTCTTTCTAGTCCATCTCAAAATTTGCTTTCAAATCTAGCTAAGAGAATCAAAAAAAATAAATTCATTGTAATAGAATTGTATTTAACAACCTTTCAGACCACCATCATCATCAGCACCAGCATCGGAAACACAAACCAACTCCAAAAGCCATTCACAAATGCCCATAAAAATCTGCACTAGAAATTTCTCAGTCAATGAAATATATCAGCTGGGGAGAAATTGAAAATTGAAGTGAAATGCAAAGACCAAGACATGACAACCACTACATTATCCAAAAAGCTTCAAGTATTGAATGAGAAACGGTACTTCTATTATATTAAAAAAAATTGGGTGGTTGGGTCCTTTGGTCACAATTATCCAAAAGAAAAGAAAACACTTCAGTAGAGTGCTACATCATAAGATCTCGAAATCACAAACAACAGTACAAAAATCGATCATTAAAAGTTTGCATTTAAGAGAAAATGGCATGTGAAGAGAGAGGCTATCACAATCATCAAATTGATCAGATATATGTTGAGCAAGAACATAATATTTTTATAATTTTTTCAATAAAACTGAGATTAAGGCTTGGTGGTGGTTGTGGTCCTTGTATAGAAACATTGCTCATTCTCACAAAATGATATTGTCTATAACGAACACCTATTGACAGAACCAAAATCATAAAATTGAAAGCTTATGACAGTGTCAAAGAAATGCCCAAGAAAAGAAAAGAAAAGAAATCTGATAATTGGCATATAATGATTGAACAGAACATCCTCAATAATAAGAAAGAAATAAGCCAAATCTTAAACTTACGGCTGAGGAGAAACCCAATCAATGAACTAAAATTTTGGGAGTTAATTTCCAACTTATACCAAAAGCTTTCCAAACAGCTGGATCAGAATTCTTTTTCTTTTCACAAAAAAAAAAATTAAAAAAAAAAGCTTACCAAATTGCTACTCTAGCTGCATTAGATCAACCAAAACAATACAAGCTTGATAGCAAATCAAGTATTACACCACAATAAAAACCAGGTCTTGCATTGAGATTCAACACCTAAATCCAATTCAAAAAATAAATTGTGCATTGAATAAATCCACCAAACAAAGTTAAACATTGAATACAAAACAACATAACTGGAGCCAAAACAACGAAATTAGACCTCACAAACCTAACTTAACCAACGCCAACAAACTAGAGAATTAAAACAACTAACCCATTTGTTAATTTCCTAATAATTTGATCGAAAAAAAAAAAGAAAAATGAAGAACTCAAAAGATGTAGAGAGAATTGAATTCCACCGTAAATTCTATCACAGAAATGAGGAAGTTCAATTATTTTCTGAAAAAAAGACTGAAATGAATGAAATTATACATCACCTCGAAAGAGTTCCACTTCAGAGAGAGAAGCTCACAAACACCACACAGAGAGAGAGAAACATATAGGAAATAAAAATTTCTGTTACAGAAGAGAATCGGATCCACGAATATACCCAACCAGGCAAGAAGCATCAGAGGAGAAAGGAATCGAGCTATTAAGGATGGAGGGGCACTATGGGAATTTAGCTAATAATACGATGACCAAAATGCCCTTGTATTTTTGGAGTTTGACGCGCACGAGAATCGGGTCTGAAGTTCGGGGATGTATCAGCCACGTCAGATAAAAGTACGTGTTTGATTAACTGTATGAACGACGCGTGTCAAAACTATAGGCTGACAGGAGTCGGGAAGGAATAACGGAGAAAATAAATGTGGTCATGCTCGCCGTCTTGGGAGTTCTCTTTTTTTTGGTGGTGTAACCATTTTCAACCTGGTACCCAAATGACCTATGTGCCCTCTCTGTTTTTTTTTTCTTTTGAAAAAAATTATATTAATTTCTTCAACCATTACAAATAAATTTTACTCAAAAAAAATAAAAAGGAAAATAATTATCATATTTTAAACAGGTTAGAAAATTTTCGTGACTCGGTTTGAGATTTTAAAGAAAATATATATTTTAGTTTTACCTTTTTTCCTAATATTACGATATCAAAATACATTGTAACAAAATGACCAATTTTAATACGTAAATCATATACAATGTAACAAGGTATACAAGACATGGAAAAAAAAAAAAAGATAAGAGTAAGGAGTGACGTGAAATAAACAATATTGAAGGCTAAACTAAAAAAAATAGAAAAGAAAAAATATCAATTACAAATTAATATTGATGATATAATCTGAGATGAATTTGGTGGAACCGTCTAAAATAAGATAGAAAAATAATTAAGGAAGAGTTTGAGAATGGACGATCCTGCTCCAATGTTATTAGCGACGAAAAAAGCTATTGAGTAGTGTGTAAATCTTAAGTTAATAAATGAAATGAATTAAGTACATTAAAGTATATTGTGTACGTTGTATTTATAGAAAAATCAGGTTGCGTGTCCTATATAAGAGCAAGAGATCCACGCAATAGATAGTCATGGTGAGAGCATGCTATTAACAAGAAACGATTATAACAGTAGTCCATGCCATTCCGCGAATCACGACGTTGAATGTGGGCAAGAATGTGTTTGACCTTGAGTAAGGAATGTTAGAGGATGCCAAAATCACAAAGCTAGCGTTAATCTTTCAAATTCACGTTCATCCCACCAATTTGATGCGTTTTAATCTGATATGAGCTCGGGACCCTTGAATGCTTGAAATAAGACAAAAAAAAAGTGATAAATGAGGGACCAGTGATGGCGACCCTGCTTCGATGCCTAAGTTAGTGAAGAAAAATGTTATCGAGTAGTGTGTAAAGCTTAGGTGAGAAAATAAAATGAATCAAGTATCTTTAAGTGTATTGTGTACCTTTTATTTATAGAAGAATCATATTGTGTGCCCTAAATGGGAGTAGAGGTCCACGTGGCAGTCATTCAATGGTGAAATTATGTTGTCAACCAAAAATGGTTGTACCGACAGCTCTTGTGATTCCGTGAATGACGGCATCGAACACGAGTAGAAATGTGTGTGACCTTGAGGTCTTATTTGACTGGTTCACCTGGCTTCAGCAATTACTATTAGGAGGATAGGATGTGTCTTTATTGGTTCACATGTATTATGATAATGATATCTATTAGGCTTAATACATCATTTGCCCCCCTGAACTTGTCCAAAATAGTTGATTGGCTCCCTGAACTTTCAAAGTGTCTCGACAGCCCCCTGAACTTGCATATAATGTTCAGTTAGCCCCTTGAACTTGCATAAAATGTAATCAATTAATCATTTGGTTGTAAAAAATAAGTCGAATGCGGAAGATATGTTACACGTGCCTTCGAATGTTATTACATACTTCACAAAATAGATTAAAACATGTTAAAAAAGAATTTCTTACTTATTCAACTATAAAACATTTTCTTCTCTAATATTATAATCGCATACTCCGACCTTGATCGTTTTACTTTTTTAAGATGTGTGCAATATATCTTCCACATTTAACTTACTTTTTTACAACCAGACGATTAATTGATTACATTTTATGCAAGTTCAGGGGGCTAACTGAACATTTTATGCAAGTTCAGGGAGCTATCGAGACACTTTGAAAGTTTAGGGGGCCAATCAACCATTTTGGACAAGTTCAGGGGGCAAATGATATATTAAGCCTTTATAATATATATATAACAGTGGAAGCACAGAGAAATAAGAAGAAGTGTTTTAGATGCATTTTTAATAAGTTGTCAACGTAGTAAAAAATCAAAAATTAAAAAATTAATTAATCAATAATAACAGAAGAAAAATTGAAATGTCATTCATACATATTTATAATAATAATATTTATACTATATCTAGTAGTGGAAGCAGCGAGAAATTAAAAGAAGTGTTTTAGATGCTTTTTAATGAGTTGTCAATGTAGTAAAAAATTAAAAGAAAAAAAATTAATTAATTAATAATAATAGAAGAAAAATTGAAAATTATTTATATATATATTGATTCGGAATGTCACTAAGGCCCAACAATGTCCGACCACCGAATGGGCCAGGACGGTAGGAGGCCCGCAGGCCCAAGTCAATCCGCTATAAATAGGCCAATGAAGGAAGAAGAAGGGATCGGGTAACTAATTTCCTACCTCATTAACATTTGATTACTAAGCTCTCTAGAACGGCTAACTGTCTTAATCTTCGAAGTGTCCGCAGGGACCGATCCCCACGTAGAGCCGACCCCCGAAGAAGCCAAACCTGCCCGACGGAGATCCAGATCACTATTCCGCATTCCCAGATTATTTGGTGCGGTGAACGTGGAATACAAGTGACTTCGGAGCTTCAAACAAAATGCAGACCCCTACTGAATCTGCCCCGACGACAGTACCGGAAATAGGAGCAACTAGCTCCATGACGAACGCCGAGCGTTCCACTCCGAACATTCCAATTTTGCCCCAAAAACCTTGGGCCACTGATGGAGGAGGTGAGCCCTGAAGAAGAAGAGACTTACAACACCACTCAACTCCTTAGTGCAATCCAAGGTTTTCAGACAACCCAGGCTATTCATACGGCGGCTCAGATGAAGATCATAGACCAACAAAGGAGTTTGCAGGAGGAGAACGCCAAAATCTGGCAATACTTTAAAGAGGCGGCAGAATTGCAAAGAGAAGGGACGTTGCCAGGGGAGCCCGCGGGACCCGGGGTCCTCGCAGGAAGAGGAGCCGGGGCCGTTTCGGCCAGTGAGGGCGGTGCGCGGCGCGAGGAGACAGCAGCCGCGAATAGCGAAGACTTGTTGGAACTAAAGATCCAGTGTTTTCTTGATAAAAAGGCCCTCGGGGGCGTCATGGGAGGAAGCATCACCTCCAGCAAAACGCCACTAGTACAAAGGATCATCGAGACGAGGTTCCCACGGGACTGGAAAGCTCCTCGACTATCACAGTATTCAGGGACCGAAGACCCGAACGACCATGTGGCATCATTCATAAGCACCATCAACTTATACTCGAAAGACGAGGACATCATGTGCAAGGTTTTTCCGACCACCCTCTCGTCTAGTGCGCAAGAGTGGTATCGAGGACTTGCTCCAGAATCAATCGACTCATTTGATCTCCTAAAGGATCTTTTCCTCTCCCAGTTTGCCGCAGCAGCAAAAGTTAGGAAGATCAGTTCGGACCTCAACGGGCTCAAGCAGCAAGCAACTGAACCGCTGCGCAACTTTCTCTCAAGATTTCACCATATGGCCTCACAAGTTAAAGGCCTCAACCTGGAGGTGGCTCATGACGCTCTGGCAAAAGGGACCTCATGCGAGCCTCTAAAGCAGAAATGTTTCCGAAAGATGCCAAGATCTTTCGAAGAGCTCATGACCATGGCACAAACCTTCATCAGATATAACGACTGTGACCGACCCGCAGGGTATGAGGAGTCAGACAGGGACAAGGCCAGAGGAGACACGCACAAGCAGGAGAAAGGCAGACCGATCCCAGAAGCACGTGAGGAGGGGCGAGCCCGCAAGGAGGCCCCAATGCCTTTTCCGGCTCGAACCGAGCGGGCAAACCTGGAGCGTAGGGGAGATCGATCTCGTGGGAAGGAAGTGCATTACGCTGCTCAGAGCCAGCCTCGCCGATTCACACAGCAAATTCCATCCGTCGACAAGAGCAAGACCCGTGCAGAGAAAGAATATTGCAAATATCACAAATCCTCCGGACATTCCACGGAAAACTGCTATCAGCTACAGAAGGAAATTGAGCGGATCACGGAGCAGGGCGCACCGCCAAAGGCGATCAAGCAGAGGGAGCAGAGCCCGAAGTAGCGGGAAGCAGGCCGAGCAGAGGAGCCAAAACGGCCAAGATACCATGGAGACATACACATCATAAGGGAGGGGGCACCAGTGCTCTGCGCGCCTCCGGAGAGCTCCCGTAAAAGGAAGTTAGTCGGACAGACCCTGACGATGCAACCACCACTCCGGACCAGCCATTCGGAGGCTCTTGTTGTCACCATCAACATCGTCGGCTTTAAAACGCACCGAGTGCTAGTAGACACAGGAAGTTCGGTGAACTTGCTCACCTGGACGGCACTCCGCGCAATGAGGAATACTCACACTGCCCTCCGAGCCGGGACTTTCCCCCTGGTTGGCCTGTCGGAGATTGAAGTCCCAGAGAAGGGAGTTATCACACTGTCAACTATCTTCGCCGAAGGTGTCGAGGAGATCGAGGACACCGCAGAATGGGTGGTGGTCGATATCCCCCTGGCCTACAATGCTATCATGGGAAGGCCTCTGCTGGCCACCTTGAAGGCCACGGTTGATATCTCCGGATTATGCCTGACCTTGCCGCTTCAGCACGGGAGGATCACCATCTAGGGAGATCGCATGTTGGCCAAAAGATTGCAGTGGGAGGCGACTCAGCCTCGGACAGCGCTTTACCTGGAAGATGGCCTGATGGACATGATGTTGAAACACCTTTCCACATAATTTTGATTTGACAAAATTGTTTAAGTGTAATTAAAATATATTCTAAACACACTAAGTTTAAATGCTTTGATTTATTCTACTAATGTGTTTGTTCAATGTTGAGCTAAATTGTTTATAAGACACAAAGTTTAAAAGGCCCAAAGCCCAATACGGAAGTCAAAGCCCAAGTCAAACAGTTTAAGGCAACTCGGCCCGCGTATGTCAAAACGTTGTCGTTATGTACAAAACGCAACTCAGCGGAAGAAGGATCTAGAAGACCTTCGTGGAACAACTTCGGGACGAAGCTGCTGAGTTGATTCGACAAAGAGTACAAGACAGCAGCTGGCTAAGAACACTTCCAGACAAAGTGTTTCCACTTTGGGTAAAGTTCAGAAGACACAGAATGCTGTCCAGTTGACCTTACCATAAATGGAGAGACATTCTGCCGAGCTGACCAAAAGCTGACCGAGGACAGAAGATACTCAAGTCTGATTGGCCGAGAGCTCTGAGCAAGATAGGATGACAACGACAGGAATCCGTTTCCCTCCAACGGTTATTTCGAAATTCAAAATGACCGACACCTCAGACGTCTCTATAAATAGAGCCCTTCAGTTGCTTCATTTAAAACAGAACTTGATCAAGCCATTACGCTGACCAAATCTCTACGCAAAGTTCTGCAAGAAAAAGCAAAGCAATCTTACACTAAATTTCATATCTTTTGTGTAAAAGTCTAGAGTGATTATTCAATCATCTAAGATGTCTTAGCAATCGCTGTTTAGGACAAACACTTATCATTTCTAGAGATTAGAAATGAGAGGCTGAGTACTCGGTTATAGTACTCAGCGAGAGATTAGGATTGAGTAGAGGTATAGAGGAAGGTACTCTTGTTATACTCAGTTGCTAAGATTGTAAAAGGTTTGATGCTCTACCGTTAAAGAGCTCAGTAGAGAATTCAAAATCTCGGAACGTGTTCCGGGGACAGGACGTAGGCTTGGAGGCCGAACCTAGATAAATCTGCTGAGTAACATATTTCTAACCTTTAACTCCTTTATATATTTACTGCTTGCTTAAACAAAAACTGACCAAGTAAAGAGGTCAAGCTGAGTTGTGCGCATTGAATATCTGAGCTCAGGAATAGACTCTAAGTGCTATCTCCTGACTCAAGTAAAGAAACTGACCTAGTCACTAGTTGACTAAGCCAGTATCTTACTATTCACTCAGCGCCGCTGTCCAAACCTTTTTCTCACGAAAAAGAAGTCTGCCCTAGCTTAAAATTTTTAAATAGTTCCTAACCCCCCCTTGGAACTATACTTGTAACGTTATAAGGGACCAACACATGAGGGGTTACAATCCCGTACCCATCGAGCCGGTCGGCGACTGTGTTCTCGGGGATAACAAGACAGTGAAAATTGGGACCGGGCTCGCATCCCCTTTGGCCGATGAAATCAAAGTTGTCCTATCAGAGCATTCGGATGTGTTCGCTTGGTGCACCGAAGATATCACGGGGGTCTCACCTGATCAAGCAGTGCACAAACTGAGCATCGACCCCTCCGTCGAGCCCTTGAAACAGAAAATGCGAGTACAGGCGAAGGACAAGCAAGCCGCACTAAAGGCAGAGGTTGACAAGCTCCTAGGTGTAAAGTTTATTCGCGAGGTCCACTATCCGGACTGGCTTTCTAACATTGTACTTGTAAAGAAAGCCAGCGGAAAGTACCGCATGTGTGTAGATTTTACAAATGTTAATAAAGCTTGCCCTAAGGATTCTTACCCGCTGCCTAATATAGATCAGCTCCTTGACCAAACTGTTGGTCGCAAGATCCTCTCTCAATTTGATGCCATCCAGCAAATCCCTCTGGACCCAGCCGACGCCGAGAAAACCTCCTTCATTACGCATGAAGGCACTTACTGTTACAATGTCATGCCTTTCGGGTTAAAGAATACGGGGGCCACATACCAGCGGTTAGTAGATAAGATGTTCGCCCATCTCATCGATAAGACAGTACAGGTCTACATCGATGATATGGTGGTCCTAAGCACCGAAGAAGGCGACCACCCGCGAGATTTGGCGGAGGTGTTTACGATTTTCAGAGACTACAACCTTAAGCTGAATCCGGAGAAATGTTTTTTCGGAATTCACAGTGGCAAATTCCTGGGTTGCGTGGTGTCAGAGAAAGGCATCGAACTAAACCCCACAAAGATCGAGGCAATCTTGGCAATGGAACCACCGCGCAACTTGCAGGGGGTGCAAAGACTCAACGGAAGGATCATCGCCTTGGGACGTTTCATCTCTTGCTCGGCACAGCAGTGCTTGCCCTTTTACAAAGCAATAAAGAAGGAGCATCCCTTTAAATGGTCTACGGACTGCCAGGCCGCGTTCAACGCTATCAAAATCTTCCTTGCCACACCCCCACTACTGTCGGTGCCAATGCCAGAGCGGGACATTCACTTATACTTCACCATCACCGATGAAACAGTAGGACTCATTTTAACTCAAGAAGAGGGGACGGAGCTTTACCCGATATACTTTCTGAGCAAAGTGCTGAAGGGAGCCGAAATTCGATACTCCGAGGTGGAGAAGGCTCTATTCGCCATAACCCAAGCATCCGAACGTCTAAGACCGTACTTCCAAGCGCATACGGTTGTGGTCAGAACCAATTACCCGCTGAAAAAGGTCGTCCAGAAACCAGAGGTCTCCGGTCGAATCACCAACAGGTCCTGTCCGATTTCATCGTAGAATTCACCGGATCGTCTATCACCAACCCCACGACAACAACAGCTCGCACCAGTGACGTCTGGACTATGAGTATAGATGGGTCCTGCGCCCCAGGACGGGCAGGCGCTGGCATAGCCATTCAAGGACCCGACAATCTCCACATACGATACGCCATCTGGCTCGATTTCCCAACCAAAAATAATCAGGCAGAGTATGAGGCCTTGATCGCAGCTCTTTGACTATCGAAAACAATAGTGAACGGACAGCTGACAATATACTCGGACTCAAAGCTCGTCGTCAGCCACATCAGCGGTACCTACAAGGCAAAAGATCCGACGATGTGCCAGTACTTGGCCCTCGCCACATCCTTGATCAATGACCTCAAAACAAAAGGAATAACCCTCGACCTCATACTGGTGCCACGAGAGGAGAACGAAGAGGCGGATGCTATCGCCACTCTCGTAGCAGGCGAACAGTCCAATGACCCGCATACCCTCATCGAATTCGCTGGGGCCCCGACCATTCGTGTAGAAAGCTCGCTACAGATCGACTCGGCGGACGTCGCGGCCGGCGGATGGAGAAGTCCAATTATCAGATATCTTCAAGATGGAACACTCCCCGCAGATCGGACACGGGCGTCCCTCGTGGTTCGGCGTTCTTGGCGTTATGCATTGCATGGTGGCTTGCTCTATTAGAAATCCTCCACGCATCCCTGGTTGCGCTGTATATCCGAGGAGGAGGGGGATCACTGTCTTAAGGAAATACACCAGGGCGTCTGTAGCTCGCATCAGGGCGCCTGGACAATTGTGAAGAAGGCCCAGCTCTAGGGGCTCTACTGGCAGACCATGGATTCCGATGCGATGCGTGTCAGCTACACGCCAATACTCATCTCGCCCCGGCGGCTCCGTTCAAAGGCATTGTCATACCTTGGCCGTTTGCGGTATGGGGCATCGACCTGCTCGGCCCTTTCCCGATGGCTTTAGCACAAAAGCGTTTCGTCGTAGTGGCAGTCGATCACTTTACCAAATGGATCGAGGCTGAAGCAATTGCCAAGATAACCACTGATAACGTAATCGGTTTCCTCAAGCGAACAATCATATACCGATTCGGGGTCCCTCACTCCTTCATCACTGATAACGGGAGGCAGTTCGACTGCAGTCAATTCCATGAGTTTCGCGCAGAGTGGGCATCAAAGGGCGATACACCTCAGTGGCACACCCTCAGAGCAACGGCCTCACTGAGGTAAGCAGCCAAACACTCCTGTGAGGAATTAAAACGCGTCTATCCGACCAAGGCCGAGCATGGCCTGACCACATTGCGGCAATATTATGGTCATACCGCACTACCCCTCACTCGGGTACAGGACGCACTCCTTTTTTCCTCGCTTATGGGGCAGAAGCGATGGCACCATCTGAGGTCATCCTTCGCTCCCCTCGACAGACCACTTTCGAAGAAATCGACAACAGCGCGGAACTTGTGGAAGCTAGTGACCGGCTTGAAGAGGAACACCTTAATGCTTTATTGCTCATCACGGCCTATAAGCAGAGCATAACGCGTTACCACGATAGGAGAGTTCGTCCCCACACTTTTCAAGTCGGAGACCTTGTGCTCAGAGACGCCACAGCTGCACAGTCCCCGTTAGCTCAAGGCAAGCTCGGCCAATCATGGGAGGGACCATACAAGATCGACACTGTCCTCCATAATGGAGCTTACAAAATTGCCTCTTTAGACGGCTTGGTCTACGATAATAGCTGGAATATCCAGATGTTGAAGAAGTATTATCAATAGCGTCTTGTAAAGAAAATCATCAATAAAGGGTTTTCGTTCTTTGTTTTCTTTTTGTCAAAAAACCCCATCTTGATGACAATCAGAAGCAAGCTACCTGATCCGGTCCTCGCAGCACTTTAATCCATGCATGCTATCCAAAGGCTTATCGAGCATCTCGATCGCCTACGCAATCACCCAACAATCCCATATTGTTATCGATTGCTTAAAAGCGGGCACCACGATGCGTTTCTCCGCTACAAGAGCATCTATATGCTATCCAAAGGCTTATCGAGCATCTCGATCGCCTACGCAATCACCCAACAATCCCATATTGTTATTGATTGCTTAAAAGCGGGCACCACGATGCGTTTCTCCGCTATAAGAGCATCTATATGCTATCCAAAGGCTTATCGAGCATCTCGATCGCCTTCGCAATCGCCCAACAATCACATATTGTTGTCGATTACTTAAAAGCGGGCACCACAATGCATTTTCTGCTACAAAGAGCATCTATATGCTATCCAAAGGCCTATCGAGCATCTCGATCGCCTTCAAACTCGCATAGCAATCGCATATTGTTATCCATGATTTGCGAGCGGACACCACATTGCGTTCCCCGCTATAAAAGCATAAAAATGCTATCCGCAGGATAGTCAAGCACCTCCGGTGGTTTCTTAGTCACCAAAACAATCTCGTGTTATGACCAATTTATCATGAATAAGCACTTCGATTCATGCTCCGCTAAGCAACACTAGACAAACATATTAAACGCTCACTGAGAAAGGAATTTCAGAGTATACACTAACAAGCAAAGCTGCATAGGCACATGAATTTTATAACAGCAAACATTCCACAAATTCATTACAGAAGAAGAGCCACAACAACGGCCAAAACACAAAAAGCTACAGATCAAGCACGTCACAATCACTCAAGAGTAGCACGGACACTGTCAGGTTTCGGGATAGCCTCCGCATCCATAAGGGCCTGATGCACTGCTCGCCAATCAATACATTCGTCGGTGTTATACCCGTTCTACCTATGGTATAAGCATGCTTTCCCCACATGAGTCACTCGATGTGCCGGATCGGTCGGAATAGGCCCCAGAAATCCTTGTCTCGAAAATTTAAGGAAAACCACGCTACGAGGTTTCAACGGATCGACGAACGTCACCCTATGGGGCCGGCTCGTCGAAGCATGGCGCCCAGTGCGGCGGTTCTCCAGCACAGGAGGAAGGTTCATAACCCTGTCTAATTCATTGGCCAGCAGCCGCCTAACCCAGGCAGGATGAGGATTTGTCATGGGTACCACTGACTCGTCGGGATTCAAGAACCCAATCCCATCCTGCGACCAGACTTTCTTCTCAGTTGAAGAAAAGGCGCTGATAACAACTTTGCATGAGTCCGTCGCAAATCCAGTATAGGGCGCGGAACTCTCACTCTCCCCGTTTTGACTTCTTCGCGAAAGACTCCGGTTCATCCATACAGGAGAAGCATATCGCACTTTCTTGTCCAGTTCGTGATCATCCCTCGGGGGACAATACATATAAGGATGAGGCATCGTTGATATAGCTTTCTGGACCTCGAGCACCTTAGCAGAATCCACGACATCCCGAAGCGACATCACACGAAACTAGGAGTAAAAAGACGACTAGAAATACGAGCACTTGAAGTAAGAACGCCACATGAATGAAAACCACAAGCAAAAACCGACTCCTATTTATAGCAAAACAGGACAAGACTTGACAGACACATCATACAAGCTCAAATCAAATCAAAGTGCAAAGTGATGATCACGATTAACTGCCAAAAGATCCATAAAGATACCAACCGTACAGAAATGATTACATCTTTGAAAAACAAAAACACTGGATAACAGTCTCAATCACTTCTTCTTGAATCGACCGTAGAACTCTATGGCTTTCACCTGGGCCGCCTTATCATACAAATTCGGAGAGAATATGACCTCCGAAGGCACATCATACCCGGCGGAGTGAGCAGCCGCGATAAGCATCATCCTATCCATTTTGATCAACTTCTCCTCGCGCTGACCCGCAAGGGCACGCAGCTCGCTAGCCTCCTTCCGAGCAACTTCAAGCTCCCACTTCAGTTTCTCATTCTCCTCGGATAGCGCGTCGGCTTGCTTGGCTCTCTTGCCAAGTTTCTCCTTCATTCGGCGAGTCCATAGGGTGGCAAACTTGAGCATAACTCTATAAGAGCGAATTTTCTCCACATCAAGTTTTAGTTTCTTCGCCAGCTCCACCTTGCCTCCCATCTCCACTTTTAGCTTCTCGGCCAGCACAGCAATCTCGTCCTCTCGGTGCTCTAACAGCTCCCCGGAGGCGGCTACTTTCCCATTCACCGTTTCCAGCTCCTTCACCGCGTTCCGCAGGCCTTGCTCCATATCCCGAAACAGGTTCTCGTCATTCACACACATGTCAAAGATAGTGTTAGAATTTTGAATAGCCTGCATACAAATCGCACAACTCAGTACACAGTTGTTTGAAAAAAATTTGGGCGAAAAAAAGTCAAGAAAGCTTACCACACCAAGCGTCGATAGGGTCTCCACGCCAAGGTTCATCTTGGACACACCGTCCATTCGGACAACTTCCCCGGGCACCTTAGCTACGCGATCCATCGCCCGAGCAAGCTCAGATGTTGCCATATCAGAGTGGACCGACAAGCCCATAACATATTCTCAGAACTTGGCGATCTTAACATCCATTCTCTTCATCATCTTCGGATGATCGCCTACGCGATCCATCATCCCCGCTCCGAGATCGGACCCACCTTCGGTACACGCTCGTTTAGAGCTGTCGTTTTCTCCACCATTATCATCTCCAGCACGTACTTTGTCGTTCTTCATCCCAGCAACGGCCTTACCCTTGTCTTTCTTGCGTTTCCGGGTAAGGGGCCCCTGAAGCTGCTTTTCAACCTGTTCCTCTTCAACAGCCATCACCTCCGCAGTTTGCTCGATCTCTTTCTCCACCACAGGCATCCCTTGCGGAATGTCACCAGCAACATCAAGGTCCTCATGCGTGGAGAGCACGCCCCCCATGCTCTGAACCACCTGGTTTGCATCTTCATGCGAAGAAAACGACGCCAGGGATCCGGAAGCAACAGCAAAAGCTTCCTCCGCAGTATCGAGGCCAACTCCCAACTCATTTGGATCAAAATCCATGCTGACACAGGGATCTCCTGGACCTGCACGACAAGAAAGAATGGAAAATTTAGACCACATAGAGTCCATAGCAACAACAGCACATCGAACGAAATAAACAAAGCCTACAACCCCGGCCCCTCACCTACAACAGCGACGTTCACGGAAATCGCTTCTAAATCCGCCAGCTCTCCGGCTTTGAAGTTGTATCCATGTTTCCACTTCTCAAAATCCGCTGCCGTCCATCCGGATAACTGAGCCATTCGCCATTGGTTCCAAATATAGTACCCGACAGCTAGGAAGTGACGCACAAGCTCGTCGACGTCCTGCTTACGATCTTTATCTGTCGGAAGCCCCTTTAAGTATGACACGAGCCGCTCCTCAAAAGGCAACTTTTCTCGAGGCTTCAGCCAATGACTGGAATCCATAGGCTCCTCGTTCCACACTACTCGAAAAGGGAAGTCACCGTCCAGCTTTCGCACCAAAAAGTAACGGTGCCTATACTCATGAACTTTGTCCTTCAACCCGCCAATCACCTTGAACTTTTGGTGCGAGAAGGTAACATGTTGAGATCGGGGCCCCTTATTTGGCCGAAAGAACTCGCGAAATACCAACCCAGTTGCCCGATATCCAGCCGATCGACATAACGAGTAGAAGGCCACCATCATCCTCCACCCGTTCGGATGGATCTGACCAGGGCACAGATCGTACTCCTTTAGAACCTCCACGAAAAAGGGGAGTAAGGGCAACCGCATCCCCGATTCAAACTGCTCCTCGTAAACGATAAGCTCGTTCGCGCCACCCGCATGATGAGCACGGATGTCTTCTCCAAGCGCAACTAACTCGTAGGGCTTCCCCGATCGATACACCGCGAAAATAACGGCCAAATCCGCAGTAACAATAATGTTGTGTGCATCTTCGACCGAAAAAGATTCCGGCCTTTTTGGCCGCTCCACTCCCTCAAACCGCCGACCATCAATATTAGTGACCCTCGCGGCATGCGTCCATACCCTCTGGCGCATTTCCTCGTAAATCGAGGCCAGGGGACGCTCTTCGATAATCAAGCCCTCTGGTACTACAACCACTACTGTTGGTCCCTTGTAAGGTTGCAAGTATAGTTCTAAGGGGGGGTTAGGAACTATTTAAACTTTTTTGCAATTAGGGCAGACTTCTTTTTCTAAGGAAAAAGGTTTTAACAGCGGCGCTGAGTAAACAGTAAGATACTGGCTTAGTCAACTGGTGACTAGGTCAGTTTCTTAGCTTGAGTCAGGAGATAGCACTTAGAGTCTATTCCTGAGCTCAGACGTTCAACGCGCACAACTCAACTTGACCTCTTTACTTGGTCAGTTTTTGGTTATTTATAATAATTAGGAATCCTATTCCGAATGGAATTCCTATTAAGTAACCTATTCCTATCTAACTAGGGTTTAGATACAAGCGACTATATATACCCCCTCCCTATGAGAATTTCGACCAAGCTAATCCCCTCCCCTTATTGTGATTTTCGAAACCTACATTAAGTAAGAGAGAGTGAATTCGCATCCCCTAGTTCGTGGATAAGAATTCATACGGCTTCCGTCAATTGATTAATCTCATCCATCTCTTTTTCTCTTTGATCTTGTGTTGGTTAATTAGAGGCAATCTAATTTGGTTGCATCTCATAAGGGTTGATTCCATCTTAACCTCACCGTGTTATACTTTGTGGTTGGAATCTCGGAGAAGATTTGTGGGCGCTTCTTTAACAACGGTAGATTGTTCATCGAAAGGTATTCCTTCTTATCCCTCTTTATATGAAATAACGATTAACGGATCCTATGGTTAAAAGGAAGTAGGCTAAATTTTTTATATTTCCGCTGCTATACCTTAGCCTTAATTTCCTTCAGAGACAATATTTTTGCTATGAAAAGATTGTTTGGTTTGTTTTCCAGCTTGGCAAGCGTGGCATAATTGATCTTTTTGAAATTTAAGTTCAGGCAGTCCCTCAACCAATTGCTTTCTTGCTAGTTTGGCTAGGAGGTCCATGCTTACATGACCAAGTCTCCTGTGCCATAGCCAGGAATTTTCTTCCTTTGATACTAAGCACACAGTTTTTGAAAACTTTTTCTCTAAGTCTAGCATAAAGACATTATCTATTCGAGGGGCAGTTAATATTAACTCATTTGTTTTACCCTCGTATATTTTACATCCAGTAGCATCAAATATAACTTTTCTCCCATTGTCACATAGCTGAGCTACACTGAGTAAGTTATATTTGAGTCCGCTGACTAGGGAGACAGATTCAATAGTAGGATTACCTCCGATGGTTCCTGACCCTACTATCTTACCCTTCTTGTTGTCTCCAAAACTTACGCTCCCTCCTCGTTTACGCTCAAACGTGATGAACTGAGTTTCATCACCCGTCATATGCCTTGAGCATGCGCTGTCAATATACCACATCTTTGACTTCTCGGCACATCTCAGGCTTACCTGCATTGTAACTAGTTACTTTTAGGTACCCAATTCTTTTTGGGTCCTTGCTTGTTAGGTGCAACAGGTAAAGCATCATATTTTATTTTATGGCGACATACATGGATAGTATGGCCATTCTTTCCACAGAAGTCACAACTGACCTTCTATTTAGGATGTTTCACTGACTTGTCAGCACCTCAGTGCTGAGCGTGCCAGGACACCTTAGTGGTGTGTCCTAACTTCACACAAAAGTCACATTGGACTTTTCGCTGGGGATTCCATCTCTGCTTAGTACCTTGGTACTGAGTTCTCAGAGGACTGTTTTTTTTATTTGGAACCTTTAGTTGGTTCTGGATAGCTGTGACGTCCTTACTCAGTTTCTTTGAAACTGACTGGACTTCAGAGATAGACTCATGTATGATCTTCATGTTATCATGCAGAGTTGTATTATCCTGAAGAAGGAATCTGAGGTCACTCAGTTTGACCTCTTCCACTTCGTCACAGCGCCTGCTGAGTGCTCTAACTTTCTTATTACACTTATTGACAAGTGTATAGAGATCACTCAGGGCATTAACCATATCATTTCTGAGCTGGGGAAGAGAAATTACCTCATTTGATTGCTCCTCCTCATCTGATAGGTCAGCATGCTTAGAGACGTATAGCTCAGCAAGTTCGTCAGCCATGAAGCATATCTTCGCTGACTCGGTGGCCTCAGTTTTTGTAGATGAAGACTCATCGCTGTCGCTCCAAGTAGCCACCATTGCCTTCTTCCCACTCTTCTTGTCTTTCCTCAGCGTGGGGCAGTTTGACTTAATATGGCCAGTTTGATAGAACTCAAAGCATGTAATGGGCTTTGAGCTGTTGTAGACACCGAGTCGGAGGACCTGTGACGAAAACCTGACAAGACGGTCGAAGCGATTGATTCTGGAAGTTTTGCAAAATACATAAAGAATAATAAGCTGAGGAAAATTATCGACACGGCGCGGGCACGCAACAGCATCCCGCACACGGACGACGATGGTCGAACGCCCGCTTGACGGCTCGAGACTTGCGCGCGGCGTCCGTCGGACGCACCGCGAGTGGCACGCTCTCGACGCCCGGGGCAATGCCTGGGACCGCTGGCGGTGCCCGCCCTCGTGGGCCGTTGAGCACACGTGCCTGGCGGTGCGAGGCGCGCGTTCGGCGGCCGCGACGCGCGAGCGTCTAGCTGCGCGGAACGCGCGCTCGGCGGTCACGGAGTGTACGCGTCCGACGGCGCGGGGCACGCCCCGGGGGTCGCCGGGCGGGCACCCAACCACGTCGGGCGAACGCCCAACGCGTCGGGCGGACGCCCGACGAGGGTTGGTTGCGGGCGCCCAACCTCGCGTTGGGCGCTCGCCCAACGCCGTTGGGCGATCGCCCAACGAAAGTTGGGCGATCGCCCAACATTGTTGGGCGGCCGCCCAACAAGGTTGGGCGGTAGCCCAACACTAGGTTGGGCGGCCGCCCAACCACAATGGGCGACGCCCAATTTTTTTGGGCGTCGCCCATTGTTCCGGGATCCGTTTCCCTATATAAAGGCACGGATCCCAAGGTGAAGGGGAGGCTTTTTTTGGGAGAAAACTTTCTCACTCTAAACATTTTTAGAGAGAGAGAGAGTGGATTTTTTTTTGAGAAAAATATTTTTTTTCTCAAAAATTCCAAATTTCCTAAGTTCAATTTTTACTAAATTTTTATTAATATCGGGAGCTCGCGGTTCGTGGAATTAATCGGCTTCGACTGTCAGATACCGAATCAAAGGTATTATCCGAGGACTAGACTCTTTATTTTATTTAATTTATTCTCTCCTTCTATTTATTTTTTTATGCTATAGTTTTTATTCCTTTAGTTATTTATTTATTTTGTCACGTTTTATTTAATTAACGTATTTATTTAATTTTCGTTTCGTGTTAAATAAAACTCGGGTTTTGTTTTAAAATAAAAACCTCGTTTTGGATATCCCAATACGAACCGTGATCCGATAAAAAGGTAGTTCGGGTATCGAAAATGTTGTAATTATAAGTTTTTAATTTAAAAGAGGTTTTCAAATAACGTTTTAAAATAAAAACATCATTTTAGGAACTTCCGTTTTCGACTATGATCCATCTTTGGTAGTTCGGAAGTCCAAAACGATTGAATTAGATTTAATTTAAAGCTTTTGAATAAATCTGGAAAATATTGGAGTGCTGCTGTAATTTGCCAATTCTGTCACTAAATGCTGTTTACCGACGGATTTTTCGTCGGTAAATCTGCCAAAATGTAAAAAATGCAATTTCGGTCCCTTTTTCTTAACTTTTAGACTTTTAATCCTTAGTATATAAATATATAATAATGTAATATATTCTTTTCAAATTGTTTTAAAACTTCAATATATATAATTATTTTAGGAGATTGGTATTCCATTTTTTATTCTAATTTTTTGTATATGTACATATTACTTTCTTTTTATTATTATTACATTAAATTCTATTTTAAATGTTATTTACTTGGGCATTTTGGGAGATAATTAGTAGATATTGGGGGATGAACATATAGTCTTTTTTACATTAGGATTATATTAGTTATGTATATATATATAGTTTTGGGGTATATTTGGGTTATCTTAATTATTGTTAAATAAAATTGTTTTGAGTGATAAAGGCTATTTTCCTATTTATGAATTTCATTCACTATTTTCTTATGTTTAAAGTATAAATATATTATTTTCATTATTCTTTCTTATATATGTATTAGATAATATATTTTCTTTTACTCTTATTTTATGTCTCTTGGGCTAAAATGTGTAAATATATATCTATATTATTTTCTTTATTTCTTTTGGTCATCTATAAGTCCATGTTTCAAATGGGTTTCACTTGGAAAAATTAAATTTTGGGCCTAAATGTGTTTATTGATGTAATTATAATAGTTAGAGAGTCCATTAAATAAGTGGGGAAAATAAGTCACAAAAAGAGAGTTTTCAATTAAATTATTTAAGCTAATGAGCTTTCTTAAATCTCTAATGTAGATAAATAGAGTCATTTTGGTTGATATTTCAAATCGTTTTCTAAACACCACGTTTTAAAACCTTAGTCCGTTCCAACGACGGATTAAGCGAACATTGTAATCAAAATCGTTTTCTTTGTTAATAATGGAGATTTTGAATCGCTTTCTTAATGAATTTGTACAAAATGAAATTGACTTGTATGTTTAACCACGTTTTCTTATTAAAAGGCTTTTACTTTAACGTTTTCAATTACTCGAGTCGTTCCAACGGCGACTCGGGTAAGCTTCATCAAACGGGGTTTTAAAACGTACCTAAATCGTTCCAACGGCGATTAAGGTGCGAACCATGTAATAAACATCGTTTTGGGGAAATAAGTTAATGTAGAATAGACACACAACACAACATTTAAATACGGTTGTAAATAAATCATTTCTTTCTTCCCCCTCTCTGTGTATGTATAAACATAAATGGGTGATTCTTTACTGATGTGGCTTTTCAATATCATATGCTCAAAATGGTTTCCAAAAAGAGAAAGAAAAGGGTTTCAAATGAATTTTAAACTTAAAGAAGTATACGATTAGTCCGTTATCGCCTAACATGCTGAGTAGGAGGCCGGTGGTTCATAACCGGGCGATGTCGGGGTGCCTAGTAGCCTTTCTCCGGAAAGGAGCTAGCCTTCTCGGCTCGTACCCAAGTTTCCCGAACCCACACCGGTCTCCCGCAAGGGATCGGTGTTCATTTTTCCATTCGTGGGTGGCGACTCTTCCATATCTCCGAGCTCCGGTCCTGCCGAGCAGCTTGATTCCGCGATTGGTTGCTTTCGGCGCTAATCACCGCTTATGTCGCCATGAGGTTGTCCACCCCCCGGTCCGCCCGGGAGATTAGGCCGCGGCACCTCGTCTAACAAGTGGTGACTCTGCTGGGGAAGCGAGAAATTTGATTCCGGAAGGCATGCACTAAGCCCTTAACGGGGACGGATCGTTTTACTTCTTTTCGTATGCATTCACGAGCATTATTGCAAACCCTTTGGGTAATTTCCGCGAAACCTCTAGCGAGAGTCCATTCGTCGCTCGAAAGAGGATAGCGTAAGTTCCCCCTTACAGTAAGGCGCCAGAGGGTCCCCATCCATTCGTTAGGGGCGAATCTGTGCGGTCCTGTGAGGTCCCGCGGTCAGCCGTGTCAGCATATAGTAGCCTTAGAAGTTTCCATAGGATTACCCGTTACTATTTTTGATGTGATAAATGAATCAGTTCGTGTTTTCAAACCGCCATGATACGTGTCTAATCCTAAACTATGTAAAGAAAATGAGACGATGCGTTAATATATACTCATGAATCGACATACTGGTTACCCTAAAACATCGAAACGATTTGAACTAAAGACGACTTAGTCATCTCATATGAATGAACATGTGCGACCCGCCTTGTCCCTTTCGGTGTCCCGACGAAGGCACGTGTTCAGGAAATACGTTATGACGTAAGCACGTATTAGTATGAATCGGTTCGGTGTTAAGGATAGTTACATTTCGATACAATAGACTATATTAACGGTAGCCGTTATTCACATTCTTTAAATAAATTGGGATAAAACGAGATCACGACGAAACGAAAACGAAGAACATTTCTGTTTCGAACGACTTTGTTGTAACGTGAAAAGTTTCGCACAAGTAGCCCGTCCCTTCCGAATAAAAGACGAGCTTTTACGTTATGCCTTGCGTCATTCTTAAGAGAAATGGACGTGTCCGCAAAAGGTGACTAAGAAAAGAAAAATGAACTAAAAGACCAAAATCATTCCGAATCTGCGATATATGTCAATCCCGAGAGTAGTTAAAGAAAATAAACCAATACCGTTGAATACGTGCCTCGAACGAGTGTATACCCCGTTTAAAATCTCGAAGCCGAATCAAGCCAAACCATATAATTGCGCCATATGGACGAGACTGCGGGTTTTGACTAACGACTCGATCATTTCGACCATTACCAAAACTGCAAGAAATATGGCCCGATGTACGTGTTTGCTTAAATTCGCGCCTAAAGGTAGGAAAACGGTGATATCCTCGCTTCGAATAAACACGCGATTCAACGAAACGTTTATTTTCTATAACCACACTGAGATGATATATCCCGTGGAGTGGGAGGAACAAAGAGTTGTAATTAGCCGAAAGATTATCGTGCGCTCAAAATAAGACTCGCCGTCTTTTCACGTAGCAAAATGAGCAAACGTATCCTCGACGCTAAGAACAAACGCGTTACGCGATGAGTCCGTTCCCTAAAATAAAATCCAAAAGTGATTCCATCACTAAATAAACACGTGGTTACGTCTCTCGATAGATCCCAAAAGATCCCGTTGTAATCCAAAAATCGAGACACGAACCCACGCAAACAAAAGGGAACGAGTCATTGACAATAACGAACGATTGGACTAGAAGAATAACTCGAACCATGTCTAAAAACTGAGATGCGCTCAAAGGGAGTCAAAACCCGAATTAATGCGTCTCACGAAAGGACGACAGACGAGTTATTCTGAAAGAACAATCCAACTTGGTCAATTTCTTAGTCACTGAACGTTGATACGTCAAAACGAACTGTATTGTCTGATGAATGATTTATTTTCCCGTAATAATCGACGGCATCACGCGTCCCCTGGACCGCAATGTGAGCCAAAAAACCAAAATCCTAGGAAAGAGACCTGGACCAACGAGTGTGTGGAGGAATAAGGGTGGAAGAGAGATGTTGTGATACATGTACATAGAACTAACGTTTGTTTTTCTTATCTTATAATCGTAAATAAATAAACGCACACACCACGAATCATGCATATGAAATCATGCATACATACTAATGGATACCGTTCGCGCAGACATCATCATTAAGCGGTTGTGGTTTCGCGAGAGTAATCGGCTTGTCAGACAGTTTGATCAGTTGCGAGTAGACAGTTCCGAATCAGTAGTTGTGGCTCCTGAATCATCTTCATCCGAGTATACTCAGTCTTCCGTCAGTATGTCCGCAACCGACGAGAAGGTGGCTGAATTGGAGAATTCTGTGAACAATATCAACGACCAGCTGGCCGCAATCTTGGCCCAGCTAGCTGAGTTAGCACTGAAGGACAACAAGAGTGGTAGTAAGCGTGTGGAGAATGAGGTGAACGATGGCCCTCGCTTTGGGAATGAGGAGGATTATCAGGATTATGTCCGAAAACAGTTAGAGAAGGAGAAAGCTAAGGAAGAGGAGTGGAGGCAACACATTACACAGGAAGTGCATGACTTGCGCGGAGGAAGCTCCGGAAGTCAGGATTTCTATAACTTGAAGAATTGCTTGACAGCAACAGCTTTGCCTCTGAAATTCCGGCTCCCTGACATGAAAAAGTTCGATGGAACTGGAGATCCCACCGCTCACATGAATCAGTACGTTGCGGTAATGAAGCACACGATCCTGACCAAGGATCAAGTCTTCGGGCTGTTTAACACTTACCTGGAGGGGGCTGCCCTCACATGGTTCCATGCGCTGCCAATGGTGACAAAGAAGGATTGGAAGGAGTTAGCGAAGTCATTCATGTTGGAAGTCACTTTGAAAGAGTTAGAGAGCACTAAGCAGCAGACTGGGGAATCCCTTTCAGACTTCGTGAAGAGATGGAGGGCTAAGGCCGCGATCATGAAACAAAAGCCGCTTGAGCGAGATCAGATCCGAATGGTGATTGGCAATACGTTGCCGTATATTAAGAATGAGTTGAGATATATGCCGTTCACAGATTTCAATCAGATGTATAGTTGTGCCTTGACTGTCGAAGGCGATGGGGAGCCGAAGAAAGCTTATACCAAGTGGACGAAGTCTGGATATAGTGCCGAAGGGCCTAGCGCGAGTACGGAATCTGGGACAGTGAAAGTGGTTGATCTTAATGCTATCGAAAAGAGGCGGTTCGCCAAGTTCGATCAGACCTATGCGAAAGTTTTTGAATGTCTGCAGAAGAAGGGGTTGTTGAAAGCCCTTACCCCGTATAACAAAGCTCAACCTACTCCGCAGATTCAGGCTAGAGGGTATTGTGAATTCCACAGCAGTTATGGACATACGATTGAGAATTGCGAGAGGCTGAAACACGAAATCCAAGATTTGATTGAGGAGAAGAAGATAGCTGATCCTTCGTCAGCAAACCCTTCCGTTAGGCGCAATCCATTGCCTAATCATAGGGTGAGCGTGATCGGAGTTGGTTTGACGGAAACTGTAGTGATGGAATCTTTTGAGGAAGATGTAGAGGAGTTGTTGGACTCCGTCGAAAGAAGCAATGTGGGAAATGGTTTGTATGTGTCCTTCTTGGGTGAGGAACAAGAGGAAGAACCAATGGAGGAGGGATCAGATGGTGGAGCACCATATGACGAGGATAGTGCCGAAGAGACCGGTGAAGGGGCGTCTCGGACTATCGTGCTAAATTTGGGTTTGTTCAGTGGAGGAAGGGATCCCGAAGTGCACTTGCGTGAGTATATGCACGACATGTTTATTGAATCCTTCGGGGTAGATGAAATTGCTCAGTGGTTCCACCATTCGCTGGTAGGTGAGCCTTTGCAATGGTTCCATTCATTGCCCGACTCTTGCAAGCACGATTGGGATCGGTTGTCGGATTTGTTTCTTGAAAAGTATCAGAGAGCTGAGGATAGAACCGCGGAGCACTTTGCAATGCAGATTGGACCCATCAAGCGTCCATTGCCAAGGGTGAGCAAGTATAACGGAAATAAGGACCCTATGGAGCACCTTCACTTCTATTTGTTAGCTATGATAGCCCTGAGTTTCAAAGAGGAAGAGATCACTAGCTTGTTTTGTAATTCATTGATGGGTGAACCGCTGATGTGGTACATGTCACTGCCGTTGTATGTTAAGACCGATTGGGCAGCTATGACGAAGAGATTTATCAAGGAATATACGGTATGGATGCTAGCAGATCAAACTCCTGATTCCCCGTCTTACCAAACACCTGATGCGGTGTTAGCAATGCCTAGGTATGGTGGATACCGGGATCCTGTAGAGCATGCGAGGATATTCCGCGATCATATGTATAACGCTGGATTCCCACAGTGTGAGTTGCATGAACATTTTCCAGAAACCTTGATGGGAGAAGCCTTATTGTGGCATCAGGGTCTGTCGGAGGAAGAGATGTGTCATTGGGTACCACTCAGAAATGCCTTTGTGGTGAGATACGAAATGTACATTCCATGGACGGGATCCCTGGATGATTTGGACAGGATTAGGCAATTCCCCGAGGAACATTTTTTGGATTATGCTAGGAGGTGGAGGCACCGTTATGAGCAGTGTAATGAGACAATGAGCGATAAGGTGCAGCTTATGTGCATACAACGAGGCGCTATTCCGTTGGCCGCAAGGAGGATGAGCCGGGTGTCCCTCCGTGACTATGATGAGTTGATAGGTTGGGCCTTGTATGGATCAGCGGATCCCTTTTTCCTGAATCCGAGTGTTCCTCACGTCATGGATTTGATGGTCGTAGACATTTGGGCGAGTTCCTCGGACGAGGAGGATGCTAATCGGAAGATCCCTATCAACATTTGGGACGAGTCGGATGACGAGCCGGAAGTTACGGTGATGACGAGATCAGGTCGTGTGGCCGAAGGAAAGGCACCAATGGCAGAGACTGAGATTGGAGAAGGTTCGGCTCCTAAGCCCGACGACCAAGTTCTTGAACAGTTGAAGAAGACGCAAGCTAAGTCTACGGTCTGGGAAGTTTTATGCCATTCTAAGTACCATCGTGAGAACCTGATGAAGGAGTTGCAGAATTTGGTTATTTCCACCGACACTTAGCCGACAGCGGTAGTAGGGGCAATTATGGCCCGAAAGAGGACTGAGATCACATTTACCGACGAGGATCTCCCAGAAGAGGGGAAGGCTCACAATAAGCCATTGTATATCCGAGCGGAAATCAACGGGAAGAAGACTAGCTGTGTTATGGTCGATGATGGATCGGCCATTAATGTTTGTCCTTTGAAGCTCTTGTCTAAGTTGGGAGTGGAGAGAGGAGATTTGACAGCTTCTGAAACAGTGATCAGAGCATACGATGACAGCCGTAGGCATATTGAAGGAGTTTTCAAGGCCAAATTGAAGGTAGGGCCGCATGAGGAAGAGACTGAGTTCACAGTATTGGACATCCCGGTAACTTTTGCTGTGTTGTTGGGACGCCCTTGGTTCCACAAGCTGGGAGGTGTGCCCTCCACGCTCCACCAAATGATTAAGTTCCCCTTCGGGGAGGAGATAGTAACAATTAGAGCTGAGAAACTGAGCTCGGTGGTAGCATTGGGAATTGAGCCTCAACTTTTCTCCGGATTCCAAGTCTCTGGGATTTACGAGTCGAGCATGACCACCGATGTGGTAAAGATGATGAAAGGAGGTTTCATCCCGGGAATGGGATTAGGAGCACACCATCAAGGGTTGTCGGAGTTTCCGGATTTTAAAAGTCAGAAAACCCGGAGGGGTTTGGGATATGAGCAGGGGAGTCCATCCAACATGAGTGCAGAAGGAAAAATAGGCTTGAGGAAGCATTTTGTAAGCGAGGGGCATGGAAAGCCATATTCGGGAACCTCCGAGTCGTGGACTAGCACGGAAGGAAAGATTCTGCCAGGGTTTGAAATCTTCAATGATGTCGCCGACTGGGGCAAAGGAAAGGCAAGCTGCTTTGTCGAGGAGATCATGATGCTGGATTCAAATACCGAGGAGCAGGTCATTACCATTGAAGCAACTGCAGGAGTGAGAGATGAGCCTAGTACCTCCAAAGTTTATGAGAAGTCCAAAGATATTGAGGATGAAAATTGTATTACTGCTTTGTTTGAGTCCGATGATGTAATCACCCACGCTATCAATGAAATGAATTCTGATTTTGCTTACTTGCTTGATGTTGATCATGATCATTCCATGCATTCTCATTCATATAACATGCCTACATTTGAAATCAATACAATAGAAATGTCAACTTTCAATCTTGGTACGGATGAAAATCCTAAACTTATACAAATTGCTCAAGAATTAACTATTGAAGAGAGAAAAGAATTTGAGAGAATAATTAAAAAATACGAAATTGTATTCGCGTGGACATACGAAGACATGCCTGGAATCGATCAATCAATCGTAACTCACCGTATTCCAACATATCCCGAGGCAAGGCCCGTAAAGCAGAAGCTCCGACGTATGAGACCCGAATGGGCAGATAAGATCAGAGAGGAGGTGAAGAAGCAGTTAGAAGCAGGATTCATCGAAGTGATCGACTATCCCCCTTGGGTCGCAAATGTAGTGCCCATTGCAAAAAAGGATGGCAAAGTGAGGATGTGCGTGGATTACAGAGATCTTAACAAGGCATGCCCCAAGGATGAGTTCGCCTTGCCTCATATCGATGTATTAATCGACAGTGCAGCATCAAGCGTCTTACACACAAATGTGGATGGTTTCATGGGCTACATGCAAGTTCAGATGGCCGAAAAGCACAAAGCGAAAACCTCGTTCACAACAGAGTGGGGAACATACTGTTACAGAGTGATGCCATTTGGTTTGAAAAATGCCGGGGCAACCTATCAGAGAATGGCCACGGCACTGTTCCATGACATGATACACAAAGAGGTAGAAGTCTACGTGGATGACATGATGGTCAAATCAGAGACAAGAGAAGGGCATTTTGCCGCACTCGAGAAGTTTTTGGCCCGAATTGCAGAATTCAAGCTAAGGTTAAACCCGAAGAAGTGCTTTTTCGACGTTTCGTCGGGGAAAATCTTAGGCTATGTAATCGAAAATAAGGGAATCGAGGTAGATCCTGATAAAGTAAAGGCTATACAAGAGATGCCGGCGCCGAGAAATGAGAAGGAAGTGAGAGGGTTTCTGGGGCAGGTTTAGTATATCAGCCGGTTCATAGCAAGACTCACCGCAATCTGCGAGCCAATCTTTAAGTTGTTAAGGAAAGACCAACCCGTCGTTTGGAATGATAAGTGTCAACAGGCGTTGGAGAGTGTCCGAAGTTACTTGTCTAATCCGCCAGTGTTGAGACCGCCTAAACTGGGAAAGCCACTTCTCCTCTATGTAGCAATTGAGGAGCGATCTATCGGAGCAATGTTAGCTCAAGAGGGAGACACCGGTGTGGAACACGCGGTGTATTATTTGAGTAAGAAGTTCCTAGAGTATGAGCTCAAATACAACATGATCGAAAAGACATGTGTGGCAGTGGTGTGGTTGACGAAGAAACTGCGGCACTATTTCCAATCATATAAAGTGATCATTATTTCTCGGATGGACCCCGTGAAGTATCTATACCAAACTCCATCCTTGACGGGGAAGTTAGCCAGATGGTTGTTGCTTTTGTCCGAGTTTGACATTGAATATGTGACGAAGAAGGTTATCAAAGGAAGGGCCGTGGCAGAGTTTCTGGCTAACCAACCCCTGAATGCAGAAGAGGAAGAAGTAAGCTATGATTTCCCCGATGAACATTTGAACGCAATCGAAGTCATACCATGGAAAATATTCTTCGACGGAGCAGTTAATTCGAGTGGAGCCGGAGTAGGAGTACTACTTATCTCACCGGAAGGAGAAAGAATCCCGATGGCGAAGAAGTTATCCTTCCCTCTTACTAATAATATGGCCGAATATGAAGCGTGCATTTATGGTTTGGAGTCATTAGCAGCACTGGGAGCGTCATATGTCGAAATTTAGGGTGACTCCAAGTTGATCATCGAACAGGCACAAGGAAACTGGGAAGTGAGAGAAGAAAGGCTACGTCCATATCTAGATCAGCTAGAAGGGTTGGCACGAAGATTCAAGGAATGTCGTTTCTATCATATTCCTCGAGCACAGAACCAGGCGGCGGATGCCTTGGCTACTTTGGTGTCAGTTTGGGACAACCCCCGGAACCTTGCTTCGAAACCATTGGTATTGAGAAGATCTCACAAACCGTGCTACGAAGACGTAATGCTGTTAGGGGCAGATGAAAAACCGTGGTATTTCGATATCGTGAACTTTATGAAAGATGGAACATATCCGGCAGAGTCGGAACCTAGGGATCAAGCTGTGATTAGAAGGCTAGCCCGTCAGTTCGTCATCCACAACGACTTGCTTTACAAAAGGCACGTTGATGGATTATAACTAAGATGCTTGGATGCGGGGGAAGCCCGCGAGGCGATGGAATCAGTACATTCGGGAATTTGTGGAGCCCATATGGGAGGAGCAGTACTAGCTAAGAAAATTATTAGGCAAGGCTTTTATTGGCTCACCATGGAAAGAGATTGTAACGAGTATGCGAAGAAATGTCACGATTGTCAAATCCACGGCGATTGCAGTCATCTTTCGGCCATGGAATTACACGTACTAGCACCTATTTGGCCATTCGCTGCTTGGGGCATTGACATCATTGGCGAAGTAAGGCCTAATGCTTCAAATGGATATAAGTTTATTGCAGTCGCCATCGATTATTTCACCAAGTGGGTAGAAGCAGAGTCGTTTAGCAAACTGGGATCCAAGCAGATGAGAAAGTTCATTGAAAGACACTTGATCACCAGGTTCGGAGTGCCTCATCACATGATCACGGATAACGGAGTCCAGTTTCAAGGGGAAGTAAGGAATCTTTTCCGAGAATATGGCATTGAACATCACAGGTCTTCTCCGTACCGTCCACGAGCTAATGGGGCAGTAGAAGCAGCTAATAAGAACCTTAAAAGGATCCTCATAAAGACGGTGGAATCACATCGGAATTGGCATGAGCACCTCCCACTCGCGTTGTGGGCTTATCGCACGACAGTCAGAACCTCGACTGGGGCAACACCATTCTCCTTGGTATACGGAACAGAAGCAGTCCTACCGATTGAGATCGAAAAGCGATCGTTGAGAATCGCAGTGGAAGCAGAAATTCCCGAGGCGGAATGGGTAAAGAGGCGATGCGAGCAGTTGGCTTTAGTTGATGAGAAAAGGATGGAAGACCTTTACCATGTACAGTTGTATCAAAGAAGGATAGCTCGGGCTTTCAATAAAAAAGTCAAGACTAGCCCTATCAAAGAAGGAGATCTGGTGCTGAAACAGATCCGTGTGACGCACACCGACCCGAGGGGGAAGTTCAGGCCTAACTGGGAAGGACCATTCGTCGTGAAGAAGATACTAAGCAAAGGAGCGATGAAGTTAACCACAATGGACGGCATGGAATTCTCCGAACCTACCAATCTGGATAGGCTTAAGAAATACTTTTCGTAAAAAAAAAAAAAAAAAAAAGAAAAATAAAGAAAAATTCCCGATAGGTTGAAAACCCGCAAAGGGCGACCTATGCAACAATAAGGGAAATCCCAATGGGTGAAAACCCGAAAGGGCGCTCATTTAAAAATTTCGGGATAGTAAAAGGAGAGGAGGAAAATCGCCGGGATCCGAAAACCGAAAGGCGGGTCCTGGTAACAATAATTATAACTTGAGCAATTACAAAAACAATGTATAAGAGACTAAGTATTTCTGTTGTTTGTAAATAAATAAAGGCATGAATATATTTGACGAGAATGATTGGAATCATCATAATCTACTGAATGCATGGTAATATGAATCACGAGTTATACATTTCCTATCCTACTTTTCACAAGAAGCCTACCTACTATCCACCCCACTCCCTATACATCAGCTATACATCGGAGAAACCCTAATAAAAGCTACAAAGCAACAATGAAAGCTACGAGCCTAATACGGAAGGAAGTCCCAATAGTTCTCAAAATCTCTCAGGTGAGATGCCCGCTCCGCAGATAGTGTCTCCTCGGCAGCACGCGCTCTCTCATCAGAAACCCGTACTCTCTCATCAGCAGCTCGTGCTCTCTCCTCTGCAGCAAGGCGTCTAATCGACTCATCACGCGCCCTCTCCTCGATGGCAAGGCGACCCTCAGTCTCCCGTCGCATCACTCCCGACCAGTGGTCGTTCCTCTCTTGATACACACGACCAACTCGGGCATCAGCTTCCCGCACTAGCTCACTCTGTCTCCGCTCATGGGCATGAAGATCACTCTACAAAAAAAAAAAAAACAAAAACAAACAAAAAACAGATAAGAGGCAGCATAGGCAAAAACATAAATCATACATACATGCATACATTTCACTACACTAAAGTACAATAATGATACATACCAGGTGGTCGGTGCAGCGCAAGCTGAGGCAATCTAGTAGGAAGCTGGATAGATCCACGTAGTCTGTACAGGTCTCCCTAGTGGTCAGTGAAGCGTCCGAGGGATCAAACGGGACCCTCGAGGAGAAGATAGGAGGGGCCGCCTCAAATCCCGCATAAGGTGTCCCAGACTCGTCATAGCGGATCGTAGCATAATCCCTCCCGTAGCCTGGTATAGGCACGCCTATGGACGATCTCTCCGGTCGGGCTGCGCTGGAGGACTCGCCGACAAAGTAGGGCTGCTCGCGCGCTGGTGTCTGAGTCTGAGTGCCATCAAAAAAATCAGATAAGTGGGCACTCCTCCAAGATCCCTCCTGCAAAAAAAAAAAAAACACACACAATAAAACCTCCGAGCATATCATGAATAAAATGAAAAGAGGGCGGAATCACTTACCGGAACCTCCGCCTGACCAAAGATGGCCTCGACCGCCTCTCTCGAAAACACGTCCGCCACTGGATCTACCTCCATCGCTGCCGCCGAGGCATCCCTCGCGCTCAGTAAAGTAGACAAATAAGGCTCGCGGCCCCCGGTATGAATCCAGACCACTCTACCGACAAAACGGCGGGTCAGATCTCGACGAATGGTCGATAAGGGCAGAGTCCGTACCGCGAACATAGAGATGGGGATCTCACCCGCCGTCCAATGAGCGTCTCTAACCCCGGTAATGCCTCGATCCCCTAGATACCACGCCCGCACGCAGGGGCCGGTGAGCACACACTGCTGCTCCTGGATCATCGACACGTATGCATACTCAGGGCCGAAGTCGAGGTCATCCCACCTGAACTGAATCTAAAGCAAAATACACAAAAAGAAAGTCAGAATGGCTCAAACCAAAATCTGGCACGATGGGGCAAAACCTACCTGACTCAGGGTCAGCGAGTCGATCCGATCCAGAAGCCGCGACACTGTCCGACTCCTCTCAGTGCTCAAGTCGAAGTCCCTCCATCGAGTCATAAATGGCGGCCTCGGCACTCTCGGTCAAGGTCGAGACCGGCTAGGAAGGATGTGTCTCTCGTATGCCCACACCTGCGGTAAAAACAAGGACTAGGAGTGTGAAAAATGCGAAAAAGATAAGACGGATAAGTCAAGAAGGCGTCACGTACTAGCAGGGCAAAGGTATAACCGCCGAAGTCCTTGCGCTTCCGGCAAGTCAGATCCAAGAACTTGTAAAGAAAGGCTAAGCCTGCCCCTGCCCAATCATAAGAAGCCGCTGCATCCAGATCGCTAAGTGCCTGAATAAGACCTGCGTGTACCTTCCCGCCCTTCGTGCGGAAAATCGTCTCACTCAGAGCATATACTAAGAAACTACGAACCGCCAGGTCGGTAGTGTCAGTCTCGTAGAAATCACGTCTACTCAAGAGGCTCGCGGTAGAGACAAACTTCGCCGGAGTAGACTTGGCGCATAGGCGAACTCCCGGTCCAATCAAGGTAGCAAGCCTAGCGGAGTCGACCCGTGGTCGCATCATACCAAAGTGGAAAGGGACGGGAGTGTTGCTCCCTCGCAATCCTGTCAACAGCGAAAAATCTCGAGGCGAGATGGTCATCTCCCCAAAGGAAAGGTGGAAGGTGTGGGTCGAGTCAACCCACCGCTCGCATAAGGCCCGTAGGCCAAAAGGATCGCATACCCCGTTGGTGCGGGGCAGCGCTGCAATAAAGGGCTCGAAGCCCAACTCCTGCACACGGGCTCTCGCCGCGGCACCTAGCCTATCATACCATGAGAGAACCTCGGCGGTGGTCCCCGAAATCTCAATGAACTAAAAAGAACAAGATAAGAAAATTTAAATACAGCTCCTAAAGCAGGCAATTGAAAAGAACGCGTTAAGACTATGTATTCTTCCATTTTCTAACCTAGAGACATCCGATCAATTAGGACCAATTTTCTGCAAAAATCTCTCATGTAGGGTCCTTCACGTAAGGTTGAGTCAATTCTTTGATCCACTCTCGTCTGCGGCGACGAGGAGAATAGATTAGGTTCTACTATTCACGTGCATTAGCTAAGTTTTTACTATTCACGTTTTTACTATTCACGTGCACTATTCACGTTGTCACTATTCACGTTCTACTATTCACGTGCGTTAGCTAAGTTTTTACTATTCACGTTCTACTATTCACGTGCGTTAGCTAAGTTTTTACTATTCACGTTGTCACTATTCACGTGCATTAGCTAAGTTTTTACTATTCACGTTGTCACTATTCACGTGCACTATTCACGTTTTTACTATTCACATCGTTTTTACTGTTAACATGCATAATTTCGTAGTGTACTATTCACATGCATATAGCGCGCATTCTTACAAAAACAAACAGGTATTACGTGTAAATAAAGGAATTCACGTTTTCTAGCTAAAGTCCTCTAAGGCAGTCTAAGAGTTGGCATGCAAATCATGTTCGTATAGGAATGCTAAAGCCTAGAGTTCAAATCAAATAAAAGTGAGAAACCACTTACCTCGTTGCAGCGTGTCCTGCTCAAGTGTGTTGTAGGGTCGTGGAAGGTATCCACTCTATCCAGGTTTACGTAAACCTCGTCCATGCCTCTGGTGCCATCCCATTCGTCTAAATCCATCCCGAGAATAATCCAAATTGAAGTCTAGTGAGAGAAAGAGGAGAGAGAAGGTGTGGGGTTGAAATGAAACCCCACCACCTTATATAGGAAAAGGGAATGGCATTCCCGTAAATAGTGAAAAAAGTACGATTTGACATAAAGGTAAAAAGTAAATAATTAATTACCAGGTGCACAGACCTCCGATTTGCAGTCCGTTTCAGCCTGCATTTCTCCCAGACAGTGACTAACATTGTCAAAACATCAATTCCAGACAACAGCTAATTTTTACAGAATAGTGACACCAGTCGAAATACAGACGACAGTCAACAGAAAAACAATCAGTAGTCTATTTCATTTCGGACTCAGACGTGTGCCCATCGAATCGTCGAGATGATAGCTCTAGTGAGAGAGTACAGACAACCGTGTGGTAAGAAAATCCAGAAACAGAACCCGCTTTTTTGCCATTTGACTCACGGTCGCAGACCGAAGTTGCTTTTGAGCCATTTGACTCTCGGTCACAGACTGGAGTTGCTTTTGAGCCATTTGACTCTCGGTCGCAGACCGGAGTTGCTTTTGAGCCATTTGACTCACGGTCGCAGACCAGAGTTGCTTTTGAGCCATCTGACTCACGGTCGTAGACCGGAGTTGCTTTTGAGCCATCTGACTCACGGTCGCAGACCGGAGTTGCTTTTGAGCCATCTGACTCACGGTCGCAGACCGGAGTTGCTTTTGAGCCATCTGACTCACGGTCGCAGATCGGAGTTGCTTTTGAGCCATCTGACTCATTGTCGCAGACCGGGGTTGCTTTTGAGCCATATTTACCTAAGATCGTAGACTAGGGTAGCGGTTTAGCCATTATCCCCACAGTCGTAAATCAGGGTAGCCGTTTAGCCATTATCCCCGTAATCTTGAAATAGGGTAGCAGTTTAGCCATTATCCCCGTAATCTTGAAATAGGGTAGCTTTTTAGCCATTATCCCCGTGATCTTGAAATAGGGTAGCTGTTTAGCCATTATCCCCGCGATCTTGAAATAGGGTAGCGGTTTAGCCATTATCCCCACAGTCGTAAATCAGGGTAGCTGTTTAGCCATTATCCCCGTAATCTTGAAATAGGGTAGCCGTCTAGCCATTATCCCGCGGTCATAAACTAGGATAGCTATTTAGCCATTATCCCCGCGATCGTGAACTAGGGTGCAGCCCGAAGCAGAGTCTGATGCAGTCAGAGAGCAACGCCAGAGCGCGCAGCGCAAAGGTCAGGCATGTTTCCTCCTACTCGTTACGTGACTTTTACTTTTATATGTTTACATTGCATGTGTTACGTTAGCAAAAACGTTTTCGAACCACACACATCACTGTCAAAATAGAAAAGTAGGGGCAACTGTAGACACCGAGTCGGAGGACCTGTGACGAAAACCTGAAACAAGACGGTCGAAGCGATTGATTCCAGAAGTTTTGAAAAATATATAAAGAATAATAAGCTGAGGAAAATTAACGGCACGGCGCGGGAACGCAACGGCATCCCGCACGCGGACGACGATGGTCGAACACCCGCTTGACGGCTCGAGACGTGCGCGCGGCGTCCGTCGGACGCACCGCGAGTGGCACGCTCTCGACGCCCGGGACAATGCCTGGGACCGCTGGCGGTGCCCACCCTCGTGGGCCGTTGAGCACACGTGCCTGGCGGCGCGAGGCGCGCGTTCGGCGGCCGCGACGCGCGAGCGTCTAGCTGCGCGGAACGCGCGCTCGGCGGTCAAGGAGTGCACGCGTCCGACGGCGCGGGGCACGCCCCGGGGGTCGCCGGGCGGGCACCCAACCACGTCGGGCGAACGCCCAACGCGTCGGGCGAACGCCCAACGCGTCGGGCGGACGCCCGACGAGGGTTGGGCGCGGGCGCCCAACCTCGCGTTGGGCGATCGCCCAACGCCGTTGGGCGATCGCCCAACGCCGTTGGGCGATCGCCCAACGCCGTTGGGCGATCGCCCAACATTGTTGGGCGACCGCCCAACAAGGTTGGGCGGTAGCCCAACACTAGGTTGGGCGGCCGCCCAACCACAATGGGCGACGCCCAATTTTTTTGGGCGTCGTCCATTGTTCCGGGATCCGTTTCCCTATATAAGGGCACAGATCCCAAGGTGAAGGGAGGCTTTTTTTTGGGGGAAAACTTTCTCACTCTAAACATTTTTAGAGAGAGAGAGAGTGGATTTTTTTTTGAGAAAAATATTTTTTTCTCAAAAATTCCAAATTTCCTAAGTTCAATTTTTACTAAATTTTTATTAATATCGGGAGCTCGCGGTTCGTGGAATCAATCGGCTTCGACTGTCAGATACCGAATCAAAGGTATTATCCGAGGACTAGACTCTTTATTTTATTTAATTTATTCTCTCCTTCTATTTATTTTTTTATGCTATAGTTTTTATTCCTTTAGTTATTTATTTATTTTGTCACGTTTTATTTAATTAACGTATTTATTTAATTTTCGTTTCGTGTTAAATAAAACTCGGGTTTTGTTTTAAAATAAAAACCTCATTTTGGATATCCCAATACGAACCGTGATCCGATAAAAAGGTAGTTCGGGTATCGAAAATATTGTAATTATAAGTTTTTAATTTAAAAGAGGTTTTCAAATAACGTTTTAAAATAAAAACATCGTTTTAGGAACTTCCGTTTTCGACTATGATCCATCTTTGGTAGTTCGGAAGTCCAAAACGATTGAATTAGATTTAATTTAAAGCTTTTGAATAAATCTGGAAAATATTGGAGTGCTGCTGTAATTTGCCAATTCTGTCACTAAATGCTGTTTACCGACGGATTTTCCGTCGGTAAATCTGCCAAAATGTAAAAAATGCCATTTCGGTCCCTTTTTCTTAACTTTTAGACTTTTAATCCTTAGTATATAAATATATAATAATGTAATATATTCTTCTCAAATTGTTTTAAAACTTCAACATATATAATTATTTTAGGAGATTGGTATTCCATTTTTTATTCTAATTTTTTGTATATGTACATATTACTTTCTTTTTATTATTATTACATTAAATTCTATTTTAAATGTTATTTACTTGGGCATTTTGGGAGATAATTAGTAGATATTGGGGGATGAACATATAGTCTTTTTGACATTAGGATTATATTAGTTATGTATATATATAGTTTTGGGGTATATTTGGGTTATCTTAATTATTGTTAAATAAAATTGTTTTGAGTGATAAAGGCTATTTTCCTATTTATGAATTTCATTCACTATTTTCTTATGTTTAAAGTATAAATATATTATTTTCATTATTCTTTCTTATATATGTATTAGATAATATATTTTCTTTTACTCTTATTTTATGTCTCTTGGGCTAAAATGTGTAAATATATATCTATATTATTTTCTTTATTTCTTTTGGTCATCTATAAGTCCATGTTTCAAATGGGCTTCACTTGGAAAAATTAAATTTTGGGCCTAATGTGTTTATTGATGTAATTATAATAGTTAGAGAGTCCATTAAATAAGTGGGGAAAATAAGTCACAAAAAGAGAGTTTTCAATTAAATTATTTAAGCTAATGAGCTTTCTTAAATCTCTAATGTAGATAAATAGAGTCATTTTGGTTGATATTTCAAATCGTTTTCTAAACACCACGTTTTAAAACCTTAGTCCGTTCCAACGACGGATTAAGCGAACATTGTAATCAAAATCGTTTTCTTTGTTAATAATGGAGATTTTGAATCGCTTTCTTAATGAATTTGTACAAAATGAAATTGACTTGTATGTTTAACCACGTTTTCTTATTAAAAGGCTTTTACTTTAACGTTTTCAATTACTCGAGTCGTTCCAACGGCGACTCGGGTAAGCTTCATCAAACGGGGTTTTAAAACGTACCTAAATCGTTCCAACGGCGATTAAGGTGCGAACCATGTAATAAATATCGTTTTGGGGAAATAAGTTAATGTAGAATAGACACACAACATAACATTTAAATACGGTTGTAAATAAATCACTTCTTTCTTCCCCCTCTCTGTGTATGTATAAACATAAATGGGTGATTCTTTACTGATGTGGCTTTTCAATATCATATGCTCAAAATGGTTTCCAAAAAGAGAAAGAAAAGGGTTTCAAATGAATTTTAAACTTAAAGAAGTATACGATTAGTCCGTTATCGCCTAACATGCTGAGTAGGAGGCCGGTGGTTCATAACCGGGCGATGTCGGGGTGCCTAGTAGCCTTTCTCTGGAAAGGAGCTAGCCTTCTCGGCTCGTACCTAAGTTTCCCGAACCCACACCGGTCTCCCGCAAGGGATCGGTGTTCATTTTCCCATTCGTGGGTGGCGACTCTTCCATATCTCCGAGCTCCGGTCCTGCCGAGCAGCTTGATTCCGCGATTGGTTGCTTTCGGCGCCAATCACCGCTTACGTCGCCATGAGGTTGTCCACCCCCCGGTCCGCCCGGGAGATTAGGCCGCGACACCTCGTCTAACAGCTGTCCTTTTTGTATTTGCTGTCACTTGAGTCAGCCTTATACTTATCAAACTTTCTGTAAGGCTTTTTAGAGTATTTGTCACTCTTCCTGAATAGCCTTTTCATCTTCCTTGTGAACATAGCCATCTCCTCATCGTCAGTTGAACTCCCGTCAGTGGAGTCAGCTTTCATGACAAGGGATTTCTGCTTCTTGTCTTCAGATTTTTCCTTCACCTCAAAGTTTTTCATGGATATCTCATGGGTCAGCAATGAACCGATGAGTTCGTCATATTTGTAGGTGGTTAAATCCTGAGCTTCCTCAACTGCTGTCTTCTTTGCTTGCCAATCTTTAGGAAGACTCCTGAGTATCTTTTTGACTTGTTCTTCCTCAGTGAAGATTTTTCCAAGTCTCTTGAGCTCATTAATGATGTTGGTGAACCTTGCATTCATGTCTGAAATGCCCTCATCATTGTTCATCTCGAACAGCTCGTACAGTCTCATCTGCTGATTCACCTTGGACTCTTTTACTTTATTTGTTCCCTCGTAGGTGACTTCCAGCTTTCTCCAGATCTCTTGTGCCGACTCACAACCTAAGATTTTATTATATTCTGTAGCATCGAGCGCACAGTGAAGCATATTGATAGCCGAAGCGTGATTTTGAAGCTTCTTAAGATCATCCTCTGTCCATTTGGCCTCAGCTTTTACAACTGTTTGGCCAGCCATAACCTCGACAGGTACAAATGGGCCTTGGACTATAGATAGCCAGGCACTCATGTTTGTAGCCTGAATGAAGTTTTTCATCCTATTCTTTCAGAAGGTATAGTTTGACCCGAAGAATAGGGGAGGCCTAGTAATGGACAGCCCCTCAGGCAGTATTTGAGTTGTTTGGTTTCCAGGGAGAAACCGAGTGCTGTTTTCGCCCATGGTAGGGATCAGCTCAAGGTTGTTAGACCTTTTAGAGTGAGCTTTTAAGCTCTGATACCACTTGTTGGTCCCTTGTAAGGTTGCAAGTATAGTTCCAAGGGGGGGTTAGGAACTATTTAAACTTTTTTGCAATTAGGGCAGACTTCTTTTTCTAAGGAAAAAGGTTTTAACAGCGGCACTGAGTAAACAGTAAGATACTGGCTTAGTCAACTGGTGACTAGGTCAGTTTCTTAGCTTGAGTCAGGAGATAGCACTTAGAGTCTATTCCTGAGCTCAGACGTTCAACGCGCACAACTCAACTTGACCTATTTACTTGGTCAGTTTTTGGTTATTTTAAGCAAGCAATATATATAAGGAGTTAAAGGTAAGAAATACTTCACTCAGCAGATTTATCCAGGTTCGGCTTCTTCTAAGCCTGCGTCCTGTCCCCGGAACACGTTCCGAGATTTCGAATCCTCTACTGAGCTCTTTAAGGGTAGAGCCTCAAACCTTTTACAATCTTAGCAACTCAGTATGACAAGAGTACCTTCCTCTATACCTCTACTCAATCCTAATCTCTTGCTGAGTACTAAAACCGAGTACTCAGCCTCTCCTTTCTATCTCTAGAAATGATAAGTGTTTTGTCCTATACAAAGATTTGCTAAGACACTTTAGACGATTGAAACAATCACTCTAGACTTTTACACAGATATAAGAATTGTAGTGTAAGATTTGCTTTGCTTCTTTGCTTGCAGAACTTGTAGAAATTTGGTCAGCGTAATGGCTTGATCAAGTTCTGTGTAGAGTGAAGCTTCTGATGGCACTATTTATAGAGACGTCTGGGCATCGGTCATTTCGAATTTCGAAATAACCGTTGGAGGGAAACGACTATATGTCGTTGTCATCCTGACTTGCTCAGAGCTCTCGGCCAATCAGAATTGTGTATCTTCTGTCCTCGGTCAGCTCAGCAGACTGTCTCTCCTTTTATGGTAAAGTCAACTGGACAGCATACTGTGTCGTCTGAACTTTGCCCAAAAGGGGAAATACTTTGTCTGGAAGTTTTCCTTTGCCAGCTACTGTCTTGTACGCTTTGTCGAGACTTACTCAGCAGCTTCATCTTGAAGTTGTTCCCGAAGGTCTTCTAGATCCTTCCTTTTGCTGAGTTGCGTTTTGTTCAAAACGGCAACGTCTTGACACACGCGGGCCGAGTTGTACTGAGTTGTTTGACTTGGGCCTTGGCTTCCGTATTGGGCTTGGGCATTTTAATTCTTATGTCTTATAACAGTTTTAACTCAACATTGAACAAACACATTAGTAGAATAAATCAAAGCATTTAAACTTAGTGTGTTTAGAATATGTATTTTAAATTATACTTAAACAATTTTGTCAAATCAAAATTATGTGGAAAGGTGTTTCAACAACTACCTCAAGAACTCCGGCGGCAACTCCTCCTAACGGCCGTTCGACACTCGGCGGCGCACGCTCTACGGTTTTCTTCCTTTTTCTCGTAGAAGAAGCGCTCTCCTCTCCCGCGATTGCCCGTCTTTTTCATTTTACGTCCCGCGTTCGCGAGGCGTCACGCAGCGTAAAATCACCCGGGGTCACTGGCGGCAATCTTCTTAGGTCTCCCCGTGAAGAACCCTCTGACATACTCCCCCTCCCCAGAAAAAACAACTAGACAAAAGAGCGAAAGATAGGAGAAATGAGAGGTACGACTGACCTCACAAAGGTTACGACAAACGTCGTAAGGAATGATCAGCAAAGCTCCGTCAACTAATTTGCCCGATACCCAGCAAGCACGACTAAAATGGCAGAGCACCGACGGAACGATCGGCAGGAAATAGCGGCTTCAAAAGTGAAACGAGACGGTCCAAAAACAAAAAGGGAAGAAACTCTGGCGAAATAAACCGAAAAAGAGGGTTTCCCCCTGCATTTTTATAGCCAACAAAAAACGGAGGCACCGACAACGCACGATATTCAAGGTTTTTTACGGTGCATGCAGGGGCATTTAATAAAGGGGCAATAAATTACGCACTAAAATCCACGAGCGCATGCATAGTTCTGAAAGGTCTCAATGAGGAAATCGAGCACCTTCCATCCAGCTGTCCACCACTCGTTAAAAAGGGAATAAATGCTATTAAATCGGTGTCCCCTCGCATGAAATACTCGGCTAACCTCGCCGGGGGGGGGGACTACTTGATTCGGAATGTCACTAAGCCCCAAGAGGCCCAACAATGTCCGACCACCGAATGGGCCAGGACGGTAGGAGGCCCGCAGGAACAAGTCAATCCGCTATAAATAGGCCAATGAAGGAAGAAGAAGGGATCGGGTAACTAATTTCCTACCTCATTAACATTTGATTACTAAGCTCTCTAGAACGGCTAACTGTCTTAATCTTCGGAGTGTCCGCAGGGACCGATCCCCGCACAGAGCCGACCCCTGAAGAAGCCAGACCTGCCCGACGGAGATCCAGATCACTATTCCGCATTCCCAGATTATATATATTTATAATTTATAATAATAAAAAATTTGTCAATTACTAGCCCATGAATTAAAGTAATAAAAGAAAGTAAAAGTTAGAGAAAGATGAAAAAAGATAAAGCGAATGAAATCCAAAATTCGCAGATAAATATATATAAAAAGCATAATAGATAGTAAAACCAAAACCAAAGTCTCCATCAATTTTTAATTTTTTTTTGCATCTTGAATAAAAAAATGTGCAGATTTATACAATTTTAATGGATAAAATTTAAGAAAATAAAAATATTTAAACAATTATTTTAAAAATAAATAATAACTTGTTCCCTAACGATTATTCTTCTCACTGCTTTTTCTTTTTTCAAGAATTCTAACTATTGTTTTTTCCAAATATAATATTTGAATATATGCAATTAATCTTCTATAATAAGTGAAGTATTTCCGAAACCCAATCAAAAGGGGTCCAAAGTTTTTTTTTTTTAAAAAAAGGGTCCAAAGTTAAAACGTAGTGATGGAGAGTGGTTGTTTGTGGATCAATTTTCGCTATGAGAGATTACCATCCTTCTATTTTTATTGTGGAATTACCGGACACTTGGACAAATTCTGCCAATTGCTGTTTGACAATCCTGATGATCCTATTGAGAGACATTTTGGCAGCCATCTATGTGCCCAACCAAGAAGAATGACTACCCAAATTGGAAGAGGATGGCTGAGGAATCCATTGGAGGCAGTTGATGAGGATAATTTAGACAGTTCAAATGTTGATGAAGTTCCTGCAGGAGATAAGTCTAAATCCAGGGCATTTAAGAGCAAGAATATACCAACAAGTGGTGGCCCCTCCCGAATTGACAGTTCAAACAATAAGGAGAGTCAGAATCCCTGTGTTGAAGACGGACTTATTCACGATCCAAAATGGCCACGCATGGAGAATGTCAGTATGGAAGTAGAATCTTATATCCTATCAAAAAATGAATATGGGGCGGGTCCTGGAGTCCAGGCCTGCCTGGGGTTATGAGTCTCATAAGATAGAACTGTTGTGGGCTGAGCAACCCACGGACATTTAGTGTTTTAAAGGATCTGGTGCAGGTCCACAGGCCCATGTTAGTGTTTTTTATGGAGACAATGGTTAACTCAGAACGCATCTCAAAAATATATAAACAGCTTGGTTTTGACATTAGTTTTACAGTGGATAGTATTGGACATGGTGGTGGTCTAGCTCTACGATAGAAGGGTCAGATTTTAGTATCAGTTATTTCCCACTCTACAAATTATATTAATGCTCTTGTTACAAGTACAAATCTTCCTGACTGGCGTTTCACTGGTTTTTACGGCTCATCGGAGAGAAATCGTAGATGTGAATCATGGGATCTTCTCTGGTCCCTATCCGACGGCACCCTATTACCTTGGTGCTGTATTAGAGAGTTCAACAACATCCTAAGTCAATATGAGAAATGAGGCGGCCGAAGACATCCGAATAATCTTTTGGAAGGTTTTAAACAGGCTATCAACGACTGTAATTTATTCACGGTTCCTATGCTTGGACATCCGTATACATAGAAAGTTAGTAGAGGTTCATCGAGATGGATTCAGGAATGCCTTGATCGAGCACTTGTTAATGCGCCTGGAAAACTCATTTCTCCCATTCCACACTACAGAATATCACAACAGTAGCATCAGATCACTCTAGACTTCTATTACAGCTCCGCCTATGGATAAAAAGCCCCTCTATAAAGCGATTTCGATTCAAAAATGCCTAGATCAGGGAACCACTTGTGCTACATTAGTTCAAGGATCTTGGAAAAACAGTGTCTCATAACCATTATTGCAAAAGTTAAATTCTTGTTCTTCAGCATTGCAAGCATGGAGTAAATCGATTGACAGTAAATTTACATCAGATATCATAGACATTCAAAATCAGTTGGATCGGTACAAAGGCAGATTGGATACATTTGGAGTGGCTCGGTTTAGAGCAGCGTCTGAACAATACATCTTGTTGCTAAAAAAGCAAGAATCCTTTTGGAAACAAAGAGCTAAATTATTCTGGTTGCAAGGGGGCCATTCCAACTCACGATACTTTCATTCATATGCATCGTCCAGGCATAAGAACAATAGCTTCTCGGCCTTGAAAGACACCAATGGTACATGGTGCAGTTGGGGTACGGGTTTAGAAGGAATTCTCACTGATTACTTTCAAAATATTTTTAGCAGTCACACAACAGAAGATTCGGCTATTATGCAACTCATCCAATCCCGGGTGACACCAAAACAGAACATGTTAGGCAAATTTCGCAAGTGCACGGTTCCGCTTGTAGTAATAATAAAATATCATTCCCACAGAGAACGCTGATTAACTACTATAGCGGATTTAATTTATAAATTCGTTTTCTCTTGGTTTATAGAGAATAAATTTGATTTGGAAAATAGTTTTGTTTAGAAAGAATGATAATAATACCTAAATTATATTTCCTAAGTTTCTATTCCGTGCATAGCTCGGGATAGATACAGATTTTATAAGTTTAAACCCGAAAACACTTTCCAAACTTACTGCAGTTGTATCAGATAGAAATATTTAATCCAATCTCTCGATCCAGGATTAAATAACTTGGATGTTTTTAGATAGATAATTCTAATTCCTCGACCTATCATAGTGAATTAGAATTAAGAATTAGAAACGAAACAAGTGAATCATGTGAACACTTATCCTTTTATGAACTGAATCTCTTCTAACTTCATAAAATGATAACTATTCCCATGTCTTGCTTAAATGGATTTCCCTAGAATATTCATAAAAGCAGTAATAGAATTTGATGATGAACATAGAATAATTTGCATTTTGATTGAATTGTAATTTTGATAAACAAGTGTTTGACAGAGTTAATGATTTGTCAAAAGTAAAGAATACATAGAATAAAGACTCTAACAGATGATAGTATAGGGGTTGTGAATCCTTTTACTGTCTCTGTAAGGTTTGTCAGGCCTCTGAGCGTCTTCTTCTTTTATATCTTGTATCTTGTATCTCGAGGAAGTGTATCTCTCGATCTTGCTTCTTTCAATGTGAAGGAAATTAGGGCTAAGGTATAGCAGCGGAAATATAAAATTTTTTAGCCTATTTCCTTTTAACCATAGGATCCGTTAATCGTTATTTCATATAAAGAGGGATAAGAAGGAATACCTTTCGATGAACAATCTACCGTTGTTAAAGAAGCGCCCACAATTCTTCTCTGAGGTTCCAACCGCAAAGTAGAATACGGTGAGGTTAAGATAAAATCAACCCTTATGAGATGCAACCAAATTAGATTGCCTCTAATTAACCAACACAAGATCAAGGAGAAAGAGGGATGAATAAGATCAATCAATCGATGGAATGCCGTATGAATTCTTGTCCACGAACTAGGGGATGGGAATTCTTTTTTCTCTCTCTAATTAGCAATTTCGAAAATCACTATAAGGGGGAGGGATAGGCTTAGTCGAAATTCCTATAGGGAGGGGGTATATATAGTTGCTTGTATCTAAACCCTAGTTAGATAGGAATAGGTTACTTAATAGGAATCCAATTCGGAATAGGATTCCTAATTATTATCTCACTATATATCTAATATATTTAGGATAATAATAAATAATCTAATTGGATAATAATAGGAGTATATTAATCTAATTAAAACTCCTAATTTAATTATCTCTTAATTAATTTAATTCATAATCCTACTCAAATTAGGATTAATGGAATAAAATTAATTCCTTATTTCTATATATAAATTCCGGCCCCCTCCATATATTTGGGCCTTACTGGGCTCAATTGGGCTTCCATCTATTAATCATATCCATCTCTCTTTTGGTTCCAAGTCTTATGTGTGATCCATTAGGTCCTTACTACTTCTGGCCGTATGCAACTATTAAATTAATTTCTTCAAGAATTATATTTAATCCTTGCATAACGGATTGATGTGCTGAGTATGTTATAGGCAAGTCTGTAATCATTCCCCCAGAGTCCGTTAAGAAGACAGGTTGATTCTGTCGTTAACCCTTCCGTATTAGTTACGGTATAATACGATCCTTTATCAACTACATCCTTGAACTGAATCTTATGACTATGGGTAATGTCAAGTCACATATAGCGAGACGTTCGTTTTACTTGTTCTTGGCCGAGTCAACTCAAAAGATAGGTTAAGTGAAATCTGTATTTCTACTCTTAAGCTATCACCTTGCAAGGGTTTAGAGTCGAGTCTTCCACAAGCGATCCTTGGATGTATCTCCCATTAATCGGGAGTGATAAATGCTCAATCCAATGTATAACTACCCTGAAATTACTTCCTGTGACACCCAACCTTTGCAGTTCACACCCCAGAGTCATCTCTGTTAAGGATCGTGGGACCGCAGGATCAAAGTCTCACATTCAGTAATTCAGGATGACCAATTAACATTCTTTTGAGTCTGAGGATTAGTTATACCTAGTAATACCAATGAGATGAATAGTTGACAAGGATGAATCTACCCATCCTGTTATCTCAAGTCGGATCCCCAATCCTAATGAACAACGTTTCACCGGATCTATGTAACTGTCCAAATATCTATATATATGAAGCTTGTGAGATCAGCTTTCTGTCGGACAGAAGACATTGTTACATACAAGTCTCAACTGTGATATATCAATCCTAAACATATCACTTGACTTGGGGTGGTTTTAAGTTTATTAGTTTATTATAAAGTTTTGTCTCACTTCATGCTTGTATGAACACTTTATAATCACTTTAAACAAACTTACGGATTTCCTTTTATTAGACTTTATTTAGTGCTTAAAAGGGATTGCCTTTATATAGTTATAAAACATATATCTCATTAAAACAAATGATATAAAGAACAATTCATTTACAATAAGTTTGTATCCCGCAACAATTGACTATAGGACACTAAACCCCAACATACTCCCACTTAGACTAAAGCCAATTGTTTCTAAAACTTATCCCAGTAGAAGTTAAATGACGATCATGTACTTTCTAGGTTAAAGGCTTTGTCAACGGATCTGCAACGTTGTCCTCTGTAGGTACTCTTTCTATTCTCACATCTCCTCTAGCCACAATCTCTCTAATGATGTGGTATCGCTTTAGGTAGTGCTTGGATGCATTATGAGACCGTGGTTCCTTTGCTTGCGCAATGGCTCCATTGTTATCACAGTACAGAGTAATGGGATTGACAATGTCAGGCACCACTCCTAGTTCTGTAATGAACTTTCTAATCCAAACTGCTTCCTTTGCTGCTTCCGCAGCAGCGATGTACTCTGACTCGGTCGTAGAGAAAGCTACGCTTCCCTGCTTGGAACTTTTCAAACTGACCGCGCCCCCATTTAGGATAAACAGGTATCCTGATTGGGATTTAAAATCATTCTCATCTGTGAGATGACTAGCGTCTGAAAATCCTTGTATTTTCAGATCTCCTTCTCCGTACACTAGGAACATATCTTTAGTCCTTCTCAAGTACTTAAGAATGTTCTTGACGGCAATCCAATGCTCATCTCCCGGATTCCCTTGGTAACGACTCGTTACAGATAACGCGAACGCTACGTCAGGTCTAGTGCATAACATAGCATACATAATCGAACCGATCGCGCTGGCGTACAAGACTACAGCCATGCGTCGTTTGTCATCATCAGTTTTAGGACATTGATGATGGTTTAACTTTACTCCATATATCATGGGTAAGTTACCTTGTTTCGATTCAAGCATGCTAAACCGATTTAGCACCTTTTCAATGTATGTAGCCTGTGAAAGACCAAGCAGTCTACGCGATCTATCTCTGTAGATCTTTATACCAAGTATATAGGCTGCTTCACCAAGGTCTTTCATTGAGAAGTTACCGGATAACCATATTTTCACCGATTGTAATAGAGCAATGTCATTTCCCATTAACAGTATATCGTCCACATATAGTATGAGAAATGCTATAGAGCTCCCACTTGCTTTCTTGTAAATAATCGAACCGATCGCGCTGGCGTACGGGACTACAGCCATGCGTCGTTTGTCATCATCAGTTTTAGGACATTGATGATTGTTTATCTTTACTCCATGTATCATGGGTAAGTTACATAGCATAGCATACATAATCGAACCGATCGCGCTGGCGTACGGGACTACAGCCATGCGTCGTTTGTCATCATCAGTTTTAGGACATTGATGATTGTTTAACTTTACTCCATGTATCATGGGTAAGTTACCTCGTTTCGATTCAAGCATGCTAAACCGATTTAGCACCTTTTCAATGTATGTAGCCTGTGAAAGACCAAGCAGTCTACGCGATCTATCTCTGTAGATCTTTATACCAAGTATATAGGCTGCTTCACCAAGGTCTTTTATTGAGAAGTTACCGGATAACCATATTTTCACCGATTGTAATAGAGCAATGTCATTTTCCATTAACAGTATATCGTCCACATATAGTATGAGAAATGCTATAGAGCTCCCACTTGCTTTCTTGTAAATGCAAGCTTCTTCGCAATTTTGTTCGAAACCAAATTGTTTTATGGTTTCGTCAAAACGCTTGTTCCAGCTTCTAGATGCTTGCTTGAGTCCATAAATGGATCTCTGAAGTTTGCAAACTTTATTTGCATCCTTTGATATGAAACCTTCAGGCTGCATCATGTATACATCCTCAAGCAGATTTCCATTTAGGAAAGCTGTTTTCACATCCATTTGCCAAATCTCATAATCAAAATGAGCGGCAATTGCAAGCATGATTCTGATTGATTTGGACATAGCAACATGAGAGAAGGTTTGGTCATAATCAACACCTTGTTTCTGACGATATCCCTTCGCTACTAACCTAGCCTTGTAGGTGCTAACCTTTCCATCCATGTCAGTATTCTTTTTGAAGATCCACCTGCACCCAATGGGTTTTATCCCTTCGGGTGGATCAACCAAAGTCCAAACTTGGTTAGTATACATGGAATCCATTTCAGAATCCATGGCCTCAAGCCATGCTTTAGAATCTGGACTAGTAAGAGCCTCTTCGTAGTTTTCGGGTTCATCGTCTAACACGGGAACCTCATCATCATCTCCCACTAGAAAACCATATCTAACTGGTAGTTCACGAACTCTTCGTGATCTATGAATAGGTGCCACTAGAGTCTCATCTAATGGGACTTCTTCGGGTACCTCAACCGCTTCTGTTGTTTCAGTCGTTGTTTCTTCCTCTTGAACTTCGTCGAGTTCAATCACGCTTCCCTTTTGTGTTTCTTCGAGAAACTCTTTCTCTAAGAAGGTTGCGTGTTTGGATACTATTACTTTCTGATCATCTGGATGATAGAAGTAATACCCTATGGTTTCCCTGGGATATCAAATGAAGAAACATTTATCAGATTTAGAATCTAATTTGTCGGACGCAATGCGTTTGACATATGCTGAACAACCCCATACTCTCATGAATGAGAACACGAGTTTCTTACCAACGAACAATTCATATGGTGTGGAAACATCGGATTTAGTTGGTACTCGGTTCAGGGTGAAGAGGGCAGTTTCTAAGGCATAGCCCCAGAACGTCTTTGGAAGTAAGGCCATGCTCATCATGGATCGTACCATATCTAATAGGGTACGGTTTCTCCTCTCGGATACACCATTATGTTGTGGTGTATAGGGAGGTGTCCATTGTGAGCATATCCCACATTCAGTTAGATAATTCAGAAAATCATCAGAAAGATATTCGCCACCTCGATCAGATCGAAGTGTTTTTATTTTCTTTCCTAATTGATTTTCCACTTCATTCTTGAAGCATTTAAACTTGTCAAGGTCTTCTGATTTGTGCCTCATCAAGTAGATATAACCATAGAGAGTATGATCATCTATGAAGCTAATGAAGTATCTGAATCCTCCTCTTGCTTGGACTGACATAGGACCACATACATCTGAATGAATGAGTCCTAGAGTGTCTGATACACGCTCACCTTTATTGCTAAAGGGTGTCTTTGTCATTTTACCTTTTAAACATGATTCGCATGTTTCCAATAATTCAGAATCGATTGGATCTATAAGCCCATCTGAATGTAGCTTTAGCATGCGTCTCTTGTTTATATGGCCTAAACGACAATGCCACAAGTAAGTTGAATTATCTAGCTTATGTCTTTTGGTATCAATTGCAAAAACAGGAGTTTGATCATCTAACACATAAATCCCATTTTGTGATATTCCTGAAAAAGATCGAATCTTTATAAAAATTGCAATGTTTGTTCTTTATAGAACATACCATATGTTGGAGTACCGGCTTTTCCCTTCTGGAGGGTAGCTCGGTACAAAGAACAATTTCTCTTCCAATGCCCCATGTCACCACAATAGTGGCACTTTCTTTTGGGCTTCTTCACTTCCTTTCCCTTAACTTTAGTGGGCATGGCTTTCTTACCTTTCTTGGGATGTTTAGTATTGGGAGAATTCCCTTTCCTCTTCTTTGATCCCTCTATGACAAGAGCCGGTATAGCCTTGTCTTTCTGAATATTGGGCTCAACTGACTTGAGCATATTTGCAAGCTCTTCAAGAGAGGTTTGCAAGTCATTCATCTGATAGTTTATGATGAACTATGAATAACTCTTTGGGAGGGATTGAAGAATTAAGTCTACACTTAGTTCGTTATCCATCGCGAATCCAATACTAGAAAGTTTGGTAATGTAGCCAATCATCTTGACACAATGTGTCATTATAGATGTGCCCTCTTGCATCTTGCAACGATATAGCATCTTGGATATCTCGTAGCGTTCGCACCTGGTCTGTTTCCCAAACAGTTCCTTTAGGTGCACGATGATGGAACAGGCATAGTTGCTTTTTTAATTCCGATGTCATCGATGCAAGTATGATGCATCCGGCATGATCGTCATCAGCCTTGTGCTTCTGGTAAGCATCGATTTCCTCGATGGGAGCATCATCCTCAGGGATAGGGGGTATCGATGCATCAAATACATACCCTATTTTATCGAACTTCAAAACAATTTTGAGGTTGCGATACCAGTCGGTGAAGTTTGAACTATTCAACTTGTTATCGGTAAATGTATTTTGCAGATTGGTGTTAGTCATGATTTTAAGAGTGTTTTAATTTAAAACTTGAGATGTGAGAAAGAGTAAACGTATGTCATTCATTTGCTTTAAAGTATAACAATCTAAAATTATAGGCCTTTTAATTTATTTCAGATTTGATAACCCGCGAAGCCCAAAACGGGTTATATTCATTTCGCAAGCCCAGCCCATATTAAAGCCCCATGGGCTAAGATTGGACGGGACCCGAATGAAGGAAGCGGGCGCAGCGAGTAAATCGCCCCGAATTCCTAAACGGAGCGTCAAGACTCCCACTCAGAACCACGTTCGTTGCCATGAAAGCCACGAAAGGGACATGGCCTAAAAAGGGGTAACCGCCCTCAGAACGTGGCCCACTAAGGAGTAACCGCCCTCGGCGGTTACCCAAAAAACACCTATAAAAGGCCTTAAGAATAAGGGGGGAGGTACGTTCACATTTTTTCCCACAAAGCTATTGCTAAATTATAGACTCATTCTTACAAAAACTGACTTGATCGTCGGAGAGTTTTCCCGGAGATCCTGTCTCCGGTTTTGTTTTGCAGGTAACTCCGGCAAAGAATATCAAAGCGGATCCAGCAAGTTATCATTGGTGCGGTGAAGGTGGACCTTTTTTACCAACACTTGGTTAAAGGTACACGAAGAACATGTCAGAACCATCACGAACGACCGGTGTTACGACCAGATCCACTAGCATGAACTCACGAGGTTCACGGATTGCAAATTCGCAGCCTGCAAGTACACAGCCTGTGGTGCCTAGCTCATCGGGTCCTTCGGGACAATTGAGTCCCTTATTGGAAGTCCAAGTGCAAGCTGAGATGGAAATGTCCAATAGTGATTTCGTGCAGATGGCAGGACAAGTCTTGGCTTCGAACATGAGCCAGGCGGCTGGAGATCGAATGATTAATTTACTAACTGCCCTCGCCGAACACAATACCGCCGTGGCGGCTGCTCCTCAAGAACCTGTGGTTATCTCAACACAATCACCGACTATCCCTGTCATATCGGCCCTCCCACAGCCATCTCAGGCGCCAAATCAAGTGGGCCAGAGTAGTCACACAAACCCGCACAGCCACCCGAGCAACTACTCGCACCCAGATCTCATTACGACGATACATCCAACCTGGCAACCATCCCAACCATTGCCAGGAATGCAAGGCACTCTTCCGCTACAACAACTGGACCCTTTTCCTCACAGACGTTCGGAATTGATGACGCCTAACACAACTATGTCTGGGCGTGAGCACACATGGAACTTTGATCCTATAACGGGACAGCGGTTAGTCCCCCAATAGGCACACGTCTCAACACCGATGGGCGGATGGATGCCACCTAGAATTCACCAGCAGCGGATGGAAGAAGTCCGGCGAATACCCGATGTTGACTTAGAAGATCAATTACGAAGCATGATGGAGCGAATGGGGTACTCGCCTAGGCCGAGAGCAGAGGTCCAGAGCGATTCACCTTTTGCCCCTTCGTTGCGGGAATTCATTCCAGATCACAGAATCAAAGCGCCCGCGATACCTAAATACTATGGGGATCCAAATTCTGATCCTGAGGCTCATGTCAGGAACTACAGAGAACTAATGGATGTTGCAGGAGCGAGTGAAAGCATCATTTGCAGGTTATTCTCGACAACTTTGGGCGGAGCCGCATCTGATTGGTTTCGATCTTTACCCGCAGAATCTATTCACAATTGGCATCAATATAGTCGGGATTTCTGTGCGAAATTTGTGGGCTGTAAAGCAGCGGATGTGACGGATAGGCAGCTGAAGGAGATCAAACAGCGGAACTATAATTCCCTAAGGGAATTTGTTGTCGCATTCAACGATATTCTGGTGCGATTGTAAAACCCGGATATCGTGAGCATCCGCAACATCATGGCAGATGGAACCACAGATTGGAGTATGCAGGAGGAAATCATCCGCAACAAGCCGCGCATAGTGGCCGAACTCATGAAAATAGCAAAGGAATTCATGGAAGTGGATGACGTCAACAGGGAACATAGGGCTCAAACCCGGCGAGAAAGAGATGCCGCTAGATCCACTTCGGACAATCGGCGCCAGACCCAGTCCAAAAGTAATTTTGTTCGAAGAGGCGATCGCCCCTTTCAAAGTGGCGGATATCAGACACCATTAAACGCGACTCGCTAGGAGGTGTTACTTTGGATCGAAAAGAGCCCCCCTGAAGAAGGATGTGCGGTTCCCCGAGGTAAAAGGTCGAACCAGTTTGGGGCGACATCCTAACAAATATTGCAGGTTCCACAGACTCAACGGCCACGACACGAACGATTGCTATGAATTGAAGAAGGAGATTGAAAAGCTGATCGAAAGGGGCAAGCTGAATCAATTTGTACGAAAGGAGACTAGTGACGAGAAAGCAACGTTACCACATCAAGAAGAGGCAAGGCCCGAAAAGAAGCAGAAAAAAGGAGTGATAAACGTGATAGCCGGCGGGATCTATGAGCCTCCAACAAAAAGAGCTCGCCGTGAACAGCGAAAAAGCAACACTCATAGGGGGGATGCCCTCAATTACTCATTCGCGCGAATCACGGAGCCGCATGCGGATGCTTTGGTGATTACAATGGCTGTAGAAGGATGGGACGTCAAGCGGGTCCTTATTGATACTGGCAGTTCTTGTAATGTTATTACTCGGACTGCATTCAACAAGTTGGGAATTAATGACGAGCGAGTGGAACATACATTCATGGATGTAACAGGTTTTGGGGGTCAATCCTCTCAAACAAGTGGACAGGTGGTGTTGGAGGCAGAAATGGGCGATAAAAAGCTAAAATGGCGAGGTGATTTAGAATTCTCAATTGTTGATCTCCCATTGGCCTACAACATAATTCTGGGACGCCCATTCCTGTCAGAAACGGAGTCGCTCATCTCAATGAAGCATTTAACATTACATTTACCAACACACCAAGGGCGAGTCATAGTTGAAGGTGATCAACTTGTATCTCAATAGGCCTATACATTGTCACTTGAACCAAAGCCAGACGAGGAAGATAGGGTAGAGGAGAAGTTGCCAGCGGAAGCATTGGGAGAAACGGAACTATTCGCCATCTCAAGCGACAAAAATGTGCGAATAGCGACGGGCCTCCCCGAAGAAACGAAGAAAGCCATTGCCGAGGTGCTGGTCCAATGTGAGTCGGCATTTGCCGCCCCAAATGAAATACTGAAAGGAATAAGTCCAGACGTAGCAACCCATCGTTTGAATGTAGACAAAGGTGCAACCCCAGTGCGACAGAAAAGAGAGGACATGCTCCTGAACGGCAAAAGGCGATTGAAAAAGCAGTGGCGGATTTGCTAAAGTCAGATGCAATTCGAGAAGTCACCTATCCGGAGTGGTTAGCTAATGTGGTGCTAGTCAAAAAGCCAAATGGAACATACAGAATGTGCGTCGACTTCAAAGATCTGAACAAGGCATGTCCGAAGGATATGTATCCGCTTCCTAACATTGATATATTGGTAGATGGAACTGCAGGATATGAAGCTTTATCATTCACCGACGTGAAATCCAGTTACCATCAGATACCCATGGAGAAGGCGGATGAAATCAAAACATCATTCATAACTCACCAGGCGACTTATTGCTTCAAGGTGATGCCCTTTGGATTGAAAAATACGGGAGCAACATACCAGAGGATGATGAACAAGATATTTTCAGACAAATCCGGCGAGAACTTCTCGATCTATGTTGATGACATGATCATCAAAAGCAAGAAAATGCAGGACCACCCGCGGGATATCAAAGAAATCCTAGAAGTGTTGATCAAATATGGCCTCAAATTGAACCCAGAGAAATGCACATTCGGAGCAAGAGCGGGAAAGTTCCTGGGTTTCATTGTTAGCGGCAAAGGGGTTGCGGCGAATCCTGAGAAGGTTAAAGCAGTAATGGAGATGAAGACGCCAAGGAACATAAGGGAAGCACAGAGACTGAACGGGCGGTTAGTGGCATTAGGGCGATTCATATCATGCTCAGCTAGGCGATGTCTACCTTTCTACAATGCCATCAAAAAATCCAAGTCCTTTGAATGGACGCCGGATTGTCAAGAAGCATTTGAGGGGATAAAGCGATTACTATGTTATCCGCCCTTAATGAGCAGGCCGGAAGACGGAGAAGATTTGTTTCTTTATGTATCCGTCACCAGCATGGCGATATGCACTGTGATGGTGCGAGAAGAAGAAGGGCAACAATATCCAGTATACTACGTGAGCAAAGTCTTGAAGGACGCAGAACTCCGGTATTCGAAGTTGGACAAAATGGCCCTCGCGGTGATAACCACGGCGGCTAGATTGAAACCATACTTTCAGGCGCATACTATCATTGTGAGAACTGGCATCCCAATGCGAAAGGTATTACAGAAACCTGACGCATCCGGCCGGTTGATGGAATGGTCAATTCGCCTGGGAGAATTCGATATTCGCTACGAAGGGAGACCAGCGCTAAAGAGCCAAGTACTCGCCGATTTCGTGAACGAATTCACCTGGGATGACGATGAATGTCCGAAGGCACAAAAAGAAGAGTGGAGCATGTACACAGATGGGGCATTATCTACAGATGGAGCTGGGCTGGGAGTCGTCATCAAGGGCCCGAAGGTTATTCGCCTGTGCTATGCAGCAAAATTAACTTTCAAAACTACCAATAATGCCGCAGAGTATGAAGCAATGATATGCGGATTGAAGTTGCTCAATGAACTCACCCCAGAAAGAGTGGTAATCTACAGCGATTCCAAACTCATGATAAACCAGATCACAAAAAATTATCTGGTGAAACAGGAGGAGCTAGTAAAATACCATCAGGTAGTCGGCAGATTGACACAAGAGTTAATGCACAAGGGAGTCGTTTTGGAGATGGTGCATGTTCCACGAGGCCAAAATGCAAAAGCTGACGAATTGGCAAAAGTAGCGGCAAGTAGAGAACCATGGAGTCAAAAAGCATGCAGCTTGGAAATAAAATCGGCACCAGCATTCGAGGTTGATCAGATTATGATCATCGAGGAACTGGAAGACGATGAAGATTGGCGGATGCCAATCCGTCAATATCTGGAGCAGGGAGATTTACCGGTTGATAAGAGCTTAGCTAGAAAAATAATTGGGCAGTCGGCACGATACTCAATACGGGATGGAACTTTGTATCGGAAATCGTACACATGTCCATGGTTGAAATGCGTTAGTCGCAATGAAGGAGACTATGTGCTGCGAGAACTACACGAAGGAATTTGTGGCGCGCACGAAGCTTCGGCGGCATTGGCAAGAAAGGTCAAACTGATGGGATACTACTGGCCCAAGGTGGTGGAAGATTCCCAGAAGATGGTTGCAGAATGTCACAACTGTCAAATCCATGCGAATGAAAAGCATGTTCCCGGAGCTGAACAAATCACTATAATGACGGCGTGGCCATTCGCAACATGGGGAATTGATATAGTGGGTCCATTCCCAGAAACAACAAAGAAAAGGAAGTATTTGATAGTCGCAGTGGACCACTTCAGTAAATGGGTAGAAGCGGAGGCAGTAACCGCACAAACACCTGAGCGAATGATCGAGTTCTTACGAGAGAACATTATCATGCGATTTGGGATCCTGCAGAAGCTTATAACCGACAATGGCACCCAGTTCAACTGTGCCAAGTTCAAAACATACTGCGAAAGCATGGGAATCAAGAATCATTTTTCTTCTGTAAACCATCCCCAATCAAATGGTATGACGGAGGTTACCAACAGAGCCATGGTTCAAGGCATCAAGAAGCGGCTAGGTGATAAAAAAATAGGTTGGGCGGATGAGATACCCCATATGTTGTGGGCATACAGAACCTTTGTAAAGGCAGCAACAGGCAAAACACCTTTCTCGCTAGTTTATGGAGCCGAAGCAGTCCTACCTGTTGAAATCAAGTCGCCCACAGATCGGACAATTTATTATTGCGACACACAAAATCCTATCAACATTAGAGATGCTTTGGATTCTGTGGAGGAACGAAGAGAAAAAGCTTACATGCGAATGGCAATGTACCGCAATAGAATCAAGAAATACCATGATAGAAGAGTGCGAAAAGTAATGATCAATGAAAACGACTTGGTTTTGAAAAAAGCAGATAAAATACAGTCTAGAGATGGCAAAGGCAAGCTAGGCGTCAACTGGATCGGGCCATACAAAGTATCCAGGAAGATGGGACAGGCCACTTTCGAAATAGAAAAAATGAGTGGAAAGAAGCTCCCGCGCACTTGGAATCTAGAGAATCTACGCCTATATAGAAAGGCCGAGTAGTTCGAGGAAATGACGAGTACTCTTTTTCCTTTTATGAGTTTTTCCCACTGGGTTTTCTGATAAAAGGTTTTAATGAGGCTTCGATCTCGCACAATTGGTGTACATATGTAATAAACTTTTTCTCGTCATCAATAACAGTTATTACATTCACTCAGTATGTTACAACAAAATGCGGATTCTTTACAAAAACACATAAATGTGTTGCCTCTTAAAGAAAGGCGGATGCATGATTACGCATCACTCGCAAAAAACCTTAGGGTTAAAATCAAAAACACATAAATGTGTTTCCTGTTAAAGAAAGGCGGATGCTTGATTACGCATCACTCGCAAAAAACCTTAGGGTTAAAATCAAAAACACATAAATGTGTTGCCTGTTAAAGAAAGGCGGATGCTTGATTACGTATCACTCGTAAAAAACCTTATGTGTTGCCTGTTAAAGAAAGGCGGATGCTTGATTACGTATCACTCGCAAAAAACCTTAGGGTTAAAATCAAAAACACATAAATGTGTTGCCTGTTAAAGAAAGGCGGATGCATGATTACGCATCACTCGCAAAACCTTATGATCAAAACTTATGATTATTTTCGAAAGAAGAATTATAAGTTAAGGCATAAAATTAAGCGAATAAACGAGTACTCAAAATTGCAAAAAGGGTCTGGCCACCCTAGCTATGAAGAAACACAAATGTGGAGTCGGCAAAAGGACAAAGGGCACATATAAAGGGCAAAAAAGTGACAATCACACACATATGAAAAGCAACAACCGAAAGAAAATATATATATCAGAGCGGTTTGTTACATGGTTTTTACATACAAAAGTCCAAATATAAGTTAAGCTATGCTACAGCTTCCTCTCCTTCGCCCCTAATGCCTTCCTGGACTGCGGCGACTCCCTCATCTCCTCCGGTAGGAGGATCTACTTCAAGCGAATCCTCAACCCTTGAATCGGTAACCGCTTCAGTAACCTCTCCGGTGAGAGGTACCTCTTGCACAGGTTGAGAAACGGCTTGGGGTGCCTCTCCTTCCGCGGGCTGAATAGGGATCTCGCAGCTAATCGGAGGATCCTGAAGACTCTTCCAATCTAAGAAGAGTACCTCATCCATATCAGCATCCTCGGCTTCCAGCTTATCCCACTCCCCAGTTAAATCCTTTTCAGGGATGGGAACTTTGGGGCGGTTAAGTACTAGACCCTGATGCCCGTGCTCATAAGCCGCATGAATCCGCTCCCCATACCAGTAGATGCGGGCGCCATCTTCAGCCAAAATCTCCTCAACCCTCTTCTTTTGGGCCTCCTTGAAAGCAGCTAGGTCGTCAAGGGCTTTTTGCAATTCATCGGACTTGGCCTGAAGGGATTTAAGGGCCTCCTCCTTCTCGCCCACGGCCTTCTGACAGGTGCCCTCTAGGACCTTCACCTTCCCTTGGACATCATCATAAAGCGACTTCTGAGTCGCCAATTCCGTACCAAGACTTTCCAACTCCTTGGCTCGCTCTGCATCCCTTCGGAGAATGCCCTCAGCGAAATTGATAATCTGCATATAACACGTCTCATAAATAAAAATGGGCGAATAGAAATATGCGGTTACGATGAACACAAGATATTTGAAAGCGAAGGACAAAGCAATAATATACCTCTACAGAACGCTTCTCGATCCCTTCCACAGCAGTAGGGAGCGGTACTTGCTCGCGCACACGGGAGGCAGAGGGAAGTCGCCCGAGGACATTGCATATGGAAGATACAATATCCTTGCAAGAGAAGTTCACGGCCAGGCCGAAAGTCCTAGTCCACCATCCGCTAATATCGGGGATTGGCTGCAAAAGCATAAAGAAAAATATCAAGAGAACGGCAGATAGCTCATGAGGAAAAAGTAGCAATACGAGAAAGAGCAGATCAAGATACCTCGTGAATGGGGGTACTGCTCTTTCCTTTAGACGAGGCGGATACAGGTGCGCCGCCAATAGTAAGGGACACAGAAGTGTTCTTCTTTTTAGAACGAGAAGACTCTGTATCCGCACTTATCTTCCGCTTCCTGGTTAAAGGAAGATCCTCGGAGGCAGAAGCGGGACCTTGTGAAGCGGAAGCCCTAACCGGGGAAGCCGCCCCAATAGAAGGAATTGTCCCTCCAGAAGGATCCGCCCCTACAACGGAAGCGGTTTCCGTCATCCGCTTCTTTCTTCTCGCCAGGGCTTTAGCCTCCCGATCTGGAGCGATTTGAGATAAAGGATCACCCCTACAAAGGGTTAAAAGAAACCATCAACTTGAAAATAAAAAGTACCTTGCACAAAAACGCGATAAGGAATATAGACAACGTGATCCCCCTCGCGGTACGCAATTGCTACTCGGCTCCTTAGCATATGAAAGGCCTGATCGTATGTCCATACAAAAGGAGGAGTGCTCTTCAAGAACTTGATAACGGCGGATTCTTCCTTGCTGGGATACCCGAAGTTCAAACTCTTTACGTTGGGTCGGCTCCAGCAACGAAGGAAGTTCAGGTTTTCCTCATTAAACTTGATAAAAAAGTAAGATCGATCCCACTCGCGGATCTTGTTCAGCTTCTCGTCAAAACCATAGTATCCGTTCTGGCGGATGAAAGTGAAATACCCCGCCGAGCTTTTGAAATGGTGGAGCTTGGAGAAGATTTTGGGCGAAAAGGGAACCTCCAAACAATCCGCCAAGAATTTGTCCAGAGTCAAATCGGCCCAGCCGTTAGGATGCAATTGCCCGGGCGCGATTCCGTAACCGCCTAGGACGGAAGCAATCTCATCCGCCAGCGGATAAGTGAAGCCGCAGATAATCTGGGCCACGAAAATAGTGAAGTACCCCTTTGGGTAATCGCCCGGTCCCCTATCCTCCCCAGGAATGATAGTCTCGAGACCTCGGAGCCAGGGATAATGCTCCCGCAAATCATCGATTGTCTCTTGACAAACCAGACTTCCCGACCTGTCCTTCTTTGGTAACAAACGAGAGGTTGGGACAGGTGGCAGAATCAACTTTTTGGGGTCAAAACCTAAACCCTCGTCGGTTGTATTCGCCAGATGAAGGAAGTCGGCGGGATGAGAATTACACCCAGGAGAGCTGGTTGAAGCTTCCTCAACCATCTCTTCGACCTCGTTAGAGACCTCGCGGACATAATCGTCGTCAAACGGCGCGAAGTCGAGGTCTGACATGATCGATAAAAGGAAAACAGAAGCAAAAAGCCGAACAAGGAACAAATGTGAAAAGAAAAACTTACATGAAAAAGACAACACAGTGAAGTGACGGGATTAAGAGGTCAACGTCGGAAAAGAAGTAACGGAATTAAAAGGTCGACGCCGGAGAAAACGAAAGAGGGGAAATGCACAAATTCAAAACTTTGAAATAATCGGACAAAGACGAAGCGTCCCCTATAAAAAGACCCTAAAAGGGCTCTTGCTAGACCAAGGGGGAGGCATGTGATAACCCGCGAAGCCCAAAACGGGTTATATTCATTTCGCAAGCCCAGCCCATATTAAAGCCCCATGGGCTAAGATTGGACGGGACCCGAATGAAGGAAGCGGGCGCAGTGAGTAAACCGCCCCGAATTCCTAAACGGAGCGTCAAGACTCCCACTCAGAACCACGTTCGTTGCCATAAAAGCCACGAAAGGGACATGGCCTAAAAAGGGGTAACCGCCCTCAGAACGTGGCCCACTAAGGAGTAACCGCCCTCGGCGGTTACCCAAAAAACACCTATAAAAGGCCTTAAGAATAAGGGGGGAGGTACGTTCACATTTTTTCCCACAAAGCTATTGCTAAATTATAGACTCATTCTTACAAAAACTGACTTGATCGTCGGAGAGTTTTCCCGGAGATCCTGTCTCCGGTTTTGTTTTGCAGGTAACTCCGGCAAAGAATATCAAAGCGGATCCAGCAAGTTATCAAGATTGCTCCCACTATTTTGCCAAATTAATAACCCTCCATATTAATTCGAAGAATTTCACAAATCCTTTAGTGAGCTAGGATCCTAACTCATGAGATTTCGCCTTGAGTTTGCTCAACAAGCTAGTCCCATTTGTTAGGTAGATTTATGTAATCAATCACATCTTGAATGTGACTCCTAGGTTATTGGGTTACTAACCACATTAGTAACTAATATGTTACTCATATTAATCCCAACCATATTGCCCATTAGTTTATGACAACATGAGTTTGCTCATCCAATTATCATAATCCAATTTAAGTATTACCCCATATTCATGAAAGAATAACTTTCGATAATTCAGGTGTTACCATAAGACCCCGAGCTTGAGTTTGCTCAACAACCCAAAGGCCCCCAGTACTGCCGGTTGAATTATAATATTAGGGAGGGGCAACCGATTTTAATAACTTGCTTATTTACTTAACTTTTTAACGAGGGATTTTATTTAAGTCTCATAATCTAACTTAGTCTTGATTTGCTTTAGCATACATCAGACATACATACATTCACATACATTGGCGTTATGGACATATCATCTAAATTATTTCGTCGAGCCAGAGACGGAATAAAAGGCCAAACCTAAGGAAATACTAACTATTACATATTTCTCTTTAGGTCCTCCGTCTTCTCCATGGCGCCTTGAAATTACATATTAATTTCTATACTACTATAAGAAAACTTCAATTGAATTGAAGGGAATCAGATGAGAGGAGAAATTACAATAGATAGTAGAAAGGCAGGACGCGCAGGCCCTATTTCAAAAATACCAAAAGACTAAAAGAGGGTCCAAATATGTCCATAACTCCAAACATGCATAGACTCAATTAAATAAATTTAATTGGTTGATTACATAACCGGCTTATGTAATATTTAGGTTAATCACATTAACTCGTCAAATTAACTTTCATCCAATTTTACTTCTAATCATTTTGTATCTTTATATTAATCCTTAGATTAATATAACCATATAAAACGTTGATTATGCACGTCCCAACTATTTTGATTTCAATTCATTTAACACTTTGATTTACATATTGGTAAAAACAAACATTTAAACGAATTTTTCATTCGATAATCAAAACAGAAAACTATTAATTTCTGAAACATATATATACATTTAATACAAAACGATTTTAAACCATTTAAAATCAAGTGGGTATCGGGCCGGGCCCGAGAGCGGGCTGCTGCCGATTGGCAGCAGCCCTTAGGGCACGCGGGACGCTGCTGCCTTGCGGCAGCGGCGCCCCTGCGCCGCACGCGGCCAGTCGCGCCGCGAGGCGCGACTCGGCTGCTGTCGTTATATATAAATTTTTTTATTATATATATATATATATGTATATATATCAGTTCTAAAACAATTTTAAAATGATTTTCAGAAATAGGAAAAACAACAATAGATTTCCGTTTTATCATTTAGAATTAATAAAACTAATTTTATCAACCTAACTATAAAACTAATAGATTTTGTTATAATGATTATCAACCAAAATAATTAGGAACATAAGCATAATCAGTTTTAATTAACAATTAATCAAAACTTTATGTATCTTTAGAATTAATTAATCAAAACTATTTGTCAATTAATTCTAACCATAAATATTTATTCAATCCTATTGAAAACTTCTATATTTTCATATATGAAATAACGGATTTAACGATGGCTCTGATACCACTGAAGGAAATTAGGGCTAAGGTATAGCAGCGGAAATATAAAATTTTTTAGCCTATTTCCTTTTAACCATAGGATCCGTTAATCGTTATTTCATATAAAGAGGGATAAGAAGGAATACCTTTCGATGAACAATCTACCGTTGTTAAAGAAGCGCCCACAATTCTTCTCCGAGGTTCCAACCGCAAAGTAGAATACGGTGAGGTTAAGATAAAATCAACCCTTATGAGATGCAACCAAATTAGATTGCCTCTAATTAACCAACACAAGATCAAGGAGAAAGAGGGATGAATAAGATCAATCAATCGATGGAATGCCGTATGAATTCTTGTCCACGAACTAGGGGATGGGAATTCTTTTTTTCTCTCTCTAATTAGCAATTTCGAAAATCACTATAAGGGGGAGGGATAGGCTTAGTCGAAATTCCTATAGGGAGGGGGTATATATAGTTGCTTGTATCTAAACCCTAGTTAGATAGGAATAGGTTACTTAATAGGAATCCAATTCGGAATAGGATTCCTAATTATTATCTCACTATATATCTAATATATTTAGGATAATAATAAATAACCTAATTGGATAATAATAGGAGTATATTAATCTAATTAAAACTCCTAATTTAATTATCTCTTAATTAATTTAATTCATAATCCTAATCAAATTAGGATTAATGGAATAAAATTAATTCCTTATTTCTATATATAAATTTCGGCCCCCTCCATATATTTGGGCCTTACTGGGCTCAATTGGGCTTCCATCTATTAATCATATCCATCTCTCTTTTGGTTCCAAGTCTTATGTGTGATCCATTAGGTCCTTACTACTTCTGGCCGTATGCAACTATTAAATTAATTTCTTCAAGAATTATATTTAATCCTTGCATAACGGAATGATGTACTGAGTATGTTATAGGCAAGTCTGTAATCATTCCCCTAGAGTCCGTTAAGAAGACAGGTTGATTCTGTCGTTAACCTTTCCGCATTAGTTACGGTATAATACGATCCTTTATCAACTACATCCTTGAACTGAATCTTATGACTATGGGTAATGTCAAGTCACATATAGCGAGACGTTCGTTTTACTTGTTCTTGGCCGAGTCAACTCAAAAGATAGGTTAAGTGAAATCTGTATTTCTACTCTTAAGCTATCACCTTGCAAGGGTTTAGAGTCGAGTCTTCCACAAGCGATCCTTGGATGTATCTCCCATTAATCGGGAGTGATAAATGCTCAATCCAATGTATAACTACCCTGAAATTACTTCCTGTGACACCCAACCTTTGCAGTTCACACCCCAGAGTCATCTCTGTTAAGGATCGTGGGAGCGCAGGATCAAAGTCTCACATTCAAGTAATTCAGGATGACCAATTAACATTCTTTTGAGTCTGAGGATTAGTTATACCTAGTAATACCAATGAGATGAACAGTTGACAAGGATGAATCTACCCATCCTGTTATCTCAAGTCGGATCCCCAATCCTAACGAACAACGTTTCACCGGATCTATGTAACTGTCCAGATATCTATATATATGAAGCTTGTGAGATCAGCTTTCTGTCGGACAGAAGACATTGTTACATACAAGTCTCAACTGTGATATATCAATCCTAAACATATCACTTGACTTGGGGTGGTTTTAAGTTTATTAGTTTATTATAAAGTTTTGTCTCACTTCATGCTTGTATGAACACTTTATAATCACTTTAAACAAACTTACGGATTTCCTTTTATTAGACTTTATTTAGTGCTTAAAAGGGATTGCATTTATATAGTTATAAAACATATATCTCATTAAAACAAATGATATAAAGAACAATTCATTTACAATAAGTTTATATCCCGCAACAATTGACTATAGGACACTAAACCCCAACACAATGTTGGAAATAGAAGCTTAGAAACTGTAGAATCTTCCTTGTTGTAGTGTACTTTCTGTAACTTTGTCTGTATTCTTCTTCTTTCTTTCTCTCTGTATATATCTTTGAATAGAGAGAGGAGTATCTTTCTTATATTAGATGAAGAATCATGTCTCTTCAAGATGATAACTCTTTAAATGTTGTTATGGAGAGTCATAGCCCGTGGTGAAGAAGGATGATGATTCAGGATAAAATATATGCATTTAAACTGAAGATCATGCCTTTTGCAGTGAAGACGTCGGTCATGAACGAGACAGGGGTGTCACGTTCGTGACTTTTATTTGCCATGCAAAGTTGATGAAACTGTCTATCACGATCGTGACATAGGTCACGATCGCGACAAATGGCTTTCTGTCTTTGATTGATTTCAGGCATGATCACGAATGAGACTGGGGCATCACGATCGTGACAGATACTTTTGCCATAATTTGGCTCTTTTCTTCTGTCTTTGATATGTTCCTTACTGATATTCCTTCGTATTGAGCTTTTAAGTGTTTCAAACCTATCTCTGGAGAAATCATGAACAAACAAGTGAAATCTTTCCAAAACCTATCCTAAACTAAGCTAAATGCATTAATATAAATATGAATATGCATGCATAAATACGTAAATTAAGGACTTATCGAAACAACACATTGTTGATGCCCTTTACCAGTACTGAAGTAAAAGAAGCTTGTTTTGCTATGCACCCGAATAAGAGCCCTGGTCCGGACGGACTTAATCCTGCAGTCTATGAACACTTCTAGGGAATTGTGGGAGCTAATGTATCCTCTACGTGTCTATCCCTCCTTCGCACTGGTAAACTCCCAGACAATCTTAATGATACTCTTATTGTGCTGATCCCTAAAAAATCAAATATTGAAGTGGCTTCAGAATTAAGGCCTATTGCTCTTTGTAACGTGCTCTTTCAAATTTTATCCACGATGTTAGCAAATAGATTGAAAAACATTTTTCCATCCATCAAATAATTAGAGTCCATTTCTTACAGGTCGTCTTATATCTGATAATATCATTGTGGCGTATGAAATTATTCATAAACTGAAAGGTGGGTAAGCATGGTATGACAGCTCTAAAACTGGATATGAGTGAGGCTTATGACCGAATTGAGTGGTCTTTTCTAAAGAATATGTTGATAAAGATGGGATTTAATAGTATTTGGGTGAATTGGCTATTGATATGTGTCTCTACCATCTCCTACAAGATTTGGCATCAAGGGAAGGAGATTGGACCTACTGCACCTTCCCGTGGTCTTCGTCAAGGTGACCCATTATCTTCCTTTTCCTAATATGTGCTAAGGGACTATCCGCGCTTCTCACCGCTAAGCAACACTCTGGTCATATTCATGGATGTCAAGTAGTTAGATAAGCTCCGTCAGTATCTCACTTGTTTTTTTTGCAGATGATAACCTTTTGTTCTTTAAAGCTAATCTGACTGAAGCTAAAGTAGTGCAGAAATGTCTTAAAGTGTATGAAGAGGCACCAAGACAATGCATCAATCTTCAGAAGTCCTGCATCTTCTTCAGTAAAAATACCAGTGCATCACTATGCAGTCAGTGAGCAATGAATTACATGTGAATATGGTTTCTGACTTGGGACTTTATCTTGGAGCACCTATTGTTGTTGTAAGAAGTAAATCTCAGACCTTTGGTTATCTTAAGGACCGTATCTGGGCTCGAATTAATAATTGGCATAAGAGGTTTCTATCCCCGGTAGGAAAAGAGATTCTCATAAAGTCTATGCTTCAGTCCATTCCAACATATTTAATAAGTCTTTTTCTGATGCCTGTGGATTTTTGTGATGATATTACTAAATCGCTGAACAGGTTCTGGTGGAAGTCTTCTGGCTCATCCCCATCTGGTATTCACTAGAAGAAACTATGTAGCCCCAAGTCTAAAAGTGGCATGGGTTTCAAAGACATTCATAAATTTAATTTAGCACTTCTGGCAAAGCAGGTTGGCGTATTCTGACCAATCCCGACTCTCTTGTCACTAGGATTCTGAAATCCAAATACTTTCCTAATAGTCAGTTTCTTCAAGCTCAGATTGGACACAACCCATCTTTCACATGGTGTAGTATTTTAGCAGGTAGGGACCTGTTGCAAAAAGGTTTGATCAAACAAGTAAGGACAGGGGATAACATTATAATTTGGGGAGATCCATGGCTATTGGATAACGAATCCATGCCTAATAACAACAATTTCTTCATCTTTCCCTTTTGGACTGGTTTCTGAATTACTGCACAGCGATGACAATTGGAATCGACATATGGTGGATCTTATTTTCAATGAGCGAGATATATGACTCATTTACTCTATTTCAAAAAGAGGTCATAGAAACTCTGATTCGTGGCTTTGGTTGGGAGATAAAAAAAAGGTATTTATACAGTTCATATTGTGTAACATATGGGCATAGAGACAGTACCTGCACATCAACCAGAGGTTCCATTTTCCTTTGGCAGGAGCTCTGGAGCTTGAAAATCGCACCTAAGATAAAAAAACTTCTTATGGAGGATCTTTTCGAACTGTCTTTCCTATCTTAATAATTTAGCAGCTCGACGAAGCTCTTTCCCCAACATTTGTCCGATATGTCAGGTATATGGTGAAGACAAACTCCACATTTTTCTTTCGTGGCCCTTTGCAAAGCAGGTATGAAGTTACTTCTTTAATGATAGGCGAGTGGATGGAATTACAAACTTTAAAAATTGGTTTCTGAGTTTCCTCAATTCCACCCCCGATCTTGAAGATTGCTACTACATTATGGTCCATTTGGAGGCACAGAAATGAAGTTATTTGGAAAAATAAAAGGAGCAGCTCTACGCAGATTTTATCATCCGGTCCCCTCTAGCAGCCCGGTCCCTATAACAGCCACAAACACATCAGTTTGGCATAAACCACCTGAAGGAATATTTTACTGTAATGTAGATGTTGGCATCTTCAAAGAAGCAGGGTACAATTCATTCGGTTTTCTCATTAGAGATTACTAGGGTGAATGTATCACAGTGAGTCATGGAGCACTAGGTAGACTGTTTGATCTCAGCCTATCTGAGGCCCTTGCAATTCAGGAAGCCTTTTACTGGTTGAAGAATTCATTTCGGGAACCTGTGGAGATTCAATCTAACTATATGCAAGTTGTTAACTTATTAAATCACCATGTACCGGACAATTCATATTTTTTTGGGGTCATTTTATCTTGTGTTAGTATCTTAAAAGTGTTAGGCAATTGCTAAGTCTCTTATGTAAAACGTTCAGCGAATTCGGCCGCTCATCACTTAGCTAAGACGGTCAATTCTCAGTCTGTTCGTGGTGTTTGGGCATGCTAATTACCCTATCTTAATGTTGTTCTTTCTTCCGATTTTAAAGTGTTTTATTTAAAAAAAATGGTATAAATCCAATAAAATAAGTTAGTGTAAGAAAAAAATTTAATTAAAAAAAAAGGTTAAAGAATATTTTTTTCCAACCTACCCATGAAATGCCCCCGTTTATGCTTGAAGTATCAATTTTTCATAGTTGTCCTTTAACCTAAATTAGGTGCAATTTGATCACATTAAAGTAGATCAAGAGCCAAATATATATATATAAAAGGACTAATGTTTTCCCAACCCCTTTTAACTTGTTCAAATTTGTCATTTTACCCTCCAACTCATCGAATGTTCTATTTACCCCCTTAACTCCATAAAAGTGGTATTTCTCACCCCCTCAACTTGTCCATTTATCCCCCCAACTCATAGAATGTTCTATTTACCCTCTTAACTCCATAAAAGTGGTATTTTTCACCCCCTTACAATCCGTTATCGAAGCCTAAATTGATAACTTTTTTTAAACGTTAAACCTATATTTATGCTATTTTGTAAGTGGAACCTAAATTGATACTTCTCCAAAAATCATAGGCCTATTTTGGTACATTATCCCTACATATAATGTATTTAACTTGTTTATATTAATGTTCTTGTTATTTGTATTTTTTATTCGTTTTTTCTCTTTTCAATTTTTTTTACTACTATAAAGGGATAAGAAATATTATTTTTAAGGAGTTAAGAGGGTAAATATGATCATAAGTGGTGAAAAATACCACTTTTATGGAGTTAAATGGGTAAACAGGATATTCGATGAGTTGAGAAGAGGTAAAATGACAAATTTGGACAAGTTAAGGGGGTGAGAAATACCATTTTTATGGAGTTAAGGGGGGTAAATAGGACATTCGATGAGTTGGAGGGGTAAAATGACCAATTTGGACAAGTTAAGGGGGCTGGAGAAGCATTAAGCCATATAAAAAATAATAAATCAACATTTTGCGGATAAATTAAGGCCAAAAAAATCTTTAATCGAAAATATATGTTTTCCCATTTCAGAAAAATAGGATATTTTTATATAATATTGTGGACCATTTTCTCCTCAATACGCTGTATCGGTTTGCCTTTAAACAAAATCAAAATATAGATCGGTTTAGTTCATATGTTCCTGTTTTGTTGTTTGTTGTGGTCCGTTTGTTTTATATATTTTTGTTTATTGGTACTCTTAGCTGTTATTATTGCTGATATGATGTAGATATTAGTTGATTTTTCTGTTAAAAACAGCTGTTTCGAATTTTTAACAAAAACTTTTTATCTCATATTTAGAATTAAAAGGCAAAAGTACAGTTTCTAAAATTGGAAACTGAAATTAGTTGTTTTTTTTATTATTAGAAGCAATTATTTTAAAATTTTACCAAATAGTCGTTTTCTTTCTTCTTAGAATTAAAATGCAAACAATAATTTAAAAAAATTGGTACACCAAGCAACAGCTATTCCAAAGTATTTACATATTGGTGCAGAGCTGTCTTTGACAATGAATTAAATTCCAAATTAAAAGCGATAAATTCTAATCTAAATTGGATTATAGCCATGCATTTTGAAACTTAATTAATAGTAATAAAATTTCAAAATATTATATTTAATTAATTTAAAGTCTTGCTTGTTCCAAATTCAAAAAAGAAAAGGATGTTGATGGACGTAAGAGGCAAGTTTATGTTTTTGGCTTCTCTCATAAAATTTGTGAATAATATCATATCTACAACTACAACCACCAATACAGTTTCGTCTCCAAATTTTCTTCTTTGTATTTATTTATTTTAGAGGTTCCATAAAATTTATCTTTCTAGAGATATTTTTTTCATGATAGATGATGTTTTGATTCAATTTATATATATTAATTAACTTTTATAAAATATATCTATATTTAAATTTTATCTTTTTATTTTGGAAATAGATAAAAATCATTTCAATACACAATAATAACAATAAAGCCTTAGTTCCGAAATAATTCAGGGTCGGTTAACATGAACCATCATATAAAATCGTGAAATCAAGTTGTGTCAGCGACACAAATTTTTTTCCTCCACTCTGTCCTATCCACTACCATATTTTCCTCAATCTCCAATAAACTCATATCACTCTCGATCACCCTCCTCCAAGTTTGCTTAGGTCTTCCCCTACCCTTCATCACTATATCCCTTTACCACTCTTCAGTCCTTCTAACCGGCTCATCAAGCGCTCTTCGTCTTACATGGCCAAACCACCTTAGTCGGGTTTTCCTCATTTTATTCTCAATAATATTTGTCTTTTAAGGTTAAGGCATAAAAATTGAAAAAAGTAATTAGTTTTAAGAGATTTTGTTACCCTTGTATTAATTCCATCCGTTAATTAATTTTTATTTATTTTTAAAATAAAAAATAACTTAAATAGAGGTATATTTGGTAAAAATAATATGCATAGATTGAATTAAAAGAACATGTATTATGAAACAAAAAAAAAAATCTCTAGAAAGACAAATATTATGAAACAGAGGGAGTAATTTTTTTTTGGTAGAAAAGGAAAGCAAAGCAAAGCAAAACAAGCAATTACACCGGGATTAGCCTAGGAAAGCTAACCCCAATCCTATCCTCTAAAAGAAGAGGAGAAAGAGCGATAGGGGAACGGTAAGGGTAGAAACACCTAACACCCCCTCATGGCCTGCCGCCGCCAAGTGATCTGCAACACGGTTCTGCTCCCGGAAAATGTTTCAGATTCTGGTCTGGATCCATAACAGTGTTTTAATTGAAAATGGTAAGATTAAAGAGAGAGTTAGAGAGAGAAAGTAGGAGTTGTAGAATTAGTGAGAAATTTAAAGAATATGAAGAAGAAGAGGATAGGAATGTAATTGCATATAAGGTAGGTCCCATAATGAGTTGAAAAAGGGTGACATGGCAGGTTTGACCGGTTTGACCAGTCATTTTAAACGGTCATACACCAAAATGGGAAGTCACCTATAAGTTCGTACATATTAATGAGACAAATTAAAGATTGTACACCAAAGTGTGAAATGGGATAAAGGTTGTACACCATTAGTGAAATTTACCCAACTTTTAGGTATTAATAGAACCTCCAAATTGTTTGGGTTACTTATCGAGTACTGCAAATTTGAGAGTTGTGTTAGTTACTCAAATTTAGGGTTGTAAACGAACCGAGTCGAGCCGAGTTTTGGCCTGCTCGAGCTCGGCTCGGCAGTTTCTTATCGAGCTCGATTCGAGCTCAATTTGATGTTCAAGCTCGGCTCGTTTAGCAACTCGATTGTTCACGAGCTGCTCACGAGCCGAGCTCATTTATCGAGCTCACGAGCTTGCTCACGAACAGCTCGTTTTATTTGTACATGAGCAGCTCATTCGTTATGCTCGCGAACTTTGCTCACGAGTAGCTCATTTATTTTTTTATGAAAAGCTCATTTCTTGTACTCGTGAGCTTTGATCACAAGAAACTCGTTTGTTTTGCTCACGAACGAGCTCGTTTATGGTGTTCACGAACAAAATAATATCAAACTCGGTATACTTGTAGTATAAATTTATACACATTACTAAACTTTATTTGTTTAAATATATAAATATTATAATTGAGTTAGCTCACGAGCTTTTATCGAGTTTGTTCATGAACTTGTTCACGAGCCTCTAATCGAGCTTGCTCGCGAGCTTTCGAGCCGAGCTTTGGTATGCTCAAGCTCGTCTCGTTTACAAACCAAGCCTGAAAATCATGCTCACGAATGGCTCATTAAAAAATCGAGCAGAGCCGAGCCGTGCCGAGCTTTTATCGAGCCGAACGTTGAGCCGCTCATTTACAACCCTACTCAAATTCAATGCAAGTTGACTATTAATTTTAGGGATAATATATCAAAATAGGCTTATGGTTTTTGGAAAAATATCAATTTAGACTCCACGTATAAAATGACACCAACATTTAAAAAAGGTACCGATTTAGGTTTCCATAATAGAACGAGACACGTCATTGATATTACTCTGTTAAGTTCTGTCAATTGAACGTGAAGGGAGAAATCATAACTTAACGGAGTAATAGAAATGATATGTCCAATACGTTATCGAGGCCTAAATTGATACTATTTTTTAAATGTTAAACCTATATTGATGTTATTTTGTACGTTAAATTTAAATTGGTACTTTCTCAAAAACCATAAACCTATTTTAATACTTTGTCCTTAATTTTATGGACGATTTTTACTTAATTGCAAGGGAAATTGCTTAAAATATCACATTTCGGTGGCTAGCTATATTCCTTTAAGAAGAAATTACATGAAACATCAACTTTTGAATTGATTTTAGAGTTAAAGTAGTTAACCTTTTGTATTTTATATATATAAACAAAACTAATTCATTTAATATTGTCAAAAAAAGCCATAATTATATATAGGGTTAATACACATATTTGCCCCTGTGTTTTTACGGAAAAACAGATTTACCATTAAATCAAATAAATCCACAAAACTATCCCTGAATTTTCCATAAACCTGCAATTATACCCTGATCTAACGGAGCTGCTAAACGGCGATGACATCAAACCTTCTTGTCTCCAAAAAATTTGGATGACGACAATCAAAATTCATTTAGTTTCTTATTGTTTTCTATTGCTATTGCTTTTGGATTAATTAGGAGGTTTAGACGCCATTTTATTAGGTTGATTGAGCTTTTATGAAAATGAATTTTGACCAATCTGTTCTTCTAACTTGCTTTTAATCGAAATTGAATGTGCATATTTTTTTCTGTTTGTGATTGGTTGTTCTTTTCTGAAGTTTTTCTGGAGATAAGAAGGTTTGATGTCATCGCCGTTTAGCAGCTCCGTCAGATTAGGGTATAATTGCAGGTTTATGGAAAATTCAGAGATAGTTTCGTGAGTTTATTTGATTTAAGGACAAATCTGCTTTTCCGAAAAAACACAAAGGCAAATATATATATTAACCCATTATATATGCATATAAAATTGAATGTTGTGAACAGTACCAATTCTAAAAAAAATCAATTCATTCCAATCTTACCCGTCTGCTCCTTTCCAATTGTCCAACTTTTTTTCCAAATTATTACAATCTTACCCTTCCAATTATATATATATATATATAATTCATTTTGCACATTCTCTTAAGACAAAACGATGCCGTTTTTTTTTGGGCTTTTAAAGACTTCATTTCTTTCCTCATCAATCCCTTACATGCTCTCATATTTGTTCTTTTTTTATATATAAGCAGTTGTTTTTTTCCAAGAAAGTTCATGATTGACGGCAGCTATTATTACCAGACATTTGTAAGAACATTGCCTCTAACTCACATACCATACCATAATGTTATTGAATTTCAAGTGCAATTTATTTTTGTACACCTTATTTATGTTTCAAGGAATCATATATTCTATAAGAATATAACAATATTTCATTATATAAAGCTTAGAGGATTTGAATTATAACATATTTTTTTTTTATTGAAACTTGAATTATAATATTAACAAGGGTTTCACATTACTTTTTTTTTTAATATTCACTATTAGATCTAAACTTATTAAAATCTTAAAGTGAAAATTCTAAATGTTAGATTTAATAAGTCATGATGTAAAAATGAATAACCAAATTCATTTATTTGGTTATTCAGTATCCAATAAACACTACTAATAATATTAATAGTCTATTTTTACATAAATGTGTTTCTAAATTTCATCATAATTTTATAACTCGAATTGGAAATTTTTATTATTATTATTACTACATCGAGTTCTCTGATCTTATTAAAAAAATTATACTTTAAAAGTTTTCTCAACCCAACCTAATCCTTCAACCGCGAACAAAATTATTTACATAATTTTATTATTTTTGAATTGGCTGCTTCTAATTTTTGGACTGTCGGGTTTTTAAGTTCGAATATTGATTTGGTTAAGTAGGTGTTTAGTGGAGAAAACCTTTGTATTTTTAGTTATTATATATCTATTGTAACTAGAAAAATAACTAAACTACCACCAATTACGTGGTTCAAGTGGTTAAAATACAAATCAATTTAATAAAAATTAACACGTTTTTTTTCCCGAAGCGAAACAAGGGTATCTTTCTAGTATATCTTACATATGTCAAATTTAACGGTTAATTGTGTTAGATAATTTTCTTGTCTTTTTTTTTTTTTTGCATACTCTCTTATTTACATTTTTGGGCAAATTACATCCATGGTCACTGAACTTTGCTCAACAGTATGACTACTGAACTTTATTCTTTTTAACACTGGTATTCAACTTTAACTAATTCCTCAACATGACTGGTAACGACCTCAAAATGAAAATATTCAAGAATTAAAGTTGTTCAGAACGACATTTACCATGAAACCATATTTTTTATTTTCCAAAATCATCTTTTTTAGAGCTTTCTCTCTCTACAAATTCACTCACTCTCTCCTAACAAAAAAACACCTAAATGACCTCAAAACGAAAATTTTCAAGAATTAAAGTTACTTAGAATATCATTAACTCTTCGAATTTTTTATTTTGAGACCGTCAACGGTCGTTTTGAGACGTTGAGTAGCCACCGCCGGTGTTAAAAAGTGTAATGTGTAATGGTCATACTGTTAAAAATAGAAGTTCAGCGACCACAATGTTAAATGAGTAAAGTTCAGTGGCCATGGGTGTAATTTACCTCTACATTTTTTGTTATTTATTTCGTTATTATTTTCAGTTCTTCACACATTTTATTTTCTGTCATTTTCTTTTTACTAATTTTGGTTTGGGCATTTTTCTTTTGATATTCCTATTTTCCATTTTTTTTTATGAATTTGCACTTCCTAATTCGTGCAATTGGTATTCCTATTTTCCAATCTTTTATCTCTGGTTCGTGTTTACACCATCACTGTAATTGAAATAAATAAATCACCAACTTTGCTTATATATTAGGGAAGAACAAGGAAAAGTAAAAGTTCATAAATTCAAGTCTAAACATCCCAGATCTGTTATTTTGAAACAATCTCGACAAAGATTAAATGATTACATAATTTTTTTATTTATAACCTGGAAATCAAAAGAGGAGATAAAGAAACCAGTGAGCGGAAATAATGAAAGAACAATGGAATATTTGTTCAATCAAATCTCTATTTTTTTCTTCCATTTTCATCAATTCTTCACCAATTTCATTAATTGATCTTCCTGTTGATTGGATTTCTTCTCTTTTGAATTGTAGTTTTCTATTTGAGGAGGAAGAATGAAGGCTGCCTTCCATTTTCTTCCTTGCACCGTTCTGCTTTTTTTTTTCTTCTTTATTCAATAAGTTTATTTTAGTTGGATTGCATATATTTTACCGGATCTCTTAATCCTCTTGAATTCTGTTAAGTAAGTTAAATATATATAATTTGTTGGGTATTAAGTGTTGTTTATGTATTTAACCATACAACTAATTAACATCTAATTATTTCTTATTATTGTATTCTATAAATATGAAAGATAGATGTAGATTTTAGCAACTTTTCATTTTCCTCTATAAACAAGTTACAAACTTGATTTCTTCTTCTCTTCTTCATTAATAAAGATCTTGACTTCTTTTTTTCTACTTCTTTATTATCAAGATGGTATCAGAGCTCATCTGATTTTCTTTTCTTTCGCACATCTTTCAATTTCTATTTTTAGTCACAATCATGGAAAATCGTTGAGTTGACGAATCGAGTCCCTATTATCTTCATCCTAGCGTAAATCCTTCTGTTGTTCTTGTGTCACCAGTCCTGACTAATTCAGGGAAGAATTATCATTCTTGGAGTAGAAATGTGAAGATGGCTTTACTTTTAAAGAATAAACTGGATTTCATAGATGGAACCATCGAGAAACTCGTTCCTGGAGATCCCCATTTCGCCGCCTGGAGATATTGCAACAATATGGTACTTTCTTGGTTAATTCGTTCTTTAGATTCTTCTATTGCTCAATCGGTTGGGTGGATTGATGATGCTAAGGATCTGTGGGATAATCTGAAAGAAATTTTTTATCAATCAGATGTTTATCGTATTGCTGATTTACAATCTGAGATTTATTCTGTTAGTCAAGGTGCTTATACTGTAACTGAATATCTTGCTTCTGTGCAATTATTGTGGGATGAATTTCTTAGTTTGAAGCCTCTTCCTTCTTGTATTTGTCAAGGGTGTGCTTGCGATTTGGCTAATGTTGTACAACGCAATCAAAATTCTAGTAAGGTGATTACTTTCTTGAAAGGCTTAAACAGTTCTTTTTCGACCATTAAGTCACAAATTATGGTGATTGATCCTTTACCCTCTCTAAATAAGATTTTTTCATTGATTTTACAACATGAAACACTACGCCAAAACCCTCTTCAGACGACGGTTAAAAACCGTCGTCCCGCGAGATATAAATCTGTCACGGGGCTCGCTGCCGTCTATTGCACCTTCAGACGACGGTCAGGTTCTGTCATGTTTCGTCATCACACATGACATTAGCCTATTTTCTTACTGTCATCTTACCCTTGTTACGATGCATCTTATTTATTACTACCGTCACCTTTAATGTCATCACATGACATTCTAACAATTAAAACCGTCAGGTTAGCGTGTGGGAAATTGGCATATTTAATTTGAGATGACAATTTGTATAATAATTTCTGCCGTTATAGCCTGTTTAGATGGCACAGGTCTTAATCAATCATGTCAAAGGATTTTTTTTCATGTGACAGAAACATTTATTTTAATGTCTTTTTTATTGCTGTTTAGATGACATTTTTAAAAATTAAAATGTCACTTTATGCCTTCTTCTTCATTTGAATTTCTGGTTTTTATACCTGAATACAGAAACATTCTAAAATATGAAGATTAAATTCTGAATATCAATGGTTTTAATTTTATTGGAGACCAATACTCATAATATGTTTACATTTGTGCCTAACATCAATCCATATCTTGGATAACCAATACATTTCTGAATTAAAACACACAAAAAATAACCAATCTTCCATAAGTCAATCCATATCTTGGAGTAATAATTAGGCCTATAATCCCAAAGGTCTTGGTATCTGCAAAAGCCAAGCAAGTCATTAATATTACACACATCCCTAAACTCAGTAGTAATTACGTGACCCTTCCCCTTTCACGGCCTTTCACTTACCACAATCATATCACTCTAAATATATGCATCATAATTCAGAATCATACCTTACCAACAATGGATCCCCTTGTTGAAACTCCAGGAGACATAATTGCTGAATTGGATAAGTTGTACATGGAGAACCCAGAGTGGCTTCTAGCCATCAATGGTACGTATGTCAATCCATAGTTGTGTTGTAACCCTTCCTGGTTTCTTCTGTGTATTTCTAATGATTCTTCTTGGATGATAACGTACAGGTCCTCTTAATGGTAACTTCTTCACATGGTCGATCAAGATGAAAGGCCCCCAATACACCCCATATGAAAGGGGTGTATTTGAAATCAGAATCAGCTACCCTCCGGATTTCCCAAACAGACCTGCAAGAGTAATATTAACTCAGATCAGTAAGATATAATCACCTACATGAAACATACACTAATAAATCTCTCCTCTTATTCTCAGTTTTGGTTCCGGAATAGGATATATCATCCTAACATGGCTCCTCAGGGGTTGATTCAACTTCCCCGTATCCTTAATAACCATCATTTTTCCACTGCCATGGTATAATGCAACCATTTATCTATTTCATTTGATAAACATACAACATCATATTTTTGTTCTAATTATTCTATGCATTTTGTAGTGTCTGTGGCACATATATGATCTACTTCTACAGCCCCACATTGAGGAGCCATATCCTGGGCAATAAGCAGTTGCTGAGCAATACCGCAGCAACAGGGAAGAGTATAGGGGGATCGCCCGGATATGGACTGAGGAGTATGCAAAGTGGATATGAGGGTGTCCAAATCTCCTAAACTATCTTGGCTAAGAGAAAGGAGAATCGGAAGGCAATGTGAGCTCCAAATGTGGTTCTCATTCCAATTCCAAATTTCCTTTCTATAGTCAAAATAATTAAGGAGTTTTGGATCTTTAATTCCCCCTCTTTTGTAATATATAATTGTAGACACCGAGTCGAAGGACTTGTGACGAAAACCCACAATAAACGGCTAAAGCGGTTGATTCCATTAGTTTTAAAATAAAAATCACGAGAAGGCTCCGGAGGTCGGGTGTCGATTAGTAGGCAGCTAGCGACGCCCCTTGGCAGGCGAGCGTCCCACGGACGCTAGCCACGGTGCTCGACTCGTTTGACGCACGCCCGATGCTCGTTGGGTGGTCACCCAACTCCCCTTGAACGAACGCCCAACGAGCGTTGGGCGGCGCCCAACTGACGTTGGGCGTACGCCCAACGAGTGTCGGGCGCACGCCCGACAGCACTGGGCGTGCGTCCAACGATTGTTGGGCGAGCGCCCGACAGCGCTGGGCGTGCGCCCAGCAGCGTTGGGCGCATGCCCAATGATTGCTGGGCGCACGCCCGACAGCGCTAGGCGTGCGCCCAATGATTGCTGGGCGAGCACCCGACGGCGCTGGGCGTGCGCCCAACGATTGCTAGGCGAGCGCCCAACGATTACTGGGCGAGCACCCAATAGCGTTGGGCGCCCACCCAATGCCAGTTGGGTGCGCACCCAACCTCGGGATCCGTGCCTATAAAAGGCACGGATCCCCATGCATTTAAAAGGAGGAATTTTGGGAGCTTCTCTTGCTAGAAATTTTTTTTAGAGAGAGAAAGTAAATTTTTGGGAAAAACATTTTTTTTCTAAAAATTGGAAATTTCCAAAAAGTTAAATATTTTACAAAAAACACCGAAAACACGAAAAATCTCAACTCGTGGAATCAACCGACTTCAACTGTCAATACCGGTCTTGAGGTATTATCCGAGGACTAGACTCGTTTAATTAATTTATTTATTTTATTTATAGTTTCGTTTATTCATTTGTTTAGTTAATTATTTATTTATCACGTTTATTTATTTTTCCGTATTTATTTAATTCCCGTCTCGTATTAAATGAACGTTTTGGTTTTGTTTTAAATAAAAAACCTCGTTTTATAGTCCCAATACGAACCTTGACCCGATTAAAGGGTAGTTCGGGACTAAAACGTTGTAAATATAGAATTTAAAAAGTTTTTTAAATTAACGTTTCTTAAAAATAAAACATCGTTTTGGGAGGCTCCGCTATAGACTATGACCCAATTTGGGTAGTTCGGGGACCAAAATGATTGAATAGAGTAGATCTAGAGCTTTTTGATAAATCTGAAAATTATTGGACTGTTTCTGTATTTCTTCGTTTTCTGTCACTAAAAGCGGTTTACCGACGGATTTTCCGTCGGTAAAGCTACTTGAACTTTAAAAAGCCCATTTTGAACCCCTTTCTTAACCTTTTTGGCCTTTATACTTGTATATATATGTATGTAATTAGTTGGTATATTTATTGAAACTAGTTTTGGGGTATATAATTAATAATTACTTATTATGTATTTCCCTATTTTACATTTGGGTATTATTTTCATTAATTTGGTTTTGTAAAAACTATATGTATATATATATTTTTTCCTTAAATGTATTTGAACCATATCAATTTATTGTTTTGGATGGGTTATTCTCTATATAGATATATAAAGAAAAACTATTTTGATTTAAATATAGTTTTTTTATTCATAAACTTTATTCATTATTTTTACATTGTTTTTTTTCTTAAATTAAAATCAAAGTGTATCATAACTAGTATTATCTTTATTTTCACTTGTATATATATTATTATTATTTTTCTTATCTTATTTTTTTTATCTATAAGTATTATTACTATTTTTACCATAATGTATATTTATATAAATATGTATATTTATTCCCCTTTTGGATTTTCTATAAGAATATATTTCAAATGTATTTGGGTTGGGGGGATTTAGACTTAGTTGTCCATTATTGTAATTATGTTCAAGTAAAGGTTAATTGAGTGAAAAAAGGGGAAAATAAACCACAAAAAGAGATTTCAATTAGCTTATTTAAACTAAAGATTTCTAAAGGTTCCAAAGGTAAATAAAAGGTTTTTAGTTCGTTACCATTTTCAAAAAGACTTCCTAAAATATCACGTTTTGAAACCTTAATCCGTTCCAACGACGGATTAAGCGAACCTTGTAATTAAAATCGTTTTCCTTGTAAATAATAGAATTTTGAATCGTTTTCCTATCTAAACGGTTTTGTACAAAAACAAATTGACTTGTATGCTTAATCACGTTTTTGAGTTAAAACTTCTTATTCCACGTTTTCAAACGCTCGAGTCGTTCCAACGGCGATTCGAGTGAAAAGCATGTAAATTAACGGGGTTTTGAAATGTATCTAAATCGTTCCAACGACGATTAAGGTACGAATCATGTAAATAAACCTTCTTTTCGGGGAGTGAGATTAGTTTAGATTGAATGTATAGCTTGAAGCATAATTCACGTTGTAAATAAACCAATTCTTCCTTCTATCTCCCTCTTTCTTCTATATATCCTAATTCATGTAAATGGGTGATTCTTTACTAAAGTGTCTTTCAATAATATGCTCAAAACGGTTTTCAAAACGAGAAAGAAAAGGTTTCAAATGAATTTTAAACTTAAAGAAATATGTGATTAGTCTGTTAGCGCCTAACATGCTAAGTAGGAGGCCGGTGGTTCAGAATCGGGCGATGTCGGGGTGCCTAGTAGCCTTTCTCCGGAAAGGAGCTAGCCTTCTCGGCTCGTACCCAAATTTCCCGAACCCTCACCGGTCTCCCGCAAGGGATCGGTGTTCATTTCCCATTCGTGGGTGGCGACTCTTCCATACTCCGAGCTCCGGCCCTGCCGAGCAGCTTGATTCCGCGATTGGTTGCTTTCGGCGCCAATCACAGCATCTGTCGTCAACGGTGTCCACCCACCGGGTCTTCCGGGCGAGGCCGCGGCACCTACAATAACGTAGAGCTTTGTGCTGCTAAACTGACCCTTTTATAATTCTCCTTCCACTTGGTAATGGGGGTTATGATGCTGTCACCATAAGGGACTCTGTTTGTGCTGAATATGAAGGGTGTTCAAATCTCTTAAGTTGTCTTGGCTAAGTGAAAGGAGAATTGAAAGGCAATGTGATATCCAAATGTGGTTCTCATTCCAATTCCAAATTTCCTTTCACTAGTCAAAACAGCTAAGGAACTTTGGACTGTCAATTACAACCGAAAGGCAACACTCATCCCCCCTTTTCTAATATAACGTACAGCTTTGCTATTCAGTTTGTATGTATATGCAAGTAGACTAAACTGACCCTTTTACAATGCTCCTTCCACTTGGGTTGTACTCGTGGTACTCTAAACTTGGTAATGAGGTTTATGATGATGTCAAAACAAGGGACTCTGTTTGTGCTGAATGCATCATAAACCTATCACTATGTTTAATGTTGTTGTTACGATATCAAACCGAGTGGAAAGGAACATAGTAAGAGTATGGCCAATGCAAATACATAACCCTTTATGTAGAGCTTGTTATTCAGTTCGTATGTATATGTATATTCTATCTAATCAAAATATATCTTATCATTTGCAAGCCATATCAGTACATGCAATTAGCCTAAATTTACCCTTTAATACATGCTTCATCAACGAATTGCATTCAGAATCCTTACTTATCATCATAGGTCATGTTCAAATAAAAATGAGCCAGTTGAGTTCATAACATTTTCAGCTTTAAGAGTATGCCTAACATGCTATAACAAGTAGACAACTTATTCAAGTAGACATGTATATTCAAGTGAACATGCTATAACAAGTAGATAACTTATTCATGCATGTCTATTCCTTACTTATTCAAGACAACTTATTCCTTACTTATCATCATAGGTCATGTTCAAATAAAAAAGAGTATAGTGATATCTTATCATTTGCAAGCCATATCAGTACATGCAATTAGCCTAAATTTACCTTTTAATACATGCTTTATACATGCTCAATGACCCTTTTACAATGTTCCTCTAATACTTGATGCATGATGAATAAGCTACATGCCCAAAAGAACAATCGTACACATACTCATACAGAACCTCAAACATAAACATCAATAGAACATCATACATAAACATGTTTCATACACATACACATACTCACTCACTTTTAGCAGTATAACTCATAAGTGTAAGAGTAGTGCCAATCTCAATGAACATTCAAAGCTTTAGAGTATGCCTAATCAGCCACATGCTTAATGATCATTCATACATAAACTCTATGAGTCCTAGCTTCCTAAACAGTTATATCTAACCAGTCAGTTCATACCAATCATTTCATCATCACCCACAACATCATACATATATGTAATCGTTCAGTTCAAACCCATATAACAATATATATATACTCAAAATCAGGCTAGTTTCCTAAATCAATGAGTTCTAGGTTCCAAAACAGTACATCAAACATACACAGTCACTTCTAAAGGCATGACCAATCAGTTCAAACCAACATAACATTAATATATGTTCATTAAGTTAAAGAAATCTTCCTATATGTTAAAGGCATGAACCGATTGACAATCTCTTCAGTCAGCCTTCCCATGTACTGAAGCATTCTTACTATCCCTACAAATAGTGTTCAAATAAAAAGGAATTAGATGAGTTCATACCATCTACTGTATCAGGCACTGTCTTGCCCTAGATTAAAAAAGATAAAAACCCAAGCTTTACAACAGTGAATCTAAATACAATAAAATCAGTATTGCTAAGCAAGAGATCTAAACCTTTCAACGATAGGTCTAAAAATCACAAGATCATTATACCAGCTGCTGAAATCGACATACACCAAGTAAATCGGATGAGGAAAAGATAGAGTAAGGAACAATGATACTCTAATACAGCTAGGAACGAAGAAAATATGGCTTACCAGTACCGTGTTTCGAGCTCACCCAGTGATTGCATGTTCAAATCAACCATGGAGATAGAGAGGGATGAGAGGGATGAAGCTTGCGTAACCTAAACTGGGGTTTGGGATTGAGAGAGGGTTTATATATCAGCTGAAATTTCAGTCAAATGATATAGAGCGCCTAAAATTTGGTATGGCCGCGTAAGTGAAATTTCATTTGCCGTTTTTTTTATTTTCGACATACAATGACATTCATTTATTAGAAGTGTCATCTGTTGAGCGCATCAAATTTAACGAAAACGCGCATTTTCTTTGGATGACAGGATTCTGTAATCGTAATGTCATCTGAGAATCAAACGCATTTTTTATTTTGCCTTCAGATGACATACAGTTAAAATACTATCACGAAAAATATTCAGACGACACGAAAACAAATGTCTATCATGTATCTTGTGTCATGTGAAAGGGAAAATGGCATAGTGAAAGGGAATTTTTTTTGCAAAATGAAGAAGTGCTCAAGCAAGATCTTGTGGCTTATGTACGTAATAACAATAATACTACTACACAATATAATAACAATAACATGTATTCTAGTTCTCAAAGGCCATTTTTTCCTAATGGTTCCACTGATAAAAAGGTGACTTGTTCTTACTGTGGTTTTCATAACCACACTGTGGATTCATGCTACAAAAAGCGTGGTTATCCACCTAGATATAGGAATAGGAAATTTTCCAAGGCAAATGCAATTCAAGATTTAGGTAATTGCGACAATCAGTTACAAACTGATATGGACAAATGGATTTTGGGTTCTAGTCTAGAAATATCTGAGTTTGGTAGTAATATTGACCAAGGACAGAGTTTTCAAGAACAAGGCTTGCTTATCCAGGCACAGGTTCGACAGATGTTTCAAATGTTACAGGCTCAGAACTCTCATAATCAGGGGACTCAGCAAATTGAAAAAGATCATATGACATCTGTTAATGCTGTCGTTGCTCAAAATTCTCATACTCAACCTGCTCATCATGTTGGAGTTGCAGGTTTTTCTTCTACACAGTCTTCTATTAATAATTCTTGGATTTTAGATACCGGTGCCAGTAATCACGTGCTTAGTTCACTATCTTATTTTACAAATTCTAGACCAGTTGATAATTGGTTTGTCATCTTACCTAACAATATGAAATTACAAGCTACTTATATTGGTAATGTTCATCTTTCTGAAGATTTGATTTTATATGATGCTCTCTTTGTGCCTTCTTTTAATTATAATTTGATTTCAATTGCTAAGTTGACCTCTACTTTGAATTGTTATGTGAATTTTTCTATGAATCAGTGTATAATCCAGGCTGCACAGACCAAGAAGAGGATTGGTTTAGCTAAAGTGCAAGAAGGGTTATATCACTTGGTTGATCCTGTTTTTGGTTCTGTTTTTGCTTGTAATTTTAAATTCTTGTTCATTCTCTTGCCTGTAATCAAGAAGATCTTTGGCCTTATAGGCTTGGACACCCATCTTCTTCTAGGTTAGAAGAAATTACCAAACAAATTCCTGATATTGTAAGTAGTACTGACTTGGTATGTGATGTTTGTTATAAGGCAAAATAGCGAAAATTGCCTTTTCCTAAATCTGTTTCTTCTACTAGTTCTGTTTTTCAATTAGTTCATATGGATATATGAGGACCAACCTATATTTCAATGAATGGATATATATATTTTTTGACTATTGTTGATGATTTTACTAGATATACTTGGGTTTATATTCTTAAAACAAAATCTGAAGTACCTGATTTAGTCAAAGCTTTTGTTAAAATGGTAGAAGTACAGTATGCAGGAACAATAAGGTGTATAAGGACTGACAATGGTCCAGAGTTTGCTTTAAAAGATTTTTATATGCAAACTGGAATTCAACATCAGTTGAGCTGTGTTGAAACACCACAGCAAAATGGGCTTATTGAACGCAAGCATCAGCATATAATGAATGTTGCACGCTCATTAAAATTTCAAAGTAATCTTCCTAATTAGTTCTGGCCTTATTTTAATAGTATGCCAACTCCTTTACTGAACAATAAAACACCTTATGAAGTTTTGCATAAGAAAATGCCTGATTATTCATTGTTTAAATCTTTTAGTAGTTTGTGTTATGTTAGCACCCTTGCACACAATAGAACAAAATTAGATCCATGTTCTAGGAGGTGTATTTTTCTTGGTTATAGTTCAGGCATGAAAGGTTATAAGGTCTATGATATGGATAATCATAAAGTATTAGTTTCTCGCAATATTATTTTTCATGAGCATGTTTTTCCTTATGATATTGAGTCTGTGGATACTAGTGATTTTATACAGCCTGTACCAGCAGAGGAAAAGGGTTTACTGGAAACACATAATGTTCCTAGGGAATTAGGTAGAGTTCATAAGCAACCTCAGTACCTTAGAGATTATCATTGTGCCATGATGCAGAATGATGTTTTACCTGTTCCAGAAAAGGGAGTAAACCATCCTTCATCTAATGTACTTGATTATGCTAATGTGTCTGTTTCGCAACAGAATTTTTCATTTTCTTTGTACACAGAGGAAGAACCTAAAAGACACAAATAGGCTTCTCAATCTGCAGAATGGCAGCAAGCAATACACGCTGAGTTAGCAACTTTAGTCGCTAATTAGACATGAGAAATTTGTTCTTTGCCCATTGGGAAGAAAGCTATTGGTTATAAGTGGGTTTTTAGAATCAAGAGGAAGAGTGATGGCAGCATTGAGAGGTACAAGGCTAGGCTTGTAGCTAAGGGATATACACAACAACAAGGTTTAGATTATAATGAAACCTTCTCCCCTGTGGCAAAGGTATCTACAATTAGAGTATTATTGGCTTTAGCAGCTGTCAAAGGATGGGATTTGCAGCAGTTGGATATCAACAATGCGTTTCTCCATGAGGAATTAAAAGATGAGATTACATGGAATTACCAGTGTTGAGCGATTTCCGTAAGTGCACGGTTTTGCTTGTAGTAATAAAAGATATCGATCCCACAAGGAACGTTTTTCACAACAACTTATTTTGATTTAGTTTAAAACGACTTAAGGTTTATTTAATAGATAATCGTTAATTGAATTTTGGTTTTGAGAATGATTTAATAAGAATCAGATTAGAATATGTAGAATGTTAGAAATCAATTCTGTTTTGAGTATGAATTACAAAATAGGAACGTTTAGTGTTTAAAGTAAGAGAATAATTGTACTCGTTTGCATTAAGCAAAGAAAACAAATTTAAACTTTGTAAAAATTATAAATGTGTAATAACGTAAACTCCTTCAATTAAAAGGCTTTGAACCACAGATGATCTTCCTATGGTCGGGCAAGACCGCTACCTTAATCAAATTAATACTTATTTCCGATAAGCCGACTTAACGATCATATCATCCGTAAGAATGAATTTGCCTAAGTGTTCAACAAAGTTTCCTTGTAAAGATTTTGAATTTAACTACGTTTTAATGAAAACACCATAACTCACTTCGGATCCTTTACCAAAGTGCTACATAAAAATGTTAGGGATTATTGCCAGTTAATCAACTATAGCGCAGCAGAATTGCGGTTTAAAATTTATTTCTAATCCCTTTAATTTGATCTTTGTCCGTTAACCATTGATTGAATAAAACCTTTTGATCCGTTTAGGGATATAAACATACCCGGACTGTCTCTTCTAGAGACGGCTGAAGAATCCATAAGGTAGTAAGATCTCCGTAGTCAGGTGCACGAACAGTTATTGAGTCAGAACCTGTGCTACCTGAAGAACGAAGAAGAACTGGAGAGATTGTGATATTAACCAAACAAATCCCACTTTCTCAAAAAATGGTGGTTCTGTCGAAAATCAATAGTGATTTTCTTCTATGGCCGCCGAATACATATATTGATAGGATAGTTTTAAGTTTTTGGCTTTTATTATATATAGTGTAGTTATTTCTAAACCTAATTGGTTTAGGGTTAATTGGTTAATTACAAAACTAATCTAATCCTAACATAATCACTTAAATAAATACCAATAGTATTTATTCTATGCAATTAGTTATAATTAGATTAAATTTAATTACCCCAATTAAATAAACAACACTAATTAATAAATTGACGTATTAGTTTGATTAATTATTCACGAATGCAATTTCATTAATTTACAAATTAATTAATTACATCATGTAAACTAATTAACCAATTAAATACTCAACGCCTAAATCTATTAATCAATTACATTGATACAAAGTATCAATTAATCGATTAATTATCCACCAATTAATTACCTTGACATTTTACTGTCAACCAATTAATTAATCTCATCCCTCCAGTGTACCGTTCTATAAGTTCTAACTCAGATGTTCAATGTGCACGATCCTATGGGACTGTCCTTAGCTAGCAGTGGGCTCACGGCCCACAGACAGTAAGTGGGTTCTAGCAAACCATTACTGCCCCTAACCAAGACAGCTATTTCAGCAGTCTAAAGATGCAGAGACCCTGTAGTTATCTCTTAACTTCTTTTACCATTTGATATCGATATTATAAACTAAAGGCATGGCGGCTGTCATCCTCTCTGTTGTTTATGATATTTCTTGATCTTAAGTAGATTAATGAATCCGATAAGTAGACTACTTATCAGGGTGTGGCCACACACTTATCAAGTGGCATGTGATATCATCTCACTATTATGTGAGCGGTAATTCCATCACTTCACTATCAATGCCAATGTGTTCACCTATTCGCCCAATCATACCCGTATTTGGCATCCTGTTACAGACCTGTTAGGCGTATGTCAAAGTGAACCGGATCCCACATTGATATTATAATGAAATCTGGTCTGAAGACAGTTAGAGTTCTACTTAAGAAAACTAATGACACAACCACCATGTAGTTTTCTCGAGCGGATCGATCCAGTCACATGTATACAACATGTACCCATATTCACAACTGACTTATGAAGTGCTATGGCTAGTATCAATTACTACCATACAGTCGTCAAATATACAAGTCTGTGGTCCTAATCATTCCCATGATAGAATAGACTTGGGATATGGTTTTACGATTATCAATCAATGGATTCTCTATTCATATTATAGCACAAGATATAAATGAACTAGATTAATGCCTTTATTAATGTGACACAAATACATTTTATAAGAACCAATGCCTATGAACTAGGGCACACCAACAGTCTCCCACTTGAACTAGTTACAAACGGGTATTGTCCTAAACATTATAGATCTAATACTACCAATTTCCTTGGTAAACTGACGAGTGACATTGTTCTCGGTGTCAACCCTCTGCAATGTAATGTCACCGGGTAAGGTGTTACTATCTAAGTACGTGTTTGGATCTCTTGTGTGACATGGGATCCAACGCTTGTGCTATGACCCCATTATTGTAACAGAAAACATCAACTGATCTTAGGAGAGTTTGACCTACTCCTAAATCAGTTATGAACTTCTTAATCCAAACTACTTCCTCTGCATCATCGCGTGCAATGATGTACTTAGCTTCCGTCATAAAATCGGCAATGGTTGGCTACTTTAAGGATCTCCAACTAATTGCATCACCATTCATGAGAAATCCATAACCAGTATGTGACTGGTTATCATCCTTAAAGTCTCAATCAGTGTAACCTGATATTTCCATTCCTTCTACCCATCAAATACTAAGAAAAACATCCTTGGTATGGTTAAGGTACTTTAGGATTGCCTTAACTGTCTTCCAGTGCTCCTTATCAGGACCTAACTGGCACCGACTAGTCATGTTTGGTGCAACACGCAACATATGGCCCTGTACATAACATGGAGTACATGATGGATCATAGTCTATGTACGATGCCTGACTCAAGCCTAGAAGTCTGTTGGATCTATCTCTATAGATCCTGATCCCTAAGATCGTTTCGGCTTCTCCTAAGTCTTTCATTGTGAAGCATTTACTCAACCACTGCTTTACGCCTTACAGTGTTGGTATATCGCCTCCAATGAGCAGTATGTCATCGACATACAATATCAGGAAAGTGGATATGCTCCAACTGAATTTTATATACACACAAGGTTCATTAGAATTCTGTATTAATCTACTTAAAAACACCACATGTGTAACCAATTTAGCCTCCTCAATGTTTTGAGGATCTATATCGGTTCCCAAGCATCCTCAGCATAAGCTGCAGGAGTTTGTGAGTCTTGAATCTCAACGAGATCAATATCACTCCCACTGTCTACTTTGGAAAGGAATTCCGTTTCCAAAAAGGATTGCAAACCTAGCCACAAATGTTTTATTCTCGGCTGGGTTGTAGTAGCAATAACCCTTAGTTTCCTTAGGGTAACCCACGAATTGGCATTTAACAAATCTGGACTCTAGTTTGCCACTTATCAATTTCTTGACATGTGCATCACAGCCCCAAATCTTCATGAAGGAAACGTTGGGCTTTCGCCCCGTCCATAATTCATATAGTGTTCCTTCAATTTCCTTGCTCGGTGTATTGTTAATTATCTGAGCAGCGGTTTCCAAAGCAAATCTCCAAAAGGAGGTAGGGAGAGAGGCTTGACTCATCATTGAGCGGACCATGTCGAGCAGGGTCCTATTCCTCTTTTCCGACACTCCATTCCATTGGGGTGTACTAGGAGGAGTGAGTTGGGAAAAAATCCCACACTCTCTCAAGAATGAGACAAACTCTTGGCTCAAGTATTCGCCCCCTCTATCAGATCGGAGCGCTTTACTTTCTTGCCAAGTTGATTTTCTACTTCATTTTTAAAATCTTTGAATCTCATAAGAGTTTCAGATTTATGTTTCATCAGATACACATACCCATATCGGTTATAGTCATCTATGAAGGTAACAAAGTACAGAAAACCAGATCCAGCACTAGTGCTCATTGGACTGCATACATCTTAGTGCATCAGCTCCAATATCTCAGTGGCCCTTGTACCAGTTTTTGGTGAAAAGTGCCTTAGTCATCTTCCCTTTTAAATAAGATTCACACGTGTCATAAGACTGAATGTCAAATGACTCCAGCACTCCACTAATGTGAAGCCTAGCTATGCTTTTCTCATTTATGTGACCAAGATGATAGTGCCAGATATATTAGGATTTAATTCATAGTATAAATTGAATTAATGCATTTTAGATCAAGGATATATAAACCATTTTCAAGAAATGTGGTTCCATAAACAATATTGCAACATTGAATAGAAATTCTACCATGTCCAATATTAAAATTAAAACCAGAAATATCCAACATAGAAACTGAAATAATATTCCTGCACATTGCAGGTACAAGATAGCAATTTCTAATTTCTAAAACTAATCCACTAGGTATCTCTAAGAATAATCTATGATCTTCAAGGCCTCTACATGAGCACCATTGTCGACTCGAAGATCCACTTCACCAGATCCCAGCAACCTCATATTTCTTTGTCCCTGCACATTTAAACAAATGTGAGTACCACATCCAGTGTTTACAACCCAAGATGTAGAAATAGCCAGATTAATTTCAACAACATAAATACTTGAACCAAAAGCTTCGTCCTTCTGTTTCTCCTTTAGCTTTGGACACGCATTCTTCCAGTGTCCCTTCTTATTACACTCATGGCAGATATCATCTGCTGAGGCCAACCTACCTTTAGAAGCTGCCGCCTTCCTAGCCTTGGGCTTGGCCTTTTGGGCCTTCGCTTTAGACTTGGACTTGGCCTTTCCCTTAGGCACGTTCCCTTTGTTAACCAGCAACACTTCTAGAGTCCTCTTGCAGGATTGCTCAGCAAGTTTCAACATGCCATGCAATTCTACTACAGACTTATCAACGCCCTGCATGTGGTAGTGCATGATAAACTGATTGCAGGATGCCGGAAGTGATCCAAGAATGATGTCGACTGCTAGTTGTGCAGGCACTGGTGAGCCAAGCCTTGACAATGTGTCAATAAAACCCTTCAACTCTAGCACTTGTGTGCTAATAAAAGTCCCAACTTGCATCGTAGTGCTGCATAGCGCCTTTGTTGTCAAGTATATTTCCTGACGAGCTTGATCTTGGAACATCCTTTTGAGTTGATCCATGATCTCAAAGGCGTGCTGCTCCATGAACTTTTTCTGAAGATCAAGAACCATGGTACCCAACATAATGCATGACACATCTCTGTCATCCTTAACATATCGGTCGTACCCCGCCATTTGATCAGTGGTTACGCCCCGACCTGCAGCACGAGCTGCTGGTAAGGCATCAGTCAGCACATATTCCTTCGACTCGTGTCTAAGAACTATTTGAAAGTTCCTGGACCAGTCAAGGAAATTAGTCCCTGAAAGCTTTTCCTTTTCCAGGAGTGGTCTGAGTGAGTTGTTGCTTGTTGCAGCCATTTAATTTTCTTTTATGTAACTTGGTGATTTTTATCTACGTGGAAAAATTACATTAGAGTTAGAATAAAGGGCTTAAGCCAAATGTCAAATTAATAATCCATTTTAATTCGTTATTAGTGATATTTATTTGGCTGTCTTGACCAAGATCCATAATCCATCAATAATCGACCGAGCTAGGGCTCCGCCGTCGACCATTGACGATTTGGTAGGATAGACTATCCAATCCTCCATAAGGACTCTTGGTTTGATGGGCTTTGTGACACTTAGCCCATCTGTGCTTAGGGCCCACTCTGAGCTAATGCTGCCCACGTTAAGCCCAACCACTATACACTCGTTAGCCATACCGAAGTATCCTAACCCTCGACGACCCATTAATTACTACAGCATACCTGCTAGGGCACGTCATACACTGTAGCACTACTTGGGAGGAAGAGGTGTGAATCTGGAAAGCACTTTTAAACGACTCAATATTTCATTATCCGGATTAATTAAGTGATACGACTTTAACATATAATTATCACAGGTGATGATCTGGTGATCATTGCTACTTATATTTCATGTTATACTAAGCAATTGTATCATCAAAATAAACATAGAGACTCTATGGGCCTTATAATACATCCTAGTGAAACTAGATATACTATCTAATCTGCACGAGCTTGCTTCAAGTCTCATTGGGCTCCCACTATGGGCTTGGACCATTTGGGCTTCTTCACGACCAATTACAATTTTATGAATAGAACCTATTCTAAAATTACATTAATGAAAGAATGGCACGCATGCCATATTTCCCAAAATAAATTAAATTACAAACCGACTTTAATTTAGGGCTCATAGAACTCTATAACACGTTGCTGCACAATAAGACATACAAATATAATGCATGATCATAGCATTCCAAAATCATCTAATAAAGTTAAGCCGAGTTACTTAGGGTGAAATCGCCAATTTTACCATATGTGACTAAGGCCCATAAAGGCCCAAACGGTTAACATCCATTTGTACGCAAAATTACGATTTTGCTCTCAATGAATTTTAGGGTCGTCGCATATCTAAAATTTAGCCCTCCCAATTTAAACCGGTGTCACGGTCTATTGGGCCAATTTCACAAATTAACCATATTCAATTTTATACAAATTATCAATTCGATTAAAAATGAAATATGCATGCCAAACAAAAACATTTTAATACTAATTAATTTTTATTCAAAACACGTTTAATAAATTAAACGGTATTAGGGCCCTGATTTTATTCAAATACCCATGAAAACTTTTAAAACTTAAAATAAGTTCCTATAATCTAAATTTAGACTAAATTTAGACCCAAAACAGACCCGAGACAATAACCGGGTTGATGTCCACGAACAGCAGTCCCGTGGCTACTGTCTGGCGGACAGCAGCAGTGCTGTTGTCCGCCCAACAGCAGCCGCGTGGCTGCTGTTCGCGGACAGCAGTCCCGTGACTGTTGTTCCGTGTCCGGAACTATTTTTTTCTATCTATTTACTGTCTAAATAAAATTGTTGCTGTATTTTTTTTAAATGATTTCAGAACCAAATAATACAAAAACACACACAGAAATAATAAATAGAAAAACTTCCTAGAACAATTTCTACACGAGAAATTAATAGGAATTCTCAAAACTGATTTGGAAAAATAATAAAAACAAAATCTTATTAATTTTCAATCAATCAAAATGGACTAAACCATGGCTCTGATACCACTGTTATGGATTATTGCCAGTTAATCAACTGTAGCGCAACGGAATTGCGGTTTAAAATTTATTTCTAATCCCTTCAATTTGATATTTGTCCGTTAACCATTGATTGAATAAAACCTTTTGATCCGTTTAGGGATATAAACATACCCGGACTGTCTCTTCTAGAGACGGATGAAGAATCCACAAGGTAGTAAGATCTCCGTAGTCAGGTGCACGAACATCTATTGAGTCAGAACCGGTGCTAGCCGAAGAACGAAGAAGAACTGGAGAGATTGTGATATTAACCAAACAAATCTCACTTTCACAAAAAAATGGTGGTTCTGTCGAAAATCAATAGTGATTTTCTTCTATGGCCGCCGAATACATATATTGATAGGATAGTTTTAGGTTTTTGGCTTTTATTATATACAAGTGTAGTTATTTCTAAACCTAATTGGTTTAGGGTTAATTGATTAATTACAAAACTAATCTAATCCTAACATAATCACTTAAATAAATACCAATAGTATTTATTCTATGCAATTAGTTATAATTAGATTAAATTTAATTACCCCAATTAAATAAACAACACTAATTAATAAATTGACGTATTAGTTTGATTAATTATTCACGAATGCAATTTCATTAATTTATAAATTAATTAATTACATCATGTTAACTAATTAACCAATTAAATACTCAACGCCTAAATCTATTAATCAATTACATTGATACAAAGTATTAATTAATCGATTAATTATCCACCAATTAATTACCTTGACATTTTACTGTCAACCAATTAATTAATCTCATCCCTCTAGTGTACCGTTCTATAAGTTCTAACTCAGATGTTCAATGTGCACGATCCTATGGGACTGTCCTTAGCTAGCAGTGGGCTCACGGCCCATAGACAGTAAGTGGGTTCTAGCAAACCATTACTGCCCCTAACCAAGACAGCTATTTCAGCAGTCTAAAGATGCAGAGACCCTGTAGTTATCTCTTAACTTCTTTTACCATTTGATATCGATATTATAAACTAAAGGCATGGCGGCTGTCATCCTCTCTGTTGTTTATGATATTTCTTGATCTTAAGTAGATTAATGAATCCGATAAGTAGACTACTTATCAGGGTGTGGCCACACGCTTATCAATCTCACTTATCAAGTGGCATGTGATATCATCTCACTATTATGTGAGCGGTAATTCCATCACTTCACTATTAATGCCAATGTGTTCACCTGTTCACCCAATCATACCCGTATTTGGCATCCTGTTACAGACATGTTAGGCGTATGTCAAAGTGAACCGGATCCCACATTGATATTATAATGAAATCTGGTCTGAAGACAGTTAGAGTTCTACTTAAGAAAACTAATGACACAACCACCATGTAGTTTTCTCGAGCGGATCGATCCAGTCACATGTATACAACATGTACCCATATTCACAACTGACTTATGAAGTGCTATGGCTAGTATCAATTACTACCATACAGTCGTCGAATATACAAGTCTGTGGTCCTAATCATTCCCATGATAGAATAGACTTGGGATACGGTTTTACGATTATCAATCAATGGATTCTCTATTCATATTATAGCACAAGATATAAATGAACTAGATTAATGCCTTTATTATTGTGACACAAATACATTTTATAAGAACCAATGCCTATGAACTAGGGCACACCAACAAAAAATGTTTTGAATTGCATGAACTTTATTAGATGAAGTGTGAATTGATACAAGTTTACAGAGAACAAAAAGCATGGAAGCATTCAAAACGACATTGGAGTTCCGGGTCGTCAATCCTTTCCTCAAACCTCATTAGAGTTTGTCAAGCTCCGGGATCGAATCCGCTACTTAATCTTCTCGCTGAATCTTCGGAATAGAGATGGTATTTCTACTATCAAAATGTAAACTAGTCTTCGAACAAATCTTAATCTAAATCTAATTGCTACTGTGTTTGTAATTAATTAATAAACAATGTGTGTACATCATATTGATTTTACAAAATTGAACTTCTAACTCTGAATCGTTTCTGACTCAGAATTTCTGCATAAATTCTGTATTAATCTTAAAAATCTAACTCTCTACAACTCTGAATTCAACTCTTTATTTATAGATGTTGAAGAGTCGTGTTTAAGGATCGTGTCCGTTGCGAAGAGACGTTTTTATCCACCCGAACGGACATGTTTCTTTGAATTTGAACATGTGAAGGATGTGCTGCCAGATTTTCTGATGTTACCGAGATTTTCAGCCTTCGGAACGCAAAAGAGGACGTCTGGAAGACGCGTGTCGCGACCGAGATTAGGGAATCTTGGTCGCGACACAGGTGTTTTTTCCCGGCCTCGACTTTGTTCTGTCATCTTCGATTGGTGCATTTGAATTTCCTCGTCTTCTGCTCGTAACTCAGGGTTTTTCCGTCGTTTTTGACCTCTTTTCGTTCCTATTTGGAATTTACCAAATATTTAGGTACCTTGCATAAAAGAAACATATTCGGACGTAAAAGTACTCTAAATAGATATAAACAGCACAAATTCATAACAAATCTGATGTAAATATTGATGATGTTTTAGGTATATTTTGGGCTAAACAACCAGCCAGGGTGAAAACCGATGTACCTAATGCTGTCTATAGGTTAACCAAATCTTTGTATGGCTTGAAGCAAGCTAGTCGATAATGGAACTCAAAGCTAATGGCAGCGTGATTGTTGTTAGGTTTTAAACAGTCTCAGGCAGATCCATCTTTATTTATAAGGGGAACTGGACAAGAATTTATGGCATTGGCTGTCTATGTTGATGATATCATCATAGCTAGTTCTAATACTGAGGCTATACAAGACATTAAGGATCATTTATATAAGTGTTTTACAATTAAAGACTTGGGAAAACTGAAGTTCACATTAGGACTTGAAATTCTGAGAAATAACTCAAGAATCCATGTTAACCAGAGGAAGTATACTCTTGATTTATTGTCTGACACAGGTTTTTTAGAAGCAAAACCATGTTCTACTTCTATTACACCAGAAAGCTTGGACAATATACAATCTTTACCTCTGTCAGACAACACAGAATATAGGAAAGTCGTAGGCAAGTTGTTTTATCTAACCAACACACGGCCTGATATCTCGTTTGCAGTTCAACAGTTATTTCTATACTTGGATAAACCAACAGAAAAGCATATGGCTTTAGTGCACAGAGTTTTGAGGTATTTAAAGGGACAACCAGCTCAAGGTTTATTTTATCCTGCTATATCTTCATTACAACTACATGCATTTACGGGTTCAGATTAGGCTAGCTGTAAAGAAACAAGAAGGTCAATTATAGGCTTTTGTGTTTTTTAGGCAGTTCGTTAATTAGTTAGAAATCTAAGAAGCATCAAACTGTTAGCAGATCAAGTTCTGAAGCGGAATATCGCGCCATGTCTTCCACAACATGTGAGCTTCAGTGGCTGTTTTATCTCTTATAAGACTTTCAAATAACTCATCCTTAACCAGCTTTATTGTTCTGTGATGATATATCAGCTGTTCATATTGCTAAGAATCTGGTTTTCCATGAAAGAACAAAACATCTCGAGATTGATTGTCATTTCGCGAGAGAAAAGGTTCAAGCTGGTGTGATACATTTGCTGCCAGTTTCAACTACAGACCAGTTAGCAAATTGTTTAACCAAACCATTACATTCACCACTGTTGAAACACCTTTCCACATAATTTTGATTTGACAAAATTGTTTAAGTATAATTTAAAATACATATTCTAAACACACTAAGTTTAAATGCTTTGATTTATTCTACTAATGTGTTTGTTCAATGTTGAGTTAAAACTGTTATAAGACATAAGAATCAAAAGGCCCAAGCCCAATAAGGAAGCCAAGGCCCAAGTCAAACAACTCAGTACAACTCGGCCCGCGTATGTCAAGACGTTGCCGTTTTGAACAAAACGCAACTCAGCAAAATGAAGGATCTAGAAGACCTTCGGGAACAACTTCAAGATGAAGCTGCTGAGTAGTCTCGACAAAGCGTACAAGACAGCAGCTGGCAAAGGAAAACTTCCAGACAAAGTATTTCCCCTTTGGGCAAAGTTCAAACGACACAGTATGTTCTCCAGTTGACTTTACCATAAAAGGAGAGACAGTCTGCTGAGCTGACCGAGGACAGAAGATACACAATTCTGATTGGCCGAGAGCTCTGAGCAAGTCAAGATGACAACGACATATAGCCGTTTCCCTCCAACGGTTATTTCGAAATTCGAAATGACCGATGCCCAGACTTCTCTATAAATAGTGCCATCACAAGCTTCACTCAACACAGAACTTGATCAAGCCATTACGCTGACAAAATTTCTACAAGTTCTGCAAGCAAAGAAGCATAGCAAAATCTTACACTACAATTCTTATATCTGTGTAAAAGTCTAGAGTGATTGTTTCAATCGTCTAAAGTGTCTTAGCAAATCTTTGTATAGGACAAAACACTTATCATTTCTAGAGATAGAAAGGAGAGGCTGAGTACTCGGTTTTAGTACTCAGCGAGAGATTAGGATTGAGTAGAGGTATAGAGGAAGGTACTCTTGTCATACTCAGTTGCTGATATTGTAAAAGGTTTGAGGCTCTACCTTTAAAGAGCTCAGTAGAGGATTCGAAATCTCGGAACGTGTTCCGGGGACAGGACGTAGGCTTAGAAGAAGCCGAACCTGGATAAATCTGCTGAGTGAAGTATTTCTTACCTTTAACTCCTTATTTATATTGCTTGCTTAAAATAACCAAAAACTGACCAAGTAAAGAGGTCAAGTTGAGTTGTGCGCGTTGAACGTCTGAGCTCAGGAATAGACTCTAAGTGCTATCTCTTGACTCAAGCTAAGAAACTGACCTAGTCACCAGTTGACTAAGCCAGTATCTTGCTGTTTACTCAGCGCCGCTGTTAAAACCTTTTTCCTTAGAAAAAGAAGTCTGCCCTAATTGCGAAAAAGTTTAAATAGTTCCTAACCCCCCCTTGGAACTATACTTGCAACCTTACAAGGGACCAACAAGTGGTATCAGAGCTCTAAAAGCTCACTTTAAAAGGTCTAACAACCTTGAGCTGATCCCTACCATGGGCGAAAACAGCACTCGGTTTCTCCCTGGAAACCAAACAACTCAAATACTGCCTGAGGGGCTGTCCATTACTAGGCCTCCCCTATTCTTCGGGTCAAACTATACCTTCTGGAAGAATAGGATGAAAAACTTCTTTCAGGCTACAAACATGAGTGCCTGGCTATCTATAGTCCAAGGCCCATTTGTACCTGTCGAGGTTGTGGCTGGCCAAACAGTTGTAAAAGCTGAGGCCAAATGGACAGAGGATGATCTTAAGAAGCTCCAAAACCATGCTTCGGCTATCAATATGCTTCACTGTGCGCTCGATGCTGCAGAATATAATAAAATCTCAGGTTGTGAGTCGGCACAAGAGATCTGGAGAAAGCTGGAAGTCACCTACGATGGAACAAATAAAGTAAAGGAGTCCAAGGTGAATCAGCAGATGAGACTGTACGAGCTGTTCGAGATGAACAATGATGAGGGCATTTCAGACATGAATGCAAGGTTTACCAACATCATTAATGAGCTCAAGAGACTTGGGAAAATCTTCACTGAGGAAGAACAAGTCAAAAAGATACTCAGGAGTCTTCCTAAAGATTGGTAAGCAAAGAAGACAGCAGTTGAGGAAGCTCAGGATTTAACCACCTACAAATATGACGAACTCATCGGTTCATTGCTGACCCATGAGATATCCATGAAAAACTTTGAGGTGAAGGAAAAATCTGAAGACAAGAAGCAGAAATCCCTTGTCATGAAAGCTGACTCCACTGACGGGAGTTCAACTGACGATGAGGAGATGGCTATGTTCACAAGGAAGATGAAAAGGCTATTCAGGAAGAGTGACAAATACTCTAAAAAGCCTTACAGAAAGTTTGATAAGTATAAGGCTGACTCAAGTGACAGCAAATACAAAAAGGACAGCTCAAAGCCCACTACATGCTTTGAATGCCATCAAACTGGCCATATTAAGTCAAACTGCCCCACGCTGAGGAAAGACAAGACAAGTGGGAAGAAGGCAATGGTGGCTACTTGGAGCGACAGTGATGAGTCTTCATCTACAGAAACTGAGGCTACCGAGTCAGCGAAGATATGCTTCATGGCTGATGAACTTGCTGAGCCATGCGTCTCTGAGCATGCTGACCTATCAGATGATGAGGAGCAATCAAATGAGGTAATTTCTCTTCCCCAGCTCAGAAACGATATGGTTAATGCCCTGAGTGATCTCTATACACTTGTCAAGAAGTGTAATAAGAAAGTTAGAGCACTCAGCAGGCGCTGTGACGAAGTGGAAGAGGTCAAACTGAGTGACCTCAGATTCCTTCTTCAGGACAATTCAACTCTGCATGATAACATGAAGATCATGCATGAGTATGTCTCTGAAGTCCAGTCAGTTTCAAAGAAACTGAGAAAGGACGTCACAACTATCCAGAACCAACTGAAGGTTCCAAATAAACAAAACAGTCCTCTGAGAACTCAGTACCAAGGTACTAAGCAGAGATGGAATCCCCAACGAAAAGTCCAGTGTGACTTTTGTGGGAAGTTAGGACACACCACTAAGGTGTGCTGGCACGCTCAGCACTGGGGTGCTGATAAGTCAGTGAAACATCCTAAACAGAAAGTCAGTTGTGACTTCTGTGGAAAGAATGGCCATACTGTCCATGTATGTCGCCATAAAATAAAATATGACGCTTTACCTGTTGCACCTAACAAGCAAGGACCCAAAAAGAATTGGGTACCTAAAAGTAACTAGTTACAATGCAGGTAAGCCTGAGATGTGCCGAGAAGTCAAAGATGTGGTATATTGACAGCGCATGCTCAAGGCATATGACGGGTGATGAAACTCAGTTCATCACGTTTGAGCGTAAATGAGGAGGGAGCGTAAGTTTTGGAGACAACAAGAAGGGTAAGATAGTAGGGTCAGGAACCATCGGAGGTAATCCTACTATTAAATCTGTCTCCCTAGTCAGCGGACTCAAATATAACTTACTCAGCGTAGCTCAGCTATGTGACAATGGGAGAAAAGTTATATTTGATGCTACTGGATGTAAAATATACGAGGGTAAAACAAATGAGTTAATATTAACTGCCCCTCGGATAGATAATGTCTTTATGCTAGACTTAGAGAAAAAGTTTTCAAAAACTGTGTGCTTAGTATCAAAGGAAGAAAATTCCTGGCTATGGCACAGGAGACTTGGTCATATAAGCATGGACCTCCTGGCCAAATTAGCAAGAAAGCAATTGGTTGAGGGACTGCCCGAACTTAAATTTGAAAAAGATCAACTATGCCACGCTTGCCAAGCTGGAAAACAAACCAAACAATCTTTTCATAGCAAAAATATCGTCTCAACTAAACGTCCGTTAGAGTTACTACACTTGGATCTCTTCGGTCCAGTCCAGCCGCTGAGTCTGGGTGGAAGAAGATTTTCCTTGGTCATTGTAGATGACTTCTCTCGGTATACGTGGGTCATCTTGCTGACCAGCAAGGATGAAACCTTTGAGACATTTTCAAATTTGGTTAGAAAAATTGAAAATGAAAAAGAGCTAAAATTAGCTCACATCCGTAGCGATAATGGTGGAGAATTCAAAAACCAAAAGTTTGTTGAATTCTGTGAAGCCAGCGGCATTGACCACAATTTTTCTGCTCCTAGAACACCTCAGCAAAATGGGGTTGTAGAAAGGAAGAACAGAACTCTGGTTGAAATATCCAGGACAATGCTGGATGAGCATAGGCTTCCAAAGTATTTTTGGGGAGAGGCTGCTATATTCTTAATAGGGCTCTAGTTAGACCTATATTAAAGAAAACCCCCTATGAACTTTGGAAAGGACGAAAGCCCAATATTGGATACTTTCGTGCCTTTGGCTGTAGATGTTTTATTTTAAATACCAAAGATAGCTTAGCAAAGTTTGATTCAAAAGCTGATGAGGCTATCTTTTTGGGCTACTCAACAAACAGCAAAGCATACAGAGTTTTTAATAAACGAACTCAAGTTTTAGAAGAGTCAGTACATGTAGAGTTCGACGAAACTGACCCTGCAGGTAGATACCAGCCGCTGACCGAAGATGATCCACACTCAGTCTTTTCGTGCCGAGAAGTCAAAGATGTGCCGAGAAGACTGAGTGTGGATCATCTTCGGTCAGCGGCTGGTATCTACCTGCAGGGTCAGTTTCGTCGAACTCTACATGTACTGACTCTTCTAAAACTTGAGTTCGCTTATTAAAAACTCTGCATGCTTTGCTGTTTGTTGAGTAGCCCAAAAAGATAGCCTCATCAGCTTTTGAATCAAACTTTGCTAAGCTATCTTTGGTATTTAAAATAAAACATCTACAGCCAAAGGCACGAAAGTATCCAATATTGGGCTTTCGTCCTTTCCAAAGTTCATAGGGGGTTTTCTTGAGTATAGGTCTAACTAGAGCCCTATTAAGAATATAGCATGCTGTGTTAACAGCCTCTCCCCAAAAATACTTTGGAAGCCTATGCTCATCCAGCATTGTCCTGGCTATTTCAACCAGAGTTCTGTTCTTCCTTTCTACAACCCCATTTTGCTGAGGTGTTCTAGGAGCAGAAAAATTATGGTCAATGCCGCTGGCTTCACAGAATTCAACAAACTTTTGGTTTTTGAATTCTCCACCATTATCGCTACGGATGTGAGCTAATTTTAGCTCTTTTTCATTTTCAATTTTTCTAACCAAATTTGAAAATGTCTCAAAGGTTTCATCCTTGCTGGTCAGCAAGATGACCCATGTATACCGAGAGAAGTCATCTACAATGACCAAGGAAAATCTTCTTCCACCCAGACTCAGCGGCTGGACTGGACCGAAGAGATCCAAATGTAGTAACTCTAACGGACGTTTAGTTGAGACAATATTTTTGCTATTAAAAGATTGTTTGGTTTGTTTTCCAGCTTGGCAAGCGTGGCATAATTGATCTTTTTGAAATTTAAGTTCAGGCAGTCCCTCAACCAATTGCTTTCTTGCTAGTTTGGCTAGGAGGTCCATGCTTACATGACCAAGTCTCCTGTGCCATAGCCAGGAATTTTCTTCCTTTGATACTAAGCACATAGTTTTTGAAAACTTTTTCTCTAAGTCTAGCATAAAGACATCTATCCGAGGGGCAGTTAAAATTAACTCATTTGTCTTACCCTCGTATATTTTACATCCAGTAGCATCAAATATAACTTTTCTCCCATTGTCACATAGCTGAGCTACGCTGAGTAAGTTATATTTGAGTCCGCTAACTAGGGAGACAGATTCAATAGTAGGATTACCTCCGATGGTTCCTGACCCTACTATCTTACCCTTCTTGTTGTCTCCAAAACTTACGCTCCCTCCTCGTTTATGCTCAAACGTGATGAACTGAGTTTCATCACCCGTCATATGCCTTGAGCATGCGCTGTCAATATACCACATCTTTGACTTCTCGGCACATCTCAGGCTTACATGCATTGTAACTAGTTACTTTTAGGTACCCAATTCTTTTTGGGTCCTGACTTGTTAGGTGCAACAGGTATAGCATCATATTTTATTTTATGGCGACATACATGGACAGTATTTCCATTCTTTCCACAGAAGTCACAACTGACCTTCTGTTTAGGATGTTTCACTGACTTGTCAGCACCCCAGTGCTGAGCGTGCCAGCACACCTTAGTGGTGTGTCCTAACTTCCCACAAAAGTCACACTGGACTTTTCGCTGGGGATTCCATCTCTGATGAGTACCTTGGTACTGAGTTCTCATAGGACTGTTTCTTTTATTTGGAACCTTCAGTTGGTTCTGGATAGTTGTGACGTCCTTTCTCAGTTTCTTTGAAACTGACTGGACTTCAGAGACATACTCATGCATGATCTTCATGTTATCATGCAGAGTTGAATTGTCCTGAAGAAGGAATCTGAGGTCACTCAGTTTTACCTCTTCCACTTCGTCACATCGCCTGCTGTGTGCTCTAACTTTCTTATTACACTTCTTGACAATTGTATAGAGATCACTCAGGGCATTAACCATATCGTTTCTGAGCTGGGGAAGAGAAATTACCTCATTTGATTGCTCCTCGTCATCTGATAGGTCAGCATGCTCAGAGACGCATGGCTCAGCAAGTTCATCAGCCATAAAGCATATCTTCGCTGACTCGGTGGCCTCAGTTTCTGTAGATGAAGACTCATCGCTGTCGCTCCAAGTGGCCACCATTGCCTTCTTCCCACTTTTCTTGTCTTTCCTCAGCGTGGGGCAGTTTGACTTAATATGGCCAGTTTGATGGCACTCAAAGCATGTAATGGGCTTTGAGCTGTCCTTTTTGTATTTGCTGTCACTTGAGTCAGCCTTATACTTATCAAACTTTCTGTAAGGCTTTTTAGAGTATTTGTCACTCTTCCTGAATAGCCTTTTCATCTTCCTTGTGAACATAGCCATCTCCTCATCGTCAGTTGAACTCCCGTCAGTGGACTCAGCTTTCATGACAAGGGATTTCTGCTTCTTGTCTTCAGATTTTTCCTCACCTCAAAGTTTTTCATGGATATCTCATGGGTCAGCAATGAACCGATGAGTTCGTCATATTTGTAGGTGGTTAAATCCTGAGCTTCCTCAACTGCTGTCTTCTTTGCTTACCAATCTTTAGGAAGACTCCTGAGTATCTTTTTGACTTGTTCTTCCTCAGTGAAGATTTTCCCAAGTCTCTTGAGCTCATTAATGATGTTGGTAAACCTTGCATTCATGTCTGAAATGCCCTCATCATTGTTCATCTCGAACAGCTCGTACAGTCTCATCTGCTGATTCACCTTGGACTCCTTTACTTTATTTGTTCCATCGTAGGTGACTTCCAGCTTTCTCCAGATCTCTTGTGCCGACTCACAACCTGAGATTTTATTATATTCTGCAGCATCGAGCGCACAGTGAAGCATATTGATAGTCGAAGCATGGTTTTGGAGCTTCTTAAGATCATCCTCTGTCCATTTGGCCTCAGCTTTTACAACTGTTTGGCCAGCCACAACCTCGACAGGTACAAATGGGCCTTGGACTATAGATAGTCAGGCACTCATGTTTGTAGCCTGAATGAAGTTTTTCATCTTATTCTTCCAGAAGGTATAGTTTGACCCGAAGAATAGGGGAGGCCTAGTAATGGACAGCCCCTCAGGCAGTATTTGAGTTGTTTGGTTTCCAGGGAGAAACCGAGTGCTGTTTTCGCCCATGGTAGGGATCAGCTCAAGGTTGTTAGACCTTTTAAAGTGAGCTTTTAGAGCTCTGATACCACTTGTTGGTCCCTTGTAAGGTTGCAAGTATAGTTCCAAGGGGGGGTTAGGAACTATTTAAACTTTTTCGCAATTAGGTCAGACTTCTTTTTCTAAGGAAAAAGGTTTTAACAGCGGCGCTGAGTAAACAGCAAGATACTGGCTTAGTCAACTGGTGACTAGGTCAGTTTCTTAGCTTGAGTCAGGAGATAGCACTTAGAGTCTATTCCTGAGCTCAGACGTTCAACGCGCACAACTCAACTTGACCTCTTTACTTGGTCAGTTTTGGTTATTTTAAGCAAGCAATATAAATAAGGAGTTAAAGGTAAGAAATACTTCACTCAGCAGATTTATCCAGGCTCGGCTTCTTCTAAGCCTACGTCCTGTCCCCGGAACACGTTCCGAGATTTCGAATCCTCTACTGAGCTCTTTAAAGGTAGAGCCTCAAACCTTTTACAATATCAGCAACTGAGTATGACAAGAGTACCTTCCTCTATACCTCTACTCAATCCTAATCTCTCGCTGAGTACTAAAACCGAGTACTCAGCCTCTCCTTTCTATCTCTAGAAATGATAAGTGTTTTGTCCTATACAAAGATTTGCTAAGACACTTTAGACGATTGAAACAATCACTCTAGACTTTTACACAGATATAAGAATTGTAGTGTAAGATTTTGCTCTGCTTCTTTGCTTGTAGAACTTGTAGAAATTTGGTCAGCGTAATGGCTTGATCAAGTTCTGTGTTGAGTGAAGCTTGTGATGGCACTATTTATAGAGAAGTCTGGGCATCGGTCATTTCGAATTTCGAAATAACCGTTGGAGGGAAACGGCTATATGTCGTTGTCATCCTGACTTGCTCAGAGCTCTCGGCCAATCAGAATTGTGTATCTTCTGTCCTCGGTCAGCTCAGCAGACTGTCTCTCCTTTTATGGTAAAGTCAACTGGACAACATACTGTGTCGTCTGAACTTTGCCCAAAGGGGAAATACTTTGTCTGGAAGTTTTGCTTTGCCAGCTGTTGTCTTGTACGCTTTGTCGAGACTACTCAGCAGCTTCATCTTGAAGTTGTTCCCGAAGGTCTTCTAGATCCTTCCTTTTGCTGAGTTGCGTTCTGTTCAAAATGGCAACGTCTTGACATACGCGGGCCGAGTTGTACTGAGTTGTTTGACTTGGGCCTTGGCTTCCGTATTGGGCTTGGGCCTTTTAATCCTTATGTCTTATAACAGTTTTAACTCAACATTGAACAAACACATTAGTAGAATAAATCAAAGCATTTAAACTTAGTGTGTTTAGAATATGTATTTTAAATTATACTTAAACAATTTTGTCAAATCAAAATTATGTGGAAAGGTGTTTCAACACAAAGGATGTCACCAATTGTGCAACCATGACATTAGAAACTGCCCAGAAAAAGCAAAGAGATAAGGTAAAATCCCTATGTCTAAACTTTCTTTCCTCTAACAGTATATTTTGTTATTTGACTTTACTTGGAAACCTGTGATTTTTTTTGGAACAACTTGTTATTATATGTCTTGATAATACATTTCTTAGAAAGATCAAATAAGATCATTATCGCGACCTAAAACATCATTGTTATATTGCTCAGTCTTGCGTTTCAGATTCTTCTTCACTTCCTTCAGCTTCTCCTTCAAATCCACTTTCTCCTCCTCTCGTTTCACAATGAAACACATCACGGACTCACAAAATAAAGACATAAAAGCGTTTATGCCCTTGAGCTTCGCCATGATGCAATCAACATCCCCTTCCATAAACGTTTCCTCCATATCTACAATGACCTTAAAAAGTTCACCAGGAATATCACTATCTGCTTTACGTACTGAACCTGTGTGTTAATTTCAAACAACATATGTTTACACTAACAATATATGAACATCAATAATATATAGCAGTATAAAAAACATAACAAAAAAATATATCATTAAATAAAAAAACATACAAACATAAACATAAAAAACATACAAACATAAAAATAAAAACAATTATTCACAATTAAAAAAAAACATTAAAAAAATCATTATCAGGACCCATAACATCATTGTTATATTTCTTAATCTGGTCCTTCAGATACATCTTCACTTCCTCCAGCTCCTCCTTCAACTCCACTTTCTCCTCCACTCCTTTCTCAATGAAAGACATCATTGAGTCACAAAATAAAGACATGAAAGCTTTCATGCCCTTCAGCTTCTTTATGATGTCGTCAATATCCCCTTCCATAAAAGTTTCCTCCATATCTTCAATAACTTTAAATAGCTTATCAGGAATTTCACTCCGTTCTTTACGTACTAAAGGTTCAACATGAGAAGAAGACCTCGTTCTCTTAGACGAACTCGAACTGCTTCCTGACATCTTTGCTTCAATTCAACTTCTACTAAAAAAATACGATCAATAAAGAGAGCAATACTATTTATAGAATTTTATTTAGTCTCTTCAACTTCATACTATCAAACACGCTTTCTTTCATTCAAATGATTATCTATTGGGAAACTCAGCAGCTTTAATTTATTGAGACTCTTCAAATTCTACTTTTCCTGCAATGAAACACGGCTTTTCATTCAAAATAAATGTATATTGGGAATTTCAACAGTATTAAGATTATTACGTATATGAAATTTTTTATTAAATGCAAACTAAAATAAATCTGTGAATCAGTCTCTTAAACTATTGGTATCAGAATCAATAATTATTTTCTCATTTATTTATTATTGCAAAGGGGATGAATTAAAATCAGATTAAAATAAATCTGTATTCATTTTATTAACAATTAAAACTTTAATGAAACATATACAATGTATTAATTATATTCAAACAAACAGTGATTACTTATTGATCCATTATTACTGAAACAAATGTAACTATATCATTTCATTTTCTATTTTACAGGATGAATCCTCAAAAGCAAACTTACTGGTCAATTGGATATACTCTTATATTCTTCCAACGGTATACATAATATGTTCCATTCCATGAACTGTATTGTTCCATCCGAATACATATGTTGTTCCGGAATAAATATTACACTGTTCCATTAGAAATAGTTACATTCTTTTTATTTATTTTAATGTGATCTAAACTCATTTCCCATTCCAACATAATTAGTACTATGTTCCAACACAATTTGTTTAATAAAATGATGTTTATTAAATGGATAATGTATATAAGGTGGTTGTGAGTATGAACCATTGGATATGCTCTTATATTGATCCAAAGGTATACATAAATTGTACAAATTGTTTAATATAACTATATCATTCGTTCCAACTTAATGTACCATTAAGTGGTTGTGAGTATTGAAAAAGGCTGTAGACTGAATTCTACCAAATTGTACCACTTGTTCCATGTAACTATATCATTTGTTCCGAATTAATGTACCATTTGTTCCATAACTGAATTGTTCCATCAGAATACATCTGTTGTTCCGGAATAAATATTACATTGTTCAATCAAAAATAGTTACATTCTTTTTATTTACTTTAATGTGATCTAAAATCATTTCACATTCCAACATAATTAGTACTATGTTCCAACACAATTTGTTTAATAAAATGATGATTATTAAATGGATAATGTATATAAAGTGGTTGTGAGTATGAACCATTGGATATGCTCTTATATTGATCCAAATGTATACATAAATTGTACAAATTGTTTAATATAACTATATCATTTGTTCCAACTTAATGTACCATTAAGCGGTTGTGAGTATTGAAAAAGGATGTAGACTGAATTCTACCAAATTGTACAACTTGTTCCATGTAACTATATCATTTGTTCCGAATGAATGTACCATTTGTTCCATTCCATAAACTGTATTGTTCCATCCGAATACATATGTTGTTCCGGAATAAATATTACATTGTTCCATTAGAAATAGTTGCATTCTTTTTATTTACTTTAATGTGATATAAACTCATTTTCCATTCCAACATAATTAGTACTATGTTCCAACACAATTTGTTTAATAAAATGATGTTTATTAAATGGATGATGTATATAAAGTGGTTGTGAGTATGAACCATTGGATATGCTCTTATATTGATCCAAAAGTATACATAAATTATACAAATTGTTTAATATAACTATATCATTTGTTCCAACTTAATGTACCATTAAGTGGTTGTGAGTATTGAAAAAGGCTGTTGATGAATTCTACCAAATTGTACCACTTGTTCCATGTAATTATATAGTTTGTTCCGAATGAATATACCATTTGTTCCAATTAAATGTAACGTTTGTTCCAAATGAATTATATCTGCTAAATATTGAATATATTGACATCTGTTAAGAATAAACAAATATAATTTGAAAAACCTTTTTAAATATAAAATTTTATATACAAATTCTAAAGTATATTTACAAATTTAAGATACAAATATGCTATTCTAAATTTAGTCCAGCTCCAATAACCCATTCTTTTGACTTCTTATCAATTTCTTCAATAAGCTGATTTATTGGATTCAAAAGAATGCTCAAGCAATAAAGAATTCTAAACTTTCTAAAAAATTTTCCCAGCAAAAAAAAAATGATATAATAAAATAGAATAATAGTAATACAAACTGTTACATAAAGAATTTACAACATATACCTTAGAATTATTTGTCAATCCAATATTCCACTCCTTCACACTCTGACCCATGTATGTTTCCATATGCTTCAAAAGAAAAATACCACAATCATTGTGGTTATTGTTGCTTCTCCACTTCATCCTCAGGATTTGCACTTTGTATGCACACATTTGTTTTAATGAAGAAGCATCATTTTTTAAAACAAAATGAGCATAGGATTTTAACTACAACAAACAAATCAGAAAATATGTTATCACATATACAAAAAAAACAAAGAATGAAGTAAATCGTGTTACAACATACCAATTGTTCTGGACAATCATCATACTTATCAGCACGATTGATTTTTCGAGGGAGTGTCATATTATCCAATATTTCAACAGTTTTTGAAAGATTGTTGACAACAATCAGATAAAAATGTGCATGAGAAATAACAGGGAAAAACACCTAATAAACACCAAAAAACATTAGTATCTCAATACATTTGACAGTATTCAACAGCTGTTGTTCCACCATAAAACTTACCAATTCAACATCAGCCAAGTTTTTAAAATTGAAAAAAGAAAGTTCAGTCTCAAGCCTTTCCTTAAAATTATGTTCTCTTGATCTACTAGCTCCAGAAAACAGAAGATTCTACAAAATAATCAAAACAACATTTAGCACACCAATTATTTACAAAATGAAAACAAAAAACAAACTTACAAAGTTGAGAAACATACAAAAGCACATGTACTGAAAAAAAATCTTTTCGGTTTTCCATTATATTTCTTCAATTCTTCAGTGTTCAAAATTGAACTCCAAGCATCCACAATATTATTGACAATATGATCATGACCAGACAGTGATAAAATCTCATGTTTATCAATAAAGGTTTGTCAATCACTGAAAAATACATCACTTCAAAACAAGGAAAAAAACTATCAGTATATGCCAAAATAACATATAAATTCATATAGCAAACATAACTTCAACTTCTTACCTGCTTAAACCAGGACTCAGTGCAAATTCAACAATCCTCCTTTTACGACTATCCATATTCTCCATCAACTTTGGATGCCGAGAAATAAATGGAGAACGGAGGTACTTAGATTCTTTAACAGTCCTCCTTACACGACCTCCTCCACTATTTTCATTATCAATACCATATCTCAAAATAATATCTCCCAAATCTCGACGTAATTCATTCATCACATCTATACTGTAAGATGACCTCCTAGCATACTTATCCCACTAAAAAACATATCACAATTAAAATCATGCATCAAAACTATAACTTCAACATGTCATATATTAAAACTAATTGTTCCAAGAATAAACACCAATTGTTCAAAGAAGAAACACCAATTGTTCAAAGAATAAACACTTACAATATTGTCAATTTTCAACACTTTCTCAGACACTATATCATCCATATACTTCATTACATAATAGCCACAGCTTTTTGTATCTTTCTGAGATGGAATATTCTGCAAAATAAAATACAAACAACTTAAAAACAATAAAAAAAAATACACAAATATACATACAAATTAAACACGTACCACAGGGCAAATCCATTTTACCAAAACCTTCTCATGATAAAAAGAAATAATAGATCTGCAAAACAAATTCATATATATGTCAAACTATTGCATTCAAAAAATAAAATACATTATAAAAAAGCATTTGATTATTAAACATACTCATCAACAACATATCTCCACTAATCATTTTCCAAGCCCAAACGAGATTTCAATGGATCCAAAAGAAAAACACGTTTCCTCTCATGATCAATGACAGTCAAAGTCCAATGATACCTGAAGAAAACAAACACATTAGTAAAACTATAATACATTATTAAACAAATAAAATAAATCATCAGTATAGACAAATAATGCATACTCTTTGTTTCACGGTATCAGATACAAACATTTGTTGCCAGACTGTTCATATCTCTCTGTCAAAAACTTGATCTTCTCCCCAATCGTATTAACTCTTTCAAAATGATTAGTTATGTTTGGATCAACAAGGGAGAAGGTGGTATCCAGTCTATCATTATTCACAATCACATCATAAAGGTGCCTGTACAAAACACACACGAAACATATACAGTAAACATGCCATTCAAAAAAATAAAACAATATAATCACTAATACAAACATGCAATTATAGATAAAAAAAAATATCTCATGTAATACAAAATTGGGCCACACCCTATTGGAGCTAGATCAGCCAATTCACGAATATCCTTCCTCAATATAACTGCTTTCACCGGATGACCAAAAATCTAATCTTCAAACGTGATAAAAACTGTCCTCCCATGACATAAATAATTGTTAGCCCATCTACACATACCGGCAAATTCATCTGGAACATCTCCAAGCAAACACTCTAAGTCTATATCATCATCATCATCAGAATCAGACATCTCTGACTCAATTGCATCATCGATATCACTGGTGAAAATATAAAACAACTCAAATATATAACAAAAAAAAAATTGTTCCACACATATACAAGAAAGGTTCCAAAAAACTGAACCATTTGTTCAACAAATAATAACTTACACAATTTCATCAGTACGATCAACAAACTCATCCGCTTCATCTTGATTTACACAAACTAAAGGACCAGCCCCAGAAACTATATCAGCAGCCCTACAAACAAAATAAAACATCAATTAATCCACAAATATTAATTGACATGTTCCAAAATAAAAAACAGGAATTATTCAAACATAATAAATTACATTTCAGATGAAACAGATTGATCAGCTAAAGACTGGCTTAACAACTCAAATTGAGGAGCAGAATTCATCTTTATTTTCAACCTCAGACCTTCAGATGACCTACTTTCCTTCTAACTTTCTTCACTACTCCTCTCTTCTTATTCTTCTCCTTCTCTGCTCCTCCTCTCTCTTTTTCTAAACCTTCAGCTATCTTTCTCTGTACCTGCTTGTTATATTCTTCATTAACAGCATTATATTCTTCCCAAAAGCCAGGCAGATTAAAAGAATCATTATCCTCATCAGGTTCTTTAGATAATCTTTCCGAATGCTCACTTGCTGGCATTCGCTCAGAACGCGGGCTCATCCTCTCTTCCTTACTAACTCTGTACTTAGTAAAAATGTTTTCAACAAATGTATTCATCCGTACAGGTAAGTCATTCTCGTCAAACATATTTTCAGCTTCATCCACCAACATAAACATCTCAGTTACAGCATTAGCTAACTTTCTAGCCACTGATTTAAACCTGATAGTGAATTCCTGCATTTATAAAAACACTATTTACTAATTTATCAAAACGAAACACAATCTTCTATATAAAATAAAAACACAGATTCATACCATGAAGTAACTGGGATAGCCAGAAACTCCTTCTTGAGTATCTTCTTCTTCTCCTTCTTCTACATGCTTCTTCTTCTTATCTTCTTCTCTCTTCTTCTTCTTCTTCTTACCTTCAACGTTAGGGCCTTCACATTCTACCTCTGCTTCAGATTTCACTAATCTCTTTAATACAATTCCCTTGCCAAAACCACTGGCTTTTTCCAACTTAATTCTTTCAGAGATTAGAACATTATTCCACACAGAAGTTAGTGGAAAGGAACGTGGCCTCAAATCAACCCCACGTTGCAAATGATCAAAATAACATATCTATAATAAAAAAATGAGAAAAACAAATTATAAGCAAATATATAAATTATTCAAAATAAATTCCAACATATTAAAACAATTACCAGTATAAATGGAAGAGGGCTTGTGAAAAAATATGAATTAGAACCGTTCTTGAAAGAACGAACAGAATCTATAAGATGCTTAAAACTAAACCGGCACCAATCTAACTTCGAAATTTCAGTCACATTCATGCAACTAAATAAAAACTTATTGTACAACGCCCTATTCTTGTTTGAACGAATGCAAGAATTAACAACAATAACAATGAAGTTCCAAATGAACTCATCACAAACATCCACTTCCAACAGATTTTTCAGCCTACAAAGCACATCTTTATCCTTAGGACTGCCACTACTTAGACCAAAAGACTTCCTCCAAGTCTTTAAAAAATTACACCAACTATCCCCACAAAACATTCCATTAAGCTTCCCAATACCCAGACACAAAAAACCACCAAACCCTATCTTCCTAATGGCAGCTTTGTGTGTCTCTGGCATAGTTTTAACAAACTTAATAAATGTTGTTGGACACACCCTCTGATTCAATACTACACCAGATAAATCTTGCTCCATAATAGAATAGCAACTATCCTTCTTCACAATCCTTCTTCCACAATCACGGTTCACAGATCTAGAAGAACCAACTCCTTTCACAACCTCAACTTTATTCCTCTTCAATCTAGAACCACCAGATACTTTCACAACCTCAACCTTCTTCATCTTCAACCTAGAAGAACCATCTCCCTTCAAATTAACTCCAACTTTTCTTTTCTTTCCAACACAACCAGAAACAACATATTCATCATCTGCTTGTTCTTCAGATGGTGTACTCGCACTGATAACAAAATCAGGATCATTCATATTATCACGATCATCAGAAGAACTTTCATCAGCATCAGAACAACTTTCTACGTCCTTCAAAGCATCAGAAGAACTTTCATCAATAGGAACACCAATATTTGATGACTTTTTCTTCAAAGCATGAGATTTCTTCACAAATCTCTGTTTACTTCCTTCATCACTATTCTTTTCAGAGACCTTTGAAATATAAAAAAATAACAAAATTAACAACAATACTAGATTAACAAAATACATATATAGTTACAAACGAACTTATAAATTGTTCCAAACGAATACATATATTGTTCCAAACGAATACATAAATTGTTCGAAATGAATACATATATAGTTCCATACAAAAACATACATTGTTCCAAACGAATACATATATTGTTCCAAAAGAATGCATATATTGTTCCATAGAAACATAACAAAATAGTACCTGTCATCATCATCCCCCATATAATCAGAGTTTATAGCATGAAGCAACGTAGGATCAATAACATTCTCACACAAACAATCTTTCCTACTAGAAGTAGCTTTAGACATTCTGATATATACTGAAAAACAACAAAAAAACACATATACAAGTCAGAAAACTAACAAATGATAGACGGAAAGAATGAAAAAACACAATGAAATGCCGTTGAAACCCTAAAAAACAACAAACAAAACAAAAACAAAATACAAAACCTAAACGGAACATATAAACAAAAAAAACGAAGAACATGCATAACATAATATCTAAAATGAACAAAGAAAACACAGAGGAACTCACCGATAACTTCAAAAATACACAAACAGAGAGCCGAACCTACCGATAAAGAAAAAAATATAGGAAATCAGAGCCATAAATATTCAATAAAAAAACAAAGGGAAATGAACAAACAACAAACATAAATACGATGAAAACAAACACGAAAACATACAGGAACTCACCGATATCTTCCAAAAAAACACAAAATGCGAGACGAAACAAAGAAATCGAACCAAAAAATCAACAAAAACACGATCGGAAATGAAACGGCGCTATCGAAAAAAATGAGAGAAATATCAGAGAATCACCGGAGAAGAAAGAACCAGAAAAATATAGGAGATTACAAATATACCCCTAACTTAATAACTATTTATACTAAGCGCGTAAAATTACAAATATACCCCTCCGTTTTTTACACAATTACTAAAAAGCCACTGTTGTCACACAATAAGCCTTGTCACACCATAAGGAATGTGTCACACCTGATCTCTCATATATATATATATATATATTGTTTGTTTTCTATTTTTTTGTTTGTCTATGATTCAATTTTAGCAAGTTTTTTTTGTTTAAGTTAAATTTTAACTTGTTTATTTTTTTTATTTGTTTTGTCAGATTAAGGATTCGTATTTTTTGTCAAATTAATATTGGAATGCTAATGTACATATTGAGAAGAATTTGGATGGCTACGAAACTTCTTGAAGGATATTCCTATATGGTTAAAGCATGTGTCCACAATTTGTAAACATTGTGAGGTAATTTTTTTCTCTTCCCCTACCTTTCAACCTATTATAAGAGTTAGTATTGCAAGATTGAAAGATCGAAATGATAAGGATCGAAAGTTAGTATTATGGTTTTTGTGTTTAGTTGTTACAGAATAAGCAAGTTTAAGGAGTTGGTAAGACACTTGCAAAGTTCAGAGAGCTAATAAATTTTTATGGACAAGTTTAGGGACCTGGTGATACGAAATAAGCAAGTTTAGGGAGCTGATAAGACACTTGTAAAATTCAGGGAACCAATCTACTATTATGGACAAGTTTAGGGAGCTAATGATGTATTAGGCCTTTAATATTTTACATGTAGTTTGTATAATATGTTTGTGTTTTATGTGTTGCGTGTGTCAATTATGTAATTTTACATAAATTCCCTTATTTTTGTATCCTTGTTTCACAAACCCGTAAAAATACTCTGTAACGACCCGGTCCGGAGTGGGTGGCATCGGGGTACCCTAAGGGATGACGATGAGGGCAGGAATGAAATGGATCCAACATCAGAAATGAAGAGAGAGTGAAAGAGGCTTATTAGTAAGGTGAGAATCCAATACATGCAGACACGTTTTAAAACCGTGAGCCTCAAAGTGTTGGATTTGGGCCAAAACGGATAATATCTACATGGTATTGAGCCAGATTGTTTCAATTGGCATCAGAACCGACTCTCTATGTACGATGTGTGGTTCAAGGACGAACCAGGCAAAAGCTGGTGGGTGTGGCCTGAGCAAGGAACGATCCTATGGGGTGGCAATGAGAGCAGGAATGAACTGAATACAACATCGAAAATGGAAAGAGAGTGACTGGGGGTTATTAGTAACGTGACAATTTAATACATTCAAACGTATTTTAAAGCCATAAGATCCAAAGTGTTAGATTTGTACTAAAAAAGACAATATCCACATAGTATTGAGCGAAGTTATTACATATCCACCCTCCCGATTTCATGCACAAGATTCCTCTTCTACCAGCCTTCCGCTCTCTTTCTCTAATCAAATCCTAAATCTTATTTAATTTAGAATTTATTTCTAGCCTTTTCAAATATGTTGATTAAATTTGAAAAAATAAAAGGCAAGTTTTTTTTTGCTTATAATAACTAAGGGTATTTTTGTACTTTAATGTAGAAAAATAAAAGAAGGGACTAAACAATTGATTAATACAAAACTTAAGGCCTTAAATTATATGTGTGGACTCACTAGTGTAATATGTAAAAACATAAAGACTAATTAATTATTTATTCTATGATTTATTTACATAAAAATGTAAAAAATAAAATTCACCATGTAGAGAACAATGGAGAGATTATGAATTGTTCTTTATATTATTAATGATTAGCTATAGGCAATAAAAAGTTAAACAAGAAAGCTAAAAAAAGCTAATAAATTTACACATTGAATATTGATTATTGTTACCGTAAATCGTAACTATTTACATATTTTAAAAAGTTAAACAAGGAAAACTAATAAATTTACATATATTGACTATTGACTAATGTGACTATTCACATCTATTCACATGTAACAGCTCTTTTATTTTAAAATCTTGCGTCTTATAAATAGGTTTTCTGTCTACTAATCGAAAAGTTTTCTATTGAGTTGTATCTATTTCTTGCAAATTCTTCTTTTATCTTTGTTTTTCAACATGTTTCTTAAAGATTTTTTGGGTGTTTTCAAATTACCAACCCTTTTCCCTCAACCTAAACCGAATTGCATTAGATGTGTAAACCTAAACAAGCCGGACATCAATATGAATTGTAGTGGATTCCCTACTCGCCAGCCTTTGTTTGAAGTCACAAACGGATTTAAGCTTCTTGCTCTAGATGCTATGGGAGTAAAGGAACGAGAGGATGCAGCTGATCACAAGTTGCAAACTAAAGCTGCAATTATTATTCAGGTCTATTAGATCATATGAATTGTTTGGAGTTTGTGGTATATCTGATTTTAATTGAAATGACAAAATGCAGGCCCATTGGCATTGTCATAGAGCCTCTTTGTACTATAAGAGGCTGAAGAGAGGAGCAATTGTGTCCCAAACCAGATGGAGGGGAACAATCGCCAGGAGGGAGCTTGGGAAGCTCAAAATGGTCTGTACGCAAAATGAGCCTAAAACATCTCCTAAGAATAGAAAAACTTATCACTGCACAAATAATTATGTTGGTTTCTTTCCAAAATTCATTAAGCAAAAATAACTTTTTTTTTTTACTTGAAATGGTTTTTTTCCACAAAAACTACCTACATTCAAGATCTTGTACCTTAAACACAGCAACAAGAAGAACAAGTACAGAAGTCCAATCGTTAACAAACAAAAAGTACAGAACTTTTAGAAAGTGCAGAAGAAATATATATTTGATTAAATATTTTCTATAATTTTAAATACTGTTATAAATTATTTATCAAATATATAAAACTTTAGGATTACATTCCCCTTGTTGAACAAACAAACAGTAAGTTCTAGTTTAATTGGAAGATGATTTAGCTAAAAGCTGTATGTCAAACCCAATAATCAAATAAACTATAAAACAAAGCAAACAATAACAATATAACATTGATTACGTTCTATTAACTTGCTAAATTTCTTAATGGAATCATGTTTCCATCTATTCCATGCCATTCCTATAATTAAATGCAAAAGCTAGAGCTAGAGCTAGAGCCAGGATTAGGAGAGGTAACAAGAATTGCAACAACTTAACTACGAATGAAGTGGTTGAGTTTTGTTTAGTGCACTAAAGTTCATGATACTCTGTACTAATGATTCACTATCGAGTCTACAAAGTCTTTCTTTAGGTACATAACTGCAGAAATAGTTAATTTGACATCAGCTTTGTGTGATTGCAGGCATCAGTGGATTCTGAGAGACCAAGAGCTGAAGTAGATGATAAACCACAACAGGAGGAGAACCAGGAGTTGCTTATTCGTTGCATTGCACAACATCTTGGCTTTTCAGGGAACATGCCATTGCCTATTGAAAGCACTAGTGCCTTTGATCAGATCATCCACAATAGACCATGCTATTCAGGTATGAAAATGCTGAATCTTCCTACTCAGAAGCTTCCTCTTCTAACATGTAATTGCAATTTGCATACCAGACCCAAGATGACAACCAGATATTGGCTTATTGGTTATCAAATGCATCCATGCTTCTCTTGCTACTTCAGCCCACATTGAAGGCGAGTGGAGCCGCAGGAATGACTCCACAACGCCGCCGTCGTCGTCATCCATCTTCATCTGCTACTATGTTCAGAAGAATCACACAGGTGAGGATAAGTTTTTAAATCATAGTCATATAGGATGTTGATAAGAAATTTCATTTCCGTGACTTATTCTTCTATTGTGTTATTATCTTCATTTAGAGTTTCCGTGAAACTCCACAAGGAGTCAATCTTTCCTTAAGCAATGGTAACACTAGTGGAGGAATTGAAGCCAAGTACCCGGCTTTGCTTTTTAAACAGCAACTTACAGTTTCTGTGGAAAAAACTTACAGTATGATTCGACATAATCTGAAGAAAGAAATTTCTCCTTTCCTCAGATTGTGCATCCAGGTACATTACTTATAATACATGGAAATGGAGTTGCTAAATAATAGTTAAACTGGTCAGATGTGGCTTTTAGTTACCTTTTTAGATGATTTTGTGTTTGAAATAAATATGATTCAAAATAGGCACCAAGAACATCCAGAGCAAGCTTAGTAAAAGGAGTAGCTAATCCTGCACTCCAGATTGCTCACTGGCAAGGAATCGTTAAGAGCCTCAGCAATTTCTTAAACACTTTGAAAGCAAATCATGTAAGCTTGTTGCCTATTCAAATGACCTTTCTTTGCTGCACATGATACAAAACATCTCAACAAATTAAAAATGAAATTTCTTAAACACTTTGTATGATTCTATATAGGTACCTGCATTTTTGGTTCGGAAGGTGTTTATGCAAATATTTTGCTTCATCAATGCTCAGTTATTTAACAGGTATTCACAAAAAGTTCAGTGATAGAATGGCCACAACAAATAGCTTATTTACTTACATACATTCTTTCCTTCTTTCCTCTGGTGTAGTCTTTTGTTGAGGTACGAGTGCTGTTCATTTACTAACTGTGAGTATGTCAAAGTTGGATTAGCTGAATTGGAACATTGGTGTTACAAAGCAACAGATGAGGTAATTCGTCCCGTCCTTTTACAAATTCAGCTTGTAACAAATAATTACTCACACATACTGAAAATTACCAATGCAGTATGCAGGATCATCCTGGGACGAACTCAAACATATCAGACAAGCTATAGGATTTCTGGTATCTTTCAACTCTTGATTAATCTAGCACCACATTTTTGTAGTAGTTTGACAAGAAAGAGAACACAAGCATATTATAATTTATTGTTTTTCTATGCAGGTCATAGATCAAAAACCGAAAAAAACACTGGATGAAATAAGCCATGACCTGTGTCCGGTGAGTAATGCACAACCATGGATATATCATGATGCCATGATACCTGTGATTAAATCCATTGTCTATCTTATATCAAATCAAACTTGATTTTCCTGTTATAGATTCTCAATATACAGCAGCTATACCGAATAAGCATGATGTATTGGGATGACAAGTATGGTGCACACAGTGTCTCCTCAGAAGTAAGCATTTAACAATTTCATTGCACAAATCTATCTTGGTCACAACTGATCATAACTCTTTCGTCTGAATACTTTTTGTAGGTTATAGCAAATATGAGGGTTTTGATGACAGAAGCTTTGAACAATGCTGTTAGTAGTTCTTTCCTGTTGGATGATGATTCAGGGTTAGACTTCTTCTCCCTTGTTCGTTCTTCTCTTACATTAATTCGACATTAACTTATAGAATTTCCCTTTCCCTGATGCAGCATTCCGTTCTCAGTAGACGACTTGTCGAAGTCGATGGCACAAATTGACATATCTGATATTAAACCTCCACCGAATTAGTTTCTTGCTGCCACGTTTAGATTAGACAATATGATCATATAGTACACAAAAGAAGGATGTAAAGTGGAAGTACAAGCTATACAGTTTTTTTTATGTCTTTGTGGACTTCGTTTGCAAATTTTTTTATATATTTTTTGGGTTAATGGTAGTATATAGTTTGCTACTAAGAAGGGATGTCTTTAGTCCCTCATTCATGCAGTGAATCTTTTTTTGTTTTGTTGTAGAAGTAGCTTATACAGCCAATAAAACCATCATCTTTTTCTCTTGAACCTATCTTTGCTCATCATGACTGCAATGAATGCATATACTATTACATTATAAGTATCTAATTGAATAGCAATAAGAAGATAAATTTTCAGATGAAGGCTTGGTAAACAACACTTCACTTAACTTTCTGAAACTATATATAAAACAATTAGCTTTTATTACCATCCTAATTTGATTACAAGCCTATGAAAATTAGAAATAAAGAAGGGACGTTTAATAAAAAACAGTGGAAAACAAATTCAAAGCAATAAAATGACTTAGTAAAGAAGATTACGTAATCAATAATACGTCTTCCACTACAAATTTTGTAAAAAAACTTCGCTACAAAAAGTAACTCAATTTCTCAAATCGTTACCTCTGTCTCTACAGATTCAAATGCAAAATTTCTCCACATGCTTGCTAGTTTAAATCCTTCATATTGATCAGCAATTCCTCTTTTTCTTTGTGTTCGTCTTTTCTGAAAATAATTTGTCATAAAAATAAAAATCATATGGATGCGACATGGGTAACAGTTCATAGTAATTAAAAGCAAGTTCAGTTGATTCTCAAAAATGCAGCTTTTTTTAACAATACATACTCATGTTTCAATAACAACGTAAAACTACTAGTAAATGCATGATATTTGTTCTAGTTCCTCAGCCTCCTTCCACTTTGTGTACTTTTACTTAAGCATGAAAATAGAAAACTGATAAAGCATAAAGCTGATCTTCGCTTAATAACTTGTGGACACTCGTATTCAATACCAACAACCTCTATTTTTTTTCGCTTCTGATCTCTCTTCATGATCTTCTCCACCAATTTTTTGTGTTCTTCAAGGGTTCTATCTATCCTGGTCCAGTAATATTAGAGATTAAGGTTTAAATGGGGAAAAATATCAAGAGTACTGAATCAACATTATAGAAATATCACTTCTTATTCAAGGTAGATACCTTGTTCTGCCGTTTTCTTTCAGCTTGACCCGGTCCAATGGCTTGAATCGGAGATTAAAGCCGTTCCACCTAGGTAACAACAAAAAGAATGCACACAAAGATAAGCAATCTATAAACATCCACAACAGTCGGCACATAATAATTCAGTACAAAGGAAGCTTATGTTAGTGTGTAAAATTAGTGATGTGCATGTAGGACATCTGAGTAACAGACAACTCACACTTTATGATAGAGAACTGCACAATGCAGATCAGGCCTTGGATCATACTGAAAATGGCCTGGAATTCGGTTGGAGGAAGTGAAGGAAGGAAGGGGATTGAGAGTAATACAGCTTGCTATAGTTAGCTATGCGCTTTTTACAAAGAGGGTAGTGAGCTCGCTCTCTTAGGTGTATCCTATTGTCAATATAAATAGTTAGTTACTACGGTGCACTACAACAATGAAAAAATGTACATATTTATGAGTCCAACTGAGGCTAGCTCCATTGCTTGGATGCAAGACTCAAAACCCTTTCTCAAAAAGAACCAAACAGAGAGGCTTGAAAATGTCCATCATCTTACTATAAGAACCACATTGTAAACAAACCATGAGATATCCTTCTAAGTGCCCCAACCCTTCATGTATGGAGTAAGAATACAAATTTGGATTATAACTAGAGAAGAAAGAGAGATCACTCTTTGCAGTAAATTTGAGGAAAATAAATACACCCTAGATGATAAAGAACTCACAATTTTGTAGGAACTTGCTCTGTAGGGGATAAGATGGACTTGCAGAAGATGTTCAAACAACAGATAGTTATCAGCAAAAACAACCTCTGCTACCTGCAATCAGTAAAAACATATGGTCAGGGTCAGATGAAAACAAATGGCACAATATAGTATTATTCAAGTTCTTTTTTTTTACGTCAGAATCCTCAAATTCGATGAATCCATAATGTTTTGATTTTCCAGTCTACGCGATCCATCACAATACAAACAAATTAATACCATTATCGCATTAAAGACATAATTCAGCATAAAAATTATACAAATTAAACAAATGTGTTTGTATGACATTCAATAAGTTCAACATAAGTTCACACCTTCTTACTTCTTCCAATTCTCAATCTCTTGATCGTACCAAACTGGGAAAAGTAAGTTTAAAAAAAATCATAATCAGATAACAGCATCAAAACTTTCTTGCAAAATAGTAAGTAAACCTACAAAAAATCAATTGAGAAGTAGAAACCTTCTTTGTAGCTCCACTTTTCTGCCCATGAAACCTTGTTTGATATTTTCATGTCCTTCAATCCCATTCCGCCGACTCAGCTGAGGGGTGAGTATTTACTGCTAAGAAAAGAGAGGAAGAGAAAAAGGAACAGACCAACCAAAGTGTCAATTTATCTATTTGAATGTTGGGTTAAAGTGTAAAAATACCCCAAGAGCAATTTTACGTCTAAAATGGTATAATTTTACCTCTAATGTTTGTAGTCAAGAGCAATTTTACCCCTAATGTTGATAAATTGGATCAATTTCAGAAAACGGTCTCCTCGGTCATGAATCTTATCATCTACGCTTCACACATGCGTTATTTTATCAGTAACAAAAAAATTCAAAAAATTCACCGAATTTATAAATATTAATCTCCAATTTTATTATTAAATTACAAAAAGCATTATATCCTTTTTTTTTAGAACAAACTGATATGCAATTGGTGCAAAATAAAGAAAAAAATGACTGTATTTTATAATAGTGTCTGAAATTGATCCAATTTATCAACGTTAGGGGTAAAATTGCTCTTGGCTACAAACATTAGAGGTAAAATTGCACCATTTTAGACGTTAGGGGTAAAATTGCTCATGATCCAAAACGTTAGGGGTATTTTTGCACCTTAACCCTTGAATGTATGAGAAAGGTCACGTGAGTGGATAGATGGTTGGGTGGGATGGCTGTTGTTTCGATAACACGAATAAAACTTAAAGGTTTAAGGTGCAAAAATACCCATACCAGGAGTAATTTTATACCTAACATCTAAAATTGTACAATTTTACCTTTAACGTTAGAAGGCAGGAGTAATTTTATCCCTAACGTTGTTGATAAATTGTGTCGATTTCAGACGCTATTGTAAAATACAGATATTTTTGTTCCTTATTCTACACCAATTGGATAACAATTCGTTCTAAAAAAATGATTTCATATTTTTTATAATTTAATAATAAAATTGAAAATTAATATTTATAAATTCGGTGAATTTTTTAATTTCTATCGTTTTTATTCGCTTTTCGTTTGATTTTTTTTATATTAAGTTTTGGTTTGTATTGCTTTCAGTTTTTTTTTTTTTTTTTTTTGTCTTTTAACCTTCTATGACTTCTACTTCTGATATGTTGAAGAGAAATATTTACTTAATTGATTTACAATTTGAATATTCCTAGACATTTTAGTAGTGTTAGTAAGAGGAAAAGTATTTTGAAAGGTGGTATGCCTAATAAGAAGCAAAATAAAGAGTTGGTTGAACTCGACGGTGGGGATATTGTGGACATTGCAGTTACAACTTCATCTTCATCGCGCCCCCAGGATCATACCAGTTCGTTGGCAAGCCCCACCCAGGAATTGGATAAAAGTAAATACTGACGCTTCGGTTACGTCTACTGCTGCAGGATGTGGCGGGATTTTCAGAAACTCGAGTGGCTGCTCACTGGGTGCTTTCGCATTCCATTCTACGCACCTCCACACTCATCTTGCTGAACTTGAAGCTGCACTTTACGCGATTGAAGCTGCGCATTCTAAAGGTTGGTATTCATTGTGGTTAGAGAGCGACTCTGCCTTCGTCGTTGCTCTTCTTCAGACAAGAAGTGGGCTGGTTCCTTGGCAACAACACGGGAATTGGCAAACGTGTCAGGCCATGCTCTCATCCATGAATTTCGTTGCTTCTCATGTCTTCCGAGAAGGCAACATGGTTGCCGATGCACTAGCAAGCTTAGGACAAGTTTCTATTGATGCCTGCTGGTGGGATACCCACCCGGTAACGTGTGACAGGATGATCAATGACAATAGGATAGGACGCTCAATGTATCGGTTTCTTAATTGCTACTCTTTTGTGCTTTTTATTTTATTAATAAATTGAGTTTGGTTTGGGGTTTGCCGTTGGGGTGCCAACCTGGTTGGGATGTCACGGATCCTCCGTCCTTACTCTATTTTTAATAAAAAAAAAGAGTTGGTTGAGAAACTGCATGCTGAGGATAATAAGGATTTTTGTGCGAAAAATTGATATGTGGAAGATTATTGAGTATGTTGAGAATAAGAATAAAAATGTTAGTAAAAAAAATATGAGAAAAAGCGAGGAAAGAAATCACCAAAGACGTCCATGAAGAAGTATTCTAGTAAATTTTTATAGTAACGTAATTCCTAAATTTGGAGATAAGTTTCTTTGGTTTGGTTTCATTTTATTTATTAACTTTGGTTTGGTTTCATTTTATTTATCAATTTCATAAGTAGCTTTTTAGGTGCATTATGCAATTTTGAGGCTAGATCAAATAAAATTTGATGAATTTGGATGAAATTGGTTAACAAATTTAAAATTAATTGAAATTGTTTAAAATTATTTGTTTTTTTAAATGATATAGATTACTGTTTAATGTTTATATATATATATATATATATTGTTTGTCTTCTATTTTTTGTTTGTCTATGATTCAATTTTAGCAAGTTTTTTTTTTTGTTTAAGTTAAATTTTAACTTGTTTATTTTTTTTATTTGTTTTGTCAGATTGAGGATTCGTATTTTATGTCAAGTTAATATTAGAATGCTAATGTACAGATTGAGAAGAATTCAGGTGGTTACAAACTTCTTGAATGATGTTTCTATATAGTCACAATTTGTAAACATTGTGAGGTAATTTTTTCTTTTCCCTTACCTTTCAACCTATTATAAGAGTGCGTTGCAAGATTGAAAGATCGAAATGATGAGGATCGAGAGTTAGTATTATAGTTTTTGTGTTTAGTTGTTACAGAATAAGCAAGTTTAGGGAGTTGGTGAGACACTTTCTAATAAATTTTTATGGACAAGTTTAGGGATCTCGTGATACGAAATAAACAAGTTTAGGGAGCTGGTAAGACACTTGCAAAATTCAGGGAGCCAATCTACTATTATGGACAAGTTTAGGGAGCTAGTGATGTATTAGGCCTTTAATATTGTACATGTAAATTTTAACTTGTTTATTTTTTTTATTTGTTTTGTCAGATTGAGGATTCGTATTTTATGTCAAGTTAATACTGGAATGCTAATGTACAGATTGAGAAGAATTCGGGTGGTTACGAAACTTCTTGAAGGATATTCCTATATGGTCAAAGCATGTGCCCATAATTTGTAAACATTGTGAGGTAATTTTTTCTCTTCCCCTACCTTTCAACCTATTATAAGAGTTAGTGTTGCAAGATTGAAAGATCGAAATGATGAGGATCAAGAGTTAGTATTATGGTTTTTGTGTTTAGTTGTTACAGAATAAGTAAGTTTAGGGAGTTGGTGAGACACTTGCAAAGTTCAGAGAGCTAATAAATTTTTATGGACAAGTTTAAGGACCTGGTGATACGAAATAAGCAAGTTTAGGGAGTTGGTAAGACACTTGCAAAATTCAAGGAGCCAATCTACTATTATAGATAAGTTTAGGGAGCTAGTGATGTATTAGGCCTTTAATATTTTACATGTAGTTTGTATAATATGTTTTGTGTTTTATGTGTTGCGTGCGTCAATTATGTAATTTTACATAAATTCCCTTATTTTTTTATCCTTGTTTCACAAACCCATAAAAATACCATGTAACGACCCGGTCCAGAGTGGGTGGTGTCGGGGTACCCTAAGGGATGACGATGAGGGCAGGAATGAAATGGATCCAACATCGGAAATGAAGAGAGAGTGTGTGAGACTTATTGGTAAGGTGAGAATCCAATACATGCAGACACGTTTTAAAACCGTGAATCCCAAAGTGTTGGATTTGGACCAAAACGGACAATATCTACATGATATTGAGCCAGATTGTTACAATTGGTATCAGACCGACTCTCCACGTACGATGTGTGGTTGGGGGACGAACCAGGCGGAAGCTGGTGGGCGTGGCCTAAGCAAGGAACGACCCTAAAGGCTGGCGATGGGAGCAGGAATGAACTGAATATAACATCAAAAATGGAGAGAGAGTGACTGAGGGTTATTAATAAGGTAAAAATCTAATACATTCAGACGCATTTTAAAGCCATAAGATCCGGAGTGTTAGATTTGTACCAAAAAAAACAATATCCACATAGTATTGGGCCAAGTTATTACATACGGTTATTAAGACTAAAAGAAATCAAAATCTTGAATTTCAAATGACTAATGAAAACCATAGTAAGAAAAACCTTTATGTGTATCAAAGCCCTGAATCGTCACCTAAATCCAATTGTTTTTCCTACATACTCTGGAACCCTTGTATGTAGCCCCGAACTTTCAGTCCTAATTCCACCATTGGTCATGAAGTCAATAAAATCTTTTTAATTCTTTTTCAAGTTAACAAAAAATAAAATACAAAAGAAGCATTAACAACTAATAAGTACAGCAGCAGTAAAAAGACCTAAAGTTGCCAATTCCTATGGTGGCATTCTATTGAAATATGAATACACTTTTCTTTCTTCAGACATGACAATGTTACAAAAAGCCAAAATTACAAGGCATATCACTCTAGGAATCAAAGAATATTGAAAAATAGACAAATATTAGGTTCCAAATTATCGCACACATGAAAAACCAAAATACAAATATGCATAAAAACAACACTGAATGTCTTTCTCTCATCCTCCAGCTCCAAATCCAATATATATCTACATTGCATTCTCTGAAATCAATGATTGGAAATTACGGTCGAAACTCGTTTCTCACAAGATTCAATGCGTTTACACCGCGATGGGAGATGGAGATTCCTGCATTCAATAAGGAAAGCATGTTAAAAGTACAAGAAAAACCAAATATACAGCAGCATTAAACAACAGAGAGATGCTAATAACTAACTAATAAGGGCAACACCAGGATTACATCCGGATCATGCTTATACAACAAAATAAGTAAAGAGATGAAAAACGGCCAGCCTTTGGTAATGAAAGTAGCTCCTGATCTCACCTTGGAAGACAAGTTCGATACAGCCACATTGAACTTTTCCCTGGTTTTTGTACCGGCAACCTGACCAGCCCTTGCTACCTTACTGAAGGCACCATTTAACCAAGCTGTTCCAGCCGTTACATACCTGTAACAGATAAATTATATAACATTGAAAATCGAACAATGCATCAACCAAAAATGATACATTTTCACAGCCATGTAGAGAAAAATACTAGATTCAAATTCCAGAAAAAACAAGAAACTGCAACCCCATTCTCGAGCACTCTATTTGAAGGTGTGCTAGACTACACCACATTTCCCTAAAGAAAATCATTTACAACTTTGTAAGACTGACCCGAAGTTTTCTGATTGCCTACAAAATCATTTATACAGATCCAAGGCCTGGAAAGAATATGCATCAACTGCAGTGTGCCCAGTTGACTCCCCATGTTGTAATTAGAGGGAGTCATTTCGTGCAGATTAACTAAGTGAATAAGATAATTCAAAACTATTCATGGAAAAAGAACCTTCAGAAAAAAGACCATAATGGCCTTTTTTAATTACTACTCTCAACTGCAGAGTTCACTGAGCAAGGGTAACACTCACTTGTATCAACAGCTGCGTACACCTCAACTCCTCTAAAGATTTGAACTCAATCATACCCTGCTTCTGTCTCCTAAAGATTTCCTTTTCTCTCATTTAGTTACTCTAAAATGGCTTAGTTATTGGTTCTCATAAAGTTTCTCATAACCCCTTTTTCACTCCAAAAGGAACACTTTCTTGAATGGTCATTTATTTCCAAAATTCATGAAACTGAAATTCACAGTTAAATGTGGAATTATAGCTCATATGATAACAGCAATATGTACATGGAAGCATCCCCTTATGCGACCAAATCAAGTTATCAGAAACTATTATGCCCACATAAATCTCCAAATACATACACCATATCAAATGAAAGCAGTGAAGCTAAAAAAACTGCGCAAGTAGGATCTTGACTACTTCAAACATCCAAGTATCCATTAATTAAAGTAACAAAAACGAGGAACAATGGTTCAACAATCAGATAAAAGTAAAAATAATCTAAGAAGATTTTCACCTGCTTGATTTGACAGCTGATCCTGTATCATTTATCTTCCTTTCTGCTGCAAATATTGCTGCCATTGTCTTATCTGAAACCTGAAGCCTTTGATCCACGGACTTCACTTTCTCATTGACTGCCGAAATGCTAACTGTTAATTTCTCGGTTAGCCCAACTCTTCGATCAAAGGAAGTTACCTTGGCAGATGCACTAGCAGTCAAACGATGTTTTTCATCAAATGCCTTGGCCTTATTCATCGCATCTTGGCCAAAAGCTGACCCTTTTGCCAGCATAGTTGAAACCACTTCTTGTGCTCTATTGACATACATTTTCCCATTTCCAGGTGGACTAGATTTATCCTGCTAACAAAGATAATATTGCTGTAAGACCGGAGTTGAGTTGAAAACTTTTGAGGTGTAGATGACTGCAAAATATCTTAAATTATCTGTTGAAACACATATGCATCTGTAATTAATCATAAGAATCCACTAATCTTAGAGGCTTATAGTGGGAGAAAGCTACATGCAAACTAGTCATGATCACAATCAACTTTCTCAAGGCCACACGAATTGCTCAAGCTAGAAGAAGAGCAGAGGGAACATTTTGTTGTACAATGATTTCGAGTGTGGTTTACCATTTTAAGTTTAGGCCTTATTTATTTATTATTTTCCCCATTCTCAGACCAAGATAAGAAGCATGAATCCCACAGCTCCAAAGCCTTTAAAGTTGAACAAATAAATCGATTGACGATTACTAATTTTACCTACCTCCAAACTTGATGAAGAATTCTCGTCAGGAATAACAGATATAGCACTATCCACCTTTCTTACATCCTGCACACTTGCAGTTGTTAATATGGATATTTGGAAGCATATCAAAAGAAATTGTAGTAATTGCCCATCCACTTACCAGTACACATTGTGGCACATAATTTTCTGCCGGAGTTATAGTAACTATCTGGTCTACTATAGTTGCTCCCTGCACCATTGCAAATATTTTACTTTTTATTAACTTTTTATGCAAAGTGGTTGCTCATAACAACTGAAAAGAATTACAAACAAGATAAGCAAGACCTACAAAACACTATAACGTTTGTGATATATTATCCTAGGTATAGATTGTATTTCATCAAACACATAACTAACACCAGAAAATTATAACTTCCACAGCAACTATTGACCTTGATTGTTTACAAAGCAAAAACTAATCCTTTTCCAGAAAAAGCATCTAAATCAAGCATTAAGAGTAGCAGAAAACATGACAATCTGCATAAGCAAGTAAATCTAAGATAGAATACCACATATTCTTTTTCAGTATACTTGACATATTTTTAAGCACTGAAACATCATATAGTTCCCAATTCTTGAAATGAATTACCCACATCTTCTGGCAGGGTCATAATACAGTGAATGAAACAATATGGATAACTTCATTTACAGTAAAATAAGGAAAAGCATATCAAACCAATGCTATTATATGAACATCATTCAGGATTACATCAATTTTCAGCATGCAAACCTAAATGGTTTTACCAAAACAAAAATACACTTCTGCGAGCTTCTAGAATCACAAATAATTATTTCAAGAGTATATTGTTGGCAATAAAAATATGGAATTGATTCACTTCCTAATTTGGAAGCAAAATGCCACAAAAAAATGAATTTAATTGCATCATCATCTTGCAATCTGGTGATTTTCACAAAACCTTATTACTAATACGACATCAACCTGCACTCAAGACAATCAGAAAAAGGCCACATTTGTCGAGTAATCTTAAAGAATACCACTAATTTGCTTGAAATTTGAATATTTAATACTGAATTATTCACAGTGCTCTCTCTGTCAAAGATATTAAAATATATCATACAGTATCCGATTTCACAAGGAAAGCAAAAGAAGAGAAGGAAGCGTGTACAAGCAAAAGAAGAGAAGGAAACGTGTACATACAGATAACAACAATGCGATTTCAAGTGCCTTAGGATCTTGAAATGTAACGAATGCAGTCTTTGACCCCCCATTTTCTCTGCATACAAAACCAGAAATAACATCAAGAAACTGCAATAGATGAACATATCAAACATATAATCCAAAAATGAGAGAAAAATGCAACAAAATAATGATAATCAAATTTCCAAATTGTATATTTTCACTTCCACATAAATGACAAGTAATTCAACAAAAAACAAAAAACTGCCGTATGTTTTCCTCGAAAATGCAAAGAATTCATATATAAAGAAAAAGAAAGAAGAAATAACCATTCAGCCAACTGAACAAGCTAAAATCTCCGGATGTTATAAAATCTGCCTACATTATTTCAGCGACCAAACAGGACTTCAAAAATAGCAAGTACTATATAAAAAAAGCATAAAGAAACGCACCTATGGATCTCAATACGTTCGATTTGGCCAGAGAAAGAGAAGAACTCGTGAATCTCTCTCTCATTTGCTAGATCTGACACCCGCTTAACTTGAACCGTTCTTGTCTGTCAAGAACAAAAATTAATCACAGCGGAATAAAAATTAACTCCACAATCAGAGATTTGAGCTTCCTATCTGCAGCTACAAGACGGAAACTACCAACTCACCTGCATTGTAAAAGTCAGGTTGTTATCTCCTGTAGCAAGGTTTAGTGAGAGAGAAAGCGAGAAAGGGAAGAGAGAGAAGTATTAAAAGAAAGTAGCCTGACAAAATGGACAGAAGAAGAACAAATTGAGAAGAAAGAACGCACTAATTACAAAAAGGACCCTACTCCTTTATTAAATTACATTACTATGTCTCCATTTTACCCTTTCCTGAAAAAGTTGCTGGCGGTTGACAGTTGGGATGATACTGAGTGAGGTCCTGCTGTATTTTTTTCCTTTTCAGTGTTTTTTACTTTCTCGGCTCACATGTTGTTGGTTAATATATTATTCAAATATTTTCAGATTTCCTTTGATAGCTGGTCCCTATTTGTTGGTATCTATTAACAAAAATAATTAAATACTGAGGCCATATTTGTTGTTTAGAGCTTTTGATGAAAATCATTTTTTTTTTAGCTTTCCACAATTGTTTTTATATTTATTTGAATTTTACAAAATTGTTCTATTATATTTTCACAAAATTTCTTCTTCTTATTGGATTATATTCCATAATTTTTTATCCTCATTAAATAATTAAAGTGACATTGATAGTAATAAAATCATGAAAATACCAAAACAGCTTCCATGATAATTGATTCTAAATGGACATAGTGGATCATGAGATTTTGGAAGTAAATGAGCGAAATAACAAATTAAGGTACTAATAAATAAGTACTTAAAGCAAGAGCTTGAAAAAAAAACTTATTTTATTATAATTAACGAGTGATTTAATAAAAACATTCATTTTCATATTTAAAAACATTTTATTTCGTTTTGAGTACCTACTGATATAAAGCATTGACTACTCACATTTCTAGATGTAAAAATCAATATGTTTTTTTAGGGAAAAGTATAAAAATAAACCTTGTAGTTACATCTGTTTTCAATCGGCACCCTTGTGGTTTAAAAATTTTCAAAATGGTACCATGCACTTCAATCCGTTAGCAAACAGGGGTATTTCGTTCAAACGGCGTTATATTGTGATGAGCTGGCCAAAAAGAGGCACGTGACTGCTGAGGATATTTTCAGAAGATAAATTGGAGGTGGTAATTGAAAAGTCTTTCATAACTCCACCTTTTTGAACTTAAATGCCATCCCTAACCTTTCATTTCCTCAAACCTTTCACCTTCTACAAGCTTTCATCTTAGTTAAACGGGCAAAAGAGTTCGAAATTCTTCCTTTCCACAAATTTGTCAACACACCGGTACCATTTTTACAAAGAACAACCTGGTTTCAGTGTAAGAAAAGCGTGAAGGAAAAACCATTATTCTGTGTCTTTCAATGTATGAAATCGCACTCTTCAACTCAAATTTCTTCTATTTTCTTGTCTTTTTCACTTCTTTTGAATTCGCAACTAGATATGTTGAGGTTGGTAGTTTTGCATGTACACTATCGTGGGGTAATGGGTTTCGCATAGTGGGGAATGGGTTTCACACAGTGATGAAATGGGTTTCGCACAATAAATGAATTATTTGGATGTTGTGTATTATGGATTGAACTATTTTGCTCATGTTGTTTTTCATTATCATTTGAACTACTGTGATCATGTTGTTTTGGACTATCGTTCAAGAAAAGTAAGAATCGTAACTACTTTGGACTATCGTTTGAATTTGGGTATTACTTCTATTTATATGATCATGTTGTTTATGTGAAATCGTATTTGAACGATTAGTAGTGAAATATGTGGGTATTACTTCTGTTTATGTGAAATATATGGGTATTAATCATGTTTGGATCATGATTATTGTTTGCTATTATTTAATCAATGTTTGGATCATGTTTATTGTTTGCTTCTGTTTAACCATGTTATATGACTGCTAATTCATACTCATGTTTATGAGAAGCCGTTGGGTCCTTGCCGTTGCATAAGTGGTAGCTCATGCTCAAAACTTCTCTGACACGAGTCCTAGTCGTTGCGCTGGGGTGCTTACTTCACTCCGGGTTTCCACCGACTCCTTACATCCTACCACTAAAGAGATGTGAAACAATAGGTCAAACGAAGAAAGTCAACTAGGCTAAAGATCCCAAGATAAAAGCCGAATCAGTTGCGACACGGATGGGAATGTATGCTACAAAAAAAGCAAAAAAGAAAGAGTGGATGAACTTTGACTTTACATGCTGAAAAATGTGATGATTTTATGGATTTTGCTCACGCTATCAGTCATCGGTAAAACCTAAATGTTTTTTCTCGCACTGATTCATGTTTATTGTTTATTGTTTACTTTTGGTTAATCATTCTATGTTTGTTTATTGTTTACTCTGTTCGGATAATTGTTGAATCATGTTTATTGTTAGCCTTTGTTTAAATAATTGCTGAATCATGTTCACTTTGTTTGGATAATTGCCGAATCATGTTTATTGTTAGCTTTGTTTAAATAATTGCTGAATCATGTTTACTCTGTTTGGATAATTACTGAATCATGTTTGGATCATTGCTGAATCATGTTTATTTTTGTATGGGTTGTGAGAATGGCTGACTATGTCAAGTTAGTCATACATCATGGAAGCACTTGGAACATTACAAAGGAGGATATGGTCTACACTGGTGGTAGTACTAAGATAATAGAGAAGACAGATGTGGATTACTTGTCACTCTTTACATTACAAGATATTGGGTTTGATATGGGGTATGCAAATACCTGTCAAATATGGTATAAGATATGGGGACTGTGAGGCTCTTTAGTGTATGAGGAGATAACAACGGATCAAGACATATTCAACATGTACGATTACAATAAGCCACACAAAACGTACGAATTGTTTTACAAAGAAATAGTGCCTATTGCAATTCACAATGCAAAACAACCAGCCCCACAACCATTTGATGAGCCACAATCACCAATTCAGACTCAACCATCACCACATTCACCAATTCATCCAAAGCACACAATCATCAACTCAGACTCAACCATCACCACATTCACCAATTCATCTAGAGCCACAACATCTAAAGCCGCAATCACCATAATCACCAATTCAGACTCAACCATTTCCACCACGTGCTGAGCCACAATCACCTACACCACCACCTGTTAATGAACCACAACCACACTCACCTACACCACCACCTATTGATGAACTATAGACACATCCATCTAATCAGCCAAACACCGATGCTAGCACTGAGGAAGAGGATTCAAATGATGAAGACTATGATTATACGAGGGATGATGTTGATAATGATAGTAGTAATGTTGAATTGGACCTGAGTGAAGAGTTTATGGATTTTGAGGGGAATGATGATGATATATTCCAAAATATGAGAGAAAATATGGACGATGAAGAGTTAGGCCGACAAGAAGCAGAAACTCAAACTCAAACTAAAGCTGAACCTGAATTGAACGAAGAAGAATTGAGAGAATTCAATAAGAGGTCGTGTGATGAAGATGACTTGCGCAGCTTGAATGGCTCATCTAATGATGGTGGCCCTAAGTTTGAAGAATTTAACGAGGTCACATGGATGGAAAATCCTCAGTTGTCATTAGGTATGAGGTTCTCAAATGTATATGTATACAGGAAGACACTGAAGGAGTGGGCAGTCAAGCAAGGATTTGATTATAAGTTGAGAAGGAATAAAAAAACAGTAGTGACTGCCATATGTAAGACCAAATCTAGATTCAAGGTACATGCCTCTTTAATGAGAAGGACAAAGACATTCCAGATAAAAACTTTCAAAGCCAAAACAGGAGTGTCCAAGGAACAATGTCAATAGCTTGGTTGGGTCAGCTTACATTGTTGAAAGGTATATGGCAGACTTGAGGGAAAATAAGGACTGGAATGTCGAGGCGATGTAGATGGAGATCCAAAGGGAATTAGGCACTGAAGTTAGACCTTCTAACTGCTATAGGGCAAGGAGAAGGGCCGCAAAACACTTTGAAGGTGAGATTAAGGAACAATACAAGCGGTTGTATGATTATGCGAAAATGATCAAGGTAGCAAATCTAGGAAACATTGTCAAAATTCAGACAGATTTGCAATTTTTGGAATAAGCAGGTAAGTCAAGTTCATCAAGTGTTGTACTGATAATACCTAGGGATATTATTGTGTTCCAGTACATGTACATGCGGTTTACAGCTCAGAAGCAGGGTATTTTGAATGAGGCCATAATTGGATTGGATGGGTGCTTTGTGAAATAACCAATGGGTGGCCAATTGTTTTGTGCTGTTGGTAGAGATGGGAATGAGAACATATTCCCAATAGCTATTGGATGTGTTTATATAGAGTGCAAAGCCTCTTGGCAAAGGTTTTTGGAGTTATTGGTTGCTGATTTTAGTACACCTGCTGAGACCAAATGGGTCTTCATGTCAAACTAGCAAAAGGTACTTCCTTACATCTTATTCATCATTGTATTTCATTAAATATGATTCATTATTGTACTTCATTAAATATGATTCCTCATGTTCATTTATTGTTTGGTCACTGTTAGGGTTGGTAGAGGTAATGAACACAGTTATGTCAGGTGTAGAGCACATGTTTTGTATAAGGCACATATGGGACAATATGAAATTACAATTCAAAGGGACAGAATACAAGAATTTCTTATGGAGAGCAGTAGGAGCTGGTACTAAGCATTCATGGGAATTCCATATGCAAGCCATTAAGAACCTTGACGAGGCTGCCTACAATTGGGTTATGAGGCATGATACATAGGCACAGTGTCATTTTTCTACTCACACAAAATCGGATGCATTGCAGAATAACATATGTGAGTCATTCAATTCCTATTTTAAGTTAGCTAGGAGCTTGCCTGTGCTTGCTATGTTTGAGTGGATAAAGAAACGGATGATGAAGAGATACCATGTTAAGGCAGAAGGAATGAAAAAGTACAAGGGGGAGATTTGCCATGCATATCAAGTGAAGTTGGAAATGTTGAAGATTGATGCTAGGAACTATTTTTGTGCTTCAGCTAGTCAAGATAAATACTCTGTTGACTATTTTGATACCACATCTGTTGTGGACTTAGGAGCTAAGACATGCACTTGTAGGTTGTGGCAGATTTCAGAAGTGCCTTGTAAACATGCAATATCTGCCATATACATTAACAGAGAGAAGCCTAAAGATTATGTTGATAAATACTTCTCAAAGGCTGTGTATTTAGGAGTGTATAGTCATGTAATTAATCCTATCACTAGTCCTGAAGAGTGGGTATGGACTGAATTACTAGATATATATCCATGGGCTGTTAAGAAACCATCAGGCTGACCCAAGAAGAGAAGGATAATGCAATTAGACGAGCCACATAACCCATTCAAAGTTAGAAGGGCTGGTGGTAAAATTCTCTATGGTAGATGCAAAATGGAAGGGCATAATTCTAGAGGATGCAAGGCAGCCATTACTAGTGAGACATCTTGGCAGAGACAAATTCAAAAAGAGAAAAATAAGCGTTTGGGTGATATCAGAGAGGTATCTGCATACAAATTCATTGTTGTGTGTAGTTTATGTGTTGATTACTTATGTGGTTTATACATGTGTAGTTTCTATGTTGATTGCTTATGTGGTTTAAGTGTGTATTTTCTGTGTTGATAACTTATATGGTTTAACTGTATTTTACAAGGTATCTCAACTAAGGAGGAGAGGGAGACTTAGGAGGAACCACACAACTGATGTTGGACAATGTTCACAGCCATAAACTGCAACTAGACAAGCTTCATAGATTCCAACTCCAACTGGCCAATCTTCACAACCACCACCTGCAACTGGCCAACCTTTAGAGCCATATGTTTATGCTAGACATTCTTCACAGCTAGCTCCTACCATAAGACAATCCTCACAGCCAGCTCCAACTGCAACTGGACAATCCTCATAGCCAGCTCCTACCACAGGATAATCCTCACAGGCAACAACAACTGTGTTTATGAACTTTAGAATGGCAAATGAATTACTAGGAATTGCCAATGCTAGAAGACAAAAGAAACAGAAAACTAAGAAAAATTAGACTGTTATGTGTGGTTTTGTTCGATTTTGTAGCTAGTTTCTAGCTATTTTGGTGCTATTGTGGACATTTTTTTGGTATGTAAAACAATTGCATACTTTGCTATGTTTAGCATGTTTGGATTGTGGACAAATTCATATATAATGTAATGCATATACCAGTTTTTGGTATGTAAAACAGTTGGGTTGGAGTAATGCAAATGGTCATTTCGTAGCTTAATTGGGATGGATATTTGCTTTATTGTTTGATCATTTTGGAGTAATGAAATTTGTCATTTTGTCACTTCGGAGTATTGTTTAAGGTTTGTGTAAGTATTGTTGCACAAAGCTAATTGCACAAAAATAAACCTATGCCACAAAGGTAATTGTCACAAATCTAATTGCACAAAATAAACCATATACCATTAACACAAACTGGACATTAACACAAAAGGTGATCATTACCATTAACACAAAAGGAATAACTTTAGTGCTATTACAAAAATTCAGATGAGAAACACATTCATCTTGTTCAATGAGAAACACATTTAGCTTGGCAATTTATTCATCACCTATAACCTTTCAATATTAACACCTAACACAATTACTATTACAAAATTTGCTAAAATGAAATATCCAATAAACTTCACCAATTCGACTACATCAAATTTTCTTTTCCTGTTAAACTCCAACTTCAATGCTTTTGTTTCCTCAATCTTCTTCTTTAACTCTTTCTCCATTTTATCATTAAGAACCTTACACCTATTGAGTTCCACCTCCATCTCCACCACCCTGGTATAAGCTTCTTCCATCTGTTCCTCACATTCCTTCATTTTTTTCTTCAGCTGCTAAATAACTTCCCTCTCTCTATCACATATTGGATGATCTAACCATTCGAAATAATTACATTTTGCTTGGTCTCTGTATCTGCCATAACCATAAAATCTTCGACCAAAATTTGCATTTGTTGAAGATGTTCGAACGGGAGATATCAAGCCACATCGACAAGTCATCAAATTCTCAGTGTCTGTTCTGCTACCCAAAGACTTGATGAATCAGAAACAACACATTGAAGTATCTTTTGACACTCATTCAGTTCAAACTCGAAAGAAATATAGAATACGTCTAACAGCAACTATTGATTGTATTCGATTTCTTTTACATCAAGGTCTACCATTTTGAGGAAATGGCGAGTCTGATGATTCAAGAAATCAATGGAATTTTTTTGAAACTTTTAAAGTTTTTTGCATATCGTAATAAAGACATATAAAAGGTCACTCTAGATAATGCTCTAGGTAACTCTAAACTTATTTCTCCTGATATTAAAAAAGATGTGCGTGTTGCTTCTATTGAAACCACTAAAGTTATCATCAATGATCTTCATGATGAATTGTGTGCTATTTTAATTGAAAGAGCAAATGGCAACTGTATTGCGTTATGTGAACCCAAAAGGATGTGTGATTGAGCGTTTTCTTAGTATTGTGCATGTTAGTGATACAACTGCTTTATCACTAAAGTTAGTGATAGAAGGATTATTTTCCAATCATGGTTTAAGTATATCAAGTTTACGTGGGCAAGGTTATGATCGAGCTAGCAATATGCATATTGTGTCCACTGTTTTGCTCATCAATTGCAGTTAGCTCTAATTGTTGTGGCGAAAAAGCATGTTCGTGTTGCTTTGTTGTTCAATGTTGTTTTTAACTTATCAAATATTGTGGGAGCTTCATGCAAGAGAAGGGATCTTTTTCATGAGAAGCAATATGGTAAAGTTATTGAAGCACTGCAAAATAGAGAGATACAAAGTGGTACAAGTTTACATCAAGAAACTTCTCTTCAATGAGCTGGTGATACACGATGGAGTTTGCATTATGTTTCATTAGTAAGCCTAATCACCATGTTCCCTATGTGATTGTTGTGCTTGATGTGATCTAAGGGGAATGAGACAAAATTCAGAGCAAAAAGGCCAAACTTGTGCCTTACTTGCTTTGACACAATAATTTGAGTTTGTTTTCAACTTGCATTTGATGAAAAAGATATTGGGATTTACAAATGATTTATCTCAAGCTTTACAAAGAAAAGGTTAAGATATCATTAATGTAATAGGTTTGGTTAATATTTCCAAACAATTGCTCCAATTAGTGAGAGATGATGGATGAGCTTCTTTACTTATTGAAGTGGCTTCTTTTTGTGAAAAGAATAGCATCATTGTTCCAAATATGGATGATATGTTTATTAAGGAAGGTCACGAAGAAATACTCATAAAATTACAAACTTGCGTCATTATCAAACTGATATATTTTACACTGTCATTGATATGCAACTTTCAGAGCTCAATGAGCGTTTCACGGAGAAAAACTCAGAATTACTTTTATGTGTTGCGTGCTTAAATCCTATTGATTCTTTTGCAGCATTTGATAAGTAAAAGCTGACTAGACTTGCCCACTTGTACCCATCTGATTTTTCTACAGTGCAGATTGCTATACTTAAAATCAATTGGAAATTTATATTTTTGATGTGAGATCTGACTTACGGTTTTCTGAGCTGAAAGGGATTGGAGATCTTGCTAAGAGCTTAGTTGAGATAAGGAAAAATGTTTTGTATCCCCTTGTTTACTTGTTTGTGAAATTAGTTTTAATTTTACCGGTTGCAATTACTTCAGTGGAAAGAGTATTTTCGGCTATAAACTTGGTGAAAACTCCACTACAAAATCGTTTAGGGGATGAATTTTTAAATGATTGTTTAGTTACATATATTGAGAGAGAAATATTTGATAGCATTGACAATGAAAAAATTATCCAAGATTTTCAACACAGTCTTGATCACATGCACCTTAATGAGCATGTAGAATTTGCTCATTCACCGTTAGATCCAGACTTATTAGAATCCTAAGGTGAAGATTTGTGTATATTTATTTTTGACATATTGTAATTGAAATTATTAATTTATTTTATTGATTTTTTTGTAATCTTTTTTACACCACATATATAATTTGCTCCCGAGCCTATAAATTTTAGATTCGTCCCTGTACATATATGTTAAAATTTTAAATTTACTCAAAATAAGATTATATGAGATGATATATGTTTAATTAAATCATGGCAGGATAAAAGTGTCAAATAAATATACAACCAAAGATTATATTCGCTTGCTTTATTTTTACTCTTTCTGAAAGATTATACTTGGGGTAAATTACACTCACAGTCACTGAAATTTACTTATTTTAACATTGTAGCTATTGAAATTCAATTCTTAATAGTATAATTACTGAATTTTACATTTTTAACACAAATGACCACTCAACTTTAAGTAACTCCTTAAAATGACCGTTAACGACCTCAAAATAAAAATATTCAAGAATTAAAGTTGTTCAGAATGACATTTTCATGAAACCACATTTTTTATTTTCAAAAATCACAGTTTTTTAGAGTTTTTTCTCTTTTAACTAACCAACACATAAATTACCTCAAAATGGAAATTTTCAAGAATTAAAATTTCTTAAAATATTATTAACTCTTCGAATTTTTTATTTTAAAAATGTCAACTATCATTTTGAAGTATTAAATAGTCACTAATATTAAAAAGTATAAAATTTAATGACTATGATATTAAGAATTAAAATTCAGTTGCTACAATATTAACATGAGTAAAGTTTAATGTACATGGATGTAATTTACCCATTATAATTGGTTTATTACTTTACTTTACTGCTTATAAAATGGGGAGAAGAAGAGAACCAATATTGAATCGGGAGAGGAAGTAGAAGGGTAAAGGAGTAAAAGGATAAAAGGTGCAAGTCATTGGGATTCTATTCATAGTCAACGTAACATTCTTCATAAGGGTTGTTTGGTCTTTTCATATTTTGTTCACTTTATGGCTGTAACTGTATGTATCAATCTTTCACTTCATATCTTATTTCAAATTAAATATCATTCAATCTCTGTTTTAAGTTTCATTATATTTATATAAATGTGTAGATGACGTGTTAGAGTGAATGAAACTTTAATATGAAAAATCCCATGTGTAGATAAAAGGAACGTACACTCGTTTTAGGAGGAAAAAACCTTCTTGAAACCTCTAATTATTTTAATTTTTATGAATCGAGTATCCAACTTTTTTATTTCAAAACATCATACCCTTTAAGACTTTTCATCATATGACTAGAGTATCACATTCAACCAATCAATTAACAGACATTCATTTAATTTCATTACTCACCTCACTTAAGGATTTTTTTTTAATTTTCCTACCATTATACTTTAGTTTCAATTTTACTTTTTAATTTTGCTTAATACATCATTTCACAAACGAAGGGTTGATTGTCTGTTGTGAATTTTTAAAGTGTCTCGATGCTTTATTAACTTATTTAAAATATAGTTAATTAACATCTCAATTGCAAAGATATAAGATACATGCATAAAGTGTGTTATACATACCCTGAAAAGTTATTATATAAGGAATATAGATTAAAACATTTTAAAAAGGATTAAGGTGTAAAAATATCCTAACATTTTGGGTCGGATGCAATTTTACCCTTAACGTCTAAAATGGTGCAATTTTACCCTTAACGTTCGGGTTTTAGAATCCATAGCTATCTATTTATAGCTAGATTAAACCATGACCCTAATCCCAATCCTAATCCAGTTAAATTATAAGCGGATCATAAATGGATGAGTAAATGGACCAACGTTTACTCCATCATCCCTACACTTATATTTGTTTGTTTTTATTTTTTTAACCTACAGAGTAATTTTCACTTTTGGTTACCTTCCACCTCTATTCTCCTAAAATTCTATTTTCATCTTCAGTTTTACTTTTTAATTTTAATTTAGTCATTATACTTATGTATTTTTACTTTTTTTTTAATCTCTGGAGTAATTTCATTTTTTGGTACATATAATTATTTATTTATATTATTTGCCCCTAGAATATTTTTTCTTTTGGTCCTGTATTTTATTTTATTTATATATGATTTGTTCTCGGACTTGTTAAGGCCCATAAGGCGGCTCCCAACAGAGCCGACCGAACACAGTCTTAACAAGCAAAAACTTGTCCCTCTATGTAATACATGAAGGACCCGACAAAAGGTGACTGCGTCTTCCTTACTCAAAATATCAAGGAGCCTTCACGTATAGAGGTTCATTTTTGTAAAACAAAGATGTTCCAATAATAACTTGAGATGTGGAAATGTACTACTTGAAAATGGTTACAAAAAGACTACACTTATACATGGATTAGGAGGATCACAAGGCTATGCTAAGAAACTATAGCCTCCACTTTTTACTTTACTTTACTCTCTATAGTGACTTGAACGTCAGAGTGCTTAGGTTAGTGAGTCGGCAACTCCTGAATTTTGCCTAATACTCGGATAGGAGAAGGCCGAACCCTCCAACTCGGAAGAGCACAACCTATTAAGCCAATCCTCAATAAGCATTGCCCCTAGTCCACATGTAGATGCGCTAGTTCTAAAGGCCAAAATTGATGAATATCATGTCAAAAAGATACAGACCTCAGTAAACCTAATAACAAAAAAAATTATTGATCAAGTTTCAAACGGACTTGGCCAAGGTGGACCCATTGCATACATCTCTGGTGGGCTTTACCTATCATCGTAATGGGCCCAATGGTGTCATCTTGTTTGTTTGGAGACAAGGAGATTAAATGGAAAAAGGATTTGTGAGGTCGCTCTTTTTAAAACATTCGCCACACTGCCTCTGAATTGTGCGATAATCAGTTGAGATCAATTCAAACCAGCTTAAAAAAATATATGTTGAGTTTCTAAATTTTTTATTTAAATTAATAACAAAAGAAATTTTCTAAAAAAATATAGTGTCCATATCACACCAACTCGACCCAATCGGTGCGCGCACTTGTGGTGATCCAGCATGCACACCCTTTAATAAAAGTGGGCACCCCTCTGGTACACCCTAGGACTATGAAGACAATTTTTTATAAATTACATTTACAAACGACAATTTTCCAATGTACAACAATAATAAACACTTTCTATATCCTTTGAATCTCTCAAAAAAGTCTTAAAAGCTTTTGTTTCAATGAAAAATTCACACACTTGGCCTAGCCCAAAGTAGCCTTATTTCCTTAAAAAAAAGATGTGTAATTCTTTTATGCAGTTTCCTTTTATTTGTTAATTATATATTTATTTTAATTTTGAATTTTTTTGAAAGTAATTTTTGTTTAGGCTTTTTTGTGTTTTGAAGTAATAGACCCAAAAAGGATGTCAAAGAGAATGAAGACTTAAAAAGTATGCCTAATTAAAAGGGGAGTCTTCTTAGTCATAGTCTAATAGGAAATCCATCAATTCTTTGCTACAATACAAAATTCAGTTTAAAATTATTATGGGCTGCTACCTTTTCTCTGTAATTTACACCTTTATATGTGCTACATATCATTCACTTCAATGAATTGATTTTTATACCCGTTTTAGTGCATAATTTTAATTACAATAACTTGCTTTCCTAAAAGTAAAACTTCATTAGTTGATACAACTTGTTATGGATATAATCCCAATTTGATAGGAAATTGGTAGAACTACAATAAAAGAATGAATTTTTATTTGATTTAGGACCTATTTGCTTTTAATTAGCATTGTTCAAATATAAATCCATTTTTTGATGAGGGAAGGAAGGTAAAAACCCCTAATAAATAAAAGCTGGACAAACAAACCTAAAAACGAATAACTCTACTAGATAAAGATTCCTTACAATTAACTATAAGAATCTTCTCGAGGCTGGCAGGAAGCGCATCAAACTCATGATGATTCAGAGAACAAGAATCAACGAAATTCGCCAACCAGTCAGCAACTTTATTACATTCCCGATACGTGTGAATAAAGAGAATAGTCCAATCTCTATCTCGGAGCAAACTACAACGATGAATAAGCCAAGAGAAAGAATGATAGACCTCCATGAAGCTAGTCATGAAGTGCAAAACAATTTTAGAATCTAGCTCAACAATCACTGGTCGGAAGCCCTTATCCCATGTGATTTGAAGTCCAAAATACAAGTCCCATGCTTCCACAATAGAAAGAAGTGCTATAACCAATATTAGCCCCGAAAACCTCCAAACCACAAGCCATTATTGTCTCTAATTAAACCTCATGTAGAAGCCATATCCGGGTTTCCCTTACACGCACCATCGATATTAATTTTCACCCACCCCAAGTTCGGGCTGCCAAGCGATCCAAATTGCAAGGAATTTCCATTAATTCTTAGCAATAAATTACTAGCAAAAGAAAAAACAAACAAAAAAAAATCACTTTTTCCTAAAGTAAAATCCTTTCCTTCACTCCCAAGTCATGGGTACCAATATAAAAGCACTAAAAAGGGTCTCAAACTCTTAACATTTCTAAAAAATGGGTACAAAGATTCTACCTTTATCATCATCTAACCAAGGCATTGAGATAGAATGCAAACAGATTCATGATTCTCCTGCAAAGATAAACCAATTGGTTAGATCATTGGCTAGCCGGTCCAAGTCCGAAAGGCAACAAATCAGGCAGACTTACAAGCAAATGTATGGTCAAGACATAACCACTTTTCTTCAAAACCTTTGTGTCAATGGCTCTACAGTTTGCTCAGCTTTATCTATGTGGATCATTGACCCACATGAACGTGATGCACTTGTGGCTAAACAAGCTCTTGAGCAACCTCAGACTAATTACAAGGCTATCCTTGAGATTTTTGTGGGTAAGAAATCAAGTCATATTATGCTTATTAAACAGATTTACCAAGCAAGGTTTAGAAAGCAATTGGACCAAGATATCATCAATCTTGACCCACCCCATCCTTACCAAAAGGTGATTAAAGTTTTGATCTTTATGTGTTTTTTTATTTGGTGCAAGTGAATCATTTTGATGGGGGTTTATAAATGTGCAGATTCTTATAGCATTATCTGCATCACATAAGGCACATCAAGTAGATGTGAGTAACCATGTTGCTAAATGTGATGCTATGAGGTTATATGAGGCAGGATTGGGAGGTTTAGGAGCCATTTCAGAAGGTGTTGTGCTTGAGATTTTGAGTAAAAGGAGTATTCAACAGATGATTCTGACATTTTCTAGCTATAAACACATCTATGGACATGAGTATTCCAAGGTACAATGTTGAGATTTTGATAAATGTGTAATTTTGTTTCATGATTAGAGCTAATTCTAGTTACTGGTTTGTTTTGTTTTGATGTGAAACTGGCAGTCACTTGAGAAGGGGAAGAGGGAATTTGAAGATGCACTTAGAACTGTCATCAAATGCATGTGCTATCCATCTAATTACTATGCAAAGGTAATTGTTTGTGTTAATTTAATTGGGTAAATGGGTCAAATTGACATTGTTTTTCATAATCAGTCTGAAACAAAATCAACTTTTAATTTAGTGGGTAACTTGGCATTTTTGTCAAATTAATTTTAAAGTAAATAATGTATTGGTCACTTTTTACAAATTGAAGTACACACAATTTAAACAAATTTAAGAAGTTAATACATAAATTAAGCTTTCTCCGACGTTAATAAGCCACTTTAAAACAAATTTATAAGGTAAATAAAATGTTTTCAAAATATAGAAAAACAATTGACTTTTCTAGATAAATAAATATCGTATTAAGCCATTTTAAACTACGTGACTAAAATTATAAAATTAATAGCTAAACTTCATTTTGGATCATACCTTTTTTAAAAAGTATAAATTCATCCCTAACATACAAAATGGTAAAGTTTTACCTATGAGTTGATAATTATTTCGCTACCAAGTTGGATCTTTAAGACAAGTTGTTAACATTTTGTATATTTTGGCAATATTGAATTGTAACTGTATCAATAATATAGTAAATTTATATATAGTAGACTTAGTTGTCTGACATTTTAGTAGATTATTTATAACTGTGTTAATAATGAACTAAACATTTTAGACATAATGTAAAGAATACCCGACATTACAGTTAAATGATACCAAACTAGCCAGTTCAGTTCTTTTTGATAGGTAAAGATAAAACTGATCTTAACGGGGGGAAATATTAGGGTAAAATTTTACAATTTCATACATTAAACAGGGAGAAATTTGGACCATATCCGTAGATTATATTTACCGGTTAAAAGTCCAAAATGCCCTTTATTGTAATTTGATTTTGGTTGGTGATTGTAGGCATTGTATAGAAGCATAAAAGGAACAACAAGTGATAGAGGGGGGTTGGCAAGGGTGATAATGAACAGAGCAGAGGTAGACATGGATGATATCAAATCAAAATTCAAGATAAAATATGGGATTGAGCTAAGACAAGCAATATCTGAAAGTGAAAGCATTCCACCTGGGGATTACAGAGACTTTCTTGTTGGTATTATCTACAAGTACTAAATTGATTATTATGATGCAGCAGTGTGATCAGGAAAGTGTAAAAAATACCTGAAATTGGGACCAGAAGTGTATGTTTGTAATGGGATACAGAAAAACATCTGTCTTTATTATCTTCTTCCTCGAATCTTAATAGGCCGTATGCTACATGTGACCTATCTACAGGACACAACTTCTATTACTTGTCCTTTCCTTTCCATGCCCCCACTCTATTACTATATATCTGTTCCATTTTCAAGTTATTCATTCATTTTATAATTTTGTATGCTCTACTAAATATACCTATCTTCTGCTTTCAAAAGTATACCTATCTTTTTCCCAATCATTAAACTATTTTTGAAAGGAAAATAACATTTTGTGGGTTTAATTAATTTGTAAGAAGCCGATCTTAAGAGGGTCGGAATAGAAGGCTTGAACAAGTGACGGTCTTAATGGATGAATGAATTGAATACCATAAAATATAAAAAAGAAAAAAGAAAGTGAACTATACTAGTAAGCTGTAATACCCAGCAAATTTTAAAGTCGTGAGGTCCAACAAATATAATTTGGGCAAAGCCGACAATATCTACATGGTACGCAGAGGCGGATTCAGCCCAGGGATCGGGGGCTCTGCCCCCGGCCTCTAGCTTCACCCTTAAGTAATATTGGTTCGGTACTTGATAGCTCCCTAATTTTAGTTTATGTTGATGTTTTTGTAGTATAATTTCAATATTTCAAGATAGTTGAGTTGGCTGAGAGACATTTTTTTTACTATCAGATCAGATACCATGTGTAGAGATCCAGGCATTCGGATCTGCCAGAACACTTACATGGAACGTTTCTCACTAAGGAGAACCCCGTGCGGCTAGGTTAGAGACTCCGCATTATAGAGAACTTCTCCCTAAAGTCAAACTCCTAATAGAAGAAGGAGCCATAATACCAAAGAGATTCTTATATGATAAAGGGTTTGGACCTATCCCTATAAATAGACATGTATAATCACACATGATGGTATGTGTACTACTATCTCACAACCAGTCCATTCTCTTTAACTCTTCCTAAGCACTTGACTGATTTAAACATCATAACACAGGTTCATCGGACTCCAGCCCCTCTCTAACCTTTGTTTTGTTTTACACGTTATTACACGGAACATCAGTGAGACGTCCGGACAATTGGTCAAGATTCAGATACATAGTTATCAATGTTCTTGAGAGAGTGGAAGAGTTGAGCATTGAGTAGCTTTAAAGAATGATAATAAAGACATAAAGAAAAAAAAAAGTGATTGACCTATATTAGTAAGGTGTAGGGAGTGTGACCTATATTTTGTACTTATCTCCTATAATAATAACAAATTCATCTAATCTCCAACTAAAAAAAAAAGCTTAAGTTTATGATCTTGCCCTCTGCCACTAAAAAGCCAGGAAAAGCCCTGGGATTGATTTGCAAACCTATGAAATCACACAAATAGTTTTTTTTTTTTTGGGAATTAACTCATAAAAAAAACTCAATCTTCTTAAATATTAAAATAATATTACAAACATTATTAAATAAATATTAGAAGGTTTGGTTGGGGAAACGCTAGCGATACCAATATAGTTAGGATGTCCGAATGCTTCTTTGGATCTCGTCCCTGTCTTTATTTAAAAAAATAAATGTTAGAAAGTTGCTAGGAAACGACACCATCGTTAAGGCCTGAGGGGCTCTGCCATCCTCAGAGTCTTAGGCTAGCTCCACCCATTGGACACATGGTAGTTAATTTGTCTTGTGGGTTTTGCATTGACCTATTGCTAAGCTTTCTTCATTTCATAAACATTTTTCAAATACATCTCAATTTGGTGACAGTAAATTGCTTTCAAATTTAAGCAAATCCTGAGCTACTTTCTGAAAACTACTAGTATATTCCATTGTAAAAGATCTACTTAATAGTTTGACATGGCAGCACTCAACAAGAGCAACCATCCACTGTGTTTTCTTCTTCTGCTTTCTGACTAGGAAGGAACCAAATACATTATACATTAATTGAAAGGTAAAAGTAACTTCATTCTTTTATTTTCATAACAACTCTCTCTGAGTTTATTATATTCATCACCCTTTCAATTGAATTCAGTCTTGTTGAGTGCTGCCATGTCAAACTATTAAACAATCATAATATCTTAAGAATAAAAGGTAAAATGAAACTAGCAACTTTCTCTATTAGAATTTTAAAAGCATTGGGCGTTAATCCCTATTTCGTAAACTTGTGCTAGCTTGTTATTGTACCACTTACATGAGTAAAGCTCAATTAATGGAATTGAGTTCCTACAATATCTTCTACGAGAAACGCAACATCAGCAGTAGGAATTAGCTCTCTATTCTGCATATCCACCGGGTTTTTAGCATCTGATTCTACCAATAATATAGTGACGCTGCAATTTAAAGACATTCCCTCGAGACTGCTGCTTGTGCTACCTCATGGCTCAGACATATGCCTAATGGAACCCTAACAGCCAATGTAACTTGCCCTTTCTCGTTTTGGATTACTGCTCCACAGATTTCTCCATCCTGACCAAATAAAGCATCAACATTCATTTTAAATTTCATAGGCAGAAAGGGCTGCCATTTCATCAGTGTGACAGTAACTTGTGTTAATGCCATCATCAACACTTGCCACTGAAATTTATTCGTTGAGCACTATAGAACTTGGTCTTTAACCTCATAAGTTTTTTTTATGTATATATATTTTATTTAGTTTTATGAGATTGCTGTTAGGAACTAATGCAATTACGATAAGCAAAACACAAACAAACTCACAAGAATTGTTTACCCAGTTCGCCACTCAATTTGACGTCACGAGGAAACTACCAAATCAGGATATTTTACTATTATTTTCAAGATGTGGATTACAAAGAAAGAGACTATATTTTATTATGAATCGCTGCAGTTGGGCCTATCACTTAAATTGGGCCTATCTATTAGTCTCCAAAGCCCAACAATTACAAGTTCAATTCGAAGTTGTGAGAGAAAGATTTCAACCTTAATTACAATGACTTATACCTTCACACCTCCTCAACTATATATAGTGCTAGTACTATAATGGTCCATAAATTTTATTTAGTAACACAATTTTTTTTTAACTCTACGTTATATTAATATTAAAGTGCAAATTAAAGAAAATTTATATTAATAGAATGGTGACATGAAAATATATATTCAACCATGATATTAACAAAAAAATGTCAATGATGCATAAACTTTTTTTTATGAAAATATTCCAATTCATCATTTAATTAATTTTTTAAATGGACTTTTTTTTTTATTTAAACTTCAACACTAATATAAAGTAAAATTTATAGACTTCTATATTAAGATCAGAGAAATTTTTATCATGGATTGGGAACAATATTAGTCCTTTCACTCAAATAATACCACTTCAACAATTAAAATAATATGATATCATCTGAATGGTCGAAACCAGTCGAAACCATTATTCAAAGTTCTGATATATGTATGTGACCAAAAATTGTGGGTTGATTAGTCATCATCCACTGGGTTATGAGTCTACTAGATTTCAACTACTTGTCAAAAAGATTTCAACTAGTTCTCAAAACTACCACATGATAATGACAAATTCAAGAAAAAGAGCTTAGAGGCCAAAACCAAACCAAAAAATGCATCAATTATCAAGCATATATATGTCATTTTAGCAATTTCTGAGAAATTCTTTTTGACACTGCATGTCACAATCCTATGCAAATCAAAAGGAACCATTACTTTTTTATATATATAAAAAAATTAGTTATTCCATTTAGTGTTGGGGTAAATTACACTCGTGGCCATTGAAATTTACCCATTTTAACATTGTGGCCACTGAACTTCAATTCTAAATAGTATGGTCACTGAACTTTACATTTTTTAACACTGTGGTCATTCAATTTTAACCAACTCCTCAAAATGACTGTTAGCGACCTCAAAATAAAAATATTCAAGAATTAAAGTTGTTCAGAACGATATTTACCATGAAACCACATTTTTTATTTTCCAAAATCACATTTTTTGGAGCTTTCTCTCTCTAAAAATTCACTCACTTTCTCCTAATCAAACAACATTTAAATGACTTCAAAACGAAAATTTTCAAGAATTAAAGTTTCTTAGAATGTTAGTAACTCTTCGAATTTTTTATTTTGAGACCGTCAACAGTCATTTTAAGGCGTTAAAAAGTGTAAAGTTCAGTGGCCCTACTGTTAAGAATTAAAGTTCGGTGGTCATAATGTTAAATGGGTAAAGTTCAATGGCCATGGATGTAATTCACCCTTTAGTGTTGCTTAGAGTTTACTGCTAGTGACTTTTATTCTGTTCACAACTATTAATTAAGCCTTAATACATCATTTGCCCCTGAACTTATCCAAAAAACTTGATTGGTCTCTTGAACTTTCAAAGTGTCCCAATAGCCCCCTCAACTTGCATAAAATGTTTAGTTAACCCCCTAAACTTGCGTAAAATGTAATACATGCCATTCGTATACGATAACAAGCAAAATTGAAAATTGAAAAAAAGTCATACATGTCATTAGTATATGATAACAAGCAAATGTTATTCTTTGGGTTTCTATGAAAAGCCCAATGCTCTGGTATCCTATATCGGGATTTGAATTAAGCTTGAGACCATCTTCAACCCATTACACTATCTCTATATCCATTTTCTATTTTCTATGCATCAAATCCTATTCTTTCTCCAACCTTCTACGCCATTTATTAAATCAAAAAGAATATTCTCTACTTTATTACATTCTACCTAACACTTTTATTAATATTTTATTATTTTTTACATATATTATTATTTTTATTTTTATTATTATCATTATCAATAATCTATAATAAAAATTAATTCAAGAGCTAATTAAAAATATAATAATAATTATTATTATTTAAATTTATTTAAATAATTAAATATAGTTAAATTTCTAGATTAGCTAAAATTAATATTGCAAAAGCCTAAAATAGAACGAAGATAATGAATTAAAACCATAACGGATTACATACTATAAGAAAATCGGCATACAAATAAAATGCTACTTAGCGTATGCCATATACTGAAAATAATACAACACGAGTACATGAAATGCATAAAAGTAATTGTTGAACCAACTCGATCGTTCTTATTCATTGAATCAGAATATATCTTCCAAACATGCTCTATTAATTCATTGCAAAGATCAAAATGTGCCTTTTCATCTCTAATTTGTCGATGTTGCTCTAAGAAATCATGGAACTTAGTATCATGATTTATTGAACTTTCTAGATTTGAGGGTGTTGTAAGTAGATCCTGAATGGGTAACAATAGATCACGTTCACCCTCAATTATCATATTGTGTAGGATAATGCACGTTCGCATAATATCATGAAGTACGTTTTTCCTCCAAAATCGTGTCGGGTTAGTAATAATGGCAAACCTCGCCTTTAAAACTCCAAAAGCACGCTCCACATCTTTTCTGCATGATTCTTGTACCTTTGCAAAATGTTTCCGTTTTGGACCTTGTGGGTCATGAATCGTTTGAATTAGGGTAGACCATTTAGGATAAATACCATCAGCTAAATAATAACCTGTATTGTATTCTTTTTCATTAATAGTATAGTGCGCTGGAGGTGCAATACCATTAGCAAGATCAGAGAATAGATTAGATGAATCTAACACATTATTGGTTCTAGGCATACCAAAATATGCATGCCATATCCATAGATCATAATCTACCACTACTTCTAGAATAATTACCGGTGAACCAGAACGTCCACTATATTGTCCTTGCCAAGCTGTTGGTCAATTCTTCAATTCCCAATGCATGCAATCCAAACTACCCAACATACCAGAAAAACCACGAGATTCCCCAATATGAAGCAATCTAGCAATATCATTTGTATTTGGGCTTCTAAGATATTGCTCAGAGAAAATTTCCACAATGGCCCGACAAAAAAATTTCAAGCTCTTTATTGCTGTTGACTCAGCAATTTTACAGTATTCATCAACAACATCACCTGGAACTCCATATGCCAAAATTCGTAAGACATCTATTACTTTCTGTATAGATGACAATCCCATTCTACCAACAGCATCACGACGTTGTTGAAAGTAAACATCATAAGCTTTGACTGCATCTATGATACAGATATAAAGATCACGAGACATTCTGAACCTTCTTCGAAGATTCTTATCATCAAATCATGGATTAGTACTAAAGTAATCCTTGTTTATATTTTCATCTGATTCTTCACGGTTACGATAGATAACTCGATGACCTTTGACTGAGCCAACATGAGATGAGCCGCTACTCTGACTATATGTTCTTTATATTTTTTATATCGAGATAATAACTTCATTGTGATTTCATGATCAATGCCATCATCTGAAGATGAATCACTGGTAAGAGATAAACTCATTTCGAAATGGATCAAATTAGAGTATGAATAAAATGTAATAAAGAAGTGTGAATAAAATGAGTTGAAGTAGTGTCCAATATTTATATACAATTAAAATAAGGTAAGTCTAGGTATGGTATCCTTTGCTTTATGGAAAAAAGAAATAGGGGCACAATCATTAAATTTTGGAAAGAAATATCCAAAAATGTCACCATTTGTTTTATTGAAAAACGGAATAATGCACAATAAGTATAGATTGGAAAGATATGTCCAGGAAAGATATTGGAAAGAATGTCATCATTTGCTTTATTAGGCAGAGTTAGAATCTAGAGAAAATAAATATTTTTTCTTCTATGGAGCTTTGCGCACAGTTAGTATATCAGAAAGATTTGGCCACAATTAGTACATCGGGAAGAGTTAATATATTGGGAAAATAAAATTTTTTCTTCTATAAATACCTTAATCTTTAGATCTAAATTGCATTCACTTCATTCAAAACACTTATTCTTACATATAGTTTTACATAATGACTCGTGGAGATGGATTCACTCATGCAGAAGACGAGCTTTTATGCTCTGCTTATATGGAGATTGCACAAGATCCGATTACGGGGACAAATCAAAATAGACAAGAAATGTGGAAACGAGTAAAAATTGCATAAAATGGAAGGAAACAAATGAGTTGGGAGGAGAGAAATTGGAGATCATTAGAGTCCCGGGTAGGAAAAATTGAGAAGGCTATAAAAAAGTTCAAAGGATGCATCCGACAGATTAAAGTGATAAGGATAAGTGGTGCATCTCCTCAAGATATAGTTAGTATTTCTTAATTCTTTAATCTCGTTACTTAAATTTTTAGGCATGATGAATCTTTCATAATAGTTTTTAATTTATTTCAGATGGAAATAACAAGAAGACTAATGAAGACAAATATCAAATGGAAAACGAGGTTCAAATTTGATCATGTTTGGACTATGATGAAAGATTTGCCAAAATTTAATGATAATGTCCAAAAGGGTAAAAAGAAATTAAGAAAGTCACTGTCTTCATTCTTATCGTTGGAGTCTGAGAGTCCAACTTCTGAATTTCCAACACAACAATCACTAGATCTGTCTGATTTTAGTATTAACATTAATGAAAATAATTCCACATTAGGATCATAAAGACCATTAGGAGTTAAAAAGGCAAAACTTAAAAAGAAAAAAGAAACTCGATCAAAAGCAATAATGGAAAACACGAATGAAGAAGATCCAAAATTTTATGATTTGGTAGAAAGATCAATTCTACATAATGTCGAACGATATCAATGCCATTGAAGATCCAGTTGAACGTGAATACTGAAAACTAGAAAAACAAAAGTTTTGCAAGCTAGGATTGCAGAACAATCTCAACCGCCTAAACCGCCTCTGCCATCCAACATGAACAACTTTAGTTATTTGAACAATCTTCAACCACCAAGCCATAAGTTACCAGATTATAATTTTTTCATGGAATAGATTAGTGTTTCAATAGTCATGTCGTTATTTTATTTAAATTATGTCTCTATTATTATTGTTGTAATATGTTCCACAGTCTTGATCACATGCACCTTAATGAGCATATAGAATTTGCTCATTCACCGTTAGATCTAGGCTTATTAGAATCCTGTTCCCATAGTCATATCATTTTGTTTTAATCATGTTGTGTTTAGCTTACTATTATTATTGTTGTTTTAAATTATGTGTTTGTAGTGTTATCTTAATTAATGTTATTTCAAATTAAACGTTATCTTAATTATCGTTAGTTATATGATTTTTAAATATATTATTTAATTTAATCATTTGCAATTTTATCCAAAATATATACTACACAATATTATTTTGGGTTAAGGTGCAAAAATACCTCTAACATTTTGGGTCATGAGTAATTTTACCCCTAACGTCTAAAATGGTGCAATTTTACCCCTAAAGTTTGTATCCACGAGCAATTTTATCCCTGATATTGATGATTTGGATCAATTTGAGAAATAATTTAATCCAAAATTATCAACGTTAGGGGTAAAATTGCTCTTCGCTACAAACCTTAGGGGTAAAATTGCACAATTTTAGACGTTAGGGGTAAAATTGCTCCTAACCCAAAACATTAGGATATTTTTATACCTTAACCCTATAATTTTTAATAACATTTAACTAAAAAATATTTGAAAACAAACCTTAATTAACAAAATATTTTTTGAGGAAAACAAAATACTAATTTTCATCAAAACATAAAAATTACATATTTAAAAAAATTAAAAAAATAATTGTTCCACCCATTTGGTGGAACAACCAACTTCAACCAATGGTTGAAGTTGGCACTCCACGCCTCATTGGCGGGGTGATTTGACGGTGGTTGGAGTGCCAACCACCGCCAATTAAGCAGCTCCAACCCTCATTTGGTGAAGGTTGGAGTTGCCCTGATAAGCGATTGTCCAAGTAGCTTAAGACTACATGTCGGGGAACAAAATAATATTTGATACATGACTGTGACTATAAGAGATTAATATAAGATTTATGATCGATCTTTAACTATCAGTTTAAACTTTTGGTTCAAATTCCATGACATGGTATCAAAGGTTCTCAAACCAAATGGTCGAGTGTGGGGCTATGTCAGATATTAATGTAAGATCTATGATTGATATGTTGAATATTTTAACAAAATCAAAAGATTTGAATTGAAGATGAAGACCAGTTGATGCATTTTCTGCCTAGATTAAATCCAGGTTATGAACATGTTCTTAACCAAGTCTTGTTAATGGATCCTCTTCTGCCTGTTACCAAGCGTTTTCTATGCTTATCTGTATTGATATGCATCGAAATCTTCCGATTCTCATTCTGTATTTGCTAATAATTCTGTTAAAACCTATACTTCTAAATCATAGTGCAGTCGATCTAACAATTTTGGATCCAAATTTAATAATTCTAATCATTTTAACAGTAACAATTCTATGTAGAAGAACAATGCCAATTTATACTATGATTATTGTGACAGGACTGATCATGATAAGAAAACTTGTTTCAGGCTTGTTGGGTACCCTGATGGTACGAAGGACCACACAAAACTGGTCCAACAAATAGTTATTTTTGGAGGCTTTGGCTTCAAATCAGGAGGTTCATGAGGTTCAAGTGGTTCCAAGGCTTGTTTAAAAAAAAATAACATCCACTTGAATTTGATCTAGATAGTGAAGATGGCATGTATCAAATGACTAAGATGAAACAAGGAGTAATAAGTATGGTGCAACAGGAGGATAACAAGCTTTTCAAAGGCAAGCAATCAATGTACGTCTACCTATATTGCACGGAAACTCTTTTTTTTATTAGTGTTTCCGCATTTCATTTTCATTTTCGTTTCCGTTTCCACTACTGTTTCCTAGCTAATTTTTCTTAGAAATAACGTTTCTCCTATCCATTTCCATTTTATTTCCCATTTCCGTGCATCATAGGTGTCTTCTAATCTCAACAAAATGAATTCACAGCTTTTGCTGCTAGATGTTCATGTATTCTTCAGCCCTTTTCCATATACATGGATAATTGATTTTGGTGTCACCACCCACATAAGTAAGAATTTAACATGTATAAGTGATTTGATTCTTTTACCCAGGCCTAAGAAAGTTTTTTACCTGATGGATCTATCCAACATGTTACTCATACTAGAACATTTGTTTTTTATAGGTATTTCTTCAGCCCTTTTCCATGTACATGGATAATTGATTTTGGTGTCACCACCCACACGAGTAAGAATTTAACATGTATAAGTGATTTGATTCTTTCACCCAGGCCTAAGAAAGTTTTTTACCTGATGGATCTATCCAACATGTTACTCATACTAGAACATTTGTTTTTCATGAGTTTTTAAAACTCAAGCATGCCCTATTTGTCCTAACTTTCTGGTACAATTTGTTATCTATGGGCCGCTTGCTACATGATCAGAACTTGCAAGTTTTATTTTCGGCTAAATCTTTCATATTTCAGAACCACATCTTTAAGCAGATTGTTGCAGTTGGTGATTATCAAGAAGGGTTATATCAAATGATACTTTGCGGTCCACAAAACTACAGCAGTTTCAGAATAATAGTTTTTCTGTTGTTTTGCATACTAAAAAAATATAGACCCTATGTTTTATGATGATATAGTCATATGGCATAACTGATTAGGTCATGCTTCACTTACCAAACTTACTCATTTGTGTTCTTTTACAAACACAGATTCTATTCAACCATGTCATGTATATCATTAGGCTAAGCAAACTAGAAAACCTTTTTGCAATAGCACTATAAGTTCAATAAAACCTTTTGAATTAATTCATTTGGACTGCTGGGGCCTTATAAACAAGCTACTTTGTGAGGCTATTGTTTTATGCTAACTATGGTTGATGATTTTACACGAGTACTTGGACTCTCTTGCTTAAATCCAAAACTGAAGTACCCTTCCTATTAGAACATTTCTTTAAATGGTTCATACATAATTTGGTTTCTCCGTTCAAGTGGTTCATACGGATAATGGAACATAGTTTTTGTAAGTTCTGTAATTACATTCTTTATTTACTGCTTATGGTATTCTTCATCAAAAGACACGTGTTTACACCCCATAACAAAACGGGATTGTCGAACCAAAACACAGATATTTGATAGAGATAGCTCGATCTTTGTTTTGTTATGCTAATTTGTCACCTATCTTATGGAGAGAGGCTATGAGTCATGCCACTACTTTGGTAAATTAGCATCCCATCAAAATTCTAAATTGGAAAAGTCCTTATAATTTTCTTTATAACAAGAAGGTCCAATGTTTTTAATTCTCATCGTCAATGTAAAGAATGTTTTAATCACTCACAATTCAGAATTAATGATTATTCATGTTAAGAAGGAGCTTCATTCCACATTCACCATTAAAGACATGGGCCAAGCAAAATATTTTCTTGGTGTTGAACTTGTAAGATCTCAGGATGATATATTTTTTATCTCGATGCAAATATATTCATGATTTGGTAAATGATGTTGGCCTTGCAAATGCTACTATTGTTGCTAATCCTGTTCCTTATAGGGTTAAACTTGATGTTTTTTCTCCTTTATGTTCTGACCCTGAACAATATCAACGATTTATTAGTGAGATGCTCTATCTATTATTTACCAGACCTGATAACTATGCTCAACAACTGAGCCAATTTATGAGCGTTCATACAATGCTCCACATGGAGGTTGCCTTGCATATGGTGAAATATTTGAAGGGTTACAACCACTAAAAGGCTTTTATTCAATTCATAATGATTTTAATCTCACAGTTTATTGTGATAGTGATTGAGCTTGGTGCAATGAACTCGTCATTTTGTGACTGTCTATTGTGTTTTTTGGGCAATTGGTTTTTGGGAAGTATAAGAAACAGAGCAACGTTAGTAAATCTTTTAGTCTTACTACAGTGTCATGAGTATAACTTCATGTGGGCTTAAATGGTCAAGTTATTTGATGCACGAATTTCAGTTTTAGGTAAAATTTCTTATTTCTTTGTTTTGTGATAATGAAGCGGCCATAAATGTTGTTACTAATCCAGTTTATTACGAGTGGGCGAAATATTTAAACATTGATTGTCATTATGTTCACGAATATCTTGATTCTGGTTTTCTTTATACACACTTGGCTGCCTCACAAAGTCAACCGAGTGATCTTTTAGCCCAGCCTTTAACACACAAGGACATGTCTTCAGCATTGGTCACGATGAGAGTCATTCATATAAGCCTTCCATCTTGATATAAGCCTTCCATCTTGAGGGGAAGTACTAGATTTTTAAACAGAAATAAAAGGAGCTAGGCAGTAATTGTAACCAACCTAGTTGATGTGGCACTAAAATGTAATATAAAAGAGGATTATGTGTAAAAGTTCGTTCAGAGAAATAATAATAAAAAATCGTATCCAGTTTTGCTTTCTCTTCTTCTTCCAATTTCTGGTTTATGTTTTCTTCTACGAAACTATGCAACGATTTCACAATTATGGTTGTAATAGGCAATTTATGATGCAGTGGTGGTATAAGTCTGAATGAGTTATCTTAATTTCATGTTGTTTAGGTTGTTTGTTTGTTTGACTTTATTTTTCATTATTAATAAATTTCAAGCCTGTCTAGGGCTCTCTGAGGATGCCAACATTGTTAGGAAGCTCATACTTTGCATCAAAAATAGGATTTGAACCATTGACCACTTGACTAAGAAGCTCCGATACTATATTAAGAAGTCATTTGTATCAGAAGGTTAAGCTGGTAGTTAAGATCCAACAATTTCTTTTTATTTATGATACATAAAAACTTCAGCGACCAGCATTTCAATGTTTCTTAGAGATGTGAGAAATGAAAACGCTCGGAAATGGATAAAGAACGTTTCCAGACACGTTTCTGTAATTACCAAAAGATTGAAACGTGTTTCCAAATGAAGAAAGTGTTTCAGTATCCAAAATCAAATAATTCCAGTATGCGATTCAGATTCATAATTTAATTAGGAAAAGCAAAACTGAAATCGTTTCATATTTTGAGTGAAACTATTGATTGATTTCAAAAGTCACAAACCTAATTCTATTTAAACAACTTACTACACTTAATTTTCCTTCCATTGAATTACTGAATCTTCTTGAGTGAGATTGCATTGAAATCTATCTTCTTTACACTTCAGAAAAAAATGTAGGTGTCGCTTCTCTCTTTGTTTTTCCGATAATGATCTATCTTCTTCACATTGATTTTTCTAACATGTAAAGCTTTATTTCTTCTTCGTTCTCTCTGTCTTTTCTTGAGTCGCATGTGAGTTTTGGATCTGATTTTTGGACGTTTTATTTTTATTTTTACTTTTTAATAGAAAAATTAATTTTAAGGACTCATGCACAATGACACATGTTTTTTAATAGAAAGACTTTTTTGTATTTAAATAGATTTTTTACCTCTTCATTGGTATGTAATTGAATTGCGTTCTCAAACTAGAATCTATAAAAAAAAAAAAAACCAAAATCTATAAAATCTCAAAATTGAATTATGTTTTATCAATTATTATTATTTTATGTATTTATTATTATTATTATTTTATTATTAATAAATATGCCCCTATACTTTTAATATTTCTACGTCTCCCCATGTTTTCATTTCCTATGTTTTTTAGAAATTCCATTTCTCTAATGATGATAATAATAATAATAATAATAATAATCATAGTAGTATCCAATAGTTTATTTATATATTGACATAGTCTTAATTAATAAGACAGAATAGATGCAACAACTGGGATACAATTAAACTTTTGTTGCATTCTCGTGTATAAATTACTTACTGAAAAAGAAACAATATATGTTAATGTAAATTCAAGTAGTGTTGAAATAGTCAGAAAACATTTGTATAATGAAGTAACCTTTGCCAATTCTGACTTAGTAATAGGAATCTCTATTCCGTTTTATATGCTGTCTATGCTTATGTTTATGTTAATGGAAATGAAAACATATAAAACAAAAATTAAACTAAAATGTAAGTAGCTGTTTGATTTATTCAATATTTATCCTAGAGTGCAATGTCAAGTCTCATGGAGGAAAGATTGGTTTTTTATGTGTAATTTGATGTTATGACCAGCCATACGGTTTTGGCTACTTAATAAAGTTTGAAATTGCACATGTTTTATTGATGAAACGGTTTATCACATCATTTGGTGAACATTAGTAATAAAACTGCAGTGCTCTAAAATCCGTTTTTCCTTTAATAATCATAAGCTAAAATTTCAACTTATCTCTAAAAATTATGGGATATGCAGGGGCGGAGCTAGCCCACAGCCCGGGAGCCCCCCCCCCCCCCCCCCCCCCGCGGCTCCGCCCTTGAAAATCGTTAATTTTGTCCCATTAGTCCTCCCTAATATTGGTATATATTTAATCCATGTAGTATTATTACAATAGTTTAACGTAGTAGAGTTGGTTTAAGAGCCTTATTTTAAGGTGAAAAGTCATGAGTTCAAACCACACTATAAACTCATTTTTTGTTTTATTAAAAAATTACTCCCAATAGTCGGATTAAAATTAGCCCCCAGGCATCGATTTAAATAACAAAATAAATATAGATATGCCTATAAGTTTTATGGTTATGAAACTCCAGCTCTTGTCATCTTAGTTCTGCACATAAAAAAAGAACGAGTTGATTATTATATCCAAGAACTGAAATGGTCATAAAATTGCATGTTGTCTTAACATGTGTCCTGAGTCCGGCTATGCCGCCCAATTATCCTTGTATGGATATCTTTGATATATTTTTTCTTTACAACTCTGATAATAAACACTATAAATGCGTCCATACTTTGTGCTTCTTTCATAGCAGAACAACAACAATATATAATATACTTCATTTCAATGGCTTCCCGTCTAGTTTTAGCAGTTATAATGTTCATTATTCCAACAATCACAGCTCGGTTTAAAGACCATATAGTTGGAGATGAAGCTGGATGGCGTCTTGGATTTGATTACCAAGCTTGGGCTAATGCCAAGAAATTTCACGTCGGAGACAAGCTTGGTAAATTTTTACTAATTTTGATGTATTGAAATTGCAAAACAATGAAATTAAATATATTTAATGTTCTTGGTTGCAGTATTCAAATATGGTGTGGGATCTCACAATGTGCAGAAGGTAAACGGAACTGGTTTCCAGAACTGCATCAGGCCGCCTTTAAGCGAGGCACTAACCACTGGACACGACACAGTCGTATTGGCAACACCGGGAAGAAAATGGTACATTTGTGGAGTTGGAAAGCATTGTGAAAATGGGATGAAATTTGCTATAACAGTGTTTCCATTGAAAGAGAAAACTCCAAGCCCTCCGACTCCTCCTCTTACTTATGGTAAAACATTCATAGTTGGAGATGGTGCTGGTTGGAGACTTGGTTTTGATTACCAGGCTTGGGCTTATGGCAAGAAATTTCAAGTTGGAGACAAACTTGGTAAATATACACTTCAATTTTATAGTTATCTGTTAGTATGTGATGAAACAATCCTTGTAGTTATCTAGTTATCTGTTAGTATCTGATGATAGCTAAAGAGATATTTAACAATAATTATCTCAAACAGTACTGATATGTTATGTATAATGGAATGATGTTTGTTTTTGCAGTATTTAGATATCCTGTGGGAGCTCATAATGTGTTTAAAGTGAATGGAACTGAATTCCACAGCTGCACGAGGCCGTCAGCTACAGAGGCTCTGAGTAGTGGATATGATACAATAGTATTGGCAAGTCCAGGAAACAAATGGTATATTTGTGGTGTTGGTAAACACTGCGACAATGGGATGAAGCTTTTCCTGACTGTCATGCCGCGCCGTGACTAAATTTCATAGGGGAATAATGGCAAATGTTCACTTGTTTTTCTTAGAAATGATAGGTCGTATGTTCTGTATTGTTTTTCCCAGTTTTGTTACGAAATGTACTGTTTGTTGCATGAATCATGCAAATTATATGTGAATTAATTCCGGCGATGAATGTTCGATTTCTGCCATTCTATAGTTTTTTCATATATGTATCCATTAAGCTTTTGGTTCATTATATATAAGAAAAAGCATCATTACGAAAATTGCCTAATTTGAAGACTGACCAATATTGCGTCGGCATTACCTCCTTGGCAAACAACTGCGATAATTTTTTACTGACACAAAAAATCATACAATTTTCAATTGTGTTTTTTTTTTTTTGTTGGAAATGCCTACTATGACTTCCGACAAACATTCCAGCAATAATAGGTTCACGATTGCCCTAGTATGCTTTAGCAATGTAACGTTGTTGTTGTTGTTGTTGTTGTCTGGTTGGAAGTGTCATGGAACCAAAAAAATTAGTCTTTCCCAACACTTTAATAGCAACACTTTGTTTAAATGTAGCTAAAAAATACATCTATTTTAATTGGAGAAATATTTTGAGCTAAATTTTTATGAAGCCCAGCCCATTTAGAAAAACTATCCCTAACCCTAATCAGCCAATTTCATATCATCTCTCCCTCGCCCCCTCTTCTTCCTACTTTTGCGACTTCTCTTCTGCCAAACGTTCATCGTTTTCATCCTTCTCCTTTCCGTCTTTCAACTTCGACATAGAGTTTTTATCTTGTCGTTTCTCTCAACTATAACGGCTCTCTACTTAGCCGTCCACAGCGATTTTAGGAAACTTGCGAAAATGGCGACATCCTTAATGCAATCTGGTCTCCGAACAAGGGATTTTTGCTACTTTAGATTTCCAACTCCGGTTCACACCAATTGCAATTTGGACAAGCTATTTGCACTTTGGATTGCTAAACATTCCAGGTTTGGGTATCTTCATTTATCGTTTTTGTTTTTGTTTTCCTGTGTTAAATTGTCACGGCTCTTCATTCTCAGCTCTCTTATAGTTCGTGTGCTTGAGGTTTCTAAACTATTTGTAGATCTCAATCTAACCTCAAAAGCCTTGATTGGTTCCATATCTCCTTTTATTGGAAATCTCAGCTTCCTCAGAGAGATTACACTCTCCTATAAGTCACTGCACACCCAAATTCCTGAAGAAATCGGTCCATTATTCAGGCTGCAAGTTTTGAGACTAAAAAATAATTCAATTGCAGGTCAAATTCCAGCAAACTTGTCCCATTGCATCAACCTCCAAATTCTTTATCTTGGTTTCAACTGAGATGCAAAGGGAAATTCCTGCAGAAATTGGTGACTTATCCAAGCTTCAACTGCAGAAATTGGTGACTTGTCCAAGCTTCAACTGCAGGTATAAGGGGTTAATGTTATCAAATATGACAACACAAGATTGAAACTCACTTGAAAAAGTATAGCGTAGGTACATCTGACTTGTTGATAAAGTGGCTGTTTAACTTAGTTTTACTCACAAATGCTTGCTTCATTCACACACATTTTGAATAGAGTTGTTTCAGAAACACTAGGTCAATGGGATATTTTTTCAGTATGAATGTCAATAAAGCAGGCTTTACTGTGAATGCACATTGGGTAGGAAGGATACTCTGTTTACTGTGAATGCACATTGGCTTAGAAGGATACTCTGCTACAAGGTCAATATTTTTTCAGTTTGACATTGAGCATAGCTTTGAGGACAGGTTCTTTTGATTTTTGATTGACATCCATCAGGACTTGTGCTCTTCTAGAGAAACCCTATTATTTATGTTTGTCTACTATGATCTATTATGAACTTTTACTTTGACTGCTTTCTTCATTTACATGTGTCCTTACCTGGTTGATTGCATAGGATAAGATGCCAGCAATTTTAGTATCCTTTATGATTAATTTTCAGCCACTTCTGTTTCAATTTTTAGTGTAGACAGACAAAGGTCAACAATGTCTACTCGTGAGAACTCTATTGAAAATGCATCACACGTTTAATTTTTCCTATATTGATTCTCTGGTTTTGGGGCTTTTAGGGTGGGAATTGAACTTCAATTACGAACATGTAAGTATTGAAGCAGAAGCGTTTGTAGGTATGACCTTGACCCATTATAAGATAGTTGCATAGAGAAGCTTTGATCCTTCATTCACTTTATATCTCACTTTTAAATCATAGCTTGTCAAGTCTTTCAATGCTAATTAACTACATAACTTCCTATTTGGGTTCAGTTCCCTAGCTTACCATAAAAAATAATACCCAATTGCTGCATGATTACTGGTAGAATGAGATTATAAACTTATCAATACCCAACTGCATAACATTGAATCATTGCCCATGCTTAAGAGATACTGCAGATACTTGGTGCCTCAGAATATTTTGCAGGTATATTCACTTTGTGAAAGGGTATACTTTAGTTCAGTACTTACAAAAGATTGCAGTCAGACTAAGACTAAGCATGAGCTTAGCCTAGAAATAGAATAAGGTAGGAGAGAGACCTGTGCATCCCTTGACTCTTCTTCATCTATGTCCTGTTTTGAGGGCTTTCAGCTATCAGTAGCCTCAGATTTCCTTCTAAGCCATTCCATTGCATTAGCTTCAGGATTATGTATTTTCTGTATATTTATTTCTTTTTTTATCTCAACTGTGCATTTGATTATCTCTTGAAGGAAGTTCTAAAGGATAGAAGCAAAGTTAATGAGTTGGTAGAAATGTAGCTGCTGCGATGACTGGGGAAAGGTTGATACTCTATTACCAAGGTTTGTACTGACCCTCAATTTTCTCTATATTAAATTTTTTTGGTGCTTTCTGGAGACCTCTTGGGACAATTGGTTAATTGTGCAAAGTCTATTGTTGGTTCTCGAATCTTCATCGCAGGATTGTGAGCATAGTAGATATTCTGGGTATTAGAATTGGGGATTTACTATTTCATTACCTCAGGCTTTATTACTGTATGTTCTAATATGACTAAACTCGTGGAGAATATAGCTATTTGGTTAGGAAAGCTCCTTTGGCTGCATTGGGACAAGCTATTGTTTTTGCTGAAAAACACAGCCATACTCCATCAGATATTCACTCTCCTCTAGAAGAGGTGAGTTGGTTTGTATATATAACAAGACTACTGCACTCTATCTCTGCTATTTCCTTTGAGTCATGTTTTTAGAACAATATCGTAATGGAGCATGATCTTGTAGTTTTTTATTGATACTGTCAATTTAAAGTTCATGTTTAGGTTTGGACATGGAAATGTCTTACACATAGTTGCAATCTGAATACTATACTAAATTCTAATTATGTTCTGAGTTTCATCATAACTTGGTGGATGGAAGCACAAAAAAAAAAGAATTATAAATTGGAAGGTATATTTAATAGTTACAAATAGGAAGAAATGTAAGCATTGAACTGGATCACAATAAGAAGCTTTATCATGATTGGCATGTTTTCTGTTTGGTTCTCGAGGAAGTATAATGCTGCAAAAGATATAAGTTTATGGTTTTTTTCAGGGTAAATTCCTGCAGGCTACCATGATTGATTTTAAGGAAAACAAATTTTCTAAACTTTTATGTGGACTTGTCTTAGGGACTGCCGACCTTAAACGTTTCTGTATTTTGCTTTCTTATTTATCATAGTGTTACCGGTTTGGACCTCTGTTACTCGTTTCTATTCAATACATTCAGAAACAGTTACTAATTTCTTATTTCTCCATTGTGTTGTTTGGCTACTCGTGAGTTTTGATTTCCCAACGTAGTGACTAGAATTTCATAAAAATATGTTTTTAAGTTGTGTTAGTAGCTAGATTTGGATAGATGAAGTAAACATAGAAAGAGCCAATTAATTGCTGATCATTTATCTTGGAACGTTCGCACGTACATGGTATTATATAATCCTTAGTGGCTAGTACAGATTATCTTCGGGGAGACACAGCAACATTAATTCTTGTGTCTCATGATATATTCCGTGCACCAAAATTGAATGCACGGTAGACTATCTAGTCAGCTGGGGTTAAGTCCACACTCGGGTCTAACCATGCAATACATGAGTAATAACTGGTTTTCTTTTCCTTCCTGAATCATCAAGACGAGAATATGTTGAAATTTTGGCTCTTGTTTATTTCTATACAGATTGGCCAGTCAAAGATATCTTTTCTGGCAGCAGCAGAAGCTACTCCGGTGGTTAGTATATTGTCTTCATCAAGAAAAGAATCGAGCGGACTAATAATTGTGGGACCAGAAGGGGGTCAGTATTACTCTACATCCTTATAACCCAAATGCTAGCAATTTTTCTCTGCTTCTATTTTTTTGTTTACTTGATTATTAAACTCGGAATGTGTAACAGGCTTTAATGGATTACCATTTCCACTTTTTGTCGGCAATAACTCTCCTTTCCATTCTGAGGCTCTCCACCTTACATCAAAAGTGGACAGAAGATACAGCGCCTTAATTGAGGTGAGTGCTGTGCCTTTATAAATTATTGTTGAGATCACTAAGAGTTCAATTCTGTGCTGAAACTGAAGTTAAACAAACCCACAAAACACGTAGAGAGAATGGTTTCCAAGAACATAATAAACTAGTCAAATAATTTTCCATTATTGAAACTTACTTTTTATGTTTCCATTTGACTGGTGATAATGTTTTTGGTTGTACATGTATATGATGGTGGCTGTTGGTTTTATTGTCCTTTTTAAGGCAAATTCTGGTTCTCTAAAACCTTAGCAATTTTATTGTTTCTGGTTGGTGGACAGGTTTTAAGGTTCCCTTGAAGTGATTGGAAGATTAGAAAAGGGTTCTGATCCATTTTTCAGATGGTATTCTCTAAAACCTTAGCAATTTTATCATTTATGTTCAAATAGCAAATTTTCTAGGGACTATTTCCATGAATTTTTATTGTTTCCTTGGGTTTTGTCTTTCTCCCTTGACACAGACATCTAAGCCAAATGGATAGCTGATCCCGTTGCCGTAGTCGAACTGCCCTATAGAGTTCCACATGGGTACCACGCCTTCATTGTGGCCGAGGTTAGTATAAATTCTAGATTTAATTTCTTCTGATTTTGAAAGTTCCTACTCCCAAAAGCATGTATTGATAGGTTGGATGGGTGATTTAACGAGGATGATATAAATTCTAGATTTCGTTGCGATTACAGTAAAGAGGAGAGGAAAAATAGGTAGACAGATGAAGGATTCAGAACATGCTTCAAAGAAGTGAAAAAGGAGATATGCATAGCTCAAGGTCTTTATTTACATGAAGAAGTTCAATTGTTGATTTAATTTTAGTTATGTTGATTTCAGATTTTGTTATTTTTAGTTTCAGTATTGACAATATTGGTGAGGTTTATTGTAAAATTTGATTGGAATGGCATGATGTGATTGGAATGGCATGATGTATGTGGTTATAACTGTTTGCTACAGTTAGACATAGTCCAGGAAAAATGAATTTTGTGGCATTACTGAACAGGGATTTAGTGACAAAATATTCGTCGGTAAATTTTTCATTGAGATACTAAATTCTTAGCGACAGTTTACCGACCTGTGTTCTGTCGCTAAATCCTGGTTTTTTTTTTTTGTGAAAATCGATTCTAGCGGCGGTTTAAGCCGCCAGTAGGATAGCGTTCCTATTAAAAACCTTTCCCCGACGCCCTAATAAAACCGTCGGTAAAAGTAGCAACGCTGGAATTGACAACACTTTTCCGACAGTTTTTAAAACCGTCGCTACTATCTCTACCGACGGTTAAAACCGAACCGTCGTTAAAGTAGAAAAAAACCGTCGGTAAAGGGCTTTTTTTTTGTAGTGAACTGTACTTTGATGCAGCAGTTTTCCCAGATTCTGGGGCTGCTGAACTCTCTCGTGTCATGAGGCCCTTTGTTGGATTAAAGCACAGGGGTGGTGTAATATAGCTGCATATTGTTTATGCAATGTATCTAGCTAAGACTATATAAAACATGAATATAATAGAAAAAACCAATTAGTGACAAATGCAAAACATAATACAATCTGCATATATGGCCGGTCACTAAAATTTATCTTTATTTATTGTTAATTATGTGATGCGTTCCAAGACCAAGCAATTCGGTTTTTAGAGAAATATGATCAAGTGGTAAATTGTTAAATTCTGTCAAGTTGCGAATTGTGGTTTTTTGCGATTTTGGACCCTATTCTGCCATGGAAACCGGCCTAGAAGCAAAACTCACAGCTACGCCATGACTTTCGGGCTTTTTTAGTCAATTCGATCTCTAAAGCCCTTATTTTTGCAATTTTAGGTTTTTAGGTGTTTTTTAACTTGTTTGTTTCTTTAGGATTCCGTCGCCAATTAGGATTCATATTCTTTTTCTATTTTGAATTACTTTTGCATTTACTGTTAAATTTATGCTTTAGTAACTGCTATCTTATCCTGTATTTTTCATCTGTATGTTTTTAGTCAGTTGCCTCAAGTGGTTATTTAAATCACTAATTTGTAGGATGTAGGTATAGAACAATTATTCTGTAACTGTGTTTCTGTTGTATTTAAACTCAGTATCACATCAATAATACATATACTTTCCACAGCAAATTGTGTTGTTATAAAATCATCTCATTCATTTTCCAACAAATGGTATCAGAGCTCCCTTCTTGAGGGACTTATGAATTTGTTATTATTTCTTTTTCTCTTCTTCTTTATGGATTTCTCACAAACTCCATTTACTGCATTAGCACCACCTGTTTTCAATGGTGAAGGGCTATCATATTTGGGCAGCAAGGATGGAAGCACATTTAGAGGCTAATGATCCATGGGAAGCTGTTGAAGAGGACTACGAAGTTCCTCCACTGTCCGAGAATCCAACTGTGGCGCAGATAAAAAACCACAAGGAGAAGAAATCAAGAAAGTCGAAGGCCAGGGCTACGTTATTTGCTGCAGTCTCATCTGATATCTTTATCAGAATCATGACAATGAAATCAACTTTTGAAGTTTGGAATTTCTTGAAGAAAGAATTTGAAGGAGATGAGAAGATCAAAGGAATGAAGGCTCTTAACTTAATAAGAGAATTTGAATTTCAAAAGATGAAGGATTCAGAAACTGTCAAAGAGTATTCAGACAAATTGCTTAGCATTGCTAATAAAGTAAGATTACTCAGTACTGAATTTCCTGATTCTAGATTAGTTCAAAAGCTTCTTGAAAGGTTTGAAGCAACCATTTCTTCTCTGGAAAACACTAAGGATCTGTCAAAAATTAGTTTGGCAGAATTGTTGAACGCTTTGCAGGCACAAGAGCAGAGGAGACTTTTGAGGTTTGAGAATTTTGTTGAAGGTGCATTATTTGCAAAGGGTCAATCTAGCCAGGGAGAAAAAGGGATGAAGTACAAGAAGAATAAATCTGACTTTCCTCCTTGTCATCATTGTGGGAAGAAAGGTCATCCACCTTTTAAATGTTGGAGAAGACCATATCAATAATGTGAGAAGTGCCAAAAGATGGGACATCATCAAAAGATTTGCAAAAGCAACACTCAACAAAATTCAGAAACCCATGAGAAAAATGTTGCTCAAGTTGCTGATCACGAAGAAGATGAAGATGAGTATCTTTTTGTGGCTTCATGTTTTGCTCCTGGAAATTCAAGTGATAATTAGCTTGTAGATAGCGGATGTACGAACCATATGACTTATGATCGTACTTTGTTCAAAGAGCTAGATACATCAGCAGTTTCCAAAGTCAGAATTGGAAATGGAGAATACATTCCAGTGAAGGGAAAAGGTGCAGTGGCTATTAAGAGAAATTCAGGTACAAAAATAATCAAAGATGTATTATTTGTGCCTAACATGAATCAGAATTTGTTAAGTATTGGCCAACTACTTGAGAAGGGTTTCAAAGTTTTATTTGAAACAAATTACTGCATTATAAAGGATTCAGCGGACAAAGATGTCTTCAAAGTGAAGATGAAAGGCAAGATCTTTGCATTGAATCCATTGAAAGAGGAGCAAAAATTGTTTACTGAAACACAAATTAATTCAGAAGTTTGTGAAAAGATGATCTCATCAGGTTTGAGTTCAAAAAATTTGAAAGAGGCGTTGATTCAGCAGAAGGAAGTTCAAGAGGAGGCTGAGGAGAAAAATCCTACTGCTACTACTGCATTTGCTTTAGCTGAAGAAGAAAATGTCAAGGATCGAAAAGAAGATGAAGAAGGGGACCTTGACGATTTTAATGGTTTCTCTGAAAACTCAAACTCAGTTTGGTGATTATGATGAGATTGATGAGCATGAGGAGAAATTACTTGAGTCATTTTTGTCCAAAGACTCATGTCCACAGCGCACACTTGCAGATCTCATTATTGAAAAAAAACAAACAGGACACAAATGTTTCTTTAGAGTTCTTTAGAAAAAAGCTTAGAGTTTGCAGTAACCAAAGCAAGGAGGAGTGTTAAATTTATGCTTTAGTAACTGCTATCTTATCCTGTATTTTTCATCCGTATGTTTTTAGTCAGTTGCCTCAAGTGGTTGTTTAAATCACTGATTTGTAGGATGTAGTTATGTAACAGTTATTCTGTAACTGTGTTTCTGCTGTATTTAAACTCAGTATCACATCAATAATACATATACTTTCCACACCAAATTGTGTTGTTATAAAATCATCTCATTCATTTTCCAACATTTACGACTCATTTTACCTACTTAAAGGCTTGCTTTCTTTTGTATTGATGAAATTATTATTAATGAAATTATAAGTTTCAAATTTCCAAAACTCTTGTGACCTTTGACGGTTTCTATTAGAACATTCGTGAGATGAATCAATTATTAGCAACGAGATTGTTTTTGTATCGTTCCTGCCGTGTCAGTATGATTATATTGTCCTGATTATCTTGTATTTGACTATACAAATGAAGAAAGATTAAACACTAATAAATTAATCAAGTGACTAGGAATTGATTAATCTGATTCTTTAGCCATATATCTGAAAAACTACAACGATACAAATGAAACATTAATTCTTCCTCCCAATGGATACAACACACAGTACACTGGATTGAAAGATTTAAATTAAGAAGCTTACAGTTCTAAAATTAACTGAGATAATTAAGATTGAGATACATAAAACAGCAACTGTGGTTTCTCTAAGAAAAGCTAGTATCCCCCTTTGAAATTTAATGTTTGCGCGGCATGACAGTCAAGAAAAGCTTCATTCCATTCTGGCAGTGCTGGCCTACACCGCAAATGTACCATTTGTTTCCAGGAGTTGCTAATACTATCGTATCATATCCGCTGCTCAGCGCATCCTTTGCCGGCGGGCTAATGCAGCCTTGGAATTGAGTTCCATTCACTTTAAACACATTGTGAGCTCCTACCCCATATTTGAACACTGCAAATACATATATATATATAATCAGATTTACAATTTCTAAATTAATATTATTATCACACAGTCATATCATATATTTTGCTTACCAAGTTTATCTCCAACTTGAAATTTCTTGCCATAAGCCCAAGCTTGGTAATCAAAACCAAGTCTCCATCCAGCTTCATCACCAACTATAAATTCTTTACCATAAGTCAGAGGAGGAGATGGTGCTGGGGCTGCAACTTTTTGTCTAGGATACACAGTTATAACAAGTTTCATTGCATTTTGACAGTGTTGTCCTACTCCACATATATACCATTTTCTTCCCGGAGTTGCCAATACCACTGTGTCGCTTCCAGTGGTAAGTGCCTCGCTTAGAGGAGGCCTGATGCAGTTTTGGAAGCCAGTTCCATTCACCTTATGCACATTGTGAGCTCCAACAGGATAGTTAAATACTGTATGCATCCAACAAATTAATAACATTTTAGACACATGAAACATATATACAGTGCATGTTTAATTTATGAAAATGTAATTGTTAGATATGTAATCATGTATATCTTATACTGTTACCTATTCTGTTATGTAAATATTTTCTTTATCTTGACATTCACATATTTTATAGCCTTGAACTAAGCCTGTAATTATTATTTATACTCTTGAGAATAATCAGAAAGCAAACACAATTCCTTACCAAGTTTGTCTCCAACTTGAAATTTCTTGCCATAAGCCCAAGCCTGGTAATCAAAACCAAGTTTCCAACCAGCACCATCTCCAACTATGAATGTTTTACCATAAGTAAGAGGAGGAGTGGGAGGGCTTGGACTTTTCTCTTTCAATGGAAACACTGTTATAGCAAATTTCATCCCATTTTCACAATGCTTCCCAACTCCACAAATGTACCATTTTCTTCCCGGTGTTGCCAAAACGACTGTGTCATTTCCGGTGGTTAGTGCCTCACTTAAAGGCGGCCTGATGCAGTTCTGGAAACCAGTTCCGTTCACCTTATACACATTGTGAGATCCCACACCATATTTGAATACTGCAACCAAGAACAACAAATATATTTAATTTATTCTGCAATACATCAAAATTAGTATATAGTTTATGAACAAATAAAAATGAATTAATACCAAGTTTATCTCCAACATGAAATTTCTTGGCATTAGCCCAAGCTTGGTAATCAAATCCAAGAAGCCATCCAGCTTCATCTCCAACTATATGATCTTTAAACCGAGCTGTGATTGTTGGGATAATGAACATAAGAACTACTAAAACAAGACGGGAAGCCATTGAATGAATTCAAGAAATTAATAATTTGGTTGATGTAATGAGATATGTTCTTGTTCTTGTTGTTGTGTTATGAAGAAACTATAAACTATGGACGTATTTATAGTGTTAATTATCAGAATTGGGCGGCATAGCCGGACTCAGGACAAAACTTAAGTTTATGACCATTTCAATTCTTTGATATAAAGATAAACTTTAAGACTTGTTTTTTCTGTTTCCTTTTTTTTTTGTTATGTGCGTAACAATTTGATTCTTAATTGAGTTGTGATTAATGAATAATACATATGCTTTTAGCTATATAAGGATATAGTTTGTTTACAGTTTTTTTAAATTTAAATATAACAGTAATATTAACAACGGAATAATTCCGCCATGGTTCCTGCTTCGATACCATAGCCGGACTAAGGACAAAACTTAGTTTTATGACCATTTCAATTCGATTATTTTTTTCTTTTTATATTCTTTGAAGAATTCATATGACAAAAGCTTTAGTCTGAGAACCAGGAAATTGGCGGGTCCAATTAAGTTAATTTTAATTAAAAATGTGGATTCTTTGCATTGTCTCATATACATATAAGTGGTATCTCAGGTGCTTCATCAGTTGTTTAAGACTTTTTCAACCTAGTTCTTGGAGATGACTATTGGATTATTTCTGAAAGTTATATGATCAACTTAAAATTTTAGGTTGAAGGGTTCTTATAAATTTTAGGTTAAATGTATATAATAGACCGAATTTAAAACCATAGAAAACGTACATTTGTCATTTGTGTTGGGTTTTATTATGAGAACCATGTAAGAGTAATGATTGTGTTAGATCTACAATTAGCATAACTAGTAAGAGATCTAATTATTTATGAAGTAAGAAAGATTAAGTGTTTACAAGAGAGGATTGAACAGACAACCAATGAATAGAAGAAAGTGGAGGAAGATTGATTGAATCAACAACTTATTACATATTGATAGGAATATTTTATCCTTATATTTTTATACGGTTTTTATGGATCCTAATTTATAGTCTCATATGTAATTAGAGAATTCGGAGCTAAGCCCTTCATAAGATTGATAGGTTACTTTTAATCATCCTTGCATGTTTAATTATTTCTTACTCAATTGATTGAATTACTATCGTTTGTATGATAAACATACCATCTCCATTTCCATCCATAAGGGGTATTTTATGTTTCACCGGTTTGAAGTAGGACTACTTATATACTTAACAAATAAACCCAAAAGTTAATAGTCTCTTAAATAACAACCTGAAACCGAGTAATTTAATAATTATGGTATACATTTCATGAATTAGTACCCAAACATCTTGCCTCTAATGTTATCGGATATAGATTAGTGTTTTCGGTCAAATTGAACTCAGATAGCTCTATTAATAGATATAAAGCTCAGCTTGTTGCCAAGGGATTTCATCAAAGATTAGGGCTTGATATTGAGCAAACAAACAACCCCGTCATCAAATAAGCGACTATTTGACTTGTTTTAAATATGATCGTCTCTTTTCAAAAAAAAAAAAAAAGATGATCTCAAATGGTTGGTTTATTAATCAATTGGATGTGTCAAATGCATTCTTACATATAACTCTAGATGAACTTGTGTTTCCCTCACTTCGTTATCCTCAACTTCCTAATTATTTATGTAAATTACGGAAGAGGGTGTATGGACTTAAGCAAGTCCCAGACATATGGCATTGTTGTCTCACTATTGCCTTATTGTATTTTGGTTTTCAATTTCCCAAAGCTAATTCATTATTATACTTTTACATTGGCGATGGTGTTCACGTATTTTGTTTTGTCTACATCAACAACATTTTAATCAATAGCAGCAACTCCTTGGTTGTTAAATGCCTCATCAGTCATGTTCAGCCAAAATGTTCTATTCGAGATCTTCGTAGATTGTCTTACTTTCTCAATCTCGAGGCTTATTGGTCTTCCAACACCTTGACTATGAATCAACACAAATACGTGCATGATCTTCTTATCCAAGCAGCCATGCACAAATCCAAAAGCATCTCTATAAAATATCAGCACCAATAAAATTATTCAAAACATTTAATAAAGAATTATCTAGAAGAAGTAAGCGATTTCTTAATCAAAGAATTGTGGTTTATATTGTTCTATTAAACCGACATAAATAAGTGTCCTTATGTGTTTTAGATTACTATAAATATCAAACAATATGTGATGGGAGAGTTGCATTTGGCAGAGAAAAACAAAGAAAATATATAATAATACATGTGAGTGTGTGCTCGTGAAAATAGAGAAAGTGTGTGAGAATGCATGTGAGGAATGAGAGTTAGCAGGTGTGTGAGCCAATAATTAACAAGTGGCTTGTATAAGTGTGTCATGAAATTGTGTAGAAATACAAATAAAAGAGTTTATTATTCAATTAAATTTCATACTCAACAAGTGGTATCAGAGCGAGCGGTCAGGGACCGGTACGTGGTCGAGTACGAACAGGTGGTCAGGGACCAGGTGTCGAGTGCTAAGAGTTCGCGATCCGGGATCGTGGTGGTACGAGGTATTTTTAATGCGCAGTCCGAGACTGTAGAAATTGTTAGCCGGTGACCAAAGTCACTTGGTTAATTAAAGGAGATAATCAAGTCATCATGACAGACATGTCTACCTCGATAAGCACTCTAGAAAAACTCAATAATAATAATTATAGTACTTGGAGCCACTCGAGTTGGTGCATTCTGATGTATTTGGTCGTGTGAAGCAACCATTAGTTAGTGGTCATCAATACATGATAACTTTTATTGATGACTTCTCAAGGTATGTGTGGGTGTACTTTATGAAAAACAAATCAGAAGCATTTAGCAGGTTCCAAGAGTTCAAAGAAAAGGTCGAGAAGGAACTTGATCGGAAGATCCAATGCCTTCGCACTAATAATGGAGAAGAGTATATCTCGCATGAGTTCTCAAAATACTTACAAGACTGCAAGATTCGACGCCATCTTACTTGTCCTAACACTCCACAACAAAATGGTGTAGTAGAGAGAAAGAACAGACATCTTGCGGAGATATGTAGAAGCATGTTACATGCGAAGAATGTTCCACCTCGGTTCTGGGCACAGTGTACAGATGCAGATGTTATCAACAAACTACCACAAGCACCACTTGGATTCATTTCACCCGTCCAGAAGCTATGGAAGATCAAACCCACTGTAAGTCACTTTCGAGTGTTTGGCTGCGTATGTTATGTTTTTGTTTCTGATCATTTATGCAGTAAGTTTGATAAGAAAGCTATAAGATGCATCTTCGTGGGTTATGACAATCAAAGAAAAGGGTGGAAATTTTGTGACCCAACAATAGATAGGTGTTATACTTCAAGAAATGTGGTGTTTGATGAAGCTTCATCTTGGTGGTCTCCTCATGAAGTTGTACTACCCGATTCAAAAGAAATCAAGGAGAAATTACAAGAAAAACTTGAAAGAGATGAGGCGGCAGAAGAAATCACTCAAGAGGTGGAAAAAGTAGAAGAAAACATTGGGAGCAAGCCACCTGACAAGATCCAATCTCCATGGCATACAATATTACATCAAACACCTGAAGAAGAAAGACAAGGTCAGCTCGAGGAGATCGTTGATGATGATAAAACAACAGAAGAACAACAATCACCGGTGCGAAGGTCAACAAGAAAAATGAGACCAAATCCTAAGTATGCTAATGCAGTAGTGATTGAAGAATCAGTTAAGGAGCCTGAGACGTACGAAGAAGCATCCTTAAGTAAAGAATGGAGAAAGGCTATGCAGGAAAAAAATAGATGCCTTGAAGCAGAACAAGACTTGGAATTTAGTTCCCAAACCTAAAGATGTGAAGCCTATTTCTTGCAAATGGGTTTATAAAGTAAAGCAGCGCCTTGATGGATCAATCGAAAGGTACAAAGCTCGATTAGTGGCTCAAGGATTCTCATAGAAGTATGGTCTGGACTATGACGAGACATTTAGTCCAGTTGCGAAGATCACCACAGTACGTGTTCTACTAGCACTTGCAGAGAGTAAAGATTAGAAGCTATGACAAATGGATGTGAAGAATTCTTACATGGTGAATTGGATCGAGAGATTTGCATGGATCAACCTTAAGGGTTCGAGAGCAAGGCTCAGACAAACTATGTATGCAAGCTGAAGAAAGCGTTGTATGGATTAAAACAAGAACCAAGAGCATGGTACGGGAAAATAGCGGAGTTCGTAATTCAAAGTGGCTACATGATGGCACCAGCTGATCCGAGTTTGTTCGTGAAAGTCCAAGGTGAGAAGTTGGCTATAGTATTAGTTTATGTTGATGATATTATCATCACAGATGATGCTGCTGCTGAGATAAATCAAGTTAGAGCCAACTTATCGGCACAGTTTCAAATGAAATCACTACGAGAGTTAAATCATTTCCTTGGTCTTGAAGTTGAGCGCACAAATGAAGGACTTTTCTTGTGTCAGCACAAGTGTACAAAAGATCTTTTGTGAAGTTTGGGATGCTCGAATGCAACCCTATTACAACTCTAGTAGAAGTACACGTAAAGTTATGTTCCACTGAAGGAAATGACTTGGAAGATGCTATGATGTATATACAACTAGTTGGAAGCCTGATATATCTCACTCTGATGAGGCCAGGCATATCATATGCATTAACATGGTAAGTCGTTTCATGCAGAATCCGAAGAAGCCTCATTTAGAAGCTATTCGACGAATTCTTCGATATGTTTGAGGTACAACGGATTATGGCATTTTATACACGAAAGGAGAAAATAGTGAGGTACGTAGATACTGGGATGCTGATTACGCTGGAGATCATGACACAACACATTCAACTAAATGTTATGTGTTTAGTCTCGGATCATAACCTATATCTTGGTGCAGCAAAAGATAACCTACGGTTTCCTTATCAAGTACTGAAGTGGAGTACAGGGCAGCAGCTATCGCAGCTCAAGAATGTACCAAGCTAATACAACTTATGAAAGATCTTCATCAGTCAGTTGATTACTCAATATAATTATATTGTGACAATCAATCAGCTATTCACTTGACTGAGAATCCAATGTTCCATGCAAGAACTAAACAAGTGGAGATGGTTTATCATTTCGTACGAGAGAAAGTCTTACGTGGAGACATCAAGATGCAGTACGTGAAGACTGAAGATCAAGTTGCCGATATATTTACAAAAGGACTGAACGATGCAAAATTCGAACAGTTTAGAAAGCAACTTGGAATGACAAGTAAACACGAAATATTAAGTCGGTACTGAGGGTGAATATAAAATATCAGCACCAACAAAATTATTCAAAACATTTAGCAAAGAATTATCTAGAAGAAGTAAGAGATTTCTTCCATAGAAAAAAAAAATCAAAGAATTGTGGTTTATATTGTTCTATTAAACCGACATAAATAAGTGGTACTTTGTGTTTTAGATTACTATAAATAGCAAACGTTAGGTGATGGGAGAGTTGTATTTGACAGAGAAAAACAAAGAAAATATATAATAATACATGTGAGTGTGTGCTCGTAAAAATAGAGAAAGTGTGTAAGAATGCAAGTGAGGAATGAGAGTTAGTAGGTGTGTGAGTCAATAATTAACAAGTGGCTTGTATAAATGTGTCATGAAATTGTGAAGAAATAAAAATAAAGGAGTTTATTATTCAATTAAATTTCATACTCAACAATCTTTACCCCCGGTTTTCCATCTCACAAGTTATAAAAAATACAAAAAATACAAAATGCAAATTTAATCATAAAATGCAAGTAAATAGTATTTTTTACCTATAGTAAGAAAATTAATGCCTAACACATGGCAATTTACCCCACAATCACTTCATTTATGATATCGGTAAAAATTCTATTGTCAATGTAACACACCAGACAATCTGTAAGGAAGTCATCACTCATCTTGTTGCAAATCAGTCTTGATAAAGTTCATTGCAGGGAAAGATCTTTCAATAGAAGTTGTGGCAACAAATAAGATCAAAATCAACTCAATAAATTGAATATCGCTCATCCACGGGAGCCGAATATCTCGCTCGTCCCCTATAATTATTTTTTTTCCTAGTGAGCGAATTGTATCTCGCTCGTCCACAGAAGTCGAATATCGTGCGCTTATACTGTCCTAGCTTTTGAAATTACTTGACTCAAGATGCTTATTAATGAGATTGACATTTCATCAAACTAGGTTCATACAATATGGTGTCACAATCTTGGTGCCACTTATTTAACAACAAACTCAATATTTTACAATCGTTCAAAACACCTAAAGCTCGACTTTCACTTTGTACGTGATAAGGTTGCTTGTAAAGAGCCTCTTATTTCCTACATATCAACCATGGATCAAATTGCCGAAATTCTCACAAACCCACTTTCCAAAGCTCGGTTTCAACTCTTACATAGTCCATCCACCGGGGGTGATAAGGATATTATTAAGATATTATTAGATTGTTGATATTATAATAGATTTACTGTTATATTTAAATTTGAAATGTTATAAACTGTAAACAAAATACATCCTTATATAGCTATAAGCATAGGTATTATTCATTAAGCACAACTCAATTAAGAATCAAATTGTTACGCACATAACAAAAAAAGGAAACAGAAAAAACAAGTCTTAAAGTTTATCTTTAAATCAAAGAATTGAAATGGTCATAAACTCAAGTTTTGTTCTGAGTCCGGCTATGCCGCCCAATTCTGATAATTAACACTATAAATACGTACGTCCATAGCTTATAGTTTCTTCACAACACAACAACAAGAACAAGAACATATATCATTACATCAACCAAATTAAAAATTTCTTGAATTCAATGGCTTCCCGTCTTGTTTTAGTAGTTCTTATGTTCATTATTCCAACAATCACAGCTCGGTTTAAAGACCATATAGTTGGAGATGAAGCTGGATGGCGTCTTGGATTTGATTACCAAGCTTGGGCTAATGCCAAGAAATTTCATGTCGGAGATAAACTTGGTATTAATTCTTTTTTGTTTTCTCATAACTATACACTAATTTTGATGTATTGCAGAATAAATTAAATATATTTAATGTTCTTGGTTTCAGTATTCAAATATGGTGTGGGATCTCACAATGTGTATAAGGTGAACGGAACTGGTTTCCAGAACTGCATCAGGCCGCCTTTAAGCGAGGCTCTAACCACCGGAAACGACACAGTCGTTTTGGCAACACCCGGAAGAAAATGGTACATTTGTGGAGTTGGGAAGCATTGTGAAAATGGGATGAAATTTGCTATAACAGTGTTTCCATTGAAAGAGAAAACTCCAAGCCCTCCCACTCCTCCTCTTACTTATGGTAAAACATTCATAGTTGGAGACGGTGCTGGTTGGAAACTTGGTTTTGATTACCAGGCTTGGGCTTATGGCAAGAAATTTCAAGTTGGAGACAAACTTGGTAAGGAATTATTATATTTTCATAAATTAAACATGCACTATATATATGTTTGATGTGTCTAAAATGTTATTAATTTGTTGGATACATATATATATACAGTATTTAACTATCCTGTGGGAGCTCACAATGTGCATAAGGTGAATGGAACTGGCTTCCAAAACTGCATCAGGCCTCCTCTAAGCGAGGCACTAACCACTGGAAGCGACACAGTGGTATTGGCAACTCCGGGAAGAAAATGGTATATATGTGGAGTAGGACAACACTGTCAAAATGGGATGAAGCTGCTTATAACTGTGTTTCCTAGACAAAAAGTTGCAGCCCCAACACCATCTCCTCCTCTGACTTATGGTAAAGAATTTATAGTTGGTGATGAAGCTGGATGGAGACTTGGTTTTGATTATCAAGCTTGGGCTTATGGCAAGAAATTTCAAGTTGGAGATAAACTTGGTACGTAATTAAATATGCTATGACTGTGTGATAATAATATGAATTTAGAAACTGTAAATCTGATTATATATATATATATATATGTTTTTGCTATTAGATATGGATATTTCTGCTGTAATTTAGGAATATAATTGATTTGTAATTATCATGTTCACACATATATCTTGTGTATATATATCACATTATCAATGAATGGAAAGGCAAGGATTCTACATTATTATGGTATCATGAGCCTAATTTCTTTCCTAAAAACTCTCTCCTAAAATTTCTCTCCCTAATCCCACCCAAATCTCTTCTTTCTCTCTTCCTCATTCTGCCGTTCTTCATCCCTAAAAACTCTACTGCCACCATGCCAAACAATGAACAAAACAATGGTGCCGCCGCCGCACCAACTCATCCGGCCCTCTCCATTATCAACATTACCTCCTTTATTCGTGATCCTCTCGAATCCGGCAAAAGCCTCTATACCACTTGGGCTGAACTTTTTAAAACACATGCCCGTGCTTTTCAAGTTCTTGATCATATCCTTCCTGAAACCGACGATAAATCGGAAACCTCTTCTTCGGTTATGAAAGCAAAGAATCCAGGTTTATGGTCTCGTGTTGATGCCATCGTGTTGCAATGGATTTATGGAACCATATCTTCAGACCTTCTCAACAGTATCATCGGACCAAATTTAACAGCCGCCGACGCTTGGAAACTCCTAGAACAACAATTCTCCGATAATAAAAATTCAAGAGCCCTTTATTTACAACAAGAACTGTCCAATGCTAGACTTGAAAATTTTGATGATATCTCTGCCTATTGCCAACATTTGAAGTCCCTCTCGGACCAATTAAGCAACGTCGGGGCTGCCGTATCCAACGATCGTCTCGTTCTTCCATTAATTTCGGGGCTCACTGACGCCTACGAGACAATCGGAACACAAATTCGCCACAATGACATTCTGCCCAATTTCACAAAGGCAAGGTCCATGTTATTATTGGAAGAATCTGCCCGTAAAAAACGCACAGCCGCCACCGTCGGATCTGAAATTGCCGCCGTTACTATCGCCCAACAGTCCCCGTCGAATCAAGCTCCTCCATATTCAAATCACGTTCGGCCTTCTTTCCCTCAAAATTCTGGCGCTGCTCGCGGTGGCCGGGGTTATTATCGCCGTGGCAGAGGCGGACGATGGCAGCAAAATAGCGGTCCTCGCTGGTCAGGGGCTGTTTCTTTACAACAGCCATGGGGGTACGGGCCATGGACTGGACAGGCGCCCCAATGGGCCTATCCCCCATGTCCTTATCCTTCTTGGCCCAATTCTTCACATGGTGCAACTCATGGTGCAACTCGCGGGCCTGTTTTTAATAACAATTCTTCTGCAGTCCAGCCAGGCATATTGGGAGCCCATCCGCAGGCCCATCTGGCCCAGTATTACACTCCAACAAACATTGAGGCGGCTATGCACACCTTGAAAATCACACCACCTGCAGAACCTTGGCATATGGACACCGGCGCCACTTCTCACATGAGCGGGGATGGAGGTAAACTCACATCTTATTTAAATAAGAGTCCTAACACGAGTATCGTAGTAGGTAATGGCACTTGTATTCCTGTTATCGGTCTTGGTAATGCATCCTTAAAAACAAACAACAAAACCCTAGAATTGAACAATGTTTTACATGCCCCTAGATTAATCAAAAACCTTATATCTGTGCGGAAATTTGCTATTGATAATAATGTGTCCGTTGAATTTGATCCTGTTGGTTTCTCTGTGAAGGACTTGCGCACGGGGATCCCTATTATGAGATGTAATAGCACCGGTGATTTATATCCAGTCACATCCTCCTCTTCAGAGTCTTCTTATGCTTTAAATGCTTCTGTTTTATCTCCTTCAGTTTGGCACAATAGATTGGGCCATCCTGGTCCTCAAATTTTAGACAATCTTCGAACTAATAATTTTATTTCTTGTCCTAAAAATGTTGATTTTTCTATTTGCAATTCTTGTGTGCTTGGGAAACATATTAAATTGCCTTTTTATGCTTCTAAAAATATGTCATCAATGCCGTTTGATATTATTCATAGTGATATATGGACATCTCCTGTTCTAAGTTCTAGTGGCTATAGATATTATGTTCTTTTCCTAGATGATTATTCTAATTTTCTGTGGACTTTTCCCTTAGCAAATAAATCTCAAGTTTTTTCTGTGTTCCTCACATTCCGAAATTACGTACGTACTCAATTTGAAAAAGATATCAAAACTTTTCAGTGTGATAATGGTGGTGAGTATAACAATAGTCATTTTCATGATTTTTTTAACAATAATGGTATGCAATTCCGTTTTTCATGTCCACATACTTCCTCCCAAAACGGTAAATCTGAACGAACGATTCGAACAATCAATAATATAATTCGCACTCTTCTAACACATGCTTCTTGCTCTCATTCTTTCTGGCCTCATGCTCTTGCTCATGCGACCTATCTTTTAAATATTCTCCCTCACAAAAATCTTAGTCTTCTTTCACCGACTCAAATTCTCTACAATCGTACTCCTTCTTATACTCACTTACGCACTTTCGGTTGTCTTTGTTACCCACTTGTCCCTTCTTCCTCTAGAAATAAACTTCAACCTAGGTCCTCTCCATGTGTGTTTCTTGGATATCCATCCAATCATCGAGGCTATAAGTGTTACGACATCTCCGCGCGGAAAATAATTATATCTCGTCACGTTATTTTCAATGAAAGCAAATTTCCATTTTCCACTCAACATGTCTCGGCCTCCCCTCCCATTTCTTCTATTTCCAACTCACCTACACAAACAACCCAACCCATTATTCCCTTCCCCACTAATGCGTCCACTCCTAACCAAAGCCCAGTTTCACCACGGCCCAACAGTCCCAACCCATCTTCCCAAAACAGCCCAGCACTTCCCCCTTCTCCTCTCGACAGTCCCTTTCCTTCTCCAATTCAACACGGCCCAAACACAAATTCCCCACAACAGCTCACCTCCCCACAACAGCCCACTTCCCCGCCTTCTCCCGATCCTATACACGCCAACCCAACCCAACCGACTCACCCTATGACAACCCGAGCTAAACTTGGAATTTTCAAACCCCAAAGAAAGCTCAACTTACACACCACCACTATTTCTCCTATTCCTTCTAATCCCTCACTTGCTTTACAAGACCCTAATTGGAAACAAGCCATGACTGAAGAATATAAGGCTCTTATTGAAAATAAGACGTGGGTCCTCGTACCCCGTCCTTCTAATGCTAATGTTCTTCGTAGTTGGTGGATTCTCAGGCACAAATTTAATGCAGATGGATCTTTTGAAAGATACAAAGCAAGACTTGTTGGAAATGGGGCGAATCAACTTGTTGGGGTAGACTGTGGTGATACTTTCAGTCCAGTTGTTAAGCCAGCAACAATTCGAGCTGTATTAAGTATTGCACTTTCTAAAGGTTGGCCACTACATCAGCTGGATGTAAAAAATGCTTTTCTTCATGGGGATCTTCATGAGACTGTTTATATGCATCAACCACTGGGATTTCGGGATCCCAACTATCCAGATCATGTATGCCTTCTTCAAAAGTCTCTTTATGGTCTCAAACAGGCACCACGGGCGTGGTACCAACGGTTTGCCTCTTTCTTGTCTACCATGGGTTTTTCTCACAGTAAATCTGATCATTCACTGTTTGTCTTTCGTCGGGGAGCAGAGATGGCATATCTACTCTTATATGTGGATGACATCGTTCTAGCTACTTCTTCCACTGCTCTACGAGAGTCAATTATCAACAAATTGAGTTCCGAATTTGCTATGAAAGATCTTGGCCCATTGAGTTATTTTTTAGGGATATCTGTCACTCGGAGCGCCGGCTCTCTTTTTCTGTCTCAAAAGAAGTATGCTACTGAGATCATTTCTAAAGCCGGTCTTTCTTCAGCAAATTCCTGTACAACACCTGTTGACACTAAGCAAAAACTGAGTGCTTCATCTGGTTCTGCTTATCATGATCCATCTGAGTATCGAAGTTTAGCTGGTGCATTACAGTATTTGACTCTCACTCGCCCAGACATCAGTTATGCTGTTCAGCAAGTCTGTTTATTCATGCACGATCCCAAAACGTCTCATATGGCAGCTATCAAGCGGATTCTTCGATATGTTAAAGGAACCCTGGAGTTCGGACTTACATTCACAACCTCTTCACTAGATTCCTTGGTCTCCTATACAGATGCAGATTGGGGGGGATGTCCTGACACTCGACGTTCTACTTCAGGATATTGTGTTTTCCTTGGTGACAATCTTCTATCTTGGTCTGCTAAGCGGCAACCCACTTTATCTCGTTCTAGTGCTGAAGCAGAGTATCGTGGTGTTGCTAATGTCGTATCTGAAACTTGCTGGATTAGAAATCTTCTTCTTGAACTTCATTGCCCTATTAGTAAATCCACCTTGGTATATTGTGACAATGTGAGTGCAGTTTACCTCACTGGTAATCCTGTACAACACCAACGTACCAAGCATATTGAGATGGATATACATTTTGTTCGAGAAAAGGTTGCTAAAGGAGAGGTTAGGGTACTTCATGTTCCTTCTCGTCATCAAATTGCAGATATTTTCACCAAAGGTCTACCACAAATTCTTTTCGACGACTTCCGCTCTAGTCTCAACGTTCGACCACCTCCCGTTTCGACTACGGGGGTGTATTAGATATGGATATTTCTGCTGTAATTTAGGAATATAATTGATTTGTAATTATCATGTTCACACATATATCTTGTGTATATATATCACATTATCAATGAATGGAAAGGCAAGGATTCTACATTATTACACAAGATATATGTGTGAACATGATAATTACAAATCAATTATATTCCTAAATTACAGCAGAAATATCCATATCTAATATTTGCAGTGTTCAAATATGGGGTAGGAGCTCACAATGTGTTTAAAGTGAATGGAACTCAATTCCAAGGATGCATTAGCCCGCCGGCAAAGGATGCGCTGAGCAGCGGATATGATACCATAGTATTAGCAACTCCTGGAAACAAATGGTACATTTGCGGGGTAGGCCAGCACTGCCAGAATGGAATGAAGCTTGCCTTGACTGTCATGCCGCGCAGGCATTAAATTTCAAAGGGCTACTGATCACTAGCTTTTCTTTCTAAGCCATTGATGTGTTCTTTCTTCTTTCCAAAATTTATTTCTTTCAACGAGTGTGGAAGAGTATTATTATATCATTCGTATCATTCTGTAGTTTTTTGAGATATATATATGAGACTTACTTATCTATTCCTAGTCGCTTTATTTCATCACTGTTTAATTATTCTTTATTTAGGGAATATGACGATCCGGACATCATAATCATACTATTAACGATAAATAAAAGTAAATGGAGATTAATTAGAAGGTACCTTCTACCAAATAATATATTTTTCACTATTATATATTTCCTAGCATTTGGCACTAATTGGTTTTTTCCTATGGCATTCCTGTTGAAATAATCGTATTAGCTCCATACATAAATGACATCCGGCTATCACATACTTATAATTTAGGGGAAAGTAAATTGAAAATATATGACTTAGTCCAAATGGGATAACAAGTCCATACAAAAAAAATGTTGGGGAATAGCCTATTTAACTTTGACAAAATAAATGAACCTATTGAGAGCTCAAGGTATATGACACGGGTATTATTGTTAATATTGTTTATATTAGATATTAGAAAGATTTCAGCTTATGTTTAAATTTGAATTGTAATTTGTTTATAGCTTGACTCTTTCAATAATATTCAATCCAAAGGCAGGCGGTTCCGGACCTTTTAGAGGTCCTAAACGAGATGATAAATTTGGATCTCTTCATATATATACCTTCTATTTTTTTAAGTTGGAGACTAAATGAACTTTTTTATTACAAGGGATGTGGTATAAATTCGGTCATTAGGTTATTAGGAGAGAGTAATTAGCATCCACACACAAAATAGTGCAATCTTAAACCTAACTTTTCTCAGTTGGAATAGTTTCAAGTTTAATTGACGATTATAATATTTTTTACATGTAATTTCACATTTTATCCTCGCTCTAACCTTCACCGTTCTGGTCACTCAATATGGTCTAAAGTTGCACATTTTATATTAATGGAACAAAACTCAATTTTAATCAATTAGACTTGAAATTGTACCAACTTACAAAAGTTATGTTTAAGAATGCAATGTTTTTGTAAAAGCTAAATCACTCTAGTACTCTATAATAATTATGCTTGCATGCATATTTTTGCTAATTCTATCTAAACAATCACTAAAATATTTGTATATAAGAATTCTTGTCCAGCATATATTGACATTTGGTGTCTATTCCTTTGACCTGCGTATGCCTATTAGGAGTTTTTTTAACAAAAGTATTTCGCCAGCTATATTAAAATTCTTTTAATTAAGATATCATAAAACTAAATTATCAATTACTTTATGCAAAATTAATGATTGAGATTTAATGATCTGATCATTACTTGATATGATGAGGTGTTGGACAAAAATTGAATAAAATTATATAATTAATTGAAATACTAACAAACATATTTGTATAGTTATGTTCGTTCGTGAATAATTGTGTCTATCCATAAACAGCCGTGTATATTCATGTATAGATGTGTTTTTTGAATTCTATTTATATAAAATGAATTGTCAAATTCACATGTTGTTGGAAAAAATATTCTCTGAAATTTTTGTTGTTTCTGTCTGTTTATAGTGTTCTTTTTTTCTTACTTCAATGATAACGGATCTACACACGGTAAGAGTTCGCTTGCGTATAATCTATTGTGTTCTGGGAGACGGTCGTCAGTAGCGGTGAAATTTGTCTTAAGGAGACTGTTAATACATGCCTCAAATTTGTCTAAACTCTGTTCTTTTGATTTCTATTTATTGTTCATTGTATTTTATGTGTTCGTTTTGTTTTTTTGGTTAATCACATCTAACATGAGTTATACTTGCCCCTAATCGTAGTCATAGACTTGGGTGTTTGCTCGATACTTGACAACTCTTATAATGTTATTACACATTACAACCACGCTGCGACCGCATCACATAACAAGGTAGCCAAATCCTCATCATAAATTTCTAGATTAATACTTTAGAGGTCGATAACAATTGCAGAAAATTTGTCAAGATGAGTTTTAATAGATTTACCTTTATGCAAACAAAGATCTTCCGGTCTTCTGTTCAATAAAAATCGAGTTGTCATTGATTTTTTCATATATAGCAACTCCAATTTCAGTCAAACCCCAGCTGATTTGGTCTTCTTGACGACCTCCCTTAGAACCTCATTAGAGAGACATATGAATAGTGTTGAAAGTACATTTTTATCTATGTTAACACTCCTCCGCCATAGAAATAGACTTCTTACCAATCCCTTCAAGCGCCTCCTCTTATTCATTTTGGATGAGTATAGTGTGCATCTTTAATTGCTATAAACTAAAATTTTTCGATCTATCAAACTTTTCGATATCAAATTTTGTAGACAAACTCATATTTAACAAATAATTAATTCACAAAGTCTAGCGTTATGATATCACTTGTTAGGAAATTAAGATCGACATTATGTAGATTAATTAACATTTGAAAATAAAATAAAATAAAATCAACAACACTTTATGCATACTTCCACAATAGAGAAAAAGTATTTTATTGAAACAATCACGGACAATATAGAAGAGAATTTATGAAACTCACGTGTCAAATATAATAATCCTAAAAATTTTCAATCTCTCAATTTTGACTCATAAAAATCTTTGCAAAATTTAATAAGTATAAGGCATTGTTATTTATCACTTAATTTTAATATCAGTAATTTCAGTTTAGTTCAGTAATTTATCATTATTTATTATAATTATTATTATTAGAACTATTATTATTTTTATAAGCTTTTTATTTTAATTATTGCTGTTTTTAAAGGATTGTATTATTATTTCAATTTCTGTAGAATTCAGTTCAATTTCGTAGCATTCAGTTCAGTTTACTTAATTTCAGTAAAAAAAACAGAGTTTAAGTCATTTAAAACAAGGCTTATTACATCATTTTCCCCCTGAACTTTCAAAGTGTTCTGATAGCCCCTCAACTTGCACAAAATATTCAGTTAACCCCTTGAACTTGCGTAAAATGTAATCAATTGATCACTCGGTTGCAAAAAAAAGAAGTTAAATGCGCAAGATGTATTCCACGTATTTTAAAATGTTAATACATAATTAAAAAATAGGGTAAGAAGTTATTACTTGCTCAACTATAAAACTTGTCTTATCTAATATTAGAACTCATACCCCGATCTTGGTCGTTTTACTTTTTTTTTTAAGATGCGCGCAATACGTCTTCCGCATTTAACTTACTTTTTTTGCAACCGCATGATCAATCGATTACATTTTGTGCAAGTTCAGCCTGAACAATTTATACAAGTTGAGAGGGTTGTCGGGATATTTTGAAAAGTTTAAGGGACCAATCTAAGTTTTTTTGGGACAAGTTTAGGTAGCAGTATTAAGCCTTAGTTTTCTTCAATTTAGTAGTCATTAATATTAACATTTGCAATATTATAAAAATAATATAATTATGACCAAAAAGACAAATGAAATAAAATGAAACATTCACAGCTTGCACCTTGAAAACGAGTAAACCAATGCTTTATCCTCCTGCCGGCCATTGGCGGTTGCTGCTATACCCATCATTGAGTCATTCAAATTTCAATTATATATAAGACCTCACATTTTCAGTTACCATATCAACATTTGGAGATTAATAATTAACACTAAGCAAAATCACTAATTCACTAAGCAATGGCTTCTAAGTTTGTTGTTTTTGCCGCTATTGCTATCATTCTCCCTGCAGTGGCCATGGCTACTGAGTATGTAGTTGGGGATGGCGAAGGCTGGAAAGTTGGCCCTAATTACACCCAGTGGGCCTCTGGAAAAATGTTTTACGTCGGTGATACTTTAGGTAATTATCATGTTTCATTATGTACTTTGTTTTTACTATTATCATTACAAATATGCTTAATACATAGTCTGTCTCTCGGAATTGTTTAAAAAGTTGATTGATTCTCCAAATTTTCAAAGTATACGGATAGATTTCTCACTACAACAGAAGTAAGGAAGGTGATGCACAATCAAAACCTTTCTAAAGAGTTTTTGAGGTCCAAGAGAATAATTTCAATAAATTGTACATATTAATTTTACATTTTACATGGCATATACCTATATATATATATATATAGGGCAGTTCGTAAACTATTCGAGCTCGGTTAGGTGAGAGCTTAATCAAAGCTCAGTTTGATAGGACTCGACTCGAATTCGGGATCGGCTCGAGCACTAACAAGCTGAGTCCGAGTTTCCTCAAATTCGGCTCGAAAGCTCGCGATCAAGCTCGATTATGTTTAATTACTATATATATAAATTTCATTGGTTATTATTAGTTTTCATCACAACTCAAATAAGATTTAAGCCATAAAAAAATGACACAAAAAACTTACACATTCGAGTCTTTAGTTAGACAATTAGGTTTTGACGCAGGGACAAAATGCATTACAAACTTTAATATATATTTTTTGTTTGAAATTTTTTTTCGAGTTTGTGTTTTCCGACCACAAGTACATCTACTATTCTGGAATCTCGACAATAACATAATTGTTTTTCTTTATAAATATTTTAAACTCATATGGAGTATGTTACCAGGTAGACTCGGTTAAAGCTCGGGTCGAGATATTAACGAGCCAATACCAGCTCGGCTCGTTTACACCCCTACCTATACATATACATATATATATATATATATATAATGCAATTATGCAATAATAAATACTAACAAATATACTTGAACAAATGCAGTTTTCCAGTACCAGGCACCTCACAATGTGTACAAAGTGGATGGAAATGGATTTAAAGATTGCACGCCATCTCAAAATCTTTTAAACAGCGGAAATGATACTATTACACTTGCTCAGCCAGGCAAAAAATGGTACATTTGTGGGTTTTCCGATCACTGCTCAAAAGGGCAGAAGCTTGTGATTAATGTAATGTCGAACGGTCCTATGCCTGCACCAGGACCCGCGCCCAGTGGTTCCTACAGATTGTCGGCTGTCTCGTCATACTATAAGATTGTTGCGGCAGCACTGCTTCTGATGGGCTTCATCGCTATCTGATCCAATTAATTAATTCTTATCATAGTGTTTTGATATTATTTATTTTTCATGTCTTTAATAAGCTGAAGTTTCTCCTTATTTTTATTCTTTTTCCATTTATTAAAAATTAACTTTGTTTTATGTTGATTTGTGTTTGCTCTAATGGAAATTAATTTATATTTAGTTGATATTGGTTATTTGGCTCAACATACTACTTGTCTATTAGATAGTGAATGTTTTCTGACCAGAGAGTGTTCTCCCCAACAATGTCACAATATCTCATTTTCTATTAATTAATTTGTTGGGGAGAATGTTAAGAATATTTCATATAATACACATAAAGTAAAATAAATAGATTATATATATATATATATATATATATATATATATATATATACATATATTACCATTCTTTTTTTTTTGATGGAAATTCATCAAACAGTAGCAGAATTACAAACATCAGCAGTTTTTATCTTTACACAGATCAGAAAAACATGGGGGAGGAACAGACTCCATAAAAACTTGATATGAATCTAACCCTGATGCATAACGGGCAAGAGAGTGTGCCAAGCCATTTGCTTCTCTTTTTACATGGTTGAACAATATTCTTGGGAAGAAGCGAGCGAGGCTACGGATGTCCTCACAAATAAGACCTAAATCATTTCGCCTTGGAGTTAGATCACGTATTGCACTGATCACAACAAGGGAGTCGCTTTCGACGTCCAGTTGTAGGAGCCAGCAGTCCGCAGCGAGTCGAAGCCCATAAAGAATTGCTAACCCTTCTGCTAAATCAACATCAGAACATTTTATGTTTGGATAACATGCCGACACCATAGGCTGCCCAACATTGTTTCTGATAACTATTCCCAAGCTGCACAAGGACCTGTTCTCATCGAAAGCAGCATCACAGTTCATCTTGAAGACGTCAGCAAGAGGAGGGAACCAATTAGAGCTGGTGCCAGGACACACAGAGTGGGTTTGGTTCTAGGATTGCTTGGCATAACTGCAATTATAATCATTGTGCAGCTTTATTATTTTTTCCTTCAAGGCATAGGTAGAAAGAGGGGGATCACCATGAATCATTTTGTTCCTATTAAACCATAACATCCAAATAGTTAGCAAAAATAGATTAAAATAGTATGCATCAGTAGTAGAATTGATGACACGCGGAGAAATTCTGATTAACTTCCGTCCCTGTGGGGGCGTCGTTGGGTTCGACGGGGGGAAGCTCCGATGTCAAAGTCAGTAAGGAAGAACAAGAGAGCAAACTGAATTGACAAAGGGTAAGTGAATGTGTACCTTGATAGCCTGAGACGTATATATAGCTAGAAAGTTGTAACTTTCAGTAACTAGAAAGTCTCCATTAATGTTCCATTAATGGCGGTTACAAGTTACCTTTAAGCCGGCGGTTAGCTAATTGATAGCTCATTAATGGTCTTTATGGCCGGGTCGGCCCAGCCGTTCTAATGGCGAATGAGTGTTCAAGGAGATTCGCCTCATAGGTTCGCTGGCGGGTCTCTTTTGATGGGACCTTGGTGATCCGCTAGTCGGATCTCTTTGGAGGATCAATACGCGGCGTTCTTTAGGTGAATATCCCTTTTGGTCCTCGGGATAATATCCCAATGTTATCAAGAATAAACATCCAAGAACCAAGTTTCAATGGAGTTGACAAAGAGTTTATCAATGCGAAAATCCGGGTTAAGAAGTTTCCACATTTCTTTTGCATTCGGACAGGAACACAGGATATGGCTAATTGTCTCGCCAACGCAGCCACAGAAGCAACAAAAATCACATACATCGGCCCCTTTTTGGAATAACTTGTTGAAGGTTGGGACTGCATTATGGACTGTTCTCCAGCAGAAGATCTTCACTTTCGATGGAACAATGGAATGCCAGATGATCTTCCAAATATTTGACTTCTCGCTTAGTGATGAACTGCTTCCCTCCCCACTTCTACGAATTGCTTCAGCTTGTTGATAACCCGTTTTGACAGAGTAAGAACCATTTTTTGAAAATGACCAGAAAAGAATATCACCAGGAAGACGATAGCTAATCGGAATGCTCAGAATAGAGGATACCTCCGAGGGAAGGAAGACAGCATTAATAACATTTCTGTTCCAACAGCGGTGCACCGGATCATAAGGCATTGGACTAACTCAGATTGAAGTGCATTAGATCTGATCAGAGGCTTCTTGTAGCATTGGGTTGAGATCCAATTTTCATTCCAAATATTGATCGACTGACCATTCCCCACACGCCAACAAAGTCCTTTCTCAAGGATAGGTCTGCCCTTTAGAATGCTCCGCCAAGTATAACTCGGGTGGAGTCCTATAGGAGCTTGAGTGAAGGACGAGTTTGGATAGTATTTTGCCTTAAAGATACGGGAAAATAGGGAATCTGGTTGGGTCAAAAGCCTCCAGCCTTGTTTAGCGAGAAATGCAAGATTAAAAGACTCAATCCATCTAAATCCGAGGCCCCCTTGATGTTTAGGTAAACATAGTTTATTCCATTGGATCCAACATCACCCTTTGTTACCTTCTTTCTTTCCCCACCAAAATTCTCTGATTAATTTTTGAATTTCCAAGCAAAAAGTGCTAGGTAGGGCAAAGGAACACATGATATACTGTGGGATTGATTGGGCAACTGCTTTAATGAGCACTTCTTTTCCAGCCTGTGATAGGTTCCTCTCTTTCCAGCTATTGAGCTTTTTAACAATTCTATCCCTGATGAAAGCAAAGATTTGCTTTTTAGACCTGCCAATCATTGAAGGTAACCCAAGGTAACTCTGAAAGTTCTGCACCTCTTTAACAGATAAGAAATTACATATATAGTTCCTCATCTGGGAAGGAACATTCTTGCTAAAAAAGAATCTCAGTTTTATCAAAATTGATCCTCTGCCTAGATGCTAGTTCATAGCTGTTCAAAACATGCTTAATTTGACGACATTCCTCCATGGTAGCCCGGGCAAAAAGGAGAGAGTCATCCGCAAAGAATAGGTGAGAGACTGGTGGTCCCAACCTACTGGCTTTCATTCCGTGGATCAATTGCTTCCTTTCTGAATATCTCATCAGTGCTGACAAAGCTTCAGCACAAAGTACAAAGAGGTAGGGGGAGATCGGGTCCCCTTGACGAAGCCCCCTGTTCGGAACCAGAAACCCTTGAGCTTGACCATTTATTAAGAAAGAGAAGGATACTGAGGATAAACATGCCATAACCAAATTGATAAAACAATCAGGAAAGTGCATCTGCTTCATAACTCTCTTCAAAAAACCCCATTCAATCCAGTCATACGCTTTACTCATATCGAGCTTCAGTGCAAACTGCCCTTTAGAACTCAAGCTACGATACTTCATAGAATGGAATAGCTCAAAGGCAATCAGAGCGTTATCAGTAATGAGTCGACCGAACACAAATGCACTCTGAGCAGGATCAATAATATGAGGCAGCACTCGTTTTAATCTGTTAGCAAGCATTTTAGAAATCAATTTGTAAAGCACGTTACACAAACTGATGGGCCGTAAATCCTTCATACTTGTTGGTTTGCACTTTTTTGGGATAAGGCATATCAGGGTATGGTTCAAGTCATCAGGCATTTTTCCAGAATTTAGGAACTCCATCACACAAGATTGCACTTCAAGACCCACTACCTCCCAATATGATTGATAGAAGAGAGCTGACATGCCATCAGGTCCGGAGGCCTTATCCGGGTGCATTTGCTTAAGTGCCTCGGAAATCTCTTGAGGAAGATAAGGACTTGCCAATTCTTCAATTTGCTCATTTGGTAAGTGTCAATCAATCACCTCAAAAGGAAACACATTATGCTCGAGATTTGACGTGGAGAATAGGTCATGATAGAACTCAAGAACAATACTTTCAATGGCCTTTGATCCTTTTTTCAAACACCCATGTTTATCCTGAAGTTTGGTAATCGTGTTTGCCTTTCGCTGGGCCGTCGCTTTAGCGTGAAAATATTTGGTGTTTTTAGCTCCATCTTTTAACCACATCAACGACTTCTCTGTTTCCACATAACTTCCTGACGATGTAGTAATTCATTGAGTTCCATTTTTAATGCTTTTGTCTTTCCGATCAAAACAGCATCAGCCTCCGAGTTTTGAGTTTTTTCTAACTGTTCCGAAACATTCTTGATCCTTTTTCCCACATGCCCAAAGCTATCGCGGTTCCATTCACTGAGTTGTTGAGAGCACAATTTAATTCTCTCCAGGATAGAAAATTGCTCCCCACCCAAATAAGATTTCCATGCCCTTTCTATGATTTTTGCACAATTAGGGTCTCGTTGCCACATTTTTTCAAACCGGAAGCGACGTTGTTTACCTCTTTCCCTTGTGCAGGTACCCTCATAATCAATAAGAATTGGGATATGGTCTGATGCAGAGCAAGGCAAATGTTTCACTAAGCATGCTAGAAAGATATTTATCCAGTTCTCAAAGGCTAAAGCTTTATCCAATCTCTCCATAATACTGTCATTCCCCTTCCGACCATTATTCCAGGTAAATGGGCATCTTGAGAATCCGAGATCCTCGAGTTGGCAAAAGTTAACACAGTTACGAAAGGCATCCATTGCAGATTGTGCTTTCGTTCTTCCTCCGGCCTTTCCAAACGCAAAAAGAATTTCATTAATGTCTCCAAAAGCTAAGAGGGGGAGATTGCCTTTTTGGTAAATTGCTTTAAGGAGATCCCAAGTTAAGAATTTTTTATTTGCAGTAGGCCATCAATAAATGCCAGCACCTCTCCACCAATACTGAACATCAGATCCCAGCACTTCAAAATAGATACAATGATCAGTGAAGCCTTGGATAGATACATCAATCTCTTTTTTCCAGGCTAGAATGATGTTGGTCCCATGTGATTAGTTCCAAGGGGGGGGTTAGGAACTAATATAACTTTTTCGTTTTAATTAATTATGCTGACTTAATATAATTCTTTGAGTTTTACAACTCAGCTTTGGTCAGCACGGTCGAGTGAGGCGTAAGACAGTTTTAGTCAGATACTGACTAGAGCTGTTTTACTTGCGAGTTGGTAAATGACACTTTTGTGGTTAGCTTCTGATAACATTGTGATATTATCCCAAGGATCAAAAAGGATATTCGCCTAAAACAGCCACGTGTTGATCACCTGATACCGGCGTATCACGGCGTATTGAGCAAAGGGATCCGACAGGCGGATCACCAATATCTCACCACAAGAGATCCGTGGGCGAACCTAAGAGGCGAATCGCCATAACCGCCCAATCTGCTATTGAAACAGCTGAGCCGATCCCGCACTAAAAGACCATTAATAAGCAATCAATTTCCTAAACGGATATGCTTAAAGGGAATCAGTAACCGCCATTAATGGAGCATTAATAGAGACTTTCTAGTTACTAAAGGTTACAACTTCATGACTATATATAGCTGGTATCTCGAGCCATCAAGGTACACACATTCACTTACCCTTTGTCAATTCAGTTTGCTCTCTTGTTCTTCTATACTGACTTTGGCATCGGAGCTTCCCCCCGTCGAACCCAACGACGCCCCCACAGAGACGGAAACCTATAGGAAATTCTCCACTAGTCATCAATTGGTGCGGTGAGTGTGGATCCTTAATCAAATAAAGGGTTTTCGTTCACATTGAAAGATATGACGAATGGAGAACAGAACCCCTCCTCGAGGGTTGAAACACCATCGGTAACACCATCAAGTCAACCTGAAATAAGCGCTGGTCGCGTTGATATGAGCACTCCTGCGATGCAAGATGGAAGGGGTATGTCGTCGGATACATTCATTGAAACATGTGCGGGATCCATAGGAAGAGAATTTGGCCCTGAGATGGAAAGACGCCTAAGGTCGTTCATGATAGTACCAGAGCTTCGGCGCACAAATCCTACGTCATCTCAATGGCCACATGCCACTATAGGACCAAACGCCCATAATTCTTCATTCTTCCAAATTCAACCCACGAATTCCATGGTGACTACTACCGTAGCAGGCAATAACCCGCCACTCAATCGGTAATTATTTTCTGATGGAGCAGGAGGAAGTCGTGGGAATAACCAAACTCCCCCTGGAGGATCCGCAGGCCAAAGGTTAAATCTGGGCGGATCAGGTAACCCAAGCCGCCCGCGGTCGAATCTCCCCGAAGGCGGATCAGAAGGTCGACGGTATAAAAAGCGGAGAAAGGGGAAAAGCAGGCGGTCGAAATCACCTTCGCCCCCGAGATGGAGATCTTCCCGCTGGGGTAGATCACCCCCATCTACTGGTCGTAGACAAAGCAAGAGGCCAGTAGAGACTCCTCGATCGGATAGGCCACCGCCACCACCAAACCAAGGAGAGGATAGAAGCGTTCCTTCGGGAGACCACGGAGGGAATAACGGCCAAGCTCCTCTTGGAGGACAGGGTGGTGGAGGTGGGCATTCGCCATCAGATCCATCATCTGGATCTAGCTCCTCATCTTCTCCAAGCATATCTCCCCCTAGAAGACCGCCGAGGGCGGGTCTGGAGAATTTTGATGATCGTGTGAGAGCTGCGGTGCTTCACATTAATGAGGAGAATGCCCGACATAATCCATTCGCTAATCGCGATTCGCCCTTTACAGCATGGATCGAAGCTGAGGAAACGGAGAGGCATTTTAAAATACCTAATATACCCGTTTACATAGGAACGGACAACCCAGAAGCCCATGCAAGAAAGTACCGAATGTTGCTCAGCCTTAACCGTGCAAGTGAGGCGGTCTTATGCCGGATGTTTATCACCACCTTGGGAGGCCCCGTCTATGATTGGTTCCAATCTTTACCTCCCGGATCAATCGATAGCTGGGATCAATTGAGTAGAGAGTTTTGTGCTAAATTCGTCGGATGTATTCCTCCAGTGGTCAAGTCACGGAAGCTTTTCGAATTAAAGCAGAAGGCGAATGAACGCCTTCGAGAATATGTAGACAATTTCAACAAATTGTGTATATGAATTGTCGATGTGGATGTCTCCATGGGAGCGGAGGCTCTGGCAAAAAACACCACGTGTAAAAGCTTGCAGGAAGATTTAATTCGGAAGAAGCCCAGAAGTATGACAGAATTAATTGAAAGATGCAAGGACTTCATGGAGGTAGATGACATTCGCAGAGAGTCATTGTCTCCACCCAAGAAGGACAGGGGCGAATCTCGCCATCGAGATAAGGAGAAAGACAAGAACCAAGACTCATCCTCTAGAGGTCGGTGAAGAGGCTCTAAGAACAAATCGGCATTTGTGTCGTCATTTACGCCACTCAATGCCTCTAAAAGCGAAGTGCTCATGTGGATTGAGAACAGTCAGCACAAGCGGAGCATTTCATACCCCGAACCAAAAGGGGAGGAGTACACCAACACTGCTAAAAATCCCAAAAATTATTGCAAATACCATAAGAAGAATGGCCATGACACTGACGCATGCTGGGAATTAGCCAGAGAGATAGAAAGGCTTATCGAAAGAGGAAAGTTGGACCGGTTTGTCCAAAATGATGGCAAGAAGGGAGATGGTGATAGATCCAGAGATGATCAGAAGAAAAAGGCAAAATGGACCATCAATGTCATAGCAGGCGGACCTGGGTACCAGCCTGTGTTGAAAAAGGCAAAAACCACTGCTCTGGACAGGGCGTCATTTAATCTCCCTTTTGCGGATACCGGTCCAGAGATCTCCCCTCATGCAGATGCCCTGGTCGTTACTATGATGGTGGAAGGCTGGGAGATGAAAAGAGTGATGATTGATACGGGGAGTTCGTGCAATGTCATCACAAGAGGAGCATTCGCCAAACTCATGGTCGACCCAATCCAAGTGGAAACCACCATAGTGGACATTCTAGGGGTAACAGGACACACCATCCAAACAAAGGGCCATGTAACACTGGACTGTGAGTTAGCTGATGAAGATCAAGTCTGGAAAGGCGATCTGGAATTCTCCATCCTGGATGGCCAGTTAGCCTACAATATCATCCTTGGGCGACCCTTTATTTCCGAGGCGGCAGCTCTTATCTCTATACGCCACTTAACTCTTTACATCCCCACGGTCAAGGGAGGTGTAATGATCAGAGGAAGTCAAAAGGTGGCTCAGGAGACGTATTCAGCATCATTGATGATTCGCCCACAGCCTAAAGATGAGGATGAAGAAGAGCTTGTCACAATGGCCTTGGGTGAAACAGAGATGTACCTCATGGCGGATGAAAAGCAGGTACGGATGGCTAAAGGGCTAAAGGGAGAAATTAAGGAAGCTATCACCAAGGTTCTCCATGAGTCAGAAGATGTCTTTGCATGGAAAGATGAGATTCTCCCCGGGATTAGTCCAGATGTGATCACTCACAAACTCAACATCGATAAAGACGCGGTACCGGTAGCCCAAAAATGAAGAAATCATGGCCCGGAGAGGCAGAAAGTGATAGAAGAAGAGCTCACCAAGCTCAAACAGGCGGATGCCATCGAAGAGGTACTTTATACACAATGGTTGGCGAATGTAGTTCTGGTCAAGAAGGCGGGTGGATCATACCGCATGTGTATTGACTTCACAGACCTTAACAAAGCTTGTCCCAAAGACAACTACCCCCTGCCATGCATTGATATCCTAGTAGATGGAACCGTGGGACACGCCATGTACTCCTTCACCGACGTGAAGTCGAGTTACCATCAGATCCCAATGGAGCCTTCGGATAGGATCAAAACTTCGTTCGTAACTCACCAAGCCACCTATTGCTTTAAAGTCATGCCCTTTGGGCTTAAGAACGCGGGTGCGACTTATCAGCGGATGATGAACAAAATATTCGCAGAAAGCAAAGGTGAAAACTTTTCTGTCTATGTGGACGATATGATCATCAAAAGTACCACTGTAGAGAAGCATGCGGATGACATAAAGGAGGTACTGGGCGTACTTCGACATCACAACATTAAATTGAACCTGGAGAAGTGTACCTTTGGGGCGACATATGGAAAGTTCTTGGGATTCATGATTAGCCAGAAAGGAGTGAGCCCAAACCCTGATAAAATCAAAGCAGTTTTGGAGATGAAAGCGCCACAGAATATTAGGGAAGTGCAACGTCTTAATGGGCGTATCGTAGCCTTGGGCAGGTTCATCTCATGTTCAGCCCGACGATGCCAACCCTTTTATGAGGTGATCAAGAAGCAAAAGGCGTTTGAGTGGAGCGAGGACTGCGAGAAAGCTTTCTAGGGGATCAAACGGTTTCTCACGGAACCACCCCTTATGAGTCATCCCTTGAAAGGTGAGAACCTCTACATGTATGTTTCAGTTACGGATAAAGCTGTTTGCACGGTCATGATAAGGGAAGAAGAGGGCCAGCAATATCCTATCTATTACGTGAGCAAAGTATTAAAAGATGCTGAAACCCGATATTCCAAGTTGGACAAAATGGCACTGGCCGTCGTCACCACCTCCATTCGCCTCAGGCCTTACTTTCAAGCACATATTGTCATAGTTCGTACAAGTATACCCATGAGGAAGGTATTGCAAAAACCAGAAACTTCAGGGAGACTGATGGAGTGGGCAATCCGCCTTGGAGAATTTGATGTATGATATGAGAGCAGATCAGCCTTGAAGAGTCAAGTCTTGGCAGACTTTGTGAATGAATTCACTGAAGAGGGAATGAATCTCCCCAAATCAAAAGTTGAGGAATGGACGATGTATAAAGATGGAGCCTCCTCAACGGAAGGTGCAGGTATAGGCATCGTGATCAAAGGTCCCCAATATATAAAGCTACGGTACGCAGCAAAATTGGATTTCCTTGCAACCAACAACGCGGCGGAATATGAGGCCCTAATATTGGGGCTGCGCCTGCTAAAAGAAATCACTCCCGAGCGGATTGTGATCTATAGTGATTCCAAGTTAATGGTCAACCAGGTGATCAAAAATTACGAAGTAAAAGATGATATTTTGGCCAAATACATTGCTGAGGTCAAAAAATTGCTGGATCACCTTGAAGCCAAAGAAACTAAGTGGGAACTGATCCATGTACCTCGAGGATCAAACATAGAAGCGGATCACCTAGCTAAAATGGCTTCTAGTAAGGAGAACTGGGCGGATCCAAAATGCCCATTCGAAGTCAAAGCAGCTCCCGCGTTCGCTTTGGAGGAAGTATCCATACTCACGATAGTAGAAAGTGATTGGAGATCTACAATCTGCCGGTATCTGATAGATGGAGCTCTACCCATGGACAATGAAGAAGCTCGGCGGATAGTCAGGAAGGCAGCCTATTTCTCCGTGATAAATGATTGCCTGTACAGGAAGTCTTTTAGCCACCCCTGGTTGAAATGCATCATACCAGAAGAGGGACAACAGATCCTCAAAGAGTTGCATGAAGGTGTATGTGGAGCTCACGAGGCATCTGCCTCCATTTTGAGGAAATCCAGGTTAGCGGGATTTTATTGGCCTACGGTAGAACTTGATGCTCAAAAGTTTGTGGAGTCTTGCCATAATTGTCAGATTCATGCAAATGAATCACACACTGCTAAACACCTTCAAAGGCCCATCATCGAAGGTCGACCCTTTGCGGTCTGGGGAATTGACATAGTTGGACCATTTCCTCCCACCAGAAGGCAAAGGAAGTATGTTGTAGTGGCTGTGGATCATTTCACCAAATGGGTAGAGGCTGAGGCTATCTCCTCTATCAATGCTGAGCGAATGGTGGAGTTTGTCAAAGATAACATCGTTGGAATGTATGAAGTTCCTCATACGATTATAACTGACAATGGAACGCAATTCAACTGTGCAGAGTTCAAAACTTTCTATGAGGAATTGGGCATTCTGAACAGATTCGCCTCAGTTTATTATCCTCAGTCAAATGGTATGACCGAAGTTACAAACCGGACAATCATTAAAGGAATAAAGAAAAGATTGGGAGAGCATGACAAGAAATGGGTGGATCAGTTAACGAGCGTCCTATGGGCGTATCGCACTACTCCCAGAACAGCTACGGGTGAGACGCCATTCGCCCTTTGTCACGGTGTCGAAGCTGTAATCCCAGTTGAAATACAGATCCCAAGTGACAGAGTTGCATTCTATTGCAAGGATGAAAATAGCCAAAGGTTGAAAGAAAGTCTTGATCAAGTGGAGGAAAGGCGAGAGAAGGCATATGTACGCATGGCGGCTTACAAGCAGCGAATCGCAGCTTATCATGACAAGAATGCCAAACTTGTAAACTTGAATGTGGGAGACCTCGTACTCCGTAAAACAGACAAAATCCAATCCAAGGAAGGAAAAGGAAAGCTGGGGCTCAACTGGATAGGTCCATACAGAATAGTTGACAAGATTGGGTTCGCCACATTTAAGATTCAAGACATGGAGGGAAACACGCTGCCGCGTACATGGAATCTCCAAAATCTCCGCAAATATTTCACCCACAAATAGAATGTAAACAAGGTCTTGAGTACTCTTTTTCCTTTAGTAAGCTTTTTTCCCATGAGGTTTTTCTTATTAAAGGTTTTAATGAGGCTCACATATAAGACCCGCTTGCTGTAATAAAGCGTATCTCCAATCAATAAAAAGCAATTGTTCTATTGTCAATATTCTTTTTAAGTATTTTCTTGCAGTAATATAAATATTCCAGTCTAAAAAAGAAGGGGGGCACCCAACGCTTCCCACACAATACTGCTATCACATAGCTACTTTTTCTCCTCAAAGATAGGAGATCAATCTCATGGGCGAATCAATCCTTAATTGATCACCATTAGAGATAGAGTTAAAACATTTCTCGGACGCGAGATCTTTACACTCTCTTACACCCTTCCCAAAGAAGGGTTCACAAGTCCTAAAGGCGGATCGATTCACCTCAAAGATAGGTAGCAAGACGATCCCTAAGGCAGCTTAACTTCCTCTAAAGGAATAGACCAGCTTCAAACCTTCACGAAGGTTCGCACTATGGAGTATGGCTGGCCACCTACTTCAAAACAAATCCTAAAAGCCTATAAATTTACTTACGCAAACGTAAAAGTAAAATAAATAATAGCAAGGATTAAACAACTTTACTTAAAGTTTTACAAACAAAAATTAAATTAAACATTGATAGGAGCATCCTCCTTAACATTCTTCTCGCCTGATGCGCCTTCTTGAGGGGTTCCTTCTCAACGGCTCCGGATACGCCCAACAAAGAGATTTCCTTTTCCACAGAAGTAGTTCCCTCAAGAGGAAGAGTGCCATCAGTTATCAGCTCCTCACCCGCCTTTGGAGGTACTTCTTCAAGGTCCACCAGCTTGATGCTGGCAGTAGGTTTGCTTTCTTCGGTGGGTCCCTTCATCCATTTCTGAACTTCATCACGGATGTAATCCTTGACGTCCGGGATTTTGCGATATTTAAGGACAACATCCGGATCAGGAACGGCGAACTCCGGATCAGTAAAATCAATCTCAGGATTCGCCAATTGGACGTACGCCATGATCCATTCGCCGTAAAAGAAAGCTTGCTCCACCGCCATGAATTCAGCATCTGCTAAGGCATCCTCATGCTCCTTAGCATCCGCTTCGATCTTTCTCCAACTTTTCTATAGTGGCCTTATCCGCCACACCTTGAAGGAGCTCAGCTTCCATGGCACCCTGATTTACTCAGTGTCAACTTAAACAATTTATATACTGAGTAAATATAACAAGCAACACATACAGATATATATATAGAGAGAGAGTTAGAAGTTACTCAGCACGACTTATCCTGGCTCGGCCTCTCCGCCTACGTCCAGTCCCCAGAATCCCTCCGGGCTTTTTAAATCCAATACTGAGCTCTTTAAAGGTAGAGCACAAACCGTTTACAAGGCAGTTGAATATGCAAGAGTACCGTCCTCTATTCGTCTACTCAACTCCTACTAAGTGCTATAACCGAACACCTAGATTTCTCTACCACTGAGTACTTAAAACCGAGTACTCAGCACAACTCTCTCAAGTTTACAATTGATACAAAACTTGTTCTTTTTCAGACAAAGAACACCTTAGATGATTACAAAATCAATCTAGCTTTTACACAGAGTTAGAAATTTAGTGTAAGATCTTTTCTTGTTTTGATGTGCTTTGTATGTATGCTCTTTTTCACTTATCTTTCGGCCAAGGATCCAAGAAGTGTACTTGTCCTTTTACAGTTGAGGTCTGAAGCATAAATGATTTGAATCCGGAATTATCCGTTGGATTCAAACGGCTTTATGTTGCGACATATTCTGGTCAGCTTCAGATTTGTAGGCCAATTCTGTCGTCTGAATTCTGCAGGCGCCAGGCTTGTCTTCTTCTCGCAGGTTTGTCTTGTAGTGTGGGTTTTGTCATTTAGCCAGCGGACATTTGACCCATGCATCTCGAAATTAACTTTTTTGAGTAATTCCAAGGTTTCTATTATTGGTGCAGACAGTTGTCGGATCTTGTCTTTTAGTAAACGGATCATTGGTGCTGACTTAAAATTATTCCGCATGATTTTGATAATCGTTGTCTTTGATTGTTGCCAATTCCGATACTGAGTTGCCTTTCACTCAGCTTCCACGGTCAGCTTCGTTCTACGAGATATAGTTCCGAAGAAGACTTCTCTTCTTTTATGCTGAGTTGCTCTTCACTCAGCTTCTACGGTCAGCTTCGTTCTGTAAGCTTCGTTCTTGAAGAAGACTTTCCTTCTTTCGTACTGAGTTATTCTTTACTCAGCCTGTGCTATGTTATCATGCTGACTGTGTTCTGTCTAACTTGATTCCTGTTCTTATAAATATTTTTATACTCAACATTGAACAAACGCATTAGTACAATTAAATCAAAGAACTTAAATTTAATTGTCTTAATCATGGATTACTTTAAATAATTTTGTCAAATCAAAATCATGTTGGAAAGGTGTTTCAACAAACTCCCCCATTTTGATGTTGGCAAAATATTTAGTTATGGAACTCAGTTTTGAGATTCCCCATGATTGAATTGTCTTTCGTTCTTCTGAAATTACTCCCCCGTGAGGGTTGCATTAATTTAACTTAATTTATCTCTAAACCTTCCAAGATTTAATTGAGAAAAATCAAAGCATACTTGTACTGACTAAGTTCAATTCTAGACCTTCTAAGATCTAATTCAGATGAGCCTAGGTCAGCTTTTAGAAGAGGTCAATATGTTGGAACATGTGTTTACTCGGTTTGATACACGGTCAGTTTTAGGTATCAGAGAAAGAGATTATATCTATGAATTTACATATCAGAGCAAAGTGTATTCATGTATCAGAGTAAATGTGTGTTGAGAGTTTTTCACATGCATGTTCCCTTTTGATTTTGATTGTTTGTTCATTTAAGACAGTTCAGCATATAGCATATTTAAGTAAGCATCATATGTAGATAAGTCAGTTTAAGTAACGGGGATGCTTAAAATAGATAGATGGTAAGTCAGCATACAAAAATAGAATACAAGCCAAGTTTTAAGATTGACTAAGCTATTTCTTTTTGTTAACTTGGGCTTGATGAGCAGGATTCAGTTTGCTTTTCCCTTTGGCATTTCGTTGTTGCTGACTACCTGATGCTATTTCTTTTTCCCCTGATCTATGCTGAGTTCCATCAGCTTGTTCTTTCTCCCCCGTTTTGCCAGCATCGGGCGGAGGAGGAATGAAAGTGTCGTTGAGAGCAGCACGAGTTAATCTTACTGAGTATGCCTTAAGCTGTTTTGTGCTTTCTCGGAGACCATCGAAAATAGGAATGCCATCGTCTATAACTGATCCAGGGACTCGGATGGATGCACTAAACATGCTCAGAATGTATTCTTGTGACTTCCCAATCCAGGTCAGCGTGTCAGTCAGCCTAGCATAAGCTTGATGATACATTTTGAGCAAGGCCGAATCATAGAACTAACGTTGAGCATTCGTGTGGCGCACATGTTTGAAGGTGGCTTGGGAATATTGCAGGATTTCATTTGTTTTCACCAAGTCAGTATCCATTTCTTCCTTACTCAAGTTGAGTAGACGGATAGCTTCGCTAATTTGCTCAATCGAACACTGAGAAGAGGAGGAAATTAGCGCACGAGTGTCGGTCAGCTCAGAGTGTAGCTTGGTGAAATGATGATCAACCTCAGCAGAGGTAGCATATCCCGTGTTGACTGCAGACAGAGCATTTATTTGGCCTTGGAGGGAATCCATGTGATTCACCATCATTAACTGCAGTTCAGCCAGCTTCACAATGGAGTCTTGCTTGGGTTGTTGAGTTTGAACAGTGGTCATGACACTCACAAGATCTTTGAGACCCTTGATCTCATTCAGGAGCTGAGTGACAGAAGAAAGTTGGGTTGACTCAACATTAGCGAACCCAGCAGCATCGGCATGAGATGTATTCAAATCCTAGAGAATGGATTGAGCTGAGTCAATAATTCGATGCCCAGACTCAGTAGCATTTAGGTAGACATAAGTTGCCTCAGGAGTTCACTCAGTGGCCGGTTGCTTTCCAGTACCAGATGGGCCAACATGATTAACAGCTGGTCTTTTGTTTAAGTCAGCACCTGGAACTGACTGTTCAACATTCTGTGAAATTGGGTGAGGAAGAGGTGGATCGGTGGAGATGTTGACCTGCACAGTCTCATTCTGAAGTTGAGTTGGGGCAGGAGGAGGTACTTCGGAATTTATATGGACATGATTTTCCTTTGCTTGCTCACCTTCTTGAGCAGCTTGAACTTTGAGCTCTTGCTCGGCAGGGATTGGATTTTCAGGGGTCTTGGCTTGTTCCTCAGTATGAGTAACAGAGGCTTGCTTTTGTGTGAACTGTTTCGGAGTTGGCTCTATGACGGAGGAGAAGAATTCATACTGAAGTCCTGTTAGGCCAGTAATTTGTTCTCTAAGGGGAGAATCAGCCAACAGATCTAGGGATTTGGACTTGTAAGCTTTGCGTTTGAAACGCTTTTCAGAGCTGACCGTTTTGGCTTGAGGTAAGGGATCAGCAGCAATTGAGTCAAGAGACTCAGATGAAGAACTGAGCTCTAGATCAGCATTAAGACTGCTCTCAGCTTGAATTCTCTCTGTTTGGTCAGCTTGTAGTTCAGCTGGCTCAGCATCAACTGACTTGGTGCGCTCAGCAGCACCCTTATCTTGCTCATCATCAACATTGGCTGTTTGCTCAGCATCAAACTGTCCTCCAAAATCTCCCAATTCATTTTCCTGGTCAGAAGGAGTTTTCTCAAGGTCAATCTCTTGGCTTCTCACTAAGTGGGAATCGTCGGAGATGGCAAAACCAAGAGGGGCAGCATCAATTGGATTTAGACCAGAAGGTCTCTTCTTCTTCCTCAGAGGTGTTTCTGGAATTTCCTCACTTTCGACTTCCTCAGGCTCAACTGGCCTTTGTTGGTCCCTAGTAATTAGTTCCAAGGGGGGGGGGGGTTAGGAACTAATATAACTTTTTCGCGTTCAATTCTGAGATGACAAGAAGTTATTTTAGGAGTTTCTTAACTCAGCTTTTGGTCAACTTGGTGAGATATGTTTTAAGACAGCTTTAGTCAGATGTTGACTAAAGGTATTTTCTTGTAAGTTAGGAATTGACACTCTTGGAGGTCAGCTTCTAACTCAGCACCACTTATTTACTCAAGGTCAGTTTTGGCAATTTATATGCTGAGTAAATAAAGCAAACAACACATGCAATATAAAAGAGAGTTTAGAGATTGCTCAGTATCACTTATCCTGGTTCGGCCTCTCTGCCTACGTCCAGTCCCCAGAGTCCTCCGGGATTTTTGAATCCAATACTGAGCTCTTTAACGGTAGAGCACAAACCAATTACAAGGCAGTTGAATATGTAAGAGTACCTTCCTCTATTCGTCTACTCAATTCCTACTAAGTGCTACAACCCAGCACCTAGATTTCTCTACCACTGAATGCTTACAACCAAGCACTCAGCTTAACACTCTCAATATTCCTATTGATCACAAACTTGTTCTTTTTCAACTAAAGAACACTTTAGATGATTACAAAACAATCAATCTAGCATTTACACAGAGAATGAAAAGTTGGTGTAAGATCTTTTTGTATTTGAGTGCTTTCAAGATTTTCTCTCTTTGTATTTTTCTTTTAATGCTTCGGTAGTTATTCAAGGTTCTTCATTGTCCTTTTATAGAAGGAAAACTGCAGATTTGGATCGTTTGAATTGTTGTTACCGTTAACACCAAAACGGCTCTTTTGGGGGACAAATTCTGGTCAGCTTCAGTCTGTACCGCCATTCTCTTCCTCTGTTTTCTCCAGGCATCAGATTTTGTCTTCATGTATCAGACTTGTCTTTTTGTGCCAGTTGTCTTTTACCAATAATCCAATGACCCATGTTTCTTGGAATTAGTCTTTTGTGTGTCTTCGAGGTTCCAATTATTGGTGCAGAAGATTGGCAGACTTTGTCCTTTAGTGAACGGATCTTCCATGCTGTCCTGACTGTCACTCAGCTTCATTCGTTATCTCCGAATGTTCTACTTCCAAGCTGAGTTCCTTTTTAGTCAGCTTCGTTCTGGCGACTTTGAAGGAAGCTCCTGATGCTAAGTTTTACTCCACTCAGCTTCTCATACTTTCATGCTGAGTTCCGTTTAACTCAACTTTGGATTATGCTGACTTCTGACCTGTCTTACTTTATATATATATATATATATATATATTTTTTTTTTTGCACTCAATATTGAACAAACACATTAGTACAATTAAATCAAAGCATTTAATTTAATTGCCTCTTAATCATGGATGATTTTGTCAAATCAAAATCTTGTGGAAAGGTGTTTCAACAAACTCCCCCATTTTGATGTTGGCAAAATACATAATTATGGAACTCAGTTATAAGTTACCCCATGATTGGTATTTTTGAAATGACTCCCCCGTAAGGGTTGCACATATTTTCTTAACTTAATTCTAAACCTTCCAAGATTCAATTGAATTATCTTTAAGACATTTGTGTATACTGACTTAGTTTTAATGTTGGATTTTTCAAGATCAGAATTTTTGAGTTTTAAGTCAGCTTTCAAAAATATTAGAAGTATGTTGTTACTCAGTTTATTATCTAAGCGTTTTAGTGTTAATTTATACTGAGTACGTTTTACTTCTTAACTTGTTTGTTCAATTTTATCGACTATATTGAGAAAACAGTACTTGGCATAGATTAAATAAGAAAATAACGCAAACACATACATGAAGGTTTCTATGCATGTTCTAAACAAACATTTACTAGACTACATCTAGTTCTACTTCTTCTTCTTCTGAGTTTGGTGGTCAGCTTGAGCTATTCCTTTACCTTTGTCTTTATTTCCTGGAAGCTGAGTTCCACCTTGAGTTCCAGTTCCACCTTGACTTGTCTCCCCCGTTTTGCCATCATCGGGTTTGTAAAGGAAGGTTTCATTTCGTGCTGCATTAGAAAGGTAATGGGAGTAGCACTGAAGTCGCTTAGTGCTTTCACCCAAACCATCAATAACAGGAACACTGTCATCCTAGACATGCCGAGGAACCCGGAGGGAGCTGCTGATCATGCTAAGTAGGCATTCATGGGATTTGCTCAGCCAGGTGAGCGAGCCGGTGATCTGACCAAAAGATTGATGGTACATCTTGAGCAAGGAAGAATCAAAGAACATCCGCTGGGCATTGTTGATGCGCATGGCTTTCATAATGGCCTGAGAAAAACTCAGGAGTTCACTGTTGGAAACTGGATCAACATCCATCTGTGCCTTGTTGATGTTGAGTAAGCTTACTGCTTCACTCAGCTGGTCAATTGTACACTGAGAGGAGGAGGATACTAGGTCACGCGTACTGGTCAGCTCAACATGAAGCTTGGTAAAGCATTGTTGAAGTTCGGCAGAGGTGGCAAACTCAGCATTGCCAGGGGCGCTTGATTTGGTCAGTTCTTTAGTTAACTTGGTAAAATATCCTTGAAGTTCAGTAGAAGTGACATACCCTGGATTGACTTCCGTTAGCTGTTGAATTTTGCCTTCAAGCGAATTCATATGGTTCGCCATTGTGAGCACCAATTCGGTCAGTTTTGCTATTTGATCTTGATTGGGTTGCCGAGTCTGAACCGTAGTCATGATGCTGACCAGATCCTTCAGTCCTCTGAGTTCATTCAGGAGCTGAGTGATACCTGACAATTAGGAGGACTCAGCTTGAGTAGATTGATTTGCATCATCTTGAGGAAGGTTCAAATCTTGAAGCAAGGACTGAGCAGAAGCAATGATATGGCGTCCTGACTCAGTGGCATTCAAGTATGTGAATGTTGCAGCATGAGACTCAGAGGCTGGTATTGAGCTTGATGGTGGTGGAGGAGTTGGTCCTTTGCCAGATTGAGTACCTTGATTGGTACCTGGACTTTGATTGATTTCAGGAGCTGTGTCATTAACATTCTGAGTTGGAGGTGGAGTTTGATTAGGCATGTTGACCTGCTCATCTTGAATGGGTGAAGTGGAAACAGGATTTGATCCACCTTGAGCAGCTTGGATTGGATCTTTAGGGGTTTTGGCTTGTTCCTCATCCTGAGTAACAGAGGCTTGTTTTTTTACGGGATCTGCTGGAGGTGACTCAGTTTCAGCATCATTCGAGAAATACTGGAACTGGATTGTGGAGAGGTCAGTCTCAATATCATCAATAGGAAAGTTGTCCATAAGATCAATTTGCTTTTGTGCCTTCTTTTTGAGTCTCCGTCGTGTCGGAGCTTTTAGGGATGAAGGGTCAGCTGGAATACCTTCACTGGACTCAGTAGCAACTGTCTCCTCTTCTACATATGGATTCTCAAGTTGCTCAGCATGATCCTGAACAGCAACATTTTCTCCTTCCTCAGCTGTCTCCTCAGCATTATCCTAATGTTGCTCAACATTAGTGGTTTCTTCCTGCTCAACATGAACTTCTTCCTCAGCATGAGTTTCAGCTTCCACTTCTTTCTCAGTTTCTTTTTCTAGGTCAGTTCCATGGCCTTCAGAGATAGCCCCATCTAGGGGATCAGTTTCAACTATTTTTAAGGTGTTAACCTTCTTCCTTTTCATCAAAGGGGATTCAGGTGTTTCTTCTTCAACCTCAGGCTCTTCTGGCCTCTTTCTCTTCTCTGCTGACTCAGCTTTTTCCTTAGCCTTGTCAGCTTTAACTTTTTCTTGAGACGACAGCCTCACCTTCTTTGGGACAGCATGAATGTCTTGGAGCAAGTTTCAAGAGCCTTCCTCTTCTTCTTCTTCTTCTCAGGCTGAGCTGTCTTAGGGGACTCAGCATGAGCCTCCACTTCCTTTTCAGGCTCATTTTCAAGCTCAACTTCTAGTTGCTCAGCTTCTTCTTTTTCCTCAGCATCTCCAACTTCTTCATAGCCTTTCAAGGGTTGATTGTACAATAATCCATCCAGCAGAACTGCAGTGATTTCACTCCCCAAGCTACTTGTTTCATTTATCGTCTCGATCTGCTTGTCCTCGAGAATTTTTGTGATCAGAGAGCCCAAACGGAGTTTCTTACCACCTCGTTGAAGAGCTCCAACTAAGAAGACGGGAAGATTGAGCGGAGTGTAGGTCAGCATGTGCCATATGAAGCACTGCTCGAAGTTAGAGGCAGATGAAGCTGAGCTGAGTTTGGGGAAGATAAAGTTGGTCAGCATGTAGTGGACCATCTTTTGTTCTTTACCCATACAGGTGCTGGGTATTTCACCTTTATGATCCTTGGGTTTACAGAACCCCTTGATCTTCTCAGCCTTGTCTTTTGGCACTTTCTCTTTTGTTGTTCTAAACTCAATTCCTTCGTCTGGTAAATCTAGTAAGGTGGCTAGATAGGTAGGGGTTACGGTGATTTTCTGACCTTTAACTGAGGTCTCCAAATAATCAGAATCATCTTCATCAACATGTAGATTCGAATAGAATTCCCGTACTAACCTAGGATAGGTTGTTCCAGAGAGAGAGAAGAGACCAGTCCACTTGTTCTTCTCGATCCAGTCACAAAATGGTTTTTCAGAGGTGACGAATCCTGAGAACCATCTGCATTTCAGAACCTCCAGATTGTTGACCTTTTTGTGTACTTTGATCATCTTTCTTTCTATTTGCGTCGAAGGACCCGCGGGGTCAGCCTGAGTGGGTTTGCCAGAGGTTTGGCCAGGTTGAGTAGGAAGGTTAGGGATTTTGTTTTTGCCGGGAGCCATTTTTGCAAATGAGGGTTTTGAGGTTTTATGGAGAGAGGGAGGTTCGACTATAGGAGATCACAAGCGTAAAGAGTGATGAGTGAGGATCCTTCCACTTTTTATATAGATTTCCGACGGCCCCTATTTATTATCTAGCCGTTTTACCTAGGGACGTTCAACCGACAGAGATTCTGTCATTTATGACATCTTCGGCGCATGGGTTTTGCCATTAATGTGCGTCTTTCCAAGGTGCCAGAAGTTACACGTGTAGGTATTTTACGCGAGTGGGTTACTTTTTGATTTTGCTAGAATTCGAAGCATTCGCGGTGTTGAGTACCTAGTTTTTGTTAACATGATTTTTCTTTCTTCAAATAACTTAACATACGTTGATTACTCAGCATGTACTTCTACTCAGCATAAGGTGATTACTCAATATTTGTATCTACTCAGTATAATCACATAACGTATATGTCAACTTAGCATAGGGTGATCATTTCAAACTTTGGTGAATAGAAGTTTCTTATTTGTTAATTTACTCGGCATGGTAGTTGCACAAACATTCAACATTTCACTCATCATGGCAATCACTCAACATTCAATTTTTCATGTAGATTTACTTAGAGTGGATTTGACATACCGATGGCTTCCCTTAGTATATTGAATTGTTCTCGTGCCAAGGGCTTAGTGAAGATATCTGCAAGCTGTTCATTTGTTGGCACATAGGTCAGCTTGATCTCATCTTTTAGTACGTGATCTCTGATGAAGTGATGTCTTATGCTAACATGCTTCATCCTGCTGTGTTGGACTGGATTCTTAGATAAATCAATGGCACTCTTGTTATCACATTTGATCTCTATCGTCTTTGTTTTGACTCCATAATCTTCAAGTTGTTGCTTTATCCATAGGACTTGTGCAACACAGCTTCCAGCAGCCACGTACTCAGCTTCGGTTGTAGACAGGGCTACGGATGATTGCTTTTTGCTGAACCAAGATACTAGACAGCTTCCGAGGAAATGACATCCTCCCGAAGTACTCTTCCGTTCTAGCTTATCTCGTCCATAGTCAGCATCAGTATATCCAGTGAGAGTGAAGTCATTTGAGGTTGGATACCATAGACCTGCATCAACTGAGCTTTGCAAGTATCTAAAAATTCTTTTCACAGCAGTTAGATGAGATTCCCTGGGGTCAGCTTGATATCTAGCACAATAACATACTGAGTACTGAATATCAGGTCTACTAGCTGTGAGATAGAGTAAAGAACCTATCATACCTCGATAGAGTTTACTATCAACTGACTTACTCTTCTCATCCTTGCATAGGACAGTATCAGTACCCATGGGGGTTGATATTGGTTTGCAATCTACCATGCTGAATTTCTTTAACATTTCCTTGGTGTACTTAGACTGACTTATAAAGATGCCATTCTTACCTTGCTTGATTTGAAGTCCAAGGAAAAAGTTGAGTTCACCCATCATCGGCATTTCAAACTCACTTTGCATCTGTTGGCTAAATTCTTTGCACAAAGACTCGTCAGTAGCACCAAATATTATATCATCTACATATATCTGTGCAAGTAGGGTATGTTTACCCTTTTTCTTAATAAACAAGGTTGTGTCAGCTTTTCCCTTGACATAGTTCCTGGTCAGCAGGAAATTGGTCAACCTCTCATACCAAGATCTTGGAGCTTGTTTCAGGCCATACAGGGCCTTTTTGAGTTTATAAACGTGGTTTGGAAACTTTGAATCTTCAAACCCAGGAGGTTGATTAACATATACCTCTTCGTCTATAAAGCCATTTAGAAACGCACTTTTTACATCCATTTGGTATAGTTTAAAATTCATGAAACTAGCATAGGCACACAATATACGTATAGCTTCTAGCCTAGCAACAGGTGCAAATGTTTCTCCATAGTCTATACCTTCTTGCTGACTATAGCCTTGGGCTACAAGTCGGGCTTTGTTTCTGATCACATTTCCATGCTCATCTAGTTTATTTCTAAAGACCCACTTGGTTCCTATGGGCTTTTGATTCCTAGGTCTAGGTACTAGATCCCATACCTCATTTCTGGTGAATTGGTCAAGTTCTTCTTGCATGGCATTTATCCAATATTCATCTTGCTCAGCATCAGCAAAATTCTTTGGCTCAAGGATTGAGACGAAGGCAACATTGCTAAGGTACTTTCTAAGCTGATCTCTGGTCATCAACTTGTTGTTGGCAGCATCAAGAATGGCCTGTTCTGTATGTCCTCTTGGGATCTTTATTTCCTTGGGCAATGTTGAGTTGTTTGGAAGAGGTGTTTCTACAATCTCTACAGGAATAGATTGGTCAGCAAATGATATTTCACTTTCTTGCTTACCTTGGGTCAGCTTCTGTATAGATGAACCAGAGGCTTCTGGTTGATCAGCGGAAGCTGAGCTTGGTTCATCTTCTTCAAGCTGAGCTGACTTACCTGTAGGGTCAGTTTCATCGAACTCAACATGTACAGACTCTTCTACAATTTGAGTTCTTTTGTTAAATACTCTATATGCTTTACTGTTTGTTGAGTACCCTAAAAAGATCGCTTCGTCAGCTTTAGCATCAAATTTTGCGAGGTTGTCTTTTGTATTGAGTATAAAGCATTTACACCCAAAGGCACGAAAGTATCCAATGTTGGGCTTTCGTCCTTTCCAAAGCTCATATGGGGTTTTCTTAAGTATAGGTCTAACTAGAGCCCTATTCAGTATGTAACATGCCGTGTGAACAGCTTCACCCCAGAAGTACTTTGGAAGCTTATTTTCACTCAGCATTGTCCTAGCTATTTCGACAATAGTTCTATTTTTCCTTTCAACAACCCCATTTTGTTGAGGTGTTCTAGGAGCGGAGAAATTATGGTCAATACCACTGGTTTCACAGAATTCATCAAACTGTTGGTTTTTGAATTCTCCACCATTGTCGCTTCTAATGTGAGCTACTCTTAGGTCTTTGTCATTTTCAAGCTTTTTAATCAGTGTGGTAAACATCTCAAAAGTTTCATCCTTGCTACTCAGCAAGATGATCCAAGTGTACCGAGAGAAATCATCTACAATAACCAAGGAAAATTTCTTACCTCCCAAGCTGAGTGGCTGGATAGGTCCGAAGAGATCCAAGTGTAGTAATTCCAATGGTCTTTCGGTTGAGACAATGTTTTTGCTATGAAATGAATTTTTAGTTTGTTTGCCTTGCTGACAAGCTTTACACAGTTGATCTTTTTCAAACTTTAATTTGGGTAATCCCTCAACTAATTGCTTTCTAGCTAATTTGGCAAGAAGGTCCATGCTGACATGCCCAAGTCTTCTATGCCATAGCCAGGAGTTGTCCTCTTTAGACACTAAGCATATGTTTTTAGAAAACTGTTTTTCTAAGTTCAACATGTATACATTTTCTACACGAGGGGCAGTTAAGATCAATTCATTTGTATTTCCCTCGAGTATTTGACACTTAGTATCATCAAATACAACCTTTCTGCCACTCTTGCAAAGCTGAGCTACACTCAGCAGATTGTATTTGAGACCTTTAACTAGGGAGACAGACTCAATGGTTGGGTTACCTCCGATAGTAGCTGAGCCGACTATCTTACCCTTCTTGTTGTCTCCAAAGCTTACGCTTCCACCTCGTTTAAGCTCTAGTGTGATGAACTGAGTTTCATCACCTGTCATCTGTCTTGAACATGCGCTGTCTATATACCAAAGCTTTGATTTCTCCACGCATGTCAAGCTGACCTGCATTTTAAACTATTCGTTTTTAGGTACCCAATTCTTTTTGGGTCCTTTCTTGTTAGTGTAAACAGGTGCAAAGTCATATTTTAACTTGTGACGACATACATTTGTAGTATGGCCACTTTTACCACAAAAGCCACACGTAGTTGCCCTTTTAGGGTGATATTGAGTGTGGTCAGCATTGTTGTGCTGAGCATGCCAGCATACCTTGGTAGTATGACCTTTCTTACCACAGAAGTCACATTGGACAGTCTGTTTGTTATGCCAGCACACAGCTTTTGTGTGTCCTTTCTTCCCACAACAGCTACATTGAGTACACTGTTTATGCTGACCAGTACCTGAGTACTCAGCATGGGGTTTATTCTTAGTTGAACCTTTTATTTGGTTCTGTAAAGTTGTGACATCCTTTCCAAGTTTCTTTGACTCAGTTTGAACTTCCGTGACAAACTCATGTATGATTTGCATGTTGGTATGTAAGTCAGAGTTGTCCTGGAGGAGATATCGGAGGTCACTCAGCTTGACCTCTTCAATCTCGTCACACCGCCTGCTGAGTGCTTTAATCTTTTTGTTACACTTCTTAGTTAGTGCATATAAGTCACTCAGGGCATTTACCATTTCGTTTCTAAGCAAAAGTAAGGATGTTACCTCATTGTTGTTTTCCTCCTGCTCGGAATCTTCAGAGAGGTCAGCTTGCTCAGATTGGGATTGGTCAGCTCCATCATCTGCCATGAAACATATGTTGGCTATTTCATTTTGCTCAGCTTCAGATGATGTTGACACATCACTATCACTCCATGTGGCTACCATAGCCTTTTTGCTTCCCTTCTTCTCCTTTTTGAGGTTGGGACAGCTTGACTTGATGTGCCCAGTTTGATGACACTCAAAACATGTGACAGACTTCGAGCTGTCCTTCTTGTACTTGTCACTTGACTCGGCTTTATACTTGTCATTTCTTCTAAATGACCTTTTGCCGTTTCTATCATTCCTCCTGAACAGCTTCTTCATCTTTCTGGTGAACATGGCTATTTCCTCATCATCAGTTGACTCAGCTTCAGTCGAGTCAGCTTTCATGACAAGTGACTTTTGTTTCTTATCTTCTGATTTTTCTTTCTCTTTAGCTTCAAAGTTTTTCATAGAGATTTCATGGGTCAGCAGGGATCCGATCAGCTCATCATATTTATAGGTAGTCAAGTCTTGAGCTTCTTCTACAGCTGTTTTCTTTGCTTGCCAGCTCTTAGGCAGACTTCTCAGGATTTTCTTCACCTGTTCCTCTTCAGTGAAGTTCTTTCCAAGCCTTTTTAGCTCGTTTATAATATTTGTGAACCTTGCGTTCATTTCTGAGATGTCTTCATTCTCATTCATCTCAAACAGCTCGTAGAGTCTCATATGTTGATTGACTTTAGACTCCTTAACTTTGCTTGTGCCTTCATAGGTTACTTCAAGCTTCTTCCAAATCTCTTGTGCTGACTCACAACCTGAAATCTTATTGTATTCTGCAGCATCTAACGCACAGTGAAGCATGTTTATAGCCGAAGCATTATTTTGTAATTTTCTGAGGTCATCCTCTGTCCACTCAGCCTCACTTTTAACAATTTTCTCATTGTTAACATTTTTGTATGGCACATGTGGACCTTGAACAATTGCAAGCCATGCACTCATGTTTGTGGCTTGAATAAAATTCTTCATCCTATTCTTTCAGAATGTATAATTTGACCCAAAGAATAGGGGAGGTCTAGTGATTGATAATCCCTCAGGGATTATCTGTGTTGTTTGGTTTCCTGGAAGGAACCGAGTGCTATTCTCACCCATTTTTAGGGATCAGCTCAAGATTGTTAAATCTTTGAGTAGTGAGCTTTGGCTCTGATACCACTTGTTGGTCCCTAGTAATTAGTTCCAAGGGGGGGGGGGGGGGGTTAGGAACTAATATAACTTTTTCGCCTTCAATTCTGAGATGACAAGAAGTTATTTTAGGAGTTTCTTAACTCAGCTTTTGGTCAACTTGGCGAGATATGTTTTAAGACAGCTTTAGTCAGATGTTGACTAAAGGTATTTTCTTGTAAGTTAGGAATTGACACTCTTGGAGGTCAGCTTCTAACTCAGCACCACTTATTTACTCTAGGTCAGTTTTGGCAATTTATATGCTGAGTAAATAAAGCAAACAACACATGCAATATAAGAGAGAGTTTAGAGATTGCTCAGTATCACTTATCCTGGTTCGGCCTCTCTGCCTACATCCAGTCCCCAGAGTCCTCCGGGCTTTTTGAATCCAATACTGAGCTCTTTAACGGTAGAGCACAAACCAATTACAAGGCAGTTGAATATGCAAGAGTACCTTCCTCTATTCGTCTACTCAACTCCTACTAAGTGCTACAACCCAGCACCTAGATTTCTCTACCACTGAATGCTTACAACCAAGCACTCAGCTTAACACTCTCAATATTCCTATTGATCACAAACTTGTTCTTTTTCAACTAAAGAACACTTTAGATGATTACAAAACAATCAATCTAGCATTTACACAGAGAATAAAAAGTTGGTGTAAGATCTTTTTGTATTTGAGTGCTTTCAAGATTTTCTCTCTTTGTATTTTTCTTTTAATGCTTCGGTAGTTATCCAAGGTTCTTCATTGTCCTTTTATAGAAGGAAAACTGCAGATTTGGATCGTTTGAATTGTTGTTACCGTTAACACCAAAACGGCTCTTTTGGGGGACAGATTCTGGTCAGCTTCAGTCTGTACCGCCATTCTCTTCCTCTGTTTTCTCCAGGCGTCAAATTTTTTCTTCATGCATCAGACTTGTCTTTTTGTGCCAGTTGTCTTTTACCAATAATCCAATGACCCATATTTCTTGGAATTAGTCTTTTGTGTGTCTTCGAGGTTCCAATTATTGGTGCAGAAGATTGGCAGACTTTGTCCTTTAGTGAACGGATCTTCCATGCTGTCCTGACTGTCACTCAGCTTCATTCGTTATCTCCGAATGTTCTACTTCCAAGCTGAGTTCCTTTTTAGTCAGCTTCGTTCTGGCGACTTTGAAGGAAGCTCCTGATGCTAAGTTTTACTCCACTCAGCTTCTTATACTTTCATGCTGACTTCTGTTTAACTCAGCTTTGGATTATACTGACTTCTGACCTGTCTTACTTTATATATATATATTTTTTCACTCAATATTGAACAAACACATTAGTACAATTAAATCAAAGCATTTAATTTAATTGACTCTTAATCATGGATGATTTTGTCAAATCAAAATCTTGTGGAAAGGTGTTTCAACAGTCTTTTCTCTGCTGACTTAAGTATCTGCTGTTCTTGCTCAGCATCCACTTTCTTAGCACTGGAGATTATTCTCAGCTTCCTAGTAACTGTGTTGACATCCCTTGCTGACTGATCAGCTTTTCACTTTTTATCCTGCCTGGTGCGGTCAGTACAGGGTTGCTCCATAACCTTCTTTCCCTTCTTAGTCGGCATAGCTTGTGCGCCTTTTTTAGCATCAACCTCTTCCTCATTTTCTTCCACAATCCCCTTTCCTTTCTTAGACTTGAGAGGTTGGTTGTATGCTAACCCGAACAATAGGGCTGCCGTAATCTCAGTTCCCCATGACTCAGTTTCACCGACCGTGCTCACCTGATAGTCTTCAAGAATTCTTGTGATGAGGGAGCCCAACCTGAGTTTCCCAGTACTTCGTTGGAGTGCACCGACAAGAAAAATGGGCATATTTAGTGGTTGGTAGGTCAGCATGTGCCAGATAAAATTCTGCTCGAAGTTGGAGGCAGATGAGGCTGGGTTTATTTTACGAAAGATAAAGTTGGTCAAGATGTAATGAGCCATCTTTTGATTTTGACCCATACATGTGCTGACTATTTCTCCCTTATGGTCCTTAGGTTTACAAAACTCAACTGGGTAGTCAAGTTTGACGTTTGTGGTTCTAAATTCTTTTCCTTTGTTGGGCAGTTTTAGTAAAGTTGCAAGGTAAGACGGAGTTACCGTGATGTCCTTGCCCGAGACCTTTGTGACTAGATGGTCAACGTTGTCCTTATCTACCTTCAGATTCGAATAGAATTCCCTTACTAATCGTGGGTAAGCTTTACCGGAGAGAGAGAATAATTCCGACCACCCGTTTTTGGAGATCCATTCGCAGAACGGCTTTTCAGCGATTACAAAACTCGGAGAGAACCACCGGCAACGAAGTACCTCACAGTTCTTGACATTGTCGTAAACCGTAAGAAATTCCCTTTTCTGAGGTTGCTTATCTTCCTTCTTCTTCTTCTTTTTCGAAGAGGTTGCGAGGTCAGCTTGGGGGCTCTTGCTCGGAGTTTGGTCATGTTGACCGTGTCCTTGAGACTTGGTGGGAGTCTCGACGTATTCCTGTTGAGCAGGAGATGGAGGGTTTTCATCGGAGTGAATGCCGTCATAATCAGCTCCGGAGATGTTTTGGGAATCCGACATGATTTTTAGGGATTCTTTGAGAGTATTTGAAGATTAGGGATTTTGGATAGAAATCAATTTGCCAGAGATTTCAAAGTGTAAAGAGATGTGAGTGGGAATTCGTCCATTATTTATAGAGGGTCGTCTTGATCTGGAACGTTGAAGTAGCCGTTTTACCTCGAGATGATCAAACGACAATAATCTGGCATTTATGACATGTTCAGCGCATTTGTTTTCTTAATTATTGTGATTACGTCATCCTAGGTGGGTATTTATGGCGCGTGTGCTAGCTTTTAAAGTTAAATGGATTTTACTCAGTATTTAGAATTCTAAACGTTTGAGATACTGAGTGCTCAGTTTTATGTAGAGGAAGTTTTCACACAGAAGTAACTCAGTCTATAGTAATCACTCAGCATGTATATCTAGTCAGCATAGGGTGATTCTTATGTTATTCAGTTTAGCTCAGTTTGAGTAAGTTACTTAGCATGCAATAACTACTCGGCATATAGTATAATCACTCAATATTGATCAAGAATTTATTAAACAGGATTACACATACCGATGGCTTCCCTGAGTATGCTGAATTGCTCATGAGCCAAAGGCTTAGTGAAGATATCTGCAAGCTATTCATCTGTTGGTACGTAGGTCAACTTGATCTCACCTTTGAGTACATGATCTCTGATGAAGTGATGCCTTATGCTGACATGCTTCATCCTGCTGTGCTGGATTGGATTCTTAGATAGGTCAATAGCGTTTTTGTTATCGCATTTGACTTCAATTATTTCTGTTTTAACTCCGTAATCCTCAAGCCGTTGCTTAATCCATAAGACTTGGGCCACACAGCTTCCAGCAGCAATGTACTCAGCTTCAGTTGTAGACAGGGCAACTGATGACTGCTTCTTGCTGAACCAAGACACTAGACAGCTTCTAAGGAATTGACATCCTCTAGGAGTGCTCTTACGTTCTAGCTTGTCTCGTCCATAGTCAGCATCAGTGTATCCAATGAGTGTGAAGTCATTTGAGTTTGGATACCACAGACCTGCATTAACTGAGCTCTGCAAATATCTAAAAAAAATTTCACAACTATAAGGTGTGATTCTCTGGGGTCAGCTTGATATCTAGCGCAATAGCATACTGAGTACTGAATATCAGGTCTACTAGCAGTAAGATAGAGTAGAGAGCCAATCATACCTCGATATAACTTACTGTCTACAGACTTACCTTTCTCGTCAGCACAAAGGACAGTATCAGTACCAATTGGGGTTGATATGGGCTTACATTCTTCCATATCAAACTTCTTTAACATTTCTTTGGCGTATTTAGACTGACTAATGAAGATGTCGTTCTTCCCTTGCTTGATTTGTAGTCCTAGGAAGAAGTTGAGTTCGCCCATTATAGACATTTCGAACTCAGTTTGCATCTGTTTGCTAAATTCTTTGAACATAGATTCATCAGTAGCACCAAATATTATATCATCTACGTAAATTTGTGCCAGCAGGGTATTTTTACCCTTTTTCTTAATGAATAAGGTTGTGTCAGCTTTGCCTCTGACATAGTTCCTGGTCAGCAGGAAATTGGTCAACCTTTCATACCAAGCACGAGGTGCTTGTTTCGGGCCGTACATGGCCTTTTTGAGTTTATAAACGTGGTTTGGAAACTTTGGATCTTCAAACCCAGGAGGCTGACTAACATATACCTCTTCGTTTATAAATCCATTAAGAAAAGCACTTTTGACATCCATTTGATATAGTTTGAAATTCATGTAACTAGCATAAGCACATAAAATACGTATAGCCTCTAACCTAGCAACGGGTGCAAAGGTCTCACCATAGTCAATGCCCTCTTGCTGACTATAGCCTTGGGCTACAAGTCGGGCTTTGTTTCTAACTACGTTGCCTTGCTCATCTAGTTTATTCCTAAAGACCCACTTAGTTCCTATGGTCTTTTGGTTCCTAAGTTTTGGTACTAAATCTCATACCTCATTTCTTTTGAACTGATCAAGCTCCTCTTACATAGCGTTGATCCAGTGTTCGTCGTGCTCAGCATCTGCAAAACTCTTTGGCTCACGAACTGAGACGAATGCAACATTGCTGAGATACTTTCTAAGCTGTTCTCTTGTCATCAGCTTGTTGTCAGCAGCATCAAGAATGGACTTCTCCAAATGTCCTCTTGGAATTTTGATTTCTTTGGGCAATGTTGAGTTGTTTGGAATAGGTGTTTCTACAATACCCTTTTTATTGTCTCCGAAGCTTACGTTTCCACCTCGTTTAAGCTCAAGTGTGATGAACTGAGTTTCATCACCAGTCATGTGCCTCGAGCATGCGCTATCAATATACCACAGTTTTGATTTCTCAACGCATCTCAGGCTCACCTGCATTTTAAACTATTCATTTTTAGGTACCCAATTCTTTTTGGGTCCTCGTTGGTTAGCATAAATAGGTGCAATATCATGTTTTAGTTTGTGACGACATATATTTATTGTGTGGCCTTGTTTACCACAGAAGTCACAATGAGTTACCCTTTTAGGGTGACTTTATTTTTTGTCAGCACCATTGTGCTGAGCATGCCAACATACATTAGTGGTATGCCCTTTCTTTCCGCAGAAGTCACATTGGACAATCCTCTTGTTATACCAACACTCATCTATTGTGTGTCCCCTTTTCCCACAACAGTCACAATGAGTGAACTGTCTATGCTGACCAGTACCTGAGTACTCAGCATGGGATTTATTTGACCCTTTTATTTGGTTATGTAGGTTTGTGACATCCTTTTTCAGTTTCTTTGAATCTGATTGGACTTCCGAGACAACCTTGTGCATAATTTCCATGTTGCTATGCAACGTTGAGTTGTCTTGGAGAAGATATCGAAGGTCACTAAGTTTGACCTCTTCAATATCGTCACACCGCCTGCTGAGTGCCTTTATTTTCTTATTGCGCTTTTTAGTTAGTGTATATAAATCACTCAGAGCGTTAACCATTTCATTTCTAAGCAAGTGTAAGGATGTTACCTCATTTGAGTATTCCTCCTGTTCAGATTCTTCAGAGAGGTCAGCTTGCTCAGATCGAGTATGGTCAGCAGCGTCATCGGCCATGAAGCATATGTTTGCTGACTCGGTGGCATCAGCTTCAGATGATGTTGACTCATCACTGTCACTCCATGTGGCCACCATTGCCTTTTTGCTTCCCTTCTTTTCTTTCTTCAGATTAGGGCAGCTTGACTTAATGTGCCCAGTTTGATGGCACTCAAAGCACGTGACAGGCTTGGAGCTGTCCTTCTTGTATTTGTCACTAGACTCGGCTTTGTACCTATCGCCTCTTCTAAATGGCTTCTTGCTGTTCTTTTCATTCTTTCTGAACAGCTTCTTCATCTTCCTTGTGAACATGGCCATTTCCTCATCATCTGATGAGTCAGCTTCGGTTGAGTCAGCTTTCATGACAAATGATTTTTGTTTCTTGTCCTCTGACTTTTCTTTTGCTTCAAAGTTTTTCATAGAGATCTCATGAGTCAGCAGAGATCCGATCAGCTCATCATATTTATATGTGGTCAAATCTTGAGCTTCCTCCACAGCCGTTTTCTTAGCTTGCCAGCTCTTGGGTAAGCTTCTCAAGATTTTCTTCACCTGCTCTTCTGCAGTGAAGTTCTTGCCGAGTCTCTTCAACTCATTTATGATGTTGGTGAATCTAGCGTTCATTCCAGAGATGTCCTCATTGTCATTCATCTTGAACAGCTCGTATAATCTCATATGTTGGTTCACCTTTGATTCCTTGACCTTGCTTGTACCTTCATAGGTTACTTCAAGCTTTTTCCAAATCTCCTGTGCTAACTCGCAACCTGAAATCTTATTGTACTCTGTAGCATCTAGAGCACAGTGAAGCATATTGATAGCCGAAGCGTTATTTTGTAATTTCTTAAGGTCATCTTCTGACCACTCAGTTTCACTCTTAACAACTTTCTCATCGTTAACAGTTTTATAAGGCACATATGGGCCTTGAACTATTGCAAGCCATGCACTCATGTTTGTGGCTTGAATAAAGTTCTTCATCATATTCTTCCAGAAAGTATAATTAGATCCAAAGAATAGGGAAGGCCGACTAATTGATAATCCTTCAGGGAGTATCTGTGTTGTTTGGTTCCCTGGAAGGAAACGAGTGCTGTTCTCAGCCATTTATCGGGATCAGCTCAAGATAGTTATATCTTTGAGTAGTGAGCTATTAGGCTCTGATACCACTTGTTGGTCCCATGTGATTAGTTCCAAAGGGGGGGTTAGGAACTAATATAACTTTTTCGTTTTAATTAATTATGCTGACTTAATATAATTCTTTGAGTTTTACAACTCAGCTTTGGTCAGCACGGCCGAGTGAGGCGTAAGACAGTTTTAGTCAGATACTGACTAGAGCTGTTTTACTTGCGAGTTGGGAAATGACACTTTTGTGGTCAGCTTCCAACTCAGCACTCTGATTTACTCAGTGTCAGCTTAAACAATTTATATACTGAGTAAATATAACAAGCAACACATACAGATATATATATATATATATAGAGAGTTAGAAGTTACTCAGCACGACTTATCCTGGTTCGGCCTCTCCGCCTACGTCCAGTCCCCAGAATCCCTCCAGGCTTTTTAAATCCAATACTGAGCTCTTTAAAGGTAGAGCACAAACCGTTTACAAGGCAGTTGAATATGCAAGAGTACCGTCCTCTATTCGTCTACTCAACTCCTACTAAGTGCTATAACCAAACACCTAGATTTCTCTACCATTGAGTACTTAAAACCGAGTACTCAGCACAACTCTCTCAAGTTTACAATTGATACAAAACTTGTTCTTTTTCAGACAAAGAACACCTTAGATGATTACAAAATCAATCTAGCTTTTACACAGAGATAGAAATTTGGTGTAAGATCTTTTCTTGTTTTGATGTGCTTTGTATGTATGCTATTTTTCACTTATCTTTCGGCCAAGGATCCAAGAAGTGTACTTGTCCTTTTATAGTTGAGGTCTGAAGCAGAAATGATTTGAATCCGGAATTATCCGTTGGATTCAAACAGCTTTATCTTGCGACATGTTCTGGTCAGCTTCAGATTTGCAGGCCAATCCTATCGTCTGAATTCTGCAGGCGCCAGGCTTGTCTTCTTCTCGCAGGTTTGTCTTGTAGTGTGGGTTTCGTCATTTAGCCATCGGACATTTGACCCATGCATCTTGAAATTAACTTTTTTGCGTAATTCCAAGGTTTCTATTATTGGTGCAGACAGTTGTCGGATCTTGTCTTTTAGCAAACGGATCATTGGTGTTGACTTAAAATTATTCCGCATGACTTTGATAACCGTTGTCTTTGATTGTTGCCAATTCCGATACTGATTTGCCTTTCACTCAGCTTCCACGGTCAGCTTCGTTCTGCGAGATATAGTTCCGAAGAAGACTTCTCTTCTTTTATGCTGAGTTGCTCTTCACTCAGCTTCTACGGCCAGCTTCGTTCTATAAGCTTCGGTCCTGAAGAAGACTTTCCTTCTTTCGAACTGAGTTATTCTTTACTCAGCCCGTGCTATGTTATCATGCTGACTGTGTTCTGTCTAACTTGATTCCTGTTCTTATAAATATTTTAATACTCAACATTGAATAAACGCATTAGTACAATTAAATCAAAGCACTTAAATTTAATTGTCTTAATCATGGATTACCTTAAATAATTTTGTCAAATCAAAATCATGTTGGAAAGGTGTTTCAACAAATGAGTCCTCCAAATCTCCCTTTAGCATTGACATTGCACAAATTGTAGTCTAGTAAAACTTGGTTCAGCTTGTTTACTTATCTATTAACCAATCTAGTCTCCATCAAGAACACAAAATCTGGGCCATGAACCTTCAGAAGGTTGCTGAAGGCACGGAATGTCCAGGGGTTGCCCAGTCCCTGGACATTCCAGCTTAAGATTTTCATTATTGTCGGTGGGCTTGCTCAGCAAGCACCGCCGCTACTGAATTGAGAATCTCCATCTCTGCATCATTATGGTAGCGTTTAATCATGTTTTGATCATCAATCTCCATACCTTCAATTGTTTCATCTTCTCTCTATCTTTTAAAGTTAGTTTCCCCTCCTTTTCCTTCCTCACATCCATCAACACCACATTTCCCTGTATTACCTCCCGAGCTTTGAGAGCGTGCAATCTTTTTGAATTTTCTATAGTTGCAGCCATCAGCTTTTTTAATAGTATCTGTACCCATCACATCTTCACTCAGTGTCTTCTGGATATCCCTTTTTTTAGTTTCTATTGGGGGCTGGCTGTAGGCTATTATCTGATATCTTCAAAGGTAGCTCTTCTTCACTATTTTTTTGATCTCTCACATTTCTAGGGTCAGCCATAGAAGTAACATTTTCGTGGGTAGATTCAAGAGGCTCCTCATTATTCAAGGTCAATTGGAGCTTCCGTCTGGCTACGCTAGATTTGAGGGTGTGTTAGACCTATTGCCCGAGCTCACATTCCCTGTTGTTGTTCTATTTTGACCCTTCCAAGTTCCATAGGATTTACACTTAAACGGAGAGGCTCTGAGGGTAGGGGCGAAAGGCCAATTATCACCTACATCTTCCTGATCTTTTGTAACAAAGTCATCTAGTACATGCCCAATCAGACCACATAAATAGCAAAAGTTTGGAAGTTTTTCGTACCTGAAATAGACCCAGCAAGTCATCCCCACGTTGTTACGGATGTACGCCCCCTTGCAAGCGCCCTATTTACATCAATCACCACACGAACCCTGATACAGCTACCCAAGGTTCTAATATCCTCCTCTTGGATCATAACAACCTTTCCAATTTTGCTAGCAACCAGGTGAATGGATCACTGGTCTCTTCTGTCCAATGGAAGGTCATGTATCCTTTGTTGGTCCCTTATAACGTGACAATATTAGTTCCAAGGGGGGGGGGGGGTTAGGAACTATTTAAAAAATTTCACGTATGGCTGACTACTAATTTTGAACTTAGACTTTCTTGAAGTCTTTTAGCACGGTGAGACTGAGTAAGTTTTAGATACAAGCTTAGTCAACAGGTGACTAAGTCTGAATCTATCCTTGATTCAGGAGATAGCACTTGAGTCTATTCCTGAACTCAGCTTCTCAGTTCACTCAACTCAGCTTAGGTTCTTTTTAGCGTTTAATTAGGCAGTGTTATAGCAAGCAATAATTTTAAGGAGATAAGGGTTAGAAAGATATTACTCAGTAGACGTATCCTGGTTCGGCCTCTCCGCCTACGTCCAGTCCCCCGGAATTCCTTTCGAGCTTTTTAAAATCCTCTACTGAGCTCTTTAAAGGTAGAGCACAAATCTTTTACAATAGAAAGCTGAGTATACAAGAGTACCTTCCTCTATTCCTCTACTCACTCCTATTTCTACCGCTGAGTACTATGACCGAGTACTCAGCTTCTCCTTTCTATACTTTTAGAAATGATAAGTGTTTGTTTGTCCTAAACAACAATTGCTAAGACACTTTAGATGATTTGGATCACTCTAGACTTTTACACAGAATTAGAATTGGTGTAAGATTTGCTTTACTATTCTCACAGAACTTCGAATATCAATTTGGTCAGCGTTTCGACTTGATTGAAGATCTGCATCGAATGAAGCGTTTGAGTGGCCTATTTATAGTGACACTTGATGCACCGGTGATTTCGAATTTTGAAATAACCGTTAGAGGGAAACGGCTTCCTGTCCCTTTCACTCAGTACGTGCTTAGCGTCCTCAGCCAATCAAATTCTTGTATCTTCTGTCTTCGGCAGTGCACAGCAGCTTTCCGTCAGACAAAACAGAATGTCTCCACATTTATGGTAAAGTCTTCCAGACAGCTTTCTGCGTCTTCTGAACTTTACCCAAAGTAGAAATACTTTGTCTTCAAGTTTATTCAGGTCATCCGCTGACCTGACTTTCTTGTCGCTCAACTCAGCAACTTCGTCTTAAAGCTTTTGGTCGAAGGCTTCTAGATCCTTCTCATTGCTGGGCTTGCGTTTTACTCAGTACGAGCAGCGTTTTGATCTGCTTGGGCCGTAAGGCTTTGATTCGTTGACTTGACTTTATCTTGTGGGCCTTTGGGCCATTTAACTTAATGTCTTATAAATTAAATAACTCAACATTGAACAAAACACATTAGTTTAAATAAATCAAAGCATTTAAATTTAATGTGTTAGAATATTTTTATCATGGAGATTTAATTTAAATAATTTTGTCAAATCAAAATCTTGTGGAAAGGTGTTTCAACATCCTTACCCAAAAACTGCAGTGGTTGATTTCGATTTCTGATGGTTGTTCGAAGCCTTGCACCTCTGTCATAAGAATCAGCTGTCTATTAAATTGCCATGGTCCGTTCAGCAAAACCCATGCTTTATCCTTTGGACTTTCAAATAGACATATGAAGGTGCCTTTGCCTGTGTCCTCAAGCTTGAAGTCCTCGGAAATTTTCCACATACCAGAGAGTGCCCCGTGAAGAGCCCGTAGATTCAAGGGCTTGCGAGAGAGGAGGCGACAGAGCAGAGCTAAGCGATTAGGATTTGGGTTATTTTTACAATCTGAATCTGTTTCCTCAACCTCGATGATTTCTTTTTCTGCATCAGATAAAGATAGTTTTTTACACATCTCTACTATCTTCTTATCCATTGAATTCAAGAATTGGAAGCAAACATTCCACAGCGGCGTTGATCCAGGAAGGTATAAACCCTACCAAGAGGGAAGAGTTCCACGAAGGGTTTTTTTAGACAAGAAAAATATTTAAATACATATTACCATTCTTTTTAATCAAAGAGAATTACTTTATTAAGAATGAATAGAGTCCTTACACAGTATTTTCCACACTGCACTTGGGCAGTCGCCATTTAAAAACACACGATAGTGGTAAGATTTTTGGATGCCCAAGACAATTTTTGTACCTTTTTCATATTTAAATTTTATATTATTTTAGAAATAATAAATACTAAATAGTAAAATCAGTATATTATTAATTATCATTCAATCATATATTAATTTTAACAATCAAAATCAAATAATAATAATCGAAAACTAAGAATTTAGGGTCTGTTTGGTATGTCGTAATGCAATGTAATGTAATCAATGTCATAATGTAATCAAAGTTGTAATGTAATAAAATGGAATGTTGATTCTATTATCATATTTGGTTGATAATTAAAAAGAAAATGACGGAATGTAATTATCATTACAATACTTATATTTTTCTAATTAAATGTAATCATAACATTTTATTTACATAATTAAAATCAACGAAAAACATGAAAAATAATGAAAAACATGAAAAGCACGAAAAATGTGAAAAATCGAATTGAAATCAAATATAAAATTAGATTAACCAAAATCAATAAATTAGTATATAGTTTTTCGCTTTTTCATTTTTTTAAAATTTTTCTCGTTTCTTTTAATTTCCATTTTCAACATTTTTCACCATTTTTCTGGTTTTTCTTTTTTTCTCATTTTTTTGTTTTTTGTTTTTTCTCGTTTTCAATTTTCATGTTTTTCTACTTTTTTCGTTTTTGACAAGAATGAGATGTAAAATTGAGATGTGAGATTTGAGAAATGAGAGGTTAGATGACAATGTAATGAGAATTCAAGTCATTTTTCTATGTAATGGGGACTACAAGATTTGTTCAACAAAATTTAACTAAAGGTTTTCTCATTACATTACAATAAAATTGTAACATGCAACCAAACATGGTAAATGACCTTTAATGTATTGCTCATTCCATTACGAAGGTCATTACGTCTTACCAAACGGGACCTTATTCTTTTTGCTTTTGTATATGTAAATTCTGATGGGAAAACGGACTAACAACGGTAACAACAATAATGCGGAATTAACCTTCGTTACTAATCCTTTCCCGACTTGAATGAATCTATGAGGAAACTAATTAGTAGAGCAACAACCAAACACAAACGAAGCAATAACGGTAGTAAAATGGCAGCCACACAAACACAAAGAACAAGCACGATTTTTACGTGGAAAACCCCCTCAATGCAAGGAGTAAAAACCACGGGGACCGTAGTCCGCTTAAACCTTCCACTATATCAAATAATAATGGGCAATACACAAGTTCATCCCTAGATAACACTAGAGGCATACACAATCAACATAGAATCTTGGAATTTTCCCTCAAGAAGTATGGAATCAATCACAACACAAAAGAAAGGAAGAACCTCAAAGAAGTCACAAATCTGACTACAATCTGCCCCTGGTACGAAGTGGTCTTCCAAGCCTCCGAACGACGATCTCTCCAGTGAAAACAAGCGAACAGGTGTTAGGAAGCTCCTATCCAAATTTCACGACGATCCAACGGTTCAATCTACGACTATGAGCAATTTCGTGTGGCTGGGCGAAATGGAAGAAGAATGGACTTTCACTTTCTCATTTCTTTTGTGGTGGCCGAAAATTAGGTTAGAAAAACACTCTTAAACTTACCCTTATATACTCCTAGGGTTAAAGCATGGGCCTAACCCTAATTGGGCTCCTCATCTCATGGGTCAGAAAAGCCCAACAAATCTCCCCCTTTCTGACTATGAGGAGGAATCCGCCATCCCGGTGATAAAGCAACACACCTTTAGCTTCTCCCTTGCTAAAGCCTTTGTCAACATATCGGAACCATTATCATCGGTATGAACTTTGTCAAGTTCAAACATCCCTTCTTCAAGAGCATCTCTAATCCAATGATACCTCATATCAATATGCTTTGTTTGAGCATGGTAAGTAGAGTTTCTAGCAAAATGAATCGCGCTTTGACTATCACAAAGAATCACATACCACTGTTGTTTAAAGCCAAGCTCTTGCACAAACCTTTTCAACCACAAAATCTCCTTACCTGCTTCAGTTGCTGCTATATACTCTGCCTCTGTTGTAGAAAGTGCAACACATTTCTACAATCTTGATTTCCATGACACAGCTCCCCCTGCAAAAGTCATCAAATAACCAGAAGTAGACCTCAGGTTATCCTTATCTCCTACCATATCAGAATCAGTGTACCCAACAAGCACTGGCTTCCCATTTCCAAATGTAAGACCCAATTTGGAAGTACCCCGTAGATATCTGAATATCCACTTAACTGCTTCCCAATGCTTCCTACCCGGATTTGACATATAACGGCTAACAACACCTACTGCATGAGCTATATCAGGCCGTGTACACACCATAGCATACATCAAACTTCCTACTGCTGAGGCATATGGAACTCTATCCATCTCTTCCTTCTCTTTATCCGTAGAAGGGCAATCTTTTCTAGTGAGCTTAAAGTTGGTAGTAAGAGGAGAACTTACCACTTTAGCTTTATCCATGTTGAATCTGCAAAGCACATTTTCAATGTACTTCTCCTGTGACATATGTAATTTCTTGGCAGCTCTATCCCTGCTAATCTTAATGCCAAGAATCTGTTTTGCTGGCCCCAAGTCTTTCATAGCAAAAGACTTGCTCAACTCTTTCTTCAACTGGGAAATTCTTCCAGCATTCTTGCCAACAATTAACATGTCATCAACATAAAGCAATAAAATAACAAAGTCATCAGGGCCAAACCTCTGAACAAAAACACAGTGATCTGAAGTAGTCTTTTGGTAGCCTTGCTCCCCCATAACTGACTCAAACTTCCTGTACCACTGCCTTAGTGCTTGCTTCAAACCATATAGACTTTTCTGAAGTCTACACACATACCCCTCTTTTTCTTTCACCTGAAACCCTTCAGGCTGCTCCATGTAAATCTCCTTATCTAAGTCACCATGGAGAAATGCAGTCTTGACATCCATCTGCTCAACCTCCAAATCAAGACTACCTGCTAAACCGAGAACAACTCTGATAGATGCCATTTTCACAACTGGAGAAAATATCTCATCAAAGTCAATACCTTTCTTTTGACTAAATCCCTTGACTACCAATCTAGCTTTGTACCGTGGCTGTGAAGAGTTCTCTTCTTGCTTCTTTCTGAACACCCACCTGTTCTTCAAAGCTCTTTTGCCCTTAGGCAACTTCACCAACTCAAAAGTATTATTCTCATACAAGGACTTCATCTCATCTTGCATGGCATCAATCCACTCTTTCTTATGCTCATCTTCCATAGCTTCTGCATAACTCTCGGGTTCTCCCCCATCAGTCAACAACACATACTCATCTGTAGGATACTTGGTGGAAGGATGACGATCTCTGATAGACCGCCTAAGTGGAACAAATGGTGGAACATCTGGTACTGGTAACTCCTCATAGATAATATCATCCATCTCTTCCTGTTGTGGAGCATCAACATCATCAATACCCTGTTGGTCATCATTCTAAACACCATCTCCTACATCAACATGTCGAGGAGGAACTGGATCCAAGTCAATAAGGCCATCTGTCTGCTGAGGAGCTGTCTCAACCCTATCAAGAAGATCATCAATATGTTGAGGAACTGACTCTGCCTTCTCAACATCTTTCAAAGTCCGATCTTCCACAAAGATAACATCTCGGCTTCTCACAATTTTCTTCTGAATTGGATCATACAACTTGTAACCCAACTCATCTTGTCCATAGCCAATGAACACACACTGCCTAGTCTTCACATCAAGCTTAGATCTCTCATCTTTGGGAATATGCACAAAAGCCTTGCATCCAAAGACACTTAAATGATCATAAGAAACATCTTTGTCGCTCCATACCCTGTCAGGAACATCAAATTGCAAAGGAACACTAGGTGTAAGATTTAGTACATGTACCACAGTACTCAAAGCTTCACCCAAAAATGATTTAGGCAACCCTGTATGAGACAAAATGCATCTGACTCTCTCAACTAGAGTCATGTTGGTCCGTTCTGCTATGCCATTCAACTGTGGAGTCTTTGGAGGAGTCTTTTGGTGCTGAATACCCTGCTCTCTACAATAAGCATCAAAGGGGCCTGTATACTCACCTCCATTATCTGAACGGATACACTTGAGCTTCTTCCCAGTCTGTCTCTCAACTAATGCTTGAAACTGCTTGAAAGCATCTAATACTTGATCTTTTGTCTTCAAGGTGTACACCCACATCTTCCTTGAATAATCATCGATGAATGTAACAAAATAGAGGGAACCACCAATTGTCCTAGTTGACATAGGACCGCACACATCGGAATGAACCAGATAAGTATCTTCTCCTTCCTGTGAGGAGGATGACTCTTAAATAAAACTCTGGTCTGTTTACCAGCCAAGCAGTCAGAACATTTCTTCAATTATATACTCTCCAACCCAAATAGCTTCTTCTTCTTTGACAAAATAGACATGCCATTTTCACTCATATGGACAAGTCTTTTATGCCACAAGTCAACCACATCATAATTATCCACCGCATTAACAATGCTCTTGGAGATCTTTGGATGTGCCATGTACAACTTAGAGTGCTTACTTCCTCTTGCCACAACTAAAGAACCTCGAGTGAGCTTCCATTGACCATTACCAAAGCTGTTGTGGTAACCATCATCATCAAGCAAGCCTGTTGAAATCAAATTCATTCTCATATCTGGAACATGTTTCACATTATGTAAAACCACCTCCATTCCAGTGTCAAACTTCAAACAGACTTCTCCAATACCAACAACCTTTGATTTTCCATTATTACCCATATGAACATCACCATGATCACCTGGTATGTAGGATGAGTAAAAATCTCTACGTGATGTAACATGACATGCATCACCACTATCAACAACCCAACTCGAATCATCATAGGCAACATTAATAACATCACAATCACCACAAATCAAGAAATTATCAGTAGTAGCATTTACCTCGGCTTTCTCATTACCACTGTCATCTTTCTTCTGATTGTTTTCAGCACCCTTCTTGTTGTCTTTCTTTAGCTGTCTGCAGTACCTTTTGGTATGCCCTTTCTTGCCACAATGGTAGCACTCAACATTGGCAAACTTACCCCTGGAACTGCTGCGATGTTTCCCTCTGTTACTCGGACCTCTGCTCTGACTTCTCCCCTGCCTCTCTGTGACTAAGACATCTAACTGTGAAGAGGAACCTTGTGACTTTCTTCTAATCTCTTCATTCAACATGTTTCCCTTAGACAATTCCATGGAAATAATCCCATCTGGTGCAGAGTTAGACAATGACGTTCTAAACGTCTCCCAAAAGTCCGGTAATGTACCAAGGAGCCATAAAGCCTGTACCTCCTCTTCAAACTTGATCCCCATTCCAGAAAGCTGATTTATGATTCCCTGAAAGGCATTCAAGTGATCTGACAAAGGAGCCCCATCTCGGTACTTCAAATTCATCATCTGCTTTATCAAGAACAACTTGTTATTCCCTGTCTTTCAAGCATACAACTGCTCAAGCTTGTTCCACAACTCCTGTGCATTCCACTAATATGATTCAAAACATTATCATCCACCCATTGTCTGATATAACCACAGACCCGACGATGAAAAATAGTCCACTCAGACTCTGACTTATCCTCAGGCCTATTTTTACTGAACACTGGCAGATAATAATCCTTCACATAAAGAAGGTCCTCCATTTTCCCTTTCCAAACATGGTAATTTGAACCATTTAAATTCACCATTCTACTTGTATTAGCCTCCATCGTTCAAACAAATCCAACAACAATAATAGCCAAGCTCTGATACCAATCTGATGGAAAAAACGGACTAACAACGGTAACAACAATAATGCGGAATTAACCTTCGTTACTAATCCTTTCCCGACTTGAATGAATCTATGAGGAAACTAATTAGTAGAGCAACAACCAAACACAAACGAAGCAATAACGGCAGTAAAATGGTAGCCACACAAACACAAAGAACAAGCACGATTTTTACATGGAAAACCCCCTCAATGCAAGGAGTAAAAACCACGGGGACCGTAGTCCGCTTAAACCTTCCACTATATCAAATAATAATGGGCAATACACAAGTTCATCCCTAGATAACATTAGAGGCATACACAATCAACATACAATCTTGGAATTTTCCCTCAAGAAGTATGGAATCAATCACAACACAAAAGAAAGGAAGAACCTCAAAGAAGTCACAAATCTGACTACAATCTGCCCATGGTACGAAGTGGTCTTCCAAGCCTCCGAACGACGATCGCTCCGGTGAAAACAAGCGAACAGGTGTTAGGAAGCTCCTATCCAAATTTCACGACGATCCAACGGTTCAATCTCCGGCTATGGGCAATTTCGTGTGGCTGGGCGAAATGGAAGAAGAATGGACTTTCACTTTCTCCTTTCTTTTGTGGTGGCCGAAAATTAGGTTAGAAAAACACTCTTAAACTTACCCTTATATACTCCTAGGGTTAAAGCATGGGCCTAACCCTAATTGGGCTCCTCATCTCATGGGTCAGAAAAGCCCAACAAATTCTTCTCACTAGTTATGAGAGAAGCAAGTAGACGATAAAATATTAATTCCTGAAAATAACCTTGGACGATTGAACTCGAACCTAATCGCAAGATTATGTGGAGAGAAAGAGAGAATTTATATCTTGGTGATTAGAGATTGGTTGAGTCATGTCTTTATTATGAATTACAAGGTTTAAACCATTACGTGGCATTTGATTTATCCAAAATTTTATCATTTGACCTATAACATATCCCAATTAGTGAAATTTCATTCAATTTGGATGGAGACTTAATAGAACTCTTATTATATTGATACGTCACAATATTTTGACAATTAGACTTGATAGATTTTAGTTTAGGAATTTGTTTTTCTTGTTTTAAACTAACTAATAATTTTCATATAAGAAAATCTATGTGAAAAATAAACTTTAAGACACGCGACGTGTAGGGCTGTAAATGAACAGAGCCGCTCATGAGCGGCTCGATAAAAGCTCGACTCGACTCGGCTCGATTTGTAAACGAGCCGCTCATGAACATGATTTATTGGCTCGGTTCGTAAATGAGTCAAGCTTGAGCAGGCCAAAACTCGGCTCGAAAGCTCGTGAGCAGGCTCGATTAGAACATTTATGAACAAATTTTAGTTTTGTAGAAAACTATATAGTTTTGTGTTAGTTCACAAATATCTAAACTTAATATTATTTCATTTGTTATTAGATGAGTTCGTGTCAAGTCCATATATCAAAATATCATCACATATCAGATGGATAACGATTTTATCAAATCTCCATCAAAATTAGTGAAATTTTACCAATTGTAATAATTTAGAAGCCAAATGTGTTCAAATAATAGATTAGTGGGCAAATAACAAAATTTTAAATAAATCAGTGGCTAAATAACACTTTAAGCCATGACAAATTATAATTATAAAATTTAAAAATAATTTATCATTATCTTCTATTGTTCTTCAAATAGTATCGTTTTTTGTTTTTATAAGAAAATGGGTATTTTTGTTTTAGGACATCAGATTCATTAAAAAAAAAAAAGGTTACAAATGAAAATACTACAGGCTAAACCTTTTTATGAAAATATAAATCTTTTTTTTTTAAGGATATATATTCGATTATGGATAAAAAAAAAGTTTACACTACACAATTGGGGGTAAATTACATACGTGATGTACAACCTTTACTTCAAATCACACTTTGGTGTACAACCAAAATTTTTTCACACTAAACCGTACAAGCTTCAGGTGACTTCTCACTAAGGTGTATAGCCGGTGTTTATAACCGGTCAACGATGGTCAACTATGTCACGTCAACATTTTTAATTGTAGAATTAAAAAAGTGGGACCCACTCTTTATGAAATTACTAAAATACCCTTATCTAATAAGGCTATATTAGTTAGTCCTACTTTTTTTAATTCTATAATTAAAAATGCTGACGTGGCATAGTTGGTCAACGTTGACCAGTCACAAAAACCAGTTGTACACTTTAGTGGGGGGTCACCTGAAGCTCGTACGGTTTAGTGTGACAAAATTTTGGTTGTACACCAAAGTGTGATTTGGGGTAAAGATTGTACACCACGTATGTAATTTACCCCACAATTGGGAGTAGTACAGATCGTGTCTTATCAAAAGAAAAGAAAAAAATAAAATAAGAGAAGAGAGCAAGCAGAGAAAGGTTCTGTTCTTTATCGCTGAAAAAACAGAAATGTATTGAACTCAATTGAACTGAGCTGAACTGGATGCTATTGAATACTGAACTGAATTTAACTGAATGCTACTGAACTTAATTGAATGCTACCGAACTTAACAATAATGATGATATTAGACTTTAAAATAATTTTAATGATAATATTGGACATTCATAAGCTTATAATAATAATAATAATAGTTCTAATAATAATAATAATAATATCAATAGTAAATAAATATATTATTAAAGATAAAACTAAATTGAATATCAAATAAAAGCTTGGGTCGATAAATCTCGGCTCGATAAAACCCTATGAAATTAAATTAAAATGAGTCTAATTTAAATTAAAAATACAAATTACATACAAATACAAATTTACATACAATTTAAAGCCTATGAAATTAAATACAAATTTTCATATGAATAAAAACTCTTAACTTTTTATTACAATTAAGGATTAAGGTGCAAAAAAAGACCCTCTAACGTTTTGGATCAAGAGTAATTTTACCCCTAACATCTAAAATGGTGCAATTTTATCCCTAACATTGATAAATTGGATAAATTTGAGAAATAATTTATCAAATTGTCTTCTCAGTCATGAATCTTGTCATATACACATCACACATGCATCATTTTATCAGTAACAAATCACAAAAATATGTTGGCTACCAACATTAGGGGTAAAATTGCACTATTTTAGACACTAGGGGTAAATTTGCTCCTGATCCAAAACGTTAGAGGTATTTTTGCACCTTAACTCTACAATTAATTGTAAAACCCATCCCATAAATCTAGTTTTGTCCATTAATAATTGAAGGGAAAAAAAGATGCCATTCCTAATTTTCAAATATGGATGTATGCTTTAATTTTTTTTTTTCTTAAGCGATCACTACAAGAAAACAATGAGTTAGCAACCGAAATTTCGGTTGCTATTTCGGTTGCTAATTCGGTTGCTAACACAGTTTAGCAACCGAAATTTGTCATTTAGCGACCGAACACATTCGGTCGCTAAGTAGCAAGTTGGTAAATTCACCAACCGGATTCTTTTTTAATAGGTTGCAGATATTGCGTCCGTTTATGCGGTTGCAAAAACGGTCGCAACATTTAGCAACCGATTTTGCAACCATGTTCGGTTGCTAACAGGAACCAATTTACTGACGGACTACGACAGAATTATTGTCGGTAATATTTTGGATAATTGTTGAATTTAGATATACCTACAGACTGCAATACTATATTCCATTGTAATTTATAAAAAAATTTATTGCCAAATTATAAATTCCAATAAGAATGCAGTGGACCAAATTTTTTATTTTATAATAACAATTACAACTATAATTATGATTATAAATAAACTACACAAAAATTAACATATTAATTATATTCCTGAAACTAGAAATATAAATTTATATATATAATTTGAAGTGTATGTCAAAATACATAAATATCATATTCAAACCTCCTAAGTTAACCTAATAAGTTAAGTCAAAAATATAGATGGCCTGATTTGTGTCTCTAGATATGTCTATCTCTTCCGCAGCTCATTGTCATCAACTGCATTAGAACGCAAGTGTATACCTTCAGGCAATCGTTCTTGTCGTTCATAATGGAAACAACAATTTTCTCAAAGTTTGTTCAACTTCAACTTGGGTAAGAAGTTCAGAAGTTTCCTACAATCAATTTAAATAAACAATATAACAAGTTAGTAATATAATAACCATTCATATATATTATAGCAGTGGACAAAAATAACTCAAAATTAGTAAGCACGTTGCACCAAAATAGGCCTATGGTTTTTAGGAAGTGTCAATTTAGGTTCCACGTACAAAATAGCACCAAAATAAGCTAAGGTTTAAAAAAGGTACCAATTTAGTCCTTGATAACGGAATGAGACACGTCATTGATACTACTCCGTTAAGTTCTGTCAATTGTACGTGGAGGGGCAAATCAAAACTTAATGGAGTAATAGAAACGACGTGTCCAATCCGTTATCGAGGCCTAAATTGATACCATTTTTAAACGTTAAGCCTATATTGGTGCTATTTTGTACGTGGAGCTAAATTGATACTTCCCCAAAAACCATAGGCATATTTTGATACCTTATCACTATTCTCAATATAAATTAACAACTGTCAAAAGAACAATCTCTCATATAAAAAGAACAATCTCTCATATAATTCCTAACCTTTTTAAGATATTATTTCTAGTGTTAATGTGGATAGAAACAGAAAAGCCAAATATAGAGAAATAGATTGAAACAACCAAACTTGATGCACAAATTAATGGAAAGTTGAAGCACTATTTCTAGAATATATATGCATAGAAAAGGAGAATTTATGCATCAAGATCATCTACAAGTGTACAAGGGCTTTACATGATGCACAAATTACACAATATTTCTGCTTTTTACCAAGCTTGAGGTCTATAAAATAACAACTCTTTACCACACTAATATTTGTACCATGCTTGACAACTACAGAGCTAGTGAAAGTAGAATATAAATGACAAACTTCATAACTCTTACAGTCTTACCTAGAGATTGATACCCAATTTCAAATTTCAATTTGAACAACTAAGAGTTCTGTTAGCTTTATAAAAGGCAAACATCATTCAACTTGTAAAAGAATATGTTAAAGAAATATACTATAAGTAACCCAAAACATGGAAATAAGCATATCTTCATAAAAAAGAGGAAGTGGTTTCTACATTAAAGAAATATACTATAAGTAACCCAAAACATGGAACATTATAACTTGTTTTTACGAAACAGAATTCATGTAAATATTGTTAGAATTGCATAAAGCATCTAACGCTTAACCTATATTGTTTGCAAACTTCATAAAGTGAGCTCCAAAAGCAAAAGGAGAAAAGATATAAAAATAATTACCTAAAGTATCTTGGAGCTTAATGCGGCTCAAAGCACTCCACAAATAAGCTGCAGAACATAAAAAGGCCTGATTAAGGACCTACACCATCACAAATCACAACTAAGATCTTTGTCACTCAAAGAACACAGGAACTTGATTAAACAGGAAATTCAACCTTTATCTGCTTATTCCAACATGATCAATTTATCTATACACTTGTAATTGGCTGCTTAAAATCCATCTCTGAGTATATGCACATGATAACCCGCGAAGCCCAAAACGGGTTATATTCATTTCGCAAGCCCAGCCCATATTAAAGCCCCATGGGCTAAGATTGGACGGGACCCGAATGAAGGAAGCGGGCGCAGCGAGTAAACCGCCCCGAATTCCTAAACGGAGCGTCAAGACTCCCACTCAGAACCACGTTCGTTTCCATGAAAGCCACGAAAGGGACATGGCCTAAAAAGGGGTAACCGCCCTCAGAACGTGGCCCACTAAGGAGTAACCGCCCTCGGCGGTTACCCAAAAAACACCTATAAAAGGCCTTAAGAATAAGGGGGGAGGTACGTTCACATTTTTTCCCACAAAGCTATTGCTAAATTATAGACTCATTTTTACAAAAACTGACTTGATCGTCGGAGAGTTTTCCCGGAGATCCTGTCTCCGGTTTTGTTTTGCAGGTAACTCCGGCAAGGAATATCAAAGCGAATCCAGCAAGTTATCATTGGTGCGGTGAATGTGGACCTTTTTTACCAACACTTGGTTAAAGGTACACGAAGAACATGTCAGAACCATCATGAACGACCGGTGTTACGACCAGATCCACTAGCATGAACTCACGAGGTTCACGGATTGCAAATTCGCAGCCTGCAGGTACTCAGCCTGTGGTGCCTAGCTCGTCAGGCCCCTCGGGACAATTGGGTCCCTTATTGGAAGTGCAGGTGCAAAATGAAATGGAGATGTCCAATAGCGATTTCGTGCAGATGGAAGGACATGTCTTGGTTTCGAATATGAGCCAGGCGGCTGGCGATCGAATGATTAATTTATTAACCGCCCTCGCCGAACGCGATACCGCTATGGCGCCTGCCCCTCAGGAACTTGTGGTTATCTCAACACAATCACCGACTATTCCTGTCATACATGTCCTTCCGCAGCCATCTCAGGTGCCAAATCAAGTGGGCCAGAGTAGTCGCACGAATCCACACAGTCACTCGAGCAACTACTCGCACCCAGATCTCATTACGACGACACATCCAACCTGGCAACCATCCCAACCGTTGCCAGGAATGCAAGACACTCTTCCGCTACAACAACTGGACCCTTTTCCTCACAGACGTTCGGAATTGATGACGCCTAACACAACTATATCTGGGCGTGAGCACATATGGAACTTTGATCCTATAACGGGACGGCGATTGGTCCACCAACAGGCACCCGTCTCAACACCGATGGGCGAGTGGATGCCATCCAGAATTCACCAGCAGCGGATGGAAGAGGTCCGACGAGTACCCGATATTGACTTAGAAGATCAATTACGGAGCATGATGGAGCGAATGGGGTACTCACCTCGGCCGAGAGCAGAGGTCCAGAGCGATTCACCTTTTGCCCCTTCGTTGCGGGAATTCATTCCAGATCACAGAATCAAAGCACCTGCCATACCAAAATACTATGGGGATCCAAATTCTGACCCTGAGGCTCATGTCAGGAACTACAGAGAGTTAATGGATGTTGCAGTGGCAAGCGAAAGCATAATTTGCAGGTTATTCTCGACAACTTTGGGCGGTGCGGCATCTGATTGGTTTCGATCTTTACCGGCAGAATCTATTCACAATTGGCAACAATATAGTCGGGATTTCTGTGCGAAGTTCGTGGGCTGTAAAGCGGCAGATGTGACAGATAGGCAGCTGAAGGAGATCAAACAGAGAAACTATAAGCCTCCAACAAAAAGAACTCGCCGTGAACGGTGAAAGAGCAACACACATAGGGGGGATGCCCTCAATTACTCATTTGCGAGAATCACGGAGCCACATGCGGATGCCCTGGTGATCACGATGGCCGTTGAAGGATGGGACGTCAAGAGGGTCCTTATCGACACAGGCAGTTCTTGCAACGTCATTACCCGAACAGCATTCAACAAGTTGGGAATCAACGACGAGCGGGTGGAACACACCTTCATGGATGTAACTGGTTTTGGGGGTCAATCCTCCCAAACAAGTGGGCAGGTGGTGTTGGAGGCAGAAATGGGCGATAAGAATCTAAAATGGCGAGGTGATTTAGAATTCGCAATTGTTGATCTCCCACTGGCCTACAACATAATTCTGGGACGGCCATTCCTGTCGGAGACGGAGTCGCTCATCTCAATGAAGCATTTAACGTTACATTTGCCAACACACCAAGGGCGAGTCATAGTTGAAGGTGATCAACTTGTATCTCAACAGGCCTATACATTATCACTTGAACCAAAACCGGAAGAGGAGGATAAAGTCGAAGAGAAGCTGCCGGCGGAAGCATTGGGAGAAACGAAACTATTCGCCATCTCGAATGACAAGAACGTGCGAATAGCGGCTGGACTCTCAGAAGAAACAAAGAAAGCCATTACCGAGGTATTGATCCAATGTGAGTCGGCATTTGCCGCCCCAAATGAAGTGCTAAAAGGAATAAGCCCAGACGTAGCAACCCATCGATTGAATGTAGACAAAGGGGCAACCCCAGTGCGGCAAAAGAAGAGGGGACATGCTCCTGAGCGGCAAAAGGCGATTGAAAAAGCAGTGGCGGACTTGCTAAGGTCGGATGCGATTCGAGAAGTCACCTATCCAGAATGGCTAGCCAATGTGGTGCTAGTCAAAAAGCCGAATGGAATGTACAGAATGTGCGTCGACTTCAAAGACTTGAACAAGGCATGTCCGAAAGATATGTATCCACTTCCTAACATTGATATATTGGTAGATGGAACTGTAGGATATGAAGCTTTATCATTCACCGACGTGAAATCCAGTTACCATCAGATATCCATGGAGAAGGCGGATGAAATCAAAACATCATTCATAACTCACCAGGCGACTTATTGCTTCAAGGTGATGCCCTTTGGATTGAAAAACGCGGGAGCAACATACCAGAGGATGATGAACAAGATATTTTCAGACAAATCCGGCGAGAACTTCTCGATCTATGTTGATGACATGATCATCAAAAGCAAGAAAATGCAAGACCACCCGCGGGATATCAAAGAAATCCTAGAAGTGTTGATCAAATATGGCCTCAAATTGAACCCAGAGAAATGCACATTCGGAGCAAGAGCGGGAAAGTTCCTGGGTTTCATTGTTAGCGGCAAAGGGGTTGAGGCGAATCCTGAGAAGGTTAAAGCAGTAATGGAGATGAAGACGCCAAGGAACATAAGGGAAGTACAGAGACTGAACGGGCGGTTGGTGGCATTAGGGCGATTCATATCATGCTCAGCTAGGCGATGTCTACCTTTCTACAATGCCATCAAAAAATCCAAGTCCTTTGAATGGACGCCGGATTGTCAAGAAGCATTTGAGGGGATAAAGCGATTACTATGTTATCCGCCCTTAATGAGCAGGCCGGAAGATGGAGAAGATTTGTTTCTTTATGTATCCGTCACCAGCATGGCGATATGCACTGTAATGGTGCGAGAAGAAGAAGGGCAACAATATCCAGTGTACTATGTGAGCAAAGTCCTGAAGGATGCAGAACTCCGGTATTCGAAGTTGGACAAAATGGCCCTCGCAGTGATAACCACGGCGGCTAGATTGAAACCATACTTTCAGGCGCATACTATCATTGTGAGAACTGGCATCCCAATGCGAAAGGTACTGCAGAAACCTGACGCATCCGGCCGGTTGATGGAATGGTCAATTCGCCTGGGCGAATTCGATATCCGCTATGAAGGAAGACCAGCGCTAAAGAGCCAAGTGCTCGCCGACTTCGTGAACGAATTCACCCGGGATGATGATGAATGTCCAAAGGCACAAAAAGAAGAGTGGAGCATGTACACAGATGGGGCCTTATCTGCAGACGGAGCTGGGCTAGGAATCGTCATCAAAGGTCCGGAGGTTATCCGCCTGTACTATGCAGCAAAATTAACTTTCAAAACTACCAATAATGCCGCAGAATACGAGGCTATGATATGTGGATTGAGGTTGCTCAATGAAATCACCCCAGAAAGAGTGGTAATCTACAGCGATTCCAAACTCATGATAAACCAGATCACAAAAAATTATCTGGTGAAACAGGAGGAGCTAGTAAAATACCATCAGGTGGTCAGCCGATTGACACAAGAGTTAACGCACAAGGGAGTCGTTTGGGAGATGGTGCATGTTCCACGAGGCCAAAATGCAAAAGCTGACGAATTGGCAAAAGCAGCGGCAAGTAGAGAACCATGGAGTCAAAAAGCATGCAGCTTGGAAATAAAATCGGCACCAGCATTCGAGGTTGATCAGATTATGATCATCGAGGAACTGGAAGACGATGAAGATTGGCGGATGCAAATCCGTCAATATCTGGAGCAGGGAGATTTGCCGGTTGATAAGAGCTTAGCCAGAAAAATAATTGGGCAGTCGGCACGATACTCAATGCGGGATGGAACTTTGTATCGGAAATCGTACACATGTCCTTGGTTGAAATGCGTTAGTCGCAATGAAGGAGACTATGTGCTGCGAGAACTACACGAAGGAATTTGTGGCGCGCACGAAGCTTCGGCGGTATTGGCAAGAAAGGTCAAACTGATGGGATACTACTGGCCCAAGGTGGTGGAAGATTCCCAGAAGATGGTTGCGGAATGTCACAACTGTCAAATCCATGCGAATGAAAAGCATGTTCCCGGAGCTGAACAAATCACTATAATGACGGCGTGGCCATTCGCAACATGGGGAATTGATATAGTGGGTCCATTCCCAGAAACAACAAAGAAAAGGAAGTATTTGATAGTCGCAGTGGACCACTTCAGCAAATGGGTAGAAGCTGAGGCAGTAACCGCACAAACACCTGAGCGAATGATCGAGTTCTTACGAGAGAACATTATCATGCGATTTGGGATCCCGCAGAAGCTTATAACCGACAATGGCACCCAGTTCAACTGTGCCAAGTTCAAAACATACTGCGAAAGCATGGGAATCAAGAATCATTTTTCTTCTGTAAACCATCCCCAATCAAATGGTATGACGGAGGTTACCAACAGGGCCATGGTTCAAGGCATCAAGAAGCGGCTAGGTGACAAAAAAAAACAAGTTGGGCGGATGAGATACCCCATATGTTGTGGGCATACAGAACCTCTGTAAAGGCAGCAACAGGCGAAACACCTTTCTCGCTAGTTTATGGAGCCGAAGCAGTCCTACCTGTTGAAATCAAGTCGCCCACAGATCGGACAATTTATTATTGCGACACACAAAATCCTATCAACATCAGAGATGCTTTGGATTCTGTGGAGGAACGAAGAGAAAAAGCTTACATGCGAATGGAAATGTACCGCAATAGAATCAAGAAATACCATGACAGAAGAGTGCGAAAAGTAATGATCAATGAAAACGACTTGGTCTTGAAAAAAGCAGATAAAATACAGTCTAGAGATGGAAAAGGCAAGCTAGGCGTCAACTGGATCGGGCCATACAAAGTATCCAGGAAGATGGGACCGGCCACTTTCAAAATAGAAGAAATGAGTGGAAAGAAGCTCCCGCGCACCTGGAATCTACAGAATCTATGCCTATATAGAAAGGCCGAGTAGTTCGAGGAAATGACGAGTACTCTTTTTCCTTTTATGAGTTTTTCCCACTGGGTTTTCTGATAAAAGGTTTTAATGAGGCTTCGATCCCGCACAATTGGTGTACATATGTAATAAACTTTTTCTCGTCATCAATAAAAGTTATTACATTCACTCAGTATGTTACAACAAAATGCGGATTCTTTACAAAAACACATAAATGTGTTGCCTCTTAAAGAAAGGCGGATGCATGATTACGCATCACTCGCAAAAAACCTTAGGGTTAAAATCAAAAACACATAAATGTGTTGCCTGTTAAAGAAAGGCGGATGCTTGATTACGCATCACTCGCAAAAAACCTTAGGGTTAAAATAAAAAACACATAAATGTGTTGCCTGTTAAAGAAAGGCGGATGCATGATTACGCATCACTCGCAAAAAACCTTAGGGTTAAAATCAAAAACACATAAATGTGTTGCCTGTTAAAGAAAGGCGGATGCATGATTACGCATCACTCGCAAAAAACCTTAGGGTTAAAATCAAAAACACATAAATGTGTTGCCTGTTAAAGAAAGGCGGATGCTTGATTACGCATCACTCGCAAAAAACCTTAGGGTTAAAATCAAAAACACATAAATGTGTTGCCTGTTAAAGAAAGGCGGATGCATGATTACGCATCACTCGCAAAAACCTTAGGGTTAAAATCAAAAACACATAAATGTGTTGCCTGTTAAAGAAAGGCGGATGCATGATTACGCATCACTCGCAAAACCTTATGATCAAAACTTATGATTATTTTCGAAAGAAGAATTATAAGTTAAGGCATAAAATTAAGCGAATAAACGAGTACTCAAAATTGCAAAAAGGGTCTGGCCACCCTAGCTATGAAGAAACACAAATGTGGAGTCGGCAAAAGGACAAAGGGCACATATAAAGGGCAAAAAAGTGACAATCACACACATATGAAAAGCAACAACCGAAAGAAAATATATATATCAGAGCGGTTTGTTACATGGTTTTTACATACAAAAGTCCAAATATAAGTTAAGCTATGCTACAGCTTCCTCTCCTTCGCCCCTAATGCCCTCCTGGACTGCGGCGACTCCCTCATCTCCTCCGGTAGGAGGATCTACTTCAAGCGAATCCTCAACCCTTGAATCGGTAACCGCTTCAGTAACCTCTCCGGTGAGAGGTACCTCTTGCACAGGTTGAGAAACGGCTTGGGGTGCCTCTCCTTCCGCGGGCTGAATAGGGATTTCGCAGCTAATCGGAGGATCCTGAAGACTCTTCCAATCTAAGAAGAGTACCTCATCCATATCAGCATCCTCGGCTTCCAACTTATCCCACTCCCCAGTTAAATCCTTTTCAGGGATGGGAACTTTGGGGCGGTTAAGTACTAGACCCTGATGCCCGTGCTCATAAGCCGCATGAATCCGCTCCCCATACCAGTAGATGCGGGCGCCATCTTCAGGCAAAATCTCCTCAACCCTCTTCTTTTGGGCCTCCTTGAAAGCAGCTAGATCGTCGAGGGCTTTTTGCAGTTCATCGGACTTGGCCTGAAGGGATTTAAGGGCCTCCTCCTTCTCGCCCACGGTCTTTTGACAGGTGCCCTCTAGGACCTTCACCTTCCCTTGGACATCATCATAAAGCGACTTCTGAGTCGCTAATTCCGTACCAAGACTTTCCAACTCCTTGGCTCGCTCTGCATCCCTTCGGAGAATGCCCTCAGCGAAATTGATAATCTGCATATAACACGTCTCACAAATAAAAATGGGCGAATAGAAATATGCGGTTACGATGAACACAAGATATTTGAAAGCGAAGGACAAAGCAATAATATACCTCTACAGAACGCTTCTCGATCCCTTCCACAGCAGTAGGGAGCGGTACTTGCTCGCGCACACGGGAGGCAGCGGGAAGTCGCCCGAGGACATTGCATATGGAAGATACAATATCCTTGCAAGAGAAGTTCACGGCCAGGCCGAAAGTCCTAGTCCACCATCCGCTAATATCGGGGATTGGCTGCAAAAGCATAAAGAAAAATATCAAGAGAACGGCAGATAGCTCATGAGGAAAAAGTAGCAATACGAGAGGGAGCAGATCAAGATACCTCGTGAATGGGGGTACTGCTCTTTCCTTTAGACGAGGCGGATACAGGTGCGCCGCCAACAGTAAGGGACACAGAAGTGTTCTTCTTTTTAGAACGAGAAGACTCTGTATCCGCACTTATCTTCCGCTTCCTGGTTAAAGGAAGATCCTCGGAGGCAGAAGCGGGACCTTGTGAAGCGGAAGCCCTAACCGGGGAAGCCGCCCCAATAGAAGGAATCGTCCCTCCAGAAGGATCCGCCCCTACAACGGAAGCGGTTTCCGTCATCCGCTTCTTTCTTCTCGTCAGGGCTTTAGCCTCCCGATCTGCAGCGATTTGAGATAAAGGATCACCCCTGCAAAGGGTTAAAAGAAACCATCAACTTGGAAATAAAAAGTACCTTGCACAAAAACGCGATAAGGAATATAGACAACGCGATCCCCCTCGCGGTACGCAATCGCTACTCGGCTCCTTAGCATATGAAAGGCCTGATCGTATGTCCATACAAAAGGAGGAGTGCTCTTCAGGAACTTGATAACGGTGGATTCTTCCTTGCTGGAACACCCGAAGTTCAAACTCTTTACGTTGGGTCGGCTCCAGCAACGAAGGAAGTTCAGGTTTTCCTCATTAAACTTGATAAAAAAGTAAGATCGATCCCACTGGCGGATCTTGTTCAGCTTCTCGTCAAAACCATAGTATCCGCTCTGGCGGATGAAAGTGAAATACCCCGCCGAGCTTTTGAAATGGTGGAGCTTGGAGAAGATTTTGGGCGAAAAGGGAACCTCCAAACAATCCGCCAAGAATTTGTCCAGAGTCAAATCGGCCCAGCCGTTAGGATGCAATTGCCCGGGTGCGATTCCGTAACCGCCTAGGACGGAAGCAATCTCATCCGCCAGCGGATAAGTGAAGCCGCAGATAATCTGGGCCACGAAAATAGTGAAGTACCCCTTTGGGTAATCGCCCGGTCCCCTATCCTCCCCAGGAATGATAGTCTCGAGACCTCGGAGCCAGGGATAATGCTCCCGCAAATCATCGATTGTCTCTTGACAAACCAGACTTCCCGACCTGTCCTTCTTTGGTAACAAACGAGGGGTTAGGATAGGTGGTGGAATCAACTTTTTGGGGTCAAAACCTAAACCCTCGTCGGTTGTATTCGCCAGATGAAGGAAGTCGGTGGGATGAGAATTACACCCAGGAGAGCTGGTTGAAGCTTCCTCAACCATCTCTTCGACCTCGTTAGAGACCTCGCGGACATAATCGTCGTCAAACAGCGTGAAGTCGATGTCTGACATAATCGATAAAAGGAAAACAGAAGCAAAAAGCCGAACAAGGAACAAATGTGAAAAGAAAAACTTACATGAAAAAGACAACACAGTGAAGTGACGGGATTAAGAGGTCAACGCCGGAAAAGAAGTAACGGAATTAAAAGGTCGACGCCGGAGAAAACGAAAGAGGGGAAATGCACAAATTCAAAACTTTGAAATAATCGGACAAAGACGAAGCGTCCCCTATAAAAAGACCCTAAAAGGGCTCTTGCTAGACCAAGGGGGAGGCATGTGATAACCCGCGAAGCCCAAAACGGGTTATATTCATTTCGCAAGCCCAGCCCATATTAAAGCCCCATGGGCTAAGATTGGACGGGACCCGAATGAAGGAAGCGGGCGCAGCGAGTAAACCGCCCCGAATTCCTAAACGGAGCGTCAAGACTCCCACTTAGAACCACGTTCGTTGCCATGAAAGCCACGAAAGGGACATGGCCTAAAAAGGGGTAACCGCCCTCAGAACGTGGCCCACTAAGGAGTAACCGCCCTCGGCGGTTACCCAAAAAACACCTATAAAAGGCCTTAAGAATAAGGGGGGAGGTACCTTCACATTTTTTCCCACAAAGCTATTGCTAAATTATAGACTCATTTTTACAAAAACTGACTTGATCGTCGGAGAGTTTTCCCGGAGATCCTGTCTCCGGTTTTGTTTTGCAGGTAACTCCGGCAAGGAATATCAAAGCGAATCCAGCAAGTTATCAGCACAATAAGACAAGGAAGCTATATATCAATTTCTAAACCAGACATAGTTACATACATCAGTTGAAAGCAATTTCTATACCAATATCAACATCAAGGGCATGTTAACAAACTAAAACTACAATCTTGCTAAAACTTGAAGAAAGATAAAACAAAAGCAGCCAGAAGGCGTGAAGCTATCAGTTCAGTTAGATTGAGAGTTCCATAACTTTAAAAAGCCTCCAACAACCTATACACATGTAGAATTGACAAAAAGATGCAATACAAAATAACAAATGGTTCAATATATCCACACACCACAATAGCAATAATATATACATAATAAACAAAAACACATCTATCATATCTCAGATTCTGACCACAATTAGGGAAAACATAAGGATACTAATGACCAAAAAAAGCAAATGATTGGAAAGAACCCACATGAGATGTATGGCCAGATGGACGAGCATGATATTAACCATCCATAGGTAGATTAGAAAAGCTGAATCCCTAACCAGTTCTGTAATCTGCAAACAAGAAACACCTAATTAAAAATAAGCATACCAATTGGGGACACCTGACCATAAAAAAAGTCGAACCCACCCATAAAAATAAGCCGAATCGTAACCAGATACCTAAGTTGCAAGAATCGGAAGAATGGGATTGCAGAAACTGCTGATTTGAAGAGACCGACCAAAAGCTTCTTCCTGGACGACTCCAAAAAACGCTTCCCCTGGTCTCTCCTTTTCTTCTAAAAAACGTAGAAGAGACTGACTATGAATAGTCATCGAAATCAAGGGAGAGGAACCGCCATGAAGAGAAAGAGAGATTAGCTTTTCAATTTTAAGTCATGAAGGGAGATGAGAGGAAAGATATTACGGGTTAGGGATTGAGAACGACGGCTTTGGAGAAAGAGATAGCGATTAGGTTTTCTTTATTCTTATAAAGCACAACTTAAAAACAATTTTATTTTTCCTTTAATTTTTAATATTTATTTTGCAACAGGCGAGGGTCGCTAAGAAAAAAAAAATAAGGTTGGTAAAATGGGCCAAACTTTTACAGCGCATTTTTGCAACAGGGAGACATGGTTAGCGACCGACTCGGTTGGTATTTAGCGACCGAATATATTTCGGTTGCTAAATTCGGTCGCTAATTCACTGTTTTCTTGTAGTGGATGTATACTTTAATAAACTACCATTTCTTGACTTTTATCTAATTTATAGATAATGATAAATTATAGATAAATAACAATAATAATGATTAAATTATATATAAATAATTATAATTATAATAAGGGAAAATTACAAAACTATGTCAAATGGGAGGCTCATTTACATATTTAACCCATTTACTCAACCTACTACATATCTAGACTGATTTTATGTGACTTTTTCATAATACCCCTAACCTTCTCACTTCCCACAACGCAAATGGTTGCTCCCCCTCATCTCCTTGGTTACGCAAAAAGTTGGCTTCTCCATTAATGATTTCAAGACTTTTGATCTTCCTATCTTCCTTTAAATTGCACGAAATCTGCACCATTTCGCCAAATCACAATGAATTTCTCTTTTTCCTCTCTTCATCTCTTGATTCTGCAACTTCCTAATCCTAGAAAACGAAGCCATGGTTCTTCATCTTCTTGTTCCTTCTCGTTACTTGGTTTCTTTCTTCTTGTTACCATCAAAGAAATGGTTATTCTACGTTATTTCCTTCGTTTTTTTCCAGTTTATCATATTGTTATTGTCGATTTTAAGGGTGAAATGCGCGAAAAATGTAAGTATCTGTTGTTTTTTCTGCGTTTTTTCATGAATACACTTCGCGTAGTCGATGATTTCGCGAAGATTTGCGAAGAGAAAGAGCCTGAAACGTGACAATCTACTTCGTGAATCGATGATTTCGCGAAGATCTGCGAAAAGAAAGAGCCTGAATGTGTGGATCTACTTCGCGAATCGATTAGTTCGTGAAGTCTACGAGTAGAAAAGTTCATGATTTGACTCGCAGACTTCGCGAAAGCATCGATATGCGATGTAGATCGTCACGTTTCAGACCTCGCATACCTCGCGAAAACATCGATTAGCGAAGAAAAATCACCTCTTTCCTTGCACATTTACATTCGAATGCTTCGCTAATCCTCATTTCGCGAAACCAAAATCGTCTTTTTCCCTGCCTAACACGATTAATTTTTTCTGAAGGTGGTTGATTACATAACATCCCTTTCTAGAAGGCGGCGTCCTCAGATGCAGGAGAGATAACTTTCCTTCCTGTACATGGAGAAATTTCTCTCAAGATTGGCACATTCACTCCTAAAATGGTTGGTTATGAGAGATTGTGCTAATAATCCGGTACCAATTTTGAAGCGGATGAGTAATCTTGGTGTGCACCGTGGGACACATCCATCCCAAAAGGTCTGAACTTCCATTTCTCATCCCAAAAGGTCTGGACACAACTAGTTTTTTCAAAATTAGTTTCTCAAACACCACTATTAGTGATTTGACTAGTCAAAAGTTTTAAATTGACTCAAACCTCTAATTTTATCCGAAAAATTCTCGTTACCAAACATCGACATAACATCAATTTGGAAATCTAACTTCCGTGGTATGCCGACAAATTAAAATTGAAAATATCATTTTTAAAAAATATCGTTAACAATAAGTAAATGTAAATATATATTTGTAGTATGATATATCGAAAAATCAGAACAAAATGACAAATAGGAAGTGTGAATGCAGATTTATTATGATTGATCGAATAAACCAAAGTATTTTTTGGTGCCGGCCATTGGCGGGTATGAGTTTAAGAATTTAAACTATAAATATAAGGCTCCACATTTCCACTTAACATAGAAACATTTGGAGACTAATTAACACCAAATAAATATTTAATCTCCAAATTGAGAATGGCTTCTAAATATGTTAGCTTAGCCATTTTTGCTATTATTTATCCAGCAGTAGCCATGGCCAAAGAATATATAGTTGGGGATGGCGAAGGATGGACTGTTGGTCCTAACTACACCCTATGGGCTGCTGACAAAGTCTTTTATGTTGGTGATTCTCTAGGTAATTCTCAACTTTAACTACTTTTACTAACTTCTCTTTAATTGTTTATAACCAGTATAATTAGTCTGAGAGTTTTATTCGTTTATGCTCGGTATGGGAAAAAGTTAAAGAGCTCGAACCGAGTTTTGAGCTCGGTTCTAGCTCAAATTCTTGTCCTAAGCAACTTGTTTATTTTGTTCATGACCTTTGCTCGCAAATAGCTCTTTGATTTCGTTCATGAACTTTGCTTGCGGATAACTCGTTAAATATGTTCATAAACTTTGTCATTGATCAGCTCATTAATTATGCTTATAAGCAAGCTCACGAGCAAAACACGTGAACAAATAAACAAGCTGCTCGCGAACGGTTCGTTTATTGCGTTTTTGCAAACTAGTTCACCTAACAGAATAATAGAATACTATGTACAAAACTATGTGATTTTGCATTTCCACCTTTAAAAAATAATAGTAATATACTAGTACTGTTATTTTAAAAACTAATAGAACCGAACTTGCTCACGAGATTGTTCATAAACATTATAATCGTGTTTGTTCATGAACTGATTCACGAACCTATAACCAAGTCTGTTCGCGAGCTTTCGAAGAGTTTCTCCGTACTGAAACATTATTGAGTTTTTATGGACCGAACACCGAACTACTCATGAACGGCTAGGCTGCAAGTACAATGATATATAGACTTGCAACTTTATCTAATAACTTTATATGACTCGTACATATATAGCTTAATGTGGCTATAACAAGTTAATATTATGTGCAGTTTTTCAGTATCAAGCACCACACAATGTGTACAAAGTGGATGGAAATGGGTTTAAAGATTGCACGCCATCTCAAAATCTTTTAAACAGTGGAAATGATACAATTACACTTGCTCAGCCAGGCAAAAAATGGTACATTTGTGGTTATTCTGATCACTGTGCAAGAGGCCAAAAGTTCGTCATTAACGTAATGTCCAACGGGCCAATGCCGTCACCAGGCGCGGCGCCACCCATCAGTCATTCTTACAGATTATCTATCTCTTCCTGCTATAACTTTCTCATGGCAATGGCAGCACTCATCTTACTGGGAATCATCACAATTTGATATCAACAACTAATATGCAAACATACTATTTATATATCCATGCTTGTATTTGTTTCTCTTTCGGAAATTACTATTATTTATGATGTCTTTAATAAATTTAACCCTCACGCATTGGGCTAAGGTCGGGACAACATCAACCTCTCTAATAGGATGGGGATTTGTAACCATGGACTCCCATATCAATGTGGGGAGAAACTTTATCCTTTAAGCTAGCTTTTTACGATGAGCACCCACCCGTTTGTTATTATTATTATTATTCTTTCTATTGTCAAACAATTGTTAATTTTGTGTTAATTTTGCTTTCTCTAATTAAAATTTAATTTATATCTAATTAATCAGTTATCCGGTTAAATAATTTTGTGATTTAATTCTATTTGTCTATTAACAGGTATTGAATTGTTTTTTCCGTTAGATTCGTAAACTGAAGTAGCAACAAAATGTCATGTATAAATTAAATTAGAATAATAACAATATGAGAATAGAAATAAAGTAATAATGAGACATAATTATTTGGATTTTATAAGAGAAAAATCACGGGATGCTAAAAAATAACTCTAATAATAATAATAATAGAAATATGAAAACTAAGACTTTTAACACAAAATTGAATAACTTTTTATGTTCAAATAAGTTTATATTCATAGTTTGATAACTTGCTGGATTCGCTTTGATATTCCTTGCCGGAGTTACCTGCAAAACAAAACCGGAGACAGGATATCCGGGAAAACTCTCCGACGATCAAGTCAGTTTTTGTAAAAATGAGTCTATAATTTAGCAATAGCTTTGTGGGAAAAAATGTGAACGTACCTCCCCCCTTATTCTTAAGGCCTTTTATAGGTGTTTTTTGGGTAACCGCCGAGGGCGGTTACTCCTTAGTGGGCCACGTTCTGAGGGCGGTTACCCCTTTTTAGGCCATGTCCCTTTCGTGGCTTTCATGGCAACGAACGTGGTTCTGAGTGGGAGTCTTGACGCTCCGTTTAGGAATTCGGGGCGGTTTACTCGCTGCGCCCGCTTCCTTCATTCGGGTCCCGTCCAATCTTAGCCCATGGGGCTTTAATATGGGCTGGGCTTGCGAAATGAATATAACCCGTTTTGGGCTTTGCGGGTTATCACATGCCTCCCCCTTGGTCTAGCAAGAGCCCTTTTAGGGTCTTTTTATAGGGGACGCTTCGTCTTTGTCCGATTATTTCAAAGTTTTGAATTTGTGCATTTCCCCTCTTTCGTTTTCTCCGGCGTCGACCTTTTAATTCCGTTACTTCTTTTCCGGCGTTGACCTCTTAATCCCGTCACTTCACTGTGTTGTCTTTTTCATGTAAGTTTTTCTTTTCACATTTGTTCCTTGTTCGGCTTTTTGCTTCTGTTTTCCTTTTATCGATCATGTCAGACCTCGACTTCGCGCCGTTTGACGACGATTATGTCCGCGAGGTCTCTAACGAGGTCGAAGAGATGGTTGAGGAAGCTTCAACCAGCTCTCCTGGGTGTAATTCTCATCCCGCCGACTTCCTTCATCTGGCGAATACAACCGACGAGGGTTTAGGTTTTGACCCCAAAAAGTTGATTCCGCCACCTGTCCTAACCCCTCGTTTGTTACCAAAGAAGGACAGGTCGGGAAGTCTGGTTTGTCAAGAGACAATCGATGATTTGCGGGAGCATTATCCCTGGCTCCGAGGTCTCGAGACTATCATTCCTAGGGAGGATAGGGGACCGGGCGATTACCCAAAGGGGTACTTCACTATTTTCGTGGCCCAGATTATCTGCGGCTTCACTTATCCGCTGGCGGATGAGATTGCTTCCGTCCTAGGCGGTTACGGAATCGCGCCCGGGCAATTGCATCCTAACGGCTGGGCCGATTTGACTCTGGACAAATTCTTGGCGGATTGTTTGGAGGTTCCCTTTTCGCCCAAAATCTTCTCCAAGCTCCACCATTTCAAAAGCTCGGCGGGGTATTTCACTTTCATCCGCCAGAGCGGATACTATGGTTTTGACGAGAAGCTGAACAAGATCCGCGAGTGGGATCGATCTTACTTTTTTATCAAGTTTAATGAGGAAAACCTGAACTTCCTTCGTTGCTGGAGCCGACCCAACGTAAAGAGTTTGAACTTCGGGTGTCCCAGCAAGGAAGAATCCGACGTTATCAAGTTCCTGAAGAGCACTCCTCCTTTTGTATGGACATACGATCAGGCCTTTCATATGCTAAGGAGCCGAGTAGCGATTGCGTACCGCGAGGGGGATCGCGTTGTCTATATTCCTTATCGCGTTTTTGTGCAAGGTACTTTTTATTTCCAAGTTGATGGTTTCTTTTAACCCTTTGCAGGGGTGATCCTTTATCTCAAATCGCTGCAGATCGGGAGGCTAAAGCCCTGGCGAGAAGAAAGAAGCGGATGACGGAAACCACTTCCGTTGTAAGGGCGGATCCTTCTGGAGGGACGATTCCTTCTATTGGGGCGGCTTCCCCGGTTAGGGCTTCCGCTTCACAAGGTCCCGCTTCTGCCTCCGAGGATCTTCCTTTAACCAGGAAGCGGAAGATAAGTCCGGATACAGAGTCTTCTCGTTCTAAAAAGAAGAACACTTCTGTGTCCCTTACTGTTGGCGGCGCACCTGTATCCGCCTCGTCTAAAGGAAAGAGAAGTACCCCCATTCACGAGGTATCTTGATCTGCTCCCTCTCGTATTGCTACTTTTTCCTCATGAGCTATCTGCCGTTCTCTTGATATTTTTCTTTATGCTTTTGCAGCCAATCCCCGATATTAGCGGATGGTGGACTAGGACTTTCGGCCTGGCCGTGAACTTCTCTTGCAAGGATATTGTATCTTCCATATGCAATGTCCTCGGGCGACTTCCCGCTGCCTCCCGTGTGCGCGAGCAAGTACCGCTCCCTACTGCTGTGGAAGGGATCGATAAGCGTTCTGTAGAGGTATATTATTGCTTTGTCCTTCGCTTTCAAATATCTTGTGTTCATCGTAACCGCATATTTCTATTCGCCCATTTTTATTTGTGAGACGTGTTATATGCAGATTATCAATTTCGCTGAGGGCATTCTCCGAAGGGATGCAGAGCGAGCCAAGGAGTTGGAAAGTCTTGGTACGGAATTAGCGACTCAGAAGTCGCTTTATGATGATGTCCAAGGGAAGGTGAAGGTCCTAGAGGGCACCTGTCAGAAGGCCGTGGGCGAGAAGGAGGAGGCCCTTAAATCCCTTCAGGCCAAGTCCGATGAACTGCAAAAAGCCCTCGACGACCTAGCTGCTTTCAAGGAGGCCCAAAAGAAGAGGGTTGAGGAGATTTTAGCTGAAGATGGCGCCCGCATCTACTGGTATGGGGAGCGGATTCATGCGGCTTATGAGCACGGGCATCAGGGTCTAGTACTTAACCGCCCCAAAGTTCCCATCCCTGAAAAGGATTTAACTGGGGAGTGGGATAAGTTGGAAGCCGAGGATGCTGATATGGATGAGGTACTCTTCTTAGATTGGAAGAGTCTTCAGGATCCTCCGATTAGCTGCGAGATCCCTATTCAGCCCGCGGAAGGAGAGGCACCCTAAGCCGTTTCTCAACCTGTGCAAGAGGTACCTCTCACCGGAGAGGTTACTGAAGCGGTTACCGATTCAAGGGTTGAGGATTCGCTTGAAGTAGATCCTCCTACGGGAGGAGATGAGGGAGTCGCCGCAGTCTAGGAGGGCATTAGGGGCGAAGGAGAGGAAGCTGTAGCATAGCTTAACTTATATTTGGACTTTTGTATGTAAAAACCATGTAACAAACCGCTCTGATATATATATTTTCTTTCGGTTGTTGCTTTTCATATGTGTGTGATTGTCACTTTTTTGCCCTTTATATGTGCCCTTTGTCCTTTTGCCGACTCCACATTTGTGTTTCTTCATAGCTAGGGTGGCCAGACCCTTTCTGCAATTTTGAGTACTCGTTTATTCGCTTAATTTTATGCCTTAACTTATAATTCTTCTTCCGAAAATAATCATAAGTTTTGATCATAAGGTTTTGCGAGTGATGCGTAATCATGCATCCGCCTTTCTTTAACAGGCAACACATTTATGTGTTTTTGATTTTAACCCTAAGGTTTTTTTGCGAGTGATGCGTAATCATGCATCCGCCTTTCTTTAACAGGCAACACATTTATGTGTTTTTTATTTTAACCCTAAGGTTTTTTGCGAGTGATGCGTAATCAAGCATCCGCCTTTCTTTAACAGGCAACACATTTATGTGTTTTTTATTTTAACCCTAAGGTTTTTTGCGAGTGATGCGTAATCATGCATCCGCCTTTCTCTAACAGGCAACACATTTATGTGTTTTTGATTTTAACCCTAAGGTTTTTTGCGAGTGATGCGTAATCATGCATCCGCCTTTCTTTAACAGGCAACACATTTATGTGTTTTTGATTTTAACCCTAAGGTTTTTTGCGAGTGATGCGTAATCAAGCATCCGCCTTTCTTTAACAGGCAACACATTTATGTGTTTTTGATTTTAACCCTAAGGTTTTTTGCGAGTGATGCGTAATCATGCATCCGCCTTTCTTTAACAGGCAACACATTTATGTGTTTTTGATTTTAACCCTAAGGTTTTTTGCGAGTGATGCGTAATCATGCATCCGCCTTTCTTTAACAGGCAACACATTTATGTGTTTTTGATTTTAACCCTAAGGTTTTTTGCGAGTGATGCGTAATGAAGCATCCGCCTTTCTTTAACAGGCAACACATTTATGTGTTTTTGATTTTAACCCTAAGGTTTTTTGCGAGTGATGCGTAATCATGCATCCGCCTTTCTTTAACAGGCAACACATTTATGTGTTTTTGATTTTAAACCTAAGGTTTTTTGCGAGTGATGCGTAATCATGCATCCGCCTTTCTTTAACAGGCAACACATTTATGTGTTTTTGATTTTAACCCTAAGGTTTTTTGCGAGTGATGCGTAATCAAGCATCCGCCTTTCTTTAACAGGCAACACATTTATGTGTTTTTTATTTTAACCCTAAGGTTTTTTGCGAGTGATGCGTAATCATGCATCCGCCTTTCTTTAACAGGCAACACATTTATATGTTTTTGTAAAGAATCCGCATTTTGTTGTAACATACTGAGTGAATGTAATAACTTTTATTGATGACGAGAAAAAGTTTATTACATATGTACACCAATTGTGCGGGATCGAAGCCTCATTAAAACCTTTTATCAGAAAACCCAGTGGGAAAAACTCATAAAAGGAAAAAGAGTACTCGTCATTTCCTCGAACTACTCGGCCTTTCTATATAGGCGTAGATTCTGTAGATTCCAGGTGCGCGAGAGCTTCTTTCCACTCATTTCTTCTATTTCGAAAGTGGCCGGTCCCATCTTCCTGGATACTTTGTATGGCCCGATCCAGTTGACGCCTAGCTTGCCTTTGCCATCTCTAGACTGTATTTTATCTGCTTTTTTCAAGACCAAGTCGTTTTCGTTGATCATTACTTTTCGCACTCTTCTGTCATGGTATTTCTTGATTCTATTGCGGTACATTGCCATTCGCATGTAAGCTTTTTCTCTTCGTTCCTCCACAGAATCCAAAGCATCTCTGATGTTGATAGGATTTTGTGTGTCGCAATAATAAATTGTCCGATCTGTGGGCGACTTGATTTCAACAGGTAGGACTGCTTCGGCTCCATAAACTAGCGAGAAAGGTGTTTCGCCTGTTGCTGCCTTTACAGAGGTTCTGTATGCCCACAACATATGGGGTATCTCATCCGCCCAACTTGTTTTTTTTGTCACCTAGCCGCTTCTTGATGCCTTGAACCATGGCCCTGTTGGTAACCTCCGTCATACCATTTGATTGGGGATGGTTTACAGAAGAAAAATGATTCTTGATTCCCATGCTTTCGCAGTATGTTTTGAACTTGGCACAGTTGAAATGGGTGCCATTGTCGGTTATAAGCTTCTGCGGGATCCCAAATCGCATGATAATGTTCTCTCGTAAGAACTCGATCATTCGTTCAGGTGTTTGTGCGGTTACTGCCTCCGCTTCTACCCATTTGCTGAAGTGGTCCACTGCGACTATCAAATACTTCCTTTTCTTTGTTGTTTCTGGGAATGGACCCACTATATCAATTCCCCATGTTGCGAATGGCCACGCCGTCATTATAGTGATTTGTTCAGCTCCGGGAACATGCTTTTCATTCGCATGGATTTGACAGTTGTGACATTCCGCAACCATCTTCTGGGAATCTTCCACCACCTTGGGCCAGTAGTATCCCATCAGTTTGACCTTTCTTGCCAATGCCGCTGAAGCTTCGTGCGCGCCACAAATTCCTTCGTGTAGTTCTCGCAGCACATAGTCTCCTTCATTGCGACTAACGCATTTCAACCATGGACATGTGTACGATTTCCGATACAAAGTTCCATCCCGCATTGAGTATCGTGCCGACTGCCCAATTATTTTTCTGGCTAAGCTCTTATTAACCGGCAAATCTCCCTGCTCCAGATATTGACGGATTGGCATCCGCCAATCTTCATCGTCTTCCAGTTCCTCGATGATCATAATCTGATCAACCTCGAATGCTGGTGCCGATTTTATTTCCAAGCTGCATGCTTTTTGACTCCATGGTTCTCTACTTGCCGCTGCTTTTGCCAATTCGTCAGCTTTTGCATTTTGGCCTCGTGGAACATGCACCATCTCCCAAACGACTCCCTTGTGCGTTAACTCTTGTGTCAATCGGCTGACCACCTGATGGTATTTTACTAGCTCCTCCTGTTTCACCAGATAATTTTTTGTGATCTGGTTTATCATGAGTTTGGAATCGCTGTAGATTACCACTCTTTCTGGGGTGAGTTCATTGAGCAACCTCAATCCACATATCATAGCCTCGTATTCTGCGGCATTATTGGTAGTTTTGAAAGTTAATTTTGCTGCATAGTACAGGCGGATAACCTCTGGACCTTTGATGACGATTCCTAGCCCAGCTCCGTCTGCAGATAAGGCCCCATCTGTGTACATGCTCCACTCTTCTTTTTGTGCCTTTGGACATTCATCATCATCCCGGGTGAATTCGTTCACGAAGTCGGCGAGCACTTGGCTCTTTAGCGCTGGTCTTCCTTCATAGCGGATATCGAATTCGCCCAGGCGAATTGACCATTCCATCAACCGGCCGGATGCGTCAGGTTTCTGCAGTACCTTTCGCATTGGGATGCCAGTTCTCACAATGATAGTATGCGCCTGAAAGTATGGTTTCAATCTAGCCGCCGTGGTTATCACTGCGAGGGCCATTTTGTCCAACTTCGAATACCGGAGTTCTGCATCCTTCAGGACTTTGCTCACATAGTACACTGGATATTGTTGCCCTTCTTCTTCTCGCACCATTACAGTGCATATCGCCATGCTGGTGACGGATACATAAAGAAACAAATCTTCTCCATCTTCCGGCCTGCTCATTAAGGGCGGATAACATAGTAATCGCTTTATCCCCTCAAATGCTTCTTGACAATCCGGCGTCCATTCAAAGGACTTGGATTTTTTGATGGCATTGTAGAAAGGTAGACATCGCCTAGCTGAGCATGATATGAATCGCCCTAATGCCACCAACCGCCCGTTCAGTCTCTGTACTTCCCTTATGTTCCTTGGCGTCTTCATCTCCATTACTGCTTTAACCTTCTCAGGATTCGCCTCAACCCCTTTGCCGCTAACAATGAAATCCAGGAACTTTCCCGCTCTTGCTCCGAATGTGCATTTCTCTGGGTTCAATTTGAGGCCATATTTGATCAACACTTCTAGGATTTCTTTGATATCCCGCGGGTGGTCTTGCATTTTCTTGCTTTTGATGATCATGTCATCAACATAGATCGAGAAGTTCTCGCCGGATTTGTCTGAAAATATCTTGTTCATCATCCTCTGGTATATTGCTCCCGCGTTTTTCAATCCAAAGGGCATCACCTTGAAGCAATAAGTCGCCTGGTGAGTTATGAATGATGTTTTGATTTCATCCGCCTTCTCCATGGGTATCTGATGGTAACTGGATTTCACGTCGGTGAATGATAAAGCTTCATATCCTACAGTTCCATCTACCAATATATCAATGTTAGGAAGTGGATACATATCTTTCGGACATGCCTTGTTCAAGTCTTTGAAGTCGACGCACATTCTGTACATTCCATTCGGCTTTTTGACTAGCACCACATTGGCTAGCCATTCCGGATAGGTGACTTCTCGAATCGCATCCGACCTTAGCAAGTCCGCCACTGCTTTTTCAATCGCCTTTTGCCGCTCAGGAGCATGTCCCCTCTTCTTTTGCCGCACTGGGGTTGCCCCTTTGTCTACATTCAACCGATGGGTTGCTACGTCTGGGCTTATTCCTTTTAGCACTTCATTTGGGGCGGCAAATGCCGACTCACATTGGATCAATACCTCGGTAATGGCTTTCTTTGTTTCTTCTGAGAGTCCAGCCGCTATTCGCACGTTCTTGTCATTCGAGATGGCGAATAGTTCCGTTTCTCCCAATGCTTCCGCCGGCAGCTTCTCTTCGACTTTATCCTCCTCTTCCGGTTTTGGTTCAAGTGATAATGTATAGGCCTGTTGAGATACAAGTTGATCACCTTCAACTATGACTCGCCCTTGGTGTGTTGGCAAATGTAACGTTAAATGCTTCATTGAGATGAGCGACTCCGTCTCCGACGGGAATGGCCGTCCCAGAATTATGTTGTAGGCCAGTGGGAGATCAACAATTGCGAATTCTAAATCACCTCGCCATTTTAGATTCTTATCGCCCATTTCTGCCTCCAACACCACCTGCCCACTTGTTTGGGAGGATTGACCCCCAAAACCAGTTACATCCATGAAGGTGTGTTCCACCCGCTCGTCGTTGATTCCCAACTTGTTGAATGCTGTCCGGGTAATGACGTTGCAAGAACTGCCTGTGTCGATAAGGACCCTCTTGACGTCCCATCCTTCAACGGCCATCGTGATCACCAGGGCATCCGCATGTGGCTCCGTGATTCTCGCAAATGAGTAATTGAGGGCATCCCCCCTATGTGTGTTGCTCTTTCACCGTTCACGGCGAGTTCTTTTTGTTGGAGGCTCGTAGATTCCGCCTGCTATCACGTTTATCACCCCTTTCTTCTGCTTCTTTTCTGGCTGTGTTTCTCCCTCATGCGGGAGCGTTGTTTTCTCATCAGCTGTTTCTTTTCTTACAAATTGACTCAGCTTGCCTCTCTCGATCAGTTTTTCTATTTCCTTCTTCAGTTCGTAGCAATCATCTGTGTCATGGCCATTCAACCTGTGGAACCTGCAATACTTACTGGGATAGCACCCCAAACTGGTTCGGCCTTTCACCTCGGGGAACCGCACATCCTTCTTCAAGGGGCTCTTTTCGATCCAAAGTAACACCTCTTGGCGAGTCGTGTTTAGTGGCGTGTGATATCCTCCACCTTGAAAGGGACGATTGCCTCTTCGAACAAAATTGCTTTTGGACTGGGTCTGACGCCGACTGTCCGAAGTGGTTCTAACGGCCTCTCTTTCTCACCGAGTTTGGGCCCTATGTTCCCTGTTGACATCATCCACTTCCATGAATTCCTTTTCTATCTTCATGAGCTCGGCTACAGTGCGTGGTTTGTTACGGATGATTTCTTCCCGCATGCTCCAATCTGTGGTTCCATCCGCCATGATGTTACGAATACTCACGATATCTGGGTTCTGCAATCGCACAAGGATATCGTTAAAGGCGACAACAAATTCCCTTAGGGAATTATAGTTTCTCTGTTTGATCTCCTCCAGCTGCCTATCTGTCACATCTGCCGCTTTACAGCCCACAAACTTCGCACAGAAATCCCGACTATATTGTTGCCAATTGTGAATAGATTCTGCCGGTAAAGATCGAAACCAATCAGATGCCGCACCGCCCAAAGTTGTCGAGAATAACCTGCAAATTATGCTTTCGCTTGCCCCTGCAACATCCATTAACTCTCTGTAGTTCCTGACATGAGCCTCAGGGTCAGAATTTGGATCCCCATAGTATTTTGGTATGGCAGGTGCTTTGATTCTGTGATCTGGAATGAATTCCCGCAACGAAGGGGCAAAAGGTGAATCACTCTGGACCTCTGCTCTCGGCCGAGGTGAGTACCCCATTCGCTCCATCATGCTCCGTAATTGATCTTCTAAGTCAATATCGGGTACTCGCCGGACCTCTTCCATCCACTGCTGGTGAATTCTGGATGGCATCCACTCGCCCATCGGTGTTGAGACGGGTGCCTGTTGGTGGACCAATCGCCGTCCCGTTATAGGATCAAAGTTCCATGTGTGCTCATGCCCAGATATAGTTGTGTTAGGCGTCATCAATTCCGAACGTCTGTGAGGAAAAGGGTCCAGTTGTTGTAGCGGAAGAGTGCCTTGCATTCCTGGCAACGGTTGGGATGGTTGCCAGGTTGGATGTGTCGTCGTAATGAGATCTGGGTGCGAGTAGTTGCTCGAGTGACTGTGTGGATTCGTGCGACTACTCTGGCCCACTTGATTTGGCACCTGAGATGGCTGCGGAAGGACAGGTATGACAGGAATAGTCGGTGATTGTGTTGAGATAACCACAGGTTCCTGAGGGGCAGGCGCCATGGCGGTATCGCGTTCGGCGAGGGCGGTTAATAAATTAATCATTCGATCGCCAGCCGCCTGGCTCATATTCGAAACCAAGACCTGTCCTGCCATCTGCACGAAATCGCTATTGGACATCTCCATTTCATTTTGCACCTGCACTTCCAATAAGGGACCCAATTGTCCCGAGGGGCCTGACGAGCTAGGCACCACAGGCTGAGTACCTGCAGGCTGCGAATTTGCAATCCGTGAACCTCGTGAGTTCATGCTAGTGGATCTGGTCGTAACACCGGTCGTTCGTGATGGTTCTGACATGTTCTTCGTGTACCTTTAACCAAGTGTTGGTAAAAAAGGTCCACGTTCACCGCACCAATGATAACTTGCTGGATTCGCTTTGATATTCCTTGCCGGAGTTACCTGCAAAACAAAACCGGAGACAGGATCTCCGGGAAAACTCTCCGACGATCAAGTCAGTTTTTGTAAAAATGAGTCTATAATTTAGCAATAGCTTTGTGGGAAAAAATGTGAACGTACCTCCCCCCTTATTCTTAAGGCCTTTTATAGGTGTTTTTTGGGTAACCGCCGAGGGCGGTTACTCCTTAGTGGGCCACGTTCTGAGGGCGGTTACCCCTTTTTAGGCCATGTCCCTTTCGTGGCTTTCATGGCAACGAACGTGGTTCTGAGTGGGAGTCTTGACGCTCCGTTTAGGAATTCGGGGCGGTTTACTCGCTGCGCCCGCTTCCTTCATTCGGGTCCCGTCCAATCTTAGCCCATGGGACTTTAATATGGGCTGGGCTTGCGAAATGAATATAACCCGTTTTGGACTTCGCGGGTTATCATAGTTATATCATAATAAATAAAAGTCTTGGAAAAGTTGAACACGTAAACCAATGCAAGACTTTACGCAAGAAAACCATAACCATCAAACACATGTGTCTCAATCACATAGCCAAATACAGTCCTAATTCCTAAAAAAAGCCATAAGAGCATCCTTAATGCTTAACAATTGATTGTTACTTTCCTACTTGGAGTTACACTTAGCATTAGGTGAGTTGTTATTTTTTATAGTTAGTTACTAAATAAAATTACAACCTTTATCTTTCACCATATAAAACTAAAAAACCAACCATAAAATTACAACTTATCGAAATATGCGTCCCAATCACATAGCTGGATACACTCCTAATTCATAAAAAAACGTTGTTGTTGATGGAATTCGAATATTGGACCCTTCATCTACACTCCACACTACTTACCATTGAGACAATTGCTTTTCTTGTGTATTATGTCGTTTGCTTAATATACCACTGCCTTGTAGCTTCTATTGTTTAATATTTGACGTATGCACTTATTAATATCGATTAAATGTGCATAATAATGAATTATTAATAGAAAAAAATCCAAGAACATGCTCTAATTTCTTATTTATTTAATTTCTCTATATTTTTGTAATTTATGTTTTAAAATATTAAGGACGATGTTCTAAATATTGTTATATATGTTCTAAACTTTATAATTTGTGTTCTAAAAATTGAGTATAATGTTTTAAAATAAATCAGTAAATATATGGATCATTTGTGCATTTGTTCTATAATATAATTTATAACTCATATTCTAAATAACATAACGTATGTTCTAAAAAACATAACGTATGTTCTAAAGTTTATAGTTTGTATTCCAAAAATTAAGTATAATGTTCTAAAAAAATTAGTAGATATCTGGATCGTTTTTTCATTTGTTCTATAATATAATTTATAACTCATGTTCGAAAAAACATAACACATGTTCTAAAAAATATAACGTATGTTCTAAAAAATATGTCGTGCGTTCTAAACTTCATAGTTCGTGTTTTAAAAGTTAAAATATATGTTCTAACGTATGTTTTAAAAAATATATTTTCTTTACTTCAAAAAAAAAATATATATATATATATATTTTCTTATACATATTCTAAATAACATAGTATGTTCTAAAAAAACATAACGTATGTTCTAAAGTTTATAGTTTGTGTTCCAAAAATTAAGTATAATTTCTAAAAAATTCAGTAGATATCTGGATCGTTTTTTCATTTGTTCTATAATATAATTTATAACTCATTGTTAAGCCCAAAATATACCTAAAATATCATTAATATTTACATCAGTTTTGCTATGAAATCGTGTTGTTTATATCTATTTAGAGTACTTGTACGTCCGAATATATTTCTTTCATGCAAGGTACCTAAATATTTGGTAAAATCCAAATAGGAACGAAAACAGGTCAAAAACGAAGGAAAAACCTTAAGTTACGAGCCAAAAAGACGAAGAATTCAGCACACCGATACGAGGAAGACGGGAATGGAGTCAGAACCGAGAAGAACATCCCGAATCTCGGCAGAGATTCTGGGTCGCGATCGAGATTCGGGATGTTCTTCTCGGTTCTGACTCTGTTCCCGTCTTCCTCGTATCGATGTGCTGAATTCTTCCATCTCGGTAACATCAGAGATTCCTGCAGCACATCTTTCACATGTTTAATTTCAAAGAAACGCGTCCGTTTGGGTGGATAGAAACGTCTCTTCGCAGTGGACACGACCCTTCAACACGACTCTTCAACATCTATAAATAAAGAGTTGATTTCAGAGTTCAAAGAGAGTTAGATTTTTAAGATTAGTACAGAATTTATGCAGAAACTCTGACTCGGAAATGAGTCAGAGATTAGATTTCGATTTTGTAAAAGCAATATGATGTACACACATTGTTTATTAATTAATTAATTACAAACACAGTAGCGATTAGATTTAGATTAAGATCAGTTCGAAGACTAGTTTACATTTTGGTAGTAGAAATACCATCTCTATTCTGAAGATTCAGCGAGAAGATTAAGTAGCGGATTCGACCCCGGAGCCTGACAAACTCTAACAAGGTTTGAGGAAAGGATTGACGACCCGGAACTCCAAAGTCGTTTTGAATGCTTCCATGCTTTTTGTTCTCTGTAAACTTGTATCAATTCACACTTCATCTAATAAAAGTTTATGCAATTCAATATATTTTTATGTAGCACTTTGGTAAATGATCTGAAGTGAGTTCTAGTGTTTTCATTAAAACGTAGTTAAATTCAATATCTTTACAAGGAAACTTTGTTGAACAATTGGGCAAATTCATTCTTACGGACGATATGATCGTTAGGTCGGCTTATCGGAAATAAGTATTAATTTGATTAAGGTAGCGATCTTGTCGGGCCGTATGAAGATCGTCTGCGGTTCAAAGCCTTTTAATTGAAGGAGTTTACGTTATTACACATCTATAATTTTTACAAAGTTTAAAGTTGTTTTCTTTGCTTAATGCAAACGAGTACAATTATTCTCTTATTTTAAACACTAAATGTTTCTGTTTTGTAATTCAAACTCAAAACAGAATTGATTTCTAACATTCTACGTACATTCTAATCTGATTCTTATTAATTCAATCTCAAAACCAAATTCAATTAATGATTTTCTATATTATAAACCTAAAGCGTGAATTAAACTAAATTAAAATAAGTTTTCGTTAAAAAGTGTTCCATGTGGGATCGATATCTTTTTATTACTACAAGCGAAACCGTGCACTTGCGGAAATTGTTCAACAAGTTTTTGGCGCCGTTGTCGGGGAACGCCAAATTTTTAACAAAAATTTATATTTTTCGTGTTTTATTCCGAACCTTGGTTTATAATATATGTATTTATTTATTTTCTAGTTTTATTTTATTTATTGAGGATGGTCACTAGGACTAAATCCTCGTTGTTATTTAACATTTGCATTTAGATGTTTACAGATAAAAAAAAATCCAAGTTTTTTCAAAGATAAACTAGAGATTTGATCATCAGTACAAATTCACTGAAGGAGTCTACAGAAAAGAAATTCGGCTAGCAGATACATCAGAAGGGACTGGAAATTTTTTAAGAAAATTGAATATCAGGTTCCGCGACTGCAGTATCAAGAACAAGACAGATGATTTTCCCAGGAAAAAAAATCCCAGAAACCTTTACCTCTTTTCTATACATTTAATCTTTCACCAAAACATCATATCTCTTTGTAAATAATTTATCCAAACCCTACATTAAAACCAAATAATTTCTTTTTCTTTATTCATATCATTTCCTTAAAACACCTACATTTATCTCTCTAAGAAACAGTTGATCAACTCTTCTCAGACAGATATATCAGAAGTAGGATGAAATTATCTTATCCACCAGGAAGGAATTGTATACTTTTAATATAGTTTTGAAAGTTTCGGTTCATGTGCGTAGTTTTTGTTCGTGCACAGAACTAGAAGTTCGGGCATTCAACCGAAATAATTAGATCCTTAATTTGAGAAAACGCTAAAAAAAAGAAAGCGCTAAAAAAATAGAAAATGCTAAAAAATAGAAAACGTAAAAAAAAATATAATAATAAAATATATATATCTATGTATATATATATATATATATATATATATATATTCAAAGTTTGGGATACAGTTCTACTTTTTAATTCCCAATGAAATTATTTCCTGGTAACTTAAAATGGAAAAGACCATATTTAGTTGATAAAATATTTTGAGTACGAATGCGCTCCAATTCAAGCAATTAAATCAGTGGACGTATTCTATAAAAATTAAATTGATTAGTTTTCATTTCCTTAATTTTGTTTTTCTTAAATCTTGTTTATAGTTTTAATTTTTACTAGTTTTAATTTATTTTACTTTTGTTTATTTTTATAATTTCATTTTTAGATTTGTGTACAACTAAGTTTTATTCAATAAAAAATCATTAAAGTCATGTTTTTAATTGTTTTTCAGAAAATTATTGTATGTTTAGTGCAATTTCAGGAATCTCAGTTGAGATTCAGGAATCTCAGTAGGGATTTTAAAGTCTAGGATTTTCAGGAAAAGGTAGAAAAGTTTCTGAACTTACCGAGATTAATTAAATCTCTACCGAGATCCACGGAGGAGGTTTCGACGTGCGGTTCCCAAATAGGAAACAACGTGTCGCGACCGAGATTCACCAATCTCGGTCGCGATACGACCTTATATCAGACCTGTACCTTTCGTTTTCTTGAGTCTTTGCTGATTATTTCGAAAAAATTTGTCAGTTTTAACCCAAGAGGCACCAATTGACACCATTTCATTCCAAACAAACATAATATTTCATTCTATTAACCTATATATTTCAGTAAGGATCAGAATTCTTCTTTTATTTCACTTCATCTCTTTCAAAATTCTGAAATTCTTACCACATATCTAAAGGTTACAGACATACATAATTCTCCAAACATGACTTCCTCTCTTAATTGTACATTTTGGGAGACATTTTTCAAGGCAACACAGTTAATTCCTCAAAGATCTTAATGGAGGGATTAGTTGCCGCATCATGTTCCAAGGACAGAAAAATTGGATACGGGGATATAATATGTGGAATTATTTTAGGAAACAAAGGCTTTGTTTCGGTTCCATGGACTGATAAAGAACCATTCCCTATCCTTGACTATGAATTCCTGGAAAGTGAGGGACTTGTCAAGAGAATTTTTCGAGTTGGCCCACGATTTCTTTCTTCTGAAGAAAGACAGATCTTCGTTCAAGCCAAGATCGATCGGGCTCATGCTATGCGTATTCCAATTCATAGGGATACCATCTACTTTTAATTTTTATTGTGTTTTGTTTGTTTGTAATTGTTTGTATATAGGTTTGTTTTTGCATTTCCTGTAAATATGTTTTTCATTTTTCAATCTGTATGTTTGATTTTATGTTAATCAAATGAATAAATGTTTCGATTCATGTTTACATCTTTTATGTTCATGTATATATATCTGTATTCTGATTATTAATTAGAAGGTTAAATGTAACATTTATGACTAAAACACATCCATGTTTTAATTTAATTCATTAAGAACATTCATGGTTTCAATCAATTCATTAAAGAATGTTCATGTTTTAACATTAATTCCCTTCGAACATTAATTGTTTCATTTATTCAATATTTGTTAAGGTGAAACCTTTGGTTTTCCCTTCATTTAATGTTTTATTTGTGTTTTTAAGTTACAGGAATTAATACATACATTAATAGGACATCATTGCAGGAAGAATAAGTTAGTGCAGAGTTAAAAATACGCGTTTATAAGCTACCAGGTCCAGAATCTCGGTAGGGATTTCAGAATCCCTACACAAACAGCGAAGACTGAACTTTCAAGAGAAATAATTCTCCCTGAAAAGCTCATGTCGCGACCGAGATTCCGGAATCTCGGTCACGACACGCAACCTGTAGGCAGGGTTATAGGCACGAATTTGAACAAATTATCAACCTTTTTCTATTCCTACACTAATTCGTAACACCTATATTCACCCTTATATAAACCTATCACTTACACAAACATTACATAAACTCTATTTTAAACACATTTTCTTCTTCCCTAATCAATTCCACACCATATCACCTTTCCTTTTTACCAAATTTTTACCTATCCAACATACTTTTTTCCACACACAACCTCCATACCCTACTCCTCCATTTTTCTATCTTTTACACAAATTTTCTATTTTCTTTCTCTCTTAAAGTTCAAAATTTTACACACCATGCCTGGTCATAAGGTTACTCACAAGCTTTCCACTTCCACCTCCAATCAAGATTTACATTTAGGAATTAGGTTCCAATTTATGAAGTTGGGGATGAAGAGATGAGTATTTGATTTGGATATCATACAAAACAATTTATTGTTAAGCCCATCAATTTTCAAACAAGTCCGGTTTGGACATATTTTGCCTAGTTTAGATGAATTTAATTCCAAGCACACTTCTAGCAAGCTCATTAAGGATAATAGTAATTTCTATTTCAATTAATTTTTATCCTATTTTCTTTTTGGGAATGTTAAAAGGTAAAGGGTTCCAAGTCAGGACTTATTTGTTCATTTTGGATTACATCTTCAAGGGTTTCGTGGTAGATTATGTTGAAACACCTTTCCACATAATTTTGATTTGACAAAATTGTTTAAGTATAATTGAAAAACATATTCTAAACACACTAAGTTTAAATGCTTTGATTTATTCTACTAATGTGTTTGTTCAATGTTGAGTTAAATTGTTTATAAGACACAAGAATTAAAAGGCCCAAGCCCAATACGAAAGTCAAAGCCCAAGTCAAACAACTCAAGACAACTCGGCCCGCGTTTATCAAAACGATGTCGCTGTGTACAAAACGCAACTCAGCAAGAGAAGGATCTAGAAGACCTTCAGGGAACAACTTCGGAACGAAGCTGCTGAGTCGATTCGACAAAGCGTACAAGACAGCAGCTGGCTAAGGAAAACTTCCAGACAAAGTATTTCCACTTTGGGTAAAGTTCAGACGACACAGTATGCTGTCCAGTTGACTTTACCATAAATAGTGAGACACTCTGCCGAGCTGACCAAAAGCTGACCGAGGACAGAAGATACACACATCTGATTGGCCGAGAGCTCTGAGCAGGTCAGGATGACAACGACAGGAAGCCGTTTCCCTCCAACGGTTATTTCGAAATTCGAAATGACCGATGCCTCAAGACGTCTCTATAAATAGTGCCATCAGAAGCTTCATTCTATATAAACTTGATCAATCCATTACGCTGACCAAATTTCTACGCAAGTTCTGCAAGCAAGAAGCAAAGCAAATCTTACACTACATTTCATATATTTGTGTAAAAGTCTAGAGTGATTATTCAATCATCTAAGGTGTCTTAGCAATCATTGTTTAGGACAAACACTTATCATTTCTAGAGATTAGAAAGGAGAGGCTGAGTACTCGGTTATAGTACTCAGCGAGAGATTAGGATTGAGTAGAGGTATAGAGGAAGGTACTCTTGTTATACTCAGTTGCTAAGATTGTAAAAGGTTTGAGGCTCTACCTTTAAAGAGCTCAGTAGAGGATTCGAAATCTCGGAACGTGTTTCGGGGACAGGACGTAGGCTTAGAAGAAGCCGAACCTGGATAAATCTGCTGAGTAACGTATTTCTTACCTTAAACTCCTTCTATATATTGCTTGCTTAAATAACCAAAAATTGACCAAGTAAAGAGGTCAAGCTGAGTTGTGCGCATCGAACATTTGAGCTCAGGAATAGACTTTAAGTGCTATCTCCTGACTCAAGTCAAGAAACTGACCTAGTCACCAGTTGACTAAGCCAGTATCTTACTGATTACTCAGCGCCGCAGTTAAAACCTTTTCTCTTGAGAAAAGAAGTCTGTCCTAAATCTTTAAAAAGTTTAAATAGTTCCTAACCCCCCCCCCTTGGAACTATACTTGTAACGTTATAAGGGACCAACAAGTTGTGTCAGAGCCTCAAAAGCTCACTGTAAAAGGTCTAACAACCTTGAGCTGATCCCTACCATGGGCGAAAACAGTACTCGGTTTCTCCCAGGAAACCAAAACAACTCAGATACTACCTGAGGGGCTGTCCATCACTCGGCCTCCCCTATTCTTCGGGTCTAACTATACCTTCTGGAAGAATAGGATGAAAAATTTCATTCAGGCTACAAATATGAGTGCCTGGCTATCTATAGTTCAAGGCCCATTTGTACCTGTCGAAGTTGTGGCTGGCCAAACAGTTGTAAAAGCTGAGGCCAAATGGACAGAGGATGATCTTAAGAAGCTTCAAAATCACGCTTCGGCTATCAATATGCTTCACTGTGCGCTCGATGCTGCAGAATATAATAAAATCTCAGGTTGTGAGTCGGCGCAAGAGATCTGGAAAAAGCTGAAAGTCACCTACGAGGGAACCAATAAAGTAAAGGAGTCCAAGGTGAATCAGCAAATGAGACTGTACGAGCTGTTCGAGATGAACAATGATGAGGGCATTTCAGACATGAATGCAAGGTTTACCAACATCATTAATGAGCTCAAGAGACTTGGGAAAATCTTCACTGAGGAAGAACAAGTCAAAAAGATACTCAGGAGTCTTCCTAAAGACTGGCAAGCAAAGAAGACCGCTATTGAGGAAGCTCAGGATTTAACCACCTACAAATATGACGAACTCATCAGCTCGTTGCTGACCCATGAGATATCTATGAAAAACTTCGAGGTGAAGGAAAAATCTGAAGACAAGAAGCAGAAGTCTCTTGTCATGAAAGCTGATTCCACTGACGGGAGCTCAACTGATGACGAGGAGATGGCTATGTTCACAAGGAAGATGAAAAGGCTATTCAGGAAGAATGACAAATATTCTAAGAAGCCTTACAGAAAGTTTGATAAGTATAAAGCTGACTCAAGCGACAGCAAATACAAAAAGGACAGCTCAAAACCCATTACATGCTTTGAGTGCCATCAAACTGGCCATATTAAGTCAAGCTGCCCCACACTGAGGAAAGACAAGAAGATCGGTAAGAAGGCAATGGTGGCTACATGGAGCAACAGTGATGAGTCTTCATCTACAGAAGCTGAGGCCACCGAGTTAGCGAAGATATGCTTCATGGCTGACGAACTTGCTGAGCCATACGTCTCTGAGCATGCTGACCCATCCGTCGCATCAAATGATGAGGAGCAATCAAATGAGGTAATTACTCTTCCCCAGCTCAGAAACGATATGGTTAATGCCCTGAGTGATCTCTACACACTTGTCAAGAAGTGTAATAAGAAAGTTAGAGCACTCAGCAGGCGTTGTGACGAAGTGGAAGAGGTCAAGCTGAGTGACCTCAGATTCCTTCTTCAGGACAATTCAACTCTGCATGATAACATGAAGATCATACACGAGTCTATCTCTGAAGTCCAATCAGTCTCAAAGAAACTGAGAAAGGACATCACAACTATCCAGAACCGATTAAAGGTTCCAAATAAAAGAAACATTCCTCTGAGAACTCAGTACCAAGGTACTCAGCAGAGATGGAATCCCCAGCGAAAAGTCCAGTGTGACTTTTGTGGGAAGAAAGGACACACCACTAAGGTGTGCTGGCACGCTCAGCACTGGGGTGCTGACAAGTCAGTGAAACATCCTAAACAGAAGGTCAGCTGTGACTTATGTGGAAAGAATGGCCATACTGTCCAAGTATGTCGCCATAAAATAAAATATGATGCTTTACCTGTTGCACCTAACAAGCAAGGACCCAAAAAGAATTGGGTACCTAAAAGTAACTAGTTACAATGTAGGTAAGCCTGAGATGTGCCGAGAAGTCAAAGATGTGGTATATTGACAGCGCATGCTCGAGGCATATGACTGGTGATGAAACTCAGTTCATCACGTTTGAGCGTAAACGAGGAGGATGTGTAAGTTTTGGAGACAACAAGAAGGGTAAGATAGTAGGGTCAGGAACCATTGGAGGTAATCCTACTATTGAATCTGTCTCCCTAGTCAGCGGACTCAAATATAACTTACTCAGCGTAGCTCAGCTATGTGACAATAGGAGAAAAGTTATATTTGATGCTACTGGATGTAAAATATACGAGGGTGAATCAAATGAGTTAATCTTAACTGCCCCTCGCATAGATAATGTCTTTATGCTAGACTTAAAGAAAAAGTTTTCAAAAACTGTATGCTTAGTATCAAAGGAAGAAAATTCCTGGCTATGGCACAGGAGACTTGGTCATGTAAGCATGGACCTCCTGGCCAAATTAGCAAGAAAGCAATTGGTTGAGGGACTGCCTGAACTTAAATTTGAAAAAGATCAATTATCCCATGCTTGCCAAGATGGAAAACAAACCAAACAATCTTTTCACAGCAAAAATATTGTCTCAACTAAGCGTCCGTTAGAATTACTACACTTGGATCTCTTCGGTCCAGTCCAGCCGCTGAGTCTGGGTGGAAGAAGATTTTCCTTGGTCATTGTAGATGACTTCACTCGGTACACTTGGGTCATCTTGCTGAGTAGCAAGGATGAAACCTTTGAGACATTTTCAACTTTGGTTAGAAAAATTGAAAATGATAAAGACCTAAAATTAGCTCACATTCGTAGCGATAATGGTGGAGAATTCAAAAACCAAAAGTTTGTTGAATTCTGTGAAGCCAGCGGCATTGACCACAATTTTTCTGCTCCTAGAACACCTCAACAAAATGGGGTTGTTGAAAGGAAGAACAGAACTCTGGTTGAAATAGCCAGGACGATGCTGGATGAGCATAGGCTTCTAAAGTATTTTTGGGGAGAGGCTGTTAACACAGCGTGCTATATTCTTAATAGGGCTCTAGTTAGACCTATATTAAAGAAAACCCCCTATGAACTTTGGAAAGGACGAAAGCCCAACATTGGATACTTTCGTGCCTTTGGCTGTAAATATTTTATTTTAAATACTAAAGATAGCTTAGCAAAGTTTGACTCAAAAGCTGACGAGGCTATCTTTTTGGGCTACTCAACAAACAGCAAAGCATACAGAGTTTTTAATAAGAGAACTCAAGTTCTAGAAGAGTCAGTACATGTGGAGTTCGATGAAACTAACCCTGTAGGTAGATACCAGCCGCTGACCGAGGATGATCCACACTCAGTAACCGCTGACCAAGAACCAGCTACTGAGTCATTCACTAAAAGGCTGACCAAGAGTAAGAGTGAACCTAAGATTACTTTCACTGACCCATCTACTTCTGCAGAGATTGTTGAAACACAGACAGCACAAGACATAAATCTACCCAAAGAGATAAGGATTCCAAGAGGTCACTCAGAGAGTGCAATCCTTGATTCTGCTAGGAATACCCTGATGACGAGGAATCAAGTCAGGAAGTACCTCAGCAATGTGGCCTTCGTCTCAGTACAGGAACCTAAGAACTTCGCTGATGCTGAGGAAGATGAATTCTGGATGAGCGCAATGCAAGAGGAACTTGACCAATTCAGAAGAAACGATGTATGGGAGCCAGTGCCACATCCAAGGAGTCAGAAGACCATTGGAACAAGATGGGTCTTCCGCAACAAAATGGATGAGCAAGGAAATGTAGTCAGGAACAAAGCAAGGCTTGTAGCTCAGGGCTACAGTCAGCAAGAAGGTATTGACTACGGTGAGACCTTTGCCCCAGTGGCAAGGCTAGAAGCTATTAGGATCTTATGTGCATATGCATCTTACATGAACTTTAAATTATTCCAAATGGATGTCAAAAGTGCATTTCTTAATGGAATTATAAACGAGGAGGTTTATGTTAATCAACCTCCAGGTTTTGAGGACCCTAAATTCCCAAACCACGTTTATAAACTCAAAAAGGCTTTGTACGGCCTCAAGCAAGCACCACGTGCTTGGTATGAGAGGCTGACCAGTTTTCTGCTGACTAGAAATTACGTCAGAGGCAAAGCTGATACAACCTTATTCATTAAGAAAAAGGGTAAAGATACCCTGCTGGCCCAAATTTATGTTGATGATATAATATTTGGTGCAACTAACGAATCAATGTGCAAGGAGTTTAGCAAACAAATGCAGACTGAGTTTGAAATGTCCATGATGGGAGAACTCAACTTCTTCCTTAGTCTTCAAATTAAACAAGGAAAGAATGGCATCTTCATCAGTCAAGCCAAATATGCCAAGGAGATATTAAAGAAATATGATTTGGAAAATTGCAAGCCAATATCCACTCCTATGGGCACTGACACTGTCCTATGCGCTGACGAGAATGGTAAGTCGGTAGACAGCAAATTATATCGAGGTATGATAGGCTCTCTACTTTACTTAACAGCAAGCAGACCGGATATTCAGTTTTCAGTATGCTACTGTGCTATATATCAATCTAACCCTAAGGAATCTCATTACATTGCTGTAAAAAGAATCCTTAGATATTTGCAAAGCTCAGTGAACGCAGGTTTATGGTATCCCAATACTCATGATTTCACACTCATCGGATACACTGACGCTGACTATGGATGGGATAAGCTGGAACGAAAAAGCACCTCTGGAGGATGTCACTTCTTAGGAAGCTGTCTTGTATCCTGGTTCAGCAAAAAGCAGGCGTCAGTAGCCTTGTCTACCACTGAAGCTGAGTACATTGTTGCTGGTCATTGTGTTGCTCAAGTCCTATGGATTAAGCAACAGCTTGAAGACTATGGTGTTCAAACAAAGACAATTGAAGTCAAATGTGACAACAAAAGTGCAATTGATCTTTCAAAGAACCCAATTCAACACAGCAGAATGAAGCATGTCAGCATCAGACATCACTTCATTAGAGATCATGTACTCAAGGGTGAGATCAAGCTGACCTTTGTCCCAACGGACGAGCAGCTTGCGGATATCTTCACAAAGCCACTGGCCCGTGAGCAGTTCAGCATACTGAGAGAAGCTATTGGTATGTTTAATCCTCTTCAGTAAATTCCTGAACTAAATGAATATGCATGTTGAGTGAATTACTATGCTGAATGATTGTTTTTGCTGAGTACTCATTAAAATTAATTGAACAGCATATACTGAGTAAATTTGCACACTGAGTAAGTTAGTTTAAACTTAGAAATAATCCCTTTATGCAATACTGACCACTCAGAATATGAAACGCTTAGTATTCTAAACGCTGAGTGTTAGATCCGTTAGAATAAATGCAAAAGCACGCGTATAGCCACCTAGGATGACGTACGCGCCGAATGTGTCATAAATGCCATGATCATTGTCGGTTCATAATCCCGAGGCAAAACTGACACATGGATTCGTTAAGATCCACACTTCACCGCTATAAATAATGGGTAAATTCCCATTGTTTTCTCTTTACGACTACCGAATTCTAAGGCAAAGAAAGCTTTCTCTCTAAAAACTCTCAAAGCTTCCCAAACGCATTCTTCAACTATGACTAAAGTTTCATTCAACATTTCTGGTGCCGGCCACCCTAAGCCCAGCTCCGATGAAACTTCCAGGCAAACCTCTGTGTCGGAATTTACCAAGGTCACCTCACCGAGCAAAGGAAAAACTGGCCAAACCTCCTCTGGTAAGGGAAAGCCTGAAAAAGTCAGGACCTATTCAAAGGTCTTCGAAAACGTCCGAGAATGGAAGGTTGAGCCCTCAAGATGGGTATCTGAAGCCTTCGTACAATCCGAACAACCCTTCTGTGAGTGGATTTCGCAGAATGGATGGACTGAGCTGTTTTCGATTAGGGATCCCACCTATCCTGGCCTTGTAAAGGAGTTTTACCACAACCTTCGCGTTGCCAATGATAACCAGGACTACTTGGTAACCGTGGTGAAAGAGAAAACCATCTTCATCAACCCTCTCTACCTAGGGAATCTGCTCAAGTTAAAAACTGAGGGAGCAAGGCTAAGGAGATCTGGAGATCAGGATGGTACTAGGTACGAGGTCAACTTCTGTAAACCTGCAGGCCACTCAGGAGAAGTATCCAGTTCCTCCATGGGTCAACACCAGAAGATGGCTCATTATCTGCTGAGTTATTTTATCTATCCCAAGATTAACTGCACCACCTCAACAACAAACTTTGAGCAATGCTTCATCTGGCATATGCTGACGTACAAGCCGATCAACATGCCAGTATTCCTCGTTGCTGGCTTCCTAAGGAGTACCGGAACTCTAAGGCTAGGATCACTCATCACCAGGATCCTCATTGATCATCAGGTAGAACTAACTGATGAAGTAGAAGCTAAAGGATCTGAGATCACAGCAGCTTCACTGAGAGCGTTGAAGTTCGGTCAGCCTCTAAAGAAAGAAAAAGATGTTGCTACTGCTGCTGGACAAGCTGAGGAAACAGTTGTTCCGCAGAAAGGGAAAAGAACTAAGGCCCCCACTTCTCGTAAGAGGAAAGCTGTTGAGACTCCTTCACATGATACTGAGTCTCCAGCTAAGAGGCAAAAGTCAGCTGGTACTAAGGGTCAGGAGAGACCTAAGTCAGCTGATAAACGAAGCAGGCAAGATGAGCCTGAAACTGAGGACAGAACTGATGCTGATGTGCAACCTCAGAAAAAGCACAAGTCTTCTACACTGACTCCCCTCGATGCTATCCCTACTGACATTGTTGTGCCTGGTGACTCTCACTACACACAGTGTTTAGGAACTATGCCTGAGGAATAAGAAGAAGAAGTGCATCTGGACGACCAGTTTATTACACAAGTCGAGGAAGAACTAGATGGTGATAGTTCAGAAGATGACGAAGAAGAAGAGGCCAGCGGTCAGGATGACGATGAGGATGATGAGGAAACAACCAGTGAGGTTGCAGCTGAGCAAGCCCATACTGTGTTGGCTGCTGGAGAAGACCAAGAACTTGACCAACATAATGTTGATCAAGTCCAAGTACAAGCTGACCAGTTTAATAATGAGCAACAAGAATCTTCTCCATCTCACTCAGGAGAGTCTATACAGGCTGACAATCCTCCTAGAAAAAGAAGGTTGGTTAAGGCATGTGAGAAGAAAGTCAGTGAGCCTCCTGTACAACCACCAAGTCTTCCTGACTTCATTATTCAAAAGCCAACCCAGGACCCTTCTGCTCTGAAGCTAAAAAAATTCAAACGACAACAACCTTCTACTACATCGGCATCTATAGAAAAGAAAGCCTCTGTTTCTTCTCAATAGGAACATGCCGACTTAAGTGCTTCTGCCACCTCAACAAGTCAAGTTGAGGCGATTACTGTCAATGCTGTCCATCCAAGCATTGTGCTAACTCCAAATGTATCTGCACCCGTCAGCACCGACAGTATTCCAATTTCTACTTCTCCAATTAACATCTCTGCCGATCAATCAACCCTACCAGAACCTCAAGTGCAGATTGGAACAACACTTCCAGTCACTGACCATGTCATTCCTTTGACTCCTCCTTCCACCGGTCATACTGATGCATCTGGACAATTGAATGAAGGTTCTTTAAGCTACATGAATGTCACTGAGTCTGGCAAACGCATCATCGACTCAGTACAAACCTTGATCAAAGACCTTCAACAATCGTCTACTCCTGCTGCTGGGTCTTCTAATGTGGAGACTACTCAGCTTTCCCAAGTAACTCAGCTTCTGAACAAAGTTAAGGGATTTAAGGACTTGCTGAGTATCATCATCTCCTATCAAACACAGCAAGCTAAGCAGGATTCCATTGCAAAGCTGGCTGAGATCCAGCTGACAACTGTGCAACACTTAAACGCTCTACAACAGTAAGTACAGAACTTGTCAGCTGTGAACCCTGGATATGCAACTTCTGATGAAGTAAAGATGCTCTTTGCTCAGCTTCACACCGAGCAACTCAAGACCAATGAGCAAATGGTTTCTTACTCTCAGTGCTCAATGGAGCAAATTGGTGAAGCTGTTCGATTGCTGAATCTGAACAAGCAGGAGATGTACACTGACGCAATGAAACAAAACGAGATGTTGTCTATCACAAGACAAACCTTCAATCACATACGTCACACAAATGTTCAGCGTCAGTACTTTGACACCTACTTACTCAAAACCTTTCATCAAGTCATTGCTGGACTGACTGACGCGCTTATATGGATTGGTAAGTCTGAAGCTTTCATCGTCAGTATGATCAGCGCTGCCGCACTCAATATACCTGATGAAGTCTCAAATCAGGGAGTTGCCATTTTTGATGGTGTCAATGAAAGTGCTGACCGGCTTAAAACGCTGTCCAACGAACTAACCAGGGCTGTCTTAACCGACAGCTTTAGGATTCCTCCTCCTGATGCTGACAAAACGAGGGAGAAAGAACAAGCGAGAAAGAACAAGCGAGAACACAACCAAGAACACAGTATGGATCTAGTCAATCCCAACAAAAGAAAAAGAAATAGATATAGGCTAGCTCAGTATAGACTAAGTATGATGTAATCTATATGCCTTGTCTTTAAGTTTTGTTTGTAAACACTAACTACCGATATCAATATATCATACCTGCATCTTTCATTCTATTCCTGAGTTATGATATATGTTGCTGTGTACTGAGTTATTATGTATCTTCAAATTGAATCAGCTATGTCTAACACTTGTAAAACTTATTGATTGAACCCAATACTGATAACATGTTTGACATTGACTTATATGCTTATATAACATTGTCTTATAAAACTCATTGAACAACAATTTACTCAGCGCCCTCTGAATGATAAAACCTTCCGCTTAAACACTGAGTAAAATAGAATATGTTACATGAGCTGACCTATCTGAAAAACTGACCTTAGACTTACTCGATTAAACCTTTAAATGTTTAGAGTAAAACTAAGTCAGCAGCTCAACCCTTATGGGGGAGTTTGCTAAGTTAGGTCAACTATCATGGGGGAGCTCAATACTGAGTTCCTCGCTGAATAGTTTTGCCAACATCAAAATGGGGGAGTTTGTTGAAACACCTTTCCACATAATTTTGATTTGACAAAATTGTTTAAGTATAATTGAAAAACATATTCTAAACACACTAAGTTTAAATGCTTTGATTTATTCTACTAATGTGTTTGTTCAATGTTGAGTTAAATTGTTTATAAGACACAAGAATTAAAAGGCCCAAGCCCAATACGAAAGTCAAAGCCCAAGTCAAACAACTCAAGACAACTCGGCCCGCATTTATCAAAACGATGTCGTTATGTATAAAACGCAACTCAGCAAGAGAAGGATCTAGAAGACCTTCAGGGAACAACTTCGGAACGAAGCTGCTGAGTCGATTCGACAAAGCGTACAAGACAGCAGCTGGCTAAGGAAAACTTCCAGACAAAGTATTTCCACTTTGGGTAAAGTTCAGACGACACAGTATGCTGTCCAGTTGACTTTACCATAAATAGTGAGACACTCTGCCGAGCTGACCAAAAGCTGACCGAGGACAGAAGATACACACATCTGATTGGCCGAGAGCTCTGAGCAGGTCAGGATGACAACGACAGGAAGCCGTTTCCCTCCAACGGTTATTTCGAAATTCGAAATGACCGATGGATCAAGACGTCTCTATAAATAGTGCCATCAGAAGCTTCATTCTATATAGAACTTGATCAAGCCATTACGCTGACCAAATTTCTACGCAAGTTCTGCAAGCAAGAAGCAAAGCAAATCTTACACTACATTTCATATATTTGTGTAAAAGTCTAGAGTGATTATTCAATCATCTAAGGTGTCTTAGCAATCATTGTTTAGGACAAACACTTATCATTTCTAGAGATTAGAAAGGAGAGGTTGAGTACTCGGTTATAGTACTCAGCGAGAGATTAGGATTGAGTAGAGGTATAGAGGAAGGTACTCTTGTTATACTCAGTTGCTAAGATTGTAAAAGGTTTGAGGCTCTACCTTTAAAGAGCTCAGTAGAGGATTCGAAATCTCGGAACGTGTTCCGGGGACAGGACGTAGGCTTAGAAGAAGCCGAACCTGGATAAATCTGCTGAGTAACGTATTTCTTACCTTAAACTCCTTATATATATTGCTTGCTTAAATACCCAAAAATTGACCAAGTAAAGAGGTCAAGCTGAGTTGTGCGCATCGAACATCTGAGCTCAAGAATAGACTTTAAGTGCTATCTCCTGACTCAAGTCAAGAAACTGACCTAGTCACCAGTTGACTAAGCCAGTATCTTACTGATTACTCAGCGCCGCAGTTAAAACCTTTTCTCTTGAGAAAAGAAGTCTGCCCTAAATCTTTAAAAAGTTTAAATAGTTCCTAACCCCCGCTTGGAACTATACTTGTAACGTTATAAGGGACCAACAGATTAACATTGGAATGCTTTTTGCCAATTAAGTCCATGTTTCTGTTTCAACCACTAAGCAAGTTCCTTTGGTCATTTGATTACGGATTTTTGTTTTGGGTGCTACGGGTATTTTGGAGCAGTTTTCAATCACTTGCTCATAATTATTTTCGGATATAAGATTATGACGCACTTTGAAGTATGATGAGAAGAAGAAAAATTATTTCTTTTCGAAATAATGGGATTAGATATGCGATTGTCTATGAAGCAATGGGTTGAGAGTTCTAAAGTTCAAGTTCGGGATTTATTTGTGCTTGATTTCTTATTGAAAGGTCTTCAAGTTGATAGCATCAGAATGTTATTCGACAATTTACACCGCGCCGTTGCATCCCACACTAAGCAAGTACCTTTAGGTAATTTTATTACCGGGATTGTGATGGGTGCACGTGGTGAATTGGCGGATTTTTAAAACCTCACTTACCATGGAAATTTACCTCTTTTGGATGTTTCATCTCTTCAACGAGTCAATTTATTGCTTGGAAAAGGTCCCCCCCGTATTTGTGTCCTATGAAGAACGTATTAAGCATCTTAATGTTCACACGGGTGGAGGAGCTTTTAGCTCTCAAAGGTTAGGTGAGGCGGAGAAGCATGTTGAAGCCCAAACACAAGCACAAGAGCATGTTGAGGAAGAACACAATGTTGATGATCAAGTTAATTTGCAACATATTTTGAACCAAATGAATGCACACAACCGGCAAATGAATTTGCGGTTAGATGATATTATGGAGAATAATCAAGAGATGAGTTCACGATTAAACGCGATGGATGCAAATATACATACTTTGAGGAGAGAGCACACGTCAAGCCGACGCCGGTTGTTATCATTTTTCCGTCGTCAAGGCGTAGTGACCACACCGTCTCCACCGGGTTCACCTTCACAAGAATAGGTTTTATCTTATCTTTTCTCACCTCGTTTATCTTATGTTGGATGCTTTAAATTCATAATTTTTCTTTCTTAATTCGTATGATTTATTTTCGTACTATTTTTCGTGTTTTATCAATTTTTGCACCAATGAGGACATGGTCCAAATTAAGTGTGGGAGGAGATATTACATATATCGTTTTATTTTTAGTACGAATAAATACAACGAATAAGAATGAATGACATTTATTCAACTATAAATGCATGTTAATAATTTTTAGTAATATACAATATGCAACAATCGTTTTATGCAAATGCAATATATTTTGCAACGTTATTTTTCAAAAATGATATTATTTCATAAACATTATTTTTATTAACTTTACATTTTCATATGTTTAAAAAATATATAACTTATGATTATTTTTAGGTTATCATTATCGATAGAAATAATATTTCTATACGGGCAATATTTTTCAAATTTTTCTCAAATCTCCGATACGATTTTAAGTAAAAACGTCTCGAGTGAATGTATTTTAGTAAAAATTCTTTCTTTCAATCTCTATTTTATATCATGAAATTCATGATACAATAAATCTTATTTTAAATTTTCAATTAGGTTTATACGCATTAAATTGAACTAACAGTTTTTAGCTCGGTTTGATTTTCGTCTTACATTAACACCAATTGAAGTTTTTAAGGAAACTTTAGCCATAATACATGTTGAATTTTAAGTCAATATAGGATGAATGTGCTATTTTTTTCTTTTTCCCAATTTACAATTTTAATTTTATAATTCATGTTACTTAAATCAAGTAGTCGTATTCTTAATTTTTGGCCACGATTGACACCAACCTTATCACAATCGAGGTATGAAAGGGAAGAAAATTAAGTAAACGGTACTTTTGGCCACGATTGCGACCACCCTTATCACAATCGAGGTATGGAATGAACGTTTAAATTAAAGAAAAAATTAAGCGTGTTTAAAGTTTAAAGTAACGATTGCGTCCACCCATGGCATGGTCGGTACCTCTTAAGCGAACACAAATAAAATGCATATAAAGTTACGATCGAGACCACCCTTATCTTGGGCGTAACTAAGCAAATAAATTAATCCAAGTACTTAATTCCTTTAATATATTTCATATAATAGTTTAGTTTTGGGAAAGGAAATTTTGTACTTTGAAATGCCTTGAGACGAAAGGCTCAATAACATGTGTGCTGATATCGTCCCGAATACTTCAATTTAAAATTGAAAATACAAGACGACTGATATATCGCCTTTATACTAGTTAGTTTGATATTTTGCGTATAAATTTGTCATGCGAATTTAATCTTTTCGGCTTAACTAATTTAAAATGTTAATACAAAGATATATGTTTTATTTTTATAAAGAGATGAGTTAAAGGATAAATTCAGTGAAATTTTGCTCGGGACTAGCAAAAGATTAAGTGTGGAGATTTGTTAAGCCCAAAATATACCTAAAATATCATTAATATTTACATCAATTTTGCTATGAAATCGTGTTGTTTATATCTATTTAGAGTACTTTTACGTCCGAATATGTTTCTTTTATGCAAGGCACCTAAATATTTGGTAAAATCTAAATAGGAACGAAAACAGGTCAAAAACGAAGAAAAAACCTTAAGTTACGAGCCAAAAAGATGAAGAATTCAGCACACCGATACGATGAAGACGGGAACGGAGTCAAAACCAAGAAGAACATCCCGAATCTCGGCAGAGATTCCAGAATCTCGGTATAGATTCTGGGTCGCGATCGAGATTCCCTAATCTCGGTCGCGATATGCTCTTTTGAGGCATTTCACCTGTTCGTTCTGAAGACCAAAAACTGCTTCCCCAATATCGGCAGAGATTCTCACATCTCGGTAACATCAGAGATTCCTGCAGCACATCTTTCACATGTTTAATTTCAAAGAAATGTGTCCGTTTGGGTGGATAGAAACGTCTCTTCGCAGCGGACACGACCCTTCAACACGACTCTTCAACATCTATAAATAAAGAGTTGATTTCAGAGTTCAAAGAGAGTTAGATTTTTAAGATTAGTACAGAATTTATGCAGAAACTTTGACTCAGAAATGAGTCAGAGATTAGATTTTGATTTTGTAAAAGCAATATGATGTACACACATTGTTTATTAATTAATTACAAACACAGTAGCAATTAGATTTAGATTAAGATCTGTTCGAAGACTAGTTTACATTTTGGTAGTAGAAATACCATCTCTATTCCGAAGATTCAGGGAGAAGATTAAGTAACGGATTCGACCCCGGAGCCTGACAAACTCTAACGAGGTTTGAGGAAAGGATTGACGACCCGGAACTCCAATGTCGTTTTGAATGCTTCCATGCTTTTTGTTCTCTGTAAACTTGTATCAACTCACACTTCATCTAATAAAAGTTTATACAATTCAATATATTTTTATGTAGCACTTTGGTAAATGATCTGAAGTGAGTTCTGGTGTTTTCATTAAAACGTAGTTAAATTCAATATCTTTACAAGGAAACTTTGTTGAACACTTGGGCAAATTCATTCTTACGGACGATATGATCGTTAGGTCGGCTTATCGGAAATAAGTATTAATTTGATTAAGGTAGCGATCTTGTCGGACCGTAGGAAGATCGTCTGCGATTCAAAGCCTTTTAATTGAAGGAGTTTACGTTATTACACATTTATAATTTTTACAAAGTTTAAAGTTGTTTTCTTTGCTTAATGCAAACGAGTACAATTATTCTCTTATTTTAAACACTAAATGTTTTTGTTTTGTAATTCAAACTCAAAACAGAATTGATTTCTAACATTCTACGTACATTCTAATCTGATTCTTATTAATTCAATCTCAAAACCAAATTCAATTAACGATTTTCTATATTATAAACCTAAAACGTGAATTAAACTAAATTAAAATAAGTTTTCATTAAAAAGTGTTCTCTGTGGGATCGATATCTTTTTATTACTACACTCGAAACCATGCACTTGCGGAAATCGCTCAACACTCATGTTCGAAAAAACATAACACATGTTCTAAAAAGCATAACATATGTTCTAAAAAATATGTCGTACGTTCTAAACTTCATAGTTCGTGTTTTAAAAATTAAAATATATGTTCTAACGTATGTTTTAAAAAATATATTTTCTTATATAACATAAATTACAAAAATATAAAGGAATTAAATAAATAAGAAATTGAAGCATGTTCTTTGATTTTTTTTCTATTAATAATTCATTATAATGCATATTTAATCGATATTAATAAGTGCATGCGTCAAATATTAAACAATAGAAGCTACTAGTACAATGGTATATTAAGCAGCGCGCGTGATATAATGCACAAGATAAGCAATTGTCTTAGTGGTAAGTATGGTGGAGTGTAGATGGAAATGTCTAGGTTTGACTCCCACTAATAGCATTTATTAATTTTTATTGATTTTTATACTCAAAACGACGTAGTTTTGAGTGTTCTCACTATAAGAAAGTGAGGAGGTTCTCACTTGATCCCTCCCATATATATATATATGTTCAAAAAGAAAAAGAAAAAAAGCTAAAAGGGCATTAATAAAAATTCAAATGTTTTTTCAATAAATAAAAATATAGACTAAAAAAAATACACAAAAGGGTATTAATTAAATTAAGCAAACAAAAGGCAGTAATAAAAATAATGGATAAAAACAATTTGAAAATATCATGTGATAATGTTGAACATATTTTAAAACACAAAGATTCTTGTGATAATGATAGTCAGTATATGTTTTAAGAGTTAAAAAAATTACGTACTATTTTACCAAAAGAGAGAAAAAAAAAATGTATTTGACATATTGAGTTATTTGAAACGGTTTGATAGTTTTTCAAATGTATTTATTGCTTATCGGATATTATTAACGATACATGTTACTGTTACATCTGCAAGGAGTTTTTCAAAATTAAAGTTACTTAAATCATATTTACATCAACCATGTCACAAGAAAAAAAAAGCTAAAAGGGCATTAATAAAAATTCAAATGTTTTTTCAATAAATAAAAATATAAACTAAAAGAAATACACAAAAGGGTATTAATTAAATTAAGCAAACAAAAGGCAGTAATAAAAATAATAGATAAAAACAATTTGAAAATATCATGTGATAATGTTGAACATATTTTAAAACACAAAGATTCTTGTGATACTGATAGTCAGGATATGTTTTAAGAGTTAAAAAAATTACTTACTATTTTACCAAAAGAGATAAAAAAAAAATGTATTTGACATATTGAGTTATTTGAAACGGTTTGATAGTTTTTCAAATGTATTTATTGCTTATAGGATATTATTAACGATAGGGGTGAGCAAAATAACCGGTAACCGATTACCAAACCGATAACCGAACCGAAATTTTAGTTTGGTTCGGTTATTTTAACATTCTGGTTCAGTTCGGTTTTATTTTTGACTTAGTTTGGTAATCGGTTATCGGTTCGGTTACTGAAAAAATATATCGGTATAACCGATAACCGAACCGAATTTATTATATAAATATAAAAAAATATAATTTTATTTTTACAAAGTATAAATAACTTATAAACTATAAAATTCAACCCCTAAAAAATATACTTTTATCTGTATATATATAAATTTTGGTTCATTAGTCTTTAATTTCTTCAATTGTAACTTTTTTATACAAAGCATTATTTGAAAATCAATTAAACAAAAATTAAATATTAAGAGTTTTCGGTTATTTGGTCGGTAACCGAACCGAACCGAAAATTTTCGGTTAAATGAAATTCGGTTACCAATCTTATTCGGTTCAGTTCGGTTCGGTTGTAAAAATAGCACCAACTTCGGTTCGGTTAACCGAAAGTTCGGTTCGGTTAGTAACCGAACCGATGCTCACCCCTAATTAACGATACATGTTACTGTTACATCTGCAGAAAGGAGTTTTTCAAAATTAAAGTTACTTAAATCATATTTACATCAACCATGTCACAAAAAAGATTAAATGGATTAGCATTATTATCCATTAAACATGAGCTGCTTGAAGATATTGATTTTGTTTCAAAAAATTCAAGAAGAACTATTTTTACTTGATTTTTTTTATTTAATTGTAATTTTTTTAACTTTATTAGCTAGGCTTTTTTTTTGTACAGGGCATTTCAAATCTCAGGACCGGCCCTGAGATTAAATGGATTAGCATTATTATCCATTAAACATGAGCTGCTTGAAGATATTGATTTTGTTTCAAAAAATTCAAGAAGAACTATTTTTACTTGATTTTTTTTATTTAATTGTAATTTTTTTAACTTTATTAGCTAGGCTTTTTTTTGTACAGGGCATTCCAAATCTCAGGACCGGCCCTGGCCATAACTTACAGAGTGAGCGAAAGAAATTCAAGAGGGACTTCAGTATCTTTAGAAACTAACAAAACTGCAACAAAGTAGAGAAGAGAAAGAAAGTAAAAAAAAAACTTATAAAGGTAAAAAAGAAAACGATAACTCAAGGAAAATGAAAGGAAAAAAAGATAATTCAAAAGAAATGAAGGCAGAAATCTTTACTCTCAATGCTTAGAGCAATTCTAATGGTACTGTTTTGGACCAATTTGTAATTAGGTGGGTACTTCCAACCAGTAGAGAAGAAAAAATTATTGTCACTGGGATTGGGCGAGTCGCCCAATCCAGCGACTTTCTAGGAAAAAATGGTTTAAAAGAAAAATGACGTGCAAGTGAGAGCTAATTCTACACCGCCAAATCTCCAAAGCAAAGTCATATTCACGCAATATAGTTGGCGCGTCAATGTCTGCTTTTTTTTATTTCATATGCTTAGTGGTGCCCCCCCCCCCCCCCCCCCCCCCCAATTTTTCCTATGCCTGCAACATACTTGTCTCAACCTTTCCATTTTTAAAATATAAAATACAATGAAAGTGTTGTATGTAAATTGTGAAATGAGTATTTAATATAATTTTTTATTTTGGATTTCAAACTAAACATGACAGCCAACGGTGATATTTTTATGTATAGTCTTTTCATTGTTTGTTTTTATCAATGGTAGAATTAAAACGGTAAAAAAAATTATATACTATAAAACATCTCATTTAACCCATAAAAATCACATTCAATTTAAACCTTCTTCTACTCTTAACACATTTATTTGAGATGGATTCCAATGATGAATACAGTCAATATTACTTTTACGTTCTAAATTCTCAAAACGCATCGAATCCAAATTCCCAAAACCCGACCCACCCCAAATACTTATAATTCTCAAAGTTCTCCAATCCGACCTATTCCACGTAATTTTCAATATGATCCTAATATGTCATATGCTTCGAGTCCTACGATGTACTATAATCCCGACGGTTACTTCCCCCATGTGAATGCAGCAGGTACTCGGCCAATGATGTCGGTATACTTTCCTCGTACCCTATATCCTCAAGAACCATATACGGTTCCTGAACATATGAGAAGAGATAGTTTCGGATCGTGCACCATGCCAGAAGAATCTCGGAACACCGGTTCTGTTGCAGAGTCTGAAGTTCTAATAGTTCGGGAACCAAATGCACACAATAAAAAATCTGCAAAAATGAAGTGGACCAATGTACGTGATGTACATTTATGCCAAAGTTGGCTGATAATAACCACAGATCCAATTGTGGGCACAGATCAAGCGAAGAGGGATTATTGGAAGAAAATTGCAAGTTACTATAGTCAGTGGAAAAAGGAAGGTTCTGATGTGAATGACCAAACAGCTTCCTGTCATTGGTACAAAATTAGTAAGGATGTATCTGGTTTCCATGGAGCATACACTACCATTAGGGATAGCCATGTATCAGGTGCCTACACTTCTTCAGGCTCAGCTCAGGAGACAACTGAGGGTGGAACACACGAAGCAGTCGAACAACGTCCAATTGGTCAAAAGGCAGCAAAAAAAGGCGCTAAAGTTAAAAACACTGTCAATATACCTGATGGCTTAGATTGGGATGAGTTAAAAGTGGATAGAGAGAAACGACAATCATCTCTTGATATTATTGCTCGTGCAGTTCAACAACAGGAAGTAAACCGTCTTCAGGAAATTCGTTTACAAGATTTCGCAATCCTCGGTAAAGATACCTCGACTATGGATGATGAAGCTCTAGCAGATCACCGTAAAATGTGCCACTATATTAGGACTAAGTATGAATTTTAATGCATGTTATGTTATGTTTTTTATTTATATTAGGGATAAGTTACCAAAATAGGTCTAAGGTTTTTAGAGAAGTACCGATTTAGGCTCAACATTCGAAATAGCACAAATTTAGGCTTAACGTTTACAACATAATATCAATTTAGGCTTAACGTTTATAATATAGCATCAATTTAGGCATCACGTACAAAATAATACGAATTTAAGCTTAACGTTTACAAAATATATACAATTTAAGCTAAACGTCATAATTAAATTAATCATATTATATTCTTTCCCTATTAATTTTATATGTTATCTTTTTATTTAGTTCTATATTCTTATTTATTATAATACAATTAATTAGTATTCTTGCCCATTAAGATTTTATATTTGTTTTTCATCTATGATTCCATGGCTTATGTAATATATGCAAACTAAAAGTAATTGAATATCCACAATATTTTCAAGTGTTCGAAATATTGTGGATATTCAATTACTTTTAGTTTGCATATATTACATGAGCCATGGAATTTAAGAGTCATGGAATTGTTGATGAAAAACAAATATAAGGTTTTAATGGGCAAGAATACTAATTAATTGTATTATAAGATAATAGAACTAAATAAAAAGATAACATATAAAGTTAATAAAAAAATAATATAATATGGTTAATTTAATTATGACGATTAGTTTAAATTGGATATATTTTTGTAAACGTTAAACTTAAATTCGTATTATTTTGTAAACGTTAAGCCTATATTGGTGCTATTTTGAACGTTGAACCTAAATTGATACTTTCTCAAAAACCTTAGACCTATTTTGGTACCTTATCCCTTTATATTATGTTATGTATTTATTTTTATGCATGTTATGTTATTTTAATATATGTAGAATTAATATTATGTTATGTGTATTTATTTAATGAACTTTAATTTTTAAGTTTTTTATAAATAAATAAGTACTTCATTAAAAATACTGAAAATATATTGAAAATATTAAAAATAACGTTAAAAATACTGAAAGTACATTGAAAATATTAAAAATAACATTGAAAATACTGAAAATTACATCGAAAATACAAAAATAACAACATTAAAAATACTAAAAATACATGGCTTGAATATACTAAAAATAACATTGAAATTACCAATCCCTCCTATTGATGGGCCCATGGCTTGCCGACAAATTCATAAATTCATAATCGATATCATCGTTATCATCTTCATAATACTCTATGTTTTATGAATTAGCATAAACCCCAACAGACTCCTCTGTAAGATATATCTCTTTATATTCCTCTATTGTTTCTGAATAGTCGTTTGGAAGATTTCGCCAAGAACCATCATTCCAATTTTGACCAATGAGGTAGTTATTTTTCTGTGCACAAACTTCTTCCAGATGTCTGGATACGGAACGATGTTCATCCCATTTTTCACAAACAGAGAATGGATAAGCTTCATAAATCTCATGAAATGAATTAGATTTTGACAACTTTAGAAAGAATATGGCATGAATTTTTCTTTTCGTCGGACGCAATGCACGGTACTGCCTTATTTTCACACCCATCAAATTGGTGAACATATCTTTCCATGCATCAATAGGCATAAACCATTTTAGGAATGTCTCAACATTCGCAGGAATATTACCTCCGATGAAAGCGTTACACCATTCTAGGATGCAAAATTCAAACGGAATGTAATGCATATAACATAGGAACCACAACATGTGAAGAGATGGGATTAGAAATTGGCCATCGACCGGAAGCTTAAAACAAAACATATATGGAAATAAAGGATGAAACATGCCTGGAGTAACAAAAGTATTTCTATGAAAATGAACAGCATCATATTGATAAGATAACATGTGTTCAGTGCAAGCTGGTCGGTCGAGGGTTTCGACAATACTCTGTTCAGGCGGAAAATTACGAAAATTTTCGTCTGTATTAGCATTAGGGTGAGATGCAGCCATTTAAGAATTTTTCAGTTGAACCTTCTCTGAATGTAGAAGTAATTGTTCCGAATGAGTCACAATTTATAGATGTAGGATAAATTATTATTCCTTTCCAGGATTTCAATATTTGCATCATTATTCTTTGACTTCAAACTTCCTATAATTATTCGTATGACTTCAAACTCCCCGTTATTGATAATTTGACTTCAAACTCCTCATAATTATTCGTATGACTTCAAACTCCCCATTATTGATAATTTGACTTCAAACTCCCCATTATTGATAGTTTAACTTCAAACTTTCCTATATATACATCTAAAATACGTAAACAAAAACTCATAATCTAAAATATCATCACTATCTCACCAAAATGTCTTCTGATAGTAGTGCAGAATACGAGCTAATGATATAGAGTACGATTGAAATGATTCAAGAGGATGATGAACTTGATCTTTATTTACTTCAACAAGTACAACAACAAGTTGGCCACAATTCTGAACCTCGAAAGAGAAAATATGTAAGACATGATCGGGAAGCTGCTGCAGAACGTCTGTATAATGACTACTTTACTCCTGAACCTGTTTATTCAGCTGAAGTTTTTCGCAGACGGTTCCGGATGAGTCGAAATTTGTTCATACGTATAGTGGAAGACCTTGGAAATCACACAGTATATTTCTAACAAAGCGTCGATGCGGTAAAAAGAAGTGGCTTGTCTGCCTCCACTCTAAAAATGTACAGTAGCTATGCGCATACTTGCGTATGGATCTCCAGCTGATGCTTTTGATGAATACATAAAAATTAATGAGTGCACGGTGTTAGAATGTGTGGAAAAATTTTATCGTGCTATTATCGAGGTGTATGGGCCTGTGTATATGAGGAGGCCTAATGTTGCCGACGTACAACATTTAATTCAGATGCACGAGGAACATTATGGGTTCCCTGGGATGCTTGGCAGTCTTGACTGCATGCATTGGGCATGGAAGAATTGTCCAGATGCATGGAAGGGGCAATATACCCGAGGAGATTATGGATATCCAACAATCATGCTTGAAGTAGTCGCTTCAGTAGATCTTTGGATTTGGCACGCATATTTCAGTGTTGCTGGGTCCAATAATGATCTTAATGTTTTGAGCAGATCTAATTTGTTCCAAGATAATTTAAAAGGAACAGCACCGGCGGTTCAATTTACTGTTAACAACAAGACACATAATATGGGCTATTATCTAACTGATGGTATCTATCCCGAATGGGCTGCTTTTGTAAAAAGCTTTCCACATGCTAATGACCCTCAACGAATATGTTACAAACGAAGGCATGAGAGCGCATAGAAAGATGTTGAACGAGCATTCGGGGTACTTCAAGCCTGATTTGCAATATTACATGGACCAGCACGTACTTGGCATAAAAAAGAACTCCACGACATCATGGATGCTTGTGTAATATTACATAACATGATTGTTGAAAATGACAGACACACTTACTCAAGAAACTTTCCAATTGAGGAATTTTCTCAGCCCATAGTTCCTGATGACATTCAACATGGGCATGTTCCGGATTTTGCTGCTTATCTCGCAAGGGATTTACAAATCCGCGATAGAAACATGCACGGTCAACTAAAATTGGATCTAGTTGAGCACATCTGGGAACGTTTCGGAATCACCGACCTTACTACTTGAACATCGAAAAATTTACTCTTTCAATCATGTATTCCTTTTAATTTAATGCATTTACCTTGTTCGCTTTTTTCAAATGTATGTTTGCTTAATGTAATGCACTTTTGTTAATTACTGCAATCAATTAAAATTTGAAAAATATTAATTATATTTATCTAATAATTTATAAATCCAATTAAATAAATTATAAATATTTATTCGATTAATATTAAATATTGATAGATTTTTATTTAATTAATATTAATTTATTAATGATTTTTATTATTATTATAAAATAGGTTAATTGATTAAAAGGGTAGAAAATTAAATATTATATGACGTGTGAGACCCATGATTGTGACTAACCACTAGAGGATTTTTTGTTGGAGTTGTTTTGTGGAGAAAGCTGTTAGAAATTGGTGATATGTAGTGGTTGGAGGTAGGGGTGCACATGGTCGGTTAACCAGTCCATTAACAAAAACCATTAACCAGTCCATTTAATTCGGTTAACCATATTTCGATTAATATAAACTTCGGTCGGTTACCCTATATTTCGGTCGGTTAACCATTAGTGACTTTTCGTAGCAAATATCACTTTACATTTATAATTATTCACTTTAAAATAAGTATATAATTATTTAAATATTAAATAAAAATATGTAACTTCAAATTTAATCAACAAAATTGCCAAAACAAATAAGTTTTAAGTTATTTTGATATTTTTAACTTAAATATTAAATACAAATATGTAGATTTATAGATTGATAATTAAATTTCTATATATATTTATACTAGTTTTATGTGTATTAATACATAATCGGTTTATTTTTCGGTTTCGGTTAACCATCGGTTTTTAAAATAAAAACCGTACACTAGTCCATCGGTTACGGTTAACCTATTTTTCGGTTTGGTTTCGGTTTCGGAAATCGGTTTTTCGGTTTTCCGGTTAGTTTTGTGCAACCCTAGTTGGAGAGTATGCAACCCTCCAACCACTAGAGTTGCACTTATATGTAAGGATGGCAACGGGTACCCTATTCACGGGTACCCGGCACTACCCGACCCTAATAGGACTACTCGTACCCTGTATAAAATGGTATGGGACGGGTATAATATCAAAATCATTACCCGTTAGGGTAATAGGACGGGTATGGAAAGACACCCTAGGGTACCCGGTACCCGTTACCCGTCATAATTTTTTATATATTAAAAAATATTATTGTGTTTTAGATATAAAATGTGAGATTTGAATATCAACCTTTTGTTCTTCGACTATTAAGTGATAACACTAAGCTATTTTATTTTTATTGATTAAGATTCAATTTGTTCAATTTTTAAATGAATGGTTTATTAAATTTATACTTTGTTAAATTTTTAATAGTTTTTGCTTTATTTAGTGATTCTTAACGGGTAAGGGTACCCGTGTGTACCCGTAAATTAAATGAGACAGGTATGGGATGCAAAACATATACATGGATAATGGAAAAGGTACGTATAATTAACAAATAAATGGGTAAGGATTTGGAATTGACACTACCCGCGTATACCCTACTCATTGCCATCCTACTCATATGCACAAATTGAGAGCAACTCAAGTAGCGGCACGTTAATCAATAACTATCCCGTAGATATTTTTTGGAGTGGTGGATATGTGATAATTACACCTACCAAAATGACAGGATATGGAAACTCCGGGAGAAGAGAAAGCAGCTACAAATAACAAATGGGCCTCCAAAAAATAAAACGAGCCCTTTTTATTAAGCATACCTATAATTCAAGACAAAAAAGGAAAGAAATAAAGATAATCGCAAACGGCAATGAAAACCCCAGATGAACAAACAAAGGCAAAAAAAAATTTAAAAAAAAAAAAAAAAAAAAAGCAAAACAAAACATTTATGGAAAATATAAAACCTTAAAGCCCGAAAAATGATATTAAGGAAATATTTTCACTAATAGACAAAATAACAAAAAAAAGGTATGTGAAGAATATAAAAACTCTCCATGTATGGTTTTTTTTTCAAATTGATTGGGTGTTCAGGAAAAAAAAAAAAAAAACAGGATGTTTCTAGTACTAACCATGAAACAGCCTGCCAGTGTTGGTCCGGAAAAACAAGTGTCAACCACAACACCAGCAACTCAAGCAGGGAATACTGAAGTTTTGGTTAAATGAAATAACTAAAAAGTTAAAACAAAAATGCATATACAATATTACATATTATTACAACCCCTTATTTAATTTACACAAGTAAGAAGCTGCAAGTACAAAATTTGTGCTCCTGTGCTGTGTCACCCTGCACTGTGTGCTCCTGTGCTGCGTCACCTTGCACTGTGTGCTCCTGTGCTGTGTCACCTTGCAATGTCAATCTGTACAAAATGAACAACTATCAACCCCCAATCACAGATTCAAAGTCATATATCATCAATCTCCCATCCTTTCTACAGATTTGGAAACTTCAGACACAGGAGACAATATAGTAGCTCAAAAACGTGAACTTACATCTACGGTAGTCTCCACCCAGACCGCGGTAAGGATCTTCTTCCCTCTGCCACGAAAACCATACATTATTTCGTCTAAACATATCTCAAGGACACACACTTATATAATCTCAGTTTCAGACAATTACTTCCTTCAGTCACAATGATCAGCATGGATAGAAGTATCAACTATGTTATTGCAAATATTATTGAATATGGACACAAATATGTCTAATCAGCATTTATTTTCAACAAAAATACAAGGGTCTCCACCAAAGCAAATTGCAATACAAAGTGTCTAAAAATGAAAACCTATAGTTTACTTAACCGGTCAATCAAATGAATAGCAATTATGATGAAATGAAACCAAACCACATTAAAGGAGTAAATGTGGTCAACTTGTAAATATAAATGCCATACGTATACCCACTAATGTACATTAGATGTGTGCAAGAATTAGAAGAAAGAAACCCAAATGCATGATAATAAATGAATAACTGACAGCAGTCATATATTCGTAATGTTAAAAGAAATTAAGTTAATATGTGATATCTATGACATGTTACTCTAACGAAGAAGCACAAGATCTTACCAATAATCTCACCTAAATACCTTAGAAAAAGAATTATATAATTTATTAATCCATTATCCATACCTGGAAATTGTTTGGATAATCTGAATATCTGTGACCTGACAAAATGATCCACCAAAATGAAGTAAAACTGATACAGACAATAGAACTTATGATATAATACAATCAGCGGCACATAAGAGTTTACCTAGATTGTAATCAGCTCTTGGTTGCTGATAATAAGATGTCATCCCAAAACCTGAGGGAACCTCACCATGGCTGAAGATGAGGACAACAAAATAATTATTCATCCAAAAATAATAATAATCATAATAATAACAATGTTCCACTGGCAGATTATCAATCAAACAACTTGCACATCTGCCCAAGGACAGAGATCATTGTAAAAACCAGAAAGTCTTAAAAAGTACTATTCAGCATGTTTTGAACATATAAACATATTCGACAATAGTAAGAATCTAAACAAGTACCTCACTCTTCCAACTGGAAAAGAATTCTCGACACGCGCACGAGTATATCCTCTAGGATCTGAAAAGTTCGGATCGTCTCCCTACATTTATTCAGAAACATTTTAGGCTTTCTACAATGGTGTATACGTCAGAAATGTTCATCCAGCTATTACAATAAACAACTTACCAATGCAGAAAATGAGCGCTTATGTCCAGGTAATGATCGAGTATAATCTTCATTAGCCATCATTCGAGTATAAGCTCCATTAGCTACCCATGAGAGAGAGAGAAAATTAACCAAAATCAAATACTTCAGTAAAAATCCCACTCTTTCAGCTTTATATAGAATAATTGACAAGCAAGAATGACAAAGTTTTCCTATCATTTTCTCTTTCTAATCCTCTCCCCTGCAATATGAGAAATAATATACAAGAAAGAATTGGTATTCCTAGTCTTTGGTATAATAGGAGAGCATGTGCCGTCATGCCATGCGGATCTTTTTTTTTTTTTTTTTTTTGAAAAAGTGTCATGCGAATCTTATTATTGTGTAATAAAGAATACAAGAAAAAAAAAAAATTGATGTTCAAAATAAATATAGCATACAGCAAATGTTGACAAATCCACGCTCCAATTGCCCTCCAACCCCTCCCCTCCCATATATCATTCAACATTATACTCTCAATTTTGAAATGAAATAAGATAGTCAGCACAAAACTACCCGTCCTGCCTATCACATGATTTTGTGGGGCAATGATCATATTTTATCAAGCCGGTCAATTTAACACTACTTGTCTGGCACTTCATGTGGACAACTTTATCAGAGTAAATATTTGCAATAAATTTCATCCAGTTGGCTTTAAATTTTGCTCATACATGGTTACCGATATAAAATGATCATAAATCATAATTGGTAACCATATAATGCTAGAAGCCATTCAAATATATGCAAATTATGGATGAAAAGAAAAATGAAAAAGAAAAGTAGGCAAACACACACACTCACAAAGAAGAGAGTAAAGATGGGCCATCCATCTAATGCTCTATTCTTAAATGTATGAATGGGTGTAAAAAAATATGTAGACAAGTAAACATATCTTCATATGACAGCTTAAGGCTTGTGTATGCAACTTATGTCCACATTAACAATGCTTAGCCTATGCAAATAGTCGCAAGGCTTTTTGGCAGTGTTGTCAATGACAAAGGAGGCTCGCATAGAGGGTCAAACCCTAGCCCTTCACAACACCCTAAACAAGGAGCCTTCTATGTGGTGTTGCCTAGGTGAGAGTACCTTCAACGAGGTGCTGCCTAGGCGAGTGCCTCAGCCCAAATGCTAGGCCAAAGAAGTGAAGCTTTCGATATATTATGACTATTTTGATATTTAAAGTGGGATTCTTAAAAGGAAATACCAGTAATTAAAGGGGTTCCGGAAACAGATCATGAAATATAAGGTAACATAATAAATAATTAGTAAATTGGTTTCAAATAAAATATTTAACTTTCCAACACAAATTATTTAAGAGACAGGATAGAAGTCAGAAACCAGAAGATTAATTGAGCAACTTTAATAGGGAAAAAAGACGGCAGAGAATACTTGTTTTTTTCAAGTCGAAAGATATTATAGATATATACCCTCGCCGTGTCTCTTGGAGAAAGGTCATTGAGGTTTTATCTTTAAATGACTGGTTGGTCGGTGGAATGAGAACTCATGTTGAAAATGGAAGAGGTCCTGATGTTGAATTGGTCTTGGGAGATAACAGATAGACACGGGTGAAGTGGCTAGAGTATCTAGGTATTAGAGCATGCATATATTCACTAGAATCAAGGTTGAGATCAAATACCAAGTGTTCAAGTTCTAGTCGCAGAGCACAAACTAAGAAGCAATTTGACTTGTATTAATGGGACAAAGCAATTTGGCTTGTATTAATGGGACAAAGCAATTTGACTTCTATTAATGGGACAAAGCAATTTAGGGTTATAAATCTTGTAATTAAGGAAATGAGAGCTCAAATAATAAGGATGACGATTTGATTAAGTTAGATCTTAATTCTAAATAGAAGGATTTGCTCGCTAAATTTGAGAACCTATGCGTTAGGTAGCATGCACTTTTTATAGCTTCGGCTAGAGTATCTACGTGTTAGAGCACCACATACATTCACTAGAATCAATTGAGATCAAATGCCAAATGTTCAAGCTCTGGTCGCATAGCACAAACTAGGGAACAATTTGACTTGTATTAACGGGACAAAAAAATTTAGGGTTATAAATCTTGTAATTAAGGAAATGGGAGCTCAAATAATAAGGATGATGATTTGATTGAGTTAGATCTTAATTCTAAATAGAAGGATTTGCTTGCTAAATTCGAGAACATACACGTTGTGTAGCATGCGCTTTTTATTGCTTCGACTACATTATCTAGGTGTTAGAGCACCACATACATTCACTAGAATCAATTGAGATCAAATGCCAAATGTTCAAGCTCTAGTCGCATAGCACAAACTACGGAACAATTTGACTTGTATTAACGGGACAAAAAAATTAGGGTTATAAATCTTGTAATTAAGGAAATGGGAGCTCAAATAATAAGGATGATGATTTGATTGAGTTAGATCTTAATTCTAAATAGAAGGATTTGCTTGCTAAATTCGAGAACCTACACGTTATGTAGCATGCGCTTTTTATTTCTTCGACTAGATTATCTAGGTGTTAGAGCACCACATACATTCACTAGAATCAAATTGAGATCAAAAGCTAAATGTTCAAGCTCTAGTCGCGAGCACAAACTACGGAACAATTTGAGTTGTATTAATGGGACGAAGCAATTTAGGATTAGAAATCTTGTAATTAAGGAAATGAGAGCTCAAATAATAAGGATGACGATTTGATTGAGTTAGATCTTAATTCTAAATTTAAGTATTTGCTGAACCTACACATTATGTAGCATGTGTTGAATGTTCACTAATAAATACCATTGTTAGGAATCGGACCCTCGACCTCTAGGTCTAAGAACTGTTGGTACCACGTCAATAAACCACTTAACCCAAAAGCTTAAACTATAATTAAGGTCCAAAAATAGTATATACTATCTCTAACATGATAACTATAATTGCATCATTCTATGTTTATTTAAGGTAAAGTCCAAAAAAAAAAACCATGTGCTTTCACGTATTGTCCTGAGCTTTTTCGTTTTAAGGTTTTTCTTTTACTAAAAACAAGGATCTTAAAATTAAAATGAGAGTTGATGACCTCAAAATTGAAAAATTCAAAGACCAGATGATATTCTAAGCAACTTTAATTCTTCACCTTTTTTTTTATTTTGAGGTCATTTAAGTGTTGTTTTGGTGAGGAGAGAGAAAATTAATGTTTTAGAGCGGGAAATCTCCGAAAATGATGATGTTGAAAAACAAAAAATTTGGTTCCATAGTAATGTGGTACTAAACAACTTTAATTCTTGGAATTTTTCACTTTAAGATCATTAAAGGTCATTTTTATAGTGTCAAACTAAAATATCCCCGTTTTTAGTAATACGAAAAAGCTAAGTCGACAAAAAAAAATTCAGGTACTAGTTTGACAATATGTGAAAGAACATGGGTTTTTTTGGACTTTACCCTTTATAAACTCAATTGTTGTTTTTGTGCATTTTGTTACCTTCTTTCTTTAGGTAGCACCTAAATATCCTTGGAAAAGTGCCTAGTGTAAAGGGGAGTTTGCCATTGGCAAACTCAACTCCAAGCATTGGCAAAGTTACAAGAGAGCTTCCACATAGAGTGCGGAATGGAACATATCAACCACACTTGTCATTGGATCTCCGCCACCCCTAGGTCAGTTGTCGCTACTGGTTTAAATGATCCACTCTAGTCCACTAGGGACAGAAGAGTCGAGCATACGTCCTTCGTGAAGGGAGGTGGATGTCTCCATAGAGGGGAACACTATGGACACTATGGGCTCCTAGATAGCCCATAATGTGTGTCCCTTTTAAGGCGAAGTTTTAATACAAGGGACCTTTCGGGATGGAATACCAACAGATGCATTGACGGGACACTTAAAGGGGATAGGCCTCTTCGGTAGGAGTTGGCTGGCCAAGGCTTGGGGAAAGTCTTGGCGTCGCATGGGGTTTTAGCCTGGCTCAGCTAGGCCCATTGACACCGAGCAGGCAATTTGAGGTCTCAGACAAAATGATTTGGATATTTTGAGAAAAATACAAGATCTGACATCTACAAAACCAATAAAATATTTGTACACCGAGCAGGCGATTTGAGGTCTCAGACAAAATGATTTGGATATTTTGAGAAAAATACAAGAACTGACATCTACAAAACCAATAAAATATTTGTACTCATATTTTCCAAACTAAAAAACAGTTCATACTCCTTTCAGAAAAAAAAACAGTTCATACTAGGGAACATTATCAAATAATATTTTTCATTGCTATGGTTTTCATTGCTATGGTCTATAAACAAAAGAACCCGGAATTCCTACAATGCATTTAGTAAACACTAAGCAAAGAAATCCAGCTTTAATTCTTCTGCATAAAATATGTGTATTGTGTTTCATTGGTTTTCGCACCTAAGAGTTAAAATTCTGTTTCAAGAACAAAACAATTCACATGAAGAAGGAACCAAGTATACAATGAAAGAATAGAGAATACAGAAAATACATGTACCCATTCTTGCTTGCATTTGCTTTCGTAGAGCTCGCTCTGCTAACAGTTGCTCTAGTTCAGAAGTTCCACTGGGCCTCGCATCATCTTTTCTTTGATTGACTACATGTATCACAGGAGTTTCCTTGTTCCTAGCATCAACTGGCTTTACATGATCTAAAAGAAATAAAAATGTTTCTTTGTCACCCCACCAAAAGAAAATCTGACTATGATAGTTTGAGAAAAGAAAATATATGAAGAATTGATAATGTGATTCTAACCACAATCCTGTCCAATTTTCCCAGAGATCAATTTCTTGTTTAAATAGTAAGGCCCCATTTGGTACGTCGTAATGAGAGTTGTAATGGAATGCCCATTACAATGGAGACTCGTTACCATGTTTGGATTAGTCATATTGTTTTGTCGTAGTGAAATTACAAATACATCACTTAATTTTTCTTTATAAATTTATGTAATGAGCATTACAAAAGAAATAGGCATGAATCCCATTACGACTTAGCCCTTGTATTTTTATTATTAATACTCATTATCCACAAACAATTCTTATTAAACGGCAAAACAAAAACGAGAAAAAACGAAAAATGCGAACAGGAAAAAGTGTGAAAACAGAAAAGCATGGAAAAACGATAACACGAAAAACGGAAAAATGAGAACAAAAATGCGAAAATTCGAAAACAGAAAAATGGAAAAAAAAACGTGAAAACACGAAAATGTAAAAAAAAAACACCAAAAATGGAAACAACCCGTGAAAATGCGAAAAACGGAAAACGCAAAAAATAGAAAATCGGAAAAAAAGCTAACAAAAACAAATTGCAGAGGTTTTCAACAATTATAGTTCTGTCAATTTTCAAATCTAACAGCAAACTACTGAAATATTTAATTTTATTTGAATTACGAAAATTATCGAGAGTTGACCTTCGAGTTATCACATTAATAATCGTTAGTGTAAAAGGGAAAATGAGAAATAGTAGCAGAATTGATTGTTGGATTTAAGAGGAGACGAAAGAATATAATAAATTAATAATATGATTGTTCTTCATTCTGAATTGAATTTATTTAAAATTTGTCAACCCAAACATGGTAATGGAATCGCTATTACATTCCATTGCATTACAACTTTGATTACATTACATTGCATAACAGCGTACCAAACGGGGCCTAAGTTCACATACAATAATTAAGTAATGCAAATCAATCCCATAAAAAAACTACAGTAAGGCTAGTTGAACTGTAGTAACTAGTAATCAAGTGAATAAACTATGTTTGCTACAAATTTTTTTAAAAAAAACTGGGCCAATAAAATATGTGAAAAGGAAGCATTTGGGAATAATACACCAAGCTCCAGCAAATGTCTTTGCATTGCCTTCCATTACAATAACAAGGCCCACAATAAAGAAAGACAGGCAGCCATCTACTGCATAAGGTCCATCCAAAAGGATGCAACTACATACACAGAGAGCAGCAGAACCCAAAATTTTGTCTGATGAAACAAAAATACTGACTTACAGTTGCTAAGACTTAGACCCACTTGAACAAGTTTTCAGAAGTCAGAATTTTCATTAAAAAGGTGAGAAATTCAGACACAATACTTCTCCTTCCAAGTTTGTATTATAACGTCAAACAGCCAATGACAGATAATATAAGGTGAGAAATAAACATTTGGTAGCAGATTATGAATAGAAAGATCCCTAGCAGCCAATAACAGATAATTCAAGGACAGCAGGCAAGCATCTGATAGCAAAATATTCATAGAAAGATCTATGTACGAACAGTAATAAATATCTATTCCCCAGTGCACTCCGCCAGCTATAATTCATATAAGGAAATATGATTTTTGGCAGAAATGAAACAAACACTCACATTTGCTTGGCTGCCTCTGTCTGGAAATTTCTTTACTAGTAGACTTGGAGACTTTCTTTTGAGGCTTGCCCTTAGGTAAAGGCTTTGCCAGGGATACCTTCACATTGACCTAAAAAACAAATAACAAAATATAAAAGATATATATTAAAAAAAATAGAACATATTATTGACAGAAGTAATTGAAGAAATTGGTAGCCATCATAATGTTTTCGTAACGAAATGCAGAACCTGAGCTCCCTCATCATATAAGGTCTCATGTTTGAAAGATTCTATGCATGCAAGAGCAGCTTCACGCGTTGTAAAATTAATGAAGGCAAAATCTGTTCTTCTGGAAGAATGCAGATTTCGGGAGAGAACGACATTTTCAATTTCTCCAAACTTCACAAAGTGACTTCTAATTTTCTCTTCATTCCAGGACGGAGGTAAGTATTCTGCATAAATTGACTTAACCTGCACAGTAGAGACAAGGACAAATAATTGCATTAGATACCTTAATATCGATAAAATTAAAAAGTCTTATCAGATAGACCTTGAGTAATTCTTCTTCATCTGGTTCAATTAAGGGTTCAGCCCAGGCAACTTTTATATTTTTAAGCTGTCCGAGGTCCTTCTTTTGAAGTTTCTTGAAAGCAATTTGAGCATCTTTGTAAGTTTCAAGCTCCAGAAATGCAAACCCACGATTGCGTTCCACATTAGTAGGATTGGCCATCACCGTCACTGTATCTATTTTCTCAATTCCTATCTCCTGCAACAGTCTAATGACCTGTCCACATAATTAACATTATGAAATGCATAATAAAAGCCTACCAAAGAAGATATCAATAGAAGTGAAAAACCTTACATCCTCATTTTTCCAATTCCTGTCAATATTACCAAGAAAAATTGTGTCATTTCCATCAACAGGGGCTGTACAACACTGCTTCCCGCATACCTGTCATATAAAATATGAGAGAGAGAGATTATTAGTCATAAATAAATGATTAGACTAAAATCATGCACAAAGTATCTAATAACTAACAAGACATCAAAATTACTGATTGGTGAATATCGAAGGATGTTTACAGAAAAGATAAAATTTGAAATACCCTTATTTGATTTGATCAGGATCATCACAACAATAAAAAAAAATTGATCGGGTTGTGTTCATAACTGTCAAGAACCAGTTGAACTAAAAGCTTAAACTGATAGTTAAAGGTTCAATTCATATTAATATCTGACAATAACTATATATCAATTTTCCAAAAAGGAAATGAATGTACCAATTATTAAAATTAAAAGAAAATCAGAATTCCAACAGTTGAGAACTCAATAATGAAATGTGGCTTTAATAACAAGTGTAGAGGTATACATATAAGCAAACTAGAAAACGACATATGTGGTAATGAATTTTCCTAAATAGAAATAGCACTAAAAGCAGCAAACAGACAAATTAAGATATCCCTCAGATAAATCAATCACGTGCAAATTTACTCATAAAATATAGAAGTTCCATTGTCATCATGACATAATATTAGCAGTAGCCCAAAATTTAGTGCCTGAACTATTAATAAGTAACGGTGCACATAGTATTACCGAGTTATTATATGCATCATATTATTTTAGCCATAACCTTTTATGCTTGAGTTTCGACTAACATGTGCAACTAGAAAGAAAGGCAAAACAGACTACTATAGCAGAGAAAGACATTTAAGAGCCAAGATCACTAAAATTTGAAACTATATGATCTTCTTTTACTCTATTTATACTATCCAAAGTTTTTTTTGGTAGATACTCTATTTATACCATCCAAAGTTTGAAAGCATAACATAGCAACCAGAAATTTACATATCGCATAATGTCAACCTATAAGAGCATCTCCAATGCAAGCACCCTTCAAAGTTGCCAAAACTTAACACATCATCTCAAAATATATTATTTTATTTTCTCTCTCATCCACATCACATTTGGCAACTTTTTTTTAAAAAAGTTTCGAATGCTAAGCAACTCTAAAAGTTGACAATATGGTCCCACAAATCATTATTTTATAGACAATTTATTTTAATAATAAATATTGCCATAAAATACCACCAATAGTAGGCAACTAAATCACTTTTTACATTAAAAAAAGAAAAAGTAAGGCTGCCAAAGGGGTGCCAAAAATTGGCAACATTGCCATAATCATTTAAGCAACCTTTGTTAATCCAATGCAAGGCACTCTTTCAAGCACCCTCCATGCCATCAAGCACCCTTCCAAGCACATTGCATTGGAGATGCTCTAATGAGATAGTTGAGTCTGTAAATCCTCTTATCAGCCAGACTGATTATTTTTTGTACGATCCCTCTGGCCCTACTCAAAACATTATATGTAACAACGCAGGAAATAAAATCAAGTAAATAAAGGTAAACTTGTATGTTTTATCGGTAACAAATTGAACAATCATCAAAACAGAGTTGGCCAACTGGTTGGTTATTTAAATTTCAAATTTGCTATACTACCAAAAAAAGATGTTCACTTCATTAAAGTAGCCAATAAACAAAATGAGAATCTAAGTTTTCACCTCAACATTTGAGTATTTCTCCAATGCCTTCTTTGCATCCATGGCAGAAGCATATCGCACAAACGCATAGCCCTTATTCTTTCCTGTCTTGGTATTTATCACCAACCTCATTTCAACAATATCACCAACTGCTTCAAAAACTTTTCTCACATCCTCCTCCTTTGCATCTGTATTCAAGCCACCAATGAAAATCTCTGTCCTCCTTCTCCTCCTCCTCTCCAATGCTTCCAATTCTCCACTCAAAATTATCTGTCCATTACTTGTCTCATTATCGTCCTTCCTTCCCTTGTATCCACTACTTTCGCCCACAACTTGAGCCCTATCCCCAACTGAATCCGCATTAACGTTCACCAACTCCATAGGAATTTCAGCTGAAGAATCAGACTTCTCAGCTATGCAGTCAGTTTTTCCAGCATCCATTGGAGTTTCAATCGCAGAAGCCTCTTCTTTTTCACCATCCACAGGAATTTCGCTTGCAGAAGCCTCTCCTTTTTCACCATCCAGAGGAATTTCGCTGGCAGAAGCCTCTTCTTTTTCACCATCCACCAAAATTTCGCTTGCAGAAGCCTCTTCTTTTTCACCATCCACCAAAATTTCGCTTGCAGAAGCCTCTTCCTTTTCACCCTCCACAGGAATTTCACTTGCAGAAGCCTCTTCTTTTTCACCATCCACTGGATTTTGGATCGCAGAAGCCTCTTCTTTTTCACCCTCCACAGGAATTTCGCTGGCAGAAGCCTCTTCTTTTTCACCATCCACTGGATTTTGGCTCCCAGAAGCCTCTTCTTTTTCACCCTCCACCGGACTTTCTTTCACGGAAGCCTCTTTATCATTACTAGTAATATACATATTTTCAACTTCAACAGCAACACCAACACCAACATGCTTAACAGAACTATCAGTTTCTTCCACCAACATATTCACACCTTCACATTTCTCAACGTCAAACGGAGCATAAATTGAAGAAGCAACCTTTCCAACTTCTTGTTCTGGCATGCAACCACTAAGATGGTGATCCATAACCTCTGCCTGCTTCTCCAATCCTTTATCCTCTGAACTTTCAGTCAAATTAACAATTCCAGCTTCTTGAATTGAAAGAGAAATATTTTCCGTACTGCTAATTTTTTCACCACCATCATCCAAAATCTCCTCCGACGCTAATTCAGCATTGGAACAAGCAGCCAGGCTTTTAAGTGACGATTTGGGCACTCTCTTCTTGACAACCTTCTTCACAACTTTCAGTACCTTTTTCGTCTTCTTCTTTGGCTTAACTTCCAAGACATTCTCGTTCATAGGATCTCCACTAGCATTCTCATTCTGGCTAATCGAGACTTTTTCCTCGCTTCCCGAGCCCATTCCAAGCGAGAATTCCGGAGCCAAATTCCCCTGAGCTAGGGTTTCGTTTAGTGCGCTTCCTTCAGCATTTGCTACCGTAATTGTAACCGAAGGCATCGGCGGAATGGTTTGTGTGCTGTCAGATTGAGAAGAATCCGGTAAATGGGAACCTTCAGAAGATGACGGTTTCTTATTGCCATTATGTAGAGATTTAACAGCAGACTTGGAGGAGTTAGGGCTAGGGTTGGAAACGGCAAGCTTGGCGGTTGCTCTAACGGAACGAATGGGGCGGAGACCCGGAGCTTGCCTCTTCGGTGCCATTTTGGCTATTTTTCTGTGTTCTTACCCGTGTCTGCGTTATATTTTTCTTTGTTCTTATAGGACCGGGAAAATGAGAGGGGGAGGATCCGGAGGAAGAGACAGCTGCCTGCACAAGTTTACCGTTTGAAGACTTAAACAGCCTACTTTGACAGTTTCACTGTAGTTTTTTTTTTTTTTTTTTTTTTTTTTTGAGGAAAAACACGAGTCTACCGTTATATTATAATCTGAAAACAGTACAGACTCCAAGAGATGCGGAATAACAAAAGAAATAAACGGATTAGCATTGGAACAAGCACTCCTAGCTAGAGTATGAGCTGCTTTGTTCGCTAATCGTGGACAAAAAGACACTTTAAAATCTGGTCTAGACACGAGAATATCTTTGCAATCTTGTATTAGTAAACCGAAATCCGATAAATCAGTTGCCTCACTCTTGCAGCAATCAGCAATGACTTTTGCATCTGTGCGAAAATCCACCGATGACCACTGCATAGACTAACACCATCGAAGGCCAGAAAGAAGTGCAAAAGCTTCAGCGTTTCTAACTGCAACCTGACCCGACTGGTATCCGCTGCTACATGCGATAAAAGCTCCCTGATCATTTCGACATACGGCTCCCCAACCATACCGGTGTTCAGATACAAAAAGTGCAGCACCAATATTGCAAACATTTCGACTAAACCCAGGAAGACGCCAAATCAGAGGCTGCTGTTCCGTTATCAGATGCGCAGATGCAGGAACCTGCTGTTCCTTCCATTCATTGACATACGCCTGACCCAAACGAATTACTGACGTCGGATTTTTCCAGGTCCCATTCCATAGAAATTCATTTCGTTGATTCCATATTACCCACAGAACCACCATCATTTTGCATAACCAATCCGACGAATGAATTTGACACAACTGCAACAGAAAATCACCAAAAACGTCTTCTGAATCCCCAAGTAACGAGATACCCACCTGCTGCCAACATTCAATTGCAAAAGGGCATTCCCTAAAGAGATGCCAAATATGTTCAGTTTCTCCAGAACATAAAATACAAGATATAGGGATTGAGATACCGCGATTAGCCAATAACATACGAGTAGGGAGACAATTTGTTACCACTCTCCGTAGAAAAAATTTAATCTTTGGGGGAAGATGAAGATTCCATAACTTTTTCCATCCAGTATTTCCCTCATAATTACGAACAGAGAGGTCATAAGCTTTATAACCCGACTTTACCGTATAGATACCGTCTTTTGAATAATGCCAGATCAAACGATCCCCACCTTCCCGCTGAGGAATATACATATTAAGGACATCAGCACTATCATCAACATTGAGAGTGTTTCTTATTTTTTCTCTATCCCACCGTTTTTCACCTTCAATCATTAAATCTGATACACGCAACCCCTCATTCACCGGTTCTCGAATGATAGGATAGAAGCCCCTTTCTTTTGCAATCCAGGGATCACGCCACACATACACTCCCTTACCATCACCAATCCTCCATCTTAAACCCAAACTCAACAGTTCACGTGAACTCCAAATGCTTCTCCAAACATAACTAGGATTATTGCCCAGTTCAGAGTTGATAAAGCTTTCCGTATGAAAATATTTAGCTTTGAGCATACGACTTACCAAAGCATCTGGATTATTCACCAAATTCCACCCTTGCTTTCCAAGAAGAGATAAATTGAAGGCATAGAGATCCCTATAACCCAATCCTCCATTCTCGCGAGGGATACATAACCGATTCCAACTTTTCCAGTGGATACTCCTCCGACCATCCTTTTTCATACCCCACCAAAAAGAATTCATCATCCGTTGGAGCTCATCACAGATAGAGTGTGGTAACAAGAAGACACTCATACAATAGGTGGGTAATGCTTGAGCTACGGATTTTAACAACACATCCTTTCCTGCAATCGATAAGAATTTTACACCCCAACTACTTAGCCTTTTTCGCAATATATCCTTTAGAAAACTGAAGACAGCAGTACGGGATCTTCCAATCAATGAAGGTAACCCAAGATAATTTCCAGTATTCAAAGAAGTTGTTACATTTAAGATTGCACAAATACTAGCTTGTAAATCAGAGCTCACATTCGGGCTGAAAAAAATACCTAATTTCTGGAGATTGATAGCTTGTCCAGAATCTGCCTCATACACTTTCAGTATGTCAAGGATCATGTTGCTTTCAGTTACCGATGCTTTGAAGAAAAGGAAGGAGTCATCTGCAAAGAGTAAATGAGATATTGAGGGTGCCCTGCTATGAATGCGGCATCCATGGATTTGACCCTCTAATTCAGCTCTGTACAGCATTTTAGAGAACACCTCAGAACATAAAATAAAGAGATAAGGAGAGAGTGGATCCCCTTGTCTCAGACCCCTTCCCGGCTCAACTGGACCCACTAATTCCCCGTTTACTGCAATAGAGTATGAGACCGTCGACACACATAACATAATCCATGAAATCCATTCGTCAGCAAAACCCATCCTGACCATAACAGCTTTCAAAAAACCCCAGTCAACTCTGTCATAGGCTTTGCTAATATCAATTTTTAGCGCCACATTACCCTCTAATCCTCTGTTACGACGCTTCATAAAATGGATTGACTCAAAAGCTACTATTACATTGTCAATTATAGACCTGCCAGGGACAAAAGCTGATTGACTCTCAGAGATAACCATAGGCAGAATAGATTTTAGCCTATTCGCAAGAACCTTTCTAATAATTTTGTACAATACATTACAAAGTGCAATAGGCCTCAAATCCTTCATCCATTCAGGATTATCACATTTTGGAATAAGTGCCAACACAGTATCATTGAGATTAGCCGGAAATTCCTTACGATTAAGCCACCCCACGCAAGAGGTAAAAACATCATTTCCAATAAGATTCCAGAAATGTTGAAAAAAGCCTGGACTTAGCCTATCTGGGCCCGGAGATTTGTCAGGCTTCATTTGAAAAACTGCACTTGTAAATTCAGCAAAAGTAAAAGGAGCAACAAGAATATTATTCATATCGTTTTCCACCACCACATCAAGGACCAGAATAGAATCAAGCTGTGATATAGGGTTTGCAGTAAAAACCTGTGAAAAGTAATGTTTTACCACAATGCCCAGTTCAGTCTGACCTTGAGTAAAGGAGCCATCCCCATTTCGAACTCGCTGAAGGTTATTCTGCTTTCTCCTATTGCGCATACAAGCATAGAAAAACTTTGAGTTCCCATCACCACCCTTCAACCAAAACACTTTGGCCCTCTGCTTCCAGTAAATTTCCTCCTGTGATAAGTGAAAATCTAACTGCTTCTTTGCTGCTAAATAACGTGCAATATCAGCAGCCACACCACTAGAGCGTAGTCTATCCATAATAGATCGACACTGTTCAATACGCCTAGTAAAACGGGACCGATAATCCTGACCCCATTGTTCCATTGACGAAGAGCAACCAGCAAGACGGGTTACTAAATTCGACCCCCTTCCCGCACTCCAGCCCTTTCCAACCAAATCAGCGAAACCCGGCTCCCGGAGCCAAGCCAATTCAAACTTAAATTTGCGCTTATGACGAACTTTTGGTCTACAACAAAATTCTAACAACAGAGGGGAGTGATCAGAATAAGCTGAAGACAAGTTAGAAAGTTTATACTCACCAAAACGTAACATCCATGAATTTGAACAGAAAGCTCTATCCAGTTTCTCTCTGACCCAACCACTAGTTCCTCTGCCTCGTTCCCATGTAAAAAAGTCACCCTGTAAAAATAGTTCATGTAACTGACAAGCATCAATGGCTGTTGCAAAAATTTTCATAAGGTAGGAAGGATATGATGGTCCTCCTTGCTTTTCAGTTTGAGAGAGAATACAATTGAAATCACCAATAAACACAGTTGGAAGAATAGAACTGACAGATAGCCTATCAAGCAAAGCCCAATAGCTAGAATGAAGATTTCGATTTGCATATCCATAGAAAACCACCAGATGCCAATCTCCCTGAGAAAAACCAGAAACATGGACTTCAATATGACGGTCAGAGTAACCCGTTACAGTAAAGGCAGAATCTTCTTTCCACAAGACTGCAAGACCCCCACTATGGCCCCTACTACCAACTGCGAAACATCCGGAAAAATTTATTTTCCGCTTCACAACTTCCACACGACACACATCACACAGAGTCTCAATAAGAACAATAACCGTTGGGGAATGTTTTTTGACTAGAGTGACCAAATTACGAACCGCTCGGGTATTCCCCAAACCCCGACAGTTCCAGCTAAGACAACTCATGTCGATCGGTGGACCTGATCCTCAAGTCTCGCCGCTTTAGTATCAAGAGAAGAAACTCTATCAGAATGAGAAGAAGTTCCTTCCGGCTGTTTTGAACCAATAATTAACAAATTGCTATCTGCCTGCACATCTGGACTCAACTTGAGATCACTGGTGGCCTCCCCACGCCTTCGCTTTCGATCATCTGACAACTCCAGACCTTCCTCCTCTTCCTCATCAGTACTCATATGAGTATCCAGTTCCCCTTGCTTTGGCAACTGCTCAACAAGCTGGATAGTAGCTCGCTCTTTGAGTATTCCACCTTGTTCCTTATTAGCACTGAAAATGATCCCACGGTTCAAACTATTCTGATTAAGTTCTGATAAAGGATTTCTCGATTCAGTGCTCCTTTCCTTTCCTGCATTAGAATATATAGATTTTCCTTTAATGGAAGACAGAATCTGCAGAATAGATGACTGCTGCACTTGATGAGCTTCCTTAGCCAAGAACTGCTCAGTGCTGCCAATAGTACTTTCATGCAGCCATCTCGCACCTCTATTATTGGTGTTTCTTCAAACCGGATCTTTTATCCACTCACCCCATGCACGCTCCGAGTCCTTGAGTTCAAACATTCTCTCACAGAAACGTTCTGAATGACCTATCAGACCACACAAATAGCAGAAAACACCCAGACGCTCATACTTAAAACAGACAAAAGACCATTCCGTCTGTGATTTTCGCACCTTCTTTACTCTCTTCAAAGGCTTACGAACGTCAATCCTCACCCGGATACGCATAAATTGTCGCCACATCCCAGAGCTGTTATTGACATCATATTCAAGAAAAGACCCAATGAAATTACCCAGTTGAATACCAACTTGTTCAGACATTGCACCAATAGGTAAATCATGAATTTGAATCCATATATCCATGAAATTTAATTCCACATTCTCTGGTACTACACCCAGAGGCCATTCATTCATAATAAGTACTTGATTGTCAAAAGACCACGGGCCTCCCGCTAGAATGCGATCCTTGTCAATTAAATGAAAAAACTCAATGGAGAAAAAGTTTACTGATATTTCTGCAATCGCAACACCCCGACCCGGTCTCCATAATTCTGCTAACTTGTTCTTCATAGCAACAAAGTTCACCACTTTGTCAGTCACAAAACGCCCAACAAAACGAAGCCCAAGATCAACCGGATTGGTGCTAGTTGGAGTAATTCCGAAATCCAACCCAGCGAATTCATCATCTTGTATCTGGAGATTTGCCATATTAATTTCCATGTGGAGGAATCAAAACAAAGGAGAGGCCGCAGTACAGATGAAGATCTATAGAGATCATGGAAAAAAACCCAGGGAAACCAAATAAGAATTTTGAGAGCAAAAGCTGATCTTCACCAGAACCAAAAACCACAAAACAAAATAGACTCAAACTCTTACCACGAAGAGACAAAGACACAAACTCCTACAGAGAAGAGACCGGCAACACCTCAGGCGGTGGCCATAGCAAGACGGCGGCGACGGTTATGGATGAGAAAGGTCAATTGCGACGGTTATTCATTGGCCCAGTTTCACTGTAGTTAAATCTATTTCTCTAGGCGTCGTTTCTAACAAATTAATATATGTCATCCGAGAATTTTTTAGGTTAGTTTTTCGGCTTAAAGCATTAAATTTTTTTATCTTGGTCTATGGCCTTATTTGGTAAAGAGCGTTTTGAGATAAAAAGAGCGGTTTTGACCAACTTTAGAGGTTTGACCACTGAAACCGCTAATTTGAGTGTTTGGTGGAGAGAGGTTTGGGAGAGAGTTTTGGGATGAAAAAGCTAATTTAGAAAAAGCTATTAAAAGGAGCTTTTTCAATTAGCGTTTTGCAATATTAAAATTAATGGACTTCTTTAATCCTAATAAATAGACTCCCTCTTCTCCTGCGTCAAAATTAATGCCCTTATTCGTCTTTTTGCACAAACCGCTATTATCAATCAGCTAATTTTTACCAAACAGGTCTACACAAACAGCTAGTCAAATCAGCTAGTCAAATCAGTTAATGTAATCAGCTAACAGCTAACAGCTAATGTAATCGGCTAACAGCTAACAGCTAATTCCCAAACAGGGCCTATGTGTTTTTTAACATCTATCTATACTATCTATACTATATATATAGTAGCGGAAGCAAAGAGAAACAAGGAGGAGTGTTTTAGATGCCTTTTTGATGAGTTGCCAACGTAGTAAAAAATTAAAATTAAAAAGATTTAATTAATTAAAAATAATAGATTTATATTTATAATATATTAAATAATTACTAGCTCATTAATTAAAATAATAATAGAAAGTAAGAGTTACAGGAAGATAAAAAAACACAAAGCAAAAAAAACCAAAAATCATAAATAAACTTCTATATAAAGCATGATAGATAATATTTCACCATTATATTCATTGACCATTATAGTATTATATTTCTGAAGGTAATTATTCGATTTTTTTCATATATTGCAGTTATTTTGTTCTCAATTGTGTTATTGTTTTATTTTTATCAAACAATAGTTGTTATAGTTTCATCTTTCAGATCCATTTCTGTCGTTACCCAAGTTCTATATCTCTCGCTATCTTGTCCATTTTTTCTTTTTTATTTGTCTTTTTTTCAAACTGAGATCTCTAATTGAAAAAATCTGATAGAAATAGAAGATGCATGGACAACTAAAATCGAGAAACACAAAGGTGTCAAAAATTACAAGAAATTGTTATGTTTTTCAAGGTAATTATTCAATTTTTTCATATGTTATGGTTATTTTTGTTTTCAATTGTGTCGTTGTTTTATTTTTATCAAACAATGGGTGTTATACTATATATATAAGAGCGGAAGCAAAGAGAAACAATGAGAAGTGTTTTTAGAGGCTTTTTTGATGAGTTGTCAACGTAGTAAAAAATTAAAATTAAAAAGATTTAATTAATTAAAAATAATAGATTTATATTTATAATATATTAAATAATTACTAGCTCATTAATTAAAATAATAATAGAAAGTAAGAGTTACAGGAAGATAAAAAAAACACAAAGCAAAAAAAATCCAAAAATCATAAATAAACTTCTATATGAAGCATGATAGATAATATTTCACCATTATAGTATTATATTTCTGAAGGTAATTATTCGATTTTTTTCATATGTTGCAGTTATTTTGTTCTCAATTGTGTTATTGTTTTATTTTTATCAAACAATAGTTGTTATAGTTTCATCTTTCAGATTCATTTCTGTCGTTACCCAGGTTCTATATCTCTCGCTATCTTATCCGTTTTTTCTTTTTTATTTGTCTTTTTTTTCAAACTGAGATCTCTAATTGAAAAAATCTGATAGAAATAGAAGATGCATGGACAACTAAAATCGAGAAACACAAAGGTGTCAAAAATTACAAGAAATTGTTATGTTTCTCAAGGTAATTATTCAATTTTTTTCATATGTTATAGTTATTTTTGTTTTCAATTGCGTCGTTGTTTTATTTTTATCAAACAATGTGTGTTATAGTTTCATCTTTCAGAGATCAAATTCCATTTCTGTCGTTACCCAGTTCCATAACTCTCGCTACCTTATCCATGTTTTATTTTTTATTTGTCTTTTTTCTTCTCAAAATGACTAAAATAAAGATTTTGTATATTTGCATTTTTTTAGTATATGTTGCTAGGAGTTATCGTTTTGATTGTTAACTCTAACTAAAATTTAGATTTTTGGCTTTATATGAACACAATTGTTAGCTTTAATTAAAGTTAGATTATTTTTCATTCAAATTCTCAAATGTTGAGCATAATGATTCTAATTAATAGAATTAATTTCACATATTAATTAAAATGTTTTTTTTGTACGGAGTGGTTACAATTGCGGTTTAATTCTATTTAACTAAAATTAATTTATGGACTTTTTTTTGAACGAAATTTATGGACTTAATACTTCATTAAAAAATAAAAAATTTAATTAATGGGCAAAAAATATTTTCATTCTCCTCTTTATATACTTATATCTTGACATTCTCTCTTATTTTCGAAAAAAAAAATGAGAGGAAGATAGTTATCTCCTAATTATCATTTTTGTCCCTTCATTTTTGTTTTCCATTCTTTTGTTTGTTTTTCTTGCTTACGAAATTCAAGAATATATAATTATTAGAAAATATTAATGAAGTCAAATAAATGATATCTGCGAGCGTGACTGATATTCTATACAGTGAAAGAATGAAGAACAAATTGATTGAATGTCTTGATGAGATATTATGAGATAAAAATAGGAGAAATCATCATCTTAAACTGATTCAATTGGATATATTGGGTTATTATAGCATAATGAATAATTGAATTCAGATACTTGGTGATCATGAAATTCCACCAAGCAAAATGATTATCATCAAGATGAATTTGTGACTAATTCTTATGAATTTTATTTTTTTATATGTGAATTGATAAAGTTTCTTCATCTGCAACATTAGAAAAGTATTGATTGTAGTAGTTTATAGAATAATATATTGATGTTGCTTCCATTTTAACATAGATTGTAATTCTTTTGTATCGTAGATATAATATTTAATTTTAATTGTAGTTTAATTTAATTTAATTTTTATTTAACATAGATTGTAATTCTTTTGTATCGTAGATATAATATTTAATTTTAATTGTAATTTAATTCAATTTTTGGTTTTTCATTATATTCTAATATATTTCTTAATCTCCTATTTTATTATTATTGTTTCACATAATTCCAGTTATAAGAAAATATGAAAATGTATTAAAATTACTAAAAAATACAAATCATTAAATTTTGTAAAAATAAATAACTCATTCACCTTTAACTAAAATTCTATAAAAAATTAATCAATTATTTTCAAATTTAATTTAATTTAATTTCAATTATCAATAAAAATATATATTAATTTCAAATATACATAATATAAAAAAAATCATAACATGATATAAAATTATTTAAAAGTAAATATGTCAATTTATTTATTTATCTAAATTATATAAAACTTTCATATCCCGTGCATCGTACGGGTTTTCGACTAGTTCTAATTCTTATTCCCCAATCATGACATAAAAGATAATTTTTTTAGTTAACCAAAATAAATTAATTAATTTGACTTTATATTAATTGTATTTTTTTAATTTGTGTGTTATATAAAGAAATAGAGTGAGTATTAGGTTTTCAAGTCGGTTTAATCTGACGTGTCAAATCTACAAAATTAAAAAAAAATGAAAACCTCTTATTAGTTTTTCCCCTACCTTATCTCTTCATTCGTCATTTGTTGATTCAGTTTCAGGTTTACAAACATTCCATTTCATCTTCATTTCTCTTACTATTTCATTTTATGAATGTCTTTGTATTTATTTCATTTCAGTTTTTATTTTTTAGAAAATATATAAGGAACTTAATGAGCAATAAAAATGCGGGTAAATTTCATCAATGGTGTACAACCTTTGCCCCATTTCACACTTTGGTGTACAACCTTCAATTTGTCTCACTAATATGTACGAACTTATAGGTGACCTCCCAGTTTGGTGTATGGCCGGTTAAAATGACCGGTCAACGCAAGTCAACGCGCCACATCATCATTTTTTTTCATTTTTCCATTTAAAAATGTGGAATCCCTAAAATTCAAATGTCTAAAATATCCTTATTCTTTAAGGGCCTTCCATCTATCTCTTCATCTCTTTCTCTCTCTCCAAATCTTCTTCCTTTATTTTCTTTCTCTCTCTACTGTATATTTTTTTAGGTCTCTCTCTAACTTTCCTTGAATCTGAATGTTTAATTTTGTTTTTTCTCTTCTTCTTTACATCTCTCTCTCCTATATTTTAAAGACTGTGACATTAAAAACTGCATCATAACAGTCAGTATTCCTAAAATCTCAACGTTTTTTCCCTAACTTACAAATAGTCTTTGTTCAAAGATTCCAACGAAAAAAGAGACAGGAAGAAAACGATTAAGAACGGAAAAAAGCAACATTAAGAATAAACAGAGTAGTTTGAAATTTGAAGATGAAGCAAGACTAAAGTGGGAGAATTGAAATGAATATTACAGCAATATAGAAAGAAAAAAAGGTAAACCCACTACCTATTTATCTAAGTCTTTAGATTTATACATAATTTTCAAAAATTGGTTTTCCTTATTCTGGAAAAACAAAACAAACATAAAAATGGAAGAAGATGAGGTTTATCCATTGTGTTATCCATTGTTGTTCTTAGATCTAATGTTTACTCTTTCGATTTTCTCTTTATTCAAAATGGGTATTTGTGGAAAAAAAATTGATTGCAAAGGTTTTTATTATTTGGCCAGGTAAGATAGAGAAGAGATAAAAAAATATATATACAGTAGAGAGAGAAAGAAAATAAGGGAAGAAGATTTGGAGAGAAAGAAAGAGATGGAGGAAGAAGATGAAGAGATAAATGGAAGGCCCTTAAAGAATAAGGGCATTTTAGACATTTGAATTTTAGGGATCCCACATTTTTAAATGGAGAAATGAAAAAAAATGATGATGTGGCGCGTTGACTCGCGTTGACCGATCATTTTAACCGGCCATACACCAAACTGAGAGGTCACCTATAAGTTCATACATATTAGTGAGACAAATTGAAGGTTGTACACCAAAGTGTGAAATGGAGCAAAGGTTGTACACCACTGATGAAATTTACCCATAAAAATGCAAGTGATAAGGTATATGATAAACAAGTTTTTATTTCTCAAAACCCATATTCACTATTCTTAATTGCTCTTTAAAGTACATTGGAGATTTTCTTCAATTTTATTGTTGTATTTTTTTTTTCAAATAAATTAATCAATTAACTAACTATAAAAATCTAACAAATTTGCATGACTTATACCGAAAAGTTTTAAAAATTCTCTTTTGGTTTTCGTGTGTTATTTGCAGTTCTTTTTGTTACAAATATATTACTGATTTATTTTTTATTTGATTTATTTTTATAATTAAGTTATTTTTGCACAATTATTGGTGAATTTTGAATTAAATTTATAAACATACAGTTTTGAATAATTTTTTTTGTTTGCGAAATATATATTGAATTTGTGTAAGATGTGTTTAAAGGCTATGTTGTCATATCAACGTGTCCAACCACATATTTGTCATTTTCTAAACCTTTCAACATGCTGCCACACCAACAATCGATGATGTGTCAAGCCACATACTTTTCACTATTTTTTCCCCATTCTCCCTTAATAAAAGTTGGATAGTTAAATCCCATTAATGAAATTAAATGGAATTAATGTACATTATTGATTCTCTAAAATGTTTTAGTGGCTACTCCGATTTAAATTGTCATTAACATGAATTGGTTCAGTGAAATTAATTGAGAAAAAAAATATTTCAACAGCCTATCTATAGGAGTGATTTTTTGCTCATTCATAATAGATAGACAATTCATCTGAAAAATTTCCTCTCTTCCAAATTATATTCAGCTCCCAAAACTTTTTTTTATGATTTGTTCGTCTGATTTCTTGATTTTTTAGTGATAATTCAATATACACGGTTAAAGTTCGATTCACACTTCTATTGTATCTTATGAGACGATTGTCAACTGCAGAAAAATTTGCCTTAAGGAGACTGATCTCATTAGGTTTCATAAATTTCTTATTTTGTTCATCTAGTTCATCCAAAGGTGTATTATATACAGTTTATTATATTTTATTAATTTTGTTCTTCAGCTTAATAAAATTATTATTCTATTTTTCAATTGTGTTCTTTCAATTAATGGTGAATTTATATTTATTTTTTTGAAATTAGATTATAAATATTATCATGAAATATTGCTCACATAATAAAAAAATATTAAAATTTGATAATGTTGATTAAGGTGTAAACGAATCAGGGTGGTTCCAAGCTCGGTTCGGTCAAAGCTCAGTTAAAGTTCGACTCGATAGAGCTCGGCTCGAGTCCAGAATCGACTCGAGACATTCATGAGCCAAGTCAGGCTTTCTTAGGTTCGACTCAAAAGCTCGTAAATAGGTTCATAAATATTTGGCTAAAGAAACGTTTAAATTACGTTGGGCCTAATTAATTTTTTTTTAAATTAGTTAAAGTCCAAAGCCCATTTTTAGGTAAAGGTTAGGGTCAAATACATGAATATCATAATGAAGTACAAAATTACAACTAAGTCATATCACCAAATTTAATTCTTAATATGTCATTATTCTCTATATATTATGATTTTACACTGTAATTTAAGAAATTTAGACTCCAATTCATGAATCATAAACCCTAGAAAATATATTCTAGACTTCTAATTTATAAATTCTAATCCTTAAAATATATTAAAGGTACTGATTTTACTAGTTTGACATAATCCAAAATTATGATTTGACATAGTTGTAAATAGTTTTTAAAAGATGAATTTCTGTGTAATTTTCCCTAAAGGTTATAGGTTAAAGCCCATTTTAGTTAAGTTTAGATTTTTATAAAATCTGGCCCCCTTTTTTGACATCTTTTGTGATCTCAGGTCATCAGAGAGTCATCGAAGAAGAAGTTTACAAGAAGTGCAATATCATTTGGTGTGGTGAACATGTAAGTTTTTCGTGAAATATGGTTCAACTTGTCACTCCCGTAAATCAATCCTTGGACCAATCTGCAGTTCGACCTGGAATTCGGTCCAATCAATGGGTTGCTGACTTTCCTAGTACTTCAGCCGCTCCTCGTCATGGCTTGGTGGATTCTCAAAACAATCCACTTTCACCTTTAATGGTTACACCATCATTGGACTAATGAATTGATGCTTGTTTAGGATCTTTGGAGCTTGAGCTGCCTCTTTTATGGATGGTTTAATGATGCAACTAATCTACAATATGAGATCTATTCAACAATCAATGAACATCCATTGTGTGGAACATGCCACATAGATGGAAGTGATGCGCCAAGAATTAAAAGAAGCCAGAGATGTTGTCATTCATAATGGAAGGAAGAGTTTTGTTTACGGGACATCATGTTGCTCAAACATGTCCCAAGATGAGAGGGATTTCAAAGGAGTCGCAACCTGAAATCGTGAAAGGGAGATATAAAGAAAAACCTAATGAATTTGGTAATCAAGGTCCATGTGAATATTAATTATCGTTTGAAGTTTGTTAAATAAATGTTAAAATCAATCTCTATTATTTTCAGATAGTGTTTGAGTTCTCCGGACAAGAGTGTGAAAGTGAATCGTGATTTCAGAGGTTTTAAGACTTGCTATGTCAACAGGTTGAATAGAACTATATGCCATATTTGTAAGTTTCTAGAGTATTGGAATTTCATACACTCCTTTTTCTAGCAGTCATAAATAATCCAAATGACAAATAATGCACAACTATTGTCTTTTTGCTAATTGTTTAGATGTGTGTGTAAGATTTAAGTTTTATTTTATTTTTAGTAATTCTGAAATTTAAGTTCAAGGATTAATTCTAGTGAAACAATAGAATGCTCTCACATTCATTAGGTCAATCCTGGGAATTATACTATATGCCAAGCATACCACGTGGTATGATTTGGCCAATGAAAAAATGACACACGGTTTTTTTTGGGATGCCTGAGAATCTATCAAAAGACACTAATGTCTCTCCTTTTAGAAGTCTACCGCTGGCAACCGATGACCTTATAGTCCTTTGCCGGTCACCATGATAACTATGTTTGTACTCCTCTGTCGGCCATCTAGAACAGTCTTTTCTTCTTGGTTTTTCTGATATGAAGAACTTGATTTTCCACAGCCAATCGACAAAATTGCAAAACAACCCCTGTTATTATCCACTTTACCACCATTATCATCCCTTCTCCAATTATCTGTCCTTACTTTCCCACTTGTAGTTCCTTTTCCAATTTTGTCTCCCACAACTAACTTTCAATTCCAATTTGTTCGCACTTGATTTTCTACCACTATTTCAAGATCTCAGTCTCCTCCAAATCCAAAATTCACAGGCCACAACAATGAAGAAGAAGATAGTAACCCAGAAGTCCAAGATCTCCTAGTCTCTGACCATCTGTAAGGTTGTCGGTTGTCGACTGCCTGTTGTAGCCTTTCAAAGGAGAAACTAAATTTTTGGCTAATTTTTCTCAGAAATCGAAAAGTTAAGGATGTATCAATTTTTTTTAACCGTGTGTTATTTTCAATTGGCCGAGGCATACCACATCAGATTATGATGTGGCATGGCTGGCACATAGTATTATTCTCTAATCCTGAACTACCTCGGAGTAATCCCTAAGTGTTCTGGTCATGTATGTATTACAAACTAATTGTTATTGATTCTTAAAGGTGGATGATATCATTTTTCGGGAGCATTATTCTGCAACTTAATCATGAACCTTGAGCATGAAAAGCAAATTTGTTTTGGAATAAATTCGAAATAGCTTCTTTTTTTGTCGTAACTCCCAATGTTATCATAAAACCATTTTCGTCCTTCTATTATGTTGTATTCACTACAAGAAAAACGTGGATTACCGACGGATAATTTCATAGGTAATCAACAGAAATCCGTCGGTAATAATCATTACCGACGGATCAGCAATGGATACATATCCGTCGGTATAAGGCTCGTAGGAACTTCATACCGAGCTTTTTTTCTTCCCGTCAGTAATTCATTCCGACCCATTTTGGTAGGAAACATTCCGTCTGAAATTCTAGATACCGACCAATTATTTCGATGCAAATGTGGTTGGTAAAGTAATTTCAGACGGATTATCATCGCGCATTCAGTCGGAAATTCTTTATTTCCAAACATTTAATTAATGCTTTTATTACCTGTAGCCATTCTCCAACGGATTTCCGTCGGAAATTATATATGTTCTATAAGCAGGAATTCTAAATTATTATTATTACTAATATTATTATTACTATTATTATTATTATAAAATTCACCATATATATAACGTAACACATTAATTAAACCATAATGCGTATATTACTAAATAATACTGAGTATTTTGAATAACATCATATATATTATCTAATATATATCCTACCCGATCTAGATAAAATCTAGATAAAACTATATAGTATCCCATCGGATCTAATCAGGATAAAATGTTAACAAAACCATATATATTGTTCTAATGTCTAAAACTATATATCCTAAGTTAAAGTCATCTAGATCATCATCATCTATAGAGTCAACCTGACTAGATGAATGTTGTTCTCGGTTTTGACGCAACTCAGCAAGCTCCAACCGAAACCGCACTATAACATCCTGTAAAGAGCCAATTTGATCTCTCATTTGCAACTCTAAATCATGCTGGTTCTTTTTAATCTCCTCAATATCTTCACGAGTGACACTAAAATGAATTTGACGTGATTCATGCTCTTGTTGCATCCCCTCATCATGTCGCTCTTGGCTATCTACAAGAGTTTGCATAATCTGGTTTAATCTATCAAATTGTGACTGCATATGAAAATATGGGTCAAGAGATGCTGAAGTGGATGCGCCTGATGTGTTTGGTGAACATTGTGATGAGGCTGATCCGTAGTATCTACAAGCAACATCATCCAATCCATACAACCTGCATTTTTGTTACGTCCTCCAATAACTTGGTAATACGTCTCCAACACGTCTTCTACCCTATTTTCTTCGCTTTGAAGACTTGCAACCACTGCATGAACATACTCTTCCTAAACATTAATCAATGTTCTTTTGTTAATCAGTGTTCTATTCATGAAATAATTAATTTAAAAGAATAGTTCAATAATTAGAAAATGTAACTTTCTTAATTACCTCAACAGCTTGTGCACGAGGATCAGACCAAAAAGAACCATCATGGCACTTTGTATGCGTGTATGCAAATAACTCATGCGAAGCTGGTACACGTCCAAGAAGTGTTGTCTGTAAAAAAAACTTTTAAAGTTAAAAACTTATAAAACATCATCAGATCAGCAACATTGATTAGCAAAAAAAATGCAACAGAATCACAAAAACAACTTTTAAAGTAACACAAGTTAAGATAATACACAATAGCAAATAATTAAACGAAACCTCGTAGAAAACTAAAATTGATAAACTACACTCTTATTTGCAAACTCGAAGTCTTCTTTGCATGTTCAGCATACTAGCACCAATAAATATCCATGGAAAACACTAATGAGTAGCAAAATAATGAGCAGCAAAATATCCATGGAAAGCATTAATGAGCAGCAAAATAATGAGCCATGGAAGTTCTAGCATAACAGCCATACAATTACCAAAAAATCAACACCAAAATGGTGCAATTTTACCCCTAAAACGCCAAGCAAGTTCAATTGGTAAAATCGATCTTTTTTATAATGTTAAGGGTAAAATTGCATTATTTCACACGTTAGGGGCAAATTTGCACTTTATCCCTATATATATATATATATATATATATATATATATATATATAGTGAGGCTATAGAGAGGGACTCCCTTACTCTTTATTCTAAGGGAGTTATAGACTTATTCTAGTTACCAAACAATACATTATAATTTAATTAAACATATTTAATTAAGTAAAACAAAATTAGTCTCTCCCTCGCAATATACCGTCTTCTTCTCTGATTCTTCTCGCCGTCTCTCTCTCTCTCTAACAGTAATCAACGATTTAAGGTCTCTATCTCGCACCTTCACCGAAACCCCAACTCCGGCCAGAAATCGATTCTCTCTCTATCTTCTCCAAGGTCTCTATCTCTCTCCTTCAGTGAGGTCAGAAATCGGTTTTATCTTTTCGGTGAGTTTCCTTCCAAACTCTCAGTTAATATCATCCATACCTGGTAAGATTTGTAAACTTATTGTTTTAGTAGTGTTCAATGGAAATTGGAGTCTTGATTTTATTCCCCATAAGTTTATGGCGGAATCAAAATCCTAAATTTGGGATTGCAATCGCAGAACCTTCCTCCCTCGACCGCAGATTGACATTTGTAACCCAGACTAAAAGAACAAATGAATGGGCATGTCTATTATTTTCCATTATTTCTCTTGTTGAAATCCAAACAAGCGTTTTTTATTTGACAAATAATGTTATTGAAGAATTTGGCAACTCAAGTCAAGCGTCATTTATCTATGCTATGCAATCCAATAATAGTGTTTTGGCTTAAAAGCACAGTCCCTAAATTTTTGGTATTATTTGGACATGATTCTGAAACTTGAATTCCTATCATGGGAATACCCTAAAAACTTTAATTCCTATGCAGTTCAATGGGACTAGGATGCATGATAGATGCTAATTTCTTTGCATCATTTTTCCTTTGGTTGTATGGTTGCTTGGTCCTTTGCCTGTAGCCTTGTCCTCCATTACATTTGTTTGGGCTTTATATGAGCTTGATTTTTCTGTCAAATGCAATGATAAAATGTAGTTTTACATGTACTTCTTACCATATAAATTGAATTGTAATTGATTTTGGTCGAAGTTATTGGATAAAATTATGTTTTTTAGGTTCATATTGTTGTTTCTTAAGAATGATTTCACTATTGAAAAAACCTCACTGATAATTTCACTATTCCTAAAAAAATTAGGATGTGTTTGATGAAGGTAAATCAGAAATTGGTAGTGCAAATATTAGAGATCGGAATAATATTTCACTCCGTGATAATCATAGTAACGATGAGAATGTCTGATGTTTATTACTTTAGAGCAGATGTTGTTGCGTTCTTGTTTCTCCTGTTCTAGATTATTCTACTATTTAAGAGGTAGTTCCTTTTGGTGTGATTCTGTTGATAGTGAGTTTTCTTGTTCAGGAAAATTACTAGCATGCTTTTTGGGGAAGTGCTCTGGAAGCATCATATTCATGCAGAGCATTTGATGGGAAGTACATAAATGATTCCATTAAGGCCTTTTACTGATTCTCTTGTAGATACGGAGTTGGATAAATCATTTCATTTTTTTTTACTGTTTTGAGGATATGAAGGACCTGTGAAAATTTATGTCAGTGAAAGTGAACAATGGAATGAGAAGTTGAATGTTAAATTGTAGTTTTATTTTTGTGAAATATGTTGAACAACAACAGTAAAATTGTTCAATCTCAAATGATAATACCATTAAGTTTTGATTTATTCATTATTGAGCAACTTCTAGCTTTCTGAATCTGTTCATCTTTAGCCAAATGTTTTATTCCAAATTGGATTACATAAGAGAGAGTAAGATTAAGTTTATGGTTTTATGAAGAAGCAATTTATAGTTGATGAATTTCTGAAAATCAAATTGATAAATTGAATCTCAAGTATTAAAAGTTTGGAACTCTGTTGTTGCTTAACATTTACATGTTCAATAGCTAAAAGAGGCAAACTCAATATTGTAGGCAAACTCAATATTTCGTGCAATTTTATTCGGGATAAGGTACTAAAATAGGCCTATAGTTTTTTGGAACTATTAATTTAGGCTTTACGTATAAAATAGCGCCAATATAGACTTAAGGTTTAAAAAAATGGTACCAATTTAGGCATCCATAACAGATTGGACACGTCATTCCTATTACTCCATTAAGTTCTGATTTCTCCCTCCATGTACAATTGATAGAACTGAACGGACTAATATCAATGACGTGCCTCGTTCCGTTATCGAGGCCTAAATTTGTACATTTTTTAAACGTTAAGCCTATATTGGTACTATTTTATACGTAGAGCTATTTTGATACCTTATCCCATTTTATCAAGACATTACACTACACCTGCTAATCATAATCAAAATAATCTTTATGAGGCTGCACTTCGCTTGATAACATGACCATCATTTATATAAAAAGATAATTACCTATAAAGATTGACATCATAAAACCTCTCTCATGCCTATATTTTAGACTAACATTTTAGACTATATTTATGATGTTTATGGTGTTGTACAGGACCTCACCTTTTTCATAAATGTGGTTGACAGGTAACTAATTTGCTCAAACAATTCCACTATACCTAATTTGCTCAACTTTAGAAGTACACACTCCATTCAATTCCATGAATAAACACAATAAAAAATAATATAATTACAAAAACAAAATCAGATTGGTACTAAACTCTAATAAGGGACAAAATTTCATTTCTCAAAATCAACTATATCCAGCAATTAGAATATGCATATACTGCCTCAACAACCATTAGAGAAAACTATTTTGCTCGCTCTCGACTTCATCTTCGTCCTCACTCGATAAATACCTACATTAGATAAAAACATACATATCAGTCAAATACTAATACACAAAAATAATAGAAGAATGAAAAACAACATTAACTACATCTTACTGAAGTGATGGCCAATTTCTTTTATCATGAGCTTGACCAACTTGACCGCACGCATTGCACTTTCTAGCTTTTATATTTTTTTTTTGCTTTCATCATTGCCTTTTCTTTTCCTCCTTTCAGCCTTTTTCCACACCCTTTTGCTCGCACTTTATCTGGCTCATTATAAACATGTTCAAGGCGACTCAAATCTTTTTCACTTGTAGCAAGACTACATAAAGAGCTATATTTTTCTTTAAAATTTTTCACTCTATCAATTTTCTCACGAATTGCTTGAAGCCCGTCTTTTAAAATATTTTTTGCTTCTTCACATATGAAGGCTTTATCAATCAAATCTACACAATCTTTCACTACTTGACTCCTTTCCAAGATAAATTCTTTGTCATCGTTTATAATCAAACCGTCATTATCAACCACGACCCCTGCTTTTGCTTCCTTAGTCCATCTCTTTTGGATGTATTGGTCTGGTAGCTTGACAAAATCATGACGGTTAACTAAATAACTCAAGATATGCCTACATGGAATGCCAAAGCTCTCTAATTTTCTGCAACTACAAGAAGCAAAATTAAGTTCCTTGTTATATAAAACTTTACGGCCTTTACTATCTACTCCATTATTGTTTTTAACCGTAAACATCTGCTGATTCTCAGTTTCATTAATAAGCTCAATCCTATACTTCAAACAGACCCACATTTCATCCTCAAATATATAATAGATTTCATTCGTATAAATCTCAACCATATGATCCAAAAAGTCATGATTCATTTTTATTTTAGGCCTCTCGTTCATATCTTTGATATCTGCAACCAATTCCCCATGGCGTTGCTTAACGAGTCCCCTACCAAACCTCACCATAAAGTCAAACAAAGAGTTGCTTTTTTTGATATATTTCTTGAAAAATGCGTGGTTGGTCTCTGCCCGTTGGCTACTAGACATGTTCGCTGAGAAAACATGATTAACATATGCTGGAATCCACTTGGACCGAATTTTATAGATATTTACCAACCACTCATTATTGTTTAATCCATCTTCCGCAACAAGTTCCGTCCACTTCAGGTCAAACTCTTCAGGGTTCTCTGAATTCCAAATGCAATCATGAAACTTGGCCTCATGTGTTGCATATTTTACTGCACCAATTTTTTCAGAAAATTTTGACACAATATGCCAAATACAATACCTGTAAATGATACAATAAGAAATACAATACAAATTAAGTTTCTAACTATACACGGTATGAAATTATCAAGAACAACTATTAATTTTATTTTAATAGGTGAAATGATAGAATGTAAAAGCTATATATTATTTTTCTAATTCTATTTGTTATGGACGAAGTCAGGTGTCTATTTAATATACTCCTAGTCACCATAATATATAATTTTATCACAGTAATATGTAAACCCAAATTTGATTAATATGCTCCTAATCACAATAATATATAAACCAAATTCAAGTAATAAAAAAAACCTGTGGAAGGTATTTGGTAAGATTGTCGATATGGCACTTGTCATTACTGGGCCTTGATCAGTAATTATCATTTTCGGTGCATCACCAGGCATAGCTTCCAAAAATTGTGTAAATAACCACACAAAATTATCAGAATGTTCCCCATTCAATAAAGCACAAGCAAAAACAATAGTTTGTCTGTGATTGTTGACCCCCAAAATTGGCGCAAATATCATCCCATACCGGTTGGTGTTGTACGTAGTGTCAAAAATGATAACATCATTATAAAATCTATAACTCCGTCTCATCGTTGCATCAGCCCAAAAACAACGTGTAATTTTCTTATCATCATCTGCATCAATCTTGAAATAAAATGAAGGGTTTTTTGCCACTTCTGATTCAAAATATTCATGCAACATATCTCCATCGTGTCCTTTTAACTTCAACCACCGCTTCTTTGTTTCATGATTATACAAATCCTTCTGTGTGCACTCGAGATTTTTCATCCCCCCTGCTTGTACCTGAAGAAAATTATATTGCTGATGCGTAGGTATATTCACCGTCGACAGTTGTTCATTCAAGGATTTTGCAGCAGATGGTACTTGGCGATGAGACCGTAGGAAGGGTGTTTTTGTTGGGGTTAGTAACGGGTGATTGTGCTCCTCGTTAAATTTTTTTACCATAAAAAAATGTTTTTTATTTCTCACAACCACCAATTTAGCGTTACAGCCAGCTTTATATTGTCCCCGACGTCTTTTCGCATCAACATCACTAAACCTTTTGGATTTTTCTTCCTTTGAACAAACATATTCTTTCCTAATAATTTCTCCGGTGCTCTTTTTTAACTTCGATGATGACATTCGAACACTAAACCCAACGTTTTTAGCATAAGCATTATAGAATTTATAAACATCATCTAATGTTTGAAATTCTTTTCCTTTTGTCGGCTGAAGTTGATCACTTACAATTTCATTGTCGGAATCTTGTTCTCTGTCAGACTCTTCGGCAGTCACAATATTATTACTAAAATCATGACTTTGAAAGGCAGAATCATTATCATCTTCCATCTCTATAAAAAAAACATTAGACGGATGTAAAGTGTAATCACTGTAAAGCCCAAGAAATAATTGTATTAATCATGAATTAAGAGTGAGAATACAACATGTGATTTGACGGTAACTAAAATGATTTTTTATCACTATTGCTGAAAAAAAAAATTGCTCCATATATAAATCTATATAGGTTTCACGTCTCTCGGCATAATTATGCTTGATTTCAATATTGTTGATGTGTGCATATTTTTTCAATATTTTTTCACATCTCTAAGCATTATTTCTTTGATATCTTTTGTTTCCATCCACATATTCTTATTCTGAAACTGATTTAAATGGAAGTAAGAAATGAAGCAGGAGGTGGAGGCATTGGGATATCTACTGTCCCTTCTAACATTAATACAACTTTTTTTCATGGAAGGACGAAGGAATGGCTCATCAAGATTGCACCAAACTCCAACTTTAATCATTCTATCCATGTGTTTCTGATCGACCTCAGCTATATGTGATTAGTTTATTTTATCTCATTGCCCATGAAACAATCATAAATGCTTTCTACAAGAACACGTTCATCCTCATCAGCACTATAATCTACATTCTTTATGCAGCATGTGATCTCCAACAACATAATACCAAAACTATATATGTCAGCTCTAACTGTCACTGGCAAATTTCGATGCCATTCTGGTGCTACATATCCCCTTGTTCCCCTTATCTTGTGAATGTTTTGGTTTGGTTTTTCTTTAGTAACTTTGCCAATCCGATCAGATATTTTTTTAGCCAATGTAATTAATTAGAAGGCAAAACTAAATTTGCTACTAAGCTGTAGTACCTATGAGGTATATTACAGGGATAAGGTGCGAAAATACCCCTAAGGTTTATAGTCAGGATCAATTTTACCTTTAACGTTTAAAATGGTGCAATTATACCCCTAATGTTGACAGCCAAGAACAATTTTACCCTTAATGTTAGTAAGTTTGATCAATTTCAGACATTAAGCATGATTTTCAGATCAGAGGAGAAGAAAGCACTCAAACGCAGGACAAATGGAGGTGCATTTTCACAGAATCATCATGGAAGAACTCCTTGCAGTTTGAATTGATACCCATAAAATAATAATTGATGGTTAAATGTGTATGTTTGAAGACCCTTGGAAATTTAGCAGACAACGAAAACTGAAATTTGAGTGAATTAGAAAAGAACAGCTCCACCTCCACCTCCCTGGAATTACAGCAGAAATGGATGCAAATGAAATGAAATCGTCTTATATTTGTTTAAGTGCTTAGCTTTTGGAGTGAAAGTTACAGATTTGGAATATTCATCAAATCTTCGTTATTTGAAGAATTGACTCAACTTGATACGATAGGGGTAAAATTGCTCTTAACTGCCAACGTTAAGGATAAAATTGTACAATTTTAAACGTTAGGGGTAAAATTACTTCTGGTTGTGAACTTTAGGGTATTTTCGCACCTTATCCCTATATTATATAAGGTGTACTATGATGCAATACTAACAATCCACCTTCACAATTCTAATACAATTCTAAATTGCCAATTACTAACTTTTAAACTCAGAAATAATTTTCATTTGTATTTGGGTATTAAATAGTACATTCATAATTGTAATTAATTCATTACTAACTTGTAAACTCATCATCAAATTAATTAGCAACAGAACCAGAAAATAGGATGCTAAGGTGGGATGGAAAGCATAAAAAATCAGAATATATTTTTGAAATCGTCCTAATTTTTTTTAGGAATAATGAAATAGAGTTTATCAATAAAATAGAGTTTATCAACAAAATAGGTAATGATGTGATTTAGGTATTTACTATTATTGCCCGTCATTTAATTGTGGAATCCATAGAATGAACATTAATGACTTTGATTCAAATATTGCCACACTAATTTCACTATTCCTAAAAAAATAGGACGATTTCAGTATTGCTGCAAAAATAGGAAGAATTTTAATACTATTGCTGAAAAACTGGATAATTGAGAGTTTGGAAGGAAACTCACCGAAAAGATAAAACCGATTTCGAACCTCACTGAAGGAGAGAGATAGAGACCTTGGAGAAGATAGAGAGAGAATCGATTTCTGGCCGGAGTTGGGGTTTCGGTGAAGGAGCGAGATAGAGACCTTAAATCGTTGATTACTGTTAGAGAGAGAGAGAGACGGCGAGAAGAATCAGAGAAGAAGACGGTATATTGCGAGGGAGAGACTAATTTTGTTTTACTTAATTAAATATGTTTAATTAAATTATAATGTATTGTTTGGTAACTAGAATAAGTCTATAACTCCCTTAGAATAAAGAGTAAGGGAGTCCATGGAAAACACTAATGAGTAGCAAAATAATGAGCAGCAAAATATCCATGGAAAGCATTAATGAGCAGCAAAATAATGAGCCATGGAAGTTCTAGCATAACAGCCATACAATTACCAAAAAATCAACACCAAAATGGTGCAATTTTACCCCTAAAACGCCAAGCAAGTTCAATTGGTAAAATCGATCTTTTTTATAATGTTAAGGGTAAAATTGTATTATTTCACACGTTAGGGGCAAATTTGCACTTTATCCCTATATATATATATATATATATCCATATATATATGGATTATTTCTCAATGGGTATTACCCATCCATGGGTAACTTTGAAAATTGTGTAAATTTATTAAAGTAACTTGAAAATAACAAACTACAAAATATAGTGCTATAAATACAACGTGGAAATTTGTGTATTATACATCTTTTCCAAAAAAAAAAAAAAATTGTTGGTCTTATTGAACTTTAATTGCTTTCTTCAATAATAACAATACATGAATAGATTTTATCCGGATATAACCTTGAAAACAATATTTTTTTACTTACTTACCCTTTATAAAAGTTTATCAAATAACTCAAGTAATACTAATGTAGCTACAAGTTTTTGTTTCAATGTGATTTGTATTTCCAATGTAACCTAGTCAATATTAATGACAAATCCATTCGATGACTGATATTCCAATACTATTAAACTTGTCCAATTAATGCCATCATAAAACTTCTCAATTTTTTGAATCAATTCTACACCTATAAATGCATTCAACTTTTAAAATTGAAAAAAAAATCATACGGACTATGTAACAATGCAACAAAATCCCAATTTAATTTAAGTATGGTATAATAATTTGAAATAGTTTATAATAGGCTTAATAGGCACCCAACCCCCTAAACTTATAACTTTTTTTCACCTGGCCCCCTCAACTTAGGGGACAACCTCTCAACCCCCTCATCTCCAAAAACATCACATACGGCCTCTTGCACCCCTATGTTCGGTCAAAGTATTGACCCGTGTAGAAAATATGCTTGACCACACCAATGCCACATGTCATTTTTGTAACAATCACTTGGATACATTTCACCTCGACGACCACTACCGCCAAACTCAGCACCTCGATAAGGCTGTGACAACAAACAGCAACAACACCTCGCACGAATATGGAAAAATTTAATAAAAAATGACACGTGACATTGGTGTGGTCAACAGTCAAGCGCGTTTTCTACACGGGTCAATATTTTGACCGAAAATAGTGGTGTAAAGGGTTATATGTGATATTTTTGAAGAGTTGAGGGGTTGTGAGGTTGTCCCCTAAGTTGAGGGGGTCAGGTGAAAAAAAGTTACAAATTTAGGGAGTTTGATGTCTATTAAGCCTTTATAATATAAAAGAAATATTATGGCATTTGTATAATTTGATTAAATGAATAATGTTTAAATTTATTCTAATATTTTCGAGCAGAATAAATTTTATCTCTTATCTAACAGAAAATTTGATTGGTACGACCACTATTTGATTGTCCTATTGAACTTTACAAACAAGTTTCTAGATAAAATGCAGTAGTTTCATTATAACTATGTTGATAACATAGTAAATACTTTAGGTAATATTTTTATGAATAATTTATAGGTAATGGACTTGAAGACTATTTGAATCCGTTTTTGAAACATCTTTTTAGCATTCTACTTCAAAACAAATAGAGACTATAATGTTCGGTTAGATTTATTAAAAATTACTTTTAGCTTTTTTTATAGATAAAAACATGTTGATGTCTTCAATTTTGAATACATTTTTCAGTATGTCTTTTGGTGACCTGAATCAACAGTAGACAGTCAGGTATGGTCCCGAATCTAGTGTTCCCTCTTCGATGCTTAAGTCAATACCGATGCTTAAGTCAATAGAATACTTACGAGTAAGTAATAACTTGAAATCATTTAATGAGATATTGTACATAGCGAACATACCTGGAGCTCAGTTTCCAAGGCTATTTATAGATAATTACATACCTAAAATGTAATGCACTTTATACATGTCAACTTTGATTAGGTTCGGCCAAGCAAATTTCCATGTGTAGACTATTGGTTGGCTTCAGATTCCTTTCCTTTTATGTCATTTCATAATATCTGCATGGTCTAGGGATTAGGAGATTGCCTTTGAGGTCTGCAACTCTCATTGGTCCATGTGTGAAACTAGGTACCGCTTAAACTGGCTCCCTCAGTATGTTTTGATATGGGCCTTTGGTTTAGGCCCATTAAATTGATTCGGTTGGGCCTTTGTTCCTGCCTTAACTCTTTTATCCTATATCAGATGTCCCCCCTAAGCTTTAAAAATTTCTTTAGGGCTTTGCTTTCAGAAACAATGATGTCATCTATGTAATGTAATATAAATTAACTAATGTAACTTACCATAATGTACCTTAGCAAAATGTAACATAACGTAATATAATGTAATGTACCTTAGCATAATGTAACTTAATGTTACGTAACATAACGTAATATAAGTTACCATAACATAACGTAACTAAAAATAACATAACGTAATGTATCATAACTTAGCATAATGTAACTTAGGATAAAATGACTTACCGTAACACTTAGATACATTATGTTATGTTACATTATGTTACGTTACGTTTTGTTAAGTTAATGTAACTTAACATAATGTAACATAACTTATCATAATATAATATAACGTAACATAACATAATATAATGTAACGTAACGTAGTAAAGTAACGTACCGTAATGTAGTATAACTTAATGAACATAACTCACTGTAACGTAACTCAACATAATGTAATGTAAGGTAACGTAACGTAACGTAACTTAACATAACGTAACATTACGTAATGTAATGTAACGTAACTTAGCGTAACGTAACTTAGGATACCATAATATAACTTAGGGTAACATAACGTAACTTAACATAAAGTAACATAATGTAAGATACCGTAACGTGACGTGATGTGATGTGATGTGACATTACGTGACGTGACATAACATAATATAACGTAACATAACGTAGAGTGATATAACATAGCATGACATAACATAACATAGCGTAATGTAATATGATATGACGTAATCTCATGTGACGTCACGTCACATGATGTGATGTCACGTCACGTGATATAACATAATATAACGTTACGTAATGTAACATAACATTACATAACGTAACGTAACGTGATATGACGTAACGTAATGTAACATAGTGTGATGTAACGTAACTTGATGTGACATAACATAATGTAACGTAACATAACGTAGTGTGATGTTACGTAACATAACGTAACATAATGTAGCATAGCGTAACGTAATGTAACTTAAGATAACGTGACTTGACATGACGTAACATAACATAATGTAACGTAACGTAGCATAACGTAACATAAGGTAGCGTAATGTAATGTAACATAACATAACATAATGTAATATTTTAACGTAATGTAACTTATCATAACGTAACTTATCGTAATGTAACTAAATATAATGCAACGCAACGTAACATAGTGTGATGTAGTGTGACGTAACGTAGCATGAAGTAATGTAACATAGCATGACGTAACATAACGTGACGTGATATGATGTAATGTAATATAACGTGACGTGACGTAGCGTGTCATAACGTAACATAGTTGTAGACACCGAGTCGGAGGACCTGTGATGAAAACCTGTAACAAGACGGTCGAAGCGGTTGGTTCCGGAAGTTTTAAAACAAAAATATATAATAAAAAGGGAAGAAGTTAATGGGAGTCGCAGTCGTCAAGTGGACGGCTCGCGAGTGCTCAGCGACGTGGTGCGAACGCCTAGCGGTAGCCGACGCGTGTCCGACGACAGTTGGACGCGCGCCCGGCAGCGCGGGGCGCACGCTTGACGTCCGCTGGGCGTGCGCGCCCGACAGCTCGGGGCGCACGCCCGACGGCCACTGGGCGCGCACGCCCGACGGCCGCTGGACGCGCACGCCCGGCAGCCTCTGGGCGAACGCCCAACCTTCGTTGGGCGAACGCCCAACTTTTATTGGGCAGACGCCCAACTGAAGTTGGGCGTTCGCCCAACCTACTTTGGGCGACGCCCAACTTTAGCCGGGCGTCGCCCAAAGATTCCGGGATCCGTGCCTATATAAGGCACGGATCCCCATTCATTTGGGGGAGGAAATTTTTGGAGCTTTCTCACTCTAGACATTTTTAGAGAGAGAAAGTCAATTTTTTGGAGAAAATATTTTTTTCCCAAAAAATCCAAATTTTCCAAAGTTGAATATTTTATCGAAAACACAAAAAACACCGGAAAATCACGATTCGCGGAATCAACCGACTTCGACTGTCAGATACCGATCTTGAGGTATTATCTGAGGACTAGACTCGTTTCATTTTATTTCCTTTATTTATTTATTTTTATGTTATAATTTTATTTATTTAGTTATTTATTTATTTATCACGCTTTATTTAATTTTTCGTATTTATTTAATTTTTGCCTCGTATTAAATAAACGTTCGGTTTTGTTTTGAAATAAAAACCTCGTTTTAATATCCCAATACGAACCGTGATCCGATTCAAAGGTAGTTCGGGATTAAAAAAAACGTTGTAATTATAAGTTTTCAAAATTTTTCTAAATAACGTTTTAAATAAAAAAACATTGTTTAGGAACCTCCGTGATAGACTATGATCCATTTTTGGTAGTTCGGAGGTCCAAAACGATAGAATAGATCTAATCCAAAGTGTTTGAATAAATCTGGAAAGTTGTGGACTGTTTCTGTAATTCTCCCTTTTCTGTCACTAACAGCAGATTGGCGACGGATTTTCCGTCGGTAATCTGTTGGAAACCGAAAATCACCCTTTTAAACCATTTTCTCAACTTTTTGGTATTTTAATCCTTTATATATATATATATATATATATATGTATAATTATGTAACGTGTTGGTAGAAATTATTTTTGAGGTATTTACTTAATGACTACCTATATATTTACTTATTTCCTATTTTTGATTATGATTTTCATTGATTTGGTTTTGGTATATAGGTATATATATTCTTGGGTTATCAAATGATGGTTTAGCTATTATTTAGGGAAGGGTATTTTCTATGTACTTATTATATCAAACTTATTTTCTAGTTTTTATGGTTTTCATTATTTTCACATAGTTATAAGTAGGATAAAAATGTACTCTATTTAATATTTTCACTATCATTTCTTATACCTATATATTTAGTACTTATTATCCTCTTACTCATTTTTTATCATTATTTTTAGACAAAATGTATATATATATGTCTATAACCTTTTGTTTTTCTTATTCTTTTGACATTTAGGTGTATGTGTTTTTAATTGGTTTTATTTGGTGAATTTTGAGATTTAATTCATTACTTGTTGTCATTTTATCTACATAAAGGATAATTGAGTGAAAAAGGGGAAAATAAACCACAAAAAAGAGAGTTTAATTTATTTGTTTAAATTAAGGCTTCCCTAGATATTCCTAAAGCGTAAATAACGTTTTCTTGTCATTTTTAAACCGTTTCCAAAATATCACGTGTTGAAACCTTAATCCGTTCCAACGACGGATTAGGCGAATCTTGTAATTAAATCGTTTTCATTGTAAATAATAAAGTTTTGAATCGTTTTCTTAAATGGTTTGTACAAAATAAATGGACTTGTATGCCTAATCACGTTTTTGGAGTTAAAGTTTTTTTATTCCACATTTTCAAACACTCGAGTCGTTCCAACGGCGATTCGAGTCGATGTCATGAAAATTAACGGGGTTTTAAAACGTACCTAACTCGTTCCAACGGCGATTAAGGTACGAACCATGTAAATAAACTCGTTTTGGGGAATGAGATTAGCTTAGAGTTAGTGTATAATATAAAGCATAAATCACACTATGAATAAATCAATTCTTCCTTCTCCCCTTTTCTCTCCTATATATTTTTAATTCATGTAAATGGGTGATTCTTTACTAAAGTGGCTTTCAATAATATATGCTCAAAACGGTTTTCAAAGCGAGAAAGAAAAGGTTTCAAATGAATTTTAAACTTGAAGAAATATGTGATTAGTCCGTTATCGCCTAACATGCTGAGTAGAAGGCCGGTGGTTCATAACCGGGCGATGTCGGGGTGCCTAGTAGCCTTTCTCCGGAAAGGAGCTAGCCTTCTCGGCTCGTACCTAAGTTTCCCGAACCCTCACCGGTCTCCCGCAAGGGATCGGTGTTCATTTTCCCATTCGTGGGTGGCGACTCTTCCATACTCCGAGCTCCGGTCCTGCCGAGCAGCTTGATTCCACGATTGGTTGCTTTCGGCGCCAATCACCGCTTACGTCGCCATGAGGTGTCCACCCCCCGGTCCGCCCGGGCGAGGCCGTTCGGCACCTTGTCTAACAAGTGGCGACTCTGCTGGGGAAGCGAGAAATTTGATTCCGAAAGGCGTGTATTAAGCCCTTAACGGGGACGGATCGTATTATTTCTTTTCGTATGCATTCATAAGCATTATTGCAAACCTTTTGGGTAATTTCCGCGAAACCTCTAGCGAGAGTCCATTCGTCGCTCGAAAGAGGCTAGTGTAAGTTCCCCCTTATAGTAAGGCGCCAAAGGGTCCCCATCCATTCGTTAGGGGCGAATTTGTGCGGTCCTGTGAGGTCCTGCGATCAGCCGTGTCAGCATATAGTAGCCTTAGAAGTTGCCATAGGATTACCCGTTACTATTTTTGGTGTGATGAATGAATCAGTTCGTGTTTTCAAATTGCCATGATACGTGTCTAAATCCTAAAATATATAAAGAAAATAAAACGATACGTTAATATATACTCTTAAACCGATATACAAACTACCCCAAAACATCGAAACGATTCGAACTAAAGACGACTTAGTCATCTCGTATGAATGAACTTGTGCGACCCGCCTGGTCCCTTTCTGTGTCCCGAAGAAGGTACATGTTCAGGAAATACGTTGTGATGTAAGCACGTATTAATACGAATCGGTTTTGGTATTAAGGATAATTATATCTCGATTCAAAAGACTATATTAACGATAGCCGTTATTTACATTCTTTAGATACATTGGGATAAAACGAAATTATGACAAAACAAAAACAAAGAACATTTCTGTTTCGAATGACCCCGTTGTAACGTAAAGAGTTTCATAAACGTGGCCCGTCCCTTCTGAATAAAAAATGAACTCTTACGTTACGCCTTGTGTTGTTCTTAAGAGAAATGGGTGTATCCGCGAAGGTGACTAAGAAAATAAAAGCAAAATAAACAAACGACCAAAATCATTCCGTATCTACGATGTATATCAATCCTGAGAGTAGTTAAAGAAAATGAACCAATGTCGTTAAATACGTGCCTCAAACTGGTATATACGCCGTTTAAAATCACGAAGCCGAATTAAGCTAAAAAATCGCATTATCGCACCATATGGACGAGACTGTGGGTTTGACTAATGGCTCGATCATTTCGACCGTTACCAAAACCACAAGAAATATGGCCCGATTGGCGTGTTTGCTCAATTCGTGTCTAAATGAGGAGAGCGGTAATATCCCTGCTTCGAATAAGCATGCGATTCAACGAAACATTGATTTTCTATAACCACGCTAGGATAGTATATCCCATAAATTGGAAGAAATAAAGAGTTGTTAATAGCCGAAGGATTATCGTGCGCTCGAATAAGACTCGCCGTCTTTTTCACGTAGCCAAAACGAGCGAGCGGATCCTTGACGCTAAAAACAAACGCGTTACACGATGAGTCCGTTCCCTAAGGAAAAAATCCGAAAAGTGATTTCATCATTAAACAAACACGTGGTTGCGTCTCTCGATAGATCCAAAAGATCCCGTCGTAATCCAAAAATCGAGACACGAACCCACGCGAATAAAAGGGAACGAGTCATTGTCAATAACGAATGATTGAACCAGAAGAATAACTTGTACCACGTCTAAAATCCGAGATGCGCTCAAAGGGAGTCAAAACCCAAACTAATGCGTCTCGCAAAATGACAAAAGATGAGTTATTCCGAAAGGACAATCCAACTTGGTCGATATCTTAGTCACTAAACGTTGATATGTCAAAACGAACTGTATTGTCTGATGAATGATTTACTTTTCCGCAATAATCGATGGCATCATGCGTCCCCTGGATCGCAATGTGGGCCCCAAACCAAAGTCCTAGGAAAGAGACTTGGACCAACAAGTGTGTGGAGGAATAAGGGTGGAAGAGAGATGTTGTGATACGTGTAATTAGACTAACGTTTGTTCTTCTTATCTTATATATCCGTAAATAATAAACGCACACACCACGAATCATGCATATAAAATCATGCATACATATTAATGGATACCGTTCGGGCAGACTTCATCATTAAGCGGTTGTGGTTTCGCGAGAGTAACCGGCTAGTCAGGCAGTTTGATCAGCTACAAATTGACAATTCCGAATCGGCAGTTGTGGCTTCTAAATCATCTTCGTCCGAGTATACTCAGTCTTCTGCCAGTATGTCTGCGACCGATAAAAAGGTGGCCGAATTGGAAAACTCTGTGAACAACATTAATGATCAGTTGGCCGCAATTTTGGCCCAGCTCGCTGAGCTAGCATTGAAGCATAACAAGAGTGGTAGCAAACGCGCTGAGAATGAAGTGAACACCGGTCCCCGCTTTGGGAATGAGGATGACTATCAGGATTATATCCAGAAACAGCTTGAGAAAGAGAAGGCTAAGGAAGAGGAGTGGAAGCAGCACATCACTCAGGAAGTGCAGGATCTGCGTGGGGGAAGTTCCGGGAGTCAAGACTTTTATAATTTGAAGAACTGCTTGTCGGCAACGGCTTTGCCCTTGAAATTCTGGCTCCCGGACATGAAGAAGTTCGATGGAACCGGGGATCCCACGGCTCACATGAATCAGTATGTCGCAGTAATGAAGCACACGATCCTAACTGAGGATCAAGTCCTGGGACTATTCAATACCTATCTGGAGGGAGCGGCCCTCGTATGGTTTCGTGCGTTGCCGCTGGTGACGAAGAGAGATTGGAAGGAGTTGGCAAAGTCATTCATCGCCCAATATAGTTTCAACACTATGTTTGAGGTTACTCTGAAGGAGCTGGAGAGTACTAAGCAACAAACTGGTGAGTCTTTTTCCGATTTTTTGAGGAGGTGGAGAGCCAAGGCGGCAATTGATGCGCGTAGGATCTAGGTGTAGAGCTTTTCTAATGACGATTAAATGTGTATTGCGGTGAATGTGCTATGTCTATGGATTTGGTCTTTATAAATTGCTCTTAACTCTACTAGACGCTACGACTACTTAGGGGCAAGTGTACCCCGTCGTATCAAGTAATAATCCGGTTAAGACCGGGTATCGAATCCACGGGATTTATAACTACAAGTATTAGACGACTCGGTTTCGTATGTTATTTAAGCGGTGATTACTTTGGGGTAAAGTAAGACACAATTACACACTATTCCTAACTATTGGCGACACAGATTTGTGTAACTAAAACTCTATGAAGCGGGGCGTGTATGATAAGTTATGACCATGATAGATAACGACTCTAAATGTATACGGATAATGGTTTATTCTTGCAAAGACGACCAAATGTAGTAGGACCGACCCGTGAAGTACTTAGACTACGTGATTCCTAGTCAAGGCGTGTCTAATGCGGGGGAACTAGAAATTAGGGCCCGTAAGTTCCGTGGCTTGTCAATTCCTACGGTTTCCGGTTTGTCACTTCCGGTAGGGAAACACCTATATAATTCCCTAAAGATAGCCCGGATGGCGGCGGTAATCGCGTGCTCCTACACAATAGTCAATTATCAATATCAAAACAAGTAATAAACATTAATACGTAAAGGGAAATAGAGATTATGAATCATAAATTATAAATATGGAAAGTGTATAGATGAAATACAACCAAGCCTAGTACATAGGAAGAGTACAAGCTAATTAGCAAGTAAAAAGGGAGAATCCGCCCTTGGAACTAGCTAACCGGACTCAAAGCCGTCTCCTAGGTCGTGGAGGTGGAACTCTCGAGCTTGGTGATGAATGATGGAGCGGAACTTTGATGGAACGCCGGAACAAGCTCTCGAGGGGGAGAGTTTAGCTACAAAAATCTGAATCTAAATTACAAGAAAAGAAAAGAGTATAGTATAGCTCTCTAGTATGCAATTGGTGTCTAATGAAGTTCAAAAGCTATCTATTTATAGACATCAAGCAAGGGCAAGTTGGTAATTTCACAAAGCATAAGCATGGAGCAACATTATTTGGTGCAGAAATCCCATGATACGCCCCGCGTAAGGTGGTTTACGCCCCGCGTAGGTGCCCATTCCGTCAGAAATCTCCTGCATGTGGACCAATTCCGTGTCTAATTGTTCCCAAACACGCCCTGCGTAGCTGAAGTACGCCCCGTTGTTAGACGAGGTGCCACGGCCTAATCTCCCGGGCGGACCGGGGGGTGGACAACCTCATGGCGACATAAGCGGTGATTGGCGCCGAAAGCAACCAATCGCGGAATCAAGCTGCTCGGCAGGACCGGAGCTCGGAGATATGGAAGAGTCGCCACCCACGAATGGAAAAATGAACACCGATCCCTTGCGGGAGACCGGTGTGGGTTCGGGAAACTTAGGTACGAGCCGAGAAGGCTAGCTCCTTTCCGGAGAAAGGCTACTAGGCACCCCGACATCGCCCGGTTATGAACCACCGGCCTCATACTCAGCATGTTAGGCGATAACGGACTAATCGTATACTTCTTTAAGTTTAAAATTCATTTGAAACCCTTTTCTTTCTCTTTTTGGAAACCATTTTGAGCATATGATATTGAAAAGCCACATCAGTAAAGAATCACCCATTTATGTTTATACATACACAGAGAGGGGGAAGAAAGAAGTGATTTATTTACAACCGTATTTAAATGTTATATTGTGTGTCTATTCTACATTAACTTATTTCCCCAAAACGATGTTTATTACATGGTTCGCACCTTAATCGCCGTTGGAACGATTTAGGTGCGTTTTAAAACCCCGTTTGATGAAGCTTACCCGAGTCGCCGTTGGAACGACTCGAGTAATTGAAAACGTTAAAGTAAAAGCCTTTTAATAAGAAAACGTGGTTAAACATACAAGTCAATTTTATTTTGTACAAATTCATTAAGAAAGCGATTCAAAATCTCCATTATTAACAAAGAAAACGATTTTGGTTACAATGTTCGCTTAATCCGTCGTTGGAACGGACTAAGGTTTTAAAACGTGGTGTTTTGAAGACGATTTGAAATATCAACCAAAAATGACTCTATTTATCTACATTAGAGATTTAAGAAAGCTCGTTAGCTTAAATAATTTAATTGAAAACTCTCTTTTTGTGACTTATTTTCCCCACTTATTTAATGGACTCTCTAACTATTATAATTACATCAATAAACACATTTAAGCCCAAAAATTAATTTTGCCAAGTGAAGCCCATTTGAAACATGGACTTATAAATGTCCAAAAGAAATAAAGAAAATAATATAGATATATATTTACACATTTTAGCCCAAAAGACATAAAATAAGAGTAAAAGAAAATATACTATCTAATACATATATAAGAAAGAATAATGAAAATAATATATTTATACTTTAAACATAAGAAAATAGTGAATGAAATTCATAAATAGGAAAATAGCCTTTATCACTCAAAATAATTTTGTTTAACAATAATTAAGATAACCCAAATATACCCCAAAACTATATATATATACATAACTAATATAATCCTAATGTCAAAAAGACTATATGTTCATCCCCCAATATCTACTAATTATCTCCCAAAATGCCCAAGTAAATAACATTTAAAATAGAATTTAATGTAATTTAAATGAACAATAATAAAAAAGAAAGTAATATGTACATATACAAAAAATTAGAATAAAAATGGAATACCAATCTCCTAAAATAATTATATATTTTAAAGTTTTAAAACAATTTGAAAAGAATGTATTACATAATCATATATATATATACTAAGGATTAAAAGTCTAAAAGTTAAGAAAAAGGGACTGAAATGGCATTTTTTACATTTTGGCAGATTTACCGACGGAAAATCCGTCGGTAAACAGCATTTAGTGACAGAATTGGCAAATTACAGCAGCACTCCAATAGTTTCCAGATTTATTCAAAAGCTTTAAATTAAATCTAATTCAATCGTTTTGGACTTCCGAACTACCAAAGATGGATCATAGTCGAAAACGGAAGTTCCTAAAACGATGTTTTTATTTTAAAACGTTATTTGGAAACCTCTTTTAAATAAAAAAACTTATAATTACAATATTTTCGATACCCGAACTACCTTTTTATCGGATCACGGTTCGTATTGGGATATCCAAAACGAGGTTTTTATTTTAAAACAAAACCGAATTTTATTTAACACGAAACGAAAATTAAATAAATACGTTAATTAAATAAAACGTGACAAAATAAATAAATAACTAAAGGACTAAAAGCTATAGCATTAAAAAAATAAATAGAAGGAGAGAATAAATTAAATAAAATAAAGAGTCTAGTCCTCGGATAATACCTTTAATTCGGTATCTGACAGTCGAAGCCGATTGATTCCACGAACCGCGAGCTCCCGTTTTTTATGAAAAATTTAGTAAAAATTGAACTTAGGAAATTTAGAGATTTTCAATTTTAGGAAAAAAAATGTTTTTTCCCAAAAAATCCACTTCCTCTCTCTAGAAAAATATCTAGAGTGAGAAAGCTCTCCCCCAAAAAATCCTCCCCTTTTCTCCTTGGGATCCGTGCCCTTATATAGGGAAACGGATCCCGGAACAATGGGCGACGCCCAAAAAAAATTGGGCGTCGCCCATTGTGGTTGGGCGGCCGCCCAACCTAGTGTTGGGCTACCGCCCAACCTTGTTGGGCGGCCGCCCAATAATAGTTGGGCGGCCGCCCAACAATGTTGGGCGATCGCCCAACTTTCGTTGCGCGATCGCCCAACGGCGTTGGGCGAGCGCCCAACGCGAGGTTGGGCGTCCGCGCCCAACCCTCATCGGGCGTCCGCCCGACGCGTTGGGCGTTCGCCCGACGTGGTTGGGTGCCCGCCCAGCGACCCCCGGGGCGTGCCCCGCGCCGTCGGACGCGTGCACTCCGTGGCCGCCGAGCGCGCGTTCCGCGCAGCTAGACGCTCGCACGTCGCGGCCGCCGAACGTGCACCTCGCGCTGCCAGGCACGTGTGCTCAACGGCCCACGAGGGCGCGCACCGCCAGCGGTCCCAGGCATTGCCCCGGGCGTCGAGAGCGTGCCACTCGCGGTGCGTCCGATGGACACCGCGCGCACGTCTCGAGCCGTCAAACGGGCGTTCGACCATCGTCGTCCGCGTGCGGGATGCCGTTGCGTGCTCGCGCCGTGCCGTTAATTTTCCTCAGCTTATTATTCTTTATATATTTTTCAAAACTTCCGGAATCAATCGCTTCGACCGTCTTGTTTCAGGTTTTCGTCACAGGTCCTCCGACTCGGTGTCTACAGTTGCCCCTACTTTTCTATTTTGACAGTGATGTGTGTGGTTCGAAAACGTTTTTGCTAACGTAACACATGCAATGTAAAACATATAAAAGTAAAAGACACGTAACGAGTAGGAGGAAACATACATGACCTTTATGCCGCATGCTCCAGCCTTGTCTTCGATCTTCGCCTTGGTTGTCCCGTCCTTGCCTCTGAATCGACTGCAGACGAACGCTCCTTTCGGCGATCCTAGTCTCTAAATCGACCGCAAGTGTATAGCTCTATCTAGCGACCCTAGTCTAAATTGACCGCAGGTAAAATTTCTCTTTTCAGCTACCCTAGTTTCTAAATCAACAGTAGGTAAAATTGCTCTTTCTAGCTACCCTAGTCTCTAAATCGACCGCAGGTAAGATTGCTCTTTCCAGCTACCCTAGTTTCTAAATCAACCGCAGGTAAAATTGCTCTTTCTAGCTACCCTAGTTTCTACATCAACCGCAGGTAAAATTGCTCTTTCTAGCTACCCTAGTTTCTAAATCAACTGCAGGTAAAATTGCTCTTTCTAGCTACCCTAGTCTCTAAATCGACCGCAGGTACTCTTCGTTTTGCATATCTCGGAATTAGTCGTTCGACCCTAATCTCTACATCGATCGCGGACGTCCTTTCGTTTTTGCATAAATCCATCATTCGACCCTAATCTATACATCGATTACCGGCGTTTTCTTGTTTTGCAGACTTCCAAATCGAACATCCGACCCTAATCTATACATCGATCGCAGGCGTTATTTCGTTTTGCATATCTCCAAATCAATCGTTCAACCCTAATCTCTACATCGATCGTAGGTGTTTCCTTGTTGATGTTAGCTGGGCTTTATCACTCGTCCGAGAGTTTTTGACCGCGGTTGCTTTGATTTTTGGGCTTTATCACTCGTCCGAGAGTTTATGACAGCAGTCGCTTTGACATTTGGGCTTTATGACTCGCCCGAGAGTTTGTGACCGCAGTCGCTTTGATATTTGGGCTTTACCACTCGTCCGAGAGTTTGTGACCGCAATCGCTTTGATATTTGGGCTTTATCACTCGTCTGAGAGTTTGTGACCGCATTCGCTTTGATGTTTGGGCTTTATCACTCGTCCGAGAGTTCGTGACCGCAATCGCTTTGATATTTGGGCTTTATCACTCGTCCGAGAGTTCGTGACCGCAGTCGCTTTGATATTTGGGCTTTATCACTCGTCCGAGAGTTTGTGACCGCAGTCGCTTCTTTTTACCAGGATCATCTGCGTTTGACCAGAGTCGATGATGCCGTAGACCGGAGTCCGTAGTGGGGCCTGTGCCCGTTGGTGGTGCCATAGACCGCAGTCCGTAGCGGGGCCTGTGCCCATTGATGATGCCGTAGACCGCAGTCCTGTTGCGGGGCCTGTGCCCCTTGATCGAATTTTAATTTACCTATCAGAGCTTGCCTAAACGCGCACGGATTTCTTGGAGCTATCCGAGTATTTCTACATGCAGCTCGACTTGAATCACGCCCATCACCTGGTGAATACTTTTATGGTATGACCTAGTGTAGTGATATGTATGCACATGATTATGAATGAATATTTTTCTCTCTTTTTCTTTTTTTTTCTTTTTTTTTTTATACGTGCTTCCCTCCTATTTTCTTTACAGGGAGACCTCCATTCTATGGACCGAAGAGTACAGGAGGGCGTGGCGGCCGGGCGAGGAGAGTCACTACGGAATGATGACGCTCAGATCATACATCGTTATCGAGAGATGGAGGATGAGTGCTCCAGCTGGGAGGAGCGAGGCCGGGCAACCGAGGAGAGGAGCCGTGTGGATATAGAGGTCCAGCGGGCTGTTGAGGAGAGTTTGCGGATTGCGGTAAAGGGTCATCGAGTTACCGAGGAGGCCTTAGCCGAGGAGCGGGCACCTTACTTCGGAGGCTTTGATTCGTTTGAGGGCTTTTGGGACTTTGGGATTCCTCCTCCTTGATAGTCCCGTCATTGTTTCGGTTTACAACTTTATTAGTACTACCGTGATGTATGGCGGGTATATGTGAGAAAGATATTTGGGTAGGCTTTTTATTTGGTGGTGGGGAAAAGAAGTGTATAACTCATGACTTACAATACCATGCATTCATTCGATCATAATAATTCCAATCATTCTCTTCAAATATATTCATGCCTTTATTTATTTACAAACAACAGAAATACTTAGCCGCTTATACATTATTTTTATAATTGCTCAAGATACAACTACTGTTACCAGGACCCGCCTTTTTTCGGTTTTCAGATCCCAGCGATTTTTCAACTCTCCTTTTATTATCCCGGAATTTTCAAATGAGCGCCTTTTCGGGTTTTCACTCATTGGGATGTCCCTTTATTGTTGCATAGATCGCCCCTTGCGGGTTTTCAATCTATCGGGAATTTTTATTTTCTCTTTTTTTTTTTTTTTTTTTTTACGAAAAGTATTGCTTAAGCCTATCCAGGTTGGTAGGTTCGGAGAATTCCATGTCGTCCATTGTGGTTAACTTCACCGCTCCTTTGCTTAGTATCTTCTTCACGACGAATGACCCTTCCCAGTTAGGCCTAAATTTGCCCCTAGGGTCGGTGTGCGTCACACGGATCTGTTTCAGCACCAAATCTCCTTCTTTGATAGGACTGGTCTTGACCTTTTTATTGAAAGCCCGAGCCATCCTTCTTTGATATAACTGTACATGGTAACGGGCTTCCATCCTTTTCTCGTCAACTAAAGCCAACTGCTCGCATCGCTTCTTCACCCATTCCGTCTCGGGGATTTCTGCTTCCATTGCGATTCTCAACGATCGCTTTTCGATCTCAATCGGCAGGACTGCTTCTGTTCCGTATACCAAGGAGAATGGCGTCGCCCTAGTCGAGGTTCTGATTGTCGTGCGATAAGCCCACAACGCGAGTGGGAGCTGTTCGTGCCAGTTGCGATGTGATTCCACCGTTTTTACGAGAATCCTCTTAAGATTCTTATTAGCGGCTTCTACTGCTCCATTAGCTTGTGGACGGTACGGAGAAGACCTGTGATGTTCAATGCCATATTCTCGGAAGAGACTCCTCACTTCCCCCTGAAACTGGATCCCATTATCCGTAATCATGTGATGAGGCACTCCGAACCTGGTGATCAAGTGTTTCTCAATGAATTTTCTCATCTGCTTGGATCCCAGTTTGATAAACGACTCTGCCTCTACCCATTTGGTGAAATAATCGATGGCGACTGCAATAAACTTACGCCCGTTTGAAGCGTTAGGCCTTACTTCGCCGATGATGTCAATGCCCCAAGCAACGAATGGCCAAATAGGTGCCAACACATGTAATTCCATGGCCGGAAGATGACTGCAATCGCCATGGATTTGACAATCATGGCATTTCTTTGCATACTCGTTACACTCTCCTTCCATGGTGAGCCAATAGAAGCCTTGCCTTATGATTTTCTTTGCTAACACCGCTCCTCCCATATGGGCCCCGCAAATTCCGGAATGTACTGATTCCATTGCTTCGCGGGCTTCTCCCGCATCCAAGCATCTTAGTTGTAACCCATCGGTGTGCCTTTTATAAAGCAAATCGTTGTGGACGACGAACTGCCGGGCTAACCTTCTGATCACAGCCTGATCCCTAAGTTCTGATTCAGCCGGGTACGTCTCACTTTTCATGAAGCTCACGATATCGAAATACCATGGTTTTTCATCTGTCCCTAACAGCATTACGTCCTCGTAACATGGTTTGTGAGATCTTCTCAGTACCAACGGCTTCGAAGCAAGGTTCCGGGGGTTGTCCCAAACTGACACCAAAGTAGCCAAGGCATCTGCCGCCTGGTTCTGTGCTCGAGGAATATGATAGAAACGACATTCCTTGAATCTTTGTGCCAACCCTTCTAGTTGATCTAGATATGGACGTAGCCTTTCTTCTCTCACTTCCCAGTTTCCTTGTGTCTGTTCGATGATCAACTTGGAGTCACCCCAAATTTCGACATATGATGCTCCCAGTGCCGCTAATGACTCTAAACCATAAATGCACGCTACATATTCGGCCATATTATTAGTGAGAGGGAAGGATAACTTCTTGGCCATCGGGATCCTTTCTCCTTCCGGCGAGGTAAGTAGTACTCCTACTTCGGCTCCATTCGAATTAACTGCTCCGTCGAAGAACATTTTCCACGGTATAACTTCGATTGCGTTCAAGTGCTCATCGGGGAAATCATAGCTTAATTCTTCCTCTTCTGCATTCAGGGGTTGGTTAGCCAGAAACTCTGCCACGGCCCTTCCTTTGATAACCTTCTTCGTCACATATTCAATGTCAAACTCGGATAAAAGCAGCAACCATCTGGCTAACTTCCCCGTCAAGGATGGAGTTCGGTATAGATACTTCACGGGGTCCATCCGAGAAATAATGATCACTTTATACGATTGGAAATAGTGCCGCAGTTTCTTTGTCAACCACACCACTGCCACACATGTCTTTTCGATCATGTTGTACTTGAGCTCGTACTCCAGGAACTTCTTACTCAAATAATACACCGCGTGCTCCACACCGGTGTCTCCCTCTTGAGCCAGCATTGCCCCAATAGATCGCTCCTCAATCGCTACATAGAGGAGAAGCGGCTTTCCCAGTTTAGGCGGTCTCAACACTGGCGGATTAGACAAATAGCTCCGGACGCTCTCCAAAGCTTGCTGACACTTATCATTCCAAACAGCGGGTTGGTCTTTCCTTAGCAACTTAAAGATTGGCTCGCAGATTGTGGTGAGTCTCGCTATGAACCGACTGATATACTGAACCTGCCCCAGAAACCCTCTCACTTCTTTCTCATTTCTCGGCGCCGGCATTTCCTTTATAGCCTTTACTTTATCGGGATCCACCTCAATTCCCTTATTTCCGATTACATAGCCTAAGATTTTCCCCGACGAGACGCCGAAAAAGCACTTCTTCGGGTTTAACCTTAGCTTGAATTCTGCAATTCGGGCCAAAAACTTCTCGAGCGCGGCAAAATGCCCTTTCACCTTCTTGTGTATCATATCATGGAACATTGCCGTAGCCATCCGTTGATGAGTTGCCCCGGTATTTTCAAACCGAACGACATTACCCAATAGCAGTACGTTCCCCACTCAGTTGCGAACGAGGTCTTTGCCTTGTGCTTTTCTGCCATTTGAACCTGCATGTAGCCCATGAAGCCGTCAACATTTGTGTGCAAGACGCTCGATGCAGCACTGTCGATTAATACGTCGAGGTGAGTCAATGTGAATTCTTTGGGGCAAGCCTTGTTGAGATTCCTATAATCGACGCACATTCTCACTTTACCGTCCTTCTTCGCGATTGGCACTACATTTGTGACCCCAGGAGGATAGTCGATTACTTCGATGAACCCCACTTCTAACTGTTTCTTCACTTCCTCTCTGATCTTGTCTGCTCATTCCGGCCTCATGCGTCGGAGTTTCTGTTTCACGAGCTTAGTATCGGAGTACGTCGGAATACGGTGAGTTACGATTGATCGATCGATTCTTGGCATGTCTTCGTATGTCCAAGCAAACACTGTTTCGTTTTTTTTTTTTTTTTAATTATTCTCTCAAATTCTTTCCTCTCTTCAGTAGTTAATTCTTGAGCAATTTGTATAAGTTTAGGATTTTCATCTGTGCCAAGATTTAAAGTTGACATTTCTATTGCATTGATTTCAAATGTAGGCATGTTATATGAATGAGAATGCATGGAATGATCAGAATCAACATTAAGCAAGTAAGCAAAATCAGAATTCATTTCATTGATAGTATTGGTGAGTACATCATCAGATTCAAACAAAGCGGTAATCTAGTTGTCATCGACAGGGTTCTCGGGTTTCTCATAAGTCTTGGAGGTAATGGGCTCATCCACCGCTCCCACAGTGGCCTCAATAGTGATCACCTGCTCCTCGGCATCATGATCTCCTTGCTTCTCCTTTGCCCCAGTCTCATTGAAGATCTCGAAACCTGGCAGAATCTTTCCTTCGGTGTTAGCAGCCATTTCCAGCTTATCATCAGACTCATCCCAGATGTTGATCGGAACTCTCTGATTGATACCCTCCTCGTCCGAGGAACTTCCCCAAATATCCACGACCATCAGATCCATTACGTGAGGGACGTTCAGATTTACATAGGAAGGGTCCAACGATCCATACCGTGCCCAGCCTATCAGTTCTTCATAGTCCCTGAGGAACACTCCATACATTCTTCTAGCGACGAGTGGAATAGCACCTTTTCAGATACACATGAGTTGCTCCTGATCGCTCAAAGTGACCCGACATAAGGCATACTTGAACCTCCATCTCCTAGCATAATCCACGAATGCCTCCTCGGGGAATTGCTTGATCCTTCCTAAATCTTCCAATGACCCCGTCCACGGGATGTACATCTCATATCTCACGAAAGCCTCCATGAGGGACCCCCAGTCCCCTTTTGCCTTTGCCGAGAGCATTCGGTACCACATCAAAGCTTCTCCTACAAGTGTCTTTGGAAAATGCTGAACCAACTCACTTCGATAGAGTCCTGCATCAAACATGTAGGCACGGAAACAGTTTACGTGGTCGATGGGGTTCTCACCTCCTTTGTACTTAGCCATGGTTAACACCGCCGCAGGTGTCTCCTCATCGGGTAACATCGGCACTTCCTCTGGGTATCCCCCTGCGGTGTACTTCTTGATGAATCTCTTAATCATTTCAGCCCAATTCATTTTAACTTTCATCGGAAGAGACATATACCACATTAGTGACTTTCCCGCCAACGAGTTGCAAAACAAACTCGTGATTTCATCCTCTTTGAAGCCCAAAGGAACCATAGCGGATGGGTAAAAATGCACGTGCTCCCTGGGGTCCTTGCCTTCATTATACTTGCTGACAATCGGAAACGGACGTTTGATAGGCCCAGTTTGCATCGCGCTTTGTTCCCCTTCATGTGTTTTATCTCTTCGATACTTCATCAAAAACGAGCTTGACATCAGTGACCAATCCTGCTTAGTCGAGTCAAGTAGCGATTGAAACCACTTCAAAGGTTCGCCCACCAGCGAGAGATAGAACCATGGAGCGACTTCTTCCACTTTGTATGGCTCCCCAAACATAGCGCACACGTATCCATACACATGAGCTTCGGAGTCTTCTACCCCACTAAACAATTTCAACACAGGCATGATCCTCCAAGATGATACTTCCTCGGTTTCCTCAGTTTTAGTTCTATCGTCAATCACTTCCTCCGTTGGCTCTTCCTCCAAAACAGACACGTATAAACCATTTCCCACATTCCTTTTCTCATTGGAGTCCAACAGCTCCTCCTTAAATTCGCAGAATGACTCCACCATAAAGCTCTCTTCCAACCCAGATCCAATTGCGCTCACCCTATGACTAGGCAATGGATTGCACTTAAGAGGAGAGTTTGCTGACGATGGGTCGACTATTTTCTCATTATCAATCAGATCCTGGATCTCATGCTTTAGCCTCTCACAATTTTCAATGGTGTGCCCGTAGTTACTATGGAACTCGCAATACCCCCTGGTCATCATCCGTGGTGTGGGCCCCGTCTTGTTTTTGGGAGTAAGGGCTTTTAGCAGCCCCTTTTTCTGCAATCGTTCGAAAACTTTTGCGTAGGTCTGATCAAATTTGGCGAACTGCCTTTTTTCGATAGCATTAAGATCAAGCACTTTCACTGCAGCGGACTCTGTACTCGCATCCGGCCCTCCGGCATTATACCCAGACTTCGTCCATTTAGTGTACGCCTTTTTTGGTTCTCCATCCCCCTCAACAGTTAAGGCACAACTATACATCTGATTGAAATCAGTAAAAGTCATATACCGCAGCTCATTCTTAATATACGGCAAGGTGTTACCGACTACCATTCGGATCTGATCCTGCTTAAGCGGCTTCTGCTTCATAACCGCGGCCTTAGCCCTCCATCTTTTCACAAAATCGGAAAAGGATTCCCCAGCCTGCTGCTTAGTGCTCTCTAACTCTTTCAAAGTGACTTCCAACATGGTGTTAAAGCTATACTGAGCGATGAATGACTTCGCCAACTCCTTCCAATCCTTCTTTGTCACCATCGGCAATGCATGGAACCATGTGAGGGCAGCCCCCTCCAGGTAGGTGTTAAACAGCCCCAAGACTTGATCCTCAGTCAGGATCGTGTGCTTCATCACAGCAACATACTGATTCATGTGAGCGGTGGGATCTCCAGTTCCATCGAACTTTTTCATGTCGGGGAGCCGGAATTTCAAAGGCAAAGCTGTTGCCGATAAACAATTCTTCAAGTTATAAAAGTCCTGACTCCCGGAACTTCCTCCGCGCAAGTCCTGCACTTCCTGTGTGATGTGTTGCTTCCACTCCTCTTCCTTAGCTTTCTCTTTCTCTAACTGTTTTCGGATATAATCCTGATAATCCTCCTCATTCCCAAAGCGAGGGCCATCGTTCACCTCATTCTTAGCACGCTTACTACCACTCTTGTTGTCCTTTAGTGCTAACTCAGCTAGCTGGGCCAAGATCGCGGCCAGCTGGTCGTTGATATTATTCACAGAATTCTCCAATTCAGCCACCTTCTCGTCGGTTGCAGACATACTGACGGAAGACTGAGTATACTCGGATGAAGATGATTCAGAAGCCACAACTACTGATTCGGGACTGTCTACTCGCAACTGATCAAACTGTCTGACAAGCCGATCACTCTCGCGAAACCACAACCGCTTAATGATGATGTCTGCGCGAACGGTATCCATTAGTATGTATGCATGGTTTTATATGCATGATTCGTGGTGTGTGCGTTTATTTATTTACGATTATAAGATAAGAAGAACAAACGTTAGTTCTAATTACACGTATCACAACATCTCTCTTCCACCCTTATTCCTCCACACACTCGTTGGTCCAGGTCTCCTTCCTAGGATTTTGGTTTTTTGGCTCACATTGCGGTCCAGGGGACGCATGATGCCGTCGATTATTGCGGGAAGGTAAATCAACCATCAGACAATACAGTTCGTTTTGACGTATCAATGTTCAGTGACTAAGAAATCGACCAAGTTGGATTGTCCTTTCGGAATAACTCGTCTTTCGTCCTTTCGTGAGACGCATTAATTCGGGTTTTGACTCCCTTTGAGCGCATCTCAGTTTTTAGACGTGATTCGAGTTATTCTTCTAGTCCAATCGTTCGTTATTGTCAATGACACGTTCCCTTTTGTTCGCGTGGGTTCATGTCTCGATTTTTGGATTACAACGGGACCTTTTTTGGATTTTATCGAGAACATAACCATGCGTTTGTTTAGTGATGGAATCACTTTTGGATTTATTTTAGGGAACGGATTCATTGCGTAACGTGTTTGTTTTTAGCGTTGAGATTCCGTTTGCTCATTTTGCTACATGAAAAGACGGCGAGTCTTATTTGAGCGCACGATAATCTTTCGGCTAATTACAACTCTTTGTTCCTCCCAATCCACGGGATATATCATCTCAGTGTGGTTATAGAAAATCCACGTTTCGTTGAATCGCATGTTTATTCGAAGCGAGAATATCACCGTTTTCCTTCCTTTAGGCGCGAATTTAAGCAAACACGTATATCGGGCCATATTTCTTGCAGTTTTGGTAACGGTCGAAATGATCGAGTCGTTAGTCAAAACCCACAGTCTCGTCCATATGGCGCAATTATATGGTTTAGCTTAATTCGGCTTCGAGGTTTTAAACGGGGTATACTCTCGTCCGAGGCACGTATTCAACGATATTGGTTTATTTTCTTTAACTACTCGCGGGATTAACATATATCGTAGATTCAGAATGATTTTGGTCGATTAGTTCCTTTTTGTCTTTTTATTTTCTTAGTCACCTTTTGCGGATACGTCCATTTCTCTTAAGAATGACACAAGGCATAACGTAAAAGCTCGTCTTTTATTCGGAAGGGACGGGCTACTTGTGCGAAACTTTTCACGTTACAACAAGGTCGTTCGAAACAGAAATGTTCTTCGTTTTCGTTTCGTCGTGATCTCGTTTTATCCCAATTTATTTAAAGAATGTGAATAACGGCTACCGTTAATATAGTCTTTTGTATCGAAATGTAACTATCCTTAACACCGAACCGATTAATACTAATACGTGCTTACGTCATAACGTATTTCCTGAACACGTGCCTTCGTCGGGACACCGAAAGGGACAAGGCGGGTCGCACATGTTCATTCATATGAGATGACTAAGTCGTCTTTAGTTCAAATCGTTTCGATGTTTTAGGGTAACTAGTATGTCGATTCATGAGTATATATTAACGCATCGTCTCATTTTCTTTACATAGTTTAGGATTAGACACGTATCATGGCGGTTTGAAAACACGAACTGATTCATTTATCACATCAAAAATAGTAACGGGTAATCCTATGGAAACTTCTAAGGCTACTATATGCTGACACGGCTGACCGCGGGACCTCACAGGACCGCACAGATTCGCCCCTAACGAATGGATGGGGACCCTCTAGCGTCTTACTGTAAGGGGGAACTTACGCTATCCTCTTTCGAGCGACGAATGGACTCTCGCTAGAGGTTTCGCGGAAATTACCCAAAGGGTTTGCAATAATGCTCGTGAATGCATACGAAAAGAAGTAAAACGATCCGTCCCCGTTAAGGGCTTAGTGCATGCCTTCCGGAATCAAATTTCTCGCTTCCCCAGCAGAGTCGCCACTTGTTAGACGAGGTGCCGCGGCCTAATCTCCCGGGCGGACCGAAGGGTGGACAACCTCATGGCGACATAAGCGGTGATTGGCGCCGAAAGCAACCAATCGCGGAATCAAGCTGCTCGGCAGGACCGGAGCTCGGAGATATGGAAGAGTCGCCACCCACGAATGGGAAAATGAACACCGATCCCTTGCGGGAGACCGGTGTGGGTTCGGGAAACTTAGGTACGAGCCGAGAAGGCTAGCTCCTTTCCGGAGAAAGGCTACTAGGCACCCCGACATCGCCCGGTTATGAACCACCGGCCTCCTACTCAGCATGTTAGGCGATAACGGACTAATCGTATACTTCTTTAAGTTTAAAATTCATTTGAAACCCTTTTCTTTCTCTTTTTGGAAACCATTTTGAGCATATGATATTGAAAAGCCACATCAGTAAAGAATCACCCATTTATGTTTATACATACACAGAGAGGGGGAAGAAAGAAGTGATTTATTTACAACCGTATTTAAATGTTATATTGTGTGTCTATTCTACATTAACTTATTTCCCCAAAACGATGTTTATTACATGGTTCGCACCTTAATCGCCATTGGAACGATTTAGGTGCGTTTTAAAACCCCGTTTGATGAAGCTTACCCGAGTCGCCGTTGGAACGACTCGAGTAATTGAAAACGTTAAAGTAAAAGCCTTTTAATAAGAAAACGTGGTTAAACATACAAGTCAATTTTATTTTGTACAAATTCATTAAGAAAGCGATTCAAAATCTCCATTATTAACAAAGAAAACGATTTTGGTTACAATGTTCGCTTAATCCGTCGTTGGAACGGACTAAGGTTTTAAAACGTGGTGTTTTGAAGACGATTTGAAATATCAACCAAAATGACTCTATTTATCTACATTAGAGATTTAAGAAAGCTCGTTAGCTTAAATAATTTAATTGAAAACTCTCTTTTTGTGACTTATTTTCCCCACTTATTTAATGGACTCTCTAACTATTATAATTACATCAATAAACACATTTAAGCCCAAAAATTAATTTTGCCAAGTGAAGCCCATTTGAAACATGGACTTATAAATGACCAAAAGAAATAAAGAAAATAATATAGATATATATTTACACATTTTAGCCCAAAAGACATAAAATAAGAGTAAAAGAAAATATACTATCTAATACATATATAAGAAAGAATAATGAAAATAATATATTTATACTTTAAACATAAGAAAATAGTGAATGAAATTCATAAATAGGAAAATAGCCTTTATCACTCAAAATAATTTTGTTTAACAATAATTAAGATAACCCAAATATACCCCAAAACTATATATATATATACATAACTAATATAATCCTAATGTCAAAAAGACTATATGTTCATCCCCCAATATCTACTAATTATCTCCCAAAATGCCCAAGTAAATAACATTTAAAATAGAATTTAATGTAATTTAAATGAACAATAATAAAAAAGAAAGTAATATGTACATATACAAAAAAAAAATTAGAATAAAAATGGAATACCAATCTCCTAAAATAATTATATATGTTAAAGTTTTAAAACAATTTGAAAAGAATGTATTACATAATCATATATATATATACTAAGGATTAAAAGTCTAAAAGTTAAGAAAAAGGGACTGAAATGGCATTTTTTATATTTTGGCAGATTTACCGACGGAAAATCCGTCGGTAAACAGCATTTAGTGACAGAATTGGCAAATTACAGCAGCACTCCAATATTTTCCAGATTTATTCAAAAGCTTTAAATTAAATCTAATTCAATCGTTTTGGACTTCCGAACTACCAAAGATGGATCATAGTCGAAAACGGAAGTTCCTAAAACGATGTTTTTATTTTAAAACGTTATTTGGAAACCTCTTTTAAATAAAAAAACTTATAATTACAATATTTTCGATACCCGAACTACCTTTTTATCGGATCACGGTTCGTATTGGGATATCCAAAACGAGGTTTTTATTTTAAAACAAAACCGAATTTTATTTAACACGAAACGAAAATTAAATAAATACGTTAATTAAATAAAACGTGACAAAATAAATAAATAACTAAAGGACTAAAAGCTATAGCATTAAAAAAATAAATAGAAGGAGAGAATAAATTAAATAAAATAAAGAGTTTAGTCCTCGGATAATACCTTTAATTCGGTATCTGACAGTCGAAGCCGATTGATTCCACGAACCGCGAGCTCCCGTTTTTTATGAAAAATTTAGTAAAAATTGAACTTAGGAAATTTAGAGATTTTCAATTTTAGGAAAAAAAATGTTTTTTCCCAAAAAATCCACTTCCTCTCTCTAGAAAAATATCTAGAGTGAGAAAGCTCTCCCCCAAAAAATCCTCCCCTTTTCTCCTGGGGATCCGTGCCCTTATATAGGGAAACGGATCCCGGAACAATGGGCGACGCCCAAAAAAAATTGGGCGTCGCCCATTGTGGTTGGGCGGCCGCCCAACCTAGTGTTGGGCTACCGCCCAACCTTGTTGGGCGGCCGCCCAACATGATTTGGGCGGCCGCCCAACAATGTTGGGCGAGCGCCCAACGCGAGGTTGGGCGCCCACGCCCAACCCTCGTCGGGCGTCCGCCCGACGTGTTGGGCGTTCGCCCGACGTGGTTGGGTGCTCGCCCGGCGACCCCCGGGGCGTGCCCCGCGCCATCGAACGCGTGCACTCCGTGGCCGCCGAGCGCGCGTTCCGCGCAGCTAGACGCTCGTACGTCGCGGCCGCCGAACGCGCGTCTCGCGCTGCCAGGCACGTGTGCTCAACGGCCCACGAGGGCGCGCACCGCCAGCGGTCCCAGGCATTGCCCCGGGCGTCGAGAGCGTGCCACTCGCGGTGCGTCCGACGGACGCCGCGCGCACGTCTCGAGCCGTCAAGCGGGCGTTCGACCATCGTCGTCCGCGTGTGGGATGCCGTTGCGTGCCCGCGCCGTGCCGTTAATTTTCCTCAGCTTATTATTCTTTATATATTTTTCAAAACTTCCGGAATCAATCGCTTCGACCGTCTTGTTTCAGGTTTTCATCACAGGTCCTCCGACTCGGTGTCTACACCCGTGTGTTTGAGTCTCTGAAGTTTTATTGCTAGAATTGGAGTATTTACGCCGTGCGTAAATGAAGTACGCCCCGCGCAAATGTGTCTCTGATCTTTTTACATTGAAGAACTGCCTTATACGCCCCGCGTATATAATGATACGCCCCGCGTATGGATAGTTGACTTTGGGAGACAATGCAGTCTGACTTTCAGGATTAGGCCGATTATTGCCGACATGTGTCATACGCCCCGCGTATGCTGAGTCAGTTCCACATGGTGCCTGCGGATAGGGCAATTATTTCTGGCATCTTGTTTCACGCCCCGCGTAAGGGTTACTACGCCCCGCGTATGAAGTGGGTTTTTGCTCCTTTCTTGTACCTGAAATACAACACTTGAGAGCCGAGTTAGCTTGACGTTTTTATTTCCTAAACTAATCAAAAACGAGGGAATTAAACTAAAAGTACGAGATTTATTTTTATTTCTTTATTTATTCAAAATACTTTATTTTTGCAATTAAACTTACTTATTTTATCCAAAATCATCCTGTAAATCACGCTAAAAGATAGGGGTAAAATACCCCTATCAGCAATCATGAAGCAGAAGCCGCTTGAGCAGGATCAGATCCGAATGGTAGTTGGTAACACGTTGTCGTATATTAAGAATGAGATGCGGTATATGCCTTTTACCGATTTCAATCAGATGTATAGTTGTGCCTTGACAGTTGAGGGGGATGGAGAGCCGAAGAAAGCTTACACTAAGTGGACGAAGTCTGGATATAGTGCCGGAGGGCCAAGTGCGAGTACAGAATCAGCCGCAGTGAAAGTGCTTGAACTTAATGCTATCGAGAAGAGACAGTTCGCCAAGTTTGATCAAAGCTACGCAAAAGTTTTCGAACGATTACAGAAAAGGGGATTGTTGAAAGCCCTCACTCCTAATGGCAAAGCACCATCTACTCCTCAGATGCAAGCTAGGGGGTACTGTGAGTTCCATAGCAACTACGGGCACACTATTGAGAACTGTGAGAGGTTGAAGCATGAGATTCAAAATTTGATTGAGGAGAAAAAGATAGCTGATCCATCATCAGCAAACCCTTCCACTAGGCGCAATCCATTTCCTAATCATAGGGTAAGTATGATCGAATTCGGGCTCGAGGAGAGTACGGTGGTAGAATCCTTTGAGGAGGATGAAGAGGAGCTGTTGGACTCCGATGAGAAAATGACGATAGGAGGCGGATTGTATGTGTCTTTTCTGGGAGAGGAAACAGCGGGCGAGATGATAGATGAGGAATTGGGCGATGGAGCGCCATATGACGAAGATGACACCGAAGAGACCGGGCAGGGGTCATCTCGGAGAATTATTCTTGAGTTAAAGATATTCAGTAGGGTGGAGGACCCTGAGGTCCACTTGTATGAGTATATGTGTGCTATGTTTGTTGAACCTTTTGGGATTAATGAGATCGCTCAGTGGTTCCACCCTTCGTGGATAGGCGAGCCTTTAGAGTGGTTCCGATCCTTGCCTGATTCCATCAAGGGTGATTGGTCACAATTGGCAAGTTTATTCTTGGAAAAGTATAAGAAGGCTAAAGAGAGAGCGGCAGAAAGTAGCGCAATGCAGGTTGGGCCCATCAAGCGCCCGTTGCCAGCAGTTAGTAAGTATAACGGCAACAAAGACCCTATGGAGCATTTGCACTTCTACTTGTTAGTGATGGGGCCGTTGGGCTTCAAAGGGGAGGAAATCACGAGTTTGTTTTGCAACTCGTTGGCAGGAGAATCGCTGGTGTGGTATATGTCTCTTCCGATGAATGTTAAGGTGAACTGGGCTGAAATGACTAAGAGATTCATCAAGAAATGCACCGCATGGGGACATCCAGAGGAAATGCCTGAGTCACTCGATGAGGAGACACCTGAGGCAGTATTAACCATGGCTAAGTACAAGGGAGATGAGAACCCCATCGATCATGTAAACCGTTTCCGTGCCTACATGTTTGACGCGGGACTCTATCGAAGTGAGTTGGTTCAGCATTTTCCAAAGACACTCGTAGGAGAAGCTTTGATGTGGCACCGAATGCTCTCGGCAAAGGCAAAAGGGGACTGGGGGTCCCTCATGGAGGCTTTCGTGCAGAGATATGAGATGTACATCCCGTGGCCGGGTCGTTGGAAGATTTAGAAAGGATCAAGCAGTTTCCCAAAGAAGCATTTGTGGATTACGCAAGAAGGTGGAGGTTCAAGTATGCTTCATGTCAGGTCACCTTGAGCGATCAGGAGCAACTCATATGCATCCGAAAGGGTGCTATTCCACTTGTGGCAAAGAGGTTGAGCGGGGTGTTCTTGAAGGATTATGATGAGCTTATAGGATGGGCTCGGTATGGATCGTCGGACCCTTCCTACGTAAATCCGAACGTCCCTCACGTGATGGATCTGATTGTTGTGGATATCTGGGGAAGTTCCTCGGAAGAGGAAGGTATCAATCAGAAAGGTCCAATCCATATTTGGGATGAGTCTGATGACGAGCCGGAAATTACCGTAATGGTAGAGTCGGGCCGAGGCACCGAAGGAAAGAATCTGCCCGGATTTAAGATCTTCAACGATGTTACTGACTAGGGCAAAGGAAAGGCAAGCTGCTTCATAGAGGGGATCATGATGCTTGACCTGAATGCTGAGGAGCAAGTTATCACTGCATAGACAACCGTGGGGGCGGTGGATGAACCAAACACCTCCAAGGCCCATGAAAACCCCGAGAACCCCGATGATGACAACTATGTTATTGCTTTGTTTGAATCCGATGATGTACTCACCAAAACTATCAATGAAATGAATTCTGATTTTGCTTACTTGCTTGATGTTGATTCTGATCATTCCATGCATTCTCATTCATATAACATGCCTACATTTGAAATCAATACAATAGAAATGTCAACTTTCAATCTTGGCACGGATGAAAATCCTAAACTTATACAAATTGCTCAAGAATTAACTATTGAAGAGAGGAAAGAATTTGAGAGAATAATTAAAAAATACGAAATAGTGTTTGCTTGGACATACAAAGACATGCCAGGAATCGATCAATCAATCGTAACTCACCGTATTCCAACATACCCCGATGCTAAGCCCGTGAAACAAAAACTCCGACGCATGAGACCGGAATGGGAAGATATGATCAGAGAAGAAGTGAAGAAGTAGTTAGAAGCAGGGTTCATCGAAGTAATCGACTATCCCCCTTGGGTCGCAAATGTAGTGCCCATCGCGAAGAAGGACGGCAAAGTAAGAATGTGCGTCGATTATAGAGATCTTAACAAGGCGTGCCCCAAAGATGAATTCGCGTTGCCTCATATCGACGTGTTAATCGACAGTGCAGCATCGAGCGTCTTACACACGAATGTGGATGGTTTCATGGGCTACATGCAAGTTCAGATGGCCGAGAAACACAAAGCAAAAACCTCGTTCACAACTGAGTGGGGAACATACTGCTATAGGGTGATGCGGTTTGGTTTGAAAAATGCCGGGGCAACTTACCAGCGAATGGCTACGGCACTGTTCCATGATATGATACACAAAGAGGTAGAGGTTTATGTGGATGACATGATGGTCAAGTCGGAGACGAGAGAGGGGCATTTCGCTGCACTCGAGAAGTTTTTGGCCCGAATTGCGGAATTCAAACTAAGGTTGAACCCGAAGAAGTGCTTCTTCGGCATTTCATCGGGGAAAATCTTAGGCTATGTAATCGAAAATAAGGGAATTGAAGTAGATCCCGACAAAGTAAAGGCCATACGGGAAATGCCGACACCAAAGAATGAGAAAGAGGTGAGAGGGTTTCTGGGACAGGTTCAGTATATCAGTCGGTTCATAGCAAGACTCACTGCAATCTGCGAGCCGATCTTTAAGTTGCTACGGAAAGATCAACCCACGATTTGGAATGATAAGTGTCAGCAAGCTTTAGAGAATGTCCAGAACTACTTATCTAATCCGCCGGTTCTGAGACTGCCTAAACTTGGAAAACCACTTCTCCTCTATGTAGCAATCGAAGAGCGATCTATTGGGGCAATGCTGGCCCAAGAAAGGGACATCGGTGTGGAGCACGCGGTGTATTATCTGAGTAAGAAGTTCCTAGAATACGAGCTTAAGTATAACATGATCGAAAAGACGTGCGTGGCGGTAGTATGGTTAACAAAGAAACTACGGCACTATTTTCAATCTTACAAAGTGATCATTATTTCCCGGATGGATCCTGTGAAGTATCTGTACCGAACTCCGTCTCTAACAGGGAAGCTAGCCCGATGGTTGTTGCTTTTGTCCGAATTTGATATCGAATATGTAATGAAGAAGGTTATCAAGGGGAGAGCCGTAGCAGAATTTCTAGCCAACCAACCTCTGAACGCAGAAGAGGAAGAGATAAACTATGATTTCCCCGATGAGCACTTGAACGCAATAGAAGTTATACTGTGGAAAATGTTCTTCGATGGAGCAGTTAATTCGAATGGAGCCGGAGTAGGGGTGCTACTTATCTCACCAGATGGAGAAAGGATCCCAATGGCAAAGAAGCTATCCTTCCCTCTCACCAATAATATGGCCGAATATGAAGCGTGCATCTATGGGTTGGAGTCATTAGCAGCACTGGGAGCATCATATGTTGAAATCTGGGGCGACTCAAAACTGATTATCGAACCAGCGCAGGGAAACTGGGAAGTGAGGGAAGAAAGGTTGCGTCCATACCTAGACCAGCTGGAAGGATTGGCGCAAAGATTCAGCGAGTGTCGTTTTTATCACATTCCTCGAGCACAGAACCAGACAGCGGATGCTTTGGCCACTTTGGTATCAGTATGGGATAACCCTCGGAACCTTGCCTCGAAGCCTTTGGTATTGAAGAGGTCTCACAAACCATGCTACGAAGATGTAATGCTGTTGGGGGCAGATGAAAAGCATTGGTATTTCGATATCGTAAACTTCATGAAGAGTGGAACATACCCGGCAGAATCAGAACTTAGGGATCAGGCTGTGATTAGAAGGTTAGCTCAGCAGTTCGTCATCCACAACGACTTGCTTTACAAAAGGCACACCGATGGTTTACAACTAAGGTGCTTGGATGCGGGAGAAGCCCGTGAGGCAATGGAGTCAGTACACTCGGGAATTTATGGGGCCCATATGGGAGGAGCAGTATTGGCAAAGAAAATCATAAGGCAAGGCTTCTATTGGCTCACCATGGAAAGAGATTGTAACGAGTATGCGAAGAAATGCCATGATTGTCAAATCCACGGAGATTATAATCACTTACCAGCTATGGAATTGCACGTGTTAGCGCCCATTTGGCCGTTTGCGGCTTGGGGCATTGATATCATTGGGGAGGTGAGGCCTAATGCGTCAAACGGACACAAATTCATTGCAGTCACCATTGATTACTTCACCAAGTGGGTAGAGGCAGAATCATTTAGCAAGTTGGGGTCTAAACAGATGAGGAAGTTCATTGAAAAGCACTTGATCACCAGGTTCGGAGTGCCTCATCACATGATCACGGATAATGGGGTCCAGTTTCAAGGAGAAGTGAAAAGTCTATTCCAAGAATACGGTATTGAACATCATAGGTCTTCTCCGTATCATCCACAAGCTAATGGCGCAGTAGAGGCGGCTAATAAGAACCTTAAAATGATTCTCGTAAAGACAGTAGACTCGCACCGGAACTGGCACGAACAGCTTCCGCTCGCTTTATGGGCTTATCGCACGACAGTTAGAATGTCAACTGGGGCAACGCCGTTCTCCTTGGTATACGGTACGGAAGCCGTTCTCCCGATTGAGATTGAAAAGCGATCGTTGAGAATCGCAGTAGAAGCAGAGATTCCCGAGACGGAATGGGTGAAGAAGCGATATGAGCAGTTAGCATTGGTGGACGAGAAAAGGATGGAGGCCCTTTACCATGTGCAGTTATATCAGAGAAGGATGACCCGAGCCTTCAACAAAAAGGTCAAGGCCAGCCCTATCAAAGAAGGAGACCTGGTGCTGAAATAGATCCGAGTGACGCGCACCGACCCTAGGGGCAAGTTTAGGCCAAACTGGGAAGGACCGTTTCTCGTGAAGAAGATCCTAAGCAAAGGGGCGGTGAAACTAACCACGATGGATGGCATTGAGTTCTCCGAACCTACCAATCTGGATAGGCTTAAGAAATACTTTTCGTAAAAAAAAAGAAAAAAAAAAGAAAAATTCCCGATAGGTTGAAAACCCGCAAAGGGCGATCTATGCAACAATAAGGGACATCCCAATGAGTGAAAACCCAAGAGGGCGCTCATTTGAAAATTCCGGGATAATAAAAGGAGAGTTGAAAAATCGCTGGGACCTGAAAACCAAAAAAAGGCGGGTCCTGGTAACAGTAGTTATATCTTGAGCAATTATGGAAATAATGTGTAAGTGGATAAGTATTTCTGTTGCTTGTAAATAAATAAAGGCATGAATATATTCGAAGAGAATGTTTGAAATGATTATGATCGACTGAATGCATGGTATTACAAGTCATGAGTTATACATTTCTTTTCCCCCACCACCAAATAAAAAGCCTACACAAACATCTTTTTCACATATACCCACTATACATCACGGTAGTACTAATAAAGTCGTAAACCAAAACAATGACGGGACTATCAAGGAGGAGGAATCCCAAAGTCCCAAAAGCCCTCAAACGAATCAAAGCCTCCGAAGTAAGGTGCCCGCTCCTCGGTTAAGGCCTCCTCGGTAACTCGATGACCCTTTACCACAATCCGCAAACTCTCCTCAGCAGCCCGCTGGACCTCTATATCCACACGGCTCCTCTCCTCGGCTGCCCGGCCTCGCTCCTCCCAGCTGGAACACTCATCCTCCATCTCTCGATAACGATGTATGATCTGAGCATCATCATTCCGTAGTGACTCTCCTCACCCGGCCGCCACACCCTCCTGTACTCTTCGGCCCATAGAATGGAGGCCTCCCTGTAAAGAAAAATAGGAGGGAAGCAATGTAAAAAAGGAGAAAGAAAAAAAAAAGAGAAAATATATATACATTCGTTCATAATCATGTGCATACATATCACTACACTAGGTTATACAATACTCACCAGATGATGGGCGTGACTTAAGTCAAGCCGCACGCAGAAATACTTGGATAACTCCACGAAATTTGTGCAAGTCTAGGCAGGCTTCGATAGGCAAATTAGGATTTGATCTATGGGCACAGGCCCCGCTACGGACTGCGGTCTACGGCATTATCAATGGGCACAGGCCCCGCTACGGACTGCGGTCTATGGCATCATCAATGGGCACAGGCCCTGCTACGGACTGCGGTCTACGACATTATCAATGGGCACAGGCCCCGCTACGGACTGAGGTCTATGGCATTATCAATGGGCACAGGCCCCGCTACGGACTGCGGTCTACGGCATTATCAATGGGCACAGGCCCCGCTACGGACTCCAGTCTACGGCATGAAGCGACTGCAGTCACAAACTCTCGGACGAGTGATAAAGCCCAAATATCAAAGCGACTGCGGTCAAAACCTCTTGGACGAGGTCTCAATTCCAACTCTCGGACGAATGATAAAGCCCAGCTATCATCAACGAAGAGCACCTGCGATCGATGTAGAGATTAAGGTCGAACGGTTAATTTGGAGATATGCGAAACAAGCAAACGCCTGCGATCGATGTATAGATTAGGGTCAGATGTTCGATTTGGAGATCTGCAATACAAGGAAACGCCTGCGATCGATGTAGAGATTAGGGTCGAACGATGGATTTGGAGATATGCAAACGAAAGGACGCCTACGATCGATGTATAGATTAGGGTCGGATGTTCGATTTGGAGGTCCGTAATACATGAAAACGCCTGCAAACGATGTAGAGATTAGGGTCGAACGATGGATGTGGAGATACGCAAACGAAAGGACGCCTGCGATCGATGTGGAGATTAGGGTTGAATGATTAATTTCAAAACGAAAGAGTACCTGCGGTCGAGATAAAGACTAGGGTCGCTAGAAAAAGCAACTTTACCTGCGGTCGAGATAAAGACTAGGGTCGCTAGAAAAAGCAACTTTACATGCGGTCGAGATAAAGACTAGGGTCGCTAGAAAAAGCAACTTTACCTGCGATCGAGATAAAGACTAGGGTCGCTAGAAAAAGCATATTTACCTACGGTCGAGATAAAGACTAGGGTCGCTAGAAAAAGCAACTTTACCTGCGGTCGAGATAAAGACTAGGGTCGCTAGAAAAAGCAACTTTACCTGCGGTCGATGTGAAGACTAGGGTCGCTAGAAAAAGCAATTTACCTGCAGTCGATTTAGACTAGGGTCGCTAGAAAAAGCTATTTACCTGCGGTCGATTTAGACTAGGGTCGCTAGAAAAAGCCATTTACCTGCAGTTGATTTAGAGACTAGGGTAGCTGGAAAGAGCAATTTTACCTGCGGTTGATTTGAAAACTAGGGTAGCTAGAAAGAGCAACTTTACCTGCGGTCAATTTAGACTAGGGTCGCTGGAAAGAGCAATTTTACCTACGGTTGATTTAGAGACTAGGGTAGCTGGAAAGAGCAATTTTACCTGCGGTTGATTTAGAAACTAGGGTAGCTGGAAAGAGCAATTTTACCTGCGGTTGATTTGGAGACTAGGGTAGCTAGAAAGAGCAACTTTACCTGCGGTCGATTTAGACTAAGGTCGCTAGAGAGATCAATGTTACATGCGGTCGATTTAGACTAGGGTCGCTAAAGAGAGCAATTTTACCTGCGGTTGATTTGGAAACTAGGGTAGCTAGAAAGAGCAACTTTACCTGCGGTCAATTTAGATAGAGCTATATACCTACGGTCAATTTAGAGACTAGGGTCGCCGGAAGGACCGTTCGTCTGCAGTCGATTCAGAGGCAAGGACGGGACAACCAAGGCGAAGATCGAAGATAAGGCCGGAGCGCGCAGCGCTGAGATCAGGTATTCTTCCTCCTACTCTTTACGTGTCTTTTACTTTAATATATTTACATTGCATGTGTTGCGTTAGCAAAAAACGTTTTCAAAACACACACATCACTGTCAAAATAGGAAAGTAGGGGCAACTGTAGACACCGAGTCGGAGGACCTGTGACGAAAACATGTAACAAGACGGTCGAAGCGGTTGGTTCCGGAAATTTTAAAATAAAAATATATAATAAAAAGGGAAGAAGTTAATGGGAGTCGCGGTCGTCAAGTGGACGGCTCGCGAGTGCTCAGCGACGTGGTGCGAACGCCTAGCGGCAGCCGACGTGTGTCCGACGATAGTTGGACGCGCGCCCGGCAGCGCGGGGCGCACGCTTGACGTCCGCTGGGTGCATGCGTCCGACAGCGCGGGGCGCGCACGCCCGACATCCTCTGGGCGAGCGCCCAACGACGTTGGGCGAACGCCCAACGGGCGTTGGGCGAACGCCCAACGTGGTTGGGCGAACGCCCAACTTGAGTTGGGCGTTCATCCAACTTTTGTTGGGCGGACGCCCAACGCATGTTGGGCGTTCGCCCAACTCGAGTTGGGCGACGCCCAACTCAAGTTGGGCGTTCGCCCAACATAAGTTGGGCGTTCGCCCAACTAGGTTGGGCGTTCGCCCAACCTACTTTGGGCGACGCCCAACTTTAGCCGGGCGTCGCCCAAAGATTCCGGGATCCGTGCCTATATAAGGCACGGATCCCCATGCATTTAGGGGAGGAAATTTTTGGAGCTTTCTCACTCTAGACATTTTTAGAAAGAGAAAGTCAATTTTTTGGAGAAAATATTTTTTTCCCAAAAAATCCAAATTTTCCAAAGTTGAATATTTTATCGAAAACACAAAAAATACCGGAAAATCACGATTCGCGGAATCAACCGACTTCGACTGTCAGATACCGATCTTGAGGTATTATCTGAGGACTAGACTCGTTTCATTTTATTTAATTTATTTCCTTTATTTATTTATTTATTTATTTTTATGTTATAATTTTATTTATTTAGTTATTTATTTATTTATCACGCTTTATTTAATTTTTTGTATTTATTTAATTTTCGCCTCGTATTAAATAAACGTTTGGTTTTGTTTTGAAATAAAAACCTCGTTTTAATATCCCAATACGAACCGTGATCCGATTCAAAGGTAGTTCGGGATTAAAAAAAACGTTGTAATTATAAGTTTTCAAATTTTTTCTAAATAACGTTTTAAATAAAAAAACATCGTTTAGGAACCTCCGTGATAGACTATGATCCATTTTTGGTAGTTCGGATGTCCAAAATGATAGAATAGATCTAATCCAAAGTGTTTGAATAAATCTGGAAAGTTGTGGACTGTTTCTATAATTCTCCCTTTTCTGTCACTAACAGCAGATTGGCGACGGATTTTCCGTCGGTAATCTGTTGGAAACCGAAAATCACCCTTTTAAACCATTTTCTCAACTTTTTGGTATTTTAATCCTTTATATATATATATATATATATATATATGTATAATTATGTAACGTGTTGGTAGAAATTATTTTTGAGGTATTTACTTAATGACTACCTATATATTTACTTATTTCCTATTTTTGATTATGATTTTCATTGATTTGGTTTTGGTATATAGGTATATATATTCTTGGGTTATCAAATGATGGTTTAGCTATTATTTAGGGAAGGGTATTTTCTATGTACTTATTATATCAAACTTATTTTCTAGTTTTTATGGTTTTCATTATTTTCACATAGTTATAAGTAGGATAAAAATGTACTCTATTTAATATTTTTACTATCATTTCTTATACCTATATATTTAGTACTTATTATCCTCTTACTCATTTTTTATCATTATTTTTAGACAAAATGTATATATATATATGTCTATAATCTTTTGTTTTTCTTATTCTTTTGACATTTAGGTGTATGTGTTTTTAATTGGTTTTATTTGGTGAATTTTGAGATTTAATTCATTACTTGTTGTCATTTTATCAACATAAAGGATAATTGAGTGAAAAATGGGAAAATAAACCACAAAAAAGAGAGTTTAATTTATTTGTTTAAATTAAGGCTTCCCTACATATTCCTAAAGCGTAAATAACGTTTTCTTGTCATTTTTAAACCGTTTCCAAAATATCACGTGTTGAAACCTTAATCCGTTCCAACGACGGATTAGGCGAATCTTGTAATTAAATCGTTTTCATTGTAAATAATAAAGTTTTGAATCGTTTTCTTAAATGGTTTGTACAAAATAAATGGACTTGTATGCCTAATCACGTTTTTGGAGTTAAAGTTTTTTTATTCCACATTTTTAAACACTCGAGTCGTTCCAACGGCGATTCGAGTCGATGTCATGAAAATTAACGGGGTTTTAAAACGTACCTAAATCGTTCCAACGGCGATTAAGGTACGAACCATGTAAATAAACTCGTTTTGGGGAATGAGATTAGCTTAGAGGTAGTGTATAATATAAAGCATAAATCACACTATGAATAAATCAATTCTTCCTTCTCCCATTTTCTCTCTTATATATTTTTAATTCATGTAAATCGGTGATTCTTTACTAAAGTGGCTTTCAATAATATATGCTCAAAACGGTTTTCAAAGCGAGAAAGAAAAAGGTTTCAAATGAATTTTAAACTTGAAGAAATATGCGATTAGTCTGTTATCGCCTAACATGCTGAGTAGGAGTCCGGTGGTTCATAACCGGGCGATGTCGGGGTGCCTAGTAGCCTTTCTCCGGAAAGGAGCTAGCCTTCTCGGCTCGTACCTAAGTTTCCCGAACCCTCACCGGTCTCCCGCAAGGGATCAGTGTTCATTTTCCCATTCGTGGGTGGCGACTCTTCCATACTCCGAGCTCCGGTCCTGCCGAGCAGCTTGATTCCATGATTGGTTGCTTACGTCGCCATGAGGTGTCCACCCCCCGGTCCGCCCGGGCGAGGCCATTCGGCACCTTGTCTAACAATAGTGTAACGTAATGTGACGTGACATAATATAATGTAACATTACATTAGTAACATAACATTACGTAATGTAATGTAACGTAACATAGCGTAATGTAACATAGTGTAACGTAACATAACGTAGTGTGATGTAACGTAATGTAATGTAACGTAACATGACGTGATGTAACGTAACGTGACATGATGTAACGTAACGTAACATTGTTGAAACATCTTTCCACATGATTTTAATTTGACAAAATTATTTAAGTTAATCTCCATGATAAAAATATTCCATTACAATTAAATTTAATATCTTTGATTTAATTGTACTAACATGTTTGTTCATTGTTGAGTAAGTGGATTCATAAGAATAGGAACTAAAAACGTATAAGAGAAAGTCAAGACCAAGTCAGCCGATGAAAAGCCACACAGCCGGAGCTGAGTAAAATGCAACTCAACTTTGACAAAGATAAAGTCTTCTTCTAAAAGCTTGAAGGCGAAGCTGCTGAGTCAAGTTGAGTGATCGTCAGGTCAGCGTCAATGATCAGTCAACTTGGAAGACAAAGTCTGTCCATTTTCTGAAATATTCAGAAGCCACAGAAATCTATCTAGAAGACTTTTTGAAAAGGAGCATGGACCATCTAACGTCAACAAAAAGACAAACCTGGCATCTGACGAAGATAGAAGACATGATTGGCTTGCAGCACTGAGTGCTGACCAAGTAGTGACGAAAGGTGAACGTTTCCCCACAACGGCTATGTCGGGATTCAAATAATTGGCGCCTCAAACATCACTATAAAAAGGCCAATTCATTACTAGAATTCATAACAAGAAGATAGACAAGAGATCTTCAACAAGTCCACCTTTGATAAAATACAAAAACTCTGTCTGAAAAGAAAAAGCAAGCTCTTACACCAAACTCCTATTTTTTGTGTAAAAGTCTAGAGTGGTTTATTCATCTAAAGTGTTCTTTGTTGTATCAAGAACAATTTCTTATCATTCGTAAAAGGTTAGAAAAGAGAGGTTGAGTACTCAGTTATAATACTCAGTGGTAGAGAAAGGTCGAGTACTCGGTTATAGTACTCAGTGGTAGAGATGCGATTGAGTAGAGGAATAGAGAAAGGTACTCTTACATACTCAGTTGCTATTATAAACGGTTTGTGCTCTACCTTTAAAGAGCTCATTTGAGGATTCAAAAAGCTCGGAAGGATTTCCGGTGACTGGACATAGGCGGAAAGGCCGAACCAGGATAAGTCTGCTGAGTAACTTCTAACCCTTTATATTTTGATATATATATCTATTGCTTGCTAAATATTACTCAACAAAACAATAACTTGTATATGCTGTGTTGAGTAATCTGAGTGCTGAGTTGTGTAATCTGAGGGCTGAGTTGGAAATTGACTTAAGTGTTGTTTCCTAAACTCATGATTGAAATAGCTCTAGTCAGCGGCTGACTAAAGCTGTCTTAATTCTACTCAGCGGTGCTGACCTAACTACTGAGTTAAAGTGTTAAACATTTAAATAAGTCAGCATTAAAGAAAAAAGTTTATAATAGTTCCTAACCCCCCATTGGAACTAATACTATCACGTTACACGTGACCAACAAACATAACATAGCATAACGTAATGTAACTTAAAATAACGTAACGTAATATAGCGTAATGTAATGTAACTTAAGATATATAGCGTAATATAACTTGCCATAACGCAACTTATCATAATGTAACTAAATATAATGCAACTTTACATAATATAACTTATCGTAATGTAACCTATTGTAACATAAAGTAACGTAATGTAATGTAACGTAACATCTCACTTTACGTAAATTATGTCTAAAACTAAGAATTTATACAAAGTTCAAAGTTTTTTACATAAAACTCATTTTTAGGCATAGTTAATACTTTTTTTCTAAAATAACAACTTTACATAAATTAAGTCTCACTTTATGTAAATTATTTTCAAAAATAAAAGATTTATATAAAGCTCAAAATTTTACGTAGAACTTGATTTTATGCGAAGGTAATGATTAAACCTTCCATTTTTAAGGTTTAAAGGACTAAGCCCCTAATCTGTATTTTTTTTACACAAATTGAGCCTTTTAGAGGCTTAATTATAGGATTTACGTAAAGGTTAAAAGTTTTACATAAAATTCGATTTTTTACAAAGTTAATGATTCTTTTTGTAAAAAATACAACTTGTCTAAATTAAGCCCGACTTTACGTAAATTGTGTCTAAAAATAGAAGATTTACATAAAGTTCAGAGGTTTTACGTAAAACTCCATTTTTCGTGAAGTTAATATATATATATATATATTTGTAAAATACAATTTTACCTAAATTAAGTCCAACTTTATGTATATTATGTCTAAAAATAAAAGATTTATATCATGTTGAAAGGTTTTACGTAAAACTAGCATTACTAATTGACTCCTCCTTGTAGTAGTGTCGTTGAATTCGATTCGTCAAGCCGCTCGATATTTATCAAAGTTAATGATTTTCTTTATAAAATACAACTTTATCTAAATGAAGTCCCACTTTACATAGATTATGTCTAAAATTAGATGATTTATATAAAGTTCAAAGGTTTTAGGGAAAATACGATTTTTCGCAAAGTTAATGATTGTTTTTAAATGACGAAATTACATAAATTATGTCTAAAAATAAAAGATTTACGCCAAGTTAAAATGATTTACGTAAAACTCGATTTTCTGCGAAGTTAATGATTTTCTTTGTAAAAATACAATTTTATGTAAATTAAGTCGAGCTTTATATTTATTATGTCTAAAAATAAAGAATTTGCATTATGTCCAAAGATTAACTTGTTTTCATGACCAGAAAAACAGAATTTTTTTAAAGTAAAATTCATATCCTCTAATTTGTTAGAAGTACAATTTTTGCTATTTTAATTGAAATGTATGATATTGTAGAAAAAAAATTCATATATAATATTGTGATTAATTTGTATACGACAGACTTTAGTTGGTAGCATTTTAACACCTTTTTTTTTTAACTAAGTGACACATTAAATATTTTGGACGTAAATGATGTTTGGAATATTTGATGTGACAATTAAATAATAAAAAAACCAATTTTTTTAAAATTTTCAGTAACATAGAATTAAAATTGATGTTGCTTGAAAATATTAGGATTGAATTTGGACCATTTTATATGTTAGGATTAAATTTACATTTCATAAAAAAACATGTTAAAGTTAAATTTGACCATTATCCTTACAATATTTAACACTAGAATGAAATATGTGTATTAGAATTTAACATAAAACTTATTACTATTACTCTATTGTGATAATTATAATTTTGTAGAAGAATAATTTCAAATATATCAATGTTTATATATTGATAATTTTTAGCTCAAAAAAATATATATTATATTGATAATTTATTGTACCTCATTCATTCGATTTCAGTAAAGTAACATAATAATAAAAAATAAAAAATATATTACTAATACCTATTAGATTTATTAAGGTTCTATTAAAAAAAAGATTTATTAAGGTTAAAGTAGACTATCTAAAGTGAAAAAAGCAAATTATAGTCCATTGGAAATGAGAGTATGAATATTTTCTTGGTATTAAAATTAATACACATTGGGAATGAAGAACGTATGTATTTTGATATTAATTTTTAATTATATTAATTAGTTAAAATTTTTGAAAAACCAAATTTATCATTAATCACCAACTTTAAATTTAAACCATTTGATCTTAATCTAATGGCTATTATTATAGTACTCATGGATGGTGATAAATAACAATACCCATTAAATATATATATATATATATATATATATATATGTGGTTGGTTTTAATGGTGAGCACTAAATTATCTCCATGGGTGGTGAGCGATTAATATCCATTGGATCAAGATCTAATGGTCCATAATTTAAGTTGGTATTTAATATTAAAAAGGTTTTACCTGCTGACATGTAGGTTGTAATTTAAAACCTTGTGCATTTTAAAAACTGAATTCTCTCTCATCAATTAATATCATCTTATCTTTCTCTTTCCAAATTAATGCATAACGTTGAATTGTGCAACCAAAGCAATACGATTTCTCTCTCATGGCAGCCATTGACGATGCTAAATCAACCTCAGGCAGACTTTTTTCGACCGGAATCAATCTCAGGCAGTGTCAAAATGATCGGAATTAATCTCAGGCAGTCTCAAAGTGATCGGAATTAATCTCAGGCAGCCTATATTCATCCAGAATTAATCTTAGTATTAGATTAATCGTTTACCACTCTATTTTAATCCTCATTGATAAATAAATGGATAGAAAGTGCAATGTAAAAACTGTTGTTTCGATATCATATTAGAGAATATACATAAGAGGTTGTCTTATTATCAATCAAATATGAAGCATAGCCAAAATTCCAGTCATTTGTGTCATTTCGATATGAGTAAATATTTGTGATAAGTAAACAATGTAAAACAAGAAAAATGATGTATTATAATTTGGTGTTAACTTTTACCGTATAGAATATATTATCAAAAGAAGATGTCTTCTTATGTGTTAATTACTACATACGCAAAGACTATGTCTTCTATGGAATAATACATATATACAAGTTGTTATAAATTTGTGTTTAACACAGCCTGTCGAAATTGAAACAACGAAATGATAATTAAACAAACATAAATTTGTAACATAGATTGATCGCCGAAACAATTGTTTTCACATAGTATGTCAAAAATATCTATTTACTGTTTGTCAAAATATACTTTTACATTTGACAGTAATTTTTCCCATCTTCCATATGCCATAGCATAATCTATAGCTTGTTGCAGTTTAGCCATTCGCCCATCATCCGCTCGAATGGGATCTTGACCGATTCGTTCCCTCTGGATGAATTCTGCAACGTTTTGTGGGATTGATAGTCTTTCCAAATAGGTTACAAAACCTCCATTTGGCTCTGCAAATTGCATTATTTTAGTTAGATGAACATTTTGGTAAATAAAGTACATAGATATTGACAGGAAGCTTTACCTAGATAATTGTCCAATCTGTTCTTTGAATCAAATGTTGTGGGGTAGATAAAATTGTTTGGCTACAGAATCCAACAAATGAAATTATAATGCATCATAATACAGGGTAATTATAATAAAGATGGTACACTTACAGAATTCAGTAGTGACTTGTATGGTGAATCATCTATCAACACAATATTTGAAGCATTGAATTGTGGATAGCTATCCCAAACATGCTTCAAATCTTTAAACATTATACATTTTTTATCACAGGGGCCAAATGTGACATTTGTTACAACACAATGCTCTTGACCCTGAAAATCAAACAGTGTAGTAAACTATTATATAGGAAAACTGAATATTTCAATAATTGATGTTGGAACGGAAAAGAATCCTAAAAGTTGGAAACAATTGTCTAACCCAAACAAACAACATTTGAACTTGATCAGCCAATGACATTCTAATTTTTGGAAGAATCTTGTCAATGTTTTTCCTGGAAAACACATAAGAAGACACTATAATTATAAAGTATTCAATGAACTTAAGAAGAATGTAAAAAGAGGATCAAATGTTTAGAATTCAATGAACCTTATAAGAATGTGAAAAATACCTCATCTTTGATGACCAAATTGCAACCGTAAAATTATCAAAACATAATTTCATGAATGGAGTGATATGTGGGCGATGGCGACCGGTTCGCGAGCATATAAGTACCCTATTCAAGTCTAAAATCAGAAGCTTCTTCATTGGACAAGAGGGTGTCGGTAGTTCAGCTTCAACGTAAGTTAACAACTCCAGAACATTACTGTCATCATCAACTTTTTCCTCCATTGTTTTCTCCTTTTCTGGCTGCTCCACCGTCCGGAATACAATCTCATACTCATCCTCCTCTTCTTCGTCAGACTCTTCGGGTCTTGGCTCATCAGCCTCTAACGTATCCTCTGAACCCTCCATCTCCACACCACCCATCCCAACATCTTCATCTTCAAAATCAAAACAATCCATCCCAACATCTAGACTTTCTATGTCATCATCCACAGGCCCATCACCTTCCAGCTCAACCTCAACATCCTCTCCGTCATTCCCCACGTTCCTTAAATATGTTTTTTTATCAAACAAAATTTCATCTTCAGCTTTGACAAATTTGGAAAGGATCCAGCCTCTATTACTCATCATAGTTGCCATACTTAACAAGTATAGAGCATCTATGAGATTTGTATTGACTGACCGGTTATCCCTCACAGTCACAGGAACATTGTAATGTTCAAAGACTACCATCAAAAGATTACCGTAAGGTAGATGGATTTTCCTTTGACGGTCTTTCTTAACCGCTCTGAACCTGTTCAGTATGTGATAGATAATCTGTTGAGCAAAATTCATCTGTTTCCCCTTTAATAGATGCCACAAAATAATCCTCTCGACTAATGAGCATTTTTCCCTGCTACCATACTTAGGTAGCAGTGTCTTTATAACCACTTGATGTAAAAATCGGGCATGAGCCGTCATGTTTGTCGTGGCAAGGGGTAAACCAGATTCGTGTAAGACTTCGTTTATGAAATGGGTATCATTATACCCCTCCCATTCTATTTTTTTATCAGCTGGGTTTTTAATGCAAAATTCATCCTCAACCAACACTACAACAAATGGGCACTTGTGCCACGGTTAAAATTGTGGCACAAGTTTACAATTTCCGTGGCTACACTACATAGCCACAGAAATTCTTTTGTGGCACAAGTGATCGTGGCTAAGTAGTTGCCACGGAAAAATAATGGTCATAGCATAAATGAGTTCTTATGCCACGGGAATGTCTGTGGCTAATCACATCATTTTGCCAAGGGTAAACTCGTGGCAAGAATAAAATACATGTGGCAAGTAATAGCAACCCGTGGCAATCTACCCAACATAGCCACGAGCAAAACCGTGGCAAAAGTAAAATAATTATGGCTAGAAATCTTGTTTAGCCACGAGCATAACCGTGGCAAAATAGAACCTGTAGCTAGAAATTTTGTTTAGCCACAAGCATAACTGTGGCAAAAATAGATTCGTTGTAGCTGTAAAGATTTCCTAGCCACGAGCATCATCGTGGTAAACATAATCAGTGGTAATTTATTTTTAATTTATTATTATTATTATTATTATATGATCTTTTGAATGGATGAAGCTCATTAAAATCAATATGAAAGTGAACAAAGACTCAAATTTCAACCAATCTTCTCAAAGATTGGAGTTACCCCACTCGTAGTTGAAGAAACCAAATGGTTTAATTCACCAACTGTTACAAAATCAACAATCAAAGTTAAGACAATATTTATATACATTAATATTACGAACGCAATTCAAGAACTTTTTGCAGATGCCACCAAATCACTTTAACCACAGATATTACACTAGATTATAGTATATTTTAATTCCAAACAAGGTAGAATTAAAGTATAACTCAGTCAAGTAAACAATATGGAATCCGCCTCATTTAGAGATAAATGTAGATGCATTTACGATTAAAAAAAGTTACTTACTTTAAGATGAAGAATTATCACTTTCTAGATCCTCATTACACTACAACAAATAATCACTTGCGCCACGATAAAACACCAAATCCTCATTACACTTCAAAGAATTATCACTTTCTAGATCCTCATTACACTACAACAAATCATCACTGGTATAACAGTAATATATGGAACTAACAACCCACAAAATGAAAACACCAAAGTCTTTGGACATGATAGAATGAATTGAAAAAAAACCCAATAAATTACAAATTTATAGACAAAAAGAACAATGTGTCTCAAAATATTATATTTCATTTACTCAATACAGACCTACCACTTGATATATTCTGCAAACAATTGCCAAAAGCAGCAAAAAAGAGAGAGAGAACACAGTGCTTCAAGAATAACAAATATGAACTTTGCTGCAGCACGACAACATATTACTCCTCTACAGTCTAGCTTCAGACGTTATATAGTACATGATACTAAGCTAAAACGGTGCATTTTAAATTACCTTTGCCAGTCAAATTCTTGATGTTTCTAGCTACGACTACAAATAAACGATAACAATGAAAATGCATCTCCAAACTTCAGCTTCATTGTGATAGATTCTTTTAGGACTGAAGCATCTCAAAACTTTTCCGGAACCCGCTAGATACACACGTCATTAGTGCAAGCTAATTAAATGCAACATGAGCATGATTTGCTTTTAGTGTTTTCTATTTTAATGATTATAAAGTTTCAGAAAATGAAGGCAATTGAAAAATATAAGTTTATCCAATTGCATCTTCTAAATTGATTTATAAACGGTACATGTTCAGACTCAAAGAAAGTGTGATAGAACTAACTGCCCTGAGCTTAAAACTAAGTAATGAAAGAAAATATTTGTTCCTAAATAAATCTAATGCCATGACTAAATAGTTTTATGGAACCAAAACTGAGTGACTGTATGATTATTTGGAATATTTGGAATAGCACAAGGATTGACTATTCTATTAGATAAAAGTATAGGAACTAAATAATATTTTACCCAATTTATTATTATAATCCATGAAATTTATGAGTAACTATAACTAGTTGTGACAATTTTACTGCAATTAAATCACACTCAAAAAATAGTAGATCATCATCATCAAACAACATGAGTAATCGATACAAAAACATTTCTAACCACAAATACTCATTTTTATTGCACAATTCAACTATGTGCATGTGTTAACTGCTTAATATCACTAAACATGGAAATTGGAATTCCTAGGATATTCTCTTCAATAGCACATAATCATCTTATGGAGTTCAGATATAGACCTCAAGTTGAAAGAACAATGTTTTTTTTTTAATTTTGTTAGAATGAATACAACTTATCAAAATGAGAAACTATTCCACATATATACAAAATTATATATGGATGACTAATTGTCAAAAGTTGGCAATTTATACTGTAATATTTTCAGGTGAGAAGTGACTTAAATGATAAGTTCAATGATAAGGTCGATGAAACACCAATTGAAATTTAGACCATCGTTGTCGACGAGTTCTTCAAGTTCTTTGAAATTATCGAATGTTTGCCTACAATTTTATGCCATTAATCCAAGATAATAAAAGAAAATATTTGGTTGAAGGGATCTCTCTATATATACCACACCATGATGAATATTTGTACACAAAAAAGTTATCAAATTTCACATAAATTACAAATAAAAACCACAAACAAATAAAGCATGATATTTTCAATAAATATCAGCTCAAGAATGCATCAGGAATTCAATGATGATTGAGGTATACAAAGAATTAATAGTTACAGAAGTTTTACCCGATTGGCACTAAGAACAACAGCAACATGAATGTTAGAGCCTTCTCTGCGAAAAACAGGATCATATCCTAACACCTAATAATTGAAAAGGATTAAAGAATATTATAAGCAATTCTCAAGTATTCATTTGTCAATTTAAATCACCATGAAAATGAGTTGCAATGAATTGTATTCAAATCATATAAGTATGGGTCACAAAATGCAGTTCATACATATATTTAAGAGTTGGAAATGTGATGTAAAGCATGTTTCATATCAGGTGCTCTTAAGCATTATCCATTCAAGTTCCTAATGTAAGAAAATGGAAAGAAGATGCAGACCTATAGGAAGTAAGATGCAGAACAATACGAAACTAAAATGGAGCTCTCTGTTAAACTAAAATTGAACAATGTCCAAGTATTATTAAACAATTAAATACCAATTTCAAAATGTCTAAGAACCAACCAATTCGAATTAGTTCTAAATTTCTCAGCAAGGAAAAACCCAAAACAACTAACGGAAAACGGAGAGAGAGAGAGAGTACCGCAGATGGTGTTAACAATGAAGTTGTTGTTGCCCAGAAGTTGGGGAAGAGAATAATCAATCTGCGGCAAAGATTTCCAGAGTCGATCGACAATGAGTGAGAGAATCTTTTGGCGCAATGGAATTTCAAAGATACAAGAGAAACTTAGGTTAACAAAATTGGGAATTGCTGGGTTCTTAAATTTTGGGCGCAAAGCAAATTTTGTTCTGCCCGCGTTGTTTAGATGGAAAATAAATATAAAAAATTGATATATTAAAATTAAGGACAAATAATTTACTTAGTTACTGTATTATTTTTCAGTACTATATATTATACTACTAGTTGGTTTTTGTATTTTTAAAAATAATTATATACTTCATTTCAAAATATATTATACTAACGTTTAAAATAGTATAATTTTACCCCTAACGTTGGAAGTCAAGAGCAATTTTACCCTTAACGTTGGAAGCCAAGAGTAATTTACCCATAACGTTGATAAATTCGGTCAATTTGAGAAATTATCATCAAACTGTCTTTCCGGTCATTAATCTTGTCATCTACACTTTACACGTGCGTCATTTTATCAATAACAACTCACATACATATGTTGGGATGTGAAAAAAATAAAAAAATATATATATACTGTCCTTTTGGACAAAAAAAATTCAAAAAATTCGCCCGAATTTATAAATATTAATCTCTAATTCTATTATTAAATTATAAAAAACATGAAATCTTTTCTTTAGAACGAATTGTTATGCAATTGGTGTAAAATAAGGAACAAAAATATCTGTGTTTTATAATAGTGCCTGAAATTGATCCAAATTATCAACGTTAGGGCAAAATTGCTCTTGGCTACCAATGTTAGGGGTAAAATTGCTTCTGACCCAAAATATTATGGGTATTTTTATACCTGACCCAAAACGTTAGGGGTAAAAATATAATCTTGTAAAATTATAAAAATTCAAATCAATGTTTACAATTAGTTTGATAATATTATATTGCATAATAATAACGACCAGAATAAAAACTTAAGATAATAAATAATTGAATATATATTTTTTTTAAATAATAGAAAATTTAAATAATAGAATATCTATAAGTATAGAAATATATATATATATACTTCACAGAATTTTCATTACAAATATATTAATTAAAATTAAAACTAAAAAAATAAGTTTTAATTTATATAATTAAGAGTAATATTATACTTTTTCATATCTAAAATATATGGAGAAAATGAAGAGTCGATTTATAAAAGTTAAAGACCTTAAAATATATGTGTGGACTAACTAATATAATAGCTTAAAATACATGGCCTAATAAATTTTTTATCCTAAATTAATAGGTTGAAATTAATTATTTTTCTTGCCACGAAATGAATTACTCATAGCATAATAATTTTATGCCACGGGTAAAAATATTTTGTGGCATAAATAGATTTAGCCATGAAAAAAATTTACCGTGGCAAGATTCGTGGCATAAGTGTGTTTTTGCCACGAAAAACAATTACCCGTGACATAAATATACCAAGTAATCTAAAGTTTTTGCTGGAGTCTCTTTTTCCCGTGGCTAAATGAAAATATGCCACGAATTTTGAATTCACGTGGCATAATTCGTGGCGCAAGTGATGATTTGTTGTAGTGCAAAGGCATATCAAAAAGTTCATTTAGCAAAGCAGTGTCTATTTTGATCTTAACATTTTTGACACTTGAAGATATCTCTGTGCCCTTATTATTCCTATGAAGGTTTCTATAGAATTCCTTAACTAATTCATCATATGTGTTGACTTTAAGCAACGGGCATACCTTTGAGCACAGGCATACTATCCATCTTCGCCACTCTATCCCTGGTACTAGATGTTCCGGCATTGCAAGTTCTACGCCTTTTTACAGCCTTCTTCTTCCTCTTAGGTTGCAATGTCTGCTTCCCCTTGCTTCCTGAACCAGCTGTACTCTGTCTTTTCTTAGCCATTGGAGCTTGAAATTGGAGCTTGAAATTTGAAGCTTTAGAAAGTAAGGATGAAAAGAAAATATGTGTAGTGGAAAGGAAAAATCGATGCCGCCGGTGATGAAGTTAGGTTTCAGTCTTGGGAATTTCTCGAGGATTTTGATCGAAAAGAATGGCGTTCCTATTTCTCCAGGATTAAACCAACCCCATATAACACGTGTTTGATTTTAATTCGAGAGAAGTATCACTAAGATGGTCTACTGTAGCGGTAAGTTTGGTGCTCTAAACAAGCCAACCCGTGTTCGCCCCAACGTTCCTTTTTGTATTTTTTCGTAGATTATTCTATAAACACGTTAAAACATATTAGTTATCAATCGCATCAGTAAATGTTCGTAGATCAATTGGTTAGCAACTACCGTAAAAGTCATTTGGTCCTGTGTTCGAAACCGGCCAGTGGTATTTTTTTTAATTGGTTTTAAAATTCATTCAACTCAGGTATTACTTGCAAATTATAGTTTGATATTAAGGTAAAGGCTATTGTTACTTTGTTTTTAACAAAGTAACTCTTGCTTTGTGTGTTTTCACCATTGGATTAATTTTCTAATCCACCATCCAATGGTGAAAACACACAAAGTAATGGTACTTTGTCAAAAACAAAGTAACCATAGAAGGCACCTTGATATTAAATGTATTTTTTTTATGAATTAATATTTGGTATTATATGAATGGTTAATTTTTTGTAAAAATTAGCAATTGTTATCATTATAATACAAATTGAAATATATGTAACCTAGGTATTACTTGAAAATTAAGTTATCATCCAATAATGAAACTAAGAAATAAAATATTGAAAATCAATGTTTCATATATATTATTGAAATTGAATGTCTTACACTAAGTCAAGACACACATAATTAAGAATATGAAACTTATTAAAGCATTTTTCACAATCAAATGCTTTTGTGGATCTACATCTTCTTGTCTTTCCCTTTATCCAGCTTCTCATCATTAGTTTCCATCTCCTGATAATCTGACTCCAAACAAAGATGCATTGAATCATGCAAAATATCTAAGGATAAGGCGATGGTCTTGATGCATGTTAAGAATTCAGCTGTATGTTGACGCATATGTTTCTTGACACACTTTTGAACAGCATCTTCAATTTGATTTATCGGAAATGGAGTAGCACCCAACGGATTAACACCGTCATCAGTCTTCCGAATAATAAGCTTCCTGAATGTATTCCCTTCCTTCACATCCAACTTTTGCTGACCCTTTTTCTTCTTTTGCGACGAAGGCCCCACTGATTCTTTTTTAGACTTTTCTACTTTTATTTTTTTGAGTGGAGAAATTCCTTCATTAGGATCATCTTCAAATAGGCATGGATGGAAATTGTCTTCATTTTTGGAAGGCTCTTTGGAAGGCTCTACTGAATCAGAAAGTACTACCAAGTCCATATTTTAAGAGCGAGTATAACATTTCGAGAGCCTACATACTCCTATTTATATAGAAAATTTCGGAATTAATGTACTTAATTTGTAAAGTCTATTCATAATCACACTTAAATACAGAGACGTCTTTTCATTAGATGTATCCGTTTTGTATTCAATGTATTAATACTTTTTTAAATGCCATTATGTTGGTATGGTAAATGTAACTGAATACATATCGTATTGGATTCAATGTATTCTTTAAACAAAAGCAGTTTTCAGTTACATGTAGTGTGTATTTGAAAAGGTGTGTTAATCTATATAAATAGTCTCTTATCATGCATACCATTTCACATAACACTATCAAAGTGTTGTAATCACTGATAAATATGTCAGGAGAGAATCTTGGGAACGTGGCAGGTGAGTCCTCAGGGAAAAAGAGAAAGACGTGCGAAGATAGTGAGGGTAGTGATGATACTCAATTAGGAGTTTATTATGAAAGTGTTCTAAATGGAGTACAAGTTGCACTCAAGCGTGGAGACAAGGATGAAATCCTAAAATTCATGAAAGTTGTTTCATCTGCATTAGTGTTTCTCTCTGATTCAATGGCTGGATTTTTTGAGTAAAAAATGGAGGAGAAGGAGGATTTGGCGAAGAAGCTGAAAGATATGAAGGCCAAAATTAAAAATGCATATAATGCGAATGTGGATTTAAGCATAGATAAACTGTGATGTTTTTGTCTTTTACTTTATTTTGTTGTTTTTATTTTTTGATGGAACTTTATTTTGTTGTTTTACTTATGTTTACACAGTTCTTTTTCATTTTCAATAATAGTACTATGGTTTTCTCTATCATCACAATCTCACTAATAGTGAAATATTATGTTTTTTTTTTATATTTATTAACTGTAAATTATTGATGTCAAAATTAAAGATTATATTATGTTAAATCAATCAAATATAATTAAACTTTTCATGTTAAACCGATTATATAACGAAATGTAATATGAAGAAACAGATGTTTTAGGTATTTTCAAATTAGTACTGAGTAGAGTAATATTTTGACAGTCCAGAAAAAATTGAGATACGAAAAAAAATTAGTCCTTAAAATTACACCTATGATATCCTTTATTAAATATTAATTATTACAAATCTTAATTAAATATAATTAAACTTTTCATGTTAAACCGACTATATCACGAAATTAGAATGTACTTCAAAATTACAAGTTTTTAGATGTAATATGAAGTAACAGATGTTTTAGGTATTTCCAAATTATATTTGAGTAGAGTAATATTTTGACAACCCAAAAAAAATTGAGCTACGGAAAAAATTAGTCCTTAAAATTACACCTACGATATCCTTTATTAAATATTAATTATTACAAATCTTAATTAAATATAATTAAACTTTTCATGTTAAACCGACTATATCACGAAATTAGAATGTACTTCAAAATTACAAGTTTTTAGATGTAATATGAAGTAACAGATGTTTTAGGTATTTCCAAATTATACTTGTTTCACTACACAATTAATTTAACAATTTAAGCACCAACACATTTTCATTATTCTTATGCAAATCGTACTTTAAAATTACAAGTTTTTAGATGTAATATGAAAAAACGGATATTTTAGGTATTTACAAATTTTATTGCCTCACTACACATAAAATATACTCAAATAAAATATACTCTTAAATGCAATTATTAATATAAACTTCAGTAGATAAGAAATTATTTTGCATTAAAATAAAAACTGTGTTTACGGTATCTCACAAAACAACAATATTAAACAACGCAAACATAACATGTCTAGTTGACTATTCCAACCTATCTAATAATTTGTTCTTCTTGTTAAAAGCCTTCAACATCTCCTTCGCCTCCTCAACCTCATCCTTCAACTCCTCAATCTCTTCCAATTCAGATTTCATATATTTAGCCGCTGACTCATACATCAATTTTGTGGCAGATGCAATCACCTGCATGAAGTCTATTATTGAATCTGCATCTCCTTCCACGAATGAATCATTAAAACTTGTAATCATGTTTGAAAAATCAGCCAATGCTTTTGTGGCATCGGTAGTAGTAACATCATCCTTCTCTCTCATAATGTTTCCAATCTGCTTTTCAGACTTATCCATAGAATATGAATTATATTTGAAGATGAAATGATAAATAATTGATAAACTTTGGTAGCTAATGTTATACTTTAAATGATTCCATCGATTCAAGCTTATTTATACTACTACTAAAAATTCTTTTCAAATTTCGTTCATACAATAATAAATGCAAGGTCGATTTTATGCCATTAATGTGGCAGTGTAATAAATGCATTATAAGTTAAAATTTTGAAACGAAAGAATACTGGAAGACGTCTTTTAATTATTTTCTGTCTTTATATGATGCATCTGTCTGAATTATTGAATATAGATTCATTATAGATATCGTGTAATTATATCTTGTAGTTAAATTATTATTATTATATTACTTGTTTAAGTTATTAGTAATTTCAATAATGGAGAATGGGAGATGACTGATGTAACTGGTCATCCTCAATTATTCTACCACTTTTATACGTAAAGAGTTGCAGCCTTTTCCTGATATTCCTTTCATTGATGATGGGAAACTGAAGAGTCTCCAACTGCATTGACATTTACATATAAATAACTGAAATGGAACTCTCTTATGTGTTATGTATTCTAAAAAAAACTATTAAAATACTTGAGGAGAATCCACAAATTAGGCGAGACCTATATACCTTCAAGAGAAGAAAAAATGTTTGAAGAACTAATGTCTAAACTTCCTGGGTTGCAATAGTTACTCATTTGTATAATTGTACCCCCGGAAGTTTTGACATCAGTTGAGCAAACATTTATGTATCAAGTTGATTTCATCTTGTGTCGACGTATTCTGGATGTCTTCTGCCACTTTGATTCCATGTTAGCATTTAAACATGTTTTCTTTTAATTTGCTTATGTTATTTTTTGGGTTATTGATTATTTATTCATTTGGGTTTTGTTTCGGGTTATTGATTATTTATTCATTTGGGTTTTGTTTATCTGGTCGAAAGGGGTGCCGACGTATTCTGGATGTCTTCTACCACTTTGATTTCATGTTAGCAGTTGAACATGCTCCTTCAATTCCCCTCATAACCAAGGTTCCCATTTTAGGTATTTTTATGTACAACACAATAATCTCAAATAATTTGGTGTTAATCTTAGCAGTAATATCCCTTTGTCCAGTTGGTAAAACAAATTCCCCTTGAAATAAATGATCATGTGTTTGAGTCCCCTTCTTTTTGGCAAATATTATTTTAATTCGAACAAGTATGTATTTTTTATTATTATTATTATTGAAACCTTAATTATAGTTGAATTAATATATGAGAAGACGTCTTCCTATGTCCGTAAATATGCACGTTTAATATGAATGAGTTCCGAATTGCATTTAATGTATTTGTGAAATCAATGCATTCGAAAATAGAGCTATTAATTACTATTACTATTAAAACTAATTGATTAACAAACCAATAATATAACAAAACCTAATTAATTTACTACTATTATTATTAGTTTAGGCTAAGGTTACATGAGGTAAAAGAAAAAAAAATTGATAAAATAAATTATTGATTAAATATGACAGTAATTAAATCGTCTTAGTGAATTCGGGGTTAAAAATCAATAGAAATAGCTCCTTGTCATGTTGGTAGAATGAGTCCCCTTGAATCTTATGGTTATGTGTTTGATTCCCCTTTTCAGCAAATTTCTTTGTTTATTGATTTTGATTAAATTTGGACAACCATATTGTCAAAGTTGTATGCAACTTTTTTAATATAAGATACTGTGAAATAATAATATTAGTAATAATAATAAAAAAAGGAACCTTAATTGTAATTGAATTAATGTAATATATTTGTAATTGTATGTATGAGGATATTATCACTTTTTATAAACATTACGATGTGTTAAATGACATTAATTGTTCATGGATCAGTTGGTAAAACACATCCTATTAAATCCTTGGGTCATTGTTTCGAATCCCCAAGTAGGCAAATTTTTTTTTTTCTGAGTTTCCCTCCTTCTTTCTCTTTACGAGAAGACCTCAAGTATGAATGTCATTAATGTGGCGTTAAAATAAATGAATTGCTAATTTAATATGGTAAGCGTTCGCCAATTAGAAGACGCCTTCATATGTAAATGCGATCCATGTTGCATTAAATGTATTTCTGAAATCCAAGCAGTATATTTTTATATATAATGTGAATTCGAAATTGAGGTAAGGGAGCAATTATTCACACCAATTAATTTATATTTATAAGTTAAAAAAACCCCTTATGATTTATAAATTGTTATTATAATTATTATGTTAAATAAAATATTATTAAACAAAAGGATTGAGAAAATAATTACAGAACATAATCATTCAAATAACGAGCTGAGAAACCATAATGACTTATATATCGAGATCATGACTTATATAGAACACAATCGTTCGAATAATGAGTTGAGAAACCCTAGGGACTTTTGTATGTAGATCGTGATTAGTACTTAATTATTCACACAAAGATACGTTAAGCACGACGGTGTTAGGTTACGACAAGGTTTCATGACCTCAAAATTAAAAAATATATATATTATTAGATAAACAGTTGATAAAATAAATATAGAACACAATCGTTCGAATAACGATCTGAGAAACCCTAGGGAGTTTTGTATGGAGGTCGTGATTATTACTTAATTAGTCAAACCAAGATATGTCAAGCCCGATGGTGTTAGGTTACGATAAGGTTTCATGACCTCAAAATTCAAAAAAGAAAATATTATTAGATAAATGATTGATAAAATAAATATAGAACACAATCGTTCGAATAACGATCTGAGAAACCATAGGGAGTTTTGTATGGAGATCGTGATTATTACTTAATTAGTCAAACCAAGATATGTCAAGCCCGATGGTGTTAGGTTACGATAAGGTTTCATGACCTCAAAATTAAAATTAAAATATTATTAGATGAATATAGAACACAATCGTTCGAAGAGTCAGCTGATAAACCCTGGGGACTTTTGCATGGAGCTAGTGATTATTACTTAATTATTACTTGATTATTACGGAAGGCAATAAAACCTTTTTTTTAATAGAAGGCAATAAGACCTTAATTGCATATGAAATAAAGAAAATATTATTAAAAAAATGTATTAAAAAGTCGTCTTAGATGAATCGGTGTTAGGTTAAATAGAAATAGGTCATTGTCCTGATGGTATAGTGACTCCCCTTGAATCTTATGGTTATGTGTTCGACTCCCATTTTCAGCAAATTTTATAATTTTTGATTTTAATTAAATTTGAACAACTATAATGTCAAAATGTATGCAACTTTTTCATATGGCGAAATAATAAATATTACTAATAGAAAAAAAAAGATTTGAACATTAATTGCAATTAAAACAATCTAATATATTTGTAATTGTACGTATGAAGGTTTTCCCTTGTTATATACCGCGCTATATTTTACAACAGTCATTATTCGTAGACCTGTTGGTATAACACGTCCTCATGAATCCTTGGGTCACTGTTTCGAGTCCTCTTGTTGGCAATCTTTTTCTCCTAAGTTCACTTATATTATTTTACTCTGTAGCATAAGACGTCTTCCTTTATGAATCAATGAACACGTTTCATATGGATGCGTTCTGATCAGCATTTAATGTATTTGTGACATTAATGCATTCGAATTTTGAGGTAAAGGAGCAATTAATTAATAGTAACACCAATTGATTAACAAACCAAGCTAAGAAAACCTAAATAAAATACTACTATTATAATTATGCTTTCCTTCAACTATGCTAGCTCTTTGACTTAATATTTTTAGATTTATTTTTTTAACTTTGAATATGAGGAGGGGACAACATACATTTGATTATTTTTTACATTCACATTGATTAAATTCCAATTAAATTTTTTTTATAAATCATCATACAAAAAATGTTTGATAAATGTATAATATAAACGTTTAATTAAATAAATTTAAAACATAATCATCTAAATTTAGAACACTATTATTACGTAATTAGTACAGAATAAACCATATGGACTTATATATCGAGATCATGACCTCAAATTAAAATAAAGAAAGTATTACTAAAAAAAATATATTATTAGATGAATATAGAACACAATCGTCCGAATAACGAGCTCAGAAACCCTAGGGACTTTTGTATTGAGATCGTGATTATTACTTAATTAATACTTTACGATACGTTACATCGGGTGGTGTCACCTTACGATGAGGTTACACGAGGTCTATGATAAAAAAAATATTATTAAACAAAATGATTGTGAAAAATAATAACAGAACACAATCGTTCCAATAACGAGCTGAGAAACCATATGGACTTTTGTATTAGATCGTGATTATTACTTAATTATTCAAACAAAAATACGTTAAGTACGACGGTGTTAGGTTACGATACGGTTTCATGACCTCAAAATTAAAAAAAATATATATTATTATACAAATGATTGATAAAATAACTATAGAACACAATCGTCCGAATAACGAGCTGAGAAACCCTAGGGACTTTTGTATTGAGATCATGATTATTACTTAATTAATACTTTACGATACGTTACGTCGGGTGGTGCCACCTTACGATGAGGTTACACGAGGTCTATGATAAAAAAATAGGGTAAATAATTATAAAGTCCCTGAGTTTTTACTTAATACACTAATTAGTCCCTCCGTTTTTAGAAATAATTATATAGTCCCTCAGTTTTTAGTTTCATCAACTCCTTAGTCCTTATGTTTAAGTCAATGGTCAAATTATACCAAATAAATTTTAAAATACCAAAATTACCCTTTATTCTATATTTTAATAATAAAACATCTAGTTTTCCTATTTTATGTTTTTTTCTCCTTTTTTCCTATATAGTCTCTACAATATTTTTTTTCCTGCATAATCTCTACAATATTGAGTAATTAATTTATTAAATTTTATATAATTATAGAAATTTAATTTAGTAGCCTAAATTTTATTGACTAAAAAAATGAATGAAAAATATTTCAAAAATTATCAAAATAAGAGCAAAATTATATAAATTGTAAAAAGTAATCTTTATTTATCTCTAATAAATTTTATAAATGAAAAAAATATGATTTTTTTAAACTTTTTATTAATATTTATGCTAGTTTAAAGATATTATATTAAAAAAATAAAAAATTTAAAAGAATAAAAATACATTTTTAATGATTAGTATATACAATTACATAAATTTCGGTATATATATACTTCATAAACTTTATTAAAATTATTTTGATTAAATTTGAAATTAAAAAATAAGTTTTTTTATGTAAATAACTAGGGGCAATTTGGACTTTCATCTACAAAAACACATGGAAGGACTAAATAGTTGATTAAAATAAAACTTATGGACCTTATAATAATAGGATGGACCTACTAGTATATTAAGCAAAAACATAAGGACTTTATAATTATTTACCCAAAAAAATATTATTAAACAAAAGGATTGTGAAAAATAATAACAGAACACAATCGTTCCAATAACGAGCTGAGAAACCCTATGGACTTTTGTATTAGATCGTGATTATTACTTAATTATTCACACAAAAATACGTTAAGTACGACGGTGTTAGGTTAGGATACGGTTTCATGACCTCAAAATTAAAATATATATATATATATATATATATATTATTATACAAATGATTGATAAAATAACTATAGAACACAATCGTCCGAATAACGAGCTCAGAAACCCTAGGGACTTTTGTATTGAGATCATGATTATTACTTAATTAATACTTTATGATACGTTACGTCGCATGGTGTCACCTTACGATGAGGTTACACGAGGTCTATGATAAAAAAAATATTATTAAACAAAAGGATTATGAAAAATAATAACAGAACACAATCGTTCCAATAACGAGCTGAGAAACCCTATGGACTTTTGTATTAGATCGTGATTATTACTTAATTATTCACACAAAAATACGTTAAGTACGACGGTGTTAGGTTACGATACGGTTTCATGACCTCAAAATTAAAAAATTATATATTATTATACAAATGATTGATAAAATAACTATAGAACACAATCGTCCGAATAACGAGCTGAGAAACCCTAGAGACTTTTGTATTGAGATCATGATTATTACTTAATTAATACTTTACGATACGTTACGTCGGGTGGTGTCACCTTACGATGAGGTTACACGAGGTCTATGATAAAAAAAATATTATTAAACAAAAGGATTGTGAAAAATAATAACAAAACACAATCGTTCCAATAACGAGCTGAGAAACCCTATGGACTTTTGTATTAGATCGTGATTATTACTTAATTATTCACACAAAAATACGTTAAGTACGACGGTGTTAGGTTACGATACGGTTTCATGACCTCAAAATTAAAAAAATATATATTATTATACAAATGATTGATAAAATAACTATAGAACACAATCGTCCGAATAACGAGCTGAGAAACCCTAGGGACTTTTGTATTGAGATCATGATTATTACTTAATTAATACTTTACGATACGTTACGTCGGGTGGTGTCACCTTACGATGAGGTTACACGAGGTCTACGATAAAAAAAATATTATTAAACAAAAGGATTGTGAAAAATAATAACAGAACACAATCGTTCCAATAACGAGCTGAGAAACCCTAGGGACTTTTGTATTAGATCGTGATTATTACTTAATTATTCACACAAAAATACGTTAAGTACGACGGTGTTAGGTTACAATACGGTTTCATGACCTCAAAATTAAAAAAATATATGTTATTATATAAATGATTGATAAAATAAATATAGAACACAATCGTCCGAATAACGAGCTGAGAAACCCTATGGACTTTTGTATGGAGATCATGTTTATTACTTAATTAGTCACGTTACGTCCCGCAGCATTAGGTTATGATAATGTTCTATGGCCTTAAAATTTTATAAAAATATTATTAGATAAATGATTGATTAAATAAATATAGAACACAATCGTTCGAATAATGAGCTCAAAATTTAAGCCTACGCAAGGCAATAAAACCTTTTTTTATAGAATGCAATAAGACCTTAATTGCACATGAAATAAAGAAAATATTATTAAAAAAAATGTATTAAAAAGTCGTCTTAGATGAATCAATGTAAGTATAAACAGAAATAGTTCATTGTCACTGATGGTATAGTGACCCCCCTTGAATCTTATGGTCATGTGTTCGATTCCCCTTTTCAGCAAATTTTATAATTTTTTATTTTAATTAAATTTGAACAACCATAATGTCAAAATGTATGTAACTTTTTTCATATGGCGAAATAATAAATATTACTAATAGAAAAAAAAAGATTTGAACATTAATTACAATTGAAACAATCTAATATATTTGTAATTGTATGTATGAAGGTTTCCCTTGTTATATGCCGCGCTATATTTTATGATAGTCATTATTCGTAGACCTGTTGGTATAACACGTCCTCATGAATCCTTGGGTCACTGTTTCGAGTCCCCTTGTTGGCAATCTTTTTCTCCTAAGTTCACTTATATTATTTGTGAAATTAATGCATTCGAATTTTGAGGTAAGGGAGCAATTAATTAATAGTAACACCAATTGATTAACAAACCAAGCTAAGAAAATCTAAATAAAATACTACTATAATTATGCTTTCCTCCAACTATGCTAGCTCTTTGACTTAATATTTTAAGATTTATTTTTTTAACTTTGAATATGAAGAGGGGACAATATACATTTGATTATTTTTTACATTCACATTGATTAAATTCCAATTACAATTTTTTTTATAAATCATCATATAAAAAATGTTTGATAAATGTATAATATAAACGTTTAATTAAATAAATTTAAAACGTAATCATCTAAATTTAGAACACTATTATTACGTAATTAGTACAGAATAAACCATATGGACTTATTTATCCACATAATCCATACATACCTATTTGTAAGAATTCGAAAATGGGTAATGACAAGAAATGGCAAAGTTCAGTTGAAAGGAGGGTGTCACCTTTGAGTAGGCGAATCAAACCAACAGTTAACCGTAAAAGATGTGCTTCTCAAATAGATGGAGTTACTAATGAAGCTGTAAACAACAAACTTCAGACAGAAGTTCCTAGAGTTGTGACATTTTCAGATTTTAATTTAAAACACAAAACATCTCCTAAAGAAATACCCTTATTGGAATACATCTTCTCAAATGCAAGTTCCAGGTATAATTTTAAAACTCTTTTGCAATTTCTTTTTACATTACTAATTGGAGTTGTTATGGTTTTCTAAAAAAAGGTTGAATTTCATCTAATACAGCGAAATTATAGCTCAAACCGATATTTGTTCACTAAGTCGGTTTGAATTTCGTTTTCTCAGACCAAATGAAGAATTGGAAGTTGAGGTATTTATTTGTAAATAAATATCTAAAATATTGCATACAAGATATGATGCTGATCTTTTTACATATTAACAGGTTGTTACAATGGTGTCGTCAATATTGACGGAACATGCAAGGTCAACCGCAAAAAATGGTGGTAAAATAAACTGGTATCTACCAGCAAGAATTACGGTAGGCTTTTTTTTATTATTTTTGTTGTGATACACTTACATGTCATTGTTGGTACCAACCTTTTATATTTCTCCAAACACAGAAAGAGCACTTGCCTAATCGTAATCTACCATTGTCCAAATCTTGGGAACGTATGGGATATTTCGAGCGCTACATGGGTCTACTTCACGATTGCAAAGAAGTAAGCATCTACATAGATATAAGTTCAAATTTTGTATACAATTCTTATATAAATTCTAATGTCGAAGACGTCTTTCAGATTTATATCCCTATTTTACATAAAAAGCACTTCATTCTATCCCGGATTATGATGGACAAGGGAGTAGTAGAAGTTTGGGACTCATTGGCTCGTCCCGACACACCAATATATCATAAGACATTGATTGTTGAAATTGTAAGTTTTATTTGATTTTTAATACTACTTCAGTTCAAAAAACAATTATTATCTTCTTATGAAATAATGTATATGAATAATTGTAGTTACGCGCTTTAGACATGGGCTTTAAGGAACAACTAAAAAGCAAACCAGCAAATTACAACTTCGCTAGCTTTACAATTGTCCGTGGAAAAAAATGTTCCTAGACAACCAAATGATTTCGACTGTGGAGTTTTTGTGATTTTATTTATGATCAAGCATTGTCAGGTTGATTCAAGTACTTTCAGGCAGGGGCGGATTTAGGGGGGGTCAAAGGGGGCATTTGCCCCCCTTCATCCGGGGAAATTTTTTTTTTTTTTTCAAATTTGGTTTATGAATTATTTAAGCACCCACCCACCCACGTCGTTTTGCTTCTTTTCTTTCTTCCTTTCCAGTTTCAGAAATGCCGCAACCCACGCACAGCTCTTCTCGCGTTTATACTCGTCGTCGATCTCGCCCTCCTCCTCTCTCACGCGGCGCGGCGGCGGCACCAACTCTTCCTCCATCCAGCAGCGTCGCGACGTCGCCTCCTCTCTATCCGGCCGCCACTGTCTCCTCCAAGTTGGATATTAAGGTTAGTTTAGCTTTTTTTTCCTTTAAATTTAAATTTTAGGTTAAATTAAATGTTAGATAAATTAATTTTAGGTTAATGGACATTGTGAATTAGTTAGTTTGGTGTTAATTGTTAGTTAGTTTGATAGTTTAAACTTAATTTTTATTCTTAATTTTAGGTTAAGAATCCTTCCAAAATCCTTCTTCAACTGCAGAATTTGCATAAAATTGATCATAAAGAATGGAATTGCATAACCAGACCCTGTTTTGTTAAATTTAGTTGTCTTAATTAATTGTTATTCTTAATTGGTTCAATTGTAAATTAGTTAGTTTGTTTTTAATTGTTAGTTAGTGTGATAGCTTGTTCTTAATTTGGAATCCTTAATGGATTGAATTGATTTGTGAATTGATTTGGTATTATTAGTTGAATTGATTTGACATTATTGATTGAATTGATTTGGCATTATTCATTTATGTAGGATAATGGATAAATTTGTGTTTAAAAGAGCATGAAGTTCGGTTGATGAATTACCTAGCAGTAGTAGTCCTAATGCACAAATACTTCTCAATTCAAATCCTAGTGTTGTTGAGTTTAACCCAGATGATGTAATTAGTGATCCTGGACTAAGAAAACAGATTGAAGAATTTGATGTTAACCTTAGGGATCGTGTTCGAAGAGAGTATATATCTAGAGGTCCTTGTCGATCAATTGGGCATACATTTCCTCAACGTCAATTTGGTCCATCTAAAAGGGGTTTTAGAGTTGAATGGTTTGACAAGTATGATTGGTTAGAATATAGCATATCGAATGACGCCGCTTATTGTTTTTGTTGTTTTCTATTCAAGCCACCTAATGTCAGTCGCTATAGAGATGAAGTATTTAATACCAAAGAATTTTACAATTGGAAAAAAGCCAATGAAAAATTTATTAAACATGTTGGTGGAGTTACGGGTGTGCATCATAGTGTTATTAGGAATCTTGAAGCATTCAGAGATCAAAGGCAAAGTGTAACCCATTCATTGCCAAAGCAAAGTCACGAGGTTGAATTTGAATATTACGTGCGTTTGACTACTAGTTTAGATGTGATTAGATTTTTATTGCGGCAAGGCTTGTCTTTTCGTGGACACGATGAGTCTTCAACTTCTTTTAATAAAGGAAACTTTCGTGAGTTGCTTGATTGGTACACCTCAAAAAACAAATGTGTTGGAAAGGTTTCTGGAATTAATGCTCCGCAGAATAATCTTATGATTTGTCCCACTATTCAAAAGGAAATGACTAATGCATGTGCTGTGGAGACTACACTTCTTGTATTAAATGATATTGGTGATAAGTGTTTCACTATTTTGGTTGATGAATCTCGTGATAGCTCTGTGAAAGAACAAATGGCAGTAGTACTTAGATATGTCAACAAATATGGAGAAGTTATTGAACGATTGTTAGGGGTGGTTCATGTCAAAGAGACTTCATCACAGTGTTTAAAAGATTCTATTGATGCATTATTTGCCAAGCATGGATTATCTCTGTCTAGATTGAGAGGTCAAGGATATGATGGCGCTTCAAATATGCGAGGAAAGTTTAAAGGGTTGAAGACCTTGATTTTAAGTGAAAATCCTCATGCATTCTATGTTCATTGTTTTGCTCATCAGCTTCAATTGGTGATTATTGCAGTCGCCAAAGGATCAAACAAAATTGTTTGTGATTTCTTTACTCTAGTTACTATGATTGTGAACACGAGTGGAGCATCTTGTAAACGAGCCGACAATCTTAGACAACTTCAACATGATCGAATAGTTGAACGCCTTGAGAGTGGAGAAATGACTAGTGGTAGGGGAAAAAATCAAGAAACTGGATTAGCTAGGCCAGGTGACACTAGATGGGGATCACATTACACAACATTACTACGCTTACATTCAATGTGGCCATCAGTAAAAGACGTGCTTTTTAATGTCTATGAGGATGGCGATGATAGTGGCTTTGCTAGGACCTTGATGATGAGGATGGAGAGCTATGACTTTGTATTTATTTTGCATTTGATGAAGCAAATATTGGCATACACAAATGATTTGTCTAATTTGTTGCAAAAAAGAGATCAAAATATTGTTCAAGCCATGCATTTGATTAAGAATGTGAAGACTCAGTTGCTAGACTTGCGGGATAGAAGATGGGAGACATTTTTGTTGGAAGTTGAGTCTTTTTGTGTGACTCATTCTGTCAATGTTGTTAATATGAATGATATAGTTTCAGCACGTACTCGAATGAAGAGGGATGGAAATGTTGTTACTTACTTTCAACATTATCGGTATGAAGTTTACAATGAGGTAATTAATTAAGTGTTTCTTTTCATTTTAAATTAGAGTTTGTTTACATTTTTGTTTTTTTGTTGATTTTAATGCTTTATCTTTTGAAATACTAGGTACTTGATAAGATTGGACTTGAGATGCACGATCGTTTCCCTGAATTAACAACAGACTTGCTTCTTTCTGTGGCATGTCTTGATCCTAGAGATTCTTTTTCTAACTTTAATGGTGATAAGTTAGTTCATTTAGCTGAAATATATTCAGAAGATTTCTCATGGACTGAGGTTCTGATGATTAAGGATCAGCTTGAAATGTATATTTATGATGTTAAAAGAGATATAAACTTTGCTGCTGTTGAAGATTTAGGATGTCTTTCAAAGAAGATGGTTTCAACTGGAAAAGCTCAAACTTTTCCATTGGTGTATCGCCTAATTGAATTGGCATTGCTTTTACCAGTTGCAACAGCTTCTGTTGAAAGAGTATTTTCAGCAATGAATATTGTAAAGACCGATTTGAGAAATCGAATGTCAGATGATTGGCTGAATGACTGTTTGGTAGTATTTAGCTCGAAGGATATCTTCATCAACATTGATAATGAAGATATTTTAGATCGTTTTCAAGGTATGACAGATCGTAGATGTCAATTGCCACCTCGTAATCGTCGTTCTACTCAGCATTAGAAGTTTTTTTTTTAAATTTTAAGACATTTTGTATCGAATCGCAATTATGTATTAAAGTATATTTTTTTTTCAATTAATGTTATTTTGTCTAAAAAAATTTTGCATAGAGTTTTGCCCCCCCTCCCTCAAATCCTGGATTCGCCACTGTTTTCAGGTAATATTTATAATAGTCATTGAGAATTCATTTTTTTAAATACACTACACTTTATTAATTATATTTTTCTTCCGTTTGTTTTGTAGTTCAACTCCAATAAAGAAAGATGTCGAATAGCTTGGTGGATTGCGAAGTCGGACTATAATAAGAGGAAAACCGAACTATTAGAAAAAGCACAATCGTTTATTTAAATTACAATTGTTATTGTGTTTTTTTGTAAGCTATTGTGCATGAATTGCGTGCGAATTAATTGGTTGTATGTATAATTGGAATCGTTTTGATATATTTTTTTTTTTGCTATTTATTCTTAATTGGTTGTAAGCTATTGCCAAGTCTTATTTCCCCACTACTTAAATAATTCAATTATGTTAAAATAAATACACTTATTTAAAAATAAAAATATTTAACATAAACATTGTAACGACTCGCTCCGTTCTTTTTAATATGTTAATGAAATATTAGTGAGACTAATAACATTAATAATTTACCCACATTAATTTGTATGTCTTAATTAAGTTTATTTGCATAAATAGGGGGCAAATTAGAGAAATCGTTATAAAAAAGTCGTCTTTTCAATACAAAACTGCATATATAAAAGCACAAATTTATATTTCTAAAACGTCATATACTACCAAATGGAGGGATTAATATTTCATATTCTTTTTAAAAATATACGTTCAAATAAATATAAATGACTCAAAAAATAAAATGAGATTCAGGGGGTTCGAAACCCCAACCTCTCTCTTGTAATTGAAACAACTCAAACCAACCCATCCAATTCAAATTATTAAAAGCGTTCTACATATACTAATATTAGAGGTGTTTTGGGGGGGGGGGGTTACAATATGTAATTAATGTCGACACAACTGTCCATTAATAACATTGGGGCTCGCGAAAATTTGAATTTAAAATAAACACAAACAGTAAATTGGATTATTGTAAACATTTTATCAACAAATTTCATTTCAAATACAATTGTTGAAAGGATATGGAGAGCTCAAAACAACATGCTGATTGTGAAGACCGCAATGTCCAAAATAGTAATGATGGAAGACATGAGGAAGAGACGACCGATGTCAACGAAGATGAGTTGGTTGTAGAAACAGGGGCGGACGGAAAATGGATCGAACCAGATATTGAAGAGTGGAATAGCCTGCTCGCTTTTCTGGAAATCAACAAAGATCCAATGGATATACAGTTATCGGACTTCGATAACAAGAGACTTGTAATTGTTGAACAAGCTGAGTCTTTTTATATGTTATATGCAAAGCTGGTGGGGTTTAGTGTTAGGAAAAAGTTAAAAATGAAAGACAAAAACAATGATATAGTTGTTAGAAGTTGGGTTTGCTCATGGAAGGTAAACGAGAACCAAAATATTGTAATACAGAAAATAGGATTCGGAAAGTACGTCCTGTAACAAGATTGATGTGTGCAGCGGAATTCAGAATTAATATCGATAAGGTAAATAAAAATTGGGTAGTTAAATGCTTCAATACCAGCCATACACACAAACTAGCAGTATTGAGCGAAAAAATATTTCTGAGGTCTCACAGAAAAATAGATGATCCTACTAAGGAGCAAGCATTTTCAATGAAGAGAGCTGGAATTAATACATTTCAATGTTACAATTACTTTGTAGAAGTAAATGGTAATTGGAAAGATTTAGGATTCCTGAAAAAGACCTGTACAGGGCAATTGCAAAAGATAATTCAAATTTGGATGATACCGACACAAATAGAGCGATGTGTTTACTTGAATCGAAAAAAGGAGCAGATGATAAGTTTTTCTACAAGTATGAGGTAGATGAGGATAGACGACTAAGAAATATATTCTGGTCTGACGGGAGTTGCCAAATTGATTACAAATTGTTTGACGATTGTTTGTCTTTTGATGCTACTTACAAGACTAACAGGTATGTTTTCATAAACCCCTTCTTAGTTACAATAAAATCTAATAAGTTTTTACTTTTGGATCTCTTCTTTGTATCTGATTCATAATACTCCTTACAGGTACGGAAAACCATTGGTTATTCTACTTGGATCAAACAATCATGACAACTCAAGTCATCAACAAGACATATGTGTTTGGATCTGCACTCCTCCAAGATGAGACAGCAGAAAATTATGTTTGGCTATTGGAAACATTTTTAGGGTGTATGGATGGCAAGATGCCGAAAACAGTGCTAACGGACGGTTGCAGATCAATGAGTAAAGCACTAGAAGCTATAATGTCGGGAATTCCACGTCGTATTTGCTCGTGGCACATATTGAAAAATGTAGTTGCACATATTAAAGCCTCAGGTTTCAATACAGAATTTAGAAAGTTTATTTTCAGGTAAAAAATTATATTTATGGTTTTAAGTTTACGATCCCTTTGATGCTAATTTCATTACTGGTTTCAATACTGATAACGCGGTTTATATTTTTTTGTAACACACTAGATACTACGAAGAGGCCGAATGTGAGATTAAATGGAATGAGATGGTAAAAGAATACAATTTGGAAGCCAATGCATGGATAGAGGCACATTATGCAACTAGAAAGCAGTGGGCATACACTTTTCTTCGTGGTCATTATTTTAGCGGTGCAAAAGCTACGGGCCGATGCGAGTCAATGAATTCTTTGTTGAAAAAAGACTTGGATAACAGAGTATCATTATGGAAGTTTTTCAAACACTTTGGGTTTTCTCTGTCAATGTTACACTTCAACGAGATGGAAGAGCACTATAGAACCAATATGACCGAAACATTGCCCAACCAAACTTCGATGCCAAGTGTGGAGGATGGTGTTTCTTCAATTTTCACCAGGGAAGTTTATAAAAGGATAAAGCGGGAGATGCATCGCTCGGAAAAATATGTTACCAACATAGACCGTGAGGAAAATCAAGTTGTTTGTAATGTAAAACCATTCGGGGGTAAAGTGGCAAAGCGCACGGTTACGATTTCCGATGATCGAGCAACAATTCAATGCGATTGCTATTCATTTGAGACGAAAGGAATTCCATGCAGACATATTTTTGCATCTATGAAGAGTTTAGAGATACTGAATTTCCCTGATTGTTTGGTGAATCGTCGTTGGCTGAAAGATGCTAAACATTTTGATTATTTAACCAACCATGAGGAAAGAAAGTACACTCATCCAGAATCAGCTAGAAATTTGAAGTACGGATCACTTTCAAAGAATTGTGGTATAACTTCATACCTTGCTTCAAAATTAGACAAATCTTTTCAAAGGGCTATGCAAGTTGTATCTGCATTGAATGTGAAATTGTCCAAATAACCCGCAGAGGACGAGACCCAACATCGTCAAAATGCTGAAGGAACGTTTCATGATCCTGTTTTGGACTCCACTGTTAGCAAAGCAAGGGGTCGACCTATCGTGGCTAGTACGTTGAAATCAAAGCATGTTGCTTCTTCATCAAAACCCCAAAACAAAGGCCAGACCAAAAGAAAAAGAAATACTCCTAACCATTGTAAAACGTGTCGTCGGACTGGTCATGATTCAAGGAATTGTCATAAATTTAAGGATGACGATTTGGAAGAGAACTCTGATAGCAATATTGATTAGTTCATCGAATGTAAATCTTTACTTGTTGTACCTTTTCATTGCTCATTTAATATTAGCTACAACATAATTTAACAATGTTATATCTCATGATTGTTATTTTTTTAGTAACTTAAAAAAACAATACAAAAAAAAGGATATCTTTCATTTAATTAAACAATTTCCAACTCATACTCAAATCAGAAAGAATTGTGAACAATTGAGTGAGACATATTACATAAAGAGATTACATCGTTAAAATAGTATAGATTTTATTGATAGTTATACGATTGTGATATATATGGCATAAGAAGACATCTTCTTCATACTTATGTTTCAAATTTCTGCAAAATATGTATACGTCTTCTTGATCATATTCCTCGTTACAAATTGTTGCAGTTTTCATAATTGAAGCATCAATACCTTTATATACCCATAGTTTTATCACTTCCATGTAGACATCTTCTTGACCATACTCCAATCCCAAATTTCCAATTCTAATTGTATATCCCAAATCAGAAATTAACCGAATACATAATTATATAAATCAACTTAAATCCATAAGCTTATCTTCAACTTCATGAACTTGAATGAAATTACTAATAAAAATGGTGGTCGAAATCAGAAACCAAAATCGATTTATGAATCAAAGGAAATCGAAATACCTTCCATGTATTATATTTCGAATCAAAGGTGTTAACGATATATATTTTGAATCAGCCAGAAAAAAATTAACAAGAATGATATGTATTTATTATAACGATATGGATCTCGAATCAATCATAAAAATTAACATAAAAAGACCGTAAAGAAAGATATGGATTTAGTATCCATGAGTAAGATTAATACAAAAATTAGTATAGAACCAGACACCAGAGGTATAGCGATGGTGAAGAAGAAGAATTTAATGTGGTGAGAGAAACCTTTTTTAAAAAAACGTAATAGCCTTTATAAAAAACGTAATGGTATTTATCATGGAGAGAGAAATATGTATTTAGGTAACTTGGTAACCTGTTATAGCAGGTCACCTATTGACTCACCATGGGTGGAGACTCACCATTGAGAACTCCATATATATATATAACCACACACAATAACACAAGTAAAATAATATAAGGAATTTCCAAACGAAATAAAATATATACCTGAAACTCTTCCCAATACATTTGTAGCATATTTGGATGAAGGGTCTTCCAACGATATCCCGATGGATGGGCACGCACAGTAAAAGATTCTCGAATTTTTTGTGATGCTTTATGTGAAGGTTGCAAGCTAATAATGCAACAATAAATTCAACATGGACAGATTAAACAAATATTTGACTCTCACACATCAACTCAAGTATATTAATTGTAATTTCACTTACTTGCCTCCTGCATCAATTCCAACTAATAATTTTCCCCCATCTTCTTCACTTATCTGATCTTCTCCTCTTCGAACTCCTCTTTGTTCTCCTTCTTCTCTCGGAACATCAGCTCTTGCACCATCTATTGCCCCTGCACCATTTATTGCTCCTGCAAAAGCTCCTTTCCAAAGTCTCCTAATCAAAATCTATTATAATATATACATATGCTACACAAATAACAATAATTACATGCCTCATCTATATATGATGCACATGCTCAACATGGTAGAAAATTTGTTCAGAACTTCGAATTAGCATAATGAATATCACAATGACATTATGTTCCATTAAGTTTAATATTTACTTAGAAATTGTAAAAATTACCAATCTGAATAGGTTGTACAGGTGTTGTAACGGTAACCGAAGGTGTTGGGGTTGCAGGAGCAGAAGTAGATCGAGCCCTAATAGGTGGAGCAGATGGGTCCCTACTTGATGAAGGGACAGAACTAAGAGATGGGCTTTGAGCTAATTACAAAATTTTATAAAAAATGAGTGCAATTCCATAAGGATTAAAAAAACAACAAAAACATTTGAAAAATTCAAACTATCAATACTTACATGCTCTTGGGGAACCAGTATGAACGGACCTACCCTTATCTGATGTATTATGAACACCCTATGCTAACCAATCAGGTAAAACCATCTGACGATACGAAAGTGGCAAGCGTGTTCTACGAGATGATCCAGGTGTATGGCCATCTGAGCTTTGACCCCCAGATTGTGAAGATCCATGATCTGACATCCTGTTTGGATCGATTAATAACATATTTTCACAAATACATATCAATCATAACTACTTTCATCAGTTAACATTAAAAATCCAATAAAAGTACACTAATGCAAGTTTAAAATACTAATGCATATTCAAAATTATTAAATAGTCCACCTTACTCACTGTTCATAATAAAAATGACCAAAGAAAAAAAAGGAAAAAAGGAAAAACTAATCACTATATTCGAGAAGGTCCTCATTGCCATCCAAGTCATCCTCAGAATCAGAGTTGAATTCAAAATCTTCTGCTTTATCGTTTTTTTGTTCTTCCAAGTCAACAAACTCATTAGTTGGGTCATGAAGATGTTAAAGATCATTTGCATCTAGTGCTTCAACTTCAATTAATTCTGCATTATCCTCTTGGAATGCCCCATCTTCTTGGTCTATTACCACTTTGTTATTAGGTATGTCAAATATCCCTCTAGCTTTTACACTACATGCAACTTTCCAATCAATTTTATCACGCTTCGAACTTGGATATGGAACATAATAAACATGTTTGGCTTGAAAAGCTAGACAAAAGGGTTCAAATTTGTTAAATCTAAGGAAACAATAATTCACATTCAAAACAAATTGTAATTGGTTCATTCTTTGCTAACAAGTTAAATCTAACAACAATATGACATTATATATAACAACAAATTTCCAATCATATTTCAACTTCTTAACCAGTAGACACAAACTAAAAACCATATAAGGATTAACACAAAAATCTATAGTACAATCTAACTTGAAAGTGGCATCTTCTAAGCTTTTGCATATTACAAGTGTTTAGTAAAACTGTAGAAGACTCGAGAAGTTATTATATAAATGCAAAATAACAGAGCAAGAGTTTAAGTGTTTAGTAAAACTGTAGAAGACTCCAGACATTATTAATTCTAACCTGTTAGTAACGTTGTTTTTCAGGTTTCTTCACAAAATTAATGTCTGTTCCCTTCGCGGTATTGCTGTCAGTGATGATCGTACTATTGTTAGCTTTCTTTGTTTCCGTCTCCTCTCTTTCCAATACTACCTCATTTACCGAAGCACAAAAAATAAATGTATCATACGAAATTGATGTGAAAACATAATATACCAAAGAGGTTCATTCATTAGAGACTCCAATTCATTTTCTTAAAATGAGTGAGTTCTAGGATAATCTCTTCAAATGCATAAATAAGTAGCATCAATCATGCAAATGTTGACCTACCTTAATATGGCAATAACACAGTAGCAGTTTGTTAATCTTTGATTTTAAAGCAACTATAACTCAAAGCAAACCTTACTTAATTAGTATTGGATATATGCACTTTAGTTTTCCTGATTTCATGTATCAGTGTTTGTTCCACTTCTTTTTATAAATTGTTTGGATCTATAACCTAAATTGATCTTTGACCCATCCATATTCCATAACTTTAATCACCATCCTTAAACACTAAGAATTAAAAGGTCAAAATATCTTACTCAAAACTAAGGATAAGAGTAAGAACGTGGCTAAAGGACCAACGGTTAACCTGTGTAATTGTGAAGATTAGATATAAGCAATAATAAACTAAACTAGTTGTTTGCATTTTGAGGTTTTGAGGGCTGTTCTCTTCAAATTTCCATCTTTCTTTGTATTAATAAGCTACCTCTCTTATTTCCTACTCCATTCAGAAAAGAAAAAACAAAAGATTCAGGATTGGAAAACTCATTAAACGCAGCAAATTTAACTTCTTACTACTGTTTAAGTTTAGTACGTGTTAGCTTATTTAATTAGTTTATCTTTTATTTCTCTTACACTATCCTTTATTTGCTGCCAAAAGTTACATTATGACTACAACTAAGCCACCTGATCAGGAATTCCTTAATCCTTAGTTGAATGATAGCTTATGGGTTATAAATAGTTTAACAAGTCATTAGTTGAATTCCTTACTTCCTACATTTAAGTTTACCAATTCACAGTGTAAATTCTCCATGTAAAAGACATAAGTTGGGGCTTTAGATAAAATACATGGTGTATATGGTCAAAGAAGTTCAGATATTCTTTATGTTACAAATAAGAAAATGAAAATAAGACATTAAAAAGTTTATTTTTTAAACATCCGACAAAGGTCCAGCAATCTGTCACAATGGTGTTGCAAGTCCTATTGTATGAAGTAGAAATAATATGTCAAGGTGACTGTCATTGAAGGATCATTGGAAGCAAATTATATTATATTAAGTCAATTTCTGCTTTTGAACTTTTATTTTAAGCCATATGGAGGACTTCTCTAACAATGATAAAGGCTTATACAACAAAACAATAATGTGAGGGTCTAATAAAGTGAAATCAAAAAGTTCAAGAACCAAATACCTTTCCAAGAGTATAAGCTAATAAAACAGTAATGAGTAGTAGACCACAATTCACTAGCACACCGGAAAGAGAAGAACAATTGAACACAGCAACCCGAATTAGGTTCCAACAATTCATTTTATAATAGGAAGTAAACAAATGATACTTAATGCATCTATCTACTGCATATAATTTAGAATGTAAAATTATAGACATACATAATATAAATACAATATAACTTGCAATTGGCATTTTCAAAGTTTTTGCACATTACAAGTGTTCAGTAAAACTGTGAAGACTCCAAACATTATTATATAAATGCAAAATAACAGAGCAAAAGTTGTTTTTTTATGCTGCTTATATTAATTCTAACCTGTTAGTAACAACCTTGTTTTCAGGTTTCTTCACAAAATCACTGTCTGCTTCCTTCATAGTATTGCTGTAAGCTTTGGTCGTACTCCTGTTGACTTTCTTTGTTTCTCTCTCCTCTCCTTCCAATACTACCTCATTTACTGAAACATGGAAAATAAATATCATGCAAAATTGATTTTTTTAAGAACGATCACATCTGATCAACAACAGTAACAAAAACAAAACCTTTATCACTCTCTAAAACATAATCTTCCATATTTATACGAGCACCCAAAAGGAAAGAAACGATTCCATTTTTTTTTTATCAAAAACCTTGAAACCCACCTCCCCAAACTAACAACACTGAAACACAAACCCAAAAACAAAATCAAAGATTAAAAAAAAGGAGCAGCCTTTTAGGAGTGAACCATGAGGGCTGAGAAACCTTTTATGTGAATCTATAAACCCTAAATCTCAGATTAAGCAGAAAATCCTTTAACCCATTCAAAATCAAAGCAAATCAGAGAAAAATCAAAGAAAAATCAGTTAAGATTAAGAAGTTCACTCATCTAAATTAAAGCAGAATCCAACGCTTGATGGTAGAGAAATCTAGGTCGCAGCTGCTGTCGTCGAAAAAACAATGGGTCAATATAAACGGGTGAGGGATTAGCCGTTGAATGAAAAATGGAGAAACAAATAAAAAGGGTTGGCTAGTTCTTAAGTGATAAAAAGTATGGCAGCTTGTGTGTTCTCCATGAAAGAGGAGGGGCTTGAGAGAGAGATAGAGAGAGAGAGAGAGAGGGGAAAGGGCTCACTAGTTGAAAACGTATAGTCATTTGGGAGGGAAATGAAAAGGGAAATAAAAAGCATATGAAAAAAAGGGGAGAATGATTTGCCATTCCCGCTAATCCAAAAAGGAATAGATTATTCTAAAAATAATAATAATAATAATAAATAATAATTTTTTTGTTTTTTTATTCATACCGACGGAATTCCGCCGGTATGTAAAATTATTGGCCGGTAATTTTATCGGCGGATATCCATCCCAACGAATCCGCTGCTAACCTTAATATTCACCAACCATTTTTCAATACCGTCCCTGATTCGCCGGTAATCTGCAGCGTAATCAATTCCGCTGCTGTTCCGCCGGTAATCAACAACGAGATTGAATCCGCCGGTAATGTCTGTCGGTAATCCACGTTTTTTTTGTAGTGATTGTAGTTTGCTCGACTTCAATCGACCTTATCCCTATTTATTTTCCATGACTATAATGTGAAGGTTTTAATTTCTATTTAGTTTCCCTTCCTTATTCGGAAATGGAATATATGTTGGGCTAGGCCTCTAGGCCCAATTTTGAATTTATGGAAAAAGCCATAAATGTTTATCTTCAAAGAGCTTTAGAAGAGTTAAAGGCATCCCACATTGCTTAGAAATCATTTTATAGTGATATTGTTGATGCTTATAAAGAGGGTCCTTACACATTTGGATATGCCCCAAAGGGTATTCCACTTTTGTGAAAGGGTGAGGACCTAGTTGATGCTTGACCACCACATGCGTGTGCCGCCATCGTTGATCCGATCCAGGCCTGGTTGGGTTGGACTCTATATTTTTTTGGGAAAATAATAATATTTTTATTTAATTAAATACTTTTTATTTCTTAAACAACTCTATTTGCTTTCTAAATACGTCTTTTCAGTTCCCCACTTCCCTGATTTCTCTCCCACCTTCTTCTCCACCAAATCAGAACACCAACAACTCTTTTTGTTATATAAATAGTTATGTGATTCTTGTTTTTAAGGATTAATTTATTTCCTGCTTTCTAAAATTCGATACTAAGCTAATTTGAGTGTAGACAGATCGAGTTTGTACTGTGCAATACGAACTCCTATTATAAGTAGGTTGTTTTATCTTGGAGATGACCAGAAATTAATCTACTTGCACTTTTTGGCAGTTCCATGAACGTCTTAAAGAAAGATACATAGTTTGTGACTCTGTCCATTACTTTGTACGGTAATTCTCGTGCTTTTTCAGTTTCTATTCCAACAATGTCATAATCACCAATTGTTATACGAATTTTTTTTTGTGCATTGGCATATTAAGAAGGACTTCATAAGAATGAAACAATGTAAAGCTTAGGAGGAATATGGTTTGATTGATCTTAGGAATTATGGTAGAATATATCATAACCAAATTTATTTAGGAAGAACGAGCCCAATAAGCTTGTATTGTTTAGTTCCCTTTTTCTAATCATTTTCTGTTGAATATTACGGTTACATAATAAACCATAAAAAAAATTATGTGATTTATGTCTATATATAAGGTTATAATTTGCTGTTGAAAAATGAACATATAAACTACTCGTTGAAAATCAATAATTTAGTGGTTTTAATTAATAATTAACCTATTATTTTTTTAGAGTGTGTGTCGTCTAGGAATGTAAATGGGGCGGAGATTCTCTGGTGATCCGTCCTGATGGGCACAGGGAATCCCCGATAAGAATCCCCATGGGACAGAGATGTGGATAGTTTTATCCCCTATGATGGGGATGGGGTGGGGATGGGAAAGGTATCCCCATCCCCGTCTCGTTAATCCTCGATGGGGGGATCCCTGACTATTTCCCGTGATAATTGATTTTTTTAGATGATTTAAGTACATTTTAGTTAGGTGATTGATTGTTTTCAATATTTAGTTTTTGTGGTTTGGAAAATTTGAGAATGATTGTTGATGCTTGGTATTATTAGCTACGGATTCTTAAATGTTTTAAGCATTACTATTTTTTTAAACATAAATGGTGACTCCCCGCGGGGAACGGAGAATGGGGAATAGGGAAAATTTTTTGGAACATATGTAAACGGGAAACGGAGATCCCCGTGGGGACGGGGATGGGGACAAATTTGTCCCTATTTAACTCGTGGTGACGGGGATGGGGAATCCCCAACTAGTCGGGGAACGGGGATGGGAAATGAATTCTCTATCCCTTTTACATCCCTAGTGTCATCTCTTATTATAGGGATAAAAATATGTTATTGTTATATGAGGACCACAATAGCCTAAGGCAATAAATTTGATTTGAAAACTATATATATATATATAATCAAATCATAATAAGTAAGTTGTTGATTAGACAAGTATACTTGAAAGGTTTGACATAAAATAGATTAGAGAAGTACAAATTTATGTGAACAAGAAATGATTGAAATGCTAATGGAGACAAAATAAAAATTTGTAGAGAAAGGATCCAAAAGCAATAGCAAGTAAAATAGCCAAGAATTGAAGAATCCACTTTGTGTTTATTTTGGAAATGGAAGCCAAAGTTGTTGTTGTTGTTTTCTTCTTAGGCAAGGTTACATATAGGATTCCTGCTTTTGTAAACTTTGCATGAATTCCTTCTTTCTTGATTTTGTTGCCAATCTTTATTTCTTTTCTGAACCGCCTTCTAACTTCTTCTTCATTCTTCACCCCATACTCTCCACTTATCATTAGAATGTTGTTCTCAATCATTCTAACCTTAAGCTCTTCTTTTTTAAAATCTATATAACAAAAAAATATATAATAAGTAGATGGGAATTTATAAATTTCTAAATGAGAATGAAAAATATGGTCAACAAGCATCCGAGACTCATCATCGTTCTAATGTTGATGGATCTAACCGCCTTATCTTTCATTTCAATGCATGAAACTTTTGATTTCTTTTATTAGAGCAAAGGAAGCTATCAATTTGGTCCGATTGGAACTAGTTCACTGTGATAAGCCATTCACAAATTCGTATTTTACGCTAAACCTCTAATGACCAAACTAGTCAGATTTGAACATAAAAATCAACAAAACTTATTTATTTCATAGAAAATTGCATTTCTAAAAGTTCGAAAAGCAAAAATTTTTATATGTACGATGTAGCTATAGAAAAATTGTAAAAATTCAAACTATAAAAAAAATACAAACAAAATGGATAATTTTTTTTATTGAATTAGATGTTTATAACCAATTAATTTCGTAAGCATGATAAAAAAAATTAAAAGGTATAAATTTAGCTCTCTATGGTTATCGTGGGAGCGAATGTAGCCCACACGTACAAAAACGGTGTAATTTTAAGTCTCATTAACGAAAAAAATAATATTTTTTATGTGCAATTTCATGTTACGGACACCTTCTATTCTACATCTTTTTGTCATCCAATAAGTTTAAAAGTTACGCATCTTTTATTAATGAAAAAAGAACCAATCAGCTTTCGTTAATAAGACTTAAAATGATACTTTTTGTTAAATTTAAAATTGCATTGTTTTATAAGTGAGAGCTAAATTCGATTTCTCGGAATAACCATAGTACTAAATTCAACAAAATCGAAATTACTAGATGCTCAAAATGTTTTTTTCTTAAAAAAAAAAAGGTACCTGGGAGATAGACTTCAAGTATGTCAAAGTCGTCCTGTCTTTGCCATTCGCATAAGGGTTCGAAATCTTCAAAAATGTTAGAGCAGTTGGCTGCCATTTTCTTTTGTTTTTTGGGAATTTTGTGATTTTGTTTGAACACAAGAATATTTATAGATCATGTGCAGAAAGAAAGAAGAGTTTGGTTAGTTTAGAAGGTTTTCTCATTGGAGGGAATATTTCTTTTATGGTTTTCTCAAGGAAGTATATATTCTTTTTCCCTCGTATTACATACACATCTCGCCTTTATACTTCTTAAGCTTTTCATTTCTGGTAGAGTTTTCTTTTTCATAATCATATGTTAGAAATATCTATTCTAAATTTCCAAACACATATGTATTGACACTCTAGTAAATACTATTTTAAATCCAACATGTCCTCGCATGCTTACACACAAGAATGTATCCATATATATAGAATTTGAACCTAGACTTTTCCGCCAAAAAACCTCTCATACTCATAGGAGGCGAATATAAACTCGCTCACGTGGCATTTACGAAGCACGGACCACACCCGAGAAAGAGAACATGTGGAGTCACCATAGTGAACTGCTCGTTACGACCTCATCTTGAGGTCTTGGCTCGGGAAGTCTCTAAAAACCTCGTCAAGGATCCACTCGTTACAACAATTACGCTCGATCTCATACATCATGGACTTAGTAGGCTTGAAGGATATTGAGCTCTAATATACAGACACACGTTCACCTATCGACATGTGAAACGTAGCACGTCCCGCTCCTAAGCTTATAACCATCTTCTACACCTCAATCACCTAGAGTAAGGCGCTACTCCAGATACGCTATTTCATTCATTCATTAAGCTTACATTACAGTTTTGATTTACTATTGTGTTCATCCTCGAGTCTTCTCTCAAATCTGATTTAGGCATCAAAGCAAGTTAGTCGGACTCTGCCCCCCTTTGACCTTATTTCTGTCCAGTTGCAGGTTTACAAGTAGACTTATAGGATTCAACCATATCCAATTGGTGCAGTGACCGTGTAACAGACATTTCAATGACTCACTTAAATAGTGAAGGAAAATAGGAAAACACAGGGCAACAGAAATATAATTTTTTTTACCTATTTCCTTTAACCAAGATCCGTTAAACGTTATTTCATATAAAGCGGGATAGAACGAAGTACCTTAATTGACGATCTATCTACAGTTGCAAACGAAATGCCCACAACTCTTAATCCCGAGTTTCACAAGCACAATCAAACAAACAATCAAACGATTAGAATCTCAACCAAAGAATAACAATCAATAAAGATTGTCTCTAACAAATCAACACAAGATCAAGGAAAGAGAAACAGAGATAGAAATTAATCGATTGGAGACAAGCGGAATAATTTCTTCCTCAAACTAGGGTGGCCGAATTCCAACTCTTGGGATGCTATTAGGGTTGGTCGAAATTCTCATATAGGGGGTATATATTGCCTCTTGAATCTAAACCCTAGTTAGATTGAATTAGGTCACTTAATTAGAGTCTTATTCCAAATAATACTCTTATTAATATTATATATCTATCATTATATCTAAATATAATAAATAATATTTATTATTGATAGGATAATAATTAGAGATATAATCACATTAAACCTCCTAACTTATTTATCTTATAATTAATTTAACCACAATTATAATCCAATTATAATCATCTAAATAAATTAACTAAAATATATACACATTATATATATAAAATTCGGCCCCCCTTTTAATCCATAATTAAACAATTTTAATCTTCCATTCATTAATTACTATTATGTCATCTTTTGGTTCCAAGTCTTATGTGTGACCCATTAGGTTCTTATTGCTACTAGCCGTATACACCTATTGAATTAATTTCCAAAATTACATTCAACCTTTTGTATATCGGAATGAGTGAGTGGACTGTGAATAGCAGAACCATAAACATTCCCTCATAGCTATAAGAAGACAGGCTGATTCTGTCGTTGACCTTTCCGTATTAGGTCTAGTATAATCTGATCCTTCACCAACTATATCCTCGAAAGAATCTTATAACTATGGATAGTGTCAAGTCACATATAGCGAGACGTTCATTTTACTTGTTCAGGTAGAGTTAACTCCGAATGGATACATTAAGTGAAATCTCCATTTCAACTCTTAATCTATTACCTTGCAAGGATTTGGAGTCAAGTCTTCCACAAGTGATCCTTGGATATATCTCCCATTTATCAGGAGTGACGAATGTTCAATCCAATATTAACTATTCTGCAATTACTTCGTGTGATACCCAACGCCTGCTCGCACACACCCTAGGGTCCTCCCTATTATGGATCGTGTTTGAACAAAGTCAAAGTATCACACTCCATGATTCAGAATCACTAATTAACATTTCTTTGAGTCTGAGGATTACTTATACCTACTAATACCAATGTGATGAACATGTGACATAAGATAGATCCATTCATCCTGTTATCTCAAGTTCGGTCCCCAATCCTAATAAACTCCTTCACCGGATCCATGTAATTGTCCAGATATCTCCATATCTGAAGCTTGTGAGATCATCTCTCTATTCATAACAGAAGACACTATTACATGCAAGTCTCAACAGTATTATGTCAATCCCTATTTAAACATATTACTTAACTTGGGGTGGTTTTAAGTTTATTAGTTTATTATAATGTTTGGTCTCGCTTCATGCTTGTATAAACACTTTATAATCACTTTAAATAAACTTTAGGATTTTCTTTTATTTGACTTATTTAGTTCTTAAAAGGTGACCGCCTTTATATATAGTTGAAAACAAACTATATCTTATTAAAACAAATGATATAAAAGAACAATTCATTTACAGCTAGTTTATATCCTACAACAATTGACTATAGGACATTAAACCCCAACAAATAGTTCCATTCAACTTCCCTCCTCTAGTACACTCCCTGAATCTGGAGTCTAGAGAACGATGGAAGCATAAGTGCACCGATAGCTTCAGGTCATTTACGATCTAGCTCGAAAATGGTGGAGGATGTTGAAGCCTTAGAGCCACAATAACAAAGACTCTTAGACAATCTCTAGATGATTAGTAGAAAATCTCAGATATGTCCATGATGTATTCAGCATAATACGAGAAGAGCATGCCATCCAAATGGCAGATGTCAAAAAGAAGCTAGAGATATCTTTTTGTTGAGGCAGTTGGCCGTCATGACGCTGTTCGCTCCTTCAACCTTCAGTACCTTGACATGCATGGCTTCCTACTAGAATCTTTCCACGTACGTAGTCTTGAGGGGTTCTTTTTCATGTGGACCAAGTAGTTGAGATACTGCATGGTTTTGATCTCAATAATGGATGTTACAAAGTGGTGGGTGAATAGCCCTAACATCTCCTTAAAGTTGTTGATAGTCTCGGTGTTGAGCTGCTCATACCAGTAGGAGGCAGCACCCTTTAGGGTAGTAGGAAAGCAGCACATCACAATGTATGTTATCGTGGTAGTGTCCATAGCCCGCTTGAAGTTTTTTATATGAGTAGTGGGGTCTGTTTTCTCGTCATACTCTTTTAACAATGGATATTTGAACCCTCTTATCACGGGCTCGATCATGATTTTCTTGCACACTGGTATTTCTACCTTTGTTATGTTGGGATGTTTCGAGTCAATCCCTACTTCACCGATTGTGCTTTTAAGTTTATCCATTTATTGCCTCAAATTTGGCCTCAGAATCCTCATATTTATTGGGAGGTTCCTTTCCTTGGGTGCCCATCGATCTCGAGTCCTAGGCTCGGCTACCCTTTCCTAGCTGACAGATTGAGACTCGATGGATCTATGTATAGTTCTTCTTTAGTTTGTATCCGGAGTCCTCCTATTTGGGGAGGGTCGCTTTTCTTCTCTCACTCGGGTTGATCTTTTGAGGGATTGCTTGTTATCATTCTTTCCTTTCCTTACATAGGGAGTCTTATTTTCCCCTCGACTGTGCGCCTAAATCCTTTACTCATTCCTTAAAGGACTCGTCTCGCCGATGATAACAGCTTCGGATAGTATGATGCTGATGGCGTAAAGTCTAGGTGGTAGAGTTTCTTACGATGAAATGTATATATTATGAGTGCGGACTCTATGTCTATGGATGTGTTCTTTATAAATTGCTCTTAACTCTTCTAGACGTTACGACTACTTAGGGGCAAGTGTACCCCGTCGTATCAAGTAATAATCCGGTTAAGACCGGGTATCGAATCCACGGGATTTATAATTACAAGTATTAGACGACTCGGTTTCGTATGTTATTTAAGCGACGATTACTTTGGGGTGAAGTAAGACACAACTACACACTATTCCTAACTATTGGCGACACAGATTTATGTAATGGAAGACTCCACGGAGTGATATGGGTGACGATAAGTTATAAATTTAATATGCAATAACTCCGAATATATTCGGTTGACGATTTACTCTTGCAAAGACGACTACGTGTAGTTCGACCGACCCGTGAAGTACTTAGACTACGTGGTTCCTAGTCAAGACGTGTCTAATGCTGGGGATCAGAAACTAGGGCCCGTAAGTTCCGTGGCTTGTCAATTCCTACGGTTTCCGGTTTGTCACTTCCGGTAAGGCAACACCTATATGAATCCCTAAAGATAACCCGAATGGCGTCGGAAATCGCATTCCCCTACACAATAGTCAATTACGAGTATCAAAACAAGTAATAAACATCGACACGTATATAGAAACGGAAATTTCAAATCACGTATTATAAATATGGAAAGCATAAACGAGGAATACAACCAAGCCTAGTACATAGGAAGAGTGCAAGCTAATTAGCAAGCGAAGAGGGAAGAATCGGCCCTCGGAACTAGCCAACCGGACTCAAGGCCGTCTCTTAAGACTTGGAGGTGGAACTCTCGAGCTTGGTGACGAAATGATGAAGCGGAACGTTGATGGAATGCCGGAATAACTGAACAAGCTCTCGAGGTGGGAGAGTTTTATTACATAAACTGAATCTATTCTATCCAAAGAAATAAGAGGTAGCTATGTACAAGGTGTCAAGAGATTTCTAATTGAGTGCTAGTCACTCTTATTTATACATCAAGCTAGGGGCAAAAATGTAACTTCACAAGGTGCAAGTACGGAGCAACATCATTGAGTGCAGAAATCACATAATACGCCCCGCGTATGGTGAGGCACACCCCGCGTATATGCCCATTCCGTCAGAAATCTCCTGCATGTGGACCAATTCTATGTCTTGTTGTCTCAAACACGCCCTGCGTAGCTGAAGTACGCCCCGCGTAAAAGATGATACGCCCCGCGTATGGAGAGTTGACTCTGGGAGACAATGCAGTCTGACTTTCAGGATTAGGCCAATTATTTCTGACATGTGTCATACGCCCCGCGTAGGGTGGCATACGCCCCGCGTATGCTGAGTCAATTCCACATGGTGTCTGCGGATAAGGCAATTATTGCTGACACCATGTTTTACGCCCCGCGTAAGGGATGATACGCCCTGCGTATTTGAGTAGATTTTTGCTCCTTTCTCGTACCTGAAATACAAATCTTAAGAGCCGAGTTAGCTTGACGTTTTTATTTCCTAAACTAATCAAAAACATGGAAAATTAACTGAAGGTACGGAATTTATTCTTATTTCTTTATTCTATCAAAACACTTTATTTTTGTAATTAAACTTATTTATTTTATCCAAAATCAACCCGTAAATCACGCTAAAAGATAGGGGTAAAATACCCCTATCAGATGCCCACTAAGCAGTTGGTATTCTCAGATTTATTCATGTACCTAATAGGCTCCTCTACTATCTCCAAATTTTCTTTAACCTTGGGCATTTGGATGACGTGTTCTTGTCAGATGACGCTTACAATGTCATGGATAGATCCCAGATTTTTTACCAGTCGTCGAGAGATTGCATCTAAAAGCCTTTTTTGTTAGGCGTCTAGGGCTTTAGTGTCCTTTATCATATCCAGAGCCACATCGTGATCTGCCTGAAACTATCATCGTACTTCTTCTTCCATCACAATCTGAACTCCAGATGTAGGGAGTGCACTGGAGGATGAAAGTTGGATGGAGCTACTTAAGCGATTCATTGATGTGGTTGTTCCACGCTCATCGTACCAATTTTATGTGGTTGAATCCTGAAAGTCCACTTAGAGACCTGCAATTGGACAAAAACAAGGTCAAAGGTAGGTCGTTGTCCGACTACTCACTCTGATGCCTAAGTCAGCTTGAGGTAGGACTCGAGGATGAACACAACAATAAATCAAAGTTGTAATTTAAGCTTAATGAACGAATGAAGTAGTAGTGTAATTTAAGATGAGGCTGTTGGTCCCTTATAACGTTACAAGTATAGTTCCAAAGGGGGGTTAGGAACTATTTAAAATTTTTAAGCTAGGGCAGACTTCTTTTTGTGAGAAAAAGGTTTGGACAGCGGCGCTGAGTGAATAACAAGATACTGGCTTAGTCAACTAGTGACTAGGTCAGATTACTTGAGTCAGGAGATAGCACTTAGAGTCTATTCCTGAGCTCAACTATTCAATGCGCACAACTCAGCTTGACCTCTTTTCTTGGTCAGTTTTTGTTTAAGCAAGCAATAAATATGTAAAGGAGTTAAAGGTTAGAAATATGTTACTCAGCAGATTTATCCAGGTTCGGCCTCCAAGCCTACGTCCTGTCCCCGGAACACGTTCCGAGATTTCGAATTCTCTACTGAGCTCTTTAATGGTAGAGCATCAAACCTTTTACAATCTTAGCAACTGAGTATAACAAGAGTACCTTCCTCTATACCTCTACTCAATCCTAATCTCTCGCTGAGTACTATAACCGAGTACTCAGCCTCTCCTTTCTAATCTATAGAAATGATAAGTGTTTGTCCTAAACAATGATTGCTAAGACACCTTAGATGATTGAATAATCACTCTAGACTTTTACACAAAAGATATGAAATTTAGTGTAAGATTGCTTTGCTTTTTCTTGCAGAACTTTGCGTAGAAATTTGGTCAGCGTAATGGCTTGATCAAGTTCTGTATTGAATGAAGCAACTGAAGGGCTCTATTTATAGAGATGTCTGAGGTGTCGGTCATTTCGAATTTCGAAATAACCGTTGGAGGGAAACGGCTTCCTGTCATTGTCATCTTGTCTTGCTCAGAGCTCTCGGCCAATCAGATTTGAGTATCTTCTGTCCTCGGTCAGCTTTTGGTCAGCTCGGCAGAATGTCTCTCCATTTATGGTAATGTCAACTAGACAGCATACTGTGTCTTCTGAACTTTACCCAAAGTGGAAACACTTTGTCTGGAAGTCGTTCTTAGCCAGCTGCTGTCTTGTACTCTTTGTCGAATCAACTCAGTAGCTTCGTCCCGAAGTTGTTCCATGAAGGTCTTCTAGATCCTTCTTCCGCTGAGTTGCGTTTTGTTCATAACGACAACGTTTTTAGATACGTGGGTCGAGTTGCCTTTAAACTGTTTGACTTGGGCTTTGACTTCCGTATTGGGCTTTGGGCCTTTTAATCTTTGTATCTTATAAACAATTTAACTCAATATTGAACAAACACATTAGTAGAATAAATCAAAGCATTTAAACTTAGTGTGTTTAGAATATGTTTTTAATTATACTTAAACAATTTTGTCAAATCAAAATTATGTGGAAAGGTGTTTCAACAAACTCCCCCATTTTGATGTTGGCAAAACTATTCAGCGAAGAACTCAGTATTGAGCTCCCCCATGATAGTTGACCTATTATAGCTTAGCAAACTCCCCCGTCAGGGTTGAGCTACTGACTTAGTTTTACTCTAAACATTTGAAGGTTTAATCGAGTAAGTCTAAGGTCAGTTTACAGATATAGGTCATCTCATGGAACATATTCTATTTTACTCAGTGTTTAAGCGGAAGATATAGCATTCAGAGGGCGCTGAGTAATTTGTTGTTCAATGAGTTTTATAAGACAATGTTATATAAACATACAAGTCAATGTCAAACATGTTATCAGCATTGGATGTGATTGAAGATACATAATAATTTAATACTCAGCATCATATATAATAACTCATAACTCAGTTTTTTTTTGGATAACAAGATGCAAGTATTTATATTACTAGAAGTAGTCAGCATATACAACAAAAGAAAATCATAAACATCGAGACTACAAACTTAGCATAACTAAGCTAGCCTAAATTCTATTTCTTTTTCTTTTGCTTAGACTGACTATGCTCATGCTGTGTTCTAGCTTGTTCTTTCTCCCCCGTTTTGTCAGCATCGGGAGGAGGAATCCTAAAAGCGTCGGTTAAGATGGCTCTAGTCAGTTCCGTGGACAGCGTCTTAAGTCTATCAGCGCTTTCATTGACACCATCAAAAATAGCAACTCCATCATCTGATACCTCGGCGGGTATATTGAGTTCAGCAGCGCTGATCATGCTTACTATGAAAGCTTGAGATTTACCTATCCAGGTAAGCGCATCGGTCAGACCAGCAACGACTTGATGAAAAGTCTTCAGTAAGGATGTGTCGTAGTATTGACGCTGAATGTTGCTGTGACGTACATGGTTGAAGGTTTGTCTGGTGACAGACAGTATTTCATTTTGCTTCATGGCGTCAGTGTCCATCTCCTATTTGTTCAAGTTCAACAGTCGAACAGCCTCACCAATTTGCTCTACTGAGCACTGAGAATAGGAGACCATTTGCTCATTGGTCTTGATTTGCTCGGTGTGAAGCTGAGCAAAGAGCATTTTAACTTCATTAGAAGTGGCATAACGCGTGTTCGCAGCTGACAAAGTCTGAACTTGTTCTTGAAGAGCGTTGAGATGTTGAACTATTGTCAGCTGGATCTCAGCCAGCTTTGCGATGGAATCCTGTTTAGCTTGCTGTGCTTGAAAGGTAACGATGACACTCAGCAAGTCCTTGAATCCCTTAACTTCGTTGAGAAGCTGAGTTACATGGGAGAGCTGAGTTGTCTCAGCAGTAGAAGACCCAGCAGTAGGTGGAGTGGTTTGATGAAGGTCTTTGATTAGAGTTTGCACCGAGTCAATGATTCTTTTACCAGACTCGGTGGCATGCAAGTAGCTAAGAGAGCCTTCATGAACTTGCCTGGTTTCCTCAGTTTGACCGGTTGGAAGAGGAGTTAGTGGAATCACATGGTCAATGACTGGAAGTGTGTTTCCAATCTGCACTTGAGTCTCAGGTAAAGCTGGTTGATCGGCAGAATTGTTGATTGGAGAAGAAGTGATCTGAATGCTGTCTGTGCTGACTGGAGCAGGGATGTTTTGAGTCAGCACAATGCTTGTTGTAACAGCATTGACGGGAATTGGCTCTACTTGGCTTGTAGAGTTAGCAGAAGCATTTAAGTCGGCGTGTTTGTTTGGTGAAGAAACAGAGGCTTGCTTTTCAATGGAAGCCGATGGAGTAGAAGTTGGTTGTTTTCTGAAAAATTTCAGCTTAAGCTTAGAAGGGTCTTGGGTCGGCTTCTGGATGACAAAGTCAGGGACAGTTGGAGGAGGAGTGTCAATGACAGACTTCTGACTTGCCTTGATTAATCTTCTTCTTGGAGGAGGAGTGTCAGCTTGTATAGATTCTCCTGAGTGAGAGGGAGAGGTTTCCTCTTGATCAGCATTAAGCTGGTCAGCTTGTTCTTGTTCATCTCCATCAGCTAACTCAGTGTTGGCATGCTCAGCATCAACATCGCTAGCTATCTCCTCGGTGTCCTCAGCGTCATCCTGACCGCCTTCTTCTTGTTCTTCATCTTCTTCACTATCGCCATCTAACTCTTCCTCAACTTGTGCAATAAACTGATCGTCCAGATGCACATCATCTTCTTGATGCTCAGCTATAGTTCCTAGACACTGTGTGTAGTGAGAATCACCAGGAACAACTACGTCAGTAGGAATAGCATCAATAGGAGTCAATGTAGAAGACTTCTGCTTCTTTTGAGGTTGCTCATAAGCATTTGTTCTTTCCTCAATTTCAGGCTCATCTTGCCTGCTCCTTTTCTCAGCTGACTTAGGTCTCTCCTGACCTGGTTCAGCAGCTGACTTTGACTTCTTGGCCTGAGGCTCAGCCTTCTTTGAAGGGGTCACAACAGCTTTCCTCTTGCGGGCAGCTGGAGCCTTTGTCCTTTGGCTTTGCTTTGGAGCTGTTTCCTCAGCTTGTTGTTCAGCAACAGCTTTTCCTTTCTTTAGTGGCTGATTGAACTTCAAAGCCCTCAGCGAAGCCGCAGTTATCTCAGATCCTCTAGCCTTAGTTTCCTCAGATAGATCAATTTGATGATCTAAGAGGATTCTGGTGATGAGTGATCCCAGCCTGAGCGTTCCAGTGCTCCTTATGAACCCAGCAATCAAGAATACTGGTATGTTGATCGGCTTGTATGTCAGCATATGCCATATGAAGCATTGCTCAAAATTCATTGCTGAGGTAGTGCAGTTGATCTTGGGATAAATGAAGTAGGTCAGCAGATAGTGAGCCATCTTTTGGTGCTGACCCATTGAGGTGCTTGAGACTTCTCTAGAGTGGCCAGCAGGCTTACAGAAGGTGGTATCGTACCCAGTACCTTCATGATCTCCAGATCGCCTCAGCTTTGTTCCCTCATTCTTCAACTTCAGTAAGTTAGCGAGGTAAGTAGGGTTTATGAAAATGGTCTTTTCCTTTACCACAGTTACCAGATAGTCATGGTTATCATCAGCAACTCGGAGATTGTGGTAGAACTCCCTTACTAGGTCAGGATAGGTGTGATCCCTAATGGAGAACAGCTCGGTCCATCCATTTTGCGATATCCATTCGTAGAAGGGTTGCTCGGATGTCACGAAGTTCTCAGAAACCCATCGTGAAAAGTCTACTTTCCATTCGCTAATGTCTTCAAATACCTTGGTATAGGTTCTGGCCTTAGTCGGCTTACCCTTAGTTGAGGTAGCTTGGCCAGCTTTGCCTTTGCTCGGCGTGGTGACCTTGGTGGTTTCAGGCACAGTAGTTTGCCTGGAGGGTTCATCGGAGCTGGTCTTAGGGTGACCGGCACCGGAGATGTTGATGGAAACTCTAGTCATTGTTTCAGAAAAGGATAGGGAAGCTTTGAGAGTCTTAGAGAGAGAGAATGCTTTGCCAGAGAATTTGGTAAGTGTAAAGAAAATAAAAATGGGGATTTACCCATTATTTATAGCGGTGAAGAGTGGATCTTATCGAATCCATATGTCAGTTTTGCCTTGGGATTGTCAACCGACAAAGATCCTGGCTTTTATGACACATTCGGCGCATACGTCATCCTAGGTGGCTATTCGCGTGCTTTTGCATTTAATGCAACAGATCTAACACTCAGCGTTTAGAATACTAAGCGTTTTATATTCTGAGTGGTCAGTAGTATATGAAAGGATGATTTCTCAGTTTGATATTACTACTCGGTGTGCATACTTACTCAGTATTGATATGTATTTTGTGTTAAGTACTTAGCATAACAATCACTCAGCATGCATTTGCATAAATCATTCAGCATAGTAATTCACTCATCATAAATTTACATTTTAGAATAGGAATTTACTGAAGAGGATTAAACATACCAATGGCTTCTCTCAGTATGCTGAACTGTTCACGAGCCAGTGGCTTTGTGAAGATATCCGCAAGCTGCTCATCCGTTGGGACGTAGGTCAGCTTTATCTCACCCTTGAGTATATGGTCTCTAATGAAGTGATGCCTTATGCTGACATGCTTCATTCTGCTGTGTTGAATTGGGTTCTTTGATAGATCAATTGCACTTTTGTTGTCGCATTTGACCTCAATTGTCTTTGTTTGAACACCATAGTCTTCCAGCTGTTGCTTAATCCATAGGACTTGAGCAACACAGTGGCCAGCAACAATGTACTCAGCTTCAGTGGTAGACAAGGCTACTGACGCCTGCTTCTTGCTGAACCAGGACACAAGACAGCTTCCTAAGAAATGACATCCTCCAAAGGTGCTTTTCCATTCTAGCTTGTCTCGACCATAGTCAGCGTCAGTGTATCCAACGAGTGTAAATCCATGAGTGTTGGGATACCATAAACCTGCGTTCACTGAGCTTTGCAAATATCTAAGGATTCTTTTTACAGTTATGTAATGAGATTCCTTAGGGTTAGATTGATATCTAGCACAGTAGCATACTGAGAACTGAATGTCCGGTTGTAGACACCGAGTCGGAGGACCTGTGATGAAAACTTGTAAACAAGACGGTCGAAGCGGTTGATTCCGGAAGTTTTAAAACAAAAATATATAATAAGAAAAGAAAAATTAATGTGAGTCGCGGTCGTCAAGTGGACGGCTCACGAGTGCTCAGCGACGTGGTGCGAGCGTCTAGCGACAGCCGACGCGTGTCCGACGACAGTTGGACGCGCGCCCAGCAGCGCGGGGCGCACGCTCGACGTCCGTTGGGCGCGCGCTCGACGACCGTGGGGCGCGCACGCCCGACAGCCCGGGCGCACACCCGACGGCCGCTGGACAGGCGCGCCCGACAGCCGCTGGGCGAGCGCCAAGCGACGTTGGGCGGACGGCCGATGATTGTCGGGCGAACGCCCAACCATGCTGGGCGTTCGCCCAACTAGCTTGGGCGTTCGCCCAACTGACTTTGGGCGACGCCCAATTTTCTTCGGGCGTCGCCCAAAGTTCCGGGGATCCATTTGCCTATATAAGGCACGGATCCCCATGCATTCAATGGAGACTTTTGGAGAGGAGCTTCTCACTCTAAATATTTTTAGAGAGAGAAAATCTTTTTTTTGGGAAAAAACATTTTTTTCCTAAAAATTCCAAATTTCCTAAAAGTTAAAATTTTACCAAAATTACAAAAACACCGGAAAAGCACGATTCGTGGAATCAACCGACTTCAGTCGTCAATACCGAACTTGAGGTATTATCCGAGGACTAGACTCGTTTTATTTATTTCATTTATTTTATTTTCTTTATTTATCTTTATGTTATAATTTTATTTATTTAGTTATTCATTTATTTATCGCGTTTTATTTAATTCTTCGTATTTATTTATCCCGTGTTAAATAAAAATTCGGTTTTGTTTTAAAATAAAAAAAAACCTCGTTTTAATATCCCAATACGAACCATGATCCGATTAAAAGGTAGTTCGGGTATTAAAAACGTTGTAATTATAAGTTTTGAAAAGACATTTCCGAATAACGTTTTAAAATAAAAACGTCGTTTTAGGAAACTCCGTTATAGACCATGATCCATTTTTGGTAGTTCGGAGATCCAAAACGATTGAATTAGATTTAATTTAAAGCTTTTGAACGAATCTGGAAAGTTTTAGAGTGCTGCTATAAATCTGCCTTTTCTGTCACTAACAGCAGATTGGCGATGGATTTTCCGTCGGTAGTCTGCTGGAAAACGAAAATTCATCTTTTTAGCCCATTTTCTCAACCTTTTGGCATTTGATTCTTATATATATGTATATGTAATTATGTAGTATGTTTATTAAAATTATTTTGGAGGTCTATAACTAATAATTATGTATTATATATCTATCCATTTTCCATTTCAACTTCACTTACATTAATTTGGCTCTTTGTAAAATTACATGTATATATATAGTTTTGTGGGTTTCATTATTATTGTTGGGAGGTTATTGATTTAAACCTTTGGAACAATTCAGTGATAAATGTTTTTGGGTTGTTAGGGGTTATTTCCTATATATGTTAAAGGTTATTTCCTTATGTAAAAACTATTTTTGGGTCAAATGCTGTTTTCTTATTTATAAACATTACGCATTATTTTTACAAGTTTTTAATTAGGATAATAAGTATACTATTCTTAGTATTATTTTCCTTTTTGTTGGTACATACCCATAACTATAGTGTATACTAGGTTTTACCTTATTTTTAATCTATAGGTGTAAATACCATTTTTATCCCAAATGTATCTATTTTAAAATGTATTTATTGGGGTGAATTTTGGGCTTAATTTGCTAATTGTTGTAATTATGTTCAAGTAAAGGTTAGTTGAGTGAAAAAGGGGAAAATAAACCACAAAAAGAGATTTTAATTTGGTTATTTAAATTAAAGCTTTTCTAGATGTCCCTAAAGCGTAAATAACATTTTCTTGTCATTTTTTTAAACCATTTCCAAAATATCACGTTTTAAAACCTTAATTCGTTCCAACGACGGATTAAGCGAACCTTGTAAATAAAATTGCTTTTAATTGTAAATAATAGAGTTTTTGAATTGTTTTCCTAATTAAATGGTTTTTGTACAAAATAAATTGACTTGTATGTTTAATCACGTTTTCTTGTTAAAGCTTTTATCTCAACATTTTCAAACGCTCGAGTCGTTCCAACGGCGATTCGAGTGAACGTCATTAACGGGGTTTTGAAACGTACCTAAATCGTTCCAACGGCGATTAAGGTACGAACCATGTAAATAAACTCATTTTTGGGAAGTGAGTTTAGTTTAGAGTTACTGTGTAATACGAAGCATAAATCACATTGTAAACAAATCAATTCTTTCTTCTCCCCCTCTCTCTCCTATGTATTTTGAACTGATGTAAATGGGTGATTCTTTACCAAAATGGCTTTCGATAATATATGCTCAAAACGGTTTTCAAAATAAGAAAAGGTTTCAAATGAATTTTAAACTTAAAGAAATATGCGATTAGTCCGTTATCGCCTAACACGCTGAGTAGGAGGCCGGTGGTTCATAACCGGGTGATGTTGGGGTGCCTAGTAGTTTCCTTTCTCCGGAAAGGAGCTAGCCTTCTCGGCTCGTACCTAAGTTTCTCGAACCCTCACCGGTCTCCCGCAAGGGATCAGTGTTCATTTTTCCATTCGTGGGTGGCGACTCTTCCATACTCCGAGCTCCGGTCCTGCCGAGCAACTTGATTCCACGATTGGTTGCTTTCGGCGCCAATCACCGCTTACGTCGCCATAAGGTGTCCACCCCCCGATCCGCCCGGGAGATTAGGTCGTGGCACCTCGTCTAACAAGTGGCGACTTTGCTGGGGAAGCGAGAAATTTGATTCCGGAAGGCGTGTATTAAGCCCTTAACGGGGATGGATCGTATTATTTCTTTTCGTATGCATTCATGTGCATTATTGCAAACCTTTTGGGTAATTTCCGCGAAACCTCTAGCGAGAGTCCATTCGTCGCTCGAAAGAGGCTAGCGTAAGTTCCCCCTTACAGTAAGGCGCCAAAGGGTCCCCATCCATTCGTTAAGGGCGAATTTATGCGGTCCTGTGAGGTCCTGCGATCAGCCGTGTCAGCATATAGTAGCCTTAGAATTTGCCATAGGATTATCCGTTACCATTTTTGATGTGATGAATGAATCAGTTCGTGTTTTCAAATTGCCATAATACGTGTCTAATCCTAAAATATGTAAAGGAAATGAAACGATACGTTAATATATACTCTTAAACCGATGTATAAACTACCCCAAAACATCAAAACGATTCGAACTAAAGACGACTTAGTCATCTCGTATGAATGAACTTGTGCGACCCGCCTGGTCCCTTTCCGTGTCCCGAAGAAGGCACATGTTCAGGAAATACGTTGTGACGTAAGCACGTATTAGTTCAAGTTGGTTTGATATTAAGGATAGTTATATCTCAGTTCAAAAGACTATATTAACAGTAGCCGTTATTCACATTCTTTGGATACGTTAGGATAAAACGAGATTATGACAAAACGAAAACGAAGAACATTTCTATTTTGAACAACCCCGTTGTAACGTAAAGAGTTTCATAAACATGGCCCGTCCCTTCCGAATAAAAAACAAACTCTTACGTTACGCCTTGTGTTGTTCTTAAGAGAAATGGACGTGTCCACAAAAGTAACTAACAAAATAAAAGAAAAGCAAAAATAGACAAACGACCAAAGTCATTCTGTATCTACGATATATATCCGTCCCGAGGGTAGTTAAAGAAAATGAACCAATATCGTTAAATACGTGTCTCGAACGGGTATATACGCCGCTTAAAAATCACGAAGCCGAATTAAACCAAACCGCATAATTGCGCCATATGGACGAGACTGTGGATTTGACTAATGGCTCGATCATTTCGACCGTTACCAAAACTACAAGAAATATGGTCCGATATGCACGTTTTCTTAAACTCGTGCCTAAATGAAAAAGAACGGTAATATCCCTGCTTCGAATAAACATGCGATTCAACGAAACGTTGATTTTCTATAACCACACTAAGGTGATATATCCCGTAGATTGGAAGGAATAAAGAGTTGTTGTTAGCCGAAAGATTATCGTGCGCTCAAATAAGACTCGTCGTCTTTTTACGTAGCCAAAAACGAGCAAACGGATTCTTAACGCTAAAAACAAACACGTTACGCGATGAGTCCGTTCCTTAAAATAAAAAGTGCTTTCATCACTGAATGAACACGTGGTTACGTCTCTTGATAGATCCAAAAGATCCTGTCGTAATCCAAAAATCGAGACACGAACCCACGCGAATAAAAAGGAACGAGTCATTGTCAATAACGAACGATTGAACCAGAAGAATAACTCGTACCGCGTCTAAATCCGAGATACGCTCAAAAGGGAGTCAAAACCCGAACTAATGCGTCTCGCAAAATGACAAAAGACGGGTTATTCCGATAGGACAATCCATTTGGTCGATATCTTAGTCACTGAACGCTGATACGTTAAAACGAACTGTATTGTCTGATGAATGATTTACTTTTCCGCAATAATCGACGGCATCACGCGTCCCCTGGACCGTAATATGAGCCCCAAACCAAAATCCTAGGAAAGAGACTTGGACCATCGAGTGTGTGGAGGAATAAGGGTGGAAGAGAGATGCTGTGATACGTGTAATTAGACTAACGTTTGTTCTTCTTATCTTATATATCCGTAAATAATAAACGCACACACCACGAATCATGCATATAAAATCATGCATACATACTAATGGATACCGTTCACGCAGACGTCATCATTAAGCGGTTGTGGTACCGAGAGAGCAGTCGGCTAGTTAGGCAGTTTGACCAGCTACAGATTGACAGTTCCGAATCGGCAATTGTGGCTTCTGATTCGTCTTCATCCGGGTATACTCATTCTTCTCTCAGTATGTCTGCGACCAACAAAAAAGTGGCCAGATTGGAAAACTCTGTGAACAACATTAATGAGCAGTTAGCCGCGATAGTGGCCCAGATAGCTAAGTTGGCCATGAAGGATGACAAGAGTGGCGGTAAGCACGCTGAGAATGAGGTGAACGATGGACCTCGCTTTGGGAATGAGGATGACTATCTGGATTATATCCGGAAACAGCTGGAGAAAGAGAAAGCTAAGGAGGAGGAGTGGAAGCAACACATCACTCAGGAGGTGCAGGATCTACGTAGGGGAAGTTCCGGGAGTCAAGACTTTTATAACTTGAAGAATTGTTTATCGGCAACTGCTTTGCCTTTGAAATTCCGGCTCCCGGACATGAAAAAGTTCGATGGAACGGGAGATCCTACTGCTCACATGAATCAGTATGTTGCCGTGATGAAGCATACGAGCCTGACTGAGGATCAAGTCCTGGGGCTGTTTAACACTTATCTAGAGGGGGATGCCCTCACATGGTTTCATGCATTGCCGATGGTGACGAAGAGGGATTGGAAAGAGTTAGCGAAGTCATTCATCGCTCAGTATAGCTTCAACACCATGCTTGAGGTCACCTTGAAGGAGCTTGAGAGCACTAAGCAGCAGACTGGGGAATCTTTTTCCGATTTTGTAAGAAGATGGAGGGCCAAGGCCGCGGTTATGAAGCAGAAGCCGCTTGAGCAGGATCAGATCCGAATGGTAGTCGGTAACACATTGCCGTATATTAAGAATGAGCTGCGGTACATGCCTTTTACCGATTTCAACCAAATGTATAGCTGTGCCTTGACAGTTGAGGGGGACGGAGAACCAAAGAAAGCTTATACCAAGTGGACGAAGTTGGGATATAGTGCCGGAGGGCCAAGTGCGAGTGCAGAATCTGCAGCAGTGAAAGTTCTTGATCTTAATGCCATCGGAAAAAGGCAGTTCGCCAAATTCGATCAGACCTACGCAAAAGTTTTCGAACGATTGCAGAAAAAGGGGTTGCTGAAAGCTCTTACTCCTTATAACAAAGCTCCACCTTCTCCGCAGATACAAGCTAGGGGATACTGCGAATTCCACAGCAGTTATGGGCATACTATTGAGAACTGTGAGAGGTTGAAGCACGAGATCCAAGATTTGATTGAGGAGAAAAAGATAGCTGATCCTTCATCGGCAAACCCCTCCACTAGGCGTAATCCATTGCCTAATCATGGGGTGAGCGTGATCGGGTCTGGGCTCGAAGAGAGTTTAGTGATGGAATCCTTCGGGGCAAGCGAAGAGGAGTTGTTGAACTCCGATGAGAAAAGGAATGTGGGAGATGGCTTATACGTGTCTGTTTTGGAGGAAGAGCCAACGGAAGAAGTGATGAACGATAGAACTAAAACTGAGGAAACCGAGGAAGTATCATCTCGGAGGATCATGCCTGTGTTGAAATTGTTTAGTGGGGTAGAAGACCCCGAAGCTCATTTGTATGGATACGTATGTGCTATGTTTGGGGAGCCATACAAAGTGGAAGAAGTCGCTCCGGGGTTCTATCTTTCGCTGGTGGGCGAACCTTTGAAGTGGTTTCAATCGCTACCTGACTCGACTAAGCATGATTGGTCACTGATGTCAAGCTTGTTTCGGATGAGGTATCGAAGAAACAAAACACAGGTAGGGGAACATAGCGCGATGCAAATTGGGCCTATCAAGTGTCCGTTTCCGAATGTCAGCAAGTATAATGAAGGGAAGGACCCCATGGAGCACTTGCATTTTTATCTGTCGGCTATGGGTCCTCTAGGTTTCAAAGAGGGGGAGATCACGAGCTTGTTTTGCAACTCATTGGCAGGAGAGTCACTAGTGTGCTACATGTCTCTTCCAATGCATGTTAAAGCAGATTGGGCAAAAATGACTAAGAGATTCATCAAGAAATACGCCGCACGGGAATGTCCAGAGGAAATGCTTGCATTACCCGAAGAGGAGACACCTGAAGCAGTAACAGCCATGTCTAAATATAAGGGAGATAAGAACCCCATTGATCACATAAACCGTTTCCGTGCCTATATGTTTGACACGGGACTCTACCGAGGTGAGTTAGTCCAGCATTTTCCAAAGACACTCATGGGAGAAGCTTTGATGTGGCACCGAATGCTCTCGGCAAAGACAAAAGGGGACTGGGGATCCCTCATGGAGGCCTTTGTGCAGAGGTATGAGATGTACATTCCGTGGACAGGGTCGTTGGAAGATTTAGAAAGGATCAAGCAATTTCCCGAGGAAGCATTCATGGATTATGCTAGAAGATGGAGATTCAAGTATGCCTCATGTCGGGTCACCTTGAGTGATCAGGAGCAACTCATGTGCATCCGGAAGGGTGCTATTCCACTCGTGGCTAGAAGAATGAATGGAGTGTTCCTCAAGGACTATGAAGAACTGATAGGCTGGGCTCGGTATGGATCGTCGGACCCTTCCTACATAAATCCGAATGTCCCTCACATAATGGATCTGATGGTCGTGGACATTTGGGGAAGTTCCTCCGATGAGGAAGGTATCAATCAAAGGGTTCCGATCAACATCTGGGATGAGTCTGATGATGAGTCGAAAGTGGCTGTTAGCGCCGAAGGAAAGATTCTGCCAGGTTTTGAGATCTTCAATGATGTTACCGACTGGGGCAAAGGAAAGGCAAGCTGCTTCGTCGAGGAGATCATGATGTCAGATTTGAACGCCGAGGAGCAGGTCATCACTATTGAGGCCACTGTGGGAGCGGTGGATGAACCCGGTACCTCCAAAGCTTATGAGGAACCCGAGAACCCTGACGATGAAAATTGTATTACTGCCTTATTTGAATCCGATGATGTACTCACCAACACTATCAATGAAATGAATTCTGATTTTGCTTACTTGCTTGATGTTGATCGTGATCATTCCATACATTCTCATTCATATAACATGCCTACATTTGAAATCAATACAATAGAAATGTCAACTTTCAATCTTGGTACGGATGAAAATCCTAAACTTATAAAAATTGCTCAAGAATTAACTATTGAAGAGAGGAAAGAATTTGAGAGAATAATAAAAAAATACGAAATAGTGTTTGCTTGGACATACGAAGACATGCCAGGAATTGATCAATCAATCGTAACTCACCGTATTCCAACATACCTCGATGCGAAGCCCGTGAAGCAGAAACTCCGACGCATGAGACCGGAATGGGCAGATAAGATCAGAGAAGAAGTGAAGAAGCAGTTAGAAGCAGGGTTCATCGAAGTAATCGACTATCCCCCTTGGGTCGTAAATGTGGTGCCCATCGCAAAGAAGGACGGCAAAGTGAGAATGTGCGTCGATTATAGAGATCTTAACAAGGTGTGCCCCAAAGATGAATTCGCGTTGCCTCATATTGACATGTTGATCGACAGTGCAGCATCAAACGTCTTACACACAAATGTGGACGGTTTCATGGGCTACATGCAAGTTCAGATGGCTGAGAAACACAAAGCGAAAACCTCGTTCACAACTGAGTGGGGAACATACTGCTATAGGGTGATGCCGTTTGGTTTGAAAAATGCCGGGGCAACTTACCAGCGAATGGCTACAGCACTGTTCCATGATATCATACACAAGGAAGTAAAAGTTTATGTGGATGACATGATGGTCAAGTCGGAGACAAGAGAGGGGCATTTCGCTGCACTCGAGAAGTTTTTGGCCCGAATTGCAGAATTCAAACTAAGGTTAAACCCGAAGAAGTGCTTCTTCGGCGTTTCATCGGGGAAAATCTTAGGTTATATAATCGGAAACAAGGGAATTGAGGTAGATCCCGACAAAGTGAAGGCCATACGAGAAATGCTGGCACCAAAGAATGAGAAAGAAGTGAGAGGGTTTATGGGGCAGGTGCAGTATATCAGTCGGTTCATAGCAAGACTCACTGCAATCTGCGAGCCGATCTTTAAGTTGCTACGGAAAGATCAACCCATGATTTGGAATGATAAGTGTCAGCAAGCCTTAGAGAAGGTCCGGGACTACTTGTCTAATCCGCCAATTCTGAGACCGCCTAAACTGGGAAAACCGCTGCTCCTCTATGTGGCAATCGAGGAGCGATCCATTAGGGCAATACTGGCCCAGGAAGGGGACACGGGCGTGGAGCACGCGGTATATTATCTGAGTAAGAAGTTCTTGGAGTACGAGCTTAAGTATAACATGATCGAAAAGACGTGTGTGGCAGTAGTATGGCTGACAAAGAAACTACGGCACTATTTTCAATCTTACAAAGTGATCATTATTTCCCGAATGGATCCCGTGAAGTATCTGTACCAAACTCCGTCTTTAACAGGGAAGCTAGCCCGATGGTTATTGCTTTTGTCCGAGTTTGATATTGAATATGTAACGAAGAAGGTTATCAAGGGGAGGGCCGTAGCAGAATTTCTGGCCAACCAACCTCTGAACGCAGAAGAGGAAGAGATAAACTATGATTTCCCCGATGAGCACTTGAACGCAATAGAAGTCATACCATGGAAAATGTTCTTCGATGGAGCAGTTAATTCGAATGGGGCCGGAGTAGGAGTGCTATTTATCTCACCAGAGGGAGAAAGAATCCCGATGGCAAAGAAGCTATCCTTCCCTCTCACCAATAATATGGCCGAATATGAAGCGTGCATCTATGGGTTGGAGTCATTAGCAGCACTGGGAGCATCATATGTCGAAATCTGGGGCGACTCAAAGCTGATCATCGAACAGGCACAAGGAAACTGGGAAGTGAGGGAAGAAAGGTTGCGTCCATACCTAGACCAGTTGGAGGGATTGGCACTAAGATTCAATGAATGTCGTTTTTATCATATTCCTCGGGCACAGAACCAGGCAGCGGATGCTTTGGCCACTTTGGTGTCAGTTTGGGACAACCCTCGGAACCTGGCCTCAAAGCCTTTGGTATTGAAGAGATCTCACAAACCGTGCTACGAAGACGTAATGCTATTAGGGGTAGATGAAAAGCCATGGTATTTCGATATCGTAAACTTCATGAAGAGTGGAACATACCCGGCAGAATCGGAACTTAGGGATCAGGCCGTGATTAGAAGGTTGGCTCAGCAGTTCGTCATCCACAACGACTTGCTTTACAAAAGGCACGCCGATGGTGTACAGCTGAGGTGTTTGGATGAGGGAGAAGCCCGTGAGGCAATGGAGTTAGTACACTCAGGAATTTGTGGAGCCCATATGGGAGGGGCGGTATTGGTGAACAAAATCATAAGGCAAGGCTTCTATTGGCTCACCATGGAAAGAGATTGTAACGAATATGCGAAGAAATGCCATGATTGTCAAATCCACGGAGATTATAATCATTTACCAGCTATGGAACTGCACGTGTTAGCACCCATTTGGCCGTTTGCAGCTTGGGGGATTGACATCATCGGTGAGGTGAGGCCTAACGCGTCAAATGAACACAAATTCATCGCAGTTGCCATTGATTACTTTACCAAGTGGGTAGAGGCAGAGTCGTTCGGCAAGTTGGGGTCTAAACAGATGAGGAAGTTCATTGAAAAGCCCTTGATCACCAGATTCGGAGTGCCTCATCATATGATCACGGATAATGGGGTCCAGTTTCAAGGAGAAGTGAGAAGTCTCTTCCGAGAGTATGGTATTAAACATCATAGGTCTTCTCCATATCGTCCGCAAGCTAACGGCGCAGTAGAGGCAGCTAATAAGAACCTTAAAAGGATTCTCGTAAAGACAGTAGAATCGCATCGGAACTGGCACGAACAGCTTCCGCTCGCTTTATGGGCTTATCGCACGACAGTTAGAACGTCAACTGGGGCAACGTCATTCTCCTTGGTATACGGTGCAGAAGCCGTTCTCCCGATTGAGGTTGAAAAGCGATCGTTGAGAATCGCAGTAGAAGCAGAGATTCCCGAGACGGAATGGGTGAAGAAGCGGTATGAACAGTTAGCATTGGTGGATGAGAAAAGGATGGAGGCCCTTTACCATGTGCAGTTATATCAGCGAAGGATAGCCCGAGCCTTCAACAAAAAGGTTAAGGCCAGCCCTATCAAAGAAGGGGATATGGTGCTAAAACAGATCCGTGTGACGCACACCGACCCGAGGGGCAAGTTTAGGCCAAACTGGGAAGGGCCGTTCTTCGTGAAGAAGATACTAAGCAAAGGAGCGGTGAAGTTAACTACTATGGACGGCATGGAGTTCTCCGAACCTACCAATCTGGATAGGCTTAAGAAATACTTTTCGTAAAAAAAAAAAAAAAATTCCCGATAGGTCGAAAACCCGCAAAGGGTGGCCTATGCAACAATAAGGGACATCCCAATGGATGAAAACCCGAAAGGGCACTCATTTGAAAATTTCGGGATAGTAAAAGGAGAGACGAAAAATCGCTAGGATCTGAAAACTGAAAAAAGGCAGGTCCTGGTAACGGTAGTTATATCTTGAGCAATTATAAAAATAATGTATAAGAGGCTAAGTATTTCTGTTGTTTGTAAATAAATAAAGGCATGAATATATTTGAAGAGAATGATTGGAATCGTTATAATCTACTGAATGCATGGTGATACGAATCATGAGTTATACATTTCTTACCTTTCTTTTCACAATAAAAAGCCTACATACTATCCACCCCACTCCCTATACACAAGCTATACATCGGGGTAATTCTAATAAAAGCTACGAAGCTATACATGATAAGCCTAATAAGGAGGGAAATCCCAGTGGGCCTCAAAGTCCCTCAGAGGCGACGCCCGCTCCGCAGATAGGGTCTCCTCGGTGACTCGAAGTCTCTCCTCGGCAACTCGCGCTCTCTCCTCAGCGGCAAGGCGTCCGGCAGTCTCCTCCCGCGCCCTCTCCTCGACAGCAAGACGTCCCTCGGTCTCTGTCCGCATCACCCCTGACCAGTAGTCGTTCCTCTCCCGGTAGACCTGGCCAACCCTGGCATCGGCCTCCCACACCGACTCGCTCCGTCTCCGCTCATGTGTGTGAAGATCACTCTGAAAAAAAAACAGATATAAAAAAAAGGAAAGAAGAAATACTGGCAAGAATAGAAATCATACATACATATATGCATACATTCCACTACACTAAAATAAAATGAGGATACATACCAGATGATCAGCACAACGCAAGCTGAGTCGATCTCGGAGGTAACCAGACAGCCCCACATAATCAGTGCAAGTCTCCCTCGAAGTCTGGAGAGCGTCTGAGGGATCAAACGGTATCCTCGACGTAAAGACGGGAGGAGCCATCTCGACACCGGCATAGGCCATCCCGGACTCGTCATAACAAACAGTCGCGAAATCCCTCCCGAAGTCCGGGACGGGTACGCCTAGAGGGGACCTCTCCTGTCGGGCGGCGCCGGAGGACTCGCCGACATAATAGGTCGGCTCGCTCGTAGACGCTTGAGCACGGGCATCATCGAAGAAATCTGATATGTGGGCACTCCTCCACGAACCCTCCTGCAAGCAAAGGCACAGTAAATACCACTAACTATCTCGTAAATAAAAATAAATAGGCCGAAACACTCACCAGAACCGCCTCCTGACCGAAGACCGCAGCGACAGCCTCCCCCGAAAACACGTCCGCCACGGGGTCCACCTCCATCGCCACCGCTGGGGCATCCCTCGCGCTCAATAATGTCGATAAATAGGGGACACGACCCCCGGCATGAACCCATACATCTCTACCAGCAAAGCGGCGAGTCAAATCCCGACGAATGACCGATAAGGGCATAGTCCGCACCGCAAACATGGAGACGGAGATCTCGCCTGGTGTCTAATGCGAGGCACTAACCCCGGTGATGCCCCGGTCGCCCAAGTACCATACCCGCATGCAAGGGCCGGTAAGCACGCTCTGCTGCTCCTGGATCAGGGTGACGTACACGTAATCGGGACCGAAGTCAAGGTCGTCCCACTTGAATCTAATCTGAAAGCACAAAGAAAAAGTCAGGTCTGATCAAACAAAAATCTAGCGTGATTAGAAGATTTTTACCTGCCCCAAGGTCCGTGAATCAATCCAATCTAGGAGCTGCGCCACCGTCTGCCTCTCCCCGGTACCTAGACCGAACTCGCTCCACCGAGCCATAAGTGGGGGTGTCACTACCTGTGGCCTGCGCCGACGCTCGCTGGGAAGAATCCGCCTCTCGTAGGCCCAAACCTGCTTGTAGGAACAAAGGTTATGAATAGAAGGCGCAAAGAAGATAAAAGGAGTAGGTTAAGGATGAACCACGTACCAGAAGATCAAAAGTGTAACCGCCGAAGTCCTTGCGCTTCCGGCAAGTCAAATCCAGAAACTTGTACAGGTAAGCTAGACCCGCTCCTGCCCAATCGTAAGACGCCACCGCGTCCAAATCACTGAAGGCCTGAATAAGACCCGCATGTATGGTCCCGCTCTTGGTGCGGAAGATCGTCTCGCCTAAAGCATATATCAGGAAGCTGCGGACAGCCAGATCAGTGTCGTCGGTCCCATAAAAGTCCCTACGACTCAAAAGCCTCGAGGTAGTGATGAACTTTGCCGGAGTAGATTTGACACCCGTATAAACTCCCATCCCGATCAAAGCAGCCAATCTAGCATGGTCGACCCGTGGACGCATCGTATCAAAGGAGAAAGGAACCGGAGTACCACTCCCCCGCAGCCCGATCAGTAAAGAGAAGTCGCGAGGCGAGATCGTCATCTCTCGAACGAGAGATGGAAGGTGTGGGTCGAGTCAACCCATCTCTCGCATAAGGCCCGTAGGCCGAAACGGTCGCACACCCCGTTGGCGCGGGGCAGCGCTAAAATAAAAGGCTCAAAGCCCAACCCTCGCACACGGGCTCTCGCCGCGGCGCCTAGCATGGAATACCACACGTGAATATCCGCCATAGTCCCGGAAATGTCGATGAACTGGAAAGAACGTAACAGGTAAGTTTAAATGTTGTTCCTAGGCTTGCATCTGACGAAAGCATGTTAATCTAGCTATTCTTTCGGTCAAATCTAACCTAGAGACATCTTGTCAATTTGGACCGTCATTTTGTGAAATCTCTCCCTTAGGTTTGTTTGCATAGGATTTGATTAATTCATTGATCTACTCTCGTCCGCATTGGAAAAGAGAATTATTCAAGTTGTTACTATTCACGTGCATTAGTCAAGTTCACTATTCACGTGCATTACTCGAGTTTTACTATTCACGTGCACTATTCACGTTTTTACTATTCACGTGCATTAGTCAAGTTTTTACTATTCACATACATTATTCGAGTTTTACTATTCACGTGCACTATTCACGTTTTCACTATTCACGTTCTATTCACGTTTTTACTGTTGGCATGCATTGCTCGTATGCTTACTATTCACATGCATATAGTTCGCATTCTTCCAAAAAGACAAATAAAGTGTTACTTGCAAGCAAAGAAATTCATGTTTTCTAACTAAGGTCTTCTAAGGCAACCTAGGGGTTAGCATGCAAATCATGTTCAAAGTAGGGTTACTAAAGCCTAAAAGTCTAGTCAAAAGACGAGGAAGTAAGAAAGTACTTACCTGGTTACAGCGGGTCCGGCTCAGATGAGATGTGGGGTCCTGAAAAGGGTCCACTGTAGTAAGGTTCACGAAACCCTCCTCCATGCCCATCGTGCCATCATGTTGATCCAAATCCATCCCGAGAATAATCCAAATCAAAAGTTAGAGAGAGAGAGAGAAGAGAGAGAAGGTGTGGGGTTGAAATGAAACCCCACCACCTTATATAGAAAAGGGGAATGACATTCCCGTAAATAGTGAAAAAGGTACGATGTGACATAAAGGTAAAAAGTAAATAATTATTTACCAGGTGCACAGACCTCCGATTTGCAGTCCGTTTCAGCCTACATTTCTGCCAAACAGTGACCGATAATATCAAGATGGAACTCCAGATGACAGCCGATTTTTACAAAACAGCGGCACCAGTCAAAATACAGACGACAGTCAACAGAAAAATAATTGTTAGTTTGAATCATTCCGGACTAAAAAGACGTTCCTATCGAACCATTCAAACCTCCAAGACACTAGCTCCAGTGAGAAAATACAGACAACAGTGTTTTAAAAGAATTCAGAATTGTCAGAAAGAACCTTTGCTTTTGAGCCGTTTTACCCGCGGTCGTGGACCAGGGTTGCTTTTGAGCCATTTTACCCACAGTCGTAGACTAGGGTCGCTTTTGAGCCATTTTACCCGCGGTCGTGGACCAGGGTTGCTTTTGAGCCATTTTACCCACAGTCGTAGACTATGGTCGCTTTTGAGCCATTTTACCCGCGGTCGTGGACCAGGGTTGCTTTTGAGCCATTTTACCCGCGGTCGTGGACCAGGGTTGCTTTTGAGCCATTTTACCCCGGTCGTGAACCGGGGTCGCTTTTGAGCCATTTTACCCGCGGTCGTGGACCAGGGTAGCTTTTGAGCCATTTTTACCCACGGTCGTGGACCAGGGTTGCTTTTGAGCCATTTTACCTGCGGTCGTGGACCAGGGTTGCTTTTGAGCCACTTCCCCCCGGTCGTAGACCAGGGTTGCTTTTGAGCCATTCCCCCCCGGGTCGTAGACCAGGGTCGCTTTTGAGCCATCTTACTCGCGGTCGTGCACCAAGGTTGCTTTTGAGCCATTTTTACCCTCAGTCAACTTAGGCTAGGGTCCGTAAGAAGAACATCCGTCGGCGGCCGATTCAAAGGCAAGGACAGAAAGGATCGAGAACGACGTCGGAACGCGCAGCGCAAAGGTCATGTATTCTTCCTCCTACTCTTTACGTGTCTCTTACTTTTATATGTTTTACATTGCATGTGTTGCGTTAGCAAAAAACGTTTTCAAAACACACACATCACTGTCAAAATAGGAAAGTAGGGGCAACTGTAGACACCGAGTCGGAGGACCTGTGACGAAAACCTGTAAACAAGACGGTCGAAGCGGTTGATTCCGGAAGTTTTAAAACAAAAATATATAATAAGAAAAGAAAAATTAATGTGAGTCACGGTCGTCAAGTGGACGGCTCGCGAGTGCTCAGCGACGTGGTGCGAGCGCCTAGCGGCAACCGACGCGTGTCCGACGATAATTGGACGTGCGCCCGGCAGCGCGGGACGCACGCTCGACGTCCGTTGGGCGCGCATGCCCGACAGTGCGGAGCGCGCGCTCGACGACCGTGGGGCGCGCACGCCCGACAGCGCGGGCGCACGCCCGACGGCCGCTGGGCAGGCGCGCCCGGCAGCCGCTGGGCGAGCGCCCAGCGACGTTGGGCGGACGCCCGACGATTGTTGGGCGAACGCCCAACGTCAGTTGGGCGCGCGCGCCCAACTGAAGTTGGGTGTACGCCCAACAATAGTTGGGCGTTCGCCCAACTAATGTTGGGCATCCGCCCAACGAAAGTTGGGCGTTCGCCCAACATAAGTTGGGCGTTCGCCCAACTGACTTTGGGCGACGCCCAATTTTCTTCGGGCGTCGCCCAAAGTTCCGGGGATCCGTTTGCCTATATAAGGCACAGATCCCCATGCATTCAAGGGGGACTTTTGGTGATGAGCTTCTCACTCTAAATATTTTTAGAGAGAGAAAATCTTTTTTTTGGGAAAAAACATTTTTTTTCCTAAAAGTTAAAATTTTACCAAAAACACAAAAACACCGGAAAAGCACGATTCGTGGAATCAACCACTTCAGCCGTCAATACCGAACTTGAGGTATTATCCGAGGACTAGACTCGTTTTATTTATTTCATTTATTTTATTTTCTTTATTTATCTTTATGTTATAATTTTATTTATTTAGTTATTCATTTATTTATCGCGTTTTATTTAATTCTTCGTATTTATTTATCCCATGTTAAATAAAAATTCGGTTTTGTTTTAAAATAAAAAAAAACCTCGTTTTAATATCCCAATACGAACCATGATCCGATTAAAAGGTAGTTCGGGTATTAAAAACGTTGTAATTATAAGTTTTGAAAAGACATTTCCGAATAACGTTTTAAAATAAAAACGTCGTTTTAGGAAACTCCGTTATAGACCATGATCCATTTTTGGTAGTTCGGAGATCCAAAACGATTGAATTAGATTTAATTTAAAGCTTTTGAACGAATCTGGAAAGTTTTGGAGTGCTGCTATAAATCTGCCTTTTCTGTCACTAACAGCAGATTGGCGATGGATTTTCCGTCGGTAGTCTGCTGGAAAACGAAAATTCATCTTTTTAGCCCATTTTCTCAACCTTTTGGCATTTGATTCTTATATATATGTATATGTAATTATGTAGTATGTTTATTAAAATTATTTTGGAGGTCTATAACTAATAATTATGTATTATATATCTATCCATTTTCCATTTCAACTTCACTTACATTAATTTGGCTCTTTGTAAAATTACATGTATATATATAGTTTTGTGGGTTTCATTATTATTGTTGGGAGGTTATTGATTTAAACCTTTGGAACAATTCAGTGATAAATGTTTTTGGGTTGTTAGGGGTTATTTCCTATATATGTTAAAGGTTATTTCCTTATGTAAAAACTATTTTTGGGTCAAATGCTGTTTTCTTATTTATAAACATTACGCATTATTTTTACAAGTTTTTAATTAGGATAATAAGTATACTATTCTTAGTATTATTTTCCTTTTTGTTGGTACATACCCATAACTATAGTGTATACTAGGTTTTACCTTATTTTTAATCTATAGGTGTAAATACCATTTTTATCCCAAATGTATCTATTTTAAAATGTATTTATTGGGGTGAATTTTGGGCTTAATTTGCTAATTGTTGTAATTATGTTCAAGTAAAGGTTAGTTGAGTGAAAAAGGGGAAAATAAACCACAAAAAGAGATTTTAATTTGGTTATTTAAATTAAAGCTTTTCTAGATGTCCCTAAAGCGTAAATAACATTTTCTTGTCATTTTTTTAAACCATTTCCAAAATATCACGTTTTAAAACCTTAATTCGTTCCAACGACGGATTAAGCGAACCTTGTAAATAAAATTGCTTTTAATTGTAAATAATAGAGTTTTTGAATTGTTTTCCTAATTAAATGGTTTTTGTACAAAATAAATTGACTTGTATGTTTAATCACGTTTTCTTGTTAAAGCTTTTATCTCAACATTTTCAAACGCTCGAGTCGTTCCAACGGCGATTCGAGTGAACGTCATTAACGGGGTTTTGAAACGTACCTAAATCGTTCCAACGGCGATTAAGGTACGAACCATGTAAATAAACTCATTTTTGGGAAGTGAGTTTAGTTTAGAGTTACTGTGTAATACGAAGCATAAATCACATTGTAAACAAATCAATTCTTTCTTCTCCCCCTCTCTCTCCTATGTATTTTGAACTGATGTAAATGGGTGATTCTTTACCAAAATGGCTTTCGATAATATATGCTCAAAATGGTTTTCAAAATGAGAAAGAAAAGGTTTCAAATGAATTTTAAACTTAAAGAAATATGCGATTAGTCCGTTATCGCCTAACACGCTGAGTAGGAGGCCGGTGGTTCATAACCGGGCGATGTCGGGGTGCCTAGTAGCCTTTCTCCGGAAAGGAGCTAGCCTTCTCGGCTCGTACCTAAGTTTCCCGAACCCTCACCGGTCTCCCGCAAGGGATCAGTGTTCATTTTCCCATTTGTGGGTGGCGACTCTTCCATACTCCGAGCTCCGCTCCTGCCGAGCAGCTTGATTCCACGATTGGTTGCTTTCGGCGCCAATCACCGCTTACGTCGCCATGAGGTGTCCACCCCCCGGTCCGCCCGGGAGATTAGGCCGCGGCACCTCGTCTAACACCGGTCTACTTGCTATTAAGTAAAGTAGAGAGCCTATCATACCTCGATACAATTTGCTGTCTACCGACTTACCATTCTCGTCAGCACAGAGGACAGTATCAGTGCCCATAGGAGTGGATATTGGCTTGCAATTTTCAAGATCATATTTCTTCAATATCTCCTTGGCATATTTAGCTTGACTGATGAAGATGCCATTTTTCCCTTGTTTGATTTGAAGTCCAAGGAAGAAGTTGAGTTCTCCCATCATCAACATTTCAAACTCAGTCTGCATTTGCTTGCTTCTTGCTGACTGTAGCCCTGAGCTACAAGCCTTGCTTTGTTCCTGACTACGTTTCCTTGCTCATCCAGCTTGTTGCGGAAGACCCATCTTGTTCCAATGGTCTTCTGACTCCTTGGATGTGGCACGAGCTCCCATACATCATTTCTTCTGAATTGGTCAAGTTCCTCTTGCATTGCGCTCATCCAGAATTCATCTTCCTCAGCATCAGCGAAGTTCTTAGGTTCCTGAACTGAGACGAAGGCTACATTGCTGAGGTACCTCCTGAGTTGGTTTCTTGTCATCAGGGTATTCTCAGCGGCATCAAGGATTGCACTCTCTGAGTGCCCTCTTGGAATCCTTATCTCTTTGGGTAGATTGATGTCTTGTGTTGTCTGTGTTTCAACAATCTCTGCAGGTGAAGACTGGTCAGTGAAAACAATATTTGGTTCACTTTTACCTTTGGTCAGCCCTTGAGGGAATGACTCAGCGGCTGTATCTTGATCAGCGGGTGCTGAGTGTGGATCATCCTCGGTCAGCGGCAGATATCTTCCTGCAGGGTTAGTTTCGTAGAACTCAACATGTACTGACTCTTCTAGAACTTGAGTTCGTTTATTGAAAACTCTGTATGCTTTGCTGTTTGTTGAGTAGCCTAAAAAGATAGCTTCATCAGCTTTTGAGTCAAATTTAGCTAGGCTATCTTTAGTGTTTAAAATAAAACATTTACAGCCAAAGGCACGAAAGTATCCAATGTTGGGCTTTCGTCCTTTCCAAAGCTCTTAGGGGGTTTTCTTTAGTATAGGTCTAACAAGAGCCCTATTAAGAATATAGCACGCTGTGTTAACAGCTTCTCCCCAAAAATACTTTGGAAGCATATGCTCACTCAGCATTGTCCTGGCTATTTCAACCAGTGTTCTGTTCTTCCTTTCAACAACCCTATTTTGTTGAGGCGTTCTGGGAGTAGAAAAGTTATGGTCAATGCCACTGGCTTCACAGAATTCAACAAACTGTTGGTTTTTTAATTCTCCACCATTATCACTTCGGATGTGAGCTAGTTTTAGGTCTTTATCATTTTCAAGTTTTCTAACCAAATTTGAAAATGTCGCAAAGGTCTCATCCTTGCTACTCAACAAGATGACCCAAGTGTACCGAGAGAAGTCATCTACAATGACCAAGGAAAATCTTCTTCCACCCAGACTTAGCGGCTGGACTGGACCGAAGAGATCCAAGTGTAGTAATTCTAACGGACGCTTAGTTGAGACAATGTTTTTGCTATGAAAAGATTATTTGGTTTGTTTTCCAGCTTGGCAAGCGTGGCATAATTGATCTTTTTCAAATCTAAGTTCAGGCAGTCCCTCAACCAATTGCTTTCTTGCTAATTTGGCCAGGAGGTCCATGCTTACATGACCAAGTCTCCTGTGCCATAGCCAGGAATTTTCTTCCTTCGAAACTAAGCATACAGTTTTTGAAAACTTTTTCTCTAAGTCTAGCATAAAGACATTATCAATCCGAGGGGCAGTTAAAATTAACTCATTTGTTTTTCCCTCGTATATTTTACATCCAGTAGCATCAAATATAACTTTTCTCCCATTGTCACATAGCTGAGCTACGCTGAGTAAGTTATATTTGAGTCCGCTGACTAGGGAGACTGACTCAATAGTAGGATTACCTCCGATGGTTCCTGACCCTACTATCTTACCCTTTTTGTTGTCTCCAAAACTTACGCTTCCTCCTCGTTTAAGCTCAAACGTGATGAATTGAGTTTCATCACCAGTCATGTGCCTTGAGCATGCGCTGTCAATATACCACATCTTTGACTTCTCAGCACATCTCAGGCTTACCTGCATTGTAACTAGTTACTTTTAGGTACCCAATTCTTTTTGGGTCCTTGCTTGTTAGGTTCAATAGGTAAAGCATCATATTTTATTTTATGGCGACATACTTGGACAGTATGGCCATTCTTTCCATAGAAGTCACAGCTGACCTTCCGTTTAAGATTTTTCACTGACTGGTCAGCACCCCAGTGCTGAGCGTGCCAGCACACCTTTATGGTGTGTCCTTTCTTCCCACAGAAGTCACACTGGACATTCTGCTGGGGATTCCATCTCTGCTGACCAGTACTTCGGTACTGAGCATTCAGAGGAATATTTCTTTTATTTTGAACCTTTAGTTGGTTCTGGATATTTGTGACGTCATTTCTCAGTTTCTTTGAATCTGATTGGACTTCAGAGACAGACTTATGTATGATCTCCATATTATCATGCAAAGTTGAGTTGTCCTGAAGAAGGAATCTGAGGTCACTTAGCTTGACCTCTTCAACCTCGTCACAGCGCCTGCTGAGTGCTCTAATTTTCTTATTACACTTTTTGACAAGTGTATAGAGGTCACTCAGGGCATTACCCATTTCGTTTCTGAGCTGAGAAAGTGATATTACCTCATTTGATTGCTCCTCATCGTCAGATGCAATGGATGGGTCAGCATGCTTAGAGATGCACGGCTCAGCAAGTTCGTCAGCCATGAAGCATATCTTCGCTGACTCGGTGGCCTCAACTTCTATTGATGAAGACTCATCACTGTCGCTCCATGTAGCCACCATTGCCTTTTTTCCGTTCTTCTTATCTTTCCTCAGCGTGGGGCAGCTTGACTTGATATGGCCAGTTTGATGACATTCAAAGCATGTAATGGGCTTTGAGTTGTCTTTCTTGTATTTGCTGTCGCTGGACTCAGCTTTATACTTATCAAACTTTCTATAAGGCTTCTTAGAATATTTGTCATTCTTTCTGAACAGCCTTTTCATCTTCCTTGTGAACATAGCCATCTCTTCATCATCTGTTGAGCTCCCATCAGTGGAGTCATCTTTCATGATAAGAGATTTCTGATTCTTGTCTTCAGATTTTTCCTTCACCTCGAAGTTTTTTATCGATATCTCATGGGTCAGCAGCGATCCGATGACTTCGTCATATTTGTAGGTGGTTAAGTCCTGAGCTTCCTCAACAGCGGTCTTCTTCGCTTGCCAGTCTTTGGGAAGGCTCCTGAGTATTTTCTTGACTTGTTCTTCCTTAGTGAAGATCTTCCCAGGTCTCTTGAGCTCATTGATGATGTTGGTAAACCTTGCATTCATGTCAGATATACCCTCATCATTGTTCATTTCGAACAGCTCATACTGTAACCCCCTCACTTGGATCACATGATATCTCACACAATATCAGTTATTGAAGTCCTAACTCAATTAACCAATCGTTACATCTTAACGATACACTAATCGTCTACTAATCGCATTATGCATATGAAACTTCTAATGACAATGCGATGAATCTAAAATGTATGTATTTAATCATGAAAACATATATGAATGTGGGAAGATGTATATGTTAGGGTTTTAGGGATGTTACACGTACAGTCTCATCTGCTGGTTCACCTTGGACTCCTTTACTTTATTGGTTCCTTCGTAGGTGACCTCCAGCTTCTTCCAGATCTCTTGCGCCGACTCACAACCTGAGATTTTATTATATTCTGCAGCATCGAGCGCACAGTGAAGCATATTTATAGCCGAAGCATGATTTTGTAGCTTCTTGAGATCATCCTCTGTCCATTTGGCCTCGGCTTTAACAACTGTTTGGCCAGCCACAACTTCGACAGGTACAAATGGACCTTGGACTATGGATAGCCAGGCACTCATATTTGTAGCCTGAATGAAATTTTTCATCCTATTCTTCCAAAAGGTGTAGTTAGACCCGAAGAATAGGGGAGGCCGAGTAATGGACAGCCCCTCGGGTAAGATCTGAGTTGTTTGGTTTCCTGGGAGAAACCGAGTGCTGTTTTCGCCCATAGTGGGGATCAGCTCAAGGTGGTTAAACCTTTTACAGTGAGCTTTTAGAGCTCTGATACCACTTGTTGGTCCCTTATAACATTACAAGTATAGTTCCAAGGGGGGGTTAGGAACTATTTAAAAAATTTAAGCTAGGGCAGACTTCTTTTTGTGAGAAAAAGGTTTGGACAGCGGCGCTGAGTGAATAACAAGATACTGGCTTAGTCAACTAGTGACTAGGTCAGTTTCTTTACTTCAGTTAGGAGATAGCACTTAGAGTCTATTCCTGAGCTCAACTATTCAATGCGCACAACTCAGCTTGACCTCTTTTCTTGGTCAGTTTTTGTTTAAGCAAGCAATAAATATGTAAAGGAGTTAAAGGTTAGAAATACGTTACTCAGCAGATTTATCCAGGTTCGGCCTCCAAGCCTACGTCTTGTCCCCGGAACACGTTCCGAGATTTCGAATTCTCTACTGAGCTCTTTAACGGTAGAGCATCAAACCTTTTACAATCTTAGCAACTGAGTATAACAAGAGTACCTTCCTCTATACCTCTACTCAATCCTAATCTCTTGCTGAGTACTATAACCAAGTACTCAGTCTCTCCTTTCTAATCTATAGAAATGATAAGTGTTTGTCCTAAACAATGATTGCTAAGACACCTTAGATGATTGAATAATCACTCTAGACTTTTACACAAAAGATATGAAATTTAGTGTAAGATTGCTTTGCTTTTTCTTGCAGAACTTTGCGTAGAAATTTGGTCAGCGTAATGGCTTGATGAAGTTCTGTATTGAATGAAGCAACTGAAGGGCTCTATTTATAGAGATGTCTGAGGTGTCGGTCATTTCGAATTTCGAAATAACCGTTGGAGGGAAACGGCTTCCTGTCGTTGTCATCTTGTCTTGCTCAGAGCTCTCGGCCAATCAGATTTGAGTATCTTCTGTCCTCGGTCAGCTTTTGGTCAGCTCGGCAGAATGTCTCTCCATTTATGGTAATGTCAACTAGACAGCATACTGTGTCTTCTGAACTTTACCCAAAGTGGAAACACTTTGTCTGGAAGTTGTTCTTAGCCAGCTGCTGTCTTGTACTCTTTGTCGAATCAACTCAGCAGCTTCGTCCCGAAGTTGTTCCATGAAGGTCTTCTAGATCCTTCTTTCGCTGAGTTGCGTTTTGTTCATAACGACAACGTTTTGACATATGCGGGCCGAGTTGCCTTTAAACTGTTTGACTTGGGCTTTGACTTCCGTATTGGGCTTTGGGCCTTTTAATCTTTGTATCTTATAAACAATTTAACTCAACATTGAACAAACACATTAGTAGAATAAATCAAAGCATTTAAACTTAGTGTGTTTAGAATATGTTTTTAATTATACTTAAACAATTTTGTCAAATCAAAATTATGTGGAAAGGTGTTTCAACAGAGGCTACTCTATTTATACTGTGATCGGACTATAGAAAATGATTATGAGTTGAGGAGTGGGATGTGCTACGTGTCACCTGTTGATAAGTGAACATGCGCCCGAATATCAAGGCCTAATATTTCTCAAGCCGACTAGGTCCATCATCCACGGGATCAGATGTGATTGATGTAACAGATGAATCTTTGACTCGGTCTTTTAGGACTTCCCAAGTCGAGATCTCTAAAACGGAGTCTTATTGTTCAGTTCGACTATGAAGGTGTCACGTGTTCTTTTTTTTTGAATATGAGTTCGGATCTCTTAAATGTCAAATGACGAGTTTATATTCGCATGATATCACATATTAAATCAGTTAATCCAATTTTAGAAATAATTAAATATAGTTTATTTTCACTAAACGATTTAGTCCTTCCACTATAATTTTGTCCACATATGCGTTAGAAGAATGTAATGAAATTTTAAAAAGGAAAAAGTGCCCCTATAATGAAATTTTCTTATATTTTATATGTTATTTTTTTCTTTCTCATAACTCTAATCATCTTGTTGGTATTATTATTATTATTATTATTATTATTATTATTATTATTATTATTATTATAATATTGTCCTCGGAGTTTAAATATTTACAAACAGAAGTATATGCTTTGTGAATTAGTAGTTAAAATATCTGTGAGTCAATTTTTCGATCAAACGATACTTGTGATTTAGTTAGAGTATCTCTAACACCAACTAACTATATGACTCTCTAAAATAATATAAAATATATTAGTTTAGCTAAATTTAACTAGCCAAATTTATATTTTACTCCAACCATGCTAGCTATTTGATATTCTATTTGATTATTTTATCATTAAAAGTGATTAAATTTAAAGAAAAAAACAAAAAGTAGAAAAAAGAAACAAAGAAGAAATAGAATGAATGAATAAAAAATAGAAATAGCTAGTCGAATGGACTAGCTAAATTTAACTAGTGAAAATGACTAGCTATATATTTTAAAGAACCACGTTACCTTGTTGGAGTGCTCCATCTCTACATGGCTAGCTAAATTTGACAATTTAAAGAGTCATATCACCTTATGAGATGCTCTTAATTTGCAAAGTCAAACCTTGTATTTTGACTAATTTGTAAAATCAATTTTTTTAATTGCTTCAAACCGCTCCTTTTTAGGGTAAATAGTGTCACGACAACAATTTTTTTATGGAATGATGAGTTTACTTTTAAACTATAAGGATTGTTTTTACAAATCGGTCGACCCACGTAATTTATTATTTTACTTTTCTCTGAAAACAAATGAAATTGGTATTCATTCTAGAATTGTTGGGCATTCGGAGATCATGATTGACTTTTTTTCTTGCATGGTCATTAACTTGAGGAAGGCGTTGCCACAATTCTTTAGTGACAAAAGGCATAAATGGATGTTGCCATCTGAGCTATTGTCCAAGCACACCCATAGAGTGTCTTGCGTAGCCGGATCACATAATCGAAGGCAATTTTGTACGTTTAAAAATGGATTTACTAGTGTGATATCGTAGAAAACGAATCAGACACATGGCACTTCAAGAGCCTTCAGATCAACCATCACGTGTTTAGATTGAGACTTTTGGATCAGTCGAGAAGCTTCCATTGCAAGTTTCCCTTCTCTGAAGGAAACTCTCATGTGGATAGGGCGAAGGCTCCGCATTAGGGAGAACTCCTCCTTCAAATAGACTCCTAGCCAAAGAATGAGTCCTAACACTAAAAAGATTCCTACAAGATGAGGGGTTCGTCCGGACCTTATAAATAGGCAGGTATAGTCAAATCCTACGCCTCTTTCAGTCCCTTAGTTCTGTGTTACAAGTTAAGCCAAGAAGATTCAGCAAGACGTTACAAGTTGACATACTCGGATATCATAGTGTAATAAGTAAAATCACACAGACTTAATAATTATTTACCCAATAATCAATTAGTATAAATACATAATAAAATGAAAATATTATATCATAACTAACAATTACCTCTATATTTGAGGTTATTTCTAAATTGAAATCAGATACATATTTACAAATAGAAGAGAACTTGTAGGAAAATGGAGAGGAAAGTTTAGTTGTCAACATAAGAGGGTTGTTGTTGTTGATATTTATACATGATAGCAAATGCACCCATAACTATTGTCAAACCAATTCCTAATGCAACATTTCCAGCAATCTTTTTGTTATTTACTATACCTCGGAGCCGAAATCCGCCATAGCTTTTGTTCATTGTTTTTTCTTCGTCGTCCAATTGATCTTTAACCATCGTAGTCAAGGTTTTGTTTCTTTCATTTCCTTCATTTTTCGGCGACAATGTTGGTTGTTCCTGAAAGCTCGATATCGATGTTAATGATACAATCTTAGGCATAACTATGTAAAGAATTCCGCCAGATAATTTAGCATGAATTTCGTTATTCTTGTAGTCCTTTGAAAGCTTTAGTTCTTTTCTGAAACGGCTCCAAACACTTTTGTTATCATCTAATGGACGTTTTCCAATTATTAACATCACTCCGACATTGCTTAGTTGAATCTTCATTTGATCCCTTCTGAAACCTACATATGTACAATCATGGTGGAGCCCGAAATATTCGGGGTCAATGGATAAGAATATGTTAAAAACACGGTTTTTTTTTTTAATTAAGCATCGGTATGGAACGTTTTGTCACAGATATCGTCACTGATGCTAGATTCGTTACAGTCTTAATCACTACACCATAGATTAGCTATGCTATTGCAACCATAATGGAAAAATAGTTGCTCGTAAGACATTGCTTTAGATAATTTTAGATGCTTTTTAGAAAACGTTACAGTCTCAATACACTACATCATATAATCAAATTACGATAGAAATTCTATATTAAGCGATGAAAATTTTCATTTAAATCTATTTTTTATTATTATTCCTCAATGGAATCGGGAGGGTCGACCAACCCTCCATAACCCATTGTCCCTTACCCATGTGTATGACGTATAAACACAAAGGTGCGGAACTATAGGTAGGAAAAAATACCTATGAGATAATACGGAAAAAGGCAAAAGGCGTTCTAGGGCGCGATTTTTGTTTTATTAAGTATCTAATCTTTCGTTTTGATATATTGAGCATTTCATTAATGAATGAAATTACGAACATTGGCTTCTTTATCAGCGAGAACCGTTTGAAACCGTGTGGCCTAATTTATTTAAGTCTAACGTTACAATTTTGACACGTCATTCTCCACATTTCCACATTTGGAGAAATAAAGAGTCTCTCGATATTATTCTTTTCATATAACCACATTAAACATATAAAATCGTTTATTGAAACTATAAGTACCTTGAAGATGAACCTCGAGAGTGTCATGTGCTTGGTCTTTTTGCCACTTGCAGAAGGGTTCAAAATCCTCATAGACAGCCATTGATGATGCTTATGATTTTGTGTAATTAGATGTTCAGAAATTATATATAATATTCCTTCTTCAATCATGTTACTGTTATTCTTTTCTCTCATGCATACATAGATTTGCTTTCTTTCTTTCTTTCTTTTTTTAATTTGTCTGATTACTCAGTTCGATACATAAATCATCTTCCGGTTAAATTTTTATATATATGTTGGAAGTGATTAACCAAAAAACAAATCGAATACAAAAAAAACATAAGGACAGTACAACTATAAATTAAAAGGAAAGAGTTAGACAAATCTGAGGCGTGCCTTAAGACAAATGTTGTCGCTATTGACGATCATCTCCCATGATACAACAGATTACGCAAGCGAACTCAAACCGTATGTAGGCTCGTTATCACCGGAGTAGGAAAACAAAAACATTATGAACAAACAAAGAGTTTTTTTTCAACAACTTTAACCAGCTTTTCAACCACATGTGAATTTGACAATCCATTCTATATAAATAGAACTCGAAAGGATATGTCTTTTCACGAACGAACACAATTGTACACGGACAGACACGACTGTTCACATACGAATATGACTGTTCACGAAAGGAGGTGTTTGTTGGTATCTAAATTAATTATATAATTTTAGGGTTAATTACAAATAACTACCATGTGGTTTGGCCGATTTGCGATGTGGTACCTGTGGTATTTTTTTTTTGCAAACACAACCTTATGGTTGCAAAATTTTACATGTTTTTTTTACTTTGCCAAATTGGCCGATAACGACTTCGAAATGAAAATTTTCAAGAATTAAACTTGCTTGGTATCATATTTACTATGGAACCATATTCTTAATTTTTCAAAATCATCATTTTTAGAGTTTTCTCTCTCTAAACATTATCTTTCTCTCTCATAAAAAACAACACCTAAATGACCTCAAACCTAAAAAGTTGAAGAATTAAAGTTGCTTAAAATATCATTTAGCTTTTGAAAATTTTCATTTCGAAGTCGTTATCGGCCAAATTTGGCAAAGTAAAAAGAACATGTAAAATTTTGCAACCATAGGGTTGTGTTTGCAAAAAAAAAAAATATCATAGGTACCACATCGCAAATCAGCCAAACAACAGGGTAGTTATTTGTAATTAACCCATAATTTTATTCAAAATTTTCCAACAATCCCCCACATGAATAAAATTAGAAACGAGAGAAGATATTTGCATAAGATAGGTAGCTAATGTGCCTTGAACCTTCCCTTGTGAAAGTATATTTACTTTACTGGCTGACTAGTAGACGCGATGTCTTTGAACTATTCCGCCATTTGTGTAAACGATGATATACCCCACACAGATATCAACATAACACGGCATGGTTCTCATGGTTATGTTCGTTATGGTCATGAACATCGTCTGGTTCTGCGAGAGTTTAAGAGAACTAGGCCCCAGTAGTCTCCATAGAAGCGACCCCGCTTCACTCTAACATGGGTGATTTATTTGCACAGCATTTCTGACGCACAATGTATCATTAAAAGTATATAGCTTAACTTTTTTCCCGTTTGTGTCACTGTTTACATTTAGGAATGGACTTGGGTTTAACCCCCACAGTGAATGCACAAGGTTTATGCAATTATGTTGTCTCTTTGAACCTAGATCTTGGGATCCAGTCAACTAGGTAGGGTTTTCCTTCACATAACGCCTCTTCTAATGGGCTTTAGTCCCATTCCTTTCCATGATTTTTCAATTTGATCTCGGTTTAACCTCTAGGTTAGCGGATCCACTGTATTATCCTTTGATTCTACAAAATCAACTAGAATGACACTCATTGAGATCAATTGACTAATGGTGTTATCACATGGAAGCTTTTCTACCCGAGTTCATCATTCGAAAGCTTTTTATACCGCATATTCACCAATTGATATGATATTTTTATTCGATTCCATCATTGTGACGTACTTATTTTAAGGCAATTTGATTTCTACATTTTTAGTGACTTTCATAAATTAAATCTAGCCAACTAATGTTCATCTACCAGCGTCTAACTCAGCTAGATAACATCACTGCTCAGATTTGTCAATTTATGACTTTTCACATTTCTAATGTAAATCAACCCTTACGCGCGAGAATATCAAATATGGAATTTTCGCATATCATCATCATATCTAAAGAAAACATATTTTCTTTTATCACCAACTCTTTAAAATGCATACCAATGAATTTTCCTAGACTTTTAGTGTGGTTTACACGTTGCCACTGGTACAATTAGGCCTAAAGCCTCTGAAGTGACCGTATTCTTAAAACTGAATCCATCTCCAATTAACACATGTACCTTAAATAAAGAGAGACAAGACAATAATTAACAACCTTTTCTTCCTGAAATCCAAACAACCCATGTTAGATCAGAAAATCATAATCTATTTAAACAAAACAAATAATTAACAAAAATATAAACTATATATATTTTTATGTTGTCCAAAATGTTCCAATATAATTTTCCAAATATGATCCGTTCGTTCAGACAGGCATCAAGGCATTCCTGTACGTCTCTAAACTAAAACCAACAGATTAATCTGATAATTACCATGCATCATTTGCTATCCATCTACTTTTACTGGTTAATTAATTGATATCTTTAAATAAAAAGTTATCAATAAAGGAAATAAAGAACCAAGGCCCGAGTTAAAACTACAATAGGAACTCCTTAAGCCATTTCAATTTATCATTGCAACGATAATGCAGGCCTACATCATTCTCAAAATTCATAGTAGCGCAAACTAAATATGACAAAGCCTTAAACTTAAGAGATTTAAAGTGCACTTCTGCCAACATTTCCAATTCTCAAATTAAAATACATGCTGCCATATTATACTCTAGGCATCACTAACAAGCATATCATCAGGACATAAACATATTTGAATTCAAATTCAAATAACCTTCCTCTCTAGAAACTTATTTAATCTAAAAGAATTCTGAAGTCCAGTAGTACCGTCAATGGAAGCAAATGAAATTATGCAATTATAGAATATAACATTATCCTTGCTCTTTCTTTCTTCTCTGTATTTTTCGAAATCAACAAACAATTAAATCATAAATTCTGTCTTAAGGATGTTAGATGTGATTAACCAAAAAACAAATCGAATACAGAAAAACATAAGGACAGTACAACTAGAAATTAAAAGGAAAGAGTTTGACAAATCTCAGGCATGTATTAGCGGTTTCCTTAAAACAGATGTCTTCGCTATTGACGATCGTCTCCCAGGAAAACAAGAACATTATGAACAGACAAAAAGTTTTTTTTTTCAACAACTTCAACTAGCTTTTCAACCACCTATGAATTTGACAATCCATTCTATATAAATAGAACTCGAAAGGATATGTCTTTTCACGAACGAACAAGACTGTATATGGACAGACCATGTATGAATATGAATGTTCACGACGGACACGACTGTTCACGAAATGCGGTGTTTGTTGGTATATAAATTAATTATATAATTTTATTTAAAAAAATTCAACAGCATACACTAGATTTGAATCCAACATCATTGACTTAAATAACTTGAAACTCTAAACCAGTCAAACCAACCTTAACTGGTCTTCTTTTAATCTTTCTTTTTAATTGGTGCAGTAATGTTAGGATATATATAATATGTAAATATATTCGGGTAAATTTCACCCATAGTATACAACTTCTACCTTAAATCACACTTTGGTGTACAATCTTCAATTTGTCTCACTAATATGTACGAACTTATAGGTGACCTCCCACTTTGGTGTATGGCCGGTTAAAATGACCGAACAACTCAAAAGTCAACGCGCCAGCTCATTATTTTTTACCTTACCCAGGACCCACACATAGTATAATTATAAAAATACCCTCTTTTTTAAATAAAAAAACTCAATCTCCCCCATATTTCCCTTTCTCTCTCTTTTTCTCTTTTCTTTTTCCTGCACATACTTCTCTCTCTTAAACTCGTCTCTCTCTCTCTTTCCTTTTTTCTGTAACAAAAATAACTAAAGGCTGACTTTCACGTGCCATTTGAAAAATATTTGAAACAAGCTTTTCACTCTTCCCCATCCACTTTGAAACCAAGTCTGAAGAAGAGATACTATTGGAAACAAAACAAAAATAAAAAATTCAGTAGCATGAAACATAATTTTACGCATGAATTGCCTCAATATAAGCAAACCAAAGAGATAATAGTACATCACTGAGAAAATATACAAAAATAAATGTCCAGCAACAAAAAGATACAAAATTTGCGAGATGCCCAGAACTCAAGGCAGAGATCCAAGAGAAATTAATAGATAAACAAGAATTTTGTTTGGTACAGAAAAAAAGGAAAGAGAGAGTGAGAGAGGCGAGTTTAAGAGAGAGAAGTATGTGCAGGAAAAAGGAAAGAGAAAAAGAGAGAGAAAGAGAAATATGGGGGAGATTGGGTTTTTTTATTTAAAAATACGGGTATTTTTGTAATTATACTATGTGTGGGTCCTGGGTAAGATAAAAAAATAATGAGCTAGTGCGTTGATTTTTGAGTTGACCGGCCATTTTAACCGGTCATACACCAATGTGGGAGGTCACCTATAAGTTCGTACATATTAGTGAGACAAATTGAAGGTTATACACCAAAGTGTGATTTAGGGTAAAGCTTATATACCATGGATGAAATTTACCCAAATATATTCTAACAAGTAGTATAATTCTTTTATATAGCTTATGTTCAATAATATATAGTGCATAAGAGCATCTCCAATAAAGGTTGCCCAAAATTAACACATCATACTAAAATATAATATTTTATTTTCTAACTTATTCATATCACTTTTGGCAACTTTTGTTAAAAAAATGCTCTAATAATAAGCAACTTTAAAAGTTGGCACAATGTGTTCAAATATTAAATTTAAATTTTAATTCATAAAAAAACAAGATAATGCATCACGTGAATGCATCACTTTGAATAAATAATTGTAAGGCTATATTATTATATTATGCAAGTATGGGCAGTCAAAATGTATGGGTAGGAAGTGTGGATAGTCAAAATGTATGGATAGTCAAAATATGTGGTTTATTATGTATTAACAATTAGTGTGATTCTATAAATTGAGTCTATTGTAATGTGTTTGGATGATTTTTGAGAGTAATAATAAGTTGAATAGCTTTTTTATTTATGCTTAATTTACAAATTGACTCTTGACAAATTATAATTTTAGTCCATTTTCTCAACAAAGTGGTATCAGCAGGCCCGTCCTTGAGCATGGGCAGGAGGGGCGTCTGCCCAGGGCCCAGGGATGAGAAGGGCTCCAATTATACTAATGTATTAGTACCTATTAAATTATACTTGATTAAATTCAAAAAAAAAATTATAGTTGATTAAAAACGTTGGCATTAGATTCTTTCTAAATTAGTTTTTCCAAATAAAAAACATTGGCATCTGTTATTAAATAGTCTTTCTAAATTCCCTAATTTATCTCGGATTCTTATCAAATTTCCTAATAAAAACTGTGGGAATCAATTCCCTAATTTATCTCAAAGTATTTCTATAATTATCTTTCCCACCTGTCAATCTCAACAAAAATTTATAATTTATCTATCTCCTTTTTAATCACACTCCAATCCCAAAGAATATTAAACAGTAATATTATCCTACATCCTCAGTTCATCTTCTCAATTCATCAGCTAAATAATCAATTTTGTTTTCTAATCACCTCACTGTGAAACTTCCAATTACTAATAGCTTTTTTTGTTGTCTTTGAGAATATCAGATTCTGATTTACTCGGTCTTCAAAGAAGTTTGAGAAAAACGTATCAAAATCTTTCAATTTCAAAAACTTATGCGCTAAACCTCCTTAAATGATGTGTTTTTCAAATTTGTTTTTTCATTTTTCTGTTATCATGCTTTGTATCGTAAAAAGTATAAAATCTATTAGAACTATTTCATAATTTATTAAATTTAAGAATTTTACTTCTAGAAATGCTCATAGACATCATTTTGTATAAGAAATTGAGTACTTAAAGTAATAGAAAATATTTTGTTAAATGTAACAAGAAAAATATTATTTTTAAGTAATCTTCTTTTATACAATTTACTTTTCTATTTTTTCCCCACTTATTTATTAGGGCCCCATTTGGTATTCGCCCCCGGGTCTCTAAAATCTCAGGATCGGCCCTGGGTATCAGAGCCACGTTACAAGAGTCAGTCTTCTGCAAAAATAATTATATTGTCTCAAAACCGAGTGTTCCAAAGACCCTATAAAAATGTCTGACGGTCTCAAACTTCCTTATCAATACCCTCAGCTCACCAAAACCAATTATTCAAATTGGTGTATTCGAATGAAGGCGTTACTCGGATGTCAAGATGTCTGAGACATTGTTGAAAAAGGCTACGTAGTCCCAGCCAACGAGGCAGTGTTGCCACAGGCAGAAAAAGATACTCTGCAGAAAAATCGCAAAAGCGATCAAAAGGCGCTTACTCTCATCCATCAAGGTTTGGATGAATTAATGTTCGAGAAAGTAGCCGAAGCTACCACCGCCAAATAAGCGTGAGAAATCCTACGAGTTTGAGACGATAAAGGATGAAAGAGGCGGAGGCTATTAGTGATTACTCATCTAGAGTAAAATCTATTGTAAATCAGATGCGGTAGTATAGAGAAAAAATTGAAGAGTCCAGAATTGTTGAAAAAATTCTGCGATCACTACTACCAAATTTTGATTACCTAGTGGTGGCTATAGAGGAGTCTAGAGACATCAGTGAAATGTCCATTGATGAAGTTATAGGGTCATTACAAGCACGCGAGGAGCGGTTTGAGAAACGAAGAGAAGATTCCACAGAACAAGTCTTAGCAACGAAGACTGTGTTTTAAAATGGCGAAAGTAGTCAGTCCGGTCGAGGATGCGGAAGAGGTCGAGGAGGAAATGGTAGAGGACGAGGACGTGGCAGAAGTCAAGGCAGAAATGAAAACGGAAACAATAACAATGACAGAAGCACTCAATTCACCCGAGGTAGAGGAAGAGGAAGAGACTGAGGACGCGATCAAGGAAGAGGAAACTGGTGGCTGAATGAAGGACGCGATAAGTCCAATATTCAGTGTTATAATTGCTCCAAGTATGGTAACTACGCGGTAGAATGTTGGAGTCCTACTAAAGAGGTAGAGGAGACTGCCAATAATATTCAAGATGAGGAAGTAACTGGCACAGTGTTACTTACCTACGAAGGTGAAGAAAATCACGAAAATAATATATGGTATCTTGACAATGTACCAAGTAACCATATGTGTGCTGACAAGAAGATGTTCGTGGAGCTTTATGAATCCGTTCGCGGTAATATTGTATTTGGAGATTCCTCCAAGATTCCTATTACATGCAAAGGAACCATTCTTATTCGGTTCAAAAATGGCGCTCACTAGTTTATTGATAATTTTTATTATGTTCCTAACATGAAAAGTAATATTTTGAGTTTGGGACATTTACTGGAGAAAAATTATGAAGTTCACATGGTGGACCAGAAACTACTCCTATTGAATGAGAGAAAGGAGTTGATTGCACGAGTACCCATGGCGAAAAACAAAATGTTCCCAATTAACATTCAGACAGACTTGGCCAAATGTTTGAAACTTTTGTGCAATGTTCCCTCTAGCTTTGGCGTCTACGGTACGAGCATCTCAATTTTGGAGGTCTGAAGCTATTGGGACAGAAGCATATGGTAAACAGATTGCCTCATGTTGACCAGCCTCATCAATTATGTGAAGGATGTCTTGTTGGAAAACAATTCAGAACTAGTTTCCCAAAGGATTCCATGTCAATAGCAAATGCGTCGTTTGAGCTAGTTCACACAGACGTGTGTGGACTGATCACTCCACACAGGGGCGAATCCAGTATGGGGGCACTAGGGGCAGTTGCCCCCACTGACATTTGTATTTTTTTAAAAACTCAAGTACTAATTTTGAAGTTTTAGAGCTTTGCCTCCCTTCATCAATGAAGGTTTAAGGTTTACTGGTTCTATATTTGAGGACGAAGAATGGTTTTAAATTTAATATTTTCTTTTTTTTTTAATTCAGTATTAAAGCAAAACGATATCGTTTTATTTAATTAGAACTATGTTGTTTTGTTTATAACAAAAATAAAAAATAAAAAGTAAATATTTAAATGTAAAACTAAATAGGTCCTAAAACAAACCATCGGTCTCTCTTACTCACTTTAATCTCTTTAGTTCTTCTTCCTCAATTCCTCTTTCTTCTTAAGCCTAAATTCAAATCCCTAGTCCTAACTAAGATTAAATCAAAATCGGCAGCCAATCCCTCAATAGTCGGATCCTTGATCGTTGGTCTGGCACTCCATCTCCGATCTTTGCCTCTCTGCTTTGGTTTTTTTTTTTTGCTCCTACTTGAATTTTGATTTTATATTTCTACTACTATTTTACTTGAACTTGAGCTTTGATCTCTAGTTTTTATTAATTATTATTTTTTGGATAAAAATTATTTTAGTTGTATTGTTTGCCCCCATATGGGAGAAATCCTGGATTCGCCCCTGACTCCACAGTCCTTGGGTAAAAATAAATATTTTTTAATTTTTATTCGTGATTATAGTAGAAAAACTTGGGTGTATTTTTTGAAGTAAAAAACATAAGTTTTTAAGACTTTTAAAAATTTCAAAGTCCAAGTGGAGAAACAAAGTGGCCATTTTATTAAGGCACTTAAAGGGCGCTGGGTTCGAGGTCTTTAGGAATGAGAATGGGAATGGGAGGGTTTCATTCCCTTTGTTCTTGTTTGTTTAAAAAAAACTCATTCCCTTTACACATTTTAGATTATGGATTTACCCCACTTTAGGTTAAGCCCATTACCTTATGCCCTCTAGGGAATTGGATTTCCTTTACCCCATTCCCTTTCCTAAACATATCCAAACACATAGGAGAATTAATGCTTATTCCTTTCCTTTCCTTTAGTTTCCATTTCTTAATTCTTTTTCCCTTACCCCTTGTGAACCAAACGCCCCCTTAGATTAGACAGAGGCGGTGAATACATATCCATCTCTTTCAAGAAATTTTGTGAAGAGCATGGAATCCGTCATTTCCTTTCAGTCCCCAAATCACCTCAGCAAAATGGCGTAGTCGAAAGAAAAAACAGAACGATGCTCAACCTGGTGAGGAGCATGTTAAAAAGCAAAAATTTGCTAAAAGAGTTATGGGCCGAAGCAGTAGACCGTGCTATCTACCTGTTGAACAGATCGCCAACTGTCAGTATTTGGGATCAAACTCCACAAGAAGCACAGAGCGGAATAAAGCCCAGTATTTCTCATTTGCGTGTTTTTAGGAGTGTTGCTCATGTCCATGTACCGGATGAAGAACGTAAGAAGTTAGATGATAAAAGCAAGAAATACTTATTTGTGGGATATTCAAAACATTCCGAAGGGTACAAAATGTACAATCCTTAGAATCAGAAAATCGTCATTAGTAGAGATGTCACTATTAATGAAAAAGTAGTTTGGGACTGGACCGGTGAAAAAGAAAACAGCTACAGTTTTTATCCTTTCATGGATGAAGACAATGATCAGGAAGAACCAGCCATAGTTGTAGCCACAACACCAGCAACTAGTTCGATATCAACAAGCTCATCCAATTTGAGTTCGAGTTTGTCCTCGAGTGATGAAGACGGTTCAGATGAACATCCGCCCGGAAAGCAAAAAAAAATCATACCTATTAAAGATCTCAATGATGTAACAAGAAATCTCAATGATGAATTAACTCTTTATTGTCATTTTGTTAATGATGAACCAACAGATCCAGAAGAAGTAATGAAAGATGAAAAATGGAAAAAAGTCATGGAATAGGAGATTCATTCGATCGAGAAAAATAAAACATTGGAGCTGACACCACTTCCGGCCGGTCAAAAACCCATTGGAGTTAAATGGGTGTTCAAAGCAAAGAAAGATGCAAACGGTGAAATTGTCCGACATAAAGCCAGATTGCTGGCGATAGGGTTCAGTCAACGACCCGTAATTGACTACAATGAAGTTTTTGCTCCTGTTGCCAGAATGGAGAGTATCAGACTGGTAATTTCTATAGCTGCTCAACATGGTTGGAGAATCCATCAAATGGATGTGAAATCCGCATTTCTCAACGGATATCTGGAAGAGGAAATTTATATCCAGCAACCACCTAGGTATGTTGTGAAAGGTCAAGAAAATAAAATGCTAAAATTGAAAAAGGCACTCTACGGTCTTAAGCAAGCATCACGAGCCTAGAACAACCGAATTGATAAATATTTTCAAGAAAATGGTTTCGTCAAATGCCCACATGAATATGCTATGCAAAGGTGAAAAATGGAGATATGTTACTTGTTTGTTTGTATGTAGATGATCTCATTTTTACAGGGAGTAATCCAAAAATGTTTGAAGAGTTCAAGCAGACTATGACTCGTGAGTTCGAGATGACTGACATTGGTCTAATGTCATATTATCTTGGCATTAAAGTGAAGCAGAATGACGATGCAATTTTTATTTCTCAAAGTGTTTTGCAAAGGAGATCTTAAAGAAGTTCAAGATGGAAAATTGCAATTCTGTTAGCACGACAGTTGAATGTGGCAACAAGTTGACCAAAGATAAAGGTGGAGACAAAGTCAACCCGACATTCTGCCGAAACTTGGTCGGAAGTCTCAGATACTTAACATGTACGAGATCGGATATTCTCTATGCAGTCGGCTTAGTAAGTCGATACATGGAAGCCCCAACGGTGTCACATTGGAACGCAATAAAAAGAATTATCCGTTACGTGAAAGGTACAACTAATTTGGGATTACTTTATTAAAAAAATGACGATTTCAAATTAGTTAGATACTATGATAGTGATTGGGCCGGTGACAAGGATGACCGAAAAAGTGCAACTGGTTTTGTATTTTTTCTAGGTGATACTGCATTTACATGGAGTTCGAAGAAGCAACCAATTATGATGTTGTCAACCTGTGAAGCTGGATATGTTGCTGCAACCTCATGTATCTGTCATGCAATTTGGCTTCGGAAATTGCTAAAAGAATTTCAGATGAGTCAAAATGATCCAACGGAGATTTTTATCGATAACAAGTCTTCACTAGCATTAGCGATAAATCCAGTGTTTCATGATTAGATTAAATATATTGACACGAGGTACCATTTTATTCGGAAATGCGTTGAACAAAAGGAGGCGATACTGAAGTACGTGAAGACGCAAGATCAGATTGCAGATATCTTCACAAAACCGTTAAAGAATGATGTGTTCAGTCAACTGAGAGCTCAATTGGGAGTCACGAAAAAATAAGTTTAAGGGGGGCATGTTCAAATATTAAACTTAAATTTTAATTCATATAAAAAACAAGATAATGCATCACGTGAATGCATCCCTTTGAATAAATAATTGTAAGGCTATATTATGATATTATACAAATTTGGGTAGTCAAAATATATGGGTAGCAAGTATGGATAGTCAAAATGTATGGGTAGTCAAAATATGTGGTTTATTATGTATTAACAATTGGTGTGACTCTATAAATTGAGTCTATTGTAATGTGTTTGGGTGATTTTTGAGAATAATAATAAGTTGAATAGCTTTTTTCTTTGTGCTTAATTTACAATTTTACCCTTTGACAAATTATAATTTTAGTTCCTTTTCTCAACATAATGATCCCACAAACCATTACTTTATATATAATTTATTTTCATCATAAATGTTGTTATAAAAATGAACAACTAGTAGACAACTAAATCATTTTTTTATATTAAAAACAAGTTAAACACCCTTGCTAGAAGGTTGCTAAAAAGTGGCAACGTTGCTAAGCACTCACCATTACTTCAATAGATGACCCTCTTCAAAAGTTGTCAAAGTCATTGCCACATCACCAAACACTCTTCCAAACACCTTCTATTGGAGATGCTCTAAGAGCATCTCCAATAGAAGATGCCTAATAGAGTGTCAGCTGATGTGGTATAGGGTTTAACAACTTTCAAAGAGTGCCCACTATTAGAGTGATGGTGTGTGTCAAGAAAGGTTGTCAATTTTTGGCAACCTCTTGGCAACTTTGCTTAACTATTTTTTAATATACAACATGTTGTCCCTTTTCTAGAAATAATAAAATTTGGAGCCTTTATTTTTTTATACTGTTCAGATCATTTTTTTTAATTCAAACACTAGGGAACTTAATTGTTGGAGCACATAGAAGAATAAAACATAATTGTTGGAGCACCATAGAAGAATAAAACAATGAAGTAAACTTAATTGTGTATGAAAAATTAAAAATTTCACCTGCATTGAATGGTTAGTTGGAGCACATAGAAGAATAAAACATTAAATTAATTATGTTGTATGGAAAATTAAAAATTTCACCAACATTGAATAGAATGGTTAGTTGGAGCACATAGCAAAAATAAAACATTAAATATATATTACCGTTTGTTTTGTTATTGGTGTGTATTTATCTTTTTAAACAATAAACAATTTCAGTCTTCTATATATAAATAATCACAATTTCACCATTTCATACATAATATATTTTATAGCACAAATGAATTCTCAAAATTCTCAAATCAACCCCCAAAATCCAACTTTTCAATATGCTCAATTCAATCCAAATTCATCAAATTCTCCACATACAAACTCTCAAAATCCAAATTTTTAATATTCTCTATTTAATCAAAATTTTCCAAACTCTTTCTCTACCAACTCCCAAAGTTCGAATTTTCAATATTCTCAATTCAATCAAAATTTTCCTAATTTTCAAATTTATCCAATATCCTCATTTTCTTACCAAAATTTTGGCTCTTTTGAGTCATCCCAACATGCCCATTCGTCATACTAGGAAATTCACCACCATATAACTTTCATACGCCTTCCTCACACAAACCAGAAATGGCTTCAAATATTTATAAGCCAAGTATGGAAAAGTCTAGTATTGATCGGAATCTAGAAATGACATCAGTATCTGAAACCTGACCTGTACATCATGTTCAAGAGTTGGAAAATGCGGTCACACACAATGGAGTATTGAAGACACTATACTTTTGATAAGTTGATGGCTTAATACATCTAAGGATGATCTTGGGGAATGACCAAACTTCTGCAAAATTTTGGGATCGGATCACGGAATACTTCAACACCAACCACAAAGATGGGGAACGAAGAACTTTAAAGCAATGCAAAGACCATTGGAACAAAGTGAATCAAAAGGTATCACGTTTTAATGGATGTTATAAATGAGTACAACAAGCACATCATAGTGGTTGGTCTGATGAGCAAATTCTTGAGAATGCACATCAACTGTATAAATCTGAGAATAACTCAAATTTTATGTTGGTACATTATTGGAGATTGATAAACGATGAGCCGAAATGGAATACAGTCTACCAACCACAAGGTGGTAAGAGAACAAATGTGTCAGAATCAGGGACATATACGTCGTCATCCAACGCAAACATTAGTGACCATGAAGTACATGAGGTGCATCCTACCGGCCAAAAGGCGACAAAGAGAAAAGAAAATGAGAAAAATGAGCCGCATACTGAATTTATAAAGATTAATGAACGGAAAGCAGTTGCACTTCAAAAATTAGTGAAGATAAAGGAGAAGGAAGCGGGACATAATAGAATGACAAAATATATGGATTATCTTGTCATGAACACGTCGCACATGACTCCCGAGCAAAAGAAAAACCATGAAACTTTATGTACTTATATTAAGACTAATTTCTTAACGTTGTAATTGTTATGCATGTTTTTAATCTCATTATTATTATTATTATTATATATTATTTTGTTAAAAAAAAGCTTATGGCTTGTGTTTTATTTGAATTTTTTTGGGGGTAATCGGAGGAGGGTGAAACCCAAACAAAACAAGGAAAAAAACTAATTAATGACCTATCCTATATGAGTGTCGGCTAAACCGATCCCACAAAGAATAGCCTGGAGGACTATAGGAAGCACATCACACTTGTGATGATCCAAAATAAGTGAGCCTGCAAAATTCGGCATCCAGTCAGCAGCCTGATTACCTTCACGAAATTAGTATTATGATTTTTTAGTTATCAACATAACATAATTTTTAATAAATGTAATATTTAATAAAAAGAAAGCAACATAATTTTTATAGTTTCTGAAACAACATAATACTATAATAAAAAACAATAACATAATTTGTATAGTTTCTAAAACAACTAACTATAACATTTAATAAAAAAAACAACATCAGCAAACAACTATACTAAAAAAATAATAATTTATTGTTATGGTCTAAAATATAGTCGCCGGGACTACTAAGTTTTTTTTAAGAAATATTTATTGAATAAATTAAATACCAAAATATTTGTATGGCTATCATTTATTGTTTACAATCTTCCATCTATGAATACCAAATTTTAATCTTTATGTTACTCAACTCTCAATTCCATCTAATCAAAATTGATAATGGATTCCCCAAATTCTCCAAATACGTACGAAAATATGAGTCTTGACGATATTATAATTTCATAATGTAATGACGAATCTGTTAGAAATGATTAAATAAAAAACAAACAAACACAGAAAGTAAACATGAACAGTAAATAAGAAATTAAAAGGAAAGAGTTTAGACAAATTTGAGGCCTGTATTAGTAGTTTTCTTAAGACAGATGTTGTCGCTATTGACAATCGTCTCCCAGGATACAACAGATTACGCAAGCGAACTCTTACCGAGTGTATAATAGTTATAACCGAAGTAGAACAAAACAACACGTACAGAGAGCAGAAATATTTCAGAGAGTAATTTTTCAAAGTATGTAAAATTGAGAGATCCATCATGTATATATAGAACTTGAATGGACATGTGTGTTCTCGAATGAACACGACTATTCATGAACGAACATGACTGTTCATAAACTAACACGACTAATCATAAACGAACACAATTGTTCATGAACAAGGATGCCTATTGGAATTTATACTAATTTCATTTATATATATAAATTTTCCAACAATCCCTCACATAAATGAAATTGGAAACGAGACAATTAGGATGTGGTGATAACTTTCTACAGCTGATATCTGCATAGGATAGGTAGCTAATGTGTTTTGAACCTTCCCTTGTGAAAGTATATTTACTTTACTGGCTGACTAGTAGACGCGATGTCTTTAAACTATTCTGCTGTTTGTGTAAACGGTGATATACCCCACACAGATACCAACATAACCTGATATAGGTTCTCATGGTTATGTTCGTTATGCTCATGAACATAGCCTGGTTTTGCGAGAGTTTAAGAGAACTAGGCCCCACTAGTCTCCATCGAAGCGACCCCACTTCACTCGGACATAGGTGATTTATTTGCTCAGAATTTCTGACGCACAATGTATCATTAAAAGCATATAGCTTAACCTTTTTTCGTTGGTGTCACTGTTTACATCTAGGAATGGACTAGGGTTTAACCCCCTATAGTGAACGCGCAAGGTTTATGCAATTAGGTTGTCCCTTTGAACCTAGATCTTGGGATCTCCAGTCAACTAGGTAGGGTTTTCCTTCACATAACACCTCTTCTCTATGGGCTTTAGTCCCATTCTTTTCGATGATTTTTCAACTTGATCTCTATTTAACCCTTTGGTTAGCGGATCCACTGTATTATCCTTTGATCCAACAAAATCAACAGAAATAACACTTGTTGAGATCAGTTGTCTAACGGAGTTATATCGACAACGCATGTGTCGATGTCTACCGTTATATATCCTATTCTGTGCTCTCTTAATCGTTGCTTGATTATCATAATGTATACAAATTGTGGGCACAGGTTTGGGCCACATAGGAACATCCTCCAAGAAGTTTCGTAGCCACTCGACTTCTTCTCCTGCTTTATCTAAAGCTACAAACTCAGACTCCATTATGGATCTCGTTATAATTGTTTGCTTTGAAGATTTCCAGGATACTGCTACTCCTGCTAGAGTAAACACATATCCACTCGTGCCTTTGGAATCTTTTATATCAGATATCCAACTTGCATCAGAGAATCCTTCTAACACAGCAGGTTCTCTCGTATAGTGCAATCCATAGTCACGAGTATATCTTAAATACCGAAGTATTCTTACAATGGCTTTCTAGTGGATTTCCCCTAGATTACTCATGTATCTACTTAAACTGCTGACAGTAAAAGCAATACCAGGCCTTGTACAACTCATGAGATACATTAGACTGCCTATAACTCTTGCGTATTCTACTTGGTCAATGCTTTCACCTTTATTTTTGCATAAATGTTGGCTAGTGTCGATTGGAGTTCTGGCGATACCAGAATCATTCTTACTAAACTTGCCAAGAATCTTATCCACATAGCGTGAGTGAGCCAAGATGATACCGTTAGGTGAACGTTTGATTTGGATGCCCAAAATCACATCTGCGAGCCCCATATCTTTCATATCAAACCGTGAGTTTAACATGTCCTTGGTACTCTTCACCATCTTGTCATTACTTCCAACAATAAGTATGTCATCAACATACAAACACAAAATGATATATCTTTCATTTGTAGTTTTGACATAAATACTTTTGTCACACTCGTTTATTTGATAGCCGTTTGTCATCATGACATCATCAAACTTCTTATGCCATTGTTTTGGTGCTTGCTTTAATCCATATAAAGACTTCACCAATTTACAGACTTTTCTTTCTTGACCTGGAGCTACACAACCTTCAGGTTGTTCCATATAGATCTCTTCATCAAGATCTCCATTCAAGAAAGTTGTCTTAACATCCATCTGATGTATTTCAAGGTTCCGCAAAGTGGCGATTGAAAGTATCATCCTAATAGACGTTATCCTAGACACGGGAGAGTACATGTCAAAGTAGTCAAGGCCTTCTTTTTGTCTATAACCTTTTATAACCAATATTTTCTTATACTTATCAATTGTTCCATCTGCTTTCATTTTCTATTTGAAAATCCATCTAGAGCTTAGTGGTTTCGTTCCCGGAGGGAGGTCTACTAATTCCCATGTATGGTTTTGCAAGATGGAGTCAATTTCACTCTTTATAGCCCCTTTCCATAAAGGGCTTTCCATTAAGCTTACGGCTGCCTTGTAGGTCTGAGGCTCTGCCTCTACCATATAGGTTAGAAAATCTGGGCCAAATGATTTTTCTACCCTAGCTCTCTTACTCCTTCTAGGCTCAGTATTTTCCTCAATTTCAACATCAGTTTCTTATTGAGGGTCCGGACTGTTTTCATCAACAGTTTCTAAAGCCCGTTTGGGTCTCAAACCATCTTCTTTTTCCTTACAAGGAAATATATTTTCAAAGAATGATGCATTCTTTGATTCATGATGGTGTTCTTATGAATTTCAGGATTTTTAGATTCATGCACAAGAAATTTGTATGCATTACTGTGAAGCACATAGCCAATGAAAATACAATCCACCGTCTTTGGACCTATTTTCATTCTTTTTGGCAATGGAGCCATTACTTTAGCAAGACACCCCCACACTTTCAAGTAATTATATGTAGGTTTTCTTCCCTTCCATAATTCATATGGGGTATTGTCTAATTTCTTGTGGGGCACTCTATTTAAAAGGTGATTTGCCGATAAAATAGCTTCCCCCCCACATGTTCTGTAGTAACCCAAAACTGTTTAGCATTGCGTTCATCATTTCCTTTAAGGTGTGATTTTTACGCTCCGCCACTCCATTAGACTGAGGAGAGTATGATGGTGTTACCTCGTGAATAATTCCATGTTGGGAGCAAAATTCGCCAAATGGTTCAACATATTCACCACCACGATCGCTTCTAACCACTTTAATCTTTTTATTAAGTTGGTTTTCCACCTCTTGTTTATAGAGAATAAATTTCTCTATAGCCTCGTCTTTGCTTTTAAGCAAATATACATAACAATATTTGGTACTGTCATCAATGAAAGTAATAAAGTATTCATTACCTCCTCTAGTTTGAATAAACTTTAAGTCACAAATATCACTGTGTATTAGATCAAGCGGTTCTGTTTTTCTTTCCACTAAATGGAACAAAGATTTTGTTAATTTTGACTCTACACAAATTTCACATTTATGTTTATAATCAATTGGGAATGAAGGGATATGATCTAAATTAATTAATCTACGCATCGTATTAGAATTAACACGTCCAAGTCTAACATGCCATAAATTAAATGACTCAATGATATAAACGGAAGAAACGTCATTCTTATTAATATTCATTGAACTTGGATTACAAGAAATTGCATTAAATTTCCACATCCCATTGGATACATATCCTTTTCCCACATATATTCTCCCTTTAGTCAAAGTAAACTTTTCGGCTTCGAAGACCATCCTAAAGCCGTGTGTACTAAGGATGCTTCCTGAAACCAAGTTCTTCCGAATCTCTGGAGCATACAAGACATTCTGCAGCTTCACTTCCTTCCCAGAAGTCATCTTTAGAATTATAGTCCCAATCCCTTTGATCTTAGAGGTAACAGAATTTCCCAGAAAGAGCTTTTCTCCGGTCTGAGGAGTGAGTTTAACAAAGGACTCCTTGTCACAACAAACATGACGTGTGGCACCAATATCTAGCCACCATTCCCTTGGGTTGGAATCAATCATGTTGACTTCCGACACCACAACACATAAATTAATGTCTGGTACATCTTGTTCTATGGTTTCCATTACATGTGCTTCATTTGGCCTAACCCTCTTTGGTAGCTTGCAATTAGATGACATGTGACCCCTTCTATTACAATTGTAGCATTTTCCACTGAATTTGGTATTTTTGGATATGCCATCTTTAGGACCCCATTTTGTCTTCTTGCCTCTGCCCTTCTTGGAGTTCTCATTTGTCTCCACCATATTTGCCTTAGCCATAGACTGACTAGCCATATTGGAGACTTTCTTCTCTGTGCCTCTATTGTCCTCCTCAATTCGGAGTCGGACAATAAGTTCCTCAACTTCCTTTCGCTTACTTAAGGTAATTTTTGAAATCTTTCCATCCAGACGACAATTTTTCTATTATTGCTGCCACTTGGAACAATTCAGAAATTGACATACGTTCGGCATGGATTTCATGGATAATTAGCTGTAAATCTTGCACTTGATTTACAGTTATAATCCAGAAATTGCCCAACTAAGAATTTCTTAGCCCCGACATCCTCTGTCACGACCCAACCTAAGCCATGACCGGCGCATAAATTAAGTTAATCTATGCTAGCCTTAGTTCTGAACTATAAAACTTCAAGATTAACTAATAAAATATCAAACTCGTCTCAATTACATCAAATAATCCTTAAAGGAATTAACTGCGCAAGTCTAAACCTCAATAAAAAAAAAGTCTCCAGTAGATAAAAACAAAACTAAATTATTAAGCAGTCTCCTTCAACATCAATCTAAGGGTTACCTCATGAACAGGGACCTTAATCTGAAAAAGAAAGATTCAACGTGGTATGAGATTTTCGTCTATATGAGCGAAAACCTCAGTGAGCAGTAGCTATAGCACACAATAGAAAAGGAACAGACAGGCATGCTGATACTCTTAAAGCATGATAATTATAGTTCAAAATATAATATTTCAAAATCAGTTAAACTAAAGGGTCATTATAAGATAATCAATTCAAAATACTAGTAATCAATCGTCAAACCTAATACTGAAGCCTTTCAAAATATCAAATATTAAAACAATCAGAAAATAAGGAAAAAACTTTAAAACACGTGGTACAGTGTAACAGAGTGGTGATACTGCACACCACCAGGGCCAGATAAATGGTAAGCGCGCTACCAATAACAGATACAGATAACAAATAATTTCCTTCACCGATCTTATGCATGATTCTAATGTTGACAAAACTGACATCATGACTCGAAGACAAATGCAAAATCCTAATGTTATGAAGATTCGGTGAGAGGCCAGATAACAGATATATATATACTGAGCACTTGTACCAGTTTGAAAACATATAGTATACATATATAAATCAGAAAATCATAACTGATTGAACAAATTATCAGATTTCCAAAATAAAAGTAATAACTGCGATGAATCGCGTATCAGAAAGTACTGATCATATCAAATCAATTTTAATAACTTCTTTGAAAATGATAATAAAACAAATCAACTATAAAGGCATGTTTCCATAATACACGCTCTAATACTAAGGATATTTAGTAAACCTAAGGTTCAAAATATACGCTTTTATGAAAGAAAATATACAGTTAAATGTCAATTTTCGATAAACAGTTTTTTAGTCCGGTATTTCAAATCAATAGGGTCATGTACTATAATTACCACTCACCTGGAACTTAAGCCGATGTCAAATCCCAACAGCTCGACAGGAAGAATATCAGGATTTCCTATTGGTTCAATAACAATGGGGAATGAGAAAACTAATCTTAATCATATCTAAATTAACGGGGACAATTAATATTTTAGGGGAAATAAATTAAACCTTAATGAAACAATTAATTGAGAAATTTTCAAAACCATAAATTAATCTTAGTGCTGCTAACTAGCACAAAAAAAATGAAAACAAATTTCAAACATTTAGAGATCACAGCACAATGAAAACCCACAGCACAAATAAAACAAATTTCAAAAATTGAAAACCAATTGAAAACCCACAGCACAACCTTTTTATTAAATTCAAATATATCGAAGTTAACATAAAGCTTTGTACATCAATTTTCGAATTTGCTTCCACCAAAAACAATGATTTGTAAATCCACAGTAAAGTTTGCAGAGATAATAAAAATAAGTTGAATCTCCAAAACTCACAGCACCAAAAACCCTTCAATAATTATTTAGTCAAAATGATAAGGATGTGAACACAAGGTTTTCTTTTTCAAAAGTTGCAGCACATTGCCGGGAACGGAAAAAAAGAACAAAGGGAGGCAGAAAAACAATGTATGGGATTTGTGAGACAAACAAATACAACAATAGATTAGGGACTCACTTTTCAATTGATGAACTCAACTCTAGTCACCGATCAAAGCATTGAAGGAGGAAAATTATGAAACTTTAGGGATTTGAAATCAAACTGTCGGCTGCGGCTCTTTTTTTGTATAGGGAAGATTAAAACTGTTTTTAAGTGGCTAATGATATGCTTGGTAAAAGTGATTAGGTTGTAAAAGAAATTATAATTAAAAATTAATAAATAGAATTATTTATTAAAGAAGACAATTAACTAATAATTACATCTATATATACTTATAAATTGATCAAAATTACGGCTATTACATCCTCTAATTTATATTTATGGTCCAGAGATTCCCATAATTCCCTTGTCGTTTGCTTGACTTGGTAAACACTGTAAAGTGCATCAGTCAAGTCGTTTAAAATATAATTACGGCAAAGGAAGTCAGAATGCTTCCATGCTTCCATTGCATTAAAGGCAGTAGCAGCATCTACCTCATCCTCTCTGATTACATGAGGATCATCCTTTAAGCATTTAACCAAGTAAAGCATAGTAAGGTAAAACAACATTTTTTGTTGCCACGTTTTAAAATTCACACCTGTGAATTTTTCAGGACGTTCACCGTGGCTGACAGATGTTGGCACAGATACTGGCAGACGAGCATACTGTGGAATCTCCGTGTTCTGATTCACGTTAGAACCGATTCCGTTTGTGTTCTCAATCTCAACCATTTTTTTCCTGAAACTTCAAACAGATTAAGTTAAAAACAAAAACAATAATCTGTTTCAAACAAATAGGAAAATAAAATAAACAGATATAATTTGTTTTAGTGTATCCTGATATAGAACTTATTTAACACCAAAACTTTGAAAGAAAAAAAAATGTTACTGAAATTTTTGAGATAATGTATATATTAACCTACTTGTCAATGACCAAACAAACATAGTACATACCATAATTTTTCAAAGACACATTCAATTTGAAAACCCACTAACTTAGAATCCTACTGGTACCAAAGGAACTAAAAAATATTAAAATTTCAAAAGTCACTGACCCTTCGTATGATTCTATAAAAATTAGCTATGCTTGTTACTAATCTTAACATATCACAAAAAACACATAAAGCATCATAAAAGGTTGTTGGCCTGATGGAAAGAGTAGCGGATAAAATAAATAAGTATGCATGAAGTATATAAAAAAAATTGATTTACTTCATGATTTATATAAAGAAAAACATTTATAAACAATTTTGAGTTTTATTGTATCATAGCAATAACATTACGAATACGAGAGATGAAATGGAGCAGGATGTATTACACTAAAATAACATAAAGCATGTATCAGTTTGTCTTTTGGAAAAAATCAAAAGATAGATAAATAGACACATCCCATTGCACTGATCGGGGGCGTTCGTAGTGACTGAGGGGGTCGAAGACCAAGAAGTGAGTTATTTATCAACCAAGCATTCTTCTTACGGCTAGATCCAATCTTCTGATCCCTGCAGAATCTGATGATCAATATTTCAACTATTTCATAGCGAGGGGTAGCTCAACAAGGCAAAGAAGAAAGAGAGCCCACATTGATCGAGGTCGTGTGGAAGGACACAAACGTTTGTTTAAGGATTACTTTTATGATCAACCAGTGTATACAGAATATCAATTTCGAAGGCGATTTAGAATGCGTAAACATGTTTTTTTACGCATATTGCAAGCTCTATAACATCATTCAGAGTAGTCTTAAACGAGGTTTGATACATTTGGTAGAAGATGGCTTTCACCATTACAAAAATGCATTGCAGCTATGTGAATGTTGTCATATGGAGTGTCTGCTGATTATGTTGATGAGTATGTTCGAATTGCTGAAACTACTGCTATTGATTGCCTAATCAATTTCGTTCGAGGAGTGAATGAGATTTTTGTCACCGACTATCTAAGACGACCTAATGCCGATGACATTTATCGCTTACTACAAATGGGGTAAGTACATGGTTTTCCAAACATGTTGGGAAGCATTGATTGTATGCATTGAGAATGGAAAATTGTCCAATTTCATTGAAAGGCCAATTCATCCGAGGTGATCACGGCACGCCAACAATTATGCTCGAAGCGGTTGCTTCACAAGATCTTTGGATATGGCATGTATTTTTTGGTGTTCCGGAATCCAATAACGATCTCAATGTCTTAAATCAATCTCCATTATTCACTACTGTTTTACTAGGAGAAGCTCCCACAGTTGAATTTATGGTAAATGGCACACAATACAATAAGGGGTACTATCTAGTAGATGGTATCTATCCAGAGTGGGGTATGTTTGTTAAAATTATCCTATTACCTCGCGGAGAGAAAAGAAAATTATTTGTGTAATGCCAAGAAGAGGTGCGCAAAGATGTGGAATGAGCATTTGGAGTACTTCAATCTCGTTTTGCCATAGTACGAGGACCATGCCGTTTTTGGCAAAGAGATGTGCCCAAAGATATTATGTATGCATGCATTATATTGCACAATATTATTGTTGGGGATGAAAGAGATGCATATGAAAGTTTATTTGATTTTAATTATGATGAAGGTTCCATCAACACCCCAACTGTTAAAGTAATTAATGGACCTATTTCCGACTTTCCGGCTAGACTTGAAAGAAATGTTGAAATTCGTAATAAAGATACTCACCGTAATTTTCGGACGGACTTGGTGGAACACATATGGTGCAAATTTGAAAATAATTCTAATTAGTATTTATTTATTTATTTTAAAATAATTGATTATGGTTAATGTTATTTAGTTATTTTCATAAAAAAAATTAAAAAATTTTCATTTAATATTTATTTACATTTAATATTTATAATGTTAAATTTCATTTAATGTTATTTAGTTATTTTCGTAATTTTTTAAAAGCAACACATTTATATGAAAGTTAAATTTCATTTAATATTTATAATAAAATAATTATTTGTGGCAACTTTTCAAACAACTTTTATTGGAGTATTTTTTTAAATAAAAGTTGTGAAAAGTGATGTGGATGAAAAAGACAATAAAATATTATATTTTGGGATTATATATTAAGTTTTGGCATTCTTGTAGGCACACTCTATTGGAGATGCTCAAAGAGCCAATTATAATGGAAATCAAAGTCCAAACAAAACAAGTGTGGTTTAGGGCTAATTAAGCAGCTTTTATTTGAGTCCACAACTAAAGCTTCAAAGTTATTTAGGATCTTAAATTATCAAAATCATTAAGCAAAAATCATCAACTGGGTCTCCATTTTATCCAAAAATCAGAAACTGTGACTATTTCATATATAGATTGTAATAATCTGTGTCGGTTTAAAATGAGTTTGGAGAAAAAGATCTAAAATTGTTCAACCGAATGAATTTCGATGAAGCCTCAGTTGGAGATTTTTATTTAGAATGGAAACTCAAGTGATGATTTTTTGTTAGTTTAGAGACCTGATTGATGATTTTAATAGTTTAAGGTCCTAATTTGACTTCGAAATCTTAATTTAAGAAACACAATTGATATTTTACCTAAAAAAGTAACATATTTATAATTATTTGAAGAGTTTTGATATATGCGGTTCTAAAAGATGCATACAAATAATGCAATAGATATTATTATTATAAAAGTTTTAAATCTATATTTATTATGGATTGAATTTTTAAATACAATAAAATTTATTAACATAAATATATGAAATATTTAATAAGTATACATTGAACCTTTAAATATCAAATAAATAAATGAAATATGTATTCAGAACTTTTAAAACAATAATATCTCTTTCTTTAAACGCTTATACCTCAAGACTGCATGTATCAAAACCCCTATTTTAAATACTCTAATTTAGTTGTAATTTTCCAATATCCCGCTACCGCTGCCGCTGCCTCTATTGTCTAACCAGGACCTACCATAACCGAACACCGAAGCTCTGTCTGTCTACTGCTCGATTCCTTCTCCAGCTCTTGAGTCTGATCCCCTTCCTCAACCCCGACGGTGACCTGGACTCAACCCCGACGTCGTCGTCCACCAAGACTAAGCTAGTCGCCACCGGCGCTGCTCCCACAATCTGTGTACTTGGCCGGAATTGATCTTCAGGTAGGTTAGTTTTGTTGATTTTTATTTTGAATCCCTAGCCCTAGGTTTGTATATATATGATGTATCTTTTAATTTGTGTTTCAATAGGTTTTTCTTTCAATTTCACTTGATTGATTAACTGCTGAATAGGTGTGAATAGAATTGAAAGGATTAGTACTCTGTTGTTTTCGTTTTTGTTATTGAATTATGGAAAGTAGAAAAAAATCTGCTCAGAATTGAAAGGATTAGCATGCTGTTGAATCCAAAATTAGGTGTGAATTGAGAGAGAAGGTAAATTGAATTGTGAACAAAAGACAAGTGTAAAAGGTTGAGACAGCTAGAGAAGGTTGTCTTTTGACATTCTTGGACAAATTGTCAAAAGGATTAGTACTATGTCATTTTCATTGTTGTTCTCATGTCTCAGGAAATGCTAGTTTCATTCGACTAATTAGGGTTTTCAGGCACCTGAGTTCAATAAGCTGAGGTCTTTGGAACTGAATTTTGGAACTTCGTCATTATATTTGGAATTTTTCATTAAATTTTTCTCGAAAATTTTAGCACAATATCTCTGTTTACTGATTGCTCTGAAACAGCTTCAATTTGGTTTTGTTCTAACTGTAATGGTATGAACTGATGATATAGCCATGTTCATTAATTTTAAAAATTAAGTTCATATTTCCAACGCTCTACTGGTACCATAGTTATTAAAGGCGCGCCTCAGCTAAGGCTCCAGCCTTAGCGCCTCTGGAGCCCAAAGGCGTGCGCGGTCAATCAGGCGCGCGCCTTAGTGCGCCTTGGTGTGCCTTAAGCCAGGCGCATGGCGCGCGCCTCGGCTACCTTAGGGTATTTTAGGGTTGAGGTATTTTAGGGTTTTGAGGGTATTTTAGGGTTTTTTAAGTTTAGAAAATAAAAGGAAAACAGGGACAAGACAAAGATCGAAAGTTTTACTACACATATCGCAGCAGACATTATGCCTTAGTAGTTAACTAGAACTTAACTCATGCATTTTATGGTTTTATTATTGGTATTTGACTATTTGTGATTATTTATGACTAGTATTATGAATTTATGAATTTATGATTTTTTTTTTGGTGTGCCTTGAGTCGCTCGGGCGCGCGCCTTAAGTTGCCCCTTGCGCCAAGGCTCCAGGACCCCCTTGCGCCTTTAATAACTATGACTGGTACACTAAGTAGATAAAATCTTGCTATTTCTGCCAAATTATGTTTACATAGTGATGTTGGTAATTTTTCCAGCCTTCCACTGGTACTTTTTCTGTTTTCCATTGACACATTACCGAATTGGATGTTTCTGCTAGACTCAATGTTAGATTTCTTTTTTCTTTTCATGGTTAGTGGGTGAATGAACTTGTTGATATTTGTGAAAATAAGTTTTAGTACTTTGGTTTTTTTTACTTGTCTGTAGCTAATTTTTAGTGTGTGTCTGTGGTTTGCAACCTTGGGAATGGGTAAACCTATCCTTTCCTAAACTTTAGTTCACAAAAGAAAAAAAGTGTGAAACAGTGCCCATAAATTTTCTTGCAAATTCATAGTTGTCCCATAATTTTGTTTTTTCAATTGGAATATCTCCACGTATGGAAAACTTCATTGTTGATTATCATTGTTTTTGGTTCTTGTTTATGATATCTGCAACACCTTCAGCTGGTTTTCACTTTTGCATCTGCTTCCAACACCTGGCCTGTTACTTGGAAAGCACTGTCATCAACCTGCTTTGAAGTGAACTTGGTTTTAATGTTTTCTATAATTAAATCCAATTTCATCTTTCTAGTTCGGGCGATTACTTTTTCATTGACAACAAGGCATTATGGTTAACCCCTTTTTTTCTTCTGCATTCATTTTGCAGCTTTTCTATTTATGTAACTTCCATTAGGAACCATGGGTAAGCATGTACCTTCCTTAGTGTTTGGTTAATTTATTTCTTAATTAATGTTTATGATATGTATGAGCATAGAAATTTACTTTATTCTGTCACAGAAAAAATGTCGGCTCAAAAATCACGGCGTGAAAGTAGAAAAGAAGCTCGGCTAGCAAAGAATGTGCAAAAACATGAATCTTGGATTGAATATCAGGTATAAGGATTAAAGAATATCTTATCTATCACTCCATCTTTTTTATGCGAGTAAAGATAATTAATCCAATTTTTGTATTTCATATTGGGAAGAATGATGATGCTAATTCAATGTTTACAGAAATCACAAAAACTTAGGAGAGCACAAAAATCTAAGACAATTTTTGGGGATTCAAGATCTAAGTATGCGAACAGATCAGAAGAAAATCCGTTAAATCAAAATTTGGATAACAACAAAGAAGGTATTTCATTTGATACCAACCCCAGAAGAAATCAGATTTCAGAGAAGACATATACAGGAAACAAAATGGAATTGAAACCTGAGCCAAGAGAAAGTAGTGGTTCTAAAGCTACGAAGATAGTAAAACGAAGTAAAGTTTTAAAGAACATCTCAAAAACAAAATTTGAGGAGTTCATTGAAATGGATACAAAAAAGGCTGATCTTTTTGCACAAGAGGATCTGGAAATGGAAAGGAGACTTGCCAAGAAACTGAAGGTGAAGGATGGACAATTGAGGGGGATGGATGATGAAATGAATTTCTTGTTCGAGGGAATTCCTTCTATGAGCGATTGTTTTGACAAAGCCCCAGATGATGAGTTTTACATTCAGGGAGGCACCTCTGGCAAGCAGCGTAAGAAGAGAAAGAAACTGGATGAATGTTCAGGGAATGGTATTGCTGTTGATGTCATTGGTGGAGTTTTTAAGTCAGAGGAAACCTCTACTGCAGAGGTGGAGCAGGAAGAATCTGCCAGTGGGACACTTCCACACAAGAGACGTAAAAAGAGAAAGAAGTCCCAAAAGGAGGAAGGTGATGCTGTAGGAGACACGACTCTTGGTGTATCAGAGGCAGCTGAAGCCCATGAGGCAGAGATGGCCTCACAGCAAACTCCCATCATTGCACATGCAATAGCAAGTAGTGCGAGATATGTGGCTCCTCATTTAAGATCTCTAGCAAGGAAGGATGCAGAGGAGCATACTCAAATCCGGAGACGAATTCGTGGTATGAAATTGAGCTTTTTCTTTTTCTTTTTCTTTTAAATGTTTGGCATTGTACGCTTTCAAAACTGCCTCCTAATGTTCAACATCTTACAGGTCTTCTGAATAGGTTGTCCGAAGCCAATGTTGAATCAGTTACAGGGGAGATGGCTGTCATCTTTCGTGTATGCTATCTTCTCATGATGCTTTCTTGCTCTTCCAAGATTTTCTACATATGTTTGGAACCTTAGGAAAGAAAATCATGCTATTAAACAATTCTTTTGAGGACATATATCTAATGTAATCCTTTAATGCTTGAAGTTATTGCTCTATTACATAGTGAAGTGTATCCATAAAAAATTATCTGCAAATATCAGATCAAGCTAATTGAGTACTGTAATAGATGTATGAAATGACTAAGTAGTGGTTTTTGAATGGCTATTAATACTCTGAATTTCTTTGATTTCAGTCTCTTAGTCGGAGTGTTAGTTCTCAAATTATTAGCGATGAGGTGTTGGCTTCTTGTTCTACTGGTCCTCGTGGCAATGAACAGTGAGTTCTATATCATTTTACTTTTATAGTCCTTATCAATATCTTAATTGGGCTCATTTTTTTATTGGGTAGAAATGTTTCAGTGTTATTGTGAATCTGAATTAAATTGTTGATTCTTCAACCATCTGTTACCTTATATATTTGTGCTGATGTTTTTTTCCTGAGTTGAGATAGCCATTAAAAATATGTTTGTGTATTTGATTGGTAATTATTATGAGTTCTCTTAAGAGATGTGTACTTTGTGTTTAAACGAGTTCTTTTAGCTTATGTTGCCTGTTTTCAGGTCATATTTGATATGGGCTAGAAATGGGAAGTTATGAATCAAGAATAAAGAAAGAAAGGGGTTTATAATAGTGGTTTTAAGTTTTCTTTACCTTCATGTGGTGGCAACAAAATTTTAAACTACATTTGTTCTTTCTGAGAAAAAAAGAGAGGAAACGTTATTGTTTTTGAGAAGTGTAACTAATATAGTTGTGAGACATGCTTTCTATCCCTAGGGGAATTCCTATTTGTCTAATCCATATGAAAGCAAGATAGGACATCAATTTTTCTATTGTGAAACATGCTTCTATCCCTTTTGGTTGTTTATTTTAATTTGTGATGGGGAATTTACATATTGTGCACAGCATGCGATCTGCATGTTTTCTTTCACTGTTAAATTAACTTTCAAGGATGATACTTTTCTTTGTTTGGTATCTTCATGACTTACATTTTTTGTTAGCTGGTGTATTTTTGTATTAAAAGGACTGGCCCTTTTCTATCTATGTATCTCTGATATGTAGTTGGGGGCTCAGGATATGTTGTTCCCTACCTCTATAATGCGAGTGCTATTGTGATTTGGTGAAATATATGGCTGATTTTGTGTGTGCTTTTTTGAAAAGGTATGCTGCTGTTTTTGCAGCCTTTGTTGCGGGTATGGCTTCTTCTGTTGGGATGGGCTTCAGTGCAAAGCTTTTGGCTTCACTTGCTAAGTCTTTTGAGGTGCACCTTGTTTGAAACTCATCACATCCTTGTAGCTGATCTTTTTGTTTGATTTTATGGTTTCAAATTTATTGACCTTGAGCTGTGTTTCAAGTGGTAAAACGTTCAAGTATTTGAAGAGCATTAGTTTAGCTCTATTTTCTCCTCAGATAATCCAAAATTTCATTGTTTGTATTGTCAGAATAATTTCAAATTACTGAACATAATTTCTCCTTTACCATGCAGGATGAGTATCACAAAGAAGATAATCTTTCTCTGCGAAATCTCACTCTTCTTTTATCCTATTTATGTATATTTGGAGTTTGTTCTAGGTACGCTGCCTGTTTATCTTGCTAAAGAAAAAGTAATAAGAAGAAAAAGTTATAAATCTCAATCTCCAAATGTCAAGATATATGAAGTAGTTTAAATGTGCATTGTGCTTATTGACATGGAGGTCAATCCTTCTTCTGATATTACATTGTTACCTGCATAGACATGCATATGCAAATTACTTTACAGCAAAAAATCAGTTACGTTCATGGTTTTGTACTTATCATTTGTTTTGTATTTTGCCTTAATGAGTAATCCTTGTAGGACTGATATTGTTCATTGTAGAACCTTCAGTCTGAGTTCGAATATGAAATCAATTCATTTCCAAATTAGTCATATGAGAGTTATGTACTTGTATTGGATATGTTCCCAAAAGCTTCTCTTTTTCTGGCATTTAATTAATTTGATACGAGAACTTGTCCTAATGGCATTAATTTGATCTTTTCAGTGATTTGATATACGATTTTCTAACCATGTTGAGCAAGGAGTTGACGGAGATTGATGTCTCAACTATCTTGACAGTTCTACAATGTAGGTCTTTTGTTTGGAGTGATATCCTATTGCATAGTTGTAGCATTTTATTAACTTGCTAGCATGTTTGTGTGTTATTAAGCCAATCAATCATGTCTAATATAAATTATCACCTGATTTGCAGGTTGTGGCATGAAAATACGGAGTGATGATCCTACTGCCATGAAGGACTTTATTCAGAGTATACAGAAGAGGGTGAATGAGCTTAAGGCGTCCTCTGGAGAAGACCAGGCAAAAACAGGCAAAAGAGTAAGTTTTCTGTTGCGGGTCTCTTTTGAATGCCATTTAAGTGTTTCTGCTGCTATTTCCAAAGCTATTCTTACCTGGCAAGTTCTTCAGATGGAATTCATGCTTGAAACAATATGTGATATAAAAAACAACAAGAAGAGGCCCAAAGAAGATACCTCTGAGCACACACGGATTAAGAAATGGTTACAAAAGGTATTTGCTGTTTTTTTCTCTTTTCCAAGTTGAAGTGCTTTCATTAAACACTTCTGCTTTATATGCTAGGAGATTAAGCCACTAAGGCGATAAACTCATTTCAGTAATTCCATAACCTTGTTGCTTATGGTCAACTACAGTTAAATACTGTATTGTTGAACAATATGTATCCTTTTTTGGGTGGTTTTTCTCTTATCCTTCAATAATAAAGTCTGGATCTGTCTCTACGATATTGAGAGCTTTCATTTTAAAAGAATGTTCCATCATGATTATACAGCTCATATGTGCATGCTTGGTGTGTCATTCATTCTTATTCCATTGGTTATTATCATTCTCAATTTTGTGTTTTATTGTCACTATTATTAACTGATTACTATTTATGTCAGATACGAGTTGAAGAAACTATTATTAGAGGGCTCAAATGGAGCAAGTTGCTTGATCCTGGCAAAAAGGGTCAATGGTGGCTGTTGGGGGATATGGCTGCTGCAACAGATGATGTTGAAGAGGTCGCCAATACAATTGACAAAGAGGTTCTGGAAGCACAAAAGATGCTGCAGCTTGCTGCATCACAAAGGATGAATACAGATACCAGAAAGGCGATCTTTTGTATACTAATGAGCGCAGAAGACTATGTTGATGCATTTGAGAAACTTCTAAGATTGGATTTGCCTGGAAAGCAGGTGCGATCTCTTGGATCTTCTCTCTTACAACCTGGCTTTGCTTGTGCGTGCCCATTCGGAGCCATCTTCTACTCTATTTCTTAACTTCTCACTAGGTTTATTTGCATATATATGCAGGACAGAGACATTATGCGGGTCCTTTTGGAATGCTGCTTGCAAGAGAAGGTGTTTAACAAGTACTACACTGTTCTAGCTTCCAAGTTATGCGAGCACGACAGAAACCAAAAATATACGTTACAGGTAATTATTTTTGTTACAGTTTAGGAAAATGATGGCATATTGGATTCGGTGATAGTGTTCGTTTTAATCGTGGATTTGGTGATTTCAGAGGACCTCAATTAGTATGTGATTGTTGTTGTTATATGTTTGGCTGGACAGTTTTGCATTTGGGACCAATACAATGAGCTGGAGTCAATGCAGCTTTTAAGATCCCTGCACCTTGCAAAATTTGTAGCGGAGATGGTTGCATCTTTTGCTGTATCACTCTCAGTGGTAAAGAAGGTAGAACTGATGGAGGCTGGGCAGCTCACCCCAAAAACGATCATGCATTTTCGCATGTTTTTTGAGGCGATATTTGCTTATCCTGATAAGCTTGTCTGGAACATGTTTACTCGCATAGCTATTGATCCTGACCTCGAAATCCTTCGCAGTGGCATCGACTTCTTCATAAAAGAGTTTGTCGTAAAGAGTAACAAAGCTATTGTGAACAAATTCAAGATTACGAAGAAAGCCCTCAACAATTTGGAAGGAGTATTAATGTGAGTCTTGGATTATGTCTTGATGTTCTCGGCAAGGCCCCAATTTTGTAGTTGTTTCTCCAGTTGATTTATTTCATATTCAAAATTTTCGATGTACTGAAGATTCCAAGTTCTGAAGAAAGGATTCAGCAAAATGAAAACTAGTTATTTATATAATTAAGTTGCTTTCGTTTGCCTCTTGTGTGTGTGGCTTAAAACTTAGTTTTGACACTTGAATTCATGTATGGGATCCTCAAAGCAACTTCACCAACTTACACTATTGTAACTCGCCTTGGGATGTAAATGAGTTAGGGTAGCTTGCAAACTATTCGAGGTTGGTTTGGTTAAAATTCGATCAAAGCTTGATTCGAGTGGGTTTGGCTTGTGACATTAGTGAGTTGAGTTTGAGCTTTTTTAAGTTTAGTTTGAAAGCTTGTGAACAAGTTTGATTCTGTCAAATCTCGGCTCAAGAGGGCTTGACTTAGATATTAATGAATCAGTATTGAATCTAGGGTAAAGTTCAAATAAAACCCATGTGGTTTCACTAATTTTCAGATAAAAGACTGTGCTTTACTTTTTGTCAAAATGAGAATTGAGGTTTTTAACTTTAACAAAATAAGGACTTTTTCGATTGATACTATTAAAATCACCTTTGACGACTTCAAAAATGACATATTTTAAGAACTACTAATATTTTAAGCAACTTTAATTCTTCAACTTTTTTATTTTGAGATTGTTTAGATGATGTTTGGTAAAGAGAGAGAAAGTTAATGTTTAGAGAGAGAAAGTTCCAAAAAAGATGATTTTCGAAAATCGAAAATGCAGTTCCATAGAAAATATGACATTGAACAACTTTAATTCTTGAAAATTTTCATTTTCAGGTCGTTAAAGATGGTTTTAATAGCATTAATCTAAGTTTGAAACCTCAATCCTTGAAACCACGTGGGTTTTATTTGAACTTTACCCTTGAATCTACCTAGGTTCAATATCAGTTAGACTTAATTGCCTATACTGCCGAGGGCTGGAAAGTTCCTTGAGCACCTTGACTTAAGAGAGGGTTGGGTTACACTTAAACCTTACAATATTATTACAAATATATTCTCATACTTTCTCATCTTGATATAAAATTACTAATATGGTCCGCCCTTTGAGTTAAATGTACTTTTTGGCTGTGATGCCAATTCAAAACACAATTGAAATATTGTGTCCATTTAACAGTCTTGCTTACAAGTGCCACAACCTTGTATTATAGTTTATGATACCATACTTGGTTTGGATTTTATTAGAGAAATAAAACTGCTTTGTTGCAGATATCATATTTTTCTTGTCCGTGTGCATGTGTTTAATGAATTAGCCACGTGTTAGGAAGTCAATATTAAAAATTGCTCATATCATCAATTTACATACTAACATCAATCCGTTAATTATAATTTTATTTAACATTAATAATCCATCAACAAACAGATTCTAAATTTAATTCTCCTAAAATCAAATCAAATAACTATTTTTTTCTTCCTTTTTTAATTGAAAGTTGGCAATCAGGGAGCACAAATTACAGACATCCCAGCTAGGCTGGCACCCCCACTCTCTGCGCCCAATCCCTAAACCAATTTATTAAAAGAAAACAAAAGAATACAAGAGAACCAAAATCAAAAATAACCAATTTAAGCAAATCTGTAGACTTGCCAACCTCCTAAGTTACAAAGAATAGCGGAGATACAAAAGGGAGAAATGTACACACGCTGTACACACGTGGTGGTTAGTTTTGTTTTCTATACATATTATATATAAATTTTCTATTTTGAGTCTTTTTTATATAATTTATTTATATTTTCTAATTAAAACTATATTATTACTGGAAAGTTTATATATCGTCAAGGATTGTTTTGTTGATAATATACATTTTTTAATATTTTTTATAATATAAATTGATTTCTATTTTTCCGGTTTGTTTATTTTTATGGTTTTTAAATTTTATTTATATGTTAAATTTATTATTATTATTATGTAGTAAATTTTGATTTGTCTCAGTACAATTTTGATTCCAAAATTTTATCACCTGTTTTTTTTTTTTTTTTTACAACACGAAAGCACAGGGTTTAATTTATTTCGTCTATAGATACAAGTGAAGCAGTTGATGCACAAACGGGTAATGGCATTTCATTGATATTCCATCACAAAATATACCTATCAATTTGGTAAAATTGAAGGCAAAAGCAAAATACAAAATATTGAAACAGAAAAATGAGAAGAAAAAAATGGCCCTCTGGGCATATTAAACCTACTATTTCATCATAAAACAAAGTTATTGAATCAATAATTCATTCTGTTTTGTTTTAGTAAGAATCAACCGATTTGGTATTCCTGAAAATCTCACTTGGCGCTAGCAAGCTCGGTGCGGAGTTGCTTGGCTGCTGCCACCATGTTGCTGAGAGCAGGCTTGACCTCGGTGTACTTGCGAGTCTTGAGCCCGCAATCTGGGTTAACCCACAAGATGTTCTTCTCAAGGACTGCAAGCATCTTGTTAATTCTGTCTGCAATTTCCTCTGATGATGGTATTCTTGGAGAGTGGATATCATAGACACCAGGTCCAATTCCTGCACCGTACTTCACTCCCTCTCTGAACACTGACAGAAGCTTCTCGTCTGAGCGAGAGTTCTCGATGGTGATCACATCGGCATCCATGTCAATGATTGAGTGGATAATGTCATTGAAGTGGGAGTAGCACATGTGAGTATGAATCTGAACAATGAGAATGATATCAGCAAAACTTCATACCGGAAAATAAAAAAAGAAATGAAGTGATTTTGCGTTGTGGAAGTCGGATATAAACCTGAGTGGTGTCCTGTACTCCACAGTTGGTGATTCTGAAGGAGTGAACTGCCCATTCCAAGTAGAAAGCTTGCTCAGACTTCCTAAGAGGTAACCCTTCTCTCAAGGCAGCCTCGTCAATCTGGATAACATTGATTCCAGCCTTCTCAAGATCTTCAACTTCATCCTTGATGGCCAAAGCAATCTGGTAGGTGGTCTCGAATCTGAAAAAGGGGCAGAATGCAGATACATCAGTCAGATTAAATTGACACCAATAAAACCACTGAATACGGTTTCCCTTTTCGTTTAAGATTGATTTATGGTTTATACCTAGGCTGATCATTTCTGACGAAGGACCAGTTGAGAATGGTGACAGGGCCTGTAAGCATTCCCTTCATTGGGCGGGCAGTCATGCTCTGTGCAGTAGAGGACCAGAAGACGGTCATTGGCTTGGGGCGGCTCACATCACCATAGATGATTGGTGGCTTCACACATCGAGAACCATAAGATTGTACCCACCCATTAACTGTGAAGGCAAAGCCTGATAATTGCTCTCCAAAGTATTCAACCATATCGTTCCTCTACATAAATGAATGGGCAACATTTAGTGGGAAAATACAATATATAAACACAAAACATAGACATTTTAATTTCCTGATAAAAGTTACCTCAGGCTCTCCGTGGACAAGAACATCTATATCGAGCTCTTCTTGGAGTTGGACAACCTTTTTAATTTCCTCCTTGATGGCAGTGACATATTCATCCTCAGAGATCCTGGAAAACAAAATCAAAAACTATGTTACAGATGCTCAACTAATTTCACAACATCAAGAACTAGTGAAAATTACCATATGACTCACTTTTTAGCCTTGTATTCACGGCGGACTCTTCTCAGTTCCACAGTCTGTGGGAAGGATCCGATTGTGGTGGTTGGGAGGATTGGAAGATTAAGCTTCTTCTGTTGTGCATCTAGTCTAGAACTGACATTTGTAGCACGGCGGTGATCAGAATCTTTCACAGCAGCAGCCTGAAAAAGCAAGAACAATAAATGGTAATTACCCAAGGATTTTCTTGACTTGACATGAAAAGCAAGGAGACCAATCAAATATGGACTTACCGCCTTTTGAACAGCTTCATTGTTCACCCTTGGGGAAGACTTCCTTGATGCCTGAGCAGCAGCATTATCAGAGAAGAAAGCCTGTAAAATGAGCCAGGAAAAAAAGTGAGTCTAGGTTGATGACAAAACATACAAGCACAAAATATAAAATAAACCTATAAACCAGTGATCAAAACAAATTCAGAAGCCAGATTAACTCAAATTACTCCATATCTACCCCAGAAAACCCAAAGTTCAGTTATGGCTGCTTGTAAAAAATGAAGCAAAACCGTGATAGGAGTTAAATTTCTAGTAACATGTTCCCTAGCTGGTAACTATATGAATATAAGAGCAATACCTCATCTTTTTTACCAGCCAAAGCATTGGCCAATGCATTCACTTCAATAATTTTTTGGGCTGCAAATGCTAGCCATGACTTAATTTCCTGGTCCAACTTAGTCTCATTGACAAGATCAACAGCTGTATGAAGAAGTGAACAAGAGGTGGATACAACAAGTTTGTCTGCAAAGTGAAAACACAGATTAGTTGACCAATTTATCCACATTTGCCAAAAAGAATATCGGAAGTAAGATTCAATACCTTTGCCTACAATGCCTTCAAGTTCCTGGAGGGTGCTGAGAGATCCAGCAAGATCATTGGCCCAGATGTTCCTTCCATCAACCACTCCAGCGAATAGGTACTTGTCCTTGGGGAATTCACTCTTGATCAAGTCAAGAGTCTTAGTTCCACGAACCAAATCGAAACCAAATCCAGTGACACCCTTCAATGAGGTGAGTGTCTTGAATGCCTCAGCAGGGACATCAGCAAAGTAGGTCTCGACAACAACATTCAAGCCAGATAGAGTTGACTCCAGTTCAGCATAGGCCTCAGTAAATGCTTGCAATTTGTGAGAATCAAGATCCATCACAAGTGTAGGCTCATCAAACTGAATCGAGGATGCACCAGCTGCCTTGAGCTCAGAAATAACCTCCCTGAATATAGTCATTGCCATTGTAAGAGGTTAGCAAGTTCACATTAATAATTGTAAAAAACTAAGCAATTGATAGTTCAAATCTTACTTGTAGACTGGAAGGATTTTTTCAAGAAGGGAGAGAAGAGAAAAGGTTTTCTCAACACCCTTGGCTGGTTTAGAAAGCAACAAGTATGAGACAGGACCAACTAGGACGGGAACGGTATCTACTCCGTGCTGCATACGAAATATGAAAAAGGGTCAACACCCAAAATTTTTAACAAATTTAAGTAAAAAAATGATAAGGCACCAATACAGGAAATTAGTCACAAATAAAAAGCAACATCTAATCACATACAACTTACCGACTTAGCCTCCTTGTATTCGTTCACAGCCTTGTGAGAAGCATAAGAGAATTTGACATCAGGTCCCAATTCAGGGACAATGAAATGGCTGAATCAAAACATTACAAGACACTTAGCAAAGCATTCTTTTCCTTTCTTTTTAATAGTAATAAGCAAGAAAGATAAGTTGCTGGAGTGGCTACTTACTAGTTGGTATCAAACCACTTGGTCATTTCCATAGCGGGCACAGAGGCATTTCCTCTGGCCATGGAGAAGTAGACGTCAAATCCGATCTCACCACCGGTCCAGCCATACCTAGGTGGAACTGCTCCAAGCATTGCTGTGGTGTCAAGCACCTGATCATAGTAGGAGAAAGTATTGCTAGGGATATACTTGGTCCCAGCACCAGCCATCTGCTTCCAGATGGATTCACGGAGATCAGCTGACACCTTCTCTAAATCTTGAGCACTGCTCTTCCCATCCCAAAAAGATTCCAAAGCAAACTTAAGCTCTCTCTTAGGTCCCATACGGGGATATCCAACAATGTGAGAAGCCATTTTTGTTCTGTTTTACAACACCACAACATATCAAAGTTCAGTTTCCTCCATTCAAATATTAAATCAGAAATGGACAAATAATACGCATACACAGGCTTCTCAAAATGAAGCAAGTCAATACTATTGTTAAACGACATTAAGAAATAACTTCAATAGAAAGACATAAAAGCTATATTTGGCGTGCAACACAAAAGGCAGACAGAAAAACAAGGAACAAAAAAGACATGACAGTAAAGGAAGGGATACTTAGAAAATACACCAAAATTGTCATACCACGAGAGCATATCAACTAATCAAATAAATAACCTAAGGCAAAATGCTAGTGTTAGGATCTGAAGGCAAATCTTCTATATAACTTAAAGTCGACATAAATGAATCAGGCTCACAGCATCAGCATATATGCATGAAGATAACATGTATACGTTAAATTTTCAATTTCGGAGGGAAAACGGAGCCATAGATATAATAATCAGACGATCTAAATTGTAATCATAAGATCTCATATTCTGGCCTTAGACAATGAAAGACATCCACTATTCCAAATGCTTGTAACATTTTTCAATGGAGAACAAATTCAGATCTAACATTTAAACACAAAGCATATTTGAACATTATCAATAAACTCATGATTGCTAATAGCTTCTCTGCTTTAGATGCATGAACTGGTAACCAAAACAGACTAGTGTATTATTCATCTGATCTACAACAACAAAGAATGACTAAACCCAGATCTGTGGATTCCAAAGTAGCAACACACTGGATCTGCAACTCAAAAGGCAAAAGCCAAGAACACAAGCATAATTGAAACGATTACGTACAAAAATGAAATCAGGTCTCCGGAAAACAGTTAAAATCCAATTGCGAATTACAAAAACAGATTAGTGTCCACACTCCCCAGATCTCATACAAAAACAGTCTATTTCACTTTTTCGACTACTTCCTTTTTGAATTTAAAAGCAAAAGGGAAAGAAAACATAGATAATGTGTCTAACAGCATGTCAATATTAGAGTATCAAGAACATAGGAGAAGAAATGGAAATGGAGAAGAAAAGAAGCGAAAAAGAAGCAGAGTGGCATGATAGGAAGGAAGCATACCTTACGGAGAAAGAACCGGAGTTAAAAGAGACTGGTTCTTTCTAGTTCCTTGTGTTAAGAGGAGAAGAAGAGAAGTGCACGAAGTATGGTGTATGAGATTTGTGTTATTTATAGAAAATGGCAATGATGGGAGGCAGCCATTGACAGGGGTAGATCTGAGATGTAATTTCCTCTTTTTTCAATGTGAATTTTATTCTTTAATTATTTTTTCCTTTTCTGACATTTACGCGCTTTACTTTGAGCGTGGGCCTGTACTGTTTTTTTTTTTTTTTTTTTACCTTTGTTGGTCATACAAAGGTTGCTGTATTTATACAGCCTACCAAAAAAAAGTATAAATTCGTATTATCGTATATGTGAACTTCTTTTTGTCTTGGTTTTAGTGGCAATGTGGTTACAGGAAATCAATTGGGTTAATACACATATTTGCCCTCGTGTTTTCTCGGAAAAACACATATGCCCCTGTATCAAATAAACGCACTAAAATCTCCTTGCACTTGTCACAACCCTACGGATATACCCTACACTAACGGAATGATGATTTGGCACAAACGCCGTTCCACGTGGAACGCCACGTCATGCCACGTCAACTGCCAACAAATCAAAATGAATCCTACGTGGCAAAGTAAAAAGGGTTAATACACATATTTGCCCTCGTGTTTTCTCAGAAAAACACATATGCCCCTGTATCAAATAAACCCACTAAAATCTCCTTGTACTTGTTAATAAGTTATCATGCCACGTCCCTTTTTTAAAAATTTAAATAATTAAAAATATGTCTACATAGCATTGTAATTCTTAAGTCACAGCATACAACTTCTTGTGCCAGAATTCATCCTAAAACGACTTGTTCATGAATTTGACCGCATCATCCATGAACTGCATATAATTGAAATCATCAACTCAATAAAACATAGAATCAGAAACATTTCTGGTTTGAACACAATTATAAAGCCGCTTTCTGGATATTTATGAGCATATCATTTCTCAATAGTAGCAAACACTCGCTGAATGTAAACCTGTAAAATATAAAAACCGTTTAACCCAAAAGCTTAATGACTGTTTCAAAGTTTAATTAATTCGTACCTGATAGCCTTCAAGGAGATGGAGAATAATGCGAGCATTAGGGAAATCACTCTCTCTCTCTCTCTCTTTCTTTCGACTCTTTCTCATTTTAGACGTTAGGGTAAACCTATTCCTAGGTATGAACTGCTACTTATATGAACTGCCATGTAGACATATTTTTAATTATTTAAATTTTTAAAAAAGGGACGTGGCATGATAACTTATTAACAAGTACAAGGAGATTTTAGTGGGTTTATTTGATACAGGGGCATATGTGTTTTTCCGAGAAAACACGAGGGCAAATATATGTATTAACCCTTTTTACTTTGCCACGTAGGATTCATTTTGATTTGTTGGCAGTTGACGTGGCATGACGCGGCGTTCCACGTGGAACGGCGTTTGTGCCAAATCATCATTCCGTTAGTGTGGGGTATATCTGTAGGGTTGTGACAAGTACAAGGAGATTTTAGTGGGTTTATTTGATACAGGGGCATATGTGTTTTTCCGAGAAAACACGAGGGCAAATATGTGTATTAATCCAAATCAATTTGAGAATTTTTTCCTTATATATATCTAGTAAAATCAATTTGAGATTCTTCAAAACAAAAATAAATTACAAGATCCATTAAGAAATACTATTGAATTACCTTTTTATAAATGGAAGGGCAATGATGTTCCAAAAAAGTAGGAGTGCGTGGTTGCTCATTTTTATATTAAATATTAATATTTATCTTTTCACTTCAAAATAAAGAGATTTAGGTGTTTAGTTAATGATCTACCGTTTGTCTTTTACATCTAAAAAAAGTAGGTTTTTACAAAAGCAGAGAATACATGCTTTTTGAAAAAACAATTTTTTCCAACAGCAAACAAACAGTAGGTAAAACAAATAGACCTATAATATCTAACACATTTTTTTTGAGTTATTTTTTAGATTATCTAGGTAACGGATCTATCCACGAGCTGAAAGTACACTAAAATAACTATTTCTAAAACAAGAAAATTCATGGTCATTAAATGAAGTCATCAACCGAAAGTCATTGAATAAGACTACCACCTTAAAATCATTGAAAAGACTGGTCGAGTCACTTTTGGGGAAAAAGATTATAAAATTGAGAATGTTTGGATAAAGTATGAGCTATCACGAATCTAGAACAAACTCCAAACTCCATATGAGTATTCAGTTTTTCATAATTCGTTGTTATGACTTTTTAGAAGTCGATAACCATCCCGAAGAGAACCTAGGCTAAAAAAATCTAACAGCTACCACGAAATAGGGAAAGGTTTGTTCTTTTTATGTCAAAAATGCAGTCCTAGGTGGACCGGTGGAATTGTTAACATTATACTACTGGGATCAAACAACTCGAAGAGTCATCTCAAAATTTAGCAGTCTGAAATCAAAAGACAGACAAAATTTCTCAAATGACTCGAAGAGTCATCTCAAAATTTAGCGATTCAGAGTTAGAAGACAGACGAAATTTTCCAAACAAATTGAAGAGTCATTCAAAAATTTAGCGGTCCAGAGTGAGAAGTCATTCAAATTTCTCAATTGACTCGAAGAGTCATCTTAAAAATTTAGCGGTTCGGAGTCAAGGAGACAAACATACTTTTCCAGACAAAATTTAATGGTCCAGAGTCATAAAACAGGCAGAATTTTCCAAATAAAATTTAGTAGTCTAGAGTTAGGAGAGAGACGAAATTCCCTTGGCGGCTTGATAAGTCGCCTCGAACTTAACAACTCAATTTTTCTTTCTTGGCTTTAGATAGTATCCCCAATCCTAGATGAGTATTTAGTTATCATAATTTATTCTGTTATTACACATTTTTATAGTATTTCGTCAAAGTAGGGGCAAACAATAGTTTTTAAAACCGTTTACTTTGAGATCCTTTCTATTTTAAAATGCACACAACTTATAATACATGATAAGTATGGACACCTGTAGACGCTGGAGTTAGAGTCCTATGATGAAAACCTTTAAAGGATGTTTGAAAAATACAATCGAAAATAGATCACGAAAAAATCACTCATTAGGAAGTCAAAGTCAACATTTTCTCATTCAAGTGTCAATTTTTCAGAGAACCAAATTGAATCTTGGGATTTCTTAGTGAGTTGTGTCATCCAAGAGTGTCATAATGCACTTTTTCGAGCTCAGTTTGAAGGTCTAATGAAAAAGTTGTGATTAGGTAAAATTTCGGGAGAAATTCAAAATGAAATTAGACAATAACCTTGGATAGATTCATTTTTATCCATTGCTTATGAACACATAAAAATGTTCAGATCGTCGTAATGAGTCCAACAAAATAAGAATCATCAAAATCGGAGATCGAAAATGTCCTCTTTTAGGAGATAAATTATTGTTGTAGATTTACCGCAGAAATATCTGTCGGTGATTCGTTTGTGTGGCTATTGCACGCCCAGAGCCTATTGTACGACCCAACAGCCCCTATTCCAAAATTAGACATTTTCCCACTTTTCTTTCTATTTTGACCCTGAAACCATAATTTTACTCTATAAATACCACACTTATTTTAGAAAGGAGGATGGAAAATTATACTAAAAATAGTCAAAATTCTGTCAAAATAACTCAAGTAAAATTCTTTTTTTTTTTAACGATATGTGTCCATTTTTCGTGATTTTCTAAAATCCAATAATCTAGGTAAAGGTTTATGGAGAAACATATTATATTTATAATATTTTTATTTAATTATTTATACTATAAAATAATTATTCTTCATCATCTCATCTCATCTATTTTATTTTAATTTCTGTTTTAATTTTTATTATAAAAAAACTTTGAAATATATTTTATGCATATATTTGATTTCTCTAAATTAATTTAAATTAACCTAAAAGAAATGTTTACTAGTTAAATAAATTATTTTAAACTTTTGGTTGAAATATGATTCGAGATTAAAACTAACTTTTTGTTGGAATTTTTTATAATTGGTTTTCACAATAGTTGATTTTTTTAGTTTATTCTAATTAATTCTTTTTTTTATGTTTTTATACTTAACTGCTTGATTGAGTTGAGCCCCTTAAGCTAGGACTTTTTCTTATACGTTCATGCTCCACCCTATGAAGCACTTCACTCGCTATAAAGAAGACAGAAAAGCACAGAGAGAAAGGAAGTATAGGCTAAAAAGCATATGCAGCGGTAGGTAGCTTCCTGGGAATCCCTAGTTTTGGGCATGCCAAAGAAATGTAGTATTAAAAATGAATTGGTGACGGAGATAGGCAACTAGGATAAACAGTAATTAGCAAGGACAAGCGCAAATCTCTCTTGGACGAGCATGTCTACTAGGTAAAATGATGATAGGATACGACCAGCACATCTCTCGTGTCGTCCAATGCCGATATGAATAATATTACTAGTTAATATCATTGATTTAATTGATTTACTTTATTTATAACAATGATTCAGAATAAATAAACCAATTTGAGATAAATTTTATCTCCCAACCATTTGGATAACGATAGTTATAAAAAAAAACATTTATTTATTCGTTTTAGTTTGAAATTTTTTATTTTATTCATTTTAGGCTCTGATTTGGAAGTTTTTATTTTATTCATTTTAGTCTCTAATTTAGAACTTTATTTTTTAATTCACGTTTTAATTTGAAATTCTCAAATTTTTCAATTTGGTCTTGAATAAACTTTTCGGTTTATTTAGTTTAGTCCTTACTCAATTTTTACAATATAATTAAGGGTAAATTACAAAAATGGATTAAATGGGAGGCTCATTTACATATTTAACCCATTTACTCAACCTACTACATATCTTGACTGATTTTGTATGACTTTTCCATAATACCCTCAATATTTACGCGCGTCTCCCTCCCTCCCGTCTGACTTCGCAGATTCGAAATTATGCGAAGCCTGCGAAGCTAATGTTTGGGTTTACTTGATGAATTTAATTAGCATATGCGAAGCCTGCGAAGCTAATATTTGGGTTTACTTGATGAATTTAATTAGCATATGCGAAGCCTGCGAATCTAATGTTTGGATTTACTTGATGAATTTAATTAGCATATGTGAAGCCTTGATGTGTTTTGAAGCTAATTCGCGAAGTGGTATATAACAAAAAATGCCAAACAACAACGGATTCTAACATTAAAATCATAATATTATCAAGATTTACAACAAGATTGCCACAATAAACTCCTAACAAATCACTTCAAAGTGAACCTGAATAATCCGGTACCAATTTTGAAGCGGATGAGTAATTTCTCCCTCTACAGGAAGTCTAGACCTTTTGGGATGAGGAATGAAAGTCCAGACCTTTTGGGATGGATGTGTCCCATGGTGCACACCAAGATTGGCACAATCTCTCCTAACCAACTATTTTAAAGTGAATGTGCCAATCTTGAGGGAAATTTCTCCCTATACAGGAAGGAAAGTCACCTCCCTTGCAGCCCAATACGTCGCCTTCTAGAAAGGGATGTTATGTAATCAACCACCTTCAGAAAAAATTAATCGTGTTAGGCAGGAAAAAAGACGACGTTCGCGAAATGGGGATTAGCGAAGCATGCGAATGTAAATGTGCAGGGAAAGAGGTGATTTTACTTCGCTAATCGATGTTTTCGCGAGGTATGCGAGGTCTAAAACGTGACGATCTACGTCGCATATCGATGCTTTCGCGAAGTCTGTGAGGGAAATCATGAACTTTTCCACTCGCAGACTTCGCGAACTAATCGATTCACGAAGTAGATCGTCACGTTTCAGGCTCTTTCTTTTCGCAGATCTTCGCGAAATCATCGACTACGCGAAGTGTATTCATGAAAAAACGCAGAAAAAACAGCAGATACTTATATTTTTCGTGTCTTTCATCCTTAAAAGCGACAATAACAATATGATAAACTGGAAAAAACGATGGAAATAACGTAGACTAACCATTTCTTTGATGGTAACAAGAAGAAAGAAACCAAGTAACGAGCAAGAACAGGAAGATGAAGAACCATGACTTCGTTTTCTAGGATTAGGAAGTTGCAGAATCAAGAGATGAAGAGAGGAAAAAGAGAAATTCATTGTGATTTGGCGAAATGGTGCAGATTTTGTGCAATTTAAAGGAAGATAGTAAGATCAAAAGTCTTGAAATCATTAATGGAGGAGCCAACTTTTTGCGTAAACAAAGAAGAAGGGGGGAGCGGCCGTTCGCATTGTGGGAAGTAGGAAGGCTAGAGGTATTATGGGAAAGTCACACAAAATCAGTCTAGATATGTAGTAGTTTGAGTAAATGGGTTAAATATGTAAATGGGCCTTCCATTTGATCTAGTTTTGTAATTTTTCCTATAATTAATTATATAACTATTTTATTTATTTCTAACCTTTTATTCGAGTAGATGGAAATATGGTAGAATATTGTTTGGTGCAGATTGAAGACCCGATAATATCTAAATGTAATTGTATTTAGTTTATATTCATTCCATTACTCTTGGGATTGTAATATTTTATTGTTTATTTATTTTTGTGTATTAATGTGCAATATGATATAAACATGATTTTTTTTCTAAATTAAGCAGGCATTCAAAATGAGTTTTAAAAAGCTTAAAAGAGTTAATAATAACCTGAATGTATTTAAAAGTGCTAAGTAAGAGGCCGATGGGTTTATTAGACGATTTTGGAGTGTTTAATATTTCCTTCTGATGGAACATTAATCTTTTCTAAGCGTACATAAATTTTTGAACCCACTTGATTTTCGTAGAGAATCTCAGAAATATTTTTGGATCTAAAATCTAAATGGCGACTCTTTCTCTGACACCAGTCCTGCCGAGTTTATCGTTTTTTCAATTGGACTCTTTGTTAGGACAGTACCGTAACGTCATGACGGACCTCCCGCAGATAAAAACTCATCTGAGACCAGGCTCCATCCACAGTTACCAAAAAAATACTCTCTACTTTATTCTATTTCACCTACCATATTTAATAATATTATAATCAAAATTACACCAATTTTTTAAATATATTTTATCAAATTATATTGTATAATGATTATAATTTATGTAATAATGAAATTTTAATTTATTAATTAAGGATCATTAAATGAAATAAGTTAATTTACCATTCATTTTTTCGATAACTTAATTATTAAATCTAAAAAAGAAGAAGAAAAATGGATGACGAATTTCTCATATTCGTTTTTTAGGTCATTACGAGTGTGGTGCACTTCCTGAAAACCTTTTCGACATCCTTTTCGAAGACCGATGTGATTCTGTTCTGAGCAGAAACGTCCATCTACAACCCTTCTGTTTTGTTGTGTTTCTGGTTTCAGTCCACATATGTAACAAAAAAATTCATCAAAATTAAAGCTATTAATATTTATTAATTTTAATATATAATATTTTAATGAAAAAAATAATTAGTTACATGCTATGTTATTAATTGTTTTAATTTAATGAGATCTGTCTTCTCTCTCTCAGATCTGTTGTCATGGTGAAGAATTTTTATGAAGATTGAGAGTTTTGAGATCTATTCTCTTTTAGATCTTTCTCTCTCTTTTAGATCTATCTTCTCTTTTTCAGATCTGGCTTCTCTCTCTCAGATCTGTTGTCATGGTGAAGAATTTTTATGAAGATGGAGAATTTTGAGATCTATCTTCTCTCTCTCAGATCTATTTCTCTCTTTTAGATCTATCTCCTCTCTTTCAGATCTCTCTTCTCTCTCTAAAACACAGGATCAATTTTATAACTCAATTTTCTCTCTCTCTCTCTCTCTCTCTCAATTAGTTATAACTAAATTAACTATAACTAATAGTAGAATTTAAGAAAAGTAAATCTCTCTCTCTCTCTCTCGGCGATGACCAAGGCGATCGTGAAGGTTAAGGGGGATGGGTCGGTGAAGGCAGGCGGCTGGCCTGTGTCGGATCTGGTGGTGGCGGGGCGCGGGCGGGGCAATGGCTCCGGGATCGATGAGGCGTGGGCGGCGGCGGATGATGGGAGAGCGGGATTCGGAGGGATCGGTCGAGGGATAGGAGTAGATCGGAGTGGGTGGATGGTGGGGAGGCAGATTCGGCGGTTTCGACGGGGGGTGCTAGGGGTGCGTCGGTGTCGTTGGGGGCTTCTAGGGATGCGGCGGCCGATCGGGGGCTGGAAGGTGTTGGTGCCGCGGCCGCGGCTTTGGACTCGTTTTTCGCGGAGGGACGCGCGTATGATTCCGGAGTTAGAGGGCCGCTTCCGGTGCTTGGGCCACAGGGAGTACCGGCCGTCTCTCCCCAGCAGGATGAGCATACCATGCGACTTTCGTTGGCCGCGCAGGCCGCGCAAGCCGCACAGACTACGCAAGCCGCTCAAGCGGAAGTTTCCATGGATTTGGGAGGGCCCTCCTGGAGGGATAAGTTGCTAGGGGTGTCAGAGGAGGATCCCATGATGGAGGTGGATGCTTTTGAGAATGATTCCGGGGATTTTCTCTCTGATTCCGATTCTGAGGATGGAGAGCCTGATAACCCGCTGTGTCCTAGGATCCGGCTGTCCTCAGATGACAAGCGGGTCATGAGATCAAAGTGGAAATTGGCGTTAATCGTCACTGTGTTGGGGAAAAGGATCAGTTTCAATTATTTTGCCCAGAGGATCCAGGCTCAATGGGCAAAGAAAGGAAAGGTTACTATCACAGACCTTGAAAATGACTATTATGTCATTAAATTCACAAGGGCTGAGGATTTCAATGCTGTTGTGAATGGTGGTCCGTATATTATCTCCAATCATGTGTTGGCTCTAAGACCTTGGGTCCCAAATTTTGATCCCCATGATTGCTCTGTTAACAGGATCCTTACTTGGGTTAGGTTCCCGGGCCTACCTCTTGAATACTACAGTGATAGGTTCCTGAACAAGATTGGTAGCCTTGTTGGGAAAGTCCACCATGTTGATAAGACTACCATTGGGGCAGTGAGAGGCAAGTTTGCCAGGGTCTGTATCGATATTGATCTCGCTAAGCCTCTTCTTTCTCAGTTCTGTACTCAAAACAAGGTCTATCATATTGAATATGAAGGTATACACAACATCTGCTATGAATGTGGTATGTTTGGCCATACCCTTGAGGGTTGTCCTAAGAGGAGGAAGGACGTGGAGGAGTTGGTGCAACCTATTATAGGCGAAGCTGAGAAGAGTTAAGGGGAAGTAAGGAGCTTTGGCCCATGGATGCTTGCCAAGAGACCAGTGAGAAGGAAGCCACAGGCTAATGTTAATGCTAATCATTCACCAGATATCAGTACGAAGATGACTACTCTCCAGATTGCTCCTGAGATCAAGGTCAGACCCCCGGATATTAAGAAGGGGATTGAGACTGGAGTGGACTCAGCTTCGGGTTCCGGGTCAAGGTTCGGTGTTTTGTCTATGGAGGAAGATCAAGACTCGGATCCTTCTGATAAGCAGATTGATTTAAGCATGCCTGGTCTGGAGTCGGTAGAGCATGCCTCTAGTCTGGGTAATTCTATTAATCCTCTCTTTGTCTCTAATGCTTCTGCTAAAGGCAAAGAGATTCCCCAGTCTATCCTGTCAGCTGGGAAGGGTTTGAGTAGGGAGGCGAGTACTCTACATCCTCCTGTTGATGCTCCTATTGGTAAGACTATAGGAGTGAGTAAGTTAAACATGAAGAATCCCAAAGGGAAACCTAAAAAGAACCTTCATGGTTTGAATTCTTTGGATAAAAGGGGTCCTTCTAGGACCGCCTCTAGGCTCTCCGGAGCCCCAAACAAATACCTGATCTAGGGTTTGGGCCTGCGTCTGTAGTCTCCCCCTCTGATGGACTTCTTCGTTTGGAATGTTAGAGGTGCGGCGAGCAAGGCTACCCGCATTCATGTCAATGATCTCATTAAACAGTTTAACCCTTCCTGCTTTGTCCTTCTTGAGACCAAGGTTAGTGGAGCCAAAGCAGATGAGGTGGTTAGAAAGTTTAAGAATTGGAATTGCGTCAGGTCGGAGGCTACTGGCCGGGCAGGGGGGATTTGGCTCTTTTGGAAGCCAGGTCAAGTCAATATTGATATTGTTACTATGGACAGTCAATTCATCCATAGTAAGGTGTGTTACCCGGGTAATAAACCCTTCTTTATTACCTTCGTCTATGCTGATCCTGTTTCGACTAACCGAAGAAGGCTGTGGGAGATCCTTCATTCTTTTAGCTCTAACATGGTGGAGGCGTGGTTGGTTGCCGGGGATTTTAATGACATTGCCCTCTTGAGTGATCAGAGAGGAGGGGGTAATCATTATGTGAACCGGTGTCTTAATCATAAGCAAAGTATGGATATGTGTGGGCTTTCGGACCTGGGTGCTGCTGGCCACAAATTTACCTGGAAAAGGAATAGTGTGTTTGTTAGGTTGGATAAGGTGTACGCTAATGTTGCAGCGATTTATAGGTTTTCTGAGGTCAAGGTACTTAATCTCCCTTTCCGTCACTCAGACCATTGCCCTATCCTCATTAATTTGGTCAAAGGAAATCGGCTGAAAGGTAATAGACCTTTTAGGTATCTGGTGGCTTGGGAGTCTCACCCCGAGTTTAAGGATTTCGTTAAAAGCAATTGGCATCCCCACTCTGATGTTCTCCTCGCTACTGAGGAATTCAGGAGGAATGTGGCTGTTTGGAATAAAAATACTTTTGGTCATATTATCAGGAGGAAGAACAAACTCTTGAGGAGAATGGAAGGTGTTCAGCGTTGCTTGGAGGTTCGTTTTGATCATAGCCTGAATGGTCACCTAAGAGCTCTTCAGAACGAGTTGGAAGCTGTGCTTAGACAGGAAGAGCTTCTGTGGTTCCAGAAATCTAGGAAGGCTTGGATTCAAGACGGGGACCGGAATACCAGGTTTTTCCACCTCTCAACGATCATTAGGAGACAGCGAAATAGGATCGAGGCTATTAAAGATGAAAGTGGTGAGTGGATTTTTGAGGAGGAGGACATTCGGCGCCTTGCCCTTGATTTCTACAAGGACCTGTTCAGAGAGGAAGCTATGGACCTAGAGAGTGCCCACTCTGGCATTTCCTTTCCTCGTTTGGGGGAGGATGCTATTAATAATGCTTTCCATCCCATTGAGCTTAAAGAGATTGATCTGGCCTTCTCCAGCATCGGTTCCACTAAGGCTCCTGGTATTGATGGTATCCCCGCTAGTTTCTATCATAAACACTGGGACACTGTTAATGAGGGTATATACAGCTTTGTGTTAGGTGTCTTTGGTGGTTTGAACGATATCAGTTTGGTTAATAAAACCCTCATTATCTTGATTCCTAAGGTTGCCAAGCCTTCTTCCTTTCTCCAGATGAGACCCATCAGTCTTTGTAATGTCTTGTATAAAGCTATTACTAAGATTGTGGCTAATAGAATCCGGAAGATCCTTCCGGATATTATCAGCCAAAATCAAGGGAGCTTTGTTCCTGGAAGACAATTGATGGATAACGTTGTTATTGCCCAGGAGGTTGTCCATTCTATGAAGATTAAGAAAGGCAAGAAAGGGATCGTGGCTCTCAAGCTGGATCTGGAGAAAGCCTATGATAGGTTGAACTGGAGCTTTCTTCTGGATAGTTTAGCCAAAGCTGGTATCCCGGAGAACTGGAGGAATTTGATTGGAAAGTGTATCTCCTCTCCTGTTTTCCAGGTTATGATCAATGGGGATATGTCGGATGAGTTCTCTCCATCCAGGGGTATTCGTCAAGGGGATCCTATGAGCCCCTTCCTTTTTGTTATTGCCATGGAAAGATTGTCTCACCTGATCCAAGAGGCGGTGAGCAAAGGGACTCTCCACCTTGTTTCCATCAACAGACATTGCCCCCCTGTTACCCATTTACTCTTTGCTGATGATGTCATGCTTTTTGTGGAGGGTAATGAGGAACAAATTAAGGCTGTGATGGATATCCTCGATTGCTTTTGTGAGGCTTCTGGCCAGAAGATTAACATCCATAAATCCCGTATGCTTTGTTCCAAGAATATGGATAATAGCTTGTGTAGAAGACTGAGTGAGATGTCTGGCATTCCCCTGACTCAATCGTTTGGGAAATACCTTGGGGTCCCTCTTCATAGTGACAGGGTGTCCAAAGCCTCTTTTAAAGATATTTTGGACAAATCTAACGGTTTGTGTGCTAGCTGGAAAGCTAATTCTCTTTCCCTTGCAGGTCGCCTTACTTTAATCCAGTCTATCAACTGCGCTGCTCCAAATCACATCATGCAAGCCTGTAAGCTCCCTGAGCCGGTCCTCAACGACCTTGATAAAATTAATCGGCGTTTTCTGTGGGGAGAGTCTGGGGATGGGAGGAAGATTCACCTGGTCCCTTGGAAGGAAGCCTGCCAGCCTAAGAGCAGGGGGGGTCTTGGTATAAGGCAAGCTAAGGACAATAATAAAGTCCTGTTAATGAAGCTTCTTTGGAGAATGTGGCAATCCCCCTCCTCCCTTTGGGTTCGTCTTCTGTGCGGCAAGTATAGGAAAGATAGAATCTTTGGTGGCCCGAAGGAGAGGGTTGTCAGCTGTTCCTTCCTCTGGAAAGGGCTTAGTGCTGTTTTTGCTGAGTTCTGTACGGGGATTGGCTTGGAGGTGGGTAATGGGAGATCCATTAGTTTCTGGTATGACACCTGGATTGGTGACAAACCGTTGATTGAGGTGTGCATCGCCCCTCCGCCGAATGATCTCCTCTCCTGGAGAATTGCTGATGTGGTGGACTCGGAGGGAGACTGGATCTGGTCTAAGTTCGACTCCTTTCTTAGCCTGGAGACCCTCCTTAATATTAGAAGTGTGAAGATTAGTAATCAGGAGGAGGATAAGGACAGACACTGCTGGGCCTTGACTAATAATGGTTCTTATTCTTGCAAATCGGCCTATGAAGCTTTTACCCCTAATAGGGCTGATCCTCCTTTGGAAATTTGGAATTCCATTTGGGCCCTCAAAGTCCCCTACCGCATTAGGAGTTTCCTATGGCTGGGAGTCAAAGACAGGCTCCTCACGAATGCAGATAGACACAGAAGGCACTTGGCTGTATCTGGTGCCTGTAGCAGATGCAACGACCATGTGGAAACATTGTGCCATGCTTTGAGGGATTGCCCGAATAGTAGAAAGGTTTGGGAAGGGGTCCTTCCTCACCACATCCTTCCTTCCTTTATGGGGTTCTCTGATATTGACTGGTTCTCTGAAGGCGTTAATGGGAATTTGTTGGCCAGTATGGAGCACGGGGCTATTCTCTTCGCTATTATTTGTCACCAAATGTGGAAATGGAGGAATGAAGAGTTATTTGCTGAGAAGACTGTCTTTATTCCTGACCTCCAGTTTTACTTCTCGAAAAAACTCTCTGTTATTACAAAGAGTTTTGAAGGAGAGCCCCTGGTTCACCCTTCCCCGGTTAAAGAGGTCCAGTTAGTTGGTTGGAGGAAGCCCAGGGAAGGGGTTGTCAAGTTGAATACGGATGGCTCCTGCCTTAGTAATGGCAGAATTGCTGCTGGTGGAGTTCTTCGGGATGCTGGTGGCGCCTGGCTGGCTGGGTTTACCCATAACTTAGGTACGGGCTCCTCCTTTACTGCAGAGCTCTGGGGGATCTTGTCTGGCATTAAACTCGCCATTCGCATGGGTGTTAAAAGACTTTCGGTGGAGTCTGACAATTTGGAGGCTATCAACAGGATTTCGGATAGACAGGCTGTTTGTCTTAAGAGTCAGAATCTCATTAAAGCCATCTTGAGGCTTCGTCCTGACTTCGATTCTCTTACCTTCTCCCATATTTATAGGGAGCAAAACCGCGTGGCGGATCGCTTGGCAGCTGCTGGGCATGGGGGGATGTTAGGTGTTTCTACCCTTTCCGTTCCTCCTTCTTTTCTGTTACCTTCTCTTCTTGAGGATAGGATTGGGGTCAGTCTTCCTAGACTGATCCCGGGTTAGGTTTTTGTTTGTTTGTTTTTTTTTCTTCCCTTCTTACCAAAAAAAAAATTGTTTTAATTTAACATGAAATTAATTAAACTTTTGTTTTAATCATAGACCATCTCCAATCCAACATCAATGTTGGAAAAGAGATTTGATAATGGTTGGCTCTCCAACCATCATCAAACCATATTCTCATTTTGATTAATACGTTTTTTTTTCATAAAATTTGATGTTACATTAAAAAAATTGATGCAACATCAAATGATCTTTTATTATTTTCTTCTTATTTTTTTGTTTTTTTTATATAAATATAGTCACTCTATATTTTGTTACTTCATCCATTCTCTTATATAGGTCATTCTAGTAAATTAGTTTTTACTCCAAATAGTATAAGTCATTCTAGGATTCCAAGAACTTTTATTTTAGTTTTTTGGTCCAAATATTAAATTTTTTGTATTGGTACATGTGTTTTTAATAGGGTAAATAATTTATTAGTCCCATTTTTTTTACCTAACACATTGTTTAGTATCCATATTTCAAAAAACACATTATAAGATCTCCATCTTTTGTCAATATTAATCATTTGATCATTCTGTCTATTTTTTAAATATTTTTAACCGTTATATTTGACATAAAACAGACAGACATAACATAACAGAGTAATATGACCATTTTATATCTGCAATGATTGTATTGAAAGCTAAGATATGTTCGGTCAAAAATCTAAAAAAACTAGACAGAATGACCAAATGGTTAATATTGATAAAAGATAGAGGTCTTATAATGTGTTTTTCGAAATAAGCAGACTAAACAGTGTGTTAGGTAAAAAGATAATGATTAATAAATTATTTATTTTTTTAATATTCTAATGTTTATTATCTAACAGTGACAAATTTTTTTAGTTAATTAATATAAAAATACACTGAAATGACTGGAATGACTTATATTAGGAAATGGATTGAGTATATAATATTATTATTCCAAAAGAATCTTGTATTTAGAGAGCTGAATAATATAGCACAAATTATTTACATAATATGAATGACTTATTTTACATAGGATCACGCACCCTTGAAGCGTTGAACTCTACGCTTTTAACTTTGCAAATTTAGAAATTAAATTGAAAAAGTTAAAAAAATGAAGCAGCAAAAAGAGTTGGTGGGTGAGGCTGAGGGAGGGTTGGTGGAATTGGTGTGGAGGAGCACTAATTTGCATTATGGTTGGAGAAAAAAAAAACATTTTTTTTATTGCAAAATTAATTTTAAATTCTTACGCTTCAGAATCTGAATCTCATTTTTGTTTTATTAAATATCTTAGTTTTAATAATTATTAACGTACTGTTTCAAAAAAAAATAATAATTATTAACATACTAATTAAAAAAAATATATAAAAAATAAGATGAGTACGATCATACCAGCACTAATGCATCGAATCTCATCTGAATTCCGAAGTTAAACGTATTTAGACGAGAATAGTACTAAAATGAATGATCTCTTAGGAAGCTCTCGTGTTATACCCAACAAAACTTTTGGTTTCAAAAAAAGATAAACTGGAGCATCAAAAAGTTCAATAGGGCAAATAAACGTGTAATTTAAAAGCTTGAAAGTAAATTTTGTCAACTAATTTTAATAAAGAAAATAAATGAAATATCCTTTTGATTAGTGCAAAAAATGACCAACTTGAGACAAATGGTTTGTTGGTCAGAATTCAGAGTAGGTGAGAAAGAAGTAGGTCCATCTATATATTTATTTATATATTTCCTAATTAATGAACAAATAATCTAATGAATGAAGTTTTTGCATGAAAAAAAAATTGTATTATAAAGATTATTCATCAATCTCTTAATTTATGATGAAAATTACTTATTAATAGACCTGTTCATACTAAGCGGGCTTGTCACATAATTACTTTGTCCAAGTCCAATCTAGCCCGCACTATATTTACATCGGGCTCGGGCTGGATTGGGCCAAGCTAAAAGAACTAATTCCCAAGCCCAACCTGGCCCGGCCCAACTAATATATTTGTATTTTTTAAAAATTAAAATTAAACTAAATTTTAGATGATTATTTCAATAAAAATCAATTAACTCAATCCTAAATAAAAAAAAAATACTCATTTGATACTAATAAATAAAACAGTAAACATGTTTACCAATTCTAAAAAATATATGGTTTGTAAATTTTTATGTTAAAGAAATTTAAAAATTTTATTTTTGGAATATAAAGTTTCTTAAACTATAAAATTTATTAAATTAAAGTTATTATTTAAATTTCGGGCCGGGCTGGGTTGGGCTTGGGTTTTGAGACAAATCCCAAGCCCAACCTACTTTGTATTCGGGCCTAAGCGGGCTTGGACCGGGCCGGGCCGGGCCTATTACGAAAGATATACGTCCAAGCCCAGTCTTTGAAGAGCGGGCTTGGACGGGCTGGGCGGGCCGGTGGGCTTTTGAACAGGTCTACTTATTAACAATATAAATAACTTGACTAGTAGCATCTCTTGATTTTACTAGCATGGTGATTTTTTTTAGAGAACTACAGTAACACCTCTATATAGGAATACTCTATATAGGAATAACCTCTATTTTGTTATAAAAAAAATTCGGTCCCAACTTGGGCCAGTTATAAATAGGAATAACCTCCCAAACGTTATTTGTTATACACTTTTCAAGTCCCACCTTTAGAAATTATGCCTCCATATAGTAATAATTATATATTTATATGTATATATTAAGAATTTAAACTAAATCATAAAATATTAAAAAAAAATATTGAAATTATTTACGAGTTGGAAACCCAAACTACAACTTGAAATTATAAATATTTACTATTCTCATTGATGTTTATATTTTTCCCATAAAACTCTTTCAATTATCTATATATTGAAAACCTAAACTCTAAATTGAAATTCTAAATATTTAATTTATTCCATTAATGTCTATTGTTATACATTATATATAAACCATGTATGCCTATGATAATCTTAACCAATTTCAAGTGGTATTATTTAAAATTTAAAATTATATGTGTTGAAATTTTTTATTATACCAAACTCTATTTAGTAATAACCTCCCAATTGTTATACAAATAGTTCGGTCCCAAGTGTATTCCTATATAGAGGTTTTACTGTAAAATGGTGATTGATAAGTTATTAAAGTAAATATATCATTTACAGGAAAACGTTTAATAATTTAATGTATCATATCATCGAGTATTTGGGTAATTAGCATCCGTAGTCATAAAAGTTTGGACAATATCCCAAAAAAGTCACAAAAGTTTAATTTATCTCAATAAAATCAGTTAAGTTTGTTTTTATCTCAATAAAGTCATTTTGGATGTTTTTCGATAATTTTTCGTTGGAATTGATTACGTGACATTTAATCACATGTCTCAACACCATGTGATATAATAAAAAAAATTTAACCATAAATTAACTCAAATAAATAAGGATTGTCAATTAAAATTTAATCACAAATTAACTTACGCGGTATATCGATTTATCAATTAAAATGTGTAGTTATATTTTTTTAATATGCCAGATGGCGCTGGCGGGAAGGTTGTTCGAAGTTCTTAGGTTTTTGTACTATGAGTTTCTTAGGTTGATCTTGATCAGAGGCTTCTTCAACGAAACTAGTTTTCTTACGGCCCATAGTAAAAACGGAAAAGAAATAAATAGAGGATCAAGTAAACTTATTTGGAAAGAAAAGAGAGAACTTGTTGAAGAAGAAGATGAAAGCACATCTGAAATACTTAGGAAATACAAAGAAAGAGCAAGAAAGAAATCACAGAAACCTTTATAGGCAGAGAGGAGAAGAGCAAATGGTGGAAAAACGGTTCGATAAACCCATTTAATGCTCGCAATGATGAAACACTTGTCATGCCAACTTGCACACTAATTAGCAGAAAAGAGAGATATTGAAAAGCCACCTGAATAGACGTGCATAACAGAAGCGCTCCAAGTTCTAAGAAACCACCTACTTCACACGCAGACATGTGCGATGAAAAACCAAAAGTAAAATTTGCGAAGCAAAGACACGTTAACACTAAACTATATTTTTTTCGGACGAACCAAACCCTAAAGAGTTCCGCTTTTATCAGAAAGTGGAGGGGACATAGGATACCGTATGAAATAAAACAGTGACACATGGATGAGAGCCTTCAGATCTAGTGGTTACGTGGAACATAATAGGCATTCGGATTCAACGAACTTTCAGGAACCATTTTCCACTAGGAAAATCCTCATGGTCAAGTAGTGGAAGATGTCTAGGAGATGTTCCCTAGTAAAAAAACTCCTAATGAAAGACTTCTATTTAATTGGAGAATGATTCCTAAGAAGAAATAAGTGATTCCTAGAAGAAGAATGATTAAGCAGAAATACTATAAATAGATAGGTATGATAAACCCTAGAGGTACGTTAACGTTACTATTTCATAGATCTGTCCACGGGTCAGGGTACCCGTCTGACCCGTGGACAATGAAAATTGATTGTAGGTCCAGGCAAATCTATACCTATTAAAGCCCGCCCATTTTTTGGACTGATTTTGGACTGATGAAAATAGCACGGGTCAACCTAGCCCGGTCCGTCTTGTTAATATTAATTAGAAAATTTATATATTTATAATTAAAATTATGTATATTTTTTTAAGTGGATTTATATGGACTGGGTTAGAGATTTGATTCCTAAACTCGAGTCGAGCCCATCTACATTAATAGTGGACTGAGCTTGGGATGAACATTTTTACATAAAAGCTCGTTAGACCCACCTCGAACCCAGCCCTGTCTGGTCCATGGATCAGTCTCCTACTTCACAAATAATTCATCACCTTCAATCCTTTTAACTCTTGCTTACTACAAAATCAGAGCGGGTTCGTCAGATCCCGGCTCCTCTCTAACTGTCATTCGAACTAATAACCTTATAGAAAAAGTAGCTTTATTGATAAATTACGATTACGGCACAGAAAAATAAAATTGATGGCGTCATATGAGATCCTCGAAATGTCAAGTCTTGTATTATAGGGTTGGGTTGGGAAAACTAGGATAAATTTTAAACGGTCTGAGTTTGAATGCGAAATATCATTAAGCGGTCCAGATTCATACTTAAACCATGACGCCTGTCGGTGGAGCCTTTCTTCTTATTCACTTCCACGCTCCTTTTTAATTCTATTTTCACACACTATCAAAAAGAAAAAAGAAATTCTATTTTCAGCTCGTGTGCCCCTACTGCTACTAGAAATATTAATAGAAAGAAAGCAATGATAGTAGAAAAATTGCGTAAAATTGGTGATTCCCAGTTTTATGGAAACTATACAATAAATGAATAACGGTTTTTTTTTAAAAGCATATTTAAGCCCCTGAACTTTACCTGTTTTAAGGATCAAGCCTCTGATCAATTATTTTTCCACATTGAACCCCTGATCATTGATTTTGTTATGGATTTAGCCCTTATTTAACTTTTTTTTTATCGAGTTTAGGAGATGAGAAGATCGATTTGACAATTCTAATGTTGAAAATCACAAAATGAGAGAGAATAAAATCGAGTTTGGAAGAATATACTGAAAATTAATTTCTATAATTTCGTTTTAATTTTTGATTTTTTTATCTCTCCTAGTCAAAGAAATTTTTTTTTTATTTGTCCATGTCAATAAGCCGAATCGCTCTAACGATGTATGCAGTCCAAACTCGACAGAAAAGTTAAATAAGGGCCAAATCCATAACAAAATCAATGATCAGGGGTTCAATGTGGAAAAATAATTGATCAGGGGCTTGATCCTTAAAACAAGTAAAGTTTAGGGGCTTAAATATACTTTTTGCCTTTCTTTTATGAAACAAGAATAGGAATGTACATTGATAGACCAACAATGCTAATTTAAAACTTTTATTGATCCATTTCTCAAGTTAACTTTGATTTTTTTTTTATGGTTGTTCTAAAATTTGAAAATGTTAATACATGTTTGCTTTTGAGTTAGGGACGTTTGAATACTGTTTTTTATACTTCTATTTGTCTTTTCATTTTAAAATATAAGTTTTAAGTGTTTGGTTAATGACCTCTTGTAGGGAGGGTTCTTTGCTGTATAGGCGGCTGCCTAGGGTCTCCTAATTAAGAGGGTCTCCAAACCAAAAAAATTAATTTTTGGTTTATAAAATAGTACAATTTTAAAATCAAGATTCACCGGACAATACTATTTCAATGGCATTAACAAATGATGAGTTTTTTTCGATAATAGAAAAGCCTTATTGGGTGGTCAGAATGCTAGAGAGTGTATGATAGCCAGAACATAAATTACACACGAAACAAAAAATCATCTTTCATTAATGAGGGTTGAAAACGGACTGTTTTGTACATAAGGGTTAGATCAATTTTCACTTAGTAACTATAGGTATAAATTTGTATATAATCTAACAATAATATATAAATTAATTATTTCGTAAATTGCAAATTGTTAAAAAGTTTTATTTTCAATTGGTTCTTTTTGTTGAGTAAAAAATTAATTATATTCATATATATTAGATTTAAATTTATAAAAAAAATGGAGTATAAGAACTGCCAAAGGTCAGGACCGGCCATGAGTATAGGCCAGGAGTGCGACCGCTTAGAACCTGAGCCAAAAAGAGCCAAAATTGTTTTGTACTGCATATACAATATTTTTTAAATTTAGTTATAATACATATTCATACCTAAAAAAATGACCAAATAATATGATATTTTAGGTCTAAAATAGATCCAAATTTCTATTTTAAACTTTTAAGTACAATTTTTTTATAATTAAGATCTTCTTATCTCTTTTTTCGTTTAGGACTCATAAAAATGTCAGGACTGGCCCTGTATAGGGCCTCTAAAATATTAGAGCCGACCCTGATCTCATGTTTGTCTTTTACACCTGAAAATTAGCCTTTTACAAAAACAAGGAATCCCTACTTTTTGAAAAATCAGCATTTCAAACAGCAAACAATAAACCGTAGTAACAACAAATAATAGGTAAAACAAACGGACCCTTACTCACTAATGTTATTTAATAACTGATTCATAATTAATGCTCGTTGAAATTGTGTACGTAAAATATTTAATATGAATATATTTTAAATTAATTAACAAATAAATTATAAAAATAAAAAATTGTTATAGTAAATTAATAAAAATAATCTCTCCTCTTCTCTTAGAAGATAGGATTGGGGTTAGCTTCCCTAGGCTAATTCCTGGGTAGTTTGTTGTTGTTCGTTTTTCTTTTCCTTTTCTACCAAAAAAATAATCTAAATAATTAAATAAAATAAAATAAAAATATCCTTAATTTTTATGAATAAAATATGACTAACCCATGTATATTAGGAAGTAGTCAAATTTGGATGGGAAAACAACTTCATATAAAACGACGTTTTGAGTTGGTAAAGAAATATGGCTACCAACCCAACTTAATAGCATCAGTAATACACAACAAGTATATGACTAAACGTTGCTTTCACCACCAACTATTTGATTCATTATTTACCATTTGAAAATAGTTTACTTAGAAAAAAAAAATTGATGTCACAAATTTTCTGTCACTTCTCTGTTTATCGCTAAAGAATTTAATTAAAAATAATATATTATACGGATAAAAGAAAGTAGAAGTTTTTTTTCTTTCTGGGAGATAGTAAATGTGACAAAAATTTAAGATACAGTAAACCTCTATAAATTAATACTCGATAAATTAATAAATTCTTTAAAATAATAATTTCTTCTGGTCCCGACTTGGGCCAGTTCAAAAAATGATTAATAAAATAATAATTTTCTGGACCAACCCTTTAATACATTGTATTATTACCTCTATAAATTAATAATTTCTCAAATACATATGCGAAATATATATAGATATACATACCTAGGGTAATTTAGCAAAATATGAATCTATAGTATTTTATTTTTTCTTGAAATTTAAATCTAGTTGAATTTCATCCCTAACTATTCTCAGTGCATTCAAAAGTTCCAATGTATCCTAGTCAAATTGTAACAAAAAATTGTAAAGAGTGGATGATGCTATAATTGCTCCTTTTTGTGACTGGTTTTAAAGGTACCAAATCATCATTAGCTTCATCCTCAATTGAATTTCGCATAACGTTCGACACTGTTTCTTCTAAACTTTGGACTTGTGAGCATTCATTGTTTTCACCTAGATAATCCAATATTTGATTTTCATTCATTTGATTGGGGTAACCAAGCTGACCAATCATTCCCTCAAATCCATGAATGTCTTTTTCAGTGATTGCTTCCTCTAAATTCGTTGTGACAGATTCATCCATTGTACGGATTTTGCAATGTTTGAAACAATTTGTAATTTAAAGTTTATTTTAAAAAAAATAACTCTATAAATTAATAATTATTAATTTATCGATTAATTATATTTCTATAAATTAATAAAATTTCATGATCCCAACGTTATTCATTTATAGAGGTTTTACTGTACATTAGATTTTTGGGTTAAGGTGCAAAAATACCCCTAACGTTTTGGGTCAGGAGCAATTTTACCCCTAATGTCTAAAATGGTGCGATTTTACCCCTAACGTTGAAAGTCAAGAGAAATTCTACCCCTAACATTAATAAATTGGGTCAATTTCAGACACTATTATAAAACACAAATATTTTTGTTCTTTATTTTGCACCAATTGCATAACAATTCGTTCTAAAAAAGGATTTCATGTTTTTTATAATTTAATAATAGAATTGGAGATTAATATTTATAAATTCGGTGAATTTTTTGAATTTTTTTTTGTCTAATTCTTACAAAAAAAAACAGTATATTTTGTAGGGTTCCGATATTTAGAGCCCTTAGGGCTGTAAATAAAAATCCAAAATTTCTATTTTTAGTATTTATTTAGCTGTTCAATACATAAAACCCTTTAATACTTGCATATTTTAATACTAAAATATATAGAGTTATAATATTTTGTTACATTTTCAATACAAAATAAATACTTATTTTAGAGTTAAGACTTTTTTTTATTGAAAATATAAGAATAATTAATGTTTATATACAGCCCTATGGGTTGTATATATCATTTGCCTATTTTTTATTGTTTTTCATTTTTTTACACATCCCAACAAATATTTGTGATTTGTTACTAATAAAATGACGCATGTGTGAAGTGTAGATGAAAATATTTATGACCGAGAAGACAGTTTGATGAATTATTTCTCAAATTGACCTAATTTATCAACGTTAGGGGTAAAATTGTTCTTGGCTTCCAACGTTAGGGGTAAAATTGCACCATTTTAGACGTTAGAGGTAAAATTGTTCTTGATCCAAAACGTTAGAGGTATTTTTGCACCTTAACCCTATATTTTTTTTCCTATTCAATTTCAAGTGGTACTCTCATTAAAGGTAGGTGAAATAGGGCTCACTTTGTTTTTTTAAAGCTGTAACAGGCTCACATTGAAGTTATATAAGAAGTGTGAGGACGTAACACCTCTAAATTTTGAAATATATAAATTTATAAACAAAATTGAATAGAAAAGATAATTAGTAGAAGATTTAATATATGAAGAGCATTCCGAACTTATTCAAAAAGATTGATTGATCTCTGAACTTATATTGTATTTTATTAATCTATAAGCATGTTTAAAATAATTTATTGGTACATCTGAATTTATTTAAAGTGACCAATGATCCATTTAAACTTGCTTACAGTGATACATTTGTCTTCTAAACTTATTTAAAATAAGTTTTATATTTCAATTTATCTAAATCTGTAAAAAAAAAATCAAAACATAAAAAATAAAGGCATAACTCATAATTTTAAGTTTTTAAAACAAATTAATTTTAGGGCTAATTTCTAATCTAGCCCATTTGAAGGGGTCCATTAACATATTTGACCCACTTTGCTTCCATCTCACTAAATTAGACACTTCCATCCATTTTGGACAAAAATACCCTTATTTCAATTCACCTTCTTCCTCAGACTCTCAATATTTTCTTCGTCATCCCAAACCGACGAAAGCGGCACTACCGCCAAGTCTTGAGAGAGAAAAGACATTGGTTTATAGAGAGAGAAAGAAGAGATTATGTTTGTAGAGAGAGAAAAGACGGCGGTTTATAGAGAGAAGAGATTATGTTTCGTTCAACCTTTGAAGAATTATTGTTTGTGGAAGAAGATTAGGATGAAAAGCTCAAAAAATGAGAAAAAAATCTAACAATTGAACTGCTGTGATGTCGCATTTGTGACGAATTTGTCACAAATGCGACAAGATTTATCGTATTTGTGACGAAATTTATCGCATCTGTGATAAAAAATACTCTTGACGCAGCTGCGACAGCACAGATGCAACAACTGTTGTCGCATTTGTGATAACATGCGATAAATCTTGTCACAAATGCGACAACAATGGAGAAAATTGAAACGATACCGTTACAGATGAAGAAAGAGGCAAACCCAGCGAGAAAAGAAGGCGTATAAGCTAAAAACATACCATTTATACAGGAAATTGAACAGAATACTTCAATAATTTCAAAAATCGCTAACGATTGGTATCAGGAATTGTAGAAGATGAACCGAAGAAGAAGTTGAAACGAAGAAGAAGAAGGAGAAGAAGAAGCGGGAGCAGGAGCAGAAGCAAAAGTCGAATGGAACTAAGGGTATATTTGCCCAAAAAGGATGAGAGTGTCTAATTTGGTGAGATGGAAACAAAGTGGATCAAATATGTTAATGAGCCCCTTCAGTTGGGCTAGATTTATAATTTTCCCTTAATTTTATGTTTTGTATATCTTTATGGTGTTTTTATAAAGGGAAAATTATAAAATTAGGTCAAATGAGAGACATATTTATATTTTTAACCCATTTACTCAACCTACTACATATTTAGACTATGTTTGTATGACTTTCTCAAAATACCCTCAATATGTTTGTAATTTTACGGCAAAGCTATCTCCCTCCCATTTGACTTCGCGAATCGATGATTTCATGAAGTCTACGAAGCTACTGTTTGGTTTAGTTGATGATTTTAATTCGCATATGCGAAATCTGGACGTGTTTTAAAAAAAATTCGCAAAGTGGTATATAACAAAAAAATGCCAAACAACAAGGGATTCTAACGTTAAAATCATAACATTATCAAAATTTACAACAAGATTGCCACAATAAACTCCTAACAAATCACTTCAAAGTGAACGTGATGAATCTGCACAGAAATTTCTCCCTGTACTGGAAGTCCAGACCTTTTGGGATAGATGTATCACATGGTACACAACAAGAATGTCACAATATCTCCTAACCAATCATTTAAAATCTTGATGGGAATTTCTCCCTACACAGAAAAGAAAGTCATCTCACCTGCACCCCAGTACGCCGCCTTTCTAGAAAGGGATGTTATGTATTCAACCACCTTCAGAAAAATTTAATCGTGTTAGGCAGAAAAAAAGACGATTTCGCTTCACGAAATGAGGATTTGCGAAGCGTGCGAATATAAATGTACAGGGAAGATGATGATTTTACTTCGCGAATCGATGATTTTGCGAAGTCTGCGAGGTCTGAAATGTGACAATCTACTTCACGAAAACGGATTACACAAAGTCTGTGAGCGAAAAATTATGAACTTTTCTACTGACAGACTTCGCGAAATCATCGATTCGCGAAGTAGATCGTCACGTTTCAGACTCTTTCTCGTAGTAGATCTTCACGAAATCAGATTACGCGAAGTGAAAAACGCAGAGAAAACAGTAGATACTTACATTTTTTGCGCCTTTCACCATTAAAATCGTCAATAACAATATGATAAACTGGGAAAAACGAAAAAAATAACATAGAATAACCATTTCTTCGATGGTCACAAGAAGAAAGAAACCAAGAAACGAGCAGGAACCGAAAGATGAAAAACCATGGCTTCATTTTCTAGGATTAGGAAGATGAAGAATCAAGAGATGAAGAGAGGAAGAAGAGAAATACATGGTGACAGTAGCGGAACCAGAACCCAAAATAAGTCGAGGCTTAAATATTTAATAATAAAGTTTTATAACGTTAAAAATATTATATAACGTAAAATTCAATAATTTTTAACACAATAATTTGGAGGCTAATTTTAACCGTGCGGTTGACGGTAAATTTTCAAAATCCAGATTTTTTTAGCCTCCAACGTGTTAAAACTTTAAAAATGTTATCATTTTTTAGAAATTAGCATTGAACTAATAGAAAATTAAACATGTTTACTTTTTTTTTAATGGTGAAGACATAAAAAAAATGAATATTAAATATGCTTACTTTTTTTAATGGTAAAGACATATTAAAAATGAATTCAAAAGTGTTATTAAAATAAAAATAAAGAGTCTATTTAAATTAATTAATAATGGTAACATGTTTCTATAATTTTTGAAAAATAAAATAAAAATAAATAAATAAAATTTCAAAGAAAATGAGGTTGGAAGGAGTTGAACATATGACCTCTCAAATAAAAATAAACATAATTAACCATCTCATCTACCTTTAAACATTGAAATAATACTACATAGAGTCAATATAGTTTTCTCCAAAATATTATCGAAAACCATTACTAAATTATTTTTTTCGCAATTCTCCGGCGGCCTGCCGGGGCTCGAGCCCACCCGAACCCCCTAGTTCCGCCCCTACATGGTGATGTAGAAAATTGGTGCAGATTTTATGAAATTTAAAGGAAGAGAAGAAGATCAAAGGTCTGGGAGAGCAGCCGTTTTCGCGTAAGGAATAAATAGGGGAAGGGGGAAGATGAAAGAGTGAGGATATTTTGGGAAATTCACACAAACATAGTCTAGATATGTAGTAGGTTGAGTAAATAAGTTAAAAATGTCAATGAGTCATCCATTTGATCTAATTTTGTAATTTTTCCTTTTATAAATTTGAGAACTTAATCATGACATTTAAGTAAGTTTAAGAGATTAACGAGACATCAAATAAATTCAAAAGATCAATTAAGATTTGGCAAAAAATTATTTAAAAAAAGAAAAAAAATGTATTACTTTCTTTATTCTAGTTGACTATTTATCTTAAGTTTTATATAAGACATCGAAAATCTCAAAACCAGACCTGAGAAAAATATGGTCCGAAACCGATCAAAGGTCTGGGTTTTGTTAAACATAGCCTTAATTTCCCATCTCTAGCCTCGTAAAAAGACGAAAATACCCTTTGAGGTGGAAAATGGGGGAATATTTCCTCTCCCGGCACGCGGGCGTGAGGTAATCACGCCTCACCACAAGGTGAGACGTGAGGCTAGCCTCACGCCTCACCTTGTGGTGAGGCGTGATTACCTCACGCCCGCGTCAATATCTCCCCGAAAAAATTGGTTGTTCACCCTTGTGATTAACTCGAATTAACCTTTTAGAAATAAAAATTATGGCATTTTAACTCGGATTACCCTTTAACAAATAAAATAGGGTTAATACACATATTTGCCCTCGTGTTTTCTCGGAAAAACACATATGCCCCTGTATCAAATAAACCCACTAAAATCTCCTTGTACTTGTCACAACCCTACAGATATACCCCACACTAACGGAATGATGATTTGGCACAAACGCCGTTCCACGTGGAACGCCACGTCATGCCACGTCAACTGCCAACAAATCAAAATGAATCCTATGTGGCAAAGTAAAAAGGGTTAATACACATATTTGCCCTCGTGTTTTCTCGGAAAAACACATATGCCCCTGTATCAAATAAACCCACTAAAATCTCCTTGTATACTTGTTAATAAGTTATCATGCCACGTCCCTTTTTTAAAAATTTAAATAATTAAAAATATGTCTACATGGCAGTTCATATAAGTAGCAGTTCATACCTAGGAATAGGTTTACCCTAACGTCTAAAATGAGAAAGAGTCGAAAGAAAGAGAGAGAGAGAGAGAGTGATTTCCCTAATGCTCGCATTATTCTCCATCTCCTTGAAGGCTATCAGGTACGAATTAATTAAACTTTGAAACAGTTATTAAGCTTTTGGGTTAAACGGTTTCTATATTTTACAGGTTTACATTCAGCGAGTGTTTGCTACTATTGAGAAATGATATGCTCATAAATATCCAGAAAGCGGCTTTATAATTGTGTTCAAACCAGAAATGTTTCTGATTCTATGTTTTATTGAGTTGATGATTTCAATTATATGCAGTTCATGGATGATGCGGTCAAATTCATGAACAAGTCGTTTTAGGATGAATTCTGGCACAAGAAGTTATATGCTGTGACTTAGGAATTACAATGCTATGTAGACATATTTTTAATTATTTAAATTTTTAAAAAAGGGACGTGGCATGATAACTTATTAACAAGTACAAGGAGATTTTAGTGGGTTTATTTGATACAGGGGCATATGTGTTTTTCTGAGAAAACACGAGGGCAAATATGTGTATTAACCCTTTTTACTTTGCCACGTAGGATTCATTTTGATTTGTTGGCAGTTGACGTGGCATGACGTGGCATTCCACGTGGAACGGCGTTTGTGCTAAATCATCATTCCGTTAGTGTGGGGTATATCCGTAGGGTTGTGACAAGTACAAGGAGATTTTAGTGCGTTTATTTGATACAGGGGCATATGTGTTTTTCTGAGAAAACACGAGGGCAAATATGTGTATTAACCCAATAAAATATAACAACATAAACATTAAAATAAATTAATAAACATAAAAGTGTACATATAATATCAAAAGTGTTAAAATGTATAAAGTTCTACTAAAATAATTTAGTTCGCCCGACGCCACACGTCCATAAACTCATCAATCTCCCTCTTAATGAGTGGAGCATCCTCATCAGATCGGTGGGTAGCCGCTAGTTGGGTGATACGCCACAACCAGCTAACCCACTGCAAAAAAAATATATTAAAAAATAAACACATATAAACTAATACTAAATAATAATATTAAATAATAATAAACTTACAAATTCGCTGTTGGCGCGAGCATACTAGACCGGTCCATCCTGTGGTGCATGAACGAGATGCAGATGAGAATATCGCATATACCAGTCCATGTAAGCAGCATCACAGGCAGTGAGATCGTATCCAACTGACCGGCATCTCCTCCGATCAATGCCCCGAGCCGATGGAAATCTCCGCCAGGTATCCTCAACTGTGACAGAGGAATGCGTGAGCCTGTACGATAAAGACCTCCATAGTCGTACTGCTTTATCAGGTCTAATACGCTCAGCTGGGATAGGCTGAGTATATCCAACCTGTCGCAACGCTCGATCCGGCATATACGGCTCGATAATGTCTCTACACCGTATCCAACCGGCGTAGGACACTCGAAGCTAATCATCATCGGGGACAGCACCATAAGGCAACCATGTCACCTGCAAAAAAAATAATACTCAATAATAAATAATAATATACTATAAATAATACTTAAATTAATACTAAAATTTTATAAAATATTATGATACTATAATTAATTCTAAAATTTTATAAAATACCTCTGGTGCCGTCATACGGTCGAGCTGCCCACGTATGGTATCTAGTCGGGCGGTCGTCTTGCCTGGTACCCCGACCTCCCATCTGCATGCACGGGCACGGTCAGCTGGGATCCTGTGAGCTAGTCTATGCGTCCGGAACACCGGAAAATACTCGTATATCCACGCCTGTAGTAGGGTCAAACACCCGCATATATCAGAACAGTCTCCTCTGCTCGCTATCCCCAGCTGCCGATACAACATGGCAAGTGTAGCAGACCCCCATGAAAGTCCAGTTGCCCCTCTGACACCGCCGTAAACCTCAGCAAGATGGGCCGGCCTAATCCTATCTCCACTCTTGTCAACAAATAAAGTGGATCCGAGCATAAGCCACATCCACGTTGTGGCCCGAGTAGCGTCATCCCTACGTTCGATGATAAGCTTGTGTATAGCATCAACAAATACGCCTCCACCACTCCAGTAATGTCGGGTCGATGACAGAAGCTGCTCTCGATCCACCCCGAACATCATCATGCACATGGCATGCAGCCAGTGGCGGATCCAGGATTTGAGGGGGCTAAATTTTAGTTGTGTAATTTGCGGTAATTTTTTAAAGTTCAGTCCGTCAGGGTTGGACAAATTTTTTTTAGCCTCTAGCATGATGAAACTACTTCATTTTGGCTGAAGTAAAAAGCGTAAAACTTATTTAATTTTCTATATGTCCAATGTTGATTTCCTAAACTAAGACACCTACATTTTCATCGTTTTGGTGTGTTGAATGCTAAAAAAATTAAAAGTGTTAGGCCTAAAAGAAGTAGAGATATTAAATATTTTATAAATCCAACATTAATTGCTTAAAAATTATATTTGAAAAAAAAAGTTTAAAAGAGTTGTATGGAAAAAAATCAATTAGATAAATAATACAAAAAAAAAAAATGAGGTTTAAATGGTTTGAACCCATACCTTTTACATTAAAACAAGCTTCTTAACCAACCCAACCACCTCAACATATTGTTATAACTTTATAAACATGCATTAATATAATATAATTACGGGGGACTATCAACTACCGAGCAAATTTTACTCAAGGGTGGAGCCGGCGGCCGGGGGGGCCGGAGCCCCCCGAGCCCTGGGCTAGATCCGCCCCTGCATGCAGCCGCTCAGTACTAGGAGACTCAGACACCATCGCATTGTCGGTCGGGATACGAAGAATCTGACATACATCATGCAGTTGGATAGTCATCTCCCCGAACGGTATGTGGAAGGAGTTCGTATCGGGCTGCCACCGCTCCACGAACGCAGTCAACAGCGGAGTGTCGATGTTTCTAAACATGATAGATGGAAGGTGAGACAACCCAGTCTTCTCGATCATATCCTTCAGTTGTAAAATGACACATATACAATTACTGAATGTTTTTGAGGTTTATAGTTAAAAATACAAATTACAATAAATGTTGACAAACTAAATTATTCTTACCTCGGGTGACGCACTAGAAAACCACATCCACAAATTCTGACATGCTGATGCTCTGTTGTAGCATGTCAGAAACGACTGAAGCTCTCCTCCTAGCATCCGTGAGGCAACATGTCCTAGAAAACTAGGAATCACGGAACCATCAACGGGGCCACCATCCACCGGTCTACTAACAATCCAGCTCTCGTCCTCACTAGCTTTGGGACGTTTGCTGGTCCCTGAAATATAAAATTATACTAAAACTATAAAATTATACTAAAACTATACTAAAATTATACTAAAACTATACTAAAACTATACTAAAATTATAAAATTATACTAAAACTATAAAATTATACTAAATTTTATAAAATTATAAAACTATAAAATTATAAAATTATACTAAAATTAATAAAATTGTACTAAACTATACTAAAGTTATAAAATTATACTAAAATTATACTAAAACTATTAAATTATACTAAATTTATAAAATTATACTAAAATTATACTAAATTTATAAATTATACTAAAGTTATAAAATTATACTAAACTATACTAAAGTTATAAAATTATACTAAAATTATACTTAAAAATACTTGTACTCGCAAAACGACCTCCTCTGCGCTGGATCGGCTGTCTGCCCGTGGTCGGCTGCTCATCGACATCCTCACCCTCGCCATCACGTCCAGCTGCAGACTGTCGCAGTACCTGGGCTACCACATCCAAGTAGTCATCCACAAAATCGCTATCAGGTTCTCTGTCATCAAAATCTGTCGCCCCCTCTGATCCACGAATATCGGGCTGATCCACAATCGGACCCCTCCGCACCTGCTCCGTCGCAGCCCCTCTCCGCCTACGACCAGATATATCAATACCACGCAATCTCGTATGCCGTGGTGTATCATCCTCGTCGTCCATATCTAGACGATGAGCAGATGACAGGATGGATTTCCCCCCGATAGTAGGCCGCTCCGTCTACAAAAAAATTACACTAAATTAATCTAAAATTGTAACATATAAATTATAAATTACACTAAATTAATTTAAACTAGATTTAACCCCGTGCAATGCACGGATTATATAACTTTATTAGATAAATATAATTTTAATATTAAATATTAACTGAAGTTATAAATATACAGATTCCATCTATTGTGTTCTTCTTCGACTTGGGAAGAATTTTCCATAATCGAATAATTTTTACTATAATTTTTGAATTACGTTTAACACTAATTTCTTCAATGTAGTCATATACTGAAGATATATTTTACTAATTTTATGAGTGTTAAAAATAATAAGAATATAAACTTGTGGTGGACAGTTACATAGGCGAGATTCTACTTATTCTCTTTTGGGTTAAGGTGCAAAAATACCACTAACATTTCGGGTCAGGAGCAATTTTATCCCAAACGTCTAAAATTGTGCAATTTTACCCATAACGTTGGAAGCCAAGAGCAATTTTACTCATAACGTTGATAAATTGGGTCAATTTGAGAAATAATTCATCAAACTGTCTTCTCGGTTATGAATCTTGTCATCTACCCTTCACACGTGCGTCATTTTATCGGTAACAAATCACAAACATATGTTGAGATGTGAAAAAAATAAAAAAAATATTGTCTTTTGTATTAGAAAAAAAAATTCAAAAAATTCACCGAATTTATAAATATTAATCTCCAATTCTATTATTAAATTATAAAAAGACATGAAATCTTTTTTTTAGAACAAATTGATATGCAAATTGGTGCAAAATAACAACCGTCAAACCATAGATTGATTTTTCATCATGGACTTTTAGTAGTTGGATCTTTTTCTACATTTGTCGTACTTGATTATATTATATTTCCTAATATTTATAATTTCATTATTTACTTACATCCTAATCTAATGGAATCTAAAAATGTTTTATAGAGTTGATAAAAAAAAATACTTTATAAAATATCTAAAATTGTTAGGATTAATTATTTAGTATTTTAATCTAGAATAAAATATTAATTTTAAATTTTAATCCGTACAAAATTCTTCCAAAAAATAATTATAGATAGAGAGTTCTTTGCAAACCGTAATTATGGATTAAGTGATATACAATATTTATTAGCACTTTATTTAATTAGAATATATAATTTTAGAAAATCCAAAACTTTATTAAATTGACATGTAAGCATCCTGTTTTTTTTAGTGTGCCACTTAAAATTAAAAGCTTTAATATTCTGCCAAATGTCTTTTAGACTCCACATTTTATATATAATAGATAGATTACGTTATATATTTATTAATTATAAAAGTATTTTAATTGTATCATAATCCTAACATAATTTTTCAAAATCCAAAATGAATTTTAATTATCTTGACAGTAGTTATTAACATTTGAACTTTAAGTGCTAGCTATTAAATTACTAATTAAATAATATATGTATTATCATTATTTTGAACTTTAAATGCTAACTACTAATTAAAGTAATATCTTTATCCTATTAATGAAGAACAAAACAAATATGATACCACGAAATAATAACTTTAAATAATATATTTATCTTATTTTATTTTATCTTATTTTTTTTTGTTATCTTTATCTTATTTTTTTTTGAAAATTGTTATCTTTATCTTATTTAATACGTACAAAGTAATTTGTTATTCATCTTATATATTCTCAAAATAATAATAATAACAATATTGCTCATCCTCATTTCCTACCAAATGTTCCTTTTAAAATTTCAAAAAAATCTAAAAATGACACGTAAGCTAAAACTTTAATATTGTGCCACGTGTTACTTTTGTTCCGCGTTTTATATATATAATAGATAGATGTAACTATAATTTTTCAAAGAAAAAAAAAACCCCTCGGGCGCATGAACATCACGCCCGACCAGTGGTGCGGGCGTATGAACATCACGACCGACCTATGGTTCGGACGTTTGCCTATCACGCCCGCACCACTGGTCGGGCGTGATGTTCATAGGCCGGAACCACCGGTCGGGTGTGATGTTCATACGTCCGACTGCGATTCCGGCGTTTTTTTAAAAACGCCCACTGTTGAAGAAATCTGTCAACTGAAGTTAATAGAATCTACAATTCTGTTATCAGCTGTTAAATAAGTTTGTTAGCTGTTAAATAAGTTTGTTAGATGTTAGTATAGTTAGTTAACAGACTATAAAGCTAGGAATTCTATTGGTATTTTGCATCTCTGTATTTTTAGTTACATTAACTCGTGTAACTTCATTCTTCTTCAATACTATTCTCTCAAATTTCATTCATCTTCTTCCTCACTTTACATGGTATCAGAGCAATGGAAGTAGCTTTTATCACTCAATTCCGCACGATTGAAGGTAGTAGATGACTGGAAAGAAGAGAAATCGCAACAAAAATCGAAGTAATCCTTTCGATTTGTTGGTTGAAGAAAATACAGAAACAGAGGTTGAAGAACTTGAAGATCTTGAGGAATTCGAGGAGGAAATCAACGAAATGGCTATAGATGATCATACAAATGATGGATCCAAAGGTTCTGGAGGTTCTCATGGCAGTAATGGAGATCGCAACGCAAACCCTAATTTTGGAGGTTTGCAGAATTCTGATAACATTCATCTTGGTTTTGTTTTTGTAAGTGCCCCTCTTACTTCTAACAATTACCTGTCATGGATTCGTGCTATCAAAATTGGATTATCAGCCAAAGATAAGCTTGATTATGCTTTAGGAACCAATGTAGCACCACCTGTTACAGATGTTGATCGCTATAAGAAATGGAAAGCAGTAGATAATATGGTACTTAATTGGATTTTGAGTACTATGTCTAAAGATTTGGTAGATTCATTTCTGTATGTGAAGACAGCAAATGAATTGTGGACTGAAATTGAACAAAGGTTTGGAGAATCAAATGGCCCATTGATCTACCAAATCAAGAAGAATTTGACTAAATTGTCACAGGGAAATTCATCTGTTTGTGTTTACTATACACAGATGAAGAAAGTCCGGGAGGATTTAGCAGAGATAAATCCTATTCCCATTTGTGAATGTGGAACAGTTGCAAAGAAAACATTAGACATGGTGGAGGCTGATCATCTGATGCAGTTCCTCATGGGCTTAAATGATGTCTATGATAGTCAGAGAGATCACATTTTGATGATGGAACCATTGCCAACAGTTAATAAAGCTTATGCAATGATTCAGAAAATAGAAAGACAGAAGCAAAATGTTAGCACAGCAGATCACTTTGAAGTTGCTAATATTGCTACTAGTTCTAACAATACTGGGAATGAAATGAAGAAAGAAGATATGATTTGTTCTCACTGCAAGAAACCAGGCCATCTGAAGGATACTTGCTTCAAGTTGAAGGGTTATCATGACTGGTTCAAATAGAAAAAGAAGGGAGGAAAGAAGTCTAACTCTACTCAGGCACATTTCGCTGGTTCTAGTGATAATGAGAATGAGCCCCAACCAGCAATGTTCTCTCAAATGATGCAAGAGTTTCAGAAGTTCATGATGAACAAGGCTTCAAATGATATGGCAAACTTGGCTTGTTTCTCTGGATTTGCAGGTAATGTCAATTCCATTACTCATATGATACAGAATAGTGATAATGATACATGGATCATTGATTCTGGTGCTACCTGTCATATGTGTGTGCATACAACTTGTTTTGTGAAATATAAGCCTTTACAATGTATGAGATCAGTAACTTTGCCAGATGGAAGGACACAGTTGATAACACATACAGGAACAATCATTTTTACTGAGAAGTTACAGCTGCATAATGTTCTTTATGTGCCATCCTTCAAGTTTAATTTGCTTTCTGTGGGGCAATTGTTGAAGGAGACAAACATTGTCATTAACTTCCAACCTGGAAATTGTGTATTACAGGACCAGAAGACTAAGGAAATACTAGCAGTGGGATTTCTAGAGAATGGACTTTACTTACTCAACAAAAGTTCATTTGCAGTGTCTACTTTACAAAAATTTTCCCATTCAGTTAATAATGTAGTGGCCAATGCAGCTCAGTGTAATGATGTTGATAAAGATACACTGTGGCATTATAGGTTAGGCCATACTTCTTGGCAGAAAATAAGACATATTCATGGCTTGAAATGTAAAGAATCTATCAAAGATTGTGCTATTTGTCCTTTAGCAAAACAGCACAGGACAGTTTTCCCTGTAAGCAACACTACTTCAAATAAAATTTTTGAGCTTTTACACACAGATATCTGGGGTCCATATCATAAGCTTTCTACTTCTGGTGCTAGATTTATCTTGACTATAGTAGATGATTATTCTAAGGCTTTATGGACTATATTGCTCAAGGCTAAAACTGAGGTCAGTACAGCACTACAAACATTCTTAACTTTGGTTCAAAATCAGTTTGATACTAAAGTTAAAATGATTAGAAGTGACAATGGTACCGAATTTACAAGTTCAGCATGTCAAAAGATTTTTCATAGCCTTGGCATTTTACATCAAAAGAGCTGCACTTACACTCCTCAACAGAATGGAGTCATTGAAAGAAAGCATAGACACTTATTGGAGGTGGCAAGACCACTGTTGTTCCAATCTGGGGTAACAAACAGGTTTTGGGGAGAGGCAATTATGACAGCAACTCACATCATCAATTTACTACCAGTTGAGAGTTTAAAATGGCAGACACCATTTGAAAGGCTACATAAGAGGAAGCCTATTTATACTAATCTCAAGGTGTTTGGTTGTTTATGTTACATCACAAACCTGCAACCCAGAAAAGATAAGTTTGATGAAAGGGCACAAAAGGGTATTTTTCTGGGATACAAAGGAGGGCAGAAGGGCTTTGTTGTGTTCAATTTCTCAACAGGAAATATTCAAGTAACCAGAGATATTGTTTTTCATGAACATATCTTCCCTTGCAGAACTGACAACACAAGCTCACCTTCACAAAGTCTCAATCCTTCACCAAGTTTGATACTTGACAATGATGATTCAAATGATCCCTCCTTCATTAACAATGATATTTTTGCAGATGCTGAGCAACCAAATATGTCTATAAATCCTGTAGATACAACTGGTGATGAATTTTCATTTGATGATCCCGTAACATCATCTCATTCTCCTCTTCCTACAGATAATACATCTGCTTCAGAGAGCTTGACAGTTCCTCTCTATGAAATAAGGCCTCGCAGACAAACAAAGAAACCTGCTTGGTTGCAGGATTTTGTAGCCTTGGTTCAAACTTCCTCAGTGGATAGATCAACTTGTATTCTGCCAGTATTCACAAGTTCTCATGCAGGATTTGTAGCTCATCTTAATGAAGAAACTGAGCCCAAGAGTTATGCTGAAGCAATTAAAGATGAAAGATGGGTTCAAGCTATGAATCAGGAGTTGGCAGCATTGGAAGAAAACAAAACTTGGGCACTGACTAAATTACCTGCTCATAAGAAGGCTATAACATCAAAATTGGTTTTTCGCATCAAGAGAAATTCAGATGGAACAGTTGATAGATTCAAGGCTAGATTGGTGGCAAGAGGCTACAATCAAGTCTATGGAATTGATTATACAGACTCATATTCTCCAGTGGCCAAAGTTACTACAGTCAGGCTTTTTCTAGCTGTTGCAGCGGCATATAAGTGGCCAATACACCAAGTTGACATAAACAATGCGTATTTGCATGGGTTTATTGAAGAAGAACTTTATATTCAACCACCAGGGGGATATAATGAAGCTCCAGGCCTTGTATGCAAGCTTACAAAGTCATTATACGGTTTAAAACAGGTAGGGCGCCAATGGAACAAAGAAATGTCTTCTAAACTGATTGCATTTGGTTTTAATAAGTCAAAACATGATCATTGTCTTTATACAAAGATTGAAGGAGGTATGTTTTTGGCATTGGTTTTGTATGTGGATGATGCACTTATCACAGGTACATCAGAGGGAGAAATTGTGAAGCTCAAACAATATTTGCACAAGGAATTCACAATAAAAGACATAGGATATGTCAAGTATTTCCTTGGCATAGAAGTGGCTAGATCAGACAATGGCATGATCATTTCTCAAGTGAAGTACATAAGAGATTTGATTAAAGATGCAAAACTAGAAGAAGCAAATACAGCTAATTCACCATTGCCATCTGGGTTTCAAACTTCAGATGTTTCAACTAAACTGAAGTCGCCTGACCAATATAGAAGATTGATTGGCAGACTTTTGTATCTCGGTTTTACAAGACCGGACATCTATTTTCCCACACAACAACTCAGTCAGTTTATGAAAGACCTTTGTGAGCATCACATGAATGCTGCATTACACATACTGAGGTATCTTAAGGGCACTTCCAACAGAGATATTTTTTATCCTAAACAGGATTCATTGCGGCTGAAAGCCTTTTGTGGTGCTGATTGGGCTGTTTGTAGAGGTATAAGAAGGTCAGTCACAGGTTATTGTACTTTCATTGGCAAAGCAATGATGTCTTGGAAGAGCAAGAAGCAATCAATTGTGAGTAAATCCTCAGCTGAAGCAGAGTATAGAAGCTTATCAACAACAGCTTGTGAGGTTAAATGGTTATCCTTTTTGCTCAAGGAATTTCAAATCAAAGTTGAATTACCAATTCAAGTGTTCTGTGACAACACATCTGCAATTGCGATTGCGGCAAATCCTATTGATCATGAAAAGACAAAGCATTTTGAAATAGATATTCACTTTGTCAGGGACTATATAGAGCAAGGTTTCATAGCAACACCACATGTTTCTACTATAGATCAGTTGGCAGACCTGTTTACCAAGGTTTTAACTGGAACTCAGATTGACAGCTTCATTGACAAACTTGGTATTGCAAGTATACCAAATTTGAGGGGGGAATGTTGAAGAAATCTATCAACTGAAGTTAACAGAATCTACAATTCTGTTATCAGCTGTTAAATAAGTTTGTTAGCTGTTAAATAAGTTTGTTAGATGTTAGTATAGTTAGTTAACAGACTATAAAGCTAGGAATTCTATTGGTATTTTGCATCTCTGTATTTTTAGTTACATTAACTCGTGTAACTTCATTCTTCTTCAATACTATTCTCTCAAATTTCATTCATCTTCTTCCTCACTTTACACCCACAGATCTCAATTCGAAGCTTAAATCAAAAAAATAAAACCGTAAATCTTACCATTTTCGCTTTCCCTTTACGGCCTCTTTCACGTTCCATGATTTGGTTCAAAAACTAGTCCGGATTTGATCGAAGAGTGTATAGGGTATTTGAGAGGTTTTGTCTTTTTTCAATTTTTGGGCAAAGGGTAGTTCGGTCTATTCCCGAGGCTAGAGGTAGGAATATTAATTCACTAAATTCAAAAGATCAATTAAGTTTTGGTAAAAAACTATTTAAAAAAAGGAAAAAAAAATGTATGACTTTCTTTATACTAGTTGACTATTTATCTTAAGTTTTACATAAGACATCCGAAATTTCAAAACCAGACCCGAGAAAAATATGGTTCGAAACCGATTTCCTCCAAAAGCTCTCCCATAAAGGCTCTGTTTGGTAAAGAGCGTTTTGGGATAAAAAGAGCGGTTTTGACAAACTTTAGAGGTTTGACCACTGAAACCGCTAATTGGAGTATTTGGTGGGGAGAGGTTTGGGAAAGAGTTTTGGGATGAAAACGCTAATTTAGAAAAAGCTCTTAAAAGGAGCTTTTTCAATTAGCGTTTTACAATATTAAAATTAATGGACTTCTTTAACCCTAATAGATAGACTCCCTCTTCTCCTGCGTCAAAATTAATGCCCTTATTCGTCTTTTGCACAAACCGCTATTATCAATCAGCTAATTTTTACCAAACAGGTCTACACAAACAGCTAATCAAATCAGCTAGTCAAATCAGCTAATGTAATCAGTTAACAGCTAACAGCTAATGTAATCAGCTGACAGCTAATTCCCAAATAGGGCCAAAGTAAAATTAACTATTCCCTCTTTTGTTTCGTCATAACTAGTTTCCATGCTTGCGTTTCTAATCCATTTTCTATGTCATAACGGCAATTCTTTTATAAATGTTGAAAAGCATAAGTAAGCTATGAAATCGAATTTTTGATTAATTATTTCTTTTTACATTGAGGTATAGAGATGAAAGTGGGGTGAGGATTTTCCGTCTCCATCAGTGATCCGTCTCGATGGAGATTGAGAATCACCAATAAGAATCCTCACGGAACGGGGATATGGATAACTTTATTTCCCCGTAACAGAGATGGGACGGGGATGAGGAATGGTATCCCCGTTCCGTGGGGATCCTCGACCCCATCCTGTTAGTTCCCGATGGTGGATCTCCGACGGATCTCTAATTATTTTTTATTATAATTAAAATTATATTTTAAATGTTATAATTTATAATATTAAACTTAAATTAAATAGATTTATTTTCAAATAAAAAATTAAATCGAAGTATTAAAGAAGGAGAATTGGACAAAGAAGCCATGAATGAATACTTTTTAATATGTTTTGTAGTTTTTTAATTGTGTTTTGTTGGGTGATAAATACATTTTCATTAAGTAAATAATTTTAATTTTTAGTTTTTTATGATTTTAAAATTTTTAGAATAATTACTTATATTTGGTGTTTCTTAGAAGTTTTAGTTTTATTATATACTGATTTTTATTTTAAATATAAATGGCGATTTCCGCGGGGATGAGGATATGGAATAGGAAAAAAGTGTTTTTAAACGGGGATCCCCGTGGGGACGGGGTGGGGAATAAATCTGTCTCAGTCTCTCTCACGGGAACGGGGAATCCCTGACTAGTCGGAGACGGGGATGGGAAATCGTTCCCCACCCCGCCCCGTTTACATCCCTACATCGAGCCATTGATTATTAATTTTGTTATGGATTCGGTTCTTGTTTAATTTTTCCATCGAGTTTGGACGACATGTACTATTAAGAGATTCGACCGGCTGATGTGGATATTTCACTTCTATATGAACAAATAAAAAAATCAACTTCTTGATTAGAGTAGAGAGTAAAAAGTAAATTTTGTTATAAAAATCGATTTCCACTGGGTTCTTCCAAGTTCGAAATTGATTTTGGAAGAACCTGCTGGAAATAAATTTTATTGTTAAAGGAGAAGATCAATTTGACGATTAAGATGATGAAAATAGATAGGAGAGGATAAGATCGAACTTGAAAAAAGTTACTGGAAATTGATTTCTATAATTTCATTTTACTTTTACTCTATATATCTTCTAGTTAAGAAACTTTTACTTTTATTTGTCCATATCAATATGCCGAATACGTACCGTTCAAAGTCGAAAGAAAAGTTAAATAAGAATTGAATCCATAAGGAAATCAATAATCAAAAGTTCAATGTGAAAAAATAATTGATCGGGAGCCTGATCCTTAAAACAAATAAAGGCTTTTTTTTTTTGGAAACTAAATAAATAATGTTCATGGGTTTATTATGCTTTTTGCCTTTTATAAATTACAATAGGGTAAAGTTCAAATAAAACCCCTGTGGTTTCACTAATTTTCAGATAAAGGACTATGGTTTACTTTTTGTCAAAACAAGGATTGAGGTTTCAAACTTGGATTAATGCTATTAAAACCATCTTTAACGACCCGAAAATGAAAATTTTCAAGAATTAAAGTTGTTCAATGTCATATTTTCTATGGAACTGCATTTTCGATTTTCGAAAATCATATTTTTTGGAAATTTCTCTCTCTAAACATTAACTTTCTCTCTTTTTACCAAACATCATCTAAACAATCTCAAAATAAAAAAATTGAAGAATTAAAGTTGCTTAAAATATTAGTAGTTCTTAAAATATGTCATTTTTGAAGTCGTCAAAGGTGATTTTAATAGTATCAATCGAAAAAGTCCTTATTTTGTTAAAGTTAAAAACCTCAATCCTCATTTTGATAAAAAGTAAACCACAGTCCTTTATCTGAAAATTAGTGAAACCACATGGGTTTTATTTGAACTTTACCCTTAACTATATAGTTGTTTTTGCTTACATTAGACTTATCTCCAAACTTATCCAATATTATTTGGACTCTAAACAGTCCGAGCTGAGTGTTCTTATTTAAAGCCCAATCCAACCTCTCTCTCTATATATTAACAAAGTAGATTCTATAAAAAAAATCAAATTTTACAGTTAAATATTATCTCTACGTATCTTTTTTTGGTTAAAAACTAGATACAATAAGCAATTGAAAATTGAAAAATAAAAAATAAAAAATTGTATTTGTTATTTTGAAAGCAAAGGAGCAGCGGTAGCCTTACACAAAACAAAAAACCTAAAGAAAAGCTAATATTTGTTTCGTAAGGTTAAACTATATGTGGTGTGAATTATCTAAGTTTTATCATAAAGCACGCAAAAGACATTTATACCACGTGTGAAATCGCCACACGACAACGACATGTGAGTGTAAGTCTCTGAACCTTCTGATCAAAATTAGTTAATTCACACGATGTGTGGACTAAGCCACACGCCATGTAAAGTATGAAATGATACTTAGAAATAGCGTAAAAGGGAGCCACACGCCGTGTGGCTGAGATTTTCGGCAACCTATCCACGCATGGTTCGACGATTTTAGATTGCAAGACGCACCGCAACGAGCCAACAACAAAATTGAAGACTAGTTAGTCATTCTAGCCTGACACGTCTTTTGCACATGTGCAGAAAGCCATCCGCTTCCTACCATACACTAAGCGTTAAATCAAGGGAAATTGAGATGAAATGGCATAAATGTGGAGCAAAAGTAGGCATTGAGGGATGACTAAATAGTGGGCAAAAGATTAGAGAAATTCAAGGGAAGTGAGCAAACTATTCAGCCAACAAACAATCCCTAAAAACTACAAATAGACCCAAAGCATCCATTCCAAACCCCAACCAACAATACTAAAAGTATCCTACACTATGCCAAATTTTACTTACACTTTGAGCTTTGTTCTTCATAATTCATAGTTTGATTTCACTTTTCAAGTTCGTTTTAACTTTAATTAAATTATTTTCAAGTTCCCCACCTTTATTTACCGATTCCTACTCCAAACGTTCTCTAAAATTATTATTATTATTTTTTTGTCTAAGTTTTATAATTTCTGTCTGACATTTTTTGTTCCTGTTTGTTCCTGACATTCTGAATTTCATTTTAGCCTTTCGTTTTGCCTGATTCCGTGTTCGGAAACTCATTTTACAAGTCATTCTTCTGACTCTAGAACATTTTACATATTCTGTTTCAACGTTTATACAATCTGTCCACCTGTTTTGTTTTTACATTCCCGAACTTTTCCACTTTATTTCTATCCCCGATGATCTTTACATGAACTCATTCTTAACTTCATAAACTTTATTTTAGCTCTTCATTTTACTCGATTGTATTTCCGAAACAAAATCAAATAGAAGACAACACAGTCAACACAAGAGTAACAAATGGTAAAAATAAAATACAATACATAAAAAACAGTATTTAAGAAATAAAAAATTAAAATACGGACAGATGCGAAAAATACAACAGTCATACATCGAAATAGAATAGTTAAAAAAATGGATTCCACGTAAATTTTCATTTTTTAATGGCCTAATACATTCCCAGCTCCCTAAACTTGTCCAAAATAGTAGATTGGCTCCTTGAATTGTAAGTGTCTCACCAGCATCCTAAACTTGCTTATTTCGTATCAGCAGCTCCCTAAACTTGTCCATAAAAATATATTAGCTCATTGAACTTTGCAAGTGTCTCACCAACTCCCTAAACTTGCTTATTCTGTAACAACTAAATACAAAAACTTATTAAACCTAAATTCTAAAAATACGTCTTCATCTATTCAAGAGGCAATTTTTCGATTCTCCTACCTTTCAACATATTATAAGAGTTAGTATTGCAGGTTTGAGAGATTAAATGAGTGAGGATCAAGAGTTAGTATTATGATTTTTGTATTTAGTTGTTACAGAATAAACAAGTTTGGGGAGTTGGTGAGACACTTGCAAAGTTCAGGGAGCTGATCTACTTTTATGGACAAGTTTAAGGAGCTAGTGATACGAAATAAGCAAGTTTAGGGAGCTGGTGAAACACTTACAAAGTTCAAGGAACCAATCGGGTAAATTTCATCAATGATGTACAACGTTTGCCCAACTTCACACTTTGGTGTACAACCTTCATTTTGTCTCACTAATATGTACGACCTTATTGGTGACCTCCCAACATGGTGTACATCAGGTAATAATGCCTGGTTAAACCTGTCATGTCACATTTTTTCAACTCATTCCTTATAAACTGTGGGCCCACCTTATGTTCAATTACCATTATACCCCCATCCCCTTCTTTCTTTCTTTTTTTCATTTATTTCTCTCTCTCACATTTCTTATTTTTTTTCTCTCTCTTCCAAATGAACCTCCTCATCTTCCACTTGGGTAAATTTCATGAATGATACCCCATTTCACACTTTGGTGTACAACCTTCAATTTGTCTCACTAATATGTACGAACTTATAGGTGACCTCCCACTATGGTGTATGGCCGGTAAAAATAACCGGTCAACCCAAAGTCAACGCGCTAACTCATCAATTTTTACTTTTTTTTGACAACCATCAATTCTACTTTATTCATTTATAAAATGGGATCCACATATAATGTAATTACAAAAATACCCTCTTCCTAAATAAAAAACAATATATCTCCATCTTTTCATTTCTCTCTCCATCTTTCATATTTTTTCGAGCAAATGCTTTTTCCTTCTCTATCTAACTCCTCTACCTGATTTCTTTAAACTTACGCATCCACTCGCATAAACTAGGATCATAGAAATGAATAAAGCTGTATTTCAGCTTAGTCCTCTACTCTGGTGTTAAAGATCAGCAAAGATAACATTTTTTCAATTTTGAAATCAACCATTTGATAATTTGAGGAATAAAAACAATTCAGTGGACATGTTTTTTTTAATTGTTTCCGCCATCACCTACTCATAAGGAGGATCCTTGTGTGCTGGTATCAGCCGAGACACAAAGTATCGAGCTTGAGAACTTCCTTCCTGTTATTTACAAAAACCGACAAGTTCTATAATTTAGTCATCAATAATAAACGATTAGGAAGACAATCATGGGTAAGAACCTTGAACGCAAGGTTCCTAGGAGCCAGAAATCGCAACTCAGTGAGCTCTTCCACTAATGTTCTACAATTTTTCTCGAGTCATATTATCCTAACCACCCTTAATCAGCACCCTGCAATTACCAGTTGTTCAGAAAATGTCATTGAAGAGTGCTGATTAAGGGTGGTTAGGATAATATGACTCGAGGAAAATTTTCCCCAAGAAAATAAATATACAGTAAATTCATACTGACAATATTGCACAGAGAGATCAATGAGAGATTCAAATAAGGATTCAACATTTGTAACATCACAATTCCTGAGCTAAATGAACAAAACCATCATCCCATGGCAATAATATGTTAGCAATTCCGCTCAATTTAATTTCAGCATTAAGGAAGGACTTTAAGAAAGTATATTAAAGTCCACTTCAGAAGTGTTTTTCTTTGTCAATTTTTTTTTTCAGAAAAAAAGGGAAATAATTCATTCATGTCAAATCCCAGATCTAGGTATTTCATCTCTTTCCATTTTAACTTGGATAAGTTTCTAAAAGTTTCTAAATTGTGATTTAATTGTAGCTCTTTTAGATTTAGGGTTTAGCAAAATTAAATGAAGAAATAAGATAGAAAGAGGAGTTAGAGAAAGAAGGAAATGGAGGAGGAAGAAGCATTTATTGGAAAAAAAAATATGAAAAATAAAGAGAAAAATGAAAAGATGGAGACATGTTGTTTTTTTATTTAGAAAGAGGGTATTTTTTGTAATTGCATTATATGTGGGTACCATTTTATAAATGAATAAAGTAAAAATTGATGAGTTGGCCCGTTGACTTTGGGTTGATCGGTCATTTTTACCGACCATACATTATAGTGGGAGGTCACCTATAAATTCGTACATATTAATAAGACAAATCGAAGATTGTACATCAAAGTGTGAAATGGGGGTAAAGGATCTATACCATTCATGAAATTTACCCTCTTCCACTTCTAAATCTATCGAATAGATTCATTGCAAAGAAAACCACCACTTCTTCTAACCTTCAACCCCAAATCATCTTAAACATTTCAAACTCTTACTCTTCTTTTGCTCAAACATCACTGTTTAGAAATCAGTTTCATAAATCTCCGGGGACCTGAAAAAATCGTTATCCCAATCTTTAACTCCCTCTCTTTGCTTTTCTCGAAAAGTCAGACGCCGAAACGATAAGGAATTTCATTCTGGTGGAAATTGAATCACCCAATAGGACCGAGTCAAGCTCATCAGATTTCGAGTCACCCAAACAAGATTTTCTATCCAGGGAACCCTTTCTTTCGTCTGCTTTTGTGGAAATGGGATTCATCATAGCACATGGAAGAGAAGACCCAAATGGCGAAAGTAACAGATCCATCCTCCTTCGATTCACCACCGGTGGGAAGATCTGTGCCTTCCATGATGTTGGGTCCATTCCATGATGAATGTGAGCTGCTGCTGCTCCAATTTTTTTTATAATTTTTGTAAGTAGCTAGAATTTGAAGAAGAAAGAAGAAGATCTAAAAGGGGATAATGAATCAATTAATGATTATTTCGAGTTACTAGTTAATGGAATAAAGTGAAGTATGTGACAATGAATCAAAGTTTCACTGTCGTAGCTAAGAATGGAGATTTGCTTCACGATCGTCGTTTTCAACCTCGGCACCGGAGAGTCATCGGAATCTGGAGTTTTTCTTTCACAAAGGATGGAATTGTAGCGTAAAGAAAGAGAATGAAGGAAACAATTGGAGAGAGAAAATGTGAACAGAAAGTAGAGAGAGAGCTTCAGTACGGGAATTTGAATTTTTTAATTGAGATATAAAATAATTAGGGGTAATTTAGTAATTATATAAATAGTGGGTCCCAGTTTTGTGAATATATAGAATAAAAATGGATGATGTGGCGTGTTGACCGGTCATTTTTACCGGCTATACACTAAAGTGGGAGGTTACTCATAAGGTCATATATATTAATAAGACAAAATAAAGGTTGTATATCAAAGTGTGAAATGGTACAAAAGTTGTATACCACTGATGAAATTTACCCAAACCAATCTACTATTTTGGACAAGTTCAGGGAGCTGTTAATGTATTAAGCATTTTTTAGTTGATTATGTTTGAGTAAAGATGTTGGGTTTCTGTCCATCTTGATATATTGATATGAGATTTTATTGTTTTTTTGGGATAAGGTGTAAAAATATCCCAACGTGTATTATTAGGAGTAATTTTACTCTTAACATCTAAAATTGTACAATTTTATATCTAACGTTGGCAGACAAGAGCAATTTTACCCTTAATATTGACAAGTTAGATCAATTTGAGAAATAATTTATCAAATTGTCCTTTTCAGTCATGAATCTTATCATCTATAGTTCACATGTGCGTCATTTTATCACTAATTAGTTACAAGTCACAAATATATGATTAAACGAGAAAAAAATAAAAAATATACTGCATTTACGAGATGGATAAAAAAATTCAAATATCTCACCGAATTTAAAAATTTTAATTTTCAATTCTATTATTAAATAATAATAAAATATGAAATATTTCTTTTAGAATCAACACACCTGCAGCAGTTGGTGCAGAATAAGAAATAAAATATTTGCATTTTATAATAATGTCTGAAATTGATCTAATTTGTCAATATCAAGGGTAAAATTACTCTTTATTGTCAATGTTAGGGGTAAAATTACACCATTTTAAACGTTAAAGATAAAATTGCTTCTGACTGAAAACGTTAGGGGTATTTTTGCACATTATCTGTTGTTTTTTTTTTTTTTTGAAACAATTATCTCTTGTTTCTTTTTTCTTTAATGTTATGTAAATTTTCCTATGTAAATATTGCTCCTCATCACGGCCCATCTAAGGAAAGCCTAATTACTCTTCAGTTCGGGCCCAAATAAGTCCACTATCAGTCTATCCAAGGGTGTTTTAGCCATTTATTTTTGGGTCAATTACATGAATATTATAATTAACTACAAAATTACAATTAAATCATATCACCAAACTTAATTATCAATATGTCATTATTCTCTATATATTATGATTTTACAACACAATTCAAAAATTCTAGACTCCAATTCATAAATTATAAATCCTAAAAAATATATTCTAGATTTTAAATTTATAAATTCTAATCCTTAAAATATATTAAAAGTACCGATTTTACTAGTTTGACATAATCCAAAATTATGACTTGACATAGTTGTAAATAGTTTCTAAAAGATGAATTTCTGTGTAATTTTCCCATTATTTGCCTCTATCTCCACCATTCGACCTAATTTCATTATGCAAGTTTTTACAAGGTCAAATACATCAATATCATAATTAAAATTAGGTATGATATTATAACTAAGTCATATCACCAAACTTAATTCTTAATATGTCATTATTTTTTATATATTATGATTTAACACTATAATTTAAAAATTTTAGACTCCAACTCATAAATCATAAATCCTAGAAAATATATACTAGACTTCTAATTTATAAATTCTAATCGTTAAAATATATTAAAAGTACTGATTTTACTAGTTTGATATAATCCAAAATTATGACTTGATATAATTGTAAATAGTTTTTAAAATATGAATTTCTGTGTAATTTTCCCTTTTTACAAGGGACAAAAAAGGCAACTACAATATCCCCTACATACTGGTTATTCTATTTATTCAGTCTTGATCACATGCACCTTAATGAGGATGTAGAATTTGCTCATTCACCGTTAGATCTGGGCTTATTAGAATCCTAAGGTGGAGATTCAAAGCATTCTGAGGCTTAGATTTAATAAGCATATATCTAACGGTGAATGAGCAAATTCACTTGCTCATCAAGATGCATGTGAAAATTCATGTCTATTTATTAGAGCATATGTCAATTTTTTCTTGATAAATAATTGAGAATTAATAAAAAATTTAATAATAGAACACTACCGATCAATGAACTATACAACAAGAATTAAGAGAAAATGCAATTTATTACAAATTAGGGTAAAGTATTAAAAAAGTATATATAAAAAATACATTGTTGATTTGTAAACATACATTTGTAGTTTAAAAACTAAAAATATAAGTTAATGATTTATGAAGTTGCAAAATAAAAACTAAAAATATAAGTTAATGATTTATGAAGTTGCAAATTGAGATATTCTGTCTATATATATATATATATATATATATAATGACTACTTACCCCAAAATGGGAAGTTTTGGAGCAAATAAAAAATTGATTTTTATAAAGTCAAGGTTGTAGAATACGGAGGAACTAATTAGACGAATAGGATTGTCAAAATTAATCAGATTTATATTTTTATATTTTTTATTTATTAATTAAAAATAGTTATATAAATTCATATCTAAAAATAATAATATAAAAGTTTCAAAGGTGAGTCCCTTGCCAGATCTTCTCCGAGTAGTGATGTCCACCTCGTGAGTTGGAGCAGGCCAAGAGAGGGGGTTGTGAAGCTGAATACTGATGGTTCCTGCCTCAATAATGGTAAGATTGCTGCCGGAAGTGTTCTTAAGGATGCAGGAGGCGCCTAGCTTTCTGGGTTTACCCAGAATTTGGGTTTGGGTTCTTCCTTCTCTGCGGAGCTCTGGGGCATTCTCTCTGGGATCCAGCTGGCGATTAGGCTGGGTGTTAAGAGGCTTTCTGTGGAGTCAGATAACTTGGAGGCCATCAATATGATTTTGGGTAGTCATGACATGGGTCTTCATAGCCGCAACCTTATTAAAGCTATTAAGAGGCTTAGCCCCTCATTTGATATCCTTGAGTTCAGCCACATTTTCCGAGAGCAGAACCGTGTTGCAGATCACTTGGTGGCGGCAGGCCATGAGGGGGTGTTAGGTGTTTCTACCCTTACCGTTCCCCTATCGCTTTTTCTCCTCTTCTTTTAGAGGATAAGATTGGGGTTAGCTTTCTTAGGCTAATCCCGGTGTAGTTGCTTGTTTTGCTTTGCTTTCATTTCCTTTTCTACCAAAAAAAAATATATATATAAAATTATTTAATAAAGAAAAACATGTATATTTGCGATATATATCCTTAAAAATATGCAAACATCAACATTTCAATAACCTAAATGTGAAATATAATAAAGCAAAAAATAAATTCACAATAAAAAATCTTTTTGTTCAACGTCGCTTAGGCGGCGTCGAAGCAGTTTAGGAGAATCCCAAACAGTTAAAAATCGTCTAGAGACAAAAAAAAACGTCCAAATGGACTAATCGGAAAAAATTGGTGCATATTTTCAATTTCGAACGTCTAAATGGCACCTAAACGGTCCATGCAGACTTATTTTTAAACCGTATATAAAATTTAACTTTACGAATTAACTAAAACACAAAATATTTTTTTTACTAAAAAGTTAATCCACAAATCTTTGAACAAACAAATGGACCATAGATTTATATTTACAAAATTTTAACCATAAGAGTACATTTCACAGATAGTTTTTTTTTATACTTAGCATTTCTTAGGATCCGTTTGTTTTACCTACTGTTTGTTATTGTTGTTATAGTTTGCGGTTGGAAAAAGCTATTTTTCCAGAAAGTAAAGATTCTCAACTTTTGTAAAAGGCTGCTTTTCGGGTGTAAGGTCTAACCAAACACCTAAAACTCTTTCTTTTAAAGTGAAAAGGCAAATAAGAATATGAAAAAGAGCAACCAAACACCCAATTAAATTTTAATTTTAATGTTTTGATAGTGAAGTAGCATTAAATAAATCTAACAAAGCACAAGCTAAGCTAGCTAATATTCCGAAGCGAAAAGGACCGTAACCTATTTGAAAACAATGTCAGGAAATTAACGAAAAAACTAAAACTAATTTAGGCTGGATTTGATTTGGTGGAGGAGGCAACCATAATTTATCTTCAATTACATATTTGTGATCTTGACATTTTTAATGTTTATCAAATACTCTATTATATTTTAAATAATTATTATTATTTTTTTTAATATTAACTTTACGTAATTCTTTTATATAAATATACAAATTAAAACAATAGTGTGTTAAATTAAATTCGTTAACTAATCCTCCTCCTCATAATAATCTCTATAAGGGGAGTTATGGAATTCCCTACGGACTATAGTAACTTTTTGCAATGGAACTATTGTGGTGGATTAATAGCGAATTTATTTTTGTTCACAAAAATTTTTGGTGACGAAATTTAGTAGGAAAAACTTTCAATAAAAAAAAAATGTATTTTTATTAGATTATGTTTGGTTTACCTACTGTTTGCTGTTGCAAAAAGCTGTTTTTCTAAAAAGCAGAGATTTCATACTTTTGTCAAAAGCTATTTTCCATGTATAAAAGGTAAATAGGAGGTTCCTAATCAAACACCTAAAACCTTTCCTTTTGGAGTGGAAATACAAGCAAGAGGTGAAAGTAGGTAAACAAACACCCCTTACTCCATAAATTTCATGTAACGACCCGATCTGAAGTGGGTGGCACTGTGATAGAATGTCTGAGCAAGGAGCGACCTCAACGGATAGCGATGAGGCATGAACGAATTGAATCTCACATCAGAAAGGGAGAGAGAGTGACTGAGACTTATTAGTAAGATGAGAATCCAATACATGCAGACGTGTTTTAAAGCAATAAGGCCTAAGGTATTGTTAGTATTGGACAAGATATTACATTTCAAGTGATTAAATGTAGCTAAAGTTCCTAGATTTTATCATTACAACGAGGAGAATAATTTTTATATCCTCGGAATTTTTTAAGCATATATTATTGTAATTATTACCATAAAATAAAATTAACTATATGGACCATTTATACATACTTTTATTGATGTATTGAATATGGGAAATTACAATAATGTTGAAAAATAGTGTATATGTATCTAGTTAATGTATACATAGAATAAACAATCAAAGAGTCTCTAAAATCTTTCACAATTTTTACCCCAAAATAGCAAAAGGTAAGAATATTTTTAAGCTTTAGTCTAAATGTGAGGAAGCTAAGAAAAACTCAATATTGTCTCCTATATCCTTAAAGCACAGCCAATGGCATAGATCGATCAAAGCTACTCCGTAAAGCTCTTGGCCTACCGGATCTTTTCTTGACCGGCTTCTCCACCTCGCTAGCTACCATCGCTTTACCGTAAGGAACCATATGCGACGCCAATATTTGCGCTACACCATCTTTAGATGCACCGCTATGAATAAGCACTCTAGTGATGCCTACATAGTGTAAGGACTCAGCTATTTGTAAAGCCGTGACACCTTTATTAGTCCTCGCTTCAACATCCGCACCTTTCTTTACCAACAACTCGATCACATCAGCGTGACCGGATTCCGTCGCGCAATGTAACGCAGTGTATCCGTCTTCATCTTTAGCATTAACATCTATACCTCTTTCGACCAACATCCGAACAGCTTCGATTTTTCCCTTGAATGCTGCTCTATGCAACGCTGTCCATCCGTGCTGGTCTCTACCATTGATCGCCGCTCCACTTTCAATCAATTTCAGTACATTTCTCACCTCTCCTTTTCTAGCAGCGCTGCATAAACTGTCGCCTAATTTCAACGCATCGAAAAGCCGACTGTGCCCGTATTCCGTCGCAATATCAAACGCAATTTTACCACTATTGTTCCTAATATCTTTATTCGCGCGCTTTTGTAGCAACAACCTGATCATGTTCTCGTCGCCTTTCCTCGCTGCTATATGCAACGGCGTGTCGCCTTTGGCACCGTCGCGAATATTAGGTTTAGCTCCACTAGCTAATAGAAGACGAGCACAATCTCTCCTATGTTCTTCAACAGCTAAATGAAGGGAAGTATAACCATCTTTACTAACCGAATCAACATTACCTCCTTTAAGTAAAACAAGCCTTAACACCTCTAAATGACCCCCGGCCGCCGCAAGGTGGACGGGACCCCAATTCGAGGCTTCCGATCTTTCAACACTGGCGTGATGAGCCAATAGAAGTTCAACAATCAAGGCCTCGCCAGCTCCGGCAGCCGCCTCCAACGGACTAGAACCACCGCGGCTCTGAAGCTCAACATCCGGTTCGAATTCGAGGAGTAACTGCACAATATCAGGCCTTCCTTGAGCTATGGCTATATGCAGCAAAGTTAGTCCATTAGAATCCATAGAATCAGCAGGATTCCAAGATGGATCACTTCTTTCAAGAACTTGTCTAATCTCATCCATGGATCCATTATTAACTAATTGAGCAAGAATTGATGAACCAACGAACATAATTTTGATTCCACTATCTATAAAAACTTGTTTCTTCCTGGCAGTGAACCAATCAGGAGGAACAGCATCGAAATTGGAAGTTGAATCTTTGATTGAAGCACCAGGAACAACCACACTGTGGAGAAGAAACATGTCATCAGAAAGGGGGAATTTATCTGGGAGAAGAAAACCAGGAGGAAGATGGTAATTGATTTCAATAGTTAGGGTTGAAAGAGGAGATATGATTCCTGTTTGTGGTTTAATTGTGTAACGAGTCTTGTTCATTGCTTGAATTCTGAAAGCTACCGGCATAGTGTACATGACATTCCGGAGAGTTACCTCGCCGGAGCATTTCTGGCCTGCGGGTTCAATCCTTATGGCGACGAGATTTGATGGCTCCAAGCTAATAAGCCTGTCCATGATTTGAAAGAGAGTGGAAATGAAGATGAAGAAAGGGGTAAATGGAAAGATATAAGGAGGAAGAAGGTGGGCCGGCGATTACGCAGAGATTGCCAAGTGGTGGTGTTAAAAACGATGATAGACTTGTTCTATATGCTGTCTTATTACTATTTAAAGTCACTTTCAATGTTTTTTAATTTATCACTTTTAGTTTAGAGTATTGTGATGTACAAAGGAATTTATTGTTTTTTTATTTTATTTTTATATGCTTTTCTTTTTCTTGGTTTCTTGTATACTGGTGCATATGCTAAGTTAGATTCTTGAGTTGATTAAATTATAAGTGTTACCAATTTATTGGGTTAAAAAGAGAGTAAGAAACCATTTTTTAATCGAATAAAATTGATCACCTTCTGATTTATTTGATGTATTTTCCTTTCCTCAATTCATATGTGATTTCAATTTCTTAAGAGTTTTAAAACTAGGCTAGTCGGAGATATATAGTCCTAACATGTATAAAAAAAAAAAAATTATAACTCACGTGCCATTACCAACAACTTATATAATCCTATATGGCAACCGTTATCCCTCTAACACATGATAATATTTTAATATTTAAAGTTGATAAGTTTTACGCGAAAAAACGTATATTTTTGCTTTTTTCTCTCTAGATCTACCACGCCCTTTCTTCTTCTTTTGCGCAAGTTTCCCGTTACTTCGGTCGAGCTTTCTTTCTCCCCCTATCCCGTTATTCACAAAAATAGAAAAAACCGTAGGCAACTTATAGACCCACTTGTTGGCCCCATTTTCTTACGGTTTGCGGATTTCATCCTCGTTCGGATTCGAATTGCTACTATCTAGTTGAGGAGGAAGAAGGCTCTGAATCAATTTAAACTGCGTTTGTTGGTTATAATCTTTGCTTTTGTAACCTTTTCTGTTTTAGCAAGGGAAAAAATGATAAATCTTATCTGTAGATCACTGGATCTATGTGGATGCAAAAGAAAGGACTTAGATTTGAAGGTTCAAATGGTTCAGATGATGAAGATTGGACTACAGTTGCTCCACTGCGAACTTTGAGTTATACGATAAATATATGTTTCAACTGTTGTTTATGTTAGGTGTACCTTTAATGGTTTTTTGTATTCGTTTTCTTGCCCTAGTGGATCCTGTATTAGGCTTTATACGTATTTGAGGTTTTATTTCTTACTGTTTTCTTGTTGTACTTGCAATCTGATTACTCAATGAAATATTAACATTCCTATAAAAAAAACATGTATAGAAAATTATGTCTTATCCTAGATTTCATATCACATCCAATGTAATCGTTTTGATCTCTACAGTTTTCTATCATCATAATTACGCACTTATACATAATTACCGGAGTAGTGAAAATAGAAAATTGAAGATGTGAACACATGGAAATATTTTCCTCTTACTATATTTCATTCCATCATAATCTAACTCGTTTGTCTGGTCAGTCCCTTTCAGGCCGAACTAGTCATGACCCTTATAGAGCATCCTTCTAAGATATCCATATTAGACTTGACATCCAGATTAAATTAAGGGTCTTGAGAATAAAATTTCGACAAACCACACTTTTACGAAGTTAGTCTCACACTAGCAAAAGTTGAGATGATCATGTTGTTTGCATCTTAGGTTTACTAAGCACAAATGACATGAAATCTGACGTGTTATGGTATTCTTTCATTTCCTTTTGAAAAAAAGTGTTGAAACCCAATTTTGATTAAGTTTTGATAATGACAAAAATTACAAGGAATTAGATCCCTCAAGTATATAAAAATTCAGAACTAATTATGCCTTTATGAACTAACAATTTTATTGAATGTTGAATATTTATTAAGTCATATTAGGCGACTTCTCAGAATATTAAACAAGAATAGCAAAAGGCGTTCCTTAATTAAAGGCCCAGACAGAGGCTAGGCCCATCAAACCAGAAGCCTAGCAAATAAAAAGCTAGGCCCAAGTCCAAACTCAGAAGAAGACAACTACATTGTCTTCCCTAAAGGTTGCCCATTCTGGTTCATTGTAGAAGACAATCGTCTTTTCAAAACAACCCATCTCTCTCTGCATACACCAAAATGGAAATGCTCCAGCTTGTAAGATGAAAAACCAGAAAAGATCATTGGATGAAGCTTCTCAATGATTTTCTGAGTCTTAAGCGACTAGTTTCCCCATTTGACAATATGAAAGAAGAACCAGAAATCCCAGAGAAGAACAAAAGACGTTTCTTCTCAACAGATATCTTTCGGATTCAAATGACTAGTTTGAATCTCTGCCCATATAAGCAAAGCTCAAGAACAAAGTCAAGCAGACCAATTCAACTGCATAAAGTTACATACGAGATATATTGCAAATAACAAAAAACAAAGCAAAGAGCTAAACACAGACCAACCAAGTTTGGACTTTGGTTGATCCACCCGAAGGGATAAAACCCATTGGGCGTAGGTGGATCTTCAAGAAGAAGACAAACATGGATGGAAAGATTAGCACCTACAAAGCTAGGTTAGTAGCGAAAAGATACCGTCAGAAACAAGGAGTTGATTATGACGAAACTTTCTCTCCAGTAACTATGTCCAAATCAATTAGAATTATGCTCGCTATTGCCGCTCACTTCGATTATGAGATTTGGCAAATGGATGTGAAAACAACTTTCCTAAATGGAAACCTGCTTGAGGATGTATATATGATGCAACCTGAAGGTTTCACATCAAAGGATGCAACCAAGGTTTGCAAACTTCAGAGATCCATTTATGGACTTAAGCAAGCATCAAGGAGCTGGAACAAACGCTTTGATGAAACCATAAAAAAATTTGGTTTCAAACAAAACTGCGAAGAAGCTTGTATTTACAAGAAAATTAGTGGGAGCTCAGTAGCATTTCTCATACTATATGTGGACGACATATTACTGATGGGAAATGACATAGCTCTGCTACAGTCGGTGAAAGTATGGTTATCAGGTAACTTCTCCATGAAAGACCTAGGTGAAGCAGCTTATATATTAGGGATAAAGATCTATAGAGATAGATCAAGAAGACTGCTTGGTCTTTCACAAGCTACATACATTGAAAATGTGCTAAAGCGGTTTAGCATGCTTGAATCGAAAAGAGGTAACTTACCCATGAGACATGGGATGAAGTTAAATAATCATTAGTGTCCTAAAACAGAAGATGATAAAAAAACGCATGGCTGTAGTTCCGTACGCCAGTGCGATTGGTTCGATTATATATGCTATGCTTTGCACTAGGCCTGATGTAGCGTTCGCGTTAAGCATGACGAGTCGCTATCAAGGAAATCCAGGTGATGAGCACTAGAATGCTGTCAAGAACATTCTTAAGTACTTGAGAAGGACTAAAGACATGTTCCTAGTGTACGGAGAAGGGGAACTGAAAATAGATGGATTTTCAGATGCCAGTCATCTCACGGATAAGAACGATTTTAGATCCCAATCAGGATACCTGTTTATCTTGAATGGGGGCGCGGTTAGTTGGAAGAGTTCCAAGCAGGGAAGCATGGCTTTCTCTACGACCGAGTCTGAGTACATCGCAGCTGCAGAGGCAGGAAAGGAAGCAGTTTGGATTAAGAAGTTCATCACTGAACTTGGTGTGGTGCCTGACATTGTGAATCCCATTACTTTGTACTGTGATAACAATAGAGCCATTGCACAAGCAAAGGAACCACGGTCTCATAATGCATCCAAACATTACCTTAAGCGATACCACCTTGTAAGAGAGATTGTTGCAAGAGGAGATGTGAGAATAGAAAGAGTACCTACAGAGGACAACGTAGCAGATCCGTTGACAAAGCCCTTAACCCAGAAAGTATATGATCGTCATCTGAGTTCTATTAGGATAAGTTGTAGAAACAATTGGCTTTAGTCCAAGTGGGAGTATGTTGGGGTTTAGTGTCCTATAGTCAATTGTTCTAGGATATAAACCAGTTGTAAATGAATTGTTCTTTATATCATTTGTTTTAATAAGATATGGTTTTCAAACTATATAAATGAAATTATTTTTAAGAACTAAATAAGTCTAAATAAAAGGAAATCCCTAAGTTTATTTAAAGTGATTATAAAGTGTTCATACAAGCATGAAGTGAGACAAAACATTATAATAAACTAATAAACTTAAAACCACCCCAAGTCAAGTAATATGTTTTGAATAGGGATTGACATAATACTGTAGAGACTTGCATGTAACAATGTTTTCTGTCGAGACAGAGAGCTGATCTCACAAGCTTCAGATATGCAGATATCTGGACAGTTACATGAATCCAGTGAAGGAGTTCATTAGGATTGGGGACCCGACTTGAGATAATAGGATGGATGGATTTATCCTTGTCACCTGTTCATCACATTGGTATTAATAGGTATAAGAAATCTTCAGACTCAAAGGATTGTTAATTAGTGATTCTGGATTATGGAATGTGATACTTTAACTCTGTTCTAACACGATCCATAACAGAGATGACTCTAGGGTATGTGCGGGCAGGCGTTGGGTATCACAGGAAGTAATTGCAGAATAGTTAACATTGGATTGAGCATTTGTCACTCCTGATAAATGGGAGATACGTCCAAGGATCGCTTGTGGAAGACTTGACTCTAAATCCTTGCAAGGTGATAGCTTAAGACTTGAAATAGAGATTTCACTTAACATATCTATTCGGAGTTAACTCGGCCTGTACAAGTAAAACGAATGTCTCGCTATATGTGACTTGACATAATCCATAGTCATAAGATTCTATTCAAGGATGTAGTTGATAAAGGATCGAATTATACTGTAACTAATACGCAAAGGTCAATGACAGAATCAACCCGTCTTCTTATAACTCTGGGGGAATGTTTACGGTTCTGCCTATCACAGTCCTCGCACTCATTCTGTTATACAAAGATTAAATGTAATTTTGGGAAATTAATTTAATGGTTGTATACGGCTAGTAGTAATAAGAACCTAATAGGTCACACATAAGACTTGGAACCAAAAAAGAGGAATGGATGTTAATTAATAGATGGAAGCCCAATATAGTCCATAAAGGCCCAAATAATGAAGGGGGCGAAATACATGTATTATATATATACATGTGGGAATTAATTTATTTTAGACAATTATGATTAGATTATAATTGTGGTTAAATTAATTATGGGATAATTAAGCAAGGTGTGTTATCCTGGCAACAAACCTTTCTTTGTGTCCTTTGTCTATGCCGATCCGATCCTGACTAACCGGAAGAGGCTTTGGGAGATCATGTTCTCTATTAGTACGAATATGATGGATCCTTGGTTGGTCGCTGGTGACTTTAATGATATTGCCCGGATGAGTGATCAGAAAGGGGGGGGGGCAATCATTATATCAACCGGTGCCTTAACCATAAGCAGAATATGGATCTTTACGGGCTATCGGACCTTGGTGCGGCTGGCCACAAGTTCACCTGGAAAAGGAACAACGTGTTTGTTCGGTTGGATAAAGTGTATGCGAATGTAGCGGCGATCTATAGATTTCCTGAGGTAAACGTGCTGAACCTCCCTTTTCGCCACTCGGACCATAGTCCTATCCTCGTTAAGCTGGTTAAAGGTCATCGACCCAAAGGGAATATACCGTTTAGGTACCTTGTTGCTTGGGACACCCATCCTGAGTTCAGGAACTTTGTTAAGGATAATTGGCAACCCCATTCTAATGTTCTCCTTGCTACTGAGGAGTTTAGAAGAGATGTGGTGGGATGGAATAAAAACATCTTTGGCCATATTATCCGAAGGAAAAATAAACTCTTAAGGAGGATGGAAGGCATTCAACGCTGTTTGGAGATCCGTTTTGACCACAGTATGAATTGTCATCTTAGATCTCTCCAGAACGAGCTGGAAGCGGTCCTTAGACAGGAAGAGCTCCTTTGGTTCTAGAAATCTAGGAAGGCTTGGATTAAGGATGGTGACCGGAACACCAGATTCTTCCACCTTTCTACTATTATTAGAAGGCAAAGGAACCAGATCGATGCTATTAAAGATTCTAATGGTGACTGGATTTATGAGGAAGAAGATATTCGTCGCCTTGCTCTTGAGTTCTATAAAAACCTCTTTAAAGAGGAAGTTGTGGATCTGGACAAAGCCCACTCTGGGGTCACCTTTCCTAGGCTGGAGGAGGAGGTAATTGTTGATGCCTTTCATCCTATCGACCGGAAAGAAATTGATCTTGCCTTCACCAGTATTGGAGCTACTAAAGCTCCAGGGATCGATGGTATCCCTGCTAGTTTCTACCATAAACACTGGGACTCGGTGAAGGAAGGTGTCTATAATTTTATCTTTGAAGTCTTCCGCGGTTCCAACGAGATTAGCCTGGTGAATAAAACCCTCCTGGTTCTGATCCCTAAGGTTGAAAAGCCTTCCTCCTTTTTACAAATGAGGCCGATCAACCTTTGTAATGTTTTATACAAAGCTATCACTAAGATTGTGGCGAATAGGATCCGGCGGATCCTTCCTGAGATTATTAGCCAAAATCAAGGTAGCTTTGTTCCTGGTAGGCAAATGATGGACAATGTGGTAATTGCCCAGGAGATGGTCCATTCCATGAAAATGAGGAAGGGTAAGAAAGGGATCGTGGCTCTCAAGCTTGATCTGGAGAAAGCTTATGATCGTTTAAACTGGAGCTTTCTTTTGGATAGCTTAAGTAAAGCTGGTATTCCTGAGAACTGGAGGAGTTTGATTGAAGGTTGCGTGTCTTCTCTTGTTTTCCAGGTTCTGATCAATGGAGATATGTCTGATGAGTTTTCTCCTTCTAGGGGTATCTGTCAAGGAGATCCTATGAGCCCTTTCCTTTTTGTGATAGCAATGGAAAGGCTGGCTCACCTAATTCAAGAAGCTGTGAATAAGGGGAGTCTCCATCCTGTGTCCATTAACAGATTTTGCCCTCCTATTTCCCACTTGTTCTTCGCTGACGATGTGATGATCTTTGTGGAAGGGAATGAGGAGCAAATTGGTGTGGTCATGAATATCCTGGAGTGCTTTTGCGTTGCTTCTGGCCAGAAGATCAATGTCCACAAGTCCCGGATGCTTTGCTCTAAGAACATGGATAGAAGCCTCTGTAATAAGCTTAGCGATCTTTCGGGTATCCCTCTTACCCAATCCTTGGGAAAGTATCTTGGGATCCCCCTTCATAGTGACAGAGTTTCCAAAGCCTCCTTTAAGGAGACTCTGGACAAAACTAATGGGTTGTGTGCTAGTTGGAAGGCCAATTCTCTTTCCTTGGCTGGCCGTCTAACCTTAATTCAGTCTGTCAACTGCGCAGCTCCCAATCATATCATGCAAGCATGTAAGTTGCCTGAGCCGGTTCTCAATGAGCTTGATAAAATCAACCGGCGTTTTCTTTGGGGTGAGTCTGGAGAGGGTAGGAAGATTCAACTAGTCCCTTGAAAGGAGGTCTGCCAGCCTAAAAGCAGGGGGGGTCTTGGCATCAGACAAGCTAAAGATAACAATAAGGTCTTATTGATGAAGCTCCTCTGGAGAATGTGGCAGAACCCTTCTTCTCTTTGGGTTCGATTGCTTTGTGGCAAGTATCGAAAGGACAAAATCTTTGGGGGCCCTCAAGAGAGGATTGACAATTGTTCTTTCCTTTGGAAAGGGCTCAGTGTTGTGTTTGCTGAGTTCTGCACGGGGGTTGGCCTGGAGGTGGGTAATGGTAAGTCCATAAGCTTCTGGTATGACACATGGATCGGAGATAAACCTCTTATAGAGGTTTGCTGCTCTCCCCCGCCTAGCAATTTCCGCAACTGGAGGATTGCCGATGTGGTGGACTCTGATGGGGACTGGATTTGGTCTATGTTTGATTCCTTCTTGAGCCTTGATTCTCTCCTCAGAATCAGGGGAGTGAAGATTAGTAACCTTGAGGAGGACAAGGATAGGCATTGCTGGGCCCTGACAAAAAATGGAGCTTACTCTTGCAAGTCTGCCTTTGAAGCTTTTACTCTTGACAGATCCGACCCTCTTTCGGACACTTGGAAATCCATTTGGGCTCTGAAAATCCCTTACCGAATGAGGAGCTTCCTGTGGCTTGGAGTCAAGGACAGGTTGCTGACTAATTCGGATAGACATAGACGTCACTTGGCGGATTCAGGTGCTTGCAGTAGATGCAGAGGCCAAGTTGAATCTTTGTGCCATGCCTTTAGGGACTGCCCTAAGAGTAAGGAGGTTTGGCAGAAAGTTCTTCCGCACCACATTCTCCCCTCTTTCTTTGCCTACCCTGAGAATGACTGGTTCTCCAATGGGGTTAAAGGTAGGTTAATGGCTAGCATGGAGCAGGGAGACATTTTATTTGCTATTATCTGCCACCACCTTTGGAAGTGGAGAAACGAGGAGATCTTTGGTGAGAAGACTGTTTTTATTCAGAACTTACCCGAGTTCTTCTCTAAAAAGCTCCTTACCATTACGGGGAGCTTCAAAGGGGACCCCTTGCCAATTCTACCCAGAATAAAGAGGTTCAACTCGTTGGGTGGTGTAGGCCGAAGGATGGGGTGGTTAAGTTGAACACGGATAGCTCCTATCTCAACAATGGAAAGATCGCGGCTGGAGGCGTGCTCAGGGACGCGGGAGGTGCTTGGTTGTCTGGATTCACCCATAACCTGGGTTTGGGCTCATCCTTTTCAGCGGAACTTTGGGGTATTCTTTCTGGAGTCAAGCTTGCCAGAAAGCTGGGTATTAAAAGGCTTGCTGTGGAGTCTGATAATATGGAGGCTATTAGTATGATCTCTAATAATCATGCTTTTTGTCTTAGTAGCCAGAACCTTATCAAAGCAATAAGAAGTCTTGGCTCCTCCTTTGAGTCCTTAGAGTTCAGCCACATCTACAGAGAACAAAATCGAATTGCGGATCGCTTGGCGGCGGCTGGGCACGAGGGGATGTTAGGTGTTTCCACCCTTTCTGATCTTCCTATCTATCTTTCTTCTCTCCTTTTAGAGGACATAGTTGGGGTTAGCTTTCCTAGGCTGATCCCAGGTTAGCTTTTGTCTCGGTGTTGGTTTGTTTTCTTTCATGTTTCTACCAAAAAAAAATTATGGGATAATTAAGTTAGAAGGTTTAAAGTGATTAAATTGCTTCTATCAAACAACTTAATGTTATCTTTATATTTAGAATAAAACTCTAAAGAAGTTATCTAAAAACTATGGATAATATTTATGGAGTATTTATTTAGAATAAAACTCTAAAAAAGTTATCTAATAATTGTAGATAATATTTATTTAGAATAAAACTCTAAAGAAGTAACCTAATTCTATCTAACTAGGGTTTAGATACAAGAGGCTATTTATATCCCCCCCCTTATAGTTGAATTGAGGCTAACCCCTAATAGAGAGAGAAATTCGACCCCTACCGTAGAGGACCGAATTTCCACCGCTTGCTTCCATTCAATTCTCTTTCTCTTTATCCTTGATCTTGTGTTGATTTGTTAGAGGCAATCTATTTTGGTTGCTATTCATTGGTTGGGATTCTAACTTGTTTGATCTTGTCTTTTGGTTTGTGCTCGTGAACTCGGAACTAGAGTTGAGGGCACTTCGCTAGCAACAGTAGATAGTTCTTCTAAAAGGTATTTCCTTCTATCCTTCCTTGTATGAAATAACGATTAACGAATCTTCGCTTAAGGAAATAGGTTAAAAATTTTATATTTCCGCTTCCAAACATTTGCCTATTTTCTTTCAGTGGTATCAGAGACTGCGTTAAATCAGTTATTTCATATATGAAAATAAAAGGTTTTTCAATCAGATTGAATAAATATTTATTGTTAGGTTAATTAATAAAATTGTTTTGATTAATTAATCTAAAGATAAAAGAGTTTTGATTACCTGATAATTAAAACTGGTTATGCAAAAGTTCCTGATTAATTTGGTTGATAACCATTACAACAAAAACTAATAGTTTTATGGTTAGATTAATAAAAGTTTGTTTTATTGAATCTAAAAGATAAAACATAAAATCTTTGAAAGTTTTCTGATGTTCTGGATTTTTTTTTAAAATCGTTTTGAAACAAAGATATATTTATATGTTTTCAGAAATAAGTAGTTTTCTGTTTTGATTATCAAATAAAATGAATTTATTTAAAAGTTTGTTTTACTTAATATTTGATATATGTAAATCAAAGTGTTAAATGAATTATACAAATTAATTGGGATGTGCATAATGTAATTTTTGTATAGTCATATTGATCTAATATGTAATTGTTACAGTTTGATTAGATTAGATATAAGAGATACAAATTAATGGAATTAAAATTGGATGAAATTTAATTTGACAAGTTAGTGTGATTAACCTAAATATTAAATAAATAATTTATGTAATCAACCAATTAAATTTATTTAATTGAGTCTATGCATGTTTGGAGTTGTGGACATATTTGGACCCTCTATTTAGTCTTTTGGTATTTTTGGAAAATATGGCATGCATGTCCTGCCTATCTACTATCTATTGTAATTTCTCCTCTCATCTAATTCCCTTCAAATTAGTTGAAGTTTTCTTTAGTAGTATAGCAATTAATATTGATGTAATTTCAAGGCACCATGGAGAAGACGGAGGACCTAAACAGAAATATGTAATAGTTAGTATTTCCCTAGGTTTGATCTTTTATTCCGTTTCTAGCTCAACGGAATAATTTAGATAATATGTCCATAACTATCAATGTAAATTGTATATGTCTGATGTATGCTAAAGCAAATCAAGACTAGGTTAGATTATGAGACTGATTAAAATAAAAATCTCTCACTAATTAAAAGTTAATTCAATAAGCAAGTTATAAAATAGTTGCCTCCCTAATATTATAATTCAGCCGGCAGTACTGGGGGCCTTTGGGTTGTTGAGTCACTCAAGCTCGGGGTCTTATGGTAACACCTGAATTATCGAAAATCATTTTCATGAATATAAGGTTACGACTTAAACTAGCCTAGAATAATTGGATGAGTCACTCATGTTGTTCAAAGCTAGTAGACAATATGGTTGGGATTAATAAAGATGTATTAGTTACTAATGTAGTTAGTAACCCAATAACCTAGGAGTCATATTGTTGATATGATTGATTACACGAATCTACCTATCGAATGGGGCTAGCTTGTTGAGTCACTCAAGGCCAAACTTCACAAGATAGGATCCTAGCCCATTAAAGAATTTGTGAAATTCTTCGGATTAATATTGAGGGCTATTAATTTGGCAAAATAGTGGGAGCAATTTAAGATAAAATATAAAGTCCTATAATTTTAAATTGATATACTTTAAAGCAAATGAATAACATACGTTTACTCTTTCTCACTCTCAGGTTAAATTAAAACATACTCCTAAAATCATGACTAAAACCAATCTGCCAAATATACTTACCGATAACAAGTTGAACGGTTCAAACTTCACCGACTGGTATCGCAACCTCAAAATAGTTTTGAAGTTCGATAAGATAGGGTATGTACTTGATACATCGATACCCCCTACCCCATGCAGGATGCAAGAGGGCACATCTGTGATGACACATTGTGTCAAGATGATTGGCTATATTACCAAGCTTTATAATATTGGATTCGCGATGGATCATGAACTAAGTGTAGACTTACTTCTTCAATCCCTCCCAGAGAGTTATTCACAGTTCATCATGAACTACCAAATGAATGACTTGCAAACCTCTCTTGAAGAGCTTGCAAACATGCTCAAGACGGTTGAACCCAATATGAAGAAAGACAAGGCAATACCGGCTGTTGTCATTGAGGTATCAAGAAAGAGGAAAGGGAACCCTCCGAATCCTAGACATCCCAAGAAGGACAAGAGGGCCATGCCCACTAAAGCTAAGGGGAAGCAAGTGAAGAAGCCCAAAGGAGAATGCCACTTCTGTGGTAAAGACGGGCATTGGAGAAGGAATTGCAAGGAATACCTAGCCTCCCTCAAGAAGGGAAAAGACGGTGCTTCTACATCTGGTATGTTCTATATTGAAATAAATACAATTTCATAGTCTGAATCTTGGGTATTGGATACCGGATGTGGATCTCATATTTGTACAAATATGCCAGAACTAAGACGGACTAAGGAATTGAAGAAAGGAAACATAAACTTGCGAGTTGGGAATGGAGCAAGAGTTGCAGTGCTCGCAATTAGAGATTATGTTTTAAGTTTGCCCTATGGGCTTGTAATAGAATTAAGGAACTGTTTGTATGTTCTAGAGATGTCTAGAAACATTATTTCTATTAGCTGTCTTGTTGATGATGGCTTTAATATTTCAATAAAGAATAAAATTTGTGAGTTTTTTAGAAATGAGATTTTCTATTTTTCAGGAATATCATTAAATGGGATTTATGTTTTAGATGATAAGATTTTTGTATTCACAATTGAGATCCACAATTGAATACAGAAATCTTATCATCTAAAACATAAATCTCATTTAATGATATTCCTGAAAAATAGAAAATCCCATTTCTATAAAACTCACAAATTTTATTCTTTATTGAAATATTAAAACCATCATCAACAAGACAGCTAATAGAAATAATGTTTCTAGACATCTCTGGAACATACAAACAGTTCCTTAATTCTATTACAAGCCCAGAGGGCAAACTTAAATCATAATCTCTAATTCCGAGCGCTGCAACTCTTGCTCCATTCCCAACTCGCAAGTTTATGTTTCATTTCTCCAATTCCTTAGTCCGTCTTAGTTCCTGCATATTTGTATAAATATGAGATCCACATCCGGTATCCAATACCCAAGATTCAGACTGTGAAATTGTATTTATTTCAATATAGAACATACCAGATGTAGAAGCAACATCTTTTCCCTTCTTGAGGGAGGCTAGGTATTCCTTGCAATTCCTTCTCCAATGCCCGTCTTTACCACAGAAGTGTCATTCTCCTTTAGGCTTCTTCACTTGCTTCCCCTTAGCTTTAGTGGGCATGGCCCTCTTGTCCTTCTTGGGATGTCTAGGATTGGGAGGGTTCCCTTTCCTCTTCCTTGATCCCTTAATGACAAGAGCCGGTATTGCCTTGTCTTTCTTCATATTGGGATCAACCGTCTTGAGCATGTTTGCAAGCTCTTCAAGAGAGGTTTGCAAGTCATTCATTTGGTAGTTCATGATGAACTGTGAATAACTCTCTGGGAGGGATTGAAGAAGTAAGTCTACACTTAGTTCATGATCCATCGCGAATCCAATATTAGAAAGCTTGGTAATATAGCCAATCATCTTGACACAATGTGTCATCACAGATGTGCCCTATTGCATCCTGCATCGATACAACAGCTTCGATATCTCGTAGTGTTTGCACCGAGTCTGTTTCCCAAACAACTCTTTCAGGTTCGCGATAATAGAATAGGCATCCATCTCCTCATATTGCCTTTGCAATTCCGGTGTCATTGATGCAAGTATGATGCATCACGCGTGATCATCATCAGACTTATGCTTCTGGTAAGCATCGATCTCTTCGATGGGAGCATCATCAGCTGGGGTATGGGGTATCGATGTATCAAGTACATACCCTATCTTATCGAACTTCAAAACTATTTTGAGGTTGCGATACCAGTCGGTGAAGTTTGATCCGTTCAACTTGTTATCGGTAAGTATATTTTGCAGATTGGTTTTAGTTATGATTTTAGGAGTATGTTTTAATTTAACCTGAGAGTGAGAAAGAGTAAACGTATGTTATTCATTTGCTTTAAAGTATATCAATTTAAAATTATAGGACTTTATATTTTATCTTAAATTGCTCCCACTATTTTACCAAATTAATAGCCCTCAATATTAATCCGAAGAATTTCACAAATTCTTTAATGGGCTAGGATCCTATCTAGTGAAGTTTGGCCTTGAGTGACTCAACAAGCTAGCCCCATTCGATAGGTAGATTCGTGTAATCAATCATATCAACAATATGACTCCTAGGTTATTGGGTTACTAACTACATTTGTCACACCCGACCCTAAATGACCTCAATCGGCATCGGGCGTGAAATAGAAAGATAATAATCAATACTTAGGAGTCTCCAATTTATCCACATATCATTATAATACAATTGCAATACCAAAGTTCTAACCATAATTCTAACAATAAGCAGCCAACTTCCAAACCTCGCCTATTCGGTCGGTAACCTTCTCTATATCTTGTACTTTCTCACCTAAAAACATTAAAACATTTAAAAACGTGAGACAAAAATCTCAATAAGCAACTATCAGCTATAAAAACTAACTGTACTGAACATAGCTACATATATACGTTTATAAAGGGATTTAACCAAAACCTTATAAAATATACTCAAAACTTGTCAAAACGAATCAAAACAAATAAACGTTTCATCAAACCAATTCATAATTAAATGAATGTTTTATCAAACCAACTTGTAATCAAATAAATATTTTATCAAACCAACTCGTAATCAATCAAACGTAAAACCTTATATCAAAATCAATCATAACCGAAAACATAATCCAAATGAACTTAAAACATTGTATCCATCCTCGAGTTTCTCCCCTTAAGTATCAATCCATAACCACATATATAGTCGAGACGTCTCTTAACATTGCCTATCCCATATGGTCTTACCCGACACTTCTTTACCATACCCAATAGATCTTTCAGACTGTGTACACAGGCCATGTCCCTCACTGAACATGGTCTTCAAATATAGAACCACTGATCCGGATAACTCTCGATGGATATAAAATCATAAAATCATAACGTGCTCAAATATCCTTTCACAATCAAATTCCAAACTATTTAATAATCAAAAATCATTTTGCTTCAATTAGCCATTTTGTATCATAAAAATCACATTTGGATTTCAATCCAAAATAATAACAACAATAACCGCAACAGATTTCTCAATCCAAAAACAATTCGTAAGAAATCATCAAATTCATTTTGTTCAATATAGATATATATTGAAATCAAAAACATATATGTATATATGTAAATCAACCAAATTAAGCCTTAAATCAACATAATCAAGTAAAATCTAAAATTCACATAGAAGCATAATCAATAGCTTCATTTGAACCATAATTTCACAATAAAAAGCAAAATCGTGAAAAATCCAAATTTTACAAAATACCCGTATAAACCCTGAAATATCAATTTCTAAAAATTCTTTGATTATATATATATCTATATACATAAAACTCAAAATATAGTTGATAGTTACTTACCTTGGCTACTAATTAAAGACCACAAACCCGTTCAATTCGCCTTTAAACTCTGTCTAAGACATTTCCCTCCAAACACTGCCGAAACTTAAAAACTCTTCGGTTAGGACTTAGATCTATACATAAGGATACTATGGTTTCAATTTCGAGTGATTCGGACGGTCGAATCTTCGTAAATCAAAGAAACGGTGGAGAAACGGTTCAGAGAAAACTGATGAATTTTAAAAGGAATAAAGAAAAGAAAAGAAAATAATATATATATATATATATATATATATATATATATATATATATATATATATGATGGAGGGATCGGATCAACTCTGGAATCTTTGAGAATTTTTTGGTAAATATCACATTTGATCCTCCATCTTTTTATAATCTTTTATAATTATCCTAAACTTTTAATTTACACCTAAAACTATCAAATTAACTCCAAACTTTTCCTATAGCACCAAATTAACCGCACATACCCAATAATTATCTGATATACTAATATCAAAAATATAAATTTTAGAAATTTAGACACGGACGTGACAACATTAGTAACTAATACATCTTTATTAATCCCAACCATATTGCCTACTAGCTTTGAACAACATGAGTGACTCATCCAATTATTCTAGGCTAGTTTAAGTCGTAACCTTATATTCATGAAAACGATTTTCGATAATTCAGGTGTTACCATAAGACCTCGAGCTTGAGTGACTCAACAACCCAAAGGTCGCCAGTACTGCCGGCTGAATTATAATATTAGGGAGGCAACTATTTTATAACTTGCTTATTGAATTAAATTTTAATTAGTGAGTGATTTTTATTTTAATTAGTCTCATAATCTAACCTAGTCTTGATTTGCTTTAGCATACATCAGACACATACAATTTACATTGGTAGTTATGGACATATTATCTAAATTATTCCGTTGAGCCAGAAACGGAATAAAAGATCAAACCTAGGGAAATACTAACTATTACATATTTCTGTTTAGGTCCTCCGTCTTCTCCATGGCGCCTTGAAATTACATCAATATTAATTGATATACTACTAAAGAAAACTTCAACTAATTTGAAGGGAATTAGATGAGAGGAGAAATTACAATAGATAGTAGATAGGCAGGACACGCAGGCCATATTTTCCAAAAATACCAAAAGACTAAATAGAGGGTCCAAATATGTCCATAACTCCAAACATGCATAGACTCAATTAAATAAATTTAATTGGTTGATTACATAAATTATTTATGTAATGTTTAGGTTAATCACATTAACTTGTCAAATTAACTTTCATCCAATTTTAATTCCATTAATTTTGTATCCCTTATATCTAATCTAATCAAACTGTAACAATTACATATTAGATTAATATAACTATACAAAAATTACATTATGCACATCCCAATTAATTTGTATAATTCATTTAACACTTTGATTTACATATATCAAATATTAAGTAAAACAAACTTTTAAATAAATTCATTTTATTTGATAATCAAAACAGAAAACTACTTATTTCTGAAAACATATAAATATATCTTTGTTTCAAAATGATTAAAAAAAAAAAATCAGAACATGAGAAAACTTTTAAAGCTTTTCTGTTTTATCTTTTAGATTCAATAAAACAAACTTTTATTAATCTAACCATAAAACTATTAGTTTTTGTTATAATGATTATCAACCAAATTAATCAGGAACTTTTGCATAACCAGTTTAAATTATCAGGTAATCAAAACTCTTTTATCTTTAGATTAATTAATCAAAACAATTTTATTAATTAACCTAACAATAAATATTTATTCAATCTGATTGAAAAACCTTTTATTTTCAGATATGAAATAACGGATTTAACGCAGGCTCTGATACCACTGAAGGAAAATAGGCAAACGTTTGGCAGCGGAAATATAATTTTTTTAACCTATTTCCTTAAACCAAGATCCGTTAATCGTTATTTCATACAAGGAATGATAGAAGGAAATACCTTTTAGAAGAACTATCTACTGTTGCTAGTGAAGTGCCCTAAACTCTAGTTCCGAGTTCACGAGCACAAACCAAAAGACAAGATCAAACAAGTTAAAATCTCAACCAATGAATAGCAACCAAAATAGATTTCCTCTAACAAATCAACACAAGATCAAGGATAAAGAGAAAGAGATGAAATCAATTGAATGGAAGCAAGCGGTGGAAATTCGGTCCTCTACGGTAGGGGTCGAATTTCTCTCTCTATTAGGGGTTAGCCTCAATTCAACCATGTAGATATTGTCCGCTCTGGCCCAAATCCAACACCTTGGGCCTTACGGCTTTAAAACGCGTCTGCATGTATTGGATTCAATCCTTACTAATAAGCCCCAATCACTTCCTCTCTACTTCTGATGTGGGATTCAGTTTATTCCTTCCCCCATCGTCATCCCTTAGGGCCACTCATTGCTCAGGACTTCTACCCCGGTGCCACCCACTCCGGACCGAGTCGTTACACATTTGATGTAGCTCTAGGTCTAAACTTTCGACTATAGATAAACTTAATCTAATGGACTTGAATCTCACAATAGGCACTTTCGTCAAAACCTATCCCTTCTTGTTGAGTATAGCCCACAACGACTAGGTGAGCCTTGTACCTCTCAATTCTACCATCAACCTTTTGTCTTATCCTAAGAACCCACTTGTTCCTAATTGCTTTCCATCCCTTTGGCAGATCAAATGGTTCTTAGACTTGGTTTGATATCATGGAAGCCATTTATTCTTCCATTGCTTTAGTCCATTTGTCTTTTGTGGGGCATGCGAAGACCTTTTTGATGTACTTTGGCTCTTCGTCATCTAATGGGATGAATAAAGAGTCGTGCCTTCAATATTGAATCGATGACGTTCAAAAATTTTCTTTTGGTATAATATAGTTATGATGTCTTATATATTCTTCATAATTCGGAATGCTCCCACTTGAACCATGTTCTATACTCTCATTAGAGTAAGCAGTCACACTCCCATTGAAGATAAGATCTAAATCATTCAGATCATTTTGAGGTACTGGAACATTTCTTATTCCTCAAAATTTCTCCCATTGAACGGAGAGATCCGTTCGTTTCTATTTCCTCATATAAAGCTAGATCATGGTCAACCTCATCTAACTTAGGGAACCCATTTTCTAAGAAGAAAACATCTCGTGATTCGAATTTTGTTACTTTTCCTTCATTGTTTTCACCTAGTAGGACATATCCTTTTGATAAATCTGAGTATTTTATAAAGATATTCTTTTTACCTCTCGGGCCTGTCTTTCCAAACTTGATTGAGGTATCATGAGAAAAAACGGTGCAACCCCATGGTTTAAGATTATAGAAAAGCTTATTACGATCTATCCATAACTAATATGGATTCGAAGTGACATACTTAGAGGGAACTTGATTAAGAACATAAGTAGCCGTAAGCAAGACATCTTCCTAATAGGAGATTGATAAATTTGCTTGAACCATCATAAACCTAACCATATCGAGAAGGGTTTTATTTCTCCTTTTGACAACACCATTTTGTTTTAGAGTGTAGGGAATTGACAACTGATGCTCTATTTATTTTTAATCACATAAAGTTTTGAATTCATCTGTTAGATATTCCCAACCAAGGCTAGTTCTCAAAGATTTGATTTTTCTATCTAATTGATTTTCTACAAGGTTCATACACGTTTTGAAGCCACTTAAAGCTTTGCACTTATGGGAGATCAAGTACACAAGATCATACTAAGTATAGTCATTAATGAAAGTGATGGAAAATTAGTCCACATTCCGCACCCTCATATTCATCGAACCACAAACATTAGAATGGACTAACTGCAAAGAATATTCAGCTCTAGTTGCCTTTTCGAATGGTTTTCCAAACATTTTTTTAAGATATTGCTCAATTTAATATCTACATCAATCAAGCCATTCGAAACTTAACCAGAATCATGCCATGTACCTTCCAAACACAACTTTAAACTATCATCCTTTAAATAGAAGTTGAAGTCTAAGTTCAACATTTCTATAGAAAAAACTAGATTCATCAGAACTTGATAAAGGAATCTCGATTCTTTGTCACATTGTCCGTGGCACCTTAACCAATAAGCTATAAAGGATTAAATTTGGTGAGATGAACAATACTAGATATACATAATTCACTTTTGAGTTGTTTAAATGTCTCGAGCCTCAGCTTTGCAATCTTTGGAATAATGGTCCTTTAATTGGTGATATTTTAGCTACGTACTTTTCGGTATCATTCATTTCTTTAGTTTTGTTGACTTAGACATCATAGTCAGGTTGCGTGTCCCGTAACTGTGGGTACAAGTGGGAGCAGACGCAGTTGGTGATGATGCTTGGTGGTTTCTTTCCTTGCACGTAACGGGCTACAACTGCCTTCTGCTTTCTCAATTGCCCCAAACTCTTACATCATTACAATAAAAATAGCATCATAGTATATACTTTCACAATCACTTGTTATTCTATTATTTTAATTTCTATTAATTACTTTATTTTGATAATGACTGTATATTTATAAATTATAAAAACCCTGTAAATTTTATTTGTTAAAGAAAAGTTCTCCCTTTATATATAAACTAGCATGAACCCCGTGTAATGCACGGGATGCCTTATAATATTTTGGTTAAAAAAAATTGAAAATAAATATGGTTTTCATTTTCACTGTTGTGATAATTATTTTTGGCTTAATATTACCTAAAAAGTGAAAACAAATATCATTTGAATTTTTTTTTTTTTTTGCTAAATTGCTTGAAACATCTTAATGGTCAAAGCAACTAGTATAAAATAGCAGTTGAGGAATGAGAAATTACTTTTAATTCTATAGCCTGAGCGGAAAGTGATTATGTAAATAAACTCAAACAGAAAGCACTTACAGATAACCTCGTAAACATTCTAATTAATAGAATTTTACATCGAATGCATTCTAATGAAATGAATAAAATCCTTTCCTTTTATATTATTTTTATTGATTTTATAAGTATGTTCGCCTAGTATTCTACATCCTTAGAGTCTCAGTACATAACATTCAACATATCACGCCTCATAAAGTAGATAACCCCACCATGTTTCTGTAAATGCACAATGAATTAGAGTTATGATGTGAATATAAATCAACTTCATAGATAATTCCGAGCGAAATTGAATTGTCATCCACAAGCTGCAACACCAAAAGCATAAGTTAATGGGCAACATTTCAAAAATAGCTATTATTATCAGGAATACATTACATCACCCAAAGGCCCCAAATTATCAACAAATTTATATGTAGCTTTAACATCCAGAAACTGGTTTCTAATTTGTCCACTTAATATAGTATAATAGCAATAATAAATATAATAACAACTTAAAAACATATAATTCAAATAAGAGCTATTATATAAGGAATACAAAAATAAAAACCATTAAAAAATGATACCGTTATTAACTTTCTCAATAAGATCTCAAACATCTTGATTATCAATAAATTCTATGTAGCTCCGATCAATTCCCCTTTTCATGTACATATTTACAAAGTAGCCAACCTCATACTATATCCAAATGTTGTTGTAGGTTTCATTTGTATAATTAATGAAAAACTATTCAAAACTGTTTAGGATGTAATCAAGTTAACATAAATCTAGCCATAAGAGAAACAAATGTAGATGTTTGATTTTAAAATATTAAAATTTATTTAAACTTAATTCTATTAAAAATGATAGTGAAATATTTCTAGTTATTCAGTTCTATTTTAGCAAACTGATCAAAGCTAGTTAAAAATTATGTCTTATAGTTTAGTTGCTCTCAAGATTATCAACAGGGTCTCTTACATTAAAGAGGAAAAAAAACTTAAAATGTAAGTGAATCATTCATTCTTCAATAAGAAGAGAAAAATTTGTAAAAGTGAGTCAGGTATGTGTAGATCATCTGGAGATCAAAGTAGTTTCCTGCACCGACAATGTTTGACCAAAAATTTGTTGATCTGTTTCATATATTAAATAACGGTAAAGCCACTGAAATGAACTATATTAACCATTATTGACACAAAATAAAATGACCATTATCCTAACAAAATCATTCAAAACAAATTGAGAAGGAGAAGCCATGTTATTGATAGCTATAGGTTGAAGAATAGTTGTTATTCCAAGATTCACGCAAGCCCCAAAAGTATTCCATCTAATTGCAAGCTTCCTTAAAAAATGTAGTAGAGGAAGAGGAAAGAAAAAGATTAAAAATAGAAATAAGTTCACGAATTACCTCTGTTAATGTTGAAAGCTGGACAATTTGCACCTGCAAACCTGCAGATTAAAACCAAAAATCCCAACAACAATGAAAACATGCATAGTAGGGAAGCAATTAAAAAGACCACGACTAAACGTGTTCATGGAGAAAACAAAGAGAGATGGTGGTTGTTTCTACCTAGAGATGAATGACTCCTCAATTAGGAAAAAGAGAAAGGAATTGCAAACAACAGCAAGATGAGAGGTAAATGAATAAATAATTCTTCAAACGATGGCTTTAAGCATGGATGAATCCACAAAACATCCTTCCCTCTTCCTTTATCATCTAAATATAAATATAAAGAATTCAAATTCAAATCCATATTTTAATTTATTCTATTTCAAGCATAGTAATTCATTTATCCATTCTAAACCCATTTTTCAATTTAACAGAAGCCCAAATTTGTTCCAAGTAATATTTTGAATGAATAAGATATGAGAGAATTCCTTCACATATATCCCCAGATATAAAATAGCATAGCTCTTGCAACATATGGAAAGTGAAATAGCTATTAGAATTGTCCTAAAACAAAAGAATATTATACAAAAATGAAAAAATGGAAATGTAATAAATATACCCCAATGCAATGAAACAATACCTTTTGCGCACCATTAGTTTCTTCTCCGTATCACACCTTAAGATAAAAAGCTGAAATTTCCCCGGAGGTCGGAGGAGTGCAGAGTCACAAAAAAATCCATGTTATAGCAAGTAGGATTGCACGGATATGGGCAGTCAATTTTCTTTACTACTCCACGGTTAAAGTACCAGTCACCAACTGACTCTGCAATCGTCTGTTACTACAGCAGTCAGCATACTTGCGAAAACCGGACAGAAATCTTAAAAAAAAAAAAGAACGTTGGGGTGCAAGATTAAGGGAGTGAAGCAAGATTCCAATATTCAGAGACAATGACTGAAGCAGTTAACCAAGAAGATTGTATAATTGATAGAGGGCGGAGATTAAGGAAGTGAAGGATGAGCAGTTGGGAAGTTATAGGGTGCAAGAGATTAAGGAAGTGGAGGATGAGCAGTTGAGAAGTTATAGGGTGCAAGAATAAAACAAACGTGCAAAGGAACATCTATTGTGAAAGTAAAAGTATAATAAATCAATTTTAATTTATTAATCTATTAATATCTATTAAAATAAGGGAATATTCTATAAAAATGACATGTCAGCAAAACCTTTAAAATTTAGCCAAATCAGCAGCCCTCAATATCTAGCTTTTAATATATATATAGATTTAATATTGATCAATACAAATTCTGTCAAATGTATAAACTGACTGAACTATTAAAACACATATGGTGTAATGTAATGAATTATATGTTAGGCATCAAGACAAAAATTAAAGCCAGTAATATTTTTAACCCTTATATATAGTTAGATCAAATTCTCATTTCTTAAAATTTACCTATTTGTGTATGTATATGTCACGATGCGGAAATAACATGTCACAGATAGTTGATTCGCACATAAATATCTATTAATAATTTTCAAAATTTAGAAAATTCAGAAAAAAAAATCAAAATTTGTCTATTATTAAAAATTAACTATTACAGTAAAATTGTTCTTTAAATAGCAAAAGAAAAACCCTAATTGTGAATCCTAAACAAAATTGAAAAAGACTAAAAAGGAAAATTACACAATAAGCACAAAAAACAGTAAATTATATTTTGGAGGCCCAAACAAAAGAACTTGGCGGAAAAACAACTTACATCACGACAAAGCCGTGAGTTTTGTTCGTTCGCCCATTTCCATGCAAAATATGGTCTGAAAATACAAAAAACAGAAACTTCAAAATTTAGTAGAAATAACAAAACTAACACTGTATCAAAACTTATTAAATTTCTTTATGAACGTGTAAGCCAATTCTTCAACCGCATTAATATGTTAGGGGTATTTTTTTTTTTTTACTTATCTCATTCTAGATGCACATTTCATAATATATCGATCTTTCAGTGACGAATATAGAATTGGTCCACTGAGGGGGTAATTTTACATGTACGGGCGTTTTTTTTTTTTTTTTGCTAAATCAAACTAGCTCAATTTTTTTTTTTTTTTAGTATATATACATGTTATCCAAGACCAATTTTTACCTACCACCAAAGAAATTCTCAAAATTAAGATAGATTTGACTACAAAAATAAAATTGAGTCGTTTTGAACAAACTTAGAAAAATTTATTGCCTATCATATATATATCAAATTGGTTTTTATAATTAAATACAAACTTAAGGAGTTAATTAACCATCCCAAACCTTAAATTGTTGGAAACAGGGGGCTAAACCATCCATAATCAGCGTAATTCCAAAAGCCACCGACTGGAGGACGAAACCATTTATAGCAGGGGTGGTTCCAGTAGCGGGAGAGACTTTGACCCCTCCAAGTCCCCTTTGTCTTCTCCTCTGATCTCATTCATGAGCCATTGATCCATATAGAAAAGGTAAAAGTTTTGTAGGAAATCAAAAGGATTAAATTTCACCAAATGAAAATTAAAGGGTTAAAAGTCAAAATTTATCCAAAATGTAAATGCTAAAAGTATCATTTTTGTCAACCTAGTTGGTAAGTACTAAGTTCACTTGAAATGTGACTTTGTGGCTGTCTAATCTTCACCATTTTATTTAATCACATTTGGACGGTTAATAATTGATGCTAATTTTTTTTTTTTTGGTAAGAAGGGAAGAAAAAAAAACAAACAAACAAAAACCTAACCCGGGATCAGTCTAGGAAGACTGACCCCAATCCTATCCTCAAGAAGAGAAGGTAACAGAAAAGAAGGAGGAACGGAAAGGGTAGAAACACCTAACATCCCCCCATGCCCAGCAGCTGCCAAGCGATCCACCACGCGGTTTTGCTCCCTATAAATATGGGAGAAGGTAAGAGAATCGAAGGCAGGACGAAGCCTCAAGATGGCTTTAATGAGATTCTGACTCTTAAGACAAACAGCCTGTCTATCTGAAATCCTGTTGATAGCCTCCAAATTGTCAGACTCCACCGAAAGTCTTTTAACACCCATGCGAATGGCGAGTTTAATGCCAGACAAGATCTCCCAGAGCTCTGCAGTAAAGGTAATAATTGATGCTAATAGTAATAAATAACAGTGGTCCTTTGCCTTGTTAATCCAAATCTACTTTGTTATCACATTTGGACAGTTTGGAAGGAAGTTATTGAATTAAGGTTATTTTATTTGCATTGATTCGCATAATTGGTAAGGATAGTTATTACCTAAGAATAATCAAACTAAAAGACAAAGTTATATATAAATTTCATTATATATTGGTGATTGTATAGGTACTATCTAAACTAAACCATTGATTTGTAAATCTACTTCAAACTCTGATTTGCAATATTTTAACTTATTGCTTGTAAAGTAAAGAAATTCCAAAGAGGTTTCTTGAATGAGATTTTGGGAATCACGAGAAACTTAAAAACACAATGTATACGATAATGCTATGCACAACTACTACTTCAAATATGTGTTTATATATATATAAAAACATAACTACGGAAAGGACTAAAACGGTTCAACAAACTCTCATATTTAGTGGTATTAATCGTAAGACTAATGACGATAGTAATTGAATAATTAATATGTCAGTTGCTTATGAAGGAGACATAAATCATGAGTTAGAACATGAGTCTGGAGAAGATATTGTGGTTATGTAAGTAACACGTAAAAGGAAATAAGATGCTTTAAATAAGGAGGAGGAGGAGGCAGTTTCAAATAATAGTCTAATCGTGGATTCAAAAAACAGGTTTTAGGTGGGTTCTGCTGGATAGACCCACCCATCATCATGAGTCTATTAGTCTGGAACTGTCGTAGACTGGACAACCCACAAGCAGTTAGCGTTTTAATGGATCTTGTCCAAAATTACAAACCATTTATTATTTTTCGTTCTCGTATTGCTAGAAACTTTTCGGTTAGGGAAGGTCAACCTATTGGTATTCGAAAGGCTCTTAGGTGGATCAAGTTCAATGGTTTGGATGGTGTGGAGGTGGTGTCAGATGCGCTATCAATGGTGGAGTATATTCATCAAACATACTTTCGTTTTTCTTATGTTTCAATTATAGACGATTATAAAAGTCTTATTTCTAGTATCAATGACATTTCTGACAGATTTATAGGTCGTTCTGTGAATAGGGTGGCTCATGTTTTAGCTAGGTCTTTTCATTTCTTATTAGAACTTTTGGAGTGGGGTACCGTCCTCCAGATTTTATTTTACTTTCCTTATATGTTGAATCCGTTTAATAAAATTTATTTTTCTTAAAAAAAAGCTTATAAACAAAAAATCTAAAATATTTTAAATTATAGGGTAAATTCCAAAAAAAAACCCTGTGGTTTGACCGATTTCTAAAAAAACCCTTGTAGTTTGTTAATACAAAAAAAAGGACTGTATTATGCGCCGTTACCCAAAAAACGGAAAAGGACCTAACACCGTTAGTTTTGATGACGTGGCAAAGGGTAAAATAGTCCAAATTAAAATAAAAAAATAAAAATAACAAAATAAAAAAAAAAATTAAAAAAAATCCACCACCGAAAACCCAAGCGTCTTTCTAATCGTTGGCTGCCCTATGAACGTCTGGATTTCTAGAATTCTTTAGAAATTTTCAGACTGAAGAATTCTTCCTTGTTCTGAAATGGAGTAAAGTGACCGACACCCAATTCCTTGTTCTGAAGACGTTCTTGAAATTAAACAATCAAAGAGAGATACAGCACCGGCTCAATTCATTTTGAAGATCAAATTGTTCACACAGTTGAAAGAGATTGTCAAAAAGACTGAAGATGGGAAATACCAATCTGATGAATTTCAATCTGATAAATTGCTTCCACTTGCCAAGTTCAATGATCCAAGCAATGGATATTTGGTTGATGATTGCTGCGTTTTTGGTTGATGATTGCTGCGTTTTTGGAAAGTCAATCAATTGGGGTTGGGGCTACACAAGGTTTCCTGATCTTCAACGCATCTGGTTTCTAGATCTTCAACGGCGACAAGGTTTCTCTTCAACGCATCTGGTTTCCTGATCTTCAACGGCGGCAAGGTTTCTCTTCAACGCATCTGGTTTCCAGATCTTCAACGGCGACAAGGTTTCTCTTCGGTTTACTGAGAACGACAAACATATTAAACGCATCTAAATCATGCCGTCCCGATGATCGTCGGCGAACTTATCGACGGTTACCTAGCTGAGATTGCCTTCGATGCAAACCTGAAACCTGATAAATTCTTCAATCTGGCAATCTCTTTACCGGAGCAAGCTAGACTTTTCGACTCGTTTTCAAAATCTGTAATCATTTCAAAAGGAAGAAGAAAATGCTAAGAAGAAGAAGAACTCGTAAGAAGAAGAAGAAGAACGAAGCCCTGAAGAAGATTTGGGGATTTTTTTTAATTTTTTTAATTTTCTTTTCATTATTTTGTTATTTTTATTTTTTTATTTTAATTTGGACCATTTTACTCTTTGCCACGTCATCAAAACTAACGGTGTTAAGTCCTTTTCTGTTTTTTTTGGTAACGGCGTATAACACAGTCCTTTTTTTTGTATTAACAAACCACAAGGGTTTTTTTGGAAATCGGTCAAACCATAGGGTTTTTTTTTGAAATTTACCTTAAATTATATTACTATTTATTTTTTTAAGTAAAAATTATAGGGAAAGGTACAAAAATAAACCTTGTGGTTTGTGTCATTTTCAAACATAAACTACGTGGTTTAAAAGTTTACAAACTGGTACCTTGTGGTTAGGGCTGTAATCGAGCCGAGCCGAGCTTCGAGCTTGTTTCGAGTCCAAAATCCGATTTGAATTTGGTTCATTAAGAAAATTATCTAACCATGAATTGTTTGTGAGTAAATCGTTAATTATATTTATGAAATTTGCTCGTAAATAGCTCTTTAATTGTGTACCTAAAAATGATCACAAGCAAAGTTCGTGAATAAATAAACAAGATGCTTACAAATAGTTTGTCTATTATTCATTTATTATATTTGTGAACGAACTCAATAGCAAATGAAATAATATTAAGTTTAGATATTTGTGAACTAACACAAAACTATATAGTTTTCTACAAAACTAAAATTTGTTCGTAAATGTTTTAATCGAGCTGCTCGCGAGCTTTCGAGCCGAGCTTTTGTTCCGCTCAAGCTCGGCTTGTTTATGAACCAAGCCAGTAAATCATGCTCACGAGCGGCTCGTATACAAATCGAGTTGAGTCGAGTCGAGCTTTTATCGAGCTGCTCATGAGCGGCTCGGCTCATTTATAGCCCTACTTGTGGTTCATAGCAAAGGCAGTCTAAACTGACTAACAGTATTAAAAAAAGTCAAAAGTTAAATAGTAAAGAACTATTTTATCTTTATCTTTATTTATTTTATAAATTAACCCATTTATTATCTAATTATCACAAACAAACCCAAAAGAAAAATAAAATATCAAATTCTACGTCTCCTCATTCTCTCATATCTCTCTTTAATTTATTTTCACTCTATTTCTCTTGAATCGTTTGGCTCTTGTGAGGTATCTCAAAGTTTTCAGTTGTGATGGGCCAAAAAATTCAGTGAAGTGTAGGATAGGTTCAATGAGCCTTATTCATTCTTCCAATTAATTAATAATAAGTAAATGGATAAAGTTCAAATAAAACCTTCGTGGTTTTACTAATTTTCACATAAAGGACTATGGTTTACTTTTTGTCAAAACGAAGATTGAGGTTTCACACTTTTAATAATGCTATTAAAACTATCTTTAACGACATGAAAATGAAAATTTTCAAGAATTAAAGTTGTTCAATGCCATATTTTCTATGGAACTACATTTTCGATTTTAGAAAATCATCTTTTTTGGAACTTTCTCTTTCTAAACATTAACTTTCTCTCTCTTTACCAAATATCATCTAAATAATCTCGAAATAAAAAAGTTGAAGAATTAAAGTTGCATAGAATAATAGTAGTTTTTAAAATATGTCATTTTTGAAGTCGTCAAGGGTGATTTTAATAGTATCAATCGAAAAAGTCCTTATTTTGCTAAATTTGAAAATCTCAATCCTCGTTTTGACAAAAAGTAAACCACAGTCCTTTATCTAAAAATTAGTGAAACCACATGGGTTTTATTTAAATTTTATCTAAGTAAATTCAGTGAAGTGTAGGATAGGATAGGTTCAATGGGCCTTATTCATTCTTCCAATTAATTAATAATAAGTAAATAGTTGTAGAAGTGTAAAATAAAAGTAAATAGATAGATATTTTATAGTGATTTAAAAAAGCGTTGAAGTGCTACCTCCCTCTCTATTTTTTCTCTCTAAACACACTCACTCTTTCTAAAAAAAGCAAAGCATGTGCCACCCATGTGCACAAAATAAAACTCTTATTAAATGAGCCCACTATACTATTGAAAACATTAGGAAAAAATTCCAACTTTAAAACTCTGTATTACTATAGGTGTTTTTTGGTAGAAAGAATCAAATGATCGGAATATTCTTTCAATTGTATCAAAAATAGTAAAAGGAAAATCAAGTACAAATTATTTAAAACATGAATTATTTTAAAGTAAATCCAAATAATATAATCATTTTTTTCCAACAAAATAATAATTGTTTTATTATATGTTATTCTTGAACAATTAACTATAGAGTTATTTTGGTTCTTAGATGGTATTAGGGGAAAGTTATTGTCTTATATGGAGCATGAGGACATTTTCTTTGCCATTATCTGTCATCAAGTGTGGAAATGGAGGAACGAGGAGATTTTTGATAATAAAGCTGTGCTTTTGCCTAACTTAGCTGAGTTCTTCTTGAAGAAACTCTCCTCTATTATTGATAGTTTCAAAGGTGAGTCCCTTGCCAGATCTTCCCCGAGTAGTGATGTCCACCTCGTGAGCTGGAGCAGGCCGAGAGAGGGGGTTGTGAAGCTGAATACTGATGGTTCCTGCCTCAGTAATGGTAAGATTGCTGCCGGAGGTGTTCTTAGGGATGCGGGAGGCGTCTGGCTTTCTGGGTTTACCCAGAATTTGGGTTTGAGTTCTTCCTTCTCTGCGGAGCTCTGGGGCATTCTCTCTGGGATCCAGCTGGCGATTAGGCTGGGTGTTAAGAGGCTTTTTGTGGAGTCAGATAACTTGGAGGCCATCAATATGATTTTGGGTAATCATGACATGGGTCTTCATAGCCGCAACCTTATTAAAGCTATTAAGAAGTTTAGCCCCTCATTTGATATCCTTGAGTTCAGCCACATTTTTCGAGAGCAGAACCGTGTTGCAGATCACATGGCGGCGGCAGGCCATGAGGGGGTGTTAGGTGTTTCTACCCTTACCGTTCCCCCTATCGCTCTTTCTCCTCTTCTTTTAGAGGATAGGATTAAGGTTAGCTTTCCTAGGTTAATCCCGGTGTAGTTGCTTGTTTTGCTTTGCTTTCCTTTCCTTTTCTACCAAAAAAAAAACTATAGAGTTATTTTTCATTTACTTATCTCGCTTTTTTAGAAAAATAAGTTGGAGCTAAATAAAAACTGTTCGAGTTAAACCAAAGTGTTGATATCTTTATATTTTTTTTCGGACTGAAATTTAAATTCCTGCCTGAATTCTAGCTATTGGAGAAGAAGGGGAAAAGGAAGAAAGCATAATTGAAAAAATAAAGTAATTTCTTAAATGAAAACCTGCCTCTTGATTATGTAATTCTGAAAGAAAACATAATATAACAACAGTGTCATAAATTGTTTAGAGAGAGAAAGTGAGTGTGTTTAGTGAGAGAAAATAGAAAGAGAGAGGGAGTGTGTTTAGAAAGAGTGAAAATAAATTAAAGAGAGATGTGAGAGAATAATGCGATGATGAATTTAATATTTTGTTTTTGTTTTGACCTTTATTTGTTATAATTAGATAATAAGGTGGTTAATTTACAAAATTAATAAATATAAAAATAAAAATAGCTATTTGATTTTTTTAACACCGTTAATCAATTTGGACTGCATTTGCTAACGAAATGAACCATAAGGTACCAGTTTGTAAACTTTTAAACTACATAGTTTATGTTTGAAAATAACTCAAACCACAAGGTTTATTTTTGTACTTTTCCCTTTACATTATTATTAAGTTTTGATTACGATTGAGGTCATTTTTATTTTTAAAAAAATTATATTTACATATCAACAAAATACAGTCCCCCACCTTAGAGTTTCTTAAATCGAAATCATAAATTATATACTGGATATTTTACGTTTTTTACTAGTTTAACAATGTATGAACTAAACTGATTCTTAAGTTCATTTTCCACAGTTGCAATTCGATTTGTAGGTATGTGTTTTGTCAATATATAAATGTAGTTTTTAAAAAGATAAAAATGCTCTTGATTGTCATCAGAACTTAAATACGTAATTTAAACTATTTTATTTTATAGCATAAACATTTTACAGACCTCTATTTGCAGACTTTTAAACCACATGCATATATTTACCGATAGATCAAACTACAAGCTTTTTCTTATACTATATTGTATGGAAATTTATAAGAAATTGTCAAATCACATGCAAGCATTTGTCTAATGTTTTATAAGAAATTGTAAGATTAACATTGAGTAATTTTGTGGGAAAATTTATAAAACTGATTCAATGAAGATGATTATTTACATATTTAGATTCATTTAGATATATTCTATCAAATTGGACTCTTCCATTTTCAGAATACACATAACACTCTCACTTCTCTCCAAACCCTTCCAATTATCATTTCTGTTACCCATTCCAGCAATTTGCGAATACTTAAAACCAACGGCAAAAGATGGAGAAATCTAGAAAAAAGAAACTCAGGGATAAAACGAAATCAAAGGTAAGTCTTCTCTATCTGTGTTTGTTTTCGCATTGTTTATTTCAGATAGGTTATAAGGTTTTTGTATGGATTGAATGTGTTATGTTTAGTTAGGGTTAGGGTTGGTGTTTAGTGTTTAATGACTATAATGATGATTTTCGATGTGTTGTATATGTATGATTTATGGTTTAAAACTTGTCATCCCGGGGATAGAGTTGTTCTCTGATAGTTTGCATATTATGTTTTTGCGTCGCATTTCATAGAATATGAATGGATAAACTAATAAACCCTCAACTAGGGAGTCCCATATGTCCAAATGTGACTACTATGATGATATGCGAATCCCTTTTCAGCAAATGGGATTCACATATACCATATGCGATTATTATGATAATTTTGAACCCTTTTTAAAAATGGTGTCATGTATATTCAAATGTGATATTCAATACATCAAACACAATTCACATTTAGTTCCTGAATCGCAGTTTTAGGATAAATGCAAATAGTTTGCTTTTGCATTTAGTTAAATGTGACTACATAAGTTAAATGCAAATAGTTTCTGTTTTGTCTGAAATTCAATTATATTGTCTGAAATGCAAATTGTTTTCATTTTTACAGAGTCTAGTTGTCAAGCTAAAAGTGAATAGTGGTGTAGAATTCAAGTATCCTTAGAGCTTGGGGTTCAAAAGGGACAATAACTGTAAGAGGTGAAATCGAGAAGTTGATTGAGTTACAAAGTAAATTGACGCCCTCACAATTAATGGCTTTCAAAAACAGATGTTTCAGACATCTTATGGATTTGGATAATGTCATCTTTTTTTGTTGCATTGTTCATACGTTGTTAATTAGGGAGATTGGGCATGTTGTACCTCTCCCTAGAGAAATGTGGTTTTCTATTAGAGGAGTTGAATTGAGATTTGTTGATTGGAAGTACGGGCTAATATTTGGCTTACGATTTGGTCGGTTAGAGGAGATGAAAAATATGATAAAAAATCTAAATAGAAGAGAAATAATCAAGAAGTACTTCAAAGGGGTAGATCCCATAACCCATCATGACCTATTTGCAATTCTCCTTTGCTTAAGAATATATTATTCACCTTTAAATCGATCACCCTGCTAATGCTTTAGATACAATAGGAATCATGGGTGCATCATAGACCTTTGAAAGCCACCAAAATGGATCAATCATCCTTCATTGTATGTCTTTGGTATTTGCCTTATAGATACTTGATGGGACATGGTCAGCTCATGCATTTGTTCCAGGAATAACTTTATCATTTGGTTCTGTCTCATGTATAAATGTATTTATAGTATGATCATACTCGGTGTTATAAGTACCTCATATATCTCCAACATCATCATGCTCGGCGTTATAAGTACCCCATATATCTTAATATGTCATTTGATCAACAATTGGATCACTATTTGATTGATCGTTTGCATTGTCTTGCAGAGGATTGCTCATCTCAATATTCTCTTCCTTACAACCTCGCGAAATTTGTGCATCTATTATTTGAGGCATCAAATCAACATATAGTGGCATCATATAGGTCGGATTCATTGAGCAATAGTCTAAGAAGCATCATCCATCATTACGATCAATAATAGATACTTTGTTTGGACCGTCTTTTGCTTGCATGGACATTTGTAAGTCAAATGAGATTGAATCAACACATATAGAAGTGTAAATTCTCTCTTTTAACCTCTCCAACTTGATTTTTTTTAAACCCGAAGCAACTTCGATCACCATTCACATATGTCATGGTACTCGCAACTTTTTTTCCATTGGTCATTCTATGAGATCAAACAATTAACAATCTTTATGGACATACTAAAACTGAAATGAGCAAAATTCATTCGGGTGTAGCCGCACGCTTCTCAACTTTATTAATCAAGTGGTTAGTGATATCTTCTCTTCTATTGAAGAGTAGCAATCCTCTTATTGTTACTCATGGTTTCTAAACATAATTCACATCATACCTAATCAAACTCATACTTGACATTTAGTCATGAGCTCATTAGGCTGATGGTCAAAGCATAATGTGTCTTATCTGGACCCCACGGAGGTTCTGGGTCAAAAAGGGCTCATATGTAGTATCATATGAGTTACACCTATGACACATATTATACCATGTGGTGCTCTCATAGCGGATTGATCCAGTACTTACTATTTCATAAGCTCGTACGCCCCTGGTTTGATATCCAATGCCCGTAACCAGTGAAACACCATTACAACCAAGACGCATTCTAATCTTTTGTTCATCACCTTTTCCACGGTAACAGCAGATCAGAGACATTTCGAATTAGTATCTTATTGCCTCACGGTTTCACTCTCCCAAGTCTTCAACCCGTCAAACATTAGCAGACCACTAATTTTGGATACTCTATTCGTACAAGTAATAATCATTACAGATTGTTGCCTTATGATTAGGGCACTGTCCTAACTATAATGTCTCATGATTGTGGCATACACCAACAGTAACAGCTTGAATGAGAGTCATACGACCTGACAGGATCAAAGAATTAACTTTCTAGTAAGAAAAACGAGTTGAACCGAATCAATAGTCTTTTTAAACACAAGTTTCAGTCGCTTTTCCAAGATACAGACCTAACACATTGAGTATTTAATTGATTTTGTTGAACTTTATGTGATTATGTATTTTTTTTTGTAAGAAGGAGGGGTTAGACCCCGAAAAACAACAACGAAACACTAGGTTCGAATCATCCTAGGATGACCAGTACCACAAAGATCAGAAAAAAGTAAACCCTGGATGCCTGCAGGAGGCGTATCACACTCGTGAATACCCAAAGACAGATGTCCCGCGTAGTTTGCCATCCAATCCACAACTTGGTTGCCTTCCCTCAAAACGTGGACAAGCTTGACGTTCCAATCCTGAGCCAACAGCTTCCTACACTCATTCACAATCCAATAGCAATGGTGTCTATTCCCCATATTCTCCCGAACCATCTGGACAGCCACCAGAGAGTCCATCTCAAAAATAACCTGTCTAAACCCCATATCCCATGCCATACGGATACCAAAGTAAAGCCCCCACAATTCTGCAAGGAACGCTGAGCAGATTCCTAGGTTGACCGTAAAACCGTGGATCCAACCTCCAACCTCATTCCGTAAGACTCCCCCAGCCGCAGCCGGACCGGGATCCCCTTATTCGCGCCATCGTTATTGAGCTTGACCCAACCATAATCCGGAGGCTCCCATCCTACCCTAACTTCCTCTGTACTGTTGAACCATATCTTTTTCTCAAATTCAAAGGCACGCCTGAACTCGGAAATTTAACCCATGAGGAAGCTCATTTTGTTGTTTCGGCAGGAGGAGCCAAGCGTATCAAAGACCCAACCACACCTCCACCTCCAAATCCACCATAAAATAGTGGAAAACTCAACCGGCCAACTACCTCTTCCCGAGTCGTTAGCGAGGAGATTACGATGCACCCAAGGTATGAGGGAGTCCCTGAAGAAATCATCCCTGCTCTCATCGTCTACCCACTCATTCCACACCAATCTCGCGGCTCTACAATCACGGAGTATATGAACTGTGGACTCTAGATCACCGCACTCTATGCAGGTATCGTTATCACTTAACTTTCTCTTAACTCGCATTTCGTTAGACATTAACCCATTCTGAAGAGTGAGCCAAATGAAGAACCGAATTTTTTCCCGCACCTGAACTCGCCACACTTTATTCCAGGGAATCCTGAAGCCCGTTACCTCCGAATTGACTGATATGTCGTCTTAACACTGAAACACCCCGACGCCGTCAAACCCCATCTCCGGGTGTCTGCTTCTGAGTTCATCGGGAAAATCGCCATAGAGGCGAGATGTAAAAGCGTAGCATTTGGGAGGTAGGAGGTAAGCTCTTCCCACTTCCAGCCCCCCCAACCTTCCAATAGGAGTGCACCGTGCGATTAACCAAATCCGGCGGTAGACGCCGAACCGTATCAGTCACTAAAGGTCGGCCCCCAACCCAATTATCTGTCCAGAACAAAGTATCCTTACCATCCACCACTAATTTCTCTAATCCTGTTTTAAGAATCGGTGACCCCCTCACTATACACCTCCAAAGGAAGCTAGCTTGAGCCTTCTTTTGGAAGATATTGAGCCTAGACAAACCCTTCGCATATTTTTCTCTGAGGATCACAACCCAAGCCGTATCCACCTCATTAAGGAGCCGCCAGCATAGTTTCGCCATATAGGCCAGATTAGCATCCCGGGTATCTCTAATGCTGAGCCCTCCTTCCTCACGGGGTTTGCCAATTCGCTTCCAGTTGATTAGATGGATTTTCCTTTGATTCTCAGAACCCCCCCACAGAAACCGTCGATTCAGGACATCAAGCTTGCGGCAAACTGAGGCAGGGAGTAGAGCAGTTTGCATCGCATACGACGGAATTGCAGAGGTGACAGATCTAATCAATGTGGTTCTGCCAGCAATGGACATACACCGGGCTTTCCAACCGCTCATCCAAGCCTGGACGCTGTCGACAACGTATTGAAAAGTCTCTTTGGAAATTCTTTCCTGAATCAGGTTTACCCCTAAATACTTGCCCAGATTAGTAGTGTGAGCAATATTCAGTTCAGAGCTGATGACTTCTCTCGTTCTATCAGCCACATTCTCAGAGAAAAGCACCCGAGACTTATGCAGGCTGACCTTCTGGCCTGAGGAAGCACAAAAACGATCCAACGTTCCTTTTAATCACCCTGGCTTGGTCCAAAGATGCAGGCTGACCTTCTGGCCTGAGACTTAATTAAATTGATCCGCTCTTATGATTAGGATATAAAATCATTCATTTTTTTTTTAATTTTCTTAAGCATGTTACGTAAATGCATACTTGTAGAGTGGGAGTGATCAAATTTTAATTTGTAAAACAATAATGCTATACATCCCACTAAAACTTTATCTCAACATTGTCATCTATTTTATGTGAATAATAAAGAATAGGGTTGAATTAGTTCATTAAAGATTAATTATATTATCAACTTTTAATTATGATTTGTTATGTAGAAAAAAATTAAAGATGAACTCTCATTTGTTAAATTGTAAATGTACTTTTGTTCACATCTTAAAATAAATTATTTAAACAAATTTTATAAGATGCATTAGTTTTGAAAAGAGTATCTGTGAAGAAGACGGCATAGTTGAGAAGTTTTGTGGAAGAAAATGACATAAACAGGCTTTCTAAATTTAATTTAATTTTGAAATCCAAAAGTGTACTCTTTAGTATGTCTAATTAAATCTGTTAACTAGCATTTGTCTATGGTTTTAATTAACAATAGCAATGGAAGGTAGTGAATGTTGGAGTACAAAGTGGCATTTTCATGTCCGACTTCACTAAACTTGGTCTTTAAAACCACTTTCATCCTTTGTTTTTTTTTTAATCAAAGAATACGTTTTTATTGAGCTTCAGCTAAAAGAATGACAGACAAAAAAGGGGGCGGACCAACCCATTCCTCACGAACAGACTGCGAAACTACAGCTCTAGCTAAACAATGAGCTGCAGAATTTGCTCAACGTTTAACAAACGAAATTGAGACATTAACTAATGCTCGCATCAAGACAAGACAATCAGAAATTACATCACAAAAATATGAAGATTTTACTGAAGAGTTCTTGATTGCTTGGACTACAAAAATGCAGTCTGACCGAATCTCAACATTCCTTAGGTCATGTGCTTTGATCCAAGATAGCGCTTCCCGGATAGCAATTGCTTCAGACATACACTTTCATCCTTTTAATACTATGAATACTTCTTTTATTTGTCCTCACTAAATCCATTTAGTTAAAAGTTGCTCATATTCTAAATTATATGATGTTGTTACCGGCAATCTCGCTCAAATGCCTAAGTAAGCTTTTAGGGGTGAGATGAGGATGAACACAATAGTGAACAAAAGTTATAAGTAATGAGATAATGATTGAATGTGCATCTTGGAAATTGTCTTACTCTATTTATAATGCACTTGGACTGACTGTGATGGTTACAGATCCTCGAATGGGAGGTGGCCAACCCTAAGCAAAATAAGAAAAAAGATGTATTTATAAGCTAATGAAATCGTAGGGTGGACGGCCAATCTTGGTAAATTGGACTGCCAGTCTATGATAGGAAATATAGAAAGTGAAATTCTAGAAATTTGATTTTCCAAGAATAGTAGCTACTACTTGTGGCTGGAGAAAACAAGCTCACTTATCGCACATAACCTTATTGTTAGCATGGTTGCGGATGAACGGTAGCAACTAATGCTATCAATATGAGTGATAAAATAAAGAAGGAAGTTGGAAAGGAGAAGCGTATTAGTCTTTAGAATTTGTATTTTTAACTTTGAATTCCTAATTTTCGGACTAACCAATGTTCCAAAGCAACCATTAAGTGTTTTTTACGGGCCTTGTGAGTTGTGATAATTGAGAGTTAGAGTCGAAACGTATCACTAATTTTATTTGATTTTTATCCATGGTAATTATTTGGTTATTTTTGGTGCAAACAGTAATTAATTGTTTTATTTTGAATAAAAAAATTAATGAAATATATCTAGTAATTTAAAAGTAATCGAGTATGTTCGCAAGTTTTGAAATTGAATTTAAAAAAGTTTAGATTTGGCTCGTTAATATCTCAAATCAATCTCAAGCCAAAATTTGATCAAATTTTTACAGAACTGAGTTCGAATAATTTATGATCTACCTTAACTCGTTACTACCATCCTTACAAAAATTAATGTTTAACTAGGGATGTTAATTCCCTAAATTAAAAAAAAAAAAAAAAAACAACAACTAGGAATGTTAATTTGGTTGATTTGACCGAAATTAGCCAATTTTTTTTCTTTTTTGTTTTGTTTTTGAACACGAAATTAGCCAATTGGATAACATATAAAATGTGTTTAGTCCACGTTGAATTTAGCCTACTCAAGCAAGGTTATTGAGTTTAGGTTGGGCTGGAGTGGTAGCCCACACACAAAAAGTTTGTGTTAAATCTGGTATTTCATTGTGAAAAAACCATTTGGTATTTCATGTTTGGGCGGATGGTTGCCCAATATGGTTTCAAAAAAATATATATATTATAATTTATCTTGGTTATTCTTTTTTGATAAATTTTCGGATTACGTGGTTCGAGACTCGTCAGACACCCTTTAGATAGATTCTCTCCTAATTAAAGTTTTTTGCATGATGTATCTAATTGGTTGGTTTGAAGCTCCTCACATGAATTATAATTTAACTAAAATTTACTATAAACGCTAATACTACTATTTATCTTGATAGGCACAAAGTAATCCAATGGTGAAAAGACACAAAGTAAGGCTTACTTTGTTAAAAACAAAGTAAGCATAGCCTTTACCTTGATATTGATCCCCAATTAATAGTCATATATACGTGTGTTTGATTTCACTGTTAAATTGGAGTTGTTAATGTTTTAATTGGTTTTAGTTATTAGATTTAACTGAGTGATAAATAGTAGTATTTCAGAAATTTTGAATGAAATGTTATTAAAATGTTTTAATCAAATAAATAACAATATGAATAATAATTTTGGTAATTGTAAAAAATCACGAATGATATTAATAACTTCAAAATCGTCAAGCTTGTTGAGAAGTTAATTATAAATTTCAAAACCAAACATTTAACAACATATACAAGCATGAGCTTATGCACATTCAAGTCTTGAATATTGGTTAATAGGTGTAGTTTATATCTCTGATTATTTAAAATATGTTAATAAATAATTCAATCTAGTTTTTTTAGGGTGTGTTGTGTTTTTTTTTTTTACACTTTTCATATTAGTTTTGGACTTTTAACATAAGCAATGTTGACGTACTTGGACTGGATCGGGAATCAGGTAAGTCTTTGATTTGAATCATATTGGGTTTGTCGGTAAAAACCAAGGTCAACTTCCTACTGACTTTTGAAATTTTTGTATCTTAAAATTTATTATTTTTATAATTCACTAACTTTTTTCAAAATACCTAATAATAAAAAGTTTAATTTTGAAATAATAATAGTTTGATGTAAAAATTATTGTAATCAAATTAAAACGTGAGGGTCATGAATCCATAAACCTTATTAGATTATAATTGAAAGACCAATTTTAATTTCCAAGTATATATATATATATATATATATATATATTTTTTTTTTTTTATTTCTCACATCATCGGTCTAATCAAGCCGAGTCATTTAATTAAGCTAAGTTGATTCATGTTTATTTTACCTTGTTTCCATTTCTCACAACATTAATAATAAGGACAAAAAAGATTGGATAAATAATTTATTAGTCTCTCGGTTTATATATATTACACTAGTTAATTTCTCTGTTTTTAGAAACATACTTTAAAATCCTTTGAGTTTTGATAAAACTAACTATTTAATCATTTCATCCATAAAATTATATATGTAATAACAAATTTATATATGTAATAACAAATTGACTCTTTTATCCTGATTAAGGTATATATATATATATAGTTAAGTTTTATATAAATTTTGTTTCTTATATGAATACAAGCATAAGCATGAAAAGTAATAATAAAATCACATAAAAACTTTTATAAAGACCAAAAGCATTTATACAAAACTTAATTAAATAATATGTAAATAAAGTAAATAATGGTATAAGAATAACTTGTAATTTAAATAAAATTTATGATAAAGAAATCAAATAGATAGTTTTGTTAAAATTAGAAGACTCTATAATTAAAATCATAGAAACTAAATAGGATAATATGTACAAATTCGGTGACTAATGTAATTTACCAAAAAAAAATTAGGGGGACAAATAAATATTGAGTGAATTACATAAACGTCACCAATATTAATAATATTTTGACTTTAATCAAATTGATAATTTTTATTTGTATTATATTAAATAGATTCATTTTTATTTTAGAAATATCATACACTAAAAGGTAACCGCCATCTTTTAACCTTCTTCAAAATAAATAGTTATAAATAACTTTCCTATTAATAAAATTTGACATAATTATAAAATATTTAATGGCATATGATTTTCCATCTAATTTCCACATAAATATTTTACAACATTTATGACTTGTATTTAACAACGGGTGAAATACATGAATATCATAATTAAGTACAAAATTACAACCAAGTCATATTATCAAACTTAATTCTTAATATGTCATTATTCTTTATATATTATGATTTTACATTATAATTTAAAAAATCGAGACTCCAATTCATAAATCATAAACCCTATAAAATATATTTTAGACTTCTAATTTATAAATTCTAATCCTTAAAATATATTAAAAGTACTGATTTTACTAGTTTGACATAATCCAAAATTATGAATTGACATATTTGTAAATAGTTTTTAGAATATGAATTTCTGTGTAATTTTCTCTTTAACTAACCCATCAACATATCGATTTCAGGCCCACTAATTTTTCAGTTGAAACTGGGCCTCTTGTCTTTCTCTTTGTCTAATTTTCACATTTGTGCACATCGTATAATGAGCATAGGATACTATTATTATTATTATTATTATTATTATTATTATTACCCTAACCAAGGGGAATTATCAGAAATAACAATGGCGAAGGAGCGTGCTAGGGCGACAGAGCGAGCGAGGGCGACGGTGAATTCTTTGGGCGGCGAAAGCGGCGCAGGCGGTCGATCGGGGGTGGGGATTGGAGATCGGGCGGCAGGGAGCGAGCCGGGCATGGATCTGGCATCGGATGGGGTGATTGCAGGGGGCGAAGAGAAGGCGGCGTGGATTACCCGTGTGAGGCGAGGGAGCGGGGAGAGAATTAGGGAAAGGTCTCGGGAAAGGGACCGGCCGTGTAGGGAGGGGGAGGGGGAGGATCTGGTTTCTCAAGGGCCTGGCAAAGGGGATGAGGGATCGGAGAGGGTGAGGGAATGGTGGGATTTATCGGAGGAAATAGGGGGTGATGGGGGCGGGAGGTGTGTTTTGGTCAGGGGGCCGGAAACTGCCAGGGCCGATCTGGCTAAGGGATCCGGCGCTGGGGTGTGCGGGCAGAGTCCGGAGGGTGAGGAGGTTCTGGCCCGCGTTTCACAGGACAGGGGGCCGGATGGAGCTGTGGGCTTGCGGATCCCTGGCTCGTGTGCTGAGCCGAGCAGTTCTGCCGTGGTAATACCGGCAGTGGTGGCTACTGCCCAGGCGCGGGATCCGGCTGTGTCCCCTGAGCCTAGGGCAGTGATGGATGTTGAGGCAGTCCCGATGGGTGGGTCTTTGGCCCAGGGAGCTGCGGGTTTAAACAATTATTGTTCTGCTGATAATACGGTTGAGAAGTTCACCTTAGAGAAAGGTATAGGGAATTCATCCTGGAGAGATAAGGTGTTGGGCGTGGTTGAGGAGGAACCCATGATGGAGGAAGACATTATCGAGGATGAGTCGGAGGATTTCTTTTCGGACTCTGATGTTGAGGATGGTGTACAAGAGGACCCACTGTGTCCTGTGATCCGTCTTTCCTCGGAAGACAAACGTATCCTCAGATCTAAATGGAAACTTGCCTTAATTGTTACTGTCCTAGGGAAAAGGATTAGCTTCAATTACTTTGCCCAAAGGATCCAGGCTCAATGGGCTAAGAAAGGAAAGGTTACCATTACGGACCTGGAAAATGACTACTATGTCATCAAATTCACAAGGGCGGAGGATTATAATGCCATGGTTAACGGAGGTCCTTATATAATTTCCAATCATGTTTTGGCTTTAAGGCCTTGGGTTCCAAACTTCAATCCTCATGACTGCTCTATCAATAGGATCATTACTTGGGTTAGATTCCCAGGATTGCCTATTGAGTACTACAGCGAGAGATTTCTTAATAAAATTGGAGGACTTGTTGGGAAAGTCCACCATGTAGACAAAACTACCGTTGGGGCAGTGAGAGGCAAGTTTGCCAGGGTTTGTATCGACATTGATCTTGCTAAGCCTCTTCTGTCTAAATTCTGCGTTCAGAATAAGGTCTTTCACATTGAATATGAAGGAATTCACAATATATGCTATGAGTGTGGCATGTTTGGCCATACTTATGATGGTTGTCCTAGAAGAAGGAAGGTGGTTGAGGAGGTGGTGACAAACATTGTTAGAACTGAGGAGAGTCAAGGGGAAGGGAGGGATTTTGGCCCTTGGATGCTGGCCAAAAGGTCGGTCAGAAGGAAGCCACGTGCGAATGTTGTTCGGAATCATCCTCCCGATATCAGCAAGGAGATGCAATCTCTCCAAATTGCTCCTGAGATTAAGGTCAGGCCCCCGGATATCAAGATTGGTGCTAGTACTGAATCTATTTCCGCTTCTGGGTCTAGGTTTGGTGTCCTGTCTAAAGAGGAAGGACATGACTCTGACTTATCTAATGATCATATGGAGTTAAGTATGCCAGGCCTTGAATCCGCCGAGCCAGCCACCATCCTTGGTGATTCTGTTAATCCGCTCTTCGTCTCCGAAGCTGTTGCTAATGGGAGCTCCCACATCATTGGCTCAACAGGAAATGGGATGACTAAAGAGGTTAGTAATTTGAAAACTTTGGTTGATGTCCCAATTGGAAAATCTGTGGGAGTCAATAAGTTGAATATGAAGAAACCCAAGGCTAACCCTAAAAAGAACCATAAGTCTTTGGATTCTTGGGATAAAAGGGGGCCTGCTGGTACCTCTTCAAGGCTCTCAGGAGCCCCGAATAAATACCTAATCTAGGGTGTGGGCCTGGGATCAGTAGTCTTTCGATCTGATGGACTTTTTTGTTTGGAATGTTAGGGGAGCGGCTAGCAAGGCTACCCGCATCCATGTTAATGATCTAATTAAATAATTTAACCCCTCTTGCTTTGCTCTTCTTGAAACCAAGGTTAGTGGTGCTAAAGCAGATGATGTGGTTAATAAGTTTAAGAATTGGAGTTGTGTCAGATCTGAAGCTACTGGTCGGGCAGGCAGGATCTGGCTTTTCTGGAAGCCAGGTCGTGTTAAAATTGATATTATGAGTATGGATAAACAATTCATTCATAGTAAGGTTTGTTACCCTGGTAATAATCCTGTCTTTGTTACCTTTGTTTATGCCGATCCTGTTTTGGCTAACCGTAAGAGGCTGTGGGAGATTCTGTATTCTATAAGTACCAGCATGGTGGATGCATGGATGGTGGCTGGGGACTTCAACGATATTGCCCTTATGAGTGATCAGAAAGGGGGGGTAATCATTATGTTAACCGGTGCCTCAATCACAAGCAGAATATGGATTTATGCGGGTTGTCTGACCTGGGAGCCGCTGGTCATAAGTTTACTTGGAAAAGGAATAGCGTGTTTGTTAGGTTGGACAAAGTTTACGCAAATGTGGCTGCGATTTATGGTTTCCCCGAGGTTAACGTGCTGAATCTCCCTTTCCGTTATTCTGACCATTGTCCTATCCTCGTTAAGCTGGTGAGATGTCAGCGGCCTAAAGGGAATAAACCTTTTAGGTATCTGGTTGCCTGGGAGTCCCATCCTGAGTTCAAAAGTTTTGTTAAAGACAATTGGCAGCCTCATTCTAATGTTCTCCTTGCCGCTGAGGGGTTTAGGAAAAATGTGGTGGGTTGGAATAAAAACATCTTTGGCCACATTGTTAGAAGGAAAGAGAAACTTTTGAGAAGAATTGAAAGGCATTCAACGCAAGTTGGAGGCCCGCTTTGATCACAGTCTGAACTGTCATCTTAGATCTCTCCAGAACGAATTAGAAGCTGTGCTTAGACAGGAAGAGCTTCTTTGGTTTCAGAAATCTAGAAAGGCTTGGATTAAGGATAGGGACCGAAATACCAGGTTTTTCCACCTCTCTACCATTATTAGGAGGCAGAGGAATCGTATCGACGCTATTAAGGACTCCAATGGTGATTGGGTCTACGAGGATGAAGATATTCGCCGTCTGGCCCTTGACTTCTATAAAGACCTTTTTAAAGAAGATGTGGTGGATCTGGATAAAGCTCTTTCTGGTACATCCTTCCCTAGGTTGGAGGAGGTTACTATTAAGGACACTTTCCACCCTATTGACCAGAAAGAAATTGATTCGGCCTTCTCTAGCATTGGAGCGACCAAGGCCCCGGGGATCGATGGTATTCCTACTTGCTTTTACCACAAACACTGGGATACTGTGAAAGAAGGCATTTACAGTTTTGTTAAAGGTGTTTTTGACGGTTCTAATGATATTAGGCTGGTTAATAAAACCCTCCTGGTTCTTATCCCTAAAGTGGATAAACCCTCCTCCTTTTTACAAATGAGGCCGATTAGTCTTTGCAATGTGTTGTATAAAGCTATCACTAAAATTGTGGCAAATAGACTCCGGCATATTCTTCCTGAGATTATCAGCCAGAATCAAGGCAGTTTTGTTCCTGGCAGACAAATGATGGATAATGTGGTTATTGCACAAGAGATGGTTCACTCCATGAAGATGAAGAAGGGTAAGAAAGGGATTGTGGCTCTCAAGCTGGATCTGGAGAAAGCCTATGACCGTTTAAACTGGAGTTTTCTTCTGGATAGTTTGAAGAAAGCTGGTATCCCGGATAGCTGGAGGAGATTGATTGAGGACTGTATCTCTTCTCCTGTCTTTCAGGTCTTGATCAATGGTGATATGTCTGATGAGTTCTCCCCCTCCAGGGGAATCCGTCAAGGGGATCCTATGAGCCCTTTCCTTTTTGTCATTGCTATGGAGAGGTTGTCTCACCTGATCCAAGAAGCTGTGAGCAAGGGAAGCCTCCACCCTGTGTCCATTAACAGATTTTGCCCTCCTATTACCCATTTGTTCTTCGCTGACGATGTGATGATATTTGTGGAAGGGAATGAGGAGCAAGTTGGTGTGGTTATGGACATCCTTAATTGCTTCTGTGCTGCCTCTGGCCAAAAGATTAACATCCAAAAGTCTCGGATGCTTTGCTCTAAAATTATGGATAAAGGAGTTTGCAAGAAACTTAGTGATCTTTCTGGTATTCCTCTTACCCATTCTTTGGGTAAGTACCTTGGGATCCCTCTCCATAGTGACAGTGTCTCCAAAGCCTCGTTTAAGGAGACTCTGGATAAATCTAATGGGATGTGTGCTAGTTGTAAAGCCAGTTCTCTTTCCCTGGCAGGCCGTCTAACTTTAATTCAGTCGGTCAACTGTGCAGCTCCTAATCATATCATGCAAGCCTGTAGATTGCCTGAGCCAGTTCTTGATGAGCTTGACAAGATTAACCGGCGTTTCCTTTGGGGAGAGTTTGGGGAGGCGAAAAAGATTCACCTTGTCCCTTGGAAGGAGGTCTGCCAGCCGAAAAAGTTGGGGGGTCTTGGAATAAGACAAGCTAAGGATAATAACAAAGTCTTATTAATGAAGCTCCTCTGGAGAATGTGGCAATGCCCTTCCTCTCTTTGGGTTCGTCTTCTCTGCGGTAAGTACCGAAAAGACAAAATCTTTGGGGGCCCTAAGGAGAGAGTTGCCAATTGTTCTTTCCTCTGGAAAGGGCTTAGCGATGTGTTTGTAGAATTTTGCTTGGGGGTTGGCCTGGAGGTGGGTAATGGCAAGTTAATCAGTTTCTGGAATGATTTTTGGTTAGGAGACAAACCGTTATTAGAAGTGTGTAGATCCCCTCCGCCTAATAATGTCCGTAATTGGAGGATTGCCGATGTGGTGGACTCTGAGGGGGACTGGATTTGGTCCAAGTTTGATACTTTCTTTAACCTGGATACTCTCCTTAGGATTAGGGGGGTGAAGATTAGTAATCAAGAGGAGGACAAGGATAGGCACTGTTGGGCCCTAACTAACAATGGTGTTTATTCCTGCAAATCGGCCTTTGAAGCCCTTTCTCCCAATAGGGCTGACCCGCTCTCTGGTACTTGGAAATCCATTTGGGCCCTTAGAATCCCTTACCGTATTAGGAGCTTCCTGTGGCTGGGGGTTAAGGACAGGTTGCTTACTAATTCGGATAGGCACAGAAGGCATTTAGTGGCTTCAGGAGCTTGCAGTAGATGCAGAGGACATGTTGAAACCTTGTGCCATGCTCTTAGGGACTGTTCCAAGAGTAAAGAAGTATGGAAAAAGATCCTCCCACACCATATTCTTCCCTCCTTCCTTGCCCACCCTGAGCATGATTGGTTCTCTGAGGGTGTTAGTGGGAATTTACTGGCTAACATGGAGCATGGTGATATTTTCTTTGCTATCATCAGTCACCAAATTTGGAAATGGAGAAATGAGGAGATTTTGGTAAGAAAACGGTTTTTATTCCTAACTTAGTGGAGTTCTTCTCGGAAAAGCTCTATGTTATTACTGAGAGTTTCAAAGGGGATTCCCTTGCTTGCTCTACCCAGAATAAAGATGTCCACCTCCTTGGTTGGAGCAGGCCAAGAGAAGGGGTGGTTAAGTTGAATACGGATGGCTCCTGCCTCAATGATGGGAAGATTGCTGCCGGAGGAGTTCTTAGAGATGCGGGGGGCGCCTGGCTGTCTGGGTTTACCCAGAATATTGGGTTGGGCTCTTCCTTTTCTGCCGAGCTTTGGGGCATTCTCTCCGGCATCAAGCTTGCCAAAAATCTGGGTTTGAAGATGTTATCTGTTGAATCTGATAACATGGAGGCCATCAATATGATTTCAGACAATCATGCTATTTGTCGGAATAGCCTTAACCTTATCAGAGCTATTAAAAGACTTTGATCCTCCTTTGACTTCATTAAGTTCAGCCACATCTTCAGAGAGCAAAACCGGGTTGCTGATCGCTTGGCGGCAGCTGGTCATTCTGGGTTATTGGGCGTCTCTACCCTTTCTGAGCCTCCTTCCTTTCTCTCGTCTCTTCTTTTAGAAGATAGGATCGGGGTCAGCTTTCCCAGGCTGATCCCGGGTTAGATTTTTTCTCTGTTTGTTTGTTTTTCTTTTCCTGTTTCCACCAAAAAAAAAATTATTATTATTACCTTTGCCATTATTACCATCCAAAAAAACTTTATCTCTCCCCTTTTTTCTCAAAAATAAAAAATAAAAAAATTATCTCTTTCTTAAATAAAATAAAAGCTTGGGGTAAAAAAAAATTGGGAGCAAATTAGAGATTGGATGAGCTTACTTTGTCAAAGTTTATCACCATCTAATGGTGAAAAAAACAAAATATGTCTTACTTTATCAAAAACAAAGTAAGCATAGCCTACCCTATACTCTGTTTATTCATCTATTAAAAATAGGATAAATTCAAAAAAAAAACCCCTATGGTTTCATGTTATTCTAAAAAAACTCTTTTGGTTTGTTAATACAAAAAAAAGGACTGTGGTTTGCGCCGTTATCCGAAAAACGAAAAATAGCTTAACACCGTTAAAGTGCTGACGTGGCACAGAGGTAAGGTTGGAAATTCGAATTTTTTTTTATTTTTTTATTTTTTTCCCTCTCTCTCTCCTCCTTCTTCTTCCTCCTTCTTCTTCCTCTTCTTCTTCATTCTTCTTCCTTTTCTTCTTCCTTTTTCTTCTTCTTCCTTCTTATTCTTCCTTCTTTTTTTTCTTTTTTTTAAGCTTCCGGAAATCTGGAAATTTCCGGAAATTTTCGAGAAAATTTCCAGATTTCCGGAGATTTTTCAGAAATTTCCCAAAATCCGGAAATTTTCCAAATTTCCGGAAAATTTCAGAATGTCCAAAATTAAAAAAAAAAAGAATAGAGGAAAAAAAAGGAAAAGGAAGAAGAAAGAAGAAAAGAGAAGAGGAGAAGGAGGAAGAAGAAACAGAAGGAAGAAGGGAGGGGGAAAAAAAATAAAAAAAAATTCGATTTTCCAATTTTACCCATGTACCACGTCAGCACTTTAACACCGTTAAACCATTTTTCGTTTTTCGGGTAACGACACAAATAACGGTCCTTTTTTATATTAACAAACTAAAAGAGTTTTTTTAGAATAACATGAAACCACATAAATTTTTTTTAGAATTTACCCTTAAAAATATAAACATTTCCATAAAAAAATTAAAAAACAAATTTAATTAGCTTCCATCTATTTAGAAATGTAATTTTACCTTTAATTGTTATCTTTTTAACTCTAAATAAATTTTTTATCTATATTTTTATTTATTATTTTTCAATAAATATCAATCAATTCTTTTTTTTTACTAGCTAAAAAAATAATTCAGTTAACTGTAACTTTTTGAGAAACCGGACCTTTTATGTCTTTCCTCTTTATATGTTTTTGGCTGTAATCTGCCGCAGATACTTCTTTTTCTTTTTATTATTTCTAATCTTATTTTTTGCATAAGATCTAAAAATTTTATATTTTTATATAAATCTATTAGAGCATCTCTAACAATCTCTTAAATAGAGCATTTTCAACAGTCTTTTAAATTGGTTCTTAAGTTAAAATTTAAATTAAAATTTAAGAAGAGAGAATGAAAATTCATCTCCAACAGCCCTTTAGTGACTCCTCAAATCATTAAGAACCCCTCCATCCTCTCAATTAATAGAAAGTCTCTCTCAAATCACTAAGAACCCCTCCATCCTTTTTATTAATAGGGAGTCTCTCCACCTCTTATACCTTCTAACTTTATTTTTTATTAATAATTTATTATTGATGTGTCTCTCCTCACACTGATAATGTAACAATAAAGAATAATTTTAATAATAAAATAATAAATAAAAAGTGAATACAAAAAAGCATTATTGAAGATACTCTTGGACTCCATCGTTAAGATGATAGTGTGATTTCAATTATTTTCCATGGATCCATACTTTAATTAAAAGAAGAAAATGTAGAAAAAGAAAGTATTTATTATCAGCAATATTCATGATTATTACAACTCCTCCCTTCCTATATCACACAAAGTAACATCTATAGTCGGAGAATCTCTCTCTTCTCTACCAGAAACAACTTCTACGGCTGCGGATATGCTCACTCACATCCTAAACACACCTGCAACGGTTAATAATTAAAACAAAAACAATAATAATAAGGAAATTAAGAAAATAATTAGGAAAATGAAAAATGAAAAATACCTAGAAATAGATCTCTGATCTGTAAGAAAGGGAGAAAAGTAATCTACAGATCTAATCGCTATCGCTGCTGCTGCTGCTGTGATGTCCATCATCATGATGTTTCTTCTCCTTCTTCTTCTTCTTCTTGTCGCCGTCGTGACCGCCGGAGTGCTCTTTATCGCCATGGATCTTGTCCTTGATCTTCTCAACCATACCTTCCTTGTGCTCGCCATGTCCATCTTTCTTGTGATCTCCTTTGTTTTCAGCTTTGTGCGATTCCACCTTGTGTTCTTCCTTCTTGTTTCCTCCTCCGATGTGGAGAGTCTCCTCAATTTTGTGCATTATTCCTGCCATTTTTTCTTCTGATCTCTCTTTTTTCTTTCTTTCTTTGTTTCTGAATCTCAAGTGTGAAGTTATATGGCCTCAGGGTCTCCTCATTTATAGGCAATCAACACTTTTCAGGACCATATAAATAATACTAAAAAATAAATAATTATATAACGAATAATAATAAATAATCATATCTACTATACTATCTAGATCTTCCGATTTTAATTGTGTCTAAGTAGTAATTATTTTGAATTTTCTTTAAAAACGTTGAAATGCCTTATCTGATGAGATTATAAAATCAGATGAAATGACGGAAATGCCCTAACATACGTGTGAAAAGAGTGTGAATGTTATGGTCAGAAATGTAAATGAAATGAACTGGGTGCCACGTTGTTATGTATTAAATTAAAATTAAAGGGTGGTTGATTTCATATTATCCAAATAGGAAACGGAATAGGAAGGTTACTTAACTTTGGTACATTGATCAGTAATTGCAGGGACCAATTATGGGCATACCTGTGGATGTCCATCTTCAGCTCACGTGTTTTACTTTGGATAACAACAAATAACTTTTTGGGAAATGGAGAATGGAATTATATATTTTTTTTTATATAAAAATGTCATATTTCATTCCATAGAGTCACAAATTATAAACACAGCACGATAAAACTTTTCATCCATGCTATAGTCAGTATAAAAACTATAAAGGGAAAAAAGTAGACTACAAAAAGTAAAAAAAAAACTACAAAGAGTAATAAAAAACCCATAAAGAGTACAAATACAACAAAATAGAAATAATATACTTCTCGAAAGTCGAATCCCATCGAAAAACAGCTGTAATCTATTCTTCATCATCTAACTTCTTCCGGACATTCGGATCTGAGTCCTTTCTTTTTTTACAACCACGCAGATCTATAGATCTGCGGACAAGATAAACATTTTTCCGCTCTTGCTAAGACCGAAAAAAAATAAACGATAAAAGTATAGCTAATAGCTGTAGATTTGACGGAAAAGAGATTCGAGAAAGAATATAGACTTCAAACTAGGAAGAAAACACAAAACCGAAACTAAAAAAACAAAGATTAAAACATAAATGGGAGGAGGAAGAAGGAAGACAAGCTTCCTTCTTCCTCCTCTAAGGGAACCTGAACAAAAGAAGGAAGCGAGACGGTGACGATAGCGGAAAGCTGGAGAAGAAGATAAAAGGGGAAGAAGAAAGCTTTAGAAATTTAGATCAGGAGAAAGAGAAGGGGGGGAGGGAGGCGGTGGTCATCCAGTCCAAATGGAATTATAATTTTAAATAATAAGTTTTAAAAATACATCTTCCTTTAGGTTTTAGGCGTCTTTATTTTCTCTTCTTCTCCTGATTTCCTGTTATTTTTGCTTTCTGAAGATATTATGGGGTTAGCTTTCCTAGGCTAATTCCGGGTTAATTTGTTGTGGTGTTTGTGATACAGATCGGTTTCGGGACGTGTTAGTTTTAATCGTAAACTAACAAAGATGTTCTTCTCTAACTAAACTAGAAGGAGTGAATCCCGGGTTTTACGGACTAAATCCATAGGAAATCAAAGATCCCCCATTGTTGAAGTGATGAGGGCATCTTATCCCTAAGCCCGAGTCCGGAACTACTAGAAGCCACCCGGGAGAACCCACTCAAAGAGAGCAAGGAACGACCCAAAACAGAGAACACGCGGGGCGTGTCCAACCTGACGCAAGGCGTGGGAATGGTGGTCTTGGATGAAAGACCAGGTCAGTTGGTGACGCGGTGCGCATCTCTTGCCACGCGGGGCGTGATTACTCACATTAAGCAAGAAAAGTTCCAGGAGAATAAACACGCAAGGCGCAATCCTTGGGCGCCCCGCGTAGATTCCACTCCGCAGACCTCCCAGTTCCAGGAGCCTCATGACGCGGGGCGTGGTCCACAATACGCCTCGCGTGACGCCGAGCCACCAGGTCAGGAGCATTTTAACGCGGGGCGTATTCCGCAGGACGCCTCGCGTACTGAACTCGAGCCAACCTCCTGAAGTCCAGGAGCATTTTTACGCGGGGCGTAAGAGCCGATACGCGGGGCGTATCTCGACCTGGAGACTACTTCTCCTCCAAGTTCTTACCTTGGGGGACCATTTCTGCAACACTCTATTTACTGTATTGCCATTGTGACTTATTTACTAAACTACCATTTTCCCTATTTTACCCTCTTAGCCAAGTGTTAACCAAAACCCTATTCATAGGCTTTTGGGTCTTTTTCTTTGATTTGAGGGAGAGTATTTAAACCCCCAATTTTTGTAATGTTCTCAACTTTTGAAGAATTAAACTTATAGCCTCCTTAAGAGCTTGGATTTCTATCCTTTGGGTTAACTCAACCTTCAAGTATAGCTTGAGAAGATTGCATTCTTTGTGGATTTAAGATTAAAATCCTCAGTCGATTTCACCCTACATCATGAAGGTGAAAACCTTAACAAACACTTCTTGAAGAAGATGATATAAATTTGATTGATAAAAAGTTAACTATTACAATGACAAAGAGATGAATTTATATCATCTAAAACCCTAAAACAAAATTACATAAACGGCTAACATACATAATTAATTAAAGAGTAAGGTTATGGGGTAAAATGGGATAATAATAAGATGGTGGTAGGGTTGTAATAAGGGAGTGGCAAATGTGTAAATAAAGGAGTGTAAATAAAGGAGTGGTAGGGTTGTAATAAGGGAGTGGCAAAGGTGTAAATAAGGAGTGACAAAGGTGTAAATAAGGAGTGGCAGGATTGTAAATAAGGAGGAAGTTGGAGTAAGGAGCAAGTTCCTTAAAGTGAATGTACGCGGAGCGTGCCTAATTCTACGCGGAGCGTAGGTTGGCTATTGAGCTCTTATCCGGATCAGTAGCCATTTTACGCGGAGCGTGTCCAAATCTACGCGGAGCGTAGGTTGGCTGTTGAGCTCTTCTCCGGATCAGTAGCCATTTTACGCGGAACATGCCCAAATCTACGCGGAGCGTAGGTTGGCTGCTGAACTCTTCTTCGGATCAAACCAAACTTTACGCGGAGCGTGCTATAAACTACGCGGAGCGTGCCTGAGCTGCTGTGTGGCACTATTTTGGCCTCCTTACTCGCTTGTTGCTCGTGCTTGGTTCTTCCTCCGACTTCCTTCGTATGGACCCGATCCCAGAAGGAGATGCCCCGCATCAGTTTGTTTTGTCTTTACTTTCTTTTCCTTACTAAAAAAAATAAACAGGAGCAATTTTATTTTAACGTTTAAAATTGAGGAACTTTACTTCTAATACTGGCAGTCAAAAGTATTTTTACTTTTAATATTGGTAAGTTTGGTCAATTTTAGACATTATTATAAAACAAATATATTTTGTTTCTTATTCTGTACAAATTCTAAAAAATCATATTTTTTTGTAATTTAATAATAAAATTGAAGATTAATATTTTTAAATTTGGTGATTTATTTTGAATTTTTTATCTAGCTCGTACAAAATACAGTATATTTTTTAATTTAAAAAAAAGTTCACGTTTAATCATATATTTGTAATTTTTTATTAACATTGACAAGATTCATGATCGAGAATACAATTTAATAAATAATTTTTTTAATTGACCAAACTTGTCAATATTATGAGTAAAATTACTTTTAGCTGTCAACATTAATGGTAAAATGACACTATTTTAAATGTTAAAGATAAAATTGTTTCGATGTGTAAACATTAGGGACATTTTTACATCTTATCCCTAATTTTATACTATTTACAAATAGAGGAAATCCAATATTTTCTATTACAAAAAAAAATTATACAACTTATATTGGGTTGCAATAAAACAAAAAAAAATTAAATTAACATAGTATGACTTTGCTAATCTAGTGGTCTGATATGTAACCAAGTCAATTAAACCTAATATATCACATTCAACGTATGATTTTTTAACAAAAATATCATATTTTTATATAAATAGTTTTTTTTTCCCCCAAATTTTCCTTACATTTTCACATATTTAATTAGGTGATTTGTCCTAAAATAAATTTGAAATATATCATACTAATGATAGATTTTTCCTTAGAACAAGAGAGTAAAAATAGTTTTACTTAAAAAACATAATGATTTTTTTTTTTTTTTTTTTTTTGTAAAGGAAGGCTCAAGGCATGGGATAGGAAAAAAAACATGAAAAAAAAACAACTATTACCGAACAAGTCTGCTAAACATTAGCCCTCTACCATCAACAGAAGAGATTTCCTGAAATCCTGCAGGAAACGCATCAAATTCATAATGACCCAAATGGAAAAAACTTGCAAAGTTCGCCAACCAATCAGTCGCACGATTAGCTTCTCTATATGCATGCACAAAAGTGATAGTCTTGTCTCTTTCACGGAGCTCCTGTCAGCGAGTGATCAGCCATAGGATGGTTAACCGTTATCAACAGTTTTTTAACCATCAAAATCGAAACTAGTCCATATCAAACGGTTAACCATCAACCGGTTAACCATTAATTTCGGTTAGGTTTTTCGGTTAACGGTTTTTAACCAATTCCCACTAGTTAACCAAAAATCAACGGTTAAACTTTACTCAAACCTAAATTTTTAAACAATATTAAAATACACATAATTTTAAAAATTCAAACGAAACGAATTCATATAAAAGTTTAGAATTCAAGCATAAGTACCGAACTAAAAAACAATCCATCAAGTTTACATTTAAAACATAAAGAAATGTAAATAATATTTCATCAAAGTACTTATTACAACATAAAGCAATATAATCTATGTTATATATTTATATTAATCTATGTTATAATCTATGTATTTATATTAAGCAGTATAATCTATGTATTTATATTTATATTTGTCTTGCCTTTGTCGTCAAATGACCTATATATATTTTTTTAAATTAATATTTATTAAATGGTTCGGTTAACCGTTAACCGCGGTTTTTGAAACTCTAACCCGAAATCGAAATCGAAACCGGTACCTGTCTATTTTTTAACCATTAAGAAAACCATCGGTTCGGTTAATCTTTTTTCCGGTTCGGATTACTGGTTTTCGGTTCGGTTATCGGTTTGACCGTTTTTTTCCCACCCCTAATCAGCCATGCATAAGGTGATGCATCACACATGTTAGAAGTTGCAGCACTGTTTTGAATCGAGCTCCAATATAACTCTCTGAAACTCCTTGTCACATGCTAGGCAAGGACCATACCAGAGTCTCCAAATTTCAGTCAGAGTGACAGTGCAATACATAATGTTAACCCCAAATCCGCCTAGCTAGGCCCTCGTTGCATCCCAGATTAAACCTCCTGCAAAAACAGATCCCAGGTTCCCTTTACAAGCGCCATCCATATTTATCTTGACCCAACTCGTTCTTGGGGGCTGCCAAATGCAATGCGGAACCATAGACGAAGTGGCTATATGGGACCACACGCTTAACAAACTCAGGCCGATTAGGCGGGCTAGCAACCCCTTCAAACACCAAGGCATTTCTCCATCGCCATAACCACCAGACTCCAAAGGTAAATAATGTCGACCACCGAAGTCCCTCCACTAAAATGGAATTGACAAGGTTCTGCCAAATCTAGTCGGACAGGCTTGCTGTAACGACCCGGTCCGGAGTGGGTGGCGTCGGGGTAGAAGGCTTGAGCAAGGAGTGGCCTTAAAGGATGGCGATGGGGGCAGGAATAAACTGAATCCCACATCGGAAATGGAGAGGGAGTGATTGAGGCTTATTATTAGTAAGATGTGAATCCAATACATGCAGACGCGTTTTAAAGCCGTGAGGCCCAATGTGTTGGAATTGGGCCAGAGCGGACAATATCTACATGGTATTGGACCAGAGTGTTACAATTGGTATCAGAGCCGACTCTCCACGTACGATGTGTGGTTCAGGGACGAACCAGGCGGAAGCTGATGGGCCTGTAACGACCTGGTCCGGAGTGGGTGGCGCCGGGGTAGAAGGCCTGAGCAAGGAGCGGCCTTAAGGGATGACGATGGGGGCAGAAATGAATGGAATCCCACATCGTAAATGGAGAGGGAGTGATTGCGGCTTATTAGTAAGATGTGAATCCAATACATGCAGACGCGTTTTAAAGCCGTGAGGCCCAATGTGTTGGAATTGGGCTAGAGCGGACAATATCTACATGGTATTGGACCAGGGTGTTACACTTGTTATGAAGAAAGAAACTCGGTGATGTTGTGGGAGAAACTGGTTCCAAAATAGTCGTGCCACGAAGCAGTCTCCTAGCAGGTGCGGTTTGATTTCCACCTCCAGGCAGCAGACGCAATTCAGAACAACTGCAAAGATAAGCAAATTTATAAGAAATAGTGACAAAGTATAGCTTCTTTTGGCTCTTAAACAAGTAAAAATCCCTCAAGTAATCATGTATAAATTGCACTTATCACTCATCAAAGGAAATACCAAATCATCATAGTGGATGACTTCACCAAATGGGTAGAGGTAGAACCAGCTTTGGGCATCACCTCAACCCAGATCACCAACTTTGTCAACAGTAATATCCTAAGTAGATTTGGCATGCCTCACACCATCATCACTAATAGTGGAAAATAGTTTGATTGTACAACTTTCAGAACCTACTATAAAAACTTGCAAATCAAACTCCATTTTCATTAGTCTCACACCCTCAAACAAATGGAATGATAGAGGCCACCAAATGAACCATCATCCGGGGCCTCAAGAAAAGGTTGAAAATACTTGATTTAACTGGCTTAAATAGTTACACACTCTATTATGGGCCTACAGTACCACAACCCGAACGGTTATGGGAAAATGCCTTTCTCACTCACATAAAGAGCATGAGCCTTCATCCCAGTAGAGATAGGGGCGACCAGCCCTCGCAAAACATTTTACTCTGAAGTAAATAATGAGACCAACATAAGAAGGCATTAGTTGGACATCCTCGAAGAGAGAATAGAAAAAGTATGCATACGTATGGAGGCATACAGATAGAACATCAAGTCCATCAATGATAAAAAAAAGGGTCAGTCCAAGACATTTCTTCTTGGGCAACCTCATGATGCGCATCATAGAGGCATCCCAAACTAAAAAAGGTAAGGGCAAATTGGGGGCACAATGGGAATAACCATATCAAATAGTAGAATGTGTTAACCTTCACACGTATAGGTTAAAGAGTTGGACGACACGCTAGTACATTAGACTTAAAACGCCAATGCACTCAGGAAATTCTACCAATGAGGCCTTCCACGTTCTCCAAATGAAGATTTTTTATTGTAATTATTATTTCAACTTCCAATCTGCAAAGATAGTCGAAAATAAATAATAATAAAATTACATCATTTCTTTCACTAAGGCTTTATAGTGCATTTGTAAAGTTCCCTTAGATTATATTAAAGGTCAACCATATGCATGCTACAAGGATTTCGATCACAATCTATGGTCGAAAAGACTTTAACAAAACCCTTTTGAACACATTACATGAACTCTCAAAGACTCATATTTATATCTATTCGATTAACACAAAATCATAGCACAAATCAAAACATAGCTCGAGAACGACTCGGTCACAAAATTGTCAAGAGCAAGCAGGCCAAAACAAAATTAATTTTCATCGAAGTATAGAACTACTTTTTGTCAAAGTACAAAATTACTTTTCATCAAACTAGAGAGTTACTTTTCTTCAAAGTACATAATTACTTTTCATCAAAGTACAAAATCACTACAAAACTAACTCCTTTACAAAACAAAAGAGCTAACACAAAGGTACAAAGCGCTGAGACGCCAATAAAGATTCACTAATGATCCTATGCACGCCAGATGAAGAGGATTAGAAGGAACAAACATCATTCTAGATATGGTAAGTGACAGAGTGCAAGAGAGGCTAGTCTCCCAATCAGTTCTCTCTCCTCCTCCCTTTTCCATCTTTGTGGTTCGAGCTTCAAGAAACAACGAAAGGAAATATCATTCACTCTGAAACTTAGACAAGCATATATCTCACAAAGGCCAAAGCTCCATTAAGAACCCAGAATGATCCAAGAAGAAAATAATGAAATTCCTTTAGGAATCCCTATAACGCTGCTCATAAAATAAAATCGCCATCCTAAACCAACACATAGGGCATAAATACCCAACATGTTCTCTTGACAGCAGAAAGAGGAGAGAAAAAACACACCCATCATTAGTTCTCCCCAAGACCAACAGGGAAAACTTACAGTCACCAAACAGACAAAATGGAGGATAAAACAAATGCATCCAACATATTTTCCCTTTTATACTACTCAAAGGGAAAAGAGAATGCGCCTCACGACCTTCATGACTCCCTTTCTTTCATGGCCTAGCTTTGCTTCTTACTCTCTAGGCTTGAAGGTTGCAGGTTTGACATCACCACCAAACAATGATTAAAAAGCACTAAAAGCCCATATCACGCCTCCTAAAAAAACAAAAAAATAACGATATCTAGCAGCACAGAAGGGAACCGCGTCAAACAAAAAGACGCTCAAGAACATAGAGAAACGAGACCTAATATGTGCATTTATGAGCACTGGCCAATGGGTAAACCAACCGGCACGACCTTGCATGAACTCCTTATCAGTCCCGTATTTTTCAAAATTCAAACCCCCCCTCCACCATCTTATTAGAAAATGACAAAGTACAATGCTTTTCGATGCCAATACTTTTTCGTCCTAAATAAAGATAAATTAGACTCGGGGGAACATCTGATATTAGACGAATATAATTTTACCACATGGAGCTACGAAAGTGCAAACCTACTCTAAAAAAGATAGAATATGCAGCGTCTTCTCAGCTGAATACAGCTAAACAACTACATATGAAAAGCTTGACTCTAGATACCTCATTAGACTTAGTCAAGAATCGAGTTGTTGCCACACACTGATCCCAAGCATCACGGGCTTAATAGTATCATGCCCTGATATCTGGACTCACTCTCTCCTATCAACAGGAGACACGTGGCGCACCCCATTCTATAGTTCAACATTAGTATAAATAGAGTAAGCTCAGCTCGAGCTAAACAAGTTCATTCATATTTACATTAAGCTTTAATTACAACCTTAATTTATTGATTGTGATTATCTTACCCACAAACTAGCTTAGACATCAGAGCGAGTTCAACGACCCCTTTTAACCTTGCTCATGTGTAGTTGCAAGTTGACACGTAGACTTTCAGGATTCAACCAGAGAACTAATATTTCTTACAAGTATATATCTAATTATAATTATAATGTGTGAAACGGTATAAATTTATTCTTAATGTTTCTAAGTAAGATCAATTTTATCCTTATATAAAAAAATTGAACAAATTAGTTTGACTGTTAATATCATAAATTACAAACCATAATTTTATATATTTTTATTAATTATTTGTATTTATATTAGTAATATTTTAGAAATTTAATAAAAAAATTATAATTGATTTATATTTAGGAGATTTAAAAAAAATAGCAGACTTGATTATTAGCATTTTAATAAATATTTTTACAATTATATTAATATTATACTAAATATTTTGAATATTAATTTAGAATATCAGATAAATAATAATGAAATTAGATTTTTTAAATTAGTCTTAATGGAAAATGTTAAAAATAAATTACAGTATAGTCGTTTCATTAAATATGCACTTTTCCTTAAACTTGATACCTAAATGGAAAGAAAAAGGAAAAGGGATTAGATTAGATATTTGGATATGGATAGGGTTCATTTCCCACGAATAAAGTCGGTGGGTGCAAAGGTACGGTATAAACCATAACCGAGGCCAAATCAACCGTATTTATTATATACAGTAGTAATAATTAAAAATATCTCATTTGTAGGACCCACTTGGTGACAGCAGTGGACCGAAATGGTGGTGGTAGATAGAAATATAGAATTAGATGCTTTTTTTAAAAGAAAAAAAAATCACTTTGTCCTTCCAGAATTAATAAAAGGAGATAAGTTTTAATTTTAATTTTGGTGTATGAAGTTGCCGACATCACGTGTAACATAGAAGGGAAGTGTTATCCTCATCTTAAGCAGCAGCCCCCACCATCTCTTTCAGCTGACACGTCTATCACAGTAGTCAAAAAAACAAAAATTAAGACGGATTTGGTTGCTGTTATTTATTACTAGTTGTTATCTACTGGGTATTAGATAAAAAACATTTTTCCAAAAGTTTTACCAAACCCTTTATGTTTTAAAATTGAAAGATAAAAAAAAACAGTTTCGAAAAATGAAACTAGACGGATACTTAAAATCAGTTTGAACCTTTAAATAAAAACATGAATAATAATTTTATTAAAATTAAATAAATATATATTTTAAAAATTTCTAAACATCTGTTTTTTTTTTTTTTTTATAGATAAACATCTGTTTTTTAAGTAAAAGACTAAAGATTATAACTGTTTTTTTAGTGGAATGGTAAAAGTTGCTTCAAAGAATACCCGTGTTTCATAAAAATATTGGTTATAACATTGAAAAATGAAAATAAATTATGGATAACTAGTGTTTTTAAAAATATAAAAATGAATCAAGTAAATTTTAAAAACTTATGAATCCTTTATAAATTTTTCTATTAATTAACCTAAAAGTTTTAATTGATTTATTTTTCTAAACAAATAAACGGAACCTTAAACTTAAACTTTATCGAAAATGCAACTTGAAAATAGTTTTTCTTATTAACAAAATATGTACCATTTCAAACTCATCAACCTATTGAGGAGGAGATGCATCATTTACTTCTTTATTTTTTATTTAAAAGTAATAGGATAAATTATTAAATTAATAGTGGATTCCCTACGTCGAGAAATTAATGTATTGAAAGTGGATAGTTTAGGGAAACAGAGTTTAAACGAGTGAATCCTACAATAATGATGTATTGCTAATACGATATGTATATTAAATTGTTGAGAATTTAATGCATTGAAAATGCTCTTTAGATGACTAAAATATGATATGAAATGTTAGAAGGTAGCTAGAACATAAAATTAGGTATAAAAAGAATTTGTTAATAAGAATTGAAATTGCACTATTTTACACTATTTTATACATGTCATTTGCATTTTATCTCCATTCTTGATGATGATAATGTCGTATCAACAATCTGATCAGAGGGTTTTATGCATTTGAATTCAAGTTTATGGTTTCCTTTTAGCCCAAATTAAAATCTTACTCCAAAACTTGAAGACTATAATGAAATCCATATACATATATATATACAGCATCAGATGTATCAATCAGCCATAAGTCTTTTGAAAGGTCTAGGCAATGGAGCCTAACAAACTGTAGATTACAACAATCAATGTAACATTATCTTTTACAATTATAACCCACACGTCTTCACAAATTATTATTCAACATAAGCACTCAACACTTATCTACAACAAGGGGACCTATAAGCAAGTCTTTCAAATTTGATTGAATCAAGCCATCCACGTTCATAGTTGTATTTTCGCAAGAAGGTCGTCTACTCAGGTAGAAAACAAACACGGTTGTAATACTCACATTTCAAAGAGTTGTATTTGATTCCACATTTTATTCAACATTTCTCCAATATCATCGGATTGCTCCCAGTAAATTGGCACCGTCAAGCCTCGCATTTTCCAAATGCTGAATAAACGCATAATACAGTTAGACATCTAAACCAGAACATGCAATTTAACAATGATGATCACTTTGAAGTAAAAAATGCATGGAGTACAAGGAAAACCATATAAGGAAAAAGTCTTCTATTGGGAAGAGATGAAAGTGAAAAAAAAACACCCATGATAATAGTATACATATGTGATATATCCAAACATCTGATTGGTTATACAATAAATAACAGCAGCATTTTCTTATTTTTCTCCACACTTCTCTATGACTAATACCATTTGGTTCACAGCAATTTCTCCTCTTGTATTTTGCTGGCTGTCTCATCTTGATAATTACCTTCCCTCCTCGTTGCTTCTCATGTAACTAGTTAGTTTATCACACAACTCCCTGAATATTTTGTTAGGAGCAAATTGTCTTACAGTACATAGTCAAGGTAATCTGATAAAGAAGGAGACAAGGGCCAACTTTTAGATGTTACGTCTCACAGGCCCAAGATATGGAAAGTGTATTCTAGAAGAAAGGGGGAGACACGTGTTGGCTGTTTAGGGAATGAGTTAGTTAGAGGAGAGTGAGAGAATCAGGTTGTTACCTATAAAGAGCTGTAACGTTTTGGGTAGAGGCATGAGGATAGTACTTTCTGTTATTTCGGCATTAGTGCTTGGGCAGTAGGTTAATTCCTATTGTGGTATCTTTCTCTTGTATCCCTGTTTGGCTACTTTTATTTCTAATACATCTGGGTTTTCATCCATTTCTCCTATTCCTCAGTTTTCTCAAATCAATCTGTTATCATTTCTATCAAATTGGTCCGACCTGCCGGATACTACCATGGGAAACGACGGAGCAGTTACCACCAGGATGCAAAACAGAATCGAGGTGCAAGATGAAAAGATCGGTGAAGTGCAAACCCAAATGGCTTCTATGCAGAAGATACTCACTGACCTTCCCCAAACAATAAAGCGCATAGTTCTGGGTTGCCTGAAGCAGCAGAGCAAGCAACCTACCAGGGAAGAAGATGAACTTACAAAGGACTCTTCCATTCAAGGAAGTGGTTCCCATTCAGCCGGCGAGCATCGCACAACCGGTGATTCTAATAAAGAACAACACCAAGAGCAACCTAATCGGGATCTGGGAAGTCTGCTCAGACCCAACTACTTTGAGGGTGCGCCTTTTTCTGTACCAAAGGTTAAAATTCCTCAGTTCTCAGGTGTGGATCCTAGAGGATGGGTCACGAAGGCAGAACTCTACTTTCGAGTCTACCATACTCTGGCAACAATGAAACTGACGCTAGCTCAGATGTGCATGGACAGCACTGCTCTAAGTTGGTTTGCTAATCTTCTAGCTAAAAACCCAGAGCTGGATTGGGATAATTTTCGTCACAAGCTTATCACCCGATTTAGCGGCACTAAATTCCGAAATGCTCAGGAGGAGTTGGGCTCCCTTTTTCAACTGGGTTCTGTCGGGAATTACATAGATTCTTTTGAAGGCATCTCTGCCCTTTTGCCCCATCAGACCGAAGAAGATGCCATCGGAATGTTTTTAAGAGGGTTGCGGGAAGATATCAAAAGGTGGGTAAAGGCTTTGCGTCCTCAAACTTGTGCCGAGGCGATGGAATTTGCGATCGATGTTGAATCTGCCTTGGGTCACTCTGCTAGCTCCTTGCCAGCAAAAGGAAGTTTCGGTGCTACCAATCAGGAGACCACCTTCAAGTATCTACCTCATTCTTCTTGGAGGCCCAACACAAGAGATTTGGCCCAAACAGGTAACATAGATAAATCTCTTTTTCTATCAAATTCTATGACACCTAAACCCGGTTTAGCTTCATCCCATGGCCCAAAATATACCATGTTTATTCTAGAAGGAAGAAGACAGATGGGGGTGCTGAAGTGGCCCACGTTAGTAATCAACTAGCGAGTAGGGCTGGTTAGTTATATGGCAGGGTGTTTGATGAGGGGTATGATGATTATTCTTCTATTTTGGCTCCTAGTGGGAGAGGGAGAGTTCCCTGGCGGGTGCTGGTTTAGTGCCTTTTCCTTTCTATCTGTTCTTAGTTCATTTGAATATTAATACTATCCAGCTTCATCTGGTTTTCTTTCTTATTCTGTTTCTTATTTCATCTGTTTCTGTAATTACTATTTTGTTTTGAGCGTTTCCATCATTCTACACATAGGCCACAAACTTTACATAGTTCTTAGCAAAACCTGAACTCTCATTGCAATCAAGGCATCTATCTATCAAGAACTTCTTGCTGTCATACATGAATGATTTAGCATTAAAACAATATGATTTTCAAGAGTAATATGAGCCACTCAAGTAAAATCTCAAATATAAACTGCTGAAGGCTGTAATGAAAAAATAAATCATGGCAGCAGAGACACAAATTTAGGAAAGCCAAGGGTTTGCGTTAATTAGCCTACTGAACATTACACCTAAAAAAGATCATAAGCCAATCAGTTCTACTTACTGTGTTCTGAAGATTGACATGTCGTAGATAAGCTCGTTGAAGGTTTGCACCTTTTAAATTGGCATTATTCAGCTTTGCACCCTAAAATAAACATTCATTGAATGAGTTAACCATTAAAATTACATACAATAAAATAAAACTCGACGCTGCATATGACAGAGATGCCCTTTTTAGTTCATTTTTGTTCTCAAACACATCCATTAATCACATAAGTCAAGGCCCAGCAGCATCCTGGCATCATCTATCTCACAAAAACCCATGCATTGATCAAATGCTTTAATCAGATGAAGGTCCATCTCCTTATTTCATTCTTCTAGTAGTGAACCTTATCAACAATCTATTACTAATCTATGGCCATGTCCATGTTTTTTGTTCATTGACTTTTACCTTTAGATTGGCTCCTTCCAGATTAGCTCCTTCCAGGTTTGCATTGGTAAGATCAGCAGTCTGCCATTAAGTGAGTAGACATATTATCATTTGATAGTAAATTCCAACCACAATGCAAAAAAGAAAAGAAAAAAAATTGCTTCCTTTCGCATTACTTCCAACAAAAGAAATGTCAATACCTAATTAAATTAGTTCTATATTTGCAAAAAGTGACAGTAACCAGTAAGTACCAAGACACAAGATTCAAAATATCTTCAAAGATGCTGGATAAGAAGGAACAAGCACAGATATCAAATTCCATACACATTAAAGAGCAGTAAATTCCCAACCTGTAAATGTGCAGAGCGCAGATCTGCTCCACAGAAACTGCAATCTACTAGACAAGCATCTGAAATATAATAACAGATATTTCCCTTATCATATTAGCCTTAGAAGCCCTACATATATAAAAATAATGATGTAATTTCAGATATCATGATCCAAAAACTAAAAGGTTTTTCTTGGGTAGCTTCATCTTTTCCAGGGTTAGAGCATTAAATTACGACTATCCCTCCAATATAATCAGTTTTCTGTCGACTCAATAAACTAATAATTTGTTGGCCCTTGATTAGTTGCAATGTTGCCACATTATACTATATAATACTCACATGATTTCATCTCACAGACAAAAGAAATTGCCTTTTTTTTTCTGAAGAATTAAGTAAAACTCAGTAATAACCAATAACCTAGGTTGCACAATGCAAGTATTCCAGAACAACAGCAGCAGCACTAACACATTTCAAGGCTTGCTAAAGCGCAAAAGGTACAGCAACCTTTAACTAGGAGCATTTGATCAAGGCATAAGGCAAAACAAAAGATAAATAGACATTAACCACACAAATAGAAAATTTACCTTGAAGGTTTGCACTCTGAAGATTGGCGCCAGCTAATAAAGCTCCACGAAGATTTGCACCAGTAAATTCACACCTTCCCTAGCATAAAACAACAATCAAGAAAGAACCTATAATACTATATACTCCCTCCGTTCCATAATAGATGTCTTTTAAGGTTAATGCATGATAATTAAGAAATGTAATCAATTTAACTAAAAGACTTTGTTACCCTTGTATTCATTGCATCAACTAATAATTTTTTATCTATTCCCAAAATAAATAGGCAACTTAAATAAGGGTATATTTGGTAAAAAGCAATTAATGTGCATGGATTGAATCAAAACGTCATGTATTATGAAAAAAAAAAAGTTCTCTAGAAAGACATCTATTGTGGAATGGAGGAAGTATTTATAAAGAAGAGATCCAATATCAGATTTAGGTGAATTACTCTCGCAAAGTTGCATTGTGAAATATGGAACCCTCAGCATCCGCATCCTACAATGGACATGTCAAAGGTTTGAGTATGACCATTACATACGTATAATTGTAAACTGTATATAACAGCTCATCTACAAGAGAACACTAAAACCAACTTCAAAGCACGAAAAAAACATCACAATTTATTAGAAATAAGCACTTCATATTATCTATTTGAAATTTGCTGATGGCAATTATAGTCATTACAAAATTCTTAGCTCTGTCCCAGTCTTGATTCCATTTCTTTCAATTTCATATATATGTCCATAGCAAAAGAGGACAATCTGTAACGATTAGGAATTTCTGGCAGTAGTAATTATGGCCATAGTTGTTAAATCGAGATTCGACTCGTGACCCGAAATCTCATTTTGCGAATCGGGACTCATGAATCGAATCGAATTGTAAGATTCGGATCAAATTCAAAATGCTATAAAAAATAAAACATTAACCATATTTAACTTTAAATATTTGTCCAAAGATGCAATTTTAATATCTAAATAGAAATTATATCAAGTTATAAAAGAAAGTAGAGACCGACAGAACATAGAAAATAGAAAGAATAAAGAGTAGAAGAAGATAATAACAAATAAATAGAAAAGAAGATGGAAGGTTTTGGAATTTGTAAAGTGAAGAGTCATCTTATTCAAACTATTTGTGTTTCATAACTTCTGTACATTTTTTTTTTTTTTGTAAAGTGAATAGTCATCTTCTTCCGATCTACATTTTGAGTTGTTATAAATTGATTTTTTTTAAATGGTGGCCTGAATCACCGACTCGGGTGACTCGGTGATCGGCCGAATCGGTGATGACTCGACCGAGTCATGAAGCTTCCGAGTCGTACCATAGATACGACTCGAATTCTTCATAAATCGAATCGAATTGTACGAGTCGACTCGCGACTCGTACGATTCTAACAACTATGATTATGGCAGAATTGAATTAGGAAGAGAAGGACAGAAGAAAAGAGAAGAACAGAGATTAGAATAAGAGAATCTCAGAGTTTAGACAAGAGAGGAAGAAGGAAAGAGAAAGTAAGATTTCATTAATTTTCATCTGATATGTTTTCCATACAAGTCATGACTCTATATAACCTACTGCTGATGTGGCAGCAGTTACAGAATCCTACAGCTGTAAATAATACAACTGTTACAGCTGTAAATAGTCCGAAATAACAACTAATTAACACTTAAATGTAAAACAATCACCCGCCTAATTAATAGCTAATAATTCCCCTTTTAATTTCTCTAATAATTCGAATAATTGTGACAATCCGTATATGCCGCTCCATCTTCCTATTGGGTACCAGTTTTTGAAAAGACAAGTCAAATGTGTAAGTTCTAATTCTCATAATTACCTCTCTTAAACTGTTGATAAGAAACAAAGATATAGTATAAGGTAAAAATTGAGTGAAATGGAGACAGTAACAAAAGTCGCGAGGCTGTAGAAAGCAAAGACAATCATTCAAAATAGTTTTTTCTCTCACACATTCCTCATTACACATAATAGTATTAACCTACCCGGAACTTTGCACACTGAAGGTTGGCACGCGAGAAAAACACATTTTTAAGACATGCAAAGCTGAAGTCAACAAACGAAAGGTCCTGCATATCAAGACAGTAGCATCAGAGAACCAATCTATGTAATCACTTTGGAGGAAATGTAACAAACAAGGCATAAATAATGATATATGTTTCTTAAGCTACTTTTCAAATGTGTATTGCCCAACGATAATGGTCTATTAGTACAAGTTTTCTTCATGATAAAAATTACAAAGGAAATTGAGTGTGAATATATGGCCAGTTGAATGAAGTCATGCCCACAGAACATTAATTAGAGAGCTTACATAAGATAACCTCCTAAGAACAGAAGTCTTAAAAACTTACCAGTTTTGAAAGATCAAGGCCAGAAAGATTAATTCCTCGAAATCGAACTCTCTCAGACTGTATACACTTAATAATATCTGTCCGTGTCAATTCAGTATCAATGTCATTATCTTCCCTCCTATTATTCAAAATAGAATTGATTCCCTCAATGAGTCCCTGATAAAATAAAAAAATAAAAAATTATATTGAAAGGATATAAAGGAATACTAAAAAAGATCAGTACCACCAAATGAAGCTTGCCAAGTGATATGTAGCATGTAAACATTTAAAGCACCAAAATATTGTTGGAATCATAAACAAATGGAATTAAGAACATACAAGTAGCTGGTAGTATTCGGCCTCTCGCATAAGCTCTGAATATTCAGCATCCATGAGTGTAGGGACCACACCATCCCTCAACCAGTTCAAAAGATGTCTAAAATGTTTCCCATCCCTATCAACGAAGACATAGCCCTGAAACAAGCCAATGAAATGAAAGATTGAAGAAACTTCATCACTTAATATCAACAGGTATGAAACTCCAAAAGCAATACCTTGCATCATTTAATACAACACATCCGTAATTTTATAAAATAAAATGGACGCAAGAGGAGGCATTTTCCTGGAAGAAGTGAGAAAGTGATAATCAATTCCTTACTTCATTAGAAATTTTGCCTGGAGGCATTTGCTTCTTTTTCGTTCCAAATCCATCAGCTCCTTTAAAGTGATGAGAATAGAGGTCATATCCTTTTCCTTTTTTTCTCTCTCTCAAAAAAAAAAGGGAGGAAGAAGAAGAAGAAGAAGACATCACTCCATTTTAGGCAACATTTCCTCATAGTTATTAAAGGCGCAAGGGGTCCTGGAGCCATGGCGCATGGCGCATGGCGATGGCGCGCGCCATAACGAGACAAGGCGCACTTAAAAAAATTAAAATTATAAAAATATAAAACTAACATAAAACTAAATCATGAAAATATCTTAAGCATAAATAAATTTTAAAATGCAAAATAAACCCCATATTAGAAAACTTTAAAGTTGAATACTAATTCCTAAGTTCTACTCCTAATCAAAACTCTCCAAATCCATCACTCATCTAAGGCATCATCAAACTATTGATCATCAAACTGTTGAAGTTGAATTCCCTTTGGCTTCTCTGTTTCTGTTGTTTGAATCCGTTTGATGTGTTTTCTTTCTACTAAACTTCTTCCTCTTTTAATGACTCTATCTCTTATTCTTCAAATGACTCAGTCTCTTCCTCTTCAAAGAGTCTCTTCGTCTTCTACTTAGTTTAAAACCTATAATCTCCCTCCTTTTTAATACTTTTTGTTAATATAACATGTGTTCCATTCTAGATATATAAAGTAACTACCAAAAAACTGCCCATAACTGCCTCTAACTTCCAAGGCGCGCCTTTGGCAACTGCCTTTGGCGCAAAATGGCGCACCAGGCGCGCGCCATGGCGATTGCGCCTCGCCATGGGTCTGCCATGGCGCTAAGGCCTGCGCCTGGTGCGCCATAGGCGCGCCTTTAATAACTATGCATTTCCTTCAGCTCTATCCCTCTATAAACTAAATTCTCAATCTCTAAGCAAAAGAAATTGTCCTCACCATAACTCATGAAATTTCAGGGAAAAAGACTGCAATTGCACAAAAACCAACTAGCAGAAAAGGATAAAACCTTGTCGAGTATTAAGCGAAAAGCTTCATTAAATATTTGCCAGAAACCCACTTTTGCCAAATAATTTCTTGATGTTACTAAAAAACTTCAATATGAGTGCATACCTTCTCAGGGTCCTCGCACAATGTATGCCGGCCACTGAACATTGCAGCAAGCATCGAGTCAGGTTCACGCTGTGTCAATGTGTCAACAGTGGTACAGAATTTCTTCCCTCCTATGATTATATAGGATGAACAATAGTTTCAGTTACCACTCAGAGATTCAATTCAAAAGAACACATCTAAAAAAACAGAGCACTGAACAGTTGAAGAAAAGTTCAATTACTACCCTTAATTATGAAGCAGAAATTACCAAAATGTCAAATTCTAAACCTTTGTTTGGCAGCTTCGAAAATAAAGAAAAGAACTAATAATCACATCCAGCGCGTCCGATGACATAAATAATTCCCTCAACTTATTTCATCCAATAAACTACACCCAAGGGGGAAAAAATGAAGAACAAGCTGAATCACTCACAAGCCCCAACACATTATTCTCAAAACCCACCAAACTATTATGAATTAGGGTTTGAACTGCATAACATCGACGACAGATGGCCCAAACATAGGGCTTGAAACTAAAGATCCGATAATCTCCAATACATACATAATAATAGAGAGGGAAAGAAAGAGCAGACCTATGTTTAGGCGAACCAGAGAAGAAACATTGAATTGCTTTGTCATTAGGTTCATGAGAAGTCAGAAGAGAGTGAGATGGACTAAGGACAGTTTTGAAGAATTTATAGCCATGGCTATTTCATGAGTTCCTTATCGTTATGATTTTGATGGATGAACAATTGGAAATTAACACTTCAATCGGTCGATTTGTTTTTTTTTTTTGTTTTTTTTTTTTGTTATATAAGGCATATAGTTTATTGGGAAGTATTAATTTGGACACAAAAGTATAAAGTTATACCAATATATGATTAACATTTCAATAAAAAGTATCAATTTGGACTTTTTGAATGAAAGTGAATTTCCTTTCATAAGTGAGAATTCAAATTTCACTTTTTTCATTTTCCCGGGATTTTTTAATGACTCAATAACAAAACTCGATAAGTCATTCATATTACTTCGTAATAGTGACATGGGGTAGCGGTATGCCTTCGCGAGATAAAGTAATAAATTAGAGAGAGAAAGTGGGCAAACATCTTTTAGTGGCCAGTGAGCCCCCTTTTATAGATGGGGACAGCCCTTGATGGGACTTGTGCTTGTAGTTGGGCTGATTTGGGTAGGGCTTGACCCATATCCTTTATCAAGTAGTCTCTCCAAATGAACTGTTGTTAGTTGTTCGATAGTTACGGTGTTCCACTTGCGAAGGTAGTCCATTTGTTGGGGGTAGTTTGATGGAAGGGGTAGTCCGATGGATGGTGTAGTCCGATGGGTGATGTGGTTGATGCGTGCGCGCCTAGGTAGAGTTTTCTAATGACGATTAAATGTGTATTGTGGTGAATGTGCTATGAATATGGATGTGATCTTTTAAATGTTCTTAACTCTACTAGATGCTACGGCTACTTAGGGGCAAGTGTACCCCGTCATATCAAGTAATAATCCGGTTAAGACCGGGTATCGAATCCACGGGATTTATAATTACAAGTATTAGACGACTCGGTTTCGTATGTTATTTAAGCGGCGATTACTTTGGGGTGAAACAAGATACAACTACACACTATCCTAACTATTGGTGACTCAGATTTGTGTAGCTAAAACCCTATGAAGTGGGATGAATATTGATAAGTTATAACCGCGATAAATAATGACTCTAAATGTATACGGATAATAATTTACTCTTGCAAAGACGACTAAGTATAGTAGGACCGACCCGTGAAGCACTTAGACTACGTAATTCCTAGTCAAGGCGTGTCTAATGCGGGGGAATTAGAAACTAGGGCCCGTAAGTTCCGTGGCTTGTCAATTCCTACGGTTTCCGGTTTGTCACTTCCGGTAAGGCAACACCTATATAACTCCCTAAAGATAACCCGAATGGCGTCGGAAATCGCGTTCTCCTACACAATAGTCAATTATCAATATCAAAACAAGTAGCAAATACTAACACGTAAAGGGAAATAGAGATTATAAATCATGAAATTATAAATATGACATGTATATAAATGGGATACAACCAAGCCTAGTACATAGGAAGAGTACAAGCTAATTAGCACGTAAAAGGGGAGAATCCGCCCTTGAAACTAGCTAACCAGACTCAAAGCCGTCTCCTAGGTCGTGGAGGTGGAACTCTCGAGCTTGGTGACGAATGGTGGAGCGGAACTTCGATGGAATGCCGGAACAACCGAACAAGCTCTCGAGGTGGAGAGTTTAGCTACAAAAACTGAATCTATACTACAACAAGTAACAAAACAAGTATAGTTTGCTCTCTAGTGTGTAAATTATTTCTTGGTGTCAAATGAAGTTCAAGAGCTTCTTATTTATAGACATCAAGCAAGGGCAAGTTTGTAATTTCACAAAGCACAAGTATGGAGCAACATTATTTGGTGCAGAAATCCCATGATACGCCCCGCGTAAATTGGTCTACGCCCCGCGTAAATGCCCATTCCGTCAGAAATCTCCTGCATGTGGACCAATTCGTTGTCTTGTTGTCTCAAGCACGCCCTGCGTAAAGGATTGTACGCCCCGCGTGTTTGAGTCTCTGAAGTTTTATTGCTTGAATTGGTGCTTTTACGCCGTGCGTAGCTGAAGTACGCCCCGCGTAAAAGAGTCTCTGATCTTTTTACGTTGAAGAACTGCCTTTTACGCCCCGCGTATATGGTGATACGCCCCGCGTATGGAGAGTTGACTCTGAGAGACAATGCAGTCTGACTTTCAGGATTAGGCCAATTATTGCCGACATGTGTCATACGCCCCGCGTAGAGTGGCATACGCCCCGCGTATGCTGAGTCAGTTCCACATGGCTTCTGCGGATAAGGCAATCATTACCGACACCATGTTTCACGCCCCGCATAGAGGATTATACGCCCCGCGTATGGAGTGGATTTTTGCTCCTTTCTCGTACCTGAAATACAAAACTTGAGAGCCGAGTTAGCTTGACGTTTTTATTTCCTAAACTAATAAAAAACGAGGAAAATAAACTGAAAGTACGAGATTTATTTTTATTTCTTTATTTTATCAAAAACATTTTATTTTTATAATTAAACTTATTTATTTTATCCAAAATCAACCCGTAAATCACGCTAAAAGATAGGGGTAAAATACCCCTATCAAACCTCCTCGGACTTTAAAGTTTTACTTGTCCTCAAGTAAAAGAAATGGAAAGACAAAGGATTGAGAAAATTAAGAAACAAACCGAAGGTTGGTTTTGCCAAGTGCGTGATTTCAAAGTTATGGTTTTGTGCAAAGGTTTTGGTAAGTACCTACGCAAACAATTGAGTACAAAAACTTGTTTGAAACCTCCATGATCAAAATTTAATAGGCAATATTAACGGGGGTTGTTTATCTTTTGAGAACCCGATAGTACCTCACCAAGGGATTTCGTTCTTACACTCAATTTTAGGTGGGTCGGTGTTTTAGCACTCTTCTTTGCACTTACTCGAGATCATGTTGATTTTGCATTTTTATCCGGGTTTTTCCTCCTAAAATATGGTTAGGCAATATTAAAAATGAACCTGGAGGGGGGTTGTAATGTGGGTGGCTTCTTTAGTGGTTATTTTAAAGAAACTCGAGTTCAAAAATACCGTTTTGTGATTGCACCGTATCATTGCTTATTTCGGCCTTGGCGAATTTTACAAGATATACTTCAAAATTTCTCGGGTGGAGCTTGAGAATGCCTTTTTATTTTTATTGTATCCTTCGTTTTGATAGAGGCACAAAAACAAAATTTTGAGAACTAATGGTGCTCATTTGCTAAGGCCGTGACTTATTTCGGGTAATTCGGGTGCACTTGATTATGTCGGTATTTGAACAAGAGGAAAAAGGGTTAAATGTTAAGAGGGTATTAACAAAAAAGTTGGTTAATAGGCTCGAGGAGGTTTCCTAATGTTCAATGAAAACGAGAAAAATAAATTAAGAAAAATTAGCCTAAGTGGGTTCGGTTTATCATCTATTGCCTTTTTACCAAAATAAGTGTACTTAACCTGGTATTGGATGCAAATTCTATGAGTCGAGTGAAGTCAAAGCTCTCGAAAAATTGTGAAAGAATTAGAGTTCTTGTACGAACTCTTTTAGGCTCAAAAATACCTCACAAAGATTCGGGTTTAAATTGTGTACTATCAAGTTTTCGCTAAATTCTCAACTATCCCGTTTTTATTGCCTTTTTAAAGTTTATTATGGAGGTAACATTTGGGTTAAGGCTCAATGTCTTAGTTTAGTACCAATCCTAAGTTTTGCACAAATTCCCTAACTTTAAGATCGAGACTAAAATTTCTTAATCGAATCATTCCTTTATGTTCCGACACTTTTATTTTTGATGACAAATAACAGAACTTTAATTAATTTCCGAATGAGGGATAACGTGTCGGGAAAATTTAAGAGAGTGAATAAATGAGTCTAATTATTTTGTTGTTATTAAATTTTTATTTTTGTTTTTGGTAGTGCAAACCAAACTAAAAGTGCGGGGTTGCACGGCCCTCCGCGTTATTTAAAATGACGCCTATTCCAAGGGCGTCGCAACAAGAAACTAAAACAAAAACAAAAATAAAGCTACGGAAGGGAAAGAAGAAGACCCTTAGTGGTCAGGTGCCCTACGCGAGGCGTGGCCAGGGGGGCGCCCCGCGTAGGACGGCATTTTTAATGCGATTTGAGGCAGAGACTCAAATACGCGGGGTGTAGGAAAAGGGCGCCCCGCGTGTTTGAGTTTCTGAACTTTTTTACGCATGAAAATGAGGGGTACGCGGGGCGTTCCATGGGGTACGCCCTGCGTGGATTTATTATAAACAGCAAAAATAAACGCAAACATAGCACGAAACATAAACGGAAATTACTAATAAAATAAAAAGATAGTACATCAAAACATCAAAACATGAAAACATCAAAAGAAAATGGAAAACACAAAGAAATGGAACTATGGTTGAGGTGGAGGTGGATTGCCATGGAGGTTGAAGTAGGAGGCGAAGGAAGCGGTGAGAGCATCGAAACGAGTGTCGATATGGGCCCGGTCCTCACGTTGTTGTGCCTCAATTGTGTCGAAGCGGGAGTCGAAATGAGCCCGATCCCGACGTTGGTTATCCTCCAAAATATCCAACCGGGCATAAAGAGAGTTAAAATCATGGAGGGGTGGAGGACTAAAATTGAGACCCAAGCTCGAGTCCGAGTCACCCTCCGCATTGGAGTTGGCTTCCCCCGAGGTCGCGCCCAGGCCGGAAGTTGGATTATTTAGGGATTTAAAAGCGTTTTTGTCCAATGGCCGAGGCACAAGGCGCGGGAGGCGCTCGAGGGCCGCTTCACCGAGAGCGGCAAGGGCGAAGATGGTGATGAGGTGGCCAAAACCGAGCTTGGCCCGCTTCCGGATGGGTGTGGAGTGGAGGTGAGCAGCCACGTGGTAGGCGAGGTCATAGGTGAGCCCATTGACACAACAGTAGAGGGACAACAGTTCGTGTTTGTTGACCTTAGATGCCTCGGACTTCCCCGAGAAGTAAAATGAGATGAAGCGGTGGAGAAGTTGGAGGATAGGGTCACGGATGATGGGCGGAGGTTGGAGACGTGATAGTCATCGGACCCCGTAATGGATGAAGGAAATTAAGGCTAAGGTATAGCAGCGGAAATATAAAAATTTTAGCCTACTTCCTTTTAACCATAGGATCCGTTAATCGTTATTTCATATAAAGAGGGATAAGAAGGAATACCTTTCGATGAACAATCTACCGTTGTTAAAGAAGCGCCCACAATTCTTCTCCGAGATTCCAACCACAAAGTTTAATACGGTGAGGCTAAGATGAAATCAACCCTTATGAGATGCAACCAAAATAGATTGCCTCTAATAAACCAACACAAGATCAAAGAGAATGAGGGATGAATAAGATTAATCAATCGATGCAATGCCGAATTAATTCTTGTCCACGAACTTGGGGAATAGAATTCTTTTTCTCTCTTAATTAAGCAATTTCGAAAATCACTTAAGGGGAGGGATATAGGCTTGGTCGAAATTCACTATAGGGGGGTATATATATTAGCTTGTATCTAAACCCTAGTTAGATAGGAATAGGTTACTTAATAGGAATTCCATTCGGAATAGGATTCCTAATTATTATCTTATAATATATCAAATACATTTAGGATAATAATAAATAACCTAATTGGATAATAATAGGAGTATATTAATCTAATTAAAACTCCTAATTAAATTATCTCTTAATTAATTTAATTCACAATCCTAATCTAATTAGGATTAATGGAATAAAATTAATTCCTTCCTAACATATATAAATTTCGGCCCCCTCCTAGTATTTGGGCCTTACTGGGCTTAATTGGGCTTCCATCTATTAATCATATCCATCTCTCTTTTGGTTCCAAGTCTTATGTGTGATCCATTAGGTCCTTACTACTTCTGGCCGTATGCAACCTATTAAATTAATTTCTTCAAGAATTATATTTAATCCCTTGCATAACGGAATGATGTACATAGTATGTTATTGGCAAGTCCGTAATCATTCCCCCAGAGTCCGTTAAGAAGACAGGTTGATTCTGTCGTTAACCCTTCCGTATTAGTTACGGTATAATACGATCCTTTATCAACTACATCCTTAAACTGAATCTTATGACCATGGGTAATGTCAAGTCACATATAGCGAGACGTTCGTTTTACTTGTTATTGGCTGAGTCAACTCAAAAAGATAGGTTAAGTGAAATCCGAATTTCTACTCTTAAGCTATCACCTTGCAAGGGTTTAGAGTCGAGTCTTCCACAAGCGATCCTTGGATGTATCTCCCATTAATCGGGAGTGATAAATGCTCAATCCAATGTATAACTACCCTGAAATTACTTCCTGTGAGACCCAACCTTTGCAGTTCACACCCCAGAGTCATCTCTGTTAAGGATCGTGGGACCACAGGATCAAAGTCTCACATTCAGTAATTCAGGATGACCAATTAACATTCCTTTGAGTCTGAGGATTAGTTATACCTATTAATACCAATGAGATGAACAATTGACAAGGATGAATCTACCCATCCTGTTATCTCAAGTCGGATCCCCAATCCTAATGAACAACGTTTCACCGGATCTATGTAACTGTCCAGATATCTATATATGTGAAGCTTGTGAGATCAGCTTTCTGTCGGACAGAAGACATTGTTACATACAAGTCTCAACTGTGATATATCAATCCTAAATATATCACTTGACTTGGGGTGGTTTTAAGTTTATTAGTTTATTATAAAGTTTTGTCTCACTTCATGCTTGTATGAACACTTTATAATCACTTTAAACAAACTTACGGATTTCCTTTTATTAGACTTTATTTAGTGCTTAAAAGGGATTGCCTTTATATAGTTATAAAACATATATCTCATTAAAACAAATGATATAAAGAACAATTCATTTACAATAAGTTTGTATCCTGCAACAATTGACTATAGGACATAAAACCCCAACATACTCCCACTTGGACCAAAGCCAATTGTTTCTAAAACTTATCCCAGTAGAAGTTAAATGACGATCATGTACTTTCTGGGTTAAAGGCTTTGTCAACGGATCTGCAACGTTGTCCTCTGTAGGTACTCTTTCTATTCTCACATCTCCTTTAGCCACAATCTCTCTTATGATGTGGTATCGCTTTAGGTAGTGCTTGGATGCATTATGAGACCGTGGTTCCTTTGCTTGCGCAATGGCTCCTAGTTCTGTAATGAACTTTCTAATCCAAACTGCTTCCTTTGCTGCTTCCGCAGCAGCGATGTACTCTGACTCGGTCGTAGAGAAAGCTACGCTTCCCTGCTTGGAACTTTTCCAACTGACCGCGCCCCCATTTAGGATAAATAGGTATCCTGATTGGGATTTAAAATCATTCTCATCTGTGAGATGACTAGCGTCTGAAAATCCTTGTATTTTCAGATCTCCTTCTCCGTACACTAGAAACATATCTTTAGTTCTTCTCAAGTACTTAAGAATGTTCTTGACGGAAATCCAATGCTCGTCTCCCGGATTCCCTTGGTAACGACTCGTTATAGATAACGCGAACGCTACGTCGGGTCTAGTGCATAGCATAGCATACATAATCGAACCGATCGCGCTGGCGTACGGGACTACAGCCATGCGTCGTTTGTCATCATCAGTTTTAGGACATTGATGATTGTTTAACTTTACTCCATGTACCATGGGTAAGTTGCCTCGTTTCGATTCAAGCATGCTAAACCGATTTAGCACCTTTTCAATGTATGTAGCCTGTGAAAGACCAAGCAGTCTACGCGATCTATCTCTGTAGATCTTTATACCAAGTATATAGGCTGCTTCACCAAGGTCTTTCATTGAGAAGTTACCAGATAACCATATTTTCACTGACTGTAATAGAGCAATGTCATTTCCCATTAACAGTATATCGTCCACATATAGTATGAGAAATGCTATAGAGCTCCCACTTGCTTTCTTGTAAATGCAAGCTTCTTCGCAATTTTGTTCGAAACCAAATTGTTTTATGGTTTCGTCAAAACGCTTGTTCCAGCTTCTAGATGCTTGCTTGAGTCCATAAATGGATCTCTGAAGTTTGCAAACTTTATTTGCATCCTTTGATATGAAACCTTCAGGTTGCATCATGTATACATCCTCAAGCAGGTTTCCGTTTAGGAAAGCTGTTTTCACATCCATTTGCCAAATCTCATAATCAAAATGAGCGGCAATTGCAAGCATGATTCTGATTGATTTGGACATAGCAACGGGAGAGAAGGTTTCGTCATAATCAACACCTTGTTTTTGACGATATCCTTTCGCTACCAACCTAGCCTTGTAGGTGCTAACCTTTCCATCCATGTCAGTCTTCTTTTTGAAGATCCATCTGCACCCAATGGGTTTTATCCCTTCGGGTGGATCAACCAAAGTCCAAACTTGGTTAGTATACGTGGAATCCATTTCAAAATCCATGGCCTCAAGCCATGCTTTAGAATCTGGACTAATAAGAGCCTCTTCGTAGTTTTTCGGGTTCGTCGTCTAACACGGGAACCTCGTCATCATCTCCCACTAGAAAACCATATCTAACTGGGAGTTCACGAACTCTTCGTGATCTACGAATAGGTGCCACTGGAGTCTCATCTAATGGGACTTCTTCGGGTACCTCGACCGCCTCCGTTGTTTCAGTCGATGTTTCTTCCTCTTGAACTTCATCGAGTTCAATCACGCTTCCCTTTTGTGTTTCTTCGAGAAACTCTTTCTCTAAGAAGGTTGCGTGTTTGGATACTATTACTTTCTGATCATCTGGATGATAGAAGTAATACCCCATGGTTTCCCTGGGATATCCAATGAAGAAACATTTATCAGATTTAGAATCTAATTTGTCGGACGCAACGCGTTTGACATATGCTGAACAACCCCATACTCTCATGAACGAGAACACGGGGTTCTTACCAACGAACAATTCATATGGCGTGGAACTAGCGAATTTAGTTGGTACTCGGTTCAGGGTGAAGAGGGCAGTTTCTAAGGCATAGCCCCAAAACGTCTTTGGAAGTAAGGCCATGCTCATCATGGATCGTACCATATCTAATAGGGTACGGTTTCTCCTCTCGGATACACCATTGTGTTGTGGTGTATAGGGAGGTGTCCATTGTGAGCATATCCCACATTCAGTTAGATAATTCAGAAAATCATCAGAAAGATATTCGCCACCTCGATCAGATCGAAGTGTTTTTATTTTCTTTCCTAATTGATTTTCCACTTCATTCTTGAAGCATTTGAACTTGTCAAAAGCTTCTGATTTGTGCCTCATCAAGTAGATATAACCATAGCGAGTATGATCATCTATGAAGCTAATGAAGTATCTGAATCCTCCTCTTGCTTGGACTGACATAGGACCACATACATCTGAATGAATGAGTCCTACAGTGTCTGATACACGCTCACCTTTATTGCTAAAGGGTGTCTTCGTCATTTTACCTTTTAAACATGATTCGCATGTTTCCAATGATTCAGAATCGATTGGATCTATAAGCCCATCTGAATGTAGCTTTAGCATGCGTCTCTTGTTTATATGGCCTAAACGACAATGCCACAAGTAAGTTGAATTATCTAGCTTATGTCTTTTGGTATCAATTGCAAAAACAGGAGTTTTATCATCTAACACATAAATCCCATTTTGTGATATTCCTGAAAAATAAAAGATCGAATCTTTATAAAAATTGCAACTATTGTTCTTTATTGAAATATGAAAACCGTCGTCAACGAGACGGCTAATAGAAATAATGTTACGAGACATCTCAGGAACGTATAAACAATTCCTTAATTCTATTACAAGCCCAGAGGGCAAAAGTAAAACATAATCTCCAATTGCGAGGGCGGCAACTCTTACTCCATTTCCCACTCGCAAGTTTATGCTTCCTTTCTTTAGTTTCTTAGTTTGTTTTAGCTCCTGCATATTTGTACAAATATGAGATCCACATCCGGTATCAAGTACCCAAGATTCAGACAATGAAACCGTATTTATTTCAATATAGAACATACCAGATGCTGAGCACCGTTATTTTCCTTCTCGTGGAAGGTTAGGTACTCCATGCAGTTTCTCTTCCAATGCCCTAAGTCACCACAATAGTAGCACTTTCCTTTGGGCTTCTTTGGTTCCTTTCCCTTTGTTTCGGTGAGCACAGCCCCCATGCATTTATCAGGATGGTTTGGATCGGGAGCGATCCCTTTCCTTTTTCTCGAACCTTCAATAGCAAGGGCCAACATTTCCTCGTTTTCTTTTATAATGGGCTCGACTGACTCGAGCATATGTGCAAGCTCTACAAGAGAGGTTTGCAAGCCACTCATCTGATAGTTCATGATGAACTGTGAGTAGCTCTCAGGGAGGGATTGTAGAAGTAAGTTTTCACTTAGTTTATGGTCCATCGCATCTCCAATACTAGAAAACTTGGTTATGAGGCTGATCATCTTGGCACAATGTTCCATCACAGATGTGCCCTCCTGCATCTTGCTTTTATATAACTCCTTGGTTATTTCGAAGTGCTCGCACCGAGTTTCTATCACAAATAGCTCTTTAAGGTGCTTGACCATGGAAGAGGCATCCATATCTGAATGTAGTTGCCTTTTAACTTCCGGTGTCAATGATGCAAGTATGATGTCCCCCACTTGATCATCATCAGCTTTATGCTTCAAGTAAGCATAAACCTCTTGGTAGGGAGCATCATCCATTGGGTAAGGGGGTATCGGTGTATCAAGTACATACCCTTTCCTTTCGAACTTCAAAACAATTTTGAGGTTACGAAACCAGTCGGTGAAGTTTGAACCATTCAATTTGTTATCGGTAAGGATGTAATGCAGATCGGTGTTAGTCATGATTTTAAGAGTGTGTGTTTAAACAAAACCTGAGAGTGAGAAAGAGTAAACGTATGTCATTCATTTGCTTTAAAGTTTAACAATCTAAAATTATAGGCCTTTTAATTTATTTCAGATTGCTCCCACTATTTTGCCAAATTAATAACCCTCCATATTAATTCGAAGAATTTCACAAATCCTTTAGTGAGCTAGGATCCTAACTCCTGAGATTTCGCCTTGAGTTTACTCAACAAGCTAGTCTCATTCATTAGGTAGATTCATACAATCAATTACATCTTTAATGTGATTCCTAGGTTATTGGGTTACTAACCACATTAGTAACTAATATGCTATTCATATTAATCCCAACCGTTTTGCCCATTAGTTTATGACAACATGAGTTTACTCATCCAATTATCATAATCTAATTTAAGTATTACCCCATATTCATGAAAAATGATTTTCGATAATTCAGGTGTTACCATAAGACCCCGAGCTTGAGTTTACTCAACAACCCAAAGGCCCCCAGTACTGCCGGCTGAATTATAATATTAGGGAGGGGCAACCGATTTTAATAACTTACTTATTTACTTAACTTTTTAATGAGGGATTTTATTTAAGTCTCATAATCTAACTTAGTCTTGATTTGTTTTAGCATACATCAGACATACATACATTCACATACATTGGCGTTATGGACATATCATCTAAATTATTCCGTCGAGCCAGAGACGGAATAAAAGGCCAAACCTAAGGAAATACTAACTATTACATATTTCTCTTTAGGTCCTCCGTCTTCTCCTTGGCGCCTTGAAATTACATATTAATTTCTATACTACTATAAGAAAACTTCAACTGAATTGAAGGGAATTAGATGAGAGGAGAAATTACAATAGATAGTAGAAAGGCAGGACGCGCAGGCCCTATTTCAAAAATACCAAAAGACTAAAAGAGGGTCCAAATATGTCCATAACTCCAAACATGCATAGACTCAATTAAATAAATTTAATTGGTTGATTACATAACCGGCTTATGTAATATTTAGGTTAATCACATTAACTCGTCAAATTAACTTTCATCCAATTTTACTTCCAATCGTTTTGTATCTTTATATTAATCCTTAGATTAATATAACCATATAAAACGTTGATTATGCTCGTCCCATTTATTTTGATTTTAATTCATTTAACACTTTGATTTACATATTGGTAAAAACAAACATTTAAACGAATTATTCATTCGATAATCAAAACAGAAAACTATTAATTTCTGAAACATATATTTACATTTAACATAAAACGATTTTAAACATATTTAAAAACAAGTGGGTATCGGGCCGGGCCCGAGGGCGGGCTGCTGCCGATTGGCAGCAGCCCCTTTGGCCACGCGGGGCGCTGCCGCGAGGCAGCAGCCGCGTGATAGCCGCCAGTCGCGCCGTGAGGCGCGACTCGGGCTGCTGTCATTTTTTTTTAATATTAAATATATATACATATATCAGTTCTAAAACAATTTTAAAACGATTTTCAGAAATAGGAAAAACTACAATAGATTTCCGTTTTATCATTTAGAATTAATAAAACTAATTTTATCAATCTAACTATAAAACTAATAGATTTTGTTATAATGATTATCAACCGAAATAATTAGGAATATAAGCATAATCAGTTTTAATTAACAATTAATCAAAACTTTATTTATCTTTAGAATTAATCAATCAATACTATTTGTCAATTAATCCTAACCATAAATATTTATTCAATCCTATTGAAAACTTCTATATTTTCATATATGAAATAACGGATTTAACGATGTCTCTGATACCACTGAAGGAAATTAAGGCTAAGGTATAGCAGCGGAAATATAAAAATTTTAGCCTACTTCCTTTTAACCATAGGATCCGTTAATCGTTATTTCATATAAAGAGGGATAAGAAGGAATACCTTTCGATGAACAATCTACCGTTGTTAAAGAAGCGCCCACAATTCTTCTCCGAGATTCCAACCACAAAGTTTAATACGGTGAGGCTAAGATGAAATCAACCCTTATGAGATGCAACCAAAATAGATTGCCTCTAATAAACCAACACAAGATCAAAGAGAAAGAGGGATGAATAAGATTAATCAATCGATGCAATGCCGAATTAATTCTTGTCCACGAACTTGGGGAATAGAATTCTTTTTCTCTCTTAATTAAGCAATTTCGAAAATCACTTAAGGGGAGGGATATAGGCTTGGTCGAAATTCACTATAGGGGGGTATATATATTAGCTTGTATCTAAACCCTAGTTAGATAGGAATAGGTTACTTAATAGGAATTCCATTCGGAATAGGATTCCTAATTATTATCTTATAATATATCAAATACATTTAGGATAATAATAAATAACCTAATTGGATAATAATAGGAGTATATTAATCTAATTAAAACTCCTAATTAAATTATCTCTTAATTAATTTAATTCACAATCCTAATCTAATTAGGATTAATGGAATAAAATTAATTCCTTCCTAACATATATAAATTTCGGCCCCCTCCTAGTATTTGGGCCTTACTGGGCTTAATTGGGCTTCCATCTATTAATCATATCCATCTCTCTTTTGGTTCCAAGTCTTATGTGTGATCCATTAGGTCCTTACTACTTCTGGCCGTATGCAACCTATTAAATTAATTTCTTCAAGAATTATATTTAATCCCTTGCATAACGGAATGATGTACATAGTATGTTATTGGCAAGTCCGTAATCATTCCCCCAGAGTCCGTTAAGAAGACAGGTTGATTCTGTCGTTAACCCTTCCGTATTAGTTACGGTATAATACGATCATTTATCAACTACATCCTTGAACTGAATCTTATGACCATGGGTAATGTCAAGTCACATATAGCGAGACGTTCGTTTTACTTGTTATTGGCCGAGTCAACTCAAAAAGATAGGTTAAGTGAAATCCGAATTTCTACTCTTAAGCTATCACCTTGCAAGGGTTTAGAGTCGAGTCTTCCACAAGCGATCCTTGGATGTATCTCCCATTAATCGGGAGTGATAAATGCTCAATCCAATGTATAACTACACTGAAATTACTTCTTGTGAGACCCAACCTTTGCAGTTCACACCCCAGAGTCATCTCTGTTAAGGATCGTGGGACCACAGGATCAAAGTCTCACATTCAGTAATTCAGGATGACCAATTAACATTCCTTTGAGTCTGAGGATTAGTTATACCTATTAATACCAATGAGATGAACAGTTGACAAGGATGAATCTACCCATCCTGTTATCTCAAGTCGGATCCCCAATCCTAATGAACAACGTTTCACCGGATCTATGTAACTGTCCAGATATCTATATATGTGAAGCTTGTGAGATCAGCTTTCTGTCGGACAGAAGACATTGTTACATACAAGTCTCAACTGTGATATATCAATCCTAAATATATCACTTGACTTGGGGTGGTTTTAAGTTTATTAGTTTATTATAAAGTTTTGTCTCACTTCATGCTTGTATGAACACTTTATAATCACTTTAAACAAACTTACGAATTTCCTTTTATTAGACTTTATTTAGTGCTTAAAAGGGATTGCCTTTATATAGTTATAAAACATATATCTCATTAAAACAAATGATATAAAGAACAATTCATTTACAATAAGTTTGTATCCTGCAACAATTGACTATAGGACACAAAACCCCAACAATGGAGGCCCAAAACTCACGAGCGGCAACGCCGGGGGGCCAACTAGATCTCCCCCCCTCCGTTTGGAAAGTGAAATGGTGTTGGAGCCATTGAGTGTCAATGGAGAATGGACGGTTATGGAGGCGGAAGTTGAAGAGTGCGGCTCCGGGGACGTTGTTGGAGGTGAGGGTGGTGTAGAACTCAAGGACCAAGGAGGGGTACACGTGGTACTCTGTACTATAGATGTCATACCATCCGAGGGCACGGAGACGAGCTTCAAAAGGCGTACCGAGATCGTGTTGATCGAGCACGCTTCGTGGGATATAGGGAAGCTCCATGACGGTAGCCGCATAAAGTTCTTCGTACCGGGTGGCCTCCTCCTCGGTGAGAAGGTGAAAAGGGGCCCGGTATAGGCGGGTGAGAGGGGGTGTGCTTTCCCACTCGGGTGGCTGTTGTGGTTGGTTTTGGGTGCAGGAGGAGCGAGTGGTGCGAGCTCGATGAGCTTGCATTTGTTGGTCGAGGGGAGTGTTAACGGCTGCTCGTTTGCTTCGGGTCATGATTATGTGAGGAAGAAGGGAAAAGGAATGAAGAATGAGTGGGGGATGAGTGTTGTGAAGAGTTGGGGTAATTGTGAGGAAGGAAAGGGAGAAAAAGGGAAGGTATATATAGGGGAGAAGTGGGGAATCCAAGCAAAGCTCGGATTCCCAGAGGGGTACGCGGGGCGTAAAGGGGCCACGCCACGCGTATCCCTCTCCTTGATGTTATTGTGCACAAGAATGGTGAGATACGCGTGGCGTAAATAGGGTTACGCCACGCGTATCGGACCTCCTGCTCCTTTTTTATGACAAAAAGGGCGGAGACGCGGGGCGTAAATGGGGTTACGCCCCGCGTATGAGGACGGAAGATGAAGGATTTTTGTGGTTTTTGGTAATTTTCTTATTTTTTTGACTTTTGGATTTATGATTGTTTAATGATTTTTAATTGGTTTTATGATTTTTATGTTTTATTATGACTCTTTTTAATTTTTATTAATTTGTAATTAAGGGGGGTAGTTAATGAAAATTTATTATGGAGGGAAGTTGAAAATTTGAATTTGAAAGGATGGAAATTGATTGGGTGGAAGAGGAGGTGGAGTGTGGAAGTGGAAAAGTTGTATAGGGAAGAGGAGTGATGGGAAGTTGGAGAGAGAGGGAGTTGCCATGGGGAGTTGTGATTCACAACTCCCCGAGGATACACGCGGCGTATCCTAGGATACGCCCCGCGTGTCTTCTACGTGGCACTTATTAAATAAAAGCATCAATGAGTAACGTGTACGCGGGGCGCAAATTCAGGTACGCCGCGCGTAGTGTGTCCTTTATTAAGCAAAAGGGGCAGACACACAACTACGCGGGACGCAAGGGGTTGTACGCCCCGCGTATTTTAAGGGTTTTTGATTAATGTGGGATTTGTTTTTCTTTTGATTTTATGAAAATAAAAGAAAATGGGGAAAAGTAAAAATGAAGATGAAAATAAAATAACAATAATGCAAAATAAAGAAAAGAGATAACGTTTATAATACATATAGACAAGTGGTTCGAGGAATTCAAACCGATGCTACGTTTTGAGTCGAAGTAGCTCGACTTTCTTATATGGCAGCTTATTGCAAGACGTCCGCGTTGGAGCTTGACGGGTCTGAACTCCTATTGTTGAGGAGCGTTATCACTTGTCCGGATTCCCTATTCTTACCCCGCGGATTTTGTTCAGTGTTTGCCGGGAGGGTTCCTAGTGGCCTTTCTTGTTATTGACGGTTTAGGTGGGCCACCTGGCAGCTAAGATCCCTACAAAACACTTCGCTATCGGAAAGACGGGTTAATATGTCCTTCAACAAGGACGTGACCGATTGGTCGTGTACATTGTTGGAAGGTGGAACGTTCCGATTACCGGGCGCGGCTTGTGATTGCCCGAGCCCGTTTTCTCGAAATTCTTGCTCAAAGCTGGATGGGGGCCTCAACACGTTATTATTATTGCCATATGATAAGTTCGGGTGTTGGTATCGAGGCCTCCATCCGCTGTTATTATTATTATTATTGTGGTGAGAATAGGAGTTCGGATGGAAATTATACCTTTGGTTGCCTCCTATATAACTTACGTTTTCGGCATCGCCGGCAAAAGGGCTGCCGGCTTGGCAATTAAACGCATCATGGTCTCCACCACAGTGAGTGCACATCAGGACCTGCACACTTTTATTGAGGCTCAATTGGGCGATCAACGAGTCAAGCTTCTTGTTCATTTCAGCTATGGAGCTTTTCAGAGCCTCTTTCTCCACAGCGAATGTCTGGTGTCGCGACGGGCCGGCAAGCCGATCCTTTTGCCATTGCACACTTTTCCTTGCGAGCTTATGAATGAGCTCGTAGGCCTCACTAGCTGACTTCCGAAATAGATCCCCACCTGCAGCGGAATCAACAGTCGCACGGTTAGTGGGAGTTAACCCGTGGTAAAAAGTGCTTACCAAGTCGTGCTTTGGGATGTCATGGTGGGGGCAGTTTCGGAGCAACTTCCAGAACCTAGCCCAAGCTGCGTGAAGGGCCTCGCATTCCAACTACCTGAAGGATGTGATATCGGTCCGTAACTTGACTGTTTTGGATGGCGGAAAATAGTAGGAAAGGAACTCCTTTTCGAGCTCTTCCCATGACGTGATGGATCCCGCCTCCAATGAGTGTAGCCATTCCAACGCCTGTCCTGTCAATGAAAAAGGAAACAATTTCAGTCTCACAGCCTCAACGGGAACACCATTTTGCCGAGAGGTATCGGCACACATAAGAAATTTATCCAAATGTTCATTGGGGTTCTCATGGAGTTCCCCTCTGAATTGACCACATTGTTGTATCAATTGGATCATTCCGGTCTTGATCTCGTATGTGTTGGCCGGGATCGTGGGAGCGATAATGCCATTACGATTCTGAGGGCGATGCGGAGCGAGGATTTCCATCATCGAACGCGTATCATTTCCCCCGTGGACGTTGTTCACGTGTGGCCTTTGGTTTCTGTCGGGTTGGTTGACCTCGGCGTTGGGGTTTGCCATTTTCTCTTTTCGAATCCTACAAAGAGTACGTTCAATTTCAAGATCAATAGGAATAAGAGAATCACTTTTCGATCGGGTGTGCATAAAGTAAAAAGAAGTATAAAAGGTTATCAACAAGAAAGAATAATGTTAGTCAAAGTATATATAAACAATTTATACAAAAAGAATGCTTAAACTAACAATGAAACGTTTTTGTCTACTATTGTAGGAGATTATAAATCCCCGGCAACGGCGCCAAAAACTTGATGCATGCGCGCCTAGGTAGAGTTTTCTAATGACGATTAAATGTGTATTGTGGTGAATGTGCTATGAATATGGATGTGATCTTTTAAATGTTCTTAACTCTACTAGATGCTACGGCTACTTAGGGGCAAGTGTACCCCATCGTATCAAGTAATAATCCGGTTAAGACCGGGTATCGAATCCATGGGATTTATAATTACAAGTATTAGACGACTCGGTTTCGTATGTTATTTAAGCGGCGATTACTTTGGGGTGAAGCAAGATACAACTACACACTATCCTAACTATTGGCGACTCAGATTTGTGTAGCTAAAACCCTATGAAGTGGGATGAATATTGATAAGTTATAACCGCGATAAATAATGACTCTAAATGTATACGGATAATAATTTACTCTTGCAAAGACGACTAAGTATAGTAGGACCGACCCGTGAAGCACTTAGACTACGTAATTCCTAGTCAAGGCGTGTCTAATGCGGGGGAATTAGAAACTAGGGCCCGTAAGTGGAGGTGGAGGTGGAACTCTCGAGCTTGGTGACGAATGGTGGAGCGGAACTTCGATGGAATGCCGGAACAACCGAACAAGCTCTCGAGGTGGAGAGTTTAGCTACAAAAACTGAATCTATACTACAACAAGTAACAAAACAAGTATAGTTTGCTCTCTAGTGTGTAAATTATTTCTTGGTGTCAAATGAAGTTCAAGAGCTTCTTATTTATAGACATCAAGCAAGGGCAAGTTTGTAATTTCACAAAGCACAAGTATGGAGCAACATTATTTGGTGCAGAAATCCCATGATACGCCCCGCGTAAATTGGTCTACGCCCCGCGTAAATGCCCATTCCGTCAGAAATCTCCTGCATGTGGACCAATTCATTGTCTTGTTATCTCAAGCACGCCCTGCGTAAAGGATTGTACGCCCCGCGTGTTTGAGTCTCTGAAGTGTTATTGCTTGAATTGGTGCTTTTACGCCGTGCGTAGCTGAAGTACGCCCCGCGTAAAAGAGTCTCTAATCTTTTTACGTTGAAGAACTGCCTTTTACGCCCCGTGTATATGGTGATACGCCCCGCGTATGGAGAGTTGACTCTGAGAGACAATGCAGTCTGACTTTCAGGATTAGGCCAATTATTGCCGGCATGTGTCATACGCCCCGCGTATGCTGAGTCAGTTCCACATGGCTTCTGCGGATAAGGCAATCATTACCGACACCATGTTTCACACCCCGCGTAGAGGATTATACGCCCCGCGTATGGAGTGGATTTTTGCTTCTTTCTCGTACCTGAAATACAAAACTTGAGAGCCGAGTTAGCTTGACGTTTTTATTTCCTAAACTAATCAAAAACGAGGAAAATAAACTGAAAGTACGAGATTTATTTTTATTTCTTTATTTTATCAAAAACATTTTATTTTTATAATTAAACTTATTTATTTTATCCAAAATCAACCCGTAAATCACGCTAAAGGTTAGGGGTAAAATACCCCTATCAGTGGTCGGCCCAGCCGTACAACATAGGCTTGTAAAGACTTTTGCCCTTCCACGCATGTTATAAGCTGTCAGGGGTATTTATGATACGTGCTCGTAGTTATGTTGCGTGCTCGTGGTGACGACGCTTCGAGTGCCAAGTGTTTGTTTTCCATTGGTGACTTTACTTTGCACCGCCGTTTGCTCCTGTCTCTGAGCTATAAAAGCCGCCTTGGAATCTTTTGACTGGTTTTCTTCACCTGAGACTTGCGCACTTCACAAAAATCCTTCTTGGGGAGAGAGTTGCTGCTTAGTCTTCACTGATGTTGGTGCTTCGTTGCTGTCGGGTAATTTGGAGTCGCTTTTGCTGAGTCTGTTCCTGTTCCCAGATGTTGTTGTGCGAAGACAAGGTCAATCCTCTTATACCTTCCTGCTTATCTTTGTGAGATAGTGTAGAGCCTAGTACTTTTGTGGGTGGAATTATGTCTCGGAATTCCTCACAGGGGCATCTAGTAAAATTGGCTTCCGTAGCACCTGGTGATTTTGCGTTAAAGGACTTTGGGCGCGTTCGCCAGAAAAACGGAAAATAAAGACTGGGAAAGGGAAAGATGCAGAGACTTTGAGAGTGAAGAAGGTTCGTTCTTGGAGTGCGCTCATGGTCCGTCTGCCTCCTTCCGTCCCGAGGCCCGTAGAGGGTGTTAGGTCGGGTACCGTCGAGGTTGTAGTTACGGTTTTAGAGCATCTTGTGAGTGACAGGAAGGATTTAGGTATGTTGTACGAGCACATACGTAAGAAGGTATGGCCGCACGGTCCAGGTGTGCCTAGATCGGACGGGTTACGCTTCGAGCGTGTGGAGAAACCGAAGAGACCTGACAGTTTGAGCCTAGAGAGAGCTTATTCGATAATCGTGAAGGAAGATCTCACGTCGCTGTCAATTGCGTATTGGATAGGAGTGTTGGTCCAGTGTAATATAATAGGATTAGTTCCAAGGGGGGTTAGGAACTAATGTAAATTTTTCGCTTAATTATGCTGACTTAATTTAACTCTTTAAATAACTTCACTCGGTTTTGGTCAGCAAGGCTGAGCGTGATGTAAGACAGCTTTAGTCAGAGGCTGACTAGAACTGTTTCACTTGTGAGTTGGGAAATAACACTTAAGGTCAGCTTCCAACTCAGCACTCTGATTACTCAGCGTCGGCTTATACAAATTATATACTGAGTAATTTAAGCAAGCAACACATACATATATATCAAGAGAAGTGTTAGAGATTACTCAGCAGTCTTATCCTGGTTCGGCCTCACCGCCTACGTCCAGTCCCCAGAATCCTTCCGGGCTTTTTCAATCCACTACTGAGCTCTTTAAAGGTAGAGCACAAACCGTTTACAAAGCAATTGAGTATGCAAGAGTACCGTTCTCTATTCGTCTACTCAACCCCACTGAGAGCTATAACCGAACACTCAGATTTTCTCTACCGCTGAGTACTAAAACCGAGTACTCAGCTTCACTCTCTCAACCTTTACAATTGATACAAGATTTGTTCTCTCTAAACGAAGAACAATTTAGATGAATACAAATTCACTCTAGACTTTTACACAGAGATTTGATTTGGGTGTAAGAACTTGCTTTTTCTATTTAGACAGCTTCTATTTTGGATTTTCACTCTTGTGAAGATTTGCTTTTCTGTCTGTGCTTTCTTGTATTTCGGTAAAAAATCCAAGTGATGAACTTGTCCTTTTATAGCAAAATCTGAGGCTCCAATGATTTGAATTCGGACATATCCGTTGAATTCAAACGGTCTTCTTGCGTCATTCATTGGTCAGCATTCAGATTTGTAGGCCAATCCTATCGTCTGAATTTAGCAGGCGTTAGGCTTGTCAGTTTCGTCTTCTAGCGCTAGGTTTGTCTTCTTGCCAAACGCCAGTTGATCCATGCGTCTCGAGAAGGTCTCTTGGTGTAATTTCGATGCTTCTGAATTGATGCAGACCTGTGTCGGGCGTTTGTCTTTTAGTCAACGGATCATTGGTGCTGTCCTGACGAACACTCAGCTTAACTTAATTGATGTTGCCTTTAAGATCTCCTTTGACGGGGCTGAGTTATGTTCTACTCAGCTTCTTCGGTCAGCTTCGTCTTCAAGCGTTTGTTCTGAAGAAGACTTTTCTTCTATGATGCTGAGTCGTGTTCTACTCAGCTTCTGTGGCTCATGCTGACTTCGTTCTGTCTTACTTTTTATTCCTGTTCTCATTTATTAATATACTCAACATTGAACAAACACATTAGTACAATTAAATCAAAGCATTTAAATTTAATTGTCTTAATCATGGGATTAACTTAAATAATTTTGTCAAATCAAAATCATGTGGAAAGGTGTTTCAACAAGGAATGCCCTACAAAATCAGCAAGGTATCAATAAACGTGTGTGTGAATGACGCCACCGCTTCAGACGAGATGATTGTGTACGAGGAGCAGTTTGATGCTGGGATGCGGTTGCCTCTGCTTCCGTTCTTTTATCGAGGTGATGAAAGAGTTCAATCTGTGTCCCGACCAGATTCATCTGAATGGTTGGCGGATAATGGTGGCGTTTTACGCGCTTTGTCGGTCGAAAGGATTTAGAGCGACGAGAATAGTGTTTCGTAAGTTCTTCAAACCGATGAAGAGCTTGAGGTAGCAGCACGTGAGCTTTTCTCACGCCAAGTTTAATGCCTTAGGGGGTTTGTTTGATAAGTTGTCCGAGTGGAGGCATCGATTTTTTCTAATCAAATAGATGCACGGGGGGGGGGGGTCGCTCCGGGTTCGTTGGAATACAGACCCTCTTGACTCTCGTAGTGGTTAATGGAAAGGGAGCTGCTCAAGTTAGAGACGAGATTGGTGACATTTCTGAAAGGTCTTTCTGATGATACGGAGAACAAAAAAGACGTTGATCTGTTGATCGGCTTTTATTTGTCCGTTGGGTATGCAATCTGAAACCAATGGTGGTTGGCGCATCTGGTTGGCTGGTCAAAGAGATGTTCTATGCGTGGAAGAAAGGTCGTAGCTTTACGGAGGGGGAGTTGGCTGAGTTGGAGTCTATCCAGGTGAAGGTGGCCCTTAATGGTGAGTGAGGGTTCGTGGCCAAATTTTTGAACTATACTTGTGTTTTGTGACATCTGCTGATTTTGTCTTTGTTTATAATCCTTGTTTGTCTTGTTTCGTGCAGCTCGTGGAAGTAGGCAAGTTAGTATGGATTTCGATATGAGCGAATTTGCCGAGGGATTCCTTCCTTCGAGCATTGTGTTTGAGGTGACATCGACTCATTTGCCCTCGCTTGGTTCGCCCGAGGATGCGAGCCAGGTTGTACGTAGTATAGGAGGCATTTTGATAGTGAGTGTCGATAGGACGTCTGAGGGAAATGTGCATGTTGGTCGGCCGATTGGAGATGTTGAAGTTGATGCATCGGCAGGGCCTGGGGTGGAGGCATTAGAGAACGAGGGCACCAAGGTAGAAGCGGATAAAAAAGGTAAGGCAGTAAGCGGTCTAACTCGGTGCAAACGGACTACCGCTAGGACCAGCGTTAATAAGCCAGTCAGTCCCAAGGATCAACCGAAGAGTGACAAGACGGGGGATTCGGAAGAGCCTTTGGAGAGAGAGTGTATAAAAAGCCTCGTGTCGCTGTGCAGACTTGTGAGGGCCAGTCCAGCAAGGTCCCGGAGCCGTTGGAGGTCCTAGTTGGATGTGATGCCGATTTCATGGCTCAGATGTAGAGTAAAACGCAGCGGTTCATGCAGTTTGTTCGTAATATAAAGATGGATGGGGATCTGACAAACTCCATATTGGCGCGCGAGTTGACAAAGCTAGCTCTCATCCCTGGTGAGGTTCAGCGTTGCGGATTAATGTCTCTCGGGGATCACTTTATCGTTTTTATGGATAAAAACTGTAAACTGTCGTTTCGCCATGTCACTAGTCGATCGACTACAGGCATCGCTGATCAGCGACCATCATTGCAGATTAGCGACGCCTACGGTTCACAACAGCTTTCATTTTGAAATTGAAAGTTGTCTGCCTAAAAAGCTGATACAAAAGGGCATAACAAATTGTCATTGGCAGGGAATCAATACTTTTTGTAGAGGAAAGAAAGAAAGAGGGAGGAAGAAGGAGATGTTTTGATTTGGGGAAGTGAGTTTTGACTGCAGTCTTACAGAAAACAAACACAAACACCGAGTGAAACACAATGTGATCGAATTCAACACATTCTGATCAGTATCTTTGAATTTTTAGAGTTACAGCAAACTTCAAAACATAGATTTTGGGTTTAAACTCAATTATTTCTATTGCAAATCGATTCTAAACATATTTGAAATCATTGTTTTGGCTTTCTGGAGGCATTATGATCATTTATACACAGGTTTGGGTCATTGCTCGGGTTTCTGGAATTCTGTGTTTGAGAATCTATCATGCGAACAAACTGGATAAAAGCAGACAATTTCTGAAGGGTTTTAAAAGCCTATCTCTTTTATTTGCAATTTGCTTCGTCTTTATATTCTTAATTTCTTTTTATGTTTTTCTGCCATTGTTGGCTTTTATGAAACAGTAGTTTGTTGTTCTACAACAGGAAGTCGATCGTCAACATCATCACCAATCAGTAACCTCATATTGCTTATCGACAACCCATGTTGCCGATCAGTGACGGAAACAGAACAACAGAATGTTCTTTTAGTCCGAATAGTATTGAGTTGATTCATTTGGTACTAAATTTATAATTGATATGACAAAAATACGATACCAAACTCAGTAATTAGCACTCATTCGACAATTTCTCTTCACTCTTTCACTCCCCTAACAAAATTTTGAAAGTTAGAGCCCGTTTAGTTTATCTAATGTTTGTTATTCCAATTAAAGTAAGAATTATCTAATATTGGAAAACAATATTTTTCATATATAAAAGGCAAACAATAGTTCTCTAATCAAATACCTAATAGTTCCTCAATATTTGATTCATATTAAAAAAAAAAGAAATAAAAATTTCATATATTTAATTAGTAAATTACTATCTTTTATATTAAAAATTAATTTTTTTCAAAATTAAATAATACATATTTTTCAGAAAATCATCTTTTTTATAATAATAAGATAATAATAGTAAAAATCATAGTAACAATAAACAGTGGATAAACTAAACCGACCTTCAAATCGAAAAACTTCTGAAATTAAGTTGGAGAAAGTAGAGTGTTGAAAATCATATGGATATACATTGCCGAATAAGAACCGTAAGGAACCATTAACACAAAAATATGATGCATGAGAGAAGCGAAAAAATGGCAAACGCAGAAAGAGAGTAACAAGTGTCTGCAATGCAAGTGCAGTATTGCATGGAAACCTTAAACGTGGCAGCTAATGGAGACATGTTTCCCTCTCCCTATTTAACGGAACCTTTTCTCACTCATCTCTCTCTCTCTTCCCTTTCCCCCACATTCTCAACCAGTTTTTCATTCATTCCCAAATAAAATAACAACAATGAAGTATCTATCCTCCATTGCATTCGACGTCATCCACAATTCTGCTCTGTAATCTCTCTCTCTCTCTCTCTAATTTAATTTATAAAATTCCTCTCTGCCTGACACCAGGTGCATTAAATGATTGTATTGTTCTCTTTTTTACAGGAAGTTGAATACGAGTGTGGATAAATTGGTGGAGGATTTTGAATTAGGATTAGGAGAATTCAAGTGTAATGATAATGACACCATTACTTATTCAAAGAAACTGCTTGAATTTTGTTGCTCTAAGGCACTCCTTGAAGAATGTAAATTCATTGAAGAAAAGATTGCCGATGCCTCTTTTAGTCGTTTCACCTTCGATGCAATGCTTGCCTGGAACACACCCACTGCTTCCGATCAACAATCTCATCTGGTACGTATTCAATCGTATTGTGTTTCTATGAGAAGTTGAGAACTATATGCTGTTTGGCTGACAGGAATCCGAGGGAAAAGTGAGGGAGGACAAGAAGATAGCTACACAAGTTAGTCAAGAACAAGATGATATCCCTCTTTTTTATACTGATCTCATGCCACTTCTTGTAAGGAATTCTTTTTTGGGGCGGTATAACTTTGATTTCGTTTCTTCTTGTTAATTCTGTTGTAATTGTGTCTAGGTTAATGATGAACCAAGTGTTGAAGAAGATGCATTTGTGTGGCTGGGATCATTGGTTCCTTTGACTGCAGATGTTACTAATGGAAGGTTCACATTTGAAACTCTCACCGCCCCTACAGGAAACCGCCTTTTCTACCCTGCTTATGACAAGTTCTTGAGAGAAATTTACAAGTAATGCTTCTAAATCCTAACATGTTAAGATTCAAAATAGATGAAATTAGATTAATTGTTTGAAATGGCTGTGTTATAGTTTTGATGTGCATTTGTTGATTTGGTAGATGTATAAAGCATTTGCAGAAGCAAGCAACGCCAAAGGGGGTGGAGTTTGCAGATGATGAATTTATATTACATGTTGAAGGCACTGCAAGCTCTCAGAGAGTAGTGCGCCATATTGGTGGAACAAGTTGGCCTGGTACTCTTTAAAATTTACAACCTTATGGGTCTGATACTTGATTGATATCTGTTAGTTCTTATGGTTGTACAATTTTTTTCTAGGTAGGCTTACTTTAACCAACTATGCTGTATATTTTGAGGCCTCAAAAGCAATTGCATATGATGATGCACTTAAAATTGACCTGTCCAAAGATATTGAACATTCTATCAAGCCAACTGCCACTGGACCATGGGGTGCTCCACTTTTCGACAAGGCCGTAGTCTATGAGTCGCCTGAACTGTAAGCGAAATTGTTCTCACAATCATCATGTTCAATCTTGATCATATTGTAGATGCATTGCTATGATTGTGAATGAGTTTTCTCTCCTTATTCTAGATCAGAAGGAATTGTGTTGGAGTTCCCGGAGATGACAAGTAGTACGAGGCGTGATCATTGGCTCGCTTTGATAAAGGAAATTATACTTATGCACCAGTTCATATCAAAGTATATGGTGGAATGTCCAATACAATCATGGGAAATGCATTCCAGGACCATATTGGGAATCATAAGGCTTCACGCAGCAAGAGAAATGCTTAGAATATCGCCTCCAGCTCCGACGAAATTCTTGATCTTTGCGTTGTTTGACGAGTTACCAAAGGGAGACTATGTACTAGTAGAGCTCTCTAATAGCCTGAAGAAAGTTAGTAGTGGACATTCATGTAGTGCTAGCTCAATCCTACGGAGTTTGAACATGCCCATATCAGGTCTCTCGAGCATGGAAGTTACAGAATTGGACAAGGTACCCACATGTTCTCAAGACAGCGAGGCTAGCCCTTCAATGGAGAGTGCCATTAATCAAGTTAGAGAGGAAGCAAAGGAAGTCGAGATAGCCAAAGCTACTGCAGAAGGGCTGAAAGAGGAAGGAATCAGTGAAAGTGTTTCTGTTCTTATGGTAAGTTCATCAATAAATAGTTAATGTTACATTGAAATTATCATATTCTTTTACTTTTGTGCATGCTGTAGGAGTTGTTAAAGCCACTTCAAAGTGTGGTACCTTGGTTTCAAGAAGTGATTTACTGGGAAAGACCAGCAACCACTATCATAGTGATTGTTACATCTTTACTTGTTTTCTACAAGTAAGTTGTTTTTACAAATTGAGCTTTGGTCATATATTATTATTGTTAGTATTACATGTATCAAAGGAATTTATATATAGGGAGTGGTTTGGCAAGGCGATAGCTGGTTTGCTGTTATGGACAGCGTCGAAGATGCTCCGGGCAAGACTAGGAAGAGATGGTGCAGAGAAATGGAATGAGATAGTTGTGTCCACTACCTCGGGTCAAAAGACTACAGTGGAAAGCATAGTTTCAGCTCAATTTGGGTTGAAAACAGTTCATGAAGTCATGCAAGCAACAAATATTGCAATACTCAAGATCTGGTCAATCATGTGCTATAGAGCTCCTAAGGTAATCTGAAAGTCATTTCCAGAAGTGACTAGTTCTCTTATATTTGTATTTCTAATGAAGTCTGAAATCCTTTTAACGCAGCACACAGACACCGCCATGGTGGCAGTATCTATACTCGCAATCATCTTCGCGTTGATACCCTTCAAGTACATAGTTATGGGAATTACGTTATACGTCTTCATGATGACATCAACAGTTGGGAAAAAATACCTGGCAAATGATCAAGGAAACAGAAGGATGAAAGAATGGTGGGATTCAATCCCAGTAATTCAAGTTCGGGTTGAAGCCAAGGCTCCTCAGCCTCCAACGTAGAATCTCTGCTCTGCCTTCCTTTGCTTTTCTAGAATAGCAAACATGGAACTCATTTTTCTTTTTCCTTACCTGTTGATTATGCTTATAAATATATGTGATTTTGTAATAATCAAAACAAAACATCAATGCAAAGGAATCATAGCCAATTCTCAAAATTTGCAATTCTCCATTCCTACTTTATGGCAACTGCCTTATAGTCTGGAAAGTTGCTCACTGCTGCACATAATCAACAAGTTCCAACCCAAAAATCAATGTACAACAGCGATCTATTCTAACTTTAAAAGCAATATGGATCTAATTCATATACAAAATTCAGTTATCAATCTAAGTCTGTTCCATACTCTGATCCTCAAGTTCGATGTGCATTGATAGTTAATGCCGTTACTTGTTAGTCAACCTTCATAAACTTCCCCTGGCCTTCTCCAGATCAGGAAGATCTGCAATTCATGTTCAAAATTTCTTTAGCACAACCACCAAAAACTCAAGAAAGTGCATATATTAATTATGGAACACTTTATGAAAGTAACAAAGGCGATCAAGTTGGAACTCACACAGCATTCCATCATCACTGCTGTCTTCATCATCTTCATCATACTGTGAGAGAAAAACAGCCACTTAATTAAGAGAAATAAAGCACACAAGAACAATCCTGAACAAATTATACCAAAAAATCAAAATAATAAGCTCAATTACCGCAGCAGTGTCATCATCAGAGGGCAAATCAGCTGCACATCACAAAGAATTAATCAGAATCCACTCACCCAAAATCTAAATGTTGTATTCTTTTTTATTTACTGAAGATTTAATTGATATGTCATTAAAGAAGCTACAAGTAATTCTTATTGATGTCAATACTAAGGTTGCATTCTTGCAATATATGGAGCTAGCATTTCTGTACTGTGCTTAATCTGTCTTTCATCAAGAAGCATAAAGGGCACTCACGTCGAGAGTCCACATCACCCATAACCATTTCAATGATTAACTAAGTCATTCCACATCACCCATAACCAGATTCAATGATTGGTATGCAAGTCTTTTCATAAACGTCAAGAAAGGTAATTTAAATTCCTACATTTTCAGTTCATCTATCGAGCAAGACAACCCTAAAGTTTATAGGAAGATAGTTAATTTGGGGAAGAAGCAGAACAAACTTTATCTGCACTTGTATTTTCACCAAACTATTGTAGAATTGTTCCTCTATTTCTCAACAGGAAAGAAGACTAAGATAATAATAGGGTTAATGGATGCATTAATGAAACACATCCAATTAAGAAAAATAGATAGCACTACAGGATTCAGGAAAGAAGTAAGTATATGCATCCTAAAATTAGTGAATGAAACAGAGAAAATGAAAATAAAAACTCACAAGTAGACACTTCGTCATCCTCATCACACCATTTATTCCAATCAACCTTAATATAAGGTGCAGGCTTTTCTTCGGACTTCAACAGTCTTTTCCACCAGCCTTTATCTTGTTTCTGAACTGAGCATATGATATTCCTTAATCCAACATTAGTTTTACACCCCTGAACCATAAAGACCAAAAAATAATCAAACTTATCTCAGAATATGAAATGAGGTTTCAAGATTTAAAAAATGAAACTGATAAGAACTTAGGGATTAAAGAAATGTGTGGCAACCTCAGGAAGAATGGGGCCATAGAGCTGCAAAGAGAAATCAAAGAATTCGCCTTGAACCCCAACAGCAGAGAAACTGAATAGACCTTGAGGATCGCATTTGACGGAAATGTCTTTGGCATCGGGTAATGCAATGGTTAGGTAAACCTTATCAGAGCGCTGAGCCCAGAGAACCTCCGGATGGCGACTGAAACAATTCAAAATGAAAGAAACAGTTTGATTCTTGGCCTAGTTGAAATAAGAAAATTGAATTGATGAGAGAGTGGAGAAATACCTCATGTTCCCTGAGAATATAGTCGATGGCAGGTTGAAGAAGATAGGCGATGAAAGAATGCAAAAGAAAGAGAGAACCCTACTACCTGACCTTACTCAAAACCCAACTGCACTTCTTTCCTTTCATTCTTTTTCCAAAAACCCACTCACTTCAATCGGTCAACTATCTTTAACGGTTAGTATCATTTTCGTTTTTTTAAGCAATAAAAATATTAATTTGTTTTTTTTTTTTTTTTTTTATAAAATGTCATATATCATTCCATTATCTTAATAATACAAATATAGCACGAAAAAAAGAGGAATAAAACCTCCATCCCATACAGGCAAAGACCCACAAAGAGAAGAGAAGACTACAACGAGCAATACATAGACTACAAAGAGCACTAAAAAACAGAAAAAATACAACTACAACAAACATAGAAGTCATATCCTTCTCATAAGTCGAATCCCGTTGAAAAACCGTTGTAATCCATACTCCATCCTCTAGGCTCTTCCGAACGTTCGGATCTAAGTCCTTTCTGTTTGTACATCCACGCAGATCAATAGATCTACGGACAAGATAAACCTTTTCCGCTCTTGCAAAGACCGAAAAAAGAATAAAAGAAAGAAATATAGCTCACAATAGTAGATCTGACGGAAAAAGAAGTTCAAGAAGGGATAAAGACTTCAAACTAACAAGAAAGGAAAACAAACTAACACTATAGAAAAAATAAAACACAGGGGAGGAGGAAGAAGGAAGACAAGCTTCCTTCTTCCTCGTCAACTATATAGAAGTAACCTTCAAACTGAAAAGGGGCGGTGGGGGTTTTACAGGAAGGAAGAGACTAGAGAGAAGGAAAGAGAATAGCTCAGGTTTGTTTAAAAAAAATACCAATACTATAAAAATATTAATTTGTTAGTATAGGAAAATATTAATTTGCCGATTACTCAGTCCGAGGCTATTTATTAATATAATATTAAGTGGAACGTTTTTTTTTTTTTTTTTTGAAGGTAAGTGGAACGTTTTTAAGACAATATAAATGTTTTTAAGGCAATGTAAATATATTTGTAACGTAAAAAAAATGATAAAATTTACATTCTCATTGTGGAACAGTGTTGGAACTGGGTAACACAATTTATTTTAGAATTGGATGACACAATTTATAAAACATGATTTTGGACTTTAATAATAATACATAAAATTATTTTGGAACCGGGTAACACAACTTATAAAACATGATTTTTACATGAGTTAGGAGATACATGGATGCATGTGCATTTTCGAACGTTGAGAATGAACATAAATGTCTTTTGATATTTTACTATTGCATACATATAAATAGGATGTTGTTAAACCCAGCCCCAATTTCCCACCTCTAGCCCCATGAAAGGACGAAAGTACCCTTTCAAGCTTTGAGGTGGGAAATTGGAGAAAAAAACCTCTCCCGGCAAGCGGACGTGAGGTAATCACGCCTCACCATGTGGTGAGGCATGATTACCTCACGCCCGCATGAATAAATCACAAAAAAAAAGTTCATAATTGTGGTAACTCGAATTATCCGTTTACAAATAAAATTATGGCATTTTAACTCGTATTACCCTTTAACAAATAAAATTTAAAAACATAAACATTAAAATAAACATTAATAAACATAAACATTTATAAACGTAAAAGAGTAAATATAATATCAAAAGTGTTAAAATGTATGAAGTTCTACAACAATAATTCAGCTCGCCCGACGCCACACATCCATAAACTCATTCATCTCCCTCTTAATGCGTGGAGCATCTTCGTCAGATCGGTGGGTAGCCGATAGTTGGGTGACACGCCACAACCAGCTAACCCACTGCAAAAAAAAAAAATTAATAAATAAATATTAAAAATTAAACACATATAAACTAATGCTAAATAATAATATTAAATAATAATAAACTTACAAATTCGCTGTTGGCGCGAGCATGCTGTACCGGTCCAGCCTGTGGTGCATGAAGGAGATGAGGATGCGAATATCGCATATACCAGTCCATATAAGCAGGATCACAGGCAGTGGGATCGTATCCAACTGGTCGGCATCTCCTCCGATCAATGCCCTGAGCCGATGGAAATCTCCGTCAGGTATCCTCAACTGTGACTAAGGAATGCGTGAGCTTATACGCTATTGTTGAGTGATTTCCGCAAGTGCACGGTTTCGCTTGTAGTAATAAAAATATCGATCCCACAGGGATACGTTTTTTAACGAAAAACTTATTTTTGAATCTGTTAATTTCGAACTTGTTAGATTTACTATTGAATGTAAATGAAAAGTGAAATTTGTCTAATTGAATTTAGGAAATTGTTTAATTGAGTTTGTGGACTTTGAGTATTTGAAAATGCTGGATTAAGATTTTATATTAGAATATATCGATTGTTAGAAAGATCTTCTGATTTAGGGATGAATTTTACAAAACAGGAACATTTAGAACTTTTAGAAAAACAAATGAATGTATTCATTTGCATTAAGCAAAGAAAACAACTTAAACTTTGTATCAATTATGATGACGAAATAAATGACGGAACCTCTAATTAATTGGCTTTGAACGCGACAAAACCCTTTCGGGATAGTTGCCCTTAATCAAATTAAAACTCTTTCGAGATGATAATTTGCCTAAGTGTTCAACAAAGTTTCCTTGTAATGATTTTGAATTTAACTACGTTTTAATGAAAACACCAGCAATCACTTTAGTGGATTGGTTACCATAAGTGCCGCATAACGATTTATCGAATAGAACGGACTTTATTAGATGAAATATAAATTGATACAAGTTTACAGAGAACATGGAGCATCGAGTTCTTCGAGGGCGTGCAAGTGAACGGCTGATCAGTCCTTTCCTTGGGTTTCCTTAGAGGTTGTCAGGCTCAGGGGCGAACACTCTACTCAATCTTCTCGCTGTAACTTCGTAATAAGGATTCGGTCGGCCACTACCAAAATGCAAACTAAAACTGGAACAATGTCTAAACGCTACTGAGTTGTAATTAAACTATAAACAATATGCGTACCTCATCTTGTTTTGTACAGAATCTAATTTCTAACTCTCGAACTATTTTTGCTTAGAACTTAGACATTAGTTCTATGCTCTGATTCTATATCTATATTACATAACATTACCTCCATTTTTCTCAACACCAACTCTTTATTTATAGATGTTAAAGGGTTGAGATTGAAGTGATGTGTCTTTTGTGAAAAATTGTATCCGTTGGTTAAGAGTCGTGTCCGTTGTGAAAGGACGTCTTTATCCACTTGAACGAACGCGTTTCTTGGATTTCAACATGTGTTAAATGCACTTTGGCAGAATTTCTGCACTTACCGAGAATGGGAATCCTCGGCCGTGAATGGGGGAGCATTAAGTTGAGCTTTGGACGAAGGGAGGAAGTAGCTGAACCACGCGTGTCGCGGCCGCGGGTGGGGGATTCGCTATTGCGGCATGCTATGTTTTTCACTTCTTTGCTCTCGTTCATGTCCTTGACTTGGCGCTTTTGATTTACGTCGTCTTTGACTCCTTTTGTAGGGTTTTTCTTCTGTTTTTGATCCTTTTTCGTTCATATTTGGATTTTACCAAATATTTAGGTACCTTGCAAGAAAGAAAGATATTTGAGAGTAAAAGTAATCTAAACAGATATAAACAACATAAATTTGTAAAAATAATGATGTAAATATTAATGATATTTTAGGTATATTTTGGGCTTAACAGCTATAGATCTCCATGGTCGTACTGCTTTATCAGGTCTAATACGCTCAGCTGGGATAGGCTGAGTATATCCAACCTGTCGCAGCGCTCGATCGGGCATATACGGCTCGACGATGTCTCTACACCGTATCCAACCGGTGTAGGACACTCGAAGCCGATCATCATTGGGGACAGGACCATAAGGCAACCACGTCACCTGAAAAAAAAATACTCAATAAAAAATAATAATATACTATAAATAATACTTAAATTAATTCTAAAATTTTATAAAATACCTCTGCCGCCGTCATACGGTCCAACTGCCCGCGTATGGTATCTAGTCGGGTGGTCGTCTTGCCTGGTACCCCGACCTCCCATCTCAGTGCACGGGCATGGTCAGCTGGGATCAAGTGATCTCCTCTATGCGGCCGGAACACCGGAAAATACTCGTATATCCATGCTTGTAGTAGGGTCAAACATCCGCATATACCTGAACAGTCTCCTCTGCTCGCTATCCCCAGCTGCCGGTACAACATGGCAAGTGTAACAGACCCCTATGATAGTCCAACTGCCCCGCTGACACCGCCGTAAACCTCAGCAAGATGAGCCGGCCTAATCCTATCTCCACTCTTGTCAACAAACAGAGTGGATCCAAGCATAAGCCACATCCACGCTGTGGCCCGAGTAGCGTCATCCCTACCCTCGATGACAAGCCCGTGTACAGCCTGAACAAATACACCTCCACCACCCCATAAATGTCGGCCCGGCAACAGAAGCTGATCCTGATTCACCCTAAACATCATCATGCACATGGCATGAAGCCCGTCAGTAGTGGGAGACTCGGACACCATCGGACCGTCGATCGGGATCCGAAGAATCTGCCACACATCATGCAGCTGGATAGTCATCTCCCCGAACGACATGTGGAAGGAGTTCGTATCGGGCTACCACCGCTCCACGAACGCAGTCAACAGCGGAGTGTCGAGGTTCTTAAACATGGCATGTGGAAGGTGAGACAAACCAGTCTTCTCGATCATCTCCTTCAGCTGTAAAATGACACATACAATTTATACAATTACTGAATTACAAATTACAATAAATGTTGACACACTATATTATTCTTACCTCGGGTGACGCACCAGAAAACCACTGACACAAATCTCGGCATGCTGATGATCTGTTGTAGCATGTCAGAAACGACTGAATCTCTCCTCCCAACATCCGTGAGGCAACATGTCCTAGAAAACTAGGAATCACGGAACCATCAACGGGGCCACCATCTATCGGTGCAGTAACTAGCCAGCTCTCGTCCTCACTAGCTTTGGGACGTTTGCTTGTCCCTAAAAGTTATAAAATTATACTAAAATTATACTAAAATACTAAAATTATACTAAAATATACTAAAATTATACTAAAATACTAAAATAATAAAATTATACTAAAATACTAAAATATACTAAAATTATACTAAAATACTAAAATTATACTATAATTGTACTAAAATATACTAAAATTATACTAAAATTATAAAAAATACATGTACTCGCAAAATGACCTCCTACGTGCTGGGTCGGCTGTCTCCCCGGGGTCGGCTGCTCATCGCTATCCTCAACCTCGCGATCATGTGCAACTGCAGACTGTCGCACTGCCCGGACTGCCACATCCAGGTAGTCCTCTAAAGTATCGCTATCAGGCTCTCTGTCATCAAAATCTGTCGCCCCCTCCGATCCATCAATATCGGGCTGCTCCACAATCGGTCCCCTTCTCAACGGGTCCGTCGCAACCCCTCTACGCCTACGACCGAATATATCAATACCACACAATCTCGTATGGCGTGGTGTATCATCCTCGCCGTCCATATCTAGACGATGAGCATATGACGGGATGGATTTCCCACCCCTAGTAGGTCGCTCCGTCTACAAAAAAAATTACATATAGTTAATAAAAAATGGTAACATATAAATTATAAATTACACTAAATTAATAAAATTGTAAATAATGTAAATTATACTAAATTTATAAAATTATGCTAAAATACTACTAAATTAATAAAATTGTAAATAATTGTAATTATACTAAAATTATAATAAATTATACTAAAGTTATAAAATTATACTAAAATTATACTAAATTTATACTAAAATTATACTAAATTTATAAAATTACCCTAAATTAATAAAATTGTAAAAATTATGGTAATACTATACTAAAATTATACTAAAATTGAACTAAAATTATAAAATTACACTAAATTATTAAAATTTTAAATAATGTAAATTTTTATAAAAAAAAACCGTGGGCGTAAGGGAATCACGCCCAGACCACTGGTCGGGCGTATGAACATCACGTCCGACCAGTGGTGCGGGCGTATGAGAAGCACGCCCGACCTGCGGTTCGGGCGTATGTGTATCACGCCCGACCAGTGGTGCGGGCATGTGGCTATCACGCCCGCACCACTGGTCGAGCGTGATGCTCATACCCCCGAACCGCAGGTCGGGCGTGATGCTCATACGCCCGACTGCGATTCTGGCGAAAACAAAAAAAAACCCCACAGATTTCAGTTCGATGTAAAAATCAACGAAATAAAACGGTAAATCTTACCACTTTAGCTTTTCCTTTACAGCTTCTGTCACCATCCATGATTCGGTTCACTAATTTGTCCGGATTTGAGCAAAAATCGTATAGGGTTCTTGAGAGGTTTTGGGTTTTTTCAAATTTAGTGCAAAGGGTAGTTCGGTCTATTCACGGGGCTACAAGTATAAATTAGTGGCTGAGTTTAGTAACCCACTATAAATATTTAAACACTATTAAATTAGTGCAATCTTTTCAGTTTCCAACTGATAGAATTTAGGCATAAACTTCAACATTTTCAGCATAGAAAAATAGAGTTTATAATTTTTTTTTACGCATGCCAAAATATAAATACCTTTTGTTTCTACTTTTTATATATATATATATATGGGGTTTGTTTTAATGGTGAGCACTAAATTATCTCCATGGGTGGTGAGCAATTAATATCCATTGGATCAAGATCTAATGGTCCATAATTTAAGTTGGCATTTAATATTAAAAAGGTTTTACCTGCTGACATGTAGGTTGTAATTTAAAACCTTGTGCATTTTAAAAACCGAATTCTCTCTCATCAATTAATATCATCTTCTCTTTCTCTTTCCAAATTAATGCATAACATTGAATTGTGCAACCAAAGGAATACGATTTCTCTCTCATGGCAGCCATTGACGATGCTAAATCAACCTTAGGCAGACTTTTTTCGACCGGAATCAATCGCAGGCAGTATCAAAATGATCGGAATTAATCTCAGGCAGTCTCAAAGTGATCGGAATTAATCTCAGGCAGCCTCTATTCGACCAGAACTAATCTTAGTTTTAGATTAATCGTTTACCACTCTATTTCAATCCTCATTGATAAATAAATGGATTGAAAATGCAATGTAAAAAAATGTTGTTTCGATATCATATTAGAGAATATACATAAGAGGTTGTCTTATTATCAATCAAATATGAAGCATAGCCGAAATTCCAGTCATCTGTGTCATTTGGATATGAGTAAATATTTGTGATAAGTAAACAATGTAAAACAAAAAAAAATGATGTATTATAATTTGGTGTTACCTTTTAGCGTATAGAATATATTGTCAAACGAAGATGTCTTCTTATGTGTTAAATACTAAAAAGAAGATGTCTTCTATGGAATAATTCATATATACAAACTGTTATAAATTTGTGTTTAACACAGCCTGTCGAAATTGACACAACCAAATGATAATTAAACAAACATAAATTTGTAACACAGATTGATCGCCGAAACAATTGTTTTCACATAGTATGCCAAAAATATCTAGTTACTGTTTGTCAAAATATATATTTATACTTGACAAAGTATTTTTTGCCATCTTCCATATGCCATAGCATAATCTATAGCTTGTTGCAGTTTAGCCATTCGCCCATCATCCTCTCGAATGGGATCTTGACCGATTCGTTCCCTCTGGATGAATTCTGCAACGTGTTGTGCGCGTGATAGTCTTTCCAAATAGGTTACAAAACCTCCATTTGGCTCTGCAAATTGCATTATTTTAGTTAGATGAACATTTTGGTAAATAAAGTACATAGATATTGACAAGAAGCTTTACCTAGATAATTGTCCAATCTGTTCTTTGAATCAAATGTTGTGGGGTAGATGAAATTGTTTGGCTACAGAATCCAACAAATGAAATTATAATGCATCATAATACAGGGTAATTGTAATAAAGATGGTACACTTACAGAATTCAGTAGTGACTTGTATGGTGAATCATCTATCAACACAGTATTTGAAGCATTGAATTGTGGATAGCTATCCCAAACATGCTTCAAATCTTTAAACATTATACATTTTTTATCACGGGGGCCAAATGTGACATTTGTTACAACACAATGCTCTTGACCCTGAAAATCAAATAGTGTAGTAAACTATTATATAGGAAACATGAATATTTCAATAGTTGATGTTGGAACGGAAAAGAATCCTAAAAGTTGGAAACAATTGTCTAACCCAAACAAACAACATTTGAACTTCATCAGCCAATGACATTCTAATTTTTGGAAGAATCTTGTCAATGTTTTTCCTGGAAAACACATAAGAAGACACTATAATTATAAAGTATTCAATGAACTTAAGAAGAATGTAAAAAGAGGATCAAATGTTTAGAATTCAATGAACCTTATAAGAATGTGAAAAATACCTCATCTTTGATGACCAAATTGCAACCGTAAAATTATCAAAACAGAATTTCATGAATGGAGTGATATGTGGGCGATGGCGATCGGTTCGCGAGCATATAAGTACCCCATTCAAGTCTAAAATCAGAAGCTTCTTCATTGTACAAGAGGGTGTCGGTAGTTCAGCTTCAGGATAAGTTAACAGCATCAGAACATTGCTGTCATCATCAACTTTTTCCTCCATTGTTTTCTCCTTTTCTAGCTGCTCCACCGTCCGGAATACAATCTCATACTCATCCTCCTCTTCTTCGTCAGACTCTTCGGGTCTTGGCTCATCAGCCTCTAACGTATCCTCTGAACTCTCCATCTCCACACCACCCATCCCAACATCTTCATCTTCAAAATCAAAACAATCCATCCCAACATCCAGACTTTCTATGTCATCATCCACAGGCCCATCACCTTCCAGCTCAACCTCAACATCCTCTCTGTCATTCCCCACGTTCCTTAAATATGTTTTTTTTATCAAACACAATTTCATCTTCAGCTCTGACAAATTTGGAAAGGATCCAGCCTCTATTACTCGTCATAGTTGCCATACTTAACAAGTATAGAGCATCCATGAGATTTGTATTGACTGACCGGTTATCCCTCACAGTCACAGGAACATTGTAATGTTCAAAGACTACCGTCAAAAGATTACCATAAGGTAGATGGATTTTCCTTTGACGGTCTTTCTTAACCGCTCTGAACCTGTTCAGTATGTGATAGATAATCTGTTGAGCAAAATTCATCTGTTTCCCCTTTAACAGATGCCATAAAATAATCCTTTCGGCTAATGAGCATTTTTCCCTGCTACCATACTTAGGTAGCAGTGTCTTTATCACCACTTGATGTAAAAATCGGGCATGAGCCGTCATGTTTGTTGTGGCAAGGGGTAAACCAGACTCGTGTAGGACTTCCTTTATGAAATGGGTATCATTATACCCCTCCCATTCTATTTTTTTATCAGCTGGGTTTTTAATGCAAAACCCATCCTCAACCGAAGGCATATCAAAAAGTTCATTTAACAAAGCAGTGTCTATTTTGATCTTAACGTTTTTTACACTAGAAAATATCTCTGTTCCCCTGTTATTCCTATGAAGGTTTCTATAGATAAGAAACTTCAGTAGATAAGAAATTATTTTGCATTAAAATAAAAACTGTGTTTACGGTATCTCACAAAACAACAATATTAAACAAAGCAAACATAACATGTATAGTTGACTATTCCAACCTATCCAATACTTTGTTCATCTTGTTAAAAGCCTTCAACGTCTCCTTCGCCTCCTCAACTTCATCCTTCAACTCCTCAATCTCTTCCAATTCGGATTTCATATATTTAGCCGCTGACTCATACATCAATTTTGTGGCAGATGCAATCACCTGCATGAAGTCTATTATTGAATCTGCATCTCCTTCCACGAATGAATCATTAAAACTTGTAATCATCTTTGAAAAATCAGCCAATGCTTTTGTGGCATCGGTATCAGTAACATCATCCTTCTCTCCCATAATGTTTCCAATCTGCTTTTCAGACTTATCCATATAATATGAATTATATTTGAAGATGAAATGATAAATGATTGATAAACTTTGATAGCCAATGTTATACTTTAAATGATTTCCATCGATTCAAGCTTATTTATACTACTACTAAAAATTCTTTTCAAATTTCTTGCATACAATAATAAATGCAAGGTCGATTTTATGCCATTAATGTGACAGTATAATAAATGCATGATAAGTTAAAAATTTGAAACGAAAAGAATACTGGAAGACGTCTTTTAATTATTTTCTGTCTTTATATGATGCATCTGTCTGAATTATTGAATATAGATTCATTATGGATATCGTGTAATCATATCTTCTAGTTAAATTATTATTACTATATTACTTGTTTAAGTTATTACTAGTATATTCAATAATGGAGAATGGGAGATGACTGATGTAACTGGTCATCCTCAATTATTTTACCACTTTTATACGTAAAGAGTTGCAGCCTTTTTTTGATATTCCTTTCATTGATGATGGGAAACTGAAGAGTCTCCAACTGCATTGACATTTACATATAAATAACTGAAATGGAACTCTTTTCTGTGTTATGTATTCTAAAAAAAACTATTAAACTACTTGTGGAGAATCCACAAATTAGGCGAGACATATATACCTTCAAGAGAAGAAAAAATGTTTGAAGAACTAATGTCTAAACTTCCTGGGCTGCAATAGTTACTCATTTGTATAATTGTACCCCAGGGAGCTTTGACATCAGTTGAGCAAACATTTATGTATCGGTTGATTTCATCAGGGAGCTTTGACATCAGTTGATTTCATTTTTTCTTTTCTTTTAATTTGCTTATTTTCTTATTTAGGTGATTGATTATTTATTCATTTGGGTTTTGTTTCGGGTTATTGATTATTTATTCATTTGGGTTTTGTTTATCTGGTCGAAAGGGGTGCCGACGTATTCTGGATGTCTTCTTCCACTTTGATTCCATGTTAGCATTTAAACATGTTTTCTTTTAATTTGCTTATGTTCTTATTTGGGTGATTGATTATTTATTCATTTGGGTTTTGTTTCGGGTTATTGATTATTTATTCATTTGGGTTTTGTTTATCTGGTCGAAAGGGGTGCCGACGTATTCTGGATGTCTTCTACCACTTTGATTCCATGTTAGCAGTTGAACATGCTACTTCAATTCCCCTCATAACCAAGGTTCCCATTTTAGGTATTTTTATGTACAACACAATAATCTCAAATAATTTGTTGTTAATCTTAGCAGTAATAGCCCCTTGTCGAGTTGGTAAAACAAATTCCCCTTGAAATAAATGATCATGTGTTCGAGTCACCTTATTTTGGCAAGTATTATTTTAATTCGAACAATATGTATTTATTATTATTATTATTATTGAAACCTTAATTATAGTTGAATCAATATATGAGAAGACGTCTTCCTATGTCCGTAAATATGCACGTTTGATATGAATGAGTTCCGAATTGCATTTAATGTATTTGTGAAGTCAATGCGTTCGAAAATAGAGCTATTAATTACTACTAAACTAATTGATTAACAAACCAATAATATAACAAAATCTAACTAATTTACTACTATTATTAATAGTTTAGGCTAAGGTCACGTGAGGTAAAAAAAATAATAATTATTAAATAAATTATTGATTAAATATGACAATCATATTGTCATGTTCCCCTTGAATCTTATGGTCATGTGTTCGATTCCCATTTTCAGCAAATTTCTTTGTTTATTGATTTTGATTAAATTTGGACAACCATATTGTTAAAGTTGTATGCAACTTTTTTAATATAAGATACTCTGAAATAATAATATTAGTAATAATAATAAAAAAAGGAACCTTAATTGTAATTGAATTAATGTAATATATTTAGAAGGCAATAAAACCTTTTTTTTTATATAGAAGGCAATAAGACCTTAATTGCACATGAAATAAAGAAAATATTATTAAAACAAAAGGAATTAAAAAGTCGCCTTAGATAAATCGGTGTAAGCATAAACAGAAATAGCTCATTGTCCTGATGGTATAGTGACTCCCCTTGAATCTTAAGGTCATGTGTTTGATTCCTCTTTTCAGCAAATTTTATAAATTTTTATTTTAATTAAATTTGAACAACCATAATGTCAAAATGTATGCAACTTTTTCCATATGCCGAAATAATAAATATTAATAGAAAAAAAAAGATTTGAACATTAATTGCAATTGAAACAATCTAATATATTTGTGAGTGTACGTATGAAGGTTTTCCTTGTTATATACCGCGCTATTTTTTACGACAGTCATTAATCGTAGATCTGTTGGTATAACACGTCCTCATGAATCCTTGGGTCACTGTTTCGAGTCCCCTTGTTGGCAATTTTTTTCTCATAAGTTCACACCAATTGATTAACAAACCAAGCTAAGAAAACCTAAATAAAATACTACTACTATAATATTTTTAGATTTATTTTTTTAACTTTGAATATGAGGAGAGGACAATATACATTTGATTATTTTTTACATTCACAGTGATTAAATTCCAATTAAATTTTTTTTATAAATAATGATACAAAAAAATGTTTGATAAATGTAGAATATAGAACACAATCGTTCAATTAACGAGCTGAGAAACCCTAGGGACTTTTGTATGGATATCATGATTATTACTTAATTATTCACACAAAGATACGTTAAGTACGACGGTGTTAGGTTACGATAAGGTTTCATGGCCTCAAAATTAAAAAAAAATATATATTATTAGATAAATGATTGATAAAATAAATATAGAACACAATCGTCCGAAAAACGAGCTGAGACACCCTATGGACTTTTGTATGGATATCGTGATTATTACTTAATTAGTCAGACCAAGATATGTCAAGCCCGATGGTTTTAGGTTACGATAAGGTTTCGTGACCTTAAAATAAAAATAAAAATATTATTAGATGAATATAGAACATAATCGTTTAATTAACGAGCTGAGAAACCCTAGGGAGTTTGTTATGGAGCTAGTGATTATTACTTAATTATTACTTGATTATGACGATAAGGTGTCATGACTTCAAATAAAAGTTAAAAAAGCTATATTATTATATGGATATAGAACACAATCGTTCGAATAATGAGCTGAGAAACCCTAGGGACTTTTGTATGTATATCGTGATTATTACTTAATTATTCAAACAAAGATACGTTAAGTACGACGGTGTTAGGTTACGATAAGGTTTCCTGACCTCAAAAATTTAAAATATATATATATTATTAGATAAATGATTGATAAAATAAATATAGAACACAATCGTCCGAATAACGAGCTGAGAAACCCTAGGGACTTTTGTATGGATATCGTGATTATTACTTAATTAGTCAGACCAAGATTTGTCAAGCCCGATGGTGTTAGGTTACGATAAGATTTCGTGACCTCAAAATTAAAATAAAAATATTATTAGATGAATATAGAACATAATCGTTTAATTAATGAGCTGAGAAACCCTAGGGAGTTTTTTTATGGAGCTAGTGATTATTACTTAATTATTACGATAAGATTTCATGACTTCAAATAAAAGTTAAAAAAGCTATATTATTATATGGATATAGAACACAATCGTTCGAATAATGAGCTGAGAAACCCTAGGGACTTTTGTATGTATATCGTGATTATTACTTAATTATTCAAACAAGGATACGTTAAGTACGACGGTGTTAGGTTACGATAAGGTTTCATGACCTCAAAATTTTAAAAAAATATATATTATTAGATAAATGATTGATAAAATAAATATAGAACACAATCGTCCGAATAACGAGCTGAGAAACCCTAGGGACTTTTGTATGGCTATCGTGATTATTACTTAATTAGTCAGACCAAGATATGTCAAGCCCGATGGTGTTAGGTTACGATAAGGTTTCGTGACCTCAAAATTAAAATAAAAATATTATTAGATGAATATAGAACATAATCGTATAATTAACGAGCTGAGAAACCCTAGGGAGTTTTTTATGGAGCTAGTGATTATTACTTAATTATTACTTGATTATTACGATAAGGTTTCATGACTTCAAATAAAAGTTAAAAAAGCTATATTATTATATGGATATCATGATTATTACTTAATTATTCACGTTATGGTACGTTATTTAAGCCTACGCAAGGCAATAAAACCTTTTTTTTATATAGAAGGCAATAAGACCTTAATTGCACATGAAATAAAGAAAATATTATTAAAACAAAAGGAATTAAAAAGTCGCCTTAGATAAATCGGTGTAAGCATAAACAGAAATAGCTCATTGTCCTGATGGTATAGTGACTCCCCTTGAATCTTAAGGTCATGTGTTTGATTCCCCTTTTCAGCAAATTTTATAAATTTTTATTTTAATTAAATTTGAACAACCATAATGTCAAAATGTATACAACTTTTTCCATATGCCGAAATAATAAATATTAATAGAAAAAAAAAGATTTGAACATTAATTGCAATTGAAACAATCTAATATATTTGTGAGTGTACGTATGAAGGTTTTCCTTGTTATATACCGCGCTATTTTTTACGACAGTCATTAATCGTAGATCTGTTGGTATAACACGTCCTCATGAATCCTTGGGTCATTGTTTCGAGTCCCCTTGTTGGCAATTTTTTTCTCATAAGTTCACTTATATTATTTTACTCTTTAGTATAAGACGTCTTCCTTTATGAATTAATAAACACGTTTCATATGGATGCGTTCTGATTTGCATTTAATGTATTTGTGAAATTAATGCATTCCAATTTTGAGGTAAGGAAGCAATTAATTAATAGTAACACCAATTGATTAACAAACCAAGCTAAGAAAACCTAAATAAAATACTACTACTATAATATTTTTAGATTTATTTTTTTAACTTTGAATATGAGGAGGGGACAATAGACATTTGATTATTTTTTACATTCACAGTGATTAAATTCCAATTAATTTATTTTTTATAAATAATGATACAAAAAAATGTTTGATAAATGTAGAATATAGAACACAATCGTTCAATTAACGAGCTAAGAAACCCTAGGGACTTTTTTATAGAGATCATGAGTATTACTTAATTATTCAAACAAAGATACGTTAAGTACGACGGTGTTAGGTTACGATAAGGTTTCATGACCTCAAAATTTTAAAAAAATATATATTATTAGATAAATGATTGATAAAATAAATATAGAACACAATCGTCCGAATAACGAGCTGAGAAACCCTAGGGACTTTTGTATGGATATCATGATTATTACTTAATTATTCACACAAAGATACGTTAAGTACGACGGTGTTAGGTTACGATAAGGTTTCATGACCTCAAAATTAAAAAAAAAATATATATATATATTATTAGATAAATGATTGATAAAATAAATATAGAACACAATCGTCCGAAAAACAAGCTGAGAAACCCTAGGGACTTTTGTATGGATATCGTGATTATTACTTAATTAGTCAGACCAAGATATGTCAAGCCCGATGGTTTTAGGTTACGATAAGGTTTCGTGACCTCAAAATTAAAATAAAAATATTATTAGATGAATATAGAACATAATCGTTTAATTAACGAGCTGAGAAACCCTAGGGAGTTTTTTATGGAGCTAGTGATTATTACTTAATTATTACTTGATTATTACGATAAGGTTTCATGACTTCAAATAAAAGTTAAAAAAGCTATATTATTATATGGATATAGAACACAATCGTTCGAATAATGAGCTGAGAAACCCTAGGGACTTTTGTATGTATATCGTGATTATTACTTAATTATTCAAACAAAGATACGTTAAGTACGACGGTGTTAGGTTACGATAAGGTTTCATGACCTCAAAATTTTAAAATATATATATATTATTAGATAAATGATTGATAAAATAAATATAGAACACAATCGTCCGAATAACGAGCTGAGAAACCCTAGGGACTTTTGTATGGATATCGTGATTATTACTTAATTAGTCAGACCAAGATTTGTCAAGCCCGATGGTGTTAGGTTACGATAAGGTTTCGTGACCTCAAAATTAAAATAAAAATATTATTAGATAAATATAGAACATAATCGTTTAATTAACGAGCTGAGAAACCCTAGGGAGTTTTTTATGGAGCTAGTGATTATTACTTAATTATTACTTGAATATTACGATAAGGTTTCATGACTTCAAATAAAAGTTAAAAAAGCTATATTATTATATGGATATAGAACACAATCGTTCGAATAATGAGCTGAGAAACCCTATGGACTTTTGTATGTATATCGTGATTATTACTTAATTATTCAAACAAAGATACGTTAAGTACGACGGTGTTAGGTTACGATAAGGTTTCATGACCTCAAAATTTTAAAAAAATATATATTATTAGATAAATGATTGATAAAATAAATATAGAACACAATCGTCCGAATAACGAGCTGAGAAACCCTAGTGACTTTTGTATGGATATCGTGATTATTACTTAATTAGTCAGACCAAGATATGTCAAGCCCGATGGTTTTAGGTTACGATAAGGTTTCGTGACCTCAAAATTAAAATAAAACTATTATTAGATGAATATAGAACATAATCGTTTAATTAACGAGCTGAGAAACCCTATGGAGTTTTTTATGGAGCTAGTGATTATTACTTAATTATTACTTGATTATTACGATAAGGTTTCATGACTTCAAATAAAAGTTAAAAAAGCTATATTATTATATGGATATCGTGATTATTACTTAACTATTCACGTTATGGTACGTTATTTAAGCCTACGCAAGGCAATAAAACCTTTTTTTTATATAGAAGGCAATAAGACCTTAATTGCACATGAAATAAAGAAAATATTATTAAAACAAAAGGAATTAAAAAGTCGCCTTAGATAAATCGGTGTAAGCATAAACAGAAATAACTCATTGTCCTGATGGTATAGTGACTCCCCTTGAATCTTAAGGTCATGTGTTTGATTCCCCTTTTCAGCAAATTTTATAAATTTTTATTTTAATTAAATTTGAACAACCATAATGTCAAAATGTATGCAACTTTTTCCATATGCCGAAATAATAAATATTAATAGAAAAAAAAAGATTTGAACATTAATTGCAATTGAAACAATCTAATATATTTGTGAGTGTACGTATGAAGGTTTTCCTTGTTATATACCGCGCTATTTTTTACGATAGTCATTAATTGTAGATCTGTTGGTATAACACGTCCTCATGAATCCTTGGGTCACTGTTTCGAGTCCCCTTCATGGCAATTTTTTTCTCATAAGTTCACTTATATTATTTTACTCTTTAGTATAAGACGTCTTCCTTTATGAATTAATGAACACGTTTCATATGGATTCGTTCTGATTTGCATTTAATGTATTTGTGAAATTAATGCATTCGAATTTTGAGGTAAGGGAGCAATTAATTAATAGTAACACCAATTGATTAACAAACCAAGCTAAGAAAACCTAAATAAAATACTACTACTATAATATTTTTAGATTTATTTTTTTAACTTTGAATATGAGGAGGGGACAATATACATTTGATTATTTTTTACATTCACAGTGATTAAATTCCAATTAAATTTTTTTTATAAATAATGATACAAAAAAATGTTTGATAAATGTAGAATATAGAACACAATCGTTCAATTAACGAGCTGAGAAACCCTAGGAACTTTTGTATGGAGATCATGAGTATTACTTAATTATTCAAACAAAGATACGTTAAGTGCGACGGTGTTAGGTTACGAGAAGGTTTCATGACCTCAAAATTAAAAAAAATATATATATTATTAGATAAATGATTGATAAAATAAATATAGAACACAATCGTCCGAATAACGAGCTGAGAAACCCTAGTGACTTTTGTATGGATATCGTGATTATTACTTAATTAGTCAGACCAAGATATGTCAAGCCCGATGGTTTTAGGTTACGATAAGGTTTCGTGACCTCAAAATTTAAAAAAATATATATATATTATTAGATAAATGATTGATAAAATAAATATAGAACACAATCGTCGGAAAAACGAGCTGAGAAACCCTAGGGACTTTTGTATGGATATCGTGATTATTACTTAATTAGTCATACCAAGATATGTCAAGCCCGATGGTTTTAGGTTACGATAAGGTTTCGTGACCTCAAAATTAAAATAAAAATATTATTAGATGAATATAGAACATAATCGTTTAATTAATGAGCTGAGAAACCCTATGGAGTTTTTTATGGAGCTAGTGATTATTACTTAATTATCACTTGATTATTACGATAAGGTTTCATGACTTCAAATAAAAGTTAAAAAAGCTATATTATTATATGGATATAGAACACAATCGTTCGAATAATGAGCTGAGAAACCCTAGGGACTTTTGTATGTATATCGTGATTATTACTTAATTATTCAAACAAAGATACGTTAAGTACGACGGTGTTAGGTTACGATAAGGTTTCATGATCTCAAAATTTTAAAAAAATATATATTATTAGATAAATGATTGATAAAATAAATATAGAACACAATCGTCCGAATAACGAGCTGAGAAACCCTAGGGACTTTTGTATGGATATCGTGATTATTACTTAATTAGTCAGACCAAGATTTGTCAAGCCCGATGGTGTTAGGTTACGATAAGGTTTCGTGACTTCAAAATAAAAATAAAAATATTATTAGATGAATATAGAACATAATCGTTTAATTAACGAGCCGAGAAACCCTATGGAGTTTTTTATGGAGCTAGTGATTATTACTTAATTATTACTTGATTATTACGATAAGGTTTCATGACTTCAAATAAAAGTTAAAAAAGCTATATTATTATATGGATATAGAACACAATCGTTCGAATAATGAGCTGAGAAACCCTAGGGACTTTTGTATGTATATCGTGATTATTACTTAATTCTTCAAACAAAGATACGTTAAGTATGACGGTGTTAGGTTACGATAAGGTTTCATGACCTCAAAATAAAAAAAATATTATTAAAACAAAAGGAATTAAAAAGTCGCCTTAGATAAATCGGTGTAAGCATAAACAGAAATAGCTCATTGTCCTGATGGTATAGCGACTCACCTTGAATCTTATGGTCATATGTGTTCGATTCCCCTTTTCAGCAAATTTTGTAATTAATGAATTTAATTAAATTTGAACAACTATAATGTCAAAATGTATGCAACTTTTCTTCATATGAAATAATAATATTAATGGAAAAAAGAGTACGAACCTTAATTGCAATTGAATCAATCTAATATCTTTCTAATTGTATGAATTATTGTTTTCCTTGTTATGAATTCCGCCGTATTGTAAAATAGTAATTATTCGTAGATCTGTTGGTATAACACATCCTCATGAATATGTGTGTCACTGTTTCGATTCCCCTTGTTGGCAAATTTTTTTTTCCCAAGTTTCATTATATTTCACTCTTTAGTATAAGACGTCTTCATTTACTAATTAATGAGCACGTTTCATATGGATGCGTTCTGATTTGCATTTAATGTATTTGTGAAATTAATGCATTCGAATTTTGAGGTAAGGGAGCAATTAATTAATAGTAACACCAATTGATTAACAAACCAAGCTAAGAAAACCTAAATAAAATGCTACTACTATAATTAGTTTATCTACAATTATGATTTCCTCCAACCATGCTAGCTATTTGACTTAAAATTTTTTAATTTTTTTTATTGAATATGAGGAGGGTACAATATACATTTGATTATTTTTTACATGAACTTATATATCGAGTTCTTGACCTCAAATTAAAATAAATAAAGTATTATTAAACAAAATAATTATTAAATAATTATAGAACATAATCATCCAAATAACGAGCTGAGAAACCCTATGGACTTATATATCGAGATCATGATTATAAAGTAATTAGTCACATTATGATACGTTAAGTCCGACGGCGTTAGGTTACGATAAGGTTTCATGACCTCAAAATTTAAAAAAAAACAATATTATTGGATGAATATAAAATACAATCGTTCGACTAACGAGCTGAGAAACCCTATGGACTTTTGCATGGAGCTAGTGATTATTACTTAATTATTCACGTTATGATACGTTATTTAAACCTATGCAAGGAAATAAAACCTTTTTTTTATATAGAAGGCAATAAGACATTAATTGCACATGATTATTACTTAATTAATACTTTGAATTCCACACCCTAACTATATTATCTTAAACTTAATTCCATTATTTTGTTGTAATTCTGTTTTAGATGTACTCGTGTATCTTATGTTATACTTCTTAAATGCAACCTAGACAATAATTGTTCCCAGTTCAGCTGTTAATACATACCAATTCTAAGTGTCAGATCACATGTTCGAGTCGCTTGTTTATCAAATCTTTTTTTTCCTAATATTATCTTTTAATTTGACCGAACATACTTTTATGAGTGCAGTTTTTTTATGTGGTGCCATAAATATAAATTCGAAGACACCTTCTTATTGGTAAATGTGAAAATTTATAAAGATGTACTCCATTTATCATAATTGTGAAATTAACCACCAACTTTCAAATACTATTCGATTTTTTGCCTAAATGTAACCAAGAAAAATGAAGAGTCACATTAAAAAAAAGGCTGTAAATAACTCATATATAGGAAGTTGTGCATTTTTTTATTCAATCAATACTTTAGCAATTAAAACTTTCTTATTTTTAAAATAACAAGGAATCAAACCATATACAATACCAAAACATATAGATACATACATATTCATCCACATAATCCATACATACCTATTTGTAAGAATTCGAAAATGGCTAATGACAAGAAATGGCAAAGTTCAGTTGAAAGGAGGGTGTCACCTTTGAGTAGGCGAATCAAAGCAACAGTTAACCGTAAAAGATGTGATTCTCAAATAGATGGAGTTACTAATGAAGCTGTAAACAACAAACTTCAGACAGAAGTTCCTAGAGTTGTGACATTTTCAGATTTTAATTTAAAACACAAAACATCTCCTAAAGAAATACCTTTATTGGAATACATCTTCTCAAATGCAAGTTCCAGGTATAATTTTAAAACTCTTTTTGCAATTTCTTTTTACATTAATCATTGGAGTTGTTATGGTTTTCTAAAAAAGGTTTAATTTCATCTAATACAGCGAAATTATAGCTCAAACAGATATTTGTTCACTAAGTCGGTTTGATTTTCGTTTTCTCGGACCAAATGAAGAATTGGAAGTTGAGGTATTATTTGTAAATAAATATCTAAAATATTGCATACAAGATATGATGCTGATCTTTTTACATATTAACAGGTTGTTACAATGGTGTCATCAATATTGACAGAACATGCAAGGTCAACCTCAAAAAATGGTGGTAAAATAAACTGGTATCTACCAGCAAGAATTACGGTAGACTTTTTTTATTATTATTTTTGTTGTGATACACTTACATGTCATTGTTGGTACCAACCTTTTATATTTCTCCAAACACAGAAAGAGCACTTGCCTCAACATAATCTACCATTGTCCAAATCTTGGGAACGTATGAGATATTTCGAGCGCTACATGGGTCTACTTGACGAGTGCAATGAAGTAAGCAACTACATAGATATAAGTTCAAATTTTGTATATAATTCTTATATAAATTCTAATGTAGAAGACGTCTATCAGATTTATATCCCTATTTTACATAAAAAAGCACTTCATTCTATCCCGGATTATGATTGACAAGGGAGTAGTAGAAGTTTGGGACTCGTTTGCTCATCCCGACACACCAATATATCATAAGACATTGATTGTTGGAATTGTAAGTTTTATTTGATTTTTAATACTACTTCAGTTCAAAAAACAATTATTATCTTCTTATGAAATAATGTATATTAATAAATGTAGTTACGCGCGTTAGACATGGGCTTCAAGGAACAACTAAAAAGCAAACCCGCAAATTACAACTTCGCTAGCTTTGCAATTGTCCGTGGAAGAAATGTTCCTAGACAACCAAATAATTTCGACTGTGGAGTTTTTGTGATTTTATTTATGATCAAGCATTGTCAGGTTGATTCAAGTACTTTTCAGGTAATATTTATAATAGTCATTGAGAATTCATTTTTTTTTAAATACACTACACTTTATTAATTCTATTTTTCTTCCGTTTGTTTTGTAGTTCAACTCCAATAAAGAAAGATGTCGAATAGCTTGGTGGATTGCGAAGTCGGACTATAATAAGAGGAAAACCGAACTATTAGAAAAAGCACAATCGTTTATTTAAATTACAATTGTTATTGTGTTTTTTTTGTAAGCTATTGTGCATGAATTACAACGTGCGAATTAATTGGTAGTATGTATAATTGGAATCGTTTTGATATATGTTTTTTTTTACTATTTATTCTTAATGCATCACAAATTGCCAAGTCTTATTTCCCCACTACTTAAATAATTCAATTATGTTAAAATAAATACACTTATTTGAAAATAAAAAATATTTAACATAAACATTGTAACGACTCGCTCCGTTCTTTTTAATATGTTAATGAAATACTAGTGAGACTAATAACATTAATAATTTACCCACATCAATTTGTATGTCTTAATTTAGTTTATTTGCATAAATAGGAGGCAAATTAGAGAAACCGTTCTAAAAAGTCGTCTTTATATAAAAGCACAATTTAATATTTCATATTCTTTTTAAAAATATACGTTCAAATATATATAAATGACTCAAAAAATAAAATGAGATTCAGGGGGTTCGAAACCCCAACCTCTCTCTTGTAATTGAAACAACTCAAACCAACCCATCCAATTCAAATTATTGAAATCATTCTACATATACTAATATTAGAGGTGTTTTGGGGGGGGGGGTTACAATATGTAATTAATGTCGACAAAACTGTCCATTAATAACGTTGGGGCTCGCGAAAATTTGAATTTAAAATAAACACAAACGGTAAATTGGATTACTGTAAACATTTTATCAACAAATTTCATTTCAAATACAATTGTTGAAAGGATATGGAGAGCTCAAAACAGCATGATGATTGTGAAGACCGCAATGTCCAAAATAGTAATGATGGAAGACATTAGGAAGAGACGACCGATGTCAACGAAGATGAGTTGGTTGTAGAAACAGGGGCGGACGGAAAATGGATCGAACCAGATATTGAAGAGTGGAATAGCCTGCTCGATTTTCTGGAAATCAACAAAGATCCAATGGATATACAGTTATCGGACTTCGATAACAAGAGACTTGTAAGTGTTGAACAAGCTGAGTCTTTTTATATGTTATATGCAAAGCTGGTGGGGTTTAGTGTTAGGAAAAAGTTAAAAAGGAAAGACAAAAACAATGATATAGTTGTTAGAAGTTGGGTTTGCTCGTGCGAAGGTAAACGAGAACCAAAATATTGTAATACAGAAATAGGATTCGGGAAGTACGTCCTGTAACAAGATTAATGTGTGCAGCGGAATTCAGAATTAATATCGATAAGGTAAATAAAAATTGGATAGTTAAATGCTTCAATACCAGCCATACACATAAACTAGCAGTATCGAGCGAAAAAATATTTCTGAGGTCTCACAGAAAAATAGATGATCCTACTAAGGAGCAAGCATTTTCAATGAAGAGAGCTAGAATTAATACATTTCAATGTTACAATTACTTTGTAGAAGTAAATGGTAATTGGAAAGATTTAGAATTCCTAAAAAAAGACCTGTACAGGGCAATTGCAAAAGATAATTCAAATTTGGATGATACCGACACAAATAGAGCGATGTGTTTACTTGAATCGAAAAAAGGAGCAGATGATAAGTTTTTCTACAAGTATGAGGTAGATGAGGATAGACGACTAAGAAATTTATTCTGGTCTGACGGGAGTTGCCAAATTGATTACAAATTGTTTGGCGATTGTTTGTCTTTTGATGCTACTTACAAGACTAACAGGTATGTTTTCATAAACCCCTTCTTAGTTACAATAAAATCTAATAAGTTTTTACTATTGGATCTCTTCTTTGTATCTGATTCATAATACTCCTTACAGGTACGGAAAACCATTGGTTATTCTACTTGGATCAAACAATCATGACAAGACATGTGTGTTTGGATCTGCACTCCTCCAAGATGAGACAGCAGAAAATTATGTTTGGCTATTGGAAACATTTTTAGGGTGTATGGATGGCAAGATGCCGAAAAGAGTACTAACGGACGGTTGCAGATCAATGAGTAAAGCACTAGAAGCTATAATGCCGGGAATTCCACGTCGTATTTGCTCGTGGCACATATTGAAAAATGCAGTTGCACATATTAAAGCCTCAGGTTTCAATACAGATTTTAGAAAGTTTATTTTCAGGTAAAAAATTATATTTATGGTTTTAAGTTTACGATCCCTTTGATACTAATTTCATTACTGGTTTCAATACTGATAACGCGGTTTATATTTTTTTGTAACACACTAGATACTACGAAGAGGCCGAATGGGAGATTAAATGGAATGGGATGGTAAAAGAATACAATTTGGAAGCCAATGCATGGATAGAGGCACATTATGCAACTAGAAAGCAGTGGGCAGACACTTTTCTTCGTGGTCATTATTTTGGCGGTGCAAAAGCTACAGGCCGATGCGAGTCAATGAATTCTTTGTTGAAAAAAGACTTGGATAACAAAGTATCATTGTGGAAGTTTTTCAAACACTTTGAGTTTTCTCTGTCAATGTTACACTTCAACGAGATGGAAGAGCACTATAGAACCAATATGACCGAAACATTGGCCAACCAAACTTCGATGCCAAGTGTGGAGGATGATGTTTCTTCAATTTTCACCAGGGAAATTTATAAAAGGATAAAGCGGGAGATGCAACGCTCGGAAAAATATGTTACCATGACCGTGAGGAGAATCAAGCTGTTTGTAATGTAAAACCATTCGGGGGTAAAGTGGCAAAGCGCACGGTTACGATTTCCGATGATCGAGCAACAATTCAATGCGATTGCTATTCATTTGAGACGAAAGGAATTCCATGCAGACATATTTTTGCATCTATAAAGAGTTTGGAGATACTGAATTTCCCTGATTGTTTGGTCAATCGTCGTTGGCTGAAAGATGCTAAACATTTTGATTATTTAACCAACCATGAGGAAAGAAAGTACCCTCATCCAGAATCAGCTAGAAATTTGAGGTACGGATCACTTTCAAAGAATTGTGGTATAACTTCATACCTTGCTTCAAAATCAGACAAATCTTTTCAAAGGGCTATGCAAGTTGTATCTGCATTGAATGTGGAATTGTCCAAATACCCCGCAGAGGACGAGACCCAACATCGTCAAAATGCTGAAGGAACGTTTCATGATCCTGTTTTGGACCCCACTGTTAGCAAACCAAGGGGTCGACCTACCGTGGCTACTACGCTGAAATCAAAGCAGGTTGCTTCTTCATCAAAACCCCAAAACAAAGGCCAGACCAAAAGAAAAAGAAATACTCCTAACCATTGTAAAACGTGTGGTCGGACTGGTCATGATTCAAGGAATTGTCATAAATTTAAGGATGACGATTTGGAAGAGAACTCTGATAGCAATATTGATTAGTTCATCGAATGTCAATCTTTACTTGTTGTACCTTTTCATTGCTCATTTAATATTAGCTACAACATAATTTAGCAATGTTATATCTCATGGTTGTTATTTTTTTAGTAACTTAAAAAAACAATACAAAAAAAGGATATCTTTCATTTAATTAAACAATTTGCAACTCATACTCAAATCAGAAACAATTGTGAACAATTGAGTGAGACATATTACATAAAGAGATTACATCGTTAAAATAGTATATAGATTTTATTGATAGTTATACGATTCTGATATATATGGCATAAGAAGACATCTTCTTCATACTTATGTTTCAAAATTCTACAAAATATGTATACGTCTTCTTGATCATATTCCTCGTTACAAATTGTTGCAGTTTTCATAATTGAAGCATCAACACCTTTATATACCCATAGTTTTATCACTTCCATGTAGACATCATCTTGATCATACTCCAATCCCAAATTTCCAATTCTAATTGTATATCCCAAATCAGAAATTAACCGAATACATAATTATATAAATCAACTTAAATCCATAAGCTTATCTTCAATTTCATGAACTTGAATGAAGTTACTAATACAAATGGTGGTCGTAATCAGAAACCAAAATCGATTTATGAATCAAAGGAAATCGAAATACCTTCCATGTATTATATTTCGAATGAGAGGTGTTAACGATATATATTTCGAATCAGCCAGAAAAAAATTAACAAGAATGATATGTATTTATTATAACGATATGGATCTCGAATCAATCAGAAAAATTAACATAAAAAGACCGTAAAGAAAGATATGGATTTAGTATCCATGAGTAAGATTAATACAAAAATTATTATAGAACCAGACACCAGAGGTATAGCGATGGTGAAGAAGAAGAATTTAATGTGGTGAGAGAAACCTTTTTTAAAAAATGTAATAACATTTATTAAAAAACGTAATGGTATTTATCATGGAGAGAGAAATGTGTATTTAGGTAACTTGGTAACCTGCTATAGCAGGTCACCTATTGACTCACCGTGGGTGGAGACTCACCATTGAAAACTCCTCCATATATATATATATATATATATATATATATAATTCTTGTTTTTTCCGATCTTTAGATAATTATTATTTTATTTTTTATTTTTTTAACTGTTTTCATTTTATATATTTATTATAATGGTTACTTCATTTTTATTAGTTATATTCATTCCATTTTAATATTTATTATGATAATAGATTTTTGTTTTGTATTTTTTCAAAGTCACTTCTCATTAAAAAAAAGTGAGAAGAAAAAGAAATACATCTTGACACATTATTATTTATTTTGTTAGTGGTACAAATCAATTCATATAATATTTATGATACGTATATTTACTTTCACTATCATATATATATAGATATAGATAAATAATATATAAATTTAGAAAAAATAAAGAAGGTTGCACAAATAATTAATTCATTTCATTTTCTAAAAAAAAAAATTCATGTTATAAAACTCAGTTTAATAAAATTTTCTTTTTACTTTTTATTCATATTTTTATATTAAATTTTTGTAAGGTTAATTTATTAAGAAAAATTAAGAAATACAAAAAGAAAAAATGGCATGAATATAATATAATATAACCAAAACGTAACTGTATTTGGGGATAATGTGTAAAAATATCATTTTTTTTATGAATGTAAAAATATCCTCAATGTTTATATCTAATAGCAATTTTATTCTTAATGTTTAAAGTGATGTAATTTTACTTTTAAGATTGCCAGCTAAGGGTAATCTTACACCTAATATTGAAAAAATTATTCATCAAATTATTTTTTCGGTCATGAATATTATAATATACACTTTACATATGCGCCATTTTATCACTAATTAATAATAGATTACAAAACCCCCTCTCAAACAAAAGCTGCCTCTTTCCTTTCTTTTCTTCTTTTTCTAACTATTTTGTGTGATTTTGCAAGCCTTCTCTTTTGTGGATTTACTTTAAGGAGGAAGAAGGAAGTTCCTTCTTCCTCCTCTCGTCGGGTTAGATTTACTGTATTGTTTTTTATTGTATTTTTTTTAGTTTGTGTTTATATATTTTGTTAGATTTCTTTATCCGTTTAAATTGTATCTACTCTTTATTATTCTGTTTATACCTTTTTCGGATTTAGCAAGAGCGGAAACGATTTATTTTATACGTGGATCAATATATCTGCGTGGTTGCAACAGAAGAAATGACTTAGATCTGAATATTCGGAAGGGCCTAAATAATGAAGATTCGATTGCAGTTGCTTTTCTGCGGACTATGATTTCAATGAAGTATATGTGTTATTGTTTTTGTGTATGTTTTACAGTACCTTTGATGGATTTTATTGCTCTTTGCAGTCGTTTTCGTCCCATTATGGATTTTGTAAGGTTTTTTACCTTTTTCGTTTCTTGTTGTACTTGTTCTTTTCGTATCTAATGAAGATAGAGACATTTTCATCAAAAAAAAGATTACAAATATATGATTAAACGTGATTTTTTTAAAAAAATACATACTATATTTTATACAAATTGGACAAAAAAAATTAAATATTTTACCAAATTTAAAAATATTAATCTCTATTCTATTATTAAAACAAAAAAAATATGAAATCTTAATTGGTGTAGAAAAAGAACAAAATACGTGTGTTTTATAATGGAGAGCCACACGGCCCATCAGAACAAAATGGAGACCAGCAGGGAGAAGGATTGAGAAGCCTTCTCAATTGCTTCAAGACGAAGCTGCTGAGTGAAGCGATAAGGAAGTCAGGTCAGCAGCTGGTCTGACCAACTTGGAGACAAAGTATTTCCACTTAAGGAAAGGTTCAGACGAAGTAGAAAGCTGTCTGGAAGACTTTTCCTAAAATGTGGAGACACTCTGACCAGCTTGAGCAAAAGCAACTGATCCCTGACGAAGACAAAAGATGCAACGTTCTTATTGGCCGAAGACGCTGAGCACTGACCGAGTGAAAGCGACAGGAAGTCGTTTCCCTCCAACGGTTATTTCAAAATTTGAAATGACCGGTGTCTCAGATGTCACTATAAATAGGCCTTTCAAATGCTTCATTTGATGCAGATCTTCATCAAGTCGAAACACTGACCAAATACCAACTCGAAGTTCTGTCTTGAAAAGCAAAGCAAATTCTTACACCAATTCCTATTTTTTGTATAAAAGTCTAAAGTGATTCATTCATCTAAAGTGTTCTTAGTTTTGTTAGAACAAACACTTTATCATTTCTAGAGAATAAAAAGGAGAAGCTGAGTTGCTCGGTTATAGCACTCAACAATAGTTATAGTATTGAGTAGAAGAATAGAGGAAGGTACTCTTGTATACTCAGTAGCTATTTGTAAACGATTTGTGCTCTACCTTTAAAGAGCTTAGTAAAGGATTCAAAAAGCTCGGAAGGATTCCATGGACTGGACGTAGGCAAAGAGACCGAACCAGGATAAGTCTGCCAAGTAACATATTTCTAACCTTTTACTCTTTTATATATTGCTTGCTGTGTACTGCCTAGTAAAACGCTAAAAAGAACATACGCTGAGTTGAGTGATCTGAGAGCTGAGTTCAGGAATAGACTTAAGTGATATCTCCTAACTCACGATAGAAGCAGTCTTAGTCAGCAGTTGACTAAGCCTGCCTTTAATCTTACTCAGTATCGCTGTGCTAAAAGACTTAGTAAAAGTCTTTGTTAAAAAATACAAGTCAGCCTTACGTGCAAATTTTAAATAGTTCCTACCCCCCCATTGGAACTAACTTGTCACGTTACACAAGACCAACACAAATAACCCCTTAAATAGGTTATTTCAGGAGTTTTTTTTTTTTTTGCGCTTTAGTTAATGTATCAGTAGATTAGTTAGATGTAGCAACCGATATTTTGAAATCTTTTATTTTTGATGTAATATTTTGTTGAATGTTTTTTAGGGTTTAGGAGTTATTTGTTCTCAATAAGCAACTTGATGAGTTATTTATTCCAATTGAGCAATTTGATGGGTTATTTGTTTAAAATAAGCAAGTTGGGGGGTAAATTATCACAAGTCTAAGTTCGGGGGTCAGTTGCAGTATTGGAATAACTTGAGGGGGCTGGTAAGATATTAAGCCTTTTTTTATGTACAACAATTAATTCATATTTACTCCTCTTCAGCACTCTAACACATTCGCGCATCTCAGTCTCGGAAAGGAAAGGAGTTGGTGACTACCGGCCGCCATTTTTTGTGTGTTGCCGTTGACGTTGTTCGTCGCCGCCGCCGGAAGTTGGGGAAGCTAGGTATAGAGGTAAGCTTTTAATTTAAGGTTTTGATTTTAGGTTTGTGATTTTAGGGGTTTTGATTTTATGTTCTTAATTTTAGGGTTTTTGATTAAATTTAATTGATAATGTGATAGTTAAGGTCTCTAATTGAATTGATGATATTTAGGGGTTTTGATTTTAAGACTTATTGAATTGAATGTGATATTGTTAGGGTTCAATTGAATTTAGGCTTAACTTTTGATGGTTTTTATATGTGTATTCATGAAAGCATGGATGATACATTTATTTCAAAATCATAAAATTAGCAAAACTAAAATATATGCAGTAGATGCACAAATCAATAAATCGCCTTCAATTACAATTCTCAAATTCCTTATATTCGTCTACCTCCTTTTCCACATCATCAAGAACAAAGTACTCTAATCACTAAAATCACTTAAATACCTCCCACTCTTTCTTGGGGATTAGAAAAAAGGATAAAATGTTCTGTAAAAAACATTAAAGAAGTTGAATCAGATTATCAAGTGCAAACCCAAAAAAAAAAAAAACAGTGTGTGAGGTGATGAAGGGCAACAGAGGAAGCCATTTGCTTAATTGTCATATTACTCTCACATACAACTATTTATATCTAAGAATTATAAAACAATGACCAAAGATTGGGATTCAAGATGAAAAAATATATCTATAGGTTAAATCAGGCAATGAGCCTGGAAAGAAACTGATTCAATAATATGTAAAAAGCAGAAAATAAAATAATTCTTTAAACCTGATAAAATTAGATGTCAGTATTAAAGATATTGTTTTATACATCTAGTAATACATTGATCATTAGAACCATCATAAGTAGGCACTTTACATTGAAAATTCTCTACTTACAGAATTCTTCTCGATGTCAAAGTTGTCAGGATGGGAATATATAGAACCAGAGGAGTTATAACCCATGCTTGAACTAAGATGGGAAGAACATCCAAGCCATGAAAGAGAAGCAAGTCCATCAACCAAAGAACATAGAAAAAATAGCATTAAGAAAACCTCTAAAGCAAGATAAATAACTAAGAATTTTATCTTTTTAAAGATATAGATATAAACTTAAGTTGCATAATTCAAAAGCAAAAACTCAAGCATAAAAAATCAAATGGAGAAACCAATAACTACACACATAAGAGATATCAATAAATCAATCAATTCAAGCTCTGTACCTGAAAATAAAATCATTAATTAGTGGTAAAAATGAAGTCCCATAATGGAAATAAATAAAATGCAATACATTAAGAATATGAAAAACCATAAAAAAAACATACATTAGGACTTTAAAATAAAAATGACCTGAATACAAAAATCAAATAGAAAATCTTTTGTTTGATTAAGTTCATATCCAAATAGTTCAAGAAGTGTGAAAGTGACATTAGCTCATGGAATCAATATAAAAGAATATAGTAGGTCCCAACACTTTAAAAATTCAAAATATAACCCCAAACTCGTGAAGTATAACCAATCTCATTATTCATTCAGAGATTAAGCCAATTGCAAATGCAAGTTTCAATCAAAACATGTAATGCTATCTAATACCAAGTTCATGCCCAGATAGTTCAAGAAGTTTGAAAAAGACAGTTGCTCAAGGAATCAACACCCACCAAAAATATTTATACATATATCAGGTCCCTTGAAAACAACACTTCAAGAGATAATCCCCATTCAAGTTAATATAACCCATTATCTCTTCGTACAAACTAATAATTCAAGTCAACCTATTTTCCCTACAAGGGTAAATTCATAACTCTACCGTAAAAATATGTTGGAATTTTGGTATCGCGTTGTTGCTGTTGATATTGCTAAAGGAATCGCGTATCTTCATAGTCTGGATCCGCCTGTGAAACAAAAAGAGAAGAATAAGCAGAAACCATCAAAAGGACTAAAGAAAATGAATAACGCTGTAAGTGTTTGCATACTAAACTGGTGGAGCTCTTTCTGAGACTTAATAAAATCTGAATTAACTTAAGATTGAGTTTTGAAAATTAGATACCGAAAATTCAAACTGGATTTGTTCATACCTGCCTAAACCATTGATTGTAATCTATGACTTTGTCATTGAGCTAATAATTAGTACCATGATGAGAGGCATCGGCACACAAAGTAGGTGTTAGAGGCACAGATGAGAAAGAAGAGAAAAGATGCAGCATAGATATCCAGGGGTGAAAGTTGATCTGAGAAAGTAAATAGGTAACCGGAGAGGGAGGGATATGGAGCATAGGTATTTCACTTGTTCTTGCATCACTAATCAAGTATCAACTATATCTACAATGTCTAAAGCAGACCCAGCTACGACTTCATATAGTTTTTCTTAACTCTGAATGCTTATACCCCTTCCAATTTTCTTTTCCTTGGGCAGTGATCAGTGATCATAACTTATATAGGGGCAAATATATACCAAAACAACTTGTTTACAAAACTTTGCTGCTAAAATTTAAGAAATTAATAAATAAAGATTTTTATTTATTGATATCTAACACAAAATTATGTCCCTCATATTTACAGAAAATACAAACTCTACAATTTTATAGGAAGCGGAGCCGCTTGGAACATTATCTTCTTGATCAATATGTCCTTATTTTTAAGATACTAAAGCAAAACCTTTACTATACAGTCAACTAATGTTCAACTAATATTCAAGCTCTACAAAATTCGAATTACCAAATTATTAATAATCCATAAAGGATAATGGTAAACAAATAAATTGAAAAAGTGCAATAAGAGTGGACTGTGAGAGACAAAATAGTAAAGCTCTACAAAATTATATGAAGCAGTTCACAAATCATGATATCTATATGAACATTACCAAATTGAATTTGATGTAAGGCAGATTTCAATGATCTGAGGACATAATACTCACATAAAGTAACATAGACTTAGAAAATTGTGAAATTGGACCACTAAAAAGGGTTAGAACTTAGAACAGTACCTTATTGAATCCATGGAAAGAACATAGAAAACAAAGACCTGAAGCAACCTTAAACAACCCAAACGTTTGCAGTCTTTAGTCTAATAAAGATGGGCACAAACACAACAGTAATCAAATGAATTTAGTGATTTTGTTTTGGGGTTTCAACTGTAAAGAGAAAAAAAATGAAAAACATAAGACTTATCGTCATACTTGACAAAATATGAAGCAAAACTGGAGATCTGGACATGGAGAACGAAATTAGATACCCAATCTTGAATCTTGATTATGATGACAATAGAATGAGTTGAAAAGATGAATTTGAAGAAGGTGGTTTTTGCGAGTTGGCGGATCAGTTTAGGATGTGTGTATGAGAGAGAGGTTGTTCTAAAGGGAGTTTCAATCACTTTATGGAATGGTAGGTTACAAAGTAGATCAGGATTTCAATGAGGGAGAAATGTGGGAGAGGTTTGTAGAGGAGGAGAAGTTACGAAAATCCAAATTCAAATTCAAATGGAAGATATTGTTTTTGGTGAAATTTGATATAAAAAATTACTAAAAAGCAACTGGACTTTGATTTTGATTAGCAGCAGGAACTGACTGATCAATATTCTGGGAGATAGGATGGGAAGGAGGTGGATCCACATAGATATTGACCTGCTCAACATTGACTTGAGTTGGTGCAGGAAGAGGCACCTCAGGTTGAGCAGGATTTTCCTTAGCTTGCTTGTCACCTTGAGCAGCTAGGACTTCGAGTTCTTGCTCGGCTTGGTTTGGATTTTTTGGAGTCTTGGCGTGTTGCTCGGTATGAGTAACAGAGGCTTGTTTTTCCTGTGTAGAGGGCTCAGGATGTGATGAGAAGAACTTAAAGTGAGTAGTTGTAAGGTCTGTGATTTCATCCCTCAGAGGCGAATCATCGAGGAGGTCAATAGCTGGAGATTTGTAGGCCTTCTTCTTAAGCCTTCTTAACTTTTTGGTCTTTGGAGGAGATGGGTCAGCAGGAATGGAATCAAAAGATGATCCTATTTCGAGATCAGTGTTGAGCCCTTCCATGACTATTTCTTGCTCTGGGAGCTCAGCATCACCTGTCTCATCCTGTACGGCTAGACTTTCAACTTGCTTAATATTCCCTGTTTGTTCTTGCTCAGTATGAGCTTCTTGATATTGCTCAATATCCTCATCAGTATCATGCTGATCTTTATCACTGCTTAGTTCTACTGCTTCTTGATCAGCAGGAATTTGCTCAAGGTCAATCTCTTGGCTTCTGATATAGTGAGAATCATCAGGAACTGCAAAGCCAAGAGGAACAGCTTCAACTGGACTCAGCTCAGAAGTTTTCTTCTTCTTCTTCAAAGGGGTTTCCTCACGTTCTAGCTCCTCAGGCTCATCTTGCCTCTTTCTTTTCTCTGCTGACTTACCCTGATTAGCATCAATTTTCTTCCCTTTTGAGACAACCCAAATTTTCTTGGGGACAACATCAACATCCTTTGAGCTGGTTTGGATTGCCTTGCCTTGCGTTTCTTTTCTCGCTTGGTTTGGACAGCAGCTTCGGCTATAACGATATTTTCTTCCTGAGGTTGCTCATCATCAGCTTCTTCTGGAGCTTCCCCCTGAGCTTCCTCGATGACCCTTTTTCCCTTCTTGGGCTTGATAGGTTGGTCATATACTAACCCAAACAACAACGCAGCCGTAATTTCAGTTCCCACCGTTTCTGTTTCATTTATGAAGTCGATTTGGTGATCTTCAAGGATTCGGGTAATAAGAGAACCCAGTCTGAGCTTGATAGTACTCCGTTGGAGTGCTCCTACTAGAAATACGGGCATGTTGAGGGGGCTGTAGGTCAGCATGTGCCAAATGAAGCACTGCTCGAAATTTGAAGCGGGTGATGCTGCTTTGATTTTTGGAAAGATGAAGTTAGTGAGGAGATAGTGAGCCATCTTTTGGTTTTGACCCATACATGTACTGGATATTTCCCCTTTGTGACTTTCTGGTTTACAAAATGATACAGTGTGGTCAAGCTTTTCCTTAGTGGTCCTGAATTCCATTCCGGTGTTTGGAAGGTTTAGCAAGGTTGCGAGATAGGAAGGGGTAATGGTGAGCTTCTTACCTTTAACGTGAGTGACTAGATGGTCTGCATCACTTCCATCAACACAGAGGTTGGAGTAGAATTCACGTACTAACCTAGGGTAGGTTCTTCCAGCAATCGAAAAGAGTCCAGCCCATTCGTTTTTCGCAATCCATTCACAAAATGGTTGCTCATGTGTTATGAAGCTTGGAGAGAACCATCTACATCTGAGAACCTCATGATTCTTGACACTTGGGTACACCTTAACGAAGAATTTCTCATTCGGCTGCTTATCCTTCTTCTTCTTCTTTGAAGAGGTTGCTAGGTCAGTTTTGGGGTTTTTGTTTGGAGTTAGGTTATGATGACCTTGTTGAGGAGGAGACTTAGGGTTTTTATCGGTGTGGTCGTCGTTGTTACCGCCACCGGGAGGATTTTGGGATTTCGCCATGATTATGAATTCTTTGAGAGGATTTTGGGATTCAGAGAGAAGGATTTGAATGCCAAGGATTTCAAGTGTAAAGAGTGATAAGTGGGGATACTTCCACTATTTATAGAGGTGCTAATTGATCCTATTCGTTGAACTAGCCGTTTAACCTCAAGATTATCAACCGATAGAGATTCTGGCATTTATGACATGTTCGGTGCATGGGTTTTCTCATTATTTATTACGTTATCCTAGGTGGCTATTAAAGCGTGTGCTAGCATTTAATGTTTTAAATGGGTTTTACTCAGCATTAAGAATGTCAAACGTATGTGATTCTGAGTAGTTGGCTTTACGTAGGATAGTTGTTTGTGGACTTAGTAACTCAGCTTAGGAAAATCACTCTTCATGTATGTTTACTCAGCTTAGGGTGATTTTATGTCATTTTTAACTCAGCATGCAACAGTTACCAAAATATCACAAATCAGTCAACATGGTAATCACTCGACATTCAATTTAGCACATAGAATTATTGAAGAGGATTAGACATACCGATAGCTTCCCTTAATATGTTAAATTGCTCACGAGCCAAGGGCTTCGTAAAGATATCTGCAAGTTGTTCATTTGTTGATACGTAGGTCAGCTTGATCTCACCCTTGAGTACATTATCTTTGATGAAGTGATGTCTTATACTGACATGCTTCATTCTGCTGTGTTGGATTGGATTCTTAGATAAGTCAATGGCACTCTTGTTGTCACATTTGACTTCTATTGTTTCTGTTTTGACACCATAATCCTCAAGCTGTTGCTTAATCCATAGGACTTGGGCCACACAGCTTCCAGCAGCAACGTACTCAACTTCAGTTGTAGACAAGGCCACTGATGACTGCTTCTTAGTAAACCACGAAACCAGACAGCTTCTTAGGAATTGACATCCTCCTGAAGTGCTTTTTCGTTCTAGCTTATCTCGTCCATAGTCAGCATCAGTATATCCAATCAGTGTGAAGTCACTTGTGTTTGGATACCATAAACCTGCATTAACTGAGCTCTGCAAATATCTGAAAATTCTTTTTACAGCTATTAAGTGAGATTCCCTGGGGTCAGCTTGATATCTTGCGCAATAACATACTGAGTACTGAATATCAGGTCTACTGGCAGTAAGATAAAGTAGAGAGCCTATCATACCTCGATATAACTTGCTGTCTACTGACTTACCTTTCTCGTCAGCACAAAGGACCGTGTCAGTATCCATTGGGGTTGATATGGGTTTACATCCTTCCATATCAAATTTCTTTAACATTTCTTTGGCGTACTTAGACTGACTTATGAAGATGCCATTCTTACCTTGCTTGATTTGAAGTCCAAGGAAGAAGTTGAGTTCGCCCATCATAGACATTTCGAACTCAGTTTGCATCTGTTTGCTAAACTCTTTACACATAGAATCGTCAGTAGCACCAAAAATTATGTCATCTACGTAAATTTGTGCAAGTAGAGTATTTTTACCCTTTTTCTTAATGAACAAGGTTGTGTCAGCTTTGCCTCTGACATAGTTCCTGGTCAGCAGGAAGTTGGTCAACCTCTCATACCAAGCTCTTGGGGCTTGCTTTAGGCCGTATAGGGCCTTTTTGAGTTTATAAACGTTGGTTGGAAATTTTGGATCTTCAAACCCAGGAGGCTGACTAACATATACCTCTTCGTTTATAAAGCCATTAAGAAATGCACTCTTAACATCCATTTGATATAATTTAAAGTTCATAAAACTTGCATAGGCACACAGTATACGTATAGCTTCTAACCTAGCAACGGGTGCAAAGGTTTCACCATAGTCAATGCCCTCTTGCTGACTATAGCCTTGGGCTACAAGTCGGGCTTTATTTTTGACTACATTGCCTTGCTAATCTAATTTATTTCTAAAGACCCACTTAGTTCATATGGTCTTTTGATTCCTAGGTTTAAGTACTAAATCCCATACCTCATTTCTTGTGAATTGATCAAGCTCTTCTTGCATATCATTGATCCAATATTCATCGTGCTCAGCATCAGCAAAATTCTTTGGCTCATGCACTGAGACGAAGGCAACATTGCTGAGATACTTCCTAAGCTGATCTCTTGTCATCAGCTTGTTGTCAGCAGCATCAAGAATGGACTTCTCCGAATGTCCTCTTGGAATTTTTATTTCTTTGGGCAACGTTGAGTTGTTTGGAACAAGTGTTTCCACTATCTCTGCAGGAATAGATTGGTCAGCAAAGGTTATTTCAATTTCTTGCTTACCTTTGGTCAGCCCTTGTATTGATGACTCAGAGGCTCCATTTTGATCAGCGGAAGCTGAGCTTGGTTCATCTTCATTGAGCTGAGTTGACTTTCCTGCAGGGTCAGCTTCATCGAACTTAATATGGACAGACTCTTCTACAACTTGAGTTCGTTTATTATATACCCTGTATGCTTTGTTGTTAGTTGAGTACCCTAAAAAGATCACTTCGTCAGCTTTGGCATCAAATTTTGCAAGATTATCTTTTGTGTTGAGTATAAAACATTTACACCCAAAGGCACGAAAGTAGCCAATGTTGGGCTTTCGTCCTTTCCAAAGTTCATATGGGGTTTTCTTAAGAATAGGTCTAACTAAAGCCCTATTGAGAATGTAGCATGCTGTGTGGACAGCTTCACCCCAGAAATACTTTGGAAGCCTATTTTCGCTCAGCATTGTTCTAGCTATTTCGACAATTGTTCTGTTCTTCCTTTCAACAACCCCATTTTGTTGAGGTGTTCTAGGAGCAGAGAAATTGTGGTCAATACCACTGGTTTCACAGAATTCATCAAACTGTTGGTTTTTGAATTCTCCACCATTGTCACTTCTGATATGAGCTACTCTTAGGTCTTTGTCATTTTCAAGTTTCTTAATCAATGTTGTGAACATCTCAAATGTTTCATCCTTGCTACTCAGCAAGATGATCCAAGTGTACCGAGAGAAATCGTCTACAATGACTAAGGAAAATTTCTTACCTCCCAAGCTGAGTGGCTGGACAGGTCTGAAAAGATCCAAGTGTAGTAATTCCAATGGTCTCTTGGTTGAGACAATATTTTTACTTTGAAATGACTTCTTAGTTTGTTTACCTTGCTGACAAGCATTACACAATTGATCTTTTTCAAATTTAAGTTTGGGCAAACCCTCAACTAGTTGCTTTCTAGCTAATTTGGCAATAAGGTCCATGCTTACATGACCAAGTCTTCTATGCCATAGCCAGGAGTTATCCTCTTTAGACACTAAGCATATATTTTTAGAAAACTGTTTTTCTAAATTCAGCATGTATACATTGTCTACACGAGGGGCAGTTAAAATCAATTCATTTGTTTTTCCCTCGATTATTTGACACTGAGTATCATCAAATACAACATTTCTGCCGCTCTTGCAAAGCTGAGCTACACTCAGCAGATTGTATTTGAGACCTTTAACTAAGGAGACTGACTCAATAGTTGGGTTACCTCCGATAGTACCTGAGCCGACTATCTTACCCTTCTTATTGTCTCCAAAGCTTACACTTCCACATCGTTTAAGCTCTGGTGTGATGAACTGAGTTTCATCACCAGTCATGTGCCTCGAGCATGCGCTGTCTATATACCACAGTTTTGATTTCTCCACGCATCTCAGGCTCACCTGCATTTTAGACTATTCATCTTTAGGTACCCAATTCTTTTTGGGTCCTCGTTTGTTAGAACAAACACGTGCAAAGTCATATTTTAATTTGTGACGGCATACTTTGATAGTGTGGCCACTTTTACCACAGAAGTCACAATGAATTACCCTTTCAGGGTGATGTTGAGTGTGGTCAGCATTATTGTGCTGAGCATGCCAACATACCTTAGTGGTATGTCATCTTTTTCCGCAGAAGTCACATTGGACAGTCCGCTTATTGTACCAACATACTTCTCTTGAGTGCCCCTTTTTCCCGCAACAGTCACACTGTGTGAACTGTTTATGCTGACTAGTACTTGAGTACTCAGCATGGGATTTATTTTTATTTGAGCCTCTTATTTGGCTCTGTAGGGTAGTGACATCCTTTTTCAGTTTCTTTGAATCTGATTGGACCTCCGAGACAAACTTGTGCATAATTTCCATGTTGCTATGGAAAGTTGAGTTGTCTTGGAGAAGATATCGGAGGTCACTCAGCTTGACCTCTTCAATCTCATCACATCGCCTGCTGAGTCCCTTTACTTTCTTATTGCACTTTTTAGTTAGCGCATATAAATCACTCAGGGCGTTTATTATCTCATTTCTAAGCAACAGTAAGGGTTTTACCTCATTATTGTTTTCCTCCTGGTCAGTTTCATCAGAGAGGTCAGCTTGCTCAGAATAAGGGCGGTCAGCATCATCGGCCATGAAGCATATATTTGTTGTTTCATATGCATCAGCTTCTGATGAAGTTGACTCATCACTATCACTCCATATGGCTACCATAGCCTTTCTGTTGCCCTTCTTGTCTTTCTTCAGCATGGGACAGCTTGACTTGATGTGCCCAGTTTGGTGGCACTCAAAACATGTGACAGGCTTTGAGCTGTCCTTTTTATATTTGTTCTCGCTGGGCTCAGATTTGTATTTGTCATTTCTTCTGAATGACCTTTTGCTGTTCCTATCATTCTTCCTGAACAACTTCTTCATTTTCCTGGTGAACATTGCCATTTCCTCATCATCTGATGAGTCAGCTTTCATGACAAGTGATTTTTGTTTCTTGTCTTCTGACTTCTCTTTTTCTTCAAAGTTTTTCATTGATATCTCATGAGTCAGGAACGATCCAATCAGCTCATCGTACTTATACGTAGTCAGGTCTGATGCGCCTCACGGCGTTGTCGGTACCGCAAGGCTCACTAAGGGATAAGTGTACCCCGTCGTTATCAAGTAATAAAATTCTGGAAAAGTCCAGGTATCGTCCACAGGATTTATTTACCACAAGTATCGAATTACTTGGTCTCAGGTGTTATCTAGGCTTTGTGGGTTTTGAGTTTGTTTGTTTAAGTTAATCTACTTCTAGGTTGAATTATATTACTCTTAGCTAAGTTATCTAATTCTAGCTAATTTATTCTACGCCTAATTAAGTTAAACTACTCCTAATTAAGTTATACTACTCCTAGGTGATCTTTCACTAATGCAATTACCCGAAGGAACATGGTATGAACGATAATAATGAAGTTAGGTTATTAGGTCTATTGATTAAAAACCTAATCTAAGTCACTTGTATTCAAGGCGATTAACCCTACTTACCCTCCTGAAGTTCCTAGTGTGTGATTCCCTTGTAAGGCCGAAACTAGGTCTAAGGCTCAGCAATTTGGGCTTAATCAACTAAGAGGTCGTCAATCTCCTAGGCTCTGACTAGGTCAGATTCAGCTCACAATATGTGCCTACTCGATTTTGGGGCTTTTGAATGAGTTAAACCAATTGAATAAAGCGTAAGACAAAGATTAAACAAATAAGCATAGAACAAATTAAGAGCTAAAATATTATTAAAGATGAAGAATAATATCACAGGATACAATTAGCCTAGGATTCATAGACTGTATCAAAGAGTACAAACAAGGAAAGGTAAAAGGAGATACGAAAATCCCTTTCAAGGAACCTGTCTACTCTGCAATCGGCTTCCTAGGTCTTAAGGACGGGCCTTGAATATTCCTCGAGAACAGCTTTGAAGGAGCTTCAATGGGGGTCGAAGAAGATGGAGGAGATGGAGAGGAAATTCAAGGGGAAAGCTAAAGTAATTTACAATTAATGAAAAGATGCCTAATTTACATTGGAAAAATCCTATTTATAGGCGTGGTTCGGGCCCTTTTCTTGACCTATTTCGTGTCCTTATGCAGGTAGGAAGTCGTGGGGCCGGTCGTGGAGTCATGGGGGCGGAATTGGTCTTTTTGACCAATTCCCGCAGGTCTGCTCGCCGAGCAGGCACTGCTCGTCGCGAGCAGGCTCCCTGCTCGCCCGAGCAGGCCTCTGAGGGCTTGCTCGGCGAGCAGGCACAGACTGCTCTGCGAGCAGGAGCAGTGCCCGAGCAGTGCCTGTGCAGCTCGCCGAGCAGCGCCTGGGCTGCTCACCGATGCTCAATTAGCCGAGCGACTGCCGGGGGTCCCCGAGACACTTTTTTGCCTGAAATTGATCATGTTTTAACCTGCACACGCACATAAACTCTAAACAACATTAGTCCAAAGGCTAAATTGACCCGCCAATCGCTTATTTTGAGCAAACGCTTCGTTTGGTGCGACTTTTGACGGATCAATTAGCTTCAAAAGATAACGGAATTATAATATGCATGCCATTTTGGCCGTATTTGCCTAAATTGATCATAAAACGAGCCTGAACAACGAAAAGTAAATAAAACATTTCCAATTTCTAACTAACTCACACAAAAGCATTTAAATGCGAGAATTGCTCGTTTATTAACTAAATAACGCTAAAAACCGTTCTAAAACCGTACCTAAAGATATGGGTTTTTGACCCCTATCAAACCTCCTCGCACTTAAAACTTTACTTGTCTCCAAGTAAACTAAAAAACTAAACCTGCAATCACAAGCAAGCTAGAAAACCTCCCGGTTTGACTAGGTGCTTGACACAATTTCGAGCATCTGTAATTACATGCATTCGGAAATACAAAGTAGAGACACGATATCCAAAAGCCGCATTTCAATTATCATAGGTCATATGTTTTAAGAAAAAGGACATATGTTCAATTAAACGAGCTTGAGGGGATCGCTAAGTAAAACACCTCACCATAGGTAGTTCACTCATTTCACACAATTTTAGTGGCTAAAGTGTTTACTCTCGTCTTATGTTCTTGCTTAGGATTACGTTGATTTTGCACGTTCATCCGAGTTCCTCTACTATGCTATATGACTCCGATGATATCAAAAACAACCTCGAATTGGGGTTGTAATGTGGTTAGAGGGTTAAAGGTACAACAAGGGTTAATAGTTCTAGCGCTAGAAAAACAAAGTTAAAATGGCTTTAGCGAGTATGAAGTGACTGAGCTTTTTATTCGTTATATTTTCTTTGAGACGTTTTGATTTTAAGAACTGGGAGATAGAGTTCTCCTTCTTTTGTTCGTCTCTTTTCTTTTCTTTTTCTGTTTTTTTTCTCTTTTTTTTTGTTTTGGATCGCATTGCTCAATCACTTCTTAGCCTTTTGGCTTGCTACTATGATGCCATAAACAAGGATAAAGCGCTAGAAGAAAACAAAGGCTCAATTCGAGCTTTGCAAAAACTGGGTTAAGTAACAAACCAAGTGATGGTTTGCAAAAATTGGGTTAGGACGAAAGAAAAATCTACAAACTACAAAAATATAGGCTCAAAGGGGCTTCCTAGAGTGGATGAAAAAGAGAAAATAAAGTAAAGAAAAGGGTTAATTCTAATGAGGCTGATTTCATCGTCTACCATCTCAAATCATTGCATGTAGGTTCAACATAGTATTAGGTGCAAAATCTGTAATCTTTCCACAAGTCAAAGCATTCACACAAAAATGTCAAGAAAAAGAGCTTTTTGATGTTCGCTCTTGGGCTCAAATTCAACTCACAATTCTTTGGGTTTCAATTTTGTGTTTACTAGTTCTCCCCAAACTCAAGTTTAATATCACATGCCTTCAATTCTTAAGTTATCTACCTAAGTAATTATTTTAGCATTTCTTCAAAAGTAGGGTCTAAATGCAAACTTTAGCTCATGCTTTTACAGATACAAGGGTTGTGTCCTACACCTAAACTAGCTGTCATGCAATCTTAGATTCGGTTCTCAGTCCTCAAGGACAAATAATGAAGTTTAGATTTGAAGGAGGTTCACGGTTTTAGGTCCTAAACATGCAAAACCTAAATAAAACCCGAAAAACGCAAAACTAAACTAGACACGACGCAACAAAAATTTAAAAATTATACAATTTTTGTAAGTTTATCTACCCCTCCTCCTCACACTAAAAATATGCAATAAGTTCCAACATTGCATCACAAACCATAAAGTACAAGTGCAAAAAGTTAGGGTGGAGAAGACAACCTACTGATTTTATCGCAATCGCCAAAAACTTGATGATTTGCGGTGCCAATTTTTTTTTTATTATTTATTTATTTATTTCAGCTCCGTTCGGGAAAAAATCCCGAATCGTTGCTTATCTCGGCCGAGCAGCGGGCTGGGCGGTAGTGCCCAGCGGCGGGCTGGATGCAGTGCCCAGTGGCGGGCTGGGCGCAGTGCCCAGCGGGCTGGGCGGCAGTGCCCAGCAGCGGCCTGGGTGGCAGTGTCCAGCGAGCTGGGATGCCCAGCTTGCCGAGCTGGGCCGCCCGGGGCAAGTTTTTTTTTCAGCTTGGCAGGCAGAAGGTCCGAAAAAAAATATATATATATATATATATATTTTTAAAAAAAACGAACACTTTAAAAAAAACGTAAAAGAAAACTAAAAAAAACTAAACTAAAAGATCAATGTATAATCTAAATAAAATAAACCTGAAAAGTTTTATTAAAACTTGGGTTGCCTCCCAAGAAGCGCTACGTTATAGTCGGTGAGCTCGACATAGAATTCCCGCCTAGGTGTATGCTGACATTCGCATTAGGAATTCAAATTCCTGAATAAATAATCCATACTTGCAAAACGGATTATCAGTTTCAAAGAATTTTAATAAAAACAAATGACAAAATTTAAATAAGTTATGAAAAAATTTAGTTTGCTCCCTTTTTGATTCCCTTGGTAAATCAAAGAGAATGAAAATTTCTGGACTTGGAGCAAAACCGAACTCTTCTATTTTTGGATTCTTCTCTAGAGGCTCAATTTCAACCGATTCCTCAATTAATATTGAAACTTTTGGTTTCTCATAACTAGGGATTAGTTCTTCATTGTTAATGGGAAAAGATATTACCTTATCAACCTGACCTACCAAATTGGGTTCTTTAATTGATTCGTCCGTGGTTGAATCAACTAAGATCCCTTTTTGTATGCATAAATTTTTAATTGAGGCATACAAATCGTCAGTTTGATCTTCGTGAGTAGATAGAAAGTTAAGCAAATGCGTAATAGACTCCTTATTTCCATTGTTTCTAGCCATTTTCTCAAAAAAAGAAGAATCATTAAAAATAAGAATAAAGATTAAAAACAAATATTCACAAAAAGTATAAAGAATTATATATGAACAAGTATAAACGATATAAACAAGGAATATTCACAAAAGAATGCCTAAACTAACAAAACGACCTTTGGTTCGATATTGCAGAAGAAATAAATCTCCGGCAATGGCGCCAAAAACTTGATGCGCCTCATGGCGTTGTCGGTACCGCAAGGCTCACTAAGGGATAAGTGTACCCCGTCGTTATCAAGTAATAAAATTCTGGAAAAGTCCAGGTATCGTCCACAGGATTTATTTACCACAAGTATCGAATTACTTGGTCTCAGGTGTTATCTAGGCTTTGTGGGTTTTGAGTTTATTTGTTTAAGTTAATCTACTCCTAGGTTGAATTATACTACTCCTAGCTAAGTTATCTAATTCTAGCTAAGTTATTCTACGCCTAATTAAGTTAAACTACTCCTAATTAAGTTATACTACTCCTAGGTGATCTTTCACTAATGTAATTACCCGAAGGAACATGGTATGAACGATAATAATGAAGTTAGGTTATTAGGTCTATTGATTAAAAACCTAATCTAAGTCACTTGTATTCAAGGCGATTAACCCTACTTACCCTCCTGAAGTTCCTAGTTCGTGATTCCCTTGTAAGGCCGAAACTAGGTTTAAGGCTCAGCAATTTGGGCTTAATCAACTAAGAGGTCGTCAATCTCCTAGGCTCTGACTAGGTCAGATTCAGCTCACAATATGTGCCTACTCGATTTTGGGGCTTTTGAATGAATTAAACCAATTGAATAAAGCGTAAGACAAAGATTAAACAAATAAGCATAGAACAAAATAAGAGCTAAAATATTATTAAAGATGAAGAATAATATCACAGGATACAATTAGCCTAGGATTCATAGACTGTATCAAAGAGTACAAACAAGGAAAGGTAAAAGGAGATACGAAAATCCCTTTCAAGGAACCTGTCTACTCTCCAATCGGCTTCCTAGGTCTTAAGGACGGACCTTGAATATTCCTCGAGAACAGCTTTGAAGGAGCTTCAATGGGGGTCGAAGAAGATGGAGGAGATGGAGAGGAAATTCAAGGGGAAAGCTAAAGTAATTTACAATTAATGAAAAGATGCCTAATTTACATTGGAAAAATCCTATTTATAGGCGTGGTTCGGGCCCTTTTCTTGACCTATTTCGTGTCCTTATGCAGGTAGGAAGTCGTGGGGCCGGTCGTGGAGTCGTGGGGGCGGAATTGGTCTTTTTGACCAATTCCCGCAGGTCTGCTCGCCGAGCAGGGCGAGCTGCTCGGCGAGCAGGCTCCCTGCTCGCTCGAGCAGGAGCAGTGCCCGAGCAGTGCCCGGGCAGTGCCTGGGCAGCTCGCCGAGCAGCGCCTGGGCTGCTCACCGATGCTCAATTCGCCGAGCGACTGCCGGGGGTCCCCGAGACACTTTTTTGCCTGAAATTGATCATGTTTTAACCTGCACACGCACATAAACTCCAAACAACATTAGTCCAAAGGCTAAATTGACCCGCCAATCGCTTATTTTGAGCAAACGCTTCGTTTGGTGCGACTTTTGACAGATCAATTAGCTTCAAAAGATAACGGAATTATAATATGCATGCCATTTTGGCCGTATTTGCCTAAATTGATCATAAAACGAGCCTGAACAACATAAAGTAAATAAAACATTTCCAATTTCTAACTAACTCACACAAAAGCATTTAAATGCGAGAATTGCTCGCTTATTAACTAAATAACGCTAAAAACCGTTCTAAAACCGTACCTAAAGATAGGGGTTTTTGACCCCTATCAAGGTCCTGAGCTTCTTCCACTGTAGTCTTTTTGGCCTGCCAGCTTTTGGGGAGACTTCTTAAGATCTTCTTCACCTGTTCTTCTTCAGTGAAGTTCTGTCTTTTCAGCTCATTTATAATGTTGGTAAATCTAGCATTCATTCCCGAGATGTCCTCATTATCATTCATCTCGAACAGCTCGTATAGTCTCATATATTGATTTACTTTTGATTCCTTAACCTTACTTGTGCCTTCGTAGGTCACTTCAAGCTTTTCCCAAATTTCCTGTGCTGACTCACAACCTGAAATCTTATTGTATTCTGCAGCATCTAAAGCACACTGAATCAAATTATCAATTGCAAACCTAAAAAAAAACAGTGTGTGAGGTGATGAAGGGCAACAGAGGAAGCCATTTGCTTAATTGTCATATTAATCTCACATAAAACTATTTATATCTAAGAATTATAAGACAATGACCAAAGATTGGGATTCAAGATGAAAAAATATATCTATAGGTTAAATCAGGCAATAAGCCTGGAAAGAAACTGATTCAATAATATGTAAAAAGCAGAAAATAAAATAATTCTTTAAACCTGACAAAATTAGATGTCAGTATTAAAGATATTGTTTTATACATCTAGTAATACATTGATCATTAGAACCATCATAAGTAGGCACTTTATATTGAAAATTCTTTACTTACAGAATTCTTCTCGATGTCAAAGTTGTCAGGATGGGAATATATAGAACCAGAGGAGTTATAACCCATGCTTGAACTAAGATGGGAAGAACATCCAAGCCATGAAAGAGAAGCAAGTCCATCAACCAAAGAACATAGAAAAAATAGCATTAAGAAAACCTCTAAAGCAAGATAAATAACTAAGAATTTTATCTTTTTAAAGATATAGATATAAACTTATGTTGCATAATTCAAAAGCAAAAACTCAAGCATAAAAAATCAAATGGAGAAACCAATAACTACACACATAAGAGATATCAATAAATCAATCAATTCAAGCTCTGTACCTGAAAATAAAATCATTAATTAGTTGTAAAAATTAAGTCCCATAATGGAAATAAATAAAATGCAAAACTATTACATTAAGAATATAAAAAACCATAAAAAAAACATACATTAGGACTTTAAAATAAAAATGACCTGAATACAAAAATCAAATAGAAAATCTTTTGTTTGATTAAGTTCATATCCAAATAGTTCAAGAAGTGTGAAAGTGACATTAGCTCATGGAATCAATATAAAAGAATATAGTAGGTCCCAACACTTTAAAAATTCAAAATATAACCCCAAACTCGTGAAGTATAACCAATCTCATTATTCATTCAGAGATTAAGCCAATTGCAAATGCAAGTTTCAATCAAAACATGTAATGCTATCTAATACCAAGTTCATGCCCAGATAGTTCAAGAAGTTTGAAAAAGACAGTTGCTCAAGGAATCAACACCCACCAAAAATATTTATACATATATCAGGTCCCTTGAAAACAACACTTCAAGAGATAATCCCCATTCAAGTTAATATAACCCATTATCTCTTCGTACAAACTAATAATTCAAGTCAACCTATTTTCCCTACAAGGGTAAATTCATAACTCTACCGTAAAAATATGTTGGAATTTTGGTATCGCGTTGTTGCTGTTGATATTGCTAAAGGAATCGCGTATCTTCATAGTCTGGATCCGCCTGTGAAACAAAAAGAGAAGAATAAGCAGAAACCATCAAAAGGACTAAAGAAAATGAATAACGCTGTAAGTGTTTGCATACTAAACTGGTGGAGCTCTTTCTGAGACTTAATAAAATCTGAATTAACTTAAGATTGAGTTTTGAAAATTAGATACCGAAAATTCAAACTGGATTTGTTCATACCTGCCTAAACCATTGATTGTAATCTATGACTTTGTCATTGAGCTAATAATTAGTACCATGATGAGAGGCATCGGCACACAAAGTAGGTGTTAGAGGCACAGATGAGAAAGAAGAGAAAAGATGCAGCATAGATATCCAGGGGTGAAAGTTGATCTGAGAAAGTAAATAGGTAACCGGAGAGGGAGGGATATGGAGCATAGGTATTTCACTTGTTCTTGCATCACCAATCAAGTATCAACTATATCTACAATGTCTAAAGCAGACCCAGCTACGACTTTATATAGTTTTTCTTAACTCTGAATGCTTAAACCCCTTCCAATTTTCTTTTCCATGGGCAGTGATCAGTGATCATAACTTATATAGGGGCAAATATATACCAAAACAACTTGTTTACAAAACTTTGCTGCTAAAATTTAAGAAATTAATAAATAAAGATTTTTATTTATTGATATCTAACACAAAATCATGTCCCTCATATTTATAGAAAATACAAACTCTACAATTTTATAGGAAGCGGAGCCGCTTGGAACATTATCTTCTTGATCAATATGTCCTTATTTTTAAGATACTAAAGCAAAACCTTTACTATACAGTCAACTAATGTTCAACTAATATTCAAGCTCTACAAAATTCGAATTACCAAATTATTAATAATCCATAAAGGATAATGGTAAACAAATAAATTGAAAAAGTGCAATAAGAGTGGACTGTGAGAGACAAAATAGTAAAGCTCTACACAATTATATGAAGCAGTTCACAAATCATGATATCTATATGAACATTACCAAATTGAATTTGATGTAAGGCAGATTTCAATGATCTGAGGACATAATACTCACATAAAGTAACAGAGACTTAGAAAATTGTGAAATTGGACCACTAAAAAGGGTTAGAACTTAGAACAGTACCTTATTGAATCCATGGAAAGAACATAGAAAACAAAGACCTGAAGCAACCTCAAACAATCCAAACGTTTGCAGTCTTTAGTCTAATAAAGATGGGCACAAACACAACAGTAATTAAATGAATTTAGTGATTTTGTTTTGGGGTTTCAACTGTAAAGAGAAAAAAATGAAAAACATAAGACTTACCGTCATACTTGACAAAATATGAAGCAAAATTGGAGATCTGGACATGGAGAACGAAATTAGATACCCAATCTTGAATCTTGATTATGATGACAATAGAATGAGTTGAAAAGATGAATTTGAAGAAGGTGGTTTTTGCGAGTTGGCGGATCAGTTTAGGATGTGTGTATGAGAGAGAGGTTGTTCTAAAGGGAGTTTCAATCACTTTATGGAATGGTAGGTTACAAAGTAGATCAGGATTTCAATGAGGGAGAAATGTGGGAGAGGTTTGTAGAGGAGGAGAAGTTACGAAAATCCAAATTCAAATTCAAATGGAAGATATTGTTTTTGGTGAAATTTGATATAAAAATTAAAAAATTACTAAAATAATAGGAAAATTACACATCAGCAAAGTAAGTTCATGCTTTTAGTATATTAATAGATTAGCACCTTAAACTATCAAAATCATCAATCAGATCCTTAAACTAAGCAAAAATAATCAACTGAGGCCCTATTTTAAGCAAAAATTAATCATAAATTGAGGACTCATCGAAAGTCACTCGGTTGAACAGTTCGGACCCTCTTTCCAAACCCATTTTGAACCAACATAGCTATCAATTATTATACCTAACTTATGTTGGTCCCGTGTGATTAGTTCCAAGGGGGGGTTTAGGAACTAATATAACTTTTTCGCTAATTAATCTTTCTGACTTAATAATTTTGGTGAGTTTATTAACTCAGCTTTGGTCAGCTTGGCCGATCTTAATGTAAGACAGCTTTAGTCAGATGCTGACTAAGACTGTTTCACTTGAGAGTTGGGAATTGACACTTTTGTGGTCAGCTTCCAACTCAGCACTCCAATTTACTCAGTGTCAGCGTCAAACATTTACAGTTTATATGCTGAGTAAATATAACAAGCAACACATTCACATATATATATTTGAGAGAGTTAGAAATTACTCAGTATCACTTATCCTGGTTCGGTCTCTCCGCCTACGTCTAGTCCCCAGAATCCTCTGGGCTTTTAGAATCCAATACTGAGCTCTTTAAAGGTAGAGCACAAACCGATTACAGGCAGTTGAATATGCAAGAGTACCTTCCTCTATTCGTCTACTCAACTCCTATCAAGCGCTACAACCCAGCACTTAGATTTCACTACCACTAAGTACTTAATACCAAGTACTCAGCATACACACTCTCAATATTACAACTGATCACAAACTTGTTCCTTTTAAGATAAAGAACACTTTAGATGATTACAGTCAATTAATCTAGCATTTACACAAAGAATAGAAGGTTGGTGTAAGCTTTCTTTCTTGTTTTTGAGTGCTTTGAATTTGTATCTTTCTCACTTGTAATTTTCTGTAAATCGGCAAATGTCCAAGTGATATCTTTGTCCCTTTTATAGTTGTAATATGAGGATCAAATCATTTGAATTTGATTTGTCCGTTGAATCCAAAACGGCTCTTTTAGGGGACAAGCTTCTGGTCAGCTTCAGATGTGCAGGCTAATCATGTTTTCTGATTTCTTCAGATGTCAGGCTTGTCTTCTTCCTACAGACTTTGTCTTCTTGCGGCAGTTTGTCTTATAGCATCGAACAGTTGACCCATGTATCTTGGAATTTGGCTTTTGCGTAATTCAAGGCTTCTATTATTGGTGCTGACAGTTGTCGAATTTGTCTTTTAGCTAACGGATCATTCATGATGTCCTAAAGATCACTCAACTTCACTTCAATAATCATTGTCTTTGATTGTCACCAATTCTCATACTGAGTTCTTTTTCCACTCAGCTTCCGTGGTCAGCTTCGTTCTGTAGGATCTATTTCTTGAAGCAGACTTCTTTTGTACTGAGCTTCGTTTCACTCAGCTTCTTTGATCAGCTTCATTCTGAAGCTGTTTTTCTGAAGATGACTTATCTTCTCTTATGCTGAGTTGCTCTTCACTTAGCTTGTGTTGTGTTCTCATGCTGACTTTGTCCTGTCTTAATCTTTATTTTCCTTTTGCATTTATATTTATACTCAATATTGAATAAACAGATTAGTACAATTAAATCAAAGCACTTAAATTTAATTGTCTCTTAATCATGGATTAAACTTAAATGATTTTGTCAAATCAAAATCTTGTGGAAAGGTGTTTCAACAACTTACACCAATAAAAGCCATAAAGACCAGAAGATAAATTAGTGAAAGCAAATACAAATGTAATATCGCATATTTTATCATCAATTACCAATTGGGAGAATCACCACATTTGACTTTTTAATACTCACTAACATACTTAAATAAATTAAAAGAAAGCATTCAAGATCATTTCTCAATACTTGAGTCTAGAACAGAAGAAAATTGTCCAAAAAGAAGAAAACAAGTTCACATGTTATGACCAAGGAAATTTAATTCTAAGAAGTCAGGTTACTAGTACATTTTAGAGCTCAAAGATATTTTTTTTTTGTTAATCTCTTCATCAAATATTACTTTGAGCGAATGTTAGTGCATATGGATGTCAACTCTATATTCTCTATCCCTTTTCCTTTTAATAAGACTAATCTGAAAGCTTTGATCTATTTTGTTCTATGAGTTCATGAAATATTATTAAAATTATGATTTATGTTAACTTGTTATTTATAATACAGTAAAACAAGCTTTCTCTTGTCAATAGATAAACAATTATCATGTGTTTTACATGTAATTTCGATAGCTCCATCCCTACTGAACTATCCAATATTTAAAATCCAAAACAAAAGAATATAAGTTAGTAGCAGGTCTAATCCTTTCCATCCAAGCTTGAATTGAATCCCAACAAAATAGAGATTATATACAATTAGGGAAATTTACATGAAAAACACTTTTGAAAAACAAATCATTGTGGTACAAAAATAAACCTTGTGGTTACAACTGTTTTCGATCGGCACCTTTGGTTTAAAAATTTACAAACTGATATCTTGAGGTTCATTCCGTTAGCAAACACAAACAATTGACTAACGGTGTTAAAAAAATCAAAAGGAAAAGGGAATATAGTTAATTTATCCTTTTATTTATTTATTTTATAAATTAACCCATTTATTATCTAATTATCACAAACAAACCCCAAAATAAAAAATAAAAATCAATTACACAATTTTCTCCATTTGTCTTTAATTTCTTTCTTTTTCATCTTTCTCTCCCTTCTGTCACCTCCATTGTCTCCTAGGGTGCGGAGGTGCTACTGCCTCATATTCGCCTCAACTGGAGAAGATAGTGTAATTGATTATCTTTTTTATTTTGGGGTTTGTTTGTGATAATTAGATAATAAAGGGGTTAATTTATAAAATATAAGGACAAATTAACTATTTTCCCTTTGACTTTTGACTTTTTTTAACACCGTTAGTCAATTTGGCCTGTGTTTGCCAACGGAATGAACCTCAATGTATCGGTTTGTAAAATTTTAAACCACAAGGGTGCCGATCAAAAACAGGTGTAACCACAAGGTTTATTTTTGTACTTTTTCCTATTTAATATGTTTTAAGAATTAGAGTTTATAAATTAGGGTCTATGACATATTGTCTAAGGTTTAGTATTTATGAATTGATGTTTAAAATTGTTGAATTAGGATGTAAACATACTTTATTTAATATAGATAGAATATAATGATATATTCAAAATTAAGTTTGATAATCTGATTAAGTTGTAATTTTATACTAGTTAATTATGATATTCATGTAGGAAGCCCTTACAATTATTGCCACAAATAAAAAACTTTTAATCTACAACACTGCAACATACAAATGGCATACCAAAATGTAAGTTGCATTTCTTTATAGGACGTACAAGATAGAAGCTCTTATTTTGAGAACTGTAAAGAAAATAGTGGAGAATCCATCACCCTACAAGTAGAAAAAGCAAGAGAAATCAAATAAATTAGCATAGAAGAAAAACCCACTTGAACCCCATGAACATGCAGAAGCTTGAGAAAAAAAGTTCAGAGCAATTAACATCATACAATCAAGAGAATAAAGCAGAAAAAACATGAAAGAAAGAAAAAAAATGATACAATAAAATTCCCCCTCTCTCATTCAATCCAATTTCAATAAGCAACAAAAGCAAGACCAATATGAGAATAGTAATGCTGAAATCATATGTTCTGTCTAAGTTTAAATTTCTAGGAAATTAATGTTCATATCAATTGTTTTTGTTCAGTTGTATGATGTCAATAAAACTTTGTTATGTTGCCTTTTAATTGTGAAGTATTTCCGTATTCGTATATATATAGTTATTTTTGTTTTACCCGTTTAGAAAGAAGTCTAGCGATAAATTTTCTTAGTTGATTATTTTAGGTTGTTGATCAAGCATTTCATTTACAATATGAATGATAGAGGAGAACATAACAAAGATTATCATTCTACTCGAGAAAACGTTGTTGGCATTGAAAGTATGAGTTCGCTAATAGTATCAAACCAAACCGTTGATGAAGTTACCAAAATGATTTTTGACTCATTAGAAGCAGCACAATCTTTTTTTAGACAATATAGCAAACAAATGAGATTTAGCTTTCGAGTTCGTGATTCACAGTTAAATAAAAATGGTCTGCCGGGAATGAAAAATGGGTATGTGAAAAGGAAGGAACAAAAAGAAGAATTGACATTAATGAGCCACAATCGAGTAAAAGAAGGAAGCACAGGGAGATTCGTCAAGAGTGTCCTGCTTCTTTTCATGTGAAGTTGGATAAGAAAATCGATAAATGGGTGGTCAAAAGCTTTGTTCTTATGCATAACTATGAGTTAGCTCCACCTAAACATGTTCATTTTTTGAAAACTCATAGAAGCATTGTTGATGGTGACATGGAACAAGCCAAAGCAATGCATGATGTTGGTGTTAAGACGAGTAAAATTATTGACTTTATGGCACATCAGAGTGGTGGTTTTCAAAATTTGGGATATACCCCTAAAGATATGTATAACAATATGAATGTTGAGAGGAGACTGGATATACAAGATGGTGATGCATTCACAACATTGGGTTTTTTAGCTGCCAAGCAAGAAATGGACCCTGGATTTTTTTATAAGTACACAAGGAAAATGGACAATTGTGTAACTTATTTTGTTCAGATTCCATGTCTAGACTAGATTACTCTGTTTTTGGTGATGTGGTTACATTTGATGCATGTTATAAACGAAACATTTATTACACACCAGTAGTTACACTTATAGGTGTTAACAATCATTGTCAGTCAATTGTTTTTGCATGTGCATTATTAGAGGATGAGTAAACATCTTCTTATAATTGGATGCTAAGTACATTTCTAGATTGCATGAGTGGGAAAAAACCTCTTTCTGTTGTTACTGATGGAGATTTGGCTATGCATGCTGCTATTAGAGAGGTTTTTACTAATGTCAAACATAGACTGTGCATCTGGCATATTCAAAGGAATGCAACTAGTCAGGTAAAAAATCCTAATTTCAAGACCGATTTTAGAGATGTTAAATCCTATGGAGGTCTCTGAATTTGAAGAAAAATGGACATCTTTGGTTTCAAAGTATGGGCTGCAGAATAATTCTTGGATTGCACGTATGTATGATGATCGTGAGTTGTGGGTTGAGGCATATTTTAAGGGCTTTTCCTTTGGAGGTACTAGAACCACATCTAGGTGTGAAGGATTTCATTCTTTTTTGAATGATTATATGAACAAGAATTTGAATTTGTTAGAATTTTTGAAACAATTTTATAGGGCATTGGATAAGATTCGTTATAATGAAACCGAAGTTGATCACAAGGCATTATATTCTAATCCTGTATGTGCACATGTTCTCAAAGTATATGAAAAGCAAGCTGCTGAAAAATACACACCAAATGCTTTTAAGAAGTTTCAAGTTGAGTTGAATAACGAATTTGTTTATCTTGCGAACGAGTCTGTGGAACATATTCACAATGAACATATTTATCGGCTTACTAGATGGAGAAGTGGAAGCCGTAAAAAGACAGTAACATATAATTCCAGTAATGAATCAATCAAGTGTTCTTGTAAGCATTTTGAATCGTCCGGATTCCCTTGTCGATATTCTCTTTATGTTATTAAGTTAGAGGAAATGAAATGCATTCTGGATTCTTGCTTCCTACAAAGATGGACTAAAAATGCCAAAACAAATTTGTTAGATAAAGATACTACCAATAATATTTCTGATGATGTCTTGTCTAAGATTCGCTATGGTTCTTTGACTTCTTCTTGTAAGATAATATGCAAATTTGGTTCCAAATCCAGTACAAGCTTCAAAGAAGTTAAAAGTGTGGTGGCAAATACTGTTAGACGTTTTGAATAAGAACATCATTTGCATTTGGCTAGTTCACAGTTTGAAGGAATTCATGACCCAAAACGTGTAATAACTAAAGGTATGCGTTCTAATCATATTTCAAAAAGTACATCAACAAGGAAGTGCGGAAATTGTAAAACGCCAGGGCATACCAGACGAACATGTCCTATGAGGATAGGGGTTGATCATACTGTTGTTGCAAGTAATGATGAAAGTGATCATAATGATATTGTTTCAACCGATTGAGACACCCAACAAGACGTATTAATAACACAATCAACTCAGGTTTCATTTAATAGTTTTGCTAAATTTGTAATTGATTCATTATTTTGTTATATGTGTCTTATGTATTTCTTTTAATATGTAGGATGCAAGGATTATTTCATCTCAAAATATGATGTCAACCTATGGGAGTACCGATTTTCATTTTAAGGTCAGTAATTTATAGTAATTAAAAATATTTTGAGATGATTAGTAAGTAGCATTTATCAATAGCAATTTATTACTTTTTTATTGGTTTGAAAACAATAATTTTTTTAAGAGGAGGTTGAATCACAATTGGATGTTAAGGGCACAAGCAAAAGAGCTTGAAGTGTATTAGGAGATATTCATTTATGAAATTATATATTTTTTTTTGTTAGTTCCTCTAGAATTTATATTTCAACTGATCGAGACGTATTAAATACATTTCATTTCTAGATCTGATTTCATCATCAAATCAGTATGAGAAGTTTAACTGCTGATATCAACAGAAAATGCATTTAAATAATTGACCACACAGATTTTTTCCCATTCAGTGTGCATGATCTTAGGAAACACAGATTCTCATTATAGTTTAGCGTATTTTCTGTTTTAAACTGGGTTGTTTACTGTTGAATTACATTCTTCAATTCTCTCTCTTTTACTACTACTTATAATTGGGTGTAGAGTCTAGAATGTGTATTAATTTCATGTGTTTTATGGTTGTTTGTTCTCTCTCCCTATATTATTATTATTAGTAGTAGTATTTAATTTGGTATAATGATTTGAGATTCTGACCCCGATAACAGTGGCGGCCAAGTCCACAATGAGCTTCGAGAGCTCCTGTCAAGCTTCCGCTCCTTAGGATCTCGTCTTCCTTTCTCTATTCTCTTTTATCCCTTTTCATCGTCTTCCTTTCACTCAAACGAGGTATGTTGTCTGTTTTGCCAATTTTTTATATCATGGATTCGTATCAAATTAAAGAGAAATTAGGTCCATAGATGGTGCAGAAATGGGGGAAGCTCTTACCGAAGTATCCTTAATTTATGGCTGGAATTTTTGAGACTGGTAATTGGTTCAATTGATATGAATTTTCATTTTAATGGGTCTATATTTTTTCGAAATTTCCGCAATCAAATTGTTTAGGTTTGAATTTAATTTATTATTTCAACATTTTTCTAGGCCTGATGAGCAGAAGTTAAATGAGAAAGTTGTCAATTGCATTCCCAGAGAATGGAGTCATATGCCTTCAGGTGAGTTTAGTTTAGATTTCTAACTTTTTTTTTTCGAATTTAGCTCAAATTGACAAATTTCACCAATGTGAATATAACTCTACCACCTAGGTTTACTGTCTTCTCTATAATACACTCTGTAACTCTCACTTGCAAGATTAGATTATTCTTTCCAAATGAAATGGTACAAAAACATACAATTAATTGTTATTGATGTTGTTCAACGATTGCAGCTATCAGTGAAAATACCACATATGAGAGTTCTGTTCCACCATTGAGAGAATGCCTGTGCATCCTCCTGGTGCTAATTGTATACTATTTAAAGAATTTGAGCTGTACGTTTTGGTTTCTTCTGTAATTGTTTACAGCTGTTACTATTCGTGAGATATCTTGTTTTGTTTTTATTTTGTTTTTAACTGGTTTTATCCTTTATTTTATGCAAAGCTAGCAAATGGAAGTTGGAGGAGTTGTTACTCTGATGGTTAGAATGGCATGCACAACACAGTTCTTATCTAGTCAATCTCTTGAAGTTGTGGTTGACATTTTCCTTTTTATTATGATCTGCATTCATGTCATTTTTTCATTCGTTCTTTTCTGAAATGATGAATAATTCTGACTAATGAAATATGCTGAATTCCTTATGATGTTGAGATCAGCGTGTTTTACTTATTGAAATGGAGATCTTTACTGAGTCATTTTGGTTTCTTTTAAAATCTTGCATTAGAGGATTTTTTGGAAATCTCTTGTTTGTAAATATATGGTTCTTAAATGTTTTTGGTAATTTGTTTCTTAAGCCTCTACACTTTCCTGATGTCCTTTTTTTGTCCCAGATTTGACATAGCAAATAAGAGAAGTACATCCAAGGATTATTTTCTTCCATTGATGATAGCCTACGGATTTGGTAAGATGCTTGATTCATTTCTCCATCTTATTCAATCCCACTTCTATGAGAAAAGTTGTTTTTAACTGCAATATTTTTTGTGGCATGTTTCTGATATGTTTTGTCTTGCAAAGTTAGATTAAGGAGTAATCATTTTGAAATGTAAAAACAAATCTATTTGCACCCTTCAATGTTTTCCTTTTTATTGTTTTTTTCATAAGTTGATAATCCATGTGCAATGTGAGGCAAATTGCTGAGTTGTTATTGTTCGACTTCATATTGATCCACATCTAAAAATTTAACGTGGTGGAAGATGTTGGACATTAAAATTTTAGCCTTTTCTATAACTCAAGCAGATATGTATTTGTTGATTAGTCATGCATTTAATCCTATGTTGACTTATACTTTTCTGGTGTTCCAAATTATGAGCATTTAGTTCTCCAAATTAGGAATCATTATAGTCAAAGAGTCAGAAACATATGAGCACTGTTTAAATAGCAGTTTGGTGAGCATGAGGAGTTCATTTGAAGAACTCGCATCTACACAGTTATTACTTTTGGCAATTTTGCCTTTGTCTTCTTAGTTTTATGCATTTTAGAAGTTTTGGTTTGTAAGCCCTCAAAAGATTATGACAAAAAGGTAAGTTTTTGTCATCTTTTTTTTCTCTTTCTTGTTTTGTAGGCATTGCATTGGATAATGTGAAGTATTTATCTGCAAACAACTTTTTTTAACACACAAAAACTGCACTCATTGTTTCAATTATTGTGCATTGAAAAACACCTTGTGAAAATTATATTGTTTAGATAACCTTGTTCATCTGCCCCTGTTGTGACATTTCATTGGAGTATTCTATTTTTTTTCCTGCTCAATTATATGTAATTTTCTAAGCTTATATGTGTCTGTGTTTCTAAAATTCAGGCTACTATAATATCGATTTTCTATAAAAACGATGTATCTTGAAGATCGAACTATCAGATTGCAGCTATGGTATGTATTATAAAATATTATTGGATAAGCTGGAATGTAATATAATAAATGTATGAGCTCAATTCAATCTAAAAAAATTGGGAAAAAGAGTCATTTGCGTCGGTCCTATAAAAGGGTCGATGCAAATGAGACTACTCGGCTCGGTTCGGTTACAACATTATTGTGCTAAATTCAAGTTCATTTTCTGAAACATGCACTTTTGCTGCTCATTCTAGTTCTTCTTAATGATTCTTTGAGATGCTTGTGTGTATATGGTGCAACTTCATGAGTATTGAATAAACTACTCAACAAGTCAATAACTTGAATGAAATATCTAAATTGGCATGGGTTCAGATTAATTAATCTGAAATTCTGGAGTTTTATTTTCAAATTATAGATTTTATTTTGTAGGTGTTGAACAATTCTGAGATGGAAACAACATGCGCTATATGGTACTAAAATCTGGAACGCAATGGTGATTTAGCCAAAATTTCATTTTATCTATTTTAGTTTGCGTTTTGAATAATTATGAAAGACAGTCACTATGTTGACACGTGTTTTTGTCGTTTTGCAATCCAGTTAGGAGAGAGATTCGAGGTATAACAATGATATAGTCACCTCATTTTGTACAATGTCTTTTTTATGCAATTGAATAGAACTTTCTTCTCTTTTTCTATATTTTCTTTTCATCTTTCTCAGATATCATTTGCTAATAGGACAGTCAAAACTTACCTGACCTTACCATCTTCTCGCCATATCCAATCATGTAACTATGGCAGATAACACATGATTTCAGGAAAATATAAAATCTTTGGTGAAAGGTATGTTTACAGAGCATAAACAAGAAACACAAGCAACTGTTTATATGATCCTATAGCTAAACCGCAAGTCACCATTGTTAACGAGAGACGAATGCCACTAGTTCTTTTGGTTCTCACACCAGAAATCACACCACTATCAATCTAAACCCAAATTAGACCTCACAACCGCAATATCAACTATCTACTTGATTTACAAAAGTCGAATTCCCCAAATTTGATGGAACATATCCGGAGGGATGGCTTTTTCGCTATGACCGATTCTTTCAGATTGATCTCACTCCACCAAGCTCTATCAGCAGCAGCATTCAACTAATAGTGAACCAATATTTTCTCAACCTTTTTTGTGCTGAATCAAGAGAATCAATTTGGTTTATACTTTATACTGCTAGTTTATTACATGACATGTAGATATAGCAAACAGTAATAATATAAAAGCGTAGGAAAAAGCAATAGAAGCTTGATGCAAGCATTCCCTCATCATAATTGTGGGTATGAGAAATAAGAATATTGCTAATAAAGTTCGAAGATGTTAGCCATAACTTGAGGAATATACTATACAAATGAGTTAATAAACAATATCACTCTGGGAAGATTCTCAAGTAACAATGTACAAACTGCTCCAGGAACAAAAAGTGATATCATAGAAAATAATATCTTAGTAACATACAAGAAACTGATTCCTGATTCGGGAACTATGTTTGCATGACATGAGCTACCAGTACTCCGCTGAAACAAAAAAGCCAATAACATTAGTTTATGCCAAAAAAACGCTTGAATCACGCTATTAAACAAAAAAATGTAATGCTATAGACAATAACCTTAGTAGCTGAGATGTAATGCTATGGATTTTTTTTAAAAAGTTTCAAATTTCAGTCAAAATGAAATCTCGAAAGTTTAAATCTGAGCCATGTTCTCATGTTTATCTCTACCTTAGTTCAAAATGCTTCATATGAAAGTTGACAAATTCATTGGCTACGTTTTTGTGAAGCAACCCAAAAATAATAGTTATTTTGGCTAAGCTATAAAGTATTTAGGCAAAAACAATTTGCATAGTTGACATAACAATCAAATGATTGTAAGAAGCATACTGAAACTTCATATGCGAGAATTTTGGGTAACTTTTGGCTGTAGATCCTTCAATTCCATTTGAACTTTTGATGTTGTATGTAGACCTTTCGTAACCCCGTTCATGTAATTGTAATTAAAAGTTGCATATACAACTTCAGTGCGTTGAATATTCGAAGAATTTGATATAATCCAATATAAAATCTCACGCCGCATTTGATTAGATTCCTTATCTGCCTCCTACATAAATAATTTACAGTACTAATGTCACTAAACATCATAATTTACAGTACTAATGTCACTAAACATCATAATTGACAAAAGGGATCTCCAAGAAACAATGGCGCATGTATTGTAATAAATAAGCCCCACAATTGAAGCTACAAAAATATAAAATTCATAACATTGATTAAGAAATGAAATTTTAGAACAAAGAATACAAAACACATGTATTAAAGAAAGAAACAAAAGTTATACTTACCCATTTTGTTGTTGAAATGTATATTTAGACTTAATTGGATATGTACTAATAAATGAACATGAATTGATCTCATTTCCTTGAAATTGAGGCAGTGAGAAAAGATTATCCATGAATACTAACTGTAAATAAACAATTAAGGTTAACAATTAATTTGAATTAGTATGATAGTAAATGCTCTAAAACAAGTATATTTAACAATTTTTTAATGAAATAAGGTCATAAGAACATTACCAATTTTTTAACTGTGGACTCTCTAACTGATTGGTTCATTGCTCGAAGAGTGTCATATAGTATGACTTTATTGTCGTTAAAATCTATCACCAGTAAATACCAATGCATGTTCGCCTCATTTATTGGTATGAAAATTTATTAGACATTAAAAAATAACCGTAAAATGTTGCGAAAATAATCGACGCATTGTCATTTTCAAAATAAACAGAAAATTTAAGATAACTTGCTTGCTCAACATCCCCTAATCGTGTCATGTATCTATCATCTTTCCATAAACATTTAATAAACGTGTCCAATGGAGGTTGTACTTCTTGTAAAACTAGTTGCTAAACAAATAAGTTGAACATTGAGTATAATAAATAAATAAATAATAGTTCCAACTTATATTTGATACATACCGAAAAATATGCAGGCATGTACCATCTCTTCCAGCCTCTTTTCTCTTTTCTCTCTTCAAGAGTTAATGCTTTTGCCATTACATTTATTGCCTATATGATAAAATATATTAAATTGGTATATGTTCAATTTGACTAATGTAAATGAGACACATGCATACATTTCTTACCCCTGAACATATCCATTGTTTCGGGCGCAAGCTTAATAATTCCTCCATAGTGGCATGTACATCACCAAAATCACAAGGGTTGGGACATCTGAAATAATATATATAACTTATTATGTATATACAAGCCCAATGAGAAAAAATTCAAAATGATAATTGACATTTCAATTGTAATTCATTACCTCATCACTTGTTGCTTTTCAAATATCAAATCACATATATTATTTATAGGATCGTCTAGCTCTTCAGGAGACATTTCCAGATCCTTATTACTAAGACTCTCTTTATATATAATTAAAATGTGTCAAACTCCTAAACTTGTATATGAAAATCATATATTTTAGTTAGTAAAACATCAAATACAATTTCTTACCCTAACTGGGGAACATTCCCTTTTCTTTCTTTTACTTCCACTGCTTGATTCAACTTTCACAAAAAAAAATGGGATTGTTTTGATTGGACAATTTTGGATTTATTGCATTCAATATGTGCTTAGGTGCTCCATCCATAATAGATCCTGAGCTCGATATATGAATTGGAGAACAAGTCTACATGTGAATATTATCAGACCAACACTAGTTGAAATAATATTCATTTACAAAATTATTCTGAAGTGCAAGCTTACAAACAATAGAAAAATATACACACCTTTTGACATGGTTGCTGAGGTGATTGTTTCTTTGATTTACGCTTCTTACGGACTCTTGTTTGTTTAGCAGCTCCTAACACTTTACTAAAAAAAATTGGAGTGCGTTCCTCAACTGGAATAAAATTTTCTTTTGGATCTTGCAAACAAAGTTCTTGTTTCAATATTCCCTTCAACAATTTTTTAGATCTGATACTTCAGTAGATAGATTATGAAAGGCTCTAGAAGAGGAATCTGATGTAGTAATTGTTATTTGATCCAATTTCAATAGCACACTACTTTTGAAATCTCTAACTTCATTTCTTAAATCAACAATTTCAGTTTTCAAGTTTTTAACACCAGTGACATTTTGTGCTTTTTCAATACTGGTATTCAAAATTTCAAGGTTGTAATGTAACTCTCCAACTGAACTTTGATATCTTCCGTTGCCACATGAATATCGTTTTTAAGATCTTGGATCACAATGTGAATATCCTATGTAATACAAATCGATATTAAATCATATTCATAATTTATATTGACTTTTAAAGTTAGAAATACCATTCTTAGGAGTTAACTCGCATTGCATTTGCAAGCCTCTGTACTAGTTCCATATAAAAGTTTAACCTTACAAAACATCGCAATAAATCAATTATTTCAACTGTCGGTTTAATATTTACAAATTCCAAATGCACGAATAGTGAAATGATATAAATATACTGCATACCTTTTCACTCTGAATTCTTCCCATCTTCAAAATCGTATTGTGAACTTTATTAACAACACTAGCATCCCAAAGTTGTATTATTGGAATCTCTTATTTGCTCATTGATAAAATTGGATATCCAATAGATGTATGTTCCAAATAAAAAATCTATAAATTTTATAAAAAATAAAACTATTATTTTTTTTAAATCACAAACAAGGCAATCAATATTAAATAAAAAATTAATGGAATACCTGCAATAGAAGAATACAACCATTGATTCTCCGTTTACCATCACTATAATCACTTCCATTAAACTTTGAAAGTCCATCTTGAAGACACTGTAATGTGTACTCAGCCCAATTCATACTTCTAATTTTAGACATGTCATTTAAAAGAGCAAGATTTTTTTGGGGAATGTGCGTACTTGAAGATGAGGCAATAATTATACTAAGAGCATAAAAAAAACTTAGCTTGGAATTCCTCGCCACCAGGTAAAGTTTTGAGCTCATCGTACAATTCTGTGGCATTAATCATTTTCTCAGAAATATTTAGACGACTCGAGATATTAATGTCATAGTCACCTAAGAACTCTTTAACATCTTGACCTTTTGAATGCAGACCTAAAATTCTTTCAATATCTGTAGTAGCAAGTTTTAATATCCCTCCATGAACATGGAATTCACATTTATCTGCATCAAAACTATTCGCAAGATCTACAATCAATTTATTTTTCAAGCTCTGACTCGGAATTTTAAGAAGACCATATAGTCTAAGTTGTTTCACGGCATCGTTCTTCTGTTTATCAAAACTCAATACAAGTTTCACAAACTTACGGATAGAGCATTGACTTTCGAAATATACCTGAAATTTTTAATAAATATCTATTTTAGTGATTGTCTTGAATTTATTTCTTTTATCATATTAATAACAAATTAAACCACAACTACATTTTTTATAAAAATACAATCATCTTACAAAATAATATATATATATATATATATATATATATATATATAATATCATACATACCTTAGAAGATTCAATGTCGTGTTTTTTACCCTTCATTTTCTTCGAAGGAGTACTCCTGGAATCAACATTTCTTTTCATCATACTACTTACAAAAGATTCAAACATATAATTTTGGATTGAAGGGAACTCAACTAAATTATAAATTCAACACATTTGTTATATCTAGACTAAGAGAGAAATATAAATTCGATAAAATCACGACCAGATAGAAGAGAAAGACAAAAGTGTCTGGAATAGAACGTAGCAAGTAAAACACTTATGTAATTTTATAAGAATGAAATATGATGTGTGCTTATATTATCTATTCAAAAAATAAAGTACATATACTTTGTTTTAAAAACTAGTGAGGATCTAAAACCACTTCATCTGAATTCAATTTCATTATCTATAAAGTTGTGATCCATCACTAGTGGAAAAAAGGCCATTTGCACTGGCCATTTAGGGCCATTTGCATCGGTTTTTGGGCGATGCAAAAACTCTCGACGCAAATGAATTTACGTGTGCCTTTGGCCGATGCAAAAGGTAGAAGCATTTGCATCAGCCCTTTAAAATGGTCGATGCAAATGAGGCCGCATTTGCATCGGCCCTTTTAAACGGCTGATGCAAATGTCATTTAAAAAAATAATTTGGATTGAATGGAGCTCTATAGTATAGCAAATAGCTTTGATTCATATATATTAAATGGAGAATTTTCATATACGTGTGTATAATTGGGTAGCTTGAAAATATACCAAATAGTTTTGCATGGAATTTCGAATCTAATAATACATTAGAAGCCTTAAAATCGCAGCAGTATATAATTTGACGGTCAAAATCATGAAGGAATGAAAGTGTTTAAGCAACATCTACAACTACTTTCATCCTAACATCTTAGCACAATGATCGCGAACCACCTGATCTAACAAATTAATAAATACACTTAAGCTGCAGCAGCTACACACATTATTTATATCCATTAACAACAATTCACTTTTTCTAGAATAGGCCTTTTACAAAAATATAGTAGGGAAATTGAGAATACAAATTATTGTGGAGTATATATTAATGTTGAAACTTGAAAGTTGAAAAAGGAAATGGAAAGCACTTTACATTTTGCACGTGAATAACTCCTTTCCTCCTTTTAGGTTCCATATCTTGTATGCTTTAAAAATGATCACATCAAATAAAATGGTAATATAGTATTATCAAATTAAAATCTCATACTTCAAACTAGTCCGATAAATTTTTTTTTTCATGCTCATGAACATAATCTCCTCTCCAGTATCAATTACTCAAAAATAACCTAAATATTGTGGCTACAATTAATCATAAAATGGAAACAGATTCAATCTCTCCAAATGTAAGCCAATAAGAATTTATTAACAGATATGGCATAGACTGATAGCTGTTAAAGTAATCAAAAGGTAGGTAGAAGAGAAATACAATCAGTAGACAGAAGTACCTTGTAAAGAATCAACTTTATGTTTTTTAACAGCAATAGGTAAGCAATGTCCAGACCTAGTTGGAACAGGGGGTTGAAACTGATAACTGATGACTAATTTGAACAATAATTGACCCAGCAGCTCCAACTTCACTGCAGGCCTAACATAAGGCAGTTTTACATTAATGCTATCTCATAGGTCACAAAAACCAAAGTTCTACATTATGCAATTGCCTATATGATGTCAATCGCCTGAATCCTTTACAGACATCTAAAGGTTATATGATCTAATTGGTTATTGAATTCACATCTTCACTGATAAATTTTACAATTTCCAATGGCAATTGCTAAACAAACTATTATTGCATAAGGTTTTATGTTAAATTGAGTTTAAGAATCATATATAATCCATTGAACCCCAATGAATAACATAGCAGAAAAGTCTCTAATTTCTTTTCTAATACTTGGCTAACTTATTTGGCTTCCATTCATAGTCAAAATTCATGCAGATTATGTGCATGCTTCACCTATATAGGTCTACATGGTCATAACCTCTATTTTAATTCAACTCTAAAATCATATTTATATATCTCGGAAAATTTCTCCAAATCTCTCAACTTAATGCTCTGTCATGTCACAAGTGTCACACTCGACCCTAAAACGACCACAATCGGCATCGGGCGTGAAATAGAAAGATCATAATCAACACTTAGAAGTCTCCGATTTATCCAAATATCATTATATTAGGTATAAATTCTAGAAATTTAGACACAGACGTGACAACAAGGCTCATAAAAACCAACATTTATATTTAGCACTCAAATAACAACTATATAATTTATAGCAACATACTACTTTTCTACCACATGTTTTACCATGATTACTATCTATTAGCAAGATTCCTACTGATGTCACAAGTACCGAAAAGTGATTCAAGCATAGCTAGAATATGCCAAATCAATTTCACACTTTGAAATCTCTAAAGTAGATTCTGAAAGAATCTTGTTAGATCCTTGACCCTTCTCTACAAAAGGATTATTATGGCCAAAACCGATAGCTGCTGCAACTGACTCACTTTCACTAACAAGATTGCCATCTTATAGTGACTTTATAATGAATGACCTAAAAAATGGGCATTTAGAATATGGTATCATAGTCTTCATCTAACATAGGGTTATAGTTAATCAAACAACTCTGAATTTGAAAACATACACTCAAAAGAATACCAATAATCAACTATATGATGGAATTTAACACCATAATGAAATCTATGAGGCACATTAGAGGCATATTTTCCCTATCACTAGGTCACCAATTAAGCAAACTTTTGAAAGCAGATTGGCCCCCTAAACTTTAGAGATGTCGCATTAGCACCTGACCTTACTAAAAGTAATACAATTAACTCTGATTTGGACAAGTTGAAGCGTATATCACTTAAGGCAAGTTCATGGAGTCAATATATAACTTTAAGCAAGGTCAGCGGCTAATAGGACAATTTAAGAAAGTTCAATGAGACAATATATCACTTTAAGCAAGTTCATGCTAATAAGACATCCCCAAAATTATTTATTTATTTTAGAAAAGCAGCTAATTTGAAGGAATAATGAATCATATAAGAATTGAATGAATCATATTAGAATAGAATGATGAGTGAAGTTGTAAATTGGATGATCTGATTGATGAACACGTGACTAAAGTTGGTGAATATAAACAATTCATTGGAGGGATTCATATCTTTGGCTTATTATTATTATTATAAATGATGGAACATATACATTATGATTAGTAATATGCATATAAAGAGTATGCAGAGGGAAGAAAGAACATACAACTTGCCTTGCTACTAAAAGCAACAAAAGAAAGCAATATCCCATTAGAATAGTTTGCCATGACCACTGCATAGAAAAAAGAATATTCATTGTCATATTATAATGTTAATTAATTAATTATTACTCATGAATAAATAGAAGATTGTATATAGATAGTCATTTCATCAACCTCTCCCATTGGGTAGTGGACACCATAAATTGGGAAGTAATTATGAAATGGTAATGATGGAAAAATGAATAGACACCTCATGGATGGTATGAAAAACAGAGGTCAAAACAACAAGTACATAGAAGAATAAGAGGTAATGCAAATGAATTTAAAGTCCCTCGAAGGTCAATTAACAACCTTACTTTTTCCAAGCAAATACCTTAAACCGCACCCTTGTTACACTACGTATATCTTTTCGAGGATATGAAAACCACCAATTTAGATGAAGAAAACCAAGAAAAATAAAACAACTAATTGAATGGGGCTACAAAGTCATACACTAGCGAAAGCATGAGTACAATTTAGAGCGAGTCTTTCCGGACAGAAAGACTGGAAACCAAGATTACCATTTGTTTTAAAATTATTACTCCTCCCACTCGCCCCACTTTTTTCGAGAATAAGGAAATGAAGAAGGGTACTTAATTCCTCTTTCGATAAACGACCAAAAGCTTGTATGCCATGATTGGGTTTTGCTTGGACTGGAGGAGCTGGATGCAGCGATTCGGAAGTAGCGAATCGTCTTCTTGCAGTTTTTCAGCTATCAAGCCCATAATTCCTTTATTTGGATATTCATATATATTCATATAATTTAGTATATAAGTTATAAAACGTAAAAAGTCAAATTGAGACATGTTAGTAGGAAAGAAAAACAAAGTTCTATAAGGTGAAGGAGAGCAAGGATTAGAGAACTTTAGTTGACAGAGTTCACAAGGAGGTTTAGATAATCAATTCCTTTAAGACTTAATAGGTTTTCAAGAGTGATTTCGGTTGAAGGAGGACATATGCTATTTGAGGAATGGAAATGAGAGGGATAGATAGTGGAGATAGTCAAGGCCGGTCCCACTACGTTAGATTGTCCGTTATCTGTGGCAACGCCTATAGGAGATGTCCTTGACATAAATCTAACTTTTAAGAATTGCTTAGTAAAAGTAGGGGAAAGGGAACTCTTAGCTGATCTTGTATTACTTGAAATGTTAGATTTTGATGTGCTTTTGGGAATGGATTGGTTAGCCTCATATCATGCCTCTTTAAACTGTTATAGCAAGTTAGTAACCTTTAAAATTCCTGGGGAGATAGAATTCCAATTTCAAGGAGATCGTAGCATGGCTCCTCATAGTCTTATTTCTGATGTTGCTGCAAGAAGATTGTTGTATAAGAACTGTGAAGTGTTTCTAGCTTATGTTAAGGATACTCAAACAAAAGGTGTTGATTTGGAGAATGTTGATGTGGTGAATGAGTTTGCTGATGTTTTTCCTAAAGATTTGGCAGGTTTGCCACCTGAGAGAGTAATCGATTTCTGTGTTGACTTAGCACCCGAAACAAGACCCATATCTATGCCTCCTTACCGAATGGCTCCCACTGAACTAAAGGAGTTGAAGGAACAACTGCAAGACTTGCTTGACAAAGGGTTCATCCGCCCTAGTGTCTCTCATTGGGGTGCTCCTGTGTTGTTTGTGAAGAAGAAGGATGGATCAATGAGGTTGTGCATTGATTATCGACAGTTGAACAAGGTCATAATACGTAACAAATACCCTCTTCCTCGAATCGATGATCTATTTGATCAGCTCCAGGGTGCAAAGTACTTCTCTAAGATCGATCTGAGGTCCGGTTATCATCAGTTGAGGGTTAAAAATGTTGACATACCTAAGACAGCTTTTAGGACTAGGTATGGTCACTATGAATTTCTGGTGATGCCTTTTGGTCTCACTAATGCTCCTGCAGCTTTTATGGATCTAATGAATAGGGTGTTTAAGCCCTTCCTTGATCGTTTTGTGATAGTGTTCATAGATGACATTTTGGTGTATTCTAAAAGTAAAGAAGAACATGAGCAGCATCTGAGGCTTGTTCTTCATATTTTAAGAGAGAACCAGTTGTATGCTAAGTTCTCAAAATGTGAATTCTGGTTGGATAGTGTCGCATTCTTAGGGCACGTAGTATCCAAAGATGGGGTGAGTGTTGATCAGAAGAAGGTTGATGCCGTTCTTCATTGGCCAAGGCCTAGTTCAGTGTCGGAGATTCGAAGTTTTCTTGGGTTAGCGGGTTATTATCGACGTTTTGTGCAAGACTTTTCTCGAATAGCTTCTCCTTTAACCAAGTTAACCCAGAAGAATGTGAAGTTTCAGTGGTCAGAAGCATGTGAGAAGAGTTTTGAAGAATTGAAAGTTCGTTTGACTTCAGCACTAGTGTTAGCCCTTCCATCTGGATCCGGGGGCTACACAGTGTTTTGTGATGCTTCAAGGGTTGGTCTGGGATGTGTATTGATGCAACATGGGCATGTGATTGCATATGCTTCTCGCCAATTAAAGCAACATGAACAGAATTATCCAACTCATGATTTAGAAATGGCAGCAGTGATCTTTGCCCTAAAGATATGGAGACATTACTTGTATGGGGAGACATGTGAGATTTTCACTGACCATAAAAGTCTAAAATACATCTTTGATCAGCGTGATTTGAATTTGAGGCAGAGAAGATGGGTGGAGTTTCTCAAGGATTATGATTGCACAATTCAGTACCATCCAGGAAAAGCAAATGTTGTAGCAGATGCTTTAAGTAGAAAATCTCTGGGTAGCCTAGCTCATCTTTCTGTAGTGAGGAGACCTTTGATTGGTGACATTCATGAATTGATTGACCAAGGAGTAGAATTTGAGGCAACATCTGAAGCGTTAGTAGCTCATTTTCGTGTTAGACCTATTCTATTAGATAGAATCAAGGCAGCGCAACAAGAAGATCCTCAATTGTGTAAAGTTAAGGATGATGTTTGTCAAGGTAAGGTTCAAGACTTCATGATTGGTGATGATGGAGTTCTTCGTTATGGGACTAGACTGTGTGTTCCTAGTGTTGATGATTTAAAAAGGGAAAGTTTGGAGGAAGCACACTGTTCGGCTTATACAGTTCATCCTGGTTCCACTAAGATGTATAGAGATTTAAGAGAATTATACTGGTGGAGTGGAATAAAGAGAGATGTTGCGGACTTTGTTGCTAAATGCCTTACTTGTCAACAAATCAAGGCAGAACATCAGAGACCGTCTGGGTTGCTCCAACCATTACCTATTCTTGAGTGGAAGTGGGAGAATATTGCTATGGACTTTGTGGTAGGATTGCCTCGTACTAGGGGAGGGTACGATTCCATTTGGGTGATAGTCGACCGTTTAACTAAGTCAGCTCATTTTCTTCATGTGAAGACAACCTATGATTTCTCTAAGCTTGCTCAGTTATACATTGATGAGATTGTTAGACTTCATGGAGTCCCAGTCTCTATTGTGTCGGATCGTGGTGCTCAATTCACTTCTCGATTCTGGAAGAAATTTCAAGAAGCACTTGGTACAAAACTTCAGTTTAGCACCGCTTTTCATCCTCAGACGGACGGTCAGTCAGAGAGGACTATTCAGACTTTAGAGGATATGCTTCAAGCTTGTATTTTTGATTTTGGCCAAAATTGGGATCATCATTTGCCTTTGGTAGAGTTTGCTTATAACAACAGCTATCAAGCTAGCATAGAGATGGCACCTTATGAAGCTTTGTATGGTCGTAAGTGTCGGTCGCCGATTTGTTGGGATGAGGTTGGAGAAAGGAGACTCACTAGACCCGAGTTGATACAGTTGACTTCAGACAAAGTTCGTATTATCCGTGAGAGACTCTTGACAGCTCAAAGTAGGCAAAAGAGTTATGTTGATCCGAGGCGCAAGAATGTAGAATTTCAGATCGGTGATCATGTGTTTCTGAAGGTCTCTCCGATGAAAGGAATCATGCATTTTGGCAAGAAAGGAAAATTAAGTCCGCGTTATGTAGGCCCGTTTGAGATTCTAGAAAGGATTGGTGCAGTTGCATATCGATTAGCTCTCCCACCTGATTTCTCTAAGGTTCATCCGGTATTCCATATATCGATGCTTAGGAAATACATTCATGATGCTTCCCATGTCTTGCAACCTCAAACTATACAAGTTAGAGATGATCTGACCTATGAAGAGCAACCCATTGGCATTTTAGACAACCAAGTTCGGAAGCTGCGTTCTAAAGAAATTCCTTTAGTTAAAGTTCTTTGGCAAAATCACTCAAGTAGTGAGGCCACTTGGGAGACTGAATCCGAGATGCGAGTTAGATACCCTCATTTATTCAATATGTCAGGTTAGTGTCCTTATAATTTAAATTCGGGGACCGAATTTTTCTTAGGGGGGAAGAATGTAATAACCCTATTTTGAGAAAATTATATATTTAATTTAATTATTTTTATCATATTAAAAATACTAAATTTTATGTTTTACAGCTAAGGGTTTTACTTTTACCAAATAAACCCTTGCTAAAAGGCAAAGTGAAAAAAAAGGGTTTCTTCTCCTAATTGTTTCAAACAGCCGCCAATGGCTTTCTTCAAGGTTCTCTAAAGCTGCTCTATCAAATTTTCTGTGTCTCTCCTCTAATTAGTTTTGGAACCATCAAACTTTTATAATAATTTCCTCTTCTCAAGGTTGTTCCATCATTATTGTCAGGTAACTTTATATATATATTTTTATAAAAAAAACTTGTTCTCTGTCTTTCCAAATTGTAGTCCTATTCGAATTCATTGTGTTTTACAAATAAAATGTACTATTGTTAATTTCATCTTGGAAATGTGAGCATAGCACAATCTATTGATTTAACTTTCTCTGGAACTTCATTTTTTTTGTCCATGATTTCAATTACCAATTTATTATTATATAATAGTACAACTTACCTTCCTCTGGAACTTCATTTTTTGGTCCATGAATTGATAAGACTATCCCATCCTATCTACCTACCTTTCTACCTTTGCTATTATAATATATTATTATATAATAAAAACTTTTCCAAACCTTTGACCCATTTAATCTCTTTTTTTACATGGAAATAAAAGCTTTGGATTAAGGCACAGTAAATCCGTTTTTCTCTTTTTTTTTTCTTTCCACAAACAAAGGTTTAATAATTTTAGCAATATCTTCACATAAGTAGTTTTAAAAATGGTTTAGTTTAATTGATTTCTGAAGGTTTATTGCTTGCTCCCCTAATATATTAATTGTCCCCATTAGTTTAGATATGATTAAGCTTAGTTAATTCATTTTTCCCTTTTATTGAACCAATAGGAAATTCTGATATCCCTTCAGTCGATTGAGAGACGAGCTTTTCGGTGCTTGCTTCCGTTTAAATTCCAGGTGAGTGGTAATTATAGTACATGATCCTATTTGATTGAAATATTAGATTGAAAAACTGTTTATCAAAAATTAGCGTTTGACAGTATATTTTCGTTCCTAAAAACGTATAGCTTAAACCTTATGTTTACTAAATATCCTTAGTATTAGAGCGTATATTCTGGGAACAGGCCTTTATATTGATTTGTTTTATTATCAGGTACAATGAATTTATTAAAAATTTGATTTGATATGATTTGTAGTTTCTGATACGCGATTTATCGCAGTTATTACCTTTGTTAGAAATCTGATAATTCGTTCAATCAGTTATGATTTTCTAAATTATATATGTATACTATATGTTTTCAAACTGGTACAAGTGCTCAGTATATCTGTATCTGTTATCTGGCCTCTCGCCGATCTTCATAACATTAGGTCCTTGCATTTGTCTTTGAGTCAGGTTGTCAGTTGTCAGTTTGTCGTCAGTTGCGTCATCATTAGAATCATGCATAAGATCGGTGAAGGCGATTGTCTGTTATCTGTATCTGTTATTGGTAGCGCTTACCATTTATCTGGCCCTGGTGGTGTGCAGTATCACCACTCTGTTACACTGTACCATGTGTTTTAAAGCTTTTGTCTTATTTCCTGATTATACTAATATTTGCTATCTTGAAAGGTTTTAGGGTTATGTTTGACAATTGATTGTCAGCATTTGAAATTGATTATCTTATATTGCCCCTTTAGTTTAACTGGTTTTGAAATACTATATTTTGACCTATATTCGTCATGATTTAAAAGTATCAGCTTGCCTGCCTGTTCCCTTTCTGTTGTGTGCTGTAGCTACTACTCACTGAGGTTTTCGCTCGTATAGACGAAAATCTCATACCACGTTGAATCTTTCTTTTTCAGATTAAGGTCCCTGTTCGTGAGGTAACCCTTGGATTGATGTTGAAGGAGATTGCCTAATAAATTAGCTTTATATTATCTTTGGAGAATTTTGATTATTGAGGTTTAGACTTGCACATTTGATTCTTTTAAGGTTTATTCATGTAATTGAGACGAGTTTGATATTCTGTTAGTAAATTTTGGAATTTCTATTAGTTCAGAATTAAGGCTAGCATAGATTAAAGTTAATTTAATTTATGTACCGGTCATGGCCTGGGTTGGGTCGTGACATTAATAAAGAGACAATATTTATAAAGGGGAAGGGATAGAATATCCTCTCACACATGGGATATTTGGAAAAATTTAAATGGATCATACTTGATATCAAGTGGTAACCAAGAAGCATTGGCAAACAAGGTTAAATTTGTAAAACTAATTATTTGCAAATGCTTTGTAAATGTATTAAGATAGCCTCACTAGTCCTACAGAGAAACAGCTCCTGAATATGGAAGCATGAAATACTAAGTGCTCTACTTATTTACTTATAGAAGTCCTAGATTACATACTCCTTTAGTTATTTAACAGTAACACTTTTATCTATGTAGTTTTAAGGAGTACTATACATTAACAACGTTCTTCTCCTGTTAGAACAAACTTGAACCTGAAGAGTTACTGTGTCATAACCTGTTATGTAATGAATATATTTGACGTGATTATATATTATATCAAATGACAAAAAAATTCCTACAGGTCAGGCATTAGGAGAGCACAAAAGATGCCATTGGAAACCTGAATCAACTCAAGTTTATGCTGAAACTGCTTCTACTTCTTCTTCTGCTAAAAAATGCTAAGCTTTTATCTAAATGAGCCTTATAGAGGTGAAGATGAAGATTAAGAGATGCCAGATTCGTTTAGTTATTGAGATTAATCTCTAGATGTTTATAGCATAAAGTAATATAGAATAACGTGGTAAGAGTCATAACATAAAGTAATATAGAATAATATGTGTTGTTGAATTGTATATGAACTCTCCATCTACTGTTTAACTCAACTTTGTGTTGGTTTTGCAATTATATATATGTGGATTTCTTAATCTTGTTGAATTGTGTATTAATCTTGTTTTTAATATTCCCAACACAATCTAAAGTTTTTATTTACATATTCTTCATTAATTATATTCAGAAAGAATTTACTCTACTTTTATTACTTTTTTTTCTTGTCTTGTAATATTAAATTACCTGAGTCTATTAACTTCGGGACAGGAATTCATAAACTTTTTGTAGTGCCAACCATACCTATATGGATAAAAAGAACCTATTGAACCTTCAATTTAATATCAAGGATGCATCCTTATTTGAAGCCCCTATTGAACCTACTAAGTATGTTCTCCTAACAAATTAAAGCCTAATTGTACATTCAATTTCAATGTAAATAAATCCCATAGGATTAAAATCAATTGCTCAGATTTGTCACCTTTTTTGGAGTACAGGATGATCGAAGGGGCCTTTTCACGTTGAAACTTCGATTTTCAACCCTTCTTTTCTCTTCTTCCTTCAAGCCTTAAAACTGGTAACTTGAGAATTGCTGAAATTGGCAATGAAATCTAAATGTAAAAGATGGGGGGTTTAGGTGTTGAAGTAGAAGATGGATGTGCAGAGGAGAAAAATAAAGATAATCCCAATCCGCTTCTTCCTTTAAGCCTTCAAACTAGTGCCCAAACTTGATAATTATTGAAATTGGGGATGAAATCTAGTTGTAAAAGATGGAGGTTTAAGTGTGTTGAGATGGAAGATGGATGTATAGAGAGAAGAAGAAAGAGAAGCCTCTTGAAATAGAAATGGACGAGAGAGAGGCAAGAAGAAAAACATAAGCCGTACATCAACAATTGAGAGAAGAAAAGCAAAAATAGGTAGTCACCGGCACAAAAGGTAGCAGATAAAACGTAAAACAATGGGATGTGATTTGTCTTTGTATTATTGGTTTAGAAAAACAAAGTAATTTTACTTTGTTTTTAAAGGAAGCGAGGATAGTGAGCACCAGATAAATAATATATAAATTTAGAAAAAATAAAGAAGGTTGCACAAATAATTAATTCATTTCATTTTCTCAAAAAAAAAAATCATTTCATGTTATAAAACTCAGTTTAATAAAATTTTCTTTTTACTTTTTATTCATATTTTTATATTAAATTTTTGTAAGGTTAATTTATTAAGAAAAATTAAGAAATACAAAAAGAAAAAATGACATGAATATAATATAATATAACCTAAACGTAACTGTATTTGGGGATAATGTGTAAAACCATCATTTTTTTTATGAATGTAAAAATATCCTCAATGTTTATATTTAAGAGCAATTTTATTTTTTAATGTCTAAAGTGATGTTATTTTACTTTTAAGATTGACAGCTAAGGTAATCTTACATCTAATATTGAAAAAATTATGGGATAAGGTACCAAAATAGGTCTAAGGTTTTTGAGAAAGTACCAATTTAGGCTCAACGTTCAAAATAACACTAATATAGGCTTAACGTTTACAACATAATATCAATTTAGGCTCAACGTTTATAATATAACATCAATTTAGGCATCACGTATAAAATAGCACCAATGTAGGCTTCACGTTTACAAAATAATACGAATTTAAACTTAACATTTACAAAATATATCCAATTTAAGCTTAACGTCACAATTAAATTAATCATATTATATTCTTTTCCTTTTTTTTGGTAGAAACAGGAAAGGAAAAAACAAACAAACAAAGAACAACTAACCTGGGATTAGCCTAGGAAAGCTAACCCCAATCCTATCCTCTAAAAGAAGAGAAGAGAGAAAGATAGGAGGATCAGAAAGGGTAGTAACGCCTAACATCCCCTCATGACCAGCCGCCGCCAAGCGATCCGCAACCCGGTTTTGCTATCTGAAAACGTGGCTGAACTTTAAGAACTCAAAGGAAGAGCAAAGCCTTTTAATAGCTTTGATAAGGTTGCGGCTATTAAGACAAATAGCATGATTATCAGAAATCATTTTGATGGCCTCCATGTTATCAAACTCCACAGATAACCTCATAACACCCAGATTCTTGGCAAGCTTGATACCAGAGAGAATACCCCAAAGCTCCGCAGAAAAGGAAGAGCCCAAACCCCAGATTCTGGGTGAACCCAGACAGCCAGGCGCCCCCCGCATCTCTAAGAACACATCCGGTAGCAATCTTTCCATTGTTAAGGCAGGAGCCATCCGTATTCAACTTCACCACCCCATCTCTCGGCCTGCTCCATCCAACGAGGTGGACATCTCTTTTATGGGTAGACCTGGCAAGAGAATCCCCTTTGAAACTCTCAGTAATAATAGAGAGTTTTTTCAAGAAGAACTCAGCTAAGTTAGGAATAAAAACAGTTTTATCACCAAAAATCTCCTCGTTCCTCCACTTCCAAATTTGGTGACAGATGATAGCAAAGAAAATGTCACCATGCTCCATGTTAGCCAGTAATTTCCCACTAACACCATCAGAGAACCAGTCATACTCAGAGTGGGCAAGGAAGGAAGAGAGAATGTGGTGTGGGAGAATTTTCGTCCACGCCTCTTTACTCTTAGAGCACTCCCTAAGAGCATGGCACAAAGTTTCATCATGGCCTCTGCATCTACTGCAAGCTCCTGAATCCACCAAATACTGTCTGTGCCTATCCGAATTAGTAAGCAACCTGTCCTTAACTCCCAGCCACAGGAAACTCCTAATACGGTAAGGGACTCTAAGGGCCCAAATGGACTTCCAAGTATCAGAGAGAGGATCGGACCTGTTGAGGGTAAAAGCTTCAAAGGCCGATTTGCAAGAATAAGCTCCATTGTTAGTCAGGGCCCAGCAATGCCTATCCTTGTCTTCCTCTTGATTACTAATCTTCACTCCCCTAATTCTAAGGAGAGTATCCAGGCTAAAGAAGGTATCAAACTTTGACCAAATCCAGTCCCCCTTAGAGTCCACCACATCGGTAATCCTCCAGTTACGGATATTACTAGGCGGGGGGGGGGGGGGGGGGGGGAGCTACACACTTCTAATAACGGTTTGTCTCCAATCTAGGTATCATTCCAGAAACTGATGGACTTGCCATTACCCACCTCCAGGCCAACCCCCGAGCAGAACTCTGCAAACACAGCGCTAAGCCCTTTCCAGAGGAAAGAACAATTGACAACTCTCTCCTTAGGGGCCCCAAAGATTTTGTCTTTCCGATACTTACCACAGAGAAGACGAACCTAAAGAGAGGAGGGGCATTGCCACATTCTCCAGAGAAGCTTCATTAATAAGACTTTGTTATTGTCCTTAGCTTGTCTTATGCCAAGACCCCCCATACTTTTCGGCTGGCAGACCTCCTTCCAAGGGACACGGTGAATCTTTTTCCCCTCTCTAGACTCTCCCCAAAGGAAACGTCGGTTAATTTTGTCCAGCTCATTGAGAACAGGCTCAGGCAGTCTGCAGGCTTGCATAATATGATTAGGAGCCGCGCAATTGACAGACTGAATTAAAGTTAGACGACCTGCCAGGGAAAGAGAATTAGCTTTCCAACTAGCACACAACCCATTAGTTTTATCCAGTTTCTTTAAAAGAGGCTTTGGAAACTCTGTCGCTATGGAGGGGGACCCCAAGATACTTACCCAAAGAGTGAGTAAGAGGAATGCCAGATAAATCACTTAGCCTTTTACAAACGCCTTTATCCATGTTCTTAGAGCAAAGCATCCGAGATTTTTGGATATTGATCTTCTGGCCAGAAGCAGCGCAGAACAATTAAGGATATCCATAACCACACCAACTTACTCCTCATTCCCTTCCACAAAGATCATCACATCGCCAGCGAAGAACAAATGGGTAATAAGAGGGCAAAACTTGTTGATGGACACAGGATGGAAAATCCCCTTGCTCACAGCCTCTTGGATCACGTGAGACAACCTCTCCATAGCAATAACAAAAAGGAAGGGGCTCATAGGATCCCCTTGACGGATTCCCCTGGAGGGAGAGAACTCATCAGACATATCTCCATTGATCAAAACCTGAAAAACAGAAGAAGAAATGCAATCCTCAATCAATCTCCTCCAGCTATCCGGGATACCAGCTCTTTTTAAACTATCCAGAAGAAAACTCCAGTTTAAACGGTCATAAGCTTTCTCTAGATCCAGCTTGAGCGCCACAATCCATTTCTTACCCTTCTTCATCTTCATGGAGTGAACCATCTCCTGGGCAATAACCATATTATCCATCATTTGCCTGCCAGGAACAAAACTGCCTTGATTCTGGCTTATAATCTCAGGAAGAATACGCCGGAGTCTATTAGCCACAATTTTAGTGATAGCTTTATATAACACATTGCAAAGACTAATCGGCCTCATTTGTAAAAAGGAGGAAGGTTTTTCAACTTTTGGGATCAGAACCAGGAGGGTTTTATTCACCAGCCTAATATCGTTGGATCCGCCGAAAACACCTTTAACAAAACTGTAAATGCCTTCCTTCACAGTTTCCCAGTGTTTATGGTAAAAACTAGCAGGAATACCATCGATCCCCGGAGGCTTAGTAGCTCCAATACTGGAGAAAGCCAGATCAATTTCTTTCTGGTCAATAGGATGGAAAGCTTCCTTAATAGCATCCTCCTCCAACCTAGGAAAGGAAATCCCAGAGAGGGCTTTATCCAGATCCACCTCATCCTCTTTAAAAAGGTCTTTATAGAAGTCAAGGGCCAGGCGACGAATATCTTCATCCTCATAGACCCAATCACCATTGGAGTCTTTAATAGCATCGGTCCGGTTCCTCTGCCTCCTAATAATAGTAGAAAGGTGGAAAAACCTGGTATTCCGGTCTCCGTCCTTAATCAAAGCCTTTCTAGATTTCTGGAACCAAAGAAGCTCTTCCTGTCTAAGCACAGCTTCCAACTCGTTCTGGAGAGATCTAAGATGACAATTCAGACTGTGGTCGAAACAGATCTCCAAACAACGTTGAATGCCTTCAATTCTTCTTAAAAGTTTATTTTTTCTTCTGATAATGTGGCCAAAGATGTTTTTATTCCATCCCACCACATTCCTTCTAAACTCCTCAGTGACAAGGAGAACATTAGAATGAGGTTGCCAATTGTCTTTAACAAAATTTTTAAACTCAGGATGGGATTCCCAGGCAACAAGGTACCTAAAAGGTCTATTCCCTTTAAGCCGATGACATTTAACCAGCTTAACGAGGATAAGACAATGGTCAGAATGACGGAAATGGAGATTCAGCACGTTCACCTCGGGAAATCTATAAATCGCAGCAACATTCGCGTAAACTTTGTCCAACCGAACAAACACGCTATTCCTTTTCCAAGTAAACTTGTGACCAGCGGCTCCCAGGTCAGACAGCCCGCATAAATCCATATTCTGCTTGTGATTAAGGCACCGGTTCACATAATGATTACCCCCCTTTCTGATCACTCATAAGGGTAATATCATTAAAGTCCCCAGCCACCATCCAAGCATCCACCATGCTTGTACTTATATAATACATGATCTCCCACAGCCTTTTTCGGTTAGTCAAAACAGGATCGGCATAAACAAAGGTGACAAAGAAAGGTTTATTACCAGGGTAACACACTTTACTATGAATGAATTGATTATCCATACTGATAATATCAATATTAACACGGCCTGGCTTCCAAAAAAGCCAAATCCCCCCTGCCCGACCAGTAGCCTCCGATCTAACACAACTCCAATTCTTAAACTTTCTAACCACTTCATCTGCTTTGGAACCACTAACCTTAGTTTCCAGAAGAGCAAAACAAGAAGGATTAAATTGCTTAATTAGATCTCTAACATGGATGCGGGTAGCCTTGCTAGCTGCACCTCTAACATTCCAAACAAAAAAGTCCATCAGAGAGGAAGACTACTGAGACAGGCCCACACCCTAGACCAGGTATTTATTCGGGGCTCCTGAGAGCCTAGAAAGAGGTGCCAGTAGGCCCCCTTTTATCCCAAGAATCCAAAGAACTATGGTTCTTTTTAGGGTTAGCCTTAGGTTTCTTCATATTCAACTTATTGACTCCCATAGTCTTTCCAATTGGGACATCAACAAGAGTTTTCAAATTACTAACCTCATTAGTCATCACTTTTCCTGTTGAGCCAAAGATCTGGGAGCTCCCCTTGTCAACAGCTTTGGAGTCGAAAAGAGGATTAATAGAGTCACCTAGGATGGTAGCTGGCTCAGCAGATTCAAGGTTTGGCATGCTTAACTCCATATGATCATTAGAAAGATCTGAATCCTGTCCCTCCTCAATAGATAGGACTCCGAACCTTGACCCTGAACCGGATGTTGAATCAACACCAGCACCAATCTTGATGTCAGGGGGCCTGACCTTGATCTTAGGAGCAATTTGGAGAGAATTCATCTCCTTACTGATATCTGGAGATTGATTCCGAGCAGCATTTGCTCGTGGCTTCCTTCTGACCGACCTTTTGGCCAGCATCCATGAGCCAAAATTCCTCCCTTCACATTGACTCTCCTCAGCTCTACCTATGTTAGGTACCACCACCTCCTCAACCACTTTCCTTCTTTTAGGACAGCCATCATAAGTATGGCCAAACATACCACACTCATAGCAGATATTGTGAATACCTTCGTATTCAATATGAAAACCTTATTCTGAACGCAGAATTTAGACAGAAGAGGCTTAGCTAGATCAATGTCAATACAAACCCTGGCAAACTTGCCTCTCACTGCCCCAACAGTAGTTTTGTCTACATGGTGAACTTTCCCAACAAGGCCACCAATCTTATTCAGAAATCTTTCGTTATAGTATTCAATAGGTAGATCTGGGAATCTAACCCAAGTAAGGATCCTATTCACAGAGCAATCATGAGGATTAAAATTTGGGACCAATGGCCTCAGCGCCAAAACATGATTGGAAATGATATAAGGTCCACCATTAACAACTGCATTAAAATCTTCTGCCCTTGTAAATTTAATGACATAATAGTCATTCTCAAGGTCCGTAATGGTAACCTTCCCTTTCTTCGCCCATTGTGCCTGGATCCTCTGAGCAAAGTAATTAAAGCTAATCCTTTTCCCAAGCACAGTGACAATTAAGGATAATTTCCTGATAACATTGAGATATTATCCTGAGGACCAAAAGGGATATTCATCTCAAAGTACGCCACATAGTGGTCTCCAAAAGGAAGCTGGTTGGCGGATCTCCCCAGACCAGCTCAGAAAGATCCGCTGGCGGACCTATAGGGCGAATCTCTCCCTTCGCCTCTATAATGGCTGGCCGCTGACTCGGCCATAAAAGATCATTAATGAGTTATTAATTAGCTAATCCGCCAGATTCAGAATAACCCGTAACCGCCATTAATTAGGCATTAATGGAGACTTTCTAGTTACCCGAAGGTTACAACTTCCCAGCTATATATAGCCCGATCCCAACGGCACCTCACAGGGAAGTGCTCCGATCAAGGATTTTTCCTCAAGTTAACATTGGTGCGGTGAGCGTGGAATCCTTAATCAAACAAAGGGTTTTTTCGTTCACGCTGAAAACGCAATGACCAACGGAGGGGAAAATCCCTCCTCAGGGATTGAAACACCGTTAGTTACACCATCTAGTGCTGGTCGCACCGATACAACCGCTCTAATAACGCATGTCGACAATAACATGCCTACCGCTGCTTTTATCAATATGTGTGCACAAGATATCGAGGCGCGATATGGACTCGAGATAGGAAATCGCCTTCGAACATACATGACTCTTCCTCCGCATTGGAGCACGACGTCTATGTTAACCGTTTTATCTTTGCCTTTGTTAAACTTTGGCCTTGGACCAGGTGCCCATAGCTCCTCGTTCCTTCAAGCTCACAACACGGATTCCATGTTAACTGCCACGACATCAGGTGGCGAGCGACCAATTAATCGGGAGTTATTCCCTGGTGAAGGAAGTCAAAGAAATGATACAACCCTTCCTGGCGGATCTGGGGGTCCGGTGTTGAATCTTGGTGGGTCCGATATACCCAGGCGTCCACGGACGAATTTATCCCTGGGCGGATCTAAAGGGCCAGCTCGCAAGAAGCATAGAAAAGAGAAGGATAAGCGGATAAGGTCACCTTCGCCCTGACGAGCAAGATCCTTCCGTCGTGGTAGATCGCCCCCATCTATTGGCCGTAGGCGAAGTAAAAGGCCAGAAAAGGCATCCCATGCAAGTGGACCACCACCGCCGCCGCCTTCAGGAACTGTTGGACACATCCCGTCAGGAGGCCAGGGGGGAGGAAGTGGTCCGACTCCCCCAGGTGGAGGAAATGGAAGGAGAGGTGGTGGTGGAGGAGGAGGCGGAGGAGGAAGTGGACGCGGTAATGAAGGAAGACGTTCGCCATCAGATCCATCGTCTGATTCAAGTTCTTCTTCTTCTTCTTCTTCTCCAAGCAGATCGCCACGAAGAGGCCGTCCCAGAGCGGATCCAGAAAATTTTGATGATAGGGTAAGGGCCCTGGTGCTCCGTATGAATGAAGAAAATGCCAAGCACAACCCGTTCGCCAATAGAGATTCGCCTTTTGCAGCTTGGATTGAGGCGGAGGAGACAAAAAGAGCTTTTAAGATTCCCAATCTCGCAATATACACAGGCAAAGATAATCCAGAAGCTCACGTTCGAAAGTATCGAATACTGGCCAGGCTCAACCGAGCCACCGAGCCCGTGCTCTGCAAAATGTTTATCACCACGCTGGGGGGCCCAACCTATTTGTGGTTTCAATCTCTACCTCCGGGCTCGATAAACAACTTCGATCAGTTGAGTAGGGAATTTTGTGCTAAATTCGATGGTTGTATTCCTGCAGTGGTGAAGTCTGGAAAGCTCTTTGAGTTAAAGCAGAAAGCGAATGAGCCCCTTCGGGAGTATGTGGACACTTTCAACCAATTGTGCATACAAATCGTTGATGTGGATATCTCCGTAGCTGTGGAATGTTTCGTAAGAAACACTACCTGCAAGAGTTTGCAGGAGGATCTCATCCGAAAGAAACCCACCAGCATGGCGGAGCTGATGGAGCATTGTAAAGATTTTATAGAGGTGGACGACATTCGCCGAGGTTCACCATCATCGCCAAAAAGAGACAGGGGCGAATCTCGTCTTCGAGATCGGGACAAAGACAAGCGTCAGGATCCTTCCTCCCGAAGCAAGCGAAGAGATTCTAGGAATAAATCAACGTTTGTCACCTCCTTTACACCTCTCAATGCTTCTAAGAGTGAAGTTCTTATGTGGATCGAGAACAGCCAACACAAGCGGAGCATTTCATACCCCGAACCAAAGGGGGGGAGTATACCAATAATGGTAAAATCCCTAAAAACTATTGTAAGTACCACAGGAAAAATGGCCATGACACTGATGCATGATGGGAATTAGCTCGAGAAATTGAGCGTCTCATAGAAAGGGGCAAATTGGATCGTTTCATCCAAACGGAAGGCAAAAGAGGAGAAGGTGACAGACCCAAGGAGGACCCAAAGAAGAAAGGAAAGGGTACCATCAATGTCATAGCAGGCGGACCTGGGTATTAGCCAATGTTGAAAAAGGCAAAAACTACTGCCCTTGACAGGACGTCATTAAATCGCCCCTTTTCAGATGCAGGTCCGGAGATACCACCCCATGCAGATGCCCTGGTCGTCACTATGATGGTTGAAGGCTGGGAGATGAAGAGGGTAATGATTGATACTGGAAGTTCATGTAATGTCATTACCCGAGGAGCTTTCGCCAAACTCAGGATTGATCCTGTTCAAGTAGAGCCAACCGTGGTTGATATCCTGGGAGTAACGGGACATACTATTCAAACAAAAGGCCAAGTTACTTTGGACTGTGAGCTTACAGACGATGATCAAGTTTGGAGGGGAGATTTAGAGTTTTCGGTCTTGGATGGTCAGTTAGCTTACAATATCATCCTCGGACGACCTTTTATCTCTGAAGTTGCAGCTCTTATCTCCATTCGCCATTTAACACTTTACATTCCCACGGCCAAGGGAGGTGTAATGATCAAAGGTAGCCAAAAGGTGGCCCAAGAGACGTATTCGGCATCATTAATGATTCGCCCCCAATCTAAGGAGGAAGATGAAGAGGAGCGCATCACAATGGCCTTGGGCGAGACCGAAATGTACCTTATGGCGGATGGAAAGCAGGTGCGAATGGCTAAGGGGCTCAAGGGCGAGATTAAAGATGCAATCACCAAAGTACTCTGTGAGGCGGAAGATGTCTTTGCATGGAAGGATGAAATTCTCCCCGGAATCAGCCCAGACGTAATCACTCACAAACTCAACATTGATAAGGATGCAGTTCCTGTGGCTCAGAAACGGAGAAATCATGGCCCGGAAAGGCAGAAGGTGATTGAGGAAGAGATCGCCAAGCTCCAGAGGGCGGATGCCATCGAGGAGGTACTTTACACTCAGTGGTTGGCGAACGTCGTGTTGGTGAAAAAAACTGGCGGATCTTACCGTATGTGCATTGACTTTACAGATCTTAATAAAGCTTGCCCCAAGGACAACTATCCTTTGCCATGTATTGACATGCTTGTAGATGGAACCGCCGGTCACGCAATGTATTCCTTTACTGATGTGAAGTCAAGTTATCATCAGATCCCTATGGAGCCCTCAGATAGAATCAAGACCTCGTTCGTAACACACCAAGCCACTTATTGTTTCAAAGTTATGCCCTTCGGGCTTAAGAACGCAGGTGCAACTTATCAGAGGATGATGAACAAGATATTCGCAGATAGTAAAAGTGGTAATTATTCTGTCTATGTAGATGATATGATCATCAAAAGTACGACCGTAGAAAAGCATGCAGATGATATAAAGGAGGTACTGGACGTACTCCGACGCCACAACATTAAGTTAAACCTAGAGAAGTGTACTTTCGGGGCAACCTATGGAAAATTCTTAGGGTTCATGATCAGCGAAAAATGAGTTAGCCTAAATCCTGACAAAGTTAAGGCAGTCCTGGAAATGCAAGCGCCACGGAATATCAGAGAGGTACAACGCCTTAACGGGCGTATCATAGCCTTAGGCAGGTTTATCTCTTGTTCAGCTCGCAGATGTCAGCCCTTTTACGAAGTCATCAAGAAACAAAAGGCATTCGAGTGGAATGAGGATTGTGAAAGAGCCTTCGAAGGAATCAAGCAGTTCCTCACAGAGCCACCCATGATGAGTTGACCTTTGAAGGGAGAAGATCTCTACATGTATGTGTCGGTCATAGACAAAGCCGTATGCACGGTCATGATACGTGAAGAGGATGGCCAGCAGTTTCCGATTTATTACGTGAGCAAGGTTTTGAAAGGCGCCGAAACCAGGTATTCAAAGCTTGATAAAATGGCACTGGCTGTTGTAACCACGGCAGTCCGCCTTAGACCATATTTTCAGGCGCATACTGTAGTGGTTCGAACAAATATACCAATGAGAAAGGTGTTGCAGAAACCAGACACTTCAGGAAGGTTGATGGAGTGGGCAATTCGCCTTGGTGAATTCGATGTGAGGTATGAAAGCAGGTCAGCTTTAAAGAGTCAGGTCCTGGCGGACTTCGTAAATGAATTCACTGACGAAGGGATAGATCATCCCAAGCCTCCGATAGAGGAATGGTCAATGTACACCGATGGAGCCTCCTCGGCGGATGGAGCGGGTGCAGGCGTTGTGATCAAAGGTCCCCAATACATAAAATTACGATACGCAGCAAAATTAAATTTCCATGCCACTAATAATGCTGCTGAATATGAAGCTCTGATATTGGGATTACGCCTACTCTAAGAAATCACTGCGGAGCGGATCGTAATTTATAGCGACTCTAAACTAATGGTCAACCAAGTAATCAAATTACGAGGTGAAAGACGAGGTTCTGGCCAAATACGTAGCGGAAGTCAAAAAGTTGCTGGATCACCTTGAAGCTAAGGAAACTAAATGGGAGCTGATTCACGTACCAAGGGAGTCCAACACAGAAGTTGATCATTTGGCCAAAATGGCCTCTTGTGAAGAAAACTGGACAGATCCGGATTGTCCCTTCGAAGTTAAAATAGCTCCAGCATTTGCCTCAGAGGAGGTATCCCTACTCACAACGGTAGAAGATGATTGGAGATCGGTCATTCGCCAATATCTGCTAAATGGAACCTTACCTGAAGACAAAGAAGAGGCACGTCGGATAGTCAGGAGAGCAGCTTATTTCTCCTTGATCAATGACGGCCTTTACAGAAAGTCCTTTAGTCATCCTTGGTTGAAATGCATTCTACCGGAAGAAGGGCAACGGATCCTCAAAGAGCTACATGAGGGATCATGTGGAGCACATGAAGCATCCGCCGCCATTTTGAAAAAATCCAGGTTAGCAGGTTTCTACTGGCCCACGGTTGAATTGGATGTCCAAAAATTGGTAGAATCTTGTCACAATTGTCAGATTCATGCGAACGAGTCACATACTACCAAACACATTTAGAGGCCAATCATAGAAGGACGTCCATTCGCCCTCTGGGGAATAGATATTATCGGCCCATTTCCCCCAACTCGTCGGCAAAGAAGGTACGTGGTAGTGGCAGTGGACCATTTCACCAAATGGGTAGAAGCCGAAGCTGTTTCCTCCATTACTGCAGAACGAATGGTGGAATTCGTCAAAGACAACATCGTAGGAAGATACGGTGTTCCACATACCATCATCACTGATAATGGAACACAGTTCAACTGTGGCGAATTCAAGGCTTTCTGTGAGGGGTTGGGCATCCTGAACAGATTCGCCTCCGTTTATTATCCCCAGTCCAATGGAATGACCGAAGTAACCAATCGAACGATCGTGAAGGGGATAAAGAAGAGATTGGGAGAGCACGATAAGAAATGGGCGGATCAACTAACAAGTGTTTTATGGGCTTATCGCACCACCCCAAGGACGGCTACAGGGGAAACACCGTTCGCCCTTTCTCATGGCGTTGAAGTCGTTATTCCAGTCGAAATACAGGTCCCCAGTGACCGAGTGGCCTTTTATTGTGAAGAGGACAACGACAAACGACTAAGGGAGCACCTAGATCAGATTGAAGATCGTAGGGATCAATCCTATGTACGCATGGCAGCATACAAACAACAGATTGCAGCTTACCATGATAAAAACGCCAAACTTGTGGATCTAAATGTGGGAGATCTCGTGCTCCGTAAAGCTGATAAAGTCCAATCTCGAGAAGGCAAGGGCAAGCTAGGACTTAACTGGACGGGTCCATATCAGATAGTGGACAAGATTGGACCAGCCACGTTTAAAATACAAGACATGGAGGGCAATACACTACCACGCACGTGGAACCTCCAAAACCTCCGCAAATACTTTGTCAGAAAATGAAGTGTATACACGGTCTTGAGTACTCTTTTTCCTTTAATAAGCTTTTTCCCATGTGGTTTTTCTTATTAAAGGTTTTAACGAGGCTCACTTATAAGACCTACTTGTTGTAATAAGGTTTCTCCCATTAATAAACATCATTTGTTTTATTATCTATGTTCTTTTTATTGTTTACTGCAGCAATATCAATATTCCAGTCTTAAAAAGAGGGGGGGGGGCATCTAACGCTCTCCACATTTGCAATGTATCGCTATCTTAGAGATACGTCCTCGATGCCCTTAAAAATATAAGAGGATCAATCTTATGGGCGGATCCGCCTCTAGGCGGATCCCAATCTCCAATAGAGTTAAAACGATCCTTGGACGCAAGGTCTTTACACTCTCTTATCCTTCCCAGAAAGGAATTCACAAGTCCTACGGGCGGATCCTTTCACCTCAAAGATAGGTAGCAAACTGATCCCCTGGGCAGCTTTACTTCCTCTAGAAGGAATAGAACAGCTTTTAAACCTTCACAAAGGTTCATACAGTGGAGTATGGCTGGCCACCTACTCCAAATCCTAGGTGTCTATATATTTCCTTACGCAAACGTAAAGGTAAAATAACATAGTTTCCATAAAGGATCAAAACAAATTGTACTTAGAAATGTTTTTACAATATCCCAAATAAAAGCAAGCTAAACAACAATAGGAGCATCCTCCTTTGCGCTTTCTTCGCCCACGGTGCTTGCTTGGGGATCCTCCTTCTCCACATTTGCAGATACGCCATCAGGAGATACATCCTTATTCGCCAAAGATGCGGGACCAAGTGGAAGAGCCTGGTCAGGGATTGGTTCTGCATCCGCCTTAAGAGGCACTTCATCAAACTCATCCACCAAGACCGTAGTAGTGGGTTTGGTTTCCTCCATAGGTCCCTTCATCCATCTCCGAACGTAATCACGGAGGTACTCCTTAGCGTCTGGCATTTTATTGAACTTCGCCACATCTTCCGGTTCAGGGACGGCGAATTGCGGATCTGTGAAGTTAATCTCAGGATGCGCCAAGAAGAAGTACGCCATAAGCATCTCGCCGTAATAAAAAGCTTGCACACCCGCCGTGTATTCAGCTTCTCCAAGGGCGTCTTCGTGGCTCTTGGCATCAGATGCAATCTTTGCCTTTAGACTCTTAATCTCCTCATCCCTGAGAACCAAGGCGGCTGTGGCAGAAGCAAGGTTTGCATTCGCAGAAGCAAGACCTGCATTAATAGAAGCAATAGTGGAATTGGCTTCCACTATCTCTTTCTCCAACCTCTCAATAGTTGCTTTATCCGCCACATTCTGAAGGAGCTCATTTTCCATGGTGCGAAGGCGAGCATACAACTGTAAAAAACAAACGATTCAATCAAAAAGCAAAAGGACTAAGGAACTAATACTTTCTACATCTTTTCTAAAAGAAACTCACCGAAAGGAGCTCCGTCTTTCCCTTTTGAGCATGAATTGAACCAGGAATCTGGTCATAGTTCCTCTGCACTTCGCCCACCTGACCCAAGGCCTCATCCAGATCATTTAGGATGGATTCGTTCTCGAAAGAACCTTGGGCTCCCAATTTGGCGGACCAATATCCACCAATATCAGGCTTCGCCGACTACACAAACATGAAAGAGTCATACTCCGGCCCGAAACTTGATGAACGAGAGGAAATCAAAAGATAGACTACCTGTGCAATCTCCTCAGCAGGTTTGGCGGACCTCATGGCGTCCGCCATAAGCTTAAGGCCCCCAGTGGTGTTGGGCTTCCTCCTCTTTAGTGGCGGATCAACCACTTTCTCTGCGGGACGTTTACCAGTATCAGCTTGAGGATTCACCGCTTGACCTTTCTTGCGTGCTTCAGCCTCCAAAAACTTCATGCGTGTCTCTGCAAGAGCGTGATTGGCCTTAGATACACCCCTGCCAAAGAAAACATTAAAGTAATCAAAGTTCACGAAGCAATGAAGGGTACCTTGGTCAAATTGCGCAATCTTTGAGTAAATAAATTTATCCTCTTCCCGGCGAATCAATGGGATATCACTCATCATGAAAGCTAAGGCATCTGCATAAGTCCATGCATCCGCCTTAATCTGCTTCATGAGCTCCGCCACCTCCTCATCACTGTTTGTTAAAATTCGCATGTCACCCGCCATATGTAGCGGCCTGGGATTCCAGACTGAAGGAAAGCCCAATGGTTCGCCATCCTTTATCTTCAGGTAGAAGAATTTCTTATCCCAGCAATGAACATTAGACATTTTTTCGCTAAAAGGCGAATAAGCTCCGAACTTGGCGAACGTGAGATAAGATTCGGACTTCCTTTTTGAGGGTTTGTGAAAAGCTCTAAAGATACGGCCCGTGTATACAACTCCTAAATTCGAGGCAAGGTAGCAGTCTAAAGCAATGTCCAACCAGCAGTTAGGATGTAGCTGGCTGACTGTGATGTCAAAGTAAGAGAGAATGTCCGCCATCATCTTTGGAAGAGGAAGTCGAAACCCTCTCTCCACATGACTACTATACACTGTGAGGAAGCCGCTAGGCGGACAGGAAGGACGTTGATGAGATGCGGCGAGCTGGGTATCGTAATTTTTGATCCAGGGAAAGCGATCCGCCAGATTCGCTAAATCCGCGGCATTCATGCGAGATGGAGTGGACTCCGCTCGGGGATTCTTTTTCTTAGGAGGAATCGAAGAAGAGGCCATTGATCCCCGGAGCCACCTAGGGTCACCGGCCGGAGCGGCACCGGAGATAGAAGTAAAAAGAGAGGGATTTCTAGTGGAACGAGTCTGGTAATGATTACGCGCCGAGTTATCAAACTCAGCTAAATCGGAATTAACAGTGTCCTCAGAAGAACAGGAGTTCTCCGATGATGAGGTAGTCCAGCTAAAATCTACTTCAATTTCAGGAGGAGGAGAGGAATTAAAAAGGTCTGAAGTTGATCTAGAAGATGAAGACGAACTTCTAAACATCCAGGAAAAGTTAAAGCGAAAAGAAAAACTTACATGAGAAATCGGAAGCTTGGTGCAAAACCCAGAAGAAATCCCAGAAAAGCTTCGAGCGCAGGAGAAAAATGGGGAAATGAGGAAGAGAGAGAAAGCGTAAGAAGAAGTAAGAAGTTTTTTTCTTCCTGGGACAGTGTGTCCATAACACGTGTCAATCATCCAATGGCATTGAACAATGTGCTCATTAACGCAAATGTTTATGACGGCGCGCGGAAGTTCAAAAGCCCTAAAGGACTTTAAGGACATTTGGGGGGGGGGGGGGGGGCTTCTGATAACATTGAGATATTATCCTGAGGACCAAAAGGGATATTCATCTCAAAGTACGCCACGTAGTGGTCTCCAAAAGGAAGCTGGTTGGCGGATCTCCCCAGACCAGCTCAGAAAGATCCGCTAGCGGACCTATAGGGCGAATCTCTCCCTTCGCCTCTATAACGGCTGGTCGCTGACTCGGCCATAAAAGATCATTAATGAGTTATTAATTAGCTAATCCGCCAGATTCAGAATAACCCGTAACCGCCATTAATGAGGCATTAATGGAGACTTTCTAGTTACCCGAAGGTTATAACTTCCCAGCTATATATAGCCCGATCCCAACGGCACCTCACAGGGAAGTGCTCCGATCAAGGATTTTTCCTCAAGTTAACATTTCCATTTTGATATGAGGACGCGTTTATCTTCAGAGGAAAGACGGATCACAAGACACTGCGGGTCCTCTTGTTCTCCATCATCAACATCGGAGTCGGAGAAAATTTCCTCCGACTCATCCTCGATAATGTCTTCCTCCATCATGGGTTCCTCCTCGACTACCCCCATCACCTTATCTCTCTAGGAATATTTCCCCCAGTATTTCTTAAAATTGAGATTATCAACAGTATCCATAATTTGTTGCGGATTCAGAATAGTACTAGAACTAGGGGACACAGCCTGATCCCTCGCTTGGGCATCCACCACCACTTCCGGCACTCCCGTGGCATCAATGCCCACCATCGCGCCAGCACCAGGGCACTACTTGCCAAACCCCCCAGCCGAATCACTGCCCTCCCCTGCGCAGGGCGCCACCATCCCAGAGCCAGGATGCCGCGCGCCCAATTCCCTTGAATCAGAGCTCCAAGCCGTCACTCCCGCGGCATGCTTCGGCGCCCTCTCCCCAGACGGCTCAACGACAATCAACCCACCCCCATCAGCTCTGTGCGCCGCAGCCTGATCCTTACCAGGTCCAAGGGGCCGTGCGATAAGATCCCCAGTCCCGGATCCCTTATCCAGCAAATCCGCATCAGACGCCGGCATCCCGCCCCCAGCAAAGCCATACTCCGCAGCCCTCTCTATCCGCTCCCTGGTCCGCACCGTCCCTGCATCCCCTGCGCCAGCCAAAATATCAACCGGACCCGACCCCTCAACCCCCATACGAGCCGGGCGCTCCCGCTCCCTGCTCCGATCTCGCACCCGCTCGCCACTCCCACGTCTATCGCGCGGAAAGGAAGCCGATTTCCCTTCGCCCTCCGCCAACACCCCCTACGGTCCCGGATCCGCAACCAGCACCCTCCCAGCCGCCCGATCCCCTAACCCATGCTCCGATCGGCCGCTTACAACTCCCATCGCCATTGTCGCCCTCCCTTTCGCCGTTCTCTCTCTTTCTTTCGCCATTGTCTCTATAATTATCGAATTAATGTTAATATGCTTTATTTATCATTAATAATATTAATTCATGCTTAATGATATTCTTTTCCTATTAACATATAAAGTTAATATTCTTTTCCTATTAACTTTATATGTTATCTTTTATTTAGTTCTATTTTCTTATTTATTATAATACAATTAATTAGTATTCTTACCTATTAAGATCTTATATTTGTATTTCATCAACGATTCCATGACTACTAAATTTCATAGCTAATGTAATATATGCAAACTAAAAGTAATTGAATATCCACAATATTTCGAACACTAGTTAAATATTGTGAAATACAAATATAAGATTTTAATGGGCAAGAATACTAATTAATTGTATTATAATAAATAAGAATATAGAACTAAATAAAAAGATAACATATAAAGTTAATAGCGAAAGAATATAGGGGTCTTGAGAGACGCTGGAGGTGCCTGGGTGTCTGGTTTTGCTCAGAACCTAGGAATGAGATCTTCCTTCACTGCTGAGCTCTGGGGAATATTCTCTGGGCTTAGGCTCGCTAAGAATCTGGGTTTAGAAAGTCTTTTTGTGGAATCTGACAACCTAGAAGCTGTTAAAATTATCTCTGAAAATAAGGCTTTATGTTTGGGCAGTCAAAATTTAGTAAAAGGGATCAAAAGGTTATGTTCTTCCTTCGATTCCATCAACTTTGGGCATATATTCAGGGAGCAGAACATGGTTGCTGACCGCCTTGCTGCTGAGGGCCAAGTGAGGATGCTAGGAGTTTCTACTTTCTCGTCACCTCCGGACTTCCTTTATTCCTTGCTTTCTGATGATCGAGTTGGGGTTAGCTTTCCCAGGCTAATCCCGGATTAATTTTTTGGTTTTTTTGTTGTTTTTTGTCTTTCCTTTGCCTACCAAAAAAAAATAGCGAAAGAATATAATATGATTAATTTCATTACAACGTTTAGCTTATAGTGTATATATTTTGTAAACGTTAAGCTTAAATTCGTATTATTTTGTAAACGTTAAACCTATATTGGTGCTATTTTGTACGTGAGGCCTAAATTGATGCTATATTGTAAACATTAAGCCTAAATTGATATTATGTTGTAAACGTTAAGCCTATATTGGTGCTATTTTAAACGTTGAGCCTAAATTGACACTTCTCCAAAAACCTTAGACCTATTTTGGTACCTTATCCCAAAAATTATTCATCAAATTATCTTTTCGGTCATGAATCTTATAATATACACTTTACATATGTGCCATTTTATCACTAATTAACAATAGATTACAAATATATGATTAAACGTGATTTTTTTTTTAAAAATACATACTATATTTTATACAAATTGGACAAAAAAATTTAAATATTTTACTAAATTTAAAAATATTAGTCTCCATTCTATTATTAAAACAAAAAAATATGAAATCTTAATTGGTGCAGAAAAAGAACAAAATACGTGTGTTTTATAATAATGTCTAAAAATGTTATGGTTAAAATTGCTTTTAGCTGCCAACATTAAAGGTAAAATTGTATCATTTTAGATGTTAACTAGTTTTTGACCCGTGCGATGCACGGATTCATCTTAATATATAAATATTAACAAAAATATAATTTAATAATTACAATTAATGATATAAAGGTGCTATATAAATTAAATATTATTATTTTATTTTCACATTTAATTTAAATAATCTTTTTATAGATAAATATAATAATATAATTAAAATTAATATATTATATATTATATTATATTTTTTATCAGTAAAAAAGTAGGAAGTGATAGCTCAGCTCCATTGTTACTGTTTTATATTATATATAGATATGCAGATAATTAGAAAGATTTCATGGATTAATTTAGATTCTGTATAAATTTTAGATATAGATATGCAGAGAATTGGAGAGATTTTAGAGATTAATTTAAATTCTGTAGAACTCTTAGATATAGTATATAAATTAAATATTATTATTTTATTTTCACATTTAATTTAAATAGTCTGTTTATAGATAAATATAATAATATAATTAAAATTATTATATTATATATAGATATGCAGAGAATTAGAGAGATTTTAGGGATTAATTTAAATTCTGTAGAACTCTTAGATATAGCACGGACAAAATAATCTTTTTATAGATAAATATAATAATATAACTAAAGTTAATATATTATATTTTATATTATATTTTTTATCAGTAAAAAATGAGGAATTGACACCTCAGCTCCATCGTTACTGTTTTATATTATATATATATAGATATGCAGAGAATTAGAGAGATTTTAGGGATTAATTTAAATTATGTAGAACTTTTAGATATAGATATGCAGAGAATTAGAGAGATTTTAGAGATTAATTTAAATTCTGCAGAACTCTTAGATATAGTACGGATAAAATAATCTTTTTATAAATAAATATAATATAACTAAAACTAATATATTATATTTTATATTATATTTTTTATTAGTAAAAGATGAGGAATTAACACCTCAGCTCCATCGTTTCTGTTTTATATTATATATAGAATATAGATATGCAGAGAATTAGAGAGATTTTAGGAATTAATTTAAATTATGTAGAACTTTTAAATATAGATATGTAGAGAATTAGAGAGATTTTAGGGATTAATTTAAATTATGCAGAACTCTTAGATATAGTACGGATAAAATAATCTTTTTATAAATAAATATAAAAATATAACTAAAGTTAATATATTATATTTTATATTATATTTTTTATCAGTAAAAAGGGAGGAATTGACACCTTAGCTCTATTGTTACTGTTTTATATTATATATAGATGACACCTCAGCTCCATCGTTACTGTTTTATATTATATATAGATATGTAGAGAATTAGAGAGATTTTAGGGATTAATTTAAATTATGTAGAACTTTTAGATATAAATATGCAGAGAATTAGAGAGATTTTAGGGATTAATTTAAATTCTGCAGAACTCTTAGATATAGTACGGATAAAATAATCTTTTTATAAATAAATATAATATAACTAAAGTTAATATATTATATTTTTTATTATATTTTTTATTAGTAAAAAATGAGGAATTAAATTCTGTAGTACTCTTAGATATATGGGATAAAATAATTTTTTTATAGATAAATATACACAATAAAATTAAAATTAATATATTAAATTTTTTATCACTAAAAAAGGAGGAAGTGGCACCTCAGTTCCATCGTTACTGTTTTATATTATATATAGATGGTAAAATTGTTTCTATCTATAAACGTTAGGGGGTAGTTTTACATATTATCCGTATACTTACAATATTTACACGTGCTGCCGTACACAGCACGTGGCAAATATGCAGGTTTTTTCCTTTTTCAGTTTTCACTCTCCAATATTTCATTCCCTTCCTCTCGTTGCCTACATGCCACTGTCAAAATGGTGTCTCTAAAACCCTAACCCTAGCTTCAGCTTAAACCCCTTCAAATCACAACTCTACTTTCCTCTCCCTGCTCAGAGACACCATGAGCGAAGATGCAATGAACATTGATCACGCTGCTCAAATCCTTTATAAATCACAGAACTTACAAACCCTAGCCGCTGGCCCTCTCTCGTCTGCTTTATCAGGCCTCTCAGGTTCAGCCCGTACAATCCCTTCAAACAAAGATTTTCATTTTTACTCCAACTTTGACGAGTTCAAACTTCCTATCCAGCAACTTGCAGAGAAATCACAATCTCTGCTCGACTCAATAGGATCTTCAAACCGCATTTTAGGAGAAAAATTACAGTTTCCAGGTGACGTTGACATTGATGACTCTTATGATTGGCTTGTTAACATGAATGATGAGATCTTAGAGCGCTTCGACGCTTCTATTGACGAGTTCCAGAGTATCCGAAAGAAAGAAGAGGAAACTGGAAGCATATCGGGAATGCAAAGCGAGAGTGGGTTTCAATTGGTTCACGGAAAGAAAAAGAAGGTTTTAATTAACTCAGGGAGCGGGTCTGCGAGTGGCTCAGTCAGTGACATGGTTCTTGACTCGAGAGTGAAAGTGGCTGATATGAAGGCGAAGAGGGTGAAAGCAAAGGTGTCATTTCATATACCTACAATAAAGAAGCCTCAGGAGGACTATAGTATATTGGTAAATAATTCGAACCGACCATTCGATCATGTCTGGTTGCAGAGGAATGAGGATGGGTCGCGATTCATTCATCCCCTGGTTAGTTTTTATGGTTGTTGAGTATTCTCTTTCTTGTTTTTGAAACCAATTATTTGGGTGCACTGAAATTGTTGGGTAGTCCATTCATTTCATTTCTTTTCTTTTATTAATTTGCTTTATAATCACAGAGATGGCCCTGGGGTATATTTGTGGCCCTTTGATCTATTGACTTTTTCTTTTTGGTTTATTTTATGGTTTTCTTGATAATATTAACAAGTTTGTGATGGCGAGATGAGCCTCAAATTGGCTTAATGAGTGACTTAAGCATAGATCACTTTTAGGGGCTGCTTGGATGAGGGTTAGAGGAAGTTAAATAATGGAAGGTGAGGGAGGATGAGGTAAGTTAAAGTGAAGTTATGAAAGTAACCTTGTTTGGATAGAGAGAATAGATTAATGAAGTTAAATAAGTTACCATGTTCGTTTTGAATGAGTGTTAGAGGAAGTTAAATAATGGAAGGGGAGAGAGGGTGAGGTAAGGTCAAGTGAAGTTATGAAAGTAACCTTCTTTCGACAGAGAGGTTTAGATTCCTGAAGTTAAATAAGCTATCGTGTTTGTTTTGAAGGTTTTGTTTAAATGCATATATTACTAAAACATCCTTCATTACTAAATCTCCCTATCCTAGCAAATCGCCGCTGATTATTTTTTGCTCCGCTGATTCTTCTTTGCTGATCTTTGCTTTCACTGATCGATCATTTTGAGTCGCCGTTTTCTGTCTTCAAGTTTGTGATAACTAGATGAGCCTGAAAGTTGCTTAATGGATGGCTTAAGCATAGATCAATTTTAGGGATTGCTTTGATGAGGGTTAGAGGAAGTTAAATAATGAAAGGTGAGGGAGGGTGATGTAAGGTGAAGTGAAGTTATGAAAGTAACCTTGTTTGGATAGAGAGGATAGATTCATGAAGTTAAATAAGTTACCATGTTTGGTTGGGACGAGGGTTCAAGGAAGTTGACTAATGGAAGGGGAGTAGGGTGAGGTAAGCTAAAGTGAAGCTATGAAAGTAACCTTGTTTGGACAGAGCGGATAGATTCATGAAGTTAAATAAGTCACCGTGTTTGTTCTGAAGGTTTTGTAAAGGGAGGTTAAATGCATATATTACTAAAACACCCTTAATTATTACTAAATCCCCTATCCCAGCTAATCGCCGCTGATTATTCTTTGCTCCGCTGACTCTTCTTTGCTGATCTTTACTTTGCTGATCGTTAATTTGAGTCGCAGTTTTCCGTCTTCAAGTTTGTGATAATGAGATGAGCCCGAACTTGGCTTAATGGATGACTTAAGCATAGATCAATTTTAGGGACTGCTTGGATGAGGGTTAGATGATGTTGAATAATGGAAGGTCAGGGAGGGTAATGCAAGGTAAAGTGAAGTTATGAAACTAACCTTGGCCCTGTTTGGCAAATAGCTGTTAGCTGATTACCTTTTTGGTTAGCTGATTTGACTAGCTGATTGTGTAAACTTGTTTGGTAAAACTTAGATGATTGCTAATAGCATTTTGTGTAAAATGACAAATAAGGACATGGTAAAACCTTTATTTGGGGCTAAAGGGTAGTAATTAGGGGTAAAATGTTCTTCAAAAGAGATGGAGCAATAAGCTAATTGAAAAAGCTCCTAAAATCAGTTTTTTCAAAATTAGCTTTTTGGACCCAATAAGTTCTTTTAAACCTCTCTTCAACAAACACCACTATTAGAGGTTTGACTAGTCAAAACCTAGCTCAAACCTCTAATTTTACCCCAAAAAGCTCTTTACCAAACAGGGCCATGTTTGGATAGAGAGGATAGATTCATGAAGTTAAATAAGTTACCATGTTCGTTTTGAACAAGGGTTAGAGGAAGTTAAATAATGAGAGGGAAGAGAGAGGTAGGCTAAAGTGAAGTTATGAAAGTAACATTGTTTGGACAGAGAGGATAGATTCATGAAGTTAAATAAGTTACCGTGTTTAGGTTTTGTAAAGGGAGGTTAAATGCATATATTACTGTTTGCACCAAAAATAAAATTTTCCTGATGCATACCCTGGTTTACTCTTTTCATGGGATAAACTTTTCTTTTTAGGAAACTTTTTCTTAAAAGGCTTGTTTAGGGAACTTTTCATTTCGGGAAGCTTTTCATATTTTCCTAGTACATTGTTCACTTAGGATTTCCTAGAGTGAACCTCAGTTTCCCTCAGGGGAAACATCTAAAACAGTGTACCAACTTCCTATACAGTGCACCTCAGGGGGGAACCAACTTCCTATGTAGTGTACCTTAGGGGAAACCATGGTGTACCTTAGGGGAAATCACAGTGTACCTCGTGGGAAACCATAGTGTACCTTAGGGGAAACCATGTAGTGTACCTCGTGGGAAACCAACTTCCTATAGTGGACATCAAGGGGGACTTAAAGTAAACATAGGGGAACCAAGGCTAGTTAATATTTTAACGTGTTTTTGTGAGCCAATTAAAAAGCAGAAAAAATCAGAAAGTATACATATCAATCCATCGTGGAAGTCAAAGTGGAGGTTACTCAATATGGTGGAGAAAGTGGATAAGTGGAAGCAAGCAGGAAGTTACCTCCAACATCTATTAAAGGAAGGAATCACGATGAGAAGAGCCCAACCAACTCAACACAACCAAGCAAAAACTCTAGCAAATTATCTCTTGACTTCAGCAATTTAGAATTCTCAGATTCAGTTTTTCCTTTTCAATTTTATTTCTCAATCTGTAGACATCCAGTTTAATTTCAATCCAAGCACATCATTTCCTTAGTTTCAATTTTCATTCAAGTTCAATTTCATTCAAGCTTCCAGTACAATTTTATTTTATTTGTTGTTCAATCATTTTCTGTAAGGTCGGTATCGTTTTGATAATTGAATCCTTTAAGAATTTTCAGTCTCTTTAATTCTTACAATCGTTTGTTACGTAGAAGTTAGAAAGTGCACCCAATTTCACTCCATAGTTCGAGAATACTATAATTCTCTGGCACACCCGCAATTCCCCACGAAAGAGCCAAACAAAAATTGGCACGCCCGGTGGGACTCATAAAAGAGCCAAACAATTACTAAAACTCCCTATCCCAGCCAATCGCCGCTGATTCTTCTTTGCTGATCTCTGCTTTCGCTGATCGCCATTTTGAGTCGCCGTTTTCCGTCTTCAAGTTTGTGATAACAAGATGAGCCTGAAATTGGCTTAATGGATGACTTAAGCATAGATCAAATTTAGGGAATGCGTGGATGAGGGTTAGAGGAAGTTAAATAATGGAAGAAGGCAAGGGAGGTTGAGGTAAGGTAAAGTGAAGTTATGAAAGTAACCTTGTTTGGATAGAGGATAGATGCATAAAGTTAATTAAGTTACCATGTTTGTTTTGAACCCATGGTTAAAGGAAGTTAAATAATGGAAGGGGAAGGAGGGTGAGGTAAGGTAAAGTGAAGTGAAGCTATGAAAGTAACCTTGTTTGGATAGAGGGGATAGATTCATCAAGTTAAATAAGTTACCGTGTTTGTTTTGAAGGTTTTGTAAAGGGAGGTTAAATGCATATATTACTAAAACACCCTTAATTATTACTAAAAATCCCTATCCCAGCAAATCTCCGCTGATTCTTCTTTGCTTATCTTCGCTTTTGCTGATTGCCATTTTGAGTCGCCGTTTTCCGTCTTCAATTTTGATCATTGGAACACGGCACTATTCCTTTACTTTAATAATTTCAATTTCAATTTTTGTCTCTACAGTTTATCTCTGTGCTTAATCTCCTTTTGTGTTTATCTCTACCTATAAAGATTTTCTCTTTCTAATTAGTGAAACATGTAAGGTACTTCTCCTTTCAAATGGTTTGAGTTATTATAAAAAATCACATCAGTGGCCCCTGCAAAGAATTTGTAGAAGGAGAAGAAGAACAATTGGCGGAAGGATTTTGAACAAGAAGCTGAAGGAAGACGATGTTCATGGTTATTTTTCTCACAGTAAATCATTAGACAAGGATAAAGTTGTAAAGTTAATTCAGTTAACCTCCAAATCCCACCGATTTGGAGGTACTGAAATTGGAGATTTAGGTTTTAATCTCCAATTAACCTTAAAAAACCACCCCTCTCAATAACTGCGTTCCCAAGCAACGTTACTTAAATAACCTCACTTTAATTAACCTCTCTTAACCTCCATCCAAGCAGACCCAGGTTCAAAGCTATATGGTAATTTTGTAAATGAAGAAGATGCCTGAGAACACTTCAAGTGGAGCCTTAGGATTTTAAAATAATATAATTAGACACGTCTCAGCGTTTACTATTAACTGAAATCAGTCATTCATTTGTGATTGGCGGTGGCTAGTTGGAAATTTCTAGTCCCAAAATAATCACATAAGCGATTAGCAAACTTCCCAAGTCAATTGCTGGTGTTTGCCTTTGCAATTGATATGTTGGGTATTTAGTGAAGTAGATATGGTTTTTATGTGATCATGGTAAATGATTTCTTGCTGTCGCGTTCTTATCTTTATGAATATTTTAATTGCTATGCAAGCAGTAGCCTTGGTCAGTGTACTGTGTACTACATACTGTGAAACTTGCCTCATGTAAATTTTGAGCATAGTTGAATCCTCTATAATTATTGAATGCCTCAGACATTATATTATCTTTTTGGAATGATTGGTTTATGATGGATGCTTGATGTGGTAAGCAGTAAACTTCTGTCAGGAATCGGGCAGCTTTAGAATCCTATTTAGATTGATATTCTGCTTATTTAATAAGTTCTATTCCTAATGGAATTAGGAATTAATTTGATTTTTCCCCATAGGATAGTTACCATTTAGGATAGGTTTTAATTTCCGCAATACTTGCTGTTCTCTATTCCTAATTAGTTGTTGCCTATGCAGCCTTAGCTGGCAATATTATTTATTCCTATTTAGTTGCTGCCTAAGCAGCTCTTGTTAGATTATAGGAAGCACCGACACTTCTAGGAGGTTACTGTACGAGTGTCCGACACTCCGTGGACTCGAAGGGAATCGTACCTGACACTCCAAAATAAGCGTCACCTCTTTTTTTTTTTTATATGGGGACACTTTTGGGAAACGGCCCCTGAGTTAATTAAGTGGAATATAGGTTTTTTTAAATAATTTTACAAAAATAGGGGTGGATATATAAAAAAATAAAAATATAACCCTAATAAAAAAAGAAATCAAAATATAAAGAAAAGAATATAGCAACCACCCCTTTTTTGGTAGTTTAAATAGTTTGAAGTATTAAATGTTTCTTTTTGATGAATTAATGACTTATTAATATTATTGATGTTGTTAATGGTTTATAATGACTTATTATGAATATTGTTTATGATCTACCTACCTATCTATATATATATGTATATATAAGTGTCCCTACCGTACATGTCTCACATTTCTAAAAAATGTCGTTTGCCACTCCTGTGACCATATGGGTACCCGTGTCAGTGCTTGCGAGGTTAGATTCTTCTATTTAAAGGGCAGATCATTAATAAAATAGCTAGCAGTTGAAAATTCAAGTGAACCTTACGAGATCTTGGAGTTCTCTCTTAACGAGCTCCTACCAATTCTGAGATCGTGGGGTTCTCTCTTAACGAGCTCCTAACTGTTCAAGAAAAGGTAAGGGAAGGAAGAATCCTAAGCATTCTTTCCTATAGGGTACAAGGTCCTGTAACTAGATCCCAAACCCGTGTTCATAACAAGTTCTTTGTAGATGACTGAACTGTTCTTTTTTGTTTTGTTTTTGTTCTTTTGATTTGTTGTCACAAGGATGTATATGCTTAAAGGTTAACATCTACATAGGTACATGTTGTTACAAAGCCTAATTGATTTCACTCGAGTCCTGCATCAGCTATGCTACTTATTTTTTTTTTTTTTGCATGCATTGAAGAGTTCGAATATAGTTCTTGCTGGTATTTATATTTTAATTGACTTTATCAACTTCTTGTTCATTCTTTCCCTGTGTACTGGTGGTGGTGCTTGGCAGAAGGGTGGAACAGAGGACTTTAATTTTTTGCTAATCTAACTATTGATTTATGATAAATGTAGGAAAAGCTGTCTGTTTTGGATTTTGTGGACAAAAGTACTGGGGATACTGAGCCTATAATACCACCTCCACTGGAGCGCACCCCATTCAAGCTTGTGGAAGAAGTGAAAGATCTGAAAGATTTGGCAGCTAAATTGCGTGGTGTCAATGAATTTGCGGTAAAATTGACCATCTTTTATCGTTTTGCATCCTTTTAAGTGTGATATAACCAATTTGGATGTGTTTGGAATGCCATTTGGATTTCTTGCTCTTCTGCTATGCAACTATTTTTATTTGGTTAGTCCTAGTATTCTGTTTCCATATTTGACTTCTGTTGTATTTGTATATGCTTTATTTTTATTCAAAATGTGTTATCCAGAGATTCTTACTTTGCAGCTGTCTGGAGTGGCTGCTTGATGGGTACTGCTCTTATAGAGAGGGTCCTGCATTTTCTACTTTTTATTAATGAGTTGTTACTTGTATGCATTCTGCCTTGAAGTATCTTTTTGTCTAATTTTTTGACGTTTCTGTGGTGCGTTTTTCTTCAAGTTTGTATTATCCTATTGTGGAATTTTCCTTGGAGATATTCATGACTGTGTTTCGTTGTCCCTTACATGTATATTTGTTGTTCTATTACCATCATCATCTTGGCATTTACGTGTTCGCCTTGTTTTGTTTTAGCAATAATATTGTATATCTCTTAGAAATTGGTCAAAAGGATTTGATATCTAAGTTCCCATCGCAGCTTGTTTGTGATAGTATATTATATATTGTATTGGTCTATTGAATGTTGGTTACCTTTAAGCTTTATTTGGCACTGTTGATGGAATTCCAATGTCATGATTGCTTCCTAGGTTGGTTCAAAAAGTGGGAATTTTTTACTTTTACTTTGATACTGCGTAGGTTGATCTGGAACATAATCAGTATCGCTCTTTCCAAGGATTGACATGCTTAATGCAAATTTCTACCAGAACTGAGGATTTCATCATTGACACTTTAAAGCTTCGGATACATGTTGGTCCTTACCTTAGAGAACTTTTCAAGGATCCCGCCAAGAAAAAGGTTTGCCTTTTGGACACCTTTATTCATTTTGTGACAGATGTCTTCAAATCTGTGATGGCTTTTAATTTAATTAGGTCATGCATGGAGCAGATCGAGATATTGTGTGGCTGCAACGGGATTTTGGCATATATGTCTGCAATCTATTTGATACTGGACAGGTTCTATACTTTGAAAATACTGCTGCTTTTTAGCTATGTGATTCCAATAACTTTCTTGTTACTCTTACTTTTGTGTTTTAGATAAACTTACCAGTTTGCCTTTTGGGTTATTTTTTAACTTGTCATTCTTTGGTGTTGTTTCACTTTTTTGCTGGAGAGTATAAAGTGTAGAATATTCCTCTCCATTTAGTTATTAATTTGATTTTTTTTTTCCCCATTGAACATCAGGCCTCCAGGGTATTGAAGTTGGACAGAAATAGTTTGGAGTATCTGTTGCAGCATTTCTGTGGAATTACTGCCAATAAAGAGTATGTCCATTTCTGTTGACCACTCAATCTGCTATTTTGCACTTTTTAGTAACACAATAGTATACATGTGCATGCAGTTAATAATCATATATATGTGAATATACTGTTGTTTGCATAACACTTTTCATTTGGTGGGAGGTTGAATTCTATTTTACTTGCAGATACCAGAATGCAGATTGGAGATTGCGTCCTCTTCCTGAAGAGATGGTTAGGTAATTGTGTATCTGGAACTTGAGATTTTATTTGGTTCTTAGTTCATAAAATTTACTGAATCAACATGGTACCTAAGCCTCTGGATAGGATGAATCCTATTACTTGATAAATTGAAAAGAAATTGCCATAATCTTTTGTGCAGGTGGCAGTGAGAGTGACATCTTTCAAACGATATTTTTTTCTGTTTTACATGAGAAAAAAAAAGCTGTCTGGGATCAATGCGAGAATGAATTTTGTTCTAGAACTTTCTATATTCTAGAATTTATATAATATGTAGTTGTTCAAATAAAAATCTTTAATATGCTGGTGGAAGTATCTTGCGGAATGGTTTCCAGGTTCCTAAAGTTTTGCATGCATTGCCTCTATATAAATTTACCCCAAAGGTCATAGTTATTGTGAACCACATAGCAGTTCTATTTGGAGGAGATGTTTGCTCACTTTTCTCCTAATGCTGTAGCTTCTTCATGTTTTTCTTTGTTGTGCTTGGGACGAGGCTGTTATCAGCACATTCATCTGGTAAATTATACATTTTGTTATGGCAGATATGGCCGAGAAGATACCCACTATCTGTTGTACATCTATGATATGATGAAGCCCATGTTGCTCTCTATGCCTAAGAATGATGAAAGTTCTGATAGTCCATTGTTGGAGGTATGGTTTTAGTCAACTACTTCCATTTACTACAATGTTCATTCTTCTACGTGATAGGGTGCATGTACCTTTTATTATTGAGTAATTTTTGGTATCAGAATGCAGTTAATACTGTTTTTCTAATGCTCTCCTGCTGTTTTAGACCTTGACCATTTATTTGGATTATTAAGATTCTACCTGGCAGTAAATTTCTTATTTAGGCTTCAGACTATCCAAAAAAAATGTAGTCAAGGCCATTCACAAACAATATATTGTGATTTGAACTATATGGTTATGATTTCTTTCACATACGCTCCCGATATTGAGATCAAGGATTCAATCAAAAGATATACCCTAAGTCAAGGCTCTGCCTTCTGACAGAATAGTTCTTACTTATAGACCAGAAAAGAGCTTCTTGATTCTTTTTTGGGCCTGAGGTTGAGGTTTGAACTATTTTTTGGTTTGATATGATCAAAATGATGATCAAACTGACACCTTGAACAGAGAATTTCATTCTCTCATTACAGTGTGCTAAGCAAGTTCTTTCTTTTTCCTAATAGGTGTACAAACGCAGTTATGATGTATGTATGCAGCTATATGAGAAGGAGCTTTTGACAGAAACTTCATACATGCACATATATGGGTATGTTTAGTGCTGTTGTTTTTTTCCTTTCCATATAGGGTTATTCTGTAGCATTGCTTTGTACTGGGTGAAATATTTTGGTAAATTAGCTTCAATTCTCATATTTGTCATAAAATGTGGTTAACTTCATTTGTCAGTACATGAATCCTGTAATTATATATTCATTTAATCAACTCCTGAAAGTTTGCTCTTCACTAACTTTTTACCTTAGTAACTGAGTTTTCTTCAAGTAAAATAATATTTTAGTCCTCAAAAATAAAATATCAGAAATGAAAATGCTCTGTTAAAAATATGAGCTACTTAAAAGTTGTTATACTGAGAAGATGATAGATTTAAATCGAATTGGAATCTGACATATATTTCCATCAGCCGTGCAATATTTAGTTTGTTGTTGAAAATGGAGGTACAAGTGCTATCAGTTGCAAAATTTAGGAGATTTTTGTAATTTAGTCAGTTATATTATATACCAATTTGCATGATCTTGTGGAAACTGGCCTGCTGACTTCCTGTCTTTATGTGCCTTGCATTTTTTTTTTAAATCTTGCATGGAGAAAACTTTTCCCTCCTTTTATACTCATCCTTGATTTAAAATCTGTCTGTGTGGGTGTCTTTCTGTGCGTTGTCTTTGTTGCATATGTCAATACACGTTCGTTTATTCAGCATCCAAATTTGGACACCCTTTCTGCCAAGTAATTTCACATGATGACCAATTATGTTTAACGACTAATTTATATAATGAAATTAAAAAATCAACTAAATGATATGGTCATTATTCTTTTTACTACATTATGGTTTTTCAAGGAACAGTTTGTGAACTACATAGTAATTGATTTGCTAACTCTATCCTCACTTGTGAAAGTTCAAGTCCGTGATTGAATATTGCACTTTTTACTGTCTAAAGTAGTTATATACTTAAAACTTTCAATTTATAATTTCGCTAAGTATATTTTATTTGTGATGGGGCCTGATGAATAATTATGTTGTTGACTATGGATGCAGGTTGCAAAATGCTGGTTTAACTGCTCAACAGCTTGCCATTGTTGCTGTGAGTTCTTATCCATTCTCTTTTACTCATTTACTTTCTTTGGCTGTTAATGCATTTATGGAAAGATGTTTAGGGAGACAATTCCAAACTCTTAGGCCTTGTTTGATAACACATTTAATGACTTAAATTAAAATATTAAGCACTTATTTAATTTAAGTGCGTTTGATAATAATTATTTCTCCACCATTTAAATTAGTAAATTAAGTTAAAAAACACTTATTTTGGTAAGTCAAAATATTTAATTTAACATTTTAAGTTAAACATTATCAACTAATATTTTTATAATAATTATATCACTTAATATTTCCGGCACTTATAATATTCAGCACTTAAAATTCAGTACTTATTTTTTCAGCACTTAATTTTCAGTTTTATCAAACAACACCTTACTCTTATCTTGACTGATCTTAGAGAACTCATCTTTTCGCTTCCTCAAATTTGGTGAGACTTCAGTACATTTTTCATAGTATATACGGCATTGGGGGAGAGAGAGAGGTGAGAACCTGAGGATTTGATCCCTAGCCCTACCTTCTTTTGGTAGGCGGTGGCAACTCGGTCACTGCTTGAGTAGTTAGTGACACTACAGTTGATTAAGTTTGATCTATCGGTCTCTTTTGCTTGTTAATCTTGGTCGTTTGATCTACTTAATCTCTTTACGTGGATTGAGTAAATTTAAATGGTTTGCAGGGACTATTTGAGTGGAGAGATGTGGTTGCCCGAGCAGAAGATGAAAGTACAGGCTATATATTGCCTAACAAAACTCTTCTTGAAATTGGTAAGAACTTGCTCAACTTTGTGCTTTTTGTTTTGTCATAATGGTATATTGCTTTTAAATCTTGTTTTATTACTTTTTGGAAATGAATAAAGCCAAACAGATGCCTGTTACCCCTCAAAAGTTGCATCGAGTGTTGAAATCAAAGCATTCATATGTTGAGCGAAATCTTGATTCCATTGTTAACATCATTAGACATGCAATGCAAAATGCTGCTGAGTTTGAAGCTGTTGCTCAAAGTTTGAAGGAGGCACGCTTGCAAGCAGTAAGATTTCTAGACATAGATCTGATGATGTTTATTTGGAGATGTGCTGGGATGATATTTTTATGTATTGACTTCACTAGCATGCTTAAGTTACCAGTTTGCTTCATGTTAGATGTTTTGACTTACGCATAACATTATAGAATTTTAAACTCTAAATGTATGTTCAGTACAACTTTGAAGCGAGACAATGATTGATGTTTTCTGTTCATATGCTGAGATAAGTGTTAAAATTGGCAATTACGAGGTTACAGTGTTCTGGAAGAGTTTATGCTAGTAAAAGAGCTTGTGATGCAGTTTGAGATTTAAAATTTTTAGTATGATATGGTCAGGGACGCGGTTTATGAGAACTTGTCTGTGCTGTAAAAGTTACTTCTCTTATTCTCTTAGATATTTTTTTTAAAATAGTTCCATGATGATTTTTTTTGGGTGTGCGTGTCTTTCCCCTTTTATCATGTTCTTACAGGAAAATGTTGAAGCTAATGATAATTGTGAAGAGTTAGATGCGAGTACAACTACAGAGACTGCAGATATTCAAAGAGATGCTGCATGTAATGGAAATGCAGCACATGGCAACGGGAATCCCCTCAAGGCAGCGTCCCCACAGATGAAAAAGGAGACAAAATTTGCCAAAGTTGGACAGGGAGGCTTCTCTAAGGGTCTTGGTGAAAATCGTGTCGAGTCTGGTGGTTACGTTCCAAAGTTCTCCAAAGTAAGTCTCCCTGTCCCTGTCCCTGCAGAATAGAAATGACATTTATCCTTCAGCCATGGTTGCTTATTGCTCCCTTGTAGAGTTTTTATTCTTCTTGGAGTCTCATATTCTGGAACTTTTGTCATTACTGAACAGATTTCCGGAGCAACTGTCCAGGCTAGAAAGAAGCCTGCTAGTTCTTTTGGAGCACTGTTTGGAGGTGGAACGTCCAAGAGAACAACATTTGAGAATGCCATCCAGGTATTATTCTATACACATGGGAGTTCTGCTGCTTGTGCACTTGGACATATAGACAGAAATGGTAATGTGTTAGGGGTAGAGGTGGCAAAAGTACACACGACCCGATCACACGACACGAAATCGACACGCTATTTTAGTGTTTGGGTTTAGCTTAGTAGGAAATGTGTCATATTTGGGTTGACACGAAACTGACACGCAAATTTTTGTGTTGGCTTAGTGTTGATATATTAACCCGAAAACGACACGAATATTGAAAATTATTGTTATATTCTCTCCTGTTTTTATGTCACTTTATTAATAAAGATAATAAAATGACCCTCTAACATGATATTAACGAACTTTTCGATGGTTAGTGTTAACACACTAATCTAAAAATGACATAAAATATTTAAAAATAATACCGTATTTTCTTTTATTTTTACAAGTTATCATTAATATATATACAAAACAAAAAATTACATGTGACACGAAAGTTTTTGGGTTGAGTTTGGGTTTACTCTGTTTCACACGAACCCGAAATGACACGACACGAACGCGATAATTGCCAGGTCTAGTTAGGGGTTTGGTAGCCTTTACTGGTGCTCTAGTTATTGACCTTATACATGTGCTAATTCATGGTAAAAGCCAGATAGGTCTTTATGTTTTCCTTGATGGTTCAGTGTCTTGTTCGCGTGACATTTGGGTCGCCATAGTTGGTAATCGAGGCTGAGTAGACTTAAATGGCATTTTTTTTACCGGCGTTGGGCTAATCTTTTTTTTCTCTCTCTTTTAATTCAATGTTAGGACAACGAAGCGGACAAGTTGGAAAGTATTAGAACTTCTGTAAAACTTCCATTCCATGCATTTGTAGGCAGAAACGAGGCGCCGTCATTTGAAGAGCTCAATCTCACGCCGGAAGTTCCGTATTTCAAAGAATCTTCTACGGCCCCAGCAGTTCCATATTTCAAAGAATCTTCTACGGCCCCAGCAGCTACCAGTGGCAGTATAGAAGAGATTATACTGTTGTCAGATGATTCAGATGAGGAGGACTTGAATAATAAATCAGACAGCAAAGCACCAGGGTCGCCTTTAGAAATGAAGACGGAATCCCTGTCTGATCTATCTACAAGCTTCCAGAAGTGCTTCAAGTCAAATAATCAAAACAAAAATATCGAAATCATAAAGAAACCCCAAGAACCAACGGGGCTTGTACAGCTAAAACCGTTTGATTATGCAGCTGCTATATTTGGGAAGAAAACTCGGCGTGAAGGAAAATCAGTTGGTGATGAAGAAGGGAGGAAGTTGGGTAATAGGAAAATGAGTTCGGGGGTTGGTCAAGCAGGTCAGAAGGACAACGGAAGCTCGGATTTTCAACAAGGTAAAAGACGTCAGGCATTTCCAGCAACAGGTAACCGGAGTTCTACATATAGATGAGTCAGTTGATTAATCTGTGTGTTGTGATGTTGAATATGTAGTAGGTTTTCATTGTAAATCACCACAGGAACTGAAAATTAAAACGAAAAATGGAAGAGCTAATTGAAACTCGTCTGTATCAATCACAGTTGGACCGACCAAGAAGAAAATAAAAAAATGAAAACTAGATTCTGTTTGGCATTAGCCTGAAAATAGACTTTTAATGATATGTTTATACATGTGATTTTGGACTATTCTAAATTTTAAAAATGAAGGATTAAAATAAAGGTTAGACTATGTTTATTTGTTTTTTTTATAAAGTAAGTCTTACTTTGTTTTTTCTACTGTCCAATGATAGAAAAAACAAAGTAGCTTTACTTTGTCAAAAACAAAGTATAGAAAACACCTTAAATAGCTAATTTCATCCTTTGAATGTTTATCAAGTTTTCGAATGTGATCTTGTTCGGATAATAGTACAAGTCAACCTTGTATATATTAGGCAAGTGATGTGGAATAAGAAAAGTTTTTTATGATTTTAATATTTGAATGGAAAATAAATGGAAAAAATTATTTCCAAAAGATTTTTTGATAATTGCACCATTAACAATTTTAAGTATGAATTCTAATAGTTTAATACCAAGGATGCTTTTATTTCAACTTACTACTAACTTCGACTTTAGGATTCTCTTGTAATTTCATGCCCTGAGATGTTGCTTCAGCATTTTTCCAGGATTCTCTTGTAATTTCATGCCCTGAGATGTTGCTTCAGCATTTTTCCAGAATTCTCCTTCAATCTTATTAGGTTCTTGTTCTACTAACTGCTCAATACTCCATCACATTATAGGGGGGCGTTGGTTCATAATGGGTAAGGGAAAAGGAATCAAGAAAGGGAAATTAAAAGAAAGGAAAGGAATAAGCATTAATTTCTCTGTGTTTGGATATGTTTAGGAAAGGGAATGCAATTCCATCTCATTCCCTTTGTGGATGTTTGGTTCAAATAGGGAGTCGAAACTATTTTTTTAACTTCATATATAATAAAAAAAAAAAAAATTCAACTCTTTTACTATAGTTTCCATAAAACGTGAAATAACTTCATATATAATCGCAAATAATCCAAAACGTCACTCACTCGCTACCCTTAGTTCATACAAATTAAAAAAAAAAAAAAAACAAAAGCCAATAGTCTTCTAAGCGGGTAAATTTCATCAATGGTGTACAATCTTTACTCTAATTCACACTTTGGTGTACAATCTTCATTTTGTCTCATTAATATATACGATCTTATACGTGACCTCCCATTATGGTGTATGGCCGGTTAAAATGACCGGTCAACGCCAGTCAACACGCCACATCATCTTTTTTTCATCTCTCATATTTAAAAATGTGGGACCCACCCTTATACAATGTCGAAAAATACCCATATTGATTTTTCCTCTTTCCTAATTAATTAAAGGTACAATTTCACATCAATAACTTTTACCTTATTTAAAATAAAATAAAGACCCACAGATACTTAAATTACTTTTATATCTCTTGATATTTCTTTTTACCATCATTATCTCTCTTTCATTTTTATCTGCATCTTCTCTCTTTCCTTCATCCTCTTACTCTCTCTCTCATTCGTTTCTTATTCATTTCTCTCTCAATCTTTTAATTGATGAACAAATCCATATAATTTCAATTTTAAAAACTCAAATCCACAAAACAAAAACTCATATAAGATGGAATCCAAAAAATTTAATTGAATCCGTGAATCCAAAAAACTCAACTGAATCCATGAACCTAACAAATTAATACAGCTCAATCCCTATTGTCAAAATCACTTAGAAGTGAAAATTCCAAATAAGAAACATCACACACTGTTGGGAACATTGAAAATCGACGACATAGTTTCGCAATCTCGACCAGCTTCTACGAGAAGATCTGCAACTCCAAAACAGTCATCGTTCGTTGTGGCTGAGACTGCAATCTTCCGACAAAATCTGTCATATAGTGCCTCTGTGAGATGGAGAAGCTTCGGAACTGATTTAGCGAGTAAAAACAGCGAATATCGTTCATCGGCACATGGAGAAGCGGTGGATATTGTTCATTGACACATGGAGAAGCGGCGTGTATGGTGGAGGAGAGGAAGCGAGAGGAAATGGAAGATGAGGAGATGAGAGTTCGAATAACAGGGAAATAAGAGGATATATAGATAGGATAGTGGATTCATAGAGAAAATTTATTGGTATGGTTTTAGTTGCTTTTGATTCACAGGATGAGTTGAAGATGGAGCAAGATTGATGAATATTTTTATTCAAGGTACTGTGGAGATAGAAAATTGTTTGTGAGAAGAGAGAGGAGAGAGAGTATTTTAATAGTTTTTGGAGTTAAAGTCAAATCTCTTAAAAAAAAAAAAAAAAGTTAAAGTCAAATAAAGGTATTTTAGACCTTGTATAAGGGTGGGTTCCACATTTTTAAATGGAAGAGATGAAAATGGATAATGTGGCGCGTTGACTGGCGTTGACCAGTCATTTTGAGCGGCCGTACACCATAGTGGGAGGTCACCTATAAAGTCGTACATATTAATGAGACAAAATGAAGGTTGTACACCAAACTGTGAAATGGGACAAAGGTTGTACACCATTGATGAAATTTACCATCTTCTAAGCATAATACTTCATCACCGGAAAGAATTTAAGCATTTCCATTGTCCTTTTCATCAAGAAATTTTTTAACAACAATTTTTATACATACATGTGTCTCTATTAATAAAATATAAGAATTAAAATCAAAAGATAATAAAATAGAGGAAACTGAAATAAAATTAATCAATGCATAAACATTATATTATAAAGAAAATAATTATTTTAATAATTAAAAATAAATATTAAAGCGGAATAATATGATAAAAGAAAAAAATTTGGTCAAAATTATTTTTCAGGGTAAAAAGGTAAAAATAAATAAATATAACTATCAAAAGTGAAATTAATCTAGTGATAAAAAATATAAATAAATAAATACAAAGATTAAACAAAAATAAAAAGGTAAAATTTAGTCAAAAATATTTTTTGAGTAAAAAAATTAAAATATATAACGAAAATGAAATTAATCCAAAGATAAAGAAATGTAAAAATAAAAAATATAGAGACCAAAATAAAAATAAAAAAGTAAAATAGAGAGTAAAGTAGAATTTTATAAGGAGTATAAAAGTTTAAGTTAGAAAGAGAGGGGAAAGGGAATATAAAACTTTAGGGGGGATTGGGGAATGAGATTGGGGAATGTAAACCTAAAACTAAAAAAAAAAAGTAAAAGGAATCATTAAATTAGCAAAACAAACAAACAAAGGGAATGGAACCTCCCATTTCCTTCATCCTTTCCTGAAACTCTCAAACCAAACGCCTCCTCAATGTGAAACCAGTTTAATAAAATGATTAAACACTATAATAACTTAGTCATATAAGGCTTACTAATTAATTTAATAATATATTTTACTACTTTTTAATAATAATAATAAATAAATAAATAAATAAAAATAATGACACAACATATCATAAAGAGTTATATTGTAAAGAGTTTTCAGAAAGTTTATTCTCTCCGGTTAGGAGATTTGGGTTTTGGAGAGGGTAAATCCAGTAAATCGGGAAGTGAAAAATAGTAAAATAATTATTTTAGGGTATTTTGAAAACAACTGAGTGCTACTATTTTGAGTTTATCTCGATTTCTATAACTTCATAAAATCATCTACAAACCGCCCTCTTTGTACGACTATTGTTTTTATAGTGAGAGAATTGATTCTCGAGTTTGGTCGTGGAGTAGCCTAAAAATCAAGGATGGACCGCGTTAAATTATCACTGTCATATTTTATTTTATTTTTAAAATCAATGTCATATTTATTAATTGCTTACCTTTGTCTTTATTTTCAACATATTTTATTATTTTACCTGCAACTAGTATCAGAGCCTAGTTAATATAGCGACAAAGTCGACAAGCAAAATGACTAGTCTAAATGATATTAATTACCACATATGGAAAAGCAAGATAAAAGATCTTTTATATGTGACAAAGATGTATCTATCAGTGTACATGACATATAAACCAGAAGGCAAGACGAATGTGAATTGGAGATTCAAACATGAGCAAATTTGTTTATAGTTTCAATTTTGATTAACAACTTCATTCCCAACAAAAGCAAAATCATCTCCAATATCATCAATGTCACTTTTCTAACAATAATTAAAAAAAACAATTTGGGGGAGACATATGATGAAGTATGTGAGCAGTCGATCCTAGGCCGCGACATCGATCTCACCCTTCGACATTAGACCCCTGTCGGGTCTGTACGTCTGTTGAACGTCCTTAGCTGACCTTCAAACCTCATGGGCATTCAGGGGTCATTTAGCACTCCACCTTGCCCCCCAAAACCTATAAATACCCTAAGTAGGCAGTTCATGGGAGGTAACTTTTTTTTTTAAAATTTTTTTTTGCGCAATGCGCTTACATTAAAGAAGAAAGAAAAATCCCCACTAGACCCAGATGTGATTCGAACCCATGACCTCCCAATGCATAGGTAAGCTCTCAACTACTAGGCTAAAAGTTTCACCACTGTTCATAGGAGGTAACTTTCTCTCTCTAGTCCATACTCTTTCTCTCTCTTAACGTCACACATATACTAGTTTGATCGTAGGAGTGTCTTCAGGGGATGGTTCTCACCACAGATAGCTCATCCAATGTACTCCAAGTTCGTTTCCTCATCAAATAATAAATAAAACTACAACAACATTAGAAACTTATTTACACCATCACCTTTAAGATAGTTTCATTCACTTCCTAGTACTTTAAGTTAATTATTTTTCATTCTTAGACAATTGCATTATATTTCAAAAAAATTCACAAACTCCTGAAATTGACAAAAAGAACATGAAAACACATAAAAAAAACTCTAGAAAAAGATTGAAATTCATAAACAAATAAACAATTTTTTTTTAAAAAATAAGTATTAATAAAAAAATTACAAAACACTAAGGGTCTGTTTGGTATGTCGTAAAGCAATGTAATGCAATCAAAGTTGTAATGTAATGAATGGAACAATGATTCCATTACCATGTTTGGTTAACAAATTAAAAAAATGATAAAATGTAATTACCATTACAATATTTATGTTAAATGTAATCAAAAAATTTATTTACATAATTAACATGAAAACTTGAAAAACATAAAATTAGTGTATATATATAGTTTTTCACATTTTCATAGTTTTTTTTACATTTTTCTCGTTTTTTTTTTGTTTTCCATTTTCACCAATTTGTTCCATTTTCTCTTTTTTTTCGCATTTTGCGTTTTCAAATTTTCATTTTTTTAAAATGATGAGAGGTGAGATTTGAAAAATGAGTGGTTAGATAGAACTTGAAAGGTAGAAGTTAGGATTACATGCTTTAGATGTAATGAGAATTCAACCCTTTCTCGGATTACAGTAGTTGTTGAACAAAATTTAATATATGGATTTCTCATTGCATTACAATTTTTTTTAATATACAACCAAACATGGTAATAAGCTTTCAATGTAATACGTTTTCTATTACAAAAGCCATTACATCTTACCAAACGGCCGTATAAAAAATAATTTACCTTCAAAATATCTATAGCTTCCACTGTTTGACGTTGAGTTGAATCAACAACCTTCCCATGTAAATCACCCTTCATTGATTTAAGAACCCTGCCTATAACTTTATTTCCATTTTCAACAATAATATCATCCCTCTTGAAAGTCCAAGCGATCCAAGAAAATGTATTGATAGGATTTGAAGAAGAGACATGCATTAAAAGAATCACCAACATCCTCGCTAAAAGAAAGATCAGTTTGGCCTCCTTATCAAAAGATACATGAAATTTTCTCAGACTTATTTACATCGTAAACTTCAACTTTAACCCCATCAACACCATCTAAATCATTATCATTACTCCCATTCTTACGGACACCCTTAATACTATCCTTATAAGCATCATCACCCTTAACTTCATTCACTTCATCATCATCATCATCACCATCTTTCTCAATATTGTCACTTTCCTTTTCTTGTCATTAGATCAATCATTGATATCATCTTTCTTCTCATAACTAATATGAACATCTTTACCATATTCCTTCTTATCACCTAAAGTCTTTCCAAAATCATCCACTCTCAAATTTACATCTCCACCCCTAATCAACTTCTATAAAACAATACAATATTTCTAAAATTCGAAGCAAGAAAGTTAAAAATTTATAATGATAATAAACAAAATAATGATCCTGATATTTCAAATAATCTTCATATTAATTTAAATCAATTTCATCAACTTTTAGCTACTTTAGTTTACTTTCAAACAATTTCACCCAATTTTAACTACCCTTTCAATCACTTTTAGTCAATTTCGATTGCATTAAAGTTACTTAAATTGGCCAAAACAAATGAAGATCTTCAAGAAACTACTTATTTATCCAATCTTTTATGAAGATCTTCAAACATTTGAAAGCATTTTGAGATTAAGCCTCCGCACGATCAATAAAGCATCATCTTATTTATTAGACTATCTTCACTTTTATCACTTGATAACTTCTCAAAGTACTCAATAAAACCATCAAAAATTAGTTTCTATTCCTTCAAGAGAAAGAATATTCTCTTAAATCACTAAAAGCACCCCCACTAGATCCAACAACATTGAAAAGCTCACCGAAACCTAAAAAAAATCTTTAGCAAAACTATCCTTCAACTCTTTCAATCTTTTTACTCATATTCAAATGGACAAACTGAAGGATTTGAAGCGGAAGCATGTTGGTATTTAGGAAACGAATTTCAAAAAATTTTCCTAAACAAACAATCAGTGTGATCTAATCACTCTGATAAACAGTCAAACATCTGATGTCTGACATCAAATTCTTAACCAAGATCATTAAGTTCTTCAATAATCAAATTGATATTTATACTACGAGATTGGAAAAATACCTCTTGTAGATTCCAATCGGGTATTAAAGCTTCTCTAGTGGTGAAGCCTCTAGTCAGTCCACTAAGTCGATTAGATCAAGCCTCGAAAAAATTGATTTAATCTTGCTCAAAATCGAAAACTGATTGCGAATCGGATTTTCTGAATCGAAAAACCGTATCTCACTTTCTCAAAATTATGTATGAATATTCATACATTTCTTTTCCACAATCATCTTATGGATTGAATTTGGTGCCCTTCCAGCCCATATTTCATATAGTGTGGTAGAAACAGATTTAGAAGGAACACGGTTGAGAATGTAAAGTGCTATCTCAATTGCATATCTCCAGAATGAAATAGGCAAATCAGTATAACTCATCATCGATCGAACCATGTCCAACAAAGTCCGATTTCTCCTTTCAGACACTCCATTTAGTTGTGGTGTGTAAGGAGGAGTGAGTTCAGAGATAATTCCATTTTCCTTGAGGAAATCATCAAATTCAGTACTCATATATTCACTACCTCGGTCCGACCTTAGTGATTTAATATTTTTTCCAATTTTATTTTCTACTTCGGCTTTGAATTCTTTGAATTTTTCAAAAACTTCGTATTTGTATTTCATTAAATACAAATAACCATATCTTGATTTATCATCAATAAAGGTTACGAAGTAGTGATAACCTCCACGAGCTATTTCACTAAATGGCCCGCAAACATCAGAATGTATTAATTCTAATATTTCATTGGCTCTCTTCATTTGTCCCACAAATGGTTTTCTAGTCATTTTTCCTTGTAAACATGATTCACATGTTGAATAATCAGATTGAGAATTTAAATTTTTTAAAATTCCCATCTTATCCAACTTAGTGAGTCTATTACTAGAAATATGTCCTGGACGGAGATTCCATAAATATTTTGAATTAAATTCTGATTGTTTATCAGTGGAATTATTATTCATCTCTTTTAGGTTGCTAAGCAAAACTTGCTTATTTTCAATTTTGTTATTTGGTATATTTTTATCAATACAAAATAAACCACGATGTAACACACCAGAACCGATAATCCCATTATCAAAATATACTATACAAGCTTTATTACAAAATCGGAATTCATAATTCCTTTTTGTCAAACTAGATACAGATATTACATTTTTATATGCTCCTGGTATATACAATACATCTTTCAATAACAAAACATGATGGTCTAACAGAAGTGAAATATCTCCCACTGCCCTGGCTGCAACCCTTGCACCATCTCCCAGTGTGAGTTCCACTTCACCATCTTCCAACAACCTTCTATTTGCTAGATCCTGAACATAGGAACAAATATGAGAAGTTGCTCCAGTGTCTAAAATCTAGGAATTAGATGAGTTATAAGAAAGATCATTATTTAAATCAACATTTAAATAATTATTAAGAGAAATACCTGATGCAAAAGCTGCACCCTTACCCTTCTCTAAACTTTTAAGAAAGATTGGGCAATTTCTCTTAAAGTGACCTTCCATTCCACATTGGAAACATCCCTGTTTCACAACACCCTTAAGTTGTGTTATGGCCTTTGGCCTCACAAATGATGGACTTGTATTAGTGATCTTTTGAACTTTCTTTTTCTTCTTTTTAGGTTGGGTCTTACCCTTCCTTTTAAATGAAGATGCAACCACTACCACAGCATCATCTTTCTTTTTATCTTGGTCCACCACATTCTGTTGGTGAACAACCAGATTCTGCAGCAACTGTGCCAAAGTACACTCCACTTTGTTTAAATGGAAGTTTGAAACAAAACCTCCATATGAACGTGGAAGCGAAGAAAGCACAAGATCGATTTGCAGTTCATGAGCCATTGCAAAATCCAAATTTTTCAAAGAATGGATTAAATGGATTATTTCTCCAACATGATCTGAAACATTCTGGCTTTCTTTCATCTTCATCCTAAAGAGCTTACTTGATATCTTATATCTAATAGTCATGTTGGTCTCACCATACAGGTCTTTTAAGCCCGATAAGATTTCATAAGATATTGCTATATTCTCATAATGCTTCTGTAATTCATTATCCATAGAAGCAATAATATAGCATTTGGCCTGGGTATTATCATCTACCCATTAGTTATATGCCTCATGTAAAGCCTTTTCTGCATTCTCTTTAGGAGATTCAGGCTTAGGCTTTAGAATTACATATAACAAGCGTTGCTGAGTTAACACAATCTTAAGGTTTCTCAGCCAGTCCACATAATTCGGCCCTGTGAGCCTATTACGGTCTAATATCGATTGGAGAGGTGTTGATAACATGTTTGGAATCAAAGAGTAACTGCAGAAAATATAGATTGATAGTCAGTTATATATTTACGGTGAATTAAAACGAACCAATATGACATGGACTTTTATCATAATGGTTTCCCACTAATTTGGCGAATCCTATACTTCCAAATAGGAAACGATAATTCTTTGGAATGAATTACTAGTGGGTAAATCGAATTCTTATAAATTCTATTAGCTTATCCCTCAACTTCACATTAGTATTATTGGGACAACTAATAAATTCATAAGTTGACAACACTTGTCAATCACCTTGCACTATGCTGTGAAATTCAATTTCATACTTTTCTAGCTCCTAGTGTTTTAATCCTCAGTTTCCCTTTGACATTATTGGATTTCAACACTAGATAAATCCAACCCACTAGATTAGCAGATTATATTAAGCCTGAATCAACATTGTTCAGCTTCACATTGACATTATTACAATGTTAATTGCCTAACATAAACCACAAATTAATTCAATGGGAATTAATTTTCACACTAATCACACAAACCATTTGTGTATTAATGCACCAGTGGAGAGCCTCGATACAATTCTTGTATCTTTATCGGATTTAATATTTATTTGGAAGATTTCCGGTCTTGCAGTTAAATTAAATTTAACTTAAGGTCTCACTTTGCACATTAACCATCACTTTGCACATTAACCAATTTCAATTTCTAACATGCAATTTTTCATAAAAGAAATTTACCTTGAATTAACACTTAATTCAATTTATTAGTTAATGTTTGCACATTATCCAATAACATGCCTCGTGGTGATCAATCTTAACATTCATCTAGTTTTATTGGTATAATTATGGATTGGATAAAATTGAACATGTAATTAATAAAATTACATATATTTATGTAGTAAAATCAAAATTGATTTTGTTACATAATCGACCCTTTTCGTACAATTGACCCTCAATTGTTCCTAAATGTAACACTTACATTTAAGGCCAATATATAATTTTAATCACATTTCAATTTTATAACAGCAGACAAAATATAAACTAGACAACTGAAAATTGCCTAAAGCGTGCCCACGCCATAATTTCTGCAATCTGCCAATTTCGCCATTTCTTCAATTTTGCTCCAAAATTACAATTTTTCTTGGTATTCCAAGACTTCAATATTTATAAACCCAAATTCATAAAAATTAAAAATTAAAATTATAACTATAGGAGTAAAATTATAAAAGAAAAAGCCCCAACAATCCATAATTATATCAATCTAGAGAATACACAATCAATTAACTATAAAAGAACTTTGAGGGCTCTGATACCACTTGAAGGATTTGAAGCGGAAGCATGTTGGTATTTAGGAAACGAATTTCAAAAATTTTCCCTAAACAAACAATCAGTGTGATCCAATCACTCTGATAAACAGTCAAACATTCGATGTCTGACATCAAATCCTTAACCAAGATCATTAAGTTCTTCAATAATCAAATTGATATTTATACTATGAGATTGGAAAAATACCTCTTGTAGATTCCAATCGGATATTAAAGCTTCTCTAGTGGTGAAGCCTCTAGTCAGTCCACTAAGTCGATTAGATCAAGCCTCGAAGAAATTGATTTAATCTTGCTCAAAATCGAAAACTGATTGCGAATCGGATTTTCTGAATCGAAAAACCGTATCTCACTTTCTCAAAATTATGTATGAATATTCATACATTTCTTTTCCACAATCATCTTATGGATTCAATCCATAAGGCATGCACTAGGACATACACGTGTCCTAGTGCATGTAATTTTTTTATTTAATATAATAATAATAATAATTAATTAATATTAAATATAATAATAATAAAAATAAAGTTCATTATTATATATATAATAATTAATTATATTATGTTATATTATTATTATTATAAATATATATAATAATAATTAATTAATCACTTAATTAATAATTAGTATATCTTTAACAAAATCTTAGAAGAGTTAACATAAAACACCTTTAAATTGCAACAGTTAACACTTGACTATTGTATTCTGAAAAAGCCATCAACTTAAATTGAGCAAGAATAAACTTTATAATTTCTTTTCAATTGAATATTAAACAGTGTTAGAATGTTTTGTCAATCCCATTGACATATTCAATTGAGTCAATTAATTAATTAAAACACTTTTAATTAATCAATTTAACTAAAGCTTGATACAAACAACTTGTATGTGTGTGACTTTCTAGGTTCATCTTTAACTAGCATTAGAGGCATAGTACTAACTCTTAGTAAGTATGTCAGGAATCCAATTCCTTGTACTATAAGTGTATCTTATATAAGCTTAACTTATATTTACTTATAGTCCTCTAAAGGTCATGATCTCCAGCTAACACACTGCGCCATGACGTCCTAATTAAAGAATGAAGTTACTTGAAGTAAACTTATAATTAAACTAATTATGAATCATCGATCATAATTTCCATGCACTAAACTTCTTTCATTAAAAATCCCTATCTTGACTAGAGCCACAAAGTGTCAAGCTCTAATTGTCAAGATACTAAGAAATATTGATTAAGTTTTTGATAAAATAGGACTCACATCAAGGAACCATTCCTTGATACTTATCTCATAAGAAGAGTCTTATTGTCCTGGCCAGGAACTCATTCCATCAAAAAACTAATCAATAACTATCTTAGGATTTGTCTCTATTTACTTAGAGTAATAAATCCTCTCTTAGCAAACTCTTGTTACACTACACAACTAACTATAGCGATTCACTGCCGGATTACCAGAATTAAGATCCAAATACAAAGCAGGAACAAACTATAATTACATGCGCAAGAACAACTAAGTTTCCTCAAGTCAAAGGACTATATGCACTATTATGACCTAGATAATAATTATGTTGACTAGGAGTAAACTTTTGTGCAATTATTATCTAACGTCACAGTTCGAACCATTCACCTCTTTGAATGTCCACATATTTATTCCGATATCAACATATCAAACAGAATGAGATTTTCTGTTTCTGATTAATATCTCATACCAATCAAGAAAATAAATAGAGGTGATAGTCTAAGAATAGATGAGTGCCCAATTCATTATCCACCGACTATGAACATTTAAGATTATTACTTCACCAAAGAAATATATCCCATTATTATTAACTCTTAATAATATTATCTCTTTGTAAATAATCTTTGGACTAATATATATATTCATTAAGTAGTTAAACAATACAAATAATTACACATGAATACATATTTTATTAACTGCCATTTTGATACAAAATTCACACTGTAAAATATACAAAAGGAATGACCTAGGGCATACCACACTTACACAAACATCCTCCAACTCCATCTAATAAAAAATGAAGCATAAAAATATTAACAGAGAAAAAGCAAAAGCAGCACATAAACTTTAAAAACAATAAAGAATTAACATAACATCCATTGTAATGTTTACTAATATAATTCCAAACAACATCATAGGACTAGTTGAAAACCCCTCTTACCAAACCAGCCTTCAACTAAAACACATACCACATAGACCCATAATTGAAAAAAGAGGGCATCCATACAACATGTACATGGTTGGAGTATTCAGAGTTGAAGACTTCATTTTCAAAGAACGAATAGTTACGTCAAACACTAGTTTTCTCTATGAATAATTAGACTCCAACAAATATAAAATCAAAATGATGTATGTCTATAGACTTCTTATCTCTCTACCCTAAAAGAAAAACATTCAAAAATTAAATTGTAAAAACCTTCGCAGGGTCCTCACCAGACTCTTATTTAATCTTATTCTACATCATCAATAGTGACCAAAAGCTATCTACCAAAATACATTTCAATCAATAATCACTTTGTCCCAACGAATATTGCATATTTCCAAACAATTCAATTCATTAATAAAAACAAAATCCTCAATCCCAAACTTCATATTCACATCACCAACTTGAATAGAAATACGCCTTATCCTTTCATTAAACCTCCCTCGTCATAAAAGCATTGAATTGATTGATTTTGATACTCAAAATCACCTAAATACACAAACTTACCAAAATAACTCTTCTCGAGCAAGCTTACATGCTCTTTAGTCAAGTTTGCTTTAATATAGTCCAAAAAACCAATGTCATTATCGATCTGTATATTAGAATCACAATATTGATTTGATAGAAGATATGGATCCCACAATTTGACAAAATAAAACCAACAAGTTATAAAAAATAACTTAAACACACAAAGTTAACTATACACAAAATGTATGAAACTCAATCAAATTGCATTATATATAAAAAAACAATAATTATAATGCCTAAACATTGATGACAGTCTATACCATTTTCAAACGAATTTAAATTCACACAGTTTCAACAAAATTAAAACTAATTTCATAAAATTTCACCCGATTTCATTAAATTGCATTCAATTTCATTTACTTTCAATTTCATCCACTTTCTTTCAATAGCATTAAATTTCATTGAATTTCACCTCATTCAAACTCTTCTAAAACTTATAGAAATCACGTAAAACACAACATAAAAAACTAATTAAAATATATAAATAACAGATGTAATTGACTACATTCAAAATAAAACAAAACCAAAATGAATAAACCTCTAAAACTGTTATTTCATCTTCAATTCTACTCCTAAATTAAAAGAACACGAAAACTTTTTTTATGAACCAAATTTAATATGTAACTCGTGCAAAATATAAGAATAAAATATTTTTTTGATGATGTTTAAAAATTTGAACACATCACCAACTTTAGAGATAGTTTTTCTTTTTTTCTACGTTAGGATAAAATTAATCTTGATTGTTACAGTTAGTATAGTTTTTCTTTTTTTTTCTATGTTAGGATAAAATTAATCTTGATTATTACCGTTAGAAATATTTTGTATTTTATCCCATTAATAAGTATCTTTCAATAATTTCGCATTTTTTCAATTTTAACAAGGGAAAATTATAAAACTGGGTCAAATGGGAGGCCCATTTACATTTTAATACCCATTATTGTTCAACTTACATATATAGACTATGCCCTGAAAACTTTCCAGAAATGCCCTTCATATATATATAAGGACTTTTGCATTTCTCCCCTAAACCATTCGCGAAACTTGAAGGACGATAACTATAAACTCGAACGACGAACATCTTCAACACCTCCAATCTTTACATTTCTTCTTTCAGTGACTTCCACCCGATTTCAATGGCAAGAACCGGCACGAAGGTATGTTATTTTGTGATTTCTGATTAGGTTTTAACGCTTCTATTCATATACTACGGTGATTTTACTTCTCATGCGATTTAGAAGTAGGGTTTGCAAATTAATTGTGTTTTTTGGTTGGTTCCGAGCTTCATTTTGTTATAATGATACTTAGAAATAGTTAAAATCAGTTGGGGGGACCAAATTTTACAGAATCGACCAGTTCGCGAATATGAGTTTACTTTGTGAAAAGCAAAATCTGCGAAGTAAACTCATGCCCACATAGCAGTCGATGCATTTGAGTTTACTTCGCAGATTTCGCTTTTCGCGAAGTAAACTCATATTCGCGAAGTAAACTCATTTCGCGAAGTAAACTCATATACTAATTTGATATACTTTATGCTTTGGAAGGGTGATCATTCTAAGTCTAATTCCAAAAAGAGGAAGAGGACATCAAAGACACTTAAGAAGAGTGTAAAAGACACGTTTAGGTACCCCTACGCCTATGATACGAGAGCTACCATCACAGTTCGTTCTGATGCTGAGGTGATGAAGAAAGTGAAACAAAGATTATCCATAGTGCAGTTGGCCATGTTCAGGAAAACATGTTTTGGGCATTTGGTGGACTTCGAAGTGTATTCGTTGTCCTCTCCTCTATGCCATGGGGTGCTTACAATGGAGATCAATCCGAAAGAGGATAAATCCGGAGAAATGTGGTTCCAAATCAATGGTGTTGAAGTGAAATTCGGTCAGCGTGAATTCGCACTCGTAACCGGATTGAGACTAGGTGATCCGTTACCAATTTTTAAACGGATGAGCAATTATAAAAGGGAAAACAGATTGAGGAATCTCTATTTTGGAGGTAGAGAGAGCATATATCACAAAGATATATTCGATACCTTCTTAGAGACTAATTGGGAGAAAAAAAATAACGATGATGCGGTGGCAATGGCTATGTTGTTCGTTATACATAGGTTCCTACTCACAACTGATGCAGTGAAAAAGGTTGATGACAATATCATCAACCTAACTGATTTCCCGACTGTATTTAACTCGTTTCCATGGGGTGTGCCTGCTTGGAATGAGCTGTACAAGACGATGAGACGTGGGATCCCAGGAAGGAAGAAGGCATTTGACGCGGACAACGCGAAAGAAGGAAAGAAGAAGGTCGTCCCATATCAGCTTCATGGATTAGCACAAGCATTCCAGGTATGTTTCCTATATGCATGTGATTTAATTAATGTTAGATTTCAAATGTAATGGTTTTTATTTAATACTTTGTAGGCTTGGATACTGGAGATATTGCATGCAACCCCTAAATACTATTTGAGGAGACCAAAGAACGTGTACCCTCGTATATGTCGGTGGATAAGTGCAAAGAATATAAATTTCTTAGAAGCTGAAGAAATATTTAAGGTAAGTACATATGTCTTGTGTACAGAATTAATGTGTGCTTTGGATGTAAGTAACATGTACTTGTGGGGTTGGGTTTGATTTTTCATGTTTTCAGTCAGCTGATGTGCAAGCATCTGAACTTGTTATCGAGGAAGACGAGGCAAAGTGTGATTGGTATGCGCCAATGAAGGATTATTTTGATGGGAAAGCTGTAGACCTTGACCTTGATGTGTTATTCGCACCTTATAAGGGGTCTGAGCTAAGTGAAGAAGAGGAGAACAATGAGGAAGAGAATGAGGTACATAATGATGAAGAGAATGCTGTAGAGATTGAGGAAGAGAATGCTGTAGGTAACCAGAGCGAAGAGTATGTTTATATAGATGAAGAGGACAGAATTAGAAACGAGAAGAGGTCTAAGAAGAAGAATGACGTGAATATACAGGAAAATGAGGAAGAAGAAAGGAAGGCAAGGATGCGGGAGAGATTTGAAATGTTGAAGGTGGAACTTAAAGATTCATTGGCAAATGAATTCGAGCGAAAGATGAGATCGGAGTTCAATGAGTCTAATAGGCGGGAGAGAGTGGAGTTGAAGGAGGCGTTGATGGTAGAGTTGAAGGCGGAGTTCAGGGAGGAATTGAGGGCAGAGTTGAAGGTGGAGTTAAAGGGAGAGTTGAGGGCGGAGTTGAAGGACGAGTTGAGGGTGGAGTTGAAGGAGGAGTTGATGGCGGATCTACGGGCTGTGAGTAAGGCAGATCGGATGGGAGAGCGTCTTGGATGTGATATGTATACTAACTTCGAATTTGTTGGGGATGTGGGGGAGGCGAACGTTGTAGAAGAGCATGGTGCGGAACATAGTGACGATGAAAATAAGAACGAAAACCAGGATAGGAAAGAAGATCAGACTGGAGTAGATAAGAAGGAAGAGGGTGAGAGGAAGGAAGAGGGTGGGATGAAGGAAGAGCAGTGTAGAGAAGATAAGAAAGAAGAGGGTGAGAGGAAGGAAGAGGGTGGGATGAAGGAACAGCAGTGTGGAGAAGATAAGAAAGAAGAGGGTGAGAGGAAGGAGGATCGGTGTGGGGAGGTGATTGAAATCGGTGATGACACGGAACCACAAGAGATGCTCCCTGAAAAGGTATGATAGTTTATATACACGTAGATTTATATTTATTTTTAAATATGTTCCTTACAGGATGTTGGTCGTTATGTTTTGACAGGAAGAAATTATCACTTTAAGCGAGAACACACAAGCCGTGATAGATGATGTGCATCAGCCTCAGCCGTTAAGGGCGGTGCGACAAAGGAAGCGATCACAGCACGTGACAACACCGTACACGGAGGAAAAGAAAAGAAAAAGGTGTAAGCAGTTGGCTACGAAGGGAACTAAGAAGGTAGCCAATAAGGGAACTAAGACGGTGGCTCAGTGCATGGATATTGTCGTATCACAGAGTCCCGCCGTTCCTAGAGCACCTCCTGTACCTACGTCATGGTCAGTCCGGATTGATAAGGATAATGTGTCTACGTATGAGGTGTGGAGGAATTTTTGCAACAAAAAATCATCAAGGCTCGTTAAAGGGACCGAACCACTGCAGCCGGAAATCCCGTGGTTCATACAAGCTGAGACACCGGGAAAATATTGGGACGGGGAGGTATTGCTTTTAGATATTATGTTTTGTTTGTTTGTGATGCATATGTTTGTGAAGCATGTGTTTGACTTATGTTTGTGAAGCATGTGTTTGACTTATGTCTATATTTCTTTTTTAACTAGCACATCGATGCATTCATGTATCTGTTGCGGCGCCAGTCGTTCGAGAATGGCTTAGATGCGGACTGGACTACATGTGATAGCCAATTCACCGGATATATACAGTTGTCACACAATCTAGATATGGGCCACGTTTGTAATACTATCAATGGGAGAGATGACATGTTTATGAGACCATGGAAGGGGTTGAAGCGAATATTCATGCCATTCAACATAAAAGGAAACCACTGGATATTAGGAGTGCTAAATACAACGAATATGCACATGTACATATATGATAGTTGTCTTTCTAATGACAGTGAGGAGAAGCTTGGTCAAGTACTCCAGAGGCCCCTGACCGTACTTGCATATGCTATTGGCAAAACCATAGGGTGGACTGGTCAAAATCAGGACAACCGGATAGGGTGGACTAGGCTACCGGAGACTCCACAATAGAGAACAGCATCGAACGATTGTGGGATGCTGGTGTGCATTTTTTCTCAACTTTTAACAGCTGGACGACAATTGCATGAATTAGACCCAGATGACGGAGATTTCCTTAGATTACGTGTTGTAGTTGAAATTTTTCATGGCAAACTGTATGCATTTTGAGTAATTTGTATTGTTATATAGATCTTTTGTTATATATTGTTATATAGATCTTTAGTTATATCTTGTGCCCATTGCATTCGCCAATTCGCATATGACTGAATTCGCAAGCATACCAGTTCGCAATATTCATATTCGCGAAGCTACCATTGCTTATGCGAATCTTATCAGCTTCGCGAACATACGTCCTGATCCGCAAAGTGGTGTATTCGCGAACGTCTACTTCGCAGACATACGTCCTGATCCGCAAACTGGTGTATTCGCGAGTTCGCATATCTATTGATTCGCCAAGTTATCCATATATTCGCGAAGCTACCATTGCTTATGCGAATCATATCAGCTTCGCGAGCACACGTCCTGATCCGCAAAGTGGTGTATTCGTGAACGTCTAGTTTGCATAGCTATTGATTCGCGAAGTTGTCCATATATTCACGAAGTGTCTTACACAAACTAAAACACACATTATGTCGACATAACCAAACATTCTAAAACACACTTTAGTTCGATACAACCAAACATTCTAAAACACACTTTAGTTCTAAAACACACTTTAGTTCGATAGAACCAAATTCATTACAATAATTAATCTCACAAGACATAAGGATAAATTTTGCTCAAACTGCATCAATTGTTCGAAGTCATAGAACTTTGTGAACTTGCTATTGTACTGGGAGTTTGAATTGTATTTGGCAACGGTCGGTCACAATTCAACCTATTATGCCCTCTATTCCCACATCGGCTACATATCATTGGCAATGGGTTTTCACCTTGTGACGGTCTTCTGTTTTGACTTCTTGGTCGTCCAACTGGGGCAGAACCTCTTATAGGGGGAAGCACAGTCCTTGGAGGGGCACAGTTTGTCCACTCCGTCTGGGGTCCGAGTGGGTAGATGCACTCTGCGTAAGCTAATCTAACTGCGTTGTTGGTGTAATATTTATCAACCCATTGGTATGCGTTACTTAGTCGATTCTCACATGCAACTTTACATACATGTTTACAAGGAAATTGAGAAAGTTGCCATTGCCTACACGTGCAAGTACCTACATTTAAGTCAACAATACCCCCTTTCCCTCGGTCCCCAATCTGAAATGTGTGTTGGTTTATTCCACTGAATGTACATGGTATAGCTTTAGTAACATGTTTCTTCATCTTCCGTTCACCGTCCAATGACAGATAATGTTCTCGTGCTCCTGGAAATGGAAAATGAAGGTAATGTATTGTATCAGCTAAATGACCATAAATGACAACGTATAAAATATTTACCAGCCGCTGTTTGTCTTTCATAGAACCATCGTTGCACAGTAGTTCTAATGTACTCTATCAACATTGTGATGGGCAAACGTCTTCCTTCAACCATTACAGCGTTCCATGATTCAGCAATGTTTGTTGTCATTATGTTATAACGACGGGTATGAAAATATGCACGCGACCATCTCTGGATACCAGCTTGCTCTAGATATACTGCTGCTGGGCCATGTAGCTCACGTAGCCGAGTGAATGCTTCAATAAAATCTGAAACCCTGTAAGCTTTAGCAGCTCCCCAATACACATCGCCTATCTTTCTAACTGACCTGAATTTGGCTTGCAGGTTCATTTTCAAATGGTGACAAAAACATCCATGTATTGCATTTGGAAACACTAAATTCACAGCATAGTCAATTCCTTTGTGCCTATCCGAGATTATGGAAAAATTGTCTATGTCCCCAATACATTCTTTCAGCTTCGTCATGAACCAACTCCAAGCCTCGTTGCTCTCGTTTGGTCCAACCCCAAAAGCGATAGGATAAATCTGGTTATTACCATCTTTCCCAACTGCAATGTACAATTGTCCTGGATACTTACCTTTTAGGAAGGCTCCATCAACGCAAATGACAGGCCGAATGTGTTCTTTAAAAGCTCTAAGTGAAGGACCAAACGCCATAAAGAAGTACTGAAAATGATCAGCATCGTCGGTTTGAATATGTGTTACCGTACCTGGGTTGCATGCTTTCAACGTCTCACAGTAGTCTGGTAACAACATGTATGACTCTTTCGGTGAACCCATCACATCTTCTATCGCCCAATTCCTTGCTCTCCAAGCCTGCATATACGACAAGTTTATTTTGTATTGGGTCTCAAAATCTTTCACAATGTCCTTTGGTCTAAACACTCTACCCTGGATATCAAATTTAGCTGAAAGTAGCATGCCAGCCACTCGTTTCCCCGCTTGCCTGTGATGTGGTAACATTTGATCCCTAGAACATGTGTGGTTGTCCATTGTATCCATTCTTCGGAGCCTAAACATACTTGAATTGGATATCGCAATTCCTCTAGCACGCCATTTACATACATCCGAATGTCTACATCTAACCTCAAACATGGACTTGTTAGACTTGTACACTTTCCATTCGAACCTATTATTCACTGCGTATTTACCTAGTGCAGCCTGCAATTCTCGTTTGTTAGAGAACATGTCGTGTACCTTTAAACCGACGACCCCTTTCGATGAACTATCTTCAATAGTAAATTTGGGTGCATCATGGATCTCAGGTAGCCATCGAAATGGATCACTCCTCTTCCTTATTGTTTCTACACTCTCTGCCAATACCCTGCTTTGGGGAACAGCTTCGCAATGCGATTGTCTCGGAGGGGTAGGTTGTCCATCATTTACCGTTTCCTCTGTGTGATCATGACCCAAATGTCATCATCGTACAGCTGGTCCTCCCGATGATAAACCGGATTCGAGCTAATATCATCTAAACCAGGAGTGTGGGATGCAATATTGCACTCAGTGATTGGTTCTTTTCCTGGCCTATGAGGGGGGCGTTCAACAGTTGTGTTGTCTACTTCAGGATTTGTTTCAAATACAACTGTGGCATTGGCATCACAACTTGAATGAATAACATTCTCTACCTTCGTGACTCGCGATTGGATTGTTCGTGACTCAAAATTAGCATATAGTGGGGTAACAGCGTCAGTTTTCATCCGACAATAATCTAAAAAACACTCAACATCACTTGAATCAACAATCGGAACTACTGCCCCAGGTAGTTGCTTTTGTCCGATAGTTAACTGCATAGTCATACGCAGATCAAATGACATTGGATCAACATGAGCAGTAGTGTATACTATCTCTTGCAGCCTTTCCAAGCTCAATCCCGGAGACAGCTTCAGCAATTTCTTCTCGCCCCCATCGTATGTCGTGGTCTTACCAACTGTTTTCCACCGGCCATTCCACATGATCACACACAACACAAACTGGTCTGACATTCTTCTGTCAATAATAAACCAAAAAAAAAAGAAATGAGATAACAGAATGTAATAACATCATGAAATAACATGCACTTCGCATACTTCGCATAATTCGTAGTAATCCGATTATGCGAATTCGCATATTACGCAAATACATTCGCATACTTCGCAAATACGTAAAATATGCGAAGTGTGCGAAGCCAATGATGGAACACCATATCTTCGCCTACTTCGCATACTTCGCAAATACGTAAAATATGCGAAGTGTGCGAAGCCAATGATGGAACATCATATCTTCGCCTACTTCGCGAATATTCCATATGCGAATAACAAACGCATACATAGCCTTCAATAGACTTCGCATATTAATATTTCGCGAAGCGAAATCATAATATGCGAAGCACGCGATCTTCCGCACGAAGTTCAGATTTACAAATTTCTAACCTCAAAAGTAAACTAACATCAACGAGTTCAAAGCGAATTAACCATATGAAACTAACATCATACTTACATGACAAGGATTGGGCTTTGATTGATGAAGGATCTTAAGGGGAAAAAATAGAGAGAAAATCGCGTAGGAAGAGAAGTGTGCTCGCGTAAAAAGAGAGAAGAGGAGAGAAATGCAAAAGTCCTTATATATATATATGAAGGGCATTTCTGGAAAGTTTTCAGGGCATAGTCTATATATGTAAGTTGAACAATAATGGGTATTAAAATGTAAATGGGCCTCCCATTTGACCCAGTTTTGTAATTTTCCCTTTTAACAAACAAATTTCTAATTAAAAAGGAGTTTACGTTAAATGACGAGGATAGCCCTAGCATTGGAGATGTGCAAGGTTTGATATAATTAGAGGAAAGCTGATGTGTAAAAGAGTTATTGATCATAGTTAGTCATAAGGGGAGAAAAAGGTCATATTTTAATATTGTTTCAAACGCCGAGTTTTCTGAAAACACCCACAAGAAATTTCATTCTCTACGAGCGACGTCGACGATGGCCATGGCCGTTGATGGAGGAGGTGGAGGAACTTTGTCGGAAATTTACCAGAATGCCAAGAAGGTTTTAATGAGAGCTCGAGATGGGATCGAGAGGCTTGAGCGTCTCGAGAGTTCAACATCTAGCGGAGGCTTGGACTCGCCTGAGCTTTCCTTCGCTCTCAAGAAGGATATATCTCAGATCCACACCCTTTGCGCCGAAATGGATCGTTTCTGGCGCTCAATCGCCGGTAAACCCCAACGTGATCTCTGGAAAAGGTATTCATTCCATGTTTTTTCTCTTCTTGTTCGCGATCCATAATTTTTAATTCTGGAATGTACGGTTTAAATAAAGGGATTGGAATTTTTTCGGTTTACGCGCTTAATTTGTTTTATATGCCTACGAATTTGTTTTCAACAATTGTTGCTTGCCCTATGGTAAGCCCTTCCCCAATCATTTCCTTTGATTTGATGTCTTACAACTTGAATCTCTCGGTTCTTGTGTTGTCAAATATCGAGTGAATTCTAGAATTATTGTGTTGTGGTAGGTTGATGGTTGGCATATAACTAGTCCAATCTTATGATAGTAAACACCGAGGATCAATGTGAGCTTTCTGAGTTGAGCTGTTGAATGAACGAGTTCATTTTAATTGCTTAAGTTTTACAAGAACTTTGAAAGATTCTTGTTTAATATGGAATGGCTTTCATTCATTTATTTATTTATTTACTTTTTGGCACAGAAAGGTAGAGCAAGTAGCAGAAGAGGCTGAATCGTTGAAACAAAGTCTGGATAGATACGTTGCTAGAAATCAAAGGCGGATGAGAGAAGCTCAGGAGAGGGCTGAGTTACTTGGTAGAGCAGTGAGTATTATTTATTCCTTGATGCATTGGAAGAGGGTATAGTGCTAATATATGCTTTTACTAACCTTCTTATTTGTTTATTTAAATTCTCTACTCCAGAATGGCGAATCATCTCATGTTTTGAGAATATTTGATGAGGAAGCACAGGCAATGAACTCAGTTCACAACTCAAAAAGGATGTTAGAAGAATCTTTATCAACAGGATCAGCCATACTTTCCAAATATTCAGAACAAAGAGAACGTTTGAAGGTCTGTGCTCATATCTTTTTTTACGTTTTGCAAATTCGTTACACTTAGATTTTTGCTCCTAGTTTATTTATTGAGAAGGCACATCCTTATGAAATTCTGTGAACAATACTGTAGTTGTGCTGTGATAACTAACACAATCACATTAATGTTATATTCTTTTGACTACTCCCTCCGCAAAATAGTATTCCATTTTGTTATACTTTAGTAGATAAGGAGAAGGGGAATAAAAATCTGCTATTGTACAGCAGGGGAAGGTTATCTTCATTTGCCTGTGTATATTCTGGAATTTGAGTTGGTAGTTAAAAGTGGTACTAGGTTTCAACTCTAAAAATTCAGCTTGTAGCATCAATTTTTTTAGTAACTGAGGGTCATCAAAATAATGTGCCAGGGTGCTGACCGTAGTTGTCAAATCGAGATTCGACTCGCAAATCGAAATCCACATTTTGTGAATCGTAACCTCGAATCGAATTGTAAGATTCAGTTCAAATTCATAATATTATAAAAAATAAAATATTTACCATATTGAAACTCAATGGGTTGGAACCAAGGCTAGAGAGATAGCTCCTTGGGGTTATAAGCTTTGGTACTCAGGAAAGGATAAGGGTAGAAATGGAGTAGGTATTCTTATTGATAGGGAGTATATTGATGATGTAGTAGCGGTGTCTAGGAAGAGCGATAGAATTATGAGTGTTAAGCTAGTGATAGGGGATGAGGTTGTGAATGTCATTAGTGCATATGCGCCACAAATAGGATTAGATGTGTCTATAAGACAAGCTTTTTGGGATGACTTAGAGGAAGTGGTGCAACAGGTTCCTAGGGATGAAAAAATGGTATTGGGGGGTGATCTCAATGGACACGTGGGTTCTAGGCGAGATGGGTTTGAGAGTGTTCATGGAGGGTATAGTTTTGGAGATAAGAATGAAGCAGGAAATGAGTTATATTGATTGTAAGGTGATCCCTGGTGAGAGTACGACAACCCAACATAGAGTAGTAGTGCTAGATTTTCGAAGTAGGAAATGTATAAGAAAACAAACACCACAAGTAGAGACTAAGATTAAGTGGTGGAAATTGCAAGGGGAGAATCAACAAAATTTGTGGATGAGATGACCAAAAAAGATATTTGGACTTGCAATATGGATTTAGATATAGATTCGATATGGAATAAGATGGAGCATAGTATAAGGGAAGTAGCGAAGGAAGTTCTAGGGGAATCTAAAGGTAGCATGCCATCGGGTAAGGACACATCTTGGTGGACAGAAGAAGTAAGACAAGCAGTAAAGAGTAAGAGAGAATCCTATAAACTATTGGGGAAATGTAGGAGTGACGAGAACTACGAAAAATACAAAGAGGCTAAAAGGGAAGTAAAGAAGGTCATACGAGATGCTAGAGCAAAGGTGAATCGGGATCTGTATACAAGATTGGATACGAAAGAAGGGGAAAGAGACATATATAGAATTGCTCGGATGAGAGATAGGAAGACGCGAGATCTCGGAAAAGTTAAATGTGTGAAGGATGTGGACCAGAAAGTCCTAGTTGGAGATAAGGATATCAAGGAACGATGGAGGTCCTATTTTGATGACTTATTTAATGGAGATCGCCAACAAGATGTTGGAGATATAAGTATCCATCACGATATGATAAATCATGAATGCCTGCGGAGAATTCAAAAGGGTGAAGTCAAAATGGCATTAAGTAAGATGAAATTGAAGAAAGCAGTAGGACCTGATGGCATTCCTATTGAGATTTGGAGATTTTTGGGAGAAAGAGGAATCGAATGGTTGACGACGTTCTTCAACAAAATTTGGAGAAACAATAAGATGCCATCAGAATGGAGGAAAAGTATCTTAATCCCTTTGTATAAGAACAAAGGCGATGTCCAAGATTGTGCCAACTATCGGGGAATTAAATTAATGAGTCACACTATGAAACTTTGGGAGCGAGTGATCGAACAAAGGCTAAGGAGGACGGTGAAGATCTCGGAAAACCAGTTTGGCTTTATGCCGGGAAGATCAACTATAGAAGCCATCCATCTAATGAGACAATTAATGGAGCACTATCGAAATAAGAAGAAAGGCTTGCATATGGTTTTCATTGACTTGGAGAAAGCATATGATAAGGTACCAAGGGAAGTACTTTGGTGGGCCTTGATAAGGAAAGGCATTTCGCGGAAATATATTGACATCACAAAGGACATGTATGAGGAAGTATGCACGAGTGTACGTACTAGTGTTGGGAAGACTGAAGAGTTTCCTATTACGATCGGAGTGCATCAAGGTTCCGCACTAAGCCCATTTTTTTTTGCCATCGTTATGGATGAACTAACAAGTTCACTTCAAGATGGTATACCATGGTGCATGCTGTTTGCAGATGATATTGTGTTGGTTGATGAGACGAAAGGAGTGGAGAGGAAGTTGGAACTATGGAGACAAACTCTAGAATCTAGAGGCTTTAAGTTGAGTCGAAGTAAGACAGAATATTTGGAGTGTAAGTTTAGCGGCCATAGGAGTAGGGAGGCAGGGACAATCACCCTAGATGGGAGAGTTGTTCAGGCCTCGGATTGCTTCCGGTATTTAGGATCTATTATCCAAACGGATGGAGAAGTAGATGGAGATGTTGCTCATAGGATTAAAGCTGGTTGGTCGAAGTAGAAGAGTGCTACGGGTTTCCTTTGTGATCCCGACATGCCTAATAGATTGAAGGGAAAATTCTACCGGACGGCAATTAGACCAGCATTGTTATATGGTACGGAGTGTTGGGCAGTGAAACACTGCCACATCCATAAGATGTCGGTGGCGGAGATGCGTATGTTGAGATGGATGTGTGGTCATACGAGAAAGGACCGGGTGCGTAATAAAATAATTAGGACAAAAGTAGGGGTCACATCTATTGAGAATAAAATGAGAGAAAACCGACTAAGGTGGTTTGGCCATGTGAGACGTAGAGCGCTTGATGCGCCGGTTAGGAGAACCGAAGAGTGGCAAAGGGATGTAGTGGTGAGGGGTAGGGGAAGACCTAAGCAAACTTGGAGGAGGGTGATCGAGAGTGATATGAGTTTACTGGGAATTGGGGAAAATATGGTAGTGGATAGGACGGAGTGGAGGGAGCGATTTTGTGTCGCTGACACGACTTGATTTCACGGTTTTATACGATGGTTCATGTTAGCCGACCCCGAATCATTTCGGGACTAAGGCTTTGTTGTTGTTGTTGTTGTATTGAAACTCAATATTATCAAATATTGGTTTAGAAATGCAATTTTAATGTCAAAAAGAAATCATATCAACCAACTACCTACAATTCAAATCTAATGCAAATGCAATCCTAATAAAACTAATTCACAAATCAGACTCTGTTTAATAACTTAGTGGAGTTGGAGAGTTTGAGCTTCTCTTTTTTTTTTTTTTTTTTTGCCTTGTTGTCAACTTAGAGATGGAATGGAACTAGTTTGAGTTCATAACTTGATAAATAACAATCAGACTAGAGGATAGTGGATTTAGTAGTTAGTGTTGTTGAAGTTTTTGATGAACAGTGATGAAGATCCGACTCGAATCGAATCGTATGATTCGTTCGAATAGTAAGATTCTGTTACAATTTAGATTCATTCGGATCGAAATAGAGCTGAATCGAATCGAATAGTGAATCGTAAGATTCTAACAACAGTGGTGCTGACCATTGAGTACAGATGGGGCACCAGAACCATATTGGTTACAACAGATTTTCATTGGAAGGTGTCGGCTTTGGATGGATGTTTTGTGGGAAGGTTGACTGGGGAAGGGCTCTTAGCTTCTATTGCCTGGCAATAGATCAAAAGATATAATTGAAGCATAACATGCTAGACTACACAAGCTTAAATTACTTAGGACAGCAGAATCTGTAGTGTAAAACATGCAAATGAATGATGGTGTTAACTTAAAATTTGTTTGCTGATAAGAATAACTGTTTTATATTGACTTGTATCTTCGTTAGGAATCATTGATGGTTAGTTTTGTAGTCATTTGAGGATGGACTAATCTGATTAACATGATTTGGGTGCAGCGTGCGCAACGCAAAGCCTTGGATGTACTTAACACAGTGGGTCTATCCAACTCTGTGCTGAGGCTCATTGAAAGGCGGAACCGTGTTGATAGATGGATCAAATATATGGGAATGCTCATAACAGTGGTGATTTTGTATTATCTTGTGACTTAGGGTCGCTAAATTGCTCTTCATAGGAATTGTAACAAGGCCCAAGGGCATTATGAAAATACGAGAGTATATGGAATTAGATCATAAACAAAAAGGGAATTGCAATTTTCCATGTTCCAGTTACAGTTTCCATGATAAATTTTGTTATTAAAATATAACAGATTGAGGAATTATAACTAGAAGGGATGGAGAAGTACTGTTATTGTTCCTGCAAAGCCGGTACAAATGAATTTACTTCATTTGTGTTCATTGTTCTGGTGATTCTGGGATTGAGTAAATATATTGCAAAATCAAGTTAAAGTCCAACACAAATGATGATGCATGGCTCTATGCTTTTATGTCATTTCAGGTCTTAGTATTTAACAAAACTTATCTCTTGTAGCTATATTTAGTTTTTGACTTGAACGTTTGATACTTTTCTTAATGGCACCTTGAGATGAAGAGGGCATAGTCACAATAGCACGTATATCTTGTAATGCTAAATAATTTATTAGTTTTTATATTCTTACTTAACATATTGTTCAGTCCATGTATTCACAATAATACATTATCAGGTCCTTATACCAAAAATATCCCTGAATTCCAACCCCGTGACAATCTTCTCTCGCTATCTCTATCTTCTAAACAGTGCTTCCATCCGAGTTTCATTACAAACTTGCATTCCAGTCTTTCATCATCAATTTCCTTGTCCAATCTACTTTTGTATGGTTCATTATGAATGTCGCTGGGGATGCTAATTGCGATCTGGTGGGTTGCTCCTCCTGGCATCGGTGCGGCCGTGTCCGGAGCACATCGGGAAGAATATTGTAATGGAATGGAAGTGGGGATGAAATTCATGAGTATTTTTGGTATTTAGTTTTCATTTGGCTATTGTTTGCTTTGACTAACTTTTTTAATTCAGTTTTAACGGTAGTAACCAAATAAACAATTGACAGTGACAAATATTAAGGATCTTATAACTTATTATTATAACTTATAAGTATGAGACTATCAATGTGTTAAGTAATAATATAAGGACTAATAAATTATTTATGGGATGAGGTATCAAAATAGGTTTATGGTTTTTGAGGAAGTATCAATTTAGACTCTACGTATAAAATAACACCAATGCACGTTTAACGTTTAAAAAAATGTACCAATTTTGATCTCTATAGCGGAATGTGGCATGTTATTCATATTATTTCGTTAAGTTCCGATTTCTCTCTCCATGTACAATTAATAAAACTTAACAGAGTAATATAAATGACATGTCACGTTCCGTTATCGATGCATAAATTGGTACCAATTTTCAAATATTAAGCCTATATTAGTTCTATTTTATACATTGAGCCTAAATTGATATTTTTTTCAAAAATCATATACCTATTTTAATACCTTATAAATCAATAAAAAAAAATAAAGAATCTCTTTTCATTGATTTTTATTGTGGATTGCTATTTACCGTCCCAAACCTTTTCATTTTTTAAACTCAAAAACTGAAATTCTCTCAAATTTCTTCGAAATTCAAAAACCTGAACAACATTCATGGGACTTAAACACGGTAAAGGAAAAAGACTAATAATTCCCCGGATAAGTATTTTTATTTGAAAATTGAATAAAAAATACGAGTTTCACCTCCGGATTCGGAGAAAAAATTCATCCATAATGTACTAAACGGGTGATTCACACCATTTCACCTAGGTAGAAACGGATGAACTATCCGTTTCCACCTAGGAAGAAACGGATGATCCACCCATTTCCGCCTAGGTAGAAACGGAGATAGTTCATCCGTTTCTACCTAGGCGGAATGGTGTGAATCACTCGTTTAGCACATTTTGGATGAATTTTTTATATATATATTGACTAAATCGGTTAGTTTTTGGAGACGAATTTCAATTAGTGTAAATAGGAATGGTAGTTATTCGAGAAAGGACGGTGATAAGTAATTTGGAGGTGGTGAATAGCAAAACCCTTTTTATTACAAGTAGTTAAAGTTTGTATAAGCAAAATTAGAAATTCAAAAGAGATTTTTATGTATTTCAGTTATTGAATTGTTTATTCAATCATTTCGTTTTTAAAATTCAAGTTTAAGCGTATTATTTTATTTACTATTCTAACAACATTTAAATTTTATCTGAGAATTAACTTTTTACCTGTATATATTCAAATCCACACCTATTTAAGATTTGAGAATTACAGTATATATTATTTTAAATTTGTAATTTATTTTTAAAGGGTAAGGTTACCTACGTGAGGCCAATTCGGTCGTATCTGACCAATTACTATCCTACAAGCACCTAGTTCAATTGAATGGAAAGTGAAATGATAGGCCTTTTTCATTAACAACCAATATGTATTTAAAAAGTATGGGTCAAAATAGCTGTTAAAGTTGATAGTCAAAGTTTAATTTAACTCAAATTGAATTTTAAGTATAAATTTAGTTTTTAAGTTAATAAATTTTAACAAGCTTGGTTAAATATACTTAATTTTAAAGGTAATATGCAAAAATACCATAACGTTTACAGTTAGAAGCAATCTTATTTTTAATGTTTAAAATGGTGTAATTTTACCTCTAACAATGAGGGTTGGTCCGAGTAGTAAGGCGTTGAACCTCTACTTGACATGTTTAAGGTTTGATTCCCCACTCCGTCAAAATTTAGCCCTCATTGGTAGGTAATCTGTAAATTCCATTGTAAACCCTCATCAAGGTCTGTGGTTTGCTCTGACCTAGTTAGAAGCAATTCTATCCCTAACTTTAGCAAGTTGGGTTAATTTCAAACATTATTATAAAAACGTAAAGTTTTATAATAATGTTTGAAATTGATCCAACTTGTCAATGTTAGGTAAAATTGTTATTGGATGTCAAAGTAAGGGGTAACATTCACCATTTTAGACGTTAGAGGTAAAATTGCTCATGGTAGTAAAGGTTATGAGTATTTTTGCACCTTATCCCTAATAAAATTGGAGATTAATATTTATAAATTCTTCGAAATATTTGAATTTTTTTGTCCAGCTCGTATAAAAGATAGTATATTTTTTAAATTTTTTTCACGTCTAATTAATTATATGTTTGTGATCTGTTACTAATGAGTAATAATATAACGCACATATGAAATATGAAGTGTAGATAACGAGATTCATGAATTATTTTTTAAATTGACCAAACTTGCCAACATTAGAGATAAAATTGCTATTGCCTATTGATATCGAGCTAAGTGATGTCACACACATGACGTTATCACTATTATCATTGCGGTCCAAGCCCAAGCATAATTATGCCCAAGCACGTCCAAGACAGTCCCTGACCCACTTCAACAAACAACCACTATGGCTTGAGCCCAACGAGTGGCGGTCCATCGCGGTTTATGAAGTTCTAACCTCAAAGCTTCAAAGGATTTTCTAGAATCATACGAGACAAATGATTCCTCTCAGGATTCGGACTCCTTAAATGGATTAGGAATCCTAGTTCCGTAAGGATTCTCCGAGAAAGTGACAACCTTAAACCTAATTGAACACTAAAAATACACACATGTATAGACACAATGTTGAGTACGTTTCTAAACTAGTCCACACCCTTCCATTCGGTCCTAAATCACAACCTGACTTAGGCATCAGAACGGGTTTGCCGAACTTCGGCCCATCTAACCTGTATACTGTTTGTAGGCTCAACACGACGTTAGACCAGCATCACGGTTTGGATACATAATCGACATCAGGGAACAAATTATCAGCTATTAACGTTATGGGTAAAATTGTATCATTTTAAATATTAGAGTAAAATTGCTCCTCACTATTAACGTTAGCAGTGTTTTTTTTTTTAAACATCTTATCCCTTAATTTTAATATCGAAAATTGGTTAATTTGACAAAAATTATCAATTTGAGGAGTGAATAGATATGTAAAACTAAATTGATTGTAGTGTGAACTGTAAAAAGACAATTTTTTGTATTATTTAATTTATAAAATAAAAGTCATTTTTATTTAATGAAGAGCATGGGACAGGTGTCCATCATCCATGACACGCGACATGGAAACTTCGGTATGTGCATATCTATAAAGGAACGAGCTCAGCACGTGGTTACACGTGATATGTTGTTGCTTCTTCTTCCTATCCATTCTACAATCTCGAAAATACCAATCCTTTTTAAAAGAAAGTTCTAGAATTATCTAGTAAATTGCATAATTAAATTAAATTGTTTCATTAGGATCTCGAAACTTCTCTGAATAATTAGGATCCTATATCAATTATTTTTGAACGGTTTGGAAATTTAAAAAAATTAAAGGGAAAATAAGGTTTCAATCTTTTTGTTGGTGTTTGTTTTGTTAATTTAACGATTTTTTTAAGAGAAGCACTCATCTTATTAATCAATTAATGAATCATTACATATTGCAGAAACTAAGTAACTCGGAATACTAGTATCACTAAAAAAGCTAGCATTGGAACGAGCATGACAGGCCATAAGATGAGCTGCCTCATTCGCTAGTTTAGGGACAAAAGCCACAAAGAAATCCGGGCGATTTAAAAGAATTCTACTAATATCCTTCACAACTCCACCCACCTCATTTCGATGCACAGTAGATAATCTGATCATATCAACAATACTTTTGGAGTCCGACTCAAAACTGACATTCGACAATGTGGACTCAATACACCATTCCATAGCTTGAAGTAGAGCCATCGCCTCTGCTAGTAAAACTGAAACCCTCCCAATCCTGCAACTGCTAAAACACGCCTGAAACAGACCAGCACTATCCTAGACTACTCCCCATGCCCCATACTCACCCGAACTACAAAATAATGCCGCATCAACATTACATTTAAATCTCCCAGGCTCCGGAACTTGCCATCTCATTCCATTCGCTGTAACCACACTCCCTGTTTGGTTATTAGACTGTAAGTGACCTGCCTGCCACTCAGTTGCAAAAAAAACTTAGCTCGACGGACCACAACATTTGCCCCTTCAACTAGACCTGACCATAGCCTTGCATTCCGCTGGTTCCATATCGCCCACAAAACCACCGCCCGCCTCCCAGCCATCTCCAGCGGATCAGTAGATAGCAACACAACACCCATTCTTCAATTCCATCCCATTCACAGCCCGGTGCAGATAAACCAGCTACCTGCCAACATTGATAAGAAAAATCACACACCGAGAAAAGGTGCCAACCATGCTCAGCATCACCCTCACAATTAACGCAAACCAATGTGGTCGGTACACACGAAACAGAATCAATTTTGCGCACAACCGCCACAGGAACATTCGTATTTTAGGCGAAACCCGCAAATCCCAAAGTCGTCTCCATCTCGGATGTAAATCTGCTATATACTGAGCCTCCTCAGGTCGACGATATCCAGATTTAACAGAATAACGACCATTTGCAGTGAAACGCCATAAAACCGAATCATCTCTCTCCATTTATGACACAACCATATTACTAATAATTTCAGATTCTGAAAGGGAAAACCATCTAGCAATTTCCCCATGTCTCAAATTCGAGTATTAGGGATGAATAAATCCGATACACATGCTTCTCGATTCTCATCAAAACATTCCAAATCCTGCACAAAACGATGATCCGTTTGCAACCAAGGGTCCCTCCAAACAAAAATTTGATCACCTCGGCCAACCCTACACCTAATCCCTCTCTCCAATACATTAACTAAGCTCCATACACTCCTCTAAACGAAACTAGGATTATTACCCAATTTAGAGGTTAAAAATGAGCAATGGGCATAATATTTAGCTTTGAACATACGACTCCAAGTGTATTCGGGTTCTCAATTAACTTCGATCCCTGCTTTTCCAGCATGGCTAAATTAAATTCATGTAAATTTCAAAAACCCAGGCCACCTCTCTCCTTTCTAATGCAAAACCGATCCTCACAAAAGGAGTTCCTAGCACCATTACACCAATGTATCTTCCTAGCACCATTACCCGTCGAACCCCACCAAAAGGAGTTCATCATTTTTTGCAGCTCCTCACAAATGGATTTAGGTAATAAAAAGGCGCTCATACAAAAAGTGGGTTAGGACTGAGCTACTGATTTAAGCAACACTTTCTTACCCGTAGTAGATAAAAATCTGAAGGACCAACTACCAAGCCTTTTTTGTATTCTGCTTGACAAAAACTTGAAAATGTCTTTTTTGGATCTGCCAATAAGTGAGGGAAGTCCCAAATACCTGCCAGTATCTAGAGGAGCATGTACCCCTAAAATACCCTTGATTAAGCTTCGTGCTTCCTCCCCTACATTCGGACTAAAATAAATTCCAGATTTAGTCAAATTAACAGCCAGACCCGACATATTCTCATAAACCCGTATAATATTCCCAACTTGACCACTCCCAGCTTTAGTTGCACTGAAGAATAAGAAACTATCATCTGCAAAAAAAAAATGGGAAATACTAGGGGCTCGAGTACAAATGCGATAGTCTGTAAGTGTGAAATCATTCTAGAGAGTACTTCAACACAAATAATAAATAAATACGGAGAAAGAGGATCCCCTTGACGCAACCCCCTCCCAGGAGTCACAGGCCCAATTAAATCCAAGTTAACACCAATCTCATAACTAACCGTGCTGACACAAAGCATCATCCAATCCACCCACTTATCATTAAAACCCATATGAATTAACACTGCCTTCAGGAAACCCCAATCCACCCTATCATAACCTTTACTAATGTCAATTTTCAGCGCCACACTCTCCCTTCCCCTCTCTCTGCTTACGTTTCATATACTGCAGGGACTCAAAAGCAATTTGTACACTATCAATTAAGGATATACCACGTACAAAAACTGATTGACTTTTTGAAATAATATCAGGGAGGGTACCCTTCAATCTATTTGCTAGTACTTTAGCAATTAATTTATACAGGACATTACATAAGGATATACGACGGAGTTCAATCATACGTACCAGATTATCACATTCAGGAATTAAAGCAATGACCGTATCATTTAAATTGGCTGGAAATTCATTATGATTAAGCCATCCCAAACATGCTTGAAAGATATTTTGGCCAAACATAGGCAAAAAATGTTGATAAAACCCGGGTTTAGTCCATTCGGTCCCGACAATTTATCCGGATGCATTTGAAATAAAGCTGATGTGAATTCTTCAAGAGTAAACGAGGCAACTAACAAGCAATTTGCTTCATTCGTAACCAAACACGGAACCACATCAATTCCTACTAGGTCAGGCAATAGGGAAGCGGTAAACAATTTAGTAAAGTAATTTAATGCAATACCACACTTACCCGCCTCATCCATATGTTCAGTCCCACCCTCATCAAAAAGCCGATCAATACGGTTTGCTTTCCTTTGTGCCAACACTGAAGCATGGAAAAACCTCGTATTACTATCTCCCTCCCGAACCCAAAACTCTTTATCCTGTTGCCTCCAATAAACCGATTCCTGTTCCAAGACAACATTCAACTTGCCCTTAACACATGCAAACCGAGTCACTGATACCTCGTCTACTCTATCCTGAAGCTGCTCTAATTGACTTTTATACCGGCTAATCTTTTTTGTAAAACGCCTTTTAAAATCCTCGCCCCATCTATGAATCATAGCCCTGCACACATCCAAACGAGCTAAAAACAGGAACATTCCTTGTCGACTACCAACAGCTCTGGATGGCTTCAGAACAACCCTCCTCCAGACACCATGCAGATTCAAAGCGGAAACGATGTTTCTTTCGAACAGCTTCCTGAAAATCAACCTCAAGCATTAACGGGGAATGGTCCGAGTAAGAAACCATTAAGTTGGAAAGACGGTAATTAGGAAACCACGACATCCAGCCCCCCGATCCTAATGCACAATCAAGCCTCTCACTAACCCAATGCACAGTACCTCTCCCCTGTTCCCACGTGAACTGACTTCCATTCAAACATAAATCATGAAGATTATTGTTCTTAACCGCCTCTGCAAACCGCTGAATCAACACCCCTGGATAATCAGCGCCCCCTCTTTTTTCCGTGCTATCTAGAATACCATTAAAATCACTGATAATAACACTCGGAAGAATAGAAACAGACATGAGAGAACCCAGCAAAGCCCATGATTCACGTTGTCGACTCCTATCTGCAAACCCATAAAACCCAATCAAACGCCAATCACCCTTAACACCATCAGACACCATAATTTCAATATGATGACCATAATAACTAGTAATTTGAATACCAGCATTTCCCATCCATAACATAGCAAGCCGTCCACTATGCCCTATAGCATTCACAGAAAAGCAACCAACAAAGTTAAATTGACGACACAGGCCTTCAATACGACTATTATCCACAAGTGTTTCAATAAGGAACACCACCTTCGGTTTGTGAGACTTCAGAATCTCACCCAACACACGAACTGCCCGGGGGTTGCCGAGACCCCGACAGTTCCAACTAAGGCAAATCATTGAGGTCGGCAGGTCTGATTCTCAGACCTCGCCGTTTCAAAGTCAGCAGATGGTGCAAAATCCTTTGAAGTTGTAGAAACTGCACAATCCAATTTAATGCCCTCTAGCGAACCTGTATCCTTTCCTGCCACCTCAAAAACCATACCCGCCTCCCTTCTGCGTTTTTGAACCTCCAGCAGCTCTAATTCCTCATGCTTCCTAGTGTACATCTCAGCGTCAGACTTCCTTGTTTCAAGTTTACTTACCCGCCTAGTATGAACTCGCCATAGCTCTTCATTTAGCATGCCTGGTTCTCTCAACCAACGGGACATAGGAGGTGCTGAGCCTCGATGAGTTTGAGTCACTAACCAGAAACCCCATACACGCTTGAGTGCACGAGTGTCAGTATGGAACAAGATATCGCAATACCTTTCCTTGTGTCCCAAGATACCGCATGAGTAGCAAAAATTGCACAGTCTTTCATACTTAACTTGGAGGAAAGAAAAGTCAGTTGTTGAACGTTTAATTCTTTTACATCGTTTCAGAGGTTTTCGAACATCCATAGATACCTTAATCCGCATAAAATCCAATCTACGACCCGATTGATCATTAGTGATGTCATATTCAAGGAACATGCCAATGAAATTGGCAATCTGTTTGCCAACAGCTTTAGTATAAAAACCATTAGGAACTCCATGCACCTGAACCCAAATATTTAGCATCGTTAAATCGACATGTTCTGGTGTTTGTTCAGCAGTAAGTTCACCTAGCACCAAGATCTTATTATCAAACGACCAATGGCCTCCCTCCAACACTCGATCACTATCAATTTTGTGAAAGAATTCAAAGGAAAAAAGGTTAGCATCCAGTGCAGTTATCCAAACTCCATTCTTTGGCATCCAAATGTCAGCCATCCGGGATTTCATGGATGCCAGATTGACGGATCGTTCAGATAGATACCTTCCAATCAAGACCACGGAGTTTACAGTCGAAACACGTTCATGTCTAGTGGCAGGAAACATAAATGGCTCATATTCCTCCTCGGCTAGAGAAAGGTCAGTGAAATTATGCTCCATAAGAACCCTGTCAACAGCGAAGACCGACTCGACCACCAACCTAGCGATAATGAAGCGTAACCTCTAGGAAGACCGCAAACAAAAACCAGAGATAAAAAAATAGAATAAGAAAAAAACAAAAGCGGCCGAGATCTGATAAGAATGAAGCGACAAATCAAATGGAGTAAAATCAATAACCTAGGCAAAAGACAAAAACCTAACTCCCACGAGAAGGAGAGCACTTAACCATTCTTTTTATTTAGATTTTTAGTTTTGGTTTATCCATGACTCATCTCATCTCATTTCCCAATCTCTTTAGGTTCTTTACTTTCTTTCTCATCTCTTACTAACTTGAACTTCTACACTCCTTATAAAATTTTATTTTATTTTTTATTTTGGTTCATATATTTTTTTTACTTTTTTTTATCATTAGATTAATTTCACTTTTGTTTCTTATACTTATATATTTTTAATTTTTTTCTTCAAAAATATTTTTGACTGAATTTTAATTTTTTAATTTTTGTTTTTATCCTTGTATTTATTTATATTTTTTTATCACTAGATTAGTTTCACTTTTGATCCCTGTATTTATTTATTTATACTTTTTTTATCTTAAAAAATATTTTTAACTAATTTTTTTCTTTTATCATATTATCCAGTTTTAATATTTATTTTTAATTATTTTAAAATAATTATTTTATTTTTAAAATACAATGTTTATGTATTTTCTTTTATTAATTTTCTTTTAGTTTTTTCAGTTTTATCATCTTTTGATTTTAATTCTTATATTTTATTAATAGAGACACATGTATGTATAGAAATTGTTGTTAAAAACACAACTCTAATTTATTGCCTCGTTTGAACCAAACAGCCACAAAAAGAATCAAAGGTATATCATTCCTTTTGTAGAACAGAAATAAACAGATAAGGGAAATTCAGGGTTATTCCATTCCCTTATATTTGTACGAATCAAACGTCCTCTAAATCATAATCATTAAAATGAATGGAGATATTAAACCATTGATCATTTTTTAACACATTGAGCCTCTCTTCAATGATTCAGTTATATTTGTCATTCAGACTCCATTTAGCGCAAACAGAACTGCCAATATGTTTCTGTTTTAACACGTCAATTGACATATAGATTATCACGATAAATATATTTTTTAAAACTATTTTACTTTAGAGAAACAGTAATATCTTGACAATTTTATAAATGTTAAACGAAGTTTGAATTATTCGGACCTATTTATATAGGTTTAATATTTAAAAAATAATTTATCAATGCTTAGTATATGCATTTAAAAAAACAAGAGGTTAATGTATGGGTTAGTTACATGTTAGTCAGCTTTGGTTAATTATTTACAAAAAACCACTAGTATAAAAAGAATTTCTTTAAATGTCAAGTTTTTGAAAAAAAAAATGGTTATACATTGCAAATGCTGAGTTTTCTTTAATTGAAAATAATTTAAAAATAACTGAAATATGACAAAAACAAAAATAAAAAATGATAGAATGACAAAAATCTAAGAAAAAATAGAAAATGATAAAAACAGAAAAAAGAGTTATCAAACGGTAAAATAATTTTCAAAAGTGTTTTTATATCTAATTTCCTCTTAATGTATCCACTTGATCAAAATTAAAAGCTCAATCAATAAAAAAATTTGATTAAGAGTTTATATATGTATTTAACCATAATTATTTGGTTTATTTAAATTAATCAACTAATTAATTAGAAATTGAAAATGTTAGTAATACCTAAACTTAAATAAAAAGTTTTATGGAAATTTTAATTCATATAGAAACATCATAACTTTCAATTAGATCTTATAAAAATTAAATCTATAATCTAATTTGTTTCAAAAATTTCTTACTATATGAGGTGTGATAATATGTAGTGAGTTTTTTTAGGTTGTTTCGGAAAGATAATACAGAAAAATGATTAAGGAGGGGTCGAAGATCGACGACCCTCTCGGATGCTTAAATCAGCATAAAGAGAATGATACTGAAAAGTATATAACTGAAATGAGCAATAAAAATATTACATTTTAGTGTACTATATACATTTTATTTATAGGTGGATTGGGGATTGTGTGTTCTAAATAGGCTAGAGCTCCGCGTAACAACTATTTAATGGTGAAACTATATTGTTAATCTGAAATTGTTGTACCGATCTTAAATGTGGTTCCATAAATCAAGACGCAAGACCTGGGTAGAATGTGCATGATCCCAGGTCTTTCTAGACTGGTCTATGTTACATTTTGAGGTTACCATTTCGAGTAGGAAATACCTCATTGGGTGATATACAAATTCACATGCCGAAGTTCTTCAGGGCTTTGTTGTAGCATCTTACTGAATGGTGGGTCTCTCAATTGAATTTTTTGCTTATGTTCCACTGAACTTCACTTTTGATCTCATCTCTTGAGGGTTTTTCTACTTTTTTCTACATCCTTCAAGCTTCCTGCATGTTTCTTCAAAACTCAATAAGTTCTTTCCTTCTTTTTCCCTCTTCTTTATTTTCTTTGTTGTATCAAATGATTGTAGTAGAATATTTCAATAATATAGATCGTCATTGTTCTTCTTGGTAGGTTGCCAAAACATACAGAATACGGTGCCATTTAGTGGCAGCTCCTAGTCCTCCAAGATCTTTGTAGAAGACATCAACTCTAGCCATCCTCCCAGAAAACTTTCATGCCCCACTCCATCAACTGAAGGAAGAGGCATATGCAGTCATCCAATCCAAAATTGGTGTGATGTCCCTCCGAAGGCAAGACAACCTCCATCTTTTGGAATTTTAGATACTTACCAACCAGACCTGTTATCTGGAAGGAGCAGGACAACCTCCATCCTCATGGTAGAGGGTTGATCCGAAACCTTGAGGTTTGTTTTCTTGGAAGGAGTTTGTTTTGAAGAGGAGTTTGTCTTCACAAGTGAGAGTTGAATCTTATTCGATAGGTTTTGAGATTTGTTATTTACGGGAGTTATTTCTGGTCAAACGTTCCATACACCAACAAAAAGAAATGGAAGAAAAAAACACTTACTGATTGCAAAAGGATTGACTAAATCTTTGAGAAATTTAAGAATCTAAAGAAGAAGCAAAGAAGATAAGAACGAAGGAAAAATGGAATGGACATCCTCCTTTTTTTTTACAGGCCTTTGAGGTTCTGAAACCGAAACAACGACTCTAGTAGACATTCTTATAGACGTGTCGCTCAAAAAATCCCAATTAATGGAAGAGTGCTACGGGTTTCCTTTGTGACCCTGGCATGCCTAATAGATTGAAGGGAAAATTCTACCGCACGGCAATCAAACCAGCATTGTTATATGTTACGGAGTGTTGGGCAGTGAAACACTGTCACATCCATAAGATGTTGGTGGCGGAGATGTGCATGTTGAGATGGATGTGTGGTCATACGAGAAAGGATCGGGTGAGTAATGAAATAATTAGGACAAAAGTAGGGGTTACATCTATTGAGAATAAAATGAGAGAAAACCGACTAAGGTGGTTTGGCCATGTGAGACGTAGAGCGCTTGATGCACCGGTTAGGAGGACCGAAGAGTGGCAAAGGGATGTAGTGGTGAGGGGTAGGGGAAGACCTAAGCAAACTTGGAGGAGAGTGATCGAGAGTGATATGAGTTTACTGGGAATTGAGGAAAATATGGTAGTGGATAGGACGGAGTGGAGGGAGCGAATTTGTGTCGCTGACACGACTTGATTTCACGGTTTTATATAATGGTTCATGTCAGCCGACCCCGAATCATTTCGGAACTAAGGCTTTGTTGTTGTTGTTGTTGTTTTGAACCGACAACACGTTTCGTACCACGTGGTGGCGATCAAGAGGGAAGATAGTATGATCAGAAAAGACGTCGACAACGGTTCACGTTCTCTGTCAGTTAGCCTCAATGCTACCACACTTTCTCCTCTCTTCAACCATTAATATAAAAGAGAGAGAATCACAGACATTCCATTTACATCTTATCAAAAGCTGAAATGACACTTAGCTCACCAGTCAATTTCATTTTCAACATACGTCGAACAGTAGACCTCAGAAAGTATCTTTTGAATCTCCGGATCATTATGTTGACATTCTTGGACTAAAGCCCTAAAGAACTTCAATAGACCGAACGGGGAACATTTGATGGAAGATAACTGCCTCAAACACATGAACCAATAGGGAAGGAACACCAATTTCAAAGAGTTTTCACCCTGAGATGCATGACTTATAGTTTCCACATGCCAATTCCTAGTTGTCTCATCAAATGATATGCTCCCTTCCACATTCTTACACGTATCCGTAGCGTCAACTTGTGCATAGAAATCGATATCTCCCAAAACTTATAAATACAATAAGATGAGTTTGCAACTAAGGTATCTCATTACAAAACTCTAAAATTTTCTGATTTCTCATCTTCCAAAACTTTTGTTAACATAGACATCAAAGTGAAGTTGTTGGTTCCCAACCCTACTTTAACTCCTTTTCATCTTATCAAAGGAGAATAAGATCACAAATATGAGTTTCTCTCAAAATTTCTCACACCAGCTTTCACATACATAACAATATAATTTTAACCCTTGCATTTACCACACGATGTAATTTCAAGTCTCATTAACAAAATATTAATTTTTTCATTATAGAATATATGTTATTCGAAACTTTATTAGGTGATCAGAACATGAAATTGTACGAGAAAAACTCATTTTTCATTAATTCACATTGAATTACAAATAGTTTAAAATATCTTTCTAATAAATTTATAAATTTTTACTTATAAAATTCCCATGACAATTTAATTAGATAATAGATCCACGGAAAAATTACAAAACTAGGTCAAATGGGAGGCCCATTTACATATTTAACCCATTTACTCAACCTATTACATATCTAGACTCATTTTGTGTGACTTTTCAAAAATACCCCCAATATTTACGCGCGGCTCGCCCCATCCCGTCTGACTTCGCATATTCCATACTATGCGAAGTCTGCGAAGTAAATGTTTGGGTTTGCTTGATGAATTTAGTTCGCATATGCGAAGCCTGGATGTGTTTTGAAGCTAATTCGCGAAGTGGTATATAACAAAAAAGGGCAAACAACAACGGATTCTAACATTCAAATCATAACATTATCAAAATTTACAACAAGATTGTCACAATAACGACATTCAAATCATAACATTATCAAAATTTACAACAAGATTGCCACAATGAACTCTATTAACTAATCATTTCAAAGTGAAACTAACTAATCCGGTACCAAGATTACGCATCCGGTACCAAGATTACGCATCCGCTTCAAAATTGGCACCATGAGATGGACGTGTCCCATGGTGCACCCCGAGATTGACACAACCTCTCCTAACGAATCATTTCAGGAGTCAATGTGTCAATCTTGGGGAAGTTCATCCCTATACAGGAAGGAAAATCATCTTCCCTGCAGCCCAGTACGCCGCCTTCCAGAAAGGGATGTTACGTATTCAACCATCTACAGAAAAAATTAACCGTGTTAGTTATGAAAAAGGACGATTTTGGATTCGCGAAATGAAAATTAGCGAAGCATGCGAATGTAAATGTGCATGGGAAGAGGTGATTTTACCTCGCATAACGATTGTTTCGCGAAGTCTGCGAGGTCTGAAATGTGCTATCTACGTCGCATATCGATGCTTTCGCGAAGTCTGCGAGGTCTGAAACGTAAGTATCTATTCGCAGACTTCGCGAACTAATAGATTCGCGAGGTAGATCCATACGTTTCAGACTCTTTCTCTTCGCAGAACGTCGCGAATTCATCGATTCGCGAAGTAGATCATCAAGTTTCAGGCTCGTTCTCTTCGCAGATCTCCGCGAATTCATCGACTACGCGAAGTGAATTCATGGAAAACGCAGGAAAAACAGCAGATACTTACATTTTTCGCTCCTAACAATATGATAAACTGGGAAGAACGACGGAAATAACGTAGAATAACCATTTCTGGAATGGTAACAAGAAGAAAGAAACCAATTAACGAACAAGAAGATGAAGAACCATGGCTTCATTTTCTAGGGTTAGGAAGTTGCAGAATCAAGAGATGAAAAGAGAACTTCATTGTGATTTGGAAACATGGTGCAGATTTCATGCAATTTAAAGGCAAATAGGAAGATCAAAAGTCTTCAAATCATTAATGGAGGAGCCAAACCGTTTTCGCGCACCAAGGAGAACAGGGGAGAGAAACCGATAGAGTGAGGGGAAGTGGGAAGGGTAGGGGTATTACGGGAAAGTCACATAAAAACAGTCTAGATATATAATAGGTTGAGTAAATGGGTTAAATATGTAAATGGGCCTCCCATTTGACCTAATTTTGTAATTTTCCCTAGATCCACAGATATCATGAGTTAAAACATGGATTAGCATATAGATTTAAGAGAAAAGAAAAGTAGAGGGAAAGACAATATAGATTTGAATCATTATAGTGTTCTGTCATATGAAAACCAGGGGTGGTTAAATAAACCGCTAGTTTTCAAGTCTCAATCTTGGGGGCGGGAATTTCTCATTTCTCATTAATTTAATAAAAAAACCCAAAGATATTTCCTTTCACAAGTCGTTTTTCTCATTTTTTAGCTTACTTTCAAACCCCCAAATCCAAATGGCCCCTGGTTTTTCCATTTCTTATATAATCGACAAAACTTTTCCATCTTCCATCTCCCATCGATCCTCTCCTACTGTTCCCATTCTTGCATCTTTCCTTTTAACCCTCTCAATTCTAAATCCATCTATTTTTAAACTAAATCTTTGGATTTTTCTTCTTGCTGGGTTTCGAATTGAATCTTACCCATTTCTTCTTCCTTTTGGATCTGCAGTTAGTTTGTTTGGGTAGTTTTAGATCCGATCGATGATAACTGAAGCAGTAGTTGAATCGAGAAATTACTCGCACAAAGTAAGATATGGAAACAGGGCGATTAAGAAGAGAAGATGCAGAAGGAAAATTGTTCAAAAACACTGTGAATCAAGAGCTCCTCCCATAGCCTTGCAGACGCTGTACGATGCATGTAAGCAGGTGTTTAAAGGCCCTGGAACTGTTCCTTTTCCTCAGGATGTGGATAGATTGTGCCACATAATCGGTATGCTTTCATTTTTGCTTTTAATAATCATTACTTTAGCTTAATTTTGTGTTTGTTTGTTGTTTTGAATTTGATTATTTAATTTGATCTTTCTCTTTCTGAAATTAAGTATTATTTAATGTGATGCTATCTTGATTCTTATGTGTTTCATGATTGGCAACATTGCGTCATTGCCTCAATGGAGTATTTTACGTACCTGTAGTTGAAATTCTTATAGGAATGAATTTCAGAATTTTTCACTATTTATTGTTTGGCTTGTGGTGTGGTGGGGATAGATAGATTATACTATTCTAGTTACTGTGTTTCCCAATTAGGAAAGTTTCTTCACTCTTCGTATGGTTCCATCAAGGGGTTGTTTAGAATTTTACCCTTTTCTCATTTTCCTTTCTTTTTATAGCCTGGAAAACTTCTACAGCAACTTCCTATTTATACTTGCTTATAGATTGGGTGTTTGTGTCAAGGAGGATGGGTAGGTGGAATCACTAAAGTTTAGAGTTTTTAGAGTTTGTGAGCTTGTAATCACTAAAGTTTGTTTTGTGCCAATAAAGTCGGGTCAAGGATCAATTTGGTGTAGAGAAACAAACAATTTGTAAAATTATACTGGGTATTCAACCCATCCGTCCGGGAGTCAAAATGCCGGGATGGCATAAATTTATCCGTCCGGTGTGCAAAAAAGCACCACAAAATTTGGGGAAAAAAACAAAAAATTTGAACAGAGAGCATGTAAATCTCGTGGGCACCATTTTCTCAAGCAGCTCTTTACTAACCAAATTCTTAGTACAACACTGTACCCTGCCAAGCCAGTCAACATTCACTTAGTGTCAAATCGGACTCCATTTAGAGGGGATAAAGATATAGGGATAGGATAAAAAAACTGAGACGAGTTATCCATGTTTGTTTTAGAGATAGCTTAGGGAGATAAGCGAGGGATATGAGTCTTATCCCTCAAATCCTATACCTAAGAGGACGATTTTAATAGGATGGAAAAGTCCATTTTATCCCTCAAATTAAAATTATGTAGTTTAAATAAGGGTTAAGGTGCAAAAATAACCCTAACGTTTTGGGTCAGGAGCAATTTTACCCCTAACGTTTAAAATGGTGCAATTTTACCCCTAATGTTGGAAGCCAAAAGCAATTTTACCCCAACGTTAATAAGTTGAGTCAATTTCACACACTATTATAAAACACAGATATTTTTGTTCATTATTCTGCACCAATTGCATAACAATTCGTTCTAAAAAAAAGGATTTCATGTTTTTTATAATTTAATAATGAAATTTGATATTAATATTTATAAATTCGGTGAATTTTTTGAATTTTTTTTATCTAATTCGTACAAAAACACAATATATATTTTTTTTTATTTTTTTTTCACATTCCAACGAATGTTTGTGATTTGTTACTGATAAAATGACCCATGTATGAAGTGTAGATGACAAGATTCATGACTGAGAAGACAGTTTGATGAATTATTTCTCAAATTGACCAAATTTATTAACGTTAGGGGTAAAATTGCTCTTTGCTTCCAATGTTAGGGGTAAAATTGCACCATTTTAGACGTTAGGGGTAAAATTGCTCTTGGCCCAAAACGTTAGGGGTATTTTTACACCTTAACCATTTAAATAAGGTTAAAATAGCAAAATGTATTATTTTATCTCTATCCCTATTCTACGTACCAAACCTTGAATAATAATTCTCGAATATCATATTTTTATCCTTATCCCAACCATTTATCCTTATCCCTATTCCAATTTTTATCTTCAGCCCTATCCCAATAGAATATCAAACACTTCGTTCCGGATTTTGACTCCGGGATGGATAGATAAAATTAATAATTGTTTGAAATGCAGTACTTTTACCTTTTTAAAATAATTGTTACATTTTATCAATTTTTTTTTATTTATGCAGATAAATTTTTCGCATTTTATCCTTATTATTAAGTTTAATATTAATTGCACTTTTATTAATTTATGTTTTTTTTTTCAACGAATATAGAATGGTTCAATTTAACGAGTGACAGAGAAAATAAGAATAATTAAAGAGTGATGCAAATGATAAAAAAAATAAAAAAAATTAATAAAGAGTAATAAAAAGTATTTTATATTTATGTAAATCAATTATTTTTTTAAATACGTGTCATCTTGTCAAATGTGACAAGTGGAAAGAGTATAATTTTATAAATTATTTACTTCTCTGCCCCCAAACTGATCTTAATTCCAATAAAGTCACTTGCATTAGATCTAGTAAATAAATACCACCGGAAATATTATGTGCCAAGTCAAATGAAAGTCATTATCGACGTGTCAAATAACTAGTTCATTTGTGCCATGCGGGTGACATGTGACACAATAAAAATTATTATTGTTCCCTTGGCATCCACATGGATGCCATGTGTTACAAAATGAGTTGGATTCCATTCCATGTAGTACAAATGAGACGGGTCATTCCATCATATTTCTAGTGATATTTATCTCCAGATTTGATGGAAGTGACTTTAATAATACGAACAAAAATCCATTAACCTCTCAAGAATGCCCAGATTTTGGCAAAGTTATAAAATAATATGCAACATAGCAACCTGAGCCTTCCTTGAGTGTTTCATGTGCATAACTAAAGTAGATGTTCATTTCTTAAGAATGAATTGTTTATGGTGCAGACAAGATGAAGCCAGAAGATGTTGGGTTAAGCAGCCAGCTGCAGTTCTTCAAGCCTAAACCTATTGTCACAGGGACTCCCAGGGTCTCTACTACAACCATATACAAGTGCGGTGAATTTTCGGTATGACTATACGAATAACACTTTTATCTTTTTGTTTATCTACAGTTATTTTGGATGTTTTTTTCTGGATGAATTTGGCCTTTAACATAGCTTACAAAATAAATTTGTGCAATTTTTGATTGTGCAGTTATGCATTTTCTTTCTACCAGCAAATGCAGTAATCCCACTCCATAACCATCCAGGGATGACAGTATTCAGCAAGCTTCTATTAGGGACAATGCACATCAAATCATACGACTGGGTTACTCCTCCCGAGGAAGAGGACCTTTCACCACCTTCTAACGGTGAGTTCCTCTATCCGTAACCCAATGCAAATTGCAAGCTGAAGAGACATGTTTTGCGATCTGATTTGAGTTTCATTTTCAGTGAAATTAGCAAGATTGGTTGTCGATAGCGTGTTCGAAGCTCCTTGTAACACATCAGTACTGTACCCAACAACAGGAGGAAATATGCATCAATTTACAGCCATCACACCTTGTGCAGTTCTTGATGTTCTTGGACCTCCCTATTCCGTGGAAGACGGCCGAGATGGCTCCTACTACAAAGATTATCCTTATGATTCATTTTCAAGTAAGTCATATCTTTTTGTGAGCAAACTTGATATGATTTTGTAGTATGTTTTGTTATTGTTACAAATGTTGGATATGGTTGAATGCAGATGGGGAAATGAAAGAGGGGGAGGGGTATGGATGGTTAGAAGAGATTGAAATGCCTGAGAATTCAGAGATGACTGGAATTGAGTACTTAGGTCCACAAATTGTAGAAAATAAAATTTGCTAGTGCTATCATACCGTTTTTTTCTTGGAATCTTTGATGTTAAAATATATGAAAGGAGTATTGATATTTGTAACCTTTTTGGTGTGAATGGAAATGGAAATGGAAATGGTGCAATACAACGATACTTGTGTCATTTACTTGTAGAATAAAGCATTATGTTTTGAATTCTACATCTTATATGATGTTTGCTAGTACAATTGCTATTTAATCTTACAGTTAGGCCTCATTTAATTAGATGCAAATAACACATTTCTTCACAGTGATTTATTAGAAGAAGTGTATAGAAAACTACCTGATAATAGGTGAATGTATCCCTAGACTTCTTATCCCCCAGACTTCCAAGTCTGGGCCGGATGCAAAGCGCTCAAAGGTGACTCAAGTGATGGATGACAAACGATTTTCCGAGGATCATGAGACATACGTCTAAGATCATCCGTTGTGTGATGCACTTATTGGATAACTGTCTTCCAATTGGAAACAACACCTTTAAACCCGGATCTGAGCCTTAAACTCTAATTGGGGCTATGTAGCCTCCATTACTTTTTTCCATTTCTGAAAAATTACTAACTTAGTCATCAAGAGCAGTTGACACCTCTTCTGTTTAATACAAACGAAATATCACTACCATAGGGTTTTAAAGCGAAATCCACGAAATCCTCAAACAGGTACCCAGATAATTGCCACCCCTAGTATGAAGATTAGTCCAGTCCCTTGTGGGCTAAAGAATGGAATGACAAACTGACCTAATCAGTTATGTCCTTTGGATATAGACAATTTCCATTTGATAATTCAATGTCCTTGAAGAAAAAGGATAAGTTAATTACTTACCCTCTTGTTTATGTTAGTTACATCATTCTCAGGAATGATATTAATAAAATCAATTCAGTTTAATAATTCATTGATGATTAGTTGAAAATTAATTGTTTGTTCCATAAGGTTGATGTAATCCAAGATTTTAAAAACTTTAAACTACTTTTTGATGATTCCTCATCCTCTACAAAAACTAATTACAAATAGCATATGTCAATTTGAGTCCTAAGATAGAAAGGAAGTGCAAAATTAATTAGTTGTTATTTAACTAACATTGTTATATTATATAACAAACATACAATGTGTATAATAGATGACAATCAAAATAATAACATTGGTATAAAAAATAATAATATTATCAAATATGATGTGTTACTTTAAGATAAAAAAAAAGATTAAGCATTGTGTTACTTTAAGATAATGATTTATCACTATGCCATTTTCGTTCGTAAAATGACACAAAATATGACATATTTACGATAATCAGAGTGTTTTTAGTGACAGTTTTTAAAATTATTGTCTTCTAAATTAATCAGTGATCCTTATACTACAACTAGTGCTTACCTAAGGCCTACTAATAAGGCTTCATATTCCGTCCGGTTAATCATGGTTGCAAAATTGAGGCGAAGACATAATTGAGGTAGAATTGATTTGGTCCTCTCAACGATATTCCCACCCCTGGCCTTTCTTGACCCGAGGATCCATGAATGGACATATGTATTTTTGGGCGAACAAGGTCTGCTCGACCAACTCTCGTGGCTTGAGGTGACGATGAAATCTAATAGTACTTGCACATTAATAGTTGTTCGAGATACAAAGCAAATATCGAAGTGAGATGCGCATAGCCCATTCCGCGACACACCTAGACACATCGAGCCTTCGTATTTCCTTTCTCAATGGGAGATTAGTGCGTACAATAATCACATGGACTTGGAAAGTAGGGGCTCAAGTGCGTAGTTGCATGTACTACAACCAAGATGGCATTCTCTATGAGAGAGCATCTTGGTTCTACCGCTTTCAACACTTAGTTAATAATGAGGAATATTGGCTCATGGCCCAAACCAATTGATTCCAACCCCTTTTACTTGTACAAAGGGAAAGCCCAACAAAAGAAGGCCCATTTGGCCAAGTGTTAGACCCATTGTCCAACCTTTATAAATGAGGAGACATCATTTATGGTAAGAGGACCTTGCATTATCTCTCTAGAACTCATTAATCAGCTATATAGCCTATCTCCGTCCGATACTAACTTGACCATCAAAGTGTCTCCAGAAACCGGATCCCAGCACAGGTAGAAAGCAACCTCGGGGTAGTAAGCAGAAATCCCGTAACTTTATTATTTGGTGTGGTGAACGTGAAGTAGCACACAACTCCTTTTTCATTTTAAAATTCTTTCCTCCCAATGGATACTTTCCTAAATGAAGTAATGACCGACTCCCAAGTAACTCAGGCTCCGGTCAAAGAAATGGTGAATCCCTCAATTCCAAGTACCAGCTATTCCATAGTACAACTACAAGATTTGGGTCCTCTATTAGCGGAAACTGAATCTAACAAAGAATTCAAAGAACCCTCAAGACAACTTATCAGTATGATGAAGGGCTTTCAGACTACTCGGTCCATTCAAATAGCGGCACAAATGAAGATTCTTGATCAGCAATATATCCTCAAGAAGGATAATCAAAAAATTTAAGATTTTTTGAAACCCAAGTGTCGACACAATAACAACCCTCCACTTCAGCCCAACCGATGCTACCCGCCTGAGCATTAGTACCAGCCTCAAAGACAATCCTGGTTGTCATACAACCGCTTCTGCCCTCAGCGACGGCCCAACCATGGACCCTCTGTCACCCTAGATGTTGATGAGATACTAGAATCCAAGCTCCAGAGGTTTCTGGAAAAAAGGACTCTCGTTGGAGTGATGGGTGGCAACGTCACCTCATGTAAGACCAATATGATTCACAATAACTCCTCAAATAGGTTAATATTTGTGATTTTTAGAGTTTTTTTTTTTTGCCCTTTTGTTAATATATCTAAGTAGATTAGTTAGATGTAGCAACCAATATTTTGGACATCTTTTACTTCTCATGCAATATTATGTTGAATGTTTTTTTAGATTTAGGAGATATTTGTTCCAAATAAGCAACTTGATAGAATATTTATCTTGAATAAGTAAGTTGAAAGGTTAGTTGTAACGTTTTAAAATTCAGATCACAAGTTGCAGGTTTTGAATAATTTGAGGGGACTGGGGATGTATCGGAACTTTAAAAATATTTATACTTCTACTCTCTAAATGTTGATGCTGGCCTAACAGGTAACTACTTATCTCATCCTTTAAATCTTCATTTAAACTTATGTCTCAGTCTCTTTCTAAAATTTGAAGGGAAGTTGACCAATTAATGCAATATTAATATATTAGGTGGAGGATAAATATTTAGTTGCTTAACTCGATGCATTATTTAGAATGCTTTTTTCATAGTTATATAGTGTTGTGGAGAAGTGGGCATCAAAAAGTTTCTTCAAGAAGACAAACATCTGACTTGGAAATGCACATTTGAGGGCTATTTGTCCTAATAAAATCATACTCCCACTCTCAAAACCTCAAAAATAAATATCCAAAATTACAAAGTCCAAAAATGACCTTAACATACACTTTATTGCTTTTGTATGCAAAGAAGCCTCCTCAATTCTACTAATTAACCATTTGATAAGAATAAGTTTTATTGTTATTAATTATATTAATAAAGAAGTTGAAATTATAGCGAAGAAAATAAAAAATAAAGAGAGATGAAGAGAAGGAAGCAGAAGATCTTAGAAAATATAAAATGAAGAGTTAACTCTAAAAGCAGAATATAATGTTTTTTTATATATAGATACAAAAGATTAAACTACTCTTAAGTAATTAGAAAGACTAAAATACCCTTTAGGATTTCTGTTTACCCCTTCAGATGGAGTGCAAATAATGAGTTCACCAAACTTGTCAATTATAGGCTGAAAAAGCTTTATAGGTAAAGCTTTTGTAACGGCATCAACAATTTGATTTGTAGTAGAAACAAGCAAAGGACGAACGAGACATGTTGTCAACTTTTCTCTTACAAAATAACAATCGATCTCAGTGTGTTTCATTCTCTCGTGAAAGGTAGACTTGATTGTTAAATAAATGGCAGACAAATTGTCACAAAAAGTGGAACATGATGTTGAGGTAATAACGGAAGTGCTTGTAACATGTATACCGGCCAATGAACTTCAGCTGTATCAGAAGCCATGGATCTGTACTCAGCTTCTGTACACGATCGTGAAACTGTAACTTATTTCTTCCTATTCCAAGAAACCAAAGATTGTCCGAGAAAAACACAATAACCAAAAACTGACTATTGACTATCCATACATGTTGCCCAATCTGCATCAGAATACGCTTGCAATTTCATCTAGGATGTGGATGGATAAAATAACCCATTAGCAGGATCACTTTTAACATATATTGCAAAACTCTTCTAGCTGGTTGAAAATGGACATCAATATGTCTCGATAAATATTGTCTCAACGTGTTGACAGAAAAAGTAATATATGGTCTCATGGTGGTTAAATATACCAATATTCCAATCAAACGTATGTAAATATTAGGACCAACAATAACAGTCCCTTTGGTCTTTAAATAACCATAAAGTAGCATCCATCAGAGTTGAAACAGATTTGGCAGACAACAAACTAGCATCCTCCAAGATCTCCAAACATACGTTCGTTGACTTATGCTTAGTCATGCACTAAAACGAGCAATTCCAAGACCGATAAAATATTTTAAAGATCCTAAATCTTTAATTTTAAATTCAGAATCTAAAAGACTCTTAATGTGAGAAATCTCAACAATATCATTACCTGTCATAATAATATCATCGACATAAACTTAAAGGACATCAATGAAAGTTTACCAAAATCTAGCAAATAAAGAATGATCACTATCACACTGTTTATACCCATGTTTAAAAAAACAGACAACTTAGGAAACCATTGCCTACTAGCTTGTTTTACCATACAACGATTTTTTCAGTTTACAAACTACATTAAACTAGGGCAAAACTAGACCAAAAGGTGGTTGCAATGGACTTTTCATAAAGCTCGCCATGAAGAAAAACATCACTTTGAAAAATAGGCCAATTTTTCTTTTATAGAAACAATTGCTAAAATTAATCTCACAATAGTCATTTTAACAATAACAACAACAAAGCCTTAGTCCCGAAATGATTTGGGATCGGCTAATATGAACCATCATATAAAACCGTGAAATCAAGTCGTGTCAGCGACATAAATTCTCTCCCTCCACTCTTTCCTTTCCACTATCATATTTTCCCCAATCCCCAATAAACTCATATCACTCTCGATCACCCTCCTCCAAGTTTGCTTAGGTCTTCCCCTACCCCTCATCACTACATCCCTTTGCCACTCTTCAGTTCTCCTAACCGGTGCATCAATCACTCTTCGTCTTACATGGCCAAACCACCTTAGTCGGTTTTCCCTCATTTTATTCTCAATAGATGTAACCCATATTTTTGTCCTAATTATTTCATTACTCACCCGATCCTTTCTCGTATGGCCACACATTCATTTTAACAATAAGTGAAAAAATGTCCAAATAATCTATATCTTCTACTTGAGTATAACCTTTTCTACTAACATTGATTTGTACCTCTCAGGTACTGACACTCTTTAATTTGACCTTAAAGACCTACCTACATCCTATAAAAACTTTGCCAATCGGAAAGAAGTTAAATCTCAGGTCATAGTGGCTAGAAGGATTAAGATACGAAACTTCAAACACATTCTCCTCATATCAATTTAAACGGCTAAGATTCTTCGAAACCCTAACAGGAGAGGAATATGAACTAGAACGTGAATCTGAACTCATTGTGAAAATCTATAAAACAAGCAAGATGATGAAAAACAAGTTTTCCTTTAGCAACTACTAGAAATCAAGAAGATCAATCTCCAAAAATAAGACGCATTGTTTCTTTAGGTGAAAAAACAAAGAAATCAATGTAATTTTCCATAAGAAAACCAAAAGACAACAAACGATTCGTTTTCTCGAATGAAGAACGAAGAAATATGATTCATTTTCTTAGAAGAAATATGATTCATTTTCTTAGAAGAAAAATGAGAAACTAACGAGAGATTAGCACAAAGCTCTTTGATATCATAATAGAAGAAAGAACGATCAATGATTCTCATCAATGAAGAAGTTGAGATTACATTAAAGAAGATAAAAAATATAGAGAGATGAAGAGGAGGCGGAAGATTTTAAAAAGGATAAAGTGAAAAGTTAACCTGAAAACTGAACATAATGTTTCCTGGGATTGGGTTTGAGCCTTTCCTGCACAGCTTAGGTGGAAGGCGAAGAAGGCCCCCTTCGAAGGGGGGGGGGATTACAATGAATGGGCGTCCGATTGTAGGCATAGATCTCACGCTTCGTAGTCAGGTTCGAGCCATCAGTAAGATACCACTCCGAAAGAGCTAGAATTCTAACATTGTGTCAGGACCTACGAGCCAAGGGACAGTCTCAGATAGATAGTTTCTATGAATTTTATATATAAATACAAAATACTAAAATACCATCAAATTACCCTTAGTATAAAAAATTTAAGTTACAAAATAACTTTTACATTATAGTTAAAACCTAAGGCCATAAAGAAAGTGAAGAAGAATATAGTATATATTTTTCTTTATCTCTAGGTATGGATTTGCAATTATGAATTAATAATGGGAAGTGACCCTGACCCATAGAAATAATTACAACTGTGAAAATTTATGTATGCTTGAAAATTCTAAAGCCAAAAAGAAAAAAACATACTATGTGGGCTACCTTTTATATTTAGCTGATTCAGATTGGTCTTTGATTTACTTTTAGAGCTTTAAATAAAAACTGGTTTGCCAGTTTGGCATTTCCTTTTCCTTAAGCCTATTTGCACCGACAATACCACTTCCCACTTGCCTTGCCTCTTTCATTGTTATTATTATCCTCTTAAAACATACCTCTATATTTGTTGGATCGAGAATTAATGCTTATATACGAGTTGTATATATCATTTACCTATTAAAAAAAAACATACCTATAACTTTTTATTTTGCATCTTTAGTCGGATTTTACATCCGAGTCGCATATCAATCATTTTAGAAGAAATTAATATTGAAAAGTTGAAACGTATCCAACATCACAAAATAATTTTCTCTTTATTATTATGCAATGGGAGAGCTTCTACAATAGTCAGAGACCGTTAAAATGCTGCCACATAACGCGGTAGGATCTTAACTGTCCCGGACCAGTATAGTCCTGAGACTATTGCAGATATTTTTTTTTGGCCCAATAGAATTATAATTTACACCCAGTTATTATTATATATTCTCATTTTAATGGTATGGGATTGATTGATCACTGACAAATAGAGTGTATTGGAAATAAAATTTCAATAGTTGAAAAGCTAAAATTATTGGAGTGCTATAAGCTTAGTGGAGTTCTGAATTGGCCTCAGATTAATATATATATATATATATATATATATATAAGAATAAAACACATGAAAACAGCTAGGTTTTTTTTTTATCAATTTCATCTCTTTAGGATAACTCCTAACAAATGGGAGAATATTTTGGGTTTCCTCTTTGTTTTAATTGCTAAGAATAGCACATGGAAAATGTCCTTGCTGTTGCAATATAGAGAAGATACATTAGTGTTCATTAAACCTAAATGATGAGATGAGTTGTTCATTTACCATTAGATCGAAGTTAACTTAGAATGTATTAAATTTCTACTATATAATTCTAATAAGCATAAATTCAATTATAAATAACCAAATTTATTTACAAAGAAAAAATACTTGTATTTACAGTATTTATTTTTATTGAGGTGGTAATCAAGTTTTTTTTTAATAATTTTATAGTTTCATTTTTTTTTCTAAAGATTGATTGTTATAAATAAATTGTGGCTAGAATCGTCATTTTCATTTTGGATTGATAAAATAATAACAAAATAAAAGAAAATAATGCGATAAATGATATATGGATTTATTTGGTCAGCAATAACGTTATCAGAACTAGACCGGACATCAAACCGAATTTATAATTGGATCACGGATCATTTGGTCGGACCGGATGGTTCAGATTGGTCGGATCGGATGACGTCATAAATAAATAAATAATATTTATATATATTAAATATATATAATTAATTTAAAATTATTTTTATAAATTATATATATCCAAAACAAATTATAAACAACTTTTGATTTGTTATTTTTTTATCAACTCGAGGCTTAAATATATAACAGATAAATTGAGTTTAGAATAACTTGAAAAATGTCAACGTATTCTATGTCATGAGATCTTTTTAACGGTAATATTATAAATTCATAACGGACAAGTGATGAATGAAAAATTGATGCTCAAAGTGAACCACTTGAAATAGTTTGGAAGAAAATAAAAGAAACTTAAGCATTCTCATCCCACACAGGAAAGAAATGAGAATCTTAACTAGTTGATAAGTAAATGACCTTTACAAGCCTTTAACCAATTACTAGGAAAAAGACTTTCTTATGCGCATGGCGAGTGTATTCAAAGCAACATCGGGATAGAGGCATACGTAATCCCGAATTGGTAGAGTGCCCCTTGGTGGTTTGACAAATGTAACAACGCTCCAGTAGGCAGGCAACATCCCTTCTCCCAAATTGATGTGCATGATAAGCATAATTGGTTGCCCCTGGCCTTGTGAATAAGTTTGTAGGGGAACTTATCCATAAAGGCGGAGCATCTCGCATGCATGGAGCTCCAAAGTTGCTTCTGACTTTCTTCCCACAAGATAATGTTCCCATGTCTTTAAAGCCTGAACCACCACATAAAACTCCTTGTCGTATATAGCCCATTTTTGCGAGTCGCACAACTTCTCACTAAAGTAGGCTATCGACATTCTCTCTTGCATCAACACTCTGTCGACTCCAACCCCATTTGCATCGCATTCAACTTCAAAAAGCTTCTCAAATCGGGAAAATCTAGCACCAAAGTTGTTCTCAACTTCTCATTGATCAAAGAAAAATTGCTTTCTTGCTCTTCACCCCACTTGAATCCTCTCCCTTTCTTTAAAAATTTGGTCAAGGGTGCCACTATAACGTTGAAATTCTGGATGAATCTCTAATAAAATGTTGCAAGCCTGTGGCTCCGAATATCCCTCATATTCTTAGGTGTTGCCCAATCCCGAACAACCCTAATTTTCTCTTCATCCACCTGAATGCCATCTCCACTTACCACATACCCAAGGAAGGCCAAACTCTCTATAAAAAAAATCACACTTCTTGGTATTGGCGTATAATTGATATTTCCTAAACAAATCTAGCATAATTCTTAAGTGCCCCCACATGATCCTCTAACGTTTGGCTATGAATGAGAATATCATCAAAATATACCACCACAAACTTTCCAATCACCGGACGGAGGACTTGATTCATTAATCTTATGAAGGTGCTTGGAGCGTTTGTCATCCCAAATGGCATCAATAACCACTCATATAGCCCATCCCGAGTCTTGAAAGTGGTCTTCCACTTATCATCGACCCGAATGCGAATTTGGTGGTACCCACTTTGTAAGTCAATCTTCGAGAGAGACCTTGGACCCACTAAGTTGGTCTAGCATGTCATCTAGTATAGGTATAGGGAACTTATACCGAATTGTGATCTTGTTGACCCGGCTATCAATGCACATACGTCATAACCCATCCTTCTTTGGTGTGAGAAATTTTGAAACCGCACATGGACTCATGCTCTCCCTTATGTACCCTATCTCCATAAGCTCTTCAACATTCTCCTTCATGATTTCACTCTCCTTTGGGCTCATCCAATAGTGTGGAAGGCTCGGTAAGCTAGCTTCGAGTACCAATTTTATATGATGTTGTATGTCCCGTGATGGCGGTAGCCCATAAGGCAACTCCTCGAGAAATAAGTCATTCTCCTAGTTCATAGGCATTAGTTCTTGTATTTTGTATTATATTTTGATTCTTCTTGTATAGATATACAATTTATGTCACATTAATAAAGACATTAATCTAGTTCATTTATATATTGTGTTATAATATTATTAGAGAATCCATTGATTGACAGGCGAAAAACTATATCCAAAGTCTATTCTAATCATGGGAATGAATAGGACCACAGACTTGTATATTCGATAACTGTATAATAGTAATTCACACTAGTCATAGTACTTCTTAAGTCAGTTATGAATATAGGTACATGTGATTGGATCGATCCGCTCGAGAAAACTACATGATGGTTGTGTCATAATTTTTCTTACGTAGGTCTCTAATTGTCTTCAGACCAAATTTCATTATAATATCAATGTAGAATCTGGTTCACTTTGACATATGCCTAACAGGTCTGTAACAGGATGTCAAATACAGATATAATTGGGTGAACAAGTGAACACATTGGCATTGATAGTGAAGTGATGGAATAACCAATCACGTAACAGTGAGATGATATCACATGTCACTTGATAAGTGAACTTGATAAGTGTATGACCACTCTCTGATAAGTAGTTTACTTATCTGATTCATTAATCTACTTAAGATCAAGAAATATCAATTTTAGTTGGCACCTGACTTTGGAGATTGACTAACTTGTGGATTAGTCGTCTCAAAAAGAGACAGAATGGGTATGTTTTATTCTTAAGTGAATTAAAACGTTTTATTCAATCAATGGTTAACAAACAAATATCAAACCTGAAGGATTCTAAATAATTTTCTAACCGCAATTCTGTTGTGCTACAGTTGATTAACTGGCTAGAATTCATAACACTTTGATCTACTCAAGCTCGGATCATCGGAAAATTGACGAGCTCGAGTTCGAGCTCAACATCTTGTCCACAAGCTTCTTGCAAGCTAGTCGTTAATTTTGTTCATGAACTTCGCATTGAACTCATTAATTATATTCAATTGAAATTTCTTTAACACAAAACTATATAATTTTGAAACCTATAAAACTAAAGTTTACACAAAACACGTTGTTTTACATTTTTCTTTTATAGAAATACTATTATTAGAAAACAAAAATCGAACCAAACTTGCTCATGAGTGTGTCCATAAACATTGTAATCGAACTTGTTCTTGTTCATGAACTTGTAACCGATTCTGCTCGTGAGCCTTTGAGCCAAGTTTTACAGTACTCTAAGATCAGCTCGTTTATAAATCGAGTCAAACAAAATCGAGTTTTTAACGCGGATTGGCTCGCTGCTTTACAACCGTAATGAGAAGAGGTAAGAAACATGGTGAAATGGAAATATTGGAAGAAATATAATGAGTGGGCAATTAGTGTTAGTTGGAAAGAATGCAAATGTAGACAAGTAGTGAGGGACCCTTGTATAAAAGTAGGAAACCCAAAGCTCACCACAAAGACACTCAACTCAAACCACATTACACTTCAACAGTTCATCTCTCTCTCTCTCTATGAGATCACACTCTCCCACCTTCCATATCTAATATCCATCACTCTCTAACTATCCTCACACCCATTTTAACTCTCTCTCTCTCTCTCTCTACTAGTATCATCTTCTTTAGACCTTCAAAAGAAGAAGAAGAAGCACATGAAAAATGAAATAATAAAATAAAAAGATATTCGATTTGCAGAATATTAAGCTTCTTTCCTTTTCTTTCTTGAAAAAGAAACAAAGAGGTGTGGTGGTCCTTGACCTTGTCTGGAACTTCCAGGTCACTTGTTGTTTCATTTACAATCGACTGTTACACAATTTTCAAATTTCCTTCCTTACCCGTGTTATTAAATTGTCTTTGCCTCTACAAAGCAACCGTTTTTACTTTTTTCAATCAGAAGCCCCTTTGGATGCTCCTTATTCCACATTTTTCTTCTTTTTTGAACTGAAATAGCTGTTTTAAACTCATTATTTGGGGCTTTTTTCTTTTTGAAGATTGGAAGTTAGTGTTTTGATTGCACTTGGACTGTGGGTTAAAGTGTAAAATGTAAGTAAAGATGCAATATTTCAACTGGGTTTTGATTATTCTTTGACGATTTTGGGTTAATGGAGTTTGAGAAGAAGCTTCGGTAGGTAGGTATCTCCTCATTTACAAGTCATAATCATTTGACACAAAGATTCTATCGACTTTCTACTACACCTCAACTTGTGGGTTTGGATTTTCTCTCTATAAGCAATTTTTTTTTCAGGACCACGCACTTTTGAGATCAAAAGCGAAGAGGTAAAGACATTATGCATTTCTTCTTGATTAAACAACCTTCAAGATATACAATCATTTTTGTACTGATTTTCTTTTTCCCATAGCTATGTGCTGATTAAATTATTTTGGGATTTTGCATCAGTAGATAAATTTTCAATCTTTATTGCAATTGGCGTAAGGTAAGCTAGTTACTAATTTTTCTCCTCTTTATGGAATCTTGCAGTTAATTTGTTCTCTATATGATATTTAGTATTCTGCAACAATGGCAATTCCATTTCAGTATTCTGCAATCCTTGTTTTGGTCATTCTTATGGTATTGTTCAATCATTCAGAGCAGCTGCAATCATCCGAGGGTAAATCCCTTTTAAGAATTCAGCATCTTTTGAACTATCCATCTGTTCTAAACGGTTGGAATAGCAGCACTGATTTCTGCAATTTCGACCCGAGTCCATCTGTAACTGTAGTTTGCTATGAGGAAAGCATAACACAGCTTCATATCATTGGAAACAAAGGAACTCAAATATTGCCTAGGAACTTCTCAATTGATTCTTTTGTCACCACACTTGTTACTCTTCCAAATTTGAAAGTACTTACCTTGGTTTCTCTTGGCTTATGGGGTCAATTGCCTGGTAAAATTGCTCGTTTGCCGTCTCTAGAGATATTAAACATAAGTTCTAATTTCTTTTATGATTCCATCCCTGAAGATCTTTCATCACTAACTGGCCTACAAGCACTCATACTTGATGATAACATGTTTTCTGGTGAGTTACCTCATTGGTTTGATTCATTTCCTTTGTTGGGTGTTCTGAGTTTGAGGAAAAATATGTTTAACGGGACCTTGCCGAATTCATTGAGTAACTTGGAGAATCTTAGAGTTATTGTACTTTCACATAACTACTTCAATGGAGAAATTCCTGATTTAAGTAGTTTGAGAAACCTTCAAGTGTTTGACTTAGAAGATAATGATTTTGGACCCCAATTCCCTCAGCTTGGAAACAAGTTGGTCACTTTGATACTCAGCAAGAACAAATTCAGGGATGCTCTTCCTGCCAGAGTGAGCTCATTCTATCAGCTTCAAAGGCTAGACCTTTCACATAATAAATTCGTTGGTCCGTTTCCGGGATCATTGTTAACATTGCCTTCCATTACTTACTTGAACATTGCAGACAACAAGTTCACTGGAATGCTTTTTGAAAACCAATCTTGCAGTGCTGACCTTGATTTTGTTGATTTGTCCTCGAATCTTATATCCGGACACTTGCCCAACTGTCTTAAGTCACACTCTAAGGAAAAAGTTCAGTATGCTGGGAACTGTCTGGCAACTAGAGATCAGAGACAAAATCGGATTTCCTTCTGTCGAAACGAAGCATTAGCTGTAGGAATCTTGCCTCAGCGGAGAAAACGGGGAGAAGCTGCTAAAGTTATTACATTTGGTGTCATTGGAGGGTTTGTTGGAGGAATTGCACTTGTTGGTTTGATATTCTTGATTGTTAGAAAAGTGAATGCCAGAAAGACAATCAAACAACCCAAAACAAGACTAATTTCGGAGAATGCGTCAACTAGTTACCCCTCGAAATTGCTCTCAGATGCACGTAAGGTTTCATCACTCTTTGCTTCAGATTCTTGTCAATGCTTTCAGAAAGACTAGTATTATGAGTAATAATTAAGTGTTGAAAAGAGCAGAATACTGATAGCATATTGTGTGGCTAAACTTGAAGGATATATATCTCAAACAATGAAGCTGGGAGCACTCGGTGTTCCAGCTTATCGTACCTTTTCGCTGGAGGAGCTTGAGGAGGCTACACACAACTTTGATACATCTACTTTTATGGGTGAAGGATCTCAGGGGCAGGTATACTAATGTTGTGGCATTAATTTAAAGGTAAATGCTATATTTGTAGGTTCAAATTTTGTTTGACATTGGCTTGTTGCTTTCAGATGTACAGGGGTCGACTTAAGAATGGTTTGTCCGTTGCCATTAGATGCTTGAAAATGAAAAGAAGCTACAGCACCCAAAAGTTTATGAACCACATAGAGCTCATCTCGAAACTCAGACATCGACATTTGGTCAGTTCTCTTGGACATTGCTTTGAATGCTACTTGGATGATTCAAGTGTCAGCAGAATATTTCTCATATTCGAATATGTACCTAATGGTACGCTAAGAAGCTGGATCTCAGGTAATTTCTGAAGTTCCTAGCATTCAGTATACGAATTTTTCAGCAGAAGTACTTGTCAGAGAGGAACCTCTGATCCAACATTAGAGTTATTGATGGGAATACGTTTCGAAGTATATCTAATTGTATCTGAGTTTGGTTGTGTGCGACTTAAAAGCTATATTGTACCACAAAAATGGCATCTTATATCCTGCATTTTTCCGTTTCCTTGTACATTCTCATTTGCTGTTTGGCTTTCAATTATGAGCAGTAACCTTTTTCCTTCTTCTGGCAGAGGGACATACGAGACAGAAACTGAACTGGGCGCAACGAATAGCAGCTGCAGTAGGAGTAGCAAAGGGACTCCAATTTTTGCATACGGGGATAGTGCCAGGTGTATACTCAAATAATCTGAAAATGACAGATGTTTTGCTGGATCATAACCTTGTGGCAAAGATTAGTAGTTATAACCTTCCTTTATTAGCAGAATATATGGGAAAGGTATTCTTCTGTTTCATAATCTGTCTGTTCAATTTCTCTCAGTCAGAACTTATAGTTAGTATTCAACTCAACTTAATCCTGCAGGTTCGCCATGGAGCAGTTCCGAAAGATCCTAATACTGCTGAAAGGTTAGCACTAACTTCAGTAAGATCACAATTTTGAATTCTTTGAGCTGCTAATCTCATGTCTGAACATCATCGGTAATTTAATAGGAAAAGCTTAGAAGAGAAGAATGATGTTTATGACTTTGGAGTAATATTACTAGAAATCATTGTGGGGAAACCAATAAACTCCAAGAATGAAGTGGAACTTGTAAAAGATGAGGTAACAACAATTTATGTGGTTATGCTTGAATCCACGTATTGTTCCAATTTCTCATCTGATATGCATTACAGTTACAATCAAGCATTAGTGGCGATGAAACAGCTCGAAGGAGCATGGTCGATCCAGCGGTTCACAAGGGGTATTCAGATCAATCTTTGAAGACAATGATGGAAGTGTGCAGCAAGTGTCTGCTTAAGAATCCAACAGACAGACCTTCTGTGGAAGATGTTTTGTGGAACTTGCAATTTGCTGCTCAAGTTCAGGACGGATGGCGGGGAGATTCCGGTGAAGGTTCTCCGGTCTCCCCTCGGCCCTTACACCTGACCCTTTATTAGTGGCAGGTTGAGCACTCTCAGAGCAGTAGTGAAATTCAAGATGGAAATGCAGATGCAAAGTATATATACACTTGTGTTTCCAATATTCTCAACAGCCAGTTGAAGGTTGAGAATATGGTTATGCTTAACAATTTTCAAATGGCAAACAATATTTATATAAGGTTATCAAGTTGTGCTCAAACTGAAATTCAGGGACTATATATATATATATGTAAATGAATTTCAGAAATATAATTTTGCAGAATAAAAGCAGCTTTTAATTATGTAGGTATGTTTTCTTTTCCAAGAAACAATGTTTAATCTATAATACTACTACAGTAAAACCTCTATAAATTAATACTCGATAAATTAATAAACTCTTTAAAATAATAATTTCATCTGGTCCCGACTTGGGCCATTTCAAAAAATGATCAATTTTAATAAATTAATAAGATAATAATTTTCTGGAACAACCCTTAATAAATACATTGTATTATTACCTCTATAAATTAATAATTTCTCAAATACATATGCGAAATATATATATATATAGATATATACTTAGGATAATTTAGCAAAATATGAATCTATAGTATTTTATTTTTTCTTAAAATTTAAATCTAGTTGAATTTCATCTCTAACCATTCTCAGTGCATTCAAAAGTTCCGGTGTATCATTGTCAAATTGTAACAAAAAAAATTGTAAGATGATGCTATAATTACTTCCTTTCTTGTGACTGGTTTCAAAGGTACCGAATCATCATCAACTCCATTCTCAATTGAATTTTGCATAACATTCGACACAATTTCTTCTAAACTTTGGACTTGTGAGCATTCATTGTTTTCACCTGAATAATCCAATATTTGATTGACATCCATTGGATTGCGGTAACCAAGCTGGCCAATCATTCCCTCAAGTTTATAAATGGTTTCAGTGGTTGCTTCCTCTAAATTCGTTGTGACAGATTCATGAGAACCCTATTTTTGGTATGGTTTGAAACAACACTCCATTAAAATTTATATAAGTAATTCATTAACTATGATAGATTGAATATTTTTAACATAAATACAATGAACTTTCAAGTTCAATTAACTTATGTAATGCATATTTAATTTTATTTGTTCATTGATTTCAGGTTATGGTAAATGGGGATATGTCGGAGGAGTTCTCTCCGGGTCGGGACATCCGTCAGGGTGATCCTATGAGCCCCTTCCTTTTCGTTATTGCTATGGAGAGGCTTTCCCACCTTATTCAAGATGCCATTGATATTGGGAGTTTCCACCCGGTGGCCATCAACATCTTCTGTCCCCAGGTGACTCACTTATTCTTTGCTGACGATGTCCTTATCTTTCTGGAAGGTAATGAGGAGCAGTTGAGTGTCATTATGGATATTCTGGATTGTTTTTGTTCGGCCTCTGGTCAGAGACTTAATATTCAGAAGTCTAGGATGATGTGCTCTAAGAATATGAATCCGAGAATTTGTAAAAGATTAAGTGATTTGTCTGGTATTCCTCTTACTAATTCTCTTGGGAAGTATCTGGGTATTCCCCTCCACAGTGAGAGAGTGTCTAAAGTTTCCTTTAAAGAGACTTTGGACAAAGCCAATACGAGGTGTGCCACGTGGAAAGCCAAGACTCTCTCCCTCGCTGGCCGCCTGACTTTAATTCAATCGGTGAATTGTGCAGCTCCCAACCACATCATGTAGGCTTGTCAGCTTCCGGATCTTGTGCTTAATGATCTTGATAAGATTAACCGGAGGTTCCCGTGGGGGGATGCGGCGGAGGGAAGAAAGATCCATCTGGTGCCTTGGAGTGAGGTTTGTCAGCCCAAAGATTCAGGTGGTTTGGGCATTAGGAAAGCTAAGGATAGTAATAAGGTTTTATTAATGAAACTCCTTTGGCGTATGTGGCAATGCCTCTCCTCTCTCTAGGTTCGCCTTTTTTGTGGTAAGTATCGAAAAGATAAGATCTTCGGGGGCCCTAAAGAGAGAGTTGTCAATCGTTCCTTCCTCTGGAAAGGGCTTAGCGCCATATTTGCTGAGTTCTGCTCGGGGGTTGGTCTGGAGGTGGGTAATGGTAAGTCCATTAGCTTCTGGTTTGATACCTGGATTGGGGATAAACCTTTAGTGGATGTGTGTACTTCCCCCCCCCCCCCCCCCCCCCCCGCCTAGTGATATCCACAACTGGAGGTTAGCCGATGTGGTGGACTCTGAAGGGGACTGGATTTGGCCTAAGTTTGATTCTTTCTTTAGCCTTGAGACTCTCCTTAGAATTAGAGGAGTGAAGGTGAGTAATCAAGAGGAAGATATGGATAGGCATTGCTGGGCGCTGACTAACAATGGAGTTTATTCTTGCAAATCTGCCTTTGAAGCTTTTTCCCTTAACAGGTCTGATAATCCCTCGGATATTTGGAAGACCATTTGGTCCCTTAAAGTCCCCTACCGTATGAGGAGCTTCCTGTGGCTGGGCGTTAAAGACAGGTTACTTACTAACTCAGATAGGTACAGAAGGCATTTGGCGACCTCTGGAGCTTGCGGTAGATGTAGAGGCCATATTGAATCTTTGTGCCATGCTCTTAGGGATTGCCCTAAGAGTGAAGAGGTTTGGAAGAAAATTCTCCCACAACATATTTTCTCTTCCTTCATGTCCCATTCAGTGAACGACTGGTTCTCTGATGGTATTAGGGGAAAGTTATTGTCTTATATGGAGCATGGGGACATTTTCTTTGCCATTATCTGTCACCAAGTTTGGAAATGGATAAACGAGGAGATTTTTGATAATAAAGCTGTGCTATTGCCTAACTTAGCTGAGTTCTTCTTGAAGAAACTCTCCTCTATTATTGATAGTTTCAAAGGTGAGTCCCTTGCCAGATCTTCCCAGAGTAGTGATGTCCACCTCGTGAGTTGGAGCAGGCCGAGAGAGGGGGTTGTGAAGCTGAATACTGATGGTTCCTGCCTCAGTAATGGTAAGATTGCTTCCGGAGGTGTTCTTAGGGATGCGGGAGGCGCCTGGCTTTCTGGGTTTACCTAGAATTTGGGTTTGGGTTCTTCCTTCTCTGCGGAGCTCTGGGGCATTCTCTCTAGAATCCAGCTGGCGATTAGGCTGGGTGTTAAAAGGCTTTCTGTGGAGTCAGATAACTTGGAGGCCATCAATATGATTTTGGGTAATCATGCCATGGGTCTTCATAGCCGCAACCTTATTAAAGCTATTAAGAGGCTTAGCTCCTCTTTTGAAATCCTTGAGTTCAGCCACATTTTCCGGGAGCAGAACCGTGTTGCAGATCACTTGGCGGCGGCTGGCCATGAGGGGGTGTTAGGTGTTTCTACCCTTACCGTTCCCCTTATCGCTCTTTCTCCTCTTCTTTTAGAGGATATGATTGGGGTTAGCTTTCCTAGGCTAATCCCGGTGTAGTTGCTTTTGTTTCGTTTGCTTTCCTTTCCTTTTCTACCCCAAAAAAAAAGTAATTTAAAATTTATTTTTAAAAAAATTTAAAATCACTCTGTAAATTAATAATTATTAATTTATCGATTAATTAATAAATTAATAAAATTCTATGGTCCCAACATTATTAATTTATAGAGGTTTTACTGTACTTGAATTCTATAACGTTCATACATCACATTGATAATATTTAACACATCCAAAAGGCATAATACATTCATGACCCCATGCCCTAAAAAAAGGCGGCCCGGTGCATTACGCGTCCCCGCTTAAGCGAGGGTCCGGGAAGGGGTCCCACCACAAAGGTGTACTAGGGGCAAGCATTCCCCTACCAATATTTTGGTAAGAGGCCGCTCCTAAGATTCGAACCCCTGATCTCTAAACATTAATATAAAAAAAGAAAGAGAGATCTTTACATTCTCATAGCCTTCCTAGCACATTCCTTCCTTCATTTGATGCTCTCATTCTGCTTGGTTGCCTTTGATTTTGTTTGGATTCCTTTAAAACGAGTTTGACCTATGTTTGGATGCATCCTACGACCGAGCCTTGGCATACAATTATCACTATTTGGGTCCGCTCTTAGAAGAGAGATTAGATGTTCTAAAGAATATTATAGAAGGTCCAGATATGGATTCTTTGGTGACTCTTAGGACGCTTTCGATCCAAATGTCGTATATGTAAACCAAGTGATTATGGAAAAACAAAAATGGAGAGCAGGCTGAAATACACTGAAGAGCTTAACATTCATTACAAGAAACAAGAAATATATAATGTTGTCACAGCAATAGCCTAAAAAGACAAAAAAAAGATCACTGCTACAATTAAGGTCTCCATACCTCAAGTCCCTATAAAACTGACTAACTACATAAAATAAGAAATCACATGTGAACAATAAAGACAAGAAGTCACATGCTAGACATTAAAAATAACAACTTAAATATTAAACACGGTCAGAGTGTCAACTCTTAACACTCCTCCTTGACACTTTGGCTGCAAACTGCAAGCTCCTTCCTAAGGAACTCAAACCTCTCAGTTGGCAAAGCTTTAGTAAATATGTCTACAATCTGAAATTCTGAGTTGCAATGCACCAATTTGACTATCCCATCACTCTCTGCTTCTTTCACGAAATGAAATTTGATCTTTATGTGCTTTGTCATAATCATGAAAAACTAGATCTTTTGCAATTGCCACTGCAGATTGGTTATCACAGAAAATTGTTGTAGCTTCACTTTGTTTCATCTTCAAATCCTCCAATAACTTTCGGAGCCAAATTGCTTGATTTACAGCAGCTGAAGCAGCAATGTATTCGGCTTCAGCTGTTGATTGAGCAACTGTACACTGCTTTTTTGATCTCCAACTGAAAAATCCACTTCCAAGTGTGAAAGCATAACCTGATGTGGACTTTGAATCATCGATGGAACCTGCCCAATCGCTATCGGTGAACCCAATTAATTTAACAACAGCTCCTTTCTTGAATTGAACTCCAAAATTTGACGTTCCTTTGACATGCCTAAGTAGTCTTTTAGCAGCCCTTAGGTGAATTTCACTTGGAGTTTGCATAAATCTGGACAATAAACTTGAAGCATACATAATATCTGGTCTAGAAGCTGTAAGATATAAAAGACACCCCAACCATACTTCTGTATAAGGTGGAATTAACCTTAGCAGCCCCATCATCTAGACACAATTTTTCACCTTTAACTAGAGGATTGCTCACTGGTTTGCACTCATCTAGTCCAAACTTCTTTAGGATTTCACCAACATACTTCTTTTGGCATATAAATATCCCTTGTTGTGTTTGAGATATTTCCATGCCAAGAAAGTAAGACATTAATCCCAAATTTGTCATCTCAAAAGCATTTTGCATTTCATTTTTGAATTGCTCAATCTGATTGCTACTATTTCCTGTCACCAAAATATCACCCACATAGAGAGAAACTATAAGTATCTCCTCCGCAACTTGCTTCACATACAAAGTTGATTCACTGAGACTTTTCTTGAACCCCAACTTCAGCAGATATTCATTGATTCTGGTGTACCAGGCTCGAGGAGCCTGCTTCAAGCCATACAAAGCTTTCTTTAGCAAGCACACTTTATCTTCACTTCCTTCAACAACGAAGCCTTCGGGTTGCTTGATAAAAATCTCTTCCTGTAGATAGCCATTGAGAAAGGCTGACTTCACATCCATTTGGTGCATTTTCCAGCCAAGTTGAGCTGCAACTGAAGTCAATAATTTGATTGTGTCGAACCTTGCAACCGGTGCAAATGTTTCTAAGAAATCAACACCAAACTCTTGTGCGTACCCTTTGACTACCAATCTAGCCTTGAATTTGTTTATAGAACCATTTGCATTTAATTTGGTTCTATAAACCCATCGAACTCCAATCACTTTTCGATCTTTGGGCCTATCAACAAGCTGCCATGTCTCATTTTTCTCTATGACTTTCATCTCTTCCTTCATTGCTTCCATCCAACCAGGTGCACTTTTTGCTTCTTCAAAGCTAACAGGCTCCATAATACTAAGTTACAACTGCTATAAATTTCACTTAGTGATCTCGTACCTCTGACACCAACTTTATTTTCATCATCATCATCTTCTTCCACTGCTACAATTGGTTCTTCTTCTTTAACATCTGCTGTACTTGAACTTGATTCAGGAACTCCAATAGCTCCTTTCTCCCAATTCCAAGCAGCATTCTCAGAAAATCTCACATCTCTACTTAGAACCACCTTCTTGCTATTGACATCAAAAATTCTGTATGCTTTTGAATTACTGTTGTAGCCAACAAACACACCTATAGATGCCTTTGGATCCAACTTGTCTCTTTGGATTTTAGGAATATTTACATAGCATATGGAACCAAATATCTTGAGATGTTCAACAATAGGATCATCTCCATTCCACACTTGAAATGGTGACTTTCCTTGAAGAGAACTTGTTGGAAGTCTGTTTTGTAAATACGCAGTAGTGTGAACTGCTTCAGCCCAAAAACTTTTAGGCAAACCCTTCTCAATCATCATGCATCTTCCCATTTCCACCAAGGTTCTATTTTTTCTTTCACTTACTCCATTTTGTTGTGGAGTATATGGTGTAGTAAGCTGATGATGAATGCCACTTGCTTTTAGGATAGCTTCAAATTCTTTGGAAGTGAATTCCCCTCCATTATCAGATCTCAACATCCTAATTTGATGCCCAGATTGCTTTTCAACCCACAACTTGAACTCCTTAAACACATGGAGAGCTTCAGATTTCAGCTTCAAGAAATAAACCCAACACCATCTACTATAGTCATCAATGAACGTTATGAAATACTTGCTTCCATTTAAAGATGGAGTGCCCATTGGACCACATAAATCCGTGTGTACCAGTTGAAGTTTTTCTACAGCTCTCCAAGCTTTATTTGTTGGAAAAGGTAATTTGGTTTGCTTTCCCATCTGACAGGCCCCACAAAGTTCCTCTATCAAACTGATATTATCAAATCTAATTGCTCCTCCAAGCTTTAACTTCCTAAGGCTTTCACAATTAACATGACCCAACCTTTTGTGCCAAACATGTAGATTGTTTGAAGCAGTAATTGACACATGACACTGCACCAGATTCCAATTTATAGGAAAATCTCTATTTCTCATTTTCACATTGAGAAACTCACCATCGGAAGGATCAAGTATGACACAAGTTTTATCTTTGAAATGCAAAGAGCAATTTTTCTCAAGCATTTGCCCAACACTAAGCAAGTTGTGACTAATATCAAGAACTAAAAGTACATCTGAAATTATTTTTGTACCTTCAGATGTATGCACAACAACATTTCCTTACCCCTTCACTTTCAACATCTTGCCATCTCCAATTTGCACATTCATGACGCTTGAACTTTTCAAATCAAGAAAGTTTTCTGCATTTAAAGACATATGATGCGAACAACCACTATCCATTAGCCATTCATCTTTGCAATTTGATGCAACATAACACGTAGCCATGAACGAATTTCCTTCTTTAACTGCCTCCACTTGCTCCTCTGCTACATGAGCTTGTAAATTTGCTTGATTAGATTTGTTTTTGCAGATCCTCTCCACATGTCCATATTGTTTACAGGCCCTACATTGAACTCCTGGCCTGACCCAACAATATTTCTCCAGGTGGTCAGTCCTCTTGTAATGAGAACATGGAGGAAAAACTCATCTTTTGCTGGTGGATGTTGTCTTCTCCTTATCCTTCTTATCATTAGAAAATTTCTTCTTGAAGTTTCCTTGAGCTTTACCCTTTTGCTTAGCAAAAAAAAAGCTGCCTCTGTACTTTCCTCTTCACGAATCATTCTTCTTTGCTCTTGAGCTTGCAACAAACTCACAAGCTCCGCTAAGGAAATTTTGCTGAGATCCTTGGAGTCTTCAAGAGAAGAAATCTTAGCTTCAAATTTCTCTGGAAGACTTACAAGGACTTTCTCAACAACTCTTGTATCAGGTAAGTCTTCTCCTAGTAACCTGATCTGATTGACAGTGTTGGATATCCTATCAGCATAGTCTTTGATAGTTTCCACTTCTTTCATTTTCAGATTCTCAAACTCCCTTCTTAAGTTGAGAACATGAATTTGCTTAGTTTTCTCACTCCCTTGAAACTCATCTCTCAATCTATCCCAAGCTTCCTTTGCTATTTCACAAGCCATAATTCTTGTGAATACAACGTCTGTTACAGCAGAGTGAATAGCAGACAAGGCTTTGAACTTTTTTGCAACCTCCTCTTTATGAAGTTTGATTTGAGCTATGGTAGGATCCCTACCCAAAGGAGTAGGATCTCTTTCTGTTTCCACAGCTTCCCACATATCGAAAGCCCTTAAATAAGCTTTCATTTTCACTACCTAGATCTGATAGTTTTCACCAGAAAATGGTGGAGGAGGAGGAGCTGAATAGCTATTTGAAGCCATGCAGAGAACAAAAGGGCTCACACAAATTTGGTTTAGTGAAGGGATTCATTTCTTGTTTTCTCTCACCAAACTCACATTCACTCACAGTCCCATTAAATCAGAAGCTCTGATACCATTTGTAAACCAAGGGATTATGGAAAAACAAAAATGGAGAGCAGGCTGAAATAAACTGAAGAGCTTAACATTCATTACAAGAAACAAGAAATATATAATGCTTACAAAAGATTGTTGTCACAGCAATAGCTAAAAAAGACAAAAAAAAGATCACTGCTACAATTAAGGTCCTCATACCTCAAGTCCCTATAAAACTGACTAACTACATAAAATAAGAAATCACATGTGAACAATAAAGACAAGAAGTCACATGCTAGACATTAAAAATAACAACTTAAATATTAAACACAGTCAGAGTGTCAACTCTTAACAGTATATATGTCCAACATTCAATACGAGGTCATATCAAACCTTCTAGAGGCTGAGATCATGGTATCATAATGTAGCATGTATAAATAACTGAGAGGTATAGACCCACAAAGCGTATCTCTAAAAGAATGTTAGTGTGAACACAATAAATAAAATATGATACATGTCGAGGCCTCTTATTTAGATAAATCGATATGCCAATAGGAATGTAACACCCTAACTCCTTAATAGGAACCTCAACAACCTATAACCTATACATACAAGGTTTAAGGGAAGCTTCTAGAATACCAAACACTTCATCCTTCTTGCTCATTGTGCTATCTTTGGTTTCTACGGGGGCCTTGCCCTTCTGCTCTCGTCGGGTTTCACATTTTGCCTTGTCCTTTTCTGACTCTTTGTATCTCGAAAGGCGGTCACAGTTGTCGTACCTGACAAAAGTCTGGGCCATGGTCATTATCTCCTCGAAGGATCGAGGCATTTTACAGAAACACTTTTGCTTAAGCGGTTCACACAAAGTTCCCTTAGCCAGTGCGTCGTGAGCAACTTCGAGATTGAGGCCTTTGACTTGTGAAGCCATGTGTTGGAACCTGGATAGAAAGTTTTTGAGGGGTTCGGTTGGTCGTTGTCGGAGGTCGTTGGGGTCGGAACTGATCTTGCGGACCTTTGTTACGGCCGCGAACCTTGAAAGGAAGAGGTCTTTTAGGAGATCGAAGGATTCGATTGACTCTAGTGTCAGGCCTTGATATCATTCTTGTGCACTTCCAGATAAGGTTGTCAGGAAGACTTTGCACATTATGTCCTCGTCCTTCGAGTATAGGTTGATTGTGCTCATAAAGGAAGCAACATTATCGTTAGGGTCCTTGGTTCCTGAGTAATAGGCCATGCAGGGAGGGTCTTACTAGAGGTTATGTTTCCTTTCATCACTCCATCGAGAGCTCATTTATCGAGAAAACGCTCAATCTTGGATTCCAACAAATCTTCAACTTCCTAGGGGGCCATACCTTAGATTGATGTTCCGCTCGCGAGCTGACGGGGCCAGAAAGTAGGGTGGAGCCCACTAGGGGGGTTCGGCAAAGATGCTGTAATGGGCTCCAAGCCCCCCAAGCCTCCCGAGTGGGTAGAAATTGTCGTCAGTGCCTGGTGTCTATCTTAAGGAACTACCAAATTTTCCCATTCTCCTCCTAGAGGTTCGTCTGTTGTTCGATGATCTTCATTTTGTCCATCGTCTGCACTGTTTGGGCAACTTGGAAGCTGCGGATGACATTCACGAGGTGGGCGGTGTTACAGGCTTCTTTAGGCTTTTCTAAATTCAAATTTCTATTTTTTTTTACAGCCAGGGGTTAGCAAAATAACTGGTAACCGATTACCAAACCGAAGTTTTAGTTTGGTTCGGTTCTTTTAACATTTTGGTTCAGTTTGGTTTTAATTTGGGCTTAGTTGGGTAATCGGTTATCGGTTCGATTATTGAAAAAATATATCGGTATAACCGATACCCGAACCAAACTTATTATATAAATATAAAAAATATAATTTTATTTGTACATATATAAATAACTTATAAAATATAAAATCCAACCCTTAAAAAATATACTTTTATCTTTATATATATATAAATTTTGGTTCATTAATCTTTAATTTCTTCAATTGTAACTTTTATATAAGAGCATTATTTGAAAAACAATTAAACAAAAATTAAATATTATGAGTTTTCGGTTATTCGGTCGGTAATCGAACCAAACCAAAAAATTTCAATTAAATAAAATTCGGTTACCAATCTTATTCGGTTCGATTCGGTTATAAAAATAGCACAAACTTTGGTTCGGTTAGTAACCGAACCGATCCAATACTCATCCCTATTTTGGTCTGTTAGGTCTCTATAAATCCAAATTTCTAATTTTTTTTGGCCTCTTAGGCCTCCTTAAAACCAAATTATTAAATTTTTTTTGCCTGGTAGACCATCTAAAATCATTTTTTTTTATTTTTTTTACATGTTCAGTCCTCTCTAAATCCAATTTTTTTAGATGTTAGGACTATTAAATGAAATCTAGCTTAATTTTGAGAAATTGTACATTAATACTTAAAATTAGTTCTTGACCATTCAAATTATAACACGCATCTATACAAAAATAAATAAATAAATAAACAAGTTCGATTTAGCAAAAAAAAAAAAAAAATCCAAACGCACTTGTAAAATCGGTCCTCCAATCGAGTAATTCTGTATTCTCCACTAGATTCAAGTAATTAAAATTGGATTTTAATTGTGAAAAGATTATTGAGATAATTAATTAATTGGTTGAAATATATTTCTGAGTTAGTTATAATATTTTTCACATTTTTTAAAAATTGTTTCTCTTTCTACAAGGTTTCTGATTTCCTGTTGCGATAGACTGCTTTAAAAGCTGAATCTGTTTCTGGCTAATGCAAAAGTTTATGATTTTTTTGTTGCAACAGATTTTAGGTTGAGTTTGTTTAAGGTTTTCTAAAACAGTTTCTGGAACTGCTGTCTTAGAGTCTGAATTTTAGAAAATTCATGTACTTAAGATCTAAGTCTAATTAGAGTTTTGGTTTTATTTTGTTCGGAAACAATATAAAATATTAATGAGCTTAAATGTTAAATTTAATATGTATGTATGGTATATATATATATATATATATACAAAATTATAATATTATGATTTTATTTAATATAAATTTATATTATTAAATAATAAGTAATTTTAAATAAAATTGTATAAATATGTTAAGGATATTTTGAATTTATCATTGGATGATAAAAAATGATATATTTGTAATTTTGTTGATTTTATAATTATTAGTGCAATATTTAAAATTAATTTGTGAAAAAAATATTATAATAGGATTGTTTTAGTTTTTTAAGTTTGGGAATTTTTTAAAATAAAAGTAATTTGGATCATGGAAATTATCTATTTGAAATAATTAGAATTTTGTGAAACTTAAAAAATATTTTTTTTGTTGCCAAATTGAATAAAGAATACTAAAACAATAATTGCATTGAAACTTGCATATAAAAAAAAAGGTAAATTTCAAAAAAAACCTCTATGGTTTGGCCGATTTCAAAAAAAATTCTCTATGGTTTGTTATTACAAAAAAAAAAGGACTGTGTTATACGCAGTTACCTGAAAAACGAAAAATGGCTTAACACCGTTAAAAAAGCTGACGTGACGCAGGGGTAAAATTGGAAAAAACGAAGAAGAAGAAGAAGAAAAAAAAAATATAAAAAATAGGGTTTTCCCATTTTACCCCTTTGCCACATCATCAAAACTAACGATGTTAAGCCATTTTTCATTTTTTGGGTAACAGCGTATAACACAGTCCTTTTTTTTGTAATAACAAACCACATAGGTTTTTTTTTGAAATCGGTCAAACCACGGGATTTTTTTAGAATTTACCCTAAAAAAAATATTAGAAAGTAAATAGGAAAAGAGAAAATACCGTAGGAGAGGATGATATTATTGGTGAAAAGAGTGATAAAAAAGTCTTAATATGTGTAAATTTGAGCAACTTATATCTTTTATTATTCAAAAAATACCCTAACATTGGTATTGGTAAGTAAGAGCAATAATATCTCTAAGGTAAGAAATGGTGTAATTGAAGGTCTAAGATTCACAACTTAGACAATTTTAGACAACATTAACATATTTGTTTTTTACTGTTAAAATTTATGTTAGTCAATTCACGTATATGCTAACTAATAAAATCTCATGTCACTAAAATTGAGTAAATGTCATTTGTACCCTCTTTATCGCCATGGAGTCAATCTCATATTTGATTTAGACTTTGGTGAACTTCTTTTTAATAGCTCTTTTCAATTCAACATCCCAACTAATCATTCTATCAAAAGTAACATGGAAAAAATAGAACAACCCAAACTTATCTCTATTCTAAGACCGCAATTCGGCAAAAATTGCAACACCAACGCAAAATAAAAACAAATAAAAGAAATCCATCAATCTTCTACAACTCTTCTTTCTTCTTCTGTTCCCTTAAACTAGCTATTTATTTACAATTTAAGTTATGAGCTTTTGGAGTTTCTCTACGTTAGAATTAGGTTATGAGATTTGCAGATTCTAGATTTTTGTTCTGGACACATGAAAAAGAAGGTATAAATGACATTTACTCCATTTGAGTTACATGAAATTTTGTGAGATGCACACACGTCAAAGGGCTAGCATAAATTTTAAAAGTAAAAAATAAAAGTTTTGTCTAAAATTGGGCTAAATTGTCAAGATCTTCAATTGTACCATTTCTCACATTAAGAGTATTATTGCTCATACTTACCAACATTAGGGGTATTTTTATACTTGAAATTTCCATATAAAATTTAGTGACAATATATATATTAATTAGAGGTAAATTAAGTCTATGGTCACTAAACTTTAAATGAAAATTTCAAAAGAAAAGACATAAGTTACTCAAAATTACACATAGAAGACATTAGGACTTCTTATCACTCTTCTCACTAATAATATCATCCTCTCCAACATTTCTTCACTCCCTAGTTTACCCTCTAATATTTTTTTATATGAAAGTTTCAATACAATAATTACATCTTTTTTAGTATTCTTTATTGCATTTGGTAAAAAAAATAATATTTTTTAAGTTTCACAAATTTCTAATTATTTCAAATTCCAAATTACTCTTATTTTTTCAAAATTCCCAAACTTAAAAATCTATTATAATCCCTTTTTTCCAAATATCTCAAATTTAGAGTAAATGACAGTAATCATATTTGAATTTTATTATAATTCAAATTTTAGTATCTAGATTTCATTCTTAAAAATATAATTTAAGTAAAGATAATCAAATAATTTAGTACAGCACAAATATTATCTTTTAATTTCTCTCGAAATAGTGAGGAATTCATCAGAACCATGAAATGTGAAGAAAACCATTGGTGGAGCGTCAAAATATGATAAAGCAAACACAACGTATCTTTCATGAATCAAGTGGTATTGTATTCAAGTGCTAATCGTTAGTTCTAATCCTAAAAGACATAAAACAAAAAACCGAAAGGATTGTATAAAAAAATTCGCACATCAAATTTTGATCTTTTTCAACCAATCCAAACAGATAATTAAACAGTCCCCTTAGGAGAAAAGGGAGTATTTTAAATGAAAACTATTATTAAAAATTAAACTATTGTCTTCAATAATAAGATAAAAAAAAAATGAAAAAATCCTAATTGAAGACTGCATAATACTCAGAAAAATGGATTTCCAAGCAACTGAAAAATTAAAAACAAAAATATTGAGAATCTTATAATCACTGGTTTATAAGATCCGTATCATAAAATAACAAAACTTCATCGCAAAAAAGAAAAAAGAATGTTGATCAAATATCAGAAACAAGAATCGTTATTCTCATACACAGTATAAAACTATGTCAGAAGGTGTCCTAAGATTAGATTTCCTGATTCATCATCAATTGAAAAACTCCCCCAAAAATAAAAAAGGTGAATCAGAAAGAACGCAGCGAGGACATTATTATTCGATCATTTGAAGAAAGATCATCACAGTCCTTTCTTTTCATCATTCTCACCTCAATCAAACATTCAAAAGAAAAAAAAAAATGAATATAAAAAAACTCAGATCTGTTCGGAGGTGAAAGGGAGGAGATGGGAAGAAAAGAGCGGCTGATTACATAGAAGAGTAGTCTCCATATATATAGAGAATGAAGAGCACTGAAACCCTAAACCGTTCCCTTGCTTGCTTGGCCCAATCTCATCTCAGGCCCAATCACAGTTTACTATAATTTGCATCAACTTTTTTCTTTTTCTAATGGTTTTTTTTTTTTAATTTGTCCGAGCTTGATTTTTTTTGAACAGTGTCCGAGCTTGATTTTAGGGGAAAGTTTAAATAAAATCCCTGTAGTTTCACTAATTTTCAGATAAAGGACTGTGATTTACTTTTTGTTAAAACGAGGACTGAGGTTTCGCACTTTTAATAATGCTATTAAAACTATCTTTAACGACCTAAAAATGAAAATTTTCAAGAATTAAAGTTGTTCAATGTCATATTTTCTATGGAACTACATTTTCAATTTTAGAAAATCATCTTTTTTGGAACTTTCTCTCTCTAAACATTAACTTTCTCTCTCTTTACCAAACATCATCTAAATAATCTCGAAATAAAAAAGTTGAAGAATTAAAGTTGCTTAGAATATTAGTAGTTCTTAAAATATGTCATTTTTGAAGTTGTTAAGGGTGATTTTAATAGTATCAATCGAAAAAGTCCTTATTTTGCTAAAGTTGAAAACCCCAGTCCCCATTTTGACAAAAAGTAAATCACAGTCCTTTATCTGAAAATTAGTGAAACCACATGATTTTTTTTTTATTGGCTCCCTAAATTGGTTAGCTATCTTAAATTGTTTAAAATAATCTATTAAACACTTGAATTGGTTTAAAAATAACCTATTGGCCTCTAAACATGCTTACAATTATATATATTTACCTTATGAACTTGTTTAAAGTAGTATATATTTCGTGGTGAAGCTCTTAGCCTAGTGGTTGAGAGCTTACCTATGCCTTGGGAGGTCATGGGTTCGAATCACATCCGGGTCTGGTAGGGATTTTTCTTTCTTCTTAATGTAAGCGCATATTTCAATTTGTCTAAATGCGTAAAACAATTCCAAACTTAAAAGATAAATGTCTACTTCGCGATTTTAAGCCTTTAAAAAAAATTAACTTTCTATTTTGTATATTTTTATAGTATTTTTATAAATTAGAGACTTAATCGTGACACTTTAAGCAAGTTTAAGGAGCTAATAAGATATTATATAAGTTTAAGACACTAATCAAGCTTTTTGGATAAATTCAAGGGGCAACTGACATATTAAACCTTTTCAAATGTTAAACTTTCATTTTCATTCTCTTCTAAGCCTCGTCCATTTGCTCAAAAATATTGAGTAAATAAAATATTTTCTAGTGATTAGCTACGACTATTGTTAAACAATAAAAAAAAGGTTGTCTCGGCCGTCTAGGCCATTGAAATAAAAATCCGTCGTGATTTTCTTTGATTATGTGTTTTTTGGCCCTAGGCGGTTTTTAGTAGACTGGGAGGTCTAGACGTCGTCTAAGTGATGATGAACAAAAATATTTGTTATTGTGAATTTTTTTTTTTGAACCATTGTGAATTTATTTTTCTTTACTATAATTCACTTTTGAATTGTTTCAATGATATGTTTGCACATTTTTAGGGATACATATTACAAAAATACATGTTTTTCTATATTAAACAATTTTATATTATGGTTTTTAGATAATATAATATATATTTTAATTAAATTTATATAACAGTTTGTTGATTAACAAATAAAAAATACAAAAATACAAATCTCATTAATCTTCGACCAACTCCCGATTAATCTTGGCCTTGAGTGAGCATGAACTTTTTCCGATCCTAATGATGAGTATATGTTACTTGCTTGCGGTTTTGTGTAGGTGGAGTTTCACGTCACATTTTACAGGAGCACAAGTTAAGACTCGGACCCCGTCTTCTTCTTTTAAGCTTACTTTTTATAAAAAAAAAAACAGTTAAGTGGGTTTTATTTTCTGGATATAAAATATATACATGCTATGTCAGTAAATTATCAGGTACAGGGTCCCCGATCGGGATACACCGTCACCGATCGCCGATCATAGACAGTTTCCATGCAGTGGCGGAGCCAGAATTCAATGTTCAGAGGGGCTCCATTGTCAATAAATTTTTTTTAATAACGAATCAAACTACTTAAAATGTGTTTATGAATTTTGTTTCCGATATAATCATTCTTCACTAAGAGCCCTGAAGACATCTATTTATAAAAACAAATGAAATGTCTAAAATTTGTTTTGGGTGTAAAATTTATAAAAGAATCAGTAAAGCTACAAATAATAATTATATGGCTTAATACATCATTTGTCTCCTAAACTTGTCCAAAAAACGTGATTGATCTCTGAACTTTCAAAGTGTCCCGATAGCCCCTCAATTTGTATAAAATGTTCAGTTAGCTCCATGAACTTGCGCAAAATGTAATGAATCGATCGCTCGGTTGCAAAAAAACTAAGTTAAATGCGAAAGATGTATTGCACGAGTCTTAAAAAAAGTAATAACTTCATTTTTAATCTATTTTTTAATTATGTAATAACATCTTAAGATGCGTGGAATACATCTTCCGCATTTAACATACTTTTTTTGCGACCGATTGATCAATTTATGACATTTTACGCAAGTTCAGAGGGCTAACTAAACATTTTATGTAAGTTCAGGAGGCTATCGAGACACTTTGAAAGTTTAGGGGGCAATCAAGCTTTTTGGATAAATGATGTATTAAGCCTAATTATATTTTTGTCAAAAACAAAGTAACCATACAAGGCACCTCAATTATTTGTTTGTTTTGGATGTAAAATTTATACATTGAAATTATTTGTAAAATTAAAAAAAAAAATCGAATACATTGAATTATTTTTATAAATTGTGTTAAAAATGATTTTGATAATAAGATGGTTGGAAATTGGAATAGAAAGTAAAAGAGCATTAAGGAGAAGTTGGTAATTTACTTATATGTGACCTTTTACCTTCCTCTTAGATTTAGCCGCCTTCACCATGGACTTCCATCACTCTTCTTTACACAGAACACTGTCATTTAAAAAAACACCAGTTGTGTCTCTTTCCCTCTCTGATTCTATTCTCCCTAGTACCAGTCATCTCTTTACCCTTCTTCAATATCAGCCATGGCTGGAGGGGCTCGAGCCATGCCAAAAACGTGAAGGAGTAAGGATGGAAAACTACTTCATGGAGTTTTCAGGCGGAGCCGGAGGGTCGACCGACCCTCCCCGCCCCCTCTGGCTCCGCCCCTGTTTCCATGCAGTGTTAATTCAAATTTGGGCACTTTTGTGCCCAAAACTACATTTAAATGGCAAAAACAGCAAAAAAAAAAAAACGGGACAAACATCATCTACATACACAATTAAGCAGATGAATTCACCTTGAGTTTTCTTAGTGAATAGACAATAGTCATGCACTGATTTCTCAAAACCAATGGTTAACAACTTGTGTGTAAAAGCTTTGTTCCATTGCCTCCATAAAGGGACTTGGAAAGCTTGCAAACTACTCTTGCTCGTACTTGATACCATTTTGGTGCTTCCATATAGAGTTCTTCATCTATGGTGCCATGTAAGTAAGCATTGTTGATGTCTATTTGGTAGATTGGCCATCCTTGAGCAGCAACTATTGCAAAAAAAAAAAAAAAAAAACTCTTATGGTCACCACTTTAGTAACGGGAGAGAAACTGTCGTAGTAATCTATCTCAAACTGCTGATTGTAACCTCTGACAACCAAACGTGCCTTATACCTGTCAACATTGCCATTGCTTTGTATTTGGATATAAGTTAAAATAGAGTGGTTTTTGAAAAAAAAATAGTTTTTAGTGAAATTGAAGATAAAGTGAGTGAAACTTAGTGAAAAACTATTTGAAATTAAGTGAAAGTGAGTGAAAAAATATTGAAAATATAGGTTTTTTACCAATTCAATCATAATTGAGAGTATAAAACACCCAAACTAAACACTAATTTCTAGTTTGTATAGGCAAAACCAGGTTTCCTACAATCCATTTCACTATATTTTGATTCTTGAAGTCACTAAACTTCCAATAATGATCATTTCGGGTTCAAGCCTTTCATTATCTTTGTATTTCAGTTCTCAACTTATTTGGAGCCCTTTTTTCTAATCTTTCAGAGTCCCTAATCTTCATGGTGCTGATCCAAGTTATTATCTCGTGTTCATCAGTCTACCATACATAACAAATTGGGAAAACGCTCAAAAGGTAACTTCCGAAAGGTTTTAAAAGCCTTTTCCTTTAAGTTGCAACCTGTTTATATTTATTTTGTATCATTTCAGGTTTTCTATCTAAAATGGAAATATGTTGCATGTAACAGGTCCTTGATCAGAGACCCTGTCACGGATGGGGCACCTTGTGTCAGATCGGTGATAGAAAACAGACAGAATTATATCTTAAATCGGGTAGTTTAGGAATTTGCTTATTTCGGTAAATTTATTATTATTGTATATTCGCATGTTTTAGTGTAGTGTTGAAATGGAATAAAACTGAACACGGGATAAAAAGGGTATTTTAGTCTTTTTTAAAGATGTTAAACCGGATAGAACAATAATTAGGTTGTGGATTAAATTACATGCTACGTGTTAGATATTTAGGTTTTGTTGAGTCCGACGTCGTAGTTAAATCAGAAAGACGAGTCCCAACGTCCCGCTGCTAATGTTTATCGTTGTGCTGGTTTAATAGTTTTATTTCATAGGACTAGAATTAATGTAATAGGACTCTTGCGCCATTTGTATCGTGATGTAATATATTTTTATAATTTCAGTATTTATTTATCGCTTTTGAACGTGAATCAATATTTAAACGGAACTTGATTAGAATATAAATAGTATTTGAATCAATCAAAACAGACTAAACCTTGGCTTTGATACCACTATTAGGGATTATTGTCAGTTAATCAACTGTAGTGCAGCGGAATTGCAGTTTAATATTTATTTCTAATCCCTTATAGTTTGATTTTTGCCTGTTAACCATTGATTGAACAAAACCGTTTGGATCCGTTTAAGGTTATAAACATACCAGAACTCTCTATTCTAGAAACAGTTGAAGAATTCACAAAGTAGTCGACCTCCGTAGTCAGGTGCACGAACCGCTATCGAACTAGAACTGGTGCTAGCCGAAGAATAGAATGGAAAACTGTGGTTCGCGTATAGTCATTGAATATACAAGTCTGTGGTCCTAATCATTCCCATGATATAATAGACTTGAAATATGGTTTTACGATTGTCAATCAATGAATTCTCTATTCATATTATATATGATGCCCATTTCAATTAAAATAAATTAAAATGAATAACCCAAAATTTACGAAATATCAGAATAAATATGTTACAATTATAGTTATCATGTACATATATATGTGGATATAATAATCAAAGACTTAGTTAAATAATATAATATATATATAAAACAGAAAAGAACAAAATTTTATTCACTGAACCCAAGAAGATAAATCCCTTTTTTTTTCTTCCTAGAATACATACCTGTAGAGCATTACTAGGATATTGAAAATATTCCTAACCATCTTAACCTTAACCATAAACTTGATAATTAAATCGATAAATTAGTTAAGAAAAAAAAACAATAGTAACATTCAGGGACGAATCCAGGATTTTGAACTAGTGGGGGTAAACTATACAAATAAAATAATAAATTGACAATCAGAGGGTGTTTGTTTCAATTTTTCGAAGAAGTGTTTAGCGTTTCACTCCAAACTGTAGAAAATATAGCATTTGGTTAGGTTTATATAACCACATCGTTTAACATTTTCTACGGAAACTGTTGTTTGTGGCTATTTGTTGTTGATGAAATTATATTTTTATTTCCACAAAATAGGTTTCTCATTTAACATTATTTATATTTTTATAACATAATTGTCGTAAGGACAATTTTTTTCTTACATTCAATAAATTTTTTATTTTTTTTATATAGATTATTTTATTTTATTTTTTTTTTTTGGTAGAAAAGGAAAAGAAAAACGAATAACAACAAACTACCCAGGAATTAGCCTAGGGAAGCTAACCCCAATCCTATCTTCTAAGAGAAGATGAGAGATGAAACTAGGGGAAACAGGAAGGGTAGTAACGCCTAACGTCCCTTCATGGCCCGCCGCCGCCAAGCGATCAGCAACACGATTCTGCTCTCTAAAAATGTGTCTGAACTCTACGAACTCAAAGGAGGAGCAAAGCCTTATAATAGCTTTGATGAGGTTGCGACTGTTAAGACCCATAGAATGATTCTCAGAAATCATTTTGATTGCTTCCAAATTATCAGACTCCACAGAGAGCCTCTTAACACCCAGCCTTTTAGCAAGATTGATTCCAGTAAGAATAGCCCAGAGCTCCGCAGAAAAGGAAGAACCCAACCCTAAATTCTGGGAGAACCCAGAAAGCCAGACGCCCCCTACATCTCTAAGCACACCTCCAGCCGCAATCTTACCGTTACTGAGGCAGGAACCATCAGTATTCAGCTTCACAACCCCCTCTCTTGGCCTGCTCCATCCCACGAGATGGACATCACAACACTGAGAGGCTCTGGCAAGGGACTCTCCTTTGAAACTATCGATAATAGAGAAAAGTTTTTTCGAGAAGAAATCAGCTAAGTTTGTCATAAAAACAGTTTTATCTCCAAAAATCTCCTCGTTTCTCCATTTCCAAACTTGGTGACAGATAATAGCAAAGAAAATGTCACCATGCTCCATGTATGGAAGCAACTTTCCTCTAACACCATCAGAGAACCAGTCGACCTCAGAATGTGCCATGAAGGAAGAGAAAATATGGTGTGGGAGAATTTTCCTCCAAACCTCTTTACTATTAGAGCAATCTCTAAGAGCATGGCACAAAGTCTCAACATGGCCTCTGCATCTACTGCAAGCTCCAGAATCAGCCAAGTGCCTTCTGTGCCTATCCGAATTAGTAAGAAGCCTGTCCTTAACGCCCAGCCACAGGAAACTCCTAATACGGAAAGGAACTTTAAGGGTCCAAATCGACTTCCACACATCCGAGGGAGGATCAGATCTAAAGAGAGAGAAAGCTTCAAAGGCCGATTTGCAAGAATAAACTCCATTGTTAGTCAGCGCCCAACAGTGCCTATCCAAGTCTTCCTCTTGATTACTCACCTTCACTCCCCGCATTCTAAGGAGAGTCTCAAGGCTAAAGAAAGTATCAAACTTTGACCAGATCCAGTCCCCTTCCGAGTCAACCACATCGGCAATCCTCCAGTTGCGTATATCACTAGGCGGGGGGGAAGAACACACCTCAATTAACGGTTTATCCCTAATCCAGTTATCAAACCAGAAACTAATGGACTTACCATTCCCCACCTCCAGGCCAACTCCCAAGCAGAACTCATCAAACACAGCACTAAGTCCTTTCCAGAGGAAGGAACAATTAGCAACTCTCTCTTTCGGGCCCCCGAAGATTTTGTCTTTCCGATACTTACCACAAAGGAGGCGAACCCAAAGAGAGGAGGGGTTTTGCCACATACGCCAAAGGAGTTTCATTAATAAAACTTTATTATTGTCCTTTGCTTTCCTAATACCCAGACCCCCAGAATCTTTAGGCTGGCAAACCTCACTCCAAGGCACAAGATGGATCTTCCTGCCCTCCGCAGCTTCCCCCCACAGGAACCTACGGTTAAACTTGTCAAGATCATTAAGCACAGGATCCGGAAGCTTACAAGCCTGCATGATGTGATTGGGAGCAGCACAATTAACAGATTGAATTAACGTGAGGCGGCCAGCGAGAGACAGAGTCTTGGCTTTCCAAGTGGCACACTTCGAATTAGCTTTATCCAAAATCTCTTTGAAGGAGCCTTTAGACACACGCTCACTATGGAGGGGAACGCCCAGATACTTCCCAAGAGAATCAGTAAGAGGAATACCTGAGAGATCACTTAATCTCTTACAGACTCTCTGATTCATATTCTTAGAGCACATCATCCTAGATTTCTGGATATTAAGCTTCTGCCCAGAGGCCGAACAAAAACAATCCAGAATATCCATAATGACTCTCAACTGCTCCTCATTACCCTCAAGAAAGATAAGGACATCATCTGCAAAGAATAAGTGAGTCACCTGGGGACAGAAGCTGTTGATCGCCACAGGGTGGAAACTCCCATTATCAATCGCATCCTGAATCAGGTGAGAGAGCCTCTCCATAGCAATAACAAAAAGGAAAGGGCTCATAGGATCCCCCTGACGGATTCCTCTGCCCGGGGAAAATTCCTCCGACATATCCCCATTGACCATAACTTGAAACACAGGAGAAGAAATACATACCTTAATTAAACTTCTCCAGCTGTCCGGGATTCTAGCTCTCTCAAGGCTCTCCATCAAGAAATCCCAATTAATTCGATCATAGGCCTTCTCTAAATCCAGCTTCAGAGCCACAATGCCTTTCCTCCCCTTCCTAATCTTCATCGTGTGGACCATCTCTTGGGTGATCACCACATTATCCATCATTTGTCTACCAGGCACAAAGCTACCCTGATTCTGACAAATGATCGCAGGAAGAATGCCACGGATTCTATTAGCCACAATCTTTGTAACAGTTTTGTAAAGAACATTACAAAGACTGATAGGTCTCATATGCAAAAAGGAAGAAGGCTTATCAATCTTAGGAATCAGAACCAGGAGGGTTCTATTAACCAGCTCAATATCCTTCGAACCACTGAACACCCCCAAGACAAAATTATAGATGCCTTCCTTCACTACATCCCAATGCTTATGGTAAAAGCCCGCCGGAAGACCATCAATCCCAGGAGCTTTAGAAGCCCCAATGCTGAAGATAGCTTGGTCAATCTCTTTTCGGGAAATAGGTTGAAAGGCCTCCTGACTACAATCCTCACTGATTTAAGGAAATGTAGCAATAGAGTGAGCCCTCTCCAAAAGAACAGGTTCCTCTTTGAACAGCTCTCTGTAGAAATCCAGGGCTAAGTTCTGAATAACCTCTTCTTCATAAACCCAATCACCATTAGAATCCTTAATGGCCTCAATTCTATTTCTCTGCCTTCTGATCAGGGTAGAGAGATGGAAGTATTTGGTATTACGATCCCCATCTCTAATCCAGGACTTCCGAGACTTCTGGAACCAAAGGAACTCCTCCTGCCTAAGCACAGCCTCCAGCTCCTTCTGAAGGGTTCTGAGGAGGCCCTCAAGGCTATGATCAAACCTCCCCTCCAACCTGCGTTGAATGCCCTCCATCCTCTTTAATAACTTGTTCTTCCTTCTGATAATATGCCCAAACACATTCCTATTCCACCCCTGCACCTTATTCCTGAACCCTTCAGCAGCTTGCAGTACATACGAATGAGGTCTCCAACTCTCATGAACGAACTCTTTAAACTTAGGATGGGACTCCCAAGCCAACTGATACCGGAACGGTCTCTTACCCCTAGGATGCTTACCTCTCAAAAGTCTAAACAAAATAGGACAATGATCCGAATGACGGAACGGGAGGTTCAACACAGAGCACTCGAGGAAGGAAGTTAGAGCTAAAACATTAGCGTAGACTTTGTCCAATCGAACAAAAGTATTATTACGCTTCCAAGTGAATTTATGACCAGAAGCCCCCAGATCGGAAAGCCCACATAAATCCATACTATTCTTGTGATGCAGACAGCGATTAACATAATGATTGGATCCCCCTCTCTGATCACTCATAAAGGCGATATCATTGAAGTCACCCGCCACAAACCAGGGCTCCGAAATGCTGACACTCATAGAATAGAGAACCTCCCAGAGCCGTTTTCGATTAGACAAGATAGGGTCAGCATACACAAGGGTAATAAAAAAGGGAGTATTGCCGGAAATACTCACTTTACAATGAATGAACTGCTTATCCATGCTAAGAATATCAAAATGAATCCGATCTGGCCTCCAAAAAAGCCAAATCCCCCCAGCCCGGCCAGTTGCCTCCGATCTAACACAGTGCCAGTTCTTAAACTTCTTAACCACCTCATCTGCTTTCTCACCACTAATCTTAGTTTCCAAAAGAGCAAAACAAGATGGATTAAACTGCTTAATAAGATCATTAATATGGATACGGGTAGCCTTGCTAGCCGCACCCCTAACATTCCAAAATAACAAATTCATAGAAAGGAGGACAACTGACCACACCCCTACCCTAAGCTAGGTATTTACTAGGGGCTCCTGAGAGCCTTACCGAGGTACCCCCGGGCCCCCTCTTATCTGGAAACGCCAAAGTGTTAAGGCCACTTTTTTGTTTTCCTTTAAGCTTTTTCATATTAGTTTTGTTAACTCCCATAGATTTCCCAATCCCAGGATCAATACCAGGAACAGGAATACTAACCTCATTTGAATTCTTCATCCTTCTAGCTGCAAGGGTCAGGGTCCCCCCCCTGGGCTTCATCCTTAGAGACAAAAAGTGGGTTCACAGATTCAACCACCTTCTCGACTGGATCTACAGACTCTAATCCTGGAATACTCTCATCCATATGATTCTCATCTTGGTCTGACTCTTGAACTTCCTCAATCATCAGGGCTCCAAATCTGGACCCAGGCAAGGCTACTGAAGAAACCCCACCCTCCTTTCTAGCTTTGAGGACAGGCTTCTCCTTGACATTTGGAATAACAGTAGCTTTAGGAGAAAGGGACTTAGAATTTGTGTTGATATCAGGAGGACGATTGTGAACCACTGCAGGTTGATTCCTACGTCTAGCGGGCCTCTTTGCCACCATCCAGGGACCAAAGTTCCCTTCATACCCCTGGTTCCCTCCAGTAATCCGCACACTACTCTCAACCCTCTCTATAACAACCCTCTCCCTTTTAGGGCAACCCTCCTGAGAATGACCATACATGCCACAATCATAACAGATGTTATGTAAACCTTCATACTCAATAAAGAACACTTTATCCTGAACACAGAACTTAGAAAGTAAAGGTTTAGCCAGATCAACATCTATACATACCCTAGCAAACTTACCCCTAATGGCCCCAATTGTAGTCTTGTCCACATGGTGGACCTTACCAACCAAACCTCCTATTTTACTCAGAAAGTTTTCACTGTAGTACTCAATGGGAAGGCCCGGGAATCTTACCCAAGTCAAGATCCTGTTAACCGAACAGTCGTGAGGATTAAAATTAGGAACCCAAGGCCTTAAGGCCAAAACATGATTGGAAATGATATATGGGCCTCCCTTGATAACCGAATTATAATCCTCAACCCTAGTAAATTTAATGACATAGTAGTCATTTTCCAGGTCAGTAATACTGACTTTACCTTTCCTTGCCCACTGCGCTTGTATTCTTTGGGCAAAATAGTTAAAACTAATTCGCTTACCCAGGACAGTAACAATCAAAGACACCTTCCACTTCTCTCTAAGCTCACGCTTCTCTGCAGCGGAAAGTCTAATGACCGGACAGAGAGGATCCTCCTGGCCATTATCTTCCTCATCAGAATCTGAGAACATATCATTAGAATCTCCCACCATTAAAACTTCCTCTAAAACCGGCTCTTCCTCAGCCACCCCCATGACCGTGTCCTTCCAAGAGTTTTTACCAATCTCGCTCATCTGAACCCTAGGTTTGGGGAAGACCGTCTTCCCATGAGCTACTCCTACAACACCCACCCTTCCCGAATTATTAGAAACATCCAGACCCGAGGCAGCCTGCCTCCCCGTCGTAGCCCCTGCCTGCCCCTCACAGCCCGGAGGAGAGGATCCCGCGCAAGGCACTACGCCGACAGCCCCAGCCCACTGCCCGACCGAGGAGCCGGCAGCGCCTGGGCAGTGCCCGGCACTATCGGCGCATAGCCCTGCGCCAGGCACCCCCGGCCCCACTTCTCCCCTCGAGATTGGGGGAGCCTTACCCCCGGCATCAGAAAACCCAGCCGCCCGTATCTCCCATTGATCCGCACCCAGCCGCGACAACCTTGTCGAATCTGCCGCCTGTGGATCGCAAAGATCCGTCCCCAGCCGCACGGGCGGCGCCCGCGAGAACCCTGCCGACGCACCATCCATGCCCACGAGATCCCTACCGACGCCCCTGGATTCCCCTGCCTCCACCCCGCCAAGCGCCCCGCCCCGATCTACACCAGGTGCACGCTCGCCGCCAACAAAACTTGCCTCACCCTTCTCGCCCCAAACCACCAGGCCACCGCCCCCTTCCTTGCCGCAAATCCCCTCCAGATCCGACCCCCCCTCGCCGGCCACAGCCCCCCTCTCCCTAGATCTATCCCTAACACGCTTTACCATGAACCCTAGCCGAGAGAGAGAGAGAGAGAGAGAGGAGATAGATCTAAAAGAGAGAAAAAGATCTAAAAGAGAGAAAAAGATATAAAAGAGAGAGGATAGATCTAAAAGAGAGAAAAAAGATCTAAAAGAGAGAAATAGATCTGAGAGAGAAGATAGATCTCAAAATTCTCAATCTTCATAAAAATTCTTCACCATGACAACAGATCTGAGAGAGAGAAGCCAGATCTGAAAAAGAGAAGATAGATCTAAAAGAGAGAGAAAAATCTAAAAGAGAAGAGATAGATCTATATAGATTATTTTATTAATTTGTGTAATATATTTTTTATTTTATAATAAGATAAGGTGCAAAAATACCGCTAACATTTATAGCTAGGAACAATTTTATCTTTAACGTCTAAAATTGTGTAATTATACCAATAACATTGGCATCCAAGAGCAATTTTACTTTTAATATTGACAAATTGAATCAATTTAAGAAATAATTCATCAAACTGTCTTTTTAGTTATGAATATTATCCTATGTACGTCAAATATGCATCATTTTATTATCGTTAATAACAGATCACAAATATATGATTAAACATGATTTTTTTTAAATAAAAAGTATATATTGTCTTTTGTCCCCTCACCCAAACTTTATCTAGCATTTAAACAAAGGCAAATTTACTAAACAATTAAAAGTATAAAATTGAAAGAAAAAAGAAACAACTACCAATAAAAGAGCAGATAAAATAAACTAACAGTGAAAAAACAATGACTGCCAAAACATGAAAAGGGAGATGATTACAGCTGTCCCCTCTTAAAATCACTTGGTTCAATGATTTAGTCCCTACTAAAATCCAACGGTTCGAAAAAAAAAGAAGATAAGAGTAGTTGACAGAACATTTATATATTTGACTTTTTTTTCAATTTCATTTTAAAGAAACGATGTCGTCCACTTCTAATTAAGTGAAACGGTGAGTTTCAAATTAGTTTTGAAAATAAATAGAATATAAATAAAACACATGGTCTTCTTCAACCTTTTTACGGAAACAGTTGGGGGCAAATAGCTTCCAATCCTTAACAATGGTGAAAATGGTACCTGGAAAATTTTAGTTTTCTCAAAGTCAGTGGGGGCAAGTGCCCCCATTGCCCCCACTGTAGATTCGTCCCTGGTAACATTCCAATTAAAGAGAAATAATAGCTAACTAATCACTATTCATATGAGTTTGCATCTGCAAAACTTAACACCTCATAAGGGACATAGTCTCGATGCCGATTGAACTAATAATATAAAGATCGACATAAAAGGTCTCAGTAATTAATCAAGGTAGCAAAAATTAAAAATCCTAATGACGACGACTTCACATACTGACCGATCGGAACCAACATCTCTAATCTTTTATTCTTGAAAAGTGGTGGTGGCAAGGGGTGAGCTGCCGACTCAATAAGATAGTTAATTAAATACATAGTTCAACCACATGCGCATACAATAGTTTCATACATTTAATTTATAGGTTCTCAAGCAACATGTACAACGAATGGTAAATTAATAGTCGTTTAACTTAAGGGCCCTGCTTATCCTAGTATAGTAATACTCAATGGTTGCATGACCATAATATCTATATCATGGGCGTACCGTATCGTAACAAATACCCGGTACCCCAATAATATACATTTAGGTACCCTGTCGTAACAAATACCCGGTACCTGACACCCTATCGTAACAAATACCCGGTGTCAATATTTCACATGATCATATAATTCAATTTCTCAATTCAGTCGCAACCATTGAATATACTATCCTAGATAAGCTTTTTCTCATAATTTTCCATCCTTTCCTATTATGCAAAATTTATCAAATATACCATCATCAATTTCCATTCGATCACTAATAAGTCTCGGTCTAAAATCTATTCATGTCATCACAATCATCGATGTCAAATTCAATTCATTCACATCACCGAAGTCACAATAAATATATCAAGTATACATGTCAAACATATAAATCGAATCGGTAAGCAATTAATACACTCAGTCAAGTATAACACCCAACATACAAGCACACATACTATATACTTAATTAACCACTTACCTCTATTATTCAAAGTAAGTCTTATTAATCAGGTAATTCCTTTGGTCTATCTTCCGTTTGATCCTCGTCTCCTATATATATATAATTAATTACATATATATTAATTCATATACCTGAATAATATAGAAAAACTAATACTATGTATATTCTAATATTCTGGAATTTGAAACTTGGTATCTATGGCACATACTTTATATTAAATAAAATGAGAGTAAACTTGATGCTATCTAAAAAAAAGTTTGTGGAATAATTAGTTTCAAAAAGAAAATCAAAATATCCTCAAAATCTCAAGAGGTAAAATTTGTCCCATATGAGTTTATCATGATAAGAATCTAATATATATTCACTTGTCAAAATAGCATCAGAAAAAGTGCTGATGGAGTATAATTAATTGAAAAGGTAGTTGGAATCAATAGGAATTAATAATAAAATATTAAAATCAACTTCTATTGGTCGCCATGAAAAGAAAGCTTGGACTTGGAATAAATAAGCAGTTGAAAACGAAAATCAAACCTCTCCTATGCGTTAATACCTGGTCGATTTTCTTCTTTCATTTTCTCCGCCGAAGGAACCTAGTTCTAAGCAAGCTATAGTTCTATCCTAAAGATTTAGGTTTTCTTTTTTTTTTTCCCTTTTTCTTTTAGGTGGTATTCTACAAGTAAATAACTGCTTCCTAATATATTAATTTAATAAACAAAACAATTATCACTAAAGAATAAAATAAAACCGATATAATTATATAAACTATACTAATACAATATATTTTAAATTTCAGTATATAAATGCATGAATCTAATCAATGTTTGTGTATTATTATTTTACGGGCGTTACATTATAACACAAGATATAAATGAACTAGATTAATGCAGTTATTAATGTAACACAAATAATGTATCTATACAAGAATAATCGAAGTTTTTATTGCAAAAGCGTGTTCTTCATTAATGATTGCTCGAGGTCTTGATGATATATTAAGAAACTTTGATTCTTCAACTTTTTATTTTTAAGGTTATTTATGTGTTGTTTGTAAAGAGAGAGAAATCAAATATTCAGAGAGAAATTGAACATTTCGATTAATGATGATCTTGAAAAAAAAAATTGGTTCTATAGTAAATGTGGTATCAAACAACTTTAATTTTTGAAATTTTAAATTTTGAAGTCGTTAACAGTCATTTTTATAGTATCAAACTAAACGATAATCATTTTTAGCAAAACGAAAATCTTAATTTCCGTTTAGATAATTTTTTTCTTAAAGATACCAAAGCACTTATATTTTTTTTTACTTTTACTTTTATATTTATAAAATAGGCTTAATATATCATTTGCCCCCTGAACTTGTCCAAAATGGTTGATTGGCCCCCTGAACTTTCAAAGTGTCTCGACAGCCCCCTGAACTTGCATAAAATGTTCAGTTAGCTCCCTAAACTTGCGTAAAATGTAATCAATTAATCACTCGGTTGTAAAATAGTAAGTCAAATCCGGAAGATATATTGCACGCATTTTAAAAAAGTAAAACGACCAAGGTCGGGGTATGAGATTATAATATTAGAGAAGAAAATGTTTTATAGTTAAATAAGTAATAAATTCTTTTTTAACATGTTTTAATCTATTTTGTGAAGTATGTAATAACATTCTAAGGCACGTGTAATATATCTTCCGCATTTGACTTGCTTTTTTACAACCGAATGATTAATTGATTACATTTTACGTAAGTTCAGGGGGCTAACTGAACATTTTCTGCAAGTTCAGGGGGCTGTCGAGACACTTTAAAAGTTCAGGGGGCCAATCAACCATTTTGGACAAGTTCAGGGGGCAAATGATGTATTAAGCCTATAAAATAAGAATTTTAATGAAATGTAGGTGTTATCTTATTTAAAGTTGTGCTTTTATAATGATGTATACATATGGTTGATCAAACGTAACTATCGAGGTCAACATTACCATGTTTCTAATTAGGGATATGCATCGGTTCAAAACCGAAAAAACCGAATACCTTTATCAAAATAATTTACACCGACACCGAATCGAATAATATATAAAACCAAACCGAATAACCCGAATTTAATTAAAAAATAAAAACAATAAATAAAAATCACTATATTTCATCATTATTAGATTTACCCCAACAATAAAAAAATTTGAAATACTTTCAAAATATATTCATATTAGCTTATTATCTCAACAACAATAAACAAAATTAAACTTGTAAATTCCAATATATGTGTATATATATAAAATCATATAGAATATGTGTAATTTGGTGCGGTTCGGGTTTTTTACATTTTTTATCGAACCGAACCGAATATCGAAATGCACCAAAAAAGAAAACCAACACCGAACCGAAGTGTTTAAAAACCGAACCGAAAAATGGAATTCAATCGGTTCGGTTTGGTATGCGGTTTAAACTGCACCGATGCATATCCCTATCTCTAAAGGGAGATCACAACTTAGAGGTGCCACATACAATAGATTACAATCAAAAGTTACAACTCATTAGGAGTTATTGTTATGTCAGAATTTTATGAAATAAGAAAAAGATATTAATTAATAACAGGGAACTAATATTGTAATTTGACAAAAAAGAAAAAGCATAAATTGATGCTTTAGTGGGCATTAGACCTGTTCGTCCACCCAACCCATCCAAGTCTGTCCTTTATAGGTTGGGTTTGAATATGTATATTTATCATTTGGTTCGGGCCGGTCCGAACCCATATAAGCCCACACATAAATTGAGTTGGGTTTGGAAATTGTTTCGAAAACTCGAGCTAGTCCGGTCCGGCCCGCCCTTATATATTTGTGATAAAAAGAATTTGTTAACTAAAAATGAATATAAGTTTCTGTAGAAAAAAATGAATATAAGTTGAGTTATCCGGAGTACAATGGAAATAAAGTTTTTTCCCATACTATTAATTAAATTATAATTACATTTCTATTTCTATTTTTATTTTTAATTTTAATATATATATATATATATATATATATATATATATATATATATATATATATATATATATATATATATATATAAGTTGAACGGGTTGGGTGGATTTGGGAATTAGTTTTTTTTAATTTCAGTCCAACTTAGCCCGAGCCTGATGTGAATATAATGCGGGTTGGGCTGGGCTGGACTTAGACAAAGTAAATATATATCAAGTCCGATCCAACCCGACCTGAACCCAGCCCGATCCAACCCATGAATATGTCTAGTAGGTATGAGATGCGCATGTGATATTCAATTTCTACTAGTTGCCTGCGTGATGTTCAATCTCTATCTTTGTATGTGGGCAAATGCAAATTTTGGTTGATTTTTTGGTTGTTACAAATACAAAGGTCACAAGGAAAATAGGACTAAGGAAAAAAATGTTGTTGTCTCTCCCCTTGGAGTGTTTCTTGTCTTCTCATCTGAGTTGGTAATCCCTTTAATTCCCGATCAGTCGCAGTTCTAATTTCATCGGCTCCGGAGTTGATTCGGCTTTATCCGACCATGGCTCTGTTTCATTCCCGATTTCTGTTTGTACTTTCTCCGTTTTCAATTGCTGATTTTAATCGCATCTTGTTCTGGTTGGTTCTGGTTTCTTCCGTCTCTGGCTCGGCTTCATCCCGTCCACAGTCTGGCTTTCCTTTATTTGTTGATCCTCCGGTAATCTCTCTGTTTCCCCAATGCTTTGATTGAGTTGATTATCGCTTTTTCTTGGATTGGGTGTTGTTTGGTTTTGCCTTTCCCCGATTGTCGGCTACTTCTTTGGTTATTTCAAGCTTTATACCTATCAATTCTTGGGGTAATTTCCTGTGATTTTGCGATTCCGGGCAAGTGTTCGCCGCCAATCTTGAAGGTTCTTAGCCAGTCTTGCTTTTCCATGGTATAAAGTCTTTTTGCCTTAAAGCATCTTTTGTTGTGATCTGGTTATTTTCAACACTGGTTATTATGGAGAGAAATAAGGGTTTGGCCGATGAGTATGCACAACTGTGCCTTAAGGAAGATGCTGAAGGTCTCGAAATCTCTGAGGATGCGCTTCAAATCAATTCTATGCAGGATAGTTTCTTTATAGTTGGTCAATTTTTGGGAATTAAAGCTACTCATTTCGAGTCTATGAAAACTACCCTGGCGGCAATATGGCAACCTGTCAAGGGAGTTACGATAACGGAAACAGATATTGACGGCAGGTACCTTTTTCAGTTCTATCATGCTCTTGATATGCAAAGAGTACTCAATGATGGTCCCTGGACCTTTAATCAGAACCTTTTGATTATCAAACAGTTGGGAATTTCTGAACAGACTTTTCATCCAATCGTTACTGATCTTATTGTTTGGGTTCATATTTTTTATTTACCAATTGGTTTCCAAACCGAAGGGGTATGTAAGGCTATTGGCAATCAGATTGGACACTTTGTTGAGGCTGATCCGAAGAACTTTTCTGGTCTTCATAGGAAATTTCTCCGTATTAAGGTAACCATTGATGTGAGGAAACCTCTTAAAACAGGTCAGAAGATTAAAAGGAGTGGTGGTGAGTGGATTTGGGTTAATATCAGATATGAAAGGCTGCCTTAGTTTTGTTTCTATTGTGGAGTAATTGGACACGCCGATAAATTTTGCCCATTGTTATTTGATAATCTGGACATGCCTTCAGATAGGAAATATGGTAGTTGGCTTAGAGCTATTTTGCGCAGACCAGGTATTCAACGTGGTAAAGAATGGCTTAGGGATCCGTCTGATGAGGAAGATACTTTCAGGTTTGAAAACGCTTATCAGGTGGATAAAGTGGTTTTACCTATTACTGATACAGGAGGTTCTCAGATGAAAGCGGGTGTGAGGATGCCACAGTCAACTAGGATTTTGATTGCAGGTAGCCAGCACTCTATAGGTGTTGAAGATATGCTTGTTTTGGATCCTAAGAGGCAGAGAACTTCTAATGAAAATATGGAATATGAATTGAGTTGCACCGAACAACTAAAATCAGGTGGAGGGGCGAGACCTGCTAGTCAGGTCCGCCTGGGGCAATGACGTTAATTAGCTGGAACTGTCGGGGACTAGGCAATCCCTGTACAGTTAATGTCCTACGGGACTTGGTTCGTGTCCATAAGCCCGCCTTGGTTTTTCTAATGGAGACTATGATCAAAGAGGTAAGGGTTCAGACAGTTTGTAGGAAATTGAGTTTTAAAAAGTTTCATGTTGTGGATGGTAGAGGCCACGGGGGTGGTATCGCCTTGCTTTGGCGTAATAATGTTTCAGTTGATATCCTGAATTCATATACCAACTTCATTGATGCTCAGGTAACTTTCTTAAATCTTCCTTCTTGGCGACTAACAGGTTTCTATGGTTTTCCTGAACGTCAAAGAAGAAGAGATTCTTGGCAACTTCTTTCCTCTCTATTCAATTCTAATAGACAAGCTTGGTGTTGTGTGGGGGATTTTAATGATCTGGCTTGTGTATCTAAGAAGAAAGGGGGTCATGTCTGGGCTTATTGGTTGATGGAAGGATTTCAGGCTGCATTGGAGGATTGTGAGCTGGTTACAATGCCGATGATTGGTCATCCCTATACTTGGGAAATGGGTAGAGGAACTAGTCTTTGGGTTGAAGAGAGGCTTGATAGAGTTACAGTTAATTCAAAATGGAAAGATTGTTTTGGTCAGTCTGTGGTAACAAACTTAACTACTGCTTCTTCTGATCATTCGGCTTTGCTCCTTCAGCTCAAAGCGTGGATTCGTGTTCCTAGGGTGCGTAGATTTCGGTTCGAAAACCAATGGCTTAGAGAGACCAGCTGTGCTGCTACGGTTCAGACGTCGTGGGAGGCCAATTGCGGACTTTCTCTATCTCAGAAATTGTCCGCCTATACCAAAGCCATCTAAGCATGGAGTAAATCACTTGACAGTAACTTTTCTCGTCAACTAAATTTGCTACGTGAGCAATTGGTGGAGTTCTGAAGTCGTACGGATCATCTTGGGATGGAATTATTTTACCAAGTGAGATCAAACTTTGTGAAAACTCTCCAATAGCAGGAGGACTTTTGGAAGCAATGCGCTAAGATTCATTGGTTACAAGATGGGGATTCGAATACTTGTTATTTTCATGCCCATACCTCATCAAGGAAACGGAGTAATACAATTGCTGAATTAAGGGATGGTAATGGGGAGCTTCATGGTTGGGGTAGTGGTATTGAGAATCTGCTTTGTGAGTATTTTCAGGAAATTTTTACAAGCCATGGTAGTGACGCAGCGGATATTCTTGACGAGGTCAGACTGAGGGTCAGTTCCGTTCAAAACGAGTATCTTTGTCAGCAATTTTGTGAGGAAGAGGTAAAGGAGGCGTGTTTTTCTATACATCCGGACAAGAGTCCGGGACCTGATGGACTCAATCCGGCTTTCTTTCAGAGATTTTGGAATATCATTGGTACTGATATAACAGTGGACTGTTTTAATATTCTTAGGACATACCAACTTACAGATAAGCTTAATGAAACATTTATTGTGCTCATTCCTAAGAAAGCTAACGCTGTTCGGGTCACTGATCTAAGGCCTATTGCTCTTTGCAATGTTCTGTACAAGATCATTTCCAAAATGTTGGCGAATAGATTCAAAGACATTCTCCCTTCGGTGATTTCAGTTAATCAGAGTGCTTTTTTAAAAGAAAGATTAATATCTGACAATGTAATTGTTGCTTATGAGGTAATTCATCATCTAAAGAATAAAAGACAAGGGAGGAAAGGTTTGGCGGCTCTAAAACTTGATATGACCAAGGCATATGGCCGTGTTGAATGGCAGTTTCTTTGGGGTATGTTTCGCAAGTTGGGTTTTCATGACGGTTCGATCAAATGGATGCGAATGTGCGTTGAATCGGTAACGTATAAGATCAGCCATGATGGTCGTGAGTTAGGCCCTATTTTTCCGGCTCGCGGTTTAAGACAAGGTAACCCTCTTAGTCCGTTTTTTTTTCTTATTTGTGCGGGGGGCTTATCAATTCTCCTCAATGCAAAGGAAAGACTTGGCCTTATTCATGGGTGTCGGGTTGCACGTTCAACTCCTAGTATCTCTCATCTCTTCTTTGTGGATGATAGTTACTTATTTTTTAACGCCTCTTTTTCGGAATCAATTATCATTCAGCAGTGTCTTGGCTCATATGAGAAGGCTACGGGTCAATGTATAAATTTTGAGAAATCTGCCCTCTTTTTCAGCTCCAATACCAGTAGCATGGACAAGGATACTGTGGTGGCGGCTTTGGGTGTCAGTGAGGTTTCTGATTTGGGGTTCTATTTGGGGGCGCCAGCTTCGGTGGGGCATAATAAAATGCATACATTTGCTTTCTTGAAGGAACGTATCCGGTCCCGTATTCAGAATTGGAAAGAAAAGTTTCTATCAAGGGCGGGTAAAGAAGTTTTAATCAAGTATGTTCTGCAGTCTATCCCAACATATATCATGAGTATTTTCCTACTTCTGGTACAGTTCTGTGAGGAGGTTCAGAGGATGATTAATCGGTTTTGGTGGAAGGGAGGTAACAATGATGGAAATGCGATTCATTGGATGAGTTATGATCGTATGTGTAATCCAAAATGCTCGGGGGGTCTTGGGTTCAGGCGGATTAAGGAATTTAACGAAGCTCTTTTAGCCAAACAGGCATGGAGGATTATACAACATCTGAACTCACTTGTTTCTCAAATATTAAAAGCAAGGTATTTTCCATCTTCTGATTTTTTACTCTCGTCTATTGGTCACAACCCATCCTATGTTTGGAGAAGTATTCTTGCTGGGCGACCGCTGCTTGTGAAGGGGCTTCGTCGTAAAATTAGCGATGGTTTATCGACGAGTATTTGGGGTAGTCTATGGTTGTTGGATGAGCGAAATCCGTATATCGAAAGTGTTGTTTATCCTGACCTTCCTACGGGGAAAGTTGCTGATCTGTTACTTCCTAATGGTAGGTGGAACTATGAGCTTATTACTGAAACCTTTAACGATAGGGATATCCGTCTTATTTATGCTATCCCTCGTGGTTCAACTCGATCTCAGGATGGATGGTTATGGGGGCTCGATAAGTCTGGCAGCTACACGGTTAAATCAGGTTACCGGGCTGTTACTGTTGTGGACGATCATGCTATGGTTGATGCGCGTGACGATCGGTGGAGTTTAATCTGGAAATTATCGCTGCCACCAAAAATTAAAAACTTCTTATGGCGGACTTTGGTGAGATGTTTACCGGTTATGTTAAATCTTCCGAAACGGCATAGTTCTCTCTCCCCAATTTGCCCAATGTGTAATACTGATTTGGAGGATGAAATTCATGCTTTTGTGCAATGTCCGGTGGTTCAGGAAATCTGGTTCGTTGTTTACGGTGATGACAGAATGGTGCAAACATTGGATTTTGAAGCCTGGTTGATTCCGATATTGAAGAATGCTGATCATCCTCATTCAAGTAAGATTTTATTTACGTTGTGGTGGATTTGGAAAAATAGAAATAACCAAGTTTGGTCCCAGTCCCGCCTATCTGCTCAGGTTTTATTTCGTTCAGCCGTAAATGAGTTTGACGATTGGAAGGTGGCTCAATCTCTTAGAGTCTTGGGTTCGGCTGGTATTGGTAGGGCTCCTGTGAAATGGATTAGGCCACCGGAAGGTAAACTTGTTTGCAATGTTGACACTGGCCTTTTCCATAATGATGGTTTCTGTTCCTTTGCGGTTGTGCTTAGGGATCACTCTGGTTCGTGCTTATTTGCTAGCCACGGTGGTTTGCTTGGTTGCTTTGAACCAATTGTTGCGGAAGCTATGGCTGTTAAGGAAGCGTTGTCGTGGATTAAAGACAAGGGTATGAGTGGAGTTGAGATTCGGTCTGATTGTTTGTCTGTAGTTAACGCAATTAAGGATCACTCTCACTCTCTCTCTTATCTTTCTGATTTGATTTCTGATTGTATTGATTTGTTCAAAGAGTTAGATGATGTATCGATCTCTTTTGTTAAACGGTTAGCAAACTGTGCGGCTCATATGTTAGCTTGGGCTGTCAGTTCTGTATCTCACCGTAGCGAGTGGTATTCTGATCCTTCATTTTTGTATCCCATTCTTTTAGCTGATATCAGCCAATAAAGTTCTGTTTTCTTTCAAAAAAAAATACAAAGGTCACAAACCTAATTAAGTTACATGTGCTTTAATGGTTGATTGTTACCAATTTGGATTTGGTAACAACCAAATCACACCCATTAGACGTGCTAAAAATCTATGATGTATGGAAACGGCAATGGAAGTGGAAACGGAAAAGTGAGAGAAACGTGTAAATATTAAAAATATAGGAGCATATTTATAAATATTTAAAAAATAAAATAAACATAAAAAAATAATAAATTATAAATAATAAAAATAATTAATGTCTTTTAGTTTTAGTAAAAGATTGGGCCGAGTTAAATTTCAATAAAAAAGTTTGACATTCAGGTCTTTAAAATTAAATTCTTTTATGTTAAAAGAAAAAAAAATAGAGCCCCAAACCTTACATTTAGGGATGGTAATGGATACTGTACCTGCGGGTACCCGGTACTATCCGATCCTAATGGAACTACCAATATCCTGTGTCAAAGGGTATGAGATGGATATGGGATCAAAACCACTACCCGTTAGGATAATGGGACGGGTATGGGAAAACCCCTTAGGATACCCGGTACCCGTTATCCGTCATAACTTCTTTATACATTAAAAAATATTATTGTTTTTTAGATATAAAATGTGAGATTTAAATCCCATCCGTTTGTTTTTTAACCATTGAGTAATACCACTAATCTACTTTATTTTTATTCTTATTGATTAAGGTTCAATTTGTAGATGGATGATTTATTAAATTTATACTTTGTTAAATTTGTAATATTTTTTGTTTTATTTATTGATTCTTAACGGGTAACGGTATCCGTGAATTAAATGAGACGAGTATGAGATGCAAAAAGTATACCTGTTAGGGTAATGGGACGTGCACTTGTAATTAAAAAGTAAACAATGAAGGGTTTGAGATTGACACTACATGCGGGTACCTTACCCGTTGCCATCCCTACTTACCTTCATAAAAAAAAGAATACCCAACCGCAACATTCTAGAAGAATCTCCCACCATACATTCAAAGAAGAAACAAAAAAACCAACAAGAAAAAGAACTTCCAGAGCCTTGTTCTTTTGATTTCTCAAGAGTTTGCAATAAACAGAGAAAACCACATGCTCGAAAAAGAAGACATCGCCAGATTCAAAGAAGAAGAAGTTTGCATGTGAATAGAGAAAACAACCAGACCAGACCCGAAGAAGAAGAAATCGAAAAAGAAACCAGAGTTTCTATTAAGAATTGCAATATGTACAAACGGTTCGAGTTTAGACACTGAAATCTAGAAACACGTTTCAATTTTTCTCTAATTACAGAAACGTACCCGAAAACATTTCGTTAATGGTCTCTGATGCTCGTAAAGTATATAGCATTTAATAGGACAAGTGTATCCTATCGCAACAAGTAATATTGTGCTAAGCACGAGATCGAACCACAAAGACTATTTGTTATAACTAGCAAATCTACCTAGAATGATCTAATTGTTTAGAGGGTTGAATAAATGTTTGGGTTTTTGGTGAACTAATTAACTAATTGAAAGCAATAAAGATCGGAACCAAAGCATTATACATGCAGTTAGTTTGGTTTTTCCTAATGCTGTTCACGGGGCGTGCGCACGTCATCTGCAATAAAATGTTAAGGCCAAATTTCGTGGAATTCGTAAGATAGATGAGGCATTTTGGAAATGTGCAAAATCCTATCGGGTATCTGATTTTGAGGAATCTTTTGCAACACTTCGTTCACTACATTCCGGTGCTGCCGAATATTTACTGCAAGCTGGAAAAGAGAAATGGTCCCGTGCATTCTTCTGTGGTCGTCGATATAACATTATCACGACGAATGTGGCAGAATCATTCAACGCGTTAATGGTGGAGGCTAGATGTCTACCAATCACAATGTTGGTTGAGTTCATACGCATGACACTACAAAAATGGTTTTACTAGAGACGTACAGAAGCAGGTTATAAACGTGTATTCTATTTTATTTTATTTTATTTAGACATACGTAATTATTTACGAGATTAATATGTTTCTGCAGAAGAACGTGTGGGCTATTTGGCAAGGAAGCCGGAAGAAAGGATGATAAAGCGTGTAGAGACAGCGATACGTTGTTCATATTTCCCTGTGGATAATCACACCTTTCAAATCGGTGATCGGGTTAAGGGGGGACTTGTTGATTTAAATGCAGGAACATGTACGTGCAGGAAATGGCAACTAGCACAATTTCCATGTGAACACGTATGTAAAATTGCTTCCAAACATAGGATGGATAACGCCTATAGGTGGGTACATCGCTACTACACCAACGAGTCAGTTAAGTTGGCATGGGGTGAGTCGATATATCCACTTGGTCATCAATCAGAATGGAAAGTGAACGAGAATCCTATGAAAGTGCTTCCTCCTAAGAAGGAGGGACAGTCTGCTGGTCGACCAAAAGGTCAAAAAAGAAGGCCATCTGTGGGTGAAGACGTAATTCGCACAAGGTGTAGCAGATGCGGAAGCATCGGTCATAATCGTTTGAATTGTCCATCCATGCTTCCAAACACTAGTCGGCTTCCTAGTGTAATCTCAAGTTCAGCAAGTTGTTCTAACACTACTACCTCGAAGCATTTATGATCATTTGTCTTTATCATGTGCTTGTATGATTCTATTGGGGACAAACAAATTTATATTGTATAATACTTTATCTTGTTATCTTGTACAAATTGTGAATACTTCACGTCGCATTTGAGCGCATTCCACTCAAATGCGACAGCGTTTATAAGAATCCTAGTCGCATTTGTGCGTTGAATGCGCTCAAATGCGACTCAGGAAATTCATTGTGAATACTTCGCGTCACATTTGAGCGCATTCCATTCAAATGCGATAGGGTTTAGAAGAATCCTAGTCGCATTTGTGCGTTGAATGCGCTCAAATGCGACTCAGGAAATTCATTGTGAATACTTGACGTCGCATTTGAGCGCATTCCTTTCAAATGCGACAGGGTTTATAACAAATTGTGCATAAATATTACATATATAACAACATCATGAATCAGAGTACAATATCATTTGAAGTCTAACAAACGTCCATGAAACAACTCAACCGTAAGTCGTAAACGAAAGAAAGCGCCATCCGTAGAATTGTATGGATATACATAAGAGTCGTCATGCGGGAGATCATGTAATCCACTTAAGAATTGTGCGTTTATGCAAGTCCAAACGCCACAGTCATTTGAGCCGGACATTTGTTGTGGCACCCCTGTAACTCTGCTCCAAGTGATCATCCGTCGCACATTTTCCCGTCCATCTACGAAATAGCCACTCAATTCCATTACTCTAACAATAACTTGCAAGGGTGTTTGGAGAACCGCATCCAAAGGTTGCTCCGACATGTTTGATACAAGACTGTCATATATATATAAGTGCATATTCCCCAACTCGAACACTCCTAGGATCCAGTGCTCTTGCTTGTAATTTATCGAAATAAACACTCTCTTCACTGTGTGCCAAGGGCGTACAAAATTATCTGCATCACCTTTTACTCTTCGTACGAAATAGTCTTCACTATCCCACCCCGGTTCATTGAACCCCTTCACAAACATGGCTTGGCACATACATCCAACAAAGTCAGTATCAACAATGGTCCATTCTGCAGCCACATCAGTTTGTACTGACTGTCGTCTAAGTAAATACAGCCAACCATTGATATGCTACAATAAGATTATGCAAACATTTAATACAGTAAAAGTCACATACTTACAAATGAATATGATATAAGATTAAGGTTACCTCATTCCAGATATACGTCCCCACATCCCGAAGTGTATTGAAATTTTTTGCATCCAAACTGTATATTTCTAAACCTTTCAAACGTATTCCCTGAGTTGATTCAGGCCCGTTGATCCACGATTCCAGCTCTTCTATCAAACATGCATCTATTCGGTGGCGCTGATCATCAACATTACAAATGACTGGTCTTTCCTCAAATCCGGACTTGATATGGCCACCATATAATGCTACTGGATCGGTGTACTTTAATGGATCGGTCCACGGTGAATTCAAATACTTGCTAACCTTAGCAACCCGTTTACCTTTTCCACGTACTACTTTTGTTCCACGTCCTGCTCCTTTTCCACGTCCTGCTCCTTTACCTCTAACTGTGCCTCCACCTCGGGTTGGAACTATACCTCCTCGAGTATTTTCCTTAACTTCATCTTTTCCGGTCCCTCGACCTTTATCTTCTTTTGGATCAACCACCTACAAAAACATGGTAATGAATAATTCATACGTGAAAGCTGTAATTCAACATCTTGTCGCATTGGAGATGAATGCGCTCTAATACGACAAGCCATAGTGCAACATCTTGTCGCATTGGAGATGAATGCGCTCTAATGCGACAAGCCATAGTGCAACATCTTGTCGCATTGGAGATGAATGCGCTCTAATGCGACAAGCCATAGTGCAACATCTTGTCGCATTGGAGATGAATGCGCTCTAATGTGACAAGCCATAGTGCAAAATCTTGTCGCATTCAAGCGCATTCCACTACAGAATGCGACACAGAGATACGATATGTATAAATTCAACCAACTTATACCTCTTGCTGCAACTTTGGTGTCACTTCCTCAGGCACAGAATCATCAAGATGGACAACCTCATCTAATTGCGCAACTTCCTCCTGCACAGAATCGTCTGGTACCACAATAACATTCTGAACCTCCTCATCTTGAACCATATCTGCCTCTTGTTCCTTTCCATCTTTCATCGGCTCCTCTTGAACCATACCTGCCTCTTGTTCCTTTCCATCTTTCATCCGCCCCTCTTCGACCACTGGCTCCTCCCGAATTTTACTGGCCTCAGCCTCCTCATTCTCCACATTAGCATTGGGTCGACCCATCGCCTTTAATTCTTTTATATCTCCCTCAATCAATGATACCCGTTCATCTAGGTTGTCTAACCTACTGTCGACCTTACTAAATTTTCCCTTGCACCACGTATGATGCCTCTCAAGCACATCCGTTAGAACTTTTTGAAGTTGTTTTATCTCGGTCGTTTGTGACCGTGATGCAATGATATATCTATCAACTTCATCCCCTTCCTCACCACCCTCTTCATCATCACCTCCATCACCTCCATCATCACCTTCCTCCTCATCACCTTCCTCCTCATCACCTTCCTCCTCATCACTTTCCTCCTCCCCATCACCTTCCTCTTCCTCAGCTTCAACCTTCTCCTTACCTTTCATTATTGGGGCAAATATAGCATTTATATCAACTTCCCGTCCTTCAACATGGTCCACCAAATACGTGTACCAATCGAACTCTTTCTCTCTATCCTCAACCACAAGACACGCGTCTGGAGGATCAGCAACCTTACATTGAAAAAAAAATAGCAATGTATTGGTAAAAAAATACAAAGTAAAGAGAAACACACGAATCTCATTCCACTTACAGAAAACGTTTCTTTGATTGCTTTGTTTGAGGGGACTATTCTCTGGGACCATCTAAACAAGCGTGGAAGTGGGCTGCCACTTCTCATTGTGTAATATGCATGAGTCACATTCCACAACTCAATAATCCAAGTCTGCAAATAAGAGGTATCCATTAATAAGAATTATAACATTGTCGCATTCCATTTGAATGCGCTCGAATGCGACATGGTTATAATCTAATCATGTCGCATTCCAATTTCAATGCGCTCGAATGCGACACGGTTTATAACCTAATCATGTCGCATTCCATTTTCAATGCGCTCGACTGCGACACGGTTATAACTCAATCATGTCGCATTTGAGCGCATTCCATTATAAATGCGACACAGATGGAAATTGGGCGCATTCAAACACTAAACATATATAGACAAATCATACACAAATTATACACAAATCATACCTGGAATACGTGTGCAAATCCAATAAGTTGATATGGCACACGTTTCCTATTTCCCGCTGCATTTGCCTCTAATTGCTTCAGTCTTTTGCTAATGGCCCAGTCCAAGAACCTATACGTCTCCTCCCAAGCCAACGTCCCCCATGGAAACTCATTAAACAGGCTTGGATAATCTGCAAGATCCAAAACCCAATCCTTTGCATGCCTCTCGTTAGCATTATCCAATACATTGCCATGCACAAAGTACAACATGGCAATCATCACAGCATCTTGGTTAAATCGGTCGGTCGCATCCTTCTTCTTCCATTGTACACTTTTCAAAACTTCAAAGAAGTGAATTGTCGTTATTGTCTCGTATTTCTTGAAGTACTTATTTCGCAACCTATGCGGCATCTCTAATTCATACATTCTTTCCATGAATTCCCCAATGTTTACCCCAAACCTTAAACCACTTATCAGGCCAAACTCCCAATCTCCAAACTGCATATCAACTCCCCTCACCCTGAACCACATCTCCCTGTGTTTACTTTCTTTATGTTTAATCTCCCGTGATAGGACATGATGCACTATTCCAGCAGAGAAACTAGCAACTTTCATATCCAAATATTGACCAAAACATGTTTTCCTATACATTTCTAGCTGCTTTTCACTCAAATACTTCTTTATCATGACCCCAGAATCCATATTAAACCTGACTGTTACTTGAGCATCCGAATTAACCACCTTGGGATATTTGAAAATGGAACTATGTTTTCTCTTTTTAGATTCACTGGGATCATGCTGTAACAATTTTAAACATACACACATTAAATTCTCTAACAAAACTGACATATTCTATGTATAAGGCTTACAATCATGTCGCATTCGTCTGTGAATGCGCTCAAATGCGACAATGTTTCATGGTGTATAATGTCGCATTTGAGCGCATTTAGGTAATAAATGCGACAGTTTAATGGAATGGCTCGTCGCATGTGTCGCATTTAGGTAACAAATGCGACACTATGTTCGCCTATTATACCTTGTCGCATTTGAGCGCATTTAGGTAACAAATGCGACCATATCTACATACAGTTAACATACGAGCGCATTCGAGCGCATTCGAGCGCATTTAAACCATTAATGGCGGTAACAGGGAAGAAGATGATGCATGCTTACCTTATGCTTTGTCCGTCCTTCCTCTTCGCTTGTCGCCGTCGCCTTCCGTTTTCTTGCCATCACAGTCGTGCTTCGCAGGGAAGAAAGAAACCGGAGATGAAAATGTCGAGGTAGGAGAAAATGAAAATGAAAATGTAGAGAAGAACAACCCGGATTATATATAGTGATGAGTTCAAAACGTAAAATGCAGTTGAAACGAACTGAGAATGAAGAAGATGAACCACAATGAAGTTGAATGGGAAAGGTCAGGTGAGGAAGTGGAAGTGGAAGGAGCGGGAGGTAGGAGATGAACCTTCAAACTAAAATAAGGGTAGTTTTGTCCAAAATGGGTTTATTTGTCTAATTTGGTAAAATGAAAGGAAGGTGGGTTAGATATGTAAAGTGGGGTTCTTCATTGGGCTAGATTAGTAATTATCCCAAAAAATAACTCCCAAACAAGGTTAATTTAATATTTAACCTTCCATTATTTCCATTTGATTTTTGGTTAATTTAGAAACCTGATTGATGATTTTGATAGTTTAAAGTCTTAATTGATTTTAAAACCTTAGTTTATGGACCAAATAGGAATTATGCCTAAAATAAACATTGCTTTCTTTTGAGGCAGAAAGAAGCTTCGATACTAAGCAGAGCGAGTAACCGGCGTCTTCATAAACCCCCTATAAATACAGTACACCGATTATTCACTGTACACTTCTCTCTCGCTCGTTAATTTCAGGTACCATTCCTTCATTGTTAATTTCTCCTCACATTACTTCTTTTCTTGTATATATATATATTTTAATTTGTAATAATTTTGTTTGGCTGAAGAATCCTTTGATTCTTTTCTTTTCTGGTTGAAGAATTCCTCTCTCATTTATCTGGTGAATATGCCGGCGGCCGAATTGTACTCGGAGCACCCTTTATTTGGTGGTGCAATTGCTAACACCTTCCCCCGGAGATTCCAGGTTTAGTTCACTTAAGCTTCTTGTTTATTTATTTATTCATTTTTTAATTGTTTGATTAAGGAAAGAGTGCCCAATTTTTTTAGGATGTCAGCAATATTCGCCAAGTTCCTGATCATCAGGTTCGGTTATACATACGTTATCCTTGTAGTGAAGATTTTGTTTTGTGCCTTCATTTTAACATAATATAAAATAGTACTTATTTTGCCCCTTTCCTACCTGAAGGAGGCATTTACTGACCCTGCACGTGATGAAAGCTTGATCTTTGAGCTTTTAGAATTTAAGAATGAAGTAGGAGATACTGGAAGTGCTGCCTGGTTTCTGCAAGATCTTGCTAATGAACAAAACGCTGAGGGATGCACGGTAAATTATTTTACCCTTGTTCAACCATGCTCATTTTCTGCCTGATTTAACCAAGAATCTAAGATTATGTGTGTTTAGATTACCTAGTCTAATAGTAAATCTAAGCTTCAATATATTGATATATATGTTTAGCGTTTGTAATAAGGACTCTGGTTTCCAAATTTCAGTTGCTTGAGCAGTCAGGAGTAGTTGAGGCCCCTGGTTTGACTTACAGGAACATCCCTGCTGTCATTACTACTGCTATTGGCCAAATGGTATGTTCTAATGTCTTGTAATAGCTTTTGATTTGCTCTTGATTATCTTTGGGTATTTGTACCATAAATATGATATGTGCTTATAGATACTGTAAATCTAATTGTAAATGAACATTTCATTGATCTTAAAGTAATCTAGTTATTTTAAAGTCCTTTTAATATGCCCTTGTTTTTTCGTATTCGATTGATGTGGTTTCATTAGGTTTCTGTCGAAATTTCTAGGGGTGAAAGTTGATGTCAATGTCTAGGGATGTATTGTAATGACTCATTTGTACAAGGCTATTGGCTACAAATTGTTCTGAAGTTCGCTTCAAGACATCTTATGACAATGTAAGGATGTAACAGAGGGTATCTTAGAAATTACCCTGCATTGTCCCTCTATCTTGAAGTTCATGCCTCTTTGAATTAAGATTTAGCTTCTTTCAGTATTTTGCCAAGCCTAAGCTGTTTTTCATTATGCACTGCACTGCACTTGTTGAAGAGGGGAGAATCGTTTTTGTCTAAATTTATGTGGGATTTACTTGTTTAAATTGTGCGGTAATTGGCATGTTTGGTGAGTAGTCTGTTGAAGAGAAGTAATAGTTTTGTAATATAGTTTTACTCAATTGCCTTTTTCTACCTCATGGAATATGTTCTGCTTGTCTTTTCGTTATATAAGCTTTTATAATCTGTTTTAGTGGAGGATATGTTTTTGTTAATTCACATTGTGACTTGTATACAGGCAATTTCAAAGGGACGACAAGGGAGGGAAGCACAAAATATTGTGAGGGTAAGTATTCACATGTTATTCTTTCATTCATGAAATATGTTACAAAATGCTCAAGACAACTCAATGATATTGATATATACACAGGTTTATTTGGCTAACATACGTCTTAGAGGAGTTGGCACAGATGTGCTCATAACTGGATATGAACCACTATTAATAAAGTAAGTATAAAATAACATGATGCTTTTCAAGTCTTTTTCTTTTTTATTGTACTGCGATATAGTGTAAAATTAGCTACATAAATGGAAATAGAGGTGTCAAAAGCACACACGACACATAATTTTAGTGTTTAGATTTAGCTTAGTAGGTAATGTGGTCATTTTTGGTGGATACGCAAATCTTTGGGTTGGGCTAGAGTTGACATGCTAATTCGAAAATGACACGAGTGGTTGTTATATTCTCTAATGTTTTTACACGGGACCTTTATTAATAAATGTTTATAAAATTGCCATTATTATTTGCAAACACGACTCGAACCTCCTATATTGTTACGAGTCATTCTTAATAAGGATAGTAAAATAAAATGTGACTCGTAAATACATTACATCATGATATTAGTGGACTTTTGGATGGTTATAGTAGTGGTAATATTTAAAATATTACCATATCCTCCAATATTTTTTAAAGTCACCGTTAACATATACATAATAAAATTACATGTGATTAAAAACACAACATGAAATCGACACTTACCCCGATTATGACACGAAAGTTTTTGGGTTGAATTAGGGATGACTTATTTGACACTAACCTCTAAATGGAAGCATATATAGCATGTTAGAATTTTGTGCTCATAAATTATTTAGGCTTCACAATCGCACATGCATTGCATACTAGATTGGTAGGAAAGACAGGTCTGCATTGGATGTTTTGGCCCTTTTTGGTAAATTCATGACCAAGAAAACCTGGATGGGTGCAGTAGGATTATGTTACTGATTTCAAGCATGGGTCTGTTCTGTTTTTGTTACTGATTTATAATTGTGTGGATGCAGCCCTTTAAGTGAAAGTGCAAACACAGTTGGTGCCGGGCTAGCTGTTCCAGCCACACAATCTGGATTCCTCCCAATGATTGAGGTCTTTAAGCTCGCAGTATCTTCCTTCAAAGTGCATGACTGGAATCTTTTTGGCAGTGCTGCAGCCTAAAAGAGGACCAATGTAATTTTTAAATCTAGATATGACAATTTGACATTAATTCTTTCTTCTTTCTAGATTTTAGGTCCGAATTCTTTTGAGTTTATTTTAGTTTCGAATCCAAATAAAATCTTTAACCAGATAACAGATATTCATCCTTGTTTAGTCTTTGTTTTGTGCCGTTTCTCTCTACTGCAAAGCAAAAACACAGATTTAACATGAGCACAAGTAATTTATCTAAATTATCCGTGTTGATTATTAGACCTGTTTGATTTCAGTTGCATTAATGCACATACATTTTCCAAAAAGATTTGCAATCATAAAGTTTGGAAACATACATGCGAGTATTTAGCTGCTTGATCCAGTAAATGAGTTGCTTGTCAAATACCTAACTGTTAGAATTGATTTACCATTGAAAAAAAAAAGACTGCAAAGAAGAAAATACTTAACATTGTTAGAAACTAAAGAGCCTGTGACAGTTTCATTATTATTATCTTTTAAAATAAAGGCAGCAAGCGAAGCTCGGACATCCCAACTAGGTTGGAACCCTCCGAAACTAAACCGCAAAGCCAGGTCTAATTTATTAAGAGAAAGAAAAATACATGAAAAAATAGATTACATAAAAAAAATGAAATTATTCAACATGATTAAAGTCATCACAAATGAAGTTATTGTAAAAATACGAAGCAGAATTCCACCAATTGATTCCTTCGGCGGTTAGACCAAATTGAGCAAGAGCATCAACGACTTTATTACCCTCCCGGTAGATATGAGAAACTATAAAATTCATATTGAAGATTTGTACGAAGAATTCCAACCAATCTTGACGAATCTCACATGGAACTACAATGGAACGAACCCGAAAAAGATTGACAACATAAATGGAATCACATTCTAACCAAAGACTATGCAAACTTCTCCTCCAAGCAACTCTAATAGCATGAATTCTTGCCCTTAACTCAGCGATATGAGCAAAAGAGTGACCAATAGAGAAAGAAAAACTTCCTCTAGGAAACCCCCTTAAAGTTCTGAAAATTCCGTCCACACCAGCTTGACCAGGAGAACCCGACGTCGACCCATCAATATTTACTTTTAACCAACCCGACATAGAAGGATTCCAAGAAACTCCGATAATACGAGGTGCACGAGGGGAGCGACCAACAATTCTAAGTTGCCGAAGGACATGAAACTCCCCCAAATTATTTCTGACAGTTTTGGTGTTGCAAGAATCCATTTCCCGAATTAATCCCCAAAGCTGACGAAGCGCAAGAGATAAAATGAGGCTACTGTTTTCAAAAAATGTGTATTTGGGGAAATGTTTTTAACAGATTGGGACTCTCTTTTACACCTAGGTGCCACATATTTTTAACTCTAATATCACTTTTTTTCGTGTCAACATTACAAATTAAGAAACTTTGTGTCGGCGGTTTTGACGGGGGGTGCTAGGGGTGCGTCGGTGCCGTTGGGGGCTTCTAGGGATGCGGCGGCCGATCGGGGGCTGGAAGGTGTTGGTGCCGCGGCCGCGGCCTTGGACTCGTTTTTCGCGGAGGGACGCGCGTATGATTCCGGAGTTAGAGGGCCGCTTCCGGTGCTTGGGCCACAGGGAGTACCGGCCGTCTCTCCCCAGCAGGATGAGCATGCCGTGCGACTTTCGTTGGCCGCGCAGGCCGTGCTGGCCGCGCAAGCCGCACAGACTACGCAAGCCGCTCAAGCGGAAGTTTCCGTGGATTTGGGAGGCCCCTCCTGGAGGGATAAGTTGCTAGGGGTGTCAAAGGAGGATCCCATGATGGAGGTGGATGCTTTTGAGAATGATTCCGGGGATTTTCTCTCTGATTCCGATTCTGAGGATGGAGAGCCTGATAACCCGCTGTGTCCTAGGATCCGGCTGTCCTCAGATGACAAGCGGGTCATGAGATCGAAGTGGAAATTGGCGTTAATCGTCACTGTGTTGGGGAAAAGGATCAGTTTCAATTATTTTGCCCAGAGGATCCAGGCTCAATGGGCAAAGAAAGGAAAGGTTACTATCACAGACCTTGAAAATGACTATTATGTCATTAAATTCACAAGGGCTGAGGATTTCAATGCTGTTGTGAATGGTGGTCCGTATATTATCTCCAATCATGTGTTGGCTCTGAGACCTTGGGTCCCAAATTTTGATCCCCATGATTGCTCTGTTAACAGGATCCTTACTTGGGTTAGGTTCCCGGGCCTACCTCTTGAATACTACAGTGATAGGTTCCTGAACAAGATTGGTAGCCTTATTGGGAAAGTCCACCATGTTGATAAGACTACCATTGGGGCAGTGAGAGGCAAGTTTGCCAGGGTCTGTATCGATATTGATCTCGCTAAGCCTCTTCTTTCTCAGTTCTGTACTCAAAACAAGGTCTATCATATTGAATATGAAGGTATACACAACATCTGCTATGAATGTGGTATGTTTGGCCATACCCTTGAGGGTTGTCCTAAGAGGAGGAAGGACGTGGAGGAGTTGGTGCAACCTATCATAGGCGAAGCTGAGAAGAGTCAAGGGGAAGTAAGGAGCTTTGGCCCATGGATGCTTGCCAAGAGGCCAGTGAGAAGGAAGCCACGGGCTAATGTTAATGCTAATCATTCACCAGATATCAGTACGAAGATGACTACTCTCCAGATTGCTCCTGAGATCAAGGTCAGACCCCCGGATATTAAGAAGGGGATTGAGACTGGAGTGGACTCAGCTTCGGGTTCCGGGTCAAGGTTCGGTGTTTTGTCTATGGAGGAAGATCAAGACTCGGATCCTTCTGATAAGCAGATTGATTTAAGCATGCCTGGTCTAGAGTCGGTAGAGCATGCCTCTAGTCTGGGTAATTCTATTAATCCTCTCTTTGTCTCTAATGCTTCTGCTAAAGGCAAAGAGATTCCCCAGTCTATCCTGTCAGCTGGGAAGGGTTTGAGTAGGGAGGCGAGTACTCTACATCCTCCTGTTGATGCTCCTATTGGTAAGACTATAGGAGTGAGTAAGTTAAACATGAAGAATCCCAAAGGGAAACCTAAAAAGAACCTTCATGGTTTGAATTCTTTGGATAAAAGGGGTCCTTCTGGGACCGCCTCTAGGCTCTCCGGAGCCCCAAACAAATACCTGATCTAGGGTTTGGGCCTGCGTCTGTAGTCTCCCCCTCTGATGGACTTCTTCGTTTGGAATGTTAGAGGTGCGGCGAGCAAGGCTACCCGCATTCATGTCAATGATCTCATTAAACAGTTTAACCCTTCCTGCTTTGTCCTTCTTGAGACCAAGGTTAGTGGAGCCAAAGCAGATGAGGTGGTTAGAAAGTTTAAGAATTGGAATTGCGTCAGGTCGGAGGCTACTGGCCGGGCAGGGGGGATTTGGCTCTTTTGGAAGCCAGGTCAAGTCAATATTGATATTGTTACTATGGACAGTCAATTCATCCATAGTAAGGTGTGTTACCCGGGTAATAAACCCTTCTTTATTACCTTCGTCTATGCTGATCCTGTTTCGACTAACCGAAGAAGGCTGTGGGAGATCCTTCATTCTTTTAGCTCTAACATGGTGGAGGCGTGGTTGGTTGCCGGGGATTTTAATGACATTGCCCTCTTGAGTGATCAGAGAGGAGGGGGTAATCATTATGTGAACCGGTGTCTTAATCATAAGCAAAGTATGGATATGTGCGGGCTTTCGGACCTGGGTGCTGCTGGCCACAAATTTACCTGGAAAAGGAATAGTGTGTTTGTTAGGTTGGATAAGGTGTACGCTAATGTTGCAGCGATTTATAGGTTTTCTGAGGTCAAGGTACTTAATCTCCCTTTCCGTCACTCAGACCATTGCCCTATCCTCATTAATTTGGTCAAAGGAAATCGGCTGAAAGGTAATAGACCTTTTAGGTATCTGGTGGCTTGGGAGTCTCACCCCGAGTTTAAGGATTTCGTTAAAAGCAATTGGCATCCCCACTCTGATGTTCTCCTCGCTACTGAGGAATTCAGGAGGAATGTGGCTGTTTGGAATAAAAATACTTTTGGTCATATTATCAGGAGGAAGAACAAACTCTTGAGGAGAATGGAAGGTGTTCAGCGTTGCTTGGAGGTTCGTTTTGATCATAGCCTGAATGGTCACCTAAGAGCTCTTCAGAACGAGTTGGAAGCTGTGCTTAGACATGAAGAGCTTCTGTGGTTCCAGAAATCTAGGAAGGCTTGGATTCAAGACGGGGACCGGAATACCAGGTTTTTCCACCTCTCAACGATCATTAGGAGACAGCGAAATAGGATCGAGGCTATTAAAGACGCCAGTGGTGAGTGTATTTTTGAGGAGGAGGACATTCGGCGCCTTGCCCTTGATTTCTACAAGGACCTGTTCAGAGAGGAAGCTGTGGACCTAGAGAGTGCCCACTCTGGCATTTCCTTTCCTCGTTTGGGGGAGGATGCTATTAATAATGCTTTCCATCCCATTGAGCTTAAAGAGATTGATCTGGCCTTCTCCAGCATCGGTTCCACTAAGGCTCCTGGTATTGATGGTATCCCCGCTAGTTTCTATCATAAACACTGGGACACTGTTAAAGAGGGTATATACAGCTTTGTGTTAGGTGTCTTTGGTGGTTCGAACGATATCAGTTTGGTTAATAAAACCCTCCTTGTCTTGATTCCTAAGGTTGCCAAGCCTTCTTCCTTTCTCCAGATGAGACCCATCAGTCTTTGTAATGTCTTGTATAAAGCTATTACTAAGATTGTGGCTAATAGAATCCGGAAGATCCTTCCGGATATTATCAGCCAAAATCAAGGGAGCTTTGTTCCTGGAAGACAATTGATGGATAACGTTGTTATTGCCCAGGAGGTTGTCCATTCTATGAAGATTAAGAAAGGCAAGAAAGGGATCGTGGCTCTCAAGCTGGATCTGGAGAAAGCCTATGATAGGTTGAACTGGAGCTTTCTTCTGGATAGTTTAGCCAAAGCTGGTATCCCGAAGAACTGGAGGAATTTGATTGGAAAGTGTATCTCCTCTCCTGTTTTCCAGGTTATGATCAATGGGGATATGTCGGATGAGTTCTCTCCATCCAGGGGTATTCGTCAAGGGGATCCTATGAGCCCATTCCTTTTTGTTATTGCCATGGAAAGATTGTCTCACCTGATCCAAGAGGCGGTGAGCAAAGGGACTCTCCACCCTGTTTCCATCAACAGACATTGCCCCCCTGTTACCCATTTACTCTTTGCTGATGATGTCATGCTTTTTGTGGAGGGTAATGAGGAACAAATTAAGGCTGTGATGGATATCCTCGACTGCTTTTGTGAGGCTTCTGGCCAGAAGATTAACATCCATAAATCCCGTATGCTTTGTTCCAAGAATATGGATAATAGCTTGTGTAGAAGACTGAGTGAGATGTCTGGCATTCCCCTGACTCAATCGTTTGGGAAATACCTTGGGGTCCCTCTTCATAGTGACAGGGTGTCCAAAGCCTCTTTTAAAGACATTTTGGACAAATCTAACGGTTTGTGTGCTAGCTGGAAAGCTAATTCTCTTTCACTTGCAGGTCGCCTTACTTTAATCCAGTCTATCAACTGCGCTGCTCCAAATCACATCATGCAAGCCTGTAAGCTCCCTGAGCCGGTCCTCAACGACCTTGATAAAATTAATCGGCATTTTCTGTGGGGAGAGTCTGGGGATGGGAGGAAGATTCACCTGGTCCATTGGAAGGAAGCCTGCCAGCCTAAGAGCAGGGGGGGTCTTGGTATAAGGCAAGCTAAGGACAATAATAAAGTCCTGTTAATGAAGCTTCTTTGGAGAATGTGGCAATCCCCCTCCTCCCTTTGGGTTCGTCTTCTCTGCGGCAAGTATAGGAAAGATAGAATCTTTGGTGGCCCGAAGGAGAGGGTTGTCAGCTGTTCCTTCCTCTGGAAAGGGCTTAGTGCTATTTTTGCTGAGTTCTGTACGGGGATTGGCTTGGAGGTGGGTAATGGGAGATCCATTAGTTTCTGGTATGACACCTGGATTGGTGACAAACCGTTGATTGAGGTGTGCATCGCCCCTCCGCCGAATGATCTCCTCTCCTGGAGAATTGCTGATGTGGTGGACTCGGAGGGAGACTGGATCTGGTCTAAGTTCGACTCCTTTCTTAGCCTGGAGACCCTCCTTAATATTAGAGGTGTGAAGATTAGTAATCAGGAGGAGGATAAGGACAGACACTGCTGGGCCTTGACTAATAATGGTTCTTATTCTTGCAAATCGGCCTATGAAGCTTTTACCCCTAATAGGGCTGATCCTCCTTTGGAAATTTGGAAGTCCATTTGGGCCCTCAAAGTCCCCTACCGCATTAGGAGTTTCCTATGGCTGGGAGTCAAAGACAGGCTCCTCACGAATGCAGATAGACACAGAAGGCACTTGGCTGTATCTGGTGCCTGTAGCAGATGCAGCGGCCATGTGGAAACCTTGTGCCATGCTTTGAGGGATTGCCCGAATAGTAGAAAGGTTTGGGAAGGGGTCCTTCCTCACCACATCCTTCCTTCCTTTATGGGGTTCTCTGATATTGACTGGTTCTCTGAAGGCGTTAATGGGAATTTGTTGGCCAGTATGGAGCACGGGGCTATTCTCTTCGCTATTATTTGTCACCAAATGTGGAAATGGAGGAATGAAGAGTTATTTGCTGAGAAGACTGTCTTTATTCCTGACCTCCGGTTTTACTTCTCGAAAAAACTCTCTGTTATTACAAAGAGTTTTGAAGGAGAGCCCCTGGTTCACCCCTCCCCGGTTAAAGAGGTCCAGTTAGTTGGTTGGAGGAAGCCCAGGGAAGGGGTTGTCAAGTTGAATACGGATGGCTCCTGCCTTAGTAATGGCAGAATTGCTGCTGGTGGAGTTCTTCGGGATGCTGGTGGCGCCTGGCTGGCTGGGTTTACCCATAACTTAGGTACGGGCTCCTCCTTTACTGCAGAGCTCTGGGGGATCTTGTCTGGCATTAAACTCGCCATTCGCATGGGTGTTAAAAGACTTTCGGTGGAGTCTGACAATTTGGAGGCTATCAACAGGATTTCGGATAGACAGGATGTTTGTCTTAAGAGTCAGAATCTCATTAAAGCCATCTTGAGGCTTCGTCCTGCCTTCGATTCTCTTACCTTCTCCCATATTTATAGGGAGCAAAACCGCGTGGCGGATCGCTTGGCAGCTGCTGGGCATGGGGGGATGTTAGGTGTTTCTACCCTTTCCGTTCCTCCTTCTTTTCTGTTACCTTCTCTTCTTGAGGATAGGATTGGGGTCAGTCTTCCTAGACTGATCCCGGGTTAGGTTTTTGTTTGTTTGTTTTTTTCTTCCCTTCTTACCAAAAAAAAAAAAAAAAAAAAGAAACTTTGTGTCATTTGATATGTCAATTTCTGTTGGCAATGGTAACATTTGGTAAAGGTTAATATTAAAATTACATTATGTTATGAATGAAGATAAAATTAGTTTTTCCCAAACAACCTCGAGACTATTTGATACTTTATTTCTTCTAGTTTCTTATAATTGAAATCTAATAAAATCCCCAAAGTCCTTCCTCTTCATTAACAACATATGAATGTACAGTCTCAGGCTTTGCAGTTCTACACCAGTTTTACACTATTCATCTACCAAAACCTTCCAGCATCTCCAAACCTGATGCCCTCACCTCACCAATTATCTCACCCTGATATGATTCGAACTCATGGCCTCCCTAATCATATGTAAGCTCTTAACCACTAGGCTAAGAGCTTCACCACACAACTTACCTTAATATTAAAAAGGAAACAAATACTAAAAAAGGTGGTAAAAATATCAAGAATTATCTATTGATAGATTTGAAAATTTTCATATCCTTCAAATTAAATTTGATTAACAATGCTAATAGTTAAAGAGAAACTCCAATTACATTTATTAGTTTAATTGAATGCCAATAAAACTTCAATTATATTATTACAATTAGTTGACTACATTAGCTTTAGCTGATTATCTTTTTATTCAATTGATTTGACTAATTGTTTTGACTAGCTCTTTATGTAAATCTTTTTGGTAAAACTTAACTAATTACTAATAGTTATTTGTGGAAAAAAAACAATTAAGGACATTGATATTTTATTATTATTCTTATTATTTTCTTTTTTAATAATTCATATTTAAATGATGAGTTGCTAATAGACAAATGTAACTTCGTGCAAATACATAAATATTTATGTTTATCAATACGATTACAAATAATTATCTTGTAATAAATTAATGTTTAATATGTCATATTCTTCGTCGCATCTTAAAAAAACATCATATACACATGTTATAGCTTAAGTATTTACAAGAAAATTATTGTAAGTGTCTAATTTGGTACAATGGGTTGCATTTGGTCTAAAAATATAAATTACCTCCCATTGGGCTAGTTTTGTAAAAAATTCCTAAAAAATATAGGGACTTAGAAATTATTTACCCTAAATTTTAATTTATGAAAATGATAAGAAATTTATAGTAGCGGTTTAGAGAACACTAACCTGTGAACTGAAAGAATGACTCATAGCGTCTAAGAATGACTCATAGCGCCCGTTAAGAAATTCTCTATCCCTAATTTCTTGGAATCTATAGTTTATAATGAATCTTCTTTGATTTTTTAACCATTTTATTTGGTTTAAAAAAAAGTATACCTAGACCAACTTAATAATCTTGCAATAATGCTACAACTGTATCAAAAGAACCCGAGATTGGAGGGTTGCTAAGGGGTGGCACTGGCCCTCATCAAGTCTGGTGCTGGATCCCAAGCTAGATCACCTTAGTGATAATGATAATATATCAGATATTATTGTTTGGTTCGGTTCCATAATTTTTAGTCGGACCTTCATGACTGTAGTAGATGAGATGTGTGAATCTTGGGAAGAAACTTCCATAATAATCCAAAGACAAAGAATCATATTCTAACAAGGATTATAGAATTATATTATTTCTTATACATAAAATTTCTATCCTAAATTGGAGATAGTATGAGAGAGAGTAGATAGGAAGACTCTCCTATTCTAATTAGAACTATCCATCCTCTATAAACAGGGCCTTAATTCTACGGCCGTCAATTAGTTGGGGATTCCCCATCTCCGTTGGAGACCCGGTCCGTTGAGGATGGGGAATCTCCGTTTGTGATCCCCATGGGACGGGAATGGTTTTTATTTTATCCCTGATAGTCGGGGACGGGCCGGGTATGGTTATAAGTGTTCCATCCCCGTCCCCGAATGTCCCCAACGGGGATCCCCGACTAAATATCCGAATATTAAAAAAATAAACTAAAAAAATATATAGGTGATTTAGATAAATTAAAAAAAGATTGAGTTGTAACCTGGTTGCTTTAAAACGGAATATATTCTAAAAATAAATTAAGATAAAATCTAACTAGGTTGGTTTAAAATTAAAATGGAACCTATGCAATTAGGAGTAGAAATTATAAAATAAAAAAAATTGAAAGCTAATAAGTAATGCATGGACCCAGGATGGGGATTCCCCGCGAGGATGAGAATTTTAGCTAATCAAAACCTTCGAAACCTTAAAAAAGGTGGAGAAATTAAAAAGTTAAACGGGGATTGGTAGCCAAAATTTTCTCCATATGTTATTCGGGACAGGGACGAGGAATCCCCGATAGACCAGTGGTGAGGGATGGTTAATGCAATCCCCGCCCCGCCCCGACCCACCCCGTTTACAGCCCTTTAATTCCCTAAAGTATGTATTCATATTTTTTACATACTTAGATAACTTTAAAATCAACTTTTTGAAACTAGACCATTCATACTAGACCTGGCAATTATCGTGTTCGAGTCGTGTTCGTGTCGTGTCATTTCGGGTTCGTGTCAAAAAAGAGTAAACCCAAACCCAACCCAAAAACTTTCGTGTCAAAGTCGTGTTAACCTGTTCGGGTTAGTGTCGATTTCGTGTCGTGTTTTCGGGTTACATGTAATTTTGTTATGCATATATATTAATAATAACTCTTAAAAATATAAGAAGATATGGTACTGTTTTTAAACATTTTATATCATTTTTAGATTAGTATGTTAACAATAATTATCGAAAAGTTCGATAATATCATGTTAGAGGGTCATGTAATGTGTTTATAACAATTTAGGAAATTCAAATCAATATTTGCAATTAATAATTATAATTTTATTATCTGTATTAATAAAGTGATATAAAAAACACGAGAGAATATAACAATAATTTTCAATATCCGTGTCAGTTTCGTGTTTTCGGGTTGACACGAAAATGACACGAAAATTAACGTGTCATTTCGTGTCGTGTCAACTTTCGTGTCGTGTCATAAAACCCTAAACACTAACACTAAAAAAGCATGTCGTGTTCGTGTCGTGTCATCGGGTCGTGTGTTGCTTTGCCGGGTCTAATTCATACTGTGCACGTGTCATGAATCAAAAGGTACGAAGGTATTATTGGAATAATAATGTCTTTACATGTATATGACAAATCTCTTTAGCCTAAAAAGGCTTTTCTGGTCTCGACAGTGGGGTCCTAATATTGTCGGGTTAGGTTTCATAATCTTTTGTTAGACCTTCGTGATCGAATCGAGTGAGATATGTGAATCTCAGAAAGAAGGTTCCATCATATTTTGAAGATAATGAATCATGTTTTAACAAGAATACTAGAACAATATTATTTCTTATACAATAAAATTTTATCCTAAATTGGGAATATTATGATCCTGTTTGGGAATGAGTTGTTAGTTGTTTACATTAGCGGTTAGCTGTTTGCCTTTTTGTTTAGCTGTTTTGACTAGCTGTTTGTAAAACATGTTTGGTAAAAATTAGCTATTTGTAGTAAAATGACAAATAAGGACATTGTTATTTTAATGCATAAATACAATTTAAAACCATAAAAAATATGTTAAAGTATTTATTAATACATAAAAATTAAAGAACCATAGGAAATAAATACCAATTCATATTAAAATACATAATTACGTGTAGTATACAAATCCATATCTTCAAACAATAATGAAATTATATAATTAGTAATAATAGTTTAACCCACAATTCTCATTAACCTACAAAAAAAAACAAGAAATAAAATCAATTCATATAGCTAAAATAAAATGTTTAAGAACCACGTTGATGTCGTCTACTCCTCATCAAACTAGCACTAATGTCATTACGGACTCTGGTCATTTCGTTAGTACTCAAACGTTGAACTTCTTGTGTGGAATTATATTTAGCATCCGCAAATATTTCCGGAGGAATAAAAGTGGGATCTTCATCTATGATCCTAAATGCTGGATCTGACACTTTGCTTAATCTTATATAGTTATGCAATGCAAATGCCGCACAAACTATTATATTTTGATCTTGCAGTGAGTATTTAGGCACTTTGTCTAGTATTTTCCACCGTGCCTTTAAAATGCCAAATGCTCTTTCAATGCAACTTCTTAAGGAAGAATGATCACGATTAAATATTTCTTTACACCCTCCTGGATTAGCACCATGAAACTCCGATTGATGATATCTTATCTTGTGATAGGGTGTCAAATATTCTCCCCTTTCAGGATATCCTTTATCTACCAAGTAATATTTACCTAAATATGAAAATATACTCTTTATTAATATATGCATTAACAATTGTTAAATTTAAATGAATAAGGTTCATAAAATAAGGCTAATTACCAGGAGGAGGTTTTGGAAAATTTAGAGTTGGATTGCTAATAACATCTTGGAAAATACGAGAATCATGAGCTGATCCCTCCCAACCAATTAACACGTACGTAAAAAGCAAATCGAAGTCACATACCGCCATAACATTGAAAGTGGGTGTTCCTTTCTTTCCTCTATATCGCAATTGATCCTCCTCGACAATTATAACATTTATATGAGTACCATCAATAGCTTCAATGCAATTCTAATATAAAATAATTAAGCATAAAATCTTGACAAAGTCATTAAGTTCACAATATAATTTAAGAAAGAATAAAACTATAAATAATTACCTTAAAGTGTGGCATATATCGAGTATCATTGAAAACTTGTGGAGGAATTTCCTCAAACTCGGGATCTCTCGGTTTTAATATATCTCTTGACAAACCATCCATGACATCCAAAACTTCTTTAAAAGTTCTATTGATAGTTTCACCAGACCATTGAAACCGCTCTTGGACATCCTGGTTTGAGGCTCCTTACTAAAGATCCATACAAATAGACCCACTTTCTCTAAAATTGACATTTTATCCAAAACAAGTAACTCATATTTATGTTCTAAATCCATACACAATTGTCCAAATGTGTTTTGTGTCATCCTAAATATATTAAAGCAACGTTTTTCATGACCATTTAACAATTCTAGTATCCATTTTTCTCCCGTTTGGAATGATGTCATGCAAGGCTCCTTGTGTATGTAAGTTACATAATAAAGACAAGCATAACCTAATGTAGATGCCATGGAGTCCCAAAATGCACTATTTCTACACCTCTTCTGTATCCGATTATGTGTAGCGTACAAATCCATATCTGCAAACAATAATAAAATTATATAATTATGGTCATTAATCCATAAGACTCTTGGAACATAAAATTACACAAATATCTAACCAATAACACAACAAACAATGTTGTGTCCATCAATAATAATAATAAGTTGTAAGAAAATTAGATATTAGATACTATGCAAAATCATGATGCAACATCCATGAACATCCATAAACATCCATACAAGTACACATTTCATATAGCAAAAAGTTAATGTTTACATTCCAATAATAAAACTAGATCACTACAACAAATATCTAATATTGTGACGAAAATTCATCTGACAAAATAATTTTTGTCACAATTAATGTACTTATTGTGACAAAAAAATAATTAGTAAAAAAATGTGAAAATTCCAAATAAAATTATGACAAAATAATGTTTCGTCCAAATATTTATCACAATAAAGCACAAGTCAATTAATATTATGACAAAAAAAAAATTGTAACACATTTTTGTCATAAATACATAAGGTTGTGACAAAAATTCATACGTAAAAATAATTTTTTATCACAACTAATGTATTTATTGTGATCAAATAATAATTAGTAAGCAAAGGTAAAAAAACCAAAAGAAATCGTGAGAAAAAAATATTTTGTCGAAATATTTATCACAAGAAAGTAGAAATTAATACGTATTATGATAAAAACAAATTGCCACGTCATTTTTGTCATAAATGTATAAAGATGTAACGAAACATTCATACAATAAAATAACTATTTTCGCAATTAATGTACTTATTATGATAAAATTACAATTAGTAAAAAAATGAAAAAACAAAACCAAATTATGACAGTAATATTTATCAAATTAGACTAATCTATTGTTTCAGAAATCAATTTACAAATTTTCATATTTATTTGGGGATTAGAATGTGTCAGAGATTAATATAAGATACACGATTAAGCCATAATCATCTTGAGCTTTTAGTTCAAACGGTTCCATGACATGGTATTAGAGTTGCTTGGACCAAACGGTCGAGGGTTCGAGTCCTGGCAACCTCATAAATTTGTAGAATTAAAAACGCATGGCGGGTTGGGCCTGTGTTGTACACACTGCAAGACCAATGAGCATTTGCATGTGGGGATGTGTCAGAGATTCATATAAGATATACGATTTAGCGGGTTAGGCATGTGTTGTACACGCTGCAAGCCCAATGGGCATTTGCGTATGGGGGTGTGTATGTAATATTTTTCTTACTACATTATATATTTCACGGTTATTTAAATTTTGTCATAATAGCTAGATTAATGACAAATTATAGTTGTAACAATAATTAAAAACTAATTATGAGGTAATACAATTTTGTCACTAAAAACTTATTAAGACGGGCTTATTGTGACTAGGATGGTGACAAAACCCTTTGTAACAAGAAGTTTCTTATGACAAAAATATAACTTATTTTGACAAATTAAATTATCGCAACAAGCTTGAATTCTTGTAGTGGATACATATACCAAAAGGGAATAAAGTTAAGTTATTGTTTACATTCCAATAATAGAATAAGAAGGCCTACATTTCATACTAGATTAATTTGATCCATATATATTGATCAACCCTTGTTTGCATTGTTTTGCCCTCTTTGTTCGAACAAGAACTTTATATATTGAATCCTCGATACCTTTATCTTGAAAAGCTTTAAATTGTATATTTTTCTATAAAGAAAGACAAATGAAAATCAATTTAAAAGCAACCTAGTTTCTTTAATTTTCTACAATGTAAGTAATAAAGTAAGTATTTTTAATAAATATGCTAACCTCAAATTTTTTCTCCCACCACTCATTAGCACTGATTGTTCCTTTTATATAATCCCAACCTAATCCCGTCTCTTTTCCTTTTAGTGCTCTCCAAAGGCTCCATCTAGTTCTCATCCAATCCTGTTTGTGTTTCAATTGTTTATTGTCATATGCCAACTTTGTTCATTTGTAGAATTCCGACGAGAGCAACTTCCATGACATTCTTTGTAAAATCGTTGCACCATGTTTTCCCTTACTCTTTTCAGCAAATTCGATACACACATCACAGAATATGTGTAATGTTTCTAGACCAAATAGCTCGACTCGCTTCTCCTTGACCACCTTCACTTACCTCATTTGCCCTCTTAGTTTTTGGTGCCATCTTGTGCAAAGAGATTAAGTATAGTCACGCTTTTATGTTGTTAATGTTGCAAAAAAAAAAAAAGAATAATTGCAAGTGCTTTTCATGGACGCATATTTTTGAAATACATAATAGGTTTTCAAGAAAAAAAATTTCTATTTCAACTGTTTAAATATAGAAAGAACCAAAAACAATTCTTTTTAAAATACATAATAGGTTTCGAGGAAAAGCAATCAAGCATGCAAAAGTAAAGCAATTCAAGAAAACTTGCCTTTCCATGTTGAAAACAATATTGAAATTCAAGAAAAAAATCAATAATGTCTTCAAGAATCAAGCAACTCAACAATTCAAAAGTCAAAATGATAGCAGTAGAAAATATAAGATTAGTGACAGTCCTGCCCTGAATTTCTCGACTGTTACACCGGCTCACCCCCCAACCTTATCTTCTTGACGGCTCCTCCTCCACCGCCGGCCGGTGCTCCGTCCGCCATTCATTCGGTTTTTGCCGCCCGGTCCTCTCCTCGCTGAAGACTGGACACGAGTAGAGGAGATTCATAAATACCGGCTCACCCAACCACTTCATTCCGCCTGTTACTTCCTCCACCGCCGGCCGGTGCTCCGTCCGCCGTTCATTCGAGCTGCTGCCGCCGTCCGTGCGCCTGCTCCAATGCGTCGTCTGCTGATGCTGTCGTCTGCTCTTTCGCGCCGTTGTGCTACCGTTCGGTAACCCCTGTTCACGATTTTACTCTCTGTGATTTACTTGGTTGGACAAATGAGGGAACAATGGTGATAGTGCTTATGGATGTTGATTTCTGAAGTTTTATTTGGTTGGATAAATGAGGGAACAAATGTGTTAGTGCTTATGAAAGCTTGGGTTGTTATCTCTTCGGTTGAATCTTCCTCACCGGAATGTTGATGCCGATGAATTTGGAGTTTCAGGGTTTCCAGATGGGTATCAGATTGATTGAATCTTCCTCATCAGTGCTATGAATCTTCCTCCATTTATCTATGCTAAACAATGCTTCTGGAAAAGCTCCAATTGAGGAATTTTTACGGAAGAAAAGTTGAAGCCATGGATGAGCCCGTCGATCACGCAGCTCTTTTTTCCTTTGCTGCCCCTTGCAAAACGACACCAAAAACGTTTGTTAATGCTTTGAAATCCGACTCGAATACCACAGAAACTGTTCACCCTTGCCCTTCTGCACCTGTTATTCAAGACATTGGCGGGTTTAAAGCAATCAAAATCTCACAGCAGCTCTATGATAATCGTGTGGAAGCCTGTAAACATTCGGTTATTGGCAGAATAACCTTGGCTAAAGGTGATTTACCTTGGAAACATCCCGACCTTAAACTGAAACTCAATACTATATGGGGATTGAATATGAAGTGGAAATTGATCTCTCTAGGAAAAGGGTTTTTCCATATAATTCTCAACACTGCAGATGATTTGAATATAGTTTGGAGCAAAGGTGCTTTGGTTTTGAACCTGGGAATTCTACGTCTCTCTCCGTGGCAACCAGGTTTCGATCCTGTTAATCATAGAACAACGAGCGTGCAAATTTGGGTTCGACTTTACAATCTCCCATGGGAATTCTGGGATAAACAAATTATTGCTGACATTGCAAGAGTAATTGGAGTGCCGCTCCGTTTTGACAAGAACACAATTGACGGGGAGTTCGGTCACTTTGCAAGGATCCTGATTGATATAGATCTTTCCAAGCCTTTGCAGAAGGAGATTAGAGTTGACACTGATAATCTAATGGTTTGGGCACATGTATTTTATGAAAACTTGCCGGGTTTTTGCTCGGAATGCAATTCTGTGGGACATGTCACGGCTAATTGCAGAAGAGTGAAGGACAAAGGGAAGCCGGATAGCAAAGCACCTCTTGATAAAGGCAAAGCAATAGCACGACAGGAAACTAGGAAGGAGCCACCTAGACGCCACACTTGGCAATGTATAGAAGGGACCGAGTGTTCCAAAAATTGTGCCTTGGATAATACGGAACCAAATGCCTTGATGGAGCAGCCGATGCCGCCTTTTTCTCTTTCAAAGGAGAGTGAACTTTCTACTCCTCCAATTAACCCAAAAAAACCTCCTGAAATCGACCCTATTCAGCAGCAGACAAATGATAATGATTCATCGGATTGCGATGGGATGGAAGCGGCGTATGAAGGAGCAATAGCTAATGATGGGCAAATGGTTATTTTCGAGCCTCAGAAAGCCATGGAGCATACAATGCCTTTACAATCAATTTATAGCACTGATGAACTTCCACTTCAGGTGATGACCGCGACTGCAAAATCCAACTGGGTAGATGAATGTGATTCTGAAGAGGAGTCAACCAAATCTGATAAAGATGATAATGTTTGGACCCCGGTTACTTCTAAAAAGAAGAAGCGCAACAAGAATAAGAAACAGTAGCAGCAGTTGGTTCCTCTACGGACTTCAGGTAGAATTACCCAGTTACCTCTTCGTCTCCGATGATTGCTCTTTTCTGGAACTGCAGGGGCATTGCTAATGCCTCCACTCAGCGACGGCTGCGTAACATTTGTTTTGCTCACAAACCTGATGTTCTGTGTCTTGCGGAACCAATGGTTAGTTTCTGTTCTCTTCCTCCTACCTTATGGATGAATTTGAATATGGATTTAGTTTTTACTAATCCACAGAATTCTTTGTGGATCTTTGTCACATGTGATACTCCTGTTTCTTTAATTGTTAGACATGCACAACATATCACTTTTCATGTTACGGTTGATGATATGGAAGTTTCTCTCTCTGTTGTTTATGCTGCTAATTGCCCTATTGCTCGACGTGATCTTTGGGATAGTTTGATTTCAGTTGCTCAAGTTTGTTCTGGCCCTTGGGCAATGATTCGTGACTTCAATGTGGTGCGTGGTTCCCATGAGAAATTAGGGCTGCCCCCTAACCGGTCTGCTTGTGACGATTTTAATAATTGCATTGCTAACTGTGATATGTCTGATATTGTTACTAGAGGTGCTTTTTATACTTGGTCCAATGGTAGAAGAGGTGACCAACGTGTTGAATGTAAGCTTGACAGGGCGGTTGGAAACTTTAATTTTTTCAATGTTTGGACTTCTGTGCATTGTGTTGCTCTCCCTCGACACTGTTCCGATCACACACCTTTGCTTCTGGATTGTGCGGTCAACACTAATATTATCCCTCGATTTCGGTTTCTTCGAATGTGGATCACTGACCCGTCTTTACAGGATATTCTGATTTCTAGTTGGGCCGAACACACCCCTCCTTTGCATCCCATGCAGCGTTTGAGCTATAAGCTTCGACGACTTAGACCGATTATTCGGGATTGGAACAAAAAGAGCTTTGGACATTTGGGCATCAAAATTGAATCTGCTGCTAGGGCTCTTTCTGAGGTTCAGGAGCAAATAGCCAGAGAAGGTTTTTCTGATTTACTTCATCAGCAGGAGCTGCAAGCTCATGCTAACTATGAAGCGTCCCTTTTACAACAGGAAATTTTCTATAAGGAGCAAAGTAGAACCAAATGGCTTAAGGAAGGAGACCGTAACACGAATTTTTTTCATCAGAAAGTAGCTAGACGCAAATCCAAGATGGGGATTCGGCATCTGAGGATCAAAGATGAGCTTTGTTCTGATAGTAGTCTAATCGAACAACATATCTTGGGGTACTATTCGGATCTGTTTGCTGCCCCTGATATGGGGAATCGGGATTTTACTATTGTTAGGGACATTATACCTAATTTGGTGTCTGCTGCAGATAATGATATGCTTACAGCTATTCCTAATCCTGAGGAAGTTAAAGCTATTGTTTTTCAGATGGATGATCAGAGTGCACCTGGTCCTGATGGTTTCACTGGGGCTTTCTTTAAAACTTATTGGAATATTGTCGGTGCTGATGTTTCTGATGCAGTTCATAGTTTTTTCTGTTCTGGTTGGATATCTACAGGCTGGAATTCTAATCTCATGGTGCTTTTACCTAAGGTGTCAGATGCAATCACAATTGACCAGTTCCGTCCCATTGTCCTGAGCAATTTCTGCTTTAAGATTGTGACTAAAATCCTTGCTGCTAGACTTGCTATCATCGCTGAATACATTGTTTCTCCTCAACAATTCGGGTTTATTAGAGGCCGCTCTATTACTGATTGCATCTCTGGAGCCTCTGAAGGGGTTAACCTTTTAAACAAATCCACGTTTGGTGGCAATATGGCTATTAAGGTGGACATCAGAAAAGCGTTTGATACTATTGATTGGGATTTCTTGATGGAGGTTCTGGGTTCTTATGGCTTCAGTGATAAATTCAGAAATTGGGTGCGGAACATTTTTAACTCTTCTAGAATCTCTATCCTAATCAATGGGGCTGCCAAGGGTTATTTCTCGTGCACTCGTGGTGTTCGACAGGGGGACCCTCTTTCTCCTTTGCTTTTATGCATCGCAGAAGACTTTCTAAGCAGGCTTATCACGCAGAGAGTGGATATTGGGGCAATTCAGCCGTGTATGTATTCCAAGAATGTAAGTTTTCCTAGCCACCTTTTATATGCAGATGATGTCATTTTGTTCCTGAGGGCCACTAAACGCAACGTTAGAGCAATGACGGATATTTTTCATATTTATTCTACTCTGTCCGGTCAGAACATTAATGTGAATAAGTCCACTTTCTTTGTGGGGAACACTCTCTCCTCCTCTCGGGTTCTTGAGCTCCGGAATCTGATGGGGATGTCTCAAGGAAAATTTCCACTTAATTATCTGGGGGTCCCCCTTTTTCTAGGTGCACCTAAAAAGCGTTGGTTACAACCTACTGTAGACAAAGTTATTTCTCGTTTTGGGAATTGGAAAGGTAAATCTCTCTCCATGGGTGGCAGGCTTGTTCTTATTAATTCGGTAGTCAGCAGCTCCTTGCTCCATTCCTTTGCTGTCTATCGTTGGTCCCGTTCTCTTCTTAAAAGAATTAATCAGGCTATGCGGAATTTCTTGTGGTCCGGGGATATTCATTCTAAAAAGTTAATCTCGGTTGCTTGGAGTACGGTTTGCAATCCTCGGTCTGCCGGCGGTTTAAATGTCCCTAATATTGCCCACGTCAATACGACTATGCTCCATAAATTATCTTGGCGGGTTCTTTATGAGGACAACTTGATTCCTAAACTGTTAAGGGGTCGGCTTCTTACTGGGAACAATATTCCTAAAAAAATCATTGGCCGCTCGTCCATTGGGGTTTCTCTTCGTTTCAGCCTCATTGCTGTACGGAATAATATTTTTTGGAGCATCGGTGTCAATTCCAGGCTTGGTTTCTAGACAGATAATTGGATTATCCCGAATATTGCTACTCAATTGCAAATTCCTCTCTCTGCGCAAAATGTTTTGAAAGACAAGGTCTCAGACTTTATTGTTGATGGTGCTTGGAGACCTAACCTGCCGGTCAGCGCTAATATTTCTCTCTCTATTAACCAAGTTCGCATTGGTAGTCATGAGGACGATGTCTGTGCTTGGAAACCAAGCTCAAATGGAATTTTTACAGTGAAATCTGCTATGTCTATCATCCGTTCTTCACGTTCAGTTGATTGGACGCGTTTCATTTGGAAAGAATTTTTGCCACCTTCAAGATCTATTGTTTGTTGGAAGGCGATATTAGGGAAGCTTAGCACCATGGATTTATTACGAGAAAAAGGTCTCATAATAGCCTCGCGTTGCCCTCTATGCGAAAGGAGTGAGGAATCTAGCGCCCATATTTTTCTTCATTGCCCGTTTTCTTCACAGGTTTGGCGGAGTATCAGGGATGCTTTTGGGACCTCTGTTAATTGCACCTTGTCTATTAAAACTTTAATTATTTCGGCAGACCTAGCAAATTTCAGCAGTCAAATTTTTCAATTATGGAATTCGGCCATTGTTAGCGGTTTCTGGACTCTTTGGAAGGTTAGAAATGATAGCGTCTTTAATAATGTTAAACCTTCTATTATTTTCACATTGAAGACTATTTGGAAGTGTGTGAAGGAGGCTAGCATTGGAATGAAAGGGTATATGCATAGTACCGTTCTTGATAAGAAAATCCTGGACAATTTTGGAGTCAAGGGCATTGCTCGGCCGGTTCTTACTGTATTCTTTCTGAAATGGCAGCCCCCTCCTCAGCGGTGGATTAAAGTTAACACCGACGGGGCAGCAGGCTTGACGGGAGCGGGCGCCGGCGGAATTTTTCGGACTTGCCGTGGGTTTCCGTTAGCTTGTTTTGCGCATCATTTGGGGCAATAACAAGCTTTTATGGCTGAGTTGAAAGCGTTGACCATTGCTATCCTCAAAGCAGCCGAGCGGAATTGGTTTCCTTTGTGGATTGAGAGTGACTCAATCTATGCGATTAAGTTACTGAAATCGAGATCGAGAAATGTTCATTGGAGCATTCTTTCGGATTGGTTGATTTGTCTTGACATTATTCGTACTCGTGCAGTTCGAATTTCTCATGTGTTTAGGGAGGGGAATGCAGTTGCAGATTGTCTTTCCAAGTTTGCTGTCACAGCTACCTCTGACTGTTGGTGGAACTCATTTCCTTATTTTTGCTCTAATACTGTGTTTAGAGATGCAAATAGGACAAAATATTTTCGCTTTGTTAAGTAGGCCATTGCCTTGATTGTATTGTACTTTTCTTTTTCCTTTTAATAAAGTTTTTTGGTTTCTTGGTCGGGATTTGGTTGTTTGGTTGGTGCCAACCTAGTTGGGATTAACCTTCTTCCTTCCCTCCCTGAAACTCAGTTTCACTCACAAAAAAAAAAAAAAAAAAAAACTCTTTACATATAAGGAAGAACCAAAGCATAATTATTAATTTATCATATGTAAGTTTAACTATTTAAGAAGATTTCAAATATTTCAAATCCTAATTTGATCCGTGGGTGCCAATAAAGAATGAAAAAAAGTCCCAAAAGAAAGCAAAAAAGAAGGCCTAAATATTAATTAATTATCTAATTAACTGAGATAATCATAAGTGTATATACATATGAAGTTGTTTATATATATATATAGCTAGTAATTCAATAAACTTACATGCCACAATGAAGATGAAATTATTCTGGTTGCAGGTCGCAATTAACTAACTAAGTCGTGCAAGATAATTAGTGAATTAAGTCAACAAATAGAAATGCAGTAGCTATAGAATCCTGAATTAGTTGTAAATAAAGAGTAGAGGTGAGAAAATAGGAAGTGGCCTAGAGTAATACGGCTGCAATGCAGGCTGTATCCTAATTAATTAAACATATATAATAAAGCCTATATAGCCTGCATATGCATATGAATTATAAATAAATAACCAAACTTTTAGGAAATTAAGAAAGATGGAAATACATATGAAATTAGAATGAATGAAGAAGAAGATGTATTAATTAAGATGGACATCGTGCCAATTAAGTTCTATTTCTAATCCTAATCTGATCCATAGGTGCCAATTAAATCTGACTTTCTTTTAAGAAATCAGAGTTAATAATACTTAAACCATGTCTAATAACTAATTTAATTAACAAGGGATTAATTTGAAAAACAAAACCCAAAACTCATTCAAATATCAAATGAAAAACTAAATCAACTAAATAATCTACCTCTCGGTTGTAATACCCAAATTATATATATTAAGCTATTTACTTAATTGAATTAATTAGAAGGAGTTAAAGCTAAAGTATAATTACTTTTGGGAATTTTTTTAAAAAGATATTACAAATGTAGGGATCAAATTGTAATTTGATCATTATTGATCAAATAAGAAGCTGCAAATATACGCAGGTCTTCTTCTTCCTCAGCCTTCAAGATTTGTTTCCATTTCTCATTCTTCTCCAACTCCATTCTTCCTTATTTATTCACCATTTCTCACGATTTTTACACCGAAACGAAGCTCCCAACTCCAGCTACAAGTACATGTAAGTTTTATTGTGAGATTTTGAGTTTTTAAAAATAGTTTAGAGAGAGAAAATTCATCACTTTTGCTATTCTCTCTATTTCTCGGTCCTATGTTCATTGTTTTGCAATTATAACACCAAAAATGGACTCAGGGGGTCGATTTATCTATGGATATACTAGATTTTGATGCATGCAAGGAGTTTTGAGGTGTAATCGGAGCTACACCGAAAAAGGTAAGAAATCTAACCAAAGATTAATTTTCCGGTTGATTTTGGATGTTTTGAGAGTGATTATAGACTCCTAGAATCATAACAAACAAGGTGGTATTATTAATTTCTCAAAATAATCAACTTTAATTTTTCCGATAGGCGGATCCCGACCACCAGTGATATTTTCCGATGACATACGAAATAAGGACAGAAAAAAAATGTTTGGTTAACTTTAGAATGTTCTAAATATTATTTGGAGCAACATTAATTCTTGGACTTTGGCCAAATTCCTTACCGTTTAGTCTCTATAAATTATGAAAGTATATAGTTGGATGAAATTAAGGAAAATAATTAAGTCAGGTTAAAAATAAGGGTTGAAGGGAGATTGGACTAAGCATAATTAATTAATTATGCTCTTAAAATTATTGGTTAGTTAATTTGATTGATATAGATATTATGAAAATGAATTATAAGTATATATGTTTATATGTTATTTGATTATGAGTAATTTTGGAAGTAAAGTATTGGAATTGCTGACAGTTATGGAACTGTCGGATGATTGATGTCCAACCGGGTTGATAATTGCAGTCTATGGAGTACCGGTTTGGACTTTGAATATTTTTAAATATAGAAGTGTATTTTATTGCAGGGTTGAGCCTAGTTATTACTAGGAGGATGTTCGTTTTATAGGGGAGACTCTGCCGAATTTTCGATAGGCAGTCTGTAAAACGAGACAAAATAAATTTTAATATTTTCCTAAACATATATAAATTCTAAAAATAATATTATCTCTTTTAGATACTTAACTGGTAGGAGGAGCAGCAGTACCTGAAAATTTTCTGAAAATTAGGACAGTCGGCTAGGAGCAATTTGTGAGTTAATTATATGTTTTGCATTTTTAATTTAGCATTTGCATTCATAATAAATGATTTCATGATATTTCAAGTAAAGTATTATTTTTACTTATAAAAGTGTCTTATTGTTTATAATAATTTATACGTAATTATTTGTGGATAAATACGTGTTATGGACATGCTTCCTGGTGAGCGGCATCAGGACCTTGTGCGCACAGGTACTATCGGGTTATTGGATATTGATGATACTAATATTGTGGATGTTGTAATATATGGATAAGCTCGGTTGAGATATTCTCGGGTTATATGATATGTGGATTTTGGATTTAAGTGAGGCTGGGTACGGAATCAGTTGAGTTATTTTCGGTCCTCCAGCTAACTGGGCGTGTGGTCGGTTGAGTCATTCTCGGTCCCCCAGTTATTGGATATGAACGAAATAGTGATTATTGGTGGATTATTAGATTGGGTATTGAGGTTTAGGGTCCAACACACGTATTAAACCACCTATCTATTTATTTATAAGACAATTTTATGAAAAGCATATTGTGTGATCACTTATATTATTATTATTATTATTATTATTATTATTATTATTATTGTGTGTGACATAAATGTTAAATTACTAATGCATTGCATATATTTAATTCACTATGGGAGGTTTGACTCCTTTAATTTTTCAGGTGACTAGAAGTCTGTTGCAGCCTAATTTCTTTCTTCGGGCAGCACATCTAGCTTACTATGTATGACTATTTAAGAGTTATGTTAAAAATTTATATTCTAGACCGCAGTACCAGTTTGAGGATTATGTTTTGTGTTTCTTTTTGAAGATTTTAATATTAAATTATGTTAAGACTATTGGTAAGGTTGATTGTATATTATATTAAGGCTTGCTACGGGTTCCGGTAGCTTGAGCTTACCCGTTCCCTAGCGCCGGTCACGGTTCGAGGGATGAGTCGTGACAAAGTTGGTATCAGAGCCTAGGTTAGAGATTGTATGACCTAAGATGGTAGAAAATATGGATACTGCGGAAATAGGTTTCGAATTCGTCTTTGACAGTCTTCTTATAATTAAAGTTCAGCGTACCGCAAGAGTCTATTATTTTCTAATCCTTCCTTATTTATTCACATAATGAGACAATCGATATCTAAATTAGTTTAAACTGAACTAGTAAATGAACTAATTACACGTGATCTTGATTATGAGATTTTGTTCGCAAAAAGTGTAATAATTTATTACCCCAACTACCTCCTCGGAGATGAAGATATAAATTTAGAAGGCAAACGAACTAGCAGACTAAATAATTGGAATCTCATTTGAACCAACAAGTTCGGCAAGAAGAAATAATTTTCTCTAGAAATGCAGGCGATTTAAAATTCAATCAATTATTTTTCATTGTGCTTCGTCTATTCTATTAGTATTGCATTTCTCCTCAAACTTCGGCCTCCCAAACTGCTATTATATTTTCTTATGACTTGTGACTTCAATGCTTTACATTAAAGCTTATCTCATTTTGTCCTCAATTCCTACGTGCGACACATATATCCATAATTTGGTTCGTTTTCTTCCATGTCTCTAACAAACCTAGAATTTATTAACCCTATTGATCATGTACCTTACCTTTGTACCACCACACAACTGTTTACCTCAACTCAACTTGTATGATGATGTCACATATTACCCTATGGACTAATTAAACAAGTAGAAAAAAAATGCAACGACTACCTTACTATCCATATCGTAGAATAATATTTAAAGAGTGATATATGAGTATGGTTCAAAGATTATATTTAATCTTGAATGAAAAGTATGACATGGGCTAAATTTAAGAAATTAATTAATGAAGTCATCGTCAAAATAATAATAATAATAATAATAATAAAAAGTTTGTAACCATCAGAAAAAGATAATAATATCTATGGCATAAATGATCATGGTCTTTGTTATGTTACAACCAATAAATATTTCGTAAGTAGTGTGAGCATATATCAAATAATGTTCGCAATAAGAATTTTAACCTCCTTTTTCAACGGTCTTCATCTAGTGCAGTAAGCCAAACTTCTTATTCAAATTGGGAATCTTTCTACATCGTCTCAATTCCAGAATGTTTCATGGGATGCTATAATATTTTGGATCTTGGTGTTACTCATTCTTTTATTGCTTTGTGCTTTCCTATAAGAATAAATATAACTCCAGAAAAGTTAAGGTACTCCTTATCTTAACTACTCCATCAGTAACTCGGTGGAAACAGATCTTGTATTTTCTTCCTGTCATGTTACGGTAAAAGGAAGAAATCTACTAGCAGATTTGATTCTGTTAAATGTGATTGATTTTGATGTCATTTTGGAAATGGATTGGTTATCTCAATATTTTGCCACTTTAGATTGTCGCGACAAGGTGGTGAGATTGAACATACAGGGAGATGTTGAATTCGAATTCAAAGGCAATAAAGATACTTCCTCTTCGATTTTGATATAAGCTATAACAACTAGAAAGTTATTGCATAAAGGGTGTTAAGGATATTTGCCTTAGTCAAGGATACAATGGTAGATGAAGGTAAAGTAGAGAATGTTCATGTTGTTAATGAATTTTCATATGTTTTTCCCGAGGAATTACCAGGGTTACCTCTTGAAAAAGAAATTGAGTTTTGTATTCACTTAGTTCCTAGTACTACCCCAATATCCATGCCACCTTACAGAATGGCGCTAGCAGAATTGAAAGAGTTAAAGGAACAATTGCAAGATTTAATTGATAAAGGCTTCATTCGACCTAACGTGTCTCCTTGGGGTGCTCCGGTGTTGTTTGTTAAGAAGAAAGATGGATCGCTTCGGCTTTGCATTGATTATAGACAGTTGAATAAGGTGACAATTCGTAACAAATACCATCTTCATTGAATTGATGATTTATTTGATCAGTTGCAAGGTGCATGTTACTTCTCTAAAATTGATTTGCAGTCTCAGTTGAGAATCAAGGGTAAAGATATACCCAAGACAACATTCAGAGCACGATATGACCATTATGAATTTTTGGTAATGTCGTTAGGCTTAACCAAAGCACCAGCAACATTTATAGATCTCGTGAATTGGGCGTTTAAGCCATTTCTAGACCGTTTTGTGATTGTGTTTATAGATGATGTCTTGGTATGCTCATGGAGCAGGGAGGAACACGTACACCATTTGAGAATGATATTACAAACATTGAGAGAACATCAGCTTTATGCCGAGTTCTCCAAATGCGAGTTTTGGCTGGATTGTGTGGTTTTCTTGGGGCAGGTGGTGTCCAAAGATGGAATCCAAGTTGATCCTAAGAAGGTTGAAGCAATCACCAATTGGAAGAGACCGACTACAGTGATAGAGATTTCCTAGTTTCTAGGTTTATTCGATTATGTTAGGAGATTTGTTCAAGATTTCTCCAAGGTAGCAACACCTTTGACAAACCTAACACAGAAAAATGTTCCTTTCGTGTGCTAGGAAGCATGTGAGAATAGTTTCCAAAGGTTTAAGGAATGCTTGACTTCAGCACCAACACTTATCTTACCAACTGGATCAGGAGGATTCACTATTTATTACGATGCATCTAGAGTTGATATAGGTTGTGTTTTGATGCAAAATGGTTATGCTTCGAGACAATTAGTGAAGCACGAAAAAAAAAAATTACCCAACCAATGATTTGGAGATGGCAGTAGTGGTTTTTGCACTAAAAATATAGAGGCATTATCTTTATGGAGAAACTTGTAAGATCTACACTGATCACAAAAGTGTTAAGTACATATTCCAGCAAAAGGGATTTGAATTTAAGGCAGAGACGTTGGATGGAACTTTTGAAGGATTATGATTGTGCCATTTTATATCATCTGGGTAAAGCTAATGTCGTGGCAGATGCTCTAAGCATGAAATGTTCAGGAATTTTAACGCATATTAGCTCAGAAAGAAGGGCTTTGATTAAAGAAATGCACGATCTGTATGATTTTGGAGTGCAACTAGAGTTGAATCATAATGGCACATTCTTAGTCCACTTTAAGGTTAGATCGGTGTTACTTGATAGAATCAAGGTAGCTCAAACAAGAGATCTTCAATTGTGTAAGATTGCATATGAATTGAATGATGGTGAGGCTCGAGATTTTAGAACTGATGATGGTGAATGTCTACGACATGGAGACCGATTATGTGTTCCGAATGTAGATAATTTAAGAAAGGAGATCATGGAAGAGGTGCATTTTGCATCTTATAATGTGCATCCGGGTTCTACTAAAATGTATCAATATCTTAAAAAGTTGTATTGGTGGAATGGTATGAAACGAGATGTAGCAGAGTTTGTATCTCGATGTTTGACTTGTCAACAATTGAAACTTGAACGTCAGAAGCTTCTCTGATTATTACGACTACCCCATAATGGAAATGGGAGCAAATAGCCATGGATTTTTGTAGTTTGATGGCCTCGTACTATGATCAGATATGATTCAATTTGGGTGATATTTTGGTCAATCCATTGTGTCAGGCAGAGGCTCGTTGTTACTGTTGGGGTTTAGTGTCATATAGACAATTGTTCTAGGATACAAACTTAATGTAAATGAATTGTTCTTTATATCATTTGTTTAATGAGATATATGTTTTATAACTATATAAAGGCAATCCCTTTTAAGCACTAAATAAAGTCTAATAAAAGGAAATCCGTAAGTTTACTTAAAGTGATTATAAAGTGTTCATACAAGCATGAAGTGAGACAAAACTTTATAGTAAACTGATAAACTTAAAACCACCCCAAGTCAAGTGATATGTTTGGGATTGACATATCACTGTTGAGACTTGTATGTAACAATGTCTTCTGTCCGACAGAAAGCTGATCTCACAAGCTTCATATATATAGATATCTGGACAGTTACATAGATCCGATGAAACGTTGTTCATTAGGATTGGGGATCCGATTTGAGATAACAGGATGGGTAGATTCATCATTGTCACCTGTTCATCTCATTGGTATTAATAGGTATAACTAATCCTCAGACTCAAAGGAATATTAATTGGTATTCTGGATTACGGAATGTGATGCTTTGACTCTGGTGTAACACGATCCTTAACAGAGATGACTCTGGGGTGTGAACAGTAGACGTTGGGTATCACAGGAAGTAATTGCGGAGTCGTTATATATTGGATTGAGCATTTATCACTCCCGATAAATGGGAGATACATCCATGGATCGCTTGTGGAAGACTCGACTCTAAATCCTTGCAAAGTGATAGCTTAAGAGTAAGAAATACAGATTTCACTTAACCTATTTTTTTGAGTTGACTCGGCCTGTACAAGTAAAACGAACGTCTCGCTATATGTGACTTGACATCACCCATAGTCATAAGATTCAGTTCAAGGATGTAGTTGATAAAGGATCGAATTATACTGTAACTAATACGGAAAGGTTAACGATAGAATCAACCTGTCTTCTTATAGCTCCGGGGGAATGATTACGGACTTGCTAATCACATACTCTGTACATCATTCCGTTATGCAAAGATTAAATATAATTCTCTGAAAATTAATTTAATAACGTTGCATACGGTTAGAAGCAATAAGAACCTAATGGATCACACATAAGACTTGGAACCTAAAAGAGAGATAGATGTTAATTAATTGATAGAAGCACAATTGAGCCCAATAAGGCCCATGGACATAAGGGGGTCGAAATTCATGTAGTGATATACATGAATAATTAATTTGATTTTGTTAATCCTAATTAGATTAGGAATATGAATTAAATTAATTAAGAGATAATTAAGTTAGGAGTTTTAATTAGATTAATATACTCCTATTATTATCCAATAAAGTTATTATTATTATCCTTAATATATTAGATATATAGTGAGATAATAATTAGGAATTCTATTCCGAATGGAATTCCTATTCAGTAACCTAATTCTATCTAACTAGGGATTAGATACAAGAGATTATAAATACCCCTTCCCTTGAGATTTTCGAAATCCAAGCAAGCCATACCCTACTTGTGATTTTCGAAATTCACCTAGTCCAAGAGAGAGAAAATTCAACACCCCTAGTTCGAGGACGAGATTTCTCTACGGCTTCGTTTGATCAATTGATTTTCATCTATTTCTTTTATCATTGATCTTGTGTTGATTAATTAGAGGCAATCTACTTTGGTTGCTATTCAACGGTTGATACTAAATTAATCTTCCCGTGTTTTATTTCGTGTTTGGGAACTTGAAGAAGAAAAACAAACAAAAGGGAGAAATTCGTTTTACTACTCCTACATCAGGTCAGTTCATGATTTCGCGGATTCCCGGAGATTGAACCGTCGGATCGTCGCGATTTTTGGACAGGAGCTTCTAGACATATTCTTCCACGTTTCCACCAAAGGGATTGTCGTTCGGAGGTCTGGAAGGTATGTTTCGGATAGGGGCAGATTGGTAGACAATTTCTATCTCTTTTGAAGTTGTGGGCACTTCGTTTGCAACGGTAGATAGAACTTCTAAAAAGGTATTTCTTCTTATCATTCTTTATATGAAATAACGGTTAACGGATCTTGTGGTTAAATGGAAATAGGTTAAAATTTTTATATTTCCGCTGCTATATCTTAGCCTAATTTCCAACAGTTACTTCAAAATTTTGGGAAAAACTCCAAAGTGCTTTGGGCACTAGGTTAAAATTTAGCACATCTTTTCATCCACAAACAGATGGTCAATCTGAAAGAACAATTCAAACGCTGGAAGATATGTTGAGAATGTGTGTGTTGGACTTTGATGGTTATTGGGATATACATTTTCCTCTCATTGAATTTGCATATAATAATAGTTATCACTCAAGCATTCAAATGGCTCCTTATAAAACAGTATGTGGTAGGAAGTGCAGATCTCCCTTATGTTGGGAAGAAGTTGGTGAAAGGAAGCTTTCTGGTGCTGAGATAATACAAATAACTTCTGAAGAGGTTCCCATCATTTGTCAACGATTACAAACTGCCTTTAGTAGGCAGAAAAGCTACGTGAATCCAAGGAGGAAGGATGTGGTATTCGCGGAAGGGGACTATGTTTTTATCAAAGTGTCATGAATGAAAGGAATCATGAGATTTGGAAAGAAAGGAAAGTTGATACCTAGATATATTGGACCATTTGAGATTTTAAAGAGAATAGGTAACTAGCATTGCCTTCTAACTTATCACAAGTTCATCGTGTGTTCCATATATTAATGCTAAGGAAATATGTTCCTAATCCTTCTCATGTTCTATAACCTCAAGCGATAGAAGTTAGTGAAGAATTATCTTATGAGGATCAACTAGTGGCAATAGTGGATCATCAAGTTCACCAACTTCGATAAAAAGTCATCCCAATGGTAAAGGTGTTATGGAGTAATCATTCCTTGGAAGAGTGCACTTGGGAATCCGAATTAGAGATGCAGAACAATTATCCTTATCTATTACAAACATGAGGTTAGTCCTTCAATTTTAAATTCGAGGACGAATTTCTTTAAGGGGGGGGGGGGGGGGGGGGAGGGGAAGAATTGTAATACCCCAAATTATATATATTAAGCTATTTGCTTAATTGAATTAATTAGAAGGAGTTAAAGCTAAAGTGTAATTACTTTTAGGATTTTTTTTAAAAGATAATACAAATGTAGGGATCAAATTGTAATTTGACCATTATTGATCAAATAAGAAGCTGCGTATAATATACGCAGATCTTCTTCTTCCTCCGCCTTCAAGATTTGTTTCCATTTCTCATTCTTCTCCAACTCCATTCTTCCTCATTTCTTCACCATTTCTCACGATTTTTACACCGAAATGAAGCTCTCAACTCCAGCTACAAGTACATGTAAGTTTTATTGTGAGATTTTGAGTTTTTAAAAATAGTTTAGAGAGAGAAAATTCGTCACTTTTGCTATTCTCTCTATTTCTCGGTCCTATGTTCATTATTTTGCAATTATAACACCAAAAATGGACTCAGGGGGTCGATTTACCTATGTATATTCTAGATTTTGATGCATGCAAGGAGTTTTGAGGTGTAATCGGAGCTACACCGAAAAAGGTAAGAAATCTAACCAAAGTTTAATTTTCCGGTTGATTTTGGATGTTTTGAGAGTGATTCTAGACTCCTGGAATCATAACAAACAAGGTGGTATTATTAATTTCTCAAAATAATCAACTTTAATTTTTCCGATAGGCGGATCCCGACCACCGGTGATATTTTTCGATGATATACGAAATAAGGACAGAAAAAAAAAAATGTTTGGTTAACTTCAGAATGTTCTAAATATTATTTGGAGCAACATTAATTCTTGGACTTTGGCCAAATTCCTTACCGTTTAGTCTCTATAAATTACGAAAGTATATAGTTGGATGAAATTAAGGAAAATAATTAAGTCAGGTTAAAAATAAGGGTTGAAGGGAGATTGGACTAAGCATAATTAATTAATTATGCTCTTAAAATTATTGGTTAGTTAATTTGATTGATATAGATATTATGAAAATGAATTATAAGTATATATGTGATAACTTGCTGGATCCGCTTTGATGTTCTTTGCCGGAGTTACCTGCAAAACAAAACCGGAGACAGGATCTCCGGGAAAACTCTCCGACGATCAAGTCAGTTTTTGTAAGAATGAGTCTATAATTTAGCAATAGCTCTGTGGGAAAAAATGTGAACGTACCTTCCCCCTTATTCTTAAGGCCTTTTATAGGTATTTTTGGGTAACCGCCGAGGGCGGTTACTCCTTAGTGGGCCACGTTCTGAGGGCGGTTCCCCCTTTTTAGGCCATGTCCCTTTCGTGGTCTTCATGGCAACGAACGTGGTTCTGAGTGGGAGTCTTGTCGCTCCGTTTAGGAATTAGGGGCGGTTTACTCGCTGCGCCCGCTTCCTTCATTCGGGTCCCGTCCAGTCTTAGCCCATGGGGCTTTAATATGGGCTAGGCTTGCGAAATGAGTATAACCCGTTTTGGGCTTCGCGGGTTATCACATGCCTCCCCCTTGGTCTAGCAAGAGCCCTTTTAGGGTCTTTTTATAGGGGACGCTTCGTCTTTGTCCGATTATTTCAAAGTTTTTGAATTTGTGCATTTCCCCTCTTTCGTTTTCTCCGGCGTCGTCCTTTTAATTCCGTTACTTCTTTTCCGGCGTTGACTTCTTAATCCCGTCACTTCACTGTGTTGTCTTTTTCATGTAAGTTTTTCTTTTCACATTTGCTCCTTGTTCGGCTTTTTGCTTCTGTTTTCCTTTTATTGATCATGTCAGACCTCGATTTCGCGCCGTTTGACGACGATTATGTCCGCGAGGTCTCTAACGAGGTCGAAGAGATGGTTGAGGAAGCTTCAACCAGCTCTCCTGGGTGTAATTCTCATCCCGCCGACTTCCTTCATCTGGCGAATACAACCGACGAGGGTTTAGGTTTTGACCCTAAAAAGTTGATTCCGCCACCTGTCCCAACCCCTCGTTTGTTACCCAAGAAGGACAGGTCGGGAAGTCTGGTTTGTCAAGAGACAATCGATGATTTGCGGGAGCATTATCCCTGGCTCCGAGGTCTCGAGACGATCATTCCTGGAGGATAGGGGGCCGGGCGATTACCCAAAGGGGTACTTCACTGTTTTCGTGGCCCAGATTATCTGCGGCTTCACTTATCCGCTGGCGGATGAGATTGCTTCCGTCTTAGGCGGTTATGGAATCGCGCCCGGGCAACTGCATCCTAACGGCTGGGCCGATTTGACTCTGGACAAATTTTTGGCGGATTGTTTGGAGGTTCCCTTTTCGCTCAAGATCTTCTCCAAGCTCCACCATTTCAAAAGCTCGGCGGGGTATTTCACTTTCATCCGCCAGAGCGGATACTATGGTTTTGACGAGAAGCTGAACAAGATCCGCGAGTGGGATCGATCTTACTTTTTTATCAAGTTTAATGAGGAAAACCTGAACTTCCTTCATTGCTGGAGCCGACCCAACGTAAAGAGTTTGAACTTCGGGTATCCCAGCCAGGAAGAATCCGCCGTTATCAAGTTCCTGAAGAGCACTCCACCTTTTGTATGGACATACGATCAGGCCTTTCATATGCTAAGGAGCCGAGTAGCGATTGCATACCGCGAGGGGGATCGCGTTGTCTATATTCCTTATCGCGTTTTTGTGCAAGGTACTTTTTATTTCCAAGTTGATGGTTTCTTTTAACCCTTTGCAGGGGTGATCCTTTATCTCAAATCGCTGCAGATCGGGAGGCCAAAGCCCTGGCGAGAAGAAAGAAGCGGATGACGGAAACCGCTTCCGTTGTAGGGGCGGATCCTTCTGGAGGGACGATTCCTTCTATTGGGGCGGCTTCCCCGGTTAGGGCTTCCGCTTCACAAGGTCCTGCCTCTGCCTCCGAGGATCTTCCTTTAACTAGGAAGCGGAAGATAAGTGCGGATACAGAGTCCTCTCGTTCTAAAAAGAAGAACACTTCTGTGTCCCTGACTGTTGGCGGCGCACCTGTATCCGCCTCGTCTAAAGGAAAGAGCAGTACCCCCATTCACGAGGTATCTTGATCTACTCCCTCTCGTATTGCTGCTTTTTCCTCATGAGCTATCTGCCACTCCTTGATATTTTTCTTTATGCTCTTGCAGCCAATCCCCGATATTAGCGGATGGTGGACTAGGACTTTCGGCCTGGCCGTGAACTTCTCTTGCAAGGATATTGTATCTTCCATATGTAATGTCCTCGGGCGACTTCCCTCTGCCTCCCATGTGCGCGAGCAAGTATCGCTCCCTACTGCTGTGGAAGGGATCGAGAAGCGTTCTGTAGAGGTATATTATTGCTTTGTCCTTTCGCTTTCAAATATCTTGTGTTCATTGTAACCGCATATTTCTATTCGCCCATTTTTATTTGTGAGACGTGTTATATGCAGATTATCAATTTCGCTGAGGGCATTCTCCGAAGGGATGCAGAGCGAGCCCAGGAGTTGGAAAGTCTTGGTACGGAATTGGCGACTCAGAAGTCGCTTTATGATGATGTCCAAGGGAAGGTGAAGGTCCTAGAGGGCACCTGTCAGAAGGCCGTGGGCGAGAAGGAGGAGGCCCTTAAATCCCTTCAGGCCAAGTCCGATGAACTGCAAAAAGCCCTCGACGACCTAGCTGCTTTCAAGGAGGCCCAAAAGAAGAGGGTTGAGGAGATTTTGGCTGAAGATGGCGCCCGCATCTACTGGTATGGGGAGCGGATTCATGCGGCTTATGAGCACGGGCATCAGGGTCTAGTACTTAACCGCCCCAAAGTTCCCATCCCTGAAAAGGATTTAACTGGGGAGTGGGATAAGCTGGAAGCCGAGGATGCTGATATGGATGAGGTACTCTTCTTAGATTGGAAGAGTCTTCAGGATCCTCCGATTAGCTGCGAGATCCCTATTCAGCCCGCGAAAAGAGAGGCACCCCAAGCCGTTTCTCAACCTGTGCAAGAGGTACCCCTCACCGAAGAGGTTACTGAAGCGGTTACCGATTCAAGGGTCGAGGATTCGCTTGAAGTAGATCCTCCTATCGGAGGAGATGAGGGAGTTGCCGCAGTCCAGGAGGGCATTAGGGGCGAAGGAGAGGAAGCTGTAGCGTAGCTTAACTTATATTTGGACTTTTGTATGTAAAAACCATGTAACAAGCCGCTCTGATATATATATTTTCTTTCGGTTGTTGGTTTTCATATGTGTGTGATTGTCACTTTTTTGCCCTTTATATGTGCCCTTTGTCTTTTTGCCGACTCCATATTTGTGTTTCTTCATAGCTAGGGTGGCCAGACCCTTTTTGCAATTTTGAGTACTCGTTTATCCGCTTAATTTTATGCCTTAACTTATAATTCTTCTTTCGAAAATAATCATAAGTTTTGATCATAAGGTTTTGCGAGTGATGCGTAATCATGCATCCGCCTTTCTTTAACAGGCAACACGTTTATGTGTTTTTGATTTTAACCCTAAGGTTTTTTGATTTTAACCTTAAGGTTTTTTGCGAGTGATGCGTAATCATGCATCCGCCTTTCTTTAAGAGGCAACACATTTATGTGTTTTTTGTAAGGAATCCGCGTTTTGTTGTAACATACTGAGTGAATGGAATAACTTTTATTGATGACGAGAAAAAGTTTATTACATATGTACACCAATTGTGCGGGATCGAAGCCTCATTAAAACCTTTTATCAGAAAACCCAGTGGGAAAAACTCATAAAAGGAAAAAGAGTACTCGTCATTTCCTCGAACTACTCGGCCTTTCTATATAGGCGTAGATTCTCTAGATTCCAGGTGCGCGGGAGCTTCTTTCCGCTCATTTCTTCTATTTCAAAAGTGGCTGGTCCCAGCTTCTTGGATACTTTGTATGGTCCGATCCAGTTGACGCCCAGCTTGCCTTTGCCATCTCTGGATTGTATTTTATCCGCTTTTTTCAAGACCAAGTCGTTTTTGTTGATTATTACTTTTCGCATTCTTCTGTCATGGTATTTCTTGATTCTATTGCGGTACATTGCCATTCGCATGTAAGCTTTCTCTCTTCGTTCCTCCACAGAATCCAAAGCATCTCTGATGTTGATAGGATTTTGTGTGTCGCAATAATAAATTGTCCGATCTGTGGGCGACTTGATTTCAACAGGTAGGACTGCTTCGGCTCCATAAACTAGCGAGAAAGGTGTTTCGCCTGTTGCTGTCTTTACAGAGGTTCTGTATGCCCACAACATATGGGGTATCTCATCCGCCCAACCTATTTTTTTGTCACCTAGCCGCTTCTTGATGCCTTGAACCATGGCCCTGTTGGTAACTTCTGTCATACCATTTGACTGGGGATGGTTTACAGAAGAAAAATGATTCTTGATTCCCATGCTTTCGCAGTATGTTTTGAACTTGGCACAGTTGAACTGGGTGCCATTGTCGGTTATAAGCTTCTGCGGGATCCCAAATCGCATGATAATGTTCTCTCGTAAGAACTCGATCATTCGCTCAGGTGTTTGTGCGGTTACTGCCTCCGCTTCTACCCATTTACTGAAGTGGTCTACTGCGACTATCAAATACTTCCTTTTCTTTGTTGTTTCTGGGAATGGGCCCACTATATCAATTCCCCATGTTGCGAATGGCCACGCCGTCATTATAGTGATTTATTCAGCTCCGGGAACATGCTTTTCATTCGCATGGATTTGACAGTTGTGACATTCCGCAACCATCTTCTGGGAATCTTCCACCACCTTGGGCCAGTAGTATCCCAGCAGTTTGACCTTTCTTGCCAATGCCGCCGAAGCTTTGTGCGTGCCACAAATTCCTTCGTGTAGTTCTCGCAGCACATAGTCCCCTTCATTGCGACTAACGCATTTCAACCATGGACATGTGTACGATTTCCGATACAAAGTTCCATCTCGTATTGAGTATCGTGCCGACTGCCCAATTATTTTTCTGGCTAAGCTCTTATCAACCGGTAAATCTCCCTGCTCCAGATATTGACGGATCGGCATCCGCCAATTTTCATCGTCTTCCAGTTCCTCGATGATCATAATCTGATCAACCTCGAAAGCTGGTGCCGATTTTATTTCCAAGCTGCATGCTTTTTGACTCCATGGTTCTCTACTTACCGCTGCCTTTGCCAATTCGTCAGCTTTTGCATTTTGGCCTCGTGGAACATGCACCATCTCCCAAATGACTCCCTTGTGCGTTAACTCTTGTGTCAATCGGCCGACTACCTGATGGTATTTTATGAGCTCCTCCTGTTTCACCAGATAATTTTTTGTGATCTGGTTTATCATGAGTTTGGAATCGCTGTAGATTACCACTCTTTCTGGGGTGAGTTCATTGAGCAACTTCAATCCGCATATCATTGCTTCATACTCTGCGGCATTATTGGTAGTTTTGAAAGTTAATTTTGCTGCGTAGCACAGGCGGATAACCTCCGGACCTTTGATGACGATTCCTAGCCCAGCTCCGTTTGCAGATAAGGCCCCATCTGTGTACATGCTCCACTCTTCTTTTTGTGCCTTTGGACATTCATCATCATCCCAGGTGAATTCGTTCACGAAGTCGGCGAGCACTTGGCTCTTTAGTGCTGGTCTTCCTTCATAACGGATATCGAATTTGCCCAGGCGAATTGACCATTCCATCAACCGGCCGGATGCGTCAGGTTTCTGCAGTACCTTTTGCACTGGGATGCCAGTTCTCACAATGATAGTATGCGCCTGAAAGTATGGTTTCAATCTAGCCGCCGTGGTTATCACTGCGAGGGCCATTTTGTCCAACTTCGAATACCGGAGTTCTGCATCCTTCAGGACTTTGCTCACGTAGTACACTGGATATTGTTGCCCTTTTTCTTCTCGCACCATCACAGTGCATATCGCCATGCTGGTGACGGATATATAAAGAAACAAATCTTCTCCATCTTCCGGCCTGCTCATTAAGGGTGGATAACATAGTAATCGCTTTATCCCCTCAAATGCTTCTTGACAATCCAGCGTCCATTCAAAGGACTTGGATTTTTTGATGGCATTGTAGAAAGGTAGACATCGCCTAGCTGAGCATGAGATGAATCGCCCTAATGCCACCAACCGCCCGTTCAGTCTCTGTACTTCCCTTATGTTCCTTGGCGTCTTCATCTCCATTACTGCTTTAACCTTCTCAGGATTCGCCTCAACCCCTTTGCCGCTAACAATGAAACCTAGGAACTTTCCCGCTCTTGCTCCGAATGTGCATTTCTCTGGATTCAATTTGAGGCCATATTTGATCAACACTTCTAGGATTTCTTTGATATCCCGCGGGTGGTCTTGCATTTTCTTGCTTTTGATGATCATGTCATCAACATAGATCGAGAAGTTCTCGCCGGATTTGTCTAAAAATATCTTGTTCATCATCCTCTGGTATGTTGCTCCCGCGTTTTTCAATCCAAAGGGCATCACCTTGAAGCAATAAGTCGCCTGGTGAGTTATGAATGATGTTTTGATTTCATCCGCCTTCTCCATGGGTATCTGATGGTAACTGGATTTCACGTCGGTGAATGATAAAGCTTCATATCCTGCAGTTCCATCTACCAATATATCAATGTTAGGAAGTGGATACATATCTTTCGGACATGCTTTGTTCAAGTCTTTGAAGTCGACACACATTCTGTACGTTCCACTCCGGATAGGTGACTTCTCGAATTGCATCTGACTTTAGCAAATCCGCCACTGCTTTTTCAATCGCCTTTTGCCGCTCAGGAGCGTGTCCCCTCTTCTTTTGCCGCACTAGGGTTGCCCCTTTGTCTACATTCAACCGATGGGTTGCTACGTCTGGGCTTATTCCTTTTAACACTTCATTTGGGGCTGCAAATGCCGACTCACATTGGATCAATACCTCGGTAATGGCCTTCTTTGTTTCCTCTGAGAGTCCAGCCGCTATTCGCACGTTCTTGTCATTCGAGATGGCGAATAGTTCCGTTTCTCCCAATGCTTCCGCCGGGAGCTTCTCTTCGACTTTATCCTCCTCTTGCGGTTTTGGTTCAAGTGATAATGTATAGGCCTGTTGAGATACAAGTTGATCACCTTCAAATATGACTCGCCCTTGGTGTGTTGGCAAATGTAACGTTAAATGCTTCATTGAGATGAGCGACTCCGTCTCCGACAGGAATGGCCGTCCCAGAATTATGTTGTAGGCCAGTGGGAGATCAACAATTGCGAATTCTAAATCACCTCGCCATTTTAGATTCTTATCGCCCATTTCTGCCTCCAACACCACCTGCCCACTTGTTTGGGAGGATTGACCCCCAAAACCAGTTACATCCATGAAGGTGTGTTCCACCCGCTCGTCGTTGATTCCCAACTTGTTGAATGCTGCCCGGGTAATGACATTGCAAGAACTGCCTGTGTCGATAAGGACCCGTTTGACGTCCCATCCTTCAACGGCCATCGTGATCACCAGGGCATCCGCATGTGGCTCCGTGATTCTCGCAAATGAGTAATTGAGGGCATTCCCCCTATGTGTATTGCTCTTTCGCTGTTCACGGCGAGTTCTTTTTGTTGGAGGCTCGTAGATTCCGCCTGCTATCACGTTTATCACCCCTTTCTTCTGCTTCTTTTCTGGCCGTGTTTCTCCCTCATGCGGGAGCGTTGTTTTCTCATCAGCTGTATCTTTTCTTACAAATTGATTCAGCTTGCCTCTCTCGATCAGTTTTTCTATTTCCTTCTTCAGTTCGTAGCAATCATCTGTGTCATGGCCATTCAACCTGTGGAACCTGCAATATTTGTTAGGATGTCGCCCCAAACTGGTTCGACCTTTTACCTCGGGGAACCGAACATCCTTCTTTAGGGGGCTCTTTTCGATCCAAAGTAACACCTCCTGGCGAGTCGCGTTTAGTGGCGTGTGATATCCTCCACCTTGAAAGGGACGATCGCCTCTTCGAACAAAATTACTTTTGGACTGGGTCTGACGCCGACTGTCCGAAGTGGTTCTAGCGGCATCTCTTTCTCGCCGAGTTTGGGCCCTATGTTCCCTGTTGACATCATCCACTTCCATGAATTCCTTTGCTATCTTCATGAGCTCGGCTACAGTGCGTGGTTTGTTACGGATGATTTCTTCCCGCATGCTCCAATCTGTGGTTCCATCCGCCATGATGTTGCGAATACTCACGATATCTGGGTTCTGCAATCGCACCAGGATATCGTTAAAGGCGACAACAAATTCCCTTAGGGAATTATAGTTCCTCTGTTTGATCTCCTTCAGCTGCCTATCTGTCACATCTGCTGCTTTACAGCCCACGAACTTCGCACAGAAATCCCGACTATATTGTTGCCAATTGTGAATAGATTCTGCCGGTAAAGATCGAAACCAATCAGATGCCGCACCGTCCAAAGTTGTCGAGAATAACCTGCAAATTATGCTTTCGCTTGCCCCTGCAACATCCATTAACTCTCTATAATTCCTGACATGAGCCTCAGGGTCAGAATTTGGATCCCCATAGTATTTTGGTATAGCAGGCGCTTTGATTCTATGATTTGGAATGAATTCCCGTAACGAAGGGGCAAAAGGTGAATCGCTCTGGATCTCTGCTCTCGGCCTAGGCGAATACCCCATTCGCTCCATCATGCTTCGTAATTGATCTTCTAAGTCAATATCGGGTATTCGCCGGACTTCTTCCATCCGCTGCTGGTGAATTCTGGGTGGCATCCATCCGCCCATCGGTGTTGAGACGTGTGCCTGTTGGGGGACTAACCGCTGTCCCGTTATAGGATCAAAGTTCCATGTGTGCTCTCGCCCAGGAGTCATCAACTCCGAATGTCTGGGAGGAAAAGGTTCCACTTGCTGTGGCGGAAGAGTGCCTTGCACTCCTGGCAACGGTTGGGATGGCTGCCAGGTCGGATGTATCGTCGTAATGAGATCTGGGTGCGAGTAGTTGCTCGGGTGGCTGTGTGGGTTTGTGCGACTACTCTGGCCCACTTGATTTGGTGCCTGAGATGGCTGCGGGAGGGCCGACATGACAGGGATAGTCGGTGATTGTGTTGAGATAACCACAGGTTCTTGAGGAGCAGCCGCCACGGCGGTATTGTGTTCGGCGAGGGCCGTTAGTAAATTAATCATTCGATCTCCAGCCGCCTGGCTCATGTTCGAGGCCAATACTTGTCCAGCCATCTGTACGAAATCACTATTGGACATTTCCATCTCAGTTTGCACTTGGACCTCCAATAACGGACTCAATTGTCCCGAAGGACCCGATGAGCTAGGCACCACAGGCTGTGTATTTGCAGGTTACGAATTCGCAGTCCGTGGTCCCCTGGAGTTCATACTGGTTGATCTAGTGGTAACGCCGGTTGTTCGTGATGGTTCTGACATGTTCTTCATGTACCTTTAACCAAATGTTGGTAAAAAAGGTCCACGTTCACCGCACTAATGATAACTTGCTGGATCCGCTTTGATGTTCTTTGCCGGAGTTACTTGCAAAACAAAACCGGAGACAGGATCTCCGGGAAAACTCTCCGACGATCAAGTCAGTTTTTGTAAGAATGAGTCTATAATTTAGCAATAGCTCTGTGGGAAAAAATGTGAACGTACCTTCCCCCTTATTCTTAAGGCCTTTTATAGGTATTTTTGGGTAACCGCCGAGGGCGGTTACTCCTTAGTGGGCCACGTTCTGAGGGCGGTTCCCCCTTTTTAGGCCATGTCCCTTTCGTGGTCTTCAGGCAACGAACGTGGTTCTGAGTGGGAGTCGTGTCGCTCCGTTTAGGAATTAGGGGCGGTTTACTCGCTGCGCCCGCTTCCTTCATTCGGGTTTCGTCCAGTCTTAGCCCATGGGGCTTTAATATGGGCTGGGCTTGCGAAATGAGTATAACCCGTTTTGGGCTTCGCGGGTTATCAATATGTTTATATGTTATTTGATTATGAGTAATTTTGGAAGTAAAGTATTGGAATTGCTGACAGTTATGGAACTGTCGGATGATTGATGTCCAACCGGGTTGATAATTGCAGTCTATGGAGTACCGGTTTGGACTTTGAATATTTTTAAATATAGAAGTGTATTTTATTGCAGGGTTGAGCCTAGTTATTACTAGGAGGATGTTCGTTTTATAGGGGAGACTCTGCCGAATTTTCGATAGACAGTCTGTAAAACGAGACAAAATAAATTTTAATATTTTCGTAAACATATATAAATTCTAAAAATAATATTATCTCTTTTAGATACTCAACTGGTAGGAGGAGCAGCATTACCTGAAAATTTCCTGAAAATTAGGACAGTCGGCTAGGAGCAATTTGTGAGTTAATTATATGTTTTGCATTTTTAATTTAGCATTTGCATTCATAATAAATGATTTCATGATATTTCAAGTAAAGTATTATTTTTACTTATAAAAGTGTCTTATTGTTTATAATAATTTATACGTAATTATTTGTGGATAAATACGTGTTATGGACATGCTTCCTGGTGAGCGGCATCAGGACCTTGTGCGCACAGGTACTATCGGGTTATTGGATATTGATAATACTAATATTGTGGATGTTGTAATATATGGATAAGCTCGGTTGGGATATTCTCGGGCTATATGATATGTGGATTTTGGATTTAAGTGAGGCTGGGTACGGAATCAGTTAAGTTATTCTCGGTCCTCCAGCTAACTGGGCGTGTGGTCGGTTGAGTCATTCTCGGTCCCCCAGTTATTGGATATGAGTGAAATAGTGATTATTGGTGGATTATTAGATTGTGTATTGAGGTTTAGGGTCCAACACACGTATTAAACCACTTATCTATTTATTTATAAGACAATTTTATGAAAAGCATATTGTGTGATCACTTATATTATTATTATTATTATTATTATTATTATTATTGTGTGTGACATAAATGTTAAATTACTAATGCATTGCATATATTTAATTCATTATAGGAGGTTTGACTCCTTTAATTTTTCAGGTGACTAGAAGTCTGTTGCAGCCTAATTTCTTTCTTCGGGCAGCACATCTAGCTTACTATGTATGACTATTTAAGAGTTATGTTAAAAATTTATATTCTAGACCGCAGTACCAGTTTGATGATTATGTTTTGTGTTTCTTTTTGAAGATTTTAATATTAAATTATGTTAAGACTATTGGTAAGGTTGATTGTATATTATATTAAGGCTTGCTACGGGTTCTGGTAGCTTGAGCTTACCCGTTCCCTAGCGCCGGTCACGGTTCGAGGGATGGGTCGTGACATCGGTGCTTGTCTTCAGCTTCTCCTCCTCCACTTTCCCTTCGATGGCTTCCGGCAACAGCTCAAGTCTTCAATGGACGTCTCTTCTGGATGCAAGTCGAGCGTTAGGTCACATAGCAGAGAATACGTTGATCAGTAAATAAAAATCAGGCATAAAAGAGGAATTGTGAGAATTATTTAAGGGTAGAATAGTTAATTTTATTTTAGAATACAAACAGCTAATTGAAAAAACTCCTAAAAGGAGCTTTTCGGGGTCAAAAAGCTCTTTACCAAACACCATTGATAGTGCTAAAAAGGTTAATTGAGCTCAATATGTAACCTTAAATTTTTTACATACCTAGATAATTGTAGAATTTGAAAGTAGACTAACTTTAGCATTGGAGGTTCAGTGGCTGATTAATGCATCCTCTTCTATTTTGCAGGATAAACTGAACCCTCATAGTAAGACATTATAACAAAATTAGTTTTACCGACATAATTTTTTACGTGTAGGGTCGGTTTTAACCGCATCTACCAGCTCTAGAAACAGTTTCATCGACCATCCCAAATCCGCCTCCAAAGGGGACTAGAACTACAGATTAACGATGAAAATCATCACTGATGGGGTAAGGTAAAAATTAGTGACAGACTTGTAGGGGCGGTTAGAGGTTTGATCCAATCATAGTTATTTCACAATTTCTCCGCACACACACACATACATATAAGTTATTAAGTTGAAATATTTGAATAAAAAAAAAATGAACGGTTGAAATATTTATGAATTAGTTTATATTGGATGTTGCATTAATTGCAGATGTATACTTTAAACATAATTAATAGCATTCTTAAAAAAACATAATTAATAGCAGGAAATAAATTCAATAAAGATAAAAATTTGTTTGGAGAGGAATTATCTCCGGTGGAGGAGTTCATCAGCAAAAATGGTCGGAATCCGGCTCTCTTCCTCATCGTCTTCATCATCATGGCATGGTTGGGAAAGGTGAAGAGGGTCGATGCTAGAAGATGGAGCATTATCAGCGACGAGATCAAAGGTGGATGCAAAAGTGGTCATATTCATGAGATTAGTTGAAGCTGAGGAGTTATTAGAGTATGAAGGTTGAAGCATTGCTAATTGCTGTTGTTGTTGCTGTGAATTTTGAAGCATGTTTGCCATTGCAAATCTACTGTTTATTAGTTGAGTTTGTACCATTGCTAGCTCACCTTGCAAAGATGCCACCTACATACAACGTGTATTATTTACGGAGACTTATAAGTTATCGTTTCATTTACGGAGACTTTAATAACAACAAGGAAAAAGGGGATCGAATGCGGATAGACAATTATTAGTTAAAGTTAAAGTTATTTCATGATGGTAAAAGGGCAATAATTAGTATATACTACAATTGGTAGAATATATACATATAAAAATATAAATTGTAACGCTCTCTATGTATATGAATCCACAAAGCACCAAAGCACACCCCAAAACAGCATATGGTTATTGTTTTAGAAGAAATCAGCTCTGAAACAAAAATTTATACTTAGTTTTGATATTTAACTCAAAAACTTGTGGAATGAACTAAATATATTTAGGATGTTATTGCTTAAAATAATCATATTACTCAAAATTACAAATAGCTATATTGATTAATTACTTTGAAATGTTATAAATAGATTCTATGGATTCTATGATATGTATAAATGTTATAAATTTAATATATAAAAACCTCAGGTGAATGTCAGAAAAAGTCGTCAAAATATGCACCTCTAATGTTTGGTTGAAAAAAACAACATTTATATCATACAATAATATATTTTCATTTTGAGTATTTATACTTAGAATTTTTTATTACCATTATAAAATTCTAGCCGTTATAGGAAAACTTTAAAAAATGAATGATTGATTTTTTTTTAAAACCAATGAAAAAAGGAAGGATTTTGGGTATAGAAGTGTCTCGGTTTTACAAAATCCACGAAATTGAAACTGTTTTTTTTTTTTAATATCTGCAACTGAGCCACACAAACTTGTCTTGATTGTTGGCCTTCAACATTGCTCCATACGACTAGTTATAGCGCTTTATGTCGCGAGAGACAACAAACTCGAACTGAGCATGAGTCTTTAGTGTGCCTACCCTTCCCTCGATGCGAAATAAAAGTTTGAATATACCAAATTCAGTTGTGTCTAGTTTTTTTAACGAAAATAAAAGGGTCTCATCTAGTAATTCAAGCAATAATGAAACAAGTCTCTAAATCCCACTACTAAGGATGCTTTTAAAAAGGATTATGTATCATTTCATTTATGGAGATTTCAACAACAACAAGGACGGATAGGATGGATCCCAAATAGATAATTATTGATTAAAGTTAGAGTTGTTTCATGATGATAAAAGTAAGTTAGTACTGCATATACTACTGTGGTAGAATATTTACATATAAAAAAATTATGAATTCCAATGCTCTCTCTTTCCATGCAAAAAACATCAAAAAAAAAAAAACATTTGATTATTGTTCTATAAGAAATCAACTTTGAAACAAAAATTTATATGTAGTTTTGATATTTAACTCAAAAAGTGGGAAATGAATTAAATATATTTGGAATGTTATACCTTTTAAAGAATCATATTGCTTAAAATTGCAATAAATTGCTACAACTATATTAACTAACTAGTTTGAAATGTTATAAACAAACTTTTCATAATAAATATATAACCAATTAATAACTAAAGTTTTTTCTTTTAAAAAAAACTAAAGATTTTTTTTTTATAAAAAAAATTAGGTGAAGGTCAGAAAAACATGTAGGCTACATATAGACTTATAAAATGGTATTGTTTCATTGTTATAGACTTTAATAACAACAAGGACAGAAATGATAATAAAATGGAAATAATTAGTATAGACAATTAGCAGTTAAAAGTTAAAGTTATTTCATGATAATAAAATGGCAATAATTAGTATACACTACATTCGGATATGAATTATAACGCTCTTTATGCATATGAATGCAAAAAGCACTAACGGGGTGTTTGTTAAAAGGGATATAGGAGGTGGGATAGGGATAAAAAAATACGAGATAAGTTATCCCGTGTTTGTTTGGGAGATAGAAGAGTGAGACGGATGAAGGATAAGCTTCTTATCCCTCAAATCCTATATCCAGGAGGGGAGTGGTATAAGGAGGTGGGATAAGCTCCTGCGATTTTAATAGGATGAAAAAGTCAATTTCATCCCTCAAATTAATGTTATGTGTAGTTTAAATAGGGTTAAAATAGTAAAATATATTATTTTATCTCTATCCCTATCCCAATAGAATACCAAACGTCCCGTAAAGAACATCTAAAAAGAGCATCTGATTATTATTTTAGAAGAAACGAGTTCTAAAACAAAGATTTATACTTAGTTTTGATATTTAACTAAAAAACTTATGGAATGAAATAAATATATTTGGGATGTTATTGTTACACTAATCATATTGCTCATAAATATAAATCTATTCATGATATATATATATATATATATATTAACTAAAGTTTTTTTTACATATAAAAAAGTTTAGGGGAAGATTAGAAAAATCTATAAAGGTATATACACCTCGAATAATTGGTTAAAAACAATATTTATATGGATTTCATGTCCTAAAATAATATATTTTCATTTTGAATATTTATACTTAAATTTTTTTGTTACCGTTACAAAATTCTAGCCATCCTAGGAAAATAAAACGAATGAACAAAAAAAATTAAACCATTGCAAAAAGAAGGATTTTGGAAATAAAATTGTCTCAGTTACACAAATGCATAAAATTCAACCGTTTATTTTAATATCTGCAACCGGGGCCCATAAAGATTTCTTAATTGATGTCCTTCAGCACCGATCCTCACAATAATTATAACGCTTTATGTCGACTCACAAGAGACAACAAACTCGAACCGAGTGTGATTGTCACTCTCTTTAGTGCGCCTAGCCTTCCCTCAATGCAAAATAAGAGTTTCGATATAATTAGGGGTATGCATCGGTTCAGTTTAAATTGTATACCAAATTGAACCGATTGAATTCGGTTTTTCGCTTCGGTTTTTTTGACACTTCGGTTCGTCATCAGTTTTAGTTTTAGGTGTGGCTCGGTATTTGGTTCGGTTTGACAAAAAAAACTGTAAAAAAAAATCGCACTGAATTATACATATTCTACATTATATATATGATTTTACAAGTTTAGTTTTTTTTTTATTGTTGAGATAATATGCCAATATAGATATATTTTGAAAGTATTTAAAAAAAATTGAGGTAAATTTAATTAGGAAATATAGTGATTTTTATTTGTTTATCTTTTAACCAATTCGGATGTTCAGTTTAAAACCGAACCAAATCGAATATTTTGATTTAGTTATATTTCGATTTTACATACTCTTCGGTTCAATGTCGGTATCAATTATTTTAATAATTTCGATATTCGATTTTCTTGGTTCAGTTCGATTTTGAACCGATTTACACCCTAAATACAACCAAATTTAACCGTGTCTATTTTTTTTTTTATGAAAACAAAAAGGTCTCCTTTAATGATTGGTCCTAAACAATATAAAAAAAATTTACTAACAAGTCTCTAAATACTCTAAAACGGTTTATATATTATTTTATTTATGGGGATTTCAATAATAACAATAACAGATTAGAGATGCTCTACAAGGGCTTATGTTATATATCATTTCATTTATGGGGATTTCCACAATAATAGTAACAGATATTATGTAACCCAAATAGGTCATTTTTAATTTATTAATTAAAATTGGAGTTGTTTGATGAAGATAAAAAAAAAAAACAATAATTAGCATATACTAGATACTAGAGTAGAGTTATAGAATATTTACCTATAAAAGTTATGAATTGTAACTATCTCTATTTATTCTATATATATGAATCCAAATATCACAAACAACAAAATGTTTTATAACCGAAACATATTTATAAAACCACAACCATCAGAATTCACGTGCTCACTTGTAACCTCAATTTGTGTTTTTTTCTTTCAATTTCAACCCCTTTCACACTTCCATTTTCATTTTCAAAAATCAAAATTCCAGTAACAAAATTAATTCAGAAAATAATGTATATATGCTGATTCTATTGCATAAAATTCTCCGCCGCAACGTTGATCATTAACCATACGTAATAAATGAGGAATTAATGGAATTACCTGTTGTTGTAAAGCAAGAATAGTTGAAACACAGCCATAAACAGGGTCAGAGAGTCTAGCCTGAGCCTCATAAGAAATGGTAACAACAGCTTCATGTCTCCGGTTAACCGGAATGTGAAGTAAAAGCTTCGACACGTTACTCGCACCGAAAACCTTATGCACTGCAGCAAATCGGGCAGCTCCTTGATCTGAACCAAAATGGGGTGCAAATATGCATCCAGTTATGCATTTCCTCCTGAGGAATTTGCAGGCACCACATGGAGCTCCCGACGAAACTGCCGTCGCTGATGGTTCGGAATTCGTCGGTAAAGAAGAAGATCTCTTTCCCATGCCCTTTCTTCGAGTATCAGAAGTAGGCTCGGCCATATGATGAACAAGAAAGAAAGAAGTAGCCAAAGAGAGATGGTGGAGTTGGTGTTATATATATATGCAAAACAAAATGAAGGAATATGGCACACGTTTGTCTCGTGATGGGTTTGGCAATGGCAAGCTTATTTCTTTCTTTCTTTTTCTTTTTTTTCATCTTTATAAATTCTATATATCTTTGTTCATTATATTAATTGTGTAACCTACTAATTGATTACTTAATTTATATATGGTATGTTGAGTTTGCTTAATGGAATGCATGTGTTATATGTGTGATTAAAGGAGGAGGGAGGAGATTAGGGATTGATGAAGCATTTGGGCTCTAAGCCCGTTTAGAAAGCCCAAAGCTTCCAAAAAGGTTACCCTCGTCACGTAAGAACCCATTTGAGGGCCTAATCGGTCCGAGATAAAGACGGGGCATCACGGTTATTTAAGACTTTAGTTAACATTTATAAATAGGAGGAACCAACTAGGATGTAAGGATCTCGTTTGACTAATTAACTAGATAGTATTCGAAGTATCTCATTCGACTCGATTCAGATTTAACTAGATGGTAAAGAGGTAAAAAAATAAAATATATGCGGTTGGTAAGGAAGAGGTTTGAAGGGCATGTGAAAATGTAAATGGAAGTACAAGTATATAATAAAAATAAAAATAAAATTAGTTTAGAGGGAGTAATATTATAATAGTAAATAAAAAATGTGTGGGTAAGATGAAGTAGAAGAAGGTAGTGATGGTGGTGGTGGGAGGGAAGGCACAAGATTTGTGCTGCCCGTGGCCGTGGCGTGTGGGATAGCAAGGCCCAAACGTGCATAGCTGTCATATGTTTTGTACCATCTCAGGAGACACTGCTTCTTCTGTGAGAGTTTTTTCCATCTTTTTGGATGTTCCTTCTTTTTCTTTTCTCTTTCGACCGGTTTGACACAATTATCATATACACGAACCAACAGAAAAATAATAATCCATCTTTTGCATTACAGGATTCTCAACCAGCAGACAACACAAGAATTCAACAGTTAGACCAATTTCATGTCATTTTCAAGGATTATGTATGTTCTGAGGGCAATATTCCGAAACAGCAAGAGCTACCACAAAAACATTGCAAACCCTTGGACTTCACCCTGGTTTCCCCATAGCTAAAGGTAAGTTCCTCGCCTTCTCTTATGTCTTTAGAAGCAAAGAAACAAAGACGAGGCAGTAAAGCTCCTGAGCTCCGCACTAGTATTGTTGACAAATTTCCACCATCACAAGAATGGTTAATGAATCGCGCAACATTTCCGGTTCTTGTGGCATCTATGTTCACCCTCAAACAAGCCTTTCCTGATGGAAGATGCTCCCTCACAACCAAAAGAGCAGAATAGAATTGACCATGAGATGTGAGATCATCATAGATTTGTTGTCTTCTTCTGGCTTCCTCCGTTGTCAATAGCTCACCTATTCAATTATAATCTATAAAATTTAAGTCCAAAAACGTCTAATTATGATCTCAGCAGGCATCAGTTTTGAACAGAATGCTACTAGGAACAAGATTTGATGTTAATAGTAAATGAAGTTCGTCATTTAAGAGAAAAACTGAGCAAGAAACAAACAAACTAACAAATATAGCAGAATGAAATGCATGAAATATGATTTTAATTAATTCAATCAGTGTATATTATTTAAGCTGCAGCTTGAACAGGGTCACTGTTATTGAATACTACAAAATAGGGGCATAAAATGTATGCAATATTAGAGGACAATTTGCATTGCAACATCAACTAGGAAAGCTCCCTATTTATCAGATCAATCAAACAAAACATTGTTGCCCATATATTCAGCAGTTTCAAATCGTATTATCTGTTTCAATTAGTATCTGCGCTACGGAGTCCGAAGACACTGACAAATGCATATCGAGCCGGGAAGAACCACAAGGACAGCAAAGCTCTGGCAATTGATGTTTTAACGCTGCTCCATTCCCAAGGCTCAAACACTAGACACTTGGTTAAGGCGATTGAGTTTCTTCCAAATCGATCCAGTGCCAATTCCTAACTCCACACATATATGGTCTATAGATAGTTCAATGAATTTCTAAGCAAACAACTCCTAACAAGTACCATATTGTAGCAACCCAGTTTGGAGTGGGTGACACCGGGATAGAAAACTCGAGTAAGGAGAGGCCCTAGGGGATGACAACCGGTCCGGAATGATCCAAATCACACCTCATAAATGGAGAGAGTAACTCGGGTATATTAGTTAAGTGTGTATAGATGCCTTTTAAAACCGCGAGGCCAAACCAGATAATATATGTATGGTATTGACTCTAATGGAGAATGAGTAACTTGAGTGTAAGGTGTGTTTACAATAGACATAGGCTCGTATTAGACCAAAATGTTACGCATATTCCTATGTTTTCCATCACCAAGCCCCAAACACAAATAAAAGCTGTTACTTTCTGAGAATTCCATACTTCAAACTAACTATAGCCAGAACAGTAGAAAATGATAGAAGCGAATCAATTAATGCGTCACAGAAAGTAAATACCAGAATACTCGCAGACAAATTGACCCTGCGGAATCAGCTGATCAGCATACAAACTCCAACCTTTTTTCTCTTCTCTCACAATTTTCAATTTAACAGAGACCCCTCTCTGTGTTAAGCGATTTCCACAATCCAATCCACACCCACAACTCGGTCCACACTCACTCATTATACCTAATTCCATCTCCTCCAAGTCCAAAAATCCACGCCCATCCTCCCCTTCTTGTTCGCACCCCTCACAATCACAGCCGCATTCCCACTTAAGTAGGTTCTTCCGAGGAGGAATCCGCGAGCCATCGGAACGAGAGAAGCCCCAAGGTTGGCGTTGGGGAGACTCGGATGCGAGGAGCAGAGATGGAGTGTAGAGGAAATAGGCATATGGTGGATAGTTTAATGCATTGTGAAATGGGATTGGGCGATTCTCAAAGGATCTAGAAGCGTCAAAGGACCGTTGGAGAGTGATGGTTTTAGAGGTTTGAGATAAGGCTTTGCAGGTGAAGGCTATGCAGGCAAGCTCTGGTGGAGTTAGCCATGGAAGGATCAGCTCCCCGCATTGAATTAAAGGACTGTGGTTATTTGGGAATTGATTTTCGTCTTCTTCTCCTTGGCTCTTCTTCTTCTTTTCCTTCAGTTGCTGCATAACTTCAAAAGAGCTGCTGATGTTTAAAGAACGACAATTGCAGCAAGTCGTTTTGGAAAGACAGCCTTTCTTAATTTCGATATACAACCTAAATAATATTTGAAGCGGTAAATATTTATTAGTTCTTGCTACAACGGGTTTTCGGGTCATCACATCACGACCCAGATGATGGTGACCGGAGGTTGATAGGTTTTTACTGTTTTGCCGATCGGAGTAATCAAAGGAGTCTTGGGCTTTAATTAATTCCTTGGCTCTAAGTATCCAATCTCCATTGGATCATTTCGGGAGACATTAACGGTATCCAGAAATAAGAGGAGAAGAAACGGGCCTTAACTATCCAATTTATCTTATGAATGCTTTTGAAGCCGTTATCTCAAATAGTCATTTAAATGAGCTTAAGATGGATGATGGTGATTAAACAATAGTTATAAATGATCATTTGAACTAAAAAGTTAAGGCACGAAACAGAAAGATAGAAGAAAAATAGAGGAACGCTCAATAGAAAAAGATGAGTTAAACAATGTTGATTAAAAAGGGAATTTAGAGTTTTTTCATATTCGTTGTTGTTCAACGGATATGGGTCATGTCATCTCACAAGTTTGGTTATGTATTTTCCTTTAACAATTTTTTTTTTCCAATTCTTGCATCAAAAGTTATTTTTTCATCTATGGCATCATCAAGTAATCACTCTAGAAAATGCAATCTAGCTAAGATGAGAGTTTTTCAAGAAAATCTCAGTCCCCAACTAGCCGATGTCATGACTATCAAAGAAGCTTTAAGTTGGATTAAGATGCATTGCTCAAGTGAAAAAATTCAAATTCAGTCAGATTGTCTCGTCATAGTCAAGGCAATTCAAATGAGTTTAGAAGGTCATTTGTATTTAGTTGACATGATTTATGATTGTATTCATTTATTACGAGATTTAGAGTTGTGCTATATCTCCTTTATTAAGCGTTCAGCGAATTTGGCTGCCCATACTCTAGCGAAAGCGATCAATCCTGAGTCTGTTTGGGATGAGTGGGCATGTCCACCACCATTTCTTAACAATATTCTTTCATCTGATTTAAGTTAATAAAACTTGGCATTATTTAAAAAGAAGATGGATGGTGATTTTTTCACATGGGAAAGGAGCAGGGGTACGAAGTTCTAGGTCCAAGAGCGTCTGGATCGTTGTTTTGTGTTGGCGGAGTGGCTAAAGAGGTTCTCGAACTTTCGCTTATTCTAATCAACGACCGATGTTCTTGTATATTGTTCCCTCCCCGTACTCTCAATCATCACAAACTCGAGATGGCCTGATACGAGAGGAAGGTTTTGATGTGATGGTTAATAGGTGTTGGGCGGCGGAAGGCGGTGGGTTAGTCACGTCCAATCTCTTGGCTTGTGTTGCGTCTATAGCAAGTTCAGAAGCCGTTTTTCGCACAAGATTGCTGGTTACATATTCTTGCTCGAATCCAATAAAGGAGATTATGTCTCCATAGCTCGATTCTTTGAAGCTAAATGCAACATGCATTATTGGCTTGAGGTTGAAGAAAGTTTTTGGAAATAGAGATCGAAAACTTTCTAGCTAGCTAGAGGGGACACCAATTCGAAATTCTTTCACGCCTCGCCTCAGGGATGCTACTGCGGTGCTACATGATGACAAACAGAAGATGGGTAAATCACTTCTTCTTACTTTAATAATGTGTTTGCCTTTTCCCTTGTTGATTCCTATGATGATGAGGAAGCCTACTGGTTTAGCTACTCTAAACTCTGTAACCGGAAGGATAAAAAGTGGCTTTGGTTATCGTGATTTGCATAACTATAGTCTCTCTACTTGGTAAACAGGGTTGGAAGTTGAAAAGCCAAAAACAAAGGGAAAATTAAAAAAGTAATCACCTTTACATAGTCTTTGGTAGCCTTTATCGTCCTTGTACATACTTGATACGTCCTAAATATATGTGTTTTCAATGTAGTTTAGCCTCATTTTATATGCGTGTTCAGCCTCTATTGCTCAGTTTATGGTACGTTTTGGTACGTTTCATCTATTTGTCGTCTAACGAGTGTTTTGAGTTGTTTCAAGGGTAAATGCACGAGAAACGGAGAAAAACAGAGAGAATCAGATATTTCACTACCTGCTCGGTGAGCAGGCAATGGAGTGCTCGGCGAGCAGACAATGGAGTGCTCGGCGAGCACCATGGGCATCCACGATATCACCTCGACAGGCACTCGCTGCTCGGCGAGCAGAGACTCGAGATACATTTGGGCCAGAACTCGTGGGCCGGAATCCCGACCCGAATCAGCTTTTAACGCTCCAAGTCGACCAGAATACCTATACTGACTCAAAAACGAACTGGAGGACTATAAATAGGGGCAAAAAACTATGTTGAGGGAGGAAATTGATTATTTAGGATGTAGTCGATTCAGTAGCTCAGTTTTAGATTAGGTTTTAGTATTGTTTTTCCAGCTTCTTAGATTAGGTTTAATTATGTAATTTCGTTTATCACAATTGACGGGAGAAGATCTTCATCTTCTAATTTGGCAGAATGGGTTTTGGATTTCTATCTCTTCGCCTATTTATCTTTTGCTTTTATAAATTATCGTAGATGTTTTCCAATAATCTCACATGCCTATTGTTTGGATTGGTTTGTCTATGAACCGATCCCCATCCAATTCGGGATGGGGATGAAATTGATTGTATGAATATGTATGATTAGGGAACTAGGGCCTTTGATTGAACAGATTATGCATGCTTAATGCCTAGATGATGTTAGGAACATGATTTATGCTAGAATGTGTTGGTCCCATGTGATTAGTTCCAAGAGGGGGGTTAGGAACTAATATAACTTTTTTGTTTAATTATGCTGACTTAATCAAATCTTTAAGTAACTTAACTTAGTTTAGGTCAACACGGCCGAGAGATGTAAGACAGCTTTAGTCAAATGCTGACTAGAACTGTTTTACGCGTGAGTTGGGAATAAATACTTGAGGTCAACTTCCAACTCAGCACCAAGATTACTCAGTGTCAGCTTTTATAATTTATATCCTGAGAAATTTAATCAAGCAACACATACACATATATATATTGAGAGAGAGTTAGAAATTACTCAGCAGACTTATCCTGGTTCGGCCTCTCCGCCTACGTCCAGTCCCCAGAATCCTTCCGGGCTTTTTCAATCCAATACTGAGCTCTTTAAAGGTAGAGCACAAACCGTTTACAAGGCAGTTGAATATGAAAGAGTACCTTCCTCTATTCGTCTACTCAACTCCTACTAAGTGCTATAACCGAACACCTAGATTTCTCTACCGCTGAGTACTTAAAACCGAGTACTCAGCACCACTCTCTCAATTTTACAATTGATACAGACTTGTTCTTTCTAGATGAAGAACACTTTAGATGATTACAGAATCAATCTAGCTTTTACACAGAGATAGAAATTTGGTGTAAGATCTTTTTCTTGTTTGAATGTGCTTTGTATGTATATACTTTTTTTCTCTTTTGTATTTTGGCAAATCGGCTTAGGATCCAAGAAATGAACTTGTCCTTTTATAGTTGAAATCTGAAGACTTAATCATTTGAATCTGGATCTATCCATTGAATTCAAACGGCTCTTCCTTGCGTCATTATTCTGGTCAGCTTCAGATTTGTAGGCCAATCCTGTCGTCTGAATTCCGCAGGCGTCAGGCTTGTCTTCTTCCTACAGGTTTGTCTTTTAGTGCCAGTTCGTCTTTTAGCTAGAGGACAGTTGACTCATGCATCTCGAAATTGACTCTTTGCGTAATTCCAAGGTTTCTATTATTGGTGCAGACAGATGTCGAATCTTGTCATTTAATAAACGGATTGACCGCGATGTCCTGACGAATACACAGCTTGACTTTATTGTCGTTGCTTTTGTTCTTTGTTTATGAGTCACTCTTACTCAGCTTCCGTGGTCAGCTTCGTCTGCAAGCTTTAGTTTAGTGGAAGACTTTTCTTCTTTGATACTGAGTTGTGTTCCACTCAGCTTCTTTGGTCAGCTTCATCTTTAAGCGTTTGTTCTGAAGATGACTTTTCTTCTATTATGCTGAGTTGCACTTCACTCAGCTTATGTTGTGTTCTCATGCTGACTTCGTCATGTCTTACTTTTTATTTCTGTTTTCATTTATACTTATACTCAACATTGAACAAACATATTAGTACAATTAAATCAAAGCACTTAAATTTAATTGCCCCTTAATCATGGATTAACTTAAATAATTTTGTCAAATTAAAATCATGTGGAAAGGTGTTTCAACAGAATGAACATTGATAATGATCAACTAGCATGTTTATGTATATAATTTGCTTAATGCCTATGACCCTGACATTAAATAGGATTATAGATAGACGAGAACCTGACCACAGAATTGTCTATGTTGAACCTGTGTAAATCTGACCTTGCTAGAGACTGTTGAAACACCTTTCCACATGATTTTGGTTTGACAAAATTATTTAAGTTAATCCATGATTAAGGGGCAATTAAATTTAAGTGCTTTGATTTAATTGTACTAATATGTTTGTTCAATGTTGAGTATAAATATAAATAAAAACAGATATAAAAAGTAAAACAGGACGAAGTCAGCATGAGAACACAACACAAGCTGAGTGAAGTGCAACTCAGCATAATAGAAGATAAATCATCTTTAAAACAAAAGCCTAAAGATGAAGCTGACCAAAGAAGCTGAGTAGGACGCAACTCAGTATCAAAGAAGAGAAGTCTTTCTCTAAACTAAAGCTTGCAGACGAAGCTAACCACGGAAGCTGAGTAAGAGTAACTCATGAACAAAGAAAAAAAGCATCGTCAATAAAGTCAAGCTGAGTGTTCGTCAGGACAGCGCGATTGATCCGTTTGCTAGAAGACAAGATCCGACAACTGTCTGCACCAATAATGGAAACCTCGAAATTACGCACAGAGTCAATTTCGAGATGCATGGGTCAAATGTCCGTTAGCTAAAAGACGAACTGGCACTAGAAGACGAACCTGTGGGAAGAAGACAAGCCTGACGACTGCGGAATTCAGACGACAGGATTGGCCTGCAAATCTGAAGCTGACCATAACAATGTCGCAATAGATCCGTTTGAATCCAACGGATAATTCCAGATTCAAATCATTAGAGCTTCAAACCTCAACTATAAAAGGACAAGTGCAATTCTTGGATCCTAAGCCGATTGCAAGAACAACAAAAGAGAAAAAGAGCATACATACAAAGCACACCAAAACAAGAAAAAGATCTTACACCAAATTCTTATCTCTGTGTAAAAGCTAGATTGATTTTATAATCATCTAAAGTGTTCTTCGTCTAGAAAGAACAAGTTTGTATCAATTGTAAAATTGAGAGAGTTGTGCTGAGTACTCGATTTTAAGTACTCAGCGGTAGAGAAATCTAGGTGTTCGGTTATAGCACTTAGTAGGAGTTGAGTAGACGAATAGAGGAAGGTACTCTTGCATATTCAACTTCCTTGTAAATGGTTTGTGCTCTACCTTTAAAGAGCTCAGTATTGGATTTAAAAAGCCCGGAGGGATTCTGGGGACTGGACGTAGGCGGAGAGGCCGAACCAGGATAAGTCGTACTGAGTAATTTCTAACTCTCTCTCAATATATATCTGTATGTGTTGCTTGCTATGAGTAAATCAGAGTGCTGAGTTGGAAGCTGACCACAAAAGTGTCATTTCCCAACTCGCAAGTAAAACAGTTCTAATCAGCATCTAACTAAAGTCGTCTTACGCCTCACTCGGCCGCGCTGACCAAAACTGAGTTGTGAAACTCAAAGAATTATATTAAGTCAGCATAATTAAAATAGAAAAGTTATATTAGTTCCTAACCCCCCCTTTGGAACTAATTACTCATAGATATAACTATCTTGAGCTGATCCCGATAAATGGCTGAGAACAGCACTCGTTTCCTTCCCGAAAATCAAACAACACAGATACTCCCTGAGGGATTATCAATTAGTCGGCCTCCCCTGTTCTTTGGATCTAATTATACCTTCTGGAAGAACAGGATGAAAAACTTTATTCAAGCCACAAACATGAGTGCATGGCTTTCAATAGTACAAGGCCCTTACGTGCCGTACAAAACTGTTAACAATGAGAAAGTTGTTAAGAGTGAAACTGAGTGGTTAGAAGATGACCTTAAGAAATTACAAAATAATGCTTCGGCTATCAATATGCTTCACTGTGCTCTAGATGCTGCAGAGTACAATAAAATCTCAGGTTGCGAGTCAGCACAAGAGATATGGAAAAAGCTGGAGGTGACCTATGAAGGCACAAGCAAGGTCAAGGAGTCCAAAGTGAACCAACATATGAGACTGTACGAGTTGTTCGAGATGAATGAAAATTGAAGACATCTCGGAGATGAACTCAAGGTTCACCAACATTATAAATGAGCTCAAGAGGCTCGGAAAGAACTTTGCCGAAGAGGAACAGGTGAAGAAAATATTGAGAAGTCTTCCCAAAAGCTGGCAAGCTAAGAAGACAGCTGTGGAAGAAGCTCAGGATTTGACCACATATAAATATGACGAGCTGATCTGATCTCTGCTGACTCATGAGATCTCCATGAAAAATTTTGAAGCAAAAGAAAAGTCAGAAGACAATAAGCAAAAATCTCTTATCATGAAAGCTGACTCGACCGAACCTGACTCATCATACGATGAGGAGATGGCCATGTTCACAAGAAAGAGGAAGAAGCTGTTCAGAAAGAATGAAAAGAACAGTAAGAAGCCATTCAGAAGAAGCGACAAATACAGAGCTGAGTCTAGCGACAGCAGATACAAAAAGGACATCTCTAAGCCTGTCATATTGATGCGCCTTCGGTGAAGAAGACTCACTAAGGGATAAGTGTACCCCGTCGTTATCAAGTAATAAATCTAGAAAGTCCAGGTATCGAATCCACATGACTTATTTACCACAAGTATCGAATTACTTGGTCTCAAGTGTTATCTAGGCTTTGTGGGTTTTGAATTTGTTTGTTTAAGTTAATCTACTCCTAGGTTGAATTACGCTACTCCTAGCTAAGTTATACTAGTTCTAACTAAGTTATTCTACGCCTAATTAAGTTAAACTACTCCTAATTAAATTAAACTACTCCTAATTGATCTTTCACTAATGCAATTACCCGAAGGAACATGGTATGAATGATAATAATGAAGTTAGGTTATTAGGTCTATTGATTAAAAACCTAATCTAAGTCACTTGTATTCAAGGCAATTAACCCTACTTACCCTCCTGAAGTTCCTAGTGCGTGATTCCCTTGTAAGGCCGAAACTAGGTCTAAGGCTCAGCAATTTGGGCTTAATCAACTAAGAGGTCGTCAATCTCCTAGGCTCTGACTAGGTCAGATTCAGCTCACAATATGTGCCTACTCGATTTTGGGGCTTTTGAATGAGTTAAACCAATTGAATAAAGCGTAAGACAAAGATTAAATCAATAAGCATAGAACAAAATAAGAGCTAAAGTATTATTAAAGATGAAGAATAATGTCACAGGATACAATTAGCCTAGGATTCATAGATTGTATCAAAGAGTACAAACAAAGTAAAGTAAAAGGAGATACGAAAATTCCTTTCAAGGAACCTGTCTACTCTGCAATCGGCTTCCTAGGTCTTAAGGACGGACCTTGAATATTCCTCGAGAACAGCTTTGAAGGAGCTTCAATGGAGGTCGAAGAAGATGGAGAGGAAATTCTGAAGGAAATTAGGGCTAAGGTATAGCAGCGGAAATATAAATTTTTTAGCCTATTTCCTTTTAACCATAGGATCCGTTAATCGCTATTTCATATAAAGAGGGATAAGAAGGAATACCTTTCGATGAACAATCTACCGTTCTTAAAGAAGCGCCCATAATTCTTCTCCGAGGTTCCAACCACAAAGTTTAATACGGTGAGGCTAAGATGAAATCAACCCTTATGAGATGCAACCAAAATAGATTGCCTCTAATTAACCAACACAAGATCAAGGAGAAAGAGGGATGAATAAGATTAATCAATCGATGGAATGCCGTATGAATTCTTGTCCACGAACTTGGGGAATAGAATTCTTTTCTCTCTCTCTCTAAGCAATTTCGAAAATCACAAGTGGGGAGGCTTAGGGCTTGGTCGAAATTCACTATAGGGAGGGGTATATATATTAGCTTGTATCTAAACCCTAGTTAGATAGGAATAGGTTACTTAATAGGAATCCAATTCGGAAAAGGATTCCTAATTATTACCTCACTATATATCTAATATATTTAGGATAATAATAAATAACCTAATTGGATAATAATAGGAGGATATTAATCTAATTAAAACTCCTAATTAAATTATCTCTTAATTAATTTAATTCATAATCCTAATCAAATTAGGATTAATGGAATAAAATCAATCCCTTACTAATACATACAAATTTCGGCCCCCTCCTTGTATTTGGGCCTTACTGGGCTCAATTGGGCTTCCATCTATTAATCACATCCATCTCTCTTTTGGTTCCAAGTCTTATGTGTGATCCATTAGGTCCTTACTACTTCTGGCCGTATGCAACCTATTAAATTAATTTCTTCAAGAATTATATTTAATCCCTTGCATAACGGAATGATGTACAGAGTATGTTATTGGCAAGTCTGTAATCATTCCCCCAGAGTCCGTTAAGAAGACAGGTTGATTCTGTCGTTAACCCTTCCGTATTAGTTACGGTATAATACGATCCTTTATCAACTACATCCTTGAACTGAATCTTATGACTATGGGTAATGTCAAGTCACATATAGCGAGACGTTCGTTTTACTTGTTATTGGCCGAGTCAACTCAAAAAGACAGGTTAAGTGAAATCTGTATTTCTACTCTTAAGCTATCACCTTGCAAGGGTTTAGAGTCAAGTCTTCCACAAGCGATCCTTGGATGTATCTCCCATTAATCGGGAGTGATAAATGCTCAATCCAATGTATAACTACCCTAAAATTACTTCCTGTGACACCCAACCTTTGCAGTTCACACCCCAGAGTCATCTCTGTTAAGGATCGTGGGACCACAGGATCAAAGTCTCACATTCAGTAATTCAGGATGACCAATTAACATTCCTTTGAGTCTGAGGATTAGTTATACCTATTAATACCAATGAGATGAACAGTTGACAAGGATGAATCTACCCATCCTGTTATCTCAAATCGGATCCCCAATCCTAATGAACAACGTTTCATCGGATCTATGTAACTGTCCAGATATCTGTATATATGAAGCTTGTGAGATCAGCTTTCTGTCGGACAGAAGACATTGTTACATACAAGTCTCAACAGTGATATATCAATCCTAAACATATCACTTGACTTGGGGTGGTTTTAAGTTTATTAGTTTATTATAAAGTTTTGTCTCACTTCATGCTTGTATGAACACTTTATTATCACTTTAAACAAACTTACGGATTTCCTTTTATTAGACTTTATTTAGTGCTTAAAAGGGATTGCCTTTATATAGTTATAAAACATATATCTCATTAAAAAAAATGATATAAAGAACAATTCATTTATAATAAGTTTGTATCATGCAACAATTGACTATAGGACACAAAACCCCAACATACTCCCACTTGGACTAAAGCCAATTGTTTCTAAAACTTATCCCAGTAGAAGTTAAATGACGATCATGTACTTTCTGGGTTAAAGGCTTTATCAACGGATCTGCAACGTTGTCCTCTGTAGGTACTCTTTCTATTCTCACATCTCCTCTAGCCACAATCTCTCTTATGATGTGGTATCGCTTTAGGTAGTGCTTGGATGCATTATGAGACCGTGGTTCCTTTGCTTGCGCAATGGCTCCATTGTTATCACAGTACAGAGTAATGGGATTGACAATGTCAGGCACCACACCTAGTTCTGTAATGAACTTTCTAATCCAAACTGCTTCCTTTGCTGCTTCCACAGCAGCGATGTACTCTGACTCGGTCGTAGAGAAAGCTACGCTTCCCTGCTTGGAACTTTTCCAACTGACCGCGCCCCCATTTAGGATAAACAGGTATCCTGATTGGGATTTAAAATCATTCTCATCTGTGAGATGACTAGCGTCTGAAAATCCTTATATTTTCAGATCTCCTTCTCCGTACACTAGAAACATATCTTTAGTTCTTCTCAAGTACTTAAGAATGTTTTTGACGGCAATCCAATGCTCGTCTCCCGGATTCCCTTGGTAACGACTCGTTACAGATAACGCGAACGCTACGTCGGGTCTAGTGCATAGCATAACATACATAATCGAACCGATCGCGCTGGCGTACAGGACTACAGCCATGCGTCGTTTGTCATCATCAGTTTTAGGACATTGATGATTGTTTAACTTTACTCCATGTACCATGGGTAAGTTACCTCGTTTCGATTCAAGCATGCTAAACCGATTTAGCACCTTTTCAATGTATGTAGCCTGTGAAAGACCAAGCAGTCTACGCGATCTATCTTTGTAGATCTTTATACCAAGTATATAGGCTGCTTCACCAAGGTCTTTCATTGAGAAGTTACCGGATAACCATATTTTCACTGACTGTAATAGAGCAATGTCATTTCCCATTAACAGTATATCGTCCACATATAGTATGAGAAATGCTATAGAGCTCCCACTTGCTTTCTTGTAAATGCAAGCTTCTTTCTAAATTTTGTTCGAAACCAAATTGTTTTATGGTTTCGTCAAAACGCTTGTTCCAGCTTCTAGATGCTTGCTTGAGTCCATAAATGGATCTCTGAAGTTTGCAAATTTTATTTGCATCCTTTGATATGAAACCTTCAGGTTGCATCATGTATACATCCTCAAGCAGGTTTCCGTTTAGGAAAGCTGTTTTCACATCCATTTGCCAAATCTCATAATCAAAATGAGCGGCAATTGCAAGCATGATTCTGATTGATTTGGACATAGCAACGGGAGAGAAGGTTTCGTCATAATCAACACCTTGTTTTTGATGATATCCTTTCGCTACCAACCTAGCCTTGTAGGTACTAACCTTTCCATCCATGTCAGTCTTCTTTTTGAAGATCCATCTGCACCCAATGGGTTTTATCCCTTTGGGTGGATCAACCAAAGTCCAAACTTGGTTAGTATACATGGAATCCATTTCAGAATCCATGGCTTCAAGCCATGCTTTAGAATCTGGACTAATAAGAGCCTCTTCATAGTTTTCGGGTTCATCGTCTAATACGGGAACCTCGTCATCATCTCCCACTAGAAAACCATATCTAACTGGGAGTTCACGAACTCTTCGTGATCTACGAATAGGTGCCACTAGAGTCTCATCTAATGGGACTTCTTCGGGTACCTCGACCGCCTCCGTTGTTTCAGTCGGTGTTTCTTCCTCTTGAACTTCATCGAGTTCAATCACGCTTCCCTTTTGTGTTTCTTCGAGAAACTCTTTCTCTAAGAAGGTTGCGTGTTTGGATACGATCACTTTCTGATCATCTGGATGATAGAAGTAATATCCCATAGTTTCCTCAATGAAGAAACATTTATCAGATTTAGAATCTAATTTGTCGGACGCAACGCGTTTGACATATGCTGAACAACCCCATATTCTCATGAAAGAGAACACGGGTTTCCTACCAACGAACAATTCATATGGCGTGGAACTAGCGGATTTAGTTGGTACTCGATTTAGGGTGAAGAGGGCAGTTTCTAAGGCATAGCCCCAAAACATCTTTGGAAGTAAGGCCATGCTCATCATGGATCGTACCATATCTAATAGGGTACGGTTTCTCCTCTCGGATACACCATTGTGTTGTGGCGTATAGGGAGGTGTCCATTGTGAGCATATCCCACATTCAGTTAGATAATTCAGAAAATCATCAGAAAGATATTCGCCACCTCGATCAGATCGAAGTGTTTTTATTTTCTTTCCTAATTGATTTTCCACTTCATTCTTGAAGCATTTGAACTTGTCAAAAGCTTCTGATTTGTGCCTCATCAAGTAGATATAACCATAGCGAGTATGGTCATCTATGAAGCTAATGAAGTATCTGAATCCTCCTCTTGCTTGGACTGACATAGGACCACATACATCTGAATGAATGAGTCCTAGAGTGTCTGATACACGCTCACCTTTATTGCTAAAGGGTGTCTTTGTCATTTTACCTTTTAAACATGATTCGCATGTTTCCAATGATTCAGAATCGATTGGATCTATAAGCCCATCTGAATGTAGCTTTAGCATGCGTCTCTTGTTTATATGGCCTAAACGACAATGCCACAAGTAAGTTGAATTATCTAGCTTATGTCTTTTGGTATCAATTGCAAAAACAGGAGTTTTATCATCTAACACATAAATCCCATTTTGTGATATTCCTGAAAAATAAAAGATCGAATCTTTATAAAAATTGCAACTATTGTTCTTTATTGAAATATGAAAACCGTCGTCAACGAGACGGCTAATAGAAATAATGTTACGAGACATCTCAGGAACGTATAAACAATTCCTTAATTCTATTACAAGCCCAGAGGGCAAAAGTAAAACATAATCTCCAATTGCGAGGGCGGCAACTCTTGCTCCATTTCCCACTCGCAAGTTTATGCTTCCTTTCTTTAGTTTCTTAGTCTGTTTTAGCTCCTGCATATTTGTACAAATATGAGATCCACATCCGGTATCAAGTACCCAAGATTCAGACAATGAAACCGTATTTATTTCAATATAGAACATACCAGATGCTGAAGCACCGTTATTTTCCTTCTCGTGGAAGGTTAGGTACTCCATGCAGTTTCTCTTCCAATGCCCTAAGTCACCACAATAGTAGCACTTTCCTTTGGGCTTCTTTGGTTCCTTTCCCTTTGTTTCGGTGAGCACAGCCCCCATGCATTTATCAAGATGGTTTGGATCGGGAGCGACCCCTTTCCTTTTTCTCGATCCTTCAATAGCAAGGGCCAACATTTCCTCGTTTTCTTTTATAATGGGCTCGACTGACTCGAGCATATGTGCAAGCTCTATAAGAGAGGTTTGCAAGCCACTCATCTGATAGTTCATGATGAACTGTGAGTAGCTCTCAGGGAGGGACTGTAGAAGTAAGTTTTCACTTAGTTCATGGTCCATCGCATCTCCAATACTAGAAAACTTGGTTATGAGGCTGATCATCTTGGCACAATGTACCATCACAGATGTGCCCTCCTGCATCTTGCTTTTATATAACTCTTTGGTTATTTCGAAGCGCTCGCACCGAGTTTCTAGCACAAATAGCTCTTTAAGGTGCTTGACCATGGAAGAGGCATCCATATCTGAATGTAGTTGCCTTTTAACTTCCGGTGTCAATGATGCAAGTATGATGTCCCCCACTTGATCATCATCAGCTTTATGCTTCAAGTAAGCATAAACCTCTTGGTAGGGAGCATCATCCATTGGGTAAGGGGGTATCGGTGTATCAAGTACATACCCTTTCCTTTCGAACTTCAAAACAATTTTGAGGTTACGAAACCAGTTGGTGAAGTTTGAACCATTCAATTTGTTATCGATAAGGATGTAACGCAGATCGGTGTTAGTCATGATTTTAAGAGTGTGTGTTTAAACAAAACCTGAGAGTGAGAAAGAGTAAGCGTATGTCATTCATTTGCTTTAAAGTTTAACAATCTAAAATTATAGGCCTTTTAATTTATTTCAGATTGCTCCCACTATTTTGCCAAATTAATAACCCTCCATATTAATTCGAAGAATTTCACAAATCCTTTAGTGAGCTAGGATCCTAACTCCTGAGATTTCGCCTTGAGTTTACTCAACAAGCTAGTCTCATTCATTAGGTAGATTCATATAATCAATCACATCTCTAATGTGATTCCTAGGTTATTGGGTTACTAACCACATTAGTAACTAATATGCTATTCATATTAATCCCAACCGTTTTGCCCATTAGTTTATGACAACATGAGTTTACTCATCCAATTATCATAATCTAATTTAAGTATTACCCCATATTCATGAAAAATGACTTTCGATAATTCAGGTGTTACCATAAGACCCCGAGCTTGAGTTTACTCAACAACCCAAAGGCCCCCAGTACTGCCGGCTGAATTATAATATTAGGGAGGGGCAACCGATTTTAATAACTTACTTATTTACTTAACCTTTTAATGAGGGATTTTATTTAAGTCTCATAATCTAACTTAGTCTTGATTTGCTTTAGCATACATCAGACATACATGCATTCACATACATTGGCGTTATGGACACATTATCTAAATTATTCCGCCGAGCCAGAGACGGAATAAAAGGCCAAACCTAAGGAAATACTAACTATTACATATTTCTCTTTAGGTCCTCCGTCTTCTCCATGGCGCCTTGAAATTACATATTAATTTCTATACTACTATAAGAAAACTTCAATTGAATTGAAGGGAATCAGATGAGAGGAGAAATTACAATAGATAGTAGAAAGGCAGGACGCGCAGGCCCTATTTCAAAAATACCAAAAGACTAAAAGAGGGTCCAAATATGTCCATAACTCCAAACATGCATAGACTCAATTAAATAAATTTAATTGGTTGATTACATAACCGGCTTATGTAATATTTAGGTTAATCACATTAACTCGTCAAATTAACTTTCATCCAATTTTACTTCTAATCGTTTTGTATCTTTATATTAATCCTTAGATTAATATAACCATATAAAACGTTGATTATGCTCGTCCCATTTATTTTGATTTTAATTCATTTAACACTTTGATTTACATATTGGTAAAAACAAACATTTAAACGAATTATTCATTCGATAATCAAAACAGAAAACTATTAATTTCTGAAACATATATATACATTTAACATAAAACGATTTTAAACCTATTTTAAAATCAAGTGGGTATCGGGCCGGGCTGCTGCCGATTGGCAGCAGCCCTTAGGGCACGCGGGGCGCTGCCGCCTTGCGGCAGTGGCGCCCCTGCGCCGCACGCGGCTGCTGCCGCGAGGCAGCAGCCGCGTGACAGCGGCCAGTCGCGTCGTGAGGCGCAACTCGGGCTGTTGTCATATTTTTTTTATATTAAATATATATATATATATATATTTATATATATATCAGTTCTAAAATAATTTTAAAACGGTTTTTCAGAAATAGGATAATCTACAATAGATTTCCGTTTTATCATTTAGAATTAATAAAACTAATTTTATCAACCTAACTATAAAACTAATAGATTTTGTTATAATGATTATCAACCGAAATAATTAGGAACATAAGCATAATCAGTTTTAATTAATAATTAATCAAAACTTTATTTATCTTTAGAATTAATTAACCAAACAATTTGTTAATTAATCCTAACCATAAATATTTATTCAATCCTATTGAAAACTTCTATATTTTCATATATGAAATAACGGATTTAACGATGGCTCTGATACCACTGAAGGAAATTAGGGCTAAGGTATAGCAGCGGAAATATAAAATTTTTAGCCTATTTCCTTTTAACCATAGGATCCGTTAATCGTTATTTCATATAAAGAGGGATAAGAAGGAATACCTTTCGATGAACAATCTACCGTTGTTAAGAAGCGCCCACAATTCTTCTCCGAGGTTCCAACCACAAAGTTTAATACGGTGAGGCTAAGATGAAATCAACCCTTATGAGATGCAACCAAAATAGATTGCCTCTAATTAACCAACACAAGATCAAGGAGAAAGAGGGATGAATAAGATTAATCAATCGATGGAATGCCGTATGAATTCTTGTCCACGAACTTGGGGAATAGAATTCTTTTCTCTCTCTCTCTAAGCAATTTCGAAAATCACAAGTGGGGAGGCTTAGGGCTTGGTCGAAATTCACTATAGGGAGGGGTATATATATTAGCTTGTATCTAAACCCTAGTTAGATAGGAATAGGTTACTTAATAGGAATCCAATTCGGAAAAGGATTCCTAATTATTATCTCACTATATATCTAATATATTTAGGATAATAATAAATAACCTAATTGGATAATAATAGGAGAATATTAATCTAATTAAAACTCCTAATTAAATTATCTCTTAATTAATTTAATTCATAATCCTAATCAAATTAGGATTAATGGAATAAAATCAATCCCTTACTAATACATACAAATTTCGGCCCCCTCCTTGTATTTGGGCCTTACTGGGCTCAATTGGGCTTCCATCTATTAATCACATCCATCTCTCTTTTGGTTCCAAGTCTTATGTGTGATCCATTAGGTCCTTACTACTTCTGGCCGTATGCAACCTATTAAATTAATTTCTTCAAGAATTATATTTAATCCCTTGCATAACGGAATGATGTACAGAGTATGTTATTGGCAAGTCTGTAATCATTCCCCCAGAGTCCGTTAAGAAGACAGGTTGATTCTGTCGTTAACCCTTCCGTATTAGTTACGGTATAATACGATCCTTTATCAACTACATCCTTGAACTGAATCTTATGACTATGGGTAATGTCAAGTCACATATAGCGAGACGTTCGTTTTACTTGTTATTGGCCGAGTCAACTCAAAAAGACAGGTTAAGTGAAATCTGTATTTCTACTCTTAAGCTATCACCTTGCAAGGGTTTAGAGTCAAGTCTTCCACAAGCGATCCTTGGATGTATCTCCCATTAATCGGGAGTGATAAATGCTCAATCCAATGTATAACTACCCTAAAATTACTTCCTGTGACACCCAACCTTTGCAGTTCACACCCCAGAGTCATCTCTGTTAAGGATCGTGGGACCACAGGATCAAAGTCTCACATTCAGTAATTCAGGATGACCAATTAACATTCCTTTGAGTCTGAGGATTAGTTATACCTATTAATACCAATGAGATGAACAGTTGACAAGGATGAATCTACCCATCCTGTTATCTCAAATCGGATCCCCAATCCTAATGAACAACGTTTCATCGGATCTATGTAACTGTCCAGATATCTGTATATATGAAGCTTGTGAGATCAGCTTTCTGTCGGACAAAAGACATTGTTACATACAAGTCTCAACAGTGATATATCAATCCTAAACATATCACTCGACTTGGGGTGATTTTAAGTTTATTAGTTTATTATAAAGTTTTCTCTCACTTCATGCTTGTATGAACACTTTATAATCACTACAAACTTACGGATTTCCTTTTATTAGACTTTATTTAGTGCTTAAAAGGGATTGCCTTTATATAGTTATAAAACATATATCTCATTAAAACAAATGATATAAAGAACAATTCATTTACAATAAGTTTGTATCCTGCAACAATTGACTATAGGACACAAAACCCCAACAAATTCAAGGGGAAAGCTAAAGTAATTTACAAATAATGAAAGATGTTAATTTACATTGGAAAAATCCTATTTATAGCAGTGTCACGGACACAGCCTCTTGACTATCTGTCGACCGTGCGACACTAGTAATTTCACCCTCGATTACTAGTTCAGCCTTAACCTCGTATGCTTAGCTCACACGCTAGGCAACGTTATGCAGCGGAAAAACAGGACCTTGCACAAATGCTAAGTAAGGAAAACACTCTTTATTAAGAAAGAATGCTTTACAAAGGTTTGATCACAAAGAAGCACTCACACTTGCTCACACTTTGTGTCTTCTCATATATTATGTCAACTTAACACCTTCCCTCCTATTTATAGGCAACCTAGGAAGGTTCTAGAATACTTTACACAAATAAAATCCTAGAATAATCTAGAAAAAGTACAAACTAGAAAAGATAAGAAAGGTTGGGACATTTCTCCTTTGTCCCTAGAAGTTTCTTGGGCCATTCCTGCACATTTCGGAATATTTTCCGTACCTTCCAAGCTATTCCGACACGTTCCAGCACATTTCGGCACGCTCCGGACAAACCTGGCACGTTCCAGAAGTTTCTGGCCCGTTCTGGCACGCTCCGGGCCCGTCTGGAATTTTCTGGGCCCGTAGCTCGGCAAACAGAGGCTCTGTCGGCAGGCTTCCTCGCAGCTCCTGGCCGTCGCTCGCATCTCCTGGCAGTCCCTGGGCCTGTTGCCTACTTGCCCCGCACGAACAGAGGCTAATTGTGCCTGCTGGCACGCACACGGGCCCGATGACTCCAGCTCGGGCCCGCAACTTTCCATCATGGCAATTTTTGCCATACTTAACTTTTCCCCCGCACATCCTTGAGCACATATCTCCATAATGATCCGAAGGGATAATTCCCATTGGGTGCAGGTGGATCTTCAAAAAGAAGACTGACATGGATGGAAAGGTTAGCACCTACAAGGCTAGGCTGGTAGCGAAAGGATATCGTCAGAAACAAGGTGTTGATTATGACGAAACCTTCTCTCCTGTTGCTATGTCCAAATCAATCAGAATCATGCTTGCTATTGCCGCTCACTACGATTATGAGATTTGGCAAATGGATGTGAAAACAGCTTTCCTAAATGGAAACCTGCTTGAGGATGTATACATGATGCAGCCTGAAGGTTTCATATCAAAGGATGCAAATAAAGTTTGCAAACTTCAGAGATCCATTTATGGACTCAAGCAAGCATCTAGAAGCTGGAACAAGCGTTTTGACGAAACCATAAAACAATTTGGTTTCGAACAAAATTGCGAAGAAGCTTGCATTTACAAGAAAGCAAGTGGGAGCTCTATAGCATTTCTCATACTATATGTGGACGATATATTATTAATGGGAAATGACATTGCTCTACTACAGTCAGTGAAAGTATGGTTATCTGGTAACTTCTCAATGAAAGACCTTGGTGAAGCAGCCTATATACTTGGTATAAAGATCTACAGAGATAGATCACGTAGACTGTTTGGTCTTTCACAGGCTACATACATTGAAAAGGTGCTAAATCGGTTTAGCATGCTTGAATCGAAACGAGGTAACTTACCCATGCTACATGGAGTAAAGTTAAACAATCATCAATGTCCTAAAACCGATGATGATAATAGACGCATGGCTGTAGTCCCGTACGCCAGCGCAATCGGTTCGATTATGTATGCTATGCTATGCACTATACCGGACGTAGCGTTCGCGTTATCAGTAACGAGTCGTTACCAAGGTAATCCGGGAGACGAGCATTGGATTGCTGTCAAGAACATTCTTAAGTACTTGAGAAGAACTAAAGATATGTTCCTAGTGTACGGAGAAGGTGATCTGAAAATAGAAGGATTTTCAGATGAAAGTCATCTCACAGATGAGAATGATTTTAAATCCCAATCAGGATACCTGTTTATCTTGAATGGGGGCGCGGTCAGTTGGAAGAGTTCCAAGCAGGGAAGCGTAGCTTTCTCTACGACCAAGTCAGAGTACATCGCTGCTGCGGAAGCAGCAAAGGAAGCAGTTTGGATTAGAAAGTTCATTACAGAACTAGGTGTGGTGCCTGACATTGTCAATCCCATTACTCTGTACTGTGATAACAATGGAGCCATTGCGCAAGCAAAGGAACCACGGTCTCATAATGCATCCAAGCACTACCTAAAGCGATACCACATCATTAGAGAGATTGTGGCTAGAGGAGATGTGAGAATAGAAAGAGTACCTACAGAGGACAACGTTGCAGATCCGTTGACAAAGCCTTTAACCCAGAAAGTACATGATCGTCATTTAACTTCTACTGGGATAAGTTTTAGAAACAATTGGCTTTAGTCCAAGTGGGAGTATGTTGGGGGTTTAGTGTCCTATAGACAATTGTTGCAGGATACAAACTTAATGTAAATGAATTGTTCTTTATATCATTTGTTTTAATGAGATATATGTTTTATAACTATATAAAGACAATCCCTTTTAAGCACTAAATAAAGTCTAATAAAAGGAAATCCGTAAGTTTGTTTAAAGTGATTATAAAGTGTTCATACAAGCATGAAGTGAGACAAAACTTTATAATAAACTAATAAACTTAAAACCACCCCAAGTCAAGTGATATGTTTAGGATTGATGTATCACTGTTGAGACTTGTATGTAACAATGTCTTCTGTCCGACAGAAAGCTGATCTCACAAGCTTCATATATATAGATATCTGGACAGTTACATAGATCCGATGAAACGTCGTTCATTAGGATTGGGGATCCGATTTGAGATAACAGGATGGGTAGATTCATCCTTGTCACCTGTTCATCTCATTGGTATTAATAGGTATAACTAATCCTCAGACTCAAAGGAATGTTAATTGGTCATCCTGAATTACTGAATGTGAGACTTTGATCCTGCTGTCCCACGATCCTTAACAGAGATGACTCTGGGGTGTGAACGGCAAAGGTTGGGTGTCACAGGAGGTAATATCAGGGTAGTTATACATTGGATTGAGCATTTATCACTCCCGATTAATGGGAGATACATCCAAGGATCGCTTGTGGAAGACTCGACTCTAAATCCTTGCAAGGTGGTAGCTTAAGAGTAAGAAATACAGATTTCACTTAACCTATCTATTTGAGTCGACTCGGCCTATACAAGTAAAACGAACGTCTCGCTATATGTGACTTGACATCACCCATAGTCATAAGATTCAGTTCAAGGATGTAGTTGATAAAGGATCGAATTATACCGTAACTAATACGGAAGGGTTAACGACAGAATCAACCTGTCTTCTTAACAGACTCTGGGGGAATGGTTACAGACTTGCCAATAACATACTCAGTACATCATTCCGTTATGTAAGGATTAAATATAATTCTTGAAGAAATTAATTTAATAGTTGCATACGGCCAGAAGTAGTAAGAACCTAATGGATCACACATAAGACTTGGAACCAAAAGAGAGATGGATGTCATTAATAGATGGAAGCCCAATTGAGCCCAGTAAGGCCCATTTAAATAGAGGGGGGGGGGGGGGCGAAATTTGTATGTAATAAATAAGGAATTATTTTAATTCCATTAATCCTAATTTGATTAAGTTTGTGAATTAAATTAATTAAGAGATAATTAAGTTAGGAGTTTTAATTAGATTAATATACTCCTATTATTATCCAATTAGGTTATTTATTATTATCCTAGATATATTAGATATATAATGAGATAATAATTGGGAATTCTATTCCAAATTGAATTCCTATTAAGTAACCTATTCCTATCTAACTAGGGTTTCGATACAAGTGATTATATATACCCCCTCTATACATGAATTTTGGCTAACCCTCTCTAACTAGCACAAGTGATTTTCGAAATCCCTACCTTAGAGAAAAAGAAAGAATTCGACTCCCCTAGTTCGTGGACAAGAATTCATACGGCTTCCATCGATTGATTAATTTCATCTATCTCCCTTTTCTTTGATCTTGTGTTGGTTAATTAGAGGCAATCTATTTTGGTTACATCTCATACGGTTGATTCTAACTTAACCTCACCGTGTTATACTTCGTGCTTGGGAACTCGGAGAAGAATTGTGGGCGCTTCTTTAACAACGGTAGATTGTTCTTCAAAAGGTATTTCTTCTTATCCCTCTTTATATGAAATAACGATTAACGGATCCTAAGGTTAAAAGGAAGTAGGCTAAAAAATTTATATTTCCGCTGCTATACCTTAGCCTAATTCCCAACAGCTGCCCCTTCGGTATGAGCAGCTCCCTTCATTGGTTGTTGCTCCCTCGCAACATGTCGTTCTCCCAACGACTTGTCCACACGTTGGCCAACCCCTCAGCCTATAATTTTGGAGATTTGGCCCTCCATAGCCTTAATCTTCTTCGACCTCCGCCTCCTTGGCTTCTGGTCATGCATATCTTCGGTTGGCAGCTGTCCTTCCACAAGCCTTGATTGGCAAGCCTTCCCTCGCTTGGCCAACCTTCTCCCGTCGGCTCTCGGACCCCGCACCTTTTCCCCGTTGGTGCTTGCTGCCGTAGAAATCATCGGTTGGGTGAAGGCACCTTGCTCACCCTTGCTGCATGCATCCTTGGCCACCCGTTTAGCCTTGGATTTCTTCCTTTGCTCCACCGCTCCCTTGGGTGAAGTCTTGGCTTGTTGGTGCTCCGCCTTGCCCTCTGACGGTAACACCTTGTCGGTTGCGTCCTTGGTCATCATCTTGGCCTTGGACTTTATCTTCTTCATCGCTCCCTTGGGTGAATGCTCGGTAGATTGGTGTTCCGCCTTGCCCACTGACGGTAACACTTTGCAAAATTTTGTTGGCTTGAGCTCCACCTTGCCCTCTGATGGCAGCTCAATCGGCATCGTTGGTGGCTGAATGTCCTTTCTCCCTCGGACATCCATGGCTGGTTCGGGCTCGACGCTTGAATTTCCTCCCGCTTCACGGGGAGATCTTGGTGTCGAGGGGCTTGATGTCTCGTCATCACTCCATCCCTCAATCCTCATTGCTCCCAAGTGACGAAGGGACCCCATGTGCATCTCGGCTGGTCGCTCTTGCATGTCGTCGTCGTCGCCTCGAAGTAGACGCTCCCGTTCCTCGATGAGCGCATTCAACTTCTGCTTCATCGGGCAGTCCCTTGTCAAATGTTGGCTGGTACACAAGTAACACTTGAGCGGCCTTTCCACATTGTTGCCTTTGATCGGCTTGGCGTCTTAAGGTTTTGGGACGTTCGTCTTGCTTCGATCGTGGGCGTCTCCCCCACTTTTGCCATTGGCTCCTCCTTCTTGGCCATTTTTTCCCTTGTCATGGCCGAAGCTTTGCCTCCTCGACTTGTCGAACTCCACTAACGAGTCGGCTACGGCAATTGCGGCAGAAAGTTCCTTCACATTTCTGCGTTGAACTTCTAGCCTAGCCCATGGCTGCAATCCTTCTAAGAAAAGATAGAAGGCCTCCTCTTGTGGGTAGTTAGGAAGCTCTAGGAGAATCTCGGAAAATTCCTTGATTTACTCCCGTAAACCACCTCGTTGCTTCAAGTGACGCAACTTAGCCCTCTTCTCGAGCTCACCCGCCTCCGGATAGAATTGGGCTTTAAGCTCGCGTTTGAAATCGTCCCAAGTAGAGATTGAGCACGTACCTCGTCGCATCTCCTGCTCCTTCAATCGCCACCACACCATGGCCGTATTTTGCAAGTAGAGTGGCACGGCGTCGATCATCTTGGCATCACTCGTAATGCCAAGTGCCCTGAAATACTTCTCCAAACTCCAAAGAAAGTTGTCAATCTCCTTGGAATTCCTCGAACCACCATACGCCTTCGGTTTTGGTACTTCTAGTCGCTGCGGACTAAACGCACCTGAAGTTGACGCATCGCCATGTGCAATGGCCCTCTTGCACAAGGCTAACTCTTCCTTTGTCGTGACTAACTCGGTAAGAGCTCTCTCTAGTTCTTGCCTAAGAGAAGCAATTTGAGCTTCCAAGGCCTTGTCCCTTTCCTCACAATCATCGGCGACCTTGTTCACCATGGCAAGCACCTCTTGCCGGAGCTCGTCACCTTCGAGCACTTCCACGCGTTGCTCTATGGCCTCGAACTTATCTCGGTCTTCGACAATGGCAAACTCCACTTTTGCCAGCCTACCGTTGATGTCTACTAGGACATCTCGCGACCTTGATCTTCCCCTCTCGCTCTTACTTTGCTCCTCCCCATGCACGCTAGTCGACTCGACCTCACTTCTCTTCGGCATCGTGCAATTCGTCGCTAAATCAGAATTTCGTAGGTAATTCTATCACAAAACCAATAGCCTTCAACCTTAGGCTCTGATACCACTTGTCACGGACACAGCCTCTTGACTATCTGTCGACCGTGCGGCACTAGTAATTTCACCCTCGATTACTAGTTCAGCCTTAACCTCGTATGCTTAGCTCACACGCTAGGCAACGTTATGCAGCGGAAAAACAGGACCTTGCACAAATGCTAAGTAAGGAAAACACTCTTTATTAAGAAAGAATGCTTTACAAAGGTTTGATCACAAAGAAGCACTCACACTTGCTCACACTTTGTGTCTTCTCATATATTATGTCAACTTAACACCTTCCCTCCTATTTATAGGCAACCTAGGAAGGTTCTAGAATACTTTACACAAATAAAATCCTAGAATAATCTAGAAAAAGTACAAACTAGAAAAGATAAGAAAGGTTGGGACATTTCTCCTTTGTCCCTAGAAGTTTCTTGGACCATTCCTGCACATTCCGGAATATTTCCCGTACCTTCCAAGCTATTCCGGCACATTTCGGCACGCTCCGGACAAACCTGGCACGTTCCGGAAGTTTCTGGCCCGTTTTGGCACGCTCCGGGCCCGTCTGGAATTTTCTGGGCCCGTAGCTCGGCAAACAGAGGCTCTGTCGGTAGGCTTCCTCGCAGCTCCTGGCCGTCGCTCGCATCTCCTGGCAGTCCCTAGGCCTGCTTCCTGCTTGCCCCGCACGAACAGAGGCTAATTGTGCCTGCTGGCACGCACACGGGCCCGACGGCTCCAGCTCGGGCCCGCAACTTTCCATCATGGCAATTTTTGCCATACTTAACATTTCCCCGGCACATCCTTGAGCACATATCTCCATAATGATCCCAATGAACCACATACCAAATATGAAGACATTTGGAATCGTCTAGACATACCTTTGAAAAACATGTGGTGTGTGGGGCTTGGCAATGTCTGCCGACAGTGTGTCCCAAGTTGGTATAAGACACACTATAGGGGGGACCATCTCTTGGCCAAATCCTCCCCTGGCAGGCACGGGCCCGCTGCCCGGCTGCCTTGTGCACACCTGCACATACAATTGGCCCGATGTCCTTGGTGTCCACCGGCATGTCCCGTAACATCCCGATGAACAGGAAAATGACCGTTTTGCCCCTGGCTCCTTTCTCTTAGCCCTTTGGGCAGTTGGCTCGGGCCTTCCCTCGGATGAATTTAGGCGGGCTGTGACAGCAGGCACAGCCTGCTCGGCGAGCAGGAGCAGTGCTTGGGCAGCTCGCCGAGCAGTGCCCGGGCTGCTCGCCGAGCAGCGCCTGGGCTGCTCACCGATGCTCAATTCGTCGAGCGACTGCCGGGGGTCCCCGAGATATGATTTTTGCCTGAAATTGATCATGTTTTAACCTGCACACGCACATAAACTCCAAACAACATTAGTCCAAAGGCTAAATTGACCCGCCAATCGTTTCTTTTGAGCAAACGCTTCGTTTGGTGTGACTTTTGACGGATCAATTAGCTTCAAAAGATAACAGAATTATAATATGCATGCCATTTTGGCCGTATTTGCCTAAATTGATCATAAAACGAGTCTGAAACGAAAAATAAATAAAACATTTCCAATTTCTAACTAACTCACACAAAAGCATTTAAATGCGAGAATTGCTCGCTTATTAACTAAATAATGCTAAAAACCGTTCTAAAACCGTACCCAAAGATAGGGGTTTTTGACCCCTATCAAACCTCCTCGCACTTAAAACTTTACTTGTCCCCAAGTAAACTAAAAAACTAAACCCGCAATCACAAGCAAGCTAGACAACCTCCCGGTTTGACTAGGTGCTTGACACAATTTCGAGCATCTGTAATTACATGCATTCGGAAATACAAAGTAGAGACACGATATCCAAAAGCCGCATTTCAATTATCATAGGTCATATGTTTTAAAAAAAAGGACACATGTTCAATTAAACGAGCTTGAGGGGATCGCTAGGTAAAACACCTCACCATAGGTAGTTCACTCATTCCACACAATTTTGGTGGCTAAAGTGTTTACTCTCGGCTTATGTTCTTGCTTAGGATTACGTTGATTTTGCACGTTCATCCGAGTTCCTCTACTATGCTATATGACTCCGATGATATCATAAACAGCCTCGAATTTGGGGTTGTAATGTGGTTAAAGGGTTAAAGGTACAACAAGGGTTAATAGTTCTAGCGCTAGAAAAACAAAGTTCAAATGGCTTTAGCAAATATGAAGTGACTGAGCTTTTTATTCATTCATTATTCTCTTTTTAGGACGTTTTCTTGAGACGTTTTGATTTTAAGAACTGGGGAATGAAGTTCTCCCCTTTTTGTTCGTCTCTTTTCTTTTCTTTTTCTCTTTTTCTTTTTTCTTTTTCCCCTCTTTTTTTTTCTTTTTGGGGTAGTGATGCTCATTCACTTTTTAGCCTTTTGGCTTACTACTATGATGCCATAAACAAAGATAAAGCGCTAGAACGACAAAGGTTCGATGTGAGCTTTGCAAAAACTTAGGGTTAAGTAGCAAACCAAGTGATGGTTTGCAAAAATTGGGTTAGGACGAAAGAAAAAAATCTACAAACTACAAAAATATAGGCTCAAAGGGGCTTCCTAGAGTGGATGAAAAAGAGAAAATAAGGTAAAGAAAAGGGTTAATTCTAATGAGGCTGATTTCATCGTCTACCATCTCAAATCATTGCATGTAGGTTCAACACAGTATTAGGTGCAAAATCTGTAATCTTTCCACAAGTCAAAGCATTCACACAAAAATGTCAAGAAAAAGAGCTTTTTGATGTTCGCTCTTGGGCTCAAATTCAACTCACAATTCTTTGGGTTTCAATTTTGTGTTTACTAGTTCTCCCCAAACTCAAGTTTAATATCACATGCCTTCAATTCTTAAGTTATCTACCTAAGTAATGATTTTAGCATTTCTTCAAAAGTAGGGTCTAAATGCAAACTTTAGCTCATGCTTTTACAGATACAAGGGTTGTGTCCTACACCTAAACTAGTTGTCATGCAATCTTAGATTCGGTTCTCAGTCCTCAAGGACAAATAACGAAGTTTAGATTCGAAGGAGGTTCACGGTTTTAGGTCCTAAACATGCAAAACCTAAATAAAACCCGAAAAATGCAAAACTAAACTAGACACGACGCAACAAAAATTTAAAAATTATACAATTTTTGTAAGTTTGTAAGTTTGTCTACCCCTCCTCCTCACACTAAAAATATTCAATAAGTTCCAACATTGCATCACAAACCATAAATTACAAGTGCAAAAAGTTAGGGTGAAGAAGACAACTTACGGATTTTATCGCAATCGCCAAAAACTTGATGATTTGCGGTGCCAATTTTTTTTTATTTATTATTATTTATTTATTTATTTCAGCTCCGTTCGGGAAAAAAATCCCGAACCGTTGCTTATCTCAGCCGAGCAGCGGGCTGGGCAGCAGTCCCCAACGGCGGGCTGGGCGCAGTGCACAGTGGCGGGCTGGGCGCCAGCGCCCAGCTCGCCGAGCTGGGCGGCAGGGCCCTGCTCGCCGCGAGCTGGGCGGCAGTGCCCAGCTCGGCGAGCTGGGCCTCCTGGGGCCAAATTATTTTTTTTAATTTTATTTTAAACCTGAACAATTAAAAAAAATTAAAAAAATAAAATAAAACTAAACAACTAAACTAAAATATCAATGTATAATATAAATAAAATAAACCTGAAAAGTTTTATTAAAACTTGGGTTGCCTCCCAAGAAGCGCTACGTTATAGTCGGTGAGCTCGACATAGAATTCCCGCCTAGGTGTATGCTTCTACTCGCGTTAGAAACTCGAACTCCTTAACAAATAACTCGTACCTACAAAACGGATTAAGAGCCTCAAATAAGTTTAATGAAAGTAGGAGGCCGAATTTAAACATATTATGAAAAAGTTTGGTTTGCTCCCTTTTGGATTCTCTTGGTAGGTCGAAGAGTATGAAAACTTCTGAACAAGGAGTAAATCCAAACTTTTCTAACTTTTGAGGAAAAGGTAGTTGATATACACAAGCTTCGATTTGATCATTTATTTCTATCACATGATTTAGAATTTCAGATTTTGAACCGTGGTTGCTTACCGCTTCCGGTTCATCACTTACCTTGAGTGATGCATGTGATAGTGGACTTGGTTCTACCTTTTCGTCATTCCTCAAAGAGATGGCTTGAGCTGATTCCCTTTGTGGGATTTCTATGTTTTCCTTTATGCTTGGGAGGGCATCTCGGGAGTGCTCTTGCATCTCATGGTTTATTTGAGCCAATTGGTTGCTCAAGTCCTTGCAAACCTCCTCATTGATTGTAAGTCGGGCTGATATTCCTTTCAAAAGGGACAACACCTCATCTCGTGAACTAGAGGGTTGTGGAGGAACTTGGCTTGCTTGTTCGTAAGGAAACATTCCCAATTTGTTTTCCCTGTGCTCATTAACAAACCTTTAGTGATTGAGGCCCAGTTCCGCCATCAAGATATCCATTTTCTTATTTAAGTCGGCCATGGAGGGATTGGGAGACTCATTCTCCAGAGCATGAATGTATGGTATTGATGGGATAGTAAACTTTTGAGCTTGCCACTCTACTTTTTTCTTGCCAATTCATTGATCAGAGAATGCTGAGAAAAAGTGAAGTTCTAGCACAAAAGTTGATAAGTAACAGTATACAGATATTAACAAGTATAGAAGAGTATAAAGAAATTATATATCAACAAGTATTTGTATACGTAAGTATGAATATAAACAAGTATATAAGCAAGTATAAATGATATAAACAAAGGATATTTACAATGAAATGCCTAAACTAACAAATCGACCTTTGGTTCAATATTGCAGAAGAAATAAATCCCCGGCAACGGCGCCAAAAACTTGATGCGCCTTCGGTGAAGAAGACTCACTAAGGGATAAGTGTACCCCGTCGTTATCAAGTAATAAATCTGGAAAGTCCAGGTATCGAATCCACATGACTTATTTACCACAAGTATCGAATTACTTGGTCTCAGGTGTTATCTAGGCTTTGTGGGTTTTGAATTTGTTTGTTTAAGTTAATCTACTCCTAGGTTGAATTACGCTACTCCTAGCTAAGTTATACTAGTTCTAACTAAGTTATTCTACGCCTAATTAAGTTAAACTACTCCTAATTAAATTAAACTACTCCTAATTGATCTTTCACTAATGCAATTACCCGAAGGAACATGGTATGAACGATAATAACGAAGTTAGGTTATTAGGTCTATTGATTAAAAACCTAATCTAAGTCACTTGTATTCAAGGCGATTAACCCTACTTACCCTCCTGAAGTTCCTAGTGCGTGATTCCCTTGTAAGGCCGAAACTAGGTCTAAGGCTCAGCAATTTGGGCTTAATCAACTAAGAGGTCGTCAATCTCCTAGGCTCTGACTAGGTCAGATTCAGCTCACAATATGTGCCTACTCGATTTTGGGGCTTTTGAATGAGTTAAATCAATTGAATAAAGCGTAAGACAAAGATTAAATCAATAAGCATAGAACAAAATAAGAGCTAAAGTATTATTAAAGATGAAGAATAATGTCATAGGATACAATTAGCCTAGGATTCATAGATTGTATCAAAGAGTACAAACAAAGTAAAGTAAAAGGAGATACGAAAATCCCTTTCAAGGAACCTGTCTACTCTGCAATCGGCTTCCTAGGTCTTAAGGACGGACCTTGAATATTCCTCGAGAATAGCTTTGAAGGAGCTTCAATGGAGGTCGAAGAAGATGGAGGAGATGGAGAGGAAATTCAAGGGGAAAGCTAAAGTAATTTACAAATAATGAAAGATGTTAATTTACATTGGAAAAATCCTATTTATAGGCGTGGTTCGAGCCCTTTTCTTGACCTATTTCGTGTCCTTATGCAGGTAGGAAGTCGTGGGGCCGATCGTGAAGTCGTGGGGGCGGAATTGGTCTTTTTGACCAATTCCCGCAGGTCTGCTCGCCGAGCAGGGCGACCTGCTCGGCGAGCAGGAGCAGTGCCTGGGTGGTGCCTGGGCAGTGCCTGGGCGGTGCCTGGGCAGCTCGCCGAGCAGCGCCTGGGCTGCTCGCCGAGCAGCGCCCGGGCTGCGCGCCGAGCAACGCCTGGGCTGCTCACCGATGCTCAATTCACCGAGCGACTGCCGGGGGTCCTCGAGATACGATTTTTGCCTGAAATTGATCATGTTTTAACCTGCACACGCACATAAACTCCAAACAACATTAGTCCAAAGGCTAAATTGACCCGCCAATCGCTTATTTTGAGCAAACGCTTCGTTTGGTGCGACTTTTGACGGATCAATTAGCTTCAAAAGATAACGGAATTATAATATGCATGCCATTTTGGCCGTATTTGCCTAAATTGATCATAAAACGAGTCTGAACAACGAAAAGTAAATAAAACATTTCCAATTTCTAACTAACTCACACAAAAGCATTTAAATGCGAGAATTGCTCGCTTATTAACTAAATAATTCTAAAAACCGTTCTAAAACCGTACCCAAAGATAGGGGTTTTTGACCCCTATCACATATGCTTCGAGTGCCATCAAACTGGGCATATTAAGTCAAGCGGCCCCAACTTAAAGGAAGAAAAGAGGGGAAGCAAAAAGGCAATGGTGGCCATATGGAGTGACAGTGATGAGTCAACCTCATCAGAAGCTGATGCAAATGAGACATCGAATATATGCTTCATGGCAAATGACGCTGCTGACCTCACTCGATCTGAGCAAGCTGACCTTTCAGAAGAATCTGAATAGGAGGAACACTCTAATGAGGTAACATCCTTACACTTGCTTAGGAATGAAATGGTTAACGCCCTGAGTGATCTATATACACTGACTAAAAAGTGTAACAAGAAAATAAAAGCACTCAGCAGGCGATGTGACAAGATTGAAGAGGTCAAACTCAGTGACCTTCGATATCTTCTCCAAGACAACTCAACTTTTCATGACAACATGGAAATTATGCACAAGTTTGTCTCGAAAGTCCAATCAGATTCAAAGAAACTGAGAAAGGATGTCACAACCCTACAGAACCAAATAAAAAGTTCAACTAAAAATAAATCCCACACTGAGTACTCATGTATTGGTCAGCGTAGATAGTTCACTTAGTGTGACTGTTGTGGGAAAAGAGGACACATAATAGATGTGTGTTGGTATAATCGGCGGATTGTCCAATGTGACTTCTGCGGAAAGAAAGGTCATACCACTAAGGATGTTGGCATGCTCAGCACAATGGTGCTGACCAAAAACAATGTCACCCAAAAAGGGTAACTTATTGTGACTTCTGTGGTAAACAAGGCCACACCATAAAAGTATGTCGTCACAAGATAAAATATGATGCTTCACCTGTTCGCACTAACAAACGAGGACCCAACAAGAATTGGGTACCGAAAGATGAATAGTTTAAAATGCAGGTGAGCCTGAGATGCGTGGAGAAATCAAAACTGTGGTATATTGACAGCGCATGCTCGAGGCACATGACTGGTGATGAAACTCAGTTCATCACACTTGAGCTTAAACGAGGTGGAAACGTAAGCTTTGGAGATAATAAAAAGGGTAAGATAGTAGGTTCATGTACTATCGGAGGTAACCCTACTATTGAGTCAGTCTCCTTAGTTAAAGGTCTCAAATATAACCTATTGAGCGTAGCTCAGCTGTGTGACAGCGGTAGAAAGGTTGTATTTGACGCCACTCAGTGTCGGATACTCGAGGGAAAAACAAAAGATTTGATTTTAAATGCCCCTCGTGTTGACAATGCATATATGTTGAGTTTTGAAAAACAGTTTTCTAGAAATATATGCTTAGTGTCTAAAGAGGATAATTCCTGGCTATGGCATAGGAGACTTGGTCATGTAAGCATGGACCTCCTTGCCAAATTAGCTAGAAAGCAACTAGTTGAGGGATTGCCCAAATTGAAATTTGAAAAAGATCAATTATGTAATGCTTGTCAGCAAGGTAAACAAACGAAAAAGTCTTTTCAAAGTAAAAATATTGTCTCAACCAAGAGACCATTGGAATTACTACACTTGGACCTTTTCGGACCTGTCCAACCACTCAGCTTGGGTGGTAAGAAATTCTCCTTAGTTATTGTAGACGATTTCTCTCGGTATACTTGGATCATCTTGCTGAGTTGCAAGGATGAAACATTTGAGATGTTCACAACATTGATTAAAAAGCTTGAAAATGACAAAGACCTAAGAGTAGCTCATATTAGAAGTGATAATGGCGGAGAATTCAAAAACCAACAGTTTGACGAATTCTGTGAAGTCAGTGGCATTGACCATAACTTTTCTGCTCCTAGGACGCCTCAACAAAATGGGGTTGTTGAAAGGAAGAACAGAACAATAGTCGAAATTGCTAGGACAATGCCGAGCGAAAATAGGCTTCCAAAGTATTTCTGGGGTGAAGCTGTCCACACAACATGTTATATACTGAATAGGGCTTTAGTTAGACCTATACTCAAGAAAACCCCTTATGAACTTTGGAAAGGACGAAAGCCCAACATTGGCTACTTTCGTGCCTTTGGGTGTAAATGTTTTATACTCAATACAAAAGATAACCTTGCCAAATTTGATGCTAAAGCTGACGAAGCGATCTTTTTAGGGTACTCAACTAACAGTAAAGCATATAGGGTGTATAATAAACGAACTCAAGTTGTAGAAGAGTCTATCCATATCGAGTTCGACGAAACTGACCCTGCAGGAAAGACAATTCAGTCCACCGAAGATGACCCAAGCTCAGCTTCCGCTAACCAAATTGGAGCCGCTGAGTCATCAGTACAAGGACTGACCAAAGGTAAACACAAAAACGAAATTACCTTTGCTGACCAATCTACTCCTGCAGATATTGTAGAAACACCTATTCCAGACAACTCAACATTACCTAAAGAAGTCAAAATTCCAAGAGGACATTCGGAGAAGTCCATTCTTGATGCTGTTGAAAATAAGCTGATGACGAGAGTGTTGAAACACCTTTCCACATGATTTTGATTTGAAAAAATTATTTAAGTAAATGATAAAAAAATATTCTAACACATTAAATTTAAATGCTTTGATTTATTCACACTAATGTGTTTGTTCAATGTTGAGTTATTTGATTTATAAGACTTTAAGATAAAAAGCCTAAAGGCCCATAAGAGAAAGTCAATCCCAAGTCAACAGATCAAGACCTCACGGCCCAGGAAGACAAAACGCAGTCGTATCAAGTAAAACGACGGCTCAGCATGAAGAAGGATCGAGAAGCCTTCTAACAAAAGCTTCAAGACGAAGCTGCTGAGTTAAGCGACAATGTAGTCAGGTCAGCGGCAGAACAGTACCAACTTGGAGACAAAGTATTTCTACTTTGGGTAAAGCTCAGAAGGCGCAGGAAGCTATCTGGAAGACTTTACTATAAATGTCGAAACATTATGTTCATCTGACGAAAAGCTGCTGAGCACTGCCATAGACAGAAGATGCAAGAATCTCATTGGCCAACGACACCGAGCACGTCCTGTGACAGCGACAGGAAGCCGTTAGCCTCCAACGGTTATTTCGAAATTCGAAATCACCGGTGCTTGAAGTGTCACTATAAATAGGCCTCTCAAATGCTTCATTCGATGCAGATCTTCAATTAGTCGAAACGCTGACCAAATTCACACTTGAAGTTCTGTGAGAAAAGCAAAGCAAATCTTACACCAATTCCAATCATTATGTAAAAGTCTAGAGTGATTTTATTCATCTAAAGTGTCTTAGCAATTGTTGTTTAGGACAAACACTTTATCATTTCTAGAAGAATAGAAAGGAGAAGCTGAGTACTTGGTTATAGTACTCAGCGGTAGTTATAGGAGTGAGTAGAGGTATAGAGGAAGGTACTCTTGTATACTCAGCTTCTATTGTAAAAGGTTTCGTGCTCTACCTTTAAAGAGCTCAGTAGAGAATTCAAAAAGCTCGGAACGCGTTCCGGGGACTAGACGTAGGCGGAGAGGCCGAACCAGGATATGTCTGCTGAGTAACATATTTCTAACCCTTAAACTCCTTTATATATTGCTTGCTATAAAACTGACTAAGTAACGAACTCACGCTGAGTTGAGTGTACTAAGAAGCTGAGTTCAGGAATAGACTCAAGTGCTATCTCTTGACTCAAGGAAAGAAACAGACTTAGTCACCAGTTGACTAAGCTTGTGTCTTAAAACTACTTAGCGTCGCTGTGTAAACCTTTTCTTAACGAAAAGAAGTCAGCTTTAACGAATAAAATTTTAAATAGTTCCTATCCCCCCCCCTTGGAACTAACCTTGTCACGTTATACGGGACCAACAAGTGGTATCAGAGCTTAAAAGCTCCCTGAGCAAGATATAACTTTCTTGAGCTAATCCCCACAATGGTTGAGAACATCACTCGTTTCCTCCTAGGAAATCAGACAACTCAGATTTTACTTGAGGGACTGTCCATTACTCGGCCTCCTCTGTTCTTCGGGTCTAACTATACCTTTTGGAAGAACAGAATGAAAAATTTCATTCAGGCAACAAATATGAGTGCATGGCTTTCTATAGTCCAAGGCCCATTTGGTCCTATTGAAACTATTGACGACCAAAGGGTTGTTAAAGCTGAAACTAAGTGGACAGAAGATGACCTCAAGAAGCTACAAAATCATGCTTCGGCTATAAACATGCTTCACTGTGCGTTAGATGCTGCAGAGTACAACAAAATTTCAGGTTGTGAGTCAGCACAGGAAATCTGGAAGAAACTGGAGGGCACCTACGAAGGAACCAACAAAGTTAAGGAGTCCAAGGTGAACCAGCACATGAGGTTATACGAGCTGTTTGAAATGAACGATGATGAAGGAATCTCTGACATGAACTCAAAATTCACAAACATAATCAACGAGCTCAAGAGACTTGGCAAGATCTTTACTGAGGAAGAGCAAGTCAAGAAGATACTGAGGAGTCTTCCTAAAAGCTGGCAAGCCAAGAAAAGTGCTGTTGAGGAAGCTCAAGACTACACCACCTACAAGTATGATGAACTCATTGGTTCACTGCTGACCCATGAGATCTCAATGAAGAACTTTGAGGTGAAGGAGAAGTCTGAGGACAAGAAGCAAAAGTCTCTTATCATGAAAGCTGACTCCACTGATGGGAGCTCAACAGACGATGAAGAAATGGCAATGTTCACTAGAAAAATGAAAAGGCTGTTCAGAAAGAATGATAAATATTCCAAGAAGCCTTACAAGAAGTTTGACAAGTACAAAGCTGAGTCCAGCGACAGCAAGTACAAGAAGGACAGCTCAAAGCCCATCACATGCTTTGAATGTCATCAAACTGGTCATATCAAATCAAGTTGTCCTACCTTGAGGAAGGAAAAGAAGAACGGAAAGAAGGCAATGGTGACAACCTGGAGTGATAGTGATGAGTCATCATCATCAGAAGCTGATGCCACTGAGTCAGCAAAGATCTGCTTCATGGCAGATGAGCTTGCTGAGCCTTGTGTTTCTGAGCATTTTGACCCCTCCATTGCATCTGACGATGAGACACACTCAACTGAGGTGATATCACTACCCCTGCTCAGAAATGAAATGATAAATGCCCTGAGTGACCTCTACACACTTATCAAAAAGTGTAACAAGAAGGTTAGAGCACTCAGCAGGCGATGTGACGAGATTGAAGAGGTCAAACTCAGTGACCTTCGATATCTTCTCCAAGACAACTCAACTTTGCATAGCAACGTAGAAACTATGCACAAGTTTGTCTCGGAGGTCCAATCAGATTCTAAGAAACTGAGAAAGGACATCACATCTATTCAGAACCAATTCAAAGTTCCGAATAAAAGAAATATTCCTCTGAACACTCAGTATCGAAGTACTAGTCAGCAGAGATGGAATCCTCAGCGGAATGTCCAGTGTGACTTCTATAGGAAGAAAGGACACACCACAAAGGTGTGCTGGCATGCTCAGCACTGGGGTGCTGCCAGTCAGTGAGATATCCTAAACGGAAGGTCAGCTGTGACTTCTATGGGAAAAACGTACTCACTGTCCAAGTGTGTAGTCATAAGATTAAATATGATGCTTTACCTGCTGAGTCTAACAAACAAGGACCCAAAAAGACTTGGGTACCTAAAGATAACTAGCTATATTGCAGGTAAGCCTGAGGTGTGCTGAGAAGTCAAAAATGTGGTACATTGACAGCACATGCTCGAGGCATATGACTGGTGATGAAACTCAGTTCATCACACTTGTGCGTAAACGAGGTGGAAGCGTAAGTTTCGGAGACAAAAAAAAGGGTAAGATAGTAGGGTCAGGAACCGTTGGTGGTAATCCTACTATTGAGTCAGTCTCCCTAGTCAGCGGACTTAAATATAACTTACTCAGCGTAGCTCAGCTATGTGATAATGGGAGAAAAGTTATATTTGATGACACTGGATGTAAAATAATCGAGGGAAAAACAAATGAATTGATTTTAACTGCCCCTCGTATTGATAATGTCTTTATGCTGAATTTGGAAAAGAAATTTTCAAAAAATGTATGCTTAGTGTCAAAGGAAGAAAATTCCTGGCTATGGCACTGGAGACTTGGTCATGTAAGCATGGACCTCCTGGCCAAATTCGCAAGAAAGCAATTAGTTGAAGGACTGCCAGAACTTAAGTTCGAAAAGGATCAATTATGCTACGCTTGTCAGGCTGGAAAACAAACTAAAACATCTTTTCATAGTAAAAACATTGTCTCAACCAAGCGTCCACTCGAGTTGCTACACTTGGATCTCTTCGGACTAGTCCAGCCGCTGAGCTTGGGTGGTAGGAGATTTTCCTTGGTCATTGTAGATGACTTTTCTCGGTACACTTGGATCATCTTGCTGAGTAGCAAGGATGAAACCTTTGAGACAATTTCAACATTAGTAAGAAAACTTGAAAATGATAAAGACCTAAAGTTAGCTCACATCCGAAGTGATAATGGTGGAGAATTAAAAAAAACCAACAGTTTGTTGAATTCTGTGAAGCCAGCGACATTGACCATAATTTCTCTGCTCCTAGAACACCTCAACAGAATGGGGTTGTTGAAAGGAAAAACAGAACCTTGGTTGAAATAGCCAGGACAATGCTGAGTGAGCATAGGCTTCCAAAGTACTTTTGGGGAGAAGCTATCAACACAGCTTGCTACATACTTAATAGGGCTCTAGTCAGACCCATATTAAAGAAGACTCCCTACGAACTTTGGAAAGGATGAAAGCCCAACATTGGATACTTTCGTGCCTTCGGCTGTAAATGTTTTATTCTAAATACTAAAGACAGCCTTGCTAAGTTTGATTCAAAAGCTGATGAAGCTATCTTTTTAGGCTACTCAATAAACAGCAAAGCATACAGAGTTTTCAATAAACGAACTCAGGTCTTAGAAGAGTCAGTACACGTTGAGTTCGATGAAACTAACCCTACAGGAAAAGACAAGCAGCTGACTGAGGATGATCCATACTCAGCACCCGCTGGCCAAGAAACAGCCGCTGAGTCACTACCTCAAGGGCTGACCAAAGGTAAAAGCGAAACTCAAATTGTTTTCACTGACCAATCTATACCTACAGAGATTGTTGAAACACAACCAGCTCAAGACATCACTCTACCAAAAGAGATCAGAATTCCAAGAGGACACTCAGAGAGTGCCATTCTTGATGCTGCTGAAAACACCCTGATGACAAGAAATCAACTCAGGAGATACCTCAGCAACGTAGCATTCGTCTCAGTTCAGGAACCAAAGAACTTTTCTGAAGCTGAGCACGATGAGTTCTGGATGAGTGCAATGCAAGAAGAACTTGATCAATTCAGAAGAAATGAAGTATGGGACTTAGTGCCAAATCCAAGAAGCCAGAAGACCATAGGAACAAGATGGGTCTTCCGCAACAGGCTAGATGAACAAGGGAACATGGTCAGAAACAAAGCAAGACTTGTAGCTCAGGGCTATAGTCAGCAAGAAGGTATTGACTACGGTGAGACCTTCGCCCCAGTGGCAAGGCTAGAGGCTATAAGAATTTTATGTGCATATGCAAGTTATATGAATTTTAAATTATTCCAAATGGATGCTAAGAGTGCATTCCTTAATGGAGTTATAAACGAGAAAGTTTATGTTAATCAGCCTCCAGGGTTTGAGGATCCCAAGTTCCCAAACCACGTTTATAAACTCAAAAAGGCTCTGTATGGTCTCAAGCAAGCACCACGTGCTTGGTATGAGAGGCTGACCAGTTTCCTGCTGACCAGAAATTATGTTAGAGGTAAAGCTGATACAACCTTATTCATTAAGAGGAAGGGTAAAGATACCTTACTGGCTCAGATATATGTTGATGACATTATTTTTGGTGCCACTAATGAGTCCATGTGCAAGGAATTTAGTAAGCAGATGCAGACTGAGTTTGAAATGTCAATGATGGGAGAACTCAACTTCTTCCTTGTACTTCAAATCAAACAAGGGAAAAATGGCATCTTCATCAGTCAAACTAAGTATGCTAAGGAGATATTGAAGAAGTATGAACTTGAGAATTGCAAGTCAATATCTACCCCTATGGGCATTGACACTGTCCTTTGCGCTGACGAAAATGGTAAGTCAGTAGACATCAAGTTGTACCGAGGTATGATTGGCTATCTACTCTACTTAAATGCTAGTAGGCCGGACATTCAGTTCTCATTATGTTATTGTGCTAGATATCAATCTAACCCTAAGGAATCTCATTACATAGCTGTAAAAAGAATCCTTAGATATTTGCAAGGCTCAGTGAATGCAGGTTTATGGTATCCCAATACTTATGATTTCACACTCATTGGATACATTGACGTTGACTACGGACGAGACAAACTTGAACGAAAAAGCACCTCAGGAGGATGTCATTTTCTTGGGAGCTGTCTTGTGTCTTGGTTCAGCAAGAAGCAGTCGTCAGTAGCCCTGTCAACCACTGAAGCTAAGTACATTACTGCTGGAAGCTGTGTTGCTCAAGTCCTTTGGATTAAGCAACAGCTAGAAGATTATGGTGTTCAGACTAAAACAATTGAAGTCAAATGTGACAACAAGAGTGCCATTGACCTATCAAAGAACCCAATCCAGCACAGCAGGATGAAGCATGTCAGCATAAGACATCACTTCATCAGAGACCATGTACTCAAGGGAGAGATCAAGCTGACCTATGTCCCAACGGATGAGCAGCTTGCTGATATCTTCACAAAACCACTGGCTCGTGAGCAATACAACATACTAAGAGAAGCTATTGGTATGTTTAATCCTCTTCAATAAATTCCAAAGTATAATATGTGATATATGCATGCTGAGTTGATTACCATGCTGAGTGATTTGAGCTAAATATATAACTATCACATGCTGAGTAGATATACACACTGAGTGGTTATCTCAAGCTGAGTCACTAAGCACATAAATATTTCCTTTGCGTAAAACTGACTACTCAGAACATTAAACGTTTAGAATTCTTAACACTGAGTAAGGATCCGTTGCACAATTAATGCTAAACACGCGAATTAAATAGCCACTTAGGATGACGTAAGCGCAATAATTAGAAAATACATGCACCGATTGTGTCATAAATGCCAGAATCATTGTCGGTTGAGTATCTCGAGGTCAAACTGCCACCTCAACACTTCAAATCAACTCGACACCTCTATAAATAGTGGACGAATTCCCACTTGTACCTCTTTACGCTTAGAAATTTTTGGTATTCAAATCCTCTCTTTTCTAAAATTCCCAAACTTCTCAAATTTCTCTGAAAATCATGTCAGATTCTCAGAATCTCTCCGGAGGCGGTTACAACGACAACCACTCTGATGAAAATCCATTGTACCAAACTGAGCAACAACACGAGGATACCTCAACTGAATCTCAGCAAGAAGGTCAGCATGACCATTCTAGGGTCAAAACACCAAGCAAGAAGCCCCACACTAACCAAGCTACTTCCTCAAAAGGGAAACAGAAGCAGGATAAGGGTAAGAAACCCATGGAGAGAACCTACACACTGGTCTACGAGAGTGTTAGGGGATATAAGGTTGACCACTCCCGCTGGTTCTCGCAGGGATTTGTGAAAGCTGAGAAACCCTTATGTGAGTGGATCTCAAAGAACGGCTGGACCGAGCTGTTCTCGACTCGAGAAGCCACCTACCCTGAGTTAGTGAAGGAGTTCTACGCTAACCTAAGAGTCGTTGATGACAACCGAGATTATATGATCTCCAAAGTTCAAGGAAAGGACATCTCTATCAACCCTCCTTACCTTACCAAACTGCTAAAACTGAAAAACGAAGGAGCTAAACATAGAAAATCAGGTGACCAGGATAAAATTGACTATCCCACTGAGTTCTGCAAACCCACCGGTCACACAGGGGAGATCTCTAGTACTTCCATGGGTCAGAATCAGAAGATGTCCCATTACATACTGACCAACTTTCTCTTCCCTAAGATCAACGCCACTTCCTCAGCGTCGAACTTCAAGCAGTGCTTCATTTGGCACATGCTGACCTACCAGCCGATCAACATGTCAGTCTTTCTAATCGGTGGTTTTCAACGGAGCACTAGAACCCTTAGGTTAGGCTCCCTTATTACTAGAATCCTCAAAGATCACCAGGTGAGCCTGGTTAAGGAAATCGATGTCTGGGGAACTGAGATCACTGCCGCCATTCTATTCGGTTTGGTCTACGATCAACCAATTGTCCCTAAGAAAGGTAAAGGGGCCGCGGACAAGGAATCTCAGGGCATGCAGACCAGAGAAGGAAAGAAAGCGAAGCAGGATCGTGCTGATAGAAAAAGGAAAGCTGTCCAAACCTCTTCTAAAGACGTTGACGTTGCACCGAAAAAGATTCGGTTTGTGACAAAGAGGAAGAATACTGAAGCTGAGCAAGGTCAGGTTGGACCTAAGTCAGCAGAAAACCTCAAAAGGCAAGCTGAGCCTGAGGAAGAAGAGAAAGAAGACACGCTAGAGTAGCCTCTGCGAAAGAAGAAGAAGCCTTCCTCTGAGTTGAACCCCATCAATGTCGTGCCTCTTGACTCAATAATCTCTGAAGACTCACATTATGTGAGAAGTCTAGGCATTGACCTTGAGCAACCACTAGCTGCACAGGAAGAAGAAGAACTTGGTAATCTCGGAGGTCAGTTTGACACTGAGGAGATAGTGGATGATGAGCAGATGGAGACAGTGAATGCTGAGACTGAGCAAGTTGAAACTGAGCAAGTTGAAGCTGAGCCAACCACTAAGGATCATACTGATCAAGGGGAACACTCATCTTTTGAATCCCTTGACTCAATCCCGGCTGACCCTTCTCCTCCAAAGGCTAAGAAGTTCAAACGCCTTAAGAAAAAGGCTCATAAATCTCCAGTGATCGACTTGATGGATGATTCACCTCTGAGAGATCCTATTACTGCCCTCACTGACCTACAATTCAAATTCTTTTCCAAGAACACCGAGCCTTCTCCAACGAAAACAAAGAAAAAGCAAGCCTCTGTTTCTCAGCCTAAGGAACATGTCGACTCAACTGCTAACCAAGGTCAAGATAATATCGAGCAAGTTCTCGAAGTTCCTGCTGCTAACCAGGTCAGTGCTGAAATTCCTCAACTTCCTAAATCCAGTCAGCTTCAGCCTGACTCTGAGCAAGTACAACATTCTGCTGATCAACCTCTTCCCCAACCACAAGTACAGAATGTCAACTCAAGTCCAGCCGCTGATCATGCTGGCACTTCCAATACTGAGCAGAACCAAACATCTCCACCATCCGGTTCTACTCGTACTCCGGCAACTGGGCCAAACAATGATGGCTCCTACACTTATCTGAATGCCTCTGAGTCTGGTCGAAGAATCATTGACTCAGCTCAAGCCCTACTCCAGGACCTTCATCAAACCAACGCCGACACCGCTGGGTCTGTTCATGTTGAGCCAACTCAACTTTTGTCTGTCACTCAGCTTCTAACCGAAATCAAAGGTCTTAAGGATTTTCTGAGTGTCATGAATTCTCTACAGTCTCAACAGCCTAGGCAGGACTCAATAGTAAAGCTGGCTGAACTCCAGCTGACAATGGTCAATCACATGAACTCTCTCCAGGGTCAATTTCAAAACCTGTCAGCTGCGAACTCTATGTATGCAACTTCTGCTGAAGTTCAAGAACTATTTACCTAGCTTCACTCTGAACAGGCCAAAACCAACGAGCAACTCTCTTCCTCCTCCCAATGCTCCATAGAGCAAATTAGTGAGGTTGTCCGTCTACTCAACTTGAGTAAGGAAGAGATGGAAACTGACCAACTCAAGACAAATGAGATTCTGCGGTACTCTCAAGTCACTTTCAACCATGTGCGTCACACAAATGCTCAACGTTAGTTTTATGACTCGGTTTTTCTTAAGATGTTTCATTAAGCTTATGCCATGATGACTGATACTATAACCTGGGTTGGGAAGTCTCAAGAATACATTCTCAATATGCTTAGTGCCTCGGTCAACGTTCCCAGTTCTGTCTTGGATGATGGTGTTCCTGTCTTTGATGGACTCAACGAAAGCACGCGAAAGCTTAAGGCATATTCTGTGCGATTAACTCGTGCTGCTCTCAATAACACCTTCATTCCTCCTCCTCCCGATGGTGGCAAAACGGGGGAGAAAGCTCAAGCTGATAGAACTCAGCATACAGGAGAAGCGTCTGGAAGTCAGCAGAAACAAAAAGGAAAAGCCAAAGTGCATTCTGCCCAAGTCAACAAAAAGAAATAGATTGACTAGATATGCTAGACTTAGCTTCTTAAACTTGTATTCTTTTCCTTGTGTATTTTGTTGTGCTGACCATTAATCCAAAACTATGCATGCATCTCTTTTCTTATTGACCAATCTTATGTGATGCTTACTTATGTTTTTTGATAAACTTTAACGCATCTTCATTAAATCAACTGTGTTAATTGTCTACATTGCTTTATGATTGTCTGATGTGTTGATCAATACGTTGACCTCTTTTATATGTCCTCTTAACTAAAACTCATTGAACAAAGATATACTCAGCGTACTCTGATATCTAAATCTTCTGCATAAACTGAGTTAAAAAGAATATGTTCCATGAGCTGACCTATTTCTGAAAACTGACCTTAGACTTACTTGATTAAACCTTGAAATGTTTAAAGTAAAACTAAGTCAGTAGCTCAACCCTTACGGGGGAGTATCTTGAGTAATATAAGGTCAACTATCATGGGGGAGCTCAACACTGAGTTCTTCACTGAATATTTTTGCCAACATCAAAATGGGGGAGTTTGTTGAAACACCTTTCCACATGATTTTGATTTGACAAAATTATTTAAGTAAATGATAAAAAAATATTCTAACACATTAAATTTAAATGCTTTGATTTATTCACACTAATGTGTTTGTTCAACGTTGAGTTATTTGATTTATAAGACTTTAAGATAAAAAGCCTAAAGGCCCATAAGAGAAAGTCAAGCCCAAGTCAACAGATCAAGACCTCACGGCCCAGGAAGACAAAACGTAGTCGTATCAAGTAAAACGATGGCTCAACATGAAGAAGGATCGAGAAGCCTTCTAACAAAAGCTTCAAGACGAAGCTGCTGAGTTAAGCGACAATACAGTCAGGTCAGCGGCAGAACAGTACCAACTTGGAGACAAAGTATTTCTACTTTGGGTAAAGCTCAGAAGGCGTAGGAAGCTGTCTAGAAGACTTTACTATAAATGTCGAAACATTCTGTTCATCTAACGAAAAGCTGCTGAGCATTGCCGTAGACAGAAGATGCAAGAATCTCATTGGCCAATGACACTGAGCACGTTCTGAGTGACAGCGACAGGAAGCCGTTAGCCTCCAATGGTTAATTTGAAATTCGAAATCAACAGTGCTTGAAGTGTCACTATAAATAGGCCTCTCAAATGCTTCATTCGATGCAGATCTTCAATTAGTCGAAACACTGACCAAATTCACACTTGAAGTTCTGTGAGAAAAGCAAAGCAAATCTTACACCAATTCCAATCATTGTGTAAAAGTCTAGAGTGATTTTATTCATCTAAAGTGTCTTAGCAATTGTTGTTTAGGACAAACACTTTATCATTTTTAGAAGAATAGAAAGGAGAAGCTGAGTACTCGGTTATAGTACTCAGCGGTAGTTATAGGAGTGAGTAGAGGTATAGAGGAAGGTACTCTTGTATACTCAGCTTCTATTGTAAAAGGTTTCGTGCTCTGCCTTTAAAGAGCTCAGTAGAGAATTCAAAAAGCTCGGAACGCGTTCCGGGGACTGGACGTAGGCGGAGAGGCCGAACCAGGATATGTCTGCTGAGTAACATATTTCTAACCCTTAAACTCCTTTATATATTGCTTGCTATAAAACTGACTAAGTAACGAACTCACGCTGAGTTGAGTGCACTAAGAAGCTGAGTTCATGAATAGACTCAAGTGCCATCTCCTGACTCAAGGAAAGAAACAGACTTAGTCACCAGTTGACTAAGCTTGTGTCTTAAAACTACTTAGCGCCGCTGTGTAAACCTTTTCTTAACGAAAAGAAGTCAGCTTTAACGGACAAAATTTTAAATAGTTCCTATCCCCCCCTTGGAACTAACCTTGTCACGTTATACGGGACCAACAGAGAGATCAGCTTAGAAAGTACCTCAGCAATGTTGCATTCGTCTCAGTACATGAGCCAAAGAACTTCTCAGAAGCTGAGCACGATGAACACTAGATCAATGCTATGCAAGAGGAGCTTGATCAATTCAAAAGAAATGAGGTATGGGATTTAGTACCAAAACGTAAGAATCAAAAGACTATAGGAACTAAGTGGGTCTTCAGAAATAAACTAGATGAGCAAGGCAATGTAGTCGGAAACAAAGCCCGACTTGTAGCCCAAGGCTATAGTCAGCAAGAAGGCATTGACTACGGTGAGACCTTTGCTCCCGTTGCTAGGTTAGAGGCGATACGTATACTATGTGGATATGCTAGCTTTATGAATTTTAAACTATATCAAATGGATGTTAAAAGTGCATTTCTTAATGGATTTATAAACGAAGAGGTATATGTTAATCAGCCTCCTGGGTTTGAAGATCCAAAATTTCCAAACCACGTTTATAAACTCAAGAAGGCCCTGTATGGTCTGAAACAAGCACCACGTGCTTGGTACGAAAGGTTGACCAGTTCCCTGCTGATCAGGAACTATGTCAGAGGTAAAGCTGACACAACCTTATGTTGGTCCCTTGTAAGGTTGCAAATATAGTTCCAAGGGGGGGTTAGGAACTATTTTACCTTTTTAAAATAATTTGGGCAGATTTCTTTTCTTTAAGAAAAGTTTATAAAACAGCGGCACTTAACACTCAGCAAGACACTGGCTTAGTCAACTAGTGACTAGGACAGCTTCGTTCCTTAGGTCAGGAAATAGCATTTAGAGTCTATTCCTGAACCTGCTCGTTGGTAGCGCACAACTCAGCTTGACCTCTTTTACTTGGTCAGTTTTAGTTTGTGTTAAGCAAGCAATATAAATAAGGAGTTAAGGTTTAAGAAAACTTCACTCAGCAGATTTATCCAGGTTCGGCTTCTTCTAAGCCTATGTCCTGTCCCCGGAACACTTCCGAGATTTCAAATCCTCTACTGAGCTCTTTAAAGGTAGAGCCTCAAACCTTTTACAATATCAGCAATTGAGTATGACAAGAGTACCTTCCTCTATACTTCTACTCAATCCTAATCTCTCCGCTGAGTACTTAAAACCGAGTACTCAGCCTCTCCTTTCTACTTCTAGAAATGATAAAGATTTTGTCCTAAACAACAATTGCTAGAACACCTTAGATGATTGAAAAACAATCACTCTAGACTTTTACACAAATGAATAGACTTTGTAGTGTAAGAATTTTGCTTTGCTTTTGATGGAGAACTTTTATATACGTTTGGTCAGCGTAACCGCTTTTGCTCAAAGTTCTCTATGGAATGTGGATTCTGAATGCTCTATTTATAGAGAGCTATGAGAGCTTCTAGTTATTTCGAATTTCGAAATAACCGTTGGAGGGAAACGGCTACAAGTCGCTTTCACTGAGTCTGCCAGCAGTTCTCTTTAGCCAATCAGATTCCAGCGTCTTCTGTTCTTCGGTCAGTGTGTCAGTATGTTCCACCATTTTGGGTAACGTCAACCAGACAGCTTGTTGTGTCTTCTGATCTGTACTAAATGGGGAAATACTTTGTCTGGAAGCTGTCTTATGGTCAGCAGCTGTCTTGCACGTTTTGTCGAGACAGCTCAGCAGCTTCATACCGAAGTTGTCTACGTGGATCTTCTCGATCCTTCTTTACTCAGCATGCGTTTCATCACTTCAACGGTGACGTTTTGGAGATATGCGGGCTGAGTGGTCTTTGGCTTGTTTGACTTGGGCCTTGATTTCCATATAGGGCTTGAGCCTTATGATCTTTATGTCTTATGATAAATCATAAACTCAACATTGAACAAACACATTAGTAACACTAAATCAAAGTATTTAAACTTAGTGTGTTGTAGAATATTTACTTTCACTTAATTAATTTTGTCAAATCAAAATCTTGTGGAAAGGTGTTTCAACACCTTAATCATTAAGAAAAGGGGTAAAGATACCCTGCTGGCTCAGATATACGTAGATGACATAATCTTTGGTGCTACTAATGAATCTATGTGCAAAGAATTTAGTAAACAGATGCAAACTGAGTTCGAGATGTCTATGATGGGCAAACTCAACTTCTTCCTTGGTCTACAAATCAAGCAAGGGAAGAACTAACTTACTCAAACTGAACTAACTTGAATAACATAGAATCACCTTGTGTTGACTAGATATATATGATGTGTGATTACTATAGATTAAGTTACTTTGCATGGAAATTTACTCTACGTAAAACTGAGCACTCAGTATCTCAAAACATTCAGAATTCCAAATGCTGAGTAAAATCCAATTGCACAATAAATGCTAACACACGTGCATTAAATAGCCACCTAGGATGACGTAAGCGCAATAATTAGAAAACAAATGCGCCGAACATGTCATAAATGCCAGAATATTGTCGGTTGATCATCTTGAGGAAAAACGGCTACTCCAACGTATCGGATCAACTCGACACCCCTATAAATAGTGGACGAATTCCCACTCATACCTCTTTACACTTGAAAATTTCTGGCATTCAATCTCTCTCTTTCTCTTGAATCCGAAAACCTCTCGAAAATCCCTGAGAAAATCATGTCGGATTCTCAGAATATCTCCGGTGGCGATTACGATCAAAATCGCTCTGATGAAAATCCTTCTTCTCCTACTCAACAGGAATATGTAGAGACTTCAACTGAGTCTCAAGAACATGGTCAGCATGACCAATCTAAGGTCATCACTCCGAGTAAGAAACCTCAAGTTGACCAAGCAACTCCATCTAAGAAACTGAAAAAGGACAAGGGCAATAAACCACTGGAAAGAAACTATTCTCCAGTTTACAACAATGTGAGGGGATGGAAGATCGACCACTCCCGCTGGTTCTCAAAGGGGTTTGTAGAAGCCGAAAAACCCTTTTGCGAATGGATTTCGAAAAATGGCTAGGCAGGGCTATTTTCTCTTCGAGAACCCACTTATCCCGAATTGGTAAGGGAATTCTACGCCAATCTCCAGGCTGCTAAAGACGACACTGACTATATGGTCACAAAGGTCAGGGGCAAAGAAATTTTCATCAATCCTCCCTACCTTGCCACTTTGCTCAAACTGAAAAATGAAGGAGCTAAACTCAGAACCACAAACGACCATACCAAAATTGACTACCCTGTCGAGTTTTGTAAACCCGTTGGTCACATAGGAGAAATCGCTAGCACTTCTATGGGTCAGAATCAGAAGATGGCCCATTATATTCTGACGAACTTCCTATTCCCCAAGGTCAACTCCACATCCTCAGCGTCTAATTTTAAGCAGTGCTTCATTTGGCACATGATAACCTACCAACCATTCAATATGCCTGTTTTTCTCATCGGTGCCTTCAAACGAAGTACGGGCACACTCAGGTTAGGCTCACTAATCACCAAGATACTCAAAGACTATAGGGTAAGCTTAGTTGAGGATATTAATGTTTGGGGGACAGAGATTACTGCTGCCGTACTGTTCGGTTTGGCCTATGACCAACCCATTAAACCCAAGAAAGGAAAGGGGGCAGCGGTTGAAGGAACACAGGGCATGCTGACCAAAGAGGGGAAGAAAGTAAAACAAAGCAAGACAGAAAGAGGAAAGCTATTCAAACCTCTTCCAAAGACGTACATGCTGCCCCGAAGAAGATTCGGATTGTGTCAAGTGCTAAGAAAGTTGATGCTGAGCAAAGTCAGGATGAACCTAAGTCAGCAGAAAAAATGAAGAGGCAAGCTGAGCCTGAGGAAGAAAGTATGGAAACCCCTGAGCAACCGCTGAAAAAGAAGAAGAAATCTTCTGGGTTAAAGCCCATCGATGCACGTCCTCTTGACTTCGTCATCTCCGACGATTCACATTTTGTGAGAAGCCAAGAGATTGATCTTGAGAAAACCCCTACTGACCAGGAAGAAGAATTGGGAGGTCAGTTTGATGATGATAATGTTAAGCAAAGTGAGGAAGTTGATGCTGAGCAAAATCAAGCAGTTGATACTGAGCAGGATGAGAATCCAACTGAGCCGAGTATGACAGTTGATGCGGAGTCCTCAGCGAAAGACAAAGTTGTGAGAGATCTCAATGCTGCCCTTGGGCTGAACTCATCTTCTGAGACACTTGACTTCTTTGCTGCTGATCCAACTCATAAGCCCAGCACAGGCAAACGACTCAAGTGAAAGGCTCAAAAATCTCCAGTCTTTGGCCTTCTGGATGATTTGTAGCCGATCTCTGCCCTCACAAAACTTCAGTTTCAGTTCTTCTCCTCCGTCACTGAGCCAACCCCAGATCAATTTAAACAAAAGCAAGCCTCTGTTACTCATGCTGAGGAACAAGCCAAGACTCCTCAAAATCCCATTCCTGCCGAGCAAGAACTCGAAGTCCAAGCTACTCCTAATGCCGAGCAAGCAAAGGAAAATCCTGCTCAGGTCAGCTCTGATCTACCTCATCCTTCTGAAACCAGTCAGCTTCAGACTGATCCTGAGCAAGTCAACATCTCTGCCGATCAACCTCTTCCAAATCCTTCAACGCAGAATGTTAACCAGTCAGTTCCTGCTGGTGAGATGAATAAAAGTCCAGCTGCTGACCAAGCTGGCACTTCAAATCCTGAGCAGAACCAAACCCCTCCACCATCCGGTGCTAACCATATTCCGGCCGTTGAGCAAAATCCTGAGGCAACTGACGCTTACCTAAATGCAACTGAGTCTGGACGCAGAATCATTGACTCAGCTCAATCCCTACTCCAGGATATTAACCAGCCTCATGCTGATGCTACTGGGTCTGCTAATGTTGAGCCAACACAACTATCTTCTGTCACTCAGCTCCTGAACGAGATCAAGGGTCTCAAAGATTTAGTGAGTGTCATGACAACATTTCAATCTCAACAACCCAAGCAAGAATCAATCGTGAAGCTGGGTGAACTCCAGCTGATGATGGTGAATCACATGAATTCCCTCTAAGGATAAATCAATAACCTTTCAGCTGTGAACTCAGCATATGCAACTTCTGTTGAGATCAATCAACACTTCACCCAGCTGAACTCTAAGCTAACCGGGGCTCGTGAATTAATCACCTCTTCCTCCCAGTGTTCCATTGAGCAACTTAGTGAAGCTGTCCGCCTACTCAACCTGAGTAAAAAAGCAATGGACACTGACCTGGTGAAAACTAATGAAATTCTGCAATACTCCCAAACCACATTGAAACATGTCCGCTATACCAATGCTCAGCGTTAGTTCTACGATTCAGCCTTGCTCAAAATGTATCATCAAGCTTATGCCACGATGACTGACACTATCATTTGGGTCGGGAAATCACAAAAGTATCTTCTCAGTATGCTCAGTGCTTCCATTCGGATCCCCGGACCCACTCTGGACGATGGCATTGCAGTTTTCGACGGTCTTCGAGAGAGTACGAGTCGACTCCAAGCGTACTCAGCAAAACTGACTCATGATGTTCTTCATGACACCTTCTCTCCTCCTCAACCCGATGCTGGCAAAACGGGGGAGAAAGAACAAGCTGATGGAACTCAGCATAAATCGGGGGAAGCCTCCGGTAGTCAGCTACATAGAACCGCCAAAGGGAAAGGCAAAGTTAATCCTGCTCACCAAGCTCAAGTCAACAAGAAGAAATAGATTGGCTAGTTTTAGTACTTGACTTGTAGTTTATCTGGCGTGTTCTATCATATTTTGTATGCTGACCATCTATCTATTTGAAGCATCTTTTTATTCAAACTAACTTATCTACATGCGATGCTTACTTGTGCTAAATGTTGATCTGTCTTAAATGAACAAACAAACAAAAGAGAAAGGAATATACTCAGTACACATTAGCCTTGATACATTTGCTCGGATACATTTTTTTATCATAACTCTGATACCTAAACTGACCATGTATCAAAACTGACCATAACTCTGATATCTAAACTGACCATGTATTAAAACTGAGTAAAAACATGTTCCATACATTGATCTCTTCTGAAAGCTGACCAAGGCTCATCTGAATTAGATCTTGGAAGGTCTAGAATTGAACTAAATCAGTATAGGCATGTCTTAATTTTTACTCGATTAAATCTTAGAAGGTTTAGAGTTAAGTTAAGTCAATAGATACAACCCTTACGGGGGAGTAACTTCAGAAGTATAAAAGAAAATTCAATCATGGGAAATTTCAAAACTGAGTTCCATTAAATAAATATTTTTCCAACATCAAAATGGGGGAGTTGGTTGAAACACCTTTCCACATGATTTTGATTTGACAAAATTATTTAAGTTAATCCATAATTAAGGGGCAATTAAATTTAAGTGCTTTGATTTAATTGTACTAATATGTTTGTTCAATATTGAGTATAAGTATAAATAAAAACAGATATAAAAAGTAAGACAGGACAAAGTCAGCATGAGAACACAACACAAGCTGAGTGAAGTGCAACTCAGCATAATAGAAGATAAATCATCTTTAGAACAAAAGCCTAAAGATGAAGCTGACCAAAGAAGCTGAGTAGAATGCAACTCAGTATCAGAGAAGAGAAGTCTTTCTCTAAACTAAAGCTTGCAGACGAAGCTGACCACGGAAGCTGAGTAAGAGTAACTCAAGAACAAAGAACAAAAGCATCATCAATAAAGTCAAGCTGAGTGTTCGTCAGGACAGCGTGATTGATCCGTTTGCTAGAAGACAAGATCCGACAACTGTCTGCACCAATAATAGAAACCTCGAAATTACGCACAGAGTCAATTTCGAAATACATGGGTCAAATGTCCGTTAGCTAAAAGATGAACTGGCACTAGAAGACGAACATGCGGGAAGAAGACAAGCCTGGCAACTACGGAATTCAGACGACAGGATTGGCCTGCAAATCTGAAGCTGACTAGAACAATGTTGCAATAGATCCATTTGAATCCAACGGATAATTCCAGATTCAAATCATTAGAGCTTCAGACCTCAACTATAAAAGGACAAGTGCAATTCTTAGATCCTAAGCCGATTGCAAGAACAACAAAAGAGAAAAAGAGCATACATACAAAGCACACCAAAACAAGAAAAAGATCTTACACCAAATTCTTATCTCTGTGTAAAAGCTAGATTGATTTTGTAATCATCTAAAGTGTTTTTCGTCTAGAAAAAACAAGTTTGTATCAATTGTAAAATTGAGAGAGTTGTGCCGAGTACTCGATTTTAAGTACTCAGCGGTAGAGAAATCTAGGTGTTCGGTTATAGCACTTAGTAGGAGTTGAGTAGACGAATAGAGGAAGGTACTCTTGCATATTCAACTGCCTTGTAAATGGTTTGTGCTCTACCTTTAAAGAGCTCAGTATTGGATTGAAAAAGCCCGGAAGGATTCTGGGGACTGGACGTAGGCGGAGAGGCCGAACCAGGATAAGTCTGCTGAGTAATTTCTAACTCTCTCTCAATATATATATATTTGTATGTGTTGCTTGATTAAATTGCTCAGGATATAAATTATAAAAGCTGACACTGAGTAATCTTGGTGCTGAGTTGGAAGTTGACCTCAAGTGTTTATTCCCAACTCACGCGTAAAACAGTTCTAGTCAACATTTGACTAAAGCTGTCTTACATCTCTCGGCCGTGTTGAACTAAACTAAGTTAAGTTACTTAAAGATTTGATTAAGTCAGCATAATTAAACGAAAAAGTTATATTAGTTCCTAACCCCCCTCTTGGAACTAATCACACGGGACCAACACATTCTAGCATAAATCCTATTCCTAACATCATCTAGGCATTAAGCATGCATAATCTGTTCAATCAAAGGCCCTAGTTCCCTAATCATACATATTCATACAATCAATTTCATCCCCATCCCGAATTGGATGGGGATCAGTTCATAGACAAACAAATCCAAGCAATAGGCATGTGAGATTAATGGAAAACATCTACGATAATTTATAAAAGCAAAAGATAAATAGGCGAAGAGATAGAAATCCAAAACCCATTCTGCCGATTCCGATTATAAATTAGAAGATGAAGATCTTCTCCCGTCAATTGTGATAAACAAAATTACATAATTAAACCTAATCTAAGAAGCTGGAAAAACAATACTAAAACCTAATCTAAAACTGAGCTACTGAATCGACTACATCCTAAATAATCAATTTCCTCCCTCAACATAGTTTTTTGCCCCTATTTATAGTCCTCCAGTTCGTTTCTGAGTCAGTATAGGTATTCTGGTCGACTTGGAGCGTTAAAAGCTGATTCGGGTCGGGATTCCGGCCCACGAGTTCTGGCCCAAATGTATCTCGAGTCTCTGCTCGCCGAGCAAGAATGCCTTTGCTCGCCGAGCAGCGAGTGCCTGTCGAGGTGATATCGTGGATTCCCATGGTGCTCGCCGAGCACTCCATTGCCTGCTCGCCGAGCAGGTAGTGAAATATCTGATTCTCCCTGTTTTTCTCCATTTCTCGTGCATTTACCCCTGAAACAACTCAAAACACTCGTTAGACGACAAATAGATGAAACGTACCATAAACTGAGCAATAGAGGTTGAACACGCATATAAAATGAGGCTAAACTACATTGAAAACACTATATATTTAGGACGTATCAAGTATGTACAAGGACGATAAAGGCTACCAAAGACTATGTGAAGGTGATTACTTTTCTAATTTTCCCTTTGTTTTTGGCTTTTCAACTTCCAACCCTGTTTCCCAAGTAGAGAGACTATAGTTATGCAAATCACGATAGCCAAAGCCACTTTTTATCCTTCCGGTTACAGAGTTTAGAGTAGCTAAACTAGTAGGCTTCCTCATCATCATAGGAATCAACAAGGGAAAAGGCAAACACATTATTAAAGTAAGAAGAAGTGATTTACCCATCTTCTGTTTGTCATCATGTAGCACCGCAGTAGCATCCCTGAGGCGAGGCGTGAAAGAATTTCGAATTGGTGTCCCCTCCAGCTAGCTAGAAAGTTTTCGATCTCTATTTCCAAAAACTTTCTTCCACCTCAAGCCAATAATGCAGGTTGCATTTAGCTTCAAAGAATCGAGCTATGGAGACATAATCTCCTTTATTGGATTCGAGCAAGAATATGTAACTAGCAATCTTGTGCGAAAAACGGCTTCTGAACTTGCTATAGACGCAACACAAGCCAAGAGATTGGACGTGACTAACCCACCGCCTTCCGCCGCCCAACACCTATTAACCATCACATCAAAACCTTCCTCTCGTATCAGGCCATCTCGAGTTTGTGATGATTGAGAGTACGGGGAGGGAACAATATACAAGAACATCGGTCGTTGATTAGAATAAGCGGAAGTTCGAGAACCTCTTTAGCCACTCCGCCAACACAAAACAACGATTCAGATGCTCCTGGACCTAGAACTTCGTACCCCTGCTCCTTTCCCATGTGAAAAAATCACCATCCATCTTCTTTTTAAATAATGCCAAGTTTTATTAACTTAAATCAGATGAAAGAATATTGTTAAGAAATGGTGGTGGACATGCCCACTCATCCCAATCAGACTCAGAATTGCGCCTCACGGTGCAACCCGACTGCTGTCCTGCGGTTGCTGCCTCGCGGCAGCAACCGCACAGCGACGGACCAGACGCAGTTCGGGCCCGGCCCGAAACCTACATATTTTAAAATCGTTTTAAAATAGTTTTTTAATATATTTATATACATATATGTTTCAGAAATTAATAATTTTCTGTTTTTTTGATTATCGAATGAAAAATTTATTTAAAAGTTTGTTTTACCTATTTGTAAATCAAAAGTATTAAATGAATTAAAATCAAAATAATTGGGATATGCATAAGTAAAGTTTTGTATAGTTGTATTAATCTAATAGGTTAATATAGAAGATACGAAACTGATAGAATTAAAATTGGATGAAAGTTAATTTGATGAGTTAATGTGATTAACCTAAATATTACATAATTATTTTATGTAATCAACCAATTAAATTTATTTAATTGAGTCTATGTATGTTTGGAGTTATGGACATATTTGGACCCTCTATTTAGTCTTTTGATATTTTTGAAATAGGGCCTGCGAGTCCTGCCTATCTACTATCTATTGTAATTTCTCCTCTCATCTAATTCCCTTCAAGTGAATTGAAGTTTTCTTTAGTAGTATATAATATGTAATTTCAAGGCGTCATGGAGAAGACGGAGGACCTAAAGAGAAATATGTAATAGTTAGTATTTCCCTAGGTTTGGCCTTTTATTCCGTCTCTGGCTCGACGGAATAATTTAGATAATATGTCCATAACACCAATGTATGTGTCTGATGTATGCTAAAGCAAATCAAGACTAAGTTAGATTATGAGACTTAAAATAAAAATCCCCCACTAATTAAAAGTTAAGTAAATAAGCAAGTTATTAAAATCGGTTGCCCCTCCCTAATATTATAATTCAGCCGGGAGTACTGGGGGCCTTTGGGTTGTTGAGTAAACTCAAGCTCGGGGTCTTATGGTAACACCTGAATTATCGAAAATCGTTCTTTCATAAATATGGGGTAATACTTAAATTAGATTATGATAATTGGATGAGCAAACTCATGTTATCATAAACTAATGGGCAATATGGTTGAGATTAATATGAATAACATATTAGTTACTAATGTGGTTAGTAACCCAATAACCTAGGAATCACATTAAAGATGTGATTGATTACATGAATCTACCTAACAAATGAGACTAGCTTGTTGAGCAAACTCAAGGTGAAATCTCAGGAGTTAGGATCCTAGCTCCCTAAAGGATTTGTGAAATTCTTCGAATTAATATGGAGGGCTATTAATTTGGCAAAATAGTGGGAGCAATTTAAAATGAATTAAAAGACCTATAATTTTAGATTGATGTACTTTAAAACAAATGAATAACATACGTTTACTCTTTCTCACTCTCAGGTTAAATTAAAACACTCCTAAAATCATGACTAAAACCAATCTGAAAAATATACTTACTGATAACAAGTTGAACGGTTCAAACTTCACCGACTGGTTTCGTAACCTCAAAATCGTTTTGAAGTTCGATAAGATAGGGTATGTACTTGATACAACGATACCCTCTAACCCGGCGGATGATGCTCCCATCGAAGAGATTGATGCTTACCAGAAGCACAGGGCTGATGACGATCATGCGGGATGCATCATACTTGCATCGATGACACCGGAATTACAAAGGCAACATGAGGAAATGGATGCCTATTCCATCATCATGCACCTAAAGGAGTTGTTTGGGAAACAGACTAGGTGCGAACGCTACGAGATATCAAAATTGTTATATCGTTGCAGGATGCAAGAGGTCACATATGTGATGACACATTGTGTCAAGATGATTGGCTATATTACCAAGCTTTCTAATATTGGATTCGCGATGGATAACGAACTAAGTGTAGACTTAATTCTTCAATCCCTCCCAGAGAGTTATTCACAATTTAGTATGAGCTACCAGATGAATGACTTGCAACCCTCTCTTGAAGAGCTTGCAAATATGCTCAAGTCAGTTGAGCCCAATATGAAGAAAGACAAGGCAATATCGGCTCTTATCATAGAGGGGTCAAAGAAGAGGAAGGGGAATTTTCCCAATCCTAAATATCCCAAGAAAGGCAAGAGGGCCATGCCCACTAGAGCTAAGGGAAAAGAAGTGAAGAAGCCCAAAGGAGAGTGCCACTTCTATGGTAAAGATGGGCATTGGAGAAGGAACTGCAAGGAGTACCTAGCCTCCCTCAAGAAGGGAAAAGATGGTGCTTCAACATCTAGTATGTTTTATATTGAAATAAATACAATTTCACAGTCTGAATCTTGGGTACTTGATACCGGATGTGGATCTCATATTTGTACAAATATGCAGGAACTAAATCGGACTAAGGAATTAAAGAAAGGAAGCATAAACTTGCGAGTAGGAAATGGAGCAAGATTTGTCGCCCTCGCTGTTGGAGATTATGCTTTGAGTTTGCCCTCTGGGCTTGTAATAGAATTAGGGAGCTGTTTGTATGTTCCAGAAATGTCCAGAAACATTATTTATATTAGCCGTCTTGTTGACGACGGTTTTCATATTTCAATAAAAGACAAACATTGCGATTTTATAGAGATGGGATTTTCTATTTTTCAGGAATATCACAAAATGGGATTTATGTGCTAGATGACAAGATTTCTGTATTCACGATTGATACCAAAAGACATAAGCTAGATAATTCGACTTACTTGTGGCATTGTCGTTTAGGCCATATAAACAAAAGACGCATGCTTAAGCTACATCAAGATGGGCTTATAGATTCAATTGATTCTGAATCATTGGAAACATGCGAAGCATGTTTAAAAGGTAAAATGACAAAGACACCCTTTAGCAATAAAGGTGAGCATGCATCAGACACTCTAGGATTAATACATTCAGATGTATGCGGTCCTATGTCAGTCCAAGCAAGAGGAGCATTCAGATACTTCATGATAACAACCCAAATTATTCTTGAATAAAGAATAAGGGAAAATTAATAGAAATAATGGCAAACCATTATTCCTTCTAAAAGAGATATTTATGCATGATTAATGTGGAATTAATGATAATTAATGTAGGAGTGAATATGCAAATAATGAGGAAAAGGAAAGAGTTTCTAGCATTATGCCACACCACGTGGACCATGGCGAGATACGCCATAACGAGATACGCCCGATGAGAGCGAGTAATGGAGACCCGCCATTGTTCTCAAGGAGAGCGTACATACGCCTTGATGGATCCAAGAATACCAAAAGGCGCCTTTATTACCATCCATGAATGGGAATAAATACAATTAAATGGCAATTAATAGCCATTAAAGGGGAATAAAGACTTGACTGTTCGAATACCTCAACTCTGAGGGTTTTAATGATAAATGCTGGGATTAATGGAGAATTGATAGCAATTAAAGACGAGTAATGACACGACTCTTCACCTGCTTCCCCATTAATGCTGAAGGTTACAAAAACCTATATAAATACCCCAGCTTCCTAGGATCAAAGGTACACTTACTGATTCTCTACTTTTGTGCTTACAGTTTATTCTCAGAAATATTACTGACTTTGGCATCGGAGTGTCCCCAGCCGATCCCAACGGCGCCTCACAGGAAAGTGCTCCGATCAAGGATTTTTCCACAAGTTATCAATTGGTGCGGTGAGCGTGGATCTCTAACAAACATAAGATCACAAAATCTTGATTGTATAGAGTTTCACAAAGAACAAAATAATGGAGTCAACGGAATAGAAATCTCAATCTCAAACCTTAGCTCAATCAGTACAAACAAATCTATCCAAAGATAGGCTTCTCTATAGATTGGTGGGAAAGAGTTTTCTACATTAAATCTGGAGTTTTATGATAAATAAGATAAGTTTCCTACCCTTTCTTATTCCATTTTTAATTAAAGAAAATTAAAGTTTCTTACCTTTATCAAGTTGCTATGAATATCGTTACATGTTATTATGATAAATCTAATAAACTGTGAAAGATGAAGTCATAGACACAAATCTTTCATTAAATCTTGCATGCTTACTATGCCCTCATATTTTTATGCATGACAAGTGTAATATGATATTATCATTGAATTAGTACAAACGCATGTATAAGACCCGTAATCTTGGGATTTACAAAAAAAAAATCATCCATTCAATGTGATTTTTCATTTGATATTAAAATATCATAAAAGGGCTCATGTAATTACAAATGATTTAGATCTGGTCGGTCTTTTGGATGAACATGCATATAACTATTAGAAGAAATTACAAAAAAATCATATTTGGTTTTTTCTTGTACAATTCACCATCTATATATGGCTTTTCTCCTATACAGTACTTTTAATATCAAAAATTCATATTTTTGAATATTGTTTTGTCAAACAGTTATTTCATTCCCTTTTTACAAGGATGTGTCTGTTCATATAAAAACTGTTTATTTGACATTGTTAGAATTTCTGTTACCAACACAAGAGACTTGAAAATATTGAGTCTATTTGTAATTATCATGTAATTGTCCCTAACTATTAAGGCCGTTATGGGCTGATGAATTACCAAATTGGATAAACAAAACTTTCATGTCCTGAGCTAACTACAAAATAGTGCAAGTGTCGGTTTCGGATCAGAACATTAATTTATGCAAAATTCTTAGGATATACATGAGAATTCCTTAAAGATTGGAGGATTGTATGTGAAGGTAGGTGAGAGTGGATTTAGAGTAATTTTCCTTACACTCTAAATTGGAGGAGAATCATGGTACATGTATTTTTCTTCCAAAATTACCCCTTCTCTTTTATTTTATTCGTACAAATGAAATGATATAAGAGTAATTTTATATATAACTATATTATTAAATCATCACTTACCTTTCTTTAATTACACCTCATTCAAATGAGGCTTTAATGATCTCTGAATGCCATTAATGTATGGATGCACAATATTAATTGCAAGTAAATAGCAACTATATAAGATATCTTACCCAATATAGTATGTCATAACTTTTATGACGTTTAAAATAAATATGCTATCTTGGATATTAATGTGCATTGAAATACAAAAGGACATTATTCTTAAACCATTCTCATTATGATTACTTATTAAGAATTCATTATGATATTCATGTGCAGTAGCAATCTTTATGGTTATGACCGTTATACGTGATATTATTATTAAAACAAGCACAATTAAAATTCTATTATGAATTTGTTTGACATATAATATTTACTCGGTTTTATCCTTTGAGTAAGTTCATTCTAGAGTCAGGGACCAACGTGAAGGAATTATTAAGTTGATTCCAAGATGAACTAAAAATTCCATAAAGAGACATTGCATTATACATGATATTTGCCAAAAAGGCTAATGCAAACAGTCTTTTGCTATGAAGTATGTTCCGTGGATCAAGCCACTGATCCCTAAGGTAAGTGAATATAGATTTTATGCCTTACCACAATCTTTTAATACTGGACAGGGTATGCCCCACTTCTGGAGTTCTTTCAGTGCTAACCCACAGGTACAAGGGAATTGCTAATAATGCAACCAGTGCCAAACACTAGAATGAAAAATAAAGCTCAATCCAGAGAAGTGTATATTCAGAGTCGCTTCAGAAAAATTCCTTGACTATGTCATTAGCAAAAAAGGAGTTAGAGCAAATCCAGATAAAGTAAAAAGCCCTGCGAGGAAAAAGGTGAAAAGAGCGCCTAAATGAAAACCCCACAATGGGTGAGAAAGATCCAGAGGTTGAACGGGCGGATCATCATACTAGAAAGATTGTCAACAAGCATATCAAGGTATAAAACAATTCCTAGCAGAACCACCCTTGATGAGCAGACCAATCTGAAGGGGAGACCTGCATTTGTATCAATCTGCCATGGATAAAGCTATATGCACCGTGGTTATTCAAGAAGAAGAAGGTCAGCAGTTCTCCATCTATTATGTAAGCAAAATGTTAAAGGATGTGGAGACAAGATATTCGAAGCTAGATAAAATGGCTCCCACGGTTGTGACAACATCCATCCGCGTTAAACCATAGCTCCAAGCATAACCTCAACATGATCGATATCAAGATCAAGAGCCGGATTTACCACCACGATTCAACATTGAACACACGGATGATGAGATTGAAAGATGAGGGCATACCGCTCTATATAGACAAGAGAACAATGCAGAAAGGTACGCCATCAAGTTAACATGAATTCGCCATTCACAGCACGGATCCTGGGGTACGAAGCGGACAGAATGTTTAAAGCTTCCAACTTGTCACAATATAAAAGAAAAGATTCAATATAAGTGGGACATTACATATCCCGAACCCAAAGGAGGGGAGCATGTAACCGTTGGAAGAAACGCCAAAGCGTACTACAGGTTGGCCACCACACTAAAGCTTGCTGGGAGCTGGCAAACTAGATAGCTTTGTCCAGAATAACAAATAACAAGATGACAAGCAGAAGACAGATCCCAAAAATAAATTCAAAAGTGTCATTAATGTCATAGCAGATGGACCAGTGTATCAGCCACCCGTGGAAAAAGCAAAAATATCCGCTCTGGATAAAACATCCCTCCATTGCTCCTTTTGCAGAAACAGGTCCAGTAATCTCTCCACATGCAGATGCATTGGTAGTAACAATGGCGATTCAAGGATGGGAGATAAAATAAAGTGAGTAAAGACACGGGCAGTTCTCGCAATGTCATCACCAAAGGTGCATTCGCCAAACTAAAGGTTGATCCGATCCAAATAGAAACAACCATTGTTGACATCATTGGAGTGACGGGTCACACTATCCAGACCAAGGGCCAGAGGTTGCAGCCCTAATTTCCATCCGTCGTCTGACAATGTACATTCCCACCAGCAAAGGAGGAGTAATGATTAGCGGGAACCAAAAGGTGGCTAAAGAGACTTATACTCGGCGTCACTATCAATCCGCCCACAATCCAGAAGGACCAAGGTGAGAAATATTAACTTGTCACTACAGCTTTGGGCGACACAGAAACGCTCCTTATTGCTGATGGAAAGCGGGTGCGGATCGCCAAAGGATTAAAACTTGAGATCAAAGAGGATGTTAAAAAAGTTCTCATTGAGTCTGAAAGCGTATTTGCATAGGAGAATGAGATCCCCACAGGAGTAAGCCCAGATGTGATTACTCATAAGTTAAACATCATTGAGGATGCGGTTCTAGTTGCTCAGGAAAGACGGAACCATGGGCCTAAAAATCAGTATTTTTACATATTCTTATATGTGTATTAAACTGTTATAGTATCCTATATTTTATAATTTATTCTTTCTTGCCATACTTCTTATATTCATTTGCCTAGCTTTTAGTGCTGATATACACCCAGTGGCTGGTGAATGAAAAGTTCCACAGGTGGATCAATTACCTCAAAGATAGGACAATTGATCCCATCACGGGCGGATCCCCTTTCCATAAAGATAAGAAGCACAGACCCTCAGGAGCTTTCAAATGAGCTCAACTCTCTCCTCAAAGACAGGAAAAGGATTGACCACCATCAAAAGCGGGTTAAAATCGTCTCAAACATGAGATCATTACACCCTCAACTTTCTCCTCAAAGATAGGAGAACACTCTCATGGGCGGATCCATCTTTAGATGATCACCATTCGAGAAAGAGTTAAAACATTCCTTGGACGCAAGGACTTTACACTCTCTCACTCCCTTCCCAAATAAGGGTTCACAAGTCCTATGGGCGGATCGCTTCACCTCAAAGATAGGTAGCAAGTTGATCCCCTAGGCAGCTTTACTTCCTCTAAAAGGAATAGAACAGCTTCAAACCTTCACAAAGGTTCGCACAACGGAGTATGGCTGGCCACCTACTCCATATTAAATCCTACAAACTTATATATTTACTTACGCAAACGTAAAAGTAAATGGTGACCATAAGGATTAAAACAATTGTACTTAAGTTTTACAAACAATCGGACAATAATCTCAGCGGCGGATCGATCTACCTCAAAGATAGGAAACAATTGATTGCCGTCAGAGACAGAGTTAAAACATTTCTCAGACGTGAGAACTTTACACTCTCAAATACTCTTCCCAAAGAAGAGTCTCAAGACCTGGCGGCGGATCGATTCACCTCAAAGATAGGAAGCAAATCGATCGCCTAAGGCAGCTTAACTTCCTCACCAGGAATAAAAGCTTCTAAACCTTCACAAAGGTTCACACATTGGGGTACGACCGGCCACCTACCCTAAACAATCAGAGAAATCCTAAACCAGATTCTAGAAAATTACTTGCTAAAAGATATAATGCATTAGTAAAAATAGTTCTGGAAAGCAAAAGGTTCATCCAACTAATGAAGCCTCGTCTTCATCTCCAAATAATGAAGCCTCGTCTTCATCTCCAAGTAATGAAGCCTCGTCTTCATCTCCAAGTAATGAAGCCTCGTCTTCATCTCCAAACAATGAAGCCTCGTCTTCATCAAATTAATGAAGCCTCGTCTTCTTTCAATTCATGAAGCCTCGTCTTCATCCAATTCATGAAGCCTCGTCTTCATCCAATTCATGAAGCCTCGTCTTCATCCAATCAATGAAGCCTCGTCTTCATCCAATTAATGAAGTCTCGTCTTTATCCAAACAATGAAGTCTCGTTTTCATTAAAGTAATGAATCTTCATCTTCATCATAGAAATAACAAAGTCTCGCCTCCACAAAATGCACAAAAGTCCCTAAATGGCTGATCATTCTTACTGATCCCTAAGTGCGGGTCATTCTCCTCAATATGGCAGAACTGAACAAAAGAAGTCCCTAAGGCGAATCATAATCCTATGTCGTAGGAACAAATGGTCCCATAAAGGGCGGGTTATTCCATTTCTAAAGGAAATATAACTCTCAAGAAGCCCCTAGAGGATAACAATGGATACGGTTGGCCACCTATCCACAAGGAAGCAAAAGCCCCTAAAAGTGCATCATATCCATATATGATCCCACATAGGGCGGATCTTGTTCATAAGATCCCGCATAAGGAAGCCCCAAAAGGCGCATCATTTCCATATATGATCCCCCATCTAGGGCGGGTCCACTTTCCTCCAAGATAGAAAAATAAAACACCATTTAGACAGCCCTAAAGAGCTTTTTATACCTTTAGGGGGGGCTTCTGATAACAACCCAAATTATTCTTGAATAAAGAATAAGGGAAAATTAATAGAAATAATGGCAAACCATTATTCCTTCTAAAAGAGATATTTATGCACGATTAATGTGGAATTAATGATAATTAATGTAGGAGTGAATATGCAAATAATGAGGAAAAGGAAGGAGTTTCTAGCATTATGCCACACCACGTGGACCATGGCGAGATACGCCATAACGAGATACGCCCGATGAGAGCGAGTAATGGAGACCCGCCATTGTTCTCAAGGAGAGCGTACATACGCCTTGACGGATCCAAGAATACCAAAAGGCGCCTTTATTACCATCCATGAATGGGAATAAATACAATTAAATGGCAATTAATAGCCATTAAAGGGGAATAAAGACTTGACTGTTCGAATACCTCAACTCTGAGGGTTTTAATGATAAATGTTGGGATTAATGGAGAATTGATAGCAATTAAAGATGAGTAATGACACGACTCTTCACCTGCTTCCCCATTAATGCTGAAGGTTACAAAAACCTATATAAATACCCCAGCTTCCTAGGATCAAAGGTACACTTACTGATTCTCTACTTTTGTGCTTACAGTTTATTCTCAGAAATATTACTGACTTTGGCATCGGAGTGTCCCCAGCCGATCCCAACGGCGCCTCATAGGGAAGTGCTCCGATCAAGGATTTTTCCACAAGTTATCACTTCATAAGCTTCATAGACGACCATACCAGATATGGTTATGTTTACTTGATGAAGCACAAGTCCGAGGCTTTTGAGAAATTCAAATGCTTCAAGAATGAAGTAGAAAATCAATTAGGAAAGAAAATAAAGATACTTTGATCCGATCGAGGTGGTGAATATCTTTCAGATGATTTTCTGAATTATCTAACTGAATGTGGGATATGCTCATAATGGACACCTCCCTATACACCACAACACAATGGTGTATCCAAAAGGAGGAACCGTACCTTACCAGATATGGTACGATCTATGATGAGCATAGCATTACTTCCAAAGACATTCTGGGGCTATGCCTTAGAAACTGCCCTCTTCACCCTAAATCGAGTACCAACTAAATCCGCTAGTTCCACACCATATGAATTGTTCGTTGGTAGGAAACCCGCATTCTCATTCATGAGAGTATGGGGTTGTTCAGCATTTGCCAAACGCGTAGCGTCAGACAAGCTAGATTCTAAATCTGATAAATGTTTCTTTATTGGATATCCTAAGGAAACTGTAGGGTATTACTTCTATCATCCAGATGATCAGAAAGTAATAGTATCCAAGCACGCAACCTTCTTGGAGAAAGAGTTTCTCGAAGAAACAGAAAAGGGAAGCATGATTGAACTTGATGAAGTTCAAGAAGAAGAAACACCGACTGAAACAACAGAGGTGGTTGAGGAACCCGAAGCAGTCCCATTGAATGAGACTCAAGTGCCACCTATTCGTAGATCACAAAGAGTTTGTGAACTCCCAATTAGATATGATGATGAGGTTCCTGTGTTAGACGATGAACCCGAAAACTACGAAGAGGCTCTTACCAGTCCAGATTCTAAAGCATGGCTTGAGGCCATGGATTCTGAAATGGATTCCATGTACACCAACCAAGTGTGGACTTTGGTTGATCCACCCAAAGGGATAAAACCCATTGGGTGCAGGTGGATCTTCAAGAAGAAGACTGACATGGATGGAAAGGTTATCACCTACAAAGCTAGGTTAGTAGCGAAAGGATATCGTCAGAAACAAGGAATTGATTATGACGAAACTTTCTCTCCTGTAGCCATGTCCAAATCAATCAGAATAATGTTTGCTATTGCCGCTCACTACGATTACGAGATTTGGCAAATGGATGTGAAAACAGCTTTCCTAAATGGAAACCTGCTTGAGGATGTATATATGATGCAGCCTGGAGGTTTCATATCAAAGGATGCAAACAAGGTTTGCAAACTACAGAGATCCATTTATGGACTCAAGCAAGCATCTAGAAGCTGGAACAAGCGTTTTGATGAAACCATAAAACAATTTGGTTTCGAACAAAATTGCGAAGAAGCTTGCATTTACAAGAAAGCAAGTGGGAGCTCAGTTGCATTTCTAATATTATATATGGACGATATATTATTAATAGGAAATGATATAGCTCTGCTACAGTCGGTGAAAGTATGGTTATCAGGTAACTTCTCCATGAAAGACCTTGGTGAAGCAACTTATATACTTGGTATAAAGATCTACAGAGATAGATCAAGAAGACTGCTTGGTCTTTCACAGGCTACATACATTGAAAAGGTGCTAAAGCGGTTTAGCATGCTTGAATCGAAACGAGGTAACTTACCCATGGTACATGGAGTAAAGTTAAACAATCATCAATGTCCTAAAACCGAAGATGATAAGAAACGCATGGCTGTAATCCCGTACGCCAACGCAATTGGTTCGATTATGTATGCTATGCTTTGCACTTAGACCTGACGTAGCGTTCGCGTTGAGTATAACAAGTCGTTATCAAAGTAATCCGGGAGACGAGCACTGGAATGCCGTCAAGAACATTCTTAAGTACTTGAGAAGGACTAAAGACATGTTCCTAGTGTACGGAGAAGGGGATCTGAAAATAGAGGGATTTTCAGATGCCAGTCATCTCACAGATGAGAACGATTTTAGATCCCAATCAGGATACCTGTTTATCTTGAATGGGGGCGCAGTCAGTTGGAAGAGTTCCAAGCAGGGAAGCGTAGCTTTCTCTACGATCGAGTCAGAGTACATCGCTGCTGCGGAAGCAGCAAAGGAAGCGGTTTGGATTAAGAAGTTCATTACAGAACTTGGTGTGGTGCCTGACATTGTAAGTCCCATTACTCTGTACTGTGATAACAATGGAGCCATTGCACAAGCAAAGGAACCACGGTCTCATAATGCATCCAAGCATTACCTAAAGCGATACCACATTGTAAGAGAGATTGTGGCAAGAGGAGATGTGAGAATAGAAAGAGTACCTACCGAGGACAACATTGCAGATCCGTTGACAAAGCCCTTAGCCCAGAAAGTACATGATCGTCATCTAAGTTCTACTGGGAGGAGTGGTAGAAACAATTGGCTTTAGTCCAAGTGGGAGTATGTTGGGGTTTAGTGTCCTATAGACAATTGTTCTAGGATATGAACTAAATATAAATGAAGTGTTCTTTATGTCATTTGTTTTAATAAGATATGGTTTCATAACTATATAAAGGCAACCTCTTTTAAGAACTAAATAAGTCTAATAAAAGGAAATCCCTAAGTTTGTTTAAAGTGATTATAAAGTGTTCATACAAGCATGAAGTGAGACGAAACTTTATAATAAACTAATAAACTTAAAACCACCCCAAGTCAAGTAATATGTTTAGAAATAGGATTGACATATCACTGCTGAGACTTGCATGCAACAATGTCTTCTATCGAGACAGAGAGCTGATCTCACAAGCTTTAGATATGCAGATATCTGGACAGTTACATGGATCCAATGAAAGGGAGTTCATTAGGATTGGGGACCCGACTTGAGATAACAGGATGGGTAGATTTATCTTTGTCACCTGTTCATCTCATTGGTATTAATAGGTATAAGTAATCCTCAGACTCAAAGGAATGTTAATTAGTGATTCTGGATTATGAAATGTGATGCTTTGATCCTGTTGTAACACGATCCATAACAGAGATGACTCTCGGGTGTGAACGGCAGACGTTGGGTATCACATGAAGTAATTGCAGGATAGTTATACATTGGATTGAGCATTTGTCACTCCCGATAAATGGGAGATACGTCCAAGGATCGCTTGTGGAAGACTTGACTCTAAATCCTTGCAAGGTGATAGCTTAAGACTTGAAATGCAGATTTCACTTAACCTATCTAATTGGAGTTAACTCGGTCTGTACAAGTAAAACGAACGTCTCGCTATATGTGACTTGACATTATCCATAGTCATAAGATTCAGTTCAAGGATGTAGTTGATAAAGGATCGAATTATACTGTAACTAATACGGAAAGGTCAACGACAGAATCAACCTGTCTTCTTATAGCTCTGGGGGAATGTTTCGGATTTGCTAATCACATTTCGCGTACTCATTCCGTTGTGCAAAGATTAAATATAATTCTGAGAAAATTAATTTAATGGTTGCATACGGCTAGAAGCAATAAGAACCTAATGGGTCACACATAAGACTTGGAGCCCAAAAGAGAAACAGATGTTAATTAATTGATGGAAGCCCAACTGAGTCCACTAAGGCCCAGTAAATGAGGGGGGCGATTTTTGTATAGTAAAATACATAAATAATTAATTTGATTTTTAACAATTCTAATTAGATTATGATTGTGAATTAAATTAATTAAAGGATAAATAAGTTAGGAGGTTTAATGAGATTAAATTGCTCCTATTATTATCCTATAAGGTTATTATTATTATCTTTATATTTAAGATATAATTACAGATAATAAATAAGAATTTTATTCCGAATTAAATTCTTATTCAGTAACCTAATTCTATCTAACTAGGGTTTAGATACAAGAGAGTATATATACCCCCCTTATATGTAAATTTCGGTCAAGCCCTAGTCTACCGAAGAGAAGAATTTCGACCCCCCTAGTTGAGGACGAGATTATTCACCGCTTCCTTCCATTTCAATTGATTATTAATCTCTTTCTCTATTCCTTGATCTTGTGTTGATTAATTAGAGGCAATCTATTCTTGATTGCTTTCATACGGTTGAATTCTAACTTGGTTTTGAATTATGTTTTTGTCTTATGCTCGGGAACTCGAAGTAAGAGTTGTGGGCACTTTGATTGCAACGGTAGATAGAACTTCAAAAGGTATTTCCTTCTATCCCTCTTTATATGAAATAACGATTAACGGATCTTGGGTTAATGGAAAAAGGTTAAAATTTTATATTTCCGCTGCCAAACGTTTGCTTATTTTCCTTCAATGGGTATCTCCACCCATGTTCCTCATGACACATCCGTGCGCTCTGTTAGTTAAGTATCACTGCCCATTCCTCTTGGAATCCGAGGCAAAAGGTAAGCGGTTCGAATTACTATCGGGTAAGACTGTATCTCAAACCCGATACTTTGATTTTTATTTATTGGAAAAATTAGACTTGCATGATAGTATTCAACAAATTGCTGAAACTGTCGGGTGGTTCGATTTGCTGAATTTAGAACTAGACACATACCCGTCTCTAGTCCTAGAATTCTTTACTTCTTTCACTTACATTGTTGATGAGGGAGTCAGTTCCATTAAATTCCGTTTGTTCGACAATACACACACTGTCACAGAAGATTTATTTTGTGAATTGTTCGGACTTTACGGTGAGGGAATTAGTGAGTGGTTGGAAAATGTGTCTGAAAAGTCCTTCTGGTTTGAGATGTCCAGTAGCGTTGAGGCAGGGTCTAAAAAGTTATAAAAATAAATTTATCAAAGACCATGTGCTCCATCTGATGCATAAATTCATTTGCTATTCTATTACTGGCAAAGATGACAGTGATAAAATAGCAAATATCGAGCTGTTACTTCTTTATTGCTTACGGGAAGGGATTTATGTAAACCTGCCTATGGTCGTTTTTCCACCACGAATGAGGTGGTGGCTAAACAACGATCCAATCTGGGATTCGGTCACTTTGTGACTCGATTTGCCCAACATTTTGGCTATTCGTCTATGCTAACCGGTCTTATCTCTAATGGTTCTTTAACTATGGATTATAATTTTATGGTTAAATCTAACCGTATTAGCAAAGATTGGATTCTCTATACAGAAAGCGCAGATCCTCCAGAAGTAAATAGGCAAATGGCAGCAGCAAGAAGAGGAGAGTCAGACGGCGGCCCTTCAACCTCAACCGCACCACAAGGAATAAGCATGGCTCAGTTCGAGGCACTCATGGCCTTCAATGCCCGAATTGAGGCATCAAATGCTAGGATTGAGGAACAGAACGCAAGGATTGAATCCGGACTTACTCATGCCACCTCCCTTCATCAGTGAAACAGTGAACAGATAGCGAGTCTTTCTCATGACTTGCAAGGTATGCGTGTAGAGGCTTTGAAGCAGCGACAAAGGATGGATCGCTTCATTGACTATTCCGCCCGTACACACGGGTGGGATTGGTGCAATTGAGGGAGTTATTCTATCCTTATCTCTTGTCATTTATTTTACACTTTGCTTTCATGCGTTTTTTGAAGTAAATACATGCTTAAAGTGTGGGGAGGGATACAGATAGAAACAAGCTTTTATATCATGCAGTTTTAATTTTCTAGTTCAGTTTTCTTTTCCAATTTACTGTTTTCTAGCCTGGTTTTTCTTGCTTTTGTGTGTTTGTTAGTCTTGAGCTGCTTGCCTCCACTTTTGAACCTATAGCTTTGTCTCTGAAATTGTTGAAAGATTGAAGTGATTTTGAATTGATGCTTTGAGTTACTTGTGATAGTTGATAGGGTGAAATTTCATTAATTGACAGTCTGTCATCCGAATAAGTGCTTAGCAAACAAAAGGTCGAACATTTAGGAACTTTGAACAGGGACTTATTGGTTTTAAGAAGTATAATTTGTATGCATTGTCAGTATTGATCAATTTGATTGTTGGGAATCACTTGTGAACAAAATGCCATATATTGTGAGATTTTGAGCCTTACATTGGAGCACTAAAAACAGAAAATATTTGCTCAATTCGTTCTTTCTGAGAGTCATACTTGCATTGTGATTCTAATTGTCTTGTTTCACACTTGAATCAAATCCACAAGCGTCTAATTAGGAGATAAAATGATAAAAGGCACCTAGGTCTAGCCACTTATGCTACATGTCGTTTCTTTGTTTTGGCCAAAAACCCTTTTTACATTGCGTTTAGTGTAGCCCCTTTGAAGCCACTCATTCATCTGTTTCTTTCATATAGCCACATTACAAGTCCGAGCCTTCGTAAATACCCTTAACACCCATGGAATTATTCTACCCTATGTGCACAAAAAAATAACCGAGTGAGTTAATCATCTATTTTTGCTGGACCAAAAAGAAGTGTATCTGCCCAGAGAAGCAAAAACTGCTGATACAGCAACTGCTCAACGAGCAACCCCTTTTATGCTCGCCGAGCACTACCTGTTACAAAGGCAAGATTCGTAAGTTGATGTTCTGCTCGGCGAGCAAGCCCATTTCTGCTCGCTGAGCACTATTAGCAGGATAAAAAAAAAGAGAAAAAAAAAGCTAGTAAGCCCAAAAGAAGAAATCAGAGTTAGTAAAAAAAAGGATAACTCTGTACCCGACTCAAAGCTCACATGATCCACTTGTCGAAAACAAAGAGAAGAACAAGAATCGAAATATCAACTCTTTTCACCAGCGCTCAAAACACACTAGTGCCCAAAAATTGTGCATAGGATTAGAATAAATTCCATTCTAGCCCATTACTCCCCATCCATACCTTTCCTCAACCTACATTACAACCCTTGTAAAGACCTTTTTGATTAAATCCTCAATTAGATTAGAAAGTGGTGGCGATTTACGGAACTAAATGACATTTCTCGACTTTATTGCAATGTTTGTATGTGTGTGTAAACACTTGAACCCTGAGTGGAAAGAAAAAAGCTATAAAAAAACAAAAAATCTAAAGCCTTGAGAGTTCATGTCACATCCGACCCAAAAACGACCTCAATCGACATCGGGCATGAAATAGAAAGATCACAATCAACACCTAATAGTCTCCAAATTATCCAAATGTCATAAATATCACACTTTTCAAAACTTCCTCTTAGATATATTCTAAACAAATTCATATTCCTATTACATTAAAACCTCAACATATTTACCAACTTCATCATATTACAATTAAATACTAAAGTTCTAATTATAATTCTAGCAATAAGCAATAACTTCCGATCCTCGCCTAATCGGGGGTAACCTTCTCTACATCCTGTACTTTCTTACCTAAAAATATTAAAACATTTGAAAACATGAGACAGAAATATCAGTAAGCAATTATCAACTACATAAAGTACTTATATTCAAAATAACTATATATATATATTTTAAATTCTCAAAATGCATCACATAAAATTCATATTCTTAAAAATGATCTTTTTATGGATTAAGCCATAAGAAAATACTCAAAATAATACCTTTAACCAAATATGCAATTTAAAATATCAAGCTTGTTATCATTTCTCAAAATACCACACATAGTCAAAACGTAAATCACTGTATTAAAACACTTAATATAAAACTCACATCCAAAATAGCTATATATATTTTATTTGTTTAAAATCTCAACTATACAAAATAATTAGGTTTGCAATTAACTATTTGCTCAAATCAACTGTAAATCAATAAATACTTGATAAATCGTATTTCGATAAATACTCCATAAACCGTATCTCAATAAATATTTCAGAAACCGTATATCAATAAATAATTCGTAAACTGTATCCATCCGAGAGATAATCCCCGTATGTATCAACCCCCACAATATAATAGAATCGAGATATCTCATAATTTTCCTAGCCCGCATGGTCTTACTCAACACTTCTTTGCCATGCCCGATAGGTCTTTCAACTGTGTACACATGCCGTATTTCTCACTAAATACGGACTTTAATTAGAGTCACCTATCCGGATTACTCTTGATGGATACTAAAAACATTATAATTTCATAATATAACTTAAAATTAGAAATATATCATAAATCAACATCATAAAGTTTCCAAGTACTTTTCTCAATCAATTTCCAAAATATTTAATCATACTTCATTATTGAACTAAAATCACCAATAAATAATTTATTGATATATTTATCAATAATAACATCAATTTCTTAAAACCAAGGACATAAAATCATCATATATATATACTTCATCTCAATAAACCATAATTTCATAAAAGCTACTATTGTAACAATCTTTAATTAAAACTAAAATTTACTTTGAGAAGTAAATTTATAGAAAATCGCTTGATATATACTTATACATTTGTTCATAAATCAATTATCAATAAAGTTTCTCAATATACTTCTTTTCTTTAAATTCAACTCTTCAAAATATCAAATCTTACACAACTAGTAATCAAATATATTAAAGTTTATCAAATCAAAATCCAAATCATGTATATATAATTATATATTATAGGTTAAAATTAACATGCAAATACATATATAATTACTTTGAACTTAACTTTAAGCTCATGTTAAAAACTAATTCATAGAAACTCCAATTAATCAAATGCATGTCAAAAATCACCACAAAAATTCAATTTTCTGAAAAATATAGAGTTATATATACATAAAAACTCAAAAGGGTAGTTAATAATTACTTACTTGAGCCATAATTGAGAAAATAAACACATTAAGCTTCAAATTTTCCCCTCTAATCTGTCTAGCTCGAACACATGGTAGAAATTTCCAAATCAAAATCACACTGACCACAACGGTTCAATCTCTAGATATCAAGGTATGATCAAAGCTTGGTGATTTTGAATGTATGAAGAAGAAATGAGAGATGAAGATCAACATATGTGAATTATGGAGCTCGAAAATTACAGCTCAAAATCACTAATATAGAGGTCTAGTTTTGTGGGATTTGTGTTCCCAATAAGGGAAAATTTCTCTTTTGATCCCTCTAAACTTTAACTTCTTTTAAAACCTACCCTAAACTTTTAATTTTACACTTAAAGTATGAAATTGGCTTCCAAACTATATCCATAATACCCAATTAACTCTCTAATCAATAAATAAATATAATGTAACATAATATTAGGGTATAATAACTAAAATTAGGGACACGGATGTGACAGTTCACCTTGTGAGGTTCTACAGTGGTTCCGACTTTCATTATTAGGATTTATTGTACAGTGCAATACTCTTTGAGAAAATTGAAACCTAAAGACCAAGTTCGACCACGTCCTAAATAGTCGATCATTTTTTGCTTTGCATGAATAAGGATGGTAGAATGTCAAGTGAAATTAATCCTGTCATTTAATCACAGTAGCTTAATTGTCTGATATTTGATTTTGTCTTGATCTGGACACTTGCTTGAGGACAAGCAAGGTTTTGAGTGGGGGGAGTTGATACGTGTTGGTCCCTTATAACAGTGCAAGTATAGTTCCAAGGGGGGGTTAGGAACTATTTAAACTTTTTCTTAAGTTTGGGCAAACTTCTTTTCTTAAGAGAAAAGGTTTTAACAGCGGCGCTGAGTGATCAGTAAGATACTGGCTTAGTCAACTGGTGACTAGGTCAGTTTCTTGACTTGAGTCAGGAGATAGCACTTAAAGTCTATTCCTGAGCTCAGATGTTCGATGCGCACAACTCAGCTTGACCTTTTTACTTGGTCAGTTTTGGTTATTTAAGCAAGCAATATATATAAGGAGTTTAAGGTAAGAAATACGTTACTCAGCAGATTTATCCAGGTTCGGCTTCTTCTAAGCCTACGTCCTGTCCCCGGAACATGTTCCGAGATTTCAAATCCTCTACTGAGCTCTTTAAAGGTAGAGCCTCAAACCTTTTACAATCTTAGCAACTGAGTATAACAAGAGTACCTTCCTCTATACCTCTACTCAATCCTAATCTCTTGCTGAGTACTATAACCGAGTACTCAGCCTCTCCTTTCTAATCTCTAGAAATGATAAGTGTTTGTCCTAAACAATGATTTGCTAAGACACCTTAGATGATTGAATAATCACTCTAGACTTTTACAAAAAAAAAAATTGAATGTAGTGTAAGATTGCTTTGCTTTTTGCTTGCAGAACTTTGCGTAGATATTTGGTCCTCGTAATGGCTTGATCAAGTTCTGTAAGTATTGAAGCTTCTGATGGCACTCTATTTATAGAGACGTCTGGGCATCGGTCATTTTGAATTTCGAAATAACTGTTGGAGGGAAACGGCTTCCTGTCGTTGTCATCCTGACTTGCTCAGAACTCTCGGCCAATCAGATTTGTGTATCTTCTGTCCTCGATCAGCTCAGCAGAATGTCTCACTACTTATGGTAAAGTCAACTGGACAGCATACTGTGTCGTCTGAACTTTACCCGAAGTGGAAATACTTTGTCTGGAAGTTTTCCTTAGCCAGCTGCTGTCTTGTACGTTTGTCGAATCTACTCAGCAGCTTCCTCTTGAAGTTGTTCCCGAAGGTCTTCCAGATCCTTCGATTGCTGAGTTGCGTTTTGTACACAGCGACATCGTTTTGGCTAACGCGGGCCGAGTTGTACTGAGTTGTTTGACTTGGGCTTTGACACTTGTATTGGGCTTGGGCCTTTTAATTCTTGTGTCTTATAAACAATTTAACTCAACATTTGAACAAACACATTAGTAGAATAAATCAAAGCATTTAAACTTGGCATATTTGGCTTGACTGATGAAGATGCCGTTCTTTCCTTGTTTAATTTGAAGACCGAGGAAGAAGTTGAGTTCTCCCATCATGGACATTTCAAACTCAGTCTGCATTTGTTTGCTAAACTCCTTGCACATTGATTCGTTAGTTGCACCAAATATTATATCATCAACATAAATTTGGGCCAGCAGGGTATCTTTACCCTTTCTCTTAATGAATAAGGTTGTATCAGCTTTGCCCCTGACATAATTTCTAGTCAGCAGGAAACTGGTCAGCCTCTCATACCAAGCACGTGGTGCTTGCTTGAGGCCGTACAGAGCCTTTTTGAGTTTGTAAACGTGGTTTGGGAATTTAGGGTCCTCAAAACCTGGAGGTTGATTAACATAAACCTCCTCGTTTATAACTCCATTAAGAAATGCACTTTTGACATCCATTTGGAATAATTTAAAGTTCATGTAAGATGCATATGCACATAATATCCTAATAGCTTCTAGCCTTGCCACTGGGGCAAAGGTCTCACCGTAGTCAATACCTTCTTGCTGACTGTAGCCCTGAGCTACAAGCCTTGCTTTGTTCCTGACTACATTCCCTTGTTCATCCATCTTGTTCCTGAAGACCCATCTTGTTACAATGGTCTTTTGACTCTTTGGATGAGGCACTAGCTCCCATACATCGTTTCTTCTGAATTGATCGAGCTCCTCTTGCATTGCGTTCATCCAGAATTCATCTTCCTCAGCATCAGTGAAGTTCTTAGGTTCCTGTACTGAGACGAAGGCTACATTGCTGAGGTACTTCCTGAGTTGATTCCTCATCATCAGGGTATTCCCAGCAGAATCAAGGATTGCACTTTCTGAGTGCCCTCTTGGAATCCTTATCTCTTTAGTTAGATTTATGTCTTGTGCTGTCTGTGTTTCAACAATCTCTGCAGAAGTAGATGGGTCAGTAAAAGTAATCTTAGGTTCACTCTTACTCTTGGTCAGCCTTTTCATGAATGACTCAGTAGCTGGTTCTTGGTCAGCGGTTACTGAGTGTGGATCATCTTCGGTCAGCGGCTGGTATCTACCTGCAGGGTTAGTTTCGTCGAACTCCACATGTACTGACTCTTCTAGAACTTGAGTTCGCTTATTAAAAACTCTGTATGCTTTGCTGTTTGTTGAGTAGCCCAAAAAGATAGCCTCATCATCTTTTAAATCAAACTTTGCTAAGCTATCTTTGGTATTTAAAATAAAACATTTACAGCCAAAGGCACGAAAGTATCCAATGTTGGGCTTTCGTCCTTTCCAAAGTTCATAGGGGGTTTTCTTTAATATAGGTCTAACTAGAGCCCTATTAAGAATATAGCACGCTGTGTTAACAGCCTCTCCCCAAAAATACTTTGGAAGCCTATGCTCATCCAGCATTGTCCTGGCTATTTCAACCAGAGTTCTGTTCTTCCTTTCAACAACCCCATTTTGTTGAGGTATTCTAGGAGCAGAAAAATTATGGTCAATGCCGCTGGCTTCACAGAATTCAACAAACTTTTGATTTTTGAATTCTCCACCATTATCGCTACGGATGTGAGCTAATTTTAGGTCTTTATCATTTTCAATTTTTCTAACCAAATTTGAAAATGTCTCAAAGGTCTCATCCTTGATGGTCAGCAAGATAACCCACGTGTACCGAGAGAAGTCATCTACAATGACCAAGGAAAATCTTCTTCCACCCAGACTCAGCGGCTGGACTGGACCGAAGAGATCCAAGTGTAGTAACTCTAACGGACGCTTAGTTGAGACAATGTTTTTGCTGTGAAAAGATTGTTTGGTTTGTTTTCCAACTTGTTAAGTTCAGGCAGTCCCTCAACCAATTGTTTTCTTGCTAGTTTGGCCAGGAGGTCCATGCTTACATGACCAAGTCTCCTGTGCCATAGCCAGGAATTCTCTTCCTTTGATACTAAGCACACAGTTTTTGAAAACTTTTTCTCTAAGTCTAGCATAAAGACATTATCTATGCGAGGGGCAGTTAAGATTAACTCATTTGTTTTACCCTCGTATATTTTACATCCAGAAGCATCAAATATAACTTTTCTCCCATTGTCACATAGCTGAGCTACGCTGAGTAAGTTATATTTGAGTCCGCTGACTAGGGAGACAGATTCAATAGTAGGATTACCTCCAATGGTTCCTGACCCTACTATCTTACCCTTCTTGTTGTCTCCAAAACTTACACTTCCTCCTCGTTTACGCTCAAACGTGATGAACTGAGTTTCATCACCAGTCATATGCCTCGAGCATGCGCTGTCAATATACCACATCTTTGACTTCTCGGCACATCTCAGGCTTACCTGCATTGTAACTAGTTACTTTTAGGTACCCAATTCTTTTTGGGTCCTTGCTTGTTAGGTGCAACAGGTAAAGCATCATATTTTATTTTATGGCGACATACTTGGACAGTATGGCCATTCTTTCCACAGAAGTCACAGCTGACCTTCTGTTTAGGATGTTTCACTGACTTGTCAGCACCCCAGTGCTGAGCGTGCCAGCACACCTTAGTGGTGTGTCCTTTCTTCCCACAAAAGTCACACTGGACTTTTCGTTGGGGATTCCATCTCTGCTGAGTACCTTGGTACTGAGTTCTCAGAGGAATGTTTCTTTTATTTGGAACCATTAATTGGTTCTGGATGGTTGTGACGTCCTTTCTCAGTTTCTTTGAAACTGATTGGACTTCAGAGACAGACTCATGTATGATCTTCATGTTATCATGCAGAGTTGAATTGTCCTGAAGAAGGAATCTGAGGTCACTCAGTTTGACCTCTTCCACTTCGTCACAGCGTCTGCTGAGTGCTCTAACTTTCTTATTACACTTCTTGACAAGTGTGTAGAGATCACTCAGGGCATTAACCATATCGTTTCTGAGCTGGGGAAGAGTAATTACCTCATTTGATTGCTCATCGTCATCTGATGCGACGGATAGGTCAGCATGCTCAGAATCGCACGGCTCAGCAAGTTCGTGAGCCATGAAGCATATCTTCGCTGACTCGGTGGCCTCAGTTTCTGTAGATGAAGACTCATCACTGTCGCTCCATGTAGCTAACATTGCCTTTTTACCGCTCTTCTTGTCCTTCCTCAGTGTGGGGCAGCTTGACTTAATATGGCCGGTTTGATGGCACTCAAAGCATGTAATGGGCTTTGAGTTGTCCTTTTTGTATTTGTTGTCGCTTGAGTCAGCTTTATACTTATCAAACTTTCTGTAAGGCTTCTTAGAATATTTGTCATTCTTCCTGAATAGCCTTTTCATCTTCCTTGTGAATATGGCCATCTCCTCATCATCAGTTGAGCTCCCGTCAGTGGAGTCAGCTTTCATGACAAGGGATTTCTGCTTCTTGTCTTTAGATTTTTCCTTCACCTCGAAGTTTTTCATAGATATCTCATGGGTCAGCAACGAGCCGATGAGTTCGTCATATTTGTAGGTGGTTAAATCCTGAGCTTCCTCAACAGCTGTCTTCTTTGCTTGCCAGTCTTTAGGAAGACTCCTGAGTATCTTTTTGACTTGTTCTTCCTCAGTGAAGATTTTCCCAAGTCTCTTGAGCTCATTAATGATGTTGGTAAACCTTCCATTCATGTCTGAAATGCCCTCATCATTGTTCATCTCGAACAGCTCGTACAGTCTCATCTGCTGATTCACCTTGGACTCCTTTACTTTATTAGTTCCCTCGTAGGTGACTTCCAGCTTTTTCCAGATCTCTTGTGCCGACTCACAACCTGAGATTTTATTATATTCTGCAGCATCGAGCGCACAGTGAAGCATATTGATAGCCGAAGCGTGATTTTGAAGCTTCTTAAGATCATCCTCTGTCCATTTGGCCTCAGCTTTTACAACTGTTTGGCCAGCCACAACTTCGACAGGTACAAATGGGCCTTGAACTATAGATAGCCAGGCACTCATATTTGTAGCATGAATGAAGTTTTTCATCCTATTCTTCTAGAAGGTATAGTTAGACCCGAAGAATAGGGGAGGCCGAGTGATGGACAGCCCCTCAGGCAGTATCTGAGTTGTTTGGTTTCCTGGGAGAAACCGAGTACTGTTTTCGCCCATGGTAGGGATCAGCTTAAGGTTGTTAGACCTTTTACAGAGAGATTTTAGGCTCTGATACCACTTGTTGGTCCCTTATAACAGTGCAAGTATAGTTCCAATGGGGGGTTATGAACTATTTAAACTTTTTCTTAAGTCTGGGCAAACTTCTTTTCTTAAGAGAAAAGGTTTTAACAGTGGCGCTGAGTGATCAGTAAGATACTGGCTTATTCAACTGGTGACTAGGTCAGTTTCTTGACTTGAGTCAGGAGATAGCACTTAAAGTCTATTCCTGAGCTCAGATGTTCGATGCGCACAACTCAGCTTGACCTTTTTACTTGGTCAGTTTTGGTTATTTAAGCAAGCAATATATATAAGGAGTTTAAGGTAAGAAATACGTTACTCAGCAGATTTATCCAGGTTCGGCTTCTTCTAAGCCTACGTCCTGTCCCCGGAACACGTTCCGAGATTTCAAATCCTCTACTGAGCTCTTTAAAGGTAGAGCCTCAAACCTTTTACAATCTTAGCAACTGAGTATAACAAGAGTACCTTCCTCTATACCTCTACTCAATCCTAATCTCTTGCTGAGTACTATAACCGAGTACTCAGCCTCTCCTTTCTAATCTCTAGAAATGATAAGTGTTTGTCCTAAACAATGATTTGCTAAGACACCTTAGATGATTGAATAATCACTCTAGACTTTTACACAAAAGATATTGAATGTAGTGTAAGATTGCTTTGCTTTTTGCTTGCAGAACTTTGCGTAGATATTTGGTCAGCGTAATGGCTTGATCAAGTTCTGTAAGTATTGAAGCTTCTGATGGCACTCTATTTATAGAGACGTCTGGGCATCGGTCATTTCGAATTTCGAAATAACCGTTGGAGGGAAACGGCTTCCTGTCGTTGTCATCCTGACTTGCTCAGAACTCTCGGCCAATCAGATTTGTGTATCTTCTGCCCTCGGTCAGCTCAACAGAATGTCTCACTACTTATGGTAAAGTCAACTGGACAGCATACTGTGTCGTCTGAACTTTACCCGAAGTGGAAATACTTTTTCTGGAAGTTTTCCTTAGCCAGCTGCTGTCTTGTACGTTTGTCGAATCTACTCAGCAGCTTCCTCTTGAAGTTGTTCCCGAAGGTCTTCCAGATCCTTCGATTGCTGAGTTGCGTTTTGTACACAGCGACATCGTTTTGGCTAACGCGGGCCGAGTTGTACTGAGTTGTTTGACTTGGGCTTTGACACTTGTATTGGGCTTGGGCCTTTTAATTCTTGTGTCTTATAAACAATTTAACTCAACATTTGAACAAACACATTAGTAGAATAAATCAAAGCATTTAAACTTAGTGTGTTTAGAATATATATTTCAATTATACTTAAACAATTTTGTCAAATCAAAATTATGTGGAAAGGTGTTTCAACAATATGTCCCAAATATATAGTGTTTTCAATGTAGTTTAGCCCCATTTTATATGCGTGTTCAGCCTCTATTGCTCAGTTTATGGTACGTTTCATCTATTTGTCGTCTAACGAGTGTTTTGAGTTGTTTCAGGGGTAAATGCACGAGAAACGGAGCAAAACAGAGAGAATCGTATATTTCACTACCTTCTCGGCGAGCAGGCAATGGAGTGCTCGGTGAGCACCACGGGCAGCCACGATCTCACCTCGACAGGCACTCGCTGCTCTGCGAGCAAAGGCATTCCTGCTCGGCGAGCAGAGACTCGAGATACATTTGGGCCAGAACTCGTGGGCCGGAATCCCGACCCGAATCAGCTTTTAACGCTCCAAGTCGACTAGAATATCTATACTGACTCAGAAACGAACTGGAGGACTATAAATAGGGGCAAAAAACTATGTTGAGGGAGGAAATTGATTATTCAGGATGTAGTCGATTCAGTAGCTCAGTTTTAGATTAGGTTTTAGTATTGTTTTTCCAGCTTCTTAGATTAGGTTTAATTATGTAATTTCGTTTATCACAATTGACGGAAGAAGATCTTCATCTTCTAATTTATAATCGGAATCGGCAGAATGGGTTTTGGATTTCTATCTCTTCGCCTATTTATCTTTTGCTTTTATAAATTATCGTAGATGTTTTCCATTAATCTCACATGCCTATTTCTTGGATTGGTTTGTCTATGAACCGATCCCCATCCAATTCGGGATGGGGATGAAATTGATTGTATGAATATGTATGATTAGGGAACTAGGGCCTTTGATTGAACAGATTATGCATGCTTAATGCCTAGATGATGTTAGGAACATGATTTATGCTAGAATGAACATTGATAATGATCAACTAGCCTGTTTATGTATATAATTTGCTTAATGCCTGTGACCCTGACATTAAATATGACTATAGATAGACGAGAACCTGATCACGAAATTGTCTATGCTGAACCTGTGTAAATCTGACCTCGCTAGAGACCACTAGGAGTGCGGCTTTGTGGCTGGGCTACGACTTTAGCCTTAGTTGCCAAGGAACCTAATGCTTTGCATGACCTATGGTATATGCCTAATCAAGCCATCACCCGAATGCATGTGAATAGGTTAGGCAAATCCCGTACAAATTTGTCTTTCTCATTAGGGCAATTACCGTCAAATCACTGGTAATACATAAATCCGAATTCACTGAACCCATACATAGGATTTAATCAAGGAATTCCTAAACCTAGATTATGCCATCCGTTAACTCACCTTCTCCATGTTAATTGTTCGCTTTATTTTATTAAATTATTGCTTTCAATTCGTCTACTTAATTACCCAAAACCCCAAATCATTATTCAACCCTCTAAATAGTTAGATTAACCTAGGTAGATTTACTAATTATAACAAATAGTCTTTGTGGTTCGATCTCGTGCTTAGCACAATATTACTTGTTGCGATAGGATACACTTGTCTTATTAAATGCTATATATTTTACGAGCATCAATACTCTTCCCTTTCTTACTACGGAGGGGCGGAGGAACATTTGTCTGACCATCTCTAGCACAGTAAGATAGTTCCACCGGGGAGGATATTTTATTAGAAGCTCGCAACTGTCCTTCTTCAATCAAATCCTTTGCTGGCTTCCAAGTGCTCGAGTTATAAGGGTCTTCGTTCCAAGTGGTTTAAAAAGGAAATCATTGGTATAGACCCCTTCGGGAATGGCAACGTCACCCTTCAACCATAATCACTTTGGTTTGAAGTCGCAACTGGCCTCCTTCAATCAGATCTTTTGCTGGTTTCCAAGTGCTCGAGTTACAAGGATCTTCATTCTATGTGGTTTAAAAAGGAAAATCATCGGTGTACACCCTTTCAGGAATGGCAACATCACCCTTCAACCATAACCACTTTGGTTTAAAGTCCTTCATGATCTACATCTTGCCAGATAGAAAAGCCCTTAGTGACTGCTCATTTTCTAGTAGATCATGTTGTTCGTTGTCTTCTTTATGGGCTTCTAGCATGATCGAAACAAGGGTCCGGTTAGGTTAATATCCGAATCTTCATAGATCTTGACAAAAGATAGAAACTTCATCCAAACATTCAGAGATATTTGACAGGGGCAAAGGTCAAACTCCTTCAGCACGTTCAACATCCCATCGGAAAGAGGAAACCCTAGCCCCCACTTCAAAAGGATCGTAAACACCCCCAACCAAGTACTCGTGAGAAGTAAAAAATACCCTCTGCTCCTCACAAAGAAGGCAGGCGTCCATCTTATTTAATTCTAGATAAAAGGTCACAACCCTTATCAATTCCTTGGTGATCGGGGTTGAAGGCTGGTCATAAATCAATGGGTTCACTTTCTTGGAGGAGGCACTTTTTTTGTGATTTAGGTTTTTAGCATCCTCGATAGACTTTGTTTTTCAAGGAGCCATTATTGTATTTTGTATATTTAAGAAAGGGGTTGAATCTTCAGGATTTTCGAAGTGGAGATATTTTGGAATTCTTTCTTCTCAAACTTTCCATACTACAAAGAAAGTAAAAAAGAAAGAGAAGCGAAAACTTATTGTTTCAAAATCTTGAGAAATTGGTAAAGGTAAACGAGAGAAAGCAGAAAAGCCCTTTGAAGCTTCTCCTCCTTCTTTAATAGGCATTTAGGGGAAGACGATGAGACCACACAATTAGTAATGAGATTTTTAATCATTACATTATATCGAAGAAATCTAAAATTCAAAAATGACGATAATTAATGGCATTGATTAACGAGAAACAACACGATGAAACGACACATGTCAAACATTCAAAGCGTCAGCCGTAAATACTGTAAAGATGATATCACATCTCAGTTTCATGTAGCATGCAAGTAATCAACGCCACTATTTCACGTTTCCACCTACTTCCCCTTTAAGACAAAAAAAAAAACATCCAAAAATATGTCAACAAAAGATTTCTCAAAACAGATAAAGGCTTTCAACAATTAAACTGAATGGTAACTTCATCCAAATCACAAGAGAAAGCTCATTCTCACCTAAACGCTGCCATCGACCTTACACGGACCCAAGCCCATAAGGATTCGACCTTCAGTCAACAAAGCCCTAAAAGTGCTTCGTTCTGGAGATTTCGAATAGGCACATCTCATATTATACAATTTATAATAATACACGTGGATCAATAAAACACTTTTTCCTTAATAGTAACCGACGGAGCCACCTAGACTAGTCAAATGAGACCTCAAGGTCACACACATTCCTACTTGTGCCCACGTTGTGATTCGCAAAATCACATGTGCTACCGGTATAACTGTTTCTCATTAACAACAAGCTCTCACCATTGACCGACTGCTATGTAGATCTTTCCCCTCATTTTAGACGCACACTCTTATTCTCCTATAAATACAAGGTACACACTATACTGAAAGGTACTTAATTCCTTCCTTCTACTCATATAAGCTTTACATACTATTTAGTAACCTTTCTTTTCATTGATTTGGGAATTGGAACGGGCTCACACGTCCTGACCCCTTCTTAATCATTTATTTATCTTATTTCAAACACCAAAAAATCTCGTCAAGCTCAGTTAAAATTACATCACATCACATCTATCAACAACTAACATCCACATTTGTAACACCCTTGATAAAGTGTTTTCAACTTACCCAGAATCATCCTTACCTTTTTTTGTTTTCTAGAGATAACATCTCCCTTTCAAATTCAATCAACAGCCACAAACCTAAACTTCTTAGATGAACTTAAGATGAATTCAATCAACAGCCACAAACCTAAATCTCTTAGATGAACTTAAGATCATAACTTAAAAGCTCTGATACCAATTCCTTAGTTTATTAGGAAGAAAAAGTATTCTGAAATTTTTAGGAAACACAACAAGTTATTGCAACTCTTATTCATACCTAATTAGACAATACTGATACCTATTTATAGGCTTACAAAAAACAGAATTGAGAAAATCAAGCAGCTATATTATGAAGTTTATATTGAAAAAACAATCAAAACCACTTGAACTAACAACTTAACAAATAATTGAAGATTAAAGCAACAATATCTCCAAACCTAGTTTGTTTCAAAACTCAATAAGCACCCATCGGTCACCAGAAAATTTCAATTAAACATCCATATAGATATTGAAGCACCCATGTCAATAAATCTTGTATCGTTACATTGCATATAGGCATAACCTGTATTTGGTATTTGTTTTCTTTGAGCTGAGTAACAACATATACTTCCCAGGTCAACCTCTCCTTTTGTAGCAATAAGTAATATCTAAAAAGGAATAGTAAGATACTTGAACTGAACGAGTACCTGGGCTGGGTGCTTTGGCAACAAACTGTAATACCAATACTGGCTCCAACGAAAAATGGCAAAGCTCTACTTGAAATAATAACTAATTACAGATATACATACAACTTGACCGTGAAATCACTCAAAATTGGGTTTAGTACTATATTTGTATCAAAATGTGGTTACAAGACCTATACCTAGCTCCTCAGCAAGTTCATCACCTACTGGAATCAGCGTCAAGAAAACAAGTAAAACAGCTGTTACGACAAGTGCTTTTCTCCATGTTCCAACCTCTGTCACGTCATTTAGGCATGCTTTTTCTGGAACCCTCTAAATGAACATAAATTAACAGTCATGTGAGGAAGAATTTATAAAAAGGGGCAACATTTACAGTTTAACCTTTTGGTTTCATTTGCATACCTGACATATCAATACATACAGTCCCCATGGAAGCGACAACGGTCCACCAAGCTGAAACAAGGTGCATCAGTACACTGCTTAAACAAAATAGCAAATGATTGTTGCTTTGAGGTTTTGTATCAAAATGCTAAACCAGAGACTAGGCATACCACTCCTAAACCAAGCAAGGTGTAAGTTGTCAGCCCAAACCCAAGTAGTGCGTTTTTCCCAAAAGCACCCTGCAATATTATGGAATCACCATGTCACGATTATTAGAGTAATTAAGGGGAGTACTTTAGGTATTATTTAGGTTGTTAATTATCTTGTTAATTAGTGTTTGATTGCTCAAATAGTTGTTATTTTAGAATGGTTTTACAGCTGTAAAAGCTGTACTATTCCAGCTGTAGGGATTTGTAAATGCTGCCACATCAGCAGTGGTTATTCCTATATAGGGTCATCCTTTTGTTATGTACGGCATTATCAGAAAATTATCAATGAAGTTTATCCTCCTTCTTTCTCTCTTCTTCTTCCCTAATTCTCTGTTCTACCTTATTTTCTATTCTTCTGCTTCCTTAAACCCTATTTCTTCTCTAATCTCTACAGTCAGAAATTCTAATCCTGACATTGGTATCAGAGAAAGCTTTCCTCCGCCCATGGAAGACTTTGAACATCAAATAGAACGTTACCGCTTGGAGTTTCACGAGCGGCAACAACGGTTTGATGAACAATGGGAACTACTTCGCAAGAAGCAACAAGAGAAAGATGAACAAGTCTGCAAATCATTATCAAACTTGGTTCAATCGATTCGAGAATTTCGAAGAGTTACAGATCCTTCTTCAGTTGCCCCCCAACTGTTTGATGAAATTCCTGAGAGGAAATTGGAGCTGGCAGATTCCTATTTGCAAGATAAAACAGATGCACCCCAACTGTTTGATGAAATTCCTGAGAGGAATTTGGAGTTGGCAGGTTCCTATTTGCAAGATAAAACAAAGAAAATGGTGGAGCACACTACTATAGATGCAAATCAAGGTCAGTTTGACAATCTTACTGACTCTTATTTCATTAACCAGTGGAAACCTAAAAACCGATATGAATCAAGATTATATCAAACCATAGATTTCTATAAGCCTGCTACGTTTCAGAACATTCATCTCAAGGATGTGAGTGAGGCTCCTAAGCCCAATCCTACATTCATATCTCCCCTGGTTCCAAAGCAATGGCCCCAAACTAACCATTCCTACCACAAAACCTCAACCCAAAAGACCCCAAACAACCTAGAACCTCACCCCAGTTTCATATCACCAATCATCACTTCACCTTGGTCCCAAAACACCCCAAACAATCTGAAACCTAACCAAATCCTTAGAAATCCAATGACTACATATTCCTCAACTGTTTCTGGCATGAATTCAGCAATAAATGGTGTTATTCATGAAAAAAATCGACGTCTGCCAACAGAGAAGTATCGCAAAAGAAATCAAGCTATTCCATCCCGTGTAAAGGGTGCTATTGTGATTGGGAGGTATGAGTTTCAGCCCCAACAAATTAAGACAAGAGAGCCGCAACAACAGCTACAAATGCAGCAGTTGCAACGAAGGGACCCTAACCATCCAACTCTTACCGGGTCTATCAATACAAGAGATCCTAAGGACATCAAAAGGAAGACCAACTTGGACCCATCTCAGAAGAGTTCACATATGGATTCTTCATGCATCTATGCACAATCAATTTTACATTCCAAGTCTGGATTATGTGACATCCCAGTTAATTAAGAATGGCTTAAAGGGGGGAGCAATTCCATTGGTGAAGCTAATGGATGAGGTCTCAGGAGCCGTTAGCATCTTAGTGATTCCATGGTTCATACTTCAACACTATATCTTTATTGAAGTTTCTTTTCACAGGGAAATACATCAAGCACTAATGGAGTTAGGGGATAAAGACCCTTATTTTGTTGGTTTGACTTCCAAGATCATAAATGCAAGATTAGGAGCTGAGCTTTCTAAAAAATGTAGAGAGCTGGCCATGCACTTTGAGAATCAAGTGATTAGTGGTGGTGTGCTTGCATATACCCTTTTGGGCGTTGATTATGGTGAAGGTAGTGGAGGTTGTGCACTCCTAAAAGTTGAGCTGCGTAGACGATGGAATGGTGCAATGCTTCCTTATTGGGTTTTTGACATGACAATGAGGAGTGTTGGAAATGCTCTTCGGGAACCTTTTGCTGATCCGTTGTATCTCCAATACATATGGAGTCTTGATTATATCGTTGCCTTGCTCGTTGCACTTAATGGTTCTTCAATGGATAGGACTTACTTAGGTATCACCATTGGGAAGCTTGTTTGTTTAACTCACTGTGCTGGAGCATTCCCAACAGATCAGAGCACTATTGATGACTTCTGTCAACATGTCCTTAAATGTTCTACATCTGATGACTGTCATTTGTTGTCATTTTATCACGGAGGGACATTAAAACAAACAGGATTGAGTCATTTTTCACCTATTAGTGGTTACCATGCTGGAAGAGACATGACATTGACTTTGAATGTTGCACGGTTCAAGTACCCTCCACATTGTGTTCTTGTACAACTTTTTTGGCAAGCTATGCATAAAGTTGATGAGGCAACTATGCAACACAGAGGACTTATGCTTATATCAAGACCTTACGTTGAGCTGGGGCTGCTTAATACCATGAGCTGCGAACATGAGAGTTGGGCTAGTGTTGCAAAGTATTTAGTGGATGAGGGTCCTCTTCTCTTAAAGTTAGGAGACGTGAAAGACATCTCCAACTTGTTCTAAGTAGTTTTTACATCTCTCCCATCATATTTTGGAGAATTTATTACGAGGGTTGCAGAAGTTCGGAGACAAGAAGATAGTGGTATAAGTGTAAGCCAAGAGGAAAGGGGAAAGCTTGCTATCAAGGAACAAATGTTAAAACAGGTGCAAGAAGCTAGACTTTTTAAACATGCAGCTGGATTTCTGTCTTCAGCAAATTCATGTTGCAGTGACATGCCAATTCTGAGTCAAGAAGATGATCTTCCTCCTATTGTTGCTAGCGTCTGTTGTCAAGGGGCAAAGATTTTGGCAGGGAAGTCTGGCTCTTCAAGTCACTGCTGTAGTAAAACGTGCAAGAGATGCATAACGACCAATGGAGACAAACACGTTCCTTTGCTTGGGTTTCATACTACTTGTTTTGGGCTCTTTCTCATCTCAGAGATCATTATATGGCTCTCCTATGGGAAGAAGATTTATAACAAATCATCATGGTTGTTATGGAAATCCTGCCTTTGTTGGTGTGTCGAATCCTCGATGTCACTTGGAAGGACTGGTCTCCAAACTTTCTACATTCTTGGGGACAAGAATGTTCTTAAGGAGGGGGTATTGTCACGATTATTAGAGTAATTAAGGGGAGTACTTTAGGTATTATTTAGGTTGTTAATTATCTTGTTAATTAGTGTTTGATTGCTCAAATAGTTGTTATTTTAGAATGGTTTTACAGCTGTAAAAGCTGTACTATTCCAGCTGTAGGGATTTGTAACTGCTGCCACATCAGCAGTGGTTATTCCTATATAGGGTCATCCTTTTGTTATGTACGGCATTATCAGAAAATTATCAATGAAGTTTATCTTCCTTCCTTCTTTCTCTCTTCTTCTTCCCTAATTCTCTGTTCTACCTTATTTTCTATTCTTCTGCTTCCTTAAACCCTATTTCTTCTCTAATCTCTACAGTCAGAAATTCTAATCCTGACACACCACAACAAAATCATCAATCATGGTCTATGTTTCAGTTCTAGTATCTTACTATCTTAGACTATGTTGTCAACACTTAACTTGGTGTTTTTTAGGTTTAATATTATGTTTTTATGCGATTTTATCTAGTTTGTGTGGTTATAAGTGCGTGTTTTAGTTCATCCTAACTTGTGCCTTAACTACTAATACTAATAGTAATACAGTATTAATGCCAATAATATCAAATATTGAAAGTTAGATTTTTTATCTACTTTTTTCATTTTCTGCACGTTCTGTTCATCAGGCGCGTGCCTGCGCCTTTAACAACTACGCAAGCTTCAATAACGCTTGCCTAGAGAGAGTAAGAGTACCTGCACGGCTCTTCCGCCATCAAGGCACCCCACTGGAAGCAGATTAAGAGCTGTTGTAGTTAAGCCACACCTATGAGAGTCATTTACGTGGTAAGTACATTTGAAATGGATAAACAGAATCAAGAAAGTATGAAGCAAGGTAACTTTACCAGCCTGCAATTACTAGAGGATGAATGGGAACTGTTGCAGCGTGCATTGCTCTGCACATCAAAACAGGCAATTAATTTATTACTGAAGATCCTGCAGACGATATATGCTAGAGTCTGGAGGCAGTACTAGACATTCTCTAATTACATACTAACACTTCTATTTAAAGTTATTGGCACACAAGAGAGACATACGCAAAACCAAGAGTTGCTCTGCTGATAAGTCCAAGAAGCAAGGAACCTTGAAACAGCATGCTAGGAACCTGCACCAATTCTCCAGACATGGTTGGATTTGATGAGAGCAACAGACCAACAGCAAACATTGAGACAGAGAGCGCAGCACCAGCAAAGGGACCAGCAAGTGAAATGTCAACTTTGGTTGCCCGGTCAGGAAGAATAGACTTAAACTACAGATTAAAATTTGGTAGTCAGTAATATATTAATTCAACTGCCTGACTTTTGCGCCAGAATAAATTATGTAAATATTAATTCAATTCTGATCTTCTCCTGCAAATAATTAACCTGAGTAACTGCACCAAAGCTTCCAAGGGTGATGTTAGGAATGAAGAAAGGAATGCTTAGCTTTACTTTCTTTGGGATAGCAACTAGAAAGTGCCCAACTTCCTGCATACATATCAGCTTCATCACATCCAGATAGAGACTACAGGAAACATATTAAAGTAAAAAAGGCTTAAGTGGCTGATTTTGAAATATTTGTTTGGGAGATGACTAACCCATATATAGTAGACAAAAATTCTCAAGGATAAGCAGAACTAAGAATATCTGAAAACATGTGGATCAATTATGCTCTCACTCAAAACTTGCATGGGCTTTTACTAGTAAGCAACTGAATATGGATGCACTTTCAAGAATCCGTAGGTTTCGTCCGATGCCAATTAGACCAAAACGGAAGTGCTTATATTTAACCAATTAACTTACATAATCATGAACTGGTTGGAATATGAAAGGTTTAAAGGAGCAGCAAATATCACATTGTGGATAATATAGCACCCTATTATTGTTTTATCTTTCCTATCAACCATGGCCATTATTTATCGTTCTGTTCTACATTTTCTTATAGAAGTGGAATATGACACCATTTAGACTACATATACGATGATATTTTTGCCTTCATGACTCTTAGAATACTGACAAGCCTAAAAGCAGACTTGAATAATTACTGTATACTGCAATAGACTTCTGAAAAGAAATATGCATGGCATATGCAAAACCAGAACTTACAGAATATTTGCTTACATGAAATAAAAGAATTCCCAAAATACCATAAGCTAAGGGCAAAGCTGAGTCCACAAATGGGATGAATAATTCCATATCTGGCGGTTGACTGGCATTTGGATCTGTAAAGTACTTGACTACCTCAGGAGGAAGACGATTGATCTGTCGGGACACATAGAATCACTAAATGAAAGTATGCAAATAGTGATAAACCATAAAAACAAGCACAAGACACGAAAAGTATGTGCATGTATACCAGTCCAAGATATCAATCTCGTGATAAAACAATTAAATATTGGCAATTTGCTCACCTGAGATGCAATTCCTAATTCCACAGACGAGCCAATGGTTAAAAGAAACAACAGAAGAGCAATCACATATTGCCAAAGTGTTGTTGGCCCTGGTTCTGAGACCTCTTTCCGTAGCAAACCAAAGCTAACACGTGGCCCGCCACGGGGATCTGGTCCTTCTGAATTGGGTTCTTCCACCATGAAAAGATTGTATTTATTACCAGCAACTTCAGCCAGCAGATTTTGCAGCTTGGCAAACACATCTTCTCTCTTTCCTCTTAAATTACCAAGGAAAAGAATGCCCTCGCCAAAGTCCCCAAATGGCTCTTCTTTAGTTACCCAAAAGGTCGTATAGCCAAAAAGTTTTTCCTTGATAAGCTTTACATCAGTTGGATCAACCTTCTCAGGTCCAAGAAGCTCCAACAATTTAAAAGAATCAACTTGGAAATTGTTGTAAGGTGGACCAATTGGAGATATAGTAGGTGGCTGAAGAAGGAAAACTGATACATTAAAATCAGTCATCATATGCTGTATTTGGCACAAGTATGAATCTTTTTATCCAAAAACTACATCTTCAGAACACCTATAAGAGATGGTTGCAGACTCTGGATTGGTTCAAACTTGCTGCCTTATTGGCCTACTTTGTGTTCTTAAAAATTCATTATCCAAAGAGCACTTCGGATTGAATAAGTAAAAGCTAAACTAATAGCATTGGCGCAACGGTAAAACGTTGTTGTCGTGTGACCGAAGGTCACGGGTCGAGTCTTAGGAGCGGCCTCTTGCCAAAAAAAAATGGCAAGGGAAGGCTTGCCCCCAGTACACCCTTGTGGTGGGACCCCTCCCCGGACCCTCGCTTAGCGGGGACGCGTAATGCACCGGGCCGCCCTTTTTTATAAAAGATCAAATAGACCGTGCCTTAAACTGATGAGAACTTCAATACACAAACAAGAAATAAAAAAAATGTTGATTTTTACTTTTTAAAGAAATGCTCATAGGTATTTGAGCAACAGAGATACATTCCAATCTTTTCACTATGTATAAAAAGAAACCAACACATTAAATCCGTTTGATTCATTCTAGTAATAGACATTCAAGATTTCCCACTCAGAATAGACTTGAAATTTTCTTCTTCCACTTAATCAGAACATAGTTCCACATATTAGCATAAGCATATGATATTAAACATAAATTTGCCAACACCTACATACATGTGGTTGTGTGCCTGAACAGATGTTTCTATAATCGGAGATACTTCAGCAAGCAAAAAGAACAAGGAAAAGAAAACAGATCATAATTTTGTGCAACCAAACACACCCTTTGTTAAGGATTAACTGCATTTGTTAAAAATTCCGAAAAGTCCAGCTAAAAAAACTGAAATAAATTATGCAAAACTAAACTTCTCACAAGAAGAAGGAAAGCAATGTACCTTTGAAGAAGCAGAAGCAGTAGTAGGAGCCTTATCCGACCCAAAGTCATTGACGCCTCTGCCCTCCTTCTCATCTAGCGATGCCGTTTTCACATTAGAATCTTTCGTAACATTCTCATTCTCATTATTATTACTATTCTCTAAATCGCCATGGCCGCCATTGTTAGTACTAAAACATCTAATTCTATTAAAATAGATAAAAGAAACTTCCCGCCTTGAAATTCCTTTACACAAAAAGCAAGAGGTCGTCATCATCTTCTTCTTCTTTCTGAGGTCAAACGATAGAGTATTCTCCCTGAAATTGTTGCCAATGGTGGCTGAACGAAGTCTCAAATTCAAGGCACTAAAACTACAGCTGGTGAGAGTTCCCATCCAATAAAAAAGAAAATTATAATAAAATTGAAGAGAAAAGAAGAATTTGTTAAGCTTTTTGGAGAAAATCCGTCTAGATTAAACTGCCGTCGAACAGAGGAGAGGGGGAGAGAGAGGGGGACGCACTTGAGCTTCCTCTGCCCCGTGTGGTAGTATATCTTCTTCACCGGATTTTGTCCAACTATCTGTTTTATTTTCTTGCATTTTTTTTATGGGTTTTGATAGGGCTGCATATAAGCATTAATTAGGAATATTCCTTTATGTTTCCAATATTTTGTATTGGACACAGAGCAAAATATATTAATGTAAATCTATTAATTATTTAATACTCTTTTAACTCATTATATACTTACAAAAAAGGTTTAATCCACGCCTAAAATCTATCAATTCATGAAAGCATTTCAAAAAATAGTTAATAGATTTCAAAATATAAAAAATCAATATAAAAAATTGTAACAAAAAATCAATATGAAGTAGCAGCACACCATAATAACATATATATTTCAAAATATCTAATAATGGATTCAAGTCTAAGAAATTTATATATACTATATTAATAGTTCAAATAATATTAAAATGTTGCTAATTAACCATTCTCTTGGCCTCTTGAATCATCTGTCAGTATTTCTTTTCGCAACCACCTGTCAATAATATATCAAATAATTACGTAAAGACAAATAGTTGATTAAACCATAAAATTAAAGTAAATAAATATAAATTCATTACCTAAAACTTTAAAGTAAAAATTGGATTTAATCCTAAATCAGCTGCAGTTTTTTTTCTTCTTCTTCTCTGATGCAAATGAAACACCCTCATCCATAGAATTTAAAGCAGAAATGTTTTCTTTATTAGGACATGTAGGTTTGGTGTGACCGGATTGTTTGCAAACGGAACAACTCTTAGTCTGTTTCTTCCCCAATTCTTTTCCACCCCTCTCACGCTTCTTTTTAGGACGACCTTTTGTTTTTGATTGAGGAGGACACAAAACATTACTATCTCCACCTCCAAGTGCATTGTCTATAGGAATACATTCTTCTTCCAATAATAAGTCATCCTCCGCTTCTCCAGTATTACCAGTTACTTGCAACGTGTCATGACGCCACCGTATAGGTAAATAAAAAGATGGAATCTCAAAACAATCATTATGGAAGTATACTCGTAATATATGACAACAAAGAATGCCCCAAAACTCAAAATTTTTGCAACTACACCATGTTGTATTTCCATCCCAAAAGACTTTATGTAGTCTAGCATCATGCCCCTCAAAATATCTTAGCACGAATTCATTCTCTTCAACATGAATAATAGAATACATAATACTCCTTGCAAATTCTTCCTGAAACTTTTTGAAAGCATATGGTGTAAAGACTTCAAAAGCTTGTTTTTCTAATGGTGACTTTGTCTTTAAAGAAAGAGGTCTAAGAGTAGCAACCACATTATTGCGCAAATGTTCTTGACTAATTTCTTGAATAGCAATGTCCACCTGAAATAATTTTTAAAAGCACCTCAAACTAAATTAGATGCACGAAAACAAAAAAATAACAAAACTAAGTGTAGAGCTATCCTACAGAAAGTTACTCTAAGAAAACAAAAGTTGTTATCATATAGGAAAAAATTCAATGAAATTAAAAAATTTAATTCTTAAGAAATATATAAAATAAACCTGTTTCATGAAATCTGTCAAACATATATGAGAAGAAACAAATCTCTTGATGAATGCATTTATGCTTTCTGATCTTCCAGTAGTTATCATCCCTCCAAAAAAATAATCACGAAGATAAGCCGGTGCCCAATAATATCTTACTTTGTGCAGGCCATGAACATGCTTATTATCTTGCAAATTATATTTTTCCACCATTAAAGACCAATTCAATTCAAACTCCTCGGGTACAATCATCTTATACAGCTTGTAGAAATCACCACACCACTTTTGATAGTCGTTGCGTAAAAGTGCAGCAAACCAACAACTAAATTTTGAAGTAATATGCCATACACAAAAGCAATGTTTTGTGGTTGGCATTTCAGTTGAAATTGCTTCAGACATCCAAGGATCTTGATCGGTTATGATACTCTTCGGTGGTTTCTTCATGATATTAACAAAAGTCTGATATTTCAAAATGATCAGAGATATTATATTTAATCAAATAATTACCAAAAAAAAATTAAAATTTAATTTTTATAATGATCATAATCATTCACGTCAAATAAGATTAATCACATGCTCAACACAAAACAAATTTGATGAAATGAAGCTATTGCAAAAAAAAATCATGTAAACTACGTAGTAGTATTGTGTAAAATAATATATACCACATCTAAAACAAAACTTCCTTAACCAATATAACAGTAGAAATGAAAGCAATTAACTCAATTTTATGAACAATATTAGGTGTATATACATGTATACATGAATATAACTAATGAGCTTGACGTTATTATAAGAAACAAAATCTTACATTCATTAACCACTTAAAAGTAGATGTAGTCTCATTGCGAAGGAGTGCGCAACCGAACAAAATTGTTTTTCCATGATTGTCAACACCAACAAAAACTCCACAAGGCATGTCATATGCATTGACTTTGTAGGTGGTGTCAAAAACTACCACATCACCGTACTTTTGGTACCAATCAAAACTTTAAGCTTCACACCAAAACAAATGTTCTAGCCTCCGTTCTTCATCCAATGTAAATGCGTATTGGAACTTTTTATCATTTTGATTTGCAAATTTCATATATTCAATAACATTCTTTGCATCATCGACTCCAAGCATTCTCTTAACTTTACTAAAGAGATTGCGAATATCTCTATCAAAAAAGGCTAGCTCACCATGTTTAACATTTTTTTGAAGCTCCACGACCCGAATTATCTGTCTAATGGACAGTCCAGCTTCCTTGTATAGCATAATTTGTTTTTCATCTTTGAGAGTGATAGTGCGATTTGCTGGAAGAAACCGTAAACCTTCCATTGACAACATATCGTGATTGTGTTCTTTGACAAATATTGTGACATGCCATTCTTCTGGAAATATTTCAAAACACATTTTTAGAGTAATACGCATATGAGCCGGGCAATCACACCTTGAAGATCCCTTGTTTCGTTGAGACTTGGACAAGTCAACTAATTTTAGACGTGGTTTTCCACCACGATAGCAAAGAAAATCACGTCTAACCGTCCTTCCATTTTTAGTGTCTGAACGATCTTTACGAGCTGTAAATCCATGTCTTTTTGCATAATTATTATAGAAGCTAAATGCCTCTTCTTGGCTTTCAAAGGTTTGCCCAATAAAAGGTTCATCCTTTTCTTCCTTAATTGGAGATTCAATCTCTCTCTCTTCAATTGGAGGTTCATTCAAATCAATGTGAAGCATATGAGAAATCTGAGTTTTTTTAGGTGTTATTGTGAGAGGTTTTAAGGTCTAATGGTGAGAGTATTTAGGGCGTAAGAAAGAAGATGGTTGGTGGGAGTTTTAGAATGAAATTCTAATTAATTAAATAATTTTTATATCCAACTCTTCTCTGTTTTTTAGGCATGAATTAAACCCTTTTTGGTAAGTGTAAATAGTTAATAGTTGTGTTTAAAAGTCCAATACAAAATATTGGAAACATAAAGGAATATCCCTTTATAATTAATACTTATATGCAGCCCTAAGTGCTGCATATATCAAAACCCTTTTTTTATTTATATTCCCAACTTTGCTCATTTTAATTCTAGGACTTTTTTTAAGAAAAAATATATATTAAACTTTAAAAAAGAATATATATATTGCATTGGACAAATAAAATTTGGTGGTATGTCTCACAATTTCATAAGTTTTCACATAGAATAGGTAATTTTAACGAGATCGTGAACTACAACATTCGCGAAATGACTAATAAATTTAACACTAACATCATTCAAACGAAGAAAGCAAAAAATTATGGTCTTTTAAAATAAAGTAATATACTGAGGATATTATCTAAAATGTTCAACTACTATTGCTGCATCGGTTTCAATCAAACAATTATTCATTGTCCAATAGTGATGTTACTTCTCTTTTTTTTTTTAAATCGTCGAAACTTCTTAAATTATTTTTTGTATTTTTGCAATCTTTTTGTGAATTTCTAAGAATTGAGCTTGTGAACTTGTAAGGTTTTTAGTATTTTTATTAGTACTAGATTGGGATTTAATGTCTTTTCTTCAAATTCATTTTTTTTATTCTCTTCTCAGTATTTTTCACATGGACCTTGATGACCATATGAATTTGGTCATTCACCGTTAGATGTGGCTGATTAAATCTAAACCTTAGGATGCTTTGAATCTTCATCTTAGGATTTTAATCAGTCTACATCTAACAGTGAATGACCAAATTCACTGTGGTCATTAGGGTCCATGTGAACACTACTGATTCTCTATGTTAATAAATTGGTTATTTTGAGATTCCTTTCTTTTTTTTTTCAGATTGATCGTTTCATTAATAAGAGTGTATCTCATTTGTGTTCTGCCCATGATTTTCTTTTTCGACTTTTTAATTCAAAAGATGTTTTTCTTTTCTTCGAATAGGATGAATTGAGGTTCATTCCATGCTAACAGAACCAAATGATTGAATGTATCTAGAAAGAAGACTCCTCTATGGGTACATGTGTTGGGGGATGATCCCTAGCAGAAGCTCCAATATTAAATTCGATTAGAGAGAAGAAGTGTAGAGACAAAGTAAGACGTAGTCAATGTCCCTAAATGGTGGAAAGATACCTCTTTTTATAGACTCTTGCATATCTTGTGGAAAAGACTAACATACCTTTTATGAGGCGGTTTGGAGTGGCATGCGTGACCCACACATGTGAGATAAATTCTGGATCTGGATGCCTCATGTTGGGGCTTAAGTAAATCTCTCTATATCAACTCTTAAAGTAGAGATCTGAAGTTCGAATCTTAGTGTATGTAATAAAAATATAATTTGGAAAGAATCCATAAAGTGTTTGACGAACCTCGAATCGAATAGTTTATTTAATTGTTCTTTCTTTTGGATCAGGATTGTTAAAGTGGGATATAACACGTCAACATGGAACAGATTATTTTTGTAAAGCATGTTATCCTGTTAAAATTTTACAGATTATAAAACACGAAAGACTTAAAGCATCAGAAGCAACCCAAACTTGACCTAAAAATCAATTTGTCTATGAACTTATAAAATGTCTTATTAACCACCTGATCTTACTTAAAGTTACATATTAATCATCTGAAATTGTTTAGAGTAACCTATTGACCTTCTAAACTTGTTTAAAGTAACCTATTGACCTTCTAAACTTGTTTACAGTAACTTATTAGCTTCCTAAACTTATTTTAAATTTTTAATTTATCCAAATCCCCTATTGTTCTGTCACGTGGACTTAGAGAATCTCCAATGATGCTCTAAAATTCATTTTTAGAGTACTAAATGGACTATAATAATACTTTATAATCTTAGTAAGACTGAGCAATTGAAGAAATCAACTCCAAAGAAGCAGCCATACATCGAGTCCTTCAGCTTTTTCATTGTGTGGACTTATCAAGATCCTAATACACGGCGTGTCAAATAGGCCACACAACGTGTGGCCCAACTTCGTGGCCAAGTATCTTTAGCATGTCACCTATCCTGCCACACATTATTTACTATTTTACCACCCTGTAATTATTGTTTTGCTATTTAGGCTTATTTAATGATTTGTCATTAGCCTAGTTTCTCCCATTTTATCCGTAGTTAAATCAAGCTTGTAATATCTAGTGAGGTTATTTGGTCTTTTCATTTCTAAATTTAACAATGTATTTAATGTTTTTGTTTTATAAGAATAAACAACTTTTATCAATACAAACTCAATTTTCTCTAATGGAGTAAGATTTCTACCTTATTAGGATTATTTTCTACTAATTGAGCCAGTGAAAATAGTATTTCTTTCTTGGTTTAAGATCAAAACCATTATTATCTTCACCGATCCGTATTATATTTTTAAAGATTTAATAATATTTTATTAATCTTTTTAGTTTATAAAACTATTACTTTTACTTAAAAAAACTATTACTTTAGTATATTTTATATAATAGGAAAATAATAATTTATGAGTTCTTGTATTTAAATGTGGTGCATTTTTCTGTTATAAAAAAACCAGAACTGTTATAAAAAAAATGTGTGCATTTTTTTTTTTTTTGAGAAAAAATCGATTATGATTACGAAACAAAAATACTGTAAATACAAAGAGATGCGTCTAAACAACTAGAAGCAACAATGTCATTAAAAAAAAATTAGCATTACAACAGGAATGACGAGTCATTGAGTAGACCACTCCGTTCATAAGATGTGTGTATGTTTTTAGTTAGTGTTATTAAAAATTATAATAATACATATTACTATTATGTGTTCCAATATTAAATATTAAACTGCAATGGTATGAATTAAATCAGTATTAAATCATAATAATATAAAATAAGCATTATAATATAAAATAAAATACATATAATTAAAGTATATCATTGACAAATATTAAACATTATGCGAATTATAAAAAAATTACAAAAACAAACTAAAAAAATAAAAAAGACATGAAAATAACATAAAAATAATTAATATATGTAAAAATTAAAATAATAATAATAATAATAATTGTTTTGAAGTTATAAATGGAATAGAAAGGATTAGAGAAGTGTATTTATAATAAGGGTGAAGTTATGGTCAATGGGGATATGTCGGAGGAATTTTCCCCGGGCAGAGGAATCCGTCAGGGGGATCCTATGAGCCCTTTCCTTTTTGTTATTGCTATGGAGAGGCTCTCTCACCTGATTCAGGATGCGATTGATAATGGGAGTTTCCACCCTGTGGCGATCAACAGCTTCTGTCCCCAGGTGACTCACTTATTCTTTGCAGATGATGTCCTTATCTTTCTTGAGGGTAATGAGGAGCAGTTGAGAGTCATTATGGATATTCTGGATTGTTTTTGTTCGGCCTCTGGGCAGAAGCTTAATATCCAGAAATCTAGGATGATGTGCTCTAAGAATATGAATCAGAGAGTCTGTAAGAGATTAAGTGATCTCTCAGGTATTCCTCTTACTGATTCTCTTGGGAAGTATCTGGGCGTTCCCCTCCATAGTGAGCGTGTGTCTAAAGGCTCCTTCAAAGAGACTTTGGATAAAGCTAATTCGAAGTGTGCCACTTGGAAAGCCAAGACTCTGTCTCTCGCTGGCCGCCTCACGTTAATTCAATCTGTTAATTGTGCTGCTCCCAATCACATCATGCAGGCTTGTAAGCTTCCGGATCCTGTGCTTAATGATCTTGACAAGATTAACCGTAGGTTCCTGTGGGGGGAAGCTGCGGAGGGCAGGAAGATCCATCTTGTGCCTTGGAGTGAGGTTTGCCAGCCTAAAGATTCTGGGGGTCTGGGTATTAGGAAAGCAAAGGACAATAATAAAGTTTTATTAATGAAACTCCTTTGGCGTATGTGGCAAAACCCCTCCTCTCTTTGGGTTCGCCTCCTTTGTGGTAAATATCGGAAAGACAAAATCTTCGGGGGCCCGAAAGAGAGAGTTGCTAATTGTTCCTTCCTCTGGAAAGGACTTAGTGCTGTGTTTGATGAGTTCTGCTTGGGAGTTGGCCTGGAGGTGGGGAATGGTAAGTCCATTAGTTTCTGGTTTGATAACTGGATTGGGGATAAACCGTTAATTGAGGTGTGTTCTTCCCCCCCGCCTAGTTATATACGCAACTGGAGGATTGCCGATATGGTTGACTCGGAAGGGGACTGGATCTGGTCAAAGTTTGATACTTTCTTTAGCCTTGAGACTCTCCTTAGAATGCGGGGAGTGAAGGTGAGTAATCAAGAGGAAGACTTGGATAGGCACTGTTGGGCGCTGACTAACAATGGAGTTTATTCTTGCAAATCGGCCTTTGAAGCTTTCTCTCTCTTTAGATCTGATCCTCCCTCGGATGTGTGGAAGTCGATTTGGACCCTTAAAGTTCCTTTCCGTATTAGGAGTTTCCTGTGGCTGGGCGTTAAGGACAGGCTTCTTACTAATTCGGATAGGCACAGAAGGCACTTGGCTGATTCTGGAGCTTGCAGTAGATGCAGAGGCCATGTTGAGACTTTGTGCCATGCTCTTAGAGATTGCTCTAATAGTAAAGAGGTTTGGAGGAAAATTCTCCCATACCATATTTTCTCTTCCTTCATGGCACATTCTGAGGTCGACTGGTTCTCTGATGGTGTTAGAGGAAAGTTGCTTCCATACATGGAGCATGGTGACATTTTCTTTGCTATTATCTGTCACCAAGTTTGGAAATGGAGAAACGAGGAGATTTTTGGAGATAAAACTGTTTTTATGACAAACTTAGCTGATTTCTTCTCGAAAAAACTTTTCTCTATTATCGATAGTTTCAAAGGAGAGTCCCTTGCCAGAGCCTCTCAGTGTTGTGATGTCCATCTCGTGGGATGGAGCAGGCCAAGAGAGGGGGTTGTGAAGCTGAATACTGATGGTTCCTGCCTCAGTAACGGTAAGATTGCGGCTGGAGGTGTGCTTAGAGATGTAGGGGGCGTCTGGCTTTCTGGGTTCTCCCAGAATTTAGGGTTGGGTTCTTCCTTTTCTGCGGAGCTCTGGGCTATTCTTACTGGAATCAATCTTGCTAAAAGGCTGGGTGTTAAGAGGCTCTCTGTGGAGTCTGATAATTTGGAAGCAATCAAAATGATTTCTGAGAATCATTTTATGGGTCTTAACAGTCGCAACCTCATCAAAGCTATTATAAGGCTTTGCTCCTCCTTTGAGTTCGTAGAGTTCAGACACATTTTTAGAGAGCAGAATCGTGTTGCTGATCGCTTGGCGGCGGCGGGCCATGAAGGGACGTTAGGCGTTACTACCCTTCCTGTTTCCCCTAGTTTCATCTCTCATCTTCTCTTAGAAGATAGGATTGGGGTTAGCTTCCCTAGGCTAATTCCTGGGTAGTTTGTTGTTATTCGTTTTTCTTTTCCTTTTCTACCCAAAAAAAATAATAATAAGGGTGAAGTAAGAAAAAATGGAGTTGAAGTAGAAAAAATATAGTAAGATAATTGGAGATGATCTTAAGGATTAATCACGTCAATTTAAGTAAATTCATGAATCTAAGTAAAACACTTTATAAATATTAATTAATTATCTTAAACATCAATCTTTTCGTTCATACAACTTTACTCTGTTACAAAAAAAAAAAAAAAAAAAAAACTTTATTCGTTCAAACAATTAATTTAGTATCCAGAACTAAATCAGCATCTTTTTCCCTAAAATGAATGTACATATTCATAAAAACAGCTAAAACATAAATAGGATTTGCAAATAATATTATAAGCTTTAGAAGTTAGAATTTAGAAAGAATGAAGTATAATATGTAACGCAGTCATAATAAGGGTAATTTTAATATTTGGTATGATGTATTCATCGAGATGAGTCAAAAGTTTTCGTTTTGAATAATGAGTCCATATAAATTTGATTTTAATCAGTCAGTCCTGCAAATCAGTAATGAAAAATGGAACATCTTCAAACCTCAGAATTACAGCCTACTCTGTTTCCTTTGATTCAGATTTCTGTGTCTCTGGTTTCTTTGTAGCTTCTTCCTCTTCAGCCCGTAAAATCGGCTCATAGTAATCAGCATGAGCTTCCATACACTTCTTCAAGGCCCCAGTCACCTGAAAGCATTTCTCCACAATATCCTCCTTGTTCTTCTCTGCCTCTTCAATGCAATCCTCCCATGCTACGAATGCATCTTTGCACCCGCCAGCCTTCATGAACAAACAAAATCCGCATTCTCCCTCCTCTTCCTCATCGCCTTCCATCTCTTCCTCTCTTTTGTCTTTAGAGGATTCTGTTGTTTCATCTCCTTCTGGCATTACAGCATCTGAAACGGACATGGCAGGGCCAAGGTAAGATGTTCACCTCAACAGCTACCGAAGTACCAGTTCAGTATATCTTCAGTCCAAGCCAGTTAGAGAAGCAGTCCCCAAACTGCAGAGATAAAAATTGCAAACATGAGAAGTTATGGCCATTAATCTAGAAGCCTAAAAAATATAACTACAACAGAAAACACATTAAAGGCAACATTATTACCACATTGTTTCCAACGACAGCTACCGGACAGCATATTGCAACAAAACTAAATAACAAGTTGAGATGGAGATAGAAGTGAACTAAGAAAAAAATAATTACACAGTTCTCTTTCCTTTTCCATTCTTTTTTCTTGAACTTCACCAAAATCTGTCACAAACTTAAGGCCTAACCACCCTTGATAACAGTTAGCAACTAATTCAAATATCTACAGGCTCAAAAATTTGACAGATCCTCCTACATTACACTACCACCACTAAACTGCAAAAGCATGCTACCAAGTCCATCAGAAGTGGCACAACCACAATATGTGAAAATAAGAACAGCAAATTATCAATGACTTGCTAGAAGGGGTTTGAGAATCATTCCACATTCATTGAAAGAGAAACCAAGCCTTTTCAATCCCCAATTAACAAGAGAGGGGACTAATGATTTGCTACAAAAGGATTCTTTTCAGTGAACATGTCTTTTTTTCTGCAGAGATTTTAGTCAAACTGTTGAATGGTAAATTGAGCTGAAAATCAGTTATTTTGTCACTTGAAAGAAATTCTAAAATCTAAAGATCAAGCGTGAATTCAAACAGCTTCTAGAAAGCAACCCCCAGGGTGCTATCAGAACTCACTGACTTTGGACTTGCTGCATGTTGGTTGATGTAGGTTTGCCCACTTCATTAACCAATGATAAAAGCATTCATTCATTTCATGAATTGAAATGTCTCTAAATAATTTCAATGTCACAATTCACTTTTTTCGCTCAAATGACCTCGCTATTAGTATTAAAAATAATTCTCTAAAACCAAGAGGGCGTGAAGGAGGTCCGCATCTGTGATGGGGCCATACTGAAACTTCAGCCATGAATCACCTACAAAATAGGATTGGAAGGAAAGAAAAAGGAAAAAGAGCAGCAAATTAGCCTCTCAACATGAAACATGGTACACTAAATTTATGAACATGTTACTGAAAGTTTCTTTCATGCGAGGCCAAAAATAATTGACTCTCTTGCCACTAATTTCAACATCTATTATGACAATCCTACTCAGTTTAAGCAAGGTTTCCATTTATTGCTATCCTGCTGGATCACATCTTCGTTTGATTTTAACTCAAAATCTTCAAACTTCACTCAACTTAATTTCATTGTATTCTTTGGTTCTAGATTATATAAACTTCTAACCCCAATGTACTTCATATATGTATATATCTGCCATGTATCCTAAAATTTTTACACCTTAACCAATTTATGCATTTCGAAAAGGTATAAGCTATCATTCCCAAATGAAAGGTTTTAGCATCTACTCCACTGTGCTGCAAAACTTGAAAAAGAAAGATTGAAAATTGATAAACATGTTAAGTATCCTCATATATGGTTTCATAGTTCTAATGCCATCTACAGAAACACTATGATAGATACAACTAACTGCATAGTGCAAGTTGTACACCCAGATCAAACCCAGGTAATATAAACACACAAGCACAATATACATCTAATTTAACCCCTTTATTTTCTATTTGTAATTCATCAATAAATAAAGGTAGTAAGGGGAGAGTTAGAAACATTTGTCACCTTCATTAAGATCTAAAACAATCTTCAAAAGGTCAGATCCTGATTAAACCAAAAACTACCCCATCTCCAATTATCAATCAACAAGTAGTTTTGAGAATAAATGGTACAAATATAGGGCAGGAAACGAAGAGAAAAAATAACAGAAAATAGTAATATTGAACACCAAGTCAAAGAAAAGACAGAGAGAATTAATATAAAGCAGTAAAAGGAAATTCTAGCGATAATAAGCCATCAGACACTTCAATACCACTGAGCGGGCAAATAGACTATCATTCAGATCAGATTTTGTTGGAATGAACTTCTGAGTACCGAACAAACGTGTGAGCCTAAGCGACCTAACAACCCCAATTTAGGAGAGGCTATATGTCGAGCAGCCTGCTGCTTTAGCGAAGGTATAATGTATGATTGAGCCATGGAAACTGGTAGATTTTTTTTATAATTCAGGAGGAAAGGAAAGAAAACAGACCGAGTGATTGTGAAGAATCTTCCGCCTAGTCGGCGGTGAAGAAAGATTAGAATTTGACCAAAGCAGATTAGTTATTTATTAGTGATCCTATAATCCTAAGAGATCTAAAGCATAATCATCAAGAATTTGTACTCTAAAAAGCCATTTTTCTACCCTGCTCAGAAATTCTGTTTTCCAGCTAAATCATGTTACTGTATATGTGATTTTTTTAGCTCATTTGAGAAATAATGAACCGCAAATATTTGCATTTACAAAAGAGAGACGTACCTTTGGATGTGTTGAAGAGGTAGAGCGATGGAGAAGCTTGGAGGCGGCGGCGCTGCGTGAGAGTGGAAAGAGAAAAATATGCTTGCTTGGACTCGGCTTTTACAATTGCAAATTTATTTTGTTAACTAACTATATCACTACTCTAGACGTGTACTGTTGAAACAGTGCCGGAACGGAATCTAAAAGTGATAGGAATTAGGCTCTATTCTCTATAATCCAAAAATCCAAAAATATTTAACTGAAACTAAATAATAATATAATTACTTAAAAATAATAATAATTAAAATAAAAATTTGATAAAATTAATAATGGTTCGTGATAATAATAATAATGAAAAAAATTATAATTACAATAAATAATGATAAATCACTGAATTAAATTATTGAACTGAAGTGATTGTTAGTAAAATTAAGTAATAAAGAAAAGAGCTTTAGATCGAGTAAAAAATTAAATATGAGGTTTTTCAGCAGGATTAGAGGGTCGGCCGATTCTGACTCCACTCCAGAGTTGAAGCGGTAAAAAAAAGGGATAAGGTGCCAAAATAGGTTTAAATTTTTTGGAGAAGTATTAATTTAGGCTCAACGTTCAAAATAGCGTCAATATAGGCTTAACGTTTACAATATAGCATCAATTTAGACCTCGCGTATAAAATAGCACCAATATAGGCTTAACGTTTACAAAATAATACGAATTTAAGCTTAACGTTTTACAAAATATATACAATTTAAGCTAAATGTCATAATTAAATTAATCATATTATATTATTTCCATATTAACTTTATATGTTATTTTTTTATTTAGTTCTGTATTCTTATTTATTATAATATAATTAATTAGTATTCTTGGCCATTAAAATCTTATATTCGTTTTTCATAAATGATTCCATGACTACTAAATTTCATTGCTCATGTAATGTATACAAACTAAAAGTAATTGAATATCCACAATATTTCGAACACTGACATGTATCAATATAAGATTTTAATGGACAAGAATATAGAACTAAATAAAAAGATAACATATAAAGTTAATAGGAAAAGAATATAATATGATTAATTTAATTATGACGTTTAGTTTAAATTGTATATATTTTGTAAAATGTTAAGCTTAAATTCGTATTATTTTGTAAACGTTAAGCCTATATTGGTGTTATTTTGTACGTGATGCCTAAATTGATGTTATATTGTAAACGTTAAGCCTAAATTGATATTATGTTGTAAACGTTAAACCTATATTGGTGCTATTTTGAACATTGAGCCTAAATTGATACTTCTCCAAAAACCTTAGGTCTATTTTGGTACCTTATCCCTATTTCGGGTCGGCAGCTAGCGGAATGGCGCTCTTCACGCGTCAATTTACCCTCCCGGCATGCCCCTGATGTGGTTCTTGGTGGTGCTGCTGCTGGTTCGTCGAGCAACGGCCCGCCTGATGTCTCTGGTTTCTTTGATGCTGCTGTTCCTACCCGTGATGTTGATGTTGTTCCTGCTGTTGTTGCTGGTGCCGAGGGAGAGTCTAGCTCGCCTGTTGCTGCGCACGCCAATGACGCCAATGCCGCAGACGTCGACTCCTCAGGCCTGCCGCGCGACTCGCGTAACGGACTCCTCGAAGGAGATGCCCCAAATACTAACGTCGCTGACGACGCCCTCATCCTGCAACATCAGCCTGCTGCTGCTATCCCGTCGGGGTTAGCGCAACCAGCGCCTAGCCGACAGCCTACCTCGACGCACTGGATCAGACCGCCCATTGGTTCCGTGAAGCTCAATTGTGACGCTGCTGTTTTTGGGCCTGAGAGGCGGGGTGGTCTGGGAGCTCTCCTCCGATCATCCGACGGATCGTTCATGGCTTGCAGAAGCACCGTAACATTGTTGTGCGACGATGTACGGTTACTGGAGGCCTTGGCAATCCGGGAAGCTATTTTTTGGTCAGTTGAGCTGAATTGCATAAATGTCATTTTTGAATCTGATTCTCTTTCAGTAGTTAATAGTATTCATTCTTTGGATCTCGACCTGTCGGACTATGGGTCTGTCATTAAGGATTATAAAGTTATTTTAGGTTCAAGACACGATTTCAAAGTGTCGTTTGTTCCTCGTCTACCGAATAGGGTGCCCATATCGTTGCACGACATGCCCTTTCCAATGCTAGTGAGTTCATTGCTTTTTCTGCTCCGAGTTGGTTGCAGGATACTATTTGTTCCGATTTGATTCTTTAATCTATTGATTTCTTCTTCAGAAAAAAAAATGTTAGACGTTATTAACCAAAAAAATAAAACAAACACAGAAAAAGATACAAAACAGTAAAATTAGAAATTAAAATAATAGAGTTTACCTACTTCTGACACCTGTATTAAATTAAATAGACTTATTTTCAAATAAAAAAATTAAATGGGATAAATAAAATATTAGTCAATGACTAAATGAATATTTTTTCTAACCTAAACTAAACTAAATGTATATTATCTCTGTCTTCTTTCTAATAAAATCTAGAATTAGAAAGTAGAAGAGTAAAAAATATATACTTATTTTTTTTATTAAATATAAATGGTGATTCGTGGCGGGGACGGGAATGTGGAATAGGAAAAAAAGTATTTTTAAACGGGGACGGGATCCCCGTGGGACGGGGATGAGGACAAATCTATCCCCGTCTAACTCGCAGGGATGGGGATGCGAAATCCGGCCCCATTTACATCCCTAGTCTAGATGCATTGAAAAACAGGCTAATCCAACCTCCTCAGGAGTAAAGGGCCGTGTCAAGTACATATTATCCGCCTCTGATACACGGGCATTGACTCCGTCGAGAATCTCCATACCTCACTGTCTCGGCTTGTGAAGATATCCTGGAATTAGCCCACCAACAACTCGTCGAGCCCTGTACCCCAACCACACCGGACGCCATCTTCATTGATTAACTCTGTCACTGTATTATGGTTGACTTAGTTGATTTAGTTTGTGGCAATTTGGGTTAATCCATCTAATTTATTTTCTCTACTGTAAGTTAGTGTTGGTGATTAAATTTAAATAAATGGCTTAATTGTTGATTTGCATAAACTTATTATTGTTATACTGTAATACATAAGAGATTCATAAAAGAAAATGCATAATAGATTCGATCAGCAAACATAAAGGAAAAACAAGACCATTACATAAGGAAAAGATTCAAAACAAGAAGAAGAAAATCAAATAAGCAGCAGCAGCAGCAATGAAACCGTCTGTAGTCTTCAATTGCTATTCATTGTTATCTTGTCCATACATTCTGATAAAACGTCCTTAGAATCCTGAAGCAATTTAATGATTTCTTTCAGATTTTCCCTCTTTCTAGCAACAAAAGGCGACTCTGCTAAAATCTTATCCATTTCTCCTTTATGACTAACCTTTAGTTCCATAAATATCTCTTTCTCAAATTCCTTGTTCACAAGATTTTCTACACTCTGCCGAAGATGAAGAGCCATACAATCAATCAACCTCCTCATAACAATCTTCCAGTAAGCAACCATTCTCATTTTCAGGTCAAAAGCTTGATGCAAAACATGCTGACGATTTCGAAGGTGACCAAGCTCAACCATCCCCACACCCGCAATGTTCATGCTTGATGTTCTGTACAACTCATTTTTAACTGTGGCGATGAAATTCTGTTGCTGTGAAATGAGATTATTGTAGGCATCTACATATTCAGGACTACAAGTTCCACAACCCAACTGCTAAACTGCTCTTTCATCTTTTCTATTGTGCTGTGAGCTGCTCTTGTAGTCAAGCTCTGAAGTTGCTGATAGTTCTGAGTGTACTGTTTCATAACACATATCATAGCAACTTCAATGTAATGACATACTTTTTCCACAAAGATTACAGGAATTGCCGAAATCGCTTCAACTTTCCTCCACAAGATTGCTTTAAAAGCAGAGTGAGGAAGGAAATTTGGCAATTGAATACCCTTGAATTCTTCCAAAACCTGAATCTCCTCCTCTAAAAAATCCTTAGGAGCATCCTGAGAGTAACTTTCAAACTCATTGAAGAATTGATTGAGCATTTCAGCTAATCTAGAAACTCAGTGCATGTTCTTATCATTTGGGTACTCTTCATATTCTCCGCTTATAAGGATTTTCCTCAATGACTCGACCCGATAATGCTCATGAAAGTAGACATAACCTCGTTAGGAGAGGTTGTAGTCTGAGGGATCTTATTCAGGTCTAAGATATATGCATTCAGCTTCTCATCAATCTTTCTAACAATCCCTGGCAAGCATCTGGCTATGAGAGTAGCTTGGATAATTGAAAGCTTTTGAGCCAGAACTGAAATACCCACCATTGATTTATCAATCCTGGATAGTAGAGGATGAGTATCAAACAGCAAAGCTTCTTCCTTTCGTGCTCCTTCATAAGATTCATCACCAATTCGATTCCTTACGCAGACATAGCCGAGGCCTATATTCACATCATCAGCAGTAACCTTCTCACGAAGTCCTTCTGGTGCCTTGTCAGCTTTTGTTACCACAGCAAGAGTCCTTGCGCCAGTCTTGTCAACTTTCTGCGACATTCTGATTGATTCGCAAGTCGCAAAATCAACAGTAGCTGATAAAACATTCAAGATAATACTCTCCTCCGGCTTTATATACTCCATGATGATTTCTGTAACCTGCTCATAGATGTTTTCAGGTTGGCCACGGACTGGAACTCTAATGATTCCAGGAAGATCAACCATTGTAAGATCAGGTACGCCTTGTTTCTTCACAACCAAAGTCAAGGGATTGTTAGAGATGCCCTTTCCATTGCCTGCAATCTCATCAGTAGCAAGATTAATTGCTTCAGCAACTCTGACTTCATCAGTTGTTATTGTTTTTCCCTTGAACTCCAGATAAAGCTCAGGCTTAGGGTCTGGGTGGTGTTGCAGCCTCATTATAAGGGGAACACGGGTGCAAATTCCCTGACCTCGCGGAAGGCTGATGCCTGCAAGTGATTCAAGAACACTAGACTTGCCTGAAGATTGATCGCCGACAACGACAATGGTGGGCAGCTGTATGCCCTCTTTAGTAACATTAAGGAGCCTAAGCTTGTCAACTGCATCAAGGAGAGGTCGGATATGATCATTGTAAGAAGTGAATATTGGTGTATTATCTTGTCCAGTAGGCTTCCCCCCATCCATTTTCACAAAGAAATAGTAACAGGGAGAATTATTAGATGATTCAAAGTAGTGGACTGAAATTGGAACCATTGAAATTTATAGGAGCTTCACAATTTCTTGAAAACATGAATGGACGATTACTCTTCTTATGCATAAGACTTGTTATAAAACAGCAAAATGACACTTGAAATAATCGTAGTAAAATAAAGTAAAGCAATAAAAACTACTAATAGGGGATAAATGGCAGATGCAGTGGATAATAACACTTCCTCTCTGCGCACTAAAAACTAGGTAACTATCTCCTCAGTTTCTTCAAAAAGTCTGATATAATTACATAATGAGTCGATGTTAAATATTCCAAATGCATTCCCTTGGCAAATTTTATATAAATTGTCAACAAAATTACCGATTTCTTAGCCAATTTTATAATTCCATCATGATTCAATTTTCAATACTCCAAACCTTCATGTAATTATGAATTAATTATGGGTAGACTAGACATAGAAAGATTGAAATACACATAAATTTGCAACACTCAGAATAAAATACGCATCCATCCAATCCACAATTGAATTTCTAAAGACAAATTCCAAAATGTTTGAGCTTTCAAATTGAGAACTTGGCAAGTGTTCAACATATATTCATTAACAATTACTGCAGCAAAAAGGCAATGTAACACTGACCAAACTAACACTAAAAGTTCCAAAAGAATTAGCAGCTGCAGCAGTGAAACTAGGCTTGATCACTGTCTACTGCCATCTTATCCATACATTCTGATAGAACCTCCTTGGACTCCTTCAACACCTTGATGCTTTCTTTCAGTTTTTCACGCTTACCAGCAATCGAAGGCGATTCTACTACCATCTTCTCTATAGATCCACCATGAGTATTCATTAAATCCTTAAATATCTCTTTCTCAATTTCCTTGCTTACAAGCATTTTAACTCTATGTTTAAGATGAAGGGCCATATAATCAACCAACCTCCTCAAAACAATTTTCCAGTATGCAACCATTCTCATTTTCAGGTCAAAAGCGTGATGCAAATGCTTCTGGGTTGTAAGATGCCCAACTTCAACCACTCCAATACCTTTAATTTCTACCCTGATTAGTCCCTTCCGCAGATCCTCGGTGAATTTATGTTCTTGAGACATGAGTGCATTCCATTCGCTTATGTATTCAGGACTACAAGTATAATCTGTCATCTTCTCAATTTCGACAATCTCAATAACCCAATTGGTTGACTGCTCTTTCATCTTTGCAATAGTGTTATGGCCTGCTTTTGTGATCATAGACTGGAGTATGTGATAATTCTGTGAGTGATTCTTCAGCACTGATATCAGTACACCTTCAATGTAACGCCATACCTTTTCGACAAAGGATAAGGGAATGCTTGATATACCTTCAACTTTTCTCCACAGGATAAATCTGAAAGCTGAGTGAGGAAGGAAATTAGGCAATTCAATACCTTTAGCTTCCTCCAAAACCTCAATCTCTTCCATTAGAAACTTTTTTGAAGGATCATCTTGAGAGCAACTCTGAAGCTCATCAAATAATTGATTGACCATTTCAAGCATTCTAGCAGTGCAGTGCATATTATTATCATCAGGGTACTCCTCATATTCTCCGGCTAAAAGGATTTTCCTCAAAGACTCTTTAGCAGAACCAATAATGTCCATAAAACCTGACATAACCTCATAAGACGTGGACATAGTCTTAGGCATCTTACTCAGCTCTATGATATTTGCATTCAGCTTCTCATCAATCTTCTTCACAAGCACAGGCAAGCATCTAGCTATAATAGTTGCCTGAATAATTGACAACTTCTGAGCAAGAACTGAAATACCCACCATAGATTTATCAATCCTGGATATAAGAGGATGAGTTTCGAACAACAGAGCTTCTTCTTTCCGTGCATCTTCATAAGATTCATCCTCAATTCGATTCCTTACACAGACATAACCAAGGCCAATATTCACATCATCTCTAGTAACCTTCTCAAAGAGGCCTTCTGGTGCCTTATCAGCTTTGGTTACAACAGCAAGAGTCCTCTCGCCAGTACTGTCAACCTTCTGCGACATCCTAATAGACTCACAGGTAGCAAAATCAACAGTAGCTGATAAGACATTAAGGATAATACTCTCCTCAGGTTGTATATACTCCATTATCATTTCAGCAATCTGCTCATAAATGTTATGAGGTTGTCCATGTACAGGAACCCTAGTGATTCCAGGAAGATCAACCATAGTAAGATCAGGGACCCCATTTTTCTTAACAACTAAAGTCAAGGGATTGTTTGATATACCTTTTCCAATGCCGGCAATCTCATTAGTAGCACTATTGATGGCATCAGATACACTATCTTCATGAGTTCTCACTGTTTTGCCATTGAACTCCAAGTAAAGCTCAGGTTTAGGGCCTGAATGTTGTTGGAGGCGCATTATAAGAGGGACTCTAGTGCAAATTCCGTGGCCGCGAGGAAGGCTGATTCCGGCAAGCGATTCAAGAACACTAGACTTGCCTGAAGATTGATCGCCGACAACAACAATGGTGGGAAGTTGTATGCCCTCTTTAGAAACCTTATGAAGCCTAAGCTTATCAACAGCATCAAGAAGAGGGCGGATATGATGATTGTAGGATGCGAGCAATGGTACATTATCTTCTCCGGTAGTCTTTCCTCCGCCCATTTTAGTTACAAGAAATTAATATAGATGGAAAGCGAATGATCGAAAGAGAGCGGGAAAGGAGAGAAATTGAGAGGGGTTTGAGAACGACGATGGGGTTTGGTTTGGGGATTTTGTTGGATAACTGTCTGTAATTCAGAAACTGCTGATTTTGATAACTCGGAAACTGAAGATTGTATTGAGAGAGATTTTATTGGGTATGAATAGAAGAATTTCAACATTTGTTCAAATACATATTTTCTCCCGCGTCTTGGAAAAGGTGACATGATTTGAAATTTGTAGGGTACCAAATATTAATGGAATGAAGACTATTATTACCAGGACTTTGCATCACCCAACTACAAAAAGAGCTGACCTGGTTCATTTTTTTAACAAATATTTGAGTAAATTTGAATTTGTAATATACTTTTCTAGAGTGGATTGCCCTCTATTAGACAATTTTGCTGTTTTCATATTTTTTTTTCAAAAACTGAATTTTTTTTCTCTTTCGATCAAAACTGAAATTCTGAAAATAATTAATAAATTACAATCGAGAATCCCGGAAACGGATGATTACGAGTGTGAAAATTTGGACGTGGTACATTTTTCATGAAAATTTACGTTATTGAATGGTTTCTTTTCCGATCAAAACTGAAATTCTGAAAATAATTGATGAGTTACAACCCGAGAACCTCGAAAATGAATGATTACAAGTCGAAAAAATTGGACGAGGTACATTTTTTGCGAATTTTTTTTTACCATAGGCGGTCACAATTTCCGCCTGACCAATGACCAGGCGGTTTCCCTGACCGTCTAAGAAAAAAAACGCAAAAAAGATAAAATTTCAGTTTTCTTCCATGTTTCAGTCCACGTTATCACAATTTTATTTTATATATTATTATTACAAAATTGTACAATTTTGAGACTATTGTAATTAGGCCCTTTAGTATTTGACAGGGCAATAGCTTAATTTTCATATTCTTTGTTTTCCTACAAACTAGTGTATACCCGTGTGCATCAACGGTAGGGCTGACCATAGTCTGGTCCAATCCGAGGATTTTAGGGATTCGGTTCCGATCCAATTATTCTATGATTTGGATAAATTTCTAATGTTTTTAATTCTAAAAATAAATTAAAAATATAATTTACAAAATAATAAAATATAAAAATATATTTTCATACCTATAACTTCATCCAAATAATATTCACATCTACCAAAATATAACAAAAAATCTCTATTGGTCTCCACTACATAAAACTTTAATATCAACAAAAAAAAAAAAAAACAAATTGTTTTAGTACAATAAATAGGTTTTACAAACATAAATAACAATGTGTACAATCTTAAATATTAATTTCAAATTAAATAAATCAATTGGTAAACCAAATCGCGGAGAAAGAATAATATTATCTGGATGAACTCAACCTGATGTGTAATGAAACAATTGGTTGCATTGAGAATGAAGGTAACTATAATTTCTCTAATTACTTATCATTTCTCTTGTTGCAAGTTGCAAACCGATTAACGGTGTGGAGGCAGTGGAGTAGTAGCAGCCTAGTGTCATGGCTAGGTTTGAGCCAGGTCAAAACCTTGTGCGGTGCCAAGACTTTCCCCAAGCCTTGGCCAACCAAATCCTATCGAAGGGGTCTATCTCCTTTAAGCGTCTCGTCAATACGTCTATCGGTATTCTGTCTCGGAGGGTCTCCCTATATATAAACCTCGCCATAAAATGGATACACAATATTAGCTATCTTGGAGTCCATAGAGTTCCCTTCTATGGAGACATCCACCTCCCTTCATGAAGAACGTATGCTCGACTCTCCTAGTCCATAGTGGACTAGAGTGGATCGCTTAAGCCAATGCTGAAAACTAACCTAAGGGGTGGCGGAGAACGAATAGCAGTGTATCTTTGTCTCATATTGTCACGTCTGTGTCTAAATTTCTAAAATTTATATTTTTAATATTAGTATATATTATAATTATTGGGTAGATGATATTAATTTGGTGTTATAGGAAAAATTTGGAGTTAATTCGATGGTTTTAGATATAAATTAAAAGTTTAGATAATTTTTAAAAGATTATAGAAAGATGAAGGATCAAACGTGATATTTGCCAAATGTTTTCAAATTATTCCAGAGAATACGCTGATCATTATCTTCATTTTATCTTTTCTTTTCTTTTTTCTTATCCTTTTAAATTCATCAGTTTTCTCTCAACCGTTTCTCTACCGTTTCTTTGATTTACGGAGATTCGACCGTTCGAATCACTCGAAATTGAAACCATGGCATCCTTATACATAGATCTAAGTCCTAACCGAAGAGTTTTTGAGTTTCGGCAGTGTTTGAAGGGAAATGCCTTAGACAGAATTTAGAGGCGAATCGATCGGGTGTATTTTGTTCAATTAGTGACTAAGGTAAGTAACTATCAGCTATATTTTGAGTTTTATATATATATATATATATATATATATATATATATATATATATATATAATCAAAGAAGTTGCAGAAATTCATATTTTAGGGTTATGCAGGAATTTTGTAAAATTAGGGTTTTTCATGATTTTGTTTTTTATTATAAAATTACGGTTCAAATGAAGCTATTGATTATGCTTCTATGTGAATTTCAGATTTTACTTGATTATGTTGATTTAAGGCTTAATTTGGTTGATTTACATATATACATATATGTTTTTGGTTTTAATATATATCTATATTGAACAAAATGAATTTGATGATTTCTTACGAATTGTTTTTGGATTGAGAAATCTGTTGCGGTTATTGTTGTTATTATTTTGGATTGAAGTCAAAATATGATTTTTATGATACAAAAGGGCTAGTTGAAGCCAAATGATTTATGATTATGAAATAGTTTGGAATTTGATTGTGAAAGGAAATTTGAGCACGTTATGATTTTATGATTTTATATCCATCGAGAGCTATCCGGATCGGTGGTTCCATATTTGAAGACCATGTTCAGTGAGGGACATGGCATGTGTACACAGTTTGAAAGACCTATTGGGTATGGCAAAGAAGTGTCGGGTAAGACCATATGGGATAGGCAATGTTAAGAGACGTCTCGACTATATATGTGGTTATGGATTGATATTTCAGGGGAGAAACTCGAGGATGGATACAATGTTTTAAGTTCATTTGGTTTATGTTTTCGGTTATGATTGATTTTGATATAAGGTTTTACGTTTGATTTGATTACGAGGTTTGATAAAACATTCATTTGATTATAAATTGGTTTGATGAAACGTTTATTTGTTTTGATTCGTTTTGACAAGATGCATTATAGATATAAAATTATATGAACTTAAGTTTTGAGTATATTTTATAAGGTTTTGATTAAATCCTTTTATAAATGTATATATGTAGCTATGTTAAGTAAAGTTGGGTTTTATAGCTGATAGTTTCTTACTGAGATTTTTGTCTCACGTTTTTAAATGTTTAAATGTTTATAGGTGATAAAGTACAAGATATAGAGAAGGTTACCTACTGATTAGGCGAGGTTGGAGACTCCTAAGTATTGATTATGATCTTTCTATTTAACGCCCGATGCCGATTGAGGTCGTCTAGGGTCGGGTGTGACAGTTTGATATCAGAGCTCTAGGTTAAATTCTTCGGACCTAAGGTTGATAGTAATTGAGGAATATCGATATGTGGTAATACCGAAGAAATAATCGATAGTAATTGAGGAATATGAATATTTGGTGATAGTTAAGAAATAATTTGGAATTTTTCGAGGATTGAGTAACTAGCTAATGAGGGAGATTTGATGGTGAGTAAAATATTGGGTGTATGAAAATTCGTAAATGATTTGATATTTGGCGATGGGTTACATACATGATATTAAGTATGACGTGGAGTTGGTATTTGCGAGTTTCATAGTTAGTTTACAACCATATATCTATGAGATATAAGTAAATTAGAACTTTGAGCTAGAAATAATAGAGAATTGTCTATATAGGTGCTGCGGGAGAATCAGATTCGTATATGAATCTTATGATGCATTTTTCGACCAGATATATGTCGAATCTGTCATGGAGTCCTAAATGAAAGTTCTTTATTATTATCTTACGTTTCCAAGGGTTTTTGAATCGCCTTAATCGGACTCCGTATGAAAAGGTTATGCTGAAAACGACATATGTTGGTCATTTTAGCGTTAAACCAGAATTTGGTTTTTGCTTTGATTTTTCTCCTTATTTGAGAGACATTGCTACTGGTTTACATGATAAGTTGGTCTTCTTAGGACTATAGGAAATTGAGGAAATGATAAAGTGATCAATTGAAGATAATAGATATGAGAGTGAGAAAGATAAAATATGGAGGTTTCATTTAATGGGTTTGGAAGTTGATTAATGATTGAGAGATTATAACATGAATTTAGTATATTATAGAATCTTAAGTTGAATAAATGAGATCTGAAATTTAAATTACTGTTTTCTTGGTGAACTTCATTGGGTTGAGGTTTAGAATTATTGAAAGTTATATAAATGATGTTTAGAGATATACCGATGTTAGTGGTAATAAGAAGTAAAGTGGGAGAATATCGAGGAATTAATTAAGATATGAATTTTGAGGACAAATTTTTCTGATCTTAATCACAGTTTGAGGTAGGAAATTAAGAGATAAATATGATTGTTAATAGCAGTTATTTTTAGTTGAAGTTTGTGTGATTATGGTTTAAGTTTATATAAGGATCAAATTGAGTGTTTATAGGTCAAATAAGAAAATCGAATGATATTATAGATTTATTGACTTTTATGGGTATAAAGATATTATTTGAAGTTTGGAGAAAAAAAAAATTGGTTATCGTAATTTAGGTACTCTATCTTCCTTGGTTATATGGTTTGGAGGAAAGATTGAAGTTTCTTTAGATTGATAAATGATATATATAGTGGTGATAAAAAAAATAGCATGTTAGCTTAATTGATTTTAAGGAGTTAAATGGAGAATTACAAGAGTGATGTTGACATTAAGATTTTATGAAATGACTCTTATTGATAGTAAATGGTATTATAGTAATAAAGTTTATATTTGATTGATGAAGATTGAGTTAATAATATGAATCATGATTGGAGTGAAAGATTATAGATACAAGTATTATTATTATGATGAAATAAGATTATATATTGAATCAAATCATTGATTTGGATTATTTGAAGTTTAGGAAAAATATAATACTAGTGGTTCGAACGTGATTTTTTGAAGTCTATAGAAGTTGGAGATAGGTGAAATATATTTGATATATATATATATCATATTATATAAAGGTGAATAAATGATATTTGAAGTTTTATTGTGGATTATGGTGATCAAATTAATTAGGTTGAAATTGAGAGTTACTAAGAGTTATGTATACATCATTGGTCCAGTGATGTGGATATGGATAAAGGATTGAGTTAATGGAAGGAAACATTAGAATTTGTGGTTTTATGCTGATTATGAGGAATCTTGATAATGTGAAATAATTTTGTGATCTTGGAGATTATTTGAGGAAGAGAATTTAGATTAGAGAATGTGAATTTCGAGGACGAAATTTCTTAAGGTGGGGAGAATTGTCACGTCTGTGTCTAAATTTCTAAAATTTATATTTTTAATATTAGTATATATTATAATTATTGGGTAGATGATATTAATTTGGTGTTATAGGAAAAATTTGGAGTTAATTCGATGGTTTTAGATATAAATTAAAAGTTTAGATAATTTTTAAAAGATTATAGAAAGATGAAGGATCAAACGTGATATTTGCCAAATGTTTTCAAATTATTCCAGAGAATACGCTGATCATTATCTTCATTTTATCTTTTCTTTTCTTTTTTCTTATCCTTTTAAATTCATCAGTTTTCTCTCAACCGTTTCTCTACCGTTTCTTTGATTTACGGAGATTCGACCGTTCGAATCACTCGAAATTGAAACCATGGCATCCTTATACATAGATCTAAGTCCTAACCGAAGAGTTTTTGAGTTTCGGCAGTGTTTGAAGGGAAATGCCTTAGACAGAATTTAGAGGCGAATCGATCGGGTGTATTTTGTTCAATTAGTGACTAAGGTAAGTAACTATCAGCTATATTTTGAGTTTTATATATATATATATATATATATATATATATATATATATATATATATATATATAATCAAAGAAGTTGCAGAAATTCATATTTTAGGGTTATGCAGGAATTTTGTAAAATTAGGGTTTTTCATGATTTTGTTTTTTATTATAAAATTACGGTTCAAATGAAGCTATTGATTATGCTTCTATGTGAATTTCAGATTTTACTTGATTATGTTGATTTAAGGCTTAATTTGGTTGATTTACATATATACATATATGTTTTTGGTTTTAATATATATCTATATTGAACAAAATGAATTTGATGATTTCTTACGAATTGTTTTTGGATTGAGAAATCTGTTGCGGTTATTGTTGTTATTATTTTGGATTGAAGTCAAAATATGATTTTTATGATACAAAAGGGCTAGTTGAAGCCAAATGATTTATGATTATGAAATAGTTTGGAATTTGATTGTGAAAGGAAATTTGAGCACGTTATGATTTTATGATTTTATATCCATCGAGAGCTATCCGGATCGGTGGTTCCATATTTGAAGACCATGTTCAGTGAGGGACATGACATGTGTACACAGTTTGAAAGACCTATTGGGTATGGCAAAGAAGTGTCGGGTAAGACCATATGGGATAGGCAATATGAAGAGACGTCTCGACTATATATGTGGTTATGGATTGATACTTCAGGGGAGAAACTCGAGGATGGATACAATGTTTTAAGTTCATTTGGTTTATGTTTTCGGTTATGATTGATTTTGATATAAGGTTTTACGTTTGATTTGATTACGAGGTTTGATAAAACATTCATTTGATTATAAATTGGTTTGATGAAACGTTTATTTGTTTTGATTCGTTTTGACAAGATGCATTATAGATATAAAATTATATGAACTTAAGTTTTGAGTATATTTTATAAGGTTTTGATTAAATCCCTTTATAAATGTATATATGTAGCTATGTTAAGTAAAGTTGGGTTTTATAGCTGATAGTTTCTTACTGAGATTTTTGTCTCACGTTTTTAAATGTTTTAATGTTTATAGGTGATAAAGTACAAGATATAGAGAAGGTTACCTACCGATTAGGCGAGGTTGGAGACTCCTAAGTATTGATTATGATCTTTCTATTTCATGCCCGATGCCGATTGAGGTCGTCTAGGGTCGGGTGTGACACATATAGTGTTCTGTATACCAACAGGGTCTCCACCATCAATATACGTTGATATGTTCCATACACCACTCATTGTAGCCTTGCTAATGCTTAGAGTTGAGTTTGCTTATGCCAAACCCCCTTTACATTCTCCCCCACTTAGAGAACCAACGTCCCCATTGCTCGGTCTTGCCTCCTCAAGAGAGAGTTTCACTTTCTACTCGAACGATATCGAGGTTCCGCCAAGTTGTCTGCACTCTTGTTTCCCAACTGTTCTTTACTCGCATTTGAACTCTGCTTGTGTTTCCATGTTGTTCGCTTCTTCTGGAAATGGTTTCAATTTCAACCATCATTATGTTGTTCTTGCAATAGGTAACTTGAATGTCTTCGTCCGAAGAACTTTTATCACGTTGCAATTGTAAAACCATTCCTCAATAATAGTAAAAGTAATTTTTCAAAGTTTATGTAATTTTGAAAAATTCTATTCTATTATCAAGGGTTTTCATCCGAGTATTCTTTCTCTATTTAGGGTCTTTCATCTCACTCTTCTTTTATAATACATCATAATTTAGCACACCCTTCTACCATAATATACCACAAAGGGGTCCATACGGATCCAATTCCCCCAATGTCCCCTCCCCCATTGGAGGAATCGTTGTGCCCAACGATTGGGGTTAAGGGGTTTGGTACGTCGACTTGCCATTGAAACCTTCACAAACTCTAACTGTCTGACATTTGCTCCAGTTTCCAGTTGGTCACTGATGCGAGTCAAATTGTTCTTATAAAAGAGTCAAAACAACTTGTGCTTAATAGTTTATTGGACTAAATGATTTGAAATTATAGGCTTATTATGTTTATTTTACATTTGCAGGTCCATATATGATGAATGTTATATTCACCAAGAGGAAGAGCTTTTCGGTATAAAAGTTGGCCATGGTACGGGGGCAATGCACAAAAGAGAGGGACGAAAGACAAAAGAAATGATGTATAGGAAAGGTGACACCATCTTAGTGGTGCCACCTAAAGAACAATTTTTGCTAATATTTTGTGTGCATCGTTCTTTTTTAGACTACTTGTTTATTTTTGTTAAATACGATCATTCCCTTTGCTTAACGACAAATGTAATTTCGGCCTACTAAGGAGGAGGTTATTTAAAGGCACCTTTGACCTTTTAGGCCAAACATATTTGGAAGGCGCCTCCTAATTCTGGAAAAATTACATTATAATATTATGTAATTTCCATTTATATTTTCTTTGTTAGAGTTGTTAATCTCTTTATTTACTATTTCGGTATGAAGTTATGCAGTCTATTTGTTCTTCATGATCTTTGTATCATGAAGAGTGACTAGATCTTCTTGCATGTGATAGACATTCACGGCAGGGAGAGATATACTCTATATTCAATTAGAGGTACATACTTATCTTAGAAGTAATCTTAAGCTATGCATATCTTTTATATTGATTGACCACTAATATTGCATGTTATTGGGATATTTATTCGAGAGAAGAATAAACCATTTAGGACTAAGACTAAGATGTTCAGTAGAGGATTCAATAGAGATATTAATTTGTAAGCTAAATCGACATGACACATACGTGCCTCATACATGTGTCATGCAGGTAAAAAATAGCTAAATGTGTTACAATTGTTAAGTTTAGGGGGTGAAAGGTTGGCCACTAAGTATAGGGATTAAGTGACAAGAATGAATAAGTTAAGAGGATTGGGAAGGTACTAAGCCTAAACTAAAAGTATAAATTTTTTTATATATACAAATTTCAGTTCGATTTCGGTTGAACTAGTATTTTTTATGGAATAACCCGATTACTAAACTATGCCTAAATAAAAACTAAATCAAAGAGTAAAAACAACAGAATCAAATTAAGATTTCGATTCGGTTATCAATTTGATAATTGGTTACTAGTTATTTTGCTCTGCGCTAAATATAACCCCCAATAGTGTTTGTTATGAAGAATAAATAAGGTGGGATATACATTAAAAAAAAAATCATTATATCTAGGAGGTGAGATGAACTCTATAATCTTAATGAGACTGAAAAGTCATTTTTATCCCTCAAATCAATGTTATATACAGTAAAACCTCAATAAATGCATATCCTTGGGACCGGAAAAAAATATTCATTAAGCGAGATTATTGATTTATCGATAAACGAATAAATTATTCATTTATCGATAAATCAATATTTATTATTTTATAGATAAATTTTCATTGTAAAATGTATACATTGTATGTGGTAAGAAAAATCAAAAGACATCAATTAAAGTAATACTTGAATCTAGAGACGTTTAATTTTTTTTTTGTGAAACTTAATGCATTTAAAACTAAGTTCATATACATAGCAAATGAAAAGGTTTAGTATTTAGCTACAAAAGGTACACGATATATTCCAAGTACAGTACACATTCTTTTCTCCTCCAGAGCCAGATGATAATTGGGTTGTCGCAAATGTATCGTCAAAAGAGGTTTTTCAAGCAATGGTCGCCTTAAACAACTACTTGCTATAACATGAACAAAATATACTAGAAGTTGTGTTTGCACTACAAAAAATTAAGGATGGTGTTCATTTTGGTTTATGTGGAAAGAAAAAATAATCAACTATAGATGCATTTTTTTCAGAAGAAATGACTTCTAGTTGATTGATTGAAAGGTTTTGGCCTATATATATATAGTATGTAATTCAATCATTATTAATTTATATTTTCATTGGGCCCTTAAAGATTTAAATATTTTTATTACTTAATGCATTTAGCGATGTTATTACTTTAGTCCATTGGCCCAAGTCGGAACCGAAAGAATTTATTATATAAACGAGGTTATTACTTTATCGAACATTCATTTATCGAGATTTAACTATAGTTTAAGTAAGAGTAATATAGTAGACTGAAAGGTTCAACTATTAAAACATTTGAAGAGGACGATGGCGACCTCGTCTGTCGGCGATGGCTCGACAATAGCGATCGCCCACCTATTCGACCGGAAAGCTTTCTCCGCCTTCTCTAAATCTGAGAACAGAGGTGCGCCGCCTGCATCAGCCTCTTTCGCGGATGTTGTCAAGAAATCAATCCCCTCTATCTCGATCCCTCCGCCGCCGCTGCTCAACTCGACCTGCTCCTCTTCGTCGATGGTCACGGAGGAAGGGAGTTTTAAGGCCGTGAAAATCCCACAGAAGATTTACGAGGAAAGGATCAAAGTCGTTCAGTTCTCGGTCATTGGGAGAGTCTCTTTGAATAAAGGGGAGAAGCCATGGAAGCACGCCGACCTCAAACAGCAGCTAAATCAAAAATGGAAACACAACCTAGAGTGGAAAATGATATCTCTAGGTAAGGGATTCTACCAATTTGTTATGCCTAATGAAAAGGCACTGCAAGTGATCTGGGAGCATGGAGCTATTTCTTTAAAGCTAGGAATCATCAAATTCTCTCCGTGGTATCCTGGCTTCAATCCTGATATGCACAAGCCCACCTCCGCGCAAGTCTGGGTAAGATTTTATAATTTGCCTTGGGAATCCTGGGACACCAGAATTATTGCTAGCATTGCTAGAGCTGTAGGTGTTCCAATTAGATTTGATAACAACACTGTTAACGGTGAGTTTGGACACTATGCTAGAGTGCTTATTGATGTAGAGCTATCTATGGACATTCAAGACAGGCTACGGGTTGACACTGAAAATCAAAAGCATTGGGTATTTCTTGAATATGAAAACCTGCCTATGTTATGTGGTACTTGCTCTTCTATTGGACATGATTCTTCTGTATACAGAAGGAATGATAAACCCAAACCTCAACCATAGAAGAGTTCAAAAGCTAAACCTTCCACCTCGGTATGGAGGCAAGCTCCGCCTGCAGACTCTGTGCAGCAGAATGTGGATGCATCCCCTTTGCATTCTGAGGATAACGCGAGAAGTGGGAAAGCAATTGATAATTCTTTGATGCCTGGGATGATCCCAGCGATGACGAAAGGCGCTCTGCGTCTGACTCAGAGAACCTAGAAATTCATTTTCCTGCAGGGCTTCCCAAAGGGGTAAATTTTCTATCTGAATCAGTTGAATGGACACAGCACATGATTCGGTCACACAACAGGGATATCTGCTCTGAGAATGAATTTGCAGCTGAAGGAAGCGACTGGATAACAGCTCGCAAGAAATCTAAGGGCAAGAAAAGTGATTCGCGTCTGTCAGGGCACATTCGATCTACTGTATAGTATATATGAAGATTCTGTTCTGGAATTACAGGGGAATTCTGAACGAGGGAACTCAGAGGGCTCTTAAACAACTTTGTATATCCAATCGGCTTGATTTTCTATGCTTAGCCGAGCCTATGGTTGAATTTGACAGAATCTCTATCCTCTTCTGGAATTCTATTGGTATGCAACGCATTGAGAGCAATCAAAATAATTCAATTTGGGTCTTCTGCAAGCTTGGCTACAGTGGTCGATGCTCATCTGTCATCAATCATGATCAATATATCTCTATCAAATGCAGTCTGAATCAGGAGAGTTATCAAATTTCCTTTGTTTATGGCAGCAACACGGCAATTAGAAGAAGAATTCTCTGGAGCTCACTTCTCTCTAATCAAGTTTGCAATAAAAGGCTAGTCCTGGGAGATTTCAATGCAATTACGGGTGCCCATGAAAAAACTGGAATAAGTCCCTCGGAAGGCAGCTGCCGGGATTTCAGAGAATTCATCAGAAACGGTGAATTGACAGAAATTGACAGCTCTGGTCTTCAATTCACCTGGTCGAATGGGAGAAGAGGGGCTGCTCATGTAGAATGCAAACTGGACATGGCTTTGGTGAATGATGATTTCATTGACAGCTGGGACAGTTTAAATTGCTCCATTCTTCCGCGAAGTAAGTCAGATCACTCCCCGATCCTTCTTTCTTGTGCTTATGGAATTGTCAGAAAAAGCAGGTTTCGCTTTCTTTCTATGTGGACCACGCACGACTCGCTGAGGAATTTGGTGTCTGATCACTGGTCTTCTTACAATATCTCGCTCTCGCCGGCACAGCTGCTATGTCACAAGCTAAAAACTCTAAGACCTAAACTTCGGGCTTGGAATAAGGATATTGTTGGGCCGGTTGACAACAACATAAAGGATGCTCAGTCAAAACTTGAAGAGATTCAAAGCAGCATATCGAGAGAGGGTCTTAATGACACTCGGTTTGCTCAAGAATTAGAAGCTCAACAGGAGCTTGATATGCAACTCTACAGACAAGAATTGCTTCTCAGGGACAAAAGCAGGGAAAAATGGCTGGTGGCCAGAGATCGTAATTCTGCTTATTTTCACAGGTCTGCCAAAATTAGAAAGGTTCAATCCTCTCTAAAATGTCTTCTAATTAACAACACAATTGTCAGTGATGAAAACACAATTGCTCAGCATGTTGTAAGCTATTATGAAGACTTATTCACTGGCAGAGTGAGGCATGTCAACTATGAAGATGTCAGATCGGTTATTCCGCAATGTGTCACTGATTTGGATGATGAGCTGCTAACGCAGCGCCCCTCAGCAGACGAGATTCGCAAAGCTGTATTCAGCACGAGTAAGGACAGCTCGCCTAGACCTGATGGCTTTGGAGGTACATTCTACCAACACTTTTGGGATATAGTTGGCCACGATGTTTGTCAAATGGTTTTCAGTTTCTTTGACTCTGGACATATGCTTCTTGGCTTGAATGCGAGCGTTATGGCTCTCATCCCTAAGGTGGAAGGGGCTAATGAAATTCAGCATTTCAGACATGTTGCTATGGGGAATTTCAATTACAAGATAATATCAAAAATTATTGCTGACAGACTTGCTCCTATCGCTTCTAGAATCATTTCTGACAACCAGTTTGGTTTCATAGCAGGCAGAAGCATTCACCACTGCATAGCTGCTGCATCCGAGGGTATCAACATGCTTAAAAAGAAGTGCTTTGGGGGTAACATGGCCCTCAAAATTGATATCAGAAAGGCCTTTGACACCCTTGACTGGAATTTTCTGCTGGCCATTCTTGAATCTTTTGGCTTCTCTCTGAAATTTAGAAACTGGATTTTGGAGATTCTGAGATCGGCTAGAATCTCAATTTCTCTTCAGGGCGGAATTAAAGGCTTCTTTGCCTGTTCCTGTGGAGTTAGGCAGGGTGATCCGCTATCTTCCACGCTGTTTGGGATCGCTGAGGATTTTCTGGGTAGATGGATTACTAAGCTAATTGCTGAGGGCAAATTTGATCCTATGTTGTATACCAACAATGCTGTTTTCCCTTCTCATCTTCTTTATGCAGATGATATGTTGATTTTTGCAAGGGCTTCGACGAAGAATATGAAGTGCATCAGGGACTTCTTCAAGTTATACGAGGATTTCTCTGGTCATGCTGTTAATTGGAGCAAATCACAGGTTCTATTTGGCAATTTTATTTCCTCTTCACGAAGAGCTAGACTATCTGACATCCTGGGTATTCGACAGGCTGATCTTCCGTTTAATTATCTGGGGGTTCCGTTATTTCAAGGAGCTCCTAGATCTCAGTTTTTGAATCCTCTGGTTGATAAATTTCTCTCTAAATTCAGTCTCTGGAGGGGTCACTCCCTGTCTTTTGCTGGCAGGCTTACTCTGATCAAATCTGCTCTAACAGGAGCGCTCGTGCACTCATTTCTATTGTACCGATGGCCTATTGCGTTATTAACGCGTCTCAACAGAGCTATTCGTAACTTCCTTTGGACTGGAGACAGGGATCGAAGAAAACTCATAGTGGTTCCTTGGAAAATCTACTGCCAGCAAATTGCTCATGGAGGTTTATGTATCAAAGATTTTAAAACTTTTAACACTGCCTTGCTTGCGAAATTCAGTTGGGATCTCATTCAGGGACAGGGATTCATCATCAGCCTGGTCCGTCTCAGATTCCTGGAACCCTCTGGTATGTCTAAAAGATACATCTCTAATTCCTCCATTTGGTCCTCGCTAAGGGCCAATTTTGAATTGATTAAAGATGATTCTGTTTGGTGGATTGGGGAAAACTCGAGGCTGAACTTTTGGACTGACAAATGGATTGTGCCGTCGGTTGCAGACCAAGTCAGCATTCCCAAAAAATTACAAGCGAAGTTGGTTGATCCTATTCAGAATTACAGATTCAATGGTGTTTGGTTCAATTTACATGAGCTGCCTACCCAAGTACAGTCCAATATCAACCAAGTGGAAGCTTTTGATGGTTCTGACCTGTGCCTATGGAAGCCGTCGGATTCCGGTAAGGTTACGGCAAGGTCTGTCTATTCGAACCTTGTTCAGGGGGATAAGGTGAATTGGAGCAGGTTTATTTGGAACCCCTTCGTTCCTCCCAAGCGCGCTGCTACTTGTTGGAAGCTGCTGCACGGCAGGCTTGCAATTCAGCCTCTGCTGCAAGCTCGCGGAATTGCGCTAGCCCAAAGATGCGAGCTATGTAGATCGCATGATGAATCCGCTTCACATATATTTGTGACCTGTGTTGTTACTAAAGAGCTCTGGAACATCATATTTAATATTTTTGATATTAACACCAGGTACGCGGCTTGCTTTGCGGACTTTTTTACAATGTTGCGTGAATATAGAATCAGGCGCAGTAGAAGAAAATTTTGGGTAGTTGCTGTGGTTTCCTGTATCTGGTTCATCTGGCATATAAGGAACCAAGCTATTTTTGAGAACGAGCTTCCTTCAATCCAAACTCTTAAGCACAGGTTGTTTCGCCTAATACATGAGTACAGAGGCGTGGCTGTTACTGCTGTCCGCCCACCCCCAGAACCTGACTTTGTGACTGTTCGTTGGATTGCCCCCCGGCTCATTGGCTGAAGGTAAACACAGATGGTGCATCCAGTATTTCCGGAGAAGCAGGCGCCGGTGGGTTGTTTCGAAACTCAAGGGGTTTTGTAGTCGGATGTTTTGCTTTTCCGATTCCGGATGCGCCGGCTCACATTGTTGAACTCAAGGCAATTGCTTATGCTGTCGAAGCTGCGTGGAACAGAAATTGGAATAGTATCTGGATCGAATCTGACTCAATGTATGCAGTGCAGCTGCTGAATAATAACCAATCTGAGGTTCCCTGGAAAATCAAGAGAGAATGGCAACGCTGCAGAAGACTACTGTCGGCAATGAATTGGAGAGCTACTCATATTTTTAGGGAAGGGAATCAGGCAGCAGATAGACTCGCGAACCATGGGCAGTCGGCGGTTTCTCCTTGCTGGTGGCACTCGGCTCCCTACTTCTGTCAGGCTCTAGTGTTTGACGACTTATGCAATGTAGCGCATATTCGTGTTATGTAATCTTTTTCCTTTTCTTTCTTTTTTATTTTTCTTTTTTCCCCCTCTCTACTCTGTAATTTTTATTATTTATTAATAAAAGGGTTGTTGGTTGTGCTGGGGGTGCCAACCTAGTTGGGATGCCCGGCCTTCCTACGCGTCCCAACCTTCATTCATAAAAAAGTAAGAGTAATATAGTAAAATATATTATTTTATTTATATTTATATTCCACAAAATAAATATAAAACAATAATTTTTAAATATTTTATTTTTATTTTATCCTTATTTTTTCATCTTTATCCACGTTCCAACATTTATGTTCGTCAAATAACAAGGGCACCCTAAAATATCATCATATATTTATAGAAAGAAAGAAAAAAACATGATATATTTATTTCATAGGATGGTGTTCCGCGACGCATGGGATTGGCACTCTCACTCCCAGTGTAAAGAAAAAGGATAAGAGAGCTTGCTCCTTTCTCTGCTCTATCTATCATTTTCTCCTCTTTCTTTTTCCTTCCATTGTGTTGTTTGGTACCAGATGAACTTATAGACACAAAATTCGAAGAAAAAATGGCAATCTCATCTATTTCACCATTACCGCAATGCTACTGCCTCAGAACCCCTTCCCTCTCCTCCTTAAAATCCAATTTCCTCTCCCCGACCACCAAAAATCCACTTCTTTCCCACACCAAAACCCCTCTCACTTTCCCCTCTCAAACCAACAAATTTCGCTTCGGCATTGTCGCAATGAGCATGGATGCTGGTGTTGGTCTTATGGGAACCAAACTTGGAATGATGACTTACTTTGAGCCCGATGGTACTGTAGTGCCTGTCACAGTTGTTGGGTTTCGAGAAGGGAATATTATTACCCAAATTAAAACTGAAGCCACCGATGGGTATGATTCGGTTCAGGTCGGTTACAGGAGGGTTAGGGATAAGAAACTCACCAAGCCTGAATTGGGTCATTTGGAGAAGGCTGGCGTTATCCCCATGAGACATTTGCAGGAATTTAGGCTGCAGAATATTGATGGCTTTGAGGTTGGGCAAAAGTTGTCCCTCGAGGAGACTTTTAAGGAGGGTGATTTCGTTGACGTTTCCGGGACAACCATTGGAAAAGGGTTTCAAGGTATGTTCTCTAGCTCTTATTACTAACTTTACTTCGTCTGAAATTTTAATGGTTCTCTGATCCCTCATTTATGCTACAAGTTCTATTGCCTTCTAGGGTTTGCAATTGAGTTCAAAAGATGAATTGTCTGTAGGATTGACATGTGATTCAGGCCTAAACTATAATGTTTTGCAGTTTGAACTTATTTATTTTCAACTATTGCATCATGACAATGCTGCACGCTTTTTCCTGATTTGATCTCAATCCAAGACTTTCCTATCTTTAATTTGTATAACTAACTGTGCATAATCTGCATTGACTTCCATTGTGACTGCAAGTAGGTGAAGGAAGCAGGAGTTTCTTTGTGTATGAATGATAAGTAGATATTGTAATTTAGATTTGATAATTTGTTTTGCAAATGCTAACTTCAGAAACGGAAAGCGGATAGGCTGGAAAAGAAGTCCTGAAATGAAATCATTATGGTATCTAACCTTTGTTTGAATTGAGGGTTTTTGGGGTAAGCTGAGGTTTGGTGAGGCAAACTGAGGGGTTGATTACCCTCCATCAGTTGAGGAAGGTTTTAGTTTTTACTTGCCTATGTTGTATTTGTTGATTCTGTAGAAATTATTACTATATAGTATATTATTACGCAACGGTAAACGTTGTTGTCGTGTGACTGAGAGGTCACGGGTTTGAGTCGTAGGAGCGGCCTCTTGTCAAAAAATTGGCAGGGGAAGGCTTGCCCTCAGTACACACTTGTGGTGGGACCCTCGCTTAAGCGGGAACACGTAGTGCACCGGGCCGCCCTTCTATAGTATTTCTATAAAGTTCTTCATAGCTCATTCTCCTTTCCACCGTTTGTTAGACTCTCATTTCTCACAATAGCTTGCACTTTCCAGCCAAGAACCCATATCAGCCTTCGTAATGATCATACCTTCACCATAATTCATAACCTTCTGTGCTCTGGTTTGGGATTGAGATTAAGAATGCAGGATTTGCATCTGGTTGAACAGGTATTTACATCCATAATGGAAGAAATATAGCTCAGCGAAGTCTTTAAAGATTGAGATTAGCATGAGAGAAACTATCACTAAAATGAATGACATGGGGGTTATAGGCAGGCGTAGAGAAGTTAAAATGAGGAAGAGCAGAAGTAATAGTGATGGAACTTGTGCTTATATAGGCTATGCTAAATCATTATAGAAAGAATAGCCAAAGAAAAGGCTTTGACCATGGCTGAATAAGTCTACGAGGATAATACAAGTCTTAGTTTTTCACTAGTGATATGGGATGAAGCAAGAAGGTAAAGGTGGAAGCAAAGATCTAGAGTATTTGTTTCTATACGCACTCTCCAAGCAAACAATAGAAGGTTATGAAATCAACATTGTAATGCTTTTCTCCTGAATAGGACACGAATAGAGAAATCATCGGTTACCTATTACCTTAAATACATCTTACCTTACCTCTACCCACCCTAGCTGAGCAAATTGAAACAAATGTTAGATATATAGCATTACAATGATAATCTAATGGGAAGGGATTAGCTTGCTATAGCTTTGACTGAACAGATGTCGTGTGCGTGCGACTCTCTCATGAACGTGAGAGGAAAGGCATCATCTGCTGTTGGAACAGATTTTCTTTTCTCCTCTTCATATGTAGAATTATTCATTTTGTAGAGATTGTTTATGGTGTTTTTGGATGGAAATGGTAACAGGTGGAATAAAGAGGCACAACTTCAAAAGAGGTCAAATGAGCCACGGATCGAAGAGTCACAGGGCACTGGGATCAATTGGTGCAGGAACAACACCAGGTAGGGTATACCCAGGAAAGAAGATGCCTGGTAGAATGGGTGGAACAAAAACAAAGATCAGAAAGCTAAGGATTGTTAAAATTGATAAGGATCTAAGGGTTGTGATGCTCAAAGGTGCTCTTCCTGGTAAGCCTGGAAATCTTCTACGAATAGCACCGGCTAAGATTGTCGGGAAAAACATACCAAAGAACTAGCTCCATCTCCATGCTAAACTTCTCTTCTTCTTCTTTTTGTACTAGAACTAGACCTGTAATTCTTCATTTCGAGCTATCTTAAATCTTGTAACATTGTAATCGTCTTTCATAGTGAGAATGAGAATGCTTCAATAGTCTCCTTTAAAATTAAATGACTTCTTTTTCACCTATTGGAGTATATCATTTGTATGTAATTCTTATTATTCTTATTTTATGTGTACAAATTTAAATAATTATAAAGTATAAATATAGGCTTAAAATCACTATTTGGCCTTTGATTTATTTTGTAATTTGACTCCTAACATATCCCAAATTGGTGAAAAATTTCATTATGGATGGAGATTTAACCGAACTGTTATTTTATTAACACATGAGGATATTTTGACACTTATACTTGTAAATTTTAGTTTAGAGATTTTTTTTTTCTTTTTTAATCTAATTAATTATTTCATATAAAAAAATCTGTGCGGAAAATAAACTTTAAAACGTGTGACGTGTGAAACCCATGTCAAAATATCAAACGGTTTTGTCGAAGTCTTCATTCAAATTGGATAAAATTTCATCAATTAGAATGACAAAATATGATCAAATAATAGACTCCAATAATTTTTTTTTGAATAGGTCCAGTTTAAATAACACTTTAAGCCTATAAATATATTTTATACTTTTATGCCTTAATACATTAAGGTTTTTTTGTACTTGTCCAAATTATCTTACTGGTCCTTGAGCTTTAGAGATGTCTTATTAACATTCTAAATTTGCTTAAAATGTCTCATTAGACTTCTAAGTCCAGGTAAAATTGAACTACAAATTCTACTACAGAAGCAAAATTGAACCATTTTATTTACACAATGAGGGTAAAATTGAACTCCCAATAACCTCAGGGACAAAATCCTTTTTTCAAATATATGTAAACTCGGTTTTATGAACTTCGGATAAATAAATAGAGCAAGCATCTGCAAAGAGTTTTTTTTTTCTTTGTAATTTCAGTACTAAAAAAGTGAACATACAAGCAGATGGTTATTGGTTTGACAACTACCATTTTATCAATTAATGCCCAAAAATGCCTAAGCAATGGCATATAAAAATTGAATCTCTATTACCACCATTATTACTTTAAAAATGGTAATAAAGAAGACAAAATTTAAAAAAGAGGAACAAAAACAATAAACTTAACTATTGTTACAAAAATATTAGCTCTTCCTATTCTCTATTACTCAACAACAAATGGAATGAGTGGATACTCAAATGTCTGCAGGACCATTGATCTCCTGGAAAACCCAAACAGGAGATTTAATTCAAAATAAATAAATAAATAATCAAAGTTCTGTCCCTGCTTCGAAACTATTTCTCGACAAAAACAGAAGATAAGAAAAATTAGCATACCTTGTCATCGAGTACCATTCCGTCAGGAATTTCCAACTTTGTGCCGGGCTTTGCAATGATACTTACCCTCCCCTAAAGCAAATTCAACAGTTTGCAGATTTCCTCATCATAATATTTAAGCAAAGTGAAAACTTAGATAAAATTGAGCGGCATTATATATATATATATATATATATATATATATATATATATAGCAAAGTGTAATATACCTTAAGAGTCACGCCAGCTCCAAACCACACATCACCATGAACCTTCAAGCTATCCAACCCAATTATGCTTGGAACGGTTTTGAAACGACTTGAAAAGGCGCCAACCTAATAAAGAGAAAATTTCAGCAACAATTTTTAGAACATGTATATAGTAGTATTAAACCAGGAAAATAATTTGTCACCTGTTCAAATTCAGATCCTAAATCAATAGATGGATTAAAAGGATTTTCTCTAGCTGGATTCCGCACTAAAACACCTTCAGTGTATGAATAGAGATCCGACTGCAACATGAAAAATAATAATTAACACTCAAATAAGCCTTCAAGCAATTTCTAATTCTTTTTTTTTTTTTTTTGAAATGAAATGAAGCAATTTCTAATTCTATTATAATGATATAGTCAAGAAGATAATTTTTAGTACCTGAAGGAGAAGTAAGTCTGATGTTGTTTTTAGCTGAACAAACTGAGATTGAGGGATAAGTATGGCCATTCGTTTATCAACGAACTGGACCTACAATTTAGAAAAAAAAAAAAATTATTCAGCAAGTAACCAACCCAAAAAATAAATACAGCACAAATATAACAGGGATACCTTACCTCTGAACCAATAGATCTTTCTTGGGAAATAGTTTCTTCACCGTCGACTGCCTGCAAAAAGTCAAAAGGGAACAAACAACCCTGATTTTTCATTTTTTCTCCCACTACGCAGATCACATCTATGAGTAAGCAAAACAGTGACAACACACCTTTGAAGAAGAAAAATTCTCCATCTTCAGTTTACCAGTATGAACAAGCCTTCTTATGGCTTTCAAATTGACCCAACTGCAGATAATAACAAAATTCAGGATTAGGCCACATTTAGGCGTATATGTACATAATTAACCAGATTAAATAAGCTACTTACAAGTTTCTTGTATCGACAAAGTCGGACTTGTCCATTGACTTGATTTTATTGATCATAAGAAGATGAATTGAAGATCAAATATTAGTGAGTATAACAAACAGAAAATTGTTTGACATAACAAAGGTAATCCTGAGAATATCAGATGCCCAATGTTGTCCCCCAAAATGAAGTAAAGAAAACAGAAAAGCTTCCACTTGTGTCCTCACTCTTCACCAGCCTTCTCCCTCCCCCAAACGAGGGAGAAAACCACGAAGAGAAAAGAAAAGCCTGGAGAAAGAATGAAAAAGAAAAGGCAACTCATAACTCACATGCATAGAAGGATCCTGCGTAGTTCCTGTAAGCTGCATCACAATATGAAGGCGATGTTAAATAATAATAGTAATAATAATAATAAATTAGAATGTTACTGGACAAGGGGTCACTCATTAGTCCAATTACACAAATAATAGGCAGTAGCTAGAAAGTTCGCATTACCATTTTAAGGTCAAACCATATTATATTACTTCAGCAAACAGCACGTTATGAATAAAATCAACTATTTGTTCGGGCAAAGCCACTTGGGCAAGACTACATGGTAACAAACTATTAGCCAATTCTAACTCCAAAAATATCGATTACCAACTCATGCCCCTATCAATTTCCATACATCTTGGTAGTTGAGTGAATTATGCAGATTAGAAGAAAAAGTTTATACAAAAAAAAAAAAATCCTTCAAAATTACCAGGCCATAGATCATTTTAAATGAAAACTGTTGATTTGCAGAGAAAGTTCAGTTTGCATTGGCCATTAAATAATCAGAATGGGCATCTGAGAATTATAGATTAAAAATATTAATGTCAGATCATGCATTACTAACAATCAAAATCAAATGATTTTTCAAGAAAGTTGATGCAATTCAATTCATGTACTACCATTTTCATGAGCAACAATAATGTGGCAAAAGTTATATACTTCAAGTAACTGGATCGCTATGTTTATAGCATTACAGAATTCCTGTTCCAAATTTATTACTTCTATGGAAATGTAGTAAACTTTTAAACTCTTCATCAGACTCATACAAGATCATCCCAACCTCCAACAAGCAAAAAGGGTTTCAAAAGAGAAAAGAGGGATGCAAAGGTGATGTAAACCTGTTTTGTTCTACAATACAGTTTGTCAAATGAGTTGATGGGGCTAGCATCACCTTAAGAATTCAACCAAATACAACACTATATATCTATATATATAATGGCCAGTACCTCCATGCAGTATTCAACGTTGTTTCGGATCAAATGGTTCAAGATTTCTAGAAGACTCAAGGAGCACAATCAGCATCTTAACAATTTTAGAAAAAACACCATATATGCCCATAACACTGAAGTTGGATAAAAAAAATTAAATATCAGCACTGTAATGAGGATACTAGGGTCAATAGCAGTAGCGGCATCATCTGAGCTAAAATGAAGCACATACTCCTTCCCCTGAAACAAGTTGAAGAACAGTGTAAAAATTTACAGAGTTTGTAATAGTATGCATTTATTATTACCTGGTTAAACAAAATCTTTATGCAAAATAATAGATTCTACAAAACCAAATCCTTACCTGAGACAATAATACATCAAGAGTCCCATCCTTCAACAGTGAAAAAAACAGTCCATACTCATCAGAAGGATTCCTTCAGAATGAAAAAGTTCATTCATTCATTAGATATATGAAAAAAGGCTTATCACTGCAGCAGAAGTTCATTAAGTTTGTTAACTGTTATCAAAAAAGATAGAAACATCATCTTCAATGTCCCAATACCAAATTTTCTGAATACAAAGCTTCAGAACTTTGATCAAATAATATATCAGGTTGAAAGATAGACGACACACTCATGCAGAAAAATTGACATACGATTCATCTTTGCTTTCCTGTTCCCCAAGAGATTCCTGTTGAAGTATAATGCGTGGAAGAGTCAGTTTATCAAATTCAAGGCTGTATCAATACATTTGAGCTCAAATCAGACCACTTCAAATACACACACAGAGAGAGAGTTGTACACACCAGGTTAAGAGGAAGAACATCAATGCTTGACTTCGAATATTTCTCCAAAACCTTTACCAGAGAAATATAATTAGTGGATTTCATGTGGGCGAAAATTGCAAGAGAAAATGGCAAGCACAAATCACCTTCATTGCGTTATCGTGTGTATTGGTTGTATTTATTAGCACCAAGGGTATATGGCACCCATACTTGGAATTGAGAAACTGCAGAAATAAGAGCAGCAGGATAAGTAAAATCAGATAAAAGATAATAAAAACTACTGCCAACAGAAAGAGCCAACGACTGACCTTGATTTGATTTACAGTAAGGTCAAGAGACGATAAGCCATTATGAACGTCAATTGCAGACCTACATGATAAAGAAATGTGTATAAAATGACTTAAATCAAAAGTGCAACATCAGTTGTACACTACAGTTAACAACGTTGTACCATTGTTCATAATGCAATGCTACTGGATTAAGCATGTAGCCATAAAGAATATAGTAAAACAATTGGCTGAAGTACAAAAATGGCAATCAAACTTGGATCTTCCAGACAAATTGGCCCAATTTAATGTATTTTTGCCAAATTCACCCTCAACTTGAAATTTTGCCTGATTCAACTCGGCTCACAATTTTTTTATCTATTACAGCTCAGTGGTCCAATTGTAGCGTTAGAAATAAACAATTTATAAATTATGCTGTAGCAAAATCCTGAGACTATCAAATTGAATGTTCTAAATTCTAAGGGATCAATCTCTTGCATTGATGAATTGGAAAGAAAAATAAAATAAAGAGAAGAACGATTTGTGAAGATATAGATATTAATTGAATCCATATTATCTAATAAAAAAAGAGAAGGGACTAGTTTCTTTCAAATAGGAATACTTAGCGTAGGAGACTTATCAGTCATCACAGAACTACAGCATCATAAAGCCTAGCCCCAAAGCTTCTTGATTTGAAACCCTCAACACACAGATTCATCAAACTAATATCAATAGCTACCAAGAAAAATAACAATATCCAAATTGATTAGTGATTGAAGAAACATTAGCCCCTAGAGAAAAGCTAGTTCTTAGGAAAAGAGGCCAGCCCAACATCTAATTCCCCACATACTACTAGACAATCATAGTTGTTAAAGGCGCCAAGGGGTCCTGGAGCCCTATGAAGCACGGAAACTCTTCATGACATGTGTTTCCCCGTTTCCGGCAGATGCAGGAAACGGAAACTCTCGGAAACTGATACGAAACGTTTCCGGGCACGTTTCCGTAATTACCCAAAATATGAAACGCGTCTCTGGTTTTCCCTACCTATTTCGATTAAAATTCTGGAAATTTGAAACTTTCTATTTTGCAATTCCTATTCAATCTAAGATTAGGAAAATTGAAACTTCCTATTTGAGAGATAATTCTTTTATTGTATCCTTTAATTTAAAGAACTTACCCACATTTCTTTCTCCTATAATCTTTGTCTTTTGAATCTCAATTGAGCTTGGACTTTCTTCCTCTTGTTATTCAATCTTGTTTTTTTTATGTATTATTATATTTTTAATATTTATAAATATACCCCTATATTTTTAATATTTACACGTTTCCGTTTCCTAGTATCGTTTCCGTTTCCGTTTCAGTTTCCGTATCCGTGCAACATAGCTGGAGCCTAGGCTCAAGGCGAGGCCGCGCCTTAGAAACATGAGGCGCATAAAATAAAATAAAATATATACTCTTTTACTAGTTAAGCATAAACTAAAAAAAGACACTTATGACCACACAAACAAAATACTAAATCATAAATGTCAAAACACCAAATTAAGTTGATTCTTAATAGAGACACTATCATATACTTAATGTCTTAACTTAAAATACCTAACTATAAACTAATGCTACTAAACTAATAATCATTCATTGTCAATCAAAAAGAACACACACAACAAAAACTAATAATCAGCATCATCAAGATCATCCTTCAAATTAATATCGTCCTCTCCATAGTATCCTCCACTATTATTTTCATCTTCAATTTCCTCCTCTTCATTTTCATCTTATTTAAATTAAGGGTTAAAATTAATCTTATTTAAGTTAGATTAGTGGTTGAGATTAATCAAATAGTTATTTTAGAGAAAACTGTAAAAATAAAAAAAATAAACCTAAGTAAAAACCGTCAGGCGCACAAGGCTCCAGGCTCCCAGGCGAGAGCCTTTTGTACAGAGCCTCGTTTTCTGGGTTCAAGGCTCAAGAGCCTGAGCCTTGACTGAGGCGTGCCTTTAACAACTATGTAGACAATGGAACATAATAAGCATTCACTAAGAGTATGTGCCCACATATGGCCCTCAAATCAAGTAACCTTTTCTTGATTAATTTTATATTTGTATGTACAAAACAATTATTACATCAAAGAGCACATTCATGTCTACCAGTAGACAACTGGATATATATATATACACACACACACACACACACACACACACAAAATGATTAAAAAAGAAAAAGTATTAGAAAGAAACCCAAAGACATTAACAAAGGGAAAACTATGGTTTCATTAATAAAATAAAATATTTACTCTAAAATGTCATATGTACTGAAATTGAACATCCAAATCCTCAACTGTTTCAATTGAAAAACTTCATCAAATATCAAGGATAACAATGAACACTTACTTGGGACCACCAAACCCCATGGTCTTTCCTAAGTCACAATTGGACTTAACAACCACAAGCTTGTCCAAATGCTGCTTAATTTCTGCAATATCTGCATGAGATGAGGAAGCATTTTGTTCAACAAGCAGAAAAGAGAAGGGATAGATTGGTGATGCAACATATGCTCATATTAGCTAATCTTTCCCATGTACAAAAACCACAAAATCAATTTGAAATTCATTACCATCAGGAGCATCCGATAAGTCCTCATAAGGAACAACAAGCGTATCATTCTTGCTTTGCTCAATCTGTTGTACTTCCTCCCTTCAGTACAAAATTCAAAGCATTGACATGTCAAAACAAAACAAAGAAAACCTTGATGTTGTTCTTCATGCAACAAGCAGAATTATATCAAATGAAGCTACAAGTCTCACCTTTCACTTGAGACAAACAGAAATAAATAAAAAGGGTAAAAATGCTACATAAGAGTAATAAATTTTACCTGTCACCTATGGTTACAATATTCAAGGACAAATATTTGCATGCAATTTTAGCCTTTAATTCTAAGAAATATAATGTGTTATTATGACCTCTGAGGTTCTATTATACCATTTTATAACAAAATCCATCAAAACAGACATTGTGAAAATATAAGCTTCACCTTCATAATAGCCCTAACCATAATAGAAATAAAAGTGCAGGTCTTGTATGCATCACAATCAATTTCAGGCAACAACAATAAAAAAATATGTGATCAACAACAACAACAACAACAACAAAGCCTTAGTCCCGAAATGATTCGGGGTCGGCTAACATGAACCATCATATAAAACCGTGAAAATCAAGTCGTGTCAGCGACACAGATTCGCTCCCTCCACTCCGTCCTATCCACTACCATATTTTCCTCAATTCCCAATAAACTCATATCACTCTCGATCACCCTCCTCCAAGTTTGCTTAGGTCTTCCCCTACCCCTCACCACTACATCCCTTTGCCACTCTTCGGTTCTCCTAACCGGCGCATCAAGCGCTCTACGTCTCACATGGCCAAACCACCTTAGTCGGTTTTCTCTCATTTTATTCTCAATAGATGTGACCCCTACTTTTGTCCTAATTATTTCATTAGGCACCCGGTCCTTTCTCGTGTGACCACACATCCATCTCAACATATGCATCTCCGCCACCGACATCTTATGGATGTGGCAGTGTTTCACTGCCCAACACTCCGTACCATATAACAATGCTGGTCTAATTGCCGTCCGGTAGAATTTTCCCTTCAATCTATTAGGCATGCCGGGATCACAAAGGAAACCCGTAGCACTCTTCCAATAAAAAAATATGTGATCCTCCAATATAAATAAACATATCTTCTTAAGATGATGCCACAAATTATTATTTTTTAAATGATATGCATTAACTGTTACATTACACACAATCTTTCAAGTGCAAATTGATCTCAATCTAGTTGAATTCTTTTCCTCTACACCACTTGGTTAGGGGTACATTTTTTACACGTGTTTACCTTGGCTCATCCTATTGCTACATCTTACATTCCTAATCCTACAGTTTGGATGCATTCAACCTTCCATATAAGTTTATTTGTTGGTATACACTAGACAGCCCAAACCATCACAGTAGCCTTTCTAATCTTAAAGGGGAAGTATTACTAACTATTCAAACTATATCATCTATGCCCTCAATCAACAAAAGCCGCAGACTAGATTAATAAACATAAACATGTCATATTCAAGAACTGCATGGACCACGTAGAATCCATTCACAAATTGACTCATGCAACCCATTCCCTTATTGGTTATGGTATAGCTCTCGACCTAATACACTCATTCCATTCTCAAAGATATAACCGATCAAGCAAATTTGGTGGAGTATAAATTTTCAGTGCCTTTTCTCGTTTCCATTGAAGATGCAGAGTAAAATAGGTAGTAAAGCAGTTTATAATCCAGGACTTACTCTAAAATTATTATGACTCCTAATGATACTCCTGCTTATTGAATCTTCACTCTCGGTAGCCTTATCTAAGCCGAATATGTAAAATATTTATTTATATTGTATAAAAGCTATTATTACAAATGTTCCCTACATGTCAAAACAATAACAGGAGTTACTGAACATGAATTATTACATTTACAGCCAGTCTCTAGAAATCTCAAATTAGACTAAAGAAAGGTAAAACACAAATCGCTACATTTTGAGTTGCAATATATTCATTTCTCTATTGTCAACCTTGCACTGATTGCCCCTAACTTCTGCTCAATCTACATTCTTATTTTCAATCCTAGAATGACAATACAGTTGTTTATACTTGCATAATCAGCAATTCAAAACTTAAATAATGTCAGTCTAGTACAGCTTACATTTCCTCTTAAGCACAGCTAGCTCATTTTTAAGTTCACCTACAGTTATTAAAAAGCAAACAAATATTGACTGAACTCCAAATATTGCAATCACTGCTAAAATAGAATTCAACAAAAGAACTAAAACCTAGTCTAAAAGGTGTACGCCACATTGTAACTTCTAGTACCATAATGATGACAAGTTAAGCATTCTTTACACAACTTTTTTTTTCCAACTCAATAAATAGGTTCAAGCAGCAGAACAATAAATATAAGCTACTCTTGCAATTAATCATGTTACCCAAATTCTTTCTTAGAAACATCTCCCTTCGATTCTCTCAACTTCTGCTCGAGCAAAAAGGTCTTGGTAATCATATTGCAGAACAAGTACACAAACTGAACTGATTCATTGGCGGGCACTGGATAAGCAATCCTCTTGTAGTACTCCAGTGGCATGCTAGAATCTACCAGAGCCACAATTGGAACCTGCAGTCTAGCAGCCTCCAAAATTACGGAACTCTTCCTCTCTGTATCTAACACCACTACGCAGTCTGGCGGTTGTATCGGTGCAAAACAAACCTTTGGCATAGCAAATTAAAATCTGATTTAAATCAACTACTGATAAAAAAAAAAAAAAAGCATTGTCTTTTCAAGTGAGATTGCAGATGCAAACCTTTTTATTTCTCGACCGAAACTTTTTAGGACTAAACCTATTAGTCAAGAACCCGCCCATTCTCCACATAACATTATCTCTAGGACTATAGAGCCCAATCTTCTTTGTCATTTGCTCCACAATTTCATCGTGAAGAGGATTTGTATTAACGAATAGAAAACGGGCGTTCCTGTCACGAGCTAGATGAGAAATAAAGCTGATCGCATTCCGAAGGCAGATTAGAGTTTTATCAGAATCGATTATGACCTGTGAATTCCGAATTCCGTAAGAATAGATCTTGAAGTGTTCGGCGGCGACTCGGCGGCCCAAATGGGCGTTTGTGCTTAGTAGTTTCTGGATAACGATGGAGTGGAGCGTCATGTTGATTCCGATTAACCTGATGTGGGGGGTGAAGGGAAATGCTGAGGAATTACAACTTAACTATAATAATCTGCTCGAACAAAGTGGGAGAGCAGCGAAATTCCATGAGTTTCTAGTTTTATTTTTACCAGACTGTCTTCACCCCTTACGAGTGATGATGGAGGAGGCGGAGCCGGCGATAGGATTCTAGGGGTTTTTGTTCTTTGGTATTTTGATGCTCTGTCTTTTTAACCACTCACTTAACCACTTAAACTTGCTTGAAGTTTAAGCATGCGATTCTAATATTAGAGAAGCAAAAAAAAAAAAAAAAAAAAAAATAATATTTTTTGATAGTGAAACAATTACAAACTTCTTTCTTAATATATTTTAATCTATTTTATAAATTATGTAATAACATTCTAAGTAACGTACAATATATCTTCCATATTTAACTTATTGTTTTTACGACCGAGTGATTAATTGATTACATTTTATGCAAGTTCAAGGGACTAACCGAACATTTTATGCAAGTTTAGGAGGCTATAAAAACACATTCAAAGTTCAGGAAGCAATCAAACTTTTTGAACAAATTCAACAATCAAATGATGTATAAGCCAACTTTATTTGTTTTGGTTGGTAATTGAAGAGGGATAGTTGAATATGAATTTTAAATAATTTTCTTACATTCCAAATTGAAAGGGAATCATAGTACGTATCTTTTTCTTTGAAATGATATAAGAGTAATTTTATATATAATTACTTTTTTTTTTTTTTTGAAGAAACGAACACTTTATTAATCACTAGAAATGGCATCCCGACAGAATTTAGGGTTGGGTTCTTCCTTTTCTGCGGAGCTCTGGGCTATTCTTACTGGAATCAATCTTGCTAAAAGGCTGGGTGTTAAGAGGCTCTCTGTGGAGTCTGATAATTTGGAAGCAATCAAAATGATTTCTGAGAATCATTCTATGGGTCTTAACAGTCGCAACCTCATCAAAGCTATTATAAGGCTTTGCTCCTCCTTTGAGTTCGTAGAGTTCAGACACATTTTTAGAGAGCAGAATCGTGTTGCTGATCGCTTGGCGGCGGCGGGCCATGAAGGGACGTTAGGCGTTACTACCCTTCCTGTTTCCCCTAGTTTCATCTCTCATCTTCTCTTAGAAGATAGGATTGGGGTTAGCTTCCCTAGGCTAATTCCTGGGTAGTTTGTTGTTATTCGTTTTTCTTTTCCTTTTCTACCAAAAAAAAAAAAAAAAAAAAAAAAAAAAAAAAAAAGAAATGGCATCCCGAATTAGAATGTCTTGAATGAATACAAGTAAAGAATAATGAATAAAAGAATTAGCATAGGACCGAGCATGCCTTGCAAGTGCACGAGCTGTTTCGTTCGCTAATCTTGAAACAAATACCACATATATAATTATATTATTAAATCATCGTTTACCTTACCTTTCATCCAAATACAACAAATTATTTCATACACTTCACTTACTTTACCTTACATTACCTTACTTTAGTTACACTCCATTAAACATTTGTCGTATTTTATAGGGTCTACTTGTCATAAAATACTGCACATTTACTCAATTGATATACAATTAATAATTTTGTAGGAGTAAAACAAACTTTTGTGGCATTAACATATTTTGAGTGACTAAACAAGTTTAAAAGAGACAAAAGAGAGAAAAGTATTGTTAACAAAATATTGGTAATACACCTTAACATCTCTTCTAGTGGTTAGTAATAACTTTATTTACTAAGTAACATGTAAAGAATACCCACTAAAGGTGCTCTTAGTTTTTCGAATTTGAAATGGTAGTGATACATGAATAATTGTTAGCCATGACAATGATGACGTATAACCAACACCAAAAGCTTTGAACTGGAATCTCATCGGCAGATTTCTCACTAATAGAAGTATTAAAATTTCGATGATGAAAAAAACAATAGCGGATCTTTGGTGTTCATCCAAAAGGCTGTGTATCTAGGTCCGAATAAATTCATTTTTTTAATTGCTTCACCCATTGGAACGTGAATGTGTGATGAAGGTGATCCATGAAAGTTCAGACAAAATTTATTATTTGTTGCCAAACTGATTGAAGGATAGAATCCTAATGAACTGCAACTAATGAAGGTTGGGTTTTTGGTGTAAGTTCATAGAGGCATATTAAAACAAACTTTAGAGGGATAGGGAGAACATATAAGAAGATTCGGGTTGCTATGAATGTGATGATGCACATTGAAGAGGAAGATGAAGATTAGTAAAACGGGTGGAGAAATATCATGGGTGCATTTCAAAGACTCCCAATGTTTGTTTCTTTTATGGGCGAATTGGGCAATGTTGATAAGTTCTATGAAACATTACTTGATATCCCTGATCTGGATAAACCTAAACGATGGTATAGAACATGACTTAGAGCTCTTACAAAAAGAAACACAAACAATCACCCAACATCAAGGTGGCTACTGTCATCGCCGATGTCGGCCATGCTTCCGACCAATGGTGGAAATCTGCAACAAATATCAATTCCTATTTTTGGGATGCAGTATAAGGGAGCTGTTGCATCTAATCAAGGCGTTGAAGAAGGACTATCTCTTCAGAGATGGAAACAAATCAAGAGTCTGGCGGGATTAATTCAAATGATGGAATGTTAAATATAGCTCAGGATGGGATGGTAATAAATGAGTCAAAAAAGACACCAAAATGAAGGGATGGGTCAAGCGTTGGGTGGGCTCAACGACCCAATAGATTATGATGGACAAGTGGATAATTCAAAGAACGACGGGCCAAAAAAAGGATATTGACGGGTTTTGATTCTCGAGCCCGCTAGACGCCATAAGTACTTTAAGTTGGAACTGTCTGAGAATGGGTAACCTTCGAATAGTTCCTATGCCAGTAGACCTTATGTCTCAACGAGTTAGTTATGGTTTTGTGTTAAGAAACTCTACTAGTTTTATTCATGCTCGAAATGGTAGTCTTCCTTTTACGTCTGATGTATTTATAGCTGAAGGCATCAGCATCCGGGAAGTTTTGAAATGGTTGAAGGATAATGGTTTTAAAAATGTTATTATGGAATCAGATTCTCAACTTTTAGTCAATAATATCAACGATCTAAGAGAATGTGAATTCTATGTTAGTCATTATTGTTTGTGATTGTAAATCCCTTATAAGAAAAATTCATAACTATTGTGTTCGATTTGTCAAAAGATTTGCGAATCTAGTAGCTCATATTTTAGTTACGGTGATTGATTCTATGTCAGATTATAGAGATTGTAGTGCTTTATTCCTGCCTTTTCTTGTTTGAGTTTTGAAATTGACTAATAAATTTCTTCTTTTCTTAAAAACAAAAGTATGGCAAATAGAGTAAATCTACTCAAATTAAATCAGGTTAAAGGCAGCAATAGTCAATCAAAAATCTAATAAGGTGAGTTTGGATATATATATTCAAGAATTGATCGGTCCAGCCTGATTTGGGTTCACTTAAACCCACTTATAAAATAAATTGTGTTTAGAATTTATCTCAAAAGCTTGAATCTAATCCAACCCGATCCGTCATTACATTATATAGGTTTGATATATATTTTTATTATTTTTGTTAAATATTTTTTAGATATATAAAATTATTTTATTAGTTTTTATTAAATTAATTAACTAAAATTTTAATTTGTTCTTTTATTTTTCATATTTATAATTTAGCGTAAACCACGACTATGTTCGGGCCGCTCTATCCATGATCAAGTCTATTTAAGGGTAAGATAATATAAGGTTTTTTTTTTTTTTTTAAAAAAATTTTGCGCAATGCGCTTACATTAAAGAAGAAAGAAAAATCCTCACCAGACCCGGATGTGATTCGAACCCATGACCTCCCAAGGCATAGGTAAGCTCTCAACCACTAGGCTAAGAGCTTCACCACTGGATAATATAAGGTTATATATATAAAATTACAAGAATATCATTATCATAAAATAATTATATTAATCATAGAAAGAAACATGGTTTGTATTTGAATTTCTTCATCCAATTCATTTAAATCGATCTCAAATTTTTATTGGGATATTTATTTAGATCTATTTTAATATTCTACAATTGAATTCCATTTTTGAAACAAATTCATAAAAAATCATGTGGTAGAAATTTCCATGCCAGAATTCATGGTTTTTTTCTTCCTCACTCGTATATTTTTAGTTATTAATTATTCATTCATGCTACATTTTTCCTTTAATTAATACTATATATATATATATAACTTCGTCTTGTAGCCGTCTCAATCTCCATCCTCGCAATTTTAATGGAACTACTGTCTTTGCTATCAGTATTTATGCAATTCAACAACATTTCAACCAGCCAATATATGCAGGTAAAATTCACAATTACGCATCATTTTTTCATCAAATCGATCTATATTTTTTTCCTTATTCACTATAGAAATTTAATAGGAATAATGTGTAGTAATGCAATGCTTAATTGCTGCTTTTAGATAAGTTTGTCAATTCCTTCCGTATACTTTCATCAAAAAATGGATCTTATTTTTTGCTTTCACCATCTCAACACTCGATTCTTTTCATTCTCCACTATCTCAAATTCCTCTTTCATGAATCCAATTTCATTTTCAATGATCAATTTTTTTTTTTCTTCAAGCTAAATAAACGGGGACCTTCCAATGATGCTTCAAATCTTATTTCTTTATGGGTTAAGGTGCAAAAATACTCCTAACGTTTTGGGCCTAGAGCAATTTTACCCATAACGTCTAAAATTGTGCAATTTTACCCCTAACGTTGGAAGCCAAGAGCAATTTTACCCCTACCGTTAATAAATTGGGTCAATTTGAGAAACAATTCATCAAACTGTCTTCTCGGTCATGAATCTTGTTATCTACACTTCATACGTGTGTCATTTTATCAGTAACAAATCACAAACATTCGTTGGGATGTAAAAAAATAAAAAAAATATACTGTCTTTTTGTACGGATTAGACAAAAAAAATTCAAAAAATCCACCGAATTTATAAATATTAATCTCAAATTCTATTATTAAATTATAAAAAACATGAAATTATTTTTTTAGAAGGAATTGTTATGCAATTGGTTCAGAGTAATGAATAAAAATATCCGTGTTTTATAATAGTGTCTGAAATTGACCCAATTTATCAACGTTAGGGGTAAAATTGCTCTTGGCTTCCAACGTTAGAGGTAAAATTGCACCATTTTAGACGTTAAGGGTAAAATTGCTTCTGGCCCAAAATGTTAGGGGTATTTTTGCACATTAACCCTTTCTTTATTAGTTGCTGATATATATTCTTCATCATGTTCGTAACTTATTTCCATTAACCATTAAATTGATTCCATCAATTATGTTTGCTTTGAACCATTGAAAAATGCACTTGCTAAACTAAACCACTAGAAAATACATTTGTTGAAATTGAACCACTAGAAATTACATTCTAAGGGTTTTTTAAGTTCTCAAATAGTTGCGTTAAAAAAAAAAGGTTCTAAAACAGTCTCGAATTGATGACTCATAGTTGTATCTTGTCCAAAAAGTTGAACCAGATGTTCATAATTCCTTATGGGTTGGTGATCCATTGAACAACTCCCTGTTTGGCCTATGCTACAAAAATAATCAATAAAAATGATACTGATGTAGACACCGAGTCGGAGGACCTGTGACGAAAACCTGTAACAAGACGGTTGAAGCGATTGGTTCCGGAAGTTTTAAAACAAAAATATATAATAAAAAGGGAAGAAGTTAATGGGAGTCGCGGTCGTCAAGTGGACGGCTCGCAAGTGCTCAGCGATGTGGTGCGAATGCCTAGCGGCAGCCGACGCGTGTCCGACGACAGTTGGACGCGCGCCCGGCAGCGCGGGGCGCACGCTTGACGTCCGCTGGGCGCGCGCGCCCGACAGCGCGGGGCGCACGCCCGACGGCCGCTGGGCGCGCACGCCCGACGGCCGCTGGGCGCGCACGCCCGGCAGCCTCTGGGCGAGCGCCCAACGGGCGTTGGGCGAACGCCCAACGGGCGTTGGGCGAACGCCCAACTGCGGTGGGCGAATGCCCAACGCATGTTGGGCGACGCCCAACTGAAGTTGGGCGTTCGCCCAACCTACTTTGGGCGACGCCCAACTTTAGCCGGGCGTCGCCCAAAGATTCCGGGATCCGTGCCTATAAAAGACACAGATCCCCATGCATTTGAAGGGGAGGAAATTTTTGGAGCTTTCTCACTCTAGACATTTTTAGAGAGAGAAAGGTAATTTTTTGGAGAAAATATTTTTTTTCCCAAAAAAAATCCAAATTTTCCAAAGTTGAATATTTTATCGAAAACACAAAAAACGCCGGAAAATCATAACTCGTGGAATCAAACGACTTCGACTGTCAGATACCGATCTTGAGGTATTATCTGAGGACTAGACTCGTTTTATTTATTTATTTATTCGTTTAATTTATTTTCTTACTTTATTTTTTAGAATATAGTTTTTATTTATTTAGTCATTTATTTATCACGTCTTATTTAATTTCCCGTATTTATTTATTTTTGTCTCGTATTAAATAAACATTCGTTTTTGTTTTGAAATAAAAAACCTCGTTTCAATATCCCAACACGAACCGTGATCCGATTCAAAGGTAGTTCGGGATTAAAAAACGTTGTAATTATAAGTTTTGAAAATATTTCGAAATAACGTTTTAAAATAAAACATCGTTTTAGGATTCTCCGTTATAGACTATGATCCTATTTGGGTAGTTCGGAGATCCAAAACGATAGAATAGATCTAATTTAAAGTGTTTGAACAAATCTGGAAACTGTTGGACTAAATCTGTAATTCTGTCTTTTATGTCACTAACAGCAGATTAGCGACGGATTTTTCCGTCGGTAATCGGCTGGAATCCGAAAATACTCTTTTAAACCCATTTCTTCAACTTTTTTTATATTTAATCTCTTATATATATATGTATAATTATGTAATATGTTAGTTAAAATTATTTTTGAGGCATTCACCTAATAATTATCTATATACTTACTTACTTTGTATATTCAATTATAATTTTCATTGTTTTGGTTTTATGGAATTATTTGTATATGTATATATAGTTGGGAAAAGTACAAAAATAAATCTTGTGGTTACACCCATTTTCGAACAACACCCATGTGGTTTAAAAGTTTACAAAGTGGTACCATGTACTTCATTCCGTTAGCAAACACATACCAAATTGACTAACGGTGTTAAAAGTCAAAAGGAAAAGAGTTAATTTGGTCCTTATATTTATTTATTTTTATAAATTAACCCTCTTATTATCTAATTATCACAAACAAACCCCAAAATAAAAAATAAAAATCAAATACACCATCTTCTCCGTTTTTTTTAATTTCTTATTTTTCTTTTCCTTATCTCTCTCCTCTTTGTTAATTTTTCCCAAGCATCGAAATCGAATCCCACCAATTCCAATTTCGAAGAACACAAAGCCACACAATTTCATCAATTCTTCACTGAGGAAGCCACTGCGGCTCTCAAATTGGTGTTCCGCAACCAAATTACCTCAGTTTTAATTTGATTTCAACTTTCAAGGATTAGAAGATGAGGCTGTTGAAGGTAGCTACTTGTAACTTGAATCAGTGGGCGATAGACTTTGATTCTAACTTAAAGAACACAAAGGACTCCGTTACTAAGGCCAAAGAAGCAGGTGCCGCTATCAGACTTGGCCCTGAGCTTGAAATCACTGGCTATGGCTGTGAAGATCATTTCTTAGAGCTCGATACTGTCACTCACGCGTAAGTTAGTTGAGTATTGAATTGGTAATTGTGAAATTCTGCTTAATTTTGGGATGATTTTGATTTTCACAGCATGTGGGAGTGCTTGAAGGAAATTCTGGTTGGGGATTATACAGATGGGATATTGTGCAGCTTCTGGATGCCTGTTATTAAAGGATCAGAGCGTTATAATTGTCAAGTTTTGTGCATTAACAGGAAAATTATAATGATTCGCCCCAAAATATGGCTTGCTAACGATGGGAATTACAGGGAGCTAAGATGGTTCACTGCCTGGAAGCAGAAAGATCAGGTTGTTGACTCTCAACTCCCATTTGACATTTCAAAGGCTGTAAATCAGGATTCAGTACCTTTTGGCTATGGTTTCATTCAGTTTTTAGATACGTAAGTTATAAGGATGTCAATTGCTGTTGAATTTCCTTTTACAGTATATGTTGCACGAAAAGTTTGATTTTAAAGCTTATCTTTTGTAATTTGAAAAATTGGAGAGAGGGAAGAGAGAGAAAGAAGAAGAAGAAAAAAAGAAATTAAAGAGAAATGAAGGAGATGGTGTAATTGATATTTATTTTTTATTTTGGGGTTTGTTTGTGATAATTAGACAATAAAGGGGTTAATTTATAAAAATAAATAAATATAAGGACCAAATTAACTCCTTTTCCTTTGACTTTTAACACCGTTAGTCAATTTGGTATGTGTTTGCTAACGGAATGAAGTACATGGTACCACTTTGCAAACTTTTAAACCACATTGGTGTTGTTCAAAAATGAGTGTAACCACAAGGTTTATTTTTGTACTTTTCCCTATATAGTTTTTGGTTTATTTAAATGGATTTAGCCATTATTGAGGATAGGATGTTTCCTATATGTTCATAAACTATTTTGGGATCCAAATTACTTTCCTTTTCTTTTAAACTTGTATAGTTTTAGTTATTTTGACATAGTTATAATTAGGATAAAAATGTATTTTGTTTAGTACTCTTTTTCTCATTTTCTTTATTATATCATATAGTATTTCTTATTCATTTTCATCTATAAATACGTCCTTATTTTTAGATAAAACTATGTATATATATATTCCTATCTTATTTTTGTATATATATGTTTATATTTCAAATATGTTTGATTGGGTAAAATTGGACCTTGATTTGTTAATTGTTGTAATTATGTTCAAGTAAGGTTCAATTGAGTGAAAAAGGGGAAAACAAACCACAAAAAGAGAGTTTAATTTGTTTGTTTAAATTAAAGCTTTTCTAGATATTCCTAAAGTGTAAATAACGTTTTCTTGTCATTTTTAAACCATTTCCAAAATATCACATGTTGAAACCTTAATTCGTTCCAACGACGGATTAAGCGAACCTTGTAATTAAAATCGTGTTGTTGTAAATAATAGAGTTTTGAATCGTTTTCTTACTCAAATGGATTTGTACAAAAATAATTGGACTTGTATGCCTAATCACGTTTTTGGAGTTAAAGTTTTTATTCCATATTTTCAAACATTCGAGTCGTTCCAACGGCGATTCGAGTCGATGTCATGTAAAGTAACGGGGTTTTAAAGCGTACCTAAATCATTCCAACGGCGATTAAGGTACGAACCATGTAAATAAACTCGTTTTTGGGGAATGAGATTAGCTTAGAGTTAGTGTATAAAGCATAAATCACCTTGTGAATAAATCAATTCTTCCTTCTCCCCCTCTCTCTCCTATGTATTTTTAATTCATGTAAATGGGTGATTCTTTACTAAAGTGGCTTTTAATGACATGCTCAAAACGGTTTTCAAAGCGAGAAAGAAAAGGTTTCAAATGAATTTTAAACTTAAAGAAATATGCGATTAATCCGTTATCGCCTAACACGCTGAGTAGGAGGCCGGTGGTTCATAACCGGGCGATATCGGGGTGCCTAGTAGCCTTTCTCCGGAAAGGAGCTAGCCTTCTCGGCTCGTACCTAAGTTTCCCGAACCCTCACCGGTCTCCCGCAAGGGATCGGTGTTCATTTTCCCATTCGTGGGTGGCGACTCTTCCATACTCCGAGCTCCGGTCCTGCCGAGCAGCTTGATTCCACGATTGGTTGCTTTCGGCGCCAATCACCGCTTACATCGCCATGAGGTGTCCACCCCCAGGTCCGCCCGGGCGAGGCCGTTCGGCACCTTGTCTAACAAGTGGCGACTCTGCTGGGGAAGCGAGAAATTTGATTCCGGAAGGCGTGTATTAAGCCCTTAACGGGGACGGATCGTATTATTTCTTTTCGTATGCATTCATAAGCATTATTGCAAACCTTTTGGGTAATTTCCGCGAAACCTCTAGCGAGAGTCCATTCGTCGCTCGAAAGAGGCTAGTGTAAGTCCCCCCTTACAGTAAGGCGCCAAAGGGTCCCCATCCATTCGTTAAGGGCGAATTTGTGCGGTCCTGTGAGGTCCCGCGATCAGCCGTGTCAGCATATAGTAGCCTTAGAAGTTGCCATAGGATTACCCGTTACTATTTTTGATGTGATGAATGAATAAATTCGTGTTTTCAAATTGCCATGATACGTGTCTAATCCTAAAATACATAAAGAAAATGAAACGAGACGTTAATATATACTCTTAAACCGATATACAAACTACCCCAAAGCATCGAAACGATTCGAACTAAAGACGACTTAGTCATCTCGTATGAATGAACTTGTGCGGCCCGCCTGGTCCCTTTCCATGTCCCGAAGAAGGCACATGTTCAGGATATATGTTATGACGTAAGCACGTATTAGTGTGAATCGGTTTGGTATTAAGGATAGTTATATCTCGATTCAAAAGACTATATTAACGATAGTCGTTATTCACATTCTTTAAATAGGTTGGGATAAAACGAAATTATGACAAAACAAAAACAAAGAACATTTCTGTTTCGAATGACCCCGTTGTAACGTAAAGAGTTTCGCAAACGTGGCCCGTCCCTTCCGAATAAAAGACGAGCTCTTACGTTATGCCTTGTGTTGTTCTTAAGAGAAATGGATGTATCCGCAAAAGTGACTAAGAAAATAAAAGAAAAGAAAAATAAAAACGACCAAAATCGTTCCGTATCTACGATATATGTCAATCCCGAGAGTAGTTAAAGAAAATGAACCAATGCCGTTGAATACGTGCCTCGAACTGGTATATACACCGTTTAAAATCACGAAGCCGAATTGAGCTAAATCGCATGATTGCACCATATGGACGAGACTGTGGGTTTGACTAATGGCTCGATCATTTCGACCGTTACCAAAACTACAAGAAATATGGCCTGATCTGCGTGTTTGCTTAACTCGCGTCTAAATGAAAAAGAACGGTAATATCCCTGCTTCGAATAAGCATGCGATTAAACGAAACGTTGATTTTCTATAACCACGCTAGGATGATATATCCCGTAAATTGGAAGAAATAAAGAGTTGTTATTAGCCGAAAGATTATCGTGCGCTCAAATAAGACTCACCGTCTTTTCACGTAGCAAAAACGAGCAAACGGATTCTTAACGCTAAAAACAAACACGTTACGCGATGAGTCTGTTCCTTAAAAGTGCTTTCATCACTAAATAAACACGTGGTTACGTCTCTCGATAGATCCAAAAGATCCCGTCGTAATCCAAAAATCGAGACTCGAACCCACGCAAATAAAAGGGAACGAGTCATTGTCAATAACGAACGATTGAACCAGAAGAATAACTCGTACCACGTCTAAATCCGAGATACGCTCAAAAGGGAGTCAAAACCCAAACTAATGCGTTTCGCAAAATGACAAAAGACGAGTTATTCAAAAGGGCAATCCATTTGGTCAATATCTTAGTCACTGAACGCTGATACGTTAAAACGAACTGTATTGTCTGATGGATGATTTACTTTTCCGCAATAATCGACGGCATCACGCGTCCCCTGGACCGCAATGTGAGCCCCAAACCAAAATCCTAAGAAAGAGACTTGGACCATCGAGTGTGTGGAGGAATAAGGGTGGAAGAGAGATGATGTGATACGTGTAATTAGACTGACGTTTGTTCTTCTTATCTTATATATCCGTAAATAAATAAACGCACACACCACGAATCATGCATACATACTAATGGACGCCGTTCACGCAGACTTCATCATTAAGCGGTTGTGGTTCCGCGAGAGTAATCGGCTAGTCAGGAAGTTTGATCAGTTATGGATCGTCAGTTCCGAATCAGCAGTTGTAACGTCCGAATCATCGTTGTCCGAATCAGCTCAGTCTTCGGTCAGTATGTCTACGCCAGATGAGAGAATATCAGGGTTAGAAAGAGTGGTAAACAACCTCAACGATCAGTTAACCGCAATTTTAGTCCAGCTGGACGAGCTTACAATTAAGAGTAACAAGAGTGGCAGTAAACCAGCTAAGAGCATTGTGAGCACGGGTCCCCGTTTTGGAAATAACTATCAGGATTGCGTAACAAGCAGTTTGGGAAAGAGAAAACAAAGGGAAGAGGAATGGAAGCAGCACATCACTCAGGAAGTGCATGATCTATGCGGGGTAGGCTCTGGGAGTCAGGATTTTTATAACTTGAAGAACTGCTTATCGGCAACTGCTTTGCCTTTGAAATTCCAGCTCCCGAACATGAAGAAGTTCGATGGAACTGAGGATCCTACCGCCCATGTGAACCAATATGTGGCAGCAATGAAACATATAATTCTGACGGAGGAACAAATCCTAGGGTTGTTCAGCGCCTATCTGGAAGGAGTTGCCCTCATGTGGTTTCATGCATTGCCACTAGGAACGAAGAGAGATTGGAAAGAACTAGTGAAAGTATTCATCACCCAATATAGCTTCAACACTACGTTTGAGGTTACTTTGAGGGAGCTAGAGAGCACCAAGCAGCAGGCTGGGGAGTCTTTGTCCGACTTTGTGAGTAGGTGGAGAGCTAAGGCAGCAGTTATGAAACAAAAGCCGTCGGAGCAGGATCAGATCCGGGTGGTAATCAGCAACACTTTGCCATATGTTAAGAATGAGTTGCGGTGCATGCCTTTCACCAATTTTAATCAGATGTATGGCTACCTTTTGACAGTTGAGGGGGATAGAGAGCCGAAAAGAGCTTGTACTAACTGGACGAAGTCGGGGTATAGTGCCAGAGGGCCAAGTACTAATATAGAACCTACCGCAGTGAAAGTGCTTGAACTTAACGCTATCGGGAAAAGGCAGTTCGCTCAATTTGATCTGACCTATGCAAAAGTTTTCGAACGATTGCAGAAAAAGGATTTGCTGAAAGCCCTTACTCCCAAGAACAAGACAGGACCCACACCACGGATGATAACCATGGGGTATTGCGAGTTCCATAGTAACTACGGGCACACCATTGAAAATTGTGAGAGGCTAAAGCATGAGATCCAGGATCTGATTGATAAAAAGAAAATAGTCGACCCATCGTCAGTAAACCCTCCCCTTAGGGTGAGCGCAATTGGATCTGGGTTGGAAGAGAGCTTTGTGGTGGAGTCATTCTGCGAGTTTAAGGAGGAGCTGTTGGACTCCAATGAGAAAAGAAATGTGGGAAATGGTTTATACGTGTCTGTTTTGGAGGAAGAGCCAACAGAAGAAGTGATGGACGATAGAACTAAAACTGAGGAAACCGAGAAAGTATCATCTCGGAGGATCATGCCTGTGTTGAAATCGTTTAGTGGGGTAGAAGACCCCGAAGCTCATTTGTATGGATACGTATGTGCTATGTTTGGGGAGTCATACAAAGTGGAAAAGGTCGCTCCATGGTTCTATCTTTCGCTGGTGGGCGAACCTTTGAAGTGGTTTCAATCGCTACCTGACTCGACTAAGCATGATTGGTCACTGATGTCAAGCTTGTTTTTGATGAAGTACCGAAGAGATAAAACACAGGCAGGGGAACATAGCGCGATGCAAATTGGGCCTATCAAACGTCCGTTTCCGACGGTCAGCAAGTATAATGAAGGCAAGGACCCCATGGAGCACTTTCATTTTTACCTATCCGCTATGGGTCCTTTGGGCTTCAAAGAGGACGAAATCATGAGTTTGTTTTGCAACTCGTTGGCGGGAGAGTCACTAGTGTGGTATATGTCTCTTCCGATGAACGTTAAAGTGAATTGGGCTGAAATGACTAAGAGATTCATCAAGAAGTACACCGCAGGGGGATACCCAGAGGAAGTGCCGATGTTACCCGATGAGGAGACACCTGAGGCGGTGTTAACCATGGCTAAGTACAAAGGAGGTGAGAACCCCATCGACCACATAAACTATTTCCGTGCCTACATGTTTGATGCAGGACTCTATCGAAGTGAGTTGGTTCAGCATTTTCCAAAGACACTCGTAGGAGAAGCTTTGATGTGGCACCGAATGCTCTCGGCAAAGGCAAAAGGGGACTGGGGGTCCCTCATGGAGGCTTTCGTGCAGAGATATGAGATGCACATCCCGTGGACTGGGTCATTGGAAGATTTAGAAAGGATCAAGCAATTTCCCGAGGAAGCATTCGTGGATTATGCTAGGAGATGGAGGTTCAAGTATGCCTTATGTCGGGTCACCTTGAGCGATCGGGAGCAACTCATGTGTATCCGAAGGGGTGCTATTCCACTCATCGTTAGAAGAATGAATGGAGTGTTCCTCAGGGACTATGAAGAACTGATAGGCTGGGCTCGGTATGGATCGTCGGACCCTTCCTACGTAAATCCGAACGTCCCTCACGTAATGGATCTGATGGTCGTGGATATTTGGGGAAGTTCCTCCGACGAGGAGGGTATCAATCTGAGAGTTCCGATCAACATCTGGGATGAGTCTGATGATGAGCTGGAAATGGCTGCTAGCACCGAAGGAAAGATTCTGCCAGGTTTTGAGATCTTCAATGATGTTACCGACTGGGGCAAAGGAGAAGCAAGCTGTTTCATCGAGGAGATCATGATGTTAGATCTTAATGCCGAGGAGCAGGTGATCACTATTAAGGCAACTGTGGGAGCGGTGGACGAGCCCAGTACCTCCAAGGCTTATGAGAAACCCGAGAACCCCGATGATGAAAATTGTATTACTGCTTTATTTGAATCCGATGATGTACTCACCAACACTATCAATGAAATGAATTCTGATTTTGCTTACTTGCTTGATGTTGATCGTGATCATTCCATGCATTCTCATTCATATAACATGCCTACATTTGAAATCAATACAATAGAAATGTCAACTTTCAATCTTGGCACGGATGAAAATCCTAAACTTATACAAATTGCTCAAGAATTAACTATTGAAGAGAGGAAAGAATTTGAGAGAATAATTAAAAAATATGAAATAGTGTGTGCTTGGACATAAGAAGACATGCCAGGAATTGATCAATCAATCGTGACTCACCGTATTCCAACATACCCCGATGCTAAGCCCGTGAAACAGAAACTCCGACGCATGAGACCAGAATGGGCAGATAAGATCAGAGAATAAGTGAAGAAGAAGTTAGAAGCAGGGTTCATCGAAGTAATCGACTATCCCCCTTGGGTCGCAAATGTAGTGCCCATCGCAAAGAAGGACGTCAAAGTAAGAATGTGCGTCGATTATAGAGATCTTAACAAGGCGTGCCCCAAAGATGAATTCGCGTTGCCTCATATCGACGTGTTAATCGACAGTGCAGCATCGAGCGTCTTACACACGAATGTGGATGGTTTCATGGGTTACATGCAAGTTCAGATGGTCGAGAAACACAAAGCAAAAACCTCGTTCACAACTGAGTGGGGGAACATACTGCTATAGGGTGATGCCGTTTGGTTTGAAAAATGCCGGGGCAACTTACCAGCGAATGGCTACGGAACTGTTCCATGATATGATACACAAAGAGGTAGAGGTTTATGTGGATGACATGATGGTCAAGTCAGAGATGAGAGAGGGGCATTTCGCGGCACTTGAGAAGTTTTTGGCCCGAATCGCAGAATTCAAGCTAAGGTTAAACCCGAAGAAATGCTTCTTTGGCGTTTCATCGGGGAAAATCTTAGGCTATGTGATCAGTAATAAGGGAATTGAAGTAGATCCCGACAAAGTAGGCCATACGAGAAATGCCGGCACCAAAGAATGAGAAAGAAGTGAGAGGATTTCTGGGGCAGGTTCAGTATATCAGTCGGTTCATAGCACGACTCACTGCGATCTGCGAGCCGATCTTTAAGTTGCTACGAAAAGATCAACCCACGGTTTGGAATGATAAGTTCCAGCAAGCATTAGAGAGTATCCAGAACTATTTGTCTAATCCACCGGTTCCGAGACCGCCTAAACTTGGAAACCCGCTTCTCCTCTATGTAGCAATTGAAGAGCGATCTATTGGGGCAATGCTAGCCTAAGAAGGGGACACCGGTGTGGAGCACGCGGTGTATTATCTGAGTAAGAAGTTCCTGGAATACGAGCTTAAGTATAACATGATCGAAAAGACGTGCGTAGCGGTAGTATGGTTAACGAAGAAACTGCGACACTATTTTCAATCCTACAAAGTGATCATTATTTTCCGGATGGATCCTGTGAAGTATCTGTACCCAGTGACGAATCCAGGATTTATAGGTAGTGGGGGCAAACTCTTTCTTTTACATTAACATTTTTACCAATTGCTTGTTTAGTGAGCGATCAACTCTTTTCTAGTGGAGTATTTTTTTATAGCTAAAGTTTATGAATAATCTGTTGTAATAGATAATAAAATAAGTGCGTGTTTGATAGCTTATTTTCATGCTCCTTGTTTGGCTTTTCACTTCAAAATGGAAAGTTTTAGGTATTTAGTTAGTAACCTCATATTTGCATTTTACCTATGAAAATTAGTCTATTACAAAAGCAGAGAATCAATTTTTTCAAACAACAACAACAAATAACAGTTAAAACAAACAGATTCTAAGTTAGTTAAACATATAATTTAATTCAGCATATAATTTAGTTAACCATTTAATAAGTTAATCGGGTTAAATGCACCATTGGTCACTGAAACTTACATGGTTGTCTCAAAATAGTCACTCAATTTCTATTTGTCTAAATAAAATCACTCAACTTTGAGTTTGGTCTCAATTAGGTTACTCTGACCATTTTAGTGATTAAAAAGCATTGGAATGATGACATATGTGACACGTGTGCATGAGTCAACTCAAATCTCTAACCGAAACGACATATAATATCCGCGTGTCGGTTATTTTTATGAAAAAAAAACTAAATTTTATTTTTTTTTCATAAAAATAACCGATATGTGATAGCAATGTGACGCATACGTGGATGTCATGTGTCGTTTTGGTCAAAGATTTGAGTTGACTCATGTAGACATGTCACGTATGTCATCATTTCGATGCTTTTTAATCACTGAAATCGGCAGAGTGACCTAATCGAGACAAAACTCAAAATTAAGTGATTTTATTAAAATAAAATGAAATTGAATGACTATTTTGAGATAACTATATAAGTTCAGTGACCAATAGTGCATTTAACCCCAAGTTATTCATATCATAAGTTTACGAGTAAATATTAAAAAGTTGGTTTATGATTGAAATATTAGAAGTTGCTACTAGTAGTTTGGGTGATTATGATGCTAATGGTCCTGATTTTAGTAGCCATGTGAAGCTTTATATATACAGAAACGACATCGCTTGGTTTAAAATACAAGACAATTACGAATATATCCCTGCTTTTTTATTTATCATACAGAAACAGCGTCGTTTGATCTAAAATAAATACAAGAGAATTACCATTATATCCCTCATTTCTATTCATCTCCTACCTTGCGACAACAGAAGCTTTCCCAGCAGCAGCAATGGCGTTTCATAGGGGGCAAAGTCCAAAACTTAAAAAATTAATACATATGATTTTATTTCTTTATAGATCTCAGTGGGGGCAAGTGCCCCCATTGCCCCCACTGTAGATTCGTCCCTGTCTGTACCGAACTCCGTCTCTAACAGGAAAGCTAGCCCGATGGTTGTTGCTTTTGTCCGAATTTGATATCGAATATGTAACGAAGAAGGTTATCAAGGGGAGAGCCGTAGCAGAATTTCTGGCCAACCAACCTCTGAACGCAGAAGAGGAAGAGATAAACTATGATTTCCCCGATGAGCACTTGAACACAATAGAAGTTATACCGTGGAAAATGTTCTTCGATGGAGCAGTTAATTCGAATGGAGCCGGAGTATGAGTGCTACTTATCTCACCAGAAGGAGAAAGGATTCCAATGGCAAAAAAGTTATCCTTCCCTCTCACCAATAATATGGCCGAATATGAAGCGTGCATCTATGGGTTGGAGTCGTTAGCAGCAATGGGAGCATCATATGTTGAGATTTGGGGTGACTCAAAACTGATTATCAAACAAGCGCAGGGAAACTGAGAAGTAAGGGAAGAAAGGTTGCGTCCATACCTAGACCAGTTGGAGGGATTAGCGCAGAAATTCAGCGAATGTCGTTTTTATCACATTCCTCGAGCACAGAACCAGGCAGCGGATGCTTTGGCCACTTTGGTGTCAGTATGGGATAACCCTCGGAACCTTGCCTCGAAGCCTTTGGTGTGGAGGAGGTCCCACAAACCGTGCTATGAAGATGTAATGCTATTGGGAACAGATGAAAAGCCTTGGTATTTCGATATCATAAACTTCATGAAAAGTGGGGCATACCCGGCTGAATCAGAACTTAGGGATCAGGCTGTGATTAGGAGGTTAGCTCATCAGTTCATCATCCACAATGACTTGCTTTACAAAAGACACGCCGATGGTTTACAATTGAGGTGCTTGGATGCGGGAGAAGCCCGTGAGGCAATGGAGTCAGTACACTCGGGAATTTGTGGGGCCCATATGGGAGGAGCAGTATTGGCAAAGAAAATCATAAGGCAAGGCTTCTATTGGCTCACCATGGAAAGAGATTGTCACGAGTATGCGAAGAAATGCCATGATTGTCAAATCCACGGAGATTATAATCACTTACCAGCTATGGAATTGCACGTATTAGCGCCCATTTGGCCGTTTGCGGCTTGGGGCATTGATATCATCGGGGAGGTGAGGCCTAATGCGTCAAATGGACATAAATTCATTACAGTCGCCATTGATTACTTCACCAAGTGGGTAGAGGCAGAATCATTTAGCAAGTTGGGGTCTAAACAGATGAGGAAGTTCATCGAAAAGCACTTGATCACCAGGTTCGGAGTGCCTCATCACATGATCACGGATAATGGGGTCCAATTTCAAGGAGAAGTGAAAAGTCTATTCCAAGAATACGGTATTGAGCATCATAGGTCTTCTCCATATCGCCCGCAAGCTAACGGGGCAGTAGAAGCGGCAAATAAGAACCTTAAGAGGATCCTTGTAAAGACAGTGGAGTCGCATCGGAATTGGCATAAGCAGCTTCCACTTGCTTTGTGGGCCTATCGCACCACCATTAGAACATCTACCGGGGCAACGCCGTTCTCCTTAGTATATGGTGCGGAAGCCGTTCTCCCAATTAAGATTGAAAAGCGATCGTTGAGAATCGCAGTAGAAGCAGAGATTCCTGAGACAGAATGGGTGAAGAAGTGGTGTGAGCAGTTGGCATTGGTGGACGAGAAAAGAATGGAGGCCCTTTACCATGTGCAGTTATATCAGAGAAGGATGGCCCGAGCCTTCAATAAAAAGGTCAAGGCCATCCCTATCAAAGAAGGGGACCTGGTGCTGAAACAGATCCGAGTGACGCACACCGACCCTAGGGGCAAGTTCAGGCCAAACTGGGAAGGGCCATTCCTCGTGAAGAAAATCCTAAGCAAAGGGGCGGTTAAGCTTACTACTATGGACGTCATGGAGTTCTCCGAACCTACCAATCTGGATAGGCTTAAAAAATACTTTTCGTAAAAAAAAAGAAAAAAAAGAAATGAAAATTCCCGATAGGTTGAAAACCCGCAAAGGGCGACCTATGCAACAATAAGGGACATCCCAATGGGTGAAAACCCGAAAGGGCACTCATTTGAAAATTCCGGGATAGTAAAAGGGGTGATGAAAAATCGCTGGGATCTGAAAACCGAAAAAGGCGGATCCTGGTAACAGTAGTTATATTTTGAGCAATTATGAGAATAATGTATAAGCGGCTAAGTATTTCTGTTGTTTGTAAATAAATAAAGGCATGAATATATTTGAAGAGAATGATTGGAATTATTATGATCGACTGAATGCATGGGATTGTAAGTCATGAGTTATACATTTCTTTTCCCCACCACCAAATAAAAAGCCTACCCAAATATCTTTTTCACATATACCCGCCATACATCACGGTAGTACTAATAAAGTTGTAAACCGAAATAATGACGGGACTATCAATGAGAAGGAATCCCAAAGTCCCAAAAGCCCTCAAACGAATCAAAGCCTTCGAAGTAAGGTTCCCCCTCCTCGGTAACTCGGCGACTCTCCACCGCAATCCGCAAACTCCCCTCAGCAGCTCGCCGGGCTTCTATATCCACACGGCTCCTCTCCTCGGCTGCTCGGCCTCGCTCCTCCCAGTTGGAGCACTCATCCTCCCTATCCCGACAACGACGTCCGATCTGAGCGTCAGCATCCAGTAGCCACTCCCCTTGCCCAACCGCCACGTTCTCCTGTAATCTTCGGTCAATAGAATGGAGGTCTCCCTGTAAAGAAAATAGGAGGGAAGCAATGTAAAAAAAAAGAAGAGGAAAAGAGAGAAAAATATTCATTCATAATCATGTGCATACATATCACTACACTAGGTCATACCATAAAAATATTCACCAGGTGATGGGCGTGACTCAAGTCAAGCCGCATGCAGAAATACTCGGATAGCTCCAAGAAATCCGTGCGAGTTTAGGCAGGCTCCGATAGGTAAATTAAAATTCGATCAATGGGCACAGGCCCCGCTATGGACTGTGGTCTACGGCATTATCAATGGGCACAGGCCCCGCTACGGACTGCGGTCTACGGCATCATCAATGGGCACAGGCCCCGCTACGGACTGCGGTCTACGGCATCATCAATGGGCACAGGCCCCGCTACGGACTGCGGTCTACGGCATCATCAATGGGCACAGGCCTCGCTATGGACTGCGGTCTACGACATCATCAATGGGCACAGGCCCCGCTACGGACTGCGGTCTACGGCATCATCAATGGGCACAGGCCCCGCTACGGACTGCGGTCTACGGCATTATCAATGGGCACAGGCCCCGCTACGGACTGCGGTCTACGGCATCACCAACGGGCACAGGCCCCGCTACGGACTGCGGTCTACGGCATCATCGATAGGCACAGGCCCTGCTACAGACTTCAGTCTACGGCCTCATCGACTCCAGTCAAATGCAGACGATCCTGGTAAAAAGAAGCGACTGCGGTCACAAACTCTCGGACGAGTGATAAAGCCCAAATATCAAAGTGACTGCGGTAAAAAACTCTCGGACGAGTGATAAAGCCCAAATATCAAAGTGACTGCGGTCAAAAACTCTCGGACGAGTGATAAAGCCCAGCTATCATCAACAAAGGACGCCTGCAATCGATGTAGAGATTAGGGTCGAACGGATGATTTGGAGATGTGCAAACGAAAGGACGCCTGCGATCGATGTATAGATTAGGGTCGAATGTTCGATTTGGAGATCTACAATACAAGAAAACGCCTGCGATCGATATAGAGATTAGGGTCGAATGATTGATTTCGAGATATGCGAACGAAAGAATTTTACCTGCGGTTGATTTAGAAACTAGGGTAGCTGGAAAGAGCAATCTTACCTGCGGTTGATTTGGAGACTAGGGTAGCTAGAAAGAGCAACTTTACCTGCGGTTGATTCAGAGACTAGGGTAGCTGGAAAGAGCAATTTTACCTGCGGTTGATTTAGAGACTAGGGTAGCTGGAAAGAGCAATTTTACCTGCGGTTGATTTGGAAACTAGGGTAGCTAAAAAGAGCAACTTTACCTGCGGTCAATTTAGACTAGGGTCGCTGGAAAGAGCAATTTTACCTGCGGTTGATTTAGAAACTAGGGTAGCTGGAAAGAGCAATTTTACCTGCGGTTGATTTGGAGACTAGGGTAGCTAGAAAGAGCAACTTTACCTGCGGTCGATTTAGACTATGGTCGCTAGAGAGAGCAATGTTACATGCGGTCGATTTAGACTAGGGTCGCTAAAGAGAGCAATTTTACCTGCGGTTGATTTGGAAACTAGGGTAACTAGAAAGAGCAACTTTACCTGCGGTCGATTTAGATAGAGCTATATACCTACGGTCGATTTAGAGACTAGGGTCGCCGGAAGGAGCGTTCGTCTGCAGTCGATTCAGAGGCAAGGATGGGACAACCAAGGCGAAGATCGAAGACAAGGCCGGGGCATGCGGCATGGAGATCAGGTATTCTTTCTCCTACTCTATACGTGTCTTTTACTTTAATATATTTACATTGCATGTGTTGCGTTAGCAAAAAATGTTTTCAAAACGCACACATCACTGTCAAAATAGGAAAGTAGGGGCAACTGTAGACATCGAGTCGGAGGACCTGTGACGAAAACCTGTAACAAGACGGTCGAAGCGGTTGGTTCCGGAAGTTTTAAAACAAAAATATATAATAAAAAGGGAAGAAGTTAATGGGAGTCGCGGTCATCAAGTGGACGGCTCGCAAGTGCTCAGCGACGTGGTGCGAACGCCTAGCGACAGCCGACGCGTGTCCGACGACAGTTGGACGCGCGCCCGGCAGCGCGGGACGCACGCTTGACGTCCGCTGGGCGCGCGCGCCCGACAGCGCGGGGCGGACGCCCAACGTAGTTGGGCGAACGGGCGACGCCCAACTTTAGCCGGGCGTCGCCCAAAGATTCCGGGATCCGTGCCTATAAAAGGCACGGATCCCCATGCATTTGAAGGGGAGGAAATTTTTGGAGCTTTCTCACTCTAGACATTTTTAGAGAGAGAAAGGTAATTTTTTGGAGAAAATATTTTTTTTCCCAAAAAAAATCCAAATTTTCCAAAGTTGAATATTTTATCGAAAACACAAAAAACGCCGGAAAATCATAACTCGTGGAATCAAACGACTTCGACTGTCAGATACCGATCTTGAGGTATTATCCGAGGACTAGACTCGTTTTATTTATTTATTTATTCGTTTAATTTATTTTCTTACTTTATTTTTTAGAATAAAGTTTTTATTTATTTAGTCATTTATTTATCACGTCTTATTTAATTTCCCGTATTTATTTATTTTTGTCTTGTATTAAATAAACATTCGTTTTTGTTTTGAAATAAAAAACCTCATTTCAATATCCCAACACGAACCGTGATCCGATTCAAAGGTAGTTCGGGATTAAAAAACGTTGTAATTATAAGTTTTGAAAATATTTCGAAATAACGTTTTAAAATAAAACATCGTTTTAGGATTCTCCGTTATAGACTATGATCCTATTTGGGTAGTTCGGAGATCCAAAATGATAGAATAGATCTAATTTAAAGTGTTTGAACAAATCTGGAAACTGTTGGACTAAATCTGTAATTCTATCTTTTCTGTCACTAACAGCAGATTAGAGACGGATCTTCCGTCGGTAATCTGCTGGAATCCGAAAATACTCTTTTAAACCCATTTCTTCAACTTTTTTGATATTTAATCTCTTATATATATATGTATAATTATGTAATATGTTAGTTAAAATTATTTTTGAGGCATTCACCTAATAATTATCTATATACTTACTTACTTTGTATATTCAATTATAATTTTCATTGTTTTGGTTTTATGGAATTATTTGTATATGTATATATAGTTTTTGGTTTATTTAAATGGATTTAGCCATTATTGAGGATGAGATGTTTCCTATATGTTCATAAACTATTTTGGGATCCAAATTACTTTCCTTTTCTTTTAAACTTGTATAGTTTTAGTTATTTTTACATAGTTATAATTAGGATAAAAATGTATTTTGTTTAGTACTCTTTTTCTCATTTTCTTTATTATATCATATAGTATTTCTTATTCATTTTCATCTATAAATACGTCCTTATTTTTAGATAAAACTATGTATATATATATTCTTATCTTATTTTTGTATATATATGTTTATATTTCAAATATGTTTGATTGGGTAAAATTGGACCTTGATTTGTTAATTGTTGTAATTATGTTCAAGTAAGGTTCAATTGAGTGAAAAAGGGGAAACCAAACCACAAAAAGAGAGTTTAATTTGTTTGTTTAAATTAAAGCTTTTCTAGATATTCCTAAAGTGTAAATAACGTTTTCTTATCATTTTTAAACCATTTCCAAAATATCACGTGTTGAAACCTTAATTCGTTCCAACGACGGATTAAGCGAACCTTGTAATTAAAATCGTGTTGTTGTAAATAATAGAGTTTTGAATCGTTTTCTTACTCAAATGGATTTGTACAAAAATAATTGGACTTGTATGCCTAATCACATTTTTGGAGTTAAAGTTTTTATTCCACATTTTCAAACATTCGAGTCGTTCCAACGGCGATTCGAGTCGATGTCATGTAAAGTAACGGGGTTTTAAATCGTACCTAAATCGTTCCAACGGTGATTAAGGTACGAACCATGTAAATAAACTCGTTTTTGGGGAATGAGATTAGCTTAGAGTTAGTGTATAAAGCATAAATCACCTTGTGAATAAATCAATTCTTCCTTCTCCCCCTCTCTCTCCTATGTATTTTTAATTCATGTAAATGGGTGATTCTTTACTAAAGTGGCTTTTAATGACATGCTCAAAACGGTTTTCAAATCGAGAAAGAAAAGGTTTCAAATGAATTTTAAACTTAAAGAAATATGCGATTAGTCCATTATCGCCTAACACGCTGAGTAGGAGGCCGGTGGTTCATAACCGGGCGATGTCGGGGTGCCTAGTAGCCTTTCTCCGGAAAGGAGCTAGCCTTCTTGGCTCGTACCTAAGTTTCCCAAACCCTCACCGGTCTCCCGCAAGGGATCGGTGTTCATTTTCCCATTCGTGGGTGGCGACTCTTCTATACTCCCAGCTCCGGTCCTACCGAGCAGCTTGATTCCACGATTGGTTGCTTTCGGCGCCAATCACCGCTTACGTCGCCATGAGGTGTCCACCCCCCGGTCCGCCCGGGCGAGGCCGTTCGGCACCTTGTCTAACAACTGATAATTTAACATGGTTCGCCCTTAATTTTAGTTACATCTACGACCAAACTCGAGAATAAATTATTCCACTATAAAATAGTAGGCGTACAAAGAGAGCATTCTCTAGAAAATTTTCTAAAGTTACAACAATATGAGATAAAGTAAAAATAGTAGCACTCATGTGTTTTCCAAAAATAACTATCTTACTATTTTGTCACTCTCCGAATTAATTAAACTACCCTCCTAAAAAACTCGGTTAATTCTCCTAATCGAAGAATCCTCACTCAAGCTTTTACTCTCTCTTTTCTCAAATGAATGTGTAATGTGGTATCCACCCTTAACATTTTATAGTGTCAAGGGTAAGGATTTAGCCAACAAGAGTAATTACTCTTGTTGGATGGAATTGAATGCGCTGACATTCAATTAATAATTAATAAAAAAAATTTAAATATGGATCCCTCATGTGAAAGGGATATCATGCTTAACAATTCTACCATCCCAATTACATGAGGGCCTTGTTACTCATGTAGCCATTCGATAGTATTCAAACTTTTCCTGTGGTAAGAGCTTTATTAACAGGTCAGATCCATTTCATCGGTATAGATCTTATCAAGCTGTGGCAACTTCATCTCCAGCACATCCCTGATATAATGATATCTGACATCAATATGTTTTGATCTGGAATGGAAAGAGGTGTACTTTCCAAGGTGAATAACATTCTAACTATCACAAAATATATAGTTGATAATTTTCTTGATGAAAGCCAAACTCATTGAAGAACTTCTTCATCCAGGACAATTATTTATACGCTTCTGTTGCTGCAATGAAGTCTGCTTTAGTTGTGGAAAGTGCAACACACTTCTGTAATCTTGGCTTTCATGACATAACCCACTCTATAAATTTAATTAGGTAACTTGATATCAACTTTGTGTGTCAATATCTCCAGCCATATCTTCACCCGTGTAGCCAACTAACACATATTCGGTGTCTCCAAAACATAAGCACATTTTGGATGGTCCGCGAAGATACCTGAATATCCATTTGACAGCTTCTCAATGTTCCTTTCCTAGATTTGAAAGGAATATACTGACAACGTTGACTGCATATGTAATATTTGGTTGTGTGCATCGTATGTAAGGATGTAAATGGGGCGGGGATTACCCGTCCCCGACGGGGCACGAGTAATCCTCGCCCTGTTTTATTATGGGGCGAGGATTACCCATTCCCGATGGGACATGAGTAATCCCCGCCTCGTTTTATTATGGGGTGGGGATGGGGACTAATATGTGCCCCGTTAGCGGGGATGGGAAAAGGTATCCCCGTCCCGCGGGAATCCCCAAACTGATTTAGAGAAAACGAAGATGTAGTGATCTGAAGTAGTCTTCTTGTAGTCTTGCTCCTTATAACTGATTTAAACTTATTGTACCATTATCGTGGTTCTTGCTTTAAGCCGAAGAGACTTTGGTCAATCTACTACACCATCATTTTTCTACCACTTCAAAAAGTGAATCCACCAATTAGTATATTACTTTTTTACCCTCTTAAATTTTATTTTCTTCAACCTTCTATCACCTTCATCCTCATTCTTTGTCCTTCATTTATTCCTTATGCATATCTATCTAACTCTCCTTTCTCTCTCCAACTCAAGCAAGGAAAACAAATCAACTTCTTCTATAGGAAAAAAAATGGAGGATTCCAAGGATTTTTCTTCTCCTCCACTTCCTTTTCTAGCCTCCATTATAGGGATCTTCAATTTTAGTTTTGGATGGCCAATCACAATCTCAAAACGACAAAAATCATCTTCGCCATGTGGAGTCAATGTCTACTTTCCCTTCCGGATAATGGTTTTTTTGGTCAATCATAAAAAATCCATACTTCTTGTGTGATAAATCCTACCTTCCTTCAACACTTCTAGTATCTCTCTGATTTCCTTTTCATTATAAAACAAACCCTCTAATTTTCGTCTTTTCCATTTCCCAAATTATGTCTTCAATGATTTCTTATGGGAAAATTCTCAAATTAGAGATGGAGAATTTTAAGTCTTACAAGGGCTTTCAGATCGTGGCGGCTATGGCTATACAAGCATGGTAATTAAGAGATGCCCTAAATCTTGTATGATTAGTCGACAAGGTCGATGAAAAGGGCCACTTATTGCTGTTATGAAAATGCATCAAAGATAGTATCTGATCTCCATGCGATGCGGCATTCTGACGTCTACGTCTAAGCTCTCAAGGACTCGGATTTCTCTAGCCCTTTTAAGGACTTCACCGCCATAATTGGCCTTAATGGAGTTGGTAAGTCCAATCTAATGGATGCAATTAGCTTATTGCTCGGTGTTTGAACAAGTCCATATTATTTAACTATTATTTATTTATTTATTTGTGGTGAAATTAGGGTGGAGTGACAATGATATGGGATTTGACTGTGGTTGGATGGGATGTGACATGTAAAGAAGAGTTCATACTAGATGATGAAGGTTTATATAGATTTCTACTACGAAAATAAAAGGAAAAAAATAATAATTGGAGAAAGTATAAGGAGATCTTTTTATATTGATCATACTAACCTCTAAGGTAATTGCTCTTCTCAATGGAAATATTATGCGCCTCATATGTCCGAATATGAATGGCCCCTAAAGGAGCTACCGCGTGGAAAGACCCCAATATAGTGGGTTCTTTAATGATGTAAGGAAAAGATTAAGCCATGGCAAATCAAAGTAAGGAAATGATATCAATCAATTCGAATAGAACGCGCAAGAAGTCAGATTAAAGTATTTATTTGAGTTTCCAATTTAAAATCTTGTTACCTCAATGTCTATTTTTTTTAAGATTCATTCATGAGTCATGGATATTTAGTTTTTAGAGAGAGAATGATATAAATGAAGGAGAACAAAAGATATGAACAATGAGAGGGAGATTAAAGAGAAGTAGGAGGAGGATAAAAAATAAAAGAGAGAGTTATAAAGTGGATATTAAAACTTTTGAGGATAAAAAAGTATTTTCCTATTAGGTGGGGGGTCAATTTTTGAGTTTTAGAGAGGTCAAACCGATGATGTGTTGCATTTAACAGGGTTGGGCAGTCATTTTTTGATCATGCACACCATAGTGGAAAGTCATCCATAAAGTCATGCATTTTAGTGTGCAAAATTGAAAATTATACACCAAAGTGTGATACAAGGGAAATGTTGTATGCCACATATGTAGTTTACCCGAAGTAAAAGGGCAAAAGAAACGATGGAGATTTGGGAAACACTTGGGCATATAATTCCTTAGGAATTTTTTTAGGGTTTGTGATGTTTCATATATTATCTTATAACGTTCTTAATTTCTTCAATAAAAGTCTTCTCCTCCCTTGTGGATGTAGGTACAATTGACTGAACTATGTAAATATTGTGTTTTGAGTTATCTTGTAATTTCCTTTTCGCATATCAAACTTATTTTAATCAATATTTGCTCCAATATAATTCCTAACAAATGGTATTGAAATCTTGTTTTGATGGTTAATATTTCAAGACAATAACAATATGGTTTTGTCAATGAAGTTTGATATTGAGAAATTTATAGATCAATAAAATTTACAAAAACTCAATATCAGCTCATTCTCATTCAAAATGGAAGGGAAAAACCGTTTCTGGGGGGAGGAGAAAAGTAAAAAGTATGTTACCATGATGGAAGAGTAGTGGGAAGAAGAAGAAGATAAAAGACGCTAACAACTATGTTTCTTTATCCATCGAACGAAAGTGGTAAATAAAGTCGTGAAAGAAACTACCATCGCCGTTGGGGTTGCTTTATATGACTAAATCAGTCACAAATAAATTGTTGCTAAGGAGTAGACTCAGGGAACTTCGCTCAGAAGAAGATAAATTTGTTAAACCTCATCTCCGTGAATTCCTTGGAATCATTATGGATTTACAAAATATCTATGTTGTGATGGATGATGATGATTTAACTGTAATTTTTTTTGTTTGTTACCAAGTACATATAAAACAATTTTGTGAGAATGTGTTGTATGGACGTGAATGAATAACTCTCGAGGAGGTTAAAAATCCATCATTACAATGATAAATTATTAATGGTCAATTGGTAAAAGTTGATGAGCCAAGTACAGTGGGCTTGGTAGTTCATAGTAACAAAGGAAGCTCACAATTAGGGATGAAAACGAGTACGAGTTTCATAGGTATCCAACACTACTGGTGAACATTATTGCTATCTTATGGCAACAAAACCAAATCTTTCTCGATCTGATAGAGTTCTTTTAACTTCAGATGATGCCTATAGAAGTACAGTTGGGGTACCATAATATCTTATTATCACTAAACGGGACCATGCATTTACCATAAATAAATCATGTTAGTTTATACAAAGTCTTATGAATGTGCATTGGAAAAGTCTAAAACATGTTCTCAAATATCTAAAAGTTCGTAAAATGCAAACATCTTATTATCACATTTGGTTGTTAGTCAATTACGTCGCTATTATGACAGTGATTGAATGTCTTGATGATAAATGATCTAGTAGGTGCTAATTACGTTGCAGAAGTTTGATATATTGGTAAAGCAACCAACTACGCATGATCCTCTACTAAAAGTGAGTAGAAAGTAATGACTAACGTTATGTGCATGATCCTTTACTGAATGGAAATATAAAGCAATGACTAATGCTCTATGCATGATCCTTTACTGAAAGTGGGTATTAAAAAAGTGATTACTGCTATGTCAAAATTTTATTGCTTCGGTCCTTGCTTCATGACATCGAGTTTCCTATTTTCAAGCTTGTTCAACTATATTGTGATAACTAGTTTTTGACCCGTGCGATGCACGGATTCATCTTAATATATAAATATTAACAAAAATATAATTTAATAATTACAATTAATGATATAAAGGTGTTATATAAATTAAATATTATTATTTTATTTTCACATTTAATTTAAATAATCTTTTTATAGATAAATATAATAATATAACTAAAGTTAATATATTATATATTATATTATATTTTTTATCAGTAAAAAATAATCTTGCTGGCCAACATGGAGCACGGTGCCATCCTCTTTGCTATTACTTGTCACCAAATCTGGAAGTGGAGGAATGAAGAATTATTTGCGGGTAAGGCTGTCCTTATTCCTGATTTACTGTTTTTCTTCTCGAAGAAGCTCTTTGTTATTACTAAAAGCTTTGAAAGAGATTCCCTTGTTCGCCCCTCCCCGGATAAAGAGATCCTGCTAGTTGGCTGGAGTAAGCCTAGAGAAGGGTTTGCTAAGTTGAATATTGATGGCTCCTGCCTTAGCAATGGCAGAATTGCTGCTGGAGGAGTTCTTCGGGATGCTGGTGGCAATTGGATGGCGGGGTTTACCCATAACTTGGGGACGGGCTCCTCCTTTTCTGCGGAGCTCTGGGGTATCTTGTCAGGTATTAAACTCGCCATTCGCATGGGTGTTAAAAAGCTCTCGGTGGAATCTGATAATCTGGAGGCTATTAACAGGATTTCAGATAGCCAGGCTGTTTGTCTAAAGAGCCAGAATCTCATCAAAGCTATTTTGAGGCTTCGTCCTGCCATTGAGTATCTTAATTTCTCCCATATTTTTAGGGAGCAAAACCGCGTGGCGGATCGCTTAGCAGCTGCTGGGCATGGGAGAATGTTAGGTGTTTCTACCCTATCTGTTCCTCCTTCTTTTCTTTTGCCTTCTCTCCTAGAGGATAGGATTGGAGTCAGCCTTCCTAGACTGATCCCGGTGTAGGTTTTTTGTTGGTTTTGTTTTTTTCCTTTCCTTTCTTACCAAAAAAAAAAGAGAGAGATTTTAGGGATTAATTTAAATTATGTAGAGCTTTTAGATATAGATATGCAGAGAATTAGAGAGATTTTAGGGATTAATTTACATTCTGTAGAACTCTTAGATATAGTATATAAATTAAATATTATTATTTTATTTTCACATTTAATTTAAATAATCTTTTTATAGATAAATATAATAATATAATTAAAATTAATATATTATATATTATATTTTTTATCAGTAAAAAATAATGAAGTGACACCTCAGCTCCATCGTTACTGTTTTATATTATATATAGATATGCAGAAAATTAGAGAGATTTTAGGGATTAATTTAAATTATGTAGAACTTTTAGATATAAATATGCAGAGAATTATAGAGATTTTAGGGATTAATTTAAATTCTGTAGAACTCTTAGATATAGTACGTATAAAATAATCTTTTTATAAATAAATATAATAATATAACTAAAGTTAATATATTATATTTTATATTATATTTTTTATCAGTAAAAAAGGAGGAAGTGACACCTCAGCTCCATCGTTACTGTTTTATATTATATATATAGATATGCAGAGAATTAGAGAGATTTTAGGGATTAATTTAAATTATGTAGAACTTTTAGATATAGATATGCAGAGAATTAGAGAGATTTTAGGGATTACTTTAAATTTTGTAGAACTCTTAGATATAGTACGGATAAAATAATCTTTTTATAAATAAATATAATAATATAACTAAATTTAATATATTATATTTTATATTATATTTTTTATCAGTAAAAAATGAGAAAGTGACACATCAGCTCCATCGTTACTGTTTTATATTATATATATATATATATATATATAGATATATGTGTTATTTATCTTACATTTAATTCATTTTTTCATGCTTGCACTAAATATATGGAATTGGATTACCACTTTATTCGTCGACAAGTTGCTTCGGGTTTTGTTCAAGTTCATTTCATATAAAAAAAAGGGTAATTAATTTATTAGTCCCTATATTTTGACAAAACACATTGTTTAGTCTATGTATTTTCAAAAACACATGGTAAGGTCCCTAACCTTTTTCTCAATGAACTGTTTAGTCCTTCCGTCTGTTTGTTATATTTTTTACCGTTTCTGTCTTCGGAAATGACTAAATTACCCTTTACTATTTACCTTCGAACTTCAGAAGAGGAAATTCAATTTAGAAGAAGAAGCTATTTGTATGGAGAACAAGAAAAAGAACAGACCCAATGCTTACGAATTTGAACGATTAAGAAGAAAATCAAGAAGAAGAACACTCAAAGTTGATTTCAGATGCATTAGAGTTTAAAGGAAAGGAAAATAAAGGAAAAGAAGAACACAAATCCAAATTGAGTGACAGAATCTTCATGAAAGTCTAACAGCAGGGACTAAACAGTTCACCGAGAAAAATGTTAGGGACTAAACAGTTCACCTAGAAAAACGTTAGGGACTGTACCATGTGTTTTTTAAAATATAGGGACTAAACAATGTGTTTTGTCAAAATATAGGGACTAATAAATTAATTACCCTAAAAAAAAAAATACAAATATTCTTACCAAACCACTAATCACTACTGGGATCCTAACTCTTCACACTAGAATTTTGATGTGTCTTAGACATTCGGCTTGTCGGATGGTCTTAACGATGTCCTCGAATTCAAATATATATGGCCTTTGATCTTGGTCTGTATTTCAAATTTTTTGTTGTGTAATCTTATCATTTATATTCTAGACAAGGTTGTAAAAACCGCTAGACTATCAGACAGGCATGATTTTTAGGGATTGATCGAGAATTAATCGAATCTGTATCTTTGTATTTTTTTTATTTGTGAGGATAAACAAAATTTTATATAAATGTAATTAAATATGTATTATACTATCTAAAAACAATAATATAAAAATAATTTAATATAGAAAATATGTATATTTGTAACATAATCCTAAAAAAACGTGTCAAAAACAACATTTTAACCGCAACATCATTAAAACAACTGAAACAAGTAAAAAATAATGGCCATAGGTGATATAATTCACCGAAAATTATTAATAATGTCCTTAAAGTCTTCAACCATATCATAGAAATAAGTAGGGAACGCAATTAAATAAAAACATCCGAAAATAATAAACACAATTCACCAAAAATCATGCTACAACGTTCAAAAGTTAATATAATAAATCAAGAAATCAAAATAATAACGAAAAAAATACATTTTGTTCCGATTACCGCCTAGACGGCCCCTAGGTGGCTTCCTAACAGCCTAGGCTGCTAAAGAACTGATAGGGAGCCAAAAACGGCTAGACAAGTCTAAGCGGTAAAATTGGAACGAACTTTTGATTTTGAGTGTCTAAACAGGATCTAGACAGTCCAAACGCATTTTTCATGAACACGGCTTTCTAATCTTTTGTTATGGAATCAATCAAATATAATACATTCTTATCTCACCTTGAATTGTAACAAGAATAAATCATATTTCGTGAAAAGTGAGAACTGCTTATTAGAATTTTGCAAATCCATGTCAATATAAGAAATTTAGATTTATAAAAAATGATCTCTCTTTAAAATCATATGGTAAAAATAAATAAATAAAATTGTCACTTGGATTATTCATTCATACAACATCAACTTTTCTTTACAAAAATTTCCTACTTGTAGGAGTTACTGATATTTAAATTCAATTTGAATTGCTTATTTTTTGAATTCGGACACTTTAAGTGATCGCTCTCCCAATTAAACAACTCGAGATTCTTACTACTCAAACTAACTTTAATTAGCTTATGAAATTTGGTCATATCTATCTGTATTGAATTGCTAAAAAAGGCTGTATCAGATCAATCAAAAAGACTTATAAAGGTTTGAGAGATTGGGAGAAAGATTCACATTCAGCTCAATTGTATACTAAAAATGGTTTAAAAGAAAGAAACTAACACTTGTCGTCAGCAGTTGAAGGTCGAATCTCATCGGCGGAAGCGGAATGCCGGATTCTTCCAAGAGCAATTCCCACAGTAGAAGAACCACCATCAGTAGAACTTGGTTGGTTGGATACATCACTTGCTTCTTTTAGACCTTTCTTTCTCTTTACCTTCTGTGCCCAACCCACCAGTCCAGCTTGCACATGCTCATCAAATATTGCTTTCTTATACGTACTTCCCATCTTCATTTCATTCCAAAACATCGTATCAGTTTTCGCCCCGAATATTATTATATATTTCGAAAACAATTAGCTACACTGACCTGTGTTACAATTGCATAAAGTGGAAGAGTGCTGTAGCTGCACAGTACCTGAATGATCACCCTATATCAAGAAAACAACAATGTCATCATCATACTGAAAAGTAGTTCTAAAAGGCGGGTTTAACGGTTTCTACCCAATAATTAGCCTCGGGACAATATACCGGACTTGTCCCATAATGCAGGAGTTGAAGCCATATTGAACCTGCAGAGGTACACAATGAATTTAGAATAATTAAGTAGAATTGAGCAAGTCGGTATCCGGTGATCAATCAGCTTACCCATATCCAGAAGAAAAATGCAATCTCAAAAGCATTTTGGAAAAGGATAAAATGGATCAAGAACAAAACAATGCCTGGCCGGTTGAACCAGAAGTGCTCATCTGATGGTTTTACTACCAAGTCCCCTTCTATTGCAACATGTTTCTCAGCAACATCATGAGCCAGTTGGTTGATTACATGCTCCAACTTTGTTCCCACAGCAAGTAGAAGCTGTACAACTCGAAATGGTAAGTCAAATATCGAAAAAATGCTAAAACAGTGACTTCAAAACAAGGGTATTCTGGTAACGAAACCAAAACTTGAATCTTTTGGAGACAGGGAAGACAAAGGGAAACTACATCAGAACTATAGTTGCAAAATTCAAAGTCAATCAAAAAGAAGAAACGGGGTTTGAGTTACTCACCGCAAAGGGAATAAATGCTATCCAGAAATATGTATGCCAACCTGCATTGAGTACAATTTTTAGTAAGCAATCTACACCACACAGACTTTAAGGAGAAGCTAAAATCATAAAGCAACAGATATCATCAATGAAAAGAATTCTTCAAGTATCAGACTTGCGCATTTTCAAAGAATTCTTCATAATTTAGAGTAATAAATTGACCCTATAAATCCAAGCAACCCACATTAGAAACCTGGCACATTAAAGTGCCAAAAACTCTCATCTCCAATTTGATTAAGCCACAAAAGTTATATGTGACGCCGAAAACAAAAGTAATTGTGAAAGAGAACAGAAGAAAATGTGCAGTGAAACATGAAAGGATATTTTCCATAAAACTGAGCATGAAGTAGCATACTATACCATTGACATTCAGCAATAAAAAGATGACCACAAATATCCAGAGATACCAACTGCAACCAAGGGTATGACTAAAAGGATCAGTATACAAATTAAAGCAATCTTCAAGTTAATCAGTTAATGAATATGTTTAGCACTTGCCTTATTCCAACAACAACCTTGAAATCATCTTCAAGGGCACGAACCATGTATCTGTGGAAATTAAACTTCTGATTTGTTCTGCAATGTGTCTACACCAAAGTAGTAAATCGGCTAATTAATGTTTAGTCACGAGCAGCGTAGTAGCAAGTAAGCTTAGATAGAACCTCAATTTACCATTATGAACCCCAATCGGAGAGTTATGTAGTCTGATTTTGTCACAGATGCATAGAATTGCTTAAAAAACGAATGCTGCAGAAACAAACAAATAGAAGAAATAAAATAACATTAGAACCCGACTCCGCTCATTTCTTGCTACCAAAAATAGCCTGCTGGAAAAAAGGAATTGATGTCTGAACTATTTTACAGGCTTCCATAATTAGTGAACCATATATATATATATATTAGATCTGGAAGAAGAATGTGGCAGATAGTTGAGATAGTAGCTTACCACCCACCCTAGCAGAGCTGAATCTTTACCAAAGCCCCGAAAATGCTCCTTGATAAATGTATGCTGATGAACATGGGTGACCTTTCTCTTCAAAACTGCACTAACACAGTTCGCACAATTCACACACACGATAAGCCTTCCCGAGAAACAACAAAGAGCAATGATCTCAGTTTTTAAGTTTTTTTATCTAGTTCAGTTAATCACCGAGTTAGTCGACGTAAACCAACATAAGGCCTTGCTAGCACAAATTGAATTAAAAGGAAGTGGCAATAGCAACAATGTTCAAAATGCATGCGCAGACATTAACGGCCAATCACAAGGCATATCAAATGCAAGGTATTTAGCTTAATGCTAAAATTGTTACCTTCTTCGGTGTCATATAGATCTTTAGCAATTGCCTTCTCCCAGTTGTGCCATTGTCGAATCTAAATGAAAAAGATAATAATAATGAAAAATGCGACAGACAACCATCAGAAATGAGGAATAATATAAATACTGATACCAGACACTCACCCTTGCTCCTCCAAAAAGAACAGTAAGTACGCTGAAAGTAACATGGACAATGGCTAGGACGAAGATAAAGATATGCAAATGATGTATTGCTTCGATAGATAACATCGGCACCTTATCCTGAAGAAAAAGAAAAAAATAAAAGAATGATGAGTTCATAATTCTGATTATCTGCTGCAGCAACAGAAACCACACCAATCAGAAATAACCTCCACAAACAGAGTGAAAACCAAAGTACGGCACCTAATATAAATTAAGAAACAGCAACGTTTCTTTCTCGAATAATTCATTCCTCAACTCCAAAAATGGCAAGAAAGGAGGTAGTTCTCATATTAAGTAAAAACTTTCTCGTGGCAAAATAAATACACATTAAATGCTGATCGAAATTGAAACAGACTAGATAATTGGTTAGAAATTAGAATACAAATCTAATAAAAAGTAGCTAAAAAATGCAATGAACAGATACATTCAAAGGCACACACTTCATTTAAAGGCTCATTGCCTTAACTACAACCATCAATAGTAATAAAAATCCAAATGTCAAAACCTATAAACTGCAAATGTAACTGACAAGATGACATGAACTGGAAATCAAGCATGTATGATTAAATTGAACAGCATAATTCATTAATGCAAGATGGATCTTTAACCCCTTTTTCCCCAATTATTTGGATAAGGGCATCCTGGTGCACTACGCGTCCCCTCTAGGCGAGGGTCTCCGAGGAGGGGTCCCACCACAAGGGTGTATTGGGGGAAAGTCTTCCGTGCCAATTTTTTTTGGCAAGAGGCCGCTCCTAAGACTCGAACCCGTACCCGTGACCTCTTGGTCACACGACAACAAGTTGCGCCAAGGCTCGCCCTCTCCCCAGTTATTTGGATATGGCAAATTAAAGCTCCGTGCACAGTTTCCACGGAGCTTTCAGGTGCTCAAGCCCCCCTAAACCCCCTTGGATCCTCCCTGAATTAAAGGGTAGATGAAAAGAGAATAAATTATACCTTCCGGGCACAGTAACCAAGTTGGGATTCTGCTGCTTCAGCAAGAAGACGTCTAACAGTTCCAGAAACAGTAGTTGTAAAGGACCTCTGGAAATGTTCAGTAGTAGTGGCGTCGGATTCATGTCCTTCCTTTTCTCCCTTTGCAGAGAGTTTACAAGGAAGCATATTAGTCACCACTTCCTCAGGCACACAAATTTTAGACATTGTGCTTTGAGATACTGTCAACAACAACGATATGAATCCCAGAAGCATCAACTCTGCCAATCAAAAAACAAACAAAACCCTCCTAATTAATTATAAATGATTAACAAATTTCCATTTCATACACGCACAATCTCACAGAAATTACCTAATTCATAACCAAAAAGATTAAATTTCGTAAAGGGGGAAAAAATCCCTCTTTCAGAGACTTTGGAAAAAGAAAAAAGGAACCATTTTTTTTTGGTACGCATTGATCGAAAAGGTGGATCGAGAACAAGATTAAAGAAAGGAAAATGGGGAAGAAAAGTGGAGACCTTCTTTAATCTTTTGTAGGGCTTCATAGAGGGATTTTTGGTTCTTCTTCTTGAGATATTTGCCGCCATAATGGATTAATCTTTCGACAGCAAGAGAAATGGCGATGATTACTGTACAAACAGCAGCGACGATCCATGTGGGTGTGAACTCTAGAGTTTCTCCTTCTTCACCTTCTCCACCAGACATGTTTGGCAGTTCAGACACTGAATCTTATCCAACAAACAACCTTTGTGTGATCAAAATACAAAATTAAAAGTAGACTGAGAGTGAGTCAGTTTTGTCTGAAATGAAAATAACAACAACATATCATATCATATGTTGTTCGTTCGTTCGTTCGTTCGTTGATGGTGATTGCTTTTCTATGCAGTTCTAAGGAGTGATTGATGCAATTTTAGTCACATTAGTTTATTTAATGGAAAAGTGAAATCTTTGTCCTGATTCGAGGAAAAAAAAAAAGAACAGGAAATTCTGCGGTCCAAAAGGTGTTCCATATTTCCATGTGAACACTGAACTTATAATATGGTAACTTAAGTTGTCTTGTTCCAGAGCTTATTTTCTAATTATTCTGTTCTGTGGGAAGAATAATTATTTATGAGATAAAAAAATAGTATCGCTTAGTTTTAATTTGGTAGTAAAATCCAACCTGACTTGGTATGCTTTAATTAATAAATGAATTTAAAAATGACATAAGCCTCAATCACCTTACACTGTAATATATATCTAAATAAATATATATTTATTTTGTAAAAATAAATAAATGTTTATATATTTTTTTTAAACAAGTACCCGGATTATATTAAAGAAGATATGAAATGATTCTTACAAACAGCGGCTGATAGCTAAATAGGAATAGTAAAGCAGGAAAACTCGTTAGCATTGGAAAGGGCATGTCGTGCAATGACATGTGCAACCCCATTCGCTGAACGAGGAGAGAACGACACCGAACAATCGGTTCTGTTAGAAAGAAAAAATTGACAATCGCTTATAATGGTTCCAAAATCTGATAGATCATCTTTATGAGTATTGACAGCGTCCACAACTCGTTTGGCATCGTATTCAAAGATAACATTGCTGCAATTGAGTGAAAATGTCCATATAATCGCTTGGCGCAATGCAATAGCCTCAACTGTAGCAGCAGCTATATAACCATCATTCCAAGCACTGTAGCAAGCCATAAATATTTATATTCTCTTAGTTGTTGAAAAGATGTGTATTTTTCTATTTGAAAATATTCATAATATTATAAAATCAAAACAACATTTAAGTCTACCATAAAATTACAAGTTCACACATTAAAAATTTCTAATGAATTTTTGAGATTGATAGTGTATTAAAAATAGTGGTTAATTTTTTTCTAAAATAAAAATAAAATAGTAGTTATTTTTTTTTTATAGTTTGTCTTATTTCTCGATTCAATGTTTGTCAGACACTTTTTAGATGGATTTTCTCTCAATTAAAACTTCATGTGTATGTTAGGATTCGAACTCCAAATCTAATATTGATTAATTTTATTTTGTTAATAATATAAAGATGTTAATTAATTTATCATTTTACATAAAAGTTGCTATTTTTTAAGATAAAAAAGAATTTAGTAAAAAGACTCGGACTCCGTTTTGTATTCTCTTTGCAATAATGAACTCTTTATTTATTTATTTATTTATTAGGGATTAATGATTATTATATGAGATTATCAGTTTCCTTTGTCTTTTTAATTGCATTTACACTTGACAATTCATGATTTCATTAACTATCTTTTAGAATTCCAGCTTCTGTTTATTCCAGCTTGTCTATTTATTATTTCTTCACACGTATTAATAATTGCCTACAGATGTACACATACTTTTTGTAATAATTAATCTAAGAATTAAGGGTCAAAAACCTAACTGGATCGAAATAACTGACCGAACCAATAAAGTTCGGTTTTTCAGTTTGGTCTATTTGGTTTGGGTTTGGTTCGGTTTTAAAATCTATCTATACTATATATAATTACGGAAGCAGCGAGAAATGAGAAGAAGTGTTTTAGAGATCTTTTTGATTAGTTGTCAACGTAGTAAAAAATCAGATTAAAAATATTTAGTTAATTAAAAATAAATATTTAATTAATTAAAAATAACAAATTTATATTTATAATATATTAAATAATTACTAGCCTATCTATATATATAATATAAAACAGTAACGATGGAACTGAGGTGTCACTTCCTCCTTTTTTAGTGATAAAAAATTTAATATATTAATTTTAATTTTATTATGTATATTTATCTATAAAAAGATTATTTTATCCCATATATCTAAGAGTACTATAGAATTTAAATTAAACCCTAAAATCTCTCTAATTCTCTACATATCTATATATAATATAAAACAGTAACGATGCAACTGGGGTGTCACTTCCTCTTTTTTTACTGATAAAAAATATAATATAATATATCATATATTAGTTTTTATTTTATTATTATATTTATCTATAAAAATATTATTTAAAGTAAATGTGAAAATCAAATAATAATATTTAATTTATATAACATATTTATGTCATTAATTGTAATTATTAGATTGTATTTTTATTAATATTTATATATTAAGATGAATCCGTGCATCGCACGGGCCAAAAACTAGTTAATTAAAATAATAAAAGAAAGCAAGAGTTACGGGAAGATGAAAAAACACAAAGCAAAGGAAATCCAAAAGTCACAAATAAACTTCTATATAAAGCATGATAGATAGTATTCCACCATTATATTCATTGGTCACGATAGATAGTATTATATTTCTGAAGGTAAATATTCGATTTTTTTCATATGTTGTAGTTATTTTGTTCTCAATTATTTTATTGTTTTATTTTTAATTAAACAATAGTTGTATAATTACGGAAGCAGAGAGAAATGAGAAGAAGTGTTTTAGAGATCTTTTTGATTAGTTGTCAACGTAGTAAAAAATTAGATTAAAAATATTTAGTTAATTAAAAATAAATATTTAATTAATTAAAAATAACAAATTTATATTTATAATATATTAAATAATTACTAGCCTATTAATTAAAATAATAAAAGAAAGCAAGAGTTACGGGAAGATGAAAAAACACAAAGCAAAGGAAATCCAAAAGTCACAAATAAACTTCTATATAAAGCATGATAGATAGTATTCCACCATTATATTCATTGGTCACGATAGATAGTATTATATTTCTGAAGGTAAATATTCGATTTTTTTCATATGTTGTAGTTATTTTGTTCTCAATTATTTTATTGTTTTATTTTTATTAAACAATAGTTGTCATAGTTTCATCTTTCAGATTCATTTCTGCTGTTACCCAGGTTCTATACCTCTCGCTATCTTATCCATGTTTTCTTTTTTATTTGTCTTTTTTTTCCAAACTGATAGCTTCAATTGAAGAAATCCGACAGAAATAGAAGATGCATGAACAACTAAACCGGAAAACACAAAAGTGTCAAAAATTACAAGAAATTCTTATGTTTCTCAAGGTAATTATTCGATTTTTTTTCATATGTTGTAGTTAATTTTGTTCTCAATTGTGTTGTTGTTTTCTTTTTATTAAACAATAGTTGTTATAGTTTCATTTTTCAGAGATGAAATTTCATTTCTGTCGTTATCCAGGTTCCATCCCTCTCGCTACCTTATCCATGTTTTCTTTTTTATTTGTCTTTTTTTCTAAAATTACTAAAATAAAGATTTTGTAAATTTATATTCTTTTTTAGTATATGTTGCTAGGTGTTATCGTTTCAATTTCTAACTCTTAACTAAAATTTAGATTTTCGGCTTTATATGAACTCAATTTTTGGCTTTCTCAATTGTGCTGTTGTTTTATTTTTATTAAACAATTGTTGTTATAGTTTCATCTTTCAGAGATGAAATTCCATTTCTGTCGTTATCCAGATTCCATACCTCTCGCTACCTTATCCATATTTTCTTTTTTAGTATATGTTCCTAGGTGTTATCGTTTTGATTGTTAACTCTAACTAAAATTTAGATTTTCGGCTTTTTATGAACTCAACTTTTAGTTTTAATTGAAGTTAGATTAATTTTTCTAATTCGGAACATGTTGAAATCCACTCATTTTTTTAGTTTGAGTTTAGCTAATTGATATGAATTGTATTTTTTATTTTTATGCATTTTGGTACAAATAGATATAAAGTTTCACACGATAGTTGTTCATTGAAGTTTGAGACATATTAAATAAAATATTAAAGAAATATTAGAATATTATACTTACAATTAAGTTTATTTCAATATAAATTATGTTATATTATTATTATTATTATCAAGAAGTTATTTTTTCCCAATTTTCTAGACAAGGAGATTGTAAGCGTCTAATACGTTTGATAAGATGTTTATTCTTGAAGAATGTGGATTATGCTAGATACGAATTCAAAATCAAGGTAAATAAAAATAAATTTTGATGCTCAAAATCCTAAAAATGTACATTAATTATGGATATTGAGATAATTGCTTTTGCAACATTGGCTTATATAATTTTTAACTATTATATTATGGTTCGTACAAAATTGTTAGTATTTCAAGAGTTTTTAACAGATGAAAATTGTACTGAGTGGTTATAATTGCGATTTAATTCTATTTAACTAAAATTAATTTATGGACTTAATACTTCATTAAGAAAAAATAAAATGTTTAATTAATGGGCAAAAAATATTTTCACTCTCCTCTTTATACGCTTATGTCTCGACATTCTCTCTTATTTTAAAAAAAAAACTGAGAGGAAGATGGTTCTCTCCTAATTATCTTTTTCGTCCCTTCATTTTTTTTTTCAATTCTTTTGTTTGTTTTTCTTACTTACAAAATTCAAGAATAAATAATTATTAGAAAATATTAATGAAGTCAAATAAGTGATATCTGCGAGTATGGCTGATATTCTATATAGTGAAAAATGAAGAACAAATTGATCGAATGTCTTGATGAGATATTACGAGATGAAAATAGGAGAAATCATCATCTTAAACTGATTCAATTAGATATATTGGGTTATTATAGTAGAATGAATAATTGAATTCGAATACTTGGTAATCATGAAATTCCATCAACCAAAATAATTATCATCAAGATGAATTTGTGACTAATTCTTACGAATTTTATTTTTTATATGTAAAATATTGAATTGATAAAGTTTCTTCATATGCAACATTAGAAAAGTATTGATTGTAATAGTTTATAGAATAATATATTGATGTTGCTTCCATTTTAACATAGATTGTAATTCTTTTGTATCGTAGATATTTAATTTTAATTGTAGTTTAATTCAATTTTTGTTTAACCTATATTGTAATTCTTTTGTATCGTAAATATAATATTTAATTTTAATTATAGTTTAATTCAATTTTTGGTTTTTTTATTATATTCTAATATATTTCTTAATTAATTTGCTATTTTATTATTATTGTTTCACGGAATATTTGGAATATGAAAATATATTAAAATTCCTAAAAAGTAAAAATCATTGAATTTTGTAAAAATAAATAAATCATTCATCTTTAGTTAAAATTCTATAAAAAAAGTAGTCAATTATTTTTAAAATTAATTTAATTTGAATTATCATTAAAAAAATATATATTAATTTCAAATATACATAATATAAATTTTTTTCATAGCATGATATAAATTTAGTTAAAAGTAAATATGTCAATTTATTTATTTATCTAAATTATATAAAAGTTTCATACCCCGTGCATCGCACGGGTTTTCGACTAGTTTATAAAATATAAGTAATTTTGGTTGGTTCTGTTTCTGTGATAAAATTTCTGAATTAACCGAACTAAACGATATATTATTTAATATTTAAATAAAAATAAAGGGTGTACTCTTTGATGTTTTTTTTTACAGGGAAAAGAAAGTAAAGACAGTAATCTTGATGTTTAAATATAGTAGTAATAGGTTTTTCTATTTCTTATTCTCAGTTAATTCCAACTTAGCACCTACGAACTCACACGTTTTTTTGCTTTTCTGTTTCTCATTCAAGGTGTAGGTTATCATGAGTGTATTACAAAGCCAAGGAAATTAATGGAATTATTTATTTTTATACACTCAACATTTTTATAAAAAAGATTTTCTATTATAAAAGTGCAGCATATATAACAGTACACTAAACACTTATATAACATCAGCTAAGTTATCATTTAAGCTTGAAAAAAAAATATAATTTTTTAATACAATTTTTTAAATTGTTTTTACTTTTTCTGTGTTAAATTTATTACACTTCGATTATATTATATTTTAATCCATAAAAAATATATATGTTAAAATCGAAAAACGACCCAAACCAAATTGAATTATTCAAGTTCAATTTGGTTAAGTCTTTGTTATTATTCGGCTCAGTTCGGTCTTTTTTCTTTTTCTTCGACTTTCGGTTAATTTGGTTCGGTTTGGTTTTCAGATCGAACCGACCATTAAACACCCCTAGTTAAATGGTCTGTAAGTTGGAAGATAGTGTAAATTCAGTCCAAATTAAATTTTTAAGTATTTTAACTTAGTTCTAAGTTGGTAATATTTGATAAACTAACTCAAATTTTAGAAAGTTAAAGCTAAATTTAATAATTGGAAGTCTAAATTCCTTTCAAGAGCTGATAAGGAAGCGTTGATTAAATCAATGCTTCAGTCGGTTCTCTCTAATGTTATGAGCTTGTATATAATTCCGGAGTTACATTATGCGGAGTTTGAGCGTCTAATGAACTCATTTTGGTAGGGCTCAAATGGTGGAGGTGGCAAAGGCATCTGATGGACTTACTCGGATAAATTATGCATTCCAAATATCGGTTGGTGGAATGGGTTTCAAAAAAATGAAAGATTTTAATTTGACTCTGCTTGCGAAACAAGGTTGGAAGCTTTTGAATCATCCTACTTCCCTAGTGGCTCGGGTATATAAAGCAAGGTATTATCATAATTCTCATTTCCTTGAAGCACAACTTAAGAACAATCCTGGTTATATATGGCGTAGTATTATGGCGGCTGATGATCTAATTCGATGGAGCTAGATGTTTAGTTGGTTTCGGTGCAGCTAATTCTGTTTACACAAATCTGTAGATTCCAGACAGTCAGTGCCTGATGGTTATAAGTCCATTTAGTGTTGGGATGGTGGACTTGAAAGTGATAGATTTATTGGAGGATTCTAGACATAAATAGAATGAAGTTGCTTTGAACGGTCTTTTTAATGTGAGAGATAGACAATTGATCAAACAAATTCCTTTGAACTAGCGAAATATTCTTGATGGAGGATGGTATTGGTTTTGGGATATTAAATGGGGTTTCTCTGTTCCATAGGCTTATAACTATATTCAAAGGTTACTCATGGAAGGTAACTCGCAATCAGACTCTAGATCTTGAAATTTATTGTTTGAAGATTCCACATAAAGTGCGTAATTTTATATGGCATACTCTGTCCAATTCGCTTCTTATCCTTTATGCTCTCCATCGGAGTCATGTTCATGTTGTCACAAATTGTCCGATTTGTTCTTGTGCTGGAGAAGGCTCGTTATATGCTCTCGTTGGTCGTATTAAAGCTCATAAAGTTTGGATTTTTTTCAGAGATAACTTAATTTGCATAGCAACTATGATTTCATGGAGCATCTGGTCTTATCGAAATAATATGGTTTGGAGCAATAAGAACGCCCCCGGTGGTCTGATTTTCAGTCACGCCACTTCTCTGTTTTTGAGATGGAACCTAACTGTTCTACACTTGCCAGTCAGCCGTCTCTGAATGCACGTCCAGCTGTGAAGTGGTAGGGGTGGCAATTTCTGACACGAAAACACGAATTTACAGAAAAAACCTGACTGACACAACACGATTGACACGAAAATCATTTTTCTAGCATTTGTAACATATAAAACCATATGGAACATACATATGAGATAACACGATTTTTTGACACAAAATACGAAATTACTACCTCTACTAAGTGGTATCTGCTTGGTATGTTGAAGTGTAATATTGATACTGCGATTTTCTCTGCTCAAAGCACTGTTAGTTTTAGTTTTGTTATCAGAGATAATTCAAATAACCTGATCATTGGTCAGCTGGGCTTTTTTCATGTTCTCTTTTAAATTTAACTATAAACTATATGAAAGATCAAGAAAAATTTAGGCCGTGAAAAGGTTGGTCGATGCAGATGAAAAGGTATAATTGTGGAAGAAGTGGTAGAATTAGTTGACATGTTCAGTATTTAGACTCTAATAGCATATGACAAAATAATCTGGAAGAAGCGACATAAATTCAAAGGCAGAAGCTTTTGTTATTATGGCATAAGAGAGAATTTAAAACTAGAGTTTAGAGAGGTTTTAGGCTCGACCATGATTCATAAAAGACTTGAATAGTCCGTGTCCCTAATCTCGAGTATAGAGTCACAAAAGGGAAAAAGAAATAAATACATAAAACGTGGAAAACAAAGACTACTAACTCTATCCTAGAGTGTTTTCAGGTTTCAGTTGGTGATTAATGATGTTGATTTCTTCTTTCATTCCAAGGACAGCAAGGTCTTCCCTGTAATGCTTCCTCACAAACTCAACTTATATTTTTTTTCTGGGTTTATTAATAAATTCCTCCCATCACAAAAAAATAAAAAAATAAGTAGAAATAACATGACTCTCCATCCATGTCAGTATCTGTCCAACATAGAAAATAACTGTCAAAATTGATGCGTACATTTTGGATCACATAAAATAATAACTGTTGATAGCTTCCTATGTTTTTGGAGTCTCTTGCTTCTATAAAGTTATTTTTGAAATATCGACTTATAGACTGTAAAGAAGACGACAGAATTGTTGATTGCCAAAAACTGTCTCCAAAATGAACAGACATACTGAACTCAAAATGTGGTAAAACTAAGTTTACATAGTTGGTTGTAGTGATAATTAAAGGAATCTCTACATCCAATTGGTTCTATGTTCAAATCTCCCTCTCTTCGCTTTTTATCTCATTTTAATTTTTTTTCCCTTAAACATCATTCTCCTTTAAAAATATCAATATTAAGTATCATTTTTAATCATTATTAACCTCATTCTCCGTTATTATTTTTAATTGTATTTTTTTAGTTACAAAATTCATGACCGAGAAGACAATTTGATGAATAATTTATCCAATTGATCAAACTTGTCAACGTTAGGGATAAAATTGCTTTTGACTACCAACGTTAAGGGTAAAATTGCACCATTTTAGACATTAGGAGTAAAATTGTTCTTAGCTGTAAACATTAGAGTATTTTTGCAAAAAGCAATACTTTATCCTTACTTTATATTGAATCTCAGTTGTTTTGTACCTTAATGTTTCCAATTATGATCAAATTTATCCTTATATTTTGAAAATTTTGATTTGACTACTATGAATCAAAGCCTTAAGTCGTTATTAAGAAGAAAGAAATTTTCATGCAATGAAGCCCCTCCGAACTTTGAGCTCTGGCTCCGCCACTGGTTGGAGGGTTACACACCCTCCAACCATTCCACCTCACTCATTTCTAATAACTCTCTCTACAAAACAACTCTATCAAAAATCATCTCTAATTGTTAGTCATTATCACCACTATTTAATGAGCCCACACGTTATAATTTTTTATTTCCTTTATTTTTATTCGGTTAATATTTTTTGTATTTAGAAAATAATTGATTAAAAAATAAATACTAATTAAATAAAAAAATATTGATTATTAGTTTATTATTAATTAAATAAATAGGAGTCTCTACATTCTCGTCACCTCCGGACTTCCTTTTTTCTATGCTTTCTGATGATCGAGTTGGGGTTAGCTTTCCCAGGCTAATCCCGGGTTAGTTTTTTGGGTGTTTTGTTTGTTTTTTCTTTCCTTTGCCTACAAAAAAAATAAATAAATATTAACGATACTTCAATCCAGGTATTAAAAAAATTGCAATCTAAAAACCAACTGAGTTATCATAAAAAAAAATTGAGATATAATATATAAAATAGTAAATTATTTACATTTTTACATCAAAGTTTATTATTTTGTCTGTTTATATATTTATTTGTGATTAATTGAGGTATGGAAAAAAGAAAAGAAAATTGTAGTTCAAAAGGCAATTGAGGTGTGGTCCCATTTAAGAACTCAACAAATCTTCATATAATGGAATTTAGACCCGCCTTAAATGGCTTCTCCACTCACGCAACCGTTTATTAACGTCTTTCTTCCCAAAAGTGAATCACACACTCCCAATGGAGTGTCTTCCACCAAAACCAAATTGAAGCCAAGCAAGTCGCCAGAATTGGCGAGTCGCTAGAGTTTGGAGACTTCAAATGTATATCCTCTAGTGGTTAGCAGGTCTCTTACAATTTTCAAAAATTGCAGATTGGTCCCTTCCAATAACCACTAGAGATGCTCTTATAAACTCATTTTCAGAGTTCTTCGCTCTTTACTAGAACGAGAAATGATTTAAGATTAGAGTCACCGCAACCACTATCGAGTAAAAAACTCTCTTTATTGCAAATATGATTCGACAGATCCACATCCAGTCAGAAACTTACAAATTCTGTGACATATGATTCTGCCATAAAAAAAATTAGGGTTTTAAATAATAGAAGTTGATCACTGCTATTACTTTTGACCTGTAAAGTTTAAAGCTATTAATATTAAAGAAAAATACTTGAGATCTGAATATCCTTAAACAATGATATCCATTCAGAGCATCTAAAGAGTAAGCAACCAAAAGAGAATATAAAGAATAAATAATGATAACGACCAACGACTTGGACAACATTTGACTAGTGAGTTATAACCTTAATAAGAAAATCAACCTGAGTTGTTCCTTTGCTTTTCTCGATTCCCTCTCCCTACACAATCTGTCATATTATTCTCGGTTGCACATGTTATCACAACATGTCTACCTATGAAGCAAGAAAGGAATATTAATCAGCATATGCATACACTTCAGCTCATCTATTACACAATTTAACGGTTTATACCTCCAAAATGTTATGCAAAGGAAATAAAAGAAAATAAAACTTTCGTATTAAAATAAAAAAGAAGCTGATAGTATATACAATAATCCAACTTTACAATTTCTCTTTCCCATCTGATGCATTTTGGGTTGACATTTTCGACATCCCTCGCCTAGGGAATTCAAACCAACCACTAAAACCATCTTTTTCCCCCCAGCTTCCAGCATCAATCATGCATATAGGAGATTTTTTGGATAACATAAAAAATAAGATTTGGGGAAAGAAAAATGGCAAAAATTGAGAAAAAGAAACCTAATATTATTAGCGTCAAAATTTTGTTTCCTAGCTCAACAAGAAATATACAATTTGTACACAAATAGGAGCTCCGTTCACCCATTAAGCTTGGCTAAGAACTGCGACAGATTGTATTCTTCAGTGTACTGTGATTGATCCCAAAGATCCTCCAGTCCCCCAAGGATGGCTTTTAAACCCTTTCCAGTGCCCATTAATTTCGGATCTCCATCTACGTTGCTCTCCGATCGTTTTGAGGTCATTGTTCCCTGTGGAAAACCATAAAGAAAATTGAGGAAACGGTCCAAATTTAAATTGACATGTCCAAAAACATCATAAATATTCTCAAAACAAGGGAGAAGCTTTTTCCTCAAACTTAAATGTGATTTCCCACAAACCAACACTAGACTTATTTATAATTACCTTTGTCTTATTATCGGCTGATGCAAATAAATCAAGTAATTGGTCTGTATTCATTGTTTTCAGACTGGCATTATCTGCATTAATTACAGCATTGGCAACAGATACTTTGAACTTTTGCAGGCTCATAACTTTCTCTTCAAGTGTGCCGCGCATGATAAGACGGTGGACATTCACAACTTTCTTTTGACCTAACCTGTGTGCTCTGTCCATGGCCTGACAGTAATATTGAAATTACACCATAAGCATTGATATAAATCTTGGTACTAAAAAACCACAATCTCTGCCATCCTCAAAAGTAAGATGGTACAGATGTAAACAGTAAAAAGAAAACGCATGCATGCATCTAACAAGCACAAATTACTCTTACTACACGGGCAATACAAACATGAGAGTGCACAAACTGATGCAGTCAGAGAAAGAGATCCAGTTCGATACAATCATGTTTATCGCGAAGGTCATCAAATGCACTCTCCCAGGCACCATAATAGATTTTAACTTCCATAAAAATTATTTTGCTCGATCAATAGCCCATTTCTAATGTTGGAGTTGCATAATAAAGATGCCATGCAAATTGGAAGTAGGCCATTTAACTTTCAGTTGCCGAAAACTTGCGTAGCTTGCATTAAGTAGAAGAATCTGTTTGGGGATTGTTTTGTCAAAGTATAATGATATTTTAAAAAACATTTTTGAACGGAACTGTCTATTTCTAGACCAGTGGAGAAGGGGAAACATACAGTCTACAGACAGTGTGATTTTTTACCTGATGATCACGCATTGGATTCCAGTCATGCTCCATGAAAACAAGGGTGTCAGCTGATGTCAGATTCAAGCCAAGGCCACCAACTGCATAGAGAGTAAAGAGAGGAATAGATTAAACCAACATTATATATACCAAACAACCATGTAGAAAGAACAAATCTTACCATGTGTTGTAAGTAACAAAGCATCTATAGTAGGGTCTGAATTAAAAGCTTTAACTATATCAAAACGCTTTTCTGGTTCAACAGATCCATCCAGCCGCAAGTATGTAACACTGCTTCAAATCCACAGGTGAATTTATAAGAATCATGAGAATCTTTTGATGCATAACAGGTAAATCCCCATGTTTCCATAATACAAACTTCAAAAATTAAAATAAACATAAGGTTCATAAGAAAATGATCATTTTTTTCTGCTGAGTTCTCTAATAAATGTTCATTTATCTTCTTTCCACAGTTAACTGAATTAGACACAATCATTAAAATTAAATAAAGCAAATATCAAGATATACCAGGTAAAGAAATTGCGAAAAACAAAGAAAGAAAGCAAGTACGTAAGAGGGACAAGGAAGAGGAAAATAATGAGAAAATCAAGAGTGAATTACAGGAATGGTAGACACTTGTACATCTAAGACAAATGCATAAACACACATATCCCGGAGTGGTATGAAAATTTAACCAACAATCGACTTCAAACAGAATTCAATTCCATCTAATTCCATATTCTTTATACTTCTCTCAAAACCATTCAATTCCACATGCACATCTTGATTAGATAAGAATGTGAATGCAGAAAACATAGACAAAATTCAGTTATTTTACCATCATTAATTTAAACAGATCCTGTTGGTGAATCAATTTTTACAAAAGGGGGGTGATAGAAACAAGAAAACAAATACAGAGAAATAGACTATTTGATTAAGAAAACTCTCTTCTGATGATATTTGGAATTCCTTCTGTACTCAGACAGCAGAGCCTAACTCCCAAAAGAGCCAAACATAATTTCTCCTCTCTCTTCCGTCTGACCCTACTTATATATACTAACTAAAGCCCTCTCCCTCCTATGACTAACTCTCACTAGGCCCTAGATCACGTGTCCCTTGGTTCCCAAATTATGTTCTATTTCCATTAGCATAGTCTCTCTCAGGGTCCATAAATGATTCAGTTCTTCAGCTCAATTCTCAAGGATAATTTTCTAATGTCACACTAAAATGAAGATTTTCTCTCAAGGTTAATGACACCTTATTACTTCCAAAAAATAGTAAAATGCAATCATGCAAAATTCAAGACAGCATCTACCAATGAAAAAATATGAAACTCACGTCAAAATTTTAGGAACACAAATTTAGAAGATGAATAACAAGAAGAATGCAAGATAACCCTGTCTAGAGCTTTCCACAGTGGTGGTCTAGTGATAAGTACAGCAATAAAATATGCTCATAGTATACACAGTAGAACTTCATAAAATGAAAGAGCACTTACCTCTTCATATGGGAATGAAACAAATCTCTTTCAATAATGTCAAGAAGCGCCTGCATGAGATGGCATTGTTAAAAAAAGAAAACATAAAAGAGCACTTGAACTAACATTATGAAAAACACTGACCATCGATCATCCCTTACCTTGTGCTGAGCGAATATCAAAACTCTGTGCTGACCAACATTTATAGCAGTATCAGAAGTTGATGTATCTACACCTATACCACACTCTTCTAGAATTTCTTGAAGAGCGACTAATTTTGGAGAATGATGAAGCTTATGTAATTCTGAGATCACATCAGAGCTTGCAGGCAAGAACTCAGACAATTGGGACGCTAGTGACTCAGACATCTTTTCACTAACAACAAGCAATGGATGACTGCAAAGTTTTAGCAAGTATTGAAGTGCCTGGAACATATAGGGCACAGGTTAACTTCTCAAAATCTGATATCAATGCCAAAATATTTGTGGGGAGTAGAAAGCATGACATTACATATTACCTGGAAAACATGTGAAGATGCCTTTGGTGAAGCAACATTCGCTTCAGAATGTCCAGACTCATCTGATTTTACGATAGTTGAAATCTCCTGTCTAACATTTGATCCCGAAAACTGTTCATAGAGTTTTAATTGGACAGGGCTAAGGTCACAATATCTGTCTTGAATAATTTTCTCTGGCAAGTCTGACAAGACTTCATCTTTTGTCCGCCGAAGGAGAAAAGGCATGACCTGTCACATAAAACAGCATATAGCAATAAGTGGAACTTTAACAATTTTTTAATAATATAGGAACAGAAGAAAGAGAAAGCCGCAAGCCGCCAAAGGGAACAACAGCACAAAAGCAAAAGAAAGAGGAAATCACCTGCTTGTGCAATGCCTCCATCGCAAGTACCCCAGCTTCTGCATCCTTAGCAGAACACTTAGCATCTCTAGCAGCAACTAAAGGCTTTCCATACGTGGCTTGGAACTGCGAAAACAACATTGAAACAACAGTTGAATAAGGATGTGAAGAATTCAGAAATGTAGATAGAGTTATCAAGCACTAGGTGTGAGCAATTTCTTATAACCAAGAATCACAATCGAATCTGCAGCATGAGTTTTGTTATAGGTACAAAAGCAATTCCAGTAAGAAACAACCCAACCATCACAATAGCAATTATTCTTACTCTTCATTTATAGAAATCAGGCAAAACTCTTCAATTCTCGCAATAATTGATTATTTCTTTCATGAACTCAGAACAGATTATATTTTCCAGCAAGTAATTTCATAATGTAAAGCCAATATGAAAAATTAGAAGGGAAAAAAAACAGTGATAAATATAAATTTTTTAGTAGATTACAGAATCTTCTGCAAGAGCCTCAAACAAACAGTAATTGTTCCATATGTATAGTTCAGAAGTTCCATTGAGAAAAGGAAGGCAACAAACCACTCATGGCAGAAAATTAAAAATCCAGGCAAAATTAAAGCCGTTATCATCATGGGAGTTACAGATGTCTTGAATTTATTATTATGAAACTAAAGACCATCAAGAAGACAAGTAGTTTCACAATTTAAAGACAACGTGAACAATCCACACATCTTACAAGGAAAAGTAGAATACACATAGTAGGTACAGAACTGCATAAACATAGGTGACAGAATCTGAAAGTAGAGGCACAAGTAATATCAAGGTTAAAGATGTCCGGATTTTACAAATATTGAAGTAAAGACCATTCAAGCAAATAATTCCAGGTTCTATTTTCCTCAATTGGTCCCTATCCAGAGAGCCCATATAAGAGAAGCACAACGTAAAGCACAATATATACAACAGCCTGTAAATAGGTGGTAAATGATGGAAGCGACAAATAAAAACAGTGAATACTTACTTGTCTTTCAGTACCAAGAAACCCTGGCATTAAAAAGTCAAATAGAGACCATAAATCCATGACATTGTTCTGCAATAGAAGTAATTAACTGTCAGGCAAAATAGTATTGCAATGTTCAGTCAATTTTTTGGGAACATGTCTTACCTGAATTGGTGTTCCGCTGAGTATCAAGCGATGCTGGGCTCTCAACTGCTTCACTGCACCTGTAATTTTAGATTTCGCATTCTTTATTATGTGCCCTTCGTCCAAAATACAATAATTCCACAAAGACTGCCCGAGGAAATCAATATCTTTGCGAACCACATCGTATGAGGTGATGATAACATTATGTTTGTTGAAAGATTCTCTAAGAGACGTGCGTTCTTGAGCAGAACCAGCATATTGTAGGGTACTTATTATAGAAACATCAATATACTTCTCTATCTCAAAGGCCCAATGTCCAACAAGTGTTGATGGACAAACAATTAATGATGGTTGAGCATTCTCCCCATTGTTGCGACACTCGGCTATATCAGAAGCTACAATTGCTGATGCCTGTAATGTCTTACCAAGTCCCATATCATCACAGAGGATTCCATGAAGCTTGAAACGTTTTAAGAAAGCCAACCAATTTATACCCTCTTGTTGATACCTGAAATCCAAAGTCATATTATACTTGTTTGATTCAAGAGATGAATGCACATGCACATGCCCATCCACACACACACAGATCAAAAGAGAGAATTAGAAACACAAAAAGAGTTCATGGAACCAAAAAACGAGTCAGTCATGACAGTATGTAAATCACAAAAAACTTCTTCCCAGAAACAAGCTCCATAACTATTAGCAGCTTCCATTTGACGAGGAAGATTAACGCAGCGGCACAGAGGAATCATTATCCCACTGAAACTTCCAGTACAGTTTTTATTATAAATACGATTTTACTCTACACATGAATATTTCCTGTAAGAATGATGGCACTCCTATATATTTTAGTTCCATACTTGCTCATAAACATCATGTACCTGAATCTCGTGGGAATGGAAATGTGAAGGTGGATAATGATGCTTCTATAAAACCACAGTTATTAAAGGCGCGCCTTTTGCGCATGGCGCACCAGGCGCAGGCCTTAGCGTCGTGAAACCCCCATGGTGTGGGGCGCGCCTGGTGCGCCATTGTGCGCCAAAGGGCAGTTGCCAAAGGCACACCAAGGTGACATCAGGCATTTTTATGGGGTTTTTGACAGTTACATATCTGGAACGTGTGTTCTGAAGGGTCCCAAATGAGAAAAAGAACAAATATTAAAAAGGAAGACATGCAACTTCAAACATTCATATGATGAGCAACTTCTAAAACATAAGTTAAGGATGGTGATACAAACCTCCTCAGAGTCACCTTCAATTCAGTGGAAAGATTGTAATCATCAATATGTGAATTATCAAGCAGTTGCTCCAAAAATTTAGCATCTTCTGCATTCCTTGTTAGACCCTCATTCAGTCCACAAGGAGGGGGTAGACCACGTGCTAATGGAAGAAGTGGAACCAAGGCAGCAAAACTGCGTGTTACACTCTGTCTTACAGAGATATCAATATCACCCATGCACCGAAGAAGAGGAACAACTAATAGAGGAGCATAGGGAACCAGCTCCATGCCCAATCCTTGAACGAGCAAACTAATAAGCATGCCAGCACCTTGTCTGGCATGGACAGAAGTGGTATCACCCAACATTGGAATAGCATTCTCAACTACAGCAGCCATTACATCTTTTATAGCGGACTTGGCCATTGAAGTAACACATCTCGAAGCAGCCAATCTAACCGCGACATGAGAATGCCGAACACATTTGAAAATGCAAGGCAGAAGCGTGAGTAATCTAGTTTTCAATGTCTCATCCAGTAATGGGGCAACAGAACGAACTACCTGCAAATCAAAAATGAAAGGATGTTAGCAAACATAAGCCTAAGTAGAAGGTACCACAATCTAGAAACCAATAGTTTATTGATAGAAATATATGTGAATGGCTATACTTGCTCAAGAAAGAATTTTTTAACAGAAAGTCTATTCTACAATGTTAACAATCCTGCAAATTAGCTTGGTTCAAATAATTCTGGGTGTGCATGTGTTCATGTAACTCCGCCTGTGAGGGTCACTTGGTGGCCTTTACAGCCGGTCCCAAGCCCGGACAAAGGAGAAGGGTTGCGGTAGGTTTGTGGCGGCCAGCGTAAAACTTAGCCACATCTTATGACATGAACCATACTATAAATACCGTTGGGGCGTTCCCTACTCAGCGACGCGCTGCACTTCCTAGACCCGGGTGTAGTGATAAATGTGCAAGGGTTGCTAGGTCGTCGCCCCGAAGCGGCGCGCCACCCCAGGACCCGGGGGTGGTGTCAAATATGCAAGGGTTGCGGGTAAATAAGCTAGTCCACGGTAATGGTAGGGGTAGGGGTAGGGGTAAGGGTAGTAGGTTACGCTTTGGGACATGGAACATAGGTTCTTTGACAGGAAGATTAGCTGAAATTGTAGATGTTATGAAGTGGAGGAGAATAAATATAATGTGCCTACAAGAAACCAAGTGGGTTGGAGCCAAGGCTAGAGAGATAGCTCCTTGGGGTTATAAGCTTTGGTACTCAGGAAAGGATAAGGGTAGCAATGGAGTAGGTATTCTTATTGATAGGGAGTATATTGATGATGTAGTAGCGGTGTCTAGGAAGAGCGATAGAATTATGAGTGTCAAGCTAGTGATAGGGGATGAGGTTGTGAATGTCATTAGTGCATATGCGCCACAAATAGGGTTAGATGTCTCTATAAGACAAGCTTTTTGGGAGGACTTAGAGGAAGTGGTGCAACAGGTTCCTAGGGATGAAAAAATGGTACTGGGTGATCTCAATGGGCACGTGGGTTCTAGGCGAGATGGGTTTGAGAGTGTTCATGGAGGGTATGGTTTTGGAGATAAGAATGAAGCAGGAAATGATATTTTGGAATTCGCATCAGCCTATAACTTGAGTATCATGAACACATGGTTTATGAAGAGAACATCCCACTTAGTGACTTATCGGAGTGGCGGTAATGCGAGCCAAATTGACTTCTTCTTAGTAAGGAGTGCTTGGAGAAAGAGTTATATTGATTGTAAGGTGATCCCTGGTGAGAGTACGACAACCCAACATAGAGTAGTGGTGCTTGATTTTCGAAGTAGGAAATGTATAAGAAAACAAACACCACAAGTAGAGACTAAGATTAAGTGGTGGAAATTGCAAGGAGAGAATCAACAAAAATTTGTGGATGAGATGACCAAAAAAGATGTTTGGACTTGTAATATGGATTTAGATATAGATTCGATATGGACTAAGATGGAGCATAGTATAAGGGAAGTAGCGAAGGAAGTTCTAGGGGAATCTAAAGGTAGCATGTCACCGGGTAAGGACACATCTTGGTGGACAGAAGAAGTACGACAAGCAGTAAAGAGTAAGCGAGAATCCTATAAAATATTGGGGAAATGTAGGAGTGACGAGAACTACGAAAAATACAAAGAGGCTAAAAGGGAAGTAAAGAAGGTCATACGAGATGTTAGAGCAAAGGTGAATCGGGATCTGTATACCAGATTGGATACGAAAGAAGGGGAAAGAGACATATATAGAATTGCTCGGATGAGAGATAGGAAGACGCGAGATCTCGGAAAAGTTAAATGTGTGAAGGATGTGGACCAGCAAGTCCTAGTTGGAGATAAGGATATGAAGGAACGATGGAGGTCCTATTTTGATGACTTATTTAATGGAGATCGCAGACAAGATGTGGGAGATATAAGTATCCATCACGATATGATAAATCATGAATGCCTGCGGAGAATTCAAAAAGGTGAAGTCAAAATGGCATTAAGTAAGATGAAGTTGAAGAAAGCAGTAGGACCTGATGGCATCCCTATTGAGATTTGGAGATGTTTTGGAGAAAGAGGAATCGAATGGTTGACGACGTTCTTCAACAAAATTTGGAGAAACAATAAGATGCCATCAGAATGGAGGAAAAGTATCTTAATCCCTTTGTATAAGAACAAAGGTGATGTCCAAGATTGTGCCAACTATCGGGGAATCAAATTAATGAGTCACACTATGAAACTTTGGGAGCGAGTGATCGAACAAAGGCTAAGGAGGACGGTGAAGATCTCGGAAAACCAGTTTGGCTTTATGCCGGGAAGATCAACTATGGAAGCCATCCATCTAATGAGACAATTAATGGAGCACTATCAAAATAAGAAGAAATATTTGCATATGGTTTTCATTGACTTCAAGAAAGCATATGATAAGGTACCAAGGGAAGTACTTTGGTGGGCCTTGATAAGGAAAGGCATTTCGCGGAAATATATTGACATCATAAAGGACATATATGAGGGAGCATGCACGAGTGTACGTACTAGTGTTGGGAAGACTGAAGAGTTTCCTATTACGATTGGAGTGCATCAAGGTTCCGCACTAAGCCCATTTCTTTTTGCCATCGTTATGGATGAACTAACAAGTTCACTTCAAGATGGTATACCATGGTGCATGTTGTTTGCAGATGATATTGTGTTGGTTGATGAGACGAAAGAAGGAGTGGAGAGGAAGTTGGAAATATGAAGACAAACTCTAGAATCTAGAGGCTTTAAGTTGAGCCGAAGTAAGACAGAATATTTGGAGTGTAAGTTTAGCGGCCATAGGAGTAGGGAGGCGGGGACAATCACCCTAGATGGGAGAGTTGTTCAGGCCTCGGATTGGTTCCGGTATTTAGGATCTATTATCCAAACGGATGGAGAAGTAGATGGAGATGTTGCTCATAGGATTAAAGCTGGTTGGTCGAAGTGGAAGAGTGTTACGGGTTTCCTTTGTGACCCCGGCATGCCTAATAGATTGAAGGGGAAATTCTACCGGACGGCAATTAGACCAGCATTGTTATAGGGTACGGACGGTAATTAGACCAGCATTGTTATAGGGTACGGAGTGTTGGGCAGTGAAACACTGCCACATCCATAAGATGTCGGTGGCGGAGATGCGTATGTTGAGATGGATGTGTGGTCATACGAGAAAGGATCGGGTGAGTAACGAAATAATTAGGACAAAAGTAGGGGTCACATCTATTGAGAATAAAATGAGAGAAAACCGACTAAGGTGGTTTGGCCATGTGAGACTTAGAGCGCTTGATGCGCCGAAGAGTGGCAAAAGGATGTAGTGGTGAGGGGTAGGGGAAGACCTAAGCAAACTTGGAGGAGGGTGATTGAGTTTACTGGGAATTGAGGAAAATATGGTAGTGGATAGGACGGAGTGGAGGGAGCGAATTTGTGTTGCTGACACGACTTGATTTCACGGTTTTATATGATGGTTCATGTTAGCCGACCCCGAATCATTTCGGGACTAAGGCTTTGTTGTTGTTGTTGTTGTTGTGCATGTGTTCATGTCAATGAGTAAATAAGCCTTACAGAGAGAATAAGGGAGACCATTAAAGAACAGATATTTTAGTCCTTTTGTCCTTGCACATGTAAAATTTATACTTCCACCCATGGATACAGTGCATATCAATGTTGTGCTGTGATAATAATGGAGTTCATGACTAAAATAACAGTCTGTGCAACTTAAGAGAGAACCAATCATAGTGTCCTCTTTCCACATGTACATAAGAAATGATAAACTTGTTTGGATAATGACCTGAATATTGTTTATCAGCACTTGAGGATCCTTAACAGACTCAATACTCTGAGCAATCCGTAGTTCATCTGCACAGCTTCCAGGCACTATAACTTCAGTGAGGCAATCCCACAGTTTTGGAAGCTTTTCAAATAAGGAAGCACCAAATTTATTGCACAAATGTTTCAATGCAAGTTCCGAACCCCGTCTACTAATAAAGCCCTCAACTTTTGACCTGTCTTCACCACCACCCAGCGTATGAACCTTTGATTTTTGTTTTCCCATGTTATTCCCAAAGGAAAGGAAATCTGGATCATCGATCAACTCCATAGAACTGATGACTCCAGCTTGTGGAGTCTCACAAGGATCTGAACAGGTCAGACTACAAATATTCTTGACTAACTTATCATTTGGACTAGGCTTACGTACAATACAGCGATATATTAGCTCAGCAAGTGCTTCTGCAGCTTTGTATTGTAAGATTTCCTCCTTCAAAAAGTAAAACAAGAAATTATTGAATTCGGTGATAAATAAGGTTTGCAATTAAAAAATGGGAAACAGATTGGAGAAGAAAAGCTTAAAAAACCTGCTCTCTTTTGATAGAAGCCATAAGAGGTAAAATGATTGGATTAAGACGTGCAGGAAGCTCTGACATCCAGACAACTGCAGCAGCAACTAAAGCAGACACAGTAACATGCAAATTACTCTGCAGATTGTTCCATCAAATAAACAAGTGTCAAATAGAAATGCAAAGAACATCTATTCCATTGAGCAAATATATCACCGAGTGATCTTGACATCTAAAGTGCATAATGAATACATAAAATCATGGAAATTAACAGCACAAAATAGCTTGACAAGGACATATTCTGATCAGAGTGCAAAATCCTTAAAGCTGAACAGATAAAGTTGCACAGCTGATATCACAAAGATATTATCATAACATGTAGTACCTGCACACATTTTAGATATCCTGCAGTTGTTAAGAGTCGGTGTTTCGGTGATTCAATATCATCCACAATGTTTCGTCCAATAGAGTCGTTCCCAGCACTATCACATAGAGGCAACTTTGATGCCAAATTGATTGCCCCATCAGCACTTAAACTGTCTACATCAACATTGATAGTTGATAATATATTCTCAAACATACCAGATGACTCAATAGCACGAACTAACTGACTGGCCTCACTGCGCATCTTCCCATATGTTCTTGAGAGTTCAGAATATGGAAGCAGCGAATCCTTTGTAGGAAATGCAGGGTCAGAACAAGATAATAAATCTATTAACCACTTTTCAACATGATTGGGGAAGGTAGGCAAAACGACATGGATTTCAGAGGGGTGGTCATCGTTTTTCACTTCTCTGAACCATGATATCAGAACCATAGAAGCAACCTGATAAAGCAGAATAATTATTTTGCAAGCGAGAAAGAGTCCTAATTGTTACTTCAATAAAAGGAAGAGAGAGAGAGAGACGAAGAAGAAGAAAAAGCTACCTGCCGCTGGACCCCAGATAAAGAGGTAAGAGCATTCCACAGTGGATCTATTACATGCAACAAAGAACCCCCATGCAATTTTGAAGCAAATATACCCAGTGCTGATGCAGTAATTACTCGAGTGTTAGTTACTGACAGTTCAACATCAGTGCCAACAATGAGCTTAACTGTGCTAGCAGAAGTATCCCCGTTTCTTTCCTGAAGAATAGTTTCTTTCCCAGAATCTAAGCCAATGCCTCCAGAAGACTCATTCTCAAGTTTCACAGCCCTCATCTTAGCAGCAGCTCTGAAATGAGATTTTCGAGGTGGAGCCACAGGCCAAAACATCTTTGACGAATCTAGTGGTGAACCATATGAAGTAGTTGCAAGTTCAATCCAAGAAGACATGTATGAATTGGCAGCAGCTTCCAAGTCCTCCACAGGGCACTTAAATGACAAAAACAAAAAGATCAGTCCCATTCAAAACTTGAAGACTTATTCAAGAAGCCTAAAAGCCATACATGTTAAGGAAAACTTCAAGACTCTCTTCTAATTTTCTTGCTCGGGATATTCAAAAGTCTCAGTGCCACTTGAAAAAATATTATTTCATTAGACATCTGCTCACTTAGAAAACTGTTTGCTAATTGCTTCCTTTTTTAGCATTAATGTAGAACTGTGTAGTTTGGGATCCTAAGAGGATTGGACTATACAATATTGGTCTTTCTAAATGACCTCTGAAATTATTAACTCCATCAAGTCTTGCACAATGAAAATATGAATTCACTTAACATAATCAAGCAAATTGCTGAACTTATCTCCTACATAACATCAGGTGAACATCCGACGTCCTATGTACATCAAATAAATTGATGCCTCAACCAAATCTCACAGTGCTGCACACACAATATATAGTCAAAGTCTAGCTCCTTTGCTTTTCATTCTGCTGGAGCCAAAATCCACAGGGCTTGTTTGTTTAAGAAAAAATTCCGCTTCATTTTCAAGTTTTCGTTTTCTTTTTGCAATTACCCGCTTTTCTGTTTTCCAAATGGAGAAAAAAGGTTCTAAGAACATGTTTATTTATTTAATTATTCTCAATTTTGTTTTGTGGCCCTTTCCTAAGAAACAATACTTAATCGCTTCAATTTATTTATGTATATATAAAGGAGAGATTAAGTAAGAAACTAATGATATACATATTTTGGAGAAACAATAAAATAATAAAAAAATTGAAAAATCATCAAAATCAAATAAATGTATATGATTTAAATAATCATAAATATTATTTATATATATACCCTATTTCCTCAAAAAAGTTGGCACCTAATACAACAATATGAATTGCATCGCATGTATTGGAAAACACAGGACTTCAGAATCCCGTGTTTTCCAATACTAGGCATATTCTGGAAGACTTTAGAAAGCATCTTATATATGTTTTCCAAATATTAGAATAAAAGAGATACTCCCTCTGTTCCACAATACATGTCTTTTAAGATTAGTGCACACTAATTAATAAATGCAATTAATTTTAAATAAAAGACTTTGTTACCCTTGTATTAATTGCATGCACTAGTAACTTTTTCTATTCCCAAAGCAAAAGGTCAACTTAAATAGGGGTATATTTGATAAAAGTAAATTAATGTGCATCGATTGAAGCAAAATGTCATGTATTGTGGAACAAAAAAAAATTCTCTAGAAAGACATGTATTGTGGAACGGAGGGAGTAATATGGACAACGATTTTCCATTTTTCTGTTTGATATTGTTACTAAACAATGAGTTCCATTTTCTAACTATTTTGTGGGGGTGGGGACTAGAAAACAGGCTTTATCTTCTATAACTAAACAAGCCCACGGTGTCTTATCCTCTGGTTAACTTTATAGAAAATAAAAGTTAATTCTAGATCTTACTTCCAAAATTAACCAATCCAATTTTTATTTTAAGGTCTGAAATATACCAAAAGATGGTTTCTCGTTCATTAAATATTATATACAAAACCAAAAAAGCATGTATAACAGTACAAAATAGAGCGACAGCAATAAGATAATAACCAAAAATTAAAACAAAAGTACTCAATATAAAATAACCATAATGCAAAAATCAAATAGAAAACCTGAACAAGCAGCCTCCAAACCCTTTCTGAACATTGCAAAATATCTTCGTTTGATTCAAGCAGCAGATTCTGAAAAACAATCCTAAGGGTATCACCCAATATAAAGGAGGGCCAAAATGAAGTCCCGGATGGCTCAGATATATTCCTTTTATAACCAGCTTCAAGTAATCTCTCCTGCAAGGAGATTCTTCGGTATTCAGTATTGAGATTTGATAATACTACCAAATCCTATGTAAAAAATTGAAGAGCAGCATAAGGGCAGAACATATTAAATTGCTGAGATATAAAGACAAATAACTAGAAAACAGAAAGAACAGATAATTTAACTGTAAAAAAGGGATAAGGTTCAAAAATACCCCTAATCTTAGAAAGTTGGGTCAATTTCAGACATTATTATAAAACACATATTTTGTTTCTTATTATGCACTAGTTGCTTATCAGTTGCCTCTAAAAAAAATTCACAATTTTTGTGATTATTGGAGATTGATATTTTAAAATTTGACGAAATTTTTGAATTTTTTTTTGTCCAACTCGTACAAAATATAGTATAATTGTTTTTTTAAATTTCTTTTTACGTCTATTCATATGCTTGTAATCTGTTACTAATAAGAGATAAAATGGCACACAGTGAAGTGTAGATGACAAGATTCATGACTGAGAAGACGATTTGATGAATTATTTCTCAAATTGATGCAACTTGCCAATGTTAGGGGTAAAATTGCCCTTGGATGCCAAGGTTAGGGGTAAAATTGCACCATTTTAGACGTTAGGGGTAAAATTGCTCATGGCTGTCAACATTACGGGTACTTTTATATACAGATCATCTCTGATAATAATGAATAAAAATAAAGCACAATGTCGTGAACAAATGCATTAAAAACCATTACAATTGGACATACCAGAGTTCGAATAGCTGAATATCGAACCGATGTGATACTGTGCCTCATGAATGGCCATAATCGGGGCGCCAATGTCGATAACATGTAAGGATTCTCCTCCAAATCTCTTCCTTCTCCAGCATCATCAACCGGAACTACTTCATTCAAATCTAACTCTTGTTTCTCTTTTGATATCATCTTAGGAATCAGATCTTCCTGGGAATAAATTTCGGCTAACAGATTCATCACGCTGCAAAAAGTATATGGTGTTTACAATAATTACTGTCATACTCTTGACAATTAATTCAAGCTACCACATAATGCATGGTACAAAAAATTTGGGTAAGAAGACCAATTAACATGTTATAGTTTTGAACTCTTTTACATGAAAGTACTAGAAAGGATATAACTATGATTCAGGAGGAATGGAAATCCAAAGCAGAACAATACATGCATATAAAGCTTCCATTTAAGGCATTCATTCATTTCATTCGCAACATCTGCCAAATCCACCCTCAATAGGTTATGAATGGCAATAAACCAAGTAAAAAGAAATTGGCATAGCCAAAAAAAGAGAAGACTCACAATCCTCGCAGTTACTAACTCCTTGAACTTGAAAACTTCTATCATTCATCCTAATAACCAGAATTTTTTCAAAGCAGCTAATGAACACCAACAAAAAGTGATACTCATTTGCCAATCAACTAAAACTTCAATTCCCTTCCACTTACAAAGCAAAGAATAATCTTATAATCAATTAGATCAATCATCCTCTTCGCAAGCAAAGACAACAAAGTAGCATATAAGGCCTCAGGCCACAGTACATATGAAGCCATTTGACAAATGAAAATCAATAAGATGACAAAATCAAAGTACCTTAACACTAAACAACAATCTGATATAGTGTAGAATAAAAAATAAAAGTACTAAGGCATTTATTTTTGCGAATAGCCAGAGACGACTCTATTCCCAGGCTTTAGAGTTTCTCATAGTCCTGGAACACAGACGTGAAAGTATGCTCTTAATTTTTCCAGCACATAAATAAAGGCTAAATTACTTAAAAATAAAATTAAATGAAGAAACAATTTTACCAAAGAATCTAGCTAGCAGAAATATCTGCCAGTGAATGGACTTGGACAATATAAATCAAGTATAAATGACAATGAAACTAGCTTGCAGAAATACCTGCTAGTAGATGGACTTAAATCATCTAAATCAAGAAGTATATCCCAAAGTAACATAATAATGGAATGTAACGTCCGACCCCTTAGAGCAACAATAGAAGTAGCAGTAGGTATCAAAGCATCTGCAGCAACTGCACGGACATCATCATCAGGATCCTCAAGTCCAGCTTTACAAGCAGGCAAAACATAGCCAAGCAAATCAGCAAGCATCTCCTGCAAGAAACAAACAGGATAACAAGGAAAAAATATATCAACAGCTAAAAGGAAATAAACCTACAAACTGGATGCAATGTAACTTTAAACAAAGATGCACTTGGATGGATTGAAGCCTAAGCAATTAAAAAACTGTTCAACCATTTTGTTTGTGAGTCTATTTTGTGGGGAATAATAGAAACCCAAGAACTGTACTTGCCTCCTTGCAGTTGGAGACAAAGGCTCCTCCAAGGGAACTGTAGCTCAAGAGAAAATATGCATTTGGCCTGTGATTTCAAGGCCACATATATGTTACCCCTGTTTGCATCTATTTGCTAATTCTAATGTCTTGGTGCTATGAATAATCAATAAACAATGCTCTATGACAAACAGATTGGAATTTATCATCTGTAACATTTTATATATATATATATATAAAGAAAAAAAAAATTGTTTCCGTTTCTGAAAAGAAAAAAAAAATTGTCCCTACCTCCCTACTCCTATGGAGGCAAACTCTAGAATCTAGAGGCTTTAAGTTGAGTCGAAGTAAGACAGAATATTTGGAGTGTAAGTTTAGCGGCCGTAGGAGTAGGGAGGTAGGGACAATCACCCTAGATGGGAGAGTTGTTCAGGCCTCGGATTGCTTCCGGTATTTAGGATCTATTATCCAAACGGATGGAGAAGTAGATGGAGATGTTGCTCATAGGATTAAAGCTGGTTGGTCGAAGTGGAAGAGTGCTACGGGTTTCCTTTGTGATCCCGGCATGCCTAATAGATTGAAGGGAAAATTCTACCGGACGGCAATTAGACCAGCATTGTTATATGGTACGGAGTGTTGGGCAGTGAAACATTGCCACATCCATAAGATGTCGGTGGCGGAGATGCGTATGTTGAGATGGATGTGTGGTCACACGAGAAAGGACCGGGTGCGTAATGAAATAATTAGGACAAAAGTAGGGGTCACATCTATTGAGAATAAAATGAGAGAAAACCGACTAAGGTGGTTTGGCCATGTGAGACGTAGAGCGCTTGATGCGCCGGTTAGGAGAACCGAAGAGTGGCAAAGGGATGTAGTGGTGAGGGGTAGGGGAAGACCTAAGCAAACTTGGAGGAGGGTGATCGAGAGTGATATGAGTTTATTGGGAATTGAGGAAAATATGGTAGTGGATAGGACGGAGTGGAGGGAGCGAATCTGTGTCGCTGACACGACTTGATTTTCACGGTTTTATATGATGGTTCATGTTAGCCGACCCCGAATCATTTCGGGACTAAGGCTTTGTTGTTGTTGTTGTTGTTGTTCTGAAAAGAAAATGCAAAATCAACTATGTTGCACGGAAACTCTTCTTCACTACCTTTTCCGCATTTCGTGTCCATTTCCGTTTCCTAACTAAATTTTCTTACAAATAACATTTCATGTTGTCCGTTTCCGTTTCCGTGCAACATAGGTCCTCCAGTTCTGCCAAACTTCAGGCCTGAATAACCAACCTCAAAGCGAAGGTTTAAACCTGGCCCAACTTATGAATCGTCCAGCCCAAACTGTCTACAGTCCCGATTTCTTCAACATAGTTTTCATTCAATAAAATTCAAAGCACCAGTGAGGACTCTAAGAATCAATGGAATCAAAAACCTAAACTGTGACAGGTGTAGAATTCAGCATTAATGATCTGAGTAACAAAGTTTTACCTGACGAACAGCAACCAAATACTTGATACCCAAAAGGCTTCCATGACGAATTTCCCACTCTGGTCTACGCTGAACAAAGAAGAATGACAAAAGAATAAAAATCACCAAAAAGAGCAGCGATTGTATTCCAAACCAGCATCTCAAAATAAAACAAATCCCAAAGGCATATTCTTGCCTGACATCTACCTGCATTTGAAGCAGGATATTCAATGTTTCATAAATTAAAGAGTGACGCATGTACTTAAATGAAGAACCCAACGCCTGTGCACAAGTTTCCCTTACTGGAGCAACAACCTGGTCAGACACATAGTCTCCAAAACTGCAGTACAAACAAAAATAAAAATAAAAATAGGGGAAAGTTAAATTTGGAGACATATCTAGAAAGAGCTTCTCTAAGACATCAATGTTCATGATAAACAAAAATAAAACAATATTGAGTAAAGATCGTCCCTGCTTCATATTAGCAGTGAAAAACTTATATCTGTAAGTAAAATCGAACAGAAATTGAGATTTACCGATCCAATGATAATATGCACAAAAACCGAATCGCACAATCTTGAAGAAATTCACTATTTTTCACCCAAGAATGCCTAGCAAGCTTAATTAAGCTCATCAGCTCACAATTTTCAGGAAGATTTCTCAGTATGTCCGGTTTCATACAAGAACCTTTATCCTCACAGTACCCCTTTGGCTCCACAACGTCAGTGCCTCCTTTAGAAGAACAAGACATGCTATCAGGAAAACTATCACACTCCGTCTTAAAAGAACTAACATCAACTTGACCATTAACCTGTCCTCCAGGGCTACTCAACCCACTATCTTCCACCTTTACACTGATATTTAAATTAGCAACACAGCCAAGAGAGGGTCCCGAATCTGTGTACAGAGATGGTATTTCTTCTAATTTCGGTCGCTTCAAATTTGGCTCCAACTCATCTACGGATACTTGCATATTCAAATCAATTTCAGTCTCTCTTTTGATTGTGCTTGAATAATCTGTATATTTCAACTCATCTAGAGCTCCATCCAAGCTCAAATCAGGCATGAACACCCCAGCAGAACCTCCCTGATGGGTTAAAATCTCTCTCAATGCCATAACACTGCCATGGCGAATCTCCCAAACTGCAAATGTATTCAAGGAGACGTTGTCAACTGACTACGCAAACACAACAAATCCAACATCTAGAAAAATAGGGTAATTAATTTATTAGTCCCTATATTTTGATAAAACAAACTGTTTAGTCCCTATATTTTCAAAAACACATGGTAAAGTCCCTAACCTTTTTCTCAGTGAATTGTTTAGTCCTTCCGTCTGTTTGTTAGATTTTTTACCGTTTATGACTTCGGAAATGACTAAATTACACTTTACTATTTATCTTCAAACTTTAAAAGAGAAAATCCAATTTAGAAGAAGAAGCTATTTGTATGGAGAGCAAGAAAAAGAACAGACCCAATGCTTACGAATTTGAACGATTAAGAAGAAAATCAAGAAGAAAAACACTCAAAGTTGATTTCAGATACATTAGAGTTTAAAGGAAAGAAAAATAAAGGAAAAGAAGAACGCAAATCCAAATTGACTAACAAAATCTTCATGAGAGTCTAACGGCAGGGACTAAACAGTTCACCGAGAAAAACGTTAGGGACTAAACAGTTTGTCGAGAAAAAGGTTAGGGACTTTATCATGTGTTTTTAAAAATATAAGGACTAAACAGTGTGTTTTGTCAAAATATAGGGACTAATAAATTAATCACCCAGAAAAATATATAAAACCTCACCAGGGTCAAACATGTCAAGCATTAGTTGGTCAACAAAACAACGGAATGGCCATCTTCCTTCTCCATCATGTTCGAAGCTGTCTTCATCGGCATCTACCTGCATTAAAATTTAGCATCAAATGGGTGCCCAATACTGCAGCCGTTGTGACAAACAGAGTTTTAGGGAAATAAACAACCAATCGCTCCAACAGTCCCAATTTAAGTCAAGCATTCAATTTTAGGACATTTTCCCCGGGTCAATCAATGTTTTCAATATATATGCCACTGATCATTCTCAAAAACAAAAGTATTGTGAGAAGATATCCCCTCCCTTAAAACTTGGAAACTGCAAAGCTAGGCTTACAAAATGGAATGGATACAACGAGAAGCTAAGCAGGCAAAGGAACATTCCATGTTTTCCAAATAAGCCTTAACTAGGTTTCAGTTCTAGTATAGGTATGCTGCAGTTCTAGTATCTTATTCTCTGTTGTCAACATTTAACTTAAGTGTTTTTGCATTTAATATTATGTTTTTATGTGGTTTTTTCTTGTTTGTGTGGTTGTAAGTGTGTTTTTAGTTGTTTTTTTATCTTTTTTTCGTTTTTTGCGCCTTCTGTTCATCAAGCATGCGCCTTAGCCTTGAGCCTAGGCTCTAGAACCCCCTAGCGCGTTAGTGCGCCTTTAACAACTCTGCATATTACTGAGATGTATGGATACATCTTGGCTTCATATCTTAACAACTTAAAACCAATTACAGTTTAAAATTGAATTATAAAAACTAAGCAATTCATCCAGCTTTTGAATTTGCCAACAAGGAAGGATAAAATACACAAAGGAAAGACCATAATACCGGCACATCATTTATGCTAGTATGCAAGCATCTATAAGAAGTGTGGCATATGCTGTAAAAAGTGGTGGAAACAAGTCTATCTATTAAGTAAAAAATAATACCTTGTTAGAGTTAAATGGGCTCTGCTTTAGGGCCTTTGGAGTTGTACTCTGAGCAGAGACCTCCATCTCAACATCCTCAGTCCAACCTTTTGCTTGATCTTTTGAATTTATTTTTGCTTTTCGCTTCAGAAGATTCAGTTCCCTTGCACTTGGTCTTCTAGATACAACTGTGGGAACCATACTTGCAACAAATCGCTGTATATTATGCACAGATGGGGGCATGTAAAATCTGTGCCCTAAACCATTTCCTTGGGAGTGTAATTTTTGGACCAGAAGGTCCTCATCCTTAATTACATCATTTACATCCATGAACTGCTCACAAACATCCAAACCTGCTTAGAAAATTCAATCAGTAAGAAGATTACATGAAATACATAGAATGAATATAAAGATGGGAAAACAATACACAAAAAAAAAAAAAATTAAGAATTTATGATGGACAAAAAGAAAAAAAAAAATGAACTGTAAAGAAAGCATTTGCAACTACAAAGAGTATACAGGCAAAAAATGTCCAAGATGTTGTCAATTTAACAATACTAGTTTTGCACCAGCCACAATAGTTGTCAAGTTAAGAAATACATCAAGGAACCAGGTTGTTTTCCTCTCCCTTGTGAATTCCCCCAATATCCTATAGGGCTCCTTCCATAAAAACTGAAATATTTTTATGCTGTATTCCAATATCTAATCAGCACCCTCAACCAAATTACAACCATTAGAAGATAATGATGGGAAGTTGTTCAACCTATTCCTAAGCAAAATGCAAAATCTAAGGATTAAGAAATTCAAACATCGTGTGAAAGGACATATACATCTTGGGTGAAGTTGTATACTTCCATAACCACACAAACAGATCCCTTTCAGACCATATGTGTTTCGATTTTTGAAACAGTGTGGCAGTTATGGACTAGTAAGAAATCAATGTCTCCCAACCTTCCTTATCCTCTGCATTCCCTCCTCCATCTCCTAAACCACAGCTCAGTCATCTGATACCCATAAATAAAATCATTCTAATACAACAATATGGATCCAAATATATTTCAGTTCATATAGAGCTATGCATTTATGTAAGCTACTAACCCAATCGTCGTCGCAAATTCTGCTTCTGGCGAGCTAACCGCTCTCTTGGGTTCTTTGAATTATCATTTGCAATATCATATTCCTGGACATACACATCAACATATTTTTACGTATGAGAAAAGTAACAAATTAGAAGGAAATCACAAGTTGGGCTTGAACATTAAAATAATCAATAAAAAAAAAGACTATATAAAGCAACATCTAAAACAAAAGGGAGCAACTGCTGATGAAGGAGCAATAATGATTGCATGAGAATATTTCTAACAAAGATGACATTAAAGCCAAATTCCTAACAATTGCATCAGTCACTCGAATGTATGTGTCCATATCTTTTGAACGTTCAGAGAAGATCAACACAAGAAACATCAGTACATTACATATGTGAAAGTAAGGCTACTCAATTTTCACATAGCATTAAAGATGCACAACCTTACATGATCCTAATGTCTCCTAAATTCAATTGGGAAGGCCTTCCACTCCTGAACCATGCATTATTCACTAAGATAAATATGACAAGCGATAAGCTTGACCGCTTTATGATTAGCTCAATTTTTCTCAAAATACGTTAACACAGCAAATCTTTAATGACATTCTAATGCTCCCAGATCAGGATGGTAATGAACGAAGACTGAGGTCAAAGGAGTGGAAAGTTCCAGTAACTTCTACAAGAGCCAACGTATATTTAGGACATTTCTCAAATATGTTAACATAGTAAATCCTTATCAGCATTCTAATAATTTCAGATCAGGATGGGAATGAATGAGTGAAAGTTCAACCAAAGAGCAAACAAATGATTTATTATGGTTTCATCTTTTTTGCACATGCAGTTCTATCAGGAACCATTGTTTATAATGTATGTTGTAGTTGCCTCTTTGCCCTTTCAGGCCTTGTTGATTCGAAAAAGAAGAATGGAAAAATAAATAAAGTGTGCATTACATTATGATGCTTTGATTCTAATAAGGAAGTGGCATTTCACTCTTTGCTTCGTACCAGCTTGCCAGTTACTCTTTATCTTTTTTATGAAAAATAAAATGAGCAAACAAGAAAAGAAGCAAGCAAGTCCAACAAATAATGAGGAAAGTGGAATTAAATGGACTCAATAGAGAGATTAATATTACCTGCCCCCCAGAGGCCAATAAAGCTCCAAACTCCAACACTTTGTTCATATCGAAACTGTTCAAAAGGTGAGCATAATAAAATTCAGCATAACTAATTCAAAATGCAGCTCAACATGCATTTTGAATAATGGAGATTAGCCATGTAAATGGAAAACACACATGATGCTTTTATTTCAATGTACCAAAAGAACTATGTCATAAAAAATATAAACAAAAGCATATGTAAAATCCTTCATCAACCTTCTAAATGAACCACTTGATATGATCTTTGAATGAAGATCAGGCAACACAACCAAATCTTCAGCAACACCCGAAATCCCAGCCTCCAACATCTTTGTCTCAACACAAGCAAATAATTCATTCAAGGATGTGTGCTTAACATTCTGCGCAATAGCTCCAATCGCATGAGCTGCAGCAACTCTTGTATCCCAGTTTTTACTTCGCAGATATTGAGAAACCTATTTTGAAAAAAGGGTGTTGTTTAAAATCTGTATCATGATTGGTTTACCAACAGAAAAGTGGAGGGAATATAAAATGCTCATAGTATTACAATTGACATTTATCCAAGAAACATTTGAGCAAAAATCGTATGCAATGAATAACAAATGCAGGGCAAAGCATCAACATAACATGGTAAATACAAACAATAACACTAAGTGTCAACTCAAGGTAATATAAGGTTTAACATTGCCAAAGCAATCTTTAAGCATACAGAAAAAGGAATATAAAATAGCCATGCCAGTTGTCCAGCTTTAGAGGATGAATCAAATCCAATTATTGATCGAGTCACCAACGCAACAGAACCTAAAGGCTACTGAACTTATCAAGAATCACTTCCTTCACTTATCTATCAAACACACTCCACAATCACTCATCGGTAAAATCTAATCATCTAACTGAAACAGTACTGCTAATGCTTCCAAATATAAATATAAAACAGTAAAGAAAATGATAATTAGGCCAACACGCGTGAATAGAAAATTAAGAATTAAGAATAGGTAGTAACACTAGAAGTACCTTCTTCAGAAGGGAGTTTAAATCCTGGGGGTGTGATTTCGCAATGTCACCAATTTGCCTTGCTGCAGTGAACCTTGTAGCTTGGGTCGAGCCAGCTAAACAGATTGGTTACAGAAAAACAGAACATTTTTTTTAATGTAAAACCACAGGAAATGCAACTATATTGCAACACCAAAATTAAAATCAGATCAAACAATGTCAAGGTAGCTCAAAGAATAAAATCTAGAAATGAAAAATAATAATAACGATAATAAGGATACTGTCTAATAGAGTAAGCAACCGATGGAGACGCGAGGATTGTTGCGCCATGGCCAAAATACAAGCTGTTCCAGTCTACGAATAAAATGGCATTGTTTATCATCAAAATTCGGTGATCTCGGTTAACTGCAAATAACGAAATTTATCGAAGGCAATTAATACAACGAGTCAATCGCAATGCCTATCATTTGCGTGGTTTGAAAGCTAACACGAGCATTGTTGCAACGATAAGCAATGCCAACGGTAAATTAGCTCGTAGTTTACCTGTCGTTGTTCTATTCTAGGGTTAGGAATTGGAAGGGAAGAACGACAAAGTGAAAGGTTAAAGGAGAAATTACAAACAGATATGTGTATACACATAGTTAGAAAAGGGATTAGGGTTACCAGGTAGAGTGGAGAAGAACGGCAGTCAGTGGCGGTTGTGACAGAGGCAGATGACGATACCTTCCTTTCGCCTCGATGTGAAAAACAAAACCCTTCTTTCCTTTTTTATTTTTTTTGTCAGTTGATATAATAAATAAACTAAACAAATTAACGGCCTGCATGTGTAGCGATTTCTTTTTTAAATATATTTGTGAATGTGATAATCAACCGTCGTTTAGTCTCAACAATCTCATTGCAAACAGAAAATGTTTTTAGATAGACTACAATAAAAATGATTCTTTAGATATATGTTTTGTTATTATTATTTTTAAATCGTAAATCTCCTCTGAATTCTATGGCTCGATTCAATTAGAAAATAAATTACTTACATTATGCATGGGTTTGAGAGGTTGAATGGGTTCGAGCTCTGACAGTTGTAAAGATATTAAGTGAAAATAGCGGTTCATTGTTTTAATTTGACCCTCTTAGCCAAACAAAGCTCGTCCTTTCTCCCTTATTCAAATTTACTGGTTGTATTTTACAAGTTCAGATATTACCCTAATTCTAATTTTCTCAATGTTTAGTTCAACAATAATCCTAACTTCTATGGAGAAACATTTGTGCTGCTCACGATCTGATTAGAAAATGTGTGATGTTTGATTGGAAAATGAAAAAACATCAATATTTGGATGGATCATTGGTTATCTGACTTAAATAATCCTCGTATTTCTTCACGAGTTCCCTCTAATTACCCATTGGGTTTTGTTAATGAGTTTAAAGATATCTCCGGTGTTGGCTAGAATATTTCCATTATCAACTCATACTTCTTGAAGCCAGACATGAGCTTAATCGCTCAAATTCCCATAAGCTGAAGATTTGTGGATGGTATTGGTTTCTTCGTAATCATAATAAATTCACAATGAAAAACGGTTATAAATAGATGCTCTTAAATCAAGTTCATCCTTCTTGTAATGTGACTAATGTTAATTGGAAGTCGCTTTGGAATCCATCTATTTCTCCCAAGTCAAAAAAACTTGGTTTGGCGTGCTCTGCCTGCTTGCCTTCCAACAATGTTAGCTCTTCAAAGTCGTTTCATACCAGTCTCGGACATGTGCCCCATGTGTAATTCTCATCAAGAATCTATTTTTTCATGCATTGCCCAGTTGCAATGTTGCTAAACAAGTTTGGTCTTTTTTCTGATGTTAATGACCTAAGCCATGTGTTCGATAATTTTCATGATTTTAGGGTTTTATTAGCTCTAAGGGTAAACCTGTCGTGGAAGTTGTTGTTATTGTATGTTGGCTGATTTGGCAAAACCTCAATTCTCTAGTTTGGAATCATTCTATTCCTCCAACTGGTGTCATATTTAATCATGCCACTGCCTTTCTTGCTCGTTGGAAAAAAAGTTAGGTTTTTCCATGCCTCGCATCCCCCTAATAGTAATGGCCCCTCTCATTGGATCTATCTGAGTGTCGGTTCTCTTAAGTGTAATATGGACGCCTCTGTTTTTGCTTTCATTCCTTTGTCATGCTTCGGTTTTATTATTAGAAATTCGACTAGTAGTTTCGTAGATGCTTGTAATGGTATTACTTTGCCCATCTCTTTGGATCCTCTTATCGTTGAAGGCTTGAGTTTCTATGAAGCTCTTAACTGGCTCAAGTCAAATAATTATGGTAATGTCATCGTTGAAACTGGTTCTTTATCCCCGATTCATGCTATTAATAGTGATGATGTTTTAGATTCAATGTTTTGTTTAATTGTCTTACTTTGTAAATTTCTTATTCGAGAATTAGTGAACTGTGAGGTTCGGTTTAGTAAACGATATGCGAATCAAGTTGCTCATACCTCAGCAATAGTAGTTGATTTTGAATCCAATCATGGAGTTAGGGGCTCTACCCCTTTTTTATTGTATGTGTTTTGAACAAGGTTGAATAAAGCTTTCATTTTATGTCAAAAAAAAGTTATTTTATCATGGCTCAAATAAGGAATGTCTATCCTACAACTGGTGCAAAGTGTACCCACAATAAGAGAGAGGTGGTATAGTCGGTTGATTTGTTGGTAATGGATCCAGATTATGATGAGGATGACATTGAGAAGCAATTTGTAAAAAAAGGCATTGATAAAGAGGAAATCCGATGAGAGTGTAGTGTGTCAGTTAACCCATAGTGGCTAAGTTTATACCAATCCCCAAGATATGAGCATATTGTTGAAAATTAGGCTAAGGTATAGCAGCGGAAATATAAAAATTTTAACCTATTTCCATTTAACCACAAGATCTGTTAACCGTTATTTCATATAAAGAAGGATAAGATGAAATACCTTTTAGAAGTTTTATCTACCGTTGCAAACGAAGTGCCCACAACTTCAAAAGAGATAGAAACTGTCTACCAATCTGCCCCTATCCGAAACAGACCTTCCAGACCTCCGAACCACAATCCCTTCGGTGGAAACGTGGAAGAATATGTCTAGAAGCTCCTATCAAAAAATCACGACGATCCGACGGTTCAATCTCCGGGAATCCGCGAAATCGTGAACTGACTTGATGTAGGAGTAGTAAAACGAATTTCTCCCTTTTGTTTGTTTTTCTTCTTCGAGTTCCCAAACATGAAATAAAACACGGGAAGATTAATTTAGTATCAACCGTTGAATAGCAACCAAAGTAGATTGCCTCTAACTAATCAACACAAGATCAAGGATAAAAGAAATAGATGAAAATTAATTGATCAAACGAAGCCGTAGAGAAATCTCGTCCTCGAACTAGGGGTGTCGAATTTTCTCTCTCTTGGACTAGGTGAATTTCGAAAATCACAAGTAGGGTATGGCTTGCTTGGATTTCGAAAATTTCAAGGGAAGGGGTATTTATAATCTCTTGTATCTAATCCCTAGTTAGATAGAATTAGGTTACTGAATAGGAATTCCATTCGGAATAGAATTCCTAATTATTATCTCACTATATATCTAATATATTAAGGATAATAATAATAACCTTATTGGATAATAATAGGAGTATATTAATCTAATTAAAACTCCTAACTTAATTATCTCTTAATTAATTTAATTCATATTCCTAATCTAATTAGGATTAACAAAATCAAATTAATTATTCATATATATCACTACATGAATTTCGACCCCTTTATGTCCATGGGCCTTATTGGGCTCAATTGGGCTTCTATCAATTATTAACATCTATCTCTCTTTTAGGTTCCAAGTCTTATGTGTGATCCATTAGGTTCTTATTGATTCTAGCCGTATGCAACGTTATTAAATTAATTTTCAAAGAATTATATTTAATTTTTGCATAACAGAATGATGTACAGAGTATGTGATTAGCAAGTCCGTAATCATTCCCCCAGAGCTACAAGAAGACAGGTTGATTCCGTCGTTAACCTTTCCGTATTAGTTACAGTATAATTCGATCCTTTATCAACTACATCCTTAAATTGAATCTTATGACTATGGGTGATGTCAAGTCACATATAGCGAGACGTTCGTTTTACTTGTACAGGCCGAGTCAACTCAAAAAGATAGGTTAAGTGAAATCTGTATTTCTTACTCTTAATCTATCACCTTGCAAGGATTTAGAGTCGAGTCTTCTACAAGCGATCTATGGATGTATCTCCCATTTATCGGGAGTGATAAATGCTCAATCCAATATATAACGACTCCGCAATTACTTCCTGTGATACCCAACATCTACTGTTCACACCCCAGAGTCATCTCTGTTAAGGATCATGTTACACCAGAGTCAAAGCATCACATTCCGTAATCCAGAATACCAATTAATATTCCTTTGAGTCTGAGGATTAGTTATACCTATTAATACCAATGAGATGAATAGGTGATAAGGATGAATCTACCCATCCTGTTATCTCAAATCGGATCCCCAATCCTAATGAACAACGTTTCATCGGATCTATGTAACTGTCCAGATATCTGTATATATGAAGCTTGTGAGATCAGCTTTCTGTCGGACAGAAGACATTGTTACATACAAGTCTCAACAGTGATATGTCAATCCCAAACATATCACTTGACTTGGGGTGGTTTTAAGTTTATCAGTTTACTATAAAGTTTTGTCTCACTTCATGCTTGTATGAACACTTTATAATCACTTTAAATAAACTTACGGATTTCCTTTTATTAGACTTTATTTAGTGCTTAAAAGGAATTGCCTTTATATAGTTATAAAACATACATCTCATTAAACAAATGATATAAAGAACAATTCATTTACATTAAGTTTTTATCCTAGAACAATTGTCTATAGGACACTAAACCCCAACACATATCACTAGTAGTTGGGAGCCGAGTAGGGTTTATGTTGAAACACCTTTCCACATGATTTTGATTTGACAAAATTATTTAAGTTAATCCATGATTAAGGGGCAATTAAATTTAAGTGTTTTGGTTTAATTGTACTAATGTGTTTGTTCAATGTTGAGTATAATTTTAAGTAAACAGAAATAAAAAGTATGACAGAATGAAGTCAGCATGAGGCACAGAAGCTGAGTAGAACACGACTCAGCATATTAGAAGAAAAGTCACCTTCAGAACAAACGCTTGAAAATGAAGCTGACCAAAGAAGCTAAGTGGAACACAACTCAGCATAATAGAAGAAAAGTCTTCTTCAGAACAAATGCTTGAAGACGAAGCTGACCGAAGAAGCTGAGTAGAATATAACTCAGCCTCGCTAGAGACAAAGATCGAAGGCAAAGTCTATTAGTGTCAAGCTGAGTGTTCTTCAAGACAGCACTAATGATCCGTTTACTAAAAGACAAGATCCGACAGAGATCTGCGCCAATTCAGAAGCCTTGGAATTACGCAAGGAGACAGTTTCGAGATGCATTGGTCAACTGGCCGTTGGCTAAAAGATGAAACTGGCGCTAGAAGACGAACCTGGCAAAAGAAGACAAGCCTGACGCCTACCAATTTCAGACGATATGATTGGCCTGCAAAATCTGTATGCTGACCAGTGAATGACGCAAGGAGCCATTTGAATTCAATGGATACATCCGAATTCAAATGATTGAGGCATCATAAGTTCACTATAAAAGGACAAGTCTAACTCTTGGATCCTTTGCCGAAGTACAAAAGAAAAAGAGCATACATACAAAGCACATTCAAACAAGAAAAGAAAATCTTACACCAAATTTCTATCTCTGTGTAAAAGTCTAGATTGAATTTGTATTCATCTAAAGTGTTCTTCATTTAGAAAGAACAGATTTGTATCAATTGTAAAAGTTGAGAGAGTGGTGCCGAGTACTCGGTTTTAGTACTCAGTGGTAGAGAAACTCTGAGTGTTTGGTTATAGCGCTCAGTAGGAGTTGAGTAGACGAATAGAGGAAGGTACTCTTGCATATTCAACTGCCTTGTAAACGGTTTGTGCTCTACCTTTAAAGAGCTCAGTATTGGATTGAAAAAGCCCGGAAGGATTCTGGGGACTAGATGTAGGCGGTGAGGCCGAACCAAGATAAATCTGCTGAGTAATCTATAACCCTTTCTCTTAATATATATATGTATGTGTTGCTTGCTTAAATTACTCAGGATATAAATTGTATAAGCTGAAACTGAGTAATCAGAGTGCTGAGTTGGAAGCTGACCTAAGTGTTAATTCTCAACTCGCAAGTAAAAAAGTTCTAGTCAGCCTCTGACTAAAGCTGTCTTACATCTCTCTCGGCCGTGCTGACTAAAACTGAGTTAGGTAATTTAAATAATTGAATTAAGTCAGAATAATTAAACGAAAAAGTTACATTAGTTCCTAACCCCCCTTGGAACTAGTTACACGGGACCAACAGTTTACTCTCTTATCGTGAATGTTCTAAGAGATAAAGAGGACGAGGTTATTTCATAATTAAAGAAGATGTCGACCTAGTCGAGCGTATGGCACCTGTTGTTGAAGTCTCTAGAACACCAAGAAGTTGTGACTAAGGCACTTTCTAACATCGAGGTCACACCCATGACCTCCCCAACTGTTTTAAGTTGTATCTTGACCAGTGTAAATGAGAGGCCAATAGATTTCATTTTATGACAGAGATTTACCATTGGAAGGGTGTAAGCATAACATAACTTTATATGTGAGAGCATAGCTGTTCAACATGGTCATGCCATGTGTGGTGGTGGAGGACAGTTTGGTTCTTAATGTTTGTCCATTGAATATGTTGACTTAGTTGGGTCTTGGCCCTGAAAGTCTTAAAGCCTTGACCATAATAATATGAGCTTATGATGTACTGGATATATAAATGATAAAACCGGATAATTATTATTATTAATTTTCAAATTTTATAGATAAAGAATATATTAAAACTAAATATAATTAAAATTATTATTTTTAATCCGTAAAAAACGAGGACATGCTACCTCAGCTCCATTGTTACTGTTTATAATATATCTATCTATAATTTTAAAATCGAATGCTCTGAACAGTAAAACTGGAATATTTTTTCCATTTTTTTCCAATCAAACCCTTCAAATCCAACATGTCTGTCTAAAAGAATGTCATTTTTAGTAATTTTTCATATGCTTTTGTTCCAAATAAAGTTGGCCAATTCTTTTTGCAAAACGGTGTCATTTATTTTTTTGGGTAATCTGGTAATTTTACTTCACAAGTTTAGGGTTACATGTGAATCCTCTCAATTATTCTATTCTCATCTTATCCAAATCTGTATCTCCCTTCTTTCCAACCCTCCTCCTTATCATTTTCGTTGCCTCATCCAAGACATCATGATCTGTCTGCCTTCATATTCATAGTTTTTTGGTTGCAGAAATTTCGAACTTTCTCTTCATCTTCCTTCTCAGCCTCTTTTTTATCATTTGTGTCGCCACCTCTAGAACATCCCGATGTGTCTGCCTTCATCTCCATAGTTATTTGGTTGCAGAAATCTAGACTAATTTTTTCTGATCCGGAATAATTCTGACCGGAACTTGTCCGGTTACTAAAGGACTGGAAGAATCTCAAGAAAATCGAAGTATGTGTTTCCAATATGCATAAGGTGGTGGTTCGACTTTCAATACTAGTTAGGATTTTTTTCCCCGATTTTTGTCCGTCTACGAGAAAATGCTTATAATAGCTTAGAAAAGCTGTATGTTCTCCAATTCAGACGTCGGTGTTGAGAATTGTAGTGTTTTATTCTTTTGATGAGTACCGGTTTCTTCTTCGTATTAGAGGTGGGAGCTTTTCTTGAATGTCAGTGTTGATTAATTTCTAATTTGACCTTTCCTTTTTCTACTCTCTTACATGTGCCTTTGCTGCTGATTTTTCATTCACGGTCGCCTCTTGGTTTTCATTCACGGTTAATAATGGAATGAATCAATGTGAGTTTTTCTTACCAGCCTTTGTTAAAATGGCAATCAAACATGTTAAAAGCAGTTCTCTTAATTTATGGCATACAAAAAATATGAAGCATGTCAAGTCAAAATTATCCAAAGATATGATCAAGCTACGGAAGGCAAGCACTATCAAGCTTAACCTTATTTTTGTCCTCTGTAAAAAAACATGAACAAGTCACATGTACATGAGAGACTACATATGTTTGGTGCATGAACCATTTACATGATTATATATGAGATGTAAAATCCAAGTTTGTATTTTCAGTTATTTGTTTAATGGCTTAATTTTTCATCTTATAAATTCAACTGCTGAATTTGCTAAATTAAGTTCAGTAACATGTGGTTTTACACATACGATGGCTTGGTTCTCTGTTGATTGTTATTTTTTTAGTGGGGAAACTTGAAGTGATCATACACCGTTATTTCGAGCAACAATAGTTGGGTTCAGCAAACTCTCCATTTACTATTACTACTGACTTTAACACAATACATTGATTTTCTACATCACCACCCATATATTATATATCAAATTAATTTACTGCTTTATAAATGAACAATTTAAATCAACTCTTTTATCATGAGATAAAATTGAGGTAAACTTTCTCTATGGGGGCAAAATGGATCTATTTTTGTAAACTAAGTGTAAAAAATTATCTTCTCATGACAGTTTTAAGCCCGTGTTCATCATGTTTTAAAAAAATGCTTGCAACTGCACAATTATTAATGTGTATATCTATAATATATCGTGTTTATGTTATCAGGTAGTTGGTGGAGATGATGATGTTCTTTCATTGAAGAACAATGCATTTAGATTATATCCATACAAGCTTATTGATTCCATTCTTCAAGAGGTAACGAAAAAAATCAATGCATTAAAATTATTACAAAACACCCAACATACATATATGATAGACAATCAGGTGTCAAGGGTAAATGTATGTTTTTTTCCAAGAGTTACTGCAGTTATCATACCTTGACATTGATCATAAAACAAATATTCAGAATCGCTTTTTTAAGTGTGATGCTGGTTTTTAAAATTTACAGCTACTTATTTATAAAACTAAAACATTAGCAATGACATTGTAAAGCTAAACTTTCCTTGAAAATTCAAATTTATCAATTACTTACATATATTATATTACAATATGCATGATTGAAGTTCATTTGATAGTGATTAGAGTCAATGAGATTTTTGCCTACTTTGTTTCAGTAATCAAATCACAACTTTCTTATTTCAGGTTATCAATGATGAATATGAACCCATTTACTTTATCTATAGATTTTCAATGGTTAAATGGTGTTTGAACTATCTAATTATCTTATAAAATACTTGCATTTATTATAAAGTTGAACATCGTCCTACATTCATTGAATATTCTAAAATAGCAATTGTGTTTCTGCATTTTATGTTTTAATTATTTTTCACCGTTTGTGGTTTTTAACTTTTGTCTATTTTTTTCAGATCTGCAAGTTCTATTTTGAGTTATGAAATTCTAAATACGTGTTTGTGTTTTTTTTGTTTGTTTTTTTTCATGAATTTGTGTGTTTATTAGGGATGCAAGTGGGGCGGAGATTCCTCATCCCCGTCGGAGCGTCCCCGCCGGTGACCCGTCTCAACGGGGACGGGGAATCACCGATAAGAATCCTCATGGGACGGGGATGGGGAATGGTATTCCCGCTCCGTGGGGATCCCCAACCCCGCCGCGTTAATCTTCGATGGGGACTCCCCGACAGATCCCCAATTGTTCCCCATTATAATTTTTTTTAGTAGGCAAAGGAAAGAAAAAAGAAGGAAAAAAACAAAAAACATTAACCCGGGATTAGCCTGGGTTCCCCATTATAATTAAAATTATACTTTAAATATTATAATTTATAACATTTAACTTAAATAAAATAGATTTATTTTTAAATAAAAAATTAAATGGGATAAATAAAATACTAGCCAATGACTAAATGAATATTTTTTTCTAACCTACACTAAACTAAATGCATAGTATTTATGTCATTCTTTTGAACAAAATCTAGAATTAGAAATGAGAAAAAAAAAGAAATATATACTGATATTTTTTTTTAAATATAAATGGTGATTCCCCGCTGGGAAAAATGTTTTAAAATGGGGATGGGGATGGGGGAAAAATCTATCACCGTCTAACTCGCGGGGATTGGGAATCCCCGACTAGTTGGGAACGGGGACGGGGATGGAAAATGCATTCTCCGCCCGCCCCGTTTGCATCCCTAGTGTTTATCTTTACAGACATTTCTAGCACTCAGAGGGCTTAAGCCATATGTTTAAGAGTTGAGTTGTATGTACATTTCTTTGATTGGCTAATTTAATATTTTAAAGTTGAATGTTCTCAATAGTGAAATTGAGATACTTTTACCTAATTTTTCCAATTGAGTCATTGCAAAGTTTGTTACATATAACCAATTAAAGTTGGTTTAAGTGGTTAAAAGCCTCAAGTGGAGAAAGAAATAGAGAGAGAAAAAAAAGAAAAGAGTTAGGAATCGGAAATAATAAAAAATTTTGAGTCTTTACTTACAACGAATAGAAAGAGTCTCATAATTTTCTTCAAAACTCTTTTTAATTAGGCCAATATTGTTTTTTATCCATTTAAAATTTTAAACATATTTTTTTAATGGAGTACGTGAATCGTCAGAATCGGTGTACTCGCTCGATTACCACCGCTTCGGACGTCATGTCCGATTCAGTTACCTTTTTTTCCTTTTTAGATTTTTTTTATTGTTTTCTCAATTGTCCGGTTTTACAATTTTCATTTTTTCAATTTAAAAAATATCATATTATTAATAACCACATTTTTAAAAAAATTTAAATGAGACAAATAAAAGACAAAGTGAGAATATAGTGAATTATATGGGTTGAGTGGGTTAGACGGGTTGTTAGATGGGTTATGATAAACCATAAAAAATAAGTTTTATAACCCATCCAACCCTTCTAACCCATTGTAACCCACTTAACTCTACATTTCATGGGTTAGATGGGTTGAAATTTGGTGGGTTATAATACCCAACCAATTTTGAACACCCCTAGCTGCACTGATGTCTCCTTAACCTTACCTTATCTCATTCCGCCTCTTTTCCAAAAGAATGGTCTCTCTCTTCATCCTCTCACTCCCCTATTCAGTTTCCAGATTTCTAGACCTCCTCCCTCCTCCCATCATGCCTATTTATTCTCCCATGACAGTTCGAATTGAGGTTCCTTCTTAAAGTATGTAAGTTTAATTTTTAATTCTCTTTTGATCTATGGTTTCTATTTGTTAGTTCATCTCGATGTTTTAGATTTGGTTTTAATTTTGTTTATTGATTTTCTACTGAACATATTCCCCATTTGTTTCTTTACATCTCTACATCTCTACTTTGATTTTTATCTTTTAGCAACACATATCGCTTTCTCTCTCTCTCTCTCTCTCCCAAAATCGATCATCGACTATATCCCTAGATTCAAGATGCAGGCGTCGGTGTCATTTTTTCCCGGCGAGTCTCTACTTTTGTCAAATTCTCTGTTTCCTTCATTTTTCCTATTTCTGTCTAAGAAATTAAGGTTTCATTCTAACATGGATTTCCAGGGAAGAGGTAATTAATTCCTTCTTCCTTCTATGTTCTTAGATCCAAGCTTTTTCCAGTTATGGAGTTATGGAACAAGTAATTTTGAATCTTTTGTTTAAATTGATTCCTTTATGATTGGTTTCTTAATCAGATTCAAAAGATTTATTATTATTATTTTGGCAAATCTCAGTCGGTATTAAAGGCATCCATGCATATAAAGACAAACGTTATGGAGATTCGAAACACTTAAAAGGTCAAAGGAGTGTCACTCAATGGTTAGAACAATCACTAGAAAATAACAAAACTTCCCCTAATTTTACTTTCTGGCTTTCAATTCAACCTGTTTAATTTTCTTTTTGTGGTTTCAGAGTTAGCTTGCTGGAGTTTGTTTTCTTTGTGAATTTTTGGACGGTAGGTGTTTTTTATTGGATATATAGGTTTAGTAAAAAAAATTAATACACTTCTTATTTATTTTTGATTTCCTTTGTATGTGTTTTTCCCCTTCCAAATATTTTTTATGGTTCATCATAAAATGTTAATGGATTTGAGGGGATCTCTGTCTCATTGGTTTGATTTTTTTTTTGTATGAATGATGCATATTTAAAGCATGATGATGACGATGTTTGATTAATATTTTCAGGTTTTTTTTTCTTTATACTTTATTGGTTTAAGATAAATTTGTCATTTTTGCCTTTAGATCTATGTTGTATTCTTAATGATTTAGATTTGACTAATGCCTGTTTTATTTATTTGGATTGTTTTCCTTAATACTAATGTTTTTTATGTTCTGTGTTTTTTTACAGATGTTTATGGTCATATCTTCTAGAGTTTCTTACCTTAAGTTCAACAATTTCATTATTTTATCGTGAAAAATAGGAAACTTAAAAATAACACATTAGTTTCTAAATTATTAGAGATTGTGCTTTCTATCCTATTTAATTTTTTGGATTTCTATTTTTTATTTCATTGCAAATGATAGTCCCGCAAGGCCGAGTAGAAGCAAATTATTGGTGCATCATCACAAAACTATATGCTTCATTATCATTTATTTTTGTACCATTATTTTTCCATTCCATAGGTAATCATCATCTATGCCACTTCAATTTAGTGATTAAAAATTTGCTTTCATATATATATATATATATATATATGCATAGATCAACTAAAATTATTGAGTTACAAAAAAAACCTCTTTTTTTTCTTTGGTGAATATTTCTTCCTCCATGCCTTTTCTACTCATTTACATATGTTTTTCTCAGGCATTAGATATGTATCTTTGCTTTTAGTTTTTTATTTCATGAATTTTATACTTTCCATTCTTTTGCAAATTATGTCATCTAAAATTGACATCCCTAAAGTTGATTTTGAAGTTTCAAAGCTTTTATTTTGGGGTTCTCTTCGATTTTGCATATCTAGGTAAGCTTTGGCATTCAAATTAAAACTCCATTCACTCTGAATCTTCTTTTAGACCTTGCTTCTCTTCAATTTTTACAGGTGTGCGCCTCATGAAGTGGACTATTCTCTTTGATTTTGCTAAATTCTAGATATGCAAGAGGTAGATGTTTTGGCCTCAATTTTATATTGGGCTTCTTGCAAATTTTCATCTTTCCTTTTATTTTGTCTTTTTAAATGAAAATAACATGTTAATGTATTTGGTGTTGCTAAAGAACTGGTTAATGTGTGTGTGTGTTATTTTACATCCATAGTTTCTTAAAGGGTCAGATGGTTAATCCAATAATTAGGACTATGCTGATTTTTCGCCACCCAATGTTATTTTTGTAATTTTTCGTCCCAAAATCAATTGTCTAAGATATTTTAAGTTTATCTATATCTCAAACAATTTCCTCTTGATTTTCGTTTTCGATTTACAGTTCTTGCTTCCTTTTTCATGTCAGGAGTGGATAAAGGATTTTTTTTATGCTTTTTTACTGTTTATTTTCAACATGCGATGAGCCTCAAACCACCTTGAACAAACTCTTATTATGCGTTCTAGCACTAGAAAAGCAAATCTATGATAGTTGATCTCCGTTGAGATATAGACAAATCAAATTAGAGCGCATGAGAGATATCTAAGCATCATAGTTTTCAATCTGATTGCAAAAACTCAAATCATCTTAACGATAAAAATAAGCCCTTCTTTACCGATCCTCTATTTCATTGTTTCCGATGTCCTGCTGTTCTTCAGTGTTGTTTTAGTCTGACTGAAAAAGGAAGAATATTCCCCTCTTTACCGATCCTCTATTTCATTTGTTTTTGACGTCATGTTCTTCAGTGTCCTTTTAGTCTGACCTAAAAAGGAAGAATATTGGTAGAAAACTATGAAGCACCGATGCTTCTAAGAGGTTAATATACGCCTATTTAATACTCCGAAGATGGGGATACGGCAGGATACGTACGGGATATGGCTAGAAAAGGATACACCAGAGATACTTTTCATAATTAATTAGCTAAATTGAAGGAGTTTTTTTTAAAACTTCAAAAATATTAGGATTATATAACAAATTACAAAACGTTAACCCACCACCCATTAACAAAATAAAATTTGTGGTTTTATAATGACCTATGAGTGTTTTTTGTGGTTTTATAATGACTTTATGAATGGATTTGTGGTTTATATATTTATGTATCTTTTTAATTTTTCATGACAAATGATATATATATATTATTAATTATATATAAAATTTGTTGTATCTCCCGCCGCACATGTATCTCATGCTTTTTAGAAATGTTGTTTGCCATACATAGGATGATGGTCTTAAATGAAAAATGATATAGAATGACTTATGATGGCTCTGTTTGAGTAAACTAATATCAAGTATGGGTCCGTGCATCTTTGAACTAATTTTTTATGTGAGGGAATGATTGTTACTCTGTTTTGAATTCTAGGACCTGTTAATGATTGAAAAGGCTTACTTATAAATGTCTAAAGGAAAATGTTTTTTTAGTTGGTACATCTTTTTTATAATTTTTTTCTTTGCAGGAATCATATTTTTGTTGTTATTTGAATTTGGTGGCACATAGCATTGTAAAGAAGTTCGTACTGTCTTCATTAGCTGCTGTGTGCTGAACTGGTCCTCGATAAGTGCACTATCTGGTGTTAATAATTTCGAAAACAAATCAATAATTTAATATGAGAGATTTCCCAAATTTCTGTTATTTTTGGGGTAGATACCAGTGTTTTGGTGTTTTATGAATTTGAACTCACAAAGTTGTCGTTGTTTCTTTTGTTAGATTTTTTGTGTTAATTACAAAAAATTTCATGGTCATTACTTATCATAGTATTCCAGACAGAAAATTGAGTATCTTAAGAAAACTTCTATTTATTTGTAATTGTTTAGATTTTGAACATATTAGGCTTACTATTTATTTATCATATTAAATAGTAGATCCATTGTCCAATTTTAGAGATAAGTTGTTCTTAGTTTACCAATTTTCTGTTTACTTACGGGTTGGATAAGAGTTTTTTTGGTTTTTGTGGACACAATTGAAACTTTGTTTTCTTCATTAATTCACATTTTATTTTCCAACCCTCATTAGTCCTTATAGTCTACCAACCGAGCATTAGCTTTAGAAACCAACTATTGAAGTGTAATTATTTAAATATTGAAATAACATGTATTTAAAGATAATAGCAAACAATATTTTAAAATACAGTTTCAATGGTGGTAGAATACCGGTGTCAAACCCGGCCCTGAACGACATTAGGTATGACAGGGAAAAGTTACAAATACCTAATGTAATACCATGATCGAGGGCAAACTGAACTATAACTAATCTCCTTTTATTTTTTTCTCTCTAATCGTTATTCTATTCTCAAACTTCAATTCTCTCTATAATGTTATAAAATCTATATTTCTATCACAAATTTTAACACAGCGCTCCAATGCAACAATCTTAACACTTGCATCTTTACTGGTCTAATCTAATAATCAAATAATCCGAAATAAGCATTTTCCTTAAATTCTCTAAGTTAAGATATCTATTTGGCTTGGACTTGATAATTCTATCAAGATTCCTACGTATCCCGAATGATCTTTTAATCTTTCAATCGGGAATCAAAGCCACGTAGTTCTACCCGCTTTACCAAACACTATTTCCTTTTCGTTAACACTTGAATCTCTACAACTTACTTTAAATGATAAAAATTGTTTATGTAATTCATCTTTGGAGTAAAATTATTCATGATATATATATTTAACCACATATTCACATTATTTATGTTCACCTATATATATATTCATACAGTGTTGATTCCTCACTCAAACGTTTTATTTATCTAATAATGTCAAACAATTAATTTAATCTAGAATAATTTACCTATAAATAATTTTAACTTTCCGTACCACACCCTAAATCAAAGGTCAAAATTGATTATAAACAATATTTGACAACATACGAAATTTCTAAATGAAGAACTTATTTAATATGACTCACTTGTACAATATAGTAATGACCTAAACTTATAGGTCCTAATTTTGATCTTATAGGTCCTAAACTTATTTTAAATGCCACATTCCCCTTCCTCTACCATATTAATTGTTAATTGGATATATGTAATTATAGTATTAATAAATTTTATATAATTAATCGAACTCATTTTATTCCATAAACGACTCTTTTTACCGAACCAATTCAACTCAAGGTTTAAACGATTCTTTTTACCATATATATTCAGTTCAAAACTTTAAATCTAAAACTACTCGTTCTACCGGACATACGTGATTATATTCAAAATCATCCAAAGTCCTAAAATGACCCCTTTCTTTTAAATTCCTAAGCAAATCAAGCTCAAAGTCTAACCCGCCCTTTTTTATTAGTCAACTTGTTTTACCAAACGAATCAACTCAAGTCTAAAGAAACGAGTTTTATCATACAGAATAACTCAAATCTAAAACAAGTTTTATCACACGAAACCAATTGAAACGTCTAACACGGCAACATATCATTTTATAAATTTTTATTAAACGAAACCAATTTAAACGTCTAACATGAGTCTTTTACCAAACAAACCGTTTTTACCACACGAATTAACTCGAGTCCTAAATGTCCTTTTTATTTTGTTACAGTCCATCGCTCATCTATGCCATTCTCAACTAGAATTCATTTGATTGAAGTAGTTCCACTATCATTAGCTTAATCAAACCAATATTTTATCAATGATAAATGCATTTAACTTAGCATACATTTCAATACTTTGAATAGATTAATTGTTGAGGTGGAAGTATAACTCATCTATAAATCATCACAATGAAAGAAACTCACTATCTAACATGGTTGACTACTTAGATTGGCCAGAAAATATGAAAGCCAAAATATTAGTGTAAGTTTCTACAGATTAGTGAATCCAACAATCTATCCATGCCAAAAATATTTTAAGCAATTTCAACAGATAAAGAGGAGACAATGTAAATTATGAACATGATCTACAACACATAGTTTTTAACTCTCTTCCTTCCTATGCCAAAACTGTTTTCAGTAAATTCATTATAAGATTTAGCATCTATATAAACAGATTTACTCTGTTTTGCAAAAGTGAAAATCAGAAGAACCCAACTATTGCATGCATAGATCCGGTCACTAGAGATCCAATACGGTCTTAAAGACACCGAACAGTGACTGTTTTCCACTAGAAAGGGGTTATATCGCTAAAAAGAGGAACCATAAAAGCGAAACACATTGTTTTCTTTCGAGTGAAAGTAAGTGAAACTCACTAGATTCCTGAAATAGTATGAAATTACCTGAAACCGAGAGAAGACCATAATAAATTTGAACAGAATTCTTCCAAAGTGGAAATAGCGAGGCTTATCTCACTGGCGACCATGGATGGAGGAAACTGATTGAACTCATAGGAGCCTTTCTATGTCCGAATAGAGAGAGAACGAATTGAGGAAGAGGTTGAATCTGTTTAGAGAGAGAAGCAATATGAGGAAGAAGATCAAGTCCATCCTCACGAGAGACAACTCTGTTTTCTATAAATCCCTAGAATTGATACGTGTTTGATACGTGTTTGATAGGGAGAATTAGGAAAAAAGTTTATAATTCATTCTCCCAATTTATTAAAATATACAGTTAGGTCCCTATAATTCTCATTTTAAATTATTCTAACATTTCAATTTAGTCCCAATTCTTCAATTTAGCCCTGAATCTTTCCATTCGACTAATTATTCTTTAATTCATTCCCTCATCACTTTCGTACTTATTTTTTTATTTAGGAGTAAATCAAAAATTAAACGATTAATTGTTGAATATCCGTCGAAGAACTGAAAATTCATCCGTAACTCAAATAATCAATTGGTTTTCAACATGAACCTTTATTATTTATTATTTCGATCATAAAAATAAGGCATTGCATATAACCAATCTCGATTCTTGTTAAAAGCACACGTAAAAATATAAACTGATTAAACCCAAAGATGTTACTTCGGGTCTAAAGAATTAAAATTCAAATAATGAATTCAAAATATTATATAATCTAATATCAAATTATATATATATATATATATATATATATATATATATATATATATATATAATATTTGGGTATGGACGTGACAACCGGTCTCGAATACTGTTCTTTATATCAATTAAGTGCTATTTCTAATAGATAGTATATATTTATAATATATAAGTTTTATCTATTAAAAAGTTTTTCAAAATGTTAGCGGATTTAATTGGCAGGCCCCCTAATATATTTGCCAATAGCATTGGGCCTGCTAATACATTTGCCAATAGCATTGAAGAAAGACAAGATTCCCCTTCCTATTATCAAATTTTATATTGTAGATTTACCAATACCGAAGAAAGACAAGATTTTTCATGTTATGCCTAAATTTTATTGTGTTGAAAAAAATATTTCAGCTTCAAGTTAGTAAAAGTTCAATTTAAACATTACCAACTCATTCGAAGTTGCCATATTTCAATATTCTATGTAAATCATTTGGGGAATTTTTTTACCCCTTTTGGATATTAGATCTTCAGCCTGCGGGTTGAAAATCTCTTACCACCGAAACCCCATTGAAAAAAAGCAAATCATATATAGAAAAAAGGAATAAGGGCGTTATTTTATTTTTTTTTGAAACTGCAAAACATGATAAATTTAGCCATTCCTTACAAATGTTTTAAAAAAATGTTAATTTGACTATCAGGCCATCTTTATAAACTAAAAAAAATCTTTTTAATTTATACGTTATAGATTTAATTGTTAGAATTTTAACATATATATATATTTTTTTAACTATATTAGTAACACACTAAATTTTTTGGACATGATTGATGTTTGAAATGTCCGTTATGATAGTTAGATAATAGTCAAATGGTATTTTTTTTTTACTTTTCTAATAACGTACGGCTAAAATTTATAGTTCTTGAAAATGTTAGGGTTAAATATGTACAATTTCGTACGTTAAAATCAAATATGCATTTTTTCAAAAACGTTAAAATCAAATATGCATTTTTTCAAAAACATTAGAATCAAATTTGACATTTATCTCTAGAAAAAAATGAATTTTGACTAGCATATTTTTTTTCTTTCAACACCGTCATCTTCATCAATAAAGTATGAATACCTTAAATAATCATCTACATGGTTTAGTTTTTTAAATCGATTTCAACTGTCAATTTTTTTTAACTAAAATTTTCACGAGAGGTTTCTTTTTACAAAAATGCTTTTAACAGGTAAAAAATATATAATCATCTTCACTGGCAAATTTTTGTTAACTGCTTAATTCAGTCAATTTCGAATTATTTAACTCAGTTAATTGCATTAACTTTTTAATATCCGAAGCGTAGCGAGGGTAACCTCCTAGTTTGATTTTATATTTCATATGTGACTTGATCTATGTATTCATATTATCTATGTTATGGTGGCTATACTTACATGGTTATTGATGAATCATAATTAATTTAATGAGTGTATTTATCTTTTTAAAATATCAGACATCGATCCTTTGTGTGTATATTTTGAAACTGATATTTCACCTGAAACTATTTTTTCTAGTTTGAGAATCTGTACCGCTTTTTTGTTTAAGTAGATAATTTTTTTCCTTTATTAATAAATTCCATCAATCCTTTTGGATTTCCTAATCATGAATTGTCACTTAAAATCAACACCCCATTAATGCTTTTACAAAATGAACGAGATTGCTTATTTTGCAATTGGGAGAAAGCATAATATAAGCAAGTATTTTGATAGGTTCTTTTATTGGGAATAAAGTCTTCATACCACGTATTACACTTAATTATAGTGCACACAAAAATCCATTTATTTTACAACGTAGACAATTTCATATTAAACTTTGTTACAGTATGACTATCAATAAAAGTCAAGGACAAACACTTAAGCAAGTAGGTTTATTTTTAGATGAACCAATTTTTACACATGGTCAATTATATGTTGCTCTATCCCGTGTTACAAATAGCTCGAATCTGAAAATAATAATACAATCAAATTCGAACCAATTTGAAGTAATAAAAAATGAAGGGGATGAACTACATAAAAGTTGTGTGACAAAAAATGTTGTCTACACTGAAATTTTTAAAGATTTAGCTTAATTGTTGATGACTTTATAACTGACAAAAAACAGTGCATGTTTTAAATATGTGTTAGTACTAATAATGTTTTATTCATGTATATACGTTATGGCTTACGCCGCATTATCAAACATTAATAAGGATAGTAAAAATATCAGGATTAAAGTTCGAATTGCTAGGTGTTGGGACTTAGTCAACCCTAGAAATGCTAAACAAGTCTGGAGCTTTGATCGCTTGCTTATCAACGAACATGTACTGTATAATTTGTGACATATATTGTAAGTTATCATTATTTACTGAAGCATTTTTTTAACAGGGGGACACAATTCAATCAACAATCTCAATTTATACTGCTCAAAAGTTCAGAAAGCTTCTATTAAAAGGTAATACGTATTATATTTCAGGATTCATAGTCATTCCTTCACAAGCCAAGTGCCGAATTTCTACACATCCTTTTCATTTACATCTCCCCTACAATACATACATTAAGAAAATCGAATCCCATAAAACAGTCATTCCCTATGGCAAATTAAACTTCTTGTCATTCGAAGCTTTAAAGGAACCTATGGTTTGTTTGATTATTTAATCGGTAAGTTGTTTAACATTAAATGAATATTTTTTAAAAATTTTTTAGGCATAATTTAATTAACACAAATTAACAAAATCAGATACATTCGGGTTAACTATGAAGATTGGCAATATTGAATAAGTCTGAGTTGTGGACCAAATTAAAGAGAAACGAGACATCATTCTAAAAAACACACGGTATGTTTTAAATTATAAAGGCGATTATCTGTTCAATTGGTTCAACGAAAGTGAAACTTTAAGTTTAACATTTCACATTTTAAATAAGTGGACAATGGATGAACATCGTTTTATGGGACGAATCAACATCAATTTCCCTGAAGATGTGATATTTTCTTTTGCTCAAACCACACCAATTGCAATAACTTTTGTGTCTATGATACCTAAGGCGTTCAACGGTAATAAGTTTTGATCTATGTTGAACTATTATAAATGTTAACATAAGTATAAACATTTCTATTATTGTATATGAAGTTAGTCTAAATAGTTCATCCGCAACAAGATTCTACATAAATCCTGAAATCCGAGAGATACAGTTTTTTCTAGAAAAGTAAGATATTTTTAAAAAAAAATATAAATATGTATATATGTATAATATTGTTTGCTAACGTTTAATACACGTATTGTAGTGTTGAACCACCATACTCTTTGTTGGAAAAAAGCACTATATACTCTCCAAATGTAGTGAACATAGAGACAGAGAAAGAAATGAATCAGAAGACAATTGCTGAGTTAATGCAAATAGATATCCATATTGATAAGGTTTCATTAATATTTAATTTTGCATTAATATTAGGAAAATTTACTTTTAAAAAATACAAGTGAATGTTATGAAATTTTACTTTATTTCTCTTTAGGAAATAAAGTTCACATGCAAAGCAAAAATCAAAGAAGTTGACCCTATCGATGGTTGGTGGTATCGCGCATGTCCTAGATGCAAAAATAGTGTTCAAATTTTTGATGACAAGCTATGGTGCAAAAACTGTCGATTCATAGACGACATACCGCTTCCTTGTATACTAATAAATTATTCGTAATATTCGTACATATTTCTATTATTTAAGAGTGAAATTGTAATTAATAAATGTTTACATTTAAATTTTAGGTATAGATTTAAATTGGTTGTTGAAGATGCTACAAGGATTTGTGCCTTTGTTGTTTTCAGTCATACGGCTACAGATTTAATTGGTATTCCTGCAAATACTCTTCCAAACAACTTTAAAGAACGACATGAAGTCCCACCTGTTATGAATAAGATTTACAGTGTTGAAACTGTATTTCGGATTCAAGTTAGCAATTTAGTTGACGATCCATCTAACATATCTTTTAAGGTGATTTACATTTTCAAGGATACTCTCCTCACATTTAAAAAAAGAAATTCCAAGTCCAAATTCAACACCTTCTACTCATTTGAAGTCACCTATATCTCAATGTTTTTGCCACAAGGAGCAAAAAGGAAAATTCAGTTCATAGATCAACCATCAAATGTACAACAACCATTGATAGAAAATTCAAACAAAAAAAAAAGGCGAAATGAGTATGTATATAAATATTAGTTTTTTTAATAAATAATTTTAATATTAATATGTTCTTTCAGGGGGGGTCAATTTCATCCAAGAAGAAGTAATAATACCTTAATCATAAACATTAAGGTTAGTTTGTTTACTTAAAAAAAAAGGGTTAGTTTGTTTACTTTCTGTTAAATTCAGTAACTTCATCTAATTAATTAAAACACAGTTACTTATTATTAATTTTTTTTATGTAATTGAAATCATCTGGAATGTCTCTCTGAATAATTTTCAACTACTATCCATATTTCTATCTTCATTTATAATTGCATCGTCTTGAATATTCAAGCATTATACCTGCACTTACTTAATATGCTACTTTTCTGGAACTATTATCAATATATTATGAACAATTTTAGCTTAAAAAACTCGAGAAGTGAAATTTTAGTATGTTAATTTATTGAAATTAATATTGTAGATACCCATTTTGTCCAGAATAAATTTTTATTTTTGTCATAATTTTACCCTTTTAGCCAATTTATTTCATAAATATTTATAATGCATATATTTACTAGATATACCGATATTTGCTATATTTAGTATTTATATTTTGTTATAGACCGTTCTTAATTACATTTAAAAAAAGAAAAAAGTACATTCGTATAGTTCGTAAAATTAGTTAAATATTTATATATAAATATCTAAATATCTAATCAATTGATTAGGATATTAATTTAAAAGAATGTTACTTATGTCTTTAATTGAATATGTATGAAATAATATTGAATTTTTATTTTATATAGTTATATTCAAAACATATATTATGTCTTTACTCCGGCTATGCTAGGGTTTGTCTGGGTTTTGCCTGCAACTCTAGAATTTCTAGGGTTTGTCTGGTTTTTCCTGCAGTTTTTTCTGGTTTGCTGTTTTGTTTCATGTTCTGCTTCTTATCGTGTCTTTCTGGTGTGTTGATTTGCGACTCCGGCTCTGTAATTGGCGGTCCTGTTCCAGCAAATCTAGATCTGCTACGATTTGTTTCGGTTTCGCCTGCGACTCTAGTTTTGTCTGGTTTTTTCTGTCGTTTTGTTCTGTTTCTTGTTCTGTTTCTTGTTCTGTTTCTCGTCGTGTTGAATTGAGTCACGATGACTGAGGCAATTGGTGGTCTCCTTAGTATGATGAATCTGTCGGAGAAGGAGGAGATTCTAATTGTTCAATCCGGTTCATCGGCGGATAATGGTAATAATTTACGATTGGCAGGGAAACTCTTATCTTCCAAATCTATGAACCTAAAGGCTATGGCTAACGCTTTTAATAATATTTGGAAAACGAATAAGGGTTTTAAAGAGCGTGTTCTACATGATTCACCATAGCATTATGATCGAAATCTCGTTATTATTCGGTCGTTGGAAGGGATTGAAGTCTTATCGGAAATTGATTTTTCATACTGCAGTTTCTGGGTGCGTATGTATGATATTCCCATTTCTTGTCGGTCGGATAAGACTATTACTCAAATAGCAAGCCGTATTAGAGAGGTGTTATTAACCGATGTGAACAATTTAAAGAGTTGGATTCCTTTCCTTCGGGTTCGAGTAAATATTGATGTTAGCCGACCTTTACTACGATGAGTCCAAATTCGGACCGAAGGAGGTACTGATCGGTGGGTTAGTTTTAGATATGAAAAGTTGCCAAATTTTTATTATGATTGTGGGATAATAGGACATGTTCATGAGGATTGTGAAGCTGGTATCTCTAGAAAAGAGGATGGTTTGTGGCACTTTGATCCAATGCTCCGGGCGACTCCGTCAAAAATTAAAGAAGTAGAATGTGGAGTTAAAGTCACACGGGAGGCAAGTAGGCGTAATGGCGAATCAGGTGATAATTTCTTTGGTTCTTTAGTAAAAAAAAGATTGTTTCGGAATAATCATGCGTCTGATACAGATGAGGGATCTGCTTCCGTTAGCTGCACTCGAAATGCTGATAGAGTTTCAGGAAACCAAATTCAGAATACTATTCCATCTATTTCTATTGTGGATGGGACTATAACAAAGAACTCTAATATTGATCAACATCAAAATATGGTTGCCACGGTTACAACATCTGAAAAGCAGACCCATTTGGCCATGCCAACAACATTAGATGGGGATGGGGTGGTGGTAGGGAACATCCTGATTCATCAATCTCCATGCTTGAATGTTGTTGATGCCCCTGATTGCCTTGGTTCTACGCTAGTGATGGTGCCAAAACAAAGACGAGTTAAATTAAAAAGGTTAGCTCGTGATAGGATTCAGGAAAGAGTGTCTAGTGAAGATAATCAGATTGGTTCGGGAAAGCAGAAACACTTATATTCTGATATGGAAGGAATAGAACCTGATTTGGATGAAAACAAGCTAAGGAGAATGGATACTAACTGTGACCAGAGGGTGGAGGCTCTTGAGGGGCCCCACCCTATGCAATGAAAATCTTAAGTTGGAACGTCCAAGGTTTGGGCAATCCGTGGACGTTCCATGCCCTCAAGGACCTCTTAAGGGTTAATTGTCCTGATGTGTTCTTTCTGATGGAAACTAGAAAAAGAAAGAACGAGTCTAGTTTTTTATATTCGGCTTTTTCTGATTATAATTTTTTTATTATTGATTCTGTTGGTTTGAGTGGAGGACTTATCTTGGGATGGAAGAAAAATTTGGATATTACTATATGCCGCTTTTCAAACCATTGTATTTATTTCCATGTAAACCAAGACTCCATGATATGGAGGGGCCTTGGTATTTATGGATGGTCGGAAGGTCATATGAAAAATTAAACGTGGGAATTAATTGATTTTTTGGGATCCCTGGACCCGCACCCCCTCCTTACTTTTGGGGATTTCAACGAGATTATGTGGAGTTCGGAAAAAGAAGGGGGACGAATTAGAGATAACAACTCAATGGCTACATTTCGTGAGTGCATTGAAGGATGTCATTTGTTGCTTGATAATTCGGATTCTACCTTTACTTGGTATAATCGACGGTCTGGAGAGGAGGCAGTGTGGGAATTTTTAGATCGATTTTTGGCTACGGCGGAGTGGCATCGTTTATTTCCAAATGCAGCGGTACAGGTGTTGCCGCGTGTCTGCTCTGACCATAGTCCACTTTTGCTCAAAATTGAGGTCCAGATGACTTGTTCCTGGAGTAGACGACATCAATTCCGTTTCGAAAATATGTGGATTAAAGAGGCAGGTTGTCGTGCAGTTATCGAAGATTCTTAGGCATCCTCTGCTGAGGGTGCTAAACCTTTCAATGAAAGATAAGAATATTTAACTAAGTAGTTAATTCATTGGAATCGGACTGATTTCGGGTCTATTGCTACTCAAATTAAATCATTGACTACTGAGCTTGGCGTATTACAATCTAATTCGAATCCATCTGCTCGTTTAGCTGAGTTAGAACTGAGTGCAAAACTAAGAGAGTTGTTGAATAAAGAAGAAATTATGTGGAAGCAGAGGGCCAAAACTGAGTGGTTGAAGGAGGGTGATCGTAATACCGTGTATTTTCATGCGAAAGCATCTCCTAGGCGGCGCAATAATTCTGTCAAAAAAATTAGAAATTCTCGTGGGGAATGGGTGGCAGATCAAACTGGAATTGCTATGGCTATTACTGATTATTTCCAGGAATTATTTACCTCCAGTAATCCAACGAATGGGGTAGCTTTTGTGCAAGCATCGGATGCAAATCTTTCGACTGATGATCGACTTCTTCTTGATGCACCATTTACAGGGCATGAGGTTTTAGTGGCTCTTCAACAAATAAATCCTACAAAAGCCCCAGGCCCGGACGGAATGTCTTCTGGTTTTTATCAAAACTTTTGGGATGTGGTGGGTCAGGACGTGATACAATTGGTGTTAAACTGTCTTAATAATGGAATTATGCCCTCTATGCTTAATCATACAACTATTGCACTTATTCCCAAAGTTAAAAATTCCGAGGAAGTAAAAGACTTTCGTCCTATTGCACTTTGTAATGTGCTTTATAAACTTATATCAAAAACTTTAGCTAATCGTTTGAAGCAGGTCTTACCTAGTCTTATCCATAGATCTCAAACTGCTTTTGTATCGGGCCGTTTAATTACTGATAATGCCATTATTGCTTTTGAATCCTTTCATAGTATGCAGGGTCGAATGAAGGGGAGGAAAGGTCATTTTGCTCTTAAATTGGATATGAGTAAAGCTTATGATCGGGTTGAGTGGAGTTTTTTTGCGGCTCATGCTGGTTCAAATGCAATTTCCTGAGAAATTCATTGATCTCATTATGCTCTGCGTATCCTCTGTGACTATGTCTGTTAGAATTAATGGGTTTCTTGAAGGTTTTATCAAGCCTTTAAGAGGCTTGCGGCAGGGAGACCCTATCTCCCCTTATCTTTCTTTAATATGTGCTGAGGGACTTTCTGCTGCTATCAGAAAAGCAGAATCGCAGGGACGGCTACATGGTGTCAAGCCTAGTAGGAATGGACCTAGTATATCACATCTTTTTTTCGCTGACGATTCTCTTATTTTTGGTAAAGCTGTTCTGCAGGAGGCTTTGACTATTTCCACAATTCTTAAGTAATATGAGGGTGCTTCAGGGCAGATGATCAATTTTGAGAAGTCGGAAATTTTTTTCAGTAAAGGAGTTGATCTTGAGTTAAAGACCTCTATTCTTGAGTTATTACAGGTAAAGGAGATAAGGGGCTTACCTAAGTATTTAGGGCTGCCAACTATCATTGGAAGATAAAAAAAGGCAGTCTTTGTTTCCATTAAAGAAAGAATCCTGAGGCGTCTCGCGGGATGGAAAGAGAAATTATTATCTGTGGGAGGTAAGGAAATTTTGATTAAAACCGTAATTCAAGCTATCCCACAGTATGTCATGTCTTGTTTTTTGCTACCTGATTCATTCTACTTGGATATTCAACGAATTATTAATCAGTTTTGGTGGGGTGGCGATTGTGATAAATGCCCATTGTATTGGCTAACATGGAAAGCTATATGTAAATCCAAAGAGGAGGGTGGTCTGGGTTTTCGCTGGTTAAAGTCCTTTAATCTTGCACTATTTGCTAAACAATGCTGGAGAATTTTAAAATCTCTGATTCACTATGTGCTCGAGTTCTAAAAGCCAAATATTTCCCACACTCATCTTTATTAGAAGCTCCATTGAGTTCAAATCCGAGTTATTTTTGGAGAGGCATTCGGGAATCGAAGGGGCTTATTGAAAAAGGACTGTTGTGGCAGGTTGGAAATGGTGATCAGATCCGGGTATGGAAGGATAATTGGGTACCCGATCTTAATACGAAACATCCTTTAATTTGTCTTAATTCCCCTAGACCTGAGCGGGTGTGTGAATTAATTTTTACAGAAATGTTGTGAATGGGATAAAGAAAAATTATCACGGTTTTTTTTTTCTGAGTCAGATCAAAGGGAAATTCAAAAAATTATATTAAGCTTTCGACGACCGGAGGACTCATGGTTTTGGGGATATACAAGGTCTGGGTTGTTCTCGGTTAAATCGGCTTATTATTTGGCGTATAAATGTCGAATTTCTGCTGCTGATTGTCCGTCGTCTTCCACCTTACGGGTATCAGGTTTTTGGAAGAAGCTTTGGACTGCTAATCTACCTTTGAAGGTCCGACATTTTATCTGGAAGCTAATTCATAATATTTTGCCTACATTTGCTGCTTTGGCTAATCGCAAAGTACCTTGTGCTGAAACGTGCCCTCTCTGCGGTTCTCAATTTGAAGATGCTCTCTGTGCGGTTAAGCATTGCAAGAATAATCGAGAGGTGTGGCGTGCTGCGGAGTTACCGCTGTGCATTGACAAAATTTAGGTTTTCGATACCTTTTCCTGGATTCAGGTATGTTTTGAAAAGTTAACTTCTTCCCAATTTTCCCTTGCTGGTTGTATTATGTGGTGGCTATAGTACTGGTGTAACAAATTCATTCATGAAAACCGGTGGATTGATGATGACGTCCTTCTGACTAGTGCGAATAAATTCATGATGGAATGGCAGCCTAGCACTAGAGATACTTCTCTTTCAATTCCTACTGCTATGGCCTTTGACCCTTATAAAATATGGCATCCTCCCCCACGAGGCGTTGCAAAAATTAATTGTGATGCTTCAATTGGGAATAATGGCTGTATTGCAAGGGTTGGGTTAATAGCACGGGATGAGGAGGGTCGGATCCTTGCCTCGGCTGGTATTCCGATTAAACCGTGTGACTCTGTGGAAGAGGTTGAACTTCAAGCGATTATGGCTGGATTACAAATGGCTCGGGATTGTTTTTTTCCCCATGTTCGCATCGAGTCTGATGCTCAATCTGTTATTCACACTCTATTGGGTATTCGTCTACCTACTTCTACTCTGAGTCTTTTGTATGAGGATGTTCTTTCTTTTAGTACAGGTTTTGCATCATGTGCTTTTACTTTTATTCATTGTGAAGGTAATGAACCGGCCCATCAGTTAGCTAAATGGGCTAGGGACCTTACGTTTCCATTGATGTTCATGGAGGATTGTCCGACTATTATTTGGAATTCAGTTTGTACTGATGTTTCTCGTTTAATGATATAATAAATGTTTTCATTCAAAAAAAAAAAAGCTAAGTAAACAAAATTAATAATAAAAACCTCCATGCTAATTGAGGTTTACATTAGAAACTTATAATTAACTTGTTGGTAGAATTAAAATGAAAAAGAAATAAAAATGGAATTTTATTAATAATTTTTTATTTTTTACAATTAATGGTCCAAATGACCACTCCAAGAAGCCCAACATAATAGGCCCATTACTAAGCCAGATGCAAAATACATACAAAATACAATTTTCCAGATACAATTAAGAGAAGATAGAGTAAATTTCCTCAGGTGGCCAAACAATTGACACACAAAAGTCCTGGTGGCCAGGCAGTTGACACCTCACACTGCTTGGCCATCAAGTCTGCTTGTTCTATAAAAGAGAGCAAGCAGACAGAATGAAAGGAGGGGGTCTAATAGACTTCTCCAATTCTTCAACTTCATGGGTTTCTTCCTCTTCTTCACCACCTTTACTTCACCTTAATCTATCTTCACCATCTGGACTTGTTTTCTTAATCTGTATTCAAGCTAGGTCCTGGTTTGGAGGAGTTCTATCTTGTTCTTTCAGGCCAGGTTCTGGTTTGAGGAGAAGATAGAGCAATGCCTTCTGATTTCTCTTAAATATCCATATTGCCCCCTTTCATATTCATCCAACCTTTTACTTCACTGAACTTCATCCTGTCAAAGAAACCATTTTGGACATTAACAAGTTTAGCAATAACAAAACAGAGAACCCAATTGGAACCAACCACACAGAAAACAATGGACAGACAAAGAGGACAGACGAAAAAGAGGAAAAAGAATAAGGAAAATATCAAGGCTACTTATAGACAAAAATCCCTTTCTCCAGGTGAAATTTCTTCACCATCTGTATTGTCATTAAGAATTAATGAGAATTTTTGGGGAGTTCCTATGCTATAGGGACAAACCAACTTTTCTCAAAAGGTCTTTAAATCATATGTATTGTCGTTAATGAGAATTTTTAGGGAGTTCCTATGCTATAGGGACAAACCGACTTTTCTCATAACTTCTTTAAATCATATGTATTATCGTTAAGAAGCACGTTAATGAGAATTTTTGGGGAGTTCCTATGCTATAGGGACAAACTGACTTTCCTCAAAAGGGCTTTAAACGGGTGGAAGGATGTGCCACATTCTTCCACCTCACTTAAAGACCTTCAACTCTGCATTCATAACACCATTAATACATTTTACAGATTCATGTCTTATCCAATATGAACGAAAACTTTTAGCTACTGATGTGATCTTTAACCAGATGTTAACTACCTATTTTAGACTTAGGCTCAAATCCCCTCACCAGTTTAAGACTTTGAGTTTACAGAGGAAAAATGCGTCAAATGCCTCCTAATAAACCTGACTGAGTCATCAGAAAGTGAGATAGGACTCACAGCGCCCTAATAACAATGTAGTGTTAGGTTCTTGTGATAAAAATGTTGAATCAAATCCACAGGCTAGAGTCTAACTTAATGAAGGTCCCTTTGGTTCAATCTTTTCTCTCCTTCAGTCAGTCTCCTTCCAGCCTGAGGAAACAACGACCTAAACGAAATAAGAAGCTAAACTGATGAAAATGGATACTAAAATCACACAAACAGACACTCATACCTCTAGGAACCACGATTGATTTATGTGGAGCCTGCATATTCAGATTGCATGGGTGCTAGGCACCGATTTAAACGAGAGAGAGAGAGAGAGGATCAATGGTGTCTAGGAAGAGAAAACGAGCGTTAGAGTAGCCGCGACCGTTGGGAGCCGCTATTAGGATGGTTGTCGGAGCTAAAGGACACTACTAGAGGAGGATGAAATCTGCCATTTTTTTAGAGAGAGTGAGAGGCGTTCGATTTTGGAAGGAGGAGTTGGATCTCTGTAGTTTGGGAAAATAAAAAGGGAATTAGGGTTTATTAAGTCTAATACATGGGAAGGAGAGGCATTGAGGTTAATGGGTGTTGAACATAAAACAGGTTGATCCGTTCAAGCCCGACCCCTCCCTAAGTTCATTCTCTAAGTGGATTACTAAACTTAGTCATGCATTCCTACACTTAACCATCATGAAAAGACAAGAATATCCCTTCTCAAATTTTTGAAAAACCATTACTCTCTCAAACTCTCTCAAATCTCAATTCATTCTTCAAAATTGATTATACGTGTAATGGCGAGCAATCCGTCATCCCCGTGTAATGACAAGCAATCTCTCTCAAATCTCAATTCATTCTTCAAAATTGATTAAATCGGGCAAAACTGTGTCTGTCTGGGTCCGGGGCGTATGAATAATACGCCCCACCTTGTGGTGAGGCGTATTAGCCATACGCCTCACCAAATGGTGAGGCATATGGCTTGTACGCCTCACCAAAAGGTAGGGCGTATTGTTCATACGCCTCACCATGTGGTGAGGCGTAATAACCTCACGTCCGCGTGTCGGGAGAGGAAAAAAAATGTCACCTTCCCCACCCCAACACCTAAAAGAGTATTTTCGTCTTTTCCGATTGCTAAGGGTGGCTAAGTATAACAACACCCTTCTCTAATTTATTATTCATAAAAAAAAGGGGTATGCTTATCAAGTGGTATTAATTAGGCATTTACTTATTTAGTTTAATTGTTCATAGTTTAGGCATGGTGTGCCATATTTGTATTCAATTTCAATAGGTTTAGATTAAGCATATATGTGTTTACATTAGATGTTGTTTCCCAAATAAGTTTAATAACTATACGCATATAAAAATGATAATAAGGACAAACGAATTAATTCATACTAAAACTTTAAAAATATTCTTCATGTGCTAGAAAAATATAGATTATGCCCAATATTAACAATTTACTTTATACTCCTATGTCATAAGGGTATGAAGTTGGCAAAAAAAAAAAATAATAATAAAAAAAACGAAACGGTTCAATTCATATGTTTATGCCATAAAGGTATCAGATCGGTTAAAATAAAATTAATTAAAATAAAACGGCCAAGTTCGCACGTCTATGTTATAGGGGTACGACAGCGGTCAAAAGAATATAAATTAATTGATTCAATTTATACGCCTATGTTACAGGGGTATGAAAGTAGTCAAAATGTAACTAATTTAAATGAAGCGGTCCAATTTATACGTCTATGTTATAGGGGTATCGAATCGCTCAAATTAAATGATCCAAAATTATATGCCTTTATTATAAAAAATATAAATATAAATGAATCAGATAAATCAAATAAGTTTAATACAAAAACCACATCTTTTAGTACCAATTTTGGACGGGGTAGGGTGATTACTCAATGTTTTTTTCCCTACACGTAACTGACAATCGAACCTAAAATCTTCATTTCACAGACCTCCTTATCCATTAAAATTTTACCCAATTTTGATGTCCAATCATGTCTTAATTTTGATTGGTGGCGATTCTAAAAAAATAGTCCTAAAATCGTAAAAACGATTAACCAGAATTTAACGTCCCGATGCCCGCACTCAGAAAATACGGTTGCGACAAATATCAACCTATTTTTTAACAATATTATTACAGATCGATATTTTCATACACTTATATAGGTACCAAAGTAGATAGCAATATAAACGAACTTCAATTCCATACATTAGTAAGATTTGTGGATAAAATCAGCATCTCATTCGTTCTTTGTTGCCTCCAACTGATCAATCACCTAAATTTCTCAAAAAATACATTTACGCTAGAAATAATGAAATTAAAAAAAAAAATCTATTTTCAACTCACAATCAAGCAAAATTTTTTTTGGGTGAAGATATTACATTCTTTTGGTCAACGAGGACCGATGACGATTTCAGATTGGAAATAGGCAAATACTATGAGGAGGATGACAAGAAGAAGTATTTCTGAGATAATCAGGAAAAAGATTTCATCCATGAATTCTCGCTCTTTCAGATTTGTCATTCTTTGGTATGGATAAAAAGAGGCAGAAAGATGGTGAATATGCAGTTTGGTTAATAGAGACGTGTAGATAGAAATACATACGTGATGTTATATAGTGTGAGAATTTTAGCGTTGAATATAAGTCATTTGATTATTGTCGTGCGATGTCGTATTTGATACGTATACATATTAGGGCAGATGAAAATGCTATGCTGATATTATAACAATGTATTTGATACAGATGAAAATAATACATTTCATATATCATGGAGTATTTTATTTTTTATTTTGTTAGTCATGTTACAAAAAAATTTATATTTTTTATAATATTATTTAATTATTTTCTGAGTTTTTTTCTTATCCGAAGCAAAGCAATGATCTTCTAGATAACAAACTGAAAAAATAACAAATTCAAATTCGAGAATACAACCAAACGGGGAAGAAATTACAAGACATGCTCTTAGTTCAACATGGTATAAAGATGAAGGGAAAATTACACAGAAATTCATCTTTCAGAAACTATTTACAACTATGTCAAGTCATAATTTTATATTATATCAAACTAGTAAATTCAGTACTTTTAATATATTTTAAAGATTAGAATTTATAAATTAGAAGTCTAAAATATATTTTTAAGATTTATGGTTTATGAATTGGAGTCTAGAATTTTTAAATTATAGTGTAAAATCATAATATATTAAAAATAATGACATATTAAAAATTAAATTTAGTGACATGACTTAGTTGTAATTTTATAGTTAATTATGATATTCATATAATTGACCCGATGATGAACTGTTACACCAAAACTGGGCCAGAGAAATCCGATTTACGAAAAAGCCCAAGACCTGACCTAGGTGCCACGTGGACAAATCCGGTAACATAACGTTAGTCGCATTCCCGTTTTCCTCTTCTAGAAAATAACGGCCTATAAGAACCAGTTGATCACTACGCGCCATGCAATATTTTCCCTATCCAACAGATTCTTATCTCTGATATTTGCTTCGCATTCCTCTTCTTTTCTTCAATGGCCTCATCTTGTTTCAAAATATAAGGTAAGTTCTTAATTTACTGGTGCAATTTGGACTTTGTTTTTAAGATGATCAGATATTAGGTATTTATTTACGGTTTTGTCGAAATTTCTATTTTAGGAGAGATCATTTTTAATTATTGATTGAAAGTGGAGAATCATTAACTGTTGGTTTTCATGTTTAATTTATGTGATCGATGAATTTCTGATGAAATTGCTTAACTAAATATGCTCTAAAAGGAATGAATCACAGTTTAATTTTGGAAATTAATATTCGTAGTTCAATGCTATACCATATATCCATTATCACTTTCCTCGAGTTCTTGGGATTCTCTTTTCCTTTTCAAATGTTACTCTAAACGAGCTAAATCATAGTGAAAATGACACATGTTCTGAAAATATCGTCATGATAACCATTAATTCTGTGATTTTGAGGCAATTTTCTTCTGTGTTTGCTGAACGTTATACCGAATAACAGAATTTTGCATTCATAAGAAATTAAGAACACATAATATATTATATGCATGTGTTGTTTTACCTAGATATTTAACTTTATCTTGAAATTTTGTGGCCAAAGCATACTTTGCCTCCAAGTTCGTCAAATTTTCATGTGACATTGTATGTACTTTTGAATTTATGGTTGATCCTTATTGATCCAGCAACATATGTTTCTGCTCGGCAATATTATTTCGAAAAGATGTCCAAAAAATTGGGAGGAAGTATTACGGATGAATCTTTATCAGTCGAAGAGCAGAAAGCTAAGGTATATTTAACACAACTTTCTGAATGCATTATTGTATCTGATGTATTTGTGGTTATTTGAGGCAGTAGTTCTGTGTTGTTTTGTATAGATCTCCTTAAATGGTCATGTTAACTTTTCCACTTTAAGCCTGTGTTTTTGTTATCTCTTTAATTGTGTGAGGTACAATATTCAATGTTGTGACATGTAGTGGACTTATATTTCATGTTATGTTTCTATTTCTCATAAATAGTATATGTTCATCAACGATTTGACTTACCATTGTTTCATCACATTCAAGCTTATCTAATTATTTAGATTGTGTTTCTCAGTTAAACTGATTTCAGTACTGTTCTCATATTTCTTACCATAATGCAAGCAGAAAAATTCAACTAATCTTGGTTAAATTTAATTTAGTGTGTTTCTCAGTTAAACTGATTTCGGTGCGGTTCTCATAGTTCTTACCATAATGCAAGCAGGAAAATTCAACTAATATTAGTTAAATTCAATTTTGTTCATTTTTAAGAATGCTCACTTGATAGCAATAAAAGCCAAATCGTTTTATACATTAGATTCTTTCACAATTAGGTTATGTTTAGAAATGTGGTCTCTCTAAGGACTCTCGGGGTAGGAAGATAATTCTGTAATTAAATAGTTAAGAGGTGAGCTAACTGGTTCCTGTGTCTTCAGGTCAATGATGTTAGGAAGATGATTGGACCTATCGCTGCTAAGCATCCAGGACTCTGTTCAGATGCGTCAATATCCAGGTATCTTAGAGCAAGAAACTGGAATACCAAAAAGGCAGCAAAAATGTTGAAAGATACCATGAAGTGGAGGCTGGAATTCAAGCCTGAGAGAATCAGATGGGTATGTATTTGTAGCCTTCCAATTAATAATCTTCCACATATTTTTAGGTCTTGATCACCAAAGAGTATAAAAGGGAACAGGATGTGTTGACTTTTTGGAATAAACATCTACCCTGATTGATATAGTGGAATCCTACACATTTTGATCTTTCAGATAATGATATTTCGTAGAAATGATGTTTAAGCTTTGGATTCAGCTTAAGTTTTAGAGTTGCTCAGGTGATTTCAGTATATAGCAATGTGCTACGAGCCAATGACTTGTGTCTCGTAACCTTGTGGTTATGTTTATTTCGTACTTTAATTAAGCAGATGAAAATTTAAGAAAAGAGGAGCATTTTACAAGAACTTTTTTTTTTTTTTTTATCTAAGATGTCTTCCATTAACTTGAGCTATTAACACTGATCAGCTCATGTATGTCAAAGTTCTTGCTTACACTTCTGCGCTGACTGAGATTTATATTTTGCTTGTAGTATGATGTTTCCCAAGAAGCACAGACTGGAAAAGTTTACAAAACTAATTATTTTGATAAGAACGGAAGAACAGTTCTTATCCTGAGACCCGGTTTCCAGGTAGCTACAGGTTTCTGAACTAGCTGACAGTGCACTGTTGCCGTTTTCTATTTGGTTTTTGAAAAAAAAAAGAATATTAAGAAGTTACCGAAATGCATTTTGTCATTGATGGCTTGGAAAATAAAAAATAAAAAACCTGCAACAAGTTTCCATGGTTTCTGAAAAAATGGTTTCAGCAGACAAATTTGGTCATTCATTGCTGCTTGACTTCTGCCATTACTTGACTAGCTTTACCTTTCACTGCAACAGCAGCACTACTGCTGCAGTGCTGCAACCACAATGGTGTGGTGCCATATTAAAAGTGCTTGCAACTATGGATTGTGAGAGTAACCAAAACCAACCACAAGCAAAGAAGTTGCAGTTATCAGTGTGTAATGAAATATTTTGGGCAATGATCTCAAATGAACCCTCACTAAATGTTTGATGTTGCATTTGACTACGCAGAATACAAGCGCGACAGGAGGACAGATCAGACATTTGGTTTATTGTATGGATAATGCGATAATGACGATGAATCCAGGTGAGGAGCAAATGGTGTGGCTAATTGATTTCCAGCGGTGGACAATGGGTAGCATATCAATCAAAGCAGCTCGAGAAACAGCAAATGTCTTGCAGAATCGTTACCCTGAGAGGCTGGGTCTCGCTATCCTCTATAATCCGCCCAAAGTTTTCGAGTCCTTTTGGACGGTATGTATGCATACTTTACTACTTCCTATGGATCTTAGTTGTTTCCGAGTTGTATTCATGAAGAAAAGGATGTGTTGAAACAAAACTTGTGCAGATGGTGAAACCATTCATTGAGCCGAAAACATACAAAAAAGTGAGATTTGTGTATTCTAGTGACCCGCAGAGCCAAAAATTCATGGAAGAGCTGTTTGATATGGATAAGCTAGATTCAGCATTTGGAGGAAGAAACTCAGTTGGATTCAACTTTGAAGCTTATGGGCAACTGATGAAGGAGGAAGAGAGAAAAATTTATGGTTCAAACAATGTAGCATCAGTATCACCAATGCTATCTGTTACATCACAGCAGCTCTCAGAAACGTCGAGTCAACCCGGAGAAGGAGAAGATGAATCTTCATCAGGAGATGAAGCTTGTCCAAACTTCGTTGAAGACAGTAATGAATATCAGTATAGTAGCTGCAAAGACGCAGCAAATATTGACCGGGATCCGGTGAAAGAGCTCAATATGTCATCCGGACAGTGTTAGATATGATATATTATTCTTTGCATTCTTGGAAGTTCCTAACTTCAACATCTGTAGTCAGGTGAAATAAATCTTTTTGTATAAACAAAATAAGTTCCTAGTGTTATGCTTGGAATAAGATGATGAAAAACATTATCAAGTCCAATGGTGGAGATGAATAAGTTAAGAAGTAATTTTTTGGTGTTTTCATTTTTGGGTTTTGGCCAAATTTAGTGTAGTTCAAAAATTCATTTATCTAATTCAATACTCATTAGATACTGATTTAATTCTCAAATTGGATTAAATTAGTCTAAAGTTAAAAGGGGAAGAGTTTTTCATCACAGAAAGCATTATCATAAAATGTTAGTAAAGGATGAAACTCTATATCACTACCCCTCTCGAGCTGGAGTATACATAATGATGATATACCCCTCGAGCTGGAGTATACATAATGATCATGCTTAGCTTGATATAAATGACAAGCGCGACTGTTATAAGTTTGAGTTTTTCATTGAACACGAGGTTATTTCCAATATAAATGGTTGATTTATTGTCACACCATAACTTTATTAGTTTTTCTCGGGGTGAATTCAATCACACCAAGTCTTGGTGTCGATGATGTAGCCACACAAGCTCACGTATATGACATAACTCTGTATTTGAATTCTTCACTTCATCTAAAAACCACATTTTTCTTATTACTTTTCAATAATACTAAATTGCCTCCAACAAATAAACTTTGTCTAGAAACCATACTTTGCTTATTACTTTTCAATAATATTAAAGTACCTCCAACAAATAAACAATAACTAGTGATGAAGTGTCTATCTTCAAGATCTCTAGCATTTTTTGCATATGTGAAACCTTCTACAATGTAGTAATCTTGGTTTTGATACAACATAACACGTCATGGAGCACCTTTTGGATATCTCAAAATATGAATGGTTGCATCTTAACGAGAAGTCCTATGAGAGGACACGAACTAGCTTACTACACTCCCCCGGAAGGAAATGTCAAGGTGGGTGATCGAAAGATAGTTCAACTTCTCCACAAGTATTTTAACCTTTTTAAATTCTAGAGTAAATCACCATCTTCAACCTTTAACTTGAGTTAGACAAATTCCTTTGCTACTAGGAGATTTCTATTCCCGATAAGTATTTTAATGGTCCTAGGTCTTTCATTTGAAAAAAAGGTACCAACTAATGTTGTTAACTTCGTAATTCAAATTACAGCATTCCTTGTAATCATAGTATCATCCATATATACATTTGAATATATCTGGAACTTGATGATGAAAATAAAATAAATGATCGTATGCACTTTGTCGTAAGCCAAAGCCAACCACAATAGAACTAAAACTTCCAAACCAGGAACAAGAGGATTATTCCAAGCCATATAAATATTTTTTTCAGCCTACACACCTTCCCAAACTCATCCCTAAGAAAAAAAAAATAAAGGTGATTTATTGTGAACATTGTGAATTGTGGAGAGAAAATAAGAGAAAGAAGAATCAGGAAATGTATTATTCGCTTGAATGAAAACTAATTACAGAGAGTGTTCTTATACAAGCTAGAAATGCCTAACCAACTAATCTAATTTTCCCGCCTGGAGTTGTTAGTCAGTTATGCTGAGCTGGCATTCTTTGTTGACTGCTTTGACTGAGTCTTCAGCATGTGTTGCTCACGTGCAACTTAATTCAACAGCCTCCCTTCACGTGAGCAATAAGTGAGACACCCCCCTCACGTGCAAAATATGACCGTTGAAGGAAAATCCCTAATTGCATCTTCTTCAATTTGAAAACGATCACCGGAATGAAAAATCAATCACCCTTGCCGGATCTTTGAAGATTAACCACTCCCATTTGTCCCAAAATCGGTACCATTTGAGAATAACTGAGAGGTTTAGTGAGTAAGTCTGCCAATTGGTCACTAGAAGACACAAAGGGGGTCGTTAATAACCCATTTTGAAGATGATCTCTGACTATGTGACAATCAATATCCAGATGCTTCGTTCGCTCGTGAAACACCGGATTTTCTGCGATGTGGATTGCTGCCTTATTATCGCAGTACAGAGGGATGGGTTGTTGCACATGAACCTTAAACTCCTTCAATAAAAAAGTTAACCACTGAACTTCGCAGGAGGTTGTAGCCATGGCACGGTACTCTGCTTCTGCTGACGATTTGCTAACAGTAGCCTGCTTCTTCGCCTTCCAAGAAATCAAAGCACCTCCCAGAAATACACAGTATCCTCCAACAGATCTCCTGGTAAGCTTACATCGCGCCCAATCTGCATCACTGTATGCTGCTAGAGACATAGGTGCCTTATTTATCATATGAGAATAATCATTATGACAATAAGCACGAAGTTGCAACTCTGATCCACTAGGATATTGTAATCCCATTGTCATTGTACCCTTTAGATACTTAAGGACATGGAGGACTGCATTCATATGTAGAACAGTAGGCTCTTGTAGGAATTGGCTTAACTGCTGAGTAACATAACCAATATCAGGGCGTGTGAATCCCAAATACAATAGTTTCCCCACTATTCTCCTGTATTGTTCAGCATTTGGTATGAGAGGACTTGACTGAGAAAAGTCAGTGCCTGCTGGGAAAGGACTAGAAGTTGGTGTTGCTTCTTGCAAGCCTGCTTCTAATAACATGTCCTTTATGTACTTATGCTGAGATATAACAATGCCTGTATCATTCCTGGATATTTCTATTCCCAAAAAGTACTTAGCAATTCCTAAGTCTTTAATTGTGAAAGACTCATGCAAAGTAAGTTTAATTGCATCAATCATGTCCTTAGAAGTCCCTGTAAGCAAGATATCATCTACATAAACCACTAGCACTATGAACTCTTGTCCCTCTGACTTTGTAAATAAACAATAGTCATGAATGGACCTGTGAAATCCCAGCTTAAGTAGTGTAGATGTGAGCTCTTTATTCCATTGCCTGCCTGCCTGTTTGAGGCCATAGATGGATTTTATGAGCTTACAAACTTCCCCTGGTTTGGTTTTGGTGTAGCCCTCAGGTGGCTCCATGTATAGCTCTTCTTCTATGAAACCATGTAGGTAAGCATTGTTAATATCTACTTGATATATCTCCCATTTAAAATGGGCTGCCAATGCCAAAAATAACCTGACAGTAACAACTTTGGCCACTGGTGAGAAGCTATCACTGTAATCAATACCCATCTTCTGGTTGTACCCTTTTGCCACAAGCCTAGCCTTGTATTTATCCAAGCTTCCATCTGCAAGAAACTTCTGTTTAAAAATCCATCTAGACTTGATTGCCTTCTTTCCCTTTGGTAACTTAGTGATCTGCCAAGTACCGTTCTTCTCTAATGCTTCCACTTCAGCATCCATTGCTTTTACCCAATTTTCATTCTTGCAAGCAGCTTGGTAAGTAGTAGGTTCTGGCTCCTGCTCAACTTTGCTAACAAAAGCACAGTGTTGCTGATTGAATAATGGCATAGTGGGGACATCATCTGACATATAAATAACATTGCTGGTTACAAAATCCTTTTGCCATGTGGGTTTCTTGACTTGTCTACTTGATTTTCTGGCAGGTTGTAAGCATTGTGCAGGAGTTGTGTGCGTAATGGAAGTGGATTCAGCAGAAGAAAATGGAGAGGAAACTGCTTCAGGAAATTCCTCTACTGCTTCATGTACTCTTGGAGCAAGAGATGGTGATGATGATGATGGGACTTCATCAGCTGTAACCAGAGGGGTGTTGTCTTGACAAATTGGTGTATCCTGTAAAGAAGAAACATCAAAAACAACAGGTACTATAGGACCTGAAATGTCAATATTTTGCTGTGTAGCAGAAAATGGATAAGTTCTTTCATAGAACTTGACATCCCTGGATACAATGATTTGATGTGTAATTAAATCATATATTTGGTACCCTTTTGTGTTCTGTGCCAATCCCACAAAAACACCTCTATGTGCCCTTGCATCCATCTTGTCTTTGTGAGCATGAACATTTTTGTAGAAACAAAGGCAACCAAATACCTTAAGAGTAGTAAGGTCAGGAGGTTTGTTGTATAGTAACTGATAAGGACTTTTCCACCCTAGGACTTTTGTAGGCAGCAGGTTAATGACCTTAGTAGCATGTAAAACTGCTTCTCCCCAGAACTGTTTAGGCATGTGTGCTTGAAATAAAAAACTTCTAGCTACCTCTAGAAGATGCTTATGTTTCCTTTCTACCACACCATTTTGTTGAGGTGTGTAGACACAACTTTTTTGATGACTAATGCCCTTGCTGTGAAACAGTTCTTTACACTTAGAGTTGACAAACTCTGTACCATTATCTGACCTTACAATTTTGACTGTTGCATTGTACTGTGTGTGAATCATGTTGAAAAATGTGGCTAGGTAGTCTGTTACTTGTGACTTGATGTGCAATAATAGTGTCCAAGTACACCTAGTATAGTCATCTACCACTGTGAGAATGTATCTAGCTCAAGTAGAAGTAACTATTTGATATGGACCCCACACATCAACATGTAATAGCTCAAAAGCCTTTTGTGTGCTAATATGACTGTTGGGGAATGACAACCTATGTTGCTTAGCATAATGGCAAATTTCACACACATAATCACAATTATTCAATTGAATTCCATTCAACAACTTTAACTTTTGTTTAGAGGCATGTCCACATCTCAAATGCCAAATATCCACATTATTAGTGTTTGAGCTAGCTATTACATTGAATGCACCCTGTAGTACATTAATCTCCATGCTTCTTCTTATGATATTCTCCTGTGAAAAGGAACTACTGTTGAGCTTGTAGAGTCCTTGCACCAATTCCCCAATTGCTAACAATTCCTTAGATCTCAGGTCCTGTAATATGCAGAACTTAGGCAAAAATACCACAAAGATCTGATTATCCATTAAAAGTTTCCCAACTGACAGTAAATTGAGTCTAAACTGAGGTAGGAATAGGACATCTTTTAACACAATAGATGCACTTAACTTTATCAGCCCTATGCTTTCAATTTTCTGAGTATTTCCATCAGGCAAATAGACTGATCTGCCACTATGAACCCTTTGAAAACTCAATATTTGACTCTTATCACAACACATATGAGTAGTAGCTCCACTATCTACCACCCAATCAGTCTTGGTAAAATGTTTTAACAAAGTTGAAGTTAGAGTATTACCTGCAACCCCAGCAAAAGCAGAAATATCTCTGCCTCCTGATGAATGACCAGGTAACTCCAATGCTTTGTTCTTCAGTATCTTCTGGACTTCTTGCTGTACGAGATAGTTGAAATTCTGTGGCATCTTGTTGTTGTGGGGACTGTCATCATCACTGTAGTCAAGTGGACTTTCTTCATGTTCTTGCACCATGTTTGCCTGCTGTGAATAACTGGGCTGATAGTTGCCATGTCTCCTTCTATCATTCCTGCCATTGTTGCCTTTCCTTTCCCCTTTAGGTTTGTACCATTCTGGATAGCCATTGAGTTTGAAACAAGTCTCTTTCACATGACCTGGTGCTTTGCAATGCACACACCATCGATCAGATTTGTTGTCATAGCTCTTTTGCCACTTCTTCTTATCTTTTGACTGATCATTGCCTCCTCTTGCAGGTTTTTTGTGAGTAACTGCATGAGAAAATTCTAGTTGAGCCTCTTCAACAGCAATCTCCTTTTGCTTAGCCACACGCTGCACCATTGCATAAACCTTTGCCATAGGTTGGATTGGATCCATGATGAGTACTTGTGATTTTACACCTTCGAATTCCTCATTCAGCCCCATGAGAAACTTGATAACTTGATCTTCATCATCAAAGTTCTTAATTCTTTTAACTGCATCACAACTGCAAAGTCTGGCAGCTTCACATGAACACTTTGGAACAGGCCTCAAGAATGACAATTCCTCCCATAATTTCTTGAGTTTACTATAGTAAATGAACACAGAACTATCTCCCTGCGTTAATTTGCTGATTTCTCTCTTGATTTGGTACAGCAAAGGACCATTACTTTCCCCAAAATGCTGCTCAATTTGAAGCCATATGCCTCTAGCAGTTGTGGCATACATGAATGTTTCAACGAGCTCTTTAGAAATTGCATTTAACAACCAAGATCTGACTAGACTATCAAGGCGTTTCCATTTTGCGTACTCAGTACTAGTCTTATCAGCAGGTATGTGATTTTCAGCATCAGCAGAAATAAAATCAATCTTCTCTTTGACTTCAAGAGCAAGAATCATACCTCTACGCCATGACAAGTAATTAGTAGCAGTTAACTGAGAACTAACCAGTAAAGATCCTAGATTCTCCATACCAGCGAACATCATTCCACTGTGATTCATCATGATTCCTTCAATCTCGTCGGAACTGAAATTATCTTCGTCGGAACTGAAATTATCTTCCTTACTCCGATTTACTTCTTCCGATTCTCTATCGATTTCTGTATTTCGATTTCAAGAATGTTGACTGTTTCTTCTCTCCTTTTCTGTAGATCGTAAGGCGTGAGCATATCTTTTATACGCCATTGATGCGGATCGAAAATGAGCTCTGATACCATGTGAACATTGTGAATTGTGGAGAGAAAATAAGAGAAAGAAGAATCAGGAAATGTATTATTCGCTTGAATGAAAACTGATTACAGAGAGTGTTCTTATACAAGCTAGAAATGCCTAACCAACTAATCTAATTTTCCCGCCTGGAGTTGTTAGTCAGTTATGCTGAGCTGGCATTCTTTGTTGACTGCTTTGACTGAGTCTTCAGCATGTGTTGCTCACGTGCAACTTAATTCAACATTTATCCATATAAACATTTTCATGTAAATTACCATTTAAGTTGATGAATTGTCCAATAATAGGCAGAAGCCAAAGAAATAGTTAGAAAAACTGAAGTGAGTTTCGAAACAAGAGAGAACGTTTTCTAAATACTTAATTACACGCATCTAAACAAATTCTTTTCAAGGGAGCTTTCAGCCGAGCAGTAGAGCCATCAACGTTCATTTTCACAATAAACACCCATTTGAAACTAATATCTTTCTAAATGTCTTCACTTATTCTTTAATTTATTCTTTCCAACTAGGTTTAGCCATGGCTTTAGAAAGAAATAAGAGGACAAAAACCGAACCTAAAAAAAAAAAACTAAAAATGATTTGAAAGGGGGTGATAAGGCATTATAACTAACAAAATAAGAAATTAGATATATGCAATTGGGTATACCTCTATAGAGAGATAAGGTAGGTGCAATTGTGTAGACCTTTATAGATGGATATAGGTAGATCAAGGCTAAGATCAGTAGGTCATCATCATAAGTAAAGACTCACTGACAATATATACCAAAAGGTCATCATCATAAGTACCTGGTGTAGAAAATGGAGAAAGATGGTGTTAGATGAAAAAGTGAAGTATTTTGAAAAGGGTAACATCCATGGAGATTACGTAGCTTCCTAAAGATGGAGAGCAATAATGATACCCTTATATATTCGACAGTAACCCAATAAGTTATACTTGAGTGATTTAGGATTGTTAGAGAATAATATAAAAGTTATTACTGGCCTTAGCTATCAGCTTCAGATTTTAGTTCAATTGGTTCCTTGACATGGTATCAAAGCCTCTTAGACCAAGTGGTCGAGGGTTCGAAAATCCCATTTGTTGATTAAATTTCAACACATAGCAAGATGAGAATGTGTTGTACACGCTTCAAGTCTAGGAAGCATTCATAAGGATTGAGTTTCAAGATTTGTAAAACATGTCTTGAACTAAACAGGTGCACTGAAAATGTTTGATCATCTAGGCCATTTTGCTGAGACATAATGATATAAGATGTGTGATGGATAATGTCATGTTGCGACATATATGACTAGAAGGTGCTAGATTGATATTCTTTAGCATTATCATTTTGCAAAATGCAAACATTTTTGTTAAATTGTGTTTTAATCTTAGTATGAAAGGAGAAAAAATAGTAAACAATTCAGAATGATATTTCAAAGGGTAAAGTCAAACAACTCAAGAATAATAATCCATAAATGTCAAAAACTAACGATAACTAAATTTTAACACGACATAACAAGGCCCCATACACCAACATGCACTTATTTGTTTGAAGAAAATATGATAATTTATAATGTTTAGCAAACTAACAAACTTCACATTCCAAAGTAGATTCTCGCAGAAGACTAAGTTATGATTTTTGCAACATATAAAGAGATGGATGACCAAATAAATACTCAACACATTTATTTGTTTGAAGAAAATATGATAATTTATAATGTTTAGCAAACTAACAAACTTCACATTCCAAAGTAGATTCTCGCAGAAGACTAAGTTATGATTTTTGCAACATATAAAGAGATGGATGACCAAATTGAGAGTGGCGTTGTAACAAAGAGGAGCTTGTGCATAAATTGATCTTGGCATCACGTCAAAGGAGTCAATAGAATACAAACCATTCACCGGATTCCCTTAACCAATAATATGCTTCCTCCCAAGATCCTAGAAATGGTAGTAAGTGAAAAAGAAAACAACACAACATGTAAGTGTTCCAGTGAGTTGGCTAATCGATAAGAAGTCTAATCTAAGATAAACATAAAACAAAGGATAAAAGGAGGTTGGAGTTCGGACGTGCTGTGCCATGTCCAATTAAAAAAGCTATAGACCATTGGCTAAAGTAACATAAGTTAGATTGGTAGAAGTATTGAAAGAATAAAAAAATACTTGTATTGCCGGTCATATGATTTGTAGCACTAGAGTCAATAATCCAACTATGAGATGATATGGAGAGGCAAGAAACATGATTGCATGTATAAGTGGTAGAGAGTTGCTGAACCTGGACATATTCATCTACTCAAATAGTTATTTATTGGAGAAGATGATGGAGGAGATAGTGTAATGCCATTTTGTGTTTCCATATTACTAAACTTCTTGGAAGTAGTCTTCCCCGAGTAATATAGAGTCTTACAATGCAAGCTTCAACATTTCTTCTTAATATGTCACTCGCCTCTACAGCCATGACAAAATCGAAAGGAGCTATGATTTCTAATAATACTTTAGTGGCCACCCTTCCCCTATGATTCATATTACTCACCAAGGCCACTATATAATTAGACATTGTTCTGGAGGTCATTTCGCCATCCTTAAAAGTAGGGGGTGATGATCCAAGTAAGGCTAGGGCGGGGGTGAATATGATATATGTATAAATAAAAATAATTTTAATTGAAATAAAATTATTATTAAGAATTATCTTTTTATATCAAAAAGTATTTAGCCCTTAAAATCAAGTTTTACAAAAGATGCGGAAATATGCATTATAAAAACTTATGGAGCAGTTTAAGTATAGTTGACTAGATATAGTAATTTCTCTAACTGATAAATAATAACTCACTTGCTTAAATAATATAAAGATGAGGGATAGAGAAATTATGACATATAAAAATTTATAGTGGTTAGGCAAAACTAGCCTACTCCGCTCCTTAAGACTACATCTTAAGATTTGTATTACAATCCTCTTGTAGATATGGATTAAACCTCCTTTAAGCTTACGAGTGCTTAATAAACCCGATAGTACTTTTTACAAGTTCTAGTACCATCAAGACTTCCGGGTGCTTGACACTCTGTTACACTTATTTTCTCCGATAAGAATCACACCACTGATCATTTTTATAAGTGATTAAACTACCCTAAACACAACCTAGTGTGTTTATAATCTTACTTTTTAAGATTAAGTAAGAAACTTTTACAAGATGATTGAATATTTGAATTACAAAAAAATATGAACACTCAATCTTTTGATCTCAATGAAGAATGTTGGAAAGAATTTGTAAGAATCTTGATGTAACAAAAATGTGGCAAGTCTTCCCAAAAAGTGAAGTGAAAAGTTGACCTCTTTTGATAGTTGAAAAAATATGTTTATTGTGATATGACCTTTGTAAAGCGTCAAGTTGTAAATTGTATGTTATTTCGTTTTCTAGTGAACAATATCATTTTTGAATAAATGCTTTGGATAACCCTTTTGACAAGGATGTGACCCTTTTACAATAAAACATTCTTCAATCAATTAAGATTCGTATGTATCTTATTCAGATGCTTATATGATAAAAATATTTTACTTAATAAATGTCTCTCTTTGTGAGACTCTTGTGTTAAATACTTTCTCTTTATTGACACTTTTATTATGTCTTTTATTGTTACAACTCATCTCTTCAATACAGACTGTAGGAGATCTTTATTGTCTGCATTCTTCATAACTTGAATAGTATAGAAGTGTTTATGTAATAACTCTTTTGTACATTCTAAGAGTTGTATTTGATCTTTTGCTTTTATTCTTAGAATAATACTAAAGATATTATTTTACAATAATTCGATAAACATTTATCTCATTTATTTAAACAGTCTTTATAGAAAATATTACCACTATAGTGAATAGATCGCTTGTTTATGAATAATGTTATCATCAAAATATTTCATAAGTTAATAGGGAGCAACCGACATAGAGATTTGTGAAATATGAAAGTTGTCTAGTAGTCAATAACTTGTGCATGCTATATCAAGCTCAGGATTGAGTTCTGTCAAAGAAATATTGAATGATAACTCGCTCCTTTTTCTTCTTGCATTTGTTTGATATCAACAATAAGAAACATGGATCGTTCCTCTTCATAAGCCTGTTTAACCTAATTTTAATATTGAAACAGAGTATGACCCTTTTTTAGCACGATAGATCTTTCAAAGTAAATTATAATTATGAATATGAGACATATATATCTTACATTTCCATCATAATGAGTTATAATATCATCAACAATAAGGTCTTAGGTGTTTGTGAATCAAATTAAATAATTTATAGTCCCGCATCATCCATTCCTTATGAGCATCAACAATAGTTTCTATTGTCCATAATCCTTGCTGTTGGTCAAATTTCTATCCATAGTTTTAGAATTACCCAAGGTAATTTTAGTAATGATTTTATGGTCATCAGAACCTGGTTTAAGTCATAAAAAAGAAACCCTTAATCAATACCACAACAACCTAATAAAGAACATTCCACAAATCGCACCACAACAATCCAAATGTAATAGTCCACACCAACAAAATAAAATATAAAGAAGCCAACCTTAAGACATAATTACAGTAGACACCACAAGAATATGTTTAGTGAGTTTCCCAACAAAGACAAACCACCACAACAAGAATCGAAGGAAACTCATCGCACATGCAAAGAGGATCAGAGGAGGAGACACTAGAGCATTAAGTCGTGCTAGAAAAGGTTGAGCCATATGCCCTCACGCGTCAATGTATGGGCGGAACGTCGCATAAGTCAACATATAAAAAAATATAAATTTTACAAGAATTTCAGACAACATTTTCAAAAATATTGAAGGAGAAACATTCATCTCCTTAAATACATGGTTGCCAAATTCAGATACGATAATACGATTTATAGAAATAACTCATCTAACGCGCTACAATTATAATTTTCATTACATTTATATCAATATATAATCATGTAAAATAGTATATAAATTGAACAATTTCTTTCTTAAATGGAATCCGAATATTAATGAGTGGGAGATAAACTCCCAGCCCTCTATAAAAGCAAACTTGCTTAATTTTTTAAAGCAAAACTAGAAATATATTATAAATGTGAGCACATTACATAATAGAGGTATAAAGGAAGTCGACTTAGTATCCCAAAACATAGACGTAGCCAAAGACAATGCTTCACTAGCTAAAAAGAGTAATATGGTTAACAAAAATAATAGAGACATCTAAACAAGAAGCAAGTAAGTGTCTACATCAGTCAATAATCACCCCAAACTCTGAGATATCTAATGCAGCGGAATTCATCGCTCTAACAACCTCTTCTATGTCCATCTCAATAATAACTTTATACCACCCATTCTCCTGTATAACTTGCAAAGCACATTCGGCAATCCGATGGGTGTAAATGCCGAGTTTAAGGAGGGCATAAGCAAAAACAAAACTACCGAAATGATCTCGAAGAATGCCACCCAAACCAATCTTATCTCAGTCCGGTTTACATGATGCGTCTACATTAAGCTTCAAATAACCGTCCCTCGGGGCAGTTCACTTAACCGGTCCGTGCACCTAAGAAGCCACCAGATGTGCACCCCTTACTTGTAAAAATTGATGAAAGAAATCCTTGTTCATATTTGTCGCAACTACCAATGGAGCAAAAGAGCCTTCCCATTAGCACAAATTTTTTGATACCGAATTTCCCACTAGCCCATGCATAACGTATGGCCCTCTTTTAGACTCCGGGATGATAGAAACCCCTCAAACCACTCCACAAAAAAGTCGATCCCATGATCAATACTTAGCTCAAATCAGAGATGATATGAATATCCACAATTACAAATTTACTTACTTAAAGCATATAATAAATAAATGTTTTGATAAACTTGCTTGTTATTTATTTTTTTATGGATTGTTATTAGTTAGTTATAGAATTGAAAAAAAATATTCAAAATTTCAGTTCGCTTAATTTAGAAATCTGGACTTGATATATTTATACTATTATACATTTTCTCTTTTCTCTTATATTCAACTAGAAATATTATAGTTCCCCTCCATAGTGAGCGTGTGTCTAAAGGCTCCTTCAAAGAGACTTTGGATAAAGCTAATTCGAAGTGTGCCATTTGGAAAGCCAAGACTCTGTCTCTCGCTGGCCGCCTCACGTTAATTCAATCTGTTAATTGTGCTGCTCCCAATCACATCATGCAGGCTTGTAAGCTTCCGGATCCTGTGCTTAATGATCTTGACAAGATTAACCGTAGGTTCCTGTGGGGGGAAGCTGCGGAGGGCAGGAAGATCCATCTTGTGCCTTGGAGTGAGGTTTGCCAGCCTAAAGATTCTGGGGGTCTGGGTATTAGGAAAGCAAAGGACAATAATAAAGTTTTATTAATGAAACTCCTTTGGCGTATGTGGCAAAACCCTTCCTCTCTTTGGGTTCGCCTCCTTTGTGGTAAGTATCGGAAAGACAAAATCTTCGGGGGCCCGAAAGAGAGAGTTGCTAATTGTTCCTTCCTCTGGAAAGGACTTAGTGCTGTGTTTGATGAGTTCTGCTTGGGAGTTGGCCTGGAGGTGGGGAATGGTAAGTCCATTAGTTTCTGGTTTGATAACTGGATTGGGGATAAACCGTTAATTGAGGTGTGTTCTTCCCCCCCGCCTAGTGATATACGCAACTGGAGGATTGCCGATATGGTTGACTCGGAAGGGGACTGGATCTGGTCAAAGTTTGATACTTTCTTTAGCCTTGAGACTCTCCTTAGAATGCGGGGAGTGAAGGTGAGTAATCAAGAGGAAGACTTGGATAGGCACTGTTGGGCGCTGACTAACAATGGAGTTTATTCTTGCAAATCGGCCTTTGAAGCTTTCTCTCTCTTTAGATCTGATCCTCCCTCGGATGTGTGGAAGTCGATTTGGACCCTTAAAGTTCCTTTCCGTATTAGGAGTTTCCTGTGGCTGGGCGTTAAGGACAGGCTTCTTACTAATTCGGATAGGCACAAAAGGCACTTGGCTGATTCTGGAGCTTGCAGTAGATGCAGAGGCCATGTTGAGACTTTGTGCCATGCTCTTAGAGATTGCTCTAATAGTAAAGAGGTTTGGAGGAAAATTCTCCCACACCATATTTTCTCTTCCTTCATGGCACATTCTGAGGTCGACTGGTTCTCTGATGGTGTTAGAGGAAAGTTGCTTCCATACATGGAGCATGGTGACATTTTCTTTGCTATTATCTGTCACCAAGTTTGGAAATGGAGAAACGAGGAGATTTTTGGAGATAAAACTGTTTTTATGACAAACTTAGCTGATTTCTTCTCGAAAAAACTTTTCTCTATTATCGATAGTTTCAAAGGAGAGTCCCTTGCCAGAGCCTCTCAGTGTTGTGATGTCCATCTCGTGGGATGGAGCAGGCCAAGAGAGGGGGTTGTGAAGCTGAATACTGATGGTTCCTGCCTCAGTAACGGTAAGATTGCGGCTGGAGGTGTGCTTAGAGATGTAGGGGGCGTCTGGCTTTCTGGGTTCTCCCAGAATTTAGGGTTGGGTTCTTCCTTTTCTGCGGAGCTCTGGGCTATTCTTACTGGAATCAATCTTGCTAAAAGGCTGGGTGTTAAGAGGCTCTCTGTGGAGTCTGATAATTTGGAAGCAATCAAAATGATTTCTGAGAATCATTCTATGGGTCTTAACAGTCGCAACCTCATCAAAGCTATTATAAGGCTTTGCTCCTCCTTTGAGTTCGTAGAGTTCAGACACATTTTTAGAGAGCAGAATCGTGTTGCTGATCGCTTGGCGGCGGCGGGCCATGAAGGGACGTTAGGCGTTACTACCCTTCCTGTTTCCCCTAGTTTCATCTCTCATCTTCTCTTAGAAGATAGGATTGGAGTTAGCTTCCCTAGGCTAATTCCTGGGTAGTTTGTTGTTATTCGTTTTTCTTTTCATTTTCTACCAAAAAAAAAAAAAAAAACTAGAAATATTATAGAAAGATATATTTTTAATATAGATTAGCCATGAATTATATACATGACAATGTAATATGTATTAGTGGTTGGCCATATTGATTTTATTTTATTAGTAATAGTATTATTATTAAAATTAAGAGAAAAGCCAAAAATTGCGTGCAACAATTGGTGATCGAATCTTTTTGAAATTTCAGAAAATATTGGGCCCTTTAATCAAAACTAAAAGGATTAAACAAATTTATTATTTAAAAGTCCAAAATCAATGTCATAAAATAATGCATTTAAAAATAAAGATTGAAGAAAGTGGGAATATGATGGGTTGAAGGTCCCAAGCATGAAATGAAACCAACTTGGAAAGCAAGATACACAGAAAGAGAATATAAATCCCTTTTTTAACCATGGAATTGAATTAATCATCATCACCCCCACCTTTTATTAAGGTTTTTCTTTATTTAAATTTTGGATAACGTGTAATTTTTTTACTTTTAACGTTAAGAGCATCTCCAAGAGCCTCTTAGTTTGGCTCTTAAGAGCATCTCCAGGAGACCCTTAGTGAGCTCTCTAAAAATAATATAAATTTGTGATTTAAGAGTGACTAAGATATATTATCTCCAACAAATGCTCCTTATATTCACTCCTTATTTATTATTTTATTATTAAGATTATTCTTTATTGTTACATTACCAATAGTGTGAGGAGAGAGACACATCAATAATAAATTATTAATAAAAAATAAAGTTAGGAGACACTAAGAGGTGGAGAGAGACTCTCTATTAATAGAGAGGATGAAGATGCTCTTAGTGATTTGAGGAGCCACTAAAAGGCTGTTGGAGATGAATTTTCATTCTCCCTCAAATTTTAACTTAAGAGCCAACTTAAGAGGATGTTGGAGATGCTCTAAGTTAAAATTTGAGGAATGAGAGATAAAAATCAGTTCCAACAGTCTTTTAGTGGCTTCTGAAATCACTATTAATAGAGACACACTCTCCACCTCTTAGTGTTTCATAACTTCGTTTTTTATTAATAATTTATTATTGACATGTATCTCTTCTCACACTATTAGTAAATATAACAATAAATAATAATTTTAATAATAAATAATAAATAATGAGTGAATATAAGGAGTATTGTTGGAGGTGATATATTTTATTCACTCTTAAATCATTAAGAATCAATTATTTATATTATTTTTAGAGAGTGCACTAAGAGTTTCTTGGAGATATTCTACGGCCAAAGTCAGTTTTACCTCTAATTTTGGTACTATAATATTAATATTTTTTTAATTCTACAAAATATTTAATTTTTTAACTTTTTTTTTTGTTAACTTGTACATTTTATAGTATAATTTTTTAATTTTTTTTATATGCATACATAGGTTGTGATCTATTCTTGATACTTAATATGTATATGTACAGTGGAAATGACAATATTTATGATTGGAAAGATAATTTTTAAAAAAAAAATTAAATTGACACAATTTATTTTTTTGGTAAGAAAAAAAAATTATATTAGAAATAAAATTATGGGATAAAATTGATTTTAGATATCAATATTAGAAATAAAATTATATAATTTTAAAAATAACGAGTCAAATTATTTTTAAATACCAATGATGAAGTGTGTTTTTATACCTAATCTTTTTAAATTTCTAGCATATGTTTTTTTTTTCATTATCTCTTACTAGTCAATCTTTTCATTTTCAAAAAAAAAAAAACACCTACAATGTATTTTTTTTATTATTATTTTTATCATTCTAGAAAAAAGTCTTCCCCAAAAACTAGAGATGGCAACGGGTAGGGTACCCGCGGGTAATGCCAATCCCAAACTCTTACCTTTTTATTTTTTAATTATCCGTACCCGTCCCATTACCCTAACGGGTATACTTTTTGCATCCCATACCCGTCCCATTTAATTCGCGGGTACCCTTACCCGTTAAAAATCAATAAATAAAACAAAAATTGAACCTTAATTAATAAAAATAAAATAGCTTAATATTATCACTCAATGGTTAAAAAAAATAAAAGATTAGAGTTCAAATCTCACGTCTTACATCTAAAAAACAATTATATTTATTAATATATAAAAATTTTATGACGGGGTATTCCCATACCCGTCCCATTACCCTAACGGGTAATGGTTTTGATCTCATACCCGTCCCATACCTTTTTATACAGGGTACGAGTAGTCCCATTAGGGTCGGGTAGTGCCGGGTACCCGTGGATATACTACCCGTTGTCATCCCTACCAAAAACTAACTTTTGTTTTCGTGATCAATATTTTTACCAATTTTTATTTTTCATATTCCTTTACATACCATTTATGCATTCATATTTAATTTAAAGCTTTTATAGGAAGGTTGTCTGTCTAGAGTTTGTGTTAACTCAAGAGTAATGATATTTATAGACGTCGGAGTCAGGTGGCGTGAAAGGGTTTCCTATTGATTGCAGCTTTCTTCGGACCTTCGAGGAAAATATATAATTTGTTTTGGTTCGAATGGTATGATCCTTCCGTCGAACGTTGACGTTACTGATGTCTTTCATTTGACTTGTTAAAGACAGGTAAGATGCTTAACTATTGCAAAATAATGTCTGCATGATGCTTGGTTTTTTCAGTAGAGATCTTATGGGTGTTGTTTGATCTTAACTTCTCGTTGGTAAGCTCAAAGCAAACATAGACGTTTCAATTATTTCTGGATCAGCCTGGTTAGGCACTGGTGTTGTGCTCAAAGGACAACATTCATAGCTTCTATAATGCTTTTCAAAATGTATTGCTAAAAACTTTTTGGTTAAGGAAGACGAAACTATTAGTATTCAAGAGGCTCTCAGCTGGATTAAATAAGTGTTTGGATGGTGTGGAAGTGAAATAAGATATGACAACGTGGTCGAATATATTCATCAAGCAATTATAAAAGATGGTAAAACGCTCAATTCTAATATCAATAACGAATTTGTCAGATTTATAGATTGTTCGGCGAATAAAGTAGTTCATGTTTTAGATAAATTGTCTCATTCCTTATCAAAACCTACAAAATGAGTATCCCTCCAAATTTTTATTTTACTGTTGATATTTTTCTTTAAAAAAAATGGACCGAAAACAATTGAATTAATTAACAGAAGAGAAGGTGGTAGGCATAATTAGATTTTATTATTCAAAGTAAATACAAAGGTGGATTGCTATTCGTCGTCTCTATTTTCCTTACCGTCGCCTCCTGTTTGACATTTTTGCCCTTTTCATTTTTCATTCAAAAAAATGAAATTCTCTCAACCCGAAGAACAAAACGAAGAAAAATCATGCCTCCAAAACAATGAAAAATACTTGAACATCTAAGTTTCGTATTAACCAATAATCTGAAATTTAACGAATTTAACTTGAAACGAACTTTTTTTTTTCGTTGAATTTACTCTAAACGGGTAGCCCATACGGTCCGGTCCATGGACCGACCGTATGAACTACCAGTTTTGCCTAGGCAAAATCGGGTAGCCTACCCCGTTTTACCTAGGCAAAACGGGTAGGCTACCCGATTTTTCCTAGGCAAAACTGGTAGGCTACCCGTTTTCCTTTAGAAAAACGGATTTTTTTTTATCCTTAATTATAATAAATATTAAAAATAGATGAATTATGTATTGATTTGATAGAAAAAACGTATAAATAAATTATTGATTGGAAATAAAAAATACGGTATTGAAGTGTCCAATTAATTTTTATTTGGTAAATTATATTTATTTACCTTTTAGAACGTAAATTCAATTATTGATAAATTATATATTGATTGGATAGAAAAACGTATAGATAAATTGGAAATAAAAAATACGTATTGAGGCGTCCAATTAATTTTTAATATTTATTATAATTAAGGATAAAAAAAATCCGTTTTTCTAAAGGAAAACGGGTAGCCTACCAGTTTTGCCTAGGCAAAACTGGTAGTGCATACGGTCGGTCCATGGACCGGACCGTATGGGCTACCCGTTTAGAGTAAATTCAACGAAAAAAAAGTTCGTTTCAAGTTAAATTCGTTAAATTTCAGATTATTGGTTAATACGAAACTTAGATGTTCAAGTATTTTTCATTGTTTTGGAGGCATGATTTTTCTTCGTTTTGTTCTTCGGGTTGAGAGAATTTCATTTTTTTGAATGAAAAATGAAAAGGGCAAAAATGTCAAACATGAGGCGACGGTAAGGAAAATAGGAGCGACGAATAGCAAAACCCAATACAAATTGTGACATAAAATAAAAATATACTCTCTTGAATTTAAAAAAAGAAAAATGAAAAAGAGGCAATAAACTTATTTTATTTTATTTTTGACAAAAAGAAAAACAGAAGAAGCTTTCTCTTTTCTTCTTCTTCTTCATCTTCATCATCCCCCATTTTCTTCTTTCCTCTCGACAACACAAATTCGATACCGAAAACACTGAAAGAAAGCTCTGAATCAGCTGTTGTTGAGCCCCAACCATATATATAAAATCATAAAAAAAAAAAGTAGCCTAAGGCAGAAAAGAAGGAAGAGAAAAGAGGGGCAAAAGCAAAGGATTCTGTTTCCTTCTCTTTTGAATCCTCTTTTTCTGTCCTTTGATCTCTGTTTCAATCTGGTGAGTCGTTTTCTCTTTTCAATTTTTCTTCCCTCCACAATTCTCAGAAATCACCCTAATTCCCATCATTTTTCTCCGAATTTATGTCTCTGCCATCGTCATTTCATTATTATAAATGTTTATATTTTTCTGCATTATTTTGTCACTTATGTTTACTTAAAGAATTTCTGGGTTTCAGTCGTTAATTCGATCATCACCGGATTGCTCTGCCTTCCCTTTGATTGAGTTTTTGTGGTAGGTTTCTGCTTACACTTCATTTCTCAACTTTTTTAGACTTTTCCTTGTGTTTTTTAGCATTTTGTTTCATGGATCTAGTGCTTATTAGCTAGTTTCTGATTTTGATTTTTCCTGTTAAAACAACAGATGGGATTGGATACAGAGAATCAGAAACAAAGAGAGAGAATGGGTGTTGATGCAATGGGAATTAGTGTTCAAGTCAGAAGATTTTTGTTTATATCTATTAGAACTTCTTATAGATCAGTGTGTAAACATCCATTTCTTGTAGGATTTGTGCTTTTCTTGATATTTCTGTACAGATCATTTCCTTTTTTATTTTCCCTTTTGGTCTCTGCATCCCCTGTGTTGGTTTGTACTGCTGTTTTACTTGGTACCCTGTTGAGTTTTGGGGAACCAAACATACCTGAAATTGAAATCGAGAAAGATGAAGAAATTACCCATGATCTCTCTTCTTTAAAAAGAGGCGTTGGGGGGGATTCCACTATTGTATTTGAGAGAGACGGGAACTTTTTTGTAGAGAATTTGGTAGGGAAAAGGAAGGTTGAAACAGAGGAAGGCTTTGGGAAAGAGAGTTGGGAGGAGAATGGAATCAGTAAGATAAAAGGAGATGACGATTTGGGTGATTATATGCCATTGATTAATGAAAGTTCTCGGGAGATACAATTTGAGAAGCAAGTAACTGAAATGGCTAGAGAATTTGATGTTCTGGAGTTGATGAAGAAGATGGAAATTCATGAGGCAAAACAGGGTGAAGAAGTCTTGATCAATGGTAAGGCTGTGGAGAGTCATTATTCTGTGGTTCAAAATGTGGGCAACGAGAGACTTCAAGTGGAAGAGCCTAAACGTACTGGAGAATCAGTTCAGAATGAAAAAGGTTCTCACTTGAATTCTTGGAATTCATCTCGGGGACTAGCAAATGATGATGATGATGATGATGAAGATGAAGAGGATGAGGAGGCCTCTGATTCTGGATCTGATGGGGCAGAGAGTTCCTCTCCAGATGCTTCAATGGCAGACATTCTTCCAATGCTTGATGAGCTTCATCCACTTTTATATGAGAGAACTCCGCAGCCTGCTAATATGTCTGATGCTGGTTCTGAGCAGTCTCATAGAAGCAAGGAGAGTGATATTGAGTCTGAGGATGGTACTGAAAAGGCACATGGAGAAGAAGATGGTGATGATGATAATGAGGAAGAGGAAGAAGAAGGACCAAGAGGCAAAGATGATGCAATCAAATGGACAGAGGACGACCAAAAGAATCTCATGGATTTGGGGACTTCTGACCTTGAAAGAAACATACGCTTGGAGAGTCTTATTGTTAGGAGAAGAGCTCGTTCGAATCTGAAAATGTTAGCTGAAAAGAATCTTATAGACTTAGACGGGGCTGATCTTCCCCATAATATTCCAACTATTACAACAAGGCGCAACCCCTTTGATTTTTCTTTTGATTCTATTGATGATGGTCCTGGATCTGCTCCATCCATATTATTGCCTAGGCGTAACCCATTTGACATTCCTTACGATTCAAATGAAGAAAAACCTGATCTTAAAGGTGATAGTTTTCAACAAGAGTTCTCACCAGTTCAGCATAGGGATATGGTCTTTCGGAGACATGAAAGTTTCAGTGTGGGACCATCTGTTTTGGGGGGTCCCAGGCACGATTTTCGGTGGAAGCCATATTTTGTACCAGAACGATTTGGGACTGAAGAAACAAGTTATAACACCTTTCAACGGCAATTGAGTGGAGCTAGTGACTCGAAACTGAGCTCAGTTCCTGATACTGAATCAGTTAGTTCGGCTATGGAGGAGGAGGACAAGAAGCTGAATGTAGATGTTTCTCAAGAGACAGACATGCTCTCCAATGTGGACCATTCTTCTGTGCTTGTTGAACGTGGAAGCCTGTCATCTGACGGCCATGATGCCCTGGACCTTGAAGACGAAGAGATGAATGTTCACCATAATGGTGATGAAATTGCAGTTGGAGATGTTGAAAACCTTCATGAATATTCAAGTTTGTCTACATCGGGAGGGGCAACTCCTATAGAAGTTAATACAACTGAAATTCTTTTGAAAATGGAGCCTGGTGAAGATGAGTATAGCAGTAGATCAAGCGTATCATCATCGTCCGAAATAGATGAAAGAATATCTGATGTGAAAAAAGACGAAATGTATCCAGGGCCAAGCAATGGCCAGAGTAAGGAATCTCAAATTTCAACCCAAACATCAATTGATTCAGATTTTCATTTTATGAGTGAGGTGACAGATGAAAATCAGCAAACGCCTGTTTTAGAGCCAAGCAGCAATAACACTGCAGAAGCTGTCTCTGTGGTTCAGAGATCAGTTGATTCAAATACAAGTTATATTGAGGATGAAAATAGATGCACACAACATGTTTCAGAGTCAGCAGGCAACCATGTTGGGGATTCCAGCATACCAATGCAAGCTTCACTAGATTCAGAGTCACATATTATGAGGAAGGTGGTAGAAAATGATCAACATAAGGAGCCTGTCTATGATTCAAGTCCTCGAGCAGTTGACAAGCTAATTTCTTTCACGTCCATCTCTTCTGATACACTAGGAGAGACATCAGAAACAGCTTCAGCTGAACTCACAGGTAAAGAATCTGCGGAAAGCATGGAAAAGGATGCTTCTGCTAACAGAAAAACATGTGAACACACTTCGCCAGATGAAAATGAATCAAGATCAGGGGAAATTACAGAACTTGAGCATGATGTAACAGAGGGGTTGCCAAAGAATGATGATAGAACTTGCAGTGGTCAAAATGGAAAAGATGAGTCTATGAATCCCAAATCAGGGGTTGATTCACCTCTGTCTTCATCAAACAAGGGATCAGCAAATGAAGATCTACAACAGAAGGATAAAACTTCCAATGATGATGCAGAGATCCATGACAATAGTTCACTTCAATCAGATAAACAGCTTTCTTGGTCAGACAAATCCATGCTTGAACCATCCCTTAGTGATGGTGAGGAGTTCGTGGTAAGACGAACACGTATTCTGCTAGTTACTTTCTCTGGTTTTAGATGTTTTTTCTTATATCTTCTGCTTGTTATTTATAAGAGCTTCATTGTTTTTGATGGTGCTTTCTCATTTTATGGTTTATCTTTTCATATACATAATCCATTTGATCAAGACCATTTGTTAAATATGAAACCAATTAGGTATGAAAAACTTGGGGAGGATAGTTGTGAAAGGCGTTTGCCTGGGTCGCCTGAGGCGAGAGGCGACCCAGGCGATCCTTCCAGCGCCTCTGGTGCTGGAAGGCGGGCGATTTACAAGAGGCGACCGCCTCTCCAACTCAGGCAAGGGGCGGTCGGAGGTGAGAGGCTGTCGCCTCTTGTAGTTAATGCGATAGATCCTCTTTTTGTCTCTGTTCGGTGGAAAAAAAATAGAAAAGAAATGTTGTTTTAGGTCAGATATGTAAGTTAAAGATAGAAAGAAAAGAAGAAGGAAAGAAACTTCTCCTCGAAAGAAACTCTCACCACAACCACCGCCAATCTTCTTCAATTGGCCAACCATCAGCACCGTCTACTTCTTTGCACTCTAAGGTACTGTTCTTTTTTACTTTTGTCTACTCTTCATTCTACTCTTCTCCTTTGTTTTTTGTTTTTATTTTCTTCATCCTACTAATGCTACCCTTATGCTGCCCAAATTTCTACTCTTCTACTTTCTTCTTTATTTTTCTGTTATTATGACTGTGCTGCTGTTATACTGCCCAATTTTTGGGATTTTTATGAAAGTTATGTTGGTTATGCTACTGTTAGTGATGAAACTGTATTTGAAAGTTATGCTGATGATTTATGGAGGTTATAAGTTTATATGCATGTTTATGAAAGTGTGTTGTGAAACAGTAGCTTACTAGTGTCTAATTTTCCAAATATTGCAGGCTTTTGGACATGAGTATTAGTAATTCTAATACTTCGAATGTGACAACAAGAACAAATCCTTGTGGGATGTATGTGCAAGAGGTCAAGGCAGGGAAGTATTAGTAATTCTGATGATGATTTTTTATCTGTTATTAGGAATTAGGATCTTATTATTAGACTAGAAGTTTTATTTTGTTTCACAGCTTTACAAGTTAAACTAGTCAATTTGACTTATGGTTTTATTTTCTATGTTTTTCTAATTTGCCTGTCGCCTCACGTGCGAGAGGCATATTTTGCCCTTATCGCCTCGGCTCGCCTTTCGACTTTCACAACTATTGGATTAACTACACCTAGCTTTAGTTTGCTACAACTAACTCTTTATCTTTTGTTTGTCTTTGCATGCATGATCTTTTCTGCTCAGACGACGCGTCTAAAAAGATAAAGTTAGAATTAAAGGAGTTTGTTAAATTGTTATATCGTTATTATGGTATAGTCGAAAAGTTGGAGGACCATAGGGTGTAACTAACAAGAAAGCAACTCCATGCTACCCTGAGGAACGAGTATAATGTCAAATATTAACAGGCAGTTATAGTTGTGAACCTCAGATAATTTTTGTGTAATATTTGCATACCCTCTATCCGCATTTTACGTTCCTCTTCAATCTTTGCTCAGACATTGGCAACTGCTTCATTCTAGCATTTGCATGCTCTTACTGTTCTTATATATCACCGATTCATACCTTGTATGCTTAGTTGACATTTTTCTGTAGTTATTCTGAAATCATGGGATGAAGACTTTGTGGAACAGAATAGAGTTCAGTTTATCTGTCAATAGTTAGTTGTGCTTGTTTGCTTGACCTTGCTTCTTTGTTATCATTGTTTAGATGGTTGAAATAGGATATTGACCTACTTAACATAATGTAGGATGCAGCTACATCCATTATTAAAGAGTCTACAAAGGACGGGAGCATTACAAACAACGAGACATCTGAACCTACCTCTGTAGCATCTGAGAATGTAGAATACAAGTCACAGGTTGATGAATTTGATCTCAAAGATAGCATCCTTGATAAGATAGTATATGAGGACAGTGGTCATATCTTAGAATCTACTGATTATTCGGAAGAAACAGACGGGCCTCCTGTGGCTGAGGAAAACACCTCTGAATTTGAAGATGCCATAAAGGAGATCGATGAAGGACTACTGTCAGAACTGGATACTGTCGGTGACTTCAGTGTCAAGAAAGTAGTTGGTGAGAGTTCTGATTACGGCTTGTTAACGAATGTTGCTGAGGTAGGTTCTAGCAGTTGTACCACGGAGCCCCCAGTTCTCAAGGAGAATGTCGAACACATGTCAAAGACATTGCAAGAAGTAAATGGTGTAGATTGTAGCAGTTCTACGAATGGGGTAGATTTGCAGGTTGTTGAAAGAAGATCTCTGAAAGGTGTGGTGGAGCAACATATATTAAATAGTGCATCAAAAAATTCTGATCCAATCGTGAAGTTTGTCCGTTTCACTGTAGTAGCAACTGAAGAGGGTATTATCCAAAAGACTGAAGAAGAATCTGGTGATGAAGAAACCAACATGAAAACTCCTCGTGAGAGTTTCGACGTGGCTCTAGATTTGAGCTCAGAAGATGCAAACGATGAGAAAGATGACGAGAAAGATGCAAACGATGAGAAATCATAATTAAAGATTTGCTTCATTCGGATTGAAGAGTGATTGTGGTTTGAGTTTTTCCATGATCATGATCATGTGCTTTTTGGTTTTATATATTGTTTAAATTATTGGGTGTTGATTTTTGTTTTAGGTTTTCGATTGAAGATTGATCTTCGAGAGTGAGTTTTGGTTTGATTTCTCGAAGTGTTATTCATTTATTTTTAAGCTTGAAAGGGTGTGCAGTTTGAGGGTTTGTGGTGAAAGGTTTGAATCTTTGCATAATGTAAATTGCTGTTTTATTTTGTAGAATTGATTATTTGATTAATGGGAGATGAGATGAGATGAGATGAGATGATGTATATTATTTTGTTTTCAGTTGGCATTTATTTTTTCCATTTCCAATTGAACTTATCTAAAGCAATCCAACTTGAAATTACATTTAATTTTTAGTAATTACAGTTACCAAGCAGAACCGTACAGCTGGAGTTCTGTATAACTTTGCAGAGGGAGAGAAATATTCAAAGCATTTATTTGTTAGAGGAAATATGTTATCAACAGCTTCTTCACCTTCACCAGCCCTAAATGAAGATATAATAGGTTCATGTGATCTTAACTTCTTAACCAAATGTTGAATACAATGATGTCTGCCTTTTGCTATAGCTGTTTGTAAAAAAGCTCATGTTGTAGTTACACCATATCCAGCACAAGGTCATGTTGGTCCTCTAATGAAGCTAAACATGGAAGCAAGGTTGCTTTTGTCAATGCAGATTACATACAATGTTGTGTTGTTACTGATACAACAGTTTGGTGGGGCATTGAAGTAGCCAAGATATTGGGGATTTATAGGAGTTTATGAACGCGTATCTGAGCCTTACGGAGAGGGTTGACCCTCTTGTCTGGACCGTGCTTGTCTTGCTTGATTGATTGGCTTCCCAGTGCCATATTCTCTATTGGAGGATTCTATTTCTTTTGCACCTTTGGGTCATAGAAGAATAAGGAGCTGTGTGCTATCAGTAGTTTATTGAGATAATTGTCAAGTTAGAAGAACTGGAGTGAGCCCCTCTCATTTAGAACGAGAAGTGGGACATAGCTAAATTGAATATATCTGAAGTAATATCAATTCTGATTTCATGGACAGATGTTTGCTTTCAAAAGGTACTAAGGCACTTAGAGAAATGGCAGGCCCCTAATCGGAGATGAGAGTTTTATTTCAGAACTCGAAGCTAGTGTATAAATTATAGAAAATGAGCATTCTGAATTGGCCCAAAAAGTTTCAGATTTATCAGCTGAAATAGTCTCTGGCAAGGAAAAACATATTCGTTTGCAGGCAGATTTTGATAATCTTAGAAAAAGGGCAGAGAAGGAAAGGATTAACGTTACGAGCAACGCCCAGGGAGAGGTGGACAGCTTTGAAAGAGCTAAGCAACAATTAAAACCAGATACAGAAATGGAGAAGAAGATTGATACAAGTTACCAGGGCATATACAAACAGTTTGTGGAGATTATGAGGAGCATGCGGGTGGGTTCTGTAGCAACAGTTGGAAAACCTTTTGATCCCCTGGTATGTATATGCGCCAAACCAATAATTTAAATTACATAAATTTGCGCTTCAAAAGATTCATTTTTGTGTATCCTCTGAAAAAGAGTTCTGATTTCTTACTATAATTAGGGGTGACAATTCGTGTAAGTGATCAATGCTCGTGCTCGTGTCAATTAATCGAGTTAATGTTAAATGAGGCGGTTCTAACCCAATCCAAAATTTCGTGTTGTAATCGTGTCAACCCAATCGGGTTCGTCTAGTGGTGACATTCATTTTTTTTTTATATAGTAATACTTTTGAATATTTATATCATTTTTGGATTAGCAATTTAACTTTGACCATATTTGAGTTAATTTCTATGTTCTGGTTGCAGCTCCATGAGTCTGAAGAATACAAGGAAGGCATTATAATTCAAGCATTCAGGCGTGGATTTCGTCTGGGAGATAGGCTTCTGAGACCAGCAATGGTTAAAGTTTCTGCCGGCCCTGGTAAGAAGAAAGCCCCTGTCAGCGTCGAGCAACAGCTGCTAGCATGGATGGCCGATAACATCGATCAATGCATAAGGTAACTAGTATACAAAATCAACTGTGATCGATAATGATTGTGCTTCCTTCACTTACTGCCTTAGAAAGGAAGAAGCTTAACTCATACGAGCCTCCTTGCATTGTCACTGTGCTCTGTTCTGCAACGATGAATCTTTAAAAAAATCCATGTCTCATGGCACCACTACAAAAAAAATACCTCTGTACCAACACTTTTGTAAATGCATTTTTAAAAAATGCTGCTATAAAAATTTACTTATTATGTAAATTTCTTCTAATTGAAACCAAATGGATTAACGGAAGCCCATTATTCTTATCCTATACTTCATCCATTTCTGGCCCATCACTTCCTTGCCAGATGACAAGGGCAACACACGATTGTTGAGATGAACTCGCCTCACTTCAGGCGGCATGGTTTAGATCCCAAGTAAACAGAGACCGCTCTCTCCGCCCTTCTCAGCCTTCTCCCTTACCACTCCTCCGATCTCCTCTCCCAAGTCGATCAGCCACTTCAGGTATTTTCACTCGATTGCTTTCTGATTCAACTTTTCACAACTCATATCGGCAATTTATCATTTTATCGGGATTCTGGATTACCTTTATGTGCTACTTCTGCGATGAGAGTTCGGTTTTTTGGTTGTGAATTGTTTTTAATTATGTTAGGATTTAGCTCATTTATGCTTGGTACTGAGTGTCTTTGTGATTATTAGGTTAATGGTGTTGATTTAATTGAGATTGAAGGTGGGGAGGTTTCACTTGCTTTTTCCTAATTTATGGATGCAACTGCGTGATTCCAATTAAGTGCTCTTCTTCTTTCTATTTGAAGTCCCAGGGTGCAGAGACAATTTCACGCTGTGATAGACTCTGGTAAATTGGTAAATTGGGATGCTTATAGCTTCAGATTTTTTAATTTGTTACTCTCTTATGTCTCGTCGTCAGTAATATTACAGCATTAAAAATGGTTTGCAGATTCCTTTCTTGCTCTTCTGGTTTATTTATTATGCCAAGAGATGGTAGGAATTGTAAAAGATGGAAAGGTATGAAGTTTTTGTGCTTAGAATAGGTATTTACTTGAATCCAAAAATAGGTATGTCCTTACATAATTACATAGCAAATTTTAGATTCATCAATTAATTATGTATTTTGATAAAAGAAGAATCCAAAAAATAGTACGATTGAAGATAGAAGAGAATTTTCATTATCATCTTACAGAGAACATGTTATATATATGAGCCACATAACATGTCATGTACAATTATATATATTTTATATGTTCCTCTCTACTTTCATTTTGTATGAAAAGTGCAATTATTGTTTTACCAAATTAAGCATATTCTCTAATCAATTTTACTAAACTCAACTGAATTAGTGAGTCGTCGGTCAACTCTAAAACCTGCAAAATAGAGAGGCAACACCCAACTTGAAGATCGTCATCGTTGATGTTCCTGGTGCTTTCACCCCAACTTGCAGGTATGAAAAATTCTTAGTGTTCTCCGTCAGGCATTACGATCTTTAGTTTGAGATTTGTCGAATTGGGGGATTTTAATTGATGTAATTGGCTTGTATGTTAGCTTGAAGCATGTTCCAGGGTTCATTGAGATAGTAGAGGAGTTGAAATCGAAGGGAGTCGCAGAAATTTTGTGCCTCAGCGGTACATTTCTTCTCAATCTTTTTTGGGGCATTTTAACACTTCACTCACTCATGTTTGATTCTGATATATTGGGGATACTTCTACTATATTTGAAAAAATAGCATGTGATTTTCAAGTGAATATTATAGTTAAGCTGTCATTCCACATTAATTTATCATTCTTTTGGGTATGCAATCTCTTTGCTCTTACTAGTTAATTCCATATTTCTGGGTTTGGTTTGTTCCTGTTCTGTTTGTTTTCTGTGACCCCAAAACTGGATTCATCTTTCACTTGGTCAAAACAAGATTATATACCTTAATATTTTCTTCATATTTGAGAAATTATATATCTTTTTTTTGGCTTGTATTTATTTAGCTTAAAAATGTTGGTTGCAACATGCTTTTTGTGAGCTAGTATAATTATTTAGAGAGTTAATTTTTTTTATATCTAAGCAAATCCTCCAGCACATAGCTCACATCATATTGCTTATCAAACTGAAAAACTTCCCTCACATGTTTCAATTCAATATATCCAGTTTGGCATTCATTATTTCATGCCGAGACATTCCTTTTGTTATTGTTACTAATTCATTATACCTGTTGCATGCTAAATATACTTTAGTTAGCAGACATACTGGTGAGATGATTGTAGATATAGGCCGACTAAAACCTGCAATTTAAGATTAAAAGGCCTCATTAAAAGGCTTGTTAATGGCTTTAACTTGGAAAGACATAAAGGATATGTTTGTGTTAAGAGCAAAAAGGTTAAGTAATTATGCAAGTAGGTAGGTAGCTGGTTAACTAATATTAATTAATGGATCTGTATTGGTGTGTTGGTCATGTTGTAGGTTTATGTTTGATAATCCTGCAAGTGTTTGACTCGCACGTTGCATTTTGTAATTTGTATGCAGACTATTATTGCTGAAGTAAATCATGCCATTGGTGCTACTGGAATCGTTAGTCAAGACTGCAAAGCTGTTGTTTCTCAGTAGTAGAGATGTCATAATCGAAATGCTTCTAGAAAAGGTATTTACAAAAATTAATGGTGTTTATAATTGCCATGTCTAACTGGATAGCATGCAGAACTTATTATTTTGTTTTATTGCTTCAGCTTGTTAGATTTTATAATGTATTATTATCATTTGTTGCAGGATGAACCAGATAAAATATGCTCAGTAATTGTTTTATGGTTGTTTGATGGTTCTGGAGGTGTAAGGTGAGAGTTGAAATCTTTTTGCATTTACTGCTAGAAGTATCCTTTTTTATCGATCATTCCAGAGGATACCGAAAATATGCTAAATGATTAGATGTGTCTATAAGACAAGCTTTTTGGGATGACTTAGAGGAAGTGGTGCAACAGGTTCCTAGGGATGAAAAAATGGTACTAGGGGGTGATCTCAATGGACACGTGGGTTCTAGGCGAGATGGGTTTGAGAGTGTTCATGGAGGGTATGGCTTTGGAGATAAGAATGAAGCAGGAAATGATATTTTGGAATTCGCATCAGCCTATGACTTGAGTATCATGAACACATGGTTTATGAAGAGAACATCCCACTTAGTGACTTATCGGAGTGGCGGTAATGCGAGCCAAATTGACTTCTTCTTAGTAAGGAGTGCTTGGAGAAAGAGTTATATTGATTGTAAGGTGATCCCTGGTGAGAGTACGACAACCCAACATAGAGTAGTGGTGCTAGATTTTCGAAGTAGGAAATGTATAAGAAAACAAACACCTCAAGTAGAGACTAAGATTAAGTGGTGGAAATTGCAAGGGGAGAATCAACAAAAATTTGTGGATGAGATGACCAAAAAAGATATTTGGACTTGCAATATGGATTCAGATATAGATTCGATATGGAATAAGATGGAGCATAGTATAAGGGAAGTAGCGAAGGAAGTTCTAGGGGAATCTAAAGGTAGCATGCCACCGGGTAAGGACACATCTTGGTGGACAGAAGAAGTACGACAAGCAGTAAAGAGTAAGAGAGAATCCTATAAACTATTGGGGAAATGTAGGAGTGACGAGAACTACGAAAAATACAAAGAGGCTAAAAGGGAAGTAAAGAAGGTCATACGAGATGCTAGAGCAAAGGTGAATCGGGATCTGTATACAAGATTGGATACGAAAGAAGGGGAAAGAGACATATATAGAATTGCTCGGATGAGAGATAGGAAGACGCGAGATCTCGGAAAAGTTAAATGTGTGAAGGATGTGGACCAGAAAGTCCTAGTTGGAGATAAGGATATCAAGGAACGATGGAGGTCCTATTTTGATGACTTATTTAATGGAGATCGCCAACAAGATGTTGGAGATATAAGTATCCATCACGATATGATAAATCATGAATGCCTGCGGAGAATTCAAAAGGGTGAAGTCAAAATGACATTAAGTAAGATGAAGTTGAAGAAAGCAGTAGGACCTGATGGCATCCCTATTGAGATTTGGAGATGTTTGGGAGAAAGAGGAATCGAATGGTTGACGACGTTCTTCAACAAAATTTGGAGAAACAATAAGATGCCATCAGAATGGAGGAAAAGTACCTTAATCCCTTTGTATAAGAACAAAGGCGATGTCCAAGATTGTGCCAACTATCGGGGAATCAAATTAATGAGTCACACTATGAAACTTTGGGAGCGAGTGATTGAACAAAGGCTAAGGAGGACGGTGAAGATCTCGGAAAACCAGTTTGGCTTTATGCCGGGAAGATCAACTATGGAAGCCATCCATCTAATGAGACAATTAATGGAGCACTATCGAAATAAGAAGAAAGACTTGCATATGGTTTTCATTGACTTGGAGAAAGCATATGATAAGGTACCAAGGGAAGTACTTTGGTGGGCCTTGACAAGGAAAGGCATTTCGCGGAAATATATTGACATCATAAAGGACATGTATGAGGGAGTATGCACGAGTGTACGTACTAGTGTTGGGAAGACTGAAGAGTTTCCTATTACGATTGGAGTGCATCAAGGTTCCGCACTAAGCCCATTTCTTTTTGCCATCGTTATGGATGAACTAACAAGTTCACTTCAAGATGGTATACCATGGTGCATGCTGTTTGCAGATGATATTGTGTTGGTTGATGAGACGAAAGAAGGAGTGGAGATGAAGTTGGAACTATGGAGGCAAACTCTAGAATCTAGAGGCTTTAAGTTGAGTCGAAGTAAGACAGAATATTTGGAGTGTAAGTTTAGCGGCCGTAGGAGTAGGGAGGTAGGGACAATCACCCTAGATGGGAGAGTTGTTCAGGCCTCGGATTGCTTCCGGTATTTAGGATCTATTATCCAAACGGATGGAGAAGTAGATGGAGATGTTGCTCATAGGATTAAAGCTGGTTGGTCGAAGTGGAAGAGTGCTACGGGTTTCCTTTGTGATCCCGGCATGCCTAATAGATTGAAGGGAAAATTCTACCGGACGGCAATTAGACCAGCATTGTTATATGGTACGGAGTGTTGGGCAGTGAAACACTGCCACATCCATAAGATGTCGGTGGCGGAGATGCGTATGTTGAGATGGATGTGTGGTCACACGAGAAAGGACCGGGTGCGTAATGAAATAATTAGGACAAAAGTAGGGGTCACATCTATTGAGAATAAAATGAGAGAAAACCGACTAAGGTGGTTTGGCCATGTGAGACGTAGAGCGCTTGATGCGCCGGTTAGGAGAACCGAAGAGTGGCAAAGGGATGTAGTGGTGAGGGGTAGGGGAAGACCTAAGCAAACTTGGAGGAGGGTGATCGAGAGTGATATGAGTTTATTGGGAATTGAGGAAAATATGGTAGTGGATAGGACGGAGTGGAGGGAGCGAATCTGTGTCGCTGACACGACTTGATTTTCACGGTTTTATATGATGGTTCATGTTAGCCGATCCCGAATCATTTCGGGACTAAGGCTTTGTTGTTGTTGTTGTTGTTGATTATGAGGAACATGATCAAGAAGACTTGGAGCTACCGTTGATTGAGCTAAATGAAATAGTTAAAGCGGCCAACAATTTTTTGGTGGCGAATAATCTCGTTGAAGGTGGTTTTGGCCCTGTTTGTAAGGTACCTTCCCAGCTATAAGCAGTTATCTAGGCCATTGTTTCATCAATGTTCTATTTTACTGAAGTGAATTAGCGCATTTATCTTTCAGGGTAACTTTAGCAGATGGACAAGAGATAGCTGTGAAGAGGCTGTCCAGGAGTTCAGGGCAGGGGTCCCATGAGTTCAAAAATGAAGTAATTCTAATAGCCAAACTTCAACACCGTAATCTTGTAAAACTCATTGGTTGTTGCATTCAAGGAGATGAGAGATTGAAGTTGAAGTCACGACTTCAACTTCATGGGTTAGTCATGACTTCAACTTCAACACCGTTTACTTCAACGTTTTTGTATTGACAGATTTACTTTCTAGTGAATTAGTTTTGATAATTGTTGTAGCAGTTATATAAATTAGACAATTTTGGATTATATTGTATCAGAAATGAATATTGATTCCATTACATAATATATGAAAATAAAAAATTTAATTGATTTGATTCATTAAAAATATTTTGTAATTATATATTTTATTATAAAAAGTATTGAAATATTTATATAAAATAAAAATAATTAAAAAAGGGCTCCAAAGGAGGTTTAAAAGTCTCTAGCTGGAAAACTGTCGGTAAAACATTGCAAAACCGTCGGTAAAAAATTTAAAACTGCTGCAAAACCATCGGTAAAATTTAAAACTGCTGCAAAACCATCGGAAAACAGCCGTAAAACCGTCACAAAATCGCCACAACCAAACCGTTCTTACAGATATTTACCCCACGCCTCAGAAAAACCGTCGCTAGAGTAGCAACGCCTGTTGTAGCAGCGATTCTGCGACGGTGTTGAAAACCGTCGCTAAAGTCTATAGGGGCAGAAAAAACCGTCGCTAAAGAAGCTAAATTCCGTCGGTAAAGGCTCTTTTTTTTGGTAGTGCACAAAGGCCTTTGCGAGTTGCTGTTCCAGCTTTACCGTCACAGCTGTCTTCAAGAGAGGCAGGAATGGATGCCTTTTGTTTTGTTGGTAATAAAGACGCATTAGATGCCTCTTGTTTCATAGTCGAGTAAGCTCTTGTTTCACTGGCTGCTATCTTACTAAAAAGCGATCCTACCTTTCTACCCTCTGTGTCGCTCTTGGCTTGGAGCCTTCAAGCAAAAAAAAAAAGCAACTATACTAATATCATGCTCCTATCCTAATCTTATTGAGTCTGGATTCATAGATGATAACTGTATGGAATTTCTTCAATCCTTTTCTAATGCTTGCTTGCTGCTGTGTATAGATAGATGTGCATAAAATGTAACAGTTTATTGTCCGTTTCGATCCAAGTTTGTATTGGAAATAACTTTCAACTGTGTTTTTTTAGAATGATATTAGCATTACAATATGTTTTTGGTTTGTGGCTTGATAGAGTTGTTAAGTTGCTTTGACCCATTATTTGTTGTTCTTAATCTTTGAGGCTTCAGGCATGTACTGCAAATGAGAAAAGCGAGAATTATATGGATATGAGAAATATATTAATTTGGCAATACGAATGAGCGTCCTTATCTTATAAAGCGAGTGAGAAAATATGGAAGTACAATAACTTTAACTGGTTTTGTCCATATATGAGTTGAAATTTTGTCTGGAGAATGAATGATGGTAATATTGAATGCAGACACAGAGATACAAATTATAAAAAAAACACTAATCAGTCTTTTTCATCATCTTTTCAATTAAAAAACGTGCCTATATTAAAGAAAAACAACGACAATTTTGGTATTTGCTATTGACTAACAACCTCATCTTCATTAAAAATTCCAGATCCATATATGCGCAATTGAATAAATAAATAAATAAATGAATATATATGAATTCAGTTCTTAAATAGAAACACCACCACAATAAGATAAAAATTGAATACAAGTCATATAAATAGAACAACTTACTAGTTATAGTTCATTAATCAAATGATTATGTTTATCGAATGAATTGTCCTCTTCAGCTTCTACAACAGTTGACCTAGCAAACATAGTATAAATCGAGTAAGCTTAGCAAGCGTACCGAACATAATAAAAAGTATAAATAAACAACATATATATAAAAGTAATACATACGCACCTAACTGATGTGCATGATTTTTTTTATTATGTTTAGTACTTTGACATATAGAGCAATGTCTAATTTTTTTCTTCCTATCTCTCCATGAGATTAGTCGTTTTCCACTTCCTTTAGTCTTCACTTGAAAAGGATCCAGATAACGATTTTCTTGTGAAGTTCCAGCTACGAAGCTTTCTACAGAAGATTGTCTAGTAGAAATTTTTAATTCCTTAATTTGCTCTAATAACCCTTCGAATGATTTTTTTACCATCTCAGTACATTCATTTGAAATAGCAGCCTCATCAATTAAGCTAGAAGCAAGTTTGAACATACTGTTATGTCTTATTATCAATGAACTATCTCCACCATCCTGACCTTGACATATTTCTTTATGAACCTTTGAAAACCTTATCCATCTTCTCAAAATATACTCTTTTGGTAAATTCATAATCAGTTTCACTCGTGAAACAGCCAAAATATGTCTACAAGGAATACCTTCAAACTCAAACATTCTACAACTGCAAGTCACTATGTTTGACATTTTATCATGTACAAGTGTTCGCATTCTAAGGTTGTTATCTAACACCCTTTTCGTCTTGTAGACACCACGAACATCATCTTCGATTACAACTTCAACAAGATATCCATTACTATCATGAAGTTGAACTTGAAAATACCCAAAATATTTTTTAGTATACAAATTAGCCATTTGAATCTCCATTGGCATCCCTAGTCTTAAAACAGGTGTCTCATTCAAATCTTTATGGTCTTGAAGTAATTCTTCATGCCTCTGATGAGCAAGTGCCCTATTAAAACGTGTGATAAAATCCATCAAACTGTTTTCTTTACTGCAGTAACGCTTAAAGAACGCATGTTCAGATTCAACCCTTCCCTGCTGAAAAATACTTCTTGACATATGCAGGAATCCACTTTTTGCGCAACTCATACATTTTTTCCAACCATTCATTATCTGTTTGTTCACTTCTTTCCAATTCTTCAAACCAACTCTTATCAAATTGTTCTTCACACTCTGAATCTCATATGCACTTCTTAAAGAACTCATAGTAGTTTTTCATAAAAACAACACTAGTTTTCTCGGAAAATTTCTTTAAAATATGCCATATACAATACCTATGAAATGTGGTTGGCAAAACTTGTGAAATTGCCTTTGTCATTGCTTGATCTTGGTCAGTGATAATAACATGCGGGGGACCATTAGGCATTGCCTCAAGCCAAGTTTTCAAAAACCATACAAATGAATCAAAAGTCTCGTCACTTAGAAATGCACATCCAAAACCTATTGTCTGCCCATGGTGGTTCACACCTACAAAAGGAGCAAAAATCATCTTGTAACGATTGGTGTTGCATGTCGTATCAAATACAACCACATCACCAAAATTTGAATATGCTCTTCTTGCAATTGAATCGACCCAGAAACATCTAACAAGCCTTTGATCTTCATCAGTGTCAAATTCAAAAAAGAAATTGGGATCCTTCTCTTGTTCAGCTTTGAAGTGCTCATACAAAATGTCTACATCATGTCCCTTTACTTTTTCTCTCTCATCTCGGACTGCATTCCTTAAATCCTTTTCAATGCAACCGACATTTTCGTGTCCACCAGCTTGTGTTTCAAATAATCCAAATTGTTGGTATAATGGAATGTCCACCTTTTTGAGGTATTGTATAAGATTCTTTTTAGCTTCTGTAATTTTACGATGTGATGATAATATGTGAACTCTGCTTGGTGTCGTAGGTGGATGATTGTGTTCCTCTATGAAAGTCTTCACAATATAAGAACTTCCATCACGACTTACGCTCAATTTTGCATTGCACCCTGTTCGAATATTCTTACGATCTCTTTCTTCAATTTCATTGTTGTTTCTCTATGTCTCATTAGTTTCCCCTTCTTTGAAACATACATACTGTTTCCAAGTAACTAAGTTCTTTTTCTTGTTTTCCTTGCCTTTTCTCACGCTAAATCCAGCGTTACTGTTGGTGTGCCCTAGTTCTTAGGCATTGGTTCATGTATATTGTATTATGCTTTTTGATTAGTCTTGCATAGATACACTATTTGTGTTACATTAATAAAGGCATTAATCTAGTTCATTTATATCTTGTGCTATAATATGAATAGAGAATCCATTGATTGATAATCGTAAAACCATATCCCAAGTCCATTCTATCATGGGAATGATTAGGACCACAGACTTGTATATTCGACGACTGCATGGTAGTAATTGATACTAGCCATAGCACTTGATAAGTCAGTTGTGAATATGGGTACATGTTATATACATGTGACTGGATCGATCCGCCCGAGAAAACTACATGGTGGTTGTGTCATTAGTTTTCTTAAGTAGGTCTCTAACTATCTTCAGACCAGATTTCATTATAATATCAATATGGGATCCGGTTCACTTTGACATACGCCTAACAGGTCTGTAACAGGATGCTAAATACGGGTATGATTGGGTGAACAGGTGAACATGTTGGTATTGATATTGAAGTGATGGAATTACCACTCATGTAATAGTGAGATGATATCACAGGCCACTTGATAAGTGAGATTGATAAGTGTGTGGCCACACCCTGATAAGTAGTTTACTTATCTGTTTCATCAATCTACTTTAGATCAAGAAATATCATAAACATCAGAGAGGATGACAGCCGCCATGCCTCTAGTTTATAATATCGATATCAAATGGTAAAAGAAGTTAAGAGATAACTACAGGGTCTCTGCATCTTTAGACTGCTGAAACTCTGTCTTGGTTAGGGGCAGTAATGGTTTGCTAGAACCCACTTACTGTCTGTGGGCCGTGAGCCCACTGCTAGCTAAGGACAGTCCCATAGGATCGTGCACATTGAACATCTGAGTTAGAACTTATAGAACGGTACACTGGAGGGATGAGATTAATTAATTGGTTGACAGTAAAATGTCAAGGTAATTAATTGGTGGTTAATTAATTGATTAATTGATACTTTGTATCAATGTAATTGATTAATAGATTTAAGGCGTTGAGTATTTTATTGGTTAATTAGTTTACGAGATGTGATTAATTAATTTGTAAATTAATGAAATTGCATTCGTGAATAATTAATCAAACTAATACGTCAATTTATTAATTAGCGTTGTTTATTTAATTGGGATAATTAAATTTAATCTAATTATAACTAATTGCAAAGAATAAATACTATTGGTATTTATTTAAGTGATTATGTTAGGATTAGATTAGTTTTGTAATTAACCAATTAACCCTAAACCAATTAGGTCTAAGAATAACTACACTATATATAATAAAAGCCTAAAACCTAAAACAATTAATTAACTACTATTCACATTTGGGCGGCCATAGGCAGAAAATCACAATTTTGATTTTCGCAGAACCACACAATTGATGTAGTGGAATTTTGGCAAAGTTCTCTTTCTCTCCAGTTCTTCTCCGTTCTTCGGCTAGGACCGGTTCTGACTCAATAGTTGTTCGTGCATCTGACTACGGAGATCTTACTACTTTGTGGATTCTTCAGCCGTCTCTAGAAGAGACGGTCCGGGTATGTTTATATCCCTAAACGGATCAAAAGGTTTTATTCAATCAATGGTTAACGGACAAAGATCAAATTAAAGGGATTAGAAATAAATTTTAAACCGCAATTCCGCAGCGCTACAGTTGATTAACTGGCAATAATCTCTAACAGTGGTATCAGAGCCATGGTTTAGTCCGTTTTGATTGATTGAAAATTAATAAGATTTGGTTTTTATTATTTTTCCAAATCAGTTTTGAGAATTCCTATTAATTCCTCGTGTAGAAATTGTTCTAGGAAGTTTTCTATTTATTATTTCGGTCTGTATTTTGTATTATTTGGTTCTGAAATTATTTTTAAAATAATAAATTAAATAAAATACAGCAGCCATATTTTTTTTAAAACAGAAAAAAATAGTCCGGGTTCGCGGAACGGTAATCGCGGGACTGTTGTCCGCGGACAGCAGCCCCGCGGCTGCTGTCTGGCGGACAGCGGCACTGCTGCTGTCCACGGACAGCAGCCCCGACTGCCGTCCCTGAACGCGAAATCACCGAATTTAGTTTTAAATTTGGTGTTTGGGACAGATTTAATCTTTTAAATTTTTCTCGGGTAATTTTAATTAAATCTGGGTCCTAATACCATTTAATTTATTAAACGTGTTTTGAATAAAAATTAATTGGTATTAAAATGTTTTTGATTGGCATGCATATTTAATTTTAATCAATTGATAATTTGTATAAAAATTGAATATGGTTAATTTGTGAAATTGGCCCAATAGACCGTGACACCGGTTTTAATTGGGAGGGCTAAATTTTAGATATGTGACGACCCTAAAAATTTAGTGCGTGCGAAATTGTAATTTTGCATACAAATGGATGTTAACCCTTTAGGCCTTTATGGGCCTTAGTCACATATGGTAAAATTGGCGATTTCACCATAAGTAACTCGGCTTAACTTTATTAGATGATTTTGGAATGCCATGATCATGCATTATATTTATATGTCTTACCGTGCAGCAATGTGTTATAGAGTTCTATGGGCCCTAAATTAAAGTCGGTTTGTAATTTAATTTATTTTGGGAAATATGGCATGCGTGCCATTCTTTCATTAATGTAATTTTAGAATAGGTTCTATTCATAAAATTGTAATTGGTCGTGAAGAAGCCCAGATGGTCCAAGCCCATGGTGGGAGCCCAAAGAGACTTGAAGCAAGCCCGTGAAGATTAGATAGTTTATCTAGTTTCACTAGGATGTATTATAAGGCCCATAGAGTCTCTATGTTTATTTTATTATACAATTGCTTAGTATAACATGAAATATAAGTAGCAACGATCACTAGATCATCACCCGCGATAATTATATGTTAAAGCCGTATCACTTAATTAATCCGGATAATGAAATATTGAGTCGCTTAAAAGTGCTTTCCAGATTCACACCTCTTCCTCCCAGGTAGTGCTACAGTGTATGACGTGCCCTAGCAGGTATGCTGTAGTAATTAGTGGGCCGTCGAGGGTTAGGATACTTCGGTATGGCTAACGCGTGTATGGTGGTTGGACTCAACGTGGGTAGCATTAGCTCAGAGCAGGCCCTAAGCACAGATGGGCTAAGTGTCACAAAGCCCATCAAACCAAGAGTCCTTGCGGAGGATTGGATAGTTTATCCTACCAAATCGTCAATGGTCAACGGCGGAGCCCTAGCTCGGTCTATTATTGATGGATTGTGGATCTTGGTCAAGACAGCCAAATAAATATCACCAATAACAAATTAAAATGGATTATTAATTTGATCTTTGGCTTAAGCCCTTTATTCTAACTCTAATGTAATTTTTCCACGTAGATAAAAATCACCAAGTTACATAAAAGAAATAATGAATGCAACAAGCAACAACTCACTCAGACCACTCCTGGAAAAGGAAAAACTTTTAGGGACTGATTTCCTTGACTGTCCTATGAACTCACAAAAGGTTTGTAGACACGAGTGGAAGGAATCTGTACTGATTGCTACCTTACCAGCCAACAAAGGGAACACACCTAAGGGAAAGGCCAAGTCCAAGTCCAAGGCGAACGCCCAAAAGGCCAAGTCAAAGACAAGGAAGGCGGCAGCTCCTAAAGGTAGGTTGGCCTTGGCAGATGATATCTGTCATGAGTGTAATGAGAAGGGACACTGGAAGAACACGTGTCCAAAGCTAAGGGAGAAACAGAAGGCTAAAGCTTCTGGTTCTGGCATTTATGTTGTTGAGATAAATCTGGCTATTTCTACATCTTGGGTTTTAGACACTGGATGTGGTACTCACATTTGTTCAAATGTGCAGGGACTGAGAAATAGGAGGTTGTTAGGATCTGGTGAAGTGGATCTTCGAGTCGGCAATGGTGCTCGTGTAGAGGCCTTGGAGATCGGAGATTACACTTTAGAGATGCCTACTGGTTTAGTTTTAGAACTTAGAGATTGTTGTTTTGTACCTGCAATGCGCAGGAATATTATCTCGGTTTCTATGTTGGATATTTCCGGTTTTAATTTTAATATTGGACGTGGTAGGATTTCTATACATCGTGGCAATATTGTTTATGGAACCGCATTTGTAGAAAATGGTTTGTATATCCTTGATCTAAAACGTAGTGAATCAATCTATAACATAAATGCTAAAAGGATTAAGACTAATGAACTAAATCCTACATATATCTGGCACTGCCGTCTTGGCCACATAAATGAGAAATGCATAACTAGGCTTTACTCTAGTGGAGCGCTAGGGTCATTCGATATGCAGTCTTATGACACGTGTGAATCTTGTTTAAGAGGGAAGATGATAAAGGCGCCTTTCACCAAAACTGGTGTAAGGGCCACGAAGCTATTGGAACTGATACACTCAGATGTATGCGGTCTAATGAGCACTAGTGCTAGATCTGGTTTTCTGTACTTTGTTACCTTCACAGATGACTATAGCCGGTATGGGTATGTGTATCTGATGAAACATAAATCTGAAACTCTTCTGAGATTCAAAGATTTTAAAAATGAAGTAGAAAATCAACTTGGCAAGAAAGTAAAAGCGCTCCGGTCTGATAGAGGGGGCGAATACTTGAGCCAACAGTTTGTCTCATTCTTGAGAGAGTGTGGGATTGTATCCCAACTCACTCCTCCTGGTACACCCTAATGGAATGGAGTGTCAGAAAGGAGGAATAGGACCCTGCTCGACATGGTCCGCTCAATGATGAGTCAAGCTTCTCTCCCTATCTCCTTTTGGGGATTTGCTTTGGAAACTGCTGCTCATATAATTAACAATACACCGAGCAAGGCAGTTGAAGGAACACCATATGAATTATGGACGGGCCGAAAGCCCAACGTTTCCTTCATGAAGATTTGGGGCTGTGATGCACATGTCAAGAAATTGATGAGTGGCAAACTAGAGTCCAAATCTGTCAAATGCCAGTTCGTGGGTTACCCTAAGGAAACTAAGGGTTATTACTTCTACAACCCAGCCGAGAATAAAACATTCGTGGCTAGGTTTGCAGTCTTTTTGGAAAAGGAATTCCTTTCCAAAGTAGACAGTGGGAGCAATATTGATCTTGCTGAGATTCAAGACTCACCGACTCCTACAGCAGATGATGAGGATGCTCAGGTAACTGATTTAGGTCCTCAAGAAATTGAGGAGGCTGAACCAGTTACATAGGAACCTAGAAGGTCTGATAGGACACGTCATCAACCCGAAAGGTACGGTTTTGTCGTGATTGATGATGGGGACATAATGGTCGATGACTAGGATGAGCCCAAGACTTATCAAGAGGCTATTGAAAGCCCACAATCAGATCAATGGCATAAAGCTATAGAGGCTGAAATGCAGTCTATGCGTGATAACCAAGTGTGGAACTTGGTGGATCCACCTCCGGGTGTTAAAACAATTGGCTGCAAGTGGTGTTTCAAATTAAAAGCCGATAACACCTTCAAGGGGCGACTGGTGGCAAAAAGTTATAGACAAATCTAAGGAATTGACTATGATGAAACCTTTTCACCAGTTGCTATGTTCAAATCCATTAGGATAGTACTGGCCATAGCTGCATGGTATAACTATGAGATATGGCAGATGGATGTTAAAACCGCTTTCCTGAATGGGAAGTTACTGGAGGATGTCTACATGACACAACCAGAGGGTTTTATCGATCCGAAGTATTCTAACCGAGTATGTAAGCTTCAAAGATCCATTTATGGATTGAAGCAAGCATCTAGGTCTTGGAATCAGAGATTCAATGAAGCCATAACTGAATTTGGTTTCGTGCAGAATCCTGATGAACCTTGTGTGTATATGAAATTCAGTGGGAGCATATCCACTTTCCTGATATTGTATGTCGATGACATACTGCTCATTGGAGGCGATATACCAACACTGCAAGGAGTGAAGCAGTGGTTGAGTAAATGCTTCGCAATGAAAGACTTAGGAGAAGCCGAAACGATCTTAGGGATCAGGATCTACAAAGATAGATCCAACAGACTTCTAGGCTTGAGTCAGGCGACGTACATAGACAAAGTTCTTAGAAGATTCAGCATGGACCAGGCTAAGAAAGGATTCATGCCTATGCGCCATGGGTTGAAACTTGGTAAGAAAGATTGTCCTCAGACAAAGCAGGACAGAGAGAACATGGAAAAGGTCCCATATGCGTCAGCTATAGGATCTATCATGTACTCTATGTTATGTACAAGGCCAGATGTTGCATTTGCACTTAGCATGACTAGCCGGTACCAGTCATATCCCGGCGAGGAGCACTGGAAGGCAGTTAAGGCTATCCTAAAGTACCTTAAGCGTACCAAGGATCTCTTTTTAGTTTTTGGTGGGCAAGAGGAGCTGGCAGTATCAGGTTACACTGATGCAAGTTTCGAGACTGATAAGGACCAGAAACAATCACAGTCTGGTTATGTTTTTCTCCTGAATGGCGGTGCCATTAGTTGGAGATCCTCAAAGTAGCCTACCATTGCCGATTCTACAACGGAAGTTGAGTACATAGCTGCATGCGACGCTGTAAAGGAAGCAGTTTGGATCAAGAAGTTCATAACTGACTTAGGTGTAGTTCCTACTATCCTAGCTGCAGTTGATGTCTTCTGTGATAACAACGGTGCCATAGCACAAGCACTCGAGCCTCGATCACACAAGAGATCCAAACATGTACTTAGAAAGTTTCACCTCATCCGGAAGATCCAGGCGAGAGGTGACATTACATTACAGAGAGTTGACACCAAGAACAATGTCGCAGATCCTTTTACCAAGGCACTTGCACAGCGCCTACATGATGGTCATACTAGATCTATAGGGATTAGGGCAATGCCTGCTTGGAACTAGTCCAAGTGGGAGACTGTTGGTGTGTCCTAGTTCTTAGGCATTGGTTCATGTATATTGTATTATGCTTTTTGATTATTCTTGCATAGATACACTATTTGTGTTACATTAATAAAGGCATTAATCTAGTTCATTTATATCTTGTGCTACAATATGAATAGAGAATCCATTGATTGATAATCGTAAAACCATATCCCAAGTCCATTCTATCATGGGAATGATTAGGACCACGGACTTGTATATTCGACGACTGCATGGTAGTAATTGATACTAGCCATAGCACTTGATAAGTCAGTTGTGAATATGGGTACATGTTATATACATGTGACTGGATCGATCCGCCCGAGAAAACTACATGGTGGTTATGTCATTAGTTTTCTTAAGTAGGTCTCTAACTATCTTCAGACCAGATTTCATTATAATATCAATATGGGATCTGGTTCACTTTGACATACGCCTAACAGGTCTGTAACAGGATGCTAAATACGGGTATGATTGGGTGAACAGGTGAACATGTTGGTATTGATATTGAAGTGATGGAATTACCACTCATGTAATAGTGAGATGATATCACAGGCCACTTGATAAGTGAGATTGATAAGTGTGTGGCCACACCCTGATAAGTAGTTTACTTATCTGTTTCATCAATCTACTTTAGATCAAGAAATATCATAAACATCAGAGAGGATGACAGCCGCCATGCCTCTAGTTTATAATATCGATATCAAATGGTAAAAGAAGTTAAGAGATAACTACAGGGTCTCTGCATCTTTAGACTGCTGAAACTCTGTCTTGGTTAGGGGCAGTAATGGTTTGCTAGAACCCACTTACTGTCTGTGGGCCGTGAGCCCACTGCTAGCTAAGGACAGTCCCATAGGATCGTGCACATTGAACATCTGAGTTAGAACTTATAGAACGGTACACTGGAGGGATGAGATTAATTAATTGGTTGACAGTAAAATGTCAAGGTAATTAATTGGTGGTTAATTAATTGATTAATTGATACTTTGTATCAATGTAATTGATTAATAGATTTAAGGCGTTGAGTATTTTATTGGTTAATTAGTTTACGAGATGTGATTAATTAATTTGTAAATTAATGAAATTGCATTCGTGAATAATTAATCAAACTAATACGTCAATTTATTAATTAGCGTTGTTTATTTAATTGGGGTAATTAAATTTAATCTAATTATAACTAATTGCATAGAATAAATACTATTGGTATTTATTTAAATGATTATGTTAGGATTAGATTAGTTTTGTAATTAACCAATTAACCCTAAACCAATTAGGTCTAGGAATAACTACACTATATATAATAAAAACCTAAAACCTAAAACAATTAATTAACTACTATTCACATTTGGGCGGCCATAGACAGAAAATCACAATTTTGATTTTCGCAGAATCACACAATTGATGTAGTGGAATTTTGGCAAAGTTCTCTTTCTCTCCAGTTCTTCTCCGTTCTTCGGCTAGCACCGGTTCTGACTCAATAGTTGTTCGTGCCTCTGACTACGGAGATCTTACTACTTTGTGGATTCTTCAGCCGTCTCTAGAAGAGACAGTCCGGGTATGTTTATATCCCTAAACGGATCAAAAGGTTTTATTCAATCAATGGTTAACGGACAAAGATCAAATTAAAGGGATTAAAAATAAATTTTAAACCGCAATTCCGCTGCGCTACAGTTAATTAACTGGCAATAATCCCTAACAGTTACGTGCATAGTCATTGTAAAATTTGTACACAGCATCTAATGAATCGAACTATTGATCGATTTTTGGTTTGATAGCATCTTCAACATCGGGGATAAATATCTTACTATTATCTTCTTGGAGCAAAATCATTTTCTCTGATATGATTTCCATTCAATCAAAATAGACACAGAGCTGGAGCTGAAGTCGAAACAGTGAGGTTGAACGAGAAATAACGAGCTCTGATTTGCAGGAGTGGTGGATACCGTTTATCCAATGCAAAAACACATTCAATTAAATACAGAAGTTGTTATTCCACAAATACAAATTAACTTATAAAGGAAAATGAGAGCTCGAAGTTGCAAATTAGCAAATAAAGAAAGCTGATATTGTAGTGTTAAAGGAAAGCATTCACGCATACATACAGATAGCCTTTCGTAAAAAAATTAGTCTATTCATTGTCTATTTCAACTCCAAAAAGATTCATACAATTAATGGCATATCAGATGAAATGAAAAGTATTCATAAGCAATTTCCAGAATATATTTTGCAGGCAAGAAAGGTATTTTGAAATCTTACCGAATCTATAGGATGCATCTAAATTGTAATAAAATCTTATGACTCGATTCAATTCAGTTCTATTTATAGTCGAATCTTTATCACTGTTCATCAAAAACTTCAATATGACGTAACTCAATGATTAATGAATAATTTACTCTAAATTATATAAACTTTAGCTCTTAGTTGTAGTGAGTTTATTATCATGTAACAATGTATTAATATTTGGATGTGGCTGTTCATAATAATAATGATTAAAAAATAAGCTTACTAGCAATGTCACTCTTTTTTCTTTTATGTTTTCGTCATGTGATATGAATTGAAATGTAAACTAACCATTTTCAAATTTATCTTATATAGTTTAACAAATCATCATGGCATATTTAATAAAAGTGTGGCAGTTTAAGTATCATATGGAGATATTTAATAAAAGTTTCAGTTTCAATTAAATTTGTCTATTTTTCCAACTTTTATACATTTTTGCATCTCAAGCAGGGGGAATTCTGCATGGGGGCAGTTGCCCCCACTGACATTTGTATTTTTTTTTTAAATCCAGATATTAATTTTGAAGTTTTAGTGCTTTGCTCTCCTCAAGTTTAGGGTTTATTGGTTTTATAATTGAGGATGAAGAATGATTTTAAATTTAAGATTTTATTTTTATTTTTTTTATTTCTGTTTTAAGGCAAAACAACATCGTTTTATTTAATTAGAACTATGTCATTTTATTTACAACAAAAATAAAAAGTAAATATTTAAATGTAAAACTAAATAGGTTCTAATCCCTGCAAAAAAAAAAAAAATTCTAAAACAAACCATCGGTCTCTCTTACTCTCTTTAATCTATTTAGTTCTTCTTCCTCAATTCCTCTTTCTTCTTAAGTCTAAATTGAAATCTCTAATCCTAAGTAAGATTAAATCAAAATCGACAGCCAATCCCTCCGTAATTGGATAGTTGGTTCAACACTCCATCTAGCTCCTCTCTGCTTTGGTATTTTTTTTGCTCCTACTTGAATTTTGATTTGGTATTTCTGTTACTATTTTACTTGAATTTGAGCTTTGATCCCTGATTTTCTATAATTATTATTTTTTGGATAAAAATTATTTTAGTCGTATTGTTGCCCCCATGGGGGAGAAATCCTGGATTCGCCCCTGATCTCAAGAATCATCAACGGCAAAAGAATCCATACAGCCAACCTAAAATCATTTCAACTAAGGCTTAATATTTAGTTAATTATGTTTTTTGTGCCTATCTTAATGTAAAGTAAATTGTTAAACATTTTCAGGTGAAAAGTTCGATGAAGCAAAATCTGCAGGAGCAGATTTGGTTGGTGGAGAGGACTTGATACAACAGATAAAACAAGGATTCATGAACTTTGACAAATTAATTGCATCTCCCGATATGATGCCTAAGGTGTTGCTCTGCTTATCTAGTTGTAGTCTAAACATATATATGTCCTGAAATCAGCAAGAAGCAATTTTATTGTTGCTTAAATTTCAGAGGATTTGATTATGAGGATTTAGGTTTGCTTTTATATCAGAATATATATGGATGTGTTTTTTGTTATTGTCAACATGCAGAAAGTTTGAAATGATGCTTTCTTAGTTCAAATATACCGAGTTTTATCAAACATTTATTTTCCTTTTAATGATAAATATATTTTTTCTACAATGAGAAAATGCTAAACTTTTAAGTTTTGATATATATTTTGGACTATATAGTGCACCAGCTAATTAAGCATGCAAGTTTTTAAAAGTAATCTAAGTTCTTTTAGAAGCATGCTCAGCATCTTCACTATCCTGCTATGTTTTTACAAGGTGTACTGTCTAGTTAATTGTAATTTTTGTTATAACATTCCTCATAGAATTCATACATGATCTGAAAGAATGGATCAAGATTGTCATTATAGTTGGGTCGGTGGATGACAGACTAGGACTGCGAGATATGCTACAAGGCTGATCGATGCCCTCTTATACATGATTTCAGCGAAGTGTTCAAGTCAAGGTATCCTAGGATGCGATCAAAGAAAAGTCATCCATCCAATACAGATACAATTACTCCATCCTTTGGAAACCACAATCACCAACAGCTTACTCTAAATTAATTAGAATTCCTATAACAGATATTAGCGGCTTTGCTAATATTAATTAACAAATGTGTTGAAACACCTTTCCACAAGATTTTGATTTGACAAAATCATCCATGATTAAGAGGCAATTAAATTTAATGCTTTGATTTAATTGTACTAATGTGTTTGTTCAATATTGAGTGCAAAAATATATATAAAGTTAAACAGGTCAGAAGTCAGCATAAGCCAAAAGCTGAGTGAAACGGAACTCAGCATGAAAGAATAAGAAGCTGAGTGGAGTAAAACGTAGCATCAGAAACTTCCTTCTAAGTCGCCAGAACGAAGCTGACTATATTAGAAGAATCCTTCAGAATTATACAAACAAGAACGAAGCTGACTAAGAAAGAACTCAGCATGGAAGTAGAACATTCGGAGATAACGAATGAAGCTGAGTAACAGTCAGGACAGCATGAGAGATTCGTTAACTAAACGACAAAGTCTGCCAATTTTCTGCACCAATAATTGAAGCCTCGAAAGCACACAAAAGACTAATTCCAAGAATCATGGGTCTGTGGATTATTGGTAAAAGACAACAGACGCAAAAAGACAAGTCTGATGCAAGAAGACAAAACCTGACGCCTGAAGAAAACAGAGGAAGGGAATGGCGGAACAGACTGAAGCTGACCAGAATCTGTCCCCCAAAAGAGCCGTTTTGGTGTTAACGGCTAAAACAATTCAAACGATCCAATCTGCAGATTTCCTCCTATAAAAGGACAATCAAGAACCTTGGATCGGTGCTCAAGTATCAAAAGAAAAATACAAGAGAGAAAATCTTCAAAGCACTCAAATACAAAAAGATCTTACACCAACTTTTCTATTCTCTGTGTAAATGCTAGATTGATTGTTTTGTAATCATCTAAAGTGTTCTTTAGTTGAAAAAGAACAAGTGTGTGATCAATAGGAATATTGAGAGTGTTGAGCTGAGTACTTGGTTGTAAGTATTCAGTGGTAGTAAAATCTAAGTGTTGGGTTGTAGTACTTAGTAGGAGCTGAGTAGACGAATAGAGGACGTACTCTTGCATACTCACTGCCTTGTAAAGGGTTTGTGCTCTACCTTGAAAGAGCTCAGTATTGGATTGAAAATCCCAGGAGGAACTGGGGACTGGACGTAGGCAGAGAGGCCGAACCAGGATAAGTCGTGCTGAGTAACTTCTAAACTCTCCCTCTCAATATATATATATATATATGTGCATGTGTTGCTTGTTATATTTACTCAGCTTATAAATTGTTAAAACTGAAACTGAGTAAATCTGAGTGCTAAGTTGGAAACTGACCTTTCAAGTGTCAATTCCCAATTCTCAAGTCAAGCATTCTTAGTCAGCTTAGAACTAAAACTGTCTGACTAATCAAACACCCGTGCTGACCAACACGCTGAATTATCAAACTCTTAAAATAACATTAAGTCAGCATAATTAAAAGAGAAAAAGTTACATTAGTTCCTGTTGGGGTTTGGTGTCCTATAGTCAATTGTTGCAGGATACAAACTTAATGTAAATGAATTGTTCTTTATATCATTTGTTTTAATGAGATATATGTTTTATAACTATATAAAGGCAATCCCTTTTAAGCACTATATAAAGTCTAATAAAAGGAAATCCGTAAGTTTGTTTAAAGTGATTATAAAGTGTTCATACAAGCATGAAGTGAGACAAAACTTTATAATAAACTAATAAACTTATAACCACCCCAAGTCAAGTGATATGTTTAGGATTGATATATCACTGTTGAGACTTGTATGTAACAATGTCTTCTGTCCGACAGAAAGCTGATCTCACAAGCTTCATATATATAGATATCTGGACAGTTACATAGATCCGATGAAACGTCGTTCATTAGGATTGGGGATCCGATTTGAGATAACAGGATGGGTAGATTCATCCTTGTCACCTGTTCATCTCATTGGTATTAATAGGTATAAGTAATCCTCAGACTCAAAGGAATGTTAATTGGTCATCCTGAATTACTGAATGTGAGACTTTGATCCTGTGGTCCCACGATCCTTAACAGAGATGACTCTGGGGTGTGAACTGCAAAGGTTGGGTGTCACAGGAAGTAATGTCAGGGTAGTTATATATTGGATTGAGCATTTATCACTCCCGATTAATGGGAGATATATCCAAGGATCGCTTGTGGAAGACTCGACTCTAAATCCTTGCAAGGTGATAGCTTAAGAGTAGAAATACAGATTTCACTTAACCTATCTATTTGAGTTGACTCGGCCTGTACAAGTAAAACAAACGTCTCGCTATATGTGACTTGACATCACCCATAGTCATAAGATTCAGTTCAAGGATATAGTTGATAAAGGATCGAATTATACTGTAACTAATATGGAAGGGTTAACGACAGAATCAACCTGTCTTCTTAACGGACTCTGGGGGAATGATTACAGACTTGCCTATAACATACTCAGTACATCATTCCGTTATGCAAGGATTAAATATAATTCTTGAAGAAATTAATTTAATAGTTGCATACGGCCAGAAGTAGTAAGAACCTAATGGATCACACATAAGACTTGGAACCAAAAGAGAGATGGATATGATTAATAGATGGAAGCCCAATTGAGCCCAGTAAGGCCCATTTATATAGAGGGGGCCGAAATTTATATATAGTAAATAAGGAATTATTTTAATTCCATTAATCCTAATTTGATTAGGTTTGTGAATTAAATTAATTAAGAGATAATTAACTTAGGAGTTTTAATTAGATTAATATACTCCTATTATTATCCAATTAGGTTATTTATTATTATCCTAAATGTATTTGATATATTATAAGATAATAATTAGGAATCCTATTCCGAATGGAATACCTATTAAGTAACCTATTCCTATCTAACTAGGGTTTAGATACAAGCGACTATATATACCCCCTCCCTATGAGAATTTCGACCAAGCTAATCCCCTCCCCTTATTGTGATTTTCGAAACCTACATTAAGTAAGAGAGAGTGAATTCGCATCCCAAAGTTCGTGGACAAGAATTCATACGGCTTCCGTCAATTGATTAATCTCATCCATCTCTTTTTCTCTTTGATCTTGTGTTGGTTAATTAGAGGCAATCTAATTTGGTTGCATCTCATAAGGGTTGATTCCATCTTAACCTTACCGTGTTATACTTTGTGGTTGGAATCTCGGAGAAGATTTGTGGGCGCTTCTTTAACAACGGTAGATTGTTCATCGAAAGGTATTCCTTCTTATCCCTCTTTATATGAAATAACGATTAACGGATCCTATGGTTAAAAGGAAGTAGGCTAAAATTTTTATATTTCCGCTGCCATACCTTAGCCTTAATTTCCTTCAGTGATATCAGAGCCATCGTTAAATCCGTTATTTCATATGTGAAAATTTAGAAGTTTTCAATAGGATTGAATAAATATTTATGGTTAGGATTAATTAACAAATTGTTTGATTAATTAATTCTAAAGATAAATAAATTTTAGTTAATTGTTAATTAAAATTGATTATGCGTATGTTCCTAATTATTTCGGTTGATAATCATTATAACAAAATCTATTAGTTTTATAGTTAGGTTAATAAAATTAGTTTTATTAATTCTAAGTGATAAAACGGAAATCTATTGTAGTTTTTCCTATTTCTGAAAATCGTTTTTAAAACCGTTTTAAAATCTGATATATATATATATATATATATATATATATATATATATATATATATATATATATATATTATTAAAAAAAAATAAATACGACAGCGGCTCGGGTCGCGCCTCACGGCGCGACCAGCCGCTGTCGCACGGCTGCTCCCTCGCGGCAGCAGGCGCGTGCGCAGCCGCGGGACTGCTGCCAAACGGCAGCAGCCCAGTTTCGAACCCCGGCCCGAATCCCACTTGATTTTAATTGTTAAAATCGGCTTGAATATAATTTATATATATATATATGTTTCGGAAATTAATAGTTTTCTGTTTTGATTATCGAATGAAAAATTCGTTTAAAAGTTTGTTTTTACCAAGTTGTAAATCAAAGTGTTAAATGAATTGAAATCAAAATAATTGGGACATGCATAATCGACGTTTTATATGGTTATATTAATCTAAGGATTAATATAAAGATACAAAACGATTAGAAGTAAAATTGGATGAAAGTTAATTTGACGAGTTAATGTGATTAACCTAAATATTACATAAGTCGGTTATGTAATCAACCAATTAAATTTATTTAATTGAGTCTATGCATGTTTGGAGTTATGGACATATTTGGACCCTCTTTTAGTCTGTTGGTATTTTTGAAATAGGGCCTGCGCGTCCTGCCTTTCTACTATCTATTGTAATTTCTCCTCTCATCTGATTCCCTTCAATTCAATTGAAGTTTTCTTATAGTAGTATAGAAATTAATATGTAATTTCAAGGCGCCATGGAGAAGACGGAGGACCTAAAGAGAAATATGTAATAGTTAGTATTTCCTTAGGTTTGGCCTTTTATTCCGTTTCTGGCTCGACGGAATAATTTAGATGATATGTCCATAACGCCAATGTATATGAATGTATGTATGTCTGATGTATGCTAAAGCAAATCAAGACTAAGTTAGATTATGAGACTTAAATAAAATCCCTCGTTAAAAAGTTAAGTAAATAAGCAAGTTATTAAAATCGGTTGCCCCTCCCTAATATTATAATTCAGCCAGCAGTACTGGGGGCCTTTGGGTTGTTGAGCAAACTCAAGCTCGGGGTCTTATGGTAACACCTGAATTATCGAAAGTTATTCTTTCATGAATATGGGGTAATACTTAAATTAGATTATGATAATTGGATGAGCAAACTCATGTTGTCATAAACTAATGGGCAATATGGTTGGGATTAATGTGAATAACATGTTAGTTACTAATGTGGTTAGTAACCCAATAACCTAGGAGTCACATTCGAGATGTGATTGATTACATGAATCTACCTAACAAATGAGACTAGCTTGTTGAGCAAACTCAAGGCGAAATCTCAGGAGTTAGGATCCTAGCTCACTAAAGGATTTGTGAAATTCTTCGAATTAATATGGAGGGCTATTAATTTGGCAAAATAGTGGGAGCAATCTGAAATAAATTAAAAGGCCTATAATTTTAGATTGTTATACTTTAAAGCAAATGAATGACATACGTCTACTCTTTCTCACTCTCAGGTTTTGTTTAAACACACTCTTAAAATCATGACTAAAACCAATCTGCAAAACATTCTTACCGATAACAAACTGAATGGTTCAAACTTCACCGACTGGTTTCGCAACCTCAAAATTGTTTTGAAGTTCGAGAAAATTGGGTATGTACTTGATACATCGATACCCCCTGTCCCTGAAGATGATGCTCCCATCGAGGAAATTGATGCTTATCAAAAGCACAAGGCTGATGACGATCATGCCGGATGCATCATACTTGCATCGATGACATCGGAATTACAAAGGCAACATGAGGAAATGAATGCCTATTCCATCATCATGCACCTAAAGGAATTGTTTGGGAAACAAACCAGGTGCGAACGCTACGAGATATCCAAGCTGTTATATCGTTGCAGGATGCAAGAGGGCACATCAGTCATGACACATTGTGTCAAGATGATTGGCTACATTACCAAACTTTCTAGTATTGGATTTGCGATGGATAACGAATTAAGTGTTGACTTAATTCTTCAATCCCTCCCAGAAAGTTATTCACAGTTCATTATGAACTATCAGATGAATGACTTGCAAACCTCTCTTGAAGAGCTTGCAAACATGCTCAAGTCAGTTGAGCCCAATATGAAGAAAGACAAGACCATACCGGCTCTTGTAATTGAGGGATCGAAGAAAAGGAAAGGGAATTTTCCCAATCCTAAACATCCCAAGAAAGGTAAGAAAGCTGTGTCCAAGGGAAAGGAAGTGAAGAAGCCCAAAGGAGAATGCCACTTCTGTGGTAAAGACGGGCATTGGAAGAGAAACTGCAAGGAGTATCTAGCCACCCTCAAGAAGGGAAAAGGCGGTGCTTCTACATCTGGTATGTTTTATATTGAAATAAATACAGTTTCACTGTCTGAATCTTGGGTACTTGATACCGGATGTGGATCTCATATTTGTACAAATATGCAGGAACTAAATCAGACTAAGGAACTAAAGAAAGGAAGCATAAACTTGCGAGTTGGAAATGGAGCAAGAGTTGCCGCTCTCGCAATTGGAGATTATGCTTTACCTTTGCCCTCTGGGCTTGTAATAGAATTAAGGAATTGTTTATACGTTCCTGAGATGTCTCATAACATTATTTCTATTAGCCGTCTTGTTGACGACGGTTTTCATATTTCAATAAAGAACAATAGTTGCAATTTTTATAAAGATTCGATCTTTTATTTCTCAGGAATATCACAAAATGGGATTTATGTGTTAGATGATAAAACTCCTGTTTTTGCAATTGATACCAAAAGACATAAGATAGATAATTCAACTTACTTGTGGCATTGTCGTTTAGGCCATATAAACAAGAGACGCATGCTAAAGCTACATTCAGATGGGCTTATAGATCCAATCGATTCCGAATCATTGGAAACATGCGAATCATGTTTAAAAGGTAAAATGACAAAGACACCCTTTAGCAATAAAGGTGAGCGTGTATCAGACACTCTAGGACTCATTCATTCAGATGTATGTGGTCCTATGTCAGTCCAAGCAAGAGGAGGATTCATATACTTCATTAGCTTCATAGATGACCATACTCGATATGGCTATATCTACTTGATGAGGCACAAATCAGAAGCCTTTGACAAGTTCAAATGCTTCAAGAATGAAGTGGAAAATCAATTAGGAAAGAAAATAAAGACGCTTCGATCTGATCGAGGTGGCGAATATCTTTCTGATGATTTTCTGAATTATCTAACTGAATGTGGGATATGCTCACAATGGACACCTCCCTATACACCACAACACAATGGTGTATCCGAGAGGAGAAACCGTACCCTATTAGATATGGTACGATCCATGATGAGCATGGCCTTACTTTCAAAGACGTTCTGGAGCTATGCCTTAGAAACTGCCCTCTTCACCATAAACCGAGTACCAACTAAATCCGCTAGTTCCACACCATATGAATTGTTCGTTGGTAGGAAACCCGTGTTCTCGTTTATGCGAGTATGGGGTTGTTCAGCGTATGTCAAACGCATTGCGTCCGACAAACTAGATTCTAAATCTGATAAATGTTTCTTCATTGGATATCCCAGGGAAACCATAGGGTATTACTTCTATCATCCAGATGATCAGAAAGTAATAGTATCCAAACACGCAACCTTCTTAGAGAAAGAGTTTCTCGAAGAAACGCAAAAGGGAAGCGTGATTGAACTCGACGAAGTTCAAGAGGAAGAAACACCGACTGAAACAACAGAAGCGGTTGAGGTACCCGAAGAAGTCCCATTAGATGAGACTCCAGTGGCACCTATTCGTAGATCACGAAGAGTTCGTGAACTCCCAGTTAGATATGGTTTTCTAGTGGGAGATGATAACGAGGTTCTCGTGTTAGACGACGAACCCGAAAACTACGAAGAGGCTCTTACTAGTCCAGATTCTAAAGCATGGCTTGAGGCCATGGATTCTGAAATGGATTCCATGTATACTAACCAAGTGTGGACTTTGGTTGATCCACCCGAAGGGATAATTCCCATTGGGTGCAGGTGGATCTTCAAAAAGAAGACTGACATGGATGGAAAGGTTAGCACCTACAAGGCTAGGTTGGTAGCGAAAGGATATCGTCAGAAACAAGGTGTTGATTATGACGAAACCTTCTCTCCTGTTGCTATGTCCAAATCAATCAGAATCATGCTTGCAATTGCCGCTCATTTTGATTATGAGATTTGGCAAATGGATGTGAAAACAGCTTTCCTGAATGGAAATCTGCTTGAGGATGTATACATGATGCAGCCTGAAGGTTTCATATCAAAGGATGCAAATAAAGTTTGCAAACTTCAGAGATCCATTTATGGACTCAAGCAAGCATCTAGAAGCTGGAACAAGCGTTTTGACGAAACCATAAAACAATTTGGTTTCGAACAAAATTGCGAAGAAGCTTGCATTTACAAGAAAGCAAGTGGGAGCTCTATAGCATTTCTCATACTATATGTGGACGATATACTGTTAATGGGAAATGACATTGCTCTATTACAATCGGTGAAAGTATGGTTATCCGGTAACTTCTTAATGAAAGACCTTGGTGAAGCAGCCTATATACTTGGTATAAAGATCTACAGGGATAGATCACGTAGACTGTTTGGTCTTTCACAGGCTACATACATTGAAAAGGTGCTAAATCGGTTTAGCATGCTTGAATCGAAACGAGGTAACTTACCCATGGTACATGGAGTAAAGTTAAACAATCATCAATGTCCTAAAACTGATGATGACAAACGACACATGGCTGTAGTCCCGTATGCCAGCGCGATCGGTTCGATTATGTATGCTATGCTATGCACTAGACCTGACGTAGCGTTCGCGTTATCTGTAACGAGTCGTTACCAAGGGAATCCGGGAGACGAGCATTGGATTGCCGTCAAGAACATTCTTAAGTACTTGAGAAGGACTAAAGATATGTTCCTAGTGTACGGAGAAGGAGATCTGAAAATTGAAGGATTTTCAGACGCTAGTCATCTCACAGATGAGAATGATTTTAAATCCCAATCAGGATACCTGTTTATCTTGAATGGGGGCGCGGTCAGTTGGAAAAGTTCCAAGCAGGGAAGCGTAGCTTTCTCTACGACCGAGTCAGAGTACATCGCTGCTGCGGAAGCAGCAAAGGAAGCAGTTTGGATTAGAAAGTTCATTACAGAACTAGGAGTGGTGCCTGACATTGTCAATCCCATTACTCTGTACTGTGATAACAATGGAGCCATTGCGCAAGCAAAGGAACCACGGTCTCATAATGCATCCAAGCACTACCTAAAGCGATACCACATCATAAGAGAGATTGTGGCTAGAGGAGATGTGAGAATAGAAAGAGTACCTACAGAGGACAACGTTGCAGATCCGTTGACAAAGCCTTTAACCCAGAAAGTACATGATCGTCATTTAACTTCTACTGGGATAAGTTTTAGAAACAATTGGCTTTAGTCCAAGTGGGAGTATGTTGGGGTTTGGTGTCCTATAGTCAATTGTTGCAGGATACAAACTTAATGTAAATGAATTGTTCTTTATATCATTTGTTTTAATGAGATATATGTTTTATAACTATATAAAGGCAATCCCTTTTAAGCACTATATAAAGTCTAATAAAAGGAAATCCGTAAGTTTGTTTAAAGTGATTATAAAGTGTTCATACAAGCATGAAGTGAGACAAAACTTTATAATAAACTAATAAACTTAAAACCACCCCAAGTCAAGTGATATGTTTAGGATTGATATATCACTGTTGAGACTTGTATGTAACAATGTCTTCTGTCCGATAGAAAGCTGATCTCACAAGCTTCATATATATAGATATCTGGACAGTTACATAGATCCGATGAAACGTCTTTCATTAGGATTGGGGATCCGATTTGAGATAACAGGATGGGTAGATTCATCCTTGTCACCTGTTCATCTCATTGGTATTAATAGGTATAAGTAATCCTCAGACTCAAAGGAATGTTAATTGGTCATCCTGAATTACTGAATGTGAGACTTTGATCCTGTGGTCCCACGATCCTTAACAGAGATGACTCTGGGGTGTGAACTGCAAAGGTTGGGTGTCACAGGAAGTAATGTCAGGGTAGTTATACATTGGATTGAGCATTTATCACTCCCGATTAATGGGAGATATATCCAAGGATCGCTTGTGGAAGACTCGACTCTAAATCCTTGCAAGGTGATAGCTTAAGAGTAGAAATATAGATTTCACTTAACCTATCTATTTGAGTTGACTCGGCCTGTACAAGTAAAACAAACGTCTCGCTATATGTGACTTGACATCACCCATAGTCATAAGATTCAGTTCAAGGATATAGTTGATAAAGGATCGAATTATACTGTAACTAATACGGAAGGGTTAACGACAGAATCAACCTGTCTTCTTAACGGACTCTGGGGGAATGATTACAGACTTGCCTATAACATACTCAGTACATCATTCCGTTATGCAAGGATTAAATATAATTCTTGAAGAAATTAATTTAATAGTTGCATACGGCCAGAAGTAGTAAGAACCTAATGGATCACACATAAGACTTGGAACCAAAAGAGAGATGGATATGATTAATAGATGGAAGCCCAATTGAGCCCAGTAAGGCCCATTTATATAGAGGGGGCCGAAATTTATATATAGTAAATAAGGAATTATTTTAATTCCATTAATCCTAATTTGATTAGGTTTGTGAATTAAATTAATTAAGAGATAATTAACTTAGGAGTTTTAATTAGATTAATATACTCCTATTATTATCCAATTAGGTTATTTATTATTATCCTAAATGTATTTGATATATTATAAGATAATAATTAGGAATCCTATTCCGAATGGAATTCCTATTAAGTAACCTATTCCTATCTAACTAGGGTTTAGATACAAGCGACTATATATACCCCCTCCCTATGAGAATTTCGACCAAGCTAATCCCCTCCCCTTATTGTGATTTTCGAAACCTACATTAAGTAAGAGAGAGTGAATTCGCATCCCAAAGTTCGTGGACAAGAATTCATACGGCTTCCGTCAATTGATTAATCTCATCCATCTCTTTTTCTCTTTGATCTTGTGTTGGTTAATTAGAGGCAATCTAATTTGGTTGCATCTCATAAGGGTTGATTCCATCTTAACCTCACCGTGTTATACTTTGTGGTTGGAATCTCGGAGAAGATTTATGGGCGCTTCTTTAACAACGGTAGATTGTTCATCGAAAGGTATTCCTTCTTATCCCTCTTTATATGAAATAACGATTAACGGATCCTATGGTTAAAAGGAAGTAGGCTAAAATTTTTATATTTCCGCTGCCATACCTTAGCCTTAATTTCCTTCAGTTCCTAACCCCCCTGGAACTAATTACTAGGGACCAACAAGTGGTATCAGAGCCTAAGCTCACTACTCAAAGATCTAACAATCTTGAGCTGATCCCGAAAAATGGGTGAGAATAGCACTCGTTTCCTCCCAGGAAACCAAACAACACAGATACTCCCTGAGGGATTATCAATCACTAGACCTCCCCTATTCTTTGGATCTAATTATACATTCTGGAAGAATAGGATGAAGAACTTTATTCAAGCCACAAACATGAGTGCATGGCTTGCAATAGTTCAAGGTCCACATGTACCTTATAAAACTGTTGATAATGAGAAAGTTATCAAGAGTGAAACTGAGTGGACAGAGGATGACCTCAGAAAATTACAAAATAATGCCTCGGCTATCAATATGCTTCACTGTGCTCTAGATGCTGCAGAATACAATAAGATTTCAGGTTGTGAGTCAGCACAGGAGATCTGGAAAAAGCTGGAAGTAACTTATGAAGGCACCAACAAGGTCAAGGAATCCAAAGTGAACCAACACATGCGATTGTATGAGCTGTTCGAGATGACTGACAATGAGGACATCTCAGCAATGAATGCCAGGTTCACCAACATAATAAATGAGCTTAAAAGACTCGGTAAGAATTTCACTAAAGAAGAACAAGTGAAGAAGATCTTACGAAGTCTTCCTAAAAGCTGGCAAGCCAAGAAGACAGCTGTAGAGGAAGCTCAGGACCTGACCATATAAAAATATGATGAGCTGATCGGTTCCTTGCTGACCCATGAAATCTCCATGAAAAACTTTGAAGCTAAGGAAAAATCTGAGGATAAGAAACAGAAATCACTAGTGATGAAAGCTGACTCCACAGAAGGTGAGTAAACTGATGATGAGGAAATGGCCATGTTTACTAGAAAAATGAAAAAGCTGTTCAGAAGAAATGAAAGAAATAGTAAGCGGCCATACAAGAGAGGAGACAGATATAAAGCTGAGTCCAGTGACACCAGATACAAAAAGGACAGCTCCAAGCCTGTCACATGTTATGAATGCCATCAAACTGGGCATATTAAGTCAAGCTGTCCCAATCTAAAGAAAGATAAGAATGGAAGCAAAAAGGCAATGGTGGCCACGTGGAGTGACAGTGATGAGTCAACATCATCTGAAGCTGAGCAAAATGAAACAGCCAACATATGTTTCATGGCAGATGATGGAGCTGACCAATGTCAATCTGAGCAAGCTGACCTCTCTGGAGATTCTGAGCAGGAGGAAAACAACAATGAGGTAACATCCTTACTTTTGCTTAGAAATGAAATGGTAAATGCCCTGAGTGACTTATATACACTAACTAAGAAGTGTAACAAAAGGATTAAGGCACTCAGCAGGCGCTGTGACGAGATTGAGGAGGTCAAGCTGAGTGACCTCCGATATCTCCTCCAGGACAACTCAGATTTACATACGAACATGCAAATCTTACATAAGTTTGTCACGGAGGTTCAAACTGAGTCAAAGAAACTTAGAAAGGATGTCACAACTTTACAGAACCAAATAAAAGGTTCAACTAAGAATAAACCCCATGCTGAGTACTCAGGTACTGGTCAGCATAAACAGTTTACTCAATGTAGCTGTTGTGGGAAGAAAGGACACACAAAAGCTGTGTGCTGGCATAACAAACAGACTGTCCAATGTGACTTCTGTGGTAAGAAAGATCATACTACCAAGGTATGCTGGCATGCTCAGCACAACAATGCTGACAACACTCAATATCACCCTCAAAGGGTAACTATGTGTGGCTTTTGTGGTAAAAGTGGTCATACTACAAATGTATGTCGTCACAAGTTAAAATATGACTTTGCATCCGTTTACACTAACAAGAAAGGACCCAAAAAGAATTGGGTACCTAAAAACGAATAGTTTAAAATGCAGGTCAGCTTGACATGCGTGGAGAAATCAAAACTTTGGTATATAGACAGCGCATGTTCAAGACACATGACAGGTGATGAAACTCAGTTCATCACACTAGAGCTTAAACAAGGTGGAAGCGTAAGCTTTGGAGACAACAAGAAGGGTAAGATAGTCGGCTCAGGTACTATCGGAGGTAACCCAACCATTGAGTCTGTCTCCTTAGTTAAAGGTCTCAAATACAATCTGCTGAGTGTAGCTCAGCTTTGCAAGAGCGGCAGAAAGGTTGTATTTGATGATACTAAGTGTCAAATACTCGAGGGAAACACAAATGAATTGATTTTAACTGCCCCTCGTGTAGAAAATGTATACATGTTAAACTTAGAAAAACAGTTTTCTAAAAACATATGCTTAGTGTCTAAAGAGGACAACTCCTGGCTATGGCATAGAAGACTTGGGCATGTCAGCATGGACCTTCTTGCCAAATTAGCTAGAAAGCAATTAGTTGAGGGGTTACCCAAATTAAAGTTTGAAAAAGATCAATTGTGTAAAGCTTGCCAGCAAGGAAAACAAACTAAAAAGTCATTTCATAGCAAAAATATTGTCTCAACCAAAAGACCATTGGAATTACTACACTTGGATCTTTTCGGACCTATCCAGCCACTCAGCTTGGGAGGAAAGAAATTTTCCTTGGTTATTGTAGATGATTTCTCTCGGTACACTTGGATCATCTTGCTGAGTAGCAAGGATGAAACTTTTGAGATGTTTACTACATTGATTAAAAAGCTTGAAAATGACAAAGACCTAAGAGTAGCTCACATTAGAAGCGACAATGGTGGAGAGTTCAAAAACCAACAGTTTGATGAATTCTGTGAAACCAGTGGTATTGACCACAATTTCTCCGCTCCTAGAACACCTCAACAAAATGGGGTTGTTGAAAGGAAAAATAGAACTATTGTCGAAATAGCTAGGACAATGTTGAGTGAAAATAGGCTTCCAAAGTACTTCTGGGGTGAAGCTGTTCACACGGCATGTTACATACTAAATAGGGCTCTAGTTAGACCTATACTTAAGAAAACCCCATATGAGCTTTGGAAAGGACGAAAGCCCAACATTGGATACTTTCGTGCCTTTGGGTGTAAATGCTTTATACTCAATACAAAAGACAACCTTGCTAAATTTGATGCTAAAGCTGACGAAGCGATCTTTTTAGGGTACTCAACAAACAGTAAAGCATATAGAGTATTTAATAAAAGAAATCAAATTGTAGAAGAGTCTGTACATGTTGAGTTCGATGAAACTGACCCTACAGGTAAGTCAGCTCAGCTCGAAGAAGATGAACCAAGCTCAGCTTCTGCTGATCAACCAGAAGCCTTTGTGTCATCTATACAAGGGCTGACCCAAGGTAAACAAGAAACTGAAATATCATTTGCTGATCAATCTATTCCTGTAGAGATTGTAGAAACACCTCTTCCAAGCGACTCAACAATGCCAAAGGAAATAAAGATCCCAAGAGGACACACAGAACAGGCCATTCTTGATGCTGCCAACAACAAGTTGATGACCAGAGATCAGCTTAGAAAATACCTCAGTAATGTTGCCTTCGTCTCAATGCTTGAGCCAAAGAATTTTGCTGATGCTGAGCAAGATGAATATTGGATAAATGCCATGCAAGAAGAATTTGACCAATTCACCAAAAATGAGGTATGGGATCTAGTACCTAGACCTAGGAATCAAAAGCCCATAGGAACCAAGTGGGTCTTTAGAAATAAGCTAGATGAGCATGGAAATGTGATTAGAAACAAAGCTCGACTTGTAGCCCAAGGCTATAGTCAGCAAGAGGGTATAGACTATGGAGAAACATTTGCACCTGTTGCTAGGTTGGAAGCTATACGTATATTATGTGCCTATGCTAGTTTCATGAATTTTAAACTATACCAAATGGATGTAAACAATGCATTTCTTAATGGCTTTATAAACGAAGAGGTATATGTTAATCAACCTCCTGGGTTTGAAGATTCAAAGTCTCCAAACCACGTTTATAAACTCAAAAAGGCCTTGTACGGCCTAAAGCAAGCTCCAAGAGCTTGGTATGAGAGGTTGAAAAATTTCCTTCTAACCAGGAACTATGTTAGGGGAAAAGCTGACACAACCTTGTTTATTAAGAAAAAGGGTAAACATATCCTACTTGCACAAATATATGTAGATGATATAATATTTGGTGCTACTGACGAATCCTTGTGTAAAGAATTTAGCCAACAGATGCAAACTGAGTTTGAAATGTCCATGATGGGTGAACTCAACTTCTTCCTTGGACTCCAAATCAAGCAAGGTAAGAATGGCATCTTTATAAGTCAGTCTAAGTACACCAAGGAAATGTTAAAGAAATTCAGCATGGTAGATTGCAAACCAATATCAACCCCCATGGGTACTGATACTGTCCTGTGCAAGGATGAAAAGAGTAAGTCAGTTGATAGTAAACTCTATCGAGGTATGATAGGTTCCTTACTTTATCTCACAGCTAGTAGACCTGATATTCAGTACTCAGTATGCTATTGTGCTAGATATCAAGCTGACCCCAGGGAATCTCATCTAACTGCTGTGAAAAGAATTTTTAGATACTTGCAAAGCTCAGTTGATGCAGGTCTATGGTATCCAACTTTAAATGACTTCACTCTCACTGGATATACTGATGCTGACTATGGACGAGATAAGCTAGAACGGAAGAGTACTTCGGGAGGATGTCATTTCCTCGGAAGCTGTCTAGTATCTTGGTTCAGCAAGAAGCAATCATCCGTAGCCCTGTCTACAACCGAAGCTGAGTACGTGGCTGCTGGAAGTTGTGTTGCACAAGTCCTATGGATAAAGCAACAGCTTGAGGATTATGGAGTCAAAACAAAGACGATAGAGATCAAATGTGATAACAAGAGTGCCATTGATTTATCTAAGAATCCAGTCCAACACAGCAGGATGAAGCATGTTAGCATAAGACATCACTTCATCAGAGATCACGTACTAAAAGATGAGATCAAGCTGACCTATGTGCCAACAAATGAACAGCTTGCAGATATCTTCACTAAGCCCTTGGCACGAGAACAATTCAATACACTAAGGGAAGCCATCGGTATGTCAAATCCACTCTAAGTAAATCTATATGAAAAATTGAATGTTGAGTGATTGCCATGATGAGTGGAATGCTGAATGTTTGTGCAAATACCATGCTGAGTAAATTAACAATAAGAAACTTCTACTCACCAAGTTTGAAATGATCACCCTATGCTAAGTTGACATATACATTGTGTGATTATACTGAGTAGATACAAATATTGAGTAATCACCTTATGCTGAGTAGAGGTACATGCTGAGTAATCAACGTATGTTGAGTTATTTAGAGAGAGAAAAATCATGTTAACAAAAAAAACTAGGCACTCAACATCGCGAATGCTTCGAATTCTAGCAAAACCAAAAAGTAACCCACTCGCGTAAAATAAATACCTATACATGTAACTTCTGGCACCTTGGAAAGACGTACATTAATGGCAAATTCCATGCGCCGAAGATGTCATAAATGACAGAATCTCTGTCGGTTGAACGTCCCTAGGTAAAACGGCTAGTTAATAAATAGGGGCCGCCGGAAATCTATATAAAAAGTGGAAGGATCCCCACTCATCACTCTTTACGCTTGCGATCTCCTATAGTCGAACCTCCCTCTCTCCATAAAACCTCAAAACCTTCATCTGCAACAATGGCTTCCGGCAAAAACAAAATCCCTAACCTTCCTACTCAACCTGGCCAAACCTCTAGCAAACCCACTCAGGCTGACCCCGCCGGTCCTTCGAAGCAAATAGAGCGAAACATGATCAAAGTCCATAAGAAGGTCAACAATTTGGAAGTTCTGAAATGCAGATGGTTCTCTCCAGGATTCGTCACCTCTGAGAAACCGTTCTGTGACTGGATCGAGAAGAACAAATGGACTGGTCTATTCTCTCTCTCAGGAACAACCTACCCTAGGTTAGTACGGGAATTCTATTTGAATCTATATGTTGATGAAGATGATTTCGATTATTTGGAAACCACAATCAAAGGTCAGAAAATCACAATAACCCCTGCCTATCTAGCTACCTTACTAGATTTACCAAACGAAGGAATAGAATTTAGGACAACAAAGGAGAAGGTGCCAAAAGAAAAGCTTGAGAAGATCAAGGGGTTCTGTAAACCCAAGGATCATAAAGGCAAAATACCCAGCACATGTATGGGGAAAGAACAGAAGATGGCTCACTACATGCTGACCAACTTTATCTTCCCCAAACTCAGCTCAGCTTCATCTGCCTCTAACTTTGAGCAGTGCTTCATATGGCACATGCTGACCTACACTCCGCTCAATCTTCCCGTCTTCTTAGTTGGAGCTCTTCAACGAGGTGGTAAGAAACTCCGTTTGGGCTCTCTGATCACAAAAATTCTTGAGGACAAGCAGATCGAGACGATAAATGAAACAAGTAGCTTGGGGAGTGAAATCACTGTAGTTCTGCTGGATGGATTGTTGTACAATCAACCCTTGAAAGGCTATGAAGAAGTTGGAGATGCTGAGGAAAATGAAGAAGCTGAGCAACTAGAAGTTGAGCTTGAAAATGAGTCTGACAAGGCTAAGGAAAAAGCTGAGTCAGCAGAGAAGAGGAAGAGGCCAGAAGGGCCTGAAGATGAAGAAGAGGAAACTTCAGAATCCCCCTTGATGAAAAGGAAGAAGGCTAACACCTTAAACAGTTGAAGCTGATCCCCTAGATTGGGCTGTCTCTGACGGTCATGGAACTGACCTCGGAAAAGAAGCTGAGCAACAGGCTGAGAAAGAAAGGGAAGCTGAAACTCATGCTGCGCAAGAAGTTCATACTGAGCAGGAAAAACCTACAAATAACGAGCAACCTCAGGATGAGGCTGAACAGAGAGTTAAAGAAGGAGAAAGTATTGCGGTTGAGGATTATGCTGAGTAACTCGAGAATCCATATGTAGAAGAGGAGACAGTTGCTACTGAGTCCAGTGAAGGTATTCCAGCTGACCCTTTATCCCCAAAAGCTCCGACATGATGGAGACTAAAAAAGAAGGCACAAAAGCAAATTGATCTTATGGACAACTTTCCTGTTGATGATATTGAGACTGACCTCTCCACAATCCAGTTCCAGTATTTCTCGAATGATGCTGAGACTGAGTCACCTCCAGCAGATCCCGTACAAAAACAAGCCTCTGTTACTCAGGATAAGGAACAAGCCAAAACCCCTGAAGATCCAATCCAAGCTGCTCAAGATGGATCAAATCCTGCTTCAACTTCACCCATTCAAGTTGAGCAGGTCAACATGCCTAATCAAACTCCACCTCCAACTCAGAATGTTGACGACTCAGCTCCTGAAATCAATCAAAGTCCAGGTACCAATCAAGGTACTCAATCTGGCAAAGAGCCAACTCCTCCACCACCATCAAGCTCAATACCAGCCTCTGAGTCTCATGCTGCAACATTCACATACTTGAATGCCACTGAGTCAGGACGCCGTATCATTGCTTCTGCTCAGTCCTTGCTTCAAGATTTGAACCTTCCTCAAGCTGATGCAAATCAATCTACTTAAGCTGAGTCCTCCCAATTGTCAGGTATCACTCAGCTCCTAAATGAACTCAGAGGACTGAAGGATCTGGTCAGCATCATCACTACGGTTCAGACTCGGCAACCCAATCAAGATCAAATAGCAAAACTGACCGAATTGGTGCTCACAATGGCGAACCATATGAATTCGCTTGAAGGCAAAATTCAACAGCTGACGGAAGTCAATCCAGGGTATGCCACTTCTACTGAACTTCAAGGATATTTTACCAAGTTAACTGAAAAACTAACCAAATCAAGCGCCCCTGGCAATGCTGAGTTTGCCACCTCTGTCGAACTTCAACAATGCTTTACCAAGCTTAATGCTGAGCTGACCAGTACGCGTGACTTAGTATCTTCCTCCTCTCAGTGTACAATTGATCAACTGAGTGAAGCAGTCAGTCTACTCAACATCAATAGAGCACAGATGGATGTTGATCCAGTCTCCAACAGTGAACTCTTGAGCTTTTCATAAGCTATAATGAAGGCAATGCGCATCAACAATGCCCAGCGCATGTTTTATGATTCTGCCTTGCTAAAGTTGTACCATCAATCTTTTGGTCAGATCACAAGCTCGCTCACCTGGCTGAGCAAATCCCATGAATGCCTACTTAGTATGATCAGCAGCTCCCTCCGAGTTCCTCGGCATGTCCAGGATGACAGTGTTCCTGTTATTGATGGTTTGGGTGAAAGCACTAAGCGGCTTCAGCGCTACTCCCATTACCTCTCCAATGCCGCTCGAAATGAAACCTTCCTTTATAAACCCGATGATGGCAAAACAGGGGAGACAAGTCAAGGTGGAACTCAGCTTCCAGGTAATGTCTCAAGAAGTAAAGACAAAGGTAAAGGAATAGCTCAAGCTGACCACCAAACTCAGAAGAAGAAGAAGTAGAACTAGATGTAGTCTAGTAAATGTTTGTTTAGAACTTGCATAGAAACCTTCATGTATGTGTTTGCTTTATTTTCTTGTTTAATCTATGCCAAGTACTGTTTTCTCAATATAGTCGATAAAATTGAACAAACAAATTAAGAAGTAAAACATACTCAGTATAAATTAACACTAAAACACTTAGATAATAAACTGAGTAACAACATACTTCTAATATTTTTGAAAGCTGACTTAAAACTCAAAAATTCAGATCTTGAAAAATCCAACATTAAAACTAAGTCAGTATACACAAATGTCTTAAAGATAATTCAATTAAATCTTGGAAGGTTTAGAATTAAGTTAAGACAATATGTGCAACCCTTACGGGGGAGTCATTTCAAAAATATCAATCATGGGGTAACTTATAACTGAGTTCCATAATTATGTATTTTGCCAACATCAAAATGGGGGAGTTTGTTGAAACACCTTTCCACAAGATTTTGATTTGACAAAATCATCCATGATTAAGAGGCAATTAAATTTAATGCTTTGATTTAATTGTACTAATGTGTTTGTTCAATATTGAGTGCAAAAATATATATAAAGTTAAACAGGTCAGAAGTCAGCATAAGCCAAAAGCTGAGTGAAACGGAACTCAGCATGAAAGAATAAGAAGCTGAGTGGAGTAAAACGTAGCATCAGAAACTTCCTTCTAAGTCGCCAGAACGAAGCTGAGTATATTAGAAGAATCCTTCAGAATTATACAAACAAGAACGAAGCTGACTAAGAAAGAACTCAGCATGGAAGTAGAACATTCGGAGATAACGAATGAAGCTGAGTAACAGTCAGGACAGCATGAGAGATTCGTTAACTAAACGACAAAGTCTGCCAATCTTCTGCACCAATAATTGAAGCCTCGAAAGCACACAAAAGACTAATTCCAAGAATCATGGGTCTGTGGATTATTGGTAAAAGACAACTGATGCAAAAAGACAAGTCTGATGCAAGAAGACAAAACCTGACGCCTGAAGAAAACAGAGGAAGGGAATGGCGGAACAGACTGAAGCTGACCAGAATCTGTCCCCCAAAAGAGCCATTTTAGTGTTAACGGCTAAAACAATTCAAACGATCCAATCTGCAGATTTCCTCCTATAAAAGGACAATCAAGAACCTTGGCTCGGTGCTCAAGTATCAAAAGAAAATTACAAGAGAGAAAATCTTCAAAGCACTCAAATACAAAAAGATCTTACACCAACTTTTCTATTCTCTGTGTAAATGCTAGATTGATTGTTTTATAATCATCTAAAGTGTTCTTTAGTTGAAAAAGAACAAGTGTGTGATCAATAGGAATATTGAGAGTGTTGGGCTGAGTACTTGGTTGTAAGTATTCAGTGGTAGTAAAATCTAAGTGCTGGGTTGTAGTACTTAGTAGGAGCTGAGTAGACGAATAGAGGACGTACTCTTGCATACTCACTGCCTTGTAAAGGGTTTGTGCTCTACCTTGAAAGAGCTCAGTATTGGATTGAAAATCCCAAGAGGAACTGGGGACTGGACGTAGGCAGAGAGGCCGAACCAGGATAAGTCATGCTGAGTAACTTCTAAACTCTCTCTCTCTCTCAATATATATATATATATATATATATATATATATATGTGTGTGTGTGTGTGTGTGTGCATGTGTTGCTTGTTATATTTACTCAGCTTATAAATTGTTAAAACTGAAACTGAGTAAATCTGAGTGCTAAGTTGGAAACTGACCTTTCAAGTGTCAATTCCCAATTCTCAAGTCAAGCAGTCTTAGTCAGCTTAGAACTAAAACTGTCTGACTAATCAAACACCCGTGCTGACCAACACGCTGAATGATCAAACTCTTAAAATAACATTAAGTCAGCATAATTAAAAGAGAAAAAGTTACATTAGTTAGTAACCCCCCCCCCCCTTGGAACTAATTACTAGGGACCAACAAAATGGACTCTAAATTAATTAGAGCACATGAAAACAATTAAAAATAGCAGTAACCCAGCAACCCAGGAAACGAAATCAATTACAAAGAATGAAAACAACTAAAAATGACAGCAACCCAGGAAACGAAATCAATTACAAAGAACGAAATCAAGAGTTTCAAAATCAAGATTCAATACATACCTGAAGTTCTGAAACTAAATAAATTATGGCGGTGGAAATTCATGAACTGATCACGGTTGTGTTCGTTTCTCTCTCTATCTTGCTTTAGGATGAAAGCCAATAATAGTTTACAGGAATTGGAAGTTGTGAGTGAGTTAGATGAAAGCCAATAATTGAGAAGACGATCTACGTTTCTGTTCAATTAAAAGAGAGGAGTTTCAATGACTAGTTTGCAGTATCACTTGGGTGGAAGATTTTGGAAGATTTTCAGTTAATTCTTTTCCTAGTAGAAGATTTTGAAAGATTTACAGTTGATGAGATGCAGCAATCTGAGCTACAATCCGATCAGAAGATTAAGAGTCAATTTTTTTCCCCAAATCCTATGGGATTCGACTTCAACCAACGGAGAAGATGTCGTTGCTTTTCTCTTTCTAATTAGTTATTCTCTCTCATGAATTCTATTCCTTAAATTCAGGGTTTTTTAAATGGGAAAATTACAAAACTGGGTCAAATGAGAGGCCCATTTATATATTTAACCCATTTACTCAACCTACTACATATCTAGACTGATTTTGTATGACTTTCCCATAATACCTCTAACCTTCCCACTTCCACCACTCGCGAACCGCCGCTCCTCCTATCTCTTTGGTTATGTGAAAAGTTGCTCCTGCATTAATGATTTCAAGACTTTTGATCTTCCTTTCTTCCTTTAAATTGCACGAAATCTGCACCATTTAGTCAAAATCACAATGAATTTCTCTTTTTCCTCTCTTCATCTCTTGATTCTGCAACTTCCCAACCCTAGAAAACGAAGCCATGGTTTTTCATCTTCCTGTTCGTTGCTTGGTTTCTTTCTTCTTGTTACCATCAAAGAAATGGTTTTTCTACGTTATTTCCTTCGTTCTTCCCATGTTATCATATTGTTATTGTCGCTTTTGGGGGTGAAAGGGGCGAAAAATATAAGTATCTGTTTTTTTCTGCGTTTTTTCATGAATTCACTTCGCAATCTATGGTTTCGCGAAGCTGTGCGAAGAGAACGAGCTTGGAAAAGTGATGATCTACTTCGTGAATCGATGATTTCGCGAAGATCTACGAAGTGAGAGTCTGAAACGTATGGATCTACCTCACGAATCAATTAGTTCGCGAAGTCTGTGAATAGATCCTCACGTTTCAGACCTCGCAGACTTCGCGAAAGCATTGATATGCGACGTAGATAGTCACATTTCAGACCTCGCAAACTTCGCGAAAGCATCGATATGCGAAGTAAAATCACCTATTTCCCTGCACATTTACATTCGCATGCTTCGCTAATCTTCATTTCGCGAAGCCAAAATCGTCTTTTTCCCTGCCTAACACGATTAATTTTTTCTGTAGATGGTTGAATACGTAACATCCCTTTCTGGAAGGCGACGTACTGGGCTGCAGGGGAGATGATTTTCCTTCCTGTATAGGGATGAACTTCCCCAAGATTGACACATTCACTCCTAAAGTGGTTGGTTAGGAGAGGTTGTGTCAATCTTGGGGTGCACCATGGGACACGTCCATCCTATGGTGCCAATCTTCAAAGTGAACCTAACTAATCCGGTACCAATTTTAAATCGGATGAGTAATCTTGGTGTGCACCGTAGGACACGTCCATCCCAAAAGGTCTGGAAGTCCAGACCTCCTGGGATGAGAAATGGAAGTCCAGACCTTTTGGGATGGTTGTGTCACATGGTGCACACCAACATTACTCATCCGTTTCAAGATTGATACCGGATTAGTTAGGTTCACTTTGAAATGATTCGTTAGTAGAGTTCATTGTGACAATCTTGTTGTAAATTTTGATAATGTTATGATTTGAATGTTGTTATTGTGGCAATCTTGTTGTAAAGTTTGATAATGTTATGATTTTAATGTTAGAATCCGTTGTTGTTTGCCATTTTTTGTTATATACCACTTCGCGAATTAGCTTCAAAACATATCCAGCATTCTCATATGCGAACTAAATTCATCAAGCAAAACAAACTTCAGCTTCGCAGGCTTCGCATATGGTCGAATATGCGAAGTCAGACGGGATGGAGACAGACGCGCGTAAATATTGAGGGTATTATGGGAAAGTCACACAAAATCAGTCTAGATATGTAGTAGGATGAGTAAATGGGTTAAATATGTAAATGGGCCTCCCATTTAACCCAGTTTTGTAATTTTTCCTTTTTAAATTAGTGTATCTTAAAGAAAATTAGAAAAATGGTTTAGAGCAGTATTTTGTGTGAACCATTGGATTATAACAAATCCTAATCCAATGGTTAATGTGCAAATAGTGTTTGCTCCTTAAGGAGTATGTGAAAAGCACTGATTTATGGTTAGTATTATTATATTGTGGGGTTTTAGTTTCTAATTCTGGTACTATGAATTCAATATTCAATGGGAGATTGAAACTTAAAATAAAGTAAACAAAGCTAGATAAATATTGAAATTGTCAACTTAAATTTTGATGGGAACTAAACTTTCGAGATAAACAACGCTATCTTCAAAGAGAAGAGGGATGAAAAATTAAGAAAATCAAACAATTAAGATTTGGTTTTAATTTACTTAAACTAATTGTTTTTAATTTAAGTTTTAATCGGATTTACTTGCGTAGCTACATATACAATAGTGGGACAATTGCTCTCTTCTTTTTAAATTGTGTTTTTATATTAACATCTGCTATCTCTAACTTTAATCAATTTTAGAGAGTTAAAGTGATTATAAATTTAAGAAGTCAACCAACTTTTTAAAACCAAGTTGAGGAAGACATAAAGATCGTTGATGTAATAAGTCATTTAATAATTAGTAGTAAATCTAAAGTTTAATAAAAAAATATTATAAATAGAGAGGTGTTTGGTTATCTAGTTCATGTTTGTTTTTATAGCTGGAAAGTAGTTTTTTATAATAATAAAAAAATATCTGTTTTTTTTTAAAGCAGTATTTTCTAACTGCAAAACGTAATAGCAACGATGAACAACTGATTAATCAAACCAACAAAATTTTATAAAAGTACTGTTTTAGTCTTTTTTAACAATAAATCGTAACAGCAAATAACAATAACAGATAAATCAAACCCAGCAGATATTACAAAACTTAAAAACTAGCAATAATAGTAAGGAGAGGAGGGTAGGAGAGGGACCAATGCAAAAAAAATGAATAAGTATAAGACAAACGACCTAGGAATTAGAATAGTCAGGAGGAGCACGTAAACAACAATTATTAATTTGGTCGGCTGGCTTCTATGGGACCCACTGTCACTCACCGCCAAAGAATGGTCTAATTATTTGAATTTGGATTAGGTGTAAAAACAAAAATATTCACAACCTTAATTTTACTTTTAACGTTAGTAGTTAAAAGCAATTTTATTCCGATGGTTATTAAGTTGGTATTTCAGATATTATTATGAAATATAGATATTTTATTCTTTATTCTTTATCAATTACATAATCAGTTTGTTTTCCAAAAAAAAAAATTCGTATTTTTTTGATTTAATTATAGAATTGTAGATTAATATTTATAAATTCGACAAAATATTTTGAATTTTTTTTATCCAACTCGTATAATAGAATTAGATTTTTTAATTTTTTTCACGTCTGATCATATGTTTATGATATGTTACTAATGAGTGATAAATGACTCATATGTGAAGTGTAGATAACAAATTCATGACTGAAAAGACAGTTTGATGAATTATTTTAAAAAAATTTCAATTTAACAGCGTTAAAGGTAAAATTGCTTTTGACTAAGAATAAAATTACTTCTAATTATAAATATTAGAAAGTATTTTTTTCGCCTTATCCCTAGAGTTTTTAGTAGTACTACTTTTTTTTTCTGAAAGGCATAATGATAAAACCCAATTTAACCCCTTAGACTATTCTCTTTTGAAATCACCAACCCCAGAAATTGTCCAATGAGTAGGAGGAGTGTAAGTGTAATTCTTTATGTGGGTTCCAAAATATTCTTAAAATAATATCAAGTGATGAATGAGGGAAGTTATTAAACAAACAGAGGGTTTGATTTGGCCTAGAATAGAATAGAATAGGGTGTTTTTTGATTGGTGATTTTGGATCTAATTGGTTTTTGATGTATAAATTAAGGACTAAATTGAGACTTTAAATGTTTCTGAAATATTCTAAGTCGCCTTTTCTCCTAAACTCCATGTTCACGCAAAAGAACGAAAAGTCGGCAATAAAGCTAAAACAGAAAATCCAGTCCATATAAAGTAAAGTTGACAGCTGAAATTTTCTAATTTTCAAATGCCGGTGTTTCATTATTTATTCTATTCTCTCTTGCAACTACAATTTCTTGTTAAATTGGACTTTAAAATGGACATAAAGTGTAGATTTATTCCAAATCAATTTTTAAATATGAATTTAGTTCAAATTATATTAATTCAGTTCTTAAAAATTGAATTGTCAAATTAATCCATAATCACAATATATATTTGATACCCAAACGTTATAATATTTATATTTTGATATCTGAAATTTATTTTTATACTTAAAAAGTGTTGAAATTACACTAACAAAAAAAATCTCTAAAAAATCCCGCAAAATAGGAACATAGGTCACGATCAATTAATTCTGGTAGAAACTCCCTGAAATAGAGGCAACCTCACTAAATCCCTCAAAATAGTATAGTATATCGATATTTCGCACTAAATGTAAACATGATAAAGTTCGAATATCAAAAATATATTCTATTTTCAAGACTGATTTGATCATGAATTAATTTGGCCATTCACGTCAATTTTAAAAACAGAATTGATACTCAAAGATTGATTTGGACCAAATTAAACATGCCAACTTTAAAACCAATTTGGCCCTTAATTCAATTTCTTTTCCCCTTATTTCTCCTTATTGCTAACCCTTTTTCTTTTATATTTTAGACAAATCCGGGAAAAGAATTTTAGCTCTTTCACCTGTGCATGATACATTGTACTATCCAATTATGTAATAATACATGCAGTTTAAAACCATCAATCAAGAGCCTCATTTTTCGAAAATTTAAAGTACTAAGCGCCAAGTATACCAAAGTAAATGACAAATTGCATCCTAAATTCAAGGGGTAAATGTTCCAAAATTAGAGTACAATAATCAATTTTACCAAATAATATTGCTGCTTCTTTTTTGGTAAATACAGCTAATAAACAGTTCCAACCTGGTCAAACACCCTTTAAGAGGTTTTTCTCCCAATTAAAGTATAATACGTAAACTAGAACTAGAACTCGAGATTTCTAATTTATGTAACTTGGAGTCCTTAACCACTCAAAAATCAACATTAATTGGTACCCTATTTAATTGCAATGGACAAATATTATATGGGATAAGGTACCAAAATAGGCATATGGTTTTTGGGGAAGTATCAATTTAGGCTCCACGTACAAAATAGTACTAATATAGGCTTAACGTTTAAAAAATGGTATCAATTTAGGCATCGATGACGGAACTGTGATATGTTATTTATATTACTTCGTTAAGTTCTGTCAATTGTACGTGGAAAGAGAAATCAGAACTTTGCGGAATAATATGAATAGCGTATCACGTTCTGTTCTCGAGGCCTAAATTGATACCATTTTTTAAACGTTAAGCCTATATTAGTGTTATTTTGCATGTGGAACCTAAATTGATACTTCCTCGAAAACCATAGGTCTATTTTGGTACCTTAAATAAACAATCATGAGTTCTAGCAGGCAATAGATATTATTCTAAAAAAAACCAGTTCGCACATTAACATTTCTATGTCCAGCCATAATTGGACTTATATACAACCCGTTAAGACACGACATCATACCTGTAACTTGATGAACCAGGCTATTGGATTCACAGAGATTCAACTGAAAATTTGACAAAACCTTGTATGCGTGAAACAAACTATTTGCGTATTTGTCTTCTTCTAGGGAAAAATTGCAAATTGCATGCATGCTAACATTGATTTTCAAATTCAAATCTTGCCAACTTGTCTCTAGGTCTATTTGAATCAGATAAAGGATCTGATGACCAGGAGCAGTATAACATTAAGAGCTATGTGCAACAATAGTGGACAAACCAGTCAGTCTACTGCTTTTGTTTTTTCTGAGCTGGCTCTGACGAACTCCTGACCTGCCAAATAGTTCAAATGTTTCAACAGACAACTCCAGTTTTTTAGCACAGGAAATCACCAAGATGTATTTTCTATGTTACTGTAACAATATATAACAAGATTCATCATAAAACTTGTTTCCACCATCAATGTTGAATATTCTATGCACAGTAGTTATTGAAGGTGCAAGGTGCACCACGGTGCAAGGGGGTCCTGGAGCCTTGGCGCATGGCACTGGTGCGCGCCTGAGCGACATAAGGGCACTAAAAGGATAAAATTATATAGAACAACCATAAATGATAATATTTAAAATATAAATAATTCTGAACTTTAAAATCAAAATGCAATAAATTTGAGATCATGTCAGTATTCTTAGTCATATATTCTAACATGCAACAAACCCTCTATTCTAAAGATAGAGTGTTCACCTAAATAGTAAATCCTAAGTCTACTAATAATAGAGAATGGGATAATTAGAATAAAGGGTAAATTAGGAATTAGGACACGTGGCTTGTTAGCTTAGCCGAAGTTTATTGGAGAGGAAAGGGGTTTGGTTATAAATAGGTGAGGGGCTAGCTCGTGGAGGGAGCTTGGAGAGAAATTAGTATTTGAGTCCTAGGCTTGGGAAGGGACTTGCCATGTGGGAACAGAAGAAGTCCTGTTCATTATCTTTTACTTTGTATGCGTCATGGAACCAATTGAACTAAAAACTCAAATTGGTAGTTAAAGATCCACTTCATATTAATATCTGACACACCCCCACATGCGAATGCCCACTAGACTTGAAGCGTGCACAACACACGCCCATATTACTATGTCCTGCAATTAAATCAACAAATGGGACTGCCAGAAATCGAACCCTAGACCACTTAGTCAAAGAGGCTCTGATACAATATCATGGAACCAATTGAACTGAAAGATCAAGCTGATAGTTAAACGTCCACTTCATATTAATATCTGACAGTATGCTTTTGCTTTCTTAGTTGTTTTCCGATCTTAGTGATCTCAAAGCAATTAATACAACTATATTTCCTTATTTCTTTGTGTTTGCTTAAGCCGTTCTCTATCAACTAATGCTACTTCTTATCAAAAAAATCTCCAACTTCAAGTTCTGCCCTTGTTTGCTTCCTCTAGTATTTTACTGTTGTAGTGTGCCTTCTTCTTTCCCTTTGTTTCCCATTATGCATCTTTTCTCTGTCTCTATCTTTTTCCTGCGATTGTTCAATTTGAAAGTTTGTCTGCTTTCCTTTTGTTTTTGTTTATTTTTAAACACTAGATGTGTCTAATCCAACAGTGGAGCTTGAACATGTGGGTTAATAATATAAAACCCTAATAAAAATAACCTGTGACACAAAAGGAATGCCATGGTGCGCCTCTAATAACCCTGTCCAGGCGCACAAAGGCACACCTTGGCGTCGACAGAGCAACATCGCGCGCCTTAGGGGCTGCTAAGGCGCACAACCTTGAGACTTGTGCGCCTTGCGCCATGGCATCGCCATTAACAACTATGCTTTGCACAAAGATGGGCTTCGGTGAAGTTCAGTTCAAGAGCAATTACAAATCAATTACCTGCCAACTTTTTGTTTCTTCTTCTATGTAGCTTGTCTTTTATGTGGTAATTTATGCTTCGGGCTTTTTTTTGTTTCTAATCAGTAGAGTTAGCTAAAACTTCAGAATAGGACCACAGCCCAAATGAAGTAGTGCAATCAAGAGCATTTTGTTATCAATTCGAGTATTTCACTTTTTCTGTAACCAGAAATATAAAGAGGCAATCTGGGCCTCGGAAAATTTAAATTTCCTTTGAACTCTTTAGCTTTCTCCAGAGCTCTCATTTTGCTTGTATATTAGTGGCAATTCAGCACCTAGATTAGAGGTAGTAACTAGTTGATTAAGCTCTAATGTTTATGATAATGATTATCTAATCGCCTATACATACCAGCCACTAATCAAGCATATTTATGCACATTATTTTCATTTTACTATAGCACAATTTGTTAAAAAGAAGTATATCGAAGTGTCGGGAATGGGCTATATCTCTGCAATGCAATAATGGAGACATCATTTCAAGTGTTACAACCACAAGATTGAGAGAGCGACCATACCATGCTTGAAAGCTGCTCACTGATGTAGTTCATTGATCTCAACATAGCTTCAAGCGTGTCTTTAGTAAGCTGAAACTTCACCTCCATTTCCCCTGAAGGAGATCGGGTGAAATCTTGAAGCTGCATTTGAGGAATAAAAAAGATGCATAAGATAACACACAACTGGAATTATATTGAGCTTCTGATAACTGCAGCAACAAGGACTAACTCTATTCTGTGCCAAGATATTTAAATGGGAGGTCTCAACACTGTCAACCACAACCAGCCCTAATCATGCAGTGAAAGGTTAACAAGCCAACTTTCTGGATAATGCATTAAGCATTAAACTGGATCTGGAATGGTAAATTTCGCTGCTTCAGCTCATGACTTCCCATGAGCTCAGAACTCTTCTCTAGAAATCACTTGCATGTGTTGCACTGTTGCCCTTAGGAAGATTCAACGTTTGCAAGGAAAATAATGCAAAGTAAATAGGACAGAACCATCTATTGTCATTCTGAAGCAAACTCATAAGCAAATAGCACTCTGAAAAAGAATTGCATTTACGACTATTTGTTTCTTGTTATGTTGAAAGTACTTAATTCACCAAAGAGCTTATACATCACCCTTGACCTCCCCTGTATGAACAACCATAATGACGGCAATATTCCTTTACACTTTAGCTCACGAAAGCAGAATTGTAGCAATGATCTTAATCTAGGCTGATCAAGGGGCAAATAAACCTAGAAAACAAATCTAGAGCCATTTATATGGAGTCGTAATAACTTTATAGCATCAAGCCTCGAAACTAATTACAAATACAAGATGGAAAAACACATTCAAGAGGCGCACTTCGTGAGATGTTTTTTTTTTTATTATTTATTTAAGAAAGATGAGGGCGAGCCTTGGCGCAACGGTAAACGTTGTTGTCGTGTGACCAAGAGGTCACGGGTTCGAGTCTTAGGAGCGGCCTCTTGCCAAATAAATTGGCAGGGGAAGGCTTGCCCCAGTACACCCTTGTGGTGGGACCCCTCCCCGGACCCTCGCTCAGCGGGAACGCGTAGTGCGACCGGGCCGCCCTTTTTTTTTTTATTTAAGAAAGATGTTGCTATTAAGCCTCTTTATATTCAGTTGGTAATAATGAGCCAAATCCCCAGATTGTAAAGAATGTGACTCGCACATTCATCATCAGCCTTTCCTGTGTGAGTGCTGGTGACAAGTTGAGACCAATATATCATCCTCTTTAATGTCCCTAGAGTTTCCAACCCTACCTAATTGCAGAAAAGGATATCTGGAGAAATCAGTGGAGCTAATAATCCAAGGGAACTGACAGTTGCAAGTATATTGATCAAAGATGCAGTTGTTATGAAAACTTGCAGCAGGGAGTTGGGGATTAAGGTTGAATTTCTGCTGTATTGGATGGAGATATATAGATTAGGCAATATAAAGACAGCCGCAATTGTGAGTGACAAGCCAGTTGGATTAGGGTGAGTCCAAGGAGAGATGCCATCTCAGACAAGGTTCAGCAGTTGAGGTGGCCAATTCAGAGGAAGGTGGTTTTCTTATTTTTGGTAGAGTTGAGGAAGGTGATGCATTTGATTTTAGTTCTTTCTTTTCTCTTTATGGAAGGTTGAGTTTTTAATTTAAATAAATTTTAATGTTCGTGCAGATCTTTGCTAGCCAAGTTGGCATCTTAGTTAGTGATTCAATCAATTTGGGGATTCTTAACACAAACTTGAAATGATAGGGAAAGAGAACAGTATTAGAGACAATACGAGTAGTTTAGGGAGAATATAGTGGCACGCAATTTTGTCTCTTAGATAGAGTTTGTGAGGCATCGGGATTCATGCAAAATATCAGAAGGTAGTCATAGAAGGTGTGGTAGAATGAGAGCAAGTAGCTTTTAAGGAATCAGAATTTGGGTCTTCCCTTCTAGCTTGGGAAAGGAGCACTGAACTTTGGAATTAGCTTATTTTCTTTTCTTTTGCTCTTCTTCGTTTTCTAATTCCTGATTGCAGTGATCTCGAAGTTTCTCTTAAAGCTTTCTTCTATTTCAGTGCATTTGGATTTTCTATTTTCTATCAATTGGGGACAAATAGGATGCTGAAAATTAAGGAAAATGTGGAGGGTCGAATTCAAGCCAGATGCGAAGCAAATGAAATAGAATCATAGACTTGAGGCTCAAGTGCATCAGCTTTCTTAGTCTAGTACCTCTACCGCAAGTTCACAAACCATGCAAAGGAGTTTAGAGGTATGGTGTTGAAGAAAAATCAACCCCAGGAGAAATAATCAATGGTGGAGGAACCCAATTTTCTTGTTGAGACTCAATTCAAATGCATTTTTTCATATGATCATTACTGAACAACCACAAATGTCATGAAGAATGTGAAACTGCCTATCTTTTCCAATAAGGATCCTTGGGAATGACTTACTTGAATTGAGACATTTCAGAATCCATCAAGTATCTTTAGTGCAAATCTATATGGAAGGACAAGCAGTGCACTAGTGATCCATTTTAGTAGAGATATGCCCTTCTTTAACTTGGGCAATTCACGCGAGTTTGCTTGAACAATTGTCCGGTTGGAAATCCGAAGCCCATATGAACCATTGGTTGCTCTGAGGCAAAACCGGCTCTATTCAAAAGTGTATTGAGGACTCCAAGTTGCTAGCTTCCCTTTTTCCTCGGCAGCCATAATCCCAATACTAAGTCTTTACCAATGCTTAACATTAGCAGATTAAGTGTTTGGCAGGTATATACGACCCTAATACTCGCCTAAAGGCAATGTCATTGGGGAGGAACGTTAAGTTGGCAATATAGAAAGGGAAGCCTGAATCTCAGATACTCAACAACTATTACATGACTCCGTGAGGAGATATAATATAGAATTTCACAGTCGCAGATCAGGTGAATTCCCTGCAATGGCAATCTCCTTTAAAAGACACACTATAGGAGGGAAATATTGACAAAGAAAAGGTGAAAATACACCTTCTAAAGGGACCTCGCATTATAATAACCCAAAGAACAATTCCTTTGTTCTTGATGCTCTGAAACAGGGAGAAAAGCAGCATCGGCATACAATTCCAATCTATGAAGCACCAACTTGGGTGTGGACACGGCAAACGGCATTTTTAGAAAATATGAGACACGGGTGCGGCGGGACACAGCAAATTTTATATAATTAATTATATACATATATATTAGATATAAAGTATATAAAAAACTTGCTAAATCACAAATAAGTCATTCTCTAATAGCGAGGATGAAATCCCAAGATCTTGGTGCGGATGAAATCAGACAAGACAACGACAAGAAAGAAGATGAAGAAAGAAGATGAAATCGCAGGAGATGAAATCACAGGAGAATCGCTAAGAATCGTAAATTGCAAAACAAATCGAAGAAGGAAGAGAAAGAAGCCCTAAGCGTTCATAATCGCGATAGACAGCTGAGAATTAGATGTAGTTTAGGTTTTTTTGTCAAATTTTGTAATTGAACCATAGGTTTTTTAAGATTTAAAAAAAAAAAAAAAACCTAAACTTATACATATTTTCACCATTAGCCGAGTCCCCGCCGTGTCCCGCCGAGTCCCATCCGTGTCACTGACGAGTCCCATCTGAGTCCCATGTCACCGCTGTGTCACCGCCGAGTCCCTGAGTCCGGCGAGTCCAACATGGCCACAGCGACCCCGGGGAAGAGTCCGTGCTTCATAGCTTCCAATAGATCATGATATTAATTCAAGTCCCAGCATCACTTCCAATATTTATATCATAATAGCCTCTAAATTCTTCTCATATACTCCAACCTATCTAGATTCAAATTCTTAGCAAGATGCCTATTAGCATAATATTTAAAAAAAATATAATCAACAAAAAAAAAAATCAATTAGATCATTTGTCACTTTTCTTCTATCTTCGTTTTATGAATAAAAAATTAGGTGATTCAGCTAACTACAGTTTAGCTTTACATACCTTGAGAGTAATGATGGCTACTCTATTTGCTGGAGCAGAAGGACAACTTTCCATGGTCCATGTCATTGATTTGAGACGGGGCAAGATACTCTATATTATTAAAGCCAGTCATGTGAGAAAAGAACAAAACAAACCATTCAACGTTCTACCATATAAAATGAAAGTTGTGCATTCTATTAACATGCATTGAATATGTGTATCTTTAATTTTGCAACCATATATAATATAATGTTACACTATAATCATGTGCATGCATCAATTTGAAAGCCAAACACTAATAATATATTATATTACTTAATACAAAAGCCAAATCTTGCATCGAGCAGATCTACATTGTTGTGTGTGTGTGTGTGTGTGGGGGGGGGGGGGGGGGGGACATTCTAATTGACAGATTGGAATTGCAGGTTGAACAATGTTGATTGATGATATTATTATAATTGGTTTAATATCTCTATAAATACAATTACAGTGCAAAATATAAATTAAGTACTATTTACGTAGAATTAGAATTATAAATGTGATTAACGTTAGGTCTGAATGATATTAAAACATCAAGTCTCACAAGAAATAACATAAAAGGAAAATGTAGTCGTGATATAGAGGCCAAGCTGAGAGAGGATTGTCTACAAAAAAATACTAATCTGCATCTTTACACTTTAAGTGAAGCTCTCCTCACCAAGTTCTCTGGAGGATTGGCATCATTTTGAATAGAATTAGATGCAACCTGTGAAGCAACTTCTGGGGTAGAAATCTCGATATCACTATGATTAAAATGCCCATTAATATCATCTTGACGAGGCCAAAGCGGCAATGAAGTCTCAGAGGATGGTAGGGAATTTGGCACACTAGTTTTTAACCGGTAGGTGCCACTGGTACTGGGCAGAGGATGCTGCATAGATGCATACCAAAAAAAAAAACATATCATTAAATGAGAACGAAAAAAATAAAATAAAATTTGATAAATCATGAGAGGGAAAGATAATAACTATGAATAATAATTAGACAAGGGAAATTATTATTTTAACATGAAAGCAAGCAGCGGAGAGGTAGTTCTTTTTCAATGAATATCATTTATATATGTATTACAAAAACCATCTACAACTAGTAAAGTAACTGAAGGATCACATTTTATTAATTTGATCCCAGAAAAGATGGAGCATTTGATGGTAGTCCCTCCTAATCTATAGTTTCTTTCGGGATCGTGTGAGAGAAACAAAGGTTCAAGCTATCTCTGCAGTTTAAAATTGTCATGGATAAGAACTGAATAGAAGTCTAGTACTTAGCATAGTCCCCATACCCCATATCAGGATATGATTTGAACCTATTCTTATAAATTAGCACAAGCTAAAGCTAGAAAACCCCTGTAGAAGATACAATCCTACGAAGCTACAACTGAAGTTCAAAGATTCAACAGCCATCCTAACTATCAAGTATCATCTAATTATGCTCAAGCATGTCCTTTCAGTAAATCAGTAGCAAACACACATGTACTTCTGAATATGTAAATTTAAGCAATAACCAATTATTAACTCCCAACAAAAAATACCAAGTCTGATTTTGTTCAAGGAGTTCAAAAGTAAACCTGTTCTCTTGATATTTCCTCCCTCCATTGATTCTGATATTTCTGGAGCAACAATACAAGAATGTTTTGTAGATCAAGTGCTAGATCAAGCGGAAACAGCTTCAAGAGATCATCCCCACTGAAGTTCTCATGCACAGTTTTTCTGATAAGTGAACGAAGGCATGCCAAAACCTATAGTCAGATATATTATTCACATCATTTACATGTCAAAATTACTTAGAAAAATTATCAATTATATAAGCATTTCAATACAGCTCAAGAATACCAAAAAAAGGAATGTAAAAATTAATTAATTAATACATAATAGTACAGACTTGCGAAGTTGTATTATAACCAGACCATGCACCACTCAAACAAAAACACATTAACAAGCTTCAAGCAATGTGTCTTTAACCCTAAGACATTGTTTGGGAGTTGGCAGGTTAATGGAGGTGAGAGTTACCTAATGAAAAGGAAAGGGAAGGGATGGAAATGAAGATTAAAAGTTGAACTTATTTGGGAGTTTATGGAATGTACATGAGAGTTAAAAGGTCATCTATCATTAGAAATTTCCATTATTCCCGCTAACCCCCAATTTGGAGGTTAAAGTTAGCCATTGTAAAATGTTAGCTCCCATTAACCTTCATTAGCACTCCAAAAACACCTCCAAAACAAGTTTAATCTAATATTTTAGATTCCATTACTTCCATTAACCTCTTCTAACCTCCTACCAAACAATGGCTACGAGTGGCCGAATGCTCTCCGTTTTTGTTATGATATGCATTACTGATTTACAGTTGACCGTCCAACTACTTTAACAACGAAAAGCTAATTATCACTGATTAAAACCCAAAAATAGAAAGAAAAAAAGAAAAAACTAAAATGGGAAGAAGTTTACTGGATCGAGCTCGCCGAGAGAAGGCAGATTGAGGAGAGACTGGAAATGAGACTTCTCTGGAAATCGGAGACCGGTTCTCCTTGATTTCCATAAAGTTGTGAGTATTTGATCGAGTGATTCCTCTGAATTGATCGGCGACAACTTATATAGTTGCAAGTAAAGCGAATCTTCCATTTTTCTGCCTCTTTCTTCTTCTTTTCTGCATCTTTCACACAGCTGACTGCATTTATGGCACGTGTTTTGCACACGCACCCTAATATTAATAGCTAAAGACTTAGCCTTTGTTTGGGAGTTTGGAGGTTAATGGAGGGGAGAGTTAAAGGAGATAAAGGGAAGGGAAGGGAAGTGATAGAATGGAAAGTTAACAATTAACCTTGTTTGGGAGTTTATAGGATGTAAATGAGGTTAAATGTTTAACCTTGTTTGGGAGTTTAAATATGGAGGGGGAGGAAGGTTAAATTTACTCTGCAGAGATAAGAAATTTAAAAAAAGTTTACGTTACTCCCATTAACCCCCAATTTGGAGGTTAGAGTTTGGAGGTTAGAGGAAGTAAACATTTAACCACATTAACCTCTATTTACTCTCAAAAAATAACTCCCAAACAAGGTTAACTCAATACTTAACCTTCCATTACTCTCATTTACTCCCATTAACCTCCTCCCAAACAATGGCTTAATAAATTAGGGTAAATAATTATAGGGTTAATTACAAAAATGGGTCAAATGGGAGGCTCATTTACATATTTAACCCATTTACTCAATGTACTACACATCTAGACTGATTTTGTGTGACTTTTCCATAATACCCTCAATATTTACGTGCGGCTGTCTTCCTCCCGTCTGACTTCGCAGAGGTTAGCATATGCGAACCCTGCAAGCTAAATATGCGAACTCTGCGAACCCTGCGAAGCTAAATATGCGAATTCTGCGAACCCTGCGAAGCTAAATATGCGAAGCCTGCGAAGCTAATGTTTGGTTTAGTTGATGATTTTAGTTAGCATATGCGAAGTCTGCGAAGCTAATGTTTGGTTTAGTTGATGATTTTAGTTAGCATATGCGAAGCCTGCGAAGCTAATGTTTGGTTTAGTTGATGATTTTACTTAGCATATGTGAAGCCTGCGAAGTGAATGTTTGGTTTAGTTGATGATTTTAGTTAGCATATGCGAAGTCTGGATGTGTTTTTAACAAAATTCGCTAAGTGGTATATAACAAAAAATGGCAAACAACAACGGATTCTAACATTATTTAACAAAAAAATCAGAACATAGATGAATACACCAACAATAATTCAGTAAGATTTATAGAATTAGGCATTTTCTCTGCGTTTTCCAATCTTCCGCCTCACGGAACGAGGTTGTTGTTTGCTCTAAAATCGCCATATTTCTTCCCTTTTCTCTGTTGTTCGCCTTCTTCCTCGTCTTTTCTCTCACTGTTCACCTTCTTCTACCGTCTGTTCACATTCTTCCTCTTCTTTGCTCTCACTGTTCACCTTCTTCTACCATCGTTCACCTTCTCTCACCGTCATTCGCCCTAAAATCGCCCTCTCGTTTTTCCTCTACCGCCGTTCGCTTCCCTTTTCTCTCACCGGAGTAGGAGTTGCTGGAGAATGCCGTCAAACAACAACGGATTTTGCAGGTTAGATCCCTATGGAAGGAGGATGAGCCATTTTGGGTGAAGAGGAAACCGTAAGGAAGAGGAAGAGGAAGAGGAAGAGGAAGATGAAAGATTGGGGGTATTATGGGAAAGTCACACAAAAACAGTCTAGATATGTAGTAGGTTGAGTAAATGGGTTTAATATATAAATGGGCCTTCCATTTGACCTAGTTTTGTAATTTTTCCATAATTATAAGGTCTTTTTACCTGATACACTACTTAGTCCCTGTATTTTTAGAAATAATTATATAGTCTCCCAATTTTTGTTTTTGTTAACTCCTTAGTCCTTATATTTGGGTCAATGGTCAAACTATACTAAATAAACTTTAAAATACCAAAATTATCCTTTACTTTGTGTTTTAATAATAAAACATCTATTTTTCTTATTTTATAGTTTTTTTCTCTTTTTTTCTATATAATCACAACCTCTCCAATATAAAGTAATTGATTTTTTTTATGAACATACTTACTTCATTAGATGAAAAGAGTACAGATACAATAACAAAATCACAAGGAATAAAATCCTAACAAAACCACAAAGGGACGAAATTGACTACAAATAGCATGAAAAGCTCATAAAAGGTATAAAAAAAACAAAAAAAAACAATGAAACATATACTTATTGGAAATCAAAATCCGCAGAACAGCAACCGCAATCCGATCTTCATCATTCAGACATTTTCGAATATTTGGATCAGAGTCCTTTCTTTTGTTGCAACCACGTAGACCTATTGATCCACATATAAAATAAATCATTTCCACACTTGCTAAATTCGAAAAAGATATAAATAAAAGAATGTTTGAGAGCAGATACTATTGAGACAGATATAGAAATCTGTAAAAATATATAGACACTGAATAAGAAAAACAACAAAAAGAACACACAATCTAACTCGGTGGAAGGAGGAATAAGGAAAATTCCTTCTTCCTCCTCAAAGTAGATCCGCTTTGATTTGGGAAGAGAAGAACAAGAATGATTGAAGTTGTTTTTTTTTTCAAGAGAAACTGTTGTTGAAAAACTGAATACAATTAGTAAAGTAATTGATTTATTAATTCTTATATAATTATAGAACTTTAATTTAATAACGTAAAATTTATTGACTGAAAAATGAATGAAAAATATTTCAAAAATTTATTAAAACAGGAGTAAGACTATCATTATAAAAAGTTTTTACAATTCTAATAAATTTTACCGAATGAAGAAAAAATATATAATTTTAAAAAAATATAATAATATTTAATGTAGTTTAAAGGCATTATATTAAAAAACAAAGATAATTACAATTTAAGAAAATTAATTATACAGTTTTTTAAGTATATTAATTTCGGTGTATATGTAGTTCAAAAACTTTATTAAAATTAATTATATTAAATTTGAAACTAAAAGATAATTTTTTATACATATAACTAGGGGTAATTTTGGACTTTCATTTACAAAAACAAATAGAAGGATTAAAGAATTGATTAAGATAAAACTTAAGGACCTTATAGCAATATGATGGACTTACTAGCGTGTTAAGTACAAACATAAGAACCTTATAATTATTTATCCAATAAATTATTAGAGTTTCTCAATATTACACTTACGAGCCTTTTTCTAAAAAACACCTTAGAGCAGCTATAGTGCCAAATATACACAAATAACCCACATAAATAACATATCACTATACTACTCTCTTACTTTTAATTTTTGTGGAATCTATTTATCATAAAACATTACAAATTTACTCAATTAATATATAATTAATAATTTTTACCCAACACAATAATTTTTATCCAAGATAATATTTATTCAACAAAATAATTAACTCAATATTAAATATATTATAAAATAAAATCCATAAAACAACTTCATTTAAAATACATAATATTACATAAAACATAATTAATGACATTACAAATCAAATAAAAGAAACAATAACATAATTAAAGAAAATCATACTTCGACTCGATGTGTGCGCAAATTTTTTTGTGTCGTAACAGTTGCCCAGCATTCATTCCCAAAGTATCTTTGTCGAGAATTTCGAAATCTTTTTGTTTCATTTGTTGTTCATGAATCCGAAGAAAATGTATCCATTGTTGCACTAAATTTTGGTTTGTTTTAACTTTTTGCAATAGTATTTCTTTATAAAATTCCTCATCTATATTTTGACAAGATCCACTCGCTTTTTTTTCCTTTTGACGCTTTCTGGCCTATTGGACGTTGAGGAAACGATTGATCGTTGCCACTTTCACTTGCTGAACTGTATTGTCCCGATGCAGAAAGTTTCGTTCTTTTTGAGGAGCCTCCATCGTATTGTTTTTCTTCAAAAGCGAGCCATTTAGGTTCATTTTTCATTATTTCCCAACAATGAACAAATGATTATTTGGAGCTATATCTTTGAAGGTAGAGTTGTTCGGCCTTCTCAATAATTTGTGCATCAGAATGTGATAGGGACGTTTTGTCCCTATCTTTTTAGCGTGATTTACGGTTTATTTTGAGCTAATAATTAAGTTTAATTACAAAAATAAATGTGTTTCGAATAAATAATAAAATAATAATAAAAATGGTGTTTTTAATAATTTTCTCATTTCTTTGATTAATTTCAGAAAAATAAAGCATCAAGTAATCTCGGTGTTTATAGTCGTGTTTTGCAGGTTCGGGATAAACGCACGAGACGTAAAGAACAAAAGAAAGAATGGTCAAATTTCAGCCTTGCACCACGCAGAGCGTGCCACGTCATTGAGCAGTTCCCACTAATTCACGGCAGTCAACCTGATCTATATCCCAAGTCAATGGAGTCTACGCGGAGCGTAACCTAGAGTACGCGGAGTGTGTAAAGTGTGAAACAGTTGACAAAGTTCCAGTACCTCAAACACGCGAAGCGTGCCCTGAAAGACGCGGAGCGTGAAGGAGTGATAATTCAGAGATGAGTTCCAGTAGCTCAATCACGCGGAGCGTGGCTGAGTCAACGCCTTTGGGTCCAGTCTACGCATATGTGAAATCTGCAACGAAGTGAGAAAAGGCAAAACACGCAAAGCGTGCCATGTGAAATCAACAGATTTAGTGTGAATTCCTCCCAAGACTTATGTATTTACGATTTTACCCCGAGCTTGATGTGTATAAATAAGAGTGTTTATCACTCATTTTAGCATTCAGAATTTATGTAATAAAAACTATATCACCTTGAGAGCTTGTGTATTTCTTCCGTCACGCCGTCGAAGTTCCGTTCCATCCGCATCCACCAAGCTCGAGAGTTTCACCTCCAAGTCCTAAGAGACGACTTTAAGTCTAGTTAGCTAGTTCTAAGGGTTGATTCTTCTTCCCTTTCTACTTGTTAATTGGCTTGTACTCTTTCTATGTACTAGGCTTGGTTGTATTCCATATTTACGCGTTCCACATTTATAATATATGATTTACAATTTCGGTTTCACTATACGTGTTATTATTTATTGCTTGTTTTGATACTTATAATTGATTATTGTGTAGGTCGCTTACGAGCTTCGAAATTCACTAGGATTCACATAGGTGTTGCCTTACCGGAGTTGACAATCCGGAAACCGTAGGAATTGACGAGCCACGGAACTTACGGGCCCTAGTTTCTGATCCTAAGAGTTAGAGTCGCCTTAAGGGGAAATCACGACCCTAGAATCTCATAGAGTTGTTCGGTCTATAGATAGTCGTCTTTGCAAGAGTAAATTATTAATCGTATATGTTTCGAATTGTTTGCCATATGTTATAACTTATCACTACCTGTAACACTTTATTAGAGTTTGAGTTACATAAGTCTGTTTCACCATAGTTTAGGAGTAGTTTGTAGTTGTCACCAAACTCAAGTCAAAAGTATTCACCGCTTAGATAACGTGTAGAACCGAGTAGTTTAATACTTGTAGTTATAAATCCCGTGGATTCGATACCCGGTCTTAACCGGATTATTACTTGATACGACGGGGTACACTTGCCCCTACGTAGCGTCTAGCAGAGTTGAAGCACGTAGAAAAATCTTAATCGTAACACACACACAATAGTTTACCGCTCTACTGTAGGCGCACCGCATCAGAATGGCCGCTCGGTTTCAAATGAACAATCTTGGCGTAACACCCAACAAAATGAGAAACTGTTTTACTAATTTTCTAAAATTTAACGGAATCCGTATTTTCTTTTGGTAAACAAGGACATTCTGGCTTATACATGTTGAATTGATTGGTGATTCACTTTCAAAAATCACTGAGCCGTTGATCCGTACCAACAACTTCATCGTTTGCAATTGATAACCAAGTATTGCATAAAAAAAATCAAATGTAGTATTCCACTTAAATCTCGGCGTTGAACCGACCACTGGTTGTGCCTAGGTTTCGGTTACCTCAATGACTTCATCGTTTGCAATTTGAACTGGCCTAGAATGCTCCATTCATTTAGTTTCATTAATAAAAGGGCCACGATGATAGTTTTGGAGGTTTGGTGGATATTGCATATACGGGTAGTATTGGGAGTTCGGCGGATATTACATATACGGATCATAAAAGGATCGTGGTGTAGGCCTAATCGGAGGATTTTGTGTTTTGAGATACTGAGTGTTTGGAACCTGAGAATAATATTAACTAAAATTATCTTGATTATTCTCCATTTAGAAATAAAATGTAATTGAAATTGAGATAGAATAAGAAAATAAGTGTAGTAATAAATGAGAAATTATAGTGTATTTATAGTGTTAATATGAAATTTTACAGTTGTTGAATACAAATTTTGAAACAAATATAGAAGTTACTCGTTTATTATTATTGTTGTGAATATATAAAAGCATTATATATATATATATGACATTACTGTTATCAATATTTGATAAGGTTTTAAAATATTAAAAAAATAAAAATTTGTAGTTCCAATGCATTTGCAGAGTGAATTAATTGATTGTTATTACTTTTGGTAACTTACTAATTACAATAACAATGCTTATAATGGTTGGTAACAATTTGTTTGGAAAAGTAATAAGCAAAAAGATCCACTAAAGTTGCTCTTATATAGTTTCATGAATTTTAATAAAACTTAAAAGATTATTTTATTAGACTCTAAATTAAATATTGAGCAGTTTTTTTTAGTCAAAATCCAATTTAAATGCTCCCATAGGTAGGAGCCTGACCATCTAAAGTCAAAATCATCTAATTTTTCACTAATAAAAATTATTATAAGTGTAGTTATTGTGCATCTATTACAATATACTAAATTTGTAGATAATAGTGCTTATGTGTATCTCTTAGAATTATTTATAGCTGATGTGTCAATTTCTTAAAATATTTTAATTATTCTTCTTTACGCCTACTTTTCTTCTTTGCCTTGCATAACGATAGTATAACTGTTTCAAAAAAGCTACCCACGTTCTGAATCTACCATGTTTCTTTCACTTTTCTTTCCTAAAACCGCTTACACTCTATAACAGTTTCCCAATGCATGTTCCTTCCTCTTTTATCTACTCAATTCTCGGTTCAAAAGTTCTCTCAGCGTTCCTTCCCTCCCATTTCCTCAATCTCAATCATCACTGAACTGCTTACCGCTATTAATCCATCTCTCTCAATTTCTCTCCCCCTCAATTAGAATATTCTGTCCGTGCATTTTCATATTCTGGGTGACAAGAACGATGAATGGTGGATGGGAGAAGATTAGGTCGCGAAACGAGCTTGACCGATCGTACTCAGACGGTTCGACTAGGCCGCGTCCAGCCTCAGGCTCTTGGTCACTAAATTCTATCTTTCGATAGAGTTTGGTACGCCAATCTTCTATCCCTTTTAATTATTCCAATTTCACATTTTTTATGGGTTTTATGCTTATGCAGACAATGTGTGTGTTGTTGTTGAGCAAGCTAGAAGGGATTACAGATTGATATCAATATGCAGGTTTGTATTGAAGATTTTTCCAATCACTTTTCAAAATTTATTGAACTTTAATTATTGATTTAACTTTATTGGCTGAAATTTAGGGTTTCAAAGTAATGAATTGATTTAGTAAACTTTATAGCTTAATTTTAGAATGTATGATAAGATAATTGGTCTTAGTTGTTGAGTTTGGAATTATCTTTTGAATTTTTAAACATTTGGGGTCTGGTATATTCTTTTTTTTTTTTTTTTTTTGCTGATTACATATTTTTGAACTGTCTGGTTATAGACTAAATATTAGGTTATATTGCACGGAAATAGTCAAGGGCACAGGTACAAAACGGACACTGGGAAACTTATTTCTAAAACATAATCTTCGTATAATAGTTTTCAAACAAAATCAGACATAAACATAAAATGAACATGGACACAATAAAAATGCCATGTTATTATTTGAATTGAGAACCTTGGTTGGTTGAATCATATGGCTTTATTTGAGATGTAATCAAATTATGTACCGATTTCAATTTTGAGTACGTATTGGGCTAAATATTCGCATGACTCATCGCTATTAATTATTGTAAGTAGTTCAGATTAGTTCACTCCAATTACGTTGAAAATTGCAGGCTTTCTAGACTGAATTTATTATATTCTTCTAATTGTTTGGGAAATTAGACAACTATCGTTAAAAACAGTTATATCCCTGGGAAAAAATAATGAATCCAATAAAAACATAAAATTTGTTTTAAATGGTCTCAAGCCTTTTGTAATTTTTTACAGGATAGTTTATATTTACTTTACAGGACAATTTGAGTGTTGATTTCACTTTTTTCTATGGTTTGGATCTCTAAAGTAATACCAATTGACAAAATGCTCAAAGAATCACGAAAGTGCATGTCTACAAAGTCACATTTTGAAATTTTTTCAAATTTACTTATATTCTGAATTTAATTTGGTACATTTTGAATAATCCAAGGTTCTAATACAATTGAAATATCCACCTATAAGCCAGGGGCAAGTGATTGATTCCCCCAGCTGTTCCATTTCCTCAAAAAACTGTCTTTTAAAATGCATCTGGGGTCTGACGTAGACGCCCGTAAATAAAAAGGAATTATTTCGACAATTGTCCGTCTGGACAGTCACTTTACAGTGGATGAATTGAATATTCTTCAGCAGAACCTCAACTTTGGTCATCTCGGCATCCCAAAACATCCATTATCCACCACTAAACCCCTCTGCTTCGACTAACTCCACATTGGGGAGCTTAATTTGATTCCCAATCCTCAGTGCACGATCTCCGGAGATCCTAGTTTCCAGTAAACAAAGTATAGAAGGTCGATGGATATGAACCATGTGCCTTAAGGCTCTCTGAAAGGCAGTGCCACCGGCACCGAAACAGTTCCATGTTATAATCTTCATAATAGCTGAAAACCAACCACCACGTAACCCTAAGCTTAAACACACAGAGGCTGGTTCGCCTCTGTATTTCTTGCAACCTCCTCATTGTCTCTCTTGCTTCTATCACGCCCAGCAGATCGGTCCCGAAGTTTCTGAATCAGCCTCTCGTTACCCTTGAGGGCTGGCCCTTCTATATGTGCTCTATTAATATCCACTTCACCTAAAACCTGTTGAAATTCCGACTCAAAGCGAATTCGTTTCCCCCTTCCTGATGCCGTGGTCGCGTTTTCAAAGGTTTGTTTTTCCCCAATTCAATTTCCATTGTATCCATCCTTAGTTCAGCAAATCTGTTCAAACTTGCTTTTATCGCTTTCCCATTGTTTTCTTTATCCTGTGTGTCTAACCGTGTAATCGCCTTCCCTTTGTTTATTCTTCCCATGCTTGATTGTTGGTTTGCCCTCTCCACACTTCCCCCTGCTTGTTGTCCAAAGCCTCGGAACTCAACCTCATTGGATGGTTGCTTCTCCTGTTCCACAATCTCTGTAAACGGGCTTGCCAATGCCAGATTCCAGGCGTCCTCATAGCCTTTAGCATTAAATCCTCGTCCTGATGTGCGTGGGTTGTACTTCCTCCTCGATACTATCATCCATGAGCCATATGTCTCCATGCGCTCCTTATGTGCAGGTCTCGCATCAGAGTCGACTTTATCCGGAACTACTTCTGAGTTCTCCTTGTCGCTTTCAGTGCTCAAATCTCCCACCTGCATATCACTTGTAACAGCCGCTTCTTTCGCAGGAATTGCACTTGGCCAGCTGCACTCTGACCGGAGGTGTCCGTATCTTCCACAGTGGTTGCAGGCAATATGAAGCCTCTCATATTCAACCCTTTATGTTTCTCCTTCCAGCTCAAACTACGCAACTAGGGGTTTTAACAAGTCAATCTCCACGCAAACCCGAGCAAACTGGCCCCTTATTTTCTTGGCTGTATTTTCATCAACACGAACCGGCTTCCCTACTGCCGCTGCAAGCCCTAGTAGAACATCTTCGTCATAATAGAGTATTGGTAATTGGGGAAAACGAATCCATACCATCGATTTCTCAACACACGCGTCCGAAGGGTTGAAAGAGGAAGACCATGTACGAACAATCGGATAGTTCCCTTGGACCAGCCATGGTCCGTCATTGATTACATGGTTTCTATCAAGGTCATTATCGAATTGCACCAGATGGAATCCTTCCCCTAAATCCATCATGCTGAAATCAGCCATCGGCTTCCACATCTCTAAGGCTCGCTTTTGGAGTGCTGCATATCCCAAGTTCCTTTCTAGCAGCTTGATGACTAATGCCTTCTCCCAGGGTTTTGCTAATTTCAGCTTTAGTTCCGGGTCAATTGTAACTTTTGGGTGCAGGGGGTTGTCCTCATCAATCATGATTCACACCAAGCCAGCAGCACAGAAGTTCGTATGGTTCCGAGGCAGGGAGAATTGCGATTTCCCAGCCGCAATATCTTTCCCAATATTATCAGAACCGGAACGGACATCAAACCAGATTGGTGACTGGGTCATGGGTCACTTGGTCGGACCGGATGGCTCGGATTGGTCGAACCGGATGACATAATAAATAAATAAATAATATTTATATATATTAAATATATATAATTAATTTAAAACTATTTTTATAAATTATTGATAACAACCCAAATTATTCTTGAATAAGGAATAAGGGAAAATTAATAGAAATAATGGCAAACCATTATTCCTTCTAAAAGAGATATTTATGCATGATTAATGTGGAATTAATGATAATTAATGCAGGGGCGAATATGCAAATAATGAGGAAAAGGAAGGAGTCTCTAGCATTATGCCACGCCATGTGGACCATGGCGAGATACGCCATAACGAGATACGCCCGATGAGAGCGAGTAGCGGAGACCCGCTATAGCTCTCAAGGAGAGCGTACATACGCCTTGACGGATCAAAGAATACGAAAAGGCGCCTTTATTACCATCCATGAATGGGAATAAATACAATTAAATGGCAATTAATAGCCATTAAATGGGAATAAAGACTTGACTGTTCGAATACCTCAACTCTGAGGGTTTCAATGCTAAATACTGGGATTAATGGAGAATTGATAGCAATTAAAGACGAGTAATGACACGACTCTTCACCTGCTTCCCCATTAATGCTGAAGGTTACAAAAACCTATATAAATACCCCAGCTTCCTAGGATCAAAGGTACACTTACTGATTCTCTACTTTTGTGCTTACAGTTTATTCTCAGAAATATTACTGACTTTGGCATCGGAGTGTCTCCGGCCGATCCCAACGGCGCCTCACAGGGAAGTGCTCTGATCAAGGATTTTTCCACAAGTTATCAATTGGTGCGATGAGCGTGGATCTCTAACAAACAGAAGATCACAAAATCTTGATTGTATAGAGTTTCACAAAGAACAAAACAATGGAGTCAACAAAATAGAAATCACAATCTCAAACTTTGGCTCAATCGGTACCACAAATCTATCCAAAGATACAGTTCTCCATATATTGGTGGGAAAGAGTTTTCTACATTAAATCTGGAATTTTATAATGAAAAAGATAAGTTTCCTCCCCTTTCTTATTCCATTTTTAATTAAAGAAAATTGAGATCCCTCACTCTTATAAAGTGCTATGAATATCATTACATGTTATTATGATAAATCTAATAAACTGTGAAAGATGAAGTCATAGACACAAACCTTTCATTAAATCTTGCATGCTTACTATGCCCTCATATTTTTATGCATGACAAGTGTAATATGATATTATCATTGAATTAGTACAAACGCATGTATAAGACCTGTAATCTTGGGATTTACAAAAAAAATCATCCATTCAATGTGATTTTGTCATTTGATATTAAAATATCATAAAAGGGCTCATGTAATTACAAATGATTTAGATCTGGTCGGTCTTTTGGATGAACATGCATATAACTATTAGAAGAAATTACAAAAAAAATCATATTTGGTTTTTCCTTGTACAATTCACCATCTATATATGGCTTTTCTCCTATATAGTACTTTTAATATCAAAAATTCATATTTTTGAATATTGTTTTGTCAAACAGTTATTTCATTCCTTTTTTTTTACAAGGATGTGTCTATTCATATAAAAACTGTTTATTTGACATTGTTAGAATTTCTGTTACCAACACAAGAGACTTGAAAATATTGAGTCTATTTGTAATTATCCTGTAATTGTCCCTAACTATTAAGGCCATTATGGGCTGATGAATTACCAAATTTGATAAATAAAACTTTCATGTCCTGAGCTAACTACAAAATAGTGCAAGTGTCGGTTTCGGATCAGAACATTAATTTATGCAAAATTCTTAGGATATACATGAGAATTCCTTAAAGATTGGAGGATTGTATGTGAAGGTATGTGAGAGTGAATTTTGAGTAATTTTCCTTACACTCCAAATTGGAGGAGAATCATGGTACATGTATTTTTCTTCCAAAATTACCCTTTCTCTTTTATTTTATTCGTACAAATGAAATGATATAAGAGTAATTTTATATATAACTATATTATTAAATCATCACTTACCTTTCTTTAATTACACCTCATTCAAATGAGGCTTTAATGATCTGTGAATGCCATTAATGTATGGATGCACAATATTAATTGCAAGTAAATAAGAACTATGTAAGATATCTTACCCAATATAGAATGTCATAACTTTTATGACGTTTAAAATAAATATGCTATCTTGGATATTAATGCGCATTGAAATACAAAAGGACATTATTCTTAAACCATTCTCATTATGGTTATTTATTAAGAATTCATTATGATATTCATGTGCAGTAGCAATCTTTATGGTTATGACCGTTATACGTGATATTATTATTAAAACAAGCACGATTAAAATTCTATTATGAATTTGTTTGACATATAATATTTACTCGGTTTTATCCTTTGACTAAGCTCATTCTAGAGTCAGGGAGCAACGTGAAGGAATTATTAAGTTGATTCCAAGATGAACTAAAAATTCCATAAAGAGACATTGCATTATACATGATATTTGCCAACAAGGTCAATGCAAACAGTCTTTTGCTATGAAGTATGTTCCGTGGATCAAGCCACTGATCCCCAAGGTAAGTGAATATAGCTTTTATGCTTTACCACAATCTTTTAATAATGGACAGGGTATGCCCCACTTCTGGAGTTCTTTCAGTGCTAACCCACAGGTACAAGGGAATTGCTAATAATGCAACCAGTGCCAAACACTAGCATGAAAAATAAAGCTCAATCCAGAGAAGTGTATATTCAGAGTCACTTCAGAAAAATTCCTTGACTATGTCATTAGCAAAAAAGGAGTTAGAGCAAATCCAGATAAAGTAAAAAGCCCTGCGAGGAAAAAGGTGAAAAGAGCGCCTAAATAAAAGCCATGCGAGGAAAAAGGTGAGAAGAGCGCCTAAATGAAAGCCCCACTATGGGTGAGAAAGATCCAGAGGTTGAACGAGCGGATCATCGTACTAGAAAGATTGTCAACAAGCATATATCAAGGTATAAAACAATTCTTAGCAGAACCACCCTTGATGAGCAGACCAATCTGAAGGGGAAACCTGCATTTGTATCAATCTGTCATGGATAAAGCTATGTGCACCGTGGTTATTCAAGAAGAAGAAGGTCAGCAGTTCTCCATCTATTATGTTAGCAAAATGTTGAAGGATGCGGGGACAAGATATTCGAAGCTAGATAAAATGGCTCCCACGATTGTGACAACATCCATCCGCGTTAAACCATAGCTCCAAACATAACCTCAACATGATCGAGATCAAGATCAAGAGCCGGCTTCACCATCATGATTCAACATTGAACACACGAATGATGAGATTGAAAGGCGAGTGCATGCCGCTCTGGATAGACAAGAGAATAATGTAGAAAGATACGCCATCCAGTTAACAGGAATTCGCCATTCACAGCGCGAATCATGGGGTACGAGGCAGAAAAATGATTAAAGCTTCCAACTTGCCATAATATAAAAGAAAAGAATCAATATAAGCGGGACATTACATATCCCGAACCCAAAGGAGGGGAGCATGTAACCGTTGGAAGAAACGCCAATGCGTACTACAGGTTGGCCACCACACTGAAGCTTGCTGGGAGCTGGCAAACTAGATAGCTTTGTCCAGAATAACAAATAACAAGACGACAAGTAGAAGACAGATCCCAAAAAGAAATTCAAAAGTGTCATTAATGTCATAGCAGATGGACCAGTGTATCAGCCACCCGTGGAAAAAGCAAAAATATCCGTTCTGGATAAAACATCCCTCAATTGCCCCTTTTGCAGAAACAGGTCCAGTAATCTCTCCACATACAGATGCATTTACAATTGAAGGATGGGAGATGAAATGAAGCGAGTAATGGTAGACACGGGCAGTTCTTGCAATGTCATCACCATAGGTGCATTCGCCAAACTCAAGGTTGATCCGATCCAAATAGAAACAACCATTGTTGACATCATGGGAGTGATAGGTCACACTATCCGGACCAATGACCAGGTAACTTTGGAATGCAAGCTGACGGATGATGATCAAGCATGGATTGGTGATCTGGAGTTCTCTATTATGAATGGACAATCAGCTTATAACATCATTCTTGGGCGGCCGTTCATCTCAGAGGTTGCAGCCCTAATTTCCATCCGTCGTATGGCAATGTACATTCCCACCAGCAAAGGAGGAATAATGATTAGCGGGAACCAAAAGGCGGTTCAAGAGACCTACTCGGCGTCACTATCGATCCGCCCATAATTTAAAGATGACGAGGTTGAGGAAGATGAACTTGTCACTACAGCTTTGGGCGACATAGAAACGCTCCTTATTGCTGATGGAAAGCGGGTGCAAATCGCCAAAGGATTAAAACCCGAGATCAAGGAGGATGTTACGAAAGTTCTCATTGAGTTTGAAAGCCTATTTGCATAGGAGAATGAGATCCCCACAGGAGTAAGCCCAGATATGATTACTCATAAGTTAAACATCATTAAGGATGCGGTTCTAGTTGCTCAGAAAAGACAGAACCATAGGCCTAAAAATCAGTATTTTTACGTATTCTTATATGTGCATTAAACTGTTATAGTATCCTATATTTTATAATTTATTCTTTCTCGCCATACTTCTTATATTCATTTGCCTAGCTTTTATTCCTGATATACGCCCAGTGGCTGGCGAATGAAAAGTTCCACAGACGGATCAATTACCTCAAAGATAGGACAATTGATCCCCATCACGGGCGGATCCCCTTTCCACAAAGATAAGAAGCACAGACCCTCAGGAGCTTTCAAATGAGCTCAACTCTCTCCTCAAAGACAGGAACAATATTGGTCACCATCAAAAGCGGGTTAAAATTATCTCAAACATGAGAAAATTACACCCTAAACTTTCTCCTCAAAGATAGGAGAACAATAATCTCAGCGGCGGATCGATCTACCTTAAAGATAGGAAACGATTGATCGTCGTCAGAGACAGAGTTAAAACATTTCTCAGACGTGAGAACTTTACACTCTCAAAGACTCTTCCCAAAGAAGAGTCTCAAGACCTGGCGGCGGATCGATTCACCTCAAAGATAGGAAGCAAATCGATCGCCTAAGGCAGCTTAACTTCCTCACCAGGAATAAAAGCTTCTAACCTTCACAAAGGTTCACACATTGGGGTACGGTTGGCCACCTACCCTAAACAATCGGAGAAATCCTAAACCAGATTCTAAAAAGTTACTTGCTAAAAGATATAATGCATTAGTAAAAATAGTTCTGGAAAGAAAAGAGTTCATCTCTAAATAATGAAGCCTCGTCTTCATCCAAAATAATGAAGCCTCGTCTTCATCCAAATAATGAAGCCTCGTCTTCATCTCTAAATAATGAAGCCTCGTCTTCATCCAAATAATGAAGCCTCATCTTCATCTCCAAATAATGAAGCCTCGTCTTCATCCAAGTAATGAAGCCTCGTCTTCATCTCCAAATAATGAAGCCTCGTCTTCATCCAAGTAATGAAGCCTCGTCTTCATCTCCAAACAATGAAGCCTCGTCTTTATCAAAGTAATGAATTCACGTCTTCATCATAGAAATAACGAAGTCTCGCCTTCACAAATGCAAAGTAAAAACACTTTGGAAAATGAGTAAAGGCTAAAAAGGCAAGTGCCTAGAGTGCCAAAACCCTCCACAAAATGCACAAAAGTCCCTAAATGGCTGATCATTCTTATTGATCTTTAAGGTCGGGTCATTCTCCTCAATATGGCAGAACTAAAGAAAAAAAGTCCCTAAGGCGAATCATAATCCTATGCGGTAGGAACAAATGGTCCCATAAAGGGCGGGTTATTCCATTTCTAAAAGAAATATAACTCTCAAAAAGCCCCTAGAGGCTAACAATGGATACAGCTGACCACCTATTCACGAAGAAGAAGAAAACCCCTAAAAGTGCATCATATCCATATATGATCCCATCTAGGGCGGGTCCACTTTCCTCCAAGATGGAAAAATAAAACACCATTTAGACAGCCCTAAAGAGCTTTTTATACCTTTAGGGGGGCTTCTGATAACAACCCAAATTATTCTTGAATAAGGAATAAGGGAAAATTAATAGAAATAATGGCAAACCATTATTCCTTCTAAAAGAGATATTTATGCATGATTAATGTGGAATTAATGATAATTAATGCAGGGGCGAATATGCAAATAATGAGGAAAAGGAAGGAGTCTCTAGCATTATGCCACGCCACGTGGACCATGGCGAGATACGCCATAACGAGATACGCCCGATGAGAGCGAGTAGCGGAGACCCGCTATAGCTCTCAAGGAGAGCGTACATACGCCTTGACGGATCAAAGAATACGAAAAGGCGCCTTTATTACCATACATGAATGGGAATAAATACAATTAAATGGCAATTAATAGCCATTAAATGGGAATAAAGACTTGACTGTTCGAATACCTCAACTATGAGGGTTTCAATGCTAAATACTGGGATTAATGGAGAATTGATAGCAATTAAAGACGAGTAATGACACGAATCTTCACCTGCTTCCCCATTAATGCTGAAGGTTACAAAAACCTATATAAATACCCCAGCTTCCTAGGATCAAAGGTACACTTACTGATTCTCTACTTTTGTGATTACAGTTTATTCTCAGAAATATTACTGACTTTGGCATCAGAGTGTCTCCGGCCGATCCCAACGGCGCCTCATAGGGAAGTGCTCTGATCAAGGATTTTTCCACAAGTTATCAATTATATATATCCAAAACAAATTATAAACAACTTTTGGTTTGTTACTTGAACTTAAATATATAACGGATAAATAGAATTTATAATAACTTGAAATTGTTGGCGATATTTTCGAAATACCCCAATTTTCAACCTTGATACGCGTTTGCGGGGATTAAAAATGGTAAAAATAATGCGGGCGTGCCAGAGAAGCTAATTCTCAAAGGGTAAAATGGTAATTGAATAAAATAAATAAATAAAGTGCGCCTAAATTACTTGAATTCTAAACGAAAAGCGATTGACGACTGTTACAAGGACTGAAAATAAAAACAACGGTCTTAGGCCCCGACGTTACTTGACAGGTCGGTCGGAAAAATAATTTTTAAATATAAGTACCAAAAAATAAAGTAATAAAATGACACAAAAATATAATTTTTTTAATTTTCTTTTATATTTTTATTGATTTTGTAAATATTTTTCAATGTTTTTTGTATTACAAATCATAATAAAGCATGAAAATTACAACTTAAAAAGAAATAATAACTTTAAAGCTAGAAATGTAAATAAGTCACAAAAACAAATATGTACGGGATGAAATGAAATTAATCGATCTCCTTGATGTCGTTGGGATGTGTGAAATTGAGGATTGGACCTCCAAAAAATCGGCTCGGGGGATGTTGCGTTGTCCGAGTAGTGCTGGGCGAATTTGAAGTAATTCGGAGAGTTCAGGGACTTGAGCAAAAATTTACCACCAAGTCAACAGCAAAATGGGACTAAATTGATGCTTTTGTGGGACTTTCGGGCCCAATTTCGGGAGCTGTAGAGGTCGGATTATAGCGAAACGAAGGCTAGTATTTAAAGTTAGTGTGCGAAGGAAGGGTTTAGAACTGGAATTTCAAAAAAAGATCGAGTAAATGAGTCGGAATAAATTATTGAAAATTAGGCGACAGAATAATTGTTTGATGGTTGAAAAAAACCAAAAGCTTGATTCTGTTTCGTAGAGGGTACTTTAGGGGCGATTTAGAAGGCTATAGGATGTCGTTTTTTACGAAATAAAAATTGAGAGTTCTAGAATTGATGTCAATAAAGAGATTAAAATTAATTTGGGCTAAAACGATCAGCTAACGAACTCTAAATAAAATTTGGAAAACGGCTCACCAGAAAGGTCGTTTGATGAATTTTTCAATGATGAAAAACTCAAAAGCTTGTTTCTGAGTCTTTTTAATTGATTGAGATCAATAAAAAGTTCCCAAATATGATTTGGAATAGGTGTGTAAACTAAGAATGACTCGAAAATGGGGTTTCGGTGGTCTTGGTTTCACGGAAAATGTTTGAAGCTTTGAAGAACTTAACAATGGCGAAATTTGATTTAGACTAATAAAGCTTGAATCGAGGATTGGGTAATGATTTTACTGACTTAACTAAGAGATTGCAAAAAACGATTTGAGAATTGGTTGATTAAACTAAGAGAATTTCGGATTTGAAGTTTCTGAAAATTGAGAGCTTTTCTGAGGAACCGAAGATTAAAGAACTAATTCTAGGAATTGAGACCTTGTTTAGACTAATTAGATGCTAAAGAACGATTTCTACGAATCTAAGGATCGATAAAAAGGCCGAATTTGGCATAGAATTTGAGAGACAAATTGAGTTGTTCTGTGTTTTTTTGATTGATTTTGAGTGGGGTTTGTAATGAAAGGATTAGGCTCTATTTATAGGATTTTGAGTAACAAATCCCATATTAGTGGCCCTTAAATTTCTCACTCATGATCCCATTACCTTCCCATTAGTTGAAAAAAGAAAATGGCTGAGTTGGGAGTTGGAAGAATGGAGATAATGCCGTAAAAACGTTCATGTAATGTGTTGGACATGTTCAAACCCGTTTTTCAGCACTACTTCCCTTTGAAAAATTCTACCGGCTTCGTTTTAGCACCGTTTTGCTCCGTTTTTTACATTCCGGAAAGCTAACATCCCGAACTTTCTAAAAAAAAATAATAACGGTCTGATATCTTGCCGTTTCGAGTCTGTTTTCATCATCGAAGTTGCTGGACGGGTTACTGAAAAAATGGTGTAAATTTGCCCCTGATTTTTATTATTTCTTTTTCTTTTCTTTTTTATAATCATCTTTTGATATTATTTTCTATTTTTTTATTGCATTTTTATTTTGTTGCAAAATGAATTTAATTAAATAAAAAAAACTATAGAGTAAAATTATAACCTATGCTAAAAATATAAAAATTAAATTAGCCCCCAACAATTGCCCCCCTATTTTATGTGTAAAAGATTTGAAAATGAATTTTGCGCATAAAATAAGTCTTTTATTAATTTTTTTTTTACCCGTCAGTACCGATTTTATTGAAGCTGAAATTGTGTTCTTTGCAGCTTCCTCGTCATTTTCACACATGATTTCTGCTGGTTCTTGGCTCGGAAAGAAAATAAAAATCACTGAGATAAATTTTGTATGAAAATTGACGTTGTGTGATGGAATTGTTGGATGACTCGTTGAATTTTTCTTTGAATAACAAGACATGCCCATCTGCTGCTACTGCATTTTCTGATATTGCAATCTCGATTTTTTGCTTGCTTCGGCTTTGACTGATATGCTTCGCTGCTGCTGAAATTTTTCATCAATCACGCCATGTTTGTTTATGCTGAATATGCTCGTGTCTGCCTTTATTTTCCTTCATAACTAGCCTCAATTTGCAATCAGTTTTTTCTGCTCATTTAAACAAAATAGTTGCTACCATTTCAGTTAAATTGCATTAAAATTGATCTTGAGTTTCCACTTATTTGAGCTTATTCCTGAAAAAATGTTGAAGTTGAATTCGATTTGTATCCGTATGGATCCATTGCTTGCTGAAATTGTTTTAACTTCGTCTATGAATTCGCGACTTCACTTCCGTTATTAATAAACTTCTTTGAGCTACCGCTTGGTGGAAATAAATTGAATTGTCACTTCTTTTTCTCAGGAATCATGCTTGGCTGAGATCCGTCTTGAACATGTTGAGCTCGGAGTTGAGAATCCATTTGATGATATGGATATATAGTACATGACGGAACCTGCCCCCCGACGTCTTCGAGCTTGGATGCCATCGGTGCTGCACATGTTGTTGTCTCGTATTTGATGGGGACAAAATTGAGCGAGTGGACGGCGGATCAGGTGGAAACGGCTACACCGAGCTTCTTTGTAGCGATTGCTTTTTTTTTATCTCTCACAACTTTTTATTCTTTTTTAATTTTTTTTTTTTTTTTGGACATGTAAATGGACTTTTATTGTTTTTCTTTATTTTTATTTTTCTTTTCATTTATGAATTTTGTCATTTCATTTTTTTTATGCTTCTATTTTTTTTTTTTAAGAATACTTTATTATCTTTAGGCATGCTAAAAAATATCAATGATGCTAATTAACAGCTTAAAAGAAAAACTAAAATGTAAAATGATGCAAAAATGAAACAAAACAAAAAATAAAAGGCACCTCGTACCTTATCGCATCCTTATATTTTCTATAGCGGCCGATGCCACCGCTTTGTCCTTCGGCTGTGACAAAATCATTGAACCTCTTCGATGAGAGGCTCATTGCCAATCGGCCTACGGTAAGGCACAATGGTGTTTGACTTTTTCTTGCCTTTGGTCTTGATTTTGATTGGACTAATGCTATCTTCGTATAATCGAGACTCCACCATATCCGAATGTGTCTCAAATGGTTTTTCGTTTGCCTTAATCACCTCGATGTCGTTTCCTTTCCAACGTAATAAAAGTTGGTGCAAGGATGACGGAATGCACGAGTTGGAGTGGATCCAATCTCGTCCAAGCAATGTTTGGTAACTCGCCGTTGAATTGACTACAAAGAATGCCGAAGTTGTGGTTTGATTACCGACGGTAAGTTGCACAGGTAAAACCCCATAGGTTTTAGCAATTTCGCCAGTAAAAGCCGAGACAGAAATTTCTGACGTCATTATGTCGCCTACGGATTTCCCGAGAGCTAGTGCCATCTTTAATGGCATAATGTTAACGGTTGAACCATTATCAACTAGAACTCTCGATAAGGGCTTGCCATCAACGTGTGCTTTGACATATAATGGCTTAATATGGTGTGTCATCTGCGGAGTGGGTTTGTCAAAATAAACCCACTTCATCCGATCTTCTAACGAAGATTTTATTGTAACACCAACTCGTCGTTCTTCTTGGACTTTGTTTCTTTCCTCCTTTGTATCTTCACTTCTGAAATTTATTGGTAAAATTAGAGAAGTAGAAGCACATCCAACTTGGATCAAAAGGTCTCTCACACGAATTTCCACTTTTTTCTTTTCTTTTATTTTTTCTTTCGAAACGTTGCTAGAATCGACACTAGACAACTCCATTTCATTTTTCCTTCTTTTTTCTGCCTCTCTCTTTCTTATTCTTCTTTTTGCATTTTTTGAGAGAGGTTGTGGAAATTTTTTATGTCGGTTGATGAACTATTTTTCGAGGGGAACTTGCACCGGTGGAGTAACGAAGCGTGATCGGCCTTGGTTTGCGCCACTTTTATTTTTATTTATTGGCTTTCGTTTTCTCCGTGGCTTTTCTTTCTCCTTGGCAGTTGGCAAAGTGCCCTTTGGTACCCAAATTTGTTTTTTCTTTGGATGGTCCAGGCGCCCTTTTCTCTGACTCGAGGTGTTGCTATGGACATTACGCTTAAGAGCTGGCATCTCGATGGAAGTTGCATTTATCATTGTGGCGGCTGGAAATGGATCATCATCAATCAACATGCTCTCTTTCTTTTCAGGAAATTTAAGCACGCCTTTGTTTATTCTATCCTGCACCGCATTCTTAAAAACAAAGCAAGAGTGTATGTCGTGGCTCCAACTATCATGATATTTACAATAAATTTTTCCACTGGTGTCATCTCTCGATGGAATAATGTGTCCATGTGGTAAGGTGATAAAACCCTCTTTTAGCAAATAATCAAACAATTCTCCAGTTTTAGAAACATCAAATGTGTATTGCACATTTGTATTTCATCTAACCACTTCGGGAGCTTTTGGAATTTTTGCTAGCATTGGACAAACGCGGGATCCTGTTCTAGTTAGTTCGGCTATAGCTACCTCATGTGCCTCATTGGTTTCTATATCCTGATGGTAACTACCTATATAGTTTTTCTTCCTACGATTATCCTCACGCATTAATTCTTCATATTCTGACACTTTAGCAACAAGTTCGTAATAATCACAAAAATCAATGCCCTGGAATTTCTTCCTATTTTCAAACTCTAAACCACGTTGAGCAATTTTAACAAATTCTATTTCAGGAATATTAACTCGACATCTATGCCTCATTTTCTTGAAACGATTAATAAAACTTTCAACGGACTCACCTGGGCACTGAACCATACGAGATAGTTTGGTGACACATACCTCGGGCTCAGTTCGATAGAACTGAGCATGAAATAATTGTTCCATGCGACCCCAGCTTCTGACGGATTCAGGTTGTAATGTCGTATACCATGTGAAAGCCGGTCCAGTTAGTGATCCGGGGAATAAACGCAAACGAAGCATATCGAAGTCTTGCTCCGCACTAATCCCGCTGCATTGGAATGAAAATCGGGCAACGTGCTCGATCGTAGATTGTCCATTTTCACCTGAAAATAAAGAAAAATCTGGAATTCTAAAATGGTGAGGAAATGGGTATCGTTGGTCGTATTCCCTTGGGTAGGCTTTCTGAAACTCCGGGCGGTACACCTCACGGACCGTAGGTCCATAAATTTCTTGCACGATGTTCCGAATACGTTTCCTATCCTCTGCTTCATTACATATTTCGCTCCTCACACCTGAAACACGAGATACGTTATTATTATCACGAGAGTTCTCATGAATATTTTCACGAGTATACTCGCGGGTATGATCACGGTCTTGGTTTCTCCACGTGCCCCCCGAACCACGGGCGTTGTTGTCACCATAGTGCTCCGAGTGGGTATTAGGTCCGGTGTTTGACCTGAAATGAGGCGCATTTGGGGGTATTGAAAATTGTTCCGAGGTTCTTCGATCTCCTCGCTCATTGAATCTCATGTTTTCCTCACGATTAGGCGGTGGCCTATATCGATCGCCTTGGGGAGTGCCTTCCCTCGTGTTATCTGAAATATTGTGAGAGTTCAAATTTTTAGCATAAATTTCAGCACACCTATCTGGGATCCTATTTATCTCATCAGTGAGATTATGAATCATGTTTTCCAAATTGGGTTCTTTGCAAGCTTGCACCATCTCGGCTACAAGTCTCTGAAGGTTGCGCATATGGGCCTCTTGTCTCGCAAAAAATGCGTTGAAGTCTGGTTGTGGTATTGACATCCAATGAACGTCTTGGTCTCGGCAACGTGACCCTCGGGTACGTTTGTGTCGACGTTTTCATCTTGACCCCTATTCTGATTTTCATCAGACTCCGGAATGGGTAGTTCTCGACCTGTATTTTTCCTTGGTGGCATCTTAAACAACAAATGATATTAGAAAAGTTTGGAAATAAATTGCCAAAATAGAATATCAAAGCAAACATACCACAAAAAAAAACTTAGTAAATAAAATCGGGATTCACAAAAAAAATTATTAAAATTTTGGTAAAACTTAAGAAACCGTAGTTTTGGTACCCAAAAAAAATGTTTTTAGGTCCCACTGGGCGTGCCAAAAATTGTTGGCGTTAGCTAACAAATTTTGGTGATAGTGAAGTGGGGCGAAAAAATGAGTGCAACACAAATAAAAATTGTTATGAAAAAAAAGTTTTTAAATTTTTTGGCAAAGCTTAAGAAACCTTAGTTTTGGTACTAATTAAAAAAATGTTTTTAGGTCCCACTGGGCGTGCCAAAAATTGTTGGCGATATTTTCGAAATATCCCAATTTTCAACCTTGATACGCGTTTGCGGGGATTAAAAATGGTAAAAATAATGCGGGCGTGCCAGAGAAGCTAATTCTCAAAGGGTAAAATGGTAATTGAATAAAATAAATAAATAAAGTGCGCCTAAATTACTTGAATTCTAAACGAAAAGCGATTGACGACCGTTACAAGGACTGAAAATAAAAACAACGGTCTTGGGCCCCGACGTTACTTGACAGGTCGGTCGAAAAAACAATTTTTAAATATAAGTACCAAAAAATAAAGTAATAAAACGACACAAAAATATAATTTTTTTAATTTTCTTTTATATTTTTATTGATTTTGTAAATATTTTTCAATGTTTTTTGTATTACAAATAATAATAAAGCATAAAAATTACAACTTAAAAAGAAATAATAACTTTAAAGCTAGAAATGTAAATAAGTCACAAAAACAAATATGTACGGGATGAAATGAAATTAACCGATCTCCTTGATGTCGTTGGGATGCGTGAAATTGAGGATTGGACCTCCAGAAAATCGGCTCGGGGGCTGTTGCGTTGTCCGAGTAGTGCTGGGCGAATTTGAAGTAATTCGGAGAGTTCAAGGACTTGAGCAGAAATTTACCACAAAGTCAACAGCAAAATGGGACTAAATTGATGCTTTTGTGGGACTTTCGGGCTCAATTTCGGGAGCTGTAGAGGTCGGATTATAGCGAAACGAAGGCTGGTATTTAAAGTTAGTGTGCGAAGGAAGGGTTTAGAACTGGAATTTCAAAAAAAGATCGAGTAAATGAGTCGGAATAAATTATTGAAAATTAGGCGACAGAATAATTGTTTGATGGTTGAAAAAAAACAAAAGCTTGATTCTGTTTCGTAGAGGGTACTTTAGGGGCGATTTAGAAGGCTATAGGATGTCGTTTTTTACGAAATAAAAATTGAGAGTTCTAGAATTGATGTCAATAAAGAGATTAAAATTAATTTGGGCTAAAACGATCAGCTAACGAACTCTAAATAAAATTTGGAAACGGCTCACCAGAAAGGTCGTTTGATGAATTTTTCAATGATGAAAAACTCAAAAGCTTGTTTCTGGGTCTTTTTAATTGATTGAGATCAATAAAAAAGTTCCCAAATATGATTTGGAATAGGTGTGTAAACTAAGAATGACTCGAAAATGGGGTTTCGGCGGTCTTGGTTTCACGGAAAATGCTTGAAGCTTTGAAGAACTTAACAATGGCGAAATTTGATTTAGACTAATAAAGCTTGAATCGAGGATTGGGTAATGATTTTACTGACTTAACTAAGAGATTGCAAAAAAACGATTTGAGAATTGGTTGATTAAACTAAGAGAATTTCGGATTTGAAGTTTCTGAAAATTGAGAGCTTTTCTGAGGAACTGAAGATTAAAGAACTAATTCTGGGAATTGAGACCTTGTTTAGACTAATTAGATGCTAAAGAACGATTTCTACGAATCTAAGGATCGATAAAGAGGCCGAATTTGGCATAGAATTTGAGAGACAAATTGAGTTGTTCTGTGTTTTTTTGATTGATTTTGAGTGGGGGTTGGAATGAAAGGATTAGGCTCTATTTATAGGATTTTGAGTAACAAATCCCATATTAGTGGCCCTTAAATTTCTCACCCATGATCCCATTACCTTCCCATTAGTTGAAAAAAGAAAATGGCTGAGTTGGGAGTTGGAAGAATGGAGATAATGCCGTAAAAAACGTTCATGTAATGTGTTGGACATGTTCAAACCCGTTTTTCAGCACTACTTCCCTTTGAAAAATTCTACCGGCTTCGTTTTAGCACCGTTTTGCTCCGTTTTTGACATTCCGAAAAGCTAACATCCCGAACTTTCTAAAAAAAATAGTAACGGTCTGATATCTTACTGTTTCGGGTCTGTTTTCGTCATCGAAGTTGCTGGACGGGTTACTGAAAAAATGGTGCAAATTTGCCCCTGATTTTTATTATTTCCTTTTCTTTTCTTTTTTATAATCATCTTTTGATATTATTTTCTATTTTTTTTATTGCATTTTTATTTTGTTGCAAAATGAATTTAATTAAATAAAAAAACTATAGAGTAAAATTATAACCTATGCTAAAAATATAAAAATTAAATTAGCCTCCAACAGAAATATGTAAACGTATTCTACGAAATGCGATCTTTTTAACGATATATTATAAACTCAAAACGGACAAGTGAAGCTCGGTCTCCTTTTACTAGATTTTATCTCGTTTTCTTTTTTAAACTTTCCATTAAATTTTTTTTCTTTAAATTATATTTTCCTTTCTTTCCATTAAAATTTTTTTCCTTAAATTTTTTTTTTCTTTTTCTTTTCATTAAATTTTTTTCCTTAATTTTTTTTTCCTTTTTTCTTTCCATTAATTTTTTTTCCTTAAATTGTATTTTCCTTTCTTTCCATTAAAATTTTTCTCCTTAATTTTTTTTTAAAGTAACAACCGGTGTGAAACGGGTTGGTTTTCGGTTTAACCACCGGTTGAACCGATCCACTGCCGGTTCACACCGGTTTTTAGAGGGTTCATCAATCCATACAAGCTCGGACCGGACTGCCAATCGGTTTCCGATCGAATCGGTCCGACTGGCCGGTCCGGTCCGACTGGCCGGTCCGGTCCAACCGTCCGGTCCGGGTTTGATAACATAGTTTCACAGGGGTAGGGGGAGGAGTCAGGCCGGATTTGTCCGGCGGAATAGGGGGCGGCAGTCGACGTTCTTGGTTGAAAGGGTTTAGGTCGTAGCTTGACATCTCGATCATGTTTTTTATTCCTTAATATCTCTTGTAAATTCATTAAAAATAATCTTCAAATTTTGTATTAACAAGGGTTATTGAAATTAAATTCCTAATTTAGTAAAAATAACGAATTAAAATTAAATTAGATCACTTTTTTTCAATATAATTTATAAAATTACCAATCAAGTATTACTAGTTCAATACAAACTCTTCAATATTTATAAAATAAAAATAAAATCTAACCATATAATAAATATAAATATATTTTAAATTTTTCTATATTAATATAAATATGGGTAAATAATTATAAGGTCCCTGTGTTTTTACTTAATACACTAGTCAGTCCCTCTATTTTTAGAAATAATTATATAGTCTCTCAGTTTTTGTTTTCATCAACTCCTTAGTCCTTATGTTTCAATCAATGGTCAAACTATACCAAATAAATTTTAAAATACCAAAATTACCCTTTACTCTATGTTTTAATAGTAAAACATCTATTTTTCTACTTTATGTTTTTTTCTCCTTTTTCCCCACATAATTTCTACAATATTGAGTAATTAATTTATTAAATTTTATATAATCATATAGCTTTAATTTACTAGCCTAAATTTTATTGACTAAAAAAATGAATAAAAAATATTTCAAAAATTATCAAAATAAGAGAAAAACTATATAAATTGTAAAAAGTAATTTTTATTTATCTTTAATAAATTTTATAAATGAAGAAAAATTATATGATTTTTTAAAAAAAATATTAATATTTAATGTTAGTTTAAAGACATTATATTAAAAAATAAAAATTTAAGAGAATAAAAATACATTTTTAATGATTAGTATATACAATTATATAAATTTTGGTGTATATATTTCATAAATTTTATTAAAACTATTTAGATTAAATTTGAAACTAAAAGATAAGTTTTTTTATGTAAATAAGTAGGGACAATTTGGACTTTCATCTAAAAAACAAATGGAAGGACTAAAGAGTTGATTAAAATAAAACTTAAGGACTTTATAATAATATGATGGACCTACTAGTATGTTAAGCAAAAACATAAGGACCTTATAATTATTTACCCTATAAATATACTATATCAAGATGCCCGTTATCCTCACTTCCTTTAAAAACAAAGTAGGATTACTTTGTTTCAATAATGAATAGTATTGCGACACGTGTCAAATTAATTTAAAATAAAATAACTTAGATTAAAAGTTGACCTTTTATTACAGGTTACCACTAAATAGGAAAAATTAAAGTTACACAAGGTATAATATAATTCTATCCACCAAACCACTTTACGGAAAATCTATAAAACCTATACAAATTTCCGTAACATTTGTATAATTTTACGTAAATTAATTATTTTTTGTTAAATTATTAATAAAAAAATAATTTTAATTCTATCCACCAAACCACTTTACGAAAATTGACACTACTTTACGGAAAATCTATAAAACCTTTACAAATTTTTGTAATATTTGCACAATTTAACGTAAATTAATTATTTTTGGTAAATTATTAATAAAAAATAATTTTAATTCTATCCACCGTACCACTTTACGGAAATTGACACTACATTACGGAAAATCTATAAAACTTTTACAAATTTCTATAACATTTGTATAATTTTACGCAAATTATTATTTTTTATTAAATTATTAATAAAAAATAATTTTAATTCTATCCACCAAACCACTTTACGAAAATTGACACTACTTTACGGGAAATATATAAAACCTTTGCAAATTTTCGTAATATTTGTACAATTTAACATAAATTAATTATTTTTGGTAAATTATTAATAAAAAATAATTTTAATTTTATCCACCAAACCACTTTACGTAAATTGACACTACTTTACGGAAAATCTATAAAACCTTTACAAAATTTGTATAATTTTATGTAAATTAATTATTTTTTATTAAATTATTAATAAAACAATAATTTTAATTCTATCCACCAAACCACTTTACGAAAATTGACACCACTTTACGGAAAATCTATAAAACCTTTACAAATTTCCATAATATTTGTACAATTTAACGTAAATTAATTATTTTTGGTAAATTATTAATAAAAAATAATCTTGATTCTATCCACCAAACCACTTTACGTAAATTGACACTACTTTACGGAAAATCTATAAAACCTTTACAAATTTCCGTAACATTTCTATAATTTTACGTAAATTAATTATTTTTTATTAAATTATTAATAAAAAATAATTTTAATTCTATCCACCAAACCACTTTACGAAAATTGACACTACTTTACGGAAAATCTATAAAACCTTTACAAATTTCCGTAATATTTGTACAATATTACGTAAATTAATTATTTTTGGTAAATTATTAATAAAAAATAATTTTAATTCTATCCACTAAACAACTTTACGTAAATTGACACTACTTTACGGAAAATCTATAAAACCTACAAATTTCCGTAACATTTCTATAATTTTACGTAAATTAATTATTTTTTGTTAAATTATTAATAAAAAAATAATTTTAATTCTATCCACCAAACCACTTTACGAAAATTGACACTACTTTATGGAAAATCTATAAAACCTTTACAAATTTCCATAATATTTGTACAATTTAACATAAATTAATTATTTTTGGTAAATTATTAATAAAAAATAATTTTAATTCTATCCACCAAACCACTTTACGTAAATTGACACTACTTTACGGAAAATCTATAAAACCTTTAAAAAATTTTGTAACGTTTGTACAATTTTATGTAAAGTAATAAATTTTTGTTAAATTATTTTTTTATCAATAATTTTAATTCTATCCACCAAATCACTTTACGTAAATTGACACCACTTTACGTAAAATCCATAAAGCTTTTACAAATTTCCTTAAGATTTGTAAATTTTTACGTAAAGCAATTATTTTTCCATAAAATATGAATAAAAAAGAATTCTAATTTTAGCCACTAAATCACTTTATATAAATTGACAATACTTTACGTAAAATCCATAAAACCTTTATAAATTTCCGTAATATTTGTATAATTTTTATGTAAATTAATTATTTTTTATTAAATTATTGATAAAAAAAATAATTTTAATTCTATCCACCAAACCATTTTATGTAAATTGACACTACTTTATGGAAAATCCATAAAACCTTTACAAATTTTCGCAATATTTGTACAATTTTAAGTAAAGTAACTTTTTTGTTAAATTATTAATAAAAATTAATTTTAATTCTATCCACCAAACCACCTTATGTATATTGACACCACTTTACGTAAAATCCGTAAAACCTTTACAAATTTCCGTAACATTTGTACAAAATGTAAAATAATTATTTTTTGTTAAATTATTAATAAAAAATAATTCTAATTCTATCATGTCACATCCGTGTCCTTAATTTCAGTTATTATACCCTAATATTAAGTTATATTATATTTATTTATTGATTGGAGAGTTAATTGGGTATTACAGATATAGTTTGGAGGCTAATTTCATAGTTTAAGTGTAAAATTAAAAGTTTAGGATAAGTTTTAAGAGAAGTTAAATTTTAAAGGGATTAAAATGGATTTTTTTCACTTATTGGAATCATAAATTTCAACTTCCCATACATGCAATTTCGGAAATCAATGGAAACAATATTATATAAAAAATTAATAAAAATAAAAATAAAAGAATAGAATAGAAAATATACCTTTGACATATATCAAATACTTGTCCCAATTTTGGCTACTTTTAAGCCATATGTCAATACCTTAATCCACATGTCATATATCTTAATTTTGTTTTGTTAAATTTCATATCAAATAATATATATAGATAAATATTAGTGATGAGATTAGAAAGGAAATGGAGTCCAAAGCTATTAAAAAGAAAATGATACCAAATTTATAATTAAAAGTCTTTTTCTATGGAAAAGAAAAAGATTGTTTTTGAAACATAGTTTTCTCATTTCTAAGAATTTATTCAACCCATTATGTTATTTCTTCATAATTTATCCAATGGTGTGATTATTCTCATTGCTCGGAGATCGGGTTTAGAGAGTCTTAGAATCGGATCATACGGGACAATTCTAGACAGATTTAAGACTCGGATTGTGTCTTCCGTCGATTAATTATCGAAGTAAGTAATTTATCAACTACCTTTTTATGATTTTGATTATCTATACATATATGTTAAGTGATCTTTATAAATTTTATCTCTTAAGCTAATATTTGATTTTAAGATGGTTAAAATAGTGTTTTGGATAATTTATGATTTATGAAATAAAGTTTTTATATATGATGATTTATGTGTTTATTTTTAAGAAATTGAAGTTAGTATTGATAATATATTTTTAAATTATTTGTTGGCGATTTTAGTACAATTATGGTTTATGATTGAATATTTTGGAAATTGATTGAGAAAAGTACTTGAAAACTTTATGATGTTGATTTATGATATATTTCTGATTTTAAGTTATATTATGAAATTATAATGTTTTTAGTATCCATCAAGAGTAATCCGGATAGGTGGCTTTAATTAAAGTCCGTATTTAGTGAGAAATACGGCATGTGTACACAGTTGAAAGACCTATCGGGTATGGCAAAGAAGTGTTGAGTAAGACCATGCGGGTTAGGCAAAATTATGAGATATCTCGATTTATTATATTGTGGGGATTGATACACACGGGGATTATCTCTCGGATGGATACGATTTGCGAAGTATTTATTGTTATACGGTTTGTGAAGTATTTATCGAGATATGATTTATGAAGTATTTATTGATATACGATTTGTGATGAATTTATTGATATACAGTTGATGAAGTATTTTATTAAAATACAGTTTATTGATATACGGTTTATGAAATATTTATCAAAATACGATTTATAAGGTGTTTATCGAAATACGGTTTATGAAGTGTTTATCGAAATACGGTTTATGAAGTGTTTATTGATTTACGGTTGATTTTAGTAAATGGTTAATTGCAAAGGTACTTATTTTGTATAGTTGAGATTTTAACTAAATAAATGTATATAGCTATTTTGAATACGAGTTTTATCTTAAGTAATTTAATACATTGATTTACGTTTTGACTATGTTTGGTATTTTGAGAAATGATAGTAAGCTTGAGGGTTGCGGACAAAGGAGGAGGGTTGCGGTAGGTTTGTGGCGGCCAGCGTAAAACTTAGTCACATCTTATGACATGAACCATAATATAAATACCGTTGGGGCATTCCCTACTCAGCGACGCGCTGCACTTCCTAGACCCGGGTGTAGTGATAAATGTGCAAGGGTTGCTAGGTCGTCGCCCCGAAGCGGCGCGCCACCCCAGGACCCGGGGGTGGTGTCAAATATGCAAGGGTTGCGGGTAAATAAGCTAGTCCACGGTAATGGTAGGGGTAGGGGTAAGGGTAGTAGGTTACGCTTTGGGACATGGAACATAGGTTCTTTGACAGGAAGATTAGCTGAAATTGTAGATGTTATGAAGAGGAGGAGAATAAATATATTATGCCTACAAGAAACCAAGTGGGTTGGAGCTAAGGCTAGAGAGATAGCTCCTTGGGGTTATAAGCTTTGGTACTCAGGAAAGGATAAGGGTAGAAATGGAGTAGGTATTCTTATTGATAGGGAGTATATTGATGAGGTAGTAGCGGTGTCTAGGAAGAGCGATAGAATTATGAGTGTTAAGCTAGTGATAGGGGATGAGGTTGTGAATGTCATTAGTGCATATGCGCCACAAATAGGATTAGATGTGTCTATAAGACAAGCTTTTTGGGATGACTTAGAGGAAGTGGTGCAACAGGTTCCTAGGGATGAAAAAATGGTACTAGGGGGTGATCTCAATGGACACGTGGGTTCTAGGCGAGATGGGTTTGAGAGTGTTCATGGAGGGTATGGTTTTGGAGATAAGAATGAAGCAGGAAATGATATTTTGGAATTCGCATCAGCCTATGACTTGAGTATCATGAACACATGGTTTATGAAGAGAACATCCCACTTAGTGACTTATCAGAGTGGCGGTAATGCGAGCCAAATTGACTTCTTCTTAGTAAGGAGTGCTTGGAGAAAGAGTTATATTGATTGTAAGGTGATCCCTGGTGAGAGTACGACAACCCAACATAGAGTAGTGGTGCTAGATTTTCGAAGTAGGAAATGTATAAGAAAACAAACACCTCAAGTAGAGACTAAGATTAAGTGGTGGAAATTGCAAGGGGAGAATCAACAAAAATTTGTGGATGAGATGACCAAAAAAGATATTTGGACTTGCAATATGGATTCAGATATAGATTCGATATGGAATAAGATGGAGCATAGTATAAGGGAAGTAGCGAAGGAAGTTCTAGGGGAATCTAAAGGTAGCATGCCACCGGGTAAGGACACATCTTGGTGGACAGAAGAAGTACGACAAGCAGTAAAGAGTAAGAGAGAATCCTATAAACTATTAGGGAAATGTAGGAGTGACGAGAACTACGAAAAATACAAAGAGGCTAAAAGGGAAGTAAAGAAGGTCATACGAGATGCTAGAGCAAAGGTGAATCGGGATCTGTATACAAGATTGGATACGAAAGAAGGGGAAAGAGACATATATAGAATTGCTCGGATGAGAGATAGGAAGACGCGAGATCTCGGAAAAGTTAAATGTGTGAAGGATGTGGACCAGAAAGTCCTAGTTGGAGATAAGGATATCAAGGAACGATGGAGGTCCTATTTTGATGACTTATTTAATGGAGATCGCCAACAAGATGTTGGAGATATAAGTATCCATCACGATATGATAAATCATGAATGCCTGCGGAGAATTCAAAAGGGTGAAGTCAAAATGGCATTAAGTAAGATGAAGTTGAAGAAAGCAGTAGGACCTGATGGCATCCCTATTGAGATTTGGAGATGTTTGGGAGAAAGAGGATTCGAATGGTTGACGACGTTCTTCAACAAAATTTGGAGAAACAATAAGATGCCATCAGAATGGAGGAAAAGTACCTTAATCCCTTTGTATAAGAACAAAGGCGATGTCCAAGATTGTGCCAACTATCGGGGAATCAAATTAATGAGTCACACTATGAAACTTTGGGAGCGAGTGATTGAACAAAGGCTAAGGAGGACGGTGAAGATCTCGGAAAACCAGTTTGGCTTTATGCCGGGAAGATCAACTATGGAAGCCATCCATCTAATGAGACAATTAATGGAGCACTATCGAAATAAGAAGAAAGACTTGCATATGGTTTTCATTGACTTGGAGAAAGCATATGATAAGGTACCAAGGGAAGTACTTTGGTGGGCCTTGATAAGGAAAGGCATTTCGCGGAAATATATTGACATCATAAAGGACATGTATGAGGGAGTATGCACGAGTGTACGTACTAGTGTTGGGAAGACTGAAGAGTTTCCTATTACGATTGGAGTGCATCAAGGTTCCGCACTAAGCCCATTTCTTTTTGCCATCGTTATGGATGAACTAACAAGTTCACTTCAAGATGGTATACCATGGTGCATGCTGTTTGCAGATGATATTGTGTTGGTTGAGGAGACGAAAGAAGGAGTGGAGATGAAGTTGGAACTATGGAGGCAAACTCTAGAATCTAGAGGCTTTAAGTTGAGTCGAAGTAAGACAGAATATTTGGAGTGTAAGTTTAGCGGCCGTAGGAGTAGGGAGGCAGGGACAATCATCCTAGATGGGAGAGTTGTTCAGGCCTCGGATTGCTTCCGGTATTTAGGATCTATTATCCAAACGGATGGAGAAGTAGATGGAGATGTTGCTCATAGGATTAAAGCTGGTTGGTCGAAGTGGAAGAGTGCTACGGGTTTCCTTTGTGATCCCGGCATGCCTAATAGATTGAAGGGAAAATTCTACCGGACGGCAATTAGACCAGCATTGTTATATGGTACGGAGTGTTGGGCAGTGAAACACTGCCACATCCATAAGATGTCGGTGGCGGAGATGCGTATGTTGAGATGGATGTGTGGTCACACGAGAAAGGACCGGGTGCGTAATGAAATAATTAGGACAAAAGTAGGGGTCACATCTATTGAGAATAAAATGAGAGAAAACCGACTAAGGTGGTTTGGCCATGTGAGACGTAGAGCGCTTGATGCGCCGGTTAGGAGAACCGAAGAGTGGCAAAGGGATGTAGTGGTGAGGGGTAGGGGAAGACCTAAGCAAACTTGGAGGAGGGTGATCGAGAGTGATATGAGTTTATTGGGAATTGAGGAAAATATGGTAGTGGATAGGACGGAGTGGAGGGAGCGAATCTGTGTCGCTGACACGACTTGATTTTCACGGTTTTATATGATGGTTCATGTTAGCCGACCCCGAATCATTTCGGGACTAAGGCTTTGTTGTTGTTGTATAGTAAGCTTGATATTTTAAGTTGCAAATTTTGTTAAAAATACCATTTGACTATTTTATTATGGTTTAATCCATAAAATGTTCATTTTTAAGACTATGAATTTTATATGATGTATCTTGGAAATTAAAAAAAAAAATATATATATATATATAGTTATTTTGAGTATAAGTATGTTATGTAGTTGATAATTACTTACTGAGATTTCTGTCTCACCATTTTCAAATGTTTTAATGTTTTTAGGTGAGAAAGTACAGGATATAAAGAAGGTTACCAACCGATTAGGCGAGGATCGGAAGTTGTTGCTAATTGTTAGAATTATTATTAGAACTTTAATATTTATTTGTATTATGATGAAGTTGGTAAATATGTTGAGGTTTTAAGGTAATAGGAATATGAATTTGTTTAGAATATACATTTAAGAGGAATACCTAGAAAAGTGATATTTATGATATTTGGAGACTTATAGGTATTGATTCTGAGCTTTCTATTTTACGCCCGATGCCGTTTGGGGTCGTCTAGGGTCGGGTGTGACATATCCAACAAACCACTTTATGTAAATGTACACTACTTTAGGTAAAATACATAAAACCTTTACAAATTTTTGTAAGATTTGTACAATTTGACATAAAGTAATTATTTTGTAGTAAAATATTCATAAAAAATAAAATTATATCGATCAAACTAGTCCAAGTAAATTGATACTACGTAAAATCCATAAAACCTTTATAAATTTCCGTAACATTTGTACAATTTTACATAAACTAATTAATTTGTGTTAAAATATTAATAAAAAATAATTTTATTTGTTAATTAATTTATATTTATTTATTTAGTAAGCAACACGAAATTATTTTAGTAAAAGGCAAATATTTTTCGTGAAACTCAGTTTTGGGAACTTAGTAATATTTTAACGAAAAATAACAACTTTATGTAAATCTAATCTTACTTATGTCATGTCTATCAGTACAAAATTAACATAAAGTTGACACATATTACGTAAACCTCATATATTTCGAGAAAATAGAGATTTTTTTTTTGTAAAATAACAACTTTGCGTATATTAGGTCCCACTTTATAAAAAAATGACACTACTTTATGTAAAATATATAAAACCGTTATAAATTTTCGTAACATTAATACACTTTTATGTAAAGTAATTAATTTTCATTAAAATATTAATAAAAAATAATTTTATTTGTTAATTAATTGTTGGTCATATGCAAGAATGGATTAAGATTTCAACTGTTAACCAATATGAGGACAACTGTTCCAAGCTAGTCCTTAGCTTATTTGACATTAGACTTAAGATTTATCTCAAAACCTAAGTTGACCTTATATTCTTTTACTTATAACCCAAAACCAATTAATTAATGCAACCATTTATTCCTTTAAAAAAAACAAAAAAAAAAAAACTAGCTCAAATTCTGATGAGGTTTTAAACATCATACATATCTGTCCTTTTTTCTTTATTTTGTGACTATCAGTAATTTTTTAAAATCGAGTCAGAGATTACAGGAAGAACTACATTTTCCTCCACTAAAAGATGTGAGATTTTTCGTTGCACTTGAATTAAACGATGTTATTTTATTCCTGCAAAATAGTGCAGGAATCTGTAGAAAATTGTTTAAAACTATATTTCCATTGGAACCACCGATTTTCCAAATCATAAGTTTTGGATGTCTCCCACTAGTACAGAAATGCTCACTTGTGTCGTACCTTTTGTGTCGCGCTTGAAGAGAAAGCGACACAACAGAGTAACTAGTGTCGCGCGTTCTTTAAACGCGACACAACTAAGTATTATATGTCATTACTTGTGTCATGCTTGAAAAGCGTGCGTCACAAACGAGTTACTTGTTGTATTGCCTGTCTTACCGTGCGATACAAGAGTAAGCTTGTGACGCGTTTTTACCAAAACGAGACACTTTCTTGTATCGTCTGTCTTACAGTGCGACACAAGAGTAAGCTTATGACGTGCCTTTACCAAAACGACACAAGAAGTGTGTTATCTTTGTGACAAGCTTTTATAAAAGCGAGACAAATAGTATGTTATTTTTGTGCCGCTCCTTTTTAAAAGTACGACACATCTAATACGAACTACTATTTGAATATAATTATTTTTTCTTCATTTTTTTTAAAATACTAAAAAGTTAAAAAAATGATGAAAATCAAATAGCCTATATATAAACTTAAAAACTTATACTATATAAATTAATCAAAAATAAAATGAACCGGAAAATATATACTTAAAATGTAAAGATGGAGAATCGAACCTTTAACCAATTAAAATAACATCAAACGTCTTAACCTTATGAACCCATTGTATTTCTTGTTAACCATTCACTACTCATAACAAATATAAAACGTTTAAATATTAGAATTTTTACTCAATTAATAAAACCAGAGTCTTTTATCGTATGCTTTCTCTTTTACCCATCTCTGCTTCCTTCCTTATTTCTAGGTTTTATTTTATCTCCACCCACTCCACTCCATAGCCGCCAACCTCCACTTTGCGCACCGCCATCTCCACCTTGCACCGCCACCTCGACCTCGCACCGCCACTTCGCACACCTTCGTTCGTATCTCCGGTCATTCCACTTCTTAAGGCGCCGGGAACAGGGAGCGGCTTCTCCACCGCCGTCTCCACCTCCTCCACCTCTCGATCTCCACCTTTTCTGCACAAAATCTAAAGGTTTTGTTATTTTCCCCCCAATATTACTTACCAACTACTCTTGATTGTTTAATGTTAATGCACCTGCACTTTCCTTCTCTACATGATAATGCTATGGTTATTATTAGGATAATAATTTATGTTAACTCTGTGGGTGACAATTTTAGCTTCTCAAATAGGCTGTTGATGTTTTCTGTTGCTTACAGTAGAGCATTTCCTAGTCCTGAACCTGAATGAAATATCTCTATCAACAAAAATAAAGGCCATATCAGTAATTGAAAATTGTACTAAATTTTCAAATTCAGTAGTAGAACTCCATATATATGGCTTCCAATTTCATTACTAATTATACCACTTAAAATTAGATGGCTTTTGGAATCTGATTAATTGAATCCAGCCAATTATTGTTGGTCTCGTGTAACGTAGTAGGATTAGTTCCAAGCGGGGGGGTTAGGAACTAATGTAACTTTTTCGCTTAATAATGCTGACTTAATTAAATGTTTGACGATCTAACTCAGCTTTAGGTCAGCAAGGCTGAGTGAGGTGTGAGACAGCTTTAATCAGATACTGACTAGAGCTGTTTCAATTGTGAGTTGGGGAAGTAACACTTTAGGCCAGCTTCCAACTCAGCACGCTGATTACTCAGCGTCGGCTTGTACAAATTATTTACTGAGCAATTTAAGCAAGCAACACATACATAAACATATATATCAAGAGAAAGGGTTAGAGATTACTCAGCAGACTTATCCTGGTTCAGCCTCACCGCCTACGTCCAGTCCCCAGAATCCCTCCGGGATTTTTCAATCCACTACTGAGCTTTTTAAAGGTAGAGCACAAACCGTTTACAATAGCAACTGAGTATGCAAGAGTACCGTCCTCTATTCGTCTACTCAATCCTATCTACCACTGAACACTATAACCGAGTATTCAGATTTTCTCTACCACTGAGTACTATAACCGAGTAGTCAGCTTCACTCTTCTAACCTTTACAATTGATACAAGATTGTTCTCACAAAATGAAGAACACTTTAGATGAGTAAAATTCACTCTAGACTTTTACACAATAATTGGAATTGGGTGTAAGAACTTGCTTTTTCTATTCAGACAGCTTCTCTTTTGGATTTTTGACTTAGTGAATATTTTGCTTGTCTGTATCTCTCTTGTATGTGTTCAACAATGATCCAAGTGATGAACTTGTCCATTTATAGTGAATTCTGAAGCTTCAATGATTTGAATTCAGACGTATCCGTTGAGAGTAAATGGTCTTCTTTCGTCATTGATTGGCCAGCTTCCAGAATTGCAGGCTAATCTTGTCGTCTATTTTTAGCAGGAGCCAGATTTGCCAGTTTCGTCTTCTTGCGCCAGGTTCGTCTTCTAGCGCCAGGTTTGTCTTCTTGCCAAACGCCAGATGGTCCATGCGTCTCGAAAAGGTCCTTGAAACAGTTTTTCGAGGCTTCTGAAATGTGTCAGACTTTGTCTCACAAGTTGACGGATAATTGGACACTAACTTTATTATCACTCAGCTTGACTTAGCGGCGTCTTGAATATTGCTCAGCTTGATTTCACAGCTTCGCCTTCAAGCTTTCCTAAAGAAGACATTTCTTATACGAGGCTGAGTTGAGTTCCACTCAGCTTCTGCTGTGTGACTTCTTATGCTGACTTTGTTCTGTCTTTCTTTTAGAGACTTTAAGTTCCTGTTCTCGTTAGTTAATATACTCGACATTGAACAAACACATTAGTACAATTAAATCAAAGCACTTAAATTTAATTGTTTTAATCATGGGATTAACTTAAATAATTTTGTCAAATCAAAATCATGTGGAAAGGTGTTTCAACAATTATCAATTATAGAAATTTCAAGACAATAGAAAATAGTTACCATAAAGCTAAGGTACAAATTGTTGAGAATTGTTCCTCCAAAGACCTCTCTTGGATTTCTAGACTTGTTAGAACTAGCTTCAGTCTGACCATTTGTTGCCATAAACCTCTTAAACAACTCATAAAATGTAAATTATATGGACCCAACCTTATAAATTTCATCAACTATCTACAAGGTCAAATCATTACAAACAAATAAGAATCACCAGCATCTATAGTTTAACTATTAATTGTAGGGTCTTCATGATTTTTATTTCAATGATGCAAGCCACAACAACAACAACAACAACAAAGCCTTAGTCCCGAAATGATTCGGGGTCGGCTAACATGAACCATCATATAAAACCGTGAAAATCAAGTCGTGTCAGCGACACAGATTCGCTCCCTCCACTCCGTCCTATCCACTACCATATTTTCCTCAATTCCCAATAAACTCATATCACTCTCGATCACCCTCCTCCAAGTTTGCTTAGGTCTTCCCCTACCCCTCACCACTACATCCCTTTGCCACTCTTCGGTTCTCCTAACCGGCGCATCAAGCGCTCTACGTCTCACATGGCCAAACCACCTTAGTCGGTTTTCTCTCATTTTATTCTCAATGATGCAAGCCACATGGCATTAAAATTAGATTGAAAGGAGATATTATGACTAAAAAACTCCAGCATATATGAAAGTGATTCATTTGTGTGTTAATGGTGTGAAATCTTCTGTAATTTCTCCAAGTTTCTCAAATTTCCATTGAAGATTTTAACATGTAACTTAGAAACCTTGGTACATCTTCTAATCGAAGAAAATAGGCACTTAGATGGAAGAAATTAAGAGGAAAAGAAAAAAAAGACAATCTAACAACAAATAAAGCAGAGAAAATTACACATATTAAAAGCAAAACAGAGCCAAAAATAGTAAAGAAATAAGTATATAATTCAAAGTTGCAGCTTATTTTTTGTACCAATTATCACGCTGGACCATGCTTATATACTCGATAATGGCTTCAACCATAATAAAGCCACGTTTACATTTCAAAACGAATGAATAAAAGATGTAGAACCTTGATGATTGAAGCCTAAGAAAATAATGGAAAAAATTAGAATTTCCGAGTAAATCATTAGACTTGTATTGACAAAAATATAAACAATTTTTTTTGTTGAAACACCTTTCCACATGATTTTGATTTGATAAAATTATTTAAGTTAATCCCATGATTAAACAATTAAATTGAAGTGCTTTGTTTTAATTGTACTAATGTTTTTGTTCAATGTTGAGTAAGTTAACTAACGAGAACAGGAACTGAAAGTCTATAAAAGAAAGACAAAACAAAGTCAGCATAAGCAAGTCACGCAGCAGAAGCTGAGTGGAATGCAACTCAGCTTTGCGAAAGAAATGTCTTCTTCAGAAAAGCTTGAAGGCGAAGCCGCTGAGTCAAGCTGAGTAATAATCAAGTCAGCGTCAAGGATCCGTCAACTTGGAAGACAAGGTCTGACAAATTTCTGAAACAAATCAGAAGCCTCGGAAATCCGTCTTAAGGACCTTTTTGAGACGTATGGACCATCTGACTTTTGCTAAAAAAACAAACCTGGCATAAGAAGACAAATCTGGCATAAGAAGACAAACCTGGCACCTGTCCAAAATAGAAGACAGGATTGGCCTGCAGCTCTGGAAGCTGGCCACGTGATGACGAAGAAGACCGTTTTTTCCACAACGGCTATGTCGGAATTCAAATCATTGAAGCCACAAGATTGCTATAAAAAGGCCAAATCATCACTTGGATCACATAGACATATACAACAACATACAGACAGAAAAAGAAAATCTTCACGAAGTGAAAATCCAAAATAGAAGCTGTCTGAAAAGAAAAAGCAAGCTCTTACACCAAACTCCAATCATTGTGTAAAAGTCTAGATTGATTTTATTCATCTAAAGTGTTCTTCGTTTAGTGAGAACAATTCTTGTATCATTTGTAAAAGGTTAGAGAAGCTGAGTACTCGGTTATAGTACTCAGTGGTAGAGAGAAGCTGAATACTCGGTTATAGTATTCAGTGGTAGATAGGATTGAGTAGACGAATAGAGGGCGGTACTCTTGCATACTCAGTTGCTATTGTAAAAGGTTTGTGCTCTACCTTTAAAGAGCTCAGTAGAGGATTGAAAAAAGCTCGGAGAGATTCCGGGGACTGGACGTAGGCGGAGAGGCCGAACCAGGATAAGTCTGCTGAGTAACTTCTAACCCTTTCTCTTTATATATATATATATATATATATATATATATATATATATATGTATGTATGTATGTGTTGCTTTCTTAAAATTACTCAGTAAATAATCTGTACAAGCTGAAGCTGAGTAATCTGAGTGCTGAGTTGGAAACTGACTTAAGTGTTACTTTCCAACTCACAACTGAAACAGCTCTAGTCAGCATCTGATTAAAGCTGTCTCACACCACACTCGGTCTTGCTGACCTGAAACTAAGATAAGTTATCAAACATTCAATTAAGTCAGCATTATTAAGCGAAAAAGTTATATTAGTTCCTAACCCCCCTCCCATTGGAACTAATCCTATCACGTTACACGGGACCAACATTTTTCTTGAATCATCTAATGCATGCAAAACTGGTATGGGGTCGACCCTCACAAAAATGGGAACTGTGTTAGGATGAAAGACAAAGAAATAAATGAAGGGACTGTTTCAGGATGAAAGACAGAGATTTGAATTCTCAATCTCTCTTAGCCTCATGTGGTTGCTTCTATGTGTTTTGAATTTAAAACATAGGGAGGAAAAAATCAAAATGTGAATTAGAAATTGAGTAAATAAATACCTCTGTACCAGTGATTTCGTCATTAAACTCGGAGGTTTCCCAGCCCACACCATCCTGGCGAATTCAGAGGTAGAGAAAACCCTTTCTTTTATCCACGCAAGAGATGAGATAAGGTAGCTTGTTAGGAACAAAGAGAGAGGGTTAATCAGCTCTCTCTCCTCACTACCTTGAAAGGATCTTGCCTCTATCTCTGTTTTATTATAATCAAGAAGAAAAGAATGTGAAAAGGCGGGGAACCTCACAAAAATCGGAAAGTAAAGCATATTAAATGGAAGGTACTTGGACATTTTTTTAGTTTTATAGATAGTCACACAGAAAAAGTAGGAAAACAATTGTAACACGTAAGAACTCAAAAAGTCGGAAGCGAAAGGAAGATAATTTTTTAGTAATATAGAAAATAAGTAGGGAAAATTTTAGAATTAAAAAGTTTTGAAAGCATGCCACACTTACTGTTAAGCCCAAAATATACCTAAAATATCATCAATAATTACATCAATATTGCTATGAATTTATGCTGTTTATATCTGTTTAGAATACTTTTACTCTCGAATATGTTTCTTTCATTCAAGGTACATAAATATTTGGTAACATCCAAATAGGAGTGAAAAAGGATCAAAAATAGAAGAAAAACCCTACAAAAGGAGTCGAAGACGACGAAAATTAATAACGCCAAATCGAGGATGAGAACGAAAGCCAAAGACGCGGAAAAGTTCCTTGCCGCGACCGCGGCCCCCCCAATTCTCGGTCGCGACACGCGTTCTTCAGAAACTTCTTCCCTTCATTCGAAGACCAATTTGATGCTCCCCCATTCTCGGCCGTGAATTAAATATTCTCGGTAAGAGCAGAAATCTGTAGAAGCCAAATTGCACACTTTCGTTTTCGACGAAACGCGTTCGTTCGGGTGGATAAAGACGTCCTTTCACAACGAATACGATTCTTCACAACGGACACGGCATTTCAATCAAGACTCTTCAACATCTATAAATAAAGAGTTGATGGAGAGTTGAAGATATGTAGAAGAAAGAGATTAGTATAGAATTTATGTAGAAATTCCGAGTCAAGTGATTCAGAATTTAGATTTCATTTCTGTTCAAAACAATATGATGTACACACATTGTTTATTCAATAATAACAAATTCAGTAATGTTTAGACATTGTTCCAATTTAGTTTTCATTTTGATAGTAGACAGACCCCGTCTCTATTACGAAGATTCAACAAGAACATTGAGTAGAGGATCCGCCCCTGAGCCGGACAAACTCTAACGAAACCCAAGGAAAGGATTGACAACCCGTTCACTTACAAGTCGTCGAATGTTTCCATGCTCCATGTTCTCTGTAAACTTGTATCAATTTATATTTCATCTAATAAAGTCCGTTCTATTCGATAGATTTTTATGCAGCACTTTGGTAAAGGATCCGAAGTGGATTGATGCTGGTGTTTTCATTAAAACGTATTTAATTCAAAATCTTTACAAGGAAACTTTGTTGAACACTTAGACAAATTATTATCTCGGTAGAGTTTTAATTTGGTTAAGGAAGCAATCTAAACCAGTTAGGAGGATTGTTGCGTTCAAAGCCTAAAAATTAGAGGTTCCGTCATTTATTTCATCTTTATAATTCATACAAAGTTTAAAGTTGTTTTCTTTGCTTAATGCAAACAAATACATTTGTTTACTTTTCTAAAAAGTACTAAGCGTTCCTGTCTTGCAAATTCATTCTTAAATCAGAATATTTTCTAACATATTCATACTCTAATCTAATTCTTATTCTAACAGATTCAAAACCAAAACCGATTTAATGATTTTCCTTACTATAAATCTTATAAGTAAATTTAACCGATTCAAAATAAGTTTTTGTTAAAAAACGTTCCCTGTGGGATCGATATCTTTTATTACTACAAGCGTATACCGTGCACTTGCAGAAATCGCTCAACAAGTTTTTGGCGCCGTTGCCGGGGAGCGCCAAATTTTTTGACAAAAATTTAGATTTTTCGTATTTTATTTCGAATCTAGGTTTATTCATACTTATTCAAACTTTTATATTTTATTTATTTTTAGTTACTAACATATTTATTTTTCAAATTCTGTTTTGTAGGTAGTTTCGGTTCGTGCGAAATTTCAGGTTCATGCGCAGTTCTCGAAGTTCAGGCACGTCACCAGATCCTATTGACCCAGAAATTGAAAGAACTCTTAAAAAGAACAAGAAAGAAAAGAAAAAGAAAAACAAAACTCCAATAAAAACTAGAATTACCGAGCCAGAAGTTATGGCCACACTTATGGATTACGCTAGGCTAGGAGTGGTCGATGTAACGAACAGTATAGTTAGACCCCAAATTAATGCAAATCAATTTGAGATTAAGCCAGCTTTGCTTAATATGTTACAAAATAACGTAACATTTTACGGGTTACCTAACGAAAATCCTAACACCCATTTGACAAATTTCTTAGAAATTTGTGACACTTTTAAAATACCAAATGTGACTGCAGAAGCAATCAATCTTCGCATTTTCCTTTTACTTTGAAGGATCGAGCCAAAGAATGGTTGACTTCTATGCCAGCCGCAACATTTGAGACTTGGGAGCAATTAGCCCAAGCATTTTTATCAAATTTTTTTCCTTTAGCAAAAACCGCAAGAGTCATTAAAGAGTTAACATCTTTTTCTCAAAATGATAATGAAACTCTTTATGAGGCTTGGGAACGTTTTAAAGAACTTCAACGTTTATGCCCGCACCACCAATTGCCCGCTGAACTTTTAATGCAAACATTTTATAATGGGCTAAATCCTACAACTAAAGGTTCATTGGACGCTATGTCTGGAGGGTTATTCATGAAGAAAACATCTGCCCAAGCAAGAGAACTTTTGGAGGAAATGGCAATTAACAGCAGTATGTGGCCCGCAGAACGTGGACATGTACCAATAGCGAAACCATCATCCTCAACTACGTCATCAGTTAAAAGTATAGTGAATCTTGATCCAGTTGCGATGTTGCAAGCCCAGTTTTCTGCCTTACCGCACAAAATTGATAGGTTTATGGCACCGTGTGATCCTAATGGTAAGCCAATCCAAACGAATGTGGATTATGAAGGTATGAGCGAAATTGAACAGGTAAACTTTGTCCAAGGGCAAAACCAACCTAATAACCCTTACTCCAATACATATAATCCTGGATGGAGAAATCATCCTAACTTTAACTGGAGAGATAATAATAATAATGCTAATGCTAATCAAAATCGTGCCACTAATTATCAAAATCAATCAAGAGATACGATTAGCACTTTATCTTCTAAAATCGACAAATTTATTGATGCTATGAGCGGAAAAATAAGTAATCACGACGATGGTTTTAAACGGATCGAAAATAAATTCGATCAGCTTATTAAAAACCAATCATCTAGCATCCATAATTTGGAGGTTCAAATTGGACAACTCGCTAAATCAATTCCATCCCGCAAAGAGGGAAGTCTTCCAAGCCATACGGAAGAAAATCCGAAAGAGCATGTTAAGGCTATCACTCTTCGTTCAGGGAAAAATTACTTAGGTCCGGAAATGCCCGAAAATTCGACTTTACCTGGAACTGATTTACCAAAGTCCAAAGAAGATATATTAAATCAAAAAGATGCACCAATTGACTCTAGTACAAAACTTTTTGTACCCAAACCACCTTTTCCACACAAAGTCCGTAATAAGGACTATGACAAACAACTTTTAATATTTTTAGACAAACTTAAAAATTTGCATATTAATTTGACGTTTATGGATGCGATTACGCAAATTCCCAATTATGGTAAATTTCTCAAAGATTTAATTTCAAAGAAAATCAGTTGGGAAGGAATTTCATCCATTTCACTAACTGAAGATTGCAGTTCAATGGCATCAAGTTAATGTTTGCTCCTAAATCACAGAGACAACTGGGAAATTCAATTGTGTCCAGTAATTTGCCCACAAAACTCAAAGATCCCGGATGTTTTACCATTCCGTGTAAATTGGGAGATATTGAATTTCCCAGTTGTCTCTGTGATTTAGGAGCAAGCATTAATTTGATGCCATTATCTATTTTTAATAAGTTAGGCTTAGAAGAAGATATCAAACGTACCAATATGGTTTTGCAATTAGCGGATCAAACCACTAAAAGACCATACGGTATAATTGAGGATGTTTTAGTTAAAGTTGACAAATTTATCTTTCCTACTGATTTCGTTATTTTAGATTTTGCTTATGACATTAATTGTTCGCTAATCTTTGGTAGACCGTTCATGAACACGGGACGTGCTCTAGTTGATGTATCGGAAGGGAAAGTAGTTTTACGAATAGGAGATGATAAGATTGAGTTTGATATGAACCAAGCGATGAAATATCCTATGGAAGATTTCGCTTGTATGAAACTTGATTTGATTGAAGAATGTGTCAATGACATTGTTCAAAAAGAAGAAATAATAGAACCTATAATGAGTGAGGAACTAGAAGATAAGGACCTAGAACCTTTGATTCAAGAAGATGGACCAGTTCCACCTTCGATTATAGTTCCACCTAAATTAGAACTTAAAGAATTACCAAGTCATTTGAGGTACGCTTTCTTAGGCGAAGGCGATTCTCTACCTATAATTATCTCTAACAAGTTAACACAGGTTCAAGAAGAGAAATTGAAAGAAGTTGTTAGAAATAGGATAGGAAGTATGGGTTGGCAAATTTCAGACTTAAAAGGTATTAATCCGAGTATTGTAATGCATAGAATTCACTTAGAAGAAGATAAGCCACCTAAAGCGGATAGGCAAAGACGCCTAAATCCGAATATGAAAGAAGTAGTCAAAAATGAGATTACTAAACTTCTGGACAATGGAATCATCTACCCTATTTCGGATAGTGAATGGGTTAGTCCAATCCATTATGTACCTAAAAAGGGAGGCATAACAGTTGTAAGGAATGAAGAAGGTGAATTAATACCTACACGAACCACCACTGGTTGGAGGGTTTGTATAGACTATAGGAACCTAAATAAAGCAACTAGGAAAGATCATTTTCCTCTACCTTTCATTGATCAAATGATCGAAAGGATAGTTGGTCATGCTTTCTACTGTTTTCTAGACGGTTACTCCGGATTCTTTCAAATATATATTTACCCGGATGACCAAGATAAAACGACCTTCACATGTCCTTACGGAACATTTGCATATAGGAGAATGCCCTTTGGTCTATGTAACGCACCTGCAACATTTCAACGTTGTATGACTGCGATTTTTAATGATTTCATTGAAGATATCATGGAAGTTTTTATGGATGATTTTTCAGTTTATGGAGATTCTTTTGATTCGTGCCTAAAAAACTTGGATAAAGTTTTGTCTAGGTGTGAAGAAACAAAATTGGTATTAAACTGGGAAAAATGTCATTTCATGGTTGACGAAGGAATTGTTTTAGGTCACAAAATATCTGAAAAAGGATTATAAGTGGATAGATCAAAAACTTCAGTAATAGAAAAATTACCCCCTCCAACTACTGTTAAGGGAGTAAGATCATTTTTAGGACATGCTGGTTTTTACAGAAGATTTATCAAGAATTTTTCTATAATTTCCAAACCACTCACTAATCTACTCATGAAAGATTCAACCTTTGATTTTAATGAAGATTGCGTTAAAGCTTTCGAAACATTGAAAACAGCTTTAGTCAGTGCACCTATTATTGCTAAACCCGATTGGGATTTACCCTTTGAAATTATGTGTGATGCAAGTGATTTAGATGTCGGATGTGTTTTAGGTCAAAGGAAGGATAAGAAACTTCATGTCATTTATTATGCAAGTCACACACTGTCCGGTGCACAATTAAACTACACCACAACTGAGAAAGAAATGTTAGCTGTAGTTTTTGCATGTGATAAGTTTAGGTCATACTTGTTAGGTTCGAAAGTTATTATTTATACTGATCATGCAGCATTAAGATATCTATTTGCTAAAAAGGATGCAAAACCACGTCTCATTAGATGGGTTTTATTGTTACAAGAATTTGATATAGAAATAAAAGACAAAAAGGGAGTAGAAAACCTTGTCGCCGATCATCTATCGAGACTTGAAGATGAAAACGGTCCTATAGGTGAAACTAACGGTATACGAGATGATTTCCCTGATGAACATCTCTATCAAATGAAAAGTGTCATGTCACCATGGTATGCGGATATTGCAAATTATCTTGCAGCAAATATTGCTCCGGAAGGATTAACTTTCCAACAAAAGAAGAAATTTTTCTTTGACATTAAACAGTATTTTTGGGAAGATCCTTTTTTGTTTAAGACTTGTGGTGACGGGATAATTAGGAGATGCGTTAGTGAAAATGAATATGAATTCATAATGTCGGAATATCATTCTAGCTCTTATGGAGGACATAATGGAGTTAGCAAGACAGTAGCTAGAATATTTGAATGTGGTTTCTTTTGGCCTACGATGTTTAAAGACGTCCGTTCATTTATTACTCGTTGTGATAAGTGCCAAAGAACAGGAAATCTAGGAAGGAAAGATGAGATGCCCCTCACAACCATATTAGAAGTTGAAGTCTTCGATATGTGGGGAATAGATTTCATGGGACCTTTTCCCTCTTATTTTGGTAAAACTTACATATTAGTTGTCGTTGATTATGTTTCAAAGTGGGTTGAAGCAATTGCAACCCCGACGAACGATTCTAAAGTAGTCATTAATTTTCTTGACGATATATTTTATAGATTTGGTTGTCCTAGAGTCATCGTTAGTGATGGCGGTACCCATTTTATAAACAGAAGTTTTGAAACGCTTATGAAAAAATATGGAGTACGCCACCACGTGTCTACGCCATACCATCCTCAGTCAAATGGTCAGGCGGAGATATCAAATAGAGAACTCAAATGGATTCTAGAGAAAACAGTTTCATCTTCAAGAAAAGATTGGTCTTATAAACTAAATAATGCGTTATGGGCATACCGTACTGCATTCAAAACACCAATAGGAATGACTCCATACCGCTTAGTGTATGGGAAGGCATGTCATCTGCCAGTCGAATTAGAACATAAAGCCTATTGGGCTATTAGGGAACTTAACTTTGATTTACGACAAGCATGTAAGAAACGTTTGCTCGATTTAAATGAGTTAGATGAGTTACGCCATCTATCTTACGAAAATGCAAAGATTTATAAAGAAAAAATTAAAAAATGGCACGATGCCAAAATTAAAGTCAAACACTTTAATGTTGGGGATAAAGTGCTGTTATTTAATTCATGACTTCGTTTATTTCCAGGAAAACTTAAGTCCAGATGGATAGGACCGTATTTAGTCGTCAAAACATTCGATTATGGTTCTTTAGAACTGGAAGGTCCTAACGGGGTTCGTTTCAAAGTTAATGGTAATCGATGTAAAATCTATTACGAAAATATTTCACAAATAGGAATTGAGTTCGTAACAAGATTATCTGACGTATAAATCATTTCGTTTCTTTAGTTTTTTGTTCATTTTATTTTATTTTTATTTTATTTTTATTTTATTTTTATTTTTTTCTTCAAAATGCCATTTTTATGATTAGATGACTTAATGTTATGATTTACATGCATAAAATGTGTTTACTTCATGATTTTAGATTTGATTTTAGGAAATTAGACCGAAATTGAAGTTTCGGGCAATTCTCTACCGAGAATTTGGAATTCTCAGCCGAGAATCCTCTTTTTCAGAGTTGTCCAAATAGGTTAGGTTTTTTTTCTGAACTTACCGAGAATAATTAATTCTCTACCGTGAATCAGAAAATGGGTTACGACGCCTGATTTCCGCAAGGAAATCAGCGTGTCGCGACCGAGAATTTGGAATTCTCGGCGGAGAGGCAGACGGCGAGGAGGATGAACCACAAGCTCAACCACAACCCCAAGCACCTCAAGAGGATGATCCGGTGGATTTGCGGAGGATTTTGAACCAAATCAATTCCAACAATCGTCAAATGAACTTAAGAATTGATGATTTGGTAGAAAACAACATGGTGATGAATGACAACCTCAACCTTTTGCGACGTGAGCATAGGTCTACTCGGTCTCGGATGCTTTCATTTTTCCGACGCCGAAATATGGAGACTTCACCTACACCTCCGGATTCCCCACCTCATGCATAGGTTGTTTTCTTTATTTTTATTTTTATCTTGTTAAAATTTGGTACAATATTTATTTTTAATATGTTTAGTACACTTTTCAATTTTTACTTTTTGTTGAATGCTTTTAATTTGCTAATACTCTATCTTTATTTCGTATGCTTTATTTCGTTCTTAATTTTTCATGATATCTCGATTTTCGCACCAATGAGGACATGGTCCAATTTAAGTGTGGGAGGAGATATACATATATCATTTTTAGCACATATAACAAATGCAACGAATAATTTTTATGCAAATGCAACATATATTGCAACACATTTTATTTTTACACTATTTTTATAAACTTGTCATTTTTCATATATTTATAAATTAATCATAAGATAGTTTGATTATTTGTTTAGGTTATCATTATCGTTAGAAAAAAAATATTTCTATACGGGTAATATTTTTTTCAAATTTTTCACAAATCTCCGATACGATTTTAAGTAAAATTGTCTCGAGTGAATGAATTTTAGTTAAATAAATTCTCTATTTCAAATCTCTATTTTATATCATGCAATTCATGATACAATAAATCTTATTTTAAATTTTCAATTAGGTTTATAGGCATTAAATTGAACTAACAATTTTTAGCTCGGTTTGATTTCGTCTTACATTAACACCAATTGAAGTTTTTAAGGAAACTTTAGCCATAATACATGTTGAATTTTAAGTCAATATAGGATGAATGTGCTATCTTTCTTTTTCCCAAGTTACAATTTTATAATTCATATTAACTAATCAATTAGTTGAATTCTTAACTTTTGGCCACGATTGAGACCAACCTTATCACAATCGAGGTATGAAAGGGAAGAAAATTAAGTACCGTTTACTTTTGGCCACGATTGCGACCACCCTTATCACAATCGAGGTATGGAAGGAACGTTAAAGCAAAAAATAAGCGTGTTTAAGTTTAAAGTAACGATTGCGTCCACCCATGGCATAGTCGGTACCTCTTAAGCGAACACTAAGCAATAACATACGTATAAAAGTTACGATCAAGACCACCCTTATCTCGGGCGTAACTAAGCAAATAAATTAATTCTAAGTACTTATTTAAATATACAATATATCTTACATATTAGTTTAGGTTTGGGAAAGGAAATTTTGTGCTTTGAAATGCCTTGAGACGAAAGACTCAATAACATGCGTGCTTATATCGTCCCGGATGCTTCAATTCAAAATTGAAAATACAAGACGAATGATATATCGTATTTATACTAAGTTAGTTTGATGTTTTGCGTATAAATTTGTCATGCGAAGTAAGTCTTTTTGGCTTAACTAATTCAAAAGGTAATACAGAGATATATGTTTTATTTTCAATAACGAGGTTAGTTAAAGAATACATTCAGTGAAATTTTGCTCGGGACTAGCAAAAGATTAAGTGTGGAGATTTGTTAAGCCCAAAATATACCTAAAATATCATCAATAATTACATCAATATTGCTATGAATTTATGCTGTTTATATCTGTTTAGAATACTTTTACTCTCGAATATGTTTCTTTCATTCAAGGTACATAAATATTTGGTAACATCCAAATAGGAGTGAAAAAGGATCAAAAATAGAAGAAAAACCCTACAAAAGGAGTCGAAGACGACGAAAATTAATAACGCCAAATCGAGGACGAGAACAAAAGCCAAAGACGCGGAAAAGTTCCATGCCGCGACCGCGGCCCCCCCAATTCTCGATCGCGACACGCGTTCTTTAGAAACTCCTTCCCTTCGTTCGAAGACCAGATTGATGCTCCCCCATTCTTGGCCGAGAATTAAATATTCTCGGTAAGAGCAAAAATCTGTAGAAGCCAAATTGCACACTTTCGTTTTCGACGAAACGCGTTCGTTGGGGTGGATAAAGACGTCCTTTCACAACGGATACGATCCTTCACAACGGACACGACACTTCAATCAAGACTCTTCAACATCTATAAATAAAGAGTTGATGGAGAGTTGAAGATATGTAGAAGAAAGAGATTAGTATAGAATTTATGCAGAAATTCCGAGTCAAGTGATTCAGAATTTAGATTTCATTTCTGTTCAAAACAATATGATGTACACACATTGTTTATTCAATAATAACAAATTCAGTAACGTTTAGACATTGTTCCAATTTAGTTTTCATTTTGGTAGTAGACAGACCCCGTCTCTATTACGAAGATTCAACGAGAAGATTGAGTAGAGGATCCGTCCCTGAGCCTGACAAACTCTAACGAAACCCAAGGAAAGGATTGACAACCCGTTCACTTGCAAGTCGTCGAATGTTTCCATGCTCCATGTTCTCTGTAAACTTGTATCAATTTATATTTCATCTAATAAAGTCTGTTCTATTCGATAGATTTTTATGCAGCACTTTGGTAAAGGATCCGAAGTGGATTGATGCTGGTGTTTTCATTAAAACGTATTTAATTCAAAATCTTTACAAGGAAACTTTGTTGAACACTTAGACAAATTATTATCTCGGTAGAGTTTTAATTTGGTTAAGGAAGCAATCTAAACCAGTTAGGAGGATTGTTGCGTTCAAAGCCTAAAAATTAGAGGTTCCGTCATTTATTTCATCTTTATAATTCATACAAAGTTTAAAGTTGTTTTCTTTGCTTAATGCAAACAAATACATTTGTTTACTTTTCTAAAAAGTACTAAGTGTTCCTGTCTTGCAAATTCATTCTTAAATCAGAATATTTTCTAACATATTCATACTCTAATCTAATTCTTATTCTAACAGATTCAAAACCAAAACCGATTTAACGATTTCCTTACTATAAATCTTATAACTAAATTTAACCGATTCAAAATAAGTTTTTGTTAAAAAAAACGTTCCCTGTGGGATCGATATCTTTTATTACTACAAGCGTATACCGTGCACTTGCGGAAATCGCTCAACACTTACACATCAGCAAACCCCCATCTAAAACTATCTTTTAATTTTCTCTATGCTTATTATATACATAATATATAGTATAGATTACAATCAAAAGTAAGTGTTAGTTAAGTAGTTTGGAACATACAATGGAGGTTTTCAATTTCTCTTTGACTAATCAATTTGTGTCATGTATCCAAATTATCAATCATTTAATTGAAGTTAGTGTTTGCAATGTGAATCCCTAAGGTCACTAAACATGTTGAACTAATGCATTCAGGTTAGACATTTCTTAATTAGCTCATGACGGTCCTTCTACAAAATGTATTGTTACTTAACTCCATATGATCCTTTTACAAAATGTATGTTAGCACCAGTAACAGCTTCTTTCAAGAATTCTAGATTAAAGCCAAAACCATGTCATGCTGGAGACATTTACTTTAAATTGTTCCAAATTCAACAACTTATCTTCACAACTACAACAAAACAAAAATACAGGACATCACAACTAATCCTAATCTCTCCATTTAATAATTTGCAAAGCAGTAATGCTGATCTTACTTTGAAGTTCTCAGATCTTAAGTTTTCTGTTTCACTCGCATACCATAGTTCATCACTATAGACAATTAGCATATGGGAATCATTTAGCATAGAAAAGATAACCCACTTGAACCCCATAAACATGCCCTCCCTCTCATTCAATCCAGTTTCAATAAGCAACAAAAGCAATACCAATATGAGATTAGTAATGCCAAAACCATATGTTCTGTCTAAGTTTAAATTTCTAGGAAATTAATGTTCATATCAATTGTTTTTGTTCAGTTGTATGATGTCAATAAAACTTTGTTCTGTTGCCTTTTAATTGTGAAGTATTTCTGTATTGATATATATATAGTTATTTTTGTTTTACCTGTTTAGAAAGAAGTCTAGCGATAAAATTTCTTAGTTGATTATTTTAGGTTGTTGATCAAGCAATTCATTTACAATATGAATGATAGAGGAGAACATAACGAAGATTATCATCCCCCTCGAGAAAACATTGTTGGCACTGAAAGTATCAGTTCGCCAATAGTATCAAACCAAACCGTTGACGAAGTTACCAAAATGATTTTTGACTCATTAGAAGCAGCACAATATTTTTTTAGACAATATAGCAAACAAATGGGATTTAGCTTTCGAGTTCGTGATTCACAGTTAAATAAAAATGGTCTACCAAGAATGAAAAAATGGGTATGTGAAAAGGAATGAACAAAAAGAACAATTGACATTAATGAGCCACAATCGAGTAAAAGAAGGAAGCGCATGGAGATTCGTCAAGAGTGTCCTGCTTCTTTTCATGTGAAGTTGGATAAGAAAATCGATAAATGGGTGGTCAAAAGCTTTGTTCCTATGCATAACCATGAGTTAGCTCCACCTAAACATATTCATTTTTTGAAATCTCATAGAAGCATTGCTGATGGTGACATGGCACAAGCCAAAGCAATGCATGATGTTGGTGTTAAGACGAGTAAAATTATTGACTTTATGGCACATCAGAGTGGTGGTTTTCAAAATTTGGGATATACCCCTAAATATATGTATAACAATATGAATGTTGAGAGGAGACTGGATATACAAGATGGTGATACATTCACAACATTGGGTTTTTTAGCTGCCAAGCAAGAAATGGACCCTTGATTTTTTTATAAGTACACAAGTAAGGAAAATGGACAATTGTGTAACTTATTTTGGTCAGATTCCATGTCTAGACTAGATTACTCTGTTTTTGGTGATGTGGTTGCATTTGATGCATGTTATAAACGAAACATTTATTGCACACCAGTAGTTACACTTATAGGTGTTAACAATCATTGTCAGTCAATTGTTTTTGCATGTGCACTATTAGAGGATGAGCAAACATCTTCTTATAATTGGATGTTAAGTACATTTCTAGATTGCATGAGTGGGAAAAAACCTCTTTCTGTTGTTACTGATGGAGATTTGGCTATGTGTGCTGCTATTAGAGAGGTTTTTACTAATGTCAAACACAGACTGTGCATCTGGCATATTCAAAGGAATGCAACTAGTCAGGTAAAAAATCGTAATTTCAAGACTGATTTTAGAGATGTGATGTTAAATCCTATGGAGGTCTCTGAATTTGAAGAAAAATGGTCATCTTTGGTTTCAAAGTATGGCCTGCAAAATAATTCTTGGATTGTACTTATGTATGATGATCGTGAGTTATGGGTTGAGGCATATTTTAAGGGATTTTTCTTTGGAGGTACTAGAACCACATCTCTGGAAGTACAACAAGACTCTATTCAGAGTAGTCATTTCTAGAAGTACAACAAGTGAGACACAATTCCATTCGTTCATTATGTTGTACTGACACTTCTATTTAGTAGTATTTCTGTGTTGTCCTTCTAGGTATCGATTTTCTATAAAAACTTCATGAGTATCCTATAGAGATCCATTCAATCCAAATTATTTTTTTAATTTAAAAAGCATCATATGGTGCAACTTCATGAGTATTGAATAAACTACTCAACAATTCAATAACTTGAATGAAATATCTAAATTGGCATGGGTTCAGATTAATTAATCTGAAATTCTGGAGTTGTATTTTCAATGTTACCATATTTTATTTTACAGGTGTTGAACAGTTCTGAGATGGAAACAACATGCACTATATGGTACTAAAATCTGGAACGCAATGGTGATTTAGCCAAAATTTCATTTTATCTATTTTAGTTTGTGTTCTGAATAATTATGAAAGACAGTCACTGCGTTGATACATGTTTTTATCGTTTTGCAATTCAGTTAGGAGAGAGATTCGAGGTATAACAACGATATAGTCACCTCATTTTGTATAATGTTTTTTTATGCAATTAAATAGAGCTTTCTTCTTTTTTCTATATTTTCTTTTCATCTTTCTCAGATATCATTTGATAATAGGGCAGTCAAAACTTACCTGACCTTACCATCGTCTCACCATATCCAATCATGTAACTATGGCAAATAACACATGATTTCAGGAAAATATAAAATCTTTGGTGAAAGGTATGTTTACAGACCATAAACAAGAAACACAAGCAAATTTTTATATGATCCTATAGCTAAACCGCAAGTCACCATTGTTAACGTGAGATGAATGCCACTAGTTCTTTTGGTTCTCACACCGAAAATCACACCACTGTCAATTTAAACCCAAATTAGACCTCACAGCCGCAATATCAACTATCTACTCGATTTACAAAAGTCAAATTCCACAAATTTGATGGAACATATCCGGAGTGGTGGCTTTGTCGCTATGACCGATTCTTTCAGATTGATCTCACTCCACCAAGCTCTATCAGCAGCAACATTCAACTAATGGTGAACCAATATTTTGTCAACCTTTTTTTGTTCTGGATCAAGAGAATCAATTTGTTTTATACTTTATACTACTAGTTTATTGCATGACATGTAGATATTAATTACTAAGCAAACAGTAATAATATAAAGGCGTAGGAAGATGCAACAGAAGCTTGATGCAAGCACTCCCTCATCACAATTGTGGGTATGAGAAATATGAATATTGCTAATAAAGTTCGAAGATATTAGCCATAACTTTAGGAATATACTATACAAACGAGTTAATAAAAAATATCAAGCTGGGAAGATTCTCAAGTAACAATGTACAAACTGCTCCAAGAGCAAAAACTGATATCATAGAAAATAATATCTTAGTAACATACAAGAAACTGATTCCTGATTCGGGAACTGTGTTTGCATGACGTGAGCTACCAGTACTCCGCTGAAACAAAAGCCAATAACATTAGTTTATGCCATAAAAATGGTTGAATCGCGCTATTAAACAAAAAAATGTAATGCTATAGACAATAACCTTAATAGTTGAGATGTAATGCTATGGAAAAACTTTTATCAATGTTTCAAATTTCAGTCAAAATGAAATCTCGAAAGTTTAAAACTGAGTCATGTTCTCATGTTTATCTTTACCTTAGTTCAAAAGGCTTCATATGAAAGTTGACAAATTCATTGGCTACGTTTTTGTGAAGCAACCCAAAAATAATAGTTATTTTGGATAAGCTATAAAGTATTTAGGCAAAGACAATTTGCATAGTTGACATAACAATCAAATGATTGCAAGAAGCATACCGAAACTTCACATGCGAGAATTTTGGGTAACTTTTGGCCGTAGATCCTTCAATTCCTTTTGAACTTTTGATGTTGTACGTAGACCTTTCCTAACCCCGTGCATATAATTGTAATTAAAAGCTGCATATACAACTCCAGTGCGTTGTATATTCGAAGAATTTGATATAATCCAATATAAAATCTCACGCCGCATTTTATTAGATTCCTTATCTGCCTCCTACATAATTAATTTAGAGTACTAATGTCACTAAACATCATAATTGACAATATATAAATATTGTGATGCGTTAGGATTTTAAGATAAAATAAAAAAATAGGGAAAAGTACAAAAATAAACCTTGTGGTTACACTCATTTTCGAACAACACCCATGTGGTTTAAAAGTTTGCAAAGTGGTGTCATGTACTTCATTCCGTTAGCAAACACATACAAAATTGACTAACGGTGTTAAAAGTCAAAGGGAAAAGAGTTAATTTGATCCTTATATTTATTTATTTTTATAAATTGACCTCCTTATAATCTAATTATCACAAACCCCAAAATAAAAAATAAAAATCAAATATACCATCTTCTCCAACTCTTTTTAATTTCTTATTTTTTTCTTCTTTCTCTCTCCTCTCTCTTAATTTCTCTCTCTAAAATAAAGCTATCCCCATCAACACTTTCAATATATATATATATATTAATCTCCCCTTAAAAATATAGCTAACATAATTATAAATAAAGCATAGAAATAGAACCTTCAACAATACAACATTAAACAGCCATTAAAACTGTAAACCATACGAATTAGAACCAGTCTAAAATGAATTCTAATTTATTCCTTATTAAAATGGCAAGTAAATAGTTCAGCACCAGTGTCATTACAGACCCGTAAAATCTTCCTTAAGCTAGCAGAAAGAAAATACAAGCCCTGTGATTTATATCATCGTGGCAAGTTAATGAGAAAGATAGATTGTTTCTTGTACATTTCCGGAAGCGTAGCCGAGCTGGATCTGCAGCTCCAAGTAGAGACCGACCTGTCAAACTGCATCACAATAATCATCATTTTAAGAGTCAATATCACAATAATCATCATCTTCAGTCGACCAACAGCTCAGTCCAATGCTCCGATCCACAGTAAGCATAAGTCAGCACTTGCTTCCGACAGCATCAAGCTCGTGTTAACTGTCAAACATCTCAATACTAAACCAGACAAGGTCATTCTCATCATTAGCAACAACTAAAATCTAAATCAGCACTTGCTTCTGACAGCATTAAGCTCGTGTAAACTGTCAAAATTTTGAAGGGGGATATATATATATATATATATATATATATATAGAAATTTGGGGATAAAAATTTGGGGATAACTTTATTTTAGAGAGAGAAATTAAGAGAGAGGAGAGAGAAAAAAGAAAAAAAAAGAAATTAAAAAGAGTTGGAGAAGATGGTATATTTGATTTTTATTTTTTATTTTGGGGTTTGTTTGTGATAATTAGATTATAAGGAGGTCAATTTATAAAAATAAATAAATATAAGGATCAAATTAACTCTTTTCCCTTTGACTTTTAACACCGTTAGTCAATTTTGTATGTGTTTGCTAACGGAATGAAGTACATGACACCACTTTGTAAACTTTTAAACCACATGGGTGTTGTTCGAAAATGAGTGTAACCACAAGGTTTATTTTTGTACTTTTCCCTAAAAAATATATACCACAAAATGGATCTCCAAGAAACAATGGCGCATGTATTGTAATACATAAACCCCACAATCGAAGCTACAAAAATATAAAATTCATAACATTGATTAAGAAATGGAATTTTAGAACAAAGAATACAAAACACACGTATTAAAGAAAGAAACAAAAGTTATACTTACCCATTTTGTTGTTGAAATGTATATTTAGACTTAATTGGATATGTACTAATAAATGAACATGAATTGATCTCATTTCCTTGAAATTGAGGCAGTTAGAAAAGATTATCCATGAATACTAACTGTAAATAAACAATCAAGGTTAACAATTAATTTGAATTAGTAAGATAGTAAATGCTCTAAATTAAGTATATTTAACAATTTTTTAATGAAATAAGGTCATCAGAACATTACCAATTTTTTAACTGTCGACTCTCTAACTGATTGGTTCATTTCTCGAAGAGTGTCATATAGTATGGCTTTATTGTCGTTAAAATCTATCACCAGTAAATACCAATGCATATTCGCCTCATTTATTGGTATGAAAATCTATTACACATTAAAAAATAACCGTAAAATGTTGCGAAAATAATCAATGCATTATCATTTTCAAAATAAACAGTAAATTTAAGATAACTTACTTGCTCAACATCCCCTAATCGTGTCATGTATCTATCATCTTTCCAGAAACATTTAATAAACATGTCCAATGGAGGTTGTGCTTCTTGTAAAACTAGTTGCTAAACAAATAAGTTGAACATTGAGTATAATAAATAAATAAATAATAGTTCCAATTTATATTTGATACATACCGAAAAATATGCAGGCATGTACCATCTCTTCCAACCTCTTTTCGTTTTTCTTTCTTCAAGGGTTAATGCTTTTGCCATTACATTTATTACCTATATGATAAAATACATTAAAGTGGTATATGTTCAATTTGACTAATGTAAATGAAACACATGCATACATTTCTTACCCCTGAACATATCCATTGTTTCGGGCGCAAGCTTAATAATTCCTCCATAGTGACATGTACATCACCAAAATCACAAGGGTTGGGACATCTGAAATAATATATAGAACTTATTATGTATATACAAGTCCAATGAAAAGAAATTCAAAATGATAATTAACATTTCAATTTTAATTCATTACCTCATCACTTGTTGCTTTTCAAATATCAAATCACATATATTATTTATAGGATCGTCTAGCTCTTCAAGAAACATTTCCAGATCCTCATTACTAAGACTCTATATATATATAATTAAAATGGATCAAACTCCTAAACTTGTATATGGAAATCATATATTTTAATTAGTAAAACATAAAATACAGTTTCTTACCCTAACTGGGGAACATGCCCTTTTATTTCTTTTACTTCCACTGCTTGATTCAACTTTCACAAAAATGGGATTGTTTTGATTGGACAATTTTGGATTTATTGCATTCAACATGTGCTTAGGTGCTCCATCCATAATAGATCCTGAGCTCGATATATGAATTGGAGAACAAGTCTATATATGAATATTATCAGACCAACACTAGTTAAAATAATATTCATTTAACAAAATTATTCTGAAGTGTAAGCTAACAAACAATAGAAAAATATACGCACCTTTTGACATGGTTGCTGAGGTGATTGTTTCTTTGATTTACGCTTCTTACGGACTCTTGTTTGTTTAGCAACTCCTAACACTTTACTAAAAAAAAATTGAGTGCGTTCCTCAACTGGAATAAAAATTCCTTTTGGATCGTGCAAACGAGGTTCTTGTTTCAATAATCCCTTCAACAATTTTTTTAGATCTGATACTTCAGTAGAAAGATTATGAAAGGATCTAGAAGAGGTTTCTGATGTAGTAATTGCTATTTAATCCAATTTCAATAGCACACTACTTTTGAAATCTCTAACTTCATTTCTTAAATCAACAATTTCAGTTTTCAAGTTGTTAACACTGGTGACATTTTGTGCTTTTTCAATACTGGTATTCAAAATTTCAAGGTTGTAACTCTCCAACTGAACTTTGATATCTTCCGTTGCCACGTGAATGTCGTTTTTAAGATCTTGGATCACGATGCGAATATCCTATGTAATACAAATCGAAATTAAATCATATTCATAATGTATATTTACTTTTAAAATTAGAAATGTCATTCTTAGGAGTTAACTCACATTGCATTTGCAAGACTCCATACTAGTTCCATATAAAAGTTTAACCTACAAAACATCGCAATAAAATCAATTATGTCAACCGTTGGTTTAATATTTACAAATTCCAAATGCACGAATAGTGAAATGATATAAATATACTGCATACCTTTTCACTCTGAAGACCTCCCATCTTCAAAATCGTGTTGTGAATTTTATTAACAACACTAGCATCCCAAAGTTGTATTGTTGGAATCTCTTGTTTGCTCATTGATAAAATTGGATATCCAATTGATGTATGTTCCAAATAAAAAATCTATAAATTTTATAAAATATAAAACTATTAATTTTTCTAAAATCGCAAACAAGGCAATTAATATTAAATAAAAATTTAATGTAATACCTGCAATAGAAGAATACAACCATTGATTCTCCGTTTACCATCACTATAATCACTTCCATTAAACTTTGAAAGTCCATCTTGAAGACACTGTAATGTGTACTCAGCCCAATTCATACTTCTAATTTTAGACATGTCACTTAAAAGAGCAAGATTTTTTTGAGGAATGTGCGTACTTGAAGATGGGGCAACAATTGTATTAAGAGCATACAAAAAAAAATTAGCTTGGAATTCCTCACCACTAGGTAAAGTTTTGAGCTCATCGTACAATTCTATGACATTAATCATTTTCTCAGAAATATTTAGACGACTCGAGATATTAATGTCATAGTCACCTAAGAACTCTTTAACATCTTGACCTTTTGAGGGCAGACCTAAAATTCTTTCAATATCTGTAGCAGCAAGTTTTAATATCCCTCCATGAACATGGAATTCACATTTATCCGCATCAAAACTATTCGCAAGATCTACAATCAATTTATTTTTCAATCTCTTACTCGGAATTTTAAGAAGACCATCTAGTCCAAGTTGTTTCACGGCATCAATCTTCTGTTTATCAAAACTCAATACAAGTTTCACAAACTTACGAATAGAGCATCGACTTTCGAAATATACCTGAAAATTTTAATAAATATCTATTTTTATGATTGTCTTGAATTTATTTCTTTTATCATATTAATAACAAATTAAACCACAACTACATTTCTTATAAAAATACAATCATCTTACAAAATAAAATATATATTAAAAATAGGCCTAATGCTACCCCAATCCCCTTAACTTACCCAAATTGGTCATTTTACCCCCTCAACTCATTGAATGTTCTATTTACCCCCTTAATTTTATAAAAGTGGTATTTCTTACCCCCTCAACTTGTCCATTTACTCCTCCAACTCATAGAATGTCCTATTTACCCCCTTAACTCCATAAAAGTGGTATTTTGCACCCCTTACAATCCGTTATCGAAGCCTAAATTGATAACCTTTTTTAAACGTTAAACCTATATTTATGCTATTTTGTACGTGGAACCCAAATTGATACTTTTCCAAAAATCATAGGCCTATTTTGGTACATTATCCCTACATATAATGTATTTAACTTATTTATATTAATGTTCTTATGTGTATTTTTTATTCGTTTGAATAAGTCCTATTAATTTTGTACTATAAAGGGGTAAGAAATACCATTTTTATAAGAGGGTAAATATGATCATAAGGGGTGAGAAATACCACTTTTATAGAGTTAAAGGGGTAATTAGGACATTCGATGAGTTGAGAAGGGGTAAAATGACCAATTTGGACAAGTTAGGGGGGTGAGAAATACCATTTTTATTGAGTTAATGGGGTAAATAGGACATTCGATGAGTTGGAGGGGTAAAATGACCAATTTGAACAAGTTAAGGGGGCCGGAGAAACATTAAGCCATTAAAAATATAATGCATACCTTAGAAGATTCAATGTCGTGTTTTTTACCCGTCATTTTCTTAACATTTCTTTTCATCATACTACTTACAAAAGATTCAAACATGTAATTTTGGATTGAAGGGAACTCAACTGAATTATAACTTCAACACATTTGTTATATCTAGACTAAGAGAGAAACATAAATCGTCGATAAAATCACGACCAGATAGAAGAGAACGACAAAAGTGTATGGAATATAACGTAGCAAGTAAAACCTGTATGTAATTTTATAAGAATAAAATAGGATGTGTAATTATATTATCTATTCAAAAAATAAAGTACATATACTTTGTTTTAAAAACTAGTGAGGATCTAAAACCACTTTATCTGAATTCAATTTCATTATCTATAAAGTTGTGATCCATCACTAGTGGAAAAAAGGCCATTTGCATCGGCCATTTAGGACCATTTGCGTCGGCCCTTTTAAACAGCCGATGCAAATGTCATTTAAAAATAATAATTTGGATTGAATGGAGCTCTATAGTATAGCAAATAACTTTGATTCATATATATTAAATGGAGAATTTTCATATACGTATGTATAATTGGGTAGCTTGAAAATAGACCAAATAGGTTTTCATGGAATTTCGAATCTAATAAAACATTAGAAGCCTTAAAATCGCAGCAGTAAATAATTTGACGGTCAAAATCATGAAGGAATGAAAGTCCGTGAGCAGCATCTACAGCTACTTTCATCCTAACATCTCAGTACAGTGCTCATTAACCACCTGATCTAACCAGTTAATAAATACACTTAAGCTGCAACAGCTACACACATTATTTATATCCATTAACAACAGTTCACTTTTTCTAGAATAGGCCTTTAACAAAAATATGGTAGGGAAATTGAGAATACAAATTATTGTGGAGTATATATTAATGTTGAAACTTGAAAGTTGACAAAGGAAATGGAAAGCACTTTACTTAGTAAGAAAATAGATTATATTGTAAACCAGGAAGTTAATGTTAATAAATTTTAGCTTGTGAAGATATGTTGTTATTCCATGCATTTCGGTTATATAATGATTATATCGCAGGTTTTAAATGAATGAAACAGTAGCAAATCAAGGACAACCCTCTAGATTCATTGTGGAAAGAATCTTTGACTAATGTGTCCTATTGTACGCCATACCGCCATATATCTATCTAATTAATTTACTATTAGTTGGAGATATATAGCTTTGAAATATATACTAAGAAGCTACAAAATGTGAACATGAACTAATAAACAAACAAACAACTTAAACGAAATTACACACCAGTTATAAGACTTAAAAACATAGATAACTAACAAGAAAGTTTCACATGTACCTTAGAACGGAACAGGGTTATGTAATAAGATGGATCAGATTAAGGAGCAGGACTGAACTCCCAATAGCTTTCTGTTCAACTTTAATGTAGAAGTATTAAATAGCAGCTTTCAGAAAGTAATCAAAAGTGTAGCAGCAAACTGATTGACTTCCATTTAATGATGCAAGCTGATGAGAAGTCCAAATTGCAGTGAATAATTAGGAATGAGCCAAACACATTATATTTGTAGAACTGAGAACATGGGAGGGAATTATCCGAACTTACAGGATTTATAACATCCATTGATGCAAAAGACTGTGAATCAACAAATTTACCTCCAATGAGATTAGGAACCCTCTGGCGCACATTAGTCAATAAGTTAAATTGCAGCACAAGCACAAGGATTCCTAACAAGGAACACATAGAGAAAAAGAAAGAAAGACTATCTGACACTATAAGTAATTTTTTCCCTCTCTCATTTAAGCATGTGCAACAAATTTTTCTGATCAAAGGCATATAAAAATTACATTAGAACATACCATCGGGTAGTGCTGCCTCCAAGATGACTCATTAACCAAGAGATAATTGTTCCTTGCAGCAGGTTTTTCAGGTCTCAGTGACCTGAAATGTCTCACTGCAGTAAATTAAAAATAATAAAAAATAATAATAAGTATTAACATTTATCAAGAAAAAGAATGTTTAAATTCTTCGACGAACCTAACAATAACAATTCATTGCCACACAATTCAAGAATATGAAAACATATCTTCATGTAGTATTTTAGTTATCTATTCCCAGGGCACTTGACATCAAAAATTCATCCATTCGTCACCTCATTAGATCAGGATATGCATACAAGTAACGTAAAATCAGAACATAAACCTTGGAGTTAGCTGCGAAAATTCGTATCCTATATGTGAGTTATCAGTAATTATGGCATCACATGGAACTTAGTGAGCTCAATAACGATTAGTAATTACACACTTCAAGGAGAATCCACAATACATTGGGTAATACAAAAGCATTCTTCAGTCTTGCCAAGATTCTGCCAAAGAAAGCACTCTAAAAGCTCCGTATGCAGATTTCATCTTCAAATTACATGGTTGTACAAAGAAGGGAGGTCTTTCAAATGACAGGAAAGAAGTTTAGACATAAAAATTGCACCAGATGCATTGTTCAGATCTAAGAGCGATAGGGAAAAAAATCTCAAGGAAGGATAACAAAGGATGAGCAATCCTTTGCCATGAGAGAGCCTAAGAACTTATTCAGGATTCATCATCAAAGTTCACCATTTTCTTTAGAAGATATGGTTACTTCTCTGTTGTGGTTATCCATCTGGATGAGTTGGTATCGTGCTATGTTCTTCCAGGGTAAATTCAGAACACTTTAAGCAGATTCTACACAATTAGTCTTATCTTAAGTGATGCACTTTGTTTGCTTATAGATACATGATATGTCTTGTTGCCCAGTGATGCGCCTCACGGCGTTCGGTACCGCAAGGCTCACTAAGGGATAAGTGTACCCTGTCGTTATCAAGTAATAAAATCTGGACAAGTCCAGGTATCGAATCCACATGATTTATTCCTGCAAGTATCGAGCTACTTGGTCTCAGGTGTTATCTAGGCTGTGTGGGTTTTGAGTTGTTTTGATTAAGTTAATCTACTCCTAGTTGAATTATTCTACTCCTAGCTAAGTTATACTAATTCGAACTAAGTTATTCTACACCTAATTAAATTAAACTACTCCTAGGTGATCTTTCACTAATGCAATTACCCGAAGGAACATGGTATGGACGATAATAATGAAGATAGATTATTAGGTCAATAGATTAAAAACCTAATCTAAGTTACTTGTATTTAAGGAGATTAACCCTACTTACCCTCCTAAAGTCCCTAGTGCGTGATTCCCTTGTAAGGCCGAAACTAGGTCTAAGGCTCAGCAATTTGGGCTTAATCAACTAAGAGGTCGTCAATCTCCTAGGCTCTGAATAGGTCAGATTTAGCTCACAATATGTGCCAACTAGATTTTGGGGCTTTTGAATGAGTTAAACCAATTAAATAAAGCGTAAGACAAATATTAAATAGATAAATCATAGAACAAAATAAGAGCTAAAATATTATTAAAGATGAAGAACATTGTCATGGGATACAATTAGCCTAGGATTCATAGACTGTATCAAAGGGTACAAACATAATTAGATGAAAGGAGATAAGAAAATCCCTTTTAAGGAACCTGTCTACCCTACAGCCGGCTTCCTAGGACTTAAGGATGGACCTTGAATAATCCTCGGTGAATGGAGCTTCGGAAGTTCTTCAATGGAGGTTGAAGGAGATGGAGGAGGTGGAGAGGATTTTTCAAGGGGGAAAGCTAAGAAAATTACAATAATGAAAGATATCTATTTTACAATTGGAAATTCCTATTTATAGACGCGGTTCGGGCCCTCTTTCTGACCTAATTCGTATCCTTTTGCAGGTGGGAAGTCGTGGGGTCGATCGTGGCGTCGTGGGACCGGGAATCAGTCTTTTGGCTGATTCCCGCAAGGCAACTCACCGAGCTGGCCCCTTAAAGGCCTGCTCGATGGGCTGGTAGTGCCAGCTCGTCGATCCGGCCCCAAAAAGGCCATTTCGACGAGTGGGAATGCCCAGAACGCCTTGCGGGACTGCTGGATGTCCCGAAACGCAACTTTCACCCGAACTCGTTCCTGTTTTAGCCTGCACATGCACGAAAACTCCAAATAACATTAGTTCCGAGGCTAAATTGACCCGCCAATCGCTCATGTTAAGTAAACACTCCGTTTGGTGCGACTTTTGGCGGATCAATTAGCTATAAAAGATAATGGAAATTTAACGTACATGCCAATTTGGCCATATTTGCCTAAAATAACCAGAAAACGAGCCTAAACAACGAAAAGTAAATAGAACATATACAATTTCTAACTAACTCACACAAAAGCATATAAATGCGAGAATTGCTCGCTTATTCATAAAATAACGCTAAAAACCATCCTAAAACCGTACCCAAAGATAGGGGGTTTTGACCCCCTATCAAACCTCCTCGCACTTAAAACTTTACTTGTCCCCAAGTAAACTAAAAAACTAAACCCGCAATCACAAGCGAGCTAGAAAACCTCCTGGTTTGACTAGGTGCTTGACACAATTTCGAGCATCTGTAATTATATGCATTCGGAATTTCAAAGTAGAGACACGATATCCAAAAGCCGCATTTCAATTATCACAAGTCATATGTTTAAGAAAGGGACACATGTTCAATTAAACGAGCTTAAGGGGATAGCTAAGTAAAACACCTCACCATAGGTAGTTCACTCAATTCACACAAATTTGGTGGCTAAAGTGTTTCCTCTCGGCTTATGTTCTTGCTTAGGGTTACGTTGATTTTGCACGTTCATCCGAGTTCATCTACTATGCTACATGACTCCGATGATATCAAAAGCAGCCTCGAATTGGGGTTGTAATGTGGTTAGAGGGTTAAAGGTACAACAAGGGTTAGGAGTTCTAGCGCTAGAAAAACAAAGTTTAGAATGACTTTAGCAAATTGTGAAGTGATTGAGCTTTTTATTCATATATATTTTTTCTGAGATGTTCTGATTTTAAGAACTGGGAGATAGAGTTCTCCTTCTTTTGTTCGTCTCTTTCCTTTTCCTTTTCTGTTTTTTTATATAGTAATGCTCATTCACTTCTTAGCCTTTTGGCTTGCTACTATTGTGCCATAAACAAAGATAAAGCGCTAGAAGAAAACAAAGGCTCAATGTGAGCTTTGCAAAAAACTCGGGTTAAGTAACAAACCAAGTGATGGTTTGCAAAAATTGGGTTAGAACGAAGGAAAAACTACAAGATACAAAAATACAGGCTCAAAGGGGCTTCCTAGAGTAGATGAAAAAGAAAAAATAAGGTAAAGAAAAGGTTAATTCTAATGAGGTTGATTCACCGTTTACCATCTCAAATCAGTGCATGTAGGTTCAACTCAGTATTAGGTGCAAAATCTGTAATCTTTCCACAAGTCAAAGCATTCACACAAAAATGTCAAGAAAAAGAGCTTTTTGATGTTCGCTCTTGGGCTCAAATTCAACTCACAGTTATTGGGTTTCAAATTTGTGCTTACTAGTTCTCCCCAAGCTCAAGTTTAATATCACATGCCTTCGTTCTTAAGTTATCTACCTAAGTAATGAATTTAGCATTTCTTCAAAAGTAGGGTCTAAATGCAAACTTTAGCTCATGTTTTTACAGATACAAGGATTGTGTCCTACACCTAAACTAGTTGTCATGCAATCTTAGATTCGGTTCTCAGCCCTCAAGGACAAATAACGAAGTTTAGATTCGAAGGAGGTTCACGGTTTTAGGTCCTAAACATGCAAAAACATAATTAAAGCATACATAAAACCCGAAAATGTTAACCTAAACTAGACACGACGCAACAAAAATTTAAAAATTATACAAATTTTTCTAAGTTTGTCTACCCCTCCTCCTCACACTTAAAATATGCAATAAGTTCCAACATTGCATCTAAAACCATAAAACACATGTAAAAAAGTTAGGGTGGAGAAGACAACTTACTGATCGACCCCCCATTTTGTAGTTGTCTACAGGCGCAGAACTTGCACATCCGAATTATCCTTGCGAAGATAAAGCTTGAGGCGGTGCCCGTTTACTCTTTGGGTGATCCCATCTTTTCCCTCGATTTCAACCATTCCGGAGGGGTGTGCATTGATAACTGAAAATGGTCCATACCATCTACTTTTGAGTTTGCCAGGGAAGAATTTCAATCGGGAGTTGTATAGCAGTACTTGATCACCTATCTGGAAGGTTTTATTTTGTACTTTCCTATCATGCACCCTTTTGGTTCGTTCTTTGTATAACTTGGCATTCTCGTAAGAATTTTACCGGAGCTCATCCAGTTCATGTAGCTGAGTTAATCGTAGGTCACTTTGTAGTTCGCGATGTCTGCAAACCAGGGAAGAGTTTTTACCGAATATAATGTTTTGCCCGGAAATACCTCCTTGATCTCCTCATGTTCTAAGGGTTGCTGATCTGACTCTAACCTGGATAGGTGATCTGCTATCACGTTTTCCACTCCTTTCTTATCTTTGATCTCGATGTCAAATTCCTGAAGTAGTAAAATCCAGCGGATCAGCCTAGGTTTTGCGTATTGCTTACTCATCAAATATCTTAAAGCTGCATAGTCAGTAAAAACAATCACCTTAGATAGCACCAAATAAGATCTAAATTTGTCAAAGGCAAAAACTACAGCTAGCAATTCCTTTTCAGTTATTGAATAATTCTGTTGTGCATCATTTAAGGTTTTGCTAGCATAGAAGATTGGGTGAAAAATTTTATCCACCCTCTGCCCAAGACAGGCTCCTACAGCTAGATCGCTGGCATCACACATTAATTTAAAGGGAAAGGACCAATCCGGGCTTACCATAACAGGTGCTTCAATTAATTTCTTTTTCAATAATTTAAAAGCAGACATACATTATTCATTAAAATTAAAATCAGCATCCTTTAGTAATAATTGAGTGAGGGGTTTAGTGATTTTTGAAAAATCCTTTATGAATCGCCTATAAAACCCTGCATGTCCTAAAAAGCTCCTAACCAATTTAACATTGGTGGGAGGAGGGAAAAGACTAAATGACTGAGAATTCTTCACCACCCACGACATAAACGAATACCCCTGTGGCTTCTCATTCTTTTCATGCTGAGGCGCAAGCGGCAGAACCCATCCAAAGCTTCGTGTCGCGGCTGCTCCATTCCGTCGCGGTCTCATGAACTTAACTTCCTTGCCTTCCCGCGCGCGAACCCCGTTCCGATCATGGAATAGATGAAATAAATCAAAAAATGGATTTTTGTTCAAGCAAGATCTTTGGCTTTGGCATCTCACCCGAAGAAAAGCCTCCTCGTAGTCTTCGACCACTTTTCTTCTTTCTCGCACTATTAATTAGAGACCAGGGAACGCTGTTTTTCATGGCTGATAAAAGCCAATCTCTAAAAGGTTGGGATAGAGGTTTTGAGGCTGATTACGAGGTTACGAGGTCAAAGTCAAAACAATAGGAAGCTAAAAGCTATTAGGATTACTTCAAAAAAAAAAGCTATTAGGATACAAAGCTTCTATTTACCCCGAACGTAAAAGCTTCTCTTTCTCCTTCAATTACGCTCTTTCTCCAAATAAGCTATTTATCCCTTGCTCCAAGGCTGTGATGCCACAATAAAATGGGCCAAGTTACTAGTCTTATCTCTTTTCTCGTTGGTCGAGCTCACTACCTCCACCATACGCACCTAGACATTAGACCAATTGTGGCTGGCCCCACATCACAGTTTCAAGAATGCCTGGTACTAAAGTGTAATAAGTAATGAAAGGCAGTCGAAGTGTTCATCGACAGCATTGAAGAAGAAGGAATTTTTTTTATTGGATTGATCGAGCCGAGTAAAGGAAGGAATTTAGAGTGAAAGAAGATCACCTCAATTTTTGCCGGATCGACCTCAATCCCTTTTCCCGACACCTTGTGTCCCAACACTATACAATTTTGGACCATAAACTGGCACTTTTTCCAATTAAGTGCCAAGTTTTTATCTCCACAACGTTCTAAGACTCGGTCCAGATTTTCAAGACATTGGTCAAAAGTAGGTCCTACAACATTAAAATCATCCATAAAAATCTCTAGGAACTCTTCAACCATGTCAGAAAACATAGCCATCATGCAGCGTTGGAATGTGGCAGGAGCATTACATAATCCGAAAGGCATCCGCCTATATGAAAAAGTTCCATAGGGACAAATGAATGTGGTTTTCTCTTGGTCCAAAGGGTCCACAGGAATTTGCATATAACCGGACAACCCGTCTAGAGTGCAGAAAAATTCATGCCCTGCCAAACGTTCCAACATTTGATCGATAAATGGTAAAGGAAAGTGGTCTTTATTGTTAAAACACCTTTCCACATGATTTTGATTTGACAAAATTATTTATGTGAATGATAAAAATATTCCAACACATTAAATTTAAATGCTTTAATTTATTCACACTAATGTGTTTGTTCAATGATGAGTTAATTGATTTATAAGACACTAAGGCCCTGTTCTTTATCACTTAATTTCAGTAACAATCAGTTCAGTTCAGTTCAGTTCAATTTAGTTCAGTTCAATTCAGTTCAGTTCAATTCAATTCAGTTCAGTTCAGTTCAATTCAGCATTCAGTTTCAGCATCCAGTTTCAGCATTCAGTTTCAGTATTCAGTAATTTATCATTATTTATTATATTATAATTATTTATATATAATTTATTATAATTATAATTATTATTTATCTATAATTTATCATTATTTATTATTATTATTATTATTTATAGTTTATCATTATCCATAAATTAGATAAAAGTCAAGAAATGATAGTTTATTAAAGTATATATGGTTTAATAAAAAAAAATAAAACTAAAGTATGCATCCATATTTAAAAATTAGGAATTGCATTCATATTATAAATTATTTCTCAAATTTATCCAATTTATCAATGTTAGGGATAAAATTCCACCATTTTAGACGTTAGAGGTAAAATTACTCCTGACCCAAAACGTTATTTTTGCACTTTAACCCTTAATTAAAATAAAAAGTTAAGAGTTTGTATTCATATGAAGATTTGTATTTAATTTCATAGGCTTTTAAATTATATATAAATTTGTGTTTGTATGTAATTTGTATTTTTAATTTAAATTAGACTTATTTTTATTTAATTTCATAGGCTTTTATCGAGCCAAGATTTTATCAACCCGGACTTTTATTTGATATTCAATTTAGTTTTATCTTTAATAATATATTTATTTATTATTGATATTATTGAATTTATTAGAACCATTATTATTATTATAAGTTCATTAATGTCCAATATTATCATGAAAATTATTTTAAAGTCTAATATCATCATTATTGTTAAGTTTGGTTAAGTTCGGTAGCATTCAGTTAAGTTCAGTAGCATTCAGTTAAGTCCAGTATTCAGTAGTATTCAGTTAAATTCAGTTCAGTATTCAGTAGTATTCAGTTCAGTTCAATTCAATTCAGTTCAGTTCAGTTCAGTTCAATTCAGTTAAGTTCAATTCAGTTCAGTTCAGTTCAATTCAGTTTTTTTCAGCGATAAAGAACAGAGCCTAAGAAAAAAAGCCTAAAGGCCCATAAGAGGAAGTCAAGCCCAAGTCAACAGATTAAGACCTCACGGCCCAGGAAGACAAAACGCAGTCGTATCAAGTAAAACGCCAGCTCAGCATGAAGAAGGATCGAGAAGCCTTCGACCAAATAGCTTCAAGATGAAGCTGCTGAGTTAAGCGACAAGGTAGTCAGGCCAGCGGCAGAACAGAACCAACTTAGAGACAAAGTATTTCTACTTTAGGTAAAGCTCAGAAGACGCAGTAAGCTGTCTGGAAGACTTTACTATAAATGTCGAAACAGTTCTGTTCATCTAACGAAAAGCTGCTGAGCACTGCCGTAGACAGAAGATGCAAGAATCTCATTAGCCAACGACACTGAGCACGTCCTGAGTGAAAGCGACAGGAAGCCGTTAGCCTCCAACAGTTATTTCGAAATTCGAAATCACCGGTGCTTGAAGTGTCACTATAAATAGGCCTTTCAAATGCTTCATTCGATGCAGATCTTCAATCAAGTCGAAACGCTGACCAAATTCATACTTGAAGTTCTGTGAGAAAAGCAAAGCAAATCTTACACCAATTCCAATCATTGTGTAAAAGTCTAGAGTGATTTTATTCATCTAAAGTGTCTTAGCAATTGTTGTTTAGGACAAACACTTATCATTTCTAGAAGAATAGAAAGGAGAAGCTGAGTACTCGGTTATAGTACTCAGCGGTAGTTATAGGAGTGAGTAGAGGAATAGAGGAAGGTACTCTTATATACTCAGCTTCTGTTGTAAAAGGTTTCATGCTCTACCTTTAAAGAGCTCAGTAGAGGATTCAAAAAGATCGGAACGAGTTCCGGAGACTGGACGTAGGCGGAGAGGCCGAACCAGGATATGTCTGCTGAGTAACATATTTCTAACCTTTAAACTCCTTTATATATTGCTTGTTATAAAACTGACTAAGTAACAAACTCACATTGAGTTGAGTGCACTAAGAAGCTGAGTTCAAGAATAGACTTAAGTGCTATCTTCTGACTCAAGGAAAGAAACAGACTTAGTCACCAGTTGACTAAGCTTGTGTCTTAAAACTACTTAGCGCCGCTGTGTAAACCTTTTATCAAAGAAAAGAAGTCAGCCTTAACGGACAAAATTTTAAATAGTCCTATCCCCCCCTTTGGAATTAACCTTGTTACGTTACACGGGACCAACAAGTGGTATCAAAGCTTAAAAGCTCACTGAGCAATATATAACTATCTTGAGCTGGTGCCCGCAATGGCTGAGAATAGCACTCGTTTCCTCCTAGGAAATCAGACAACTCAGATTCTTCCTGAGGGACTGTCCATTACTCGGCCTCCTCTGTTCTTCGGGTCTAACTACACCTTTTGGAAGAACAGAATGAAAAACTTCATTCAGGCAACAAATATGAGTGCATGGCTTTCTATAGTTCAAGGCCCATTTGTTCCTGTTGAAACTGTTGACGACCAAACGGTTGTTAAAGCTGAGACTAAGTGGACAGAAGATGACCTCAAGAAGCTACAAAACCATGCTTCGGCTATAAATATGCTTCATTGTGCGTTAGATGCTGCAGAGTACAATAAAATTTCAGGTTGTGAGTCAGCATAGGAAATCTGGAAGAAACTGGAGGTCACCTACGAAGGAACCAACAAAGTTAAGGAGTCCAAGGTGAACCAGCACATGAGGTTGTACGAGCTGTTTGAAATGAATGATGATGAAGGAATCTATGAAATGAACTCAAGATTCACAAACATTATCAACGAGCTCAAAAGACTTGGCAAGATCTTTACTGAGGAAGAGCAAGTCAAGAAGATACTGAGGAGTCTTCCCAAAAGCTGGCAAGCCAAGAAAACTTCTGTTGAGGAAGCTCAAGACTTGACCACCTACAAATATGATGAACTCATTGGATCTCTGCTGACCCATGAGATCTCAATGAAGAACTTCGAGGTGAAGGAGAAGTCTGAGGATAAGAAGCAAAAGTCTCTTGTCATGAAAGCTGACTCCACTGATGGGAGCTCAACAGACGATGAAGAAATGACCATGTTCACTAGAAAAATGAAAAGGCTGTTCAGAAAAAATGACAAATATTCCAAGAAGCCTTACAAGAAATTTGACAAGTACAAAGCTGAGTCCAGCGAAAGCAAGTACAAGAAGGACGGCTCAAAGCCCATCACATGCTTTGAATGTCATCAAACTGGCCATATCAAATCAAGCTGTCCTACCTTGAGGAAGGAAAAGAGGAACATCAAGAAGGCAACGGTGGTAACCTGGAGTGACAGTGATGAGTCATCATCATCAAAAGCTGATGCCACTGAGTCAACAAAGATTTGTTTCATGGCTGATGAGCTTACGGAGCCTTGTGTTTCTGAGCATGGTGACCCCTCCATTGCATTTGACGATGAGGCACACTCAACTGAGGTAATATCACTACCCCTGCTCAGAAATGAAATGATAAATGCCCTGAGTGACCTCTACACACTTATCAAAAAGTGTAACAAGAAGGTTAGAGCACTCAGCAGGCGATGTGACGAGATTGAAGAGGTCAAACTCAGTGACCTTCGATATCTTTTCCAAGACAACTCAACTTTGCATAGCAACATAGAAACTATGCATAAGTTTGTCTCTGAGGTCCAATCAGATTCTAAGAAACTGAGAAAGGACGTCACATATATTCAAAATCAATTTAAGGTTCCGAATAAAAGAAATATTTCTTTGAATACTTAGTACCGAAGTACTAGTCAGCAGAGATGGAATCCTCAGCGGAATGTCCAGTGTGACTTCTGTGGGAAGAAAGGACACACCACAAAGGTGTGCTGGCATACTCAGCACTGGGGTGCTGACCAGTCAGTGAGATATCCCAAACGGAAGGTCAGTTATGACTTCTGTGGAAAAAATGGACACACTGTCTAAGTGTGTCGTCATAAGATTAAATATGATGCTTTACCTGCCGAGCCAAACAAACAAGGACCCAAAAAGACTTGGGTACCTAAAGATAACTAGCTATATTGTAGGTAAGCCTGAGGTGTGCTGAGAAGTCAAAGATGTGGTACATTAACAGCGCATGCTCGAGGCATATGACTGGTGATGAAACTCAGTTCATCACACTTATGCGTAAACGAGGTGGAAGTGTAAGTTTCGGAGACAACAAAAAGGGTAAGATAGTAGGGTCAGGAACCGTTGGTGGTAATCCTACTATTGAGTCAGTCTCCCTAGTTAGTGGACTTAAATATAACTTACTCAGCGTAGCTCAGCTATGTGATAACGGGAGAAAAGTTATATTTGATGACACTGGATGTAAAATACTCGAGGGAAAAACAAATAAATTGATTTTAACTGCCCCTCGTATTGATAATGTCTTTATGCTGAATTTGGAAAAGAAAATTTCAAAAAATGTATGCTTAGTGTCAAAGGAAGAAAATTCCTGGCTATGGCACATGAGACTTGGTCATGTAAGCATGGATCTCCTGGCCAAACTAGCAAGAAAGTAATTAGTTGAGGGACTGCCAGAACTTAAGTTCGAAAAGGAACAATTATGCAATGCTTGTCAGGCTGGAAAACAAATTAAAACATCTTTTTATAGTAAAAACATTGTCTCAACCAAGCGTCCACTCGAGTTGATACACTTGGATCTCTTCGGACCAGTCCAGCCGCTGAGCTTGGGTGGTAGGAGATTTTCCTTGGTCATTGTAGATGACTTTTCTCGGTACACTTGGATCATCTTGCTGAGTAGCAAGGATGAAACCTTTGAGACGTTTTCAACATTAGTAAGAAAACTTGAAAATGATAAAGACCTAAAGTTGGCTCACATCCGAAGTGATAATGGTGGAGAATTCAAAAACCAACAGTTTGTTGAATTCTGTGGAGCCATCGGCATTGACCATAATTTTTCTGCTCCTAGAACGCCTCAACAGAATGGGGTGGTTGAGAGGAAAAACAGAACCCTGGTTGAAATAGCCAGGACAATGCTGAGTGAGCATAGGCTTCCAAAGTACTTTTGGGGAGAAGCTGTCAACACAGCTTGCTACATACTTAATAGGGCTCTAGTCAGACCCATATTAAAGAAGACTCCTTACGAACTTTGGAAGGACGAAAACCCAACATTGGATACTTTCGTGCCTTCGGCTGTAAATGTTTCATTCTAAATACTAAAGACAGCCTTGCTAAGTTTGATTCAAAAGCTGATGAAGCTATCTTTTTAGGCTACTCAACAAACAACAAAGCATATAGAGTTTTCAATAAATGAACTCAGGTCTTAGAAGAGTCAGTACACGTTGAGTTCGATGAAACTAACCCTACAGGAAAAGACAAGTAGCTGACTGAGGATGATCCATACTCAACACCTACTGACCAAGAAACAGCCGCTGAGTCACTACCTCAAGGGCTGACCAAAGGTAAAAGCGAAACTCAAATTGTTTTCACTGACCAATCTATACCTGCAGAGATTGTTGAAACACAACCAGCTCAAGACATCACTCTACCAAAAGAGATCAGAATACCAAGAGGACACTCAGAGAGTGCCATTCTTGATGCTGCTGAAAACACCCTGATGATAAGAAATCAACTCAGAAGATACCTCAGCAACGTAGCATTCGTCTCAGTTCAGGAACCAAAGAACTTCTCTGAAGCTGAGCACGATGAGTTCTGGATGAGTGCAATGCAAGAAGAACTTGATCAGTTCAGAAGAAATGAAGTATGGGACTTAGTGCCAAATCCAAGAAGCCAGAAGACCATATGAACAAGATGGGTCTTCCACAACAAGCTAGATGAACAAGGGAACGTGGTCAGGAACAAAGCAAGACTTGTAGCTCAGTGTTATAGTCAGCAAGAAGGTATTGACTACGGTGAGACCTTCGCCCCAGTGGCAAGGCTAGAGGCTATAAGAATTTTATGTGCATATGCAAGTTATATGAACTTTAAATTATTTCAAATGGATGTTAAGAGTGCATTCCTTAATGGAGTTATAAACGAGGAAGTCTATGTTAATCAGCCTCCAGGGTTTGAGGATCCCAAGTTCCCAAACCACGTTTATAAACTAAAAAAGGCTCTGTATGGTCTCAAGCAAGCACCACGTGCTTGGTATGAGAGGCTGACCAGTTTCCTGCTGACTAGAAATTATGTCAGAGGTAAAGCTGATACAACCTTATTCATTAAGAGGAAGGGTAAAGATACCCTACTAGCTCAGATATATGTTGATGACATTATTTTTGGTGCCACTAATGAGTCCATGTGCAAGGAATTTAGTAAGCAGATGCAGACTGAGTTTGAAATGTCAATGATGGGAGAACTCAACTTCTTCCTTGGACTTCAAATCAAACAAGGGAAAAATGGCATCTTCATTAGTCAAACTAAGTATGCTAAGGAGATATTAAAGAAGTATGAACTTGAGAACTGCAAGTCAATATCTACCCCTATGGGCACTGACACTGTCCTTTGCGCTGACGAAAATGGTAAGTCAGTAGACAGCAAATTGTACCGAGGTATGATTGGCTCTCTACTCTACTTAACTGCTAGTAGGCCGGACATTCAGTTCTCAGTATGTTATTGTGCTAGATATCAATCTAACCCTAAGGAATCTCATTACATAGCTGTAAAAAGAATCCTTAGATATTTGCAAGGCTTAGTGAATGCAAGTTTATGGTATCCCAATACTTATGATTTCACACTCATTGGATACACTGACGCTGACTACGGACGAGACAAGCTTGAACGAAAAAGCACCTCAGGAGGATGTCACTTCCTTGGAAGCTGTCTTGTGTCTTGGTTCAGTAAGAAGCAGTCGTCAGTAGCCCTGTCAAACACTGAAGCTGAGTACATTGCTGCTGGAAGCTGTGTTGCTCAAGTCCTCTGGATTAAGCAACAGCTAGAAGATTATGGCGTTCAGACTAAAACAATTGAAGTCAAATGTGACAACAAGAGTGTCATTGACCTATCAAAGAACCCAATCCAGCACAGCTGGATGAAGCACGTCAGCATAAGACATCACTTCATTAGAGATCATGTACTCAAGGGAGAGATCAAGCTGACCTATGTCCCAACGGATGAGCAGCTTGCTGATATCTTCACAAAGCCGCTGGCTCGTGAACAATTCAACATACTTAGAGAAGCCATTGGTATGTTTAATCATCTTCAATAAATTCCAAGTATAATATGTGATATATGCATGCTGAGTTGATTACCATGTTGAGTGATTTGTGCTAAATCAATAACTATTACATGCTGAGTAGATATACACGCTGAGCGGTTATCTTAAGCTGAGTTACTAAGCACACGAATAATTCCTTTGCGTAAAACTGACTACTCAGAACATTAAACATTTAGAATTTTTAACACTGAGTAAAGATCCGTTGCACAATTAATGCTACACACGCAAATTAAATAGCCACCTAGGATGACGTAAGCGCAATAATTAGAAAATACATGCGCCGATTGTGTCATAAATGCCAGAATCATTGTCGGTTGAGTATCTCGAGGTCAAACCGCCACCTCAACACTTCAGATCAACTCGACACCTCTATAAATAGTGGATGAATTCCCACTTGTACCTCTTTACGCTTAGAAATTTCTGGTATTCAAATCCTCTCTTTTCTAAAATTCCCAAAACCTCTCAAATTTCTCTGAAAATCATGTCGGATTCTCAGAATCTCTCTAGAGGCGGTTACAACGACAACCACTCCGATGAAAATCCATCGTACCAAACTGAGCAAGAACACGAGGAGACCTTAACTGAATCTCAAGAAGAAGTTCAGCATGATCATCCTAAGGTCACAACACCAAGCAAGAAACCCCACGTTGACCAAGCTACCTCCTCGAAAGGGAAACAGAAGCAGGATAAGGGAAAGAAACCGATGGAACGTACCTACTCCTTAGTTTACAACAGTGTAAGGGGATATAAGGTTGACCACTCCCGTTGGTTCTCGAAGGGATTTGTGGAAGTTGAGCAACCCTTCTGTGAGTGGATCTCAAAGAACGGCTGGACCGAGCTGTTCTCGACTCGAGAAGCCACCTATCCTGAGTTAGTGAAGGAGTTCTACACTAACCTAAGAGCCGCTGATGATAACCGGGACTACATGGTCACCAAGGTTCAAGGGAAAGATATCTTCATCAACCCTCCTTACCTTGCCAAACTGCTAAAACTAAAAACCGAAGGAGCTAAACTTCGAAAAATAGGTGACCACGAAAAAATTGACTATCCCACTGAGTTTTGCAAACCTGCCGGTCATGCCGGGGAAATCTCGAGTACCTCCATGGGTCAGAATCAAAAGATGGCCCATTACATACTAACCAACTTCCTCTTTCCAAAGGTCAACTCCACTTCCTCAGCGTTGAACTTCGAGCAGTGCTTCATCTGGCACATGTTGACCTACCAGCCGATCAACATGCCAGTCTTTCTAATCGGTGGTTTTCAAAGAAGTACTGGAAGGCTCCCTTATTACTAGAATCCTCAAAGACTATCAAGTGAATTTGGTTGAGGAAATTAATGTCTGGGGGACTGAAATTACCGCAGCTGCATTGTTCGGCTTGGTCTACGACCAATCGATTGTGCCCAAGAAAGGAAAAGGGGCCGCTGTTAAGGAAACTGAGGGGATGCTGACTAGAGAAGGAAAGAAAGTAAGGAAAGCTCAAGCTGATAAGCAAGACAGAAAGAGGAAAGATGTTCAAACCTCTTCCAAATACGCTGACGCTCCACCGAAAAAGATTCGGTTTGTGTCCAAGGGAACTAAGCCTCAATTTCAACAAGGTCAGGTTGGACCCAAGTCAGCAGAAAACCTCAAAAGGCAAGCTGAGCTCGAGGAAGAAGAAAAAAAGGACACTCTTGAGCAACCACTGAGAAAGAAGAAGAAGATCTCTTATGGGTTAAGTCCTATCGATGCACCCCCGCTTGACGTCGTTATCTCTGAAGACTCACATTTCATGAGAAGTCAAGGCATTGATCTTGAGAAAACACCCACTAACCAAGATGAAGAAGAATTGGGTAATCTCGGAGGTCAGGTTGATGCTGAGGAGACAGCAGATGTTGAGCAACATGAAACAACCAACACTGAGCTGGTTGAAGAACAAGCTGAGCCAACAGCAAAGGATCATGCTGATCAAGAGGTAACTTCACCTTCTGACTCAATTGACTCTATTCAAGCTGACCCATCTCCTCCAAAGACTAAGAAATTGATGAGACTCAAGAAGAAGGCTCATAAATCCCCAGTCATTGACCTTCTGGATGTCTCACCTCTACGGGATCCGATCACTGATCTCTCTGACTTGCAGTTCAAATTCTTCTCTAATCCAACTGAGTTTTCTCCACCAGAGCAACAGTAAAAGCAAGCCTCTGTTTCTCAGCCTAAGGAACATGCCGACTCAATTGCTACTCAAGGTCAAGATAATACCGAGCACATCCTCGAAGTCCCTGCTACTCAAAACATTGAGATAGCAAAGGAAACACCTGCTCAGGTCAGTGCTGAAACTCCTCAACCTCCTCAAACCAGTCAGCTTCAGCCTGACTCTGAGCAAGTAGATAATTCTGCCAATCACCCTCTTCCACATCCTCAAGTGCAAAATATCAACCAGTCAGCTTCTATTGGCAATCTGAACTCAAGACCAGTCGTTGATCATGCCGGCACTTCCAATAATTAACTGAACCAAACACCACCTCCATCCGGTTCCACTCATATTCTGGCAACTGGGCCAAATAATGATGGATCCTACACTTATCTGAATGCCACTGAGTCTGGTCGAAGAATCATTGACTCAGCTCAAGCCCTACTCCAGGACCTTCATCATACCAATGCCGACGTCGCTGGGTCTATTCCTGTTGAGCCAACTCAACTTTCCTCTGTCACTCAGCTTCTCACAGAAATCAAAGGTCTTAAGGATCTTCTGAGTGTCATGACATCACTCCAGTCTCAACAGCCCAAGCAGGAATCAATAGTAAAGCTGGCCGAACTCCATCTGAAAATGGTCAATCACATAAACTCTCTCCAGGGTCAATTTCAAAACCTGTTAGCTGCGAACTCTATGTATGCAACTTCTGCTAAAGTTCATCAACTCTTTACCCAGCTTCACTCTGAGCAAGCCAAAACCAATGCTCAACTCTCTTCCTCCTCCCAATGCTCCATTGAGCAAATTAGTGAGGTTGTCCGTCTACTCAACTTGAGTAAGGAAGAGATGGAAACTGGCCAACTCAAGACAAATGAGCTTCTGCAATACTCCCAATCCATCTTCAAACATGTGCGTCACACGAATGCTCAACGTCAGTATTATGACTCGGCTCTGCTTAAAATGTTTCATCAAGCTTATGCCATGCTGACTGACACTATCACCTAGGTTGGAAAGTCTCAAGAATACATTCTGAGTATGCTCAGTGCCTCGGTCAGGGTTCCCCGTTCTGTCTTGGATGATGGTGTTCCTGTTTTTGATGGTATAAATGAAAGCACGCGTAAGCTTAAGGCATTCTCTGTACGGTTAACTCATGCTGCCCTCAACGACACCTTCATTCCTCCTCCACCTGATACTGGCAAAATGGGGGAGAAAGAACAAGCTGGTAGAACTCAGCATACAGGAGAAGCATCTGGCAGTCAGCAGAAACAAAAGGGAAAAGCCAAAGAGCATTCTGCCCAAGTCAACTACAAGAAAAAATAGCTTGACTAGAATTGCTAGATTTAGCTTTTAAAACTTGTATTCTTTTCCTAATGTATTTTGTTGTGCTGGCCATTAATCCAAAACTATGCATGCATCTATTTTTCAAATTGACTAATCTTATGTGATGCTTACTTATGTTCTGTGCTAAACATTAACGTATCTTCATTAATTCAACTGTGTTATTTGTTTACATTGCTTCATGATTGTCTGCTGTGTTGATCTATACGTTGACCTCTTTTATATGTCCTCTTAACTAAAACTCATTGAACAAAGATATACTCAGCGTACTCTGATATCTAAATCTTCCGCATAACTTAACTGAGTTAAAAAGAAAATGTTCCATGAGCTGACCTAATTCTGAAAACTGACCTTAGACTTACTTGATTAGACCTTGAAATGTTTAAAGTAAAACTAAGTCAGTAGCTCAACCCTTACGGGGGAGTATCTTGAGAAAAACAAGGTCAACTTTCATGGGGGAGCTCAACACTGAGTTCCTTACTGAATATTTTTGCCAACATCAAAATGGGGGAGTTTGTTGAAACACCTTTCCACATGATTTTGATTTGACAAAATTATTTATGTGAATGATAAAAATATTCCAACACATTAAATTTAAATGCTTTGATTTATTCACACTAATGTGTTTGTTCAATGATAAGTTAATTGATTTATAAGACATTAAGATAAAAAGCCTAAAGGCCCATAAGAGGAAGTCAAGCCCAAGTCAACAGATTAAGACCTCACGGCCCAGGAAGACAAAACGCAGTCGTATCAAGTAAAATGTCAGCTCAGCATGAAGAAGGATCGAGAAGCCTTCGACCAAATAGCTTCAAGATGAAGCTGCTGAGTTAAGCGACAAGGTAGTCAGGTCAGCGGCAGAACAAAACCAACTTAGAGACAAAGTATTTCTACTTTGGGTAAAGCTCAGAAGACGCAGTAAGCTGTCTGGAAGACTTTACTATAAATGTCGAAACAATTCTGTTCATCTGACGAAAAGCTGCTGAGCACTGTCGTAGACAGAAGATGCAAGAATCTCATTGGCCAACTACACTGAGCACGTCCTGAGTGAAAGCGACAGGAAGCCGTTAGCCTCCAACGGTTATTTCGAAATTCGAAATCATCGGTGCTTGAAGTGTCACTATAAATAGGCCTTTCAAATGCTTCATTTGATGCAGATCTTCAATCAAGTCAAAACACTGACCAAATTCATACTTGAAGTTCTGTGAGAAAATCAAAGCAAATCTTACACCAATTCCAATCATTGTGTAAAAGTCTAGAGTGATTTTATTCATCTAAAGTGTCTTAGCAATTGTTGTTTAGGACAAACACTTATCATTTCTAGAAGAATAGAAAGGAGAAGATGAGTACTCGGTTATAGTACTCAGCGGTAGTTATAGGAGTGAGTAGAGGAATAGAGGAAGGTACTCTTGTATACTCAGCTTCTGTTGTAAAAGGTTTCATACTCTACCTTTAAAGAGCTCAGTAGAGGATTCAAAAAGCTCGGAACGAGTTCTGGGGACTGGACGTAGGCGGAGAGGACGAACCAGGATATGTCTGCTGAGTAACATATTTCTAACCTTTAAACTCCTTTATATATTGCTTGCTATAAAACTGACTAAGTAACAAACTCACACTGAGTTGAGTGCACTAAGAAGCTGAGTTCAGGAATAGACTTAAGTGCTATCTCCTGACTCAAGGAAAGAAACAGACTTAGTCACCAGTTGACTAAGCTTGTGTCTTAAAACTACTTAGCGCCACTGTGTAAACCTTTTCTCAAAGAAAAGAAGTCAGCCTTAACGGAAAAAATTTTAAATAGTTCCTATCCCCCCCTTGGAACTAACCTTGTTACGTTACACGGGACCAACATTTACGGGTGGCTTCGTTCAATTTCCTATAGTCAATACATACACGCCAATCCGTAACCTTTCTAGTTGGGATTAATTCCCCTTTCTCGTTTTCCATTACCGTTGTTCCCCCCTTTTTGGGCACACATTGCACCGGACTTACCCATTGGCTGTCAGAAATTGGAAAGATGATACCTGCGTCGAGGAGTTTTATGACCTCGACTTTTACCACCTCTTTCATGTTAGGGTTGAGCCGGTTGAGGTTGAGCAGATGGCTTGATCTCTTCCTTAAGAAAAATCCTATGTGTGCAGATTTTGGGGTCGATACCTTTGATGTCATGGATTGACCACCCAAAGGCTCCTTTATGTTTTTTCAGCATCTCCACCAATCTTTCTTCATGTTCAACTATCAACAAAGAAGAAATAATAACGGGTAAATCTATGGGAGGCTGAAGAAAAACATATTTTAAATTGCTGGGTATGGGCTTAAGCTCCAGTTCTGGAGGTTCCTCTAGTGAGGTTTTAGGTTTAGGCTTGATCTCACGATCAAGGTCCTCTTTTCTACCCTTTACCCAACAACATTTTTCAGGTGGGAGGTCTTCGAATGGTTCATTTAAGTTCTCACATTCCTCACTACCTAAATTAAGTTCCAAAGAGGCATCTCTTATGCTATGGTTAACTTCCTCAACACATTCGTCTATTAACGCATCTACAAAATTACAACTTTTGGAACGCTCTTGAGGAAATTTTATAGACTCATAAACATTAAATGTTACCTCTTCGTCTTGCACCCTTAGGACCAATTTACCTCCATGAACATCTATCAGTGTCCTTCCGGTTGCAAGGAACGGTCTCCCGATGAGAATGGGGACGGAGTCATCTTCTTCCATGTCGAGGACCACGAAGTCGACCAGGAAGATCAGTTTATCCACCTTTACCAATACATCTTCAACTATGCCCCTAGGCCGTGCGATTGACCTGTCCGCTAACTGTAATGTCATATTTGTTGGTTTGGGTTCTCCGATTCCCAATTTCCTGAAAATAGATAAAGGCATTAGATTAATACTTGCTCCTAAATCGCATAGTGCCCTATCTATATGCATGTTGCCTATCCTACACGGGATGGTAAAGCTCCCTTGATCTTTAAGCTTGGGGGGTAATTTATGAGTGATTATGGCCGAACATTGTTCTGTTAGGGCCACTATCTCATTCTCCCCAAACTTTTTCTTTTTCGACAACATGTCTTTAAGAAACTTTGCATAGTTTGGCATTTCCTCTAGTGCTTCCATTAATGGAATATTAATTTCTAATCTACTAAGGATTTCCGAAAATCTAGCAAATTTCTTATCTAAGTTGGCATTTTTCTATTTCTGGGGAAATGGTAATTTTGGTGCATAAGGTCTAACTACTTTCTCTACAGCTACTCCAGGAGCTGAAGTTTCAGACACGGGACCGGGGTTGCTTACCACTTCTGGTTCCTTACTTACTTGAGGTGACGGTTGTGTTTGTGATTGGGGTGGCACGAGTGTGTCCACTTCCTTGCCACTTCTCAAGGCGATGGCTTGAACCGTTTCCTCTTGTGAGAGGAACGCCTCTTGGCATTCCCTTTCCTCCTATCTGATCGCAGCGAGTTGTTTGCTCAGGGTTCTGCATACCTCCTCGTTGGCTGCGAGTCGGATGGATATTTCCCTTAAGAGAACCATTATTCCTTCTGAGTGCTCTGTCTGCCTGTCATAAAAATCAGAATTAGAAGGGGGATAGGAAGATTATCCGTGGGTGCCGCGTATGGCCCCGGCGGATATCGTGTGTGTTCCCGATCATAAAAGCTGTAAGTTGGGGGTTCAGAGTTATAACTTTGACGATTACCCAAATAACTTACATTCTCACCTCTAGGTACATGATGGTTGACATGGCATACCTCACCGGGGTGATTCTGGCCACATCGTGCACAAAATGGTGTCCCTGTTTGGTTGTTACGGCCAAAGGAGGCCACAAGGAAATCCATTTTCTTGTTGAGGTCAGCCATAGACGGTTCTGGAGTTCTGTTGTCCATAATTGCTGAAAAGGAGATTTTACAAGTATATAAGAAGTATAATACTACAGGTCATATGAAATGATTATATGACAATATATTAACAAGTATAGATAAGTATAAAATATCGACAAGTATAGATGATATAAACAAAGGTATTCACAAACAAATGCCTAAACTAACAAATCGACCTTTGGTTCGATATTGCAGAAGAAATAAATCCCCGACAACGGCGCCAAAAACTTGATGCGCCTCACGACGTTCGGTGCCGCAAGGCTCACTAAGGGATAAGTGTACCCCGTCGTTATCAAGTAATAAAATCTGGACAAGTCCAGGTATCGAATCCACATGATTTATTCCTGCAAGTATCGAGCTACTTGGTCTCAGGTGTTATCTAGGCTGTGTGGGTTTTGAGTTGTTTTGATTAAGTTAATCTACTCCTAGTTGAATTATGCCACTCCTAGCTAAGTTATACTAATTCGAACTAAGTTATTCTACTCCTAATTAAGTTATTCTACTCCTAATTAAATTAAACTACTCCTAGGTGATCTTTCACTAATGTAATTACCCGAAGTAACATGGTATGAACGATAATAATGAAGATAGATTATTAGGTCAATAGATTAAAAACCTAATCTAAGTCACTTGTATTTAAGGCGATTAACCCTACTTACCCTCCTGAAGTCCCTAGTGCGTGATTCCCTTGTAAGGCCGAAACTAGGTCTAAGGCTCAGCAATTTGGGCTTAATCAACTAAGAGGTCGTCAATCTCATAGGCTCTGACTATGTCAGATTCAGCTCACAATATGTGCCAACTAGATTTTGGGGCTTTTGAATGAGTTAAACAAATTAAATAAAGCGTAAGACAAAGATTAAATAGATAAATCATAGAACAAAATAAGAGCTAAAATATTATTAAAGATGAAGAACATTGTCACGGGATACAATTAGCCTAGGATTCATAGACTGTATCAAAGGGTACAAACATAATTAGATGAAAGGAGATAAGAAAATCCCTTTCAGGGAACCTGTCTACCCTGCAGCCGGCTTCCTAGGACTTAAGGACAGACCTTGAATAATCCTCGGTGGATGGAGCTTCGGAAGTTCTTCAATGGAGGTTGAAGGAGATGGAAGAGGTGGAGAGGATTTTTCAAGGGGGAAAGCTAGGAAAATTACAATAATGAAAGATATCTATTTTACAATTGGAAATTCCTATTTATAGACGCGGTTCGGGCCCTCTTTCTGACCTAATTCGTATCCTTTTACAGGTGGGAAGTCGTGGGATCGATCGTGGCGTCGTGGGACCGGGAATCAGTCTTTTGACTGATTCCCGCAGGGCAGCTCACCGAGCTGGGCGAGCTGGCCTCCAGCTCGCCCGAGCAGGCCCCTTAAAGGCCTGCTTGACGGGCTGGTAGTGCCAGCTCACCGATCCGGCCCTAAAAAGGCCATTTCGACGAGCGGGAATGCCTAGAACGCCTTGCGCGACTGCTGGATGTCCCAAAACGCAACTTTCACCTGAAATCGTTCATGTTTTAGCCTGCACATGCACGAAAACTCCAAATAACATTAATTCCGAGGCTAAATTGACCCGCCAATCGCTCATTTTGAGTAAACACTCCGTTTGGTGCGACTTTTGGCGGATCAATTAGCTATAAAAGATAATGAAAATTTAACGTACATGCCAATTTGGCCATATTTGCCTAAAATAACCAGAAAACGAGCCTAAACAACGAAAAGTAAATAGAACATGTACAATTTCTAACTAACTCACACAAAAACATATAAATGCGAGAATTGCTCGCTTATTCATAAAATAACGCTAAAAACCGTCCTAAAATCGTACCCAAAGATAGGGGGTTTTGACCCCTATCACCCAGCAGGTGATTTCTGGAATGTTTGGATCTGTGGTGGTTAGGTTCTGGAAGAGGAAGCTATGCACCATCCATTTTGTGGATTGAAGAAGGGTTTTCACTACTCAGCCTCTGCCTTATTTATTATTGCTGTTATCAGCCTATTTTGAATCTGATTGATAGAGAGATTCTAGATGAGCGTTGATGGTGTTGGGGACAAATTGAGGGGACTGAATCATCAATTGCAGGGTCAGGACAAGACAGTTGAGGATGATTTTAAAGTCCATGACACTACAACAGATAAAATAAAAGATAGGCATGAGGGGCCTCTCCAGGCCCCTCCAACTGCACTGCAAATATCTCAGCAACAGCAGTCTTAAGGGTCAATAGTTTGTTGGGAGAGGTTTCTCCATCTGAGAACCCTTAAGGTTCTGTTGGTGGAAAATGATTATTCTACACGCCATGTTATCACTGCCCTGCTTCGCAACTGCAGTTATGAAGGTTTGGATTTTGACTCATTGTGACTGAATAGTTTATGCTTTGTTCAGCTAATGATTATAATGAAAATAGAGATATGCATACAGATTTATGAGCTCATTATTCCTTCTCAATCTTTATTTTATGTTTTTTTAACCAACTGTGAAGAATGAGCTCATCAGAGATTAAGAATGAGAGAAAGTGAAGCTGAAAAAAAAGAAAGATCTAAGAATAACAGTTTCACTGCTTGAGTTAGATAATAGCTGCTTTTATTGTCAAATTTATTTGATGCTGCTACTGGTTATTGTCGGATATTGGACTTTTAACTATGAGCTTAAGCTTTTAGTTGAAACGGTTCCATGACATGGTATCAGAGCATCTTTGATCAAGTGGTCAAAGGTTCGATTCCTAGGGTGCTGGGTTTGAAATCTAGCACTTGTTCCCTCCCTCGTACTATAAGGGGAACATACTACCCAAGAACCAATTTGCTAAAAGTACAACCAGTAAAGATTTACTGTGCACATTTGAGCTGAATAGTTGATTAGGCTAGATGATATGATGTGTTAAGTTGACTCAACATGGGCGATTATCTACTATTGACATCAATATGTTCACGTACAAAATAAATGTACAATGTCTTATCAATTCTAATATTTTTATCTTTACATATGATATGAGTGTTCTTCTCATTATTGTTCTTGTGTCAGTTACTGAAGCAGCAAATGGATTACAAGCGTGGAAGATACTAGCAGATCTGAATAATCAGATTGACCTTGTCCCATCAGAGGTGGTTATATCTGGCTTATCTGGCATTGGTCTTTTGTACAAGATTATGAGCCACAAAACACGCAATAATGTTCCTGTCATCAGTAAGTGCTCAGACTCATTTTTTCATTGATTGTTCTGGTATTGAGGCATGATTATTTAGTTATGACATCTATTTGAATTGATCGGAGTTTACAAATCCATAAAGGATGCTTGTTGAAGCTAAACAAAAGGTTGCTCTTCTATATGAGAAATACCCAAGTCAACAGGGAACTAATTACTAGGACCTAAGTGCAATTGAATAAGCACAATCGATAGAAATGAGGCAGAAAAAAAGGAAGAACAAGCATGTTAAATACAAGTAAAACAAACTTCTACAATGCTAATACTTGGGACATTAAAATGAATAAACTTAGCATCAATATTGTATTTGTATATACCTAAAAGGCATAAAGCCCATTTGGGCCCCTAAACTATATAGTCAAAATCAATTGACCCCTTATTCTCCTTAAATCATCAAATGAGTCCCTAACTTTTACAAAAACCAGCAATTAAATCTAATTCCTTCTATAAATAACAGAGTAAACCAGAGAATCAGCAGCATGAGTTCGTCCATGAAAGTGGTAGAGCTATCCAATCATCTTGAAATTTGATCCGTGGAAAACACATCTATTTCTCCAACCAACACTTTACCATGATTTTACAAATAGATTAAAATGCATCACGAACTCCTACTCATTTATATATTCATTCATTTCTCATTCTTCAAATAATAGATTCCCAAATCCATTTTCTACTTCTACATATCAACTTGCATCTATAATTTTTATTCCCATTATTTATTATCCTTCCTTCCTCTCTAATTATCCATCACTGGTTATTTTCAAATAATTTCTTCTTCTTCACCTTTCGATTAAATATACATATACTATTCCTTTCACTTATGTTTTCAAGCTAAACTTTCCCATTCTTTTGTTCGTTTTTTTTTTCAATTTCATTTACATGGCTTCTTATGGTTTCGGGAACAAAGCACCAAAGGTGCTCCGTTTTAGTTTATTGGATTGGAGAAACCAAATTTTAGCATAATCTGATGCCGTTTTTGCTTGTGATATGAAGGCAAATCCTCTGTTGTGTAGCTTTGCATTTTGCAATCCATCTTTGTAGATCTTTGAAAGATTTGAGACCTTCATGACTGAATCAATTTTCAGGATCTGGTTTACTCTGTTCTTTAGAGAAGGGGTTGGGTTCAATTGCTGGTTTTTGTAAAGGTTAGGGACTCATTTGATGATTTAAAGAGAATGAGGGGCTAATTGGAAATTGAAAATATAAGCCAAGTATGCTCAAACCAAAGACCACAATATATAAGCCATAAGAATAATGAAAACCAACTAAGGAGCTTAAAATTCAGAAATTGAAAATTAATGTAAAAGGATGTCATCAAAAACAGAATTGATGTAGTAATGGTCCAAGCATTTACCGAGTTTCTACTGGGTTCTGGTTGAGAGCTTTCTCAGTATTCAAATAAAGTGATTATTGGAAAATCTAATTTAATTCAGTCAATTGAAATTGCTAGATAACATATAATCTAATCCTATCAGTTCGATGTAAATAAATCCCCATGATTAAAATCAATTGATCAGATTGCTCACCTGTTTTTTGGAGTACAAGATGATCAAAGGGACTGAAACTTCCCTCACTTTGGTGAAATCTTGAACACAACACGCCCTGGACTATACGGAGGATAAGGAATTAGGCATGTTAGTGACTGATTTCCTTTCTTATCTTATTGTTGAGACAGAAAAGCAGGCAAAGTCAAGCAGTCAAGCGGGTTGGCATCTATCTGCAGTAGGAGTAGAACGTAGTGCATAAGAGGATCTTAGGAATCGATCTAGATGCCCAGAAGAGGATGCTATCGAATGCGCTCTTGTCGCAATTGAATCAATAGTCAAGATACCCACGATTTTTACTGCCACAGAAGGAGCTCTTACTGTTTTTCACCTTTTTCGCTGCTCTTGATGCTATCGAATCGGAGTTCTTTTTTTCCTTCAAGCTAGTGCTTAAATTTGAGAATGATAAAAATTGGCTAAGGAGACTGAATGTAAAGGATGGAGAGGTTGAGGTGAGAAAGTCGAAGATGAAGGTGTAAGGGATAAGAAGAAAGAGAAAGTCGAAGATGAAGGACATAAGCTCTTATTCCGTTTAGTTCAGAAGATGAAGTATAATATTTCTTCGCCACTATCGAGAGAGGAGAAAGGAAAATTGGAAGAGACCGGAAGAGAAGGTAGCAAGTTGATCCGTAAAAACTCTAAAAAATAACATGTGACTTATCTTTGTATCATTGGTTTAAAATTAACAAAGTAATCCTACTTTGTTTTTAAAGGAAGTGAGAATAGCGGGCACCTATATATCGATATTTTTCTTCAAAGGAAAATATATATATATATATATATATATATATATATATATATATATAAATAATTAAACATTTTTTTATATTAAAAAAAAATATTCATTTTTGTTTCATTTGTCACTAACCTATAATTTTGTATCGTCTCTTCTCTCTCCACGACAGGTTTCCACATCTCTCTCTCCCTGGGTTTCTCTTTCCTTCTGCAACCGAAAAGTTCGCCATTTCTAGGGTTTTGTCCTCTCTATTCAAGAACTCAATTCTCTAATTCGCTTAACGCCTACCCTTTTTGTCAGGTGAATTTTATCGAGTTTTAATTTTTAGTCGCTGTTGCTTATTCTATTTTATAGTTTCATAACTACTCCTAAAATACCTGTTCACCTTTTCTTATAGTTTTTTACACTTAGTGGAAATTAGCGCGTCCAAACCTCAGTTCTGCTGTTAATCAAGGGATTTTTGGAAATTGGTCCATGATAGTTACTTTTTGTTTTTGGAATTTGAAGTCTTTTAAGGTGTTTCGTTTTTCTCGAGAGCTTGTGTGTATGTATTTGCTTTTTCATATTTGTTTAAGCGTTATTCTGTATATTGGTGAATTCCCTAAGAACTAAATGAAGCAGAATTTCTCTGCAGTCTTTCAGTAAATTCTTTGTGCCCGCAGAGTTTGTTTTCAGTAGGACTGCTATGCTGTTTGAATTTCATATGGTCACTGAAGTTTGCGGTCTGTTTCACAAATGTTATTGAACTTAATTTTATTTTAAATGAAGCCTTTTTTTTATGTTATTGAGCTTAATTTTCTTTTAATAAAGTTTTTTTTTTTTTTAATTTCAATAAAGTCATTTGTGTCAACCACGTTTGATAGGACTAACTTTTACATAGGCAACAAAAAAATTTATATTTTTTATTTACTTAACCAGTTGCTTGAAACTGCCATGTGGCAGAAAAAATATAATTTTTAGTTTCTTGGTTGCCCGTCGGTGCGGCTGCCACATGATTGTCATCTCATATGTAATGGCAAGTCCTCTCCAAGGTGGCTGCCACTTCACTATTTTGGTGACTTTTTCTGTCTGAATTGGTCAGAATAACCGACTTTATTGAAAAAAAGTGACCTTTGTGAAACAAACACCAAATTTTAGTGATCATCAGTGCAATTTACCCATGCTATGCTCTATATGAGTAACCCATTAAGAAAGGTGGAGTTTGAAAGTGAAAAGAGTTTATGGACTGTTGGCTATGGTATTCTCAATTGTTGTGTTGTTGTGTCCTTTTGCTTGTGTTGCGTTCTACTTATAGTTGAGCTTGTTGTTTTGAATGTCAATATTGGCTTCTCCAGTAATTTTCAAGGAAATAGAAAATCACAAACATCGTTTTCTGAGTTTTTTGAGGATACAATGTTATACTTCGATGGATAGGTTTTGCACATTTGTGTTTGATATTCTGTTGCAGAGGTTTAGTTGTGATAAGTGTTAAAACCTCAAAGCAAGTCAAGCTGCTTCCTTTTATCTACAATGTTCCTATTTCCACTAGCAAGAATATCATGATTTTGATTGTTCCACAGCTAATGTATTGAAACAAGTATAGTAGTTTTTTATTTATGTAATAACCTTTTTCACTACTTGAATGTTCCTCTTGTGATTATGTTTTGTCTCTATATATTCCAGGGATAGTTCCTGCTGTTGGATACAGAACTCCAAGGGATTGGGACTATCTGATTGGCTGGGGTAAATAAACATTAAATATTGATAATATCTATTTATCGTCATTCATTGTTCACCATCATTATTAGTTTATTGTTATTGTTATTATTATTATTGTTGTTCTGATTGTTGACTTATTATCGTAATCATCACTATCGTTATTTTCAGTGTAGAGGGTCCCATCAGCCTTGTATCGAAACATCTTTGTCCTGCTAATATTATTGACTATGTGGTTTTGATGCTATTTCTAGGTCATTCTCAATGCTAATGAAAGAGAGGGGAAACATGTGCTAGTGTGAGAGTAGTCTTGCATAAGTCAACGCCAGAATACATGTGGAATTGAGCACTTTTTACTAATTCTTCATGTATATGATCCTTGTTACCACATACCCAAAATTGCATCTTGTGGATATTACGTCTTCTAATTAGTCTTTGCTTAGTTTTCCCTAGTTTTGAATTTTCCTCTAGTACTTCTACGTTTGTGTTTGTATCTGGTGTACTCGCAATTAAACTGATGCTTAGATCCCAATAGTAGCTAGCTGCTGCCCAACTCTATGAAAGCCAGTCCACAACAATGGAAGTACTGTTGCTGTTTCAATCCAACAGCATCTTGTTTTTTTTTTTTTTTTTGTCTCTCGGGCTTGACTATTCTGCTTGCCTAACACAATTGTGATTTAACCTTACTTGAACCTCGCTTGAAAATTAGAGCAAAGGAATTGAGTTGCTTGAAAGCCGTTGCATATTGGCATTTTAGTTGCAGGTTGCTAATATAATAGAAAGGGCATTCCTTCCCATGTTTGATAGATCATAAAGGCGTTCCTTCCCATGTTTGATAGACCATAAAGGCCTTTCTTGACTTAAATCGGAAAAAAAACAAGGGGGAAATTTGATAAGGCTTTAAGAGATGGAACTCCAACAATAAGAAAGTCACTTGGTGGATAACACACACTTGTTAGAGAGGGACAGGCTTGACATTTTAGGAAGTATACGAAGTGTTGAAAGAGTATTTTTGGGGACAGCGATAAAAGTGAGGAATGGGATCTCCAAAGCTTGCCCACCCTACTAAAATAAGTTCACAAGCAAGGACAAACACCCTGTTGATTGCTTAATATTTTAGTTCAATCTATATGCTGTGTGCCTAGGTATTTGTGATGTCCATGTACTTACTAAAAGATTGAGTGAGCTGGCATCGGTGTTGTGGGTTTTAGTGGCTGGAAAGCAGTTTGCGAGTTACACTTTTGTTGCTGGATGTTTCTGCCAGCAGTTGTTTTAGTCTTCATTTTGAAGGGCCTATTCACAAGGATAAATTTAGAGGAATGCTAAGCATGAGTCTGGTTTTAGGCTTTATAACTAGGGAATCCCATTACATTTTATGAATGTGGATGCCCATTTGGAATTTTTTCTGCATGGGGATTTATTCGTCTTACTGATGCTTGGCGCAACGGTAAACGTTGTTGTCGTGTGACTGAGAGGTCACGGGTTCGAGTCTTAGGAGCGGCCTCTTGCCAAAATATTGGCAAGGGAAGGCTTGCCCCAGTACACCCTTGTGGCGGGACCCCTCTCTGGACCCTCGCTTAAGCGGGGACGCGTAGTGCACCGGGCCGCCCTTTGACTGATGCTTGTTTTTTCCTGTACTAAAAATTGCAATATCAATCTAAAAGGCCATAGAGTCTTGCGTGTATTAGTTATGAAAGATTTAAGATGGTCATGGTAAAGTTTTCAATCTCTTAGTTATTGAATCTGTGGAATTATTGTCTCTTGACCTATGTTACATGGACTCGGGAACTCGTATCCGATACTGGTACAGATCCAAGTATCCAGTACGGCAAGCTTGAACATTTTATACACGCGGACACCGTCCTAATTTTGGAAACGGGTATGGAGATACGGGAATTGGAAAGGAGAAGAGAGAGAGACAGAAGAGATTGAAATTTGAAGAGGAAGACGATGAGTCAGGCGTGGTGCAAATTGGTTAATATTAAGTTATTAATTAATTAATATTATGTGTTTTAAATGTTTGAGCTCTCTGCACTGCCGCCTCTCTTCTTGGATATTAACCAATTTGCACCACGCCTGACTCATCGTCTTCCTCTTCAAATTTCAATCTCTTTTGTCTCTCTCTCTTCTCCTTGTTGCCGGTGATTTCACCGGTGAGATCGACAACGGCAACCGCAAACTCAAGAAATAAACTCGTCTCGATTCAGCGTGCAAAAACCCCATCATCTCAGTCAATAATATCGACGTTTTCACCTTCAATTTATAGATCTGGTTTCACTAATCGAACCCTAGATCTGAAACTTGAAGGTGAAATCCTTATTCTTCGATGCAAATCTCACATTTTTTTTCTTCTTTTTTACCCGTCTTCACTTTCTCTCTACCCTAAACCTTGCCGTATCCGAGTGTTACCTCACGTATCCGACCCGTATTTCATACCAGGATCCGTGTCGGGTCGTATTGACACCGGTGTGGTGTCCTTTTTGCCGAGTCCGAGTATCATAGGTGACATGAATGTTATGTATGTTATGGAAAATGTTACTTCTAGATTTGTACATACATATGAAATGGAGAACCATAATGTAATGTTGTAAAGTCTAGATAGATTAACTTTAGTGTATTGCTTTGTCTTTGATTAAATACGAAGTTGGAAAAGAAAGAACGGAACCACTTGTCAATTGATTGGTTAATTAATTAGAGTTGAAATCTGTGTTTCCAGAATAGTATTTTGTTCAAAATCCTAGTTCAGTAAGCTTATATCTGGTTTATTGAATGGCTTTTTTTTAGCATCTGCAGCTGAGGTGTCCTTGTTGATTGGTGATTTAAACAAGGAAATTATAGTTTGTATTTTTTTGTGAATATTGAAACTCGAGTAAAGCGGGGACGCGTAATGCGACCGGGCCGCCCTTTATTGAAACTCGAGTAAAAGAATTTAACAGCCCCTTACTATAATATGGTAACACTCCAATTTTGAAGGATAACTTTTGTATGTGTAACATGGTGTAGATCTGTCTTCCATTCCAAAAACGTACATTTGCCTTGCTCCCGTCTACTTTGATTTCAATGTAAAATTTCACTAAAATGAAAATAATGCCTCTTTCTTTTCCTCTCTGTCATAGGGATTTATGCAGGCTATGTGAAATCTTGTAAAGCAGCAGGATGAGCAGTGATATTTTTGATGCACAGGGTTTGGCTGAGAAGTTGTCCAAACTCAATAACTCACAGCAGAGCATTGAATGTATCCTTCATTCTGAATCCCTCGATCACATGTTTCTGTCATAAAAAATTTATACTGGATTATCAAAATTTTCACTTCATTGTTTCACGAAATTATAATATAGTACAACTTGACCAGGCCTTGGTGGCAATGGTGTGCATCTATCAAAATAATTTCTTGATGAGGTGCTTGCACTAAGATTTTCATCTTATTCTTCTTTAGTCCATTTCTCAAAATTTTAAATTTGGACAATTATTTGCTATTTTTGAAGTTTCATGATATTCCTATGTTCTATCATTTTTTTTTTCAAATTTTTGTCTTACTGTTTCCCCATGCGAGTACTTCATTCAAATGGAGAAAATGTTGTGCATATAAAGTTTTTTCTCAGCTTCATTAGGATAACTATTTTGGGCCTCTTTAATTTTTACAGGGTTGTGTTCATGAGGTTTTGGAAGGGGATGCCTAGTTGACACGTGTACAGTTTGATTGGAGAAACATTGTTTATTTTATTTCATATTTCTTTTACCATCATCATCTGTATGTACTCCTTTGTTGTCCATCCTTCATTTCCACAAATGCGAATTGTTTAAAAGGGAGTTGGAGTTGCTATTTTTTATTGAAATTCAAGTTAGCTGTATTTTTACCTTCTAGATGTTAAATGCAATATATGTGTCAGATTTGTTGCTAATGCCAGCACTAATTTATGCAGTTGTGCTTCTGTTCTTTTGTTTATAAATCATGATTTCAGTGTATGGCTTTGTTGGATGTTTATTTTTAGTTTTTGAGAGAGAGAATTTAAATATTAGCTTATAGAAAATGAAACCCTTTATGAATACCATACATTTTGGAACCTTTAGAGTGTATTCTTATCTGGTCAACCTTTCTCTTTCTTACAATTTTTTGCTGACATCAAATTTGTCACTAAATTTTGTATATAATTCTTGATAAGGCCCAATAACCAGCTTTTATTGTCGGTGCATCTGCTGTTTCTAGTTTTATTCTGGACCCCTCCCCGGACCCTCGCTCAGCGGGGACGCGTAATGCGACCGGGCCGCCCTTTTATTGAGACTAAAGGAAAGCACCATATGATATCTACTATCTAGTTGACCTGTGCCTATGAAAATGCTTGCAGTTGTGGTTGGGTAGTAGGGATACAGTCAAGCTTGAGGGTGTTGTTTCAGTTGAGCCGCACTAGCCTACTTCACAAAATTTGTCAAGCCCAAGTACAAGTACATACTGGATTTTTCCTCTTTTTTCCTCATCTAGCTCAGCTAATGTTTATTGGTGTGATGAATGTTTTTTTTTTGTTGTTGTCATACTACGAGTTGCATCTGTTGCTGCACTAGGTGGCATGCTGAAGTTTTTGTATTTAGTTTTGCTCTCATGTAACCTTGTAATCTTTGTTTCTGCACTATTTTTGTTTGGGTCAAAGTTTCTTTTTGGCCTAGAACTTGCATTCCTAAACTAATTCTGTTGATTAGTTGTTATAGGATGCAATAACTGGTCCATGAGACTATCAATAACAATGATGCTATGCCTCACAGAGAAGCTTACCAGTGATGATATATACCTACCGGGTGTGTCCTGGTTATCCAATTGTGTATTTGTTATCTTTGTTAACACACACTTACAAACTCTTTGCATATATCGGCTTTGTTTGTATATAATTGTTATGTTTTGGAAAAATGCAATAGCTCACCATTCATTTCTTTAACCATTCGATTAGCATTATCGCGATGGTGTATTTTGCATCGGAAAAAAGCAAGACAGATTGTGGAAACATGGGACAAATTGTTCAATTCATCCCAGAAAGACCAGCGTGTCTCTTTTCTGTATTTGGCTAATGATATCTTGCAAAATAGTAGGCGGAAAGGTAGTGAGTTTGTAAATGAATTCTGGAAAGTTCTTCCAGCAGCTCTGAAACAAGTCTATGATATTGGTGAAGAACAAGGGAAGAAAGCTGTAACAAGACTGGTAATCTTTATTTTGCTAATCCTTACTTCCTGTTATTTCTTTATGTTTCTTTTATTTTCTCATCAAATAGGAATATGTCCTTTGGAAACAATTGTAGTACTTGGTAGGGCTGCTCATAGTCGGTTAACCAATTCATAATTTATATTCGTTCGTTTAACAGTTTGATTGATTTCTGGAAATTTGAAAATCATTCCTTAGTGATATTAAAATCTGTCAATTGATAATTGGTTAACCTGTTATTTCGGTCATTTAATCTTTAAAATTAATCATTAAGATCTACTGTAATTTTTTTATAAGAAAAAGAATGTAAAATTAATATTAAGAAGCATGATATGTTACTGAATGGAGATACCAATATGACCCATAAACTAAATTCACATTTGACAACTATCTTTAAATTAAATAGTTAAATGTGTTAGTTGATGACTACGACTTAAAAGTCTACTAACAGATGATGTTTAGGTGTTAAACTTAAAAAATTATGTTTATGTCTAACTATTTCTATCAGTCTTAACAAAAGTTGTATAACTTCCCCCTTTGTATTTGTCAATTACGTTATCAAATTTATTTCATTCTAATTTTAAATTACCATATTTTGATTAAATCAAAACATATTTTATTATTATGATCTAACAATTACAAACTACCATGAAAATGTTATAGAGAAAACACTAAAAGCAAAGGATATATTCTTACTTTGTAGTACAAAAATATATACTCATGGTACAGTTAATTAACTGAATCCATCGTACTTTCAGAGTTGAAATCGAAACTGAAAATCTAAAATTCTAAAATTAAAAACCAATATTTTTCATTAATTAGTTGGTTTTGGTTGATCCATTTTTCTGTTAGATTCTGTTTTGATTTTTATGATAGGGTTTGTTTGGTTTTGTTGTTGGTTATAGTTGGTAGCTATCGCTGATAGCAGAAAAGTTCGATTTCTAGTAAGATTTTATTAGTTGTTTTTTATGTTGAATTATTACTATCAAGAGTATAACTTATTTCTAAATATATGTTTCATTGTGAAATATTTTTTTAATATATTACATAATAAATATATATTTTAACATGTTTAATTGTTACTAAATTTTATTATTGAATATGATTTTTTTTATACTAGATATGCATGTAACATATAGAAAATTCAGAATATATATTGTTCTCAAATATATTTATTAATGATATTGCTTTATTTTACACACACACACACACACACACATATATATATTTATTATGTTTTAAATTTAAAAATAGAAATTTTGAAACGGTAGTATTGATGAAAGATTATCTGCTATTGTTTGGAAAACTTTACCAAATACTTATAAGTAGCTCATTGGGACAAAAGCAACTTATCTGCTCCAAAAAGTTGAACTAAACACCATCTTAATTTTGAGTGAGTTGCCCTAATACATAGTACTTAATGAAATTGTGCTATTAAGTGCCTAAGAGTTTTGGTCATGAGGTTAGTTAGTTAAAGGAAGTATAATGAATTCGTGAACGTCAAATGACCTTATTGAGTGACCGGGGTGGAGTACACATCACATTATATGTCAGAGTTTCATCCCTTTTTAAAATTTCTTTTCTAATTTCTCTCATCTCTCCTGTCTCACAAACCAGTTCCTGTAGTTAGCCTTGAAGATTTTGTTGGTCAAGCAATTTGGTATCATGGTGGCAGTCTGTATATTCCACTATCATCACAAGCAAGCTACAGAAGCAACTAGGGGTATACTGTGAGAGGACTATGTAGAAAGTTTTCTTTTGATCTATCAGATGGGCTGTCTCTTGAACTTTTTTGGTTTTAAGTGTTCTAATTGGAAGGGTCTCATTCTAGATTTCTGAGTCCTTTTCATGTCAATTTTGATTGGTTCTCATTATTTCAGGTTGGAATATGGGAGGAGAGGAAAGTTTTTGGTTCTCGAGGCCAGGGCCTTAAAGATGAAATGCTTGGTAAGAATCCTTCTCCTCTTTTAGTGAGCAATGGAAAGAGCTCAAATCCTATCAAGATAACGAAAAGGGATGCCAACTCAGTGAGAATTGTAAGCATTTAGTTTTTGTGGGGATATCTATTTTTATCATAAGGTCATGCTTATCTTTTTATTTATTTATTCATTTATGATTATGTTTGTACTTGTTGTGATCTTGGCATATCTTTGCTTGGTTATCTCAAACTAGAAACTGGCTGTTGGAGGTCTACCAGAGAAGATTTTAACAGCATTTCAGTCAGTAATTGATGAACATCTTAATGAAGAAGCTGCTATAAACAAGTGTAGTGCTGCTGTATCCAATGTGGCTAAAATTAGGGAAGAATTGGAAATTGGTCCTTCATTAGGTAAAATTCATCTTTCCTTCAGAATGAAGCTTCTGATGTGAAATATGTGTAACTAGAGCATATAGCCAATTTAGAAGTTTCAATGTCCAATGTTATCTTTCAGCTGCTATTGTTGGTTTGTGCAATCACCAGCTAAATGCACTTTCGTGGGAGTTTGTCCTTTTGAATCTCTTACAAAAGCAATTTACCATAAAAGAGTGCATCTGATGTCAGATGAGTGGCTATTTTTTGTCTAACAGTTGTCTGTCATTTTGTGAAGTGGTTATTCCGGTTCTATCAATTCTTTTTATTCTTTTTTATTTTTTATATCGGTACAATTAGATGCATAAGATATACTTTCATAGATTTTGGAAGTAAAGCTCCTTTACATTTTAATCTTTGCCTTTTATTGATTCTATCCCCAAATGGTTGGTCATAACACTAGCTTTAAAAATTTCTTTATTTCACTCATTCACTGTAGCATTGTCAAATGATTTAGCAACTGTAAAAGCTCAACTCAGTGAAATGCAAGTAGTAAATGGTCTCCCACAAGTTACCCCCTTTGAGCCCCCCTGGTTTTTGGTTGAAGGTGTATAAAATGTGAATATGCAATCTGGCTAAGTTCATATGTCTCGTTAAATATGTAAAAAGCCTTTTAGCAATGGAACAAGATGAGGCAGATATCTAGCTAGCTGTTCCATACATGCTCTTTGCTTGGTGGTTCTTTCAGCGCTTTCAAACATCTGTTGATGATATAATATTTATCTGGAGTTCCATCAGACTTTGGATCTCCCCTATTCGTCGTCCTTGTAGAACTTCTTGGATATTGATTATCAGATTTCCAATTTCAGGACTCATAGATGTTATTGAGTTTTAAATTTCTGTTTGAAATACAAATTGAGATAAAACTTGTAAACTCTTAAGTTGTTTTCTTGGATGTTGAGAGCAGTCTTGCCTTTTATTCTCTGCTAGATGTCAATTGTGTAAGGCCTGAACTGTTACTCTTGGCTTCATGACAATTTCTTCCTTGTAACTAAGGCTGGTTGAATAATGATTATTTTGAACATGTCTTACTAGCCTTGAATTCTTATCTTTAAGTGATGCATCTCCAAGCCATTTGGGGTTTTACAGTGTGCAGATATCATATGAGCTTTCAAAAGATGTATCTTCTTGTAATGAGGTGTGTATCATCTTTTTTTTATTATTAGGAAATCAACAAGTTGCTATATTTATGGACGAGTTACAAGCTCAAGAAAGTGCCCTTCACCAGTGTGTTGAGAAACTTGAAAGTGCTGAATCAACCAGGGCTATGTTGATTTCCCAGCTGAAAGAAGCAATTGAGGATCAAGTATGTTTGTTATCTTACAATATTTTACAGTAAACTTTACTGCTGAGCTGACTATTTAGTTCTTTCACAGGAGTCAAAGCAGGGCTTCGTTCATGCTCAGTTACAAGTAAGATTACTGTCTCAAAATTAAAGCTCATCTTAGCTTTTGATTTTGCAATTCTTGAAATAAGATAAAGATTTTTTTTATGGGACCTTTATCTTGTCAGAAATTGTCACGTGGCATAATGGCAGCTTCTTTGTGCCTTTAGTGATCTATGCATATCGTGTCTGCAGACATGTACAAAGTTCTTTGGCTTAGCTTTGATGTGCATGAAAAATCACTATATAAATTTGACATATCAATGAACTGAAGAAACCCTGCAACTTCATGGGTATTATGTATGGGATTTCTAACACCATATATATAACCTTGCATGTTTTCGATAGTGTTTAAACAAATCTTACTTCACTTTCTATTCTTCAGTGAAATGATGAAAGTATTTCTTACTTATGATTGTGATAGGTAATCTCTACACATATATATACAATGATGAAAGTATGGGTATAGTAACAGACCCATGACTAGGAAGGAGACCTATGACCTATACAGACTCAATAATGAAACAGATTCAACAGACAATAATGAAACAATAATGAAATACAGAATTATAATTTAATCTGTAACACTCTCCTCAAGCTGGAGCATAGATATTTATCTTGCCCAGCTTGTTACAAGTATAGTTTACCCAAATCCCATTTAAAGCTTTAGTGAAAATATCTCCAAGTTGCTCATTCTCCCTGACGTGTTCTATCTTTTCTTGGACAAAGTGGCAGTCTTTTTCAATGTGCTTGGTACGTTCATGAAACACCCGGTTATATAGAGATGGTATTTTGTTCTATCTTTTCTTGGACAAAGTGGCAGTCTTTTTCAATGTGCTTGGTACGTTCATGAAACACCTGGTTAGAAGCAATATGAAGTGCTGCTTGGTTATTGTACCATAGCTTAGCTGGAGTATTGACCTTGAATCCAAGTTCTGACAAAAGATACGAATCCACATAGTTTCATTATCTGAAGCTAGGGTCGATCAAAAGTTCAACTAAAGGTTACTTGACATAGATATGTTTTAACTTTTCAACTGCTTAGTTTATACATGTAATTTATCAAATGAAAATACCAAATTGTTCAAAGCAAGAAGGCATGTGATGCCTTCAAAGTACTATAAATGATGCAATGATTTTGGAAAAGTTAGAAGCATTTATATTAGATGAACCAACAAAATTTTATAATGCCTTATCCCACAAATTACATTTGTAATATGAACAAGAAATGACAAGATGAGCATATGAAGGCAGATATGAGGAAATTTATATCTTGCATTGGCCTTATAGCAAGTAAGGAGGAGGAGATTGGTAGGATGACAACCAACATAAAGATTTTTCCCATCTTATGTATGGATTTTTTTGATATTTTTGTTGGGCATCGGCGTTCCTTACTTGTGACATGCTAAATAAAGTGGACACGTGAAGTTTGAAGAGAGGTGGCATGTGGACATGCTAAATAAAGCATTTTAACGTTTGGACGTTGTGATATAGGGTATCCATAAAAAGAAAAAAAAAACATTAAAGTTAGTGGGTATTGTGAGGAGGAGAGTGAATGTGGCTTGTCTCCAAGAAACAAAGTTGGAGAGATTGGAAAAAGCGAGATAAGTCGAGAAACGCGTGGGAAGGAATGATGTTAGTATCAGAGTGGGCAAGGATTTGGCGAATAGTGTTGTAGCAGTTAGGAGAATAGGAGATAGGATTGTGCTGATAGAATTAGTGATTGTGTAGAAATTATGAAGGCCATCAAATGCTTATCCTCCACAAATGGGATTGCTTGATAGCAACACGAGTAAGTTTTGGAAAGAAGGTAAGGCTATTTTGGAATTTTTATTAGCCCTACAATTTCATTATCACGAAACATGTTTAAATAAGAGGGACTCACATCTAGCATAGCAATGTTTAAGAGGGTCATGCATCTAAGTAGTAGCTTTCTAAAATGGGAGATTGTCACAAGTCCAAGCCCATGCACTTAGGCCAACCATACTGCGCTGTTGACTCAACCATAACATGAAAGCTTGGATAATTGACAACATTAAATGGGATTGCAGCATCATACATCCATCGAGCAATTTCCATACATGCTTTTTCTTGCAATTCTTTTCTGCAAGCATCATTTATGCTTGCTTGCTTCAACTTTGCATCCTTTCTACGTTTCACCACCTTTTCTGCATTAGGTGTAAAATACAAATCTAACAATCCCTTTTGTCTTGGCCTTTTTGGTGGTTGTTACTTGCTTGTTGTGAGCTTGGTTTCCAATCTATAGCATCTTCATCTTCATCATCACCAAAAGTATCTATATCCACAAAATTTGAAATTGCTACTTGTTCAAGGCTAGATGCAACCTTCTTGGCCATGTATTCTTCAATCACCGAATGCACATGAGGTGGCCATTTGATACAAATTTTTGAATTTCTGAATCCTCCAACGATGTGTTGTTTGGCTCGAGTTATGCCACTTTTGTTGACTTCGTCACAAAAATACACCTAACATCATTCTTATTTTTAGTGTTCGGGTTCACCAACTCTACATAGTTCCAACATGGATCTTTGTTATTCTCACTCAATCTTGGATTAGTAGATGTTCCAGCAGTAGTAGCCGTGATTCAATATCTAAAAGAAGAAAAAACAAATGAACAAAGAAAGAGAAGAAGTTTATTATTATGAATGATTTAATTCATGCAAGAAAAAGGAAAATATGAGAAAGAAGAAAGAAACAAATCAAGAATAAAAATATAAAACATAGTTCAAAGAAAGAAGCCTTTTATTGCAGAGAAAGGAAGATAAAATAAAAGAAGAAAATGAAAAATAAAACACTAACAGAGAAAGAAGAGTAATAGAAGAAAGAAGAGTGTTGTTGCAGAAGAAAGAAGTGTTCTTATATTGTAGAGAAAGAAAGATAAAAGAAGAAAATGAAAAATAAAACACTAACAGAGAAAGAAGAAGAGTGCCTGTTGAATTTCTTCTAAGAGTCTCTTCCTTTTTTAATATATATTTATTTTAATAGAATATGTGTTCCGTTCCATAAAACATAGGACACGGAAATGTGGGGGAAACGTGTAAATATTAAAAATATTGGGGCGCATTTATAAATATTAAAAATATATTTTTATATTTGAATTTTTGTAATATAACTAAATAAATATATATAAAAGAAATTATAGAACTCTTATCTAACCATAATTATTAGATACATGAAATATAAATGATGTCAAAAAAACGTTTAGAGAAAAAAAGATAAAACAATGAAAGCTTTCCTCCTTAATACTAAAAATCTATTTCTTCAATGTTTATTTATATCTTCACCAACAAATAGGGATTCTAGCTCCGGTTCATCTAAAGTTTTCCTCACTGTCTTTTGGTTTACCTAAGATTTATTGTTGCACATAAAGATCCACATACTCCTTTGGATATTCCTGCTCGTTTTCCCTTCAAATAAGGATCGACCATAATTGCTCTGTTTACCTCTGTTTTTTCTGAAAAGAAATGCAATCGTTTTTTGTCTGGGAAACGGGTGTCCCAGATAGATACGGGTATCCAACTTTTGAATATTACGGATACGGCCCCGAAACATATCCTAGAAGTTTCCGGGAGTTTCCGTATCCGAAACGTATCGGATACGTGATACGCGGGCATGTTGAAGTATCTGTGCTTCAGAGATGTAAAGTAATAACCAGAAATTCCAGAAAACTGCCCCTAACTGCCATGGTGCGCATTTGGCAACTGCCTCTTGGTGCAAAATGGCGCACCAGGCCTACGCCATGGGCCAAAAGCGCGCCTTTAATAACTATCAGATGCGAGAGATCAACTTACCACTCAACAAACGCTGGAAGAACTCAACAAATCAGCCTATCCTGGTCTTCTGCAGCCCCTACCAATTCCCAATGCTGCTTGGCAAGATATTGCCATGGATTTCATTGAGGGGTTCCCAAAATCCTATGGCTATGACACAATTCTAGTTGTTGTTGATAGGGTCTCTAAAGGAGGCCATTTTATTGTGCTCTCCCACCCATACAATGCTGCAATAAATGCCCAACACTTCTTGGCTCACATTTTCAAGCTGACAGGGACTGCATTTTCACTTATATTTTGGAAAGAGTTGATGAAGCGGATAGGCACACAACTAGAATTAGCAATGCCTAATCATCCTCGGACCGATGGCTAATATGAAAGGCTAAATCCGTGCTTGGAAGGTTACCTAAGGAGTATGTGTCCTTCACCCAAAAAAATGGTTTAAATGGCTGAGCTTGGCGAGTTCTGGTATAACCCTCTCCATCAAAATGTCTCCCTTTCAAGCCTTGTAGGGAATTACCCACAACTACTGATATTCTCAAGCTTCCAATGTGGCTTATTACTGCTACAAGAGAGAGCTAAAGTGACATCTGAATGAACAGCACAAAATTACGTAGTTTGCAGATGCTAAAAGGGTTGATAGGGAATTTGCAATTGGGGATTTTGTGTTCCTAAAGCATCAACCATATAGACAAGTTACAATAGCCCTAAGAACCTCTCTCAAGCTCTCTGCAAGGTACTATGGTCGTTAGAAGATTTTGAAAAGAATTGGCAAAGTGGCCTGCAAATTGCACCTTCATGCATCCTATCGCATTCACAATGCAATTCAAGTTTCCTTGCTTAAAAAGAAGCTAGCACTAGACATTTCCCCACTTACTACATTGCCTCCCATTTCCTGTGGAGAATTCATGGTATTGAACACAAGGGAAATATCTCGTGCCTCAGCTCCTCATCCTTTCGGGAGGGCTTCCTACTACTTGGGAAGATACGGCTACAATTGCAACGCACTGCCCAAATTTTTTGCATTCTTGGGAACAATGATGCAATAAAGGTGGGCTATTGTCCTTATGCTCATGAAGTCAAGGGATCAGTTTTGTAGTTTTGCCCAATATCTTAATTCTGTTATTCCTTCTGTTTTTCTGTATTGGCTATGTCTATTATGGTTTGGCCTTTTAATTCCCTAAGATGCTTCTAGATGTTAGATAAGCTATTTTGGATTCTAATTTGTTAGATAGCTGTGCTAACCGTTTCTGTCATATCTGTTAGCGTATAGTCGTTCACCTAGTTTTACAACAACACGTTGCGGCTGTAGTTAGGTTTCCGCCAAACACTTCCTAGGCTTAAAGGATTATAATTGCAACCCTATGAAGCACTGATAATTCTAATAGGACAACGTACGTGTATCCGATACACCGAGCACGGGGATACGTACGAGATACAGCTAGGAAGTATCACTTTTTTTCTTTTTCTTTTTTAGTTAGGGGATACGCTGGAGATACTTTTCATAAGGATTATGTAACAAATTAAATAAAGTAATATCAACCCACCACCCATTAACAAATTAAAAAACTTTAAAAATATAAGGATTATATGACTTATTAGTTAATATTATAGATGTTATTTGTGGTTTTATAAATGAGTTACGATTGTTATTTGTGGTTTTATATAAACTTCATGAATGTGATTTGTGGTTTATATATTTATGTATCTTTTAAAATTTTAATTATAAATGATATATGTATTATTAATTATATATAAAATTTGACGTATCCCCACCGTACCTGTATCTCATATATTTTTGAAATGTGGTTTGCCGTATGCGTACCCGTTCGGTGCTTCATAGTTGCAACCCTAGTTTAAGTTTGAGTAGGACTTGGTTTATATCTATATATTTATTTATACATATATATATGTAGAGAGGGCGAGCCTTGGCGCAACGGTAAAACGTTGTTGCCGTGTGACCTGAGGTCACGGGTTCGAGTCTTAGGAGCGGCCTCTTGCCAATTAAATTGGCAAGGGAAGGCTTGCCCCCAATACACCCTTGTGGTGGGACCCCTCCCCGGACCCTCGCTCAGCGGGGACGCGTAATGCGACCGGGCCGCCTTTATACATATATATATGTACATCGATTTATTTATCAATAAACAAAGAATATTATTATTTTTAAAATACCACCAGCAATCTACATTGAACATGGTATCAGAATCGGGAGGTATTATGTCTCCTTTTGTCTCTGTTACGTCTCTTACCACTGCCGCCGCTTCTACATGTCCGGGTAGTATTCCAGTTCGGTTTCGTACTGAATCTTCTTACACAGCATGTTCGATAAATTCCGATTATACGTTCATGACTGAAACGTTCTCGTTTCCACTGCACTTTGTTTCGGCATTTGATCCTCCCCTGCTTCCGCCACTCAGACAGTTTTGTCCTCTGCGACCTCAATCCGTCACTCACATTTACTCATTTCAATCCTGAACGATCATGGCATGCACAATCATTTTCCGACAGCCTCTCGTCCTCCGATGAATGCTGCACGTCAGGAAACCGCGGCGCGTCGTCCTCCTTAAAGTGTTGATTTCTTTCGGCCCTGGTCGGCAGTCTCTTATCGCCTATTCCGGCTATACCTAATCGGTATCAATTTTCAGGCCCATCACAACAGCCTCCATTGACATGACCAACACCACTCTTGTCCTACACTGTTGTTACTCCAACTTATATAACTCCTTTGAATACTGTTTCTATCTCAAGTCCACTCTTTGGACCCACTCTAGTCATTTTTCCTTCCGTTCCTACAAAATTAATTGGAAAACATTGCAGGAACTATTATACCTCTATTGTTTCGGTTTTGGAAGCTACTGGTGAGGTTTCACTTTTGGCACAATATGTTCCATATTTTTCCAATGCTAATTGTCACGGCCTGCTTAAACTCATTCGAAGAATGGCCCAAGGCATATGCCCAACGGGCTAAGAGAAACGGTCTAGAGGCAAAATTGTCACTTTATTGTTCATCGGGACGTTGCGGGACAAGCTGATGAACATCGGGCCAATCACATGTGCCATCGTGCTCAAAGCATCCGGGCAACGGGTCTGTGCCAGCTGTGGCCAATTTGGCCAAGAGATAGTCCCCTTATAGTGCGGCTCATACCAACTTGACGCCCACTCGCCTTCCAGAATGTGTGTTAGAGGATTCCAAATGTCTTCATATTTGGTATGTGGATCCTTGGGGACATTATGGACCTATGGTGTTGTTGAAGTGCGAAGAAAATTTTAAAGGTAAGAAAAATTTGTGAGCATCCACCAAAAGTGTGAGATACTTGACAAGTTTGAGTGCCTTAGAGAGATTCTTTGTAAACTAACCTTTGTAAGCATTCTTTTCAAGCAATAAAAGAGTGTTTTCTCATTTAGACTTTGTGCAAGATCCTTTGTTTCCGCTGCAATACTTTGCCTAGCATTCGAGCTTGAGCAAGAAAGGTTAAGGTTGAACTACTAATCGGGGAGAAATTAGTAGTGCCGCATGGTCAACAGATAGACGGAGGTTGTGGCAATGACATAATCCACATATCGCATCTGGGAACGTAATGATAAAAGAGTCAAGGCTTTTCTTATTTCATTTCTGTTTGATGAAGTCTTACCGGTTGTCAACAATTTGGTCAATCCTTGTGAAATTTGGCATGCCTTGGAAAGCACTTACGACGCTTAGCAGTTGTCAACTATTTGTGGTGCTCTCATCAAGAACCTACGTGTTTTACAGCAGCCAACAAATTTACAGAGTGGTGAGCTGCAATGGCTGATGAGGTGCACGCATTAATGGCCAACAGTACGTGGACTCTGGTGCCTCGACTTCTAAATCGACAACCCATTACTTCTAGATGCCTTTTTCGTCTCAAGCGTCGTACAACTGCAAAGCTCGTCTTGTAGCTCAGGGTTTCACGCAACAATCTCGGAATGGCTACAAAGTAACATATTTTCCGGTTGTCAAAACAACTACAATATGTATAATGTTTGCTTTATCAGTTGGAAATCGATTGATGGTGAACCAATTAGACGTTTCGAATGCTTTCCTCCATGGTAATCTCTTTGAAGAAATTTACATTGAGCAACTGCAAAGATTTCGGGACCCTGAAACACTTCCTTCAGTCTCTTGGCTTTCATATGTCACTTGCAGACAACATTCTCTTAATTATCCACTTTAGACCTGATAAAGTGTTTATCCTATGTTATGTTGATGATACGCTTATCATTGGTACTGCCCCTTATCTCATTGCTCGTAGATTCAGGCCATCGAAAAGGAGTTTCATACTCGGAACTTGGGACGTGCAACATACTTTTTGGGCCTGGAAATCCAATATGACAAGACTGGGATTCATCTTTCTCAAATGAAGTATGCCATTGACATTTTGGAGCGTACCAAAATCTGTAAACCTTGTCTCTTGCTTATGGGTACCACGCCCACATTGACCAAAGAAAGTGGTTCCCTCTCCTCGTGAAATGTGTACGGAAGTGTTGTTGGTGCCTTATAGTATCTGACTTTAACCCGTCTTGACATAGCTTTCTCCGTCAACAAGTTGGGTGCGTTTCTCCATTGTCCAACATACGAGCATTGGAAAGGGGTTTAATGTGTGTTACGTTATACCCATAGTACGACTACATTAGGTATATCGTTTTCATTTGCACCAATTACTACGGTACACTGTTACTCTGATAGTGACTCGTGAGGTTGCCCTGATTATCGGTGCTCCACTGGAGCTTATTGTGTTTTTCTTGGCAACAGTCTGGTATCTTTGGATTCAGTCCTTACTTTGGGAACTTCGGTTTCCCACTCCGTGGTCGGTTCAATTATGGTGTGACAACGTAGGTGGTATCTATCTCACTGCCAATCCGGTCTTTCATGCTCGTACCAAGCATATAGAGCTCGACTATCATTTTCTTCGGGAGCAGGTTAATGGATTTTTACAAGTCCGGTTCATCTCAACTGATGCTCAGATTGAAGATATTTTAAGCAAGCCGCTGTCCAATGTTCGTTTTCAGTCGTTGTGCGATCGATTAAATCTCACCCCTCGGCATCAGCTTATCAGGGGTGTTAGCATATAGTGGGTAACCTAGTTTTACAACAACACGTTTCTGCTGTGGTTAGGTTTCTGCCAAACACTTCCTAGGCTTCTAGGATCAGAATCTTAGAAGGATTATAATGGCAATCCTAGTTTAAGTTTGAGTAGGACTTGGTTTATATGTACATCGAATAAACAGAGAATATTATTATTCCTCAAATACCAGCAGCAATCTATATTTAACACTATCCTGCCTATTTAGAAGCCAGGAATTGTACTAGATTCTCATCCTGAATATTAATTAAAGCATATCTTCTTCTCCTATTCTTCTCTTTCTCCTCTTAATTCTTTTCTAGATCTGACGGCAGCACTTTTAGTTCTGACAGAAGTGAAGCAAGAGGTAAATCTTTACAAGGCTTGTATAAGAAATTGGGAACTAAAAAACGGAGAAAAACAGATCTACAAATTGGCTTGATTAAAATAGAATATAAGCAGAGTTCTAAATAGTGAAATGCATAAAGGATAATGACTTTGAAGTCTTAGTGAAAGATAAGGATATCAGGGAGAGATGAGGAACGCACTTTGATAAGCTCTTTAATGGGAGTCATTCGAGTAGTTTTGAGGTCCCACTTCAGGAAGCAAATGCCAATTGCACTATGAAAATCCTAAACATGAACTGAAAAATGCGTTGAAGAAAATAAAGAAGCAGAAAGCTACTATGCTCCGTATGGGATTTCTCGAGGAGTATGGAAAGATGCAACATGAGGATTCGAATGGTTAATTAAACTTTTCAAAAGATTTACAGCCACAAAGGTTGCTAGATGGTAGAGTTGGATAAAATATGGATTCTCACAGATTTGGAGTGTTATAAAATTAACTTCAATTTGGATTTAATCTATAGCAGTGTGGAAAAATGCAGGAAATGTAGGGGCAATATATGGTTACCTAAGCTTTTCAATAAAAATTTACAGGACTAGAAGGATTCTAGACGACAAAATCTATATATAATATAAAACAGTAACGATGGAACTGAGGTGTCACTTCCTCATTTTTTACTGATAAAAAATTTAATATATTAATTTTAATTATATTATTATATTTATCTATAAAAAGATTATTTTATCTGTACGATATCTAAAAGTTCTATAGAATTTAAATTAATCTCTAAAATCTCTCTAATTCTCTATATATCTATATATAATATAAAACAGTAACGATGGAACTCAGGTGTCACTTCCTCCTTTTTTACTGATAAAAAATTTAATATATTAATTTTAATTATATTATTATATTTATCTATAAAAATATTATTTTATCCGTACTATATCTAAGAATTCTACAGAATTTAAATTAATCCCTAAAATCTCTCTAATTCTCTATTATATTTATCTATAAAAAGATTATTTTATCCGTACTATATCTAAGAGTTCTACAGAATTTAAATTAATCCCTAAAATCTCTCTAATTCTCTACATATCTATATATAATATAAAACAGTAACGATGGAATTGAGGTGTCACTTCCTCCTTTTTTAGTGATAAAAAATATAATATAATATATAATATATTAATTTTAATTATATTATATTTATCTATAAAAATATTATTTTATCCGTACTATATCTAAGAGTTCTACAGAATTTAAATTAATCCCTAAAATCTCTCTAATTCTCTACATATCTATATATAATATAAAACAGTAACGATGGAACTGAGGTGTCACTTTTTCCTTTTTTAGTTATAAAAAATATAATATATTAATTTTAATTATATTATTATATTTATCTATAAAAAGATTATTTTATCCGTACTATATCTAAAAGTTCTACAAAATTTAAATTAATCCCTAAAATCTCTCTAATTCTCTACATATCTATATATAATATAAAACAGTAACGATGGAGCTGAGGTTTCACTTCCTCCTTTTTTACTGATAAAAAAAATATAATATAATATATAATATATTAATTTTAATTCTATTATTATAGTTATTTATAAAAAAGATTATTTAAAGTGAATGTGAAAATAAAATAATAATATTTAATTTATATAGCACCTTTATGTCATTAATTGTAATTATTAGATTATAGTTTTTTATTAATATTTATATATTAAGATGAATCCGTGCATCGCACGGGCCAAAAACTAGTAAGGAGATAAAATACGAATTCTAGTAAGAATTGGAGAAAGTTAAGAATATAACCCTTTATATTCTTAACTTTCTCCAATTTATTGAACTGAAGTAGTAACAGCCAGACTTGTCCAGTCTCTTGTCATTCAGTACTCTGTCCGTGCTGTGAAGTAGTAGGCACATGTCAGGGAAGTTGGCTGTAAATTATGAGAGATTCCATGAGAAGTTGATCCGAGAATGAGATTCGGGAATATATTTACATAGTTTTGAAATTCTGACTCCTTTGTGAACTTACAAGTGGATTGTCTCAGTTTATTGTAGAAGTCTACTTGAAAAGCAATTTTTTCCCCGGAACAGTTCTTGCCTCTGGTAATGGGATTTGCTTTACTTGACAATGGGCATCTAGATAAAGTTTTTTTTTGAATGAAGTTACACAACAAAGTTTTTTACTTATGAAGTTTTAAGTTAGTTATTTTATTACTTCTTAAGTTATCCGAAAAGTTTTCCTATGCTCAAAATTGTGCTTTAGCTTGGTCTAATCTAATCAAGATGATTTTTGAACTTAGACATTAAAGGAGGGAGGGATGGGAAAGAAAGAACCTTACATTTATCAGTTTAGTTTATGTTTCTTCCTAGAACTTTGTAATTGTATTTCACCTTCAATTTGATGATTTGATCATGTTGCAGACAGCTCGTGGTCGGATTGAGCAGGTTGTGAATCTAAAAAGTAGGTTGGCAGCTCAAATAGCTCCTGGTCCCTCGGCAACCACTACGATACCAATGAGTGAGACAACCAAAATTATTATTATGGAGCATAACGCTCCTCCGATTCAGCCAACCAGCACTCCACCTCAGTCTCACCTTGCACAACCAGTGGTTTCTTTTGCACCAGTGAAAACTGCTTCTGATGAGGAGAGCAAGAAAGCTGCTGCAGCTGCTGTTGCTGCTAAGCTTGCTGCTTCGACATCCTCTGCGCAGATGCTTACCTCTGTTCTTTCATCTCTTGTTGCTGAGGAAGCTATGAAATCAAGTGGTTTTACTGGATCTTTGCCCTTGTTCTCCCCAGAGAAAAGACAAAAGCTTGAGCATTCAGTGTCGTTATCTGATAACAATTCGAATGTGGCCAACATGGCATACTTCAATACTTTACAACAGCAATCTGGGACTGTTGTACCATCTTCAAGCATGCAATCCATGGCCCAGGGAAACCAGATACAAACTTCATTTGGTGCATTACCGGCGTTACAGCCACCTACATCTATGGGGACAGGCAACCCACAATCAAATCAATATGTGCAGTCTAATGGCATGATGGTTGGGGTTATGCCTTACGGATATGGAGGTGGCGGACTACCACCACCTCCCCCACTTCCTCCACATATTGCAATGGGATTGGGTAGGCCTGGTTCTGGTTCTCAGCAACAGCAGCAGCAAAACCCTACTGTAAATGGAGGATATTATAGACCACCAGGTATTGGATTCTATGGGCAAAATCATCAATCCTCTACACCTCCAGTACCTCGGCAGTGAGTTGAGTTCACCAAGGAGTCTGAAAAGCTTTTAGTTTCAGTTTGAAAATCACGGTGGCTGGAGGGGTGGTCCTTAGCTTTGTGATTGTGTATATTAATAGAAAAATGGGTGCCGTGTGCACCCAACAACTCCCTTTACTGAAAGATTAAATTTGAAATTGGGATGTGGCTGCACAAATGAAATTTTCCTAGGTAGCTAAGCTATAAGATGTATGTTAATCTAACTGTGTATGTACCATGAGATTAGACTAGTTTATTTTGCATAATGCATAGTTATGAAAGCCTTACACTGGATTATTACCGATCTTTTATTTTTATGTGCTTTTCCTGACTTTGTTGGTTGCTTTGCTTGCAGGATCTGATTCTTTTTCTTCATTTTTGTCAGCTAATTCAGACCTTTATATTTTATTTTTACATTTCAAATCATTGTTCATTTATATAAACTTATAGCTCCTTCATTTAGGTCTTACTTTCTTGTTAAGCTTTTGAATTTTGTTCTTCACGTACCTGGCTATTGCAATAATATTGAAAGCAATTTTGATTTTTGATTTTTAAGCTTTTTAGTTTTGAAGTCATTATTAAGTGTTAATTAATTTATAGAGAAAATTTTAAAAACGGTGATTTCATGGAAAATGTTATTTTTTAATTATGAGGTTGTCATTTGAGTTTTTTAATTCTTTTTCTTTTTTCTTTCTTCTTTTTCTCTTTCAAAAAAGAAAAAAATTTTAGGTTAATAAAATGCAAAGTTTTATGGATTTTTTTATCTGTTTTAAGGGCCTTAAAGAGAGTAAGCTACAAATTGAGGGGATCTTTGATATATTATTATTATTATTTTTGAAATAATCAATTTTTTGAAAGGCTTTCGAAATAATCTTAATATTATTAACTTGATAATCATTTACATTTTTTATTAAGGATTGCTTCGGAAGATACGTTTATAAATGGTCAAGAAGAATTAGATGTAAAAAGAATAAAAATGTGTTTTTTTTTTAGTTCAGTCAATTTAAATAGTCTTCTGTGGAATTTTTTTTTTATCAAAAAGACTTAGAGAGTGTTTGTTTGCTCATTTTCATGTTTCTTTTTGCCTTATCCTGTTTGCATTTTACACCTGAAAAGCAGCTTTTTACAAAAGCAGAGAATCTCTGCTTTTTGAAACAGCAGTTTTTTCAAACAGCAAATCGTAATAGTAAACAGCAACAGCAAACAGTAGGTAAAATAAACGGGCTCTTAGTAGTCGTGTCAATTTTTATGTAGATTTCTCGTGGATTTTTTGTTTTTACAAAACAATCGCCTACCTTTTGCACTATTAACAAATGAGAAATTATCCATCCAAAAAAAAAAAAAAAACAAATGAGAAATTATTTTCTGTACGTATTTATCAGTTTTAAAAAGATGAGTTTTAAATAAGATAATATAGACAAAGTATTATGCCTTAAATAATTAATTTTTGATTTGTAGAACCGGGTTGCGTTGCTTGATGCTCTTCTGCAGAGATAAGATTTGTCTGTAATTCCAAACCAGCAACCTATGAACAATGTTCTGCCTCGTCTAGTCGGTCGTAAAAAAAATGGGGATACTTCCCAAAAAAAAACCAATGGAGGCTTATTCGATTCAATCGTACCACGTAATCTTTTAATCCGTGCAGCGGAAGATCCTGAATTTGAGGAGCATAGCATCACATTTTAACAGACAAATGAAATGCTAGGTCTCTATTCCTTTTTCATGAGGAGTACACACTGCATCCTGCTAAAGCTGCGAGACATCTTTTTTTCTAACGGCAAATACCCGGTCTCGTAATCTACCAGTCTTTGACGGGGAAAAGTAGTAAGATATTACTAACTCTGTAAAGAAGGCTAAACCATTCCTACCCAAAACTTGAAGTTGAGCAACTTCCCTGCCATTAAAGCTTATCAGGATAGCGAATCTATGCCTAACTCTATAACTCGTATTAGAAGGAGGTTCTATTTTTTGAAATGGGTGGCGGAACTTAGCTTCAAATATCCATTCTTTTCTGAAATAAGAATAACAAAGTAAAGATTAAACTTTTATGACAATTCGCAGAGAATGATGCAATTAACGTATAAAAAAATTCTAGTAGTTTGACCTTTTTGCAAACCCAATTCATGGTTAAAAACTTTCAAATAGGAGTGTGTAGTTTGAGTAGTTTGTAAATTCTGCCATTCTATCAAAAAAAAAATGTTATCATAGATATCTACCTCATATAAAAATAATTTGGAGAAATTAAAAAGTTTAATTTTGCAAATTATTTTATATATATAGCATGACTTTGTTAATTTACTACATCACAATTATTTTATGATTGAAAAATTGACTCGTAAATCCTTAACTTCAAATTTCATAAACCATAGATCCTGTTTGTAAGTTTTTAATTGCGGGATTGCGTTTGCAAACCGGGGCAAACTGCAAGGGATTTTTCTATTTTACTTTTAATGTTAAAAGAGAAGTTACGAAATATTGTAGGTTTTCTATTGTGTTATTGTCATTAAGAGACCTAATTACAAATATATTGTTGTCAACTTTTAATTCCATTTAGCAGATTGCATTTTTATTTTCTATATATTTTCATTAAGGAATGATAATTAATTATAAATATAATTTACAATTGAGATTTTAATAATTATTGGTAATTGAAATTGTTGTGGCTTTCCTTAGTCTGATTTAATTCCTGCATATTTGTACAAATATGAGATCCGCATCCGGTATCAAGTACCCAAGATTCAGACTGTGAAATTGTATTTATTTCAATATAAAACATACCAGATGTTGAAGTCCCGGCTTCTCCCTTCTTGAGGGTAACTAGGTACAGCAAACAATTTCTCCTCCAATACCCCACTTCACCACAATAGTGGCACTTGCCTTTGGGCTTCTTTAATTCCTTTCCCCTCGTTTCGGTGAGCATTGCCTCCTTGCCTTTCTTAGGATGGTTTGGATCGGGAGATATCCCTTTCCTTTTCTTTGATCCTTCAAGGCTTGGTATCTCCTCGTTTTCTATTATATTGGGCTTGACTGTCTCGAGCATATTTGCAAGCTCTTCAAGAGAGGTTTGCAAGTCACTCGTTTGGTAGTTCATAATGAACTCCGAGTAACTCTCGGGGAGGGACTGAAGAAGTAAGTTCTCATTTAGTTCACGGTCTATCGCATCTCCAATACTAGAAAACTTGGTGATAAGGCTGATCATCTTGGCACAATGTGCCATTATAGATGTGCCCACCTGCATCTTGCATCTATATAACTACTTTGTTATTTCGAAGCGTTCGCACCGAGTTTGATTCACAAATAACTCTTTTAGGTGCTTGACCATGGAATAGGCATCCATATCTTCATGTAGTTGCCTTTTTACTTCCGGTGTCATAGATGCAAGTATGATGTCTCCTGCTTGATCGTCATCAGCCTTATGCTTCAAGTAAGCATAAAATTCTTGGTAGGGAGCATCATCCGTTGGGTAAGGGGGGTATCCGTGTATCAAGTACATACCCTTTCCTTTCGAACTTCAAAACAATTTTGAGGTTACGAAACCAGTCGGTGAAGTTTGAACCATTCAACTTGTTATCGACAAGAATGTTTTGCAGATTGGTGATAGTCATGATTTTAAGAGTGTTTAATTAAACATGAGAGTGAGAAAGAGTAAGCGTATGTTATTCATTTGCTTTAAAGTATATCAATCTAAAATTATAGGCCTTTTAGTTTATTTCAGATTGCTCCCACTATTTTGCCAAATTAATAGCCCTCCATATTAATTCGAAGAATTTCACAAATCCTTTAGTGAGCTAGGATCCTAACTCCTGAGATTTCGCCTTGAGTTTACTCAACAAGCTAGTCTCATTCGTTAGGTAGATTCATGTAATCAATCACATCTTTAAGGTGATTCCTAGGTTATTGGGTTACTAACCACATTAGTAACTAATATGCTATTCATATTAATCTCAACCGTATTGCCCATTAGTTTATGAAAACATGAGTTTACTCATCCAATTATCATAATCTAATTTAAGTATTACCCCATATTCATGAAAAATGATTTTCGATAATTCAGGTGTTACCATAAGACCCCGAGCTTGAGTTTACTCAACAACCCAAAGGCCCTCAGTACTGCCGGCTGAATTATAATATTAGGGAGGGGCAACCGATTTTAATAACTTGCTTATTTACTTAACTTTTTAATGAGGGATTTTATTTTAGGTCTCATAATCTAACTTAGTCTTGATTTGCTTTAGCATACATCAGACACATACATTGGCGTTATGGACATATCATCTAAATTATCCCGTCGAGCCAGAGACGGAATAAAAGGGCAAACCTAAGGAAATACTAACTATTACATATTTCTCTTTAGGTCCTCCGTCTTCTCCATGGCGCCTTGAAATTACATATTAATTTCTATACTACTAAAGAAAACTTCAATTAAATTGAAGGGATTTAGATGAGAGGAGAAATTACAATAGATAGTAGAAAGGCAGGACTCGCAAACCCTATTTCAAAAATACCAAAAGACTAAAAGAGGGTCCAAATATGTCCATAACTCCAAACATGCATAGACTCAATTAAATAAATTTAATTGGTTGATTACATAAGTATTTTATGTAATATTTAGGTTAATCATATTAACTCATCAAATTAACTTTCATCCAATTTTACTTCTAACAGTTTCGTATCCTTTTATATTAAACTTTTAGATTAATATAACTATACAAAACGGTTTGGCAGGAGCCCTAGGCGGCTGACCCGCCACTGCCTTGCGGCCAGGCGCCGCGCGCGGTTGCTGTCGCACGGCAGCAACCGCGACAGTAGTCGGGTCGCGCCGTAAGGCGCGATCCGAACTGCTGTAATTTTTTTTATATAAAACATATATATATATATATATATATATATATATATATATATATATATATATATATATATATATATATATCGGTTTTAAAACGATTTTCAGAAAATAGGAAAAACTATCATAGTTTTTCCGTTTTATCTTTTAGAATAAATAAAACTGATTTTATCAATCTAACCATAAAACTAATAGATTTTGTTATATTGATTATCAACCAAAATTATTAGGAACATGTGCATAACTTATTTTAATTAACAATTAATTAAAACTTATTTATCTTTTAGAACTAATTAATCAAAACAGTTTTGTTAATTAACCTAACTATAAATATTTATTCAATCTGATTGAAAAACTTCTAAATTTTCATATATGAAATAACGGATTTAACGCAGTCTCTGATACCACTGAAGGAAAATAAGCTAACGTATAGCAGCGGAAATATAAAATTTTTAACCTATTTCCATTAACCCCAAGATCCGTTAACCGTTATTTCATACAAAGAGGGATAAGAAGAAATACCTTTTAGATGTTCTATCTACCGTTGCAAACGAAGTGCCCACAACTCTTTCTTCGAGTTTCCGAGCACAAAACAAAACAACAGAAGATCAAGTTCGAATCAACCGTTTATTAACAACCAAAGTAGATTGTCTCTAATTAATCAACACAAGATCAAGGATAAAGAGAAAGAGATGAAAATCAATTGAACGGAAGGAAGCGGTGGAATCTCGTCCTCGGCTATGGGGTTCGAAATTCTCTCTCCTGGAATTAATGGTGGATCTCGAAAATCCTTAGTAAGGGGGTATTTATAATCACTTGTATCTAAACCCTAGTTAGATAGAATTAGGTTACTTAATAGGAATTCAATTCGGAATAGAATTCTCAATTATTATCTATTAATATATCTAAGGCTTAAAGCACTTTTTGGCCCCTGACCTATCGGAAATTTGTGCATTTGGCCTCTGACCGTCAAAGTAGATCGTCATATTTGGCCCCTAACCTATCAAATTAGATAAAATCCAACCCATATTGAATGAAAAATTAACTGTGTTGGAAAATTAACGGAGGTAACCAATACAAAAATGACACATGACACATAAATAAAATTAATTTTCACTCTATCGGAACACTAGAAAAGTTTTTAGGATTTTTTTTACTGTGTAAAATAGTTACTATTACCATCTCTAGTTGAAAATTAATTTTATTCATGTGTCATGTGTCGTTTTTATATTGGTGACTGCTGTTAATTTTCTAACAAAGTTAATTTTCCATTCAATATGGGTTGAATTTTATCTAATTTGATAGGTCAGGGGCCAAATGTGACCAAATAATAGATGAGGGGCCAAATGCACAAATTTTGGATAGGTCAGGGGCCAAAAAGTGCTTAAACCTATATCTAAATATAAAAGATAATAATGATAACCTTATTGGATAATAATAGGAGTAATATAATCTAATTAAAACTCATAACTTATTTATCCTTTAATTAATTTAATTCATAATCCTAATCTAATTAGGATTAATAAAATCAAGTTAATTATTTATGTATCTCCATACATAAAAAATCGCCCCCCATGGTAAGTGGGCCTTATTGGGCTCAATTGGGCTTCCGTCAATTAATTAGCATATGTCTCTCTTTTGGGTTCCAAGTCTTATGTGTGACCCATTAGGTTCTTATCGCTTCTAGCCGTATGCAACGTTATTAAATAATTTTCAAAGAATTATATTTAGTCTTTGCATAACGGAATGATGTACAGAGTATGTGATTAGCAAGTCCGTAATCATTCCCCTAGAGCTAGAAGAAGACAGGTTGATTCTGTCGTTGACCTTTCCGTATTAGTTACGGTATAATTCGATCCTTTATCAACTACGTCCTTGAACTGAATCTTATGACTATGGGTAATGTCAAGTCACATATAGCGAGACGTTCGTTTTACTTGTTCTGGCCGAGTCAACTCCAATTAGATAGGTTAAGAGAAATCTAATTTCATTCTTTTTTTTTGGTAGAAAAGGAAAAGAAAAACGAACAACAACAAACTACCCAGGAATTAGCCTAGGGAAGCTAACCCCAATCATATCTTCTAAGAGAAGATGAGAGATGAAACTAGGGGAAACAGGAAGGGTAGTAACGCCTAACGTCCCTTCATGGCCCGCCGCCGCCAAGCGACCAGCAACACGATTCTGCTCTCTAAAAATGTGTCTGAACTCTACGAACTCAAAGGAGGAGCAAAGCCTTATAATAGCTTTGATGAGGTTGCGACTGTTAAGACCCATAGAATGATTCTCAGAAATCATTTTGATTGCTTCCAAATTATCAGACTCCACAGAGAGCCTCTTAACACCCAGCCTTTTAGCAAGATTGATTCCAGTAAGAATAGCCCAGAGCTCCGTAGAAAAGGAAGAACCCAACCCTAAATTCTGGGAGAACCCAGAAAGCCAGGCGCCCCCTGCATCTCTAAGCACACCTCCAGCCGCAATCTTACCGTTACTGAGGCAGGAACCATCAGTATTCAGCTTCACAACCCCCTCTCTTGGCCTGCTCCATCCCACGAGATGGACATCACAACACTGAGAGGCTCTGGCAAGGATTTAGAGTCAAGACTTCCACAAGCGATCCATGGACATATCTCCCATTTATCGGGAGTGATAAATGCTCAATCCAATGTATAACGATCCCGCAATCACTTCCTGTGATACCCAACATCTGCTGTTCACACCCCAGAGTCATCTCAGTTAAGGATCGTGTTACACCAAAGTCAAAGCGTCACATTCCGTAATCCAGAATACCAATTAACATTCCTTTGAGTCTGAGGATTATTTATACCTATTAATACCAATGAGATGAACAGGTGACAAGGAAGAATCTACCCATCCTGTTATCTCAAGTCGGGTCCCCAATCCTAATGAAGTACCTTTCATCGGATCTATGTAACTGTCCAGATATCTATATATATGAAACTTGTGAGATCAGCTTTCTGTCGGACGGAAGACATTGTTACATGCAAGTCTCAACCGTGATATGTCAATCCTAAACATATTGCTTGACTTGGGGTGGTTTTAAGTTTATTATAAAGTTTTGTCTCACTTCATGCTTGTATGAACACTTTATAATCACTTTAAACAAACTTACGAATTTCCTTTTATTAGACTTTATTTAGTGCTTAAAAGGGTTTGCCTTTATATAGTTATAAAACATATATCTCATTAAAACAAATGATATAAAGAACACTTCATTTACATTAAGTCTGTATCCTAGAACAATTGTCTATAGGACACTAAAACCCCAACATACTCACACTTGGACTAAAGCCAATTGTTTCTATAACTTATCCCAGTAGAAGTTAGATGACGATCATGTACTTTCTGGGTTAAGGGCTTTGTCAACGGATCTGCAACGTTGTCCACTGTAGGTACTCTTTCTATTCTCACATCTCCTCTTGCCATAATTTCTCTTATAATGTGGTATCACTTAAGGTAATGCTTGGATGCATTATGAGATCGTGGTTCCTTTGCTTGCGCAATGGCTCCATTGTTATCACAGTACAATGTAATGGGATTTACAAGGTGGAAGGTGGTGAGGTTTTGATTAATTAGGAGAAGTGTTGTATCTAGGAAAGTTGAATTTGTTTTTCAAATCACATCCCACGCACCAGGTGGGTGTTTTGTTACATAGTAATGGTTTCTTTTCTTTTCAATCCTTTATTTCTTAATTGTTTTTTCTTTTTCCCTCAAAATTCTTATTGGCATTTAACCTCTTTTAAATGCTCATTTATTGTCTGAAAATTCCTGAGAGCCATGAAATTAAAAATGATTCTCATAGTGAGTCAGTGGTTCAAAAGGCCAAAATTGCATCAAACCTTTTCGTATCCTTCAAGCTCCGTAAGGGACATCTGTTTACACTCATTTTTAATTATCTGTATTATTGAACTTAATGTATAGTTTAATTTTATTTTATTATATGGGTAGAATAATTAAATAATATCAGCTCTATATTAAAAAAAAATAAAAAAATAGTATCAACTCATTAATAATTATTTAATTAAATTAAGTTTTATATTATTAATTGAGTGGTTTTTAATTTGGTGACCTTCTGGCCTGTAAGAAGATCGATATCAGTTAAGAGGGTCGTTTTTTCTATTGAGGCCTCCTAGAAGTTAGTGGAAAAGTTAGAGGGAAATGACAGTTGAAGATCATAGGTAGTTATTTAGAAAGTGGACATCATGGAGGGTGGTTACCAAGGTTTGAAAGCTATAAAAGCCAAAGATAATCTTCATTTTCGAAGTCCAAGAAAAATCTATCAAAAATCAAAACTGAACTCTACACAAGTTTATTTCCAATCATAAATTTATGGACTTTTCTTTATTTCAACACATTTCCTTGTAATTTCTAGTTTATTCAATCAATCAAATTCAAGTTCTTGAACTTTTTATTTCCGGCCTTCTTACAATTTCGTGACCTTCTTGCAATTTTTTTTAACTCTTGAAGCATAAACTTGCGAGTAGAAAATGGAGTAAGAGTTGTCGCCCTCGCAATTGGAGATTATGTTTTAAATTTGCCCTCTGGGCTTGTAATAGAATTAAGGAACTATTTATACGTTCCACAAATGTCTCATAACATTATTTCTATTAGCCGTCTCGTTGACGACGGTTTTCATATTTCAATAAAAGACAAACGTTGCGATTTTTATAGAGATTCGATCTTCTATTTTTCAGGAATATCACAAAATGGGATTTATGTGTTAGATGACAAAATTTCTGTTTTCGCAATTGATACCAAAAGACATAAGCTAGATAATTCAACTTACTTGTGGCATTGTCGTTTAGGCCATATAAACAAAACACGCATGCTTAAGCTACATCAAGATGGGCTTATAAATTCAATTGATCCTGAATCATTGGAAACATGCGAAGCATGTTTAAAAGGTAAAATGACAAAGACACCCTTTAGCAATAAAGGTGAGCGTGTATCAGACACTCTAGGACTCATTCATTCAGATGTATGCGGTCCTATGTCAGTCCAAGCAAGAGGAGGATTCAGATACTTCATAAGCTTCATAGACGACCATACCCGATATGGTTATATCTACTTGATGAAGCACAAATCTGAAGCTTTTGAGAAATTCAAATGCTTCAAGAATGAAGTAGAAAATCAATTAGGAAAGAAAATAAAGACACGTCGATCTGATCGAGGTGGCGAATATCTTTCAGATGATTTTCTGAATTATCTAACTGAATGTGGCATATGCTCACAATGGACACCTCTCTATACACCACAACACAATGGTGTATCCGAGAGGAGAAACCATACCTTACTAGATATGGTACGATCCATGATGAGCATAGCATTACTTCCAAAGACATTTTGGGGCTACGCCTTAGAAACCGCCCTCTTCACCCTAAATCGAGTACCAACTAAATCCGCTAGTTCCACACCATATGAATTGTTCGTTGGTAGGAAACCCGTGTTCTCATTCATGAGAGTATGGGGTTGTTCAGCATATGTCAGACGCATTGCGTCCGACAAACTAGATTCTAAATCTGATAAATGTTTCTTCGTTGGATACCCTAAGGAAACTATGGGATATTACTTCTATCATCCAGATGATCAGAAAGTAATAGTATCCCAACACGCAACCTTCTTAGAGAAAGAGTTTCTCGAAGACACAGAAAAGGGAAGCATGATTGAACTTGATGAAGTTCAAGAACAAGAAACACCAACTGAAACAACAGAAGCGGTTAAGGAACCCGATGCAGTCCCATTAGATGAGACTCAAGTGCCACCCCTTCGTAGATCACAAAGAGTTCGTGAACTCCCTATTAGATATGGTTTTCTAGTGGGAGATGATGATGAGGTTCCCATGTTAGACGACGAACCCGAAAACTACGAAGAGGCTCTTAACAGTCCAGATTCTAAAGCATGCATTGAAGCCATGGATTCTGAAATGGATTCCATGTATACCAACCAAGTGTGGACTTTGGTTGATCCACCCGAAGGGATAAAACCCATTGGGTGCAGATGGATCTTCAAAAAGAAGACTGGCATGGATGGAAAGGTTAGCACCTACAAAGCTAGGTTAGTAGCGAAAGGATATCGTCAGAAGCAAGGAATTGATTATGACGAAACTTTCTCTCCTGTGGCTATGTCCAAATCAATCAGAATAATGCTTGCTATTGCCGCTCACTATGATTACGAGATTTGGCAAATGGATGTGAAAACAGCTTTCCTAAACGGAAACCTGCTTGAGGATGTATACATGATGCAACCTGAAGGTTTCATATCAAAGGATGCAAACAAGGTTTGCAAACTTCAGAGATCCATTTATGGACTCAAGCAAGCATCTAGAAGCTGGAACAAGCGTTTTGACGAAACCATAAAATAATTTGGTTTCGAACAAAATTGCGAAGAAGCTTGCATTTACAAGAAAGCAAGTGGGAGCTCTATAGCATTTCTAATATTATATGTGGACGATATATTATTAATGGGAAATGACGTAGCTCTCCTATAGTCGGTAAAAGTTTGGTTATCTGGTAACTTCTCAATGAAAGACCTCGGTGAAACAGCTTATATACTTGGTATAAAGATCTACAGAGATAGATCACGAAGACTGCTTGGTCTTTCACAGGCTACATACATCGAAAAGGTGCTAAAGAGGTTTAGCATGCTTGAATCGAAACGAGGTAACTTACCCATGCTACATGGAGTAAAGTTAAACAATCATCAATGTCCTAAAACCGATGATGATAAGAAGCGCATGGCTGTAGTCCCGTACGCCAGCGCAATCGGTTCGATTATGTATGCTATTCTATGCACTAGACCTGACGTAGCGTTCACGTTATCTGTAACGAGTCGTTACCAAGGAAATCCGGGAGACGAGCACTGGATTGCCGTCAAAAACATTCTTAAGTACTTGAGAAGAACTAAAGATATGTTCCTAGTGTACGGAGAAGGGGATCTGAAAATAGAAGGATGTTCAGATGCAAGTCATCTCACAGATGAGAATGATTTTAAATCCCAATCAGGATACCTGTTTATCCTAAATAGGGGCGCGGTCAGCTGGAAGAGTTCCAAGTAAGGAAGCATAGCTTTCTCCACGACCGAGTCAGAGTATATCGCTGCTGCAGAAGCAGCAAAGGAAGCAGTTTGGATTAGAAAGTTCATTACTGAACTTGGTGTGGTGCCTGACATTGTAAATCCCATTACACTGTACTGTGATAACAATGGAGCCATTGCGCAAGCAAAGGAACCACGATCTCATAATGCATCCAAGCATTACCTTAAGCAATACCACATTATAAGAGAAATTGTGGCAAGAGGAGATGTGAGAATAGAAAGAGTACCTACAGAGGACAACGTTGCAGATCCGTTGACAAAGCCCTTAACCTAGAAAGTACATGATCGTCATCTAACTTCTACTGGGATAAGTTATAGAAACAATTGGCTTTAGTCCAAGTGTGAGTATGTTGGGGTTTTAGTGTCCTATAGACAATTGTTCTAGGATACAGACTTAATGTAAATGAAGTGTTCTTTATATCATTTGTTTTAATGAGATATATGTTTTATAACTATATAAAGGCAAACCCTTTTAAGCACTAAATAAAGTCTAATAAAAGGAAATCCGTAAGTTTGTTTAAAGTGATTATAAAGTGTTTATACAAGCATGAAGTGAGACAAAACTTTATAATAAACTAATAAACTTAAAACCACCCCAAGTCAAGCAATATATTTAGGATTGACATATCGCGGTTGAGACTTGCATGTAACAATGTCTTCTGTCCGACAGAAAGCTGATCTCACAAGCTTCATATATATATATCTGGACAGTTACATGGATCCGATGAAAGGTAGTTCATTAGGATTGGGGACCCGACTTGAGATAACAGGATGGGTAGATTTTTCCTTGTCACCTGTTCATCTCATTGGTATTAATAGGTATAAATAATCCTCAGACTCAAAGGAATGTTAATTGGTATTCTGGATTACGGAATGTGACGCTTTGACTCTGGTGTAACACGATCCTTAACAGAGATGACTCTGGGGTGTGAACAGCAGACGTTGGGTATCACAGGAAGTGATTGCGGGATCGTTATACATTGGATTGAGCATTTATCACTCCCGATAAATGGGAGATATGTCCATGGATCGCTTGTGGAAGTCTTGACTCTAAATCCTTGCAAGGTGATAGCTTAAGAATGAAATTAGATTTCTCTTAACCTATCTAATTGGAGTTGACTCGGCCAGAACAAGTAAAATGAACGTCTCGCTATATGTGACTTGACATTACCCATAGTCATAAGATTCAGTTCAAGGACGTAGTTGATAAAGGATCGAATTATACCGTAACTAATACGGAAAGGTCAACGACAGAATCAACCTGTCTTCTTATAGCTCTAGGGGAATGATTACGGACTTGCTAATCACATACTCTGTACATCATTCCGTTATGCAAAGATTAAATATAATTCTTTGAAAATTATTTAATAACGTTGCATACGGCTAGAAGCGATAAGAACCTAATGGGTCACACATAAGACTTGGAACCCAAAAGAGAGACATATGCTAATTAATTGACGGAAGCCCAATTGAGCCCAATAAGGCCCAATTACCATGGGGGGGCGATTTTTTATGTATGGAGATACATAAATAATTAACTTGATTTTATTAATCCTAATTAGATTAGGATTATGAATTAAATAAATTAAAGGATAAATAAGTTATGAGTTTTAATTAGATTATATTACTCCTATTATTATCCAATAAGGTTATCATTATTATCTTTTATATTTAGATATATTAATAGATAATAATTGAGAATTCTATTCCGAATTGAATTCCTATTAAGTAACCTAATTCTATCTAACTAGGGTTTAGATACAAGAGATTATAAATACCCCCTACTAAGGATTTTCGAGATCCACCATTAATTCTAGGAGAGAGAATTTCGAACCCCCTAGCCGAGGACGAGATTCCACCGCTTCCTTCCGTTCAATTGATTTTCATCTCTTTCTCTTTATCCTTGATCTTGTGTTGATTAATTAGAGACAATCTACTTTGGTTGTTAATAAATGGTTGATTCTAACTTGATCTTCTATTGTTTTGTTTTGTGCTCGGGAACTCGAAGTAAGAGTTGTGGGCACTTCATTTGCAACGGTAGATATAACATCTAAAAGGTATTTCTTCTTATCCCTCTTTGTATGAAATAACGGTTAACAGATCTTAGGGTTAATGGAAATAGGTTAAAATTTTTATATTTCCGCTGCTATACGTTAGCCTATTTTCCTTCAGGAGAGGCACATGAAAGCCCAAATGATCATCTGGATCGCTTCCTAATGTGCGCAGACACTGCAAGAACAAATGGGGTCCCCCAAGATACCGCCAGGCTGAAGCTATTCCCATTTTCACTAACTGGGCAAGCTCTGGAATGGCTAAGAACATTAGAGCCCGGGCCAATCACTACATGGGCAGGATTGGAAAAAGAGTTCTTATCTTACTACTTTCCTCCCTCGAAGACAGCAATGCTAAGGGGTGAAATTACTTCATTCCACCAATCTGAGCACGAAGCGCTCCACGCATCTTGGACCCGATTCAGAAAAATGTTGCGCATGTGCCCTCATCATGACATGCATAAACATCAATTGGTAAGCGTCTTCTATCACGGGTTGACACCCACTAACAGAGCTACTGTAGACTCCGTCGCGGGTGGAGATTTGTTTAGGAAGACCGCAACAGAAGCATATGACATGATTAATGAGCTGGCAAGGAAGAGTGTGCAATGGCAAGAGGAGAAACTCGCTGGCCCCACAAGGCAGCGGGTGTTTGCTGTGGAAGATCAGGATCAAAATCCGGTTGTTGCGGATCTGAGTAGGAAGATGGACGTCCTGTTGGCTAAGTTCAGCCAACCTCCCACTTGTGTGCATTGTGGCGGCGACCACCATGGAAAGGATTGTCAAGCAGGTAGCCCTTTCGCTGGAGATGGGGTGGAGATGGTCAACTATGTTGGGGGACAACCGAGGTACAACCAAAACTATAACAATTACAACCCCAACAACAACTACAACTCATACAACAACAACAACAACTACAGTAGGCCTCAGCACCCGAACCTAACCTACGGGAATTCAAACCAAAATGTGCTTAGACCTCCCAACGGTTTTGTCCAAGAGCACAGAGAGCAGGGACTTGGCATGTCCCCATATCAACAGCAGAACCAAGGGCCAATGCAACCCCCTAAGGAATCTGACGAAGTGGTGACTCTCTTGAAAGAGATTTCGGCTAGGCTTGCTAATAACGAAGCCTTCTGCAAGGATCTGAGCAATCAGGTAGCCCAGATCAATAGGGACAGACAGGAAAGGCCACAGGGTTCTCTCCCAAGCATAACGGAGAAGAATCCAAAGATCCTGAGAAAGGATTGAGTAAGGGGGAGAAATCGGGTTCTCCTCGGTTTAAATTCAAAACTTGAACAATTATTTTACCGTTTTTCTTTTCCTTTTTCGTTAATTTTGTTGTTTGCCTTCGTCGTTCTTATATTCATTAATGGTTTGTCAAGTTTTGTCTCTCCCTATGCGAATTTAAAAAAAAAAATATATATATATAAAGAAAAAGGGGATGACTATTCATCCCCTTCCTTCTCTCTTTTTCTTTCTTTCTTCTTTCTTTCTTTCTCTTTCCTTCTTTTCTCTTCACAACCCTAACCCCCAAATCCACAATCCTAACCCGAAATCAACGAACAAGGTATGGATTCTTACCTATTTTTGATTTCCCGCATGATTCTAGGATTAGATTTTAGTTTAGAACATTGGTTTTGGAATATTGGGTAACCCTAGGTTTGGGGATTTTTATCTTTTTTTCAATTAATCACTTGTTTGCTTGTTTTTCTTGATCTTCTTGCCATGTATGACATTATTATGATCAATTTGTGCTTTGGGTATGATTTGAGTTCTTAATTTATGAGTTTTGGAGAAATTGCTCAAATTGGGTAAAACCTCCATTTTAGCTCAAAATGCAATTATGCAGTTTATAGTTGGAAACTTGTCAACAGAATCCCCTTTCACATTCTTAACACATTTTGGTCACTGGGCCTCATTAATTTTGAACGGATTAAGAGTTACGGGTTAATTACTTTATCTTAGGGACCGAAACCTTGTATTTTGATCCCTAAGTTTCTAAAAACCTCAAATCATGTCTATGGGTTGGATTTTTGGACATTTGGGTATGGTTATGTAAATATGTTCTAACTTGGTTCGTTTGGTCTCCCTTTCAGGTACTATGGGCAGAAAAGGTAAGGCCAAGGTCCCAGTTGACAATGACGCCGACTCCGACATTGAATTCAGTGATGCCTTGCAAGCTAAGTATAATCCTCCTTTTGGGTTAGTTGATGAGCGTGAGGGACTGTTATATGATCGGTTCTCTAAACAAGACCATTCTCCCCACGTCATTGTTGATAAAAAATACCTAGCATCTTTAGGGTTGGAAAAGGATTTCAAGGAAATCCTGAAATTCCAAGGCTGGTATCATCTGGCCACAAAAAGGACTGTCGCTTATGACAGATATACTGTAGAATTTCTGACTACCCTAAAAAAAGAGACGCCCGTAGGAACTGATAAATACTCCTTCAGACTGAACGGTAAACCCTATCGTCTCGGTGATACCGTAATAGCAGCTTGTATGGGAGTTTATAACTCTGATAAGGTAGTCTCGGGTTTTGAGGAACCCATGACACTGAGTAAAGCATGGTACCAACTGACAGGGTCATCAGATTATGACTCTCGCACTGCTAGCCCAATCTCTCTCCTAGACCCAATGTTAAACCTTGTACACAAATTTGTAGCGCATAATTTGTTAGGCAAAAACGAGAGTAACAAGGTCTCGAGCACCGAAGTGCTCATATTGTGGTGTGTAGCCAATCATAAACCTGTTGATAATGTTAAAACTATCTTTGAAGGTTTTCAAAGCCAAACAAGTAGGAAACGCGACTCAATTGGGCTTGGGTACGTGGTAACCCGCTTCCTTGATGACCAATTCAAAGATTTGGTCATTGACGAAGGGGGTTTCCACCCTACATTACTTAACTCCAAATTTTTGGGAAGATCTACCTTTTATGCAGTCTTAAATAGGGATCCATCTGGAGGAGCAAGCTCAAGCGGGAACACGCAAAAACGAGCACGGAAACCACCACAACAGAGGGAGGAAGAGCAAGAAGAAGCTGAGGAGGAAGGAGCTGCAGCAGCAGGGGACCAAACGGAATATCAAGAGCCGGGGATGCAGGCCCAATTCCAAGCCATAAACACCATGATGTCAGAGATGAGGGACCTTAACCTCCGAACCTTTAACACTGTTCAGCAAATGGACCAACGGTTCACAAATTTTGAACAGACCATGGATCGGAGGCTTACAGGTCTTGAGTACATAGCGGCAGACTACTGCGACCGTTACAATATGCCATGGCCATATCCCCCGACCGATCAGTAAGTTGTCTTCTCCACCCTAACTCTTTACACTCATGTTTTATGATGTTGAATGCAATGTTGGAACTTATTGCATATTTTAAGTGTGAGGAGGAGAGGTAGACAAACTTACAAAAATTTGTATAAATTTTTAATTTTTGTTGCGTCGTGTCTAGTTTAGTTTAACGTTTTCGGGTTTTATTTACATTTTTGCATGTTTAGGACCTAAAACCGTGAACCTCCTTCGAATCTAAACTTCGTTATTTGTCCTTAAGGGCTGAAAACCGAATCTAAAATTGCATGACAACTAGTTTAGGTGTAGGACACAACCCTTGTATCTGTAAAAGCATGAGCTAAAGTTTGCATTTAGACCCTACTTTTGAAGAAATGCTAAAATCATTACTTAGGTAGATAACTTAAGAATTGAAGGCATGTGATATTAAACTTGAGTTTGGGGAAAACTAGTAAGCACAAATTTGAAACCCAAGAACTGTGAGTTGAATTTGAGCCCAAGAGCGAACATCAAAAAGCTCTTTTTCTTGACATTTTTGTGTGAATGCTTTGACTTATGGAAAGATTACAGATTTTGCACCTAATACTGAGTTGAACCTACATGCAATGATTTGAGATGGTAAACGATGAATCAGCCTCATTAGAATTAACTCTTTTCTTTACCTTATTTTCTCTTTTTTCATCCACTATAGGAAGCCCCTTTGAGCCTGTATTTTTGTAGTTTGTAGATTTTTCTTTCGTTCTAACCCAAATTTTTGCAAACCATCACTTGGTTTGTTGCTTAACTCGAGTTTTTGCAAAACTCGCATTGAGCTTTTGTTTTCTTCTAGCGCTTTATCCTTGTTTATGGCACCATAGTAGCAAGCCAAAAGGCTAAGAAGTGAATGAGCATTGCTATCCAAAAAGAAAAAAAAAGAGAAAAAGAAAAAAACAGAAAAGGACAAGAAAAGAGACGAACAAAAGAAGGAGAACCATATCTCCCAAGTCTTAAAATTAGAACGTCTCAGAAAAAAATGTGTGAATAAAAAGCTCAATCACTTCACAATTTGCTAAAGCCATCTTAAACTTTGTTTTTCTAGCGCTAGAACTCCTAACCCTTGTTGTACCTTTAACCTTCTAGCCACATTACAACCCCAATTCGAGGCTATTTTTGATATTATCGGAGTCATATAGCATAGTAGAGGAACTCGGATGAACGTGCAAAATCAACGTAATCCTAAGCAAGAACATAAGCCGAGAGTAAACACTTTAGCCACCAAAATTGTGTGAATTGAGTGAACTACCTATGGTGAGGTGTTTTACTTAGCTATCCCTTTAAGGTCGTTTAATTGAACACGTGTCCTTTTTCTTAAACATATGACATGTGATAATTGAATTGCGGCTTTTGGATATCGTGTCTCTACTTTGTATTTCCGAATGCATGTAATTACAGATGCTCGAAATTGTGTCAAGCACCTAGTCAAACCAGGAGGTTTTCTAGCTTGGTTGTGATTGCAGGTTTAGTTTTTTAGTTTACTTGGGGACAAGTAAAGTTTTAAGTGCGAGGAGGTTTGATAGAGGTCAAAAACCCCTATCTTTGGGTACGGTTTTAGGACGGGTTTTAGCGTTATTTCATGAATAAGCGAGAAATTCTCGCATTTATATGCGTTTGTGTGAGTTAGTTAGAAATTGGAAATGTTTTATTTACTTTTCGTTGTATAGGCTCGTTTTCTGGTTATTTTAGGCAAATATGGCCAAAATAGCATGTATGTTAAATTTCCATTATCTTTTATAGCTAATTGATCCGCCAAAAGTCGCACCAAACAGAGTGTTTGCTCAAAATGAGCGATTGGCGGGTTAATTTAGCACTGGAACTAATGCTATTTGGAGTTTTCGTGCATGTGCAGGAATGAGTTCGAGCGAAAATTACATTCCGGGACATCCAGCGACAGCGCAAAAGCGTGCTGGGCAAAACCGCTCGTCGAACTGGCCTTCGCAGGTCAGCTCGCCGAGCTGGCTCTTGTAGGCCAGCTCGGCCGAGCACCACGAAGTCACGATCGGCCCCACGTCTTCCCACTTGCAAAAGGACAGGAATTAGGTCAGAAAGAGGGCCCGAACCGCGTCTATAAATAAGAATTTCCAATTGTAAATTAGACATCTTTCATTATTGTAAATTACCTTAGCTATTCTCCCTTGAAGTATTCTCTCCACCTTCTCCATCTCCTTCAACCTCCATTGAAGAAGCTCCGAAGCTCCATCCACCGAGAATTATTCAAGGTCCGTCCTTAAGACCTAGGAAGCCGGCTGCAGGGTAGACAGGTTCCCTGAAAGGGATTTTCGTATCACCTTTTATCTTACTATGTTTGTACCCTTTGATACAGTCTATGAATCCTAGACTAATTGTATCCCGTGACAATATTCTTCGCCTTTAATGATATTTTAGCTCTTGTTTTGTTCTATGATTATTTGTTTAATCTTTGTCTTACGCTTTATTCAATTGGTTTAACTCATTCAAAAGCCCCAAAATCTAGTAGGCACATATTGCGAGCTGAATCTGACCTAGTCAGAGCCTAGGAGATTGACGACCTCTTAGTTGATTAAGCCCAAATTGTTGAGCCTTAGACCTAGTTTCGGCCTTACAAGGGAATCACACACTAGAGACTTCAAGAGGGTAAGTAGGGTTAATCGCCTTGAATACAAGTGACTGAGATTAGGTTTTTAATCTATTGACCTAATAATATATCTTCATCATTATCGTTCATACCATGTTCCTTCGGGTAATTGCATTAGTGAAAGATCACCTAGAAGTAGTTTAACTTAATTAGGAGTAAAATAACTTAATTAGGAGTAGAATAACGTAATTAGAATTAGATAACTTAGCTAGGAGTAGCATAATTCAACTAGGAGTAGATTAACTTAAACAAAACCAACTCAAAACCCACACAGCCTAGATAACACCTAAGACCAAGTAGCTCGATACTTGTAGTAAATAAGTCCTGTGGATTCGATACCTGGACTTTCCAGATTTATTACTTGATAACGATGGGGTACACTTATCCCTCAGTCGGCCTCAGCGGTGACCGACGCCGCTGGGGCGCGTCAAGTTCTTGGCGCCGTTGCCGGGGATTTATTTCTTCTGCAATGTCGAACCAAAGGTCGATTTGTTAGTTTAGGCATTCCTTGTGAATATCCTTTGTTTATATCGTTTATACATGTATACTTGTTTATAGTTGTTTACATTCATACTCGTTTATAATTATACTCATTTATATCTATACTCGTTTATACAAATACTTGTTTATATACGATTCTCTTGTGAATATTCTTTGTTCATATCATACATACTTGTTTATATTCGATAATAGTTATACTTGCTTATATGTATACTTGAACTTGTTTATATCTATACTTGCTTATACAAACGTGTGTTTATATCTATACGTATTCATCTATACTTGTCAATATTTATACTTGTCCAAACTTGTTTATATAGTATCATTTACATGTTCACATATTACATAAAGAAGGTTGTACATTCTCAATCTCTGTATCATCCGTAGTCATACTTTCCTTCTCAAAAGGAAAACATTTTTATTTTTACTTATCTTTTCTTTTCAGCATATGCATACTCGATCAGCGGAAATACCATGTGTCCCTCTTAACCTTGAACTTGAACGTACTCTTCGCAGGAGCAAGCAAAACAGGACTATCAAGCCAGACGAAATCATTGAACCTATCAAGATGGCTGAGACCAACAATAACAGGAACAATGAGAACACTGAGCCGGAAGCTGACACCCGCTCAATGAGCGAGATTTTGGCACCGCACCGACACCAGCACCTGTCCGGGATCGTCGCCCCAAACATTTCAGCCAACACTTATGAAATCAAGTCAGGCATAATTCACTTGATTCAACAAATAGGATTGTTTGGGGGAGAGGCACATGAAAGCCCAAATGATCATCTGGATCGCTTCCTAATGTGCGCAGACACTGCAAGAACAAATGGGGTCCCCCAAGATACCGCCAGGCTGAAGCTATTCCCATTTTCACTAACTTGGCAAGCTCTGGAATGGCTAAGAACACTAGAGCCCGGGTCAATCACTACATGGGCATGATTGGAAAAAGAGTTCTTATCTTACTACTTTCCTCCCTCAAAGACAGCAATGCTAAAGGGTGAAATTACTTCATTCCACCAACCCGAGCACGAAGCGCTCCACGCATCTTGGACCCGATTCAGAAAAATGCTGCTGTTAGACGAGGTGCTGCGGCCTAATCTCCCGGGCGGACCGGGGGGTGGACACCTCATGGTGACATAAACGGTGATTGGCACCGAAAGCAACCAATCGTGGAATCAAGCTGCTCAGTAGGACCGGAGCTCGGAGTATGGAAGAGTCGCCACCCACGAATGGGAAAATGAACACCGATCCCTTGCGGGAGACCGGTGAGGGTTCGGGAAACTTAGATACGAGCCGAGAAGGCTAGCTCCTTTCCAGAGAAAGGCTACTAGGCACCCCGACATCGCCCGGTTATGAACCACCGGCCTCCTACTCAGCGTGTTAGGCAATAACGGACTAATCGCATATCTCTTTAAGTTTAAAATTCATTTGAAACCTTTTCTTTCTCGTTTTGAAAGCCGTTTTGAGCATATATTATTGAAAGCCATTTTGGTAAAGAATCACCCATTTACATTGATGCCAAATATATATAAAAGAGAGAGGGGGAGAACGAAGAATTGATTTATTTTACAGTGTGTCTTATGCTTCGATTCACATGTTAACCCTACACTAAACTCACTCTCCGAAAACGAGTTTATTTACATGGTTCGTACCTTAATCGCCGTTGGAACGACTTAGGTACGTTTCAAAACCCCGTTGATTTACATGGCATCTACTCGAATCGCCGTTGGAACGACTCGAGCGTTTGAAGACGTGGAATAAAGAATTTTAACCAAAAAACGTGGTTAGGCATACAAGTCAATTTATTTTGTACAAATCATTTAAGAAAACGATTCAAAACTTTATTATTTACAATTAAAAGCAATTTTAATTACAAGGTTCGCTTAATCCGTCGTTGGAACGAATTAAGGTTTTAAAACGTGATGTTTTAAGAAATGGTTTAAAAATGTCAAGAAAACGTTATTTACACTTAGGAATATCTAGAAAAACTTAAGTTTAAATAAGCAAATTAAACTCTCTTTTTGTGATTTTATTTTCCTTTTTTCACTCAATCAACTCTTTATTCACACATGATTACACTAATGAACCAATTAAACCAAAATTCACCAAGTAAAACTCATTTGGAATATATTCCTGTATACAAAAATAAAATAGAAATACATATATATATATATGATTTTATCTAAAAATAAGGATATATTTATATATAAAAATAAGTGAGAAATACTATATGATATAATAAAGAAAATGAAAAAGAATACAAAATATAATACATTTTCATCCTAACTAAAACTATGTAAAAGTAATGGAAGACCATAAATGCAAAAAAAATGATATAATAAGTATATAGAAAACACCCTTCCCAAATAATAGCTAAACCCCACATTTTGATAACCCAAAAATATATATACATATATACAAATAATGAATCAAAACAAATTAAATTTCAAATATGGAATAAATAACTACATAATAGATAATTAATAGTTATATGACCCCAAAAATAATTTTTATAATCATATTACATAATTACATACTTACATATATAAGAATCAAATACCAAAAGGTTGAGAAAATGGGTTAAAAATATGAATTTTCGTTTTCCAGCAGATTACCGACGGAAAATCCGTCGCCAATCTGCTATTAGTGACAGAAAAGGGAGAATTACAGCAGCAGTCCAAAACTTTCCAGATTCGTTCAAAAGCTTTAAATTAAGTCTAATTCGATCGTTTTGGATCTCCGAACTACCAAAAATGGATCATAGTCTATAACGGAGTTTCCCAAAACGACGTTTTTATTTTCAAACGTTATTTGGAAATATCTTTTTAAAACTTATAATTACAACGTTTTTAATACCCGAACTACCTTTTAATCGGATCACGGTTCGTATTGGGATATCAAAACGAGGTTTTTTATTTTAAAACAAAACCGAATTTTAACACGGGATAAAAATAAATAAATACGGGAAATTAAATAAAACGTGACAAATAAATAAATAACTAAATAAATAAAATTATGACATGAAAATAAATAAATAAAGGAAATAAATAAAATAAAATAAAACGAGTCTAGTCCTCGGATAATACCTCAAGTTCGGTATTGACGGTCGAAGTCGGTTGATTCCACAAATCGTGATTTTCCGGTTCTTTTGTATTTTTTCGTCTTTTTAGTAAAAATTTAACTTTTGGGAAATTCGGACTTTTTGAGAAAAAAAATATTTTTCTAAAAAAAAAAATCACTTTCTCTCTCTAAAAATGTCTAGAGTGAGAAAGTCTCCAAAAATCCCTCTCCCTAAATGCATTGGGATCCGTGCCTTAAATAGGCAACGGATCCCAGAAGCTTTGGGCGACGCCCAAATAAAATTGGGCGTCGCCCAAAGCCGGTTGGGCGCGTGCCCAACCAGCATTGGGTGTGCGCGCCCAACTGACGTTGGGCGTTCGCCCAATGAGCGTTGGGCGCTCGGCCAGCGGCTGCCGGGCGTGCTTGCCCAGCGGCCGTCGGGCGTGCACCCCGTGCTGTTGGGCGCGCGCGCCCCACGGTCGTCGAGCGCGCGCTCCGCGCTACCGGGCGTGCGTGCCCAACGGGCGTCGAGCGTGCGCCCCGCGCTGCCGGGCGTGCGTCCAACTGTCGTCGGACACGCGTCGGCTGCCGCTAGGCGCTCGCACCACGTCGCTGAGCACTCGCGAGCCGTCCACTTGACGACCGCGACTCACATTAACTTTTCTTTTCTTATTATATATTTTTGTTTTAAAACTTCCGGAATCAACCGCTTCGCCCGTCTTGTTTATAGGTTTTTGTCACAGGTCCTCCGACTCGGTGTCTACAGTTGCCCCTACTTTCCTATTTTGACAGTGATGTGTGTGTTTTGAAAACGTTTTTTGCTAACGCAACACATGCAATGTAAAACATATAAAAGTAAAGGACACGTAAAGAGTAGGAGGAAGAATACCTGATCTCCATGCCGCATGCTCCTGCCTTGTCTTCGATCTTCGCCTTGGTTGTCCCGTCCTTGCCTCTGAATCGACTGTAGACGAACGCTCCTTCCGGCGACCCTAGTCTCTAAATCGACTGCAGGTGTATAGCTCTATCTAGCGACCCTAGTCTAAATCGACCGCAGGTAAATGGCTTTTTCTAGCGACCCTAGTCTAAATCGACCGCATGTAAATAGCTTTTTCTAGCGACCCTAGTCTAAATCGACCGCAGGTAAATGGATTTTTCTAGCGACCCTAGTCTTCACATCGACCGCAGGTAAAGTTGCTTTTTCTAGCGACCCTAGTCTTTATCTCGACCGCAGGTAAAGTTGCTTTTTCTAGCGACCCTAGTCTTTATCTCGACCGCAGGTAAAGTTGCTTTTTCTAGCGACCCTAGTCTTTATCTCGACCGCAGGTAAAGTTGCTTTTTCTAGCGACCCTAGTCTTTATCTCGACCGCAGGTACTCTTTCGTTTTGAAATTAATCATTCAACCCTAATCTCCACATCGATCGCAGACATCCTTTCGTTTTGCATATCTCTAAATCAACCGTTCAACCCTAATCTATACATCGATTGCGGGCGTCCTCTCGTTTTGCATATCTCAAAATTCATCGTCCTACCCTAATCTCTATATTGATCGCAGACGTTTTCTTGTATTGTAGATCTCTAAATCGAACATTCAACCCTAATCTATACATCGATCGCAGGCGTCCTTTCGTTTGCACATCTCCAAATCAACCGTTCGACCCTAATCTCTACATCGATTGCAGGCGTCCTTTGTTCATGATAGCTGGGCTTTATCACTCGTCCGAGAGTTTTTGACCGCAGTCGCTTTGATATTTGGGCTTTATCACTCGTCCGAGAGTTTTTGATCGCAGTCGCTTTGATATTTGGGCTTTATCACTCGTCCGAGAGTTTGTGACCGCAGTCGCTTTGATATTTGGGCTTTATCACTCGTCCGAGAGTTTATGACCGTAGTCGCTTTGATATTTGGGCTTTATCACTCGTCCGAGAGTTTGTGACCACAGTCGCTTTGATATTTGGGCTTTATCACTCGTCCGAGAGTTTGTGACCGCAGTCGTTTCTTTTTGCCAGGATCGTCTGCGTTTGACCGGAGTCGATGATGCCGTAGACCGAAGTCCGTAGCAGGGCCTGTGCCTATTGATGATGCCGTAGACCGCAGTCCGTAGCGAGGCCTGTGCCCGTTGGTGATGCCGTAGACCGCAGTCCGTAGCGGGGCCTGTGCCCATTGATAATGCTGTAGACCGCAGTCCATAGCGGGGCCTGTGCCCATTGATGATGCCGTAGACCGCAGTCCGTAGCGGGGCCTGTGCCTATTGATGATGCCGTAGACCGCAGTCCGTAGCGGGGCCTGTGCCCATTGATGATGTCATAGACCACAGTCCGTAGCGGGGCCTGTGCCCATTGATAATGTCGTAGACCACAGTCCATAGCGGGGCCTGTGCCCATTGATCGAATTTTAATTTACCTATCGGAGCCTGCCTAAACTCGCACGGATTTCTTGGAGCTATCCGAGTATTTCTGCATGCGGCTTGACTTGAGTCACGCCCATCACCTGGTGAATATTTTTATGGTATGATCTAGTATAGTGATATGTATGCACATGATTATGAATGAATATTTTTCTCTATTTTTCTCTTTTTTTTTATACATTGCTTCCCTCCTATTTTCTTTACAGGGAGACCTCCATTCTATTGACCGAAGATTACAGGAGAACGTGGCGGTTGGGCAAGGGGAGTGGCTACTGGATGCTGATGCTCAGATCGGACATCGTTGTCGGGATAGGGAGGATGAGCGCTCCAACTGGGAGGAGCGAGGCCGAGCAGCCGAGGAGAGGAGCCGTGTGGATATAGAAGCCCAGCGAGCTGCTGAGGGGAGTTTGCGGATTGCGGTGGAGAGCCACCGAGTTGCCGAGGAGTGGGAACCTTACTTCGGAGGCTTTGATTTGTTTGAGGGCTTTTGGGACTTTGGGATTCCTTCTCATTGATAGTCCCGTCATTATTTCGGTTTACAACTTTATTAGTACTACCGTGATGTATAGCGGGTATATGTGAAAAAGATATTTGGGGAGGCTTTTTATTTGGTGGTGGGGAAAAGAAATGTATAACTCATGACTTATAATACCATGCATTCAGTCGATCATAATAATTCCAATCATTCTCTTCAAATATATTCATGCCTTTATTTATTTACAAACAACAGAAATACTTAGCCGCTTATATATTATTTTTATAATTGCTCAAGATACAACTACTGTTACCAGGACCCGCCTTTTTTCGGTTTTTAGATCCCAGCGATTTTTCAACTCTCCTTTTATTATCCCAGAATTTTCAAATGAGCTCCCTTTCGGGTTTTCACCCATTGGGATGTCCCTTATTGTTGCACAGGTCGCCCTTTGTGGGTTTTCGACCTATCGGGAATTTTTATTTCTGTTTTTTTTTTTTTTCGAAAAGTATTTCTTAAGCCTATCCAGATTGGTAGGTTCGGAGAACTCCATGCCATCCATAGTAGCAAGCTTCACCACCCCCTTGCTCAGGATCTTCTTCACGGAGAACGATCCTTCCCAGTTTGGCCTAAACTTGCCCCTAGGGTTAGTGTGCGTCATTCGGATCTGTTTCAGCACCATATCCCCTTCTTTGATAGGGCTGGCCTTGACCTTTTTGTTGAAGGCTCGGGCCATCCTTTTTTGATATAACTGCATATGGTAAAGAGCCTCCATCCTTTTCTCGTCCACCAACGCCAACTGTTCATATCGGTTCTTCACCCATTCTGTCTCGGGAATCTCTGCTTCTACCGCGATTCTCAGCGATCGCTTCTCAATCTCAACGGGCAGAACTGCTTCTGCCCCATACACTAAGGAGAACGGCGTTGCCCCAGTTGACGTTCTAACCATCGTGCGATAAGCCCATAAAGCGAGCGGAAGCTGCTCGTGCTAATTCCGATGCGATGCTACTGTCTTTACGAGAATCCTCTTAAGGTTCTTATTGGCCGCTTCTACTGCCCCGTTAGCTTGTGGGCGATATGGAGACGATCTATGATGCTCAAGACCGTACTCTTGGAAGAGACTTTTCACTTCCCCTTGAAACTGGATCCCATTATCCGTGATCATGTGGTGAGGCACCCCAAACCTGGTGATTCGATGCTTTTCAATAAACTTCCTCATCTGCTTTGATCCCATCTTACTAAACGATTCTGCCTCTACCCACTTGGTGCGGTAATTAATGGCAACTGCGATGAACTTGTGTCCATTAGATGCATTAAGCCTCACCTCGCTGACGATATCGATGCTCCAAGCTGCAAACGGCCAAACGGGTGCCAACATGTGTAGTTCCATAGCTGGCAGGTGGTTATAATCCCCGTTGATTTGACAACCATGGCATTTCTTCATATATTCGTTTCAATCTCTTTCCATGGTGAGCCAATAGAAGCATTGCCTTACGATTTTCTTTGCTAATACTGCTCCTCCCATATTGGCTCCACAAATTCCTGAGTGCACTGACTCCATTGCTTCACGGCCTTCTGCCTCGTCTAAACATCTCAATTGTAAACCATCGGCGTGCCTTTTGTAAAGCAAATCGTTGTGGATGACGAACTGCTGGGCTAACCTTCTGATCACGGCTTGATCCTTAAGCTCTAATTCTGTCGGATAAGTTCCACTTTTCATGAAGTTCACGATGTCGAAATACCAAGGCTTTCCATCCACTCCTAACAACATTACATCTTCGGAGCACGGTTTGTGAGACCTCCTCAATACCAGAGGCTTTGAGGCAATATTCTATGGATTATCCCATACCGACACCAACGTGGCCAAAGCATCTGCCACTTAGTTCTGCGCTCGAGGAATATGATAAAAGCGGCACTCACTGAACCTTTGTGCCAACCCCCCTAGATGGTCTAGGTACGGGTGTAACCTTTCTTCCCTTACTTCCCAAATTCCCTGTGCTTGCTCGATAATCAGCTTTGAGTCGCCCCCGATTTCAACATACGACGCTCCTAGCGCTGCTAGCGACTCTAACCCGTAGATGCACGCTTTATACTCGGCCATATTATTAGTGAGAGGGAACGACAACTTCTTTATCATTGGGATCCTTTCCCCTTCCGGTGAGATAAGTAACATTCCTACCCTGGCTCCATTCGAGTTAACCGCTCCGTCAAATAACATTTTCCACGATATAACTTCTATTGCGTTCAGGTGCTCGTCGGGAAAATGATGCGGCTTCTTGCGAAACCTCACTAAGGGATAAGTGTACCCCGTCGTTATCAAGTAATAAATTTCTGGGTTTAAGTCCAGGTTATCGTCCACAGGATTTATTTCTGCAAGTACCGAATTACTAAGTCTCGGATGTTATCTAGGCTTAGGGGGTTTTGAGTTTGGTTTTGTTTAATTAATCTACTCCTAGGTTGAATTACACTAATTCTAATTAAGTTATCTAATTCTAGCTAAGTTATTCTAAGCCTAACTAAATTACTCTACCCCTAATTGATCTTTTACCAAAGCAATTAACTGAATGAACATGAAGGAATACGATGATAACAATGATAGAGTGTTTAAGCAATTGAATTGAAACTAAGTCGCTTATGTCCAAGGCGATTAACCCGACCTATCCTCCTAAAGTCTCTAGTTCGTGATTCCCTTGTAAGGCCGAAACTAGCTCTAAGGCTCAGTAATTTTGGCTTAATCTTCTATAGGGTCGTCAATCCTATAGGCACTGACTAGGTCAGATTCAGCTCGCAATATGTGCCAACCTAATTTTGGGATTATCGAATGAGTTAAACCAATCAGACAAAGCGTAAGACAAAGATTAAAACATCAAAACAGTTGAATAAACAAAATCTATATTATATATCAAAGATGAAGGAATTGTCACGAAGTTACAATAAACCTAGAATTCATAGCATGTATCAGAGGCTAGACAGAATATAAAAGAAGAAAAATCCCTTTCAGGGAACCTGTCTACCAATGCAGGCGTCTTTCTAGGATTTAAGGATGGAGCTTGAGTAATCCTCGGTGAACGGAGCTTCGGAGGTGTCTTCAATGGAGGTTTGAAGGTTATGGAGGAGGTGGAGAGGATTTCTCAAGGTGGAAGCTAAGCTAATTACAAAAGTAAAAGATATCTAATTTACAATTGGAAATTCCTATTTATAGCCGCGTCTCGGGTCTCGTTTTGACCTAATTTCGTGTCCTTGTTGGTGTAGGAAGATGTGGGGCCGAACGTGGCTTCGTGGGGGCGGGATTGGTCTTTTTGACCAATTCCCGCAGGTCTGCTCGCCGAGCAGGAAAGGCTGCTCGCCGAGCAGGAAAGGCTGCTCGCCGAGCAGGATTGCGACGAGCAGCCCCTGCTCACCGAGCAGGCGCCTGGCGCCCTACTCGGCGAGCAGGCCTCTAGAGGCCTGCTCGGCGAGCAAAAATGGCCCGGGGGGCCCTGCTCGCCGAGCGTTTTCGCCCGAAGCGCGCTCGATCCGTGCCGGATGACTTCCAAACCCTTTTTCATCCGAACTTACACCTGCACATGCATAAAAACTCCAGAAGACATTAGTCCAAAAGCCAAATTGATCCGTCAATCGCTTATTTTGAGCAAACGCTTCGTTTGGTGCGACTTTTGACGGACCAATTAGCTTCAAAAGATAACGGAATTCTAATATGCATGTTATTTCGGCCGTATTTGCCTAAATTGATCACAAAACGAGCCTAAACGACGAAAAGTAAATAGAATGTTTCCAATTTCTAACTAACTCACACAAAAGCATTTAAATGCGAGAATTGCTCGCTTATTAGCCAAATAAACCTAAAAACCGTCCTAAAACCGTACCCAAAGATAGGGGTTTTTGACCCCTATCAGAAAACCATAGTTTATCTCCTCTTCTTCCACCCTTAGGGGCTGATTGGCTAGAAATTCTGCTACGGCTCTCCCCTTAATAACCTTCTTCGTCACATATTCAATGTCGAATTCTGACAAGAGCAACAACCATCGGGCCAGCTTCCCGGTTAAGGATGGAGTTCGGCACAGATACTTCACGGGATCCATCCGGGAAATAATGATCACTTTGTAAGACTGAAAATAGTGCCGCAGCTTCTTCGTTAGCCATACTACTGCCACACACATCTTTTCGATCATATTATACTTAAGCTCGTATTCCAGGAACTTCTTACTCAGATAATACACTGCATGCTCTACACTAGTGTCCCCTTCTTGGGCCAACATTGCTCCAATGGATCGCTCCTCGATCGCTACATATAGGAGAAGTGGTTTTCTGAGTTTGGGTGGTCTCAAAATTGGCGGATTAATCAAATAGGTCCAGATGCTCTCCAAGGCTTGCTGACATTTGTCGTTCCAAACCATCGGTTGATCTTTCTGCAGCAGCTTAAAGATCGGCTCGCAGATCGCAGTGAGTCGTGCTGTGAACCGACTGATATACTGAACCTGCCCCAGGAATCCTCTCACTTCTTTCTCATTCTTTGGTGCCGGCATTTCCTGTATGGATTTCACTTTATCGGGATCCACCTCAATCCCCTTGTTGTTGATTACATAGCCTAGGATTTCCCCCGAGGAACGCCAAAGAAGCACTTCTTCGGGTTCAACTTTAGCTTGAATTCTGCGATTCGGGCCAAAAATTTCCCAAGTGCCACGAAATGCCCTTCTCTTATCTCTGACTTGACCATCATGTCATCCATATAGACCTCCACCTCTTTGTGTATCATGTCGTGGAACAGTGCCGTAGCCATTCGCTGATAAGTTGCCCTGGCGTTTTTCAAACCAAATGGCATAACTCTATAGCAATAAGTTCCCCACTCAGTAGTGAATGAAGTCTTCACTTTGTGTTTCTCGGCCATCTGAACTTGCATGTAGCCCATGAAACCATCCACATTCGTATGCAAGACGCTTGATGCTGCACTGTCGATCAATACATCGATGTGAGGCAATGCGAATTCATCTTCAAGCCTTGTTGAGATCTCTATAGTTGACGCACATTCGCACCTTACCGTCCTTCTTTGAGATTGGCACTACATTTGCCACCCAAAGGGGATAGTCGATTACTTCGATGAACCCTGCTTCTAACTGTTTCTTCACTTCCTCTCTGATCTTATCCGCCCATTCCGGCCTCATGCGTCGAAGTTTCTGTTTTACGGGCTTAGCCTCGGGGTATGTTGGAATACGGTGAGTTACGATTGATTGATCGATTCCTGGCATGTCTTCGTACGTCCAAGCAAACACTATTTCGTATTTTTTTCTATTATTCTCTCAAATTCTTTTCTCTCTTCAATAGTTAATTCTTGAGCAATTTGTATAAGTTTAGGATTTTCATCCGTGCCAAGATTTAAAGTTGACATTTCTATTGCATTGATTTCAAATGTAGGCATGTTATATGAATGAGAATGCATGGAATGATCAGAATCAACATTAAGCAAGTAAGCAAAATCAGAATTCATTCCATTGATAGTATTGGTGATTACATCATCAGATTCAAACAAAGGGGTAATCTAGTTGTCATCAACAGGGTTCTCGGGTTTCTCATAAGTCTTGGAGGTACTGGGCTCATCCACTGCTCCTACGGTGGCCTCAATAGTGATCACCTGCTCCTCGACATTAAGATCTAACATCATGATCTCCTCGATGAAATAGCTTGCTTCTCATTTTGCCCCAGTCGGTAACATCATTGAAGATCTCAAAACCTGGCAGAATCTTTCCTTCGGTGCTAGCAGCCATTTCCAGCTCATCATCAGACTCATCCCAGATGTTGATCGGAACTCTCTGATTGATACCCTCCTCGTCGGAGGAACTTCCCTAAATATCCACGACCATCAGATCCATTACGCGAGGGACGTTCGGATTTACGTAGGAAGGGTCCGACAATCCATACCGGGCCCAGCCTATCAGTTCTTCATAGTCCCTGAGGAACACTCCATTCATTCTTCTAGCGACGAGTGGAATAGCACCCCTTCGGATACACATGAGTTGCTCCTGATCGCTCAAGGTGACCCGACATGAGGCATACTTGAACCTCCATCTCCTAGCATAATCCACGAATGCTTCCTCGGGAAATTGCTTGATCCTTTCTAAATCTTCCAACGACCTAGTCCACGGGATGTACATCTCATATCTCTGCACGAAAGCCTCCATGAGGGACCCCCAGTCCCCTTTTGCCTTTGCCGAGAGCATTCAGTGCCACATCAAAGCTTCTCCTACGAGTGTCTTTGGAAAATGCTGAACCAACTCACTTCGATAGAGTCCTGCGTCAAACATGTAGGCACGGAAACAGTTTATGTGGTCGATGGGGTTCTCACGTCCTTTGTACTTAGCCATGGTTAACACCGCCTCAGGTGTCTCCTCATCGGGTAACATCGGCACTTCCTCTGGGTATCCCCCTACGGTGTACTTCTTGATGAATCTCTTAGTCACTTCAGCCCAATTCACCTTAACGTTCATCGGAAGAGACATATACCACACTAGTGACTCTCCCGCCAACGAGTTGCAAAACAGACTCGTGATTTCGTCCTCTTTGAAGCCTAAAGGACCCATAACGGATAGGTAAATGCAAGTGCTCCATAGGGTCCTTGCCTTCATTATACTTGATGACAGTCGGAAACGGACGCTTGATAGGCCCAATTTGCACCGCGCTATGTTCCCCCACCTGTGTTTGGGCTTTTCGATACTTCACCAAAAACAAGCTTGACATCAGTGACCAATCATGCTTAGTCGAGTCAGGTAGCGATTGAAACCACTTCAAAGGTTCGCCCACCAGCGAGAGATAGAACCATGGAGCGACTTCTTCCACTTTGTATGGCTCCCCAAACATAGCGCACACGTATCCATACAAATGAGCTTCGGGGTCTTCTACCCCACTAAACAGTTTCGACACAGGCATGATCCTCCGAGATGATACTTCCTCGGTTTTCTCAGTTTTAGTTCCATCATCCATCACTTCTTCCGTTGGCTCTTCCTCCAAAACAGACACATATAAACCATTTCCCACATTACTTTTCTCATTGGAGTCCAACAGCTCCTCCTTAAACTCGCAGAATGACTCCATCACAAAGCTCTCTTCCAACCCAGATCCAATTGCGCTCACCCTATGACTAGGTGATGGATTGCACCTAAGGGGAGGGTTTGCTGACGATGGGTCGACTATTTTCTTTTTCTCAATCAGATCCTGGATCTCATGCTTTAGCCTCTCACAATTTTCAATGGTGTGCCCGTAGTTACTATGGAACTCGCAATACCCCCTGGTTATCATCCGTGGTGTGGGTCTTGTCTTGTTCTTGGGAGTAAGAGCTTTTAGCAACTCCCTTTTCTGCAATCGTTCGAAAACTTTCGCATAGGTCAGATCAAATTGGGCGAACTGCCTTTTCCCGATAGCGTTAAGTTCAAGCACTTTCCCTGCGGTAAGTTCTATATTAGTACTTGGCCCTCCGGCACTATACCCCGACTTCGTCCATTTAGTACACACTCTTTTCGGCTTTCCATCCCCCTCAACTGTCAAAGCATAGCCATACATCTGATTAAAATCGGTGGAAGGTATGCACCGCAACTCATTCTTAACATACAGCAAAGTGTTGCTGATTACCACTCGGATCTGATCCTGCTCCGACGGCTTTTGTTTCATAACTGCTGCCTTAGCTCTCCACCTGCTCACAAAGTCGGACAAAGACTCCCTAGCCTGCTGCTTGGTGCTCTCTAGCTCCCTCAAAGTAACCTCAAACATAGTGTTGAAGCTATATTGGGTGATGAATACCTTCGCTAGTTCTTTCCAATCTCTCTTCGTTCCTAGTGGCAATGCATGAAACCACATGAGGGCAACTCCTTCCAGATAGGCGCTGAACAACCCTAGGATTTGTTCCTCCATCAGAATTATGTGTTTCATTGCTGCCACATATTGGTTCACATGGGCGGTAGGATCCCCAGTTCCATCGAACTTCTTCATGTTCGGGAGCTGGAATTTCAAAGGCAAAGCAGTCGCCGATAAGCAGTTCTTCAAGTTATAAAAATCCTGACTCCCAGAGCCTACCCCGCATAGATCATGCACTTCTTGAGTGATGTGCTGCTTCCATTCCTCTTCCCTTTGTTTTCTCTTTCCCAAACTGCTTGTTACGCAATCCTGATAGTTATTTCCAAAACGGGGACCCGTGCTCACAATGCTCTTAGCTGGTTCACTGCCAATCTTGTTACTCTTAATTGCAAGCTCGTCCAGCTGGACTAAAATTGCGGTCAACTGATCGTTGAGGTTGTTTACCACTCTTTCTAACCCTGATATTCTCTCATCTGGCGTAGACATACTGACCGAAGACTGAGCTGATTCGGACAACGATGATTCGGACGTTACAACTGCTGATTCGGAACTGACGATCCGTAACTGATCAAACCACCTGACTAGCCGATTACTCTCGCGGAACCACAACCGCTTAATGATGAAGTCTGCGTGAACGACGTCCATTAGTATGTGTGCATGATTTTATATGCATGATTCGTGGTCTGTGCGTTTATTTATTTACGGATATATAAGATAAGAAGAACAAACGTCAGTCTAATTACACGTATCACAGCATCTCTCTTCCACCCTTATTCCTCCACGCACTCGATGGTCCAAGTCTCTTTCCTAGGATTTTGGTTTGGGGCTCACATTGCGGTCCAAAGGACGCGTGATGCCGTCGATTATTGTGGAAAAAGTAAATCATCCATCACACAATACAGTTCGTTTTGACATATCAACGTTCAGTGACTAAGATATCGACCAAATGGATTGTTCTTTTGGGATAACTCGTCTTTCATCATTTTGCGAGACGCATTAGTCCGGGTTTTGACTCCCTTTGAGCGCATCTCGGTTTTTTTAGACGTGGTACGAGTTATTCTTTCAGTCCAATCGTTCGTTATCGATAATGACTCGTTCCTTTTTATTCGCGTGGGTTCGTGTCTCGATTTTTGAATTACGACGGGATCTTTTGGATCTATCGAGAGACGTAACCATGTGTTTATTTAGTGATGAAATCACTTTTGGATTTTGTTTTAGGGAACGGACTCATCGCGTAACGTGTTTGTTTTTAGCGTTAAGAATTCGTTTGCTCGTTTTGGCTACGTAAAAAGACGACGAGTCTTATTTGAGCGTACGATAATCTTTCGGCTAATAACAACTCTTTATTTCTTCCAATTTACGGGATATATCATCCTAGCGTGGTTATAGAAAGTCAACGTTTCGTTGAATCGCATGCTTATTCGAAGCAGGGATATTACCGTTCTCTTCATTTAGGCACGAGTTAAGCAAAACACGTAGATCGGGCCATACTTCTTGTAGTTTTGGTAATGGTCGAAATGATCGAGCCATTAGTCAAACCCACAGTCTCGTCCATATGGCGCAATTATGCGGTTTAGCTTAATTCGGCTTCGTGATTTTAAACGGCGTATATACCAGCTCGAGGCACGTATTTAATGGCATTGGTTCATTTTCTTTAACTACCCTCGGGATGGATATACATCGTAGATACGGAATGACTTTGGTCGTTTGTTTATTTTTGCTTTTCTTTTAGTCACTTTTGCGGATACATCCATTTCTCTTAAGAACAACACAAGGCGTAACGTAAGAGCTCGTCTTTTATTCGGAAGGGGCGGGCCATGTTTGCGAAACTCTTTACGTTACAACGGGGTCGTTCAAACCAGAAATGTTCTTCGTTTTCGTTCTGTCATAATCTCGTTTTATCCCAACCTATTTAAAGAATGTGAATAACGACTACCGTTAATATAGTCTTTTGAATCGAGATATAACTATCCTCAATACCAAACCGATTCATACTAATACGTGCTTACGTCATAACGCATTTCCTGAACAAGTGCCTTCTTCGGGGCACGGAAAGGGACCAGGCGGGTCGCACAAGTTCATTCATACGAGATGACTAAGTCATCTTTAGTTCGAATCGTTTCGATGTTTTGGGGTAGTTTGTATATCGGTTTAAGAGTATATATTAACGTATAGTTTCATTTTCTTTACATATTTTAGGATTAGACACGTATCATGGCAATTTGAAAACACGAACTGATTCATTTATCACATCAAAAATGGTAACGGGTAATCCTATGGCAACTTCTAAGGCTACTATATGCTGACACGGCTGATCGCGGGACCTCACAGGACCGCACAAATTCGCCCCTAACGAATGGATGGGGACCCTTTGGCGCCTTACTGTAAGGGGGAACTTACACTAGCCTCTTTCGAGCGACGAATGGACTCTCGCTAGAGGTTTCGCGGAAATTACCCAAAAGGTTTGCAATAATGCTTATGAATGCATACGAAAAGAAATAATACGATCCGTCCCCGTTAAGGGCTTAATACACGCCTTCCGGAATCAAATTTCTCGCTTCCCCAGCAGAGTCGCCACTTGTTAGACGAGGTGCCGCGGCCTAATCTCCCGGGCGGACCGGGGGGTGGACACCTCATGGCGATGTAAGCGGTGATTGGCGCCGAAAGCAAACAATCGTGGAATCAAGCTGCTCGGCAGGACCGGAGCTCGGAGTATGGAAGAGTCGCCACCCACGAATGGGAAAATGAACACCGATCCCTTGCGGGAGACCGGTGAGGGTTCGGGAAACTTAGGTACGAGCCGAGAAGGCTAGCTCCTTTCCGGAGAAAGGCTACTAGGCACCCCGACATCGCCCGGTTATGAACCACCGGCCTCCTACTCAGCGTGTTAGGCGATAACGGACTAATCACATATCTCTTTAAGTTTAAAATTCATTTGAAACCTTTTCTTTCTCGTTTTGAAAGCCGTTTTGAGCATATATTATTGAAAGCCATTTTGGTAAAGAATCACCCATTTACATTGATGCCAAATATATATAAAAGAGAGAGGGGGAGAACGAAGAATTGATTTATTTTACAGTGTGTCTTATGCTTCGATTCACATGTTAACCCTACACTAAACTCACTCTCCGAAAACGAGTTTATTTACATGGTTCGTACCTTAATCGCCGTTGGAACGACTTAGGTACGTTTCAAAACCCCGTTGATTTACATGGCATCTACTCGAATCGCCGTTGGAACGACTCGAGCGTTTGAAGACGTGGAATAAAGAATTTTAACCAAAAAACGTGGTTAGGCATACAAGTCAATTTATTTTGTACAAATCATTTAAGAAAACGATTCAAAACTTTATTATTTACAATTAAAAGCAATTTTAATTACAAGGTTCGCTTAATCCGTCGTTGGAACGAATTAAGGTTTTAAAACGTGATGTTTTAAGAAATGGTTTAAAAATGTCAAGAAAACGTTATTTACACTTAGGAATATCTAGAAAAACTTAAGTTTAAATAAGCAAATTAAACTCTCTTTTTGTGATTTTATTTTCCATTTTTCACTCAATCAACTCTTTATTCACACATGATTACACTAATGAACCAATTAAACCAAAATTCACCAAGTAAAACTCATTTGGAATATATTCCTGTATACAAAAATAAAATAGAAATACATATATATATATATATGATTTTATCTAAAAATAAGGATATATTTATATATAAAAATAAGTGAGAAATACTATATGATATAATAAAGAAAATGAAAAAGAATACAAAATATAATACATTTTCATCCTAACTAAAACTATGTAAAAGTAATGGAAGACCATAAATGCAAAAAAAATGATATAATAAGTATATAGAAAACACCCTCCCCAAATAATAGCTACACATTTTGATAACCCAAAAATATATATACATATATACAAATAATGAATCAAAACAAATTAAATTTCAAATATGGAATAAATAACTACATAATAGATAATTAATAGTTATATGACCCCAAAAATAATTTTTATAATCATATTACATAATTACATACTTACATATATAAGAATCAAATACCAAAAGGTTGAGAAAATGGGTTAAAAATATGAATTTTCGTTTTCCAGCAGATTACCGACGGAAAATCCGTCGCCAATCTGCTATTAGTGACAGAAAAGGGAGAATTACAGCAGCAGTCCAAAACTTTCCAGATTCGTTCAAAAGCTTTAAATTAAGTCTAATTCGATCGTTTTGGATCTCCGAACTACCAAAAATGGATCATAGTCTATAACGGAGTTTCCCAAAACGACGTTTTTATTTTCAAACGTTATTTGGAAATATCTTTTTAAAACTTATAATTACAACGTTTTTAATACCCGAACTACCTTTTAATCGGATCACGGTTCGTATTGGGATATCAAAACGAGGTTTTTTATTTTAAAACAAAACCGAATTTTAACACGGGATAAAAATAAATAAATACGAGAAATTAAATAAAACGTGACAAATAAATAAATAAAATTATGATATGAAAATAAATAAATAAAATAAAATAAAACGAGTCTAGTCCTCGGATAATACCTCAAGTTCGGTATTGACGGTCGAAGTCGGTTGATTCCACAAATCGTGATTTTCCGGTTCTTTTGTGTTTTTTCGTCTAAAAATCTCTCTAAAAATGTCTAGAGTGAGAAAGTCTCCAAAAATCCCTCTCCCTAAATGCATTGGGATCCGTGCCTTAAATAGGCAACGGATCCCGGAAGCTTTGGGCGACGCCCAAATAAAATTGGGCGTCGCCCAAAGCCGGTTGGGCGAACGCCCAACTTCAGTTGGGCGCGCGCCCAACTGAAGTTGGGCGTTCACCCAACGAGCGTTGGGCGTCCGCCCAACGTCGCTGGGCGCTCGCCCAGCGGCTGTCGGGCGTGCTTGCCCAGCGGCCGTCGGGCGTGCACCCCGCGCTGTCGGGCGCGCGCGCCCCACGTTCGTCGAGCGCGCGCTCCGCGCTGCCGGGCGTGCGTGCCCAGCGGGGGTCGAGCGTGCGCCTCGCGCTGCCTGGCGTGCGTCCAACTGTCGTCAGACACGCGTCGGCTGTCGCTAGGCGCTCGCGCCACGTCGCTGAGCACTCGCGGGCCGTCCACTTGACGACCGCGACTCACATTAACTTTTCTTTTCTTATTATATATTTTTGTTTTAAAACTTCCGGAATCAACCGCTTCGCCTGTCTTGTTTACAAGTTTTCGTCACAGGTCCTCCGACTCGGTGTCTACAGCTGCGCATGTGCCCTCATCATGACATGCCTAAACATCAATTGGTAAGCGTCTTCTATCACGGTTTGACACCCACTAACAGAGCTACTGTAGACTCCGCCGCGGGTGGAGATTTGTTTAGCAAGACCGCAACAGAAGCATATGACATGATTAATGAGCTGGCAAGGAAGAGTGTGCAATGGCAAGAGGAGAAACTCGCTGGCCCCATAAGGCAGCGGGTGTTTGCTGTGGAAGATCAAGATCAAAATCCGGTTGTTGCGGATCTGAGTAGGAAGATGGACATCCTGTTGGCTAAGTTCAGACAACCTCCCACCTGTGTGCATTGTGGTGGCGACCACCATGGAAAGGATTGTCAAGCAGGTAGCCCTTTCGCTGGAGATGGGGTGGAGATGGTCAACTATGTTGGGGGACAACCGAGGTATAACCAAAACTATAACAATTACAACCCCAACAACAACTACAACTCCTACAACAACAACAACAACTACAGGAGGCCTCATCACCCGAACCTATCCTACGGGAATTCAAACCAAAATGTCAGAAAGAGGGCCCGAACCGCGTCTATAAATAAACATTTCCAATTGTAAATTAGACATCTTTCATTATTGTAAATTACATTAGCTTTTCACCCTTGAAGAATTCTCTCCACCTTCTCCATCTCCTTCAACCTCCATTGAAGAAGCTCCGAAGCTCCATCCACCGAGAATTATTCAAGGTCCGTCCTTAAGACCTAGGAAGCCGGCTACAGGGTTGACAGGTTCCCTGAAAGGGATTTTCGTATCACCTTTTATCTTACTATGTTTGTACCCTTTGATACAGTCTATGAATCCTAGGTTAATTGTATCCTGTGACAATATTCTTCGCCTTTAATGATATTTTAGCTCTTGTTTTGTTATATGATTATTTGTTTAATCTTTGTCTTACGCTTTATTCAATTGGTTTAACTCATTCAAAAGCCCCAAAATCTAGTAGGCACATATTGCGAGCTGAATCTGACCTAGTCAGAGCCTAGGAGATTGACGACCTCTTAGTTGATTAAGCCCAAATTGCTGAGCCTTAGACCTAGTTTCGGCCTTACAAGGGAATCACGCACTAGAGACTTCAGGAGGGTAAGTAGGGTTAATCGCCTTGAATACAAGTGACTGAGATTAGGTTTTTAATCTATTGACCTAATAATCTATCTTCATCATTATCGTTCATACCGTGTTCCTTTGGGTAATTGCATTAGTGAAAGATCACCTAGGAGTAGTTTAACTTAATTAGGAGTAGAATAACTTAATTAGGAGTAGAATAACGTAATTAGAATCAGATAACTTAGCTAGGAGTAGCATAATTCAACTAGGAGTAGATTAACTTAAACAAAACCAACTCAAAACCCACACAGCCTAGATAACACCTGAGACCAAGTAGCTCGATACTTGTAGTAAATAAGTCCTGTGGATTCGATACCTGGACTTTCCAGATTTATTACTTGATAACGACGGGGTACACTTATCCCCCAGTCGGCCTCAGCGGTGACCGACGCCGCTGGGGCGCGTCAGCCATCATAACAACATCTTGGTCTTTCACTATCTCATTCTTCCAGTCTATCTCTTTGAAAACTTTTTGTATATCACCGTGCGTTATTAACGTATAATCCTTGAAATATTTCTTTCTCAATCTTTTCGGCATCTTTAGTTCATTCATCATTCCCATAAACTCTCTCGTGTTTACTCCAAACCTTAACCCGATAAGAAATCCAAACTCTCAATCTCCAAATCTCAACTCCACTTCTCTCACCTTGAACCACATCTCTCTGTGTTTACTATTTTCATGCTCAATTTCTCTCGTTAGTACATGATTGGTTATAGCAGAAGAAAAACTAGCCATCACCATATTCAAGTACTGTCCAAAGCATGTTTTCCTATACATTTCTATCTGATTATCACTCAACTTCGACTTGATCACAGTCCCAAAATCCAAATTAAATCGGACTGTTACTTGTGCAACCGAATTAATGGTCTCAACATATTTGTAATTGCGTGTCATTTTGCTCTTTTTGGATTCCCTAGTATGATTCTGCAAATTAACACAATCAACACATATACAAAAACATTAACAATAAACATTTACGACAGATGCGACAAGGATACTGGCACTGAGTCGCATTTACGGCAGAAGATGCGACACAGAGAATAAACTTATCTCAAATCCTTGTCGCATCCAAGCGCATTCATCACCAAATGTGACAAGGATTTTAGATAAATGGGACTTGTAGCATACAATAGCTCCAGCTGTTGTCGCATTTACGCCAGTAGTTGTCGTAAATGCGACAATAACAACTATGATTTGAAATTTGAACTTCCATTTGATATCGGATCTAACAGTCGTTCATCTAAGTGCGACTACTGAAAATATAATCAATGCCATTTCGAAAAGTATAAGTGCGACTACTTACCTTAAGTTTGGTTCGTGCTTCCTTTTCAGTTACCTTTCTTTTTCTCGCCATGTCGAAATGCAACGAAGAAGATGAAGATGAAATATAGAACGAAAGAGATAAAGATGAACCGCAGAAAGAAAGAGATGAAGATGAACTGCAAAATGAAGAACGAAGGAGATGAATAGAAGAAGATGAAACGCAGTAGACATTTGACAGTGAAGAAAGAAGAAGCGCAAATTGAAGGTTAGAGAATTTTTGTCCAAAATTGATGAAAATGTCTAACTTGATAAAATGAAACGAAAGTGTATTAAATATGTTAATTGATATAGCCCAATATTAAGTCTAGATGTGTAAGTGGCTCTTATTAAAAATAGTAATGATATGTAAGAAAGAAATAGGGAAAAGACTTGTTATATAATTGTAAAAGTGTATGTACCCAATGTAACAAATTTATATGGACTTATGTGTTAATGAAAGCCTTTTTAAATATTAAACAAAATATGTGAATTTCTAACTATATTTGCAAAATTGAACTTGAACATGTAATGGACTGAAATTATAGGAAAACAGTGCTAAATTGGAGTAAAGTTGAATTAATAATGAACAAAAAAGTTAAGAAATCTGAATTCTTAGACCGTAAATTTGATAAAATTAAAATACAGTTGGTAAGATTAATTTAATTTACGAAAATTTCAATTTGATTATTGAAGAAATCGTAGGCATTTACTTAAATTTCTCAAATAAATTTAATAGCATAGATTTAATTTTGTTAAAGCATTAACAGAAAGAAACTATAAAATGTAGGTTGATTCTGGTTTGGGATTGGATTTGGGATCTTCTTTCTCCAACTTTCTTTCTTTCCCCTTCCCTTCCCTTCCCTTCTCTGCATCCAGGTGAGGAAGGTGATAGATAGATAGAGGGAGAGATAATAAGCGGAAGGTCCACTTCCTTTTCAAACATTTCTCCATTATTATTATAATCAACAATTCCGGTTCTATTCCTTAATCTGCAAGGCAATTTCTTTTTCTTTTGCTTTATAACTCGTCCAATACTGGAGGCTTTTCTATTGCATCCCTTCGATTTATCCTGATTCGTATGTTTCCTTCCTTTCTCTATTTTATTCAACTTTCCCGCTTTTATACTATGTGTGTGTATTCCAATTAGGGCTTTCTTTGTTGTTTATGATTTCAGACCTGCCGTCTGCTGCGAAATTCATGTTGCACACTTCGTTTATTTTGGATGGTGTGTAGGAATTTATACAGAGATATGCGATTATGGCTGGATTTAATTTAAATTTTAGTTTTACAAATTGGTCAACTTTTCGCAAGGGCTCGTATACATTTGCGCGATTCTTCCTTCGCATAGTTTAGGGTTTTCTTTTCTTCTTTAGATTCGTTCTTCCCTATGAATCTATGTTTAAAGAAATCAGGACTACTACTTGCTTTTGGGATTTGGTCAATTTGTAGTAGCTTTATGCACTGCTGAGTCATGTATAGATGTATTTTTGTTCCGTCTTTGGGTACTTTATGGTTCTGATAGCTGTTATTACTGTTTGGTATTGGTATTTGAGGTTATGTACTCTTTTGATATGAGTTTGATACATATTAGAATTATACATGGTTTGAATATGTTTGACTGATTTATTTTTATTTTTATTTTTTTCTTTCTTTTGTATATATATCTAAGCTTACCAGTAATACATGTCGAGAGCTGTGCGGAGGAGACTTCACCACGGTGATGTTGATAGGAAAGAGCAAAATTATTTTGATGCTTCAGAGTATGATGGTTTAGATGAACCTTTACTTCAAAATCACGCACATTATGATATGCCTGCAGCGGTCAGAGTTTCTTCCTGGTATTTATGGAAATGCTGTAAAAGGAAACAGTTATAGGCAAATTAATACTTTCTCATGTTACAGAAAGTCACACTAGAAGAGGTTTGGAATGCTGAACAGCAGAGGGAACAGCTCCATTGGACGTTATTATTAACACAGTTAATTGCACAGTGGGCACAGTGGATAGGTATTTCATTGTTTAAGTTGTTTTATCAGTTTAAGTATTCCCTTCTGTGGTATTTTGGATTAAGGAAAGCAGATGGTTTATTTATTGCTTACTTACTAGACAATTCATGTCAACAACTTGTTTATGCAGTTGAAAACAATTTATCATTTTAATTCTTGGTTAACTGCTGTAAGTCTGATTTGTCAATTAATTAGGCTGTTCCATTGCTTTCTTTGAGCTAATATTTTTGTATTGAAATGTGTTTGGTCCATATTCTTCAGAAGCCTATAGTTTTCACTTCACATCATGTATGTTGCAAATCCTGGTAGGTTATGATGGATGGTAAACTTAATTTTGTTTACGATTAAGCTGTTAAACTATGGTCTCATTGAGAATGACATATCATTGGTAGTAGTATTGTATACTATACAGGATAGAGTATATGCCTTATTGTCTCATTTACGTAACTCTATCAGCATAATGTTGTTCAGGTTGCTTTGTGATGAGCACTTTGAAATTGTACCGGGTTGTTAATAGTTTGTGTTTGAAAGTATTATATATATATATATGGATCTTTGAAGTGAAGTTTTCTTTTGGCAAAAAGCATCTTGAGGCACTTGATCTTTCATTTTTTGATTTATTAAGCTCTTGATCTTTTATTTGGATACCTTAAGCCCCTGATCTTTTATTTTTAGTCATATTAAGCCCCTCAAGAACAAAAAAGTCGGCTTTGAACATAAAACTCGGTTGATAGAGTGTTATTCATTTTGCATGCTTTCAGAATTTGTTTTTTTCACGGTTTGAGAGCAGTTTTTAATGTGTAATATGACTATGGAAAAAATGTAAAAACTCTTAACGTCTTTTTAACAGAATTAGATGTTCACAACTAACTAATTCGGCAATCAAGGGCTTAATGCGACCCAAAATAAATGACCAGAGGCTTAATATGTCCAAATAAAAGATCAAGGGCTTAATGAAAAAAAAACATAAAAAATCAGGGGCGTGAGGATGCTTTTTGCCTTTTCTATTTGTAGTCTTTATTGACATGCTATTAGAATATTTAAGCAGCTCCAACTTTTCTTCCAGCTAGTAGTATCCTGGGTACCCGGTCACTTCTAGGACGGCTTTTTCCACTTACTTTATCTGGTCCACCAGTGCAGACCAGGAAGCTTCTTCCTCCGTGTCTTAGCCCATTACAGGTATCATTCTGTGATTTTATTGACATCTAAAATTTCAAAATTTAATTGTTGCTTTTGAAGAAAGTCTTTTTGAAATGGTATCTGTGACATTATTGTCATTGTTATCTGGCAGAGCTATTTGTTCTGTCTTTGTTGTTTAGGTATCTTGTATGCTTTCTGTCGACTTTAAGTACAACCTTTCTGCCTTGCATTTTATATAAAGAGAAGCTATTCCTTAATGGTACTAAGAACACAATGGTAAAAGTCTCCATTTAGAATGGTTATTGAATGGAGTTCTTTACATTTGAAGTATGTTGATGGGATATTGTACTAACTTTCTTTTGTTGATAGATTGTTGAGTTATAAATGGTTTTTACCAGTATATTTTTCAGAAAATCATTTTGTTGCAAGTTGAGGACTATAAATTCAATTGGGTTAGTTTTCATAGTCAGATGTAGTTTGATTGCCTGCTTTTCCTTCACTTACTTTATACTCTTTGAAAAACTGTGGATTTCTATTTTTGCCTACATCAATATCATACAGTTTAACTTCTATGGGTAATATTTGTTGTAGTTTTCTGGATTTTTTTATGCTGAAATTTTTGGTGTAATTGAAGGAAGAAAGGCTCAGATATTTAAGACACAGGCTGGGTGTACCCTATGATGGTTCTCTAGTGGAGCATCAAGTAGGTTTTCCCTCATTTCCTAAATATTGCCCATTAAGATGCTTTCCTCTATTATTATTTAGATTTTAGAGTTGATGAATCTCTTTTTCCATGCCGATTAAGTAATACTTTGGATTTGGAAGAACTATACAACTTGTTATTTATACAATTCTTTATTTTAATTGTAGTAGTAAATGAATGAAAGTTCTCATATTGATTAAATTACTCAAAAGAGCTGCAGAACTCATCCAGTTGAACTGCGCTCTTTTTTTTTGCCCTTTTACTTTCTAGGTTTTTAAAACAATTCAATAAGGATTACAAAACCAATTAAGAGTTTTTACTGTTTTAATTGGCTTTTGAGATGTCTATTTAGATTCATGGATTAACTTAGACGATTATAAATTTATGCACACAAGTGTTGAACTCCGTGAGTACCCTCGTTTGTGTTTATTTCTTATTATGAACATATACACTTGTGCATAAAATATGTTGTTCTGTCATTGAACCTTTACGTTTCTTAAACCTTTCAATAAAAAAAAGTTTCTTAAACCTGCATATAATGACAAATCTTCTTCTGCCAACCGATCACTTAATTTAATAGCATTGTGTATTAGGATTGTAACTGTATTAACTTTCTGGATTGTTACTGAGACAAAAGAAGAACTGCTTTAGGATCAAAACATCACGGTGACCTTTATTTGTTTTTTTAGTAATAGGAAAATTTTCCTTTTTGTTTACAGGATGCACTGAGACAATTGTGGAGGTTGGCTTTTCCTGATAGAGAACTTCCATCTCTTAAATCTGAGGTTTGGAAGGATATGGGCTGGCAAGGTTCAGACCCGTCAACTGATTTTCGGTATGTAGAAGATTGTGTGGAAACACTTAATATATTTTGGTATAGCTTGGGAATGTTTATGCATGTGTACTGGTGCTTAATTTAATCTGGTGCTATTTGAAGGGGTGGAGGTTATGTATCATTGGAGAATCTGATCTTTTTTGCTGAGAAATATCCGGTTTGTTCCTTAACTATCATGCTTTTCTTGACATGCACACATCTTAGTCCATAAGAAATTAAAAATACAGCTAATTATCACTAAATGTATTAAGATATGATATGTTTTGTAAGCATAATAGATTTTGTTTCATAGATATGATACTGATGCTGTTTTGGTCAACAGGTATCATTCCAGAGCTTGTTACACAAAAAAGATGGAACCAGAGCCGAGTGGGAGTATCCATTTGCTGTTGCTGGTGTAAATATCTCCTTTATGTTGGCACAGATGCTGGATCTTCAAGCTGGTAGTGCTCTTTTTTCTTCATAAATAAATAAATTCTAGAATGAAGAGTCTGTGATCTTATTTGATCAAGTCAATGCATATTGTACTTGCAGGGCAGCCATCCACTCCGGCAGGAATCAAATTTTTAGAATTGCTTGCCGAAGATGAATTGGCATTTGACAACCTTTATTGCGTAGCCTTTCAAATGATGGATGTTCAATGGCTTGCGAAGCGTGCTTCGTATATGCAATTTAATGTAACTTCAGTTTCAATACATGTTTATCTTTATTTCACCTCATAAGATATTTCTTGCCTTTATTCATCAAATTTACCTTTTTCCAGGAGGTATTAAACTCGACAAGGAGTCAGTTAGAACGTGAGCTCGCCCTCGATAGTGTGTGTAGAGTGAAAGATTTGCCAGCATACAGTATGTTGAAAGGATAAAATTGTGACCCCATGTAAAGTTATATAAGCAAGCATGTACATTTCTTCTGGATTATGGAAATGATGCTTATAGATATGCAATCCTTTCTTGTAATAAGGAAACCGGCTGTTGATGAAAATATAAATGATAAGTAGTTTTGCTGGATTTTTAGCATAATTTACACTTTGCACATGTGTTTAGGGTATCATTTTGTTTCATTAACTTAACTAAGACTATTCTCTACTTGATCTTGGACATGTTCTTCTCATTGGAGCAAAATTATCAAGTCACATAATGCTTTGTTTAATATGTAAACATAATTTGAATTATGGCTATCTTCAAAATCTTATGGTTGTTTGACATAGACTTCTTCCATATATAGTCATTCAAAAATGCACTTTTTATATCCATTTGATACAAATGTTTATAACATGAAAAAGGTACAAAAAATTCTTATAGCTTCTAATCTTGCAAAAGTTTCATCATAGTTTATCTTATTGGTTGTACAAATGCAACCATCTTGCTTTGTTTCTTATGAATTTACCAAACTCATCTAGTTTCTGGTCTAGACATTTAGCCAAACCTGATCATAGCTAGTGGTAGAGCCTTGAGGTGAAAGGCCCGCTTACCGGGACTTCACTTATTCTCCTCTTTGGCCTATCTCAGGATTCACACCTATAGGAAGCGGAAGGGTGCCCAGAAACTTCATGCTCCAAGTCTTGCGGTCGTCAAGGATGTACGCTGAACTATATTAAATTTGTGTCTTAATGTTGGGTGATTGCGCATTCGCTGTGGCATTGGTGAACTCGAATTGCCAGAAAAAGCTAGACTAGACGGTTTACTGACATCTCCTGATACCTATTTAATTCCAATTATTGTTTGATATTTAGGTTTCAGAAACTAAAGCTCCATTTGTTTGATCGAAAATATTGGATAAGAATTATTTTTTTTTGTTGGAAACTAAAATATTTTTCGGTGGTTACAATACAAAAAAAACGAGAAGAATTGGTGGGTAAGGATAAGAAGAAATGAAATAGAATTCTAAAAGACTTGGGAAAATATTTCCATAAAATGTTTTCTTTTTTCATATATTTTTCAGTTGGTTAACCGAAACTTATATATTGATTTATTTTCCTAAGCAAACAAACATCAGAAAATCAGGAAAATATTTTTTTTAACAACATTTTTCAAAAACAAACTGAACTCTTAAAATTATTTCCTTTAATCTCATCAAACTTCTTGAACAATTATCCAACTTTTATCATTGTTAGCTTCCCTAAAGTCTTTTTTTTTACTCTAATTCAGAAACAATAGTTGACTTCTTGTCATTACTCTCTCTCGGTTATATTTTTCTTTCAGTGATCTTTGTGAAATTGAAACTCCTTGGATAGTTATGATGTTGATTTTATTCTTGTTGGAGCTATGTAACTTGAACATCTTTAGAAACAATATCTTCACTTTTTTTTTTTTTTTTTCTCCAACCCGTTTCTCAATATTTTCAACAATACCTTCTTTTTTTATCATAAAAAGAGGATTGTTTCATTAAACATCACATGCATAAGTCTTTCGCGGCAAGTGTTCTTTTATTAAAGACTTTGTAAGCTGTATCATGCAACGAATTGTTGAAAAATTAACTATTAATTTAAAATAGATAAATAAATAAAGAGATAAAAAAAAAGATAAACAAGTTGTGCCATGATTTATGGGCACAAATTATAACACATATGAAACCTTTACTTTCTCAACTAATTATTTGAAAAAGTCTTTAAGAATATGGCTATATAAGGCCATGGATTTAGGGTGCCAATGAAATATGGAAGATGAGTGAGAGCAATACAATTATACAAAATGTGAGAAAAAGTTCTCTATTGTATGTTTGAGGGAGTTGACTGATATGAGGGTATTCTGATTTTTGGGGAGAAAAGAAAGAATTAAGATAGTGAAAAAGAGAAAAAGGGAGTTAATTGATAGGAGTATTTTACCCATATCTTTTAGCGTGATTTACGGGTTGATTTTGGGTAAAATAAATAAGTTTAATTACAAAAATAAAGCGTTTTGGTAAAATAAAGAAATAAAAATAAATTTCGTGCTTTCAGTTAATTTTCCGTGTTTTTGATTAGTTTAGGAAATAAAAACGTCAAGCTAACTCGGCTCGCAAGATTTGTATTTCAGGTACGAGCAAGGAGCAAAAATCTACTCAAATACGCGGGGCGTCTCATCCTTTACGCGGGGCGTGAAACATGGTGTCAGCAATAATTGCCTTATCCGCAGACGCCATGTGGAATTGACTCAGCATACGCGGGGCGTATGCCACCCTACGCGGGGCGTATGACACATGTCGGAAATAATTGGCCTAATCCTGAAAGTCAGATTGCACTGTCTCCTTGAGTCAACTCTTCGTACGCGAGGCGTATCATCATACACGCGAGGCGTACCATGCAATTCCTCAATGATAAAACTTCAGAGACTCAAACACGCGGGGCGTACTTCAGCTACGCAGAGCGTGCTTGAGACAACAAGACATGGAATTGGTCCACATGTAGGAGATTTCTGACGGAATGGGCACTTACGCGGGGCGTAGACCACCTTACGCGGGGCGTATCATGGGATTTCTGCACCAAATAATGTTGCTCTATACTTGTGCTTTGTGAAGTTACAACATTACCCTTGCTTGATGTTTATAAATAGGAAGCTCTTGAACTTCATTTGATACCAATTACACAATAGAGAGCAAAACTATACTCTTTTGATTATTGTAATTTAGATTCAGATTTTGTAGTTAAACTCTCCCCCTCGAGAGCTTGTTCGGTTGTTCCGGCGTTCCATCGAAGTTCCGTTCCACCACTCGTCACCAAGCTCGAGAGTTCCACCTCCACGATCTAGGAGACGGCTTTGAGTCCGGTTAGCTAGTTCCAAGGGCGGATTCTCCCTTTTTACCCGCTAATTAGCTTGTACTCTTCCTATGTACTAGGCTTGGTTGTATTTCATCTATTCACTTTCCATATTTATAATTTACGATTCATAATCTCTATTTCCCTTTACGTGTTAATGTTTATTACTTGTTTTGATATTCGTAATTGATTATTGTGTAGGAGAACGCGATTTCCGCCGCCATTCGGGCTATCCTTAGGGAGTTATATAGGTGTTGCCTTACCGGGAGTGACAAACCGGAAACCGTAGGAATTGACAAGCCACGGAACTTACGGGCCCTAGTTTCTAATTCCCCTGCATTAGACACGCCTTGACTAGGAATCACGTAGTCTAAGTGCTTCACGGGTCGGTCCTATTACACTTAGTCATCTTTACAAGAGTAAATTATTATCCGTATACATTTAGAGTCGTTATTTATCGTGGTTATAACTTATCGTTATTCATCCTACTTCATAGGGTTTTAGCTATATAAATCTGTGTCGCCAATAGTTAGGGATAGTGTGTAGTTGCGTCTTACTTTACCCCAAAGTAATCACCGCTTAAATAACATACGAAACCGAGTCGTCTAATACTTGTAATTATAAATCCCGTGGATTCGATACCCGGTCTTAACCGGATTATTACTTGATACGACGGGGTACACTTGCCCCTAAGTAGTCGTAGTGTCTAGTGGAGTTAGAACATTTAAAAGATCACATCCATATTCATAGCACATTCACCGCAATACACGTTTAGTCGTCATTAGAAAAACACTACACTAGACGGTACGCTATCATTAATAGAGGGAGGAACAATGTAGAGTGAGAGAGGCACAATTGTGCCTCGTGAGTTTTGAGAGTTTATTTTAGAGGGTCGTCTAATTATTTTGGGGAGAAATAAAAATAGTAAGTTAATTATTTCGGGATATTTTCGGGAAACACCGGAGTGATATTATTTTTATTTTATCTCATTGTAACTCTAGAAAGTTTCTAGAGAACACCCTCTTGTAAACCTCATAAATTCAATAAAATTCTTGTGCTTTGAGATTTATCGCTTCCGCTAAATTGTCGCAATCCAGAAAATTCCCAACAGTGGTATCAGAGCTATGGTTCAATGTTGGGGCTCCTGCTGATGTTAGCGTCACGCACCAAATGAATTGGGCGTGAGAAAATGGAGAAAATAAGCAAGCAGTTGAAGGAGTTTTCTTTGCCTAAGGTTAAAAAAAAGGAATTTCCTCAGTGTGGTCATTGCAAAAGGCATGGTCATGATGAGAAGAACTGCTGGCAAGGGGAAGCCTTAAATGTTTCGTGTAAGAAGTTTGGGCACGTGCAATGGAATTGCATGAACAAGAGAAAAGAAAGTGTCAATGTAGCAAATCACGTTGACGAAGAAGAATTTGCTTAATTTGGAGAGAAGTGCTCCAATAGTTGAAGGTTGATGAGAAGTGCATCAACAAATCGATTCGGTGAGAAGTGCTCCGAGAAGTTGTCTGCGGAGAGAAGTGCTCCTGTATGAAAAAAAAAGTTTTAAATTAATAGTTAAGGGGAAGATTGTTGAAAAATTAACTATTAATTTAAAATAGATAAATAAATAAAGAGATAAAAAAAAAAAGACAAACAAGTTGTGCCATGATTTATGGGCACAAATTATGGCACATAAGAAACCTTCACTTTCTCAACTAATTAGTTGAAAAAGTCTTCAAGAATATGGCTATATAAGGCCATGGATTTAGGGTGCCAATGAAATATGGAAGATGAGTGAGAGCAATACAATTATACAAAATGTGAGAAAAAGTTCTCTATTGTATGTTTGAGGGAGTTGACTGATATGAGGGTATTCTGATTTTTGGGGAGAAAAGAAAGAATTAAGATAGTGGAAAAGAGAAAAAGGGAGTTAATAGAGGGAGGAACAATGTAGAGTGAGAGAGGCACAATTGTGCCTCGTGAGTTTTGAGAGTTTATTTTAGAGGGTAGTCTAATTATTTTGGGGAGAAATAAAAATAGTAAGTTAATTATTTCGGGGTATTTTCGGGAAACACCGGAGTGATATTATTTTTATTTTATCTCATTGTAACTCTAGAAAGTTTCTAGAGAACACCCTCTTGTAAACCTCATAAATTCAATAAAATTCTTGTGCTTTGATATTTATCGCTTCCACTAAATTGTCGCAATCCAGAAAATTCCCAACACGAATACCATTCTTATTATAGAAATTTTCAAAAAGATGAGTTTCAAATTCTTTACCATGATTACTTGTAATAGAAACTATAAAAATATTTTTTAAACACTGTAATACAAAGATGAGAAAATTTCCCAAATATTTCATCTTTTTGTTTCAAAAACAATGTCTATTTAAAATATGAGTAATCATCAATCACTACTAATACATATTTCTCAGGTTGTGCTGCTCGTTAGTGCATTAATTGTTGGCCTAGGCCTAAGGGTGGGCGCCTAGTTGAGAAGTCGTTCGACTTCTCTATTTAAATGGTTACCCTCATGTGTTGAGAGACCCTAATTTTTTTGGAATTTAAAGAACTTATCCTTGGAGGATGCACCCTCGCTCAGCGGGGACGCGTAATGCGACCGGGCCGCCCTTTTTTTTTTATCCTTGGAGGATGCACTCCCTACTTCTTGAGGCTATGCCTTGTTCCTAAATTCAGGTTTTACTCAATCCCCCCGAACTGTGACTAGTCGGAGCTTGAGCTTCCGTATTTTGGGCATTCTCGGCCTGGTGTACTGGCTTCACATTGATCTTGTCGGGCATTATCTCCTCCCGCCCAAATGGGCTCTAATTGTCGCACCTTCTGCGGCCTAAGCTCCGGTAGTCTCATTTGTATCGGTCCTTTAAAAGGACTGATGCAAATGCCATTTCATTTGCCTCGGCCCTTTAAAAGGGCCGACGCAAATGAAACTACATTTGCATCAGTCCTTTTGAAGGACGCAAATGACTATTTTCTGACAGAATTTGTGACGGATTTTTGTAATAGTAAAATATTTAAAAAATTTGGATTGAATCTGAGCTCCATATAAACAATAATCATCAACTTACATAGTTTTGCTAAAGTTCTTAATAATAAAAGATTACATCAATGCAGATGTCAAAACTAAATTGAATCATGTGCAAATTGAGAGGATAAACTGATCATTGCATTGACTAATAACCTTTAATTTTGATACAATCAAATCAAGTATAAAATATGTACAAGATAATGCAGCACTAAGACTTCTGAAATAAAGTTAAACCTTGTCATGAAAATTATTGAGAATCCAGAACAATTCTATGGATAGTAAACCATAATCCCACCCAAGCAAGGTATGTGAATATAAACATTAAAATCCTATATTGTCATTATTAGAGGAAGTCATTTATAATATGAAAGGAACCAGTAAACATTTATTATGCAATTTACTTTAGGTTTATTAATTTGGTTACTGTCTTCATAGTTATCAAAGGTGCGCTTCATGCTCAAAAGGCCCTCTAGGCTCGAGGCATGTCGTCTTAAGTCGTGCTCTGTTCAAGAGGGGCGCTACTGAGTACGCCTTTTTTAGTGTAGCTCCTTGAGGTAGCAACACCTAGGTGCAAATTAAAAGCTACATTGTGTTTTTCAGGAAATTAAAAATAGGATGTTTTAATCTCAAACTTTTCCTATCTATATGATCTACGGCTGCAATTAAATTAGAATAAAAAGAAATAAATAAAAAAGGAAAGGAAAGTTCAGAAATATAGCAATGAAGCAAAGAACACAATGAAAGAAAAGTTTAGCCTTGTGTCTCTTAGACGCGCGCTTGAGCCTTGCGCCTTTAATAATTATGGGTGGTTTAGTTTGGTTACTTTCTTGTACTCATGTTAAACATTGTAAAAACATGTTCCATTTTCATTGTCATATTTTCCCTTTTGAAAGTTCTATCATCTAGGAAGGTTAAAAAAAAAACTTCACAGGTTTCATGTCTCCATTTTTTTACCTGTGTGTTCTGTTATATCTCTGTCTACAACCTGAAAACTTTCTGAGTACATGTGAAAGTGGAAAAAAGCAGAGCCAAATACATGTTTTATTTTTGCATTCTTCAAACGGTTGAGAAGTGATATTATGTGTTGATTCTTTATATGGGTTCTAGAACTGGTGAATAATATTCATGTTAGAAACAGTTGCAGGAAAGCTTTACCAGTTCTGTGGTTACTTTTCGGCTCGAATACAAATTCAATTGGATGGTGAAAAGTAAATCAAAAGAATCCCCATGATCCTAGAGTAAATTTTAAGAAAAATTAGGCTAAAATGGTGTGGCGTCTATTTGACAAAGTAAGCTAAAACGCACCTCTGTCCCAGCAATATTCCTATGCCAATATCAGCCAACTTTAAGGCAGGTTCATCATTCTTTAGAGAGAGATCATTCTGCATCTGATCTCAATTCAACTACCCCGTGGGTTCCTAGTCTGCAAACAAGACTTCAAATACTCAAAAACCCTAGAAACAAAGTAATGAAATGCAAAATTGCCAATAACATCACATAACAGAAGAACAAAAATATTGTAATCAGTCACCAGAATACGTGAGCCAAACACAGAATCGTCATCGAGAAATGAACAACAATTCATTTACAATGCGAAGCATGAGAATCAAACAATATTCAAAACCAAGCAAACAACGAAGTAAATTGATGAAAATCGAAGCAAAGTCAGTGAGTGAAGGCAATAAATAAAAATGCAGAACAAAATCAAAGCACCATTTAAATGGTTTAGCTTATTTACAAATAGAAGTCTATGTTTTAAAAGTTTACAAATAGAGATATGTGGTCTGTTTTTTTTACAAAACAAAGTATTTAAAATTAAACTTTTAATAATTGATGACAAAAAAAAAGCAATTTTTTAATTTTTTTCAGTTATATTTATATAGTGACAAAATATAAATCCCAAAATCAAATTGCAACTGTGTAAAATGAACTTAAATATCAATTTAGTTCATAAACTGTCAGATTAGTAAAAAACGTAAAATTCCACCATATTATTTATTGTTTCGATTTAGGAAATTGTTTTTTCAGAGGTTGTTGTAGGTGCCGCGGCCTCGCCCGGGCGAACCGGGGGTGGATACCGTTGACGACAGATGTTGTGATTGGCGCCGAAAGCAACCAATCGCGGAATCAAGCTGCTTGGCAGGGCCGGAGCTCGGAGTATGGAAGAGTCGCCACCCACGAATGGGAAATGAACACCGATCCCTTGCGGGAGACCGGTGAGGGTTCGGGAAACTTAGGTACGAGCCGAGAAGGCTAGCTCCTTTCCGGAGAAAGGCTACTAGGCACCTTGACATCGCCCGGTTATGAACCACCGGCCTCCTACTTAGCATGTTAGGCACTAACGGACTAATCGCATATTTCTTTAAGTTTAAAATTCATTTGAAACCTTTTCTTTCTCGTTTTGAAAACCGTTTTGAGCATATATTATTGAAAGCCATATTAGTAAAGAATCACCCATTTACATGAATTTAGAGTATATGGAAGAAAGAGGGAGATAGAAGGAAGAATTAATTTACTTACAACGTGAGTTGTGTCTTAAGTCATACATTCAATCTAAACTAATCTCATTCCCCGAAAAGAAAGTTTATTTACATGGTTCGTGCCTTAATCGCCGTTGGAACGATTTAGGCACGTTTCAAAACCCCGTGGATTTACCTGATGTTCACTCGAATCGTCGTTGGAATGATTTGAGCGTTTGAAAACGTGAAATAAGGAGTTTTAACCAAAAACGTGATTAAGCATACAAGTCCATTTATTTTTGTGCAAAATCGTTTAGTTAGGAAAACGATTCAAAACTCTATTATTTACAAGGAAAACGATTTTAATTACAAGGTTCGCTTAATCCGTCGTTGGAACGGATCAAGGTTTTAAAACGTGGAATTTTAGAAAGTCGTTTGAAATGGCAAAGAACTAAAAACCTTTTATTTACATTAAGCACCTCTAGAAACCTTTAGTTTAAATAAACAAATTGAACTCTTTTTTATGGTTTATTTTCCCCTTTTCACTCAGTTAACTCCATTTGAACATAATTACAACAACTAACAAATTAGACCCAAATTCACCCAACCAAAATACTTTTAAAACATATATATATAGGAAATTCAAAAGGAGAATAAATATACATATTTATATAAATATACATTATAGTAAAAATAATAATAATACTTATAGATCGAAGATTAAGATAAGAAAAATAATAATAATATATATACAAGAGTTATTAATAAGTAAAAATTGTAATAAATATACTACTAGATATAATATACTTGTATTCTAATTTGAAACCATGTAAAGATAATGGCTAAAGCCCATAAATAAGAAAACTATATTTAACCCCAAAATAGTTTTTATACATAATAAATATTTAGGAAATAACCCCCCGTACACAATAATTAATCTAGTTTAAATGATTTTTAAAGGAAGCATATATATATACAAATATCTTTACAAAACCAAATTAATGTAAATTATGCCAAAATGTACAAAATAAGTAAATATTAGTTAGATACCCTCAAAAATAATTTTAATAAATATACTACATAACTATACATATATATATAAAGGACCAAATGTCAAAAAAGTTAAGAAAAAGGCTTAAAAGGGGATTTTTAAAATTCCAGCAGCTTTACCGACGGCAAATCCGTCGGTAAACTGCCTTTAGTGACAGAAACAATAAAGTTACAGAAACAGTCCCTATATTTTCCAGATTTATTAAAATACTTTATATCTAACCTATTCTACCATTTTGGTCCCTGAACTACCCAAATCGGGTCATAGTCTATAACGGAGTATCCCAAAACGATGTTTTATTTCAAAAACGTTAATTTAAAAAGCTTTTCTAAATTCTATATTTACAATGTTTTAATCCCGAACTCCCCTTTAATCGGGTCACGGTTCGTGTTGGGACTTTAAAACGAGGTTTTTTATTTAAAACAAAAACGTTTACTTAATACGAGACGGGAATTAAATAAATACGAAAAAATAAATAAATATGATAAATAAATAACTAAATAAATAAATGAAACTAAAAATAAAATAAATAGACGAAATAAATAGAACGAGTCTAGTCATCGGATAATACCTCAAGATTGGTATTGACGTCTTGATGTCGGTTGATTTATGATTTTTGGTGTTTTTTCGTGTTTTGGTAAAATATTCAACTTTTAGGAATTTTCAATTTTTTAGGAAAAAAACGTTTTTCCCCAAAAAAATTCACTTTCTCTCTCTAAAAAATGATTTAGAGTGAGAAGCTCTAGAAAAATTCTCCCTCTCACAAATGCATGGGGATCCGTGCCTTTATAGGCACGGATCCCAAAGTTGGGCGACGCCCAACATCAAGTTGGGCGACGCCCAACGGGCGTTCGACGGACGCCCAGCGCACGTTGGGCGCGCGTCTCGGGCTGTTGGGCGTGCGCCTGACGCGGCTGGGCGCTCTCCCCACGCTGTTGGATGCTCGCGAGCCGCCAATTTATCGGCACGCAATTCCTCAGGATCTCTTCGTGTTTTTTTTATATATATATTTATTTTTATTTTTTTATTATTGGAATCAACCGCTTTAACCGTCTGCTATGGGTTTTCGTCACAGGTCCTCCGGCTCGGTGTTTACAGTTGCCCCTACTTTCCTATTTTAACAGTGACGTGTGTGCTTTTTCGAAAAAACTTTTTCGCGAATGCGACACATGCAATGGAAAACATATTAAAGTAAAAGACACATATAGAGTGGGAGGGGAAATACCTGATCTCCGTGTCGCAAGTTCCTTCCTTGTCTTCAGTCTCTTCATCGACCGTCTTCCCCTAGCTTTTTCTAGCGGCCCTAGTTTCTAAACCAACCGCAGGTAAGTGGCTCTTTCTAGCGACCCTGGTCTCTACATTGACTGCAGGTAAATGGCTCTTTCTAGCGACCCTAGTCTCTAAATCGACCGCAGGTAATGTGGCTCTTTTTAGCGACCCTAGTCTCTACATCGATCGCAGGTAAAGTTGCTCTTTCTAGCGACCCTAGTCTCTACATCGACCGCAGGTAAAGTTGCTCTTTCTAGCAACCCTAGTCTCTAAATCGACCGCATGTAATATGGCTCTTTCTAGCAACCCTAGTCTCTAAATCGACCGCATGTAAAGTTGCTCTCTCTAGCGACCCTAGTCTCTACATCGACCGCAGGTAATATGGCTCTTTCTAGCGACCCTAGTCTCTAAATCGACCGCAGGTAATATGACTCTTTCTAGCGACCCTAGTCTCTAAATCGATCGCAGGTAATATGGCTCTTTCTAGCGACCCTAGTCTCTAAATCGACCGCAGGTATGTAGCTCTTTCTAGAGACCCTAGTCTCTAAATCAACCGCAGGTATGTAGCTCTTTCTAGCGACCATAGTCTCTAAATCGACCGCAGGTATGTAGTGATGCATATAGATGGGTGGATGTAGCCTAATCTATGGATGCGTGTAAACACCTATGTGTGTGTATGCAGGTGACTGTGCGTGTGTTTGAATGTGCATATGTGTGGCCTATGTGTTTTGCTTTATGCGGATGTATGGACATGTGTGTATGCAAACTATGTATGCGTGGATGAGATGGTTGAATGGATTCCCTTTTTCATAGGCTGGAGGATTTTGGTAGCTTCAGATCGAGAAATGATGTTTCAGGCCATCCCCAAGGTGTGCAAGGATGAGGGCGAGGATAAGTTTGAAACCAAGGGTTGTAAGGATGGGGATTTGGTTTTGATGAGCTTGTGTCAAGGGGCTTTCGCCTTTAACCAGAGATTGATGTATTCATTTTTTCCCTAATTTTTGCTTGGCCGCCCTTTTCGGGTTTTCAACTCAACAGGATCTCTCTGATATTCTCTATCTCTCCTTTTGCATGAACCGCCCCTAGGGGTTTTCAATTCATCTTTATATCTCACAGATTTTCTCTATCTCTCCTTTTTCTTGGATCGCCTCTTTTGAGGTTTTCAATCCAACTCTTTTTTGTTCGGTATTTCTTCTTTTTTCCTTGATTGTAAATGATACCGGATGGCACAGGGGTTCATATCTACGGGCCACTTCTATGCTGAGCATTTGACGATGAGTTCATGCTTGATGCCTTCGTTAATGGAGAAGCTTCCGGAGTGAGATGGATGGTGATCCGATTGCATGGTCGTGCCCCCGATTGAAGTTACCGTCTTGGTGTGGATGAGAAGTTGATGCGAACGCATGCCCCTGCAAACTTGAGGTGAGACTTCATGTGCGTTCAAGCTAGGGATACCGCCGTTGGGAGTAGTCACGGAGGAGAGACGCTTCGGTCGAAGTTTGACTCTTGAGAGGACAACAGAGGAGCAGAGGAACCAGACTTCATGGAGCATGAGAGAGAAGAATAGTCTTCTTTTTTTTTTAGTTTTTTTTTCTAAATTTTGGATCGGTTTATGGGTGTTGAGGTGATTTCAGTTGAGATGGGGTGTCTATTAATGCGGGTGTTTTCATTGCAAATGCAACCGTCTAGCTTAAATAAAGCACTTGGCAAACATACATTGAATTGTTTACTGCTCAGTATATTAACCACTGTCACCAAAGTATGCCCTTTCGGGTTTTCACATTTCAGTTATTTTAACTCTCTCCTTTTACCCTCGGAATTTTCAAATAAGCGCCCTGTGGGGTTTTCACTTATTGGGGTGTCCCTTATTGTTGCATAGGCCATCCTTTGCGGATTTTCAACCTATCGGGATTTTTTTTAGTTTTCATGGGAAAGATTCCTTGGTTCCTTTGAGATTGATCGTAGCTCTAAACTTCATCGCCGTCTTTGTCTTCATTCGACTACGTATTTGAACTTTCTTTGCTAAAGTAAGCTTTTCTCGTACATTTGATCACCCATTTGTTGGGCAATGTCAACCGCTCTTGTCACCTTGACGCTCCTTGGCTAGTCACGTCTGCTTTTTTGAATAATTTTCTTTTACTTCTGATTGGCTTGACTTTGCCCCTGAGCCTTTTTAGCATCATCTTTTTTCCTCTTTTTTTTTTTTTTTTTTTTTGCTTTGAGTCATCATAGATCTTAACCTTTTCATTGATCCTGGAACAGGGTCCTTTATCGTTGATAGGTTAGTTGCCCCCATCTTGTTCTGAATGGTGCCCTCATGTACTTGTGTCCCCTTTGGGGGGAGAAATTTTTGTCGGTGCCTCAGTGCTAGCATGGTTCTGAGGGCTTGTTGCTTGCTCCTTCTTTTCTTTTTTTTTTGCTTTTTGGACTTTGTTGATGGTCGCTCAGTCTTCTTTTTGGCACAAGCCGGTGAGAACCATTCGTTTGATGGGTCTACGCTCGACTTATCATCATAGAGCCATGGCACCGTTTCTCATGATTTGTTTTTTTTTTTTTTGTTGTTTTTTTTTTGTTTGTTGTTTTTTTTAGGGATAATTACTAATCTAACCCAATGAAGGACCCCACTTTACATATCTAACCCACCTTCCTTTCATTTTACCAAATTAGACAAATAAACCCATTTTGGACAAAACTACCCTTATTTTAGTTTGAAGGTTCATCTCCTACCTCCCGTTGCTTCCACTTCGACTTCCTCACCTGACCTTTCCCATTCAACTTCATTGTGGTTCATCTTCTTCAGTTTCAGTTCGTTTCAACTGCATTTTACGTTTTGAACTCATCACTATATATAATCCGGGTTGTTCTTCTCTACATTTTCATTTTTATTTTCATCTCCTACCTCGACACCAGTTCCCGTTTCATTCTTCTGCGCGCGGAAGTTATGGCGAGAAAACGGAAGGCGACGGCGGCGGCGGCAAGCGAAGAGGAAGGACGGACGAAGCATAAGGTAAGCATGCATCATCTTCTTCCCTGTTGTTACCGCCATTAATGAAGATTAAATGCGCTCGAATGCGCTCGTATGTTAACTGTATGTAAATATGGTCGCATTTGTTACCTAAATGCGTTCAAATGCGACAAGGAATTATACGTGAACATAGTGTCGCATTTGTTACCTAAATGCGACAAATGCGACGAGCCATTCCATTAAACTGTCGCATTTATTACCTAAATGCGCTCAAATGCGACAAGCTACACCCTGAAACATTGTCGCATTTGAGCGCATTCACAAACGAATGCGACATGATTGTAAGACTTATACATAGAATATGTCAGTTTTGTTAGAGAATTTAATGTGTGTATGTTTAAAATTGTTACAGCATGATCCCAGTGAATCTAAAAAGAGAAAACATAGTTCCATTTTCAAATATCCCAAGGCGGTTAATTTGGATGCTCAGGTAACAGTGAGGTTTAACGTGGATTTTGGGGTCATGATAAAGAAGTATTTGAGTGAAAAGCAGTTAGAAATGTATAGGAAAACATGTTTTGGTCAATATTTGGATATGAAGGTTGCTAGTTTCTCTTCTAGAATAGTGCATCATGTCCTATCACGGGAGATTAAACATAAAGAAAGGAAACACAGGGAGATGTGGTTCAGGGTGAGGGGAGTTGATATGCGGTTTGGAGATTGGGAGTTTGGCTTGATAAGTGGTTTAAGGTGTGGGGTAAACATTGGGGAATTCATGGAAAGAATGTATGAATTAGAGATGCCACATAGGTTGCGAAATAAGTACTTCAAGCAATACCAGACAATAACGACAATTAACTTCTTGGAAGTTTTGCAAAGTGTACAATGGAAGAAGAAGGATGCGACTGACAGATTTAACTAAGATGCTGTGATGATTGCCATGTTGTACTTTGTGCATGGCAATGTATTGGATAATGCTAACGAGAGGCATGCAAAGGATTGGGTTTTGGATCTTGCAGATTATCCAAGACTGTTTAATGAGTTTCCATGGGGGACATTGGCTTGGGAGGAGACATATAGGTTCTTGGACTGGGCCATTAGCAAAAGACTGAAGCAATTAGAGGCAAGTGCAGTGGGAAATAGGAATCGTGTTCCATATCAACTTATCGGATTTGCACATGTATTCCAGGTATGATTTGTGTATATATGTTTGGTGTATGAATGCGCCCGAATGCGATTACCAAATTTGCATCTGTGTCGCATTTAGTGTTGAATGCTCTCAAATGCGACAAGGTTGGGTTGTTAACCTTGTCGCATTGGAGCGCATTCAAATATAATGCGACATGATTGGGTTGTAAACCTTGTCGCATTCGAGTGCATTCAAATGGAATGCGACAAGATTGGGTTCTAACCTTGTCGCATTCGAGCGTATTCAAATGGAATGCGACAATGTTATAATTCTTATCAAGGGATACCTCTTATTTGCAGACTTGGATTCTTGAGTTGTGGAATGTGACTCATGCATATTACACGATGAGAAGTGGCAACCCACTTCCACACTTGCTGAGATGGACCCAGAGAATAGTCCCCTCAAACAAAGCAGTCAGAGAAACGTTTTCTGTAAGTGGAATGAGATTTGTATGTTTCTCTTTATTTTGTATTTGTTTACCAGTACATTGCTATTTTTATTTTTTGCAATGTAAGGTTGCTGATCCTCCAGACGCGCGTCTTGTGGTTGAGGATGATGAGAAAGAGTTCGATTGGTACACGTATTTGGTGGACCATGTTGAAGGACGGGAAGCTGATATAAATGCAATATTTGCCCCAATAATGAAAGGTAAGGAGAAGGTTGAAGCTGAGGAAGAGGAAGGTGATGGGGAGGAGGAAGGTGATGAGGAGGAGGGGGATGATGAGGAGGGTGATGATGAAGAGGGAGGTGATGGAGGTGATGGAGGTGATGATGAAGAGGGTGGTGAGGAAGGGGATGATGAAGTTGATAGATATATCATTGCATCACGGTCACAAACGACCGAGATAAAACAACTTCAAAAAGTTCTAACGGATGTGCTTGATAGGCATCATAGGTGGTGCAAGGGACAATTTAGCAAGGTCGACAGTAGGTTGGGCAACCTAGATGAACGAGTATCATTGATTGAGGGGGATATAAAAGAATTAAAGGCGATGGGTCGACCCAATGCTAATGTGGAGAATGAGGAGGCTGAGACCAGTAAAGTTTGGGAGGAGCCGATGGTCCAAGAGGAGCCGATGAAAGATGGAAAGGAACAAGAGGCAGCTATGGTTCAAAAGGAGCCGATGAAAGATGGAAAGGAACAAGAGGCAGCCATGGTTCAAGATGATTTGACCAAGGGCAATGAGGAGGTTGAGAATGTTATTGTCGTACTAGACGATTCTGTGCCCGAGGAAGTTGCGCAAGTAGATGAGGTTGTCCATCTTGATGATTCTGTGCCTGAGAAAGTGGCACCAAAGTTGCAGCAAGAGGTACAAGTTGGTTGAATTTATACATATGCGCAAGAGGTACAAGATGTTGCATTATAGCTTGTCGCATTGGAGCGCATTCCTCTCTAATGCGACAAGATGTTGCATTATAGCTTGTCGCATTGGAGCGCATTCCTCTCTAATGCGACAAGATGTTGCATTATAGCTTATCGCATTGGAGCGCATTCCTCTCTAATGCGACAAGATGTTTCACTATAGCTTGTCGCATTGGAGCGCATTTCTCTTCAATGCGACAAGATGTTGAATTACAGCTTCAAGGATGAATTATTCATTACCATGTTTTTCCTTTGTATGTGGTTGCTCCAAAAGAAGATAAAGGTAGAGGGACCGGGAAAGATGAAGATAAGGAAAATACTCGAGGAGGTATAGTTCCAACCCGAGGTGGAGGCACAGTTAGAGGAAAAGGAGCAGCACGTGGAAAAGGAGCAGCACGTGGAAAAGGTAAACGGGTTGCTAAGGTTAGCAAGTATTTGAATTCGCCGTGGACCGATCCATTAAAGTACACCGATCCAGTAGCATTATATGGTGGCCAAATCAAGTCCGGATTTGAGGAAAGACCAGCTATTTGTAATGTTGATGATCAGCGCCACCGAATAGATGCATGTTTGATAGATGAGCTAGAAACGTGGATCAACGGGCCTGAATCAACTGAGGGAATACGTTTGAAAGGTTTAGAAATGTACAGTTTAGATGCAAAATTTTTCAATACACTTCGGGATGTGGGGACGTATATCTGGAATGAGGTAACATTAATCAATCCAATATCCTATTCATTTGTAATTATGTGACTTTTACTGTATTAAATGTTTACATAATCTTGTTGTAGCATATCAATGGTTGGCTGTATTTACTGAGACGACAGTCAGTACAAACTGATGTGGCTGCAGAATGGACTACTGTTGATACTGACTTTTTTGGATGTATGTGCCAAGCCATGTTTGTGAGGGGGTTCAATGAACCGGGGTGGGATAGTGAAGACTATTTCGTACGAAGAGTAAAAGGTGATGCAGATAATTTTGTACGCCCTTGGCACACAGTGAAGAGAGTGTTTATTCCGATAAATTACAAGCAAGAGCACTGGATCATAGGAGTGTTAGAGTTGCAGTCTATGCACTTATATATCTATGACAGTCTTGTATCAAACATGTCGGAGCAACCTTTGGATGCGGTCCTCCAAACACCCTTGCAAGTCATTGTTAGAGTAATGGAATTGAGTGGCTATTTCGTAGATGGACGGGAAAATGTGCGACGGATGATCACTTGGAGTAGAGTTCCAGGGGTGCCACAACAAATGTCCGGCTCAAATGACTATGGCGTTTGGACTTGCATAAACGCACAATTCTTAAGTGGATTACATGATCTCCCGCATGACGACTCTTATGTATATCCATACAATTCTACGGATGGCACTTTCTTTCGTTTACGACTTACGGCTGAGTTGTTTCATGGACGTTTGTTAGACTTCAAATGATATTGTAATCTGATTCATGATCTTGTTATATATGTAATATTTATGTAATATTTGTTATAAACCTTATCGCATTTGAATGGAATGCGCTCAAATGCGACACGAAGTATTCACACAAGGAATTTGCTGAACCGCATTTGAGCGCATTCAACACTCAAATGCGACTAGGATTGTTATAAACCTTGTCGCATTTGAATGGAATGCGCTCAAATGCGACACGAAGTATTCACACAAGGAATTTGCTGAACCGCATTTGAGCGCATTCAACACACAAATGCGACTATGATTGTTGTAAACCTTGTCGCATTTGAATGGAATGCGCTCAAATGCGACACGAAGTATTCACACAAGCTAAAGTATTGTCGCGTCAAATACAAGATAAATTTGTTTGTCCCCAATAGAATCATACAGTATTAAAACAAGCACATGCTAAAGACAAATGATATTAATGAACTCGATCATAAATGCTTCGAGGTAGTAGTGTTAGAACAACTTGCTGAACTTGAGATTACACTAGGAAGCCGAGTAGTGTTTGGAAGCATGGATGGACAATTCAAACGATTATGACCGATGCTTCCGCATCTGCTACACCTTGTGCGAATTACATCTTCACCCACGGATGGCCTTCTTTTTTGACCTTTTGGTCGACCAGCAGACCGCCCCTCCTTCTTGGGAGGAAGCACTTTCATAGGATTCTCGTTCACTTTCCATTCTGATTGATGACCAAGTGGATATATCGACTCACCCCATGCCAACTTAAGTGACTCGTTGGTGTAGTAGCGATGCACCCACCTATAGGCGTTATCCATCCTATGTTTGGAAGCAACTTTGCATACGTGTTCACATGGAAATTGGGCTAGTTGCCATTTCCTGCACGTACATGTTCCTGCATTTAAATCAACAAGTCCACCCTTAACCCGATCACCGATTTGAAAGGTGTGATTATCCACAGGGAAATATGAACAACGTATCGCTGCCCCTACACGCTTTATCATCTTTTCTTCCGGCTTCCTTGCCAAATAGGCCACACGTTCTTCTACAGAAACATATTAATCTCGTAAATAATTACGTATGTATAAATAAAATAAAATAAAATAGAATACACGTTTATAACCTGCTTCTGTATGTCTCTCGTAAAACCATTTTTGTAGTGTCATGCGTATGAACTCAACCAACATTGTGATTGGTAGACATCTAGCCTCCACCATTAACGCGTTGAATGATTCTGCGACATTCGTCGTGATAATGTTATACCGACAACCACAGAAGAATGCACGGGACCATTTCTCTTTTCCAGCTTGCAGTAAATATTCGGCAGCACCGGAATGTAGTGAACGAAGTGTTGCAAAGGATTCCTCAAAATCAGATACCCGATAGGATTTTGCACATTTCCAAAACGCCTTATCTATCTTACGAATTCCACAAAATTTGGCCTTAACATTTTGTTGCAGATGACGAGCGCACGCCCCGTGAACAGCATTAGGAAAAACCAAACTAACTGCATGTATAATGCTTTGGTTCCGATCTGATATAATGGCTAGATCTTCAACATCATTCAGACACTCTTTCAATTTATTGAAAAACCAGAGCCATGATTCATTACTTTCTTTCGGTCCAACTCCAAATGCAACAGGAAAGATCATTTTGTTCGCATCAATACCAACTGCAATGTATAATATGCCGGGATATTTACCTTTTAAAAAAGTTCCATCAACGGCAATGACAGATCGAATATGTAGTTTAAAACCTCTCAATGATGCACCCATAGCCATAAAGAAAAATCTAAATTGATCATCATCATCTGTCTCGATATGTGTCACGGTACCCGAATTTGTACTTTTCAACATCTCACAGTAGTCCGGCAACAACATGAACGATTCCTCCGACGAACCACTTTGTGCTTCCAATGCCCAGTGTCTTGCTCTCCAAGCTTGCATATAAGAGAGATTAACGGAAAAATCTCGTTCAAAATCGAAAACAATATCCTTTGATCGATGCACCCGATTTTCCAAATCAAACCTGCTTCGGAGTAGTATCCCTACAACACGTTTCCCCGCTTGCCTATGGTGCGGACATATCTGATCTCTCCCACAAGCGTGCATGTCCATACCATCTATTCTTGAAAGCCTGAACAAATTAGAACCTAGAATGACGATCCCTCTAGCCCTCCATTTACATTTGCCCACATCCTTACATTTCACATCAAACAAAGACTTGTTTGATTTGTAAACCTTCCATTCAAACGAATTTTCAATTGCATATTTTCCAAGTGAATCTTGCAATTCAACTTTGTTTGAAAATATATCATTGACCCTCAAAGTAGTACCTCCGTTTGATTGTTTAGGTGCAATCATATTCACGGGCGCATCGCATGGCTTTGGACACCATCGAAACGGATCAGTCATCCTTTTCATTCTATCTTCATCGCCATCCTCATATGGGATACGTTGGACGCATTCAGATTGCTTAACTGTTTCATGAACACTTTTAAAAGGAATTTCATTCTGAGTGGTATCTTCATTCTCCACATTGTCACCATTATCGCAACAATAATCATTATCATAATGCTCATCATAATGATCATGATTATCATTATTCATATAATCATCGATACCATTTCCACAATCGTTGTCATCCTTACCATGTATAGGAGCATCCAGTTCGATGGTGGGATCATTACTTACTACTTCCGTTGGTTTACTTTGACCAACATGTCCATCCTTGTTAGGTCACAATGCTGAAGCTTGTATTGTTCGCATGTTTAGAGTAACATACAATGGAATCAAATCAGTCGGATTCATTCGGTAATACTCTATGAATCCCATGACATCTTCATCGTCATCAATATCTGCTATCCCACCATGCAGTTTATTTGGACCATATGTCGCCTGCATGGCCATTTGGAGATCATACGAGGTTGAGTCAACGCGAAGTGCACCATAAACTTTCTCTTTCAACTTTTGCAAGTCAATATCTGTTGGCAAAACCAACAACTTCGCTTTACCACCCACGTATGTCATAACAGTTCCTTCTGTGGTCCACAGTCTGTTCCAAGATAAAAAAAACACGTACACCTCTCTTTGGTTGACATACTTCTACATTTAGTAAAATGGACACGTGATCAAAACATAATAAAGCCAATTCATATGTAAATGATGCTCAAATGCGACATGATACACCAAAATGCGACTCAAATGCGACATGATACACCAAAATGCGACTCAAATGCGACAAGCTATACCAAAATGCGACGGCCAAATGCGACATGCTACATCAAATGCGACCGCCAAATGCGACCGCAAATACGACATGGATATGAATGCGACAAGCTATATGTTAGTCCTTGTCACATTTGATTCTCTGTGTCGCATTTGAGCATCAGAATGCGACACATCGGGAGACAATGGCGGAATCGGAAAATGTCAAGATTCAAGCAAATGTATTCGCATACCAACTGTGTATTTCTAGTAATGTGAATGAAAAATGAAGGAATGATACTTACATGAATTTGAATGGGGTATGGATGTCTTTAGATCTTGGGTTGAGTTGATGAATTTTGCTGTGAGAATGTGAAAGTAAATGAAAGGGAAAGAGGAGATGGTTGTTATATGAGAACAAGGGTAGTTTTGTCCAAAATGGGTTTATTTGTCTAATTTGGTAAAATGAAAGGAAGGTGGGTTAGATATGTAAAGTGGGGTCCTTCATTGGGTTAGATTAGTAATTATCCCTTTTTTTACTCTCTTAATTTTCTCTCTTCAGTGGTTAAGTACTGAGCAATAAGTATATTCTAGAGCTTACGTCCGTGCCATGATAGAAGCGGGAATATCTCAATTGAGTGGATATCGAATGTAAGTACGTATGTTTGGGATAAAATTTGCGGAAACGAAATTTCATTGAATTCAAAAGGAGGTTAATAACATCTTATGGAATAGAAGATAAAATAAAAGACAAGGATAAAGACTACAAGTGCAATCCTCTCTCTCATGCTACTTCAGGAAGCTTCAGGTTCTTCCACTTCATAAGTGTCCTCAATCTTGAGAACTTCTTCTTTAGCTCATCCTGATCCGTTGTAGACTTCACCGTTCAAGGAACAAGTCGAAGGCTTCATCTGATGAGAAGGATCTGGATCACTTATCTTTCCAGCTTCGATGAGATCTTGAATTTCATGCTTCAACCTCATGCAAGTACTTGTTTCGTGACCATATCTCTGGTGGAAGTGGAAGCAGCCCCTGCGTTTGGCTAACTCAGTGGTTTGACCTCCCGTGGCTGGTAGAGGATGAAGTATGTCATGCATTCGTAGACCCTCCAACACTTCAAATAAGGGTTGAGTGAAAGTGGAGAACTCCCTTCCCTCCCCTCTATACTGAGCGGGTGATGGAGGGCGAACAACCCTGGCAATCTCATGTCCCCGATGGTGTGGATCTTGTTGTGTTCGTGAAAAATAGTGTGAGGCTACCCTTAGTGGAGTGAATGTTTGTGGGGTAGATTGTGACGCGAACTGGAACATAGGTTTCTCTACAGCAGCTTTCGGGATTTCCGCAACCAGCGACTCACTCAGGACCTCCCGGACCAACCTTTTCAGCTCTATCTTGAATTCATCTGAAGCAAGGATATCGGGAAGAACTCGCTCGATTTCTGCTCTGAGATTGAAATCTCCTATCATCCCCTGGGAACTTTCAACCCCATTATTTTTAGCAGCCTCCGGATCATTAAGAGCGCGTTTGAACTCATCAGAAAAGATGTATTTGGCTAAAGCCCCTTGCACACGGCTCTCAAGATTGTGGTTTGAATTGCTGGACTGGGCCATGAGTTGTGTTTCTAATAAGGAAAGAGAAAGGATCGGTGAGTGGAGCTTTTTAGGCATTATGAATTTTGATGATGCGATGCACGTGTGATGCGAATGCCAGAGCTATTTACTTGTGCCTCCTATCGATGGATGTATGATTTATGCATGATTTGTGGTGTGCACTTTATTTCTTACAACATAAAAATGATTTTGAATAGAGCTAAACTCCCTTTTTACCAGAGCTGTCGGCAGCGCTTCGGTCGTCTGTGCTGACTTACCTGTTTGGAAGTGCGGATGCCCGAAACCATTTCAACTGTTATACACACATTAGTATGAACCCTACGAGTCTACTATGCAATGCTTTATAAGATGTACAATGTTGAATGATGCTCGACACGACTGACGCTTGTGAGATTGAGACGACCCTTATTGGTGTGTAAAATTCACTAGGACGCTAGGTAAATGAGAGTGTGCCCCGGTGATATTCATGACGGGTAAATATATTCGAGGGGTAGCGACATGAGTGGGGGGAATGACATACTTGGTACCTCGACACGACTCATGATCTAAAAAAAAAAAGACAACATAAGCGACTATACATGAGATGTATGTAAGGGATTGTCATCATCGGTGGTAATGACGTACTTCAAAGATACGGGGCGTTACACAGGCTGATGTGACGCTCATGGTACATCTGAGACTTAAAAAACCCATGATGAAGACGTGTGGGGCATGTGTCCATAGTTTACTTGGTGTCAATACCGACAGCAGGGAACCGCATTTCTGGGAAACACCAGCTTTCTGAAACAGGCCGACATACAGGGTGTGTCCTAAACTAGAAGTAAGTGGGATGTGACCACCCCACATGGGGCGTGGATCCATGGTTAGTAGACGTACCGACGGAACCTTAGTGTGCTATGCAGAAATTGGTAACACACGGGATGTGCCCTAAACAGGTTAAGGCATAAGGGAGACGCGAGTGACATATGTGATGTGCGCCAATTGTCAGCTTCTCTCGGAAAGCAACTATTACCATGATGGGTATCATTTGACGGGACAATGAACATGGAATACCCGATACTCGAGGTCCGAATAGGATGCATATGTCAACATACGAGGTATGTGCCAATTATCAACTCCTACGGTATGCCTTAGAGGTAGCCAAAAGGCATGATGGGAGTCACGCTTGATGTGCCCCCACGATTGACTTATACACAACTCACGAACGACGTGATGGCTTGATTTGGGGATTTCGACCGTTGCGGGGGAAATCCGACATGCTGGGTACGAGACACGAATAGGATACACATACGGCACACGTATTATCTAACCAACTTTGGACATAGATGAAGCACATAGATGACTCAAGAGGTACCTCCTAACCATATTGGAGGTGTCAGCTAGACACGACACCGACACGCAGGGTGCAGTTTAAGGATTAACTCAAGCTAGAGACACAAATACCTCGATGTATTCACGGATATTGGTGCGTCTGGTAGAATGAGAGGTGTCCCGATCCGATCGAGGTACCAATGAGATGCAAACGACGACTTACCTGGTATGTGTCAAAGGTTAATTTGTTTCATAGCGCAAACCAGACGACGATATGTTTTATGAGAATCCCTAAAGATCTTACGTGGATATTTATGACGTATGTGGTCCATTACTGATATTTGAGATACCAGCGATGACACACGGGGTAGGCGTCGATAGTTCGACTGGAATCTATCACTATGAACAAACTCAATGCTTGAGGAGCAACGAAGGCATAAACCAAGACCTTTGAGGTGAGTGCCAAATGTTGGACGCAGACGCGGTACGAACATCTCGATACTACTGATACGAACGAGACCCAAATAGCGATATATGGGGTAAATGTCTCGGACTCGTAAATAAGACAATTCAAAGTTTGGAGCATAGGGACAATGGTAGCATGATATAGGGGGAGTGTGTCGAGGAGTTGACAACATAAACAAACCGTTGTTTGAGGCGCACTCAAGACACGAGTGACGACCCATGGGGCATACGCCAAAAGTTCGACATGAGTTTCACGACATGAACAACTCAGTGTGTTGAGGTGTGAGCAGGACGCTCGAGACAGCCTATAAGGTATGTGCCAAATGGTACGACTTGGGCTTGGTGACATGAATCACTTTATATAAGAGGTACGCGCCAAAAGTTCGACTCGAACTTGTCGATACGAATGAGTCAACATTGGAGATGTAAGCGAGATGCCCGCGATGACATATATGATACTTGCCCCAGGTTCAACTTGAACTCGATGACACGAGAGACTCGACATTCGACATGCGAATAGGACATACCCAACAGCGCATGGGGTATGTGCCAAAAGCTTAACCCCGACTGGATGGTATAAATGACTCGGCCTTTGATACGTAAGCAATGTGTGAGGGATGACATACGGAACGCGTGTCAAAAGGTTGGTCTGGAACTTGATAGCCTAATGACATATTTGCGAACTACAAATATTGCCTACGACACGGTGACACGTCGGGTATGTTTTGACAAGGCTCAATGTATGACTAAAGCGCAAGCGTTGACATACAAGGTATGCACCAAAAGCTGATACGTGCTCGAACACTAGCATCACATGTCTGGAATACTGACGCATTACGATATATAGTGACATACCTGGTATGTCTCATATTGGTTTGGCCGTTTTGAAGATGCGACGGGGTGTCTCAAGAAGGTCAAGGACGTGCGGTTACCTTAGTATAATGATGCATCGATATACAAGGTACGACTGAGGGTGCCAATGGGGCGTGACGATGACCTACTAGCTAAGAGGTTAGTACAATGACGCATGGATTTATTAGATGTGACGAGGCGACATATAAGGCGCCAGTTGAAGTATGAATATGACGCGATGACTTCGTATGGAACGTGCGTCAGAGGGTCAATGTGAACATGGGGTCCGGACAGCGGGACGATGTAAATACAAGGGGGCACCATGACAACCCACGTGGCACCACTAAAGGTACAAATGGGAGGTGTGGACAACACACGAGTTAAGGGTTCGCTTCGGAGCTCAAGGTATTGCCCACGACTCTGAAATACGGAGGTGCTATGTATGGACTACCTCCCCAGATGCGGATGACGACAGGTAAGCGAGATTCGTGTGAAATAGTTGACTCGACCCTAAGGTACCGATCGTATAACAACGTAACTTTGGAGTATAGGTGCACGGTGCGCCGACATACGTGGCATGTCTTAGCGTACGAAGGTCATGATGACAACTTACGAGATAAGGGGCACGGATAATATAACGACGTAATTTGGAATCACATGGGCATTGTGTATAGCGTGGGGACATACGTGGGTATGTCTTGAGATACGAAAGGGAGGTGACGACGACCCGTGAGATTATGGTTCTATTTGAGTTCAAGGTGTTGAAACACCTTTCCACATAATTTTGATTTGACAAAATTGTTTAAGTATAATTAAAATATATTCTAAACACACTAAGTTTAAATACGTTGATTTATTCTACTAATGTGTTTGTTCAATGTTGAGTTAAATTGTTTATAAGACACAAGATTAAAAGGCTCAAGCCCAATACGGAAGTCAAAGCCCAAGTCAAACAGTTTAAGGCAACTCGGCCCGCGTATGTCAAAACGCTGTCGTTATGTACAAAACACAGCTTAGCAAGAGAAGGATCTAGAAGACCTTCAAGGAACAACTTCGGAACGAAGCTGCTGAGTTGATTCGACAAACAGTACAAGACAGCAGCTGGCTAAGAACAACTTCCAGACAAAGTATTTCTACTTTGGGTAAAGTTCAGAAGACACAGTATGCTGTCTAGTTGACATTACCATAAATGGAGAGACACTTTGCCGAGCTGACCAAAAGCTGACCAAGGACAGAAGATACTCAAATCTGATTGGCCGAGAGCTCTGAGCAAGTCAGGATGACAACGATAGGAAGTCATTTCCCTCCAACGGTTATTTCGAAATTCGAAATGACCGATGCCTCAGACGTCTCTATAAATAGTGCCATCAGTTGCTTCATTCTATAGAGAACTTGATCAAGCCATTACGCTGACCAAATTTCTACGCAAAGTTCTCTAAGCAAAAGCAAAGCAATCTTACACTATATTTCATATCTTTTGTGTAAAAGTCTAGAGTGATTATTCAATCATCTAAGGTGTCTTAGCAATCATTGTATAGGACAAACACTTATCATTTCTAGAGATTAGAAAGGAGAGGCTGAGTACTCGGTTATAGTACTCAGCGAGAGATTATGATTGAGTAGAGGTATAGAGGAAGGTACTCTTGTTATACTCAGTTGCTAAGATTGTAAAAGGTTTGATGCTCTACCGTTAAAGAGCTCAGTAGAGAATTCGAAATCTCAGAACGTGTTCCGGGGACAGGACGCAGGCTTGGAGGCCGAACCTGGATAAATCTGCTGAGTAACATATTTCTAACCTTTAACTCCTTTATATATTTATTGCTTGCTTAAACAAAAACTGACCAAGTAAAGAGGTCAAGCTGAGTTGTGCGCGTTGAATATCCGAGCTCAGGAATAGACTTTAAGTGTTATCTCCTGACTCAAGTAAAGAAACTGACCTAGTCACTAGTTGACTAAGCCAGTATCTTGTTATTCACTCAGCGCCACTGTCCAAACCTTTTTCTCACGAAAAAGAAGTCTGCCCTAGCTTAAAATTTTTGAATAGTTCCTAACACCCCCCCCCCTTGGAACTATACTTGTAATGTTATAAGGGACCAACAAGTGGTATCAGAGCTTAAAATCTCACTGTAAAAGGTTTAACCACCTTGAGCTGATCCCCACTATGGGCGAAAACAGCACTCGGTTTCTCCCAGGAAACCAAACAACTCAGATCTTACCTGAGGGGCTGTCCATTACTCGGCCTCCCCTATTCTTCGGGTCTAACTACACCTTCTGGAAGAATAGGATGAAAAATTTCATTCAGGCTACAAATATGAGTGCCTGGCTATCCATAGTCCAAGGTCCATTTATACCTGTCGAAGTTGTGGCTGGCCAAACAGTTGTTAAAGCTGAGGCCAAATGGACAGAGGATGATCTCAAGAAGCTACAAAATCATGCTTCGGCTATAAATATGCTTCACTGTGCGCTCGATGCTATAGAATATAATAAAATCTCAGGTTGTGAGTCGGCGCAAGAGATCTGGAAGAAGCTGGAGGTCACCTACGAAGGAACCAATAAAGTAAAGGAGTCTAAGGTGAACCAGCAGATGAGAATGTACGAGCTGTTCGAAATGAACAATGATGAGGGTATATCTGACATGAATGCAAGGTTTACCAACATCATCAATGAGCTTAAGAGACTTGGGAAGATCTTCACTGAGGAAGAACAAGTCAAAAAGATACTCAGGAGTCTTCCTAAAGACTGGCAAGCAAAGAAGACCGCTGTTGAGGAAGCTCAGGACTTAACCACCTACAAATATGACGAACTCATCGGCTCGTTGCTGACCCATGAGATATCAATGAAAAACTTCGAGGTGAAGGAAAAGTCTGAAGACAAGAAGCAGAAATCTCTTGTCATGAAAGCTGACCCCACTGATGGGAGGTCAACAGATGATGAGGAGATGGCTATGTTCACAAGGAAGATGAAAAGGCTGTTCAGGAAGAATGACAAATATTCTAAGAAGCCTTACAGAAAGTTTGATAAGTATAAAGCTGAGTCCATCGACAGCAAATACAAGAAAGACAACTCAAAGCCCATTACATGCTTTGAATGTCATCAAACTGGCCATATCAAGTCAAGCTGCCCCACGGTGAGGAAAGATAAGAACGGCAAAAAGGCAATGGTGGCTACATGGAGCGACAGTGATGAGTCTTCATCAACAGAAGCTGAGGCCACTGAGTCAGCGAAGATATGCTTCATGGCTGACGAACTTGCTAAGCCATGCGTCTCTGAGCATGCTGACCCCTCCATTGCATCTGATGATGAGGAGCAATCAAATGAGGTAATATCACTTTCCCAGCTCAGAAACGAAATGGGTAATGCCCTGAGTCACCTCTATACACTTGTCAAAAGGTGTAATAAGAAAATTAGAGCACTCAGCAGGCGCTGTGACGAGGTTGAAGAGGTCAAGCTAAGTGACCTCAGATTCCTTCTTCAGGACAACTCAACTTTGCATGATAATATGGAGATCATACATAAGTCTGTCTCTGAAGTCCAATCAGATTCAAAGAAACTGAGAAAGGACGTCACAAATATCCATAACCAACTAAAGGTTCAAAACAAAAGAAATATTCCTCTGAATGCTCAGTACTGAAGTACTGGTCAGCAGAGATGGAATCCCCAGCGGAATGTCCAGTGTGACTTCTATGGGAAGAAAGGACACACCACAAAGGTGTGCTGGCACGCTCAGCACTGGGGTGCTGACCAGTCAGTGAGAAATCCTAAACGGAAGGTCAGCTGTGACTTCTGTGGAAAGAATGGCCATACTGTCCAAGTATGCCGCCATAAAATAAAATATGATGCTTTACCTGTTGAACCTAACAAGCAAGGACCCAAAAAGAATTGGGTACCTAAAAGTAACTAGTTACAATGCAGGTAAGCCCGAGGTGTGCTGAGAAGTCAAAGATGTGGTATATTGACAGCGCATGCTCGAGGCATATGACTGGTGATGAAACTCAGTTCATCACATTTGAGCGTAAACGAGGAGGAAGCGTAAGTTTTGGAGACAACAAAAAGGGTAAGACAGTAGGGTCAGGAACCATCGGAGGTAATCCTACTATTGAGTCAGTCTCCCTAGTCAGCGGACTCAAATATAACTTACTTAGCGTAGCTCAGCTATGTGACAATGGGAGAAAAGTTATATTTGATGCTACTTGATGTAAAATATACGAGGGAAAAACAAATGAGTTAATTTTAACTGCCCCTCGGATTGATAATGTCTTTATGATAGACTTAGAGAAAAAGTTTTCAAAAACTGTATGCTTAGTTTCAAAGGAAGAAAATTCCTGGCTATGGCACAGGAGACTTGGTCATGTAAGCATGGACCTCCTGGCCAAATTAGCAAGAAAGCAATTGGTTGAGGGACTACCTGAACTTAGATTTGAAAAAGATCAATTATGCCACGCTTGCCAAGCTGGAAAACAAACCAAACAATCTTTTCATAGCAAAAACATTGTCTCAACTAAGCGTCCGTTAGAATTACTACACTTGGATCTCTTCGGTCCAGTCCAGCCGCTGAGTCTGGGTGGAAGAAGATTTTCCTTGGTCATTGTAGATGACTTCTCTCGGTACACTTGGGTCATCTTGCTGAGTAGCAAGGATGAGACCTTTGAGACATTTTCAAATTTGGTTAGAAAACTTGAAAATGATAAAGACCTAAAACTAGCTCACATCCGAAGTGATAATGGTGGAGAATTAAAAAACCAACAGTTTGTTTAATTCTGTGAAGCCAGCGGCATTGACCATAACTTTTCTGCTCCTAGAATGCCTCAACAAAATGGGGTTGTTGAAAGGAAGAATAGAACACTGGTTGAAATAGCCAGGACAATGCTAAGTGAGCATAGGCTTCCAAAGTATTTTTGGGGAGAAGCTGTTAACACAGCATGCTATATTCTTAATAGGGCTCTTGTTAGACCTATACTAAAGAAAAACCCCTACGAGCTTTGGAAAGGACGAAAGCCCAACATTGGATACTTTCGTGCCTTTGGCTGTAAATGTTTTATTTTAAACACTAAAGATAGCCTAGCTAAGTTTGACTCAAAAGCTGATGAAGCTATCTTTTTAGGCTACTCAACAAACAGCAAAGCATACAGAGTTTTCAATAAACGAACTTAAGTTTTAGAAGAGTCGGTACATGTTGAGTTCGACGAAACTAACCCTGCAGGAAGATATCTGCCGCTGACCGAGGATGATCCACACTCAGCACCCGCTGATCAAGATACAGCCGCTGAGTCATTCCTTCAAGGGCTGACCAAAGGTAAAAGTGAACCAAATATTGTTTTCACTGACCAGTCTTCACCTGCAGAGATTGTTGAAACACAGACAACACAAGACATCAATCTACCCAAAGAGATAAGGATTCTAAGAGGGCACTCAGAGAGTGCAATCCTTGATGCCGCTGAGAATACCCTGATGACAAGAAACCAACTTAGGAGGTACCTCAGCAATGTAGCCTTCGTCTCAGTTCAGGAACCGAAGAACTTCGCTGATGCTGAGGAAGATGAATTCTGGATGAGCGCAATGCAAGAGGAACTTGACCAATTCAGAAGAAATGATGTATGGGAGCTAGTGCCACATCCAAGGAGTCAGAAGACCATTGGAACAAGATGGGTCTTCCGCAATAAGCTGGATGAGCAAGGAAACGTAGTCAGGAACAAAGCAAGGCTTGTAGCTCAGGGCTACAGTCAGCAAGAAGGTATTGACTACGGTGAGACCTTTGCCCCAGTGGCAAGGCTAGAGGCTATTAGGATTTTATGTGCATATGCATCTTACATGAACTTTAAACTGTTTCAAATGGATGTTAAGAGTGCATTCCTTAATGGAGTTATAAACGAGGAAGTTTATGTTAATCAACCTCTAGGGTTTGAGGATCCTAAATTCCCAAACCACGTTTATAAACTCAAAAAGGCTCTGTACGGCCTCAAGCAAGCACCACGTGCTTGGTATGAGAGGCTGACCAGTTTCCTGCTGACTAGAAATTATGTCAGAGGCAAAGCTGATACAACCTTATTCATTAAGAGAAAGGGTAAAGATACCCTGCTGGCTCAAATATATGTTGATGATATTATTTTCGGTGCTACTAATGAGTCAATGTGCAAGGAATTTAGCAAGCAAATGCAGACTGAGTTTGAAATGTCTATGATGGGAGAACTCAACTTCTTCCTTGGACTTCAAATCAAACAAGGAAAGAATGGCATCTTCATCAGTCAAGCTAAATATGCCAAGGAGATATTGAAGAAATATGATCTTGAAAATTGCAAGCCAATATCCACTCTTATGGGCACTGACACTGTCCTCTGCGCTGACGAGAATGGTAAGTCAGTAGACAACAAGTTATATCGAGGTATGATAGGCTCTCTACTTTACTTAACAGCCAGTAGACCGGACATTCAGTTCTCAGTATGCTACTGTGCTAGATATCTATCTAACCCTAAGGAATCTCATTACATAGCTGTAAAAAGAATCCTTAGATATTTGCAAAGCTCAGTGAACGCAGGTTTATGGTATCCCAACACTCATGGTTTTACACTCGTTGGATACCCTGACGCTGACTATGTTCGAGACAAGATAGAACGGAAAAGCACCTCTGGAGGATGTCATTTCTTAGGAAGCTGTCTTGTATCTTGGTTCAGCAAGAAGCAGGCGTCAGTAGCCTTGTCTACCACTGAAGCTGAGTACATTGCTGCTGGTCACTGTGTTGCTCAAGTCCTATGGATTAAGCAACAGCTTGAAGACTATGGTGTTCATACAAAGACAATAGAGGTCAAATGCGACAACAAAAGTGCAATTGATCTATCAAAGAACCCAATTCAACACAGCAGGATGAAGCATGTCAGCATAAGACATCACTTCATTAGAGACCATGTACTCAAGGGTGAGATAAAGCTGACCTATGTCCCAACGGATGAGCAGCTTGCAGATATCTTCACAAAGCCACTAGCTCGTGAATAGTTCAGCATACTGAGAGAAGCCATTGGTATGTTTAATCCTCTTCAGTAAATTCCTGTTCTAAAATGTAAATTTATGCTGAGTGAATTACTATGCTGAATGAGTTATACAAATGCATGCTGAGTGATTGTTATGCTGAGTACTTAACATATCAATACTGAGTAAATATGCACACCGAGTAGTAAACTCAAACTGAGAAATCATCCTTTCATATACTACTGACCACTCAGAATATAAAACGCTTAGTGTTCTAAACGCTGAGTGTTAGATCCGTTGCATTAAATGCAAAAGCACGCGAATAGCCACCTAGGATGACGTATGCGCCGAATGTGTCATAAAAGCCAGGATCTTTGTTGGTTGACAATCCCAAGGCAAAACTGACACATGGATTCGATAAGATCCACACTTCATCGCTATAAATAATGGGTAAATCCCCATTCTTTATTTTCTTTACACTTACCGAATTCTTTGGCAAAGCATGCTCTCTCTCTCTAAGACTCTCAAAGCTTCCAAATCCTCTTTCTGATATAATGACTAGTGTTTCCGTCAACATCTCCGGTGCCGATCACCCTAAGACCAGCTCCGATGAACCCTCCAGGCAAACTTCTGTGCCTGAAACCACCAAGGTCACTACGCCGAGCAAAGGCAAAACTGGGCAAGCTACCTCCTCCAAAGGAAAACCGACCAAAATCAGAACCTATACCAAGGTATTTGATAACATTAGCGAATGGAAAGTAGACTTCTCGCGATGGGTTTCTGAGGCCTTCGTGACATCCGAACAACCCTTCTACGAATGGATATCGCAAAATGGATGGACCGAGCTGTTCTCCATTAGGGATCACACCTATCCTGACCTGGTAAGGGAGTTCTACCACAATCTCTTAGTCGCTGACGATAACCAGGACTACTTAACAACAGTGGTAAAGGGGAAAACGATTTTCATCAATCCCACCTATTTGGCGAATTTGCTAAAGTTGAAAAATGAGGGAGCAAAACTGAGAAGAACTGGAGATCAAGATGACACTAACTACGAAGTCAACTTTTGCAAGCCCCTTCGTCATCCTGGAGAAGTCTCAAGTTCATCCATGGGTCAGCACCAAAAGATGGCTCATTACCTGCTGACCTACTTTATTTACCCAAAGATAAACTGCACCAGCTCAGCGACAAATTTCGAGCAATGCTTTATATGGCATATGCTGACATATACGCCTATCAACATGCCAGTATTATTGATTGCTGGGTTCATAAGGAGCAATGGAACTCTCAGGCTGGGATCGCTCATTACCAGGATCCTCATTGATCATAAAATAGACCTAACTGATGAAGTTAAAGCTAGAGGATCTGAAATAACAGCTGCTTCGCTGAGGGCTTTGAAGTTCAATCAGCCACTAAAGAAAGGAAAAGCTGCTGCTGAACAACAAGCTGAGGAAACAGCTCCAAAGCAAAGCCAAAGGACAAAGGCTCCAACTGCCTGCAAGAGGAAAGCTGTTGTGACCTCTTCTAAGAAGGCTGAGCCTCAGACCAAGAAGTCAAAGTCAGCTGCTGAACCAGGTCAGGAAAGACCTAAGTCAGCTGAGAAAAGGAGCAGGCAAGAAGAGCCTGAAATTGAGGAAAGAACAAATGCTGATGAGCAACCTCAAAAGAAGCAGAAGTCTTCTACACTGACTCCCATTGATGCTATTCCTACTGACGTAATTGTTCCTAGTGATTCTCACTACACATAGTGTCTAGGAACTATAGTTGAGCATCAAGAAGATGAGGTGCATCTGGACGATCAGTTCATTGCACAAGTTGAGGAAGAGTTAGATGGTGATAGTGAAGAAGATGAAGAACAAGAAGTAGAAGGCAGTCAGGATGACGCTGAGGACACTGAGGAAACAGCTAGTGAGGTTGATGCTGAGCCAACCAATACTGGGTTGGCTGCTGAATAAGAACCTGACCAACACAATATTGATCAAGGATAAGAACCAGCTGACCAGCTTAATGCTGATCAAGAGGAAACTTCTCCCTCTCACTCAGGAGAATCTATACAAGCTGACGCTCCTCCTCCAAGAAGAAGATTAATCAAGGCAAGTCAGAAGTCTGTCATTGACACTCCTCCTCCAACTGTCCCTGACTTTGTTATCCAGAAACTGACCCAAGACCCTTCTAAACTCAAGCTGAAATTTTTCAGAAAGCAACCAACTTCTACTCCATCGGCTTCCCTTGAAAAGCAAGCCTCTGTTTCTTCACCAAAGGAACACGCCGACTTAAATGCTTATGCAAACTCAACAAGTCAAGTTGAGTCAATTCCTATAAATGCTGTCAATCCAAGCATTGTGCTGACTCAAAACATTCCTGCCCCAGTCAGCACAGACAGCATCAGAATTACCTCTTCTCCAATCAACACATCTGCCGATCAATCAACTCTACCAGAAACTCAAGTGCAGATTGGAACCACACTTCCAGTCACTGACCATGTGATTCCAATGACTCCTCTTCCAACCGGTCATACTGAGGCAACAAGGCAAGTTAATGAAGGCCCTCTTAGCTACTTGCATGCTACCGAGTCTGGAAAAAGAATCATCGACTCGGTGCAAACACTGATCAAAGACCTTCATCAAACCACTCAACCTGCTGCTGGATCTTCTACTGCTGAGACAACTCAGCTCTCCCATGTAACCCAGCTTCTCAACGAAGTTAAGGGATTCAAGGACTTGCTGAGTGTCATCGTTACCTTTCAAGCACAGCAAGCTAAGCAGGATTCCATCGCAAAGCTGGCTGAGATCCAGCTGACAATAGTTCAACATCTCAACGCTCTTCAGGAACAAGTTCAGACTTTGTCAGCTGCGAACACGCGCTATGCAACTTCTGATGAAGTAAAAATGCTCTTTGCTCAGCTTCACACTGAGCAAATCAAAACCAACGAGTAAATGGTCTCCTATTCTCAGTGCTCAGTGGAGCAAATTGGTGAGGCCGTTCGATTACTGAACTTGAACAAGCAAGAGATGGATACTGACGCTATGAAGCAAAGTGAAATGCTGTCTATCACCAGACAAACCTTCAATCATATACGTCACACCAATATTCAGCGTCAATACTACGACACATCCTTACTGAAGACTTTTCATCAAGTCATTGCTGGTCTAACCGATGCACTTACCTGGGTAGGAAAATCTCAAGCTTTCATAGTAAGCATGATCAGCGCTGCTGAACTTAATATACCTTCCGAGGTCTCAGATAATGGAGTTGCTATTTTTGATGGTGTCAATGAAAGCGCCGATAGACTTAAGGAGCTATCCACAGAACTGACCAGAGCCATCTTAACCGACGCCTTTAGGATTCCTCCTCCCGATGCTGACAAAACGGGGGAGAAAGAACAAGCTAGAACACAGCATGAGCATAGTCAGTCCAAGCAAAAGAGAAAGAAATAAAATTTAGGCTAGCTTAGTAATGCTATGTTTGTAGTCTCTATGTGTTATGTTTTTCCTTCTTTTGCTGTATACACTGACTACTTCTAGTAATATCAATACTTGCATCTTTTTATCCAAAAACTGAGTTATGAGTTATTATCTATGATGCTAAGTATTAAGTTATTATGTATCTTTAATTACATCAACCATGTTTAAATGCTTATAAAACTTGTTGATCGTACCTAATGCTGATAACATGTTTGACATTATATGTTTATATAACATTGTCTTATAAAACTCATTGAACAACAAATTACTCAGCGCTCTCTGAATGCTATAACTTCCGCTTAAACACTGAGTAAAATAGAATATGTTCCATGAGCTGACCTATATCTATAAACTGACCTCAGACATACTCGATTAAACCTTCAAATGTTTAGAGTAAAACTAAGTCAGTAGCTCAACCCTTACGGGGGAGTTTGCTAAGATATATTAGGTCAACTATCATGGGGGAGCTCAATGCTGAGTTCTTCGCTGAATAGTTTTGCCAACATCAAAATGGGGGAGTTTGTTGAAACACCTTTCCACATAATTTTGATTTGACAAAATTGTTTAAGTATAATTAAAATATATTCTAAACACACTAAGTTTAAATACGTTGATTTATTCTACTAATGTGTTTGTTCAATGTTGAGTTAAATTGTTTATAAGACACAAGATTAAAAGGCCCAAGCCCAATACGGAAGTCAAATCCCAAGTCAAACAGTTTAAGGTAACTCGGCCCGCGTATGTCAAAACGCTGTCGTTATGTACAAAACGCAGCTCAGCAAGAGAAGGATCTAGAAGACCTTCAAGGAACAACTTCGGAACGAAGCTGCTGAGTTGATTCGACAAATAGTACAAGACAGCAGCTGGCTAAGAACAACTTCCAGACAAAGTATTTCTACTTTGGGTAAAGTTCAGAAGACACAGTATGCTGTCTAGTTGACATTACCATAAATGGAGAGACACTCTGCCGAGCTGACCAAGGACAGAAGATACTCAAATTTGATTGGCCGAGAGCTCTGAGCAAGTCAGGATGACAACGACAGGAAGCCGTTTCCCTCCAACGGTTATTTCGAAATTCGAAATGACCGATGCCTCAGACGTCTCTATAAATAGTGCCATCAGTTGCTTCGTTCTATAGAGAACTTGATCAAGCCATTACGCTGACCAAATTTCTACGCAAAGTTCTCCAAGCAAAAGCAAAGCAATCTTACACTATATTTCATATCTTTTGTGTAAAAGTCTAGAGTGATTATTCAATCATCTAAGGTGTCTTAGAAATCATTGTTTAGGACAAACACTTATCATTTCTAGAGATTAGAAAGGAGAGGCTGAGTACTCGGTTATAGTACTCAGCGAGAGATTAGGATTGAGTAGAGGTATAGAGGAAGGTACTCTTGTTATACTTAGTTGCTAAGATTGTAAAAGGTTTGATGCTCTACCGTTAAAGAGCTCAGTAGAGAATTCGAAATCTCGGAACGTGTTCCGGGGACAGGACGTAGGCTTGGAGGCCGAACCTGGATAAATCTGCTGAGTAACATATTTCTAACCTTTAACTCCTTTATATATTTATTGCTTGCTTAAACAAAAACTGACCAAGTAAAGAGGTCAAGCTGAGTTGTGCGCGTTGAATATCCGAGCTCAGGAATAGACTTTAAGTGTTATCTCCTGACTCAAGTAAAGAAACTGACCTAGTCACTAGTTGACTAAGCCAGTATCTTGTTATTCACTCAGCGCCACTGTCCAAACCTTTTTCTCACGAAAAAGAAGTCTGCCCTAGCTTAAAATTTTTGAATAGTTCCTAACACCCCCCCCCTTGGAACTATACTTGTAATGTTATAAGGGACCAACACAAGGTACCAGTCATAATCTTGAGATGTGTTGGCTAAGGCGTAGCGAGATATATGGTATGGCTTGAGGCATAAGTAAGACGTGTATGAGACATGTGACGAATGGTTAATTCGAGTCTCGAGGGAACTAATACCGTGATAATGTTTCTATCGATATGTTGTCGGCGACGTGGCGACACACATGGTGTGTCTCGAGTCGACCATGCAGAAAGTGAACGAAATCTTCCCCACGATGCGACTGTTATGACAAACGAGGTATGACCACCAAGAAGTTTGGATCCGGCAAGGATGCATATCTAACGAACAGTATTCCTAACTATGATAGAGGGAGGCGGAGTACGTCGTGACACATGGGACATGTCTCCGGATGACTTAAACACGGTGGCAAAGACGCATGTGATATGTCACGATGCACAGGGTATACCCCCTAATGGTATAAACAGGACGATAAAGATGTGTGCGGCGTATCCCACACAAAATATAACACGATGATGATATAAGGAATACCTCAAGGTCTAAAGGTGCTCCTCTAGACTAATATATGAGACGCATCATAACATGCATGGTAGACCTTTTGACGGGCATGCGAGACATGGTAAAGACGTGCGAGATACATTGTGATATACGGGGTATGTCTTCTGTTAGGCATCTAGCAAGGCGAGAGCTCAGGTTTTGATATACGGGGTATGGCTCTAGACTAGTGTATCTGATACGGAAGACGCATCTGTGACCTATCGCGATGTAAGACCTTGACAATACCCGGATGTACGCGATGCATGGCGGCGCATCGAGTACACGTCCTGACTAGCGTATAGCTGATGTGATGGAGACGCACGAGACATTTCACGATATGGAAGGTGGGACGAGGCAAGGACATATGGGATACATCACGGCCCAAATGGTATGCCTCTCGTCTAACATATATAACATGGTGAAAAAGCACATGATACGCCATGACATATGGGGCGTGAAGCTCATACCCCTTGTTTGGTGTAAATGATGAGGCGAAGATGTACATGATGCGTTATAACACACCTAGTACGCCTTCTAACCGGTGTATAATGACACGGTAGAGACACAAGGAATGGGTCACCATATACAATGCATGACGGGAAAAGACCTATGGGATACGTCACGACATAACAGGTACGCCTCTTGATCGGTGTTTGAATGATTAATGGAAGATGCATGGGGTGCGTTACGTCCTATGGGGTTCGACCAAGTAAAGACGCAAGGAATACATCACCACATGACAGGTGGGACTCCTAACGGGTGGAAACGCGATGACATGACGCAACAAGGACATAGGGGATACGTCACGAGAGAACAGTACGCCTCTTGACAGGGTAAGGACATATTGGAAGTGCCGTGACATACGGGGTATGCCAAAATAAAGGCGGGGGGGATATGACATAAGGGTTGTACCTTTTGCCTAGTGCGTATGAGGTACACTACCATACGTACAGTATGTTAAGGCGAAGACACATAGGATACGTCACGACATAATGGACATGCCTCCTAGCTAGCATACAAACGACACTGTAAAGGTGCACGAGCCATGCCAGGGACATATAGGATACGTCCCAAAACATAGGTACGACAAGGGAAATACGTATGGGATACGTCACGACATAACTGGTATGCCTCCTGATGAACACGCGACGCTGGGGTCGACTCTTTCTCACATTCCTAATAAACACGTCCTAAGTCTACAAAACCTAGAATGGCCGCACGCAATTCGGTTAGCACGCGACACTCTATATGGTATGACTGCAATGATTCGTTAAGCATAGGATGCATTATGACTTAAATCTGACTCGACTGATGTATAACCAGATATAAATCCATACGAACCAACTAGTTAGCGAAAATCGTACATAATGCATAATTAGATCGCAATAAGAGAAAGAAAACGTTAGATAACAATCACAATTCTCACATCATCTCTCTTCCATCCTTATTCCTCCACACACTTGTTGGTCCAAGTCTCTTTCCTAGGATTTTGGTATGGGCTCACATTGCGGTCCAGAGGACGTGTGATGTCGTCGATTATTGCAGAATAATAAATCATTCATCAAACAATACAATTCGCTCTGACGTATCGGCGTTTAGTGACTAAGATATCGACCAAATTGGATTGTCCTTTCGAATAACTCGTCTTTTGTTATTTCACGAGATGCATTAGTTCGGGTTTTGACTCCCTTTGAGCGTATCTCAGATTTAGACGTGATACGAGTTATTCTTTTGGTTCAATCGTTCGTTATTGACAATGATTCGTTCCCTTTTATTCGCGTGGGTTCGTGTCTTGATTTTTGGATTACGACGGGATCTTTTGGATCTGTCGAGAGACGCAACCACGTGTTTGTTTAGTGATGATATCACTTTTGGATTTTATTTTAGGGAACGGACTCATCGCGTAACGTGTATGTTTCTAGCGTAAAAAATCCGCTTGCTCGTTTTGGCTACGTGCAAAGACGGTGAGTCTTATTCGAACGCACGACAATCTTTTGGCTAGCAACAACTCTTTATTTCTTCCAATTTACGGGATATAACATCCTAGCGTGGTTATAGAAAATCAACGTTTCGTTTAATCGCATGTTTATTCGAAGCAGGGATATTACCGCTCTTTTCACCTAGGCACGAACTAAGCAAACACGCAGGCCGGGCCATATTTCTTGTAGTTTTGGTAATGGTCGAAATGATCGAGCCATTAGTCAAACCGACAGTCTCGTCCATATGGTGCAATCATGCGGTTTCTTAGCTTAATTCTGCTTTGTGATTTTAAACGGCGTATATACCAGTTCGAGGCACATATTTAACGACATTGGTTCATTTTCTTTAACTACTCTCGGGATTGACATATATCGTAGATACGGAATGATTTTGGTCGTTTTTATTTTCTTTTATTTTTTAGTCACTTTTGCTGATACGTCCATTTCTCCTTAGAACAATGCAAGGTGTAACGTAAGAGCTCGTTTTTTATTCAGAAGGGACGGGCCACGTTTATGAAACTCTTTACATTACAACATGGTCGTTCAAAACAGAAATGTTCTTCGTTTTCGTTTTGTCATAATCTCGCTTTATCCAAACGTATTTAAAGTATGTGAATAACGACTATCGTTAATATAGTCTTTTGAATCGAGACAAAACTATCCTTAATACCAAACCGACTTGTACTAATACGTGCTTACGTTATAACGTATTTCCTGAACATGTGCCTTCTTCGGGACACGAAAAGGGACCAGGCGGGTCACACAAGTTCATTCATATGAGATGACTAAGTCGTCTTTAGTTCGAATCGTTTTGATGTTTTGGTGTAGTTTATATATCGGTTTAAGAGTATATATTAACGTATCGTTTCATTTTCTTTACATATTTTAGGATTAGACACGTATCATGGCAATTTGAAAACACGAATTGATTCATTCATCACGTCAAAAATAGTAACGGGTAATCCTATGGAAACTTCTAAGGCTACTATATGCTGACATGGCTGATCGCGGGACCTCACAGGACTGCACAAATTCGCCCCTAACGAATGGATGGGGACCCTTTGGCGCCTTACTGCAAGGGGGAACTTACACTAGCCTCTTTCGAGCGACGAATGGACTCTCAATAGAGGTTTCGCGGAAATTACCCAAAAGGTTTGCAATAATGCTTATGAATGCATACGAAAAGAAATAATACGATCCGTCCCCGTTATGGGCTTAATACACGCCTTCCGGAATCAAATTTCTCGCTTCCCCAGCAGAGTCGCCACTTGTAGGTGCCGCGGCTTCGCCCGGGCGAACCGGGGGGTGGACACCGTTGACGACAGATGCTGTGATTGGCGCCGAAAGCAACCAATCGCGGAATCAAGCTGCTCGGTAGGGCCGGAGCTCGAAGTATGGAAGAGTCGCCACCCACGAATGGGAAATGAACACCGATCCCTTGCGGGAGACCGGTGAGGGTTCGGGAAACTTAGGTACGAGCCGAGAAGGCTAGCTCATTTCCGGAGAAAGGCTACTAGGCACCTCAACATCGCCCGGTTATGAACCACCGGCCTCCTACTTAGCATGTTAGGCGCTAACGGACTAATCGCATATTTCTTTAAGTTTAAAATTCATTTGAAACCTTTTCTTTCTCGTTTTGAAAACCATTTTGAGCATATATTATTGAAAGCCATATTAGTAAAGAATCACCCATTTACATGAATTTAGAGTATATGGAAGAAAGAGGGAGATATAAGGAAGAATTAATTTACTTACAACGTGAGTTGTGTCTTAAGCCATACATTCAATCTAAACTAATCTCACTCCCCGAAAAGAAAGTTTATTTACATGGTTCGTGCCTTAATCGCCGTTGGAACGATTTAGGCACGTTTCAAAACCCCGTGGATTTACCTGATGTTCACTCGAATCGTCGTTGGAATGATTTGAGCGTTTGAAAACGTGAAATAAGGAGTTTTAACCAAAAACGTGATTAAGCATACAAGTCCATTTATTTTTGTGCAAAATCGTTTAGTTAGGAAAACGATTCAAAACTCTATTATTTACAAGGAAAACGATTTTAATTACAAGGTTCGCTTAATCCGTCGTTGGAACGGATCAAGGTTTTAAAACGTGGGATTTTAGAAAGTCGTTTGAAATGGCAAAGAACTAAAAACCTTTTATTTACATTAAGCACATCTAGAAACCTTTAGTTTAAATAAACAAATTGAACTCTTTTTTATGGTTTATTTTTCCCTTTTCACTCAATTAACTCCATTTGAACATAATTACAACAACTAACAAATTAGACCCAAATTCACCCAACCAAAATACTTTTAAAACATATATATATAGGAAATTCAAAAGGAGAATAAATATACATATTTATATAAATATACATTATAGTAAAAATAATAATAATACTTATAGATCGAAGATTAAGATAAGAAAAATAATAATAATATATATACAAGAGTTATTAATAAGTAAAAATGGTAATAAATATACTACTAGATATAATATACTTGTATTCTAATTGGAAACCATGTAAAGATAATGGCTAAAGCCCATAAATAAGAAAACTATATTTAACCCCAAAATAGTTTTTATACATAATAAATATTTAGGAAATAACCCCCCGTACACAATAATTAATCTAGTTTAAATGATTTTTAAAGGAAGCATATATATATACAAATATCTTTACAAAACCAAATTAATGTAAATTATGCCCAAATGTACAAAATAAGTAAATACATAAATAAATATTAGTTAGATACCCTCAAAAATAATTTTAATAAATATACTACATAACTATACATATATATATAAAGGACCAAATGTCAAAAAAGTTAAGAAAAAGGCTTAAAAGGGGATTTTTAAAATTCCAGGAGCTTTACCGACGGCAAATCCGTCGGTAAACTGTCTTTAGTGACAGAAATAGCAAAGTTTCAGAAACAGTCTCTATATTTTCCAGATTTATTAAAATACTTTATATCTAACCTATTCTACCATTTTGGTCCCTGAACTACCCAAATCGGGTCATAGTCTATAACGGAGTATCCCAAAACGATGTTTTATTTCAAAAACGTTAATTTAAAAAACTTTTCTAAATTCTATATTTACAACGTTTTAATCCTGATGATCCGCGAAGCCAAAACGGGCCGAATCATAAACACGGGCCCAATCTACACTTAGACCCATGGTCCAAGATCAAACGGGCTCCGAATAAAGGAAGCGGGTAAAGCGAATAACCACCCCGACATCCTAAACGGAGCATTAAAACTCCCACTCAAACACGTTTGTTGCCACGTAAGGGACGTGGCCTAGAAGGAGTAACCGCCCTCGGCGGTTACTTCAGAACACTTATAAAAAGACATGAGGCCAGAGGGGGAGGTATGTTCATATTTTTCCAGCAATACTATTATCAATTTACCAACCCTCCTACAAAAACTGACTTGATCGTCGGAGAGTTTTCCCGGAGATCCTGTCTCCGGTTCTGTTTTGCAGGTAACTACGGTGGAGATCATCTAATCGGATCCAGCAAGTTATCATTGGTGCGGTGAAGGTGGACCTTTTTTACCAACATTTGGTTAAAGGTACACAAAGAACATGTCAGAACCATCACGAACGACCGGCGTGGTGGCTGCTCCTCAACAACCTGTTGTCATCTCCACACAACCATCGACTACTGCCACCATATCTGCGCTTCCACAGCCATCTCGAGAGCCAAATCAGATAGGTCAGAGTAGTCGCATGAACCCACACAGCCACCCAGGCAACTACTCGAATTACGATCCTAGTATGACGATCCATCCGACCTGGCAAACATCCCAACCGACGTCGGGAATGCCAGGAATCCTTCCGCTACGACAAACGGAGCCCTTTGTTCACGGATATTCAGAGTTGATGACGTCTGGGGTGAATACGTCTGGACAGGAGCACACTTGGAACTTTGATCCTATAACTGGACGGCGGCTAGAACCACGGCGGGAACAACTTTCAACACCAATTGGCGGGTGGATGCCACCTAGAGTTCACCAGCAGCGGGTGGAAGTGGATCGGCGAATACCCTATATTGAATTGGAAGATCAACTGCGGAGTATGATGGAGCGAATGGGGTACACACCAAGGGCGAGAGCAGAGGTGCAGAGCCCTTCGCTCCATCGTTGCGGGAATTTATTCCAGATCACAGGATAAAAGCGCCGGCGATACCTAAATACTATGGGGACCCAAATTCTGATCCTGAAGCACATGTCAGGAACTATAGAGAATTAATGGATGTTGCAGGAGCGAGTGAAAGCATAATTTGCAGATTATTCTCGACCACTTTGGTCGGAGCGGCATCTGATTGGTTTCGGTCTTTACCTACTGAATCCATTCACAACTGGAATCAATACAGTCGTGATTTCTGTGCAAAGTTCGTGGGCTGTAAAGCAGCGGATGTGACGGATAGGCAGCTGAAGGAGATCAAACAGAGAAATTATAATTCCCTAAGGGAATTTGTTGTCGCATTTAATGATATTCTGGTGCGGTTACAGAACCCGGATATAGTGAGCATTCGCAACATCATAGCGGATGGAACCACGGATTGGAGCATGCGGGAGGAAATCATCCGAAACAAGCCACGCACCGTGGCTGAACTCATGAAGATAGCAAAAGAATTCATGGAAGTGGACGACGTTAACAGGGAGCATAGAGCTCAAACAATGTGAGAAAGGGAGGCGGCTAGATACACTTCAGATGGTCGACGGCATCAAAACCAAACACATTACAAGGATAATTTTGTTCGAAAGGGCAATCGTTCCTCTCAAGGGGGGGGATACCAAACACCATTGAACACGACTCGTCATGAGGTGCTACTTTGGATTGAGAAAAGCCCCCTGAAAAAGGATGTGCAGTTTCCTGAGGTCAAGGGACGAACCAATTTGGGGAGATATCCTAACAAATATTGCAGGTTCCACAGATTGAATGGCCATGACACAAACGATTGCTATGAATTGAAGAAGGAGATTGAAAAGCTGATCGAGAGAGGCAAACTGAGTCAATTCGTAAGAAAAGAGGCGAGTGACGAGAAAACAACGCTCCCGCATGAAGTGGATGCAAGGCCAGAAAAGAAGCAGAAAAAAGGGGTGATAAACGTGATAGCAGGCGGGATCTATGAGCCTCCAACAAAAAGGGCTCGCCGTGAACAGCGAAAAAGCAACACACATAGGGGGGATGCCCTCAATTACTCATTTGCGCGAATCACTGAGCCACATGTGGATGCTTTGGTGATTACAATGGCCGTAGAAGGATGGGACGTTAAGCGGGTCCTTATTGATACATGCAGTTCTTGTAATGTTATTACTCGGACTGCATTCAACAAGCTGTGAATTAATGACGAACGAGTGGAACATACGTTCATGGATGTAACTGGTTTTGGAGGTCAATCATCTCAAACAAGTGGACAGGTGGTGCTGGAGGCAGAAATGGGTGATAAGAATCTAAAATGGTGAGGTGATCTAGAATTCACAATTATCGACTCCCATTGGCCTACAACATAATTCTGGGGCGTCCATTCCTATCGGAAACGGAATCGCTCATATCAATGAAGCATTTGGCGTTACATTTGCCAACACACCAAGGGCGAGTCATAGTGGAAGGTGATCAACTTGTGTCTCAACAAGCCTATACATTGTCACTTGAACCAAGACCAGATGAAGAGGATAAAGTTGATGAGAAGTTGCCGGCGGAAGCATTGGGAGAAACGGAACTATTCGCCATCTCAAATGACAAGAACGTACGAATAGCGGCAGGACTCCCAGAAGAAACGAAGAAAGCCATTACCGAGGTGTTGATCCAATGCGAGTCGGCATTCGCAGCTCCAAATGAAGTGCTGAAGGGAATAAGTCTAGACATAGCAACCCATCGTTTGAATGTGGACAAAGGTGCAACCCCAGTGCGACAAAAAAAAAGAGGACACGCTCCGGAGAGGCAAAAGGCGATTGAAAAAGCTGTGGCGGATTTGCTAAAATCAGATGCAATTCGAGAAGTCACCTATCCGGAGTGGCTAGCCAATGTGGTGCTAGTCAAAAAGCCAAATGGAACGTACCGAATATGCGTCGACTTCAAAGATCTGAATAAAGCTTGTCCGAAGGATATGTATCCGCTACCTAACATTGATATATTGGTAGATGGGACGGCCGGATTTGAAGCTTTATCGTTCACCGACATGAAATCCAGTTACCATCAGATACCCATGGAGAAGGCGGATGAAATCAAGACATCATTTATAACTCATCAGGCAACTTATTGCTTCAAGGTGATGCCCTTTGGACTGAAAAACGCGGGAGCAACATATCAGCGGATGATGAACAAGATATTTTCAGACAAGTCAGGCGAGAACTTCTTGATCTACGTAGATGATATGATCATTAAAAGCAAGAAGATGCAAGACCATCCGCAGGATATTAAAGAAATCCTGGAAGTGCTGATCAAATATGGCCTCAAATTGAACCCAGAAAAATGCACGTTTGGAGCAAGAGCAGGAAAATTCCTGGGTTTCATTGTTAGCGGCAAGGGAGTTGAGGCGAATCCGGAGAAAGTAAAAGCGGTGATGGAGATGAAAACACCGAGGAGCGTAAGAGAAGTACAGAGACTGAATGGGCGATTGGTGGCATTAGGGCGATTCATATCATGCTCAGCTAGGAGATGTCTACCTTTCTACAATGCCATCAAAAAATCTAAGTCCTTTGAATGGACGCCGGATTGTCAAGAGGCATTTGAGGGTATAAAACGATTACTATGTTATCCGCCCTTAATGAGCAGGCCAGAGGATGGAGAAGATTTATTTCTTTATGTATCCGTCACCAGTATGGCGATATGCACTGTGATGGTGCGAGAAGAAGAAGGACAACAATATCCAGTGTACTATGTGAGCAAAGTCTTGAAGGATGCAGAACTCCGGTATTCGAAGTTAGACAAAATGGCCCTCGCGGTGATAACCACGGCGGCTAGATTAAAGCCATACTTTCAGGCGCATACTATCATTGTGAGAACTGGTATTCCAATGCGAAAGGTACTGCAGAAACCTGACGCATCCGGCCGATTGATGGAATGGTCAATTCGCTTAGGAGAATTCGATATTCGCTATGAAGGAAGACCAGCACTAAAGAGTCAAGTACTCGCCGATTTCGTGAATGAGTTCACGTGGGATGATGACGAATGTCCAGAGGCACAAAAAGAAGAGTGGAGCATGTTCACAGATGGGGCATTATCCACAGAGGGAGCTGGACTGGGAGTCGTCATCAAAGGCCCGGAGGTTATTCGCATGTACTATGCGGCAAAGTTAACTTTCGAAACTACCAATAACGCCGCAGAGTATGAGGCAATGATATGCGGATTGAAGTTGCTTAATGAACTTACGCCAGAAAGAGTGGTAATCTACAGCGATTCTAAACTTATGATAAATCAGATCACAAAAAATTATCTGGTGAAACAGGAGGATCTAGTAAAATACCATAAAGAGGTCGGCAGATTGACGCAGGAGTTAACACGCAAGGGAGTCGTTTGGGAAATGGTGCATGTTCCGCGGGGCCAAAACACAAAGGCTGACGAATTGGCAAAAGCAGCGGCGAGTAGAGAACCATGGAGTCAAAAAGCATGCGATTTGGAGATAAGATCGGCACCAGCGTTCGAAGTCGATCAGATTATGGTCATCGAAGAACTGGTAGATGATGAAGATTGGCGGATGCCCATTCGCCAATATTTGGAACAGGGAGATTTGCCGGTTGATAAAAGCTTAGCCAGAAAGCTAATTGGGCAGTCAGCGAGATACTCAATTCGAGATGGAACTTTGTATCGGAAATCATATACATGTCCATGGTTGAAATGCATTAGCCGCAATAAAGGAGACTACGTGCTGGGAGAACTACATGAAGGAATTTGTGGCGCACATGAAGCCTCGGCGGCGTTGGCAAGAAAGGTTAGGTTGATGGGATATTACTGGCCCAAGGTGGTGGATGATTCCCAGAAGATGGTTGCGGAATGTCGCAGCTGTCAAATCCATGCGAATGAAAAGCATGTTCCCGGAGCCGAACAAATCACTATAATGACGGCATGGCCATTCGCAACATGGGGAATCGATATAGTGGGCCCATTCCCAGAAACGACAAAGAAAAGGAAGTACTTGATAGTCGCAGTTGACCACTTCAGCAAATGGGTAGAAGCAGAGGCAGTAACCGCTCAAACACCTGAGCGAATGATCGAGTTCTTACGAGAGAACATTATCATGCGATTTGGAATCCCACAAAAGCTTATAACCGACAATGGCACCCAGTTCAACTGTGTCAAATTCAAAACATACTGCGAAAGCATGGGAATCAAGAATCATTTTTCTTCTGTAAATCATCCTCAATCGAATGGTATGACAGAGGTTACCAACAGGGCCATGATTCAGGGAATCAAGAAGCGGCTAGGTGATAAAAAAACAGGTTGGGCGGATGAGATACCCCATATGCTATGGGCATACAGAACTTCTGTAAAAGCAGCAACGGGCGAAACACCTTTCTCGCTGGTTTATGGAGCCGAAGCGGTCCTGCCTGTTGAAATCAAGTCGCCTACAGATCGGATAATTTATTATTGCGACACACAAAATCCTATCAATATTAGGGATGCATTGGATTCTGTTGAAGAACGAAGGGAAAAAGCTTACATGCAAATGGCAGTGTACCGCAATAGAATCAAGAAATATCATGACAGAAGGGTGCGAAAAGTGATAATCAATGAGAACGACTTGGTCTTGAAAAAAGCGGATAAAATACAATCCAGAGAAGGCAAAGGCAAATTAGGCGTCAACTGGATCATCAACTTTTGAAATAGAAGAAATGAGCGGCAAAAATCTCCCGCGCACCTGGAATCTAGAGAATCTACGCCTATATAAACAGGCCGAGTAGTTCAAGGAAATGACGAGTACTCTTTTTCCTTTTATGAGTTTTTCCCAATGGGTTTTCTGATAAAAGGTTTTAATGAGGCTTTGATCCCACGCAGTTTATGTACCCATGTAATAAGAAGCCTTTTTTCTTTATCAATAAAGGTATTCAATTATTACATTTATTCAATATACTACGTCCAAATGCGGATCCTTTTCAACATGATCACAAAAAACACATAAATGTGTTGCCTATTAAAGAAAGGCGGATGCACGATTACGCATCACTCGCAAAACCTTATGGTTAATCTTAAAAACACATAAATGTGTTGCCTATTAAAGAAAGGCGGATGCATGATTACGCATCACTCGCAAAACCTTATGATTAACCTTATGATTATTTTCGAAAGAAAAATCATAAGATAAGGCATAAAATTAAGCGAATAAACGAGTACTCAAAAAATTGCAAAAAGGGTCTGGCCACCCTAGCGAAAACGAAACTAACTACAAAGAATTACAAGGATGAAGTCGGCAAAAGACAAGGGTAACATATGAAAATAAGGGGCAACAAGGAATAAAACGACAATCGCACATGTAGGTAAAGTGGCAAGTAAAAGAAAATTAATATATGCGGGCAGTTTGTTACATACAACAGTTCAAAATATAAATCAAACTACGCTACGGCTTCCTCTCCTTCACCCCTATTGCCCTCCTCGCCCTCAGCGGCTCCCTCATCTCCTCCAGTGGGCGGATTTGCTTCAAGCGAATCCTCAACCCTCGAATCAGTAACCGCTTCAGAGAGAGGTACCTCTTGCTCAGACTGAGAAACGCCTTGTGGTACCTCTTCTTCCGCGTTCTGATTAGGGATCTCGCAGCTAATTGGAGAGGCCTGAAAACTCTGCCAATCTAAGAGGAGTACCTCATCCATATCAGCATCCTCGGCTTCCAGCTTGTCCCACTTCTCAGTTAAATCCTTTTTAGGGATGGGAACCTTGGGCCGGTTAAGTATTCGATCTGGATGTCCATGCTCATAAGCGGCATGAATTCGCTACCCATACCAATAGATGCGAGCACCATCTTCAGCTAGAATCTCCTCAGCCCTCTTCTTTTGCATCTCTAGAGCCTCATTGGATGAATTTAGATCATCAAGGACCTTTTGCAGCTCGTCGGACTTAGCCTGGAGGGATTTGAGAGCTTCCTCCTTCTCGCTCATAGCCTTCTGACAAGCGCCTTTAAGAGCCTTTACCTTCCCTTGGACATCATCATAAAGCGACTTCTGAGTCGCCAATTCAGTACCAAGGTTCTCCAACTCTTTGGCTCGTTCAGCATCCCTTCGGAGAGCGCCCTCCGCAAAATTGATAATCTGCATATAAGACGGCTCGCGAATAAAAAGGGCGAATAAAAACATGCGATTACTATGGACACAAAATCCTTGAAAGGGAATGACAAGCTTCTACCCCCAAAACAACAATATACCTCTATGGCGCACTTCTCGATCCCCTCCATAGCAGTAGGAAGCGGTACTTGTTCTCGCACGCGGGAAGTAGAGGGGAGTCGCCCAAGGACATTGCATATGGAAGAAACAATGTCCTTACAGGAGAAACTCACGGCCATGCCAAAGGTCCTAGTCCACCACCCGCTAATATCGGGAATAGGCTGCGAACGCATAAGGAAAGAGATCAGAAGAACAACAGATAGCTTATAAAGAACAATAAACATTACAATAAATCAAGATACCTCGTGGATTGGTGTACTGCTCTTTCCTTTTGATGAAGCAGATATGGGTGTACCGCCAACAGTAGGAGATACAGATGTGTTTTTCTTCCTGGGACGAGAAGACTCCGTATCTGCATTATTCTTTCGCTTCCTAGTTAAAGGAAGGTCCTCAGAAACAGAAGTGGGACCTTGTGAAACGGAAGCGATTAGAAGGGAAGCCGCCTCAACAGAAGGAGCCGCACCCCCAGGAGAATTCGCCCCGGCAACAGAAGTTGTTCCCTCCATCCGCTTCTTCCTTCTTGCTAGAGCTTTCGCCTCCCGATCTGCAGCGAGTTGAGATAAAGGATCACCCCTGCAAAGGGTTAAAAGAAATCATCAACTTGGAAATGAAAAAAAAGAAAAGTACCTTGAACAAAAACGCGATAAGGGATATAGACAACGCGATCTCCCTCGCGGTAGGCAATCGCCACTCGACTTCTTAGCATGTGGAAGGCCTGATCATACGTCCATACAAAAGGAGGCGTACTCTTCAAGAACTTTATAACAGCGGATTCTTCCTCACTGGGGTAACCGAAGTTCAAACTCTTTACATTGGGCCGGCCCCAGCAGCGAAGGAAGTTTGGATTCCCTTCATTAAACTTGATAAAGAAGTAAGATCGGTCCCACTCGCGGATCTTGTTCAGCTTCTCGTCGAAACCATAGTAACCGCTCTGACGGATGAAAGTGAAATACCCCGCCGAACTCTTGAAATGATGAAGCTTGGAGAAAATTTTGAGCGAGAAGGGAACCTCCAAACAATCCGCCAGAAATTTATCCAGAGTTAAGTCGGCCCATCCATTGGGATGCAATTGACCGGGTGCGATTCCGTAACCGCCCAGGACGGAAGCAATCTCATCCGCCAGCGGATACGTGAAACCGCAGATAATCTGGGCGACGAAAATGGTGAAATACCCCTTTGGGTAGTCGCCCGGTCCTCTATCCTCCCCGGGAATGATGGTCTCGAGACCTTGAAGCCAAGGATACTGCTCCCGCAAATCATCAATTATCTCGCGACAAACTAGGCTTCCTGACCGGTCCTTCTTCGGTAATAAACGGGGGGTTGGGACAGGTGGCGGAATCAACTTCTTAGGGTCAAAACCTAGACCCTCATCGGTTGTATTCGCTAGGTGGAGGAAGTCGGCGGGATGGGAATCAAACCCAGGAGAGCTGGTTGAAGCTTTATCAACCATCTCATCGACCTCATGAGACACCTCGCGGACGTAATTTTCGTCGAACGGTGCGAAATCGAGGTCAAGGTTCGACATATTGATGAAGAAAAATGAACAGAAGTAAAGAGCCGAACGAATTACAAGTAACGGAAAGGAAAACTTACATGTGGGAAAGAATACAGAGAAGAACGAACACTAAGGGGTTGACGCCGGAGAAGAAATGACAGGAGAAGGAAAGAACAACTTTCGAATTTTGAAAGAACAACTTTCGAATATCCAGACAAAGACGAAGAGTCCCCTATAATATGTGAAAAGACCCTAAAGGGCTCTTGTCAAACTAAAGGGGAGGCATGTGATGATCCGCGAAGCCAAAACGGGCCGAATCATAAACACGGGCCCAATCTACACTTAGACCCATGGTCCAAGATCAAACGGGCTCCGAATAAAGGAAGCGGGTAAAGCGAATAACCACCCCGACATCCTAAACGGAGCATTAAAACTCCCATTCAAACACGTTTGTTGCCACGTAAGGGACGTGGCCTAGAAGGAGTAACCGCCCTCGGCGGTTACTTCAGAACACTTATAAAAAGACATGAGGCCAGAGGGGGAGGTATGTTCATATTTTTCCAGCAATACTATTATCAATTTACCAACCCTCCTACAAAAACTGACTTGATCATCGGAGAGTTTTCCCGGAGATCCTGTCTCCGGTTCTGTTTTGCAGGTAACTACGGTGGAGATCATCTAATCGGATCCAGCAAGTTATCAAATCCCGAACTCCCCATTAATCGGGTCACGGTTCGTGTTGGAACTTTAAAACGAGGTTTTTTATTTAAAACAAAAACGTTTACTTAATACGAGACGGGAATTAAATAAATACGAAAAAATAAATAAATATGATAAATAAATAACTAAATAAATAAATGAAACTAAAAATAAAATAAATAGACGAAATAAATAGAACGAGTCTAGTCCTCGGATAATACCTCAAGATTGGTATTGACGGCTCGATGTCGGTTGATTCCACGAGTTATGATTTTTGGTGTTTTTTCGTGTTTTGGTAAAATATTCAACTTTTAGGAATTTTCAATTTTTTAGGAAAAAATGTTTTTCCCCAAAAAAATTCACTTTCTCTCTCTAAAAAATGTTTTAGAGTGAGAAGCTCTAGAAAAATTCCCCCTCTCACAAATGCATGGGGATCCGTGCCTTTTATAGGCACGGATCCCAAAGTTGGGCGACGCCCAACAGGCGCTGGGCGGACGCCCAGCGCACGTTGGGCGCGCGGCCCGGGCTGTTGGGCGTGCGCCCAACTGCCGTCGGGCGTGCGCTTGACGTGGCTGGGCGCTCGCCCAACGCCGCTGGACGCTCTCCCCACGCCGTTGGCTCGGTGTCTACAGTTGTCTTTTGTTGATATGTAAGAATAATTTTTTTTAAGATAAAAATGTCTTTGATTGTAATCAAAACTTAACTGTGTAATTGTGATACTTTGTTAGACCTTTATTTATAAACTTTAAAACCACATGTCTCTATTTGTAAATTGGGCAAACCACAAACATTTTTTTCCTACTTTTCCCTTGATTAAATTACATGAGGATGATGGATTTGATTTAATCTTCAAAAATTACTAACAGTGATGGATCCAAAACTCACTTTCTCTTATGATTTATGGTGCTTTGATATTTTTATATAAAAAAAAAATTAAAAACTCATACATAATTTCTATAGAAGTTTTTGCGTTTTCTGACAACGATCAGTGGATGGTGAAGCCCCCAATAAATCTGTAGCTGATGACTAATGTTTTCTTTTTTCCCCCAAATAATTGACGGTTCATTGGCAAAAAAAGCAAGCAGTAATGGTGATAATCAGCTAATCAACAACCTTTCTCGTTGAGAATTTTCATCATTAGAAGTTATCATGAAGCGACCAAGACGGTCGGATGCTCTCTTAACCTATATCAAAATAAAAAAAATATATATATAAATCTTACCATATGTTATATTATAAAAAGATATGCATTAATAAAGAAATAATTTTTCATCAAAAAAAGTAAAGAAATAAAGAAAGTTGGTTGACCTGTTGATCCCAATCCGTTGTAGAAGTAATGTAGCCAAGAATACTGACTTGCATTACTACTCCAACTATCATTCCTATCCATATTCCCTGCAATATCACTCAAAATATTACATTACTTATCCAAGAATAGCATTGTGAAACATATTTTTAAAGTAATATACTCAATCAATCCAAATGGGATACATAAATTTATGAGAGAGTATTAGCGTTAAAAAAATAAATAGGTACAAATAGCATCAATTGATTAGTTAAATATATGATTTTGAGAGTATTGCAAAATTTATCAAATATTGTTTATTAGAAAATGATACTAACAAACTAATAAAATTGCAATAGCCAAGTGGACCAATGACTATGTGGAATTAATATAAAAGTTATTTTGGACCTTACTAATAGTTTAAACTTTTAGTTCCAATGATTTTTTGACATGGTATGAGAGTCTTTTTAGACCAAATGATCGAGAATTTGAATCCTACCACTCTATTGGTTCATTAATTTTTTCAACACATAGTAAGATACGCATGTGTTGTACACACTTCAAATCCAAAAACATAAGCATACATCAGAGATAAATATAAAAGTTATTCTTGAACCTTAACTATCAATTTAAACTTTTAATTCAAATAGTTTCTTAATAGTCTAGATCAAAGGCAATTATGGAAGACAATCGCCTCAAACACGTGGACTAGTTGGAAAGGCACACTAACCCCAAAAGGTTGTCATCTCGAGATGCACGCTTAGAGTTGGTACATACCAAATCTGAATGGTCGATATATTACCTTCCATGTTTTACACGTCTCTGTAACATCAGCTAGGGCATAGAAACCGACATCTTCCTAAGATGCCTCCAACATCTTATAAATAGAAAAAGATAAATGTGCAACTAAGGTATCTCATCACAAAACTGTAAAATTCTATATTTCCTCGTACTTTACCTTCTCAAATTCTAAATCACCGATTCTTGACCACTCCTTTAACTCCTTTCTATCTTATTACAAGAAATTACTAATTAGCTCACTTATCAGTTCTAGTTAAACCGGCTGGTTTAGTATAGTTTTCAAAACTATAGTACTAATCAATCTTACAAATTCATTAGTAATTTTAATTCCAATAGCTCAATTAATACACTTAAAAAAGAAGCATGGTTTTGGAAATTACATACCTGAATTTGTAGATTAGCAACATATCCAAGAACAACACCAAGAGGAACTCCAACTATATAATAGCTAGTGATGTTAATGTATGCAACCATACTCTGTCTACCAGCACCAACAGCCACACCTATTTATTACATTACATTATAATTCAAACAAATCTTAGTAACTACTGTTTTTTTTAACTAAGAAAAACATAGTACTAGTAAGTAATTTATATGTACCTGTAAGGACTGTCTGAAAGCTATTGAGTAGAACTGAAAAAGCAAGTAGGACTGAGAGTTTTGAGACAGCTTGAATCACTGTTTCTACATTTGTGAATATTCTAGCAATTTGCTTATCTAATGCTAAACATAATATGAAAAACACTATTCCCACACTTATTGAGATGCTAATTATCACTTTAATTGCAAATTTTGCGGCCTTAGCGTCTCCTCGTCCTAGTTCATTCGATACTCGAACACTACACGAAAACAATAATCAATAATAATAATAAAATTGATTATAGCTTCATTGAAAATAGCTGATTAATTAAGATTAAGAAAAGTACCTAGAAGCAACAAGGAATGCAAAACAGAACATGAATTCCCATGCTGTAACGTTGAGGCTGCAATGAATTTTTTTGTTACAGATAATGTTTGTGTAATGAAGGTGAAAATGAGAATTAATTAATAGGAGTGTTGTCTTACCATATGGACATGGCAGAAACTAGAGTTGTGGCATTTTTCATGTACCCAGCCAACACAACCAATACAGCATTGTACCAAAACTCTAAGCTATTTTGAACCAATAACACACAAAAAGGATCAGATTGAATTGAAAGAAAAGGAAATTATTAAATCATGTTCAATGTGTAGAAAAGAAAATGGAAATTATGAAATCAAGTTCAAAATTTCACGGATAAAATGCATCTACAATCGCTAAAGTTTGGATTAGTGAACTTCATTTTCTTTTAACAAAATCATTGAATTTCGTATTTGATTTCAATAAAGTAGTTATTGTCAATAAGTAAAAAAACTCACTAAAATGTTGATGTAACATAAAAGGCGGTTAACTATATACATGAACTTATAAGTTTCATACCAAACATATCTGACTTTTATGGATGATGTGATAGATATTTGGTACTAATTAAACATCCTAAACAACAAACAAAGAAAAATATTTTAAAAAATATCTTTGTCCTACGCATATAGTCAAGTCTCTTCTATGCCACAATAATATTTCGATGAAATATTGTGCACTAATTGACTGAAACTGAATGATTTTATTGAAATTAAATATGAATTTCATTGATAGAAAATCAAATTTAGTTGCTCTCTGAAATAGACCATATACTTCACTATTGACCATTGAATCCAATAGTTTAAGCTCGTGAGGCAATGTCATATTTGATTTAAAACGTGTACATATAAGTACTCTACTATGTGTTGAAATTTCACCGAGTTTTCAAAATTTCTCCCTTGACTAGGAGATATTCTATGGTGGTCCTAACCAAACTGGTCCACGACGGTTAAGACACTGATATTTGATTTAAAGCGTGTACAATACAAGTACACTGTCATGTGCTAAAATTTCATTGAGTTTTCAAAATTTTACCTTTAACTATGACACATTCTATAGTGGTTCGAGACCAAATTGATCCAGGACTGTTAAGATGCTGAAGTGTCATCATCATTTTAAGGGTCTCGAACCAGATTGGTCAACTATCTCGATGACTAGCTGGTCTAGAAGACCATTTCATATCATTTCAAGAAACCATTTAATCTAAAAATTCAAATTGATAGATAAGCAAAAAAGAATAGCTTTTATATATTATCCATGACGGAAATACTTACCAAAGCATAACACCGGAGGAGATAGATAGCTTGAGAATAGGAAAAAGATCAGAAAAAGCAGCAGAAGAGAAACCAGTCCAAGAAAGAGGACACCATCCACCAAAAACATAAACTAACATTCCGACAAGGATGAACCAATTGGATATAATCATAGAAGTCATTGCTCCAGGAATACCCCAACCTAGTACACTCACTAAAATCCATGACAAAAACACATGTACAACGAAAGAAGCAGCAGACAACCATCCTACGACCAAGTTCTTCATCTGTGTTTGTAGGAATTTTTGCACTGAGAATGTGAAACAGAATGAGTATAGAACTGGAATGAACCAATACGATATATATCCTGCAATTTCTGATACTTGTGTTTCTTGTCCTAATGCTTGAAATATTTTTGATGAAAATATGAAGACAGGAAGTAGAAGTGTTGCTGTTATAAAATTAATAATCCATGATTTTTGTAGATACATTCCCATCATATGTTGCTGTTTTGCTCCAAATGCTTGCCCGCATAATGTTTCTGTCGCGCTTGACATACCGACCTACATATTTATTAGGAAAAGATAAATCAATCAATTAATCCTCGAAAGGGATAAGGTCCAAATTTGCCTCTTACTTGTTCTGGAAAGGGCAGACATAGTCTTGACGTATATATATGGTAAAATTTTGGTAGTTTTCAATCATGGGAGCAATTCTGGAATCAAACAAGAGAATATATGGAGCAGTTTTGGACTCGAATAACATAACCTATGAGACGAGACTCTTACCTAGACCCAAAGGTGGAGACAAGGGCAAAGGGACACAGGTGCACCATCGGCCGTTGGAAATCTCCCCTTATATGGGTGGCTCTGTTCCTGCCTATAGTGGCGGGTCAGGAATCTATATCTGGAGGGCTGACTTTAGCCTTGCGTCCGATATTAGAGACATCTTTAATGTTTTATAATTCCAAGGCTAATTTTTTTTAATTGATTTTGAAAAACAAATTTGTTAAAACAGTGAGAAGATAAAAAAGTGCATAGAAAAAATAATTAATAATAATAATATAGTTATTTAGAAAACAAAATTTAAATAAATAAAAAGTTTATATAGAAAAAAAAGAGTTTTATGAAATTTGAATTCATACATTAAAACATAATGGCTTAAACCAAAAAACTAGGAGGAATTGTCAGGGGCCAAAACCGCTGCCACTCTGCGGTGGAGGAGGTGCTCTAGGCTAGATCCGCCTTTGCCTTCCCACCTATCTTGTACGGATATGAACACCGGAAACTTTATTTCCAAAACACAGCCTTTGTAAAATAGCCTTCAAACAGACACATAAAGGTAACACATCAATATCCATGCAACATAGTTGCCTACTCCTCCATCTTCATATACTGGATGTTAAATGCACTCCCAGCAGATAAAGGAGAACTCGGTAAGGATTTAAAGTACAATTTATATAGATTATCTATCAATAAAGACTAAATTTTGATGGAATTAGGAATATAACATATAACCTCAAACATAACAAACAAAAATTGTTATTGTTATTTCTTACCAAAATACCGTTAGCGAAACGAACAGAGATGATTTGAATAAGAGCATAACCAGCAAGTTGATCTTCACCGAGATTTCCAATAAAAGCTTGTGTTACTACTAGCATTCCAAATTGTGTAACTCTAGCTAACATTGCTGGAAATCCAACTCTCCATATTTTCTTATTTTCCTCCCATATTCTTTCTTTCATTTTCATTTCACTCCTTTCTTCCATTCTCTCACCTTCAATCAAAATTAATTAACATCATAACCAATTCTTAATTCATCAATCAACAACTACATACATATAATACTTTGGGTATTATCTCATTAATCAAACTTAGCTTAGCTAACTCTAAATATACTAAAGAAAGAAAGAAGAAGCTTACTTGGATGTTAGAGTTGGATTTGGATGATTAATTCAATGAGTAGAGAGAGAGAGAGAGAGAGAGAGAGTGAGTGAGATATGTATGGTGTTAAGCATGCTTTTATCAGAATGATTCAGAAAGTCACAACTTATAAATCTTTTTTTAAACAACCAACTTTTATTACTAATTAACATGAGTTTTTTAAGGGCTTAATACATTAATTAGACAAGTTTCAACCTTTCAACTTTTAAAGTGTTGTCTACTTATTTCAAATGCAGTCGATTAATCACTCGGTTGTAAAAATTATGTGTTCTATGCGTTTTTGAAAAGTCAAACGAATTAACATGTAAGGAACATGTTGGACTTAGATTGAAAGCTAGGGAAAAAAAAGGTGTTAATTATTTTATTATTTTTCACACTGAAAATTTTAACTTTGTGAATTGTGTAATAACATTATTCACTTGGCAGCGTTTTAATAGCATGATACATCGGGAGAAAGAATTGTTAAAACTAAAGCAAGGAGTTACCATAAAAAATTATGCTCAAGTAACAGTAGATATTGACTTTCACAGGGAACCAAAAAAATCAACCTCCTTTCTTTCTTTCTACCTGTCACTTTAAATACAACGTGTTGCTTACGTATTAATTCATTTGATTTTTTCAAGACGCATACAATATTTTTCGAATGCAATTTAACGATCAAACATCTATATTTGAAGCAAGTTGAGAGATTAACAATATATTTTAAACAAGTTTGAGAAAGATTATGAGGAGATTTTAACTTTTATCATAAACTTTTTTCAAAATAAATTTTACATTAATTTACACGAACATGAGATAATTATTCGATGTACATTGTAGCTAATATTTTAGTTGAAAGGGGAAGATTAGTTGTGGACTTAAAGTTAGTTGAACTTTTGATTTGTCGGTTACTTTTCAGGAAATAATACAAACACCACTAAGTGGAAAAAACAAATTTGTTCCTTATCATTTGCCCCAGATGTTGACACAAGTGATCCGGCACACTTGCTGGATATTTTGCATAATAAGAGGTGGTTCCATCACATTAATATCAGAGTTTTTGGATTAAACGGTTGAGGATTCGATCCCCGTCAACCTCATCTCATTTATTAATTAAATGGTCGCATATGATAATATGTGTATGTGTTGTGTATGCTTAAAGTTCAGTTTGTTGAAACCTAATTTTGATTAAATCTTTTTTATAACAAAAATTGTAACAGTTTGTGTAGCTGAGTAATTGTTATTGATGTGTAAAACCAATATATATATATAATACAATTCACATTACGGTGAAAGTCTAATCCTATAAATTAGGCTAGAAATAGGGAATTGACTATTTTGAACCCGTAGTTGAAAGGTTCGGAGGTCGAACATTGAGACTATTTCTGAAGTCATCGAAGAGTGGTGAGGGAAGTCATTTGGTGAAGATGTCAACCGTTTGATATCGAGATGAGACGTGTAAAACACGGACTTCGCCTTTAGCAACCCTTTCCCAAACAAAGTGAATATCCATCTCTATATGTTTTGTACGGTGATGTTGAACCGGATTTCCTGTAAGATAAACGGCACTGATATTGTCACAATACATGATAGTTGATTTTTCAATTGGACATCGAAGTTCAAGCAAGAGATTGCGGATCCAACACGTTTCTGACACGACATTCGCAACTCCACGGTACTCTGCTTCAGCACTGGAGCGGGATAGAGTAGGCTGTGATTTTTCCAACCAGGAAATAAGATTATCTCTAAGAAAAACACAGTAACCGGACGTCGATCGATGGGTGTCGGGACAGCCCGCTCAGTCAGCGTCGGTGTAGGAAATTAATTGACCGGGAGAGGATGCACTTATATGAAGGCCGAGACCAAGTGTGCCGTGAATGTATATGAGAACTCGTTTTAGAGCAGCCATGTGGGAGGTATTGGGATCGTGCATAAACAAGCATACCTGCTAAACCGCATAGGATATGTCAGGCATGGTAAGAGTCAAATATTGAAGAGCACCAGCCAGTCATCTGTACTCTGTCGGATCATGATAAATAGAACCAAAAGATATGCTAAGTTTCTGTTTTGTATCAACAGGCGTTGCTGCAGCATTACATGAGCTAAGGCCAGCTTTTTCGATAATTTCAGATGCATATTTTCGTTGAAATAGAAACAGGGAACCTGGTGACTGAGTAACGGATATCCCCAAGAAATAATGTAACGGACCCAAGTCTTTCATTGCAAATTCGGAGCTCAATTTGGAGAGTATAGAAGCTTGAAGTTTGTCAGAAGATGTAACAAGAACGATGTCATCAACATATAGTAAAAGATAAGATGTGTCTGTTCCTTATTGATAAACAAACAGAGAGTGATCGGATACGCTGTTAGTGAATCCCACTGTGGTGACAAATATGGCAAATCACTGGTACCATGCCTTTGGGGCTTACTTGAGCCCATATAGGGATTTCTTAGGCAGACAGACATGATCTGGATGCTCTGGATCACGGAAACCCAATGGTTGGCGCATATAGACAGTTTCATGAAGATCTCCATGTAAAAATGCATTTTTAACATCCAGCTGGCGAAGATTCCAATTTTTAGATACTGCAATACTGAGAACAACCCTGATGGTAGCCGACTTAACTACAGGACTGAACGTTTCTCCACAATCAATACCAGGTAATTGTCCTGAACCATTGCCAACCAACCGAGATTTGTATCGTTCAAATGATCCATCTGACTTTGTTTTATGCCTGAAAATCCACCAACTACGAATAACATTAGCATTTTTTGGACGGGGTATGAGGACCCACATCTTATTTTGAATAAGAGCCTCAAATTCGTCAGTCATGGCCTGTGTCTAATTTGGATCGCGTAATGCAAGAGTTGGTGTTTTAGGGATAAGAGAGAGGACTGGTCTTGCTGAAGTGGACAGATTTAACATACGACGAGCTTTGTATATCCCGTGTTGTGCACGAGTGACTATTAGATGAGCATTGGAAGTGGAAAGTGGATCTTCCGTTTCTATTGAAGACGCAACAGCATGAGCTATGCGAGACGACGGTGATGAAGGGGGGTTACTACGAGAAGACGAACCGGGGGACGACATATATACGGACGGAGGAAGAATTAGGGATGGCAGGGATGAGCAAAATGAAGGTGAAGAAGAGGACATGATGGAATTGCGAAGTGAAAGGGACGGGCGAGTGGGAGTGACGTGAGGGGCAGACGTGATCGGACCTGAAGGGACTGAGGGAACGACCATGGTAGGAGGTGGTGTCAGCAGAAGGCCGTCGGGTGGATCGAAAATCGCAGGAACAGAATTGCGATTGGATGATGTCGAGGAGAAAGGAAAAACCGATTCGTTGAAGACGACGTGACGACAAATAATTATTTTGTGTCGAGACAGATCATAACACTTATAACCTCGATGATTGGACAGATAGCCCAAAAACACACATGGATATGAACGAGCCTCTAGCTTATGACGAGACGTAGATGGGACTATAGGAAAACACAGACAGCCGAAAACACGTAAATGAGAATAGGTGGGTTCACGTTGATATAAGATTTTAGTGGGGGAATGATAACCTAATATTTTGTGAGGATAAATGTTGAGAAGATAAGTGGAAAGTTCTAATGCATGGTGCCAAAAGTTGAACGAAATAGATGCATGATTCATGACAGTGCGAATGACATTATTTATTGTTCGAATAGTGCATTCAGATTTCCCGTTTTGGGGAGAGGTGTATGGACATGAGAACCGAAATTGCATTCCATAGTTATGACAAAACTGACGGAAGGATGCATTATTGAATTCACCCGCATTGTCACATTGAAAAGTTTTAATGTCACGCTCAAATTGTGTGCGAATGAATTGACGAAAAGTTAGAAAGACAAAATAGACTTGCGATTTTTGAGCCAATGGAAAAGTCCATAAAAAATCCGTGTAATTGTCAAGAAAAAGCACATAATAACGGTGACCACTGGAACTTAGTGTAGGTGAGGTCCAGATATCACTGTGTATTAGATCAAAAGACATGCAAGCAAAATTGTAAGAGGATTGAAATGGTAATTTAACTTGTTTTCCATTAACACATGAAGAGCAAACATAAATATTCTTAATCCCATTACAAGAAATCAAATTTTTATTCAGAAGAGTGTTCAAAATAGAAGGACATGGATGACCCAAACGATTATGCCAAATATCGGACGACAGTGCAGTAAGAGCAGAAGGAGATGAAAGAGGTGGTGGAGCTAGACACGACTGGATAAAGATCCCTCGTACTATTACATCTCATGATAGGTGTCCCCATCTGTAAATCCTTCACAGAGAAACCCAACGGATCAAATTCCACAGAAACGCGGTTATCAACAATAAATTGACGAACAGAAATAAGATTCTTAATGAGTTTAGGAGCATGCAAAACGTTATTCAATTTTAAAGGATGGTGTTTAGTGGCTAAAGATGCATTACCAGAACCGCAAATAGGTACACATTGACCATTACCGATAATAATATTTCCATTGTGGCTCATATTAAAAGAAGAAGTGAGTGTACCTTTATGAGCTGTCATGTGAGACATTGCTCCTGTGTCCATATGCCACTGTTTAGAAGGCGGTGTGATTGACATGGTGTGCATGGCTTCTGCAATGTCAGTTGGAGCATAGGAAGGATTCGCCATAGTGAGATTTGCTTGCTGTATATTGGGGCAGGGTCCAAGTATCCCGGAATGATGTGGCTGGCGACCAGAATGATTCTAATTCAGCTAGGAGTTAGTCAAAAATGGACACGGCGGGGTGGCCCATGGCTGCTGCGATGCCCAAGAGTATGGAAAGACCCAAGGCGGGATGGTGGGCTGTCGAAAGTGGGATGCTGTCGTGGACTGCGGACTGTAACATCCCCCTCTCTCATGATTGTATCGTCCGTCGTGTCTGCCACTACGTTGAAAGGAATTTGTGCGGTGAAAGGGAGTTGCGGGTCATGCAGGTGGGAAGTGCAACAGCGCTGATTCTATGGATGCCGCGGTGAGGGAGACGGAATCCTGAGAATTAATTTGTTTGTGGGCACGAGCTGTTTCCTCAAGACTAAGCATATACCTGGCTTTTTGAAAGGGAGGGAGGGGATCCCCATGTCGAATCTGAGTGCCAACAATATCATATGCATCGGTTAAACCAGATATAAGTTGCAGGACCATCTGATAATTGGTAACGGGACAGTCGACATTTGTTAATTGATCGGAGAGGGATTTGAGATGTTGACAGAAGGAAGAGATATCAGAAAAGTCATCCAGCTTGATTTTTGAGAATTCTTGTTGGAGAAAGAGAGCACGGGAGTGCTTGTTGTCTGAAAAAATATCCTGGACACGACTCCAGGCTGTAGCTACAGTAGAATCTGCTTCAATAATAGTGTGAAGTAAATCAAGGGAAATAGTGCTATATATCCATTGAAGGACAACAACATCGATACGAGACCAGAGTTCAGGGTTCTTTTGTTGCATAGAGTTGGCGGAATTGTCAGTGGTGGGATTTGGAATGAGGTGGTCGAGGACCTGAAAGGCTTTGTCATAAAGTTTGAATAAGGCAGCCCAGGTTGGGTAGTGTCCCTTTTCCATGTCGAGGGTTATTTTGATGAAGGTGGAGATGTTAGAGACAGTGAGGGATGGATGAATGGGAGGAGGTGTTTCAGTATTGGTTGCTACAGTGCCAGAGGTTTCAGTATGTGTGGATTCGGTATTGGAGGTGGCGGACATGGTAGTCATGGCGGCGATGGGGGGAAGACCGGTGGCGCAAAGATATGAGGATGAAGGGAGAAGATTTCGGTGGAGAGAGAGAGAGAGGGTAGGGATTAGGGTTTGGTTTCTGATACCATGTAACAGTTTGTGTAACTGAGTAATTGTTATTGATGTATAAAACCAATATGTACATAATACAATTCACATTACAGTGAAAGTCTAATCCTATAAATTAGGCTAGAAATAGGGAACTGACTATTTTGAATATACAGATAGGATAATCTATAGGTAAACAATATAATCTCTAATAAAAATTACAATTACGGAATTAAATCCCTCATGGTATTAAAATTCAGAATTAATTATTTGTGTTTATATGTTAACAATTTTAATTAAGTGTCTAAATTGATTAGAGGCAATATACACAAGTTAGCCAAAAAGACCTTAGAGAAAATAAAGGCCCATCCGAAATAAGCCCAGAACCCAGAAGCAGAAGCTTACACTAAAAGTCAATAGAAGACTTTCCTAATCTGGCAAAAACATAGAAGACAGAAGACTCTGTCAGAAACCCATGTCTATCTGTCATCTTAAAGGTTTTCAGAAACCCATGTCTATCTGTCATCTTAAAGGTTTAATCGCATAACCTATTAGGCTCTAAAACGTCTCAACTTCTTCATCTGCCTATAAATAGGCCTTTAGATTTTGCGATTAAACCTTTACACTCATTTTCTTCCTTAATCTTTTTCTCTTGAACTCTCTCTTAAACCTTATAAGCTATTTTTATTCATCTTCAAATGGATAATTCTCCAGATACTTCTTGAGCCCTCTTCTAGTATATCCTATTGCTAACTATCTCTCAGTCCACAAATCAAGATTCTTCGATTGGAACTTCATCTAAAGAGAAAAATCCTTCTCTAGATGGGTTTCAAGCAAGAAATGAGACACCTTCTTCTCTCTGCCTAGTGATATATATATCCAGACATTGTCACTAAATTCTATGTTGGTCTTCATGTCTCTGTCGGTAATGACAACCATCTCACTACCACTGTACAAGGCAAGACCTTTACCATTTCCCCACAATACTTGGCTGATTTTCTAGAAATGGATCTGGATGGCAAGGAACTGTAAAAATCAGGGGATGAAAAGCAGATTCAAGGCTTCAATTCCAAATATCTAACTCTAGAAGATCTTTATGGAGAGTTGATTGCTACTTTCCTTCATCAATGTCCCCGTCAAGCCCATTATATAGTGGTGAGCTATATTCTGCCTAAGAAAGGCTCTGCCAATTCCGTATCAAGGATGGAACTATGTGTCATATGGAACATGCTAGAGAACAAGCCTTTGAACATCCTCATTCTTCTTATTTTCTCCATGAAGAGAAACTCAACACAACTGATTTATGGTTCTATGATCACCAAAATTTTAGAGAATCAGGAGATTGCCATTCCTGAAAACTCCCACTATCAACAAGGCTCGATTATAAATGAACGCATTCTGAATGGACTTGAGCACAACAAACCTCAGAAATTCATCCCTGCTGTTGTTGCTGAAACTAAAACTGCCAAATCCTCTAAGTCCCAAAAGCTCAGCAAACCCTCTGAAAAGGCTTCAGAAGCCACTAAAACAAAAAAAAAGGTCAGAAGATCCTCTAAAACCAAGAACTCTAAGCCTTCCAAAATCAAAGCCTTCTGAACAAAAATTCCCAAAGCCTTTTAAGGACAAATCTTCAGATAAGAAAGATCCTTCTGAACCCAATGACTCGAAGCACACAAAGCCTCTCTCTTCTGAGAAACACGATGCTAATCCCAATCCCATCTCTGATTATGTGCCTCCTCCCAAAAATAAAAAGACTTCTGGATCCCCATGGATCAAGACCATTTTTAAAAACTTCTCTGCTTCTAGAGAAGCTCATATTCCCAAGAAGATTCGTTCTGGCTCAATGGTTATCTCCTCCCAACCTCTGGCACTAAATGTCAAACTACCCGCCATTACTGAAAATATGCCAAAAGTAGAGCAGAAAAAGAAAAAGCTTACATCTCCACTATCCTCTAACTCGGACTCCGAGTATACCATTGATGATGTGGATGCAGTAACTATGAGGGCACTAAAACTTAACAAGGCCTCTCTTCCTAACACCTTCCTCAAAAGTGGCTTTGGAAAATCACTTGTTAAGGCTCCTCCATAAACAAAGTCTGCCATCCAGCCTCTGAAGTCTAAGAAGACTAAGAAGAAAGCAAAACCCACATTCTTTTCTCCTCTAGTTGTTGAAAAATCTCTAGAAGAAAACATCTCTACTGAAAACTCTCATATTGAGGAAAATCCTATTGCTAATAACACTCCTCATCCTAGCCCTCTTATTTAATCTCATATTAAGGAAAATCCATGTACTGAGAATCCTATTGAGGATCAACCCGCTTCTGAACAACCTTCTGAAAAGAATCCTCATGAGACAACTCCTTCTTCTCAGAACCTTCCTGAGGAATAACCCATTGTTGTAGACACAAACCCTAAATCTCCTGTTAAGGAAAACCTGTCTGATAAAACACACATTAAGGAAAACACTGTTGCTAAATCTTTTACTAAGGAACATCTTTCTAGTGAGACTACTGAAAAACATGTTGCAGAATCTTCTATTAAAGATCCCTCTCTTGAAAATCCAGTTTTTCACATTCCTGCTAAAGACACATTACCCACCTCTATCTTGTCTAAATCACTATATCAAACTGTCATGGCACTTCATAAAGAAGCTGTCAAAAATCAAGACAAATTCCCTCCACCAAATGAGCAATAAATTGACTCCTCTAATGTTGAGTATATTAAGGCTCTGACCGCGCCTATTCCTCCCACTCTTCATAAGCCTTCTATCACTGCTGAAGACATCAATAAACTTGATGATTCTGTTCAGCAAATAAATGATAAAGGCAAAGATATTTGTGAAGAGATCAAGGCCAAGACAACTTTTACTTCACAAGTTTTAAGGCAAGAAGATGTTGTTAAAACACTTCAGGCTACTACTAATCGTCTGACTGAGGTAGTCAATAATGCTTCCATTCCTCAACCCACTCCAAGTCTAATTCCTCTACCTTCCCATATGATCGCCCATTCTATTAGTGAGACCACCCTTCTGCTCAATGAGCTTGCTAGCATGAGCAATTTACTTCATACAGTTGCAACAAGGAATTCATACCTAAGTTGAAAAAATGGCAACCATCCAACTAGGTATGATTTCTCACATGGCAACCCTTCAGCATATTATCAATAACATCCCTTTTGGCTCTGCAGTCGCCATTGAAGTTTCCAACAAAATCTTCACTGAACTCTACAACATTACTACTGAACTAAGTGAGATTAATGACCATCTTTAGAAGGCTGCTAACACACACACTACTGGATCTCTGGAATCAGTCCTTCAGTACCTCGAAGATAATCGATATGATATGGATGCTATGGATCATAAGATATCTCAAATTTTACAATAGCATCAGGCTTTGATTCAATAAGTTAATCATATCTCTAATCAGTATAAGGCCTTAGACCATACTCTGATCAAGGTACTTTAGAAGTACTCGCACTCACTCTCTGCAACTAATATATGGAATGCAAAAGCCATTCAACTTATCCTTACTGAAATGATTAAGAAATGGACTCTGTCTGCTGAAGGAACTAAAATGTTCAAAGATCTTAATGTTGGACTGCTTTAAAGTTCTGAACAACTTCAACAGTACACTTTCCAGCTTAACTCTCGCCAATCCACTTCTACTTTAGCTGTTGCTTCTCTTCCCATTGCTGCTGATAAAAAGGGGGAGAATGATCAAGAGAATGAATCCTCATCGAAACACCAAGAAGAAGACCAAATCCAACTCTAGAACCCAAAACCTTCGAAGCCAACTAAATAGGGTTTGGGTCTTTGTGGAATAGGATTATAAGTTGTTTAGCTTAATCTCTCGATGTACTTCTTTTGTATGCAATTATTTGAATACACTTCTGAATTTTTCATGACTTACTCTTATGCTTAAATTTTTATATCTTTTGAAGTGTTCTATTTTATGCCATGCTGCCATGCTCTGATATGTTTAAGAACTGTTTCAAAACAACCTTTAAAACTCTGACCTATATCAAGCTCTAAGATTTTTAAACTCTCTGATATTATTTTTTGGTTATGATACTATTTCATTTCTTAGCTCTGAACCATTTTTGCTATTCAACTATTTAACCCTTTTAATGTTTTCATTCTTAGCAAAATTGAGTAGCTCAACTCTTATAGGGGAGTATCCAGAAACTTAGTAAGTTCATCGATTCTAGGGGAGTAAGTAAAGTATATTCCTTTATCTGAATATTTTTATCATCATCAAAATAGGGGAGATTGTTGAAACCTAATTTTGATGAAGTTTTGATTATGACAAAAATTACAATTAAGGAATTAGATCCCTCAAGGTATTAAAATTCAGAACTAATTATTTGTGTTTATGTTCTAACAATTTTAAATAAGTGTCTAAATTGATTAGGAGCAATATACACAAGTTAGCCAAAAAGGGCCTTAGAGAAAATAAAGGCCTAGCCAAAAGTAAGCCTAACCCAGAAGCAAAAGCCCACATTGAAAGTCAACAGAAGACTTTTCCAATTTGGCAAAAGCACAAAAGACAGGAGACTCTGTCAGAAACTCATCTCTCTTTGTCATCACAAATAAGGAAATGCACAGTCTGCAAGGTTGGGAACTTAGAATTCAGAAGAAGATCAATGGGTGCGCTTCTCAATGGTCGACAATCATTTGAATTTAGAAAGGGATATTTTCTTAATTAGCAATATAGGTGCAGCAGTCAGAAGCTCTAGAGAAAAACAGAAGTTATTTCTTCATAACGTCTCTCTTCTGATTCATACGACTAGTTTGAAAGCTCCACCTATAAAAGCCAAGTCCAAGCTCCACTTTCATAACTGGTCATTAAGCTTAAAAGGGATACATTGTAAAAGTGAAAAACAATAGCAAAGAGCAAATACATAAATCATTTTTATCTGTTTCAGACCTATCTTTATACAAATCATGAACAAACAAGTGAAATCTTTCCAAAACCTATCCTAAACTAAGCTAAATGCATTAATATAGACATGAATATGCATACGAAAATATGTAAACTTAGGACTTATCATCAACCCTCGCAACTCAACAAATGTAACACTTCGTGTCCTTTTTGTGCCTACACGATATTAATTAACCCCCTCAACTTACTTGTGCATCCTATTAGCTCACTCAACTCACCAAATATAACACTTTGTGCCCTTAAGTTTTTATGTCTGTTTCAAAGCAATGATGGAAGGGTTACATCACGATGCAGAAGGTGTTTGTAATACATGCAGAAGGTGTCTTTTGAGGTATACTCAATGCAATATAGGCACAAGAGAGACCATATGTTTGACAATCATTAGTGGGAAAATGGACATGAGTGACGTGGGTTTAGGATCATTTGTGACGCAAAACGAGTCACTAAAGCTAATGTTGCAATTGAACAGTGACGCATGTAATTGACTAGTAAATTGCGACGCTTTCACAATGCGTGTTGCAATTGACCTTGTCAATTGCGATGCTTATTCGTAATGAGCGTCACAATTAACCTTGTGAGATCCATGATATTAAATTTGAGCTAAAGCAAACAATATCTATATAGTATTAAACCAGAATGTTACGTCAACTCTAATTAAAAGCAACGAGAATCAGAGGGGAGCCAAGCTCCTTTAGAAACCCCCGATCGGAGGTCACCATATAGGGTGACTTCTGATTCGGCGGTCAAACCTCTAAAATGGCGTAAATGTGCATTGTTCTTGTTTTTACTCGTTTTTTATTTCCAACGTTTGGAATAATCTAGAAGGATTGAAAGGCAAATTTCAAGAGCTAGGAATTTCCAGATGTAGTTATAATGGATTATTTATGGCTTAATATTTTCGCAATCCTTTCAATTTATTCTTTTTTTTCCACTTTACCCCTCAATTTAGGGAGATAACTTATTTGCCCTTTCAGATTAATAAATATAACACTTCGTGTCCCTTTATGTGTCTACATTATATTGATTAGTCCCCTCAAATCACCTAGTGCATCCTATTAGCTTCTCAACTCACCAAATGCAATACTTCGTATCTCTTAGGTTTAATTCGTGTTTCAAAGCAATTAATGAATAATTTACATCAAGATTAGGGATGTAAATGGGGCGGAGATTACCCGTCATTGACGGGCCCCTGCCCCATTTTATTATGGGGCGTGGACAAGGACTAATATGTGCCCCGTTACCGAGGACGAAGCGGGGATGGGAAAGGGTGTCCCCGCCCTGTGGGGATCCCCGAACCCGCCTCGTATTGTGCCCCGCGGGTTTACCGACGGATTACCCGTTTAATCCCCGATAACATATTATTAATCATAGAAAATAAAAAATACACATAGAAAAACTTGAACCTATGATTAATCCGATTCAAATGATTTACCTCTATTTCACTCTATATCTATTTGTTCATCATATTCTCTTTTTTTTTCTATTCTTTTCATTTATTTCTTTTTTCATATATTCTTTTAAACTTTAAATGGGTAAACGGGGATAGCCGCGGGATGGAGACAAGGATGAATTTTATCCCTATTTGTTTCACGGGACGAGTATGAGGATTCCCTGTTTAGTCAGGGAACAGGGATGGCAACTCCAATCCCCGCTCCATCCCGTTTACATCCCTAATCAACATGTAGATTATATATTGGATATCTCTTGAAAAAAAATTTAAGTTCTATTTTTTTTTCCCCACTCAGACCAATCTGCCCTTTGACTTATTGTAGAAATGGATGTAGAATATGTTTTGGAAAATGTATTCAATGCCATGCCATGTAGGCACATAAGGACACGGAGCGTTACATAAGTTGTGCACGTGCGAAGATATTAAAACAAAATATTAGTAAACGGTCATGCAAAAGATTCTTCATGCTGAGTTGTTTTTCCATTTCTTTGGTTTGCTTTGTATAGAAAAGTTAGAAATAAAGGCTGGGGATTTTGTTTTTTCTTTTTTTGGGTGATGATTATTGAGACTGCATCTATAATGTGATTCTGTAATAATTAGTTTGCTTTACTTTCCGGAAATTCTGTGTCAATATCGACCAAGTTTTTCTTTTACTGATTTTTGTTGTATTAAGTAAATTCAATTTAAATATTATAATTACATCATCATAAATTTATCAACACAATATCTCAAAACTGAAAATGATATTCACCTCTTTTTCTTACTCTTATTATTTAGTAAACTCCAATCTATCTATACTATATATATAATTACAGAAGCAGAGAGAAATGAGAAGAAGTGTTTTAGAGGTCTTTTTGATGAGTTGTCAACGTAGTAAAAAATCAGATTAAAAATATTTAATTAATTAAAAATAAATATTTAATTAATTAAAAATAACAAATTTATATTTATAATATATTAAATAATTACTAGTCTATTAATTAAAATAATAAAAGAAAGCAAGAGTTACGGAAGATGAAAAAACACAAAGCAAAGGAAATCCAAAAGTCACAAATAAACTTCTACATAAAGCACGATAGATAGTATTGCACCATTATATTCATTGGTCACGATAGATAGTATTATATTTCTAAAGGTAAATATTCGATTTTTTTTCATATGTTGTAGTTATTTTGTTCTCAATTATATATGTTGTTGTTTTATTTTTATTAATATAGTTTTATCTTTCAGATTCATTTCTGTTGTTACCCAGGTTCTATACCTCTCGCTATCTTATCCATATTTTCTTTTTTATTTGTGTTTTTTTTCCAAACTGATAGCTTCAATTAAAGAAATCCGACAAAAATAGAAGATGCATGAACAACTAAAACCGGAAAACACAAAAGTGTCAAAAATTGCAAGAAATTCTTATGTTTCTCAAGGTAATTATTCGATTTTTTTTCATATGTTGTAGTTATTTTTGTTCTCAATTGTGTTGTTGTTTTCTTTTTATTAAACAATATTTGTTATAGTTTCATTTTTCAGAGATGAAATTCCATTTCTGTCGTTACCCAGGTTCCATACCTCTCGCTACCTTATCCATGTTTTCTTTTTTATTTGTCTTTTTTTTCAAAATGACTAAAATAAAGATTTTGTAAATTTGTATTCTTTTTTAGTATATGTTGCTAGGTGTTATCGTTTCGATTGCTAACTCTTAACTAAAATTTAGATTTTCGGCTTTATATGAACTCAATTTTTGGCTTTCTCAATTGTGCTGTTGTTTTATTTTTATTAAACAATTGTTGTTATAGTTTCATCTTTCAGAGATGAAATTCCATTTCTGTAGTTATCCAGATTCCATACCTCTCGCTACCTTATATTTGCATTCTTTTTTAGTATATGTTCCTCGGTGTTATCGTTTTGATTGTTAACTAACTAAAATTTAGATTTTCGGTTTTTTATGAACTCAATTTTTAGTTTTAATTGAAGTTAGATTAATTTTTCTAATTCGGAACATGTTGAAATCCACTCATTTTTGTACTTTGAGTTTAACTAGTTGATATGGATTGTATTTTTTTTATTTTTATGCATTTTGGTACAAATAGATATAAAGTTTCACACGATAGTTGTTCATTGAAGTTTGAGACATATTAAATAAAATATTAAAGAGATATTGAAATATTATACTTACAATTAAGTTTATTTCAATATAAATTATGTTATATTATTATTATTATTATTATCAAGAAGTTATTTTTTCCCAATTTTCTAGACAAGGAGATGGTAAGCGTCTAATACGCTTGATAAGATGTTTATTCTTGAAAAATGTGGATTATGCTAGATACGAATTCAAAATCAAGGTAAATAAAAATAAATTTTGATTCTCAAAATCCTAAAAATGTACATTAATTATGGATATTGAGATAATTGCTTTTGCAACATTGGCTTATATAATGTTTAACTATTATATTATGGTTCATACAAAATTATTAGTATTTCAAGAGTTTTTAACAGATGAAAATGAAATATGATCATAGGACAAATTATTGAAAAATATTAATTAAGAAAATATTATTATTTGAATCTTTTCAAATTCTCAAATGTTGAGCATAATGATTCTAATTAATATAATTAATTTCACATATTAATTATAAAACGTTTTTTTTTTTGTACTAAGTGGTTACAATTGTGATTTAATTCTATTTAATTAAAATTAATTTATGGACTTAATACTTCATTAAGAAAAAATAAAATATTTAATTAATGGGCAAAAAATATTTTCACTCTCCTCTTTATACGCTTATGTCTCGACATTCTCTCTTATTTTCAAAAAAAAAAACCCGAGAGGAAGATGGTTCTCTCCTAATTATCTTTTTCGTCCCTTCATTTTTTTTCAATTCTTTTGTTTGTTTTTCTTACTTACAAAATTCAAGAATATATAATTATTAGAAAATATTAATGAAGTCAAATAAGTGATATCTGCAAGTATGGCTGATATTCTATATAGTGAAGGAATGAAGAACAAATTGATCGAATGTCTTGATGAGATATTACGAGATGAAAATAGGAGAAATCATCATCTTAAACTGATTCAATTAGATATATTGAGTTATTGTAGCAGAATGAATAATTGAATTCGAATACTTGGTGATCATGAAATTCTACCAACCAAAATAATTATCATCAAGATGAATTTGTGACTAATTCTTACGAATTTTATTTTTTTATATGTAACATATTGAATTGATAAAGTTTCTTCATATGCAACATTAGAAAAATATTGATTGTAATAGTTTATAGAATAATATATTGATGTTGCTTCCATTTTAACATAGATTGTAATTCTTTTGTATCGTAGATATAATATTTAATTTTAATTGTAGTTTAATTCAATTTTTGTTTAACCTATATTGTAATTCTTTTGTATCGTAAATATAATATTTAATTTTAATTATAGTTTAATTCAATTTTTGGTTTTTTATTATATTCTAATATATTTCTTAATTAATCTGCTATTTTATTATTATTGTTTCACAGAATATTTGGAATATGAAAATGTATTAAAATTCCTAAAAAGTACAAATCATTGAATTTTGTAAAAATAAATAAATCATTCATCTTTAGTTAAAATTCTATAAAAAAAAAGTAGTCAATTATTTTTAAAATTAATTTAATTTAAATTATCATTAAAAAATATATATTAATTTCAAATATACATAATATAAATTTTTTTCATAACATGACATAAAATTATTTAAAAGTAAATATGTCAATTTATTTATTTATCTAAATTATATAAAAGTTTCATACCCCGTGCATCGCACGGGTTTTCGACTAGTTAATATATAATTACAATAGTTGAAAAGCATTTTATTCTATATATTTGGGTAATTAATTTATTAGCCCCTATATTTTGACAAAACACACTGTTTAGTCTCTCTGTTTTCAAAAACATATGGTAAGGTCTCTAACATTTTTCTCGATGAACTGTCTAATCTTTTCGTTTGTTTGTTAGATTTTTTACTATTTATGAATTCGGAAATGACTAAATTACCCTTTACTATTTACCGTTAAAAAAGGATATAGTCAAACAAGAGGAAGACAAGCAATAACTTACAATTTGAATTCAAAATTTACCTTCAAATTTCAGAAGAGGAAGTCCAATTTAGAAGAAGAAGCTATTTGTATAGAGAACAAGAAAAAGAACACAAACCCAATGCTTACGAATCTGAACGATTAAGAAGAAAATCGAGAAGAAAAACACTCAAAGTTGATTTCAGATGCAGTAGAGTCTAAAGGAAAGGAAAATAAATGAAAAGAAGAACACAGAGATGAGAAACAATTAAGATAATGGTCTTATATATTTGATTTTGTGATAAATGGTAGTTAAGGCATTACATTTTTATTTTAAATAGATTTTGACTCAAATCCAAATTGACTAACAGAATCTTCATGAGAGTCTAACGGAAGAGACTAAATAGTTCACCGAGAAAGACGTTAGAGACTAAACAGTTCATCGAAAAAAAGGTTAGAAACCTTACCGTGTGTTTTTAAAAATACATGGATTGACAGTGTGTTTTGTCAAAATATAGGGACTAATAAATTAATTAGTCTATATATTTTTGTTATAAGGTGTAAACAAGCAAAGACAAGACGGGCCTAGGCCCCAGCCACCGAACCATCTTACTATGATGGTTTATGGGCTTCCAACTGTTGAAACTACCTTTATTATCGATAGTTTCGGTTCTCTGTTATTGACAATTTAAGGTTTGCAGTAGTTAATTAACTTATTGAGTTTGTATTTAATTATAAAATCCAACTTAACATATATATATATATATATATATATATATATACGGAAAATATTTGAGCAAGTTCGATTTAGCAAAATCTTTTTTTTACGCATGCACGTATAAAATTGGCCCCCTCAATGGACAAATTATGTATTCGCACCGGGTGTAAATATACTCTCAACAATAAAAGCAATTTTGAAATGTTATCATTTATTAGTAACAAATCAAAGATATGTGTACACAAGTTTTTTGATCTTTTATTTATGAGTGATAACATGACGTAGAAGTGTAGTGAAAAGATATTCATAACAGCGTAGAGTGGTACGTTAATAATGAATAAAAATTAATACTGCAATTTATAAATGTCAGTTAAAATTGCTCCAACATTTTCCTATGAGCATCATTCAATCCCATATGAATATTTATTTTATCATACTTTGTTTTATTGTACACATTTTTATAAAACTTCTTCAAAGTATAGGTAAATAATTGTTTTTCAACCCGTTAAGAAGGGACAACCGTAGATATTGGAGTCGGAACCCTGTGATGCAAATTTGTGAAGGATGTTTGAAAAATATGATTGAAAATTATTCACAGAGAAATCACTCTTTAGAAAGTCAAAGTCAAACCTTTTTCATTAAATTACAAAGTTTTTCACAGAACTAAATTGAATTTCAGGATATCTTAGTGAGTTGTGTCCTCGGAGAGTATCATAACTCACTTTTCCAATCTCAATTTAGAGGTCTAACGAAGAAGTTTTGACTAAGTGAAGTTTTGGGTCAAATCCGAGATGAAATTTGACAATAACCTTAAATAGGGTCATTTTTAACCATAGATTGTGAGAATATACAAATGTCCAACTCGTCGAAACGAGTCTAATGGAACAAGAATCGTCGAAATTAGAGGTTGGGAAAGGTATTTTCGAACTGTAAATCTGCTGAAAAGGGAGTTAGAGAGCATGAATTCTGCTTGGTTACCATTCACGATGGTAGAAGGTAGCGCCACATTTGCAACTAGAATTGTCAATGCCATATTTGAAGATCCGAAAATGTCTGGATGTATTTGTATTTAATTTATATTTATTTCATTGCTTTTGGGGTTGTAATGTTTTGTTATTTATTTATCTTATGTACTATACAATAGGGTTAGGCTATGCTTACTTTGTTTTTGACAAAGTAAGCTTTACTTTGCTTTTAACACCATTGGATGAACTTACTTTGTTAAAGTCCACCATCATCCAATGGCGAAGAAAACAAAGTAAGCTTTATTTTGTCAAAAACAAAGTAACCATAGAAGGCACCCTATACAATATGTCACAGAACATGATTTTTTCTAAACAAAGCAAACATTCAAAACCGATGAGTTCACCAATTTTGTAGGTGCTTAATATTTCTATTTGAGGAAATATTGACTTTCTCCAAATGTATCTAACTTCTAAATCTACTTGCTTATCGCAAGGAATCTCACTAATATCAGAAGAGATGGGCCTTCAAGACCAAGTTGAAAGGAGATGGTAGCCCATATAAAACAAGGTTTGTTGCACAAGGATGGGTATACTCAAACAGAAGAAATATACTACATGGATATCTTTTCCCTTTTGGTTAAGATGAGGTGTCAAGAAGGTCAAAACTTTCATGAGCCTTCAAAACATATTAAAATCGATTGTTATTTTTCTTGAGAGAAGGTTCAAGCTGATTTTGTAGATATCTTGACAAAAGCTCTGGCAGTTTATTATTTTCCAGAAATGGTGAAATGATTGAATAGTTTCATACTTCATGGGACCAAAAAGATAAGTATTGCAAAAATCCAATTAACTATCCTTCAAAAACTGTGACTAAACTATTTCTAAAATTCAATCAACCATTTCTTGAATTCTCACGACTCGATTCATCATTTGTTGGATCCTCAATCAGCCAACGATTCAGACGTTCCGATGCCTTCTTTACCTGCAAATCAAAAACATAAACAATTTCTTATTTATTTTTTAATACTCATGTTTACAAATACTGCAAAATGGGGCCAGATGGGATGTACACAACTTTTTTTCTATCTCCAGTTTTGTACCATGTCATGTCATGAAACCAATAAGTTCAAGCTGATAGTTAAACCCTCCGTTATAGATTTTATATTAATCTCTAACACTCTATCCCCATAAAAATTTCTAATAGGAAAACACGATTTACAGGGACAATCCGACTACATGATATGATTGACACCAAAATATTTGAAACATATATATGAGATAACATGATTTTGACACGAAACACGAAATTGTCATGGATCTTTATCCGCAACAGATAATCGGGGAACCAAACATTGCAATTATAAATGCAAATGATGGTGTAATAAAAACACAAACCTGATCATCCCAATTAGTCCTCCAAATAAGCCAGGATAGTACTACTGTTTGCGTTACTATTCCACTCAACATTCCAATCCACAAACCCTGTAAACATACACATAATACATTATTAAACCATACAAATAAATCTAAATTACTAATAAATAATGATTAATTCTCGGAATTATTACCTTAACTTGAAGACCAGCAACATAACCAAGCAAAACTCCAATAGGTATACCAATTACATAATAGCACCCTAAATTAACATATGCTACCATACTTTGTAAACCTGAACCTACTGCAACTCCTGCAAATTAAAATAAAATTATATAATACAAATTAGTATCAAATTAATGATTAGTTTGGGATTAATGAATTAATTAAATTATAGACTTAATTACCTGATAGTACTGGATAGATGCTATTTAATAACATTGAGAATGCAAGAAGTATGGAAAGGCTTGAAACTTGATCGGCAACTTCGTCGCTACTTGTAAAGAGGTATGAAAGTTGGCGATCGAAGATTAAGCACAAAATGAAGAACACTATTCCCATTATTACCGAAGTGCTTAACATTACGTAAATGGAGAACTTTGCGGCTTTTGCATCGCCTCTTCCGAGTTCATTTGATACTCGAACACTGTTCATACAATTAAATAATTAATTAGCATCACTAGGTAATCAAGATTATCATGTGTAGTTAATTATAAAATAAAGCATACCTTGCGGCTCCTAGGAATCCAAGGAAAATCATGAATTGCCATGCATTGATATTCAGGCTGTCACAAGGAATCAACTTCAAGTTAAATAAATTTGGGTTTAATTAAATTCACATATCTTTTTGTTCCTAAATTTAGAGGTGAGTTGAAGACCAAAGAAATTTAATTTTTTTGCCATCAAAATCTCAATTTTTTTTATATTAAATATCCAATAAGATGATTTATTCTTTGGGAATCTAATGTGGCGTCCATATCACTTGTTGAGATGGACAATTCACAAGCCACAACATGTACATGTGCACAACACAACCATTCATCGGTAGAACCACCTTTATAAGGGGTGGTTCCCCACGACCAAGGTTGTGCCGACACCCTCATATCCCCCGCCTTTGACTATTATATAAGAGTGTCGTTTTATGAATTTTGTTACTTAAATCCAAAAATTACTATATGTATCAGATCATTATCTGAGCCCAAAATTGCTCGAAATTGAAAACATTAATGATAAAATTTTGCGTTATTATATCTATACTTCCCAAACAAAAGAAGGCTAAATTACACCCATGGATCCTAAACTTTTCACTGACTTTCATTATAGTCTTTGAATTTCAAAATCGAACATTATAATCCCTTAACTTTACACTTTATTAACATAATTACTTCTTTTAACTAGAAGGGACCATCATCTCTAGATTGAGTTAGAAAGATAGTATTACTTCCTACAACAAGATGATTCATTTCTACGGGTTAAAAGGGGTCATTATGTTAGTAAAGTGTAGGAGTGAGGAGCCATAATATTCAGTTTTGAAGTTCAAGGGCAATAATGAAAGTAAATGCAAAATTCAAAGGTCATGGATGTAATTTACTCTCCAAAAAAACATTAATAGGAAATTTGGCTCAAAAATTTGAGAATGCCATGGCACAACTTGAAGTTTTAAACTTTGTTGAAACCAATTTGGCTACAAATTAAAGTATTAGTGACCATATGTTTAGAAGAAGAAAAGGAAGAAATGATTCCATACCAAATGGAGAAAGCAGAAATTTCAACAGTAGCATTCTTCATATATCCAGCTAACAGAACAAGAATGGCATTGTACCACAATTCCAAGCTATCAAACCAAAAAAACAAGATTAAAATGAATAATCAACACATTGAAAATGAAATTGACTTAGTATAGAAAAAGAATCACCAGATCATGAAGCCAGAGGATAAAGAGAGCTTGACAACAGGCATGATATCCAAAAAGGCAGCTTTAGAAAAGCCAGTCCAAGTATTAGGACACCAACCTCCAAAAGCATAAACAAAGAGAGCAATAACTGATAACCAACCAGAAAGATTCAAAGCACCTAAAGCACCAGGAATTCCTAACCCAAGTTTAGTGACAAAAAGCCAAGACATAGGCACATGAACAAGAAAAGCAAGTCCAAAAACCCAACCCACAATCTGATTTTTCATTTGGGATTGTAAGAACATTTGTATTGTGAGTGAAAACACAAAGAAATACTGGTATGGTATGAACCATAATGCTATTTGTCCAGCTACAACTGCTATGTCTTTCTGCTGTCCTATTGCTTCTAGAATTTGTGTTCCGAAGATGAATAGAGGGAGTAGAACTGTTGCTACTGCTCCATCTACTATCCATGATCTTTGTAAATATATTCCTAACATGTGGTATTGTCTTGCTCCGAATGATTGTCCACATAATGTTTCTGTTGCACTTGACATTCCAATCTGCATACATTTATCATTCTTTCTGTTAAAATTCATCCAATAACTTAACTTTAAGATACAACACAAACTCATTACTTGGATGGTTTGGGGTTTTGTTCTCCGCTCAGTCAAAATTTAGCGTTTATTGATAGTAAATCCGTAAATTTCATTACAAATTCTCGTTAAGATCTGTAGTTTTCTCTAGTTTTATGAGTGGATAGGTCTACCCCTACCTAAAGTTGTTTGTAAAAAAACAAAACAAAAGCCCAATACATCGAGACCCCCCTGAACTTGGGTCAAAATACTAACTCATTTCATTAGCCCCTGAACCTATAAAGTGATTTATTAGCTCTTGAACTTCCTTAAAGTAGTATGATTAATTTTCCAAATCCACATCAAAGCATGGTCATTAAAAAGTTTAAAATAATGCAATAAAATAATATTAAGTTTTTGCTCCAGCCACAATAAAGTCACAATGACCGATTTTAGTATCAATGTGATGCCGGAATGTGGACAATTTGTCATAGAATTTAATGTTACATGGCAATCATTTAACTCAATATTAACTATGGTTATAAATTTCAAAAAAATAAAATTAACTATATGCATTTGAGGTTTTTTCACAATGTGTAGAATTAGGTGGGCACAATTAATTTTATTTTTTTGAAATTTATAACCATAGTTAATATTGAGTTACATGATTACCATGTAACATTAAATTCTATGACAAATTGTTCACATCACCATTTTGGCATCAGGTGGACACTAAACAGGTCATTGAGACTTTATTGTATGAAGTCTCAATAAAGTGATTTATTAGCTCTTGAACTTCCTTAAAGTAGTATGATTAATTTTCCAAATCCACATCAAAGCATGGTCATTAAAAAGTTTAAAATAATGCAATAAAATAATATTAAGTTTTTGCTCCAGCCACAATAAAGTCACAATGACCGATTTTAGTATCAATGTGATGCCGGAATGTGGACAATTTGTCATAGAATTTAATGTTACATGGCAATCATTTAACTCAATATTAACTATGGTTATAAATTTCAAAAAAATAAAATTAACTATATGCATTTGAGGTTTTTTCACAATGTGTAGAATTAGGTGGGCACAATTAATTTTATTTTTTTGAAATTTATAACCATAGTTAATATTGAGTTACATGATTACCATGTAACATTAAATTCTATGACAAATTGTTCACATCACCATTTTGGCATCAGGTGGACACTAAACAGGTCATTGAGACTTTATTGTATGAAGTCTCAATAAAGTGATTTATTAGCTCTTGAACTTCCTTAAAGTAGTATGATTAATTTTCCAAATCCACATCAAAGCATGGTCATTAAAAAGTTTAAAATAATGCAATAAAATAATATTAAGTTTTTGCTCCAGCCACAATAAAGTCACAATGACCGATTTTAGTATCAATGTGATGCCGGAATGTGGACAATTTGTCATAGAATTTAATGTTACATGGCAATCATTTAACTCAATATTAACTATGGTTATAAATTTCAAAAAAATAAAATTAACTATATGCATTTGAGGTTTTTTCACAATGTGTAGAATTAGGTGGGCACAATTAATTTTATTTTTTTGAAATTTATAACCATAGTTAATATTGAGTTACATGATTACCATGTAACATTAAATTCTATGACAAATTGTTCACATCACCATTTTGGCATCAGGTGGACACTAAACAGGTCATTGAGACTTTATTGTAACCACAACAAAATTTTATTGATTTTATTGTTCTATTTTAAAATTTAATAACTATAATATGACCATGGCAAAAACTTGAGTGACCACAAGGGCTTTTTACCCGTCAATATATCACTGTACTCAAATGCAAGAAGCTAATATATTATTTTAAACAAGTTTCGGAAACTAACGAGATTGACAAGTCACTCGGTGAGTTAAGGAGGTCAATCCGCTTTTCGGACTCAGTTCAGACGAAGCATTAAGCCAAACAAAAGAAAAATACTAGCTAAATTCCTGTAAAGCCAATATAACGACATGATTTTAAGTCATTTTTGGATTTACTCATTTGATATTGACCAATCAATACGATATGAATACAATTCATTCACGCGAATCATCACTTCCAACTTAAAAGTCATAAATGTCTGGTTTCAAAAAAAAAAAAAAAAAGTCATAAATGTCTCCTGATATAATGTGTAACGCATTCCTGTACACACAAATATCGTTTAGGCTTAAAGTATATATGGGCGGAGACAAAGGCCCGGCCCTCGGAATCATGCCTTACGGGGTGGTTTCGTACCCCTGTCACCGCAAGATTGAGGTTGGGGGTGCAAAATTGGACTTCCAAAATATCAGTTTTGTATTCGTCACTATATGATGTGTTGTTCTATGTGAAAATAAAGAATTGAATGTAGAAAAGAAAATAAGTACCAGAATTCCATTAGTGAAACGAAGGAAGACAGTCTGTTGAATAGCATAAGCAGCAAGAGGTAACTCCCCAAGTTGACCTATAAATAACTGAGTAATTACTATAAAACCAAATCCAGATACTCTAGCCACCATTCCTGGAAATGCAACCCTCCATATCTTCTTCGATTCTGTCCACGCCCTGCTTTTCAAGCTCTCACTATTTCCCACTTCTTCTGGTACCAGAAGCCTCTCTTCCGCTGCTTTCACCATATTTCTTTCTTCTCTACAATAAAAAAGAATCCAAAAGTGTCATCGATTACTCGGTTCCAAACAGAACAAAACGAAATGAAAAAGAAGGAAGAAGAAGATACCTTAACAAATTTTGATGGCGTGGCTGTAGAGTTGTATTTATTTATTCAGTTCATATAAAGAGAGAGGGAGGGAGAGGAAATAAGGTTTTGATGAAATATCATGCAAAGGATATTTCAGAGTTCACGGCTGAGTTGTTTTTCCGTTTTGTTTTGCTTTGTATAGAAAAGTTAAAGGGTGGAGATGACAACTTATACGGTGGATCGGGTGCAATGTACTCGGTTAATGAAAAAATAGAATCATAGTACCTCATTAAAAGATGATTGATGTAGGAAAAAAAATGTACAATTATCACGTTTCCATTAGTAAAGTCCAATGAATTGGGAGCACAATAGAATTTATGACCCTATTATAATATGAATCTGTAATAATTACTTTCCTTTCCGGAAACTCTGCTCTGTCTCAATATCCACCTAGTTTTTCTTTTATTCATTTTTGCTGTATTAAGTAATTACATCTAATACATCTTTTTTATTTTTTTATTTATTAGTGATATCCAGTGCTACATTATTTACCTTCTAAACTTTTAAAGTGTCATGATAGTTTTTTAATTGAATAAAATGTCCAGTTTTTTTTTTGAAACAGAACTGCAACTTTATTAGATAGTAGGATCAGCGTCCTCACGAATAACATCTGCTAGCCATATAGGCAAAACACTGAAAAGACTATCGTTAGCATTGGAATAAACCCGCCTAGCCATAACATGAACGGCCCTATTCGCTAAACGATGAATAAAACACAAATTAAAACTAGAATGTGAGCTGATGATATCCCTGCAATCTTGAACAATCAAACCGAACTCTGAATTATCTTGTCTGTCAGAATTAACCGCATCCACAACTAATTTGGCATCCGATTCAAAGACAACATTTATGAAATGTTGGCTAGCAAGCCAACTCAAACTCGTACGAACCGCAAGTGCTTCGATGATCTATAAAATGTCCAGTTAATTCTTTTAACTTGTATAAAATATAATTAATTAATTACAAAAAGGTAAATTAAATACAGAAGATGTATTGCACGTGTCTTAAAAAAAGTAAAACGATTAATATCGGGATATGCGGTTCTAATATTAGAGAAAACAAATTTTACAGTTTAGCAAGTAAAAAGTTTCCTTTTTAATTTATTCTGTGAATTATGTAACAAAATTCTAAAGAGCGTACTACACATTTTCTACATGCAATCTACTTTTTTCTTTTTACAACCGAATGATTAATTGATTATATGTTATACAAATTTAAATTATTAATTAAATATTTTATACAAATCGAAAAGACCATTAATACATTTTATAAGTTTAAAAAACTAGTGAATTTAAAAAAAAAAAAATTCAGGATGCTAAAATGATCGGTTAATAATACTAGTAATTAATTTTACAAATGTTATAGTTAAAGGTCCTGTTTGGGAATTAACTGTTAGCTGATTACATTAGCTGATTTGACTAACTGTTTGTGTAGATCTGTTTGGTAAAAATTAGCTAATTGATAATAGCGGTTTGTGCAAAAAGACGAATAAGGGCATTAATTTTGGCGTAGGAGAAGAGGGAGTCTATCTATTAGGGTTAAAGAAGTCTATTAATTTTAATATTAGATAGGGTTAAAGAAGTCTATTAATTTTAATATTCCAAAACGCTAATTGAAAAAGCTATTTTTAAGAGTTTTTTCTAAATTAGTGTTTCCATCCCAAAACTCTCTCCCAAATCTCTCACCACCAAACACTCCAATCAGCGGTTCCAGTGATCAAACCTCTAAAATTGGTCAAAACCGCTCTTTTTATCTCAAAACGCTGTTTACCAAACATGGTCAAAATTGTTTAAAAAAACATAAAGGTTGATTATGCATAATCTGACTGGTTGGCCAAGGCCAAAACCTACCCACCCACCACGCTACAGCTGCCGTGTCAGGACATTTAAAAGCTTCGGCCCCATCAATGTCAAGTCGGCCCCATTTTTCTCTGTTTTTCTAGTACATTTTTTGAATTTAATGGACACACCAATTAAATTCAATTAATACCTTTCTTTTTCCTTCTTTTTTTCATTCGAATCATGCCAATTAAAAATCAATGTTTTAAAAACGGCATAACACTTATCTGGCTACTTAAAACTATTAAAATCGACTTTTCAAAAAAAAAAAAAAAAAATCCAACGAAACAAAAATTATAAATTAATTTTTCATTTTATCCTAATAACATAACAGTTGAAATTAGTTAATAAAAATTTAGGATTTAACACAATATAAATATTAAGGTTAAGTTTAAGTTTAAGTTGTTTAAAAAAATCTTCCAAATACCAGGATCAATCCAATTCATCGGTTTGATATAGTTTTCGATTTGATCCCGATTCTGTCCAGTTTAATATGAATAAACGCTAATATTTATAACCGAATCAAACTCATGGTCGGTTCATGGTTCAACCAATCAAACCGCTTGGTCTGGTTCAGTTTTTAAAACATCATTAAAAGAATTTATTCATACAAATATATCCGTAATTATTTATTATGTAAAATACAAAATTATACGCTTTCCTATGAATATAGGAAATAATCAAATGCTATTATTTTTAAATTGAAATTGAAAGGCTGGGAAAGGTCGGGCTGAATTGGGTTTGGGAATTAGTTCTTTTAGTTTGACCCAGTCCGGTCCAAGCCCGATGTAAAAATAGTACGGGCTTGGTTAGGTTTGGATAAAGTAATTATGTGACAAGCCGGTTAGGCCCGACCCAAGCCCAGTCCGGCCTAGTCCATGAACAGGTCTAGTTATAGGAAGACGTTTACCTATCACAATATTGATATAGTACATAAGAGCTACTCTTCAAAGATGGTTTTACGAGAGACAACAATTAGCGAGTTAGAATTTTCAACCCATCGTGTAGTATAATTTGTGCAACTTGATTATATATATGATAAACATAACAACTTTGGCTTTCAGGAGCACAAGAATCACATTGGTCTGAAAAGAAGATGATAAGCCATGTAGACAAAGCTGTTACTTGTACGTTTTATGGAATAAACAACCACAATTTCAAATCAACGATTCAACAAAGGGGAGTTGTCGGCTTAAATGTAAAAACATGCATATGTAGGAAATAACAACTTTCACGGTTAACAACTACACCAACAAAGAAGCTAAATTATCTTATGCTGAGTCTATATACCCAGTTGGACACTATTCGGAATGAACAAACTGTTATCCTCCTATGAAAGTTCTGTCCTTATAAAAGGCTCTACACATGTCAATCGACCAAGAATTCATAATAGAAGACCATCTCAAGGGCAAGATCCAGTTCCAAGAACATGTAGCAGGTGCAGGAATACTGGGCATGTTAGGTTGAATTGTCATAGTCCGCTACCGAATACAACATAGCCTCCGAGTATAGTAACAAGTTCTTTAAGGTCTAGCATGTGAAGATATAATATTTCATTATGTGAACTTTCATCGTTATTGTTTGAACTTATATATTAAACAACAAAACTCAATATGTGTGCTTAACTGTATATTTCAATATGTGCACTTAATTATATCTCTTTCATTTCCTATGCAGTTGCTTCTAATGAGGAAGGCTTCTCATGACAACGAAATTATCTTCCAACTAAAATAAGAGGATTTTTAATACATTTAATCATGCAAATACATCCCAAAACTTATTTCCAATATATAAACATGCTACAAAACATACTCTAACCCTAATAAGGTTTTAAATCACTAGAAAAACTAAACCTTAAACATTAAACCGGTAAATCCATAAATCCTAAACTAAACCATAAACATACAAATAGATTAAAACCTACATTCTTTCCGACCTTTGCCATTGAATTGCAATAAAAATTGCACCAAATAGATCTGCATTTGTCTTTGTATAAATTATGTTCTGCACAAAATATGTCAAGTGATAATATATATAGTAAGGGCATTTCAAGAAAGTTAACTTTGAAAATATCTAGTTTGGCAAGAGGTGATGTAATGAGTCTACATATGTAAATGAGCCTATAAATTATGTCAGTTTTATAATTTACCCTTATAAATATGTGATAACTTGCTAGATTCGATTTGATGATCTTCGCCGCGGTTACCTGCAAAACAGAACCGGAGACAGGATCTCCGGAAAAACTCTCTGACGATCAAGTCAGTTTTATGGGAAGGTTGGTAAATTGATATTGGTATTGTGGGGAAAAGATGTGTACGTACCTCCCCATTTGCTTCTATGTCCTTTTTATAAGTGTTCCTAGGTAACCGCCGGGGGCGGTTACTCTTTCCAGGCCACGTCCCTTACGTGGCTACAAACGTGGTCTCGTTTGTTTTGAGTGGGAGGTTTAATGCTCCGTTTAGGATTTCGGGGCGGTTACTCGTTTTACCCGCTTCCTTTATTCGGAGCCCGTTTGATCTTGAACCATGGGCCTAAGTATAGGTTGGGCCCGTGTTTATGATTCGGCCCGGTTTGGTTTCACGGATCATCACATGCCTCCCCCTTAGTTTAGCAAGAGCCCTTTAGGGTCTTTTCATATGTTATAGGGGACTCTTTGTCTTCGTCTGGATATTCAAAATTCGAAAGTGGTTCTTTCGTTCTCCGTCATTTCTTCTCCGGCGTCAACCCTTTAGCGTTCGTTCTTCTCTGTATTCTCTTTCACATGTAAGTGTTCCTTTCCACAACTTGTAACTCGTTCGACCCTTTTCTTATTTCTGCTCGTCTTTCTTCGTTAATATGTCGAACCCTGACCTCGATTTCGCACCGTTCGACGAAAATTACGTTCGCGAGGTGTCTCATGAGGTTGATGAGATGGTTGATGAAGTTTCAACCAGCTCTCCTTGGTCTGATTCCCATCCCGCCGATTTTCTCCATCTGGCGAATACAACTAATGAGGGTCTAGGTTTTGACCCTAAGAAGTTGATTCCACCACCTGTCCCAACTCCCTGTTTATTACCAAAAAGGGACAGGTTGGGAAGCCTAGTTTGCCGCGAGACGATTGATGACTTGCGGGAGCAGTATCCTTAGCTCCAAGGTCTGGAAACCATCATTCCCGGGGAGAATAGAGGGCCGGGCGACTACCCAAAGGGGTATTTCACCATTTTTGTCACCCAGATTATCTACGGTTTCACGTATCTGCTGGTGGATGAGATTGCTTCCATCCTTAGTGGTTATGGAATCGCACCCGGACAACTGCATCCCAACGGATGGGCCGACTTAACCTTGGATAAATTTTTGGCGGATTGTCTGGAGGTTCCCCTCTCGCTCAAGATTTTCTCTAAGCTTCATCATTTCAAGAGTTCGGGGGAGTACTTTACTTTCATCCGACAGAGCGGTTACTACGGCTTTGATGAGAAGTCGAACAAAATCCGTGAGTGGGATAAGTCCTATTTCTTCATTAAGTTCCATGAAGGGAATCCAAACTTTCTTCGCTGCTGGGGCCGACCCAATGTAAAGAGTTTGAACTTTGGTTACCCCAGCAAGGACGAATCCGATATTATAAAGTTCTTGAAGAGCACTCCTCATTTTGTATGGACATATGATCAGGCATTCCATATGCTAAGAAGCCGAGTAGCGATTGCCTACCGCGAGGGAGATCGTGTTGTCTATATCCCTTATCGCGTTTTTGTACAAGGTACTATTAACTTATTTCCAAGTTGATGATTTCTTTTAACCCTTTGCAGGGGTGATCCTTTATATCAACTCGCTACAGATCGGGAAGCGAAAGCCCTGGCGAGAAGGAAGAAGCGGATGGCGGGAACAACTTCTGTTGCAGGGGCGAATTCTCCTGTGGGGGCGACTCCTTCTGTTGAGGCGGCTTCCCCCCCAATTGCTTCCGTTTCACAGGGCCCCGCTTCTGTTTCTGAGGAGCTTCCCTTAAATAGGAAGCGGAAGAGTAATGTGGATGTGGAGTCTTCTCGCCCTAGGAAGAAGAATACCTCCGTATCCTTGACTGTCGGTGGTACATCTACGTCCACTCCATCCAAAGCCAAGGGCGTTCCCCCATTTCATGAGGTATCATAATTTATTCGCTCTTCTTGCGTTATTTATTTTCTCTTGTCAGTTTTCGTTGTTCTCCTGACCCTTCTCCTTGTGTATCCGTAGCCGATTCCTGATATCAGCGGATGGTGGACCAGAACCTTTGGTAAAGCCGTGAGCTTTTCCTGTAGGGACATTGTTTCTTCCATATGCAATGTCCTTGGGCGACTTCCCTCCGCTTCTCGTGTGCGCAAACAGGTGCCGCTTCCGACTGCCATGGAGGGGATTGAGAAGCGAGCTATAGAGGTATATTGCTTTCCACTTATGTTCTATCCTTCAAACGCATGTCTCTATTCGCTCTTTTTATTCGCGTATCGTCTTATATGCAGATTATCAATTTCGCGGAGGGTGCTCTCTGCAGGGATGCTGAACGAGCTAGAGAGTTGGAAAGCCTTGGTACTGAATTGGCGACTCAGAAGTCACTTTTTGATGATGTCCAAGGCAAAGTAAAGGTCCTTGAAGGTGCTTGTCAGAAGGCTATGAGCAAGAAGGAGGAAGCTCTCAAATCCCTCCAGGCTAAGTCCGATGAGCTTCAGAAAGTCATTGATGATCTGAATTCGTCCAAGGAAGCCTTAGAGATGCAAAAGAGGAGGGCCGAGGAGATCATAGCTGAAGATGGTGCTCGCATCTATTGGTATGGAGAGCGGATTCATGCGGCTTATGAGCATGGACATCCAGATCATGTACTTAATCGCCCTAAGGTTCCCATTCCTGAAAAGGATTTAGCTGAGAAATGGGACAAGTTGGAGGCCGAGGATGCTGATATGGATGAGGTACTTCTCCTGGATTGGCAGAGTTTTCATGATTCTCCAATTAGCTGTGAGATCCCAAATCAGAACGTAGAAGGAGGGGCACCACAAGATGTTTCTCACGTTGAACGAGATGTTTCTCGCTCTGATGCAGTTACTGATTTGATTGTTGGGGATTCGCTTGAAGCAGATCATCCCACAGGAGAAGATGAAGGAGCCGCCGAAGGCGAAGGGGGCAATAGAGGCGAAGGAGAAGAAACTGTAATATAATTTTATTTATATCCGAACTGTTGTATGTAACAAACTGCCAGTATATATATCAACCGAGCGACCTTGCCGCCGCTTTTCATATATGTGCAATTGTTATTTTATCCTTCGTCGCTTTAATGCCGGTTATTTTCGTATGTGACCCTTGCCTCTTGCCGACTTCATACTTGTAATTTTTCGTAGTTAGTTTTGTTTTCATTAGGGTGGCCAGACCCTTTTCGCAATTTTTTGAGTACTCGTTTATTCGCTTAATTTTATGCCTTATAATTTTTCTTTCAAAAATAATCATAAGGTTTTGTGAATGATGCGTAATCATGCATCCGCCTTTCTTTAATAGGCAACACATTTATGTGTGTTTAAGATTAAACATAAGGTTTTGCGAATGATCCAACAATTGAATATCTTTATTAATAAAGAAAAAAGACTTCTTGTTACATGGGTATACAAACTGTGCGGGATCAAAGCCTCATTAAAACCTTTTATCAGAAAACCCAGTGGGAAAAACTCATAAAAGGAAAAAGAGTACTCGTCATTTCCCTGAACTACTCGGCCTGTTTATATAGGCGTAGATTCTCTAGATTCCAGGTGCGCGGGAGCTTTTTTCCGCTCATTTCTTCTATTTCAAAAGTCGATGGTCCCAGCTTCTTGGATACCCTGTAAGGCCCGAGCCAGTTGACGCCTAATTTGCCTTTGCCTTCTCTGGATTGTATTTTATCCGCTTTTTTCAAGACCAAGTCGCTCTCGTTGATTATCACCTTTCGCACCCTTCTGTCATGATACTTCTTGATTCTATTGCAGTACACTGCCATTTGCATGTAAGCTTTTTCTCTTCGTTCTTCTACAGAATCCAATGCATCTCTAATGTTGATAGGATTTTGGGTGTCACAATAATAAATTATCCGATCTGTAGGCGACTTGATTTCAACAGGCAGGACTGCTTCGGCTCCATAAACCAGCGAGAAAGGTGTTTCGCCTGTTGCTGCCTTTATAGAAGTTCTGTATGCCCATAGCATATGAGGTATCTCATCCGCCCAACATGTTTTTTTATCGCCTAGCCGCTTCTTGATTCCCTGAATCATGGCCCTGTTGGTAACCTCTGTCATACCATTCGATTGGGGATGATTTACAGAAGAAAAATGATTTTTGATCCCCATGCTTTCGCAATATGCTTTGAATTTTACACAGTTGAACTGGGTGCCATTATCAGTTATAAGCGTTTGTGGGATTCCAACCCGCATGATAATGTTCTCTCGTAAGAACTCGATCATTCGCTCAGGTGTTTGAGCGGTTACTGCCTCCGTTTCTACCCATTTACTGAAGTGGTCGACTACGACTATCAAGTACTTCCTTTTCTTTGTCGTTTCTGGGAACGGGCCCACTATATCGATCCCCCATGTTGCGAATGGCCACGCCGTCATTATAGTGACTTGTTCGGCTCCGGGAACATGCTTTTCATTCGTATGGATTTGACAGCTGTGACATTCCGCTACCATCTTCTGGGAATCCTCCACCACCTTTGGCCAATAATATCCCATCAACTTGACTTTTCTTGCCAACGCCGCGGATGCTTCATGTGCGCCACAAATTCCTTCATGGAGTTCTCGCAGTACATAGTCTCCTTCATTGCGGCTAATACATTTCAACCATGGACATGTATATGATTTTCGGTATAAAGTTCCATCTCGAATTGAGTATCTCGCTGACTGCCCAATTAGTTTTCTGGCTAAGCTTTTATCAACCGGCAAATCTCCATGTTCCAGATATTGGCGGATGGGCATCCGCCAATCTTCATCATCTTCCAGCTCTTCGATGACCGTAATCTGATCGACTTTGAATGCTGGTGCTGACCTTATTTCCAAATTGCATGCTTTTTGACTCCATGGTTCTCTACTCGCCGCTGCTTTTGCCAACTCGTCAGCCTTTGTGTTCTGGCCTCTCGGAACATGCACCATTTCCCAGACGACTCCCTTGTTTGTTAACTCCCACGTCAGTCTGCCGACCACCTGATGGTACTTGACCAGATCCTCCTGTTTCACCAGATAATTTTTTGTGATCTGATTTATCATGAGTTTAGAATCGCTGTAGATGACCACTCTTTCTGGCGTAAGTTCATTAAGCAACTTCAATCCGCATATCATTGCTTCATACTCCGCGGCATTATTGGTAGTTTCGAATGTTAACTTTGCCGCATAGTACATGCGAATAACATCCGGTCCCTTAATGACGACTCCTAGTCCAGCTCCATCTGTGGACAATGCCCCATCTGTGAACATACTCCATTCTTCCTTTTGTGCTTTTGGACATTCGTCTTCATCCCACGTGAACTCATTCACGAAATCGGCAAGTACTTGACTTTTTAGAGCTGGTCTTCCTTCGTAGCGAATATCGAACTCTCCCAACCGAATTGACCACTCCATTAATCGGCCGGATGCGTCAGGTTTCTGTAGTACCTTTCGCATTGGAATTCCAGTTCTCACAATGATAGTATGCACCTGAAAGTATGGCTTTAACCTAGCCGCCGTGGTTATCACCGCGAGGGCCATTTTGTCTAACCTTGAATACCGAAGTTCTGCGTCTTTCAAGACTTTGCTCACATAGTACACTGGATATTGTTGCCCCTCTTCTTCCCGCACCATCATCGTGCATATCGCCATACTGGTGACGGATACGTAAAGAAATAAATCTTCTCCATCCTCTGGCCTGCTCATTAAGGGAGGATAGCATAGTAATCGCTTTATCCCCTCAAATGCTTCTTGACAATCCGGCGTCCATTCAAAGGACTTAGATTTTTTGATGGCATTGTAGAAAGGTAGACATCTCCTAGCTGAGCATGATATGAATCGCCCTAATGCCACCAACCGCCCGTTCAGTCTCTGTACTTCTCTTATGTTCCTCGGTGTCTTCATCTCCATCACTGCTTTAACCTTCTCAGGATTCGCCTCAACTCCTTTGCCGCTAACAATGAAACCTAGGAACTTTCCTGCTCTTGCTCCAAACGTGCATTTCTCTGGGTTCAATTTGAGGCCATATTTGATCAGTACTTCCAGGATTTCTTTAATATCCTGCGAGTGGTCTTGCATCTTCTTGCTTTTAATGATCATGTCATCTACATAAATCGAGAAGTTCTCGCCTGATTTGTCTGAAAATATCTTGTTCATCATCCGTTGATATGTTGCTCCCGCATTTTTCAATCCAAAGGGCATCACCTTGAAGCAATAAGTCGCCTGATGAGTTATGAACAACGTCTTGATCTCATCCGCCTTCTCCATTGGTATCTGGTGGTAACTGGATTTCACGTCGGTGAACGATAAAGCTTCAAATCCCGCAGTCCCATCTACCAATATATCAATGTTAGGTAGCGGATACATATCCTTCGGACAAGCTTTATTCAGATCTTTGAAGTCGACGCACATTCTGTACGTTCCATTTGGCTTTTTGACTAGCACCACATTGGCTAGCCACTCCGGATAGGTGACTTCTCGAATTGCATCTGATTCTAGCAAATCCGCCACTGCTTTTTCAATCGCCTTCTGCCGTTCTGGAGCATGTCCTCTCTTTTTCTGTCGCACTGGGGTTGCACCTTTGTCCACATTCAAACAATGAGTTGCTATATCTAGACTTATCCCCTTCAGCACTTCATTCGGAGCGGCGAATGCCGACTCGCATTGGATCAACACCTCGGTAATGGCTTTCTTCGTTTCCTCTGGAAGTCCTATCGCTATCCGCACGTTCTTATCATTTGAGATGGCGATCAGTTCTGTTTCTCCTAACGCTTCAGCCGGCAACTTCTCATCAACCTTATCCTCTCCATCTGGCTTCGGTTCAAGTGACAATGTATAAGCTTGTTGAGATATAAGTTGATCCCCTTCAACAATGACTCGCCCTTAGTGTGTTGGCAAAAGCAATGTCAAATGCTTCATTGAGATGAGCGACTCCGTTTCCGATAGGAATGGACGCCCCAGAATTATGTTGTAGGCCAATGGGAGATCAACAATTGCAAATTCTAGATCACCTCGCCATTTTAGATTCTTGTCGCCCATTTCTGTCTCCAACACCACCTGTCCACTTGTTTGAGATGATTGACCTCCAAAACCAGTTACATCCATGAACGTATGTTCCACTCGCTCGTCGTTAATTCCCAACTTGTTGAATGCAGTTCGAGTAATGACATTGCAAGAACTTCCTGTATCAATAAGGACCCGCTTAACGTCCCATCCTTCAATGGCCATCGTAATCACCAAAGCATCCGCATGCGGCTCCGTGATTCGCGCAAATGAGTAATTGAGGGCATCCCCCCTACGCGTGTTGCTTTTTCGCTGTTCACGGCGAGCCCTTTTTGTTGGAGGCTCATAGATCCCGCCTGCTATCACGTTAATCACCCCTTTTTTCTGCTTTTTTTCTGGCCTTGCTTCTACCTCATGCGGGAGCGTTGCTTTCTCATCAATCGTTTCTTTTCTAATGAATTGACTCAGTTTGCCCCTCTCAATCAGCTTTTCAATCTCCTTCTTCAATTCATAGCAATCGTTCGTGTCATGGCCGTTCAATCTGTGGAACCTGCAATATTTGTTAGGATATCGCCCTAAATTGGTTCGACCTTTCGCCTCAGGAAACTGTACATCCTTTTTCAGAGGGTTTTTCTCAATCCAAAGTAACACCTCATGACGAGTCGTGTTCAATGGTGTTTGATATCCCCCCCCCTTTAAAGGAACGATCGCTTTTTCGAACCAGATTACCTTTAGAATATGCTTGGCCTTGATGGCGGCGATTGTCCGAGGTGGATCTAGCCGCATCTCTTTCTCGCCGGGTTTGAGCTCTATGCTCCCTGTTAACATCGTCCACTTCCATAAATTCTTTTGCTATCTTCATGAGTTCAGCCACTGTGCGTGGTTTATTGCGGATGATTTCCTCCCGCATGCTCCAATATGTGGTTCCATCCGCCATGATGTTGCGAATGCTCACGATATCTGGGTTCTGTAACCGCACCAGAATATCATTGAATGCGACCTCAAATTCCCTTAGGGAATTATAGTTTCTCTGTTTGATCTCCTTCAGCTGCCTATCCGTCACATCCGCTGCTTTACAACCCACGAACTTTGCATAGAAATCACAACTGTATTAATTCCAGTTGTGAATAGATTCAGTTGGTAGGGACCGAAACCAATCGGATGCTGCTCCTCCCAAAGTGGTCGAGAACAATCGACAAATTATGCTTTCGCTTGCTCCTGCAACATCCATCAACTCTCTATAGTTTCTGACATGCGCCTCAGGGTCAGAATTTGGATCCCCATAATATTTAGGTATCGCCGGTGCTTTTATTCTGTGATCTGGAATAAATTCTCGCAATGATGGGGCAAAAGGCGAATCACTCTGCACCGCTGCTCTTGCCCTAGGTGTGTATCCCATCCGCTCCATCATGCTTCGCAGTTGATCTTCCAATTCAGTATTGGGTTCCCGCCGAACTTCTTCCATCCGTTGCTGATGAATTCTAGGTGACGTCCACCCGCCATACTGTGTCGTCACTTGTTCTCGCCGTGGGGCTAACCGCTGTCCAGTTTTAGGATCAAAGTTCCAAGTATGCTCCCGCCCAGACATATTCCCTCCAGACGTCATCAACCCTGAATGTCCGTGGTCAAAGGGTTCCGTTTGTCGTAGCGGAAGAATTCCTTGCATTCCTGGCATTGGTTGGGATGACTGCCAGGTCGGATGGATCGTCATAATAGGATCTTGGTGTGAGTAGTGGTCTGGATGGCTATGTGGTGTCATGCGACTACTCTGACTCATCCGATTTGGCTCTCGAGATGGCTGTGGAAGCGTAGATATGGCAGGAATAGTTGGTTGTTGTGTGGAGATGACAACAGGTTCTTGAGGGGCAGCCGTTACGACGGTATTGTGTTCAGCGATTGCAGTTAACAAACTAATCATTCGATCCCCAGCCGCTTGGCTCATATTCGAAGCCAAGACCTGTCCTGCCATTTGTACAAAATCGCTATTAGACATCTCCATCTCAGTTTGCACTTGGACCTCCAATAAGGGACTCAACTGCCCTGAAGGATTCGACGAGCTGGGTACCACAGGCTGTGTACTCGCAGGCTGCCGTGGACCTCTTGAGTTCGTACTAGCTGATCTGGTTGTAACTCCGGCCGTTCGTGATGGTTCTGACATGTTCTTAGGGTACCTTTAACCAAATGTTGGTAAAAAAGGTCCACGCTCACCGCACCAATGATAACTTGCTAGATTCGATTTGATGATCTTCGCCGCGGTTACCTGCAAAACAGAACCGGAGACAGGATCTCCGGGAAAACTCTCCGACGATCAAGTCAGTTTTATGGGAAGGTTAGTAAATTGATATTGGTATTGTGGGGAAAAGATGTGTACGTACCTCCCCATTTGCTTCTATGTCCTTTTTATAAGTGTTCCTAGGTAACCGCCGGGGGCGGTTACTCTTTCCAGACCACGTCCCTTACGTGGCTACAAACGTGGTCTCGTTTGTTTTGAGTGGGAGGTTTAATGCTCCGTTTAGGATTTCGGGGCGGTTACTCGTTTTACCCGCTTCCTTTATTCGGAGCCCGTTTGATCTTGAACCATGGGCCTAAGTATAGGTTGGGCCCGTGTTTATGATTCGGCCCGGTTTGGTTTCACGAATCATCAATATGACCTAATACATAAACAACCCTCTGAACTTGTCCAAATGTTGCAACTGCCCCTCCAATGCAAAATACTCCTTCAAACATACTCCACTTCATCAAACATTTTCCAAACACGCTCCATTAATTGGAGATGCTTTTATTAAGTTGAGAATTCCTTTAAAATGCGGTTTTTGGGTGTTTAACTTGAAAAACATTCATATAATTAGAGTGAACTAATTTAAATTATTTTAAGAAAGAAAAGATGTAGTACTAGTTATGATTGGGAGTCGAGGGCATATACATGGAAAGATAGCATCCACGATGAAACGTTTTGAACCACTAGAATCACCCACCCTACCCCCCAATTTCCCATACCAAAATATTTATGAAATTTGTCACTTTTCCCAAGATATATATATCCCATTTATGTTTTTGTCCATTTTTAAATTATATCTACCAGTAATCAATTCATTTATATTTTCTTTGGTGCACACATCATGCAAACATAATACTGTCACAACCGAATCCTTTATGGGCTAAACACTAATTTGGGCTGTTTAAAAAAATTATTATTAAAATGGTACTACCTCCGTTTCATATTACATGTCTTTTTAGAGATCATTTATTGTTTCGTATTACATGTCATTTTATATAATCAGTACACGTTAAGCATTAATTCTCCTATGTGTTTGGATATGTTTAGGAAAGAGAATTGGGTAAAGGGAATCCAATTCCCTATAGGACTTGGGGTAATGGCTTAACCTAAAGTGGGTAATCCCATAATCTAAAATGGGTAAAGGGAATGAGTTTTTTTTAAACAAACAAGAACAAAGGGAATGGAACCCTCCCATTCCCATTCCTAAAGACCCCGAACCAAACGCCCTAGAATATATTGTTTAGAGTTTGAGATTTATGAATTGGATTTAAAAGTTTTAAATTAAGTGTAAAAGCATATTCTATTTGTTGTATATAGAAAAAAATAACATATTAAGAATTAAGTTTGACAATATGATTTAGTTATAATTTTATAGTCAATTATGATATTCATGTAAAAAGCCCTCTTTTATATCCGAGTTAGATACAAGTACTATATAATGGGCATCGTAATGAAACAAAAAAGCAAAGGGACACTACAACAGCAGAGTCCCTTGTTTTGATGTTGCAGGAATCCGTAGGATTCCTGCAACTATTGGACATTGGCTTTGTGAAGCTACTACCTTACTCTCCTCCCTTTTAGGTCTTGTTTGGATGGAGTGTAAATGTCCGTTTGTTTTACCTACTATTTGTTGTTGCAAAAAACTGCTTTTCTAAAAAATAGAGGTTCCTGTTTTTGTAAAAAGTTACTTTTCAGGTGTAAAAAGACAAATAAGATGTCAGTAACCAAACATCTAAAACTCTCAATTTGAAGTGAAAAGGCAAACAGAAGTATGAAAATGAGCAGTCAAACACCTCCTAAATAAAGTAAGGTAATGCAAGGTAAAGTAAGTGATGTGTATGAAATACTTATTGTATTTGGATTGAATGTAAGGTAAGTGATGATTTAATAATATAATTATATATAAAATTATCTTATATTCTTTCATTTGTATAAATAAAATAAAAGACATAGAGTAACTTTGGAAGAAAAAGATATGTGTCATGATTCCACTTCAATTTGGGGTGTAGAAAAAATTACTCAAAATTCACTTCATCTACTCTCACTTACTATGCTTGTCAATTACACCTCAAAACAAACAAGATTATCTCATTACACTTACCCTCACCACCTACCTTCAAATACCATCATCCAGATGAGAGAATTATTATTTTTCTTAAATAATAAAAATATAAAAGAATTTTGTATATTTTTTTTAATTAAGTATAAATACTAATATTAAATAAAAATATTTATTGGGATAAGAGTCAAATTTGATCCTGATGTTTTCGGCTAAGTACAGATTTGATTTAACGTATAAAACAGTCTAAATTTAACCTAACGTTTACAAGATCAATTTTAACTTTGCGTTATCGAAATTTTGAAAAAACTGGAATTACTATTATTTAACTGTCACATCAGACTTTCTAAATATCAATTACGACTAAGATATTTGATGCATCACCAATGCAGTTATAAAAAATTTGTTAAAATGCTAACAATTAAGTATGCCGCTAACAATTAAGTATTAATCATTATTTTTTTTGTCAAATGTGTCTAAAATATATTGTGTTACTAATATAGTTACAAATAACCAACAAAAAATGTACGAAACAGTTTCAATTCATCGATAACCTTGTCTATAAGGTCTAATATGACAGCTAAATAATAGTCAAACCAGGGATAACCGTCTCCCGTATCTTTCATTTCAAAACTTGAACTTAACCAATCTTTGGTTTGATTTATATAAGTCTGATCATTACCGGCAATGAGGATATCATCAACATATAATGATAGGGTGATAAACTTATTTCTGGAGCGCTTGGTATAGACATAGTGGTTTTCTTCAATTTGATTGAAGCCATTCGATGTCATCTCACTATGAAAACGAAGGTACCATTGCCTAGAAGAATGTTTGAGGCCATAGATCGATTTGATCAATTTGCAAACCTTTTGGTCACAACCTTTTGAACGAAACCTACAGGTTATTGCATGTAAATTTCTTTTGATATAGCTCCAGGTCTAACCCTGCCACTATTGCGAGTATGAGCCTTATGGAAATAAATCTCACAACAGGGGAAAAAGTCTCCTCAAAGTCTATTCCTTCCTATTGTGTATAGCCCTTACCGACTAAGCGAGCCTTGTATCTTTTGATACTACTATAAGCCTTTCGCTTAATCTTAAGAACCCATTTGTTCCCAATTTTCCTTCTACCCTTAGGTAAGTCAACTAATTGCCAAACATGGTTGACTTCCATGGAAGTCATTTCTTCTTCCATTACCTTAATCCATTTGTCCTTTTCGGGACAAGAGAGAGCATGTTGAATATTCTTCGATTCCGCATCCTCACCAGGAGTTACTAAAAGAGCTAAGCCTTCAACACTGAATTGTTAGAGATCAACTTTTTGTCTTTTAGTGTGATGCGGTTTCGAATCCTGATAGACGAATTTCATATATTCATTATAATTCGGTATGATCCCACTAGGACCAAGTTCCATATTATTATAATAATGGGGAATATCACTCCCCCTTCCCTGTGGATCTAGAGTATTCGTAACGTTATGAGGTACATTGAAATGATCTTGTTCCTTGAATTCCTAAGAGATTTGAACATTATCAGGTTGTTAGGGCCTTTTTATATAGAGTCTTAGGTATGGTTTTAGGCATATTTATGTGTAATTATCATATGTTTACCATAGTTTATGTGGTTTTTTCTCCATTACATGCTTAATGTGCACTTTGAGGTGTTTCAGGTACAATTGAGGAAGAAACAGAGCAAAACGAAGGTTGAAAGAACTCTCTACTCAGCGAGTAGGTATTGATACTCGATGAGTTACATCAGCTTCTCAACGAGCTAATTAACTCGTCCAGACCAGACATTCATCAAGCCAAGTCAATGAATTGGAGATAAAAGTCAACCTTAATTACCGAACACTGGACACTTACTCGACGAGTAAGCCCCTTTACTCGGCGAGTAGAGACCGAATCCTGCTCAAATTCTACTTCGGATATTCTATTCCGAATCAAACTCAAACAACAGAATCCAACTCCAAGATGGAAAGAAGACCTAGATAGTAGGGCTGCACATAACTAACCGAAAAACCAATTTTCGAAACCAAATCGAAAAATAGGTTAACCGTAACCGGTGGACTAGTTTACAGTTTTTCATTTAAAAAATCGATGGTTAACTGAAATCGAAAAATAAACCGATTATTTATCAATACATATAAAACTAATATAAATATATTGATAATCGAGATATTATCTGGAGGACCAAAGAGGACATTTACCAAAACGACCGCGTATACGAATGATCCGGAAAGCGATGGCGTATCAAACAAGACATCCGAGTGGCGGATCACCTAGATCTCACCATACGCTACCCGTAGTCAAACCTACGGGAGACCTGTCATCACGCCTCGATCCGCCTGTCGAACGGTTGAGCCGATTCCCAATAAAGGCGATTAATAACCCATTAATGAGCTAACGGTCATACTTGAATGAGATCAGTAACCACCATTAATGAGGCATTAATGGAGACTTTCTAGTTACGACTACATAACTATAAATAGCTTGCATCACAAGCTATTGAGGTACACATTCTCGCTCTCATAAACCCTACTTTGTCATTACAGTTTATTCTCCATACTTATACTGATGAACCCAACGACGCCCCCCGCAGGGAAGGAACCCGATCGGAAGTTCATCACCAGTTATCAATTGGTGCGGTGAACGTGGAATCCTAATAAAAAAAGGACTTAGTTCACGATTTAAAAATGGCAAGTGGGGGGTCTAACCCCACAACAGGAACTACAATACCACCCATACCACCATCAGTTAATCCCACTACAAACGTTGGTCGCGTTGATCCCAATACACCAACCATCCATGACGAAAGGGACATGTCGCCAGAATCCTTTTGGGATATATGCGCAGGTACCATAGGGAGAGAACATGGGCCCATCATGGAAGGTCGATTAAGAGCCTATCTAGTGAACCAAGACGTAGGGGGACCCACGATAGGAACAATTCCCTCACTCAATCGTCATCGTCAACCGCCAATGCCAACGCTATCACAATGGCAAAACGCCTATGTAGGACCCAATGCTCGCCGTGACTCGTCATTTTTTCTCTCCCAACCTGTGGATTCGACAGTTGTTAATCCGACGCTCGCTAGTTCACTACCACTAAACCGACAATTATTTCCCGATGTACCAGAGGGAAGTCGTAGGAATGATTAATTTCCCCCGAGGAACACAACGAATCCAGGGATCACTATTGGCGGATCTCGAGCTCCTCGAACCAGAACATTGGCGGGTCAAAATGACACGGTGATGGATCAATTAGAAGGCGGACATGATGGTCACAGGCGTAGGAGACGGACCAGACCACATAGGAAAGAACGGTCCAAATCTCGTTCTCACCACAGACGCAGAACCAGATCTCCCCGGCGTGGAAAGTCACCCCCACCTCCTGAACGAAGGGAGAATGAATGCCAAGTTGGGTCACCACGCCAGGTCGTGCAAAACCCGCCACCAAATCGGGGTAATGGTGGACGATCTCCACCAAGGGGACGTGGCGGCGGTGGAAGAAGGTCACCATCAAAGCCTTCATCAGGATCCAGCTCCTCTTCCTCACAGCGAAGCAGGTCGCATAGTAGGAGACGTCCAAGAAGGGGTCAAGGTTCTATAACAGATCAGATCAGGGTGGAGATACGCAGACAGAACGAAGAGAACGCCAGGCACAATCCGTTCGCCAATCGAGAATCGCCCTTCACTGCGTGGATTGAAGCCGAGGAAACGGATAGGCATTTTAAGATTCCCAACATACCATCCTATTCTAGCGAAGATAATCCAGAAGCTCATGCAAGGAAGTATCGCATGTTGCTTGGACTTAACCGTGCAAGCGAGGCAGTGCTATGTCGAATGTTTATCACCACACTAAAAGGTCCAGACTACGACCGGTTCCAATCTCTTCCCCCGGGATCGATAGATAGCTGGGATCAGTTAAGTAGGGAGTTTTGTGCAAAACTCGCAGGATGCATTTCGCCAGTGGTTAAATCGCGAAAGCTCTTCGAGCTGAAGCAGAAAGAAAATGAATCTCTCCGGGAATATGTCGACAACTTCAATAAGTTATGTATCCGCATTGTGGATGTGGATCTCTCCATGGCAGTAGAAGCACTAGTAAAAAATACAACATGCAAGAGCTTACAAGAGGATCTAATCAGAAATAAACTGAAAAATATGGCAGAGCTGATAGAAAGGTGCAAGGATTTTATGGAGGTCGATGATATCCGAAGAGAGTCGGCATCTCCACCCAAGAGAGGAAAAGGCGAATCCCGGAGGTGGGATAAGGAAAAAGAAAAACTCCCTGACTCATCCTCCCGAAATAGGCGAAGAGGCTCTAGGAATAAATCAGCATATACGCCATCGTTTACATCGTTAAACGCCTCCAAAAGCGAAGTGCTAATGTGGATAGAGAACAACCAGCACAAGCAGAGCATTTCATACCCCGAACCAAAAGGGGTAGAGTACACCAACACGAGGAGAAATCCCAAGAATTATTGCAAGTACCACAGGAGGAACGGTCACGAAACTGATGCATGCTGGGAGTTGGCTAGGGAGATTGAAAGGCTTATCGAGAGGGGAAAACTAGACAAGTTCGTCCAGAATGACAAGAAGGGAGATGGCGATAAACCCAGAGATGAGCCGAAGAAAAAGGCTAAAGGGGTCATTAATGTCATAGCCGGCGGACCAGGGTATCAACCTACTATAAAGAAAGCAAAAACCATCGCTCTAGATAGAGCATCACTCAACCGTCCCTTTGCAGATGTTGGTCCGGCTATCCCCCCACATGTGGACGCTCTTGTTGAGCGATTTCCGCAAGTGCACGGTATACGCTTGTAGTAATAAAAGATATCGATCCCACAGGGAACGTTTTTTGAACAAAACTTATTTATAATCGGTTAAATTTACTTTAAAGGTTTATAATATGGAAAATCGTTTAATCGGTTTTGGTTTTGAAATAGCTAGAATGAGAATTAGATTAGAATATGAAGATGTTAGAAAATATCTGATTTAAGATTGAATTTGCAAAACAGGAACGTTTTAGTACTTTTAGAAAAGTAAAAAGGTATATTTGTTTGCATTAAGCAAAGAAACAACTTTAAACTTTGTACGAATTATAAAGATGAAATAAATGACGGAACCTCTAATTAATTGGCTTTGAACGCGACAAAACCCTTTCGGGATAGTTGCCCTTAATCAAATTAAAACTCTTTCGAGATGATAATTTGCCTAAGTGTTCAACAAAGTTTCCTTGTAAAGATTTGAATTAAATACGTTTAATGAAAACACCAGCATCAATCCACTTCGGCTCATTTACCAAAGTGCTGCATAAGAATCTATCGAATAGAACGGACTTTATTAGATGAAATATAAATTGATACAAGTTTACAGAGAACATGGAGCATTGAATTCTTCGACGGCGTGTAAGTGAACGGGTTGTCAATCCTTTCCTTGGGTTTCGTTAGAGTTTGTCAGGCTCAGGGGCGAATCCTCTACTCAATCTTCTCGCTGAATCTTCGTAATAGAGACTGGGTCGGTCTACTACCAAAATGAAAACTAAACTGGAACAATGTCTAAACGCTACTGAATTTGTTATTATTTGTAAACAATGTGTGTACAGCATATTGCTTTGAACAGAAATGAAATCTAATCTCTGACTCATTTCTGAGTCAGAGTTTTTGCATAAACTCTGCACTAATCTAACTCTCTCAATATATATTCCTTCAACTCTTAATCAACTCTTTATTTATAGATGTTGAAGAGTCGTGATTGAAGTGTCGTGTCCGTTGTGAAGAGACGTATCCATTGTGAAGAGACGTATTTATCCACCCGAACGAACACGTTTCTTGGAATTAAACATGTGTTCATTGTACTTGGCAGAATTTCTGCTCTTACCGAGAATGAGGAAGTGATTTTTCAGCCTTCGGACGAAAGGGGGAAGGTGACTGGCGACGCGTGTCGCGACCGTGAAAAGGGGGGGCCGCGGTCGCGGCACGAAGCTTTTTCGGTTTTTCAGCTTTCGTTCGTGTCCTCGACTTGGTGTTATTAATTTTCGTCGTCTTCGACTCCTTTTGTAGGGTTTTTCTTCTATTTTTGAGCTCTTTTTACTCCTATTTGGATTTTACCAAATATTTATGTACCTTGCACGAAAGAAACATATTCGAGAGTAAAAGTATTCTAAATAGTTATAAACAACATAAATTCGTAGTAATATTGATGTAATTATCGATGATATTTTAGGTATATTTTGGGCTTAACAGCTCTCGTCATCACAATGATGGTGGAAGGATGGGAAATGAAGAGAGTGATGATAGATACTGGCAGATCTTGTAATGTCATCACTAGGGGAGCATTCGCCAAACTCAAGATTGACCCTATTCGTAAATGTTGCTTAAAAATTAATTCGTATTCGCTGGCATTTATTCGTACTAAAAATAAAATGATATATGCAATATCTCCTCCCACACTTAAATTGGACCATGTCCTCATTGGTGCAAAAATTGATAAAACACGAAAAATGTGTACGAAATAAATCATAAAAATAGATAAATATGAAATGGATTTTATCCAATCAAAAATAGAAATAGAAATTTTACCAAACGTAAGCAAAAAGAACATAAAGGATAAATGAGTGGAGAAAAGATAAGATAAAACCTATTCTGGAGAAGGGGAACCCGGTGGAGATGGTGTAGTCACTACGTTTGGACGACGGAAACATTGATAATAACTGGCGTCATGTTGACGTGCGATCTCTCCTCAAAGTATGGATATGTGTATCCACCGCGTTTAATTATGAACTCATCTCTTGATTATTCTCCATAATAGCATCGAACCGCAAATGCATATGCCGATTGTGTGGAGGCATATGGTTCAAAATTTGTGGCAGATTAACTAGATCATTAACATTGTGCTCTTCCTCAACATGTCCTTGTGCTTGTGTGGAGGCATCAACATGCGCATCTTTCTCACCTTCTTCTTCATCATCAGAATGTATATCGTCATCCGCACAAAAATATGTCTTCGCATTACTATCCTCTTGAATACTATTACCATGTGAACTGGAAGTACCAACTTTGAACTTGCAAAACTAGCCAACAGTGGCTAACCACTATGGATGTGTAAAAGTTGTGGTATAATCCAATATCGGAAAATAAGTAGGAGTAAGTGATTAGAAAACTAGTCCATAATACTCATAGCATCCAAAACAAAACCCGTAATCCAAGGACGCATATGAACGTGCTTAGTGGTTAAAAATGGAAACATGGACCTAATTTGTCAAAAAGTAATCCAAGTGAATCTACCACGAAATCCTTTGCTTAATCCAAAAGGAACAAATATACCCTCACTTCAAAACTTTAGATTAATTGCATCCAAACTAGGCAAATTATGTCCAACCCGGATTGGTTAGAAAATTGAGGGCCTAACAATAACCTATTTTGTATGATATCCAAACCAACAGTATTTTTCACATGGACCCTTATGACCACGTGAATTTGGTCATTCACCGTTAGATGTAAGCTGATTAAATCTAAGCCTTAAGATGCTTTGAATCTCTATCTTAAGATTTTAATCAGCCTACATCTAACGGTGAATGACCAAATTCACCGTGGTCATTAGGGTCCATGTGAACACTACTGTCCAATCCAAATACTCATCTCATCATCCTCATCTTCATAAAATTAACCTAAATCCTAAATGTAATCCGCTCATTCTTTTGAGAATAGGAAAGAGTAACCAATACAATAATGTCTGTTTCACGATTCATTATGTCCAAAATAGTGCTTGTACCATGTGCCCAACCCCATCTAAAATAATGTTGAATGGAGGTAGAGGAAACCTTGTGAGTAACCTTCTTATGTTTAGGCATGGTGTGGAAAAAGTGGAGGTTATGGATGTGGTGTTTGGGAAAGATGTATATAGGTATGAGGAAGTAGTGTAGGAATAGGAAAAGGTTGCAAAATTGGATAAATTTGTGCCTATACCCATCCTACAGGTCGCGTGTCGCGACCGAGAATCGCAAAGCCGCGGCCGCGGCACGCGACTTTCATGGAAATTTGGCCCTGAATTATGGTCCATTTTTGCTGCTCATACTGAGAATTATTAATTCTCGGTAGAGAATTGGTCAAAACTGGCTATTTGGATGCATTTTGACTTGGTTTGTGCAATTTTGTTGATAGATTGGTTCCTGAATGTAATATAAACTGTACCTGCACTCAAAAACTAAAATAAATAACATTAAATCCAAGGAAAATCAAAGGTTTATCCTTATGAAATTTTTGAGTAATGAAACATTAAATGCTGAATTTAGAGTTAATGTAGAATCAAGTTTTATTAATTCACATAAGGTAAATTAATGTAGGTATTTATTCATGCTTAAAACTTAAACATGAACCTTATTAAATCAGCAGGCAAATAATGAAACATTAACTATATTCTATCTGATACAGATTCATATGAAAAATTGTATGTTTCATTATAACAAATTCATACATATTTATTTAATAATCAACACGAGATAAGTCCATAATTTCATAATTAAAATTAAACTCAATGGTTGCATGAAAATGAAAATTATTATCATGTGAAATAGTTAATAAGGATTATGACTTATTAGTATTTAAGATATATGGATAGATTAATTTGCTAATAGTTTATAAATTTTAACAGACATAAACCAGAATAGAAGATTAAAGTATGAAATGAATTGAATTCATATTGCAGGAACTCATATGTACATAAATCAACAAGAATATATGTAATAGGAAAACAAATATATATACAGAAACAAACAAATAGATTAAAAGTAATAAAAACAAATTATTAATCACTAATTCACATTAAATCTGAAGCATTGAAACTTATGTAGATTAATGAAATGATATACAGATTCATTTTAACATCATATACACATTCATGTTTGAAGCTTTTACTGATTCATGTTAACATATAGATAGATTCATTGAAATAATTTGCATATATACTAATCAAAAATAACCAAAGAATCAAAAGTGGATATGTTTATCAAAATTGAAAAACATATGTAGAGAACTAAACTTAGAATTATCATGTAAAATGAATGGTCATGAACTCGGCCAATAGGTAGAATTATCGTATAAGACGAATTAACATATACTGTTCCGAATTAGTATGTAATATATATGAAAAGTCAGATGTTCAGAAATATTTTCTGAAATGAATACAGATTCATTAAAAATAAATAAAGATTCATGTTAAAAGATAAACTATTTCATTGAAACTGTAGATTCAGATGTATTCCTATAGCTTGTATGGTTAACGTATATTTAAACAGAAAGAATTAAAGAATCAAACTTGATAGTTTTATTAAAATTAGAAGAACACATGTACATAATAACACAAAGAACATACATATATAAAAATGAAAACAAACCTATTTACAAACTAAACACACAAAAAGTAAAATTAAACAGAACAAAACTAAATAAACTAAATTTTCATCTCGTTGAATTGGGATTTGCGTAGCCCGATAAAGATCAATCTTCGCTTGCACGAAGATCTGTCTTTTGTCAAAAGAAAGAACTCATGGGCCAACTCATATGGTGTGCAGCAGTAATCTTCTTGGAAGATTTATGCTTGGAAATCATGGTTCTAAAAGAAGAAAAAGTTTCTGTAACTTTGTTTTTTTTTATGTGTGATAACTGAGAAGAAATCACATTTTGTCTGATAGAGATGAATAGAAAATGTAAGCAACAAAAATCTGATCATTGCCAATTGTTTATAATGATGTGAAGAGGAATTAAAGTTTCTGTTGGTAACGAAAAGGTACACATTCACACCATTTGAACATGAAGAAACATAATTTTTCAAAATGGTGCAGGAACCGAGGAAGAAAGAGAAGATACAGGTCTGATATAAACCCGTGTCGCGACCGTGAATGGTGATTCGCGGTCGCGGTAAAGTTTTTTGTTTTTTTTTGGTCTGAAGTTACAGAGAATTTTAAATTCTCGGCAGGGAATTTCAATTCTCGGTAAGTTCAGAAATGTTTTTCCTCTTCCTTTACTTGGAAATCCTGAATTCTCTACTGAGAATTCATATTCTCAGTAAGTTCAGAAATAAAAAAATTTTGTGCAAAACATTTAGAAAGATGATTTTAAAGAATTTTTATTGGATAAAACTTGTTTATACACAAATCAAACTTATGAAATAAAAATAAAACTAAAATAAATTAAACTAAAAACAAATAAACATAAAAATTATGAACAAGAGATAAGAAGTATGAAAATCTAAACGTAAAACTAAGCGAATTAATTTTCAAAGAACTTGTTCGCAAATTCAATTGCTTGAATTGGAGCTCTTTCTTATTCAAAATATTTTTATCAACTAAATACGAACTTGTTCATTTAAACTTACCTGGAAATAATTTCAAGTGGGAATTAAAAAGTAGAACTATACCCTCAACTTGAAATTAGTATTGTACATATGTTTTTTCTCTTTTTTTTTTTAACATTTTTTTTAACATTTTTTTAAGCGCTTTCTTTTTTAGCGTTTTCTCAATTTAAGGATCTAATGATTTCGGTTGAATGCCCGAACTTCTAGTTCTGGCCACGAACAAAAAACTACGTACATTAACTGAAACTTTCAAAACTATATTGAAAGTATACAATTCCTTCCTGGCGGATAAGATAATTTCATCCTACTTATGATATATCTTTCTTTGATTAGCTATTTCTTAGAGAGATAAATGTAGGTGTTTGTAAGGAAATGATAAAAAGGGAAATTATTTGGGTTTATATAGGAATTGAATAAATTTCTTAACAAAGAGATATGATGTTTTGGTGAAGGACTAAGTGTATAGAAAAGAGGTAAAGGTTTCTGGGAAGATTTTTTTTTCTGGGAAAAATTATCTGTCTTGTTCCTGATACTGCAGTTGCGGAACCCGATATGCAATTTGAAAAATTTCCATTCCCTTCTGATGTATTTGCTAGCCGAATTTCTTTTCTGTAGACTCCTTCTGTGAATTTCATTGATAATCAAATCTCCAAGTTATCTTTGAAAAAACTTGAATTTTTTATCTGCAAACATCTAATTGCACACGTTAAATAACAACGAGGATTTAGTCCTAGTGACCATCCTCAATAAATAATAAAACTATAAATATAAATAAAAATGAATAAATACATATATTATAAACCAAGGTTTGAAATAACACGAAAAACATAAATTTTTGTTAAAAATTTGGTGTTCCCCGGCAACGGCGCCAAAAACTTGTTGAGCGATTTCCGCAAGTGCACGGTATACGCTTGTAGTAATAAAAGATATCGATCCCACAGGGAACGTTTTTTGAACAAAACTTATTTATAATCGGTTAAATTTACTTTAAAGGTTTATAATATGGAAAATCGTTTAATCGGTTTTGGTTTTGAAATAGCTAGAATGAGAATTAGATTAGAATATGAAGATGTTAGAAAATATCTGATTTAAGATTGAATTTGCAAAACAGGAACGTTTTAGTACTTTTAGAAAAGTAAACATATATATTTGTTTGCATTAAGCAAAGAAACAACTTTAAACTTTGTACGAATTATAAAGATGAAATAAATGACGGAACCTCTAATTAATTGGCTTTGAACGCGACAAAACCCTTTCGGGATAGTTGCCCTTAATCAAATTAAAACTCTTTCGAGATGATAATTTGCCTAAGTGTTCAACAAAGTTTCCTTGTAAAGATTTGAATTAAATACGTTTTAATGAAAACACCAGCATCAATCCACTTCGGCTCATTTACCAAAGTGCTGCATAAGAATCTATCGAATAAAACAGACTTTATTAGATGAAATATAAATTGATACAAGTTTACAGAGAACATGGAGCATTGAATTCTTCGACGGCGTGCAAGTGAACGGGTTGTCAATCCTTTCCTTGGGTTTCGTTAGAGTTTGTCAGGCTCAGGGGCGAATCCTCTACTCAATCTTCTCGCTGAATCTTCGTAATAGAGACTGGGTCGGTCTACTACCAAAATGAAAACTAAACTGGAACAATGTCTAAACGCTACTGAATTTGTTATTATTTTGTAAACAATGTGTGTACGACATATTGCTTTGAACAGAAATGAAATCTAATCTCTGACTCATTTCTGAGTCAGAGTTTTTGCATAAACTCTGCACTAATCTAACTCTCTCAATATATATTCCTTCAACTCTTAATCAACTCTTTATTTATAGATGTTGAAGAGTCGTGATTGAAGTGTCGTGTCCGTTGTGAAGAGACGTATCCATTGTGAAGAGACGTATTTATCCACCCGAACGAACGCGTTTCTTGGAATTAAACATGTGTTCATTGTACTTGGCAGAATTTCTGCTCTTACCGAGAATGGAAATTCTCTGCCGAGAATGAGGAAGTGATTTTTCAGCCTTCGGACGAAAGGGGGAAGGTGACTGGCGACGCGTGTCGTGACCGTGAAAAGGGGGGCCGCGGTCGCGGCACGAAGCTTTTTCGGTTTTTCAGCTTTCGTTCGTGTCCTCGACTTGGCGTTATTAATTTTCGTCGTCTTCGACTCCTTTTGTAGGGTTTTCCTTCTATTTTTGAGCTCTTTTTACTCCTATTTGGATTTTACCAAATATTTATGTACCTTGCACGAAAGAAACATATTCGAGAGTAAAAGTATTCTAAATAGTTATAAACAACATAAATTCGTAGTAATATTGATGTAATTATCGATGATATTTTAGGTATATTTTGGGCTTAACAGCTCTCGTCATCACAATGATAGTGGAAGGATGGGAAATGAAGAGAGTGATGATAGATACTGGCAGATCTTGTAATGTCATCACTAGGGGAGCATTCGCCAAACTCAAGATTGACCCTATTCAAATCGAGACCACCATCGTAGATATTCTGGGAGTGACAGGTCACACAATCCAGACAAAGGGGCAAGTAACATTGGAGTGCGAGTTAACAGATGAGGATCAAAGCTGGACGGGAGATCTAGAGTTCTCCATTATGGACGATCAATTGGCTTATAATATCATCTTAGGGCGGCCTTTTATCTCGGAGGTGGCGGCTCTTATATCGATACGCCATTTGACAATGTACATCCCTACTGCCAAGGGAGGTGTAATGATCAAAGGGAACCAGAAAGTTGCTCAGGAGACATATTCAGCATCCCTGTCGATTCACCCGCAGTCTAAAGATGATGAAGAAGAAGAACTTGTTACGACGGCCCTTGGAGATACAGAAATGTTTCTCATGGCGAAGGATAAGCAGGTACGAATCGCCAGAGGACTAAAGGAAGAGATTAAGGAGGACGTTACAAAGGTTCTTCTTGAGTCAGAAGATGTGTTCGTATGGAAAGATGAGATCCTCACAGGGATCAATCCGGATGTGATCACTCATAAACTCAATATCGCCAAAGATGCGGTCCCGGTAGCATAAAAGCGAAGGAATCATGGTCCAGAAAGACAGAAAGTGATCGAGGAAGAGATTTCTAAACTAAGAAAGGCGGACGCCATTGAGGAAATTATTTATACGCAATGGCTAGCGAATGTGGTCCTAGTCAAGAAGGCAGGTGGATCATACCGCATGTGTATTGATTTCACGGATCTTAACAAAGCTTGTCCCAAAGACAACTACCCTCTGCCTTGCATCGATATCCTAGTTGATGGAACCGCAGGGCACACAATGTATTCCTTCACAGATGTGAAATCTAGCTATCACCAGATCCCAATGGAACCGTCGGACAGGATCAAGACCTCCTTTGTAACACACTAGGCGACCTACTGCTTTAAGGTCATGCCCTTCGGGCTCAAGAACGCTGGAGCAACTTATCAGTAGATGATGAATAAAATATTCGAAGGGAGAAAAGGGGACAACTTCTCAGTTTACGTAGATGATATGATCATCAAAAGCACCACCATGGAGAGGCATGCAGAGGACATAAGGGAGGTCTTAGGGGTCCTTCACCACCACAACATTAAGCTGAATCCCGAGAAGTGTACCTTTGGGGCAACTTATGGAATTACATGGAACTTTGCAGATGGAACTTTGCCTCAAGACAAAGAAGAAGCCCGACGGACGGTGAGAAAGGCAGCATACTTCTCCATAATAAATGATTGCCTGTACAGAAATTCTTTTGGACAGCCCTGGTTGAAGTGTGTCACGACAGAAGAAGGACAACAGATCCTCAACGAATTACATGAAGGTGCTTGCGGAGCCCATGAAGCATCCGCCTCCATTCTGAAAAAGTCCAGGTTGGCGGGATTTTATTGGCCCACAGCAGAACTTGATGCTCAGAAGCTAGTAGAGTCCTGTCATAATTGCCAGGTTCATGCAAATGAATCTCAGATGGCTAAACACCTACAAAATCCCATCATCGAAGGACGGCCTTTCGCCATGTGGGGAATCGACATTGTTGGTCCTTTTCCCCCCTACCAAGAGACAAAGGAAATACGTGGTAGTAGCTGTGGACCACTTTACAAAGTGGGTAGAGGCCGAAGCTGTCTCCTTCATAAACGCAGAGCGGATGGTCGAGTTTGTCAGGGACAATATCGTTGGAAGATTCGAAGTTCCCCATATGATTATCACTGACAATGGGACGCAGTTCAATTGTGGAGAGTTCAGATCATTCTGCGAAAGTCAAGGCATTCAGAACAGGTTCGCCTCTGTTTACTACCCCCAATCTAACGGAATGAATGAAGTTACAAATCGAACAATCATCAAGGGCATAAAAAAGAGACTGGGGGAGCATAACAAAAAGTGGGCGGATCAGCTAATGAGTGTCCTATGGGCATATCGAACCACTCCTCGGACAGCAACAGGCGAATCACTGTTTGCCCTTTCCTATGGCATGGAAGCTGTGATCCCCCATTGAAATTCAGGTCCCTAGTGATAGAGTCTCATTCTATTGTGAAGACAAGAATGACCAAAGGTTGAGGGAAATTCTCGACCAACTGGAGGCAAAAAGGGAGACAGAGTTAAAACATTTCTCAAACGTGAGATCTTTACACTCTCAAATACTCTTCCTAAAGAAGAGTTTCAAGTCCTAGTGGCGGATCGATTCACCTCAAAGATAGGAAGCAAATCGATCGCCTAAAGGCAACTTAACTTCCTCAAAAGGAATAAAAGCTTCAAAGCCTTCAAAAAGGCTCACACTCCGAGGTATGGCTGGCCACCTACCTCGTACAAAATAAGTCCTAAAAACCTAGAGATTTACTTGCTGAAAGATATAAAGCATAAGGTAAAGTTAATGGTTGAAAAAGGATTAATCAAAAAGTAACGATTGTACTTAGTTACATTCACAAATAGACTAAACATCTACAAGGGCATCCTCTTTAGCGTCTTTCTCTAAAGATGCGCCCTTTGGAGGAACCTCACCCTCCGTAACAACAACTCCCGCCTGAGGAGCCGTACAATCAATCACCAAATCATTGGCCTTGTCACCCGCCTCTCGAGATGCTTCACCATGATCATCCGATTCAAGGTCGACAATAGGCTTGCTCTCCTCGACAGACCTGTTCAGCTCCTTCTGGATTTGGTCACGAATGAAATCTTTAACGTTCGATATCCTGTCATACCTGATGCAATCCTCAACCTCCGGGACCACGTATTCCGGATCCACAAAATCAATCTCTGGGTAGGTGAGCTTAACATAGGCCATGATCCGCTCGCGGTAATAATAAGCACGGTTACCCGCTATAATCTCTGTGTTCAACAGGGCAACTTTGTGGTTCTTAGCGTCCTCCTCCATCTTCTCCTTCAGGTCGCGGATCTCCGCGTCCTTGAAGGCAATGGTGGAAGCAGCATTTGCACTGACAATGACAACTTCATTCTCCAGCCTTTTTATGGTGGCTTTATCCGCCACCCCTTGAAGTAGATCCACCTCCATAGCACGCATGCGTGTGTACGCCTGGCAAAGCAAAAGACAATTCAAAAACAAAGTCTCCCCAAAGGAGATCACTCTTTCATCCAAAAATGTAAGATAAGGAAAGTAAAGCTTACCGAAAGGAGTTCTCTTTTCCCCATCTTGGCTTGGGCTGATCCGGAGAACTTGTTTTGGCTCTCCTGTACTTCACCGAGTTGACCAAGGGCTTCATCAAGGTCATTGATAACCGCCTCATTCCCCAAGGACCCTTTATCACCATACTTGGCGAGCCAATATCCTCCCAAGTCGGGTTTCACCACCTATGCGGGAATTGGAATGCCAAAATCAGGATCCATATTAGAAGAGGAACAAACGGTAAAATCAACATACCTGCTCCAAATCCATCCTAGGCCTCCCAGCTTTCATGGCATCCACCAATAATTTCTCTCCACCAGCAGCGGCTGATCTCTTCTTCTTAAGAGGGAGATCCGCAGCACCCTCCGCAGGGCGTTTCCCGGAGCTCTTGCCAGGATCCGCCACCTGTAGATCTTTCTGAGCCTCCAACTCCTTCTGTTTCTTACGCTTCTCTACAAGAGCTCGACTGGCCTCAGACAAACCCCTAACAAGGGAACAAAAAAATAATCAAAGTTCAAGGAAGAAACAAAGTTACCTTCATCAAGTTGAGTAAACTTCAATCACATCCCCCACACGACGGACCAGAGGAATGTCATTCATCATGTTGAAGAAGGTATCACCACTTACCTCGAGCTGTGCGTCTAGGACACCTGTCACGCGGTAAATGGCTTGGAACAGAGCGGTAATTAATGCAACTCATCATAACGGCGCGCCTGGAAGTGCAAAAGCCCTAAAGGACTTCAACGGAACTTTGGGGGGGCTTCTGATAACATCGAGATATTATCTGGAGGACCAAAGAGGACATTTACCAAAACGACCACGTATACGGATGATCCGAAAAGCGATGGCGTATCAAGCAAGACATCCGAGTGGCGAATCACCTAGATCTCACCATACGCTACCCATAGTCAAACCTACGAGAGACCCGCCATCACGCCTCGATCCGCCTGTCGAACGGTTGAGCCGATTCCCAATAAAGGCGATTAATAACCCATTAATGAGCTAACGATCATACTTGAATGAGATCAGTAACCGCCATTAATGAGGCATTAATGGAGACTTTCTAGTTACGACTACATGACTATAAATAGCTTGCATCACAAGCTATTGAGATACACATTCTCGCTCTCCTAAACCCTACTTTGTCATTACAGTTTATTCTCCATACTTATACTGACTTTGGCATCGGAGCTTCCCCCCGTCGAACCCAACGACGTCCCCCGTAGGGAAGGAACCCGGTCGGAAGTTCATCACCAGTTATCATATATGTAGAAATTTAATTATCAATAATAAATATACATATTTATATTGAATTTTTAAGTTAATAATATTAAAATAACTTAAAATTTATTTGTTTTGTCGATTTTGTTAATTAAATTTGAAGTTCAATAATTTTATTTAATATTTAAATAATTATATATTTATTTTAAAGTGAATAATTATAGATTCAAAGTGATATTTGCTACAAAAAGTCACCAATGGTTAACCGATCGAAATATAGGTTAACCGACCAAAGTAATAACCTAACCGAAATATGGTTAACCGAATTAAATGGACTGGTTAATGGTTTTTGTTAATGGACTGATTAATCGACCATGTGCACCCCTACTAGATAGATTAAGAATAGGAAGAAGATCACTAATCCAACTCCAAGATGGAAAGAAAACCTAGACAGACTAGGAATAAGAAGAAGAGCACTACAAATAGAGCTTATGCTATGTAATTATCATTCAGTTTTCATTCAATAATTAATTAGACTAGTTCTTAGTCTTAGTTTAGTTTTATTTTTCGTCTTTATATTTCAGTTTAATTTATTATTTCCATTCCGTTGTTAACTAAAGCAAGATCGACATTGAATTATTTCTCATCTTTTATGAATCAAGTTCAGTTTATTTGGTTTCAAGTTCCATCTTCCTTCATCTTATTCTTGAATCAATTAATCTAAATTAGATACACAAAAGCTCTTATCCGCCCCATCCCATTATGCCTCCATGTGTTAGCTCAGATATGAGCTAAGACACCTTCGGCTAGGATGACGGTGAACTGTGCTTAGCAAATAGGATTATTAAGCATCTAGGTTGTGTTGTAGGAGTAACAGAGATTCAGTTAGGAATTATTGTCTATACTAAATAAACTAACCAAGTGATTAGTATAGGAGTTGGATTGTGTAGCCTAACCAAGCGATCAATTCAACCAAGCAAACCCTAACTCTACCTATACCCTAACCGGATAGTGCGGCTTTATGGTCTAGGTTACGGGTTAGCCTTAGTTTTCATAGCGTCTAATGCCCTCAATCACTATTAGGGATTTTGCCTAACCAAGCATCAGCCTAATAGTGTTGAGGTAGATTTAGTAAGTTGTTGATTAGAGTTACTATTTTATATTGGAGAATCACCATCTCGAGTTAACCTTTAAATTCACACAACATTCACTTATCGATTCATAGGAGTTAGCACGGGGATCCTGAATCTTAGTCATCCATTCATTCATTAAATATATTCATTGTTTAATTGCTTTGCTAATGTTATTGTTTTATTAGTAGTTAAGTAACAATCTCAAAACACTTAATTCAATCCTTAGATAATATAGAATTCAAGTACGATTAAGGCATTAGATGCTAGTCTCTGTGGGATCGATACTGTTCTTCGGAACATTACTACTTGATGCGATAGAGTTCACTTTCTCTCTAGGAGTATAGATAGTTTTATCCCTATCAAGTTTTTGGCGTCGTTGTTGGGGACTAGTTTATTTAATACTTATTCAAAAGAATTCTCATTACTCTAAGTTTTATTTTTATGTTTGTTTTGATAAGAGATGGAGTTAAATGGATTTCCATGGGAAACCTACCAGTATCCATATGGAAATATCCTTTATAGGCCATCAGAGGAGGAGATCATTAACCCATTCCACCCTGATTGGGATAATGATTCAGAGATCTCGTGGGAAGAGTACCAAGGGGATTGTTTAGATTCACCACAAACGAGCAAAAGCAGAAAGACTATTGAGGAACTAAAGCTTGAATATTCTGCTCAAATGTTTAGATGGCACACAGACCCACAACATGCCATCTCTTCAGAGTTAAGTTCGTGACTTAAACGGTTCAAGGGTCTGATTAATAAACGCGTAGACTTGTCTTTATTAAAATATCATTATATTTCTATTCCATATTCATTATATATCATTTTAGCATTCGAAAGCGATAAATAAATACTGAAATATAAAATTATTACATCATTTTCACAAATGGCACCACTCTGCCCTAATAGATCAAATCTAGCCCTATGAAAATAAATCTATTAAACCTGCAAGACAATAAACATTAGCTGCGGGACGTTGGGACCCGTCTTTCGAATTTAACTACGACACCAGACTCAATCAAATAGGACTCATTTATTCCTAAGGTCTAACATGTCAACATGCAATTATTCTGAAGCCTAGTCCATTCATCTAAATAGATTTTAGTTGAAATGATAGAAATACCCTTATACCCGAGATTGCTTTTATCCTCATTTATAAAAGGCAGAAATAAATTTACCGAAATTGAAACCCATTCTACCCGGACAATAAAATATGGATCTGCCTGTCTGTTCCCTGTTACTGATCTAAGGTGGTCCCGGTCGGTAACAGGGGTCCTTGATTAAAGACCAAGTCTTTGATCGAGGACTGCCTTTCAAGCAAACCCTCTATTTTACGTGTCAGAAATAGAAAACAAGGGAAAGAAAGAGAAAAATGAAAGAAGCAGATAACAAGCAGCAGGGATGGGCTTTAAAAACCCTTCTGAAGTTACCTCTGAAACGCTTTTCCAGTTTCTGGTGCAAAGTAGGCTGATGTACGCGTGATTGTGACTTGAGAAGCAACCCTGACTCATGCAACAAGAGATTTTAAATGATTAGAATGTGGTATTCCACTAGTTCGAACTAAAATCCACCAGTTTTGAAGAAGATTTGACCCAAAAGATCAATTTTGGAAGTGTGATGACTTCAGAATTGAAAAATTAGTGAAGAACAATTATAAGAAACATGTTTCTTCGACTAATGTCTTTGAAATATGTTGTATTTGGTTGTTGGTACCTCTAAAAATGTTTTTTTTTGTAAGATTTGTGTAAAAACCTCACAATTTCACTCACTTTCAATGAGTTTCACTCAATTTCACTTCCTTTTCACTTAATTTCTCTCAATTTCACTAAAATGTTTTTGCTTGTGATCAAAACTATCTATCCCTCTTCGTCTGGCAGTTTATCTCCATATCAGTAGTGGAAATAGGGGCAAAAACTGCCAGAAAACTGGATAGAAACTGCCCGAATACCATCAAAGGTCACTAATCGGCGACCATAGTCTTCGATCGGGGACTGGGTAGCCGATCGAAGACCATATTTGGTATCAAGTGTTTTAAAACTTCAGAAATCATAAATCAAATAGAATTTGATAAAAAATGAAGTAAAGCAAGCTAAATGACTTAGAAAACAGGTTCCAAGTCTTAACTCGTATCTTGCACAGCGCATCGTGTGAAGCCCACCTACACAAAGTGTTAGCTAGAGTGTAACATTGACTCATCACTAAGGCCGGAAAAAGTTCGTGCTCACAAGCTGCCTACCGATTAAGTACAATTTTGGGGCAAGGGCGTCAATTGAAAACCTCGGTGAACAAAATTGCTTAATAAAAAAGAGCACGATGAGAGGGAAGAAGAAATCATACCTGGGTAGTTGACTTGACTCTTCTAGGCATATCTCGTAGTAACTGCATCGTGCCTCAATCAATTTTTGGGTAAACAAAATATTTTGCCTCCCGATTTAGTATGATATGGTGTTAGGAATATGCCTCCTACTACATGATCCTCGCGTGGGAGAGGATATGGGAGACTCTTACTTGTGATGGAATGGATATTTGGACTTATCATACCTCATCTGACAGGTTCTGCGAACTAGTTGGACTTTATCATACCTCGTCCGAGAGGTTCTGCGAACTGGTTGGACTTTCTCATACCTCGTCCGAGAGGTTCTCAAAACTGGTTTGACATAGGAGAACTGCACTTGGGCGAGCGTCTCCATGAGGTAACTAATCCGGCTGACGGCATAAGGGTGTTGGATTATTGCGATTGGATAAGAATCTCCATGAGGTTGATCAATCATTACCTGCATTAAGAGCACAAATAATTCTCTTTTCTCGAGGGTTAATTTTGTCAAGAAATTAATTCTGAATTAATTTGAAAGGATAAATTGTAATGAAATGACTTGTATTGAAAGTTGAAACGTTTTTATTGAAGTTGAACACATTTAATTGGATTAAATGCATTTAGTAACTATGTATTAAGTTCCACAGGTAGAATGTGAAAAGGTGGTAATTGATCAGCATTTTGGTCACTGATCGGGTACCAGTGTCATCGATCGAGGACTAGGTCGCTGATCAAGGACCAACGCCGGTAGCAGCTGATAAATAAGTCATTTGGGATGCCATTTCTTGTTACAACTCCATAACAACAACCTTTGGCATCCTAAAACAGTAGATCAAATTCTGAAATGGCAGAACACAGACAGCGGTGCCATCGTGCGTCAAAGAGTTTGAGTGATGGCTCGAATGAAACTGCTGCTCCTATACTATTGGAGCAACATGCTAGGGACTCAAAGTTAGCCCATTTGCTTGCTCATCTCGGGTCGGTGCCTTCTAGGAGGCACCTTGGGAGGACTAGTGTGTCCGCTTTATACGAGAAGATCATTTCGAAGGAGGAACCCATACCGGTCTTTCTGTCTCGGGGGACTCATTCATCGAAGTTCCCGATAAGTTTAACCAATTTTCACGTACTAGGACATTATGCAAGTAGTTATGAACTTGGAAATTAAACTTGGGATATGCATGTTGATGTCTTACGTATGAATTAATCAATGCATGCTGGAGAATATCATATTTGATATAGAAACGGCTGTGTTTTAAACTGTGTTTCTGCTTCTGCCCAATGGTACCTGATCGGGGAAGGATTTCTAAAATTTGTCCTTGATCGAGGACGGTGTCACTGATCGAGTACCAAATGGTTTTCGATTAGGGACACCTTCATTAGAGGTAGAAGATCCCAAGGGACGCCTTCATTGCTTGTGAAGTTAAAGGGGCCTCAGCATGAATTAACATTGGCCCTCCATAAAGCAACCTGGAAGATCCCCTAGATGAAGGAACAATAGCATGATAACAAATAGTGGGAACCAATACAATAGGCAGAGGTGGAGGATTCATAACTCTAGAGGCCAGTTTAACCTTTTTAGTAGATGGGGGAGAACCGGCTAAAGCACTTTGGTTGACCCTGAGTTGTGCACTAGCACTTGGTGGAGTCCCACCTTTAGGAGCTTGAGCACCATTTTGTGAGGATTTCTTCCTCGAAAGATCTTTATATCCCATATTGGAGGAGGTGGCAGCTCCTCTGTAGACTCAGAAACTCTTTCTTCTAGCAAAGCTCCTACAGAATTGTCTTCCATATGGTCAACATGCACAATAGCCAAAACTTCGGCAGCAACATCTCCAACATGCCGACCCTCTTCCAGTATGAAAATTTTCATCTTCGAGCAAGGGATGTTGGCAATTTCACAGAGCCACTGAGCTATTTTTCCTCCTGAAGATCATTATCCCCAGAGCCCATCTATGGGGCAATCCCCCGTGAAGTAACTTTTCTTCTCTTTTGAAGCATCCACAGATTCGGTATCTCCATCCAAAGTATGATGCTTGTAAAGTATATAGCATTTAATAGGACAAGTGTATCATATCGCAACAAGTAATATTGTGCTAAGCACGAGATCGAACCACAAAGACTATTTGTTATAACTAGCAAATCTACCTAGAATGATCTAATTGTTTAGAGGGTTGAATAAAGATTTGGGTTTGTGAATAACTAATTAAATGAATTAAAACAATAACATAACAAAATAAAGTGAACAATTGACAGGGTAGAAGGTGAATTAATGGATGGCACAATCTAGGCTGAGGAATCCTTTGATTAAATCCTATGTATGGGTTTAGGGAGTTCTGATTTATGTTTTACCAGTGATTGAAGGTAATTGTCCTAAGTGAAAGACTAATGTGATCAATATTCATCCTTCCTATTCACATGCATTCGGGTGACAGCTTGATTAGGCATATACCCTAGGTTATGCAAAGCATTAGGTTTATTGACAAATAAGACTAAAGCCGTAGCCCAGTCACAAAGCCTCATTCCTAGTGGTCTCTAGCGAAGTCAGGTTAATACAAATTCGGTATAGACGATTCCATGGTCAGGTTCTCATCTATCTATAATCCTATTTAATGTCAGGGTCACAAGCATTAAGCACATTATATACGTAAACAGGCTAGTTGATCATTATCAATGCTCATTCTAACATAAATCCCGTTCCTAACATCATCTAGGCATTAAGCATGCATAAACTGATCAATCAAAAGGCCCTAGATCCCTAATCATACATATTCATACAATCAATTTCATCCCCATCCCAAATTGGATGGGGATCAGTTCATAGACAAACCAATCATAGCAATAGGACAAAAGGAATAATGGAAAAAGCTTCAATTAAATATAAAAGTAAAAGACAAGAGTGAGAGATAGAAATCCAAAACCCGCTTTGCCGATTCCAATTACAGAAATAGAAGATGAGGAACTTCTCCCATCAATTGTTCTTGAAAGAAATAAAAGACAAAACTGAAATAAACCTAACTAGAAAGCTGGAAAAATAATCTAAACTAGAGCTAAAATTCTACATTATGACGGCTCCTAATGAATCCGTCCGGAAGAACTGAGAGTAGCTCCCTATTTATAGAGATAGGGCGAAACCCTAGGTCTCCCGAGGGTACAATAGTCATTTCCCATATTTAAAAGGGGTTTTTAGGCATAAAGATTCGTCATTCCAGCAGGGGAGAGGTGTTTTTGCGCCTCTCCCACCTCGTCTCGTCGAGACAGAGGCTGTCTCATCGAGACAGCATGGTGTCTCGACGAGACAGCCCTGTGTCTCGATGAGACATGCATCCAAATGGGGCAAAAGGGCCGATTTTTCTTCGTTTTGGTCCCTGGGCTCCCGAAATCTACTCTAATGGTCCCTGACGAATCCCAAAAGTGCTCCGATGGTCCCTGAATTGTTCGGAATTGCTCCAAAAGGCTAGGGTCTGGTTCAGGAATGCTCAAATAGGCCTAAAAACACCTGAAAACATAGAAAACGCCATAAATACTAGAAATTACTTATTTTAACTAAAAGCTAACAAAACGATACTAAAACTGAAAGGAAATAAAGCAAAAGCGAGCTAAAAGGGGTCTAAAAACCATATACAAACAGGAGCTATCAAAGTACTAGACATTTATTTTTTTCTAACGAAACGGTAGATTTGGATTCAAGGGGATCACCACAAGAAATAGGAATGACTGCCAAAGGTTCAGAATTTAGACCAGGGGCACCATCGACCAAGAGGGTGGCTGCAACAAGGATAAAGATAACATCAAAAGACATGCCAAAGAATAGTGTAGAACAAAGCAGAAAGACGAAATAAAGTTACCAGAAGATATATTGCTAGTGCCCTCAAGGAGTTACTAGAGCTAGTGGAAGAGAGGGAGGAAGGAATATCCCGAGGAACTGGTGCACCCACGACACGAACGGTTGCCTCCATCTCAGGTAGCCAAGCGGCGGCCTTAGCTTCCTCATTAGCATGCTTCTTGGCAACCAACTGGCGAACTAGGAATTTGAGCCGCATAGTACTCATGCTAGAACCTGCACATGGGAATCGAAGAATCAAAACAAGTGGGGGATCCTCTTTAAATAAGCTCTATTTTCAGGAAAAACCAAGTAAAGACCCAAATGGCCTCTGATTTTTAAGATTCATCGCCAGGATTTCTCACTTCTTTTATGAGAAAAATCTTGCAAGGATAATGATTTACAACCAAAGAAGTGAAGAAAAGGAAAGAGAACTTACTAAAAATTGCAGAGAATAGTTGACCCCGCAGCAGAGTTCAAATCCAAAAGGACAAGAGCGAGAGAGCAATCAAGAAGGAAAAGGCAGGAGGGTGTAATGCCGGGAAAAAGGAAGATAAAAGAGGGAAAGGAAAGCAAAAGTCTTCAAGGAAAATAAAGCGCACATGACATTAAACTAGGCACTCTCATCAAAGAGTCACCAACCGTCAGATTCTAGACCCATCCCCCAGCTAACACATCATCATAATTAGAAAAAGCTCCATGATGACTCCGTGAAAATGATAGCTTGGAGCAAAATAACAAAATAATCCTTTTGTAAAAGGTACATTCTATAAAATAATCCTGAAATAATGTCTTAAAAACTAAGAGTTAGGGGACATCTGATATGGGCTAATTGATGTCACACACGCGCGTAACGTCATCACCATCCTTATCACGGCCCAAGCCCAAGCGTAGGCCCAAATAATGCTCGAGACGGTCCCTGATCCATTTCAACAGCTCAAAGATAACCACCATGGTCCAACCCCAATGAACGGCAGCCCATCGCGACCTACGGGGTTCTAACATCAGAACTTCACAAGATCTTTTAGAATCCTACGAGACAAAGGATTCCTCCAAGGATTCTGACTCCTCCGTAAGGATTCTCAAGAAGGTGACAACCTTAAACCTAATCGAACACTATAAATAGATAGATATAAACACAAGGTTCAGTACGTTAACTGCTATCTCTAAATTAGTCCATACCATTCCATTCGGCCCCAAAACAAAAACTGACTTAGACATCAGAGCGGGTTTGTCAGACTCTGACTCCATCTGACCTGCATACTTTTTTGTAGGTTCAACATGACATCAAATCAGCATCATGATTTGGACATGTAATCAAGATCAGGTAACAAGTTATGATATTGATATCACGTTGATTTCTTTACACCAGATAATATCCATGTGGGGTGCTGTTGTGCTCGGCCGGGGGCACTCTGATGCCTAAATTAGTAATGTACTTGAAAGAATAATCTGTAATCACAAGTAGGGTTAAGATAGTGTGTGTGTCTTTCGACACCTTATTACATGGGCATTTATATAGGATTAAGTGATAACCGTAATGGCTCCCCTTTTAATGCCTTTAATGAAGTGTAATGCCTTTTTAATACGACTTAACTATGATCTTTACCTCCGAGCCGTTATTGTCTTTAAGGCATCATTAATATTTATTAATGATGGTGATTCCGTTGTGTAACGGCTTAATATCCTGTCTTGGCGGATCGTGTAAGGACGTATCCTTTTATGTGGTGGACCTCAGATGATCAAGGGCGTATCATCGTATAGGTATCATTCATCCGCCCTTACGCTAGACGTACACCGTATATCCTGAGCTAGCGGGTCTCTTGTGGCTTTTCTTCCTTTCGATCCTTCTTTTAGGGAAGATTCCCAGCGAAGTTCCAACGATAACATTGCGGAAGTTATCTCTCACACATATATATATATGAAAGTCAAGGATTTTTTTATCAGTAATTTTTTTTTATCAAGAGTTTACAATCTCACTGCCTTTGAGACATTACAAGAAACTAATTAATATTTTTAGTATTGTGAAAATACCGAGTAAATGAAAAAAAAAATCAGTTGTGATCATGATATACTAAAAATGAAAATTTACATATATCTAATCAAATAAAATAAAAATGATAAAACTTGAGAACTAGAAGGGGTTTAATACATTAAAAGTTTTCTGAATTTGTTATGAAAATTTGATTGACTCTTTAAATTTATAAAGTGCCGTATTAACCCTCTAAACTTAATATAACTTATTGATTTTTTTTAAAGTGACCTATTAGTCCAACTGAACTTGCTTACAGTGATCCATTAGTCCCCTGAACTTGTTTAAACTAATATCATTTCAATTTGCCTAAATCTATAAAAAAAATCGAAACTTAAAAAATAAAGGTCTAATTCACAATTCTAAATCTTTAAAACAAATTAACTTTCTAACTTTTAAACCTTTATAGCGTTTTTCTAGATTTGGAGACTTAATCATGATATTTTAAGTAAGTTGAGAGGCTAATGAAATATCATGTAAATTTAGAGGGTTAATCAAACTTTTTGGACAAATTTAATTAACGGTTGATGCATTAAACCTCAAAAGGGGCCATAATAGATCTACATATCAAAAAGTTAATGTTTGTTTGTTCCACATTAGGTAGGTTAATTTTTCCCCTACCAAGGCTAAAACGATGTTGTTTTGGTTTGAGCTGGATTAAAAAAAATGCAAAATCCTTCATCAATTGTGGGTGCAATCAACACCCAGCTCAAAAAAATATGGGCAAAGGTGAAACCCACCCCTATAAAGGATGGTTCGTGACGGCTGAGGATACATCGGTACCCTTAATGCTACCTTCATCTTCGAGTTCATGTAAGAGTCTCATGTTATGGGCCCTATTACTTAAGCAAAAATTACTTCATGTCCGAGTCTTATGTTAAAGACAAAATTTTACTATTTCTTACCTTAAAAATATTATTTACACTTTCTAAAAAATGTTAGAAAACAGTTTGTATCTTATCTTTTATATAAAAGGCAACGATTAAGTATATGTTAGAAAAAACAACAATACTTACAAACTAAAAATAAAAAAAACCAAATTAGTGTCTGTTATTTTCCATTTTTCGGAACTGCATTTAGCTTTTTAATTCTAAACATGAGATAAAAAATGCTTGATAAGATTTTGAAACATGTGCTTTTAGCAAAAAAATTGACTAACATCTAGTACCTATCAACAACAACAAACAGTAAACATCTAACAACAATATCAAACAATAACTGGAATAAGTAAATCGAATGGCCCTTTAGTCCATTTCATTGTTTTATTATGACACAAAACATGTAAGTACCAAAATTAATCGATTGGTGAATTACAACAAGTAAACTAGCTTAAAGTCGTATCTTCTGTGTCAATCTTCTATATACCATTTGTTAACCCGTTTACGAGCTAAAATTACCTGCAAATTTTAAGAAATTGATTAATATGCCTCCTCATTACCTCCACCTCACATGACACCTCACCTATATTAAATAAACAACCAAATATATCATTATAATTGTTAATGATAAACAAATATACTTTTAGTGGTGTGATGACTAGAATAACAGAATTATACCAAATAAGCTTACCTTTCAAATAAGTGTATATTTGTCTGCCGTTAACAATTACGATGACATATTTAACCATTTATTTGATATATGAAAATATGTAACTAAACAGAAAAATACAATGATATATTTATTCTAAATCCTTTTGAAGAGTATACTTAAACTTTTAACCTCTAAAAAAAAAATGAAATTTGAGTATCTTACAACTTAAACTAGTCTTTTAACTCACGATCACCCTGATAGTCAATAACATTTCATTGTAGAGAGCTGATAAAAATAATACTTTAAATTTCTAAGTAATTTTAAATTTTGAACTTTTTAGTGTGAGGATCATTTAGGTGTTATTCAGTTATAAAACTCGTTTAACCATTGATCACTCTAATAGCAGGTAACATTTTATTATGGAGTTGGTAGAAATGATAATCTAAGTAATTTTAATGGACTAGTCAAATTTAGCTAGTGAGGATGACTATCTAAATATTTAAGAGAGTCATTTCACCGAAATGCCTCATTATCTAAATGACTAGCTAAATTTGACAATTTAGAGAGCAATGTCACCATGTTGGAGATGCTCTAAATGGCAAAGTTAAGGAATTTTTACGTACGCTTTTGAAGTTTAAGGACCATAAATAAAGTAAGGAGTGTGTTGAAGGACATAAATGTAATTTACTCTTATTTAGAGAGTCGTGTCATCTTCTTGGAAACGTTCTAAGAGCCAAAATTAAAGGATTTTATGTACGATTTTAAAGTTTAAGAACCATAAATAAAGTAATGCCAAAGTTGAGGCGCATGAATGTAAGTAGAATAATTTTTTTCCAATACCTGTTTTTCCCAGTCAGTTTTGAAGGCAATTATAATGAGAGCAACAGTTTGAATAAATGTTCCAAAAACCATCCCAATCCAAACATCCTGCAATTAGTAGAAATAAGTATTTAAGCATGTGAAAAATAAAAACTAGAAAAGAAAATTCTAATTTTTTTTAACATATTTAATATCCGTTAGTTCTTATTTTTGTAACTCCTTTTGCCTTTTTGAGTTTCTCACTCCAAACAATAAAAAAAATGTTTTATTAGGATTAAGAAACAACTTATAATAGCTACTTTGTAAAGGAAAATCAACTAGATAGCTACATGCAATACCAAATGATATCAACAATAAACACTAGATATGAACAACCAAACAAAATCGATGCTTAATTACCTTGACTTGGAGGCCGACAACATAACCAAGTACAACTCCAACTGGAATCCCAATTAAGTAATAGCAAGCAATATTATTAACATATGCTACTATGCTTTGCCACCCGGCTCCTATAGCAACTCCTGCATAACATTAATTAATTATTAATTAACCTCTTTTCAAATACGAACATGAGAGGACAGGTTGGATGCTGTTCATGAGTATAGAAAAAGCAAGGAGTGGTGAAAGGTCAGCTACTTGCTCACTTTTGGTAAATATGTATGCTATTTTTCCTCTCATCAACAGGAAAATCAGAAACAAAACCATTCCAATAACAAACGATGTGACAACTACATTCACTATTGAGAATTTTGCAGCTTTTGAGCTTCCTCTTCCAAGCTCATTTGAAACTCTAACACTGTAATTTTTATCAGGTAGTAGTTAGTTGTCCCAATTAATGACGAACATGAAAAAAAGTAAAATCAAAGTCAATATTCCATGCCATAAATGGTGGCACAACTTTTCAACTAATTTATTGAAATGCCTTGCATTTCATGGCTATATAAAGCCATGCAATGAGTCCTTAAAATTTGTACAAGGCAGAGAATAATTAGTTCTATAAAGAGAGAGTTGAGGGTTTAAGAGAGTTTTAGAGAGGATAGTTCAATTATTCCGGGTGGTGACAAAATAATAAGATAATTATCTTAGAGTATTTTTGAAAAACACCTGAATGCCACTAATTTGGTTTTATCTTTAGAAAATTGTTTTGAGAACCTCCTCTTTGTAAGCCCACTATTTTATAATGGAATCTGATATCTGTAGACAAGTTTGATGAAGAAAATTTCTATAATACCTTTCACAATGGCCAATGGAAGCTCACCAAAGGTTCAATCATGGTAGCAAAAGGCAATTAGTACTCAAAATTGTGTCTGATATATACAAAACTCTCCCAAGAAGCTTGAGAAAGGTATGACAAAACTAGCCAAGAAAAATATTCTAACTGGATTAGATTATGTTCATTTAAATAAATTTGCTACTTGTATAGGTTTAAAACAAAACAAAGTTGCTTTCAAGAGTTCATCTCATTCAATAGTGGAAATGTGTTAGGTCTGGTACTCTAAGATCAACATGGGCCATTACCAAAGTCACTTGCTGTTTCTCACTACTTTGTGACTTTCACAGATGATCACTCTGGAAAAACATAGACATACACTTTAAAATCAAATGATAAAATGTTAAATGTTTTTAGAATTTTTTTAGCACAAGTTAAGAGACAAATCGATAAGAAGCTGAAGTGCATTCAGCCAAACAATGGTGGAGAGTACATTGGTCCATTTGATGTGTATTACAAGGAACATGGTATTTGACATCAGCAAACTCCTCTAAAAACACCACAGTGGAACGATTTAGATCAAAGGATGAACACGACTTTGATGGAGATAGTTAGATGCTTACTCCCACACATAAATTTTCATAATGAGTTCTGGTTATATCGGCTTATGTTTTGAACCTTTCACCATATGTGCCTCTAGATATGATATTCCAGAAAAGGTGTGCTCTGAAAAAGATGTTTCCTATAAACTATTGTAAGTGCTTGGTTCTCAAGCTTTTGTCCACATTCCTAAGGATGAAAGATCTAAGCTTAATGTCAAGATACAATATTGTGTATTTATAAGTTATGTCCAAGATGACTTTGTAGGGCCCACGAGTTCACCAACAGCTCCACCATTAGTATGATATTGTCCGCTTTGGGCCAAGCCCGCACGGATTTGTTTTTGGGCTCCTTCCCAAAAGGCCTCATGCTAATGTAGTTGGTGAACTTCTTTATAAACTATGTAACTCCCTTGTATCTTTCCGATGTGGGACTTGGGATGTATACCCAACAATCCTCCCCTCAGACCAAGGACCACAAGCCTCCCCTTCAAGGATAATCTGTCTAATCATCTTGTACCGCCGCCAACCCGCGAAACACGTCGCCTGATCACCACAATATCAGGAAGACTTTCGACACAAGGCACCAAACACAGATTTTCCATCGCGAGGTCACACTGAGAGCCTCCCACATCTCCTTAGATCTCATGCACCATGACTCCGAGCATTGTATGCATGTTCTCCCAGCCGAACCATCGGCTCTGATACCATTTATAGGGCCCACAAGTTCACCAACAGCTCCACCATTAGTATGATATTGACCGCTTTAGGCCAAGCCCGCACAGATTTGTTTTTGGGGTCCTTCCCAAAAGGTCTCATTCTAATATAGTTGGTGAACTTCTTTATAAACTATATAACTCCCTTGTATCTTTCCGATGTGGGACTTGAGATGTATACCCAACAGACTTTGGATATAAGTTCTTTCATTCAGTTAATAAAAAATCAATCAGAAGCCATGATGCGATCTTCATCGAACATCAGGCAATTGAAGACATTGAGAAGTCCGGAAAAGATGCTCCTAGACTTGAAACTAGTTCAAAAGACCTACATCTAGTTCCTCCAACACTAGTGTTAGGATAGTTAGAGAAGAAGTTTAGACTGATCAACCTGAAATAGTTGATCAAGATGTTCCCACTGAATGAGATAATTTAACATCCCCAAAACCCTAACATATGAGTCTTCCCACATTCATATATATTTTCATGATTGAATACATACATTTTAGATTCATCTCATTGTCAGTAGAAGTTTTGTATGCATAATGCGATTATCGTGCGATTAGTAGGCGATTAGTGTGTCGTTAAGATGTAACGATTGGTTAATTGAGTTAGGACTTAAATGAATGAATTAATGAATTCATATGTCCTAAATTGATTAACTTACATTTGTGGAGGGCTGGATTGGAGGTTTGTGAGCAAGCACGAGGTGTCACTCAAGTAAGACAAAGTATGCCTCTTTGTTTTAACAATGATTGATACAACTCATTTCTCCTCATTTCCAGCCACAATTTCGACCAAAACTTCAGCAAACCTTCATTTGATATACCCTAACATCCTCCAAACAAAACTCTTCCAATTTCTTCCATTTTCAAGCCAAACAAGTCAAGTTAGGAAGCATACTAGGTGATAGACACAAGTTGAAGGTTAGTATGCTGTTTTAGCTTGTTTTCTATGAGTTGGAGATTCTGAAAAAACCTAGGTATGATCATAGGATTTGTTGTGGATGAGTTGTGATTGAGCTTGTTGAGTTTTGGTGTTGTTTTCATTGGTTTTAGGCTGTCCAAATGAAAGATATGTATCAAGTGCCCTAAACAGAAATCTAGGGTACTGCTTTCAGTCATTTTGGAGCCTGTTTTTCATATTGATATTTTTCGAATTTGAAGATACATAAAGAATAACATATGTTCCTATATGTGTTATGAAACCCTCTGTAAAATATGGGACTTTAATTCCATATATAGAGGAAGAAAACCTAGATGGATCATGACTGCCTCGAAATTGAATGTCATGTGAGGCAGCCATGTTGATGTAGCATTTTGAGGATCTTAAAGTCCGAATTGGAGAAAGTTTCTTTATACAAAAGTGTTCCTAAATACTTGAAGTATATGTCTGTAAAAGGATTTGGCAATCCATTGTGTTTATTGTGAGCTAGGTTGAGTGAATTATGGTAGATGCAAATCTGAATAGTCTGTTTCTTGGCTGGAAACAGGACCGAATCATTTTGCATGCCATATATTGTGTAGAAGTTATATTAAATTGAATTTTGGATATGTTCTACCCATATATGTCTAGTTTCAGTAGGTTCAAGAATCAGGGCATTTGGATTCATATACAGAAAGTTATGGCAGAATGTGTGCAAGTAGGTCATGTGATGATCTAAGACAAAAGGATTAGATTGCATGAACTTTGTGGCATTAGTGTCTTGTAAATCATATAGCATTCCTTAGTTTCTATTTTCATTAAGTTTATGTTAAGTCTAATTGTATCAATGTTATGTGACATTAGGAGGGCAAGGTGCAATTGAACGCACACCCGATCGTGTTGAATAGATCGAACCAAGTGCGACGGTAAGCATATTGCTTATATATGTGTATGAATGTATTGTGCCTTGTGACTTGTTGAGTGTGAGATGTGGTTGAATCTGATGTGAATGATGTGGATAATGTTTGAGTGTTTATGATACGTCATGATTGATAAGAAAGTGTTATGATTGAGTATGTTGCAGTGTTATGCGTAAATACGGCATGTTAAGCCTTGTGCACATACTGGAACTGAATAATGGTTGGATTATAAATGAATATGAGCTTGCTTAGATGGATATGTGAAATGGTCCAATTTGAGAGTGCTATCCGAATATTGTGAGCCGAAAGCACATGTGTTGAGATATATGAGTACGTGAGTGAGTGTAACTCCTCCGTAGCACAGATGATTGTATTCCGAATTTAGTGAGCCGAAATACAGATTGGGCCCAAGGACCATTTTATATATATTGTCTAAGTATAGCAAGGCCTTTCTAAAATCAGTATTACTATTCTAAATGAATAAATTCTAACTTGGTACTGATGACCTATTTTGGTTTGTGCTCTTTACATTACTTGTATATACATATATGTGTAATATGTTTATTGAGTAGGCAGCTCACCCCTTGCCAACAGATTTTACAGGTTAGGTGGAGTTCTTCTTGCTTAAGGTCGCACCAGCAGTGTCAGTCCATTCTCATCTAGGCATTTTGGAGTCTTGTGAATGTACTTTTGTTTTGTAAATCCTCTGTGTATGATAATGACTTAAACGTGTATTGTAAATTATAAATGCTTTCTCTTATGTATAATATGTAAAATTTATATGAGATTGAAGTTTATATGATTGAGAATTGAAAACATGTCTATGACTGATATTGTGTGAGATATCATGTGATCCAAATGAGGGGGTTACATTTAGTGGTATCAGAGCGGGTCTACTTTCCTAGGGATTTGGTTGTGTATGACTTGTTTTGGATTCCTAGGGTAAGACCACATAATCATATTTTCTTATGCTAAAGCATGTTGACATGGTCATAGATCACGGGGCGGATTTGGAGATGTTTTGAGTAGTGCTCCATCTGTGGGTAGTAACAGATTTTCAGGTGGTCGGTTTAATAGTGGGTATAGAGGAGGAGCGAGAACAACATCTTTTCCATCTTGTCAGACATGTGGACGGGTACACAGAGGTGAGTGTTGGGGACCTTCCCTGGTTTGTGGCAGATGTGGCCGATCTCACACAGGAGAGTGTTATGGTTCATTTAAGAAGGGTACATGTTTTGAGTGTGGAGAAACAGGCCATTATCGTAATAATTGTCCCTTGTTAGTTGATAGAGGAGAGAGAGTTCAACCTCAGTCTAATATAGGAGGTGGTACAGCTGGAGTGGATAGAGGCAGAGGCAGAGGTCGAGGAGGAGGTAGATGGGGTAGACATGATGCTCCTATGGGCGGACAGACACAAACTTTACCACGAAATAGAGCCTTCAATATGACGAGAGGTGAAGCTCAAACAGCACCAGAGGTTATATCCGGTACAATTTCTATCCTTGATACCTTAGCTTTTGTTTTGATTGACCCTGGATCCACTCATTCATACATAACACCTGAGTTTATATTGAAAATAAATGGGAAGGTAGAACCATTAGGATATGATGTGGGAGTTATCCTGCCAGTTGGGAATAATGTGATTGTAAATCAGGTTCTGAGAGATTGTCCTATAAAAGTGAGGGGGTGGATTGTTGTTCAAAGGAAGTTGTGTTACATTGTAATTCAGAATCAACTGTGTTAGTTGTTGGGGAGAGAAAGGTTGTGCCATCTTGTTTAATATCTGCAATTCAAGCAATTAGATGGATTAGAAATGGGTGTGAGGCATATTTAGCTCATGTTGTGGACACTAGGGAGGATGGAGGCAAATTGGAGAATATTCCAGTGGTGAGAGATTTTGCAGATGTATTCGTAGATGAACTACCAGGATTACCACCTCATAGGGAGATTGATTTTCCTATTGAGACCATGCCAGGAGTATCTTCTATATCAATTGCTCCATATAGAATGGATCCAATGGAATTACAAGAATTGAAGAAACAAATAGAAGAACTACTTGAAAAGGGGTTTATACGACCCAGTACTTCACCGTGGGGAGCACCTGTATTATTTGTGAAGAAGAAAGATGGAAGTATGTGATTGTGTATTGATTACAGACAATTGAACAGAATGACAGTGAAAAACAAGTATCCATTGCCTCGAATTGATGATTTGCTAGATCAGCTTAGAGGAGCTCGTACTTTTTCAAAGATTGATCTACGATCGGGCTATTGGCAGTTGAGAGTTGCAGAAGCTGACATACCTAAAACTGCTTTTCGTACAAGGTATGGTCATTTTGAGTTTCTTGTGATGCCTTTTGGCTTGACTAACGCTCCTGCAGCTTTCATGGCATTAATGAACAAGACTTTTTAGCCATATCTAGATAAGTTTGTTGTGGTATTCATTGATGATATCCTAGTGTATTCAAGAACTGTGGGTGAGCATGAACAACATTTGAGAATTGTTTTGAAAATTTTAAGAGATAATCAGATGTATGCAAAGCTGAGCAAATGTGAATTTTGGATGGATGAAGTTGTATTCCTTGGTCATGTGGTGTCAGGTGAAGGGGTTCAACCCGACCCTTCCAAAATTAAAGCTATTGATGAATGGGAACCGCCAAAGAACGTTACAGAGCTTAGGAGTTTTCTTGGGTTAGCTGGTTATTACAGGAGATTTGTAGAGGGTTTTTCTCTGATTGCAGGTCCATTAACTAAATTGCTGAGAAAGGGAGTTGTATTCCAGTGGAATGATAAATGTCACCAAAGCTTTGAGGAACTAAAGAAGAGATTGACTTCCGCACCAGTGTTAGTGTTACCTTCTGAAGGTGGTGGCTTTGTTGTTTATACAGATGCCTCGGGACAAGGTTTGGGATGTGTTCTAATGCAAAATGGGAAAGTCATTGCATATGATTCTAGGCAACTGAGACCTCATGAGATGAATTACCCCACACACGACTTAGAGTTGGCAGCAGTCATCCATGCATTGAAGGTATGGAGACATTACCTATATGGGGAGACATTTCAGATTCTCACTGATCACAAGAGTTTGAAGTACATCTTTACACAGAAGGAGTTGAACCTAAGACAAAGGAGATGGATTGAGCTATTAAAAGATTATGATTGTACAATAGATTACCATCCAGGAAAAGCTAATGTGGTTGTAGATGCTTTGAGTAGAAAGAGTGTTGATATTGTGGCTAGTATGAAGAATTATAGTTTGAATTCACTAGTGGAGATGCGAGCCATGGATGTGCAGTTAGAAGTAAATGAAGTAACAGGTTTGATGGCTACACTACGAGTAAAACCATATTTGAAAGAAAGGATCCAAGAAGCACAATGGCATGATCCTTATTTACAGAAAATGCGAGATCATGTACAACAAGGTAAAAGACCTGATATTTCTGTGGAAGATGATGGAACTATGATGATAGGTAGTCGATTATGTGTTCCAGATGTAGCAAATTTAAGATCAGAAATTCTACAGGAAGCACATAATTCTCCTTATGCTATGCACCCAGGAATGACAAAGATGTACAGAAATTTGAGACCTTTTTACTGGTGGCCTACAATGAAGAAAGATGTATCTGATTTTGTTTCCAAATGTTTGACATGTCAACAGGTTAAAGCTGAGCATCAAGCTCCCGTGGGAAAACTAAAACCTTTAACCATACCAGAGTGGAAATGGGAGAGGATCACTATGGATTTTGTGATGGGATTACCAAGAACAAGGCGTAGACACGATAGTATATGGGTGATAGTGGATAGACTTACGAAATCTGCTCACTTTCTACCGGTTCAACAGACAGACTCGATGGATAAATTGGCTAGACTTTATGTGGAACAAATAGTGAGGTTGCATGGAGTACCTATATCTATTGTTTCAGATCGTGATCCTAGATTTACATCTAGATTTTGGGGCAGTTTACAGCACTCATTGGGAACAAAATTGCATTTCAGTATAGCCTTTCATCCACAGACAGATGGACAATCGGAAAGAACTATTCAGACCTTAGAGGATATGATGAGAGCTTGTGTTCTTAATTTCCAAGGTGAGTGGGATATACATTTACCTCTTATGGAGTTTGCTTATAATAATGGTTATCATTCAAGTATAGGCATGGCACCTTATGAGGCACTATATGGAAGACCGTGTAGAAGCCCTATATGTTGGGATGTTGAAGGAATGAGACAATTGGAAGGACCTGAGTTAGTCCAGGAAACTGTTGAGAAGATCAATGTCAGAAAGAAGTATTTAAAAGCTGCACAGGAACGTCAGAAAGCCTATGTGGATCAGCACCGAAGGGAGATGGAATATAAAGTTGGAGATAAAGTGTTTTTAAAAATATCTCCATGGAAAGGAATAGTTCGTTTTGGCAGAAGAGGGAAGTTGAATCCAAGATACATCGGGCCTTATGAGATCATTGAGAGAGTTGGACCATTGGCTTATAGGTTAGCTCTACCACCAGAATTGTCTTTAATACATGATGTATTTCATGTGTCAGTATTGAGAAGATATAGATCAGACCCAAGTCATATGATTCCTGAACCTGATATTGCAATAGTGAATACAGACTTAACTATTCGTGAGCAACCTTTAGAGATTTTGGGACGAGAAATGAAACGACTCAGAAACCGTGAAATTCCAATGGTTAAGGTGAGATGGAGTCATAATCAAACACTTGATGAGGCAACTTGGGAGGTAGAAGAAAATATGAGGACACAATATCCTTACCTATTTGAAGCTTCTGGTAAGTGAATTTCGGGGACGAAATTCTTTAAGGGGGGAAGAACTTTAACATCCCCAAAACCCTAACATATGAGTCTTCCCACATTCATATATATTTTCATGATTGAATACATACATTTTAGATTCATCTCATTGTCAGTAGAAGTTTTGTATGCATAATGCGATTATCGTGCGATTAGTAGGCGATTAGTGTGTCGTTAAGATGTAACGATTGGTTAATTGAGTTAGGACTTAAATGAATGAATTAATGAATTCATATGTCCTAAATTGATTAACTTACATTTGTGGAGGGCTGGATTGGAGGTTTGTGAGCAAGCACGGGGTGTCACTCAAGTAAGACAAAGTATGCCTCTTTGTTTTAACAATGATTGATACAACTCATTTCTCCTCATTTCCAGCCACAATTTCGACCAAAACTTCAGCAAACCTTCCTTTGATATACCCTAACATCCTCCAAACAAAACTCTTCCAATTTCTTCCATTTTCAAGCCAAACAAGTCAAGTTAGGAAGCATACTAGGTGATAGACACAAGTTGAAGGTTAGTATGCTGTTTTAGCTTGTTTTCTATGAGTTGGAGATTCTGAAAAAACCTAGGTATGATCATAGGATTTGTTGTGGATGAGTTGTGATTGAGCTTGTTGAGTTTTGGTGTTGTTTTCATTGGTTTTAGGCTGTCCAAATGAAAGATATGTATCAAGTGCCCTAAACAGAAATCTAGGGTACTGCTTTCAGTCATTTTGGAGCATGTTTTTCATATTGATATTGTTCGAATTTGAAGATACATAAAGCATAACATATGTTCCTATATGTGTTATGAAACCCTCTGTAAAATATGGGACTTTAATTCCATATATAGAGGAAGAAAACCTAGATGGATCATGACTGCCTCGAAATTGAATGTCATGTGAGGCAGCCATGTTGATGTAGCATTTTGAGGATCTTACATTCCGAATTGGAGAAAGTTTCTTTATACAAAAGTGTTACTAAATACTTGAAGTATATGTCTGTAAAAGGATTTGGCAATCCATTGTGTTTATTGTGAGCTAGGTTGAGTGAATTATGGTAGATGCAAATCTGAATAGTCTATTTCTTGGCTGGAAACAGGACCGAATCATTTTACATGCCATATATTGTGTAGAAGTTATATTAAAGTGAATTTTGGATATGTTCTACCCATATATGTCTAGTTTCAGTAGGTTCAAGAATCAGGGCATTTGGATTCATATACAGAAAGTTATGGCAGAATGTGTGCAAGTAGGTCATGTGATGATCTAAGACAAAAGGATTAGATTGCATGAACTTTGTGGCATTAGTGTCTTGTAAATCATATAGCATTCCTTAGTTTCTATTTTCATTAAGTTTATGTTAAGTCTAATTGTATCAATGTTATGTGACATTAGGAGGGCAAGGTGCAATTGAACGCACACCCGATCGTGTTGAATAGATCGAACCAAGTGCGACGGTAAGCATATTGCTTATATATGTGTATGAATGTATTGTGCCTTGTGACTTGTTGAGTGTGAGATGTGGTTTAATCTGATGTGAATGATGTGGATAATGTTTGAGTGTTTATGATACGTCATGATTGATAAGAAAGTGTTATGATTGAGTATGTTGCAGTGTTATGCGTAAATACGGCATGTTAAGCCTTGTGCACATACTGGAACTGAATAATGGTTGGATTATAAATGAATATGAGCTTGCTTAGATGGATATATGAAATGGTCCAAGTTGAGAGTGCTATCCGAATATTGTGAGCCGGAAGCACATGTGTTGAGATATATGAGTACGTGAGTGAGTGTAACTCCTCCGTAGCACAGATGATTGTATTCCGAATTTAGTGAGCCGGAATACAGATTGGGCCCAAGGACCATTTTATATATATTGTCTAAGTATAGCAAGGCCTTTCTAAAATCAGTATTACTATTCTAAATGAATAAATTCTAACTTGGTACTGATGACCTATTTTGGTTTGTGCTCTTTACATTACTTGTATATACATATATGTGTAATATGTTTATTGAGTAGGCAGCTCACCCCTTGCCAACAGATTTTACAGGTTAGGTGGAGTTCTTCTTGCTTAAGGTCGCACCAGCAGTGTCAGTCCATTCTCATCTAGGCATTTTGGAGTCTTGTGAATGTACTTTTGTTTTGTAAATCCTCTGTGTAGGATAATGACTTAAACGTGTATTGTAAATTATAAATGCTTTCTCTTATGTATAATATGTAAAATTTATATGAGATTGAAGTTTATATGATTGAGAATTGAAAACATGTCTATGACTGATATTGTGTGAGATATCATGTGATCCAAATGAGGGGGTTACAGATAATGTTGATGAAGAAGTTCACCCATCAACCACCAATTCCAAAAGTTTCTCCAATTTGAACAAGATCTGGTAGAGTTATTCAACGCTTTACTAGATACTCTCTAAATGAATATGTTTTAGATAATTATGGAGAATCAGAACACTTTGAAGAAACCATGGATGATGAACATGAGAAGAAGTGGATCCATGGCATGCAAGATGATATGAACTCCTTGCATGAGAATATGATTTTCAAGTTGGTGAGGTTGTCTGAAGGAAAAAAGGCTTTAAAAGAACAGATATGTGTTCATGATTAAGAATGAAGAAGCTAATTCACAACATGCATTCAAATCTCAATTAGCTGTGAAAGGATACATTTAAATAAAAGGCATCAAATTTGATGAGATTTTTTCACCAATGGTGAAGATGACATCCATTCATATTGTGTTTGGGTTAGCAGCAAGTCAGGACTTAAAGGTTGAGCAAATGGAATTGAAAATACCCTTTTTTCGTGATGATTTGGAAGAACAAATATACATGGAGCAACTAGAGAGTTTTGAGAAGAAAGGATAATATAATTATGTCTGTAAGTTAAAGAAGAGTCTTTACAGCTTGAATCAAGCACCGAGGCAGTGGTACACGAAGTTTGAGTCAGTTATGAGGGAGCAAGGCTACAAGAAGACTACTTCAGATCATTGCCTCTTCGTTAAAATTTTTTCTGATGATCATTTTTTATTTTATTGTTATATGTTGATGACATGCTAATTGTTAGAGAAATTATTTTCAGAAATAACAATATGGGAAAATAATTGAGCAAGTCTTTTGCCATTAAGGACTTGGGGCCAGAAAAGCAAATTTTTGGTTTAAGAATAATTTGAGACAGAAGCACAAAACTTAATGGTTTAACATGGACAAAACTTAAATAGTTATTTGTCCCATTGCTAATAATTTTAGATTTGGTTCAAAGCAAAGCCCTTCAACAACAGATAAATAGAAGGAATAAATGAGAAGATTTTTGGATACTTGCTGTTTGCTGGTTGTTGTTTCTGTTTGCTGGTTGCTGTTTGTCTTTAGAAAAAACTGTTTTTCTAAAAAGCATGGATTCCCTATTTTTGTAAAAAGCTACTTTTCAGCTGTAAAAAGCAAACAGGAGGTGTCTAACCAAACACATGCCTTTTAAAGTAAAAAGACAAACATGAGGTGAAAAGTAGATAATCAAACATCCCCTTAAATTTGGAAGAGTTTGTGACAAAATCCAACTCCAAGAGCGTATTAGTTCCTCCTCAAACCACTAACAGTCTTTATTTTCTCTCTATTTTTTAAAAGCCCCTCTCCCCTCCTAGTTCCCTCCGTATTTCATTTTTTTTATTAACGGATTCTTATTTAGGAGTCTCTCACCTCTCATTATTGATAAATATAACATCAAAGTTTCAATGATAAAAAAATAAATAAGGAGTGAGTATGAAGAATATTGTTGGTGATGACATGTATTTTATGGACTTAAATAACAAAAAGTCAATTGTTTATATTATTAAAAGTGGACTAAGGCCGTGTTCTTTATCACTTAATTTCAGTAACAATCAGTTTAGTTCAATTCAGTTCAGTTCAGTTCAGTTCAGCATCCAGTTTCAGCATTCAGTTTCAGCATTCAGTAATTTATCATATTATATTATAATAATTATTATTATTTATCTATAATTTATCATTATTTATTATTATTATTATATATTATTATTATTATTATTATTATTTATACTTTATAATTATCTATAAATTAGATAAAAGTCAAGAAATGATAGTTTATTAAAGTATATATCGTTTAATAAAAAATTAAAACTAAAGTATGCATCCATATTTAAAAATTAGGAATTGCATCCATATTATGAATTGTTTCTAAAATTTACCGAATTTATCAATGTTAGGGATAAAATTGCACAATTTTAGACGTTAGGGGTAAAATTACTCCCGACCCAAAACGTTATTTTTGCACTTTAACCCTTAATTAGAATAAAAAGTTAAGAGTTTATATTCATATGAAAATTTGTATTTAATTTCATAGGCTTTAAATTATATGTAAATTTGTGTTTGTATGTAATTTGTATTTTTAATTTAAATTAGACTCATTTTTATTTAATTTCATAGGCTTTTATCGAGTCAAGATTTTATCAACCCGAACTTTTATTTGATATTCAATTTAGTTTTATCTTTAATAATATATTTATTTATTATTTTTTTTTTTGGTAAGAATATATTTATTTATTATTGATATTATTAAATTTATTAGAACTATTATTATTATTATAAGTTTATTAATGTCCAATATTATCATTAAAATTATTTTAAAGTTTAATATCATCATTATTGTTAAGTTCGGTTAAGTTCGGTAGCATTCAGTTAAGTTCAGTAGTATTCAGTTAAATTCAATTTTTTTCAGCGATAAAGAACAGAGCCTAACAACCTCCGAAAGATGCTCTTATATTTTTAAAAATTTATCTAGAGAATGACCTCTTTATACGCCTACTGTTTTATATTGGAATAAGTAATTCTGGAGTTTGATTGCGAAAGTAACTCAAATTTAAGAGTGAACCATAATTTATTTCCTAACAAATTTCTCATTGAAAAACTCACACAACTCAATTCAGATTTCCAATATCACTCACAATTTAATATAAAATCTAAAAAAATCACTAGACTGTACCTACCTTGCAGCAGCCAAGAAACCCATAGATATCATCATTTCCAATGCATTGATGTTGAGGCTGAAAATGCCAACAAGATTATATCATTGGCAAAAGGATCTTTTTTTATCCATGTATTTATCAAAACTTTGACTTCAATTTGAAAATTAGGCTTTTCTCAGTTGAAGTTTAGAGTACATGTCAAAAATAAAAATATGGCTTTTCCTTAAATCATTTATGAGATAAGTAGATGGAAAGGATTAATGAAAGAAAAAAAGTAGATACCAGATAGCAAGAGCATCAATGGCGACTTCAGCATTTTTCAGATTTCCTGTCAAAAGAATCAGAATTGAGTTGTACCAGTACTCAAGGCTGTCAATCACAAGATCAAGTTAGCTAACTCAAAAAATCTGCATTTTTCACAATTAATATATTCAAACTTAAATTATAAATTTTGAGTTCCAGTCTTATTGTACCAAAATCGAGATTCGACCCGTGAATCAAAATCCTCGTATTATGAATCCCAACATTTGAATTGATATCGTATGATTTGATTCAAATTCATAATATTATAAAAAAATAAAATATTTATCAAAATATTATGAAATATTAGTCTACAAATGCAATTTTAATATTATATCAATGATATACTTAGAATTTAAATCTATTGTAAATACAATCCCAATAAAACTAATTTACAAATTATAAATGAGACTCTGTTTAATAACTTAGTAGAGATTGAGAGTTTGAGTTTTTGACTTAATTTTTTTCCCTTGTTGTCAACTTGATAATGATGGAATGAAACTAGTTTAAATTGATAACTTGATAAATATAAAAAAAATCATCGTGGACTAATAAAAATTTTTCTATCAAATTCCAAACTAATGGATGGATATACTTAAGTAAAAATTCAATCGGTTCTATGACATGGTATCAGAGCGTTTGTGACAGCAACCCATGAATGGGCTAAAGAGTGAAATATAATTGAATTGGGAAATATTTTGGCTAAACAGCTGACTTGCCCTAATACTCCACAACAAAATGGAGTAGCTATGGAAGATCAAACACACTGTATATCATTTTCGAGTTTTTGGGTGTGTATATTATGTTTTCATTCATGCTTTTGTGCAACAAATTTGATAAGAAAGCAATAAGATGCATCTTCGTGGGTTATGACAATTAAAAAAATGGGTAAAGTGTCGTGATCCGATAACATGGAGATGCTACACTTTAAGAAATATGATATTTGATAAAGCTTCATCCCTGTGGTCTACTCATTAGGTTGTTGTACCCGATTCAAAAGAAATTAAGGAGAAATTATAAGAAATACTTCAAAGGGATGGGTGACTGAAGAAATCACTCATGAGGTAGAACCAGTAGGAGAAAGCATTGGGAACAAGTTACGTGAAAAGACTCAATCTTCATGGCATACATGAATACATCATCAAACACCTAAAAATGAATGGCCAAGTTAGCTCAAGGCGATTGATAGCGATGATAAAGAAACAAAGGATAATCAATCACAAGTGCGAAAGTCAACAAGAAAAAGGAGACAAAACCCTAAGTTCATGAATGCAGCATTGATCGAAGAAGTTGTAAATGAGCCTATAACGTATGAAGAAGTATCCTCAAGCAAAGAGTGGAGAAATACTATAGAAGAAGAAATACATGACTCGAAGAAAAATGAGATTTGAGATTTATTTCCCAAACCCAAAGATGTGAAGCCCATTTATTACAAATGGGTATATAAAGTAAAGTAATGTCCTGATGAATCAGTCGAAAGATATAAAGCTCGATTGGTGGCTCATGAATTCTCGCAGAAATATGGTGTGGAATATGTTGAGACATTTAGTCAAGTAGCTCATGGATATTGTGTAACCATGGGCATATAGAAGAAAAAATGAAAAGTGAGGTACATGGATATTGTGATACTAATTATGTTTGAGATCATAATACAAGACGTTCAAATACAATCTATGTATTTAGTCACAGATGGGGACTTATATATTGGTGTAGAAAAAGACAACATGCAGTTTTATTATCGAGTACCGAAGTAGAGTATAGAGTGACAAAAACATCAGCTCAAGAATATACATGAGTAATACAGCTTATGAAGGATCTTCATCAGCTAGTCGATTATTCGGTACGATTATACTGCAATAACAAGTCAGCTATTCATTCGACTGAGAGTCCAATATTCCACGTAAGAACTAAGCACATGGAGGTACATTGCCATTTCATACAAGAGAAGATCTTATGTGCAGACATTAAGATGAAGTACGTGAAGACTAGAGACCAAGTTGGTGACATATTTACGAAAGAACTTAGAAGTGTGAAGTTTGAAGATTTCAGAAATAAATTTGGATCAGTAAGTAAGTATGCGGTTAAAGTTGGTGCTAACGGGAGTATAAAAAACAATCACCGAATAATAAAAAATTTTCAATCAAATTCTAGACATTTGACAAACTAATGGATGGATCTAGACTTACGTAAAAAATTTTAGATATTTTCATAAAAAAAAAATTGTGTGATTTAAAGTGGATATGTCAATCCACATAATGGTTAATGTCCATTTAAATTGTGATGATAACTAATAATAATAAACAGTGTTGTTGCAGTTTTTTTAAATTTATTATTTCCTTCCATCATTAGTTATCATCACAATTTTTTTTTAGCATATTTCTTTAATAGGTGGAGGCGACAGTTTCGGACAATTCACCATCGATTCTAACAATTCAAATATGATTTTGTTATAATTTAGATTCGCCTTGTAAATCCAGCTCTAAATAAAGCTGAGTGTGGACGGTAAGATTCTATTAAGAGTGAACATATGAATTAAGAACAACATATAAACTTAATTAGCAAGAAGTACTAATTCAGAATTAAGAAAATGTTTACCAGATCATAGCACCAGAAGATAAAGAAAGCTTGAAAATAGGCCAGAGATCCTTAAAAGCCAACATAGAAAAACCTTTCCAAGTTTCGCTGCAACTTCCACACATAACATACAAAAGCAGGCCAATATTGGGTAACCAAAATGCTAAAACGGCAGAAAGCATAGCTCCAGCGACTCCAAATTTGTATTTGACAGTGAGAAGCCATGAAAGCAGCACATGAATGAAGAGTGAAAATGCAGCTAAGTAAGAAATAATAATGTTCTTGGAGAAACATTTGGCATGTAAATGTAGGAACGAGGCTAACCATAATAGGAATTAGCCATAGAGAAATATATCCTGCAACTCTTGAAATGTCAGGATCCTGGCCTAAAGCCATTAAAATTGGAGTGGCGAAGAAGAACATAGGAAGAAGAAGGAAGCAAGTTGAAAATAAAAGTATCCAAGATCTTTGGAGATATATTCCAAGCATATGATATTGTTTTGCTCCATACGATTGTCCACATACTGTTTCCAATGCGCTGGCCATGCCCAGCTGCATACATTTTCAGATGATCACAAATTTCATTTAAGAAGACCCCTCATCAATTATGTGAATTCTTTTTGATAAAGAGTTTTAGCCTCTCAAATTGGCTAAAAGGATGAATTAGACCTGTTAATGAATCCGTTGGTCCGTCCGGCTCGCCCTCTATGTATTGGGTTTTAGATATATATAAACCCATTCAAACCTGCACATAAAATAGATTGGGTTTGGTATTTATCTAAAAAAACTCAAATTAGCCCGGCTCGGCCCGGCCTTATACTAAATATATTTATCTAACCGTTCGGCTTGAAACCTTGCGAATAGGTTTAATTACTATATATAATTCAATAATTTTTAATTCAAAATAATATAATTAATGACCATGGAAAAAAATTGATTAATTAGTTCTAGAATGTAATTCTTAACTAATCATAACTCACGAATCCCTTTAAAAAAAACACTTAACGGCTGCTTTGGCGGTTTGATTTGTTCGTATATTAGGAAGTCACAAATCAAGCCATAAAGTCTAATCAGCTTCTCCTTTCTCAATATCTCTCTACTCTGTCATCCACCTTAGTAGCACGAGCAGCTAACATCTATACATAACCACACTATCAACAGAATGTCTACTCCAGTAGCAGCTACTATTCTCAAAGTTTGACCACGACAGATGATTATTTTTTTAAGTCTTTTAAATAGGTGGAGTATGTTATAGGCTTTTATTTTTTTTTGGATGTTTTATACTACTTATCCTATGTATGCAGGATTAATTTGGTAAAAACTCATCAAAGCTCAATCAAAAGTTGGTTTCGGAAGACTCGACTCAAAACATTAACAAGCCAATACCAAGTCTATCCAAATTCAGTATAAGTTCGAGTCTTAACACCTCTTATTATGTGTTTTCTCTCCATTTGAGATATTTTTTGGATGTTAGTCTTTTGTTTAGATGGTGTAAGAGTATATAAGTTCAATTCTGGATCCTCTGCTGATATTAACATGAGGCTCCAAATGAATTCGCCATGAAGGGTATTTTAAATATCTGATATTTGATAATTAGGAAGCTTATAACTCTTTAAATTTATGAGACAATGCTCTTAATATTAGTATCACCCTAAATAAATTAAAAGTGAATGAGTATGTTAAATATCTTATCTTATATGGTTAAATTCATCATTCACAGTTAAATTTAGGTTGATTAAAATTATAGGGTGGAGATTCAAAGCATGCTAAGACTTATATTTATGCTTAAATCTAACGGATGACCAATTATTTAATCATCAGGTCCATGTGAATACTACGGTGAGTGACATATACGTACCAGGACGCCACTAACGAACCTGAGAAGAACAGTGATAACGAGAGAATAGGCAGCAAGTTGAATGGAGGCAATATCTCCGATGAAAGCTTGAGTAATAAGTGATATACCAAAAGTAGAGAATCTGGTGAAAATAGCAGGCCCTGCTACTATCCACATCTTCTGAGTTTCTGACCATATCTTCTCCTTCATTTTCACTTCTTCTTCTTCAATATCAATATCTCTGTTGCCTAACAAATTTTCTCTCTCTTCATCTCCTTCCATTGTTACAGCTACAGCAGAATTATTCATTTCTGCAGAATTCCATCACCAAACACACCTCTATATATAACCCTAAAATATGTCTTCTTTTCTGTTCTCTTTTTGCTTTAATAATGATAATAATAGTATGAATGGCAGCGCATGCAATCAAATGCTTCATTTATTATACCAATTTTCCATTTTATATACTTGTAAAATATATGAAAAGAAGAACAATGAAAGGAAAAAGATGATATTATTTCATCATCAAAAAGATACAATTATAGGCTGTATTTATACACCCAGCTGTCTAATTAACTTATCCAGGATATAAAAAATGCTAGTGTTAGTAGGAGGGACAAAACTCTAGTGGATTAATCCGATTTTTATTTTTATAATTTTTATTTATAAATCAATAAAATTGTTATATAATTTCGATTAAAATATATATTATATTATTTAAAAAGATCTATATAACAAATATTTTTAAAAATGTGTAAACATCAACATTTTAATAATAATATTATTGAAACAACTCAAATAAATACGTAGAATATAATGTTATTAAATTCTCAAATAAATACGTAGAATATAATGTTCACAAGTAATATAATTCACAAAAAGTTATTAAATAGTGTTCTTAAATTCTTAAATCATACCATGTAATTTACCAAAAGTTATTAAATAATATCTTTCAATTCTTAAACTATATCATGAAAACAAGTGGAGAACACAATTAAACCAAAATATTCGAAAATAATAAACACAATTCACGAATAACCATGCGACAATGTTCAAAAGTGAATTATATTAAAGCAAAAAATATTAATAATAAAAACAAGTTTTATTCATCGTTACTTAGGTGGTCTAGGCGGCATCCAAATGGTTTAGGTGGAGCCAAGACGGCTAAAAATCGCATAGGGGTCAAAAAACGCCAAGAGAGACTAATCGGAGATGGATTCTCGATTTCGAGCGACTAAACATACTAGGCGGCCTTGGTTTTGAACAGTACTTATGTCATCCGTGTCTAAAAATTTAAAGTATTCAAAATTAGATTATATTATTTTGTATTTAGTTTAATATTTTTTGGTGTAAATTAAAAGTTTTGGATAAATTTTATAAAAATTATAAATTGAGAGGATCCAAATCAATATTCTTACAATTATAAAATCATATACAAATAAAATATATTTTAAAGAATTTGTATCATTAAAAGTTCATATTATTAATAAATAAATAAATAAATAAATAAGGTAGCATGCATTAGGACACCTAAGCTACTACATTTGCTTATTTAATGAATTAAAACACAAGTGTCAACATTAATATTCCATATGTGACGGGTGTCGAAACCACCAAAAATAATTAATACTTCACATCCGTCGGTAACTGGCTTGCACAAGGGTAAGTAAAAGTCGAACCCAAAGGGTTAGTACTGATTTAACTAAATTAATAACCAAGAAAATAACAAAAATGTTATGAATAAATTGACGGATGTCCATAAGTATAACCATTGTAACTCCTCATTCCTTAATGTTGTAACTCTTCATTCATTAAAGTTGTAACTCTGTATTCCTTAATGTTTGTAACTACATAATTTATGTTTTTATGTAACCTATATATTCATAAGCCTATAAATATAGGTTTCTTTCATGTAATAGAGATACAAGTAAAAGGACAAGTGAAATACAAGCTTACACTCTCTCCATTGTTCTTATTCTATTGCATGTTATCTCCCTTGTTTCATAACACGTTATCAGCACGAAACCCTAGCCGCTTGAGCAAGCTTCTGCAATTCAGGTAGAAAAATTCACGACGATATCTTTCATCATCGAGGTTAGTAAATAAAAACCTATCTTGATTATCCTATGTTATCTTAATTATGAAACTGCGAAATCGTTGAATAATTAGGGTTTATGAAATTTTTCGATCTTGATATATGGTTTTGATATATATTCTGTTAAACCTTTATCACCGAATCTATACTATATATAATAACGGAAGCAGAGAGAATTTACAAGAAGTGTTTTAGAGCCTTCTTGGCTTAGTTGGCATCGTAGGAACAAAAGGAATAAATGAGTTTTTTTTTTGAAAAAATAAGTTTTTTTTTTGAAAAAAAGAATAAATGAGTTAATGCTTTTATTATCTCTATATCATAAGTATTATATTAACACATTATCTATTATCAATTATTAGCACATTAAGTAAAGTAATAAAAGAAAGTATGAGTTACAAGAAGATGAAAAAACACTAAGCGAAAGAAAACCAAAAGTCACAAATAAACCTATATATAAAGCATAATATATAGTATTCCATCATTATATGCACTGGCCACCGAAAATCAAAGACCTCCTTTAATTTTGATTATGTATTAGTTTTATTCTTAATCTTATGATTTTGTTCTTATTGCAAATAATAGTCTTATAATTTTTTCTTACTTCATTAAGAGATTCAGATTTATTTAAGAGCGGTTTCCATTGATAAACTGTATTAATAGAATTTTTTCAGGAATTGGGAGAATTTAGACTTTGATATCTCCAATTGAAGAAATCAGATGGAAATAGAAGAGACATAGACAACTGAAATCGGAAAAAGCAAATGTGTCAGAAATTACAGGAAATCGTTATGTTTTCGAAGGTAATTATTCGATTTTTTTTCATGTGTAGTAGTTATTTTGTTCTCAAATGTGTTGTTCCACACCTCTCGCTGCCTTATCTATGTTTTCTTTTTTATTTGTGGTTTTTTTCTTCAAAATGACTAAATAAATATTTGTACATTTTCATTCTTTTTTAGTATAAGTTGCTAGCTGTAATCGTTTCGATTGTTAACTCTAACTAAAATATGAATTTTCGACTTTATATGAACTCAATTGTTAGGTTTAATTAAAGTTAGATTAATTTTCCAAATTTAGAATCTGGTGAAGTCCACTGATTTTTTTAATTTGGGTTTATCTAACTCATATGGATTGAATTTTTTTATTTTTTTTATGTATTTTTGGTACAGATATAAAATTTCACACAGTGGTTGTTTATTAAAGTTGGAGACATATTAAAGAAAATAATTAAAGAGTTATTAAAACATTATACTTAATATAATGAAATTTATTTCAATTATAAATCATGTTTTGTTTACCATTCTAAGTTTTTTTTTGTCATTTTCAGTTATGCATTTTATATCTATATCTATACTATATATAATAGCGGGAGCAAAGAGAATTTTGCAGGAAGTGTTTTAGAGGCTTTTTGTTATTGTCAATTAAAGTCCATCAATTAAAGTAATAAAAGAAAGTAAGAGTTACAGGAAGATAAAAAAAACACAAAGCGAAGGAAATTCAAAAGTTACAAATAAACCTATATAAAAAGCATGACAGATAGTATTCCATCATTATATTCTTTGACCGTAGTTACAAATAAACCTATATATAAATCATGACAGATAGTATTCCATCATTATATTCTTTGACCGTAGAAAATCAAAGTCCTAATGAACCTTTAATTTTGATTATGTATTAGTTTTGTTCTTAATCTTATAATTTTGTTTTTACTTTAAATAATATAGTCTTATAATTTTTTCTTATTTCATTAATTGATTCAGATTTATTTAGGAGCGATTTCGATTGACAAACTATATTAATAGCATTTTCTTCAAGAATTGTCAGAATTTAGACTTTGATATCTCAAATTGAAGAAATCTGGTGGAAATAAAAGAGATATGAACAATTGAAATCGGGAAAAGCAAAAGAGTAAAAAATTACAGAAAATCGTTATGTTCCCTCAAGGTAATTATTCGATTTTTTTTCATATGTAATAGTTATTTTGTTCTCAATTGTGTTGTTTCGATTGTTAACTCTAACTAAAATTGAGATTTCCGGCTTTATATGAACTCAATTGTTAGGTTTAATTGGAGTTAGATTAATTTTTCAAATTCAGAACCTGGTGAAGTCAGCTCATTTTTTTAATTTGAATTTATCTAAACTCATATGGAGTGAATTTTTTTATTTTTATGCAATAGATATAAAGTTGCACACAATAGTTGTTTATTGAAGTTTGAAACATTGAAACATTATGCTTACAATGAAATTTATTTCAATTATAAGTCATGTTTTGTCATGATTACTATTCTAAGATGGATTCTATATCTATATCTATATTATATATAACAGTAGAAGCAGAGAGAAGTTGATGAGGAGAGTTTTAGAGGCCCTTTTAATTAGTTACCAAAATAAATAACAAAAGAAAATTATAAATATTATATCTAATCTCATTTATATTTAAGGTGTTCGCTATGGTTACTTTGTTTTTTACAAAGTACCGTTATTTGGTGTGGTTTTCACCATTGGATATAATAAAATAACTTACAAAATATCAAAACGAAAAAAATTATATAATGACAAAATATATGTAAGGGTCCATTCAAATTCCATTCATTTAACTTTAATTAATAGCATTAAAACCAATATTACTGAAAAAAATATATTTATATTTAATAGATATAATAAAATAATTAACAAAATATCTCAATGAAAAAATATAACGACAAAAGGATCCATTCAAATTCCATCCATTTAACTTTAATAAATAACATTAAAATCAATATGACTAAAAATTTTTTATAACACATTTAATTTTTCGTTATAATAATTAGCATAATATTTAAACCTCCAAACTACTATATAAACTAAATAAATTTAAAAAAAAAGACGTACTTATTTCAAATTCATGGATTTATCAAAGATTTTAGAAAGCACGATAATTATTTTTTTTTTTTGAGGAAAGCTAGAATTTTATTGAAAAACATCGCCACAAAGTGTAGTAAATATTTTTAAATTGCAAGATTATATAGAAAAAATATCATACAATAACGGAAAGGAATGACCATTGCAAACACATCAACATCATCAATAGATTATGACTTCAACAATTTCCAAAAACTATTATCAAGCAATTATAAAGAGTTGTTTGTTAATTAATTTACAATTTGTAAATTTAAATTATTATAAAACAAAAAAAATATTAATATCACTATAGGTAAATAATATAAAAAATTTAAAAATATTAGAATGTTAAATTTCTGTACAAAAACTTTAACACCCGCGCAACGCGCGGGCACAATACTAGTTCATGATAATAAAGATATATATGTATATGTTTGTATCATAATATAAAACATGAAATTGCAGTAGCTGATTTTATTTTTGAAATTGATTGTTCATCTGTTGATGACAAAATATTATAATTCTTTACTTAAGTTTTAGCCATCATCAATGTATGAATAAAATCTATTTTTGTGAAACCCAAAACATAGTTTGAATATATTTGAACCTATTTTGGCTCTACTGGATAAATCGGTTGATATTAAGTATGATGTATGTTGCTATAGATATTAAGTATGATATTAGTTGGAATATGTGAATCTAATTTACAGCATTATCAAATTATATCAGAATGATTAAGTGATATTAGGTTGTTCTGACTCGAGTTTAAAATATAAACTTGACATGATTATGTTTATTGGCAAAGGCCTAATTGGTAGTTTATTCGCTATCACCTTCATGCGGATCTTAAAATTGAGTATCTGACTGTGAAAGACCCACAAGTCCTTTGGAACAATCTAAAGGATAGGTATAACCACCAGAAAAATGTGATATTACCTAAAGCTCGTCATGAATGGTCTAATTTAAGACTACAAGACTTTAAGTCAGTAAGTGAATATAACTCAACCATGTTCAGAATTACTTCACAATTGCTATTATGTGGAGATAAAATCACTGATGCAGAAATGTTAGAGAGAACATATTCTACCTTTCATGTGAATAATGTTGTCCTGCAGACACAATATCGTGAAAAGGGATTTAAGAAATATTCTGAACTTTGTCTCCTTGTGGCTGAGCAAAATAACGAGCTATTGATGAAAAATCATGCATTACGTCCAACTGGTTCTGCTCCATTCCCTGAAGCGAATGTGACATCCTATAATGTGAAAGGAAAAGATCATACTAATCATAGTGGTCGAGGATGTGGCCGTGGACGTGGTCAAGGACGTGGACGTGGATATGGTCGAGGACGAGGCCGAGGTGGTTATTTCAAGAACTCACAATCCCACCTGAAGTGGGCTAATAAAAATGGTCACAAACTGATGGACGAAATATGTATCGTGCAAAACTAAGAGCAAGTGCACCCTATCGTTATCAAGTAATAAATAGTAAGTAGAGTATCGTTCCCTCGAGGATTGTGTTTATATCTATTGATTTCTGTGAATTTCTATTATCTAAGCAATCAAAACTTGAATTGTTTGAGATATTAAACTAATGAATTTAAAACAACTAAATAAAGTAAACAAAGGAGGAAACAAAATGAATTTAAATATGATGTAAGTCACTAGAGTAAGGCTTCACCTAACTTAATGTATGTAATCCACATAACAATCCTATCCAAGTTCTTAAGTTTTAATCTAGAGACTGTGATTATTTCCTAAAGTAATTAACCTAGCTTTGGTCCAGTCAAGATTAATCCTATTTCACATACAATTACCTTAGCTTTGGTCCAGTCAAGAATAAAGGTATAATGAAAGCATTAAGTTCTCTGAAATAACCCCAAAGTTAAGTCGTGAAACTAAACCCTGAAAAACCGCACCGCATAGACACAGGTCTAAACTATGTAATTCCATTAATTATCTTAGTGTCGGTCAACCAAGATAATTAATTGTAATTTAGCTAAATATTGGCCAGATATCTAACTAGGAAATTAAGCTCCATAATTTAATTCTCTATTTAATAAATTATGAACCAGAAATAGGATTGCAAGTAAATCATCTACTTCGATTAGGATCCACCATAACTCTAGCTATGGAGGAGTTAGTTCATGGCAGATGGAAAGAAAACAAGAAATTTAATAGAAAACAACCTAGAAAACATAATTATAAAGAGAAGAAAAGACAAACAGAGAATAAACTTTGAAATAAAACTAGAATCAGTTACAAAGGTAGAAAGGAAATGAACAAAAAGAAAACTAAAAAAAAGTCTAAAAGAGAGAGCTAAAAAGAGGTGGTGAGGCCTGTTCCATGTTTGTTCCAGGTCTCCCTTTCATTCTTTCCAATGTAGGTATTTATAGTTGCACATGCCTTCATGTATTCCTTATAACTTCCAACTTTAATGCCATTAAAGAAAAGATTGATGGAGGATTCTAACTTCTTAACTTTAATGCAATTAAAGAGAGCATTAAGGAGCATAACTTCCTCTTGAGCATTCAAAAGACTCTTCAAATAGTCATAACATTTCTTGGATGGTTATTGAGGAATTTATGACAATAAAGATTTATTTAAAGAGTCATGGATTCTTCATTCTTGAACTGCTACGATGTCACCGACTAGAGGGAGTTCTGACCGGACAACTTTATTTACTTCAGTAATGATTCCATATTTGCATTTTTGCCCCAAATAATACCTAAAAACACATGGAACAAGCATTAGTTCTTAAAACACAAAACTAAACATAAAACAATTATAAAATATTAAAAACTATCTTAAAATGTATGATTACTATAATTAAAATATATTAAAAACTATATGAAAATGCAAGATAACACAAACAAGGCAAAGATAACAACGAGGGAGTGACCAATACATGTTATCGCTGTGGAGGACAAGATCATTGGTCTCGCATATGTCGTACACCAAAGCATCTTGTTGACCCTTATCAACAAACATTGAAGCAAAACAACAAGAAAGAAACAAATCTTGTGTATGAAGATGGTGAAGATGACTTTGATTGTAGCAATACAACCCTGAAGGTTGATGATTTCATCCCCCCTAAGGATATAAATTAGACATAGCAGTAGTAGATCATTTATTTTGGATGTTTAAGGGTTACACTAGGATCTCTTTATTCTTATGACTTTATGGATTTGTGTTAAACTATGAGTTTATGATTTTATGGATTTTGCTATTACGAATGCATGAGATATAATTGAACTTGACTTATTCAAATTAATTGTCTATATGTGACTGTTATTTTATTTATTTGAAGAACATGGATAGTGAAGATTTATGTCTCAGTATGGTATGAGTAGTTGCACTGTCTGCTAGACATAAATATTCACTATCCATGTTCTTCAAATAAATAAAATAACAGTCACATACAGACTATCCATGTTCTTCACTATCCATGTTCTTCAAATAAATAAAATAACAGTCTCATGCATTCATAATAGCAAAATCCATAAAATCATAAACTCATAGTTTAACACAAATCCATAAAGTCGTAAGAATAAAGCACTAGTATAACCCTTAAACATCCAAAATACATGATCTACTACTATTATGTCTAATTTATATCATTCGGGGCAATGAAATCATCAACCTTCAGGGTTGTATTGCTACAAACAAAGTCATCTTCGCCATCTTCATACACAAGATTTGTTTTTTTCTTGTTGTTTTTCTTCAATGTTTGTTGATAAAGATCAACAAGATGCTTTGGTGTACGACATATGCAAGACCAATGATCTTGTCCTCCACAGCGGTAACATGTATTGGGCACTACCTCATTGTTATCTTTGCCTTGTTTGTGACAATTTTTATCAGCCCACTTCAGGTGGGATTGTGAGTTCTTGAAATAACCACCTCGGCCTCGTCCTCGACCATATCCACGTCCACGTCTTTGGCCACGTCCACAGCCACATCCTCGACCACTATGATTATTATGATCTTTTCCTTTCACATTATAGGATGTCACATTCGCTTAAGGGAATGGAGCATAACCAGTTGGACGTAATGCATGATTTTTCATCAATATCTCGTTATTTTGCTCAGCCACAAGGAGACAAGATAAGTTCAGAATATTTCTTAAATCACTTTTCATGATATTGTGTCTGCAGGACAACATTATTCGCATGAAAGGTAGAATATGTTCTCTCTAACATTTATGCATCAGTGATTTTATCTCCACATAATAGCAATTGTGAAGTAATTTTGAACAAGGCTGAGTTATATTCACTTACTGACTTAAAGTCTTGTAGTCTTAAATTAGACCATTCATGACGAGCTTTAGGTAATATCACGTTTTTCTAGTGGTTATACCTATCCTTTAGATTGTTCCAAAGGACTTGTGGGTCTTTCATAGTCAGATACTCAATTTTAAGATCAACATGGAGGTGATGGCGAATAAACTACCAATTAGGACTTTGCCAATAAACATAATCATGTCAAGTTTATATTTTTAAACTAGATTCAGAATAACCTAATATCACTTAATCATTCTGATATAATTTGATAATGCTGTAAATTAGAGTCACATATTCCAACTAATATCATACTTAATATCTATAGCAACATACATCATACTTAATATCAACTGATTTATCCAGTAGAGCCAAAATAGATTCAAATATATTCAAACTATGTTTTGGGTTTCACAAAAATAGATTTTATTCATACATTGATGATGGCTAAAACTTAAGTAAAGAATTATAATATTTTGCCATCAACAGATGAACAGTCAATTTCAAAAATAGAATCAGCTATTGCAATTCCATGTTTTATATTATGATACAAACATATACATATATATCTTTATTATCATGAATTCGGTGATAAAGGTTTAACAGAATATATATCAAAACCATATATCAAGATCGAAAAATTTCATAAACCCTAATTATTCAACGATTTCACAGTTTCATAATTAAGATAACATAGGATAATCAAGATAGGTTTTTATTTACTAACCTTGATGATGAAAGATATCGTTGAGAATTTCTCTACCTGAATTGCAGAAGCTTGCTCAAGCGGCTAGGGTTTTTATGCTGATAACGTGTTATGAAACAAGGAAGATAACATGCAATAGAATAAGAACAATGGAGAGAGTGTAAGCTTTATGTCTAGCAGACAGTGCAAGTACTCATACCATACTGAGAAGCAGGAAATATTTCTCTCATTTGACAATGAAAGAAACTTTTGTTAATACTATATCGGGTAGTACAAAGATTATTTAAGGCTCCGGAAGAGCTAATATATTATTGCCTATGGGAACGAAATTTGATATTATGGATGCGTTGTACTCTTCCAAGTCTCAAAGAAATTTATTGAGTTTTAAAGATATATTCGTCAGAATGGATATCATATTGAGCCAATAAGTGAAGGAAATGTAGAATACCTTCAAATCACAAGTATGACTCAAGGCACTAAACATATCATTGAGAAATTACCTACATTCTCCACCGGATTGTACTATACTAAAATTAGTACAATTGAATCATATGCTATAGTAAACCAGAAGTTTACTGATAATGTTACTGTTTGGCATGACCGGTTAGACCATCTGGGTTCAATAATGATGCGAAAAATAATCAAAAATTCATTTGGACATTCATTGAAGAACCAGCAGATTCCTAATGATTTTACATGTGCTGCTTGCTCACAAGGAAAATTAATAATTAGGCCTTCACCAGCCAAAGTTATACATGAATCTATCAATTTTCTGGAACGCATACAAGGAGATATTTGTGGGCCAATTCACCCACCGTGTGGATCATTTAGATATTTTATGGTTTTAATCGATGCATCGACTAGATGGTCACACGTCTCCCTATTATCAACTCGCAACTTGACGTTTGCAAGATTACTTGCTCAATTGATTAGATTAAGAGCACATTTTCCAGATTTTCCTTTGAAGGCAATTCGCCTTGATAATGCTGGTGAATTTACTTCACAAGCTTTTAATGATTATTGCATGTCCATTGGGATAAGTGTTGAACATCCTGTAGCTCATGTTCATACACAAAATGGCCTAGCTGAATCATTAATTAAACGTTTACAATTGATTGCTAGACCATTACTTATGAAGTCCAAACTCCCAATATCAGCCTGGGGACATGCTATATTACATGTAGCAGCATTAATTCGCATCAGGCCAACAAGTAATCAACAATTCTCCCCATCACAATTGCATCTTGGTCAAGAGCCAAATATTTCTCATTTGAAAGTTTTTGGATGTGCGGTATATGTTCCAATTGCTCCACCACAACGCACTAAGATGGGTCCTCAAAGGAGGATGGGAATATATGTTGGATTTGAATCCCCATCAATTATTAAGTATCTTGAGCCAGCTACTGGAAATTTATTTAAGGCTCGATTTGCTGACTGTCATTTTAATGAGTCAATTTTTCCAACATTAGGGGGAGAAAAGAAACAGCTGGAAAAGGAAATTAGTTGGAATGAATTATCTCTGTCTCATTTTGATCCTCGTACTAAAGAATGTGAAATAGAAGTTCAAAAGATAATTCATTTACAAAACTTAGCAAATCAATTGCCAGACGCATTTTCTGACCCAAAGAGAGTGACCAAGTCACATATTCCAGCTGTAAATGCTCCAAATATAATTGATGTCCCTGAAGGACAACATCGGACTGCTAATGAGTCTCACAGACGCATGAAGCGTGGTAGACCAATCGGTTCCAAAGATAAGAATCCTCGGAAAAGAAAAGGAGCAGAATTTGGCAATGGCTTTTCCGAGGAACCAAATAGAAATGAAGGATCTCCTGAAGAGACCATACACATGACAAAGAATGAAATTCAGGTACCTGAGAATGAAGAGATCTCAATCAATAATGTCATGTCTGGAATAAAATGGAATCGAAATAAAATCGACGTCGATGAAATTTTTTGCATGCAATGTAGCAGTTGATGTTATGGATAAAGATGAGGATCATGAACCAAAATACATTGAAGAGTGTACACAAAGTAATAATTGGCCAAAATTGAAAGAAGCAATTGAGACAGAATTGAAATCTCTTACAAAGAGAGAAGTATTTGGACCAGTAGTCTGTACACCTAAGGGTGTAAAACCAGTGGGACATAAATGGGTTTTTGTGAGAAAAAGGAATGAAATTGGTGAAATTGTGAGATATAAAGCATGTTTAGTTGCACAAGGATTCTCACAAAGACCTGGAATTGATTATGAAGAAACCTATTCTCATGTGGTGGATGCAACTACTTTTCGGTTTCTCATAAGTCTGGCAATAAGAGAAGGACTTGATTTACGTTTAATGGATGTAGTTACAGCCTACTTATATGGGCCACTGGATAATGATATTTATATGAAAGTCCCGGAAGGATTTAAATTGCCAGAAGCAGCTAGTTCTCGAGAACATTACTGCATAAAGTTAAATAGATCTCTTTATGGATTGAAACAATCAGGGCGTATGTGGTATAATCGCCTTAGTGAATATTTGCTAAAAGAAGGCTATAAGAATGACCCTATCAGCCCGTGCATTTTTATTAAGAGATTTGGGTCTAGATTCGTCACAATTGCAGTGTATGTTGATGATTTAAATATCATCGAGACTCCTGAAGAGATTTCACATGCAGTGGAATATTTAAAGAAAGAATTTGAGATGAAAGATCTTGGAAAGACCAAATTTTGTTTGGGATTGCAAATTGAACATCTCAAAGAGGGTATACTTGTGCATCAAACAACATACACAGAAAAGTTGCTCAAAAGGTTTTATTTTGATCAAGCACGCCCGTTGAGTAGCCCAATGGTTGTAAGATCACTTGATGTGGATAAGGACCCATTTCGTCCTCGGGAAAGCAATGAAGAAATTCTTGGTCCAGAAGTACCATACTTAAGTGCAATTGGGGCATTGATGTATCTTGCTACTCATACAAGACCCGACACATCATTTTCTGTGAACTTGTTAGCAAGATTTAGCTCATGTCCAACCCGAAGGCATTGGAATGAGATTAAACATGTACTCTGTTACCTCTAAGGTACGAAAGATATGGGCTTATTCTTCTCTAACCAGTCCAAAGAGGACTTGATTGGTTTTGCTGATGCAGGATATTTGTCTGATCCTCATACTGCTCGATCACAAAATGGATATGTGTTTACATGTGGTGGTACTGCTATTTCTTGGCGTTCTATGAAGCAAACCATAGCAGTTACTTCTTCTAATCATTCAAAAATTTTAACTATTCATAACGTTAGTCGTGAATGTGTGTGGCTACGGTCTGTAACTCAACATATTAGAGAAGATTGTGGTCTATCCACCGCGAAAGAAGCTCCAACAATTTTGTATGAGGATAATGCTGCATGTATTGCACAGTTGAAGGAAGGATGCATTAAAGGAGATAGAACGAAGCATATCTTACCAAAAAATTTCTTCACCCATGATCTACAAAAGAATGGTGATGTGCAAGTTCAACAGATCTGTTCAAGTGACAATTTGACAGATTTATTTACTAAGGCGCTTCCAACTGCTACTTTCAAGAAGTTAGTTCATCGCATTGGCCTCCGTCGTTGTAAAGATTTTTAGTTATGTATTCATGAGGGGGAGTAAATGCGTGTTGCACTCTTTTTCCCTTGACCATGGTTTTTCCCACTGGGTTTTCCTGGTAAGGTTTTTAATGAGGCAACATCCCCAAGCGCATTTACTTATTTTTACATGGATGGACATCCAAGGGGGAGTGTTATGAATAAATTGATGGATGTCCATAAGTATAATGATTGTAACTCATCATTCCTTAATGTTGTAACTCTTCATTCATTAAGGTTGTAACTCTGTATTCCTTAATGTTTGTAACTACATAATTTATGTTCTTATGTAACCTATATATTCATAAGCCTATAAATATAGGTTTCTTTCATGTAATAGAGATACAAGTAAAAGGACAAGTGAAATACAAGATTACACTCTCTCCATTGTTCTTATTCTATTGCATGTTATCTTCCTTGTTTCATAAGAAAAATTAAATAAAGGGGGTTTGAGTAAATTGCTGAACTAAGTCAACAAAAATAACAAAATCAAAATTGAAGTTGAATATAATAAATAAAGAAGATTTCAACTAAGGGGTTCTCAGGCAAGGAATTCAATTAGTCTTGATCATTGACAGATAAAATAGACTCTTATACACATACCGGACCAGTTTGGAGTATTCTTCCTTAATATTAAACTAGTCAAGCACAGCAAATAACTAGTTCCTAATCAATAAATAATCCAGCATTAGCGGTCAAGATTCAATCTATTGACAGCCTTATGAATTAGAAGAACCCGACCTTAGCCAACCGGCACTCAGCGTAGACGATTCAGAAACTAAGTTATTTGTTCATTCGACTCAAATAAACCCAATTACTTTTGTATTAATGTCACATGAAAGACAATCTCAGGTTGTCAAATCTGAATCTATTCTTTCAAATACAAAACTAACTTAATTTATATTATCGATTCCTACTATGATTGGTTCGTTTAGTTAAAACTCTAACTTTACCAATTCAGCAGTATGACAATCCAATTCAAAGAAAGACATGCAGTTATCATTCAAAGTATGAATAATCAATTGAGAATAAATCTCTAAAATGCAATGAACAAATAAGCGGTAAGATTTATGAGAAGAATTAAAGCACAACAATCTCACAATAATGAAGAAAACCTCCTTTGAATTAACCCTTAACCGAATATAGAAGTTTAGCTATGAATAGCCATGGAGAACAACCTTTCTCTCTTGTGAAAGAGAGAACAAAATAAAAATAAAAGCTAAACCTAAAAACGGAATGAAAATTGAATGTAAAATCGAATTTAAAACTGAATTCTCCCCCCTTAGAGATAGATCCTCTCCTATTTATAGGAATTATCCAACCCTAATTAGGAGATAAATCCTAGCTAATTACAAAAAATAAATATTCTAACTTCGTAATACTAATTGACTTTTTCCTTCCTGATTTGTAGGCTCAAAACTCCTTAATAGACATCTGAAAACGTGATGGAATTGAACAGATTCGCATTTGATATATTTGGAAAGACTTCTTCCTGTTTGCTTCTTAGTCTTGGGCAAGACTAACTCTGCTCGTCTGCTTCTTAGTTTCGGGCAAGACTAACTCTTAGTTTCGACTTCAGATCTTTAAAACAGTTCCACATTTTATCTTCAGGCAAAATAGCTTCATATAGCCCCAATTCAACTCCTTTCTTCATAATTAGTCCCTGTAGAGGTATAATACACAAAACAAGCAATAAAACCCATGATAATAATCAAACTAGCTAACAAATAGCATAACAAGTGGGTATTTTATCGCTAAAATAAACACTTATCAATATGTCACAAATTTAAAATTTTGTTGAAAGATTATATAAATACATAAAAGGTAAAAGACATATTGATTTAAAAATATTGATATTCTGTTATTATTTATGTTTTCTTTTTTATTTGTTTTTTTTCGAAATGACTAAAATAAAGATTTTATACATTTTCATTCTTTTTTAAGTATATGTTGCTAGGTGTAATCGTTTCAATTGTCAACTCTAACTAAAATTTAGATTTTCGGCTTTATATGAATTCAATTGTTATGTTTAATTAAGGCCTAAACCATACGCAGCCCCCTGAACTTATCACTTTTAGTCATTTTGCCCCCTGAACTTACGGGACGACCTATTTGCCCCCTTAACTATTTAAAAGTGGTATTATCAGCCCCCTATTTTTATTATAACGGAAACAAAATGAAATTCTAACATTAGTACAAGTGTTCATGGAAGTATTGGAACCCGCCTGCATATATATAACCTCATTTGCACCTTGTTTTAGTAGTGCATAATCATATATGCAATTTTTACAAGAAAACTTATATACGGTCTATACTAATCTCATTTGCAGGTTATTTTAGTAGGGCACAACCTTTTTTATTATGACATTGGTGCTTGCAATGTGAAATGTCATAATTATTTCCGTTATAATGAAAACATGGGGTTATTAATACCACTTTTAAATAGTTGAAGGGGCAAATGGGTCGTCCCGTAAGTTCAGGGGGCAAAATGACTAAAAGTGACAAGTTCAGGGGGCTGCGTATGGTTTAGGCCTTTAATTAAAATTAGATTAATTTTTCAAATTCAGAAACTAGTAAAGTCTACTATTTTTTTTTAATTTGGTTTATCTAACTGATATGTATTGTATTGTATTTTTTTTTTTTTTTTGCATTTTAGTACGAATAGATATAAAGTTTCACAAAACAGTGGTTTATTAAAGTTTGAGACATATTGAAGAAAATAATTAAAGAGGTATTGAAACACTGTATTTATAATAAAGTTTATTTTAATTATAAATTATGTTATATCATTATTACCACTCTAAGTTCGTTTCTCATTTTTTAATCATGGATTCTATATTATTATTATTATTAGGGAAAAGTATAAAAATAAACCTTGTGGTTACACCTGTTTTCGATCGCACCCTTGTGGTTTAAAATTTTACAAATTGGTACCTTGAGGTTTATTCCGTTAACAAACACAGACCAAATTGACTAACGGTGTTAAAAGTCAAAGGAAAAAGAGTTAATTTTGTCATTATATTTATTTATTTTATAAATTAACCCCATTGTTATCTAATTATCACAAACAAACCTCAAAATAAAAAATAAAAATCAAATACACCATCTTCTCCATTTTTCTTTAATTTCTTATTTTTTCTTCTCTTTCTCTCTTCTCTCTCTCCTATTGTTAATTTCTTTCTCTAAAATTTTATTATTCATGTGTTTTACCAAAACATCATCCATCAAGCAACGTTTTACTCGATCAAAACACTACTCCAAAGATCACAGCATCAAACACAAACGTAATAGCCACCGCCGGAGCATTAGGATACAGAGCGCCAGAGCTTTCAAAACTGAAAAAAGCAAACACGAAAACAAATGTTTATAGCCTCAGAGTCATCATGTTAGAACTTCTCACCAGAAAATCTCTCGGAGAAGCAATGGACGACGTTGATTTGCCTCAGTGGGTTGCTTCGATTGTTAAAGAAGAATGGACTAATGAAGTTTTTGATTTGGAATTGATGAAAGATGTGAATGAAATTGGGGATGAATTGCTTAATACTTTGAAATTGGCTTTTTATTGTGTTGATCCTTCGTTGTCGGCGAGACCGGAGGTTCAACAAGTTTTGAATCAGTTGGAGGAGATTAGACCGGAAAGTGAAACTGTGGCTGGAAGTTCTGGAGTTTCTGGTGGAGATGATGGCGGAGGAATTGGAATTGGAATTCCGGTAGCAAGTGATTGAGGAATAAATTGCAAAGAGATTTTGGAGATTTATTTCTTAGAAAGAGAAATTAACAAAAGGAGAGAGGAGAGAGAAATAAGAAATTAAAGAAAAATGGAGAAGATGGTGTATTTTATTTTTATTTTTTATTTTTAGAGTTTGTTTGTGATAATTAGATAATAAGGGGAGTTAATTTATAAAATAAATAAATATAAGAACAAAATTAACTCTTTTCCCTTTAATTTTTAACACTGGTAGTCAATTTGGTCTGTGCTTGCTAACAGAATGAACCGCAAGGTACCATTTTGTAAATTTTTAAACCACAATGGTGCCGATCGAAAACAGATGTAACCACAAAGTTTATTTTTGTACTTTTTTCTTTTAATATTATTATTATTATTAGGGTAATTAATTTATTAGTCCCTTAGTCTCCGTATTTTCAAAAACACAGGGTAAGGTCCCTAACATTTTTCTCAATGAACTGTTAGTCCCTAACATTTTTATCGGTGAACTGTTTAGTCCCTGCCGTTAGACTCTCATGAAGATTCTGTTAGTCAATTTGGATTTGAGTCAAAATCTATTTAAAATAAAAATGTAATGTCTAACTACCCTTTACCACAAAATCAAATATATAAGACCATTATCTTCATTGTTTCTCATCTTTGCGTTCTTCTTTTCCTTTATTTTCCTTTCTTTTAGACTCTACTGCAGAATTTCCACCATTGAGAGTAAATGGATTTCCACCTTCAATTCGAATAGAAAGAGTAAGCGAGAGAGATTTGAGTCGATTTCTACCTTCAATTCAAACAGGAAGAGTGAGCATGAGTGATTCGATTATGGGTTAGGGATTCAATCTTTTCTCCATTTTTTTTGTGAGCGCGAGTTGTGAGAGAAAGACATAGAGGTGTGAATTGCTTTTCACTGGTAAATAGTAAAAGGTAATATAGTCATTTCTGAATTCATAAACGGTAAAAAAATCTAACAAACAGATGAAGGACTAAACAGTTCACCGAGAAAAAGGTTAGAGACCTTACCGTGTATTTTTGAAAACACAGGGATTAAACAGTGTGTTTTATCAAAATATAGGGACTAATAAATTAATTACCCTTATGATTAAGAAGTTAAATTTTTTTTTCCAATCCTCTAGACAGAGAGATTGTAAGCGTCCAATTATTTTAAAGAATTTGGATTATACTAGATATGAACTCAAAATGAAGGTAAATAAAAATAAATTTTGATACTCGAAATCTGAAAATGTACATTAATTATGGGATATTAAGACAATTGCTTTTGTAACACATGTCTATATAGTTATTAACCATTATATTGTGGTTTATACAAAATTGTTAGTATTTTAAGAGTTTTTAACATATGAACAGATGAAAATGAAACATGATCATAAGACATGTGTTGGAAAATATTTATTAAAAATATTATTATTTGAATATCTTCAATTTCTAAAAATGTTGAGCATAATGACTCTAATTAATAGAATTAATTTCACATATTAATTATAAACGTTTTTTCTTCTACTGAGTAGTTATAATTACAATTTAATTCTATTTAACTAAAATTAATTTATGGACTTAATACTTCATTAAGAAAAAAATAAATTTTTTAATTAATGGGCAAAAAACATTTCCACTCACCTCTTTATATGTCTATATCTTGACATCCTCTCTTATTGTAGAAATAAGAAAAATGAGACAAAGATAATTCTATCCTAATTTTCTTTTTTGTCCCTTAATTTTTATTTTCTATTTATTTGTGTGTTTCGTGTTCTTGCTTTCGAAATTCAAGAATATATAATTACTAGAATATATTAATAAAGTCAAAGAAGTGATATCTGCGAGCGTGACTAATATTGTATACAATGAAAAAATGAAGAACAAGTTAACTCAATGTCTTGATGGGATATTACGAGATGAAAATAGGAGAACTCATCACCTTAAGCCGATTCAATTGAATATATTGGGTTATTGTAGCCTAATGAATATTTTTATATATATATATAATAGTATATATCATTTCATTAGATAAAAAAATTCAGAGATACAGATACATGAAAAATGAGGAATAAAACCTCACACCCATACAGGCTAACGCCAGTACAAGAGCCATTACAGGAAGAAAAAAGACTACAAAGAGTAATAAAACCCATTAAAGGTAGAACTAATACAAAGAAAATAGAAACCATACACTCCTCGAAAGTTGAATCTCGTTGAAATACTGCTGCAATCTATTCTTCATCCTTTAAACTCTTTCGGACATTTGGATCTGAGTCCTTTTCTATTGTGCAACCACGCAGATCTATAAATCTACGAATAAGATAAATCTTTTCTGTTTGTGCTAAAACCGAAAAAAGAATAAAAGATATAAGTATAACTAACAGATGTAGATCTGGCGAAAAAGAACTTCGATAAGGTAATAGATTTCAAACCAACTAAAGCCACAAACCAATAAAATATAAGGCTAAAACTAAATCTAAAACATAGATGAGAGGAGGAAGAAGGAAGACAAGCTTCCTTCTTCCTCCTCGAGATAGATCCGGTTAGAAAGGAGTCAAGGGAAAGTAAAGAAAAAAAGAAAGAAAGAAGAAAATGAAGTAAGAACTGGAAAGATGAACTTTGACGGAAAAGAGAAGAAAGGAGGAGAGAAGTGAGAGCTTCTCGCTCTAGAAAAATGAAGAGGTAGCCTAATGAATAATTGAATTCAAATAGTTTGGTGATCATGAAATTTCATCAAGCAAAATGATTATCAACAAGATGAATTTGTGTTTAATTCTTATGAATTTTTTTTTTATATGTAATTAAAGTTTTTTAATGCAAAGGCTAAATGTATATACATGTTGAATTGATAAAGTCTCTTTGTGTGTAACATTAGAAAAATATTGATTAAAATAGTTTATAGCATAATAATAAATTGATGTTGCTTCCATTTCAACATATATTGTAATTCGTTTGTATTGTAGATATAATGTTGAAATTTAATTATAGTTTAATTTAATTTTTGATTTTTCATTGTATTCTATACATTTCTTAATTAATCTTATATTTTATTATTATTATTTTAAAGAATTCGAGTTGGAAAAAATATGAAAATTTATATATTAAAATTATTAAAAAGTACAAATCATCATCTTTTGTAAAAATAAATAAATCATTCACCTTTAATTAAAATTCTATAAAAACTTAATCAATTTTTTTTTCAAAGTTAATTTAATTTGATTTGAATTATCAATAAAAATATATATTAATTTGAAATATAAATAATATAAAATATATAACACCAAAAAACTTAGTCTAATTATTCAATACCATTAGTAAAAACAATTAGATCATTATTGCAAAAATAAATGACAACTTGGATTAAATATAAAAACAAATAAATAATAAAATATCAAGAGTATTGGTGGAGTCTATGAGAATGTCGAAATGAAAAAAAAAATATAACCAATTATAGAAAAGCAAATACAAGGTCTCAAAATATTAGTGTTAGTGTTGTTAGAAACAACAATCACCTCTTCTTCTTTTTTATCCTGTTACGATCTTCCTCCTCAATAGGAGATGGGTGATCAAACTTTCCAACAAAAATTCTTTAGTTTTGTGCCTTTCAACATTTTTAAAGTCCTTCCAAGAAAGAGGCAGATTGTCAATTAAGAGGCATACATTTTCAGATGATCTCATGAGCAATTTTCTAGAGTTCATGTGATTGAGCCTCCACAGCTTTGTCATCGGCCATTTGGAACTTGAGGTAGCGACTCACATCATACTTTTCGTTCCACCCTCCTTTGTGTTGTATTTCTTTTACAAAGCATCCCAAATGTTCTTGACAAATTTTTGCTCAGCATTGTAGCAATCGTATAAATCATATGCGAAGTCATTAGGATGTAGTTTTTGTAGAGAAAATCAATCTCTGCCCATTTTTCTACAACATGAGTTTCTTCCTAAGTGGCATTTTTTGGAAATCCAATTTTTCAAAGGTAAGCACAAGATGCAATCTGCTTTGTGGTGAGATGGAACATTATCTTCTATTTCCACCGTCTGGAGTGAGCCCCCTTAAACCGAACTGTCTGTTGATATTTATCACACCATTGGTTTGTTCGGTAGCCATTGGAGCAAACAACATCTTAAAATTATTATTGCACAGTGATGGAAAGAATAGAATTATCAAACGAAATATCTAGGATGAGTTGCATATGAGGTCGCTCTCTTTAAGATGTTCTCGACACTACCTCTAACATGTGTAAGAAGTCTACAAGTCAAACGCTTCGAGGATAAAACAACCCAACCAACAATTCTATTATAAATTGCACATTAAAAATCAGTCTAAATACACTCAAGATGAAATTACTGCTCAATTCCTCATTTTGTAGAGAAACTATTTTTCGAAACAATGAGAAGATGAATAGTAGCCTGAGTAGAAAACTATTTTTCTGTATCTAGTTTTGAGGAAGAGAAAAAATTCAAACATGTTGATGAACTGGTCAGTGAGAGAAAATGTATGAAGAAGTAGGGAGCAAAATTAGAGAATGTTATAAAACGTAATTATGATTAGAGAGCAATTCAAATAGACAAAATATTTAATTGAATAATTAAAATGTTAAATAAAAAATTTCTCCAAAAAATTATGCTTCTATACCAACTCGACCTGACCCGGTTCGGTCGAATGACGATGGGGCGCACGCATGTAGTGGTCAAACATGTAGGTCCTCACCTTTTCAAAAAAAAAAAGTAGAGTACCCCATGTGTGTGAGAGACACCAATACGAACACTTGAAACAAGTTACACGTTTCCGATGTAGAACTTTTGACCCTTTCTATATCCCTTTGAGTAGGGCTGTAAATAGAGCCGCTCATGAGCGGCTCGGTGATCGGCTCGATAAAAGCTCGGCTCGACTCGGCTCGATTTGTAAACGAGCCGCTCGTGAATACGATTTACTGGCTCGGTTCGTAAACGATCCAAGCTTGAGCATGCCAAAACTCGGCTCGAAAGCTCACGAGCAGGCTCGATTAGACCATTTATGAACAAATTTTAGTTTTGTAGAAAACTATATAGTTTTGTGTTAGTTCACAAATATCTAAACTTAATATTATTTCATTTGCTATTAGATGAGTTCGTTCACAAACATAATAAATGAGTAATGGACGAACTATTTGTAAGTATCTTGTTTATTTATTCACGAAATTTCCTTGTGAGTTTGTTTATGTACACAATTAAAGAGTTATTTACGAGTAAACTTCACAAATATAATTAACAATTTACTCACAAACAATTCATGGTTAGATAATTTTCTTAATGAACCAAGTCTAAAAGAGGATTTTGAGCTCGAAACAAGCTCGAAGCTCGGTTCAAGCTCGTTGAGCAAGCCAAAGCTCGGCTCGGGCTCGGCTCGTTAATTTTATAACAAGTTCGGCACGGGCTCGAGCTCGTTAATTTTATAGCGAGCAGAGCTTGAACAGGCCAAAGCTCGACTCGGCTCGATTACAGCCCTACCTTTGAGAGACTCAAAGAAGACTTAATATTTTTTTTTGGTCTCAATATGAAAATTCACATTAAAGCCTGCCCAACATAATTCCATAGGAGATCCTCATGCCATGTGAGAGAGGTCCATGTCCCTACCCCATCCTGCTTTTGAGGATTTATTTTCCCCCATATGTAGAAAGTTAATAGGGAATTTGTTGTTTCCATTTGGCCTTATTCAAATGCAAAAGACTATAAAGTCCTTACCAGGGTTACATTTCATAAAGAAATGAATAGGAGTAAGGTAGGGTGAAATGGCTAAGTGTTAGAATGGTAAATAAGTCTTAATGGAAAAATAGTAATAAGGTGCAAAATAGGAATCTGGCAACTTGGTTTCCTTAGCGAGGAACTCATCTCATACGGTGTGTGGCATGTCTAACACGTCGTGTGGCCATTATCTCTGGCCGCTTCCATTGCTCGACGATGCTTCGTTAATGCCTCACTTCACCAGGTCACACGATGTGTCAAAGGAATGCCACACGTCTTTCCATGAGCTTTTCAATCCATCCATACATCGTGTGACTCTCTTGACACGTCGTGTGGACCTTTCTTCCAACCTTCTTCACTCAGCATTTGACTCATAGGGCGTGTGGCTTTTGTTACATGCCGTGCAACCATCTAACCTCAGATTCTTGCTAGAGATGCCCACATCTATATATTTTATAATTCAACTTAAATTATTTAATTTACTAGACTTATAAATTTATTTATTATATTTAAAAACTAATTAAATTTTATTAATATTAGAAAAATAAAATAAATCTTGTATAATATTTATTAAAACATAAAATAGAAAAAAAAAATACTAAATGATATTTTAAATATTTAATTTGTAAATATGATTATATGTTTATTAGTTGTTGTTAAATATTATAAGTTGGTTATTTGTTTAGTGAGCATATTTGAGATTAATAAGTCCTGTGTTCGAGTCCCTTTGTGTGCATAAATTCTACTTTTTAGTTAGATATCTTCTTTAGAAGATGACTTTGCCAGACCGTTTAATCGGAATCGGTTCAAATAGTTTAATTTGAACAGACCAGTTTTCAAAGATGTTAAAATTTAGCTCTATCTGAACCGAAATAGTGACCAATTTTAATTGAACCAATTGAACCGGACAGCCAATCCGATTCTTATAACCTTGGTAACCATATGTTTGACAAAAATAGCAACATTTACAAACTAAAAATAACAAAACAGAATACTAAATAAGTCAATTTCAATTATTTTATTATGTGTCAAAACATGTAGTTACAAAAATTAATCGATTTGTGGCTACAACAACTAAACATCTCCTTTTTTTTTCAATTGTGTCAATTTCCTACATTCCATTTGTTAACCCGTTTACGAGCTAAAATTACCTGCAGAATTTAAGAAATTAATTAATATAAGATCAATCAACCAATATTTTGAATCAATTATTTTTTATAAGTAGCAAATAAGTATATTCTCCTTCCATCTTGTAAAATAGATAGTGTTATAAACAACTTTAATTCTTCAATTATTTTATATTTTATTTTGAAATCATTTAGTTCTGCAATTAGGATAGAAAATTTTCATTTCTATAGAGAATTCGCCCCATCAGGATAGAGAATCTCCATTAACTTTCCCCGTGAGACGAAGATGGAGAAAATAAATCCCAAGAGGTGGGGATGGTTGGGGTATAGGGACATGAACCTCTTTTCCATCCCACGGGGATCTCCGTCCCTACCCCAAACATGTCCCATGGAGATTCCTCGTAATAACCTTATATTATGGATGACCCGAATTTTAAAGATTGAGCATTCGAGAAAAGAATACAATAATTGAATTAGTATTATATTTTCTACTGGTATTATAGGGCAAAAATTTAAATTATTCTAAAGAAAACACGATTTAGAATTTGAGTAGTAGGAAATAGGGTCCCCATGGGGACCCGAATCTCCATGGGAATAGGGCAGGGACGATTTTTTAACATTTCATCAATGGGGACGGAGATGGAGATTCACCATCCAAAAGGGAGTGGATAGGGGAATAGTCTCTATCCTCGTTCCGCCCTATTTGCAATCCTTAAATGTTGTTTGGTTAGAGAAAAGAAAACATTAAAAATAATAATTTTAAAAATCGAAATCAGCATTATATTGGAAATGTAATTTTAAACACTTTAATTTTTGGATATTTTCATTTTAATGTCGTTTATGTTTATACGAGACTTTTATATTAGCATATGAAAAATTTCAAGAATAATTTTAGCAACTCTAAAAGAAAGTAATACCAAAGTTGAGCAACATGAGTATAATTTAGCCTTATAAATGGAGTAAAATATCTTTTTTCCAATACCTGTTTTTCCCAATCAGTTTTGAAGGTAATTATAATGAGAACAATAGTTTGAATAAGTGTTCCAAAAATCATCCCAATCCAAACACCCTGCAGTTGAAAATAAACATTCAATTAAGTGAAAAACGAACATTAGAATAAGAAAAGGTTAATTTTTTTATCCAACCCCTAATAACAAATAACAGTAACAATAAACAATAGATATGAACAACCGAACAAAATCGATACTTAATTACCTTAACTTGGAGGCCTAAAACATAACCAAATACGACTCCAATTGGAATCCCAATCAAGTAATAAGAGGCAATGTTAACATATGCTACTATGCTTTGCCACCCAGCTCCAATAGCAACTCCTGCACAACATTGATTAATTACTAATTAACCTCTTTCCTAACCACATTAATTAATTATTAATTAACCTTTTCTCCAATACGAACCTGAGAGGACGGGTTGGATGCTGTTCATGAGTATAGTAAAAGCTAAGAGTGGTGAAAGGTCGGCTACTGCTTCGGCTACTTGCTCACTTTCTGTAAATATGTATGCTAGTTTTCCTCTCATCAACAGGAAAACCAAGAAGAGAACCAATCCAATAACAAAAGATGTGACGACTATATTCACTATTGAGAATTTTGCAGCTTTTGAGCTTCCTCTTCCAAGCTCGTTTGAAACTCTAACACTGTAATGTATTTTTCCAATTCAAACAACTCGATTCCGATTTCTAATATCATTTACAGTTTAATATACGATATTCTTAAAAAGTACCAACCTTGCAGCAGCCAAGAAACCCAGAGATATCATCATTTCCCATCCACTGATGTTGAGGCTGCATATGCCAACAACATTATATCATTTACAATAGGACATTTTCAATAAGGTGCAAAGATGAAATTGGAGGGGTGGGCTGAGGCGGAACCACCCATTAATCACCCCTATAAAGGGTGGTTCTTGACGGCCCAGGAAGTGCAAACACCCCGTGCCTCCCGCTTTCGCATTTGGGCTAATGTAAGAGTTTCATTTTATGCATTTTATTACCTGGACCAGACTTAAAATTGCTTCATATACTATTATTATATGAGGTATATCTGCACTTTCCTCCAAACGTTAAAGGTTAAATTGTTCATAAATTCTACAAAAATCATTCATGACATAGAATAAGGAGAGGGAAAAGATTAATGAAAGAAAGAAGTAGATACCAAATAGCAAGTGCATCAATGGAGACTTCAGCATTTTTCAGATTTCCAGTCAAAAGAATCAGAATTGTGTTGTACCAGAGTTCAAGGCTGTCAATCAAAAGATCAAATTAATTAATCCAAAAATTATCCAATCTGTACAAGTAACATATGAACTTAATTAGCAGTAATCATGTTTACCAAAGCATAGCACCAGAAGATAAAGAAAGCTTGAAAATAGACCAGAGATCCTTAAAAGCCAACATAGAAAAGCCTTTCCAAGTTTCACTGCAACTTCCACACATAACATACAAAAGTTGACCAATGTTTGGTATCCAATATGCGAAAATGGCAGAAATCATAGCTCCAGGGACTCCAAACTTGTATTTGACAGTGAGAAGCCATGAAAGCAGCACATGAAAGGAGAGTGAAAATGCAGCTAAGTAAGCAATAATAATGTTCTTGCTCTGTGCTTGGAGAAACATTTGGCAGGTATATGAAGCAACGAAGCTAAACACAACAGGAATTAGCCACAGAGAAATATTTCCTGCAACTCTTGATATCTCTGGATCTTGGCCTAAAGCCATTAAAATTGGAGTGGCGAAGATGAACATAGGAAGAAGAAGGAGGCAACATGAAAATAGAAGTATCCAAGATCTTTGAAGATAGACTCCAAGCATGTGATACTGTTTTGCTCCATATGATTGTCCACATACTGTTTCTAATGCACTTGACATGCCCAGCTGCATACATTTTCAGATCATCAACAATTATAATAAGAAAATCCAACATGATGAGTTTTAACTTTTAAATGTAACTAAACTCTTCAATGTATATCTCAAAATGTAAACTGGTACAGCCATTAAAAAATGTCAATCAAAATGTAAAATGTCAGTGGTTTAAAAGTTTGTAAATTCATATCTTGTTTTCTCCCGTTTGCGCTTAAAATATTTGTGAGTTTACAAACTGCAGAAATTACGGATCTGAGTTTGTAAATCTTTAAACAGCATGTGTGGTTCACAAATTGGACAAACTAGAAACCTTTTTTTTATTTACTTTCCCTCTTAAATTTATACCTAAACTTTATTTTATACTAAATTAATCTTGCAAACCAAATTTTGCATAAGAACAAAAGAAAAAAGTCAAGTGAGGTGTCCATTTTGTTCTCTTTTTACTCCAACCACGCCATAAGGTATAATTTAGTATATAAGTATGGGAGAAGAGTCGATCTAGTGTCTACATATGAAACAGTAAAGTAAAAAGACTTAATTATTAGAATTCTAAGTGGAGATTCAAAGCATCCTAAAAGTTAGATTTAATAAACTTATATTTAATGGTGAATGAGCAAATTCAATTGCTCGTTTAAGGTCCATGTGAGAATTCCTGAACTGTTTGGTTACCTATTTTTACCTCCAATTTGGCTTCTCATTTTAAAAGGCAGAATTTTGGTGTTTGGTTATATACTTCCTATTTGTTTTTTAGGCGTGAAAGGAGTCCTTCACAACTGGCAAACAGCCAAACGGGCCCTAAATATTACACTGATTTGCATATTGAAATTAAATCAGCTTTCTCCGATTATCATAGCCCTGAATTTGTACCTTATCCCTCCGAACATTAACACTAGAATAGAAGTTATTTCAATCTATAGAGCTTCAATTATAGTGAAATTAGACATACCAGGACGCCATTACAGAACCTGAGAAGAACAGTGGCGACGAGAGAATAGGCAGCAAGCTCAATGGAGCCAATATGTCCGATGAAAGCTTGAGTAATAACGGCGATACCAAAAGTGGAGAATCTGGTGAAAATAGCAGGCCCTGCAATTATCCACATCTTCTTCGTTTCTGACCATATCTTCTCCTTCAATTTCACTTCTTCTTCTTCTATTTCTTCAATATCTCTGTTGGCTAAGAGCTTTTCTGCCGCCTCTCCTGCCATTTTTAATGCTACCCTCACAAATAACTGGGGAGCAAAAACTGTTTAAATACAGAGCAAAATATTGATTTGAGAAGAATTCCATCACGGAAAACACATGTATATATATCATTATCACCACCAAAATATCTGAGACTTTCCTTCATTATCTTTTCTATTCTTGTTCGCAGTATTAGTAATAATGAATATATTGTTACCAAAATAATAATGAATGTATTAATAGGCACCGTTTCAATAAAATGCTTAGTCATTTGTTTTAGAAATTTTCCATTTTATGCAATTATACGATTCGGGTCATTTTGTAAGTTTGTAACAGCTTTTTTCAAAGTATTATTTATTGGTTTATTTTTTTTTTATACATTCATGTATTATATTTTAATAATTTGATATCTAATTACCTAAGGATTTAAAGTTTATAAATTAAAAAAACTCTCCTCCGACAATCATTCTCATGCGCCACAGTCCTACAATCGTAACATGAACGTTGAATCTGAAGCACTGCCAGACAACGGTGAAACGACAAATGCAATGGTTACGGCTGATGCGAAATCATACCGAGACTCTGTTGTGGGTGAGAAGCGCCGAAGGAAAGTCGAATCCCAAAGGATTTACAAGCCGAAATTCTGGTTACGGTCTCTCTCGAGAACCCTCTAAAACCAAATTCACAGTCATGCCTGAGTTGATGGAAGAGTGAGGACAACCTTGGAAAGCCGCACTTATTGTCAAAATCCTTGGCCGAAACATAGGCTATATTGCTTTGCAAAAAAAAAAAGAGCTCTTGAATTATGGAAACTAAAGAAACTAGAGAGTATTTAGAGAACTTGAGAATCAGATATTTCTCATTAATGAAAACAGAGTCAGAGGCTGCACTTTATAGGAGCAACGATTACAAATGAAAGACAGAAATAAAACCTAAAAATACAAAGGGTAGAATGGTAAATGTATAATAGTTCCAATAGCCTTCCCTCAAGTTGAAGATGGTTGCATAGGCAATAATCCCAACTTGACTAGAAATGGTCTCATCTGTGTACTGGGCAGATTCTTTGTAAGGAGATGTGCAAGCTGATTAGTGGTAGTAACATATGGTGTAGTGATGAAGCCTTGAACCACATTTTCCCTCACTATGTGACAGTCAATGTCTATATGCTTGACCTTTTCATGAAAAATAGGGTTGGCTGCTATGCAATAATTGCTGCCTGATTGTCACAGTGTAGTGGAATAGGTAGTTGGACAGGAATCTTGAATTCTGGTAACAAGTAACTCAACCATTTGAGTTCACATACTGTAGTTGCCATGGCACGATATTCTGCCTCAGCAGAAGATTTGCTTACAGTTGATTGCTTCTTGGATTTCCATGAAATTAGACTAGATCCAAGCAATATGCAGTATCCTGTTACTGACTTCCTTGTGATTCTACATCTACCCCAGTCTGAATCACAAAAACCAGTAAGCTGAAAATTGTTTGTACTAGAATAAAACAATCCAATTGTGTTAGTACCCTTTAGATACTTAAGTACATGCATCGCAGTATTCCAATGGACCTTAGAAGGCTTTTGCATGTATTGACTTAGCTGTTGGGTAATAAAACCAATGTCTGGCCTTGTGAATCCCAAATACAGTAACCTGCCAATCACTTGTCTATACTTTCCTAGTTGTTCAAACACTTCTGTTGTTGGGTCCTCTACATCCAATTGAACTCCACTTGGAAAAGGACTGGAAGCTGAATGAGCATTTGATTGTCCTGTATCTGCCAACAGATCAGTGATGTACTTGCATTGTGATAACACTATGCCCTCAGTTGATCTATGCAATTCCACACCTAGGAAATATTTAGCATTGCCTAGATCTTTAATGGTATAGGCACTGTGTAATGCTGATTTCACATCTGCAATTTGACTCAGGGAAGATCCTGTTAATAACATATCATCTACATATATGACAATTGCCATGAAATTCCCATCAAGTGTTCGAGTGAAAAGACAATAATCATGCATACTTTTCTGAAAACCTAATGTCTGCAAAGAATGTGTAAATTCTTTGTACCATTGTCGACCGGCCTGCTTAAGACCGTATAAAGACTTGAGTAGCTTGCAAACCTGACCTCCTATAGCCTTCCCATACCCTGCTGGAGGCAACATGTATATGTCTTCATCAACATAGCCATGAAGATATGCATTATTGACATCAACCTGATGAATAGGCCAGTGTTTGGTGGCAGCTATAGCAAGAAACAGTCGTACTGTAACTGTTTTAGTGACTGGTGAAAAGCTTTCACTGTAGTCTACGCCATACTTCTGATCATAACCCCTAGCAACCAGCCTTGCTTTATATCTCTCCATTGTGCCATCATCATGATATTTAATTCGAAACACCCACTTGCTAGAAATAGCTTTCTTCCCTGGAGGAAGAGTAACCAACTCCCATGTTTTATTACTTTCAAGGGCCTCTAATTCCTTGTTCATAGCCTCCTTCCATTCTACTTGAGCATTAGCTTCCTGAAAAGTGCTAGGTTCCTTGACCTTAGCCATATTAGCCAAAAACACAGTTTGGGGTACTGTGCAAATTAAAGAATAAACACCCGCAGTATTGACAATAAAATCATTAAGCCAAGAAGGGGGCTTGCTAACTCTGGTAGGATACCTAGAAGTATGTGGTGAGGGCTGTGAAGATGAAGAAGGAGAGGAGAAATGGGGAATAGAATCTGAGTGTATAGTAGGTTCGGTATGAGGGCTGGATTGATTGAAGCTAGGAGGTGATGCATTAGTGTAGTCAGTGTTGGAATTGGAATTGGAATTTGATAAAGTAGAGGGGGTAGGTAAGGGAACATTTGGTTGAGATGCAATCGGTGTATAGTCTGCATTTGGTAAAAGAGGAGTGTGTTGTGGAATGTATGAAGAAGAAGAAGTAGAATTAACATAACCAGGAAACACATGTTCATAGAACTGCACCTCTCTAGAAACACAAATTTTGTGAGTAGTTAGATTATAGACTTTACTTCCTTTTTGGCCAAATGAAAGACCCAAGTATAAGCCTTTGAATGCGCGGGGTGCAAATTTATCTTTATGTGGGATAACATCTGTAACATAGCATAGGCACCCAAAACTTCTTATTTGAGACAAATCTGGCTCCCTTTTGTAGAACACTGAGTAAGGACTGGCCCAATCTAAGACTTTAGTTGGCAGGAGATTAATAAGAAAAGTGGCGTGGAGCATTGCTTCTCCCCAAAACTGATTTGATAAGTTGGCTTGGAACAATAAGGCCCTGGCTGTTTCTGCTAGAAAACGATGGCGCCTTTCTACCACACCATTTTGCTGTGGTGTGTAGCTGCTAGTCTTTTGATGAATAATGCCAAATTGTTGAAACAATGCCTGAGTCTTAAAGCTAGTAAACTCTGTCCCATTGTCTGTCCTTATAACTTTAATTTGTGCATTGAACTGTGTATGTGCCATAGCAATAAAAGTTTGCAGCAAAGTAGAAACTTGATCCTTAGAAACAAACAGATAAGTCCATGTAATACGTGAGTAGTCATCTACAATAGTCAACATAAATCTTGCCCCAGACAAAGAGGCTTATCTGTAAGGCCCCCACACATCTACATGTAACATTTCAAACACAGCTGTAGTTTTTATAGAACTAAGAGTAAAAGCTAGTCTATGCTGTTTTGCTTTATGACAAATGTCACATACCAAATCATCAATCTTACAATTCAAATTAGGCATATGCAACAATTTATGTGAAGAAGCATGACCTAACCTGATGTGCCACAAAACATTATTATCAATCTCTGATGTAGTAACTGCAGACAAATCCATCCCTCCATTAACTGCAGAACCTGCCTGAGCTTGCTTTAACTGGTATAATCCATCCACTAGTATGCCACATACAACACTTCTACTAGTACCCAGGTCCTGTAATATACATTGTGTAGTTGAATATTGGATGCTAACTCTGTTATCCATAAGTAACTTCCCAACAGACAACAAATTGTATTTAAAAGTTGGAATGAATAAAACATTCTTCAGTTGCAGTGTAGGAGTAATATTCACAGTGCCAACATGCGTAATGGACTGTTTTAAACCATCTGGTAAAAAAACAACCCTAGGACATGTGATCTTGCCTAAAGTAGCAAATAAGGACTGTTCATGACACATATGAGCACTTGCACCAGAATCAACAATCCAAATATGATCAACAACAGTCAGAGAAGTATTTAGAGTTGTAAGAGTTGTAAGTGCTAAGGTGTTACCACTACACTCATTGGAAAAAGCAGTAAACTCTGTATCTGGTGTGAATTTGCCTTTGGTGAAGAACTTATACATCTCCTTCTGAATCATCTGACTCATTCCTTTCTCAAACATATCCTTTTGAGAACTGCTTCTGCTATCATCTGCTTCTGCATCACAAGGTGATAGAGATCCTCCTGCATTTCCTTCATGAAACAAGTTAGCTTGTGAAACCTGTGATTTCTTCTTCTTAATGTTTCCTTTGAACCAATCAGGGTAACCAACAATTTTGAAACATTCCTCCTTGATATGGCCTCTTTTTTGACAATGAACACATAACTTTTCCTCTTTTGTCAACACTGACTTCTTTTTCTTATCATCAACCTTAGGCTTATAAGAATTTGATACAACATTAGCTGCAGATTGAGATAGCTCAAATGTAGATTCTAATTGCAGATCCTTTTGATTTTCAACTCTTAAGATCATTGAGAACGCCTTGTTGAGGCTAGGGTAGGGATCTAGCAATAATACTTGATTTCTGACATGTTCAAATTCATTATTTAAACCAGCCAGGAACAACATTAGTTGATCTTCATCATAGAACTTCTGAATGACATCGCGAGCCTTACCATAGGTACAAGTAGGTAATGGACGCAACGTTGTCATTTCGTCCCAAATTTTCTTCTGTTTGGTAAAGTAAGAGGTAACAGATAAAGTACCTTGTAAAATCGATCCAACCTCCTGCTTGAGATGAAAGAACAGCACGCCATTATTCTCGCCAAATCTCTGCTTGATCTCTTTCCACAGACTAAATGATGAGGTTGCATACATGAAACCTTCAGCATATTCTTTAGAAATCGCGTTGATTATCCAGGAGAAAACCAAACTATCAACCTCCTCCCAACGAGCATAAGTCTCTGCTGTCTTCTCTGGTTCGAGATCCTCCTTCAATATGTAATCGAGCTTGCGTTTGGCTCCCAGAGCTCGGATCATTGCGTGACTCCAGGAGAGATAATTCTTTCCGGTTAGTAACGCTGAAACAAGAACGAGACCTGGATTGTCGTTATTCTGAACAGATCCATACGCTTCTGCATTTTGATTCATGGCGGAATTGTTAATCTCTGTGTGATTTGAGGATTCTGTGGCGGATGAATCTGAATCTGGATTTGAATCTGAGTAATCAGATTGATGAGAATTGTCTTCGTCTGATTCTGCGCCCTCAATGCTTCTTCCAGTTTGTAATACTTGCTTGTAGGTAGATTTCACCATGTAGCAAGGATCGATCAATTACACCATAAGCTCTGATACCATAAAGAAACTAGAGAGTATTTAGAGAACTTGAGAATCAGATATTTCTCATTAATGAAAACAGAGTCAGAGGCTGCACTTTATAGGAGCAGCGATTACAAATGAAAGACAGAAATAAAACCTAAAAATACAATGGGTAGAATGGTAAATGTATAATAGTTCCAATAGAAACCAAAAGATAGTTGATATTATGGATATTGGATATGGCTTTCACCTTGTTAGCTTTGATAACCTGGAGGATAGAATGAGGGTAATGCAGGAGGGGCCATAGATCATACATGGGCACTACCTCACAGTATGCACTTGGTCGACTGATTTTGCTACATCTAATGCAACCATTGCTTCCACTTTGGTTTGGGCTTGTTTTCCAGATCTGTCAGTTCAATTGTACAATCAAGATTTTATAATGACTATTGCAAATTCACTAGGAAAGACTGTCAAAGTGGATCGTAATACCATTAAAGCATCTAGGGGGAAATTTGCGAGGGTTTGCATTCAGATTGACCTTATGAAATCCTTGATTGCAGAATTTGAAGTGAATGGTACTACTTAATCAAATCGAATACGAGGGTCTTCACGTGGCTTGCACGAAATGTGGGAGATATGGGCATGCGAAGATCTCTTGTGTTTATCTAGTATCATACCCCAAGCAAACATGGAAAAATATGTAGAGACTAACTCATTAGTGAAGTTTGAGCAACAAAATGTAGAGACTAGGAGCATTTCTTCTACCAGTGGTAATGGCAAGACAACTTCGGGGACAGTACCTGAATATGGGTTGTGGATGATGGTTGCGAGGAAAAAAGTTTGCTAATAAAAGGAAGAAGCCAATGGTCGGAGAAGCTAGGGATGCTGATAACAATAACTTGCACTCGAACATACACAACTTTAAGTGAGGGTCGATGTGACTAACAGTGCATATAAAGGGCCTAATTACTCACATAGTGGCACTTCAGGACATATTTTCTCTACTATGAATGGGAAAGAAGCGAGTGGGGGAAAGAAATTCATTTTTAAGGCTCATGCTCACTTTAGGGACCTTGCAACTCACAACATCTTTGGGGACCTCGGGAATGACTTAGAGGACTCGATTATTGACCTGGAGGAAAATGCAAAATTGCAAAATCATAGAAAAAGATGTCGGTCGAATACTACGAAGATAGAGACTTCAAACAAAAACTCGAAAAGCAAAAGGGAAGAGCCACCAGCCGGTTGGGAAGTCTAGCGGAACCTCCTTGAGCAGGGGTATTTTGGAAGATGTGACTAACATGGTGAATACAACGGCGAAGGTGCCAAATGTGGCAGGATCTCTATGGTTACCTGGTTTAGGCTTGGCTACCTATCTCTTCGATTATCGATGAAGGTAATTTCCTGGAATTGCTTTGGTTTGGAAGGCACTGCGTTTATCGAGCTACTAGTCATCTATTATCTATGCATGATCCTGATATATTTGTTTTATTGGAGACTCGGTTACCTGGTACTCTTGCTATTAAGCTTTGTAGAAAGTTGAAGTTCTCTAATGTAGAAATTATTGAAACTAAAGGCTTTAGTGTGGGCATATGGGTGTTTTGGCATGAGGGACGCATTGCAATGGATGTTAAAATGTAAAATAAGCAGTTCCTCAATACCCAAGTTACCTGTATTGACAGTGTTATGCATGGTAGAAGCTTTGATGTGACTTTTGTGTACGTGAGACCTCAAATGGCCCTTAAATGACAATTTATGGAGGAGATAATTATACATAAAAACTCAATTATAAACTTGTGACTAGTTATTGGAGATTTCAATTGCATCAAATTCTCGGAGGAGAAGCAAGAAGGATCATTAAGGATACTTAATAGATGTTTTTTTTTTGCAAATTCGATTAACAAGATGGGGTTTGTGGGCTTTAGTTTTGAGGGGCCTGGTTATACGTGGTACCATGGTTCTTCAAGTCGGACCAAAGTGGTACCATAAGGAGTTTTTAGAGTTTTGATATGTACCGTGGGATCCACAAGGTAACATTCAAAAGGGTGTTGTTGAAACACCTTTCCATATGATTTTGATTTGACAAAATTATTTAAAGTATATTTAATTTCCCATGGTAAAATATTCCAACACATTAAATTTAAATGCTTTGATTTATTAATACTAATGTGTTTGTTCAATGTTGAGTTAATTGATTTATACGAATCAAGACATTAAAAGTTCAAGGCCCAAAAGCCCACAAGTGAAAGTCAAAGCCTTAGTCAACAGTCGAAAGCCACGTGGCCCAGCAGAACAAATTCAAGCCCGGCAGCGAGAAGGATCTAGAAGCCTTCTCAATTGCTTCATGCCGAAGCTGCTGAGTCAAGTGACAAGCTAGTCAGGTCATCAGCTGGCCTGAACAACTTGGAGACAAAGTATTTTCACTTAAGGAAATATTCAGACAAAGCAGAAAGCTGTCTGGAAGACTTTTCCTAAAATGTGGAGACACTTTGACGAGACTGAGCAAAAGCAACTAATCCCTGACGAAGATAGAAGATGCAACGTTCTTATTGGCCGAAGACGCGAAAGCGACATGAAGCCGTTTCCCTCCAACAGTTATTTCGAAATTCGAAATGACCGATGCCTCAGATGTCACTATAAATAGGCCTCTCAAATGCTTCATTCGATGCAAATCTTCACCAAGTCGAAACGCTGACCAAATTCCAACTCGAAGTTCTGTCTTGAAAAGCAAAGCAAATTCTTACACCAATTCCTATTTTTGTGTAAAAGTCTAGAGTGATTCATTCATCTAAAGTGTTCTTCATTTTGTTAGAACAAATACTTTATCATTTTTAGAGATTAGAAAGGAGAAGCTGAGTTGCTCGGTTATAGCACTCAACAATAGATATAGTATTGAGTAAAAGAATAGAGGAAGGTACTCTTGTATACTCAGTAGCTATTGTAAACGGTTTGTGCTCTACCTTAAAGAGCTCAGTAGTGGATTCAAAAAGCTTGGAAGGATTCCGGGGACTGGACGTAGGCAAGGAGGCCGAACCAGGATAAGTCTGCTGAGTAATATCTTTCTAACCCTTTACTCCTTTATATATAGCTTGTTGTGTACTGCCTAGTAAAACACTAAAAAGAACATACACCGAGTTGAGTGATCTGAGAGCTGAGTTCAGGAATAGACTTAAGTGCTATCTCCTGACTCACAACAGAAGCAGTTTTATCAGCAGTTGACTAAGCTTGCCTCTGATCATACTCAGTATCGTTGTGCTAAAATACTTGGTAAAAGTCTTTGTTAAAAAATATAAGTTAGCCTCACATGAAAATTTTAAATAGTTCCTAACCCCCCTTGGAACTAACGTTGTCACGTTACAAGGGACCAACATGTGTTACTGTCACTAATGCACCAACTGTTGGAATGGAATATTGAAGTGTTTGGAAACCTGAGTTACAGGAACAGGTGAGTGTACAGTAAACTGGAAGGGTTGTAGAGAGCGTTTGTTGCTAAGGTAACGTTTGGGCTTCTTATCTTCTCACTGAACTCGATGAATATTTGGCAGGAGGAGATCTTTTGGTTTCAGAAATCTCGAGTAAACTGGCCAACCTTTGGGGATCGTAATATGTCCTTTTCTCATCTTTCTACTCTTATTAAACGCATACAGAACATGATTATTGGATTACACAATCCTCAAGGTATATGGTTTTGAGATTCGGACAATATCACTAAGATGGTTTTTGAGTTTTTTAAAAGGTTGTACACGGAAGAGAAAGATATTTGAGGCCCTCTTTTTACTATGGATAGTTTTCCATCGCTTGATGATCGTATAATGATGTGCATTGATAGAGCATTTGATGCGTCAAAGGTTCGAGGTGCTTTATTTGAGATGTCTCCTTGCAAAATGATGGGGCCTGATGAATAGTGATGTAAACATAGCAGGGCGGGCTGGAGAATGCATTTATTGTCCTCGTTCCCTAACTAGTCGGGGATTCCGTATCCCCATCCCTATCTTCGTGAGCTAAATGGGGACAAACTTATCCTTGTCCCCGTCCAGCGGGGAATCCGACCACGTCCCCACGGGGATCCCCATTCCCCGTTTACATGTGTTAAAAAACCATTATCTCCATTCCCCATTCTCTACGGGGAATCACCGTTTATGTTTAAAAAATCAATAAGGACAAAAACGTTTAAGAAACAGTAGCTAATAATACCAAGTATTAACAACCATTCTCAAAATTTTCAAATCACAAAAAACTAAAATTTGAAAACAGCCAATCACCTAATTAAAATGTACTTAAATCATAACAAAAAATCAATTATCAAGGGAATAATCGGGGATTAACGGGGCAGGGACGGGTGTTAGACGAGGTGCCGCGGCCTAATCTCCCGAGCGGACCGGGGGGTGGACACCTCATGGCGACGTAAGCGGTGATTGGCACCGAAAGCAACCAATCGTGGAATCAAGCTGCTCGGCAGGACCGGAGCTCGGAGATATGGAAGAGTCGCCACCCACGAATGGGAAAATGAACACCGATCCCTTGCGGGAGACCGGTGTGGGTTCGGGAAACTTAGGTACGAGCCGAGAAGGCTAGCTCCTTTTCGGAGAAAGGCTACTAGGCACCCCGACATCGCCCGGTTATGAACCACCGGCCTCCTACTCAGCATGTTAGGCGATAACAGACTAATCGTATATTCCTTTAAGTTTAAAATTCATTTGAAACCTTTTCTTTCTCGTTTTGAAAACCGTTTTGAGCATATATTATTGAAAAGCCACTTTGGTAAAGAATCACCCATTTACATCAGTTCAAAAATACATAGGAAAGAGAGGGAGAGAAGGAAGAATTGATTTATTTACAACGTGATTTATGTCCCGTGTTACATACTAATTCTATATTAATTCACTTCCCCAAAACGAGTTCATTTACATGGTTCGCACCTTAATCGCCGTTGGAACGATTTAGGTACGTTTCAAAACCCTGTTTGATGAAGTTCACCCGAATCGCCGTTGGAACGACTCAAGCGTTTGAAAACATCAAGATAAAAACCTTTAATAAGAAAACGTGGTTAAACATACAAGTCAATTTATTTTGTACAAATCATTTAAGAAAACGATTCAAAAACTCTATTATTCACAATGAAAACGATTTTAATTACAAGGTTCGCTTAATCTGTCGTTGGAACGGACTAAGGTTTTAAAGCGTAATGTTTTAGGAAACGATTTTGAAATGTCAAGAAAACACTATTTATTTACATTAGGAACTTCTAAAAAACTCATTAGTTTAAATAATTAAATTGAAAACTCTTTTTGTGATTTATTTTCCCCTTTTTCCTTAGTGGATTCTCTACTTGTTATAATTACAATAATAAACATATTTAAACCAAAATTCACTCCCAAATAAATCCCTTATCGAATTAGGAGTTTTTTGTGGTTAGGAGTTAAAGACAGGCTGCTCACCAATGTGGATAGGCAGAGGAGGCACTTGACTGAATCAGGAACCTGTAGTAGATGCAGGGGTCATATGGAGACACTTTGCCATGCTCTGAGGGATTGCCCTAATAGTCAGAAGATTTGGGAGGGGGTTCTTCCTGCCCATACCCTTCCTCCCTTCATGGCTCATTCTGCAATTGACTGGTTCTCTGAGGGCGCTAAGGGGAAGTTATTGGCCAATATGGAGCACGGCGACATTTTCTTTGCTCTTATCTGTCACCATATTTGGAAATGGAGGAATGATGAGTTATTTGCTAAGAAAACTACCTTTGTTCCTGATTTATTAAACTTCTTTTCCAAAAAACTTTCGGTTATTTTGCAAAGTTCTAAAGGGGAGCCCCTGGGTAATCCCTCCCCGGCTAAGGTGGTCCACTTGGTTGGTTGGAGTAAGCCTATTGAAGGGGTAGTGAAGTTGAATACGGATGGCTCCTGCCTTAGCAATGGCAGAATTGCTACTGGAGGAGTTCTTCGGGATGCTGGTGGAGCTTGGCTGGCTGGGTTTACCCATAACTTGGGATTGGGCTCGGCCTTTTCTGCAGAGCTCTGGGGGATTCTGTCAGGTATTAAGCTTGCCATTCGCATGGGAATTAAGAAGCTGGTGGTGGAATCTGACAATTTGGAGGCTATCAATAGGATTTCTGCTTCCCAAGTTTCTTATCTCTCTTGCCAGAACCTTATCAAAGCCATTTTGAGGCTTCGTCCTGCTTTTGAGGTTATTAGGTTCTCCCATATTTTTAGGGAGCAAAACCGTGTGGCGGATTGCTTGGCTGCGGCTGGGCATAGGGGGATGTTAGGTGTTTCTACCCTTTCTATTCCTCCTTCTTCTATTTTGTCCCTTCTGCTTGAGGATAGGGTTGGGGTCAGCCACCCTAGGCTGATCCCGGGTTAGGCTTTCGTTTTGTTTGTTTGTTTTTTTTTTCCTTGTCCTACCAAAAAAAAATATAGCCCAAATATCCCAAAACTATATATATACATAACTAATGTAATTTTAAATGTCAAAATAATATCTATTCATCCAATAATTAATCGCTCCCAAAACACCCAAGTAAATATTCTTTTAAAATGAAATTCATTACCATTTAAGTAAAGGAAAAAGAAAAGAAAAGATATATATATATACTTATATTTAATAAAAAATGATATATAAACATCCCAAATAATTATATATACAAATGTCTAAAAATAGTTTGAAAATATATATTACATAAATATACATATATATACAAAGGACCAACAGCTTAAAAGTTAAGAAACAGGGACCAAAACAGCATTTTTTACATTCCAGCAGATTTACCGACGAACAATCCGTCGGTAAACAGCAATTAGTGACAGAAACGGCAAATTACAGCAGCACTCCAATTATTTCCAGATTTATTCAAAAGCTTTAAATTAAATCTAATTCAATCGTTTTGGATTTCCGAACTACCAAAAATGGATCATAGTCAATAACGGAAGTTCCTAAAACGACGTTTTTATTTTAAAACATTATTTGGAAATTTTTTTAGTTAAAACTTATAATTACAACGTTTTCGATACCCGAACTACCTTTTAATCGGATCACGGTTCGTATTGGGATATCAAAACGAGGTTTTTTATTTTAAAACAAAACCAAATTTTATTCAACACGAGACAAAAATTAAATAAATACGCTAAATTAAATAAAACGTGATAAAATAAATGAATAACTAAATAAATAAAAACTATAACATAAAAATAAATAGAAGAAGGAAATAAATTAAATAATATAAAAGAGTCTAGTCCTCGGATAATACCTTAAATTCGGTATCTGACAGTCGAAGCCGATTGATTCCACGAGTCGTGATTTTCCGGTTTTTTGTGTTTTTTAGTAAAAATTTAACTTTGGGAAAATTTGGATTTTTTTGGGAAAAAAAATATTTTCTCCAAAAAATTGACTTTCTCTCTCTAAAAATGTTTAGAGTGAGAAAGCTCCAAAGAATCTCCCCTCCCTCAAATGCATGGGGATCCGTGCCTTTTATAGGCAAATGGGTCCCCAGACAAATGGGCGACGCCCGAGTAAAATCGGGCGTCGCCCAAGGGGGTTGGGCGGCCGCCCAAAGCATGTTGGGCGGCCGCCCAACCTTGCGTTGGGCTACCGCCCAACAGCGTTGGGCGAGCGCCCAACGCGAGGTTGGGCGTGCGCGCCCAACTGCCGTTGGGCGTCCGCCCGACGCGGTTGGGCGCTCGCCCAACGGCCGCCGGGGCGCGTCTCGCACCGCCGGGCGTGCACGCCCCCTGCGGCCGTCGAGCTCACATTCCGCGCCGTCGGGCGTCCACGCGTCGTGACCGCCGAACGTGTGTTCCGCGCTGCCGGGCGCACACGCCCCGTGGCCAACGAGCACGCGCCTCGCGCTGCCAAGCTCGTGCATTGCTCGGACGTCGAGCGCGTGCTATTCCTGGTTGGATGCGTGCGTCCGACGGGCGTCGAGCGCGCGCTTTGCGTCGTCGAGCGGGTGTCCGACTATCGTCGAACGCGCGCCGGCCGCCGCTAAGTACTCGTACCATGCCGCTAAGCATTCGCGAGCCATCCAATCAACAACAGCGACCCACCGTAACTTATTTATTTTATTATTTTTTTTTCGAAACTTCCGGAATCAATCGCTTCCACCGTCTTGTTTTCAGGTTTTCGTCACAGGTCCTCCGACTCGGTGTCTACAGTTGCCCCTACTTTGCTATTTTGACAGTGATGTGTGTGTTTTGAAAACGTTTTTTTGCTAACGCACACATGCAATGTAAAACATATAAAAAGTAAAAGACACGTAAAGGGTAGGAGGGAGAATACCTGACCTTCGCGCTGCGCGCTCATGTGTTGTTTGTCGATTCTTTCCAGCCTTGCCTCTGAATCGGCCGTCGGTGGATGTTTTTCTCTCGGAATCTAGCGTACGTTGACTATGGGTAAGAATGGCTCAAAAGCAACCTCGGTCGTGGACCGTAGGTAAGATGGCTAAAAAGCTACCTCGGTCGTGAACCGTAGGTAAGATGGCTAAAAAGCTACCTCGGTCATGAACCGTAGGTAAGATGGCTAAAAAGCTACCTCGGTCGTGAACCGTAGGTAAGATGGCTAAAAAGCTACCTCGGTCGTGAACCGTAGGTAAGATGGCTAAAAAGCTACCTCGGTCGTGAACCGTAGGTAAGATGGCTAAAAAGCTACCTCGGTGGTGAACCGTAGGTAAGATGGCTAAAAAGCTACCTCGGTCGTGAACCGTAGGTAAGATGGCTAAAAAGCTACCTCGGTCGTGAACCGTAGGTAAGATGGCTAAAGAGCTACCTCGGTCGTGAACCGTAGGTAAGATGGCTAAAAAGCTACCTCGGTCGTGAACCGTAGGTAAGATGGCTAAAAAGCTCCCTCGGTCGTGAACCGTAGGTAAGATGGCTCAAGGGCAGAAAAGTTCTTTCTAACGATTCTGAATTCTTTTAAAACACCATTGTCTGGAGCTAGTGTCTCGGAGGTTTAATGGGAACGTGTTTTGGTCTGGAATGATATAGACTAATGATTATTTTTCTGTTGACTGTTGTCTGTATTTTGACTGGTGTCACTGTTCTGTAAAAATTAGCTGTTGTTTGGAGTTCATATCTTGACAGTATTGGTTGCTGTCTGGGAGAAATGCGGGCTGAAACGGACTGCAAATCAGAGGTCTGTGCACCTGGTAATTAATTATTTACTTTTTACCTTTATGTCACATCGTACTTTTTTCACTATTTACGGGAATGCCATTCCCTCTTCCTATATAAGGTGGTGGGGTTTCATTTCAACCCCACACCTTCTCTCTCTTCTTTCTCTCTCTAGACTTTGATTTGGATTATCCTCGGGATGGATTTGGATGAATGCGATGGCACGAGAGGCATGGATGAGGTTTACGTGAACCTGGATAGAGTGGACCCTTTCCACGACCCTGAGACGCATCTGAGCCGGACACGCTGCAACGAGGTAAGTGATTTCTCACTTTTGTTTGATTCAAATGCTAGGCTTTAGTATTCCTATCCGAACATGATTTGCATGCTAACTTTTAGATTGCCTTAGAGGACTTTAGCTAGAAAACATGAATTTCTTCACTTACAAGTAACACTTGTTTGTTTCTGTGTACGAACGCGCGTTATATGCATGTGAGTAGTAACCCTGTAAATTCCTGCATGCTAACAGTAAAAATAACGTGAATAGTAAAAATGTGAATAGTGCACGTGAATAGTAAAACTTAACTAATGCACGTGAATAGTGCACATTAATAGTAAAAAACGTGAATAGTGAATGTGAATAGTGAAAACGTGAATAGTGAAAACTTAACTAATGCACGTGAATAGTGCACGTGAATAGTAAAAATGTGAATAGTGAAAACTTAACTAATGCACGTGAATGGTAAACTTAACCTATGCTCCTTGTCAATGCGGACGAGAGTGGACTAAAGAATTAACTAAACCTTACATGAGCGACCCTAAAGGAGAGACTTTTACAGAAAGTTGGCCCTAATTGACCAGATGTCTCTAGGTTAGATAATGAAAGAATACCTAGTCTTAACGCGTTTTCATCAATCGTACGCTTTAGGAATCGTATTTAAATTTTCCTGTCTTGTTCTTTCTAGTTCATCGAGATTTTCGGGACTACGGCCGAGATTCATTCGTGGTATGCTAGGCTAGGCACCGCGGCGAGAGCCCGTGTGCGCGAGTTGGGCTTCGAGCCTTTTATTTCAGCGCTGCCCCGCACCAACGGGGTGTGTGATCGTTTTGGCCTACGTGCCTTATGCGAGCGGTGGGTTGACTCGACCCATACCTTCCATCTTTCCTTTGGGGAGATGACCATCTCGCCTAGAGATTTCTCTTTGTTGACAGGGCTGCGGGGGAGCAGCACTCCAGTTCCTTTTCATTTTGACCTGATGCGACCCCGGGTTGACCTCGCTAGGCTTGCTGCTTTGATTGGGCCGGAAGTTTGTCCAGGCGCCAGATCTACTCCGGCGAAGTTTGTTTCTACTGCGAGCCTTTTGAGTCGCCGGGATTTTTGCGAGACGGACGATACTGACTTGGCAGTTCGTAGTTTCTTAGTGTATACTCTGAGCGAGACGGTTTTCCGCACCAAGGGCGGAAAGGTACACGCGGTTCTTATTCAGGCACTCAGTGATTTGGATACGGCGGCTTCCTATGATTGGGCGGGGGCAGGTCTAGCCTTTCTATATAAATTTTTGGATCTGACTTGACGGAAGCGCAAGGACTTCGGTGGTTACACCTTTGCCCTGCTGGTACGTGACGCGCCCTTGACTCGCCCATTTTATCTTTTTCGCGCTTTTCGCACTTATAATCTTTGTTTTTACCACAGGTTTGGGCGTATGAGAGGCGGATTATTCCCAGTCAGTCTCGGCCTCGGCCACGAGTACCGAGGCTCCCCCTCATGACCCGATGGAGAGATTTTGACCTAGGCGCTGAGAGGAGACGGACGGTGGCGCGGCTCCTAGATTGGATTGACTCGCGGACCCTGGGACAGGTAGATGTCGTCTAGTCGTGCTAGATTCTTGTTTGAACCGTTCTGACTTTCTCTTTGTGTTTTTTTTTTAGATTAAGTTCAGGTGGGACGACCTCGACTTCGGTCCCGATTACATGTATGTATCTGTGATCCAGGAGCAGCAGTGCGTGCTCATCGGCTCCTGCGTGCGGGCATGGTATTTGGGGGACCGAGGCATCACTAGGGTTAGTGACGCACACTGGACACCGGGCGAGATTCCCGTTTCCATGTTCGCGGTGCGGACCATGCCCCTATCGGTCATCCGTCAGGACTTGACCCGTTGGTTTATCGGTAGAGAGGTGTGGGTTCATGCCGGGGGTCGTGATCCCTACCTATCGACTCTGTTGAGCGCGAGGGATGCCCCGGCGGTAGCGATGGAGGTGGATCCGGTGGCAGACGTATTTTCGAGGGAGGCTGTCGCGGCAGTCTTTGGTCAGGAGGAGGTCCCGGTAAGTGATTCCGCTTTTTACCTTTTATTCATGAGATGGTTAGCGGTATTTATTGTGTTTTTATTTGCAGGAGGGGTCCTGGAGGAGCGCTCATTTGTCGGACTTCTTTGACGGTACTCGAGCTCAGACATCCGTAGACGAGCCACCCTACTATATCGGCGAGTCTCCAGTGCCGTCCGACCGGAGAGGTCTTCCCTAGGCGTGCCCGTACCGGACTACGAGAGAGATTTTGCCACGGTTTGTTACGATGAGTCTGGGGCAGCTTATGCGGGGGTCGAGGCGGCTCCTTCTATCTTTACCTCGAGGGTCCCATTTGATCCTTCAGACGCTTCTCTGACTACGAGAGAGACCTGTACAGATTATGTGGGACTGTCCGGTTACCTCCGAGACCGCCTCAGCTTGCGTTGCGTCGATCACCTGGTATGTATCTTTATTTTATTTTAGTGTAGTGGAATGCATGCATGTATGTATGATTTCTGTTCTTGCCTATGCTGCTTCTTATTTATTTTTCCATTTGTTTTTCTTTTTTTAGAGCGATCTTCATGCCCATGAGCGGAGACAGAGTGAGTTGGTGCGAGAGGCTGACGCCAGGGTTGGCCAGGTGTACCAAGAGCGGAACGACCACTGGTCGGGGGTGATGCGGAGGGAGACCGAGGGTTGCCTTGCCGTTGAGGAGAGAGCACGTGATGAGACGATTAGATGCCTAGCTGCCGAGGAGAGAGCGCGAGTTGCCGAGGAGAGAGCACGAGTTGCCGATGAGAGACTCCGAGCTGCCGAGGAGACACTATCTGCAGAGCGGGCATCGCACTTGAGGGAGTTTGAGGCCTACTGGGACTTCCCTCCATATTAGGCTCATTATGTATTGCTTCGTGGTTTTCATTAGAGTTACCCCGATGTATAGCTGATGTATAGGGAGTGGGGTGGATAGTAGGTAGGTTTTTTTTTGTGAACAGTAAGATAGGAAATGTATAACTCATGATTCATATTACCATACATTCAGTAGATTATGGTGATTCCAATCGTTCTCGTCAAATATATTCATGCCTTTATTTATTTACAAACAACAGAAATACTTAGCCTCTTATACATTGTTTTTGTAATTGCTCAAGTTATAACTATTGTTACCAGGACCCGCCTTTCGGTTTTCGGATCCCGGCGATTTTTCTCCTCTCCTTTTACTATCCCGGAATTTTTAAATGAGTGCCCTTTTGGGTTTTCACCCATTGGGATTTCCCTTATTGTTGCATAGGTCGCCCTTTGCGGGTTTTCAACCTATCGGGAATTTTTCTTTCTTTTTTTTTTTTTTACGAAAAGTATTTCTTAAGCCTATCCAGGTTGGTAGGTTCGGAGAATTCCATGCCGTCCATGGTAGTTAACTTCACCGCTCCTTTGCTTAGTATCTTCTTCACGACGAATGGCCCTTCCCAGTTAGGTTTAAACTTGCCCCTAGGGTCGGTGTGCGTCACACGAATCTGTTTCAGCACCAAATCTCCTTCTTTGATAGAACTGGTCTTGACCTTTTTATTGAAAGCTCGAGCCATCCTTCTTTGATATAACTGTACATGGTAAAGGGCTTCCATCCTTTTCTCGTCAACCAAAGCCAACTGCTCATATCGCTTCTTCACCCATTCCGTCTCGGGGATTTCTGCTTCCACTGTGATTCTCAACGATCGCTTTTTGATCTCAATCGGCAGGACTGCTTCTGTTCCGTATACCAAGGAGAATGGCGTTGCCCCAGTCGAGGTTCTGACTGTCGTTCAATAAGCCCATAATACGAGCGGGAGCTGCTCATGCCAATTCCGATGTGATTCCACCGTTTTTACGAGAATCCTCTTAAGATTCTTATTAGCTGCTTCTACTGCCCCATTAGCTTGTGGACGGTACGGAGAAGATCTGTGATGTTCAATGCCATATTCTCGGAAGAGACTTCTTACTTCCCCCTGAAACTGGACCCTATTATCCGTAATCATGTGATGAGGCACTCCGAACCTGGTGATCAAGTGTTTCTCAATGAACTTTCTCATCTGCTTGGATCCCAATTTGCTAAACGACTCTACCTCTACCCACTTGGTGAAATAATCGATGGCGACTGCAATAAACTTGTGCCCGTTTGAAGCATTAGGCCTTACCTTACCAATGATGTCAATGCCCCAAGTCGCGAATGGCCAAATAGGTGCTAACACATGTAATCCATGGCTGGAAGATGACTACAATTGCCGTGGATTTGACAATCGTGGCATTTCTTCGCATACTCGCTACAATCTCTTTCCATGGTGAGCCAATAGAAGCCTTGTCTGATGATTTTCTTGGCTAACACTGCTCCTCCCATATGGGCCCCGCAAATTCCTGAGTGTACTGATTCCATTGCTTCGCGGGCTTCTTCTGCATCCAAGCACCTCAGTTGTAACCCATCGGTGTGCCTTTTATAAAGCAAATCGTTGTGGATGACGAACTGCCAGGCTAACCTTCTAATCACAGCTTGATCCCTAGGTTCTGATTCTGCCGAATATGTTCCACTCTTCATGAAGTTCATGATGTCGAAATACCACGGTTTTTCATCTGCCCCTAATAGCATTACGTCTTCGTAGCATGGTTTGAAAGATCTCCTCAATACCAATGGTTTCGAGGCAAGGTTCCGGGGGTTGTCCCAAACTGACACCAAAGTGGCCAAAGCATCCGCTGCCTGGTTCTGCGCTCGAGGAATATGATAGAAACGACACTCCTTGAATCTTTGTGCCAACCCTTCTAGCTGATCTAGATATGGACGCAGCCTTTCTTCCCTTACTTCCCAGTTTCCTTGTGCCTGTTCGATGATCAACTTTGAGTCACCCCAAATTTCGACGTACGATGCTCCTAGTGCCGCTAAAGACTCTAAACCATAAATGCACGCTTCATATTCGGCCATATTATTGGTAAGAGGGAACGACAACTTCTTGGCCATCGGGATCCTTTCTCCCTCTGGTGAGATAAGTAATACCCCTACTCCGGCTCCATTCAAATTAACTGCTCCATCAAAGAACATTTTCCAAGGTATAACTTCTATTGCGTTCAAGTGTTCATCGGGGAAATCATAGCTTATCTCTTCCTCTTCTATATTCAGAGGTTGGTTGGCCAAAAACTCTGCCACGGCCCTCCCTTTGATAACCTTCTTCATTACATATTCAATGTCAAACTCGGATAAAAGTAGTAACCATCGGGCTAGTTTCCCTGTCAAAGACGGAGTTCGGTACAGATACTTTACGGGGTCCATCCGAGAAATAATAATCACTTTATATGATTGAAAATAGTGCCGTAGTTTCTTTGTTAGCCATACTACTGCCACACACGTCTTTTCGATCATGTTGTACCTGAGCTCGTACTCCAGGAACTTTTTACTCAGATAATACACCGCGTGCTCAACACCGGTGTCTCCCTCTTGGGCCAGCATTGCCCCAATGGATCGCTCCTCGATTGCCACATAGAGGAGCAGCGGTTTTCCCAGTTTAGGCGGTCTCAGAATTGGCGGATTAGACAAGTAATCTCGGACCTTCTCTAAGGCCTGCTGACACTTATCATTCCAAATCGTGGGTTGATCTTTCCGTAGCAACTTAAAGATCGGCTCGCAGATTGCAGTGAGTTTTGCTATGAACCGGCTGATATACTGAACCTGCCCCAGAAACCCTCTCACTTCTTTCTCATTCTTTGGTGCCGGCATTTCTCGTATGGCCTTCACTTTGTCGGGATCTACCTCAATTCCCTTGTTTCCGATTATATAGCCTAAGATTTTCCCCGATGAAACGCCGAAGAAGCACTTCTTCGGGTTTAACCTTAGTTTGAATTCTGCAATCCGGGCCAAAAACTTCTCGAGTGCAGCAAAGTGCCCCTCTCTCGTCTCTGATTTGACCATCATGTCATCCACATAAACTTCTACCTCATTGTGTATCATATCATGGAACAGTGCTGTGGCCATTCGCTGGTAAGTTGCCTCGGCATTTTTCAAACCAAATGGCATCACCCTGTAACAGTACGTCCCCCACTCAGTTGTGAACGAGGTTTTTGCTTTGTGTTTCTCGGCCATCTGTACTTGCATGTAGCCCATGAAACCGTCTACATTCGTGTGTAAGACACTTGATGCTGCACTGTCGATCAACACGTCAATATGAGGCAACGCGAATTCATCCTTGGGGCATGCCTTGTTAAGGTCTCGATAATCGACGCACATTCTTACTTTGCCGTCCTTCTTTGCGATGGGCACCACATTTGCGACCCAAGGGGGATAGTCGATTACTTCGATGAACCCTGCTTCTAACTGCTTCTTCACTTCTTCTCTGATCTTATCTGCCCATTCCGGTCTCATGCGTCGGAGCTTCTGCTTTACGGGCCTCGCCTCGGGATATGTTGGAATGCGGTGAGTTACGATTGATTGATCAATTCCTGGCATGTCTCCGTATGTCCAAGCAAACACTATTTCGTATTTTTTTATTATTCTCTCAAATTCTTTCCTCTCTTCAATAGTTAATTCTTGAGCAATTTGTATAACTTTAGGATTTTCATCCGTGCCAAGATTGAAAGTTGACATTTCTATTGTATTGATTTCAAATGTAGGCATGTTATATGAATGAGAATGCATGGAATGATCACGATCAACATCAAGCAAGTAAGCAAAATCAGAATTCATTTCATTGATAGTATTGGCGATTACATCGTCTGATTCAAACAAAGCAGTAATACAATTTTCATCATCGAGGTTCTCGGGCTTGTCATATGCTTTGGAGGTACTGGGCTCGTCCACCGCTCCCGCAGTTGCTTCAATAGTAACGACCTGCTCCTCGGCATTCAAGTCTAACATCATAATCTCCTCGACAAAGCAGCTCACTTTTCCTTTGCCCCAGTCAGTAACATTATTGAAGATCTCAAAACCTGGCAGAATCTTTCCTTCGGCACTAACAGCCACTTCCGACTCATCATCAGACTCATCCCAGATGTTGATCGGAACCCTCTGATTGATACCTTCCTCGTCGGAGGAACTTCCCCAAACGTCCACGACCATCAGATCCATTATGTGAGGGACATTCGGATTTATGTAGGAAGGGTCCGACGATCCATACCGAGCCCAGCCTATCAGTTCTTCATAGTCCTTGAGGAACACTCCATTCATTCTTCTAGCCACGAGTGGAATAGCACCCTTCCGGATGCACATGAGTTGCTCCTGATCACTCAAGGTGACCCAACACGAGGCATACTTGAACCTCCATCTTCTAGCATAATCCACAAATGGTTCCTCGGGGAATTGCCTGATCCTTTCTAAATCTTCCAACGACCCTGTCCACGGAATGTACCTCTCATACCTCTGCACAAAGGCCTCCATGAGGGATCCCCAGTCCCCTTTTGTCTTTGCCGCGAGCATTCGGTGCCACATCAAAGCTTCTCCTATGAGTGTCTTTGGAAAATGCTGGACTAACTCACTTCGGTAGAGTCCCGCGTCAAACATGTAGGCACAGAAATGGTTTATGTGATCAATGGGGTTCTCATCTCCCTTATACTTAGACATGGCTGTTACTGCTTCAGGTGTCTCCTCTTCGGATAATGCAGGCATTTCCTCTGGACATTCCCGTGCGGCGTATTTCTTGATGAATCTCTTAGTCATTTTTGCCCAATCTGCTTTAATGTGCATTGGAAGAGACATGTACCACACTAGTGACTCTCCTGCCAGTGAGTTGCAAAACAAGCTCGTGATCTCCCCCTCTTTGAAACCTAGAGGACCCATAGCCGACAGATAAAAATGCAAGTGCTCCATGGGGTCCTTCCCTTCATTATACTTGCTGACAGTCGGAAACAGACGTTTGATAGGCCCAATTTGCATCGCGCTATATTCCCCTGCCCGTATTTTGTCTCTTCGATACTTCATCAAAAACAAGCTTGACACCAGTGACCAATCATGCTTAGTCGCGTCAGGTAGCGATTGAAACCACTTCAAAGGTTCTCCCACCAGCGAAAGATGGAACCATGGAGCGACTTCTTCCACTTTGTATGGCTCTCCAAACATAGCACACACGTATCCATACAAATGAGCTTCGGGGTCTTCTACCCCACTAAACAATTTCAACACAGGCATGATCCTCCGAGATGAGACTTCCTCGGTCTCCTCAGTTTCAGTTCTATCATCCATCACTTCTTCCGTTGGCTCCTCTTCCAAAGCCGACACATACAAACCATTTCCCATATTATTCTTCTCATCGGAGTCCAACAACTCCTCTACATTCTCCTCGAAGGATTCCATCACTACGTATTCTGTCAAACCAACTCCGATCATGCTCACCCTATGATTAGGCAATGGATTACGCCTAGTGGAAGGGTTTGCTGACGAAGGATCAGCTATCTTTTTCTCCTCGATTAAATCCTGGATTTCGTGTTTCAGCCTCTCATAATTCTCAATTGTATGCCCATAACTGCTGTGGAACTCACAATACCCTCTAGCCTGTATCTGCGGAGTAGGTGGAGCTTTGTTATAAGGGGTAAGGGCTTTCAATAGTCCTTTCTTCTGCAAACGTTCGAAAACCTTTGCGTAAGTCTGATCAAATTTGGCGAACCGCCTCTTTTCGATAGCATTAAGATCAAGCACTTTCACTGCTGCAGATTCTGCACTCGCACTCGGCCCTCCGGCACTATACCCAGACTTCGTCCATTTAGTGTATGCTTTCTTCGGCTCTCCATCCCCCTCAACGGTCAAGGCACAGCTATACATCTGATTGAAATCGGTAAAAGGCATATACCGCAACTCATTCTTAATATATGGCAATGTGTTGCCCACTACCATTCGAATCTGATCCTGCTCAAACGGCTTTTGTTTTATAACCGCGGCCTTGGCCCTCCACCTTCTTACAAAATCGGAAAAGGATTCCCCAGTCTGCTGCTTAGTGCTCTCAAGTTCCTTCAAAGTGACCTCAAGCATGGTATTGAAGCTATACTGAGCGATGAATGACTTCGCTAATTCCTTCCAATCCCTCTTCGTTACCATCGGCAATGCATGAAACCATGTGAGGGCAGCCCCCTCAAGATAAGTGTTAAACAGCCCTAGGACTTGATCCTCAGCAAGGATCGTGTGCTTCATTACAACAACGTACTGATTCATGTGAGCGGTGGGATCTCCAGTTCCATCAAACTTTTTCATGTCAGGGAGCCGAAATTTTAAAGGCAAAGCTGTTGCCGATAAACAATTCTTCAAGTTATAAAAGTCCTGACTTCCGGAACTTCCTCCGCGCAAGTCCTGCACCTCCTGCGTGATGTGTTGCTTCCATTCCTCTTCCTTAGCTTTCTCTTTTTCCAGCTGTTTTCAGATATAATCCTGATAATCCTCCTCATTCCCAAAGCGAGGGCCATCGTTCACCTCATTCTCAGCGTGTTTACTGCCATTTTTATTATCTCTCATGGCCAGCTTAGCTAACTGCTCATTAATGTTGTTCACAGAGTTTTCCAATCCGACCACTTTTTCGTCGGTCGCAGACATACTGGCTGAAGACTGAGTATACTCGGACAAAGATGATTCCGAAGCCACAACTGCCGATTCAGAACTGTCAATTTGTAACTGGTCAAACTGCCTAACTAGCCGACTGCTCTCTCGGTACCACAATCGCTTAATGATGACGTCTGCGCGAATGGTATCCATTAGTATGTATGCATGATTTTATATGCATGATTCGTGGTGTGTGCGTTTATTTATTTACGGATATATAAGATAAGAAGAACAAACGTTAGTATAATTACACGTATCACAACATCTCTCTTCCACCCTTATTCGTCCACACACTCGATGGTCCAAGTCTCTTTCCTAGGATTTTGGTTTGGGGCTCACATTGCGGTCCAGGGGACGCGTGATGCCGTCGATTATTGCGGAAAAGTAGATCAGTCATCAGACAATACAGTTCGTTTTTGACGCATCAGCGTTCAGTGACTAAGAAATCGACCAAGTTGGATTGTCCTTTCGGAATAACTCGTCTTTCGTCCTTTCGTGAGACGCATTAGTTTGGGTTTTGACTCCCTTTGAGCGCATCTCCGTTTTTAGACGTGGTACGAGTTATTCTTCTAGTCCAATCATTCGTTATTGTCAATGACTCGTTCCCTTTTGTTCGCGCGGGTTCGTGTCTCGATTTTTGGATTACAACGGGATCTTTTGGATCTATCGAGAGACGTAACCACGTGTTTATTTAGTGATGGAATCACTTTTGGATTTTATTTTAGGGAACAGACTCATCGCGTAACGCGTTTGTTCTTAGCGTCGAGGATCCGTTTGCTCATTTTAGCTACGTGAAAAGACGGCGAGTCTTATTTTGAGCGCACGGTAACCCTTCGGCTAGCAACAATTCATTGTTCTTCCCAATCCACGGGATATATCATCTTAGTGTGGTTATATAAAATCAACATTTCGTTGAATCGCATGCTTATTCGAAGCGAGGATATCACCGTTCTCTTTCCTTTAGGCACGAATTAAGCAAACACGTACATCGGGCCATATTTCTTGTAGTTTTGGTAACGGTCGAAATGATCGAGTCGTTAGTCAAAACCCGCAGTCTCGTCCATATGGCGCAATTATATGGTTTGGCTTAATTCGGCTTCATGATTTTAAACGGGGTATACACTCGTTCGAGGCACGCATTCAACGGAATTGGTTTATTTTCTTTAACTACTCTCGGGATTAACATATATCGTAGATTCGGAATGATTTTGGTCGTTTAGTTCATTTTTTGCTTTTCTTTTCTTAGTCACTTCTGCGGACACGTCCATTTCTCTTAAGAACGACATGAGGCATAACGTAAAAGCTCGTCTTTTATTCAGAAGGGACGGGCTACTTGTGCGAAACTTTTCACGTTACGACAGGGTCGTTCAAAACAGAAATGTTCTTCGTTTTCGTTTCGTTATGATCTCGCTTTATCCCAACCTATTTAAAGAATGTGAATAACGGCTGCTGTTAATATAGTCTTTTGTATCGAAATGTAACTATCCTTAACACCAAACCGACGCATACTAATACGTGCTTACGTCGTAACGCATTTCCTGAACATGTGCCTTTGTCGGGACACAGAAAGGGACAAGGCGGGCCGCACATGTTCATTCATACGAGATGACTAAGTCGTCTTTAGTTTAAATCGTTTCGATGTTTTAGGGTAATTAGTATGTCGACTCAAGAGTATATATTAACGCATCATTTCATTTTCTTTACATACTTTAGGATTTAGACACGTATCATGGCGATTTGAAAACCCGAACTGATTCATTTATCACATCAAAAATAGTAACGGGTAATCCTATGGCAACTTCTAAGGTTACTATATGCTGACACGGCTGAGCGCGGGACCTCACAGGACCGCACAAATTCGCCCCTAACGAATGGATGGGGACCCTTTGGCGTCTTACTGTAAGCGGGAACTTACACTAGCCTCTTTCGAGCGACGAATGGACTCTCGCTAGAGGTTTCGCGGAAATTACCCAAAAGGTTTGCAATAACGCACATGAATGCATACGAAAAGAAATAGTACGATCCGTCCCCATTAAGGGGTTAATACACGCCTTTCGGAATCAAATTTCTCGCTTCCCCAGCAGAGTCGCCACTTGTTAGACGAGGTGCCGCGGCCTAATCTCCCGGGCGGACCGGGGGGTGGACACCTCATGGCGACGTAAGCGGTTATTGGCGCCGAAAGCAACCAATCGTGGAATCAAGCTGCTCGGCAGGACCGGAGCTCGGAGATATGGAAGAGTCGCCACCCACGAATGGGAAAATGAACACCGATCCCTTGCGGGAGACCGGTGTGGGTTCGAGAAACTTAGGTACGAGCCGAGAAGGCCAGCTCCTTTCCGGAGAAAGGCTACTAGGCACCCCGACATCGCCCGGTTATGAACCACCGGCCTCCTACTCAGCATGTTAGGCGATAACGGACTAATCGTATATTCCTTTAAGTTTAAAATTCATTTGAAACCTTTTCTTTCTCGTTTTGAAAACCGTTTTGAGCATATATTATTGAAAAGCCACTTTGGTAAAGAATCACCCATTTACATCAGTTCAAAAATACATACGAAAGAGAGGGAGAGAAGGAAGAATTGATTTATTTACAACGTGATTTATGTTCCGTGTTACATACTAATTCTATACTAATTCACTTCCCCAAAACGAGTTCATTTACATGGTTCGCACCTTAATCGCCGTTGGAACGATTTAGGTACGTTTCAAAACCCCGTTTGATGAAGTTCACCCGAATCGCCGTTGGAACGACTCAAGCGTTTGAAAACATCAAGATAAAAACCTTTAATAAGAAAACGTGGTTAAACATACAAGTCAATTTATTTTGTACAAATCATTTAAGAAAACGATTCAAAAACTCTATTATTCACAATGAAAACGATTTTAATTACAAGGTTCGCTTAATCCGTCGTTGGAACGGACTAAGGTTTTAAAGCGTGATGTTTTGGGAAACGATTTTGAAATGTCAAGAAAACACTATTTATTTACATTAGGAACTTCTAAAAAACTCATTAGTTTAAATAATTAAATTAAAAACTCTTTCTGTGATTTATTTTCCCATTTTTCCTTAGTGGATTCTCTACTTGTTATAATTACAATAATAAACATATTTAAACCAAAATTCACTCCTAAATAAACATATTCATCCAATAATTAATCGCTCCCAAAACACCCAAGTAAATATTCTTTTAAAATGAAATTCATTACCATTTAAGTAAAGGAAAAAGAAAAGAAAAGATATATATACATATACTTATATTTAATAAAAAATGATATATAAACATCCCAAATAATTATATATACCAAATGTATAAAAATAGTTTGAAAATATATATTACATAAATATACATATATATACAAAGGACCAACAGCTTAAAAGTTAAGAAACAGGGACCAAAACAGCATTTTTTACATTCCAGCAGATTTACCGACGCAAAATCCGTCGGTAAACAGCAATTAGTGACAGAAACGGCAAATTACAGCAGCACTCCAATTATTTCCAGATTTATTCAAAAGCTTTAAATTAAATCTAATTCAATCGTTTTGGATTTCCGAACTACCAAAAATGGATCATAGTCAATAACGGAAGTTCCTAAAACGACGTTTTTATTTTAAAACATTATTTGGAAATTTTTTTAGTTAAAACTTATAATTACAACGTTTTCGATACCCGAACTACCTTTTAATCGGATCACGGTTCGTATTGGGATATCAAAACGGGGTTTTTTATTTTAAAACAAAACCAAATTTTATTCAACACGAGACAAAAATTAAATAAATACGCTAAATTAAATAAAACGTGATAAAATAAATGAATAACTAAATAAATAAAAACTATAACATAAAAATAAATAGAAGAAGGAAATAAATTAAATAAAATAAAAGAGTCTAGTCCTCGGATAATACCTTCAATTCGGTATCTGACAGTCGAAGCCGATTGATTCCACGAGTCGTGATTTTCCGGTTTTTTGTGTTTTTCAGTAAAAATTTAACTTTGGGAAAATTTGGATTTTTTTGGGAAAAAAAATATTTTCTCCAAAAAATTGACTTTCTCTCTCTAAAAATGTTTAGAGTGAGAAAGCTCCAAAGAATCTCCCCTCCCTCAAATGCATGGGGATCCGTGCCTTTTATAGGCAAACGGGTCCCCGGACAAATGGGCGACGCTCGAGTAAAATCGGGCGTCGCCCAAGGGGGTTGGGCGGCCGCCCAAAGCATGTTGGGCGGCCGCCCAACCTTGCGTTGGGCGAGCGCCCAACGCGAGGTTGGGCGTGCGCGCCCAACTGCCGTTGGGCGTCCGCCCGACGCGGTTGGGCGCTCGCCCAACGGCCGCCGGGGCGCGTCTCGCGTCGCCGGGCGTGCACGCCCCCTGCGGCCGTGAGCTCACGTTCCGCGCCGTCGGGCGTCCACGCGTCGTGACCGCCGAACGTGTGTTCCGCGCTGCCGGGCGCACACGCCCCGTGGCCAACGAGCGCGCCTCGCGCTGCCAAGCTCGTGCATTGCTCGGACATCGAGCGCGTGCTATTCCTGGTTGGATGCGTGCGTCCGACGGGCGTCGAGCGCGCGCTTTGCGTCATCGAGCGGGTGTCCGACTGTCGTCGAACGCGCGCCGGCCGCCGCTAAGTACTCGCACCATGCCGCTAAGCATTCGCGAGCCATCCAATCAACAACAGCGACCCACCGTAACTTATTTATTTTATTATTTTTTTTTCGAAACTTCCGGAATCAATCGCTTCCACCGTCTTGTTTTCAGGTTTTCGTCACAGGTCCTCCGACTCGGTGTCTACAACGGGGATTCCCGCGGGGTGGGAATACCTTTCCCCATCCCCGCCACATTTCCATCACGGGGGACAAAATTATCCCCATCCCCGTCCTATGGGGATCCTTATCGGGGATTCCGTGTCCCCATCGGAGCGGGTCACCGATGGGGATGGGGAATTCCCACCTCATTTACATCCTAGTGTTTAATCAATGTTTGTGGGGTAAAGTGGACCTCCAAGTTTATGCTCGTGTGCTCCAAGCTCTTAATACAAGGATTATTCATCCAGGTTAAATGAGACACTTATCATAGTGAATTCTCTTCTCACTCTCTCACAAAGTCGCTGCCTCTAGAGTCTCGATATGCGTCCTTAGTCATGAACCTACAGTGATTACTCCTTTGGTGTAGCCTTCCTCTCAACCGGTGATACGGAGCCATGGTTCGTTTCTTCAGCGGCAAATCAACGGATCTGCGCTATAAAAGATAAGTCTATATCGTTATATATTTAATTAATAGATTTGGGTTCATTACTCATCCTTTAAAGATTAAAGAATAACCATCAATTAATAATATCAATAATATCTAGCCTATAATTTAGTCACAGAAATAAGGTAATGCAATGATTTTAATGTTTTAGGAATGTACCAAATTAATCTTAACCTATAAAATATTTTAATCTTAATTAGGGGTGGGCCAGTATCATATAGACCTGGCAATTGTCGTGTTTCGTGTCAAAATCGTGTTATCTCATATTTATGTTCTATATGGTTTTATATGTTATAAATGTTAGAAAAATGACTTTCGTGTCAATCGTGTCGTGTCAGTCGGGTTGGCTCTGTTTTCGTGTTTTCGTGTCAGAAATTGTCACCTCTAGTATCATACCTTTAGTATGGTGGATGAAGGATTGTGACCTCTTCAGCTGACCTCTAGCCAACTAATAAGCTCTTTTAAAATTTTGGCCCCTGTAACTTGATTATGTATTCGTCTCTGGTATTAATATTTGTAAAATTGTATCAATTTATTTTTCAATAACGAAAGTTGATACCTCAATGTTTATGAATAGTATCAATTTATCTCCACGTTTCGTTACCCATAACTAAATTAATAACATTTCATAAACATTAATATTAAAATGATGCTATTTTATTGGGATAAGGTGCAAAAATACCTCTACCATTTATAGCTAGGAGCAATTTTACTTCTAACATCTAAAATGGTAAAATCTTACCCATAATAGTGGCAGCCAAAAACAATTTTACCCTTGATATTGACAAATTGAGTCAATTTGAAAAATAATTCATCGAATTATTTTCTCGGTCATGAATCTTATCATTTGTATTTCATATGTGCGTCATTTTATCACTTATCATCAACAAATAACAAACATATAATTAAACGTGAAAAAAAATAGAAAAATATATTTTTTTTTTGTAGGAATTGGACAAAAAAAAATCAAATACTTCGTCAAATTTATACATATTAATCTATGATTCTAGTATTAAGTTACAAAAAAAAATATTAATTTTTTTTAAAATCCAACTAATATGCAATTACAGTAAAACCTCGATAAATGCATATCCTTGGGTCCGGAAAAAAATATTCATTAAGTGAGATTATTTATTTATCGATAAATGAATAAATTATTCATTTATCGATAAATCAATATTTATTATTTTATAGATAATTTTTCATTGTAAAAAGCATACATTGTATGTGGTAAGAAAAATTAAAAGACATCAATTACAGTATTACTTGAATTTAGAGACGTTTAATTTTTTGGGTGAAACTTAATGCATTTAAAACTAAGTTCAAGTATACCAAAAAAAAAAAAAAAAAAAAAAACTAAGTTCATGTACATAGCAAATGAAAATGTTTAGTATTTAGCTATAAAAGGTAGAAGATATATTCCAAGTACACATTCTTTTCTCCTCCAATGGCTTCTCATTATTTATATTTTGTATGTAATTCAATGATTATTAATTTATATTTTCATTGGGCCCTTAAGGATTTAAATATTTTTATTACTTAATGCATTTAGCGAGGTTATTACTTTAGTCCATTGGCCCAAATCGGGACCAAAAGAATTTATTATATAAACGAGATTATTACTTTATTGAACATTCATTTATCGAGGTTTAACTGTAGTTTAGAATAAAAAATAAAATATATATGTTTAATAATAATGTCTGAAATTTACCTTACTTACCAACTATCTAAATAAAATTAGTCTTTGTAGATCTTGTAAGAATTGATTTCTTACTGTTGTTGTTTTCTTGTTGTACTTATTATGTTTTAATCTAATGAAATTGTAAGCATTTTTATAAAAAAAAAAAAAAATTACTCTTTAACTACCAATATTATAAATAAAAATAAAATTGCATGGTATTTTCAGTCTTATTCCTATATTATTTTACATGTCGTTGTTAAATTAGCATTTTAAAAAACAAAAAGACCGTGAAACTATTTTTTATACATTATCCTTAGTGATATTGTCTTCACTCACTAGTCAAATAAGAATCACAAAATCAAAACAAACAAACAAAAAGAAAAAAGCAAATTCTTGTCCCAATGTATATGAAATGTCAACTTACAAATATTATTTTTTCTTTATGAGTTTATCGTTTCGTCTTTATAATTTCTTGTTTGTATTTGCAAATAATAAGTAAAAACAAATTAAATAATTTATTATTCCTTAATTTTATCAAACACATTATTTATTTGGAAAATATAAAAATAAACATTTTGATTTCAACTATTTTCAAACATAATTTTTATAATTTAAAAATTAACAAATAAATACACTAATGTTGTTTTTGTTAACAAAAACACTTCAAAGTTAAAAAAATATGAAATGACAGTTAAAATAAAATAGCTAAAGAGACTTTTTTTTATGTAATTTTATATTTTATGATTTATTTTAGGGTGAATTTAAAAAAAAATGGTTTCACTTTTTTGCAAAAAAAAAAATGACTGTGATTTTTTTCTTTTCAAATACAGGACTGTGGTTTATTCCGTTACATTATTTACGGATTTGGTGAAGATACCGTTTATTTACTGACGTGGCTGAAGAGTAAATATGAGTTTTGAAAAAAATAGGTAAATTAAAAAAAAAGACCTTGTGGTTTTACTTTTTTTTTTTTTTTGCAGAAAAATGAAAGTGGTTTTTTCCTTTTCAAATACAGGACTGTGATTTATTCCATTACATTATTTACGGATTTAGTGAAGATGCCGTTTATTTGCTGACGTGGCTGAAGGATACAAGTTTTTAAAAACGATGATAAGTAGAAACCAATCAAACACAAAGCCAATATCGATTCTCAAATTATAGAAAATATATTGAATTTGAAACAACAAAGGTACTGCATTAAACACATCTAATAAATTCTCAAATTTGCAACAAGGGCTACAATCTAATACAATCCTCAAATTAGTCTTGCAATTAATTACTGTGTCGACTTCAATTTGGCAAAATCAGCATAATTGATTAGCTGGACAATTACACATATCTACTCTATCTTCTCCTAATTAATTATGTCCATTTCAAGGTGGTTTATCAATACAAAAGCAGTCTGCCATAAGAACTGCTGGTATATTGAAATAACATTGGTTTCAAGGATGAAGAGTGAAGGGTATTTATGTTCTGGTGTCGTTTGAAATTCCAAAAATACCCTTTGACTCGTTGTTCAAAGACTGTCATGTCAGTTTTTTTTAACACCATTAGTCAGTTTGGATTATGTTTGCCAATAAAATTAACCTCAAATCCAGTCTTTGCAAACTTTTAAACCACATACTTTTGAACTATAGAGTTTATTTTTGTACTTTTTCAATCTTCACAATTTCGACGAGCCATAATGAACTGTCCCTAGCGGACATGCCTCCTCAATCGCACGGTAACCAGATTTAGACGTGTAGTGTCCATTCAGTATATAGCTCCAAACCAACGAATCTGCACACAAATGAAAGGGGATAATCATTCTACACACTATGACAGCCTCTACCTCCGATAACCACAATTCCACCTTACCCATGTCCTAAACTCGGGTTCCTAGGATAAATAATTCTGATACTGTAGCATTCTCATGTCCCGGAGCACACTGAGATACAATAAATCGATTAGTATTATCAGGTAACCATGAGTCCTTCCAAATCCTTACTATCTCCCCATTCCCTATCTGCCACCGCGCTTTAAAACATCTATACTACTCCTCCAAATATAACTAGGATTAGTGCCTAATTTGGATTCAAGAAGTAGTTCGAGGAAAATATATAGCTTTATAAATTCTACTTACTAGAGTGTTAAGATTAGCCAAAAATTTCCAACCTTGCTTGCTAAGCAGCGACAGATTAAAAGCATGTAGGTCCTCATACCCCAAGTCGCCCTTCTCCTTACCTTGACGGAGTCGAGACCATCGAACTAGTGAACACTATGAGATCCATCACTCTTCATACCCCACCAGAAGGACTTTATTATTTTTTGCAATTCATCACATGTCGCTAAGGGAAGAAGAAAAATACTCATACAAAATGTCGGGAGGGCTTATGGCAATGATATAAGTAACACTTCTTTCCGACATTTGACAGAAACCGATCACCCCAGTTGCTGCACCTTTTTCTGAATCTATCTGTGAAGAATTTGAAATATGTGTTTTGGACCGACCAATAAGAGACGACATTCCTAATTATGCCCTGTATCAAAGGGCATATAAACCCGGAGTAAATTTCGAATCGTTGTCCATTGGTGCTGAGGGACATTAGAGCTGAAAAAAATGTCGGACTTATTTAAGTTAATGGTCTGACCTGACGCTGCTTCATACTCCTCTAGAATTTGAACAATGATTGTGCTTTTTAATGCGGATGCCCCAAAGAATAGGAAGCTGTCATCTGTAAAGAATAAGTGAGATACATTCGGAGCCCCACTACAGATTCTGTAACCTTTGATACTACCCCCCACCTCTTTTTGAGAAATCATCCTAGAGAGAACTGATGCGAGCAAGATGGACAAGATTATGAGGCAGATCATTTATGGAAAAGAGCTACAAAGATCAAAGTTTCCACCAAGAATGGAAGGAAACAGCAAGAAATAATAGTTCACAAAGGATTCCTCGTGAACAGCTGCAGAGAAGTGCAAAATCACATATTTAGCAACAGAAACGGGTCGGACATACACGTTTCGGATAAACATGCGGGTCAAGCAGGAACCAATGGGAGAGTGAAACTTGGGAGACAGCTTTGGTGCACCAAGGTGAAATGGATGGTTGTGATGTAATGTTCTTTTTGTATTTTTGCTTTTGGTACCATTTTGCCCTTACTGTTTAGGGTTAAAACTTCATCCTATAAATAGTTTGTTTTGTGATAGCCGAAAGAGATGATTACCGGTAGCCACTCTTTTAGCTTTCTTTTCAAGTTTCTGTTTTTAGTTTTATTTTGGGCACGAACATCATGTTCACTCATGGAAATGAGTGAGCAGTTCACTTGTTGCCGGTCTAGCCAGCCATAAATGGTGATTATAAGTATTTCTTTTCTGTTAATGAAGCATCTTTATCAATGTATGGCTATTAAATGGTATATTGAATGGTTTTAGATAATGATCAAATCTAAATGCTAGTGATAAAGGATGACATGACCGTGCTCCTGATTCATGGAAACAGCCATTTGGTGCATATTGTTTTTGGACGGACATGAATATAACCATATGTTGAGGTTTCATTCATGAATGCTCCTAAATCGTAATGCTGGAATAACTTAGCTCAAGGACACTTAGCTAAGCATTATTCTTAGAATCTAGGGGAAAAGGGACACCTGACCTTAGTAACTTAAGAAGGAGAGACTAGGGGTGAGCATGGTCCGGTTTGGTCCAAAAACCGAATCAAACCGAATTGGATCGAACCAAATTACCTCTATTTTTTAAGACCAAACCAAACCAAATTATAATTCGGTTTGGTCTAGACCGAACCGAATTATTTTGGTCCGGTTCGGTTTGGTTCATGTTAGGACCAAAGAAAGCACTAGAAACCTACAACTACTTGTGTCTTGACTAACTAAATAATTATATAAAGACAATAATCATATAATTAGTTTTTCTTTTGTATATATAATTAGTTGAGAGGAAAAAAAACATATTTAATTGTTTTTTCTTTTCTATATATAATTAGTTAATTAATTTAAAACCTTAAAACTAAAAGTAGTATATATTGTATTTTGGTTTGGTTTGTTTGGTTTTGTTCGGTTTTGGACCAGACCAAACCAAACCAAACCGAACCGAAAACCAAACTAGCTTAAAAATTAGGACCGACCCAAACCAAATGATAATCCAGTCCGGCTTGGTTCGGTTTTTTCGGTCCGGTTTTTTCGGTCTTTGGGTTTTCGGTTCGGTTCTGCTCACCCCTAGGAGAGACTCAAGCCAAGAACCTTAAAGATGCCGGTGTTAATAGATTGGTTATACGAGCAATTGCCATTCGACATAGCGCTAGACCAGCAGCTGTTCTAACCTGATATTTGACTTAATTTATTCATGTTTTCTCACCTTATTACATGTTCACTACACCCACTTCAACTTTATTAGATCTAGTAATTAAGGTAACTATTCCTGATCTTAACTCAATACATGTGGAAATGACACTTGGTTTTGCCAACTACGATCGACCTAGTATACTTGCTAGAGTCCCATTTAAAAAGACCAAGAACCTTTGCACACATGATGAATAAGTGTGGAGATAGAGGGTCCCCTTATCGTATGCCCCGACTAGGCGTCACTAGTCCGACCAACTTCCCATTCACTCCAATTGAAACATTGACCATCCCATCGCTTTTTATGTTTATGTCTATTACGTATAGTCGGTACAATAGTATATACATTTGCTTCATGAATAACAGGTGCAGCAGGAGCAGATGCCATTACGTCAGCTTTCCTTGTGGTATGAAACAAGCCCTCAATCAGTCGGTCTGGATCTCAGGACACTGGTAATAATTTATATGTAATAATCGTCTGACAAATAGATTTTTTTTATTATATGCAAAAAGGATTATATTTTCTATCTAACACCACCGAGCGAGAAAATTCTAACAATAAAATTAATTGTTAGAAATAGTAGTTTAAAACGACAAATGAAATCAGAATAACAACAATACCAGTATAAAAAATATTATTAAATTGAAATTGCAGCAATATAAATGAAATTATGAAAAACCTAGACGAACGAACCAAAAGTCAAACAGAGTATTCCTATTTTGTTGTTAACTATTGTTCTTATAATATTTTTGTTTAAACAACTTGTAATTTTTCTGATTCTAACTTGGTTTGTTTGGAATTTTAGAAAAATAGATGGTTTATTTTACTAATTATCTTTTGACACGAGTTGGTGTATGTGTTAATTGAAGATGGATCTGGTTCTAAGAACACGGTCACTTTAGAGGCTTTAGGTCCACTTATAGTAATGGCAACGTCAATCAACCATAGTGAAAGACCGATTTTTTTTTACTAGAGTGGATTTTATGTCCCGGTAATAAAAAAAATATGTTTACTTTATGGTGATATGCAAAACTTTATATTTTTTACATTCTTATGCTTGGGGATTGATTTCCACAAAAAAAAATGTGAAAAATGTCATAAATTGGATAATCTGAGCAATAATGCTACCTAGTCGAGTTAGTCACTGATAGATGAGCATTAGTTAGATAGAATATATATTTTATGCAAGTCACTAGAAATGTCTGCAAATCAAATCGCCTTAAAATGAACGTATCAAAATGATGGAATAAAGCAAATGGCATATCTTTTCAAGAAGTCAACTATTAAAAAGTTTGAACTAAAGGAACATATGGTGAACATGAGGTACAAAAAGCTTATGGTATTTTACCCCTATTTTTTAGCGTGATTTACGAATTGATTTTGGATAAAATAAATAAGTTTAGTTACAAAAATAAAGTGTTTTTGATAAAATAAAGAAATAAAAATAAATCTCGTACTTTCAGTTTATTTTCCTCGTTTTGATTAGTTTTGGAAATAAAATCGTCAAGCTAACTCGGCTCTCAAGTTTTGTATTTCAGGTACGAGAAAGGAGCAAAAATCCACTCCATACGCGGGACGTATAATCCCCTACGCGGGGCGTGAAACATGGTGTCGGTAATGATTGCCTTATCCGCAGAAGCCATGTGGAACTGACTCAGCATACGCGGGGCGTATGCCACTCTACGCGGGGCGTATGCCACTCTACGCGGGGCGTATGCCACTCTACGCGGGGCGTATGACACATGTCAGAAATGATTGGCCTAATCCTGAAAGTCAGACTATATTGTCTCCCAGAGTCAACTCTCCTTACGCGGGGCGTACCACCATATACGCGGAGCGTAAAAGGCAGTTCTTCAACGTAAAAAGATCAGAGACTCTTTTACGCGGGGCGTACTTCAGCTACGCACGGCGTAAAAGCTCCAATTCAAGCAATAAAACTCTAGAGACTCAAACACGCGGGGCGTACAATCCTTTACGCAGGGCGTGCTTGAGACAACAAGACAACGAATTGGTCCACATGCAGGAGATTTCTGACGGAATGGGCATTTACGCGGGGCGTAGACCAATTTACGTGGGGCGTATCATGGGATTTCTGCACCAAATAATGTTGCTCCATACTGGTGCTTTGTGAAATTACAAACTTGCCCTTGCTTGATGTCTATAAATAAGAAGCTCTTGAACTTCATTAGACACCAATTACATACTAGAGAGCTACACTATACTCTTTTCTTTCCTTGAAATTTAGATTCAAATTTTGTAAGTTAAACTCTCCCCCTCGAGAGCTTGTTTGTTGTTCCGGCGTTCCATTGACGCTCCGTTCCACCATTCGTCACCAAGCTCGAGAGTTCCACCTCCACGACCTAAGAGACGGCTTTGAGTCCGGTTAGCTAGTTCCAAGGGCGGATTCTCCCTTTTTACTTGCTAATTAGCTTGTACTCTTCCTATGTACTAGGCTTGGTTGTATTTCATCTAATCACTTTCCATATTTATAATTTATGATTTATAATCTCTATTTCCCTTTATGTGTTAATGTTTATTGCTTGTTTTGATATTGATAATTGATTATTGTGTAGGAGAACGCGATTACCGCCCCCATTCGGGCTATCTTTAGGGAGTTATATAGGTGTTGCCTTACCGGAAGTGATAAACCGGAAACCGTAGGAATTGACAAGCCACGGAACTTACGGGCCCTAATTTCTAATTCCCTCGCATTAGACACGCCTTGACTAGGAATCACGTAGTCTAAGTGCTTCACGGGTCGGTCCTACTACACTTGGTCGTCTTTGCAAGAGTAAACTATTATCCGTATACATTTAGAGTCATTATTTATCATGGTTATAACTTATCATATTCATCCCACTTCATAGAGTTTTAGCTACATAAATCTGTGTCGCCAATAGTGAGGAATAGTGTGTAGTTGTGTCTTACTTAACCCAAAGTAATTACCGCTTAAATAACATACGAAACCGAGTCGTCTAATACTTGTAACTATAAATCTCGTGGATTCGATACCCGATCTTAATCGGATTATTACTTGATACGACGGGGTACACTTGCCCCTAAGTAGTGACGTCTAGTAGATATAAAGCACTTAGAAAGACCACATCCATATTCGTAGCGCAAACATCGTAATATACATTTTGTCGTAGAAAAGCACTACTAGCGACACGCTATCAAGTTTTTGGCGCCGTTGCCGGGGATTTATAATTTCCTACAATATTAGACAAAAACGTTTCATTGTTAGTTTAAGCATTCTTTTTTGTATAAATTGTTTATGTATACTCTTACTAACATTATTCTTTCTTGTTGATAATTCTTTTATACTTGTTTTACTTTATGCACACCCGATCTAAAAGTGATTCTCTTATTCCTACTGATCTTGAAATTGAACGTACTCTTTGTAGGATTCGAAAAGAGAGAATGGCAAATCTCAATGATGAAGCTAACCAGCCCGAGCTCAACCAAAGGGTGTCGGAACAACCCGTGAATAACGACCGCAATGGTGAAGGCAACGACACGCGTTCGATGTTGGAGATTCTTGCTCCACATCGTCTTGAAAACCACCACGAAATCGTTGCCCCCACCATTCCGGTCGACACATTTGAAATAAAGACTAGCATGATCCAATTAATCCAACAATTCGGTCAATTCGGAGGGGAACCCCATGAAAACCCTAACGAACACCTTGATAAATTTCTTATGTGTGCCGAAACTTCACGGCAAAATAATGTTCCAGTTGAGGCCGTCCAACTAAAACTATTTCCTTTTTCTTTGACAGGACAGGCATTGGAATGGTTGCACTCGTTAGAGACGGGATCGATCACATCATGGAATGAACTCGAGAAGGAATTCCTATCTTACTACTTCCCGCCCTCTAAAACGGTTAAATTGAGAAAAGATATCACTTCCTTTCGGCAACTTAGATACGAAGCCCTCCACTCAGCTTGGGCTAGGTTCCGAAAGCTGCTCCGAAGCTGTCCCCATCACGATATCCCTAAGCATGATTTAGTAAGTACTTTTTATCATGGTCTAACACCGACTAATCGTGCAACCGTTGATTCCGCCGCAGGTGGGGATTTGTTTCGCAAATCGGCAAGCAAGGCGTATGAGCTCATTCACGAATTAGCTAGGAAAAGCGTCCAATGGCAAGAAGATCGGCTTGCCGGACCCTCGCAACATCAAACTTTTGCCGTAGAAGACAAGGCTCCCACAATCTTCATGATCGAAATGAACAAGAAACTAGACGCCTTAATGGCGCAAATGAGCCTCCAAAATTCAGCACAAGTCTTAATGTGCTCTCACTGTGGTGGTGGCCACCAAGGTAAGGATTGTCAAGCCGGAAGCCCTTTTTCCGGTGACACCGAAAGCGTAAGTTATGTAGGGGGACAACAAAGGTATGATTCTCATTATAACTCCTATTCTAACACACATGCTTATCACCACCATAACAATAATAATTACGGAAGGAGGCTTCAACACATTCCATCTTATGATAACGAGCGGAATGTATTGAAGCCCCCATCCGAACCCCATGGTAAATTTGTGGAACAAGGGTTGGGCCAATTCCCTCATGACCAAGAAGGGAAAAAATCACAACCCCCTTGCAATGCGCAAGACGCAATGGTAATTGATCTCCTTAAAGAAATATCTTCCCGTCTTGCTAACAACGAAGCATTTTGCAGGGACTTGGGACAGCAAGTGGCCCAATTAAGTCGCCAACAACAAGGGAGACAACATGGGTCTCCCCCGACTAACACCGAACAAAACCCGAGACCAAAAGATTGGGAGACCGCACAAGCAATAACTCTCCATAGTGGTAAGGGCTTGGAACCACAGGTTCCAAAGGCGACTCCACCCGCTCCACAGGTAAGTAATGAACAGGAAGTGGTAAGCAACCCCGGTTCGGATCCAAAACCCTCAACTTCCTTGGATAAGAATAAAAATATGTGTGACCCAATTGGAGCTTACGTGCCGAAGCTCCCTTTTCCACAACGACTTAAAAAGGAAAAATTGGACCACCAATACGGCAAGTTTTTGGAAATCTTTAAAAAACTTCACATTAACATTCCACTTGCGGAAGCATTGGAGCAAATGCCCACATATGCGAAGTTTCTTAAAGAAATCCTCGCCAAAAAGAGGAAGTTGGATTATAATGAGACGGTAGCGCTCACGGAGGAATGCTCCGCGATTATAACGAACAAACTCCCACCTAAACTCAAGGATTTAGGTAGTTTTTCTATCCCTTGCACGATTGGTAATGTTGAGTTTAGGAGAGCTTTATGTGATTTAGGTGCTAGCATCAATCTAATGCCTTTATCTGTATTCAGGAAGCTCGGCTTGGGAGAACCTAAGCCTACCAATATGACGCTTCAGCTGGCCGATAGATCCATTGCCCGGCCAAAAGGAATTGTGGAGGATGTCTTAGTGAAAGTGGACAAGTTCATTTTCCCCGCCGATTTTGTAGTGCTCGATATGGCGGAAGACGATTCGGTACCGATCCTCCTAGGACGACCATTCCTTGCAACAGGTAGGACTCTCATTGACGTCCACGAAGGTAAGCTCATCCTACGGTTGCAAGACGAAGAGGTAGAATTTAACGTGTATAAAACCATGAAATTTCCATCCAATACCATGGCGGATTGTAATTCTGTAAATTTCGTGGACTCCATTGATCTTTTCGTTGAAGAATTTTATGATAGGTCTTCCGCGGGAACCTCTTCGGAAATGGATGGTATTGAGCATTTGGATGAGGAGCCATTGAACAAGCCGTTTGAATACTCCTCCGAAATAGAACGATGTCTGTTGGCAAGGAGCCGGTTTGAGGGTTTAGACCGGGATAGCAAAGAAAAGCCGAAGACCTCCCTTGAGGAACCTCCAACTTTGGAACTCAAACCCTTGCCTCCTAATTTAAAATACATATTTTTGCAACCTCCTAATTTCTTACCGGTTGTTATTTCTTCGCTTTTGACAGTGGAAATGGAGGAGGCGTTAATTGCGGTATTACAAAAACATAAAGGCGCATTTGGGTGGACCATTCACGACATAAAAGGGATCAGCCCCACCATTTGCACACACCGCATCTTTATGGAGGATAAAGTCAAGCCCTCCGTGCAGCCGCAACGACGGCTTAACCCCAATATGAAAGAGGTAGTGAAAGCCGAGGTAATCAAACTCCTCGATGCAGGTATAATCTTTCCTATCTCCGATAGTCCATGGGTTAGCCCGGTCCAATGTGTTCCCAAAAAGGGGGGCACAACGGTGACGAAAAATGATCAAGGGGAATTAATCCCCACACGGAAAGTAACCGGGTGGCGAGTATGCATTGATTATAGAAAACTTAACGAAGCCACCCGAAAATATCATTTTCCCCTGCCGTTCATCGACCAAATGTTGGAAAGAATGGCGGGTCATAAATTCTTTTGCACCCTCGATGGCTTATCCGGTTATATGCAAATTCCCGTCGATCCTTCGGATCAGGAAAAAACGACATTCACTTATCCGTATGGGACATTTCCATATAGGCGGATGCCATTTGGGCTTTGTAACGCCCCCGCCACCTTTCAAAGGTGCATGATGGCTATATTCTCCGAAATGAGTTAGGATTTCATGGAAGTCTTCATGGACGATTTTTCTGTTTTTGGGTCGTCCTTTGAAATTTGTTTAAGTAATCTTGATAAGGTCCTCCAACGTTGCGAAGACACTAACCTTGCGCTCAGTTGGGAAAAATGTCAATTTATGGTTCAAGATTGCATTGTTTTGGGACACAAGGTGTCCGGGGAGGGGATCGAGGTCGACCCGGCCAAGATCGAGGTAATTGAAAAACTACCTCCACCAATCAACGTTAAGGGAATTCGGAGTTTCTTGGGTCATGCAGGGTTCTATAGACGATTCATCAAGGATTTCTCTAAGATAGCAACCCCCTTGACCCAACTCCTTGCAAAGGATGTGGAATTTAGTTTTTCCCCCGAATGTTTACTTGCATTTAATACGCTAAAGGAAAAACTAGTTAATGCACCTATCATGGTGAAACCCAATTGGAACCTCCCCTTTGAACTCATGTGTGATGCGAGTGATTTGGCTGTAGGCGCTTGTTTGGGCCAACGGGTGGATAAACTCTTTCGCCCTATCTATTATGCGAGCAAAACGCTCAATGAGGCCCAACAAAACTATTCCATCACGGAAAAGGAGATGCTTGCCGTTGTTTTTGCTTTCGATAAATTTAGGTCATATCTTGTGTTATCCAAAATTATCGTATACACTGACCACGCAGCTCTCAAGTACTTGATGACTAAGCAGGATGCCAAACCACGCTTGATACGGTGGATCCTACTCCTACAAGAATTCGACATCGAGATCAAAGATAAAAAAGGAGTGGAGAATGTTGTGGCCGATCATCTCTCTCGCTTACAAGGCGAGCATGGCGAATCTTCGGAAGCTGTTGAGATTAAGGAGACCTTTCCCGACGAAGCACTCTACGCGGTAACATCTTTACCTTGGTATGCCGATATGGCAAACTACAAAGCTGGTAATATTCTTCCCCCGCACCTTACATATGAGCAGCGTAAGAAATTCTTTCACGATGCTAAGCATTATTTTTGGGAAGAACCCTATCTGTTCAAATCTTGTGTCGATAACATCATTCGTAGGTGTATACCGGAAGAAGAGGTTAATCATGTGTTACATATGTGTCATACCCAAGAGCCGGGGGGCCATTTTGGCCCTAGTCGGACTATGGCAAAAGTCTTACAATGTGGGTTTTATTGGCCTACTTTGTCCAAAGATTCCCAAGACTTCGTCAAATCATGTGACGCTTGTCAAAGGAGCGGAAACATTTCCCGAAAACACGAAATGCTCCAACAATGAATCTTAGTTTGCGAACTTTTTGACGTTTGGGGGATAGACTTCATGGGGCCTTTCCCTAAGTCGCATAACAACGCTTACATTCTTGTAGCGGTTGACTATGTCTCCAAATGGGTGGAGGCCGTTGCCTTACCTTCAAACGACTCTAAGGCGGTAGGGAAATTCATAAAGAAAAACATTTTCACTCGGTTCGGAACCCCTCGGACTATCATTAGCGACGGGGGTTCCCACTTTTGCAACCGACAATTCGATCAACTCTTACTTAAATATGGGGTTGCACACCGGGTCTCTACACCCTACCACCCGCAAACTAGTGGGCAAGTTGAGGTTTCTAACCGGGAGTTAAAACGTATTTTAGAAAAAACGGTTAGCTCCTCTAGAAAAGACTGGAGCTTGAAGCTCGATGATGCTCTTTGGGCTTACCGCACGGCGTTTAAGACGCCCATCGGGATGTCCCCTTATCGTCTAGTTTTTGGAAAATCATGCCATTTACCCGTGGAATTGGAACATAAAGGCTATTGGGCGCTGAAATTTTTAAATTTTGACATGCAGGCTGCGGGAGAACACCGCCTCCTCCAACTCAATACTCTTGATGAACTCCGCTTGGGGTCATACGAAAATGCCAAACTCTACAAAGAACGTACCAAGCGGTGGCACGACAAGCACATCCAAATTCGGGAGTTCAACAAGGGGGATCAAGTTCTCCTCTATAATTCTCGCCTCCGGTTATTTCCTGAAAAATTGAAAAGTCGGGGGTCGGGACCATACACCGTCATTAATGTGCACCCCTCCGGGGCATGCGAAATCCAAGGTTTCGACAATGCAACCCTACGAGTCAATGGCCACCGTCTAAAGATATACCACGGCGGCGTTTTTCCACAACAAGGCGAAACCACACTCCTCGCACCACCGTAAGCTTGCACATCGGAAAGGAAAGTCGAGCTACTCCGACTCTAAACGTAGCATTGGTTTGACTCTCTCAAATTCCCTGTATATATCTGTTCAATTTTCCCTTGTTTTCTTCGTTTCGCTTCCTAGCCACGGAAAGCCAAATCCCAATTCGACACAATATGCAGGGCGTCTTCCTATGCATGCCCCGCGTCTTTATGCCTCTGATCCAAAATTCTGCATGAGACACCTTTTACGCAGGGCGCACCCCCTCTTACGCCCCGCGTATAAGTTCCTTTCCGTGGTTCCTAAAGTTCAGAACCTCAAACACGCGGGGCGTCCCCTATTGCGCCCCGCGTATTTGAGTCTCTGACTCCACAAAGCATAAACACACCGACTTACGTGGGGCGCCCTCCCTATTGCGCCCCGCGTACTTGTGTCTCTGCCCAAATAAAGAATTTAAACGCCACCCTACGCGGAGCGCCCCCCCTGGGCACGCCTCGCGTAGGGCCCCTGGCCACTTAGGGCCTCCTTCTTTCCCTTCCTTAGCTTTATTTTGGTTTTTGTTCTAGTTTCTTTTTGCGACGCCCTTGGAATCGGTGTCATTTTAAATAACGCGGAGTGACGTGCAACCCCGCACTTAACGTTTGTTTTGCACTACCAAAAACAAAAATAAAAATTTAATAACAAAATAGTTAAACTAATTTATTTACTCTTTTAAATTTTCCCGACATGCTATCCCTCCCTCGGAAATTAATTAAAGTCCCGTTATTTGTCATCAAAAATAAAAGTGTCGGAACATAAAGGAATGATTCGATTAAGAAATTTTAGTCTTGATCTTAAAGTTAGGGAATTTGTGCAAAACTTAGGATTCGTACTAAACTAAGGCATTGAGTCTTAAACCCGAATGTTATCTCCATAATGAACTTTGAAAAGGCAATAAAAACGGGATAGTTGAGAATTTAGTGAAGACTTGATAGTACACAATTTAAACCCGAATCTTTGTGAGGTATTTTGAGCCTAAAAGAGTTCGTACGAGAACTCTAATTCTTTCACACTTTTTCGAGAGCTTTGACTTCACTCAACTCATAGAATTTGCATCAAATACCGGGTTAAGTACACTTATTATGGTAAAAAGGCAATAGATGATAAACCGAACCCACTTAGGCTAATTTTTCTTAATTTATTTTTCTCGTTTTCATTAAACATTAGGAAACCCCCTCGAGCCTATTAACCAACTTTTTTGTTAATACCCTCTTAACATCTAACCCTTTTTCCTCTTGTTCAATTACCGACATAATCAAGTTGCACCCGAATTACCCGAAATGAGTCACGGCCTTAGCAAATGAGCACCATTAGTTCTCGAAATATTGTTTTTGTGCCTCTGTCAAAACAAAGGATACAATAAAAAATAAAAAGGCATTCTCAAGCTCCACCCGAGCAATTTTGAAGTAAATTTTGTAAAATTCGCCAAGGCCAAAATGAGCAATGATACGGTGCAATCACAAAACGGTATTTTTGAACTCGAGTTTCTTTAAACTGACCACTAAAGTAGCCATCCATATTACAACCCCCCTCCGGGTTCATTTTTAATATTGCCTAACCATATTTTAGGAGGAAAAGCCCGGATAAAAATGCAAATTCAACATGATCTCGAGTAAGTGCAAAGAAGAGCGATAAAACACTGACCCACCTAAAATTGAGCGTAAGAGCGAAATCCCTTGGTGAGGTACTATCGGGTTCTCAAAAGATAATCAACCCCCGTTAATATTGCCTATTAAATCTTGATCATGGAGGTTTCAAACAAGTTTTTGTACTCAATTGTTTGCGTAGGTACTTACCGAAACCTTTGCACAAAACCATAACTTTGAAATCACGCACTTGGCAAAACCAACCTTCGGTTTGTTTCCTAATTTTCTCAATCCTTTGTCTTTCGATTTCTTTTACTTGAGGACAAGTAAAACTTTAAAGTCCGAGGAGGTTTGATAGGGGTATTTTACCCCTATCTTTTAGCGTGATTTACGGATTGATTTTGGATAAAATAAATAATTTTAGTTAAAAAAATAAAGTGTTTTTGATAAAATAAAGAAATAAAAATAAATCTCGTACTTTCAGTTTATTTTCCTCGTTTTGATTAGTTTTGGAAATAAAATCGTCAAGCTAACTCGACTCTCAAGTTTTGTATTTCAGGTACGAGAAAGGAGCAAAAATCCACTCCATACGCGGGGCGTCTAATCCCCTACGCGGGGCGTGAAACATGGTGTCGGTAATGATTGCCTTATCCGCAGAAGCCATGTGGAACTGACTCAGCATACGCGGGGCGTATGCCACTCTACGCGGGGCGTATGACACATGTCGGAAATGATTGGCCTAATCCTGAAAGTCAGACTGCATTGTCTCCCAGAGTCAACTCTCCTTACGCGGGGCGTACCACCATATATACGGAGCGTAAAAGGCAGTTCTTCAACGTAAAAAGATCAGAGACTCTTTTACGTGGGGCGTACTTCAGCTACGCACGGCGTAAAAGCTCCAATTCAAGCAATAAAACTCCAGAGACTCAAACACGCGGGGCGTACAATCCTTTACGCAGGGCGTGCTTGAGACAAAAAGACAACGAATTGGTCCACATGCAGGAGATTTCTGACGGAATAGGCATTTACGCGGGGCGTAGACCAATTTACGCGGGGCGTATCATGTGATTTCTGCACCAAATAATGTTGCTTCATACTTGTGCTTTGTGAAATTATAAACTTGCCCTTGCTTGATGTCTATAAATAAGAAGCTCTTGAACTTCATTAGACACCAATTACATACTAGAGAGCTACACTATACTCTTTTCTTTCCTTGTAATTTAGATTCAAATTTTGTAAGTTAAACTCTCCCCCTCGAGAGCTTGTTTGTTGTTCCGGCGTTCCATTGACGCTCCGTTCCACCATTCGTCACCAAGCTCGAGAGTTCCACCTCCACGACCTAGGAGACGGCTTTGAGTCCGGTTAGCTAGTTCCAAGGGCGGATTCTCCCTTTTTACTTGCTAATTAGCTTGTACTCTTCCTATGTACTAGGCTTGGTTGTATTTCATCTAATCACTTTCCATATTTATAATTTATGATTTATAATCTCTATTTCCCTTTATGTGTTAATGTTTATTGCTTGTTTTGATATTGATAATTGATTATTGTGTAGGAGAACGCGATTACCGCCGCCATTCGGGCTATCTTTAGGGAGTTATATAGGTGTTGCCTTACCGGAAGTGATAAACCGGAAACCGTAGGAATTGACAAGCCACGGAACTTACGGGCCCTAATTTCTAATTCCCCCGCATTAGACACGCATTGACTAGGAATCACGTAGTCTAAGTGCTTCACGGGTCGGTCCTACTACACTTGGTCGTCTTTGCAAGAGTAAACTATTATCCATATACATTTAGAGTCATTATTTATCATGGTTATAACTTATCATATTCATCCCACTTCATAGAGTTTTAGCTACATAAATCTGTGTCGCCAATAGTGAGGAATAGTGTGTAGTTGTGTCTTACTTAACCCAAAGTAATTACCACTTAAATAACATACGAAACCGAGTCGTCTAATACTTGTAACTATAAATCTCGTGGATTCGATACCCGGTCTTAACCAGGTTATTACTTGATACGACGGGGTACACTTGCCCCTAAGTAGTGACGTCTAGTAGATATAAAGCACTTAGAAAGACCACATCCATATTCGTAGCGCAAACATCGTAATATACATTTTGTCGTAGAAAAGCACTAATAGCGACACGCTATCAAGTTTTTGGCGCCGTTGCCGGGGATTTATAATTTCCTACAATATTAGACAAAAACGTTTCATTGTTAGTTTAAGCATTCTTTTTTGTATAAATTGTTTATATATACTCTTACTAACATTATTCTTTCTTGTTGATAATTCTTTTATACTTGTTTTACTTTATGCACACCCGATCTAAAAGTGATTCTCTTATTCCTACTGATCTTGAAATTGAACGTACTCTTTGTAGGATTCGAAAAGAGAGAATGGCAAATCTCAATGATGAAGCTAACCAGCCCGAGCTCAACCAAAGGGTGCCGGAACAACCCGTGAATAACGACCGCAATGGTGAAGGCAACGACACGCGTTCGATGTTGGAGATTCTTGCTCCACATTTGTCTAGTAGATATAAAGCACTTAGAAAGACCACATCCATATTCGTAGCGCAAACATCGTAATATACATTTTGTCGTAGAAAAGCACTACTAGCGACACGCTATCAGTGTACAACCTTTAATTTTGCACACTAAAATGTACAAACTTCAGGTGACCTCCCACTAAAGTGTACACCCGGTTATTATGACCGGTCAACGAAGGTCAACACTGCCACGTCATCATATTACCCTTCCAGCTTATTAAAAACGTGTCCCACCTAATGTGAAAAGACTTTTATACCCCTTTCTTATTTCCTTCCAAATTAATATTGGGAACTGTTTGCTCTTCTCCTAAAAAACGAACAGACTCCATTTCCTCTCTCTCTCTCTATCAACTCATCGTCTTCCTTCATCTTATATTTCTCTTCTTTTCTCGACTGCGATTAGAAAACCCTAGAACAAAGCGGTAGAAAAAATGCAGAAATTGCAAAGCTTTTGGCGATTCATCGTTACCTGTGGGACAATTGAATCCAAATATCGTGCATGTAAGTGAACTCGTCGATAATGGCGTCTGCATCTTAAGGTTTCTCATGTTGAAAATAATCGTTATCTTGGGGTTACAGAGTTTTTTTTTTAGGATTTTCCCAAATTTAAAATTTGTCTTCTTTATATAGGAATAGTACAGGCAAAAGGTGGAGTTAAATACCATGTGTGCTTTGTTGGGTTTTGCGATGCGCAGGTCCATGTGAGTATTATGACTCGACGTAGGAAAACTTCTTATTTTACGCGGACCAGCAGACATAAAGGAACAACAATGTCTGCAATAAACAGACCATGTGAGTATAATAATGTAAAGTTTTTGTAGTTAAGTGGTAGGGTATTTGGGGTAATTGTTTAATAATGGCATGCCTCTATTTGGAAAGTGAATTAATTTATGTGTTTTGTTTGTTAGGTCAAAGTTGTAAAGGTTGTAAAGGATGTCATGTACTTTGTTATTGAATTGTGAATTTATTATTCTAGGAAAGCAGTTATTTTGTTAACTGTATGTGAGTATTTATTTATTTTAATGCAGATCCTGAAGATGGATATTTCTATGTCATTTTATATTACAATGGCCATATGAATAGGCATGGATATGTTGGGGGAGATGTATATATATGGCCTGATGCACATTGGGATACATTGTCTGTTCTTGGGATAGTAGCTAAGGTGGTTAGTTTAGATTGTATTGGCCACTTCCAATATTATTGGATGCAGTATGATGGAGAAATTACTACGAGTTTGAAACATCTAGGATCAGATGATGATGTATATCGTATGGCACTGGCTGGTGTATAATATGGCGAGATACATATCTTTGTGAAGCCATTGACTAGAGAGGACATAGTCATTGAAGAAGCTTATGTGCCAATCGGAGTTGTGCTGGAAGAGATAGACGATGGAAAAGAATGTACTGATGTTAGGAAGAAGGGTAAAGGAAAAAAGAAAGTGGCATGGGGTTTATTGTGTCATGGTTATAAGGGAGAAGCTAGTGCAAGTGATAATGTGGGAGGTGGTGAAGCTGTTGGGATTGAGGGCATAGTAGAAGATGATCATGTTAGGATTGAGAACATAGGAGGGGCTGAAGATGGTGGTATTGATATGAGAGAAGATGAAGCCGTGGGGATTGAAAATATGGGAGGGGCTGAAGCTGTAGGGAATGAGAACATGGGAGGGGCTGAAGATGTAGGGAATGAGAATATGGGAGGGGCTGAAGATGTAGGGAATGAGAATGTGGGAGGTGCTGAAGATGTGGGGGATGAGAATATGAGATGGGCTGAAGATGTAGGGTATGAGAATGTGGGAGGTGCTGAAGATATGAGGGTTGAGAATATGGGAGAAGGTGAAGCTGTTGGGCTTGATAATATGGGAGAAGGTGATCATGGTTGGTTTAAGAATATGGTGGAAGAGGATCAAGTAGGGTTGGATAACATGAGGGCAGATGATCCTACTGTTGGGTTTGAGTACATGGGGGCAGATGATCGTGTTGATGCTGGGTATAGTGGAGACGGTGAAGCAGAAGATGGTATTGAAGAGAATGTTGGTAATAGGGAAGAGGCATCAGCACAAGAAGCAAGTACTTCATAAGCACCAGCCCCCGATGCAGAGCTAGAGTTTGTTGATCCAGACTACGTACTTGAAGATGACGATGCAGATTTGGTTGAGGGTGTTGAGAATACTCGGAGTGGAAGACTAAAGACTAGAGTTGAGGTTAGGAGTAATGGTGTTGATCCAAGCACCAATTTCGAAGTACACGATAATTCATCAGAATATGCAGATTCTTATGCATTGTATTCTAAGCAAGATTCTGAAAATTAAGGTAGGAGGCCTATGTACCTAGAATTGAATTTAGAGAGGGATATGGCAGACCCCACTTTTTAGATTGGGATGCTTTTTAATAACGGCGAAGAGTTCAAATAAGCTTGCAGGCAGCATGGAATTAAAAATAGGTTTCAGCTTTGGTTTCCCTTAAATACCCCAATCAAGATTGAAGCAGTGTGCAAAGGAATGGTGGGTGGGAAAGAGAAGTGTCCATAGAGAGCATATGCTTCTAGAGTAGACAGAAAGGACAAAACCAACCAGACAATGCAGTTGAAGAGTGGGTCTTTCAAACACCAATGCAGCAAGGTGCATAAAAACTTTCATATGACTTACAAGTGGATAGGTAAGAAGTACTTAAAGAGTTTTAGAAGTGATGTTGATTGGAAAGTTGAGGCTATGATGGATGATATATCAAGAGTGATGTCACTCACAGTTGGTAGCTTATAGAGCAAAGTGTTATGCCTTGAAGATCATACATGGTGATGAAAGGAGCCAGTACGACAACATTTACAAGTATTGATAAATTTTATTGCTCACTTAATATTATAACTTGAATTGTGCACTAACTATTGTAATTGTTATTGTTTACTACTAAGCAGATATAGAGCTGAGATATTAAAATCAAATCCTAGCAGTACAGTTATGGGCAGATGGAAGGACACCAAGTTTGTGGGAATATATGTATGTTTGAGTGCACTCAAGTCAGCATTCAAGGCAGGATGCAGAAAACTCATATCACTTGATGGCTGCTGGTTGAAGGGGTTGTATGGAGGCCAATTGTTGTCTACTATGGGCATAGATCCCAATGACTGTATATTCCTCATAACATATGCAATGGTGGAGACAGAGAGTAAAGAAACATGGACATGGTTTCTGGAATTACTAGCTGATGATTTGGAAATCAATAACAGTAGCCAGTGGACATTCATGTCTGGCAAACAAAAGGTAACTAACTCATAACATTGGTATGTGGTCAACAAGATTGATGATGGTTCATATTTAACATACTTGGTGCTTTGACAGGGGCTGATTGGAAAAGTTGAGATGCTATTCCCTGAAGCAGAGCATAGGTTATGTGTACGTCATATGTACACCAATTTCAGGACAAAATTCAAGGAGAAAGAGTTAAAAGATCTTCTGTGGAGTGCTACAAAGGCACCATACTTGGCCAAACATGTGGAATGGCTGGATAAATAGAAGCAATTTCACCTGAAGCCAGAGAATGGTTAAGACAGAGGCCAAGTGAGCATTGGTCAAGGTCTTGCTTCTCATCAAGGTATTAGAATGCACATGTATTAATTGTTACTGCTATAATATTTAACTATGTCTAATTGTGTAATTGTGCATTGGCAGGGTGCAATGTGATATGCTATTGAACAATTTATGTGAATGTTTCAATAAGTATATACTTGATACAAGAAACAAGGGCATCATTACAATGTTTGAGATGATTAAAGTAAAGCTTATGAAAAGAAATAAGAGCAAAGTTGAGTTGATGAGGAGGATTAACAGAAGATATTGTCTGAAGATATTGAAAAAACTAGAAGCAAACAAAGATAGGCGAGACATTTTAAGGCAACCTTCTCTAGTGAGCAGCATGTTGTGAACTTGGATGATCGTGAATGCAGTTGCAGAAGATGGCAGTTAACAGGTATACTTTATTGCCATGGATGTGCTGCCATAATTGCACAGAATGATGATGCAGAGAACTTTGTAGCAGATTGCTACTCAGTTGAGACATATTTGAATGTATATTTACAATTTTTAGAGTTATGTGTGTGAATGCTTACAATATAATTTATATGACAGTGTTGGCTACTTTGTGGTTCAGGTGTACAGCTTTATAATTGAGCCAACTAATGGCATGGACATGTGGCCAGAAGTAGATTCAAGAGTACCAACTGAACCCCCATCCCTATTTAGAACAAAGCGTGGAAGAAAACAGAAAGCAAGGAGGAAAGAAGCAGAAGAATTAGAGAAGGCAGCAAGGAAGGGCAAATTGAGTAGAAAGGGGAACATGTACATGACATGTATGAAATGCGGGGGTAAGGGTCATAACAAGAGGACATGTACATCTCAAGGACATTCATCAAGTGCCCCGCAGGTAAAGGTTATGGAAATGCTATTGAATTGTGATTGAATTTTGATTAAATTGTGAATTGAATTGTGGATTGAATTGCTATTGAATTGCTAGTGAGTTGTGATTGAATTGCTATTGAATTTTCTTCAGCCAAAGAGGGCAAGAACCAGCACAAACATACCGTCCAATGTGACTAGCCCAGCTGCACAACCAACCACTGTTCGTTGGATGATGGATGTAAGTGTAACTCCTATTCAATGAATGTGTTATATGATGTAAAATTTATGCTGCATTTTGTTAAGAGGCCGATGTTATTAAAATGCTTATTGTAGGGTAACTAATGATTCAAGCAGAAGACCATGAATAAGAAGTTCACAAAGGCCATGGCGTTGACTGTGTGTAACTGTGTATTCTGAAACATGTTTTTGGCGTGTTCTTGCACATGTTTTTGGTGTTCTGGCACATGTTTTTGATATGTTCTGTAAATTTTTGAGACCCGTTTTTATATGGCATGTGTATACCCAAAGTGATGTTTTCCTTATGCCTTTGTAAATCTTTGGAACACATTTTGCCTGTGGTATGTATATACCTAAAGTAATCTCTGTTTTTTTTATCAATGAAAGCACATGTTTGTTGGAACATATTATTGTTTGCTCACACTCAAAAGAGAAGTGTTGTTTTTAAGCACGTATAATTATATTACATAATGCCCTATAATAGTGCCCACAAAATAATGCACAAGGTAACTAGAACCTATAATTCAGAAAATAATGCACAAAATAATGCACCAAATAACCATTCTTTTCATACCATAATGAGAATTTGTTTACATTGAAATAGAACCTAAAACGCACAAAATAATGCACCTAAAACCATAATTTCTATCTAACCCAACAATATTTTAGAAATACTACAACCAAGCAAAACAACACAAAAAATCCCAACCCAGTTGCACAATTGTCCTCTCTTGCTATCTTTCTCATTTCTCTCCTTCTGAATTAGTGTCACTCCTTCCTCTGTTTCTCTTTCCATTGCCATGTCATTATCATTGTTTCGTTCTCTTTCACATTTCTTCAATCTCTCACATTCTTTCTCAATTTTATCTAACTTCCTCAGTAATCCAAAGATGACAGATTTTGCCATTTCGTTCATTGGAGGATCCATCCACTCAAAGAATTTACATGCGTTTCGAGTCTGGTACAGAGAAAAAAAATTAACAGACCACAGAGGACGACGCAAATTTTTGTTTGACAACTGACTTACCCCAAAATTCTTACAGTTGAAATATCTTCTCCCTGGGTTTGAATCGCTCCAAGACGTTGAGAGAGGTGCTTGGATTCTGCAGTGGCAAATCCATCCTCCCCCAAAGTTCTGTACATTTTGCGCAGAGGATGAAGAAGGCATCTTGGGTCTTTTTTTTGGGTTTCGTAGCATATTGCCCTTGCGTTGCGTGTTTTACAGGTGAACCCCCACGATTTTTGAAGATTAGGGTTTTTTCATTTTGTTGCAGTTCTCGCGATGAAGAACCATGGATAAACAAGGAAGACGTAATGCTAGTTGAAATAGGAGAGAGGAGAGATAATTCATATGTTTTAAAATTTTTTTTGAGGGAAATAAGAAAGGGGTATAAAAGTCTTTTCGCATTGGATGGGACACGTTTTTAATAAGCTGGAAGGGTAATATGATGACGTGGCAGCGTTGACCTTCGTTGACCGGTCATAATAACCGGGTGTACACTTTAGTGGGAGGTCACCTGAATTTTGTACACTTTAGCGTGCAAAATTAAAGGTTGTACACCAAAGTGTGATAACATGTAAAGGTTGTACACCACGTATGTAATTTACCCCGAATGAAACTAATGAGACTTAATTCTCTAAAACTCTTGCAGAACCATGAGATATTCATGACTATAACGAACATAACCATAAAAACCAAAAATCGTGTTATGTTGGTATTTCTGTGAAGTATATCATCGTTTATTCAAACGGTAGAATTGTTAAAGAGCATTGCGTCTACTAGTCAGTCAGTAAAGTAAATATATTTTCACAAGGGAATGTTCAAGGGTTGTTGCCTACCTATCCTATATGGATATTGTCTATAGAAAGTTATCATCACATTGAATTTTGTCACTTTTAATTTTATTCATGTGGGTTTGATAAGAGTGTGATTAAATTGGTTTTAGTTTTTATTTAAAGAAAGAAAAAGGAGAAAAACGATTTAGAAACCACTTAGGATAAACTTTTAAAACATTGGAATGTGATGTTTATCCCAATGTTATGAGAGTAGGACCGAACATCAAGCTGGATTTATAGAGTAGTCACGGGTCATTTGAACGGATCAGATGACTCAGATGGCTCAGATTAGTCAATCAGATGTGGTGTCTCAAAATTTGCTTAAATATATCAATAGTGTCATCAATTTGTTTAAAACATAATTACCTAAACACTTAATTGTAAAAATAAAATAAAATAAGCTGTATCTAGAAGGTATATTGTATGTATATTTGAAAAATCAAACGAGAAGTCAGGGTATAAGATTGTAATATTATAGGGTATAAAATTTATAATTGAACAAGTAAGAACTTCATTTTTTATATGTTTTAATCTATTATATGAACTATGTAATAACATTTTAAATCGTATGCAACACACTTTTCACATATAGCTTACTTCTTTATAACCGAGTGATTAATTCACTATATTTAAAACAAGTTGAATTGGCTTCACAATATTTTGAGTAAATTGAAGGAGCTGTTGAGATGTTTTGAAACTTCAAGTACTCAATCAATATCTTTTATAAAATTTCATGTACATGTGATGATTAAGACAAAACTAAAAGAAGAAGAGAAAGAAAACCTGTAGAGCTGCAAGTTGCCAAGAGAGTTTATGGCCTGACATAATTTTGGAAACATATAATGTCAAAAATATGTACTAGCCTATAATTCAGTGATATTTCCGGACACTAGTGAAATTCCTGAGTCTAACTTAAAAAAAAAAAAAAATCTTGTTACAATATTATAAGGATAAAGCGTAAAAATACAACCATGTTTATATTTCGAAACAATTTTACTCTTAATATTTAAAATTATATAATTTTACTCTTATCATTAACAGTCAAGAGTCATTTTATAAGTTGGTTCAATTTTAGCATCGTTATAAAACACAGATATTTTGTTCTTTATTCTATATTAATTACATATCAGTTGATTATAAATCAAGCGAAATATTTGAATTTTTGTTTATCCAACTCGTACAAAATACAATATATTTTCTTAATTTTTTTTATGCTTTTCACATCTAATCATATTTTGTGATCTGTTACGAATTAGTGATAAAATGACGTATATATAAAGTGTAGACGACAAGATTCACGATCGAGAAGGCAGTTGGATGAATTTTTCTCAAATTGACTCAACTTGTCAATATTAGGATAAAATTGCTCTTAACCGCTAATATTAGATATAAAATTGCACAATTTTAAATATGCAGAGATAAAATTGCTTATGAATGTCAACGCTTAATGTGTAATGAAAAACATGTTCACTCAGAGCAACTCTCGTAGTAATAAAATGGGACCAATCTGTAATTTTCTAGAAACTTGCAGGAAGAGAAGGATATACACGTGGGTTGTCTGGCGAATGGAGAAGAAACGATGACTTTCAATCATACAAATGGCGCGTGTTTGCGTAACTGTTCAAGAAAAAAAAATGTTTTTGATGTGGATCCTTTAACTAATTTAATTTCTGTGCATTCCACTGTGATATTGATTGATTTTTTTTTTTTAATACCATCGGATCTCATACGCATAGCGTCTCAAAAGGATCACTTACACTCTTATCAATGCCGCAAATGTCTTCAGTGGTGGAATCAGAATCCAAACTAAGTCGGGATTTAAATATTTAATAATATATTTTTATAACGTTAAAAATATTATATTACATAAAATTCAATAATTTTTAATACAATAATTTGGGAGTTAATTTTAACCGTACGGTTGACAGTAAATTTTCAAAGTCCAGTCCATTAGGGCTGGATAAATTTTTTTTAGCCTCTAACGCGTTAAAACTATAAAAATATCGACATTGAACTAGTAGAAAATTAAATATGTTTATTTTTTTAATGATAAAGACATAATAAAAATAAATATTAAATATGTTTACTTTTTTTTTTAATAATAAAGACATAATAAAAATAAAAATTAAATATGTTTATTTTTTTAATGGTAAAGACATATTATTGTGTTAAAAATTATTGAATTTTATGTAATATAATATTTTTAACGTTATAAAAATATATTATTAAATATTTAAATCCCGACTTAGTTTGGATTCTGATTTTCTACCAAAAAAAAAATGAATTCAAAATGTTATTAAAATAAAAATAAAAAGTCTATTTAAATTAATTAATAATGGTAATATGTTTTTGTTATGGCTGTCTCTGGTTTGCCTAAAGCTACCATTGCTCCTTCCTCGATTTGGTCTTCCTGTAAGATTGTTTATTCATCCATTTGGGACCAGACCTTTTGGTGGATTGGTCAGTCTTCATCACTCAATTTCTGGACTGATCGGTGGATCATTCCATCGGTGGCGGACAGATTGGGTCTTGATCACCAGGATAAGCGTTCACGTTTTAATTCTGTTGATGATTTTTTGGTCAATTCGGATTGGCTTCGCTTAGGCACTCTGCCTTCGGGTGTTCATAACAGTATTCGATCTATTCACAGGGGTAGAGATGATTTTGATTTATGCGTTTGGCAGCCCTCTACGAAGGGTATTTTCTCTGCCAAAGAGTACTATTCGATTATCAGTCCTCGTTCCCACTCGATGGACTGGTATAAATTTGTTTGGAATGCTCACACTCCCCCTTCTCGCTCCTTCACATCCTGGAGAGTTTTGCATGGAAGGGTTCCGACTCATGACCTTCTGCAGCGTCTAGGCTTCTCTTTTGCCTCTCGTTGCGTTCTTTGTGGTAGGGATGCTGAGTCCATTAACCACTTATTCATTAGATGTTCTTTTGCAGATTCTCTGTGGAGGGCCATTGAGATTCATTTTGCCTGCGCTTTACCTCGTCATTCCCGATTCATCCACTTCTTTAGCTCTCTCCGTAGTATTCATTTTGGCTCACATGTGTCGATGATCTGGCGTGTTGCCGCTGTCTCTTGTATCTGGTTAATCTGGCATTGCAGGAATGAAGCAACCTTTAAGGAAGTTTCTCCTTCTATTCAACACTCGAAGATCACCCTATTTCGAATGATTCGAGAGTCATTGGCCTCTTCTAAAGGTTTTTGCTCTTCGAGGAGAGATGCTGATATCTTATCCCATCTTCTGGCCTCTCCTAGGCCACCTCCGGCTCCCAACATTATTCCAGTTCATTGGCTTAAACCTCCTCCGGGTTGGGTTAAAGTCAATGTGGACGGATCTGCTTTTGGTACTCCTGGTGAGGCGGGAGCGGGCGGTATCTTTCGTAATTATCGAGGCTTTTCCAAAGGTTGCTTTGCTTTTTCTACTCCTCCTTCTTTTGCTTACATGGCTGAGTTGAGAGCTGCTATATTTGCAATTGAACTTGCTTAGGAGAAAAATTGGCATCAGCTCTGGGTTGAGTCAGACTCCATGTACGTAGTTAATCTACTTCGTCTTCGTTCCATGGATGTTCCTTGGAGTATTCGACAAGAATGGTTGCATTGTCTCGACATTTGTTCTAGGATGAATATTATTTTTACACATATCTTTAGGGAAGGAAATCGTGTTGCTGATGCTTTGGCAAAATTTGGAGTCCCTTCCTCGGTGATCAATTGGTGGCCTTCAGCTCTTGCTTTTTGTCACAGGTTTATCAATGATGACATATGTAATTTTTTTCATTTGCGTTTTTCTTGACCTTTCCTAAACTTTTCTCCTTCCCCCTTCTTCTTGTTTGTTCTCCTTCCTCTTCTCTTGTTCAAACACTCATCTTTTCTTTTTTAATATATTGCGGGTTTGACAGTTCTTGGGTCATGGGTGCTTTCCCGCTCAAGGTCTGTCTCGTCCCAATTTCTATCAAAAAAAATGGTAATATGTTTTTGTAATTATTGAAAAATAAAATTAAAATAAATAAAAACTTTTTAAAAGAAAATGAGGTTGAAAGGAGTTGAACATAGGACATCTCAAATAAAAATAAACATCCTTAATTATCTCATCTACCTTTAAACATTGAAATAATACTACATATAGTCAATATAATTCTCATCAAAATATTATAAGACACCATTACTATTTTTTTTTCTCAATTCTCCGGCAACCTGCAGTGGCTCGAGCCGCCCCCCCTCCCCTTTGTTCCGCCCCTGACGACGACCACCAATGTCGGTACATGCGGTTCTAGTAACATCTTGGCGAGTCAAATTTGACTGCTAACTTTTTTTAAAAGTATAGATTTAATTCTAACATATAAAATTATTTAAATCTAACTCTAGTATTTTCAAGAAAAATCAATTTCAGCTATACATTAGTAAAAATTTGAAAAAACTAGTTTAACTGTTATTAACTGTTACATCGAATATTGCAAATCTCAATTGTGTCTAAAATATTTAATATGCTAATAAACAATTAGAAAAAAAAAACTTATTAAAATGCTGATAACAAGTCTGTCACCTATAAGTTAATAACAACTTTTTTTGGCAAAGTGTCTAAAATATTTAATGTGCTATTAATATAATTAAAAATAATCAACCAAAAATGTATAGAACTGATTCAGTTTAACGAAAACTTTGTTTAAAAGATTTCATATGACAGTTAAATAACATTCAAAATAATTTTTTAAAATTTTCGATAATGTAAAACTAATATCTATCTTATTTGAAAACGTTACGATTAAATTTAAATTATTTCATACATTACACATCTACCTTTCACCAAAACGTTTGACCAAATTTGACCTTTATCCTAATTAAATATAAAATGGGACACTTATTGATTCGTTGCAGTAGATTCATGGTATAGCCTCTGTGACCATCCTACAACAAAATGAAGGCTAATACATCATACATCTCTCTAAAATTTGTCTACAAAATTTGATTGCAATCAAAATATGTGATTGTGATTGGGAGATAAAATATATCAATGTTCTCATCAATTTGTTTAAAATAGAATTAACTAATCATTTGATTGAAAAAAAAATATTGCATCTAGAAGGTGTATTGTATGCGAATTAAAAAAGTTAATGAATCGAAATCGGGTATGAGATTCTAATATTATAGAGGATAAAATTTACAATTGAATAAGTAAGAATTTCCTTTTTATATGTTTTAATCTATTACGTGAATTATGTAATAAGATTTTAAGTCGTATGCAATACATTTTCTGTATGTAGCTTACTTCTTTACAACCGAATGATTAATTGACTATATGTAAAGCAAGTTGAATGGGCTTCAGGATATTTTAAGTAAATTGGAGGAGCAATCGGGATCTTTTGAAGCTTCAAGTAATCAATCATTTTTTTTGTTTTTTTAGAAAATTACATGTACATTAATATAAGATGATTAAGACAAAACTAAAAGAAGGGTTAATACATCATTTGACCCTTGAACTTGTTTTAAGAGTTTGATTGGCTTCCTAAATTTTCAAAATATCTCGATAGCTCTCTGAACTTGCATAAAATGTTCAGTTAGCTCCCTAAACTTGTGTAAAATATAACTAATTAATCACTCAGCTGTAAAAATGTAAGTTAAACGTAGAATCAGGCCCGTTCCTGAGCATGGACAGGAGGGGCACCTGCCCAGAGCCCATGGATGAAAGGGGCCCAATTATAGTAATGTATGGTACTATTATAGGCTTTTAAACTATACTTGATTAAATACAAAAAGAAAATATACTTCGATTAAAAACGTTGTTATAAGATTCTTTCCAAATTAAAAATCTTGGCATTAGATTAATTTAAAAAAGAAATTATACTTGATTAAAAACATGGGCATCGGTTACTAAGTAGTCTTTCCAAATTCTCTAATTTATCTCACATTCTTTCCAAATTTCTTAATAAAAATGTTGGACATCAATTCCTTAATTTATCTCAGAGTCTTTCCATAATTATCTCTCACATCCATTATTCCTAACAAAATTTCTAATTTATCTCTCATGTCTTTGCAAAACTCTATCAGATTCTGATTTACTTGGTCTTCAGAGACAATTTAAGAGAAACGCATCAAAATCTTCCAATTTCAAGAACTTAGCCGCTAAAGCCCGTTAAGTGAGATGATTTTCAGATTTGATTTTTCATTTTTCTATTATCATACTTTGTGTCCTGAAGAGCATAAAATCGATTAGAACTATTTCATAATCTATTAAATTTGAAAATTTTGCATTTAGAAATGCTTATAAACATCATTTTGTATAAGAAATTGGGTACTTAAAGGAATATAAAATATATATTTTTTCATATGAAATGTTTTTATTAGGTTGTTTGTTAAATGTAACAAAAAAATGTCATTTTTAAGTAATATTCTTTTATATAATTAACTTTTCTATTTTATTTTTTACTTGTACTTATTTATTAGGGCCCCGATTAGTAACTCGCCCATGGGTCTCTAAAACCTCAGAATCGGCCCTGCGTAGAATATGTGTTGCACGTATCGTTAAAAAGTAAAACAAACAAGATCAAAGTATGCGATTCTAATATTAGAAAAGAAAACGTTTTATAGTTGAATAAATAAGAACTTCCTTTTTAATATATTTTAATCCATTTTGTGAATGATGTAATCACATTCTAAGACACGTAAAATACATATTCTGTATTTAACTTATTTTTTTACAACTGAATGATTAATTGGTTATATTTTATGAAATTTTAGGAAACTAACTAAATATTTTATCTAAATTTAGAGGGTTAGCGAAACATTTTGAAAGTTTGGAGGAGCAATCAATTTTATTGTACAAATTCGAAAGAAACCCTCTAGAGCTGCAAGTTGCCAAGAGACTTTATGGCCTCACAATCTTAATAATTTTGAAAACGTACACATACAATCAATAATGTCAAAAATATCTACTAGCATATAATTGAGTGATATTTCCGGTCACTAGTAAAATAAGAATCCTGAGTTAGATATGTAGCTTGTAAAAAAAAAAAAAAAATTCTTCCAATACATTAGGATAAGGGGTAAAAATAATTCTAATGATTACACTTAGAAGTATTTCTAGTGTTTTAAATGGTGTAATTTTACTCTTAATATTAACAGTCAATGATAATTTTATCTCTAATTGATAAGTTGTGTCAATTTCAGTATCACTATAAAACACAAATATTTTGTTCCTTACTCGGCTGGGTGACCAATTTATCAAATACTCAATCACAATTCTGACCATCAAAATTTCAATTTATTATATTATATATTTGTTATTAATTAGGGATTGTTATAAATTGGGGATTGTTATATTATATACTTGTTATAAATTGGTGATTTGATTAAACATAATTTTTTTACATGTTAGGAATCTTAAATATGAAGAAATATTTTTCTATGTTAGTACCCAATAAAAATCCGATTGAGTCATCATCTTCTAATATTAATTGGTGTTTGTAGACACTGGGGTCAGAGGATCTGCAAAGAAAATCTGTCAATGAGAGATCTAAATCAGTCAATTTGGATGAACGGTAAGTCGATAAAAATAAGCGAGAAACCTTAAGAATTATTCGAGCGAACGAGTAAAACCGACACAATTAATTTTAAAATTAAATCGGGACGACGATCAAGTCGGTTCCTCGAAGAATTGTGAAAACCGCGGTTTGTTTATGTGTTAGCCCGTCTCTAAAATCAAGTTTTAAATTTTATTTTCTCTTAATTAAAATCCTATTTTATTCTTCTTCTTTTTATTAATTTCCTAAAAATTGAAACGTTATCTTTTCTATCGTTCACCGTTAGATTCGTCCATTTCTATTTTGATTTTCAACTTTATTTTTATTTTTTTATTATTTCTCCTAAAAACACGGCTCGTCCGGGGCCGCTAAAATTCATCACGGGTCCACGACAGACCCAAGTTGATGAACATGTTGAAGCCTATGATTCCTTTCCCACCTTTACACATTTCAACTCTTAAATTGTCAAAGTCTTCCATCACCCTCTTTTAAAGGCTGAATTCAGAAGATTAGGGAGTGAGAGGCCATAAGGAGACTTGGTCTTTGAAATTATGTGTACCATTTTACTATAAAATGAGACATTGGGAGCCATTTGAGGACACACGAAGCTTATGCTTAATTCTTTCCTCTATAATGTTATTTTGCTGATTTTTCTCCTCAAATATCAGTTGTATATTTGTTATTGAGTGTTATTGTGCTCAAGTTGATTTTTGTGCAAAAGTTCATCCAATAAAAGTAAGTTTTAAGTTACCGAAGAAGTTCGTTCGGCAATCGTCATTACGGTTTCTTCTAAACTTCAATCTTTTTTATTACTATGAACTTCATTATCTATCTTTTTAATGTGTGTTTTAATCTAATAATGGGCTAAAAACCCCGTAACTAAGGCTAAAAGCGGATCTTAACCTTAATTATATGGTAATTACGTTAAACCTATTTAAGCTATGTTTATCCTTTTTGAGAACTAACTTATGATTCTTAATGCTTGTAGGAGATGAGTCAAATTCCTACTTACATATAATTAATCGTTTATATTGACCGTGATTAAATTGATTAATCGAAATTCATAAGTTGGACCTAATAACTATTTAGTGTGGCTTATTGGTTTTCCAAGGTTTTTCACGAATCTTATTACAAATCTTAGATTTATTACTTGAGCCGGACCAAGGGAAAATAATTAATCGAAAGTTTAGAACTAATTACTCGAGCGGTTTTTCTTGAATCTTAAGTAATCACTTTAGCCAGACCAAGATAAAGTAGGTTAAAAAGGTTTAGATTAGTAAAACTTAATATTTCTCTAGATTAATTACTTGAGTCGGACCAAGGGAAAGTAACTAGTCAAGAGTTTAGAGCCAATCTCGAGAATCTATTAGTTAATAAGAAAAATCGCCATCTTAAAAAGGATAAAACAACTTAAAAAGGGTTAAGTGTTATTACCAAACAAAGAGGTTAAGTGAAGCTAGAAGCCTTACTTTCTTTCATTATAAGTATTCTCTTATCTAATTTTGTACAATTTCCATCTCAACTTTTAATTAAGTCTCAACTTGGTCACCCAACAAACTCTACATTTCAATTGTTTAAATAATAGATAGTAAGCAAAAAGATTAGTACTTATAATCACCATCCTCGTGGGAACGATACTCTATTTTCACTTTATTACTTGATACACGACTAAGGTACACTGAAAAGTACCTATGAGCTCGAAAGAAATTTGAGACTGAACTTGGTGCTTTAAAGGATAAAGTGGCTAATGCACGTATACGTAAAACACACATCATATATATATATTAACTATATTATATATATAACTAAATAATATGTATATACATCATAATACGGTCAAAATATCCCAAAATGTCTTTAAAAAGCCATTTTTATAGTTTCAGCAGCCTTGGCGACGAAATAATTCGTCACAAAATGTAAAAAATGCTTCAGTAGCTTTCGCGATGGGGTCGTTGAATGCCATTTATTAATTAAAAAGCATTATGGCGAATCCAATCCGTCGCTCAACCATTATTAGCGACAGAAACCAACAAAATGTATCAAAAGGTCCTTTTAAAACCTCTCATTTGTCTAAAAAAACCAAATCTAATGTAGAAATATCGTTTCAATCCCGAACTATCCAAAATAGATCATTGTTTATGAGGGGATTATGGAAATGACATTTATCATTAAAATCAAGAATAAACATGTGGAATTTAATGAAAATGGTTAGATCTAGGTAGAAAAAAATATTAAATCAACTATAAAAATGCTTTAAATCATTAAATCTAAGTAAGAATAATAAAAATGAAACTTTGAAAGTATAAATCAGATTATTAAAAAAATAGAGAAGCGTAAAATAAATCAAAGAAAATGTAGACACAAGCTAGTTCCTCATAAAAGTACCTTTTAAATGATATTTCGGTCAAAATCGGTGAAAAAACGACTTAATTCCTTAGTTTTGGGTCCGTTTTCGGGATTTGTACCTATTTGTAAGGGCACAAATCCCGAGGGATCACGCCTAGGAAGCTCATCCTGGGTGGGAGCCACGAGCCCGTTCGTGGGGAACTGAGCGAACGGGTCCGTTCGTGCGGGCCCGTGGTCGAGCCGATGTGTCGTTCATGCAGGACCATTCACGTGGGCCCATGTCGGGTTTGACGGGCGCATTCATGTGGGTTTATGTCGGGTCCAATAGACCAGTTTGTGGGGGACCGTCCCGGGTTTTGAAGGGTCCATTGGCACGAGCATGTACTATTGGTTCCGTTTGTATGATCTCGTCATTGGTTCGTCTAGCGTTTCTTTCGATCATTAGATTTTCTTAGTTTTTGTGTGAATCAGTTGTTTTTTAGTTGCTATGATTTTTGCCGTTTATCGTAAGTTTTCATCACATGTGCTCCGACTCTAGTGCCTACACAAGTTCATATATGTGTAATCGTTAGAGAGAGATTAATTCTATATATTTTCTATCTGGAGAAATTGTAACCTTTCGATTGTAATCAGTAGTGAGTTGTTACTTTGGTCATAAGTAGCAAAAAGTGAATTAATTGAGTGTTGAGTGAAGAAAGGTACCACATTCAAACTTAGGCTATTTTGTAAATGATTTGTTCTCCACATCTAAAAGAGATAGTTAGTGGATTAAATCTAAGGAAGGTACCTTGAGGACCGAATGTAGTTAAGAGGCCGAACTAGTATAAGTCTGCTGAGTATTTCTTTCCATGATATTGCCTTTTACTTCTACTGAATTGTTTTATGCTCTGGACTTTACCTCACACATTAACACTATAAACTGGGTATATATTTCATAACTTTAGAACCTTCGGTAAAGAGTCATCCTCTAAGTTGGGAATTGTCAAAAGCTGAAGCATAAAAGACTGAATTGCTGAAAAGCTCAGTAGACTAAAATTGCCTCCGATATTGAAATTGCCCTCTACATTTTATTAACTTGTGTTTGAAAAGCTTTTTAAGGTGTAAATTACTCAAAAGTTCTATTCACCCCTTTAGAACTAATTCATCTTATCAGGGACCAACAAGTGAGCAAGTGCTCTTTCTTAAAGATTTAACTATCTTGAGTTAAAGATCACCTAAATGGCACTCAATAGCACATGTCACCTTCCTGGAAATGAGACCACATAGATCCTCCAAGAAAGACTGTCCATTAACAGATCCCCTCTGTTCTTTGGATCAAATTACACGTTTTTGAAGAACAGAATGAAGAGTTTTATCCAAGCTCAGAGCATGAGTGTGTGGCTAGAAATAGTCAGAGGGCCACACACTCCCACTAAAATAGTGAAAGGGCGGAAGGTGGTTAAACCAAAAGATAAATGGACTGATGACGATTTTCAAATTTTCAAACTAGCGCTTCAGCTATAAACATGCTTCACTATACGTTAGATGCTGCAGAGTACAATAAAATCTCAAGATGTGAATCAACACGGTAGATCTAAAACAAACTAGAGGTTACATATGAAGGAACTAGCAAAGTGAATGAGTATAAGATCAACTAGAACTTGAGGTTGTACGAGCTGTTTGAAATGTAGGAGAGTGAAGGTATCTCAGACATGAATGCCGGATTTATCAATATCATCAACGAGTTCAAACGAGTGGAAAAGATTTTCTCAGAAGAGGAACAAGTAAAGACAATCCTTAGAAGCCTCCAAAAAAGATGGCAAGCCAAGAAAATGATTATAGAAGAAGCTCAAGACCTGACTACCTACAAATATGATGAACTAATAGGATCTCTTCTCACTCATAAGATCTCTATAAGAATTTTGAGGTAAAAGAAAAGTCAAAAGATAAGAAGTAGAAGTCCATCGTATTGAAAGTTGATTCAACAGATGAGAGCTCAATAGACGATGAAGAAATGGTAATGTTCACTTGAAAGATGAAAAAATGTTTAAAAAGAGTGACTGATATCACAAGAAGACATTCAGAAGGTTTGACAGACCCAAGAAGGAATATAGTGATGATAAGTTCAAGAATGAACCAAGCAAACCTATCACTGACTTCGAATGTCATTAACCGGGCACATAATTTTAAATTGCACAAACTTGAAAAAGGAGAAGAGACATGGCAAGAAAGCCATTCACTCTCAAAAAATGAAGCCTCTAATGTTGTGAACGTATTGAAGGTGCATACAAAAATCCGGAAAACCGAAAAATCGGAAAATCAAACCGAAACCAAACCGAAAATAAGGTTAACCGAAACTGATGGAATAGTGTACAGTTTTTAATTTTAAAAATAATTGTTAATGGTTATGGTTATGGTTTTTTTATTCCAAAAACCGCGGTTAACCAAAACCGACCGAATGTCAATTAAATATTAAAAATATAAATAAATAAATTTATTTATATAAGTAAACAATTATTTAGTCTCTATAGTTTTTGATAACTCATTAATCAATTCACTATTTAATTATAAGGTTTCTAATTTTTTTCCACTTTTAATGGTTTAGTTATTCTATCAAATATTAACAATAAATGAGGTGAAAATATGTAAATAACTCTCAGTTAATTTGTTACTGCCTCTCTAATTTCAGTTTATACGACTTTTTTTCTTTTATATTTCTGGATATAGAAACAAGGATAAAAATTTATTACTTGTTTTCCAAGACTTTATAGCGATAAGTTTTATTAAGGGCAATTTTACCTTTTTTTTATCCGTTTAATTGTTCTTTAACTGATTTTTAGACGAAGATTTGATATAGGGACTAAACAATTTAACAGAATTAAAATTGAGGGATCATATAATTATTTTAAAAATTTCAGGGACTAATTAATGTATTATATAAAACATAAGGGTTAAATAATTAGTGTATTATGTAAAACCACACGGACATAATGCACGTACATCTCCCTCTTCGCAGTTAATCTCTTTAACTCGCCATTGACCCGCCATCTCCCTCACAAGAAAAATTAGAATTCTTTTATTATTTTTATTTTTATTTACTAATGGTTAGAAACTGAAATAAAAGGTTAACCGACCGAAATTGGGTAACCGATTAGTGGTTAACCAAATTAATTGGACTAGTGTATGGTTAGTGTTTTTAAAAAACTGATCAAATGGTTAACCAACCGAATTAACCTTAATGGACTGGTTAACCGACCATGTGCACTCCTAGAACGTATGCTTCATGCTTATACAGACTGGCGAGCTCAGAGCCTCTAAGAAAGTTGGATCATCTAGTTCTGCTGAAGACAATGAGTTCGATCAGAGTATTGGGGTAAGTCACTCTTCCGAAAATAAAGAAGAAATGATAAATGCTCTCTATGATCTCTATTCTTTAATGAAGAAATATAATAAAAAGATCAATGTGCTAAATCTCTATCATCAATTATTTTCAGAATTTCAGTTTTGATCGGAAGAGAAAAACCATTCAATAACGTATATTTTCACGAAAAATGTATCTCGCCCAATTTTTCCGACTCGTAATCATCCATTTCCGGGGTTCTCGGGTTGTAACTCATCAATTACTTTTAGAATTTCAGTTTTGATCGGAAGAGAAAAAAATTTCAGTTTTTGAAAAAAAAAATATTAAAATGGCAAAATTGTCCAATAGGGGCAGTATATAGCAATCCACTATTTAATTTGTAAATATGATTATATGTTCATTAATTGTTGTTAAATACCATAAGTTGGTTATTAGTCCAGTGAGCATGCTTGGGATTAGTAAGTCATGTGTTCGAGTCCCCTTGTCAACTTTGGAAGATGACTTGGTCAGACCGCTGAATCGGGACCGGTTCAAGCAGTTTGCGGTTGAACGAACTTATTTTCAAAGATGTTAAAATTTAGCTCTATTCGGATCGAAATAGTGACCAATTTTGATTGAACGGGATCGAACCAAAACAGTCTGAATAAAAATAAATTACATAATTAAAAAATAAATTAAAAATGAAGTTATTACTTGCTCAATTATAAACTTTTCTTCTCTAATATTAGAATCGCATACCCCGATTTTGATCGTTTTACTTTTTTTAAGACTCGTGCAATATATCTTCCATTTTAACTTATTTTTTTTACAACCGAGTGATCAATTCATTATATTTTGTGTAAGTTCAGAGGCCTATCTGAATATTTTATGAAAGTTGAAGGGGCTATAGAGACACTTTATAAGTTCATGGACCAATCAAACTTTTTGTACAAATTCAGGGGACAAATAATATATTAAGCCAAAAAAGAATATTAAATAAGTCAATTTCATTATTTACCTATGAGTCAAAACATGTAATTGCAAAGAACTTCCTACATGAATATTATAATTAACTATAAAATTACAATTAAATCAGATTATCAAACTTAATTCTGAATATATATAACAAATAAAATATGATTTTACACCTTATATTTAAAAATTCTAAATTCTAATACATAAATTCTAAATCCTAGACAATATATTATAGACCCCTAATTTATAAACTATAATTCTTAAAATATATTAAAAATAATAACTTTATTAGTTTGATATAATTTAAAATTATGATTTGACATAATTATAAATAGTTTTTTTAAAATATATTTATATGTAAATCTCTCTTACAAAAATTAATCGATTGGTGGGCCTACAACAAGTAAACTAATGGACAATTTATACACAAATTCAGATTTGAAAAATTATTTACAACTACATCAAGTACTAATTTAAATAATGTCAAACTAAAAAATATATTTTAAGAATTATGTTTTATGAATTAGGGGTCTAAGATATATTTTATAGGGTCTACGATTTATGAATTGGGGTCTAAAATTTATAAATTATGACATAAAATCATATGTTATTTGTGAGATATAGAAAATAATGACATATTGAGAATTAAATTTTGTAATATGATTTAATTGTAATTTTATAATCAGGTATGATTTTCATGTAAATAACCCAAACTAATCTCCTTTTTTTTTTTTTTTATCAACTGTGTCAATCTCCTATATTCCATTTGTTAACCCGTTTACGAGCTAAAATTACCTGCAAAAGTTAAGAAATTAATTAATATAAGATGAATCAACCAATGTTTTGAATCAATTATTTTTTATAAGTAGCAAATAAGTATATTCTCCTTTCCATCTCATAAAATAGGTAGTGTTATAAGCAATTTTAGTTTTTAAATCTGTTCTTTTAATTTCATTTTGAAGTCATTTAGTTCTTGCAATTAGTAGGGCTGTAAACGGGGCGGGGCGGGTTGCATTAACCATCCCCGACCACTAGTCTATTAGGGATTCTCCGTCCCCGCCCCGAATAACATATGGGGAAAATTTTGGCTACCATCCCCGCCCCGCGAGAAATCCTCATCCCCGTGGAGAATCCCTATCCCCGTTTAACATTTTAATTTCTTTACTTTTTTTAAGGTTTTCAAGGTTTTGATTATTTAAGATTTTCATCCTCGCAGGGAATCTCTATCCCCGGGGCATGCATTACTTATTAGCTTTCAATTTTTTTATTTTATAATTTCTACTATTAATTGCATAGGTTCCGTTTTAATATTAAACCAATCTAAGAGCTCTTACTTAATCTATCTTAATTTATTTTTAGAATATATTCCTTTTTAAAGCAACTAGTTTACAACTCAATCTTTTTAGTTTATCTAAATCACATACATATTTTTTTAGTTTATTTTTTTTGATATTCGGGTATTTAGTCGGGGATCCCCGTTGGGGACATTCGGGAACATGGATGGAGACGGGGACGAGGATGGAACACTTATAACCATACCCACCCCGTCCCCGACTATCGGGGACAAAATAAAAACCATCCCCACCCCATGGGGATCACAAACGTGGATTCCCCATCCCCAACGGACCGGGTCTCCAATGGAGATGGGAAATCCCCAACTAATTGACAGCCCTAGCAATTAGGATGGAAAATCTTCATCCCCGTAACGGATTCGCCTCATTGAGGATAGAGAATCTCCATTTCCATCCCACATGGATACCCCCCCCCCACCCCACATTTCCCTATGGAGATTCCTTGTAATAACCTTATATTGTAGTTTATAAGTGAATGGTCCGAATTTTAAAGATCAAGCATTCGAGAAAAGAAGATAGTAGTTGAATTAGTATTATATTTTCCACTGGTATTATATGGAAAAATTTTAAATTATACTAACGAAAATTCGATTTAGAATTTGAGTAGTAGGGAATGGGGACGTGGACGATTTTTTTAACATTTCATCAACGGGTATGGAGATAGAGATTCACAATCTAAAAGGGAGTGGATTGGGAAGTAGTCTCCATCCCCATCCCGCTCCAATTGCAACTCTTATGTGTTGTTTGGTTAGAGAAGAAAAAGCATAAAAAATAACAATTTTAAGAATCGAAATCGGCATATTACATGGGAATGTGATTTTAGACACTTTAATTTTTGGATATTTTCATTTTAATGTTGTTTACGTTTATAAGAGACTTTTAAATTAGTATACGAAAATTTTCAAGAATATTTATATCCCTTTTGAAGTTTAGCAACTCTAAAAGAAAGTAATACCAAAATTGAGGAATATGAGTATAATTTACCTTTATAAATTGAGTAGAATATCTTTTTTCCAATACCTGTTTTTCCCAATCAGTTTTGAAGGTAATTATAATAAGAGCAATAGTTTGAATAAATGTTCCAAAAATCATCCCAATCCAAACACCCTGCAATTAGTTGAAAATAAATATTTAAGTGAAAAACAAACATTAGAAACAGAAAAGGTTAATTTTTTTTTTTTGTCCAACCTGTAATAACAAATAAGAGTAACAATAAATATGAACAATCAAACAAAATCGATAGTTAATTACCTTGACTTGAAAGCCTAAAACATAACCAAATACGACTCCAATTGGAATCCCAATTAAGTAATAAGAGGCAATGTTAACATATGCTACTATGCTTTGCCACCCAGCTCCTATAGCAACTCCTGCACAACATTAATTAATTATTAATTAACCTCTTTTCTAACCACATTAATTAATTATTAATTAACCTCTTTTCAAATACGAACCTGAGAGGACAGGTTGGATGATGTTCATGAGTATAGAAAAAGCTAAAAGTGGTGAAAGGTCAGCTACTGCTTCGGCTACTTGCTCACTTTGTGAATATGTATGCTATTTTTCCTCTCATCAACAGGAAAATCGCAAAAAAAACCAATCCAATAATAAAAGATGTGACAACTATATTCACTATTGAGAATTTTACAGCTTTTGAGCTTCCTCTTCCAAGCTCGTTTGAAACTCTAACACTGTAATGCCATTTTCCCATTCAAACAACTCGATTTGGATTTCTAATATCATTTAGAATTTAATATATAATATTATTAAAAAAAGTACCAACCTTGCAGCAGCCAAGAAACCCAGAGATATCATCATTTCCCATCCATTGATGTTGAGGCTGCATATGCCAACAACACTATATCATTTGCAATAGGAAATTTTCAATAAAATGCACAGATGAAATTGGAGGAGTAAGATGAGACGGAACCACCCCTTAATCATCCATATGAGGAAGTGCATACACCTCATGCGTCCTGCTTCCGCTTTTGGGTAATGTAAGAGTTTCGTTTTATGCATTTTGTTACCTAGATCAGACTTAAAATTGCTTCATATACTATTACCTCTAAAATTATTTGAGATATATCTGCACTTTGCTCAAAATGTTAAAGCTAAATTTTGACCTTATCTCTCAATAAATTGGCTAGATTTTTTAAATTTTACAAAAATCAGTCATGAGATACAATAAGGAGAGGGAAAAGATTATTATGGGTCCAGCCCATATTTATGGCGCATTTATTATTATTATTGGCTTCTTTGAGAAGCTTACATTAAGATGTATTTAAGTGAATGAATTGTCATTATTGAGACAAGTGAAAGAAGAATAAAAGACACACAGAAGAGAGAAATTCGTTTTTGCTTCGCCTACATCATGTCAGTTCACGATTTTGTGGATTCCCGGAGATTGAACCATTGAATCGTCACGATTTATGGAAATGAGATTCTAGACATATTGTTCCTTATTCTCACCATTGTGATTGTCATTCGAAGGTCTGCAAGGTCTTTTCGGGCAGAGGCAGAATTGTTGACAAATTATTTCTCTTTTATGGTATTTATCTACTTCTTGTGATCTCTTATTATTTATAATGGTTGGTTGTGGGTTATAAACCTTTGTAAGATTTTGTTGTGCTGGTTTTGTCCTCAATTTTATCATAATAAAATAAGAAGGGTGGACTCCTTAAAAGTCTTGTGGGTTTTACTCTTCACACCGAAGAGGTTTTCCATGTATAAATCCTGTGTTGTTTGATTACATTTATTCTTTCGTTCTTAGTGGTTTATTTGTTGTTTTCTGGTTGGTTGATTGGGTTGTGCTGTTGTTGATTGTCTTAAAGATTTATTCTTGTGGTTGTTTTTGTCGATATTGTATTTGTATTCGGGTGATTCAATTGGTATCAGAGCCTAGTTAATTTGAAGTTAACTATGGAGTCTAGTAGCAGTAATAGTTCCATAGTTAAATTGACATCAACCAACTATTCTATATAGAAACCTATGATGGAAGATTTGTTATTTTGCAAAGATTTGTAAGACCCAGTTTATGAAGAAACCAAAGAGAATGGTAGTCTGTCCAAACTAGTCAAACCAGAAACATTGGAAGATAAAGAATGGGAAAAGTTGAAAAGAAAGACATTAGGGACTATTAGACAATGGGCTGATATTAGCATTTTCAATCATGTTTCTCAAGAGACTGGCCCATATGACCTATGGAAGAAATTAAAAGGCTTTATGAAAGAAAAACTAATCATAATAAGGCTTCATTGATTAAGAGGCTTGTTAATTTGAAGTTGAAAAGTGAGAAGTCAGTTTCTGAACATCTTAGTGATTTTCATGACATCATCAATAAACTCACTACCATGAAGATTATTCTTGATGATGAGTTACATGCTTTATTTCTGTTGAGTTCATTTCTAGATAGTTGGGAAGCTCTTGTTGTGACTATTAGTAACTCTGCTCCGGATGGAGTAGTTTCTTTGGATATGGTAAAGAAGAGTATGTTCAATGAAGAGATAAGAAGAAGGGAGATGGGAGTTGATAATTCATAGGCTCTTGTTATTGAAAACAGAGGAAGAAGCTAGAGTAGAGGTCTAAAAGGGCATGATAATGAAAAAGGTAGGTCCAAGTCTAGAGATGGGATAGAGCCCAAGTTATGTCACTACTGCAACAAACTAGGTCATATCAAGAAATATTACTACCGTTGGAAAAGAGAACAAGGCAAGAAGCAAGATTCACAAAAGGAGGGAGATGACAAAAATACTGCATCAACTGTTTCTAAAAGTGATGATGATGTCATTTTGATTTGTGCGACTACTGAGTGTCATGTTGATGGTTCAGACATGAAGTGGCTTGTCTACATAGGAGCTTCTTATCACCGTGTTCTTAGAAGATAGTACTTCTTGAACTACAAAGTAGGAGATTTTGGTAGTGTTAAGATGGGAAATCAGAGTTCAGCAAGCATTATTGGCTTGGGTGATATTCGAGTGAAGACAAGTGTTGTCTACATGCTTACATTGAAGAATGTGCGCCATATTCCTAATTTATGCCTCAACTTGTTGTCTACAAATGTTATTGGTCAAGAAGTGTTCAATCATACCTTTGGTGATGGCAAGTGGAAATTGTCCAAGGGTTCATTAACAGTTGCTCGAGGCAAGTTGTGTTATTCTTTATATAAAACATACTTAAATGTATGTTCTGGTGAGCTAAATGCAGTTGAAGAAAAAACTCTCCCAATTTGTGGTATAAAAGATTGGGACACATGATAAGGGATAAAAAATCTAGTAGGTAAATCTCTTACCTCTATTGATAAATCTGTTTCTCTTGATCCTTATGATCATTGTTTGGCAGGAAAGCAACATAGAGCTTCCTTTTCTAAGAAGTCTACAAAGAAGGAAGGAAAGTTGGAGTTAATACACTCTGATGTATGTGGTCCTTTGAAGGTGGAGTCTCTTGGTGGCAATACATATTTTGTCACTTTTATTGATTATGCTACACAGAGAACTTGGGTTTACATGCTAAAGACAAAGAGTCAAGTGTTTGAAACCTTCAAGAAGTTCCATGTCATGGTAGAAAGGGAGACAGAAAGAAAGTGAAATGTCTTCATTCTGACAATGGTGGTGAATATACTTCTAATGAATTTCAGAATTATTGCTCACACCATAGCATTAGACATATGAAAATAGTGCCTGACACCCCTCAACACAATGGTGTAGCAGAGAGAATGAACAGAACAATTGTGGAGAAGGTGAGATGTATGCTTAGAATGTCTAATTTTCTAAAGACATTTTGGGTTGAAGCTGTAAACACTACAGTCTATTTGATCAACTGTTCACCATCAATTTTTCTTGGCCTTGACATTCTTAAGAGATCATAGAAGGGTAGAGATTCTACTTATTCACATTTGAGAGTCTTTGGATGTAAGGGATATATGCATGTGCCAAAAGAACAAAGATCAAAGCTTGATTCTAAGATTAATCCTTGTGTATTTGTTGGCTATGGTGATGAAGAGTATGGCTTCAAACTCTATGATCCATAGAAAAGGAAGGTAGTGAGAACTAGAGATATAGTATTCTTTGAGCACGAGATGGACGCAAAACTTCTGAATACAAGGTACACTTCTACTCTAGAGCTGTCTTTTGATACTACTGATGTTTCTTCTATTCCTATTCCTATTCCTATTGTGCAGCCAACACATGAGAATGTTGAAGCAACATTTGATGGTGTTGAAGACATACAACCAAATGACGATGGTGATGCACCAGAATTTGATAACCGTGATGATGTGTACCTGAATTCGATGTTGTCCACATGATGATTGAAATAATGAAGAAAGTGTTCATGAGTAGGGGGAGCAACCATCTCCTTTAGTGGAAGAGGCACACATTCGAAGGTCAACTAGGGAAAGAAAACCTTCTACAAAATATCCAAGCTCAGAATTTATTTTAATGATTGATGATTGGGAACCATAGAGCTTTCAAGAAGTGTTGTCTAGTAAAGACAAAAATTTATGGCTTGATGATATGAAGGAAGAGGTGGATTTTTTTGAAAAAGAATGAAACATATGAGCTGGTGAAGCCTTCTAAGGATAAAAAGGTCTTGAAAAACAGATGGGTTCTTAAGAAAAAGAAAGATGGTGAGAAGATAGTGAAGCGCAAAGCCAGATTAGTGGTAAAGGGATGCAACTAGAAGAAGGGTATTGATTTTGATGAGATATTCTCTCCTGTTGTCAAGATGGCTTCCATAAGAACTATTTTGGGTTTAGCTGCAACTTGCAAGTCTTGATTTGGAGTTGGAGCAGTTTGATGTGAAAACTGCTTTTTTACATGGTGACTTGCATGAAGAGAATACATGGAGCAACATGAAGGGTTTGAAGAAAAGGGAAAAGAAAAGCTTGTTTGCAAGCTGAAGAATAGCCTTTATGGGTTCCAACAGGCACAAAGGCAATGGTATTAGAAATTTGATTCATTTATGACCAGAATGATTATAAGAGAACTTCAGTAGATCCTTGTGTGTATTTCAGAAAGTTCTCTAGAGGTAACTTCATCATTCTTCTTTTATATGTAGATGATATGTTGATAGTTGGACATTATGGAGAGTTGATTTGCAACTTGAAGAGAGATTTGTCTAAGTCTTTTGATATGAAAGACTCGGGTCCAGCTAAGCAGATCTTAGGCATGGAGATAGTTTATGATAGAAAAGTGGGAAACTTGTGGTTATCACAAGAAAATTATATTGAACGGGTGCTTGAAAGGTTCAATATGAAGAATGCCAAGTCTGCTAATACACCTTTAGAAGGTTACTTCAAGTTGAGTAAAAGAGTTTGTCCTAAGACAAATAAGGAGAAAGCAAGTATGTTTTCTATTTTGTATTCTTTTGATGTTGGCTCTTTGATGTATGCTATGGTCTGTACAAGACCAGATATTACACAAGCTGTTGGTTTGGTGAGTAGATACTTATCCAACCTGGGTAAGGTTCATTGGGAAGCAGCAGGGGCGGAACCAAGGGGGGTTGGGGGGCTCGAGCCCCAGCAGGCGGCTGGAAAATTGAGAATTTTTGTTTTGGTAATGGTGTCTGGTAATATTTTGGAAAGAATTATATTAACTCTATGTAGTATTATTTCAATGTTTAAAGGTAGATGAGATGGTTAATGATGCTTACTTCTATTTGAGATGTCCTATGTTTAACTCCCTTCAACCTCATTTTCTTTTAAAAAGTTTTTATTTATTTTAATTTTATTTTTCAATAATTATAAAAACATGTTACCATTATTAATTAATTTAAATGGACTCTTTATTTTTATTTTGATAACACTTTTGAATTCATTTTTAATATGTTTTTACCATTAAAAAAAGTAAACATATTTAATATTCATTTTTATTATGTCTTTACCATTAAAAAAAGTAAACATGTTTAATTTTCTATTAGTTCAATGTTAGTTTCTAAAAAAATGATAACATTTTTACAGTTTTAATGCGTTGGAGGCTAAAAAAAATTTGCCCAGCCTTGACGGGCTGGAGTTTGAAAATTTACCATCAACCACATAGTTAATTTCGTTTTTTTTATGTTTTGATTTTTTTTACTGATATGTTTGAGCCTTGGGTCATCCGGTGTCCTGGTTCCGCCACTGGGAAGCAGTAAAGTGGATTTTCAGATATTTGCATGGTACTTCCACACTGAGTTTATGTTATGGAGGTGGTAAACCGATTCTTGAGGGATATACAAATGCAGACATGGCTGGTGATCTTGATAATAGAAAGTCTCCCTCAGGTTATGTGTTTACATTCTCAAGGGGAGCCATATCTTGGCAATCCAAGCTACAAAAGTATGTAGCATTGTCTACTACTGAGGCAGAGTGTATAGCAGTTGTGGAAGCATGTAAGGAGATGATTTGGTTGAAGAGGTTCCTTTAAGAGTTGGGTTTGAAGCAAAGTGAGTATGTAACATTTTGTGGCAGTCGGAGCGCAATGGACTTGAGCAAGAATGCCATGTATCACGCTCGTACTAAGCACATTGATATTAGATATGATTGGGTGCGGAATGTGATCGAAGAGAAAGATTTGAAGTTTAAAAAAAGTCCACACAGATATGAATGGAGCAAACCTGTTAACAAAGATGGTTCCCGGAAGTAAGCTTGAGCTTTATAATAAGCTCTCCAGGATGATATTCAAACATTGAAGATTTGAGTCGTATCATCTCCGTGATGGGTTGGAGGGGGAGATTGTTATGGGTCCAACCCATATTTGTGGCGCATTTATTATTATCTTTGGCTTCTTTGAGAAGATTACGTTAAGATATATTTAAATGAATGAGTTGTTATTATTGAGACAAGTGAAAGAAGAAGAAAAGGTACACAAAAGAGAGAAATTTGTTTTTGTTTCTCCTACATCAGGTTAGTTCACGTTTTTATGGATTCTGGAGATTGAACCGTCGGATCGTCATGATTTTTAGACAAAAGCTTCTAGACATATTGTTCCTTGTTCTCACTGTTGTGATTGTCATTCGAAGGTCTGACAGGTCTGTTCGGGTAGAGACAAAATTGTTGACAAATTCTTTCTCTTTTGTAGTATTTTGTCTACTTCTTGTGATCTCTCTTACTGTTTATGATGGTTGTTGGTGGGTTATAAATCTTTATAAGACTTTTTTGGGTTTGTTTTGTCCCTAATTTTATCATAGTAAAAGAGGAAGAGTGGACTCTTCAAAAGTCTCGTGGTTTTTACTCTTCACATGAAAGAGATTTTCCACGTATAAATCAAGTGTTGTTTGATTACGTTTATTCTTTCATTCTTACTGGTTTATTTGATGTTTTCTGGTTGGTTTATTGGGTTTTACCGTGGTTGATTATTTTGAAGATTGATTCTTATGGTTGCTGGTGTTGTCGGTATTGTATTTGTATTCGGGTCCTTCAAAGATTAATGAAAGAAATAAGTAGGTACCAAATAGCAAGTGCATCAATGGAGACTTCAGCATTTTTCAGATTTCCTGTCAAAAGAATCAGAATTGTGTTGTACCAGAGTTCAAGGCTGTCAATCAAAAGATCAAATTAATTAATCCAAAAATTATCGAATCTGTACAAGTAACATATGAACATAATTAGCAGTAATCATGTTTACCAAAGCATAACACCAGAAGTTAAAGAAAGCCTGAAAATAGACCAAAGATCCTTAAAAGCCAACATTGAAAAGCCTTTCCAAGTTTCACTGCAACTTCCACATATAACATACAAAAGTTGACCAAGGTTGAGTATCCAATATGCTAAAATGGCAGAAAGCATAGCTCCATGGACTCCAAACTTGTATTTGACAGTAAGAAGCCATGAAAGCAGCAGGTAAAAGGAGAGTGAAAATGCAGCTAAGTAAGCAGTAATATTGTTCCTGGTCTGTGCTTGGAGAAACATTTGGCAGGTATATGAAGGAATGTAGCTAAACAAAATAGGAATTAACCACAGAGAAATATGTCCTGCAACTCTTGAAATCTCTGGATCTTGGCCTAAAGCCATTAAAATTGGAGTGGCGAAGAAGAACATAGGAAGAAGAAGGAGGCAACATGAAAATAGAAGTATCCAAGATCTTTGGCGATAGATTCCAAGCATGTGATACTGTTTTGCTCCATATGATTGTCCACATGTTGTTTCCAATGCGCTTGCCATGCCTATCTGCATACATTTTCAAATCTTCAACAATTATATTTAGAAATTCAAACATGTGAATTTTAACCGTGATTAAATCCTCGATCAGGATTATGTCAATTACATACATGAGGTTTATACCAAAAATTAAAAAAACCTAAACTGGTAGGGGCATCAATAGGGGAAACTAAACAGCAATGGCTATTCACTTTCGCAGATGGTTTGCACCTCTATGGGTGGGACTGCTGGCTACCGAAATTCTTTCCATTCCCAAAGGCGAGGATCGAACCCTAGACATTTGGTTAAGGGATGAAGAGCTTTTACCACTCTACCACAACCCCGTGGTTTAGGTGTTCACTCAGTAAATTCAGCCTATAGTTATTGAAAGTAGTGGATTTAGTTTTTACATACATAATTTTGTTTTTTTAATTTTGCTTGAAATTGCAACAATCTAGTAAATAATAAGCTTAAAATTACTGTTACTTGTATGTAAAGAATAAATCCTCTTTTCTCAGTTGCTAACCCTAAATTTGTACCTTTACCCTCTAAACACTAATACTATACAACAATATTTTTTCATGAAATTAGGAGATTATATAACAACTTAACAAGTGGGAGGTGAAGATAGAAGTTTAATTGAAATTAGACATACCAGGACGCCATTACCGAACCTGAGAAGAACAGTGCCGACGAGAGAATAGGCAGCAAGCTCAATGGAGCCAATGCGTCCGATGAAAGCTTGAGTAATTATGGAGATACCAAAAGTGGATAATCTGGTGAAAATAGCAGGCCCTGCAATTTTCCACATCTTCTTCGTTTCTGACCATATCTTCTCCTTCAATTTCATTTCTTCTTCTTCAATTTCTTCAATATCTCTGTTGGCTAAGAGATTTTCTGTCTGCTCTCCTTCCATTTTTAATGCTAACCTCACAAATAAACAAAAACTGTTTAAATAGAGAGCAAAATATTTGATTTCAGAAGAATTTCATCACGTAAAACAAATATGTATACATCACTATCAGCAGCAAAATATGTGAGACTTTCCTTCTTTTTCTTTCCTATTCTTGTTCGCAGTATTAGTAGGTGCAAGCTATGGCCAACGCTTCAATCAAATACTTACTCATTTGCGTTAGAAATTTTCCTTTAGGTACTTAAAGCATTATTTGGTTACACACAATCCAAAATTTTGTCGTTCGACCCTGACCTACTATTTGGTCACATTTGGCCCCTAACCTATACCAATTAATAAAATTTCACACAATTTGTATGAATAGTTAATAGAATCGTTATCTTATTGACAAATAACGAGATTTTGATATTTGAATTTGACACGTGATATTTTTTAAAGTTTTTTTTCGTCACATTATGTGGAAATAATAAATTAGATTAAACAAAGAAAAAAAAGCAAATCCTCAACTAAAATCTATTAAGTTTAAGTGTCAAAATATCGTTATTTATTAATGAGATAACGATTCGATTAAATTTTAATACAAATTGGATGAAATTTTACCAATTGTAATAGATCATGGACCAAATATGACTAAATAATAGGTCAGCGGTCAAATGACAAAAAAAAAATTTATAGATAAGGACCAAATAGTACTCTAAGCCTTATATGATTTGTCTCATTTTGTAAGTTGTAATAGCCTTTTTCAAATATTATTTGTTGGTTTTCTTATTTATAAATTCATGTACTATATTTTAATAATTTGATATCTATACTATATATAACTAGTCCTAGATCCCCGTGGATCATATACTATATTTAATTTTTTTTATAATTGGTTATTTATTAGTATATTATAATTATTATAATAATTCTTTTTAGTAATAATGTCTAGATTATTATTATAAAAAATGTTATTTTTTACACCATTTTCAATATAATATATATAAAAATAAAAAAAAAAGTCAAAAATAAATATATTTATAACAGAAAAAAATAAAATACTCATATTTTTTATTTAAAAAAGTTATAAAATCCACGCATCACGTTTATTCGTATAAATGAGTACTATCATGGATAGATTTTTCATAATGTTAATATGTTTGAATTAATGGTATATCAACTTAGCAAGAACATAGACACAGTAATGTAAAACTCAAGATCAAATGAACAACAATTATTATTTTTATTGGGAGAAGTATCAAATCAATAAATAAAAAAATATAACGAATGATTAAAATTTGATTCTAAAAGTAGTATGAGACAACATATGAAATATCTCTATATCACACACATCAATATCAACCTACTTAAAATGTTATATTAAGAGATAATAAATGAAACGGATATGACGATCCAATTAAATAATTTTTATTTGAAATAGATAATAATTATAATTAATAAATTTTAAGAATTGAAAATAGAAGTGAATATATGAAGATGTTAACTTATTATCATTTATGAAACTGATGCTCGAAATGTGTATCGTGCAAAACTATAAAGGCAAGTGCACCTTATCGTGATCAAGTAATAAGTAGTAAGTAAAGTATCGTTCCCACGAGGATTGTGTTTATAGCTATTGATTTTTATGAATTTCTATTATCTAAGCAATCGAAACTTGAATTGGTTGTGATACGAAATTAATGAATTTAAAACAAATAAACAAAGTAAACAAAGAAGGAAACAAAATGAATTTAAATATGATGTAAATCACTAGAGCAAGGCTTCACCTAACCTAATGTATATAATCCACATAACAATCATATCCAAGTTCTTAAGTTTTAATCTAGAGACGGTGATTATTTCCTTAAGTAATTAACCAAGCTTTGGTCCAGCCAAGATTAATCCTATTTCACATACAATTATCCTAGCTTTGGTTCAGTCAAGAATAAAGGTATAATGAAAGAATTAAGCTCTTTGAAATAACCCCAAAGTTAAGTCGTGAAACTAAACCCTGAAAAACCGCACCGCATAGACACAGGTCTAAACTATGTATTTCCATTAATTATCTTAGTGTCGGTCAACCAAAATAATTAATTGTAATTTAGCTATATATTGATCAGGTATCTAACTAGGAAATTAAGCTCCATAGTTTAATTCTCTATTTAATAAATTATGAACTTGAAATTGGATTGCAAGTAAATCATCTACTTCGATTAGGATCCGCCATAGCTCTAGCTATGGAGGAGTTAGTTCATGGTAGATGGAAAGAAAACAAGAAATTTAATAGAAAACAAACTAGAAAACATAATTAAAGAAAAGAAAAGAAAAGATGAAGGAGAATAAACTTTGAAATAAAAACTATAATCGGTTACAAAGGTAGAAAGAAAATGAACAAAAAGAAAACTATAAAAAGTCTAAAAGAAAGAGATAAAGAGAGTGTGGTGAGGCCTGTTCCATGTCTGTTCCAGGTCTGCCTTCATGCTTTCAAATGTAGGTATTTATAGTTGCACATGCCTTCATGCATTCCTTGAAATTTCCAACTTTAATGCCATTAAAGAGAAGATTAATGGAGGATTGAATTCTTTGCTCTAACTTCTTAACTTTAATGTAAAAAATAAGATTAATGGAGAGTTGAATTCTTCTTTGCAACTTCTTAACTTTAATGCAACTGAAGAGAGCATTAAGTAGTGTAACTCCTTCTTGAGCATTCAAAAGACTCTTTAAATAGTATTAAAATAGTCATAACATTCCTTGGATAGTTTTTGAGGAATTTATGACTATAAAGATTTATTTAAAGAGTCGTGATTCTTCATTCTTCAACTACTACAAGGTCACCAACTAGAGGGAGTTCTAACTTTGCAACTTTATTTACTTGAGTAATGATTCCTTAATTGCATTTTTTTCCCAAATAATACCTAAAAACATATGGAACAAGCATTAGTTCTTGAAATACAAAACTAAACATAAAACAATTATAAAATATTAAAAACTATCTTAAAATGTATGATTGTTATAATTAAAATATATTAAAAACTATATGAAAATGCAAGATAATAGATACACATAAAACTTTTCTAAAAACTTAATTAGTAAAACACTAATTTACTAATGTAGGAATGTCTTTTTGCCCTCCTTCAAAAAAATATCAACTTAGGGTCCGTTTGGCTACTAGTTGTTTGCTGTTTTTGTTTGTCGGTTGATGTTTCTGTTTGCTGGTTGCCTTTGAAAAAAGTTGCTTTTCCAAAAAGCAGAGATTCTCTGCTTTTGTAAAAAACTATTTTTCACCTGTAAAGGCAAACACAAGGTGTCTAACTAAACATCTAAAATTCTGCCTTTTAAAGTGAAAAGGCAATCAACAGGTAAAAAGTAGGTAAACAAACACCCCCTTATTACATTGGTTCATCAGAGAAATTTTTTACATAAGGATGACTAATAAAAGCTCTTGAAATTCTAACAATTTTGTACAAACCATAGTATAATGGTTAATAACTATAAAAATCAGTGTTGCAAAAGCAATTGTACAAACCATAGTATAATGGTTAATATATATTTTAGGATTTTGAATATAAAAAATTGTTTTTATTTACCTTCATTTTGAGTTCATATCTAGCATAATCCAAATTGCTTCAAGATTAAACATCTTATCAAGTGCATTGGACAGTTAAAATCTCTCTGTCTAAATGATTGGGCAAAAAAACTTAGGAGGCGTTTGGTTTAAACTTTGGAATCGGAAACGGAATGTGCTGGAATCAAAATCGGAATGACTATTTATTTAACATGTTTGGTTCAATCTGGAATGAGAATCTATTCCTTTTGAAGTTGTTTGGTTCTTTAATAATCAAAATCGGAATGAATATAGAATTTATTAAAAATAGTTAAATAAATAATAATTATTATTATAACTTCCATCAAAATAAATATTAAAAAAGATATTAAAAAAAATTCAATCATCCAAAAAAAATAAATTAATGGTTTGTTAGTGATCATTTTTTTCTTTTATTATAAAAAATAAAATTATATTATAAACTGGTAGGAAACAAATATTTATATATAATACATGATTAGTATAAAAATTATAGTATAACCATAATTTGCATGTTTGTAAATGTGGGTGATAGTGGGTATATGTTGGTAAAATAGAAAAAATTCGTATAAGTTACATATTTTTTTTAATTTATTTTAATAAATTAATAAGAATGGAAGTGAAGTTTGATTGAGGTATGGAAGAGGGGGAATCAATGATTGTCATAGTTGGGAGAATATATTTGTTTAACCAAACACTAACAAAGAGAATAATGCATTCTCATTCACATTCCATAGTCAAAATTTAATTAACCAAACACTCCCTTAACTTCTTGATAATACTAATGTAGAATCCATCACTAAAAAATGAGAAAGGAACTTAGGATGATAATAAAAATAAATTTGATCGTAAGTATAATGTTCCAATACCTCTTTAATTATTTTCTTCAATAGCACCCTCTTGAGTGGACGAGAAAGAAATGATTTCTTTCTCAGAGCAACCCCCAGGAGTCAACTTTCCCGCATGAGCATTCGGTACATGTATCAGTCCGCGGCACGAAAGAGTGAAAGGGTCACCACTACTGAGAATCTATTGGCAAGGGATGAGAGGCCTACTCAATAAAAAGAACACAGATAAATATATATCATCATTACCAAGTTAGAATTTTCAATGGAAAGATATTCACTTGTTTCACTTATTATAGTCATACTTATTTCAGTAAGTAAGGACCCTGCTATAATTAGATAATATATATAAAATGGTCTTTGGGCCCAATCTGTATCTGATAGGGGTCAAAAACCCCTATCTTTAGGTACGGTTTTAGGACGGTTTTAATTTACTTTTGCATCAATAAGCGAGCAATTCTCGCATTTATATGCATGTGTGTATATTAGTTAGATTTTGTATATGTTTTATTTACTTTTGTGATTTAAGTTTGTTTTCTAATCGTTTTTGGGCAAATATTGCCAAACTAGCATGTATGTTAACTTTCAATTATCTATTATAGCTAAATGATCCACCAAAAGTCGCATCAAACGGAGTTTTCACTCGAAACAAGCGATTGGTGGGTCAATTTAGCCTCGGAACTAATGTCGTTTGGAGTTTACGTGCGTGTGCAGGTCAAAACATGAACAAGTTCGGGCGAAAATCGCATCTCGGGGACACCTGGAAGTCACGCGGGGCATTTGGGTATCACCGCTCGCCAAAACTGGCCTTTTTAGGCCAACTCGGTGAGCTGGCACTGCCAGTGCGACGAGCTGGCCCTCAGAGGACAGCTCGGCGAGCTGGCCTGTGGAAATCAATCATTTGACTGATTCCCGACCCCACAACTCCACGATTTGTCCCCACTCTTCCCACATGTAATAGGAAACGAATTCGGTCAGATTTGGGACTCAAAATCGCAACTATAAATAGGACTTTTATTATGTAAATTAGATATCTTTCTCTTTTGTAAAAACCCTAGCTTCCCCCTTAAAGAATCCTCTCCATCTCCTCCATGAACATTCGAAGCTCCGCTCACCGAGGATTGTTCAAGGTTCCTCCTTAAGTCCTAGGAAGACGCATGCAGCGGTACACAGGTTCCCTGAAAGGGATTTTCTTACTCTTTTACAATTTGTTTATCTCTTGATCCAGTCTATGAATCCTAGGCTCATTGTATCTCCGTGACAATTTTCTTCATCTTTAATGATAATTTAGTTCTTATTTTGTTCAATTGATTTATCTATTTAATCTTTGTCTTACGCTTTGTTTGATTGGTTTAACTCATTCATAAATCCAAATATTAAGTTGGCACATATTGCGAGCTGAATCCGACCTTGTCAGAGCCTATAAAATTGACGCCCTTATAGATGATTAAGCCCAAATTGCTGATCCTTAGAGCTAGTTTCGGCCTTACAAGGGAATCACGAACTAGGAACCATAGAAGGACAAGTAGGGTTAATCACCTCGAACACAAGTGACTTAGATTAGGTTTTTAATCAGTTGTCTAAACAACCTATATTCATCATTATCGTACCATTCCATATCCCTTCGGGTAATTACATTATTGAAAGATCACTTAGGAGTAGAATAACTTAGTTAGGAGTAGTTTAACTTAATCAAAACCAAGTTTAAACCCCCCAAAGCCTAGATAACACTAGAAACCGAGTAGCTCGATACTTGCAGGAATAAATCATGTGGATTCGATACCTGGACTTGTCTAGATTTTATTACTTGATAATGACGGGGTACACTTATCCTTTAATGAGCCTCCACGAAGCGCATCAAATTTTTGGCGTCGTTGCCGGGGATTTATTTCTCTGCAATATCGAACCACAGGTCGAATTTGTTACTTTAGGCATTGTATCTATGTATAATTATTTATACCTTTCTTCTTGTATTTGTTCATAGCTGTTCAGTTTGCCTTTTTGTTTGTATAAACATAAAACTGTGATTAACTCTATAGCTGTAATTTCTTTTGATTTGTTTTGCTTTATATATTCATAGGCATAGACTTCTCGTGTTAAATCTTATAGTTGTAAACCTTGTTTATACTTGTTAAAATTCCATAGCTGTAATTTTTAAACTTATACTTGTTAACGTTTGTGTTCATAGTTGTAAAATTTTACTTATAAACTTTTGTGCTATAGAACTTTACTTTTTCTCAGCATTCTCTGATTAATGAATTGGCAAGAAAGAGTCCAGTGGCAAGCTCCAAAGTTTATTATCCCATCAAGACAATACATTCATGCCCTAGAGAATGAGGCTCCCAATCCCTCCATGGCCGAGTTAACTAAGAAATGGATATCTTGATGGCGAAACTGAGCCACAACACCAATGAAAATGTAAGTTTTGTGGGTAATCACCAAAGGTACAATTCTAACCTCAATTTTTATAGCTTTTATGATAGTGATTGGAGGAGACCTCAACACTCAAATCTATCCTACGGGAACCCTAACATGTTGAGGCCTCCAAATAGGTTTGTTAATGAGCACAGGGAAAACGAATTGGGAATGTTTCCTTACGAACAAGCAAGCCAAGTTCCTCCATAACCCTCTAGCTCACAAGATGAGGTGCTGTCCCTTTTGAAAGAAATGTCAGCCCGACTTACAATCAATGAGGAGTTTTGCATGGACTTGAGCAACCAATTGGCTCAAATAAACCATGAGATGCAAGAGAAATCCTGAGATGCTCTCCTAGGCAGGAAAACATAGAAATCCCATAAAGGGAATCAGCTCAAGCCATCTCCTTGAGGAACGACAAAAAGGTAGAACCAAGTCCACTGTCACATGCATCACTCAAGGTAAGTAAGGAACCGGTAGTGGTAAGCAACCCCGGTTCAAAATCTAAAATTCTAAATCATGTGATAGAGATAAAAGATCAAATCAAAACTTGTGTATCTCAACTACCTTTTCCTCAAAAGTTAGAAAAGTTTAGGTTTGCTTCATGCTCAGAAGTTTTCATTCTCTTCGACCTACCAAGAGAATCCAAAAGGGGGCAAACCAAACATTTTCATAATATGTTTAAATTTGGCCTCTTATTTTCATTAAACTTATTTGAGGCTCCTAATCCGTTTTGAAGGTACGGATTGTTTGTTAAGGAATTCGAGTTCCTAACACGGATAGAAGCTTATACTTAGGAAGGAACTCTACGTCGAGCTAACCGACTATAAAGTAGCGCTTCTTGGGAGGCAACCCAAGTTTTAATTAAACTTTTCAGGTTTGTTTTTCTTCAATTATAGATTTCTATTTATAAATAAAAAAAATAAAAAAGGGTAGCGCCAATCATCAAGTTTTTGACAATTGCAAGGTAATCAATAAGTTGCCTTCTCCACCCTAACTCTTTACACATGAGCTTCCTTGTTTTATATACAATGTTGGAACTTATTGCATGGTTTAAATGTGAGGAGGAGGGGTAGACAAACTTACAAAAATTGTATAAATTTTTAATTTTTGTTGCGTCGTGTCTAGTTTAGTTTTGATGTTTTTGGGTTTTATTTCTATTTTTGCATGTTTTAGGGCCTAAAAAACCGAAACTTCCTTTGAAGCTAAACTTTGTTATTTGTTTCTAGGGACTGAGAACTGAATCTAAAATTGCATGAAAACTAGTTTAGGTGTGGGACACAACCCTTGTATCTGTAAACGCATGAGCTAAAGATTGCATTTAGACCCTACTTTTGAAGAAATGCTAAAATCATTACTTAGGTAGATAACTTAAGGATTGAAGGCATGTGATATTCAATTTGAGCTTGGGGAGAACTAATAAGCACAAAATTGAAACCCAAAAAGCTGTGAGTTGAATTTGAGCCTAAGAGCGAACATCAAAAAGCTCTTTTTCTTGACATTTTTGTGTGAATGCTTTGACTTGTGGAAGATTATAGATTTTGCACCTAATACTAAGTTGAACCTGCATGTACTGATTTGAGATGATAAACGATGAATCAGCCTCATTAAAACTAACATTTTTCTTTACCTTATTTTTTTTATCTTTTTCATCCACTCTAGGAAGCCCATTCGAGCCTTAACTTTGTAGTTTGTAGTTTTTCTTTCTTTCTAACCCTTATTTTTTCAAACTATCACTTAGTTTGTTACCTAACCCGAGTTTTTGCAAAGCCCACCTTGAGCCTTTGTTTTATTTTAGCGTTTTTTCTTTGTTTATGGCACTATAAGAGCAAGCCAAAGGCTAAGAGGTGAACGAGCATTACTATCAAAAGAAAAAGAAAAGAGACGAACAAAAAGGGGAAAACTTCATTCCCCAGTTCTTAAGATCAAAACGTCTTAGAAAAAAATAATGAATAAAAAGCTCAATCACTTCATATTGGCTAAAGCCATTTTAACTTTGTTTTTCTAGCGCTAGAACTTCTAACCTTTGTTGTACCTATAACCCTTTCTATCCACATTACAACCCCAATTCGAGGCTGTTTTTGATATCGTCGGAGTCATGTAGCATAGTAGAGGAACTCGGATGAACGTGTAAAGTCAACGTAATCCTAAGCAAGAACATAAGCTGAGAGTAAACACTTTAGCCACTAAAAATTATGTGAATTGAGTGAACTACCTATGGTGAGGTGTTTTACTTAGCTATCCCCTTAAGCTCATTTAATTGAACATGTATCCTTTTCTTAAAAATATGACCTGTGATAATTGAAATGCGGCTTATGGATATCGTGTCTCTACTTTGTACTTCCGAATACATGTAATTACAGATGCTCGAAATTGTGTCAGGCACCTAGTAAAACCGGGAGGTTTTTCTAGCTTGGCTAGTGATTACGAGTTTAGTTTTTAGTTTACTTGTGGACAAGTAAAGTTTTAAGTGTGAGGAGGTTTGATAGGGCTCAAAACCCCTATCTTTAGGTACGGTTTTAGGACGGTTTTAGTTTACTTTTGCGTCAATAAGCGAGCAATTCTCGCATTTATATGCATGTGTGTGTATTAGTTAGATTTTGTATTTGTTTTACTTACTTTTGTGGTTTAAGTTCATTTTCTGATCGTTTTTGGCCAAATATTGCCAAACTAGCATGTATGTTAACTTTCAATTATCTATTATGGCTAAATGATCCACCAAAAGTCACACCAAACAGAGTTTTCACTCGAAACAAGCGATTGGTGGGTCAATTTAGCCTCGGAACTAATGTCGTTTGGAGTTTACGTGCGTGTGCAAGTCAAAACAAGAACAAGTTCGGGCGAAAATCACATCTCGGGGACACCCGACAGTCACGCGGGGCATTTGGGCATCACCACTCACCAAAACTGGCCTTTTTAGGCCAACTCGATGAGCTGGCACTGCCAGTGCGACGAGCTGGCCCTCAAAGGCCAGCCTGACGAGCTGGCTCACCCAGCTCGTCGAGCTAGCCTGTGACTGATTCCCGGCCCCACGACTCCACGATTTGTCCCCACACTTCCCACCTGCAATAGGAAACGAATTCGGTCAGATTTGGGACTCAAAACTGCAACTATAAATAGGAATTTTATTATGTAAATTAGATATCTTTCTCTTTTGTAAAAACCTTAGCTTCCCCCTTAAAGAATCCTCTACATCTCCTCCATCCTCCATTGAAGAACATTCGAAGCTCCGCTCACCGAGGATTGTTCAAGGTTCCTCCTTAAGTCCTAGGAAGACGCCTGCAGCGGTAGACAGGTTCCCTAAAAGGGATTTTCTTACTCTTTTATAACTTGTTTATCTCTTGATCCAGTCTATGAATCCTAGGCTCATTGTATCTCCGTGACAATTTTCTTCATCTTTAATGATAATTTAGCTCTTGTTTTGTTCAATTGATTTATCTATTTAATCTTGGTCTTACACTTTGTTTGATTGGTTTAACTCATTCATAAATCCAAATATTAAGTTAGCACATATTGCGAGCTGAATCTGACCTAGTCAGAGCCTATAAGATTGACGCCCTTATAGATGATTAAGCCCAAATTGCTGAGCCTTAGAGGTAGTTTCGGCCTTACAAGGGAATCACGAACTAGGAACCACAAAAGGATAAGTAGGGTAATCGCCTCGAACACAAGTGACTTAGATTAGGTTTTTAATCAGTTGTCTAAACAACCTATATTCATCATTATTGTACCATTTCATATCCCTTCGGGTAATTACATTATTGAAAGATCACTTAGGAATAGAATAACTTAGTTAGGAGTAGTTTAACTTAATCAAAACCAAGCTTAAACCCCCCAAAGCCTAGATAACACTAGAAACCGAGTAGCTCAATACTTGCAAGAATAAATCCTGTGGATTCGATACATGGACTTGTCCAGATTTTATTACTTGATAACGACAGGGTACACTTATCCCTTAGTGTGCCTCCACGAGGCGCATCAGATCCCGGCTCACCAAATTTGGAATACAATCATATGTGCTATGGAGGAGTTGAACTCAACTCACGTACGCATATATCTCAACACATGTGCTTCCGGCTAACAATATTCACATAACACTCTCAACTAGGACCATTTCATATATCCATCTAAGCAAGAATAAATCCTGTGGATTCGATACATGGACTTGTCCAGATTTTATTACTTGATAACGACAGGGTACACTTATCCCTTAGTGTGCCTCCACGAGGCGCATCAGATCCCGGCTCACCAAATTTGGAATACAATCATATGTGCTATGGAGGAGTTGAACTCAACTCACGTACGCATATATCTCAACACATGTGCTTCCGGCTAACAATATTCACATAACACTCTCAACTAGGACCATTTCATATATCCATCTAAGCAAGCTCATATCCATTTCTTATCCAACCATTATTCTGTTCCAGTATGTGCATAAGGCTTAACATGCCACATTTGTACTCATAACACTACAACGTACTCAATCATATCACTTTCTTATCTATCACAACGTATCACAAACACTCAAACATTATTCACATCATTCACATCAGATTCAACCACATCTCACACTCAACAAGTCACAAGCCACAATACATTCATACACATATATAAGCAATATGCTTACCGTCGCACTCGATTTGATCTATTCTACACGATCATGTGTACGTTTAATTACACTTTGTTCTCCTAATGTCACATAACATTTATACAATTAGTCTTAACATAAACTTAATGAAAATGTAAACTAATGCATGCTATATGATTTGTAAGACACTAACTCCACAAAGTTCATGCAATCTAATCCTTTTGTCTTAGATCATCACATGACCTACTTGCACACATTCTTCCATAACTCTCTCATAACATATCCAAAATTCACATTAATATCACTTCTACACAATATATGGCATGCAAAATGATTCTGTCCTTATTCTAGCCAGGAAACAGACTATCCAGATTTGCATCTACCATAATTCACTCAACCTTAATAAATATAATGGATTTCCAAATCCTTTTACAGACATATACTTAAACTAGTTAGGAACACTTTTGTATATAACCTTTCCTAAATTCTGACTCTAAGGTCATAAAAATGCTACATCAACATGGCTGCCTCACATGACATTCAATTTTGAGGCTGTCATGCTCTATCTAGGTTTTCTTCATCTATATATTGAATTAAAGCACTAGTGGAAAAATGTCCATTTGCATCGGCCGTTTAGGGCCATTTGCATCGACCGTCTGTTGGCCGATGCAAATGGTTGTAGCATTTGCGTCGACCCTTTAAAAGGGCCGATGCAAATGCATCTTATTTGCATCGGCTCTTTAAAAGGGCCGATGCAAATGATGTAGCATTTGCATCACATTTTTAAAAGGGCCAATGCAAATGATGTAGCATTTGCATCACATTTTTTAAAGGGTCGATGCAAATGTCATTTAAAAAAATAAAAAAAAATAATTTGGATTGAATGGAGCTCTATAATATAGCAAATATCTTTGATTCATATATATTAAATGGAGACTTTTCATATACATATGTATAATTGGGTAGCTTGAAAATATACCAAATAGTTTTCATAGAATTTCGAATCTAATAATACATTAGAAGCCTTAAAATCGCAGCAGTATATAATTTGACGGTCAAAATCATTAAGGAATGAAAGTCCTTGAGCAGCATCGATCGAAATTCACCTACAATGTTTTGAGAGTGTCGTTCTTCCCTTGGCAAGATAGAAGTTGATAGTTGTTTGCTCGGTGAGGCTTTCATCAGCGAGAACTAGAAGACCAAAGGATCCTAATGCTCTACGGTGACCAGCGTCTTCGCTTCTACCACAGCTCAACTCTTCATTGAATCTACCATAGCTGAACTCTTCATTGGATTCATTTATTCTCTCAAGGACCTTCCTTTCTATCTCAAACTCAGCTTCAATATCTAGCTGCAAACCAATTATTGTTCAATCTGTTAACATTATTCATTCAAAGGAAATGACTACATTGAAATTGGTGGTTCTGAGACCTAATCTTTAAACTAGTTATAGCTTAAGAGACAAATGAACAACAAAAAGGTCTGAAATTAGTGAAGTTAAGTAGGATATATAAACTGCATTTCACCAATTAATACTGATCATAAAGAATAGATAAGTAGAAAGACAGTCCCCCCTTGCTTAACTACCTACACAAACAAATCAAACAAGTTAATTTTTTTACTTCAGAAATACCAATTTGAAAGTGTAGAATAATATCATAAGTAATTAAATGAGTAATAATTGATACACAAGTTGAAGAGCAGTGTAATCAGAGCGAGAGTTATAATGATTAGGTTCAAGGAGAGTTATAATGATTAGGTTCAAGGAGGTTAACCGGTAGGAAATTCCAATCATACTGCTGCTGGGAAGAAGGACCACCATTGTCATACATAGAATCTGGCATTAAGTTTGTGTGCTGCTGATGCTGATGCTCATGCTCTTGTTGTGCTCCCTCATTTTCCGCTGTCTACATGTGTAGATAAATAGAATATAAATAATAAAGTTTGGGTAGAATATATATTAAGTAAAAGACATAAAATATGGAGAATCAAAAGCATCATCAAAATCCTGAAGAGATTCAAGGACTTTCACCACATAACTCATAGGAGGCTGACTCTTTGCGTCATAGCTCAGGCATTTATAAGTCAATCTTGCTGCCTTTTGTGCTCCGCTGCACGAATATTGGCCTTCTAGCCTCGGGTCTATGATCCTGTCAAGCTTGTTTGACTCCTTCAGTAATGGCCTTACCCTTTCTACAAGGCTCTACTCCCGCCTTTGACGACTGTCATCCATCGGCCGTTTTCATGTTAATAGCTCTAACAGAACTACTCCGGAGCTATACACGCCACTCATCATTGTTAGGTGACCTGTAATTAGTACATTAGATTCATTCAGTTAGGTTGTTGGCTTATTCTGTTGGTTGCTTAAGGAGAAGCTCAACGGTGGTCAAGCCAAAAGTCAATATTGATTGAGTATATTACATCCGGTGTATACATGCAAGTAATTGGTGTTTATCGACTCTAATGAGCAGAGAATCAGAAAAGAAATGATATACCTCACCACCGTTAATGCCTCCCTCATAGCATGGTTTCAAACTAATTGCACATTCCAGGTAAGGTTGCCAATGTCCAGTGAGTAAATCTCTTCTAATCATCTCGACACCACTCTGATAATACTGTTTGAAAATAAAATAAAGAGAGGGAGAGAGAGAATCTACCCAATATCAAAACCATATGAATATTGATGCTCGTAAAATGTATAACAATAAATAGGACAAGTGTATCCTATCGCATCAAGTAGTATAGTGCTTAAGCACAAGATCGAACCACAAAGACTATTTGCCACAACTAATCGGTCTAAGGAAAAGGATGCAATTATTCGAAAAGTTGGATATTGAGGGTAGTTGTTGAAAGAGATAAATTCCCAAAACAAAAGATTAAAGCAAATGAAGAAGGAGGATTTGATTCTATTGATTAAACAACCTAGGATGGGGATGCTCTTAATTGGAAACAATGTATGATTTGCTGGGATTTAGATGTATATCCGAAGGACGATTGACGGTAATCACCTAGTTAACTGCATAGATATCGTCAATCGCATGCAGCCTATTCATATGCAGTCGGTTGATGGCTTGATTAGGCTAACAACCTAGGGCATGAAAACATTAGGTTCTATGTGATCGAGGCCCAAGCCGTAGCCCAGCCACTGAACCGCACTCCTAGTGGTCTCTAGCGAGGTCAGATCATGCTAATTCGGATTAGGTAGGTCCTTAGTCAGGGTACTACCCATCTATGATCCTATAATTGTCAGATTCTAGGCAGTAGGTTCAAATCTTTCAGGCTAGTTGATCATCATCGATTATCACTCTAGCCACGGTCCTATGCCTGATAAATATAGGACATTAAGCATGCACAATCTAATCAATTGGGATTAATCCATACACTAAATCACTAATCATACATTATCAACCAATCAATCTCATCCCCATTGTTAAGCCCAAAATATACCTAAAATATCATTAATATTTACATCAGTTTTGCTATGAATTCGTGTTGTTTACATCTATTTAAGAGTACTTTTACGTTCGAATATGCTTCTTTCTTGCAAGGTACCTAAATATTTGGTAAAATCCAAATAAGAACGAAAAGAGGTCAAAAATAAAGGAAAACCCTAAGTTAGGAGCTAAAAGACGAAGAAATCAGCACACCGATACAAGGAAGACAAGAACAAAGTCAGAAATAGGAGAAAAATTCATATTCTCGATTGAGAATCCAAATTCTCGGTAGAGAATTTTGGGGCCGCGACCGAGAATCCCAAATTCTCGGTCGCGACACGTGTCGTCCAGATCTCCCTCCCTTTCGTCTGAAGGCTGAAAAATCACTTCCCCATTCTCGGCCGAGAATTTCCATTCTCGATAAGAGCAGAAATTCTGCCAAGCACAACAAACACATGTTTAAAGTCCAAGAAACGCGTTCGTTCGGGTGGATAAGAACGTCCCTTCACAACGGACACGATCCTTCACAACGGACACGACTCTCCACAACGGACACGACACTTCAATCACGACTCTTCAACATCTATAAATAAAGAGTTGATTTGAGAGTTGAAAAATATAGAGAGAGTTAGATTTTAAGATTAGTGCAAGAGTTATGCAGAAACTCTGACTCAGAAATGAGTCAGAGATTAGAAGTTCGATTCTGTTCAAAGCAATATGATGTACACACATTGTTTATTCAATAATAATAAACACAGTAGCGTTTAGACATTGTTCAAATTTAGTTTACATTTTGGTAGTAGACAGACCCCGTCTCTATTATGAAGATTCAACGAGAAGATTGAGTAGAGGATCCGCCCCTGAGTCTGACAAACTCTAACAAAACCCAAGGAAAGGATTGACAACCCATTCACTTGCAAGTCGTAGAATGTTTTCATGCTCCTTATTCTCTGTAAACTTGTATCAATTTATATTTCATCTAATAAAGTCCGTTCTATTCGATAGATTTTTATGCAGCACTTTGGTAAAGGATCCGAAGTGGATTGATGCTGGTGTTTTCATTAAAACGTAGTTTAATTCAAAATCTTTACAAGGAAACTTTATTGAACACTTAGACAAATTATTATCTCGGTAGAGTTTTAATTTGGTTAAGGAAGCAATCTAAACCAGTTAGGAGGATTGTTGCGTTCAAAGCCTAAAAATTAGAGGTTCCGTCATTTATTTCATCTTTATAATTTATACAAAGTTTAAAGTTGTTTTCTTTGCTTAATGCAAACAAATACATTTGTTTACTTTTCTAAAAAGTACTAAGCGTTCCTGTCTTGCAAATTCACTCCTAATCAGAAGTATTTTCTAACATTTTCATACTCTAATCTAATTCTCATTCTAGAAATTTCAAAACCAAATCCGATTTAATGATTTTCCTTATTATACATTTTAAAAGTATATTTAACCAATTCAAAATAAGTTTTTATTAAAAAACGTTCCCTGTGAGATCGATATCTTTTTATTACTACAAGCGTATACCGTGCACTTGCGGAAATCGCTCAACAAGTTTTTGGCGCCGTTGCCGGGGAACACCAAATCTTTAACAAAAATTTATGTTTTTCGTGTTTTATTTCGAACCTTGGTTTATAATATATTAATTTATTTATTTTATAGTTTTATTTTATTTATTGAGGATGGTCACTAGGACTAAATCCTCGTTGTTATTTAACGTTTGCAATTAGATGTTTGCAGATAAAAAATTCAAGTTTTTTCACAGATAAGCTGGAGATTTGATTATCAATGAAATTCACAGAAGGAGTCTACAGAAAAGAAATCAAGCATGCAAATACATCCGAAGGGAAAGCAAAAATTTTGAAGCAACATGTCAGACGTGACATATAATTTTTTTCCAGAAAATTTACCTTTTCCCAAACACCTTTACCTCTTTTCTATACACTTAATCCTTCACCAAAACATCATATCTCTTTGTTAAGAAGATATCAATTCCTACACTAAACCCAAATAATTTCCTTTTTATCATTTCCTCAAAACACCTACATTTATCTCTCTAAGAAATAGCTAATCAAAGAAAGATATATCAGAAGTAGGATGAAATTACCTTATCCACCGGGAAGGAATTGTATACTTTTACCATAGTTTCTACAGTTTCAGTTCATGCACGTAGTTCTTGTTCATGCGCAGAACCAGAGGTTCGGGTATTCAACCGGAATCAGTAGATCCTTAAATTAAGAAGACACAAAAAAAGCGCTAAAAAAATTCTAGTAAAAAAAATAAAAAAAATTATTGTTCCAGGTAAGTTACATGGCATGACCATTATTTAAAATCGGTCTAAGTAATTGATTTTGTCCATGATTTAGATTCTCCTTGAGAATTCTTAAGGATTATCACATTTTTTAGTTTTTAGTTTTCATATTTTAATCTTTACATTTTCATTGTTAGTTTTAGTTTATACATTAGTCTTTAGTTTAGAAGTAATAAAAATTTATCATGGAAAGATATTCAAGATATGTTATGTATCTTAAATAGGTGTAATTGATTAGGAAAGTGTCTTTAGATTTCAAAAAAAAAAATCTCAATTGAATTAAAAGTTACACAAAATTTAAGTTCATAATTAAAATCTCTACTGTGACTTTTGTTTGATGTTTAAAAAATTTCTGAACTTACTGAGAATGTGAATTCTCAGTTGAGAATCTTACTTTCTCTGCCTTATAAATTTCTGAACTTACTGAGAATGTGAATTCTCAGTTGAGAATTCAGGATTTCAAAATTTCAAGGGAAAGGAAGAGAAAAACAAAATTTCTGAACTTACCGAGAATCGAAATTCTCGGTAACTTCAGCGAAACAAAAAAAATCTAAAAATGACTTGTCGCGACCGAGAATCGCCATTCACGGTCGCGACACGGGCGGTATCAGACATGTATACTTTCTTTCTTCTTCAGTTCATGCACCATTTCTGAAAATTTTGAACAATTAAGTTTCTTCGTGTTCAAATGGTGTGAATTTGCACCTTTTCGCCACCAACAGACATATTGATTTGTCCTGTTTGATTATAAAATAATTAGAGGGGATCAGAACTCTTTTACTTCCCATTTCTTTTCATCTCTATCAGACCATTCTGATTTCTTCTCAATTATTCAAACCTTTTCCAAAAAAGTTACTGACACATTTTTTTTCTTTTCTTTTTATTCACCAAACATGATGAAGAAATGTATAGCTTCTGAGTTTGGAGAACCATTTCCTATTTCTAATCAGGATGAAGAAATGTATATGTTAGAAGACATATTTCAAGGCAACACCATTCATTCCTCAAAAATCTTAATAGAGGGATTAATTACCGCTTCATGTTCCATGAAAAGAAAAATCCAACCACATTATTTCGGTTCCATGGACTGATAAATAACCATTCTCTATCCTTGACTATGAATTCCTGAGGGATTTGTCCAGAGAATTTTCCGAGTTTGCCCACGATTTCTTTCTGCGTAAGAAAGATAGATCTTCGTGCAAGCGAATATTTCTCGTTATCAGGCTATGTGAGTTCCAATTCAACAGGATGAGAAATTAGTTTACTTTGTTTAGTTCTGTTTGATTTTACATTGAGTGTATAGTTTGTACATAGGTTTGTTTTCATTTTTATATATGTATGTTCTTTGTGTTCTTATGTATATGTGTTCTAATTTTAATAAACTATCAAGTTTGATTCTTTGATTCTTTTTGCTTAAAAATACGTTAACCATACAAGTTATACGAATACATCTGAATCTAAGTTTAAATGAAATAGTTTAACTTTTAACATGAATCTGTCATTATTTTTAATAAATCTGTATTCATTTCAGAAATGTTTCTGAACAATCTGACTTTTCATATATATTACATACTAATACGGTATAATCATTAGCAAATATTGAACAAGTTCATGAACATTCATTTTATATGATAATTCTAAATTTTGTTCTGTATATATGTTTTTCAATTTTGATAACATATCAACTTTGAATGAATCTATATATATGTTCATATGGAACAGTATCACCTTGACCATGAATTTGTCTACAATAATAAAATGAATCTGTCAATAATTTAATTAATCTGTATCAGTTTCAATGCTTCAGTTTTAATATGCATATGTGCTAAGTTTCAATGTTCCAGATTTAATATGAATAAATGATAAATAATTTGATTTGTTTAGTTTTCATTTGTTTGTTTTTGTATATAGGTTTGTTTTTAATTTCCCTTGTACACATGTTCTTGTTCATTTATTTACACATGTGTTATGCAATAAAACTTCATTTGATTTCATACTTTTAATTTTTCATTTATGTCTGTTCAGATTTCTACACTATTATCACATGAATCTGTATGAATCACTTTAATGCTAATAAGTTATGATCATTATTAACTATTGAACATAATAATAAATTTTCATTTTCATGGAATCATTGAGTTTAATTTTAATTATGAAGTTATGAACTTATATCATGTTGATTATTGCATATATCAGTATGAACTTCTTCAAAATAAAACATACAGTTTTTTTATTTGACTCTGTATCAATTAAATAAGGTTAATGTTTAAGGTTAAATGTTTCATTATTTGAATACTGCTTTAATTTGAATAAGGATCATGTTTAAGTTTTACGTATGAATAAATATCTATATGAACTTACGTTCATTATCTTCTAGAAGATTAATTTACGTTATGTGAATTAATTGATTCTACATTAACTCTGTTTAAGGCATTTATTTGTTTCCTTATTCCAATTTTCTAAGGATAAACCTTTGGTTTACCTTGAATTTAATGTTTTAATTTGTGTTTTTAAGTTTCAGGTATACATTTACTTAATTATATGACATATTTACCCAGAAAATTGCACAAACGTAGTTTTTACGCACATTTTGTCGCTGCCAGGTGCAGATTCTCGGCCGAGAATTAATAATTCTCGGTAACTTCAGCAAAAACTTGTAATTTTCAGTGAGATTTTCTCTCTGAAAATGACGAGTCGCGACCGAGAATCTGGATTCTCGGTCGCGACACGCGACCTGTAGGCAGGGGTTTGGCTCGAATTTGACCAAATTTTAATCTTTTTCTATTCTTACCTATATTAGCCTATCACTTATACAAACATTACCCAAACTCTATTTCAAACATATTTTTCTTTTTCAAACATGAATTCCACACCATATCACCTTTACTTTTTACCACAATTTTTACCTATCCAACATATTTGTTTCCCAAACATAACATCCATAACCTAACCCTCTATTCCACACCATCCCTAAACATCAGCAGGTTTCTCACAAGGTTTTCTCTACCTCTAATAAATTATTTGCATGTTGAATATGGATCCATTCAACATTATTTCAGATTAGGACGGGCACATGGTACAAGCACTATTATGGACATAGTGCATAGTGAAACAGACGTTATTGTATTGGTTACTCTTTCCTATTCTAAGAGGAATGTGAGGATTACATTTAGGGATTTAGGTTAATTTTATGAAGTTGGGGATGTCGAGATGCGTATTTAGTTTGGATATCATATAAAATAGTTTATTGTTAGGCCATCAATTTTCAAAGCAATCCGGTTTGGACATAATTTGCCTAGCTTGGATGGATTTAATCCCAAGAATGCTACTAGCACGCTCATTAAAGATCGTTGGTTTTCGTGGAAGATTAAATTGGATTACTTTTTGACAATTAAGTCCATGTTTTCGTTTCAACCACTACGCAAGTTACTATGCGTACTTTGATTACGGGTATTGTTTTGGCTGCTACGGGTATCATGGAGTAATTTTTAATCACTTACTCCTAATTATTTTCGATATTAGATTATGCCACAACTTTTACACATTCATTTAGTGGTTAGCCACAGTTGGCTGGTTTTGCAAGTTCGATGTTGGTATTCCGAGTTCACATTGTAATGGTATTAAAGAGGATGGTAATGCGCAGACACATTTTGGTAGGAATGACGATATGCATGACGATGAAGAGGATGAAGAGGGTACGGAAGAGGAGCATGTTGAAACACAAGTACAAGAGCTTGTTGAAGAAGCCCACTGTTGATGATCAAGTTCATTTGCACCAAATTTTGAACCAAATGCATGCACACAACCGTTAAAAGGTTTATGCTTCGATGATATTATGAAGAACAATCAAGAGATGAGTTCACGCTTCAACGCGGTGGATGCCTATATACATACTTTCCGGAGCGATCATACGCCAACCCATTGCAGGTTGTTATCATTTTTTTCCGTCATCACAACGTTATGACCACACCTTCTCCACCGGGTTCACCTCCACAAGAATAGGTTTTATCTTATCTTTTCTCAACTCATTTATCTTTTATGTTATTTTTGATTAAGTTTGGTACATTTTCAAATTCTATTTATGTTGGATAAAATCCTTTTCATCTTTATATATTTTCTTTTCGTATGATTCATTTCGTACAATATTTTTCGTGTTTTATCAATTTTTGCACCAATGAGGACATGGTCCGATTTAAGTGTGGGAGGAGATATTGCATATATCATTTTATTTTTAGTACGAATAAATGCAACGGGTAATTTTTATGCAACATTTATAAATGCAACACTTGTTTTATGTAAATGCAACATATATTGCAACACAATTTATTTAACATTATTTTTATAAAACATATATTTTTATATGTTTAAAAATATATAACTTATGATTATTTTTAGGTTATCATTATCGGTAGAAAAAAATATTTCTATACAGGTAATATTTTCAAATTTTTCACAAATCTCCGATACGATTTTAAGTATAAAAATTGTCTCGAGTAAATGTATTAAAGTAAATAAATTCTTTTCAATCTCTATTTTATATCATGAAATTCATGATATGATAAATCTTATTTTAAATTTTCAATTAGGTTTATAGGCATTAAATTGAACTAACAAGTTTAGCTCGGTTTGATTTCGTCTTACATTAACATCAATTGAAGTTTTTAAGGAAACTTTAGCCATAATACATGCTGAATTTTAAGTCAATATAGGATGAATGTGCTATCTTTCTTTTTCCCAAATTCAATTTTATAATTCATATTAATTAATCAATTAGTTGAATTCTTAACTTTTGGCCACGATTGAGACCAACCTTATCACAATCGAGGTATGAAAGGGAAGAAAATTAAGTACCGTTTACTTTTGGCCACGGTTGCGACCACCCTTATCACAATCGAGGTATGGAAGGAACGTTTAAAAACAAAAAATTACACATGTTTAAGTTTAAAGTAACGATTGCGTCCACCCATGGCATTGTCGGTACCTCTTAAGCGAACACTAAGTAATAAAATACGTATAAAGTTACGATCAAGACCACCCTTATCTCGGGCGTAACTAAGCAAATAAATTAATCCTAAGTACTTATTTAAATATACAATATATCTCATATATTAATTTAGGTTTGGGAAAGGAAATTTTGTGCTTTGAAATGCCTTGAGACAAAAGACTCAATAACATGCGTGCTTATATCGTCCCGAATACTTCAGTTTCAAAATTGAAAATACAAGACGAATGATATATCGCCTTTATCCTCAGTTAGTTTGATATTTTGCGTATAAATTTGCCATGCGAAGTTAGTCTTTTCGGCTTAACTAATTCAAAAGGTAATACAGAGATATATGTTTTATTTTCATAAAGAGATTAATTAAAGAATAAATTCAGTGAAATTTTGCTCGGGACTAGCAAAAGATTAAGTGTGGAGATTTGTTAAGCCCAAAATATACCTAAAATATCATTAATATTTACATCAGTTTTGCTATGAATTCGTGCTGTTTACATCTATTTAAGAGTACTTTTACGTTCGAATATGCTTCTTTCTTGCAAGGTACCTAAATATTTGGTAAAATCCAAATAGGAACGAAAAGAGGTCAAAAACAAAGGAAAAACCCTAAGTTAGGAGCTAAAAGACGAAAAAATCAGCACACCGATATAAGGAAGACAAGAACAAAGTCAGAAATAGGAGAAAAATTCATATTCTCGGTTGAGAATCCAAATTCTCGGTAGAGAATTTTGGGGTCGTGACCGAGAATCCCAAATTCTCGGTCGCGACACGTGTCGTCCAGATCTCCCTCCCTTTCGTCTGAAGGCTGAAAAATCACTTCCCCATTCTCGGCCGAGAATTTCCATTCTCGGTAAGAGCAGAAATTCTGCCAAGCACAATAAACACATGTTTAAAGTCCAAGAAACGCGTTCGTTCGGGTGGATAAGAACGTCCCTTCACAACGGACACGATCCTTCACAACGGACACGACTCTCCACAACGGACACGACACTTCAATCACGACTCTTCAACATCTATAAATAAAGAGTTGATTTGAGAGTTGAAAAATATAGAGAGAGTTAGATTTTAAGATTAGTGCAAGAGTTATGCAGAAACTCTGACTCAGAAATGAGTCAGAGATTAGAAGTTCGATTCTACACACATTGTTTATTCAATAATAACAAACACAGTAGCGCTTAGACATTGTTCAAATTTAGTTTACATTTTGGTAGTAGACAGACCCCGTCTCTATTACGAAGATTCAACGAGAAGATTGAGTAGAGGATCCGCCCCTGAGTCTGACAAACTCTAACGAAACCCAAGGAAAGGATTGACAACCCATTCACTTGCAAGTCGTAGAATGTTTTCATGCTCCTTGTTCTCTGTAAACTTGTATCAATTTATATTTCATCTAATAAAGTCTGTTCTATTCGATAGATTTTTATGCAGCACTTTGGTAAACGATCCGAAGTGGATTGATGCTGGTGTTTTCATTAAAACGTAGTTTAATTCAAAATCTTTACAAGGAAACTTTGTTGAACACTTAGACAAATTATTATCTCGGTAGAGTTTTAATTTGGTTAAGGAAGCAATCTAAACCAGTTAGGAGGATTGTTGCGTTCAAAGCCTAAAAATTAGAGGTTCCGTCATTTATTTCATCTTTATAATTTATACAAAGTTTAAAGTTGTTTTCTTTGCTTAATGCAAAGAAATGCATTTGTTTACTTTTCTAAAAAGTACTAAGTGTTCCTGTCTTGCAAATTCACTCCTAATCAGAAGTATTTTCTAACATTTTCATACTCTAATCTAATTCTCATTCTAGAAATTTCAAAACCAAATCTGATTTAATGATTTTCCTTATTATACATTTTAAAAGTATATTTAACCAATTCAAAATAAGTTTTTGTTAAAAAACGTTCCCTGTGGGATCGATATCTTTTATTACTACAAGCGTATACCGTGCACTTGCGGAAATCGCTCAACACCTATCCCAGGAGGGATGGGGGTTAGTTCATAATCAAACTCACCAAACAATTTAAACACAATTCATCAACTAAAATCTCCATTAATATGAATAAATGAACAGTAAGAGACAATCCAAGGAGTTAGGAATATAAAACCCGATTCTGAATACAAATTGGAGAGAACATCCTCTTCCCGTCTCCAAGAAACTCAAATCAATTACAATCTAAGCAAATCTAATGGTGAAAATTGATACAAAGAAAGAAAGGAGCAAGGAAAAGTGAAAAGAGAACTTGGAGCCCTAACAAAGAAGATGTAATGTTCTATTTATAGTCTAGGCTTTGTTAGGGGAAGTTTTGGCATTTTTCAGGCCAAGATTCGTGCTTTGGAGGTAAGAAGACGCTGGGAAATTACTTCCCAGCGTCTCGTCTCGTCGAGACAAGAGGTGTCTCGGCGAGACGGGAGGGTGTCTCGACAAGACACTGGGCGTCTCGTCGAGACACCGCGCGATGGTTCCCTTTGGGAACCATCGGTCCGCCTCGTCTCGTCAAGACAGGTTGTGTCTCGACGAGACGAGGGCCTGTCTCGACGAGACAGGCGCTGAGAGGTGGCACTTCCTGTTGGGGTTTAGTGTCCTATAGACAATTGTTCTAGGATACAAACTTAATGTAAATGAATTGTTCTTTTTATCATTTGTTTTAATGAGATATATGTCTTATAACTATATAAAGGCAATCCCTTTTAAGCGCTAAATAAAGTCTAATAAAAGGAAATCCGTAGGTTTATTTAAAGTGATTCTAAAGTGTTCATACAAGCATGAAGTGAGACAAAACTTTATAATAAACTAATAAACTTAAAACCACCCCAAGTCAAGTGATATGTTTAGGATTGATATATTACTGTTGAGACTTGTATGTAACAATGTCTTCTGTCCGACAGAAAGCTGATCTCACAAGCTTCATATATGCAGATATCTGGACAGTTACATAGATCCGATGAAAAGTTGTTCATTAGGATTGGGGATCCGATTTGAGATAACAGGATGGGTAGATTCATCCTTGTCACCTATTCATCTCATTGGTATTAATAGGTATAACTAATCCTCAGACTCAAAGGAATATTAATTGGTATTCTGGATTACGGAATGTGACTCTTTGACTCTGGTGTAACACGATCCTTAACAGAGATGACTCTGGGGTGTGAACAGTAGACGTTGGGTATCACAGGAAGTGATTGCGGGATCGTTATATATTGGATTGAGCATTTATCACTCCCGATAAATGGGAGATACATCCATGGATCGCTTGTGGAAGACTCGACTCTAAATCCTTGCAAGGTGATAGCTTAAGACTTGAAATACAGATTTCACTTAACCTATCTATTTGAGTTGACTCGGCCTGTACAAGTAAAACGAACGTCTCGCTATATGTGACTTAACATCACCCATAGTCATAAGATTCAGTTCAAGGATGTAGTTGATAAAGGATCGAATTATACTGTAACTAATACGGAAAAGTTAACGATAAAATCAACATGTCTTCTTATAGCTCTGGGGGAATGATTACGGACTTGCTAATCACATACTCTGTACATCATTCCGTTATGCAAAGATTAAATATAATTCTTTGAAAATTAATTTAATAACGTTGCATATGGCTAGAAGCAATAAGAACCTAATGGGTCACACATAAGACTTGAAACCTAAAAGAGAGATAGATGTTAATTAATGGATGGAAGCCCAATTGAGCCCAATAAGGCCCATATACCAAGGGGGTCGAAATTCATGTAGCTAGATACATGAATAATTAATTTGATTTTGTTAAATCCTAATTAGATTAGGATTATGAATTAAATTAATTAAGAGATAAATAAGTTAGGAGTTTTAATTAGATTATAATATTCCTATTATTATCCAATAAGGTTATTATTATTATCCTTAATATATTAGATATATAATGAGATAATAATTAGGAATTCTATTCCGAATTGAATTCCTATTCAGTAACCTAATTCTATCTAACTAGGGATTAGATACAAGAGATTATAAATACCCCCCCTAGTGATTTTCGAAATCCCTAAGTGCATTCCTACTAAGATTTTCGAAATCCCTATAGTGAGAGAGAGAAAATTCGACACCCCTAGTTCGAGGACGAGATTTCTCTACGGCTTCCTTTGATCAATTGATTTCATCTATTTCTTTTATCCTTGATCTTGTAGATTCGTGAACTCTCATAGGCACCAAGCCTGAACTCTTCTAAGGAATCCAACTGCAGTAACCGTTTCTCTCCTGCAACTCTTGTATCAAAATTTAGAAAACGTGTAGCCCAATAGGCTCTATGCTCGAGTTTTACAGGAAGATGGCATGCCTTACCGTAAACTAGCCTGAATGGGGACATGCCAATTGGCGTTTTAAACGCGGTCCTGTATGCCCATAAGGCATCATCTAATTTGAGAGACCAATTATTTCTAGATGAATTCACAGTTTTTTCCAGGATGGCTTTAATCTCTCTATTAGAAACTTCAACTTGGCCACTAGTCTGGGGGTGATACGGAGTGGCCACTTTATGGGTGACCCCGTATTTATGCAGGACCTGTTTAAAACCTGGTTGCAAAAGTGAGACCCGCCATCGCTAATAATGGTGCGGGGGGTGCCAAACCGTGTGAAAATATTCTTTTGCAAGAATCAGATGACAGCCCGTGCATTATTACTAGGCAAGGCTACAGCCTCAACCCATTTAGAGACGTAGTCCACGGCTACAAGGATGTACTCGTTATTGAGCGACTTCGGGAAAGGACCCATGAAGTCTATCCCCCAAACATCAAAGATTTCACAGACTAAAATTGGTTTCATAGGCATGGCATGTCTCTGTGAAATGTTACCAGTTCGTTGACACTTATCACAGTTTTTAACAAAATCAAAAGTGTCATAGAAGATGGTGGGCCAATAGAGCCCACTCTAGAGTACCTTAGCTGCAGTTCTATCCGCACCATGGTGGCCGCCTACCTCTTTGGAATGACAAAACGCGAGGACAGAGGCAATCTCCTCTTCAGGAATGCACCGGCGGATGATGTTGTCGCCACAAACTTTAAATAGGTAAGGATCGTCCAAAAAGTACTGATTTGCGTCGTGTAGGAATTTTCTTCTCTGCTGGTAGGAGAACTCTGGAGGGATCAATTTTCTTACAAGGAAGTTAGCAAAATCAGCGAACCAAGTGACATGTCTTATTGACAACAAGTGTTCATCAGGAAATGTCTATTGGATGTCTGCATTCGTTTCGGCATCCACCTCCTCTTGTTCTAATCTGGAGAGATGATCAGCAACCACATTCTCTACTCCTTTCTTATCTCGTATCTCCAGATCGAACTCCTGCAGCAACAAGATCCACCTAAGGAGTCTAGGTTTGGCATCCTGTTTAGAAAACAAATACCTCAATGCAGCATGGTCAGTGTAAACAATAACTTTTGAAAGCACTAAATATGAACGAAACTTGTCAAGTGCAAAAATCACAGCTAATAGCTCATTTTCTGTGGTAGTATAATTTACTTGAGCATCATTAAGGGTCTTACTAGCATAAGAAATTGGTTGGCAAATTTTATCCACCTTCTGCCCTAAGCATGCACCTACAGCTGTGTCATGGCATCACACATTAGCTCGAATGGTAAATCCCAATTGGGACTAACCATTATGGGAGCTTTAGTCAATTTATCCTTTAAGGTGTTAAAAGATTCAAGACATTCAGTTGTGAAAACAAAATTGGCATCCTTCAACAACAATTGGGTCATAGGCCTGGCAATTTTAGAAAAATCCTTAATGAACCGTCTATAAAAACCAGCATGGCCTAAAAAACTCCTAACTGCTTTGACACTGGAAGGGGGAGGTAGTTTTTCAATGACCTCAATTTTAGCAGGGTCTACCTCAATACCTTTTCGTGATACCTTATGTCCTAAAACTATAAATTCAGTGACCATAAACTGACATTTTTTCCAGTTTAGGACTAAGTCAGTTTCCTCACACCGTTGCAGCATTAATCCCAAGTTATGCAAACAGCTATCAAAAGTCATCCCAAAAACAGAAAAGTCATCCATAAAGACCTCCATGAACTCTTCTATCATATCAGAAAATATAGATGTCATGCACCTCTGAAACGTAGCAGGTGCATTGCATAACCCAAAGGGCATCCGTCTATATGCAAACAACAGAAGAAAAACTTACCCATCCAATGATATTTGCATGTAGCCCGAATACCCATCCACACAACAGAAGAAAAACTTACCTGCCATGCGTTCAAGCATCTGATCAATGAACGGAAGAGGAAAATGATCCTTCCTCGTGGCGTCGTTCAATTTCCTGAAGTCCACGCACATTCGCCACCCGGTAGTGTTCCGCACCAGAATTAAATTCTTCTCGTTCAACGTCACTGTTGTGCCCCTTTTCTTTGGCACCATATGCACAGGACTCACCCACTGGCTGTCAGAGATCAGATATATCATCCCTGCATCAAGCAGCTTAATCACCTCAGCCTTCACCACCTCCTTCATTTTTGGGTTGAGCCTTCTCTGTGGTTGAGCAGTCGGCTTCACCTTATCTTCCATATAGATCCGGTGTTCGTAGAGAGATGGGCTGATTCCTTTGATGTCAGACATTTTCCATCCAAAGGCTCCCTTGTGCTTCATCAGCACCTCCACCACACAATCTTCCTCAGGCCCTATAAGTTCAGCAGAAATAATTACAGGTAAGTGTACAGGTGGTGCTAAGAACACGTATTTTAAATGTGTAGGTAAGGGTTTCAAGTCGAGGGTTGGTGGTTCTTCAATTGAGGTCTTAGGCCTTATCTTGGTTTCTCTATGCAGGAGTTCGTCGTGTCGGGCCCAATTACATCCCTCTTTACTTTCGACCTCAACGTCTACATCCGACAGCTCCTCCTCTTCTAGTTCAATATTCAGATTCTTGTCTTCATTTTCTTGAAAAGTACTCTCAACCAAAGAGTCAGTAAGGCTCAGAAAATTACAACACTCATCATCAACAGGAAATTTCATAGATTTGAGAATATTGAATTCTACTTCCTCATCTTATGATCGGAGAATTAGTTTACCCCCTTCAACATCAATCAGTGTCCGTCCTATCGCGGGGAAAGGCCTCCCTAATAAGATAGGAACCTGATCATCCTCCTCGATGTCCATTATCACAAAGTCAGCCGGGAAAATGAACTGATCTACCTTGACCAAGAGGTCTTCCACCACTCCTACCGGGCGTCTTATCGACCTGTCAGCTAGCTGTATTGTGACTGATGTTGGTTTCGGATCTCCCATCCCCAATTTCCTGTAAACAGACAAAGGCATTAGATTAATGCTTGCGCCTAGATCACATAAAGCACGTTTAAAATGAACTTTGCCTATTGTACAGGGTATGCTAAAACTACCAGGATCCTTAGATTTTTTTGGAAGGGGATTTGTGAGCATTGTAGAACATTCCTGGCTTAGCATTACAGTCTCATGATCTCCTAATTTCTTCTATTTAGAGATCAATTCTTTCAAAAAAATTCCATACACAGGCATATTCTCAAGAAGTTCAAGGAACGGTAGGTTAATCTCTATTTTCTTAAACACATTAAGCATCTTGGAATAATCCTTATCTAACTTAGCTCTCCTAAAAGTAGGATAAGGCAAGGTCACCTGTGTTGGTGGTACAACAGTGTCAGTTATCGAAACTGGATCAGAAACACTTACTTGTGGACCAGGTGGGATAGATGAGATATTACCAGGAATGGGGTCTAACCCCTCGTCTTGTTGAGGCACGAAATCTGGTCCGCTTACCTGTGTTCCGCTCCTGAGCGTGATTGCTCGTGCTTCCTCTTCTACCAATTCACTGACCTGCGTTTGAAGTCTTTGGTAGAATGCTTCATTGTGCGCCAACCTTCCTTCTATGGCACTCATTCTCTCTATCAGGACATCTATACTCTTTTCCAATTTGAACTCAGAACCTGAACCTCGGTATCTGTCCTGCTGCCAATTCGCGCTATCTGACCCATTCTGTTTTAAATATCGGATCTGCTCTAATACCATTGGGCACTCCACACTCTTGTGCCCTCCGCTGCAAACCTCGCAGCTTGCTACTGGTTCTGGTGATCTCAGGTGACTTCCCAGCAGAGCTAACTTTTTTGTAAGTGCTGCTATCTGAGGACTTGATTTCGAAGATGTTTCATTGAACTCCTCTGCTGTTGAAATTCTCCTCGGAGCCGGCTTTTCAACTTGCCAACATGCACTCCGTTCAGCTAATTCTTTCACCAGATTGTAAGCCTGTACTGCGGTCTTGTTGAATAAATTTCCTCCCGCTGCTGTATCTAGAAAGGCGCGGCTAACAGGAGATATCCCTGAATAGAACATATCAACAAGCTGGTACCGCTGGTAACCATGATGGGGGCACCTTCTTAACAACCTCTGGAACCTCTCCCAGGCTAGATGCAGGTTCTCACTGTCGGACTGCCTAAACGATGTGATTTCGCTTCTGAATTGTGCAGTCTTTGATGGAGGGAAGTACTTTGCCAGGAACTTGATACTGTAGTGTCCCAGTCAGTGAGAGAGCCTAGCTCGATGGATTGTAGCCATTCTGCAGCTTCTTCTTTCAAAGAAAATCTGAACAGCTTCTGGTAGACTTGTTCAGATGTGACGTCTTCGCACTTGAAGGTGCTGCAATATTCCACGAATTTGTCAAGGTGTGAGTTAGGATCTTCGTAGTAATCCCTCTTGAACTGTCCCGAGTTCTGAATCATCTGGATCATCGCTGGTCTGATTTCGAATGACTCCTCTGTTATTGCCGGATCGAGGGTGCCAGAAGTGCTTGTAGGTTGCCTTGCCTTCAACAACTCCATGACCGTCATATCCTCTGCCATGTGTCCTCTTCTAACGTCCTGCAAGAACAATTTCAGCTTAAGAATCAAGATTCAACTATGAGTGATCCTCAGAACCTCGGTTAGTGAAATTCCAAACAATTATACAAACTTTTCTCTAAGAGTTAACTAGTTATAAACAAAAATAGTCCCCGGCAACGGCGCCAAAAACTTGATGCTCGTAAAATGTATAACAATAAATAGGACAAGTGTATCCTATCGCAGCAAGTAGTATAGTGCTTAAACACAAGATCGAACCACAAAGACTATTTGCCACAACTAATCGGTCTAAGGAAAAGGATGCAATCATTCGGAAAGTTGGATATTGAGGGTAGTTGTTGAAAGAGATAAATTCCCAAAACAAAAGATTAAAGCAAATGAAGAAGGAGGATTTGATTCTATTGATTAAACAACCTAGGATGTATATCCGAAGGACGATTGACGGTAATCACCTAGTTAACTGCATAGATATGGTCAATCGCATGCAGCCTATTCACATGCAGTCAGTTGATGTCTTGATTAGGCTAACAACTTAGGGCATGAAAACATTAGGTTCTGTGTGATCGAGGCCCAAGCCGTAGCCCAACCACTAAACCGCACTCCTAGTGGTCTCTAGCGAGGTTAGATCATGCTAATTCGGATTAGGTAGGTCCTTGGTCAGGGTACTACCCATCTATGATCCTATAATTGTCAGATTCTAGACATTAGGTTCAAATCTTTCAGGCTAGTTGATTATCATCGATTATCACTCTAGCCATGGTCCTATGCCTGATAAATATAGGACATTAAGCATGCACAATCTAATCAATTGGGATTAATCCATACACTAAATCACTAATCATACATTATCAACCAATCAATCTCATCCCTATCCCAGGAGGGATGGGGGTTAGTTCATAATCGAACTCACCAAACAATTTAAACACAATTCATCAACTAAAATCTCCATTAATTTGAATAAATGAACAGTACGAGACAATCCAAGGAGTTAGGAATATAAAACCCGATTCTGTCTGATTCTGATTACAAATTAGAGAGAACCTCCTCTTCCCGTCTCCAAGAAACTCAAATCAATTACAATCTAAGCAAATCTAATGGTGAAAACTGATACAAAGAAAGAAAGGAGCAAGGAAAAGTGAAAAGAGAACTTGGAGCCCTAACAAAGAAGATGTAATGTTCTATTTATAGTCTAGGCTTTGTTAGGGGTAGTTTTGGCATTTTTCAGGCCAAGATTCGTGCTTTGGAGGTAAGAAGACGCTGGGAAGTAATTACTTCCCAGCGTCTCGTCTCGTCGAGACAAGAGGTGTCTCGGCGAGACGGGAGGGTGTCTCGACGAGACACTGGGCGTCTCGTCGAGACACCGCGCGATGGTTCCCTTTGGGAACCATCGGTCCGCCTCGTCTCGTCGAGACAAGCTGTGTCTCGACGAGACGAGGGCCTGTCTCGACGAGACAGGCGCTGAGAGGTGGCACTTCCCTCCAGAAGTTGTCTGTTCTGGTCCTTGGGCTTCTAGAGTTTGCTCTATCGACCCTCGAATTGTCCGGACATGCTCCAAATGGCACGAGGATGGTTCGGAAATGCTCGAATAGTCCTAAAAACACCTGAAAATAGAGAAATTGCCATAAATAATGGAAATTACTGATTTTAACCAAAAGCTAACAAAATGATAACAAAACTGAAGGGAAATAAAGCGAGAATGAACTAAAAAAGGTCTAAAAACCCTATACAAATGGGAGCTATCAAATATAAAGAGATAGAGAATGGATACACCGGAGACAGAAAACTATATTGTCCAGCAAATAAATTAATTTCACCTCAAGCATATTTCTTAGAAAAGGTTCTTCATTGAAATAATCTCTTCGAACAAAGACAAAGGGTAACTTGTATGCCAAGGCCTCACTAACAGTACCATATCCATTTTCCATTTCCAAATTAAGGATCAATATCATCTTCTTTTGTCATGAAAATGAAAAGGGTTATAGTTTTTTTACCTTGAATTTCCTGCATAAATTAATGTCACTCCAATTCTTTCATCAACATCAAGGGCCTTATCTCTATCATTACTCCATAAAAGAGCTGTAGCAGAGGAGGTGAATACTACTTTGTATATTGTATCTGTTTGTCCACATGCTTCTAACACATTATGTGCTGCTCTTATTTCTACATCTGCCATCATTTCCTGCAATAAAAAATAGCATATCTTCAACAACAAAGAAACTAGTAATTCAATTTCATAGCACAAGAAACTAAGAATGAACATACATCATAGGTGGGCTGATCTGATGGAGGTTCAAAGGAATAGAACAAGCCACAACATCCCTTTAATGCATTCATTATGCTTTGGAAATCAAATGGGTCTGAATAGAATACTTTTAAATTCTTCCTCTCTTCAAAATAATTCAATTTATCTGTACACACAAATTAACCATCATCTAATTATAATTTCAAACACAAATTAAACCCTAATTCTTAAATAGGGGAATTGTGTTTCTTATGAAGATTCATGCTTTTTGAATTGGGTATTCTAGGGCAAAGGAAAGAAAAATTGAAATGAAAACGGGAAAGGGGAAAGAGAGCATACCATGATTTTGGACATAAGCATGCACGCGACGGCCCTGCTTCGTGAGACTGCTGAGTCGTTGTATTACTTGGCTGTTATAAATATGATTCCAAGCCACTGGATCATTAAAAAGGAAATTAGGGACATTGGTTATTGGACCGTCAAAAGGATTAAATGAAGCAGCAGGATCGTTCGTGGAAGATAAATTAGCAAGAGTAGGATTAGAATCATTCATGATACCGAAATAATCATAGTTATTGGAACTATCATATGGACCTAGAGGATCGGAGTCCCCCATGCTTGACAGAGAAAGAGTTCAAGTTTAGTAGTTTTAGTTTAAATGGACATGAAGGGCTCTCAAGCACCATTACCAGATAAGTCCAGTTGCTAAATGCGATGTCATTTTTAATTTTTGACTCGGACATTTCATCGAACAGATTGCGGGCAGCATTCTTCGCCCAAAAATCAAACGAAAGAAAAAACTTAACAAGAGATATATCAAATCTTACCGCGTTCCAAAGCAAGGAAGGGAAGATTTCTCGATTGCACCATGCCAGGGAGGGTCTGTATAAACATGATCCTATCAACAAAACAAGAATTAAGAGACATAGCAATTCAATTAAAATGACAAGCGAAACAGAGTTAAAAATTTTGCGTGTTGCCATGTACAGCGCTGGATAAAATCCTTGAACTCGATGAGAAGAAGAATGGAGAAGAGAATTAATCCTTGACCTAGTCGGAGGTGGAAAAGGCAGCCATAGAAGGGAGCTGAGTTTCCATCTTGTGAACAGTAGAGGAGGGAGATGGGAGGCGGCTGCAAATAAGTACATTAACCCTAAAATCCAAATTTTATACTAACACTATTTGCATCGCGTTTTATAAACGGCCGATGCAAATAATGCATTTATTTGCATCGGTACTTCTTAAGGGGCCGATGCAAATAGTTCAATTGCTATTTGCATCGGCCCTTTTAAAAGGACCGATGCAAATAATACGTTTATTTGCATCAGTCCTTATTAAGGGCTGATGCAAATACTAAATTACATGACATTTGCATCGGTCCCAAATAAAGGGTCGATGCAAATGAACCTTTTGCATCACGTTTTGTAAGGGCCGATGCAAATGCGTCGATGCAAATGGTCATTTTTCCACTGGTGAAGTCTCATATTTTACAGAGAGTTTCTTAACATATATATGAAAATAGTTTATTCTTTATATCTTTCCAAATTCGAACAATATCAAGATGAAAAATATGTTCCAAGATGACTGAAAACAGTACCCTATATTTCTGTTTAGGACACTTGATACATATCTTTCCTTTAGACAGCCTAAAACCAATTTAAACAACACCAAAACTCAATCATAACTTATCCATAATAAATCCTATCATCATACTTAGGTATTTCAAATTCTCAAACTCATAGAAAAGATACTAAAACATCATACTAACCTTCAATTTGTGTCTATCACCTAGTATGCTTCCTAACTTGACTTGTTTGGCTTGAAAATGGAAGAAATTGGAAGATTTTTCTTTGGAGAGGTTTAGGGTATGAAATATGAAGGTTTGCTGAAGATATGGTCGAAATTTTGGCTGAGAATGATAAGGAATGAGTCATATGCACCTTTTTGAGAATGATAAGGAATGAGTCATATGCACCTTTTTGCATCAAAGAGGCATACTTTGTCTTAATTGAGTGACACCTCATGCTTAATGAGGTGCTTACTTACCAAACTTCATTTCCAGCCCTCCATAAGTCTAATGTAATCAATTAAGGTCATATTTATCTCCAACTTTAATGAACAACTATTGTGTGAAACTTTATATCTATTCGTACCAAAATGCATAAAAAAAATCAATCCATATGAGTTAGATAAACCCAAATTAAAAAAAAAATCAGTGGACTTCACCAGGTTCTGAATTTGAAAAATTAATATAACTCTAAATAAACCTAAGAATTGAGTTCATATAAAGCCAAAAATCCAAATTTTAGTTAGAGTTAACAATCGAAACGATTACACCTAGCAACATATACTAAAAAAGAACGCAAATATACAAAATCTTTATTTTAGTCATTTTGAAAAAAAAACAAATAAAAAATAAAACATAGATAATGTAGCGAGGCGTGTGAAACAACAAAATTGAGAACAAAATAACTACTACATTTGAAAAAAAACGAATAATTACCTTCGGAACATTAACGATTTCCTATAATTGTTGAGACATTTGCTTTTCCCGATTTCAGTTGTCAATGTCTCTTCTATTTCCATCAGATTTCTTCAATTGGAAATATCAAAGTCTAATTTCTCTCAATTCTTGAAGAAAATGCTATTAATATAGTTTATCAATAGAAACCGCTCCTAAATAAATCTGAATCTCTTAATGAACAACAACAACAACAAAAACAACAAAGCCTTAGTCCCGAAATGATTCGGGGTCGGCTAACATGAACCATCATATAAAACCGTGAAAATCAAGTCGTGTCAGCGACACAGATTCGCTCCCTCCACTCCGTCCTATCCACTACCATATTTTCCTCAATTCCCAATAAACTCATATCACTCTCGATCACCCTCCTCCAAGTTTGCTTAGGTCTTCCCCTACCCCTCACCACTACATCCCTTTGCCACACTTCGGTTCTCCTAACCGGCGCATCAAGCGCTCTACGTCTCACATGGCCAAACCACCTTAGTCGGTTTTCTCTCATTTTATTCTTAATAGATGTGACCCCTACTTTTGTCCTAATTATTTCATTACGCACCCGGTCCTTTCTCGTGTGACCACACATCCATCTCAACATACGCATCTCCGCCACCGACATCTTATGGATGTGGCAGTGTTTCACTGCCCAACACTCCGTACCATATAACAATGCTGGTCTAATTGCCGTCCGGTAGAATTTTCCCTTCAATCTATTAGGCATGCCGGGATCACAAAGGAAACACGTAGCACTCTTCCACTTCGACCAACCAGCTTTAATCCTATGAGCAACATCTCCATCTACTTCTCCATCCGTTTGGATAATAGATCCTAAATACCGGAAGCAATCCGAGGCCTGAACAACTCTCCCATCTAGGGTGATTGTCCATGCCTCCCTACTCCTACGGCCGCTAAACTTACACTCCAAATATTCTGTCTTACTTCGACTCAACTTAAAGCCTCTAGATTCTAGAGTTTGCCTCCATAGTTCCAACTTCATCTCCACTCCTTCTTTCGTCTCATCAACCAACACAATATCATCTGCAAATAGCATGCACCATGGTATACCATCTTGAAGTGAACTTGTTAGTTCATCCATAACGATGGCAAAAAGAAATGGGCTTAGTGCGGAACCTTGATGCACTCCAATCGTAATAGGAAACTCTTCAGTCTTCCCAACACTAGTACGTACACTTGTGCATACTCCCTCATACATGTCCTTTATGATGTCAATATATTTCCGCGAAATGCCTTTCCTTATCAAGGCCCACCAAAGTACTTCCCTTGGTACCTTATCATATGCTTTCTCCAAGTCAATGAAAACCATATGCAAGTCTTTCTTCTTATTTCGATAGTGCTCCATTAATTGTCTCATTAGATGGATGGCTTCCATAGTTGATCTTCCCGGCATAAAGCCAAACTGGTTTTCCGAGATCTTCACCGTCCTCCTTAGCCTTTGTTCAATCACTCGCTCCCAAAGTTTCATAGTGTGACTCATTAATTTGATTCCCCGATAGTTGGCACAATCTTGGACATCGCCTTTGTTCTTATACAAAGGGATTAAGGTACTTTTCCTCCATTCTGATGGCATCTTATTGTTTCTCCAAATTTTGTTGAAGAACATCGTCAACCATTCGATTCCTCTTTCTCCCAAACATCTCCAAATCTCAATAGGGATGCCATCAGGTCCTACTGCTTTCTTCAACTTCATCTTACTTAATGCCATTTTGACTTCACCCTTTTGAATTCTCCGCAGGCATTCATGATTTATCATATCGTGATGGATACTTATATCTCCAACATCTTGTTGGCGATCTCCATTAAATAAGTCATCAAAATAGGACCTCCATCGTTCCTTGATATCCTTATCTCCAACTAGGACTTTCTGGTCCACATCCTTCACACATTTAACTTTTCCGAGATCTCGCGTCTTCCTATCTCTCATCCCGATTCACCAATCTTATATCTCCATTAAATGAAGTAAAAATAAAATTATAAGACTATATTATTTGAAGTAAGAACAAAATTATAGATTATATAATAAGAGTGTGAAGGAAAAAAACTAATACATATCAAAATTAAAGGTCGATGACGACTTTGATTTTCGATGGTCAATGAATATAATGGTGAAATACTATTTATCATACTTTATATATACGTTTATTTGTGATTTTTGGATTTCCTTCACTTTGTGTTTTTTCATCTTGCTTTAACTCTTACTTTCTTTTATTACGTTAATTAATGGGTTAGTGATTGACAATAAATAATATGTTAATATAGAGTATTATTTTATTCTTTTTGCTCTTAGGGTGCCAACTCATCCAAAAAGCCTCTAAAATATTTTTTCTAAATTCTCTATACTTCCGCTATTAGATACAGTATAGATAATAAAAGTAGAGGGAAATGAACAAAAACAGTTTTAAATATATTTTTAATAAGTTGTCAAATGTCACGACCCGAACCTAGCCATGACCGGCGCATAAATTAAGATTACCTCAACCTATGCTAGCCTCGAATTTAATTTCAAATAATACTGATCTAACTAATAAAGCATTCTAACATGATGATACAACTTAAACTGTAAAGAAATATATACCACAAAATATTCGAAAGTCTCCAATCTGTACAATAACAATGTCTAGCTAAAAATATCATCCTTCAATATCGAACCCAAATGTCTGCCCAGCTATAGAGATCTTAATCTGAAAAATATAAAATCAACGTGGTATGAGATTTCCGTCTATGCGAGCGAAAATCTCAGTGAGTGATAATCATAGCACAACAGACGGGGAACAGGCAGATATGCAGATAAGTTTCAAATTTGTTTTCAGAATTTATCAAACATGATGGTGCAGAGAAATTAATTAATATTGCGATATTTACTAAAATCAAGTAAACCGAATAATATTAATAAATCACAGAAATTATCAAAACCACGGTACAGTAACATCAGAGTGATGATATTCCACATCACCAAAGGCCAGATAACAGAAACAGATGGTAGCGCTACCAGATTCAGATACAGAATGTCTTCACCGACCTTATGCATGATTCTAAAACAACCGACACAAAGACAAACACGTACACAGATAAAACAATAACAAATAATGCAAGCCTAATATGAAGGTCAGTGAGACATGAAAACAGATACAGATAATACTAAGCACATGTACCGGTTTCAAAATGTATAGTTTATATCTCATAATATTTTTCAAATAACTTAAATATCCAGACGACATAATTCGAATAAAATTTCAGATTTTCAATACCAACGGTAACAGATAAATCAATCGATTAACAGAATTAAATATAATCTCAGAGAATTTTTACTTCCAAATAAGATAAATGATATCAGACAAACTAATATATCAAGGGCCTGTTCCCAGAAGCCTATGCTTTAATGCAGAGAATATTTGACAAATAAATTTAAGCTCAAGAAAGTGTTTTATCATCCAACTAAGCACTATTTTGAACAAATAACATTTTTAAAAAAGTTCATCAGAACTGTCTTAAAGGAACGAAAATATGAGATAAATTTAAAAATCGGATCGAACTATTTTTATCAAACTTTTAATATTAATTATCAAAGGACCGGATGATATTTTAAACAAAATATTTTTATCAAACGGATTTCATGCCAGAGATTTCAAAATCAAACAAATAGTGTCATGAACCATAATTACCACTCACCTCGAACTCCGAATAATAGCCAAATCCAAATCTTAGCTATCAATTCTCCAAATCCATCTGAACATCGTCAAATTTCCTATTCGATCAACATATTCAACTAAATTACTCCAAAATTATCTCTAATATACTTAATCGAATTTCATACTATCGAACATCGAATCAAATTAAAATATTGGGAAACTGAATGAATTTTAGTTTATTAGGATCCATATGTATTAAATGCTGAAGCTTGACTTTCTTAAAAAAAACATAGTAAATAAAAAAAATCTATTACAGAAAAGAAAACAAAGCTTCAATATATATATATATATTGAAATATGAACATTTGGTAAAAGCAAACAGCATAAGGAACTATATGAATTAAATTCTAAAAGGTACAGCACATGTTTCTACAAGAAGAGAAACCTAGAAAAAAATCAATTTGATTTCTTTAATAAACCCAATCATGAGTCTGGTAAAACTAATTATCAAAAGAGACAAAACATTTTAACAAACAAAAACCAATAAGAAAACTTACTTCAATCTATGGCAGCACACACAAAGAAGAAAATCCAAATTGGGAGCTTTTACTTGAAAGATGAATCATGAAAATAAAAATAGAAGAACTTAGAGCGGCGGCACCTTCTCCCCATATAAAACAAAGTCGTAACTCAACATATTATCTATCTATTTATTTATTATTTTTTTTAGGTTTTGGATAGATTTTTTTCTTGAAACCAGGTTTTGGATAGATTATTATCTATATGTTAAAAATAACTAAATAGATGAAATTGTAATATTAATACTGATCAAATTCGATAAAAATATATATGAAAAAAAATTAAATATATTTTTTTTTCAAAAGAGGATAAGTATGAAAATTATTAATTCAAATTCAAAAATTTACTCCCAGAAAAATTAAAAAAGTTTGCAAAAATTGAGGATATTACATCAAATTAGTAGGAAAGGAAAATTGAGAAGCAATTACAATGTATAATCTATATCTATTTATACTATATATAATAGCGGAAGCATATAGAATTTAGAAGAAGTGTTTTAGAGACTTTTTCGATGAGTTGAGACCCTAAGAGTAAAGAGAATATATTAACACATTATTTATTGTCAATTACTATCCCATTAACTTTATATAATTTACATACAATGATATAAATATTTTTTTAAATAATTTAAATTTACAAATGGTAAATAAGATTATCTCTAATGAGAGGTTGTAATTTGAAGGTGCCATTTGGGATAATTTACAAACACAAGTTACAAACCATTAGAGAGTTACTTTAGAATTTTATGGGATAAGAAAAAGATTTTAATTAATAATTAAGGACCCATGCAACATTTTTCCATCAAAAATAAAAAACAATATTGGATTTTGCCCCAAAATGGGGCTTAAAATGGAATATTAACCCAATAAAGTGTCCGGTTAAACTTTATGCCCACTGTGGGGCTGGTTTAACCGGGAGCGAAACCGGAAGCCAGTCTTCCGGTTTCGTTTTGCAAAGAAACCGGAAGGCTAGCTTCCGGTTTCTGATTTTTTTAATTTTTTTTTTAATAAAAAATAGAGACCGGAAGGTAACCCTTCCGGTCTCTAAGCCCTTTGGGCAGAGTGTGGATAAGACCACACTCTGCCCATATTCCACCGAATATATTCGGTGGAAAAGGGCTGTTTTCTTCACTGCTCCCATGATGGGAGCAGTGAAGAAACTATACATTCACCCCGTGAATGTATAGGGGTGAATGTATAGATTTTATTTTTTTATATATTAACTCTTTCTTTCCCTCCCATTTCAAAAAAAAAACCCTCTATTAAACTCTTTCTTTCCCTCATCTTTCAAAAAAAAAACCCTCTATTAAACTCTTTCTTTCCCTCATCTTTCAAAAAAAAAACCCTCTATTAAACTCTTTCTTTCCCTCATCTTTCAACCCCTCATTTCTATTTACAATCTTCTCTCCTTATAATCTTCTTCTATTTCCTTTCTTCTTCTTATTCCCCCTTAAATATTTTATTTTCTCTTTCACCCTATTTGAAGAGTTCCAACAAATTAAAGGTATGTTTAAGCACTCTAATTTTTTTTATATGTAATTAGTATTAATACATTGGTTATTTTCTATATATTGACTTTACTTTATTTTTTTTTTCCATTTTGGTGCATAATAGAAGAAATCTACTAAATAAAAAAAAAGGTATGTAATTATTTATGTATTTCATATGTTAATATTGGAAATTAAATGAAAAATCTATAAATGTGTTAGAGAAATGTGTAAAAAAATTTATGTTTAATATTAGATATATATGTTATAAATATGTTAAATGTTTGAAATAGGTTAGAAATATGATAAAATGTGAACATTATGTTAGATGTGTTATATGATAGAAATGTATGATTTATGATAAATGTTTGAATTATTTTAATTTTTTTTAAATGTTAGAATTATATTATATGTTAGAAAATGTAAGAATTATGTTAAATGTTAGAAATATTAGAAATGTCCGAAATATTGGAATTTGTTTAAATGGTAGAATTATGTTAAATTTTAGAAACGTTAGAAATATTAGTAATATGTTTGATGTTAGAAATAAGAGTAATATGTTTGAGGTTAGTAATATTGAGATAATATTTATCTACTTGTTAGAATTATGTTAATATGTTAAATGTTAGAAAGAGTAATATGTTTGATGTTAGAAATATTTTTTTTATATGTAATTAGTATTAATAAATTGGTTATTTTCTATATTTTTACTTAATAATAATACTATCTTTATTTTTTTTTTCCATGGTGGTGCATAATAGAAGAATTCTTCTATAGAAAAAAAAGGTATGTAATTATCTATTTATTTGAAGTGATATATATTAATTATGTTAATATTGGAGATTAAAATAATTAAATGAAAATACTATAAATATGTTAAAGAAATGTGTAAAAAAAATTATGTTAAATATTAGATATATATGTTATAAATATGTTAAATGTTTACGAATTATGTTAAATGTTAGAAAGACGATAAAATGTACGAATTATGATAAATGTTAGAATTATGTTAAATGTTAGAAATATTGGAATTTGTTTAAATGCGAATTTTGTTTGTAGAAGTAGGAATTATGAATTAAAATAGAAGTAGTAAATATGAACTACTTTAATAAGAATTTTGTAGGGTAAAAAATGTTTAATTAATATATAGGACTTAAAATGTAAATTGTTGGAAAACAAGTAGAGTTTAAAAATGTATATAGAAGTTGTAACTATGAACTAAAATAAGAATTTTGTATATATAATTATTAAGGGTAATTAATTTATTAGTCCCTATATTTTGATAAAACACACTGTTTAGTCCCTGTATTTTCAAAAACACATGGTAATGTTCCTAACCTTTTTCTCAGTGAACTGTTTAGTCCTTCTGTCTGTTTGTTAGATTTTTTACCGTTTATGACTTCAGAAATGACGAAATTACCCTTTACTATTTACCTTCAAACTTCAGAAGAGGAAATCCAATTTAGAAGAAGAAGCTATTTGTATGGAGAACAAGAAAAAGAACATACCCAATGCTTACGAATTTGAACGATTAAGAAGAAAATCAATAAAAAGAACACTCAAAGTTGATTTCAGATGCATTAGAGTTTAAAGGAAAGAAAAATAAAGGAAAAGAAGAACGCAAATCCAAATTGACTAACAAAATCTTCATGAGAGTCTAACGGCAGGGACTAAACAGTTCACCAAGAAAAATGTTAGGGACTAAACAGTTCACTGAGAAAAACGTTAGGGACTTTACCGTGTGTTTTTGAAAATATAGGGACTAAACAGTGTGTTTTATCAAAATATAGGGACTAATAAATTATTTACCCAATTATTAATTATGAACTACTTTAATAAGAATTCTGTATGTAAAAGTCTTAATTATGAACTTAAATAGATTACATGTCTGTTTGAACAAAGTAAGTTAATGATATTTAGTAGAATTAGTAAGTTTATGAACCAAAATGACTAAAATGGCCCAACGTTGATTATATATGTTGATTAAATAAATGCTTCTAATATGTCCCATACTAGTAATTTTGATAGGAGAACTATTAAATAATTTTTATATGTAGGTACTATATAATGACAGGATATATTAATTATATCGTAAGTTGGGGCGGGAATATGAATTTTAGTGGTTGTGATTTTGAATATGATTGGTCTACCACATCCGCAAAGAGTAAACGACTGAAGTTTATAAATAAACCATCATTTGGCGAACTTGTGTCTAATCTCGAAGGAGCGATTGAGTTAGACAGTAGTATGAAGTTAACACGAATCGTGTACAAATTTCCTATCTACGGGGATGATTCATTGTCATTTTCTCATATGACTATATCCAATGACGATGATGTTGACTTCATTTACGATAACTTGAGCAACATACCAACATATCGTACGTTAGAATTATATCTTAAAGTTGAAACAACAACAAACAATGCAACGACATCAAATATACTCCCTGTATACAATGAGTTTGTCAATACCCAGACAGGTTATGGAAATACATGGAACATTGAAGGGCCATCAACAGCTAGAACAAGCTATCACCCCCCATCGAATTTTAATTCGGTAGATTGCCAACCAAGTGGCGTGTTTGACGGGTATTTTTCAACGCCAAATTATGGTCATCCAAACGATACGCAAACTCAAAACTTCCATAGTAATGTTCAATACACAAACTCAAACGAAGGTGGAGGCAGAGGCGAATGCGGAAGTAGTCAATTTATCCACCAACATGGATTTGCGTTTGAAGCTGGAGGTAGTCAATATACAACAAGAATTGCTAGCCAAAATGTAGAAGAATCGAAACCTGACCCGGTAAGTGAATACGGGGGTCGAGAAAGCATATCTAGCGAGAGTGATGTCGACTTAGATATGGACGACGATTTTGATTATGAAGAATACGATGATCATGAAGAACATGAAGAACAAGGAGAAGAAGAGGCTGGGGTTGATGTTGATGTTGGCCTTCAAAATGAGATGGTCGATGGTAATGTGCATGATTCACCTAGTATGGTTTCTTGCACTGCGGGAATGATGGACTTAAATATAGCTCCAACAAATGCTTTTGAATTCTATGGTATCCCGGATGTTGCCCCTTTGTCATCCTTTGTCTTCCCAGCACCTGAATATTCAATGATAGAACCAGACCGTGTATATAACAATCTTAACGAATCAGAAGATGAGGCAATATGGGATGGAGTTTCAGAGTTGCGAAAAGGATTAATTTTTGTTTGTAAGGAGGATGTGCTAGCAGCAGTGAAGAAGTTTTTTATGAGGAAGAATGTGTCGTACTCAACGATTGAGTCGAAGCCACATAAAGTAGTATTGAAATGTTGGCAATCAGAACAAAATTGTCCATGGTGGCTAAGGGAAATGTTAAAAAAGAGAGAAGGACATTGGATAATAACTGTTTATAATGGTCCTCATACATGCATCAGTTCTTGTTTGACACAAAATCATAGGAAGCTAGACAGCAGGCTGATAGCGAATTGTATTATTGATATGGTTGCTAAAGATCCGAGATTGCGAATTGATGTTATACAAGCAAGCATCAAAACCTTGTTTAAGTACCACATCACTTACAAAAAGGCATGGTTTGGGAAGAAGAAGGCCTTGGAGCAGGTGTACGGGAATTGGGAAGATTCATACAACAAGTTGCCTCGATACTTGAACGCCATGAGACATTACAACCCTGGATCTGTTACTATTATCGTGTCCAACGAAACACACGACCAGAGTACATCAATTTTCAAACGAGTGTTTTGGAGCTTCAAACCATGTATCGAGGGTTTTAAACATTGTCGTCCAGTCATTTTGATCGACGGTACATTCCTATATGGAAAGTACAAACACACTCTGTTGGTAGCAACCTCCTTTGATGGCAATAATCATATACTTCCGATTGCATTCACGATTGTTGAAAGCGAGAACCAGTCTAGCTGGGCTTGGTTCATGGATGCTATTCGGACTCATGTCACTCAACGGCCTGGTTTAACTGTCATTTCAGATCGACATGCCGGCATACTGAATGCCATGAACAACCCTAGCTTGGGATGGGACGAACCCATGGCATATCATCGATTTTGCCTCCGACACTTTGTAAGCAACTATAATCACGCATTCAAGAAGACTGGCATAAAAAACTCCTTTATCGGGCGGGTACGTGTTATATAATAAACTAGTGATTTTTAATAATTTAATATGATTAACTTAATTTTCATCATGTTATACTCAATTTTGATAGGAGCGCAGATGAGGACCCAGAGGAGGACCCCGAGGAGGACCCTTAATATTATCAAGGACTTTCATAACAACTTAATATTATCGAGGACTTTCATATTAACTTAATATTTCAAGTTTTTTTCATAGTAACTTAATATTATCAAGGACTTTCATATTAACTTAATATTATCAAGGACTTTCATGGTCATACAACTTAATATTATCGAGGACTTTCATATTAAGTTAATATTATCAAGGACTTTCATGGTCATACAACTTAATATTTTCAAGTTTTTTCATAGTAACTTAATATTATCAAGGACTTTCATAATAACTTAATATTATCGAGGACTTTCATAATAACTTAATATTTTCAAGGACTTTCATATTAACTTAATATTTTCAAGTTTTTTTCATAGTAACTTAATATTATCAAGGACTTTCATGGTCATACAACTTAATATTATCAAGGACTTTCATGGTCATACAACTTAATATTATCAAGGACTTTCATATTAACTTAATATTATCAAGGACTTTCATGGTCATACAACTTAATATTTTCAAGTTTTTTCATAGTAACTTAATATTATCAAGGACTTCCATATTAACATAATATTAAGTTTTCAAAGATACTAAATTGAATTGAAATATTCATGAAAAAATGTTACAACTGGCTTATCGTCTACCATATCTATTGAATACATGTCCCCCTGTATAACAACTCGTATGCTTAATGGGTCGTCTATCTTCTTCAACAACTTCTTCCCATTCACCAAATGGCATGTTCAAGTCTATAGGGGGATTTTCACCCACATCCATCGTGAGCGGTGGATCTTCTACAAACCCAACTTCACTCACACTGGGTTGTGGAACCATAGGCGTATGCGAAGGATCAACCCAAGCATCGTGAAATAAAGTACGGGTCACCGTATTTGATGATCCACCTTGTTCATACCATTGGTTTTGGTGCACCATGTTCATATTTGTTTCCATCAGATTGGGATTATATTGAAATATTGTTGCACCACTTGAATCATAATTTTGTACTCCAAATGAGGGCAACATTGTTACTTGTGGAGTGAATACAGTACCAGATGGTTCACCGATCTGTAAACCTGTCATCAATTCTGCGGTGGTCATGGTGTGTTGTTGTTGTTGTTGTGACGCTTCAGGCATAGAGGATGCATCAAAGCAAAAAGATGACAACATATTTAACTGTGTTGGTTGTGGACCAGACTGTGGAAAAACCTCCTCATTCTGTTGTGGATAGTATTGTGGAAATAAATTAAAGTTCATTAATGGAGGAGGAATTTGATTTTGGCCTTGCGGATGAGGAGGATATTCAATTTCATCTCGACGGGATGCTAGAGTCCTTCTCCTCTTTCTCGTTTCCACGGGCGGCTCTTGAATATACGGTATTATCGGTGCAGTTGGAGCACTTTGAATGGGATACATACTAGCCATTCGTTGATTATGATTGATGCCTCCGAGCACACTGCCAGCGATATCTCTCATGCTTTGCCATGCACCTTCCTCGGGTTGCATGTGATATAGTCGTTCAACACCATCCGCCTGCAACATATAAAAATTTTAAACGTCATACTAAATATTAATATCTATCAAATATAAATTGTTGCTATGTTACTTACACATGCCTCCCTCCCGATACTTCTTGGAGAGATCCATCTTCTTGTACGTGTCAAGTACCACTGCATGTACTGCGACTGCGAACACAAGTTTTGCATTGCTGGTTGTGTTGTCGCTAACCAACTATGTCTATGTTGCTTCCATGCATCAAGATATTGAGCATGTCGAACAAACCATACCTTATCTTGATGGCCACGCAGATCAATAGTATGGAGCGAGTCAATAACATTAGGTTTTGCAGGAATGTATTGCTCAAACCCAAATTGTCGCATGCATCTATCCGGGTGATGTTGTTCCATAATATGCACATATATAAGTGGCACTACAGAATGCCACACATTTTGTCCTCGCCGATACATTGCATGCATAACCGGTATGAGTTCTTTGTATGGCTCCCATATCATCTGTCAAATATTAATTACACTGGGTCACTAACTAATTGTGACTAACATTAATTAGCTATTTGGAAAACATCCACCATAATTACCTCCTCTTCTTTCTGACAGTCCAATGCCTCCCTAATGAAATTGAGTTTATGCGTTGGATCACGAGGGTTATTAATCTCCACTGATTTCCACCTACAAATATTTTAGTAATGGATAATAAGGTTAAAGTAATATTTTTAAGCATAGATAATAATGAAATTGTGTATGTTTTTTTACCTCATAGCATATGGTTTTCCACCAGCAATATCAACAACATGTCCACTGCTAGGGGCAATTGGTACAAGTCTCTCGTATGCCCAATATTGCAAAAATTATGCACACCCACCTATTTGCTTACACGTAGGGTCTGTCGCTTTACACATTTCTCTATACAAATTCGCTAACATTGCGGCACCCCACGCATATGTTCCTGCCACATTGAAATCTTCCAACAAAGGTAGGACCATCAACTGTACCTTATTGCCACTCTTAATAGGAAACAAAAAGCCACCCCATATACGCAGTATCAATGCCCGTGCATGACACTCGATTATGTACTCAGATGCATCAATTGGAGGTTGTTCTGGAAACTTCTTAGTCAACCACGACATCTTCAACTCAACCCCGGTAATATCATGACCCTTTCTTGGCCAAAAACCTAATAATTGGTGGCATATCGCACACCAGTCAATTCCTACCTTTCCAAATGTGACTGCTTCACCGTCCACACGAAGTCCAGTCAAGACCTCCACATCCTGTAATGTCATTATTGCTTCTCCAACAGGGAGGTGAAATGTGTGTGTTTCCGGCCGCCACCTTTCAACTAACGCTGTTATCAATGCATGGTCTATATTAATAAGCCCCAAATCAATAATTGTTCCAAAGCCTGCAATTTGCAACTTTTCCAAAACTCTTGGATTTATATTTTCAAAACCTTCAGGTTTCACTGCTCTGGAAGGCTTTAGTGCTTTGTAATTGTCCTACGGATTTTTCAAACACATGTGCAAAAAGTCACTTCAAGTGTTTCTAAAATTTATATTAGTGTCAGAAAATTGATCACTATTGACAAAACGATAATATTACCTCCTCCAACCAAACACCTTGGGAACGGTGTATTTTCTGTTGTGTCAATAAATCATCAATTAGTGGCCCTGGATTAATTAATTATTGAGGTCTGTTTTGATTAGCCATTTGTTCCACGTTATCCTACATATTATACAAGTACATAAATGTTATCTCAATATTTCTAACATCAAACATATTGCTAATATTTATTACATTTCTAACATATAACATATTTGTATTATGAAAGTTTTTAACATATTGCTAATATTTATTACATTTCTAACATATAACATAAATAATTCAAACATTTTTAACATTTATCATAAATCAAACATTTCTATTATGTTACACATTTAACATAATTCTAACATATTTTCATATTTCTAACACTTTTCAAACATTTAACATATTTATAACATATATATCTAATATTTAACATAATTTTTTTTACACATTTCTCTAACATATTTGTTGTTTTTTCATTTAATTAATTTAATTTCAAATATTAACATATTTAATACGTATGAAATAAATAAATAATTACATACCTTTTTTCTTTAGTAGATATCTTGTATTATGCACCAACATGAAAAAAAATAAAGTTAAGTAAATATATTGAAAATAACCAATGTATTAATACTAATTCCATATACAAAAATATTTAGATAAAAAATAATAAAAAAAATTATTTCAAACATTTATAAAATTTAAAATAATTCAATATAATTTTATCATATTTCTAACATTTTTCAAACATCTAACATATTTATAACTATATATCTAATAATTAACATAATGTTTTTTACACATTTCTCTAACATGTGAGACGTAGAGCGCTTGATGCGCCGGTTAGGAGAACCGAAGAGTGGCAAAGGGATGTAGTGGTAAGGGGTAGGGGAATACCTTAGCAAACTTGGAGGAGGATGATCGAGAGTGATATGAGTTTATTGGGAATTGAGGAAAATATGGTAGTGGATAGGACGGAGTGGAGGGAGCGAATCTGTGTCGCTGACACGACTTGATTTTCACGGTTTTATATGATGGTTCATGTTAGCCGACCCCGAATCATTTCGGGACTAAGGCTTTGTTGTTGTTGTTGTTGTTGTATTTCTCTAACATATTTGTTGTTTTTTCATTTAATTAATTTAATTTCTAATATTAATATATTTAATACATATGAAATAAATAAATAATTACATACCTTTTTTCTTTAGTAGATTTCTTCTTTTTTTTTGAACAGAAGGAAGGGCCTAGGCCCCGGAAACAAACAAACCAAAAACTAATCTAGATTCCGAGCTCTCCTGAGGATGCCCGAACCAGAATTGTCTGAATCAATGATGTCCATTAAGCCTGCAGGGGGATTCTCACACTCGTGATACCCTAAACACCTTTCGCCTGCGAAATTTGCCATAAAATCTGCTGCTCTATTCCCTTCACGAAGGACATGAACAACTTTGACATCCCAATTCGAACCAATCTGTTTCCGACATTCCTCAAGAAGCCAATCATACCGATGTACCCGATACCCTTTTGTTCTGATAAGCTCCACCGTTGATTGAGAATCGAGCTCAAAAATTACCTTCTTCCACCCCTTTCTCCTGGCAAGTTCCAACCCATAATAGAGGCCCAAATCTCCGCCAGATCCACGGAGCAGTTACCTAACCTGCAGAAAAATCCCCCTAACCAGCTTCCGTTACTGTCCCGGGCGAGCCCGCCGCAAGTCGCGCGACCTGAAATGTTACTCCGAGCCCCATCGCAGTTGAACTTGATCCATCCCTCCGCCGGTGGCAACCACTGAACCAGATGATCCCGCGTATGCGGCCGCGCAGCACACGCGTTCCGACAGGTCCTCACCGCCTCAGCTTGCTCCGACGCGGCGTGAATAACAGTGTCAATCTTTTCCGTCAGCCCCCGACCGACGCCTTCAAACACCAATTCATTCCTCCATTTCCAAAGTAACCAGCAGCAGGTTCCAAAAACAATTGCCCAAGAAATACCATTCCACTTCCCTCTATCCTGTAAGTTACACAGCATCCACGGTTTAACCTCCCCTGAGAAGAAATCCTCCTGCCGATTCAAAGGAATGAAGAAAGTCCAGATTCTCCTTGCTTCACTATAATCCCGGAGAAGATGAATTAGATCTTCTCTAGATCCACAGATCCCGCAATCCTCATCACTACTGATATGCCTCCTGACCCGGTCGGCATTGGTAAGAACAGCCTCATGCCCCATAGTCCAGAGAAACATTTTAATTCTCTCGGTTACCTTAGCTTCCCATATACACATCCAATCTGCAGCCGACCAACTCGTTGCAGTAGCAGCAGATTGATTGAATTGGAGCGCATAAGCCGTTTTCGTCGAGAAGCTGCCTGTTTTGCTCGGTTCCCAACTCCAACCGTCCATGTTATCGTCATTACTGAACAGGACTATAGAGGCAAGATTGTGCAGCTCGTCCTGAGGAAGCACACTACGTAATCTGTCCCAATCCCAGCCATGCCCTTCAACCCAGTAATCTGCCACATTCTGACTCATCTCCTCCTCCGACAAGGGGGCAAGAGCTTTGTCAATAAGTTTACCAGCCTGAAGCCAGTTATCTGACCAGAACCGAGTGTTCCGCCCATTTCTAACAAGATGGCAAAAATAAAGTTAATTTCAAATAAATAAATAATTACATACCTTTTTTCTTTAGTAGATTTCTTCAATTATGCACTAACATGGAAAAAAAAATAAAGTTAAGTAAATATATAGAAAATAACCAATGTATTAATACTAATTCCATATAACAAAATATTTAGATAAAAAATAATAAAAAAATTATTTCAAACATTTATAAAATTTAAAATAATTCAAACATTTATCATAAATTATACATTTCTATCATATAACACATTTAACATAATTTTATCACATTTCTAACATATTTCAAACATCTAACATATTTATAACATATATATCTAATATTAAACATAAATTTTTTTACATATTTATAGGTTTTTCATTTAATTAATTTAATTTCCAATATTAACATATTTAGTACATATGAAATACATAAATAATTACATACCTTTTTTTTATTTAGTAGATTTCCTCTATTATGCACCAACATGGAGAAAAAAATTAAGTCAATATATAGAAAATAACCAATATTTTAATGCTAATTACATATAAAAAAAATTACATTGCTTAAACATACCTTTAATTTTTTTGAACTCTTCAAATGTGGTGAGAGATAATCTTGTGAATTGTGAGAGATTAAGAGAGAAAATAAAATATTTAAGGGGGTTAGTGGAGTAGAAAAAAAATAAGAAGAAGAAAGGGAATAGAAGTAGAGAAGAAGTGTGAGAATAAGTTGTGAATTGTAAGAAGAAGAAAGGGAATAGAAGTGTTAGAAGTTTGAAAAATAAATGGAAGTAAGGGTTTGAAGGGATAAAAAATTAAATAGGGGGAGTGAAATATTAAATAGAGGGATTTGGGGTTTTTGAAAGATGAGAGAAAGAGTGAAAATTTTAATGGGAGTGAGGAGTTAAATAGTTAAATTTAAATAGGGGGTAGGGGGAGAGATGAGGGGAGGGAAAACAAAAATAAAATAAAAAATACATTCACGGTTCCGTGAATGTATTTCTTCACTGCTCCCATGATGGGAGCAGTGAAGCCATATTCCACCGAATATATTCGGTGGAATATAGGCAGAGTGTGGTCTTATCCACACTCTGCCAAATGCTAAGAGACCGGAAGTCCACCTTCCGGTCTCTATTTTTTTATAATAAAAAATAGAAACCGGAAGGTGGACTTCCGGTTTCTATTTTTCATAATAAAAAAATTAAAATTAGAAACCGGAAGCCAGCCTTCCAGTTTCTTTGCAAAACGAAACCGGAAGGCTGGCTTCCGGTTTCGCTCCCGGTTAAACCAGCCCCACAGTGGGCATAAAGTTTAACCGAGCCCTTTATGTGGTAATAATTTCCTTTTAAGCCCCGTTTTGGGGCAAAATCCAACAATATTGTACTTTCCCAAGATAAAAGCAATATCTCAAAAAGAAAAGGCAATATTGTACTTTCCCATATAAAAGCAATATCTCAAAAAGAAAAAATATTTTTGTTGATAAATTTGTTGTTATCAAAAAGAGTAACAAACCAAAAAGAGTTATATGTAGTCTAGTGGTTGGTTGTTACCAATTTTAATTTGGTAACAAACAAATCACACCCACTAGACTTGCTCTAAATTAACAAGCAATATCTCATAATATATTGTTCCTGTTGAAATGTTTGCAATGATCCTTCCTTTACGCTCTTATATAATCATTACGTCGAAAAGCCCTTCAGACGACGGTTCAAAACCATCGTCCCGCAAAAGATAAAATTGCCAAGTGGCTCGCTGTCGTCTGATGGACCTTCAAACAACGGTTGGGTTCTGTCATGTGAATGCACGTCACATGACATAAGTCTATTTGTAGGTTGTCATATTACGCGTGTTACGATGACAACTTATTTATTATCATCGTCACCTATAGGGTTATTGCATAACATCCTAATAAGTAAAAACGTTAAGGAGATACATGAGAAATTGGCATGTTGGTATTTACGATGACAGTTTGTATAATAATTTATGTTGTTGTAGCTTGTTTCAGATGACATAGGTCTTAATCAATTATGTCAATGAATTTGTTTTCAGATTACAGATTCGATTATTTTTTTGTCTTCCTATTGTTGTTTAGATGACATCTTTTTAATTAAATGTGTCTATTTGCTTTCTTCTTCGAATGAATTTCTGGTTTTTACCTGAATAATGAAACATACTCAAATGAACATAAAATTTTGTATATCAATGGTTTTAAATAAATTGGTGACTAATGCTTATAATCTGTTTACATTTGCACAAATAAATTTCTAAATGTAATATCAAAAAAAAAAAGCAATACATATCCAATAGGAAACAAAATCGATCTTGATGTATCTGTATATTTTAAAGTCATTATTAGGCTTATAATTCCCAAGTATTGATATCTGCAAAAACAAGAGCATTGCATTAATTGTGTACATATCATCTTCAATAAGCCTAAACCCATTTATCTTTTCCCCTTCCTAGACCTTTCACTTACCCACCCACATTATAAATATAAAGCTTTTACCGCATTTTGAAAGTCCATAAACCAGTATATGTACCCTAAGCATACACAATGATGTCTGATATTCGGTACCCCCGTAATCGCATTGAGTTAGAGTTCGCCCAAATCCGACAGGAGTCACCCAGGTGTCTTCTAAGTATTTCAGGTATCTTACTCACTCATAAGTTGTGCATTGTTCTTTCTTTTATATTTCTATTAATTCATGTTTGCTGATATGCAGGTCCTGTGAATGGAGACCAACTAAAATGGTCTTTCATGATCAAGGGCCCTCAATACACCCCATATGAAGGAGGTGTATACAAAATTGATATTTGCTTCCCTCTCCATTTCCTCTTCACACCTCTAGTTGTAAGAACACAAACTTATTAATACATTGTAATATTACATATATATGCATATACACTCATGAAATTATTCTTATTCGCAGTTTTTCTTCAAGACTAGGATTTATCATCATAATATCAGTCCTTCGGGGATGGTATTTCTTCCCCATCTACTTGCTCATCTTTCCTTTCCCACTGCCACGATTAGATTTATCTATTTGTTTATGCATTTTTCTATGTTTAAGGTCTAATCTATCTATGCATTTTCTAGCTGTTGTGGCATATTTATGCAATGCTAATAGAGTCTTTCATTCAGGGGCCATTTCCTGGGCAAGAACAAATTGCAGAGCAATACCTCAGTAACAGGCAGGTTATGTTTCAATTGCCAAGAGATGGACTGAAGAGCATGCAATGGGGGCATGATGTGTGAATAGCATGCAAGGGGGGCATGATGTGCGAATAACATGCAAGGAGGTTGCATGCTAAACAAACATTGGAGTTGGAGGGTGTGAAGAATTGGAGAGGCATAAAAGGAAAATGGAAGAACAAAAGCCAGTTCCCTTGGTAATCAATTTGTTCTTCCAGTTGACTTTCATGCCTCTCAAATTCTTCACTTATTCAATCTCCAACTCCAATATTTGTTTAGCATGCAGCCCTCCTTGCATGCTATTCTTACATCATGCCCCCCTTGCAACATTTCCTTTTTTGTAATACAAAGTAGACAACTTATTCCTATATATATATATATATATATATATATATATATTCAAGTGACACAGAACATACAAATAGCCTAAATTGATATAAAAGTTCACAACCTTTGACCACATGCTTCATACAAGTAGCACTAAGCAGTTCCACAACTTGAATCTCCTTTACTATGTACCTTCCACTTGGATTGTACTTGTTGAAACGTGAGCATGGTGATGAAGTTTATGATGCTATCACCACAAGTTTAAAACTTGTATTGAGAGCATCATAAACCTATCACCATGTTGAATGTTTTTCTATAAGATAACAAGCCAAGTGGAAGGTACATATTAAAGGAGATTTAGTTTACTATATGACTATGCTTCACTAAATGACTATGCTTCTGTTGAGCGATTTCCGCAAGTGCACGGTTTCGCTTGTAGTAATAAAAAGATATCGATCCCACAGGGAAAGCTTTTTCAACAAAAACTTATTTAAATGTGGTTTAAATACGACTTAAGGTTTATAAAATAGATAATCGTTATTTGAAATTGGGTTTTTGAGATTGATTGAATAAGAATTAGGTTAGAATATGTAGAATGTTAGAAATCAATTCTGTTTTGAATATGAATTACAAAACAGAAACGTTAGTGTCAAACATATAGGTCAGTGTCAAACATGTTATCAGCATTTGGTTCAATCAATGAATTTTATAGCCTTAAACATAGCTGATTTAATTGAAGATACAAAATAACATAATACACAGCATCTTATACAAATAATTCATAACTCAGAGTTTGAACAGAAGATGCAAGTATGATATTAAATATAGGTAGTCAGTGTTTACACACAAGAGTTAAAGACAGGCATAGAGACTACTACAGACTACTACATACTGAGATAGCCTATATCTATTTCTTTTTCTTCTGTTTAGACTGACTACTAGACTCATGCTGTGTTCTCGCTTGTGTTTTCTCCCCCGTTTTGTCAGCATCGGGAGGAGAAATCCTAAAGCTGTCAGTTAAGACGACCCTGGTCAGTTCGTTGGACAGTGCTTTAAGTCTGTCAGCGCTTTCATTGACGCCATCAAAAATGGCAACTCCCTGATCTGAGACTTCAGCAGGTATATTGAGTTCGGCAGCGCTGATCATACTGACGATGAAAGCTTCAGACTTACCTATCCATGTAAGTGTATCAGTCAGTCCAGCAATGACTTGATGGAAGGTTTTAAGTAAGTAGGTATCAAAGTATTGACGCTGAACATTGCTGTGACGAATGTGATTGAAGGTTTGTCTGGTGATGGACAGCATCTCGTTCTGTTTCATAGCGTCAGTATCCATCTCTTGCTTGTTCAGATTCAGCAATCGAACAGCCTCACCAATTTGCTCCACTGAGCACTGAGCACTGAGAATAAGAAGCCATTTGCTCGTTGGTTTTGATTTGCTCGGTGTGAAGCTGAGCAAAGAGCATCTTGACTTCATCAGAGGTAGCGTAGCGTGTGTTCTCAGCTGACAAGGTCTAAACTTGTTGTTGTAGAGCGTGTAAGTGTTGAACAGTTGTCAGCTGGATCTCAGCCAGCTTTGCAATGGAATCCTGCTTAGCTTGCTGTGTTTGATAGGAGATGATAATACTTAGCAAGTCCTTAAATCCCTTAACTTCGTTCAGAAGCTGAGTTACTTGGGAAAGCTGAGTAGTCTCTACATTAAAAGACTCAGCAGTAGGAGTAGACGATTGTTGAAGGTCTTTGATCAAGGTTTGTACTGAGTCGATGATGCGTTTGCCAGACTCAGTGACATTCATGTAGCTTAAAGAACCTTCATTCAGTTGTCCAGTTGCATCAGTATGACCGGTGGGAAGAGGAGTTAGAGGAATGACGTGGTCAGTGACTGGTAGTGTTGTTCCAATCTGCACTTGAGATTCTGGTAGGGTTGATTGATCGGCAGAGTTGTTGAGTGGAGAAGTAGAAATTCGAATACTGTCGGTGCTGACGGGGGCAGATACATTTGGAGTCAGCACAATGCTTGGATGGACAGCATTGACAGTAATCGCCTCAACCTGACTTGTTGAGGTGGCGGAAGCACTTAAGTCGGCATGTTCCTGTTGAGAAGAAACAGAGGCTTGCTTTTCTATAGATGCCGATGCAGTAGAAGGTTGTTGTCGTTTGAAAAATTTTAGCTTCAGAGCAGAAGGGTCCTGGGTTGGCTTTTGAATAACGAAGTCAGGAAGATTTGGTGGTTGTACAGGAGGCTCACTGACTGTCTTCTCACATGCCTTAACCAACCTTCTTTTTTTAGGAGGATTGTCAGCCTGTATAGACTCTCTTGAGTGAGATGGAGAAGATTCTTGTTGCTCATTATTAAGCTGGTCAGCTTGTACTTGGACTTGATCAACATTGTGTTGGTCAAGTTCTTGGTCTTCTCCAGCAGCCAACACAGTATGGGCTTGCTCAGCTGCAACCTCACTGGTTGTTTCCTCATCATCCTCAGCGTCATCCTGACCACTGGCCTCATCTTCTTCGTCATCTTCTGAATTATCACCATCTAGTTCTTCTTCAACTTGTGCAATAAACTGGTCGTCCAGATGCACCTCTTCTTCTTGTTCCTCAGACATAGTTTCTAAACTCTGTGTGTAGTGAGAGTCACCAGGTACAACAATGTCAGTAGGGATAGCATCGAGGGGAGTCAGTGTAGAAGACTTGTGCTTCTTCTGAAGGTGCACATCAGCATCAGTTCTGTCCTCAGTTTCAGGCTCATCTTGCCTGCTTCGTTTATCAGCTGACTTAGGTCTCTCCTGTCCCTTAGTACCAGCTGACTTTTGCCTCTTAGCTGGAGACTCAGTATCATGTGAAGGAGTCTCAACAGCTTTCCTCTTACGAGAAGCGGGGGCCTTAGTTCTTTTCCCTTTCTGCGGAACAACTGTTTCCTTAGCTTGTCCAGCAGCAGCATCAGCTTTTCCTTTCTTTAGAGGCTGACCGAACTTCAACGCTCTCAGTGAAGCTACTGTGATCTCAGATCCTTTAGCTTTTACTTCATCAGTCAAGTCTATCTGATGATCAATGAGGATCCTGGTGATGAGTGATCCTAGCCTTAGAGTTCCAGTACTCCTTAGGAAGCCAGCAATGAGGAATACTGGCATGTTGATCGGCTTGTACGTCAGCATATGCCAGATGAAGCATTGCTCGAAGTTTGTTGCTGAGGTGGTGCAGTTAATCTTGGGATAGATAAAATAACTCAGCAGATAATGAGCCATCTTCTGGTGTTGACCCATAGAGGAATTGGATACTTCTCCTGAGTGGCCTGCAGGTTTACAGAAGTTGACCTCGTACCCAGTACCATCCTGATCTCCAGATCTCCTTAGCCTTGTTCCCTCAGTTTTTAACTTGAGCAGATTCCGTAGGTAGAGAGGGTTGATGAAGATGGTTTTCTCTTTCACCACAGTTACCAAGTAGTCCTGGTTATCATCGGCAATGCGAAGGTTGTGGTAAAACTCCTTTACAAGGTCAGGATAGGTGGGATCCCTAATCGAAAACAGCTCAGTCCATCCATTCTGTGAAATCCACTCACAAAAGGGTTGTTCGGATTGTACGAAGGCTTCAGATACCCATCTTGAGGGCTCAACCTTCCATTCTCGGACGTTTTCGAAGGCCTTTGAATAGGTCCTGACTTTTTCAGGCTTTCCCTTACCAGAGGAGGTTTGGCCAGTTTTTCCTTTGCTCGGTGAGGTGACCTTGGTAGATTCCGGCACAGAGGTTTGCCTGGAAGTTTCATCAGAGCTGGGCTTAGGGTGGCCAGCACTGGAAATGTTGAATGAAACTTTAGTCATAGTTGAAGAATTCGTTTGGGAAGCTTTGAGAGTTTTTAGAGAGAAAAACTTTCTTTGCCTTAGAATTCGGTAGTCGTAAAGAGAAACAATGGGGATTTACCCATTATTTATAGCGGTGAAGTGTGAATCTTAACGAATCCATGTGTCAGTTTTGCCTCGGGATTGTGAACCGACAATGATCCTGGCATTTATGACACATTCGGCGCGTATGTCATCCTAGGTGGCTATACGCGTGCTTTTGCATTTATTCTAACGGATCTAACACTCAGCGTTTAGAATACTAAGCGTTTCATATTCTGAGTGGTTGTCAGTATGCATAAAGGGATGATTTCTAAGTTTAAACTAACTTACTCAGTGTGCAAATTTACTCAGTATTTGCTGTTCAATTAATTTCAATGAGTACTCAGCAAAAACAATCATTCAGCATAGTAATTCACTCAGCATGCATATTCATTTAGTTCAGGAATTTACTGAAGAGGATTAAACATACCAATAGCTTCTCTCAGTATGCTGAACTGCTCACGGGCCAGTGGCTTCGTGAAGATATCCGCAAGCTGCTCGTCCGTTGGGACAAAGGTCAGCTTGATCTCTCCCTTGAGTACATGATCTCTAATGAAGTGATGTCTGATGCTGATATGCTTCATTCTGCTGTGTTGAATTGGGTTCTTTGAAAGATTAATTGCACTTTTGTTGTCACATTTGACTTTAATTGTCTTTGTTTGAACACCATAGTCTTCAAGCTGTTGCTTAATCCATAGGACTTGAGCAACACAATGTCCAGCAGCAATGTACTCAGCTTCAGTGGTAGACAAGGCTACTGACGCCTGCTTTTTGCTGAACCAGGATACAAGACAGCTTCCTAAGAAGTGACATCCTCCAGAGGTGCTTTTATGTTCCAGCTTATCCCGTCCATAGTCAGCGTCAGTGTATCCGATGAGTGTGAAATCATGAGTATTGGGATACCATAAACCTGCGTTCACTGAGCTTTGCAAATATCTAAGGATTCTTTTTACAGCAATGTAATGAGATTCCTTAGGGTTAGATTGATATCTAGCACATTAGCATACTGAAAACTGAATATCCGGTCTGCTTGCTGTTAAGTAAAGTAGAGAGCCTATCATACCTTGATATAATTTGCTGTCTACCGACTTACCATTCTCGTCAGCGCATAGGACAGTGTCAGTGCCCATAGGAGTGGATATTGGCTTGCAAATTTCCAAATCATATTTCTTTAATATCTCCTTGGCATATTTGGCTTGACTGATGAAGATGCCATTCTTTCCTTGTTTAATTTGAAGACCGAGGAAGAAGTTGAGTTCTCCCATCATGGACATTTCAAAATCAGTCTGCATTTGTTTGCTAAACTCCTTGCACATTGATTCGTTAGTTGCACCAAATATTATATCATCAACATAAATTTGGGCCAGCAGGGTATCTTTACCCTTTTTCTTAATGAATAAGGTTGTATCAGCTTTGCCTCTAACGTAATTTCTAGTCAGCAGAAAACTGGTCAGCCTCTCATACCAAGCACGTGGTGCTTGCTTGAGGCCGTACAGAGCCTTTTTGAGTTTATAAACGTGGTTTGGGAATTTAGGGTCCTCAAAACCTGGAGGTTGATTAACATAAACCTCCTCGTTTATAACTCCATTAAGAAATGCACTTTTGACATCCATTTGGAATAATTTAAAGTTCATATAAGATGCATATGCATATAAGATCCTAATAGCTTCTAGCCTTGCCACTGGGGCAAAGGTCTCACCGTAGTCAATACCTTCTTGCTGACTGTAGCCCTGAGCTACAAGCCTTGCTTTGTTCCTGACTACATTTCCTTGCTCATCCATTTTGTTGCGGAAGACCCATCTCGTTCCAATGGTCTTCTGACTCCTTGGATGTGGCACTAGCTCCCATACATCGTTTCTTCTGAATTGGTCAAGTTCCTCTTACATTGCGCTCATCCATAATTCATCTTCCTCAGCATCAGCGAAGTTCTTAGGTTCCTGTACTGAGACGAAGGCCACATTACTGAGGTACTTCCTGAGTTGATTCCTCATCATCAGGGTATTCCCAGCAGAATCAAGGATTGCACTCTCTGAGTGCCCTCTTGGAATCCTTATCTCTTTGGGTAGATTTATGTCTTGTACTGTCTGTGTTTCAACAATCTCTGCAGAAGTAGATGGGTCAGTGAAAGTAATCTTAGGTTCACTCTTACTCTTGGTCAGCCTTTTAGTGAATGACTCAGTAGCTGGTTCTTGGTCAGCGGTTACTGAGTGTGGATCATCCTCGGTCAGCGGCTGGTATCTACCTGCAGGGTTAGTTTCGTCGAACTCCACATGTACTGACTCTTCTAGAACTTGAGTTTGCTTATTAAAAACTCTGTATGCTTTGCTGTTTGTTGAGTAGCCCAAAAAGATAGCCTCATCAGCTTTTGAGTCAAACTTTGCTAAGCTATCTTTGGTATTTAAAATAAAACATTTACAACCAAAGGCACGAAAGTATCCAATATTGGGCTTTCGTCCTTTCCAAAGTTCATAGGGGGTTTTCTTTAATATAGGTCTAACTAGAGCCCTATTAAGAATATAGCACATTGTGTTGACAGCCTCTCCCCAAAAGTACTTTGGAAGCCTATGCTCATCCAGCATTGTCCTGGCTATTTCAACCAGAGTTCTGTTCTTCCTTTCAACAACCCCATTTTGTTGAGGTGTTCTAGGAGTAGAAAAATTGTGGTCAATGCCGCTGGCTTCACAGAATTCAACAAACTTTTGGTTTTTGAATTCTCCACCATTATCGCTATGGATGTGAGCTAATTTTAGGTCTTTATCATTTTCAATTTTTCTAACCAAGTTTGAAAATGTCTCAAATGTCTCATCCTTGCTACTCAGCAAGATGACCCACGTGTACCGAGAGAAGTCATCTACAATGACCAAGAAAAATCTTCTTCCACCCAGACTCAGCGGCTGGACTGGACCGAAGAGATCCAAGTGTAGTAACTCTAACGGACGCTTAGTTGAGACAATATTTTTGCTGTGAAAAGATTGTTTGGTTTGTTTTCCAGCTTGGCAAGCGTGGCATAATTGATCTTTTTCAAATTTAAGTTCAGGCAGTCCCTCAACCAATTGCTTTCTTGCTAATTTGGCCAGGAGGTCCATGCTTACATGACCAAGTCTCCTATGCCATAGCCAGGAATTTTCTTCCTTTGATACTAAGCATACAGTTTTTGAAAACTTTTTCTCTAAGTCTAGCATAAAGACATTATCTATGCGAGGGGCAGTTAGAATTAACTCATTTGATTCACCCTCGTATATTTTACATCCAGTAGCATCAAATATAACTTTTCTCCCATTGTCACATAGCTGAGCTACACTGAGTAAGTTATATTTGAGTCCGCTAACTAGGGAGACAGATTTAATAATAGGATTACCTCCAATGGTTCCTGACCCTACTATCTTACCCTTCTTGTTGTCTCCAAAACTTACACTTCCTCCTCGTTTACGCTCAAACATGATGAACTGAGTTTCATCACCAGTCATATGCCTCGAGCATGCGCTGTCAATATACCACATCTTTGACTTCTCGGCACATCTCAGGCTTACCTGCATTGTAACTAGTTACTTTTAGGTACCCAATTCTTTTTGGGTCCTTGCTTGTTAGGTGCAACAGGTAAAGCATCATATTTTATTTTATGGCGACATACTTGGACAGTATGGCCATTCTTTCCACAGAAGTCACAGCTGACCTTCTGTTTAGGATGTTTCACTGACTTGTCAGTACCCCAGTGCTAAGCGTGCCAGCACACCTTAGTGGTGTGTCCTTTCTTCCCACAAAAGTCACACTGGACTTTTCGCTGGGGATTCCATCTCTGCTGAGTACCTTGGTACTGAGTTCTCAGAGGAATGTTTCTTTTATTTGGAACCTTTAATTGGTTCTGGATAGTTGTGACGTCCTTTCTCAGTTTCTTTGAAACTGATTGGACTTCAGAGACAGACTCGTGTATGATCTTCATGTTATCATGCAGAGTTGAATTGTCCTGAAGAAGGAATCCGAGGTCACTCAGCTTGACCTCTTCCACTTCGTCACATCGCCTGCTGAGTGCTCTAACTTTCTTATTACACTTCTTGACAAGTGTGTAGAGATCACTCAGGGCATTAACCATATCGTTTCTGAGCTGGGGAAGAGTAATTACCTCATTTGATTGCTCCTCGTCATCTGATGCGACGGATGGGTCAGCATGCTCAGAGACGCACGGCTCAGCAAGTTCGTCAGCCATGAAGCATATCTTCGCTGACTCAGTGGCCTCAGCTTCTGTAGATGAAGACTCATCACTGTCGCTCCATGTAGCCACCATTGCCTTCTTGCCGCTCTTCTTGTCTTTCCTCAGTGTGGGGCAGCTTGACTTAATATGGCCAGTTTGATGGCACTCAAAGCATGTAATGGGCTTTGAGCTGTCCTTTTTGTATTTGCTGTCGCTTGAGTCAGCTTTATACTTATCAAACTTTCTGTAAGGCTTCTTAGAATATTTGTCATTCTTCCTGAATAGCCTTTTCATCTTCCTTGTGAACATAGCCATCTCTTCGTCATCAGTTGAGCTCCCGTCAGTGGAGTCAGCTTTCATGACAAGAGACTTCTGCTTCTTGTCTTCAGATTTTTCCTTCACCTCGAAGTTTTTCATAGATATCTCATGGGTCAGCAACGAGCCGATGAGTTCGTCATATTTGTAGGTGGTTAAATCCTGAGCTTCCTCAACAGCGGTCTTCTTTGCTTGCCAGTCTTTAGGAAGACTCCTGAGTATCTTTTTGACTTGTTCTTCCTCAGTGAAGATTTTCCCAAGTCTCTTGAGCTCATTAATGATGTTGGTAAACCTTGCATTCATGTCTGAAATGCCCTCATCATTGTTCTTCTCGAACAGCTCGTACAGTCTCATCTGCTGATTCACCTTGGACTCCTTTACTTTATTGGTTCCCTCGTAGGTGACTTCCAGCTTTTTCCAGATCTCTTGCGCTGACTCACAACCTGAAATTTTATTATATTCTGGAGCATCGAGCGCACAGTGAAGCATATTGATAGCCGAAGCGTGATTTTGAAGCTTCTTAAGATCATCCTCTGTCCATTTGGCCTCAGCTTTTACAACTGTTTGGCTAGCCACAACTTCGACAGGTACAAATGGGCCTTGAACTATAGATAGCCAGGCACTCATATTTGTAGCCTGAATGAAATTTTTCATCCTATTCTTCCAGAAGGTATAGTTAGACCCGAAGAATAGGGGAGGCCGAGTGATGGATAGCCCCTCAGGCAGTCTCTGAGTTGTTTGGTTTCCTGGGAGAAACCGAGTACTGTTTTTGCCCATGGTAGGGATCAGCTCAAGGTTGTTAGACCTTTTACAGTGAGCTTTTAGGCTCTGATACCACTTGTTGGTCCCTTATAATGTTACAAGTATAGTTCCAAGGGGGGGGGGTTAGGAACTATTTAAACTTTTTAAGGATTTAGGGCAGACTTCTTTTCTCAAGAGAAAAGGTTTTAACAGCGGCGCTGAGTAATCAGTAAGATACTGGCTTAGTCAACTAGTGACTAGGTCAGTTTCTTGACTTGAGTCAGGAGATAGCACTTAAGGTCTATTCCTGAGCTCAGATGTTCGATGCGCACAACTCAGCTTGACCTCTTTACTTGGTCAGTTTTTGGTTATTTAAGCAAGCAATATATATAAGGAGTTTAAGGTAAGAAATACGTTACTCAGCAGATTTATCCAGGTTCGGCTTCTTCTAAGCCTACGTCCTATCCCCGGAACACGTTCCGAGATTTCGAATCCTCTACTGAGCTCTTTAAAGGTAGAGCCTCAAACCTTTTACAATCTTAGCAACTGAGTATAACAAGAGTACCTTCCTCTATACCTCTACTCAATCCTAATCTCTCGCTGAGTACTATAACCGAGTACTCAGCCTCTCCTTTCTAATCTCTAGAAATGATAAGTGTTTGTCCTAAACAATGATTGCTAAGACACCTTAGATGATTGAATAATCACTCTAGACTTTTACACAAATATATGAAATGTAGTGTAAGATTTGCTTTGCTTCTTGCTTGCAGAACTTGCGTAGAAATTTGGTCAGCGTAATGGCTTGATCAAGTTCTGTATGGAATGAAGCTTCTGATGGCACTATTTATAGAGACGTCTTGAGGCATCAGTCATTTCGAATTTCGAAATAACCGTTGGAGAGAAACGGCTTCCTGTCGTTGTCATCCTGACTTGCTCAGAGCTCTCGACCAATCAGATTTGTGTATCTTCTGTCCTCGGTCAGCTTTTAGTCAGCTCGGCAGAATGTCTCTCCTTTTATGGTAAAGTCAACTAGACAGCATACTGTGTCGTCTGAACTTTACCCAAAGTGGAAATACTTTGTCTGGAAGTTTTCCTTAGCCAGCTGCTGTCTTGTACGCTTTGTCGAATCAACTCAGCAGCTTCGTTCCGAAGTTGTTCCATGAAGGTCTTCTAGATCCTTCTCTTACTGAGTTGCGTTTTGTACACAGCGACATCGTTTTGACAAACGCGGGCCGAGTTGTCTTGAGTTGTTTGACTTGGGCTTTGACTTTCGTATTGGGCTTGGGCCTTTTAATTCTTATGTCTTATAATCAATTTAACTCAACGTTGAACAAACACATTAGTAGAATAAATCAAAGCATTTAAACTTAGTGTGTTTAGAATATGTTTTTAATTACACTTAAACAATTTTGTCAAATCAAAATTATGTGGAAAGGTGTTTCAACACATGAGAGTTCCGGGTCTTCAATCCTTTCCTCAAACCTCATTAGAGTTTGTGAGGCTCGTGGGTCGAATCCGCTACTTAATCTTCTCGCTGAATCTTCGGAATAGAGACGGGTACTTCTACTACCAAAATGTAAAATAATATTGAACTGATCTTATTCTAAATCCAATTGCTACTGTGTTTGTAATTAACTAAGAACAATCTTGTGTACGGCAAGTTTGCTTCACAGAAATGAACTCTAATCTCTGACTCTTTTCTGAGTCAGAGATTCTACATAAACTCTGCACTATAATCTTAATAATCTAACTCTCTTTCAACTCTAAAATCAATACTTTATCTATAGATGTTGAAGAGTCGTGTCTAAGGGGTCGTGTCCGCTGCGAAGAGACATTTTTATCCACCCGAACGGACGCGTTTCTTTGATTTTCAACATGTGAATGTAGTGCTGCCAGGATTTCTGAAGTTACCGAGAATGGAAATTCTCAGCCGAGAATAGGGAAGTAAATTTCAGTCCTTCGGAACGCAAGAAGAAGACGCCAGGAAAAGGCGTGTCGCGACCGAGAATCGAGATTCTCGGTCGCGACTCGGAATCTCTACCGAGATTCGGAATATTTTTCCCGTTTCTGACTTCGTTCCCATCTCCTTGTATTGGTGCGTTCGTTTTTCTTCGTCTTTGACTCTTTTCGTAGGGGTTTTCCTTCGTTTTTTTACCTCTTTTCGTTCCTATTTAGATTTTACCAAATATTTAGGTACCTTGCATGAAAGAAACATATTTGGACGTAAAAGTACTCTAAATAGATATAAACAACACAAATTCGTAGCAAAACTGATGTAAATAATGATGATATTTTAGGTATATTTTGGGCTTAACAAATCTCCACACTTAATCTTTTGCTAGTCCCGAGCAAAATTTCACTGAACTTATTCTTTAATTCACCTCTTTATGAAAATAAAACATATATCTTTGTATTTCGTTTAAAATTAGTTAAGCCGAAAAGATTAACCTTGCATGGCAAATTTATATGCAAAATATCAAACTAACTAGAATAAAGGCGATATATCATTCATCTTTTATTTTCCATTTTTAAATTGAAGTATTCGGGACGATATAAGCACGCATGTTATTGAGTCTTTAATCTCAAGGCATTTCAAAGCACAAAATTACCTTTCCCAAACCTAAACTATTATATGAAAAATATTAAATGAACAAGCACTTAGGTTAATTATTTGCTTAGTTACGCCTGAGATAAGGGTGGTCTCGATCGTAACTTTTATATGCATTTTATTTATGTTCGCTTAAGAGGTACCGACCATGCCATGGGTGGACGCAATCGTTACTTTAAACTTTAAACACGATTAATTTTTGCTTTAAACGTTCCTTCCATACCTCGATTGTGATAAGGGTGGTCTCAATCGTGGCCAAAAGTTAAGAATACGACTAATTGATTTAATTAACATGAATTATAAAATTAAAATTTGTAAATTGGGAAAAAGAAAAATAGCACATTCATCCTATATTGACTTAAAATTCAACATGTATTATGGCTAAAGTTTCCTTAAAAACTTCAATTGGTGTTAATGTAAGACGAAAATCAAACCGGGCTAAAAATTGTTAGTTCAATTTAATGCCTATAAACCTAATTGAAAATTTAAAATAAGATTTATTGTATCATGAATTTTGCATGATATAAAATAGAGATTGAAAATAAAGAATTTATTTACTTAAATACATTTACTCGAGACAATTTTACTTAAAATCGTATCGGAGATTTGTGAATAATTTGAAAAATATTGCCCATATAGAAATATTATTTCTAACGATAATGATAACCTAAAAATAATCATATCCTAAAAATATTTTTAAGCATATGAAAAATAATGTAAGGTTTATGAAAAATAATGTTTATAAAATAATATCATTTTTGGAAAATAATGTTGCAAAATGTAAAATGTGTTGCATTTGTATATGTTGCTAAAAATTCAATTAACATGCATTTATATTTAAATAAATGTCATTCATTCTTATTCGTTGCATTTATTCGTACTAAAAATAAAACGATATATGCAATATCTCCTCCCACACTTAATTTGGACCATGTCCTCATTGGTGCAAAAATTGATAAAACACGAAAAATTGTACGAAAAAAATAAAGCATACGAAAAGAAAATAGATAAAAGCAAATCATCCATCATATTGAGAATAGAATTGAAAATGTACCAAACTTAATAAAGATAAAAATAAAAGATCAATGAGTTGAGAAAAGATAAGATAAAACCTATTCTTGTGAAGGTGAACCCGGTGGAGAAGGTGTGGTCACTACGCCTTAACGACGGAAAAATGATAACAACCGACGTCGGGTGGACGTGTGCTCTCTCCTCAAAGTATGGATATTGCATCCACCGTGTTTAATCGTGAACTCATCTCATGATTGTTCTCCACAATATCATCGAAGCGTAAATTCATTTGACATTTGTGTGCATTCATTTGGTTCAAAATATGTTGCAAAGTAACTTGTTCTTCACGAACGTTGTGCTCCTCTCCAACATGCTCTTGTGCTTGTGTTTAGGCGTCAACATTCTCCTCCTCCGCACCTTCTTCATCCTCTGCATCGTCATGCATATCGGCATCCCCATCAAAATTCGCCTTACTCATTACCATCTCTTTAAAACCATTACCATGTGAACTTAAAGTACCAACATTGAACTTGCAAAACTAGCCAACATTGGCTAACCACTAAATGAATGTGTAAAATTGCGGCATAATCCAACATCGGAAAAGAATTAGGAGTAAGTGATTGAAAACGACTCCATGATACCCGTAGCATCCAAAACAAGACTCGTAATCAAAGTACGCATAGTAACTTGGGTAGTGGTTGAAACGGAAGCACGGTTAAAATTTTCAAAAAGTAATCTAATGTTATCTACCACTAAAACCAACGATCTTTAATGAGCTTGCTAGTAGCATTCTTGGGATTAAATCCATCCAAACTAGGCAAATATGTCCAATCATTGTTTTGTATGGTATCCAAACTAAATACTCATCTCTTCATCCCCAACTTCATAAATTGGAACCTAATTCCTAATTGTAAATCTCTGTAGCAAAATCCAAAAGAGAATATCGTGAAACACGAATATTGGCCAAAAAGAGTGCATATACTGCTTCCCTTCCTCATAAGAAATAAAGTCGAATGTGGCCACTAAGGGACAACTCAACCGATTGGAGATGGAAGTGGAAAGCTCGTGAGTAACCGTATGACTAGGCATGGTGTATAAAATTTGGAACTTTAAGAGAGAAAAATAGAAAATTTGTGTAAAAGATAGAAAAATGGAGGAGTAGGTTATGGAGGTTGTGTGTTTGGAAAAGAAGTATGTTTGGATAGGTAAAAATGTGGTAAAAAGTAAATGTGATATAGTGTGGAATTGATTGTGGAAGAAGAAAATGTGTTTAAAAAGTTGATGTAATGGTTGTATAAGTGATAGGGTTATATAGGGTTTAGGAGTTAGTGTAGGAATAGGAAAAGTTTAAATTTTGTGCAAAATTCAGATCTTCCCCTGCCTACAGGTCGCGTGTCGCGACCGAGATTCATGAATTTCGGTCGCGACATGGCCATTTCAGGGAGTTCCATTTCTCCTGAAACTTGGTGTCGTCGCTGAACTTGTAGGGATTCCATAATCCCTACCAAGATTCACGTCCTGGTGGCTGAAATACGCGAATAAAAACTCCGTTGTGACGTAATTTCTGTGCAAATATGTCCGATAAATGAATATATGTATACCTGAAACTTAAAAACATAAAATAAAACATTAAATGCAAGGAAAACTAAAGGTTTATCCTTGTCAAATTGGATTAATGAATCATTAATTGCTTTTAATTAGAGTTTAATGTATAATTAATGTGCATTAATTTATGTAAGTTAAACGAATAAGCATTTAATGTAAATGAACCTTATAAGAGCTAAATGAATAAGTAATAAATGTATATTAATTTGAAGTATAATTAATCACTTATTCATGTTGAAACTTAAACATTAAAACTTATGCAAATTAATTGAATTATATACAGATTCATTTTAACATTAGATACAGATTTATGTTAAGGTTATACTGTTCCATACTAATCATTATATATATATATATATATATATATATAGATTCATTCTAAGAACTTTGCATGGTAACATATATTAGTCAAAAAATAACCAAAGAATCAAACGTGATATTTTATTAAAAATGATAATCATATATACATAACAAAACATAGAATGATCATATAAAATGAATGTTCATTAACTTGTTCAATAGTTAATAATGACTGTAACTTATTAGCATTTAAAATATATGTACAGATTCATTGATAATGGTTTATACATAAACCATAACAAAAGATGAAATTATGAAATGAAATTAAAGTTTCATTGCATAACACATATTTACATTTTTATAAACAAGAACATATGTACAAGGAAAATTAAAAACAAAACAAACCTATATACAAACATAATAAAACAAATCAAACTAAACTAAACTAAAGTCTCATCCCGTTGAATTGGGATTTGCATAGCCCGATAACGATCAATCTTCACTTGAACGAAGATCTGTCTTTCTTCAGAAGAAAGAAATCGTGGGCCAACTCGGAAAATTCACTTGACAAGTCCCTGACATCCCAGGAATTCATAGTCAATGATAGGGAATGATTCTTTATCAGTCCAAGGAATCGAAACTAAGACTTTGGTGTTGGGGTTTTGTGTCCTATAGTCAATTGTTGTAGGATACAAACTTATTGTAAATGAATTGTTCTTTATATCATTTGTTTTAATGAGATATATGTTTTATAACTATATAAAGGCAATCCCTTTTAAGCACTAAATAAAGTCTAATAAAAGGAAATCCGTAAGTTTGTTTAAAGTGATTATAAAGTGTTCATACAAGCATGAAGTGAGACAAAACTTTATAATAAACTAATAAACTTAAAACCACCCCAAGTCGAGTGATATGTTTAGGATTGATATATCACTATTGAGACTTGTATGTAACAATGTCTTCTGTCCAACAGAAAGCTGATCTCACAAGCTTCATATATACAGATATCTGGACAGTTACATAGATCCGATGAAACGTTGTTCATTAGGATTGGGGATCCGATTTGAGATAACAGGATGGGTAGATTCATCCTTGTCAACTGTTCATCTCATTGGTATTAATAGGTATAACTAATCCTCAGACTCAAAGGAATGTTAATTGGTCATCCTGAATTACTGAATGTGAGACTTTAATCCTGTGGTCCCACGATCCTTAATAGAGATGACTCTGGGGTGTGAACTGCAAAGGTTGGGTGTCACAGGAAGTAATTTCAGGGTAGTTATACATTGGATTGAGCATTTATCACTCCCGATTAATAGGAGATACATCCAAGGATCGCTTGTGGAAGACTTGACTCTAAACCCTTGCAAGGTGATAGCTTAAGAGTAGAAATACAGATTTCACTTAACCTATCTTTTTGAGTTGACTCGGCCAATAACAAGTAAAACGAACGTCTCGCTATATGTGACTTGACATTACCCATAGTCATAAGATTCAGTTCAAGGATGTAGTTGATAAAGGATCGTATTATACCGTAACTAATACGAAAGGGTTAACGACAGAATCAACCTGTCTTCTTAACGGACTCTGGGGGAATGATTACAGACTTGCCAATAACATACTATGTACATCATTCCGTTATGCAAGGGATTAAATATAATTCTTGAAGAAATTAATTTAATAGGTTGCATACGGCCAGAAGTAGTAAGGACCTAATGGATCACACATAAGACTTGGAACCAAAAGAGAGATGGATATGATTAATAGATGGAAGCCCAATTGAGCCCAGTAAGGCCCAAATATAAGGAGGGGGCCGAAATTTGTATGTATTAGTAAGGGATTGATTTTATTCCATTAATCCTAATTTGATTAGGATTATGAATTAAATTAATTAAGAGATAATTTAATTAGGAGTTTTAATTAGATTAATATTCTCCTATTATTATCCAATTAGGTTATTTATTATTATCCTAAATATATTAGATATATAGTGAGATAATAATTAGGAATCCTTTTCCGAATTGGATTCCTATTAAGTAACCTATTCCTATCTAACTAGGGTTTAGATACAAGCTAATATATATACCCCTCCCTATAGTGAATTTCGACCAAGCCCTAAGCCTCCCCACTTGTGATTTTCGAAATTTCTTAGAGAGAGAGAAAAGAATTCTATTCCCCAAGTTCGTGGACAAGAATTCATACGGCATTCCATCGATTGATTAATCTTATTCATCCCTCTTTCTCCTTGATCTTGTGTTGGTTAATTAGAGGCAATCTATTTTGGTTGCATCTCATAAGGGTTGATTTTATCTTAACCTCACCGTATTCTACTTTGTGGTTGGAACCTCGGAGAAGAATTGTGGGCGCTTCTTTAACAACGGTAGATTGTTCATCGAAAGGTATTCCTTCTTATCCCTCTTTATATGAAATAACGATTAACGGATCCTATGGTTAAAAGGAAATAGGCTAAAATTTTATATTTCCGCTGCTATACCTTAGCCCTAATTTCCTTCAGTGGTATCAGAGTCATCGTTAAATCCGTTATTTCATATATGAAAATATAGAAGTTTTCAATAGGATTGAATAAATATTTATGGTTAGGATTAATTAACAAATTGTTTGGTTAATTAATTCTAAAGATAAATAAAGTTTTGATTAATTGTTAATTAAAACTGATTATGCTTATGTTCCTAATTATTTCGGTTGATAATCATTATAACAAAATCTATTAGTTTTATAGTTAGGTTAATAAAATTAGTTTTATTAATTCTAAATGATAAAACGGAAATCTATTGTAGATTATCCTATTTCTGAAAACCGTTTTAAAATTATTTTAGAACTGATATATATAAATATATATATATATATATATATTTAATATAAAAAAAATATGACAGCAGCCCGAGTCGCGCCTCACGGCGCGACTGGCCGCTGTCACGCGGCTGCTGCCTCGCGGCAGCAGCCGCGTGCGGCGCAGGGGCGCCGCTGCCGCAAGGCGGCAGCGCCCCGCGTGCCCTAAGGGCTGCTGCCAATCGGCAGCAGCCCGCCCTCGGGCCCGGCCCGATACCCACTTGATTTTAAAATAGGTTTAAAATCGTTTTATGTTAAATGTATATATATGTTTCAGAAATTAATAGTTTTCTGTTTTGATTATCGAATGAATAATTCGTTTAAATGTTTGTTTTTACAAATATGTAAATCAAAGTGTTAAATGAATTAAAATCAAAATAAATGGGACGAGCATAATCAAAGTTTTATATGGTTATATTAATCTAAGGATTAATATAAAGATACAAAACGATTAGAAGTAAAATTGGATGAAAGTTAATTTGACGAGTTAATGTGATTAACCTAAATATTACATAAGCCGGTTATGTAATCAACCAATTAAATTTATTTAATTGAGTCTATGCATGTTTGGAGTTATGGACATATTTGGACCATCTTTTAGTCTTTTGGTATTTTTGAAATAGGGCCTGCGCGTCCTGCCTTTCTACTATCTATTGTAATTTCTCCTCTCATATGATTCCCTTCAATTCAATTGAAGTTTTCTTATAGTAGTATATAAATTAATATGTAATTTCAAGGCGCCATGGAGAAGACGGAGGACCTAAAGAGAAATATGTAATAGTTAGTATTTCCTTAGGTTTGGCCTTTTTATTCCGTCTCTGGCTCGACGGAATAATTTAGATAATGTGTCCATAACGCCAATGTATGTGAATGTATGTATGTCTGATGTATGCTAAAGCAAATCAAGACTAAGTTAGATTATGAGACTTAAATAAAATCCCTCATTAAAAAGTTACGTAAATAAGTAAGTTATTAAAATCGGTTGCCCCTCCCTAATATTATAATTCAGCCGGCAGTACTGGGGGCCTTTGGGTTGTTGAGTAAACTCAAGCTCGGGGTCTTATGGTAACACCTGAATTATCAAAAATCATTTTTTCATGAATATGGGGTAATACTTAAATTAGATTATGATAATTGGATGAGTAAACTCATGTTGTCATAAACTAATGGGCAAAACGGTTGAGATTAATATGAATAGCATATTAGTTACTAATGTGGTTAGTAACCCAATAACCTAGGAATCACATTAGAGATGTGATTGATTATATGAATCTACCTAATGAATGAGACTAGCTTGTTGAGTAAACTCAAGGCGAAATCTCAGGAGTTAGGATCCTAGCTCACTAAAGGATTTGTGAAATTCTTCGAATTAATATGGAGGGTTATTAATTTGGCAAAATAGTGGGAGCAATCTGAAATAAATTAAAAGGCCTATAATTTTAGATTGTTAAACTTTAAAGCAAATGAATGACATACGTTTACTCTTTCTCACTCTCAGGTTTTGTTTAAACACACACTCTTAAAATCATGACTAAAACCAATCTGCAAAACATCCTTACCGATAACAAATTGAATGGTTCAAACTTCACCGACTGGTTTCGTAACCTCAAAATTGTTTTGAAGTTTGAGAAAATTGGGTATGTACTTGATACATCGATACCCCCTGTCCCTAAAGATGATGCTCCCATCGAGGAAATTGATGCTTATCAGAAGCACAAGGCTGATGATGATCATACCGCTTGCATCATACTTGCATCGATGACGTCGGAATTACAAAGGCAACATGAGGAGATGAATGCCTATTCCATCATCATGCACCTAAAGGAATTGTTTGGGAAACAAACCAGGTGCGAACGCTACGAGATATCAAAATTGTTATATCGTTGCAGGATGCAAGAGGGCACATCTGTCATGACACATTGTGTCAAGATGATAGGCTATATTACCAAACTTTCTAGTATTGGATTTGTGATGGACAACGAATTAAGTACCGACTTGGTTCTTCAGTCCCTCCCAGAGAGTTATTCACAGTTCATCATGAACTACCAAATGAATGACTTGCAAACCTCTCTTGAAGAGCTTGCAAACATGCTCAAATCAGTTGAGCCCAATATGAAGAAAGACAAGGCCATACCGGCTCTTGTAATCGAGGGATCGAAGAAAAGAAAATGGAACTTTCCCAATTCTAAACATCCCAAGAAAGGTAAGAAAGATGTGTCCAAGGGAAAGGAAGTTAAGAAGCCCAAAGGAGAGTGCCACTTCTGTGGTAAAGACGGGCATTGGAAGAGAAACTGCAAGGAGTATCTAGCCACCCTCAAGAAGGGAAAAGGCGGTGCTTCTACGTCTGGTATGTTCTATATTGAAATAAATATGGTTTCATTGTCTGAATCTTGGGTACTTGATACCGGATGTGGATCTCATATTTGTACAAATATGCAGGAGCTAAAACAGACTAAGGAACTAAAGAAAGGAAGCATAAACTTGCGAGTGGGAAATGGAGCAAGAGTTGCCGCCCTCGCAATTGGAGATTATGTTTTACTTTTGCCCTCTGGGCTTGTAATAGAATTAAGGAATTGTTTATACATTCCTGAGATGTCTCGTAACATTATTTCTATTAGCCGTCTCGTTGACGACGGTTTTCATATTTCAATAAAGAACAATAGTTGCAATTTTTATAAAGATTCGATCTTTTATTTTTCAGGAATATCACAAAATGGGATTTATGTGTTAGATGATAAAACTCATGTTTTTGCAATTGATACCAAAAGACATAAGCTAGATAATTCAACTTACTTGTGGCATTGTCGTTTAGGCCATATAAACAAGAGACGCATGCTAAAGCTACATTCAGATGGGCTTATAGATCCAATCGATTCTGAATCATTGGAAACATGCGAATCATGTTTAAAAGGTAAAATGACAAAGACACCCTTTAGCAATAAAGGTGAGCGTGTATCAGACACTCTAGGACTCATTCATTCAGATGTATGTGGTCCTATGTCAGTCCAAGCAAGAGGAGGATTCAGATACTTCATTAGCTTCATAGATGACCATACTCGCTATGGTTATATCTACTTGATGAGGCACAAATCAGAAGCTTTTGACAAGTTCAAATGCTTCAAGAATGAAGTGGAAAATCAATTAGGAAAGAAAATAAAAACACTTCGATCTGATCGAGGTGGCGAATATCTTTCTGATGATTTTCTGAATTATCTAACTGAATGTGGGATATGCTCACAATGGACACCTCCCTATATGCCACAACACAATGGTGTATCCGAGAGGAGAAACCGTACCCTATTAGATATGGTACGATCCATGATGAGCATGGCCTTACTTCCAAAGACGTTCTGGGGCTATGCCTTAGAAACTGCCCTCTTCACCCTAAATCGAGTACCAACTAAATCCGCTAGTTCCACGCCATATGAATTGTTCGTTGGTAGGAAACCCGTGTTCTCTTTCATGAGAGTATGGGGTTGTTCAGCATATGTCAAACGCGTTGCGTCCGACAAATTAGATTCTAAATCTGATAAATGTTTCTTCATTGGATACCCTAAGGAAACTATGGGATATTATTTCTATCATCCAGATGATCAGAAAGTGATCGTATCCAAACACGCAACCTTCTTAGAGAAAGAGTTTCTCGAAGAAACACAAAAGGGAAGCGTGATTGAGCTCGATGAAGTTCAAGAGGAAGAAACACCGACTGAAACAACGGAGGCGGTCGAGGTACCCAAATAAGTCCCATTAGATGAGACTCCAGTGGCACCTATTCGTAGATCACGAAGAGTTCGTGAACTCCCAGTTAGATATGGTTTTCTAGTGGGAGATGATGACGAGGTTCCCGTATTAGACGACGAACCCGAAAACTATGAAGAGGCTCTTATTAGTCCAGATTCTAAAGCATGGCTTGAAGCCATGGATTCTGAAATGGATTCCATGTATACTAACCAAGTTTGGACTTTGGTTGATCCACCCGAAGGGATAAAACCCATTGGGTGCAGATGGATCTTCAAAAAGAAGACTGACATGGATGGAAAGGTTAGCACCTACAAGGCTAGGTTGGTAGCGAAAGGATATCGTCAAAAACAAGGTGTTGATTATGACGAAACCTTCTCTCCCGTTGCTATGTCCAAATCAATCAGAATCATGCTTGCAATTGCCGCTCATTTTGATTATGAGATTTGGCAAATGGATGTGAAAACAGCTTTCCTAAACGGAAACCTGCTTGAGGATGTATACATGATGCAACCTGAAGGTTTCATATCAAAGGATGCAAATAAAGTTTGCAAACTTCAGAGATCCATTTATGGACTCAAGCAAGCATCTAGAAGCTAGAACAAGCATTTTGACGAAACCATAAAACAATTTGGTTTCGAACAAAATTGCGAAGAAGCTTGCATTTACAAGAAAGCAAGTGGGAGCTCTATAGCATTTCTCATACTATATGTGGACGATATACTGTTAATGGGAAATGACATTGCTCTATTACAGTCAGTGAAAATATGGTTATCCGGTAACTTCTCAATGAAAGACCTTGGTGAAGCAGCCTATATACTTGGTATAAAGATCTACAGAGATAGACCGCGTAGACTGCTTGGTCTTTCACAGGCTACATACATTGAAAAGGTGCTAAATCGGTTTAGCATGCTTGAATCGAAACGAGGTAACTTACCCATGGTACATGGAGTAAAGTTAAACAATCATCAATGTCCTAAAACTGATGATGACAAACGACGCATGGTTGTAGTCCCGTACGCCAGCGCGATCGGTTCGATTATGTATGCTATGCTATGCACTAGACCCGACGTAGCGTTCGCGTTATCTGTAACGAGTCGTTACCAAGGGAATCCGGGAGACGAGCATTGGATTGCCGTTAAAAACATTCTTAAGTACTTGAGAAGAACTAAAGATATGTTTCTAGTGTACGGAGAAGAAGATCTGAAAATACAAGGATTTTCAGACGCTAGTCATCTCACAGATGAGAATGATTTTAAATCCCAATCAGGATACCTGTTTATCCTAAATGGGGGCGCGGTCAGTTGGAAAAGTTCCAAGAAGGGAAGCGTAGCTTTCTCTACGACCGAGTTAGAGTACATCGCTGCTGCGGAAGCAGCAAAGGAAGCAGTTTGAATTAGAAAGTTCATTACAGAACTAGGTGTGGTGCCTGACATTGTCAATCCCATTACTCTGTACTGTGATAACAATGGAGCCATTGCGCAAGCAAAGGAACCACGGTCTCATAATGCATCCAAGCACTACCTAAAGCAATACCACATCATAAGAGAGATTGTGGCTAGAGGAGACGTGAGAATAGAAAGAGTACCTAGAGAGGACAACGTTGCAGATCCGTTGACAAAGCCTTTAACCCAGAAAGTACATGATCGTCATTTAACTTCTACTGGGATAAGTTTTAGAAACAATTGGCTTTAGTCCAAGTGGGAGTATGTTGGGGTTTTGTGTCCTATAGTCAATTGTTGCAGGATACAAACTTATTGTAAATGAATTGTTCTTTATATCATTTGTTTTAATGAGATATATGTTTTATAACTATATAAAGGCAATCCCTTTTAAGCACTAAATAAAGTCTAATAAAAGGAAATCCGTAAGTTTGTTTAAAGTGATTATAAAGTGTTCATACAAGCATGAAGTGAGACAAAACTTTATAATAAACTAATAAACTTAAAACCACCCCAAGTCGAGTGATATGTTTAGGATTGATATATCACTGTTGAGACTTGTATGTAACAATGTCTTCTGTCCAACAGAAAGCTGATCTCACAAGCTTCATATATACAGATATCTGGACAGTTACATAGATCCGATGAAACGTTGTTCATTAGGATTGGGGATCCGATTTGAGATAACAGGATGGGTAGATTCATCCTTGTCAACTGTTCATCTCATTGGTATCAATATGTATAACTAATCCTCAGACTCAAAGGAATGTTAATTGGTCATCCTGAATTACTGAATGTGAGACTTTAATCCTGTGGTCCCACGATCCTTAACAGAGATGACTCTGGGGTGTGAACTGCAAAGGTTGGGTGTCACAGGAAGTAATTTCAGGGTAGTTATATATTGGATTGAGCATTTATCACTCCCGATTAATAGGAGATACATCCAAGGATCGCTTGTGGAAGACTTGACTCTAAACCCTTGCAAGGTGATAGCTTAAGAGTAGAAATACAGATTTCACTTAACCTATCTTTTTGAGTTGACTCGGCCAATAACAAGTAAAACGAACGTCTCGCTATATGTGACTTGACATTACCCATAGTCATAAGATTCAGTTCAAGGATGTAGTTGATAAAGGATCGTATTATACCGTAACTAATACGAAAGGGTTAACGACAGAATCAACCTGTCTTCTTAACGGACTCTGGGGGAATGATTACAGACTTGCCAATAACATACTATGTACATCATTCCGTTATGCAAGGGATTAAATATAATTCTTGAAGAAATTAATTTAATAGGTTGCATACGGCCAGAAGTAGTAAGGACCTAATGGATCACACATAAGACTTGGAACCAAAAGAGAGATGGATATGATTAATAGATGGAAGCCCAATTGAGCCCAGTAAGGCCCAAATATAAGGAGGGGGCCGAAATTTGTATGTATTAGTAAGGGATTGATTTTATTCCATTAATCCTAATTTGATTAGGATTATGAATTAAATTAATTAAGAGATAATTTAATTAGGAGTTTTAATTAGATTAATATTCTCCTATTATTATCCAATTAGGTTATTTATTATTATCCTAAATATATTAGATATATAGTGAGATAATAATTAGGAATCCTTTTCCGAATTGGATTCCTATTAAGTAACCTATTCCTATCTAACTAGGGTTTAGATACAAGCTAATATATATACCCCTCCCTATAGTGAATTTCGACCAAGCCCTAAGCCTCCCCACTTGTGATTTTCGAAATTGCTTAGAGAGAGAGAAAAGAATTCTATTCCCCAAGTTCGTGGACAAGAATTCATACGGCATTCCATCGATTGATTAATCTTATTCATCCCTCTTTCTCCTTGATCTTGTGTTGGTTAATTAGAGGCAATCTATTTTGGTTGCATCTCATAAGGGTTGATTTTATCTTAACCTCACCGTATTCTACTTTGTGGTTGGAACCTCGGAGAAGAATTGTGGGCGCTTCTTTAACAACGGTAGATTGTTCATCGAAAGGTATTCCTTCTTATCCCTCTTTATATGAAATAACGATTAACGGATCCTATGGTTAAAAGGAAATAGGCTAAAATTTTATATTTCCGCTGCTATACCTTAGCCCTAATTTCCTTCAGTGGTATCAGAGTCATCGTTAAATCCGTTATTTCATATATGAAAATATAGAAGTTTTCAATAGGATTGAATAAATATTTATGGTTAGGATTAATTAACAAATTGTTTGGTTAATTAATTCTAAAGATAAATAAAGTTTTGATTAATTGTTAATTAAAACTGATTATGCTTATGTTCCTAATTATTTCGGTTGATAATCATTATAACAAAATCTATTAGTTTTATAGTTAGGTTAATAAAATTAGTTTTATTAATTCTAAATGATAAAACGGAAATCTATTGTAGATTATCCTATTTCTGAAAACCGTTTTAAAATTATTTTAGAACTGATATATATAAATATATATATATATATATATATTTAATATAAAAAAAATATGACAGCAGCCCGAGTCGCGCCTCACGGCGCGACTGGCCGCTGTCACGCGGCTGCTGCCTCGCGGCAGCAGCCGCGTGCGGCGCAGGGGCGCCGTTGCCGCAAGGCGGCAGCGCCCCGCGTGCCCTAAGGGCTGCTGCCAATCGGCAGCAGCCCGCCCTCGGGCCCGGCCCGATACCCACTTGATTTTAAAATAGGTTTAAAATCGTTTTATGTTAAATGTATATATATGTTTCAGAAATTAATAGTTTTCTGTTTTGATTATCGAATGAATAATTCGTTTAAATGTTTGTTTTTACAAATATGTAAATCAAAGTGTTAAATGAATTAAAATCAAAATAAATGGGACGAGCATAATCAAAGTTTTATATGGTTATATTAATCTAAGGATTAATATAAAGATACAAAACGATTAGAAGTAAAATTGGATGAAAGTTAATTTGACGAGTTAATGTGATTAACCTAAATATTACATAAGCCGGTTATGTAATCAACCAATTAAATTTATTTAATTGAGTCTATGCATGTTTGGAGTTATGGACATATTTGGACCATCTTTTAGTCTTTTGGTATTTTTGAAATAGGGCCTGCGCGTCCTGCCTTTCTACTATCTATTGTAATTTCTCCTCTCATATGATTCCCTTCAATTCAATTGAAGTTTTCTTATAGTAGTATATAAATTAATATGTAATTTCAAGGCGCCATGGAGAAGACGGAGGACCTAAAGAGAAATATGTAATAGTTAGTATTTCCTTAGGTTTGGCCTTTTTATTCCGTCTCTGGCTCGACGGAATAATTTAGATAATGTGTCCATAACGCCAATGTATGTGAATGTATGTATGTCTGATGTATGCTAAAGCAAATCAAGACTAAGTTAGATTATGAGACTTAAATAAAATCCCTCATTAAAAAGTTACGTAAATAAGTAAGTTATTAAAATCGGTTGCCCCTCCCTAATATTATAATTCAGCCGGCAGTACTGGGGGCCTTTGGGTTGTTGAGTAAACTCAAGCTCGGGGTCTTATGGTAACACCTGAATTATCAAAAATCATTTTTTCATGAATATGGGGTAATACTTAAATTAGATTATGATAATTGGATGAGTAAACTCATGTTGTCATAAACTAATGGGCAAAACGGTTGAGATTAATATGAATAGCATATTAGTTACTAATGTGGTTAGTAACCCAATAACCTAGGAATCACATTAGAGATGTGATTGATTATATGAATCTACCTAATGAATGAGACTAGCTTGTTGAGTAAACTCAAGGCGAAATCTCAGGAGTTAGGATCCTAGCTCACTAAAGGATTTGTGAAATTCTTCGAATTAATATGGAGGGTTATTAATTTGGCAAAATAGTGGGAGCAATCTGAAATAAATTAAAAGGCCTATAATTTTAGATTGTTAAACTTTAAAGCAAATGAATGACATACGTTTACTCTTTCTCACTCTCAGGTTTTGTTTAAACACACACTCTTAAAATCATGACTAAAACCAATCTGCAAAACATCCTTACCGATAACAAATTGAATGGTTCAAACTTCACCGACTGGTTTCGTAACCTCAAAATTGTTTTGAAGTTTGAGAAAATTGGGTATGTACTTGATACATCGATACCCCCTGTCCCTAAAGATGATGCTCCCATCGAGGAAATTGATGCTTATCAGAAGCACAAGGCTGATGATGATCATACCGCTTGCATCATACTTGCATCGATGACGTCGGAATTACAAAGGCAACATGAGGAGATGAATGCCTATTCCATCATCATGCACCTAAAGGAATTGTTTGGGAAACAAACCAGGTGCGAACGCTACGAGATATCAAAATTGTTATATCGTTGCAGGATGCAAGAGGGCACATCTGTCATGACACATTGTGTCAAGATGATAGGCTATATTACCAAACTTTCTAGTATTGGATTTGTGATGGACAACGAATTAAGTACCGACTTGGTTCTTCAGTCCCTCCCAGAGAGTTATTCACAGTTCATCATGAACTACCAAATGAATGACTTGCAAACCTCTCTTGAAGAGCTTGCAAACATGCTCAAATCAGTTGAGCCCAATATGAAGAAAGACAAGGCCATACCGGCTCTTGTAATCGAGGGATCGAAGAAAAGAAAATGGAACTTTCCCAATTCTAAACATCCCAAGAAAGGTAAGAAAGATGTGTCCAAGGGAAAGGAAGTTAAGAAGCCCAAAGGAGAGTGCCACTTCTGTGGTAAAGACGGGCATTGGAAGAGAAACTGCAAGGAGTATCTAGCCACCCTCAAGAAGGGAAAAGGCGGTGCTTCTACGTCTGGTATGTTCTATATTGAAATAAATATGGTTTTATTGTCTGAATCTTGGGTACTTGATACCGGATGTGGATCTCATATTTGTACAAATATGCAGGAGCTAAAACAGACTAAGGAACTAAAGAAAGGAAGCATAAACTTGCGAGTGGGAAATGGAGCAAGAGTTGCCGCCCTCGCAATTGGAGATTATGTTTTACTTTTGCCCTCTGGGCTTGTAATAGAATTAAGGAATTGTTTATACATTCCTGAGATGTCTCGTAACATTATTTCTATTAGCCGTCTCGTTGACGACGGTTTTCATATTTCAATAAAGAACAATAGTTGCAATTTTTATAAAGATTCGATCTTTTATTTTTCAGGAATATCACAAAATGGGATTTATGTGTTAGATGATAAAACTCCTGTTTTTGCAATTGATACCAAAAGACATAAGCTAGATAATTCAACTTACTTGTGGCATTGTCGTTTAGGCCATATAAACAAGAGACGCATGCTAAAGCTACATTCAGATGGGCTTATAGATCCAATCGATTCTGAATCATTGGAAACATGCGAATCATGTTTAAAAGGTAAAATGACAAAGACACCCTTTAGCAATAAAGGTGAGCGTGTATCAGACACTCTAGGACTCATTCATTCAGATGTATGTGGTCCTATGTCAGTCCAAGCAAGAGGAGGATTCAGATACTTCATTAGCTTCATAGATGACCATACTCGCTATGGTTATATCTACTTGATGAGGCACAAATCAGAAGCTTTTGACAAGTTCAAATGCTTCAAGAATGAAGTGGAAAATCAATTAGGAAAGAAAATAAAAACACTTCGATCTGATCGAGGTGGCGAATATCTTTCTGATGATTTTCTGAATTATCTAACTGAATGTGGGATATGCTCACAATGGACACCTCCCTATATGCCACAACACAATGGTGTATCCGAGAGGAGAAACCGTACCCTATTAGATATGGTACGATCCATGATGAGCATGGCCTTACTTCCAAAGACGTTCTGGGGCTATGCCTTAGAAACTGCCCTCTTCACCCTAAATCGAGTACCAACTAAATCCGCTAGTTCCACGCCATATGAATTGTTCGTTGGTAGGAAACCCGTGTTCTCTTTCATGAGAGTATGGGGTTGTTCAGCATATGTCAAACGCGTTGCGTCCGACAAATTAGATTCTAAATCTGATAAATGTTTCTTCATTGGATACCCTAAGGAAACTATGGGATATTATTTCTATCATCCAGATGATCAGAAAGTGATCGTATCCAAACACGCAACCTTCTTAGAGAAAGAGTTTCTCGAAGAAACACAAAAGGGAAGCGTGATTGAGCTCGATGAAGTTCAAGAGGAAGAAACACCGACTGAAACAACGGAGGCGGTCGAGGTACCCAAATAAGTCCCATTAGATGAGACTCCAGTGGCACCTATTCGTAGATCACGAAGAGTTCGTGAACTCCCAGTTAGATATGGTTTTCTAGTGGGAGATGATGACGAGGTTCCCGTATTAGACGACGAACCCGAAAACTACGAAGAGGCTCTTATTAGTCCAGATTCTAAAGCATGGCTTGAAGCCATGGATTCTGAAATGGATTCCATGTATACTAACCAAGTTTGGACTTTGGTTGATCCACCCGAAGGGATAAAACCCATTGGGTGCAGATGGATCTTCAAAAAGAAGACTGACATGGATGGAAAGGTTAGCACCTACAAGGCTAGGTTGGTAGCGAAAGGATATCGTCAAAAACAAGGTGTTGATTATGACGAAACCTTCTCTCCCGTTGCTATGTCCAAATCAATCAGAATCATGCTTGCAATTGCCGCTCATTTTGATTATGAGATTTGGCAAATGGATGTGAAAACAGCTTTCCTAAACGGAAACCTGCTTGAGGATGTATACATGATGCAACCTGAAGGTTTCATATCAAAGGATGCAAATAAAGTTTGCAAACTTCAGAGATCCATTTATGGACTCAAGCAAGCATCTAGAAGCTAGAACAAGCATTTTGACGAAACCATAAAACAATTTGGTTTCGAACAAAATTGCGAAGAAGCTTGCATTTACAAGAAAGCAAGTGGGAGCTCTATAGCATTTCTCATACTATATGTGGACGATATACTGTTAATGGGAAATGACATTGCTCTATTACAGTCAGTGAAAATATGGTTATCCGGTAACTTCTCAATGAAAGACCTTGGTGAAGCAGCCTATATACTTGGTATAAAGATCTACAGAGATAGACCGCGTAGACTGCTTGGTCTTTCACAGGCTACATACATTGAAAAGGTGCTAAATCGGTTTAGCATGCTTGAATCGAAACGAGGTAACTTACCCATGGTACATGGAGTAAAGTTAAACAATCATCAATGTCCTAAAACTGATGATGACAAACGACGCATGGTTGTAGTCCCGTACGCCAGCGCGATCGGTTCGATTATGTATGCTATGCTATGCACTAGACCCGACGTAGCGTTCGCGTTATCTGTAACGAGTCGTTACCAAGGGAATCCGGGAGACGAGCATTGGATTGCCGTTAAAAACATTCTTAAGTACTTGAGAAGAACTAAAGATATGTTTCTAGTGTACGGAGAAGAAGATCTGAAAATACAAGGATTTTCAGACGCTAGTCATCTCACAGATGAGAATGATTTTAAATCCCAATCAGGATACCTGTTTATCCTAAATGGGGGCGCGGTCAGTTGGAAAAGTTCCAAGAAGGGAAGCGTAGCTTTCTCTACGACCGAGTTAGAGTACATCGCTGCTGCGGAAGCAGCAAAGGAAGCAGTTTGAATTAGAAAGTTCATTACAGAACTAGGTGTGGTGCCTGACATTGTCAATCCCATTACTCTGTACTGTGATAACAATGGAGCCATTGCGCAAGCAAAGGAACCACGGTCTCATAATGCATCCAAGCACTACCTAAAGCAATACCACATCATAAGAGAGATTGTGGCTAGAGGAGACGTGAGAATAGAAAGAGTACCTAGAGAGGACAACGTTGCAGATCCGTTGACAAAGCCTTTAACCCAGAAAGTACATGATCGTCATTTAACTTCTACTGGGATAAGTTTTAGAAACAATTGGCTTTAGTCCAAGTGGGAGTATGTTGGGGTTTTGTGTCCTATAGTCAATTGTTGCAGGATACAAACTTATTGTAAATGAATTGTTCTTTATATCATTTGTTTTAATGAGATATATGTTTTATAACTATATAAAGGCAATCCCTTTTAAGCACTAAATAAAGTCTAATAAAAGGAAATCCGTAAGTTTGTTTAAAGTGATTATAAAGTGTTCATACAAGCATGAAGTGAGACAAAACTTTATAATAAACTAATAAACTTAAAACCACCCCAAGTCGAGTGATATGTTTAGGATTGATATATCACTGTTGAGACTTGTATGTAACAATGTCTTCTGTCCAACAGAAAGCTGATCTCACAAGCTTCATATATACAGATATCTGGACAGTTACATAGATCCGATGAAACGTTGTTCATTAGGATTGGGGATCCGATTTGAGATAACAGGATGGGTAGATTCATCCTTGTCAACTGTTCATCTCATTGGTATCAATAGGTATAACTAATCCTCAGACTCAAAGGAATGTTAATTGGTCATCCTGAATTACTGAATGTGAGACTTTAATCCTGTGGTCCCACGATCCTTAACAGAGATGACTCTGGGGTGTGAACTGCAAAGGTTGGGTGTCACAGGAAGTAATTTCAGGGTAGTTATACATTGGATTGAGCATTTATCACTCCCGATTAATAGGAGATACATCCAAGGATCGCTTGTGGAAGACTTGACTCTAAACCCTTGCAAGGTGATAGCTTAAGAGTAGAAATACAGATTTCACTTAACCTATCTTTTTGAGTTGACTCGGCCAATAACAAGTAAAACGAACGTCTCGCTATATGTGACTTGACATTACCCATAGTCATAAGATTCAGTTCAAGGATGTAGTTGATAAAGGATCGTATTATACCGTAACTAATACGAAAGGGTTAACGACAGAATCAACCTGTCTTCTTAACGGACTCTGGGGGAATGATTACAGACTTGCCAATAACATACTATGTACATCATTCTGTTATGCAAGGGATTAAATATAATTCTTGAAGAAATTAATTTAATAGGTTGCATACGGCCAGAAGTAGTAAGGACCTAATGGATCACACATAAGACTTGGAACCAAAAGAGAGATGGATATGATTAATAGATGGAAGCCCAATTGAGCCCAGTAAGGCCCAAATACAAGGAGGGGGCCGAAATTTGTATGTATTAGTAAGGGATTGATTTTATTCCATTAATCCTAATTTGATTAGGATTATGAATTAAAATAATTAAGAGATAATTTAATTAGGAGTTTTAATTAGATTAATATTCTCTTATTATTATCCAATTAGGTTATTTATTATTACCCTAAATATATTAGATATATAGTGAGATAATAATTAGGAATCCTTTTCCGAATTGGATTCCTATTAAGTAACCTATTCCTATCTAACTAGGGTTTAGATACAAGCTAATATATATACCCCTCCCTATAGTGAATTTCGACCAAGCCCTAAGCCTCCCCACTTGTGATTTTCGAAATTGCTTAGAGAGAGAGAGAGAAAAGAATTCTATTCCCTAAGTTCGTGGACAAGAATTCATACGGCATTCCATCGATTGATTAATCTTATTCATCCCTCTTTCTCCTTGATCTTGTGTTGGTTAATTAGAGGCAATCTATTTTGGTTGCATCTCATAAGGGTTGATTTTATCTTAACCTCACCGTATTCTACTTTGTGGTTGGAACCTCGGAGAAGAATTGTGGGCGCTTCTTTAACAACGGTAGATTGTTCATCGAAAGGTATTCCTTCTTATCCCTCTTTATATAAAATAACGATTAACGGATCCTATGGTTAAAAGGAAATAGGCTAAAATTTTATATTTCCGTTGCTATACCTTAGCCATAATTTCCTTCATTTGGTTCCTAAAATAATTCCACATATTATATTCCCGTGTCCAATTGTCATGTCCTTGGAACGTGATGCGGCAACTAATCCATCCATTAAGATCTTTGAGGAATTAACTATGTTGCCTTGGAAAGTGTCACCCAAAATATATAAATCTGTATCTTGGACCTCAGATAGCAATCCATATCATTGCTGATCCTGAGCTCATCATTCAATAACTCATCCATAAACATCATTCCGACGAACATAGCGTATCGGAATCGATAATATCGCCGATCTTCATCATGGTTGAAAATCGGAAATGGTGCACAGTAGCGTTCTGACATCTCAGGACGCTTATTGCATGCAGCATCATTCTTCTTTGAAGATTTATGCTTGGTGGTCATGTTTGTAAATGAAGAAAAAGTCTATGTAATTCTATTTGGAAATGCTTGATAATTGAGAAGAAATCAGAATTTTTCTAACAGAAATTTGATCTTTTTCAATTATTTATAATCAATCCAGGACAAATCAAGGTGTCTGTTGGGATTTAAAAAGGTCCAAATTCACACCATTTGAACATGAAAAAAACTTGTTTTTTCGAAATTTACAGCATAAGTGCATGAACTGAAGGAGAAAGAAGACTACAGGTCAGAAATGACCAGTGTCGCGACCAAGATTGGGGAATCTCGATCGCGACATGCCATTTCTTATTTGGGAAATGTGCGTCGAAACCCAAAAAATGCTGATCTCGGCCGAGATTCACGAATCTCGGTAAGATCAGAGAATTTGCTTCCCTTTCCTTGAATATTTGGAACCCTGGAATCTCAACTGAGATTCCTGAAATTTCATATATACACATTAGTTTCCTGAAAATTTATTAAAAACATGACTTAAATAATTTTTATTGATTTTTAAACTTGATATACACTAACCTAAAAACTAAAAACTTTAAGAATCAAAAATTGTAATGTTGAAAATATGTCAAGTTAATAATTTGTTGGTTTCAAACCAAAAATCATGACTTATGAAAAATGAAGAGGTGTCTTTTTGTGCTTTTTGGTGAATAAAATTAGAAATTAAATACATAGAGAGGAAAAGAAAAAAAAAATTATATATTGAATTGTGTGTGTCATGGTCGAGAAATTGGAATATCGATCGTGACACGTCTTGCCCATTGGCAAGGAATGCTTTGCATTGGTCCTCCCTAATTCTATAGAGATTTTCAAAATCTCAGTTGAGATTTAAAAATCTCAGTAAGTTCAGAAATTTTATAAGGCATTGAAAGTTAAAATCTCAGTTGAGATTTTAAAAATCTCAGTAAGTTCAGAAATTTTATAAGGCATAGAAAGTTAAAATCTCACTTGAGATTTAAAAATCTCAGTAAGTTCAGAATTTTATAAAACTTCAAACAGAAATCACTGTAAAGATTTTAAAAATCTCTATACAAACAAAAACTTAAATTTTGTGTATCTTTAATTCAATTGAGATTTTTTTTTAATCTAAAGACACTTTCCTCAAATTACAAATATTTAAGATACATAGCATATTTTGAATCTCTTTCAATAAGAAATTTTATTTATTTTTAATCAGGCTATTATTTTCTAAACTAAAGATTAATACCAAAATGAAATGTAAAGATTAAAATACGAAAAACTAAAAACTAAAAATATGATAATCCTTAAGAATTCTCAAGGAGAATCTAAATTTTGGACAAACCAGTTATGTGGTCTAGATTTAAATATGGTCTTGTCCAGTTATACTTACTTGGAAAATAATATTTTTACGTTCTCTTAATTTAAGGATCTACTAATTCCGGTTGAATGCTCGAACTTCTAGTTTTGTGCACGAACAAGAACTACGCACATGAACTGAAACTATTGAAACTATGGTAAAAGTAGACAATTCCTTCCTGGTGGATAAGATAATTTCAATGACTGTATTTCCTATTCCTACTTTCTAATATATCTGTGTGAGAAAAGTTGATCGGCTATTTCTTAGAGAGATATATGTAGGTGGTTAAGGAAATGATAGGATAAAAGAAAGAAATTATTTGGGTGTAATGTAGGAATTGAATAATTTTTTTACAAAGAGAAATGATGTTTTGCTGAAGGATTAAGTTTATAGAAAAGATTTAAAGGTGTTTGGGAAGAGATTATTCGAATTTCCCTTCTAGGATGTATCTGCTAGCCGAATTTCTTTTCTGTAGACTCCTTCTATGAATTTCATTGATAGTCAAATCTCCAGGTTATCTTTTGAGAAACTTGGATTTTTTTTCTGTTTATCTGCAAACAATCTGATTGCAAACGTTAAATAACAACAAGGATTTAGTCCTAGTGACCATCCTCAATAAATAAATAAAAAACTATAAAATAACTAAATACATATATTATAAACCAAGGTTCGGAATAAAACACGAAAAATATAAATTTTTGTTAAAAAATTTGGCGTTCCCCGGCAACGGCGCCAAAAACTTGTTGAGCGATTTCCGCAAGTGCACGGTTTCGCTTGTAGTAATAAAAAGATATTGATCCCACAGGGAAAGCTTTTTCAACAAAAACTTATTTAAATGTGGTTTAAATACGACTTAAGATTTATAAAATAGATAATCGTTATTTGAAATTGGGTTTTTGAGATTGATTGAATAAGAATTAGGTTAGAATATGTAGAATGTTAGAAATCAATTTTGTTTTGAATATGAATTACAAAACAGAAACGTTAGTGTTTAAAATAAGAGATTATTGTGTTCGTTTGCATTAAGCAAAGAAATCAACTTTAAACTTTGTATTATTATAAAAGTGTAATATCGTAAACTCCTTCAATTAAAAGGCTTTGAACCGCAAATAATCTTCCTACGGTCGGGATAGATTGCTACCTTAATCAAATTAACACTTATTTGCATAAGAATTAATTTGCCTAAGTGTTCAACAAAGTTTCCTTGTAAAGATATTGAATTTTAACTACATTTTAATGAAAACACCAGAACTCACTTCCGATCATTTACAGAAGTGCTACATAAAAATTTATTGAATTGCATGAACTTTATTAGATGAAGTATGAATTTGATACAAGTTTACAGAGAATAAAAAGCATGGAAGCATTCAAACGACATGAGAGTTCCGGGTCATCAATCCTTTCCTCAAACCTCGTTTAGTTTGTCAGGCTCGTGGGTCGAATCCGCTACTTAATCTTCTCATCGAATCTTTGAAATAGAGACGGGTACTTCTACTACCAAAATGTAAACTAATATTGAACTGATCTTATTCTAAATCTAATTGCCACTATGTTTGTAATTAACTAAGAACAATCTTGTGTACGGCAAGTTTGCTTCACAGAAATGAACTCTAATCTCTGACTCTTTTCTGAGTCAGAGATTCTACATAAACTCTGCACTATAATCTTAATAATCTAACTCTCTTTCAACTCTAAAATCAATACTTTATTTATAGATGTTGAAGAGTCGTGTCTAAGGGGTCGTGTCCGCTGCGAAGAGACGTTTCTATCCACCCAAACGGACGCGTTTCTTTGATTTTCAACATGTGAATGTAGTGCTGCCAGGATTTCTGAAGTTACCGAGAATGGAAATTCTCAGCCGAGAATAGGGAAGTAAATTTCAGTCCTTCGGAACGCAAGAAGAAGACGCCAGGAAAAGGCGTGTCGCGACCGAGAATCGAGATTCTCGGTCGCGACTCGGAATCTCTACCGAGATTCCGGAATCCCTGTCGAGATTCGGAATATTTTTCCCATTTCTGACTTCGTTCCCATCTCCTTGTATTGGTGCGTTCGTTTTTCTTCGTCTTTGACTCTTTTCGTAGGGTTTTTCCTTCATTTTTGACCTCTTTTCGTTCCTATTTGGATTTTACCAAATATTTAGGTACCTTGCATGAAAGAAACATATTCGGACGTAAAAGTACTCTAAATAGATATAAACAACATAAATTCGTAGCAAAACTGATGTAAATAATGATGATATTTTAGGTATATTTTGGGCTTAACAGCTTCATATATGCAAGCTTCATACACATACCCAATTTAGTTGCAGCATACTTATTTCAAGCCAATGAAACTAGATGTAAGTTCAGTTCTTACATGCTCATGTCTGACTAAGGTATACAAACGAAATTAGTTCATAGCAATACACAACCCTTTTTTATTTAGTTGCAACATCATTATTCAAGTGAAGGAAACAGATATGTCTACAATTTCACTCATGACCCTTTACTACATGCTTCATACATGCTCAATGAACATATAAGTATAAGAGTATGGATACAATTTCACTCATGACCCTTTACTACCTTTTCCATACATGTTTAATGAACATCTAAAGTATAAGAGTATGGATACAATTTCACTCATGGCCCTTTACTACATGCTCCATACATGCTCAATGAACATTTAAAGTATAAGAGTATGACCAGTCACATATACTCAATACCAATTTATTTGTTTAAAGCAAGTTCACAACTCTTTACATGGTAAAATCAGAGCATAGACATACTTAGTCAGTTCATATACCAATATAACTCGTATGATCATGTTTCATACACATACTCAATGAATATATATAGTATAAGAGCATGGCCAATCAGTCCATACACATACTCAATGAATGTATATATTATAAGAGCATGGTCAATTAGTTCATACCTATTCAACCATAAACAGGATCATGCTTCATACACATAGTCATGTCTGACTAAGGTATACAAACGAAAATCAGTTCATACCTATTCAAGTATAAACAGGATCATGCTTCATACATATACTCATGTCTATATAAGATATACAAACAAAATCAGTTCATAGTTATTCAACCATAAACTGAACATCAACCATAAACGTGATCGTGCTCTATACACATACTCATATCTGACTAAGGTATACAAATGAAATCAGTTCATACTTATTCAACTATAAAGAGAACATAAACCATAAACATGATCATGCTTCATACACATACTCATGTCTGACTAAGGTATACAAATGAAATCAGTTCATATCAATATAACTCACATATATGTCAATGAAACATATATATCCCTTTACTATATATGCTTGATATATGACTATGCTTCATACATAACCCTTCACTACATATTCATGTTTGGTTAAGGTATATAAGCGAAATCAGTAAATACCGATATAACCTACTATGATTCATACACAACCCTTCATTCTATGACTATGCTTCATACATGCAAGTTCACTATATAACTATGCTTCATGCACAACCCTTCACTACATATTCATATCCGGTTAAGGTATACAAGTGAAATTAGTTCATTCCAATACAAGTGTTATTCACATACATATTCATACAAGCTTCACATATATATACTCAATAAGTTAAAGAAATCTTCCCATGTTATAGGCATGAACTAATTGACCATCTCTTTAATCAACCTTCACATGTACATAAGCATTCTCACTATTCCTACAAATATTATTTTCAAATGAAAAGGAATTAGATCAGTTCATAATCCCCAATGTTAATAATATTTGCAAATAAAAAGAGCAAAATCTACCTATATCATCATCACCCATAACAACATCACGAATTATATTGCCCACTTGTAAGATAAAGACCCAATCTTTTCATTAGTGAATCTAACAATGAATATAGTAAAATCAGTGTATCTAAATGAGAGATCTAACCTTTTCAACGGTAACTCTGAAAATTAATATATCCTTATTCCAGCTATTGAAATCCACATGGCAAGAGTAAATCGAATGAGGAAAAGATAGATTAAGGAACAATGAAACTCTAATACATCGAGGAATGAAGTAAATATGACTTACCGTTACCGTGTTTCGATCTCAGTCCTTGTGATTTGCATGTAGAAAGCAACCAGAGATAGCCAAAGAGAAGGGTGAGCCAAAGAGAGGGGTGAGAGAGATGAAGCCTGAGCTACAGGCAAAACCTAATTTAGTGTCTAGGTTATGGTTTATATGTGAGCTAAAATTTCAGTCAAACACCTTAAATTTGGAATCCATTTTAGTTGGCCGCGTAAGTGAAATTTCATTTGCCGTGTTTTTTTCTGAATACCATGACAGTCATTTATCACAAGTGTCATATGATGATTAAGTAAATTTTGAATTAAAGATGTGTTTTCCTTAGATGACAGAATTGTGTCATCGGAAGGCCACATGTGAATTGAGCTGGTTTACATTTAAGCTTTCAGATGACATAATTTTAATATACTGTCACGAAAAACAATCAGATGACACGAAAACAAATGTCTGTCATGTATATTGTGTCCTGTGAAATCTGGTTACTGGGTTGCTGAGGAAATGAGAAGACAAAATGAAGGTAGTAGCTCCTCTAACTCCGGTTCGGCTCAGTTCTGGAAACGGTTATGGAAAGTTTCTACCCCCCCCCTAAAGTCAAATTGTTCCTGTGGAAAGCTACTCAAAATGCTCTCCCATGCCACAATAATTTGTTGATTCGGGGCTTAAATATAACAGATGTATGTAGCATGTGTGGAGCTATTGGAGAAACTATGAAACATGTCCTTTGTTGCTGTCCCTTTGCTAAAAGTGTTTGGAAGAAGCTTAATCCGTATATGCGATATGACAAGCTCTTTATTTTTGATGTCAGGGATTGGCTGGAGTCGTTGTTTAAGAGAGTGTCAGGAGATGAACTTGTTGTTGTTCTCCTTACTTGTTGGTTATTATGGTTCAATCGTAATCGAGTTATAAGTGGACAACCAAGCTTTGACGAGAACTGGATCATCAATCGTGGGGATGAGCTCAAGAATGAATTTAAAGCTAGCTCTGATAGTTGTGAAGTTTTGGCCTCCTCGAACCAAGAGGATACCAGTTGGGTGCCACCGCCTGCTAACCTTTTTAAATTAAATTGTGATGCTGCGGTACTGGAAGATGGTTCTAAGTGTGGAATCGGGGTAATTATTCGTGACTGTAAAGGCCTTCCAATGGTATCTGCTGGTTTTCCTAAGTTCAGGTGTTCTACTGTTGAAATTGCAGAAGGGATGGCTGTGTTCCAGGGGATGCGCTTGGCTCTTGATTGCAGCATGCGTTCTTTAATTGTTGAGAGTGATTCTTTAACTCTTATCACAATTCTCAACTCTGATTGCATGCTTTTAAATGAAATGGGTCTCATTTGTGAAGATATTAAATCCCTGATAGAGAGTTTTGACAGCATTTCTTTCAAGCATGTGAGAAGGCAGGCCAATTTTACTGCTCATTACCTTGCAAAATATGCTGTAGAGCTGGATGGACCTGAAATTCTAATAGAAAGTGTACCAGACTCTTGCTTTGATGTTTTATGCTGTGACTTTCCATGATTTGTAATATTTTAGTTTCTATCCAAAAAAAATATATATATTTACTACACTTTGTCGAATGTCTTTTTAACCAAATTCTAGCTCTCCTCAAAATTCTCTTTCTCATGCTTTCTAAAATCTTTGATAAATCAATAAATTTGAAATAGACATGCATTTCTTTTTAAAATTTATTTTGTTTATATAGTAGTTTGGAGATTTAAATATTGTGTTAATTCTTACAACGAAAAATTAAATGTGTTGTAAATTTTTTCCAGTTATATTGGTTTTAGTGCAATTAATTAGAGTTTTTTTAAATATGTTATTTATTAAAGTTAAATGAATGGAATTTGAATGTATCCTTATATATTTTTCTGTTGTTATATAATTTTTTTCTGTTGGGATTTTTATAAGTTATTTATATTATATTTTATTAAATATAAATTATATTAGATATAATATTTTCAATTTCCTTTGTTACTATTTTGACAACACATCAAAAATGCCTCCAAAACTCTCATCGTCAATTTTGCTCAGTTAGAGGCCTGCTCAACTCACCATAACCTCTAATAAACCGTCTATAGTAACTCGTGAGCCCTATGAACCCTCTAAGCCCTTTAATAAAAGTTGACAGGGGCCAGTTGATCATTGCAGAGGCCTTAGATGGGTCTGTAGCAACACTTGCAGCAGATATGATATAACCCAAATAGGCTATATGGGATACTCCAACGTCACATTTAGTTGCCTTAGCAGACAACTAATGTTGTCAGAGTAGCTGAAACACCAATTCCATATGCTTATAATGTTCTGCTGGTGTAGGGCTATAGATCAAAATGTCATTAAAAAACACTAAAGGGCTCTTGCCAAAAATTGGCAGGGGAAGGCTTGCTCCCAGTACACCCTTGTGGACCCTCGCTCAGCGGGGACGCGTAGTGCACCGGGCCGCCCTTTTATGGGGCACAAATAGTATTCATTAAAGACTGAAATGGATGGGGCATTTGTTAGGCCAAAAGGCATAACCAGAAATTCATAGTGCCCTGAATGTGTTCTAAATGCAGGTTTTGGTACATCAGTTGGGTTCATTCATATTTGATGATAGTTAGCTTTGGGATTTATTTTAGAGAAAACTTTACCCCCATATAATTCATCAATAAGCTCTTGAATAATAGGAGTAGGGAATTTATCCTTAATAATAGCCTTATTCAATTCTCTATAATCTACACAGAACATCCATGTTCCGTCTTTCTTTTTAACCAATAATACAGGAGATGCATAAGGGCTCTGACTTGGCTATATAACTTCATTATCTAACATTTCTGCTATTAGCCTCTCTATCTCATTTTTCTGATAATGAGAATACATATAAGGTCTAAAATTACATGGACTGTTGCATTTTTTAGAGGTATAGAATGGCTATGGGTCCTATATGGAGGCAATTTGGTAAGGGGTAGAAATACAGTTTGATATTGACTGATTAGAGGTTGATATTTAAGGGGTGCCTAAGGAAGATGCTCCTCTTTGATGACTTTTGGCTTGCATACTTATAGAATCTCAATGTTCATTCAGAATATAACAGACTAGGGGAGGTTCTAGTAGGTAATGGAACATTATTCCAATTTCACATATTGGTTAATCTAGTTATAATTTTTCCAATTCCTCTACTAAATTCAGTGAAATTCTTCACGTGCCAAACACAGTTAATAATCTATTATTTATTTCATCTCTAACATGTTATAATCCTATATATGTTGAATTATTCGCTAATTATTTATTTTGAAGGATTTAGCGACAAAGAGGTTGGAAACACATAAACTTCCCTTGAGTTTAGGATGGAACTCCTCCATCTTCTGCTTGAGTTCCTCAAATTGCTCCTAATATTGAAGGACAGTGGTGTTTGGCTAAGTTTAGATAGTTGTTCTACAACATCACTAGTTTCAGTTTCTTGAAACCTATTGCTAATTTCTTCCACAAAGATCTCCTAATTAACAACTGGTTGAACTTTGATCTAATTTTTAAACCACTTCTAAGCCCTTCCCTGCAAATATAAATCAACCAACCTTCTTTCTTCCAACACTTCAAATAATTGGAAATATTTCTCACATTTACTTAACCAACCAATTATCCACATCAATCCCCTCGAAATAAGACAGAGCACACTTAGGTAGCATCTTACTGAAATAAGGGTTTGAATTTGAGGAATCAGTTTTGTTTTGATGATGATAATCACCTAATAAGATGCCCTTTCCTGAATTACCCAGGACAAAGGAGGAATTTATGTTTTCCTTATGAGGATGCGTTTCAGGTTAGGATGTTTTAAGAGGTAGGGAATGACTTTAGTTGTTTTGAATCATTAAGGCGAGAGAAGTTAGAGATTTAACTACCTCTTCAATGGAAGATTGAGCTTTGTTTTGATCTTTCTGGATTGAGTCCAGACGCAGGTTTTGAGTGGCATGAACTTCAGCAAACTGAGCTTTCAGGATTCCCATGTTGGTGACAGTGAGCTCTTCATGTTCCTTCAATTTTGCGTTTAACGCCTGAATTTGTCTTTGAATGGCTTCCATGGTTTGTGTATAGGCTCGAGTTGCTATTCTAGATCGTTGGTCTGTATAATTCATACAATTTAAAATAACGATGGAGGGTCGTAGTCTCTGATACTATTGTCAGAACTAGGATTCTGATGAACTAAAATTTTAGAATAAAAAGAAAAAGAATGAGAACATAGATAATAGAGAGAAGAATTTAGAAGAAGAAAGAGAGTTTTCATTAATCAATTAGTATAGAAAAATGAACAAGGAAAGTATAGTTGGCCTAACAAATTCATGGCCCTAATAATTCTAACTTACCTTAAATCACCCTAATAATTCTAACTTACTTTAAATAAGAATAGAAAATATAACATACCTTAAATAAAAATAAGAATAATTACAGCAATTCACTAAATAGGGAAATTATTAATGCAGAATTAACAGTATCTAATGATGGTAAAGAATTATTTTAATCTTTTTTCTTTTACACAAATGTGACACTCTATTTAGAGGGACGACAATCGTCCCTAAGAATGGAAACGAATGTCGTTATTATGCAAGATGACATCGTCCTTGTATAATGAAGAGACAATTTTTGTCTCTATGCAAAAAAAAAAAAAAAAAAAAAAAAACAACAACAACATTTGTCCTTAAATTTTTTGTTAGAAAATTAAAAACAAAATATAATTTTTTTTTATGAAAAAACATACTTCATTCATTCTATTATTAAAAAAAATACAACAATAACATAAACAGAAATAAAAAGCCACACAAATACAGACTGTAGCCGTTACAAAATCCACAGAATGATGAAAAATACTGCATAGAGTAATAAAAGTTATAAAAAGTACAACTAAAACAAAAAAAGGACAAATCTCATACTTTCTCATGAATCCAAATTCGCAAGAAAGCAACTGCAAAACAATCGTTAATCTGATCTGAATCTTTGCTAAATCCGAAAAATGTGTAAATGAAAGAGTTATAGCTGACAAATGTAAATCAACCGAAAAAATCGATAGGATGTATGAATTTCAATTGAAATGAAAACATTGACAAAGGAAAGAACGTTAAATGTGTGTGGGTAAAAATATAAGATGAGAGGATGAAGAATGAAGATAAACTTCTTTATCTATCTTTTAAGTAAATCTAGTTAGTAATCAGAGGTTTCAAATCTGCACCTGCGAGAAAAAAGAAAAGAGAAATAAAAGACTGCGGCGTTTGAAGTTAGGATTTATAGTTCCGCTTAGTTGCGGAAGATGAGATAGAGAGAAGAGACGGTAACAAAATATAAATTTTTAGATTGAAGGTAACTACTACAAAATTGGGCAGAAATTATTTCTAAAAACAAGGTTTAATCTAGTTAATTTACAAATTGTCACATTATATCATTAATTAGATAGGCAAATGTAGCAAATGCTTCAAGCAACTATTAAACTGTGGACATATAATAGACAACCATTTAAATTAATTAGATTCTAAGATTAACAGAAGCAACCATATGGATAAAGTTTATTTAACCATAATAATAAGTAATGGACTCTAATATGAAATCCAAATAAATATTTACGCTATTAACACCAGGGGAGGCTCTAGGGGAGACTGCATAGGCGGTCACCTAGGAGCTCCCGGTTAAGAGGGTCTCCGATATAAAAAAAAAAAATTTAATTTTTCTTTATAAAATTTAAAATTAATTTCAATTATAATACAATAATATAAATTGTCTCCTTTTTTATTAGTTATCGTCTCTTTTTTTTTTTTATCGTCTCTTAACAACAATAACATTTAAAATGTATTTTATAAATTTTTTCTTAACATTAATAGGGATGCGTTACAAATTTAGCTATATGGTTATCGGAAAAAGCAAATTCAGCACCTGCTTACACAGACAATACTATTTCAATGTCATTAACGGAGGATGAGTTTTTTTCGGTAAGAGAAAAACCTTATTGGATGGTCAAAATGCTAGAGGTTGTAGAATAGCCCAAACATAAAATTGCACATAAAACAAAAAAGCATCTTTCATTAACGAGGTTTGAAATTTGATTGTTTTGTATATAAGGGTTAGATCAATTTTCACCTAATAAGCATAGAGATAAATTTGTACATAATTTAACAATAATATATCAATTAATTGTTTCGTTCTTTGCAAATTGCTAAAAAGTTTGATCTTCAATTAGTTCTTTTTGTTGAGTCAAAAATTAATTATATTTCATATATATTAGATTTAAATTTGTAAAAAAAATGGAGTTTGGGAGCTGTCAAGGGCTAGGACCGGCCCTCAGGATAGGCCATGAGTGTGACCGCTTAGGGCCTGAGTCAAAAGGGACCCAAATTGTTTTTTATTTATATAGTAGTAATTTTTTTTTAAATACAGTAATACACATTCATATCTAGAAAATGACCAAATAATATGATATTTTAGGTCTAAAATTGCTCTAAATTTTTATTTTAAACTTTTAAGTACCATTTTTTTTTATTAAAAACTTATTATCTCTTTTTTCGCCTAGTGCCCATAAAAACACCAAACCCGCCTGTCTAGAACTCTAAAATACTGGAGCAGCCGTGATAAACAGCATAAGAGCACCATATGAATCATAAATCCCTGAGTACAAGGCTTGTCCTCTACACCAAAATACACAAAGATTGGTGGATTGAGTTGAGGATGGGATTGTGACATGCTTTCCAGTATTTGGGGTTCATAAAATATCTATCTTGAAACGTTTCATAGCTTCGAGGCCTGCAATCCTTGTGCTATCTAAAATTGGTGACATTTATTCTCTCTAGTATCCAAATTGGTAAGGTTGGAAAGTAACAGGGAGGCTGTTAACTCTTGCCAGCTGTACCTACTTAGACACGTGGCATGTATTTTAAAAAAATTTATTTCAAATCGGTAATTAATATTAATTTGTTAAAAAAATAGACTAATTAATTTATTAGTCCCTATATCTCGACAAAACACACTGTTTAGTACCTGTATTTTTAAAAACACATGGTAAGGTCCCTAACCTTTTTCTCAGTGAACTGTTTCCGTCTGTTTGTTAGATTTTTTACCGTTTATGACTTTGGAAATGACTAAATTACCATTTACTATTTACCTTCAACTTTAGAATAGGAAATCCAATTTAGAAGAAGAAGCTATTTGTATGGAGAACAAGAAAAAAAAAAGACCCAAATGCTTACGAATTTGAACGATTAAGAAAATCAAGAAGAAGAGCACTCAAAGTTGATTTCGGATGCATTAAAGTTTAAAGGAAAATAAAAGAAGAATGCAAATCCAAATTGACTAACAAAATCTTCATGAGAGTCTAACGGCAGGGACTAAACAGTTCACCGAAAAAAACGTTAGGGACTAAACAGTTCATCGAGAAAAAAAAAGTTAGGGACTTTATCATGTGTTTATGAAAATACATGGACTAAACAGTATGTTTTGTCAAAATATAGGGACTAATAAATTAATTACCCTAAAAAATACCAAATAAAATCCCCAAACCACCGTAGATATTTGTATTTGTTTTTTTTACACAAATTAAAATTAATTACTGATGGCTCCTGCCTTAGTAATGGCAGAATTGCTGCTGGTGGAGTTCTTCGGGATGCTGGTGGCGCCTGGCTGGCTGGGTTTACCCATAACTTAGGTACGGGCTCCTCCTTTACTGCAGAGCTCTGGGGGATCTTGTCTGGCATTAAACTCGCCATTCGCATGGGTGTTAAAAGACTTTCGGTGGAGTCTGACAATTTGGAGGCTATCAACAGGATTTCGGATAGACAGGCTGTTTGTCTTAAGAGTCAGAATCTCATTAAAGCCATCTTGAGGCTTCGTCCTGCCTTCGATTCTCTTACCTTCTCCCATATTTATAGGGAGCAAAACCGCGTGGCGGATCGCTTGGCAGCTGCTGGGCATGGGGGGATGTTAGGTGTTTCTATCCTTTCCGTTCCTCCTTCTTTTCTGTTACCTTCTCTTCTTGAGGATAGGATTGGGGTCAGTCTTCCTAGACTGATCCCGGGTTAGGTTTTTGTTTGTTTGTTTTTTTTCTTCCCTTCTTACCAAAAAAAAAAAAAAATTAATTACTGATTTGGAATAAAATTTTGATCCATAGATGGAGTAAATGTTACCAATTTGGACACTGCATGAGGCAAATATCACCAAATTATATTAGGCAAAAGTCAAAATTTTGGATAGCAAAAAGGCTTTAATCCTAATTTAAAATGATCAATTGTTTGGTTGTGTAAATATAGTCCAAAATTATAGGTACAAACGACAGTGTTCTTAATCTGATCACTAAGCCTTGAAAACGGGAAGGTAAAGTTTTTGCAAAGGTTAAGAAGAGAAAATTGAGCAAATAGAGCTGATTGGTTTTATTGAAATGTCAGAGATTTTTTTTTTTTTTTATAAAGTCATATTTTTCTTTGTTATTTATTCGACATTGTACATTTTTACAACCTATACTATAATTGGGCTATAAGAAGATTGAATGATTAACTCAAAGCCTAGTAAAACTATCGAATTCCTTCTTGAAAATTTCATCTGCGAATCGAGGCATCAGTATTTCTCGGGGCTCTTCCACACCCATTCTAAATAAATTTCACATGGGATGGAGAAATCCAGGCTCACAAGCTGCCTCTACTTATCAATTTCGAATCATTTAGACTCGAGTTGAGCTGCCTCGGCTTAATCAAATTCCAAATGATTTAGACTCAAGGAGTAGTCCTTAATCAAAATTGCTAAATTCATTTAGACTCGAGTTGAGCTGCCTCGGCTTAATCAAATTCCAAATGATTTAGACTCAAGGAGTAGTCCTTAATCAAAATTGCTTTGGTGAAGAGTGGTATGGAAAGTGTGTAGACTGCTACATTCAATTGATCATAATAGTTGATCCTACAACTGTGGCCTCGTCGTACCTTTGAAATTTTGCGAGTTTATCCTTTGACTGATAAACACATCCATAATTAACCTTGAGCTATAAATGGGAATGGCAAGAAAATTGTCTCGTGCCTTGACAGGAATGAGAAGTAGTCAAGATTTCAATACGAGTTCTTCAACCTTCAAGATGCCAAGATGAGTTCTTCAATATAGCCTTGCATCCAGTTGTGAAAGGAAATGCTAAGAGAAATGATCAAGATGCTAAGATGAGTTCCTCGAATCTTATGGCTTTGCTCACAACTATAAATAGGAATGGCATGAGACATGATCAAAACGTCGAGTCATCTCGAGTCTCACGATCTTGCCCCCAGTTGAATCTAGCAAGCCACTTACCTACCTTAGCTTAACAGGTTACAATAGAGCATATAAGCGACTTCTAACTTTTGCAGCTATTATTTATGGTAATAAATCAGTTCTAATAATATGCCAACACAAGCTCAAAAAAATATCAAGCTACAAGTTTTTTTGGCCTAACAAACTAAACTAGCAAGAAAGCATACTAAGGTTTTATTTTCACAAAGAATACACTAAAAATAAACACAAGAATAATAGTGATAACTCTAGTATACTGACCACCTACAAATAAACATTTGAAAACTTCTACAATCAACAGAAAATGATTAACCGTGATCCTTAAGCAAATGGGTTCCCTCCAATAGAAGCAACAGGTCCTTGTGCTTGAAGGTTCCTGCTTAAAAGGCAATTTTAGTGAATTTTGCATTTAACAATTTTTTCAACAGCCTCCTCGAAAAAACAAGAATAAAAAAACTTACGCTAACTGAGGGCTTGATGCTTGTCCTGCCATATATGCCAACCCACCTGCAGCAAAAAGACCGGTGAGAGATTTGAAGAAGCAAAAGGTTTATATATTTCAACAGCTAAGTATAAAATGCAGCAAACTGCAGTGGAATCGACAAAACTCAGGCAGTAACCTCCTCCATATTTACACATAGGATAAAAGATTCTGTGAAAGCTTCACCTTGTTGTGCAGAAGGAATATAATTTGTTCCTGTATCTTGAGGAAACCATGGTTCAGTAACACCAGCTAGATTAGGCAATGCACCTTGAAAAGAGCTCATGTCCAAGAACTGCAATACAATACAGCTAGATTAAATTACATATTTGCAACTTTAAATAAATGAATGTTCGTTCCATTTGAAGATTGTATTTGCAAATACATGGAAAGATAAGTTTACAATGATTAAAAATTATCACTTAACCAGTAACATTATATATCATTAACATGAATCGTCTCTAAGAACTGTTTCTGAAAATATGGCATAAATTATAGTTTACACCTCAAAGTTGCATGAATAGATGCTAGATAAATTTCTATATCCCTGCTTTAATATTGAACCTAAAGCACGGGACAGGGCATGGCTGCTTGACCATTTCCTGGGTTGCATGCATGAAAGCTGTAAATTATTTTCTTGTGAGCACCTGCAATGCGAACCTCTCTCTCCACTGACTTCTATTATTCTATAGTTTTTTTCTTGTGACTGTTAAAAAACTATATTTTGGCTGTCTTTCCCAATAAAAACCCAGTAAGTATCCAGAAAAAACTAAATGTTGTAGGAGAGGAAAAAGACCAAAAAAATTACATTTTGGGTGTTTCTTTCCACCAGTTTGATTCTCTACCTCTCATAAAGAGCTCACTAACCAAAATCACAGCACCCCAAAATTGACATTCATTTTTCAGTTATCTTTATACATGAACAAGTCCAAGTGACAAAAGAAAACTCATTATCAGAGGTAGCTCACTTCATTTGACAATTTAAGTCCTGACTCATCATAACATATGCCTAAAAAAATTGACCAAGAGAGAAAACTTACTAAAATCATAAAATCAAGAACATGAAGTTACCATCTTAAACATCATAGGCAGTGGGATGAGGAAATCATTTATGTTAGAGTCAAATGCTTGTTTTAATTATAAATCACCTTCGAACCACCATTCTTACCCTATAATAAGTGTATACAGATTCAATGCTCTCTCTCTCTCCGTCTCTTACAACCCAAAATCCATGACATGTAAAATGGATAGAAGGAGATAACATAACGAAAGACAGAAACCTTCCAGGACTACAGAATGCATAAAATAGAATATAAAATTGTCTCTCCTGAACAAACATTCAGACAAATTATTTGACTCAGCACTATCAACCACTGCAAATTATAAATAAATGATATACCATATCGCTTGGCTCCAAATCAGAATCATAGGGAAAATCAAATGGATTAGTTGATTTATGATTAGTTGCATATGATTGATTTCCTTCCTGCAGTAAGAAAAAAGAGATTTGTCATTAGATAATTGCTCTTACTACTTAGCAGGCACAGCAAATGCAAGATACAAACCATCATAGGATTCACTGCAGGTGTATACGCTGGCTCCAACATAACTTCTGACAGTCCATTCAGACCAGGGAGACCACCGTAAGGAGCAGATCTTTGAATATGATCTAAGTTAGGATCCTGCAAACCAAAATTTTGAATACAAATTGAAAATGCAATATAGCATGAAGCAATATGAGGTAGATGCAATCTCTGAAAGCTTCATGCCAAAACAAAGGTCACCGGTTGATGAAGGCATGTAGTTCCCTACCTGCGGTTCAGTATTTTGATCAGTTTCCTCCGAAGGAGAGTGTGTAATAGGACTGCCAAAAGCATTCCACATCTGCAAAGAAGCAAATGTGGTATTCATATGCATCAATACTCTATTAATCAAAAGCATAGATGAGTGGAGCAATGCTATTCTGTACTTGATATACCACAACTTTAGTGATACAAGAAATGCAACTTAAAAAGTACGCAGGATATCTTACAGGAGCACTTGTGTTCTCAGGAATTTGAAAATCGTGTAATCCATTATTCTTCCATGGATCAGATACTGATGATGACCCTTGGACACTAGAGTTCTGAAAAGGTGGCCATTGCATGCTTGTATTCGAGCTTGAAACTTGGTCAAACTTCACTGAAGAACCTACAAACTGAGTTACTGAAGCCTTAAGATTTCCATTCCCTTGTGTGGATGCAATGGGCTGAGTATCAAAAGTAGCCCATCCTTCATTTTTAGGGGCTGATGGCGCTGGTATATTCTGATCCAAACTATTAATTAACTGCTGCTGGGAATTACCAACAAAAAGGTCAAGGGATACAGGCATAGTTGTTTGGGTAGTTTGATATGCATTTGCTGATGAAACTGGGTCTAATGGAGATGCCTCAAAAAAATTGGCAGGTGGTGCTGGTAGTGTTTCTGGGAACTGAAATAAATCAATTGGTGAAGCTGCAGAAGCATCTGACTCTGGAACAACAGGTGCCTTAAATTGATTCAAGCTGTCATAACTTCCAGAAGCCTTTTGAATTGTAGGCATTACATCCTGGTGAGACGCAACAGCTTGCTCAGGCTCTGAGACAGCATCTACTAAACCACCCGAATTATATGACCTGAGAGATATGGAATTGCTATCAAATGATCCCATGCTTCCCAAAGACGTACTTCTCTGAATAAATGAATAACCTCATATCAGATGACCCAAAAACACGATTGGCAACAAGAAAACTTGTTAAAACAAATTCGGCGCAACAAATACAAACATAATTTTATATGACAGGTAATCAGGCAATAGTCCTAACAACTAGGGCACTTAAAACAAGAGGCTCACAAATTCTTTCTCAACTAGTTACATAGAAAATGAAAATGAAAAAAAATGCGTATGGATCTCTTCCATCTTGAAGATCAATCTAAAACAACACAATGCTGCCTCCATGATAGAAACTCTATCTCAATTTACCATTTTCCAAGTATATCCAAAGAATCAAAATCTGACGGTATTTAAAAGAAGAATTTTCTATGGAATCTCTAGGAAAAGGGTAAAATTGAGCTAGGGTTTCTACCATGGAGACAACATTGGGCCCTTTCGTACAATATGGGTAAAATTGATCTTTCCCAGTAACCTTAGGAGCAAATTTGGACCTTATCCCAAGGATAAAACAAAAATTTAAACATCCTTGGTAGTTAAGTTGAAGTTGTGAGGTTCAATTAAGGCAAAGCCGTGACATACTTGATTTGCAGTTTCTATGGCACACAATATTGCCTATGATCTTCTATGACAGTGGGTCAGCAGGAATTTCATCCTTTATATACAGCAAGCATAATGAGATGTTGAACAAACAAATTCATATACAGATGAGAAGGTCATGAGAAATATTATCACATCTGGTTTGCTCTTAGAACTTGCCTCTGAAAATAGATCTACTCTTTGATGTGCATCTTCACCAAAAGCATCCCTTGGAGCCTGAACGGGTGTACTGCTAAAGCCAATCTCCTTCTGAAAATTTGGAGATCCTGCACTAACCAGATCACCACCACTTGATGCAGAGAAGTCTGAAAACCTAGAAACAGAACCCTCATTTGCAAACCTGTCCTCAAGCGTTCTTTCACTTAAGCGAGTAGGACTACAAATGAAACTAGATATCTTCCCCGCATTATGGCCTCGATCTGATCCAGGTTTCCGAGTAAGAACAACAGCTTGTTTTCCATAACGTCGATCTTCATACTGGAAGTCATAAGGAGGACTTTGAGAATAAGAATGATAAGAACTTGCACGCCGTGTCTCTTCTTCATTGCTTCTGAGCCTCTGTCAAATTCATTAATGAACACATATTATGATTTCATTCAACATTTGCATAGTGATTCACATAAGAACGCAGCAATACTGAGATATTCATTCAGTATGGTTTAGTTCCACCTCCAAGAACATAAGTTTCAGAGAAACCTAAAAGTTTTGGCAAAAAAGAATGTCCCATCCCAGCCCCCGAAACTACAAACAAAAAACAAATAACAAGTAATAAATAGCTGCATACATATTGCTACGTCCACAACAAGTTTTTGATATGGAGGCATCCAATAATACCGGCAAAATTTTACCTGCAAATCCCTCGGAGGCTTTTCATGGCTCTTTCCACCAGCATATTTTTTATCAACATATATTGTCTTTATAAATTCTCGCACTTTATCAGCATTGCTGAAAAAGAAAATATAATTAGAGAGGATTGACATTTGTGATGTATATGCTTAGTACGAAAGCAAAAGATCACATCTTGCACCTGTTGTCAGGCAATCTCTGCCTTTGTTGGTCCCAATCCCTCAAGTATATTTCCCTTGCACGCTGGAAAGGTGAATATTTCATCAGTGGAAGAACAATCATCCTACTGTTTCCAAAACCAATGAAAATCAAGCACCATTTATACCTGATTACCACCATTTTGTAGTGCTTCAACTTCTTGAGAGGTGAACTTGGACATGGACACGGACTTCACTCGATGAGTGAACTCACGACTGTATAACAAGAAACAGAATTAAAACAGAATAACAATAATATAATAATAATTAAATAAAATAAAGGAACAACTATTTCAGATAATAATAATAATAATACCAATCAAACCCTCCTTATCAAAGATAGTAGAGATTATAACTGAATTGGAAAATACAATAAGAGTTTTACTATTACAGCATTAAGCAAGTTAAATGCAATATTATAGCAAAAGTTCACAAGCTTCAAATAAATCCTAATTGCAATAACACACTAAATATGGATGAGCAATTATACTCACGAGTAAATGCATGCACACACGATAAACATTTTATCCCTCAGAAGCTTGGAACTCATACAGCATAACAATTTTCAGGTTAGGTTACTCGTAAAAATGAAGAGCTCTAGTCATTGAAGAACATGAATACTTGGAACGAAATTTCATTTGATGGAATGAAATAACAAAACTGAACACTTCATCTAAAAGAAAGAAAATTTGAAAAAAATAAAAGCACAAGGCGAAGAAAAATCATCAAACAATTGAAAAATACTTACTGTATTCCGCTGCAAGTCATACAAACAAACGTCCAGAAATTAGTGCAAACATATTGTGGACCCTGCACAAAGAAGAAGCACTCCAACTTAGTCTCAAAACGTAATCACTCCAGCAAGCAGCAACAACAACAACAACAACAAAGCCTTAGTCCCGAAATGATTCGGGGTCGGCTAACATGAACCATCATATAAAACCGTGAAAATCAAGTCGTGTCAGCGACACAGATTCGCTCCCTCCACTCCGTCCTATCCACTACCATATTTTCCTCAATTCCCAATAAACTCATATCACTCTCGATCACCCTCCTCCAAGTTTGCTTAGGTCTTCCCCTACCCCTCACCACTACATCCCTTTGCCACTCTTCGGTTCTCCTAACCGGCGCATCAAGCGCTCTACGTCTCACATGGCCAAACCACCTTAGTCGGTTTTCTCTCATTTTATTCTCAATAGATGTGACCCCTACTTTTGTCCTAATTATTTCATTACGCACCCGGTCCTTTCTCGTGTGACCACACATCCATCTCAACATACGCATCTCCGCCACCGACATCTTATGGATGTGGCAGTGTTTCACTGCCCAACACTCCGTACCATATAACAATGCTGGTCTAATTGCCGTCCGGTAGAATTTTCCCTTCAATCTATTAGGCATGCCGGGATCACAAAGGAAACCCGTAGCACTCTTCCACTTCGACCAACCAGCTTTAATCCTATGAGCAACATCTCCATCTACTTCTCCATCCGTTTGGATAATAGATCCTAAATACCGGAAGCAATCCGAGGCCTGAACAACTCTCCCATCTAGGATGATTGTCCCTGCCTCCCTACTCCTACGGCCGCTAAACTTACACTCCAAATATTCTGTCTTACTTCGACTCAACTTAAAGCCTCTAGATTCTAGAGTTTGCCTCCATAGTTCCAACTTCATCTCCACTCCTTCTTTCGTCTCCTCAACCAACACAATATCATCTGCAAACAACATGCACCATGGTATACCATCTTGAAGTGAACTTGTTAGTTCATCCATAACGATGGCAAAAAGAAATGGGCTTAGTGCGGAACCTTGATGCACTCCAATCGTAATAGGAAACTCTTCAGTCTTCCCAACACTAGTACGTACACTCGTGCATACTCCCTCATACATGTCCTTTATGATGTCAATATATTTCCGCGAAATGCCTTTCCTTATCAAGGCCCACCAAAGTACTTCCTTTGGTACCTTATCATATGCTTTCTCCAAGTCAATGAAAACCATATGCAAGTCTTTCTTCTTATTTCGATAGTGCTCCATTAATTGTCTCATTAGATGGATGGCTTCCATAGTTGATCTTCCCGGCATAAAGCCAAACTGGTTTTCCGAGATCTTCACCGTCCTCCTTAGCCTTTGTTCAATCACTCGCTCCCAAAGTTTCATAGTGTGACTCATTAATTTGATTCCCCGATAGTTGGCACGATCTTGGACATCGCCTTTGTTCTTATACAAAGGGATTAAGGTACTTTTCCTCCATTCTGATGGCATCTTATTGTTTCTCCAAATTTTGTTGAAGAACGTCGTCAACCATTCGATTCCTCTTTCTCCCAAACATCTCCAAATCTCAATAGGGATGCCATCAGGTCCTACTGCTTTCTTCAACTTCATCTTACTTAATGCCATTTTGACTTCACCCTTTTGAATTCTCCGCAGGCATTCATGATTTATCATATCGTGATGGATACTTATATCTCCAACATCTTGTTGGCGATCTCCATTAAATAAGTCATCAAAATAGGACCTCCATCGTTCCTTGATATTCTTATCTCCAACTAGGACTTTCTGGTCCACATCCTTCACACATTTAACTTTTCCGAGATCTCGCGTCTTCCTATCTCTCATCCGAGCAATTCTATATATGTCTCTTTCCCCTTCTTTCGTATCCAATCTTGTATACAGATCCCGATTCACCTTTGCTCTAGCATCTCGTATGACCTTCTTTACTTCCCTTTTAGCCTCTTTGTATTTTTCGTAGTTCTCGTCACTCCTACATTTCCCCAATAGTTTATAGGATTCTCTCTTACTCTTTACTGCTTGTCGTACTTCTTCTGTCCACCAAGATGTGTCCTTACCCGGTGGCATGCTACCTTTAGATTCCCCTAGAACTTCCTTCGCTACTTCCCTTATACTATGCTCCATCTTATTCCATATCGAATCTATATCTGAATCCATATTGCAAGTCCAAATATCTTTTTTGGTCATCTCATCCACAAATTTTTGTTGATTCTCCCCTTGCAATTTCCACCACTTAATCTTAGTCTCTACTTGAGGTGTTTGTTTTCTTATACATTTCCTACTTCGAAAATCTAGCACCACTACTCTATGTTGGGTTGTCGTACTCTCACCAGGGATCACCTTACAATCAATATAACTCTTTCTCCAAGCACTCCTTACTAAGAAGAAGTCAATTTGGCTCGCATTACCGCCACTCCGATAAGTCACTAAGTGGGATGTTCTCTTCATAAACCATGTGTTCATGATACTCAAGTCATAGGCTGATGCGAATTCCAAAATATCATTTCCTGCTTCATTCTTATCTCCAAAACCATACCCTCCATGAACACTCTCAAACCCATCTCGCCTAGAACCCACGTGTCCATTGAGATCACCCCCTAGTACCATTTTTTCATCCCTAGGAACCTGTTGCACCACTTCCTCTAAGTCATCCCAAAAAGCTTGTCTTATAGACACATCTAATCCTATTTGTGGCGCATATGCACTAATGACATTCACAACCTCATCCCCTATCACTAGCTTAACACTCATAATTCTATCGCTCTTCCTAGACACCGCTACTACCTCATCAATATACTCCCTATCAATAAGAATACCTACTCCATTTCTACCCTTATCCTTTCCTGAGTACCAAAGCTTATAACCCCAAGGAGCTATCTCTCTAGCCTTAGCTCCAACCCACTTGGTTTCTTGTAGGCATAATATATTTATTCTCCTCCTCTTCATAACATCTACAATTCCAGCTAATCTTCCTGTCAAAGAACCTATGTTCCATGTCCCAAAGCGTAACCTACTACCCTTACCCCTACCCCTACCATTACCGTGGACTAGCTTATTTACCCGCAACCCTTGCATATTTGACACCACCCCCGGGTCCTGGGGTGGCGCGCCGCTTCGGGGCGACGACCTAGCAACCCTTGCACATTTATCACTACACCCGGGTCTAGGAAGTGCAGCGCGTCGCTGAGTAGGGAACGCCCCAACGGTATTTATATTATGGTTCATGTCATAAGATGTGACTAAGTTTTACGCTGGCCGCCACACACCTACCGCAACCCTCCTCCTTTGTCCGGGCTTGGGACCGGCTGTAAAGGCCACCAAGTGACCCTCGCAGGCGGTAATCACTCCAGCAAGCAAAAAGGAAAAATCAAACAAAATAAATTCGTAAAATTTCCAAAGTGAAAAGGAAACTTTCTTTCTTATGAATTATGTTGGACAGAAGTTTTAGCAGACTAGAGTATCAAACAACAATATTACCCTATTTAGAAACTACGAACTGAAACTTCTACTAATTAAACAAAAAATTTGCTTAAAAATCTTACACTATGCAGAAAATACACTTCGCACATCCACGACTTAAATATCTACAACACAAAACAAAAATAAACAAGCATGAAAACAAATAGATGAAGCGATTACCAAGCTATTGCAGTTGATGCATCGACGATTAGGAGGTAACTTCATGAGACCTCTAATAATCTTCTCGTTACGCTCTTCTTCCTTCCTACTCCCCATTTCTCTACAGATACAAAAGCACAAAACAAACCCTAGAACTATTCGTTTCCCTCGACGGGAAGAAACCGAGCTTTTCCCAGTAAAAACCAACAATGAAACTGAAAATAATAATAATAAAAAAAAAAAACTAGGTTTGTTCTGGGTTTTACAATTCTGTTATTAGATGAACAGGAAGTGGAACAGTCTCTAAATTAGCTCGATTGAGACCACGAAATCGCCGATAAAGATACTCTCTCTTTCTCTCTCCAAATGTACCTCTCGTAATTTAAAAAGAAGAAAATGAGTTTCTAAACTAATAAATTAAGGGATGAATCTCTGAATGCAATAATTGAGGGTTTTAAAAAAGAAAGTATGTTCAACTGTGAACTCATTGTTTATATCGTGAACGTCTTTATCGATCAAAGGGGAAGCTGGCGAGGCGACTGGGCACATGTGGAATTTGCTGACTCCACGACTGCTTCACCGATTTATGAACTATACCATACTGAATGGTGCTGTGGAAGTAGCAAAATTTGGTGGGTTTTTGTTCGTGGAAGGGGGAAAAGTTTGTGTTATGTGCTTCAATCGAAGGAAAGTTTAGTTCGTTGAAAAATTGGATAAAAAATAACAAGCATTTGTTAATGGAGAAAGGAAAGGAAAGGATAAATGGAGATGCTCACACAACAAAATTACTTATTATGCAACGGAGTAGCATTTATTTTTCTATTCACATAACATAAATTTGTTTCAAGTTTCCATCTCTAATTTTTCACTATGTGATTGGTTACTTAAATTGTTTGAAGATGTTTCTTTAAATCTTAACTTGTTTAAAATATTAGTTTATTAAGTACACTTGATAATATTATTTTGAGTTTTTTACCGTTCTCATGGGAGCTTAGGGTTTTTTCTCCTTCTCGTGGGAGCTTAAGGTTTTATTCATTGTTATGATCCATTCGTGTCTCTAATTTTACTATTGGTGTGTCTCTATGTTGTGGCGAGGTAAAACTCCTCGTAGTTGTTGCTGCTCCCGTTGAGTCTCTTCTGGTTTTCTCTCGAGTTTTTTTCTTTGCGGCGGCTTCGTCTAGTGTTTTGAATAACTTACATCTGGAAAGGAACGTTTGATTGGGTGTTGTTTTATTTCTGGAACTATATGGAGCAGAATTTTACACAAATGTCACTCATTGAGGAGGAGGATGTACCGTTTGAATTCTCGAATACTATATATGAGAGAGTTGAAGGCTCGAGTGGATTGGTGTTGATTGGGAAGTTTCTGACGGAGAGATCGATCAATTTTGCTACCATGAAATCGCGGTTGGCGGATATATTGATGCTGAAGAAAGGCGTGTGGATAACTGCAGTGGATACAAATCTTTTCTCTTTCGAATTTTTTCATAAAATCGACAGAGACCGTGTGTTAGATGGAAGGCTCTGGTCCTTTAATAATAAAATGTTGATTTTGGGGGAGTGCAATGTTGGTAAGGCTTCGGAATAAGTGGAGCTTGTGATGATGAATATCTGGGTGTAGGTGTATGGAATGCCTATAGGTTTTTTCTCAGAAGTTGTCGGCAAACGGATAGGAGAATTCATTGGCTGCTTCATGGAGTATGATACTACGAATTATTTTATGGCTCGAAGATTGGACTTCATGCGAATTAGGGTATCATTGGATGTTCAGAAGCCTTTGAAACGATGCAAACGGATTAAACGTTCGGATTCGAAAGATTCCTTTTTTCATATCAAATATGAAAGACTGTGTAATTTTTGTTTCCTTTGCAGTATCTTGGGGCATATGGAATGGTTCTATGATAATCTATTTCATACTAGGGGAATAAAGAGGGACTGGGGGAATCTAGCTTGTTGCTTAAGTCCATCGAGGGGGATCCTCTTTTATGTCTCATTGGCTTCGGGAGCCGATTATGGTGGATGAAGGGGTGTGGCGAGCAGCAATGGGTCTAACAGGATCGGCGGCCTCAAACTTGGGAATGAAAGCACTATGGGTAATGATGCAGTGGGGAAATCTGATGTTGATATGATATCAGGGGAGGAAGAGGAGATCGAGCTCCAAGAAGCAAGGAAACATATGCGAGAATGGGGGCATAATTCACGTCCAAGTATTACTGCAATGGAGAAATCTATAATGCAGAATACGGGAGAGCAATAGGAGCATGTGGTTTCTACAGCTCACCAGGATTCCACGGGTTCTATTGAAAAGGAAATGATAAGGTTCGGGGATCAGACCCGCCGATGCAAATGACTTGTTTAAGTTGGAACTGTTGGGGTCTCGGTAACCCTCGGGCAGTTCGGGTTCTAAGTGAGTTGATGAAAACTCAGAGATCGAAGTTGGTATTTCTTATAGAGACACTTGTGGATAATGGTCGTATGGAGGGTCTGAGATGTCAATTTGGGTTTTTAGGATGCTTTACATTGGATGCTAGAGGGCATAATGGTGGCCTTACAATGATGTGGAAGGATAGATATGAAGTTAGTATTTCTCCGACCATCATATTGAACTTGCTGTCAGGGATACGATAGTGGGAGATTGGCGGCTTGTCATTTTCTATGGTTATGTAGATAGAAATTAATAGTGTGAGTCTTGGGATTTACTTGGCAAGATTGTGAACTCTTCAATTATTCCTAACTACTTCTTCGGGGAATTCAATTGCATTTTGAGACTAAATGAGAAAAGAGAGGGTCCTAATTATCTGGCTTATTTAATCCACCGATTTACTAAAGTTGTCCGATCCAATGATCTTCATGAACTGTGTATGAGGGGTAGTCTGTTTACTTGGGATTGAGGGAGAGGTACTGATCACTGGGTCAATGAATGTTTGGACCGTGCATTTAGAACCGGGGGTTGGATGTCACATTTTACCAATTATCGGCTCACAAACTTAACGACATCCTATTCGGATCACACCCCACTACTTCTCGAAGTTGAGTATTGCCCGCCTATGAGTGGGAAGCGCCGCTTTCAGTTCGAGTCTGCCTGGATACTGGAAGATGGATTCAATGATGCTGTCAAAACTTGCTGACAGTCGACCCATTTTGCATCGCTCTCGATTTGGCTGGCTGCGTGCAGCTCGATGTTGGCTACGTGGGGGTCAAATTTTAAGAGTAGATTTATGAAGAATATTAGCAGGTATAAAAGATTATTAGAGAAGCTGCGAGATAAAATCGATCCTGATCCGGTGCTTCGGTTCTCGAGTTTCAGGGACAGACTAAATATCGTGTTAAAACAGGAAGCAGTTTACTAGAGTCAGCGGGCGAAAGCTCATTGGTTGAGGAAGGGGGATCGAAATACAAAGTACTTCCATGCATATGTCATGGATCGGAAAAAAGCAAGCCATATTGATAGATTGATCAACGTGAGGGGGGTGTCACGCAGGCGGAATAATCGGGTAAGTGTGCTATTGCTCTGGATTATTTCACAAATTTATTCTCTACATCCCCTTTGCCTAATTTTGTTGTTGTTAATATTTTCCCGCGCTTGGTGTCGGATGACATGAATTGTTTGTTAACTGCACCTTTTTTAAGGAATTTACTGTTAGGTTTGATTCAAAGTTTAATAATTAGTTATTTTGATTTCGTAGTTACGAAAAAATATTTAACATATTTTAATTAGTAGAGTTATTAAAATTAATATGTAATAAATAAATTATGGGTTATTGCAGTTAATAGCTACTAAATAGGTTAGTAGTTACTAAATATTCTGTTTTACTGACCCATATATAGAATTGTTGTTTATGGTTTAAAGAACAACCAACAACCAAAATCAATAATTAGAAACCCAATGGAGATGTAGATCCTCTAATTTTATTATTCTACTATTTATTTTATTTTTTTATTTCTATATGAAAAAACCCAATATTTACTACTACAATGTTCCAAATGCATCCAGATAAATCCATTGGCCCTGATGGTTTAAACCTGGGGTTTTCCAACATTTTTGGCCATATATTGGTCAGGAGATATTTTTGGCATGCTCAGGATGGTTGACACAAAACGAGTTCCCTGCTAACCTAAATAATCCTATCATTACTTTAATCCCTAAGTGTAAAAATCTGGTTCGAATGACTGAAGTTAGACCAATTTCCTTGTGTAATATGCTTTATAAGCTAGTTGCAAAGGTATTGGCCAATCGGTTGAAATGTGTTCTGCCTGAGGTTTTTCTGAAAGTCAATCTGCTTTTGTCCTCGGTTGTTCATTAATTGACAGTGTGCGAATTGTTTTTGAGTATATCTATTACATGAAGAGGAAGCAGAGGGGTGGGAAGGGTGAAGTGGCTTTGAAAATTGACATTAGCAAGGTCTATGACAGGGTGGATTGGGCCTTTTTGAAATCAGTATTACCGCATGGGGTTTAATGATCAATAGGTGGATTGGATGATGTTGTGTGATCATGTCACCTATGAGGTGAGTGTGAATCTGTAACTTGTTGGCCCTGTGTTGCCTGAGAGGGGCTTAAAACAGGGTGACCCACTTTCACCCTACTTGTTTATTGTTTGTCTAGAAGTCCTTTCCTATCTTAATTCTAAAGCTGAAGTGGATGGTTGGATTACAGGTTGTAAAGTTTGACCTAGGGCACCTAGCGTTTCTCATTTATTCTTTACAGATGATAGCTTCCTATTTTTCAGTGCCGCTGAAGCAGAATGCATACATATTTGTAATATACTACGGTCTTATGAGGCTATATCGAGACAGGCTGTGAATTTTAATAAACTAGATATCTATTTTAGTGTGAATGTTCAGGAAGAGACATAAGATATGATAAAGGGGCTTCTAGGAGTTCATGCGCCTCTCTATATGGGTAGGTACTTGGGGCTGCCCTCTTTGATAGGCAGATCAAAAAAGGCTTTTCTAAAGGATCGTTTGTTGAAACGGTTTAGCAGCTGAACTTATAAATTCTTATCGAGTGCGGTAAGGAAGTCCTCTTAAAATCAGTAGCTCAATCTTTGCCTACATTTTGCATGAGCACATTCTTATTTCCTAAGTCCATCTATGACAAACTATAAAAGATGAACTTGTTCTGGTGGGGTTCAAAGGAGAATGGGGACAGAAGGATACACTAGTGCAGTTCGGAGGGGTTAAGTGTAAGAAAGGAACGAGGAGGTATGGGATTTAGAAACTTGCATGATTTTAATCTTGCATTATTGGGAAAACAAGCATGGAAGCTTATTGAGAACTCAAATACGTTGGTTAGCCATTTGTTCAAAGCCAAATATTATACACAGGGATCTTTCATATCCTCTAAACTGGGCAATAATCCTAGTTTTGTTTGGAGGATCATATGGAGTTTGAGAAGAGTTCTTGAGAAAGGAGTAAGATAGAGAATTGGTAGCGGGGAAACAATCTCGGTTTGGAAGGACCCATGGTTACAATCCGATTCTAGCTGTTATGTAGTTTCAGTATGTACAGATAAAAGTCGTTCAACGGTTGTTGCTGGCTTGTTTATCCAGGGGTCGCGATTATAGGATAAGATAAAGTTAACAACATGGTTCTCCCCAGGGGATAGGGACATGATCCGCAAAATGGTTGTATCAACGTCAATCAGGGACGATTCGATATTGTGGCACTTCATGGCTAATGGCATGTATTCGGTGAAGTTGGGATATAGGAGACTAGAGACACTGCTGAATGAGGTGGTTTTAAACTCAGGGTGGCTTGTATTTGGATACTTAAAGTTCCTCTGAAGGTCCGTATGTTCATATGGGGGCTGTGTGCGAAATTTCTACCGCTCCGGGTTAGGCTAACTCGGAGGAATATACCTACATCTCTAGTATGTGTGGTATGCGGAATGGACATCAACACGGGTGGAATATATTCTCGGGATGCATGTTTGTTATGTCGTGTTGGCGGATTATTGATTTGTTGGCTCAAAGTTGGGAATGGGAATGGGTTGAGGATTGGGTCCTAAATATGCTGGAGTTAGAAATGTTGGAGGTGGCAAGTAGGCGTGCGGTGGTGCTATGGGCCATTTGGAGTCATCATAATGCTAAATTATGGTCGGACTTGTTGGTCCTTTGTGAGATAGAATTAGTTCCAAAGGGGGGGGGGATGAATGGAACTATTAGGTTAATTTAATTCTTTTTGAATTTTCTCACTTCTAGTTTACTAGCACAGCACAGAGGCAAGCTTGGAATCAGAAGCAAGTTCCGTTTACTGAGTTAGTCAGTTAATAGAGCCTGATTCTGCTTCTGATCGTACTACACAGAAGATAGCTCACACAGATGAGCTTTTGTTGAAGACTTAAGGTTATATGATATATTGATGCGCAATAGTCGGAACCGTTCCTTATGAGATTAATTTTAGAGCAAGCAATTATCAGAAGTAAGTAAAGGAAAGGGTTAGATAAAAGTTACTCAGCGATTTATACTGGTTCGGCCTCCTGCCTACATCCAGTCCCTATAATACCTTCTTTTGGGTTTTAATCCACTAATGCACTCTTTCCACGATAGAGTACAAACCTTTACAATAGATACAAAGATTCTGTAAAGTAACTTTCTTTACACTCCACACTCAGCTATTTATCACTCTCACATGTTTACTTAAGACCGAGGTAAATAGAAGAGCTTCCGATCCTTTTTACTATTGATGATTTTTGTTCTAAGAACTAGAACATAGATTTAATCACTATCTCTCAAAATGTATTACACGAATATAAACTATGAATGTGTATTTTTGCTTTTGCTCTTTTGCTTAATTGGTTGAATCTTTAGATTTCTCATTGATGATCAAGTGTTGGAGGGAGCTTTTGTGGGGCTTTTATAGTGGAGCTTGAAGACAGAACCTTTTGGATTTAGAAAAGACAGTTGGAGGGAAAACGACTCCTATCGCTTTCATCTTCTGTCTTCTGCTTTAAAAAGTTTGTTATATACTTCTATCTCTTTGAGTCGCGCACACTTCTGACTTATGCTTCGGCAGACTAATGGTTTGTGCATTTATGGCAAACAATAGAAGTTGTTGGTGGGGACAAACTTTCTGTTGCTTGTACTGCTTTCTCTTTTAGGATGTGTTGTGTCAGACACAGAGTCAATGCCAACGTTTCTTGTCTTCCAGCTCCATTGCTTCTAGGCCTTTCTTGCTTCTAGATTATTCCAGATTTCGGGCCAGAACCAAGGCTTTTGGCCTTTCTTTTATTTAAGGCCTTTTGTGATTTCTAGTTTTATCTTATAGTTCAACACAACACTTAGCAAAATTATTAGCATAAAGCATATAAATATTTAACTTTGCATTTAAATATTTTTGGGAATCTAATTATATAGTTATTTTTGTTAGAATTAAAATACCCTGTGGAATTTGTGTTTCAATAGGAATCAATAGTCAGTGTAGAGGTTACTATCTGATGGGCTGAGCATATTGCTGCTGAGTGGTGGGAGGATCATTCTAAATCGAATCGACAACAAATGGCCCCATCAGAATCCGATAATCGTGGATGGTAGCCGCTGCCTATAGGGTGGTTCAAATGCAACATTGATGCTGCTATGTTTACTGAAACTGACGAATGTGGCGCGTGATAGCTTGGGAGGTTTCGTGGCGTGCTGTAGCAGTATTCAGTAGGGCCTTTCTTCCATTCTGTTGGCTGAGGCGATGGCTCTTTGGAAGACGATAAAATGGTGTGGTACGTTATCGTTGCACAATATTATTTTTGAAACGGATGCGAAGAGTGTTTCAAAAAGGATCCATTCCGCACAAGTTGGTCAATCAGAGATTGGAGGAGTGATCAAGGATATTCACACATTATTAATAGAACGCCTGGATTTTTCAGTGGCTTTTGTCCCCAGATTTCACGAACGGTGCGGCTCATTCTATGACCCTTCATCCACGTTCCAATACTATTTTTTCAGTGATTCTTGTATTCCTAGTTATTACTGAGAGTCTCTCTACTCTTACTATTAGTAAATGTAACCATACTTAATAGTTTTAATGATAAAATAATAAATAATGAGTGAATATGATATTGGAGATGATATGTATTTGTCACTCCTCAAATCACTAAACATTTGTTTGGGAGTAGATAGATTAGCGAGGGTGAGAGTTAGAGGAAGCGATGGAATGAGAGGGGAAGTGATGAAAATGAAGGTTAAGATTTAACTTGTTTGAGAGTTGATGGAATATGTAAATGAAAGTTAAAAAGTTAATTTTCATTAAAAAGTTTCCATTATTCACATTAACCTTCATTTTAGAGGTTAGGATACAGAGTTAATGAGAGTAAAACGTTAACTCACATTAACCTTCGTTTACTCTCAACAAAAAATTTCAAACAAAGTTAATTTAAAATTTTACATTTTGTATTTCCATTAAACTCCTACAAATGAGCGCTAAAAGTCAATTGTTTATATTATTTTTAGAAAGATGACTAAGAGTCGCTTGGAGATACTTTGAGGAGTATGGTTAGAAATGAAATATATTTTGATACTCTTAAATGACTAAGAGTTAATTGTTTATATTATTTTTAGCGAATGAACTAAGAATCTCTTAGAAATGCGAGCTAATAGATTGTAAAAACTCCAAAAGATCAATAGATCATTTTAAGCAAATTTAAGCCGCCAATAAATCATTATATAAGCAAGTTTGGGAGGCTTAAAGATTATTATTTTTAGGGAAAATTACAAAATTGGATCAAATGGGAGACCCATTTATATATTTAACTCATTTACTCAACCTATTACATATCTAGACTATGTTTGTGTGACTTTCCCAAAATACCCTTAATATATATATATATATATATATATATATATATATATATATAACACTTAGAAAACTTTCCCCATTTCGTCTTTCACCCTCCCGTCTGACTTCGCAGATTTCGCATATTGCGAAATTTGCGAAGACAGTGTTTGGTTTATTAGATGATTTCAATTCGCAGATTTCGCAATGTGTGAAGTTTGAACGTGTTTTTGCGAAGCGGTATATAACAAAAGAAAGACACAACAACAAGAGATTCCAATATTAAAACCATAACATTATCAAAATTTACAACAAGATTGCCACAATAAACTCCTAACTAATCATTTCAAAGTGAACATGACGAATCTGGATGGAAATTTCTCCCTGTATTGGAAGTCCAAACCTTTTGGGATGAGAAATGGAAGTCCAGACCTTTTGGGATGGATGTTTCCCATCGTGCACATCAAGATTGTCATAATAAAACTTCTAACTAATCATTTTAAAGTGAATGTGACGAATCTGGATGGGAATTTCTCCCTATATCAGAAGGAAAGTCATCCCATCTGCACCCCAGTACACCGCCTTCATGCGGTATGTTATGTATTCAACCACCTTCAGAAAAATTTAATCGTGTTAGGTAGAAAAAAGGAAGATTTGGCTTCGCAAAATGAGGATTCGCGAAGTATGCGAATATAAATGTGCAAGAAAGAAGATGATTTTACTTCACGAAACGATGATTTCACAAAGTCTGCGAGGAGAAATATGACGCTTTGACTTCGCGAAACGATGATTACGCGAAGTCTGTGAGGGAAAAATCATGAACTTTTCCCTCGCAGACTCCGCGTAATCATCGTTTCGCGAAGTAAAATCGACACCTTTCAGGATCTTTCTCCTTGCAAACATTCGCGAAAATGGAATACGCTAAGTGAATTTCTGGAAAAAACGCAGAGAAAACAGTAGATACTTACATTTTTCGTGCCTTTCACCATTAAAATCGACAATAACCATCTGATAAACTAGGAAAAACGATGAAAATAACGTAGAATAACAATTGCTTTGAACCGTACAAGAAGAAAGAAACCAAAAGACGAGCAGAAACAAGAAGATGAAGAACCATAACGTCGTTTTCTAGCAATAGGAAGATGAAGGATCAAGAGAGGAAGAGAGGAAGAAGAGAAAGAATGGTGATGAAGAGAAATGATGCAGATTTCTCGAAATATAAAAGAAGAAATGAAGATCAAAGGTCTGGGAAGAGAAACCGTTCGCGTAAGGAAGAGAAAGGGGAAGAGGGAAGATGAAAGATTAAGGGTATTATGGGAAAGTCACAAAAAAAGTCTAGATATATAGTAGGTTGAGTAAATTGGTTAAATATGTAAATGTGTCTCCCATTTAACCAAGTTTTATAATTTTTCCTTATTTTTAAGACTACTTTGGATAAAAAAAAAATGAATTTAATGAATGTTAAATTATCTCTATAAATTATATTATTATGTCAGAAATTGATAGGTTTATCAATTCTATTTCTATCAGGATTGAACTAATTTTCTTAATTTTAATTAATTTGATTTTTAAAAGAAAATTTATAAAACTGATCTAATAAAAATGTTCATTTATATTTTTAGACCAATATATATATATATATATATATATATATATAGGGGTGAGATCCAGTGTGACAAGGGCTTAAGTTGTGACAATGAGCTTATTGTGTGACATAACAAAACTACGTAGTTTTGATGATAATTAAAAAGGGCAAGGTGGCAAATTGGTAAATAAAATGAAAAAGAGGATAGAGAAAATTGTTTTATTTCTTTTCTTTAAAATACATTTTCCCGACATCTCTAACATCGTTTTTTGAAAAATTTTATACTATTAGACTCGTCTAAATTAGACGGTCATTTTAAGATCCCTGAAGCTCAAGTAAAAAAATTTCCGGTGAACGGAATCCGGGTGGGCGTTTTCCGGTGAGAAACAAAAAGGCCCAGAAAATTCTCAAAAAATTCCAGAAAATGTAAAACATTATTCTAAGAAACTTTAATTCTTGGGTCAAAACATGATTTCTTACGGTTTAGTCCCAACAAATTATTGAAGCATGTAAAATGGATAAAATTAAGGAAAAGTAAGAAATCCCGCTTCGGCCCAAGAATTAAAGTTTCTTAGAATAATGTTTTACATTTTCTGGAATTTTTTGAGAATTTTGCTGGGCACTTTTTTTCTCGCCGGAAAACGCCCACCCGGATTCCGTTCACCGGAAATTTTTTTACTTGAGCTTCAGGGATCTTAAAATGACCGTCTAATTTAGACGAGTCTAATAGTATAAAATTTTCCGAAAAACAAGGTTAGAAATGTCGAGAAAATGTATTTTAAAGAAAATAAATAAAACATTTTTCTGTTGGAACAATGCAAGTATTATGTTGGAACAAATGGTACACTGATTTGGAACAAATGGTACACTGATTTGGAACAATGTAAGTAGGATAAAAAACGTGCCCAGAAAATTATCAAAAAATTCAAAAACATGTAAAACATCATTTTAAGAAACTTTAATTCTTGGCTCAAATCGAAATTCCTTACAGTTTTGACCCAATAAATTGTTGAAGCATGTAAAATGGATAAAATTAAGGAACAAGTTTTATTGGGACTAAACCGTAAGAAATCCCGCTTCGACCCAAGAATTAAAGTTTCTTAAAATAATGTTTTATATTTTTTGGAATTTTTTTAAAATTTTCTGGGCACTTTTTGTCTTGCCAGAAAACGCCCACTCGGATTCCGTTCACCAGAATTTTTTTTACTTGAGCTTCAGGGATCTTAAAATGACTGTCTAATTTAGACGAGTCTAATAGTATATCATTTTTCGAAAAACGAGGTTAGAAATGTCAGAAAAATGTATTTTAAAGAAAAGAAATAAAACAATTTTCTGTTGGAACAATATGAGTATTATGTTGGAACAAATGGTACATTGATTTGGAACAACGTAAGTAGGACAAAAAACTTGTCCAGAAAATTATCAAAAAATTCCAAAACATGTAAAACATTATTTTAAAAAACTTTAATTCTTGGCTCAAAGCGAGATTCCTTACAGTTTTTACCCAACAAATTGTTGAAGCATGTAAAATGGATAAAATTAAGAAAAAATTTTTATTGGGACTAAAACGTAAGAAATCTCGCTTCGACCCAAGAATTAAAGTTTCTTAGAATAATGTTTTACATGTTCTGGAATTTTTTGAGAATTTTCTGGACACTTTTTTTCTTGCCAGAAAACGCCCACCCGGATTCCGTTCACCGGAATTTTTTTTACTTGAGCTTCATGGATCTTAAAATGACCGTTTAATTAAGACGAGTCCAACGGTATAAAATTTTTTGAAAAACAATTTGGAAAAGTCGGAAAAATGCATTTTAAAGAAAAAAAATAAAACAATTTTCTCTTTCATTTTATTTACAAATTTGCCACCTCCTTTTGGGTAATTACAAAATTGATCTTTGTCACACAATAAGGCTTGTCACACCATAAGAGATGTATCACACCTGATCTCTCCTCTATATATATATATATATATATATATATATATATATATATATATATATATATATATATAAAATTAAACTAGACTCTTCTAACACATTTATGAATGACCCGATTGGAGCTAATCATCTGCTGTCCTGGCTCATAATTAAATGTGCGGAGGTTAGAGATCGGGATTGGGATATTCGGTTTGTTCAAACTTACAGGGAAGGGAACCAAGCTGCTGATTCGCTGGCGAACTACGCAGGTGCACTCTTATTGGGCTATCACGAGTGTGGTAGGCCTCCTGCAGACCTTTAGGATATACTCTTCGCGAACAACAGTGGCCGAGCACTTTCACGGAAAGTCATAGTTACTCAGTTGATGTATTAATTCCTGTTTTTTTTATTTTTTTCTGTTTTTCTTCTTATTTTTGTCTGGACTTACTGCCTTCCAACTCTAAAAAAAAAATAAAAAAAATTAACAACACATTGTCATTGCATTACCAACATCTTACCATTTTATTATAAAATAGACATATTGGAACCACAAAATACACACATAGTGGATCAAATATTACATAAAACATACATGAACATAATTCTACCTATAGTTTCAACTACTAAACATCAAGAATCAACATACTTGCAACTACACGCATAATTAATTCTACCTCATTTCTATTAAATTTAACTTTAATTCGGAGAATATCTGCTGTCCCAATTGCAGTGTCCCTTTCTATGTTCCTCTCCTAAAAAGTGGCCCATTTTAATTATGTGGATCTTTTGACTCATAAAATATATTATTTTAATTAAAAGGACCACTTTTTGTGAGAGGGATATGGAAGGGACCACCGAAACAGGGACACAAGATTTTCTCCCAATTCTCGTTAAACATCCTTGAAACTACTAAACTGCCATTTCTTTTTTTTTTTGAAACCAAACTAAACTGCCATTTCTTGTCAAGCGTTTGCTCAAATTTTCAAGTCCTCAACAACAGAATTTAATTGACTAAGCTTCTTTTTCTTTTTCAGTTCATCAACCTTCAATTGGAGAAAATTCACAAGTATCAAGATGACTACAAATGAGGCCAACAAGAATTCAAATTCTAGAAATTTCTTGTTCCTACCAAAACAAAAATAAAATAAACAAATAACCGTTGGATCAAAATACTCAAAGTCCATCTGACGGCGTAGATTGAAATTAGAGGTTATTTGATTAGCCATCTCTTTAGAATTCATAAAACCACACCCTCATTCAATTTGGGGCACTCTTCTTATCCCTCCATTTCCGCTCCAACTCCTCCTTGCTTCAATGGCCACTGTCCTCAGAACGCCCCCATTGAAGGCGCCACTTCCGCCACGGCTGAGTGCCACTCTCACCGCCAACACTGTTTCTTTAAATTCGCCCAACCAATTTTGCCTCTCATTTAGACATAGAAGCATTAGCACCAAATCTTTCTCAAGTGGTTCTTTCCAGTTCGCTACCAGATTCTCCCCCCGGTTCGGAAGGTTCCTTCCTTTCGCTTCTCAAGGCGAAACTGAGACTGAGCAACAGATTGAGGAACCAGAAATTAAGGTTTTGCTCCAATAACTTAAACGTACTTTTTTTGTACTCATTTTAGGATATCTCCTAGGGCTATTTAAGCTGGGTTTATTTTTAGGTTGGTGTAGTAGCTAATGAATTACTGTTTCCTTTCGGTTTGTTTTCTTCTATTGTAGTGCTTTAATTTGGTGACAATTTAGCTGAGAAATGGGGATTGAATTTGGAATGGTAATCGTTTCTTAGTTTTTCTGTGTGCGCGATACTAAACCTTCAACTAAATTGGTAAGCTAAATTGCAAAAAAAAAAAAAAAAAAAAAAAAAAAAATTGGAAATAACTCGATGAAGGTCCTAGGTTTTAAACGAGATGGAAGTAAAAAATCTAGATTGGCTCCGAAATTTTAGATTTTGATTAAATTGGCTACTGACAAAACTATGGGAAGCTGTTATTTTGGGAATAAATGATAGAAGTGACCCCGGAGGTTATGGGAGGATAGTTAATTGGGATTATTGATAAACTCGGCATATTTACTTAAACAGTAGGTCCAAGGAGGATTGCCTAACATTTACTAATGATATCATTATGTATCCTCACTAACTAGCCAAGTCAGGATATCTTAACAGGGAGCGTTATGAATTCTTAATCTATAGTGTTCCACTTTATTGTAGTTTTATCCCTTGTTTTCTGTGAGTGTAGCCTTGTAAATTTCAAACATGGGCTATTTGGCATTGCTTTTTAAGGAGCTGTGAAGACTCTTTTAATAAATTTCTACTAGTTCTGTGCGGTTTATGATGTCATTCTTTTTCTTTTCTGGGTTCGTGGACTAATAGGATGGGATTGGGGCATGCAGGAGTATAATAGAAACTTTGCTATGCTTGTTAAGCAGAAGTCTATCATCTCTGGAAGTTTATTTTTGTGAAATTGATACCACTTCCTAATTTCATTTTTGGTCTTGCATCCTTCCTCCTATCTAGGTTCATTCTTAGGTTGGAAGGATGCAAAATACTCCTGATAGTACTGGATGTTTGCGAAATTAGGAAACTGCTAACAGTTACGTTAATGCACTCACAGAAACTATTTCAGTAATATTTCTTTGGATTTCATAGACTTCTTCCATATGGTAGTACTAGTAGTGATGGGTTGATTACACTAGCTATGCTTAGCACCATTGCATTACCTGAACTACGATTTCCCTCTGTTGTCTGTAATTCATGCAGTAAATGCAATATTTTTGAAATTTAGCATGTCTGCTTCCTGGAATAATGGTGGCTTGTGGTTCTGGTGGACATATATGGCATTTATTCAGATGTCTTCAACGATGCAGATTAGTCAATAAGAAATAAATTTGTGCAATGAGAGTTGACCTAGCATAAGAAACCAAGAAAACATTGTTGAAGAATTCAGAGCATAACTCGTGGATTCCAGATAAAATAAAGATGAATAAAAGATTTATGTGGATGCCCCCTATCAAGCTGGATTATTTCAGTTATTCTGAATTTATCCATTCTAGTTTTTCACTCTGAGAACTTTATGGTTTATGCAATATGTTTATAGATTTCCAAAAATGTTAGGGCTTAGCATGAAAATATAAGACTTTATTAGGTTTGTTCCTATATCTCTTGAACGTGTAAATGTCTGGGGAATTGGCTAGGTCTGTAGCAATATGTCGTATTGTGATATCTGCCCTATTAAGCTGTTAATGGTGTTTTTGCTTGGTATTCGGGGTCATGTTGTCTCAATCTCTATATGTTGATATCCATCCACTCATTATTGGCATTATTCATCTTTTTTCCTTATACTATAGAGTTTTTATATAGAGCTTTGTCAATAATATTAATTGTTTTACAAGCATAGTAATTTATTTATTTAAAAGTATAGGTTAAAAAAGTAGAGTAAATAATAATTTTGGAGATGGGTATGTGATCCAAATAAAAACTGTTCAATCAGCTATCGGTTTATGAGAGAGTTATAAACAGCTGTGAAGCATTCCAACAACTAACAACTATTGTTGGAGCTGATTTTCTGTAGGTTTTTTGTAACAGGACTCTGCAGATGGTGCTGTTGAGGTGGAAGATGATGCTGTTGAGGAGTCAGAAGAGAGTGCCAGTGTTGCTGTTGATGCAGAGGAAACAACTTCTTCAATCACTGCAGCTTCACTGCGGTCCTACAGAGAAGCTTTGGCAAGTAATGATGAATCTAGAATTGCTGAGATAGAATCTTTTCTCAAATCTGTTGAAGATGAGAAAGTGGAACTGGAAATGAAGGTTGCAAGTTTGACTGAAGAACTGTCAGTAGAAAAAGACCGGGTTATCAGGATCAGTGCAGACTTTGACAATTTCCGGAAGAGGACTGAGAGGGAAAGGCTTTCATTAGTAACAAATGCCCAAGGGGAAGTAGTGGAGAATTTCCTGCCTGTTCTGGATAATTTTGAGAGAGCTAAATCTCAACTAAAATTGGAGACTGAAGGAGAAGAGAAGATCAATAACAGCTATCAGAGTATATACAAGCAATTTGTAGAAATTCTAGGTTCAATTGGTGTTGTCCCTGTGGAGCCAATAGGGAATAACTTTGATCCAATGGTGAGTTGCTCAACTTTGACTGTTAGTTTATGCTAATAATGGCCGCTATAGAAAAGAAATTGTTATTATGGTTACATGGTAGACATTTCCTTTCAGTTTTCAGTAAAGAGTTCTCTCCTGTGCACGCTATGTTAGCAGAATAGAAAATTCTGCACTTTGATGGAGAAACTTGAAAAGTGAAAGGTTTAGTTAGATTAACCTGAAGATGAAACATGTCATTTCCTTCAAATATAGGGATTATGACCCTTAGTTTGATCACTAGACAATTTTGCTGACTAATGGAACCCATCTGAACAATTATCATTGCCCTCCCTTATTAATTGGCAAAATGACTGGTCACATTGATCATTGGTTTAATGCAGGGGAAGTACCGAGTTGGCTCAAAACTCAGTCAAGTACTTGACGATATGTTACAAACATTTGATCAAGTTTCTTCAGGTTTTATGAAGAAATGGACACGCTTTTAACTCAAACCAAGTACCAGTCTTTGACTGAAGCGAGCCAACTCGGTGAGTTATACTAGTAACAAACAGTGTCTAATACAAATAACAATGCCGCTGTGCTTTTCATCTAGTTGTAACCTTGAAAATGGTAGGCAGTGGTAAAGCTAGGTAGCGTTGAGAATGATATTTACTGGATGCATATGTTATAAACTTGGGGTCCGTTAAAGTCAGTGCATCCTTCAAACAGTAGCTTTTATTTTCATGTGACAGTTGCACGAAGCAATTATGCGAGAAGATTCAACAGAATATGAAGAAGGTATTGTTCTGGAGGAATTTCGGAAAGGTTTTAAACTTGGAGACAGGCTCTTGCGGCCATCAATGGTGAAAGTATCAGCCGGTCCAGGTCCAGCAAAACCGGAAAAAGCAGAGTCATCAGCAGAAGCTGAGAATGCTAGTGAAGCTAGTGATGAGGCAGTAGATGCAGAACCAGAGTCTGTTTGAAAAGATAAGATACCCACAGCCTTGACTCAAAGTTTTGTAAAAGCACAAGCTATATTATTGTTGTGATACCAATAGGGATTTTGTGAAACGTGATTGCTGCAGATGAGATATTACTTGTCATTTAAATAGAGAACTGATTTTGCGGATAATTCCTCAAAATAATACATTTTGAAGAATTGTTTTGTAATGTGATTTCAAAAGGTTTACCAAAGTAATGTTATTTTTGAATTTAGAAGTGGAAAATTTAAAGAAAACTATGAAGAACACAGCAATTGCAGTACTCTGATTTTCTGTTTGCTGATACTTTTTTTTATAATGTGTTTGATGAATATGAGCGAGATATGATATATATGTAGTAATTTTCAATTCTTATAATTCACAAGAGTCGAGTATCTGTGCTCTATGTGCCTTGCAAGTTTTTCATGGAGGTTTCCAATCTTTTTCTCTAATTACTCCTTTTCTTCTTCTCTGCACTTCTGGGCTATGGATATTAAAGAAAATCTGAATTGTATATCCATTGATGAAATTGGCTTTGTTTGTTACAAGGAGGATTTTGATTATCATCTTTGATGTCTTGCTGGAAAAATCCTAATCCGCCTGTAAATCCAACGATCCAATGGCTTTTAAGCAGTGTTATCAAATGGCTTTTAAGCAGTGTTATCAAACTCGAACCTCTCAGGAACCAGACAGACCTAATCCGGATCATATTGGGTTTTTAAAATGCAATAACTCAACAAAAATTGGAGTCAACTATGACTTGGGGTTTCAATCTGGAATCAGAGTGACTTTGGTTTTTTATTTTCATTTTTCTAAAATTAATTGAAAACATACGTTTTCGACCAGTATCAAAGAAACAATTTTTTTTTTCTTGAATGAAATAAAATCCATGAGAATGATGAAGATGATTGTTTGAATAATGAGAAAAATAATTGATTGTGACTTTTTAAGTACAATTTGTATTATATTCTAGATTTTAGTTTAATACATTATTTATATTGAAATATATTTTTATTGTATTAAAATATTGGTTTTATCTTATTTATAAATTTTGTTTTATATTCGGTCAGTTTCTGACGACATTACTTTTAGAAGTACGATAGATTACTGGCAAGCGGTTAAAGGAGTTGATTTTACTAAAACTAGTAAGAGCAACTCTAGTGGTCTTATTTTGGACCAATTTGTAATTTTCAGGGAGTCTCCAACCAGTAGAAGGGAAGGCTGGAGACTCCCCAAATCCTAGCAGGTCGCTCAATCCAGCGACCTGCTTGGAAAAAAAATGCTACTTCATATATTAAGAACAAAACATGCAATTGTGATACACTTACTTGTGGTATGAAGGAAAAAATTGGAGCGTGAGTATCAATCCCGTAAATTGACGCGTGAAACTTTTGAAAAGGCAAAGAAAGTGGCCGACAACATAACCTGCAGTGGCCATGTTGCTATATTTTAATTGAAATTGGTTCAAAATTTGTTGATGAGCCAATTTATTAATAGTATATTATTTTGTCTTTTTCAGGTTTCATATGTATATATAAACTGAACGGTAATATTTGGAATTTCAAATTTTTTTTTTATACATATGATATCAACGGTAACATAACGGTAATATTTTATTTTTACTATAAAACATCTCATTTAACCCATAAAAATCACATTCAATCTAAAAACCATCTTCCACTCTTAATATATTTTTATACAATGGATTCCAATGATGAATACAGTCAATATTATTCTTACGTTCCAAATTCTCAAAACGTAGCGAATCCAAATTCCCAAAACCCGACCCCAACTACTTATAATTCTCAAAGTTCTCCAATCCGACCTATTCCACGTAATTTTCAATATGATCCTAATATGTCATATGCTTCGAGTCCTCCCATTCACTATAATCCCGACGGTTACTTCCCTCCTGTAAATGCAGCAGGTAATCGGCCAATGATGTCGGGATACTTTTCTCGTATCCCGTATCCTCAAGAACCATATATGGTTCCTGAAAATATGAGAAGAGACAACTTTGGATCGTCCACCATGCCAGATGAATCTCCGAACACCGGTTCCGTTGCCGAGTCTGAAGTTCCAATAGTTCAGGAACCAAATGCAAACAATCAAAAATCAACGAAAATGAAGTGGACCAATGTACGTGATGTACATTTATGCCAGAGTTGGTTGATAATAACCACAGATCCAATTGTGGGCACAGATCAAGCGAGAAGGGATTATTGGAAGAAAATTGCAGGTTACTATAATCAATGGAAGAAGGAAGGTCCTGATGTGAATGACCAAATAGCTTCATGTCATTGGTACAAAATTAGTAAGGATGTATCTGCTTTCCATGGAGCATACACTACCATTAGGGGTAGCCATCCAAGCGGTCACGATGAAACACAGGTAATTAGTAAGGCCAATGAGCTATTTACTCAGAGATGTAATAAAAAAAATTACTTATATGCATTGTTGGGAAATCCTCAAAGGACAGCCTAAGTGGCATGAGTTTTCAGATAAAAACAAGTGCTTTCCACATGCTAATGACCCGAAATGAATATGTTACAAACAAAGGCATGAGAGCGCACAGAAAGATGTTGAACGAGCATTTGGGGTACTTCAAGCCCGGTTTGCAATAGTACGTGGACCAGCACGTACTTGGCATAAAAAAAACTTCACGATATTATGGATGCTTGTGTAATATTACATAACATGGGTGTTGAAAATGAGAGACACACTTACTCAAGAAACTTTCCAACTGAGGAATTTTCTGAGCCCATAGTTTCTGATGACATTCAACATGGGCCTGTTCCGGATTTTGCTGCTTATCTCGCAAGGGATTTACAAATCCGCGATAGAAACATGCACGGTCAACTAAAATTGGATCTAGTTGAGCACATTTGGGAACGTTTCGGAATCACTGACATTACTACTTGAACGTCGGAAAATTTTACTCTTTCAATCGTATTTTCCTTTTAATTTAATGCATTTACCTTGTTCGTTTTTTTCAAATGTATGTTTCCTTAATGTAATGCACTTTTGTTAATTACTAAAATCGATTAAAATTCGGAGAAAATAAATTATATTTACCTATTAATTTTTAAATCCAATTAAATAAATTATTCAAATTATATAAATTTATTCGATTAATATTAAATATTAGTAGATTTTTATTTAATTAATATTAATTCATTAATGAATTTTATTATTATTATAAAATAGGTTAATTGATTAAAAGTAATGAAAATTAAATATTATATGACGTGTGGGATCCGTGATTGTGACTAACCACTAGAGAGGATTTTTTTTGAGTTGTTTTGTTGAGAGGGTTGTTAAAAATTGGTGAGGTGGAGTGGTTGGAGGGTGTGCAACCCTCCAACCACTAGAGTTGCTCTAATAACATGTTATGCTTCCTACTAACCTGAGTTATGGAGGGTAAATTACACCCATGGTCACTGAACTTTATCCATTTTCACATTATGGCCACTCAACTTCATTTTTTTCCGGTATGACCACTGAACTTTACACTTTTTAACACCTATGACCACTCAATTTTAACTAAATTCTCAAAATGACCGTTAACGATCGTTAACGACCTTAAAATGAAAATATTCAAGAATTAAAGTTGTTCAGAATGATATTTATCATAAAACCACATTTTTTATTTTCGAAAATCACATTTTTTGGAGCTTTCTCTCTCTAAAAATTCACTTTCTCTCTCCTAACCAAACAACACCTAAATGACCTCAAAACGAAAATTTTCAAGAATTAAAGTTCCTTAGAATATCATTAACGCTTTGAATTTTTTTAGCCATCAATGGTCGTTTTGAGGCGTTAAGTGGCCACTGATGTTAAAAAGTGTAAAGTTCAGTGGCCATACCGGAAAGAAATGAAGTTCAGTGGTCATAATATGAAAATTAGTAAAGTTCAGTGGCCATAGATGTAATTTATCCGAGTTATGGATGATGAATTGATCTTTTGAACAAAAGTAATGCAAATTTATGAGAAACGGAACCTCAAAAATCCAGCAACTAAATTTGGTGTCCAAGAAAGCTAACACAATGAGGGCCGGACTTAAAAAAAAAATCCTACCAAAATGAGGTTGTTAAGATCCTATTCTAGTCAATTTTTTTTGTTATCAGGAAAAGAATACAAGAGAGAAACCCCTTACTTTTTTAAAAAAAAAAATTTTTTGCACATAATGCGCTTACATTAAAGAAAAAAAAAATCCTCCAAACCCGGATGTGATTTGAACCCATGACCCTTAGTGATAGGTAAGCTCTTAACCACTAGACTAAGAGGTTCACCATAAAAAATTATTTTTATAAGGCCCTTACTTGAAATACTCAAGAAAAAATAAAATTTTAATTAATCAATAACGATTTAGAGGAAAATGCCTCAAAATATCTAGTCAAATAAAGGAAATAATAAAACTTTTTTTTATTATTACAAAGAAATGCTTAAAGCCTAAAAAACAAAAAAGAAAAATTATTAAGTCCGAGCTAGCGATAAAAACTCGTGACATTGGAATTTTCAAAAAGAATATTCTGAACACGTTAGGAATAACTCATAAAAAGTCCCAGTGACATTCGTTATCTAATCAACTGCTCTCTTATGTTCACAATAATTTCGAGTATGTTTATTGTATTCTCTCAAATTAGGGATTTAATATACAGATAATTAGGGTTTATCAAACACTTTTCTGAAATTAAAGAGCTATGTATAAATTGTTGGATTGTTGGGTATAAATTGTTGGAATGTTGGATTGTTGCTGATTGTAAGTTTGATTGTTGCTGATTGTTGGATTATTGTAAGTTTGCTGAATGAAAAAATGGGTTAATGGGTTGGGAATAATGTTTTGCTTATTCATTGATGGACAAAGGGTATGTTTTATGTATATTAACCCAGTATTGGCTGATAATCATACTGTGTGTGTAAGCTGATATGGTTCAATCTCTATGTGATTAAATATATAGGACAAAGGATGTAGCTACTTTGATTGGCATGACGAGAAGCTGTCGATTAGATCAAAGAGTGTGATTGATGAGCTCCGTCAACAAATTAAGCACTTGAAGGAGGAGAATCACACGCTGCGCACTGAAGGAGAATACATGTCCAAGGATGATTCGTTGTACTAGCAGTCCCTGATACAAACTCAGCTTGATAGGAATCATGAATTGGGAGTTGTGCTAAAGGCTGTGAAGAAGACTAAGAACATCTTAATTGGGTTGTTTGTCATCACTTGGCATTTGCTCATTTACATGTGGTTCAAAAGAAGTGATTAGGTCTAATTATTAGATATGTTATGTTGTTTTGTAATCCCATGAGAGTAGTTAGTTGTATTTTGGTATCCTTGGGATTAAGTAGATAGAATTTTAGTGTCAATTTGGACTAAGATACCGAATATTTTGGTGTCATTTTGGACAAAGTTATCTTTGATGTATTTTGGTGTCGTTTTGGACAAAGTTATCTTTGATGTATTTTGGTGTCCTTTTGGACCAAGTCATGTAATGAACTAGTGTCCTTTGGACCTTTAATCTACACCATTTGACATTACGTATGCTACTTACATTATATGCACTCTTGGTCCTAATACATTACACAAAATTGGTGTGAGTTACTTTGCACAATTTCACCTGTAACTGACATGTAACTAAAGACATGTACCTATAATGTCATGTAAATTACACTTATAAGTGTTAATTGATTCACTTAACTACTGAAGCTAACGTTAATTGATTGTTAATTGCAAACTTAATCACTCTTCTCTATTGTTTTGAGGGACTCCGTATTACTTTAGTTTTGGGTTTTCTGTAATATTATGCTACTTGACTTTCCTTTTAGTCACTGTTACCTTTGGTCAAATTTGTTCTTCCCACTTGAAACATCCTCTGAATTTCCTTCTATCTGAGCATGAATAGCTTCAAAAGGTGCACTAGGAACAAAGTCAGCAACAACTAGTCTTGAGCATCTGGCATGGCCATTTACAGCTGCAAAATGTGATGATATGATGGGCGATAAAAATGACTACAAAAAATATGGAACTATTCCTGCAGGGTTATTCTTCATCTTATCATCTCATATCATTTCAATTTCGCTGCAGAAATCTAGGCTTCAATGGCTTTTATTTATATATGGAACTATTGGTGCTGGATTGACTGAAAACTACTAACAACTGCTTGCTTGATTTTTCCAGAAGCAGAAATACATATTTAAGGGTGCTTCGATATGTTTGTTCCGCTCCTATGCCTTCTCGGTGCAGCCAGCTTTATTGTTGTTGTGAAATTAAGTTTAGTCGAATTGCATTGTGCAACTAATTATGTCTTCTTAATACTCTTTTAGTTCTTGTGGATGGGATAGTAGCAGGAAAGTTGCCTAATCGCTCCATTTCCCATGTTTCAATACATCCTATAAGCTTCTCTCCATATGAAGAGAATTGTAATTTCTACAAACATGAATTCCCCATTTTTTGGAGACTAGATGGTAAATGATGCCGACATTGGCATTTTGAGTAATTTCTACAAACATGAATTCCCCATTTTTCCATGTTTTTTGTAACCATTTTTTGTCAGTTCTTCCACTAAGGTAATCTGCTCGTGTAACCTAAAGGGGGACAGATAGCTACAATCAGAAATTCATATAACAGAGAACAAATCAAAGTAAAATACGAAGCAGCAACAAATGACAGAAGAAATTGCTCTCGTAACCCTGTATAATAAGATAACACAATGCAAAACCTAAAGGGAATGGGGGATGGAGAGAGCTGGAGTTAAATAAGATAACACATATGCTAAAATCATTTAACTGTATCTAGCAATCTTCCAAGTTAAAAAGGACAGTAGCAGATTTGTAAAAACAATTGTTCAACCCAAGTTTCCTTTGCCATCCGATTTAACTAGTCGAATAAAAATCTTGCTTCACACATCCGATTTAATTGTCATTACAATGAAAGCCTTTTCCATAAAGATTTGATTTCAGCAATGTCATGTTCAAGCTTCCAGCAGAAGCAGATAATAGCAGCAACAACAGATTTTCCAGCAGCAGCAGATAATAGCAGATAATGTAAGTTGAGAAGCATCTCATTGGAGATTTTCCAGCAGCAGCAGATAATAGCTCTAAATTAGTACCTTGCCCATAAGTCCTTTTAATAATGTACCTAAAAGACACTTAAATTACACTTATAAGTGTAAATGACATGTATAAAACATGTTAAAAACCTGTTACTAATGTAACTAACAGTGACACATGCAAAATGTACCCAAAATAGACACTTCAACACAATTCCACACAATTACCAAATCGCGCATTTTGCACTTTCATTCCATTTACTACCAAAATATTCACAACGTGTGACAAAACATATACATTTCCCTCTGTAAACAAAAAGTGAAACCCAAAATAGCCAACATATCAAACAAAGTCAATGTGTCTTCTTTTACAGTCCGATCTGGTTCTCCCTTTCTGCTTGTATGTCATTTCCTGTAACCGTCTTTTTTCCATTCCACATTAGTCCTTGTCCTTCAAATGGCAGATCCGTAGGCAGCAGATCCTCCCCCCTAAATGGTATCCTTCTTGAACCAGTGTGTTCTCTCGCAATTGTGCGCCTAGCATGCCTTAGTTCGTGTTCCGATGGGATGGGAAATACAACTTCAGGGTTAGCCTCATGTACCAAACTTGCCATACCCGGGACCTCATCTACTGCACCATGTACTTCTGCCTCATTTACTTCCGCTGCACCTTTATTCATTCGTGCCTATAAATGTGGCATTTGTCAGTCACTACCAAAATATTTAAAACCAAGTTGAACATGTGAATAATACATACCTTTCCTTTCCAAGTATTGTGTCGTTGTCGTATGGCCCCATAAAACCTGTTAGTCATGTCTTTGTATTGTTGATCTGATGTCAAGACACTTGGGTGTCTTGGTAGCTCATTGGCTGCTGGTGCATTGGCTGTCGGTGCATTGGCTGTCGGTGCATTGGCTGCTGGTGCATTGGATCTTGCTCTCCTTGTAGCAATCTTGGTAGGTCTTGAACCATTGTTGGTAGGCCCTCCAGTGTGAGGGGTTGCATCATTGGTGTGAGTTGCATCAGTGGATGGATGTCTTGAACTACTTCCTGACGTCTGACCAGGTCCACTAGGTGTACTTGCATCAGTTGGTACCTATAAGAACTTCAAATGTCAAAATTACATGTCAAATTACAAATTTATATTTTCATATAGACTTACTTACCCCTTTGCACTTCAGCTTGTTGTGGCCAAATACACCACACTTACTGCACTTTTTCTTATGACCAGCCCTTGACAATTTCTGTGTTTGGCTTTGTTTGTCAGGTTCTATAGCTTCCCTAACCCTCTTCTTCTTAGGCCTGCCTGGCATTCGCACTATGGGTGGAGGAAGTATTGGTTCGAATGCATCAACATTCCAAAAAGCCTTCCCTCGAACTGGCTGTAGCTTGTTACTATACGTTTTCTTGAATGTTGATATGTGATGGAACATAGATATCTCTTTGAGGGGATCCATCCTCTTGTGCCTCAATGCATATATTGCATACGGACATGGTATGCCAGACAACTCCCACTCCCTACAAGTATATAACTTCTTCTCCAACATCACGACATGCCTATCCTGACCTTCACTTACCTCATATCCATCATCCCCATTCCATTCAACTCTGCACATTTGAGCAATTTCACTGTTCAAATTATACACTTTCATGCATTTGGGACTCCATTCTTTCTTCCATTTTGTAGCTTCTTTAGCACAGTCCTTCAACTTACCCATTACCTCAAGTCTTATCCCATCAAGTAGTCTGTAAATAGACTTCTCTCTTGGCACCTTAATCCAAGCATTGAAGCTCTCAACATGATTGTTGGTGACGATCATGTCCTTACTCCTTCCACTGAAATACGCCCTGCACCATCTCTGTGGGGAATAACTGACAAGGTGTTCTGCTGCTTCCTTTGATATAAACCCTAATGTCTTTAGGTTGTCCTTGAACTCTTCGGGGTAAGTACTCCAACTGCAACTCCAAAACCACTTACTAAGCTCCCCACTCCTCCATCCCTTCAAACATGACCCTGGGTTTGCTGTCATGCATTCACTTGCATATGCTTCTAATGTGGCATACTCTTGCTTGTAACTACTATCTAATTGCTCCAATATTAACTGCCTAGCCCTTAGACACTTAGCCTCTGACACATCAACTTTGAACATGCTTTTAGCATCCCTCCTCATATCACCAGAACTGTAAGAAGGTCTATCTAGCACCCTATCCATAAATTTGGCAGCTAGCCACTTCACTGTGGCTCTCTTATTTGCAAACACCTTATTACACTCATGCCCATGGGTTATAGTATTTACAGCCATTGTAGGACCCCCCCTGTCTTGGCTAATAAACAAATGAAAAGGACACTCAAAACATCGTACTCTAACCCTACTATTGTCACTCTTCATTATCCTTATATCATAACCCCCAGTGACAGTATAATCATTAATTGCATGCTTAGCCTCCTCTATGCCTCTAAAAGTCATGCCTATTCTAAAATAGGGTCTACCTGTTGGTCCCGTGTGATTAGTTCCAAGGGGGGGGGGGGGTTAGGAACTAATGTAACTTTTTCACTAATTAATCTTGCTGACTTGATAATTTTGGTGAGTTTATTAACTCAGCTTTGGTCAGCTTGGCCGATCTTAGTGTAAGACAGCTTTAGTCAGATGTTGACTAAGACTGTTTCACTTGTGAGTTGGGAATTGACACTCTTGTGGTCAGCTTCCAACTCAGCACTCCAATTTACTCAGTGTCAGCTTTAAACAGTTTATATGCTGAGTAAATATAACAAGCAATACATGCACATATATATATATATATTTTATGAGAGTTAGAAATTACTCAGTATCATTTATCCTGGTTCGGCCTCTCCGCCTACGTCCAGTCCCCAGACTCCTCCGGGCTTTTAGAATCCAATACTGAGCTCTTTAAAGGTAGAGCACAAACCGGTTACAAGGCAGTTGAATATGCAAGAGTACCTTCCTATATTCGTCTACTCAACTCCTACTAAGTGCTACAACCCAGCACCTAGATTTCTCTACCATTGAGTATTTACAACCAAACACTCAGCACAACACTCTTAATTTACGATTGATACAATTTGCTCTTTTTCAGATAAAGAACACTTTAGATGATTACAAAACAATCAATCTAGCATTTACACAGGGATAGAAAGTTGGTGTAAGATTTCTTTCTTGTTTTTGAGTGCTTTGAACTTGTATTTTTCTCTCTTGTAGATTCTGTAATTCGGCAATGATCCAAGAGGATTGCTTGTCCTTTTATAGTTGAACCTTGAAGATCAAATGATTTGAATTTGATTTGTCCATTGAATCCAAAATGGCTCTTTTGGGGGACAAGCTTCTGGTCAGCTTCACATGTGCAGGCCAATCTTGTTTTCTGATTTCTTCAGATGTCAGGCTTGTCTTCTTCCTACAGGCTTTGTCTTCTTGCGGCAGTTTGTCTTATAGCAAAGAACAGTTGACCCATGCATCTCGGAATTTGGCTTTTGCGTAATTCCAAGACTTCAATTATTGGTGCAGACAGTTGTCGGATTTGTCTTTTAGCTAACGGATCATTCATGTTGTCCTAAAGATCACCCAGCTTCACTTCGATAATCATTGTCTTTGATTGTCACCAATTCTCATACTGAGTTCTTTTTCACTCAGCTTCCATGGTCAGCTTCGGTCTGCAAGATCTAGTTCTGAAGCAGACTTCTTTTATGCTGAGTTCTGTTCCACTCAGTTTGTGTTGTGTTCTCATGCTGACTTTGACCTGTCTTAATTTTTATTTCCTTTTGCATTTATATTTATACTCAATATTGAACAAACGGATTAGTACAATTAAATCAAAGCACTTAAATTTAATTGTCTCTTAATCATGGATTAAACTTAAATGATTTTGTTAAATCAAAATCTTGTAGAAAGGTGTTTCAACAAACTCCCCCATTTTGATGTTGGCAAAATTTTTAATTTATGGAACTCAGTATTGAAATTCCCCATGATTGAATTACATTTTATTCTTCTGAAATTACTCCCCCGTAAGGGTTGCATATATTGTCTTAACTTAACTCTAAACCTTCTAAGATTTAATTGAGTAATTAGAGAAGACATGTTTATACTGACTTAGTTCAATCCTAGAAGATCTAATTCAGATGAACCTAGGTCAATTTTCAGAAGAGTTTAATGTTTACTCAGCTTGATACATGAATAGTTTTGGTATCAGAGTTTATGTGCGGATGTATCGGAGGTAATGTGTCCTGAGTATATTTTTAATTTGAATTTATTTGTTTGTTCAATTTTAGACAGATCAGCATATAGTGTAATAATAAGCATCACTTATGGAAAACAATGTGAATGAAAAAGATGCTTAATATAAATGGTCAGCATACAAAAAATACATAAGTTAATTTCTTAACACTAAGCTTGAGCTACCCCTTTGCCTTTGTCTTTCCTCTTACTGCCCGAAGTTTCTCCTGCCTTTGGTTGAGTTCCATCAGCTTGTGTTTTCTCCCCCGTTTTGCCACCATCAGGCGGAGGAGGGATGAAGGTGTCATTGAGAGCAGCACGAGTTAGCTTGACCGAATATGCCTTGAGACGTTTCGTGCTTTCAAATAACCCATCAAGCACTGGGACTCCATCATCCAGAACTGTACCAGGGACGCGAATAGATGCGCTGATCATGCTGAGCATGTATTCCTGTGACTTAGTTAGCCAAAATATTGCGTTAGTTAGCTGGGCATAAGATTGATGGTACATTCGAAGTACAGTCTTGTCGTAGATATCACGCTGAGCGTTGGTGTGACGCACATGTCTAAATAAGCTCTGAGTAGTCTGGAGGATAGTATTGGTTTTCACCAAGTCAGTTTCCATTTCCTCTTTACTCAGGTTTAGAAGACGGACAGCTTCGCTAATTTCATCCATCGAACATTGGGAAGATGAGGAGAGAAGTTCACGAGTACCAGTCAGCTCAGAAGACAACTTGGTAAAATAATGACCTAACTCAACAGAGGTAGCATAGCCCATGTTGACTGTAGGTAGAGCGTTGATTTGTCCCTGAAGTGAATTCATGTGATTCACCATCATCAAGATTAGCTCGGTCAGCTTGACAAATGATTCTTGCTTGGGTTGCTGTGTTTGAACCGAGGTCATGACACTTACTAAATCTTTGAGATTCTTGATCTCATTGAGAAGCTGAGTGACAGACGAAAAGTCTTGTGATTCAGCATTTGCGGACCCAGCAGCATCGGCATGAGAAGCGTTTAAATCCTGGAGAAGATTTTGAGCCGAGTCAATAATGCGACGTCCGGACTCAGTTGCATGAAGATAGGCAAATTGTGCCTCAGGATTTAGCTCAGTGGCCGGGATTCGAGTAGCACCTGATTGAGGAGGTGTTTGGTGCTGTCCTTGAGTGGAAGTGCCAGTATGGTCAGCAGCTGGACTTTGATTGTGATTAGCAGCAGGAACTGACTGCTCAATATTCTGCGAAATGTGATGGGAAGGAGGTGGATCTGCAGAGATATTGACCTGCTCAACATGGACTTGAGTTGGTGCAGGAAGAGGCACCTCTGGTTGAGCAGGATTTTCCTTAGCTTGCTTGTCTCCTTGAGTAGCTAGGACCTCGAGCTCTTGCTCGGCTTGGTTTGGATTTTCTGGAGTCTTGGCGTGTTGCTCAGTATGAGTAACAGAGGCTTGCTTTTCCTGTGTAGAGGGCTCAGGATGCGTTGAGAAGAACTTAAATTGAGTATCCGTGAGGTTAGTGATTTGATCCCGCAGAGGCGAATCATCCAGGAGGTCAATTACTGGAGATCTGTAGGCCTTCTTCTTAAGCCTTTTCAACTTTTTTGTCTTTGGAGGAGACGGGTCAGCAGGAATGGAATCAAGAGATGATTCTACTCTGAGATCAGTGTTGAGTCCTTCCATCTCCATTTCTTGCTCTGCGAGCTCAGCATCAACTGTCTGACTCTATACAGCTGGACTTTCAACTTGCTCAATATTCTCTGTTTGGTCTTGCTCAGCATGAGCTTCTTGATGTTGCTCAACATCCTCATCATTATCATGCTGACCTTCATTATTGCTTAGTTCTTCTGCTTCTTGATCGGCAGGAATTTGCTCAAGGTCAATCTTTTGGCTCCTGATGAAGTGGGAATCATCAGGAACTGCAAAGCCAAGAGGGACAGCATCAACTGGACTCAGATCAGAAGTTCTCTTCTTCTTCTTTAGAGGGGTTTCCTCACTTTCCAGTTCACCAGGCTCATCTTGCCTCTTTCTTTCCTCTGCTGACTTACCCTGCTCAGCATCAACTTTCTTTCCCTTAGAGACAACCCGGATTTTCTTCGGAACAGCATCAACATCTTTTGAGCTGGTTTGGATTGCTTTGCGTTTCTTTTCTCGCTTGGTTTGGTCAGCAGATTCGGTTATAGCGATGTTCTCTTCCTGAGGTTGCTCATCATCAACTTCCTCCTGAGCTTCCTCGATGACCATGTTTCCCTTCTTGGGCTTAATAGATTGGTCATATACTAACCCAAACAACAAAGCAGCCGTGATTTCAGTTCCCACGGTTTCCGTTTCATTAATCAAGTCGATTTGATGATCTTCGAGGATTCTGGTTATAAGGGAACCCAACCTGAGCTTGATAGTACTTCGTTGGAGTGCTCCTACCAGAAATACGGGCATATTGAGAGGGCTGTAGGTCAGCATGTGCCAAATGAAGCACTGCTCGAAATTTGAAGCTGATGATGCTGAGTTGATTTTTGGGAAGATGAAGTTGGTGAGGAGATAATGAGCCATCTTTTGATTTTGACCCATGCATGTACTGGGTATTTCTCCTTTGTGCTTTGCTGGTTTACAGAACGTTACAGTGTGGTCAAGCTTTTCCTTGGTAGTCCTGAATTCCGTTCCGGTGTTTGGCAGATTTAGTAAGGTTGCGAGATAGGATGGGGTAATCGTTAGCTTCTTACCTTTAACGTGGGTTACCAGATGGTCAACATCATTTCCATCAACACAAAGGTTGGAGTAAAATTCCCGTACTAACCTAGGGTAGGTTCTACCAGCAAGTGAAAAGAGTCCAGCCCATTCATTCTTCTCAATCCATTCACAGAATGGTTGCTCATCTGTTATGAAGCTTAGAGAGAACCATCGACATCTGAGAACCTCATGATTCTTTACGCTCGGGTACACTTTAACGAAGAATTTTTCATTAGGCTGCTTGTCCTTCTTCTTCTTCTTTGAAGAGGTTGTGAGGTCAGATTTAGGGTTTTTATTTGGAGTTAGGTCATGCTGACCTTGTTGAGGAGGAGACTTAGGGTTTTCATCGGTGTGGTCGTCGTTGTTACCGCCACCGGAAAGATTTTGGGATTTCGTCATGATTATGAATTCTTTGAGAGGATTTTGGGATTCAGAGAGAGAGATTTGAATGCCAAGGATTTCGAATGTAAAGAGTGATAAGTGGGGATACTTCCACTATTTATAGAGGTGCGAATTGATCCTATTCGTTGAACTAGCCGTTTAACCTCGAGATAATCAACCGACAGAGATTCTGGAATTTATGACACGTTCGACGCATGGGTTTTATGATTATTGCTTACGTTATCCTAGGTGGCTATTTAATACGTGTGCTAGCATTTAATGCTTTAAATGGGTTTTACTCAGTATTGAGAATATCAAACGTTTGAGATTCTGAGTAGTCAGTTTTACGTAGGATAATTGTTTGTGAGCTTAGTAACTTCGCTTAGGATAATTTCTCAGCATGTATGTCTACTCAGCATGGGGTGATTTCATGTCATTTTTAACTCAGCATGCAACAGTTACTAAATTATCACAATTCACTCAGCATGGTAATCACTCAACATTCAATTTAGCACATAGAATTATTGAAGAGGATTAGACATACCGATAGCTTCCCTTAATATGTTAAATTGCTCACGAGCCAATGGCTTCGTGAAGATATCCGCAAGCTGTTCATTAGTTGATACGTAGGTCAGCTTGATCTCACCCTTGAGTACATGATCTCTGATGAAGTGATGCCTTATGCTGACATGCTTCATCCTGCTGTGTTGGATTGGATTCTTAGATAAGTCTATGGCACTCTTGTTGTCACATTTGACCTCTATTGTTTCGGTTTTGACACCATAATCCTCAAGCTGTTGCTTAATCCATAGGACTTGGGCCACACAGCTTCCAGCAGCAACATACTCAGCTTCAGTTGTAGACAAGGCTACTGATGACTACTTCTTACTAAACCACGAAACCAGACAGCTTCCTAGGAATTGACATCTGACAGGGGTCAAAAACCCCTATCTTTGGGTACGGTTTTAGGACGGTTTTTAGAGTTATTCGGTTAATAAGCGAGCAATTCTCGCATTTAAATGCTTTTGTGTGAGTTAGTTAGGAATTGAAAACATTCTATTTACTTTTCGCCATTTAGGCTCATTTTGTAATCAATTTAGGCAAATACGGCCGAAATAGCATGCGTATTAGAATTCCGTTATCTTTTGAAGCTAATTGGTCCGTCAAAAGTCGCACCAAACGAAGCGTTTGCTCAAAATAAGCGATTGACGGATCAATTTGGCTTTTTGGACTAATGTTTTCCGGAGTTTTTATGCGTATGCAGGTGTGAAGTCGGACGAAAAAGGTCGCGGAACTCATCGAGCTTGGATCGAGCACACTTCGGGCGAAAACGCTCGGCGAGCAAGGCCCCACGGGCCATTTCTGCTCGCCGAGCAGGCCCCTGGAGGCCTGCTCGGCGAGCAGGAGCCTGCTCGCCGAGCAGGCCACCAGGCGCCTGCTCGCCGAGCAGCCCTGCGGGAATTGGTCAAAAAGACCAATTCCGCCCCCACAAAGCCACGTTCGGCCCCACGTCTTCCTACACCAACTAGGACACGAAAATAGGTCAAAACGAGGCCCGAGACGCGTCTATAAATAGGATTTTTCAATTGTAATTAGATATCTTTCGTTTTTGTAAATTATTTTAGCTTTCCCCTTGTAATTCCTCTCCATCTTCTCCATCTTCCTCAACCTCCATTGAAGCTCCTTCAAAGCTTTCTCTCGAGGAATTACCAAGGTCCGTCCTTAAGATTAAGTCGCCGGCTGCAGAGTAAACAGGTTCCCTGAAAGAGATTTTTGTATCTCCTTTTATCTTTCCATGTTTGTACTCTTTGATACAGTTGCCGAACTTGACTTATTGTATCTTGTGACAATTATCTTCGCCTTTAATAATAATTTAGCTCTTGTTTTGTTCTATGATTATTTGTCTAATCTCTGTCTTACGCTTTATTCAATTGGTTTAACTCATTCAAAAGCCCCAAAATCTAGTAGGCACATATTGCAAGCCGAATCTGACCTAGTCAGAGCCTAGGAGATTGACGACCTCTTAGTTGATTAAGCGCCAATTTACTGAGCCTTAGACCTAGTTTCGGCCTTAGGGAATCACGCGCTAGGAACCTCAGGAGGGTAAGTAGGGTTAATCGCCTTGAATACAAGTGACTCAGATTAGGTTTTTATTCAATAGACTTGATAATCTATCTTTATTATTATCGTTCATACCATGTTCCTTCGAATAGTTTCATTAATGAAAGATAAATTAGGGGTAGAGTAACTTAGTTAGGCGTAGAATAACTTAGATAATTTAGTTAGAATTAGATAACTTAGCTAGGATTAGTATAATTCAACCTAGGAGTAGATTAATTAAACAAACCAAACTCAAAACCCCCTAAGCCTAGATAACATCCGAGACCAAGTAGCTTGATACTTGCAGAAATAAATCCTGTGGACGATAACCTGGACTTAAACCAGAAATTTATTACTTGATAACGACGGGGTAGACTTATCCCTTAGTGAGGTTTCCCAGAAACCGCATCAAGTTTTTGGCGCCGTTGCCGGGGATTTATTTCTTCTGCAATATCGAACCAAAGGTCGACTTGTTAGTTTAGGCATTCTTTGTGAATATCCTTTGTTAATATCATATATACCTATTTATAATCATGACTCTTTTTATTACGTATCTATACCGTTTATACTTGTTTATATACACATATTTATATATACTCATTTATGATAACCATCCTTGTTAATACTCACGCTTGTTTATATTCGTTTGTACGAACATATAGTTATTAATTTCATCTATACATGTCTGTATGTGTTTTTATACTGTTCTCATACTTGTACAAAACTGTATGATTTGTATGATTTCCCTTTAGCTTTCATTTATTTCTGTATTTATCTTTTCTCAGCGTATGCCTACGAGATCAGCGAAAATACCGGTTGTCCCTCTTAACCCTGAACTTGAACGTACTCTTCGCAGGAGCAAACAGATCGGAAAGCTGAAGCAAGACGAGATCATCGAGCCTATCGAGCCCATCAAGATGACTGACAATGAACGGAACAATGAGAACACCGGACCAGAGAGCGACACTCGTCTGATGAGTGAGATCCTGGCACCCCACCGACATCAGCATCTGTCAGGCATTGCTGCTCCAAACATTCCGGCAAACACATACGAAATCAAGTCTGGTATAATTCACTTGATCCAACAGACCGGACTGTTTGGAGGAGAAGCACACGAGAGCCCGAATGATCATTTGGATCGCTTCCTAATGTGCGCAGACACTGCAAGGACCAATGGGGTCCCCCAAGATGCTGCTAGACTGAAACTGTTCCCGTTCTCTCTGATGGGGCAAGATTTGGAATGGCTGAGAACACTGGAGCCCGGTTCAATCACGACATGGGCAGGGTTGGAGAAGGAATTCTTGTCCTACTACTTCCCTCCCTCGAAGACAGCAATGCTCAGGGGTGAGATCACATCCTTCCACCAACCCGAGCATGAGGCGCTCCACACATCTTGGACTCGATTCAGGAAAATGCTGCACATGTGCCCTCATCATGACATACCCAAGCATCCGTTAGTGAGAGTCTTCTATCAGGGACTAACACCCACCAACAGAGCCATTGTGGACTCCGCAGCGGGTGGAGATTTGTTTAGAAAGATAGCAACAGAGGCATATGACATGATTAACGAGCTGGCCAGGAAGAGTGTGCAGTGGCAAGAATAGAAGCTCGCCGGCCCCACAAGGCAGCGGGTATTTGCTGTGGAAGAGCAGGAACAGAATCCGGTTGTTGCGGATTTGAGTAGGAAAATGGACGTACTGTTGGCTACGCTCAGCCGACCTCCCACATGCGTGCACTGTGGCGGCGACCACAATGCAAAAGATTGTCAAGCAGGTAGCCCTTTCACCGGAGATGGGGTGGAGATGGTCAACTATGTTGGGGGGCAGCCGAGATACAATCAGAACTATAACAACTCCAACCCCAACAACTACAACTCCTACAACAACAACAACAATGGCAACTACAGGAGGCCTCAGCACCCGAACCTCTCTTACGGGAATTCAAATCAAAATGTGCTCCGACCTCCTAGCGGATTTGTTCAAGAGCATAGAGAGCAGGGGCTTGGCATGCCCCCATACCAACAGCAAAATCAAGGGCCAGTGCAACACCCTAAGGAATCTGACGAAGTGATCACTCTTTTAAAGGAGATCTCGGCTAGGCTTGCCAACAACGAAGCCTTCTGCAAGGATTTGAGCAATCAGGTGGCTCAGATTAATAGGGACAGGCAGGAAAGGCCACAGGGTTCTCTCCCGAGCACAACGGAGAAGAACCCAAAGATCCCGAGAAAGGATTGAGTAAGGGGGAGAAATCGGGTTCTCCTCGGTTTTTAATTCAAAGTTTGAACAATTTGATTCTGCATTTTCTTTTCTTTTTGCTTTTATTTTGCTTTTATTTTGCTTTTATTATTTTGATTAATTAAATTTTGATCTCGTTTGTTTATTTACACTGTCAAACTTTGTTCCCCCGCACTCTAAAAAAAAAAAAAACGAATTTCGCCCAACCCGGGCGGGTTAGGCAATGCCCAGCTCGCCGGGCTGGTCGGCCGAGTCAGCCGGCTAGGCCGACACGGGCTGTTCGGGATTTTAAAAATCCCGAACCAAAAAAAAAGAGAAAGAAAGAAGAAAAAAATAAATAAAAGAAAAAGAAAAGAGTAAGAAAAGAAAAGGGGGGGGGGGACTCATCATCCCCTTCCCCACCTTCTTCTTCCATTCTCTCTTCTTTCTTTTTATTCTATTTTTCCATTCTTCCCTTCTCCTTCCCCTTTTGCTTCTTCAAAAACCTAACCCCCCAAATTCACCATTCTAACCCGAATTCAAGATATAAGGTATGAATCTTTACCTATTTTTGATTTCTAACATGTTTCTAGGCTTAGATTTTAGCTTAGGGTGATAATTTTTGAGTTTTAAGAAAAACCTAAGTTTTAGGTTTCTCTCTCTTTTCTCAAATTAATCTCTTGCTTGCTTTTAAATTCTTGATTTCCTTGCAATTTGTGTTGAAATGATGATTAATTTATAGTTTGGGTGTGATTTCCATTCTCAATTTGTGGATATTTGGAGAAATTGCTCAATTTGGGTAAAATCCCCATTTTAGCTCAAAGTTCAACTATTCAAATTATAGTTAAAAACGTATCAATGGAGTTGTGCATTGCATTCTTTTTATGTTTTAGTCATTGGGTATCTCAAATTTTGCATGAATTTGTGAATTTCGGGTGAAACACTTAGGGACCAAATACTTATGGTTTAGTCCCTAAGTTCCTAAAGCTATGATTTTTGCCTATGAATGGTTGTTTGGGGGTTTATGTTGAAAACTTGTAAATATGTTCTAACTCTTCCATTTTTGGTCTATTCCTCAGGAACTATGGGTCGGAAAGGCAAAGCTAAGGTCGTCGTCGAGAATGAAGCCGAATCTGAGGTCGAGTTCGACGAAAGCCTCCAAGCTAAGTATGATCCACCCTTTGGTCTTATTGATGAACGTGAGGGAATATTGTACGATAGGTTTTCCAAGCAAGACCTTGCTACACACATAGTTGTTGATCAAACCTATTTATCGAGTATAGGTTTAAAGAAGGATTTCAATGAAATCCTCAAATTCCACGGTTGGTATAGACTAGCCACCAAACAGACTCCAGATTATCACAACTTTACCATGGAATTCTTGACCACTTGGAAAAAAGAGCTACCCTTGGGCGGTGGGAAACACTCTTTTAGACTAAACGGTAAACCCTACCGTCTCGATGGCACCACACTAGCAGCCCTAATGGGAGTTTACAACGACCCAGAGGCAATCTCAGACTTTGAGAAGCCTATAACAAAAGATATAGCTTGGGAACAACTCACAAACATATCAGACTTTAACTCCCAGACTGCTAGCCCAGTCGCTCTCCTAGACCCACTTCTCAATCTTGTTCACAAATTTGTGGCCCACAACTTATTGGGCAAAAACGAGAGCAATAAAGTCTCAAAGACGGAATTGCTCATACTATGGTGCGTGGCCAACCACAAACACGTGGACAATGTCAAGACCATATTTGAAGGCTTCTCAAGCCAAACAAGTAGAAAACGCGGTTCCCTAGGCCTTGGGCACTTAGTTACCAACCTACTTGAGAGCCAATTCAAAAATTTGGACAATCCCGAAATTGCTATTTACCCCACTTTGCTTAACTCCAAGTTTTTGGGGAAATCTACTTTTCAAGAAGTCTTAAACAGGAACCCAACCGGAGGAGCAAGCTCTACCGCAGGGGGAAGAAAAAGAGCACGAGTTCCACAACAGCAAAGGGACGAAGAACCTGAGGAAGAAGAACCTGCGACAGCAGGAGACCAAAGGGAACACCAAGCGTCGGGGACGGAGGCCCAGTTCCAAGCCATCAACACTATGATGGCAGAAATGTGAGATCTTAACCTACGGACCTTTGACACTGTTCAGCAGATGGACCGACGGTTCACCAACTTTGAGCAGAACATGGACCGAAGGCTTTCGGGTCTTGAATACGTAGCAGCAGACTACTGCGAGCGCTACAACATGCCTTGGCCATACCCCCCGGCCGATCAGTAAGTTGCCTTCTCCACCCTAACTCTTTACACTCGTACTTCATAATTTGTGATGCAATGTTGGAACTTATTGCATGTTTTAGTGTGAGGAGGAGGGGTAGACAAACTTACAAAAATTGTATAAATTTTTAATTTTTGTTGCGTCGTGTCTAGTTTAGTTTAGCGTTTTTAGGTTTTGTTTATGTTTTTGCATGTTTAGGACCTAAAACCGTGAACCTCCTTCGAATCTAAACTTCGTTATTTGTCTTTGAGGGCTGAGAACCGAATCTAAAATTGCATGACAACTAGTTTAGGCGTAGGACACAACTCTTGTATCTGTAAAAGCATGAGCTACAGTTTGCATTTAGACCCTACTTTTGAAGAAATGCTAAAATCATTACTTAGGTAGATAACTTAAGAATTGAAGGCATGTGACATTAAACTTGAGTTTGGGGAAAACTAGTAAACACAAAATTGAAACCCAAAGAATTGTGAGCTGAATTTGAGCCTAAGAGCGAACATCAAAAAGCTCTTTTTCTTGACATTTTTGTGTGAATGCTTTGACTTGTGGAAGATTACAGATTTTGCACCTAATACTGTGTTGAACCTACATGCAATGATTTGAGATGATAAACGATGAATCAGCCTCATTAGAATTAACCCTTTTCTTTACCCTATTTTTTCTTTTTCATCCACTCTAGGAAGCCCCTTTGAGCCGACATTTTTGTAGTTGTAGGTCTTTCTTTCGTTCTAACCCGTTTTTGCGAACCACAACTTGGTTCGCTACTTAACCTTTGTTTTTGCAAGCTCGAATTGAGCCTTGTTTTCTTCTAGCGCTTTATCTTCGTTTATGGCATTACAGTAGCAAGCCAAAAGGCTAAGAAGTGAATGAGCATCACTATCCCAAAAAGAAAGAAAAAAAAAACAAAGGGAAAACAAAAAAAAAAAAGAAAAGAAAAGAAAAGAGACGAACAAAAAGGGAAAACAAAACTTCATTCCCCAGTTCCTAAAAATCAAAAACGTCTCAAGAAAACATCCCAAAAGAAAAAAAATAAACAGGGATGAATAAAAAGCTCAGTCACTTCATATTTGCTAAAGCCATTTTAACTCTGTTTGTGTAAGCGCTAGAACATGTAACCTTTGTTGTACCTTTAACCCCCTAACCACATTACAACCCCAATTAGAGGCTGTTTTTGATATCATCGGAGTCATATAGCATAGTAGAGGAACTCGAATGAACGTGCAAAATCAACGTAATCCTAAGCAGATTGTATTTGAGACCTTTAACTAAGGAGACTGACTCAATAGTAGGGTTACCTCCGATAGTACCTGAGCCGACTATCTTACCCTTCTTATTGTCTCCAAAGCTTACACTTCCGCCTCGTTTAAGCTCTAGTGTGATGAATTGAGTTTCATCACCAGTCATGTGCCTCGAGCATGCGCTGTCTATATACCACAGTTTTGATTTCTCCACGCATCTCAGGCTCACCTACATTTTAGATTATTCATCTTTAGGTACCCAATTCTTTTTTGGTACTCGTTTTCTTAGCATAAACAGGTGCAAATTCATATTTTAGTTTATGACGACATATTTTTATAGTGTGGCCACTTTTTCCACAAAAGTCACAGTGAACTTCCCTTTGAGGGTGATGTTGAGTGTTGTCAGCATTATTGTGCTGAGCATGCCAACATACCTTAGTGGTATGTCCTTTCTTTCCGTAGAAGTCAGATTGGACAATCTGCTTATTGTACCAACACACTTCTCTTGTGTGTCCCTTTTTCCCGCAACAGTCACACTGTGTGAACTGTTTATGCTGACTAGTACTTGAGTACTCAGCATTGGTTTTATTTTTATTTGAGCCTCTTATTTGGCTCTGTAGGTTAGTGACATCCTTTTTCAGTTTCTTTGAATCTGATTGGACCTCCGAGACAAACTTATGCATAAGTTCTATGTTACTATGCAAAGTTGAGTTGTCTTGGAGAAGATATCGGAGGTCACTCAGCTTGACCTCTTCAATCTCATCACACCGCCTGCTGAGTGCCTTTACCTTTTTATTGCACTTTTTAGTTAGTGCATATAAATCACTCAGGGCGTTTATCATCTCATTTCTAAGAAAAAGTAAGGATGTTACCTCATTATTGTGTTCCTCCTGGTCAGTTTCATCAGAGAGGTCAGCTTGCTCAGAATAGGTGCGGTCAGCATCATCGGCCATGAAGCATATATTTGCTGTTTCATTTGCATCAGCTTCTGATGAGGTTGACTCATCACTATCACTCCATGTGGCTACCATAGCCTTTCTGCTGCCCTTCTTGTCCTTCTTCAGCATGGGATAGCTTGATTTGATGTGCCCAGTTTGGTGGCACTCGAAGCGTGTGACAGGCTTTGAGCTGTCCTTCTTATATTTGTTGTCACTGGGCTCAGCTTTGTATTTGTAATTTTTTCTGAATGACCTTTTGCTGTTCCTATCATTCTTCCTGAACAGCTTCTTCATTTTCCTGGTGAACATTGCCATTTCCTCATCATCAGATGAGTCAGCTTCGGTGGAGTCAGCTTTCATGACAAGTGATTTTTGTTTCTTGTCTTCTGACTTCTCTTTTTCTTCAAAGTTTTTCATTGATATCTCATGAGTCAGCAACGATCCGATCAGCTCATCGTACTTATACGTAGTCAGGTCCTGAGCTTCCTCCACTGCAGTCTTTTTGGCCTACCAGCTTTTGGGAAGACTTCTCAAGATCTTCTTCACCTGTTCTTCTTCGGTGAAGTTCTTTCCAAGTCTTTTCAGCTCATTTATAATGTTGGTAAATCTAGCGTTCATTCCCGAGATGTCCTCATTATCATTCATCTCGAACAACTCGTATAATCTCATATGCTGATTTACTTTTGATTCCTTGACCTTGATTGTGCCTTCGTAGGTCACTTCAAGCTTTTTCCAAATCTCATGTGCTGACTCACAACCTGAAATCTTATTGTATTCTGCAGCATCTAAAGCACAGTGAAGCATATTGATAGCCGAAGCATTGTTTTGAAGTTTTCTAAGGTCATCTTCTGACCACTCAGTTTCACTCTTAACAACTTTCTCATTGTTAACAGTTTTATATGGCACGTATGGGCCTTGAACTATTGCAAGCCATGCACTCATGTTTGTGGCTTGAATAAAGTTCTTCATCCTATTTTTCCAGAATGTATAATTGGATCCAAAGAATAGGGGAGGCCGACTAATTGATAATCCCTCAGGGAGTATCTATGTTGTTTGGTTCCCGGGAAGGAAACGAGTACTGTTCTTAGCCATTTATCGGGATCAGCTCAAGATAGTTATATCTTTGAGTAGTGAGCTTAGGCTCTGATACCACTTGTTGGTCCCATGTGATTAGTTCCAAGGGGGGGTTAGGAACTAATGAAACTTTTTCACTAATTAATCTTGCTGACTTGATAATTTTGGTGAGTTTATTAACTCAGCTTTGGTCAGCTTGGCCGATCTTAGTGTAAGACAGCTTTAGTCAGATGTTGACTAAGACTGTTTCACTTGTGAGTTGGGAATTGACACTCTTGTGGTCAGCTTCCAACTCAACACTCCAATTTACTCAGTGTCAGCTTTAAACAGTTTATATGCTGAGTAAATATAACAAGCAACACATGCACATATATATATATTTTATGAGAGTTAGAAATTACTCAGTATCACTTATCCTGGTTCGGCCTCTCCGCCTACGTCCAGTCCCCAGACTCCTCCAGGCTTTTAGAATCCAATACTGAGCTCTTTAAAGGTAGAGCACAAACCGGTTACAAGGCAGTTGAATATGCAAGAGTACCTTCCTCTATTCGTCTACTCAACTCCTACTAAGTGCTACAACCCAGCACCTAGATTTCTCTACCACTGAGTATTTACAACCAAACACTCAGCACAACACTCTCAATTTACGATTGATACAATTTGCTCTTTTTCAGATAAAGAACACTTTAGATGATTACAAAACAATCAATCTAGCATTTACACAGGGATAGAAAGTTGGTGTAAGATTTCTTTCTTGTTTTTGAGTGCTTTGAACTTGTATTTTTCCCTCTTGTAGATTCTGTAATTCGGCAATGATCCAAGAGGATTGTTTGTCCTTTTATAGTTGAACCTTGAGGATCAAATGATTTGAATTTGATTTGTCCGTTGAATCCAAAACGGCTCTTTTGGGGGACAAGCTTCTGGTCAGCTTCAGATGTGCAGGCCAATCTTGTTTTCTGATTTCTTCAGATGTCAGGCTTGTCTTCTTCCTACAGGCTTTGTCTTCTTACGACAGTTTGTCTTATAGCAAAGAACAGTTGACCCATGCATCTCGGAATTTGGCTTTTGCATAATTCCAAGACTTCAATTATTGGTGCAGATAGTTGTCGGATTTGTCTTTTAGCTAACGGATCATTCATGCTGTCCTGAAGATCACTCAGCTTCACTTCGATAATCATTGTCTTTGATTGTCACCAATTCTCATACTGAGTTCTTTTTCACTCAGCTTCCATGGTCAGCTTCGTTCTGCAAGATCTAGTTCTGAAGCAGACTTCTTTTATGCTGAGTTCCGTTCCACTCAGTTTGTGTTGTGTTCTCATGCTGACTTTGACATGTCTTAATTTTTATTTCCTTTTGCATTTATATTTATACTCAATATTGAACAAACGGATTAGTACAATTAAATCAAAGCACTTAAATTTAATTGTCTCTTAATCATGGATTAAACTTAAATGATTTTGTTAAATCAAAATCTTGTGGAAAGGTGTTTCAACACTACCTTTCTCTAGATTGTACCTTTCCCTTTTCCTAGCTTCTTGAATCTTCTCAAGTGCCTCTTCCTCACCATCTACACCAGTATCCTCATCACTCTCTACATCACCATCTTCCTCACTCACCTCATAATCTTCATCTTCACTATCTTCCTCACCATCTTCTTCAACACTACCTTCCTCCTCAACATTACCATCTTCTTCAATATTTCCATTAACTACTACATCAGCCTCTACCTCTATCCCAACATCTACCCTATCCTCACACTCAACATTGCCAGCTCCAGCATCCTCACACTCAACATTTTCCGCGCCAGCATCCTCACATTGGACCTCAACCTCTTCCTCTATCCCAACATGTACCCTATGTTGGTCCCGTGTGATTAGTTCCAAGGGGGGGTTAGGAACTAATATAACTTTTTCGTTAATTTATCTTGCTGACTTAATTATTTTGATGAGTTGATTAACCCAGCTTTGGTCAGCTTGGCCGAACTTAGCGTAAGACAGCTTTAGTCAAATGCTGGGTAAGACTGTTTTACTTGAGAGTTGGGAATTGACACTAGTGTGGTCAGTTTCCAACTCAGCACTCCAATTTACTCAGTACCAGCTTCTTACAGTTTATATGCTGAGTAAATATAACAAACAACACAAGCACACATATATATATATATATATATATATATATATATTTGAGAGAGTTTAGAAGCTACTCAGTATCACTTATCCTGGTTCGGCTTCTCTGCCTACGTCCAGTCCCCAGAGTCCTCCGGGCTTTTAGAATCCAATACTGAGCTCTTTAAGGGTAGAGCACAAACCGATTACAGGCAATTGAATATGCAAGAGTACCGTCCTCTATTCTTCTACTCAACTCCTACTAAGCACCACAACCCGGTACTTAGATTTCTCTACCACTGAGTGTTTACAACCAAGCACTCAGCACAACACTCTCAATATCACGATTGATACAATTTGTTCTTTTTCAAATGAAGAACACTTTAGATGATTACAAATAATCAATCTAGCATTTACACAGGAATAGAAAATGGGTGTAAGATCTCTTTCTTGTTTTTGAGTGCTTTGAACTTGTATTTTTCTCTCTTGTATTTTTCTTGTTGTGATTCGGCAATGATCCAAGAATTTTGATTGTCCTTATATAGATGAAAATCTGGAGGTGGATCATTTGAAATGATTTAGCCGTTAAGTCTAAAATGGCTCTTTTAGGAGACAGCTTCTGGTTAGCTTCAGGTTTTGCAGGCCAATTCTGTCCTCTAATTTCTTCAGACGTCAGACTTGTCTTCTTCCTGCAGATGTTGTCTTTTTGTGGCAGTTGTCTTTTAGCAATAATCTATTGACCTATGCATCTCGGAATGTGTCTTTTACGTAATTCCGAGGATTCAATTATTGGTGCAGAAGGTTTGCAAAACTTGTCTTCTAGTGAACGGATCTCTCATGCTGTCCTGAAGTTTACTCAGCTTTATTCGTTGTCTTCGTTTGTTGTTGACTTCTATGCTGAGTTCCCTTTTTGTCAGCTTTGTTTTGCAAGACAATTCTTCAGAAGGCATCTGATGCTGAGTTCCATTTCACTTTGAACTTCAGGCTTCAATTCTTTGATACTGAGTTCGATTCTACTCAACTTGTTCTTTGATCTTATGCTAACTTCGTCCTGTCTTACTTTTTATATCTTTTTGTATTTAAGTTTTATACTCAACATTGAACAAACAGATTAGTACAATGAAATCAAAGCACTTAAATTTAATTGTCTCTTAATCATGGATGATTTTGTCAAATCAAAATCTTGTGGAAAGGTGTTTCTACAAACTCCCCCATTTTGATGTTGGCAAAATACATAATTATGGAACTCAGTTTTGAAATACCCCATGATTGAATTATTTCTGAAATTACTCCCCCGTGAGGGTTGCATCTATTGTTCTAACTTAATTCTAAACTTTTCAAGATTGAATAGACTTAGACATGCTTATACTGACTTAGTTCAATTCTAGATTATCCAAGATCTAGTTTAGATGAGTCTGGGTCAGTTTTCAGAAATGGTTAACTACTCAGTTTGATTCATGGATTATTTTAGTGTTTTAATGTTTACTGAGTATGTTTACTTTTACTTGTTTGTTCAATTTTGATAAATCAGATTTTAGCACATGATATTAAGCACGGTATTCAGACAATTCAGATAGAAGGGTTCTTTAACATAGATTAACCCATTAAGCACACAAAATATGAAGCACAAAGTACATGCTAAGTCCTAAAGTATGACTAAGCTACTTTTTCTTCTTTAAGTTAACTTGATGCTCAGCTTGACACTTGTCTTTTCCTTTTTCTTTACTGCCTGATGCACCACCTGCGTGCTGAGTTCCATCTTGTCTTCTCTCCCCCGTTTTTCCATCATCGGGAGGAGGAGGAATGAAAGTATCATTTCTAGCAGCAGCAGACAAAGCGTTGGAATAACGCTTCAACCTCCTTGTACTCTCACTCAGGCCATCAATAACTGGAACACAATCATCTTGAATAGATCTAGGAACCCGTAGGGAGCCACTCAGCATGCTGATGAGACACTCCTGAGATTTGCTGATCCAGGAGATGGACTCAGTTAGCTGGGCATAGGATTGGTGGTACATTTTGAGCACAGCTGAGTCATAGAATTGGCGTTGAGCATTGGTGAAACGTACTGATCGAAGGATGGCTTACGAAAAGCTCAGAAGTGTTTCATTATTGATGGGGTCAACATCCATCTTTTCCTTGTTTACATTGAGTAGACACACAGCTTCACTCAGTTGATCAATGGTACACTGAGAAGTGGAGGAAATCAATTCACGTGTGCAGTTCAGATCAGAGGTCAACTTTGAGAAGTATTGGTTCAACTCAGCAGAAGTGGCATATTCAGAATGAACCGTAGATCCGATGTTGGCCATGTCCGTGGTCATCTTAGCAAAGTAGTCTTTAAGCTCAGTAGAAGTAGCATACCCCGGATTTACGTCAGAGAGACTCTGGACTTTGCCTTCAAGTGCATTCATGTGGTTGACCATCATGAGCAATAGTTCAGTTACCTTGGCAATTTGGTCTTGCTTGGGTTGCTGTGTCTGGACCGTGGTCATAACACTGATGAGATCTTTGAGGCTCCGAATTTCATTCAAAAGCTGAGTGATGGATGAAATTTGGGAGGACTCAAGATTTGCGGACCCAGCAGCATCTGTATGAATAGGATTCAAATTCTGAAGAAGAGACTGAGCAGAGGCAATGATTCTGCGCCCAGACTCAGTAGCACTCATATAGGCCAATTTACCAGCAGGATTTGACTCAGAGGCAGGAATTGAAGTTGAACTTGATGGTGGTAGAGTTGGCTGCTTATCAGTTTGGTTTGGTTGGTCAATGGTTAGGCCTTGTGGTAGCTCAGTATGAGGAGCTGAGTGCTCAACATTCTGTGTAGTCTGAGTTTGCGGTGAAGGACTTACAGAGATGTTGACCTGCTCAATATGATGTGGAAGTTGAGTAGGCTGTTCCATCGTTTGCTCCCCATCTTGAGCAACTTGGACTTCGAGCTCTTGCTCGGCAGAATTTGGATTTTCCAGAGTCTTGGCTTGTTCCTCAGTATGAGTAACAGAGGCTTGATTTTCCGCAGGTTCCTTAGGAGGAGACTCAGTATTATTAGAGAAGTATCTATACTGGATGTCAGATAGATCAGTAATTGGGTCCCGAAGCGGAGAATCACCTAACAGATCAATAACAGGTGCTTTGTAGGCTTTCTTCTTTAGCCTTTTGAATGTCTTAGCTTTAGGAGGTGAAGGGTCAGCTTGAATATCTTCACTTGAGTCAGAAGAGGAGTTTTCTCTAAGCTCAGCATTGATCTCATCTTCTGCAATGTCATGTTCGGTGAGCTCAACATCCACTGTTTGATGTTCCACATTTGGATTCTCCTCTTGCTCAGCATTATCTTCAGTCTGTGTTTGCTCAGTATGCTCTGTTTCCTCAATATCAGGCTGAGTGTCATCATTTCTCTGTTCTTCCTCTTCTTGCTCAATGGGGGTTTGTTCAAGGTCAATCCCGAGATTTTTGACGAAGTTTGATTTAGGAGTGACAACCCAGTCAAGGGGGACAGCTTCAACAATTTTCAATGCAGAGCTTCTTCTTTTCTTATGCAGAGGTTGATCTGGAGTTTCTTCACTCTCCTCTTCAGGCTCAACTTGCCCTTTTCGTTTCTTTGCTGACTTAGGTGTTTAGTCAGCATCAACTTTCTTCCCCTTAGATATAGCTCGTACCTTCCTTGGGACAACATCAATATCCTTTGAGCACGTTTCAAGTTCTTTTCTCTTCTTCTTTGCTGGCTCAGCAGACTCAGCAGTAACTTTCTTTCCTTTCTTTGGTTCCACTTCCTGTTCAGCATCATTTTCTTCTTCATCTTCCTCAACATCTTCAGTCCCCTTCAAAGGCTGGTTGAATACTAACCCAAACAGCAGATCCGCTGTAATTTCAGTTCCCAAACTCTGAGTTTCATTAATTGTTTCTATTTTCTGATCTTCAAGGATTTTAGTGATTAGGGAGCCCAGTCTGAGTTTCTTACCTCCTCGTTGAAGTGCACCGACTAAAAACACCGGCATATTGAGTGGGTTGTAGGTCAGCATGTGCCATATGAAGCACTGCTCGAAGTTGGAGGCCGATGATGCTGAGTTGAGCTTTGGGAAGATGAAGTTGGTCAATATGTAATGAGCCATCTTCTGATTTTTCCCCATACAGGTGCTAGGTATCTCTCCTTTGTGATTCTTCGGTTTGCAGAAACCTTTGACATGGTCAAGCGTTTCTTTGGTTGTCCTAAACTCTTTCCCTTCCTCTGGCAGGTTGAGTAAGGTTGCTAAGTAAGATGGGGTGATTGTTATCTTGTGGCCCTTGACGGAAGTTTCCAAGTAGTCAGCATCTTCTTCGTCGACATAAAGATTGGAGTAAAATTCCCTAACTAACCTAGGATAGGTTTTCCCAGAGAGACAGAAGAGTCCTACCCATTCATTCTTCTCAATCCACTCACAGAAGGGTTTTTCAGCGGTGATGAAGTTGGGAGAGAACCATCTACATTTCAGAACTTCCAGATTATTGACGTTCTTGTGGACCTTAACCATGGCCCTTTCCTTGGGCTTCTTTGAAGAGCTTGCTGGGTCAGCTTGAGGGTTTTTGTTCGGAGTTTGGTTAAGCTGAGGAGGAGACTTTGGATTTTCATTGGTGTGATGTTTGCCGGAATCACCACCGGAGACATTCTGAGGGTTCTGTTGAAACACCTTTCCACAACATTTTGATTTGACAAAATCATCCATGATTAAGAGACAATCAAATTTAAGTGCTTTATTTTAATTGTACTAATCCGTTTGTTCAATGTTGAGTACAAATATAAATATAAATAAATATAAAAGTAAAACAGGACAAAGTCAGCATGAGATGACAGAACAAGCTAAGTATAGAAGTCTCATGATCAAGTTGAGTAGAATCGAACTCAGCATCAAAAGATTAAGGTTTATAGTCCAACAGAGCTAAGTAAGATAGAACTCAGCATGAGAAGCTGTCGAAACAATTGTCTTACAAAGTTGAGCCAACTAAAAGTGAACTCAGCATTAAATATGCCAAAGACAATGTACAACGCAGTAGAAGCTGGGTGAATCTTCAGGACAGCATAAAAGAGTCGTTCACTAGAAGACAATGATTACCATCCCTCTACACCAATAATTGATTCCTTGGGATAACGCAAAGGACACATTCCGAGATGTATGGGTCAATGGATTATTGGTAAAGGACAACTGGCACAAAAAGACAAGTCTGCAAGATAATGACAAACCTGGCATCTGAAGAAATCAGAGGAAAAGGATTGGTCTGAGAATTCTGAAGCTGACCAGAGGCTGTCTCCTAAAAGAGCCGTTTTAACATTAACGGCTACATCATTTCAAAATGATCCGATTCCAGATTTTATCCTATATAAGGACAATCAAAATCCCTGGATCATTGCCGATTGACAAAAATAAAAAGTACAAGAGAGAAAAGATACAAAAGCACTTAGATACAAAAAGAGATCTTACACCCATCTTCCATTCTTTGTGTAAATGCTAGAGTGATTACTTGTAATCTTCTAAAGTGTTCTTTATTTGAAAAGGAACAAGTGTTTATCAATTGTAACATTGAGAGCGTTGTGCTGAGTGTTTGGTTGTAAACATTCAGTGGTAGAGAAATCTAGGTGATGGGTTGTAGCACTTAGTAGGAGTTGAGTAGACGGATAGAGGAAGGTACGCTTGCATATTCAACTGCCTTGTAATCGGTTTGTGCTCTACCTTTAAAGAGCTCAGTATTGGATTCTAAAAGCCCGGAGGACTCTGGGGACTGGACGTAGGCGGAGAGGCCGAACCAGGATAAGTGATACTGAGTAATCTCTAACCCTCTCTCAATATATATTTGCATGTGTTGTGTGAGAAGTTTACTCAGCATATAAAATTGTTTAAAGTTGACTCTGAGTAATTTCAAGTGCTGAGTTAGAAGCTGACCTCCAAGAGTGTCAATATCTAACTTACAAGTAAAACAACCTTAGTCAATATCCAGCCAAAGCTGTCTTGTAACATATCTGGCCAAGCTGACCAAAAGCTGAGTTGACAAACTCACCAACTAACTAAGTCAGCACATTAATTAAACGAAAAAAGTTATATTAGTTCCTAACCCCCCCCCCTTGGAACTAATCACACGGGACCAACAAGTGGTATCAGAGCCTAAGCTCACTACTCAAAGAGATAACTATCTTGAGCGGATCCCCATAAATGGCTGAGAACAGCACTCGTTTCCTTCCAGGGAACCAAACAACACAGATACTCCCTGAGGGATTATCAATCACTAGACCTCCCCTATTCTTTGGGTCCAATTATACGTTCTGGAAGAATAGGATGAAGAACTTTATTCAAGCCACAAACATGAGTGCATGGCTTTCCATTGTTCAAGGTCCACATGTGCCATACAAAACTGTTGACAATGAGAAAGTTGTTAAGAGCGAAGCTGAGTGGACAGAGGATGACCTCAAAAAATTACAAAATAATGCTTCGGCTATAAATATGCTTCACTGTGATTTAGATGCTGCAGAATACAATAAGATTTCAGGTTGTGAGTCAGCACATGAGATTTGGAAGAAACTGGAAGTAACTTATGAAGGCATAAGCAAGGTTAAGGAGTCTAAAGTCAATTAGCATATGAGACTCTACGAGCTGTTTGAGATGAACGAGAATGAAGACATCTCAGAAATGAACTCAAGATTCACAAACATCATAAATGAGCTCAAAAGACTTGGAAAGAACTTCACTGAAGAGGAACAGGTGAAGAAAATCCTGAGAAGTCTGCCTAAGAGCTGGCAAGCAAAGAAAACAGCCGTAGAAGAAGCTCAAGACTTGACTACCTACAAATATGATGAGCTGATCGGATCCTTGCTGACCCATGAAATCTCTATGAAAAACTTTGAAGCTAAAGAAAAATCCGAAGATAAGAAGCAGAAATCACTAGTGATGAAAGCTGACTCCACAGAAGCTGAGTCAACTGATGATGAGGAAATGGCTATGTTCACTAGAAAGATTAAGAAGCTGTTCAGAAGAAATGACAGAAACGGCAAAAGGCCATTCAGAAGAAGTGACAGGTACAAAGCTGAGTCCAGCGACAAATACAAGAAGGACAGCTCCAAGTCTGTCACTTGCTTTGAGTGCCATCAAACTGGGCATATCAAGTCAAGCTGTCCCAACCTCAAGAAAGAAAAGAAGGGAAGCAAAAAGGCTATGGTAGCAACATGGAGTGATAGTGATGAGTCAACCTCATCTGAAGCTGATGCAAATGAAACAGCCAATATATGCTTCATGGATGATGATGCTGACCACTCTCAATCTGAGCAAGCTGACCTCTCTGATGAAACTGACCAGGAGGTACACAACAATGAGGTAACACCCTTACTCTTGTTTAGAAATGAGATGATAAATGCCCTGAGTGATTTATATAAGCTGACTAAAAAATGCAACAACAAAATAAAATCACTCAGCAGGCGATGTGACGAGATTGAAGAGGTCAAGCTGAGTGACCTCCGATATCTCCTCCAGGACAACTCAGATTTACATACCCACATGCAAATAATGCACAAGCTTGTCACGGAGGTTCAATCTGAGTCAAAGAAACTTAGAAAGGATGTTACAATCTTACAGAGTCAAATAAAAGGCTCAAAAAGAAATAAACCCCATGCTGTGTACGCAAGTACCAGTCAGCATATGCAGTTCACTCAATGTGAACGTTGTGGAAAAAGGGGGCACACAAAAGAGGTGTGTTGGTTCAACAAGCGGATTGTCCAATGTGACTTCTGCGGAAGAAAAGGACATACCACTAAGGTATGTTGGCACGCTCAGCATAACAATGCTGACCACACTCAGTATCACCCTCAAAGGGTAGCTTTCTGTGACTTCTGTGGTAAATCAGGCCACACTATAAAAGTATGTCGTCACAAGTTAAAGTATGATTTTGCACCTGTTTACACTAACAAGAAAGGACCCAAAAAGAATTGGGTACCTAAAGATGAATAGTTTAAAATGCAGGTCGGCTTGACATGCGTGGAGAACTCAAAGCTTTGGTATATAGACAGCGCATGCTCAAGACACATGACAGGTGATGAAACTCAATTCATCACACTAGAACTTAAACGAGGTGGAAGTGTAAGCTTCGGAGACAATAAGAAGGGTAAGATAGTGGGCTCAGGTACTATCGGAGGTAACCCAACTATTGAGTCTGTCTCCTTAGTCAAAGGTCTCAAATACAATCTACTGAGTGTAGCTCAGCTTTGCAAAAGTGATAGAAAGGTTGTATTTGATGATACTAAGTGTCAAATACTCGAGGGAAATACAAATGAATTAATCTTGACTGCTCCTCGTGTAGAAAATGTATACATGCTGAGTCTGGAAAAAATATTTTCTAAAAATATATGCTTAGTGTCTAAAGAGGGTAACTCCTGGCTATGGCATAGAAGACTTGGGCATGTCAGCATGGATCTTCTTGCCAAATTAGCTAGAAAGCAATTAGTTGAGGGATTACCCAAATTAAAATTTGAAAAAGATCAATTATGTAGAGCTTGTCAGCAAGGGAAACAAACCAAAAAGTCATTTCAAAGTAAAAATATTGTCTCAACTAAGAGACCATTGGAATTACTACACTTGGATCTTTTCGGACCTATCCAGCCACTCAGCTTGGGAGGTAAGAAATTTTCCTTAGTCATTGTAGATGATTTCTCTAGGTATACTTGGATCATTCTGCTGAGTAGCAAAGATGAAACATTTGAGATGTTCACCACACTAATTAAGAAACTTGAAAATGACAAAGACCTAAAAGTAGCTCACATTAGAAGTGACAATGGTGGAGAATTAAAAAACCAACAGTTTGATGAATTCTGTGAAGCTAGTGGTATTGACCACAATTTCTCAGCTCCTAGAACACCTCAACAAAATGGGGTTGTTGAGAGGAAGAATAGAACTATTGTCGAAATTGCTAGAACCATGCTGAGTGAAAATAGGCTTCCAAAGTACTTCTGAGGTGAAGCTGTCCACACAGCATGCTATATATTGAATAGGGCTCTAGTAAGACCTATACTTAAGAAAACCCCATATGAACTTTAGAAAGGACGAAAGCCCAACATTGGGTACTTCCGTGCCTTTGGGTGTAAATGCTTTATACTTAATACAAAGGACAATCTTGCAAAATTTGATGCTAAAGCTGACGAAGCGATCTTCTTAGGGTACTCAACAAACAGTAAAGCATATAGAGTCTATAATAAACGAAATCAGGTTGTAAAAGAGTCTGTCCATGTTGAGTTCGATGAAGCTGACCCTGCAGGAAAGTCAACTCAGCTCACTGAAGATGAACCAAGCTCAGCTTCCGCTAATCAAAATGGAGCCTCTGAATCATCAATACAAGGGCTGACCAAAGGTAAGCAAGAAGTTGAAATTACATTTGCTGACCAGTCTATTCCTGTAGAGATTGTAGAAACACCTGTTCCAAACGACTCAACACTACCTAAGGAAATAAAAATCCCAAGAGGACACTCAGAAAAGTCTATTCTTGATGCTGCTGACAACAAGTGGATGACTAGAGATCAGCTTAGGAAGTTCCTCAGCAACGTAGCATTCGTCTCAATGCATGAGCCAAAGAACTTTGCTGATGTTGAGCACGATGAATATTGGATCAATGCTATGCAAGAAGAACTTGATCAATTCACCAAGAATGAGGTATGGGATTTAGTACCTAAACCTAGGAATCAAAAGCCTGTCGGAATCAAGTGGGTCTTTAGAAATAAACTAGATGAGCACGAAAACGTAATAAGAAATAAGGCTCGACTTGTAGCCCAAGGCTATAGTCAGCAAGAGGGTATTGACTATGGGGAAACTTTTGCACCAGTTTCTAGGTTAGAAGCAATACGTATATTGTGTGCTTATGCCAGTTTCATGAACTTTAAGTTATACCAAATGGATGTTAAAAGTGCATTTCTTAATGGTTTCATAAAAGAAAAGGTATATGTTAATCAACCTCCTGGGTTTGAAGATCCAAAATTTCCAAACCACGTTTATAAACTCAAAAAGGCCTTGTACGGCCTAAAGCAAGCTCCAAGAGCTTGGTATGAGAGGTTGACCAACTTCCTGCTGACCAGGATCTATGTCAGGGGAAAAGCTGACACAACCTTGTTTATTAAGAAAAAGGGTAAACATACCCTACTTGCACAAATATATGTAGATGATATAATATTTGGTGCTACTGACGAATCTTTGTGTAAAGAATTTAGCAAACAGATGCAAACTGAGTTCGAAATGTCCATGATGGGTGAACTCAACTTCTTCCTTGGACTTCAAATTAAGCAAGGTAAGAATGGCATCTTCATAAGTCAGTCCAAGTACACCAAAGAAATGTTAAAGAAATTCAGCATGGTGGATTGCAAACCCATATCAACCCCTATGAGTACAGACACTGTCCTATGCAAAGATGAGAAAAGTAAGTCAATAGATAGTAAACTCTATCGAGGTATGATAGGCTCCTTACTTTATCTCACAGCTAGTAGACCTGATATACAGTACTCAGTATGTTATTGAGCGAGATATCAAGCTGACCCCAGGGAATCTCACCTAACTGCTGTAAAGAGAATTTTTAGATATTTGCAGAGCTCAGTTGATGCAGGATTATGGTATCCAACTTCAAATGACTTCACACTCATTGGATATACTGATGCTGACTATGGACGAGATAAGCTAGAGCGTAAGAGTACTTCGGGAGGATGTCATTTCCTTGGAAGCTGTCTAGTATTTTGGTTCAGTAAAAAGCAATCATCTGTAGCCCTATCTACAACTGAAGCTGAGCACGTAGCTGCTGGAAGCTGTGTTGCTCAAGTCCTATGGATAAAGCAACAGCTTGAGGATTATGGAGTAAAAACTGAGACAATAGAGATCAAATGTGACAACAAGAGTGCCATTGATCTATCCAAAAATCCAATCCAACACAGCAGGATGAAGCATGTCAGCATAAGGCATCACTTCATTAGAGATCACGTACTAAAGGATGAGATCAAGCTGACCTATGTGCCAACTAATGAACAGCTTGCAGATATCTTCACTAAGCCCCTGGCACGTGAACAATTCAACATACTAAGGGAAGCCATCGGTATGTCTAATCCCCTTCAATAATTCTATGAGAAAAATTGAATGTTGTGAAATTGCCATGCTGAGTAAATTCAAAAATTAGTAACTTCTACTTACTAAGCTTGAAACGTAGAAAATCACTCTATGCTGAGCAAATATACATGTTGAGTGATCATCCTGAGTAGGTACATATGCTGAGTAATAACCTTGTACTGAGTAGATATACAAACTGTGTTATTATCTTATGCTGAGTTACTAAGAAATGAAAATTCATCTAAGTAAAATTAGGCACTCAATATCACAAACGCTTCACTTCCTAATAAAACAGAGTTAAAACCTACTCGCACCATTAAATGCCAACACGTGTAATAAATAGCACCTCGAGAAGGCAAACAATAATGACATAACCCATGCGCCGAAGATGTCATAAGTGACAGAATCTCTGCCGATTGAATATCCTAAAGTGAAACGGCTAGTTCAATAAATGGGGGCGATTTAGATTTCTATAAATAGAGGAAGATCCTCCCTTAAATTCTTAGGCATTCGAATTCTTCACTCTCTGTCAAAACTTCAAAATCCCTAAAAATCTCTGAGAATGTCGAACCCTCATAACGTCTCCGGTGGTGATTCCGGCAAATTACACGCCGATGAACACCTCAAATCTCTTCCTCAGTCTAACCTAACTCCGAGCAAAAATTCTCGAGATGACCTAGCAAGCTCCTCGAAACAAAAGAAACCCAAGACTAGAACCATGGTAAAGGTTCACAAGAACGTCAACAATCTCGAAGTCCTAAAATGCCGATGGTTCTCTCCCAGCTTCATCACAGTCGAGAAGCCATTCTGTGAGTGGATTGAGAAAAACGATTGGGCAGACCTTTTCTCTCTCCCCGGAACTACCTATCCTCGCCTGGTTAGGGAATTTTACTCTGGTCTGTTTGTGGATGAAGACGATGTAGACTACTTGGAAACCCATGTCAAGGGCCACAAGATAACAATCACACCATCATACTTGGCAACCCTGCTAAATCTGCCAAAAGAAGGGACTGAGTTTAGAACAACAAAGGAAAAGCTTGATCATGTCAAGGGATTCTGCAAACCCAATGTATGGGACAAAACCAGAAGATGGCACACTACATACTGACCAACTTCATCTTCCCTAAACTCAGCTCAGCCTCGTCGGCCTCCAACTTCGAGCAGTGCTTTATATGGCACATGCTGACCTACAGCCCACTCAATATGCCTGTGTTTCTAGTTGGTGCACTTCAACGTGGAGGTAAGAAACTTAGACTAGGTTCTCTAATCACCAAAATCCTTAAAGATCACAAAATAGAGATAATCAATGAGACTAAGAGTTTGGGAACATAAATAATCGCAGCTTTGCTGTTTGGGTTAGTATTCAACCAGCCATTGAAAGGGGCTGAAGAAACTGTGGAAGAGGAAGAAGCAGGTGATGCTGAGCCAGAAGTTGAACCTAAGAAAGGGAAGGAAGTCCCTGCTGAGTCACCAAAGGCAAAGAAGAAAAGGAAAGCACTTGAAACGTGCACAAAGGACATCTCTGCCATCCCAAAGAAGAAGCGGGCCATGGCTAAGGGCAAGAACATTGATGCTGACCAACCTCAGGTTACACCTAGGTCAGCAGAGAAAAGAAAAGGGCAAGCTGAGCCCGAAGAAGAAAGTGATGACACCCCAGAACAACCTCTAAAGAAGAAGAGTCGAAGTTCTGGCTTGAATATTGTTGAAGCTGATCCCATTGATTGGGTTGTGCCACCCAAGACACACTACGCTCAAGGTCTTGGAATTGACTTGGAGAAAACTCCAGTTGAGCAAACAGAAGAAGAGGAAGAACAGCGACAGGATGTCAATCAGCCTGATGTTGAGGAAGAAGTTCATACTGAGTCAGATGATGTTGAGCAACATCAAGCGAAAGATACTGAACAAGAAGGAGATGATCAGCAAGAGGAGAGGCTCACACAACATGAAAGTCCAGATGACATTCAAGCTGACCCGTCTCCTCTCAAAGCTAAGTCATTCAAAAGGCTCAAGAAGAAGGCCTTCAAGGGACTAGTTATTGATCTACTCATAGATTCTCCACCTTTGGACCCAATCACCGATATGTCTGATATTCAGTTTGAATACTTCTCCCACACCGTAGAGTCTCCTCCTAAAGAACCGGCCAAAAATCAAGCCTCTGTTACTCTTATTGAGGAACAAGCCAAGACTCCAGAGGATCCAAAATCTGCCGAGCAAGAACTCGAAGTCACAGCTACTCAAAAAAAAAAAGAAACCATGAATTCACCTGCTCAATTTCCACCTTATGAAGAACACTCAGCTCCTGGTACTGAATTACCTCAAGGACCAACTATTGATCACTCAACTCAAGCTGATAAGCAGCCAACTCCACCACCATCCAACTCAACTTCCATACCTGCTTCTGAGTCAAATCCAGCTGGTCAATTTGCCTATCTTAGTGCAATTCAATCTGGCCGTCGCATCGTAGAAACTGCTCAATCCCTTCTCCAGGAGTTCAACACTTCTGATGCTGCTGGGCCTGTTCATCCTGAGTCATCTAACATCTCCTCCATCGCTCAACTTCTTAATGAAATCAAGGGGCTCAAGGATCTTACAAGTGTTATGACATCAGTTCAAACACAGCAACCCAAGCAAGACCAAATTGCGAAGCTGACCGAGCTACTACTTCTCATGGTAAATCGCATGGATTCGCTTGAAGGAAAAATCAACACTCTCTCTGTGGTCAATCCAGGATATGTCGCTTCAGCTGAGTTAGCCCAACACTTTGCTAAGCTGACTGCAGAGCTGACCCATCTACGGTCTACGGGAAATCCTGAATCTGCCATATCTGCCGAGTTGCAAGAATGCTTTGCCAAGCTGACTGCTGATCTTACTTGTACACGTGAGTTAGTTTCTTCTTCTTCTCAGTGTACAATTGACCAACTGAGTGAAGCGGTAAGTCTGCTCAACATCAACAAAGCACAGATGGATGTTGACCCCATCACTCATGAAACCCTTCTGAGCTTCTCACAAACCATCATTCGCTCAGTACGCTACACAAATGCTCAACGACAATTCTACGACTCAGCTCTGCTCAAGATGTACCATCAATCCTTTGCTCAGCTCACTGAGTCCATCTCTTGGATCAGCAAATCTCATGAATGTCTCATTAGCATGCTGAGCAGCTCCTTATGGGTTCCTCGAACTGTTCAAGATGACTGTGTTCCAGTTATTGATGGCTTAAGTGAGAGTACAAGAAGGTTGAAGCGTTATTCAAACGCTCTGTCTGGTGCTGCTAGAAATGATACTTTCATTCCTCCTCCTCCCGATGATGGCAAAACGGGGGAGAAAAGCCAAGATGGAACTCGGCACGCCGGTGGTGCATCAGGGAGTAAAGATAAAGGAAAAGGCAAGTCTCAAGCTGATCACCAAGCTCAAGTCAATCCGAAGAAAAAGAAGTAGTCTAGTCTAAAGCTTAGAACCTAGCCCATACTTCACTTGTGCTTAATATTTATATTTCTTGCTGAGTAAAATTATGATGAGCATCACTTTATCCAACTTGTCTTAATATCCAACTTGTCTTAATACCATATGCTGATCTGTCCAAATTGAACAAACAAATAATAATGAAACATACTCAGTATATATAAAAACAAATCAATGAATCAAACTGAGTACTCAAGCATTTCTGAAAGCTGACCTAGACTCGTCTAAATTAGAACTTTATGCCTAGGACTGAATCTAGTCAGTACAAATATCCTTAATTTGTCTCAAGTAAATCTTGGAAGGTTTAGAGGTGAATTAATAGATGCAACCCTTTCGGGGGAGCAATTTCAGAAATATGAAAAATAATTCAATCATGGGGAATTTCAAAACTGAGTTCCATAATCATGTATTTTGCCAACATCAAAATGGGGGAGTTTGTTGAAACACCTTTCCACAAGATTTTGATTTGACAAAATCATCCATGATTAAGAGACAATCAAATTTAAGTGCTTTATTTTAATTGTACTAATCCGTTTGTTCAATGTTGAGTATAAATATAAATATAAATAAATATAAAAGTAAAACAGGACAAAGTCAGCATGAGATGACAGAACAAGCTAAGTATAGAAGTCTCATGATCAAGTTGAGTAGAATCGAACTCAGCATCAAAAGATTAAGGTTTATAGTCCAACAGAGCTAAGTAAGATAGAACTCAGCATGAGAAGCTATCGAAACAATTGTCTTACAAAGTTGAGCCAACTAAAAGTGAACTCAGCATTAAAGATGCCAAAGACAATGTACAACGCAGTAGAAGCTGGGTGAATCTTCAGGACAGCATAAAAGAGTCGTTCACTAGAAGACAATGATTGCCATCCCTCTGCACCAATAATTGATTCCTTGGGATAACGCAAAGGACACATTCCGAGATGTATGGGTCAATGGATTATTGGTAAAGGACAACTGGCACAAAAAGACAAGTCTGCAAGATAATGACAAACCTGGCATCTGAAGAAATCAGAGGAAAAGGATTGGTCTGAGAATTTTGAAGCTGACCAGAGGCTGTCTCCTAAAAGAGCCGTTTTAACATTAACGGCTACCTCATTTCAAAATGATCCGATTCCAGATTTTATCCTATATAAGGACAATCAAAATCCCTGGATCATTGCCGATTGACAAAAATAAAAAGTACAAGAGAGAAAAGATACAAAAGCACTTAGATACAAAAAGAGATCTTACACCCATCTTCCATTCTTTGTGTAAATGCTAGAGTGATTACTTGTAATCTTCTAAAGTGTTCTTTATTTGAAAAGGAACAAGTGTTTATCAATTGTAACATTGAGAGCGTTGTGCTGAGTGTTTGGTTGTAAACATTCAGTGGTAGAGAAATCTAGGTGCTGGGTTGTAGCACTTAGTAGGAGTTGAGTAGACGGATAGAGGAAGGTACTCTTGCATATTCAACTGCCTTGTAATCGGTTTGTGCTCTACCTTTAAAGAGCTCAGTATTGGATTCTAAAAGCCCGGAGGACTCTGGGGACTGGACGTAGGCGGAGAGCCCCAAACCAGGATAAGTGATACTGAGTAATCTCTAACCCTCTCTCAATATATATTTGCATGTGTTGTGTGAGAAGTTTACTCAGCATATAAAATTGTTTAAAGTTGACTCTGAGTAATTTCAAGTGCTGAGTTAGAAGCTGACCTCCAAGAGTGTCAATATCTAACTTACAAGTAAAACAGCCTTAGTCAATATCCGGCCAAAGCTGTCTTGTAACATATCTGGCCAAGCTGATCAAAAGCTGAGTTGACAAACTCACCAAATAACTAAGTCAGCACATTAATTAAACGAAAAAAGTTATATTAGTCCCTAACCCCCCCTTGGAACTAATCACACGGGACCAACAGGTTCGACATTTTCTTCTTAGAGATTTTCGAGGGATTTTGAAATTCAGAGAGAGACAAAGATTGGAATGCCAAAGGATTCAAGTGTAAAGATGATTAAGTGGGAAATCTTCCACTATTTATAGAGATTTAAATCGATCCTATTCGTTGGACTAGCCGTTTTTCCTTAGGATGTTCAATCGATAGAGATTCTGTCATTTATGACACGTTCGGCGCATGGGTTTTGCCATTATTGCTTACGTTATCCTAGGTGCTATTTATTACACGTGTTAGCATTTAATGGTGCAAGTGGGTTTTACTCAGTTTTACTAGAATTCGAAGCATTTGTGATATTGAGTACCTAGTTCTACGTAGATGAATTTCTTATCTCTTAGTAACTTAGCATAGGATAATCACTCAGCATGTATATCTACTCAGCATAGAGTGATCACTCAGCATGTGTATCTACTCAGGATAATCACTCAACATGTACATTAACTTAGCATAGAGTGATTTTCTACATTTTAAGCTCAGTATGTAGTAGTTGCTAATTTTTGAATTCACTCAGCATGGCAATCACTCAACATTCAATTTTTCACATAGAATTATTATAGGGGATTAGACATACCGATAGCTTCCCTCATGATGACCCGTGGAGAATTTATGATGAACTTCCGTCTCTGTGGGGGCGTCGTTGGGTTCGACGGGGGGAAGCTCCGATGCCAAAGTCAGTAAGGAAGAACAAGAGAGCAAACTGAATTGACAAAGGGTAAGTGAATGTGTACCTTGATAGCCTGAGACATAGGCTATATATAGTCATGAAGTTGTAACTTTCAGTAACTAGAAAGTCTCCATTAATGTCCCATTAATGGCGGTTACTGGTTACCTTTAAGTTGGCGGTTAGCTAATTGATAGCTCATTAATGGTCTTTATTGCCGGATCGGCCCTGCCGTTCCAATGGCAGATTGAGTGCTTATGGAGATCCGCCTCAAAGGTTCGCCCACGGATCTCTTTTGGTGAGTCCCTGGTGATCCCGTCGGATCTCTTTGTTACAATACGCCGCGGTATTCTCTTATCAGGTGATCATCACGTGGCATTCTTAGGCAAATATCTCTTTTGATCCTTGGGATAATATCACAATGTTATCAGAAGCCCCCCCAAAGTTCTCGTAAAGTCCTTTAGGGCTTTTGAGCTTCTTTGCGCGCCGTCATGATTACCTGCATTAATGATCACTCTGTTCGATGCCAATCATGGAGTGACACGTGTGGCAAGCGCACCGCCCGAGGAAAGAGAAGACGCCTTCTTTATTTTTCCTTTTCTCTTTCTTCTTCATTCGTTCTTCCTCTCCATTTTCCTTTGCGTCTTCTTTGCAGAGCTTCTTCGGAGTTTCAGAATCCCTTAAGCCTTTATTTTTTTATGTAAGTCCATCTTTTCATTCTATATTTTATGAATGTTTAGGAGCTCTTCTTCATCCTCTAGATCAACCTCTGAACTTTTTAATTTGACCTCTCCCTCTGAAATTGTAGTTAGCTGGACCACTTCTTCGACGGAAAATTCTCTTTCCTCTGAAGGTACGGTTAGCTCCGATTTAGCCGAGTTGCTTGACTCGGCGTGTAATCATGGTCGGACTCGTTTAGGTAGAAGTCACAACCTTTCTATTCCTCTCACCGATATTGCTCCGGCCATAGATTCTAGGCGATTTTCCAAGATGGCAGCCTCTTCTTCTGCTCCGCCCAGGAAAAAGGCACCTCGTGCAGAGTCTACCTCTTCTCGCATGAGTGCCGCGGATCTAGCAGATCTGGCGAGTAGATTCCCGTGGATAAATAACTATGAGACCCAACTGGCGGATGCTCATCAACGACCCGCCTGTCCGCCAAGTGGATTCTTGTCTGTGTACTGTAGTCACGTAGAAAGAGGATTCCGACTGCCTCTTCCCAAGATGATGGCGGACATCCTTGCTTATTTTGACATTACTGTTAGCCAATTACATCCGAATGGCTGGTTAGATATTGCTTTAGATTGTTACCTTGCCTCGAATTTAGGGGTAGTATACACTCCTCGTATCTTTCGAGCTTTTCATAAACCGTCGAAGTGAAAGTCTGAGTCTTTCCTTACCTTTTCAAAGTTTGGAGTGTATTCGCCGTTTAGCGACAAAATGTCCAACGTCCATTGTTGGGACGAAAAATTCTTCTATGTAAAGATAAACGAGGGCGAATCTCTAGGCTTTCCAACACTTTGGAATCCCAAACCTTTGCACATGGCGGGAGATATGCGTATATTGACGAATAGTGACGAGGTAGTGGCGGAGCTTATGAAGAGTGTCAAGGCGGATGCTTGGACATACGCTGACGCTTTAGACTTCATGATGAATGATATTCCCCTGATTCGCCGAGAAGGGGACAAGTTTGTTTACTCGAAGATTGCCCAGTTTGATCAAGGTAACTTTGTGTTTTCTTTGAACCTTGATTGCTTTATTGTTCTTTTTGGCAGGGGTTTATCTAAGGCCAATCACGCTCTTGCAGAGAAGCACAGAAAGTTGAAGGAAGATGAAGCTCGTAAGAAAGAGCAGGCGGTGGATCCCCAAAAGGGTGCAGGGAAACGCCTGACAGATGCAACAGCCGATCCGCCTCTGAAAAAGAGGAAGCCTGCAGCTTCCGGCGGTCAAAAGTTTATGGCAGATGCCATGAAATCCACCGCGTCTTCGGTGGAGGGGGAACATGCAAGTTGTTTTTACTTTAATCTTTTTGCCATACTTTGGATCTAAGTTTTGATCCTCTCATCTTCATACAGACGGTGAAGCCTGAGCTAGGCGGTTATTGGTTCGCCAAGTATGGTACCAGGGGATCTTTGAGAAATGAATCTGTTATCAATGACCTGGACGAGGCTCTAGGTCAGTTGGGCGAGGTACAGAAGAACCAAAATCAGATCCCGGGATCAGCCCATGTTCAAATGGGAAAGATTGAGCTTCTAACGGTTAGTTCCTTCTGTCCTTTGGCTATAAGTGATCCCCTTTTGGTAGCTTTTGAATGAACCGTTTCGTCTTAACAGATGTATACTCGCTTACGCGCCATGGAAGCGGAGCTCCTTCAAGGTGTAGCGGATAAGGCTACTATAGGAAAGTTGGAGAAAGAAGTTGCTGACGCCAACGCGAAAGCCACGTCCGCCATTGCCCTCAAGGATGCCGAGATCCAAAAGCTAAAGGAGAAGATTGAAGCAGATACTAAGGAGCATGAGGATGCTTTAGGAGATGCAGAGTACATGGCTGGGGAGCAAGCTTTCTATTATGGCGAGCTGATCATGGCGTATTTCCAGCTGGCGTATCCCGAGATCGATTTTACAGATCCGCAGTTCACCGTTCCGAACCCAGGTGATGTTCTTAAATATAACAAAATCCCGAACATCAAGGACCACCTCCGTGACTACGTTCGGAAATGGATGAAGGGACCCATCGAAGAAAGCAAGCCTTCTGCCGATGTCAAATTAGTGGACCTCGAGGAAGTACCTCCAAAGGCGGGTGAGGAGCCGATAACCGATGGCACCCTTCTTCCTGAGGGAACACCTTCTGTGGAAAAGGAAGTCTCCTTGGTGGGCGTATCTGGAGCTGTGGAGAAGGAAGCTTCTCAAGCAGGTGCCTTAGGCGAGAAAAATGCTAAGGAGAATGCTCCTGTCAATGTTTAGTTTTGTTGTTTGTAAAACTTAAGTACAATTGTTTAATCCTTACGGTTGTTATTTATTTTACCTTTAAGTTTGCGTAAGTAAATATATAAGCTTTTAGGATTTATTTTGGAGTAGGTGGCCAGCCATACTCCATTGCGCGAACCTTTGTGAAGGTTTGAAGCTGTTTTATTCCTTTAGAGGAAGTAAAGCTGCCTTTAGGGATCAACTTTCTACCTATCTTTGAGGTGAAGCGATCCGCCTTTAGGACTTGTGAACCCTTCTTTGGGAAGGGTGCAAGAGAGTGTAAAGACCTTGCGTCAAAGGATTATTTTAACTCTATCTCGAAAGGTGATCATCTAAAGATGGATCCGCCCATGAGATTGTTCTCCTATCTTTGAGGAGAAAAAGTAGCTATGAGATAGCAGTACTTCTTAGTGTGGGAATATGGACAGGAGAACAATTGTTTTTATTGATAGAAGATACGCTTTATTACAGCAAGCGGGTCTCATATGCGAGCCTCATTAAAACCTTTAATAAGAAAAACCTCATGGGAAAAAAGCTTATTAAAGGAAAAAGAGTACTCAAGACCTTGTTTACATTCTATTTTCTGGCGAAGTATTTGCGGAGATTTTGGAGATTCCAAGTGCGTGGCAATGTATTTCCTTCCATGTCTTGAATCTTAAATGTGGCGAACCCAATCTTGTCCACTATTCGATACGGACCTGTCCAGGTGAGCCCTAGCTTGCCCTTCCCTTCTCTAGATTGGATTTTGTCGGCCTTGCGAAGCACGAGATCTCCCACATTCAGGTCTACAAGTTTGGCGTTTTTGTCATGATAAGCTGCGACCCGCTGCTTGTAAGCTGCCATACGTACATATGCCTTGTCTCTTCTATCCTCCACTTGATCAAGACTTTCTTTCAATCTCTGACTGTTTTCATCCTCGCAATAGAATGCAACTCTGTCACTTGGAACCAATATCTCGACCGGTATTACAGCTTCCACGCCATGTGAGAGGGCGAATGGGGTTTCGCCTGTGGCCGTTCGAGGAGTAGTACGATACGCACATAAGACGCTTGTTAACTGATCCGCCCATTTCTTATCATGCTCACCCAGTCTTTTCTTTATTCCCTTTACGATTGTCCGATTCGTGACTTTGGTCATACCGTTGGATTGTGGGTAATATACGGAGGCGAATCTGTTCAGAATGCCCAATTTTTCACAGAAAGCTTTGAACTCACCATAGTTGAATTGTGTTCCATTATCAGTGATGATCGTGTGTGGAACTCCGTATCTTCCCACAATATTATCTTTGACGAACTCCACCATTCGTTCAGCATTGATGGAAGAGACAACTTCAGCTTCTACCCATTTAGTGAAATGGTCTACTGCCACCACCACGTACTTCCTCTGTCTACGAGTAGGAGGAAATGGTCCAACAATATCAATTCCCCAGACAGCAAAGGGTCGACCTTCGATGATGGGCCTCTGGAGATGTTTGGCGGTATGAGATTCATTTGCATGAATCTGACAACTATGGCAGGATTCCACCAGTTTCTGTGCATCAAGTTCTGCTGTGGGCCAATAAAATCCTGCTAACCTAGACTTCTTCAAGATGGAAGCGGATGCCTCATGGGCTCCACATGCTCCTTCGTGCAACTCCTTGAGAACCTGTTGTCCCTCTTTTGGCAAAATGCATTTTAACTAAGGGTGGCTAAAAGATTTTCTGTAGAGGCAATCATTTATTATGGAGAAATAGGCCGCTTTCCTGACTATCCGCCGAGCTTCTTCCTTGTCTGTAGGTAGTGCTCCATCTAACAGATACTGGCGGATTGCCGACCTCCAATCATTTTCTACTGTCGTGAGTAGGGATACTTCTTCTGAGGTGAAGGCAGGTGCTGCTTTAACTTCGAATGGACATTGTGGATCTGCCCAGTTCTCGTTGCTGGAAGCCATTTTAGCTAGATGATCCGCTTCAATGTTTGATCTGCGAGGCACATGGATCAATTCCCATTTAGTTTCTTTGGCTTTAAGGTGATCCAGCAATTTTTTAACTTCAGCAACGTATTTGGCCAAAACATCATCCTTCACCTCGTAATTTTTGATCACTTGGTTGACCATCAACTTGGAGTCACTATAGATCACGATCCGCTCGGGAGTGATTTCTTCCAGCAGGCGCAGTCCCAATATTAAGGCCTCGTACTCCGCTGCATTGTTAGTTGCAATAAAATCCAATTTTGCTGCGTACCGTAGTTTTATATATTGGGGACCTGTGATTACGATGCCTATACCAGCTCCTTCTGCCGAGGAGGCTCCATCTATATACATCGTCCATTCCTCGACTTGGGATTTAGGGAGATTCATCCCTTCTTCAGTGAATTCATTCACAAAGTCTGCCAAGACTTGACTCTTTAAGGCTGACCTGCTCTCGTATCGCACATCAAATTCTCCAAGGTGGATTTCCCACTCCATCAATCTCCCTGAAGTTTCCGGCTTTTGCAATACCTTCCTCATTGGTATATTCGTTCGAACTATGACAATATGAGCCTGGAAGTAAGGCCTAAGGCGGATTGCTGTGGTGACAATGGCCAACGCCATTTTATCTAGCTTGGAGTATCTGGTTTCAGCATCCTTTAATACTTTGCTTACATAATAGATTGGATACTGTTGGCCATCCTCTTCCCTTATCATGACCGTGCAAACAGCTTTATCTGTAACCGAGACATACATGTAAAGATTCTCACCTTTCAAGGGTCGGCTCATCAAGGGCGGTTCTGTGAGAAACCGTTTGATTCCCTCGAAAGCTTTTTTGCAATCCTCATTCCATTCAAACGCCTTTTGCTTCTTGATCACCTCATAAAAGGGCTGACATCTACGGGTCGAACATGAGATAAACCTGCCCAAGGCTACGATCCACCCGTTAAGATGTTGCACTTCCCTGATATTCCGTGGCGCTTGCATCTCCAGAACGGCCTTGATCTTGTCAGGATTTGGGCTCACTCCTTTCTGGCTAATCATGAATCCTAAGAACTTTCCATACGTTGCACCAAAAGTACATTTTTTCGGGTTCAGTTTGATGTTGTGACGTTGGAGTACGCCCAGTACCTCCCTTACATCATCTGCATGCTTTTCCACAGTGGTACTCTTGATGATCATATCATCTACATAGATAGAGTAGTTATCACCTTTGCTTTCCGCAAATATTTTATTCATCATCCGTTGATAGGTTGCACCTGCATTCTTAAGTCCAAAGGGCATGACTTTGAAGCAATAAGTGGCTTGGTGAGTCACGAACGAAGTTTTGATTCTATCTGAAGGCTCCATTGGGATTTGGTGATAACTCGACTTTACGTCAGTGAAAGAGTACATGTCGTGTCCTGCGGTTCCATCTACGAGGATGTCAATACACGGCAAAGGATAGTTGTCTTTGGGACAAGCTTTGTTGAGATCTGTAAAGTCAATATACATGCGGTATGATCCACCCGCTTTCTTGACTAGAACCACATTCGCTAGCCATTGTGTATAAAGTACCTCTTCGATGGCATCCGCCCGCTGGAGCTTGGTGATTTCTTCTTCTATCACCTTCTGCCTTTCAAGACTATGGTTTCTTCGTTTTTGGGCTACCGGAACCGCATCTTTGTCGATGTTGAGTTTGTGAGTGATCACATCTGGACTAATCCCAGGGAGGATCTCATCTTTCCATGCAAAGACGTCTTCTGCCTCATGGAGAACTTTGGAGATTGCTTCTTTAATTTCTCCCTTGAGCCCTTTAGCCATTCGTACCGGTTTTTCATCCGCCATGAGGTACATCTCTGTTTCGCCCAAGGCCATTGTGACGAGTTCTTCCTCCTCCTCATCTTTCGACTGGGGGCGAATCATTAAAGATGTCGAATACGTCTCCTGAGCTACCTTTTGGCTTCCTCTGATCATTACACCTCCCTTGGCCGTGGGGATATAAAGAGTTAAGTGGCGTATGGAGATAATGGCTGCTGCTTCGGAGATAAAGGGTCGTCTAAGGATAATATTGTAAGCTAACTGGCCGTCCAGGATAGAAAATTCCAGATCGCCTTTCCAGACTTGATCTTCATCTGTTAACTCACAATCTAGTGTTACCTGGCCTTTTGTTTGGATGGTATGTCCTATCACTCCCAGGATGTCCACTACGGTGGTTTCCACTTGGATTGGGTCGACCATAAGCTTGGCAAATGCTCCTCTAGTGATGACATTACACGAACTCCCGGTATCGATCATCACTCTTTTCATCTCCCAGCCTTCCACCATCATAGTAATGACCAAGGCATCCGCATGAGGAGAGATATCTGGGCCAACATCTGCAAAAGGGCGATTAAGTGATGCCTTGTCAAGAGCAGTGGTTCTTGCCTTTTTCAGTACAGGTTGGTACCCAGGTCCGCCTACTATGACATTGATGGTCCCTTTTCCTTTCTTCTTCAGATCATCTCTGGATCTATCACCATCTCCCTTCTTGCCATCATTTTGGACGAACCGGTCCAATTTGCCTCTCTCGATGAGACGTTCTATTTCTTTGGCTAACTCCCAACATGCGTCTGTGTCATGGCCATTTTTCCTGTGATATGTGCAATAATTTTTGGGATTTTTCCCAGTGTTAGTATACTCTCCCCCTTTTGGTTCGGGGTATGAAATGCTCCGTTTGTGCTGGCTGTTCTCTAACCACATTAACACTTCGCTTTTAGAGGCATTAAGAGGTGTGAAGGACGTGACAAATGCTGATTTGTTCTTAGAGCCCCTCCGCCGGTTTCTGGAGGAGGAATCCTGGTGCTTGTCTTTTTCCCTATCTCGGTGGCGAGATTTGCCTTTGTCCTTTCTAGGCGGAGACAGTGATTCTCGGCGAATGTCGTCTACCTCCATAAAGTCCTTGCATCTTTCGATTAATTCTGCCATATCTCGGGGCTTTTTTCGAATTAAATCTTCTTGCAAGCTTTTACATGTGGTGTTTTTTGCTAGAGCTTCCGTCGCCATGGTGACATCCACATCGACAATTCGTATGCACAATTTGTTGAAATTGTCTACATACTCTGAAGGGGTTCGTTCGCCTTTTGCTTCAATTCGAAAAGCTTTCGTGATTTGACCACTAGAGGAATACATCCGGCGAATTTCGCACAAAACTCCCGACTCAATTGATCCCAGCTATCAATAGATCCAGTGGGTAAAGATTGGAACCAATCATAAGCGGGGCCTCCTAAGGTGGTGATAAACATCTCGCATAGGACCGCCTCACTAGCACGGTTAAGGCTGAGCAACATCCGGTACTTTCTTGCATGGGCCTCCGGGTTGTCTGCACCTATGTAAAGGGGTATATTAGGTATTTTAAAATGCCTCTCCGTTTCCTCAGCTTCGATCCACGCTGTAAAAGGCGAATCACGATTGGCGAACGGATTATGCCGGGCATTCTCTTCATTAATGCGGAGCACTGCAGCTCTAACTTGATCATCAAAATTCTCTAGACCCGCCCTGGGGCGTCCTCGTCGTGGCGATCGACTCGGAGGTCTCCTACGGGGAGATCTACTTGGAGAAGATGAAGAGCTGGAACCAGATGACGGATCTGATGGTGAACGTCCACCTCCACCACCGTGTCCGCCTCCGCCTTGGCCTCCACCTCCTTGCCCGCCACCACCTTGGCCTCCATCACCTTGGCTGTTATTGCCTCCGTGGTCTCCTGAAGGAGAGTGTCTATCCTCTCCTTGGTGTGGCGATGGTCTAGCTGAACGTGGCGTCTCTACTGGCCTCTTACTTTGTCTACGACCAGTAGATGGGGGTGATCTACCCCTACGGGTGGATTTTGGTCTCCTGGGCGAAGGTGATTTCGACCGCCTACTTTTCTCTTTTCGACCTTCCGATCCGCCCTCAGAGAGACTCGACCGCGGGCGGCTTGGATTAACTGATCCGCCCAGATTCATCCTTTGACTTCCACCCGCTTCATCAGAAAATAATTGCCGATTGAGTGGCGGGTTAATACCAGCTACGGTAGTAGTCACCATGGAATCCGTGGGTTGAGCTTGGAAGAACGAAGACTCATGGGCGCCAGATCCAACAATGGCCTGTTGCCATTGAGATGACGTAGTGTTGGTGCACCGAAGCTCTGGTACTATCATGAACGACCTTAGGCGTCTCTCCATATCAGGACCAAACGCTCTTCTTATGGCTCCCGCACATGTCTCGATGAATGCATCTGGCGACAGACTCCTTCTGTCCTGAGTTGCTGGAATGCTCCCATCAACGCGCCCAGCGCTTGATTCAGGTTGGCTTGAGGGTGTTGCCAAGGGCGTTTCAACCCCTGAGGAGGGGTTCTATTCTCCATTTGTCATATCTTTTCTAATGTGAATGGAAACCCTTTATTTGATTAAGGGATCCACGATCACCGCACCAATTGATGACCCGTGGAGAATTTTCGATGAACTTCCGTCTCTATGGGGGCGTCGTTGGGTTCGATGGGGGGAAGCTCCGATGCCAAAGTCAGTAAGGAAGAACAAGAGAGCAAACTGAATTGACAAAGGGTAAGTGAATGTGTACCTTGATAGCCCGAGACATAGGCTATATATAGTCATAAAGTTGTAACTTTCAGTAACTAGAAAGTCTCCATTAATGGCGGTTACTGGTTACCTTTAAGTTGGCGGTTAGCTAATTGATAGTTCATTAATGGTCTTTATTGCCGGATCGGCCCTGCCGTTCCAATGGCGAATTGAGTGCTTATGGAGATCCGCCTCAAAGGTTCGCCCGCGGATCTCTTTTGGTGAGTCCCTGGTGATCCGCCCATCGGATCTCTTTGTTACAATACGCCACGGTATTCCCTTATCAGGTGATCATCACGTGGCATTCTTAGGCAAATATCTCTTTTGATCCTTGGGATAATTGTTGGGGTTTAGTGTCCTATAGACAATTGTTCTAGGATACAAACTTAATGTAAATGAATTGTTCTTTATATCATTTGTTTAATGAGATATATGTTTTATAACTATATAAAGGCAATCCCTTTTAAGCACTAAATAAAGTCTAATAAAAGGAAATCCGTAAGTTTATTTAAAGTGATTATAAAGTGTTCATACAAGCATGAAGTGAGACAAAACTTTATAGTAAACTGATAAACTTAAAACCACCCCAAGTCAAGTGATATGTTTGGGATTGACATATCACTATTGAGACTTGTATGTAACAATGTCTTCTGTCCGACAGAAAGCTGATCTCACAAGCTTCATATATACAGATATCTGGACAGTTACATAGATCCGATGAAACGTTGTTCATTAGGATTGGGGATCCGATTTGAGATAACAGGATGGGTAGATTCATCCTTGTCACATGTTCATCTCATTGGTATTAATAGGTATAACTAATCCTCAGACTCAAAGGAATATTAATTGGTATTCTGGATTACGGAATGTGATGCTTTGACTCTGGTGTAACACGATCCTTAACAGAGATGACTCTTGGGTGTGAACAGTAGACGTTGGGTATCATAGGAAGTAATTGCGGAGTCGTTATATATTGGATTGAGCATTTATCACTCCCGATAAATGGGAGATACATCCATGGATCGCTTGTGGAAGACTCAACTCTAAATCCTTGCAAGGTGATAGCTTAAGAGTAAGAAATACAGATTTCACTTAACCTATCTTTTTAAGTTGACTCGGCCTGTACAAGTAAAACGAACGTCTCGCTATATGTGACTTGACATCACCCATAGTCATAAGATTCAGTTCAAGGATGTAGTTGATAAAGGATCGAATTATACTGTAACTAATACGGAAAGGTTAACGACAGAATCAACCTGTCTTCTTATAGCTCTGGGGGAATGATTACGGACTTGCTAATCACATACTCTGTACATCATTCCGTTATGCAAAGATTAAATATAATTCTTTGAAAATTAATTTAATAACATTGCATACGGCTAGAAGCAATAAGAACCTAATGGATCACACATAAGACTTGGAACCTAAAAGAGAGATAGATGTTAATTAATTGATAGAAGCCCAATTGAGCCCAATAAGGCCCATGGACATAAGGGGGTCGAAATTCATGTAGTGATATACATGAATAATTAATTTGATTTTGTTAATCCTAATTAGATTAGGAATATGAATTAAATTAATTAAGAGATAATTAAGTTAGGAGTTTTAATTAGATTAATATACTCTTATTATTATCTAATAAGGTTATTATTATTATCCTTAATATATTAGATATATAGTGAGATAATAATTAGGAATTCTATTCCGAATGGAATTCCTATTCAGTAACCTAATTCTATCTAACTAGGGATTAGATACAAGAGATTATAAATACCCCTTCCCTTGAGATTTTCGAAATCCAAGCAAGCCATACCCTACTTGTGATTTTCGAAATTCACCTAGTCCAAGAGAGAGAAAATTCGACACCCATAGTTCGAGGACGAGATTTCTCTACGGCTTCGTTTGATCAATTAATTTTCATCTATTTCTTTTATCCTTGATCTTGTGTTGATTAGTTAGAGACAATCTACTTTGGTTGCTATTCAACGGTTGATACTAAATTAATCTTTCCGTGTTTTATTTCGTGTTTGGGAACTCGAAGAAGAAAAACAAACAAAAGGGAGAAATTCGTTTTACTACTCCTACATCAGGTAAGTTCACGATTTCGCGGATTCCCGGAGATTGAACCGTCGGATCGTCGTGAGTTTTGGACAGGAGCTTCTAGATATATTCGTCCACGTTTCCACCGAAGGGATTGTCGTTCAGAGGTTTGAAAGGTCTGTTTCGGATAGGGGCAGATTGGTAGACAGTTTCTATCTCTTTTGAAGTTGTGGGCACTTCGTTTGCAACGGTAGATAGAACTTCTAAAAGGTATTTCTTCTTATCCTTCTTTATATGAAATAGCAGTTAACGGATCTTGTGGTTAAATGGAAATAGGTTTAAATTTTTATATTTCCGCTGCTATACCTTAGCCTAATTTCCAACAGTGGTATCAGAGCCATCGTTAAATCCGTTATTTCATATATGAAAATTTAGAAGTTTTTCAATAGGATTGAATAAATATTTATAGTTATGATTAATTAACAAATTGTTTTGATTAATTGATTCTAAAGATAAATAAGTTTTAATTAATTGTTAATTAAAATAGATTATGCGTATGTTCCTAATTATTTTGGTTGATAATCATTATAACGAAATCTATTAGTTTTATAGTTAGATTGATAAAACCAGTTTTATTAATTCTAAAGATAAAACGGAAATCTATAGTAGTTTTTCCTATTTTCTGAAAATCGTTTTAAAACCGTTTTAGAACTGATATATATATATATATATTTAAAATCGTTTTTATATTTAAATATATATGTTTCAGAAATTGATAGTTTTCTGTTTTGATTATCGAATGAAAATTTGTTTAAAAGTTTGTTTTACCAATTTGTAAATCAAAATGTTAAATGAATTAAAATCAAAATAATTGGGACGTGCATAATTAAAGTTTTGTATAGTTATATTAATCTAAAGATTAATATAAAAGATACGAAAACTATTAGAAGTAAAATTGGATGAAAGTTAATTGATAAGTTAATGTGATTAACATAAATATTACATAAGATAGTTATGTAATCAACCAATTAAATTTATTTAATTGAGTCTATGCATGTTTGGAGTTATGGACATATTTGGACCCTCTTTAGTCTTTTGGTATTTTTGAAATAGGGCCTGCGAGTCCTGCCTTTCTACTATCTATTGTAATTTCTCCTCTCATCTGATTCCCTTCAATTCAATTGAAGTTTTCTTTAGTAGTATAGAAATTAATATGTAATTTCAAGGCGCCATGGAGAAGACGGAGGACCTAAAGAGAAATATATAATAGTTAGTATTTCCTTAGGTTTGCCCTTTTATTCCGTCTCTGGCTCGACGGAATAATTTAGATGATATGTCCATAACGCCAATGTATGTGAATGTATGTGTCTGATGTATGCTAAAGCAAATTAAGACTAAGTTAGATTATGAGACCTAAAATAAAATCCCTCATTAAAAAGTTAAGTAAATAAACAAGTTATTAAAATCGGTTGCCCCTCCCTAATATTATAATTCAGCCGGCAGTGCTGAGGGCCTTTGGGTTGTTGAGTAAACTCAAGCTCGGGGTCCTTTCGGTAACACCTGAATTATCGAAAATCATTTTTCATGAATATGGGGTAATACTTAAATTAGATTATGATAATTGGATGAGTAAACTCATGTTGTCATAAACTAATGGGCACGACGGTTGGGATTAATATGAATAGCATATTAGTTACTAATGTGGTTAGTAACCCAATAACCTAGGAATCACATTAAAGATGTGATTGATTACATGAATCTACCTAATGAATGAGACTAGCTTGTTGAGTAAACTCAAGGCGAAATCTCAGGAGTTAGGATCCTAGCTCACTAAAGGATTTGTGAAATTCTTCGAATTAATACGGAGGGCTATTAATTTGGCAAAATAGTGGGAGCAATCTAAAATAAACTAAAAGGCCTATAATTTTAGATTGATATACTTTAAGCAAATGAATGGCATACATTTACTCTTTCTCACTCTCAGGTTTAATTAAACCCACTCTTATAATCGTGACTAAAACCAATCTGCAAAACATTCTTACCGATAACAAATTGAATGGTTGAAACTTCACCGACTGGTTTCGTAACCTCAAAATTGTTTTGGAGTTCGATAAAATAGGGTATGTACTTAATACATCGATACCCCCTCTCCCTGCTGATGATGCTCCCATTGAGGAAATTGATGCTTACCAGAAGCATAAGGCTGATGATGATCATGCCGGATGCATCATACTTGCATCGATGACACCGGAATTACAAAGGCAACATGAGGAAATGGATGCCTATTCCATCATCATGCACCTAAAGGAATTGTTTGGGTGCGAACGCTACGAGATATCCAAGTTGCTATATCGTAGTAGGATGCAAGAGGGCACATCTGTCATGACACATTGTGTCAAGATGATTGGCTACATTACCAAACTTTCTAGTATTGGATTTGCGATGGATAACGAATTAAGTATAGACTTAATTCTTCAATCCCTCCCAGAAAGTTATTCACAGTTCATTATGAACTATCAGATGAATGACTTGCAAACCTCTCTTAAAGAGCTTGCAAATATGCTCAAGTCAGTTGAGCCCAATATGAAGAAAGACAAAGCCATACCGGCTCTTGTCATTGAGGGATCAAAGAAAAGGAAAGGGAGCTATCCCAATCCTAAATATCCCAAGAAAGGTAAGAAAGTCGTGCCCTACAAAGCTAAGGGAAAGGAAGTGAAGAAGCCCAAAGGAGAGTGCCACTTCTATGGTAAAGACGGGCATTGGAAAAGAAACTGTTGGTGTACCTAGCCTTCCTCAAAAGGGGAAGAAGCTGGGACTTCAACATCTGGTATGTTTTATATTGAAATTTCACAGTCTGAATCTTTTGGTACTTGATACCGGATGCAGCCTGAGGATATTCCAGGAATATCTAGAAATATTATTTCTATTAGCCGCCTTATTGACGACGGCTTTTCATATTTTAATAAAAGACAAGAGTTGCAATTTTTATAAAGATTCGATCTTTTATTTTTCAGGAATATCACAAAATGGGATTTATGTGTTAGATGACAAAATTCATGTTTTTGCAATTGATACCAAAAGACATAAGCTAGATAATTCAACTTACTTGTGGCATTGTCGTTTAGGCCACATAAACAAGAGACGCATGCTAAAGCTACATTCAGATGGGCTTATAGATCAAATCGATCCCGAATCATTGGAAACATGCGAATCATGTTTAAAAGGGAAAATGACAAAGACACCCTTTAGCAATAAAGGTGAGTGTGTATCAGACACTCTAGGACTCATTCATTCAGTTGTATGTGGTCCTATGTCAGTCCAAGCAAGATGAGGATTCAGATTCTTCATAAGCTTCATAGATGACCATACCCGATATGGTTACATCTACTTGATGAAGCACAAGTCAGAAGCTTTTGAGAAATTCAAATGCTTCAAGAATGAAGTAGAAAATCAATTAGGAAAGAAAATAAAGACGCTTCGATCTAATCGAGGTGGCGAATATCTTTCAGATGATTTTCTGAATTATCTAACTGAATGTGGGATATGCTCACAATGGACACCTCCCTATACACCACAACACAATGGTGTGTCCGAGAGGAGAAATCGTACCTTATTAGATATGGTACGATCCATGATGAGCATGGACTTACTTCCAAAGACGTTCTGGGGCTATGCCTTAGAAACTGCCCTCTTCACCCTAAATCGAGTACCAACTAAATCCGCTAGTTCCACACCATATGAATTGTTCGTTGGTAGGAAAACCGTGTTTTCATTTATGAGAATATGGGGTTGTTCAGCCTTTGTCAAACGCATTGCGTCCGACAAACTAGATTCGAAATCTGATAAATGTTTCTTCATTGGATACCCTAAGGAAACTATGGGATATTACTTCTATCATCCAGATGATCAGAAAGTAATCGTATCCAAGCACGCAACCTTCTTAGAGAAAGAGTTTCTCGAAGAAACACAAAAGGGAAGCATGATTGAACTTGACGAAGTTCATGAAGAAGAAACACCGACTGAAACAACAGAGGCGATTGAGGTACCCGAAGGAGTCCCATTAGATGAGACTCCAGTGCCACCTATTCGTAGATCACAAAGAGTTCGTGAACTCCCAGTTAGATATGGTTTTCTAGTGGGAGATGATAATGAGGTTCCCGTGTTAGACGACGAACCCGAAAACTACGAAGAGGCTCTTACTAGTCCAGATTCTAAAGCATGGCTTGAGGCCATGGATTCTGAAATGGATTCCATGTATACTAACCAAGTGTGGACTTTGGTTGATCCACCCGAAGGGATAATACCCATTGGGTGCAGGTGGATCTTCAAAAAGAAGACAGACATGGATGGAAAGGTTAGCACCTACAAAGCTAGGTTCATATCGAAGGATGCAAATAAAGCTTGCAAACTTCAGAGATCCATTTATGGACTCAAGCAAGCATCTAGAAGCTGGAATAAGCGTTTTGACGAAACCATAAAACAATTTGGTTTTGAACAAAATTGCGAAGAAGCTTGCATTTACAAGAAAGCAAGTGGGAGCTCTATAGCATTTCTCATACTATATGTGGACGATATATTATTAATGGGAAATGACGTTGCCCTCTTACAGTCAGTGAAAGTATGGTTATCTGGTAACTTCTCAATGAAAGACCTTGGTGAAGCAGCTTATATACTTGGTATAAAGATCTATAGAGATAGATCGAGAAGGCTGTTTGGTCTTTCACAGGCTACATACATTGAAAAGGTGCTAAATCGGTTTAGCATGCTTGAATTGAAACGAGGTAACTTACCCATGTTACATGGAGTAAAGTTAAACAATCATCAATGTCCTAAAACCGATGATGATAAACGACGCATGGCTGTAGTCCCGTACGCCAGCGCAATCGGTTCGATTATGTATGCTATGCTATGCACTAGACCTGACGTAGCGTTCGCGTTATCTGTAATGAGTCGTTACCAAGGGAATCCGGGAGACGAGCATTGGATTATCGTCAAGAACATTCTTAAGTACTTGAGAAGAACTAAAGATATGTTCCTAGTGTACGGAGAAGGTGATCTGAAAATAGAAGGATTTTCAGACGCAAGTCATCTCACAGATGAGAATGATTATAAATCCCAATCAGGATACCTGTTTATCTTGAATGGGGGCGCGGTCAGTTTGAAGAGTTCTAAGCAGGGAAGCGTAGCTTTCTCTACAACCGAGTCAGAGTATATCGCAGCTGCGGAAGCAGCAAAGGAAGCGGTTTGGATTAGAAAGTTCATTACAGAACTAGGTGTGGTGCCTGACATTGTCAATCCCATTACACTGTACTGTGATAACAATGGAGCCATTGCGCAAGCAAAGGAACCACGGTCTCATAATGCATCCAAGCATTACTTTAAGTGATACCACATCATTAGAGAGATCGTGGCTAGAGTAGATGTGAGAATAGAAAGAGTACCTACAGAGGACAACGTTGCAGATCCGTTGACAAAGCCTTTAACCCAGAGAATACATGATCGTCATTTAACTTCTACTAGGATAAGTTTTAGAAACAATTGGCTTTAGTCTAAGTGGGAGTATGTTGGGGTTTAGTTTCCTATAAACAATTGTTCTAGGATACAAACTTAATGTAAATGAATTGTTCTTTATATCATTTGTTTAATGAGATATATGTTTTATAACTATATAAAGGCAATCCCTTTTAAGCACTAAATAAAGTCTAATAAAAGGAAATCCGTAAGTTTATTTAAAGTGATTATAAAGTGTTCATACAAGCATGAAGTGAGACAAAACTTTATAGTAAACTGATAAACTTAAAACCACCCCAAGTCAAGTGATATGTTTGGGATTGACATATCACTGTTGAGACTTGTATGTAACAATGTCTTCTGTCCGACAGAAAGCTGATCTCACAAGCTTCATATATACAGATATCTGGACAGTTACATAGATCCGATGAAACGTTGTTCATTAGGATTGGGGATCCGATTTGAGATAACAGGATGGGTAGATTCATCCTTATCACCTGTTCATCTCATTGGTATTAATAGGTATAACTAATCCTCAGACTCAAAGGAATATTAATTGGTATTCTGGATTACGGAATGTGATGCTTTGACTCTGATGTAACACGATCCTTAATAGAGATGACTTTGGGGTGTGAACAGTAGACGTTGGGTATCACATGAAGTAATTGCGGAGTCGTTATATATTGGATTGAGCATTTATCACTCCCGATAAATGGGAGATACATCCATGGATCGCTTGTGGAAGACTCAACTCTAAATCCTTGCAAGGTGATAGCTTAAGAGTAAGAAATACAGATTTCACTTAACCTATCTTTTTGAGTTGACTCGGCCTGTACAAGTAAAACGAACGTCTCGCTATATGTGACTTGACATCACCCATAGTCATAAGATTCAGTTCAAGGATGTAGTTGATAAAGGATCGAATTATACTGTAACTAATACGGAAAGGTTAACGACAGAATCAACCTGTCTTCTTATAGCTCTGGGGGAATGATTACGGACTTGCTAATCACATACTCTGTACATCATTCCGTTATGCAAAGATTAAATATAATTCTTTGAAAATTAATTTAATAACATTGCATACGGCTAGAAGCAATAAGAACCTAATGGATCACACATAAGACTTGGAACCTAAAAGAGAGATAGATGTTAATTAATTGATAGAAGCCCAATTGAGCCCAATAAGGCCCATGGACATAAGGGGGTCGAAATTCATGTAGTGATATACATGAATAATTAATTTGATTTTGTTAATCCTAATTAGATTAGGAATATGAATTAAATTAATTAAGAGATAATTAAGTTAGGAGTTTTAATTAGATTAATATACTCCTATTATTATCCAATAAGGTTATTATTATTATCCTTAATATATTAGATATATAGTGAGATAATAATTAGGAATTCTATTCCGAATGGAATTCCTATTCAGTAACCTAATTCTATCTAACTAGGGATTAGATACAAGAGATTATAAATACCCCTTCCCTTGAGATTTTCGAAATCCAAGCAAGCCATACCCTACTTGTGATTTTCGAAATTCACCTAGTCCAAGAGAGAGAAAATTCGACACCCCTAGTTCGAGGACGAGATTTCTCTACGGCTTCGTTTGATCAATTAATTTTCATCTATTTCTTTTATCCTTGATCTTATGTTGATTAGTTAGAAGCAATCTACTTTGGTTGCTATTCAACGGTTGATACTAAATTAATCTTCCCGTGTTTTATTTCGTGTTTGGGAACTCGAAGAAGAAAAACAAACAAAAGGGAGAAATTCGTTTTACTACTCCTACATCAGGTCAGTTCACGATTTCGCGGATTACCGGAGATTGAACCGTCGGATCGTCGCGATTTTTGGACAGGAGCTTCTAGACATATTCTTCCACGTTTCCACCGAAGGGATTGTTGTTCGGAGGTCTGGAAGGTCTGTTTCGGATAGGGGCAGATTGGTAGACAGTTTTTATCTCTTTTGAAGTTGTGGGCACTTCATTTGCAACGGTAGATAGAACTTCTAAAAGGTATTTCTTCTTATCATTCTTTATATGAAATAACGGTTAATGGATCTTGTGGTTAAATGGAAATAGGTTAAATTTTTTATATTTCCGCTGCTATACCTTAGCCTAATTTCCAACAATAATATCACAATGTTATCACCTCAGTATGTTGAATTGTTCACGAGCCAATGGCTTGGTGAAGATATCTGCAAGCTGTTCATCTGTTGGTACGTAGGTCAGCTTGATTTCACCCTTTAGTACGTGATCTCTGATGAAGTGATGCCTTATGCTGACATGCTTCATTCTGCTATGTTGGATTGGATTCTTGGATAGATCAATGGCACTCTTGTTGTCACATTTGATCCCTATTGTTTCGGTTTTTACTCCATAATCCTCAAGTTGTTGCTTAATCCATAAGACTTGGGCAACATAGCTTCCAGCAGCAACGTACTCAACTTTAGTTGTAGACAAGGCAACTGATGACTACTTCTTGCTGAACCAAGATACTAGACAGCTTCCAAGGAAATGACATCCTCCTGAAGTACTCTTACGTTCTAGCTTATCTCGTCCATAGTCAGCATCAATATATCCAGTGAGTGTGAAGTCATTTGAGGTTGGATACCATAAACCTGCATCAACTGAGCTCTGCAAATATCTAAAAATTCTTTTGACAGCTATAAGGTGAGATTCCCTGGGGCCAGCTTGATATCTTGCACAATAACATACTGAGTACTGGATATCAGGTCTACTAGCAGTGAGATAAAGTAAAGAGCCTATCATACCTCGATATAACTTGCTATCTACTGACTTACTTTTCTCATCTTTGCATAGGATATTATTAGTACCCATTGGGGTTGATATGGGCTTGCAGTCTTCCATATCAAATTTCTTTAACATTTCTTTGGTGTACTTGGACTGACTAATAAAGATGTCGTTCCTACCTTGCTTGATTTGAAGTCCGAGGAAGAAGTTGAGTTCTCCCATCATAGACATTTCAAACTCAGTTTGCATCTGTTTACTAAATTCTTTGCACAAAGATTCATCAGTAGCACCAAAGATTATAACATCTACATATATTTGTGCAAGTAGGGTATGTTTACCCTTTTTCTTAATGAACAATGTTGTGTCAGCTTTTCCTCTGACATAGTTCCTGGTCAGCAGGAAGTTGGTCAACCTCTCATACCAAGCTCTTGGAGCTTGCTTCAAGCCATACAAGGCCTTCTTGAGTTTATAAACGTGATTTGGGAATTTTGGATCTTCAAACCCAGGAGGTTGGTTAACATATATCTCTTCGTTTATAAAGCCATTAAGAAATGCACTTTTAACATCCATTTGATATAATTTAAAGTTCATAAAACTGGCATAGGCACATAATATACGTATAGCTTCTAGCCTAGCAACTGGTGCAAAAGTTTCACCATAGTCAATACCCTCTTGCTGACTATAGCCTTGAGCTACAAGTCGAGCCTTGTTTCTGACTACATTTCCATGCTCATCTAGTTTGTTTCTAAAGACCCACTTAGTTCCTATGGACTTTTGATTTCTAGGTTTAGGTACTAATTCCCATACCTCGTTTCTTGTAAATTGATCGAGTTCTTCTTGCATGGCATTGATCCAATACTCATCGTGCTCAGCATCATTAAAGTTCTTTGGCTCATGTATTGAGACAAAAGCCACATTGCTTAGATACTTCCGAAGCTGATCTCTTGTCATTACCTTGTTTTCAGCAGCATCAAGAATGGATTTTTTTGAATGTCCTCTTGAATTCTTATTTCTTTGGGCAATGCTGAGTTATTTGGAACAGGTGTCTCTACAATTTCTGCAGGAGTAGATTGGTTAGCAAAGGTAATTTCAACTTCTTGTTTACCTTTGGTCAGCCCCTGTATTGATGACTCAGGAGCACCATTTTGGTCAGCGGAAGCTGAGCTCACTTCATCTTCTTCGAGCTGGGTTGACTTCCCTGCAGGGTCAGCTTCATCGAACTCAATATGGACAGACTCTTCTACAATTTGAGTTCGTTTATTATATACTCTATATGCTTTACTATTTGTTGAGTATCCCAAAAAGATCGTTTCGTCAGCTTTGGCATCAAATTTTGCAAGCTTGTCTTTCGTGTTGAGTATATAACATTTACACCCAAAGGCACGAAAGTAGCCAATGTTGGGCTTTCGTCCTTTCCAAAGTTCATATGGGGTTTTCTTAAGAATAGGTCTAACTAAAGCCCTATTGAGAATATAGCATGCTGTGTGGACAGCTTCACCCTAGAAATAATTTGGAAGCCTATTTTCACTCAGCATGGTTCTAGCAATTTCGACAATTGTTCTGTTCTTTCTTTCAACAACCCCATTCTGTTGAGGAGTTCTAGGAGCAGAGAAATTGTGGTCAATACCACTGGTTTCACAGAATTCATCAAACTGTTGGTTTTTGAATTCTCCACCATTGTCGCTTCTAATATGAGCTACTCTTAGGTCTTTGATTTCAAGCTTTTTAATCAATGTGGTAAACATCTCAAATGTTTCATCCTTGCTACTCAGCAAGATGATCCAAGTGTACCGAGAGAAATCGTCTATAATGACCAAGGAAAATTTCTTACCTCCCAAGCTGAGTGGCTGGATAGGTCCGAAAAGATCCAAGTGTAGTAATTCCAATGGTCTCTTGGTTGAGACAATATTTTTACTTTGAAATGACTTTTTAGTTTGTTTGCCTTGCTGACAAGCTTTACACAATTGATCTTTTTCAAATTTAAGTTTGGGCAATCCCTCAACTAGTTGCTTTCTAGCTAATTTGGCAAGAAGGTCCATGCTTACATGACCAAGTCTTCTATGCCATAGCCAGGAGTTATCCTCTTTAGACACTAAGCATATGTTTTTAGAAAACTGTTTCTCTAAACTCAGCATGTATACATTGTCCACACGAGGGGCAGTTAAAATCAATTCGTTTGTTTTTCCCTCGAGTATTTGACACTTAGCATCATCAAATACAACCTTCCTGCCGCTCTTGCAAAGCTGAGCTACACTCAGCAGATTGTATTTGAGACCTTTAACTAAGGAGACTGACTCAATAGTTGGGTTACCTCCGATAGTACCTGAGCCGACTATCTTACCCTTCTTATTGTCTCCAAAGCTTACACTTCCACCTCGTTTAAGCTCTAGTGTGATGAAGTGAGTTTCATCACCAGTCATGTGCCTCGAGCATGCGCTGTCTATATACCACAGTTTTGATTTCTCCACGCATCTCAGGCTCACCTGCATTTTAGACTATTCATTTTTAGGTACCCAATTCCTTTTGGGTCCTCGTTTGTTAGCATAAACAGGTGCAAAGTCATATTTTAATTTGTGACGACATACTTTGATAGTGTGGCCACTTTTGCCACAAAAGTCACAATGAATTACCCTTTGGGGGTGGTCAGCATTGTTGTGCTGAGCATGCCAACATACCTTTGTGGTATGTCCTCTCTTTCTGCAGAAGTCACATTGGACAGTCCGCTTATTGTACCAGCACACTTCTCTTGTGTGACCCTTTTTCCCGCAACAGTCACACTGAGTGAACTGTTTATGCTGACTAGTACTTGGGTACTCAGCATGGGTTTTATTTTTATTTGAGCCTTTTATTTGACTCTGTAAGGTTGTAACGTCCTTTCTTAGTTTCTTTAACTCAGATTGGACCTCCGTGACAAACTTATGCATTATTTCCATATTACTATGTAAATCTGAGTTGTCTTGGAGGAGATATCGAAGGTCACTCAGCTTGACCTCTTCAATCTCATCACACCGCCTACTGAGTGATTTTATTTTCTTGTTACATTTCTTAGTTAGTTTATATAAATCACTCAGGGCATTGACCATCTCATTTCTAAACAAGAGTAAGGGTGTTACCTCATTGTTGTGTACCTCCTGGTCAGTTTCATCAGAGAGGTCAGCTTGCTCAGATTGAGAGTGATCAGCATCATCGGCCATGAAGCATATGTTTGCCGTTTCATTTGCATCAGCTTCGGATGATGTTGACTCATCACTGTCACTCCATGTTGCTACCATTGCTTTCTTGTTTCCCTTTTTATCTCTTTTGAGGTTTGGGCAGCTTGACTTGATGTGCCCAGTTTGGTGGCACTCAAAATATGTGACAGACTTGGAGCTGTCCTTCTTGTTTTTGTCACTGGACTCAGCTTTGTATCTGTCATTTTTTCTGAATGGCCTTCTGCTGTTCTTTTCATTCTTCCTAAACAGCTTCTTCATTTTTCGTGTAAACATGGCCATCTCCTCATCGTCTGATGAGTCAGCTTCAGTCGAGTCAGCTTTCATGACAAGTGATTTTTGTTTCTTGTCTTCTGACTTTTCTTTCTCTTTAGCTTCAAAGTTTTGCATTGAGATCTCATGAGTCAGCAGAGATCCGATTAGCTCGTCATACTTGTATGTAGTCAGATCCTGAGCTTCTTCTACTGCAGTTTTCTTAGCTTGCCAGCTCTTGAGTAAGCTTCTCAAGATTTTCTTCACTTGTTCTTCTTCGGTGAAGTTCTTGCCGAGTCTTTTTAGCTCATTTATGATATTAGTGAATCTAGCATTCATGCTGGAGATGTTCTCGTTGTCGTTCATTTCGAACAGCTCATACAATCTCATGTGTTGATTCATCTTTGACTCTTTGACTTTACTTGTGCCTTCGTAGGTCACCTCAAGCTTTTTCCATATCTCCTGTGCTGACTCGCAACCTGATATTTTATTGTATTCTGCAGCATCTAGAGCACAGTGAAGCATATTGATAGCCGAAGCATTGTTTTGAAGTTTTCTGAGGTCATCTTCTGACCACTCAATTTCACTCTTAACAACTTTCTCATTGTCAACAGTTTTATATGGCACGTATGGGCCTTGAACAATTGCAAGCCATGCACTCATGTTTGTGGCTTGGATAAAGTTCTTCATCCTATTCTTCCAGAATGTATAGTTGGATCCAAAGAATAGGGGAGGCCGACTAATAGATAACCCTTCAGGGAGTATCTGTGTTGTTTGGTTCCCTGGAAGGAAACGAGTGCTGTTCTCAGCCATTTATGGGGATCCGCTCAAGATAGTTATATCTTAGAGTAGTGAGCTTAGGCTCTGATACCACTTGTTGGTCCCGTGTGATTAGTTCCAAGGGGGGGTTAGGAACTAATATAACTTTTTCGTTAATTTATCTTGCTGACTTAATTATTTTGATGAGTTGATTAACTCAGCTTTGGTCAGCTTGGCCGAACTTAGCGTAAGACAGCTTTAGTCAAATGCTGGCTAAGACTGTTTTACTTGAGAGTTGGGAATTGACACTAGTGTGGTCAGTTTCCAACTCAGCACTCCAATTTACTCAGTACCAGCTTCTTACAGTTTATATGCTGAGTAAATATAACAATCAACACAAGCACACACACACACACACACACACACACACACATATATATATATATATATATATATATATATATATATATATATATATATATATATATATATTTGAGAGAGTTTAGAAGCTACTCAGTATCACTTATCCTGGTTCGGCCTCTCTGCCTACGTCCAGTCCCCAGAGTCCTCCGGGCTTTTAGAATCCAATACTGAGCTCTTTAAGGGTAGAGCACAAACCGATTACAGGCAGTTGAATATGCAAGAGTACCGTCCTATATTCTTCTACTCAACTCATACTAAGCACCACAACCCGGTACTTAGATTTCTCTACCACTGAGTGTTTACAACCAAGCACTCAGCACAACACTCTTAATATCACGATTGATACAATTTGTTCTTTTTCAAATGAAGAACACTTTAGATGATTACAAATAATCAATCTAGCATTTACACAGGAATAGAAAATGGGTGTAAGAACTCTTTCTTGTTTTTGAGTGCTTTGAACTTGTATTTTTCTCTCTTGTATTTTTCTTGTTGTGATTCGGCAATGATCCAAGAATTTTGATTGTCCTTATATAGATGAAAATCTAGAGGTGGATCATTTGAAATGATTTAGCCGTTAAGTCCAAAACGGCTCTTTTAGGAGACAGCTTCTGGTGAGCTTCTGGTTTTGCAGGCCAATCCTGTCCTCTGATTTCTTCAGACGTCAGACTTGTCTTCTTCCTGCAGACGTTGTCTTTTTGTGGCAGTTGTCTTTTAGCAATAATCTATTGACCCATACATCTCGGAATGTGTCTTTTGCGTAATTCCGAGGATTCAATTATTGGTGCAGAAGGTTTGCAAAACTTGTCTTCTAGTGAACGGATCTCTCATGCTGTCCTGAAGTTTACTCAGCTTTATTCATTGTCTTCGTTTGTTGTTGACTTCTATGCTGAGTTCCCTTTTTGTCAGCTTTGTTTTGCAAGACAATTCTTCAGAAGGCATCTGATGCTGAGTTCCATTTCACTTTGAACTTCAGGCTTCAATTCTTTGATACTGAGTTCGATTCTACTCAACTTGTTCTTTGATCTTATGCTGACTTCGTCCTGTCTTACTTTTTATATCTTTTTGTATTTAAGTTTTATACTCAACATTGAACAAACAGATTAGTACAATGAAATCAAAGCACTTAAATTTAATTGTCTCTTAATCATAGATGATTTTGTCAAATCAAAATCTTGTGGAAAGGTGTTTCAACACCCTATCCTCACATTGAGTATCAACTCTTCCCCTACATTTTGTCCCATGCCCTCTTCCACTATGCATTCTGCATGCCCACTTACTACATTACCATCCTCCCCTATACCTATTGCCCCTTCACACCATCCATCTCCTTATATGGAAGAGGTAGTATATCAGTTGCCAGTATAGGCTCATCTACCATATGGGATGCATAAAGGTGAATAACATTGTTTTTCTTGCTAATGCAAGACAAGAGCCTCCGAATACTCTCATTCCCATTTAATTCAAACAACCTACGAGACTTCAGCAAACTACCTGGTTCTAGGCATTGAATTTCACTAACATTATGGAACTTTAAATCATCCCGATATAACTGCCTAAGATCGATTAAATTTAAAAAGTCTGGGTCAAAGTTATCTTTGATGATAAAATCCCCATTTATGTAATCTAAATGTGGATCAAGGATCCACTTACCCCCAAAATGCAAATATATTTTCACCATCACCATTTTTAATATCTGCAACAAAATATGGTAAACAGGCAAGCATTAACCACACCATTTCCAACAAACCAATATCCAAAACATGAATCTCTAGTCACCAATGCAATAAAAGATGTAATAAAAGTTATAAGCAATGCAACAGGAATATGAGCATAAATGCATATTGTAGATACCCATTTTTGTCCGGACCAATTTTTAAGTTTTCAATAAATTTCACTCAAAATTTAAACAATTCATGAATTATCCAGAATATATGGTTTTACCTCGAAAATAATTTATCGGGAAAAAATTATGCTATTAAGGCTAATTTGTCATATTTCGGTATAAATCGGTAAAAATATCGAATTATATTCAAAATGCGACTTAATAGAATTAAGGTATAATTTAACCTATTATGCATTTTATTCGAGATATGTTCCTCGTATTTTGAATAAAATTGAATGGCTTGAATTTGAGTTATGATTTATTAATTAAAGTTCAAATGTCAACCAATCGAATTAACACGTCGATGTTTATTCATTCGTCGTAAATTATATTTAGAAGCGTCTATACTCTAAATCGTGAATTATGATGTAATATCGTATATTAAAGTTAATATTAACTTTGATTATGATTTATTTTATAATTAAACGTTTAGAATATGACTGATTTCTAAATAATAATTAATGACAAATGAATTCAAAAATTGAAAAGTAAACGAATTAACGACAATTGAACGCTTAAAAAATAGAATTTTATTAATAAATAAATACTATATTATTGTTATAAATATTTATATACTTATTTCTATTTTTTAGTAATTTTAACGAATCCAGAGACCCGCTCATCAGTGTCAGAAATATCCAAAAATGCGACTTCAAAATTGAGGACAATTTTTATATGCCGAGAAGCAAGATAAGACTCACATTCAATTCAGGAATATTTTGAAAGGTCCGATAAAGTCCAAGGCTCGTGGAATTATTTGCATAAGTCTAATAAATTTCGAAGCTCGGTGTTCTGTCCGTACAAGTCCAACAAAATCTATTCGGGTAAGAAATAATTCAAATTCAGGCCAGAACTCAATCCAATCGGCCCATTCAAACAGGTCTATTCAGCAAGCAAATTAATCACAAGGACCAAAGGTGACAATTTACTCAATCAAGCAGTCCATTCCACGAGCAAATTAAATTACAAGGATCAAAGGGCATATTTTCCAAAACTTGAGAAACAAGCTCAGATGCTTGGAGAAGGAGCAGCCACGTAATGCAGTTTAAATTCACTCTTTTGCTTTCGATTTTAGTATAAATAGAGGACCCCACCTCTGTTGTAGAGGCCCCCCAATTTTAGATAGACTGATTTAAGCTTTAGAGGGGGCCAAAAATCTGTATTGTATTTCTTAATCTTCAATGGAAAATCCTTTTATGATTCAATTTCTGATTCATTTGCTTCTCTTTTTTTTTCTCATTTACAAATAAAGATTAAAGCATGAATGGAGATTTTTAAAGATAAAACAGTTTTTGTTTGATAAGCAAATAATTTTTACTCAGAAATGGTTTGATTCTGAGTTGGTAAAAGAAATGATTTGTTCAAACTGAGTTTGAAAAATAAAACCAAGAACTCAAAAACAAAGCGAATCAGCTTGGCCCCTGGTTTTACTCTTTTTGAAGAAGCTTTAGAACAGACCATTTTCAAAGAGTCTGTATGTAACATCCCCAAAACCCTAACATATGAGTCTTCCCACATTCATATATGTTTTCATGATTGAATACATACATTTTAGATTCATCTCATTGTCAGTAGAAGTTTTGTATGCATAATGTGATTATCGTGCGATTAGTAGGCGATTAGTGTGTCGTTAAGATGTAACAATTGGTTAATTGAGTTAGGACTTAAATGAATGAATGAATGAATTCATATGTCCTAAATTGATTAACTTACACTTTAGGAGGGCTGAATTTGAGGTTTGTGAGCAAGCACGAGGTGTCACCCCAATATTAAGACACAATACACCTCTTCATTTTACAAAGGATGTGCACAACTCAATCCTTATGATATTCAGCCACAATTTCGACCAAAGATTCAGCAAACCTTCCTTTTTCATGTTCTAACACCCTCCAAAGAAAAATCTTCCAATTTCTTCCATTTTCAAGCCAAACAAGTCAAGTTAGGAAGCATACTAGGTGATAGACACAAGTTGAAGGTTAGTATGTTGTTTTAGCTTGTTTTCTATGAGTTGGAGATTCTGAAATACCTAGGTATGATTATAGGATTTGTTTTGGATGAGTTGTGATTGATTTTGTTGAGTTTTGGTGTTGTTTAAAGTGGTTATAGGCTGTCCAAATGAAAGATATGTATCAAGTGCCCTAAACAGAAATCTAGGGTACTGCTTTCAGTCATTTTGGAGCCTGTTTTTCATATTGATATTGTTCGAATTTGAAGATACATAAAGAATAAACTATGTTCCTATATGTGTTATAAAACCCTCTGTAAAATATGGGACTTTAATTCCATATATAGAGGAAGAAAACCTAGATGAATCATGACTGCCTCGAAATTGAATGTCATGTGAGGCAGCCATGTTGATGTAGAATTTTAAGGATCTTAGAGTCCGAATTGGAGAAAGTTTCTTTATACAAACGTGTTCCTAACTACTTGAAGTATATGTCTGTAAAAGGATTTGACAATCCATTGTGCTTAGTGTGAGCTAGGTTGAGTGCATTATGGTAGATACAAAACTGGGTAGTCTGTTTCTTGGCTGGAAACAGGACAGAATCATTTTGCATGCCATATATTGTGTAGAAGTGATATTAATGTGAATTTTGGATATGTTCTACCCATATAAGTCTAGTTTCAGTAGGTTCAAGAATCAAGGCATTTGGATTCATATAGAGAAAGTTATGGCATAATATGTGCAAGTAGGTCATGTGATGATCTAAGACAAAATGATTAGATTGCATGAACTTTGTGGAGTTAGTGTCTTGTACATCATATAGCATTCATTAGTGTATATTGTCATTAAGTTTATGTTAAGGCTAATGGTATAAATGTTATGTGACATTAGGAGGACAAGGTGCAATTGAACGCACACCCGATCATGTTGAATAGATCGAACCAAGTGCGACGGTAAGCATATTGCTTATATATGTGTATGAATGTATTGTTCCTTGTGACTTGTTGAGTGTGAGATGTGGTTGAATCTGATGTGAATGATGTGGATAATGGTTGAGTGTTTGTGATACGTCATGATTGATAAGAAAGTGTTATGATTGAGTATGTTGCAGTGTTATGAGTAAATACGGCATGTTGAGCCTTGTGCACATACTGGAACTGAATAATGATTGGATTATAAATGAATATGAGCTTGTTTAGATGGATATGTGAAATGGTCCAAGTTGAGAGTGCTATCCGAATATTGTGAGCCGGAAGCACATGTGTTGAGATATATGAGTACGTGAGTTGAGTGGAACTCCTCCGTAGCACAGATGATTGTATTCCGAATTTAGTGAGCCGGAATACAGATTGGACCCAATGACCATTTTATATATATTGTCTAAGTATAGGAAGGCCTTTCTAAAAGAAGTATTAATATACTAAGTGAATATCATTCTATTGAAAATTCTAACTTGGTATGATATATTTTGATCTGTGTTCTTTACCTTACCTTTGTATACATATATGCGTAATATGTTTATTGAATAGGCAGCTCACCCATTGCCAACAGATTTTACAGATTAAGTGGAGTTCTTCTTGTTTAAGGTCGCACCGGCAATGTCAGTTCATTCTCATCTAGACATTTTGGAATCTTGTGATGTACTTTTGTTCGTGTATTGTAAATTGTAAATGATTTCTCTTGTGTATAATATGTAAAGTTTATATGAGATTGAAGTTTATATGATTGAGAATTGAAAGCATGTCTCCAATTGATATTGTGTGAGATATCATGTGATGTGATACAAGTGAGGGGTTACACTATATCTTGTTAATCATCAATGGAAATCCCATTTTTCGATCAAATTTCAGTTTCATTTGTTTTCCTTTATTAATCTTATAAACCAAAGATTCAAGCATCGATAAAGCTCATTGAGTTTGAAACAGATTCTGAGTTAACCAAAAATCAAGAACTAAAAGAAAAGGCACAAAACAGATTCTACAAATCAAGAACTCGACTTTTTTAAGCTTGTTTCCTTCCTGTCTTGATTCAATCATCTTCATTTCTCGTCTCTTTGTTTCTGTAGAAAAAATGTGGAAGAGAAAGATCAAACAAAGAAGCAAATGTACTAAGAAAACCAAGAAGAGAGGAGAAGAAGTAGATCGGAGGAAAGAAGAGTGATTACCGCCAAATACCCGAGCCGCCGTAATAGTTCAACGCTAGAGATCTAAGCGAACGGTGGAACTGAATCGCTCAGCCACGGATAGAGCTGAACAGGACGGCGGCAGATCGGTGAGAGAAGAGCGACCGGTGGAAAAAAAGATGAAACAGGAGAGGTAGAGAGATGATTCGGCTGTTTAGGGAACTTGGAGGAGCTATGGAGATGAAGGCAGCCATTGTAAGAGCTCTAGAGCTTCTCTGTGATTTTGTTTTTTTGAGAAAGCAGGTGAAAGAAGAAGATTGTGGAGGCTGCACAAATGAGAAGAAACCCTAAAATCCAAATTTATAATCTGTATTTTTACTTTGACCCCTGTAATTTATCAATTGCTTAAAATAAACCCCATATGCTTTTAATTGTTTTCAATCCAGTCCCTTAATCCAAATCAAATAGGCTGCAGTAAGCCCAATTCCGCCCCCATGGGCCAGGTGAGAATTTCAAGCCTATTCCCATCTCATCTCTATGTATATATATGTATGTATAAGTTACCAATTATTATTTTGTTATTTAAGTGTATTAGCAATGATATATGTCAATATATATTAATTAATTAATCAATTAGACTAACTAATTCCGACTTCCAATTAGCTTCAAAATTTTGATAATTTTATTTTCATAATCATTTATACACTAATTTAATATAGATATGTAATTTCAAATAGCTTTTTATGTTTTAGATTATTTTTATAAATATACCCATTCATGTATATAAAATTACCATTGTATTAAAATTCATTTTTCCGACATAATGTCAACTAAATCGGGTTCTAATATAAATAAATGTATCATGTATATGTAATATGCACGATTTTAAAACCCAAAACAAATCGGTTAAAGGCGATTATCTCCAATTTTAATAAATCGAACCTAGGTTCAAATTGATGTGATGTCGTTTGAATTTATGAAAAGATATTTAAAACATTACTTATTAGAACTTAAATTCTATTTATATCGTATATGTGATATACGTAAAATAGAAAATGCATCTTAATTCAATAAAATAAAATTATGTGTATAATATGTACCTAGTTCTAAATCAAAATAAATAAGTTCGAGATGTTATCTCGAATCAATAAAGTTAACCAAATTAATTTGAATCGATATGAAAATGTCATTCGAATTTAATAATACATTTAAAACATTTCCTATTAAATTCATATTTTACTTATGGTATATGTGATATATTATGGTAAAATTAGATTTTAATTCGATAAATATAATTACGTGTATGTTATATATGTAATCTCAAATTAAACCAAACATAAACCTAATAATCCCAAAACCCACGAGTACCTGGTTTATATTCATAATCCAAAGCAAAACGAATAGCAAACACATAATATCACAATAGTACCGATACATCAGACGGGGTAGGGTGAGATCACATCTCTTCCCTACACGTAACCGGAAAAGCGAACCTAAATCTCTCCGAAGACCATCCTTATCAAAACCAACCCACACAAAGTCAATCCAAACAGATAGGGCGACCAATCATGCCCGCATACATGTATTTTCAAGTGATGATTGGTGGCGACTCGAAACCTGAAACACGCAAAAAGCGGATCGAGCCGGCCACGCACCCTGACCTGAAAACCGAAAGCCAGGGTGCGACACATATGAACCTTTACAATTCACTAGAAAGTTTCCGATACAGAACCTTTACAATTCACTAGAACATGATCCCAAAGCTTGAAGTTTGAGGCTAACAACAAACTAACATGGCATCAGGTCCTGCTCCACTAAATTTATTGAGTTTGGTCACAGTTTATCTAAAATGTCTAAGAAAATCAATTTATAGCTTTGTGTTTCTGCTTCAGAATTTTCATGTTGTCTGGATTTGGATATTCATGTTGAATTTCTATTTCAACCTAAACATTTAACAAGTGAAGGAAAACACTAAGAACATGAAAGCATGAAATTCATTGTTGGCCTTTTTCCTGATGACTTAATTTTTTTGGAAGCAACCGCAAACTAAAAAAAAAGCATTGAAGAATACTTTATCTGGTTGATGCTTCTTTTAATTAAGCAAATAAGTATCACATGTTAAAGAGACAAAAATTTGGAGTATAATCAGTAAATAAAACCTTCACTGTAGCCCCCAGAATTGCATCTAGATAACTGATTGAAATTGTTGAGTTGAGATTTATGCCGTCTCGTTGGATTCCAGTTATCTCCTCAACATCAAGATAGACATAAAGATCTCCAGGAGGACCACTGCAAAAACCAAAATTAACTATTTTAAAAGAAATCTGCTAAAGATAGGCATGCATAAGAATTGTTCACTTCAAGATTTACTTGTTGATCAAAGAAATCCATGTAGATTTCAAGGATTCAAACATGCAAAAAGATGCTGAAAAAAAAAAGAAATAAAGTTTCCTGCAGACCATATTTGATCTCCAAAACAACTTTAATCATTGCATAAATAATTATGAATGTCAATTATAGTAAATATAAAAAGAGAGCAAACTCTCCGAAAAGATAAGCAATTAACATGCAAGCCTGCAAACCATATTTAACCTCCATTCATTCTCCAACATTCATTTATCATTTTAAGCATAAAAAGAACAATGACTCAAATTGCAGCAAATAACCAACAAAATAACAAGCATTGATCAGTTTCAAAGAAACCCCAATTGAAAAAACTCCATACAGTAATGGTCCCTTTCTACGCAAAAAAAAACCCCCAATTGATAACCTCCATTCCTTCTCCAACACCCATTTATCATTTTAAGCATAAAAGGAACAATGACTCAAATTGCAGCAAATAACCAACAAAATAACAAGCAATGATCAGTTTCAAAGAAACCCCAATTGAAAAAACTCCAGACAGTAATGCTCCCTTTCTACGCAAAAAAAAAAAAACCCAATTGATAACCTCCATTCATTCTCCAACACTCATTTATCATTTTAAGCATAAAAGGAACAATGACTCAAATTGCAGCAAATAACCAACAAAATAACAAGCATTGATCAGTTTCAAAAAAACCCCAATTGAAAAAACTCCAACAGTAATGCTCCCTTTCTATGCAAAAAAAAAAAAAACCCGAATTGATCATAACTCTTTTTATTACTAGAGAACATAATCACTAAAGCACAATAGTAGATAGGAAGAAGAATTTTAAGACTTACCTTTCTACGCAAAAATGTCCACTTGAAATCTTTCACTCCACTGCAGATTAACTATTCACTCTTCATTAAGTAGATAGGGTTTCACACTTGTTTTTTTGTCAATCTAGATGAAGAACAAGCTTTGCGATAGAGAGAGAGAATGAGTCGAAGCCTGCGATAGAGAGAGAAGGAGTCGAAGAGCTGCGATAGAGAGAGAAGGAGTCGAAGGGTTTTTATTGTTCTCCTTAAAGAAAAGAAGGTCGAAAGAAAGAGAGAAAGTCTAATTTCTAGGCTGCTTATATTAGTTGCCATGGAGGCATAATTTTAATTATTTAAATTTTAAAAAAAAGGGACGTGGCGTCATACGTGGCACGCCATTTGTGCCAAATCACAACCCCGTTAGATTAGGGCAGATCTGAAGGTTCGTGGAAAGCTCAAAGACAGTTTTCAAAGTTTGTTTGATATAAGAGCAAATCTGTTTTTCCGGAAAAATACTACGACAAATATATCTATTAACCCTTAAATGTACGAAGGTTTTAATGGAAAAGGAAAAGTTTTTTGCCTAAAAAAAAGCAACGTTACCCATGTTCATGATGCTAATTTGGGATAGAAAATACAATGCTGTCTTCCCCAATCATCATGATTTTTGGTCTTCTTCATCAAACAAAACCATGTCCATGGAGGTATAGATATCATATCATTCTTTCTTTTCATCACCAATTTTCGTTTTATTCTTACTCTTTTTATTTGCTATCTTGTCCATTCCAATTGAACAACTCCTTATATTTCATTTTTTTCTTTAATTTTTCTTTTGCCCAGCAGTTTCTTCATTTCTGTGATGCTTTTAGTCAGAGAGGTGACGCTATTAACATCGTTGGACAAAAAGGTGAGCCTTCTGCCTCATGAATTGCTGGACTATGATATGAGAATCATCTTTCTATTTTCACATCAGCTTTTTTACTTACTTCAGCTATCGTACAATCATACAAATACTCGATTATCTAGGTCTCAGATTTCTTTCATTTCTTTTATTCTCCTTTTCCCGTTTCCAATGGTAATTTGCTGCGTAGCATAGTTGGTTATGTATTCTATTGATTGCTTATATCCTTTTCATTTTTGGAAAACCCTAATCATCCATTTAACAATCCCTCATTATGTGTTTGACCTGTAATATTTCACACCTTTTTTACCAAGGATCACATCCATACATGTGAAATTGAAAAATAAAAATAAATGAAAGAGATAAATAAAGGATTTCATTTGGATTGCAATCGAGTTCATAGAATTGTAGGTAATTACTGGAATTGATACAATTACGACATAATCAAGGATTGGGGTTGTTGTAATTGAGCAGGTCTTCAATTGTGATGGTGGAAAATGGCTTAGGCAGAGCAGCTCTCCTTCTTGATAGCTTTTGGGAAACTTGTTGCATTGAAGGTCGAAATTGGGGATTCACATTCAAGCAAGCCAACGCTAATCTGGCAATTAGAACAACATCGTCTGCAACACCATTTATAGGTAGTGGGAGGCGTTGGTCTAATATGTCCTCTAATAGCATTTGATGTGTTGATGTTGATGTTGATGTAGATGCTGACGCTGCTGTTGAAGGTGAGAACAGAGATAAGCTCAAATCACCTGGATGACTCCCTATAAGTACTTCCATTGCTACCATGCCAAAGCTATAAACATCACATTTTTCGCTCAGTGTTGCTGTGTATGCAAGCTCTGCGAAGGAAAATATGAATCAGATTTCAAATTACCTATACAGTTTTCATGCTTTGGAATCATATGATACTACCTGGAGCAGCATATCCAAAAGTTCCAGCAAATGCAGTCTTGTTAGATGAGTCAGGTTTTAGAATTCGAGCAGTACCAAAGTCTGAGATGTGTCCGTTGTATTCTAAATCCAACAGAATATTCTTGCTTGATATGTCACGATGGACTATAGCGGGTAAGCAGTCATGGTGCATGTAGGATAACCCATTTGCTATGTCTTTAACAATAATTACCCTTTTATTCCAATCGAACAACATTGCTTCTTCTTCACTGTTTAATGTTTTCCCCAGGTTCCCACCTTCCAAGAATTCATACACCAAAAGTGATTGATTTGGTTGGGAACAAAATCCATAGAGTCTCACCACATTCCGATGCCGAATTTCTGTTAATGTCTGAATCTCACTTTTGAAGCCTTTGAGGTGAATGCTTTCATCATCAGCCGGTGAATGGAGTTTCTTCACAGCAACAAGCTGACCTGTTGGCAATTCAGCTTTGTAGACACTTCCATTTCCTCCAATTCCAATGCAATATCTGGAATCAAACTCTTCTGTGGCTTTAACAATCTCTTCATACACCATTTTACCATCATAGCTCCATATAGAAAATAAATCCCGGTTTCTTGTTTCCCTTTGTATGTCTTCTGCTACTCTACCTTTTCGCCAAAGAGTATATAATACTGACCCAAGACATATGAAAAATAACAAGCTGGTTAAGGAGAGTACAATGATTACAACTAGAAGTTTGCTGTTCCTTGTTCGATTTAAATCAGTGATGGTTGAGTTGCAAGGCTTCAGACCAGAAACATTTCCACATAAATCCTTGTTATTCCTCAGAGATTCAAATCCAGCCTCTATGAAGGCTTTGCTTTCAGGAAGAGGGCCCTCTAGCTGGTTGTAGGATATATCAACAGATGTCAAGCTTGACATGCCATCAAATGTCGACGGGATAAGACCAGAGAGCTGATTGTGAGAGATATTCAAATTTTCTAAGCTTGGAAATGATCCTAGCTGCACTGGTATCTTCCCATCAAGGAAATTGTGACTAAGATCAACAACTTGGAGAAATTGCAACGCACTGATCGAGGATGGGATACCATTTGCAATTTTGTTGTTACTGAAATTCAACTCTAACAGACTCACACATCCGCCAACTTCTTCAGGAATTGAGCCATTCAAGTTGTTTGATGCAAGGCTAAGATGCTGCAAACTTGATAAATTTCCAATATCAATAGGAATGTTACCTGAAAGTTGGTTATCATTTAGCAGAAGTTGAAACAATAATTTCAACTGTCCCAATTCTGCAGGAATTTCTCCAGCCAGTTGATTTGAAGACAGATCTAGTATTCGTAATTCAGATGCATTCCGAAGCTCTGGTGGTATCATGCCGGAGATATTATTATGTGAAATTTTCAAGCTTGACAGGTTCTGGCACTGCCCCCATTCTGGTGAAAGCTCCCCAGTTAAATGATTACCACTCAAATCCATATAGAATAGATGTGGGTATATGCCAAAAACTTCTGACATGTTCCCCAAGAGTTGGTTGTTTTCGAGTCTAGTCCTCAACAAACTAGTACAATTTTTGATGCTGCTCGGAATCTGACCTGTGAAATGGTTGTCATTGACAACTAAAATTCGAAGCGTTCCGGCATTGCATACCCTTTGTGGTAAATGGCCAGTCAAGTCATTATAACTTAACATTAAATTTATCAATTGTGTAAGATTATTCATCTCTGGGGGAATGGAACCATTGAGTTTGTTGAAAAACAACCTTATATCAATAATGGATTCAAGTGCTCCAATATTTGGAGGAATAGAGCCTGATAACTGATTTTGATATAGAGCAAGTGCGGTAAGACGTGTCAAGTTTCCTATACTTGAAGGAATGGAACCTGAAAGCTCATTAACAAAAAGACTAAGGGTTGTCAGGTTTGTTAAATATCCAATAGAATTAGGGATGGAGCCAATGAGGTTATTATCTGAAAGGTCAAGGTAAAAGACTGATATGAGATTTCCAATTTCCTGAGGAATGGAACCGGAAAGCTTATTCTTATAAAGATAAAGCTGTTGTAGTTTGGTCAAGTTTCCTATGGAAGCAGGTATAGGACCTGTGAGATTATTTGCGGACAATTGAACTGCAATAAGAGATTTTAGAAGTCCTATTTCCTGAGGAACAATGACCGAAAATCTATTTTTGAAAAGGGCGAGTGTAGCCAGGCTTGTCAAGTTTCCTATAGAAGCTGGTATTGCGCCAGTGAGATCATTAGTCGAAACTTCAAAGTCTATAAGAGAGCTTAACATACCGACTTCTGGAGGAATTGAACCTGAAAGTTTGTTTCCATAGAAATACAGAACAGACAGGCTGCTCAAGTTTCCTATGGAGAGGAATTGAACCAGTCAGATTATTGGTATACAAGGAAATCTGATCAAGGGACTTCAACTTTGTGACCTCCACAGGTATGGAGCTGGAAAGTTGATTCTCATTCAAGAAAAGGAATAATAGGTTTGTCAAGTTCCCTATAGAAGTAGGGATTGCACCGGTGAGGTAATTGTTCTGCAAAGCAAGGCGAGTCAGAGATGTTAACATTCCAATTTCTTGAGGTATAGAACCTGAAAGTTGATTGTTCTGAAGATCAAGAAGTGATAAGCTCGTCAAGTTCCTAAAAGAAGGAAGAATAGAACCGGAGATGTTGTTTTGGTAAAGGTGAAGAAGGGACAGGTTTGCTAAGTTTGCTAGAGATGGAGGGATGGAACCTGTGAGATTGTTTGTATTCAAATGAAGTTCAGTGAGTGAGCTCAGAAAACCTATTTCAGCTGGAAGATTTCCGATGAATTGATTATTGGACAAGCCAAGAAATGTAAGTTTTGAAAGATTAGCAATTGTTGAAGGGATAATTCCATGAAAGAAGTTTTGGGTGAGATCAAGAGTAAGAAGATTGGTTAAAGATGAGAAGGTGAAGTGTTGGAGTGTACCCATCAAAGCTGAAGATGAAAGATTTAAATGGACAATACTTCCATAATTATTGCAAGAGATTCCATACCAAACACAAGTATCTTTTCCTGTCCATGAAGAAAGAACAGATTGACTTTGGTTTTCAAAACTAGTCTTCCAATTCAAGAGTGCAGCAGCTTCATTTGATTTGGTTGAAATTGAAAAGGAAGCAAAAGCAAACAAAACATGGAGGTGGAAGACAATAACATAAGCTATTCCTATTAGAAGATGTATTTTCTGCAAGAATGCCATAGTTAAGCCTGCAGTTTCTGCTATATGAAAATTCAGTGACAGTATTGGTTGCTATTCAGTATTTGCCTGTGGAGGAAGTTTATCGGTTAATTTATAGTTTAGACATATTAACTTCTTTCAGATGTTGTTTGTAGTTGTAAAGATTCATTTGTATTTACATTATTAACAAATTTATAATACTAGGAGACTAGCTAATTCAATCATATAAATCCAAACAAGCTCCTTTCTAGTTGAATCATCTTTCAAAAATTACATCCAAGTCGTGTTCACACTTCACATGATGTAATTATAGTTTCCTCATTTTCAGTTATTTATTACTATTTCTGTATTTGAACAAATTCTAGATTTAAAAGATTATGTTAATTATAATAACACATTCACATGTGTGTATAGTTCAATATACATGCATTTAATATCAATGACTTACAACAATGCTAATTATATGGGCATAAAGCCCATTTGGGCCCCTAAAATATATAGTCAAAATCAACTGACCCCTAATTCTCCTTAAATCATCAAATGAGTCCATAACCTTTACAAAATCCAACAATTAAACCCAACCCCTTTTCTAAAGAACAGAGTAAACCAGAGAATCAGCATGAGTTCGCCCATGAAAGTGGTTTTGGGAACAAAGCACCAGAGGTGCTCTGTTTTAGTTTATTGGGTTGGAGAAACCAAATTTCAGCGTAATCTGATGCCGTTTTTGCTTGTGATACGAAGACAAAATCCTCGGTTGTGTAGCTTTGCATTTTGCAATCCATCTTTGGAGATCCCTGAAAGATTTGGGACCTTCATGACTGAATCAATTTTCAGGATCTGGTTTACTCTGTTCTTTAGAGAAGGGGTTGGGTCAATTGCTGGTTTTTGTAAAGGTTAGGGACCGATTTGATGATTTAAAGAGAATGGGGGCTAATTGGTTTTGACTATATAGTTTAGGGCCCCGAACGGGCTTTATGCCAACTATATATTATATATTTTATTTAAAGTCCAGCTAAGCCTAAGCGAAATATGATCAATGATCTCATGGTTACACGATTTAATACATCATTCGCTTCTTGAACTTGTTCAAAAAGCTTGGCTAATGAGTGCAAGTCATGATTCTTGTAAAAATTATCTCTGAAACTGCAGATTGAATACAAGAAAGTGCCTTTGGATCCCTGGTAATTAGCTCATCATACATTTTGATTACTGTAAATCTCCTAGTGTTGTAATGTAAAAGTTGAAGCTTGACTCTAGCAAGAAAGGAAGACCTAATAAAATGAAACTTGTCTCAATTATTCATTTTGAAAGAGACTTACATATATATATATATATATAGTGATGTTTAGAGTGTTCTAGACACTTGATTATAGTTGTATTGTTATGTGTTTAACTTTACAAATTGATAATTTTATGTTTTTGCTGTAATTTTTGGTTAGTCTTAAAGTTAAAGCTAAGTAGAACGCAGAAGAGTTTAGATGTTATGAGATTTTGTATAGTTGTAAATAAGCATACAAAGTTAATATTAAGTAGTTATTAATAAAATCAAGTTAAAATCTGTCTCTCCATTATTTCAATTTTGTTTTGACTTTTGGAAAACCCTAATCACCCATTTATCATTCCCTCATTATGTGTTTGACTTGTAGGATTTCATTTTTCTCATCAAGGATCACACCCATGCTTGCGAAATTCAAAATAAAATAAAAATAATGTAAGAGCTAAATTAGTGCGCTTGACCTTTCTGTCATCTGGATTGCAGTCGAGTTCATAGAATTGCAATTAATTATACAAGTTCATGCTATTCTATTGATTTTTTATATCATTTCTGTCATTTGGATCACACGTATCGATACAATTGCAACATAATCAAGGATTTAGGGTGTTGGAATCGAGCAAGTCTTCAATTGTGATGGTGGAAAATGGCTTAGGCAGAGCAGCTCTCCTTCTTGATAGCTTTTGGGAAACTTGTTGCATTGAAGATCTAAATTGGGGATTCACATTCAAGCAAGCCAACGCTAATCTGGCAATTAGAACAACATCGTCTGCTACTCCATTTATAGGTAGCGGAAGGCGTTGATCTAATATGTCTTCTAATAGCATTTGATGTGTTGATGTAGATGCTGATGTAGATGTTGATGCTGCTGCTGAAGGTGAGAAAAGAGATAAGCTCAAATCACCTGGATGACTCCCTATAAGTACTTCCATTGTTACCATACCAAAGCTATAAACATCACATTTTTCACTTAGTGTTGCTGTGTACGCTAGCTCTGCCAAGTAAAAATATGAATCAGCTTTCAAATTACCTTTAGAAATTTCATGCTTTGGAATAACATTATACTACCTGGAGCAGCATATCCAAAAGTTCCAGCAAATGCAGTCTTGTTGGAAGAGTCAGGTTTTAGAATTCGAGCAGTACCGAAGTCTGAGATGTGTGCGCTGTATTCTGAATCCAACAGAATGTTCTTGCTTGATATATCACGGTGGATTATAGCAGGTAAGCAGTCATGGTGCATGTAGGATAACCCATCTGCAATGTCTTTAACATTATTTACCCTCTTATTCCAATCGAACAACATTGCTTCTTCTTCATTTTGTAATGCTTTCTGCAGGTTTCCACCTTCCAAGAATTCATACACCAAAAGCGAGTGATTTTGATGGGAACAAAATCCATAGAGTCTCACAACATTCCGATGCCGAATTTCTGCTAATGCTTGAATCTCACTTGTGAAGCCTTTGAAGTGAATGCTTTCATCATCAGCTGGCGAATGGAGCTTCTTCACAGCAACAATCTGACCTGTCGGTAGTTCAGCTTTGTAGACACTTCCATTTCCTCCAATTCCAATGCAATATCTGGAATCAAACTCCTCTGTTGCTTTAACAATCTCTTCATACACCATTTTACCATCATAGCTCCATATTGCAAATAAATCCCCGTTTCTTGTTTCCTTTGGTATGTCTTCTGCCACTCTACCTTTTCGCCGAAAAGTATAAAATACTGATGCAAGACATATGAGAAACAACAAGCTGGTTAAGGAGATTACAATGATTACAACTAGAAGTTTGCTGTTACTCGTTCGATTTAAATCAATGATCGTTGAGTTGCAAGGCTTCAGACCGTAAACATTTCCACATAAATCTTTGTTATTCCTCAGAGATTCAAATCCAGCCTCTGTGAAGGCCTTGCTTTCAGGAATAGGGCCCTCTAGCTGGTTGTAGGAGATATCAACAGATGTCAAGCTTGACATGCCATCAAATGTTGATGGGATACGACCAGAGAGCTGATTACGGGAGAGGTTCAACTTTTCTAAGCTTTGAAATGATCCAAGCTGAACCGGTATCTTTCCATCAAGGAAATTGTGACTAAGATCAACAACTTGGAGAAATTGCAACGCACTGATCGAGGATGGGATACTGTTTGCAATTTTATTGTTACTGAAATTCAACTCCAACAGACTCACACATCCTCCAATTTCTTCAGGAATTGAGCCATTCAAGTTGTTTGATGCAAGGCTAAGATGCTGCAAACTTGATAAATTTCCAATATCAAAAGGAATGTTACCAGAAAGTTGGTTATCATTTAGCAGAAGTTGAAACGCTAGTTTTGATGAAGTGGAGCGGGCCTTGAACTATTTGGAGAAAGCGGACCCGAAACTGAGATTTTGAAGATAAAACGGGTTGTTGGAAGTTAGCGATTTCGGACCCTAATTTTGTTAGATTCGGCCCATGGCGGACGTGTTTTTTAGCCATCCGAGGTCGTTTAGGGCCTCAAATCGGCCTTTTTGTGTTTTATCGCACTTTTCCTGTTTTGTTGTTTTACTTTTAGGTTTCGGATTAGGTTTTATGTGTCAGCCTATATAAAGGCTCGACCCCCACCTTATGTAGGTCAGTTATCGCTTAATAAAAATTTCAGAGTTTAATCTCTTTCTTCCAATTCTCGTTAGTCTTGCGCGATTCAACGATAGTTAACGGTTTTAAGCTTTGTTCGTGCGCGAACATTCGTTTAGAACGAAAGTCTGTTTATTTCGCTGCATCAAGTTTCAACTGTCCTAATTCAGCAGGAATTTCTCCAGCCAGCTGATTTGAAGACAGATCTAGTATTCGCAATTCAGATGCTTTTCGAAGCTCTGATGGTATCATGCCGGAGATATTATTATGTGAAATTTTCAAGCTCGACAGGTTCTTGCACTGCCCATTCTGAAAGCTCCCCGGTTAAATGATTACCACTCAAATCCATATAGAATAGATGCGGGTATATACCAAAAACTTTTGAGATGTTCCCCAAGAGTTGGTTGTTTTCGAGTCTAATCCTCAACAAACTACTACAATTTCTGATGCTGCTCGGAATCAAACCTGTGAAATGGTTGTCATTGACAATTAAAGTTTGAAGTGGTCCGGCATCACATACCCGTTCTGGTAAATGACCAGTCAGGTCATTATAACTTAACATTAAATTTATCAATTGTGTAAGATTATTCATCTCTGCAGGAATGGAACCATTGAGTTTGTTGAAGAACAACCTTATATCATTAATGGATTCAAGTGCTCCAATATTTGGAGGAATAGAGCCTGATAGCTGATTTTGGTATAGAGCTAGTGCAGTAAGACGAGTCAAGTTTCCAATACTTGAAGGAATAGATCCTGAAAGCTCATTATCAAAAAGACTAAGGGTTGTCAGGTTTGATAAATATCCAATAGAATTAGGGATGGAGCCAATGAGGTTATTATCTGAAAGGTCAAGGTAAATGACTGATTTGAGATTTCCGATTTCCCAAGGAATGGAACCGGAAAGCTTATTCTTATAAAGATAAAGCTGTTGTAGTTTGGTCAAGTTTCCACGGAAGCAGGTATAGGACCTGTGAGATTATTTGTGGACAATTTTACTGCAATAAGAGAATTTAGAAGTCCTATTTCTTGAGGAACAATGCCTGAAAATCTATTTTCGAAAAGGACGAGTGTAGCCAGGTTTGTCAAGTTTCCTATAGAAGCTGGTATTGCGCCAGTGAGATCATTAGTTGAAACTTCAAAGTTTATGAGAGATCTTAACATACCGAATTCAGGAGGAATTGAACCTGAAAGTTTGTTTTTATAGAAATACAGAACGGACAGGCTGCTCAAGTTCCCTATGGAGAAAGGAATCGAACCAGTCAGATTATTGGTATACAAAGCAATCTTATCAAGGGACTTCAACTTTGTAACTTCCACGGGTATGGAGCCAGAAAGTTGATTCTTATACAAGAAAAGGAATAATAGGTTTGTCAAGTTCCCTATGGAAGCAGGGATTGCACTAGTGAGGTAATTGTTTTGCAAAGCAAGGTGAGTCAGAGATGTTAACATTCCTATTTCTTGTGGTATAGAGCCTGAAAGTTGATTGTTATTAAGACTAAGGAGTGTTAAGCTTGTCAAGTTCCGAAAAGAAGGAAGAATAGAACCGGAGATGTTGTTTTGGTAAAGTTGAAGAATGGACAGGTTTGCTAAGTTTGCTAGAGATGGAGGGATGGAACCTGTAAGATTGTTTGAATTCAAATGAAGTTCAGTGAGAGAGCTCAGAAGGCCTATTTCAGATGGAAGATCTCCAATGAATCGATTATTGGACAAGCCAAGATATGTAAGTTTTGAAAGATTAGCAATTTTGGAAGGTATAATTCCATAAAAGAAATTTTGGGAGAGATCAAGAGTAAGAAGATTGGTAAAAGATGAGAAGGTGAAGTCTTGGAGTGTACCCATCAAAGCTGAAGATGAGAGATTTAAATGGATAATACTTCCATGATTATTGCAAGAGATTCCATACCAAACACAAGTATCTTTTTTAGCTGTCCATGAAGAAAGAACAGACTGAGTTTGGTTTTCAAAACTAGCCTTCCAATTCAAGAGTGCAGCAGCTTCCTTTGAAGTGGTTGAAGTTGGAAAGGCAGCAAAAGCAGAGAACACATGGAGGTGGAAGAGAAAAACACAAGCTATTCTTATTAGGAGATGTATTTTCAGCAAGGATGCCATATCTAGACCTGTTCAAAGGCTGCACTTTCTGCTGTCTGAAGATTCAGTGAGTATTGATTGTTATTGTTATTTTCTAAAGCAGTTGACAAATTTATAGTACCAGGAGACTAGCCAATTCAATCACATAAAATCAAAGTCAGGTTTACATGATGTGATTATTGTTTTCTTCATTTTCATTTACCTATTTATTTATATTTCTGTATTTGAACAATCTAGATTTAAAGATCAAGTTTGAAAAATTCAGAACTCATGATTCATGAATGTCTGTTTTACCTTAGGAAGATTAAACTTAAATTAAGTTGCTGTCAAAGCTAGATTAAACTTTTATCTTCAATAATTAAGTTGGAAATACAGTTGACCTGGCAATTGAAATATCAACTAATGCGATTTGATTGGGAATATATACTAGTAACGTCTAAATTCATTTCCATGGGTTCACAAAACTTATATGTGAGTTTCAAACATGTTTAAATATAACCATTCCTTCCATCATTGTTTCTCAAGAAACAAACAAAAAATTTGGAGAAAAATTGGATTTTCTTTTTTGTTCTTGAAGAGCTACAAAGAATGACTAGCAAATTGCAGTTCTCATGAACAATGTTAAACATATTCTGAAAAACTTGCTTATTGTAAACCCGTTTTTAAGTAAAAAGAAGGTTGAACATATTCTCGTGAACACGAGTTCTCGTAACTTTGAGCATAAATAGCCTCTGTAAGAGAGAAGCAAAGAAATAGCTCAGAAAATATAAGAGCAGCTCGAGATAGTTGCGACATAAAACAAGCCATAAGGAAAAGCATATTATTCAGAAGCTCTCCACGGAGCACAAACATACACCCTTCACATGAAGGGTTCATAGGTTTACATAGTTCAGAAAAGTTGACATATCATAACACAAAGAAAACAACACAACATCTCTAGATATCTCCAAGGGTATGATCATACTGATTAAAAATAATAGAAAAATGATAAGATTTCAAGTAAGGAAAAGTCAACACACCTTTTTATTTTAACTCAAAAACATAGTCATAAAGGTTAAAGACAGATTGTTTATATTAAAGATGATAAAGATGGTATGGTGATCCTCACTTCTATATATATGTTTAGTCACAGTTGTAGATCATGCATCTCTATCTGCAATTTGAATTTTAGAGATATATATCTGTATTTGGAACAAGAGAGAATCTGATGGATCAAGTTGGTGTTGAGTTTTCTTGTGTCTACATTTTAAAATGTTAAATCATTTTTTATCTCAACACTTTGGTATTGTTTCTAAATTTGTCTTTGTATATACATTATTGGTTTCTTTCATTCCTTATATTTTGAGATGAGTGCACTCTCTAAGTTCTACTTACAGATCCTTTATCTTTGAATGACTATATCAAGACCGAAGAGACCTCCATCTTATAACCATGTGGATTAAAGAAAATAAGTAGATAGAAATTCGAGATGATTTGTTTTTTTGTTTGGGTTCTGACAATCTGTGTAAAATGTATAAGCACTCTCATCAATTCTTCTTTGATAATATTGAAGATTGAAGATTTGGGTAATAAAATTTATGTTGGTGAGCTGTTGTTTTTTACAATAAAACAACCTGATAATAGAGAGGCCCATAGGCCCATTGGCCCCATACTGATGTAGAGAAAGATCATACTTTCTTCCCTTCTTCTTGCTTTGCCTTTAATGCATTGGTCAATTTCTTGATCTCTTCAACATTTTCTTTTTACGGGTAAATTACATACGTGGTGTACAACCTTTATCCATTTTTACACTTTGGTGTATAACCTTTAATTTTGCACATTGAAGTGTACAACTTTTTGGTGACTTCACACTAAAGTGTACATCAGGTAATTGTGTCCGGTCAATCCGAAGTCAACGCCGACACCTCAGCAATTTAATTTTTCTAAAAATAAAAAATTAATCTAATTAATATAAAATTACTTTTATATCCTTTATAACATTATCTTATTCAACCTCCATCCTTATTTTCTTTTACTCCATTTTCAAAAGTTATTTCTCTCTCTAACTCTCATCTCTCCCATATCTCTCTCCTCCATTTTCTTTTTATAACCATCACTTCTCTCTCTAACTCTTCCATCTCTCTCCATTTCTCTCTCTAACTTTTCCATCTCTCTAATTCTCCATTTCTCCCAAAATTGCTCCACATTTGATGTAGTAGCTGCTACATTTTGGAGAAACTGAACCATATCAATAAACTTAACACACGACATAGAAATCAATGACAACTGTTTCTTCCATGACAACTGTTAACAAAAAATATTACCATATTTTGTTTCTACAGAATCTTTTTCCGTGGTATCTTCTGCGGCAATAAAACAAACACGTAGTCGACAGACTTGAACCCTAAACCTACCATTAACTTAGATTATCTTCCTTTCTCTTACTTTTCTCCCACTTTGCTTTTATTCTCAGTTTGAAAAAAGGTGGGTGATTAAATAATTAATTAATTATTGTATGAATGATATTGCAGGTGGGTTCAAATTAATGACATAAAGAACTTTTGGAAATTTAGTTTGAAGAAGAAACTTATGAAACAAAACTATGAACCTTTGTCCTACTTCAAATTTCCATCCAGTGCAGCAAAATTCAACGGCAACTTGTAGGCTTGAGAGCAATTTCCCATGGCTGCCCATCGATCAAGGCTCTTTCTTTTTGCACCTTTTGATCCATGTAACAATAACAAAACACTATCTGAACTTTAGGAGGTGAGCAAAAAATCTCCCAAAGTGTTTTACAGAGAGAAAGCAAGAGCAGATAGGAGAGATAGAGGAGAGAGAGAGGTTTTAGAGAGAGATCAATGGGAGAGAATGGATTTGAAAAAATAAAATTTAGAGAGAAAAAATATGAAAAAATTAGAATGATAGAACAAGAGAATTCTTTTTATTAAGGGTATAAAAGTAATTTAATAATATGTGTGGACCACTTTTAATTTGTAAGGATTGAAAATTGATGAGATGTCACGTTTACCAAGTGGTTAACAGGGTTGACCGGTCATTTTTACCTGTTGTACACTTTAGTGGGAGGTCATTAGAAGGTTGTACACTTTAATGTGCAAAATTGAAGGTTGTGCACCAAAGTGTAAAAATGGGTAAATGTTGTACACCACGTATGTAATTTACCATTCTTTTTGCACTTCGGAGACTTCTCATGGCTTTAGCTCTGGAGTCAAAGATTCAATCTTTTGTTGACTCTTTCACCTCCTAATGCTTGGGATCCAATGTTATTAGAACCGGACCGGACATCAAATTGGATTGGTGACTGGGTCATGGGTCACTTGGTCGGACCGAATGGCTCCGATTGGTCGAACTGGATGACATAATAAATAAATAATATTTATATATATTAAATATATATAATTAATTTAAAATTATTTTTATAAATTATATATATCCAAAACAAATTATAAACAACTTTTGGTTTGGTATTTTTTGTCAACTTGAGACTTAAATATATAACGGATAAATAGAATTTAGAATAACTTGAAATATATAAACGTATTCTATGACATGCGATTTTTTAATGGTATAGTATAAACTCAAAACGAACAAGTGATGAATGAGAAATTGACGCTTAAAATGAACCACTTGAAACGCTTTAGAAAAAACTAAAAATAAACTAAGCATTCTTATCCCACATAGGAAAGAAATGAGAATATTAACTAGTTTATAAGTAAATGGCTTTCACAAGCCTTTAAGTAATTACTAGGGGAAAAACTCTCTCATGCGCAGGGGTGCAGTCGATCTACCATCAAGTTAGGGGCGCACCCGCACGACGTGGGCGATGCGAATGCCACACCGAAATGAGCTCTCTTAGCCTGGCCTCCTTTTGCTAAATTTATATAGAAACTTTATCTTTTTTATTTTTTCTTAAATTTTAATTTTTTTTAATAGCAGCTCGGTGTGAACCGGTTCCCGGTATAACCACCGGTCGAACCGGTTCACACCGGTTTTCGAAGGGTTGATCAATCCAGTGAAGCTCGGATCGGACTGCCTGCCAGTTTCCAGTCGAACCGGTCCGGTCCGGGCTTGATAACATTGTCGGATCTTCATCTACGTGGAAAATTCAAATGTAAAGGTCAGTAAATGTTCTTTATCGAAACGATGTTACATGAATGTAATAAGGTGAAAATGGTACATTTTCGAGACTCTGTGGTAGGGATGGCAACGGGTAGGGTACATACGGATAGTGTCAATCCCAAACCCTTACCCGTTTATTTTTTAATTACCCGTACCCTTCCCATTATGTTTTACATCCCAATATCCGTCCCATTTAATTCACGGGTATCCGCGGACACCCTTACCCGTTAAAAATCAATAAATAAAACAAAAAATATTATAAATTTAGTAAATCATCGATTTAAAAATTGAACAAATGTCACCTTAATCAATAAAAATAAAGTAACTTAGTTAATGGTCGAAAAACAAAAGGTTGGTATTCAAATCTCACATCTTACATCTAAAACACAATAATATTTTTTAATATATAAAAAAGTTATGACGGGTACCGGGTATCCTGGGGATCTTCCTATACCCGTCCCAGGTAATGGTTTTGATCCCATACCCGTCTCATACCCTTTTATACAGGGTACGGGTAGTCCCATTAGGATCGGGTACTTGCGAATTCTTCGAACAATTAAAAGGAAGCATAAACATGTCACACACATGGTCAGGATTTAACGTATTATTAGACTTGCGAGCTTCGTTGTGTAGCCATTTTTATACTCTTTCATGATGTCATTCAGGAATTTAAGAGTACCGAGGGATAAATGAGGATGGCTTGCTCGATCCCTTTAAAAAGGTGTTTCTCTTGCAAGTTTAAGGGGACATGAGCAGCATTAATTTTAAGAGGTTCAGGTAGTACATCCTCTAACCACAAGCCCGGAAGAAGCCATGTCATGAATAATTTGATGTCTTTACTCTTGTTAAGCTTGTCTCTCTAGTCTCAAAGCAGTTTCCATCCCCTTCCTTTGTTTCTCCTGCAGCACTCTCCACATCAACCTTTCTGGTGCATTTGAAATAATCGATACATCAACATCACCAAGCGTCCTTATATATACTTCTATGATCACCTAGATAATAACACAAACAATTTTTTTTCTAGATAATCTAATGCAATGCACTCAGCAATTCTGATGTACTCTTCTTCACCATCAGCGGTCTCTGCATAGAAACAACGATCTATTCATTTAAAACATACTTTTTGCACCTTCTTCATGATTTCAATCAACATATTTTCTATAACTAGTTGGTGCGGATGATTGTGCTATTTGTTGTAAGAAATAGTTATACATTTGTTCATCTATTTCGTGCCATATATTTCTAACATCATTCATTCTACTTTTAAAAAAAAGTTGTACTCATCCTTAGATGATATTCATGCTTTGAGATTATGAAAAAAAAGTGAGGTATACAATAACAATAAGTGATAAATAGATTTTTTTTTTGAAACGAAAATGGTTGAAATGGTTGAATTTATAGTTGAAAAATAGTACAATTTCATTAAAAATTTGACAATTTTCTTTAGGAAAAAGTGTAAAAATAAACCTTGTGATTCAGGCCATTTTTAAACATAAAAGATGTGGTTTAAAAGTTGATAAATAGGTACATTGTGGTTGATTTCGTTAGCAAACACAATAACGATGTTAAAAAAAAATCAAATGATAATCAAAGTCAAAAGACAAAGAGTTATTTTGGTTTTTATATTTATTTATTTTATAAAACATTCTCCCAATACTGTACGAAATTTCTTTAAAAACCATAAACAGTACGTGAAATTGAAACAAAATCGAGTAATGAAGACTAAACAATGAAAATTTTCAGCCACTTACCAAATAAACACCCAAAAGCATAACACACTTAAATAGAATAGAATGATATGACAAAGTGAAATCTATAGCCCTATAGAGCTCAAGAAAAGAAGAAACAAGAAAAAAATTGAATAATAAGAAGCTGAATTAATAGAACGAAACGCAAAATTACTTGGTTGACATATTTTCTGCATTACTCAACCATAAAGCTAATCATAGAAAGTGAAAATGAAGGATTACCTTAAGACATTCAGAAAAAATCTTGCTCATTTACCTCCTAATGCTTCACAGTGGTTGGAGTCGAAGTCGAAGTCAGTTTGGACTGTGTTTGCTAATGGAATCAACCACAAGAGTCCGGGGAGGGGTCCCACCATCAATTTTAACATTCAGTTCTGAATTAATTTTCTTAAGCAATGGATCCATCTCCTCATTCAATTGTAGATGAAAGTTTCCCTAATTTTCCCATTCAACACCATTCATGTGGGTTCATGGCCTAGTGCTTGTCCAACCTAAACTTGGTAAGTAGAATTCTTCTCCCTATCATCAGTAGGCGGCGTGCTAAAACTCTCCCTCGCCTCACCTTGCCTTCACAAGGACTCTTAAGTAGGATGATTTGGATTGGCATCATCACTCCTCTCCTCCAAATAGAACATGACGGGATATAGCAAATGGAATATTTTATCACATCTACTTCATAACACCTTTTCATATTGGAATTTAATGGTAAGATGAGGTGCCTACCTGACTTTTAAATTATATAATTAATTTGGGAGTTGGTTTGATGATATCATAATCCAACTAGATTAAATTACATTTAAATAACAACATAGGTATGGTATATGGCCATGGGGAAAATTTTAGGGTATTCCTGGAGTAATACTCCCTACCAATCAATCCATGACACGTGTATATATATTTCTCTTTCCACCAATCATGCCCATGTAGTGGGATTCAAAAACGATTTTGATTGGCCGGGAGTATTACTCCCGGTGTACTGTAAAATTTCTCATGGCGTAGAGAGGAATCCTTTCCCATGCTATAAAACCAGAAAAACATAAACACTATAGCTGCTGCACTTGTTATTTACTAGAATGAACATAATATCAGGCATCTCTCAACCTTTCAAGGTTCATAGACGTGAACCGGAAATTATCCGTCCTGCGAAGGCCACACCACATGAGGTGAAGGCATTGTCAGACATAGATGACTAAGATGGTCTGAGATTTCATCTTCCTATAATCCATGTCTATCCACACAATCCCTCAATGGAAGGAGTAGACCCTGTTGATTTAATCAGACATGCAATTTCTAAAACACTTGTATTTTACTATCCTTTTGCTGGTAGGCTTAGAGAAGTTGGTCCTACTCGCAAGCTTGTAGTGGAATGTTCCGGTGAAGGTGTATTGTTTATTGAAGCTGATGCTGATACTACTCTTCATCAATCTCTCAATTCACTTATCCCTCCGTCTCCTTACTTGGAGGACCTCCTTTTTAATGTCTCTGGCTCTGATGGAGTGCTCAACTCCCCTTTGTTGCTTATTCAGGTATTTAATGAATTTTATTTGGAGGAAAGTAGAAAAAAAAAATACACTCAGTCGTTGGTTCAATTTTCAAAGATAGTTTTCGTAGATTAAAAGTTTGCAAATAGGGTTTATGTGCTTTATAAAATTGGTGTTAAAGTTAGTGTTTAGTTAATTTGTAAGATCATACATGGTATTTTGGTTAATTTGCAAAGTCAATATTTTCAATTACTCTAAGTCGCTATCTTTTAGCGTGATAATAATTTTTAGTAAGATGAGTATGTGTTTTACATGCTTCAATCTCAGATGTCATTCACATATGCTAATAAAAGCTATTATTGAACTTTAACTAGGCTTTGTTTAAAATGGTTCCTTGACAGGTAACACGTCTTAAATGTGGAGGTTTTGTTTTGGCTCTAAGTTTCAACCACACAATGTGCGACGGGCCTGGGTTAGTTCAATTCATGACGGCTATGGGAGAAATTGCAAAAGGGAAACAAGTTCCTTCTATTGTACCTATATGGGAAAGACATGTTCTTAGTGCTAGAAATCCACCAAACCTAACATGTTTTCACCCAGAATATGAAAACAATCTAACAATTCCTCTTCAACTAAAGAATGATTTAGTCCAAAGAGCTTTCTTTTTTGAATCCAAACAACTTTCTAACATAAAAAAATCCAATATGCTTCCTTGTTCTACTTTTGAAATATTAACAGCATATATGTGGAAATGTCGTACCATTTCACTTCAATCAAACCCATCCCAAATTATGCGTATGATGTGTGTTGTTAATGTTCGTAAACGATTCAACCCTCCTTTATTACCGCAAGGCCATTATGGGAATGGTTTCTTACTTTCCACAGTTATATCAACCACCCATGATCTAGTTCGGAATCCATTGGATTATGCATTGGGGTTAATAAAAAAAGCTAAAGAAAATGTAAGTAGAGAATACGTGCAATCTGCAATGGATAATCTAGTGAGTAAAGGAAGACCTTTGTTTCATGTGGAAGGGACTTACATAATGTCTGATAATATGAAATTAGGATATGGAGAAGTGGATTATGGGTGGGGAAATGCTATTTATGGTGGTCCTGCTAGAGCTATTTCAACAATGGGAAGCTATTTGGTTCCTTATCAAAACAACAATGGAGAAAATGGAATTCTAGTGTCTCTTTGTTTGCCCATCCAAGCCATGTGTAGGTTCACTAAGGAGTTGAAGAATATGTTGAAGGACAACTCCCCAAAATCCTCAGCTTGATGCGCTTGTTCTGTTGGTCAACTTTATAGCATATTCTGGATCAGAGAGGTATATATCTATTGGAAGTATAAACTTATATTTATTAAAGTCTTAATTATTATATGGAATTATAAAAGTTGTATTGTTTCTTAAGACTCATTTGTATTCCTTAAGAGTTGTGTTGTTTCTTAAGAGTCATATGTATTTCCTAAGATTTGTGTTGTTTATTAAGAGTCATCTATATTTCCTAATAGTTGTGTTGTTTCTTAAGAGTCTTATTTGGAATCTATATACACCTATGAATAGAAGAAGTATTGGAAGAGAATTTTCCAACAATTACACTCTTACTTTGTACTTGTAAAACTTTATCCATTGATCCAACAATCTGGTATAAGAGCTTGAAAATTCTGAATGAAGGAGTTATAATCGATTGAGGAGTTCTTTACTAAAATTTTAGCAATTGTCAATCAGTTGAAGAGATATGGAGAGACATTGAGGATGTTCTTATGGTAGAAAAAATTCTTCATTCCTAGACTCTAAAATTTGACTATAACTGCTATTAAAGAATCAAAGGATCTGGAGACTATGTCTGTAGATCAACTCTTGGGTTCATCACAAATCCATGAAAGATCTAGTGTGACATTAAATAATGAGTTAAATAACAGATGACCAGTCTGTTTAAATTTTTATATTGGCAGGAGTACAATCGATATTGTTTGGCAATGTAAAAGGTAAAAAATTGCATAGTTACAAACGTTAGGGTAAATCTGCACTTATCCAAGGAATCCAAATTGTATTTGTTGACGAGGATAGCCAAAGAAAATGGGGGTTGATGAAGATACACGTAAAAGTGATATTTCTACCTTAAAATAATTGAGAACTACCTTTTCCCATTTTATACCAAAAAAACTCAAACACTATAATTGCACCTACTATTTACTAGAACGTATCATGCATCTTTCAACATTTTAAGGTTCACAGACATGACCCTGAACTTGTCCATCAAACGAATCCCACACCTCATGAGTTAAAGGCATTATCAGACATAAATGACCAAGATGGTCTCAAATTTCATCTTCAAATATCATCCATGCCTATCCACACTGTTAGAATTTCAGATTTAATAAAAGAGAATGAATGAGATGATTTGATAACAACTCAATTTGTTGTGAAAAGCTTCAATATTATTGATCTGATACTGAGTTTAAATACAGCAGGAACAGTTACAGAATAACTATTGAATAACCACTTCCTACAAATCAGAGAACTAATAACCACTTGAGCAACTGACTAAATCAAACGTAAGAAAAATAACAGGAGAAGATATTCTAAACTGAATACAAAAATAATGCAGCAGTCACTAAAGCATAAATTTAACACTCCTCCTTGCTTTGGTTGCTGCAAACTCCAACTTTTCTCTAAGGAACTCAAACTTGCTCTTTGGCAATGGCTTGGTGAATATGTCTGCCAGTTGGAGATCAGTCTGGCAAGACTTCAACTTAACAGATCCTTCCTGAACAACTTGATATTAAAATGTTTTGTTTTCCGATGAAATACAAGATTATTTGAGATGGCAATAGCAACTTGATTATCTACAAACACTTCTGTGCTTTCTTTTTGTTCCAATTTTAGATCAATCAGCAACTTTCTAAGCCACAAAGCTATACAGTTGCTGCTATGAACTCTGCCTCACCAGTTGATTGTGCAACTATCTCCTGCTTCTTGCAACACCAAGAAAACATCTCGGATCCCAAATTAAAACAATAACTATAAGTGTTCTTCATATCTTCAGAACCACCATGATCACTATCAGAATATCCCTGCAAAACACAGTTCTGACTTGCACAAAACTTAACTCCAAAATCAAGTGTTCCTTTGACATATCTCATCACTCTTTTTGTAGTGGTAAGATGAGTTTCAGTTGCAAAATGACAAAATCTTGATAATACACTTACAACATGCAAAATATCAGGTCTAATTGCTGTTAAATACATTAGACAACCAACCATTCTTCTATAAAGAGTCTCATCCACCTTTTCAGCTTCATCACCCTTGCTAAACTTCTGGGTTGTACACATTGGAGTGGGCATTTCCGTGCAATCTTCCATTTTGAATTTTTTTAGAACCTCCCTTGCATACTTCTTTTGATAGACAAAAATTTTGTTTTGATTTTGCTTCACTTCCATTCCAGGAAAGTAAGACATCTCTCCCAAATTAGTCATCTCAAAACTTTTTTGCATATCATGTTTAAATTCTTCAACAAGACTGACATTGCTACCTGTAACTAACAAGTCATCAGCATACAAAGGAAGTCTTATTTGCTTCCCTTGATGACAAGCTATGCAATCTGGAATTTCAGATTCAAGGTGTGGTAATCCTTGAACTAGCTCTTTTCTTTGCAAATTCACAACAGCAGCATGATTGAAATGCCCAAGTCTTTTGTGCCAGACTTCTGAATTAATTTGTGTTGCAGTAAAAACTATATGCTTCTCCTTCAATGGATTCAATGCAAAGCTCTTGCCTTTCATCTTCACTTTGAACACGTCTTTGTCCACTAAATCCTTTATGATGCAGTGATTTGTTTTAAATAAAACTTTGAAACCCTTCTCAAGAAGTTGGCCAACACTCAACAAATTCTGACTTATGTTAGGCACAAGTAATACATCTTTGATTATTTTTGTACCTGAAGTGCTCTTAATAGCCACTGTACCTTTTCCCTTCACTGGAATGTATTCTCCATTTCCAATTTTGACTTTGGAAACTGCTGATGTATCTAGCTCTTTGAATAAAGCACGATCATAAGTCATATGGTTCGTACATCCACTATCTATAAGCCAATTATCACTTGAATTTCGAGCAGCAAAACATGAAGCCACAAAAAGATACTCCTCTTCTTCTTGAACAGCAACTTGAGCAACATTTTTCTGTTGGGCATTAACTTGAGTTTCTGACTTTTGTTGAGTGTTGCTTTTGCAGATCTTTTGATGATGTCCCATCTGTTGACACTTCTCACATTGTTGATCTGGTCTTCTCCAACTTTTAAAAGGTGGATGACCTTTCTTCCCACAATGATGACAAGGAGGAAAGTCAGATTTAGTTCTTCCATTGGTGTTAGAAGAATAAAAAACTTCCTTCTTATTCTTCTTGTATTTCTTCCCTTTTTCTCCTTGACTGGCTTGATCTTTTGCAAATAATGCACCTTCAACAAAATTCTCAGACCTCAAAAGTCTCCTCTACTCTTGTGCCTGTAAAGCATTCAACAACTCTGCCAAACTAATTTTTGACAGATCCTTAGTGTTTTCCAGAGAAGAAATGGTTGCCTCAAACCTTTCAGGAACAATCACAAAAAGCTTTTGAACTAATCTAGAATCAGGAAATTCAATACCCAGTAATCTTACTTTGTTAGCAATGCTAAGCAATTTCTCTGAATACTCTTTGACAGTTTCTGAATCCTTCATCTTTTGAAATTCAAATTCTCTGATTAAGTTAAGAGCCTTCATTCCTTTGATCTTCTCATCTCATTCAAATTCCTTCTTCAAGAAATTCCAAACTTCAAAAGCTGATTTCATTGTCATGATTCTGATAAAGATACCAAATGAGACTACAACAAATAACGTAGCTCTGGCCTTCGACTTTCCTGATTTCTTCTCCTTGTGATTTTTGATCTGTGCCATAGTTGGATTCTCGGACAATAGAGGAACTTCGTAGTCCTCTCCAATAGCTTCCCAGAGATCATTAGCCTCTAGATGTGCCTCCATCCTTGCTGCCCAAATATGATGGCCTTCACCGTTGAAAACAGGTGGTGCTAATGCAGTAAATGGAGTTTCTGATGAATCCATAAAAGAATAAGAGAAAAAGAAATAATAACAAATTCACAAGTCCCTCAAGAAGAATGCTCTGATACCAATTTGTTGGACTTTCAGATTTAATAAAAGAGAATGAATGAGATGATTTGATAACAACTCAATTTGTTGTGAAAAGCTTCAATATTATTGATCTGATACTGAGTTTAAATACAACAGGAACAGTTACAAAATAAATGTTGAACAACCACTTCCTACAAATCAGAGAACTAATAACCACTTAGCAACCGACTAAATCAAATGTAAGAAAAATAACAGGAGAAGATATTCTAAACTGAATACAAAAATAATGTAGCAGTTACTAAAGCATAAATTCAACACACACAATTGCCCAATGGAAGCAGTTGATTAGGCATGCATATTCTAAAACACTTGAATTTTACATTTGGATCCTCACCCCTCAAAAGTAGTAAGCTTTATACATTTCCAAATCATCCAAATCAAGTTTATAATTACAGTGAACTAAGCCTTTATTTGGGAGTTGGGAGGTTAATTGAGGTGAGAGTTAGAGGAGGTGATGGAATGGGAAATGATACAAACCTGGGAACCAATGATATGATTTAAACATTGTTGAAACACTAATATAACAAGTTATTGGTCCCGTGTAACGTGACAGTATTAGTTCCAAGGGGGGGCTTAGGAACTATTATAAACTTTTTATATTAATGCTGACTTATTTTAAGTTTAAGACTTTAACTCAGTCGTTAGGTCAGCACAGCTGAGTAGAATTGAGACAACTTTAGTCAACTGCTGACTAGAGCTATTTCTACCGTGAGTTAGGAAGCAACACTTGTGTCAATTTCCAACTCAGCATTCAGATTACTCAACTCAGCATTCAGATTACTCAACTCAGCATATACAAGTTATTGTTTTGCTGATTAGTATTTAGCAAGCAATATATATGTATAAAGAGATAAAGGGTTAGAAGTTACTCAGCAGACTTATCCTGGTTCGGCCTCTCCACCTACGTCCAGTCCCCGGAAATCCTTCTGAGCTTTTTGAATCCTCTACTGAGCTCTTTAAAGGTAGAGCACAAACCGTTTACAATAGAAACTGAGTATGCAAGAGTACCTTCCTCTATTCCTCTACTCAATCCTATCTCTACCACTGAGTACTATAACCGAGTACTCAACCTCTCTTTTCTAACCTTTTACAAATGATACAATAGTTGTTCTTAGTGAAACAAAGAATACTTTAGATGACTCAGTCACTCTAGACTTTTACACAAGAATAGGAGTTAGTGTAAGAGCTTGCTTTTTCTTTTCAAGACAGAGCTTCTATTTTGTACTTTATCAATGAATTGACTTATAAAGATCTGCTCAATAATTCAAGTGTTGAAGTGGCCTTTTTATAGTGATGTCTGAGGTATTAATTATTTGCATCCCGACATAGCCGTTGTGGGAACACATTCTTCTTTCGTCATCACTTGGTCAACACTCAGTGCTGCAGGCCAATCATGTCTTCTGTCTTCGTCAGGCGCCAGGTTTGTCTTTTTGTTGACGTCAGATGGTCCATGCTCCTTCTCGAAAAGTCTCCCCGACAGATTTCTGTAGCTTCTGAATTTTTTAGAAATGGGCAGACTTTGTCTTCCAAGTTGACCGATCATTGATGCTGGCCTGACGATCACTTAGCTTGACTCAGCGGCTTCGCCTTCAAGCTTTTAAAGAAGACTTTTCTTTTCAAAGCCGAGTTGCACTTTACTCAGCTTCGGCTGTGTGGCTTTCATCAGCTGACTTGGTCCTGACTTTCTCTTATAGATTTTTAGTTTCTATTCTTATGAATCAACTTACTCAACATTGAACAAACACATTAGTACAATTAAATCAAAGCAATTAAATTTAATTGGAATATTTTTATCATGGAGATTTTTTACTTAAATAATTTTATCAAATCAAAATCATGTGGAAAAGTGTTTCAACACAAGTCTCGTGGTGTCTATTTGGAGCTCTCGAGGAATGATATATATTCCAACAAAAATTGGTATATAGTTTATAATTTATCCTTGTAAATGGACATCGAGGAATGATATAAATTCCAACAAAAATTCACATGTCTTGTGTTGGTAACGGGCTCTGAATTAGGTGCCAAATGATCAAGGAAAGTGATAGAGGTAGATAAATTCGCCAAATAGCAGCGAATTAGTTCCAGTTTGCAGCTCTCGGGCACAACATGTTATAAAATAGTAAACAACCAAGAACTGGTGTGAATCAAAACATAGAAGTCAATAGGTTCTAGCCCATGCTTCACTGCCAAAATACATGGTTGAGTTTTTGACAATGTTATCAGAACTGGACCGGATATCAAACCAGATTTATAATTGGGTCAAGGGTCACTTGGTTCAACCAAATAACTCGGATTGGTTGGCCGGATGACGTAATAAACAATTATATATATTATATTATTTATTTATATTTTTTGAAGAAATATTATATATAATTTAAAATTATATATCTATATTCGTAAACAAATACTAATATTTATATACACAAAATCTAAAATTATATATGCATAGGAGACTTAAAAGGTACAAGTCAATGTCTGCACTTTTTTTTCTCTTTGCTTTTTTCAATTAAATGACTCATCTCTCCCCGATACTTATTAGCCACACACTTGTCTCCTCCATTGCTACTTTTACCACTGAAACCTAAATAACTTCTTCCATAATATCAAAAGAGAAAAAAGGAATAAAAAAACTCAGCAACCAATGAGCAACCGATGAAAAATGAGAAGATGACAGTCTACAAGTCGAAGAAGGAGAGGATAGCTATATGTTTCTATCTTTTTTCTTCTGAAAGAAAAGAGTTTTTTGAGAGATGGTTTCTTCCTGTTTAGATCTGTTTTGGTTGGTTGCTTCCATTATTTCTTTAGATCTGTAAAAATAACTAGGTTTTTTTTTCTTTTTAAAAAACCGGGGTCATACTAGTTTTCAGCCAGACCGCCGGTTTCCGGTTTGACCCCGGTTCTATCCGGTTTTTTTGTATATGCAAAACCCGCTGCCATCCAGACCAGATACTTGGCCGGTTTCCAGTTCGACCGGTTGAGCCGGTCCGGTCCGGATTTAATAACGTTGGTTTTAATTCTGGAAGATTAAGCTACATCTTTATAAAAGTTGATTAGAGGTCGACCAAAATTTAGTTAGGCTCTGGCGAGAATACAAATTAATTTGATAAGCAATGGTCGGATTAACCCAGATGTCTGTCTAGAAATTCAAATTAGTAGAAGCTCCAATCCACCAAAAGGAATCAACCCTCAACTTGAATATGTTAATTCAACCAAAGACCAAATTGTCGAATTAAAAATTGAAGGTTTTAGAACTCTAGAGCGAGCCAAAAATTTAGACTTCCGCAGCTCAATAAAGGTTCCCTAGTAAACAAACTCCATGCCATTTTACCAAGGAGGGTTGTTGTCCTAAAATGTGAACACTAACAAGTGCACTAGGTACGAGTAATATAATGACAAGTAAGATATCGTCTCTATGAGGGTAGAACAAGCACAACTAAACACTTATAAAGATGAGTATAGCCAAGTTTAAAGAGTAACCAATCGCTTAAGTTGAGTTGTGGTGTGGTTTAACACGATGAAATATTAAAGCAAGCAAAGAAAATGAATTTGACTTCAGATGTGAAAGGAACAGGCATACAGCATGCACAAAAATAACAGAGAACATGCATTTCACTCCTTGTTCATTAAGTAGAAACAGCTTTGGCTTAAAGTATCTTTGACGAAAATCGGTTGAGTCAGGTCTCCCTTGTTCCCAACGTTCTTTAAAAACAATAAAAATAAGTCTCATTGAGATTAATATATCTTTAAGCTTTAAGAACAGGAAAGCATTTAATTTGAACAATTAAAACCCTTAACATTTAATTAATTACGTCTCCGTTTCATAATTAAATGTGCTCAATGAAAGTTCAACTTTGCAAATAGAGTCTCCTCGTAATTGCTCTGCTAAAAAATAGGTTAGCTAATCCTATTTAGCGTTAATTACTCATTGAACAGCCAAGCCAAATGTACTTAATGAGTTTAGAGAGAAGTTAACCTGCCATTTTACCTATTTCCGCCCAGCTGCATACCTGTTTATGGAACTACTCACTCATGATTGAATGAGGCAAGACAAAATTATAATGAAGAAAGGAACAGATCATTCAAATACATAAAACAAAATTACAAACTAAGGTTCAGATCCAAGAATCTGAATGATCAAAAGTACAAAATGAGGGCACTTTAAATAGCCCAAAATTTTCCTGGAAATGATTGTTCAAGATAAATTAAAATAAAGAAGATATGGTCTAGCAGACTGTTCTAACAGTCAGGAACAGTCTGCAGCACAACAGTCAGCCCATGCTTCATCATTTCTTATGTGAGGAATGGTTGTTCTGCCTCCAGCATTAATTTCTTCTTCAGGAAAGGTCCTCAATGATTTTGGACTTCATGATTGATCTACAAAATTTCGGATGCATGCCGCACCCTTCGGTTTCTTGTTCTCGCCCTTGTTCTACTTTTTCCGCGCTCCTTTCTTGCCTGTTCACCGTGTGGATTCTACTACCGAATAGGCAGCTGCTTTGTCACAAGCAATCTATACAAAAAGTGTATATTATTAGAACGATTTACTCAATCATTGTTTTTTATGCCCTAAATTGTCACGAATAATATACATATTTTTCACTCATCAAGGGTCTTATTAAACGCAATAATAAGATTCTTCACACCAACCCGCCACTTTTCAAACTTTGACAGGAAATATGCCAAGGCACATTTACATGCTTTTCAGAACCACTTTTAAATCTCTTTGACTTTTTTCTAAAGGAAAAGTTTATTACTTTGCTTAGAGGTCATAAATTCCCAACAAAAGAGGAGCCAATCAGGAAAACATACTACAAGTTTCATGATTCGTGAAATCATACGATCAACAATTGTTAGAGCTTTAAGAACGATGTTTAGGAGAGGATCAACAATGGAATCCTTAAATTCCCAAAGAAAAAGGAAGTGGTGTTGGTAGATGAAGATCCTTTTCCCATGTGGTGACTATGGACATGGTGGAAGCAGATATGCGAGATGTCATCAACAGGAAGAAAAGAGATCTCCATCTAAAACTTACAATGCCCAGGAAGGAGAAAGGTAGAAATTATCATACATAGATCCCCAAGGAGTACCTTATAGATCCCGAGGAACTTCAAGCTAACACTAGCGGGCAAATGGGGTATAAGTAAAAAATCTAGGTAGACGTGAAGAGCATCGAAAGAAATCATTATGAACAAAGAGTTAAGGGAGGGAGGGATAAAAAAAACCTCCAAAAAGTGAATTTCATTGAGATAAGTTTCCCTCAACATCCAATCAAAGGAGACCTTGCTCTGTGGTGTGCCTCCAACAGAAAATTCTGGTAATTGGTGCTGCGTGGTATGCCATAAATTGATTTTGAATCTCTTACAAGAACACATAAGAGAAGGATCCAACACAAAAGAGCAGTAGCTGAAAGGGACCATGATGAGTAAGAGGAAGTAGGGGAACCAATGGAAAAGGAAGAGGTGAAAATCGGTGAGCTAGAGGAAACATTTTCACAAAAGAAGCCAGAGGAAATCATTCAAAAGGTGCAAATAGGTGATCTGGTAATACCTATTAGATTACAACAATCTTAGTGATATTGCCAACATATTTCTTAGGAACTTCAAACAATGATCACATTGAAAAAGAGATGAATTCACCTATTCCTGAGAAGAAAGATTCATTCAATAGTAGGGTCACTATTCAATCAATTGGGCCAGGAGAACCAAAACGAGTTGTTTGTTTTTAACCAAAACACATAAGGCCATTTTACATCGAGGCCAACCTAAATGACAAGTCGGTATCAAAAGTGTTGATCGATAATGGTTCTACGGTGAATATCATACCATCAAGGCCCATCTAAATAGGAATTCTTGGGCACGCGGAGGGAACCCGACTTTCTCGGTTCCTTTTCCTAATCAAACACAAAGTTAGTTTTCTTCTAATTAGACTAAGATACTCACTCTTATATAAAAGGGTTCAACTCTCTTTATAAAAGATACATTATTTTTTAAAGCTTGACTCTTTAAATTCTGTGTTTATTTTCTCTCTCAAAAACCTGAGCTCATTTGGACCTCGGAGTACATTTCATCGGGAATCCGGCCAAACCTTTCTTTTGTTTCCCTAACTGGATCTATATATAACTTAATTAGCAAAATCTTGCACTCTGCCATCAAGAAACCACGAAGGAGCCATGTTAAAGAATTGTAGGGCGGATACGAATTGTGCAAGATAGAAGGATAAGATATAATCTAATTATTTTTTGTTCTTTTAGAGCTATTCTCAGGTCAATGATATAATTAAGAATTAAGAATGTGAGGCGGGAAAAGAATGCACTAAATAAAGGATGTACAGAGGTCCAAAGCTATGGACATTATAGACCCTGTTGAGTTAGGCATGCATTTTCTAAAACACTCTTTATTACATATATTAATATCTATATTTTCCTTTGACATTGGAGGATGCTTCACTATATGCTCTAAAGTTTTGTCAGTTCCAGAAAGAATTGTATCATCTTCCTTCCATCATTGCTCTAATATCCAGATATGAGAAATTTTGTTATTTCCTTTCTACCGTTTTCAATATTAAGGAATTGGTAAAATTAAAAAGACCATTTAATGCAAAATTGATTGTTGGCATCATCTTAAGAAATTTCTAGTTATTGTGAATGCAATTAAGGATGTGCATAATGGTATTGTATCAATGGGATTGTTGACCAGTTTTGTTATTTTATGCAAAGAGCACAATAGTTGAAGCTATATATAAGAGCCTATTCATCCATAACATCTAGGTCCCGTTTGTTTTACCTACTGTTTGTTGTTGCTGTTTGTTGTTTGCTGTTGCTGTTACGGTTTGCTGTTTGCTGTTGGAAAAAGCTGTTTTTCAAAAGATTCTTTGCTTTTGTAAAAGGTTGCTTTTCGGATGTAAAAGGTAAACAGGAGATCACTAATCAAACACCTAATACTGCTTTTCAGATGTAAAAGGTAAACAGGAGGTCCCTAATCAAACACTTAAAACTTTTCATTTTGAAGTGAAAAGGCAAAAGAAGTATGAAAAGAAGCAACCAAACACCCTTAGAGAGTTGAGTTTGAAACTAAAAAATCATCTAGGGCTCAGCTTCATGATTTAAACATATAGTGAGAAAAGAAAAAAAGAAAAGAAGTACAGTTGATGGAGAGAGTGAAAAATTAATTATGACTAGAAGAAGAAGAAGACAAGGCTGACAAGGCAGACAAGGTGAGAGATGGAGACAGTGAAAAATTAATGACAAAGTAATTGTTGGTTGAGGGGGTAGTCCAGGATTCCTCTAACTTTTCTCAACTTATTTTTGGAGTCTACAAGTTATCACATGCCATTGGCATGATGCCAATGCTATAATGTGCAGATGAGTTAAGAATTAAGAAAGCCATGGGAAAATAACAAAAATGAACTTAATAAAGAACGTACAGTGGTCCAAAGATACGAACATTATTTAAAACCTCAATCACTACCACTTCAAATATCAGACATGAACCTGATGATAATGAGCATCCCTGAGCCTAGCCTAGACAGGAACAGAGATGATCAAATTATAACAATATATAGTACTAAAGGTTTTAAAAGTTTTAAACTATCCTTGATTAAATTAAAAAATATATACTTTGATTAAAAACATTGTTATCATATTCTTTACAAATTAAAAACGTTGGCATTAGATTAAATTTAAAAAAAATATATGCTTGATTAAAAACATAGGTATTAGTTACCAAATTTTCTAATAAAAATATTGAACATCCATTCCCTAATTTATCTCATAGTCTTTCCATAATTATCCCTCCTACTCATCAATTCTAACGAAATTTCTAATTTATCTCTTCCTCTTTAATCATACTCAAATCCCAAAGAATATTGAACAGGAATATTATCCTTCATCTTCAGTTAATCTTCAATTCATCAGCTATATAATCAATTTTGTTCTCCCCATTGTGAAACTTCCAATTGCTAATAACTTTTTTTTTTGTCTCTGAAAAACTCTATCGGATTCTGTTATATTTGGTCTTAAGAGGCAATTTGGGAGAAACGCATCAAAATCTTCCAATTTCAAGAACTTAGCCCCTAAAGCCCGTTAAGTGAGATACTTTTCAGATTTGGTTTTCCATTTTTCTGCTATCAGAAAAACATAAAATCTATTAGAACTATTTCATAATTTATTAAATTTGAGAATTGTGTATCTAGAAATACTCATAGACATCATTTTGTATAAGGGTACTTAAAGCAATATAAAATGTTTTTATTAGATCGTTTGTTAAATGTAACAAAAAAAAAAGGGATAAGATAAAACAGTTTTATATATTATGTCAAATTGTTTATAACTATTTTAATATCATAGTAAACATCTTATTTAGACACTTTCTTTTGTGATTCACTTTGTATTGGGTAAACTTAAATATTAATGTTAAATTTGGGACATATAATTGATTTATGAAAGGGCAATGACATTAAATAACGAGTCAAATAACAGTAGATATGTTTCTTTAAATTTTTTGTTTGGTACAAGTAAAGTCGTTCTTGTTTGGCAACATTAAAAATAAAATTACACAATTTCATATATTAGAAGTAAATCTGCATTTATAAGTATTTTTACAACTTGAGGAATCCAATTTGTATTTGTTGACAAGGATAGCCAATGCAAATTAGGGCTGGTGAAGATTGAGTCCATTTGTACAAGTGTGATATAGCTGCACTTGGATTTACTAGAATGGTGGATATAGCATGCATCTCTCAACTTAAATGATGCAATTTTTAGGTGTTTTGTGTTCGGGTGTGAAACCTACCCTAATGATTTCCCTTCCTTCACACTTAAGTTTAGGAAACGACTTCATTTCATATTTATAAACACAAAACACCTAAAAATTTCCCATCTGCTATTCTCTTATGTTCTTGTGAGATTGTCATAAAGCTTACTTTCTTCTCCTTCCGTATCCCCTCACTTCAACCATTAAGTTTCGTTTTCAAAAACGGATTTGCCAATTTCCCTGCGAGAAAGACCAAACTCATCCTTTGTAACTAAGACCATCAATTGTACCTTAATGAAACCACCAAACTAATTCTCTGTAACTAAGACCATCAAATGCATTGTTCTAGCCCTCTATTTGGCTCTCAATTCCAGCCCACTATTGTACATGATCCGGCAGAGTTGTTCAATGTTCTACCAGATATTCTCTAAACAATTATGTCTTAGTGACCGACGGAAGAGAATTAGAAAGCTTTGCAGAAACCATGAATGATGAACACAAGCACAAGTGGATTGAGGCCATGCAAGACAAGATGAAATCCTTTCATGAGAATAAAACTTTTGAGCTGAACGAGAAAGCTAACTCACAAGCAAGATTTTGATGAGATTTTCTCTCCGGTGGTTATTTTAGTACGATTTTAGAGATTATTTCGTGCCTTTTTATTTGTTTTAATATTAATTTATCTCTATTTTGTCAATTTTAAGTTTTTAATACTTTTTTTAGCATTTTGTCAATATTCTTAACTTTTATCAAGTATTTTGCCAATTTTAATAAATTTGTTTTTCATATTTTGTTTTGACCTTAATCTGTACCCAAAATTAAGAAATTAACTTACCAAAAAATCAATTTTGACTTGGTAATTAAAAAGGATTTTTTGTAAAATAATTAATTAATTTTGGATAATTATCTAATGATATTGTATGAGATTATGTGCAAATTTTTAGAGATTCAAAGTGCAGATTTTTAAGGTTTAGAATCAGAGGAGTTTCTGACCAGTTTCATTGGACTCAGTCTCACGTTCAAATTTGAATATGAAAAATCCTGCATAATTATTTTGGCAGAATTTTCAGATTATTTTCAGTTTTTTATTTTTTATTTAAAGACTTGAGTTTCCATCCCCAAAGATTTATTAGTTTTTAGAAAAGAATCTGTTCATTGTTTTTAAATTAGTTTTTAGAGAAGAATTAGTTCATAAAAAAAGACAAGTTCATAGTTTTTAATTAGTTTTTGTATTAGAATTAAGAATTGATTTTCATCCATTGTCATCTTTGTAAACTCCATACTCTTGAGAATTTATCATATTCTTCCTCTATCTTCTATTAACATCTGGGAAAGCTCCATCCACCTCCGTTTTAAGGATTCTCAAGTTTCAATCTCCTTTAAATTCAGAAAGACGATTACTTGAATCGACAGGTTCCAAAAGGGATTTTTACCCTCTTATCCCTATTTACTTTTATAGATTCTTCTATGAATTCCAAATTTGTTGTAATCTTGTGACAATTGCCTTCTATCTTTAATACATGTTCAATTTGATTTCCATTTATGTTTATTAAGCTTTTCATTTATGCTACTACTTAAATCATTCAAAAATCCAAATAATAACTTGGTTCATATTGCGAGTCTAATTCGGCTGTCTATAACCAGAAATAGTAGAGATTGACAACATCACAATAACAGATCCAAATTCTGAACCTTAGAGTTAGACACAACTTATAACAAAGGAATTGCAAGCTAAGAACTTTAGAAGGATAAGTCGGTTTATTCACTTTATGTTTATGCAACTCTGATTTAGTTCTTAAATATATATCATTATCAGTTGATTAGCTGCGTTATCGTATCATTCCATTTCAATCCAGGAGTTTATGAATTTGGTTTAGATGAACCTAGGAGTAGAATAACTTAGAAAAAACCCAAAATCAATTTATAATCGCCTAGATAACAATCCAAAACCTAATAGTCTGGTACCTGCGGTATAAATCATGGATTCGATACCTAGACTTTTCAATATTATTACTTGATAATGACAGGGTGCACTAGTGAGTCTTTGAGCATTAGCACGAGGCGCATCAGTGGTGAAGATGAGATCCATTCATACTGTGTTAAGGTTAGCAGCAAGTCAGAACCCGGAGGTTGAAGACGATTTCTAAAATTCCATTTCCCGATTTACAACGGCCATCTTCTGAAGCACATCGTGGAAACTAAGGCCAAATACTCATCTTCAGCTTGGCACTGGGGGGGAATAAATCTATGTTAATCGATGCCATTGATTTTCTAGAGAGAGAAAAAGAGATAGAAGCAACAGATACTGATTTTTTTTATTCTCTTCCTTTACCACACCACCGACCACGGACGATTTGAGTATTGCCTGTAAATTCAAATAATACAACTAATAAAGCTGAACTTTGTTTTTTTATTTTACATAATCTGGCGAGATAAGACTAAATCGAGAGAAAGAAATGGAAGAGAGAAAGAAATGGATCTTGAGAGAAAATAGAGTACAGAGAAGAAATAGAAGAAAGAGTGTGTGATAATGGAGGAGATGGAGAAAGAAACTAAAGAGAGGAAGGGTGAGAATGCAGTAGAGAGAAAGAAACTAAGAGAGAGAAAATAGTCAAAATTTTAATTAAAAATGGTCAAAATACGTGTTGACCGGTTAGTGACTGGCTAAACATACTAAATTATCCGGTTACCATTACTTAAGATATATATTTTTTTAGACAAAATGTAATTCATGTACCAAAATATGAACTGGGGTATAATTCAGGTACCATTGATGTAATTTACTCGTTGAACAAATGGATGTGAAGAATGCCTTCCTTCACAATGATTTGGAAGAAGACATATACATGGAACAACTAAAGGGTTTTGAGAAGAAAGGAAAAAGAGGATTATGCTTGCAAGCTAAAGAAGAGTCTTTATGGCTTGAAGCAGGCACCAAGACAGTGGTACAAGAAGTTCGAGTCAGTTATGGGGGAGCAAGACTATTTCATATCACTGCATCTTCGTTCAAAATTTCTATGACGGTGATTTCATTATTTTATTGTTATGTGTGGATGATATGCTGATTGTTAGCAGGAATGTCTCAAGAATTAACAATCTAAAGAAACATGTGAGCAAGTCTTTTTCCATGAAAGACTTGGGGCTAGCAAAACATATTCCAAGAAGATATGGTTGTCGCCAGAGAAGTACATTAAGAATCTACCTCAACGGTTCAACATGGATAAAGCTAAAATAGTTAGTTGTCCTCTTGCTAATAATTTTAAACTCAGTTCCAAGCAGAGCTCTTCTACTGAGTAAGAGAAGGAAGAAATGAGAAACGTTCCATATGCTTCAACAACTGGAAATCTAATGTATGCCATGGTATGCATGTGACCATATATTGCACATGCAGTTGGTGTTGTGAGTAGATTCATTTCAAATCCAAGAAAAGAACATTGTGAAGCTGTCAAATGGATATTCAGGTATCTTCACGGTACTTCCAAAATGTGATTATGTTTTGGAGATACCAAACCTGTGCTAGTTAGCTATGCATATGCAGATATGGCTGGTGATGCTGACATAAGGAAGTCTACATCAAGTTACCTGATTACATTTGCAGGGAGGCTGTGTCATGGCAGTCATGACTACATAAGTGTGTTGCACTTTTCACAACTGAAGCAGAATTCATTGCATCAACGATAGCATGCAAAGAGTTATTATGGATGAAGAAGTATTCTTCAATGAACTTGGCTTTCGTTAAGAAAATACTAGCTATTTTGTGACAGTCATGATGTTATTCACCTTTGGAAAGAATTCCTCTTTCAATTCCAGATCAAAGCATATTGATATCATATATCATTGGATCAGGGATGTGCTGGAGATGAAGTTACTACAACTTGAGAAGATCCATACAGATGAAAATGGATCAGACATGTTAACAAAGATTCTACCAAGGGAGAAATTCGAATTCTGTTGAATGGCTGCAGGAGCAACAAGACCCTCATATAATCGGGAGGAGGTTGTTGGGTAGTCCTAATTAATTAGTTTGTCTTGTTTTATAAATATTAAGTTAAATAAGAAAAGAAAAAAAAAATGGACCACAAAATTCATTGGTCTAATTTGGACCACCGAATTTGATGGTCAACTTTGAAAGAAAACGTTGCCAGCAACATTATTTCTGACAATGTATTCCCTCTTTGGCCTATAGAAGCCAAGGAGGAGATGCATAATTGCATTCAGAGAAGACAAATATAAAGCTTATATTTGCGGAGGGTTTTTGAGTGATTTATTTTTAAGAGGGTAGTCCAATTATATTGGAAGAGACAAAATAGTAAAACAATTATTTTGGATATTTTCAGAAAACACATTAGTGCTACTATTTTAGTTTCATCTCAATTTTTGTAGAAAGTTATCTAGAGAACACCTTCTTTGTACACCTACTATTTATAGTGGAAAAATTTAATCTCGAGTTTGATTGTGAATGTGGGAGATTAATATAAGATCTATGATTGAGCCTTAACTATCAGCTTGAGCTTTTAGCTAAAACGGTTCTATGACATGGTATTAAAGCCTCTAGAACCAAACGGTCAATGGCTCGAGTTCATAAGAGTAAACCCCGTTAAATTTATTAATTATTTTGCTCGTTTTTATTTGACGGAATATTTTTCACTTTATCACGCAAGGAGCCATCTTAAAGAATTGGAGGATGGATTCGAATTGTACAAGATAGAAGGATAAGCTATAATATAATTAAAATGGAGTACAGTGGTCCCCAAAGATATGGACATTACTTAACTCAAACGTCTAACATGAACCATATTACTTGGTTTATGCTGTTCAGTACTTGTTCTCATATTTAAGAGAAATTGTACTATGATTTCCGTTTTTTAGGAGGCTTTTTAATACTTTGGGTATAAAAAAACATATATGTCATAGGGAAATAATCATGTTTAGGGCTTAGTCATAAATAAGACCCCTCACCTTATTCGCGGATATATTTAATGGAAATCAAACTTGAGATTGCTTTGCACAAACTTACTCTGTTGTACCAATTGAGGTAATGTTTTAGAAGAATTACAGATTTAATCCTAACATACGAAATGATACCATCTTGACCATATCAATTTTAGCACTACCTTATTCCAAATTTAAAAAGATTGTTTTGACTGTTATTTAGCTGCTATTTCAAACGTTCCAAACATCAATTAACAACTGCGTCTACTACATACAAGTTAATCACTGTATTTTTTGTGTAAAAATGTATAAAATATTTACTGTAAGAACTATCCTTTCCCATTCTATAAAACCAGAAAAACATAAACACTATAGCTGCTGCACTTGGTATTTACTACAATGAACGTATCATGTATCTCTCAACCTTTCAAGGTTCACAGACGCGAACCGGAAATTATCCGTCCGGCGAAGGCCACACCACATGAGGTGAAGGCATTATCAGACATAGATGACCAAGATGGTCTGAGATTTCATCTTCCTATAATCCATGTCTATCCACACAACTCCTCAATGGAAGGAGTAGACCCTGTTGAGTTAATCAGACATGCAATTTCTAAAACACTTGTATTTTACTATCCTTTTGCGGGTAGGCTTAGAGAAGTTGGTCCTACTCGCAAGCTTGTAGTGGAATGTTCCGGTGAAGGTGTATTGTTTATTGAAGCTGATGCTGATACTACTCTTCATCAATCTGCCAATTCACTTATCCCTCCATCTCCTTACTTGGAGGACTTCCTTTTTAATGTCCGTAGCTCTGATGGAGTGCTCAACTCCCCTTTGTTGCTTATTCAGGTATATACATGCTGAATTTTACAAATACTGGTCTATATTTTGTGAAATTTGAAGTTGAAGGATATGTGATGATTGAGTTTGTATACAGCAAAATCACAAACAATATTAACAGAATTATTTTGCAATTTACAAGTAGATCAGGGTGATATTCATGGTATCAATTACCCCCTAATGTTGACAACTAAGATTAATTTTACACGTAACATCTAAAATGATGCATTTTACTAATGATGTTGGCAACCGAAAGCACGTTGGCAAGTTATGTCAACTTCATACATCATTAAAAAAACACAGATCTGTTTTTGTATCAGGTACATATATATCAGTTGGATTTTTTTTTTATAATTTTATAATAGAATTGAAGATTAATATATTCTTAAACTTGACAAAATTTTTGGATTTTAAATTTTATTTATCCAACTCGTATATAACATATAGTATTTTACATTTTGTTTTGTTCATATGTATACAAATGTTTGTGATCTGTTACTAATAAAATGACATACATGTGGAGTGAAGATGACAAGATTCACCGTGAGAAAAGAGCTTGATGAATTATTCATTATTGAGGGATAAAATTGCTTTTGACAGCCAACATCAGGGTTAAAATTACACCATTTTAGACGTTAATAGTAAATTACTCATATATGTCAACGTTATAAGTATTTTTACATTTATCCCTTTATTTTTATCTCAAATACTGAATTGATACCTCAATTAGTTTAAATAAAATTCTAATTGAGGATAAATAAAGTACTAATTTAAGATGAAACAATATATAAAATGACAAATAAATGACATTAGTATTTTATGACTATCTTATTTTATTTTATTTTACAATTCATGTTGTTTTCACCTTAAAAAAATAAGTCATATACACATGTTAACTTAAGTCTTTTTATTACGTAAAAATATATTTAAACAATGAAATTATTCTTAGACTTTTACCAATAAAAGTGAGATCTTCATCTATGATCCTAAATGTTGGATCAAGAATTTTAAACTTAGAAATCTAATAGTATATTAGATATTATATAATATATACCAACTAATTTATAATCCATATAATTTTGAATCGAAATATAATTTTACTAAAATAAAAAACCTAATATTTTATAAAGTTTCCAATAATATTCATTAGATTAAATATTAATTATAATCCATATAATTTGGATAGAACATAATTTTCAAAAACATAACAGAAAATTTAAATTTATTAATTGACATTTACAACTAAAAATGTAGCTAGATGAATATATTTACCAAGTTATTAGTTTATTTTTAGTTAAGGAACAAAACAATATTTGTTTAAGTAAAAGGTAGTAGTTAGAGATAAAAAAAATGTCATTTAAAAGAGATAGAATAATAAGTTAATTAAAAAAAACTCCTAAAATTGGGTTTTCAAAATTAAAATATTGACATGGACTTTAATTATAGCCAAGTATTTATTTACTATCATTATTTCTTTAATTTTTTTTAAAGGAATTTTGTTGATATAGACTATAAAGTTAAAACTCTGAATTGAATTGAATACTATTGAACTAAACTTAACAATAATGATAATATTAGATTTTAAAAATAATAACAATTAAAACAAATAAGCTTATAATAATAATCGTTCTAATAATAATAGTAGTAGTAATAATAATAATAAAGTCTTTGATGACCCGCGAGGCTAAACCGGGTCATATTCATTTCGCAGGCCCAGCCCATACTTAGACCTATGGTCTAAGATCGGATGGGACCCGAATAAAGGAAGCGGGCGCAGCGAGTAACCGCCCCGAATGGGACCCGAATAAGCGGAAACGGGTGAAGCGAGTAACCGCCCCGAATTCCTAAACGGAGCATCAAGACTCCCACTCAGAACCACGTTCGTTGCCATGAAAGCCACGAAAGGGATATGGCCTAAAAAGGGGGAACCGCCCTCAGAACGTGGCCCACTAAGGAGTAACCGCCCTCGGCGGTTTCCTAAAAAACACCTATAAAAGGCCTTAAGAACGAGGGAAAAAGGTACGCTCACAATTTTCCCCGCAATACTATTGTCAAATTACCAACCTTCTTACAAAAACTGACTTGATCGTCGGAGAGTTTTCCCGGAGATCCTGTCTCCGGTTCTGTTTTGCAGGTAACTCTGGCAGAGAATATCAAATCGGATCCGGCAAGTTATCATTGGTGCGGTGAACGTGGACCTTTTTTACCAACATTTGGTTAAAGGTACGCGAAGAACATGTCAGAACCATCACGAACAACCAGCGTTACCACTAGATCAACCAGTATGAACTCCAGGGGACCACGGATTGCGAATTCGCAACCTGCAAGTACACAGCCTGTGGTGCCTAGCTCATAGGGTCCTTCGGGACAATTGAGTCCCTTATTGGAAGTCCAAGTGCAAACTGAGATGGAAATGTCCAATAGTGATTTCGTGCAGATGGCAGGACAAGTCTTGGCTTCGAAGATGAGCCAGGCGGCTGGAGATCGAATGATTAATTTACTAACTGCCCTCGCCGAACACAATACCGCCGTGGCGGCTGCTCCTCAAGAACATGTGGTTATCTCAACACAATCACCGACTATTCCTATCATATCGGCCCTCCCGCAGCCATCTCAGGCGCCAAATCAAGTGGGCCAGAGTAGTCGCACAAACCCACACAGCCACCCGAGCAACTACTCGCACCCAGATCTCATTACGACGATACATCTGACCTGGAAGCCATCCCAACCGTTGCCAGGAGTGCAAGGCACTCTTCCGCTACAGCAAGTGGAACCTTTTCCTCACAGACATTTGGAGTTGATGACTCCTAGGCGAGAGCACACATGGAACTTTGATCCTATAACGGGACAGCGGTTAGTCCCCCAACAGGCACACGTCTTAACACCGATGGGCGAGTGGATGCCACCCAGAATTCACCAGCAGCGGATGGAAGAAGTCCGGCGAATACCCGGTATTGACTTAGAAGATCAATTACGAAGCATGATGGAGCGAATGGGGTACTCGCCTAGGCCGAGAGCAGAGGTCCAGAGCGATTCACCTTTTTCCCCTTCGTTGCGGGAATTCATTCCAGATCACAGAATCAAAGCGCCCGCGATACCTAAATACTATGGGGATCCAAATTCTGATTCTAAGGCTCATGTCAGGAACTACAGAGAACTAATGGATGTTGCAAGAGCGAGTGAAAGCATCATTTGTAGGTTATTCTCGATAACTTTGGGCGGAGCCGCATCTGATTGGTTTCGATCTTTACCCGCAGAATCTATTCACAATTGGCATCAATATAGTCGGGATTTCTGTGCGAAATTTGTGGGCTGTAAAGCAGCGGATGTGACGGATAAGCAGCTAAAGGAGATCAAACAGAGGAACTATAATTCCCTAAGGGAATTTGTTATCGCATTCAACGATATTCTGGTGCGATTGCAAAACCCGGATATCGTGAGCATCCGCAACATCATGGCAGATGGAACCACAGATTGGAGTATGCGGGAGGAAATCATCCGCAACAAGCCGTGCACAGTGGCCGAACTCATGAAAATAGCAAAGGAATTCATGGAAGTGGATGATGTCAACAGGGAACATAGGGCTCAAACCCGGCGAGAAAGAGATGCCGCTAGATCCACTTCGGACAATCGGCGCCAGACCCAGTCCAAAAGTAATTTTGTTCGAAGAGGCGATCGCCCCTTTCAAAGTGGCGGATATCAGACACCATTAAACACGACTCGCCAGGAGGTGTTACTTTGGATCGAAAAGAGCCCCCTGAAGAAGGATGTGCGGTTCCCCGAGGTAAAAGGTCGAACCAGTTTGGGGCGACATCCTAACAAATATTGCAGGTTCCACAGATTGAACGGCCACGACACGAACGATTGCTATGAATTGAAGAAGGAGATTGAAAGGCTGATCGAAAGGGGCAAGCTGAATCAATTTGTACGAAAGGAGACTAGTGACGAGAAAGCAACGTTACCACATGAAGAAGAGGCAAGGCCCGAAAAGAAGCAGAAAAAAGGAGTGATAAACGTGATAGCCGGCGGGATTTATGAGCCTCCAACAAAAAGAGCTCGCCGTGAACAGCGAAAAAGCAACACTCATAGGGGGGATGCCCTCAATTACTCATTCGCGCGAATCACGGAGCCGCATGCGGATGCTTTGGTGATTACAATGGCTGTAGAAGGATGGGACGTCAAGCGGGTCCTTATTGATACTGGCAGTTCTTGTAATGTTATTACTCGGACAGCATTCAACAAGTTGGGAATTAATGACGAGCGAGTGGAACATACATTCATGGATGTAACAGGTTTTGGGGGTCAATCCTCTCAAACAAGTGGACAGGTGGTGTTGGAGGCAGAAATGGGCGATAAAAAGCTAAAATGGCGAGGTGATTTAGGATTCGCAATTGTTGATCTCCCATTGGCCTACAACATAATTCTGGGACGCCCATTCCTGTCAGAAACGGAGTCGCTCATCTCAATGAAGCATTTAACATTACATTTACCAACACACCAAGGGCGAGTCATAGTTGAAGGTGATCAACTTGTATCTCAACAGGCCTATACATTGTCACTTGAACCAAAGCCAGACGAGGAAGATAGGGTAGAGGAGAAGTTGCCAGCGGAAGCATTGGGAGAAACGGAACTATTCGCCATCTCAAGCGACAAAAATGTGCGAATAGCGACGGGCCTCCCCGAAGAAACGAAGAAAGCCATTGCCGAGGTGCTGGTCCAATATGAGTCGGCATTTGCCGCCCCAAATGAAATACTGAAAGGAATAAGTCCAGACGTAGCAACCCATCATTTGAATGTAGACAAAGGTGCAACCCCAGTGCGACAGAAAAAGAGAGGACATGCTCCTGAGCGGCAAAAGGCGATTGAAAAAGCAGTGGCGGATTTGCTAAAGTCAGATGCAATTCGAGAAGTCACCTATCCGGAGTGGTTAGCCAATGTGGTGCTAGTCAAAAAGCCAAATGGAACGTACAGAATGTGCGTCGACTTCAAAGATCTGAACAAGGCATGTCCGAAGGATATGTATCCGCTTCCTAACATTGATATATTGGTAGATGGAACTGCAGGATATGAAGCTTTATCATTCACCGACGTGAAATCCAGTTACCATCAGATACCCATGGAGAAGGCGGATGAAATCAAAACATCGTTCATAACTCACCAGGCGACTTATTGCTTCAAGGTGATGCCCTTTGGATTGAAAAATGCGGGAGCAACATACCAGAGGATGATGAACAAGATATTTTCAGACAAATCCGGCGAGAACTTCTCGATCTACGTTGATGACATGATCATCAAAAGCAAGAAAATGCAAGACCACCCGCAGGATATCAAAGAAATCCTGGAAGTGCTAATCAAATATGGCCTCAAATTGAACCCAGAGAAATGCACATTCGGAGCAAGAGCGGGAAAGTTCCTGGGTTTCATTGTTAGCGGCAAGGGAGTTGAGGCGAATCCCGAGAAGGTTAAAGCAGTAATGGAGATGAAAACGCCGAGGAGCATAAGAGAAGTACAGAGACTAAATGGGCGGTTGGTGGCATTAGGGCGATTCATATCATGCTTAGCTAGGAGATGTCTACCTTTCTACAATGCCATCAAAAAATCCAAGTCCTTTGAATGGACGCCGGATTGTCAAGAAGCATTCGAGGGGATAAAGCGATTACTGTGTTATCCGCCCTTAATGAGTAGGCCGGAGGATGGAGAAGATTTATTTCTCTACGTATCCGTCACCAACATGGCGATATGCACTGTGATGGTGCGAGAAGAAGAAGGGCAACAATATCCAGTGTACTACGTGAGCAAAGTCCTGAAGGATGCAGAACTCCGGTATTCGAAGTTGGACAAAATGGCCCTCGCAGTGATAACCACGGCGGCTAGATTGAAACCATACTTTCAGGCGCATACTATCATTGTGAGAACTGGCATCCCAATGCGAAAGGTATTACAGAAACCTGATGCATCCGACCGGTTGATGGAATGGTCAATTCGCCTGGGAGAATTCGATATTCGCTATGAAGGGAGACCAGCGCTAAAGAGCCAAGTACTCGCCGATTTCGTGAACGAATTCACCTGGGATGACGATGAATGTCCGAAGGCACAAAAAGAAGAGTGGAGCATGTACACAGATGGGGCATTATCTACAGATGGAGCTGGGCTGGGAGTCGTCATCAAGGGCCCGGAGGTTATTCGCCTGTGCTATGCAGCAAAATTAACTTTCAAAACTACCAATAATGCCGCAGAGTATGAAGCAATGATATGCGGATTGAAGTTGCTCAATGAACTCACCCCAGAAAGAGTGGTAATCTACAGCGATTCCAAACTCATGATAAACCAGATCACAAAAAATTATCTGGTGAAACAGGAGGAGCTAGTAAAATACCATCAGGTAGTCGGCAGATTGACACAAGAGTTAACGCACAAGGGAGTCGTTTGGGAGATGGTGCATGTTCCGCGAGGCCAAAATGCAAAGGCTGACGAATTGGCAAAAGCAGCGGCAAGTAGGGAACCATGGAGTCAAAAGGCATGCAATTTGGAAATAAAATCGGCACCAGCATTCGAGGTCGATCAGATTATGGTCATCGAAGAACTGGAAGACGATGAAGATTGGCGGATGCCCATTCGCCAATATCTGGAGCAGGGAGATTTACCGGTTGATAAGAGCTTAGCCAGAAAGCTAATTGGGCAGTCAGCTCGATACTCAATTCGGGATGGAACTTTGTATCGGAAATCGTACACATGTCCATGGTTGAAATGCATTAGTCGCAACGAAGGAGACTACGTGCTGCGAGAATTACATGAAGGAATTTGTGGCGCGCACGAAGCTTCGGCGGCGTTGGCAAGAAAGGTCAAACTGATGGGATACTACTGGCCCAAGGTGGTGGAAGATTCCCAGAAGATGGTTGCGGAATGTCACAATTGTCAAATACATGCGAATGAAAAGCATGTTCCCGGAGCCGAACAAATCGCTATAATGACGGCGTGGCCATTCGCAACATGGGAAATCGATATAGTGGGTCCATTCCCAGAAACGACAAAGAAAAGGAAGTACTTGATAGTCGCAGTTGACCACTTCAGCAAATGGGTAGAAGCGGAGGCAGTAACCGCACAAACACCTGAGCGAATGATCGAGTTCTTACGAGAGAACATTATCATGTGATTTGGAATCCCGCAAAAGCTTATAACCGATAATGGCACCCAGTTCAACTGTGCCAAGTTCAAAGCATACTGCGAAAGCATGGGGATCAAAAATCATTTTTCTTCCGTAAACCATCCCCAATCGAATGGTATGACGGAGGTTACCAACAGGGCCATGATTCAAGGCATCAAGAAGTGGCTAGGAGACAAAAAAACAGGTTGGGCGGATGAGATACCCCATATGTTGTGGGCATACAGAACCTCTGTAAAGGCAGCAACAGGCGAAACACCTTTCTTGCTAGTTTATGGAGCCGAAGCAGTCCTACTTGTTGAAATCAAGTCGCCCACAGATCGGATAATTTATTATTGCGACACACAAAATCCTATCAACATTAGAGATGCTTTGGATTCTGTGGAGGAACGAAGAGAAAAAGCTTACATGCGAATGGCAGTATACCGCAATAGAATCAAGAAATATCATGACAGAAGAGTGCGAAAAGTAATAATCAACGAGAACGACTTGGTCTTGAAAAAAGCGGATAAAATACAATCCAGAGATGGCAAAGGCAAGCTGGGCGTCAACTGGATCGGACCATACAAAGTATCCAAGAAGCTGGGACCAGCCACTTTTGAAATAGAAGAAATGAGCGGAAAGAAGCTCCCGCGCACCTAGAATCTAGAGAATCTACGCCTATATAAAAAGGCCGAGTAGTTCGAGGAAATGACGAGTACTCTTTTTCCTTTTATGAGTTTTTCCCATTGGGTTTTCTGATAAAAGGTTTTAATGAGGCTTTGATCCCACACAGTTGGTGTACCTATGTAATAAACCTTTTCTCTTTATCAATAAAGGTATTCAATTATTACATTTATTCAATATGTTACGCCCGAATGCGGATTGTTCTTAAAAACACATAAATGTGTTGCCTATTAAAGAAAGGCGGATGCATGGTTACGCATCACTCGCAAAACCCTTAGGGTTAAACTCAAAAAACACATAAATGTGTTGCCTATTAAAGAAAAGGCGGATGCATGATTACGCATCACTCGCAAAACCCTTAGGGTTAAACTCAAAAAACACATAAATGTGTTGCCTATTAAAGAAAGGCGGATGCATGATTACGCATCACTCGCAAAACCCTTAGGGTTAAACTCAAAAAACACATAAATGTGTTACCTATTAAAGAAAGGCGGATGCATGATTACGCATCACTCGCAAAACCCTTAGGGTTAAACTCAAAAAACACATAAATGTGTTGCCTATTAAAGAAAGGCGGATGCATGATTACGCATCACTCGCAAAACCTTATGATTAACCTTATGATTATATTATTTTCGAAAGAAAAATAACAGAGTAAGGCATAAAATTAAGCGAATAAACGAATACTCAAAAATTGCAAAAAGGGTTTGGCCACCCTAGCGAAAGCAAAAATTACTATGAAGAATTACAAGTATGAAGTCGGCAAAAGGCAAGGATCATACATGAAAATAAAGTGACAATAATCGCACGTATAGGCAAAGCGGCAAGTGAAAGAAAATTAATATATACGGGCAGTTTGTTACATACAAAAAGTCCAAATATAAATTAAACTATGCTACAACTTCCTCTCCTTCACCCCTATTGCTTTCCTCGCCTCCAACGACTCCCTCATCTCCTCCAGTGGGCGGATCTACTTCAAGCGAATCCTCAACCCTCGAATCAATAACTGCTTCAGAGGGCGGTACCTCTTGCTCAGGCTGAGAGATGTCATGCGGTGCCCCTTCTTCCGCATTCTGGGTAGGGATCTCGCCGATAATTGGAGATTCCTGAAAACTCTTCCAATCTAAGAGGAGTACCTCATCCATATCAGCATCCTCGGCTTCCAGCTTGTCCCACTTCTCAGTTAAATCCTTTTCAGGGATGGGAACCTTAGGGCGGTTAAGTACGAGACCCTGATGTCCATGCTCATAAGCGGCATGAATCCGCTCCCCATACCAGTAGATGCGGGCACCGTCTTCAGCCAGAATTTCCTCAGCCCTCTTCTTTTGTGTCTCCTTGGAATCAGCTAGATCATCGAGGGCCTTTCGCAGCTCATCGGACTTAGCCTGAAGAGATTTAAGAGCCTCCTCCTTCTCGCTCACAGCCTTCTGAAGGGCGCCTTCTAGGACCTTCACCTTCCCTTGGACATCATCATAAAGCGACTTCTGAGTCGCCAATTCAGTACCAAGACCTTCCAACTCCTTGGCTCGCTTGGCATCCCTTCGGAGAATGCCCTCAGCGAAATTGATAATCTGCATATAAGACGGCCCACGAATAAAAAAGGGCGAATAGAAATAGGCGGTTACAATGGACGCAAGATCCTTGAAAGAGAATGGCAAGCAACAATATACCTCTACAGAATGCTTCTCGATCCCCTCCACAGCAGTAGGGAGCGGTACTTGTTCGCGCACACGGGAAGCAGAGGGAAGCCGCCCGAGGACATTGCATATGGAAGAGACAATGTCCTTGCAAGAAAAACTCACGGCCATGCCAAAGGTCCTAGTCCACCATCCACTGATGTCGGGAATTGGCTGCAAAGGCGTAAAGAAAAATATCAAGAGAACAGCAGATAGCTCATGAGGAAAAAAGTAGCAATATAGAAAGAGGGAATAGATCAGGATACCTCATGAATTGGGGTACTGCTCTTTCCTTTGGATGAGGCGGATACGGGTGTACCGCCAACAGTAAGGGACACGGAGGTGTTCTTCTTCTTGGGACGAGAAGACTCTGTATCCGCACTTATCTTCCGCTTCCTCGTCAAAGGAAGATCCTCGGAGGCAGAAGCGGGACCTTGTGAAACGGAGGCCCTTACAGGAGAAGCCGCCTCAATGGAAGGAATCGTTCCTCCAGAAGAATCCGCCCCTACAACGGAGGCGGTTCCCGCCATCCGCTTCTTCCTTCTCGCTAGGGCTTTAGCCTCCCGATCTGCAGCGATTTGAGATAAAGGATCACCCCTGCAAAGGGTTAAAAGAAATCATCAACTTGGAAATAAAAAGTACCTTGTACAAAAACGCGATAAGGGATATAGACCACGCGATCCCCCTCGCGGTAGGCAATCGCTACTCGGCTCCTTAGCATATGGAAGGCCTGATCATATGTCCATACAAAAGGAGGGGTACTCTTCAGGAACTTGATGACGGTGGATTCTTCCTCGCTGGGATAACCGAAGTTCAAACTCTTCACATTGGGCCGGCCCCAATGGCGAAGGAAGTTCGGATTTCCCTCATTAAACTTGATAAAAAAGTAAGAGCGATCCTACTCGCGGATCTTGTTCAGTTTCTCTCCAAAACCATAGTATCCGCTCTGGCGGATGAAAGTGAAATACCCCGCCGAACTCTTGAAATGATGAAGCTTGGAGAAAATTTTAAGCGAGAAAGGAACCTCCAAACAATCCGCCAGAAATTTATCCAGGGTCAAGTCGGCCCATCCATTTGGATGTAACTGCCCGGGTGCGATTCCGTAACCGCCGAGGATGGAAGCAATCTCATCCGCCAGCGGATAAGTGAAGCCGCAGATAATCTGGGCGACGAAAATGGTGAAATACCCCTTTGGGTAATCGCCCGGTCCTCTATCCTCCCCGGGAATGATGGTCTCGAGACCTTGGAGACAAGGATATTGCACCCGCAAATCCTCAATGGTCTCGCGACAAACTAGGCTTCCCGACCTGTCCCTCTTTGGTAACAAACGGGGGGTTGGGACAGGTGGCGGAATCAACTTCTTAGGGTCAAAACCTAGACCCTCGTCGGTTATATTCACCAGGTGGAGGAAGTCAGAGAGGTGGGAATCAGACCCATGAGAACTGGTTGAAACTTCATCAACCATCTCATCAACTTCATGAGAAACCTCGCGGACGTAGCTCTCATCGAACGGTGCGAAGTCAAGGTCGGGGTTCGACATGTTGAGGAAAAGAAATAAACAGAAGTAAAAAGCCGAACGAGGTACAAATTATGAAGAGGAAAACTTACATGGGAAAGACAACACAGAGAAATGACGGAAATAAGAGGTCAACGCCGGAAAAGATGACGCCGGAAAAGAAATAACGAAAGAGGAAAAATTCACAAGTTTTTGAATTTTGAATAGACAAGCAAAAACGAAGCGTCCCCTATGAACAGACCCTAAAGGGCTCTTGTATCAAACTAAAGGGGAGGCATGTGATGACCCGCGAGGCTAAACCGGGTCATATTCATTTCGCAGGCCCAGCCCATACTTAGACCTATGGTCTAAGATCGGATGGGACCCGAATAAAGGAAGCGGGCGCAGCGAGTAACCGCCCCGAATGGGACCCGAATAAGCGGAAACGGGTGAAGCGAGTAACCGCCCCGAATTCCTAAACGGAGCATCAAGACTCCCACTCAGAACCACGTTCGTTGCCATGAAAGCCACGAAAGGGACATGGCCTAAAAAGGGGGAACCGCCCTCAGAACGTGGCCCACTAAGGAGTAACCGCCCTCGGCGGTTACCTAAAAAACACCTATAAAAGGCCTTAAGAACGAGGGAAAAAGGTACGCTCACAATTTTCCCCGCAATACTATTGTCAAATTACCAACCTTCTTACAAAAACTGACTTGATCGTCGGAGAGTTTTCCCGGAGATCCTGTCTCCGGTTCTGTTTTGCAGGTAACTCTGGCAGAGAATATCAAATCGGATCCGGCAAGTTATCAGTCTTTAATCCAACAAACACAACCAACTCAAAAAATCCATAAAATTTTGATGTATTGTTCTTTCTATATAAATATTTGACAAATTAATCTAAAATTTTAGAAATATAGTCAGTTTTAATAACAAAATTTCATAAAATTGAATGTAACTAAATAAATATTATTAAATCTAAAACTAAATTAACACTTGAACTATATGATAAATAAATAAATAGTTGAAATTTAAGGTATGGTTACATGCCCACCCTTCAAAAATAATAGGTGAAATAATAGATGAAGTCGAAAAAGATGATTAAAAAAATTAAAATGTAATTGAGATAGTTAATTTTGTAGAGCATTGTAACATACACATATTGATATAATACTTATTTACTTCTTGCAAAATTTGCAAACAAATTGCAACCAATAATTATAATTATAATAAATAATGAAAAATTATATATATATAATGAAAATTTTTATACATAAATAATTATAATTATAATAAATAATGATAAATTATGTATATATAATGATAAATTTTATATTATATATAAATAATTATAATTATAATAAATAATGATAAACTATATATATAATAAATTATAAATTGTGTATAAATAATGATGAATTATAAATAATATATATAATTATATAAAAATAATTATAATTATAATAAATAATGATGAATTATAATAAATAACGATAAATTACTGAATGAACTGAATGCTACTAAACTGAACTGAACTGAACTAAATGTTACTGAACTGAACTGCTTAAACTGAACTGAACTGAACTGAACTGAAATTACTGATACTGAAATTAAGTAAAAAATAACAGGGGCCTAAGTAATGTAAAAATTAAAGGACTTTTATATTGAGAAATGAAGTTTAGAGACTATAATGTAACTAGCAATATTATGATTAAGAGGTAATTAATTAAATTTCAATAAATGGTAAGATGGTATGCATTTTATATGATTCAAGCCTAGAGGGCATTTACATTGAATAATTAAAGATATTAATTATTTGCCTTTAACTAATCTGTTAGTTTAAAATGGCTCCTTAACAGGTAACACGTCTTAAATGTGGAGGTTTTGTTTTCACTATAAGTTTCAACCACACAATGTGCGATGGGCCTGGGTTAGTCCAATTCATGACTGCAGTGGGAGAAATTGCAAGAGGGAAACAAGTTCCCTCTATTGTACCTGTATGGGAAAGACATGTTCTCAGTGCTAGAAATCCACCAAATCCAACATGTTCTCACCCAGAATATGAAAACAATCCAACAATTCCACTTCCACTTAAGGATTTAGTCCAACGAGCTTTCTTTTTTGAATCCAAACAACTTTCTATAATAAAAAAATTCATTCCTCCACACATGCTTCCTTCTTCTACTTTTGAAATATTAACTTCATGTATGTGGAAATGCCGTACCATTTCACTTCAACCAAACCCAACCCAGATTATGAGAATGATATGTCTTGTGAATGTTCGTAAACGATTCAACCCTGCTTTATTACCAGAAGGCTATTACGGGAATGGTTTTTTACTTTCCACGGTTACATCGACCGCTGAAGATCTGGTTCAGAATCCATTAGACTACACATTGGGGTTAATAAAAAAGGCTAAAAATAATGTAAGTGAAGAATATGTACAATCTGCCATTGATACTCTAGTGAGTAAAGGAAGGCCTTTGTTTCATGTGGAAGGGACCTACATAATGTCTGATAATATGAGATTAGGATATAGAGAAATCGATTTTGGATGGGGAAATGCTATTTACGGTGGTCCTGCTAGAGTTATTCCAACTATGGGAAGCTATTTGGTTCCCTATCAAAACACTAATGGAGAAAATGGAATTCTAGTGCCTCTTTCTTTGCCCATCCAAGCCATGGATAGATTCACTAAGGAGTTGAAGAATCTATTGAAAGACAACTCCCCAAAATGCTACGTTTGATGCGCCTGCTGTGTCGATCAACTTATATATCATATTCTGGATTGGAGAGGTATATATCTTCAGTCTAGAACCAAAAAAAACTCTTAGTTATGAGAATTCAACTCTTATAGGGCTTTATGGTGAAACTCTTAGCCTGTTGGTTGAGAGCTTACCTATGATCCTAGAGGTCATGGGTTCGAATCACATTGGTAGGGTGGGTTCAGAGTTTTTCTTTGTTTTTAATGTAATTTTCCTTTGCTATTAAATAGTTAAATATATATATCATTTAAAATAAATATATTATATATAAGAATTGTAATTTCATCAATAAAGTTTGTCTTAAAATGAATGATTTGAACTGTAGAAATCATTTTGTGTTGATATGTATGCATAATTGCAAATAATCAAATATGTGTTTCTCATGTAATATTTCATATTTAAAAGTGGCTAGTTATTCGATTAATAAAAAGGAATTTGAAAAAACATTGTAATACATAGAAGATATTTTAGATATATAGCATGATCAAAATTTATTTATCATACTATATTGTAGAAATGTCTTATTTTTTTATTAGAATTTTTTTAAAATTTGAGTAAAGGCAGGAAGCTAGAAGTATTGGAGGAGGGACATCCTAAATAAGTTGGCACCCTCCATACACCGAACGAAACTAGGTACCGAATCTTATTAAAAACAAGAAAAAATAGAAGAGAGAAAAACCAAAAAACCAAAACAATGAAGAGAAATAAACTAGCTAAATCTAAGTTGTTCCAAGCTATATAAATCATAAAAAATAAAGGAATTATAAAAGGTAGGTGCATAGCTCAACCAAATAATAGGCTCAGCAGTAACACCAAATTTAGCATTTGAAATGCTTGTCCTTTTGAGGATCATAGTTTTCAGCCCCAATTTGTAGCTTAATTTTCTCAGTGAAATTACGCTTCTCTTTCGAAGCATTTCCTGATTCGGCCTCGACAAGAGCCCTTGCCTCATCCAACTCGTTTTCCTGTGCTACTACATGAGCCTCGGTAGCAGCTGCTTCAAAAGTAGATAACATCTCATCCTCATCCAACAAAATCGTAGAGGTAGGCTCCACATGAGCCTCACTAGAGTTAATGGGACCAAAACAGGAAATAAGGACGGTTGTGAAAGGCTCGACATCATTCCCAACAACACCAACAGTTGGAGTTAGAACTATAAAATAAAGCAAAGTATTAAAACCTTTATCTAAAAGATAACCGAAGGTAAAAAAACTACCAAAACTCACCAAAAGGAGAAGTTTCAACAGCCATCCCCGTGCGGCTAGCCAAGCCCGAAGTAAAGGGTAAAGACGTTAGACCACTAGGTAAAGAATTAGAAGAATCATGAGCTGCCTCAGTCTCCTCCTCGGTAGCCTTTTTCACAGCTAATTGGTGAGCTAGCAATTTTTTCCACACATTACTCATGTTAGAACATGCACACACAGGAATCAAAAGTCAAACAACTATAAAAGGAAGTGCTCACTCCGAACCTGCAAAAATACGAGTAATGGGGCTGTCCCCTCTAGATGGGTCTGTTCTCTGCCATGTGACTCAACATTTATTCCCGAGTAAAAGAAAAACGCAGACTGGTTAGACATCCATGCATGTTTTGTTCATCATTAGTAAGATGAGCCAAGTCACGAAAGCTATCTTTTTTCATCACGATCAAGTTCCAAGAGCTTCGAAAAGCAAAGCCAATGGGGATAAAGAGAGGTTTTAGAAATTTCACCTCTTTCATCCCCAAGAAGACATATCTAGAACTAGTGAGGCTTAACTTTTTCTTGCTTGAGGGTTTATCCCTAACAAAAGGTGGCACATTCGTGGGAAGTTTGGAAATCTATAAGGAATCATCAGTATCCCTTAGGGAAGGAATCCAGATATGTCAAAACTAGGGGACTGTTAGCACAAAACCCAGGTCTTCGCACACTTCAACCAAACCTAGAAGGTCCAGCCAGGCGTTTGGAGAGAGTTGTACAAGACATATCTCAAGCTGCCTCAAAATGTCCAAAATACTATCAAAGAATAAGAGATGAACCTCATTCTCCAAGAAAATCTCATAAAAACCTAAATGGCCTTCACACGCCTTCCTTATCACATGGTCAGAGGTTGCAACCCTAAATTCTAGGTATCTAGACACCAGCGTGGTCAAAGAAAGATCATAAAAAATTGAAGGTTGTTCATGATTTCTCAAGTGGGGAGTTCTAGGTTTCTTACCCTCTTCAACTTCTTCATTTTTCTTCCTTCTATGTTTGCTCCCCTTACGAGTCTGAGTCTTTTTTCCTTTCCCACCAGATGAACTCGCTCGAAGCATTATACAAAAGGAAGAAATAGACAAAGTGAAAATAAAACAACTTACTTAGTTAAAGGAATCAACAAAACTTTTGAAGATAAAAGGGCAATATGAAACTGAGAAGGCCAAAATCGAACTCCAAAAAACAGAGAAAAATGAAGAAAGTGAAGAAGAAAAAAGACAAATAGAACTTATAAAACAGAAGAGGAAAACAAAGAGTTTCTAAGTAAGAGAAAAGACTCTCATCATTAAAACGTTTCCCCATAAATGAGCCGCAAAACACAAGATTCTAGATCAAGTGAGGAGTAGACACGTAAATTGGAGCGCAGGCTTAAGCCAGGTGAAATCATTACGGCGTAACAGGCACAATTCGAAAGGGATAATTGTAAAAAGAGGCCCTCTTTTGAATATCTTTTACAAAATAAATCCTAAAATAATGTCGAAAGTCAAGAGGGGGACATCTGATATCATGGAAAATGACATCATGTGAATGGTGTCATCTCCACCATCTTGAAGGCTAACATGCACGTGGGGAGGAGCTTGCACAAAAGTAATGATGAGAGCTTCAACCTCCTTAAATGCAGGAACCTTCTAGAATCCCACGTGATAAAGGATTCCTGATAGGACTTGGATTCCTTGAGGGATACGGAATCCTAAGCTCACAAGTATTCCTAAAGTGGTGAAACGCTTAACCTAAAAAAACCTATAAATAAACAAGTATTGACATAAGATTCGGTACGTTAACTACTATCTCATAACTAGTGCATACCCTTCAATCTAGTCCAAATCATAAACTAACACAGGCATCAGAGCCGGTTTGCCAAACTTCGGCCCTGTCTGACCTATACTACTATTTTATAGGTCATCAACGACGTTGGATCACCAAGGTGACTTGGACACGTAAGCAAAACCAGGTAACCAGTTATCATTTACCAATTCTTGTTGTTTCAAGTTTAGAAGTAATAGTTAGTAATATGCTAACTTATTTGAGGATAAATGTTCTTATTTCAATTCTTGTGATTTGAAGCAGTATGTTGAGTTAGTAAATTGATCAATTCATAGGATGCAATGCAATTCTAGTGAGGGTATAATGTCTTAAACTCTTTGTCCTTTCTAAGTGTAATTCAATTTTATAATAAAGCTCTATTTGACAAACATGAGTTAACTAATGTAGTTAGAATTCTCACTTTATAAAGAAATTGTATTGTTTTGCAGGTTTAGCGTGGATGGTTTTGTAAAGAAATGGTTCGGGCAGAAAAATAGGTAGAAGTGGTTCGGGAAGAAACGAACCATCAAGAGACTAAGACATATATTTTTTTATACTTTTGGAAATATTTCTTTTGTATCTGATGCCTTTATTGGGTTTATATGTATAAGAAATATTCCTATTATAACTTATGCTCTTTTTGGATAAATTTCATCAATGCTGTACAACCTTTGCCTAATTTTACGGTGTACAACTTTTAATTTGTCTCACTAATATGTACGAACGTATAGATGACCTCCACTTTGGTGTATAGTAGGTAAAAATTACGCAACGTTAACACACCACATCAGCAGTTTGACCAATTAAAAGTCAAAATTTGACCACCTAATATAAAATTACTTCTATACCCTCTTCTTCCTCCTTCCCCATTCCTCCTTTCCCTTTCTCTCTCTAACTCATCTCTCTACCTTATTTCTCTCTACCAAAAAATAGAAATAATTGAGAAGAAAGGGAAATGGTCATTTTTACGTGCTATACACCTTTGGTGAAATTTATGCAAGTTTCTTTTATATGTATATGAAAAAAAATTATTCTATCTGCTATTTGGGTTTATTATTATATTGTGAGTTTTATTATATGCATGTCCTAAATCTGTCTGTCATATAATATGTAGATCCTCGGTTTGTCTGTTATTTAGTATTTACCTCAGGGGTCGAGGGCGTCGGTTGTAAGTAGACCTCGGCATGGGTCGGGCTGAGCCGAGCTCGAGCCGGACCTGTCGGGCTTTTGATAAAACCTGATAAGCCCAAGCTCAGTCCAAGCCCACACTAATTAGAGTCGGACTCGGGCTCAGGCGGGTTCGGGCCTAAAAAAGGAATCCCATGTCCACCCGCCCAAACCTATATCTATATTAAAAAAAAATTCAATTAAAATAAAATACTAACTTTTTTTAATAAAAAATAAAAAATATAATAATTAATATGAGACATTTAAATAAATATTAAATTTATAAATGTATATATAGATAACGGGCCGGGCCGGGTCTAACACTAATTTTATGTGCCCAGACTTGGCTAAATGGGCCTGGGCTCGGGCCGGGCCTAACACTAATTTTATGTGTCCAGACTCGGCTAAATGGGTCTGGGCTCGGGCCGGGCGGGCAGGCTCATCGGCCCATGGCGAGGTCTAGTTGTAAGTGATAAACTGACACCAATGATAAAGACATTGGCGTCGGTTGTATCAAACAACCAACCCCAATGACATCTTTAGGGTCGAGTGCTTGTGATAACCGATGCCAATGTATTGTAATTGGGGTCGGTTGTTTGCTAACAACTGACCCCAATGACACCCTTTACCGTCGGTCATTCGAACAACTAACGCCAATACCGATTAACTTATCGATAACAAAAATGACATTGGGTTGGTTGTTTTCTAACAATCGACTCTAATAACACCCTTTAATGCCGGTTGTAACTGACGCTAAAGACTTTGTTATTGGTATTCATTTTTCAACTGACGTCAAGCTTTAGCGTCGCCAAGTATTGGTGTGGGTCATGGAATGTAGCTAATTATGAAAAACAACCATAGCTAAAGCCCGTTTTTGTACTGGTGAAATGAATCTACACATATTTAATTGAAGACCAGATTGTCGAATTAAAAATTGAAGCTTTTAGAACCCATGAGCGTCGGCTTGTGTTTATGAGGAAATAGATGACCCATCGGTCCAGTCAACGGAAAACACTAGTTAGATGGATTCACTCTTTGGGTGTAGCTATGAATACCACATTTTATATTAAAGGGTTCAATCCTCTAGGACATCTTGTCATTTTAGGGTGACAAAGTAATGTAGGTGGGATAGGCCCATATTGGGACGTTCCGAAACTATAATTGGATGAGCATATACACATGTGGACGAATGTCTAGAAAGGACTCCTTCCCTAAATAGGATTTCTTGGGCATGCAGATAATGCCTCACTAATAAGGAAAGCTAACTCTCTTGGTTCCTTTTCCTAATCAAATGCATGGTCAGTTTTCTCCTAATTAGATTAGGAGTCATCACTCTTATATAAATAGGTCTCTAGACGGAGCCTACATCGACATGGCTTTCACCCGTGGAAGTTCCATCATGACATTGTGGTACTCCTTCGACTCGAAGTCCAATCGAGAAAATGACAAATTTGGCACGGCCGGTGTTGGAGAAAGAGTTTCCACCTATATTATAGGTCCGAAAATGATACTAAGATTCCTTACGGGAAGTAAGCGGATTTGTGATGCTAGATACGACGGAGAAGGTTAATATTCCATCGGAAGGAAATATTAAGTACCTTAATAAACATATTATAACCCCAAAAGCAATGGAGTAATACAATTACATTCGGCCATTCCGGAGCCTTCAATCCACACAAAGGAGTTATTATATCACCTGACAAATTCAAATTGAGATCAAAATTTTTCTGCAGATAAATTATTTTTGTTCTTTTAGAGCTATTCTCAGGCCAATAATATAATTTGCAGAGGATTAAGAATTAAGAATGGCAGGCCGGAAAAAAGCCAAGGCAAAATAACAAAAATGCACAAAATAAAGGAGGTACAGTAACATTATTTTTGTTCTTTTGGAGCTATTCTGAGGCCAATGATATAATTTGCAAAGGATTAAGTATTAAGAATGGGAGGCGGGAAAAAAAAGCCAAGGCAAAATAACAAAAATGCACTAAAAAAAGGATGTACAGTGGTCCAAAGATATGGACATTACTTAAAACCTCAATCACTACCACCTCCAACGTTAGACGCGAACCAGATAATATGGTCCAGGTAGTTCATTTGATAGGAATATTAGTGGTAGAGAAAGTCTTGTAATATAAGAAGTTATGTACGCAGGAGTTGGGAGAAGAACCATGTGATTTTGACGGCATGGTGGGGGAGGAACTGTTCGTGTTTGAGGGAGAAGAAGAAGAAGAATTGGTAGACATTAAGATAATCGGTTTTGAAACCCTAATATGGCTTTGATAACATATAAAGTTACGGGGGAATAATATGGTTCTGTATATTGAATCAATAGTAGCATTACAAATATATACAGGAGAGTCGTGGAGTAGGAGAATTCCTATTTTACATAACTTCTTATGTTACAAGACTTTCTCTACGACTAATATTCCTATCAATTAGTTGTTGTCGTAATGAAATTGTCACGACTCGAACCATCGACCGTTTGATCTCAGAGATTCTAATACTATATCATGGAACTAAAAACTCAAACTTATAATTAAAGTGATGAAGATCAATAAATCAAGCTTCAGGGTTTCTCTTTGGATACAAACTTTCGTTACAGACAAAGTAGAAGAAGAAGAAAAGAAGTACAGTTTGAAGAAGAAGACTTCGCCCCTTGAACTTATCGAAATAGGCTTTTGAGTTGCCAAGGGTTCATTGGTAATTCACCATCAACAGGGGCATTTGGGTCTTAACACATCAATGGCACATTCTAGAATATGATGCATAGAGTACCTTGCACCTCACCACACCAAATCGTTTCCTCTTTTAATCTCAACCATTAAGTGTAAGCCCTAAAATAAAGGGTGTAGATGAAGCTAAATGTCCTTGTCCTTTTAGTCCTTTTTATTCCCTAAAGTTGTTGCTTTTCTTGGTGAGCACACCTAAATGCAATATATATATATGTATTATGTTAGGCTATTTTTCCTTAATGAGAATTAAAGAGAATACAAAGGCTTGAGCCTAAATTACCTCATTCATCTTCTTATGGTATCACACCAAATACTCTGCTCTTTCTGAAAAAGATGCTAACAGCAAATATCAATGGCAGTCCCTGTCATAAGCACAAGTAGCCCTTATCACCTCCCACAAAACGAAACACCATCTTTGGCTCTCATCTCCCAGGTTCTAACCGGACCCAACTACCACCAATGGTCACGTTCCGTGAAGGTCGCTTTGATGTCGAAGAACAAGTTTTCGTTTGTGGATGGCACGATAACGGCTCCGGCAGTCACAGACAACATGTACAATCAGTGGGAACGCTGCAACAATATGGTGATGTCCTGGATACACCATGCTCTCTCCCCATCGATAGCACGAAGCATCATGTGGATAGACAAAGCCGAACAAGTATGGGCAGACTTGAAGGAAAGGTTCGCCCAAACGGATTCCCTACGAATACTGGAGCTGAGAAGAGAGATACACTGGCTACAGCAAGCAAACAACAGTGTAACTGAGTATTACACTAATATAAAGATACTGTATGATGACCTTACCAACCTCAGACCTCTGCCGAAGTGTTCATGCAGGGCGACATGTAGCTGTAGTGCGTTCAAGGTGCTGCGAGATCAGTAAGATGCTGACTAGGTGATGACCTTTTTACAAGGTTTAAACGAATCTTACTCGACTATCTGTTCGCAAATACTCCTCATTGATCCTTTACCTTCTCTCAACAAAGTATTTGCATTGGCTGTTCAACATGAAAGACAGATAGGTCTCGCCCCTGCAAGACAAAACGAAACCAATGAGAGCACACCCTTCGCTGGATTCACAAATAGTCAAGGGAGACAGGGGGCTTACCGAAGCAACGTCAAGAACCCAAATCGCAAAGGAAATGGGGGCAAAAATTCTTCTTTGTGCACGTACTGCCGAAAAACAGGGCACACAGAGGAGATCTGCTTTAAAAAGCATGGATATCCTCCGAGCTACGGCAACAAAGGCAAGAATGATAGCTACAGGGCAACACAACCAAGGGCAAACTTTGCATCAAATTCAAAAAAGGAGGAAAGAGACCAGGATGAAAGCAATACTCAAAATGATCCAGAACAGTTCGTGCTTACCAAAGACCAGTATCACAAGCTGGTATCTCTGCTCCCGAACAATGCAAATGGAAAGGCAGCAGTTGCGGCGTCCAGCAGTGTAAACACCTTCGCCAGAATCAATAACTCCGGTAAAGTTTATTGCCCTCTTCAAAGTAAAACGAAAAATACTTGCTGGATCATCGACACTGGTGCGACGGACCACATTGTTTGTGATGTTGGTTTTTACAGTTCATACAAGAAAATAGACAAATGCTGGGTTAGCTTACCAAACGGGGAAAAAGTAAAAGCGGAATACATAGGCACAGTCACGTTGAGCCCCAAGATAACTTTGAATCATGTTTTATGCATATCCAACTTTGACGACAACCTAGTATCAACAAGCAAGCTTTTACAATCAAATAACCTATGCATCATTATAACTGGTTCTATGTGTGTCATACAGGACAGGATGAGTTCGAGGAGGATTGGTTGGGATAAGGAACAAGAAGGCCTATATTACCTTAAGGACCCGCTACCTAGCACAGTTAGAAATATTAATGCTAGTTCTATCTCTTCGCTTTCAATTAAAGCCAGTATGTGGCATTCACGCTTTGGTCACCCCTCATATGAGAGACTCAAAGCTTTAGATTTACCCTATAATGATTACAAGTATTTAAAGGAAACACCGTGCGACATTTGTCAGCGGGCTAAACAAAAGAAAATGCCTTTTTGTGCAAGTGACAGTATAGCAAAACACCCTTTTGATTTAGTGCACGTAGATATATGGGGACCTGTCAAGGAGTCATATTCAGAAAAACACTATTTCTTGACCATCCTAGATGACTACAGTGGATATACGTGGGTGGCCTTACTAAACAACAAAGGGGAAGCAAGGCAATCCCTACAGAATTTCTACTCTCACATAGACAGGCAATTCGGCAGAAAGGTCAAAGCTATACGATCAGACAACGGTCCGGAATTTATGATGAGGGATTTCTATGACACAAACGGAATCATACACTAGACCTCGTGCCCAGAAATGCCACAACAGAATGGCAGGGTCGAGAGAAAACACATGGATATCATGAATACAACAAGAGCCCTAATGATGCAAAGTTCATTGCCTAAAGCATACTGGACTGAAGCAGTCAGTCATGCAGCCTACTTAATCAATAGGCTTCCGTCCACACCCATTCAATCAAGAACGCCACACAAACGACTGTATGGAGAAGAGGATAGCATTGATAACCTCAAGACATTCGGATGCCTGGCCTATGCCTCCACCTTAGACAGACACAAAACAAAATTCACAGATAGGGCAATCAGATGCGTCTTCCTAGGTTATAGGAGAGGCACAAGGGGTTACAAATTACTGAACATTGACACTAACACTGTTTTTTTCTCCAAGTATGTAAAATTTTTTGAGCAACACTTCCCCTTCTCCAAGACAGATCATGAGGTGGACACATCATTCTGCAATGAAAAGGAGCTAGAGCTCTTGCATATAATGATCCCAGATGATGAAGACTACACAGACACCACACAAGCATGCCCAAGAGAAACACCACCGACGAACATCATAAACACAGAAGATCATGCAGACACAAACACAACACAGACAGAACACAATCACATAACAGAGTTGCAGCATGACAACACAAGTAGGAGGTCAACAAGAGTAAGGAAGGCTTCGACTTACCTCAAGGACTACCATGTAGCCTTGCTCCGAGGGGAACCTTTATCGACCTTAGCAAATTCACCGCACACTCTTGACAAACATCTTGCCTACAGCAAACTGTCACAGCAAAAATGAGTTTTCTCCCTCAACATCACGTGTCATGAAGAACCTGCATCGTACATTAAAGCCAAGTTAGACACAAACTGGGTGCAAGCCATGAATGAGGAGTTGGCTGCTCTTGAATCAAATCAAACTTGGGAACTGACAGAGTTACCTGAAGGGAAGAGGCCGATAGGATGTCGATGGGTGTACAAAATCAAACATAAAGCAGACGGCAGCATAGCTAGGTTCAAAGTGAGGCTAGTGGCTAAGGGCTACAATCAACAAGAGGGAGTAGACTTCAACGCCACTTTCGCCCCTGTAGCCAAATTCACTACTATCAGAATGATCCTTACAATAGCAGTGGCAAAACAATGGAGCATACATCAACTAGACATAGACAACGCATACCTTCACGGTGAGCTCCACGAAGAAGTATATATGGCGTTGCCGCCAGGAGTAAATGCAACTTCGCCGGGTCAAGTATGCAAACTGACCAAGTCCCTCTATGGCCTCCGACAAGCAGGCAGGCAATGGAATCAAAAATTGACATCCACCGTCTTGGCATGGGTTTTGTTCAATCCGGTGCAGATCCCTCTCTGTTCATCAAGAAATGGGACACATCCTTCACGGCTCTGCTCATATACGTAGATGATGTAATCATCGCCGGAGACGACAATAAAGAAATAACTGCTGCGAAGAAACATCTCCATGGTACTTTCAGCATCAAGGATCTTGGCCACATTCATTATTTCCTGGGCTTCGAATTTGCTCGCAGCTCCAAGGGAATCCACATGTCACAGAGAAAATATACGTTAGAGCTACTTCAAGAGATGGATTTCATAGAATGAAAACCAGCATCCTCACCGACACTACCATACTACAAACCTAGCACGAATGCTACCCCCCTGACAAATATCACTGCATACAGACAGATGATCAGAAAGCTACTCTATCTAACACATACGAGACCAGACATCTCCTACATAGTAAATCAGCTCTCCCAACACCTCAACAACCCCAGCACAGATGATCAACAAAGAGCGAATAGGGTGTTACGTTACCTCAAGGGAACCGCCGGCTTAGGGCTTTGGTTTTCGGCATGCAATGAACTAAAATTGCAAGCTTTCTGCGACTCGGACTGGGGAAATTGCACGGAGACTAGGAAATCCATCACCGGCTACGCCGTTCTCCTCGGATCCTCCGTCATCTCATGGCGCTCTAAGAAACAGAACACGGCCTCGCGCTCTTCATCGGAGGCTGAATATCAAGTCATGGCCTCGACATCCTGTGAGCTACACTGGCTCCGGCTTCTCTCCACCGACCTGGATACACCGCCACAAACGGCGGCTTTGTTTTTCTGTGACAATGTCTCCGCCATGCACATCGCCCAGAACCCCGTTTTCCACGAACGCACGAAACACATCGACATAGACTGCCATGTGATCCGTGAACGAGTTCGCTCGGGATTAATTAGGTTGATGCCGATCTCCTCCGCCATGCAGTTGGCTGATCTCTTCACCAAGGCCCAGCACTCGCCCCAGCTTCGTTTCCTCCTTGGCAAACTCGGCTTGCTCAAGATTTACCAAGCCTAGTTTGAGGGACGGTATGAAGATCAATAAATCAAACTTTAGGGTTTCTCTTTGGATACAAACTTTCGTTACAGACAAAGTAGTAGAAGAAGAAAAGAAGTACAGTTTGAAGAAGAAGACTTCGCCCCTTGAACTTATCGAAATAGGCTTTTGAGTTGCCAAGGGTTCATTGGTAATTCACCATCAACATGGGCATTTGGGTCTTAACACATCAATGGCACATTCTAGAATATGATGCATAGAGTACCTTGCACCTCACCACACCAAATCGTTTCCTCTTTTAATCTCAACCATTAAGTGTAAGCCCTAAAATAAAAGGTGTAGATGAAGCCAAATGTCCTTGTCCTTTTAGTCCTTTTTATTCCCTAAAGTTGTTGCTTTTCTTGGTGAGCACACCTAAAAGCAATATATATATATATATATGTATTATGTTAGGCTATTTTTCCTTAATGAGAATTAAAGAGAATACAAAGGCTTGAGCCTAAATTACCTCATTCATCTTCTTAAAAGTCAAATCATAGATCTTATATTAATATTTTGACAACGGTAACTAACCAAATTCATATGGTCAATCTGAATCCACGTGAACACTACTATAGGCCTAAATAATATTATGCCCATATAAAAAAAATTTAAACTTGTTAACTTGAGGAAAAATCCTTGATCGGAGCACTTCCCTGTGAGGTGCCGTTGGGATCGGCCGGGGACACTCCGATGCCAAAGTCAGTAAGATGGATCAAGGAAACCAACGGAATTGACAAGAATGGTGAGAATGTGTGTGTGTACCTTGATAACCTAGGGGATCAGGCTATATATAGCTGGGAAGTTGTAACCTTCAGGTAACTAGAAAGTCTCCATTAATGCCTCATTAATGGCGGTTACGGGTTATTCTGAACCTGGCGGATTAGCTAATTAATAACTCATTAATGGTCTTTATGGCCGAGTCGGCGGCCAGCCGTTATAGAGGCGAAGGGAGAGATTCGCCCTATAGGTCCGCCAGCGGATCTCTCTGAGCTGATCTAGGGAGATCCGCCAACCAGTTTCCTTTTGGAGACCCCTACGCGGCGTACTTTGAGGTGAATATCCCTTTTGGTCCTCAGGATAATATCTCAATGTTATCAGAAGCCCCCCTAAAATGTCTTTAAAGTCCTTTAGGGCTTTTGAACTTCCGCGCACCGTCATAAACACTTGCATTAATGGGCACATTGTTCAATGTCATTGGATGGTTGACACGTGTAGTGGACACACTGTCCCAGGAAGAAGAAAACTTCTTTCTTCTTCTTACGCTTTCTCTTTCTTCCTCATTTCCCCATTTTTCTCCTGCGCTCGAAGCTTTTCTGGGATTTCTTCTGAGTTTTGCACCAAGCTTCCGATTTCTCATGTAAGTTTTTCTTTTCACTTTAACTTTTCCTGGATGTTTAGAAGTTCGTCTTCATCTTCTAGATCAACTTCTCTCCTCCTCTTGAAATTGAAGTAGATTTTAGCTGGACTACCTCGTCATCGGAGAACTCCCATTCTTCCGAGGACACGGTTAATTCCGATTTAGCTGAGTTTGATAACTCGGCGCGTAATCATTACCAGACTCATTCCACTAGGAATCCCTCTCTTTTCACTTCTATCTCCGGTGCTGCTCCGGCCGGTGACCCTAGGTGGTTCCGGGGATCAATGGCCTCTTCTTCGATTCCTCCCAAGAAAAAGAATCCCCGAGCGAAGTCTACTCCGTCTCGCATGAATGCCGCGGATCTAGCGAATCTGGTGGATCGCTTTCCCTGGATCAAAAATTATGAGACCCAGCTCGCCGCATCTCATCAACGTCCTTCCTGCCCGCCTAGCGGCTTCCTTACAGTGTATAGTAGTCATGTGAGAGAGGGTTCCGACTTCCTCTTCCAAAGATGATGGCGGACATCCTCTCTTATTTTGACATCACAGTCAGCCAGCTACATCCTAACTGCTGGTTGGACATTGCTTTAGACTGCTACCTTGCCTCGAATTTAGGATTTGTATACATGGGCCGTATTTTTAGAGCTTTTCACAAACCCTCAAAAAGGAAGTCCGAATCCTATCTCACGTTCGCCTAGTTCGGAGCTTATTCGCCTTTTAGCGAAAAAATGTCTAATGTTCATTGCTGGGATGAGAAATTCTTCTACGTGAAGATAAAGGATGGCGAACCATTGGGCTTTCCTTCAGTCTAGAATCCCAGACCGCTACATATGGCGGGTGACATGCGAATTTTAACAAACAGTGATGAAGAGGTGGCGGAGCTCATGAAGCAGATTAAGGCGGATGCATGGACTTATGCAGATGCCTTAGCTTTCATGATGAGTGATATCCCACTGATTCGCCGGAAAGAGGATAAATTTATTTACTCAAAGATTGCGCAATTTGACCAAGGTACCCTTCATTTCTTCGTGAACTTTGATTACCTTAATGTTTTCTTTGGCAGGGGTGTATCTAAGGCCAATCACGCTCTTGCAGAGACACGCAGGAAGTTTTTGGAGGCTGAAGCACGCAAGAAAGGTCAAGCGGTGAATCCTCCAGCTGATACTGGTAAACGTCCCGCAGAGAAGGTGGCTGATCCGCCACTAAAGAAGAGGAAACCCAACACCACTGGGGGCGTTAAGCTTATGGCGGACGCCATAAGGTCCGCCAAACCTGCTGAGGAGATTGCACAGGTAGTTTACCTTTTGATTTCCTTTCGTTCATCAAGTTTTTTGATCGGAGTATGACTCTTTCATGCTTGTGTAGACGGCGAAGCCTGATATTGGTGGATACTGGTCCGCCAAATTGGGAGCCCAAGGTTCTTTTGAGAACGAATCCATCCTAAATGATCTGGATGAGGCCTTGGGTCAGGTGGGCGAAGTGCAGAGGAACTATGACCAGATTCCTGGTTCAATTCATGCTCAAAAGGGGAAGACGGAGCTCCTTTCGGTGAGTTCATTTTAGAAAAGATGCAGAAACTATTAGTTCCTTAATCCTTTTGCTTTTTTGATTGAAGCGTTTGTTTTTTACAGTTGTATGCTCGCATTCGCACTATGGAAAATGAGCTCCTTCAGAATGTGGCGAATAAGGCAACTATTGAGAGGTTGGAGAAAGAGATTGTGGAAGCCAATTCCACTATTGCCTCTATTAATGCAGGTCTTGCTTCTGCGAATGCAAACCTTGCTTCTGCCACAGCCGCCTTAATTCTCAGGGATGAGGAGATTAAAAGTCTAAAGGCAAAGATTGCATCTGATGCCAAGAGCCATAAAGACGCCCTTGGAGAAGTTGAATACACGGCGGGTGTGCAAGCTTTTTATTACGGCGAGATGCTTATGGCGTACTTCTCCTTGGCACATCCTGAGATTAACTTCACTGATCCGCAATTCGCCGTCCCTGAACCGGAAGATGTGGCGAAGTTCAATAAAATGCCAGACGCTAAGGAGTACCTCCGTGATTACGTTCGGAGATGGATGAAGGGACCTATGGAGGAAACCAAACCCTCTACTACGGTCTTGGTGGATGAGCTTGATGAAGTGCCCCTTAAGGCGGATGCAGAGCCAATTCCTGACCAGGCTCTTCCACTTGGTCCCGCATTTTTGGTGAATAAGGAGGTATCTCCTGATGGCGTATCTACGAATGTGGAGAAGGAGGATCCCCAAGCAAGCACCGTGGGCGAAAAAAGCGCAAAGGAGGATGCTCCTATTGTTGTTTAGCTTGCTTTTATTTGGGATATTGTAAAAACATTTCTAAGTAAAATTTGTTTTGATCCTTTATGGAAACTATGTTATTTTGCCTTTACGTTTGCGTAAGGAAATATATAGACATTTAGAATTTGGAGTAGGTGGCCAGCCATACTCCACCGTATGAACCTTTGTGAAGGTTTGAAAGCTGTTCTATTCCTTCTAGAGGAAGTAAAGCTGCCCAGGGGATCGACTTGCTACCTATCTTTGAGGTGAAATGATCCGCCCGTAGGACTTGTGAATTCCTTTCTTGGAAGGATAAGAGAGTGTAAAGACCTTGCGTCCAAGGATCGTTTTAACTCTATTGGAGATTGGGATCCGCCTAGAGACGGATCCGCCCATAAGATTGATCCTCTTATATTTTCAAGGGCATCGAAGACGTATCTCTAAGGTAGCGATACATTGCAAATGTGGAGAGCGTTGGATGCCCCCCCTCTTTTTAAGACTGGAATATTGATATTGCTGCAGTAAACAATAAAAAGAACATAGATAATAGAACAAATGATGTTTATTAATGGGAGAAACCTTATTACAGCAAATGGGTCTTATAAGTGAGCCTCGTTAAAACCTTTAATAAGAAAAACCACATGGGAAAAAGCTTATTAAAGGAAAAAGAGTACTCAAGACCGTGTATACACTTCATTTTCTGACAAAGTATTTGCGGAGGTTTTGGAGGTTCCACGTGCGTGGTAGTGTATTGCCCTCCATGTCCTGTATTTTAAACGTGGTTGGTCCAATCTTGTCCACTATCTGATATGGACCCGTCCAGTTAAGTCCTAGCTTGCCCTTGCCTTCTCGAGATTGGACTTTATCAGCTTTACGGAGCACGAGATCTCCCACATTTAGATCCACAAGTTTGGCGTTTTTATCATGGTAAGCTGCGATCCGCTGTTTGTATGTTGCCATGCGCACATAGGATTGATCCCTGTGATCTTCAATCTGATCTAGGTGCTCCCTTAGTCGTTTGTTGTTGTCCTCTTCACAATAAAAGGCCACTCGATCACTGGGGACCTGTATTTCGACTGGAATAACGGCCTCAACGCCATGAGAAAGGGCGAACGGTGTTTCTCCTGTAGCCGTCCTTGGGGTGGTGCGATAAGCCCATAAAACACTTGTTAGTTGATCCGCCCACTTCTTATCATGCTCTCCCAATCTCTTCTTTATCCCCTTCACGATCGTTCGATTGGTTACTTCGGTCATTCCATTGGACTAGGGATAATAAACAGAGGCGAATCTGTTTAGGATGCCCAACCCTTCACAGAAAGCCTTGAATTCGCCACAATTGAACTGTGTTCCATTATCGGTGATAATGGTATGTGGAACACCGTATCTTCCTACGATGTTGTCTTTGACGAATTCCACCATTCGTTCCGCAGTAATGGAGGAAACAGCTTCGGCTTCTACCCATTTGGTGAAATGGTCCACTGCCACTACCACGTACCTTCTTTGCCGACGAGTCGGGGGAAATGGGCCGACAATATCTATTCCCCAGAGGGCGAATGGACGTCCCTCAATGATTGGCCTCTGAATGTGTTTGGTAGTATGTGATTCATTCGCATGAACCTGACAATTGTGACATGATTCTACCAATTTCTGGGCATCCAATTCAGCCGTGGGCCAGTAGAAACTTGCTAACCTAGATTTGAGGATCCGTTGCCCTTCTTCCGGTAGAATGCATTTCAACCAAGGATGACTAAAGGACTTTCTGTAAAGGCCGTCATTGATCAAGGAGAAATAAGCTGCTCTCCTGACTATCCGTCGTGCCTCTTCTTTGTCTTCAGGTAAGGTTCCATTTAGCAGATATTGGCGAATGACCGATCTCCAATCATCATCTACCATTGTGAGCAGGGATACTTCCTCTAAGGCAAATGCTGGAGCTATTTTAACTTCGAAGGGACAATCCGGATCTGTCCAGTTTTCCTCACATGAGGCCATTTTGGCCAAATGATCAGCCTCTGTGTTGGACTCCCTTGGTACGTGAATCAGCTCCTATTTAGTTTCCTTAGCTTCAAGGCGATCCAACAATTTTTTGACTTCCGCTACGTATTTGGCTAGAACCTCATCTTTCACCTCGTAATTCTTGATTACTTGGTTGACCATTAGTTTAGAGTCGCTATAGATTACGATCCGCTCCGGAGTGATTTCTTGGAGTAGGCGTAATCCCAATATCAGAGCTTCATATTCAGCAGCATTATTAGTGGCATGGAAATTTAATTTTGCTGCGTATCGTAATTTTATGTATTGGGGACCTTTGATCACAACGCCTGCACCCGCTCCATCCGCCGAGGAGGCTCCATCGGTGTACATTGACGATTCCTCTATCGGAGGCTTGGGATGATCTATCCCTTCGTCAGTGAATTCATTCACGAAGTCCGCCAGGACCTGACTCTTTAGAGCTGACCTGCTTTCATACCTCACATCGAATTCGCCAAGGCTAATTGCCCACTCCATCAACCTTCCCGAAGTGTCTGGTTTCTGCAACACTTTTCTCATTGGTATATTTGTTCGAACCACTACAGTATGCGCCTGAAAATATGGCCTAAGGCAGATTGCCATGGTTACAACAGCCAGTGCCATTTTATCAAGCTTTGAATACCTGGTTTCGGCGTCTTTCAAAACCTTGCTCACGTAATAAACCGGAAACTGTTGGCCATCCTCTTCTCGTATCATGACCGTGCATACGGCTTTGTCTGTGACCGATACATACATGTAGAGATCTTCTCCCTTCAAAGGTCGACTCATCATGGGTGGCTCTGTGAGGAACTGCTTGATTCCTTCGAAGGCTCTTTCACAATCCTCATTCCACTCGAATGCCTTTTGCTTCTTGATGACTTCATAAAAGGGCTGGCATCTGCGAGCTGAACAAGAGATAAACCTGCCCAAGGCTATGATGCGCCCGTTAAGGCGTTGTACTTCTCTGATATTCCGTGGTGCTTGCATTTCCAGGACTGCCTTAACTTTGTCAGGATTTGGGCTAACTCCTTTTTCGCTGATCATGAACCCTAAGAACTTTCCATAGGTTGCCCCGAAAGTGCACTTCTCTGGGTTTAACTTAATGTTGTGGCGTCGGAGTACGTCCAGTACCTCCTTTATATCATCTGCATGCTTTTCTACGGTCGTACTTTTGATGATCATATCATCTACATAGACAGAATAATTACCCCTTTTACTATCTGCGAATATCTTGTTTATCATCCTCTGATAAGTTGCACCTGCGTTCTTAAGCCCGAAAGGCATAACTTTGAAACAATAAGTGGCTTGGTGTGTTACGAACGAGGTCTTGATTCTATCTGAGGGCTCCATAGGGATCTGATGATAACTTGACTTCACATCAGTAAATGAATACATTGCGTGACCGGCGGTTCCATCTACAAGCATGTCAATACATGGCAAAGGATAGTTGTCCTTAGGGCAAGCTTTATTGAGATCTGTAAAGTCAATGCACATACGGTAAGATCCGCCAGCTTTTTTCACCAACACGACGTTCGCCAACCACTGAGTGTAAAGTACCTCCTCGATGGCATCCGCCCTCTGGAGCTTGGCGATCTCTTCCTCAATCACCTTCTGCCTTTCCGGGCCATGATTTCTCCGCTTCTGAGCCACAGGAACTGCATCCTTATCAATGTTGAGTTTGTGGGTGATTATGTCTGGGCTAATTCCAGGGAGAATTTCATCCTTCCATGCAAAGACATCCTCCGCCTCACAGAGCACTTTGGTGATTGCATCTTTAATCTCCCCTTTGAGCCCCTTCGCCATTCGCACCTGCTTTCCATCCGCCATAAGGTACATTTCGGTCTCGCCCAGGGCCATTGTGACGCGCTCCTCTTCATCTTCCTCTTTAGACTGGGGGCGAATCATTAATGATGTCGAATACGTCTCTTGGGCCACCTTTTGGCTACCTTTGATCATTACACCTCCCTTGGCCGTGGGAATGTAAAGTGTTAAGTGGCGAATGGAGATAAGAGCTGCAACCTCAGAGATAAAAGGTCGTCCGAGGATGATATTGTAAGCTAACTGACCATCCAAGACCGAAAACTCTAAATCTCCCCTCCAAACTTGATCATCGTCTGTAAGCTCACAGTCCAAAGTAACTTGGCCTTTTGTTTGAATAGTATGTCCCGTTACTCCCAAGATATCGACCACAGTTGGCTCTACTTGAACAGGATCAATCCTGAGTTTGGCGAAAGCTCCTCGGGTAATGACATTGCATGAACTTCCGGTATCAATCATTACCCTTTTCATCTCCCAGCCTTCAACCATCATAGTGATGACTAGAGCATCTGCATGGGGTGGTATCTCCGGACCTGCCTCTGAAAAGGGGCGATTTAATGACGTCCTGTCAAGGGCAATAGTCCTTGCCTTTTTCACCGTTGGCTGGTACCCAGATCCGCCTGCTATGACATTGATGGTACCCTTTCCTTTCTTCTTTGGGTCCTCCTTGGGTCTGTCACCTTCTCCTCTTTTGCCTTCCGTTTGGATGAACCGATCCAATTTGCCCCTTTCTATGAGACGTTCAATTTCTCGAGCTAATTCCCAGCATGCATCAGTGTCATGGCCATTTTTCCTGTGGTACTTACAATAGTTTTTAGGGTTTTTACCATTATTGGTATACTCCCCCCCCCCTTTGGTTCGGGGTATGAAATGCTCCGCTTGTGTTGGCTGTTCTCGATCCACATAAGAACTTCATGTTGGTCCCTTGTAAGGTTGCAAATATAGTTCCAAGGGGGGGTTAGGAACTATTTTACCTTTTTAAAATAATTTGGGCAGATTTCTTTTCTTTAAGAAAAGTTTATAAAACAGCGGCACTTAACACTCAGCAAGACACTGGCTTAGTCAACTAGTGACTAGGACAGCTTCGTTGCTTAGGTCAGGAAATAGCACTTAGAGTCTATTCCTGAACCTGCTCGTTTGTAGCGCACAACTCAGCTTGACCTCTTTTACTTGGTCAGTTTTAGTTTGTTTTAAGCAAGCAATATAAATAAGGAGTTAAGGTTTAAGAAAACTTCACTCAGCAGATTTATCCAGGTTCGGCTTCTTCTAAGCCTACGTCCTGTCCCCGGAACACTTCCGAGATTTCAAATCCTCTACTGAGCTCTTTAAAGGTAGAGCCTCAAACCTTTTACAATATCAGCAATTGAGTATGACAAGAGTACCTTCCTCTATACTTCTACTCAATCCTAATCTCTCCGCTGAGTACTTAAAACCGAGTACTCATCCTCTCCTTTCTACTTTTAGAAATGATAAAGATTTTGTCCTAAACAACAATTGCTAGAACACCTTAGATGATTGAAAAACAATCACTCTAGACTTTTACATAAATGAATAGACTTTGTAGTGTAAGAATTTTTCTGTGCTTTTGATGGAGAACTTTTATATACGTTTGGTCAGCGTAACGGCTTTTGCTCAAAGTTCTCTAAAGAATGTGGATTCTGAATGCTCTATTTATAGAGAGCTTCTGGTTATTTCGAATTTCGAAATAACCGTTGGAGGGAAACGGCTACAAGTCGCTTTCACTGAGTCTGCCAGCAGTTCTCTTTAGCCAATCAGATTCCAGCGTCTTCTGTTCTTCGGTCAGTGTGTCAGTATGTTCCACCATTTTGGGTAACGTCAACCAGACAGCTTGTTGTATCTTCTGAACTTTACTAAATGGGGAAATACTTTGTCTGGAAGCTGTCTTATGGTCAGCAGCTGTCTTGCACGTTTTGTCGAGACAGCTCAGCAGCTTCATACCGAAGTTGTCTACGTGGATCTTCTCGATCCTTCTTTACTCAGCATGCGTTTCATCACTTCAACGGCGATGTTTTGGAGATACGCGGGCTGAGTGGTCTTTGGCTTGTTTGACTTGGGCCTTGATTTCCATATAGGGCTTGAGCCTTATGATCTTTATGTCTTATGATAAATTATAAACTCAATATTGAACAAACACATTAGTAACACTAAATCAAAGCATTTAAACTTAGTGTGTTGTAGAATATTTACTTTCACTTAATTAATTTTGTCAAATCAAAATCTTGTGGAAAGGTGTTTCAACAAACTCCCCCATTTTGATGTTGGCAAAACTAATCAGCAAGGAACTCAGTATGTGCTCCCCCATGATAGTTGACCTTTTCAATTAAGTGAACTCCCCCGTGAGGACAGAACTACTGACTTAGTTTTATTCTAAACATTCTAAGGTTTAGCTGAATAAGCCTAAGATCAGTTTTCAGTTATAGGTCAGCTTATGGGTCATATTCTATTTTACTCGGTATTCAGCGGAAGTGATGTATAGTGACGGAGCGCTGAGTAAATCATTTGTTCAATGGTTTATATTTGACAAGTTCAAACATTTATATGCAGCATGCATTTATATAATACTTGGCATTTGATGGATGAATAATCAATAATTTAAATACGAATGCAAGTATTTCAGAAGTTAGGCATATTGTTTAAAACAAAACAACAAACAAGAAAAACATTACAAAACAAGATAACGAAATAACAAAATAAACTTCTTCTTCCTAACTTCTAACACTCTAGTTTCTTTCACTTAGAGTCTCTAGTTTCTTTCACTTAGAGTTCCTTCTCCTTAGTTGCCACTTTTCTCCCCCGTTTTGCCAGCATCAGCAGTAGGCAAATCAACGGTAGGGGCAGGAGAATTGGCCTGATCCTGCAGCACACGTATTTGACCCTCCAAGGAATTCATGTGACTGACCATAGTCAGCATGAGTTCGGTCATTTTGGTCAGTTGAGCATGTGGTGGTGGCTGCGGCTGGACAGAGGAGAAGTGATTGATCAAATCATGGATTTCACGCAGAATATGGTGAGTGACAGGTGGATGAGAGGACTGAGCATGAGTTGGTGGAGGATGGGCTTGTTCTTGAAGCAGAGTGTTAGCTGAGGCGATGACACGCCATCCTGACTCAGTGGCACCTAGATGTGCATATTTGGCAGGAGTGGGCTCACACTGAGTGCCTTGTGTAGTGACAGGACTACAAGGCGTGTTGACCGCAGGTGCTGAGTCGCTTTGAGCTTGAGGTGGAAGTGGAGCTTCTTTTGGACTTGCAGGGGTCTTGGCTTGTTTCTCTCTTGGAGGAACAGAGGCTTGATTTTGTGGAGACCCTTCTGGAGCAGCATGGCCTTCAAGAACAGGTTCTTCATCTGTTCTCAGTTTCTTCTCAGCTGACTCAGCTAGGTCCTGATCAGCTTTCCTCTTGTTTCTTTCCATCAGCCTTATCTTTCTCGGGACAGTATGAATATCCTTCGAGCATGCTCCCTTTTTCTTCTTCTTCTCAGCTTCAGCAACCTCAGATGGCATAGTAGAAGGATTCTCAGTTGGAGGTTCATTGATTGGTTCTGTACCGTCAGCAGTGTGTGCAGCTTCAGCCATAACATCATCTATAATGGCATCCAGGTTTGTCAGATTTTCCATTTCTCCAATGGGTTGCTCACCCTCAGCCATAGGATCCTCCTCCTCAGAGGTTTCATTCTTATCATACCCTTTCAGGGGTTGGCTGTGTGATAGTCCATTCAGCAGACGTGCTGTGATAGCAGTTCCTGTTGAACTTATTTCATCAACAGTTTCTATGTTCTGGTCTTGTATTATCCGGGTGATGAGAGAACCTAATTGGAGCTTCCTTCCACTTCGTTGAAAGGCTCCTACCAGAAATACAGGTAGATTGAATGGAGTGCTGGTCAGCATATGCCAGATGAAACACTGTTCAAAGTTAGAGGCAGATGAGGGAGAGCTGAGTTTAGGGAAGATAAAGTTGGTCAGCAAGAAGTGGGCCATCTTCTGATTTTTGCCCATGCAGGTGCTGGGTACTTCTCCCTTGTAGTTTCTGGGTTTACAGAACCCCTTCATCTTTTCTACGATGGCTTTTGGTATCGGCTCCTTTGTACTGAATCCCTGTATTTGGTATCTCTAGCAATGTGGCTAGATATTCAGGGGTTATCACTATCTTTTGACCCTTGACTGTGGTCTCTAGGTAGTCAGAGTCATCTGCATCAACATGCAGGTTGGAGTAGAACTCTCTCACCATTGTGGGATAGGTTTGACCGGAAAGAGAGAAGAGACCTGTCCATTTGTTGTTTTTGATCCATTCACAGAATGGAGTCTCTGAAGAGATGAAATCAGGATGGAAGAATCGACTCCTTAGTACCTCTTGATTCTTGGCCCAAGAGTGTACTTTGATCATTTTTCTCATTAGGCTAGTTGAAGGACCAGCCTGGTCAGAGGATTTGAGAGTTGGAGAGAAATAACTTTCGTTATAAGACATTTTTGAAGTTTTGAAGCTCTTTGGAAAATTTAGAAGCTTTCTTAGGGTTCAATGTATATGTGACGAGGGTAGTGGGTTAGTATTTACTATTTATAGATTTTATGGTTTAGGGTTCCGTTTGAATTTTATCCAGTTTTGCTCTGGGTTGTCCAATCGGCAGAAACCCTGACACTTATGACACTATTAAGACGTTATTCGGCGCATGCGCAGTACAGGTGTCACTTCGCGTGTAGTGACATTAAATGCTAATAAGTGCTTTTACTTAGCGTTTATTGATATAAACGTTTCATATTCTAAGTAGTCAGTGCATTCTTTAAGGATGGTTTTTAGTTCAAGTTCGAAAACTAATTTACTCAGTGTGCAAGATTACTCAGTATTGTATATTCAGTCAGTTTCAATGACATACTCAGCAAACAATAAATCATTCAGCATGTAATTCATTCAGCATTCAATAATCATTTATGCACATAAATTTACTGAAGAGGATTAAACATACCAATTGCTTCTCTCAGTATGCTAAATTGCTCTCGTGCTAGAGGCTTTGTAAAGATATCAGCAAGCTGCTCGTCTGTTGGCACATAAGTCAGCTTGATTTCTTTCTTGAGTACATGATCTCTGATGAAGTGATGTCTTATGCTGACATGTTTCATCCTGCTGTGTTGAACTGGGTTCTTTGAGAGGTCAATTGCACTTTTGTTGTCGCATTTGACTTCAATTGTCTTTGTTTGAACACCATAATCTTCAAGCTGTTGCTTAATCCAAAGGACCTGAGCAACACAGCTTCCAGCAGCAATGTACTCAGCTTCAGTTGTGGACAGGGCTACTGACGCCTGCTTCTTGCTGAACCAAGATACAAGACAGCTTCCTAGGAATTGGCATCCTCCAGAGGTGCTTTTTCTTTCCAGCTTGTCTCGTCCATAGTCAGCGTCAGTGTATCCGATGAGTGTAAAGTCATGAGTATTTGGATACCACAGACCTGCATTTACTGAGCTTTGCAAATATCTAAGGATCCTTTTTACAGCTATGTAATGGGATTCCTTAGGGTTAGCTTGATATCTAGCACAATAACATACTGAGAACTGAATGTCCGGTCTACTTGCTGTTAAGTAAAGTAAAGAGCCAATCATACCTCGGTATAACTTGCTGTCTACTGACTTACCATTTTCATCGGCACAAAGGACAGTGTCAGTGCCCATAGGAGTGGATATTGGCTTACAATGTTCTAGTTCATATTTCTTCAATATCTCCTTGGCATATTTAGCTTGACTTATGAATATGCCATTCTTTCCTTGCTTAATTTGAAGTCCGAGGAAGAAGTTGAGTTCTCCCATCATTGACATTTCGAATTCAGTCTGCATTTGTTTGATAAATTCCTTGCACATAGATTCATTAGTAGCACCGAATATAATATCATCTACATATATTTGTGCCAGCAGGGTATCTTTACCCTTTCTCTTAATGAATAAGGTTGTATCAGCTTGACCCCTGACGTAACCTCTAGTCAGTAAAAAGTTGGTCAACCTCTCATACCAAGCACGTGGTGCTTGCTTGAGTCCATACAGAGCCTTTTTGAGTTTGTAAACGTGGTTTGGGAACTTAGAATCCTCAAACCTTGGAGGCTGATTTACATAGACCTCCTCGTCTATTACTCCATTAAGAAAGGCACTTTTGACATCCATTTGAAACAGTTTAAAGTTCATGTAAGATGCATATGCACATAAAATCCTAATAGCTTCTAGCCTTGCCACTGGGGCAAAGGTCTCACCGTAGTCTATACCTTCTTGCTGACTGTAGCCCTGAGCTACAAGTCTTGCCTTGTTTCTGACTACGTTTCCTTGCTCATCTAGCTTGTTCCTGAAAACCCATCTTGTTCCAATGATCTTTTGGCTCCTAGGATGTGGCACTAACTCCCATACATTATTCCTCCTGAATTGATTGAGTTCCTCTTGCATGGCATTCATCCAGAATTCGTCATCCTCAGCTTCGGCAAAGTTCTTCGGCTCAAGTACTGAGACAAAAGCTACATTGCCGAGATATTTCCTTAGTTGATTTCTTATCATCAGCGTATTTCCAGCTGAGTCAAGAATTGCATTTTCTGAATGCCCTCTTGGGACTCTTATCTCCTTTGGTAGACTTGTGTCTTGATCTATCTGTGTTTCAACATTCTCTGCAGAAGTAGATGGGTCAGTGAAAGTAATTTTAGGTTCACTCTTACTTTTGGTCAGCCGTTTTATGAAGGACTCAGTGGCTGGTTCTTGATCAGCAGGTGCTGAGTTTGGTTCATCTTCTGTCAGCGGCTGGTATCTTCCTGCAGGGTTAGTTTCATCGAATTGCACATGTATAGATTCTTCTAATGCTTGAGTTCTCTTATTAAAAACTCTGTATGCTTTGCTGTTTGTTGAGTAGCCTAGAAAGATAGCCTCATCAGCTTTTGAATCAAATTTGGCTAAGCTATCTTTGGTATTTAAAATAAAACACCTACAGCCAAAGGCACGAAAGTATCCAATGTTGGGCTTTCGTCCTTTCCAAAGTTCATATCGGGTTTTCTTAAGTATAGGTCTAACTAAAGCCCTATTCAGAATATAGCATGCTGTGTTGACAGCTTCTCCCCAAAAATACTTTGGAAGCCTATGCTCATCCAGCATTGTCCTAGCAATCTCAACCAGAGTTTTGTTCTTCCTTTCAACAACCCTATTTTGCTGAGGCGTTCTAGGAGCAGAGAAATTGTGGTCAATACCGCTGGCTTCACAGAATTCAATAAACTTCCGGTTCTTGAATTCTCCACCATTATCACTACGGATATGAGCTAATTTTAGGTCTTTCTCATTTTCAATTTTTCTAACCAAGTTTGAAAATGTCTCAAAGGTCTCATCCTTACTGGTCAGCAGGATAACCCATGTGTACCGAGAGAAATCATCTACAATAACCAAGGAAAACCTTCTTCCACCCAGACTCAGCGGCTGGACTGGACCAAAGAGATCCAAGTGTAGCATTTCTAACGGACGCTTAGTTGAGACAATGTTTTTACTTTGAAAAGATTGCTTGGTTTGTTTTCCAGCTTGGCAGGCATGGCATAATTGATCTTTTTGAAATTTAAGTTCAGGCAGTCCCTCAACCAATTGCTTTCTTGCTAATTTGGCCAGGAGGTCCATGCTTACATGACCAAGTCTCCTGTGCCATAGCCAGGAATTTTCTTCCTTTGTGACTAAGCATACAGTTTTTGAAAACTTCTTTTCGAGGTTTAGCATAAAGACATTGTCTATCCGAGGGGCAGTTAAAATTAACTCATTTGATTTTCCCTCATATATTTTACATCCAGTTTCGTCAAATATAACTTTTCTTCCATTATCACATAGCTGAGCTACGCTGAGTAAGTTATATTTGAGTCCGCTGACTAGGGAGACAGATTCAATAGTGGGATTACCTCCAACGGTGCCTGATCCTACTATTTTACCCTTTTTGTTGTCTCCAAAACTTACGCTTCCTCCTCGTTTACGTTCGAACGTGATGAATTGAGTTTCATCACCCGTCATATGCCTTGAGCATGCGCTGTCAATATACCACATTTTTTACTTCTCGGCACATCTTAGGCTTACCTGCATTGTAATCAGTTTCCTTTAGGTACCCAATTCTTTTTGGGTCCTGACTTGTTAGGTTCAACAGGTAAAGCATCATATTTTATTTTGTGGCGACATACATTAATAGTGTGGCCACTTTTTCCACAGAAGTCACAACTGACTTTCTGTTTAGGACTCTTTACTGACTTGTCAGCACCCCAGTGCTGAGCGTGCCAGCACACCTTAGTGGTGTGTCCTAACTTCCCACAAAAGTCACACTGGACTCTTCACTGGGGATTTCATCTCTACTGAGTACATTGGTACTGAGTACCTTGATACTTAGTTCTCAGAGGAAAATTATTTTTGTTTGGAACCTTTAGTTGGTTCTGAATGGTTGTGACATCCTTCCTCAGTTTCTTGGAAACTGACTGGACTTCAACGACAGACTCATGAATGGTTTTCATATTTTCATGCAAAACTGAGTTGTCTTGAAGAAGGTATCTGAGGTCACTCAGTTTGACCTCTTCCACCTCATCACAGCGCTGGCTGAGTGTTTTAATCTTTTTGTTAGACTTTTTGACAAGTGTGTAAAGATCACTCAGGGCATTACCCATTTCATTTCTGAGTTGAGAGAGTGAGATTACCTCATTGGATTGCTCTTCATTGTCTGACTTATCAGATTGGTCAGCATGCTCAGAAATGCATGGCTCAGCAAGTTCGTCAGCCATGAAGCATATCTTCGCTGACTCGGTGGCCTCAGTTTCTGTTGATGAAGATTCATCACTGTCACTCCAAGTAGCCACCATTGCCTTCTTCCCACTTTTCTTGTCTTTCCTCAGCGTGGGGCAGTTTGACTTAATATGGACATCTTGGTGGCACTCAAAGCATGTAATGGGCTTTGAGCTGTCCTTTCTATATTTGATGTCGCTTGAGTCAGCCTTATACTTATCAAACTTTTTGTAAGGCTTTTTGGAATATTTGTCGTTCTTCCTGAACAGCCTCTTCATCTTTCTTGTGAACATAGCCATCTCCTCATCATCAGTTGAACTCCCGTCAGTGGAGTCAGCCTTCATGACAAGTGACTTCTGCTTCTTGTCATCAGATTTTTCCTTCACCTCAAAGTTCTTCATTGATATCTCATGGGTCAGCAATGAACTGATGAGTTCGTCATATTTGTAGGTGGTTAAATCCTGAGCTTCCTCAACTGCTGTCTTCTTTGCTTGCCAGTCTTTTGGAAGACTCCTGAGTATCTTTTTGACTTGTTCTTCCTCAGTGAAGATTTTCCCAAGTCTCTTGAGCTCATTAATGATGTTGGTGAACCTTGCGTTCATGTCTAAAATGCCCTCATCATTGTTCATCTCGAACAGCTCGTACAGTCTCATCTGCTGATTCACCTTGGATTCTTTTACTTTGTTTGTTCCCTCGTAGGTGACTTCCAGCTTTTTCTAGATCTCTTGTGCCGACTCACAACCTGAGATTTTGTTATATTCTGCAGCATCGAGCGCACAGTGAAGCATATTGATAGCCGAAGCATGGTTTTGAAGCTTCTTAAGATCATCCTCTGTCCATTCAACCTCAGCTTTAACAACTGACTGGCCAGCAACAACTTTCACAGGTACAAACGGGCCTTGGACTATAGATAGCCAGGCACTCATGTTTGTAGCTTGAATGAAGTTTTTCATCCTATTCTTCCAAAAGGTATAGTTTGACCCGAAGAATAGGGGAGGCCTGGTAATGGACAGCCCCTCAGGTAATATCTGAGTTGTCTGGTTTCCAGGGAGAAACCGAGTGCTGTTTTCGCCCATGGTATGGATCAACTCAAGGTTGTTAGACCTTGAGTAATGAGCTTTTAGGCTCTGATACCACTTGTTGGTCCCTTGTAAGGTTGCAAATATAGTTCCAAGGGGGGGTTAGGAACTATTTTACCTTTTTAAAATAATTTGGGCAGATTTCTTTTCTTTAAGAAAAGTTTATAAAACAGCGGCACTTAACACTCAGCAAGACACTGGCTTAGTCAACTAGTGACTAGGACAGCTTCGTTGCTTAGGTCAGGAAATAGCACTTAGAGTCTATTCCTGAACCTGCTCGTTTGTAGCGCACAACTCAGCTTGACCTCTTTTACTTGGTCAGTTTTAGTTTGTTTTAAGCAAGCAATATAAATAAGGAGTTAAGGTTTAAGAAAACTTCACTCAGCAGATTTATCCAGGTTCGACTTCTTCTAAGCCTACGTCCTGTCCCCGGAACACTTCCGAGATTTCAAATCCTCTACTGAGCTCTTTAAAGATAGAGCCTCAAACCTTTTACAATATCAGCAATTGAGTATGACAAGAGTACCTTCCTCTATACTTCTACTCAATCCTAATCTCTCCGCTGAGTACTTAAAACCGAGTACTCAGCCTCTCCTTTCTACTTCTAGAAATGATAAAGATTTTGTCCTAAACAACAATTGCTAGAACACCTTAGATGATTGAAAAACAATCACTCTAGACTTTTACACAAATGAATAGACTTTGTAGTGTAAGAATTTTTCTTTGCTTTTGATGGAGAACTTTTATATACGTTTGGTCAGCGTAACGGCTTTTGCTCAAAGTTCTCTAAAGAATGTGGATTCTGAATGCTCTATTTATAGAGAGCTATGAGAGCTTCTGGTTATTTCGAATTTCGAAATAACCGTTGGAGGGAAACGGCTACAAGTCGCTTTTACTGAGTCTGCCAGCAGTTCTCTTTAGCCAATCAGATTCCAGCGTCTTCTGTTCTTCGGTCAGTGTGTCAGTATGTTCCACCATTTTGGGTAATGTCAACCAGACAGCTTGTTGTGTCTTCTGAACTTTACTAAATGGGGAAATACTTTGTCTGGAAGCTGTCTTATGGTCAGCAGCTGTCTTGCACGTTTTGTCGAGACAGCTCAGCAGCTTCATACCGAAGTTGTCTACGTGGATCTTCTCGATCCTTCTTTACTCAGCATGCGTTTCATCACTTCAACGGCGACGTTTTGGAGATACGCGAGCTGAGTGGTCTTTGGCTTGTTTGACTTGGGCCTTGATTTCCATATAGGGCTTGAGCCTTATGATCTTTATGTCTTATGATAAATTATAAACTCAATATTGAACAAACACATTAGTAACACTAAATCAAAGCATTTAAACTTAGTGTGTTGTAGAATATTTACTTTCACTTAATTAATTTTGTCAAATCAAAATCTTGTGGAAAGGTGTTTCAACACTTCACTCTTAGAAGCATTAAGAGGTGTAAAGGAGGTGACAAACGTTGATTTATTCCTAGAATCTCTTCGCTTACTTCAGGAGGAAGGATCTTGACGCTTGTCTTTGTCCCGATCTCGAAGATGAGATTCGCCTCTGTCTCTTTTTGGCGATGATGGTGAACCTCGGCGAATGTCGTCTACCTCTATAAAATCTTTACAACGCTCCATCAGCTCTGCCATGCTGGTGGGTTTCTTTCGGATGAGATCTTTCTGCAAACTCTTGCAGGTAGTGTTTCTTACGAAACATTCCACAGCTACGGAGATATCTACATCAACGATTTGTATGCACAATTGGTTGAAAGTGTCCACATACTCCCGAAGGGGTTCATTCGCTTTCTGCTTTAACTCAAAAAGTTTTCCAGATTTTACTACTGCAGGAATACAACCGGCGAATTTAGCACAAAATTCCCTGCTTAATTGATCAAAGCTGTTTATCGAGCCCGGAGGTAGAGATTGAAACCACAAATAGGCTGGGCCCCCCAGCGTGGTGACAAACATTTTGCAGAGCACAGGCTCGGTGGCCCGATTGAGCCTGGCCAGTATTCGATATTTTCGGACGTGAGCTTCTGGATTATCTTTGCCTGTGTATATTGCGAGATTGGGAATCTTAAAAGCTCTTTCTGTCTCCTCCGCCTCAATCCAAGCTGCAAAAGGCGAATCTCTATTGGCGAACGGGTTGTGCCTGGCATTTTCTTCATTCATACGGAGCACCAGGGCCCTTACCCTATCATCAAAATTTTCCGGATCTGCCCTGGGACAGCCTCTTCGTGGCGATCTGCTTGGAGAAGAAGAAGAAGAAGAAGAACTTGAATCAGACGATGGATCTGATGGCGAACGTCTTCCTTCATTACCGCGTCCACTTCCTCCTCCACCTCCTCCTCCACCACCACCTCTCCCTCCATTTCCTCCACCTGGGAGAGTCGGACCGCTTCCTCCCCCCTGGCCTCCTGACGGGATATGTCCAACAGTCCCTGAAGGCGGCAGCGGTGGTGGTCCACTTGCATGGGAAGCCTTTTCTGGCCTTTTACTTCGCCTGCGGCCAGTAGGTGGGGACGATCTGCCACGACGGGAGGATTTTGCTCGTCGGGGCGAAGGTGACCTTATCCGCTTATCTTTCTCTTTTCTATGCTTCTTGCGAGTTGGCCCTTTAGATCCGCCAAGGGATAAATTCGTCCGTGGACGCCTGGGTATATCGGACCCACCAAAATTCAAGCCCGGACCCCCAGATCCGCCAGGAAGGGTCGTATCATTTCTTTGACTTCCTTCACCAGGGAATAACTCCCGATTAATTGGTCGCTCGCCACCTGATGTCGTGGCCGTTAACATGGAATCCGTGTTGTGAGCTTGAAGGAACGAGGAGCTATGGGCACCTGGTCCAAAGCCAAAGTTTAACAAAGGCAAAGATGAAACGGTTGAAGCAGACGTCGTACTCCAAGAGTCATGTATGTTCGAAGGCGATTTCCTATCTCGAGTCCATATCGCGCCTCGATATCTTGTGCACACATATTGATAAAAGCAGCGGTAGGCATGTTATTGTCGACATGCGTTATTGGAGCGGTTGTATCGGTGCGACCAGCACTAGATGGTGTAACTAACGGTGTTTCAATCCCTGAGGAGGGATTTTCACCTCCGTTGGTCATTGCGTTTTCAGCGTGAACGAAGAAACCCTTTGTTTGATTAAGGATTCCACGCTCACCGCACCAATGTTAACTTGAGGAAAAATCCTTGATCGGAGCACTTCCCTGTGAGGTGCCGTTGGGATCGGCCGGGGACACTCCGATGCCAAAGTCAGTAAGATGGATCAAGGAAACCAACGGAATTGACAAGAATGGTGAGAATGTGTGTGTGTACCTTGATAACCTAGGGGATCAGGCTATATATAGCTGGGAAGTTGTAACCTTCAGGTAACTAGAAAGTCTCCATTAATGCCTCATTAATGGCGGTTACGGGTTATTCTGAACCTGGCGGATTAGCTAATTAATAACTCATTAATGGTCTTTATGGCCGAGTCGGCGGCCAGCCGTTATAGAGGCGAAGGGAGAGATTCGCCCTATAGGTCCGCCAGCGGATCTCTCTGAGCTGATCTAGGGAGATCCGCCAACCAGTTTCCTTTTGGAGACCCCTACGCGGCGTACTTTGAGGTGAATATCCCTTTTAGTCCTCAGGATAATATCTCAATGTTATCAAAACTTTACATTACTTAATAGTAAAGTCCAATCAATATATAAAAACGATTAATAAAATGCTGATATAAACATTAACTATGGTTATTTACTCATTATTTCCTTAATGTTTTAAGGAATTTTTGTTGATATAGATTTAAAGTTAAGTAATGTGAAAGTTAAACAATTTTTATGGCGAGAAATGAAGTTTAGAAACCATAATATAATTAGCAATATTATGATGTCGGGGTAATTACTGAAATTCCAGCAAATGGTAAGATGAGTATTATTTTATATGCTTCAAGCCTAGAGGGCATTCGCTTACATTAATATAAAAGATATTAATTATTTGACTGTAACTAAACTTTTAGTTTAAAATGGTTCCTTAACAGTGTGGAGGTTTTTTTATCGCTCTAAGTTTCAACCAGACAATGTGCGATGGGCCCAGGTTAGTCCAATTCATGACGGCAGTGGCAGAAATTGCAACAGGGAAACAAGTTCCTTCTATTTCTCCTATATGGGAAAGACATGTTCTTACTGCTAATTCACAACCTAGATTCAAAGCTCGATTAATTATGAAGGAATACCGTCAAACAAAAGGCATCGACTTTGACGAGATTTTCTAACCGGTGGTGAAGATGATATCCATTCGTACTATGCGGGGGTTAGCAACAAGTCAGAACCTGGAGGTCGAACAAATGGATGTGAAGACTACCTTCCTTCATGGTGATTTGGAAGAAGATATATACATGGAGCAACAAGAGTGTTTTGAAAAGAAAGGAAAAGAGGACTATGTCTGCGAGCTAAATAAGAGTCTTTACGGTTTGAAGTATGCATCGAGACAATGATACTAGAAATTCGAGTCTGTTATGGGGGAGCAAGGCTATAAGAAGACTACTCCAGATCACTGCGTATTCGTTCAAAAATACTCTTATGATGATTTTATTATTTTATTGCTCTATATGGACAACATGTTGATTGTTGGCAATAATATTTTCAGAATTAACAATCTGAAGCAAGTCTTTTTGCCATGAAAGACTTTGGGCCAGCAAAATAGATTTTTGGCATAAATAAACTTAATTTATTAACATGGTTAAATAAGAATATGTGATATTGGAAAATTATCATAAAAGACAAGGAACCTTAATACATGCAAGTAGTGCATGTGATAAATAAAAAATAAAAAAAAGAGGTGAATTACATGGAGCATGGTTTGTGGAGTTGAACAAATTATGGCTAAATTTTGTCCAAGTCCATGTCTGAAAATTAAATATCACGATGTATTTTGTCAAAGTAATGTCAGTGTATTTGAGTATATATAGAGGTGTGGAGTAAGTTTGAGTGTAGACATATAAAGAAGTGTGCAAAATAAAAGAGCGTCAATAATTGATGTTGTTATGCATGTGAGGGTCTAATAAATGTCAGAGTGGTATTGAGTTATGTGAAAGCAGTGCAATCTGACATGCTCGTTGAGTTAATGTAATTTTTTTGATAAAAACATCAACTTTAGTCCTTTTTATTCTTAAATCTCTTCTTAATCTCCAACAAAGTGGTATCAGAGCCTAGATTGAGAGAGTTTATTCTTCTACAAAATAATATATCTTTCTTAAATTGAGTGTTTTAAGACACCTATAAAAATGTCATGCAATTCCAATAACATATCCTTCCACAAAAACCAACTATGCAAGTTGGTGTATTTGAATGAAGGTATTATTCATATGTCAATATGTTTGGGACATCATAGAAAAAGGCTATGTAGTTCCAGAAGTCGAGTCACAACTGTCGCAGATTGAAAAAGGTAGTCTACAAAAAAAATCGTAGAACTGATTAAAAGACGCTTAATGTCATCCATCAAGTCTTGGATGAAGTTATGTTCGAGAAGGTAGCTGAAGCTACTACCTCCAAACAAGCGTGGAAAATTCTACGAGTGTCTCTTCAAGGTAAAGAAAAAGTTAAAAATGTTCGTTTGCAAATGCTGAGAGGAGAATTTGAGACGATGAGGATGAAGGAGTGGAGGCAGTTATTGATTAATTATCTCGAGTAAAATCTTTCGTGAATCAAATCCGACAATATGGTGATAAAATTGAACCAATGACAAAGATAACCGAAAATGTATAACTAGTTTTTTTATTTTTTCTAGGTGACATGGCATTCACATGGAGTTCAAAAAAGCAACCGATCGTGACGTTATCTACTTGTGAAGTTGAATATGTCACTGCAACATCATATGGCTGTCATGCAATATGGCTTTGAAGATTGTTAAAAGAATTTGAAATGGAAGAACGAGATCTGACGGAGATTTTTGTTGATAATAAGTCTACTTTGACACTAGCTAAAAATCCAACGTTTTATGACCGGAGCAAACACATTGACACAAAATATCATTTTATTCGGGAGTGTATTGAGAAAAATGAGTTGATACTAAAGCACGTGAAAACACAAGATCAAATTGCAGATATTTTCATGAAAACGTTGAAATTTGATGTGTTCGGTCATTTGAGAGCTCAATTCGAAGTTACGGTAAATTAAGTTTCAAAGGGCATGTTAAAATTAATAAACTTAATTATAAAAAAAAAAAAAAAAAAAAAAAAACCAAATCTGAATCATCACATGATGATGACAATTTGGTAAGGAAAAAAAAAATCAATGCATAAGGTAAGAAAATTATGGTTGTAAGAGATACAGATATATGCAAAAAAGAATTTAATTGTTGTGGTGTGTAAGAGGTCACTAGTCTTATATATAGACTTGTTGAATTTTTGTTTTTGTGCGAATTTTATTACATATCTAGTCCATTTCTAATTACTTAATTAGTTTCTACCTTCCAATATCCGTTCGTAAATACAGTCTAAACTGACTAAGAGTTATTTTTGTCTTTATATTTATTTATTTTATAAATTAATTCATTTATTATTTAATTATCACAAACAACCCCTAAAATAAAAAAATATAAATCAAACTCACCATCTATTTCATCTCTTTTCACTGTTTACAATTTACAGTTAGACGTGCCATAGTGGAAGCCATTTTAGTAATGTCAGGAATATCCTCAAGCATGCTCACCGGACAAACCCCGGCCCTGACCAATAGATGATCCGCTGTTAGCTAAAATAGAAAACCATAAACAATTTTTAAAACTTAATTAGAAGATAAATATTGATATGTAATGCAAATTAATTAAAACTATATTATACTGAAATATTAATGCTATATATATTAAGGAAAATAAAATTGTATAATTTGATTAATATTGATCAAAGTGCTCCGGTAATAAGTACAACTTTTCTGGCTACATCTTCACTGAAGAAGAAGGCACGCAAAGCAGAGAAGAGATATTTGAAAAAGAGAAAAGGTGGTTGGAAGAAGAAGAGTCAAATTATAGGTAGAGGGAATGTTAATGAAATCATTTATCAAATCCATGGTGTTTGTTTTAGAAATTAAAGAGAGACGAAGAAGATGGTGAGTTTTATTTTTATTATTAATTTTTAGAGTTTATTTGTAATAATTATATAATAAAATGGTTAACTGTGTTTACTAATGAAATTAATTTTAAGGTACCTATATCAAACCATATGATTTATTTTTATATTTTCCTGACTAATTATGCATTCAAATGGACAAACTTTTCAATTTTTACCTAATAGTCTTTGAAATTGTCAAGTTTAATTGAATCCAAGTAAATTACAAGGAACTTTCTGGTCCAATACCAAAGTCATATGGCTACTTCAATTTGTTGAATATGTTAAGTCTTTTTTTACCATATAACCTGCTTGCATGTCAATTTCCGTCACTTCACTTAAGCAGTCAAATTGCAAAGGAGCTATCCCAAGTATCAACTCTTCTTCAACTGTGAGTTCATATTACAATTTTTAATGTGAATTTAGCAATGGTTTGCTAAATCTGAATTCCATTTTGTTGTAGCCAAGTAATATAGTGGTCCAAAGATATGGACATTACTTAAAACCTCAATCACTACCAATCCAAACGTTTAACATGAACCAGATTATGTGAATGCAATTAAGGATGTGAACAGTGGTTCTGTATTATCTTAAGAAATTTCTAGTTATTTAATAAATTCCACATTTGGAATGAAGTTATCATTATTGTGAATGCAATTAAGGATGTATATTATCATCATCATTACTGTATGAGCAGAAAATGAATTATATTCACCAACCCATACTAATATTATTGATATAACAAGTCTTGTGGTTTTCATTTGTCCAGATGTCTGGTGGATAGCTAGATAAATAGAGTTTCAATGTTGTCCTAGTTTATCAAGTATAAGGAAAATAAGAGTGTGCCCGTGCAATAAAGTATGAGGTTGTGTTTGTCCATATTTTATAGGCTTAATAGGCATTCAGCCCCCTAAATTTATAACTTTTTTTCACCTGGCCCCTTCAACTTAGGAGACAACCTCTCAACACCACTCAACTCTCAAAAACATCAGATACAGCCCCTTACACCTCTTATGTTCGGTCAATGACCCGTGTAGAAAACGCGCTTGACTGTTGACCACACCAATGTCAAGTGTCATTTTTTTATTAAATTTTTCCATTCTGGCATAAGAATTCTGATCGAAATCCATCTCTGGTAGTTGCTCGCCCAGCACAATTGGGCTTGCTCGCCGAACAGAGGTCTCAATGGAAAAATTTAATAAAAAATGACACGTGGCATTGGTGTGGACAACAGTCAAACGCGTTTTCTACACGGGTCAATATTTTGACCAAACATAGGGGTGTAAGGGGTTGTATGTGATGTTTTTGGGGAGTTGAGGGGGTTGAGAGGTTGTCCCCTAAGTTGAAGGGGCAGGTGAAAAAAGTTACAAGTTAGGAGGCTGGGTGCCTATTAAACCTATTTTATATATTCTGCAAAATTAATAATCTCGGGTGAGAGAGTGAATAATTAATGACAAAGTAGTTGTTAGTTGAGTAGGGCTGGGCACAGTCCGGTCCAATCCGGAGATTCAAAAATCTCCAAGATTGGATTGTAGTTCGGAGATTTCAAAATAGAAATCTCCAAACTTGGATTGAAATATTAAATCTCCAAGATTGGATTGTACCAAAAATTTCGGTTCAATCCAGTTCGGAGATTCGGAGATCGGTTCCGGTCCAATCCAGTTCAATCTAATACAGTTATTCGGTTATTCGGATAAATATTCTAATGAAATAAAAATTAAATTTATAAGATAAAAATATAAAAATATTTAAGTAAAATAAAAATTCTTAGCCAAATGAAATAACATTTGTTTACAATACATATTAATTGTCAAACAAAATCAATGTGCTTGTGTTACATTGAAAAACTTCAATAATCCAATTGAAATATGGATGTAAGAGACGCTGCAACATCAGGATCAGAACTAATCTCTGCAAAATTAGAGAACAAAGTTAAAAATAAATTCATACTAAGAATACATCTAAATATGTAATCAGTATAACCTAAAGAAGACAAATGGTTAATTAATTTTTTTTAATTCAATTTTATCAAAATCTATAACTAATAAATTATGCACGTAATAAATTCATATTCACACTAAAATAAATAAATAAAAATAAGATTTTTAAAGAAATATTACCTTTTTCAATAGCTTCGAGATCATCCAGTTCTTCTTCATATTTGAACGCTGGAGTCGAGGTTCTTAGCCAATCTTGACAACAAATCAACACCGCAGCAGTAATAGGAGTTAAAGAACTCCTAAATTGATCTAAAGTTCTATCGCTCGTGCTAAATGTAGATTCGGAAGCCACGGTAGAACATTGGATTGCCAAAACATCTTTAGCAACTTGAGATAAAGCTGGATACCTTATAGCATTAACCTTCCACCACGCTAGAAGGTCAAAATCAACTACATATTTCTCAGGTAACTCATTGACATATCTATCCCAATCTCTCTCAGTTACCACATTATTTTTATCGACATCCAAAAAATAATCATCAATATCATCATCAATATCATCATCCACTTCATCAAACCTAGAAATTTGTGCTCCAAAATCCACATCTTTTACCTTATATTCATCTAACAATGTAATAATAATCTTTGTAACTCGTGCCACCAACTCATTAGCATCACTCTCACTATAAAATTCAATATATTTAGCCATCAAATATTTGAAGTCCATTAACTGAATAATCCTCAAATTGGGTTTAATCATTAGGGTTGAGTTTGAATTGGGTTGGGTTTAATCATTAGGCCAACCGAATTTGAAGTCCATTAACTGAATAATCCTCAAATTGTAGAACCTTTTATTATGCTATCCATTTAATCATTTATAAAATATAAAATTAATAATAAAATTTGAAATGATAAATTTTATGTCAATAAATTATCGGTTTTTTCAATCCAGTTCGGTCCAATTCAATCCAATTCGGTTATCAGTCCAGTTTCGGATAATTTCGGTCCAGTTCGGTCCAGTTCTTTAACAAAAAGTCAACGGTCCGGTTCTTTAAAAAAAGTCAACAATTCAGTCCAGTTTCGGATATTTTGACTCGGATATTCGGTCCAGTTCAGTATCTTCAGTCCAAATGCCCAGCCCTATAGTTGAGAGTATAATTGATTACAATTGTGATTCACATGGATACGCAAAGTACAAGTTATCCAGAATTTAGTTACATAAATGAAGTTAATAAAGAACGTACAGTGGTCCAAAGATAGCACATTACTTAAACCCTCAATCACTACCACTTTCAAATGGTACACATGAAGATAATGAGGTTTATATTCTTCATTATTGTTGTCATAATTACTAAAAAAATTTAACAGAATGATTTAAGAGTTTTTCCACTGTCAAATGGGATCTTTTAAACAAGTTTATGTATAAAATAAAACGCTTTTATATATTTTGTCAAATTGTTTATAACTATTTTAAAATTATAGTAAATATCTTAGGCAATTTCTTTTGCATATAACTTTGTAATACGAAACTTAAATATTAGACATAATTGATGTATGAAATGTTTAATGTAATGTATGAAAGGTTTAATGTGACATTAACGAGTCAAATAACAGTAGATATGTCTCTTTAAATTTTTTGTTTGGTAGGAGTACAGTCATTCTTTTTTTGCAACATTAATGGTAAAATTACACAATTTTATATGTTAGAAGTAAATCTAAATCCGTATTTGGGAATCTAATTTGTATTTGTTGACAAGGATAGCCAAAGCAAATTAGGGCAGTTGAAGATTGAGTCCATAAATACAAGTGATATTTCTACCTTAAAATAATAGAAAAGTCTCCTTTCCATTCTATAAAACCAGAAAAACTTAAACACTAAAAGCTGCACTTGGTATTTACTAGAATGAGCATATCAGGAATCTCTCAACCTTTCAAGGTTCACAGACGTGAACCTGAATTTATTCGTCCCGCGAAGGCCACACCATATGAGTTCAGGGCATTATCAGACATAGATGACCAAGATGGTCTCAGATTTCATATTCCTGTCATCCAAATCTATCCGCACAATTCCTCAATGGAAGGAGTAGACCCTGTTGAGTTAATTAGGCATGCTGTTTCTAAAACTCTTGTATTTTATTATCCTTTTGCGGGTAGGCTCAGAGAAGTTGGTCCTACCCGCAAGCTTGTCGTGGAATGCTCCGGTGAAGGTGTATTGTTTATTGAAGCTGATGCTGATACTACTCTTCATCAATCTCTCAATTCACTTATCCCTCCATCTCCTTACTTGGAGGACCTCCTTTTTCATGTCCCCCGGCTCTGATGGAGTACTCAACTCCCCTTTGTTGCTTATTCAGGTATACTTCATAGATATTCTTATACTCCTGACCGTTTTTGACATTTTATGAGCATGTCTAAAAAATATAAGCATACCCTCTCGGATAGAATTGTGTAATGTCAAAAATATAAGTCCCAATGATATTCATTTATAAAGGTTTTATTAATTTAATGATATTTTATCCTTTTAGTTTATAATTTTTCATAGATGCTTTGTAATTAAGTTTATATAATTTTTTTACTAAATCAATGCAAGTATGAAAAGTAATATTAGTAATAAAATTATATTACTAACGGTTGAAAGTCTACTTATAGAAAATAATGGGTTCGAATCACATGATGTTAGAGTTTTTTTTTCATCATTTAATGTAAGCGTATGTGTAAAAAGCATTTTATAAAAGAATTAGTAATATTGGTGATAAAATTATATTATTATATATTTTAAATAATGAACCGATCTTTAAATATGTTGTGTTTGTATATGTATTAAATTTATATATACATAATCAATGATATATTAATAATTATTTTAATAAATAATTATATACAAAACGATAAGTTTATCTATCTACCATAAATTACTCTAGTGTTTGATTGTTCGATATATTAATATATTTTAAAAAAACTAATTGTCACATGTTGCAATAAAATAAAGCCAATAATGTAACATTTAACTATTATTTACTAAAATATTATGTATTAAATATTTTATTACAAAAAAATGATAATTTAATTTATATTGCATTTAATCGATAGTTTAAAATCCAATAACACATAAATCATAAAAATCGCTTAAAATAAATATTATATGATTTTTTTTATTACAAATTAAAATATTAAGTTATTATAATCTTGATTATATTTTTTAATTAATAATAACTAAATAATAATGGTCCAAAAATAATAACTAAATAATAATATAATTTTATTACTAGGGCTGCTTTTCATGCTTGTATTAATATAATAAAAAATTATATAAACTTTAATTAAAAATATATTTAAATTAATTAGTAAAAATCATATAAAATTTCTCAAAAAATTATTATAAAAAACTCAATATTTATGAAAATTAATTAGTGATAGAAGAGTTAATTTATTATTTTATATAAAATTTATGGATGAAGAACTTAAGTAGTTAGTTTTGTCAATATTCAGAGACTTTATAATGTGTTTGAATAAAAACAGAGAGATTTATTAGTGTGCTATGCACAAACTCAAGCATTAATAGATTATTTATACTAAATAACGTTATGCCTCTAGTTTCATTTCTTGAAAAAAAAAATTGAATTTTACATTACTTAATACTAAAGTCAAAATCAACAAAATCTATAAAAAAAAAACAATTAATAAAATTATACCCAAACTTTAATTATGGTCAAATGCCTATTTACTCTCATTCTTTTGTTGATTTTTTAAGGAATTTTTGTTGACATAGACTTTAAAGTTAGTAATGCAAAGTAAAGGATTTTTAAATCAAGAAATGAAGTTTAGCCATAATGCAATTAGTAATATTATGATATTCATGGGTCATTAATATAATTTTAGTAGATGGTAAGATGAGTTTATGTTTTGCACCCTTCGAATTCAAAGGGCATTCGCATGCAGTAGTAAAAACTATTAATTATTTGACTTTAATTAAGCTTTTGGTTAAAATGGTTTCTTTACAGGTAACACGTCTTAAATGTGGAGGTTTTGTTTTTGCTCTAAATTTAAACCACACAATGAGCGACGGGCCTGGGTTAGTCCAATTCATGACGGCAGTGGGAGAAATTGCAAGAGGGAAACCAATTCCTTCTATTGTACCTATATGGAAAAGACATGTTCTTAGTGCTAGAAATCCACTAAATCCGACATGTTTTCACCCTGAATATGAAAACAATCCAACAATTCCACTTCAACTTAATGACTTAGTCCAACGAGCGTTCTTTTTTGAACTCAAACAACTTTCTATCATAAGAAAATCCATTCTTCCACAGATGCTTCCTTGTTCTACTTTTGAAATATTAACAGCATGTATGTGGAAATGTCGTACCATTTTACTTCAACCAAACCCAACCCAGATTATGCGAATGATATGTCTTATTAATGTTCGTAAACGATTCAACCCTCCTTTATTACCACAAGGCTATTACGGGAATGGTTTCTTTCTTTCCATGGTTACATCGATTGCTAAAGATCTGATTCAAAATCCATTGGAGTATGCATTGGGGTTAATAAGAAAGTCTAAAGAAAATGTAAGTAGAGAATACGTACAATCTACAATGGATACTCTAGTGAGTAAAGGAAGGCCTTTGTTTCATGTTGAAGGGACTTACATAATGTCTGATAATATCAAATTAGGACTTAGAGACGTGGATTTTGGGTGGGGAAATGCTATTTATGGTGGTCCTGCTAGAGCTATTCCAACTATGGCAAGCTTTTTGGTTCCCTATCAAAACAATAATGGAGAAAATGGAATTTTAGTGCCTCTTTGTTTGCCCATTCAAGCTATGGATAGATTCGTTAAGGAGTTGAAGTATATGTTCAAGGACAACTCTCCAAAATCCTCCCTTTGATGTGCCTTTTATATCGATCAATTAGCAGGGCCGGCCCTGGGCCTAGGCCAGGAGTGCGCTGGCCTAGGGCCCAAGGCCATAAGGGGGCCCAAATATTTTATCAAGAATTCAGTATATATAAGAAGAAAAAAAAGCAATTTGTATCAAAATAAATATGTATCCTTATCTCAAAAAAATATATATATCCTAGTGGTAAAGCTAGCAATTCCTCTCCTAATGCTCTTGTGTTCGATCCATAGCCTCAGCATGTATAGCCTCAACATTCACACTTTTTAGATATGGAGAAATCAGTTTTTTTTTTCTAAAAAAAATTATACAAATATGGAACTTATTTGTAATTATGTCAAATAAATAAAATTATTTTAATATATTTTAAAACTTAAAATTTATAAATTAAGAGTCCAAAATATATATTAAAGCTTAGAATTTATGAATTTGGATCTAATTTTTTTAAATTAGAGTATAAAAGTTAACAAATTGCTTAGTTTTGTTTATACAAAACGAGTTAAATTTCCTTCATGGAAATACTCCAATGAGCAAATGTTATCAAATAATACCACATTAGCCAAATGATCAAATTTTGGATTAATATACATATTTGCCCTTGTATTTGTCCGTTTTGACACATATACCCCTATATCAAATAAACGCACAAATGTCTCCTTATACTTTTCAAAAAACTGCAAAAATACCATGAGCTAACAGATTGGTGATATGTCACTTACAGAACTACACCTCAGCCTCCACCTAATCTGCCACCTCAATTAATAAATATCACGTCAGATTTTTAGCGACGAAAATTTATGCGTCGAAATTTATACAACAAAATTTTATAATACTGCATTTTACATGACGAAAATTCCAAATTTGTCGCTGAAAAATACCATACCGACAAATTACTGACAAAAATCATTCCTTATTAAAATTTTGAATTTACTAATTTAATAGTGATTTATTTATTTTTATTTTATAAATTAATTTTGTACCTAATGATAATTATTGATCAATACTCAAATTTAAATCTAGAAAACTTGTAATTTTTTATTTAAATTTACAAAACTTTCAATCATTTCAAAAGTGCATATAATATACAAATTTTCAAATTTTGAAACATTTCTAAATTTACATCCATGCTAACGGCTACATTATTTATCTTCTTCCGTTTCCATTCTCTTCTCTTCTTCTTTCTCTCCATCTTCTTCCTTTTTTCTTCATCTTCCTCCTTCCTTCTTCATCTTCACCTAAAACCATCAAAATTATAAACCATTAACTTACAATAGCAATAATCTCCACATTAATGAATACATACTATGATACTATTATATAAACAATCATTTAGCAACGGAAACAACAATTAAAACCGCATTTGTCTGCTAGATCAATATATCACCTTAAGAAATATGTTACCCTTAAAGCAAGCACTTGCACCAGATATTAATCTCCATACTTGACTTGTAAATTTTACAGTCCAAATATAAACTATATCCTCTAACATTGTTTGATATGAACTAACAAACATGCCCACAATAAAGTATCACAATCATACCTCAACCACGCCCATTATATCCCGTTGAAGCTTTTTATACATTAGAAACAACGCAAGACTTAGTAACTTGACCAAGTTCTCTATCTCTGATATCACCCAGAGTTAGCATATCTATAAATATCCAACTAATGATGTAACAAAGAATGCATAATTTTATTTATGAGATCAGCACCCTATATACCCATAGTACTGCAGATAATACAAAATTATAAATTTCATGCAACAAATAGGTGTAAATTCTCAATAACCCAATCAACCAATAATTGTAAAACCCAGAATGTACATATACGGACTAATCAAAGCTAAATCAAGGTACAAAAGTTTGGTGCAATTCGAAATGCTAGGAGGAATGGATCCATCGAGACGGTTCCGACTTAGCTCTATGATTTCCAAAGCTTGCAACTTTGCAATTGAAACATGTATTGAACCCTCTAATTTGTTTGCAGCTAGCACTAAAAGTTTTAAGTTAATTAAATTCCCTATGTTCCTAGGTAATGACCCAGTGAGATTGTAAGAATCAGTATGAAAACATTGCAAGGAGGACCAATTGCAAATACTTTCAGGAATGCTTCCATTCAAGAAATTCATACCTAAATCTAAAGTTTGCAGATTTGAAGGTTTCCTAAATACATGCTAGAAACACCAGAGGGTTAGATCAAAGTAAAATTATTTCGATCTGGCTCGGAGAGAGGGTAAATAGAGAAAACTCCTTGCCCAAAGGACAAACACCTCTTCCATCTGCAGAAATCAGTAGAGGTCCTCGACATCCTCAAGGCGGATTCAGACCCAAAAAAAAATATGACAATTAAATAAACCAAAAAATATAACAAAACCCCCAAAAAAAATGACTCTACTTGCTCAATTCGAAAAATTGAGCAAGTCCAGTACAAATCTACCCAAACACCCCTATGCTGAATAATGTACATAAACGGAAGATTCAAGATTCTTGATAAAAAAAATTAAAAAACCATAAATACTGTAAAAAAAATAACTAGAACAACGTCTTAAAATCTGCACATATTTTACACCTTCAAAAAATGTAAATGACAGCAAACAACTTACCCAGGCTAAGAGATCTGACAGAAATCACCGATTAGTGAATGAATCGAAGAAGGGCAAAATACAGATTGAAACCTTCGAATAAGAAACAAATGAAAAGAATCATCGGTACGTGAAAGGAATCATCCAAAAGGAATCGAAATGGAATCCCTCATGTCGTTCATCGATCGCTCAAAGAGAAGACGGGTGCAATGAATTTCAATGAGAGAAGGAGAAGAGTCCGCTAGATGGCGATTAGTTGTGTTAGGTTTTTTTTCCATTTTATATTCCTATGCCACGTGTTGTATTTTTCATGAGGGCTGGGATGACTGGATTAACAGAGTTATCCAAATAAAAGTTCTGTTTAGGTTAGGGCATTTTTGCTATGTTTTGAAAAGTATAAGGAGATATTTGTACGTTTATTTGATATAAGGTCATATGTGCTAAAACGAACAAATACAAGGGTAAATATGTGTATTAACCCTAAAATTTTAGATACCACGTGGATTAAATAGGGATTTATCCATAATTTAAAGAATTTGTGAAACATTTTTTTTATTTTGGATAAACAATTGTATTCGATGATCGTAATAATACATACTGTATAATTACTAATAAAATATTTTTTATTTATCATGTATTGAAATGTATTTTAATTTGTTTACGAAAAATATTTTTATTAAAGGGGCCCTTATTTATTATTCCGCCTAGGGCCCGTAAATTATCAGGACCGGCCCTGTCAATTAGAGATATATATCTTCACTCTAGGGCCAAAGAAAGTTTCTTAGTCATGAGGGTTCAACTCTATTAGGACTTGCTATTAAATAGTTAAATATTAACATTTTATATCTTCTAAAATAAATTTTTTATGTGTGAGCTTTGCATGATAGTAAATTTGCACCAATAAACGTAATTCTTTGTACACTATTTTCAATATAACATATAAAATACACATCAAAAAATAAACATGTAAAAAAAATATTTACAATAATAAACAATAATAAAACACTCATATTTTAAATTTGAAAATTTTATAACACGCATCATGCAAATGAATACTACCATGAATAAATTTTTCATAATGTCAATATGCTTGAATTAACGGTATATCAACTGAGCAAGAATGCAGTGAATGCAACCGCAGTCCTGTAAACTCCAATATCAAATGAACAATAATTATGATTTCTATGGGAAGAAGTATCAAGCACATGAATACAAAATTAAAATAATTTGATTCTAAAAGTAGTATAAGACTGCATATGACATATCTTTGTATTACACACATATCAATATCAACCTATTAAAAAAGTTATATCAAGAGACAATAAATGAAAGAGATATGACGACCCAATTAAATAATTTTCATTTCAAATAAATAAAAATTACAATTAATAAATTTTAAGAATTTAAGATAAAAGTGAATAAATGAAGATGTTAAAATTTAACTTATTGTCATTCATGTTATACATAAAACTGTTATAAAAACATAATTACTAACTAATTTATTAACATATTAATATCTTTTTGTTCTCCTTTAAAAAAAATATCAACTTGATATACATTGGTTCATCAGAGAAATTTCTTATGACTAATAAAAATTATTGAAATACTAACAATTTTGTACAAACCATAATATAATGATTAATAACTATAAAACTCAATGTTGCCAAAGCAACTGTCTCGCTATCCCATAATTAATAATTAATGCACATTTTAGGATTCTGAGCATCAAAAATTATTTTTATTTACCTTCATTTTGAGTTCATATCTAGCATAACCTAAATTGCTTCAAGAATAAACATCTTATCAAGTGTATTGGACGTTTACAATCTCTCATCTAAAGGATTGAGCAAAAAAAACTTAACTTCTTGATAATAATAATAATAATAATAATAATAATAATAATAATAATAATAATAATAATAATAATAATAATAATAATAATGTAGAATCCATGACTAAAAATGAGAAAGAAACTTAGAATGATAATCATAACAGAACATGATTTATAATTGAAATAAATTTCATTGCAAGTATAATGTTTCAATACATCTTTAATTAATTTCTTCAATATATGTTTCCAACTTCAATGAACAACTATTGTGTGAAACTTTATATCTATTCGTACAAAAAATGTATAAAAATAAAAAAATTCAATCCATATGAGTTTGATAAGCCCAAACTAAAAAAAAAATCAGTGGACTTCACCGGGTTCTGAATTTGGAAAATTAACCTAACTCCAATTAAACCTAACAATTGTGTTCATATAAAGCCGAAAATCCAAATTTTAGTTAGAGTTAACAATTGAAAGGATTACATCTAGCAACTTATACTAAAAAAGAATGAAAATATACAAAATCTTTATTTAGTCATTTTGAAAAAAAAAAGACAAATAAAAAAACATTGATAAGGAAGCGAGATGTATGGAACAACACAATTGAGAAAAAAGAACTATATATATGAAAAAAATTGAATAATTACTTCGAAAACATAACGATTTCCTGTAATTTTTGACGCATTTGCTTTTTCCGATTTCAGTTGTCCATGCATCTTATATTTTCATCAGATTTCTTCAATTAAAGATGTCAAAGTCTAAATTCTCCTAATTTTTGAAGAAAATGTTACTAATAAAGTTTATCAATGAAAATCGCTCTTAGATCAATCGGAATCTTTTAATGAAGTAAGAAAAAATTATAAGACTATATTATTTGAAGTAAGAACAAAATTAAGAGATTAAGAACAAAACTAATACATAATCAAAATTAAAGGTCGATGAGTTCTTTGATTTTCAGTGGCCAATAAGTATAATGACGTAATACTATATATCATGTTTTATATATATATATATATATATATATATATATATATGTTTATTTGTGACTTTTGGATTTCCTTCGCTTTGTGTTTTTTCGTCTTCCTGTGACTCTTACTTTCTTTTATTACTTTAATTAATGAGCAAGTAATTGACAATAAATAATATATTAATATAGTACTCATGATATAGATATAATTAAAACTCATTCTCTTTGCTCCTAAGGTGCCAACTAAGTTAAAAAGCCTCTAAAACACTTCTTGTAAATTCTCTCTGCTTCCGCTATTATATATAGTATAGATAGATATTATAATTATTGTAATTATTATTTTTAATAATTGGATTATTATAAAAAAAAGTTATTATTTTTTGACACTATTTTTAATATAAGATATAAAAAATAAAAAGTATACGTCAAAAAATTAAAATAAAATAAATATATTTATAACAATAAAACAATAATAAATCACTCATATTTTAAATTTAAAAAATTTATAACACGAATCACGTTTATTCATTTAAACGAATACTACCATGAATAGATTTTTCATAATGTCAATATGCTTGAATCAATGGTATATCAACTGAGCAAGAATTACTGTAGTGAATGCAGCCACAGTCCTATAAAATCCAATATCAAATGAACAACAATTATAATTTTTATTGAGAGAAGTATCAAATCCATGAATAAAAAATTAAAATGAATGCTTATAATTTGATTTTAAAAGCAGTATGAGACTGCATATGACATATCTCCGTATTAACAAACACCAATATCAACCTAGTAAAAAATTAGGGTTAATTACATATAGATGTAATGTGGTTTCGCCGATTTGCTGATGAGTACTTATGGTATTTTTTTTTCAAACACAACTCTATAAAGATCAAAATAGTTCTTTACCATTTGACTTTTGATTTTTTTTAACATTGCTAGTCAGTTTGGACTATCTTTAATTGCTAACGGAATGAACCACAATGTACCAATTTGCAAGTTTTTAAACCACGTAGTTATGTTTGAAAATGACTCAAACCACATGGTTTATATTTGTACTTTTTCCCCCAAAAAAGACCAATTATTTATAATAAATCTGGTTAACATAGCATTATTCATTTCAGCTGGATTCGAAATTTGCATTCAACAGTTCGAAAGCAAACTTTTTTATACGTATAATGTGGTTATAGAGACAGTAATTTTTTTTATTCCAAACTCTAAAAAATAACACTCTATTAAATGAGTTTTATATTCGCTGTTAATTTGTTTGATAAGAAGCTTAGGGCCGTGTGTTTCAGCTGTTTATTATTTGTTGTTGTTAATAGACAGTAGATATTAGTTGTTTTTCTGCAAAAAAAAAAAAAAAAAGCAGTTGTTTCAGAATTTTACCAAACACTTTCTATCTTAGGCAAAATGCAGTTCCGAAAAATGGAAAGAAACGGACACTTAATATAATAGAAAATAAAAATTAAAAAATTAATGTGTTAAAATAGAAGATTATAGGCTTAATAAACTAAAATCGTTTTTTACCTAAAAAATAGGGGTGCACACAAAAATCCGGAAAATCCGGAAAACCGAAACCGAACCGAAAATAAGGTTAATCGAAACCGATGGACTAGTGTACGGTTTTTAATTTTAAAAATAGTGGTTAATGGTTACGGTTACGGTTTCGGCATTTCAAAAACCGCGGTTAACCGAAACCGACCGAATGTCAATTAAATATTTAAAAAATATAAAAATATATTTATTTATATTTATATATATAATTATATTTTATCCAACTATACTAATTAGTAATTAGTTACATTTATCCAATTAAGTAGTTAGCTAAATATATATTGATTATATTTATCCAAATTTTTTTATAAGATTTAATTACTCTAATTTAACTAATAAATATTACTAATTTATTTCGCAAATTATAAATCATTTGTTAAAATTTCACTCTAATGGTCGTCTGTCAAATTTCTTAACTATACCATTGAAATTAAAAATCAATTTCATTTAAAATGTAGCAAAATAGAATTCATAAACTTATTAGTTATAACCGGTATCAATTGATTAGTTATATACATTGATTATTAGGAAATTTGATCCCTGGAGAAAGTAAACTACATTAGTTCAAAATAAAGCTCTAAAATATGAACCACTTATTATATTAAATTTAAAAATTTATTTGAATTTAAATTCATGAAGAAGTTATTGTAATTGAATAGTGAGTTGGAAGTCATAGATTAAAGTGCTCGATGTTTTTTCATTGTTAATCTCTTCAACTCGTTATTGATCCGTTATTAGAAATTTTTTATTATTTTTATTTACTAATGGTTAGAAACCGAAATAAAAGGTTAACCGACCGAAATAATTGGTTAACCGATTAGTGGTTAACCGAATTTTATGGACTAGTGTATGGTTAGTGTTTTTAAAAAACCGATTAAATGGTTAACCGATCGAATTAACCTTAATGGACTGGTTAACCGATCACGTGCACCCCTACTAAAAAATATTGCATGACTATCGCCATCTTATTTTAATAATGAATGATGTATCCTTTTGCTTTCATTTTATTTTTTTATTTCTTCAGGTGAACTGGTTTTCAAAGTTTCATATATATATGGAATCTATCAATTAGTCAGCTCAATTAGCCGCCTGCTATCGCCATAATAGATTTACCAAATCAATTAATAAATATTTTTTATGGGATGTAAAAGAATGAACTTGAGGGCTCCATCCGTTGACCTTAAAGTATAGCAGGAGTGTTTTGTTTATTTCATTGTTTATTTAAAATAAGAGTTTTATGTATTTAGTTAGAAAATTATTATTTATGATTTAATATATGAAAATTAGCTTTTTTTTCTAAAATCGGAAAATTATTGTCTTTCTAACAAGAAACAGCAATAGCAAACAGCATGGACTTTAGGGGTGGGTACGGTTCGGTTAACCGGTCCATTAGGTGATTTTATTAACCTAACTGTTACCTTCGGTTTTTTAACTATGTAAACCGAAACCGATCCAGAACAATTGGTTAACCGTACAACCAGTTAACCATTAATTTCGGTTAGGTTTTTCGGTTAACGGTTTTGAACCAATTCACACTGGTTAACCAAAAATCAACGGTTAACCATAATTTTTACCCAAACCTAAATTTTTAAACAATATTAAAATATACATAATTTAAAAAATTCAAACGAAACGAATTCATATAAAAGTTCAGAATTCAAACATAAACACCGAACTAAAAAACAATCCATCAAGTTTACATTTAAAACATAAAGAAACGTAAATAATATTTCATCAAAGTACTTAATACAATATTTCATCTTTTTTTTTTGTATGTTAAAGGTTTATAACTTGTATTATACTTTATGGGTTAGAGGGTTTTTATCTTTTTAACTATTGTATATTGATAATATATACTATATATTAATATATATATATTTTTTTTAAATTTATATATATTAAGCGGTTCGGTTAACCGTTAACCGCGGTTTTTTAACATGCGAAACCGAAACCGAAATCGAAACCGATAGCCACTTATTTTTTTAACCATTAAGAAAACCGCCGGTTCGGTTAACCGTAATTTTCGGTTCGGATTACCGGTTTTCGGTTCGGTTACCGGTTTGATCGGTTTTTTTGCCCACCCCTAATGGACCCAAGGTAAAATAAGAGATAAAGGCTTATAAAATGTACAAAAATGAATCATGTGATTTGAGTCATTTTCAAATATAAACTACGTAGTTTAAAAGTTTAAACTAGAAATTTAGGGTGATTTTAGGTCTAAAATATCATATTATTTGATCTCCGTTTAATAATACCAGTGTATAATAACTACATTTATGATAAAAAAAATTATTAATATATAGTAAAATAACTAAATTTGGATCCCTTTTGGCCCTGGATCCTAGGAGCGCACTCCTAGCCTATGCCCAGGATCGATCCTGACAGCATGTAAACAACCAGGCTCTATGCATTAAATATTTTCTTGATTTTTGGTTCGCTTAGTAAAAACTCAAATGAATAGTTTAAATTAGTCAATGCAATGTAATATAATCAATGTTGTAATATAATCAAAGTTGTAATGTAATGAAATGTAATAATGATTCCATTACAATGTTTGATTGACAAATTTTAAAAACTTTGATCAAATATAATTTTTATTACAATATTTATGTTTGTTTCTTCAAATGTAGTTAGAAATTTCAATTATTTTCAAATTTTCTTTTGCAGGAGAACGTCATCCATATATGATGGTTAAAAACTTGTTACTTTTTGTTTATTTTTCCCATTTTCTTGTTTTCACATGTTTTTCTGTTTTTTTTTCACGTTTTTAGTTTTTCACATCTTTTCCATTTTCCGTTTCCGCATTTTCACGTTTTTCCCATCTTTCGCGTTTTTTCTCATTTTTTTCATTTTTCGTGTTTCATGTTTTTCACATTTTTCTATTTTTTCTATTTTCCATGTTTTCTGTTTTCACATTTTCTCCGTTCTTCGCATTTTTCATGTTTTTCTCATTTTATGTTTTACCATTTAATAAGAATTGTTGATAATAAATATAAATAATAAAAATATATATTTGGACTAGTTGTAATGATACTTCATGTGTATTTTTTTTATGTAATCCTCATTACATAAATTTGTAAAGAAAAATTGAGTAATGTAATTATGATTCCATTACGACAAAAGCAATAGACTAATCCAAACATAGTAATGAACATCTATTGTAATGAATATTCCATTACAACGTTCATTACAGTATACCAAACGACACCTTAATGTTTTTAAAAGGATAAAATATTTTCCTACAAATTTTGAAACTCTAATTTATTTTCGTGAATACACCCACTCATTATTTTTCTCTCTTTGACTTCCATTAACCTCCCACCAGCTGGTCACCACTGCTATACTTCCAGTTTTTGTAACCATCCACTGGCAAGTGGTGGATCTAGAGGTTTTCGCCCTACCCCCCGTGGTTCCGTCACTATTAGAAGGGCATTTTGGCCTTCTTGTCGGGTGTTTTGTTATCTCTCAAATTTGTTTAAAATGATATATTGGTCATCTAAATTTGTTTAAAGTGATATATGTATTGATCCTCTAAACTTGCTTATAGTAGTCTATTGTCCTCTGAACTTGATTAAAATGATATAATATTTACGAAAATTTGTAAGATAAGAATAGTAAGAATTTGCCCCCTTTCAAAAATTTCTGGATCTGTCACTGCCACCCATTATTGTCGTTAGCTGCGCGGTTGGTGCACTTGTGTCATATCTAATGGTTTGTAAAATTCTTGAATACATAAACAAACAGTATACAAGTTTTTAGAATAAGAATATTCCATTATTTGACTCAGCTTTTGATTCTTAATTTAGTTATTTATCATTGAAAGTGTAATTAGCTAGATTGCTAAACTATTTTATTTAAATGAGACGTGCTGTTTCTGAGAGTCCAATAATATGTGTTTTTTTAATATGGTATTACTAGATACAAATTAATCTAAGAAATATTTTTTTTTTTGAATCAATCTAAGAAATATTTATGGATTATTTAATAAAATTGTACCAAAATACAAATCTTTTGAAGATAATTATATATTAATTTAGTTGAAAATAAAAAGTATAAATAAATATAATATTATTATTTTCCTAAGAAATAAACAAATGCCAAAAAAATATTTTCTGATTTTATAACTAAATACTATTTTCCAATACTAAAAATTTCCTTGTCAGATATGTTTAAAAATAATATTTTTCTGCAGACAAATGATAATATGTTAAGTATATGTCCTAATTAAAGAATTTGAAGTACACCTGTCGGAAAAAAGCCGCCTAGAGAGAGAAGCTCTAGCTTTTCTCTAGGTTTTTCCCTAATCTTTGCCCCCCCCCCCCTTGAAACCCACCACCTCTTCCTCTCCTGCTCTCTGCCGTCTTCTTCTTTCTTTCCATTCCTTGTCTCCTTTTCTCCTTTTCCAATTTTTGCAACCTTAAGCTACAACAAAGTAGCCAGATCTAATCGGAGAAGGGAGAAGGAAGCTTGTCTTCCTTCTTCCTCCTTCCATCTATGACTGTTTTTTCGTTTTTTCTAGCTTTTTAGTGTTTCGTTTTCAGTTGAAAACTCATTCCTTTCTTCGAATTTTCTCCATCTGATTCGCACCCGTTAGCTATATCTCTGTCGTTTACGCTTTTTTTAGATTTAGCAAGAGCGGAAACGTGTTATTTTATTCGTAGATCTACAGATCTACGGGGTTGCACCAGTAAAAAGGACTCAGATCCAGATAGTCCAGTTAGTCGGAAGAAACTAAATGATGACGATTGGTTTGCGGTGGCTTTTATGTGGAGTTGGATTCGGAAGAAGTATGAGTTTTATCGTCTTATTGTTGTAGTTGTACCTTTTATGGTTATTTTTGCTCTTTGTAGTCCTTTTATTTCCTTTATGGATGTTGTATTAGGCATTTGTCTGTACTTGTGTAAGGTTTTATCCCTTGCTATTTTCACGATGTATTCGTATTTTATCATCTAATGAAATGATTAAGCATCTTTATCAAAAAAAAATTAAAGAATTTGAACAATATACCATCCCAATGTTCAACATGCATGAATTTTTTGGTCTAGAACATTTGGTATCCAAGGTCGATGGTGTAGACTAATTTAGATTCGAGTAGAGTAAATCTTTATGAGACAATTAAAGCTCTCTCACCAAATATTACAATCACGCTTACATTCTAATATGTAGGATTCAAATTATGATTAAATGGTTAAGTTGATCTAATATTATAATCTTAATTGACTAGACGCGTACTTAGCAATTTGAACATGAATTTAATAGATACATAATTACGTGTATGAATGGTAGCAAGACGAATATTTTAGGATACCAACTCTACTAATACTCCATTAGCGTTGCACAACCCTTACTATGACTTTAAACGAAAACGAAAAAGTATACTCGTAATGGTTATGGTCAGAAGAAAAAGGTTGTTGTTTCTAAAAGCAGCAAATTACTGTTGTTGTCGCTCCAAACCCGCGGTTTACCTTTTATGACCTTGGATACCCTTTCAAAATCAACTGTTTTTTTCTCTCACAATATTGCAAGTCTACCATACGTACTTCTCACAAATCGCAAGTCTACCATATTTAATTAATGGAGAAAGATAAGTATTCCACTAGGGATGGCAACGGGTACTCTACCCGCGGGTACCCGACACTACCCGACCCTAATGGAACTACTCGTACCCTATATAAAAGGGTATGGGACGGGTATGGGATCAAAAACATTACCCGTTAGGGTAATGGGACGGGTATGGGAAGACCCCCAGGGTACCCTGTACCCGTTACCCGTCATAACTTTTTTATATATTAAAAAATATTATTACGTTTTAGATGTAAGATGTGAGATTTGAACACCAACCTTTTGTTTTTCGACCATTAAGTGATATAACTAAGCTACTTTATTTTTATTAATTAAAATTCAATTTGTTCAATTTTTAAATGAATAATTTATTAAATTTATACTTTGTTAAATTTGTAATATTATTTTTTTATTTCTTGATTTTTAACGGGTAAGGGTACCCGTGGGTACCCGTGAATTAAATGGGACAGGTATGGGATGCAAAACATACCCATTAGGGTAATGGGAATGGTACGGGTAATTAAAAAATAAACGGATAAGGGTTTAGGATTGGCACTACCTGCGGGTACCCTACCTGTTGCCATCCCTATATTCCACTGCTTAAAAGGTGTTGGGTCTTTACTAGTAGGCTTTACCCATATATTTATTATATTATTTTTCTTTATACATTTCATTTTTATCTTAGAAAGGAGGTGGAACAATTAATAAATTATTTCTCAAATTAACTCAACTTATCAATATTAGGTGTAAAAATATTATTGGTTGTCAATATTAGAGGTAAAATTACACTATTTTAGACATTAGAGGTAAAATTGCTATTAGGAATATTTTGCACCTTATCCTATTTAGATTTTTTTTTTTCTAAAATTAAATTTATATATTAATTTGTTGATTGATTCAAAACATATCCATATTAGTCAATTTACATATTAATAATAGCTAGTCATAATTTTACCAAACATTAATCAACAATAAACAGCTAACAACAACAGTACACAGTAACATGTGAACCAAACGAGCTCTAATTACGAGATTATTGCCTACTATAAAATCTAGCATTAATTGATATTTCAATTGCCAAGTCAACTACATTTCCAACTTAATTATTGCGTATAAAAGTTTAATAACTTAATTTAAGTTTAATTCTGACTTTCTTAATTTTCACACTTATATCTAGAATTTTTTTTAGAAGATATCTAGAATTTGTTCAAATACGTCAATCAAGAATTTATTGATGTGCATATGTTTCTTTTATTCTAGTACTCATGGAACGTAGGATGGAATCCCTAACCGTAGCCAATGATGAAAATGATGCTCTCGAATTCTCCGACGCTGCACAAGATGAGGGTGAGCAACAGCAGCGTCTCGTGTTGGTTGGCACGTTCCTCAGGAACAATCGATAAATTTTGCAACAATGAAAACGAATAGATATCTGGATGCCAAAGAAAGGGGTCTGGATAGTTGACATTGAATCCAACCCTTTTACATTCGAATTATCATGAGGTGGATATGAATCAGGTGTTTAATGGAGGACCTTGGTCCTTTGATAATGAAATGTTAGCTTTGGAGGTTCTGCAGCCTAGAAACAATCAACCAGTGTCTTGGTGGTTGCAGGAACCAGGTGGAGATACAGAAGGAATAAAATGGTGTATATGGATGTTGGGGGATTAGAGAGTATGGAAAGAGGGGGAACTTCAATTGAGCAAGGTAAAAATAACACAGAGGATGATTCTGATATAAGTTTAGGGGAGGATCAGGCATTGGAAGTTCAAGATGTCAGGAAAAGGCAATGTGAACGGTCGAGTATGGTGTCATTAATTAAACTGGCTCGACTTTTACTACTGGTATGCGTACGGAGGATCTATGCGAACCTGTTTCTTCCTTAATCAACAAGGATAAAATTAGTTCGACTAGGACAGAAATGGAATGGTCTAAGGATCAAACCCGTGATTATTATGACTTGTTTAAGATAGAACTGTTAGGGTCTCGGTAACCCTCAGGCAGTTCGGTCGTCATGTGAGCTTCTAAAACCACACAAGCCGAAAGTGGTGTTTTTAATAGAGACTTTGGTTGATAATAATCGTATTGATGCCTTACGCATAATGTTTTCATATGATGGATGTTTTCTTGTGGATGCAAGGGGTCACAACGGAGGCCTGGCTGTACTTTGGAGAGAAAACAATACCTTTTCTGTGAGTAGCTTCTTGGATCACTGATAGGGGTCAAAAACCCCTATCTTTAGGTACGGTTTTAGGACGGTTTAGTTTAGTTTTTCGTCAATAAGCGAGCAATTCTCACATTTATATGCATGTGTGTGTGTTAATTAGATTGTGAATATGTTTTATTTACTTTTGTAGTTTAAGTTCGTTTTCTGATCGTTTTTGGGAAAATATTGCCAAACTAGCACGTATATTAGTTTTCAATTATTTATCATGGCTAAATGATCCACCAAAAGTCGCACCAAACGGAGTTTCTACTCAAATCAAGCGATTGGTGGGTCAATTTAGCCTCGGAACTAATGTCGTTTGGAGTTTATATGCGTGTGCAGGTCAAAACAGGAACAAATTCGGGCGAAAATCGCATTTTGGGGACACCCGACAGTCACGCAGGGCGTTTGGGCACTTGCTGCTCGACAAACTGGCCGATTTAGGCCAACTCGGCGAGCTGACCTGCGGGAATCAGTCTTTTGACTGATTCCTGGCCCCACGATGCCACGATTTCGCCCATTCTCACACCTGCAATAGGAAACGAATTCGGTCAGATTTGGGACTCAAACCGCGACTATAAATAGGACTTTTCACATGTAAATTAGATATCTTTCTTTTATTGTAAAAACTCTAGCTTTCCCCCCTTGAATCATCCTCTCCAACTCCTCCACCTCCTTCATCCTCCATTGAAGAACATTCAAAGCTCCATTCTCCGAGGATTATTCAAGGTTCCTCCTTAAGTCCTAGGAAGACACCTGCAGCGGTAGACAGGTTCCCTAAAAGGGATTTTCTTACTCTTTTACAACTTGTTTATCTCTTGATCCAGTCTATGAATCCTAGGCTCATTGTATCTCCGTGACAATTTTCTTCATCTTTAATGTTAATATAATTCTTGTTTTGTTCAATTGATTCATCTATTTAATTTTTGTCTTACGCTTTGTTTGATTGGTTTAACTCATTCATAAATCCAAATATCTTGTTGGCACATATTGCGAGCTGAATCTGGTCTAGTCAGAGCCTATAAGATTAATGACCTTATAGAAGATTAAGCCCAAATTTCTGAGCCTTAGAGCTAGTTTCGGCCTTACAATGGAATCACGAACTAGGAACCACAAAATGATAAGTAAGGTTGATCGCCTTGAACACAAGTGACTTAGATTAGGTTATTAATTGGTTGTCTAAACAATTTATATTCATCATTATCGTACCATTCCATATCCCTTCGGGTAATTACATGATTGAAAGATCACTTAGGGGTAGAATAATTTACATAGGAGTAGTTTAACTTAATCAAAACCAAGCTTGAACCCCCCAAAGCCTAGATAACACTAGAAACTGAGTAGCTCGATACTTGCAGGAGTAAATCATGTGGATTCGATACCTGGACTTGTCCAGATTATTACTTGATAACGACGAGGTACACTTATCCCTTAGTGAGTCTATCGGACCGACATCCGTTATGCTGAAAGATAGAGACATCGAGAGTTCTGGGATTTCCTTAATAAACTTGCTAAAAGTTCTGCTTTACCTAGCTATTGTATAGGGGATCTTAATTGCATTTTGAAGCAAGATGAGAAACAAGGAGGACCTGCTTAACCCTCATATCTTATTTCTAAAATTTTTAATGATATTTTCACAAATGATATTCATAAGCTCTGTTTGAAGGGTAGTGCATTCACATGGGATCATGGGAAGGGATGGGAGCACTGGATTCGGGAAAATTTAGATCGAGCTTTTGGGTCCACGAATTGGATGCACACTTTTTCCAATTACAGATTATCTAGTTTGTTCTCTCCTTATTCGAACCATTCCCCTTTGATATTAGAGTTTGAATATTATATTTCTGTCAATACAAATCGTTGATTTCATTTTGAAATGGCTTGATTAATGAAAGACGGGTTTTTTGATTTGGTAAATAAGTGTTGGGCGGAGAATGCGAATTTGTCAGTTCCTAATAGGGTTGTTGCTTGTGTATCACTGCTCGATCTTTGAGGTTCAAACTTTCGCACTCGTTCTAGTAAGAAGAATAATCATAGCAAGCAGATCATTGCCCATGTATGTGATAAGGAGGACCCGACCTCTATTGATTGGTTTTTTCAGGCTAAACGACAGCTGAATCTGGTTCTTGAGCAAGAAGATACTTATTGGAAACAGAGGGCTAAGGCTTTCTGGTTAAAAGGTGGTGATCGTAACTCTAAGTTTTTTCATGTTGTTGTTAGGCATGGAAGAGGATCAACTGATAGTTGGTCTCACTGATGATATGGGATTCGAACACTCAGACATTGATGGAATGTGTTTGATTGCGAAATCTTATTTTTGCAATTTATTTTATGCATCATTGGTCTCCAATTATACATTTGTGGATGTGGTTCCATGTCCAGTCTCTGATTTGATGAATGTTGGTTTGACTGTGCCTTTTACTTATAATGAGTTCAAAACTTCTATTTTTCAAATGCATCTGGATAAGTGACCAGGCCCTAATGGACTTAATCCAGGTTTCTTTCAAAAAAATTAGCCTCAAATTAGATATGATGTAGTTGTTGCCTGTTCAGGTTGGCTTGAAAGCAATGAGTTCCTAGCAAATTTGAATGATACTGTTATTACACTGATCCCAAATTTTGAGAATCCAATTCGTATGACTGATCTTACGTCTATTTCATTGTGTAATGTTATGTATAAGTGTATTGCTAAAGTTTCAGCAAATAGGTTGAAAATCATTCTTCCTGATGTGATTTCTGAGAGCCAATCAATATTTGTTCCTGGTAAGTCTTTGATTGATAGTGTTTAAATAGCGTTTGAGTCATTACATTTTATGAAAAAGAAGCAGGGAGGTGGGAAGGGGAGGTAGCATTGTAAATTGATATTAGGAAGGCTCGTGATAGGGTCGATTGGGGTTTTTTAACATTGGTAATGTCGCACATGGGATTTTATGACCGGTGGGATTCTAAGATTGGTAATGTCGCACATGGGATTTTAAGATTGGGGTCTTTTAGATGTTCATTCTCCTTTGGTACGGGAAGGTCCAAAAAAGAAGTTTTCAATTTTTTAAAGGATATGTTACTTAAGGGATTTAGTAGTTGGATCTTTAGGTTCTTATCAGCTGTAGGGAAGGATGTATTACTGAAGTATGTTGCTCAAGCATTACCTATGTTCTACATGAGTACTTTTTTACTCCCGAAATCCATATATGATGAACTTAAGAAAATCATGAGCTCTTTCTGGTGGGGTTCTAAGGCGAATGGGAGTCGGAAAATCCATTAGTGTAGCTGGGATTAGCTTAGTATTCTTAAAGATTGTGGAGGTTTGGGATTTCGTAGTTTACATGATTTTGATCTGGCGCTACTCGGAAAACAAGGTTGGAAGTTCATTGATAGTCCTCAAACATTGGTAAGTAAATTGTTCAAAGTCAAATATTATGCTAGAGGTTCTTTCCTTTCCTCTAAATTTGGCACTAATCCCAGTTTGTTTGGAGGAGTGTATGGAGTTCGATTGAACTACTTAAGGATGGAATTAATTGAAGAATATGACAAGGGAATACGATTTCGATTTGGAGGGATCCATGGTTAGTGAATGATGCAAAATTGTGTATTACTTCCTTGTGTAATAATGAGAATAAAGATGTTGTGGTAGCGGATCTGTTTATCCTAGGGACGCGCATCTGGGATTGGGGAAAGCTAAATAAGTGGTTTCAGCCTCAGGAAGTGGGAATTATGACTAGCATGGTGATTCCGATGACAGAACGGAATGATAAACTGATATGGCACTTTTCAAAGGACGCTTATACTCTTCTAAATCGGGTTACTAGTTGCTTGAACATGCTCGAATGGGAAATTTGGTTACCAATGGTTAGAGCAAAATATGGTCTCTTGAAGTCTCGCCAAAAATCAAGCATTTCGTGTGGAAATTATGTGCTAAACTGTTGCCCTTTAGGTCGCGATTAATTCAAATAGATTCACATCCCGAGCAGCTGTCTATTGCGTTCGACAGACATTGAACATGGTTGGCACCTTTTCTCGCATTGCGTTTTTACTACTACGTGTTGGTCGGCGGTGAAGCTACCAGCTCCTAGGATTGAATGGGATTGGATAGAGGATTGGGTGCTCTATACGATGACTTCGGTGGGGAGAGATGAAGTTGGGCAGATTGATATGGTTTTATGGTCCATTTGGCAGCAATGGAACGCCAAACTGTGGTCCGACAAGTGTCTGTCTCCGGTGGAAGCAGCGGTAGGAGCTTTTCGGGTTGCTACAGAATGGTGAGAGGCATGTTATGGTCAGCAGTATCGGTTGAAGGAGAAAAGCTAAGGGATACCGCAGTAGTATGTCCATAAGCAGAAACCTGGAGTCGAAAGAATTAAGTGTAATGTTGATGTCGCAATCTTCAAATTGGAAAATAAGTATGGCTTAAGAGCAGTAATTCGAGGTAGTTCAGGTGAGTTTCTCACATGTTTCATCTCCTTCACAAATGGGGGTATTACGGCAAAATTAGCCGAAGTGTTGGCACTCCACGATGCAATGGTCTGGGTATTGTTGCTGCATTATAAGAATATTAAATTCGAATATGATGCTAAAAGTGTGGTGGGGTGTATCTCAAACACGTCACACGATATTTCCGAGTTTGGTGGTGTTATTGAAGATATTTGTTCTATGTTGCTAAGTTGCCTTTACAGCCGGTCCCAAGCCCGGACAAAGGAGGAGGGTTGCGGTAGGTTTGTGGCGGCCAGCGTAAAACTTAGCCACATCTTATGACATGAACCATAATATAAATACCGTTGGGACGTTCCCTACTCAGCGACGCGCTGCACTTCCTAGACCCGGGTGTAGTGATAAATGTGCAAGGGTTGCTAGGTCGTCGCCCCGAAGCGGCGCGCCACCCCAGGACCCGGGGGTGGTGTCAAATATGCAAGGGTTGCGGGTAAATAAGCTAGTCCACGGTAATGGTAGGGGTAGGGGTAAGGGTAGTAGGTTACGCTTTGGGACATGGAACATAGGTTCTTTGACAGGAAGATTAGCTGAAATTGTAGATGTTATGAAGAGGAGGAGAATAAATATATTATGCCTACAAGAAACCAAGTGGGTTGGAGCCAAGGCTAGAGAGATAGCTCCTTGGGGTTATAAGCTTTGGTACTCAGGAAAGGATAAGGGTAGAAATGGAGTAGGTATTCTTATTGATAGGGAGTATATTGATGAGGTAGTAGCGGTGTCTAGGAAGAGCGATAGAATTATGAGTGTTAAGCTAGTGATAGGGGATGAGGTTGTGAATGTCATTAGTGCATATGCGCCACAAATAGGATTAGATGTGTCTATAAGACAAGCTTTTTGGGATGACTTAGAGGAAGTGGTGCAACATGTTCCTAGGGATGAAAAAATGGTACTAGGGGGTGATCTCAATGGACACGTGGGTTCTAGGCGAGATGGGTTTGAGAGTGTTCATGGAGGGTATGGCTTTGGAGATAAGAATGAAGCAGGAAATGATATTTTGGAATTCGCATCAGCCTATGACTTGAGTATCATGAACACATGGTTTATGAAGAGAACATCCCACTTAGTGACTTATCGGAGTGGCGGTAATGCGAGCCAAATTGACTTCTTCTTAGTAAGGAGTGCTTGGAGAAAGAGTTATATTGATTGTAAGGTGATCCCTGGTGAGAGTACGACAACCCAACATAGAGTAGTGGTGCTAGATTTTCGAAGTAGGAAATGTATAAGAAAACAAACACCTCAAGTAGAGACTAAGATTAAGTGGTGGAAATTGCAAGGGGAGAATCAACAAAAATTTGTGGATGAGATGACCAAAAAAGATATTTGGACTTGCAATATGGATTCAGATATAGATTCGATATGGAATAAGATGGAGCATAGTATAAGGGAAGTAGCGAAGGAAGTTCTAGGGGAATCTAAAGGTAGCATGCCACCGGGTAAGGACACATCTTGGTGGACAGAAGAAGTACGACAAGCAGTAAAGAGTAAGAGAGAATCCTATAAACTATTGGGGAAATGTAGGAGTGACGAGAACTACGAAAAATACAAAGAGGCTAAAAGGGAAGTAAAGAAGGTCATACGAGATGCTAGAGCAAAGGTGAATCGGGATCTGTATACAAGATTGGATACGAAAGAAGGGGAAAGAGACATATATAGAATTGCTCGGATGAGAGATAGGAAGACGCGAGATCTCGGAAAAGTTAAATGTGTGAAGGATGTGGACCAGAAAGTCCTAGTTGGAGATAAGGATATCAAGGAACGATGGAGGTCCTATTTTGATGACTTATTTAATGGAGATCGCCAACAAGATGTTGGAGTATCCATCACGATATGATAAATCATGAATGCCTGCGGAGAATTCAAAAGGGTGAAGTCAAAATGACATTAAGTAAGATGAAGTTGAAGAAAGCAGTAGGACCTGATGGCATCCCTATTGAGATTTGGAGATGTTTGGGAGAAAGAGGAATCGAATGGTTGACGACGTTCTTCAACAAAATTTGGAGAAACAATAAGATGCCATCAGAATGGAGGAAAAGTACCTTAATCCCTTTGTATAAGAACAAAGGCGATGTCCAAGATTGTGCCAACTATCGGGGAATCAAATTAATGAGTCACACTATGAAACTTTGGGAGCGAGTGATTGAACAAAGGCTAAGGAGGACGGTGAAGATCTCGGAAAACCAGTTTGGCTTTATGCCGGGAAGATCAACTATGGAAGCCATCCATCTAATGAGACAATTAATGGAGCACTATCGAAATAAGAAGAAAGACTTGCATATGGTTTTCATTGACTTGGAGAAAGCATATGATAAGGTACCAAGGGAAGTACTTTGGTGGGCCTTGACAAGGAAAGGCATTTCGCGGAAATATATTGACATCATAAAGGACATGTATGAGGGAGTATGCACGAGTGTACGTACTAGTGTTGGGAAGACTGAAGAGTTTCCTATTACGATTGGAGTGCATCAAGGTTCCGCACTAAGCCCATTTCTTTTTGCCATCGTTATGGATGAACTAACAAGTTCACATCAAGATGGTATACCATGGTGCATGCTGTTTGCAGATGATATTGTGTTGGTTGATGAGACGAAAGAAGGAGTGGAGATGAAGTTGGAACTATGGAGGCAAACTCTAGAATCTAGAGGCTTTAAGTTGAGTCGAAGTAAGACAGAATATTTGGAGTGTAAGTTTAGCGGCCGTAGGAGTAGGGAGGTAGGGACAATCACCCTAGATGGGAGAGTTGTTCAGGCCTCGGATTGCTTCCGGTATTTAGGATCTATTATCCAAACGGATGGAGAAGTAGATGGAGATGTTGCTCATAGGATTAAAGCTGGTTGGTCGAAGTGGAAGAGTGCTACGGGTTTCCTTTGTGATCCCGGCATGCCTAATAGATTGAAGGGAAAATTCTACCGGACGGCAATTAGACCAGCATTGTTATATGGTACGGAGTGTTGGGCAGTGAAACACTGCCACATCCATAAGATGTCGGTGGCGGAGATGCGTATGTTGAGATGGATGTGTGGTCACACGAGAAAGGACCGGGTGCGTAATGAAATAATTAGGACAAAAGTAGGGGTCACATCTATTGAGAATAAAATGAGAGAAAACCGACTAAGGTGGTTTGGCCATGTGAGACGTAGAGCGCTTGATGCGCCGGTTAGGAGAACCGAAGAGTGGCAAAGGGATGTAGTGGTGAGGGGTAGGGGAAGACCTAAGCAAACTTGGAGGAGGGTGATCGAGAGTGATATGAGTTTATTGGGAATTGAGGAAAATATGGTAGTGGATAGGACGGAGTGGAGGGAGCGAATCTGTGTCGCTGACACGACTTGATTTTCACGGTTTTATATGATGGTTCATGTTAGCCGACCCCGAATCATTTCGGGACTAAGGCTTTGTTGTTGTTGTTGTTGTTGTTGCTAAGTTGCCCAGATTATTATGTGGCTTTTGTTCCTAGATTAGCGAATGAGGTGACCCATGAAATGGCTCATCATGTCCGTTATAATGTTAATTTGTTCAATGATTGAGTTGTTCCTTTATTTTTAATCAATGCGCTATGTAAAGACAATAGTTATGGATTTTTTTTAAATGTTCAAATACTGACATAAATAATTAAATTTGCTAGTCTCCTAGTATTATAAATTTGTTAATATGCTTTAGCAAATAGCAACCAATACTCCCTCCCGTTGAATCTTCAGTCTTTCGATGGGTTTAGCCTAGTTATTAGCCCTGTTTGGTAAAAAGCTTTTTGGAGTAAAATTAGAGGTTTGAGTCACTTTAGATGTTTTGACTAGGTAAACCTCTAATAGTGGTGTTTGGTGAAGAGATGTTTGGAATAGCTTATTGGGTAAAAAAAAACTAATTTTGAAAAAACTTATTCTATGAGCTTTTTTAATTAGCTTATTGCTCCATCTCTTTTGAATGACATTTTTACCACTAATTACTATCCTTTAACCCCCAAATAAATGTTTTACCATGTTTTTATTTATCATTTACACAAACAGTTATTAACAATCATCTAAGTTTTACCAAACAAGTTTACACAATTAACTAGTCAAATCAGCTACCTGAAAAGGTAATCAGCTAACAGCTATTTGCCAAACAGTATCATTATGGCATCATTGATAAAAAAAAAAAATCTATTTATTGTTATTTTGTTAAGTTTATTTTGATTTATTAAGTTTATTTGAATTTGTAATTGTTATTCAATTTATTTTAGATTTTTCATTTTATTGTTTTATTTTTTAAACAAGAATATAGTTATAGTTTTAATAGGTAGTTGTGGGTACCATTAAATTTATGTGGATTACTAAACCCAGCCATGAATTCCCACCCCTAGCCCCATGAAAAGACCAAACTACCCTTTACCCAAAATTTGAAAAAACACAAAACCTCTCAAATACCCTACACACTCTTTGATCAAATCCGGACTAATTTGTGAACCAAAACATGGAGTGTAACAACAACCGTAAAGGGAAAGCGAAAATAATAAGATTTACCGTTTTTGTTTTTTGATTTAAGCTTAAAAATTGAATCTGTGGGTGATTTTTTAAAAACGCTAGAATCGCAGTCGGGCGTATGAACATCACGCCCGACCTACGGTTCCGGCGTATGAATATCACGCCCGACCTGTGGTTCGGACGTGAGGCTATCACGCCCTACCTATGGTTCGGACGTGATGTTCATACGCCCGCACCATAGGTCGGGCGTGATGTTCATACGCCCGACCTATGGTTCGGGCGTGATGTTCATACGCCCGAGGGGTTTTAATTAATTTAATTAATTTTTTGTAATTTTTAGTTTGTTTAATTTAGTTTAACTAAATTTTTATGTTGTAAATTTTAGTTGTTGTAAATTTTATTTTGTTTAATTTAGTTTAACTAAATCTTTATTTTGTTAATTTTAGTTAAATTTTTATTTTGTTAATTCAGGTATTTACGGGTTTAATTCAACAGCGGACTAATTTTTTTTACGTAACAGGTATTTACGGATTTAATTCAATAGCGGACTAGCTATTTTTTTTGCTCTCCCGACATACAGGCGTGTGCCTATCACGCCTCACCTTGTGGTCGAGCGTAATAGCCCCACGTCTCACCGTGTGGTCGGGCGTGTAGCGATCACGCCCGACCACACGGTGAGGCGTGGGGCTATCACGCCCGACCACAAGGTGAGGCGTGATAGGCACACGCCCGCGTGTCGGGAGAGCAAAAAAAATAGCTTTTTCCTCCCCAAAACCCATGAAAGGGTATTTTCGTCCTTTCATGGGGCTAGGGGTGGGAATTTGGGGCTGGGTTTAACAACACCCTTGTTTTATTGTTTTATGAGAAATGCAGATATAATCTTTCTAAACTAAAAACTAAATTTGTCATAGATTTATCATATATAAAAGTTAATCACAAACAAAAACGAAAAAAAAAACTGTAAAAGCATCTAACATAGTTACAAATAACCAACAACAAATGTACAAAACTGCTTTAGTAATATCATTTAAAGCGTATAGATTTCACTCTAACGAAAAATTTGAACTAACTAATTTGATAATTATTTAATCTATTGCTACATTGAATATTCTAAATAAGTTTATTGGTAAACAATTTCATCCATTTTTATAAGTTCTTTGTAAATTTAGACCTTATTCTGAAATATAGGACGGAAAGTGTGTTGCATTTTTCCTTAATGGGCATGAAAATGAGAGTGATAAATTTTGCAGATGTACCCTATACAATCATTGTTGTTCTTAATTACAATATATTAATTCCCTATCACATCTACCATTAATTGATATTGCAATTGTCAGGTCAACTGTATTTCCAACTACTTACTAATAACATAAAAGCTCTTTATCGAAAAAAAAAAAAAAAAAAAAAAAACATAAAAGTTTAATCTAATCCTGAATGCAACTTAAATCAAGTTTATTTTACAATTTAAAACAGCTGGTTTGATTTTATATGATTGAATTGGCAGACTCCTAGTATTATAAATTTGTTAATCTGCTTTTAGCAAATATCAACAAATACTCTCAGTCCCTCACTGAATGGCAGGCTTAGCTCTAGCTATGGCATCCTTGCTGAAAATACATTTCCTAATAGCTTGTGTTATTCTCTTCCACCTCCATCATGTGTTGTCCTTTCCAACTTCAACCACTTCAAAGGAAGCTGTTGCACTCTTGAATTGGAAGACTACTCTTCAAAACCAAACTCAGTCTGTTCTTTCTTCATGGACAGCGAAAAGAGATACTTGTGTTTGGTATGGAATCTCTTGCAATAATCATGGAAGTATTGTCCATTTAAATCTTTCATCTTCAGCTTTGATGGGTACACTCCAAGACTTCACCTTCTCATCTTTTACCAATCTTCTTACTCTTGATCTCTCCCAAAACTTACTTTATGGAATTATCCCTTCAACAATTGCTAATCTTTCAAAACTTACATATCTTGGTTTGTCTGATAATCAATTCGTCGGAAATCTTCCACCTGAAATAGGCCTTCTGAGTTCTCTGACTGAACTTCATTTGGATACAAACAATCTCACAGGTTCTATCCCTCCATCTCTAGCAAACTTAGCAAAACTATCCCTTCTTCACCTTTACCAAAACAACATCTCCGGTTCTATTCTACCTTCTTTTCGGAACTTGACAAGCTTATCACTTCTTGATCTTCAGAACAATCAACTTTCAGGTTCTATACCTCAAGATATCGGAATGTTAACATCTCTGACTCGCCTTGCTTTGCAGAACAATTACCTCACTGGTGCAATCCCTACTTCTATAGGGAACTTGACAAACCTATTATTCCTTTACTTGAATGAGAATCAACTTTCCGGCTCCATACCCGTGGAAATTACAAAGTTGAAGTCCCTTGATCAGATTTCCTTGTTTACCAATAATCTCACTGGTTCAATTCCTTTCTCCATAGGAAACTTGAGCAGCCTGTCCGTTCTGTATTTCTATAAAAACAAACTTTCAGGTTCAATTCCACCAGGAGTCAGTATGTTAAGATCTCTTATAAACTTAGAAGTTTCAACTAATGATCTCACTGGCACAATACCAGCTTCTATAGGAAACTTGACAAACCTGGCTACTCTCGTCCTTTTCGAAAATAGATTATCAGGCATTATTCCTCAAGAAATAGGACTTCTAAATTCTCTTATTTCACTTACATTGTACACAAATAATCTCACAGGTCCTATACCTGCTTCCATAGTAAACTTGACAAAAGTACAAAAGCTTTTCCTTTATAAGAATAAACTTTCCGGTTCCATTCCTCAGGAAATTGGAAATCTCAGATCAGTCTTCTACCTTGACCTTTCAGATAATAACCTCACTGGCTCCATCCCTAATTCTATTGGATACTTATTAAACCTGACAATACTTAGTCTTTTTGATAATGAGCTTTCAGGATCTATTCCTTCAAGTATTGGAAACTTGACCCGTCTTACCACACTTGCTCTATACCAAAATCAGTTATCAGGCTCTATTCCTCCAAATATTGGAGCACTTGAATCCATTAATGATATAAGGTTGTTCTTCAACAAACTCAATGGTTCCATTCCTGCAGAGATGAATAATCTTACACAATTGATAAATTTAATGTTAAGTTATAATGACCTGACTGGCCATTTACCAGAACGGGTATGTGATGCCGGACCACTTCAAACGTTAATTGTCAATGACAACCATTTCACAGGTTTGATTCCGAGCAGCATCAGAAATTGTAGTAGTTTGTTGAGGATTAGACTCGAAAACAACCAACTGTTGGGGAACATCTCAGAAGTTTTTGGTATATACCCGCATCTATTCTATATGGATTTGAGTGGTAATCATTTAACCGGGGAGCTCTCACCAGAATGGGGGCAGTGCAAGAACCTGTCAAGCTTGAAAATTTCACATAATAATATCTCCGGCATGATACCATCAGAGCTTCGAAATGCGTCTGAATTGCGAATACTAGATCTGTCTTCAAATCAGCTGGCTGGAGAAATTCCTGCTGAATTAGGACAGTTGAAACTAGTGTTTCAACTTCTGCTAAATGATAACCAACTTTCAGGTAACATTCCTTTTGATATTGGAAATTTATCAAGTTTGCAGCATCTTAGCCTTGCATCAAACAACTTGAATGGCTCAATTCCTGAAGAAATTGGAGGATGTGTGAGTCTGTTGGAGTTGAATTTCAGTAACAATAAAATTGCAAACAGTATCCCATCCGCAATCAGTGCGTTGCAATTTCTCCAAGTTGTTGATCTTAGTCACAATTTCCTTGATGGAAAAATACCGGCTCAGCTTGGATCATTTCAAAGCTTAGAAAAGTTGAATCTCTCCCGTAATCAGCTCTCTGGTCGTATCCCATCAACATTTGATGGCATGTCAAGCTTGACATCTGTTGATATCTCCTACAACCAGCTAGAGGGCCCTATTCCTGAAAGCAAGGCCTTCACAGAGGCTGGATTTGAATCTCTGAGGAATAACAAAGATTTATGTGGAAATGTTTCCGGTCTGAAGCCTTGCAACTCAACGATCATTGATTTAAATCAAACGAGTAACAGCAAACTTCTAGTTGTAATCATTGTAATCTCCTTAACCAGCTTGTTATTTCTCATATGTCTTGCATCAGTATTTTATACTTTTCGGCGGAAAGGTAGAGTGGCAGAAGACATACCAAGGGAAACAAGAAACGGGGATTTATTTGCAATATGGAGCTATGATGGTAAAATGGTGTATGAAGAGATTGTTAAAGCAACAGAGGAGTTTGATTCCAGATATTGCATTGGAATTGGAGGAAATGGAAGTGTCTACAAAGCTGAACTACCGACAGGTCAGATTGTTGCTGTGAAGAAACTTCATTCAGCAGCTGATGATGAAAGCATTCACTTCAAAGGCTTCACAAGTGAGATTCAAGCATTAGCAGAAATTCGGCATCGGAATGTTGTGAGACTCTATGGATTTTGTTCCCATTCAAATCACTCACTTTTGGTGTATGAATTCTTGGAAGGTGGAAACCTGGGGAAAACATTACAAAATGAAGAAGAAGCAATGTTGTTTGATTGGAATAACAGGGTTAATAATGTTAAAGACATAGCAAATGGGTTATCCTACATGCACCATGACTGCTTACCTGCTATAATCCATCGTGACATATCAAGCAAGAACATTCTGTTGGATTCAGAATACAATGCACACATCTCAGACTTCGGCACTGCTCGAATTCTAAAACCTGACTCTTCCAACAAGACTGCATTTGCTGGAACTTTTGGATATGCTGCTCCAGGTAGTACCATATTATTTCAAAGCATGAAAATTGTAAAGGTAATTTGTAATCTGATTCATATTTTCCTTGGCAGAGCTTGCATACACAGCAACACTGAGCGAAAAATGTGATGTTTATAGCTTTGGCATGGTAGCAATGGAGGTACTTATAGGGAGTCATCCAGGTGAATTGAGCTTATCTCTTTTCTCACCTTCAACAGCAGCATCAGCATCCACATCAACATCAACATCAACACATCAAATGCTATTAGAGGACATATTAGACCAACGCCTTCCGCTACCTATAAATGGAGTTGCAGACGATGTTGTTCTAATTGCCAGGTTAGCGTTGGCTTGCCTGAATGTGAATCCCCAATTTAGACCTTCAATGCAACAAGTTTCCCAAAAGCTATCAAGAAGGAGAGTTGCTCTGCCTAAGCCATTTTCCACCATCACAATTGAAGACTTGCTCGATTCCAACACCCTCAATCCTTAATTAAGTTGTAACTTTATCTACTCAAGTAATAACTGAACTCGATTGCAATCCAAATGAAAGAAAAGTCAAGTGCACTAATTTAGTCCTTTCGTTTTTTGTTTTTTTGTTTTAATTTCCCAAGCATGGATGTGATCCTTCGTGACAAAAATGAAAACCTACTTGTCGAACACATAATGAGGGATTGCTAAATGGATGATTAATTTAGGGTTTTCCAAAAATGAAAAGAATATGAAATCAATAGAATACATAACCAACTACGCAGCAAATAACCACTGAAAATGGAAAAGGAGAATAATGTAAATGAAAGAATCCAGAGACCTAGTTAATCGAGTATTTGTATGATTTATGATTTTACGTACCTGAAGCAAGAAAAAAAGCTGATGAGAAAATGGAAGATAATTCTCATATCATATCATAGTCCAGCAATTCATGTCGAACTAATCCTTCCAAAATGGTCTTTTGAGCCAGCAGACTCACATTTTTTTTCAGCGATTTTAATAGCGTCATCTCTGACTAAAGCATCCCAGTAATGAGAGATTGCTGGACTGGAGAAAAGAAAAATTAAAGAGAAAAAAGAAATATAATTAGTTCTTCATATTGGAATACACAAGATGGCAAATAAAAGAGAGAATGAAACGAAAATTGGCGATGAAGAATGATACAATACCTACCACCATGGTTTTGTGGGATGAAGAAGACCAAAAATCATGATGATCGGGAAAGACATCACGAAGCTCCGGCATATCACTTATTGCTAAGGATAAAAACCAAATGGGACAAGGTACAAAATAGTGTTATTGGGCTGAACATTCAAAATAGCATTAATATACACATAATATTAATTTAGTCTTAACGTTTACAATATAGTATCAATATAGCCTCACGTACAAAACAGCACTAATATATATTTAACGTTTACAAAATAATACGAATTTAAGCTTAACGTTTACAAAATATATCCAATTTAAACTAAACGTCACTATTAAATTAACCATATTATATTTTTTTCCTATTAAATTTATATGTTATCTTTTTATCTAGTTCTATTTTCTTATTTATTATAATACAATTAATTAGTTTTTTTTGTTCGTTAAAACCTTATATTTGTTTTTCATCAACCATTCTATGACTCCTAAATTACATGGTTCATGTAATATATGCAAACTAAAAGTACTTGAATATCCACAATATTTTAAACACTAGTTAAAATAATATTGATACATGTCGGTGTTCGAAATATATTACATGAGCAGTGAAATTTAGTAGTCATGGAATCATTTATGAAAAAAAAAATATAAGGTTTTAATAGGTAATAATACTAATTAATCGTGTTATAATAAATAAGAATATAGAACTAAATAATAAGATAACATATAAAGTTAATAGGAAAAGAATATAATATGATTAATTTAATTATGACGTTTAGCTTAAATTGTATATATTTTGTAAAACGTTAAGCTTAAATTCTTATTATTTTATAAACGTTAAGCCTATATTGGTGCTATTTTGTACGTGAGGCCTAAATTGATGCTATATTGTAAACGTTAAACCTAAATTGATATCATGTTGTAAACGTTAAACCTATATTGGTGTTATTTTGAACGTTGAGCCTAATTTGGTACTTCCCCAAAAACCTTAGATCTATTTTAGTACCTTATCCCAAACCAAATTTAACAGGTATGATGAAATGGTAAAAATGTAACACCTTTGATTAATTTTAGCTATAGGTTACTAAAAATTTGGAAATACTAGTTTTACAAAAAAAAAAAAATTCAAATTTTTAGTAATATAGGATTAAAAATCAAATAGCTTGGATATGATTTTAGATCTTCTACTAGACCATTAAAATAATACATGTAACCAATTAAAAGACATATTTAAGATCTTATTGGTAAATAATTTGTTTTAAGAATAAAAATATACAAATGGTGCCAATTAACGCTAGTTCACATCGATTTTTACTCATTTGGCTAATTATTATTATATGATTAGGGATATGGGCTAACTCAAGTCCAACGAACCTGACACCTTGGGCTGATGATCCATAGACCTAATATACCATATACTTTCTATATAAAAAGAAGAACATCACCATCAATGAAGAGGTCGGATATTCTCTCTTACTATTAAATACTTCCTCTTGCTTCTCTCTCTATATTTAATAACCTGAGCATCGGAGTATTCCCAGTGATTGTTCCCCGCACAGAGAAAGAAACTGAGTCTGAGGATCTGCTGCTACCCCACATGTACATTATTTGGTGCGGTGAGCGTGGAGATAAATCGAATTCTGGATAGATCTCAACCAGCGATAGGAAATGGGGGATCCACTCGCGATGAGTCCGGTGAAAGAAATACTCGTGGCGCCTGTCGGGCCCTCATGTCTCGGGCAGGACTGTCCACACCCAAACCCAATGGTGGCACCGCTAAACTTAGCCCCTTTACTAGTGGAGATCGAGCTTAAAGATGAGGAGGCCAGCACCACAACCTAACTGGTCAACGCCATATGTAGTTTCCAAGCTACCCAAGCAGTGCAAACTGCGGGTTAGATGAAGATCATCGAACAACAGAACTGCCTCTAGGAGGAAAACCCGAGGATCTGTCAATTCCTAAAAAACAAAGCCGACATGGCAAAACAACATTGTCACCCAAGCACCGTTGGCGGAAGAGAATCCCTCATGCCGCCCCCACAGAGCGTTGTAGGCCCAACTGAGTCGTTGGCACCCCCAAGTGGACCGCAACCTCAGGCCATGACACCTCACGAAGTTAAAGACCTCTTGAAATCTAAGATTCAGCTCTTCCTCAATAAGCGGGCTCTCGGTGAAATGATGGGAAGGAACATCACTTCCAGTAAAATGCCTCTTGTTCACTGAATCATCGAAACTCATTTTCCCAAGGATTGGAAGGCCCCTCGCTTAGCCTACCACTCAGGAACTGAGGACCCTAATTGCTGGTCCCTAGTAATTAGTTCCAAGGGGGGGTTAGGAACTAATGTAACTTTTTCGGCTTTTAATTATACTGACTTAATGTTATTTTAAGAGTTTGATAACTCATCGTGTTGGTCAGCACGGCCGATTAATTAGTCAGACAGTTTTAGTTCTATGCTGACTAAGACTGCTTGACCTGAGAGTTGGGAATTGACACTTGAAAGGTCAGCTTCCAACTCAGCACTCAGATTTACTCAGTTTCAGTTTTAACAATTTATAAGCTGAGTAAACTTCACAAGCAACACATGCACACACACACACACACACACACACATATATATATATATATATATATATATATTGAGAGAAAGAGTTTAGAAGTTACTCAGCACGACTTATCCTGGTTCGGCCTCTCTGCCTACGTCCAGTCCCCAGTTCCTCCTGGGATTTTCAATCCAATACTGAGCTCTTTCAAGGTAGAGCACAAACCCTTTACAAGGCAGTGAGTATGCAAGAGTACGTCCTCTATTCGTCTACTCAGCTCCTACTAAGTACTACAACCCAGCACTTAGATTTTTCTACCACTGAATACTTACAACCAAGTACTCAACTCAACACTCTCAATATTCCTATTGATTACACACTTGTTCTTTTTCAAATAAAGAACACTTTAGATGATTACAAAACAATCAATCTAGCATTTACACAGAGAATAGAAATGTTGGTGTAAGATCTTTTTGTATTTGAGTGCTTTGAAGATTTTCTCTCTTGTATTTTTCTTTTGATACTTCGGCAAATGATCCAAGGTTCTTGATTGTCCTTTTATAGATGGAAATCTCATCCTGGATCATTTTGAATTGGTTTAGCCGTTGTGTCCAAAACGGCTCTTTTAGGGAACATCTTCTGGTCAGCTTCAGACTGTTCCGCCATTCCCTTCCTCTGTTTTCTTCAGGCGTCAGGTTTTGTCTTCTTGCATCAGACTTGTCTTTTTGTGCCAGTTGTCTTTTACCAATAATCCATTGACCCATGATTCTTGGAATTAGTCTTCTGTGTATTTTCGAGGCTTCAATTATTGGTGCAGAAGATTGCAGACTTTGTCCTTTAATGAACGAATCTTTCATGCTGTCCTGACTGTTACTCAGCTTCATTCGTTATCTTCGAATGTTCAACTTCCATGCTGAGTTCCTTCTTAGTCAGCTCCGTTCTGTTTATTCAATTCTGAAAGTCTTCTAATTTGGTCAGCTTCGTTCTGGCAACTTTGAAGAAGACTTATGAGACTGAGTTCCACTCCATTCAGCTTCTTTCATGTTGTGTTCCATTTCACTCAGCTTGGCTTAAGCTGACCTTTGTCCTGTTTAACTTTATATATATTTTTGCACTCAATATTGAACAAACACATTAGTACAATTAAATCAAAGCATTTAAATTTAATTGCCTCTTAATCATGGATGATTTTGTCAAATCAAAATCTTGTGGAAAGGTGTTTCAACAAACTCTCCCGTTTTGATGTTGGCAAAATACATAATTATGGAACTCAGTTATAAGTTACCCCATGATTGATTTATTTTTGAAATAACTCCCCCATAAGGGTTGCACATATTGACTTAACTTAATTCTAAACCTTCCAAGATTTAATTGAATTAACCTTAAGACATTTGTGTATACTGACTTAGTTTAATATTAGATTCTTCAAGATCTGAGCTAATTGGATTTAAGTCAGTTTTCAAAAATATTAGAAGTATGTTATTACTCAGTTTATTACCTAAGTATTTTAGTGTTAATGTGTACTAAGTATGTTTTACTTCTTAATTTGTTTGTTCAATTTTATCGACCAGATTGTGTTGGTCCCTAGTGATTAGTTCCAAGGGGGGGTTAGGAACTAATGTAACTTTTTTCGCTTTTAATTATGCTGACTTAATGTTATTTTAAGAGTTTGATAACTCAGCGTGTTGGTCAGCACGACCGATTGATTAGTCAGACAGTTTTAGTTCTATGCTGACTAAGACGGCTTGACTTGAGAGCTGGGAATTGACACTTGAAAGGTCAGCTTCCAACTCAGCACTCAGATTTACTCAGTTTCAGTTTTAACAATTTTATAAGCTGAGTAAATATAACAAGCAACACATGCATATATATATATATATATTGAGAGAAAGAGTTTAGAAGTTACTCAGCACGACTTATCCTGGTTCGGCCTCTCTGCCTACGTCCAGTCCCCAGTTCCTCCTGGGATTTTCAATCCAATACTGAGCTCTTTCAAGGTAGAGCACAAACCCTTTACAAGGCAGTGAGTATGCAAGAGTACGTCCTCTATTCGTCTACTCAGCTCCTACTAAGTACTACAACCCAGCACTTAGATTTTTCTACCACTGAATACTTATAACCAAGTACTCAGCTCAACACTCTCAATATTCCTATTGATTACACACTTGTTCTTTTTCAAGTAAAGAATACTTTAGATGATTACAAAACAATCAATCTAGCATTTACACAGAGAATAGAAATGTTGGTGTAAGATCTTTTTGTATTTGAGTGCTTTCAAGATTTTCTCTCTTGTATTTTTCTTTTGATACTTCGGCAAATGATCCAAGAACTATCATTGTCCTTTTGTAGATGAATTTCTGAAGATTGGATCATTTGAAATGATTTAGCCGTTAAGTCCAAAACGGCTCTTTTAGCAGACAGCTTCTGGTCAGCTTCAGTCTGTTCCGCCCTTCTCTTTCTCTGTTTTCTTCAGGTGTCAGGTTTTTGTTGAAACACCTTTCCATAAGATTTTGATTTGACAAAATCATCCATGATTAAGAGGCAATTAAATTTAAATGCTTTGATTTAATTGTACTAATGTGTTTGTTCAATATTGAGTGCAAGAATATATATATAAAGTAAAGACAGGACAAAAGTCAGCACAAGCAAAGCTGAGCAAAACGGAAACTCAATGTAAGCGGAGTGGAGTAGAACTCAGAAGCAAAACGAAGCTGACTAAAGTTAAAGATTTCTTCAGAAGCGGTTAAACAGAACGGAGCTAACCAAGAAGGAACTCAGCTCAGAAGTTGAACATCCAAAGATAAAGCTGAGTGACAGTCAGGACAGCATGAAGGATCCGTTCACTAAAGGACAAGGTCTGCCAATCTTCTGCACCAATAATTGGAACCTCGAAGACACACAAAAGACTAATTCCAAGAAACATGGGTCATTGGATTATTGGTAAAAGACAACTGGCACAAAAAGACAAGCCAAACGCAAGAAGACAAACCTGATGCCTGAAGAAAACAGAGAAAGGGAATGGCGGAACAATCTGAAGCTGACCAGAAATTGTTCCCCAAAAGAGCCGTTTTGGTGTTAACGGTAACAACAATTCAAAGGATCCAAATCTGCAATTTCCTTCTATAAAAGGACAATGAAGAACCTTGGATCATCACTGAAGCATCAAGAGAAAAATACAAAGAGAGAAAATCTTGAAAGCACTCAAATACAAAAAGATCTTACACCAATTTTTCTATTCTCTGTGTAAATGCTAGATTGATTGTTGTGTAATCATCTAAAGTGTTCTTTAGTATAAAAAGAACAAGTTTCGTGATCAATAGGAATATTGAGAGTGTTAAGCTGAGTGCCTGGTTGTAAGCATTCAGTGGTAGAGAAATCTAGGTGCTGGGTTGTAGCACTTAGTAGGAGTTGAGTAGACGAATAGAGGAAGGTACTCTTGCATATTCAACTGCCGTGTAATTGGTTTGTGCTCTACCGTTAAAGAGCTCATTATTGGATTCAAAAAGCCCGGAGGACTCTGGGGACTGGACGTAGGCAGAGAGGCCGAACCAGGATAAGTGATACTGAGTAATCTCTAAACTCTCTCTTATATTGTATGTGTTGTTTGCTATATTTACTCAGCATATAAATTGCCTAAGCTGACCTTGAGTAAATAAGTGGTGCTGAGTTAGAAGCTGACCTCCAAGAGTGTCAATTCTTAACTCACAAGAAAACAACTTTAGTCAACATCTGACTAAAGCTGTCTTGAAATATATCTCACCAAGCTGACCAAAAGCTGAGTTAATAAACTCTCAAAATAACTTCCAGTCAGCTTAATTAAAACGCGAAAAAGTTATATTAGTTCCTAACCCCCCCCCTTGGAACTAATTACCAGGGACCAACAAGTGGTATCAGAGCCTAAGCTCACTACTCAAAGATTTGACAATCTTGAGCTGATCCCTAAAAATGGGTGAGAATAGCACTCGGTTCCTTCCAGGAAACCAAACAACACAGATACTCCCTGAGGGACTATCAATCACTAGACCTCCCCTATTCTTTGGGTCAAATTATACATTCTGGAAGAATAGGATGAAAAACTTTATTCAAGCCACAAACATGAGTGCATGGCTTGCAATTGTTCAAGGTCCACATGTGCCGTACAAAACTGTTAACGATGAGAAAATTGTTAAAAGTGAGGCTGAGTGGACAGAGGATGACCTCAGAAAATTACAAAATAATGCTTCGGCTATAAACATGCTTCACTGTGCGTTAGATGCTGCAGAATATAATAAGATTTCAGGTTGCGAGTCAGCACAGGAGATTTGGAAGAAGCTTGAAGTAACCTATGAAGGCACAAGCAAAGTTAAGGAGTCTAAAGTCAATCAACATATGAGACTCTACGAGCTGTTTGAGATGAATGAGAATGAAGACATCTCAGAAATGAACGCAAGGTTCACAAATATTATAAACGAGCTAAAAAGGCTTGGAAAGAACTTCACTGAAGAGGAACAGGTGAAGAAAATTCTGAGAAGTCTGCCTAAGAGTTGGCAAGCAAAGAAAACAACCATAGAAGAAGCTCAAGACTTGACTACCTATAAATATGATGAGCTGATCGGATCCCTGCTGACCCATGAAATCTCTATGAAAAACTTTGAAGCTAAAGAGAAAGAAAAATCAGAAGATAAGAAATAAAAGTCACTTGTCATGAAAGCTGACTCGACTGAAGCTGAGTCAACTGATGATGAGGAAATAGCCATGTTCACCAGAACGATGAAGAAGCTGTTCAGAAGGAATGATAGAAACGGCAAAAGGTCATTTAGAAGAAATGACAAGTATAAAGCCGAGTCAAGTGATAAGTACAAGAAGGACAGCTCGAAGTCTGTCACATGCTTTGAGTGTCATCAAACTGGGCACATCAAGTCAAGCTGTCCCAACCTCAAAAAGGAGAAGAAGGGAAGCAAAAAGGCTATGGTAGCCACATGGAGTGACAGTGATGTGTCAACATCATCCGAAGCTGAGCAAAATGAAACAGCCAACATATGTTTCATGGCAGATGATGGAGCTGACCAATCCCAATCTGAGCAAGCTGACCTCTCTGAAGATTCCAAGCAGGAGGAAAACAACAATGAGGTAACATCCTTACTTTTGCTTAGAAATGAAATGGTAAATGCCTTGAGTGACTTATATACACTAACTAAGAAGTGTAACAAAAAGATTAAGGCACTCAGCAGGCGCTGTGATGAGATTGAAGAGGTCAAACTGAGTGACCTCCGATATCTTCTCCAGGACAACTCTGACTTGCATACCAACATGCAAATCTTACATAAGTTTGTCACGGAGGTTCAATCTGAGTCAAAGAAACTTAGAAAGGATATCACAATGTTACAGAGTCAAGGGAAGGGCTCAAATAGAAATAAACCCCATGCTGAGTACGCAAATACTAGTCAGCATAAGCAATTTACTCAATGTGAGTGTTGTGGAAAAAGGGGACACACAAAGGATGTGTGTTGGCATAACAAGCGGATTGTCCAATGTGACTACTGCGGAAGAAAAGGGCATACCACAAAAGTATGTTGGCATGCCCAACACAATAATGCTGACCATACTCAATTCAACCCACAAAGGGTACCTTTTTGTGATTTCTATGGTAAGCCAGGACACACCATAAAAGTATGCCTTCACAAGTTAAAATATGATTTTGCACCTGTTTATACTAACAAGAAAGGACCCAAAAGGAATTGGGTACCTAAAAATGAATAGTTTAAACTGCAGGTCAGCTTGACATGCGTGGAGAAGTCAAAACTATGGTATATAGACAGCGCATGCTCAAGGCATATGACAGGTGATGAAACTCAGTTCATCACACTAGAGCTTAAACGAGGTGGAAGTGTAAGCTTTGGAGACAACAAGAAGGGTAAGATAGTCGGCTCAGGTACTATCAGAGGTAACCCAACTATTGAGTCTGTCTCCTTAGTTAAAGGTCTCAAATACAATCTGTTGAGTGTAGCTCAGCTTTGCAAGAGCGGCAGAAAGGTTGTATTTGATGATACTAAGTGTCAAATACTCGAGGGAAATACAAATGAATTGATTCTAACTGCCCCTCGTGTAGAAAATGTATACATGTTAAACCTAGAAAAACAGTTTTCTAAAAACATATGCTTGGTGTCTAAAGAGGACAACTCCTGGTTATGGCATAGAAGACTTGGGCATGTCAGCATGGACCTTCTTGCCAAATTAGCTAGAAAGCAATTAGTTGAGGGATTACCCAAATTAAAGTTTGAAAAGATCAACTGTGTAAAGATTGTCAGCAAGGCAAACAAACTAAAAAGTCATTTCATAGCAAAAATATTGTCTCAACCAAAAGACCATTGGAATTACTACACTTGGATCTTTTCGAGCCTATCCAGCCACTCAGCTTGGGAGGTAAGAAATTTTCCTTGGTTATTGTAGATGATTTCTCTCGGTACACTTGGATCATCTTGCTGAGCAGCAAGGATGAAACTTTTGAGATGTTTACCACACTGATTAAAAAGCTTGAAAATGACAAAGACCTAAGAGTAGCTCACATTAGAAGCGACAATGGTGGAGAATTCAAAAACCAACAGTTTGATGAATTCTGTGAAACCAGTGGTATTGACCACAACTTCTATGCTCCTAGAACACCTCAACAAAATGGGGTCATTGAAAGGAAAAATAGAACTATTGTCGAAATAGCTAGGACAATGCTGAGTGAAAATAGGCTTCCAAAGTACTTCTGGGGTGAAGCTGTTCACACGGCATGTTACATACTGAATAGGGCTCTAGTTAGACCTATACTTAAGAAAACCCCATATGAGCTTTGGAAAGGACGAAAGCCCAACATTGGATACTTTCGTGCCTTTGGGTGTAAATGCTTTATACTCAATACAAAAGACAACCTTGCTAAATTTGATGCTAAAGCTGACGAGGCGATCTTTTTAGGGTACTCAACAAACAGTAAAGCATATAGAGTATTTAACAAAAGAACTCAGGTGGTAGAAGAGTCTGTGCATGTTGAGTTTGATGAAACTGACCCTACAGGTAAGCCAGCTCAGCCTGAAGAAGATGAACCAAGCTCAGCTTCCGCTGATCAACCAGAAGCCTCTGTGTCATCTATACAGGAGCTGACCCAAGGTAAGCAAGAAATTGAAATATCATTTGCTGACCAATCTATTCCTGTAGAGATTGTAGAAACACCTCTTCCAAACGACTCAACATTGCCCAAGGAAATAAAGATCCCAAGAGGACATACAAAACAGGCCATTCTTGATGCTGCCAACAACAAGTTGATGACCAGGGATCAGCTTAGAAAATACCTTAGCAATGTTGCCTTCGTCTCAATGCTTGAGCCAAAGAATTTTGCTGATGCTGAGCAAGATGAATATTGGATAAATGCCATGCAAGAAGAACTTGATCAATTCACCAGAAATGAGGTATGGGATCTAGTACCTAGACCTAGGAATCAAAAGCCCATAGGAACCAAGTGGGTCTTTAGAAATAAACTAGATGAGCATGGAAATGTGATTAGAAACAAAGCTCGACTTGTAGCCCAAGGCTATAGTCAGCAAGAATGTATAGACTATGGAGAAACATTTGCACCTGTTGCCAGGCTAGAAGCTATACGTATATTGTGTGCCTATGCTAGTTCCATGAATTTTAAACTATACCAAATGGATGTGAAAAGTGCATTTCTTAATGGCCTTATAAACGAAGAGGTATATGTTAATCAACCTCCTGGGTTTGAAGACTCAAAGTTTCCAAACCACGTTTATAAACTCAAAAAGGCCTTATATGGCCTAAAACAAGCTCCAAGAGCTTGGTATGAGAGGTTGACCAATTTCCTACTGACCAGGAACTATGTCAGAGGAAAAGCTGACACAACCTTGTTTATTAAGAAAAAGGGTAAACATACCCTACTTGCACAGATATACGTAGATGATATAATATTTGGTGCTACTAACGAGTCCTTGTGCAAAGAATTTAGCCAACAGATGCAAACTGAGTTTGAAATGTCAATGATGGGTGAACTCAACTTCTTCCTTGGACTTCAAATCAAGCAAGGTAAGAATGGCATCTTTATAAATCAGTCTAAGTACACCAAGGAAATGTTAAAGAAATTCAGCATGGTAGATTGCAAACCAATATCAACCCCCATGGGTACTAATAATGTCCTATGCAAGGATGAGAAGAGTAAGTCAGTTGATAGTAAACTCTATCGAGGTATGATAGGTTCTTTACTCTATCTCACTGCTAGTAGACCGGATATTCAATACTCAGTATGCTATTGTGCTAGATATCAAGCTGACCCCAGGGAATCTCATCTAACTGCTGTGAAAAGAATTTTTAGATACTTGCAAAGCTCAGTTGATGTAGGTCTATGGTATCTAACCTCAAATGACTTCACACTCATTGGATATACTGATGCTGACTATGGACGAGATAAGCTAGAACAGAAGAGTACTTCGGGAGGATGTCATTTCCTTGGAAGCTGTCTAGTATCTTGGTTCAGCAAGAAGCAATCATCCGTAGCTTTGTCTACAACTGAAGCTGAGTACGTGGCTGCTGGAAGCTGTGTTGCACAAGTCCTATGGATAAAGCAACAGCTTGAGGATTATGGAGTCAAAACAAAGACAATAGAGATCAAATGCGACAACAAAAGTGCCATTGATCTATCTAAGAATCCAGTCCAACACAGCAGGATGAAGCATGTTAGCATAAGGCATCACTTCATCAGAGACCATGTACTAAAAGATGAGATCAAGCTAACCTATGTACCAACAAATGATCAGCTTGCAGATATCTTCACTAAGCCCTTAGCACGAGAACAATTCAATATACTGAGGGAAGCCATTGGTATGTCAAATCCACTCTAAATAATTCTGTATGATTGAATGACTGCTATACTGAGTGGAAAATTGAATGAATGTGCAAATGCCATGCTAAGTAAATTAACAATAAATATCTACTCTCTATTAAGTTTAAAAATAGAAAAATAACCTCATGCTAAATAGACATAAACATTGAGTGGTTATACTGAGTAGATACAAATGTTGAGTAAATATCCTATGCTGAGTAGATAGACATATTGAGTCTTCATCGTATGCTGAGTAGAAGCACATACTGAGTGCTCAAACGTATGCTGAGTTATTTAGAGATAGACAAAACATGGGCACTCAACATCACGAATGCTTCGAATTCTAGAAAAATAAAAAAGAAACCCACTCGCGTAAAATGAACCTACACGTGTAACCTCTGGCACCTTGGAAAGACGCACATTAATGGCAAATCCCATGCACCGAAGATGTCATAAATGACAGAATCTTTGTCGGTTGAACGTCCCTAGGTAAAACGGCTAGTTAATGAATAAGGGCCGCCGTAAATCTATATAAAAAGTGGAAGAATCCCCACTCTTCACTCTTTACGCTTGTAATCTCCTGCAATCGAACTTCTCTCTCTCCTTAAAACCTCAAAACCTTCAACAATGGCTTCCGGCAAAGACAAAACCCCTAAAACTCAAACCTCAAACAAACCCACTCAGGCTGACCACGCGGGTCCTTCGACGCAAATAGAAAGGAAAATGATCAAAGTACACAAAAAGGTCAACAATCTGGAGGTTCTGAAATGAAGATGGTTCTCTCCAGGATTCGTCACCTCTGAGAAGCCCTTTTGTGACTGGATCGAGAAGAACAAGTGGACTGGTCTCTTCTCTCTCTCGGGAATAACCTACCCTAGGTTAGTACAGGAATTCTACTCAAATCTATATGTTGATGAAGATGACTCTGATTATTTGGAGACCACGGTTAAAGGTCAGAAAATCATTGCCACCCCTGCATATCTAGCCACCTTACTAGATTTACCAGACGAAGGAATTGAGTTTAGAACAACAAAGGAGAAAGTGCCAAAAGACACGGCTGAGAAGCTCAAGGGGTTCTGTAAACCCAAGGATCATAAGGGTGAAATACCCAGCACCTGTATGGGTAAAGAACAAAAGATTGTCCACTACATGCTGACCAACTTTATCTTCCCCAAACTTAGCTCAGCTTCATCCGCCTCCAACTTCGAGCAGTGCTTCATCTGGCACATGCTGACCTACACTCCACTCAACCTTCCCGTCATCCTAGTTGGAGCTCTTCAACGAGGTGGTAAGAAACTCCGCTTAGGATCTCTAATCACAAAAATTCTCGAAGACAAGCAGATCGAGATGAAAAATGAAACAAGTAGCTTGGGGAGTGAAATCACTGGAGTTCTGCTGGATGGACTGTTATACAATCAACCCTTGAAAGGATATGAAGGAGCTGGAGATGCTGAGGAAGATGAAGAAGCTGAGCAACCAGATGCTGAGCTTGAACATGAACCTGAAAAAGAAGTGGAGACTCATACTGAGTCTCCTAAGATAGCTCAGCCTAAGCAGAAGAAGAAGAAGAGGAAGGCTCTTGAAACCTGCTCTAAAGACATCCATGCTGTCCCCAAAAAGGTGAGACTTGTGTCTCAGGAAAAAGCTAAAGCTGACAAGGCTAAAGAGCAAGCTGAGTTAGCAGAGAAGAGAAAAAGGCAAGAAGAGCCTCAGGACGAAGAGGAAACCCCTGAATCCCCTTTGATGAAAAGGAAGAAGGTTAACACCTTACAAATAGTTGAAACTGCACCACTCGATGAGGCTATCTCTACAGGTTATGGAACTAACCTAGATGAAGCAGCTGAGAAAGGAACTGAGCAACAAGCTGTAGATGAAACTCATATTGAGGAAGAAGTTAATACTGAGCAGGAAGAACATACCAATGTTGAGAAATCTCAGGATGATGCTGAGCAGGGAAAAAGAGAAAGTAATGATGTTGAGGGTCATATTGAGCAACTTGTAGAAGAGGAGACAGTTGCTACTGAGTCCAGCGACGAAATTCAAGCTGACCCTTCATCCCCAAAAGCTCCGACACGACGAAGACTTAAGAAGAAGGCGCAAAAGCAAATTGATCTTATGGACGACTTTCCTATTGATGAGCTTGAAACCGATCTCTCCACAATCCAGTTCCAGTACTTCTCGAATGAGACTGAGTCACCACCAGAAAATCCTGTAGAAAAACAAGCCTCTGTTACTCAGGATGAGGAACAAGCCAAAAACCCTGAAGATCCAATCCAAGCTGCTCCAGGTGGCACACCTCCTGTTTCAACTTCACCTCTCCAAGCTGAGCATATTAACTTGTCTAATCAAACTCCACCTTTAACCCAACATATTGATGACTCAGCTCCAGAAATCCATCAAAGTCCAGTTACCAATCAAGGTACTCAATCTGGCAAAGAACCACCTCCTCCACCACCATTAAGCTCAATACCAGCCTCTGAGCCTAATGCTGATCAATTTGCATACTTGAATGCTACTGAGTCAGGACGCCGTGTCATTGCTTCTGCTCAGTCCTTGCTTCAAGATTTAACCACTCCTCAAGCTGATGCACACCAATCCACTCAAGCTGAGTCCTCTCAACTATCAGGTATTACTCAGCTTCTAAATGAACTCCGAGGCCTTAAGGATCTGGTCAGTGTTATTACTGCGGTTCAAACTCAACAACCAAATCAAGGCCATATAGCCAAACTGACTGAAATGATGCTGACAATGGCAACCCATATGAATTCGCTTGAAGGCAAAATTCATCAACTGTCAGAAGTCAATCCAGGGTATGCCACTTCCACTGAGCTTCAAAGCTATTTTGCTAAGCTATCAGCGGAACTGACCACCTCTAGCACAACTGTTAATCCTGAGTCTGCTACCTCTGCTGAGTTGCAAGACTGCTTTACCAAGCTAAATGCTGAGCTGACCAGTACACGTGACTTAGTATCCTCCTCTTCTCAGTGTACTATTGACCAACTAAGTGAAGCTGTCAGACTCCTCAACATAGACAGAGCACAGATGGATGTTGATCCAGTCTCCAACAGTGAACTCATGAGCTTTTCACAAGTTATAATGAAGGCAATGCGCATCAACAATGCCCAGCGGATGTTTTATGATTCTGCCTTGCTCAAAATGTACCATCAATCGTTTGGTCAGCTCACCGCCTCGCTCACCTGGCTCAGCAAATCCCATGAATGCCTCCTTAGCATGATCAGCAGCTCCCTTCGGGTTCCTAGGCATGTCCAGGACGATAGTGTACCAGTAATTGATGGCTTGGGTGAAAGCACTAAGAAGCTTCAGCGCTACTCCCATTATCTCTCATCTGCAGCTCGAAATGAAACCTTCCTCTACAAACCCGATGATGGCAAAACGGGGGAGATAAGTCAAAAAGGAACTCAGTCTGTAGGTAATGCTTCAGGGAATAAAGAGAAAGGCAAAGGAATTGCTCAAGATGATCACTCGGCTCAGAAAAAGAAGAAGTAGAACTAGATATAGTCTAGTGAATGTTGTTTGTTTAGAACTTGCATAGAAACATTTATATGTTCTACCTTATTGGTTAGCTTTATCTTTTCTTAAAAAATCTATGGCAAGTACAATTTCCTCAAACTGGTCGATCAAATTGAACAAACAAATTAAGAAGTAAAGAATACTCAGTTATAATAACACCTAGGTAATAAACTGAGTAAAAACATACTTAAATGATCAGATCTTGAAAAATCCAACATTTAACTAAATCAGCATACACAAGTGTCTTAAAACTAATCAAACATTGGAAAGTTTAGAATTAAGTTAAGACAACATATGCACCCCTTAAGGGGGAGTCATTTCAAAAATATCAATCATGGGGTAACTTATAACTGAGTTCCGTAATTACGTATTTTGCCAACATCAAAATGGGGGAGTTTGTTGAAACACCTTTCCACAAGATTTTGATTTGACAAAATCATCCATGATTAAGAGGCAATTAAATTTAAATGCTTTGATTTAATTGTACTAATATGTTTGTTCAACATTGAGTGCAAGAATATATATATAAAGTAAAGACAGGACAAAAGTCAGCACAAGCAAAGCTGAGCAAAACAGAAACTCAATGTAAGCGGAGTGGAGTAGAACTCAGAAGCAAAACGAAGCTGACTAAAGTTAAAGATTTCTTCAGAAGCGGTTAAACAGAACGGAGCTAACCAAGAAGGAACTCAGCTCAGAAGTTGAACATCCAAAGATAAAGTTGAGTGACAGTCAGGACAGCATGAAGGATCCGTTCACTAAAGGACAAAGTCTGCCAATCTTCTGCACTAATAATTGGAACCTTGAAGACACACAAAAGACTAATTCCAAGAGACATGGGTCATTGGATTATTGGTAAAAGACAACTGGCACAAAAAGACAAGCCAAACGCAAGAAGACAAACCTGACGCCTGAAGAAAACAGAGAAAGGGAATGGCGGAACAGTCTGAAGCTGACCAGAAATTGTTCCCCAAAAGAGCCGTTTTGGTGTTAACGGTAACAACAATTCAAAGGATCCAAATCTGCAATTTCCTTTTATAAAAGGACAATGAAGAACCTTGGATCATCACTGAAGCATCAAGAGAAAAATACAAAGAGAGAAAATCTTGAAAGCACTCAAATACAAAAAGATCTTACACCAATTTTTCTATTCTCTGTGTAAATGCTAGATTGATTGTTGTGTAATCATCTAAAGTGTTCTTTAGTATAAAAAGAACAAGTTTCGTGATCAATAGGAATATTGAGAGTGTTAAGCTGAGTGCCTGGTTGTAAGCATTCAGTGGTAGAGAAATCTAGGTGCTGGGTTGTAGCACTTAGTAGGAGTTGAGTAGACGAATAGAGGAAGGTACTCTTGCATATTCAACTGCCGTGTAATTGGTTTGTGCTCTACCGTTAAAGAGCTCAGTATTGGATTCAAAAAGCCCGAAGGACTCTGGGGACTGGACGTAGGCAGAGAGGCCGAACCAGGATAAGTGATACTGAGTAATCTCTGAACTCTCTCTTATATTGTATGTGTTGTTTGCTATATTTACTCAGCATATAAATTGCCTAAGCTGACCTTGAGTAAATAAGTGGTGCTGAGTTAGAAGCTGACCTCCAAGAGTGTCAATTCTTAACTCACAAGAAAACAACTTTAGTCAACATCTGACTAAAGCTGTCTTGAAATATATCTCACCAAGCTGACCAAAAGCTGAGTTAATAAACTCTCAAAATAACTTCCAGTCAGCTTAATTAAAACGCGAAAAAGTTATATTAGTTCCTAACCCCCCCCCCCTTGGAACTAATTACCAGGGACCAACAGTTTTGTCTTCTTGCATCAGACTTGTCTTTTTGTGCCAGTTGTCTTTTACCAATAATCCATAGACCCATGTTTCTTGGAATTAGTCTTCTGTGTATTTTCGAGGCTTCAATTATTGGTGCAGAAGATTGGCAGACTTTGTCCTTTAGTAAACGGATCCTTCATGCTGTCCTGACTGTCACTCAGCTTCATTCGTTATCTTCGAATGTTCAACTTCCATGCTGAGTTCCTTCTTAGTCAGCTTCGTTATGTTTGTATAATTCTGAAGGAGTCTTCTAATTTAGTCAGCTTCGTTCTGGCAACTTTGAAGGAAGCTTTTGATGCTGAGTTCTACTTCACTCAGCTTCTATTCTTTCATGCTGAGTTCCGTTCCACTCAGCTTTGGCTTATGCTTACTTTTGACCTGTTTAACTTTATATATATTTTTGCACTCAATATTGAACAAACACATTAGTACAATTAAATCAAAGCATTTAAATTTAATTGCCTCTTAATCATGGATGATTTTGTCAAATCAAAATCTTGTGGAAAGGTGTTTCAACAAACTCCCCCATTTTGATGTTGGCAAAATACATAATTATGGAACTCAGTTATAAGTTACCCTATGATTGATATATTTTTGAAATGACTCCCCCGTAAGGGTTGCACATATTGTCTTAACTTAATTCTAAACCTTCCAAGATTTAATTGAATTATCCTTAAGACATTTGTGTATACTGACTTAATTTAATGTTAGATTTTTCAAGATCTGAGCTAATTTGATTTAAGTCAGTTTTCAAAAATATTAGAAGTATGTTGCTACTCAGTTTATTGCATAAGTATTTTAGTGTTAATGTATACTGAGTATGTTTTACTTCTTAATTTGTTTGTTCAATTTTATCGACCAGATTGAGGAAATAGTACTTGACATAGATTAAACAAAAAGATAAAGCAAAAAAACATATATGAAAGTTTCTATGCAAGTTCTAAACATTTACTAGACTATATCTAGTTCTACTTCTTCTGAGCTTGGTGGTCAGCTTGAGCTATTCCTTTGCCTTTGTCTTTACTTCCTGAGGCATTACCTGGTTTTGCCATCATCGGGTTTATAAATGAATGTGTCGGTGCGAGCATGAGAGGAGAGGTGAGTTGAATAACGCTGGAGCCTCCTAGTACTTTCGCGCAAGCCATCAATTATAGGAACACTGTCATCTTGGACATGGCGAGGAACCCGAAGAGAACTGCTAATCATGTTGAGCAGGCATTCATGAGATTTGCTAAGCCAGGTGAGCGAGCTGGTGAGCTGACCAAATGATTAGTGGTACATCTTGAGTAAGGCAGAGTCATAAAATATGCGCTGGGCATTGTTGATGCGCATTGCCTTCATAATCGCCTGGGAAAAGCTCAAGAGTTCACTGTTGGAAACTGGATCAACATCCATCTGTACTTTGTTGATGTTGAGTAGGCTGACTGCTTCACTCAGTTGGTCAATTGTACACTGAGAGGAGGAGGATACTAAGTCACGCGTACTGGTCAGCTCAGCATTAAGCTTGGTAAAGCATTCTTGAAGTTCAGTAGAGGTGGCAAACTCAGCATTGCCAGGTGCGCTTGATTTGGTCAGTTCCGTAGTTAACTTAGCAAAATATCCTTGAAGTTCAGCGGAAGTGGCATACCCTGGATTAACTTCTGATGGTTGTTGGATTTTGCCTTCAAGCGAGTTCAGATGGTTCACCATTGTGAGAACCAATTCAGTCAACTTTGTGATTTGGTCTTGCCTTGGTTGCTGAGTTTGAATGGTGGTCATAACACTTACTAGATCCTTGAGTCCTCTTAGTTCATTGAGAAGCTGAGTGATTCCAGGCAGTTGAGAGGACTCAGTATCAGAAGATCTAGCAGCATCAGCTTGAGGAGGGTTCAATTCTTGAAGCAAGGACTGAGCAGAAGCAATGATACGACGGCCTGACTCAGTGGCATTCAAGTAGGTGAATTGAGCCGCATTTGACTCAGAGGCTGGAATTGAGCTTGATGGTGGAGGAGTTGGCTCTTTGCCAGATTGATCACCTTGATTGGTGACTGGACTTTGATGCGGAGTATCTTCAGGGGCTGAGTTGTCAATATGCTGAGTTGGAGGTGGAGTTTGATTAGTCATGTTGACCTGCTCATTCTGAGTGGATGAAGTTGAAGCAGGATTTGGTCCATCTTGAGCAGTTTTTGGATTCTCCGGAGTCTTGGCTTGTTCCTCAATATGAGTAACAGAGGCTTGGTTTTGCACAGGATCCGTTGGAGGAGACTCAAGCTCAGCATCATGAGAGAAATATTTGAACTGAATTTTGGACATTTCAGCATCAATATCTTGAGGAGGAGAGTCTGCAAGAAGATCAATAACTTGAGTTTTATGGGCTTTCTTCTTAAGCCGCTTGAACTTTGTTTCTTTGGCAGGAGATGGGTCAGCTTGAATGTTCTCCTCATCAGTATCAACTGTCTCTTCTACCATAGTTGGATCCTCATGTTGCTCATCATGATCCTCAACAGCAACAGTTTCTTCTTCCTCAACTCTTTGCTCAGCATTACCCTGAGGTTGCTCAACATCAGCAGGTTCTTCCTGCTCAGTATGGACGTCTTCCTCAACATGAGTTTCTTTGTCAGCTTCCCTTTCTACTTCAACATTTGTTTTCTTAGCTTGTTGCTCAGTTTCTTTCTCAACTTCCTTTTCTAGGTCAGTTCCATGACCTTTGGACGATACAACCCAATCTAGGGGATCAGCTTCAACTGTCTTTAAGGAATTAACCTTCTTCCTTTTCATCAAGGGGGATTCTGGAGTTCCCTCTCCTTCATCCTCAGGCTCTTCTGGCCTCTTTCTCTTCTCTGCCGACTCAGCTTTCTCCTTAGCCTTGTCAGCTTTGACCTTTTCTTGAGACACTAGTCTCACTTTATTTGGAACAGCATTGATGTCTTTGGAGCATGTGTCAATGGCCTTTCTCTTCTTCCTCTTCTTTTCCTTAGGTGACTCAGAAGGAGCCTTCACTTCTTTCTCAGGCTCATTTTCAGGCTCAATTTCTAGCTCAGCTTCATCATTTTCCTCAGCATCTACAACTTCTTCATATCCTTTCAACGGTTGATTGTACAATAGTCCAACCAGTAGAGCTGCTGTGATCTCACTTCCCAAAGTGTCAGTTTCATTGATTGTCTCAATTTGTTTGTCCTCAATGATCTTAGTGATCAGAGAACCCAGCCTGAGCTTCTTTCCACTACGTTGAAAAGCCCCAACCAGAAAGACGGGCATGTTGAGTGGAGTGTAGGTCAACATGTGCCATATGAAGCACTGTTCAAAATTGGAGGCAGATGAGGCTGAGTTGAGTTTGGGGATGATGAAGTTGGTCAGCATGTAGTGAGTCATCTTCTGTTCTTGCCCCATACACGTGCTGGGTATTTCTCCCTTGTGATCTTTGGGTTTGCAGAACCCCTTGATCTTGTCAAGCTTTTCTTTAGGTACCTTCTCTTTTGTTGTCCTGAATTCTATTCCTTCGTCTGGTAACTCAAGCAAAGTAGCTAGATAGGCAGGGGTTATGGTGATTTTCCGACCTTTGACTGTAGTTTCCAAATAGTCAGCATCTTCTTCATCAACAAACATGTTGGAATAGAACTCTCTGACCAGTCTAGGGTATGTTTTTCCGGCGAGTGAGAAGAGACCGGTCCATTTGTTCTTCTCGATCCAGTCGCAGAATGGCTTCTCAGAAGTGACGAATCCTGGAGAAAACCATCTGCACTTCAGAACCTCCAAATTGTTGACCTTTTTATGGACCTTGATCATATTCCTTTCTATTTGCTTTGAAGGACCAGCGGGGTCAGCTTGAGTGGGTTTGCTAGAGGTTTGGCCAGGCTGAGTGGTGAAGTTAGGGATTTCATTTTTGCCGGAAGCCATTGTTGCAGATGAAGGTTTTGAGGTTTAGGGAGAGAAAAGGATTCGATTTCAGAAGATCGTAAGCATAAATGAACTAGCCGTTTTCATCTTGGGACTTTAATCGACAAAGATTCTGCCATTTATGACAGGTTCGGCGCATGGGTATTCATTATTACTTGCGTTTTTCTAGGTATGATTTGTTACACGTGTCATTGTTAATCGGTGCAAGTGGGCATTTACTCAGTTTGCCAGAATATGAGTCGTTTATGATACTGAGTATTTAATTCTACGTGGATGGATTTCCTATCTCTTAGTAACTCAACATACGTTAATTACACAGCATGTGCATCTACTCAGCATAGGGTGATTACTCAATATGTCTATCTACTCAGCACAGTGTATTTACTCAACATTTATATCTACTCAGTATAGACTATTAAGCTCAATGTGCAGTAGTTACTAGATTGATATCAGTCAGCATGACAATCACTCAACATTTATTCAAATATTTAGAATTATTGAAGAGGATTAGACATACCGATAGCTTCCCTTAGTATGTTAAATTGCTCACGAGCCAAGGGCTTGGTGAAGATATCTGCAAGCTGTTCATTTGTTAGCACATAGGTCAGCTTGATCTCACCTTTTAGTACGTGATCTCTGATGAAGTGATGCCTTATGCTGACATGCTTCATCCTGCTGTGTTGGATAGGATTCTTGGATAGATCAATGGCACTTTTGTTGTCACATTTGATCTCTATTGTTTCAGTTCTTACTCCATAATTCTCAAGCTGTTGCTTTATCCATAGGACTTGAGCTACACAGCTTCCAGCAGCAACATACTCAGCTTCAGTTATAGACAGAGCAACTGATGACTGTTTCTTGCTGAACCAAGATACTAGACAGCTTCCAAGGAAATGGCATCCTTCTAAAGTAATCTTACGTTCTAGCTTATCCCGTCCATAGTCAGCATCAGTGTATCCTATGAGTGTGAAGTCATTTGAGGCTGGATACCACAAAACTGCATCAACTGAGCTTTGCAAATATCTAAAAATTCTTTTTACAGCAATTAAGTGAGATTCCCTTGGGTCAGCTTGATATCTTGCACAATAACATACCGAGTACTATATATCAGGTCTACTAGTAGTGAGATAAAGTAAGGAGCCTATCATACCTCGATAAAGTTTACTATCTATTGACTTACTTTTCTCATCTTTGCATAGGACAGTATCAGTACCCATAGGGGTTGATATGGACTTACAATCTTCCATATCAAATTTCTTTATCATCTCCTTGGTGTACTTGGACTGACTAATGAAGATGCCATTCTTACCTTGCTTGATCTGAAGTCCAAGGAAGAAGCTGAGTTCTCCCATCATAGACATTTCGAACTCAGTCTGCATCTGTTTGCTAAACTCTTGACACAAGGATTCATCAGTAGCACCAAATATTATGTCATCTACATAGATTTGTGCAAGTAGGGTATGTTTACCCTTTTTCTTAATGAACAAGGTTGTGTCAGCTTTTCCTCTGACATAGTTCCTGGTCAGCAGGAAGTTGGTCAACCTTTCATACCAAGCTCTTGGAGCTTGCTTCAGGCCATATAAGGCCTTCTTGAGTTTATAAACGTGGTTTGGAAATTTTGGATCTTCAAAACCGGGAGGTTGATTAACATATACATCTTCGTTTATAAAACCATTAAGAAATGCACTTTTAACATCCATTTGATACAATTTAAAATTCATAAAACTAGCATATGCACACAATATATGTATAGCTTCTAACCTAGCAACTGGTGCAAAGGTTTCACCATAATCAATGCCCTCTTGCTGACTATAGCCTTGGGCTACAAGTCGAGCTTTGTTCCTGATTTCATTTCCATGCTCATCTAGTTTGTTTCTAAAAACCCACTTAGTTCCTATGGATTTTTGATTCCTAGGTTTAGGTACTAAATCCCATACCTCATTTCTCGTGAATTGGTCAAGCTCCTCTTGCATGGCATTGATCCAATACTCATCATGTTCAGCATCAGCAAAGTTCTTTGGTTCATGAACTGATACGAAAGCAACGTTGCTAAGGAACTTCCTAAGCTGATCTCTAGTCATTACTTTATTATTTGCATCATCAAGAATGGACTTTTCTGAATGTCCTCTTGGAATTTTTATCTCCTTGGTTAATGTTGAGTTGTTTGGAACATGTGTTTCTACAATCTCTGCAGGAACAGATTGGTCAGCAAAGGTAATTTCAGTTTCGATTTTACCTTTGGTCAGTTCTTGTGCTGATGACTCAGCATGTCCATTCTGGTCAAGAGATGGTTAGTTCAGCTCATCCTCCATGGGTTGAGTTGTCTTACCTGCAGGGTCAGTTTCATCGAAATCTACATGGACTGACTCTTCTACAACTTGGGTTCTTTTATTATAAATTCTATATGCTTTGCTGTTTGTTGAGTACCCTAAAAAGATTGCTTCGTCAGCTTTGGCATCAAACTTTGCCAAATTATCCTTAGTATTGAGTATAAAGCATTTACACCCAAAGGCACGAAAGTATCCAATATTGGGCTTTCGTCCTTTCCAAAGTTCATAAGGAGTTTTCTTTAATATAGGTCTTACCAAGGCCCTATTCAATATGTAACATGCTGTATTGACAGCTTTTCCCCAAAAATACTTTGGAAGCCTATTTTCACTCAGCATTATCCTAGCAATTTCTACTATTGTCCTATTCTTCCTTTCAACAACTCCATTCTGTTGAGGAGTTCTAGGGGCAGAGAAATTGTGGTCAATACCATTAGTTTCACAGAATTCATCAAACATTTGGTTTTTGAATTCTCCCCCATTATCACTTCTAATGTGGGCTACCCTTAGGTCTTTGTCATTTTCAAGCTTTTTGACTAATGTGGTAAACATCTCAAATGTCTCATCTTTGCTACTCAGCAAGATGACCCAAGTATACCTAGAGAAATCATCCACAATGACTAAGGAAAATTTCTTACCTCCCATGCTGAGTGGATGGATAGGTCCGAAAAGATCCAAATGTAGTAATTCCAATGGTCTTTTGGTTGAGACAACCTTTTTTCTATGAAAAGACTTTTTGGTTTGTTTACCTTGTTGACAAGCATTACAAAGTTGATCTTTTTCGTACTTTAATTTGGGTAATCCCTCAACTAATTGCTTTCTAGCTAGTTTGACAAGGAGGTCCATGCTGACATGCCCAAGTCTCCTATGCCATAGCCAGGAGTTGTCCTCTTTAGACACTAAGCAAATACTTTTTGAAAATTGTTTTTCCAAACTCAACATGTAAACATTTTCTACACGAGGGGCTGTTAAAATCAAACCATTTGTTTTTCCCTCGAGTATTTGGCACTTAGTATCATCAAATATAACCTTCCTTCCACTCTTGCAAAGCCGAGCTACGCTTAGAAGATTATATTTGAGACCTTTAACTAAGGAGACTGACTCAATTTTAGGGTTACCTCCGATAGTTCCTGAGCCAACTATCTTGCCCTTCTTGTTGTCTCCAAAGCTTACACTACCTCCTCGTTTAAGCTCTAGTGTGATGAACTGAGTTTCATCACCTGTCATGTGTCTTGAGCATGCGCTGTCTATATACCAAAGTTTTGATTTCTCCACGCATGTCAAGCTGACCTGCATTTTAAACTATTCGTTTTTAGGTACCCAATTCTTTTTGGGTCCTTTCTTGTTAGTGTAAACAGGTGCAAAGTCATATTTTAGCTTGTGACGACATACTTTTGTAGTATGGCCACTTTTACCACAAAAGCCACACTGAGTTACCCTTTGAGGGTGATGTTGAGTGTGGTCAGCATTGTTGTGCTGAGCATGCCAGCATACCTTGGTAGTATGACCTTTCTTACCACAGAAGCCACATTGGACAGTCTGTTTGTTATGCCAGCACACAGCTTTTGTGTGTCCTTTCTTCCCACAATAGCTACATTGAGTAAACTGTTTATGCTGACCAGTACCTGAGTACTCAGTATGTGGTTTATTCTTAGTTGAACCTTTTATTTGGTTCTGTAAGGTTGTGACATCCTTTCTAAGTTTCTTTGACTCAGTTTGAACCTCCGTGACAAACTTATGTAAGATTTGCATGTTGGTATGTAAATCTGAGTTGTCCTGGAGGAGATATCGGAGGTCACTCAGCTTGACCTCCTCGATCTCGTCGGAGCGCCTGCTGAATGCCTTAATCTTTTTGTTACACTTCTTAGTTAGTGCATATAAGTCACTCAGGCCATTTACCATTTCGTTTCTAAGCAAAAGTAAGGATGTTACCTCATTGTTGTTTTCCTCCTGCTCAGAATCTCCAGAGAGGTGATGCGGCCTCACGCGGTTGTGGAGTGAGGCCGATCTTAGGGATAAGTGTACCCCGTCGTTATCAAGTAATAAATCTGGAAAGTCCAGGTATCGAATCCACAGGACTTATTTACCACAAGTACCGAATTACTTGGTCTCAGGTGTTATCTAGGCTTTGTGGGTTTTGAGTTTGTTTTCTTAAGTTAATCTACTCCTAGGTTGAATTACGCTACTCCTAGCTAAGTTATACTAGTTCTAACTAAGTTATTCCATGCCTAATTAAGTTAAACTACTCCTAATTAAGTTAAACTACTCCTAATTGATCTTTCACTAATGCAATTACCCGAAGGAACATGGTATGAACGATAATAATGAAGTTAGGTTATTAGGTCTATTGATTAAAAACCTAATCTAAGTCACTTGTATTCAAGGCGATTAACACTACTTACCCTCCTGAAGTTCCTAGTGCGTGATTCCCTTGTAAGGCCGAAACTAGGTCTAAGGCTCAGCAATTTGGGCTTAATCAACTAAGAGGTCGTCAATCTCCTAGGCTCTGACTAGGTCAGATTCAGCTCACAATATGTGCCTACTCGATTTTGGGGCTTTTGAATGAGTTAAACCAATTGAATAAAGCGTAAGACAAAGATTAAACAATTAAGCATAGAACAAAATAAGAGCTAAAATATTATTAAAGATGAAGGATAATGTCACATGATACAATTAGCATAGGATTCATAGACTGTATCAAAGAGTACAAACAAAGTAAGGTAAAAGGAGATACGAAAATCCCTTTCAAGGAACCTGTCTACTCTGCAATCGGCTTCCTAGGTCTTAAGGACGGACCTTGAATATTCCTCGAGAACAGCTTTGAAGGAGCTTCAATGGATGTCGAAGAAGATGGAGGAGATGGAGAGGAAATTCAAGGGGAAAGCTAAAGTAATTTACAAATAATGAAAGATATCTAATTACATTGGAAAAATCCTATTTATAGGCATGGCTCGGGCCCTTTTCTTGACCTATTTTCATGTCCTTATGCAGGTAGGAAGTCGTGGGGTCCATCGTGGCATCGTGGGGGCGGAATTGGTCTTTTTGACCAATTCCTGCAGGTCTGCTCGCCGAGCAGGGCAAGCTGCTCGGCGAGCAGGCACTGCCTGCTCGGCGAGCAGGCCCCTGAGGGCCTGCTCGACGAGCAGGCCTCTAGGGGCCTGCTCAGCGAGCTGGCCTACGAAGGCCAGCTCGGCGAGTTGGCCTAAAATAGCCAGTTCGTCGAGCAGTTTAGCCCGATGCGCCCCCGCGCGGTCGCCGAAATGCCAATAATGTGTCTTTTCGCCCGAACTTATTCCTGCGCATGCACAAAAACTCCAAACAACATTAGTCCAAAGGCTAAATTGACCCGCCAATCGCTTATTTTGAGCAAACGCTTCGTTTGGTGCGACTTTTGACGGGTCAATTAGCTTCAAAAGATAACGGAATTATAATATGCATGCCATTTTGGCCGTATTTGCCTAAATCGATCATAAAACGAGCCTAAACAACGAAAAGTAAATAAAACATTTCCAATTTCTAACTAACTCACACAAAAGCATTTAAATGCGAGAATTGCTCGCTTATTAACTAAATAACGCTAAAACCCGTCCTAAAACCGTACCCAAAGATAGGGGTTTTTGACCCCTATCAAACCTCCTCGCACTTAAAACTTTACTTTTTCCCCAAGTAAACTAAAAAACTAAACCCGCAATCACAAGCAAGCTAGAAAACCTCCCGGTTTGACTAGGTGCTTGACACAATTTCGAGCATCTGTAATTACATGCATTCGGAAATACAAAGTAGAGACACGATATCCAAAAGCCGCATTTCAATTATCATAGGTCATATGTTTTAAGACAAAGGACACATGTTCAATTAAACAAGCTTGAGGGGATCGCTAAGTAAGACACCTCACCATAGGTATTTCACTCATTTCACACAAATTTGGTGGCTAAGGTGTTTACTCTCGGCTTATGTTCTTGCTTAGGATTACGTTGATTTTGCACGTTCATCCGAGTTCCTCTACTATGCTATATGACTCCGATGATATCAAAAACAGCCTCGAATTGGGGTTGTAATATGGTTAGAGGGTTAAAGGTATAACAAGGGTTAATAGTTCTAGCGATAGAAAAACAAAGTTCAAATGGCTTTAGCAAATATGAAGTGACTGAGCTTTTTATTCATCCATTATTCTCTTTTTGGGACGTTTTCTTGAGACGTTTTGATTTTAAGAACTGGGGAATGAAGTTCTCCCCTTTTAGTTCGTCTCTTTTCTTTTCTTTTCTTTTTCTGTTTTTCTGTTTTTCTTTTTTTGGGATAGTGATGCTCATTCACTTCTTAGTCTTTTGGCTTGCTACTATAATGCCATAAATGAAGAAAAAGCGCTAGAAGAAAACAAAGGCTCAATTTGAGCTTTGCAAAAACTTGGGTTAGGTAACAAACTAAGTGATAGTTTGCAAAAATAAGGGTTAGAACGAAAGAAAAATTCTACAAACTACAAAAATACAGGCTCAAAGGGGCTTCCTAGAGTGGTTGAAAAAGAGAAAATAAGGTAAAGAAACGGGTTAATTCTAATGAGGCCGATTCATCATTTATCATCTCAAATCATTGCATGTAGGTTCAACACAGTATTAGGTGCAAAATCTGTAATCTTTCCACGAGTCAAAGCATTCACACAAAAATGTCAAGAAAAAGAGCTTTTTGATGTTCGCTCTTGGGCTCAAATTCAACTCAATTCTTTGGGTTTCAATTTTGTGTTTACTAGTTTTCCCCAAACTCAAGTTTAACATCACATGCCTTCAATTCTTAAGTTATCTACCTAAGTAATGATTTTAGCATTTCTTCAAAAGTAGGGTCTAAATGCAAACTTTAGCTCATGCTTTTACAGATACAAGGATTGTGTCCTACACCTAAACTAGTTGTCATGCAATCTTAGATTCGGTTCTCAGCCCTCAAGTACAAATAACGAAGTTTAGATTCGAAGGAGGTTCACGGTTTTAGGTCCTAAACATGCAAAACATAAATAAAACCCGAAAAACAAAAAACTAAACTAGACACGACGCAACAAAAATTTTAAAAATTTTACAAGTTTTGTAAGTTTGTCTACCCCTCCTCCTCACACTAAAAATATGCAATAAGTTCCAACATTGCATCACAAATCATAAAGAACAAGTGCAAAAAGTTAGGGTGGAGAAGACAACTTACTGATCGGCCGGGGGAGGTGGCCACTGCATGTTGTAGCGCTCACAGTAGTCAGCCGCTATGTATTCAAGACCCGTGAGCCTTTGGTCCATGTTCTGTTCGAAGGTAGTGAACCGTTGGTCCATTTGTTGAACAGTATTGAAGGTCCGAAGGTTAAGGTCTCTCATTTCTGCCATCATGGTGTTAATGGCGTGGAATTGGGCCTCCGTCCCCGGCCCTTGGTGTTCTGTTTGGTCATCTGCTGCTGTAGCTTCTTCTTCCTCAGGTTCGCCGTGCTCTCCCTCTCTTAGTTGTGGTAGGTTTCTTACCCGCTTTCTTGCTCTCCCACTTGAGCTTGCCCCTCCAGATGAGTTCCTGTTCAAAACTGAATGGAAAGTAGATTTTCCCAAAAATGCGGAGTTAAGCAGGGTGGGGTGGAAACCATCTTCCCGAATATCCAAATCTTTGAATTGGTTATCAAGGAAGTTGGTAACCAAATGTCCAAGGCCAATGGACCCGCGTTTTTTACTTGTTTGGCTTGAAAAGCCTTCAAAGATGGCTTTGATACTATCAACGGGTTTATGGTTGGCCACACACCACAGTATGAGCAATTCTGTCTTTGAGATCTTATTGCTCTCGGTTTTGCCTAACAAGTTGTGAGCCACAAACTTGTGTACAAGGTTTAGCATTGGGTCTAAGAGGTGGATTGGGCTAGCAGTGCGGGAGTCAAATTCTGATAAGCCTGTTAATTGTTCCCAAGCTTTATCTTTTATCATGGGTTCCTCAAAACCCGAGACTGCCTCTGGATGGTTATAGACTCCCATCAAGGCTGCTAACGTAGTGTCACTAAGACGGTAGGGTACACCGTTCAGTCTGAAAGAATGCTTACCACATCCCACAGGCAACTCATTTTTCAAGGTGGTCAGAAATTCTACAGTGAAATTGTAATACACTAGGGTCCTTTTTGTGGCTAGCCTATGCCAACCGTGGAATTTTAGGATTTCATTGAAATCCTTTTCCAGACCTATAGATGCTAGATATTTCTGGTCAACAATGATTAGAGTAGCAAGTTCTTGCCTAGAAAACCAACGATATAATACCCCCTCTCTCTCATCGACTAGCCCAAAAGGTGGGTTATACTTAGCTTGCAGAGCGTCACTAAATTCGATGTCAGAGTCAGCTTCATTGTCAACCGTGATCTTGGCCTTGCCTTTCCTTCCCATGGTGCCTGAGAGATAGACCAAACGGACTAGTTAGAATCTTTTCACAAACATAAACATAAACCTCCAAATTACCAATAAATAGGTAAAACCATAGTTTAGAAACTTAGGGACCAAAATCGTAAGCTTTCAGTCCCTAAGTAATTTCACCCGTAATTCTTAAATTCGTGCAAAATTAGAGATGCCCAATGACTAAAATGTGTTAAGAATGTGATATAGAACTCTATTGGTAAGTTGTCAACTATAAACTAAATAGTTGAACTTTGAGCTAAAATGGAGATTTTTTCCCAAATTGAGCAATTTCTCCAAATATTCACAAATTAAGAACAAAAATCATACCCAAATCACATATTGATCATAATGTAACTATATATTGCAAGAATATCAAGAATTAAAAGCAAGTAAAAGGTTATTTGAGAAAAAAGATAAAAACCCAAAACTTAGGTTTTGTCCCAAATCCCAAAAATTAACACCCTAAACTAAAATCTAAACCTAGAAACATATTAGAAATCAAAAATAGGTAAGAATACATACCTTAGTTGTTGAATTTGGGTTAGTATGGAGGATTTGGGGTTTAGGTTTTGTGAAAAGGAAAAAGGAGAAGAAAAGAAAGAAAGAAGAAGTGAATAAAAAGAAAGAAGGAAAGAAAGAAGAAGATAAGGAAGGGGATGATGAGTCATCCCCTATCTTTATCTTTTTATTTCTTATTTTATATTTATTTATTTATTTATTATTTTTTTAATTTAGAGAGAGTATGGGGTGCAAAGCTTGACAATATATATAAAAAATATGAAATCAAAGACTAACAATCAAACTTAATCAAAACAAAAAGAATGGAAAAAATTGCAGAAACAATTATTCAAGCTTGAAATTAAACCGAGGAGAACTCGATTTCTTCCTCTTACTCAATCCTTTCTCAGGATCTTTGGATTCTTCTCCGTTGTGCTTGGGAGAGAACCCTGTGGCCTTTCCTGCCTGTCCCTATTGATCTGGGCTACCTGATTGCTCAGATCCTTGCAGAAAGCTTCATTGTTGGCAAGCCTAGCCGAGATCTCCTTTAAGAGAGTGACCACCTCGTCAGATTCCTTAGGAGGTTGCATTGGCCCTTGGTTCTGCTGTTGATATGGGGGCATGCCAAGACCCTGCTCTCTATGCTCCTGAACAAAACCGCTGGGAGGTCGAAGCACATTCTGATTTGAATTCCCGTAAGATAAGTTCGGGTGCTGAGGCCTCCTGTAGTTGTTGCTGTTGTTGTAGGAGTTGTGGTTGTTGTGGTTGTAGTTGTTATAGTTCTGGTTGTACCTCGGTTGCCCCCCAACATAATTGACCATCTCCACCCCATCTCCAGCGAAAGGGCTCCCTGCCTGACAGTCCTTTCCATGGTGGTCGCCGCCACAGTGCACACGGGTGGGAGGTTGGCTGAATTTAGCCAACAGGATGTCCATCTTCCTACTTATGTCCATAACACTTGGATTTTGTTCTTGTTCTTCCACAGCAAACACCCGCTGCCTTGTGGGGCCAGCAAGTTTCTCCTCTTGCCACTGCACGCTCTTCCTAGCCAGCTCGTTAATCATGTCATACGCCTCTGTTGCTGTCTTCCTGAACAAATCTCCACCCGCTGCGGAGTCTACAATAGCTCTGTTGGTGGGTTTCAGTCCGTGATAGAAGACGCTCACCAATTGATGCTTGGGTATGTCATGATGAGGGCACATGCACAGCATTTTTCTGAATCGGGTCCAAGATGTGTGGAGCGCTTCATGCTCGGGTTGGTGGAAGGATGTGATTTCACCCCTGAGCATTGCTGTCTTCGAGGGAGGAAAGTAGTAGGACAAGAATTCCTTCTCCAATCCTGCCCAAGTTGTGATTGATCCGGGCTCTAGTGTTCTCAGCCATTCCAAAGCTTGCCCAGTCAGAGAAAACAGGAACAACTTCAGCCTAGCAGCATCTTGGGGAACCCCATTTGTTCTTGCAGTGTCTGCGCACATTAAGAAGCGATCCAGATGATCATTCGGGCTCTCATGTGCTTCTCCTCCAAACAATCTGGTCTGTTGGATCAGGTGAATTATACCGGACTTGATTTCGTCTGTATTAGCCTGAATGTTTGGAGCGGCAATGCTGGTGCCGGTGTGGTGCCAGGATCTCACTCATCAGACGAGTGTCATTTTCTGGCCCGGTGTTCTCAGTGTTCCGTTCATTGTTCCGTTCATTGTCAGTCATCTTGATCTCGATGATCTCATCTTGCTTCAGCTTTCCGATTTGTTTGCTCCTGCGAAGAGTACGTTCAAGTTCAGGGTTAAGAGGGACACACGGTATTTTCGCTGATCTCGTAGGCATACGCTGAGAAGAAATAAATGGAAGCGGAAAGAAAATTATACACATCATACAAGGTTGCACAGATTTATACAAGTATTCTTATTACTGATAGATATAGATTGATGTACATGGTATAACTAGTAGAGATAAACAAGTATGTATAAGTATGACTCAGAATATGGACAAATATAAATATAAGAATGAACAAGTATAAAAGGTATAAACAAGCACAGACAAAAAGGTGTAGATGAATTTAACAAGTATAGATACACGTTTGTATAAACAAGTATAAATAAGAATAGGTATGAACAGCTACGCATGTTATGAGAGAACATGGTAGATATAAACAAGTATATAAATAAGTATAGATGTTATAAACAAAGGATATTTACAATGAATGCCTAAACTAACAAATCGACATTTGGTTCGATATTGCAGAAGAAATAAATCCCCGGCAACGGCGCCAAAAACTTGACGCGGCCTCACGCGGTTGTGGAGTGAGGCCGATCTTAGGGATAAGTGTACCCCGTCGTTATCAAGTAATAAATCTGGAAAGTCCAGGTATCGAATCCACAGGACTTATTTACCACAAGTACCGAATTACTTGGTCTCAGGTGTTATCTAGGCTTTGTGGGTTTTGAGTTTGTTTTCTTAAGTTAATCTACTCCTAGGTTGAATTACGCTACTCCTAGCTAAGTTATACTAGTTCTAACTAAGTTATTCTACGCCTAATTAAGTTAAACTACTCCTAATTAAGTTAAACTACTCCTAATTGATCTTTCACTAATGCAATTACCCGAAGGAACATGGTATGAACGATAATAATGAAGTTAGGTTATTAGGTCTATTGATTAAAAACCTAATCTAAGTCACTTGTATTCAAGGCGATTAACACTACTTACCCTCCTGAAGTTCCTAGTGCGTGATTCCCTTGTAAGGCCGAAACTAGGTCTAAGGCTCAGCAATTTGGGCTTAATCAACTAAGAGGTCGTCAATCTCCTAGGCTCTGACTAGGTCAGATTCAGCTCACAATATGTGCCTACTCGATTTTGGGGCTTTTGAATGAGTTAAACCAATTGAATAAAGCGTAAGACAAAGATTAAACAATTAAGCATAGAACAAAATAAGAGCTAAAATATTATTAAAGATGAAGGATAATGTCACATGATACAATTAGCATAGGATTCATAGACTGTATCAAAGAGTACAAACAAAGTAAGGTAAAAGGAGATACGAAAATCCCTTTCAAGGAACCTGTCTACTCTGCAATCGGCTTCCTAAGTCTTAAGGACGGACCTTGAATATTCCTCGAGAACAGCTTTGAAGGAGCTTCAATGGATGTCGAAGAAGATGGAGGAGATGGAGAGGAAATTCAAGGGGAAAGCTAAAGTAATTTACAAATAATGAAAGATATCTAATTACATTGGAAAAATCCTATTTATAGGCGTGGCTCGGGCCCTTTTCTTGACCTATTTTCGTGTCCTTATGCAGGTAGGAAGTCGTTGTTGAAACACCTTTTCCACAAGATTTTGATTTGACAAAAACATCCATGATTATGAGGCAATTAAATTTAAATGCTTTGATTTAATTGTACTAATGTGTTTGTTCAATATTGAGTGCAAAAATATATATAAAGTAAAGACAAGACAAATGTCAGCATAAGTAAAGCTGAGTAGAACGGAACTCAGCATGACAGAATGGAAGCTGAGTGGAGTAGAACTCAGAAGCAAAATGAAGCTAACTAAATTTGAAGACTTCTTCAGAAGTGTTTAAACAGAACGGAGCTGACCAAGAAGGAACTCAGCTTAGAAGTTGAACATCCGAAGATAACGAAGAAAGCTGAGTGACAGTCAGGACAGCATGAAGGATCCGTTCACTAAAGGACAAAGTCTGCCAATCTTCTGCACCAATAATTGTAACCTCGAAAACACACAAAAGACTAATTCCAAGAAACACGGGTCGTTGGATTATTGGTAAAAGACAACTGGCGCGAAAAGACAAGCCAGACGCAAGAAGACAAACCTGACGCCTGAAGAAAACAGAGAAAGGGAATGGCGGAACAGTCTGAAGCTGACCAGAAATTGTTCCCCAAAAGAGCCGTTTTGGTGTTAACGGTAACAACAATTCAAACGATCCAAATCTGTAGTTTCCTTCTATAAAAGGACAATGAAGAACCTTGGATCATTACTCAAGCATCAAGAGAAAAATACAAGGAGAGAAAATCTTGAAAGCACTCAAATACAAAAGATCTTACACCAATTTTTCTATTCTCTGTGTAAATGCTAGATTGATTGTTGTGTAATCATCTAAAGTGTTCTTTAGCATAAAAAGAACAAGTTTGTGATCAATAGGAATATTGAGAGTGTTAAGCTGAGTGCTTGGTTGTAAGCATTCAGTGGTAGAGAAATCTAGGTGCTGGGTTGTAGCACTTAGTAGGAGTTGAGTAGACGAATAGAGGAAGGTACTCTTGCATATTCAACTGCCTTATAATTGGTTTGTGCTCTACCGTTAAAGAGCTCAGTATTGGATTCAAAAAGCCTGGAGGACTCTGGGGACTGGACGTAGGCAGAGAGGCCGAACCAGGATAAGTGATACTGAGTAATCTCTGAACTCTCTCTTATATTGCATGTGTTGTTTGCTATATTTACTCAGTATATAAATTGCCTAAGCCGACCTTGAGTAAATAAGTGGTGCTGAGTTAGATGGTGACCTCCAAGAGTGTCAACTCTCAACTCTCAAGAAAACAACTTTGGTCAACATCTGACTAAAGCTGTCTTGAAACATATCTCACCAAGCTGACCAAAAGCTGAGTTAATAAACTCTCAAAATAACTTCGAGTCAGCTTAATTAAAATGCGAAAAAGTTATATTAGTTCCTAACCCCCCCCCCTTGGAACTAATTACCAGGGACCAACAAGTGGTATCAGAGCCTAAGCTCACTACTCAAAGATCTAACAATCTTGACCTGATCCCTAAAAATGGGTGAGAATAGCACTCGTTTCCTTCCAGGAAACCAAACAACACAGATACTCCCTGAGGGATTATCAATCACTAGACCTCCCCTATTCTTTGGGTCAAACTATACATTCTGGAAGAATAGGATGAAGAACTTTATACAAGCCACAAACATGAGTGCTTGGCTTGCAATTGTTCAAGGTCCACATGTGCCATACAAAACTGTTAACAATGAGAAAATTGTTAAAAGTGAGGCTGAGTGGACAGAGGATGACCTCAGAAAATTACAAAATAATGCTTCGGCTATAAATATGCTTCACTGTGCGTTAGATGCTGCAGAATACAATAAGATTTCAGGTTGTGAGTCAGCACAGGAGATTTGGAAGAAGCTTGAAGTAACCTATGAAGGCACAAGCAAAGTTAAGGAGTCTAAAGTCAATCAACATATGAGACTCTACGAACTGTTTGAGATGAATGAGAATGAAGACATCTCAGAAATGAACGCAAGATTCACAAACATTATAAATGAGCTAAAAAGGCTTGGAAAGAACTTCACTGAAGAAGAACAGGTGAAGAAAATTCTGAGAAGTCTGCCCAAGAGCTGGCAAGCAAAGAAAACAGATGTAGAAGAAGCCCAAGACTTGACTACCTATAAATATGATGAGCTGATCGGATCCCTGCTGACCCATGAAATCTCTATGAAAAACTTTGAAGCCAAAGAGAAAGAAAAATCAGAAGATAAGAAACAAAAGTCACTTGTCATGAAAGCTGACTCAACTGAAGCGGAGTCAACTGATGATGAGGAATTGGCCATGTTCACCAGAAAGATGAAAAAGCTATTCAGGAGAAATGATAGAAACGGCAAAAGGACATTTAGAAGAAATGACAAGTATAAAACTGAGTCAAGTGACAAGTACAAGAAGGACAGCTCGAAGTTTGTCACATGTTTTGAATGTCATCAAATTGGGCACATCAAGTCAAGCTGTCCCAACCTCAAGAAAGAGAAGAAGGGAAGCAAAAAGGCTATGGTGGCCACATGGAGTGACAGTGATGAGTCAACATCATCTGAGGCCGAGCAAAATGAAACAGCCAACATATGTTTTATGGCAGATGATGGAGCTGACCAATCCCAATCTGAGCAAGCTGACCTTTCTGATGAAACTGACCAGGAGGATCACAACAATGAGGTAACATCCTTACTTTTGCTTAGAAACGAAATGGTAAATGCCCTGAGTGACTTATATACCCTAACTAAGAAGTGTAACAAAATGATTAAGGCACTCAGCAGGCGCTGTTATGAGATTGAAGAGGTCAAGCTGAGTGACCTCCGATATCTTCTCCAGGACAACTCTGACTTGCATACCAACATGCAAATCTTACATAAGTTTGTCACGGAGGTTCAATCTGAGTCAAAGAAACTTAGAAAGGATATCACAACGTTACAGAGTCAAGGGAAGGCCTCAAATAGAAATAAACCCCATGCTGAGTACGGAAATACTAGACAGCATAAGCAATTCACTCAATGTGAGTGTTGTAAAAAAAGGGGGCACACAAAGGATGTGTGTTGGCATAACAAGCGGACTGTCCAATGTGACTTCTGCGGAAGAAAAGGGCATACCACAAAAGTATGTTGGCATGCCCAACACAATAATGCTGACCATACTCAGTTCAACTCACAAAGGGTACCTTTTTGTGATTTCTGTGGTAAGCCAGGCCACACTATAAAAGTATGCCGTCACAAGTTAAAATATGATTTTGCACCTGTTTATACTAACAAGAAAGGACCCAAAAGGAATTGGGTACCTAAAAATGAATAGTTTAAACTGCAGGTCAGCTTGACATGCGTGGAGAGGTCAAAACTATGGTATATAGACAGCGCATGCTCAAGGCATATGACAGGTGATGAAACTCAGTTCATCACACTAAAGCTTAAACGAGGTGGAAGTGTAAGCTTTGGAGACAACAAGAAGGGTAAGATAGTCGGCTCAGGTACTATCGGAGGTAACCTAACCATTGAGTCTGTCTCCTTAGTTAAAGGTCTCAAATACAAACTGCTGAGTGTAGCTCAGCTTTGCAAGAGCGGCAGAAAGGTTGTATTTGATGATACTAAGTGTCAAATACTCGAGGGAAATACAAATGAATTAATATTAACTGCCCCTCGTGTAGAAAATGTATACATGTTGGATTTAGAAAAACAGTTTTCTAAAAACATATGCTTAGTGTCTAAAGAGGATAACTCCTGGTTATGGCATAGAAGACTTGGACATGTTAGCATGGAACTTCTTGCCAAATTAGCTAGAAAGCAACTAGTTGAGGGATTACCCAAATTAAAATTTGAAAAAGATCAATTATGTAAAGCTTGTCAGCAAGGCAAACAAACTAAAAAGTCATTTCATAGCAAAAATATTTTCTCAACCAAGAGACCATTGGAATTGCTACACTTGGATCTTTTCAGACCTATCCAGCCACTCAGCTTGGGAGGTAAAAAAATTTCCTTGGTTATTGTAGACGATTTCTCTCGGTACACTTGGATCATCTTGCTGAGTAGCAAGGATGAAACCTTTGAGATGTTTACTACATTGATCAAAAAGCTTGAAAATGACAAAAACCTAAGAGTAGCTCACATTATAAGCGACAATGGTGGAGAATTAAAAAACCAACAGTTTGATGAATTTTGTGAAATCAGTGGTATTGACCACAATTTCTCCGCTCCTAGAACACCTCAACAAAATAGGGTTGTTGAAAGGAAAAATAGAACTATTGTCGAAATAGCTAGGACTATGTTGAGTGAAAATAGGCTTCCAAAGTACTTCTGGGGTGAAGCTGTTCACACGGCATGTTACATACTGAATAGGGCTCTAGTTAGACCTATACTTAAGAAAACTCCATATGAGCTTTGGAAAGGACGAAAGGCCAACATTGGATACTTTCGTGCTTTTGGGTGTAAATGCTTTATACTCAATACAAAAGACAACCTTGGTAAATTTGATGCTAAAGCTGACGAAGCGATCTTTTTGGGGTACTCAACAAACAGTAAAGCATATAGAGTATTTAATAAAAGAACTCAGGTTGTAGAAGAGTCTGTACATGTTGAGTTCGATGAAACTGACCCTACAGGTAAGTCAGCTCAGCCTGAAGAAGATGAACCAAGCTCAGCTTCCGCTGATCAATAAGAAGCCTCTGTGTCATCTATACAGGAGCTGACCCAAGGTAAGCAAGAAATTGAAATATCATTTGCTGACCAATCTATTCCTGTAGAGATTGTAGAAACACCTCTTCCAAACGACTCAACATTGCCCAAGGAAATAAAGATACCAAGAGGACACACAGAAAAGTCCATCCTTGATGCGGCAAATAACAAGTTGATGACCAGAGATCAGCTTAGGAAATACCTCGGCAATGTTGCCTTCGTTTCAATGCTTGAGCCAAAGAATTTTGCTGATGCTGAGCAAGATGAATATTGGATAAATGCTATGCAGGAAGAACTTGACCAATTCACCAGAAATGAGGTATGGGATCTAGTACCGAGACCTAGAAATCAAAAGCCCATAGGAACCAAATGGGTCTTTAGAAATAAACTATATGAGCATGGAAATATGATTAGAAACAAAGCTCGACTTGTAGCCCAAGGCTATAGTCAGCAAGAAGGTATAGACTATGGAGAAACATTTGCACCTATTGCTAGGCTAGAAGCTATACGTATATTGTGTGCCTATGCTAGTTTCATGAATTTTAAACTATACCAAATGGATGTAAAAAGTGCATTTCTTAATGGCCTTATAAACGAAGAGGTATATGTTAATCAACCTCCTGGGTTTGAAGATTCAAAGTTTCCAAACCACGTTTATAAACTCAAAAAGGCCTTGTACGGCCTAAAACAAGCTCCAAGAGCTTGGTATGAGAGGTTAACCAATTTCCTGCTGACCAGGAACTATGTCAGGGGGAAAAGCTGACACAACCTTGTTTATTAAGAAAAAGGGTAAGCATACCCTACTTGTACAGATATATGTAGATGATATAATATTTGGTGCTAGTGACGAATCTTTGTGCAAAGAATTTAGCCAACAGATGCAAACTGAGTTTGAGATGTCCATGATGGGTGAACTCAACTTCTTCCTTGGACTTCAAATCAAGCAAGGTAAGAATGGCATCTTTATAAGTCAGTCTAAGTACACCAAGGAAATGTTAAAGAAATTCAGCATGGTAGATTGCAAACCAATATCAACCCCCATAGGTACTGATACTGTCCTATGCAAGGATGAGAAGAGTAAGTTAGTTGATAGTAAACTCTATCGAGGTATGATAGGTTCTTTACTCTATCTCACTGCTAGTCGACCTGATATTCAGTACTCAGTATGCTATTGTGCTAGATATCAAGCTGACCCCAGGGAATCTCATCTAACTGCTGTAAAAGGAATTTTTCGATACTTGCAAAGCTCAGTTGATGCAGGTCTATGGTATCCAACTTCAAATGACTTCACACTCATTGGATATACTGATGCTGACTATGGACGAGATAAGCTAGAACGGAAGAGTACTTCGGGAGGATGTCATTTCCTTAGAAGCTGTCTAGTATCTTGGTTCAGCAAAAAGCAATCATCCGTAGCCCTGTCTACAACAGAAGCTGAGTACGTGGATGCTGGAAGTTGTGTTGCACAAGTCCTATGGATAAAGCAACAGCTCGAGGATTATGGAGTCAAAACAAAGACAATAGAGATCAAATGTGACAACAAAAGTGCCATTGATCTATCTAAGAATCCAGTCCAACACAGCAGGATGAAGCATGTTAGCATAAGGCATCACTTCATCAGAGACCATGTACTAAAAGCTGAGATCAAGCTGACCTATGTGCCAACAAATGATCAGCTTGCAGATATCTTCACTAAACCCTTGGCACGAGAACAATTCAATATACTAAGGGAAGCCATTGGTATGTCAAATCCACTCTAAATAAATCTGTATAGTTGAATGTTGAGTGATTGCTATATTGAGTGGAAATTTGAATGATTGTGCAAATGCCATGCTGAGTAAATTAACAATAAATATCTACTCTTTATTAAGCTTAAAAATAGAAAAATAACCTCATGCTAAATTGACATAAACATTGAGTGGTTATACTGAGTAGATACAAATGTTGAGTAAATATCCTATGCTGAGTAGATAAACATATTGAGTAATCACCCTATGCTGAGTTGATGAACATGCTGAGTGATTGACGTATGTTGAGTTATTTAGAGATAGGAAATTCATGAAAGCCAGGCACTCAACATCGCAAATGTTTCGAATTCTAGCAAAATCCCGAAGAAACCCACTCGCGTAAAATAAATGCCTACACGTGTAACTACTGGCACCTTGGAAAGACGCACTTTAATGACATATCCCATGCGCCGAAGATGTCATAAATGACAGAATCCTTGTCGGTTGAACGTCCCTAGGCAAAAATGGCTAGATAATTGAATAGGGCCACCGAAAATCTAATATAAAAAGCGGAAGGATCCCCACTCTTTACTCTTTATGCTTACAATCAAACTCTTCTCTCTCCCTAAAACCACAAAAACCTTCACCTGTAAAAATGGCTTTCGGGAAGAACGAGACCCCTAAAACTCAAACCTCAAACAAACCCACTCAGGGTGACTCCGTGGGTCCTTCGACACAAATAGAAAGAAAGATGATCAAAGTACACAAAAAGGTCAAAAATCTGGAGGTTTTGAAATGCATATGGTTCTCTCCAGGATTCGTCACCTCGGAGAAACCATTTTGTGACTGGATCGAGAAGAACAAATGGACTGGCCTCTTTTCTCTCTCAGGAACAACCTATCCTAGGTTAGTACAGGAATTCTATTCGAATCTACATGTTGATGAAGATGACTCTGATTATTTGGAGACCACAGTTAAAGGTCAGAAAATCATCGTAACCCCTGCTTATCTAGCCACCTTACTAGATTTACCAGACGAAGGAATTGAGTTCAGAACAACAAAGGAGAAAGTGCCAAAAGACACGGCTGAGAAGATCAAGGGGTTCTGTAAACCCAAGGATCATAAGGGTGAAATACCCAGCACCTGTATGGGAAAAGAACAGAAGATGGTCCATTACATGCTGACCAACTTTATCTTCCCCAAACTCAACTCAGCTTCATCCGCCTCTAACTTCGAGCAGTGCTTCATCTGGCACATGCTGACCTACACTCTACTCAATCTCCCCATCTTCCTAGTTGGAGCTCTTCAACGAGGTGGTAAGAAACTCCGCTTGGGGTCTCTAATCATAAAAATTCTCGAAGACAAGCAGATCGAGACGATAAATGAAACAAGTAGCTTGGGGAGTGAAATCACTGCAGTTCTGCTGGATGGACTGTTGTACAATCAACCCTTGAAAGGATATGAAGGAGCTGGAGATGCTGAGGAAGATGAAGAAGCTGAGCAACCAAAAGTTGAGCTTCAAACTGACCCAGAAAAAGAAGTGGAGACTCATACTGAGTCCCCTAAGATAGCTCAGCCTGAGCAGAAGAAGAAGAAGAGGAAGGCTCTTGAAACCTGCTCTAAAGACATCCATGCTGTCCCCAAAAAGGTGAGACTTGTGTCTCAGGAAAAAGATAAAGCTGACAAGGCTAAAGAGCAAGTTGAGTTAGCAGAGAAGAGAAAAAGGCAAGAAGAGCCTGAGGATGAAGAGGAAACCCCTGAATCCCCTTTGATGAAAAGGAAGAAGGTTAACACCTTACAAATAGTTGAAACTGAACCCCTAGATGGAGCTATCTCTACAGATCATGGAACTGACCTAGACAAAGCAGCTGAGAAAGGAACTGAGCAACAAGCTGCAGACGAAACTCATGCTGAGGAAGAATTTAATACTGAGCAGGAAGAACCTACCAATGTTGAAAAATCTCAGGATGATGCTGAGCAGGGAGAAAGAGAAAGTGATGTTGTTGAAGGTCATGTTGAGCAACTTGTAGAAGAGGAGACAGTTGCTACTGAGTCCAGCGACGAAATTCAAGCTGACCTTTCACCACCCAAAGCTCATCCACGAAGGAGACTCAAAAAGAAGGTCCAAAAGCCGATTGATCTTATGGATGCCTTCTCTCCGGAAGAAATTGAGGATGACCTTTCCAACATCCAGTTCAAATACTTCTCGAATGAAACTGAGTCACCACCAGAAAATCCTGTAGAAAAACAAGCCTCTGTTACTCAGGATGAGGAACAAGCCAAAAACCCTGAAGATCCAATCCAAGCTGCTCACGGTGGCACGCCTCCTGTTTCAACTTCACCTATCCAAGCTGAGTAGATTAACTTGTCTAATCAAACTCCACCTCCAACTCAACATGGTGATGACTCAGCTCCTGAAATCAATCACAGTCCAGTTACCAATCAAGGTACTCAATCTGGCAAAGAGCCAACTCCTCCACCACCATCAAGCTCAATACCAGCCTTTGAGTCTAATGCTGCTCACTTTGCATACTTGAGTGCTACTGAGTCAGGACGCCGTGTCATTGCTTCTGCTCTGTCCTTGCTTCAAGACTTAAACCTTCCTCAGGCGGATGCACACCAATCTACTCAAGCTGAGTCCTCCCAGCTATCAGGTATTACTCACCTTCTAAATGAACTCCGAGGACTCAAGGATCTAGTCAGTATTATCACTACGGTTCAAACTCAGCAACCAAATCAAGGCCAGATAGCCAAACTGACTGAACTGATGCTCACAATGGCGAACCATATGAATTCGCTTGAAGGCAAAATTAACCAACTGTCGGAAGTCAATCCAGGGTATGCCACTTCCACTAAACTTCAAGGATATTTTACCAAGTTAACTGAAGAACTGACCAAATCGAGTGCACCCGGAAATGCTGAGTTTGCCACCTCTGCGGAACTTCAACAGTGCTTTACCAAGCTTAATACCAAGCTGACCAGTACACGTGACTTAGTATCCTCCTCTTCTCAGTGTACTATTGACCAACTAAGTGAAGCAGTCAGCCTACTCAACATCGACAGAGCACAAATGGATGTTGATCCAGTCTCCAACAGTGAACTCATGAGCTTTTCACAAGCTATAATGAAGGCAATGCGCATCAACAATGCCCAGCGCATGTTTTATGATTCTGCCTTGCTAAAGCTGTACCATTAATCTTTTGGTCAGATCACAAGCTCGCTCACCTGGCTGAGCAAATCCCATAAATGCCTACTTAGCATGATCATCAGCTCCCTCCGGGTTCCTCGGCATGTTCAGGATGACAGCGTTCCTGTAATTGATGGTTTGGGTGAAAGCACTAAGCGGCTTCAGCGCTATTCTCACTACCTCTCCAATGCCGCTCGCAATGAAACCTTCATTTATAAACCCGATGATGGCAAAACGGGGGAGACTAGTCAAGGAGGAACTCAGCCTGCAGGTAATTCTTCTGGAAGTAAAGAGAAAGGCAAAGGAATTGCTCATGCTGATCACCAAGCTCAGAAGAAGAAGAAGTAGAACTAGATGTAGTCTAGTTTAAGTAAATATTGTTTGTTTAGAACTTGCATAGAAACATTTATATGTCCTGGTTGGCTTTATCTTTTTGCTTAAATCTATGTCAAGTACAATTTCCTCAAACCGGTCGATAAAATTGAACAAACAAATTAAGAAGTAAAAATTTACTCAGTATACATTAACTCTAAAACACTTAGGTAATAAACTGAGTAACAACATACTTCTAATATTTTTGAAAACTGACTTAAAATTAAAAGAAAAATCAGATCTTAAAAAATCCAACATTTATCTAAGTCAGCATACACAAGTGTCTTAAAAATAATTCAATTAAACATGGGAAGGTTTGTGAATTAAGTTAAGACAATATGTGCAACCCTTACGGGGGAGTTTTTTCAAAAATATCAATCATGGGGTAACTTATAACTGAGTTCTATAATTATGTTTTTTTGCCAACATCAAAATGGGGGAGTTTGTTGAAACACCTTTTCCACAAGATTTTGATTTGACAAAAACATCCATGATTATGAGGCAATTAAATTTAAATGCTTTGATTTAATTGTACTAATGTGTTTCTTCAATATTGAGTGCAAAAATATATATAAAGTAAAGACAGGACAAAAGTCAGCATAAGCAAAGCTGAGTAGAACGGAACTCAGCATGACAGAATGGAAGCTGAGTGGAGTAGAACTCAGAAGCAAAATGAAGCTAACTAAATTTGAAGACTTCTTCAGAAGCGTTTAAACAGAACGGAGCTGACCAAGAAGGAACTCAGCTTAGAAGTTGAACATCCGAAGATAACGAAGAAAGCTGAGTGACAGTCAGGACAGCATGAAGGATCCGTTCACTAAAGGACAAAGTCTGCCAATCTTCTGCACCAATAATTGGAACCTCGAAGACACACAAAAGACTAATTCCAAGAAACATGGGTCGTTGGATTATTGGTAAAAGACAACTGGCGCAAAAAGACAAGCCAGACGCAAGAAGACAAACCTGATGCCTGAAGAAAACAGAGAAAGGGAATGGCGGAACAGTCTGAAGCTGACCAGAAATTGTTCCCCAAAAGAGCCGTTTTGGTGTTAACGGTAACAACAATTCAAACGATCCAAATCTGCAGTTTTCTTCTATAAAAGGACAATGAAGAACCTTGGATCATTACTCAAGCATCAAGAGAAAAATACAAGGAGAGAAAATCTTGAAAGCACTCAAATACAAAAGATCTTACACCAATTTTTCTATTCTCTGTGTAAATGCTAGATTGATTGTTGTGTAATCATCTAAAGTGTTCTTTAGCATAAAAAGAACAAGTTTGTGATCAATAGGAATATTGAGAGTGTTAAGCTGAGTGCTTGGTTGTAAGCATTCAGTGGTAGAGAAATCTAGGTGCTAGGTTGTAGCACTTAGTAGGAGTTGAGTAGACGAATAGAGGAAGGTACTCTTGCATATTCAACTGCCTTATAATTGGTTTGTGCTCTACTGTTAAAGAGCTCAGTATTGGATTCAAAAATCCCGGAGGACTCTGGGGACTGGACGTAGGCAGAGAGGCCGAACCAGGATAAGTGATACTGAGTAATCTCTGAACTCTCTCTTATATTGCATGTGTTGTTTGCTATATTTACTCAGCATATAAATTGCCTAAGCTGACCTTGAGTAAATAAGTGGTGCTGAGTTAGATGCTGACCTCCAAGAGTGTCAACTCTCAACTCTCAAGAAAACAACTTTGGTCAACATCTGACTAAAGCTATCTTGAAACATATCTCACCAAGCTGACCAAAAGCTGAGTTAATAAACTCTCAAAATAACTTCCAGTCAGCTTAATTAAAACGCGAAAAAGTTATATTAGTTCCTAACCCCCCTTGGAACTAATTACCAGGGACCAACAGTCGTGGGGTCCATCGTGGCATCGTGGGGGCGGAATTGGTCTTTTTGACCAATTCCCGCAGGTCTACTCGCCGAGCAGGGCGAGCTGCTCGGCGAGCAGGCACTGCCTGCTCGGCGAGATGGCCTACGAAGGCCAGCTGGCCGCGAGCTGGCCGCGCCAGCTCGCTCGAGCAGGCCCCTGAGGGCCTGTTCGGCGAGTTGGCCTAAAATAGGCCAGTTCGTCGAGCAGTTTAGCCCGATGCGCCCCCGCACGGTCGCCGAAATGCCAATAATGTGTCTTTTCGCCCGAACTTATCCCTGCGCATGCACAAAAACTCCAAACAACATTAGTCCAAAGGCTAAATTGACCCGCCAATCGCTTATTTTGAGCAAACGCTTCGTTTGGTGCGACTTTTGACGAGTCAATTAGCTTCAAAAGATAACGGAATTATAATATGCATGCCATTTTGGCCGTATTTGCCTAAATCGATCATAAAACGAGCCTAAGCAACGGAAAGTAAATAAAACATTTCCAATTTCTAACTAACTCACACAAAAGCATTTAAATGCGAGAATTGCTCGCTTATTAACTAAATAACGCTAAAACCCGTCCTAAAACCGTACCCAAAGATAGGGGTTTTTGACCCCTATCAAGAGGTCAGCTTGCTCAGACTGAGATTGGTCAGCTCCATCATCTGCCATGAAACATATGTTGGCTGTTTCATTTTGCTCAGCTTCAGATGATGTCGACTCATCACTGTCACTCCACGTGGCCACCATTGCCTTTTTGCTTCCATTCTTATCTTTCTTTAGATTAGGACAACTTGACTTAATATGCCCAGTTTGATGGCACTCGTAACATGTGACAGGCTTGGAGCTGTCCTTTTTGTATCTGGTGTCACTGGACTCAGCTTTATATCTGTCTCCTCTCTTGTATGGTCGCTTACTATTTCTTTCATTTCTTCTAAACAGCTTTTTCATTTTTCTAGTAAACATGGCCATTTCCTCATCATCAGTTGACTCAGCTTTTGTGGAGTCAGCTTTCATCACTAGTGATTTCTGTTTCTTATCCTCAGATTTTTCTTTAGCTTCAAAGTTTTTCATGGAAATTTCATGGGTCAGCAAGGAACCGATCAGCTCATCATATTTGTATGTGGTCAGGTCCTGAGCTTCCTCTACAGATGTCTTCTTAGCTTGCCAGCTTTTGGGAAGACTTCGTAAGATCTTCTTCACTTGTTCTTCTTCAGTGAAATTCTTACCGAGTCTTTTAAGCTCATTTATTATATTGGTGAACCTGGCATTCATTGCTGAGATGTCCTCATTGTCAGTCATCTCGAACAGCTCATACAACCGCATGTGTTGGTTCTCTTTGGATTCCTTGACCTTGCTGGTGCCTTCATAAATCACTTCCAGCTTTTTCCAGATCTCCTGTGCTGACTCACAACCTGAAATTTTATTGTATTCTGCAGCATCTAGAGCACAGTGAAGCATATTGATAGCCGAGGCATTATTTTGTAATTTTCTGAGGTCATCCTCTGTCCACTCAGCTTCACTTTTAACAATTTTCTCATTGTTAACAGTTTTGTATGGCACATGTGGACCTTGAACAATTGCAAGCCATGCACTCATGTTTGTGGCTTGTATAAAGTTCTTCATCCTATTCTTCCAGAATGTATAATTTGACCCAAAGAATAGGGGAGGTCTAGTGATTGATAATCCCTCAGGGAGTATCTGTGTTGTTTGGTTTCCTAGAAGGAAACGAGTGCTATTCTCACCCATTTTTCGGGATCAGCTCAAGATTGTTAGATCTTTGAGTAGTGAGCTTTGGCTCTGATACCACTTGTTGGTCCCTAGTGATTAGTTCCAAGGGGGGGTTAGGAACTAATGTAATTTTTTTCGCTTTTAATTATGCTGACTTAATGTTATTTTAAGAGTTTGATAACTCAGCGTGTTGGTCAGCACGACCGATTGATTAGTCAGACAGTTTTAGTTCTATACTGACTAAGACGGCTTGACTTGAGAGTTGGGAATTGACACTTGAAAGGTCAGCTTCCAACTCAACACTCAGATTTACTCAGTTTCAGTTTTAACAATTTTATAAGCTGAGTAAATATAACAAGCAACACATGCACATATATATATATATTGAGAGAAAGAGTTTAGAAGTTACTCAGCACGACTTATCCTGGTTCGGCCTCTCTGCCTACGTCCAGTCCCCAGTTCCTCCTAGGATTTTCAATCCAATACTGAGCTCTTTCAAGGTAGAGCACAAACCCTTTACAAGGCAGTGAGTATGCAAGAGTACGTCCTCTATTCGTCTACTCAGTTCCTACTAAGTACTACAACCCAGCACTTAGATTTTTCTACCACTGAATACTTATAACCAAGTACTCAGCTCAACACTCTCAATATTCCTATTGATTACACACTTGTTCTTTTTCAAGTAAAGAACACTTTAGATGATTACAAAACAATCAATCTAGCATTTACACAGAGAATAGAAAAGTTGGTGTAAGATCTTTTTGTATTTGAGTGCTTTCAAGATTTTCTCTCTTGTATTTTTCTTTTGATACTTCGGCAAATGATCCAAGAACTATCATTGTCCTTTTATAGATGAATTTCTGAAGATTGGATCATTTGAGATGATTTAGCCGTTAAGTCCAAAACGGCTCTTTTAGTAGACAGCTTCTGGTCAGCTTCAGTCTGTTCCGCCATTCCCTTTCTCTGTTTTCTTCAGGCGTCAGGTTTTGTCTTCTTGCATCAGACTTGTCTTTTTGTGCCAGTTGTCTTTTACCAATAATCCATAGACCCATGTTTCTTGGAATTAGTCTTCTGTGTATTTTCGAGGCTTCAATTATTGGTGCAGAAGATTGGCAGACTTTGTCCTTTAGTAAACAGATCCTTCATGCTGTCCTGACTGTCACTCAGCTTCATTCGTTATCTTCGAATGTTCAACTTCCATGCTGAGTTCCTTCTTAGTCAGCTTCGTTATGTTTGTATAATTCTGAAGGAGTCTTCTAATTTAGTCAGCTTCGTTCTGGCAACTTTGAAGGAAGCTTTTGATGCTGAGTTCTACTTCACTCAGCTTCTATTCTTTCATGCTGAGTTCCGTTCCACTCAGCTTTGGCTTATGCTGACTTTTGACCTGTTTAACTTTATATATATTTTTGCACTCAATATTGAACAAACACATTAGTACAATTAAATCAAAGCATTTAAATTTAATTGCCTCTTAATCATGGATGATTTTGTCAAATCAAAATCTTGTGGAAAGGTGTTTCAACAGATTGAGGAAATAGTACTTGACATAGATTAGGCAGAAGAAACAAAAAACATATGAGCATATGAAGAAGGAAGGATTCTATGCTAAGTTCTAAACATTAACTAGACTATATCTAGTTCTAAACATCTTGAGCTACTCCTTTGCCCTTATCTTTACTTCCTGAGGCATCACCTACAAGTTGAGTTCCTCCATGGCTCTGAGTTCCCTCTTGGCTTTTCTCCCCCGTTTTGCCATCATCGGGTTTATAAAGGAATGTATCGTTGCGAGCATGAGTGGAGAGATGATTTGAGTAACGCTGGAGCCTCTTAGTACTTTCTCGCAAGCCATCAATTATGGGAACACTGTCATCTTGGACATGGCGAGGAACCCGCAGAGAACTGCTAATCATGCTGAGGAGACATTCATGTGATTTGCTAAGCCAGGTGTGCGCGCTGGTGAGCTGACCAAAAGATTGGTGGTACATCTTAAGCAAGGCAGAGTCATAAAACATGCGCTGAGCATTGTTGATGCGCATTGCCTTCATAATCGCCTGGGAAAAGCTCAAGAGTTCACTGTTGGAGACTGGATCAACATCCATCTGTGCTTTGTTGATGTTGAGTAGGCTGACTGCTTCACTCAGTTGGTCAATTGTACACTGAGAGGAGGAAGATACTAAGTCACGCGTACTAGTCAGCTCAGCATTAAGCTTGGTAAAGCATTCTTGAAGTTCAGCAGAGGTGGCAAACTCAGCATTGCCAGGTGTGCTTGATTTGGTCAGTTCTGCAGTTAACTTAGCAAAATACCCTTGAAGTTCAGCGGAAGTGGCATACCCTGGATTAACTTCTGATGGTTGTTGGATTTTGCCTTCAAGCGAGTTCAGGTGGTTCACCATTGTGAGAACCAATTCAGTCAGCTTTGTTATTTGGTCTTGCCTTGGTTGCTGAGTTTGAATGGTGGTCATAACACTTACTAGATCCTTGAGTCCTCTTAGTTCATTGAGAAGCTGAGTGATTCCAGGCAGTTGAGAGGACTCAGTATGAGAAGATCTAGTAGTATCAGCTTGAGGAGGGTTCAATTCTTGAAGCAAGGACTGAGCGGAGGCAATGATGCGTCGGCCTGACTCAGTGGCATTCAAGTAGGTGAATTGAGCCGCATTTGTCTCAAAGGATGGAATTGAGCTGGAGGGTGGAGGAGTTGGCTATTTGCCAGATTGATCACCCCGATTGGTGACTGGACTTTGATGCAGATTAGCTTCAGGAGCTGAGTTGTCAACATGATGAGTTGGAGGTGGAGTTTGGTTAATCATATTGATCTGCTCATCCTGAGTGGGTGAAGTTGAAGCAGGATTTGTATCATCTTGAGTATGCTTTGGATTCTCCGGAGTCTTGGCTTGTTCCTCAATATGAGTAACAGAGGCTTGGTTTTGCACAAGATCCGTTTGAGGAGACTCAGGCTCAGCATCATGAGAGAAATACTTCAACTGTATTTTGGAGAGTTCAACATCAGTATCTTGAGGAGGAGAGTCTGCAAGGAGATCAATAACTTGAGTTTTATGGGCTTTCTTCTTAAGCCGTTTGAACTTTGTTTCTTTAGCAAGAGATGGGTCAGCATGAATGTTCTCCTCATCACTATCAACTGTCTCTTCTACCATAGTTGGATGTTCATGTTGCTCAACATGATCCTCAACTCTTTGCTCAACATCACCCTGAGGTTGTTCAACATCAGTAGGTTCTACCTGCTCAGTATGGACGTCTTCCTCAACAAGGGTTTCTTTGTCAGCTTCCCTTTCTACTTCAACATTTGTTTTCTCAGCTTGTTGCTCAGTTTCTTTCTCAGCTTCCTTTTCTAGGTCAGTTCCATGACCTTTGGAGGATACAACCCAATCTAGGGGATCAGCTTCAACTGTCTTTAAGGTATTAACCTTCTTCCTTTTCATTAAAGGGGATTCCGGGGTTCCCTCTTCTTCATCCTCAGGCTCTTCTGGCCTCTTTCTCTTCTCTGCCAACTCAGCTTTCTCCTTAGCCTGGTCAGCTTTAACTTTTTCTTGAGACACGAGTCTCACTTTCTTTGGAACAGCATTGATGTCTTTGGAGCAAGTTTCAATAGCCTTTCTCTTCTTCTTCTTCTTCTTTTCCTTAGGGGACTCAGCAGGAGCCTCCACTTCTTTCTCAGGGTCATTTGCAAGCTCAACTTCTTGCTCAGCTTCATCATTTTCCTCAGCATCTTCAACTTCTTCATATCCTTTCAATGGTTGATTGTATAGTAATCCAACCAGCAGAGCTGCTGTGATCTCATTTCCCAAGGTATCAGTTTCATTTATGGTCCCGATTTGCTTATCTTCGAGGATCTTAGTGATCAGAGAACCCAGCCTGAGCTTCTTTCCACTGTGTTGAAGAGCTCCAACTAGAAAGACTGGAAGGTTCAGAGGAGTGTAGGTCAGCATGTGCCATATGAAGCACTGCTCAAAGTTGGAAGCAGATGAAGCTGAGTTGAGTTTGGGGAATATGAAGTTGATCAGTATGTAGTGTGCCATCTTCTGGTCTTGCCCCATACACGTGCTGGGTATTTCTCCCTTGTGATCTTTGGGTTTGCATAACCCCTTGATCTTGTCAAGCTTTTCCTTAGGTACCTTCTCTTTTGTTGTCCTAAATTCTATTCCTTCGTCTGGTAAATCAAGCAAAGTAGCTAGATAGGCAGGGGTTATGGTGATTTTCTGACCTTTGACTGTAGTCTCCAAATAGTCAGCGTCTTCTTCATCAACAAGCATGTTAGAATAAAATTCTCTGACCAGCCTGGGGTATGTTTTTCCGGCGAGTGAGAAGAGACCGGTCCATTTGTTCTTCTCGATCCAGTCACAGAATGGTTTCTCAGAAGTGACGAATCCTGGAGAGAACCATCTGCATTTTAGTACTTCCAAGTAGTTGACCTTTTTATGGACCTTGATCATAATCCTTTCGATTTGCTTCGAAGAACCAGCGGGGTCAGCTTGAGTAGGTTTGCCAGAGGTTTGGCCAGGCTAAGTGGTGAGATTAGGGATTTCGTTCTTACCGGAAGCCATTGTTACAGATGAAGGTTTTAAGGTTTAGGGAGAAAGGAGAATTCGATTTCAGAAGTTTGTAGGCGTAAAGAGTAATGAGTGGGGATCCTTCCACAATTTATAGAGTTTTGGGTCATTAATGAACTAGCCGTTTTCATCTTGGGACTTTAATCGACAAAAATTCTGCCATTTATGACAGGTTCGGCGCATGGGTATTCATTATTACTTGCATTTTTCTAGGTATGATTTGTTACACGTGTCATTGTTTATCGGTACAAGTGGGCTTTTACTTAGTTTGCCAGAATATGAGTCGTTTATGATACTGAGTGTTTAATTCTACGTAGATGGATTTTCTATCTCTCATCAACTCAACATACGTTTATCACTCAGCATGTACATCTACTCAGCATAAGATATTTACTCAGCATTTGTATCTACTCAGTATAATCACTCAATGTATATGTCAACTCAGCATAGGGTGATATTTCAAGCTTGGTGAGTAGGAGTTTCTTATTGTTAGTTTACTCAGCATGGCATTTGCACAATCATTCAAATTTCCACTCAACATGGCAATCACTCAACATTCAATTTTTCATATATATTTATTTAGAGTGGATTTGACATACCGATGGCTTCTCTTAGTATATTGAATTGTTCTCGTGCCAAGGGCTTGGTGAAGATATCTGCAAGCTGTTCATTTATTGGCACATAGGTCAGCTTGATCTCATCCTTTAGTACGTGATCTCTGATGAAGTGATGTCTTATGCTAACATGCTTCATCCTGCTGTGTTGGACTGGATTCTTAGATAGATCAATGGCACTTTTGTTGTCATATCTGATCTCTATTGTCTTTGTTTTAACTCCATAATCCTCAAGCTGTTGCTTTATCCATAGGACTTATGCAACACAGCTTCCAGCAGCCACGTACTCAGCTTCAGTTGTAGACAGGGCTACGGATGATTGCTTCTTACTGAACCAAGATAGTAGACAGCTTCCGAGAAAATGACATCCTCCTGAAGTACTCTTTCGTTCTAGTTTATCTCGTCCATAGTCAGCATCAGTATATCCAATGAGTGTGAAGTCACTTGAAGTTGGATACCATAGACCTGCATCAAGTGAGCTCTGCAAGTATCTAAAAATTCTTTTTACAGCAATTAGGTGAGATTCCTTTGGGTCAGCTTGATATCTTGCACAATAACATACTGAGTACTGTATATCAGGTCTACTAGCTGTGAGACAAAGTAAGGAACCTATCATACCTCGATAGAGTTTACTATCAATTGACTTACTCTTCTCATCTTTGCATAGGACAGTATCAGTACCCATGGGGGTTGATATGGGTTTGCAATCTACCATGCTGAATTTCTTTAACATTTCTTTGGTGTACTTGGACTGAATTATAAAGATGCCATTCTTACCTTGCTTAATTTGAAGTCCAAGGAAGAAGTTGAGTTCACTCATCATGGACATTTCAAACTCAGTTTGCATCTGTTGGCTAAATTCTTTGCACACAGATTCGTCAGTAGCACCAAATATTATATCATCTACATATATCTGTGCAAGTAGGGTATGTTTGCCCTTTTTCTTAATGAACAAGGTTGTGTCAGCTTTTCCTCTGACATAGTTCCTGGTCAGCAGGAAATTGGTCAACCTCTCATACCAAGCTCTTGGAGCTTGCTTTAGGCCGTACAGGGCCTTTTTGAGTTTATAAACGTGGTTTGGAAACTTTGAATCTCCAAACCTGGGAGGTTGATTAACATATACCTCTTCGTTTATAAGACCATTAAGAAATGCACTTTTTACATCCATTTGGTATAGTTTAAAATTCATAAAACTAGCATAGGCACACAATATATGTATAGCTTCTAGCCTAGCAACTGGTGCAAACGTTTCTCCATAGTCTATACCCTCTTGCTGACTATAGCCTTGAGCTACAAGTCGAGCTTTGTTTCTAATTACATTTCCATGCTTATCTAGTTTATTTCTAAAGACCCACTTGGTTCCTATGGGTTTTTGATTCCTAGGTCTAGGTACTAGATCCCATACCTCATTTCTGGTGAATTGGTCAAGTTCTTCTTGCATGGCATTGATCCAATACTCATCTTGCTCAGCATCAGCAAAGTTCTTTGGCTCATGCATTGAGACGAAGGCAACATTGCCGAGGTATTTCCTAAGCTGATCTCTGGTCATCAACTTGTTGTTGGCCGCATCAAGGATGGACTTTTCTGTGTGTCCTCTTGGAATCTTTATTTCCTTTGGCAATGTTGAGTTGTTTGGAAGGGGTGTTTCTACAATTTCTACAGGAATAGATTGGTCAGCAAATGATATTTCAGTTTCTTGCTTACCTTGGGTCAGTTCTTATATAGATGACACAGAGGCTTCTGGTTGATCAGCGGAAGCTGAGCTTGGTTCATCTTCTTCGAGCTGAGCTGACTTACCTGTAGGGTCAGTTTCATCGAACTCAACATGTACAGACTCTTCTACAACTTGAGTTCTTTTATTAAATACTCTATATGCTTTACTGTTTGTTGAGTACCCCAAAAAGATCGCTTCGTCAGCTTTAGCATCAAATTTACCAAGATTGTCTTTTGTATTGAGTATAAAGCATTTACACCCAAAGGCACGAAAGTATCCAATGTTGGGTTTTCGTCCTTTCCAAAGCTCATATGGGGTTTTCTTAAGTATAGGTCTAACTAGAGCCCTATTCAGTATGTAACATGCTGTATTGACAGCTTCTCCCCAAAAATACTTTGGAAGCCTATTTTCACTCAGCATTGTCCTAGCAATTTCTACTATTGTCCTATTTTTCCTTTCAACAACTCCATTCTGTTGAGGAGTTCTAGGGGCAGAGAAATTGTGGTCAATACCATTAGTTTCACAGAATTCATCAAACATTTGGTTTTTGAATTCTCCCCCATTATCACTTCTAATGTGGGCTACTCTTAGGTCTTTGTCATTTTCAAGCTTTTTGACTAATGTAGTAAACATCTCAAATGTTTCATCTTTGCTACTCAGCAAGATGACCCAAGTATACCTAGAGAAATCATCTACAATAACTAAGGAAAATTTCTTACCTCCCATGCTGAGTGGCTGGATAGGTCCGAAAAGATCCAAATGTAGTAATTCCAATGGTCTTTTGGTTGAGACAATATTTTTGCTATGAAATGACTTTTTGATTTGTTTACCTTGCTGACAAGCATTACATAATTGATCTTTTTCATATTTTAGTTTGGGTAATCCTTCAACTAGTTGCTTTCTAGCTAATTTGGCTAGGAGGTCCATGCTGACATGCCCAAGTCTCCCATGCCATAGCCAAGAGTTGTCCTCTTTAGACACTAAGCATATACTTTTTGAAAATTGTTTTTCCAAACTCAACATGTAAACATTTTCTACACGAGGGGCTGTTAAAATCAAATCATTTGTTTTTCCCTCGAGTATTTGACACTTAGTATCATCAAATATAACCTTTCTTCCACTCTTGCAAAGTTGAGCTACGCTTAGAAGATTATATTTGAGACCTTTAACTAAGGAGACTGACTCAATTTTAGGGTTACCTCCGATAGTTCCTGAGCCAACTATCTTGCCCTTCTTATTGTCTCCAAAGCTTACACTACCTCCTCGTTTAAGCTCTAGTGTGATGAACTGAGTTTCATCACCTGTCATGTGTCTTGAGCATGCGCTGTCTATATACCAGAGTTTTGATTTCTCCACACATGTCAAGCTGACCTGCATTTTAAACTATTCATCTTTAGGTACCCAATTCCTTTTGGGTCCTTTCTTGTTAGTATAAACAGATGCAGAGTCATATTTTAGTTTGTGACGACATACTTTTGTAATATGGCCACTTTTACCACAAAAGCCACACTGAGTTACCCTTTGAGGGTGATGTTGAGTGTGGTCAGCATTGTTGTGCTGAGCATGCCAGCATACCTTGGTAGTATGACCTTTCTTACCACAGAAGTCACATTGGACAGTCTGTTTGTTATGCCAGCACACAGCTTTTGTGTGTCCTTTCTTCCCACAATAGCTACATTGAGTAAACTGTTTATGCTGACCAGTACTTGAGCACTCAGCATGTGGTTTATTCTTAGTTGAACCTTTTATTTGGTTCTGTAAGGTTGTGACATCCTTTCTAAGTTTCTTTGACTCAGTTTGAACCTCCGTGACAAACTTATGTAAGATTTGCATGTTGGTATGTAAATCTGAGTTGTCCTGGAGGAAATATCGGAGGTCACTCAGCTTGACCTCCTCAATCTCATCGCAGCGCCTGCTGAGTGCCTTAATCTTTTTGTTACACTTCTTAGTTAGTGTATATAAGTCACTCAGGGCATTTACCATTTCATTTCTAAGCAAAAGTAAGGATGTTACCTCATTGTTGTTTTCCTCCTGCTCAGAATCTCCAGAGAGGTCAGCTTGCTCAGATTGAGATTGGTCAGCTCCATCATCTGCCATGAAACATATGTTGGCTGTTTCATTTTGCTCAGCTTCAGATGATGTCGACTCATCACTGTCACTCCATGTGGCCACCATTGCCTTTTTGCTTCCATTCTTATCTTTCTTCAGATTAGGACAGCTTGACTTAACATGCCCAGTTTGATGGCACTCATAACATGTGACAGGCTTAGAGCTATCCTTTTTGTATCTGGTGTCACTGGACTCAGCTTTATATCTGTCTCCTCTCTTGTATGACCGCTTACTATTTCTTTCATTTCTTCTGAACAACTTTTTCATTTTTCTAGTAAACATGGCCATTTCCTCATCATCAGTTGACTCAGCTTCTGTGGAGTCAGCTTTCATCACTAGTGATTTCTGTTTCTTGTCCTCAGATTTTTCTTTAGCTTCAAAGTTTTTCATGGAAATTTCATGGGCCAGCAAGGAACCGATCAACTCATCATATTTGTATGTGGTCAGGTCCTGAGCTTCCTCTACAGATGTCTTCTTAGCTTGCCAGCTTTTGGGAAGACTTCGTAAGATCTTCTTCACTTGTTCTTCTTCAGTGAAATTCTTACCGAGTCTTTTAAGCTCATTTATTATGTTGGTGAACCTGACATTCATTGCTGAGATATCCTCATTGTCAGTCATCTCGAACAGCTCATACAATCGCATGTGTTGGTTCACTTTGGATTCTTTGACCTTGCTGGTGCCTTCATAAGTTACTTCCAGCTTTTTCCAGATCTCCTGTGCTGACTCACAACCTGAAATCTTATTGTATTCTGCAGCATCTAGAGCACAGTGAAGCATATTGATAGCCGAAGCATTATTTTGTAATTTTCTGAGGTCATCCTCTGTCCACTCAGCTTCACTTTTAACAATTTTCTCATTGTTAACAGTTTTGTATGGCACATGTGGACCTTGAACAATTGCAAGCCATGCAGTCATGTTTGTGGCTTGTATAAAGTTCTTCATCCTATTCTTCCAGAATGTATAATTTGACCCAAAGAATAGGGGAGGTCTAGTGATTGATAATCCCTCAGGGAGTATCTGTGTTGTTTGGTTTCCTGGAAGGAAACGAGTGCTATTTTCACCCATTTTTCGGGATCAGCTCAAGATTGTTAGATCTTTGAGTAGTGAGCTTAGGCTCTGATACCACTTGTTGGTCCCTAGTAATTAGTTCCAAGGGGGGGTTAGGAACTAATGTAACTTTTTCGGCTTTTAATTATACTGACTTAATGTTATTTTAAGAGTTTGATAACTCATCGTGTTGGTCAGCACGACCGATTAATTAGTCAGATAGATTTAGTTCTATGCTGACTAAGACTGCTTGACCTGAGGGTTTGGAATTGACACTTGAAAGGTCAGCTTCCAACTCAGCACTCAGATTTACTCAGTTTCAGTTTTAACAATTTATAAGCTGAGTAAATTTCACAAGCAACACATGCACATATATATATATTGAGAGAAAGAGTTTAGAAGTTACTCAGCACGACTTATCCTGGTTCGGCCTCTCTGCCTACGTTCAGTCCCCAGTTCCTTCTGGGATTTTCAATCCAATACTGAGCTCTTTCAAGGTAGAGCATAAACCCTTTACAAGGCAGTGAGTATGCAAGAGTACGTCCTCTATTCGTCTACTCAGTTCCTACTAAGTACTACAACCCAACACTTAGATTTTTCTACCACTGAATACTTACAACCAAGTACTCAGCTCAACACTCTCAATATTCCTATTGATTACACACTTGTTCTTTTTCAAATAAAGAACACTTTAGATGATTACAAAACAATCAATCTAGCATTTGCACAGAGAATAGAAATGTTGGTGTAAGATCTTTTTGTATTTGAGTGCTTTGAAGATTTTCTCTCTTGTATTTTTCTTTTGATACTTCGGCAAATGATCCAAGGTTCTTGATTGTCCTTTTATAGATGGAAATCTCATCCTGGATCATTTTGAATTGGTTTAGCCGTTGTGTCCAAAACGGCTCTTTTAGGGAACATCTTCTGGTCAGCTTCAGACTGTTCCGCCATTCCCTTCCTCTGTTTTCTTCAGGCGTCAGGTTTTGTCTTCTTGCATAAGACTTGTCTTTTTGTGCCAGTTGTCTTTTACCAATAATCCATTGACCCATGATTCTTGGAATTAGTCTTCTGTGTATTTTCGAGGCTTCAATTATTGGTGTAGAAGATTGCAGACTTTGTCCTTTAGTGAACGGATCTTTCATGCTGTCCTGACTGTTACTCAGCTTCATTCGTTATCTTCGAATGTTCAACTTCCATGCTGAGTTCCTTCTTAGTCAGCTCCGTTCTGTTTATTCAATTCTGAAAGTCTTCTAATTTGGTCAGCTTCGTTCTGGCAACTTTGAAGAAGACTTCTGAGACTGAGTTCCACTCCACTCAGCTTCTTTCATACTGTGTTCCATTTCACTCAGTTTGGCTTAAGCTGACTTTTGTCCTGTTTAACTTTATATATATTTTTGCACTCAATATTGAACAAACACATTAGTACAATTAAATCAAAGCATTTAAATTTAATTGCCTCTTAATCATGAATGATTTTGTCAAATCAAAATCTTGTGGAAAGGTGTTTCAACACTAATGACCATGTTGCCTCATTCATGAGCACCATCAACCTGTATTTGAAAGACGAAGACATAATATGCAAGGTGTTCCCGATGACTCTGTCCAAAAGCGCGCAAGAGTGGTATCGCGGGCTTGCCCCCGAGTCAATCGATTCTTTCAATCTCCCGAATGTCCGTAAAATCAGCTCTGACCTTAACAGCCTCCGTTAGAAACATACAAAACCCCTCAGAAACTTCCTATCAAGATTCCACCACATGGACTCACAAGTCAAGGGCCTCAATTTGGAGGTCACACAAAATGAATTGGCTAAGAGAACCTCATGCGAGCCCCTCAAACAGAAGTGCTTCCCCAAGATGTCTCGGTCCTTCGAAGAACTCATGACCATGGCCCAAACTTTAGTTAGGTATGATGACTGCTATCGCCCCCTAGGGTAGGAGGAGTCGGAGAAGGACAAGGCTAAAGGTGATACCAGGAGTGATGAAAATGGTAAGGCCCCTACAGAACCCAACGGCAGCACAAGAAGCAAAAGAGATGAGGCGTCTATGTCATATCAATCATGAAAGGAACCCGATCACAGGAACGGTAGGGGTGGTCACAAGTCCGAAAAGGCATTCAATAAGGAAGTACACTACACTAAGCACACAACTCAGCCACCCCCCATGAGAACTTTAAGTTGCATTCGAAGAAGAGCTCAAAGTGCCCTTAGTCTGCTTCACTTCTACCTTATTATCGGCATGAGAACTTTTCAAAGTCCTATGCAGAAGTTATTCCCCTCACTCTCACCACTTTCCAATAGGTCAACAACGGTGTCGAGGACCTTCTTTTCAGCAGACACCTTCACTACTGTCCGTTTTGACCTCCCGGACCTTTTAGTCTTATTTGAAGCATCATCCTTAAGCAAGTCAGTTTCTACTTCCTTCGTTGAATCAGCTTCAGCACGTTTGACGATTCATTCCAACCCTGTAGCAACCAGAATGCCAGCATGAATACCCTCATCCAGCCTAACCTCAGCACTAGTGTTCAGCACACCCCCCATACTCTGAACTACCTGATTTGACTCTTCTAGCGAGGTAAACAAAAGCAAAGAGCCTGATGCCGCCTGATAGGCGGCACCTAGAGGAAGAAGGCTATCATCAAACTCCATCAAAGTCGAAGTCCATGCTTACTTGATCACTATTAGGCACTGTGAAAACCACAAAAGGTGTACAAAATTTAACACATGAGTAACAACATTGACGTTAACAAAGCAGTACTCATCGGGATAAAATAAAAGCACAAGGTAAAAATAACTCTAAACCCCACCCAAACTTACCATAAAAAGAAACCTCAACTGTTATGGACTCCAGTTCCGCTAAATCACCATCTGTGAAACAATGCGAAGCTTTCCACGTGGCCATTATTTCCTCCGACCAATTCGAAAGATGCATCCATACGTTACTGATTCCAAATCGAATAGCCAGCAGACAAGTAGTGCCTAATCAGCAAATCAACGTCCTTCTTATCATTATCTGGTAAGCACTAATTTCACATGCTATGAGCGTGCATTTTTCATCGGGTAAAAAAACTTGCAAAATACCAGACCAGTCACCCTCAATCCAGCAAAATGGCACAACGAGTAAAACTTGACCATCATCCTCCATCTATTTGGGTGTACCTAGCCAGGGCACAGATTATACTCTTTCAATACTTCCACAAAGAAAGGCAGCAATGACAACCGCATTCCTCCCCCGAACTGCTCCTCGTAGACAATCATCTCCGTCGGTGTTGTGGCATCATTCGCTCGCATGCCCTCCCCCATATGACTGATCTCATATGATTCACCAATCCGATATGACACCGATAGCGCGGCCAAATCTTTCTGCACGATAATAGAGTACGCCTTCTCTAGGGATATAGACTCGAGCCTCTTTGGTCATTCCAACAAGTCATATTGACGACCATCCGATCCAGGCACTTTAAGCCCTCAGGGCCACACTTTTTTACGCATTCGCTCGTATAAGGTCCATAGATCATCGTCGCCACTCATTAAGTGAGCAGGAACCTTCATAATAACCTCTACCGTGCCAAGCTTAACACCACTGGTAGGCCTCGCAATAGCCAAAGGAAATTGGACAATAGGTGCACTTTGTACATGAACCCTTTTCGGTTTCGATGTCCTCTCGCCACTTACTTTTTTGCTATCTGCCTTGCAATTTTTTTGACGACTACGCCTAGAATCCGTCAACTTAAAATTACCGGGAGCAACGGGAGCCAATTTAACTGTTTCTCACTGGCTTATATCATTAGACATAATAAAACCGCTAACACAACCCCAAGAAACCCCACAACAAAGCAAAAAAGACCAAAGATGATTTGAAGGAGAGAAGAGACTTACCTCGTTCTCAGCTATAGTAGAACCTAGTCAACACTGATATTTGCAGGACAAACACATCCAAGAGGAACACAATTTCGAACTATTTCAAACCGCATTGAACGAAAATAAGAAAGCAAATAAGTTTTCTCTCTAGAGAAATACAACAACAACAACAAAGTCTTAGTCCCGAAATGATTCGGGGTCGGCTAACATGAACCATCATATAAAACCGTGAAAATCAGTCGTGTCAGCGACACAGATTCGCTCCCTCCACTGCGTCCTATCCACTACCATATTTTCCTCAATTCCCAATAAACTCATATCACTCTCGATCACCCTCCTCCAAGTTTGCTTAGGTCTTCCCCTACCCCTCACCACTACATCCCTTTGCTCTAGAGCAATGAAACACCAAAAAAATATGAAACATGCAAAAGCTCAGAAAAATAAAGAAACATGCATTTATAAACCACGTGAACACCAAGGGACGCCTCGAACCTGCAACCAAGCAAAACCAAACACTTGGCGTACCCACACTGTAACAACAGTCACCCCTATTTAATGCACCTGATAGATGACCTCACGCATATCAGAACAAACACTTGCAATTCTCACAGCTGTCCTCCATTCACGGAGAACACGCACCTTGCCCTACAAAGATCAAGAAAACGCCAAACACACGGTTTGTCACCTATCTCCATCCGTCAACAACCACCATACGAATAGTGACATCTGCATCATTCAACGATCCCACACGGTACGATCACTTCAACAAGATGGCTCACATCCAATGGTTCGGCAGACGGTCTGGCAACCTAACCGTTCGGGGAGACTACTTGATTAGGGATATAGGCCAACTCAAGCCCAAAGAACCTGGCACCTTGGGCTGATGACCCATAGACCCACTATACCACCTACTGTTTTTTATAAAAAGAGATCATCACCATCAATGAAGAGGTCAGATATTTTCTGTCACTATTAAATACCCTCTCTTGCTTCTCCTATATTCACTAACTTTAGCGTCAGAATGTTTCTAGGAACCGTTTCTGCACAGAGAAAATAATTGAGTCCGAGGATCCGCTGCTACCCCAATCTACATTATTAGATTGAGGCTTATTAAATTTAAGTATTATGATTTAGTTTTTATTTTAAGATTCTAATAAAATTTAGATCTAATGTTAACCTATCAAATTTATTTAGTTGGTCAAAATTCACTTCAACACTATTGGCCAATATGCATTGCTATAAGAGTATAGGACATCTCTCAAAATATACTTACTCGGTTATAGTAAAAAAAACATTCATCTTGGTTATTATCAAAACAGAAATTCAAATTTTCTTTTTTGAGAGAATGCATTTTTCATTTTTATCTTCCAATTTTCATAGAACATGTAAAAAAACTAAAAACAGAAGAGTAAAGTAAGAAAAAGAGAGAGAGAGAAAGGGGGCAAGGCAATAGACGAAAGAGGAAGCATTTTTCTGAACAAAAGCAAAATTATGACCTTCGTTTCTGCAATTCCGAGCCTCTATCTGATTGTTGAGTAGATGCCTTAATCCCGCCCAAATCAGCCACCAATTGCTCGACAAAATACCTAATCAACGTCAAACTAATAATGGAGTCGAGCATTTTGGAATCCATTGGGATTGAAATAATTGACGTAATGTCCCCAGTTTCAATCTGTATGCTTCTGGTCGTTCTTATCGTCTATTCCCTCTCTCCTTCAAACCCCTTTTCAGCTGCTGCCTCCGCCCCTCCGATCCGGACTGCTGCCAATCTTGTTTACCTCGAAAACCCCTCCGATTCTACTGTTCAGAAGCTCGAAGGCTCGCTCCTCAATGCCCTAGTTTTTGTTATTATTGTTGCCCTTGTCACTTTCCTTTTGGTTCTCTTGTACTACTATAATTGTACCAACTTCTTGAAGAATTATATGCGCTTCTCTGCCTTTTTTGTGCTAGGTACATTTCAAAATCCTGCCCTTTTTTTCTTCTTTGTTTAATGTATTTAGCTCCAATTTCATTTTTATTTTATCAGTTCTTGTAGCTTTGGCACATACTCCCAGGCTATTTTTAAGTGAACTGCCTTTCTCGCTATTCTTAATTTTGTGGGTCTCTCCACTTTCTTGATCTTTTAGACATGATTGATTCGCCTGCTTTTGGTGTCAATAATGCATTATATGTTTTGTTTTTCAAACTATCGCCATCTGGGTTTAGAGGTCAGGTATTCCTTCAATTGGGGATTCAGATCCTTCTTTTTCCCGTCTTGAACTGCATTCCCCCAAATTGAAGTTCAGCGACAATGGAATTTTTTATGCTCTCAATTCGATACTTTTCCAGAAAGAGACAAGCTCCAACTCCAACTATGAACATTCTACTGTTCTGCTGTGCGTCATAGTAACAATTGACTTAGTTATGTGCCTTATTTTGTTGAGTTTTCTCCAATGCATGCTTACATTTTCTACTGTTTTTGTTGAAGCATATTATATAATTCCATTGATACTTCAGGCTGTCAAATTCTCATTGATGCAATTGTGTGGATGCTTTTCTTTTTTGGAATGTAATTTCAATGCACTTAGATTTAAGTACATCTTTTTTCTGTTACCTTTAAAGTTCATTGTTGGAGTTGCTTTCTGTTAGTTGTCATGGGTAGTTGCTTTTTTTCAGCATTACTATTCTGTTGCTTTTAACTTTGTGTTCTTGTTGTTTCCTAGGTTCCATGGGAGGTTCAATTTTCTTATCATTGATCCAGCAATTCTCAATTCCTGTTGATTCAATTACATGCTTTATTATGCTATTTAATTTTACAATTGTGGGTGTATTATCGGTGTTTGCGGGTGGGATACCAATTTTTTTGAGGCAAGGATATATGGTAGCATTAGGGATATTTGTGGCAGCTTGGTTTACAAAGTTACCAGAGTGGACTACTTGGACTTTGCTGGTGGCGTTGGCAGTGTATGATTTAGTGGCAGTTTTGGCACCTGGTGGGCCGCTGAAGTTGCTGGTGGAGTTGGCCCAGAGCCGAGATGAGGAACTTCCAGCATTGGTCTATGAGGCTCGGCCAACTGTTTCTCAAGATATGAACAATCAGGGTAGGAGTTTGGACCTTCTGGTTGGTGGAGTTTCAGATTCAAGGTCAGTGGAGATGCAAGCAGTGTCAAACAACATCATAAATCACAATGGGAGTGAAAATAGGAACTTTCGGAATGTGGAAGGTTCAAGAAATAGAGATGATATAGAGAGGTCTCCATTGGTTGTTTTTTCTCAGGGAAGACGCTCTAGTAGCAGTGAATCATCAGAGTATTCAACAGTGGTTAACAGTCGTGCATCTGACATTGTTGCGGATGAGGAAAGGTCTCCCCTTGTTGATATGCTGGCAATGGAGACTGAGAGAGAGGAGATAAGGAGGGATTCATCTGAAAATTCAGTGCTTGCAAGTCGGGGTATTAAACTTGGTCTTGGAGATTTTATTTTCTATAGTGTTCTTGTGGGTAGGGCTGCAATGTACGATCTGATGACCGTATATGCATGTTACCTTGCAATTATTTCTGGACTGGGTTGCACTCTTATTTTGCTGTCATTGTGCCGTCAAGCTTTACCAGCTCTCCCAATTTCAATAGCATTGGGTGTCATCTTTTACTTCTTGACACGGTTATTGATGGAACCTTTTATTGTTGGGACTGCAACAAATTTGATGATGTTTTGATACTCTACTCTACTTGTTATAAAGAAGATATTTTTGCCTGATATGGTTTAAGGCACAAAGTTTGTATATTGTGTGATTCAGATTAGCATTAGTTGCAGAAGTACATCTCCCATGTGCATATGGAAGTCTGCAATTGACTAATAGAACACCTCAAGGTAAAACTCGTACAACTTACACAGCATTTTTGGGTCTTAGCTTTTATAGAATATGACTGAAGACTAGCTCAATGATGTTATGAAATGACTTAAGGAGAATTGTGTTTTTAGCCTAGTTTAGTTTGTAAATGCACACATGAAGCATGGAATTCAAGCTTTCTATCCAAATGAAACTTTAGCTATTACTGTTTAAATATATAACTTGAGCTGATTAATTTAGCATGAGCTGGGCAAGTAGTTGACAATCATGGATAGATATAGCAAAAGGTTGCAGAAGTAGCAAGTAGTGATGTTTTGGGAAGTTTCAAGCAGAAGCAATAATTTCTTTTATATTATACAAGTAAGTTGTAGCTGTGAGAGAGAGATGATTTTTAATGGCAATATTATTGTGTTACAAATTCTGAGGATGATGTGCAGTGGAATGCAGCAGGTTGGACGTGGTAGTTTTGAGTTGTAAATGAAGAGTAAAAGAGAACTGAACTTTCTCTATCCATCTATCTTTATTTATCAAATGGTCTTAATGGAAGTAACGGAAGTAGTGTTGTAGCGCACACACATAGCACAAAGAACTAGACGGGCCTTAATGGAAGTAACGTTGTAGCGCACACACATAGCACAAAGAGTATGGGAGAGACGGGTGCCTCTCAACTTTACATTTATGCTTTTTGAACTTTAAAATTGATATTATGGCTCTTGTATGATGACATTTTTCATGGATCTACCCAATTTTTTTTTTTTTTTGTTTTCAAATTAACATTTTTGATTTCCACTGTTAAAGTTCCCCTAAGTCTTTTGGGCGTTGTGGTAAAAGACTACTTTCACACAATACTCACTTTGTTCTCTTTCTATTTTGTGTTTTTGTTTATTAAGTTATTTATCTTTATTTTCATTATTTCCGGGTCATTGTAAGAGAGACTATCTCATTATTGATTGAGTCGAATGATCTTTTCCTGAAAAATGGGGAAAAAAAACAACTAACACAAGAAATCATAATTGATTTCTTCACATGTAGCATTGTCTTGATGTTGTTTAATTGGCATATTGGTGAAATTGACATTAAAATCAACAAAAACAGGACTTGAAAGTGATTAGCCATTTTAACTTTTTCTTAACGTACAACATGCATTACCCATTCATATGCAAATGACAAATCTTAATATGGAATTTTGAATGTAAAAAATGTTGTTAAACGACAGAAAAAATAAGAAAAAACAAGTCAGAATTAACCTTTGTTACCAATCTTTTTCTGACTTGTATGAATTTTTGAGAAAAACTAAGCACTAGAGTAATAACCAAAGCACAATAACACATTGGCAAATAAAAAGGGCAGCCCAACAACACGTGATAGAAAAAGTAGTATTTCGAACAGAGCAGAGAGCAAGATAATTTCACAGAGCCAAATCTGTAAATTTTATTGCAGTGTGTAGACTGACAGTTCCAATTTTGTATATGTAGAATTTGAACGGACACCTATTCAGGAACGAACATGATTGTTCATGAACAGAGGTGGCTGTTGGAATTAATATGTGAAATAAAAAAACTAATTCAGCTTAGCTTATTAACAGAACTCATCTCAAGTATTTACAGGATAAAAAAATTAATGGTCGAAGCAAAAATAGATCAGCCTAAAAGCCCCCATTTTGAAGCTGCATTGCATCGACCACGTCGTGCGAGTGCATTCCTAATTTGGTGGTGCTTTGATTGCACACATGCGCATGAGAGAGTCTTTCCTCTAGTAATTAGTTGTAAACTTATAAAAGATAAACTAGTGGAAACTTTTTTTTTTCTACGTGGGATGTGGAAACTTTTTTTCTTTCTCATTCTCAAAATCATTTTAAGTGGTTCATTGTGAGTATTAATTTCTCATTCATCTTTGTAATATATCATTAGAAAGATCTAATAGCATAGAATACATTGACGTATGTCAAGTATTTCTAAACTCTATTTATCCGTTATATATTTAAGTCTTAAGTTGACAAATAATAATAATAATGAATGTTATTATTTAATACAAATTTTCCAATAAAAAAAAATATGTATGCACTCGTCACTTTGATTTTGTACAGTAAAACCTTCATAAATTAATACTCGATAAATTAACAACCTCTTTAAAATAATAATTTCTTCTGGTCCCAACTTAAGTTAGTTCATTAAATTAATACTTGAAAAATTCATATCTCTATAAATTAATAAAATTTTATGCTCGCAACATTATTAATTTATAGAAGTTTTTACTGTATAGGGATTCTAACTAATTATTCAGAGTGAAAGAAATATTAGATATAGCTATTCATTTTATTTAAACTGTTTTTTTTTTAAATGTATTGAATTTTTGTATTTGAAATGAAATTAAATTAAAGATGTTCTGATCTGAATATAGTGATTAGATTTTGAATGGAATATAACTTTTAATTGCTGCTGCTTCTTTAATTTCTTTTGGGATAAGGTATAAAATGGCTTGTGGGTTTTTTTATTTGCGAAATATCAATTTAGGGTCTATATATAAAATAACACCAATATAGATTTAGAGCATCTCAAACAGTCTTTTAAGTTAAAATTTAAGGAGAGAGAATGAAAAATCAGCTCCTCAAATCACTAAGGGCCTGTTTGGTAAGATGTAATGGGCTTTGTAATGGAATGCCCATTACATTGAAGGGTCATTACCATGTTTGGTTGCACTTTAAAATTTTGTTGTAATGGAATGAGAAATCCATAGATTAAATTTTTTTTAACAACTATTGTAATCCCCATTATATAAAAAAATGGATTGAATTCTCATTACATCCAACAAGTAATCATAATTTTTAGCTTTAAAGTTCCATCTAATCTCTCATTTGTCAAATCTCACTTCTCATCATTCTCAAAAACGCAAAAACTAGAAAACCTAAAAACGAAAAAAAAGCAAAAAAAAAAAAAAAACATGAAAAATAAGAAAATGAGAAAATAGAAAAAAACGGTGAAAATGGAAAACGAAAAAACGAGAAAAATGTAAAAAAATACTATGAAAACACGGAAAATTATATACTAATTTCACGATTTTCATGTTTTTTTTGTTGATTTTAATTATGTAAATAAAATTTTGCGATTATGTTTAACTAAGCAAACATAAGTATTGTAATGGTAATTACATTTCATCATTTTTTTTACCAAACATGGTAATGGAATCACCATTCCATTCCATTACATTACAATTTTGCTTACATTACATTGCATTACATCATACCAAACACACCCTAAGAGTCTATCCATCATCGCTATTAATAAAGAGTATCTCTTCACCTCTTAGTGTCTCCTTAACTCATTTGTTTATAAGTGATTTTGGAACATTATTTATAGGTCAACCAAACATATTGGCTTCACAATGTAAATTTTTTGAGGTGTTTTTTTTTTTATCTTTTATTGATCATGTTCATTGTTTATTTATTACTGGTTAAAAACCGAAATAAAAGGTTAACCGACCGAATAATTGGTTAACCAAATTTAATGGACTAGTGTATGGTTAGTGTATTTAAAAAACTGAAAAAATAGTTAACCGACCGAATTAACCTTAATGGACTGGTTAATCGATCACATGCACCCATACTTATTTGTAAATATAATAACAATTAATAATTTTAATAATAATAAATAAGAAATGAAATAAGGAGTATTGTTGAGATGATATGTCTTAGTCACTCTTAAATCACTAAGAGCCAATTAGCAAAAAAAAAAAAATCACTAAAAGCCAATTATTTATATTTTTTTTAGAAAGTCCACTAAGAGTCTCTTGGAAATGCTCTTAACGTTTAAAAGAAGTACCAATTTGACATCGATAATGGAATGAGACACGTCATTGGTATTACTCCGTTAAGTTCTGTCAATTATACATGGTGGAGGAAGAAATCAAAACTTAATGAAATAATATCAATGACTTGTCCAATCCGTTCTAGATGTCTAAATTCATACATTTTTTAAATGTAAACCTATGTTATGTTATTTCGTAGGTAAAGTCTAAGTTGATATTTCTTCAAAAAATTATAGCCTATTTTAGTTTTTTTTGTTTTGTTTTGTTTGTTTTATATTGATATTTGAGGAAGTTGAAAAACTGTATTCCAGAGATGCTGTGTTGGAGTTTATAGTATTTCAGAAAAACTAATTTGAATTATTAGAGATTCCATCCGACTCTGAGCCGGTGTGGAACGATATCGGGAGAAATGTCAGATCTTCCTCTACCAGACGAGCTATGGAGACAAATTCTGGAATTCGGAATCGGGAACTCCAAATTCACCTACAAAGATCTATGCTCTGTCTCCATCTCCTGCAAACGCCTCCACCTCTTATCCGGTGAGGACTCTCTTTGGTCCCATCTCATCTCTTCGGACTTTCCTCCTACGCCTCAACATCAAAACCCTAACAACGCCAATCACCACCGCTCCACGTTGTCTTCGGCAAAATCCATCTACAAAATCAGGTACTCGAATTAGATAACTTCACTAGTCTTGTTCCTATTCTCTATTAAATTTGATGTTTATTGTTGAAAGAAAACTCGGTTATTTGTTTAGGTTTGAGAGGGAGAAAGAGAGGATGCGGGCTGCGCATAGAAGGGTGGTTTTCAGGAAGGAGAGTGAAATTATGGAGCGGGATAGGAAGATTAGAGCAATGGAGACCCGACTGCTTAAAGAGAATGAGAGAATGAGAGACACCTCTACCGAATTATCCAACTTGCAGAAGGTCAGGTAATCAATTGTAAGTGAATTCTATATGGTGTTGTGTAGTTACATAAGCTGTTAAGATGGTACTGATAGTATGAGTTTAATTTTATGGTCATGGAGGAATTTAGTGTTGCTGAACATAGTTATCAAATAGAGATTCTACTTGTGAATCGAAATCTTGATTTTGTGAATGAATCATGACTAGTGAATCCAATATTAGAAAAAATAAAATATTTACCATGTTGAGATTATCAAATATTAGTCTAGAAATGTAATTTTAATGTAAAAAAATAGAACATATCAGCTAAGTACTTGAAATTCAAATCTAATGCAAATGCAATCCTAATAAAACTAATTCTCAAATAGGACTCCGTTTAATAACTTAATGGAGATGCAGAGTTTGAGTTTCTTATTCTGTTTTCTTGTCATGTTGTCACCTTGATAATGATGGAATGCAACTAGTTTGAGTTGATAACTTGATAAATAACAAACGGGCTAGAGTAGAGTGAGTTTTTAGTACATAGTGTTGTTGAAGTTTTTGATGAATGGTGACGAGATAATTTTGCTTCTGATAATTTGTTGTTTCACCATGACAAAGCAAAGTGCCAAAGACAATGGGATGAGATGGGACTTGCGTATTGTATTGATTTGAAATAGAGTTGACTCGAATCGAATCTTACAATTCAAATTGCCTAATCGTAAGATTCTGTTATCATTTAGATTCGCCCTATAAATTTGACTCGAAATAGAGCTGAATTGAATCGTAAAATTCTAATGACAGCGGTGCTGAATTTTGGAAAACTACGGATAACTGAAGTTTCTCACTCTTTGAGTGCTTGACTGTTGTTATTATCATCAGCTTGATTGAGCTTCTGTGATTGGGAATTTCTTGATAAGCATAAGAGGATAAAAATGTGCAGAATCCAGTATTTATTTGGTTTGTAGCCAAGGAAAAAGGAGAATTTATTGTTTATGTAATACATATGAAGAGAAAATAGCTTGTGAAAAATCAATAGTTTATTATATCATTGATGCCTGTATCACAATATTAATAGCTTTTTTTGAGTTTGGTTAGAAGAAAGTTTTGTGTAGTTTAGACCTGGTCCCGTGACACTACTCAGATCATTCTGCATTTGATCTATCTCAAGAAATCTGCCGTTTAATTTTGTTAGGATTGCTTTCTGAAGTGGCTATTATAGTAGATTAGAGGTGATTTTTTGATTATTTTCAGGCAAGCATCTGTGGCTTTGAAAGTGTGGCAACCACATCTGGTTAGAAGCAGGCAAAAGCAAATAGTGGAGCAGAATGTTGTTTCTGTTGAATCTCGAGTTAATTCACTAGAGATGGATCTTAAGCTATCCAAACAGCAAATAGCAGGATTAACTCAAGCCTATGTAAGTTTTGATATCTCATAATTGTGTGGTATATATTATTAAGTATGATTTTGTAACTTCATGGCAGAGAAATGAGAAGCAGATGCGCAAAAGAGCACTGGAAGAATTGGAATCCATGAAGTATCACCCTTTACGAGATTATAAAGAATGTAACAAAAAGAGGAACAAGTTGAAAACGAATGAGAACCGTAAGGCTTTCAGCTGTTAATTGTTAATATGCTACTTGTTATGTTTTGGAAAATTTTGAGCATCTGGGTTTCATTTTTTACACTCTTATAGAACTATAATTTAGTATTTGTACTTGCCACAATTTTTCATTTCACCCCATGTACTGTAATTTTGGTATATTTGGCCCCTGTTATTTTATTATTTATTTATTTTTGCAAAATCTGTTTCTCGATAGAAAATAATTTTCTTTTAGCCCATGTACTATAACTTTCACCCAATCGGAATGCTATAAAATTTCTCATTATAAGAATGTTATTTCTAGCCACAAAATGATGCAAGCTAGAAGCATGAAAAGCGTTTAGGAAATCCTGACATTGAGAAAAAATAAACTCAAACATTGTTCCCTACATCACAGTTTCATCCACTGTCCAAAGCTCTCTCATTTCTCCAATATCAGCACCACCAAATAATTCTACAGAACAATAGGCTAATTAATACTTCACTTTGCTGAGCCTGTAAGTTAACATCAACCCAGTCAGCATGATGAAAGAGAAAAAACTTCCACCTGCTCCTATATGGGCTACGCCAGACATTGGTCACAAGCTGCATCTCCACTAAGCGGTGGTTTTCACCTGGTCAGATCTAAGCTTATTAGAATCTAAGATGGTGTTGTACTCTATTAACATTAGATAAACTGCAATCATAACCAAAGAGCTAATAGAAATATATTTCTCTCTCCGGAAATTCCACCTTCTAGATAATCACCCACAGAGTACCATTCATAGCAACGGTTCCACTTTTGAGTAGCTTGTAGGTCGAAGCAACAGAAAAGTAGCCATCCAAGGACTCATTCCACGTCAAAGAGTCCTTCTCGAGGTTATCGAAAAACAGAACCTCCGAAGCCAGCCGGAGAAGTTTAGAAGAAGGAAACATCCCTTGCAGTCTATTTCAATCACATGAACTATTGACCAGCCACCAGTCTGCAACACTTGAACCGAGCTCCATGTCAGAGATATGACCGATGGCAGCGGATAACAAAGGCGTTTTCTCAAGCCAAGGCTTCGGTCCAAAACTTAGTATCATGCCCATTATGCACTAGACGCTTGTGCCCCAGCAAGCAACTCGGCCCCAAGAACCACACTCTTCCAAGTGTAAGACACGCTTTTAGAGCAACGAAAAATCTGTATACCAAACCTGTCACCCCATACTAAGTACGAACCACATCAACCCATATCGTGCCTTTATCCGCAGCATACTCCAATTGAGCTTAGACGAAAAAATATGTGCTAAAGTAACAAATTTTGCCATATACAGGGGCTTAATTATAGGTTTGGCCAGAATATCTTAGTCCAGTTGAGTTGAGTGACCCTGTCTTTGTTAGTTACAGGCAGTGCCCGTTGTAATGAAATTAACTTTCATCTAACCATAATCCACGTGGCTGTGTTGAGGCAGGCATTTGGTTAAGATGACTCTGTTTTTTCTGTGTGAAGTGGTGTCTGAGTTGTCAAGGGTTTGTTTTGATCCATATCAGTATGAGTTTAACTCATAATTGCAGTTGGTGCAGACACACTGTTCACTGCCCAGGCAATGTTGCCTTTACAAACTTCAATTTATGTTCGCCATTTAAGTTTTTAATTATGATCTGTCTCTGATTTTTATTAAAATATATCTCACCCAACACAGATTAATAGAAGTTCAATTAATACTCCCACAAACATTCCGACGCTCAAGTCCTAATGACATTGAATGAACAAAATGCCTGAAATATTGGAAGTTACTTCAAAACTGTAATTCACGTTCTTAAACGCGATTTTAGTTAGACAGCCTTCATTAACTGCTAAAAAGGTGAGTTAAAGGGCTCTAACTGCTAAGGCTAGGGTGAATGGTGAATTAAGTGTATAAGAGTGATGAATCTGTGCTTGTGAAGAAAAATATGTTTTTGATGTGCAAGTTATAATGAGTTGTGGTATATGTATTTTAAAGTGCCTGAAAAAGTGAAATTTTGACAAGTAATAGTATGGAAATGTACTTATGATTGGGCGTGGGGATGAATGCAAAATCTAGCATCAATACGTATACATGAAACAATAAATATGTGGTGGTGGGTCTAACCCCTAATATTGTGCTTGTCGGGCACCATAAACCAAGAAAACGACTCTTTCTAAGAAACCCATATAACTATTATTACTACTCCAGACTTCAGACCGAACTTCTTGTTGGAGCTCTTGTTCAGAGGAGGTGGAGCCAGTTTGAAGGCCCTCTTGACTGTCAAAACCACCACCTAATCGCTACCCAATTCAAAAACATAGTCGCAGAATAGCCCCACAACACCCCAACATATGCCTCTCGGAGAGTAATAGAGGAGGACCTACTAAGATTTGAGATTGTATGGGGATATGAGAATTGAAAAAGTGTCTGTCCACTGAGAACAATATCGCAGATCCTGAAGGTGTTACTCTAAAAGGTTCATAATCGTCATGCACACTTATGGAATTGTTTTTAGAAACAATTGATTTTAGTTCAAGTGGGAGAATGTTGGTTTAGTGTCCTATAAACAATTGTTTTAATATATAATTTGTTAATAAATGAATGGTTCGTTATTTAGTTATTTGATTTATTTGATATAGTTAGTTTAACTATATAAAATCATTTATCTTTTATCACAACTAAATAGTTAAATAGAAGTAATCTCTAGTTGATAACAGTAATCATAACGTGTTCTTACAGGAATGAAGTGATATCATACTTTATGATTCTAATTAATTGATGCGGGCATCCAGTCGATGACATGTGAGGAGACGAGTGGTGGAAGAAGCCAGATCAAGAGCGCAACATACCAAAACAAAGAGGAGACCATTTATGTGAAAATAGATCACACACGTCGTGTGGATTATTAAAAAGACATCAGAGACTTCATCATCAAACCCACACGCCTTGTGGACTATAAAATTGACAAGCTACATTTCGAATATAAAGCTCACACGTCGTGTAGACTTTTTAAAGAGCCTTTATAATTAGTCTTACTCATCACTCCAGCTGCCTCCTAGTTACAACTTTACCATCACTTATTTACAACTCATGCCACCTCTTTATTCTTATCCCGTTTTACCCTTTTGAGCTTTATATATTTACCCTTTATTGTAATTTCATCTTTAAGTTTTGAGATGATATAAATTCATCTCTTTCTTTGTAAGGCTTAACTTTTTTATCAATCAAATTATTAATTTCTCTTTGAGAGCTTGTTAGGATTCATTCCTTTAATAATGGAGATTTTTCAATTCCTACAGGTTTAGCTCGTGAATCTTGGGGGTTTCACGGCTCCTTCAAGTTTAGCTTAAAAATACTTTTGATAATTTACGATTGAAAATTATCACTTGTCACTAATCCATATAGTTGGTACCAGAGTCGATCGTTTTTCTAACCCGAGACTTTTTCGGCAATGGTTCAACTGAGTTTATCATAAGAATTAATGGTGTTTGCAGCCAAGAGCCTTGAAGAATGGCAAGCCGAAATCAGAGGTAGAGTTTGAGCTTGCCGAGTCCCTGAGAAAGACGAGAGGAAACATGGAAGGATTACAATGAGGAACCCGAAGAATCTGGCAACAACATCGTAGAGCTCAACATAGAAGAAATGAAGAAGACTTAATGTTGCCTCTTAAAGAGTCTTCAGTAATCTTTCCTCCATTTCACATTCAAGATGTAATTCCTACACTTTCAATTTCTCATGTTGGAGTTATGGGTAATCAAATTACTAGTGAGAAGTTGGGTGTTTGTGATGTGGATGGTGATTTAGATTCTCATTGTGATCTTGTTGATAATGAAATTTTGAATGAGGATTTAAACTCATGTATAGATGAGGAGGAAGTAATGTTAGTAGGTGGGAACATTGAGGAAGCTCAAGAAAAGGGTGCACATTATATGTTTGATGAAATGCCCCTTAGGCAAACTTTCACTTGTATACTTAAGGAAGGTGAGAGCCTTAGTCTTGAAGAAGTGGAGAGTGATTTTGGGCTTGATAATCTCTTTGAGAAGAATGGTGAAATCATTTTGTGTGTGGAGGTTGATGGCTATAGTAATGGCAGAGACATTGGTGGCTCAACTATGTTGGGATGTAGCATGTCATTTGAGTCGGGCCACTTGGCAAATGAAGTAACCGACTTGAACTATGGGGAGGAGTGGATCAAAGTGAGAGGTCATGGGAAAGAATGGGTTGTTGATGATGGGGGTAACGAATTTGAATATGATCATGAAGAAGATGAACTCAAAGAGGAGATTGATAAAGAGGAGAACTAATCCAAGAATGAGCTAGAAAGAAATGACGAGCTTGACTATGATGAGAGTGAGTTCGGGAATGGGGTTGAAAAGAGAGAGATTTTGAGAATGAACTATGTGATGATGGTGAATTTCATCATGATGCATGATTATGATGAAAATGATGGAATTTACGACGACAAGGATGAGTTACGGAACATTGAGTGGAACCAACACAGGGTCACCTATGAAGATGACGAAGATGGGTTCTATCATGATGAGGATGCGCTTCGAAACATTGAATGGAATCAACATAGGGCTACTTATGAAGATGATGAAAATGGGTTATATCATGATGAGGATGAGCTTCGGATCATTGAGTGGAATCAACATGGGGATACTTATGAAGATGATGAAGATATATTCCATTATGATGATGAGTCGGGGAATGTTGAGTGGGGCCAAAATGAAGGTACCTATGAAGGTGACGATGATGACGATGAGCGAGTTGTGTATTTTTTAACGAGAGTGCTAATGTCTAGTGAAGAAGAGCATGACCCACGACATCAATTATTTAGAACTCAGTGCTTAGTTCTCGAGAAGAAAGGTGAGGTGATAGTTGATGGAGGAAGCCAAGTGAATGTCATTAGTCAAGTCGCCTTGAACAAGTTTGGTTTGGTTCTCGAGCCACACCCTAGACCTTATTGTTGAAACACAATTTCTAAGAGTTTTTTTATGCTGACAAAAATAAATTAATTAAGGAAAATTAGATCTCCAAAATATTAAAGTCAAAGAAATTAAATTAAAATTGATTTAAGCTACTCATGTTTGTTCATTGTGTTTATTCATAAGCTTTAAAATCAATTAATGATGATAAAGGCCTTGCAATAAAAGAAAGGCCCATTGGCTGATTCAAAAGAAGGAAGCCCAACAGATAGAAGCCCAGAAGCAATGGGAATAGACAGTTGGCGTTGACTCTGTCACAATCTTGTTGATTCCCCAAAACTGGCAAAAAGGACAAACTACAGAAGCATTATCCCCTCGACGTCTCTATGAACATGCCCAAGTTAGAAGGTGACAGATCGTATGTCTACTGAGTCAGAAGCGTGGGTCAAGATAAAAGAGCCCATCTATGCCAATGGAAAACTTTTCACCAAAAGGACAAAAGTCAGAAGCTGATGTTGACAGATACTGTTTCCCTCCAAACGACTATTTTTGAATTTCAAATAGAAGCTCTGTCCATCCACTACCATAAATACCAAGACATATGCTCCTTGAAAAGTCGACGAAATCCTAAGCTGGTATAAGAGATCAAAACTTTCAAAAGTGTTCATTGAGCAATATTTGCAATACATAATCATTGTAATATTTGTGTTCATCGAAAAGTTATTTAGATCTTCATTGAGTTCTTTGTTAAGAACAATTATTGTTCATAGTACTTTCAAAAGTTCTGTTATTTGTTTCGGTCATAAGCAAGTAGTAAAGAAATAGATGGAGGAGAGATATTGTAAAGGAGGATACTTTACAGAGGCTCTGACTATTGTATAAATGTTTGTTCTCTACCCGTGAAAAAGTACTTTAGAGGATTAAAGCTTAGAAGAAGGTATTCTAAGGACTGGACTTAGACTAGAGGCCAAACCAGTACAAATCTGCTGAGTAACTATTTTCTAACTCTGCCTTTATTGCTTCTGATTATTTACACTCTAACACTTATTCTCTACATATATATATATATATATACATATATTGCCTCTGTTTGATCGTTATTAAAATGCTAAACCTATAATATCATCAAAAGCTCTGTCCAAACAATAGACTACTATAATGCAACATTTGAGATCAGAACCACGTTCAATAGACAATATTTTTCACTGATATGGACTTGCTTCTGATATTAAATCTTGCCTCTGTGCTTTGCAAACAGAAACATGCCAAGTGAGATTAATGAGAAAAAGGTTAAAATGGACCAATAGTTCTATTCACCCCCCCCTTTGGAACTAATACTACATCATAAGGGACCAATAAGTGGTATTAGAGCCTCTATAAATCTCTTATTAAAAGATAACAATATCTTGAGCTCAAGATCCCTAAATGGCTGCTAACAACATAAGAAACCGCCTTGGTAATGAGACCACTCAAATTCTTACAGAGGGTCTATCGATTACCAGACCCCTTTGTTCTTTGGATCTAATTTTACATTATGGAAGAACAGAATAAAAAATTTCATCCAAGCTCAGAGCATGAGCACCTGGTTAGTAATAACCAAAGGCCCTTATGTTCCTACTGAGACAATAGGAGGGACTCAAGTCATTAAGACTGAGGATAAATGGTATGATGATGATTTAAATAAGCTACAAACTAACGCTTCGGCTATAAATATGCTTCGATGCGCTTTAGATGCTGCAAAATACAACAAGATCTCAGGTTGTGAGACAGCCCATAAGATCTAGAACAAGCTGGAGGTGAACTATGAAGGAACCAGCAAGGTAAATGAGTCCAAAGTGAACCAAAATATGAGACTATATAAGCTGTTTGAAATGAAGGATGGAGAAGCCACCTCTGATATGAATGCCAGATTCACCAATATCATAAAAGAGCTCAAAAGACTGGGGAAAGTCTTCTCAGAAGAGAAGCAATTCAAGAAAATCGTTAGAATCCTTCTGAAACATTGGCAATCGAAGAAGACGACCATTAAGGAGGCACATAATTTAATAATATACAAATATGATGAGCTACTAACACATGAAATCTTAATGAAAAAACTTTAAGACTAAAGAGAAGCCAGAAGGTAAGAAAGCACTGCTAATGATGAAGAGATGGCAATGTTCACTCGGAAGATAAAGCGGATGTTCAGAAAGAGTGATCAATATAAGAAGCCATTCAAATGGTCTGGCAGACCCAGAATGGAGCAAAGGGATAGTAAGTTTAGAAAGGAACCCTCCAATCCTATCACATGCATTGAATGTTATCAGCCGAGGCACATCAAGTCCTACTTCCCAACTATGAAAAAGGAGAAGAAGTATGGCAAGAAGGCCATGCATGGTAGCAATGTGGAGCGACAGTGATAAATCATCGTCCTCTGAACACGAAGCTGCTGAAACTACTAACATATGTTTCATGGATGCGGAGACAGAAGAGCAAGTAGCTGCTGAAGACGTTGAAGCTTCCAATGCCTCTGATGATGACCATCAGAATGCTGAGGTAATTTCCCTTCTTGTTTTCCGAAATGAAATGATAAACGCCTTATGTTGATGTCTATACACTTGTAAAGAAGTGTAATAAAAAATTAGGGCACTAGGAAGGAGATGTGATGATATTGAGGAAGTGAAACTCAGAGACATCCGACATCTTCTTTAAGACAACACTGATGTTCTGTTGATGTTTATGTTTGAGGTTCTGTATGAGTATGTGTACGATTGTTCATTTGTGCATGTAGCTTATGAATCATGCATCAAGTATTAGAGGAACATTGTAAAAGGGTCATTGAGCATGTATGAAGCATGTATTAAAAGGTAAATTTAGGCTAATTGCATGTACTGATATGGCTTGCAAATGATAAGATATCACCATACTCTTTTTTATTTGAACATGACCTATGATGATAAGTAAGGAATAAGTTGTCTTGAATAAGTAAGGAATAGACATGCACGAATAAGTTGTCTACCTGTTATAGCATGTTCACTTGAATATACATGTCTACTTGAATACGTTGTCTACTTATTATAGCATGTTCACTTGAATATACATGTCTACTTGAATAAGTTGTCTACTTGTTATAGCATGTTCACTTGAATATACATGTCTACTTGAATAAGTTGTCTACTTGTTATAGTATGTTAGGCATACTCTTAAAGCTGAAAATGTTATGAACTCATCTGGCTCATTTTTATTTGAAATGATAAGTAAGGATTCTGAATGCAATTCGTTTATGAAGCATGTATTAAAGGGAAAATTTAGGCTGATTGCATGTGCTGATATGGCTTGCAAATGATAAGATAGCACCATTCTCTTTTTCATTTGAACATGACCTATGATGATAAGTAAGGAATAAGTTGTATGCTTGTTATAGCATGTTCACTTGAATATACATGTCTGCTTGAATAAGTTGTCTACTTGTTATAGCATGTTAGGCAAACTCCTAAATCTCCATTACTATGTATCATGTCACTTGGCTTGTTATGCTTATGGAAATGTGTTTAATATGGTGATGAAGTTGTATGATTCTAACAACACAAGTTTATGACTAAGCTTGTGGTGACAGTATCATACACTTCATCACCATGCTAACTTCATCATGAACTGTACAATCCAAGTGGCAGGTACATAGTGGTGGCTTTATGATGCTATGAGAACAAGTTTTAGACATACACTAATAAGTTGTCTATTTGTTATAACATGTGAGGCATACTTTTAAAGCTAAAAATGTTATGAAACCATTCAGGATGGTGATGAGATAAGTTTACAATATACCTTCCACTTGGCTTGTTATCTGATTGAAACCATTCAGGATGTTGATGGGTTTTCGATGCTATCAGCATAAGTTATGAACTTGATACTATTTTAACATGAGTTATGCTGATGAAACATATGTTTCATGTAAATTTAGCATGTTATGTGTTATGTGTCTATGCATGAAGCATGTTGGCTTGTTTTATGTTCTGTTTATGAAGTAACTGATTCAGGAATAGACATATGTTTCATATCAATTTAGCATGTTATGTGTTAGAAAGTATAACTGATTCAATTTAATAGACATAAACGAATAAGTTGACTACTTTGTTATAGCATGTTATGATCCACTTGAATATACATATATATGTCTACTTGAATAAGTTGTCTACTTTGTATTGCCTATAAAAAAAAGGATAGCGTGCAAGGGGGGCATTATGATGTGACGTGCGAATAGCGTACAGGGGGGCGTGATGCGCGATTAGAAAGGAGATTTTGATGCTAAAGAAACACTGGAGCTGGATGGATGGAGTGGAGTACTGGAGGGGCATGGAGCCAACATTGAAGATCAGATTGATTACCAAGTACATTTGTAATCAGTAATCATTCTGTTCTTCAAGAATGGCTCTATGCCCATCCAGTAGTCCACACCATCCAGCTCAGTGTTTCTTTGGCATCCAAATCTCCTTTCTTCAAGAATGTGAAGATGGTAAACAAGGATATCGGGATGATGGGGAACCATTAGAGTTAAATGGCGTCGAATACTGGAGGGGCATGGAGCCAATATTGAAGATCAGATTGATTACCAAGTACATTTGTAATCAGTAATCATTCTGTTCTTCAAGATTGGCTCTATGCCCATCCAGTAGTCCACGCCATCTAACTCAATGGTTGCCCAGCATCCAAATTTCCTTGCTATTCGCACATCACGCCCCCCCTTGTACGCTATTCGCACGTCACATCATAATGCCCCCTTGCTTGCTATTTGCACATCATATATCCACTGCATGCTCTTCAGTCCATCTCCTGGCAGTTGCTATGTAACCTGCCCTGTTGCTGATGTATCGTTCAGCAATTCGCTCTCGGCCAGGAAATGGCCCCTCAATGAAGGGATCTACCAGCAGTCCATAAATATTCCACAGCAGCTATAAAATGCATAAATAAATTAAATTAGACCCCAAACATGAGTAGATAAACTAGACCCCAAACATGAATAGATAAATTTACGGGTAAAAAATACATAGATTTACATCTTACCGTGGCAATACTATGGGCAGGGCGATCAAGTAGCTGGGGCATAGAAACATGCCCCAAGGGACCGATATTAGGATGGTAAATTTTGGTCCTGAATATGACCTGCGGACAATAGTAATATCATGAGTGTATTTACAAAGATATGAACAGATTTATGTGTGTTAACAAGTTTATGCATGTTCTTACAACTGGAGGTGTGGAGGGAAAATCGACAGGGAAGTCCATTTGGACTATGAATACACCTCCTTCATAAGGGGTGTTTGGAGGGCCATTCATCACGGCAGTCCATTGCTGCCGATCAGGACCATGTATATTGACAAGCCACCTAGGTGCCTCATATCAGAGTTGGTCAATCTGAAACTCAACATTACGATAGAGGTTCCTTCTATCCATGCTCGAAATAACAAAATGTAAGTATAGTGTTAGGTTACCCTGGGTGACTATTGAGAATTAGTAAACGCTTCCTATTTATAATATGGGTGGGTAAGTGAAGGGTCTCAGAATGGAGAAAGGGTAAAAGGAGATTAATTAGGTCTATCTGTATACGGTATGTAATAAATGAGCATCATCAATTGGTTTTGCAGATATCAAGACTTTGGGGATTCTAGGAGATGATGCCTTAGATATGATTCAGTTCTAGTTGGATTTGGCTTTCCAATCAACACCACCACGCCTCTGACTATATATACAGATTTGGAGATGTACATTAATTGCTTATTTTTTTTTACCCTACATTCATTCAGTTATTTATGTAGTTCAAATGTAAACAGATTATGAGCATTAGTCTCCAGTAAAATTAAAATCATTGATATACAGAAATTCTTGTTCATTTGATAATTATTGTTCATTTCCAGAATCATTCAAAGAAGAAGGCAATGAGTGAAATTTACGTTTAAAAAATATCATCTAAACAACAATAAAAAGTTATTAAATTAAAAGAATCTGTCATCTAAAACAAATCTCTTGACATGATTGATTAAGACCTATGCCATCTGATACAAGTTACTACGACAGAAATTATTATAAAAAATGTCACCGCGAATACCAATATGCCAATTTCCCATATAGACACTTGACATTTTTAATTATTAGTATGTCATGTGATGACATTAAAAGTGATGTTAATAAATAAAAAGATGCATCGTAACAATGTTCTTATGACAGTACGAAACTAGGCTGATGTCATGTATAGTATCTTTAAATGACAGAACCTAACCGTCGTCTGAAGGTGCAATAGACGGCAGCGAGCCCTGTGACAGATTTATATCTCGCGGGACGACGGTTTTTAACCGTCGTCTGAAGGGGGTTTTGGCGTAGTGGTTTGTCATATGTTGTAACTTATCTCCACTCACATCATTCCATGAAATACATAAAAACTGTCTCACCCATAGTTTAGGAATAGTTATAACTGTTACCACACCAATCTAAAGTATTCACCACCTAGATAACGTATAGAACCGAGTAGTTTAATACTTGTGGGTATAAATCTCGTGGATTCGATGTTGGTCCCTTAGTTATGTGAGAATTAGTTCTAGAGGGGGGGGGGGGGGGGTAATGGAACCATTGAGGATTTAAAATTTTTCTCGTTTAAAACATTTTTCACAGCACACTACACACATCACAACTCAGAGTGCAAGGATTGAGGTTCAGAGGCAGCGTTAGTTGATTTCCAACTAAGGTTGCTTCTGTCCTTGATTCGGAAGACAACACTTAGGGGACTTCCAAATTTTGCATATTCAAGATATTACTCTGGTTAGTTTAATGGTTCCAAATTAATAAGCAAGCAAATATATAAGGAGTAAAAGTTAGAAAATGATACTCACCATATTTATCCTGGTTCGGCCTCCTGCATATATCTAGTCCTCGGAATTCATCTTCACTACTGAGCTCTTTCTGATAGAGCACAAACCCTTACAATAGTTGTTGAGCCAATTACAGAGTACCTTCCTTTGTAATCCTACACTCCGAACTATCTAACTCTGTTTGCTAAATACCGAACAAACAGAGCTTCCGAACTATTCTAAAAGAATTGATAAGTTTGTTTTAATCTAAGAACACTTTGAAAGAATTGTAAAGAAAAGATTTACACAAAGAAATATGAAGGTGTGTGTAAAGATGTTCTTGCTTTTGCTTTGCTTTAGAGCTTCAATAGATAATCACTCAGAGCTTTTTGCGTTGAAGATCCCGGTTTCAATTTTGCAAATGAGAGGCTTTTTATAGTTGACATTTGAGGCAGAGATCATTTCGAAATTCAAAATAACCATTGAGAGGGAAAGGTTCGGCTGTCGTTTTCACTCTCTAGAGGCTAGTGCCAACAGCCAATCATCTTCTATCTTTTATCCATTGGTTTATCTGTTGCACCGTTGTCCAGAGTTGGTCGGAGTCAGCCTTCTTGGTCTAACCAAATCTGGCAAAATTTCCAGGTTGACCAAGAGACAAGCCGTCTGTGGTTCTGAAACTTTCCTTATCTGGTATGGGCAATGTCAGTTGTGTGTAGGTCAACTCTGTCTCTGTTAAGCGTCTGTTGATCTTGTCCACCATGGCTTGATTCTTGTCTTCCGGAATGCCTTTGTCTTTGAGATAGCTAGAAGGCTTCTAGATCATTCTATGAGTTGGGCTTAATGCTTTGATTCACAAGCCTTCTTGATATGGGCTTTGATTTAAGCCTTAAGGCCCAATTTAATTTCTTTGAACTATTGCTTATATTAATCAAACACTTCAACAAACACATTAGTATAAATAAATCAACATTTATTTTTAATGTGTTATTAATTATGGAGATATTAATTAAATTTAATATTTTTGTCATAATAAAAAACAATGTGGAAATTGTGTTTCAACATTCGATACCTCTGGACTTAACCAAATTATTACTTGATACGACGAGGTATACTTATCCCTTAGTTGTAGAGTTGGAGTAGTGATCACCTCGAGTGCATCGCTACGCTTTTCTCACATCACACTCCTAATAAATGGGAGATATATCTATGGCCTTTTGTCGAGAATTAACTTGAAATCCTTGCAAGGTGATAGGGTTAAGAGTAGAAATGGAGATTTCACTTAACATATCTATTCAGAATTAATTCTACTTGGACAAGTAAATCAAATGTCTCATTATATGTAACTTGACATATTCTATAGTTATGGATTCGTTTAAGGATATAGCTGATGAAGGATCGAATTATATTGGATCTAATATGGAAAGGTAAACATCAGTATCAACTTGACTTCTTATAGCTCTGGGGAATGTTTACGATTCTGCCTATAACAATCTGCGCACTCATTCCGTTATACATTTAGTTGAAATTAATTTGTTTAAATTCATTCCAGTAAATGTATACGACTGGCAGCGGTAAGAACCTAATGGATCACACAATGGACTTAGACCGGAGGACGGAATGGTAATTTGAGAGTGACCACTAGAGGGCCGAAACATAGTAAGGGGGTTTATTTGATTAATCGATTTATTTGGATAATTGAAATATGATTATAGTGATGGATAAATTAATTATAGGATTATAAATTAATTAAGTATAATGAGATTATATCTCTAGTTAAATTATTATCCTAACATAAATAAGTATTCTAATGGGACTAGAATTAGAATTATTAATTATATTTATATTAGATATAGATAAGATTAATAATTATCCTTATTTATTTAATTAGTAAACATAATGAGATTAGAATCATAATTATCTATTTTAACCTAATGTGATTAGGGTTAGGAATTGAAAACACTATAAATACTCTCCATATGCATAATTTGGCCAACTCAAACAAAGAGGGAGAAAATTCTTCCTGACCCTCACTCGACTAATCACCAATCTAGTTTATTCGTTTCTTTGATCTCGTGTTGATTCCGTTAGAGGCAATATATTTTGGTTGTTATTTGTTGGTTGATAAATTTGTAGTCTTTCGGATTGTTCATGTTCGTGATAGACAGTTGATAATCTATGTGGGCTTTTCGTTTGCAACAGTAGATAGTTCATCAATCAAATGTACATATGTTTAATCATTTTTATATGAAATAACGATTAACAGATCTTAGAAAAGGAAAATAGATAAAAAAAATTATATTTTAGGTGCTTCTATGTTTGTCTATTTTCCTTTAGAAACATTGAACAAATTTTCTCGGATTTTAGTGGGGAAGATCGAAAGCTTAGCCTTAGTCTTTGTACTGATGGGATGAATCTATTTTGAATACTTAGTACCCAATGCAACACCTGGAATGTTCCGTTGACTATCTACAATTTTCCTCCTTGGTTATGTATGAAGCGTAAGTAATTATGTTTTGACTTTTCATCTCTAGACCTAAGCAACCTGGAAACGACATGAATGTATACCTAGCGCCACTAATTGAAGATCTAAAATTCTTATTGGATGAAGGTGTGTCTGTGTTTGATACATGTAGTAAAAAATATTTCACTTTATGTGTGATGATTTTTTATACGATCAATGAATTTCCAACTTATGGAAATTTGTCAGGGTACATTGTGAAGGGAAAGAAGGCCTGCATGATTTGGGAGGATGATATGGAAGCAGCACGTTTATACCATTGTGGGAAACTTGTATACAAGAATCACCATAAGTTTCTCCTCGTAAACCATCCTTTTAGAAGGAAGAGGAAAGCTTTCAATGGAAAAGTGGAGATGAAAATATCTCATCTTCCCTTATAGGCGAGTCATGATTATGAGTGGGTTAAAGACATTAAAATTGAGTTCGATAAGCCTTACAAAATAATTTCAATGGGCGACTACAAGAAGATGTCAATCTTTTGGACAGTCCCATATTGGCAACATTTGGAAGTAAGGTGTTGCCTATATATGATGCATATTGAGAAAAATGTATGTGATGCCATCATTGGGACACTTTTGAACATGCTAGGGAAAATGAAGGATGGAGTGAATGCTATAAAAGATATGGTTGCAATGGGTCGATCTGAGTTGGCACCACAAGAAAAAGGGAAACACTACTATCTTCCTCTGGCCTGCTTCACTTTGTCTAAAACAATGGAAACCCACTTTGTGAGTCTTTGTATGGCTCAAAAGGTACTCACTGGATACTTTTGAAATTAGTTGGAATGAAATCTCATGATTGTCATGTCTTGATGCAACAATTCTTACATGTTGCGATTCGAGGAATATCACCCTCATAAGTGAGGTATACTGTTAGGCATGAAATTGACTAAGTTTAATCATAGTACTTATACAAGAATTGGGGTGTTTTTATGTTATATAGCAAGAATAAAAGGGCTGATTAATGTTTTTTTTAGATAAGCAAAGATAAAAGCCAAACTCGCTGGAAACAGCTTGTTTCGCAACTGCCAAAGAGGAGTAGAGCCTTTCTATGATCCAACGGTCAAACGCCGGATATTCTGATGACGGACAGCGACAGATCAGAGGTGGGTGTGGCAGAGGCAGCAGGTGGAAAAGTGTTTCGGTGGCATTTCCTAAAAGTAACATGAGGACAAGATGTTTCGACCCTTGAGTGTTCAAGGGTCAAAAGGATCCATAATCATTTTCTATTTTGTTTAGTTATAGAGTGTTGACTTATTTCTGTATTGCTTTTGTAAGGGTACTTTGGGGGTACCAGTTTTGGCCCAATCTTTCTCCTTTAAATAGAGGTAGCAAAGGAAAGATAGGGCATGTTCATCATCGGATAAATTATTTAGTTTAGAACAGAAAAGTCACTCTTTAGGCGTTAGAATAGAGCTCCAATGGAGTTTCAAAATGTATCAAGAACTTCTGATTGCTCACTGCTCGATATGAGTGAGTAATCCATTTTGAATAGGCACGGCCAGTCCGGGCCGGTAATGTAAGTTTTATAACTCTTTCAATGAATGTTTAGTATTTTTCCAATGATGTGTTGATGAGGATCTTTACTTCTGTGCTTCGGCATATATGCCTGTGATAGATGAATGTTAGGACACTATTTGCATCTTCACTGATATCTCTATCAATCTCGCAACCTCGAAGCAGACATGTTAGATGGTTGTGTCAAAGGTTTTCTTAATGGAAATGCAGCTTTGATCTTAATGTAAGAAAGAAAGTTCCTTTAGGATGCTATTGGCTCTAGTAAATCTTAGGAACTTAAGAACACATGAAAGTTGACTTAAGTGGGCATTAAAGCTGATACTTTGACTTCATTGGTACTGTCACAAATTCGTTGGAGTGTTGTATGACCTTGCACAACCTGTTCGGCAGTGCCTAGCATGTTCTATCCTTTAAACTGTCTTCTATTTGTAATATCCTTCATAACTTTAGCACGCTTTTGTCTTAGCTGTCCACACTCAAACAATCAATCCTACTAAGACGATACCTTTACACACACACACTCTGTTCAGCAACGATTTTCTCATATCATTTTGATCTCAATTGTGGATACGATACTTGACTTATCACTTTATTACTTGTATCTAGTACACTTGCTAGAGTCACATCTGAGGACAACAAGTTTTTGGCGCCGTTGTCGGGGATTGGAGGCAACAAAATTTATCTGAAATTTCTGTGAAACATGGTGTTTTTAATCTGTTTGCTAAGGCGTGCAGGAAACAAAGAAGTTCTCAACCTGTTTATGCGTAGAGCCGGACCTCCTGTTTTTCCTATCGATCTCGAATTAGAGAGAACGTGTAGACGAAACCGAGCGAGAGCTCGACGTGCTAGACAGAGAGAGAGACAAAGAGAAAGAAGAATGGCTGGAAGAGGACCGGAACACGTTGTTCAGCCTGGTCCTGAAGGAGAAGGAGAAAATAACAACCCTCCTGTTATGCGAATCAGAGACTATTCGAGGCCAACCACAGAGGGACATTCATCTTGTATCGTGTTGCCCAACGAGGGGAACAACATGTTCGAGGTGAAGGGATCCATGATACAGATGATCCAGGCCTTAGTGCAATTTAATGGGTTTCAATCTGAAGATCCAAATGGGCATATTCAAGAATTCATCACGTTGTGCAACACATTCAGATCAAACAGAGGTGTTTCTAACGACGTAATCAGACTAAAGCTGTTTCCTTTTTCCCTAAGGGATAAAGCAAAAAATTGGCTAAGAAATTTACAGCCAGGGACAATCACAAGTTGGGAAGAAATGGCACGAGCTTTTCTGATGAAATATTTCCCACCTCGACAAGCAATAAAACTGAGAAATGAAGTGTCGCGGTTTGTACAAGAAGAGGATGAGTCGCTAGCAGAAGCCTGGGAAAGATACAAAGAGCTATTGAGAAGGGTACCAAATCATGGTATCCCTATGTGGATGCAAGTGCAGAATTTCTATAATGGTGTGACAAACATCTACAAAATCCAGATTGAATCCATAGCCAACGGTAACCCAGAAGATCTTGAGCCACAGGCTTTGTATGATCTTATTGAGAAGGTAGTCAGCACAAGTTACAACTGGCACTCAGCCAGAAGCGAAGGGAAGAAGATGGGAAATGATGATGTTGTGTCAAAATTGACAAGTCAGGTAGAACAGCTTGCTAGACAGCTGGGCAAGATAAATGTGTCTTCGATTCACAACGAACCACCATTCAATGACATTTGCGATTTTTGTGGAGGTCTGATATTTCCATATTTCATAGGTGTTTATTTACATTTTAGCCACTGTTTTTAGCCTTTTACAACTATGTTTGTTTATTGTTTTCGTGTTTTAAGTCAATTTTGTGTTTCCCTTATCTTATGGCATGATTAGTGTTTTTCAGGACTTTTTGGACTTCCTCGGAGCTTTAGGAAGCAATCAGGCATCAACCGAGAGAACGAGGAGCTGAAACGGACCAGGCCGCATGCTGTCTCGCCGAGACAACTTCTGTCTCGCCGAGACAACTTCTGTCTCATCGAGACAGAGCGCGAACCAGCAACGCAAATCCGGCTCTTTTTGTCTAAATTGCCCCTATGAAGACCTGGAAATATCAATTTTCACTCATGTAATTTACCTTTTTGCCCTTGCAGCTATTGTTGGGACTATAAAAGGGAACTAGGTTTTTATCTTTAGGAGTTCTTCTTTTTCTTTTTCTGCTGGAACATCTTTTTGAGCAGCCATTGTTATAGAAAATCATACTTTTGGAAGCTAGTTTTGTGGCTCATTTTATAACAATTGATAACTTTCAATCGAAGATTCGGCGACGATCACATGATCACTAGAGTGACAGTCTAGTTCTCTTCTCCTTTGTACTCTCCTATTGATTTTCAATATAATTATGGATTTCATTTTTATCATTGTGATTGTGTTAAATTATATATCCATGAGCTAATCTCCATCCAATCTGGGATGGAGGTGAATTTGGTGTGAATGATTATATTTAGGTTTGGAGTTAAGGCCTGATTTGACTGTCAATTGTAAACTGATTGTCTGTACTTAATGTCTTTATCCGAGAGGAAATAGAATTCTAGATAGATTTGAGACCGAGAGGAGAGAATCTAGTCCGAACCCGTACAGTCAGACCTCGCTAGGACACTAGGAGTGCGGTTTTTACTCGGGCTACGGCTTAGGGTTCAACCAAATAGAACTTTATAATGCTTCACATGTTAGAGAACATATTGCCTAACCAAGCTATTGTTTGAACATATGTGAATAGAGGTCTTAGAATACTGATCACATTCATACCTTTTCTAGAATGGTTGTCGTTACAATTCGACATGATTTAATAACTCTTAACTCTCAACCTAAATATATGATTTAGCCAAAGGATCCGAAACCCCAGATTTCTCATCCATTTATCCCATCATTTGTTATCCTTAGTATTGATTTTCCATTCTTTATAATTAATTGCGTATTCAGTTAATGCCAAATTCGTCCAATTTTTGTTTGTCTTGACACTTTGACGTTTGATTAGACTTAGTGGCTCTGCATTCCTGTCTCTCTGTGGGTTCGACCTGTGCTTGCACACTTTATTACTTGTTGCGATAGGTTTATGCTTGACCTTAATTTTGCTATATATCCAAAGAGCATCAAGTTTTTGGCGCCGTTGCCGGGGAGGCACGCGAGTGCACATTAAGTCAAAAAAATTGAAATTTGATCTTGACGTTTAATTTATTGTTGCTTTTATTTCTTGTTAGTTTATGCACCGATGTTCTCGAAGTTATTCACCTTTGCGTTTTGACCCTGACATTGACAAAACTACGCGCAGGTTAAAAAAGGAACGCAGACAGCAGGTTAGGTTGGAAGAAATTGATAACCCCCTTGAGGAAGAAGCCCCTCAATCGGAGGAGATGGCTGACCCACCTTCTATTATGGAATTTCTCAAGGCCACAAGGCCTGCAGCCACCTCTAGCTTGGTGCAACCCACCATTGCGGCAGCTTCCTTTGAGATCAAACCAGCAATGATCCAAATGATCCAAAATTCGGGACAATTCGGTGGAGAATATCACGAGGACCCTAATGCCCACTTGAACAAATTCACCCTTTATTGTAGCACTTTCAAGTATAACAATGTTACTGCTGAAGATGTTTATATGACATTGTTTCGTTTTTCCTTGAAGGATGAAGCAGCAGATTGGCTCACCTCATTGGAGCCGGGATCCCTAGCATATTGGGACAGCACGGTCAGTGAATTCCTAGCCAAGTATTTTCCGCCGTCCAAGACAGCCCAATTCAAGAGCGATATTAACTGTTTCAAACAGTTTGAGAGCGAAAATCTGCACTTGGCTTGGGAACGATTCCAAAAACTCCTACGGAAGTGCCCACATCATGGGTTTGAAAAGCACCATTTGGTACAACTCTTTTACTCTGGTATTTTCTCTGCTAACAGAGCTTCTTTGGATGCAGCTGCAGGTGGTAACTTATTCAGTAAGACTGCTGCAGTCGCTTATAGCCTTGTGTAGGAGCTAGCAGAGCGTAGTGCGCACTGGCAGATAGAGAAGCCAACTCCAATGAGGGGTGTATTTGCTGTGGAGGCCCCGTCATCAAAATCAGTAGGAACATCAGAGTCGGATTCTCAGGTAGCAGCTCTGGCGGAAAATCTTGATCTTGTCTTGGCTGAAATGAAAAAGTCTGAACCAACACCCGCACCGGTCTTCAAATGTGAAATCTGTGTGGGAGAGCACAGAAGCACAGAATGCCCCATAGTGCTAGAGCAAGTCAATTATATGTAACATAATGGCCCTTACCAGAACAATTACAACCCCGCCTGGAGACAAAATCACCCGGGATTCAGTTGGTCCAACAATCAAGCAGCTTTAGGCCCACCTGGATTTCAGAACTCCAATCAAGGAACATCTTCGGCACCACCTCAGCAAAATCAGAACCAATACCAAAAGAAGAAAGACACTCTGGAAGACAAGGTGGACGCCATGATAAAAGTGTTGGGAGCAATAGATGGGAGAGTCTCAGGAATGGAAACTCGCATGGTCCAGAATGAAGCTCACACGAAGCAGTTAGAGACGCAGTTGGGCCAAATGGCGAGAAATAACTCTGAACGTCCTGTGGGACAACTACCCCCAAACAGTGAGCAAAATCCGAAGGAAAGGGTCCATGCCATCCAACTTAGAAGTGGCAATCAGGTAAGAAGCGGACTAGGAGACTCGGTCGACGAAATTGCGACTCCACCCGAGTTGTCTCGGCGAGACACCATAGTGTCTCGACGAGACAACCCGCCGTTGGAGGCGTCTCGGCAAGACACTATAGTGTCTCGGCGAGACGCCCCCTCTGGGTCGCACCTCACCGACAAAAGTCCCCCAGTCGCTCCCGCTCCAGACCAGGTAAGTATCTCTAACCCTAAACTATTTGCAGACCCAAATGTTCAGCCTACCAAGGTACCCCTACCTTATCCAAGTCGCAAGACTAAATTAGATAAGGAATATGCAAAAAATTTAAATGTGTTTAAGAAAATTGAAATCAATCTTCCTTTTCTTGAACTAATTGAAAACATGCCTATTTATGGGAAATTCCTTAAGGAACTAATCACAAAAAAACGGAAGTTAGGGGACCATGAGACCGTAATGTTGAGCCAGGAATGCTCTGCCATGTTAAGCACAAATTTGCCCAAAAAATCTAAAGATCCTAGCAGCTTTAGCATTCCTTGCACCATAGGTAGTACACATTTCAAGTATGCACTTTGTGATCTGGGTGCCAGTATTAATTTGATGCCACTCTCTATATACAGGAAATTGGGAATGGGAGATCCGAGTCCAACTTCAGTGAGTATTCAACTGGCAGATCGTTCCATACGGAGGCCGACCGGAATTGTTGAGGACTTACTCGTGAAAGTTGGCAAGTTCATCTTCCCTGCAGACTTTGTAATCCTAGACATTGAGGAGGATGATCAGGTACCCATCATCTTGGGAAGACCGTTCCTAGCAACAGGAAGGACACTGATCGACGTGGAAGAAGGAAAGCTATTCCTTCGACTACACGATGAGAAAGTGGAATTCAGCGTTGTGAAATCAATGAAGTATCCGGTAGACACTTCTTCTTGTAATTTTATTTGTACTAATGATGTCATTGTTGAAGATGTCTTCCAGGAAGATCAGGAACAAAGTCTAACACCTGCTGAGATCACTGTGCCAGAAAGTGAACTTATCAAATTAAGTGAGTCAGAAGCGGAAAAGTGTTATTGGATTCGACACGTTGAGGAATTAGTAAGTAATTCTGGTTCCATTCCAAAACCCTCCATTGAAGAGCCGCCGACCCTTGACCTTAAACCCTTGCATGTTCACCTTAAGTATGCGTTTCTACAACCACCTATGTCCTTGCCTGTAATTGTTTCTTCTGAGCTGACCAGGGATATGGAGGAACAGTTAATTACTGTTCTACGCACACATAAGAGAGCTTTTGGATGGCAGATGGCAGACATACAAGGAATTAACCCTTCCTTGTGTACCCACAGGATTTACATGGAGGACGAGATTAAACCAACTGTTCAACCACAGCGACGATTGAACCCCAAAATGAAGGAAGTGGTGAAGGCTGAAGTGATCAAGCTCTTAGATGCAGGTATAATTTTTCCCATTTCTGACAGTCCGTGGGTCAGTCCTGTGCAGGTGGTTCCAAAAAAAGGCGGAACTACAGTGATGTTGAATGAGAAAAACGAACTGATCCCTGTGAGGAAGGTGACTGGTTGGCGTATGTGCATAGACTACAGGAAGCTGAATGACGCCACAAGGAAAGACCACTTCCCACTTCCATTCATAGATCAGATGTTAGAGCGAATGTCAGGTTGTTGGAAATAGGGCTAAGGTATAGCAGCGGAAATATAAAAATTTTAGCCTACTTCCTTTTAACCATAGGATCCGTTAATCGTTATTTCATATAAAGAGGGATAAGAAGATATACCTTTCGATGATCAATCTACCGTTGCAAACGAAGTGCCCACAACTTCAAAGGAGATGTAAACTGTTTACCAATCTGCCCCTATTCGAAACAGACCTTCCAGACCTCCGAACGACAATCCCTTCGGTGGAAACGTAGAAGAATATGTCTAGAAGCTACTGTCCAAACATCGCGACGATCCGACGGTTCAATCTCCAGGAATCCTCGAAATAGTGAACTGACCTGATGTAGGCGAAGAAAAACGAATTTCTCCCTTTTGATTGTTTTTCTTCTTTCGTGAACACGGTGAGGTTAAATTAGAATCAACCCTTATGAGATGTAACCAAAATAGATTACCTCTAATTAACCAACACAAGATCAAGGAGAAAGAGGGATGAATTAGATTAATCAATCGATGGAATGCCGAATGAATTCTTGTCCACGAACTTGGGGATGAGAATTCTTTCTTTCTCTCTCCAGAAGCAATTTCGAAAATCACTTGTAGGGGGGAGGAATTAGTGTGTCGAAATTCATTAGGGTAGGGGTATATATATTAGGTTGTATCTAAACCTAGTTAGATAGGAATATGTCACTTAATAGGAATCCAATTCAGAATAGGATTTCTAATTATTATCTTACTATATGTCTAATATAATTAGGATAATAATAAGTAACCTAGTTAGATAATAATAGGAGCATATTAATCTAATTAAAACTCCTACTTTAATTATCTCTTAATTAATTTAATTCATAATCCTAATCAAATTAGGATTAGTGGAATAAATTAATTCCTTCCCTAATCATATATATAAATTTCGACCCCCTATCCATGTGGGCCTTACTGGGCTCAATTGGGCTTCCATCTATTAATCAGATCCATCTCTCTTTTGTTTCCAAGTCTTATGTGTGATCCATTAGGTCCTTACTACTTCTGGCCGTATGCAACTATTAAATTAATTTCTTCAAGAATTATATTTAATCCTTGCATAACGGAATGATGAACAGAGCATGTTATCGGCATGTCCATAATCATTCCCCCAGAGTCCGTTAAGAAGACAGGTTGATTCTGCCGTTAACCCTTCCGTATTAGTTACGGTATAATACGATCCTTTATCAACTACATCCTTGAACTGAATCTTATGACTATGGGTAATGTCAAGTCACATATAGCGAGACGTTCATTTTACTTGTTATTGGCCGAGTCAACTCAAAAGATAGGTTAAGTGAAATCCGAATTTCTACTCTTAAGCTATCACCTTGCAAGGGTTTAGAGTCGAGTCTTCCACAAGCGATCCTTGGATGTATCTCCCATTCATCGGGAGTGATAAATGCTCAATCCAATTTATAACTACCCTGACATTACCTCCTGTGACACCCAACCTTTGCAGTTCACACCCCAGAGTCATCTCTGTTAAGGATCGTGGGACCACGCGATCAAAGTCTCACATTCAGTAATTCAGGATGACCAATTAACATTCCTTTGAGTCTGAGGATTAGTTATACCTATTAATACCAATGAGATGAACAGGTGACAAGGATGAATCTACCCATCCTGTTATCTCAAGTCGGATCCCCAATCCTAATGAACAACGTTTCACCGGATCTATGTAACTGTCCAGATATCTATATATGTGAAGCTTGTGAGATCAGCTTTCTGTCGGACAGAAGACATTGTTACATACAAGTCTCAACTGTGATATATCAATCCTAAATATATCACTTGACTTGGGGTGGTTTTAAGTTTATTAGTTTATTATAAAGTTTTGTCTCACTTCATGCTTGTATGAACACTTTATAATCACTTTAAACAAACTTACGGATTTCCTTTTATTAGACTTTATTTAGTGCTTAAAAGGGATTGCCTTTATATAGTTATAAAACATATATCTCATTAAAACAAATGATATAAAGAACAATTCATTTACAATAAGTTTGTATCCTGCAACAATTGACTATAGGACACAAAACCCCAACACAGGTAAGTGTTTTTATTGCACTGTAGATGGTTATTCGGGCTATATGCAAATACCGGTCGATCTGAAAGATCAGGAAAAGACCACTTTTACATGCCCCTACGGGACCTTTGCATACAGACGAATGCCATTTGGCCTGTGCAACGCACCCGCCACATTCCAAAGATGCATGACAGCAATCTTTAGTGACATGGTTGAGCAGTTCATGGAGATATTCATGGATGACTTTTCCATATTTGGACCTACTTTTGAAAGTTGTCTGAAAAGACTAGAGTTGATGTTGCAACGTTGTGAGGACACTAGCCTAGTTCTTAACTGGGAGAAGTGTCAATTTATGGTCAAAGAGTGCATAGTGTTAGGACATAGAGTGTCCGAAAGGGGGATAGAGGTCGACCCTGCAAAAATCGAAGTAATAGATAATTTACCTCCCCCTTGTAATGTTAAAGCAGTTAGGAGTTTCCTGGGACATGCAGGATTTTATAGGAGGTTTGTTAAAGATTTTTCAAAAATTTCTAGGCCTTTAACTCAATTGCTTTTGAAAGATGCTGACTTTGTTTTCACCACTGAATGCTTAAACGCCTTCAATGAACTTAAAGAGAAATTGGTAAAAGCTCCCATTATGGTTAGTCCAGATTGGGACAAGCCGTTTGAGCTAATGTGTGATGCGAGCGATACAGCTGTAGGTGCATGCTTGGGTCAAAAGAAAGATAAAATTTGTCAACCTATTTGTTACGCTAGTAAGACTTTAAATGAAGCTCAGGTGAATTACACCACCACAGAGAAAGAATTGCTAGCTATCATTTTTGCTTTAGACAAGTTTAGGTCTTATCTTGTGCTTTCTAAGATTATTGTGTATACTGACCATGCTGCCTTGAAGTATTTGTTTTCTAAACAGGACGCAAAGCCTAGACTCATTCGTTGGATACTGCTGCTCCAGGAATTCGATTTAGAAATAAGGGACAAGAAAGGAGTCGAGAATGTGGTAGCTGACCACCTATCCCGCTTGGAGAACAAAGAGGACGAGATGATCCTCTCTGAGGACAATGTCAGGCACCACTCCTAGTTCTGTAATGAACTTTCTAATCCAAACCGCTTCCTTTGCCGCTTCCGCAGCAGCGATGTACTCTGACTCGGTCGTAGAGAAAGCCACGCTTCCCTGCTTGGAACTCTTCCAACTGACCGCGCCCCCATTCAAGATAAACAGGTATCCTGATTGGGATTTAAAATCATTCTCATCTGTGAGATGACTAGCGTCTGAAAATCCTTCAATTTTCAGATCTCCTTCTCCGTACACTAGGAACATATCTTTAGTCCTTCTCAAGTACTTAAGAATGTTCTTGACGGTAATCCAATGCTCGTCTCCCGGATTCCCTTGGTAACGACTCGTTACTGATAACGCGAACGCTACGTCAGGTCTAGTGCATAGCATAGCATACATAATCGAACCGATCGCGCTGGCATACGGGACTACAGCCATGCGTCGTTTGTCATCATCAGTTTTAGGACATTGATGATTGTTTAACTTCACTCCATGCACCATGGGTAAGTTACCTCGTTTCGATTCAAGCATGCTAAACCGATTTAGCACCTTTTCAATGTATGTAGCCTGTGAAAGACCAAGCAGTCTACGCGATCTATCTCTATAGATCTTTATACTAAGTATATAGGCTGCTTCACCAAGGTCTTTCATTGAGAAGTTACCGGATAACCAAACTTTTACCGATTGTAATAGAGCAATGTCATTTCCTATTAATAGTATATCGTCCACATATAGTATGAGAAATGCTATAGAGCTCCCACTTGCTTTCTTGTAAATGCAAGCTTCCTCGCAATTTTGTTCGAAACCAAATTGTTTTATGGTTTCGTCAAAACGCTTATTCCAGCTTCTAGATGCTTGCTTGAGTCCATAAATGGATCTCTGAAGTTTGCAAACTTTATTTGCATCCTTTGATATGAAACCTTCAGGTTGCATCATGTATACATCCTCAAGCAGGTTTCCGTTTAGGAAAGCTGTTTTCACATCCATTTGCCAAATCTCATAATCAAAATGAGCGGCAATTGCAAGCATGATTCTGATTGATTTGGACATAGCAACGGGAGAGAAGGTTTCGTCATAATCAACGCCTTGTTTTTGACGATATCCTTTCGCTACCAACCTAGCTTTGTAGGTGCTAACCTTTCCATCCATGTCAGTCTTCCTTTTGAAGATCCACCTGCACCCAATGGGTTTTATCCCCTCGGGTGGATCAACCAAAGTCCACACTTGGTTAGTATACATGGAATCCATTTCAGAATCCATGGCCTCAAGCCATGCTTTAGAATCTGGACTAGTAAGAGCCTCTTCGTAGTTTTCGGGTTCGTCGTCTAACACGGGAACCTCGTCATCATCTCCCACTAGAAAACCATATCTAACTGGGAGTTCACGAACTCTTCGTGATCTACGAATAGGTGACACTGGAGTCTCATCTAATGGGACTTCTTCGGGTACTTCAACCGCTTCTGTTGTTTCAGCCGGCGTCTCTTCCTCTTGAACTTCGGCGAGTTCAATCACGCTTCCCTTTTGTGTTTCTTTGAGAAACTCTTTCTCTAAGAAGGTTGCGTATCTGGATACTATTACTTTCTGATCATCTGGATGATAGAAGTAATACCCTACGGTCTCTTTGGGATATCCAATGAAGAAACATTTATCAGATTTAGAATCTAATTTATCGGACGCAATGCGTTTGACATATGCCGAACAACCCCATACTCTCATAAATGAGAACATAGGTTTCCTACCAACGAACAATTCATACGGTGTGGAACTAGCGGATTTAGTTGGTACTCGATTTAGGGTGAAGAGGGCAGTTTCTAAGGCATAGCCCCAGAACATCTTTGGAAGTAAGGCCATGCTCATCATGGACCGCACCATATCTAATAGGGTATGGTTTCTCCTCTCGGATACACCATTGTGTTGTGGTGTATAGGGAGGTGTCCATTGCGAGCATATCCCACATTCAGTTAGATAATTCAGAAAATTATCAGAAAGATATTCGCCACCTTGATCGGATCGAAGCGTCTTTATTTTCTTTCCTAATTGATTTTCTACTTCATTCTTGAAGCATTTGAACTTGTCAAAGGCTTCTGATTTGTGCCTCATCAAGTAGATATAACCATAGCGAGTATGGTCATCTATGAAGCTAATGAAGTATCTGAATCCTCCTCTTGCTTGGACTGACATAGGACCGCATACATCTGAATGAATGAGTCCTAGAGTGTCTGATACACGCTCACCTTTATTGCTAAAGGGTGTCTTTGTCATTTTACCTTTTAAACATTATTCGCATGTTTCCAATGATTCAGAATCGAGTGGATCTATAAGCCCATCTGAATGTAGCTTTTAGTATGCGTCTCTTGTTTATATGACAATCCCACAAGCAAGTTGAATTATCTAGCTTATGTCTTTTGGTATCAATTGCGAAAACAGAAATCTAACACATAAATCCCATTTTGTGATATTCCTGGAAAATAGAAAATCCTATCTCTATAAAAATCGCAATGTTTGTTCTTTATCGAAATATAGAACATACCAGATGTTGGAGTACCGGCCTTTTCCCTTCTTAAGGGTAGCTAGGTACACCAAACAGTTTCCTTTCCAATGCCTTTCTTCACCACAGAAGTGGCACTCTCCTTTGGGCTTCTTAACTTACTTTCCCTTGGACACATCTTTCTTACCTTTCTTGGGATGTTTAGGATTGGGAAAATTCTCTTTCCTTTTCTATGATCCCTCTATGACAATAGCCGGTATTGCCTTGTCTTTCTGAATATTGGGCTCAACTGACTTGAGCATATTTGCAAGCTCTTCAAGAGAGGTTTGCAAGTCATTCATCTGATAGTTCATGATGAACTATGAATAACTCTTTGGGAGGGATTGAAGAATTAAGTTTACACTTATTTCGTTATCCATCACGAATCCAATACTAGAAAGTTTGGTAATATAGCCAATCATCTTGACACAATGTGTCATGATTGATGTGCCCTCTTGCATCCTGCAATGATATAACCATTTGGATATCTCGTAGCGTTTGCACCTGGTTTGTTTCCCAAACAATTTCTTTAGGCGCATGATGATGGAACAGGCATAGTTGCCTTTGTAATTCCGATGTCATCGATGCAAGTATGATGCATCCGACATGATCGTCATCAGCCTTGTGCTTCTTGTAAGCATCGATTCCCTCGATGGGAGCATCATCCTCAGGGATAGGGGGTATCGATGTATCAAATACATACTCTATTTTATCGAACTTCAAAACAATTTTGAGGTTGCGATACCAGTCGGTGAAGTTTGAACTATTCAACTTGTTATCGGTAAATGTATTTTGCAGATTGGTGTTAGTCATGATTTTAAGAGTGTTTCATTAAACTGAGTGTGAGAAAGAGTAAACGTATGTTATTCATTTGTTCTAAAGTATAACAATATAAAATTATAGGCCTTTTAATTTATTTCAGATTGCTCCCACTATTTTGCCAAATTAATAACCCTCCATATTAATTCGAAGAATTTCACAAATCCTTTAGTGAGCTAGGATCCTAACTCCTGAGATTTCGCCTTAACTTTAGCCAACAAACTAGTCTCATTCGTTAGGTAGATTCATTCAATCAATCACATCTCGAATGTGACTCCTAGGTTATTGGGTTACTAACCACATTAGTAACTAATATGTCATTCATATTAATCCCAACCATTTTGCCCATTAGTGTATGAACAACATGACTTTTGCCAACCAATTGTCATACTCTAATTTAAGTATTACCCCATATTCATGAAAGAACTATTTTCGATAATCCAGGTGTTACCATAAGACCCCGAGCTTGACTTTTGCCAACAACCCAAAAGCCCCCAGTACTGCCGGCTGAATTATAATATTAGGGAGGGGCAACCGATTTTAATAACTTATTTATTTACTTAACTTTTTAATGAGGGATTTTTATTTAAGTCTCATAATCTAACTTAGTCTTGATTTGCTTTAGCATACATCAGACATACATTCACACATACATTGGCGTTATGGACATATCATCTAAATTATTCCGTCGAGCCAGAGACGGAATAAAAAGGGCAAACCTAAGGAAATACTAACTATTACATATTTCTCTTTAGGTCCTCCGTCTTCTCCATGGCGCCTTGAAATTACATATTAATTTCTATACTACTAAAAGAAAACTTCAATTGAATTGAAGGGAATCAGATGAGAGGAGAAATTACAATAGATAGTAGAAAGGCAGGACGCGCAGGCCCTATTTCAAAAATACCAAAAGACTAAAAGAGGGTCCAAATATGTCCATAACTCCAAACATGCAAAGACTCAATTAAATAAATTTAATTGGTTGATTACATAACTGTCTTATGTAATATTTAGGTTAATCACATTAACTTATCAAATTAACTTTCATCCAATTTTACTTCTAATCGTTTTATATCTTTATATTAATTCTTAGATTAATATAACCATACAAAACGTTGATTATGCATGTCCCAATTATTTTGATTTCAATTCATTTAACGCTTTGATTTACAACTTGGTAAAAATAAACTTTTAAACGAATTTTCATTCGATAATCAAAACAGAAAACTATTAATTTCCGAAACATGTATATATATTTTATATTCAAAACTAATTTTAAACACATATATATCAGATTTTCAAAACGGTTGAAAAGCGATTTTCAGAAATAGGAAAAACTACAATAGATTTCCGTTTTATCTTTAGAATCAATAAAACTAATTTTATTAATCTAACCATAAAACTAATAGATTTTGTTATAATGATTATCAACCGAAATAATTAGGAACATAAGCATAATCAGTTTTAATTAACAATTAATCAAAACTTTATTTATCTTTAGAATTAATCAATCAATACTATTTGTCAATTAATCCTAACCATAAATATTTATTCAATCCTATTGAAAACTTCTATATTTTCATATATGAAATAACGGATTTAACGATGGCTCTGATACCACTGTTGGAAATAGGGCTAAGGTATAGCAGCGGAAATATAAAAATTTTAGCCTACTTCCTTTTAACCATAGGATCCATTAATCGTTATTTCATATAAAGAGGGATAAGAAGATATACCTTTCGATGATCAATCTACCGTTGCAAACGAAGTGCCCACAACTTCAAAGGAGATGTAAACTGTTTACCAATCTGCCCCTATTCGAAACAGACCTTCCAGACCTCCGAACGACAATCCCTTCGGTGGAAACGTAGAAGAATATGTCTAGAAGCTACTGTCCAAAAATCGCGACGATCCGACGGTTCAATCTCCGGGAATCCTCGAAATAGTGAACTGACCTGAATCAAGAACCACCGGAGATACCAACTATGCCGGTGTCGAAACCAGAATTGAAACCATTGCCTGCACACCTCGAGTATGCTTTTCTTGAACCACCCAGCGGAAGTCCAATCATCATATCCTCGAAGTTAACTCCTGATCAAAAGGTGCAACTCATAGCGGTATTGCGAAGAAACAAGGATGCAATCGTATGGAAAATTGATGACATCAAAGGGATCAGTCCAGCAGTCTATGTTCACAGAATCTTGATGGAAAAGGAGCACAAACCATCTGTCCAGCCGCAACGCAGACTAAATCCCCACATGAAGGAGGTTGTGCGAAAAGAAGTGATCAAGCTTCTTAATGCTGGCATTATTTACCCAATCTCTGATAGTGTGTGGACCAGTCCTGTTCACGTTGTGCCAAAGAAGGGAGGAACAACCGTAGTTCTCAACGAGAAAGACGAGTTGGTGCCCATAAGAACAATAACTGGATGGCGTGTTTGTGTTGATTACAGAAAGCTCAACGAAGCCACAAGGAAGGATCATTTCCCTTTGCCCTTCATTGATCAGATGTTAGAGCGGTTAGCAGGATATGCCTTCTATTGTTTTCTCGACGGTTATTCAGGATACAACCAGATCGCAATTCATAGTGAGGATCAAGAGAAGACAACGTTCACATGTCCGTATGGGACTTATGCTTACAGAAGAATGCCGTTCGGGCTGTGCAACGCTCCAGCCACTTTCCAAAGGTGTATAATGTCCATTTTTCATTACATGGTGGAGCGGAACGTAGAAATATTCATGGACGACTTCTCTGTTTATGGAAACTCTTTTGATAGCTGTCTAAACAACCTCGAAGCCGTGCTTGTGCGTTGCAAGGAGACATATTTTGTCTTGAATTGGGAGAAATGCCACTTCATGGTTACAGGCGAAATTGTTCTCGGGCATAAAATTTCTGAAAAAGGGATGGAAGTGGACAAATCGAAGGTGGAAGTAATCGAAAAGCTGGCTGTTCCGGCCAATGTAAAAGATATGCGAAGTTTTTTGGGACACGCAGGGTTTTACCGCAGGTTTATTAAAGATTTTTCAAAGATTGTGCTACCCTTGTCAGCATTACTTCATAAGGAAGCGGAATTTTCTTTTGATGCAAACTGTTTGAAGGCGTTTGAACTTTTAAAGAGCAAGCTGATCAACTCGCCCATACTGGAAGGACCCGACTGGGAGCAACCTTTTGAGATGATGTGCGACACAAGCGATACTTGTGTGGGAGCCGTTCTTGGACAAAGGATGGAGAAAAAGTGTAGGCCAATTTACTATGCAAGCAAGACGCTAAACGAGGCCCAGCAGAATTACACCACTACAGAGAAGGAACTTCTTGCAGTTGTGTATGCCTTCGATAAATTTCGACCTTACTTGGTGTTATCCAAAGTAGTTGTGCACACAGACCACGCTGCGCTACGCTACTTGTTCGTGAAAAAGGATGCTAAGCCGAGGTTAATCCGCTGGCTATTGTTGCTTCAAGAGTTTGATCTCGAGATTAAGGATAAAAAGGGAACTGAAAATTTCGCGGCTGATCATTTGTCAAGGATTTCTCACCGAGGCAGCCAGGAACAACCAGAGATTTTGGAAAGATTTCCAGACGAGCATCTATATGCCGCACAGCCTGCGCCGTGGTTTGCCGATATTGCTAATTACCTTACGAGTTCGCTCTGAAGGAAAATAGGCTAACGTATAGCAGCGGAAATATAAAATTTTAACCTATTTCCATTAACCCCAAGATCCGTTAACCGTTATTTCATACAAAGAGGGATAAGAAGAAATACCTTTTAGATGTTCTATCTACTGTTGCAAACGAAGTGCCCACAACTCTTACTCCGAGTTCCCGAGCACAAAACAAAACAACAGAAGATCAAGTTAGAATCAACCGTTTATTAACAACCAAAGTAGATTGTCTCTAATTAATCAACACAAGATCAAGGAGAAAGAGAAAGAGATGAAAATCAATTGAACGGAAGGAAGCGGTGGAAAATCTCGTCCTCGAGCTAGGGGTCGAAATTCTCTCTCTTCTTCTAAGGGTTGGAATTCGAAATTCTCTCTCTTGAATGCTAGGGCTAGATTTCGAAAATCTACATAGGGGGGTATTTATAATCTTTCTTGTATCTAATCCTTAGTTAGATAGAATTAGGTTTATTGAATAAGAATTCAATTCGGAATAGAATTCTTAAATATTATCTATTAATATATCTAAATATAAAAGATAATAAGAATAACCTTATTGGATAATAATAGGAGTAATATAATCTAATTAAAACTCCTAACTTATTTATCCTTTAATTAATTTAATTCATAATCCTAATCTAATTAGGATTAATAAAATCAAACTAATTATTTATGTATCTACATACATAAATCGCCCCCCTTGAGTAATTGGGCCTTATTGGGCTCAATTGGGCTTCCGTCAATTAATTAGCATCTGTCTCTCTTTTGGGTTCCAAGTCTTATGTGTGACCCATTAGGTTCTTATTGCTACTAGCCGTATGCAACTTATTAAATTAATTTTCAAAGAATTATATTTAATCTTTGCATAACGGAATGATGTACAAAGTATGTGATTAGCAAGTCCGTAATCATTCCCCTAGAGCTATAAGAAGACAGGTTCATTCTGTCGTTGACCTTTCCGTATTAGTTACGGTATAATTCGATCCTTTATCAACTACGTCCTTGAACTGAATCTTATGACTATGGGTAATGTCAAGTCACATATAGCGAGACGTTCGTTTTACTTGTTCTGGCCGAGTCAACTCCAATTAGATAGGTTAAGAGAAATCTCATTTCAATCTTAAGATATCACCTTGTAAGGATTTAGAGTCAAGACTTCCACAAGCGATCCATGGACATATCTCCCATTTATCGGGAGTGATAAATGCTCAATCCAATGTATAACGATCCCGCGATCACTTCCTGTGATACCCAACGTCTGCTGTTCACACCCCAAAGTCATCTCTGTTAAGGATCGTGTTACAACAGAGTCAAAGCGTCACATTCCGTAATCCAGAATACCAATTAACATTCCTTTGAGTCTGAGGATTATTTATACCTATTAATACCAATGAGATGAACAGGTGACAAGGAAGAATCTACCCATCCTGTTATCTCAAGTCGGGTCCCCAATCCTAATGAACTACTTTTCATCGGATCCATGTAACTGTCCAGATATCTATATATATGAAGCTTGTGAGATCAGCTTTCTGTCGGACAGAAGACATTGTTACATGCAAGTCTCAATAGTGATATGTCAATCCTAAACATATTACTTGACTTGGGGTGGTTTTAAGTTTGTTAGTTTATTATAAAGTTTCGTCTCACTTCATGCTTGTATGAACACTTTATAATCACTTTAAACAAACTTACGGATTTCCTTTTATTAGACTTTATTTAGTGCTTAAAAGGGATTGCCTTTATATAGTTATAAATCATATATCTCATTAAAACAAATGATATAAAGAACACTTCATTTACATTAAGTTTGTATCCTAGAACAATTGTCTATAGGACACTAAACCCCAACATACTCCCACTTGGACTAAATCCAATTGTTTCTATAACTTATCCCAGTAGAAGTTAGATGACGATCATGTACTTTCTAGGTTAAGGGCTTTGTCAACAGATCTGCAATGTTGTCCTTTGTAGGTACTCTTTCTATTCTCACATCTCCTCTTGCCACAATTTCTCTTATAATGTGGTATCGCTTTAGGTAATGCTTGGATGCATTATGAGACCGTGGTTCCTTTGCTTGCGCAATGGCTCCATTGTTATCACAGTACAGTGTAATGGGATTTACAATGTCATGCACCACACCAAGTTCAGTAATGAACTTTCTAATCCAAACTTCTTCCTTTGCTGCTTTCGCAGCAGCGATATACTCTGACTCGGTCGTAGAGAAAGCTACGCTTCCTTTCTTGGAACTCTTCCAGCTGACCGCGCCCCCATTCAGGATAAACATGTATCATGATTGGGATTTAAAATCATTCTCATCTGTGAGATGACTTGCATCTGAAAATCCTTCTATTTTCAGATCCCCTTCTCTGTACACTAGGAACATATCTTTAGTTCTTCTCAAGTACTTAAGAATGTTTTTGACGGCAATCCAGTGCTCGTCTCTCGGATTTCCTTGGTAACGACTCGTTATACTTAACGCGAACGCTACGTCAGGTCTAGTGCATAGCATAGCATACATAATCGAACCGATTGCGCTGGCGTACGGGACTACAGCCATGCGCTTCTTATCATCATCGGTTTTAGGACATTGATGATTGTTTAACTTTACTCCATGTAGTATGGGTAAGTTACCTCGTTTCGATTCTAGCATGCTAAACCGCTTTAGCACCTTTTCGATGTATGTAGCCTGTGAAAGACCAAGCAGTCTTCGTGATCTATCTCTGTAGATCTTTATACCAAGTATATAAGCTGCTTCACTGAGGTCTTTCATTGAGAAGTTACCAGATAACCAAACTTTTACCGACTGTAGTAGAGCTACGTCATTTTCCATTAATAATATATCGTCCACATATAATATCAGAAATGCTATAGAGCTCCCACTTGCTTTCTTGTAAATGCAAGCTTCTTCGCAATTTTGTTCGAAACCAAATTGTTTTATGGTTTCGTCAAAATGCTTGTTCCAGCTTCTAGATGCTTGCTTGAGTCCATAAATGGATCTCTGAAGTTTGCAAACCTTGTTTGCATCCTTTGATGTGAAACCTCCAGGTTGCATCATGTATACATCCTCAAGCAGGTTTCCGTTTAGGAAAGCTATTTTCACATCCATTTGCCAAATCTCGTAATCGTAGTGAGCGGCAATAGCAAGCATTATTCTGATTGATTTGGACATAGCCACATGAGAGAAAGTTTCGTCATAATCAATTCATTGCTTCTAACGATATCCTTTCGCTACTAACCTAGCTTTGTAGGTGCTAACCTTTCCATCCATGTCAGTCTTCTTTTTGAAGATCCACCTGCACCCAATGGGTTTTATCCCTTCGGGTGGATCAACCAAAGTCCACACTTGGTTTGGTATACATGGAATCCATTTCAGAATCCATGGCTTCAAGCCATGCTTTAGAATCTGGACTGTTAAGAGACTCTTCATAGTTTTCGGGTTCGTCGTCTAACACGGGAACCTCATTATCATCTCCCACTAGAAAACCATATCTAATAGGGAGTTCACGAACTCTTTGTGATCTACTAAGGGGTGGCACTTGAGTCTCATGTAATGGGACTGCATCGGGTTCCTCGACCGCTTCTGTTGTTTCAGTTGGTGTTTCTTGTTCATGAACTTCATCAAGTTCAATCATGCTTCCCTTTTTTGTGTCTTGGAGAAACTCTTTCTCTAAGAAGGTTGCGTGCTTGGATACTATTACTTTCTGATCATCTGGATGATAGAAGTAATATCCCACAATTTCCTTTGGGTATCCAACGAAGAAACATTTATCAGATTTAGAATCTAGTTTGTCGGACCCAATGCGTTTGACATATGTTGAACAACCCCATACTCTCAGGAATGAGAACACGGGTTTCCTACCAACGAACAATTCATACGGTGTGGAACTAGCGGATTTAGTTGGTACTCGATTTAGGGTGAAGAGGGCGGTTTCTAAGGCGTAGCCCCAGAATGTCTTTGGAAGTAATGCTATGCTCATCATGGATCGTACCATATCTAGTAAGGTACGGTTTCTCCTCTCGGATACACCATTGTGTTGTGGTGTATAGGAAGGTGTCCATTGTGAGCATATCCCACATTCAGTTAGATAATTCAGAAAATCATCTGAAAGATATTCGCCACCTCGATCAGATCGAAGTGTCTTTAATTTCTTTCCTAATTGATTTTCTACTTCATTCTTGAAGCATTTGAATTTCTCAAAAGCTTCAGATTTGTGCTTCATCAAGTAGATATAACCATATCGGGTATGGTCGTCTATGAAGCTTATGAAGTATCTGAATCCTCCTCTTGCTTGGACTGACATAGGACCGCATACATCCGAATGAATGAGTCCTAGAGTGTCTGATACACGTTCACCTTTATTGCTAAAGGGTGTCTTTGTCATTTTACCTTTTAAACATGCTTCGCATGTTTCTAATGATTCAGGATCAATTGAATTTATAAGCCCATCTTTATGTAGCTTAAGCATGCGTCTTTTGTTTATATGGCCTAAACGAAAATGCCACAAGTAAGTTGAATTATCTAGCTTATGTCTTTTGGTATCAATTGCGAAAACAGAAATTTTGTCATCTAACACATAAATCCCATTTTCTGATATTCCTGAAAAATAGAAAATCGAATCTCTATAAAAATCGCAATGTTTGTCTTTTATTGAAATATGAAAACCATCGTCAACAAGACGGCTAATAGAAATAATGTTGCGAGACATTTGAGGAACGTATAAACAGTTCCTTAATTCTATTACAAGCCCAGAGGGCAAATTTAAAACATAATCTCCAATTGCGAGGGCGGCAACTCTTGCTCCATTTCCTACTCGCAAGTTTATGCTTCCTTTCTTTAATTCCTTAGTCCGCTTTAGTTCCTGCATATTTGTACAAATATGAGATCCACATCCGGTATCAAGTACCCAAGATTCAGACTGTGAAATTTTATTTATTTCAATATAGAACATACCAGATGTTGAAGTCCCGGCTTCTCCCTTCTTGAGGGTAGCTAGGTACAATAAATAATTTCTCCTCCAATTCCCCACTTCACCACAATAGTGGCACTTGCTTTTGGGCTTCTTTATTTCCTTTCCCTTTGTTTCGGTGAGCATTGCCTCCTTGCCCTTTTCAGGATGGTTTGGATCGGGAGATATCCCTTTCCTTTTCTTTGATCCTTCAATAGCAAGGCTTGGTATCTCCTTGTTTTCTTTTATATTGGGCTCGACTGTCTCGAGCATATTTGCAACCTCTTCAAGAGAGGTTTGCAAGCCACTCGCTTGGTAGTTCATGATGAACTGCGAGTAACTCTCGGGGAGGGACAGAAGAAGTAAGTTCTCACTTAGTTCATGGTCCATCGCATCTCCAATACTAGAAAACTTGGTGATAAGGCTAATCATCTTGGCACAATGTGCCATTACAGATGTGCCCACTTGCATCTTGCATCCATATAACTGATTTGTTATTTCGAAGCGTTCGCACCGAGTTTGATTCACAAATAACTCTTTTAGGTGCTTGACCATGGAATATGCATCCATATCTGCATGTAGTTGCCTTTTTAATTCCGGTGTCATAGATGCAAGTATGATGTCTCCCGCTTGATCGTCATCAGCCTTATGCTTCAAGTAAGCATAAAATTCTTGGTAGGGAGCATCATCCGTTGGGTAAGGGGGTATCCGTGTATCAAGTACATACCCTTTCTTCTCGAACTTCAAAACAATTTTGAGGTTACGAAACCAGTCGGTGAAGTTTGAACCATTCAACTTGTTATCGGTAAGTATGTTTTGCAGATTGGTGTTAGTCATGATTTTAAGAGTGTTTAATTAAACCTAAGAGTGAGAAAGAGTAAACGTATGTTATTCATTTGCTTTAAAGTATATCAATCTAAAATTTATAGGCCTTTTAGTTTATTTTAGATTGCTCCCACTATTTTTTCAAATTAATAGCCCTCCATATTAATTCGAATAATTTCACAAATCCTTTAGTGAGCTAGGATCCTAACTCCTGAGATTTCGCCTTGAGTTTGCTCAACAAGCTAGTCTCATTCGTTAGGTAGATTCATGTAATCAATCACATCTTTAATGTGATTCCTAGGTTATTGGGTTACTAACCACATTAGTAACTAATATGCTATTCACATTAATCCCAACCATATTGCCTATTAGTTTATGACAACATGAGTTTGCTCATCCAATTATCATAATCTAATTTAAGTATTACCCCATATTCATGAAAAGTAATTTTCGATAATTCAGGTGTTACCGTAAGACCCCGAGCTTGAGTTTGCTCAACAACCCAAAGACCCCAGTACTGCCGGCTCAATTATAATATTAGGGAGGGGCAACCGATTTTAATAACTTGTTTATTTACTTAACTTTTTAATGAGGGATTTTATTTTAGGTCTCATAATCTAACTTAGTCTTGATTTGCTTTAGCATACATCAGACACATACATTGGCGTTATGGACATATTATCTAAATTATTCCGTCGAGCCAGAGACGGAATAAAAGGCCAAACCTAGGGAAATACTAACTATTACATATTTCTCTTTAGGTCCTCCGTCTTCTCCTTATTAATTTCTATTCTACTGAAGAAAACTTCAATTGAATTGAAGGGAATTAGATGAGAGGAGAAATTACAATAGATAGTAGATAGGCAGGACTCGCATGTCCTATTTCAAAAATACCAAAAGACTAAAAGATGGTCCAAATATGTCCATAACTCCAAACATGCATAGACTCAATTAAATAAATTTAATTGGTTAATTACATAAGTATTTTATGTAATATTTAGGTTAATCACATTAACTCATCAAATTAACTTTCATCCAATTTTACTTCTAACAGTTTCGTATCCTTTTATATTAAACTTTTAGATTAATATAACTATAGAAAACTTTTTTTTTTTGGTAGAACTATACAAAACTTTAATTATGCACGTCCCAATTATTTTGATTTGAATTCATTTAAAACCTTTTGATTTACAAATAGGTAAAACAAACTTTTAAATAAATTTTCATTCGATAATCAAAACAGAAAACTATTAATTTCTGAAACATATACATATATATATAAAACTAATTTTAAACGATTTAAAATTAAGTGGGTCTCGGGCCGGGCCCGAGGTTGGGCTGCTGCCGTTTGGCAGCAGCCCTAGGCGTCTGACCCGCCGCTGCCTTGCGGCAGCGGCGGCCAGGCGCCGCGCGCGGTTGCTGCCGCGCGGTAGCAACCGCGCAATAGCAGTCGGGTCGCGCCGTAAGGCGCGACCCAAACTGCTGTATTTTTTTTATATAAATATAAAACATATATATATATATATCGGTTTTAAAATGATTTTCGGAAAATAGGAAAAACTATCATAGATTTTCCGTTTTATCTTTTAGAATAAATAAAACTGATTTTATCAATCTAACCATAAAACTAATAGATTTTGTTATAATGATTATCAACCAAAATTATTAGGAACATGTGCATAACTTATTTTAATTAACAATTAATTAAAACTTATTTATCTTTTAGAACTAATTAATCAAAACAGTTTTGTTAATTAACCTAACTATAAATATTTATTCAATCTGATTGAAAAACTTCTAAATTTTCATATATGAAATAACGGATTTAACGCATCTCTGATACCACTGAAGGAAAATAGGCTAACGTATAGCAGCGGAAATATAAAATTTTAACCTATTTCCATTAACCCTAAGATCCGTTAACCGTTATTTCATACAAAGAGGGATAAGAAGAAATACCTTTTAGATGTTCTATCTACTGTTGCAAACGAAGTGCCCACAACTCTTACTCCGAGTTCCCGAGCACAAAACAAAACAACAGAAGATCAAGTTAGAATCAACCGTTTATTAACAACCAAAGTAGATTGTCTCTAATTAATCAACACAAGATCAAGAGAAAGAGAAAGAGATGAAAATCAATTGAACGGAAGGAAGCGGTGGAAAATCTCGTCCTCGAGCTAGGGGTCGAAATTCTCTCTCTTCTTCTAAGGGTTGGAATTCGAAATTCTCTCTCTTGAATGCTAGGGCTAGATTTCGAAAATCTACATAGGGGGGTATTTATAATCTTTCTTGTATCTAATCCTTAGTTAGATAGAATTAGGTTTATTGAATAAGAATTCAATTCGGAATAGAATTCTTAAATATTATCTATTAATATATCTAAATATAAAAGATAATAAGAATAACCTTATTGGATAATAATAGGAGTAATATAATCTAATTAAAACTCCTAACTTATTTATCCTTTAATTAATTTAATTCATAATCCTAATCTAATTAGGATTAATAAAATCAAACTAATTATTTATGTATCTACATACATAAATCGCCCCCCTTGAGTAATTGGGCCTTATTGGGCTCAATTGGGCTTCCGTCAATTAATTAGCATCTGTCTCTCTTTTGGGTTCCAAGTCTTATGTGTGACTCATTAGGTTCTTATTGCTACTAGCCGTATGCAACTTATTAAATTAATTTTCAAAGAATTATATTTAATCTTTGCATAACGGAATGATGTACAAAGTATGTGATTAGCAAGTCCGTAATCATTCCCCTAGAGCTATAAGAAGACAGGTTCATTCTGTCGTTGACCTTTCCGTATTAGTTACGGTATAATTCGATCCTTTATCAACTACGTCCTTGAACTGAATCTTATGACTATGGGTAATGTCAAGTCACATATAGCGAGACGTTCGTTTTACTTGTTCTGGCCGAGTCAACTCCAATTAGATAGGTTAAGAGAAATCTCATTTCAATCTTAAGCTATCACCTTGCAAGGATTTAGAGTCAAGACTTCCACAAGCGATCCATGGACATATCTCCCATTTATCGGGAGTGATAAATGCTCAATCCAATGTATAACGATCCCGCAATCACTTCCTGTGATACCCAACGTCTGCTGTTCACACCCCAGAGTCATCTCTGTTAAGGATCGTGTTACAACAGAGTCAAAGCGTCACATTCCGTAATCCAGAATACCAATTAACATTCCTTTGAGTCTGAGGATTATTTATACCTATTAATACCAATGAGATGAACAGGTGACAAGGAAGAATCTACCCATCCTGTTATCTCAAGTCGGGTCCCCAATCCTAATGAACTACTTTTCATCGGATCCATGTAACTGTCTAGATATCTATATATATGAAGCTTGTGAGATCAGCTTTCTGTCGGACAGAAGACATTGTTACATGCAAGTCTCAATAGTGATATGTCAATCCTAAACATATTACTTGACTTGGGGTGGTTTTAAGTTTGTTAGTTTATTACAAAGTTTCATCTCACTTCATGCTTGTATGAACACTTTATAATCACTTTAAACAAATTTACGGATTTCCTTTTATTAGACTTTATTTAGTGCTTAAAAGGGATTGCCTTTATATAGTTATAAAACATATATCTCATTAAAACAAATGATATAAAGAACACTTCATTTACATTAAGTTTGTATCCTAGAAGAATTGTCTATAGGACACTAAACCCCAATACGCTCAAGTCGCACAACTTGTCCACTAATCAGAGGAGGAAGTTTTTTTTCTGAAATTAAATATTATTTTTGGGAAGACCCCTATCTTTTCAGGTTGTGCGCTGATCAAATTATTCGAAGATGTATATCTCAGGAGGAGCAAGAGGATGTTCTGAGCCATTGTCATGACCGAGAAGCTGGAGGGCACCACAGCGCTAGCAGAACTGCGGCCAAGGTTCTTCAATCAGGTTTTTTCTAGCCAACACTTTTTAAAGATGCCCATTTATTTGTTAGCACTTGCAATGAGTGCCAACGAACTGTCAATATCTCGGCTAGAAATGTCATGCCCCTCAACAACATAGTTGTTTGTGAAATCTTTGATATATGAGGCATAGATTTTATGGGTCCATTCCCTACATCTTTTGGGAATAAATATATCTTAGTGGCTGTAGATTATGTGAGCAAGTGGGTTGAAGCAATGGCTAGTCCAACCAATGACGCCCGTGTGGTTGTAAAGTTCCTGAAAAGGCTGTTCGCCAGATTCGGTGTCCCACGAGCGATCATTAGTGATCAAAGAACCCACTTTTGCAATACCAAATTTGAAAGGCTGATGGGCAAGCTTGGAGTCTCTCACAGAATTGCCACACCGTACCATCCACAAACAAGTGGACAGGTGGAGATTTCCAATCGTGAAATCAAAAGAATTTTAGAGAAAACTGTTGGCAGTTCTAGGAGAGATTGGGCAAACAAGCTTGACGATGCTCTTTGGGCATATAGGACAGCCTATAAAACATCAATTGGAATGTCTCCGTTTAGATTGTTATACGAAAAATCTTATCACCTGCCGGTAGAAATGGAACACAAGGCCTTTTGGGCATTAATATTTTTTAAATTTTGAGCAACAGGCTGTTGGAGATCAGCGAAAACTTCAACTCTGTGACATGGAAGAGTTCAGGCTGTTCTCGTACGAGAATGCAATAAACTACAAAGAGAAGACCAAGCAGTGGCACGACAAAAGGATCCAGGAAAAAGTCTTTCACGAAGGACAGCATGTCCTTTTGTACAATTCAAGGCTGAGACTTTTTCCAGGAAAGTTAAAGTCACGATGGTCAGGACCATTCACTGTAAACAAGATGTTCGAACATGGCGTTGTGGAGATTTTCAAAAATGGTGATGCTCCTTTCAAAGTGAACGGGCAGCGTCTCAAGCCGTACCTTGAGAATGACCACAGGAGGAAGATTGACACTGTTCACTTCCAGGACCCTCCTCACCATTAATCAGAAACACAGGGTGTTCGCTGCAAACACCAATTGCAGCAGGGAAGTACCCCTCCAACAATCTTTTTATTTTTTTCATCATGTGTTAAGTCATTATCCTGATAACAATTACACTGTCTCATTTTTACTTTAACCATGAATTCAAGATATTCACAAGGAAAGATATAAAACTTCTACCCTTGTCAATAAGAGTGAAGTTTTAAGTTTTGCTTGTGTAACATCTCAAGGGATGTGGAGCTAGTCGTAAAAGTTTTTTTTTGGGGGGAAATTAATTCAAAATTTTGTTAGGATAAGGGACACGTCAAATCCACTGTCATTAGGCGGTAATTTCAGCCTATTCGTCCCCTCGGTAAAATACAAAGTCGATAGAGTGCTGTAAATGCAAGAGTTATGGTGCCCTCGCGTCTGTTCGCCTGGGGTAATCATCTCTCAATATGACTTAGACCAGGTAGCAGATTAGGAGACGGTCTTTAGGGCGGTAGCTCAAAAAGTATGTCTCCTCTTTTCTACTTAAAGAACGCAGACTGCTGGGTACCCTAATTCGTTTTTACACATTATTATCTCTCACCTTTACCAAGATTTTTGTTTCTCTCATACACAGTTGCGGAGGCACCTACTTAGTTTGATTTATAGATGAGAACTAGAGGATCGGAAAAACACGTAAAAGTCGAGGGGTCGACCAAGAAGGAAAAAGCAAAAGGGAAGATGACGGAACCAAGCACGGTCGCTTTCGTTCCGGATGAAAAGCTTGTGAAAAAGTTCTCTCAGTTCAAAGATCCTGAGGTGCAAAAGTACTATGAAGATCTAGCTAAACTTGATTTCGGGCCCATAAGAACAGTTTGTTGGGACACCCTGAAGCAGCTAAAGCTTGATGATCGTGTGCGCACGCTCATGGAGGCAGGCCATTTCGGCTGCTTCTTTGAGATGAAGGAGCCATCATACAAAGAACTGACACTAGAGTTCCTGGCTACTTTCAAGCACGATGCTGAGATCACCGATCCTGAAGAAGAAGGGAAGTTCAGTTTCAGGCTTATGGGTCACACTCAGAGGCCTTCGCTCAACTTGTTTAACCAAATGTTAGGCGCTGCGGACGATGATGACTTGGAGTCCGAAAGCTACAAGGAAGCATTCACCAAGACCCCTGATGTCTTTGACCCTACTGCCTTTTGGAATTCTCTTACAGGTCAGCAACATTATGACGGGAGCATCTCCAAGGCGTCAAATATTGATGACTATGTTGTTCGCTACTTGCACAAGCTGGTATCCGGCACAATCTTTGCTCGAGAAAATCAAGCCACTATGCCGTATGCAGACCTTATAGACTTGTGGAGTATGGCGATTGGACCAAGAATGAATTTAGGTTACTAGTTTGGGGAGTACATCAGTGCTTTTTGTAAGAAGAACTCATCGCTCATCTGCTGTGGGAGCATTGTCACTAGAATTGCTGAATCTATCGGAGTTTTTAAGCCTGAAGACCACTCTCGGCTCACTATTGTGAACCACCCAGACCAGATTGATCTCAAGATTTTGCAAAAGATGTTGTTTCGTAAGATGGTGAATGGAAAGTGGGTTTGGATGTCGGACTTTGTTACATCAAAGAAAGTTGAAAGCCGGAAAAGGAAAAGTGAACCAACTGTGTCGGTCTCATCGGATTCTGAACAGGTTGAGCTGCCAAAGGATCTGAATTTCTATAAGAAATGTGCAAAGCTTTCGAGCGAGGACATCCTTGACAAGTTCAATGCCCTGTTTGCTCAAAACCAAGCCAACCGTGAAATGATATTTGCACTCGAGCAAAAGTATGAGTCACATGAGGTATCGATAGACATGCTCAAAACCATCTGTATTGAGGAGCATGGCAAGGAGAGTCCATCCGGTTTTTCTGTCAAGAGTCCGGTAAGAAAAATGCCTGAAACACCTGCTACTGCTAATGCTTCCTCGAAAGGGGAGGGCATTCCTGCCACTGCGGATAGAGAGGTTAACTCCTCTCTTTCCCAACCCGCCTGATCTGTCACCTTTGTCGCTGTCCTAGCATTTGGTAACATCTAATACCCTTACTTTTTCAAATTATGCACTCTGCCTATGTTATTCTGCTATTATTGTCTATCATTTGCTGCCCTCCTGATAACATTAAGGACAATGTTCCGTTTTAATTTGGGGGTATTGGGGAGTTAGGCTCTGTTCTTTATCGCTGAAAAAAACTAAACTGAACTGAACTAAACTGAATCGAACTGAACTGAATTGAATTGAACTGAACTGAACTGAACTGCATTGAATTGAATTGAACTGAACTGAATACTGCTGAATACTGAACTGAATTTAACTGAATACTACTGAATACTGAACTTAACTGAATGCTACCGAACTTAACCGAACTTAACAATAATGATGATATTAGACTTTAAAATAATTTTCATGATAATATTGGACATTAATGAATTTATAATAATAATAATGGTTCTAATAAATTTAATAATATCAATAATAAATAAATATATTATTAAAGATAAAACTAAATTGAATATCAAATAAAAGCCCGGGATGATAAAATCTTGGCTCGATAAAAGCCTATGAAATTAAATAAAAATAAGTCTAATTTAAATTAAAAATACAAATTACATACAAACACAAATTTATATATAATTTAAAGCCTATGAAATTAAATACAAATCTTCATATGAATACAAACTCTTAACTTTTTATTTTAATTAAGGGTTAAAGTGCAAAAATAACGTTTTGGGTCAGAAGTAATTTTACCTCTAACGTCTAAAATGGTGGAATTTTATCCCTAACATTGATAAATTGGATAAATTTAAGAAATAATTCATAATATGGATGCAATTCCTAATTTTTAAATATGGATGCATACTTTAGTTTTATTTTTTTTATTAAACCATATATACTTTAATAAACTATCATTTCTTGACTTTTATCTAATTTATAGATAATGATAAACTATAAATAATAATAATAATAAATAATGATAAATTATAGATAAATAATAATTATAATAAATTATATATAAATAATGATAATATAATAAATAATGATAAATTACTGAATACTGAAACTGAATGCTGAAACTGGATGCTGAAACTGAATGCTGAACTGAACTGAACTGAACTGAACTGAACTGAACTGAATTGAACTGAACTGAACTGGACTGATTGTTACTGAAATTAAGTGATAAAGAACAGGGCCTTACACATCACAATATATGCAGAATTAACATGATAAAAGTTTATTCAGGTTGTTAATTTAATTGATTTGATGTATATCAAATATCCCCTTGATAACCTTTGATGTAAATATCCTGTGTAAATCTGTTTGTTGATGTCTAGTCTCCTTGTTTATTAAATCTTTTCTCCATTTTTTTCTCATCTCCATGATTATTCATTCTCTACTCGATTGTTTTGTGTTCGCGGGAATCACTGTACAGACTGTGCGTTTTATGATGGATTTGTTTAGTTTTAGCTGTTTGAATTTTGTCTCCCCAAGTCTGGAAGTTCCGAAAATTTTGAAATTTTTAAATCTTCTTTCACAATTAGTAACCCTTGCCTAAATGCATTTCCCCAAAAATAGTGAGAACTCGAGCCTGCAATTGCATCTAAATTATGCATTAATCTTTTCTGAGTGGGCCAGCACTCACTATCTTTAGGGAGAATTTGCCTTGGTTTGCCCTGTTGAAATGGAGATTCTTTTTGACAATCATAGGAGGAAAATGGCAATTAGATGCCCCTTCCGCTACACAAAGAGCCACCTGTACTTTGCACTCACATTTTAGGATAACCAACTTGAGCCATAACCTGTTCTTTCTATAAACCACTCAAAGAAACCTTTCCATTCACTGATATTCCTAAATAACCTGAATTCTGTCTTGTGCTTCAAAACTATCTGCTTAATTTGAAATCATGTGCTTTTAAAGACACACAAAGCAGGAAAACAAAGGCAATTGAGCAGATAATGCTAAAGATAGGATAGAAAGGAACCTGGGAATGATGTGTTTGGTTGAAAAGATCTTTAATGATTAATATAAATAGAAAGGGTAGTTTGTTATGAGAATCAGGCTGTGTGGGTCGGGTAAGGAAAGAAATGATAAGTGGTTGAATGCTGAGTAGGTTAAATAATTTGCATAAAGACAGAATTTATACACTTAAATAGCCTCTCACTGTCAAACCAGAACCTAAGCCTAACATTTCAACCGTTGTCAAGTCCTTTGGACTATGTTTGGAAGAATTTTGACCCATAGATTCAGGACCAAAAGGCAAACTCACACCCTAAGGGTGTGGTGACTGAGCTAATGAGTGAAATTGCATTCTTTTCCCTATGGTAAATAAATGCCATACGAGAGTGAGTGAAATATTCCAGTCCCTAAGTGAGGCATGTTTGGCGAATTGATTGCTCCTTGTGAAAGTGGAAGTCTAATTTTAAGCTTTAAGGAATTTCTCGATTAAAAGCACTCAGTTTAATACAACCTTTAACTTTTCAATGAGATCATAGATTGCATCTGACAGCTACCCCGCTGAACAAAACAATTTCTTTTCTCATTATCTTTCTCTGTACTATTTCTGTTGGAAATTAGGCTAAGGTATAGCAGCGGAAATATAAAATTTTTAACCTATTTCCATTTAACCACAAGATCCGTTAACCGTTATTTCATATAAAGAAGGATAAGAAGAAATACCTTTTAGAAGTTCTATCTACCATTGCAAACGAAGTGCCCACAACTTCAAAAGAGATAGAAACTGTCTACCAATCTGCCCCTATCCGAAACAGACCTTCTAGACCTCCGAACGACAATACCTTCGGTGGAAACATGGAAGAATATGTCTAGAAGCTCCTTTCCAAAAATCGCGACGATCCGACGGTTCAATCTCCGGGAATCCGCGAAATCGTGAACTGACCTGATGTAGGAGTAGTAAAACGAATTTCTCCCTTTTGTTTGTTTTTCTTCTTCGAGTTCCCAAACACGAAATAAAACACGGGAAGATTAATTTCGTATCAACCGTTGAATAGCAACCAAAGTAGATTGCCTCTAACTAATCAACACAAGATCAAGGATAAAAGAAATAGATGAAAATTAATTGATCAAATGAAGCCGTAGAGAAATCTCGTCCTCGAACTAGGGGTGTCGAATTTTCTCTCTCTTGGACTAGGTGAATTTCGAAAATCACAAGTAGGGTATGGCTTGCTTGGATTTCAAAAATCTCAAGGGAAGAGGTATTTATAATCTCTTGTATCTAATCTCTAGTTAGATAGAATTAGGTTACTGAATAGGAATTCCATTCGGAATAGAATTCCTAATTATTATCTCACTATATATCTAATATATTAAGGATAATAATAATAACCTTATTGGATAATAATAGGAGTATATTAATCTAATTAAAACTCCTAACTTAATTATCTCTTAATTAATTTAATTCATATTCCTAATCTAATTAGGATTAACAAAATCAAATTAATTATTCATGTATATCACTACATGAATTTCGAGCCCCTTATGTCCATGGGCCTTATTGGGCTCAATTGGGCTTCTATCAATTAATTAACATCTATCTCTCTTTTAGGTTCCAAGTCTTATGTGTGATCCATTAGGTTCTTATTGCTTCTAGCCGTATGCAACGTTATTAAATTAATTTTCAAAGAATTATATTTAATCTTTGCATAACGGAATGATATACAGAGTATGTGATTAGCAAGTTCGTAATCATTCCCCCAGAGCTATAAGAAGACAGATTGATTCTGTCGTTAACCTTTCCGTATTAGTTACAGTATAATTCGATCCTTTATCAACTACATCCTTGAACTGAATCTTATGACCATGGGTGATGTCAAGTCACATATAGCGAGACGTTCGTTTTACTTGTACAGGCCGAGTCAACTCAAAAAGATAGGTTAAGTGAAATCTGTATTTCTTACTCTTAAGCTATCACCTTGTAAGGATTTAGAGTCGAGTCTTCCACAAGCGATCCATGGATGTATCTCCCATTTATCGGGAGTGATAAATGCTCAATCCAATATATAACGACTCCGCAATTACTTCCTGTGATACCCGACGTCTACTGTTCACACCCCAGAGTCATCTCTGTTAAGGATCGTGTTACACCAGAGTCAAAGCTTCACATTCCGTAATCCAGAATACCAATTAATATTCCTTTGAGTCTGAGGATTAGTTATACCTATTAATACCAATGAGATGAACAGGTGACAAGGATGAATCTACCCATCCTGTTATCTCAAATCGGATCCCCAATCCTAATGAACAACGTTTCATCGGATCTATGTAACTGTCCAGATATCTGTATATATGAAGCTTGTGAGATCAGCTTTCTGTCGGACAGAAGACATTGTTACATACAAGTCTCAACAGTGATATGTCAATCCCAAACATATCACTTGACTTGGGGTGGTTTTAAGTTTATCAGTTTACTATAAAGTTTTATCTCACTTCATGCTTATATGAACACTTCATAATCACTTTAAATAAACTTACGGATTTCCTTTTATTAGACTTTATTTAGTACTTAAAAGGGATTGCCTTTATATAGTTATAAAACATATATCTCATTAAACAAATGATATAAAGAACAATTCATTTACATTAAGTTTGTATCCTAGAACAATTGTCTATAGGACACTAAACCCCAACAATTTCATTCCTAACTTTTCTCTGTTGAATTCTTTTTCTTACATTTGGTTGCTTGAGGACAAGCAAAGATTCAATTTGGGGGTATTTGTTAGGCATGAAATTGACTAAGTTTAATCACAATACTTATACAAGAATTGGGGTGTTTTTATGTTATATTGCAAGAATAAAAGGGCTGATTAATGTTTTTTTTAGATAAGCAAAGATAAAAGCCAAACTCGCTGGAAATAGCTTGTTTCGCAACTGCCAAAGAGGAGTAGAGCCTTTCTATGATCCAACGGTCAAACGCCGGATATTCTGATGACGGACAGCGACAGATCAGAGGTGGGCGTGGCAGAGGCAGCAGGTGGAAAAGTGTTTCGGTGGCATTTCCTAAAAGTAACATGAGGACAAGATGTTTCGACCCTTGAGTGTTCAAGGGTCAAAAGGATCCATAATCATTTTCTATTTTGTTTAGTTATAGAGTGTTGACTTATTTCTGTATTGCTTTTGTAAGGGTACTTTGGGGTACCAGTTTTGGCCCAATCTTTCTCCTTTAAATAGAGGTAGCAAAGGAAAGATAGGGCATGTTCATCATCGGATAAATTATTTAGTTTAGAACAGAAAAGTCACTCTTTAGGCGTTAGAATAGAGCTCCAATGGAGTTTCAAAATGTATCAAGAACTTCTGATTGCTCACTGCTCGATATGAGTGAGTAATCCATTTTGAATAGGCACGACCAGTCCGGGCCGGTAATGTAAGTTTTATAACTCTTTCAATGAATGTTTAGTATTTTGCCAATGATGTGTTGATGAGGATCTTTACTTCTGTGCTTCGGCATATATGCATGTGATAGATGAATGTTAGGACACTATTTGCATCTTCACCGATATCTCTATCAATCTCGCAACCTCGAAGCAGACATGTTAGATGGTTGTGTCAAAGGTTTTCTTAATGGAAATGCAGCTTTGATCTTAATGCAAGAAAGAAAGTTCCTTTAGGACGCTATTAGCTCTAGTAAATCTTAGGAACTTAAGAACACACGAAAGTTGACTTAAGTGGGCATTAAAGCTGATACTTTGACTTCATTGGTACTGTCACAAATTCGTTGGAGTGTTGTATGACCTTACACAACCTGTTCGGCAGTGCCTAGCCTGTTCTATCCTTTAAACTGTCTTCTATTTGTAATATCCTTCATAACTTTAGCACGCTTTTGTCTTAACTGTCCACACTCAAACAATCAATCCTACTAAGATGATACCTTTACACACACACTTTGTTCAGCAACGATTTTCTCATATCATTTTGATCTCAATCCCTGTGGATACGATACTTGACTTATCACTTTATTACTTGTATCTAGTACACTTGCTAGAGTCACATCTGAGGACAACATATACTATTACCAAATTATGTATTTTTTCAACAGTTGTAGTAAGGTAATCGATCCAACGAGATTAGATAAGTTGCAGGCCGATATAATTTAGACAATTTGTGGGTTTGAAATGTATTTTCAACCCTCATTTTTTTACGTGATGCCTCATTTTTGGCCGTTCATGTTGTTCATGAAATAAAATTGTGTGGGCTAGTGTGTATGAGATACATGTATCCCTTTGAATGGAAAATATGCATCTTAAAAGGCAGAGTGATGAAGCTAGCCATACTTGAAGCTAGTATTGTCAAACAAAAAATGGTTGAGGAGATTCATGGTAAGGGTACTATTAAAAGCAAAACTATAACAATTGGTGTTGAATTGATGGGAAAGGTGGAAGTTTATGTGTTGCAAACTCTTGAGAAGTTCATTCATAATTGGATGAGCATATGACATTCATGGTAAGGGTACTGTTAAAAGCAAAACTATAGGTGGAACTTTATTTGTGGCAAACTCTGTTGAAACACCTTTCCAACATGATTTTGATTTGACAAAATTATTTAAGTTAATCCATGATTAAGACAATTAAATTTAAGTTCTTTGATTTAATTGTACTAATGCGGCTGTTCAATGTTGAGTATAAAAATATTTATAAGAACAGGAATCAAATTAAGACAGAACATAGTCAGCATGACAACATAGCGCGGGCTGAGTAAAGAATAACTCAGTACGAAAGAAGGAAAGTCTTCTTCAGAACCGAAGCTTACAAATGAAGTTAATCACAGAAGCTGAGTGAAAAGCAACTCAGCATAAAAGAAGAGAAGTCTTCTTCGGAACTATATCCTGCAGAACGACGCTGACCGTGGAAGCTGAGTGAAAGGCAACTCAGTATCGGAATTGGCGACAATCAAAGACAATGGTTATCAAAGTCATGCTGAATGATTTTAAGACAGCACCAATGATCTGTTTGCTAAAAGACAAGATCCGCCAGTGATCTGCACCAATTCAGAAGCTTTAGAATTATGCATGGATACAGTTTCGAGACGCATGGGTCAAATGTCCGTTGGCTAAATGACGAAACCTGCATAAAAGACAAACCTGCGAGAAGAAGACAAGCCTGGCGCCTGCGGAATTCAGACGACAGGATTGGCTTGCAAATCTGAAGCTGACCAGAACAATGTCGGAAGAAAGAGCCGTTTGAATTCAACGGATAGATCCGAATTCAAATGATTGTGTCTTCAGATTTCAACTATAAAAGGACAAGTACACTTCTTGGATCCTTTGCCGAAAATACAAGTGAAAAAGAGCATACATACAAAGCACATCAAAACAAGAAAAAGATCTTACACCAAATTTCTATCTCTGTGTAAAAGCTAGATTGATTTTGTAATCATCTAAAGTGTTCTTTGTCTGAAAAAGAACAAGTCTGTATCAATTGTAGAATTGAGAGAGTTGTGCTGAGTACTCGGTTTTAAGTACTCAGTGGTAGAGAAATCTAGGTGTTCGGTTATAGCACTTAGTAGGAGTTGAGTAGACAAATAGAGGACGGTACTCTTGCATATTCAACTGCCTTGTAAACGGTTTGTGCTCTACCTTTAAAGAGCTCAGTATTGGATTGAAAAAGCCCGGAGGGATTCTGGGGACTGGACGTAGGCGGAGAGGCCGAACCAGGATAAGTCGTGCTGAGTAATTTCTAACTCTATCTCAATATATATCTGTATATGTTGCTTGCTATATTTACTCAGTATATAAATTGTTTAAGCTGACACTGAGTAAATTAGAGTGTTGAGTTGGAAGCTGACCACAAAAGCGTTATTTCCTAACTCGCAAGTAAAACAGCTCTAGTCAGTATCTGACTAAAACTGTCTTACGCCTCACTCGGCCGTGCTGACCAAAACTGAGTTGTGAAACTCAAAGAATTATATTAAATCAACATAATTAAAACGAAAAAGTTATATTAGTTCCTAACTCCCCCTGAACTAATTACACGGGACCAACAAGTGGTATCAGAGCCTAGCTCAATACTCAAAGATATAACTATCTTGAGCTGATCCCGATAAATGGCTAAGAACAGCACTCGTTTCCTTCCAAGGAACCAAACAACACAGATACTCCCTGAGGGATTATCAATTAGTCGGCCTCCCTTGTTTTTCGGATCAAACTATACATTTTGGAAAAACATGATGAAGAACTTTATTCAAGCTACAAACATGAGTGCGTGGCTTGCAATAGTTCAAGGCCCATATGTGCCGTACAAAACTGTTGATAACGAAAAGGTTGTCAAAAGTGAAACTGAGTGGTCAGAAGATGATCTTAAAAAATTACAAAATAATGCTTCGGCTATCAATATGGTTCACTGTGCGCTAGATGCTGCAGAGTACAACAAAATTTCAGGTTGTGAGTCAGCGCAGGAGATATGGAAAAAGCTCGAGGTGACCTATGAAGGCACAAGCAAAGTTAAGGAGTCCAAAGTGAACCAACATATGAGACTGTACGAGCTGTTCGAAATGAACAAAAACGAAGACATCTCAGAGATGAACTCAAGGTTCACCAATATCATAAATGAGCTCAAGAGGCTCGGAAAGAACTTCACCGAAGAGGAACATGTGAAGAAAATATTGAGAAGTCTTCCCAAAAGCTGGCAAGCTAAGAAGACAGCTGTGGAAGAAGCTCAAGACTTGACCACGTACAAATACGACGAGCTGATCGGATCTCTACTGACTCATGAGATCTCTATGAAAAACTTCGAAGCAAAAGAAAAGTCAGAGGACAAGAAACAAAAATCACTTGTCATGAAAGTTGACTCAACCGAAGCTGACTCATCAGACGATAAGGAAATGGCCATGTTCACAAGGAAGATGAAGAAGTTGTTCAGAAAGAATGAAAAGAAAAGCAAGAGGCCATTTAGAAGAAGCGACAAATACAGAGCTGAGCCCAGCGACGACAGATACGAAAAGGACAGCTCTAAGCCTGTCACATGCTTCGAGTGCCATCAAACCGGGCACATTAAATCAAGCTGTCCTAACTTAAAGAAAGAAAAGAAGGGAAGCAAAAAGGCAATGGTGGCTACATGGAGTGATAGTGATGAGTCAACCTCATCAGAAGCTGACGTAAATGAAACAACAAATATATGCTTCATGGTCGATGGCGCTGCTGACCAATGCCAATCTGAGCAAGCTGACCTCTCGGATGATACTGACCAAGAGGAACACTCCAATGAGGTAACATCTCTACTCTTGCTTAGAAATGAAATGGTTAACGCCCTGAGTGATCTATATACACTGACTAAAAAGTGTAACAAGAAAATCAAAGCACTCAACAGGCGGTGTGACGAGATTGAAGAGGTCAAACTCAGTGACCTTCGATATCTTCTCCAAGACAACTCAACTTTGCATGACAACATGGAAATCATGCACAAGTTTGTCTCGGAAGTCCAATCAGATTCAAAGAAACTGAGAAAGGATGTCACAACCCTACAGAACCAAATAAAAGGTTCAACTAAAAATAAATCCCATGCTGAGTACTCAGGTAATGGTCAGAGTAGACAGTTCACTCAGTGTGACTGTTGTGGGAAAAGAGGACACATAATATGTGTGTGTTGGTATAATCGGCGGATTGTCCAATGTGACTTCTGCGGAAAGAAAGGTCATACCACTAAGGTATGTTGGCATGCTCAGCAAAATGGTGCTGACCAAAGACAAAGTCACCCAAAAAGGGTAACTTATTGTGATTTCTGTGGTAAACAATGCCACACCATAAATGTATGTCGTCACAAGTTAAAACGTGATATAGCACCTGTTTATGCTAACCAACGAGGACCCAAAAAGAATTGGGTACCTAAAGATGAGTAGTTTAAAATGCAGGTGAGCCTGAGATGCATGGAAAAATCAAAACTGTGGTACATTGACAGCGCATGCTCGAGGCACATGACTGGTGATGAAACTCAGTTCATCACACTTGAGCTTAAACGAGGTGGAAACGTAAGCTTTGGAGACAATAAAAAGGGTAAGATAGTAGGCTCAGGTACTATCAGAGGTAACCCCACTATTGAGTCAGTCTCCTTAGTTAAGGGTCTCAAATATAACCTATTGAGCGTAGCTTAGCTGTGTGACAGCGGTAGACAGGTTATATTTGATGCTACTCAGTGTCGGATACTCGAGGGAAAAACAAATAATTTGATTTTAACTGCCCCTCGTGTTGACAATGTATATATGTTGAGTTTAGAAAAACATTTTTCCAAAAATATATGCTTAGTATCTAAAGAGGATAACTCCTGGCTATGGCATAGGAGACTTGGTCATGTAAGCATGGACCTTCTTGCCAAATTAGCTAGAAAGCAACTAGTTGAGGGATTGCCCGAATTGAAATTTGAAAAAGATCAATTATGTAATGCTTGTCAGCAAGGTAAACAAATGAAAAAATCTTTTCAAAGTAAAAACATTGTCTCAACCAAGCGACCATTGGAATTACTACATTTGGATCTTTTCGGACCTGTCCAGCCACTCAGCTTGGGAGGTAAGAAATTTTCCTTGGATCATCTTGCTGAGTAGCAAGGATGAAACATTTGAGATGTTCACAACATTGATTAAAAAGCTTGAAAATGACAAAGACCTAAGAGTAGCTCATATTAGAAGTGATAATGACGGAGAATTCAAAAACCAACAGTTTGATGAATTCTATGAAGTCAGTGGCATTGACCACAACTTTTCTGCTCCTAGGACGCCTCAACAAAATGGGGTTGTTGAAAGGAAGAACGGAACAATAGTCAAAATTGCTAGGACAATGCTGAGCGAAAATAGGCTTCCAAAGTATTTCTGGGGTGAAGCTGTCCACACAGCATATTATATACTGAATAGGGCTTTAGTTAGACCTATACTCAAGAAAACTCCTTATGAACTTTGGAAAGGACGAAAGCCCAACATTGGATACTTTCGTGCCTTTGGGTGTAAGTGTTTTATGCTCAACACAAAAGATAATCTTGCTAAATTTGATGTTAATGCTGACGAAGCAATCTTTTTAGGGTACTCAACTAACAGTAAAGCATATAGGGTGTATAACAAACGAACTCAAGTTGTAGAAGAGTCTGTCCATATCGATTTCGATAAAACTGACCCTGCAGGAAAGACAACTCAGTCCGCTGAAGATGAACCAAGCTCAGCTTCCACTGATCAAAATGGAGCCTCTGAGTCATCAGTACAAGGGCTGACCAAAGGTAAGCACGAAACCGAAATTACTTTTGCTGACCAAACTACTCCTGTAGATATTGTAGAAACACCTATTCCAAACAACTCAACATTACCCAAAGAAATCAAAATTCCAAGAGGACATTCGGAGAAGTCCATTCTTGATGCTGCTGAAAACAAGCTGATGACAAGAGATCGGCTTAGAAAATATCTCAGCAATGTTGCATTCGTCTCGGTACTTGAACCGAAGAACATCTCTGAAGCTGAGCACGACGAACATTGGATCAATGCTATGCAAGAGGAACTTGATCAGTTCAAAAGAAATGAGGTATGGGATTTAGTACCAAAACCTAGGAATCAAAAGACCATAGGAACTAAGTGGGTCTTTAGAAATAAGCTAGATGAGCAAGGCAATGTAGTCAGAAATAAAGCCCGACTTGTAGCCCAAGGCTATAGTCAGCAAGAGGGTATTGACTATGGTGAAACCTTTGCACCCGTTGCTAGGTTAGAGACTATACGTATATTGTGTGCATATGCTAGTTTCATGAACTTCAAACTATATCAAATGGATGTCAAAAGTGCTTTTCTTAATGGATTTATAAACGAAGAGGTATATGTTAGTCAGCCTCCTGGGTTTGAAGATCCAAAGTGTCCAAACCACATTTATAAACTCAAGAAGGCCTTGTACGGCCTGAAACAAGCACCTCGTGCTTGGTATGAGAGGTTGACCAATTTCCTGTTGACCAGGAACTATGTCAGAGGCAAAGCTGACACAACCTTATTCATTAAGAAGAAGGGTAAAAATACCCTGCCGGCACAAATTTACATAGATGATATAATATTTGGTGCTACTGATGAATCTATGTGCAAAGAATTTAGTAAACAGATGCAAACTGAGTTCGAAATGTCTATGATGGGCGAACTCAACTTCTTCCTTGGACTTCAAATCAAGCAAGGGAAGAACGGCATCTTCATTAGTCAGTCTAAGTATGCCAAAGAAATGTTAAAGAAATTCGATATGGAAGATTGTAAGCCCATATCAACCCCAATGGGTACTGATATTATCCTGTGCACGGATGAGAAAAGTAAGTCAGTAGACAGTAAGTTATATCGAGGTATGATTGGATCTCTACTCTATCTTACTACTAGTAGACCTGATATTCAGTACTCAGTATGCTATTGCGCTAGATATCAAGCTGACCCCAGAGAATCACACCTTGTAGCCGTAAAAAGAATTTTTAGATATTTGTAGAGCTCGGTTAATGCAGGTTTGTGGTATCCAAACTCAAATGACTTCACACTCATTGGATACACTGATGCTAACTATGGACGGGACAAGCTAGAGCGTAAGAGCACTTCTGGAGGATGTCACTTCCTTGGAAGCTTTCTAGTGTCTTGGTTCAGCAAGAAGCAGTCATCAGTTGCCCTGTCTACAACTGAAGCTGAGTACATTGCTGCTAGAAGCTGTGTGGCCCAAGTCCTATGGATTAAGCAACAGCTTGAGGATTACGGAGTTAAAACAGAAACAATTGAAGTCAAATGCGATAACAAGAGCGCTATTGACCTATCTAAGAATCCAATCCAACACAGCAGGATGAAGCATGTCAGCATAAGGCATCACTTCATCAGAGATCATGTACTCAAAGGTGAGATCAAGCTGACCTACGTACCAACAGATGAACAGCTTGCGGATATCTTCACTAAGCCTCTGGCTCGTGAGCAATTCAGCATATTAAGGGAAGCTATCGGTATGTGTAATCCTGTTTAATAAATTCTTGATCAATATTGAGTGATTATACTATATACCGAGTAGTTAATGCATGCTAAGTAACTTACTCAAACTGAGCTAAACTGAATAACATAGAATCACCTTATGCTGACTAGACATACATGCTGAGTGATTACTACAGGCTGAGTTACTTTTGTATGAAAATCTCTTCTAGGTAAAACTGAGCACTCAGTATTTTAAACGTTTATAATTCCAAATACTGAGTAAAATCCATTTAACATTAAATGCTAGCACACGCGCCATAACTGGCCACCTAGGATGATGTAATCGCAATAATTAAGAAAACAAATGCGTCGAACATGTCATAAATGCCAGATTATTATCGTTTGATCATCTCGAGGTAAAACGGCTACTCCAACGTTCTAGATCAACTCGACCCTCTATAAATAGTGGACGAATTCCCACTCACATCTCTTTACACTTTGAAATCTCTGGCAAACTGATTTCTATCTAAATCCCTAATCCTCAAATACTCTCAAAGAATCCCTAAAAATCATGTCGGATTCCCAAAACATCTCCGGAGCTGATTATGACGGCAATCACTCCGATGAAAACCCTCCATCTCCTGCTTAGCAGGAATACGTCGAGACTCCCACCAAGTCACAAGGACACGGTCAACATGACCAAACTCCGAGCAAGAGCCACCAAGCTGACCTTGCAACCTCTTCGAAAAAGAAGAAGAAGAAGAAGAAGAAAGACAAGCGACCTAAGGAAAAGGAATTTCGTATGGTGTACGACAGTGTCAAGAACTGTGAAGTACTTCGTTGCCGGTGGTTCTCCTCGAGTTTTGTAACCGCTGAGAAGCCGTTCTGTGAATGGATCTCCAAAAACGGGTGGTCGGAATTATTCTCTCTCTCCGGTAAAGCTTACCCACGATTAGTAAGGGAATTCTATTCGAATCTGAAGGTGGATAAGGACAACGCTGACCATCTAGTCACAAAGGTCACGGGCAAGGACATCACGGTAACTCCATTGTACCTTGCAACTTTACTAAAACTGCCCAACAAGGGTAAAGAATTTAGAACCACAAACGTCAAACTTGACTACCCAGTTGAGTTCTGTAAACCAAAGGACCACAAGGGAGAAATAACCAGCACATGTATGGGTCAAAATCAAAAGATGGCTCATTACATCTTGACCAACTTTATCTTTCCTAAAGTAAACTCAACCTCATCTGCCTCCAACTTCGAGCAGAATTTTATCTGGCACATGTTGACCTACCAACCACTCAATATGCCCGTCTTTCTTGTCGGTGCATTCCAACAAAGTACTGGGAAACTCAGGTTGGGCTCCCTCATCATAAGAATTCTTGAAGACCATCAGGTGAGCACGGTTGGTGAAACTGAGTCATGGGGAACTGAGATTACAGCGGCACTGCTATTCGGGTTAGCATACAACCAACCTCTCAAGTCTAAGAAAGGAAAGGGGGCTGTTGAAGAAAATGAGGAAGAAGTTGATGTTGAGGAAGGCGCACAAGCTATGCCGACCAAGATGGGAAAGAAAGCGGTGGTGAAACCCCATACTGACCGAACTCGGCAAGATAAAAAGCGGAAAGCTGACCAAGCCGTGAAGGATGTCAACACGGTTCCAAAGAAAATTCATTTTGTGTCAAGGAAACAGAAAGCTGCTGCTGAGCAAGCTAAGTTAGTTGGGAAAAGGCCCGTTGTGGCTGAGGAAGAAGAAACAGAGGATACTCCGGAAACACCTCTGAGAAAGAAGAAGAGATCTTTTGGTCTGAGTCCAATTGATGCTGCCCCTCTTGGCTTTGTCGTCTCTGACGATTCCCATTTCGTGAGAAGCCAAGAGATTGACCTTGAGAAAACTGTTGGGGTTTAGTGTCCTATAGACAATTGTTCTAGGATACAAACTTAATGTAAATGAATTGTTCTTTATATCATTTGTTTTAATGAGATATATGTTTTATAACTATATAAAGGCAATCCCTTTTAAGCACTAAATAAAGTCTAATAAAAGGAAATCCGTAAGTTTATTTAAAGTGATTATAAAGTGTTCATACAAGCATGAAGTGAGACAAAACTTTATAATAAACTGATAAACTTAAAACCACCCCAAGTCAAGTGATATGTTTGGGATTGATATATCAATGTTGAGACTTGTATGTAACAATGTCTTCTGTCCGACAGAAAGCTGATCTCACAAGCTTCATATATACAGATATCTGGACAGTTACATAGATCTGATGAAAAGTTGTTCATTAGGATTGGGGATCCGATTTGAGATAACAAGATGGGTAGATTCATCCTTGTCACCTGTTCATCTCATTGGTATTAATAGGTATAACTAATCCTCGGACTCAATGGAATATTAATTGGTATTCTGGATTACGGAATGTGACGCTTTGACTCTGGTGTAACACGATCCTTAACAGAGATGACTCTGGGGTGTGAACAGTAGACGTTGGGTATCACAGGAAGTGATTGCGGGATCGTTATATATTGGATTGAGCATTTATCACTCCTGATAAATGGGAGATACATCCAAGGATCGCTTGTGGAAGACTCGACTTTAAATCCTTGCAAGGTGATAGCTTAAGACTTGAAATACAGATTTCACTTAACCTATCCATTTGAGTTGACTCGACCTGTACAAGTAAAACGAACGTCTCGCTATATGTGACTTGACATCACCCATAGTCATAAGATTCAGTTCAAGGATGTAGTTGATAAAGGATCGAATTATACTATAACTAATACGGAAAGGTTAACGACAGAATCAACCTGTCTTCTTATAGCTCTGGGGGAATGATTACGGACTTGCTAATCACATACTTTGTACATCATTCCGTTATGCAAAGATTAAATATAATTCTTTGAAAATTAATTTAATAACGTTGTATATGGCTAGAAGCAATAAGAACCTAATGGGTCACACATAAGACTTGGAACCTAAAAGAGAGATAGATGTTAGGGTCAAATACATGAATATCATATTTAAGTATAATATTATAATTAAGTCATATTATCAAATTTAATTTTTAATATGTTATTATTTTCTATATATTATGATTTTATACCATCATTTAAAAATTCTAAACTCCAATTCATAAATCATAAACCCTATAAAATATATTTTAGACTTCTAATTTATAAATTCTAATTCTTACAACAACAACAACAACAAAGCCTTAGTCCCGAAATGATTCGGGGTCGGCTAACATGAACCATCATATAAAACCGTGAAAATCAAGTCGTGTCAGCGACACAGATTCGCTCCCTCCACTCCGTCCTATCCACTACCATATTTTCCTCAATTCCCAATAAACTCATATCACTCTCGATCACCCTCCTCCAAGTTTGCTTAGGTCTTCCCCTTCCCCTCACCACTACATCCCTTTGCCACTCTTCGGTTCTCCTAACCGGCGCATCAAGCGCTCTACGTCTCACATGGCCAAACCACCTTAGTCGGTTTTCTCTCATTTTATTCTCAATAGATGTGACCCCTACTTTTGTCCTAATTATTTCATTACGCACCCGGTCCTTTCTCGTGTGACCACACATCCATCTCAACATACGCATCTCCGCCACCGACATCTTATGGATGTGGCAGTGTTTCACTGCCCAACACTCCGTACCATATAACAATGCTGGTCTAATTGCCGTCCGGTAGAATTTTCCCTTCAATCTATTAGGCATGCCGGGATCACAAAGGAAACCCGTAGCACTCTTCCACTTCGACCAACCAGCTTTAATCCTATGAGCAACATCTCCATCTACTTCTCCATCCGTTTGGATAATAGATCCTAAATACCGGAAGCAATCCGAGGCCTGAACAACTCTCCCATCTAGGGTGATTGTCCCTACCTCCCTACTCCTACGGCCGCTAAACTTACACTCCAAATATTCTGTCTTACTTCGACTCAACTTAAAGCCTCTAGATTCTAGAGTTTGCCTCCATAGTTCCAACTTCATCTCCACTCCTTTCGTCTCATCAACCAACACAATATCATCTGCAAACAGCATGCACCATGGTATACCATCTTGAAGTGAACTTGGTAGTTCATCCATAACGATGGCAAAAAGAAATGGGCTTAGTGCGGAACCTTGATGCACTCCAATCGTAATAGGAAACTCTTCAGTCTTCCCAACACTAGTACGTACACTCGTGCATACTCCCTCATACATGTCCTTTATGATGTCAATATATTTCCGCAAAATGCCTTTCCTTGTCAAGGCCCACCAAAGTACTTCCCTTGGTACCTTATCATATGCTTTCTCCAAGTCAATGAAAACCATATGCAAGTCTTTCTTCTTATTTCGATAGTGCTCCATTAATTGTCTCATTAGATGGATGGCTTCCATAGTTGATCTTCCCGGCATAAAGCCAAACTGGTTTTCCGAGATCTTCACCGTCCTCCTTAGCCTTTGTTCAATCACTCGCTCCCAAAGTTTCATAGTGTGACTCATTAATTTGATTCCCCGATAGTTGGCACAATCTTGGACATCGCCTTTGTTCTTATACAAAGGGATTAAGGTACTTTTCCTCCATTCTGATGGCATCTTATTGTTTCTCCAAATTTTGTTGAAGAACGTCGTCAACCATTCGATTCCTCTTTCTCCCAAACATCTCCAAATCTCAATAGGGATGCCATCAGGTCCTACTGCTTTCTTCAACTTCATCTTACTTAATGTCATTTTGACTTCACCCTTTTGAATTCTCCGCAGGCATTCATGATTTATCATATCGTGATGGATACTTATATCTCCAACATCTTGTTGGCGATCTCCATTAAATAAGTCATCAAAATAGGACCTCCATCGTTCCTTGATATCCTTATCTCCAACTAGGACTTTCTGGTCCACATCCTTCACACATTTAACTTTTCCGAGATCTCGCGTCTTCCTATCTCTCATCCGAGCAATTCTATATATGTCTCTTTCCCCTTCTTTCGTATCCAATCTTGTATACAGATCCCGATTCACCTTTGCTCTAGCATCTCGTATGACCTTCTTTACTTCCCTTTTAGCCTCTTTGTATTTTTCGTAGTTCTCGTCACTCCTACATTTCCCCAATAGTTTATAGGATTCTCTCTTACTCTTTACTGCTTGTCGTACTTCTTCTGTCCACCAAGATGTGTCCTTACCCGGTGGCATGCTACCTTTAGATTCCCCTAGAACTTCCTTCGCTACTTCCCTTATACTATGCTCCATCTTATTCCATATCGAATCTATATCTGAATCCATATTGCAAATCCAAATATCTTTTTTGGTCATCTCATCCACAAATTTTTGTTGATTCTCCCCTTGCAATTTCCACCACTTAATCTTAGTCTCTACTTGAGGTGTTTGTTTTCTTATACATTTCCTACTTCGAAAATCTAGCACCACTACTCTATGTTGGGTTGTCGTACTCTCACCAGGGATCACCTTACAATCAATATAACTCTTTCTCCAAGCACTCCTTACTAAGAAGAAGTCAATTTGGCTCGCATTACCGCCACTCCGATAAGTCACTAAGTGGGATGTTCTCTTCATAAACCATGTGTTCATGATACTCAAGTCATAGGCTGATGCGAATTCCAAAATATCATTTCCTGCTTCATTCTTATCTCCAAAGCCATACCCTCCATGAACACTCTCAAACCCATCTCGCCTAGAACCCACGTGTCCATTGAGATCACCCCCTAGTACCATTTTTTCATCCCTAGGAACCTGTTGCACCACTTCCTCTAAGTCATCCCAAAAAGCTTGTCTTATAGACACATCTAATCCTATTTGTGGCGCATATGCACTAATGACATTCACAACCTCATCCCCTATCACTAGCTTAACACTCATAATTCTATCGCTCTTCCTAGACACCGCTACTACCTCATCAATATACTCCCTATCAATAAGAATACCTACTCCATTTCTACCCTTATCCTTTCCTGAGTACCAAAGCTTATAACCCCAAGGAGCTATCTCTCTAGCCTTGGCTCCAACCCACTTGGTTTCTTGTAGGCATAATATATTTATTCTCCTCCTCTTCATAACATCTACAATTTCAGCTAATCTTCCTGTCAAAGAACCTATGTTCCATGTCCCAAAGCGTAACCTACTACCCTTACCCCTACCCCTACCATTACCGTGGACTAGCTTATTTACCCGCAACCCTTGCATATTTGACACCACCCCCGGGTCCTGGGGTGGCGCGCCGCTTCGGGGCGACGACCTAGCAACCCTTGCACATTTATCACTACACCCGGGTCTAGGAAGTGCAGCGTGTCGCTGAGTAGGGAACGCCCCAACGGTATTTATATTATGGTTCATGTCATAAGATGTGGCTAAGTTTTACGCTGGCCGCCACAAACCTACCGCAACCCTCCTCCTTTGTCCGGGCTTGGGACCGGCTGTAAAGGCCACCAAGTGACCCTCACAGGCGGAGTTATAAATTCTAATTCTTAAAATATATTAAAAGTACTGATTTTAATAGTTTGACATAACCCAAAATTATGATTGACATAGTTGTAAATAGTTTTTAAAACATGAATTTCTATGTAATTTTCCCTAGATGTTAATTAATTGATGGAAGCCCAATTGAGCCCAATGAGGCCCATGGACCAAGGGGGGTCGAAATTCATGTAGTGATATACATGAATAATTAATTTGATTTTATTAAACCTAATTGGATTAGGATTATGAATTAAATTAATTAAGAGATAAATAAGTTAGGAGTTTTAATTAGATTATAATACTCCTATTATTATCCAATAAGGTTATTATTATTATCCTTAATATATTAGATATATAATGAGATAATAATTAGGAATTCTATTCCGAATTGAATTCCTATTCAGTAACCTAATTCTATCTAACTAGGGATTAGATACAAGAGATTATAAATACCCCACCCTATGGGATTTTCAAAATCCTAGAGCTAATCCCCTATTGAGATTTTCGAAATCCATATAGTGCAAGAGAGAGAAAATTTCGACACCCTTAGTTCGAAGACGAGATTTTCTACGGCTTCCTTCCGATCAATTGATTTCATCTATTTCTTTTATCCTTGATCTTGTGTTGATTAGTTAGAGGCAATCTACTTTGGTTGCTATTCAACGGTTGATTCTAAATTAATCTTCCCGTGTTTTATTTCGTGTTTGGGAACTCGGAGAAGAGTTGTGGGCACTTCATTAACAACGGTAGATTGATCATCAAAAGGTAATTCTTCTTATCCTTCTTTATATGAAATAACGGTTAACGGATCTTGTGGTTTATGGAAATAGGTTAAAATTTTTATATTTCCGCTGCTATACCTTAGCCTAATTTCCAACAGTGGTATCAGAGCCATCGTTAAATCCGTTATTTCATATATGAAAATTTAGAAGTTTTTCAATAGGATTGAATAAATATTTATAGTTAGGATTAATTAACAAATTGTTTGATTAATTAATTCTAAGGATAATTAAGTTTTAATTAATTGTTAATTAAAATAGATTATGCATATGTTCCTAATTATTTTGGTTGATAATCATTATAACGAAATTTATTAGTTTTATAGTTAGATTGATAAAATCAGTTTTATTAATTCTAAAGATAAAACGGAAATCTATAGTAGTTTTTCCTATTTTCTAAAAATCGTTTTAAAACCATTTTAGAACTGATATATATATATATATATATATATATATATATATATATATATATATATTTAAAATTATTATTATAAAAAAAATACGAAAGCAGCCCGAGTCGTGCCTCGCGGCGCGACTAGCCGCTGTCGCGCGGCGCCTGGCCGCAAGGCAGCGGCGGTTCAGCCGCGCTAGGGCTGCTGCCAATCGGCAGCAGCCCACTCTCGGGCCTAGCCCGAGACCCACTTGATTTTAAATTGTTTAAAATCGTTTTTAGATTTAAATATATATATGTTTCAGAAATTGATAGTTTTCTGTTTTGATTATCGAATGAAAATTTGTTTAAAAGTTTGTTTTACCAATTTGTAAATCAAAATGTTAAATGAATTAAAATCAAAATAATTGGGACGTGCATAATTAAAGTTTTGTATAGTTATATTAATCTAAAGATTAATATAAAAGATACGAAACTATTAGAAGTAAAATTGGATGAAAGTTAATTTGATAAGTTAATGTGATTAACATAAATATTACATAAGATAGTTATGTAATCAACCAATTAAATTTATTTAATTGAGTCTATGCATGTTTGGAGTTATGGACATATTTGGACCCTCTTTTAGTCTTTTGGTATTTTTGAAATAGGGTCTGCGAGTCCTGCCTTTCTACTATCTATTGTAATTTCTTCTCTCATCTGATTCCCTTCAATTCAATTGTAGTTTTCTTTAGTAGTATAGAAATTAATATGTAATTTCAAGGCGCCATGGAGAAGACGGAGGACCTAAAGAGAAATATGTAATAGTTAGTATTTCCTTAGGTTTGCCCTTTTATTCCGTCTCTGGCTCGACAGAATAATTTAGATGATATGTCCATAACGCCAATGTATGTGAATGTATGTGTCTGATGTATGCTAAAGCAAATCAAGACTAAGTTAGATTATGAGACCTAAAATAAAATCCCTCATTAAAAAGTTAAGTAAATAAGCAAGTTATTAAAATCGGTTGCCCCTCCCTAATATTATAATTCAGCCGGCAGTACTGAGGGCCTTTGGATTATTGAGTAAACTCAAGCTCGGAGTCTTACGGTAACACCTGAATTATCGAAAATCATTTTTCATGAATATGGGGTAATACTTAAATTAGATTATGATAACTGGATGAGTAAACTCATGTTGTCATAAACTAATAGGCAATATGGTTGGGATTAATATGAATAGCATATTAGTTACTAATGTGGTTAGTAACCCAATAACCTAGGAATCACATTAAGGATGTGATTGATTACATGAATCTACCTAATGAATGAGACTAGCTTGTTGAGTAAACTCAATGCGAAATCTCAGGAGTTAGGATCCTAGCTCACTAAAGGATTTGTGAAATTCTTCGAATTAATATGGAGGGCTATTAATTTGGCAAAATAGTGGGAGCAATCTAAAATAAACTAAAAGGCCTATAATTTTAGATTGATATACTTTAAGCAAATGAATGACATACGTTTACTCTTTCTCACTCTCAGGTTTAATTAAACACACTCTTAAAATCAGGACTAACACCAATCTGCAAAACATTCTTACCGATAACAAATTGAATGGTTCAAACTTCACCGACTGGTATCGCAACCTCAAAATTGTTTTGAAGTTCGAGAGGAAATGGTATGTACTTGATACACCGATACCCTTACCCAATGGATGATGCTCCCTACCAAGAATTTTATGCTTACTTGAAGCATAAATCTGATGACGATCAAACGGGAGACATCATACTTGCATCTTTGACACCGGAAGTAAAAAGGCAACTACATTCAGATATGGATGCCTATTCTATGGTCAAGCACCTAAAAGAGTTATTTGTGGATGAAACTCGGTGCGAGCGCTTCGAAATAACAAAGGAGTTATAAAAAAGCAAGATGCAGGTGGGCACATCTGTAATGGCACATTGTGCCAAGATGATCAGCCTTATCACCTAGTTTTCTAGTATTGGAGATGCGATGGACCATGAACTAAGTGAAAACTTACTTCTTCAATCCCTCCCCGAGAGTTACTCACAGTTCATCATGAACTACCAAATGAGTGGCTTGCAAACCTCTCTTGTAGAGCTTGCACATATGCTCGAGTCAGTCGAGCCCATTATAAAAGAAAACGAGGAGATACTGGCCCTTGCTATTGAAGGATCAAGAAAAAGGAAAGGGATCTCTCCCAATCCAAACCATCTTGATAAAAGCAAGGGGGATGTGCTCACCGAAACGAAGGGAAAGGAATTAAAGAAGCCCAAAGGAAAGTGCTACTATTGTGGTGACTTGGGGCATTGGAAGAGGAACTGCATGGAGTACCTAACCTTCCACGAGAAGGAAAATGACGGTGCTTCAGTATCTGGTATGTTTTATATTGAAATAAATACAGTTTCACAGTCTGAATCTTGGGTACTTGATACCGGATGTGGATCTCATATTTGTACAAATATGCAGAAGCTAAAACAGACTAAGGAACTAAAGAAATGAAGCATAAACTTGCGAGTGGGAAATGGAGCAAGAGTTGCCGCCCTCGCAATTGGAGATTATGTTTTGAATTTGCCCTCTGGGCTTGTAATAGAATTAATGAATTGTTTATACGTTCCTCAAATGTCTCGCAACATTATTTCTATTAGCCGTCTTGTTGACGACGGTTTTCATATTTCAATAAAAGACAAGAGTTGCAATTTTTATAAAGATTTGATCTTTTATTTTTCAGGAATATCACAAAATGGGATTTATGTGTTAGATGACAAAATTCCTGTTTTTGCAATTGATACCAAAAGACATAAGCTAGATAATTCAACTTACTTGTGGCATTGTCGTTTAGGCCATATAAACAAGAGACGCATGCTAAAGCTACATTCAGATGGGCGTATAGATCCAATCGATCCCGAATCATTGGAAACATGCGAATCATGTTTAAAAGGTAAAATGACAAAGACACCCTTTAGCAATAAAGGTGAGCGTGTATCAGACACTCTAGGACTCATTCATTCAGATGTATGCGGTCCTATGTCAGTCCAAGCAAGAGGAGGATTCAGATTCTTCATAAGCTTCATAGATGACCATACCCGATATGGTTACATCTACTTGATGAAGCAGAAATCAGAAGCTTTTGAGAAATTCAAATGCTTCAAGAATGAAGTAGAAAATCAATTAGGAAAGAAAATAAAGACGCTTCGATCTGATCGAGGTGGCGAATATCTTTCAGATGATTTTCTAAATTATCTAACTGAATGTGGGATATGCTCACAATGGACACCTCCCTATACACCACAACACAATGGTGTATCCGAGAGGAGAAACCGTACCCTACTAGATATGGTACGATCCATGATGAGCATGGCCTTACTTCCAAAGACGTTCTGGGGCTATGCCTTAGAAACTGCCCTCTTCACCCTAAATCGAGTACCAACTAAATCCGTTAGTTCCACACCATATGAATTGTTCGTTGGTAGGAAACCCGTGTTTTCATTTATGAGAGTATGGGGTTGTTCAGCATTTGTCAAACGCATTGCGTCCGACAAACTAGATTCGAAATCTGATAAATGTTTCTTCATTGGATACCCTAAGGAAACTATGGGATATTACTTCTATCATCCAGATGATCAGAAAGTAATAGTATCCAAGCACGCAATCTTCTTAGAGAAAGAGTTTCTCGAAGAAACACAAAAGGGAAGCATGATTGAACTTGACGAAGTTCAAGAAGAAGAAACACCGACTGAAACAACAGAGGCGGTTGAGGTACCCGAAGAAGTCCCATTAGATGAGACTCTAGTGCCACCTATTCGTAGATCACAAAGAGTTCGTGAACTCCCAGTTAGATATGGTTTTCTAGTGGGAGATGATAATGAGGTTCCCGTGTTAGATGACGAACCCGAAAACTACGAAGAGGCTCTTACTAGTCCAGATTCTAAAGCATGGCTTGAGGCCATGGATTTTGAAATGGATTCCATGTATACTAACTAAGTGTGGACTTTGGTTGATCCACCCGAAGGGATAATACCCATTGGGTGCAGGTGGATCTTCAAAAAGAAGACAGACATGGATGGAAAGGTTAGCACCTACAAAGCTAGGTTAGTAGCGAAAGGATATTGTCAGAAGCAAGGAATTGATTATGATGAAACTTTCTCTCCTGTGGCTATGTCCAAATCAATCAAAATCATGCTTGCAATTGCCGCTCACTACGATTATGAGATTTGGCAAATGGATGTGAAAACAGCTTTCCTAAACGGAAACCTGCTTGAGGATGTATATATGATGCAGCCTGAAGGTTTCATATCGAAGGATGCAAATAAAGTTTGCAAACTTCAGAGATCCATTTATGGACTCAAGCAAGCATCAAGAAGCTGGAATAAGCGTTTTGACGAAACCATAAAACAATTTGGTTTCGAACAAAATTGCGAAGAAGCTTGCATTTACAAGAAAGCAAGTGGGAGCTCTATAGCATTTCTCATACTATATGTGGACGATATATTATTAATGGGAAATGACATTGCTCTACTACAGTCGGTAAAAGTATGGTTATCTGGTAACTTCTCAATGAAAGACCTTGGTGAAGCAGCTTATATACTTGGTATAAAGATCTACAGAGATAGATCGAGAAGACTGCTTGGTCTTTCACAGGCTACATACATTGAAAAGGTGCTAAATCGGTTTAGCATGCTTGAATCGAAACGAGGTAACTTTTTTTTTTTTTGATAAAAAGAGACACTTGTATTAAAAAGAATAAACAGCATCAGTTTGAATACAAGTTGAAACAAACAATGGGAAATCTTCAATCAAAATTTCCTCATGTGATAGAGTAAAAGCCCAAGCAGCGAGAGAGTGTGCAACCGTATTGGCTTGTCGCTTCTCATGAATGAATTCTATCTGTACAAAAGCTTGTGCTTCCTCCAAAATATCAGTAACAATCACCCCAATCCAATTAGAAATAATTTCATCTCCACGTAGGAGACAAATTGCAGATAATGAATCTGAAGCAATTAAGACAGAATGGAAACCAGCATCTTTAACAATTCTGACCGAAGAAAGGATAGCCATTAATTCCGCATGTAAAGCAGATAATGCTTTACCAATCGGTCCCCCTCCAGATAATACGACGAAACCAGTTGAATCCCGTACGACCAATCCAAAAGCCTCATGGTGAGATTTTAGAGAAAATGAAGCATCACAATTCACCTTATATATGCATGATGGAGGAGCAAACCACTGTACATTAGATGATAAACTCTGACCAGGTCCGAAATTCCTATCTGCTGAAGTTGTAGTTATTAAACCTGCCGCAAAACCCTGCAACGTCGATCTTACACTTTCTGCAGCCACTTGAAAACCTAATCGTTTCTTACCATGAACCATTTGATTCCGTTCAAACCACAAAAACCAAACCATTCCATAGAATAAAGCAGCTTCTTCCCGTGAAATTGATGATAAAACAGCAGCAAACCAGTCTATGCAGTCAAAACCTGTCAACTTATATACCATAACAGACAGATTTAAAGATTTCCAATACAACTTCGTGACAGAACAAAATTTAAGCAGGTGAATTATAGTTTCCTCAGCCATTCCACACAAAGGACATCTATCATACAACGAAATTCCTTTTTTAGAAAGATTATTAAAACATGGAAGGATATTCTTCGCTGCACTCCAAACGGTGTGAATAAATTTGGCCGGTGCATGTATTGACCATAAAATCTTCCAAAAATGTTGGAGAATGAAAGATGTGGAACCCAAAGAAGATGATAATTGCAAATATTGAACTGCAACTTTATATCCTGATTTGACCAAATAATCACCCTTTCATGAATGTTTCCAAAACATTGAATCTGCAACATTCCGTCTGCTTAAAGGTATTCGTAAAATAGCCTCAGCCACCTCAGATGTGAAACAAAAATTGATTAAATCCCTTTTCCAACAAAAAGAATCAAAATCAATCAAACCTGAGACCCAATCAGATGGAAGATCATTGAGAAGAATCAAAGGTCGATTACAAGGAATATCTGGTATCCATCTAGAGTGCATAACCTTCACTGAGCGACCCTCTCCAATCCTCCAGCAACTTCCATCAAGAATAACATTTCGAGCTTGCAACAGGCTACGCCAGACATGACTTGCACAATAACCAACTTTAGCTTCCATCAACCGCTATCTTGGAAAATATTTATGTCTAAAGATTTGGGAAATCAAAGAATTTGGGTTATCAATCATACGCCAAACCTGTTTAGCAAGCAATGAAAGATTAAAAGCAAATATATTTCTGAAACCCAAACCTCCATCTTCCTTTGGTAAACATAATTTTTCCCAACTGAGCCAATGAATTCTTTTTGAACTAGAGTCATGATTCCACCAAAAGCGAGCAATTAATTGTTGTAACTCATCACAAAAAGTTTTCGGAAGCAAAAAACAACACATAACATATTGGGGGATAGCTTGTGCCACTGATTTAATTAGAACCTCTTTCCCCCCTCGTGATAGGCCTTTTTCATGCCACCCACTGATCCTTTTCAACATTCTGTCTTTTATAAAGTTAAACACAGCTTTTTTAGATCGACCCACAATCATCAATGTCCTAAAACCGATGATGACAAAAGACGCATGGCTGTAGTCCCGTACGTCAGCGCAATCGGTTCAATTATGTATGTTATGCTATGCACTAGACCTGACGTAGCGTTCGCGTTATCTGTAACGAGTCGTTACTAAGGGAATCCAGGAGACGAGCATTGGATTGCCGTTAAGAACATTCTTAAGTACTTGAGAAGAACTAAAGATATGTTCCTAGTGTACGGAGAAGGTGATCTGAAAATAGAAGGATTTTCAGACGCAAGTCATCTCATAGATGAGAATGATTTTAAATCCCAATCAGGATACCTGTTTATCTTGAATGGGGGCGCGGTCAGTTGGAAGAGTTCCAAGCAAGGAAGCGTAGCTTTCTATACGACCGAGTCAGAGTATATCGCAGCTGCGGAAGCAGCAAAGGAAGCGGTTTGGATAAGAAAGTTCATTACAGAACTTGGTGTGGTGCCTGACATTGAAAATCCCATTACACTGTATTGTGATAACAATGGAGCCATTGCGCAAGCAAAGGAACCACGGTCTCATAATCCGTCCAAGCATTACCTTAAGCGATACCACATCATTAGAGAGATTGTGGCTAGAGGAGATGTGAGAATAGAAAGAGTACCTACAGAGGACAACGTTGCAGATCTATTGACAAAGCCTTTAACCCAGAGAGTACATGATCGTCATTTAACTTCTACTGGGATAAGTTTTAGAAATAATTGGCTTTAGTCCAAGTGGGAGTATGTTGGGGTTTAGTGTCCTATAGACAATTGTTCTAGGATACAAACTTAATGTAAATGAATTGTTCTTTATATCATTTGTTTTAATGAGATATATGTTTTATAACTATATAAAGGCAATCCCTTTTAAGCACTAAATAAAGTCTAATAAAAGGAAATCCGTAAGTTTATTTAAAGTGATTATAAAGTGTTCATACAAGCATGAAGTGAGACAAAACTTTATAATAAACTGATAAACTTAAAACCATCCCAGGTCAAGTGATATGTTTGGGATTGATATATCACTGTTGAGACTTGTATGTAACAATGTCTTCTGTCCGACAGAAAGCTGATCTCACAAGCTTCATATATACAGATATCTGGACAGTTACATAGATCCGATGAAAAGTTGTTCATTAGGATTGGGGATCCGATTTGAGATAACAGGATGGGTAGATTCATCCTTGTCACCTGTTCATCTCATTGGTATTAATAGGTATAACTAATCCTCAGACTCAAAGGAATATTAATTGGTATTCTGGATTACGGAAGCTTTGACTCTGGTGTAACACGATCCTTAACAGAGATGACTTTGGGGTGTGAACAGTAGACGTTGGGTATCACAGGAAGTGATTGCGGGATCGTTATATATTGGATTGAGCATTTATCACTCCCGATAAATGGGAGATACATCCAAGGATCGATTGTGGAAGACTCGACTCTAAATCCTTGCAAGGTGATAACTTAAGACTTGAAATACAGATTTCACTTAACCTATCCATTTGAGTTGACTCGGCCTGTACAAGTAAAACGAACGTCTCGCTATATGTGACTTCACATCACCCATAGTCATAAGATTCAGTTCAAGGATGTAGTTGATAAAGGATCGAATTATACTGTAACTAATACGGAAAGGTTAACGACAGAATCAACCTGTCTTCTTATAGCTCTGGGGGAATGATTACGGACTTGCTAATCACATACTCTGTACATCATTCCGTTATGCAAAGATTAAATATAATTCTTTGAAAATTAATTTAATAACGTTGCATACGGCTAGAAGCAATAAGAACCTAATGGGTCACACATAAGACTTGGAACCTAAAAGAGAGATAGATGTTAATTAATTGATGGAAACCCAATTGAGCCCAATGAGGCCCATGGACCAAGGGGGGGTCGAAAGTCATGTAGTGATATACATGAATAATTAATTTGATTTTGCTAAACCTAATTGGATTAGGATTATGAATTAAATTAATTAAGAGATAAATAAGTTAGGAGTTTTAATTAGAGTATAATACTCCTATTATTATCCAATAAGGTTATTATTATTATCCTTAATATATTAGATATATAATGAGATAATAATTAGGAATTCTATTCCGAATTGAATTCCTATTCAGTAACCTAATTCTATCTAACTAGGGATTAGATACAAGAGATTATAAATACCCCACCCTATGGGATTTTCGAAATCCTAGAGCTAATCCCCTATTGAGATTTTTGAAATCCATATAGTGCAAGAGAGAGAAAATTTCGACACCCCTAGTTCGAAGACGAGATTTTCTACGGCTTCCTTCTGATCAATTGATTTCATCTATTTCTTTTATCCTTGATCTTGTGTTGATTAGTTAGAGGCAATCTACTTTGGTTGCTATTCAACGGTTGATTCTAAATTAATCTTCCCGTGTTTTATTTCGTGTTTGGGAACTCGAAGAAGAAAAACAAACAAACAAAAGGGAGAAATTCGTTTTACTAATCCTACATACAAAGCACATCAAAACAAGAAAAAGATCATACACCAAATTTCAACTATAAAAGGACAAGTACACTTCTTGGATCCTTTGCCGAAAATACAAGTGAAAAAGAGCATACATACAAAGCACATCAAAACAAGAAAAAGATCTTACACCAAATTTCTATCTCTGTGTAAAAGCTAGATTGATTTTGTAATCATCTAAAGTGTTCTTTGTCTGAAAAAGAACAAGTCTGTATCAATTGTAGAATTGAGAGAGTTGTGCTGAGTACTGTGTTTTAAGTACTCAGTGGTAGAGAAATCTAGGTGTTCGGTTATAGCACTTAGTAGGAGTTGAGTAGACGAATAGAGGACGGTACTCTTGCATATTCAACTGCCTTGTAAACGGTTTGTGCTCTACCTTTAGAGAGCTCAGTATTGGATTGAAAAAGCCCGGAGGGATTCTGGGGACTGGACGTAGGCAGAGAGGCCGAACCAGGATAAGTCGTGCTGAGTAATTTCTAACTCTATCTCAATATATATCTGTATGTGTTGTTTGCTATATTTACTCAGTATATAAATTGTTTAAGCTGACACTGAGTAAATTAGAGTGCTGAGTTGGAAGCTGACCACAAAAGCGTTATTTCCCAACTCGCAAGTAAAACAGCTCTAGTCAGTACCTGATTAAAACTGTCTTACGCCTCACTCGGTCGTGCTGACCAAAACTGAGTTGTGAAACTCAAAGAATTATATTAAGTCAGCATAATTAAAACAAAAAAGTTATATTAGTTCCTAACCCCCCCTGGAACTAATTACACGGGACCAACAAACTCTTGAAGAAGTTCATCCATACTTGGATGAGCATATGACATTCCTTCACATTGAATATCCTTCTAAAGCTGATCATGCTTTGATGAAGTTGCACAATCTCTTATTCATAGATTTGTTCAAGGAAAAGGTGATGTCTCAATTATACTTCAAGCCTAACATTGTATCGGACACACTAAGATGGTTGGCATATGGTTGTAAAGTTTGAGTCACCTTATACGAAGGGTACGACATTAATGGATATTCTTTTTACATAAAGCGTCAAAATGACAAATCAACAATGTAAAATAGTGGTGTTACATTGTTAGCTTTGTAATGGGAATATGCTAGTGGGGATAGAATATTAAAAGTTGTAACAATACCCTACTATATAGTAATAAAAAAATAATATTAAAGTTTGATAGTAGTCGTGGTGTCCAACAAGATGAACATGTGTTCTTAAAAATAGATTGATAGTAGTCACGATGATCGAGATCATTATGATTCGAGTTACAATTCGTTAATTAGATTTCACTTGCCATCAATTAATGTTTTTTTAACTATAATCATTTTCTTTTTATTTTTAGGAATATTTCATATTCTGGTTCAAATTTTATAAATTAAAATTGTACTGTAAAGCGAACAAGAAATAACTTTAAATATATTTCATATTTATATAAACTTAGATTCATACAAATATTTTCTTTACACCAATCATCTCCTCATAAAATAATATGCATCTCATTTTTCATTGATCAGATCCATTGTACTTGATCCAAAGGGAAGAAATGGTGGGTTCCGAAAATTCTTCCCAATCTATTTAGAGTGTGAGATTGCAGATGAAGAGATACGACATCGTAATGGAATTGGATTAGATGCAACATTATGATGTTAAATATTATTATGATGATTAGGTGATCTCACTCCTCTACAAATCCTGTGGCATTGTTTGTCGCAGCTAGCATGTTTTAATTTTGAAGTTTCTGTGCAATCTGCAATACAATTTTTATAACATTGCAAGTTTGTTTTTACTTCGTTTTTCCACGGCCACTGCCAAGATTCTACGGCATCACCACAATTTGATGTAAGAATCATAATGTAGATTGCTACAATTACGAGGCATATGTTTATCTTCATTTTTCTGTTTTTGAATAAGAAGAAGAAGAAAACAAATAATAATAAGTTTACACTTATTATTATTTGTTTTCGAATGAATAGAATATTTGGGATCCATCTTCTTATCTTCTTATATATTTGATGAATAACAAACTTCTTGATTAGCATTGAGTTGGTTAACAAAATTCTTGTTCCCCGACAATAAATATCTATTTCAAAACCTTCATTTTGTTTTTATTATAGTTTTTAGTTTTTTGAGGTATAAATAAATATTGTTTTTTTCTTTTTAACTGGCAATCGATATTTTATTATGAAATGTCCAAAATAGAGCACCCTAACTTCTAACAAAAATTGTCGAAAATCTAGCTATAAAAAGAACAAAAAGGCTTAAATGCTCACAATTAATTATACAAAAATAGGAGTAATTTATAACGAAACGTCAAAAATAATAAATGTTATATTTAAATTTGGATAAAACAAAGTCATTAGAATTGAAATGAAACAAACTTACAAAGGGGTGTTTGGTAGCTGCTTTTCGATCTCTTGTTTGCCTTTTCACTTTGAAAATGAGAGTTTAAGGTGTTTGGTTAGACACCTCCTGTTTGCCTTTTGAAGCCGAAAAGTAGCTTTTTATAAAAGCAGGGAATCCCTGCTTTTTGGAACAGCAGCCTTTTCAAACAGCAAACAGTAAACCGTAACAGGAAACAGGAAACAGCAAACAACAGATAAAACAAACGGACCCAAAAATTGATAGAAATTCACTAGGAATACTCCAATGAGTAATTGAAACTATATGTTGGCCAATTGAATGTAAAACTGAAGCTTTGAGATATTGTTGCATTTGTTTGTGTTTGGAGAAAATTTCTATTATAGTCCTAGAGTATTAACCAATAAAATAGAGATGCATACAATTTTATTGAAGATGATTGGTGTTTAAAAATAAATGTATACAAGTGATATCAACTAATTGGTCGGGTGTATTACTCCATAAGTATTGTAGAATTTCATGTTATTGATTTGAGTTGGATCCATCGCTTGACTAAAATTTAGGATATTTATATGGTGAAGAAAAATACAAAAGCTAGAAAAATGATAGTAGTTTGAAGAAGGAAAAAATTGGTATATATATTGATAATATAGTAGAAAATTGTAGGGTGAGAAACAACTAGATGCATCCTGTGAATCCTAAATATGAACCAAATGTTTAGGCCAAACATATTTGATACGAAGCTTAACGTCTAAGACTAGGTAATTGTAGTTAGCAACCGGATATCCACTATCAGAGTTTAGAGACCTGTAAAACTAGGTAAATATTTTGGTGCTCAAGTCAGTCTAAAGTTTAAGCATAATAAGCATTATAAAAGGAATATAGACCTATCTCAAGTATGATCCCAATTCAACGAATGTCGATCTCTCTCGGAGACTAGCTTATGAATTAACTTTGAGGCTTCAGAGCCTATATATAGGGTTTAGGCAATTCTTTCTATAGTAGAATTCTTCCTATCTAGTGGCCAACTAAGAAAGAATTTCTTACCTTAATCAGGAGACTGCCTCTTGGAAAGACTAAGAATAAAGGAGTCCTATAATTTAAGATGTATGTTTTTAAAATCCTACCTAGATATTTTAGTTTTTTTTGTTTTGTTTTGTTTTATTAGTCGTAATGAATTCTATGCGGTTAATTGGAACTCTATTTGGAAAACTCTATTAACTAAATAATATGGATCTTGCTTTGTTCCTTTGAATTCTATCTGGAAGCTCCCTATTATGAATAATATCAATCTTATTCATGCATGTATTAGAGTGGATTTTGCTTGAATTGACCATTTTTCAAATTACGAGGTATACCTACCTAATTTGAAATTCCAAGTGAGCTCAAGCTTTTATTCTATTTCTCAATATGTATATAAGAAAGCATAAAAATTTTCATTTATCCAATTTTTTCTTTAGGCTTTGATTGGATGGAAGGTTTTGAAGGGTAATTAAAGGGATGGTAGGGAAGGGTTAGTGGAAACCCTTGTTTGGAAGATTAAAAAATAAGAGGGTAAGGGTTAATGAAGGGTTCAAAATCAATAGATTTTTAATGGATTTTCAACCCACCAAATCGGTGGGTTTTGAAGGGTTTTAATGAACCCTTCCCTTTCTCCCAAACAAGGGTAAGGGTAATACCCTCTCTCCCTCTCCTTCCCCTTCCTTATCCTTCTCTACCCTCCCTTTAATTACCCTTCAAAACCTCCCATCCAATCAAAGCCTTAAGGTTCTTTCAGATTCCATACTTTCTAGATGATCTTAAAGTTTAATAGTTTAATGACACTTTAAATATACATATGTTTAGAATTTCATGTTTATATAAAAGTTTTCATGTTTAGAATAGGGAAACTTTATAGTTCATGTTTTAGATGTAGCAAAGCTTTATATTCAAATCATAACATAGATAAGCTTTTCTAACTGCATACATTTTTTTCATTTAGAATCTTCTATTATGTCTTATAATAGGAGGTCTGCATGTTGCATTTTAAAGCTTGCTATCTGAACCTAATTATATAGAAGATTTTCTCCCTGTATCTTTATCACATGAAAGCTTTCTATTCGCATTAGTAGCTTCAACTAGTATTGATTTATACAGGAATTCAATAAAGGTATCTACATATACAGAGTTTAGCAAGCGAAATAAGTTTTTCTGATTATTCTATATAGTGACATCTTTATATTGTTTAGCTCTTTATATAAAAAACACTATTTTAGTCTTTGTGTTTTTCTATCTTATTCTATGTGATCATGGAAATATTTGGTCATTACTTATTGATTTTGTTTGATATTTTGCTTAAGGGGAAAATCTTGGTGATTGGTGGAAAATCTAGAATTTTAAAGCTTTTTGAAGCATCTTATAATATTTGCAAATTAGAGACCAATTTTAGGTAAGGTGCACGTCATGTCTCAGATTAAACTGTAATTGGGAAATAGTAGCCAACTTCAATTAAGGTATGAGCACGTGGATGAACAAATTTGGAAGAGAAAAGAAGATAATTTCAGATTTGATTTTGGAATATTAGCCCTATTTGGCAAATAGCTGTTAGTTGTTAGTTTATTATCTTTTCGGTTAGCTGGTTTGACTAGCTGATTGTGTAAAATTGTTTGGTAAAACTTAGCTGATTGTTAATAGTTGTTTATGTAAAATGACAAATAAGGACATGATAAAACATTTATTTAGGATTAAAGGGTACTAATTAGGAGTAAAAATATCATTAGAAATTAGCTTGAACCCAATAAACTATTTCAAACCCCTATTCAATAAACACCCATACCCATGTTAGAAATTTGATTAGTCAAAACTTTTAAAATAGTTGGAATCTCTAATTTTAAAAAACAAAAAAAAAATCTATTTACCAAATAAAATCATTATCTTATTTAGTTGTAACTCATTTTAATCATGATTTGAATATTTTCTTTTAATTATATAATTTAAATTTTCAATTATTCTTAATCCTACGAAACGATGCAAATTTTCTAAGATACAGAATGGAAGCAGAAGATCTCAAATATTCATAAAAGATCCATATATTTTTGAACCTTAAACTTTAAGAAGTTTGAGATGTGGACACAAAAGTTTGCTAGTAAAAGCATTATGTTTTCAACAGAAAAATTAGGTGAAATTTTTCTGTACAATTAATATCACACAAAAATCTCAAATAATCATAATCTTATTTTTCAAAAAAAAAATCATAATCTTATTATTTCTTTTAAACTATGTACAAAACTTAACAAAAGCTCTTCAACTTATTAATTATCATCAATATATGTACATAATATTTTATACCATAGAAAATAATAATTATAATAATAATTACATGCAGTGGCAAATACAAGATTACTCGGTGTGGGCTGATTTTACACGTGCGTTCACAGAAAAAATATTTTTTGCTAAATCGAAGTTGCTCAATTTTTTTTGTATATGTATGCGTGTTATAATTTGAATGGTTAATAATCAATTTTTAAGTATTAATATATATCTCAAAATTAAACTAGATTTCGTTTAAGAGAGCCTACTAGGCAAAAAAAAAATTAATAATTTGGATTTAAGGAGACCTAATTTGCCAAAAAAAATTAGAAATTTGGATTTAGAGATGTCTAACAGGTCCAAAAAAATATTTGGATTTAGAGAGATCTAACAGACCTAAAAAAAAATTAGAAAGTTGGATTTAGGAGTACCTAATAGGTCCAAAATCTTGAAATTTTGGATTTTGGACAAACCTAACACTTAATTGGTCATCTTTGAGGCTAATTCAACATCTCGATAAAAAAAAATTACGACAGGGGGGCGAAACTACCTGGGGTCAAGGTAGTTCAGGTGGCCGGAGGGGCCAGGCCCCTGATTACATACAATAGTTATACTGAAATTCAAACATAATTAAAGAGAAAATAAGTAAATATTTCATGGGAAAAAAAGATTGAGCTATCTCTTTCCAAGTATAATATCATGTCTTATTCTAACATTTAATATTATTTAATAAATTTGAATAATCACATCAAATCCAACATGTGCTGATTTGATTAGTGAACATGCTAAGGCATTCAATAATTTCTAGAAAGAAAAATGTGTCCTTCTTCTCCTGTGTATAATAACAATATAGTAATCTTAAATAATTAGGCTAATTTTTTCTTCTTAAACCATAAATATGTATAATCCTATTGGGGGTTGTTAAGGCTGCTTACCCCTTTTTTGCGGATATATTTAATAAAAATTAAATCTGAATTTTTTTCTCATAAAGTCTATTTACATTGCTAATAAAGGAGAAATCTAACCATTTAATTTCTCTTCCCAAAGTAAATAATTTAGATATCAATAAATTAACTTTTTAACTTAGTTTACAATTTTAAATAATTTTAAACAATTTCTCTTCCCAAAGGAAAACCCTCAACCCACCCCACACATGTGATTCAAATCCATGACCTCTAAGATCATAGGTAAGCTCTCAACCAACAGGCTAAGAAGTTCACCACATCAGTGATCATATAATAGTACTATTATTTTTGAATTAGTCTAGCAAAATTTAGGGCTTCCTACATGAATATAATTAACAATTAAATTACAATTAAATCAAATTAGTAAAGTTAATTATGAATATATCATTATTTTCTATATGTAATAAATGAAGTATGCTTTTACATCCTAATTTAAAATTTCTAAACTCCAATTCATAGATATTATAATTAACAATTAAATCAAATTAGTAAACTTAATTTTGAATATATCATTATTTTTTATATGCAATAAATGAAGTATGTTTTTACATGTTTATTTAAAATTTCTAAACTACAATTCATAAATCATAAACTCTAGGCAATATATGTTATATTCTTAATTTATAAACTATGAATCTTAAAATTAATTAAAAAAATGATTTTATTAAGTTGACATAATTCAAAACTATAATTTGATAATAATTGTAAATAATTTGCCAAAATTGAACTTTTATGTAAATTTTCCCAAAATTTAGGAATCAAAATTAATAATAATAGAATTAGTGGGCTTAAGTTATCCACTCAACTAAACACAAAACCACAAGTAGGAGGTACTACTGATGTTAATGTACAGGAAGATAATTAATAATAATAATACTAATAAACAATGACATTTTCTACCTTGTATCCGATAGGAAGAGATTTTTGTTAGCATGGCACGTGACCCATGAAAAGCCATATTTAGCATAGATTTAGGGGGGTTTGGTTAAAAGGCTCCTTTTTTCCTAGGAGAGAGTTTTAGATGTTTGGTTAATGGTCTCATGTTTGCGTTTTACATCTAAAAAGCAGCATTAGGTGTTTGGTTAGTGATCTCATGTTTGGTTTTTACATCCGAAAAGCAGCATTTTACAAAAGCTGGGAATCTCTACTTTTTGGAAAATCAGCTTTTTCCAACAGCAACAACAAACCGTAACAGCAAACAGTAAACCGTAACAACAAATAGCAAACAGCAACAGCAAACAGTAGGTAAAACAAACAGGCTCTTAGGAGGTGTTTGGTTGCTGTTTTTCATGCTCCTTTTTACCTTTTAACTTCAAAATGAAGAGTTTTAGGTGTTTGGTTAGTGACCTCTTATTTGCTTTTTACATCTGAAAAGAAGCATTGGGTGTTTGGTTAGTGATCTACTGTTTGCATTTTACACCCAAAAAGCAGCCTTTTACAAAAATAGAGAATCTCTGCTTTTTGGAAAAGCAGCTTTTTCCAACAGCAAACAACAAACCGTAACAACAACAACAACAGCAAACAGCAACAGTAAACAACATGGTTTTAACATGGCTTTTTTCAACCGAGAACCGGCCAGGTTTCCGATCCGGTTATGGTACTTTGGGGTCACTACTAGTGACCCCATGTGAACCGGGGGAAACCGGCTCATTCACATCCAGATCATGAATGTTTGGAATCCATATTATGCAAGGAGACATTGCTTTTGCTAATTCGAATTGAAGGGTGATATAAAATCGGTCTATGATCAGCCGGCCGGGTCTACGAATCTATTCTAACTATCAAAAAATTCCTAGAATTTTGGGCGCATGCAAGTCGGACGGGAAGTGGTGTTTCCAGTGGCGGACGGGTGAGTAACGCGTAAGAACCTGCCCGAGTCGGACATCCAATTGCTTCAATTTGAATTATCCGGAAGCCGCCAGCGTTCATCCTGAGCCAGGATCGAACTCTCCATGAGATTCTTAGTTGCATTACTTATAGCTTCCTTGTTCGTAGACAAAGCTGATTCGATTTGAACCCATGACTTCAAGGTTATGAGCCTTGCGAGCTACCAAACTGCTCTACCCCGCGTGATGGCGCGAAGAACTCGGAACTCACCCCGGTTTATATTAAAAAAAAAGTATTAAAATTCAACTTGCCACTTAATATCACGCGTGGTTTATAAGTTATTTTTTATTACTATTTATTTTTATAGAACAACAATAGAAGAACAAAAACAAACACACTTTCCTACATAGTTAAAACTAATAATAATAATGGCTTTTCACCAAAATATATATATACACACATTTCAGTCTATTAATTTATATATACATATATGTATATTAGTAATTATATATATTATTATATATAATTATAATTCATATATATATATATAATTTATACGTGATCCGGTTCAACCAATCCGAATCAACCGGTTGAACCCATTGATCCCTGAACCCTTTGTCAAGCCGATTCGATATCCGGTTCGGTTTTTAAAACATTAGTAAACAGTAAGTAAAACAAATAGACCCTTAATCAATTAACTTCCCTTTTGACTTTTGCCTTCATATATATACATTGGTTGGTTATGTATATATGACTTTCAATTATTATTATTATTATTTGATCTAATAAGCTTATATTTCAATCCTAATATTCTAATAAACTTAGATTTGATCATTCGAGTCATGTAAATATTAATGTTCTATATATTTCAGACGTTCTCCAGAATTCTGGAAATTAAAAAAAAAATAGAAGAAAAAAAGAAGAAAAAAAAGAAGAGAAGAGAGAGAGGAAGAAGAAGAAGAAGAAGAAGAAGAAGAAGAACCATGAAAGAAGAAAAACCATGGAAGAATGAGAGAGAAGGAAGAGAGAGAAAGAAAAATAATTTATTCTCCTTATTAATGGAAGAAGAAGAAGAAGAATAAAAAATAAAAAAAAATTGGTTTTTCTCGTTTTACCCCTTGCCACATCATCCAAACTAACGGTGTTAAGCCATTTTCCGTTTTTCGGGTAACGGCGTATAACACAGTCTTTTTTTGTAAAAACAAACCACTGAAGTTTTTTTTTTTTTTTTGAAATACATGAAACCACAGGGGATTTTTTTAGAATTTACCCTTATATTTATTTTAAGGGCTTAAGTTAAATCTAAGTGAAATTTGCCCAATAGTCTCATGATTAACAATATTCCAACGTAGGTATACGTTATCGCCTCTAGTTTCAGGACACGTAAACTTGTAACATCATAATAATTATCTCAATAACATGGTATTGCTATTGCCCCAGTTTCAGGACATAGTACAAGCTCAAATTAGAGCAAAATAACACCATATCGCCTCCTTTCCGAGACAAGTGTATGTGATCATATTTATCAAACCTCCAGACCATTGAACATACCCACTCAAGCTAGTTGTTTACGTTTTATTCTAACGCAAACATATTCCAACACAAAATCACAATTCATAAAGCCATCTTTTGTAAAGCTATCTATATCTTATGCAACTTGAATTGCTGCAATCGGAGTTTGTATGAAATAGTTATGGCTAAAATACAAATGCTTGATAAATCTGCCAATAGTTACGAACATGAAGAGGAAAATGAATTCAACCCTAATGAAATCATGACATATCAAAACCCTAACTCATATATTCTTTAATTGAAATCAAAACAATTGTAAAAAAAAATTGACATTACATGAAACGTTTTTTAACGAGGATCAAGAATATAATGTTCTTATTCTTCAAAGGTCGTCGAACAAGTTGATATGATGATCGAAAATCAAAGAAGAAAAGAAAAGAGAAAACGAGGAACAAAAAGAAGAAGAAACGTTTAACCCTAAAAAAAAGGCAGAATAAAAGAAGTTATTAAACTTTTATATAGATCTTCCCATGAACGTTTAAATACAAAAATATCCTTAAAAAGATTTAGGATTTTTTTTAAGAGAAATTATTAAAAGCTCCTTATTTAAAACATTGAAACTAGTGTATGTGTACTAAATATAAATTGATAAAAATTTAATGATATTATATTTTTGTAAGCATGTAGTAGAATTTTTATTATTTTGTTAGTAATACATTAAATAATAGTAAAAAAAATCTAATTTTTAATAATGTAGGGTTAGAATTGATTTTGTTTGGAAATGTTATGGTTAAATTTACACTATTCCATATATTAAGGTTAAATCTAAAATTTCCTTAAAACGTCAGGATTTAATTTTTTATTTTTTATTTTTTATTTTTTTTTTTTTTTTGTAAAAAAAGGGTTAGATTCACATTGTAATAAACCATAGATGAGCTTTTCTTATTATAAGTGCTATAATTGACCTATGGAGATAGATATTAATAATATTAAAATTGCAAAATATATAATATTAAGAAAAGAGAGATGAGTCAGCGAAGTTTATTAATTATTGTTGGTGCAGAAACAAAAAGTTCTTTAATTTCTTCTGTCCAATTAGGGAAAAGCAGTAAAAGAAATAAAAATAAAAATGACCAGGTATAAATACACACACATCACTTGGTAATAAAACTGAATTGTCCATACAGCTGGGCAGGCACCCAAGAACCCATTAACACACCCTCAAGAACAAGAATCAGATCAGATCATATCAGGCATGGGAAGACCTCCTTGCTGTGATAAAGTAGGCATAAAAAAAGGTCCATGGACCCCCGAGGAAGATATCATCCTTGTTTCTTATATTCAACAACATGGTCCTGGAAACTGGAGATCTGTTCCTACTAATACTGGTATGTATGTAATTACCTTTTTTAATTTCTAATTATAAACTTATAATCATGGTCCTGGATGGAAACTCATTACTTCTTTTTAAAAAAGGGTTATTAAGGTGCAGCAAGAGTTGCAGGCTCAGATGGACTAATTATCTCAGACCCGGAATTAAGAGAGGCAATTTTACCCCTCATGAAGAAGGCATGATCATTCACTTGCAAGCTTTATTGGGTAACAAGTAAGTATATATATAATTTTAATTAATTTCGATTCTATATAATATATAGTTTTGTAACTTTAATTCAATTCGGGCCACCAGATGGGCAGCAATAGCTTCATATCTCCCGCAAAGAACTGATAATGATATAAAGAATTATTGGAATACACATCTGAAGAAGAAGCTCAAAAAGTTTGAATCATCGGCTTCGGCTTCAGCTACTTTGGAGCCGCACTTTATGTCAAAAAGCTTCAATTCGTCTTCTTCTTCATCGTTAAGAAACTTAGATTTGAGTCACAACTCCTCTTCTTCGTCCTCAACGGCAGCTCCGGCGGGGGCAGCCGCGGCGACGTATGCATCAAGCACGGAGAACATTTCGCGGCTGCTCCAAGGGTGGATGAGATCGTCTCCTCCGGCAAAGGAAAACAAAGATGGAAATTCGGTGGCTACGAAAGCTGAGGAAGAAGATTGCTGCGGCGGTGGCGGCGGCGGGGATTTGATTTCACATGAAGAGTTGGAGTCGATTTTATCGTTTGAGAACTTGAGTAATGTTGCGTGGGGTAAAAGTAATTTGAAAGAGTGTGAAAATGAAGAGAAGAAGATGAAATCTGAAAGCAATAATCCGCCATTATCGTTTCTTGAGAAATGGCTGTTGGATGAAACTGGTAATTGTCAAGTTGAAGAATCTATGCAACTCTCTCCGATATTCTGATCTTGTTCATAATTAAGGAGCTTCAACACAAAATTAAGCTCCATGAGGGGGGAAAAAGTTATTATTAATTAATTAATTAATCTCTATCTTAGGGCATAATCTTAATTTAGCTGAGATTCTGGAAAGCTTGGATCTCTTGAATTGCAAATGTAATTAACTTCAGTTTTATTTGAGGAATTCTTATTCAAATAAGTCAAAATAAGTAAATCAATTTATAATTAAGTGAAGTAATTTCGTTTTCTGTTAAAATATATGATTATTGAATTTGTATTCTTTACATCTTAACCAATAATTACAAAATTAGTGTTTGAGATTTAATTATTGCATGAAGATGAGATGATAACACGACGAATTTGAGAAAGTTTTACTCAAGTTAAATTAGAAGTTATGTTAGTATATCTCAACTTTTTTTTTCTTTTCAAAGAGGATATCAACTTTTAATTATGTTTAGTAATTAAATCAATGATAGAAATTTAATTAGTTAATATATCAATAATTAGTTTGTAGAATTTAGCAAATATAATTGTTAATTTTGTTATTAATGGTTGAAATTTGCAGTGTTAAGGTCAAACTCAAATTGAGAGGATGTCAATGTATAAAAAAAACATCACTCAACCACTTAATTAATGATGGCATGCATAAGTAAGAAATCTAGAGTTAAATACTATCATGTGTACTAAATTTTAATTGGAAGATGAGAGTTACTAACAAATATTTTATCTATCAATAAACAATTTGATTTTAAAAATTTAAAGTGACAAATAAAGCTAAATAATAACTTTTATTATTGTAAATTTCCGCTATACTTGTCTTTGAAATTAAAATGCCTACAATACAAACTCATTATTATTTGTTGAATATTTTAAAAATGTCATTAATATTTTTCTTAAAAAAATATCATTAATAAATGAACTTTTCAAAATATAAATTGTCGGCCATTTCAACTAAGAGGTTTTGATACGATATTAAGAAAATATTTGACTCAACAATTTAAGGGATTAAAGCACTATTTGCTCATAACTTATCTAAATGTTCATCTTTTCCCTAGCCAATATATTAGTGGTCTTTGTTTTCTCATGTATTATTTGATAAAAAAAATTTCTATCTTGTCAAAAAATTGATGAAATCTCAACTGTAACTTATCACACATTTTTTTTTATCAATTTTAATGGATCAATGAGCAATTGTTACCTAATAATAACTCAGAAACAATACCAATAATTTGGATAGTTATTTAAACCAAATTTAAACTGATAGATACAATTATTATTATTAAATGAAACACCATTTGTATAAATAAAATAAAATATGTGAATTAAGTCGAATACAAACTAATTTGTGAAATATTAGTTTGATTCTGCTATTAGAGTTTCATAAATTGTGCCATATATTAATTTTATAATAAGTTTTTTGGTTGTAAATAGAAATAAGAGGAATATGTTCAGTCTTATGAATTAAATACTAATTATTTATTTTTTTGGACATGGTATGAGATTTTTTTTACACGTTTTTATATGGAGTTTTTACTATTTCTGGAACATTAGACCATGCCCATTTAAACATTGGAAAATATTTGGCCAATAAGTTATAGTACAATCATGAATATATTTAGTTGGTATATAAAGAAGAAGATTTAAGGCATCAACAACACAGTAAGCAAGCACATTATACGAAATGTTAAAATCCAGCAAGAAATTATTTTATTTAGACATAAAATAATATTATCATATGACCCAAGATTTTTCTCAAATTTAAGCCTAGTCTACTTTGTTTAAATAGAATTTAAATGTACATTAAATTGTACCTACCTGAAATAATCTGCAATAAGTAGATAAGTGACATATAGACGACATATCATTAATGGATAATTAAGCTTAATAAAATAATGTCATAATCAATGTTATAGTATATATGGTTAGTTACCATATTTTATTAATTAAACATTGGTTAAGTATGATAAATGAAGATGGAATTAGATAAGAAGAAAGGGAAAAATGAGAAAGGTGTCACGAAAGTCTTGTTTCCAAATGAGGTAAAAAATGAATCTTTTTAGAAGAAGGAAACATGTGACCTTAAATGACCTTTCGGTGATGAGAAAATGGTGCTCTCTCATGCAAAAAAAAAAATTCACAGGATACACTAACCTCTAGTTTATTAGCTACTCACTACCTTTTCTTGGTCCCCCCACACCCCACCCCCTATATCCTAACTATGAAACTATAGTATATTATGGTGGTCAAATATGTGAGAATATAAGCACAACTTGTATATTGATTGATAAAGAATAATTGCATATGTATATACTTAGAAGCAATGGATTCCTATTAGAGTTAGTCTAGTCGAAACCCTAACCCTAATCGAAACTCTCTTTGACGAATCCTATATGCATGTAATGTGTGCATGGTTAGGACGAATCCTATATGCATGTAATGTGTGCATGGTTAGGACGGTGAGCATAGAGTTAAACTTGGATGAGGTTTCGGTCTCCTTACGTGCTTTAGTTTCTTTATACTCGTCTTGAAGCTGATGAGTGAGAGTACGAACTATCAGATTGGTCGAAAATTTCATGGTTTAGGGTTAAATTGAAAATATTAATTGATGACTTTAACTTGGGTTTATGAATTTAGGAGTTTTATTGTATAAATTTAGACGTTTTGATTGTAGACTTGTAGTTATAAATTTAAGGGTTTTGTGATATATTGTTTTTTTTATTATAGAGCTATCAAAAGATGGAAAAATTTGTTACCAAATTAAAGAGAAATCCGACTCCTTAGTCATCCTGCAAAGTAAATAATATATGTTGAGCAGGAAAGTGAGAAAAAACCTATGTCGATATAGAAACTTCAAATGAACTTATTAGTGATCCGGAAAAAAGTATACGAATTGATTTATATCCTATTGATATGAGAGATTCAATGAGGAGAGAGTACTTGGCTAAAGGCCCTTCTCAACCTAGTAGACATGATTTCTCATTATCCGAGTTTGGTGATGGTATACAAGGAAGTTTCAAGTCAACTAGTTTAGAAGATATCCTTGGTTAGAATATAATGTATCTAACGATGCTTCATTGTGTTTACATTGTTATTTGTTTGCTAGTGGTAATAAATTTGAGGATAATATTTTTACACATATTGGTTTTAGAAATTGGAAAAAAGCTTTAAATCGGTTTAGACAGCATGAAGGAGGTACTACTAGTTCACATCATTTTGCTAAACGAAAGGAAGAATGTGGATCATGTGTTAACATCGAAATGCTCAAGGCTGAATATTCCGCTAAGTTAATTGCAGTTGTACATATTATTCGATATCCTTTGGAGGCATGTATTGTATTTCAGGGACATGATGAGTTGGAAGAGTCGAAGCACCAATATAATTTTCCTTTACTCGTCAAATGGTACCGTAGACGAGATGATGGTGTAAGGAAGGTAATGTAAAATTCTATAGGTAATGGTTTATTGACTTTTGGAGAAAATCAAAAGAAAATTTATATCTACTTATGCATCACATACGTTCTTTTATCTTTTAATCGATGAGACCTCAGATTGTTCAGTTAAAGAGAATATGGTTATGGTTTTGAGGTATGTAAATGGTCATGGAGAGGTAATCGAATGGTTTATTGGTTTATTAGTGACACATCTGCAAACTGTTTGAAAAAGTTATTGATGGTTTCTTTACAACGGATAGATTATCATTTTTAAGGTTTAGAGGTCAAGGTTATATGGATCTTCTAATATGCATGGTATGCTTCACGGACTACAAATACTCATTTTAAATGAAAACAAGCATGCACATCATATTCATTATTTTGCTCACCAACTTCAGTTATTTATTCTTCCTGTTATAAAAATGTGTAAAGCAATGAGTACTTTTTTCAATTATGTTCGTATTATTGTGAATATTATTGGTGGTTCATATAAAAGAAAGGATGCTCTTCAACAATTACATTATGATAAAGTAGCATAACAAGTAAAAAAAGGTGACATTTTTATAGGAAATGACAAGAATTAAGGAATATGTTTAACTCGTCTGAGTGATACACGTTGGGCTTCTCAATGTAAAACGATAATGCATCTTTTTGAGATGTGGAATTCAGTGATAGAGGTGCTTATAGCCATTTCAAATGATGGCAATGTAAAAAAAAATGTTAGGAGGGAGTTAGGTTCTGTATTTTTTAGCTTCCCAAACTTGCATTCTCTTCCTAGTACTTTTTTTATGAATCCTTTATGCCATCTTAGAAAAATTCCCAAGCCTGAATGTCGAGTCTTTCTCTGCCGCCAACTCGACATTGTCGTCACTTGCAAGATAAGGCCAAAAACTGGAATTTGGATAAGATTTCTAGTTGTATGGAATTATTCCTAGCTTGATGGTCAATCGAATAGATAAAAGATCTAGCGCCTACTTCCCTCAATCTTCATTTCACACTAGATTCATGAGGTGAAGAAGTGTGTTAATACATTAGACCAGGATTAATCCTCTTTCTAAATGGCGTAACCTTTCTTTACTTAACATAGATTGAATTGAGTTCACACCTCTCTGATCTCTAAATCTCTATGTTCGATTGACTAAGATTCCCGAACGAGTTTGCTAAGCTTCTTGTGGATCAATGTCACTACCCTTCTCTGCATCATTTACTAAAACAGTAATCTCATACAACACTCTTGAGCCTAGGAAAGATAAATCGTTCAGAGCTAATAATAAGTAAGAAACTTCCTTCTAACTTTCTCTTTCTTAACCAATTCCCTAGGACTTTTCTTTCAAGAATCTTACCACAACAACGTGAAATAGGAAGTGGAGAAAAGGCCCGGTTAAGCACGCTTTTATTGAATTGCATAGAAATAGAGTCAATCTGATGCTAGCTGAAGCAAAGAATTTCACCAATTCCATAGCAAAAGCAATGCATTATTATAATTCTTACAAGTTAAGAATCAAAGCATAGTACATGCTTGGTGAAAAGTGTGTGTGTGAGTGTGGAAGATGGTTGTGAGAAATTGTTGAAAGAAATCACTGAATTTTCTCAAGCACGAAATATACATGTACATATTATGGAAGATATCATTCCAATTCATGTTGAACAGCTTATTGATGGAGTGTAAACTCATCTCCACCGTTTTCATAAGGATATCTTTCTCGATGTACTTGATTTTCTTTATGTTATCTAATAATATATTTGTAAATGATAATAATCTTGATTGCATTCTAAATTACTTTTATTTGTACAAATGCTAGATTGTTAATGCTATTGCTTCAGAAATGGACATCATTTTACTGAATTAACTTTTAAGCTATTTTTGTGCATATCGTATGTTAATCTATTTGCTAATTTTGATCTTGTGAGTTTCTTTTGTTACTAGTTAGCCACTTTCACATCTATTTTAATAGAATCAACTTCTAAATTATTTTTGTTCAAATCAAACTATACAAAAAGTGGCTAACTAGGAAGCTGATTTATATGCACAAAATTGATTTAAACTTTTATATAGTTTGATTTTATTTTAGTTTTTTTATGTCTAACTTTGTTTTTTAGAAGAATTTTTATATCTAACTTTATATACTAACTTTATGTCTTAAATGATTATGCTCTATTTAAAACAACCCATGCATGTGGATGATATTATTTTTTTAATAGTGCATTATAATGATTATATATACCTTGCTGCATGCCTATATGTAAATGCATAAATTCATGTAACTGATCAAAATTTTATTTGAATATAGGAAAAAAAATATTAAATAACCAGCAATTTTATTCGAAAATAATCTAATCTTTTTCATTTATTTTCTTATACATATTTTTCTCTTTGATTTACCATACAAACTGAAATACACGTGAACAAGAGGATGCCACGTCTACTTAAAAAGGCAAAGCAAAAAAAAAATGTATGTGATTTTCCAATTTATAAATAAAGCTCTGTGCTTTAAAATTTTGTAAATAAAAGATAAGTTGCTATGTTTTTTTTTACAAAATAATGGGTTAGGCTATGCTTATTTTGTTTTTGACAAAGTAAGTCTTACTTTGTTTTTATCACCGTTGGATGAACTTACTTTATTAAAGTCCACCATAATCCAATGGTGAAGAAAACAAAGTAAGTTTTATTTTGTTAAAAACAAAGTAACCATAGAATGCACCAAAATAATATATTCAAAATTACATTTGTTAAGTTCTGATTAAAATTAAAAATATTTTTATTATATTTTTAAATTATATTTACATATTGATAAAATACAGACTCTAAAATAAAACGAACTTAATTATTAATTTAGTTCATAAACTGTTAAATTACTAAAAAACGTAAAATATTCACCATATGATTTATGATTTCGATTTAAAAAGCTGTATTTTGGGGTTGTGTTTTATCAATATATAAGAATAATTTTTTAAATAAAAATACATTATAATCAGAACTTAATAATGTAATTTGAAATACTTTATTTTATAAATAAAATATATATACAATAAAAACTTTTAAACAACAAACATCTTTTTGTAAATTAGACAAACCATAGACATTTTGTTTGATACTTTTCTTAAAAATAATCATGAACAATTTATTACAATTAACGATGAGTAGTTACATATTGAAAATAACAAAAAAAGACATGGATGCAAAATAATGTCGGTTGCCATTTTTATTTATTTTAGAAATTAATAGAGATTTTGTTAAACTAATTAAATTTAATAAAATCCATCACATCTGTTTCAAGCATTACTATCAATCTTCTTGGCATTCATGTTCCCTAATCTATTCTCACAATTCTCCATTTAAATTACTCTTCTATGAAAAAAAAAAAGAAAAAAAAAATCATCTCTAGGATTAGCCACTTTCACCAGGACGTAGACAGGGGCCTGGGGAGCCCCGCCCCTCCGGCCGCCGGAACCACTTTGACCCCAGGTAGTTTCGGTCCCCTATCTCAAAAAATAAAAGATCAAGTGTTGAATTAGCTCCCAAGATGATCCATTAAGTGTTAGGCTTATTCAAAATTCAAAATTTTAATATTTTGGGTATATTAGGTACTCCCTAAATCCAAATTTCTAATTTTTTTGGGCCTGTTAGGCTTCTCTAAATCTCAATTTCTAATTTTTTTAGCCTGTTAGACCTCCCTAAATCCAAATTTCTATTTTTTGGCCTTTTAGGCCCTCCTTAAATCCAAATTATTAATTTTTCTTTTGCTTGGTAGCCCTCTCAAATCAAAATTTTTAGTTTTTTTACATGTTAGGAATCTTAAACAAAATCGAGCTTAATTTTGAGAAATTGTACATTAATATTTAAAAATTGGTTCTTGACCAATCAAATTATAACACGCATATATACACACAGCAAGTTCGATTTAACAAAAAAAAATTACAAACGCACGTATAAAATAGGTCCCCAACCGAGTAATCCTGTATTCACCACTGACTTTCACCTTTAAAATAAAGATCACACACATCATCCATCATTTTTTTTAATTAATACAATATAAATATCATTTTTACTACAATTGTGAAAATGAATGAGGTAAAGCAAAGCTTCATTAATTTCTCATTAAAACTTTATAAAATAATATTTACATACTTATATTGTTGCTAAGTGTGCTCAACAAGTAAAGGATCTAATTAAGAAAACAATGACAGAAACAAGTGGCTTGATGAACAGCCTTTGATCACGATGATTTATGATGGATGGTTGATATGAGTTTGGGCTTTACTACTCTATGCACTAGTAGGGGTGTGCATCGGTTCGGTTTAAATCGCATACCGAACCGAACCGAGTGACATCAAAATCTGTCAGTAAAATGACTTACTGACGGAATTCTGACGGATTGAAAACCTTCAAATAGACACGTCAGTAAAACATTTTGACGGAACATTGATGGAATAATGTGCCGACGAAGCATTGACGGAAATATTCCATCAACAAATTCTGACGTTTTCTTTGACGATACAACCGCCAAAATCTTCTAATGTTTCCACTGACATTAAAATACGGTGCAACATAACAAGATGGACTGCTTCTAAAATTGTCTATTGGTGAAAAATGTCTGCAATACCCCTTGGGCAATTGAAAGGACACTTGCGTGGAAGACAATGAAAGACTTAAATTGTTATATGTACTTCATCAATACCCAGAGATCATTATCGATCTCTTTCTTCTTGACTCTTCACTTTCTTCTTTATGCGGTGCTTCTCTTTTCTTCTTCAAAATTTGTTCTTCATTATTTTCCAAGAGCAAGACTCTGTTGTTGATCTTTGAGTTTTGCTCCATAGTAGCCTCCCTCAAACTAGATTTGCATAAGGGTTTTGCAAACCTAGTTTGCCCAAAAGAAAATGGAGGTGAGGAGAGTGTTGGGGTTTGGTAAACAAATCGGCGAGTTGTAAGGCTGAAGAAATAGGCATCAAACAAATGAGACCGGACTGAACACGTTCGTAAATCACATGATAATTAATGTCTATATGTTTGGTCCGTTCATGAAAGACGAGGTTCTGGGCGATATGCATGGCGGAGGTATTATCGCATAAGAGAAGAGAAGAAGTCTTTGGGGTAAGGTGCAAATCACAAAAAAAGTTGGTGATCCAGTGGAGTTCGTATGATGTAGAGGCCATAGCTCTATATTCTGCCTCAGAATAAGACCTGTAGACGGTGCTCTGCTATGAGCGGTCGTGGAACCCGATTACCCTTTACTCCCGCGAGGGAGGAGATGGATTTCCGGCAAATTGGATTCTGTTTTAACATAACACCGTCACTTACCATTTCTAAGGATGACGCTTATCGCGTCCCTTCCGGTGTATGCATTCTTTATGTTTTATACCTTAACATCTTATCATGTTTTAGGCTAAGGTATTTATATCAGAGTCGCCACCCGAATTAGATGGTCAGGAACATATTGAAAAAGTTAGATATCATAGGGTTCACAACATGCTATCTCTTGAGAGTTAGGTTCAAGACTTAATCGGTTATAAGAGTCTGATTAATAAACACGTAGACTTGTCTTTTATTAAAATACCAAATATTTCTATTCCAGATTCAGTTAAATATCGTTTGATCGTTCAAAAGCGATAAATAAATACTGAAATATAAATTATTACATCATTTCAATAAATGGCACAAATAGCCCTAATACATCAAATTTAGCCCTAGGAATTAAATCTATTAAACCTGCAAGACAATAAAAGTTAGCTGCGGGTACAATGGGACCCGTCTTTCGGATATAAACTACGACGCCGGACTCGCTCAAATAGGACTCATTTATTCCTAAGATCTAACACATAGCATGCTTTTATTCCGAAGCCTAATTTAGACGTCTAAACATATTTAATAGAAATGCCTAAAATACCCCTATCCCGGGATTGAATTTATCTTCATTTGCAAAGCTGGCTGAAATGTATTAAATTTACCGAATAAATAGGAAACCTAAACTACCCGGACAAGAAAACAAGATTCTACCCGAAAAGCTCTCTGTCACCGACTTGGGGAGATCCCGATCGACAAATTCTCTCTCCTTAGACATGCTATGACATATTCTACAAAAAAAAAAAAAAAAAAAAAATTGTAACAATTTTTTATTATTAACATAAAAAGACAAAAGAATTCAATATAATTATAGTTTAACCAAATTCTAATGTGGATAAAAAAAAATTTACAAGGGTGGTAATGACTAATTTATTTGACATAAGAGTTCTGAATCTGATTATATATGAAAGCGATTTAACATTTGTATCTATAGTTGAAATTTACAAATCAACATCAAACCAAAAAGTCTTTAATTTGCATTTAGTGACCATTTTAAATGGCCTTTAAATTAGGCCACCAATTAATTTCATATATAATTTTAACATTTTAACCCCTTCATTTACAACAAAATTTTCATACTATCAGTGGGAATAAAAACTAATGTGGTAATTTCTTACTTTTCAGGCCAGAAATAAAGAAGACGAAGCTTGACGTACAGGTAAAGTTGCTTCTAGCCTTGTATCTCTAATTTTGTTTATATATCTGAAAAATTTAGCTCAAATATAAATGATGAATATCCAACTTTATAAGATTAGTTCAATGGTAACCACGGCTATTAATGAGTCAATGTAGCTCGTAAATTATTTGAGTTCAGTTTGGTCAAAGTTCGGTCAAAACTCGATTTGAATAAACTCGGCTCGAGACATTAACAAGTCGAGCATGAGCTTTTTTTTAAGTTCAGCTCATAAGCTCAATTATTTTTTAATTATTATATATATTTCATCAATCTTTAATTCAAAATAAAATAATTAATAACTATGGTAAAAGAAAATATGAGTAATTAGTCATGGATTCTAAATCTCAAGTTCAACTAGTTACAACTCACAATGCCCATAAAAAATATTTGACTGTTTTAGACATTTGACTAGTTCGAAATTTAGAAATTCAAAGTTCAAATACGAACTGTAAAGAGTAATGAACTTCTCATTTCCCAAGTTATCTCTCTACACTCTCATCCACACTAGTGGCGTTAAGAACTATCGTCCATATGCAACCACGTCGGTAATCAAGTCATATGTGATATATGTGAGTTTGTTTTCTCTAACCACCAGTAACAACTACTATTTTTAGAGCTCGACCATGAAAATGATTGTTTTTTTTTCTAATCTTTTAATAAATTCATATTGAGCATTTTATAGGAATTTTATATTTTTTTTCTTCTACTACTTAATCTATACATGTATAATGAATCTGTTTTAAGCTGGTCAAGATTCCGTAAAAATTCGATCCGAGAGGGCTTGGTTTAGAGATTAACGAGCCAATACCAAACCTATCTAGGTTCAGTATTAGTTCGGCTCGTTAACACTCCTAATGTTAACACAAATCAATTATCTTTTTTTTTTTTTAATACATCGTGATATTCCTTGTTTTCTGAAAAAATGAATTGATGTTTCTCTAAATTTTAAATTAACTGATTAATTTCTTAAAATGATAAACGCATCTTTCCCAAATCACCTCTTACTCTATCACATGACTAGGAGTTTATCATGTCATTTAAGCAAGTTTAAGCAACTAAAAAGTCATCTTTAAAATTTAGAAATTCAATCGCTTAGGAACCCTGATGTATTTAATCACCGATTTTTGAACCAAGTTTAGGGATTGAGACCCCAATATATTCAACAACTTTATTTTCTATTTGTTCACACAAATTCATTAAAAGATTTTTTAGAAGAAACCAGTAGTTTCTTCAATAGAAAAAATACATCTTGATGAAAGTAATAGTTTCATGCAGTCTTTATAAGAAAATTTTCATAATCTTTTAATGGATCAGATTCACGTATAAACAAAACTTTTATGCATTTCCAAAAAAAAAAAAAAAAAAATCCAATATCACCCATAAAAAAAGCAGAACACACTCCATATAAGGGGAAAAAACACTCCAAATAATGAAAAAACAATCAAACTTAAAATTGAACGATCAAAAATTTTATTCAATAAAATTTACAAAACAAAATGAAGAGTTTTTCTCACTAAAACTGAAAGAAAACCTCAAAGCCAGCTAGAATTTTTTCCTCCTTTATAGGAGTTTGTTTGACATTAGATTGCTAAGTTAAATCAAATAAAATAAAAATCAAATTGATAAATAAATGCTTAGTTTGCCCTCAACTTGAATTCTAAGATCAATTTTTGAATTCTTGACACGTGTTCAAATCAGTTTAAAATAACATGTCTTGGCTTATTATTATGCTTTTTAACCCTTATTAATTTTGACATTGACACATGTCGTTATAGACTAATTTAAATATAAAGTTAAAATACCAAATTAATTCTTAAAATTTGTTTGGACCAAATTGATCGTGCAACTTGAGTTTAAAAACGAAATTGATCTTGATACTCAAAGTTGATTTTCAAATAATTATACCATCAACCCAAGTTGAAAAGCCAAACTGAGCATTTATCTCAACTCAACCACAATTATGGTTTGACTTATCCAGCAACTAAATCAAAACTCGTTGATATAATCTCAACCATCAATACTGATTATCAACTCATTATCCAATAAATCAAATATCAACAGATTGAAACATCTTCTGATTGTCCTCTCATTGAATCAGTCGTAGTTATTGGGTGCCGTGCCGCGGTGCACAGCACAGGATAACCTTATAAATGCTGCTGAGTAATTTCAACATAATCTTTTAGGCCAACAACTTAATAAAACTAACAAAACCTATGAAGTTTTTATTTGAAATCTACTCCCACAAGAATACTTACAGCAACTTCTGAAATTGCCTGAGCTGCAGCTTGCTGTGACATGTTAACCAGCCCCACTGCTTTGAATCTCGGTCGCTATTTCGACTTCTTCCTCTATGATAAAATTCTACTAGCCACGATTCCAGAAAAGAATTAAATAGAAGTGTGCATCTTGAAATGAAGACTGCACCTGTGAAGACAGGGACTGTTTGTGTTAATGGGTCGAGGAAATGTTACACGGAAAGAAAAAATAAACGATGTAAATAATTTTACCTTAAGATGCAATAAAGTGATCTAGATCAGTAGATGAAGGAAATGCTCAAACGTTTTAGATGTAATTGTCTATTTTGGTTGCATTTTTTGAACCTCTTCATGTATTGACTGGAAAAGAACAGTAGATATATACCTCTCACCAAAGCTTGGAAATATAACCTACAGCATCCATAACGTTTAAAAACAAAGTTACATATAGTAGCAGATTATGAATAAAATGTTAGAAAATGCTTGTCTAGTGCTTTATTTTAAGCAAATTTAACACATGGGTAGACAGATTAACTCGAAAAGGTTCTTCAAGGATGGGGTATTTGGATATCATTAAAAAACTGAAAAATAATACATTGTATACATAAATTCCATTGTGTTTTCCTGATCTTTTTAGAAGCTAACTCCATCATTTAGGGCAGGTTTGCGTACAGTCTCACGTATCCAAAATCCATTTGATGTGGTTTTGGGTTAAGGTGCGTGGTAACCAACACAAGGACCTCTTTGTGGGTTTTGGTTAAAACAACCGAGAGTTCTTGCATGCTGCTTCTGTCATGTTCTTGAGGGATGACTGATGAGCTAAATTTTAACACTAGTGAATGTGAAGTTGACATATACCAACAACATAAATACGTCTTAAAAGTCGCGCTCAAAAAGTTAACGCATGATCTCACAAATATTTCCAATACAAGTTTAAATTACAATTGAGAGTTTACTTACTGTAATGAGCTTTCCAGCATTCTCAGGCCTTTTCCCTAAACAGATAGCAGCAGCTGCTGCAGCTCCTGATGAAATACCAACCTAGGAAGAAGGAAAATAATTAAACTAACCAGCTTGTATGTATTTAACGATAATGGAGAAGAGAGCTCGTGACATCATGTTGTCACTTTATAATAGATAGCAGTGGTTAAAAGGATAACTGTTTTCCAACATCGGGAAAAGATATGAAATTATAAAATCGAACTAAGAACCCTGAAAAAAACTTGAAAGCAAGAACCCTGAAAAGTAATAGCAGAAACATAGTGGATAACGAGAAACTCTATGCCAAAAGATCTTGCATATTACCAGTAAGCCTTCCTCCAATGCTAGTCTCCTTGACATTTCAACAGCTTCATCATTTGTTACCTACATTTGTGTGTTGAATTTGTGTCAAATAACTATTTAACTCAATTAGCTACCGATATTAGTGCATTGCCTTTTCCAGCTAAGTAAAAGCAAATCAAATTGAACAAAAGAGAAGCGTGATTCAGGTGCAGTATATTCGATTCTTTTGATAATTGAGAAAAATCCAAAAACAAACAAATTCATCAATGAAGTCCATACAAATCCAAAAGATTCCTAATCGTAGTAATCTACTGACATCTAATGACCCAGAAAGTAAGAAAATCTCATCATTTGGAATGGAGAGGGGGAAAAATTCAATGCTGGCAGAAAGTAGTTGAACAGATATGGACATGGATATTGTGCAAAACATTTTTCTATACCATGGCTAAACTGGAGAAAACTGCAGATAAATAGTTGAGAAAAATGAAATCATTCATGAATGGTTTTCATTTTCATTTTTATTTAACAAGGGAATAGCATGCATACTTAGATTCAGTGTTTACACAAATGTAAAAGAACAGGAACATATAATTCCCCTCTGCATTGCACTTTGGGTGTTAATCTCTTGCAAGGACTATCAATTCCACAAGGGTTAGATTCTACAGCCAACCTCATTGATTTTTCTTCTTTTCTCTCAAAAAAATCCAAACCGATAAGATCCTTTCAGTCCTCCAAAATCTAAAATCCAATCAAAGATTGCTGGGAAGAAAACCAATTTCTTACCTTAATAACCTCATCAAGCAAGTTAACATCCAAGATATTTGGTACATAACCTACAACAAGATTTTTGTTAGTCACTTTCAGTGAGTAGATGCCCATCTCAGCAGAAAAATAAAAGATAAAAAAAAAAAAAAAGGGCGGCCCGGTCGCATTACGCGTCCCCGCTGAGCGAGGGTCCGGGGAGGGGTCCCACCACAAGGGTGTATTGGGGGCAAGCCTTCCCTTGCCAATTTAATTGGCAAGAGGCCGCTCCTAAGACTCGAACCCGTGACCTCAGGTCACACGGCAACAACGTTTTACCGTTGCGCCAAGGCTCGCCCTCTAGAAAAATAAAAGATAACTGCAAGAAAATACAAGACAAGAAATAAATGCCCCACCTGGGTTTTCTCCTGAGATTATACTTCTTTCTGCAGGTTCCACACCAACTACCTAAACAAAAATTTAACGTTCAGCATGATGTCATACATTAAGATGAACAAATATGAAAAGAACTGCCGTAAAGGGGCAAGCCTTGGCGCAACGGGAAACGTTGTTGTCGTGTGACCAAGAGGTCACGGGTTCGAGTCTTAGGAGCGGCCTCTTGCCAAATAAATTGGTAGGGGAAGGCTTGCTCCCAGTACACCCATGTGGTGGGATCCCTCCCCGGACCCTCGCTCAGCGGGGACGCGTAGTGCACCGGGCCGCCCTTTTTATTAGAACAGTTGAGCAATGAGGGTGAGCCTTGGCGCAACGGTAAACGTTGTTATCGTATGACCAAGAGGTCACGGGTTCGAGTTTTAGGAGCGGGGGAAGGCTTGCCCCCAGTACACCCTTGTGGTGGGATCCCTCCCCGGACCCTTGCTCAGCGGGGACGCGTAGTGCACCCGGCCGCCCTTTTTTTATTAGAACATTTGAGCAATAAGTAAATAATCCTATAACCAGTGAAATGGTGTTGTTTCTGAAAATACACAACAAATATATATATATATATGTGTTTGTGTGTGGGCGCGTGAGGGCGCGTTTTTTTCTTCTTTTGGTTGAATTTATATTTTGATGAAAATTATAACCATCAAGTTGCGTAGACATCCGACACTTCAAATGGACATGATTACTGAAATAGAAAGTTAACACACTTCTTATAGCAATTGATCGCATTTAGAACAAACATCATATACATTTTGATTTCATAAGGTCCAAGGTGCCTCTTAAAAAGTTTACATATACAAACTACACCTAAAAGTACATCTAAATGACTTTAGCTGTTTAGCATAATGCTATTGCCATAAAAAATTATATGATCATCCACACCTCTTCCATGGAATACTATGGATAACTGAAAAGCTAATTGATTAATTAATTTGAAACAAATGATAACACCCTCCACTGCAAAAGAAAGTTTATAATTAAGCATCTAGACTACAATTGAATTGAGATTACAATGGTCTTTCAGATATAGGCATCATTTTTTATATATTCTTGGCCCTTGGCAGCTTTTTACTGGTCTTTCTGAACCATGCAGAAGTGCCAATTAACATAAAATATACACCAACCTATACATCACAAAAACTTCTCTAAAGGTATAACATAATCATTCAAGCAATTGCGTGTATATATCTATTCTGCCAAAGCAGAATTACTTTAGACACTAACATATTTAACAATTTAACCACTGGTTATTATAAGCTTATAAAGTGAACAATGAAATTATAAATGCTGCTTCATTTTAAACAGATCCGAATCTTTTCTTCTTCCAGCCACATGAAATTACTCTTACAGTTTCAATATTGATGTATGTATCTTGTGTTTGTTTCAAAGGAAATAGCAAGGAAAATGAAGGAAACAATGATGTATCAAAACATTTATATGTCTAAATACATTCCAAAAACCTGAAACAGCTGCTAAAGTATAGCAAACAACACTTAACCCAATATAATTGTGACAATTTACCGCCTAGGTGTAATGCAAGGCTTAAACACCATGCCCTCCTGAAAGATATTCTTCTTTTTATGCTTTTACTCAATAACTTTGATCTTAAAGGGAGAAAGAAACACTTCAGAAATTGAAAACTTCAGATACTTTCACAAAAAATTGTGAGTCATTTTTCTGAAATTAAAAAAAGAAAAATAGAAACTTGTTTCTTAAATTGAAATTCATTTCTAAATGCAAACTAGCAGATTAACTAGTCTCTTAGAGTCTTAACCAGTTTATCATCATTCATCACATTGCATTCAATTCCTAATTTCTTTCTAGATCATCTTATCTGTTCATTCAACGTGAAAAGCTCTCTTGTAACTTCTCCCTCACATGAAGTTTGTAGACTCTTAGAGTTTAATAATTATGCTTTTATTCTTTTATGCTTGATGGTTATATTACTTTCCATTTTCTACTTGATTCTTTTTATAATATAGAACAATATGATTTTTTTTTTTTCTTCCTTTAATTGCTACAGCGGCATATAGAACAATATGATTTATTTTCCCATAGTTATGTTTTTGGCAAAAGGTATTCAAAACATAGATATTTATTAGAAATTGAATAATAATTGACAAGTATTTGAGTATATGATATTTTTCTTCCAATTAATAAAAATTTGAAAATACATCCTTGTAATTTTAACATTTATAAAAAATACATCCCTACATTTTCATTATTTTAGAAATATTATTCCCAGTGTACTTTCCATTCATAGAGTACATTATACTGCACCATGTTGGGGGTTAGCACCTAAGAGTATACTATAACAGCTAGAATAACTACATGCATGCTCTTATTTTATTTCCTTTCTCTTACTCATTTTCATCCTTTGTTCTCCTTCCATGTTCTGGTCTAACTGAGAATTAAGTATAAAAGGAACAAAAGAATAACAAAGGAAAATTTAAGCGAATGAATGAAAAGCACCCAACTGACTTACGGAAGAAATTGAAAGAACAGCACATATGGGCAAAAGTAAAGGGGTCTTGCAGAAGTCTGCAATTTTTAAAGGGATAAGGTACAAAAATACCCCCAACGTTTTTAACTAAGAGCAATATTACCCCTGACGTTAAAAATGGTACAATTAAGGGTCCAACATTGATAACTTGGTCCAATTTTAGACATCCCTAACAGATTTCCTAACTCTGTTAAAAATCCTATTCTCCTAATCTATGTGGCACCCAATCACATTAAAACCTACCCCCCTCTTATCGTATTGAAAATCGTTGAAACCAACGAATCTCAAGAAACCTGAAAATCTTAAAAAGTAAAAATCCTTTCTTCTTCTCGATTTTTCCACTTTCCAAGCTAGCAAGCACAGATTGGAAAGAAATTCCATTGATTCAAATGTGAAATATTAAGAAACATATGAAGAATTTGCAAGGCTTGCAAGGAGCTATTATTCATATAAAAATTATGAAATATATTTAAATAGCAAATGGGTTTTTAGGTTTCTCTTTGGTTTCAAATAATTTCAGATGATGGAATAGGTTTTGATGAAGTTGGGCTCCTGGGACTCTTTGATTTTAAATAAATTAGTAAAATATCTAAAGAATAATAATTTACTTCATATTTTGCCAAGTATGTTCTTTCTCTAATATCATTAAAGTATTAGTTTGATTTCTAAAATATGATGAAAAAAGTGGTCTAAATGAACAAATCTTGAACAAAAATCCTCCTTCCGCTACTGGTATTTTTGTGAAGCCAAGAGAAAGAGCAGAAAAACAAGAATGCAGCCACGTACATTAGGGAAACATAACGTTAGGGGTAATATTGCTCTTGGTTGACAACGTTAGGAGTATTTTTGCACCATTTTTAATGACTAATGAGTTATTCCAGCACTCTAGTTGCAATTCATATATGCATAATATGATTACCTTATCAACTAATTGAAGCAATAAGCACTGAAAGGAATGGTATAATAAGGGGGCTGGCCTAAAGCAAATCCTGTGTTCCAGGAAATATAAAGGAAAAAGAGCAATGAATAATTCTCATTACAAAAGGATGCCCACCTTTATACTGTTGTTCATCATTTTTAAGTAACGACCAGTGCCTGTTACAGTACCGCCAGTTCCAATTCCAGCAACAAGTATGTCAACATTGCCTAACGTATCCTCCCAAATCTCAGGTCCGGTAGTTTCAAAGTGGACCTGTAATTTATGAAAGAGCACTTTTAATTACCCACATTTATTAGAGAAACGCTAGGTACGACCAAAAGACTGTAAGTACTGTGTGAGGCAGTAATATCAACCTTTACATTAGCCCCGTTCTCAAACTGTTGAAACAAGTATGCATTTGGTGTGCTCAGAACAATTTCCTCAGCCTTACTAATTGCACCTTTCAGACCTTTTTCTGGGTCTGTCAAAACAATTTCTGCTCCAAATGCACGTAAGAGGATCCTTCTTTCAAGACCTATAGATGCAGGCATGGTGACGATAAGTTTGTATCCCTTAGTTGCTGCAACAAAAGCAATACCAAGTCCTGTATTTCCAGTTGTAGGTTCAATTAGTATGCTCTGCACAAACACAAGATTTCATATGAGCTATACAATCATATATAAGTACACATTTCAAAAAAAAGACATCTATGTTTCAAAACTTAGCTGACCTTCCCAGGAGAAATATCCCCATTTTCTTCTGCCTCAGATATCATACTGTAACCGATTCTGAAATGCCAATGATTGACAAATATATAAATCAGATTTTAATAACACATCTATTGGGTGCACCCAAAAAAAAAACACAACACAAAATTTGCACAACGTTTTACACAATAAGGTCATCCATCAATTCTCAACTAAGAGCCCACAAAAAATATTCCACCACACTTGATGAGTTACAAAATAGAAGGTCATGCCCCAACTTCATAACAATTTACAAATTATCTGACATTTCAAACGCTAACAAAGTAATAACATTCAGAGATTAAATTTCCATAGAACATATTTGGTGTAGAATGCCATTCTATTGAAAAGAGAAATTACCTGTCCTTGACACTCCGGCAAGGTTCCATGGATTCAAGTTTTGCAGCAATGTGAGCCACACAGCCTACTGTAACTTTGTTGAGATATATCATTGGTGTTCTTCCAATCAACTATATCAATTTGCCACAACTGTTGAATAATCAGTAACGACTTTGAAACATAAGTATTTCAAAAGAAATATTAAGTTATAAAGTATACAATAATTACCACCCCATTCAAAACATTAAAAGCAAACTGAAAGACACACATATCAATATAATCAAAAGTGAAGTAGAAGTAACTGTATTGTAACAACCCGGTCCAATACCATGTAAATATTGTCGGCTTTGACCCGAGTCGAACACCTTAGGCCTCACGGCTATAAAAAGCATCTACATGTATTAGAAACATTCTTTACTAATAAGACCACTCTCTCCATTTCCAATGTGGGATTCAGTTCATTCCGACCCTACCGCCATCGGCGCTCCTTGCTCAAACTTTCTACCCCAACGCCACCCACTTCGGACCGGGTCATTACAAACCCACCAGGTTCCGCCTGGTTCTTTCTTCCTCGAACCAACACATTGTAAGTAGAGAGTCAACTTTGATATAAATTGTAATAGGTCCAATACTATGTAAATATTTTCCATTTTGACCTAAATCTAACACTTTAGGCCTCACAGCTTTAAAACGTGTGCACCTATATTAGAAACATTCTTTACTAATAAGTCCTAGTCACTCTCTCACTTGCCCATCATCATCCCTTAAGACGGATACTTGCTCAGAATTTCTACCCCATTCCCACCCACCCACTTCGGACCGATTCGTCACAAGTACTTTCTTAAATTTCCAATAAAAATCCTACAAACAAGTTTAGAGATGAGTGTACCAGCTCTAACATATAAGCTGCAAAATTTTAATTGCTCATCACATATTGGAAAAGAAGGGAAAATCTCAATGAAGACCCACATTCATGGGCTCATAATTCAGAAACTAATTGACAGCAAACTAGCTCTGCTCTCCCTTTGATTTTTCTCTTTCATTTTCTACAGTGAATAAATTATGGATAAAAGAATAAGAAGAGCATAATAATTCCTTTTTCAATTCCTTAACAACTATTAATCTGCTCCGGACCTTTTCATCAGTTTTTGCGGAAACACTTATAGCAATTAATATCACAACGAACCGTGCCACAAGGAGACAGATTAGCAAACAAGATAAGCACAAAGAACTCCTCCGCCAAACAAAATACTAGCAGAGAAGTAAAACCAAAGGCAAAATCAGTAATTCCACTGAAAACCAGAAGAAAAAAGAAATCAAGAATGAACCTGGGTGACATCCTCTGCTATGTTAACAGCGTGATGTTCTTCCTCCTCAACCAATTCTTCTTCTTCTTCTTCCACCTCATCTGCGGTGGTGGTCTGGTAGAGTGAAGGAGCCTTAGCTTTAGCATAGACAATAATGGAGGCGGGTCTTTTTTTAGCAACAAAGCTGTTGACGGAGGGAAAATTGGAGTCTCTACATGCAGAAAAACGGTAACGGTTAGATAGAGGAACGATGGAGGGAAGAGGAGGGAGAAGAGAAAAAGAGAGCGCCATGGAAAGAGGAAAATGGTTTATGAGAGGTTTATTGTAAGATGGGTTTATGACAAATCTATCCACCAAATATGAGACAAACATATTTGTTGGGCTCTCTTGAAGTTTTGAACTTTATCTGTTTAATATTTTCTACATAAAATAACCTTTCCTTTTTCCATAATATTATTTGGAGGAAATAATTTATTAACCCCTCATTTTGTATCTATTTTAATCAATAAAAGGTTAAATCCGCTTTTTTTTTTTTTTTTTTAGAAACGCTTAAATCTTTAAGGGTCAAATACATGAATATCATAATTAAATATAAAATTACAATTAAGTCATATCATCAAACTTAATTCTTAATATGTTATTATTTTTTATATATTATGATTTTACATTATAATTTAAAAAATCTAGACTCTAATTCATAAATCATAAATCCTAGAAAATATATTCGAGACTTCTAATTTATAAATTTTAATCCTTAAAATATATTAAAAGTATTAATTTTACTAGTTTGACATAATTCAAAATTATGACTTGACATAGTTGTAAATAGTTTTAAAAAATGAATTTCTATGTAGTTTTTCCAATCTCTAATAGATGAACAAGCAAGTACAACAACAACATAAGAAATAAAACCTTGCAAGATCTATAAATATATAAAAACGACTACAAAGAGCAAAGATAACCATAAAAGATATTAAAAATACAAAAGAACAAAAAAATATATACTTCTCATAAATCTAAATCCTTAGAAAAGCATCTACAATCCAATCATCATCATTTAAGCCGATCTGAACATTCGGATATGAATCATTTCTTTTGTTGCAACCACTTAGATCCATTGGTCTACGAACAAAATAGACCGTTTTCGCTCGTGTTAAATTCGAAAAAGGTATAAACGAATGAATAATAGAGAACAGATACAATTTAGATGAATAAAAAGATCAGATGAAGTATATAACCACAGACAGAAAAAACATAAAACAATAAAAAAAAATACAAAAAATCTAAAGTTGATATGAAAAGTTGAATTTAGTCCAAATTCGTCTTTAAAATTGGCATAAGGAATTCTCTTCAAAAAAAAAAAATGGCATAAGGAATCAAATTAACTCATGACTAAATTAATTCCATAGGTATAATGTTTTTTCTTTAGTCATTAATTCCATAGGTATAATGTTTTTTTAGAGAGAAAGTATAATATATTTTTGATATTTTAACTTTATCATATTTATATTTTAATATTTAAAGTCTACTTTTATATGTAAAAACTACTATATTATGCACAGCCATAAAACGATTTGGAATCGACTCATTACTTTATATGTCAGTGCAGAATATCGATGAACTAATGCTACTTTGAAGGGTTTAGTGAGATTTTTTGCCTCTGTTTCATGGTGCTTCTATCATAATTAATTGTTCGTAGTCCATATTCTTATTTCGAAGAATTTTTTAAAATTTCCTTTGTTAGTATAATTTTCACCTCTATTTATTTTTCTCACACATTTTCTCACTTAATCTAATCATTTGTTTAGTAAAAAAATTATAAAATTAATAGAATTATAAATTCAATTAATTTTTATTCAAAATTGGATATGTTCTCTTTATAAATAAAATTTATCCAAATTTTATTTTTATTATATGTTATTACTTAATATTATTATTTCATTAATTAAAAATTTGAAAAAAAAAATTGTTTAAAAGAATAAACTTCGTACACTAGTGCAGAACATCGATTCACTAATACTATTTTGAGGGATTTGGCTCTGTTTGGTTTATCTATTGTTTGTTGTTGGAAAAAAAAACTGTTTTTTCAAAAAACCAATATTATCTGTTTTTGTAAAAATCTATTTTTCATGTATAAAATACAAATAGTTTCTAACCAAACACTTAAAACTCTTCATTTTAAAGTGAAAAGTCAAACAGGAGATTAAAAGTATATGAACAAAAAAGTATATGAACAAACACCCCTTAGTGAGGCTTTTGTCTCTATTTCGAGAAGTTTCTATCAAAATTAATTATTCGTGGCTCATACTCTTATTTCGATGAATTTTTAGAAATTTCCTTTGTTCATACGATTTCAAAACTTTTTAAGTATAAAAATAGATTTTAGGTAAAATGTAAACACAATAAAGTTTGGGTATGAAAAATATATTATATTTTTAGGACTCATTTGAACTTTATGTCAACTTTAAGGACTGAATTGTACTCTAAGATCGATTTAGGCTAAATTGACCCCTCATACCAACTTTAAGGGGTAAATTTCATCAATGGTGTACAACTTTTACCTCATTTCACACTTTGGTGTACAACCTTCAATTTGTCCCACTAATATGTACGAACTTATAGGTGACCTCCCACTATGGTGTACAACAGGTAAAAATGACCGGTCAACGCTAAATCAACACGCCACCTCAGCTTTGACCAGTCAAAAAGTCAAAAAAATTCAACCACATAATATAAAATTACTTCTATGCCCCCCTCTCTCCATCTATTCATCTTCTTCCCTCCATTTCTTTCTCTCTCTTCAAATTTCTCTCTCTAACTCCTTTCTCTTTCTAACTCCTCTCTCTTTCTAACCTCTTTCTCTCTCTTCAATCAAACTCTTATCGGTTATATTTTGCAAAATTATTAGCTCTCTGTGTTGAGGTTACCAGAATCCACACTACTCAATGATAGATTAACTTCATCTGCAGGACAGGGTGAGACATCTGATCCAAAAATTGATACGTCAGGTGCTCTAGTAGTTTTGCTTCTTTGGGTCTCTCTGTTGATTGAAAATGATCCAATATGCTAGATTGTGTAGGATCACTTGAAAGAGTGGAAAGAGAGTTTCTTTTGCCGATAGCCCTTTTGTTGCTACTAGTGTAATTTTAGGTCTACCAGAACAATCTTCAGAAGGCGCATTCAAGATATATTCAACCGCGTCATTAAGTGATGAACCCACCTTTTTTTTTACAGCCTGAACTACAGAAGCTTCCTCAAATCCCATTTCAATCAGTTTCACAACAGCTTCATTGGATGATGAATAATCGCCAGCCATGGCATTAAAAATAACTGGGAACACAGAAGAGTAAATAGAATATACAAATTAAGGAAAACCCAATAGAATATCAACAGCAATGGCATTGAGGGGAAAACATTAGGGAAATGAGCCAACATTGTATAGAAAAACTAAATTCAATTTCGCAGATAAAATTGAAACTCAAGATGGATGGAGCACTCATCATTATGGGGCTGATTATTCTTGTTATATATTTGCCAAATATAATTAATAAGAGTTTGATTGAAGAGAAAGAAAGAGGTTAGAGAGAGGAGTTAGAGAGAGAAAGAATTTTGAAGAGAGAGAAAGAAATGGAGGGAAGAAGATGAATAGATGGAGAGATAAGGGTATACAAGTAATTTTATATTAAGTGGTTGATTTTTTTTTACTTTTTGACCGGTCAAAGCTGAGGTGGCGCGTTGACTTAAAGTTGACCGGTCATTTTTACCTGCTGTACACCATAGTGGGAGGTCACCTATAAGTTCGTATATATTAGTGAGACAAATTGAAGGTTGTACACCAAAGTGTGAAATGATACAAAGGTTGTATACCACTGATGAAATTTACCCCAACTTTAAGGGTCAATTTGACTCTTTATTCCTATTATTATATACATTACAAATAAGATATAAAAATAGCTTCAACATTTTGGAAGAAGAGCTAATTCACGTATAAAACAATCAATTTCAGTCCCAACGTTTATCAAATGACGCAATTACATGTCTCGTTAATAGAAATTGACACATCAAATGTTTGTATCATTAACTTTTACATCCAAGCGGCATGTCATACTTCCACCCAATAAGAAATACTCTAAGGAATATTCTATAAAAACATCATTTACACATGGATCAATGTCACCTTTCATATTAGAAAGATTCACACGAGCCGTCCGATTTGAAGCAGGGAATATTCTCTACAGATGCGAACGGGACCTTCCAACCACGTGGATTGGTATCCACCGTCCGTCCCAATATTCGAACGATGAAGGAAAGAGAGTCATTGGATCATGAGAAACAGTTACGCAAAGGATAGTGAGTACATGACAAAGCGTGTCGCATGCCACCATAGCGATCTGAATGCTTTAGGTCCAATGAAGCAATGACCCGTCAGCATGCTTGCTATATGGCAAGATGCACCATCTAACATCGTTACAATTTGAATGTTGCAAAACCAACTGAAGGTTGGCATGCGTCCAGTGAGTAATTAGGCACACTTCTAGGATTACAATATTTACCTCTGACAGCTACTATATATAGATAAGGTGAACGATCCAAGAGGTATGTAAACATTATAATTACCAAACCTCGTTTTAACATTTGCTAACTTAAATATCGGAATGGAGTGGGTTCATCGGTCATTAGCCCACTCTTTGAATAGCTGTCATTTCCGTTCAAGGTCATTCAATGAGGTTTTAATTCTAAAAAACAACATTAAGATAAAATTCAAAAAAAGCATGTGAACTAATTGAACTAAAAGTTCAAGTTGATAATTGAGGCTCAATCAAAAATCTTCTATTCATATATATTCTAGAATTTGATTAAAATGTTAACCAAAATGATATGTATTTTGTATTATTTACGGGTTATAGTAGCTTGTCCAAAAAAAAATGTAAATGGAAGAATTGGATTGACAGAAGTTTAATGCCTTTGATGTTGTTTTAGGTTTTTGATCTATTATCTGAAGATTTATTTCTGTTAAAAGATGTTGGCAAAAAAGATTTGTCTTTGATGTTCTTTGACTGTTATTCTTCAAATAGGCTTGAGTTGCATACTTTAGTTTATGGATGATATTTGGCATTTTGTTATTGAAGATTTGGTAACAGAATTTATAGATCATTTTATATCCAATTTCATTCTTTAAAAAAATATATATATCGCTAAAAGCATATATATCGGTTAAGAGCGAGTGCACTCTATCGTATCAAGTAGTAATTGTTCTTTCGAACGGTATCGATACCACAGAAACTAATTTCCAATTCTCTACCTGTACAATAATTCTATATTATTAAGGATTGAATTAATTGATTGGATTTGTTTCTTTTATTACTAAATTAAACTAGAAAGTAAAAGGATAATATTCGATTTTCTGCATACGAGTGAGCAATGTTAAGACTTTGGATCCCCTTGTTAATTTATATGAATTAATTCGTGTATGTTGTGTGTATTGAAGATAACTCGAGGCGGTAACTTTCCTCATAAAGATAACAATCTCGGTCTAGAACTATTTAACTCTATTTCTAACATCTTTAGAGGGTGTTTGATTCAAACTTCGGAATCGGAATGCTACAGAATCAGAATCGGAATTCCTATTTATTTTTTGGTTTAATCTGGAATTGGAATTCAATTACTTTTACAATTGTTTGGTTCAAATTTTGGAATCGGAATCAGAATCCGACAAAATTAAAATTAATTAGATAATAATATATTTAACATGTAAATAAAAAATAAAAACTATTAATAATAAAATAAAAATTAATTTTTATTATATAAAATATTATCAATAAAATAATCATTCATAATATATAATATAAATTTGATTTGATTTGATTTGATACAATACGATACCAATTAGAAAACAAGAAAAACTATACAACAACAACAACAAAGCCTTAGTCCTGAAATGATTCGGGATCGGCTAACATGAACCATCATATAAAACCGTGAAATCAAATCGTGTCAGCGACACAAATTCGCTCCCTCCACTCCGTCCTATCCACTAAAAAAAAGGTCTATTACGATGCTAAATTTTAAGGTTTAACGACGTTTTTCGGCGTCCTTAGATGCTTACCCACGCTTTTCAAAGCGTTGTCACAAGCATCATTAAATCGTGTGTCGTTAATTTTAACGATGCATGAAACTTTATGTGTATATTCGATTTGACGGCATATCGCATACAAGCGTCGTCATGATTCCAATTCTTACATTTTTTGTGTCGTACTTTTTTTTGTATTATCTATTTTTAATTTAAACTTCCACTACGTTTTAATAAAGCATCGCAAAGTAAACGATACATAATTGTTGTTATGTCGTTATTTCGCTTCAGGAAATATTTATAGTATCTTGACTACCGCGACACTTTATTTTAAAAGCGTCTCCAAATTTACGGTATTTAATTAAAAAAAATTTCTACAATTGGGTACATAAAAAAATCCATTAGGTTAATGATGCATGTTTTCTAGCATCCCCTGGGACACTTCAATATTAGTAAAACAAATGTCACTGTTATTATTAAATATTTTCATTTTCAGTTATAAATTAATTAAAAAATATATATGAACAATCATATAGAGCATCAGAATGTTAATAAATAAATAATATTTAATTAAACCACTTTAAACTCAAAAATGTATAAACAAAAACTCATTACAAATATCCCAAATATTGAAAAAGAACAAAAAGAAAAAAATAACATATAACAAAAAATAGACCAAGTAGTAATTTCAGATCCTTCATGTCATATTTTGTTCCTACATAAACTCCATCAAGAGTTCCTGCAATAACAAAAATGAATTTAATTTGTAATTGGTTTATTTTTTATTTAATATATTCGGGTTTATGCCTTGTCCAATGTTGGGATGTCCGAAATTGGCTCAAAACATCCTCCCTACTTTCATTCAAAAACAAAAATGAACTTAATAATAATAAGAGGGCAACTGCATAATAATTGACCAGCGCACAAGTACGATTTATAGCGTTGCACCCGAAGAAGCACCACTTTTGCATATCTTTTTCAGTTATAGCAAAAACCATGGACTTGCTTCAAATAAACCTGTCAGAAATCTTAAGTAATTGAGGCTCTTAATATCAAATATAAGAATCGAGTTTATATGAATTTTATGATCTCAAATTGTCCCAACTTTCAACTGTCGAATCAATTCTAGACATTTCTCTATTTTCTAGAGGAAAATATCTATTGTTACTTATTGAACAATATTGATATAGAAAAGTAAAATGCAATGTATGCTCAAAATTTAGAGAACCAGCGCAATAAGAATTTCATAACTTTTTTAAGAACACATTACTTCTATTCATTATCAAATTTGTGGCATCATTACAGATCAGACTCCAGAAAATAGCAGGGGCATCCTCAATCAAATAAACTAGGCTCGTTAAGCCCTTTGTCCATTTTGCAATCCCATGAACTACACAATTTCCAACTCTAGATACATGCACAAAAGAACAACGAATAAAGTTTGAGGCTACTGTAATTATGTCTATATAGAGTTCTTGCAACGCCGTATTTGGGAGGGAGTCGGAGATAATTGTGTCAATAACCACCTTCGCAACCGGCGCATCAAGTGCTCTACGTCTCACATGGCCAAACCACCTTAGTCGGTTTTCTCTCATTTTATTCTCAATAGATGTGACCCCTACTTTTGTCCTAATTATTTCATTACGCACCCGGTCCTTTCTCGTATGACCACACATCCATCTCAACATACGCATCTCCGCCACCGACATCTTATGGATGTGGCAGTGTTTCACTGCCCAACACTCCGTACCATATAACAATGCTGGTCTAATTGCCATCCGGTAGAATTTTCCCTTCAATCTATTAGGCATGCCAGGATCACAAAGGAAACCCGTAGCACTCTTCCACTTCGACCAACCAGCTTTAATCCTATGAGCAACATCTCCATCTACTTCTCCATCCGTTTGGATAATAGATTCTAAATACCGGAAGCAATCCGAGGCCTGAACAACTCTCCCATCTAGGGTGATTGTCCCTGCCTCCCTACTCCTATGGCCGCTAAACTTGCACTCCAAATATTCTGTCTTACTTCGACTCAACTTAAAGCCTCTAAATTCTAGAGTTTGTCTCCATAGTTCCAACTTCCTCTCCACTCCTTCTTTCGTCTCATCAACCAACACAATATCATCTGCAAACAGCATGCACCATGGTATACCATCTTGAAGTGAACTTGTTAGTTCATCCATAACGATGGCAAAAAGAAATGGGCTTAGTGCGGAACCTTGATGCACTCCAATCGTAATAGGAAACTCTTCAGTCTTCCCAACACTAGTACGTACACTCGTGCATACTCCCTCATACATGTCCTTTATGATGTCAATATATTTCCGTGAAATGTCTTTCCTTATCAGGGCCCACCAAAGTACTTCCCTTGGTACCTTATCATATGCTTTCTCCAAGTCAATGAAAATCATATGCAAGTCTTTCTTCTTATTTCGATAGTGCTCCATTAATTGTCTCATTAGATGGATGGCTTCCATAGTTGATCTTCCCGGCATAAAGCCAAACTGGTTTTCCGAGATCTTCACCGTCCTCCTTAGCCTTTGTTCGATCACTCGCTCCCAAAGTTTCATAGTGTGACTCATTAATTTGATTCCCCTATAGTTGGCACAATCTTGGACATCGCCTTTGTTCTTATACAAAGGGATTAAGATACTTTTCCTCCATTCTGATGGCATCTTATTGTTTCTCCAAATTTTGTTGAAGAACGTCGTCAACCATTCGATTCCTCTTTCTCCCAAACATCTCCAAATCTCAATAGGGATGCCATCAGGTCCTACTGCTTTCTTCAACTTCATCTTACTTAATGCCATTTTGACTTCACCCTTTTGAATTCTCCGCAGGCATTCATGATTTATCATATCGTGATGGGTACTTATATCTCCAACATCTTGTTGGCGATCTCCATTAAATAAGTCATCGAAATAGGACCTCCATCGTTCCTTGATATCCTTATCTCCAACTAGGACTTTTTGGTCCACATCCTTCACACATTTAACTTTTCCGAGATCTTGCGTCTTCCTATCTCTCATCCGAGCAATTCTATATATGTCTCTTTCCCCTTCTTTCATATCCAATCTTGTATACAGATCCCGATTCACCTTTGCTCTAGCATCTCGTATGACCTTCTTTACTTCCCTTTTAGCCTCTTTGTATTTTTCGTAGTTCTCGTCACTCCTACATTTCCCCAATAGTTTATAGGATTCTCTCTTACTCTTTACTGCTTGTCGTACTTCTTCTGTCCACCAAGATGTGTCCTTATCCGGTGGCATGCTACCTTTAGATTCCCCTAGAACTTCCTTCGCTACTTCCCTTATACTATGCTCCATCTTATTCCATATCGAATCTATATCTAAATCCATATTGCAAGTCCAAATATCTTTTTTGGTCATCTCATCCACAAATTTTTGTTGATTCTCCCCTTGCAATTTCCACCACTTAATCTTAGTCTCTACTTGTGGTGTTTGTTTTCTTATACATTTCCTACTTCGAAAATCTAGCACTACTACTCTATGTTGGGTTGTCGTACTCTCACCAGGGATCACCTTACAATCAATATAACTCTTTCTCCAAGCACTCCTTACTAAGAAGAAGTCAATTTGGCTCGCATTACCGCCACTCCGATAAGTCACTAAGTGGGATGTTCTCTTCATAAACCATGTGTTCATGATACTCAAGTCATAGGCTGATGCGAATTCCAAAATATCATTTCCTACTTCATTCTTATCTCCAAAACCATACCCTCCATGAACACTCTCAAACCCATCTCGCCTAGAACCCACGTGTCCATTGAGATCACCCCCCAGTACCATTTTTTCATCCCTAGGAACCTGTTGCACCACTTCCTCTAAGTCATCCCAAAAAGCTTGTCTTATAGACACATCTAATCCTATTTGTGGCGCATATGCACTAATGACATTCACAACCTCATCCCCTATCACTAGCTTAACACTTAAAATTCTATCGCTCTTCCTAGACACCGCTACTACATCATCAATATACTCCCTATCAATAAGAACACCTACTCCATTTCTACCCTTATCATTTCCTGAGTACCAAAGCTTATAACCCCAATGAGCTATCTCTCTAGCCTTGGCTCCAACCCACTTGGTTTCTGTAGGCACAGTATATTTATTCTCCTCCTCTTCATAACATCTACAATTTCAGCTAATCTTCCTGTCAAAGAATCTATGTTCCATGTCCCAAAGCGTAACCTACTACCCTTACCCCTATCCCTACCATTACCGTGGACTAGCTTATTTACCCGCAACCCTTGCATATTTAACACCACCCCCAGGTCCTGGGGTGGCGCGCCGCTTCGGGGCGACGACCTAGCAACCCTTGCACATTTATCACTACACCCGGGTCTAGGAAGTGCAGCGCGTCGCTGAGTAGGGAACGCCCCAACGATATTTATATTATGGTTCATGTCATAAGATCTGGCCGCCACAAACCTACCGCAACCCTCCTCCTTTGTCAGGACTTTGGACCGGCTGTAAAGGCCACCAAGTGACCCTAAACTATATACAAAAAATTTAAGTAACATAAATAAATTAAATTATAAAAAAACAAAAAAACAAACTCTCACACATACATCGTGAGAGTGGAAGTGAGGAGAGGAAAAAAAAGTTTTTTAATTTGATTCTCCTGGAATCAATTTTAATTAGGGTAAAGTACGAAAAAAATGCTCGTAGTTTGCCTTATTTGCAAATAGAGGTCTGTGGTTTAGAAGTTTGCAAATAGAGGTATGTGGTATGCTTTTTTTACAAAACAAAATATTTAAAATTAAACTTTTAAGTAATTGATGACAATAAGAGCATTTTTTTAAAAAATTTTCAATTACATTTATATATTGACAAAACACGGATCCCAAAATCAAATTACAACTATGTAAAATGAACTTTAATATCAATTCAGTTCATAAACTATCAGATTAGTAAAAACGTAATATTCCACCGTATTATTTATTGTTTCGATTTAGAAAGTTGTTTTTTCGGGGGTTGTGTTTTGCCGATATGTAAGAATAATTTTTTTTAAGATAAAAATATCTTTAGTTGTAATCAGAACTTAATTGTATAATTGTGATACCTTGTTTTGTAAATAAAACATACCACAGACCTTTATTTGTAAACTTTTAAACCACATACCTCTGTTTACAAATTGAGCAAACCACAAGCATTTTTTTTCGTACTTTTCCCTTTTAATTATAATGCATTAGGGAGAGGATAAGAGAGCGAGTCTTGGCGTAACGGTAAACGTTGTTGTTGTCTGATTAAAAGATCTTAGGAGCGGCTTTTTGCCAAATATTGATAGGGGAAGGTTCGCCTCCAGTACACGCTTGTGGTGGGATCCCTTTCCGGACCCTCGCTTAAGCGGGGACGCGTAGTGAGTTGCCACAATGACCCCACAAATCATTGTGTTATATATAATTTAATTTCAAGGGGCACCCTTGTTAGATAGTTGCCAAAAGTGGCAACCTTGCTTGACACTCACCATCACTCTAATAGATGACACTCTTCAAAAGTTGCCAAAGGTATTGCTACATCATCAAGCACTCTTCCAATCACCCTTCAAAGTTGTCAAAACTTAACATATCAACATAAAATATATTATTTTGTCTTCTCTCTCATCCACATCACTTTTGACGACATTTAAAAAAAATGCTCCAATTATAAGTAACTCTAAAAGTTGCTACCATGGTCCCACAAATCATTATTTTATATATAGTTATTTTAATTATAAATATTGTCACAAAATTTCACCAATAGTAGCCAACTAAATCATTTTTTTATATTAAAAAAAGTAAGGGTGTCAAAGGGGTGCCAAAAATTGGCAATATTGCCATAATCATTTTGGTAACCTTTGTTACTCCAATGCAATGTACTCTTTCAAACACCCTCCACCTCATCAAGCACCCTTCTAAGCATCTTGCATTAGAGATGCTTTAGTAGGAATCACATTCTCATTCCATAATTAAATTTGACTAACCAAACATTCTAAATAGAATTAACTCATTCTCATTCTCATTCCTTAGTGCTTTTTTACCCAACCAAACACACCCTTAGACTGATGTTTAGTTAAGCAAAATCCCTAAGTGTGCTAGGAAGCATTAATTAAGTTAAAACTTAAAGTTAAGCCGTAACCTAGCCTACGAAGCCACACTATCCAGTTAAGGTATATGAATAGTTAAATTACTCGGTTGAACCGTTTACTTTGTTAGCTTTCTTAGTTCTAGGTGAATAAAAACTAATTCTCTCGTTATACTTCTTACAACATAACGTAAAACACTCTTTAACGGCCCATATTCGTCAAACATGGTTCACTGCCATCCTAGCTTAAGGTGGTTTAGCTCATATTCGAGCTAAAACACAGAGGCATGTTAAGATGGAGTGATAATGAGCCCATGTTTATTGAACCGGGTTATTAATTCAAGGTGATAAACGAATAGAGATGAGATGGAAAGAAAACTTGAATATAATAACATAAATAAGATAAATAAGGATGAAAGACAAAGTGATATTTACTTCTTGTGATAATGGAACGAAAATACCTAAATAAATTGAATCAAAACGAAAGTATAACTGAATGGAATGAAGAACGGAACTATAAAGTAAGTTATGACTATGCTAGAACTAAAAATTGATCATATTACAATGGACAATGCCCCTATATATATATATATATATATATATATATATATAGTGCTCTTGATCGTCCTCTGGTCTAAATAGGTCTTCTAATCCCTTAATGATCGGAATAGAGTGATTAAAGTCGGATAGGATCAGACTTCTTGAAGTAGAGTCTTGATAGGAATTGACTTTCTATTTTACCGTAGCTCGCCGAACTACTTTGGTTTCTTGAAGCGTTTTCCAAGATTGACTCTGAATCTTTGGTTGACTCTTAACATATTCTCCTCGTCGAGCTAGTGAAGCAGCTCGCCAAGTTACTCTTGTAGCTCACCGACCTACTTGTCTTAATTTTGTCCTTTTTGATTCGATTAAAGCTCGATTGTACCTGAAATAACTCAAAACACTTATCAGACCAATAAGAGATACACTATAAACCAGAGTATTTGGACTAAAAAAGCATATAAATAGAACTAAAACTATACTCTAGATTCTATAAAATATGACGATAACAAATAACATTCCTACATCTCCTACTCAATGGAAATTTCCGAGAGAGGCATTTTTAAATTGCAATGTGGATGGCACTATTTTCCCGGAGATAATGTCTATGAGTTGGGTGTTGGCTTTAAAAAGATGATGGTAGTTTTAGGGTTTGTGGTAGTTGGTTGGTTGATGGTATTCATGAACTAATCGATTGTGGAAGCTCTTGCCTTGAAGAAGAGTTTACTAAGGGCCGTTTTTCTTAATTTATTTAAAGTAGAGTAGGAAAAAGATACTAAGATTGTCATTGATAGCATTCGATCCCTTTGTCCTAACCTTCCCGAGTTTGTTAGCCTCATCCAAAATTGCAAGACCCTCCTCAATGAAAGTCAAAACTTTTCAATATCTTTTGTCCCTAAATTAACGAATGCAACTGCACATTAGTTGCTAGGTATGCTCTTTCCAGTACTAATAGTTTTACTCCTTTTTATGCCCCTAGTTGCCCATCAATATAATGTCTAAGGAGGAGGCCTTTTCTGTTTATTGAAGTTGTTTGTTTTCAGAAAAAAAAATATATCATTTAGTCATAATTCTAAATACTAATTTCAGATTGTAACAAAAAACAAGCAGCCAAATGCTTGAAATTTTGTTTGAAAATTATACTTTCCTATTTTTACAACGAACAAAATCTGCAGTGAGAGACAATATTTCAACTCTCACATTTCTAAGCAGCAAAAGCTCTTGTGAAAATTTTTGCCTTCCTCACCAAAAATTGGGAGGCATAGGGATTAGTTTTGATTGAGTATTGTTGGGGTTTATATACCGTGAATATCTCATAAATTTATGCATCTTCATTCTAATGCTAGGAACTTTTCTGGCCACAGCTTGCCATATCATTTGAACAGCATCACCTCTCTTTGATGGATATTGGTACTCAAAAAGATGTTCTATCTCCTTCAATCTCTCCCACATTCGGCTCCATTCTTCCTTCGAAATACCCCTTATCATATTTATCAGAAATTTTTCTTTAACAGCATCTGATGTACGAACAAATATGCAGAAGTCAGAGTAGTCAAGAACATCCTCATAAGGAAGCTCAATGTCGTCGCTGATTATCACCGGAACACAGTGGCTGGCAATGGCGTCGAAGAGGCGGTTCGATGAGGGAGTATCACCTGCAATGTTGAGGCAAAATTTGGAGGAGTGCATCCCTCTGGAAGCTTTGTTGATTCCACCCTTTTGAACAGTTCCAAATTGAAAATGCACATCTTTTTCATCTTTTAGAAGATAAAACAATTCTTGCCTAGCAAACCCACCCTGATTATGGAAAAACCGAAACAAAAATAAAATGAAAAAATTAAGCATGGATCAAACTTGAGTCTAGCAAAGAATATCAACATTATGAAGGAAAAAAGTAGTGGTATCTCACTTTTCTTAGGAATTAAATCAATTGTTCATAACAAGCTTGATATACAAAACAAGGAATTAGACATGCAATCATAAGAACAAGAGATTTATGTGGTTCGGCTATTTTAATCTACACCCACGGGCGATGAGCACATAATTCATTAGTAATCGGCAAGTTGGTACAACAGTAAGGAAATCCTATCATTTACCTAAGCCTCTAACTCTCAAATCATGAACCAATTTGGCATTTATCTATACCTCATCCTCAAAAGGTCTCCCGTACACAATGCAGATATGCAGAGCTAGTCAATTGCATTCACAAAACATAGTAGCAGAGTCCATAATGGCTTCAGCAATAACAAATTTGAGATGACCTATAAAAAAGATGTCATTTTTCAGGTTGAAATTGCAGGAGGAATTAGGACATTATTATCTTTTCTCTTTTTGTCATCAGAAGACTCAATAATATGATCAACTCTTTATTCTTAGCCAATGCCCTTGACATCTCATCCATGAAATTTCTTATTCTGAAATCACTTTTTGTTTCACAAGAGCAATATTTCAGTTAAATATCTAACAAGCAATTACTATATCTACTGCACCACTCTTAGTTTTGCAACCCCTCATTCTCACTATAATAAGGATTTATTTGCGGTCGAGGGAGAAGGGAACTTGTTTACTCTGCTCGCATTTTCCTCATATAACTCCCTAAGTACTTCCAAACCTCAGCTCCTTATTCTGCTTAAGATCTCCAATTTCTGAGTAAAAACAAACACCACTCCACATGAATGCCCAATGTAACAAGTAACAACTGTACCCTCTTTTTCATCCGCATAATAAACCTGGACCTAATTATCTCATAATATCTACAAAATCTAAAGCTTTTGAAAAACCAAATTTTATCTAGGTAATGCAGTCTTGGAGGCAATTCAGGAATTGTATTAATGTCTTTCTAGGAATCGCATCGAATTAAATCATCCTCATAACTCAGTTTTATACATCATTATAACGACAAGCAAGCCACATAATTAACCGTAAGCAAGAAATAAAGTGGAAAATTGTCACATGCTAAACATTTCATTTATCATACTAGACCTAAGAAAAAAAATTAACAGTACATATATTATAGGGGAAGAACACGTACATCTTTCCTGTATATGGCTCCTTGAAAGTACAGCAAAATTGGGCGGCTATCGTAGTTAGACAAGTCGTCGGTATAGCTTTTGATTACATGTTTGTAAGGTGCAATGACGTCTTTGTCAACATTTGCAATATTTGGAGGATACCTCCCAAAGTCTGAGAGTATGAACATTGCAGGCCATAAATGCATCCTTGCATCTAACATGCTATTTGGATGGTGAGCCAAAACGACATGGTCTCGGCCTCCCGACCTCTTCCATTCCTTTTGTGATGTCACATACCGTACCAGTTTCTGTTGCAACACTTTGTTATTGCTCTTCTTCATATGAGGATTTACCTTAGAATACCGGTTGTAGCTTAAGGAAGAAAAGAACGGAACAAATATAACATCAGCTTCACTTGAATTTCGGACTCTTATAGCACTATTTGCCCTAGGAATAACCGGAATTTCTGAAGCAAGAAGATCCAATGTAAGCCAATATTCTATACTGTGTTGCAAGTTTAACCCCCCAGGATATCCAGGTATTTTAGTCTTAATATCAGGCCAAACACTACCCCCTTCAGATTTCCAATCCAAGAGTTCAAAATGAAATTCAGGCGGTAAATCATACATGAAAACCTTAAGGGGTTGATTCATATCCTCTTTATTGGTATTGCAAGAAACATCTTTCACATGAACTTGATTTTGGATTGCTTCACCTTCTCTTTCTCTTTCTCTTTCTCCTTCTCCTTCTCCACCACTATCCATAAGGTTTGGATGTTTCCCAATTTTTCGCACATTGCTAGTTTGGGAACCACCATTTTGGACTACAGAATCACGTGGACCGTTTGACAAATCATTGTTAGTTAAGTTAGGGCGGACAGGGGCAGTGGAAGTAGAACGCAAGACAAGGAACCAAGATAATATGAACAAGGCCAATATAAAAGAGAACAAGAAAAATAGAGATATCCTAGAAATAACCCCAAAGGATGGGGCATGTTTCTCAACCATAACTAAACCAATCCCAAACAAAATCAGCAATATCTCCAATGAAACATTATAAAGATTCAATCATGAGAATCAGAAATGTCAACATAATCACACATGGGTAAATCTAGTAATCATCAGAAATCAATCTCATTGTCTAATTCAGCATTTTAAAGATTGAATCAAAAGAATCCATCCCAGTAATCAAGCATTACCACTTCACATTGCGTAGAATGAAAAGAGAAAATAAAGCAAACCTAGGAAGAAAAAACACACAAGAGACACGGAAAGGCTGAGAAAACAGTTGGAAAAAAGGGGGGTATTGAAGTAGGTTGTTCAGGATGAAATCATACCGTGGGAGGGAGGAAGAATGAATGAAATGAATGAAGGAAATGCAGATTCAGCGTTGAGTGTAAAAAATGGAGATGGCGTGGGAATAGGGTCCAACTGTAGGAGGAGATGGACTTTGTCTGCCTCTCTCTCTTCCCTCCCTCTCTCTTTTTCATAACTTTGCATTTCCTTTCGCCTTTTTTCTTGGAATTAATTATTTTGTTAGTTTCATTTTTTAACTGAAAATTCATAATAATATAAACAAACATACAAATTCTTCCAAAAAAACAAACATAAAAATTATCTATTCTCTTTTTTGGCATTTTTTTTTATGTATGAATAAAATTAGAATAAGAAATAAGTTATAATAAATTTTTTGTAAAGAAAATTTACAATAATTTAATCAATTTAATTATGAATTTTGTTTTAAAAAAATTTGATCTGAGTTTCTATTTATTACAGTCAAAATTAGAAAAATGAATAACATAATCTAATCAATAGTTTTTGAAATAAGTTGAAAATATTGAGTAGGCCTAAATTGGCGGAAGATTTTTGAATTTGTACATGAATATAACAAAGCCAACCACAACTCTCACATCAAAAAAGAAAAAAAATAAAATAAAATCTTAAATAAAATTTGACCAAATCTGAATTGTTATGTTTAATATTGCACCAACATATATACAGGGTGAGCAGGGTCCCAAAATTTAAGATGTGTTTAGTCAAATATAGATATTAGCTTAAATAAAAATAATAATAACATAAGGTAATTTATTTACACTTTTTCATTACATTGAGTGCGTATGTGATTTGGATATTCAACCATTCAAAATTTACAATCTTAATACAAAATTCTATTAATTATTAAGAGTTTACAAAAAAAAATAGCACAGGACCCCAAAAAGTTTAGGACGGCCTGCATATATATAGGTGGACTAAATAAATAAAATAAGGCCAACTGTTACAACACCTGTATTTTGTCTTGGCCAAGGATAAAAGTGGTTATCATGCTAGTAAAAGTGCAAATTTTAAAGGTTATAATATCTGATTTTAAAGTTAAAAAGTCATAATGAAAGTAAGGGAAAATTTGAGGGGTCATTAGTGTAATTTAATCATTTTAAAATTGTGCTGTTGAATAAAATTACTACTCTAATAACAGATAACTTGGTGAAAGGTTGATAAAATTCTGTAAAATTTTGGTGAAAAGTGGATGAAACTCTGATTAATAAAAGAATAGTTAGTAGAAAATAAGAAAATAATAAAGTGAATATAATAAAATAAGTTTGGCAGAGATCTCTAGCATGTTGATGTCCTTACTAAGAGGCATGTGCATTAGTTATATGAATTGCTTTCCTTTTACTTAAAGGACGACTTTGCACCTCCTAACTTGGATCTGCCATTTTAATATCAGTTCCTAGATGCAACTGGATATGGCTTCTTATGATTCTATGCTATTTCAATGCTCTAATTTCCTTGCTAATGATGATTACACCTACTTACTGGTCCGGTATCCACCCGGAACATTTAGACCTGTGTTTAATAAGTCGGGTTTGAATAAAGAAAACTGGTATTAGGTCTACTCCGGTTTAGATCCGCCAAAGCCTGGCTATTTCTTGGACAGACTAGGAATTTCTAGAAATAGAATGGTCTCGCCAGACCTAATCCGTCCTATTAATATTAATTATTAAATTTATATTTTTATATATTAAATATTTATTTTAAGTATAAAATCTTAATTTTTACTATTAATATATATTAGGTAGGCTTATTTGAGTTGCACTTAAAATTTGATTTTTAAATCCGAGCTCAACCTGACTGGATCCCACCTAAGCAGCAGGCTGGGTTTTGTGCTAAGTATTTTTAAGTGAAAGATCAGTTTTTAAACTTAAGCTCAATCCGACCAGACCCCGCCTAAGCAGTAGGCTGGGTTTTGTGCTAAGTATTTTTAAATGAAATATCGTTGGTCCGACCCAGCCCGATCAATTGCATGCTTCTTTTTCCACTTTCAGTCAAATGGAATCAAATAACTGAATTTGAATTGCCAAAATTCAGATTTATTGCTACCTATACTGATGTATGTAAGGTTTTGCTCATATCTATCAGCTGAATGGTAAATTTTTTGGACACAAAAGAATTGTTTGACTGCTTCAACAATGGTAATGTTTGCTAAAATCCTGTAAAATATTGGCGTAACTTGGTGAAACTCGGTTTCACCTTCATCAAGGTGAAACTTTGTGTAACTAAAAATTATATACGATAAATCATACTATACTGTTAATATCTGTATGTATATGATATATCAGAGGAAGAAGAATGCAAAAGAAAATAAAAATTCCAAAAATAAGTTAAATATGATGCTACTGCTAAGTCACATATATAATGTTATTATTTCAGGAAAATGTTTTGAATCTGAAACATATTAAACAACAGGCATCATTCTATGAAAATTTCAGGAAAATGTATTTGCCTTGATGCTTTTTACTCTCATTTCACATAAACAAGGAACCAAATTACAGAGCAGTCAACTCTTTAATCTGACTCCATACACGTAGTTGAACCATAACTCGTCAAGCTTCAGAACTGGAACTGCATCTCGGGTTCATAGCCAAGACCGTCAAGGTGAGCAGCCATCGCCTTGTTCATAGGCGGCGGTCCACATCTTAGAATCTTGACATCAGCTGCTGGTGCAGGGCAGTGCTTCTCAATCATTTCCTTCGACACAAACCCAACACCACCATTCCATACTTCAGGAGGCTGAGAAGAAAAAAAAAATTCAACGTCTTTGTTAATCAAACCATCATAATGTCTTCTACTTAGTAAATCACACATTCAACTTCAACATAAACAAATGTGTTTGGAAAAGGAAGGCGCTAACCTGATTCAAAACATAGTAGACTTTGAAGCGATCTGGGTAATTAGTTGAAAGTGCATCCAATTCTTCCTAAAATACATAATACACAATCAAGTTGCTCATCAATTATCCAAATGTATAGCAAACAAACATAAAACTACAAAAGCAAAATAATTGAAAGGGAGAATTCTGACATGGAGAACATGATTTCCTTTTTACTTTATGCTATAATTACTCGTTTGTTATAACGAAAATACTTTCTTACAAGTGAAGCATCATTTATAATACATTATGTTAGTCCGAAAGATTGAAACATGGAAGTAAATAACCCCGTAATCAGACAACAATGCCCACTTCTTAGTCAAAAAAATGAGTTCATGTGAAATTTTACAGAATACAGCGTAACTATATGCAACTCACAAATGATGGTCAATACTGATAATACTTTGATTTTGCACATATAAAACTTTAATTCAGTGAGAGCTACATAATTATAAAGCAACAAAATAGAAGTCTTAAGATACGTACCTTTAGAAGAATGTCCTCATACATTACATTGGCATAAATAAGGTAAACATTTGTCCTGTCCTTTGGATTTTCTAATATTGCTCTAGCAACCTATGTGGAAACGTCAAGAAACAGCACAAGTTCAAATTATCATAGCTTTATAAGGTCCAACACCATCCAAGGCGGTAGCCAGTAGGGTCTCCCAAAAATGATAAGATAAAAGAAACATACTTGAAACATTGGAGTAATGCCTGAACCTCCGGCAAGCATTCCAAATGCTCTAACCTGACCAGGTTGATACCTAAAACGCCCCTGTCCAAACAAAGTTATAAACATAGATGAGAATTGTACCCTTTCATAATAGTCACATAAGATAACCAACCAACTAAATAAGAATGAAACTATATACACTTGTTACTAGTTACATTCTTGATTTACACCCAAAGTTCAAAAGATCCCTCGACCTTCTCAAGTAGCGGTGGCTGAAATGTAGCCTCTTTGTTACCAAAGTTAAAATTAGAAACTCCAAAGGGGATTTTAGTGTTTGTAAGACTTGAACAGAGCAACCACTCCTAAGTTATATCACTTGTTCTATCAAACTTTTAAGTTAGTATCAATGGTACCCATTTTTTCTGGACTTCAATTCAATACACGTATATATATAGTGCTGCGATTGCAATGAGATGGTGTAGTGCAGATTGATAATAATGACAATACTCTACAATAGCATGACTATAAATACTGCATTAATATTATCAATCGTTCCCATTGAGTAACAATTAACATGCTCATAAAAGTGAAAATAATATTAATAAAAGCATTAAACAGGAATGCAATTCCAAAAGCTTATTGTTAGTTTAATTCAGTTGCAAGAAGAACATGTACCTTAGGTCCCTTCACCGCAAGACAATCACCGACGCGCATCTCTCTAAAATGATGGGACATCCTTCCTTGTGGATACATCTGAATTAGGAAATTCAAAAAAACAGCAAATCAGATTCAAAATATAGGTAAGGAAAACCTATAAACTCAAGACTATCAACAGAAAGTTCTCCTATATATACCTTAATAACAAGCTCAAAATGTCCAACATCAGAATCCAATGTAGTTGGAGTATACGGTTTGATAACCTCCTCACCCTGGCTATCCTTGCCCCTATTGAAAAAAGAAGCATTTCATTGGAACCCAGGAATGAAATCAGGTAACAAATTATGTAGTGCATTATAAGTAAATCAAGTGTAGAGACATTTGATTAGTATTTTGACTCTTTTCTTGAAGGAATCAATAAACCTGCAGCTTATATGTTGTCCAATTGGAAGGCCCAAGACTGATGTAGGAGTAGGAAGTCCAAAAGTAAACTTTGCTACATTATGGCTCAGCTGAGTGCGCTTAACAAGTTTAAATTCCTTGAAATTCTCAGGATCCAAGCACCCTAAATACCAAAATGAGTTGGATTTCGACAAACACAAATTAGATAACCAATTACAAAACCCAGTATCAAGACTACATCTTTATTACAGACTAGGATTCAAAAATAGGTGAATCGAAAAACCCCTATCCAGAAATTAAAAGGAATGATGAAATGACAATGATTAAGAGGTCAAACCTTTGGGTTTCTTTGATGAAAAGAGGAAGACAGCACCAATTACAACGGCTAAAACAGCCACAGCAATACCTCCAAGAGTCTGAACATCAAGATTTTGCAAGATACTGAAATCCATGGTAGGGAAAAACACAAGAATTGGTTCTCCGAGGAAGAGGGGAGAGATTCAAACACAACAAGGTGGATCAGTAGAAATGGCTATATTATTAGTCCCTTCTCACTCTTTTGTTGATTGTGACGCATTAAAATAAATAAATAAAATTGGTAGGTAAGGAAAAATGGGGCATTGGAGTTTGGAGAAAGGGGGAATCTGGTACACCTACTACCGCAGCCTTTGCTTCAATGGATGGGTTTGGGTTTGGATTTGGATTTGGATTTGGGTTTGGGTTGGGTTTGATCTGATACCATATTGTTGTCCACACTCCAATCTTTATGTTTGATGTTAAATTTGGGAATCTAACAAGGTATAAATCATCATCTCTTTCAACTTTATGGGTTTTTCTTACACAAACTGATTTCCTAAATTTCTATTTTCTATGCAAAAAAAATTTATCTTTTCTTAAATTTTGTGGGTTAATTAGAATTATTTGTATTAATACTAAACTTCGTTCTTTTGTCATAAATAAAAGTAAAATTGAGAAAATATTTCTAAGAGTACATTGGTAATATAAAACGACATATAAAAAAAAAGAAAATAAAAAAGATAAAAGGTCATATAATAAAAAACAGGAAGAGTAACTTGTTTTTTACTTATTTAGAATGAGAATGAGATTCTTCGACGAAAATGAGTATCTTCGAGTAACTATTAGAGTAGGTAAAGATGGAAGAAAACCCTGTGGTCTTGAATTCATGTCATTATCTGTGTCCTTCACGCACACACAAAAAGAATATCAATTTTCTGTATGGATCCTCCTATTGCACACAATATATTCCGGTAAAAAGTAAAAGATTCGCTTCTGGCATCGAGCTACCCAAACTATGATTCGATGAGAATATCCTTATAGCATTTGAATGTGTGACGCATGTATGACTGCAATAGTGAGACAGGCCAAATGTCTCTTTTTTTAATGGTTTTTCAAACGATGCGCTCCATAAATTGAGTTCATTTTTTTCACTCTCCCAATTTCACACTCTCCATTTGTAATTTGCATTCTTCGTCACTTTCTTCCCATCTTTCTCAGTCGTTTTCTTCATTCCTCCACCTCGCGACGACCAACTTCCTTAGTTCTGTATCTTCTTCTTTGTTCCTCCTCCTTATTGAAAGCATGTTTTCCATCACCTCTTCTTCTTCGTTTCTCCTCCACTAGCATATGCTTAAGTATCTTTGAACCAACTCTTGAAATGCGGATTGAAAACACATAACCGGAAGGAGTTTATGAGTACGAATTTGAGGTCCCTATGATGTAAGTATCATACCTTATAAGAATGAAGCACACAATTGAGAGCACACGATCGATGAAAATGTAAGGATCGACGAAAGATGGAGCCTCAAAAAAGTTTGAAATGTGTAAAAAAAACCCATTATTTGATGTTATGAGAGTTGTAAGATCGTAAAACCATTTAGCACTATCAATCTTTGAGTTTATTGTGTTCATTTGAGGTCGGATAGACTTCCTCTAAAGAGTCTAGATTCTCTTTCAAGGAGACCGTAGTCCCTCGAGAGGGGACTGCCAGCCTTAGGGTCGGGGGCCTCATAACCCCATTTTGTTTGGGCCTCACCCTTCAGTATGGGGTCTCATGCCCCGAATTGGTGGCCATTGGCCCTTATTTTAGCGCCACTCTTTATGGCCCTCATTTCCTAGGGCCATCAATCCCAGCCTATTTTGGGTATTCGAGCCCTTATAAATAAGGGCTCCGAATCTTAAGCTGGGGTGAAATTTAGATTCAATAGAGTTTTAAAGAAAGAAATAAAGAAGGAAACAAAAAATATAGAGAGAGAAAGTCACCAAAACCTCTCAAAATACAGTTTATTACAACTTGAGACGTTAGAGATCATAAATCTGTAGAATTCCACTAGAGATCTAAAGCAATTGAGAGGACTCCCGACGTTGAGACTACACCAGATACTAGAGGCACGTTCTAAGAGTAACTCACTGAGGGACACAAAATCCGCCACCTTATCTCTTTTGTTGTTTATTTAATTTCTGTAGTTGTAAAATCTATTTGAGATATCTTTTATAATTTTAATTTATTTATTTCATATAAAAGACATAATTTCAAAATGAATTTTATAAAAAATAACTAGTATACATGGAGCGATTTGATAGGTCTAGAGAATATTGTACATTTCATCCACCCATGCTCTTTAGTCCTCCTCTGGTCTCTTTTTTATGCCAACAAAAATTGTCTGATTTGTTACCATAGTCATGCCCTTGGATTTTGGATGATCCATTGAGGTGAAACAGTTGATAATGTATAAACCAACACAATATTATCAAAATATCCCGTAATTTAACTGCTTCCAATTATCCGTCATAATGGTATGCGAGATCTCGAACTATATAATGATGTTGTATCTAACAAATCCAATCATTTGCTCTAATATTATCGAGGAAACAACTTTGGCTTCTATCCACTTGGTAAAATGGTCTACAGCTACGACAAGCCACTTCTGCTAATGAGTGGCTTTAGGGAAGGTTCCCACCAAATTGGTTCCCCATATGGAGAAACATTACCTCGTCAATACGAGTGTTTTTTTATGGAGGAACATGGGTGAGGTTGGCGTATACTTGAGACTCGTGGCATATTTCCACTGATTCTATATCATCTTGCTTAATAGTCAACCAATAATATATCCAGTGAGTCTGGCTTTTCTTACTAAAGTCATAGGCCCCTTATGCACTCAATATATGCCTTCATGAAATTCTTACCATATATAATAGCATGACGGATCCAACTCTTCATGTGAAGAACTTTCTTTGAGCTCTTCAGACCACTACAGCAACGGATGAACTCATGTGTCATTTGTTATCAACAACACTGGGAGATTCAGTTGCTTACTAGTACGATCAAATTTTTCCAAGCTCCATTATATCTTTTAAACAAATGTCTAAAGAGTTTGCAAATTATTTCATTACTTCCATTCCAGAAAGCAAGACGATGCAAGATCTCAAGTACTTGGTGTAAGAGCCCATTGACTCCTTAAAAGAATGGGTTAAAAGTATTCAAAGAGTAGCCATTCAGATTAAGCATTTAAATATGGATGGGGCAGTGAAAGCTATGACAAGCAATTGCCGAAGCAAAGATTTATCTGAAGAGTTAACTACCCGAAGACCGAAGAACTTCCCAGATCTAATGCAAAGAGCCAGAGACTTCGTCAAATGAGATAGTCATAAACTAAACCCTTTGCTCAAAGAAAGACTGAGTTCGGTTCTTCGACCAAAAGTGTCTAAAGGCGACATGAGTAGGGATGATCATAAACGATCCCAAGAGCACACGGATCAAAATTATGCTCATTTGAATGCTCCTTGTAAAGAAATCTTTTATTGGGTGGAAACTGTTGAAACACCTTTCCACATGATTTTGATTTGACAAAATTATTCCCATGATTAAAACAATTAAATTTGAGTGCTTTGATTTAATTGTACTAATGAGTTTGTTCAATGTTGAGTAAGTTAACTAACGAGAACAGGAACTGAAAGTCTATAAAAGAAAGACAGAACAAAGTCAGCATAAGCAAGTCACATAGCAGAAGCTGAGTGGAATGCAACTCAGCCTTGTGAAAGAAATGTCTTCTTCAGAAAAGCTTATAGGCGAAGCCGCCGAGTCAAGCTGAGCAATAATTAAGTCAGCATCCATAATCCGTCAACTTGGAAGACAAGGTCTGGCAAGTGTCTGAAACAAATAAGAAGCCTCGTAAATCCATCTTAAGGACCTTTTCAAGATGCATGGACCATCTGACTTTTGGCTAGAAGATAAACCTGGCACAAGAAGACAAACATGGCGCAAGAAGACAAATCTGGCAAACCTGGCTCCTGGTGAAAACAGAAGACAGGATTGGCCTTCAGCTCTGGAAGCTGACCACATGATGACGAAGAAGACCGTTCTTCCCGTAACGGCTATGTCGGAATTCAAATCATTGAAGCCACAAGATTGCTATAAAAAGGGCAAATCATCATTTGTATTAGATACACATACAATACAATATACAGACAGAAAAAGCAAATCTTCATTGAGTTAAAATCCAAAATAGAAGCTGTCTGAAAAGAAAAAGCAAGCTCTTACACCAAACTCCAATCATTGTGTAAAAGTCTAGATTGATTCTGTCATCTAAAGTGTTCTTTGTTGTATTAAGAACAATTTCTTATCATTTGTAAAAGGTTAGAAGAGTGAAGCTGAGTACTCGGTTATAGTACTCAGTGGTAGAGAAAAGCTAAGTACTCGATTATAGTATTCAGTGGTAGATAGGATTGAGTAGACGAATAGAGGACGGTACTCTTGCATACTCAGTTGCTATTGTAAACGGTTTGTGCTCTACCTTTAAAGAGCTTAGTAGAGGATTGAAAAAGCTCGGAAGGATTCTGGGGACTGGACGTAGGCGGAGAGGCCGAACCGGGATAAGTCTGCTGAGTAAACTCTAACCTTTTCTCTTGATATATATATATATATATATATATATGCATGTGTTGCTTGCTTAAAATTACTCAGTAAATAATCTGTACAAGATGAAGCTGAGTAATCTGAATGCTGAGTTGGAAACTGACTTAAGTGTTACTTCCCAACTCACAACTAAAAAAGCTCTAGTCAGCATCTGATTAAAGCTGTCTCACACCACACTCAGCCTTGCTGACCTGAAACTAAGTTAAGTTTTCAAACATTCAATTAAGTCAGCATTATTAAGCGAAAAAGTTATATTAGTTCCTAACCCTCCCCCCCTTAGAACTAATCCTATCACGTTACACGGGACCAACAAGTGGTATCAGAGCCTAATAGCTCACTAATCAAGATAAAACTATCTTGATCTGATCCTTGTAATGGCTGAGAACAGCACTCGTTTCCTTCCAAAAAATCAAACAACTCAGATACTCCCTGAGGTATTATCTATTAGTCGGCCTCCTCTGTTCTTTGGATCTAATTATACATTTTGGAAGAACATGATGAAGAACTTCATTCAGGCAACAAATATGAGTGTATGGCTAGCTATAGTCCAAGGCCCTTTTGTTCCCTATGAAATCATTCACGGTGTAAAAACTGTCAAAAGCGAGGCTAAGTGGTGAGAAGATGACCTTAAGAAATTACAAAATAATGTTTCGGCTATCAATATGCTTCACTGTGTGTTAGATGCTGCAGAATACAATAAGATTTCAGGTTACGAGTCAGCACAAGAAATCTAGAAGAAGCTGGAGGTTACCTATGAAGGAACCAGTAAGGTCAATGAGTCCAAGGTGAATCAACATATGCGACTGTATGAGCTGTTTGAAATGAATGAAAATGAGGACATCTCTGAGATGAATGCAAGATTCACCAACATAATCAATGAGCTTAAAAGACTCGGCAAGAACTTCACTGAAGAAGAACAAGTGAAGAAGATTCTGAGAAGTCTCCCTAAAAGCTGGCAAGCAAAGAAAACAGCTGTTGAAGAAGCTCAGGACCTGACCACGTACAAGTATGATGAACTCATTGGATCTCTGCTGACCCATGAGATCTCAATGAAGAACTTTGAAGTGAAAGAAAAGTCTGAAGACAAGAAGAAAAAATCCCTTGTCATGAAAGCTGACTCAACTGATGCTGACTCATCAGATGATGAGGAAATGGCTATGTTCACCAGAAAAATGAAGAAGTTGTTTTGAAGGAATGACAAATACAGCAGAAGGTCATTCAAGCAAGGTGACAAATACAAAGCTGAGTCCAACGACAACAGACATAAGAAAGACAGCTCAAAGCCCGTTACTTGCTTTGAATGTCATCAAGCTGGGCACATCAAATCAAGTTGTCCCACTCTGAAGAAAGAAAAGAAGAACATCAGAAAGGCAATGGTGGCCACATGGAGTGATAGTGATGAGTCAACCTTGTCAGAAGCTGATGCCACTAAGTCAGCAAACATTTATTTTATGGCTGACGAATCTGCTGACACCTGCTACTTTGAGCAAGCTAACCTGTCTGGTGGGTCTGACCATGAGGAACACTCAACCGAGGTAACATCTCTACCTTTGCTCAGAAATGAAATGATAAATGCCCTGAGTGATCTATATACACTTATCAAAAAGTGTAACAAGAAAATAAGAGCACTCAGCAGGCGGTGTGATGAGATTGAAGAGCTCAAACTCAGTGACCTCCGACATCTTCTCCAGGACAATACCAGGTAAGATGAAAACTTGAAAATGATACATGGGTTTGTCTCTGAAGTCCAATCAGACTCTAAAAAGATGAGAAAGGACATCACATCCATACAGAACCAGCTGAGTTCATCGACTAAGAAAAGATTCTATTCAAAGACTGAGTACTCGGGTACTAGTCAGCAAAGACGGTACACTCAGCAGAACAGTCAGTGTGACTATTATGGAAAGAAAGGACACATTATAAAAGTGTGTTGGTATGCTCAGCAGCATCGTGCTGAACAAAAATGGAAATACCCCCAAAGGGTAGTTTATTGTGACTTTTGTGGGAAAGATGGCCACACTATAAATGTATGCCGTCACAAAATAAAATATGATGCATCACTTGTTGACTCTAACAAACGAGGACCCAAAAAGACTTGGGTACCTAAAGATAACTAGTTCAATTGCAGGTGAGCCTGAGGTGTGCTGAGAAGTCAAAGCTATGGTACATTGATAGCGCATGCTCAAGGTATATGACTGGTGATGAAACTCAGTTCATCACACTTGTGCATAAACAAGGAGGAAATGTAAGTTTTGGAGACAACAAAAAGGGTAAGATAGTAGGGTCAGGTACTGTTGGTGGTAATCCTACTATTGAGTCAGTCTCCCTAGTCAGGGGTCTTAAATATAACCTACTGAGCGTAGCTCAGCTGTGTGACAGTGGTAAAAAGGTTGTATTTGATGCCACTGAGTGTAGGATACTCGAGGGAAAAACAAATGAGTTGATTTTAACTGCCCCTCGTGTTGAAAACGTTTTCATGTTAAACCTAGAAAAGAAGTTTTCAAAGAATATATGCTTAGTGTCAAAGGAAGATAATTCCTGGCTATGGCATAGGAGACTTGGTCATGTAAGCATGGACCTCCTTGCCAAATTAGCAAGAAAGCAATTAGTTGAGGGATTACCCAAACTCAGGTTTGAGAAGGATCAATTGTGCAATGCTTGTCAGCAAGGTAAACAAACTAAAAAAAAATTTCAAAGCAAAAATATAGTCTCAACCAAGCGTCCATTAGAGTTGCTACACTTGAATCTCTTTGGACCAGCCCAACCGTTGAGCTTGGGTGGTTGGAGATTTTCCTTGGTCATTGTGGATGACTTTTCTCGGTACACTTGGGTCATCCTGCTGAGTAGCAAGGGTGAAGCTTTTGAGATGTTCTCAACATTGGTAAGAAAACTTGAAAATGATAAAGACCTAAAATTATCTCACATCCGAAGTGATAATGGCAGAGAATTCAAAAACCAACAATTTGATGAATTCTGTGAAGTCAGCGGCATTGACCATAATTTTTCTGCTCCTAGAACTTCTCAAAAAAATGGGGTAGTTGAAAGGAAGAACAGAACCTTAGTTGAAATAGTTAGGACAATGCTGAGTGAGCATAGGCTTCCAAAGTATTTCTGGGGTGAAGCTGTCAACACAGCTTGTTATATACTCAATAGGGCTTTAGTCAGACCTATACTTAAGAAAACCCCCTATGAACTTTGGAAAGGACGAAAACCCAATATTGGATATTTTCGTGCCTTTGGTTGCAAATGTTTTATCCTAAATACTAAAGACAACCTTGCTAAGTTTGATTCAAAAGCTGATGAAGCTATCTTCCTAGGGTACTCAACAAACAACAAAGCATATAGAGTGTTTAATAAACGAACTCGGGTCTTAGAAGAGTCTGTACATGTTGAGTTCAATGAAACTGACCCTGCAGGGAAGATAAGTCAGCCTACCGAAGATGACACATGCTCAGCTTCCGCTGACCAAAATGGAGCCACTGAGTCACTACCTCAAGGACTGACCAAAGGTAAGAACGAACCTGAAATTATCTTTGCTGACTAATTTAATCCTGCAGAAAATGTTGAAACACATATCCCTGAAGACACTACACTACCAAAGGAGATCAATGTTCCAAGAGGACACTCTGAAATTAGCATTCTTGATTCCGCTGAGAACACCTTGATGACCAGAAATCAACTCAGGAGATATCTCAGCAATGTAGCCTTCGTGTCAGTTCTTAAACCAAGAAACTTCTTAGAAGCTGAGAACGATGAATTCTGGATAAATGTGATGTAAGAGGAGCTCGATCAATTCAAGAGAAATGAAGTATGGGATTTATTGCCTAAACCAAAGAATCAAAAGACCATAGGAACAAAATGGGCATTCCGTAATAAGCTAGATGAACAAGGAAACATAGTCAGGAACAAAGCCAAACTTGTAGCTCAAGGTTACAGTCAGCAGGAAGGTATTGACTATGGTGAGACCTTTGCACCCGTAGCTAGATTAGAAGCTATAAGAATCTTGTGTGCATATGCTAGCTTTATGCATTTTAAATTGTTCCAAATGGATGTTAAAAGTGCATTTCTTAATGGAGTTATAAATGAAGAGGTTTATGTTAGTCAGCCTCTAGGGTTTGAGGATCCAAAATTCTCAAACCATGTTTATAAACTCAAAAAGGCTCTGTACGGCCTGAAGCAAGCACCACGTGCTTGGTACGAAAGGCTGACCAGCTTTCTGCTGACCAGAAACTATGTCAGAGAAAAAGCTGACACAACCTTATTCATTAAGAAAAATGGTAAAGATACCCTGTTGGCATGGATATATGTTGACGATATTATTTTCGGTGCTACTAATGAGTCAATGTGCAAGGAATTTAGCAAGCAGATGCAAACTGAGTTTGAGATGTCAATGATGGGAGAACTCAACTTCTTCCTTGGACTCCAAATCAAACAAGGCAAGAATGGCATCTTCATTAGCCAGACAAAGTATGCCAAGGAGATATTGAAGAAATTTGATATGGAAAATTGTAAGCCAAGATCTACCCCAATGGGTACTGACACTGTGCTCTGTGCTGATGAAAAAGGTAAGTCAGTAGACAGCAAATTATATCGAGGTATGATTGGCTCTCTACTCTATCTAACGGCAAGTAGGCCAGATATTCAGTACTCAATATGTTACTGTGCAAGATATCAAGCTGGCCCTAAGGAATCTCATTACATAGCTGTAAAAAAAATCCTTAGATATTTGCAAAGCTCAGTGAATGCAGGTTTATGGTATCCCAACACGAACGATTTCACACTCTTTGGATACACTGACGCTGACTATGGACGAGACAAGCTTGAGCGGAAAAGCACTTCAGGAGGATGTCATTTCCTTGGAAGCTATCTAGTGTCTTGGTTCAGTAAGAAGCAGTCATCAGTTGCCCTGTTAACAACTGAAGCTGAGTACATTGCTGCTGAAAGCTGTGTTGCACAAGTCCTATGGATCAAGCAACAGCTGGATGACTATGGAGTCCAAACGAGAACAATTAAAGTCAAATGTGACAACAAAAGTGCCATTGACTTATCTAAAAATCCAATCCAACACAGCAGGATGAAGCATTTCAGCATTAGGCATCACTTCATCAGAGATCATGTACTCAAATGTGAGATAAAGCTGACCTATGTTCCAACAGATGAACAGATTGCAGATATCTTCACCAAGCCATTGGCTCATGAGCAGTTCAGCATACTAAGGGAAGCTATCGGTATGTCTAATCCTCTTCTATAAAATTCTGAGTACGTTGAGTGATTATATCATGCCGAGTGATTATTACATGTTGAAACACCTTTCCACATGATTTTGATTTGACAAAATTATTCCCATGATTAAAACAATTAAATTTAAGTGCTTTGATTTAATTGTACTAATGAGTTTGTTCAATGTTGAGTAAGTTAACTAACGAGAACAGGAACTGAAAGTCTATAAAAGAAAGACAGAACAAAGTCAGCATAAGCAAGTCACACAGCAGAAGCTGAGTGGAATGCAACTCAGCCTTGCGAAAGAAATGTATTCTTCAGAAAAGCTTCTAGGCGAAGCCGCTGAGTCAAGCTGAGCAATAATTAAGTCAGCATCAATAATCCGTCAACTTGGAAGATAAGGTCTGGCAAGTGTCAAAAACAAATCTGAAGCGTCGAAAATCCATCTTAAGGACCTTTTCGAGATGCATGGACCATCTGACTTTTGGCTAGAAGACAACTCTGGCGCAAGAAGACGAATCTGGCAAACCTAGCTCCTGGTGAAAACAAAAGACAGGATTGGCCTACAGCTCTGAAAGCTGACCACGTGATGACGAAGAAGACCGTTCTTCCCATAATGGCTATGTCGAAATTCAAATCATTGAAGCCACAAGATTGCTATAAAAATGGCAAATTATCATTTGGATTAGATACACATACAACACAATATATAGACAGAAAAAGCAAATCTTCATTGAGTCAAAATCCAAAATAGAAGCTGTCTGAAAAGAAAAAGCAAGCTCTTACGCTAAACTCCAATCATTGTGTAAAAGTCTAGATTGATTCTGTCATCTAAAGTGTTCTTTGCTGTATTAAGAACAATTTCTTATCATTTGTAAAAGGTTAGAAGAGTGAAGCTGAGTACTCGGTTATAGTACTCAGTGGTAGAGAAAAGCTGAGTACTCGGTTATAGTATTCAGTGGTAAATAGGATTGAGTAGACGAATAGAGGACGGTACTCTTGCATACTCAGTTGCTATTGTAAATGGTTTGTGCTCAACCTTTAAAGAGCTCATTAGAGGATTGAAAAAGCTCGGAAGTATTCTGGGGACTGGACGTAGGCGGAGAGGCCGAACCAGGATAAGTCTGCTGAGTAAACTCTAACCCTTTCTCTTGATATATATATGTATGTGTTGCTTGCTTAAAATTACTCAGTAAATAATCTGTACAAGCTGAAGCTGAGTAATCTGAGTGCTGAGTTGGAAACTGACTTAAGTGTTACTTCCCAACTCACAACTGAAACAGCTCTAGTCAGCATCTGATTAAAGCTGTCTCACACCACACTCAGCCTTGCTGACCTGAAACTAAGTTAAGTTGTCAAACATTCAATTAAGTCAGCATTATTAAGCGAAAAAGTTATATTAGTTCCTAACCCCCTCCCCTTGGAACTAATCCTATCATGTTACACGGGACCAACAGAAACTAATAGGCAACATATTTAATATCCTGCAAAGCTAAAGGCTTCTGGTCGAAGACATAACATCTTGTATTATGAGTTTCACAAAAGTGAAGGTCATTATACAGAAGATTGTAGACAAGTAGCAGCAGAGTTGAATAAAATGACTGAAGCAGGTAAACTAGACAAATTATTAAAGAATGCAAGCAAGTCTAGGGATTCGAAGGGCAAACATCATGAAGAAAGGGCTCCTAGGGGAGTCATTGTTGAAACACAATTTCCATAGATGTTTGATTCTGACAAAAATAATAATACGTAATTGGATTCTCAAAATATTTAATTACAAAATTAAATTTAGTTCTTTTATGCTAATATGTTTGTTAAGTTGATTATAAGTTAAAGCATAAATTGAAGAACAACTATAAAAAGGCCTCAAATAAATTAAAGGCCCAACGTCTTGTAATTGACCCAGAATCCAAAAGTCCGAAAGACAGAAGCAACAACCCAAAAGGCGTTGACATTCTGTCAACATCAAGCCATTTCCAAAATGGCATAAAGGACAGACGTCGTAAGTCTTGTTCCCCAACATCTCTCTATTTGTTACCAGAAATAGAAAGATTGCAGAAGACTGCAAGTCTGCCACATCAGAAGTCAGAAGGACATGTGTCTCAATAGACAAACCCCCATGCTACATCAAACGGTAGCCTTTTGGCACAAACAACTGAGGCTGATGGTGACAGAAGTCGTTTCCCTCCAAACGGCTAGTTTAAAATTCAAACGGATCCTTCTCCAAAAGCTTCATTATAAAAGCCAAGACTTTGCTCATTTCACAACTTATCATCAACACACATAAAGAAAATCCTCAAGTGAAAAATAGAGCAAAAAACACTATACACATTCATACTCATATTTGTGTAAATTCATAGAGAGATAGTATTTCATATGTGTTTTATATTAGAATCAATCTTCTACTGTAAATCAAAAGCTCTATTACTTGCTTCGGTTATAAGCGAGTAGTTAGAGATGATAGATAATTAAGTTTTTTTTTTTTTTTTGTAAAGGAATGTACTTTACGGAAACTCTATCTATTGTACGGGTTTGTGCTTTACCATTAAATAGTTCATTGGTGTATTAACACTCAGAAAAAATATATTATGAGGACTGGACGTAGGAAGGATACCGAACCAGTATAAATTGAATGTGTAACTCTTTCTCTAAACTCGTCTTTATTTACTTCTGATATTGATTGCTCTAAAATAATAAATTTCATATATAAGCTTTAAACTGTGTGTTCCATAAATTATCATCAACCTTAAATATATGCAGAAACTCCTTTGAATAAACTGTCATTTGAGCACATAAACCAAAAGCTGAATCAAACTTCGTTAACTGAATATCTCTGCAAACCGAACTTGCATTTGATTTTGAAATTTGTCTTTGTACTTGCTATTGACTAATTATGAGAACAATTATTAAAAAGTTAAAATTTTAAAATAGGTGTAATTTACCAGCCACTTGCCGTTTATCACAGGCGGTAACAGCCAACAGTTTGGAGAGACACAGCACGTTGTTTCCAACATCTACCGATTCTATGAGCGCACGTGATGAAGTCGTAAAACAATATGGATTGGCGGACATCTTTATGCTCTTCTTCCCATTATTATAAAGTGACCCATATTATCCTCGTGTGCTGCTAACTAATAAAATAATAAATAAATTCAAACCATTATTAAATGCAACTTTAAAAATGGCATAAAAGGCAATTTTTGTCCTAAATTGTAAAAACTAAAATTCTTAACATTTTTATGGAAGATAATTTTATCTTCATTTTGTAAGTAAATACTGATAAATATTAGTGCCAATTCTATATATAAAAAAGAAAAGTAGAATTGAGCTTCAGTTTATACACAGAGACAAATTTGAATAATTTTCTATGATAATAATAAACTTGGACTTCTTTAATATATTTAATAATAAAATATACCTTGTATTTCTTAAAAGATTATGTACATTATGAAGTGGTGTCGAGTTAAGAAAGATTTTGATAATTACAAACTGTAAACTATTGATTATAGATCGCTGTTTTGTATAAAAGACTGGCGCATATAGATGAAATAATTAATGGATTATTATTCATAGGCCCTAATTTCCTACCTTTCGCCATTAACAAAGACGGAACCAGCAACCAGCAACAAGGGGCAGCTGCTGAGTTCGTTCCGCCACCCTCTGCTACGGGTAACCTCCTTCAGCAACATGGTAAGGCTGACGATGCTGTTCTGCAACCTGCACGCTCCCTGACCCGCTTTCTGCAGCAGTCGCGACATTCGACAATGCCAAAATGGAAGCCGCTTGCTGTCGGTTCAATCAAGTGCAATATCGACGGTGCAATTTTCAAGGAGGAGGGGTCGTGCGGTATGGGAGCGGTGATTAGAGATGCTTCGGGTGCGTTTTTATTCTGTAGCAGCAGTTTTATTACAGGTATCAGAGAGCCAAGGGTTGATGAGGCGCTAGCCTTACGCACGAGCTTAATTTAGCTTGCTACTATGCAATACACGCATGTTGAGTTTGAATCTGACGCTAAGCTTGTGGTGGATGCAATCCACTCCTGCAAGAAAGATATCTCGGAGTTTGGATCAATTATCTATGATTGTCGGGTTATTCTTAGATCCAACCCTGCTTTTACTTTAGCTTTTGTTTCTCGTTTAGCGAATAGGGCTGCACATTTGGTAGCTAGACAGATCTGTTCCAATGCTAGGGATTTTTTATCTACTGTTGTGCCGGAATGGCTGTCAAACGTTATTGTTCAGGATGTCAATCCTATTTTTATATGAAAGTTCTATTTCGGGTTCAAAAAAAAACAAAGACGGAAATACTCTTTATTTAAAAACTCAAATCCTCTCAACTCTTCAAATCCTCTTAAATTCTAAACTCAAATCCGGACAAAAACTATGGATCGGAGGAGGGACAGCAAAGAAAGGGACTTATGGTACGTAATTTCCACTGATTTTGATGCTTTTTATACGTTTTTGCGAATCGATTTGCTATTTTTTTACATTCCGGATCGTGGCACCAGGCGCACGGCTATCACGCCGTTACCTGTGGTGAGGCGTATGAACATCACGCCTCACCACAGGTGGCAGCGTGATAGCCGTGCGCCTCACCATAGGTGACATCGTGATGTTCATACGCCGTCACCTATGGTGAGGCGTAATAGCATCACGCCCTCACCTGTGTGAGGGCGTGATGCTCATACACCCGTGTGGCGATTTTTATTTTTTTATGTTTAATTTAATTTAGTTAAAAAAATTTATTTTTATTTTGTTAATTTTAGTTAATTTTTTTTTATTTTTAGTTTGTAATTTAAATTATTTGTATTTAGTTAGAATATAGTTAAATAATATTTAGTTAGAATAATAAATTATTTTCTTAAAAATAATTTCTAGTTAGATGAATATTTAGTTAGACGAATAATATTTGTATACAGTTTCTAATTTCATAAAATAATGTGGTCAATACGTGTAGAGGGAGAGTGTAGCCGAGAAATCTATCCCATCAGCAGCGAGGGAGCTAGATATGGATGCCGATGATACACCACGTCATACGAGAGCGTGTGGTGTTGATGTATCAGGCCGTAGACGGAGAGCGGCTGCAACGCAGCAGTTGCGGGCGGCTCAGATAGATCAACCTATGTTGAATCAACTCAAGTTGGGGGGGGGGGGGGGGGGGGGGAGAGGAGGCGGATGATTCGAGAGACCGAGATCCTGGTCTTGACGTTGTCAATGACTATTTTCAGGAGTTAGCTGAGGCGCAACAATGGCAGGGATCTAATGATGATGATGATGTGGAGCCGACTCAAGGCTCGAGCAGACATCGCAGGGGTGGTCGATTTGCTAGTACATGTATTATTTATAGTATAATATTATATAACATGCAACAATTTACTTAAATAAATGTAATTCCTTATTAACATGTTATTATTTTTTTTTTTTTCAGATGACGTGGTTGCCTTATGGTCCAGTCGCCGATGACAATCAACTATGAGTGTCCTACGCCGGTTGGATACGGTGTAGAGACATTGTTGAGCCATATATGCCCGATCGAGTCCTGCGTCAGGTCGGTTATGTTCAGCCTATCCTGGCTAAGCATATTAGACCTGATACTGCATTCCGACCATGGAAGTCTCTATCGTACAAACTCGCGCATTCATCTGTTACAGTTGATGATACTTGGCGGAGATTTCAATCTATTTGTGGTTACAGTTGATCGGAGGAGATGCCAGCCAGTTGGAGCCGATCATGGTGCTTGTGTTGCTGGGTACATGGAGTGGTACAGCCGATATTCACATTCTCGTCTGCTTCGTGTCCCTCGGGATGTGTCGATCCACCATTCTCGCACCAACAGCGAATATGTAGGTTTTTCATTATTTTTTTATTTATTATTGTTCTACCTATGTTTGTTTTCTAATATTTAATTTTCTGCAGTGGGTTAGCCGTTTGGTAGGCATCGCTGAGCGAACGATCTCACGCCTGCCCGATTAGGAGGCTCCACCAATTAGGACTGATATGAGCAGTTTATGGAGGAATGGAACCAGGCGATTTGATATATGTTGTAATTTAGTAGAACTTATTGTTTTAGCACATTTTAATACATTTGAAAACATATGTAATACTGCATGTATATTAATTAATTGTAATGTTAATTATTTATATTTAAAACTATGAAGTTAATAATTCAAATTATAATCCGTAAGAATCCGTAATAAGTCACCCTTTTTTTCCTCTCTCGACACGCGGGCGTGAGGACATCAAGACTCACCACGTGGTGAGGCGTGTGGCTATAACGCCTCACCTTATGGTGAGGAGTGATACACACGCCTCACCATATGGTGAGGCGTGATGTCCTCACGCCCGCGTGTCGGGAGAGGAAAAAAATGGTGTTTTCCCACCCCAACACTTGAAAGGGCATTTTTGTCCTTTCAGATGGCTAAGAATGGGAAAACTAGACTATGTTTAATTATTGTCTAGAAGATATACAATTTTGATAATATAATAACTTTGATACTACCTCCGTTTCATATTACATGTCTTTCTAGAGACTCTTCTTTGTTTCATTTTATATGATCAGTACACGTTAAATCGTCTTTTTTTCTGCTATAAAACGTGAGTTTATGAAAATTAATTAGAATAATGGACTTATTATAGAATAAATAAATAGTGGAATCAATAAATAAGGGGCAATAATGTTTTTTCTCTAATATGCTTAATTTCTATACAACTCTCTAAAACGACATTTAATATGAAACGGAATTCAAAGTACAAAATGTTCAAAATATAAGATCTAAAATATATAACCAATTATTTGAATAATCTAATATTTTAAAATCGGATTGAAAGTCAAATAAAATAACATATGGATTAAACGTCAATTAATTCAACTGATTGATTAGGATTGATTGAACATGATGATATCATAAATTAATATTATAAATTTTTTTATGGACTAAATAATATATAACTATATATAAATTACTCCGGCCATTCCATATTAGTTGTTACAAAGATAAAAATTCTTGTTTCATATTATTTGTCAATTTAAGTTTTTAATGTATGAAGAGTGGTGTCATTTAATGATTGTTATGAAAAATGGAGATTTTTTTTTTTGAGGAAGAGATTCATAATCATTGATTGAGAGCATCGTTACATAAGTAAGGCCAAGCTACTCCCGGACTATCTCCAAGTAAAATCAAAGGTGATTGCAAAGCACGGACCCATTTAGCTAAACAATGAGCCGTTTTATTTCCTTCTCTACCAATAAAAAAGAATTTGCAAATTGGAAAAACTAAAGACAAATTAATAACTTCTAACTATAGAAAGTGGAGCGATGATAGTGGAATCGGTCCCTTGGTGAGAGAGTCGATCACCGTCTTTGCGTTAGACTCGACATAGATGGTCTGGAGATTATTGCTTTGTGCCAAGATTAGGCTTTCCCGGATTGCCAATAGCTCTGCAGCTTCAGCCGAAATACAGGGAGGGAGTGGAAGACCTGCGGATAGAGTAACGTGGGCCTGTGCATCCCTAGCAATCACCCCGGCTCTTGCGGAGAGGCCATAGTATTTTAGTCTATTTTTATAAATTTAATATAAACTAGAAGGAGTGAATCTTGGGTTTATGGCCTAAATAGGAAGAGTTGTGAAATAAATGGAAACAGATCGAAGAGTTGTGAAATAGGGACAGAGACAGCCCGAAGCTTGGGGGGCTGAAGCCCCCCAGCTCCGGCAGAACCCTTAGGTAGGATACTGTTCCGCCCCTGAACAGCCCCCCAAACCAGAAAATTTCTCGCTGCCTCCCCTGTTTTTCCATCTTCTTCGAAGAAGAAGATGGAAATCTATCTCAGTTGTGCCTTGCCCCAGTTAATGAGCTAGGCATAATTTTTTTAAAATTGGGTCCAGTCAAAACGGGCGCCGTTTTGTCTGGGTTCCAATTAAAAAAAGGATAAATAATTATAGGGTCCCTGTGTTTTTACTTAACTCGCTAGTAGGTCCATCATGTTATTATAAGGTCCTTAGGTTTTATCTTAATCAACTCTTTAGTCTCTTTATTTATTTCTATACATAAAAGTAATAAATTGTCCTTAATTATACAACTAAATAACTTCTCATTCTAGTTCTCAAATTTAATAAAAAAATACTTGTAATGAAGTTTGTGTAGTATATATACAAAGAAATTCTTATACTTGTGCATATTAATTATAAAAAAAAATATATTTCTTATTCTCTTAAAAAAATCACTTTTATAATTTTATATAGTTATACTCATATATTGATAATTTTTACAATATTTGTTATTTATTTTTTTTAATGGTTAAGTTCTACATTACTAAATTAAAATTTATAGTTATATGAAAATTAATAAAACAATTAACTAATAGTGGAAAGATTATTATTATGAAGAAAAAACATAAAATAGGAAAAATATATATTTTATTATTAAAGCATATAATAAAAGGTAATTTTGGTATTTTAAATTTTATTTAGTCTTATTTGACCATTCACTCAAATATAAGGACTAAAGAGTTGACAAAAATAAAAATCAATGGACTATATAATTATTTCTCAAAACACAAGAACTAATTAGTGTATTATGTAAAAACACAGAAACCTTATAATTATTTACCCAAAAAAACCATCCATATTATGATCAATATAGTCAGTCATTAGAAAAAAAAAATATAATATATTTAGGTTTGGGCCGGCCTCTCACTCAACTCAATTGATTATATTGTTGGGTTCAATTTTAGATTATAAAACAAAATCCTATTTTATTTATTCTTTATTCACTTCCAAACCTACGGGCTCGTTTGGTTCGCGAAATAGAGGGGAATAGAATAGTTATTTCTAAAGAATATCTATTCCCACTTTTGATTGATTTTTTTTATGGAATAGCTATTCCATGGAATCCTTCTTCTATTTAGGTTAGGAATACCATATTCCTAATGTTGTATTTTTGTAATTTATAAAATTACACTCCATTAAATCTTCAATCTTCTCTCTAGTCACTTTTTCAAATCCTATAAATTTTGGCCAATCCATAATTTATATCATAAAAAAACGTAAACAATGGAAAAATGATGAAAAAGTTAAAAAATATATAAATACGAAAAATATGAAACAAGATAATATGAAAAAAAATACGAAAAACATGAAAACGTGAAAAACGAGAAAACGCAAAAAATCAAACACACAAAAAACACAAAACACGAAATATACAACATCGTGAAAAATATGAAAAACACGAAAACGCAAAAAATGCTAAAACACAAAAACGTGACAATACGTGAAAACGTGAAAAACATGAAAATGCGAAAAACACAAACAAAACACGAAAACGTAAAAAAATATGAAAAACATGAAAAAACATGAATAACACGAAAAAAGTAACAAAATACAAAAATACAAAAACACGAAAAAAGGAAAAACCAAAAAACAAAAATACGAAAAAATAAAAAAATGCAAAAAATACAATAACATGAAAACGTGACAAAACGCGAAAAATACGAAAATATGAACAAATGCAAAAAACAGGAAAACTTGCAAAACACGAAAAAACGTAAAAAAATACAAAAAAACATGAAAATATGAAAAAAACGTTATAAACGCATTTTTCACATTTTCGTGTTTTATATATTTTTTACGTTTTCGTGTTTTTCACCTTTTTTCACATTTTTCGTGTTTTTTTCATTTTTTTCACGTTTTTGTGTGTTTTAATATTTTTTACTCTTCATGTTTTTCGAATTTTTCCATTTTTGTGTTTTCACGTTTTCGTGTTTTTAACAAATTTTCACGTTTTTTTTTGTATTTTTTCATGTTTTTATGTTTTCCATATTTTTCAGGTTTTCGTATTTTTAACGTTTTTCACATTTTTGTGTTTTCCACATCTTTTCACGTTTTTTTATGTTTTTTTACATTTTCTTGTTTTCATGGGGTTTTTCAATATTTTTTCTATTTTTGCGTTTTCATAGCTTTCCACGTCTCTACATTTTTTTTTTTGTGTTTTACCATTTGTACATTTTGTGTTTTTTCATGTTTTGCGTGTTTTTTTGTTAACCCATTTATATGTTTTTTGCGTTTTCACCCTTTTCCATTTTATGTTTTTACTGTTTCCACCTCTCTTTTTTCGTGTTTTTTCCCATCTTTCATGTTTCCCATTTTTCTGTTTTTTTATATATTTTTTAAAATAATATATATTCGGTATTTGAACAATTTATAGTAATAATTAAAATTTTAAAAGAAATAAGAAATTACATTTGAGGGTAATGTTGTCTTTTGAATAAAAAAATTATCTATTCCACCCTATCTTATTCCACCAACCAAACATATATTCCTACGAAATTTATATTCCATTCTATTCCATTTCATTCCATTCTGCGAACCAAACGACACCTAAATGTTTTAAGCTCATGCCTTTTGCCTCCATTTTTTCGGGTGTTTGCTGCATCCTCCTCCATTTTCACATTGCTTCATCTACTCAAATCTTCTTTGTTTTATTTGTGCTTATTTGTTTTTCATCTCTTCAACTAAATCGTAATACTCTTTCTTTCAATTCCTCCTTAATTTCTTAATTGTTAATTTTTATTAGATTATTATTATTTATATTAATTTTGATCTAATTTCTAATTTATAAATAAATTAGCCTTATTGTTTGGTAGTTTAATTTAATTTAGAGTTAATTGAAAATATTGATGGATGAATTTAGGGTTTTAATTGATGATTTGAATTGGGTTTATAAATTAGGGGTTTTGTTTTATGGTATTTGCTTGTAGCATTTTAGTTATAAATTTAGGGGTTTTATTAATTGATGACTTGAATTGGGTTTATTAATTGACTACTTATAGAGTTAATATTGGAGATGCTTATATGAGTGATTCCTTGATGTGTTATATTAAGAATACTACTTTCAACAGTATTGAAGATGAAGTCATTTTGCAAAATTATATCTCGGAGAACACTATTACCAACTATCAGTAAATCATAGATTGTCGGTAGCTCATCTATTTTAAAAAATAGTTATATACTTATCGGTATCTGTAGAAATTATTTTTGATTATTTTGCAATAGAATTAAATTTTTATATAGTTTTATTTTTAATTTTTATATGTACAGGAGATTTTTTTTTTAAATGTTGGGCTAAAATTAGCCCCCCTAATCTGAAATCCTGGCTCCGCCACTGGATGGAAACAGAACGGGGTTGTAACTAAAGTTCCTGTTGGGCTTGGCCCAATTAGAATTCATGAAATAAGCCCACCCATGTGTCTTTAAGTTTTTTCAAATGAAAAACATCCCACATTGCTTTCAAAGCACTTAGTGGAGATGTTTATAAAGAAGGTCCTCACATGCTTGGGGTGTGCCCCAAGGGGTACCCACTTTTGTGAAAGGGTGAGGACCTATCTCCTTGATTGACCACCACACGCGAGCGCCGTCCGTCCGACCCGAGTTGGTGTGGTGTAAAATGTATATTTTTTTATTGAAAAAAATTAATAATATTTTTTTTATTATTTTTATTAATTTCGGAAATCAATTTTTTATTTAATTATTTATACTCTGATTTAGTCTTTGTGAACGTTGTTCATAACGTCCATTTTTTCTGAACGTGTCTTTCAGTCTCCTCCACCTTCTTGATTTTTCTCCTTCACCTTCTCCATGAAATCAGAGCTCAACAGCTCTTTTTTCATGTATAAATAGGTGATGTGAGACTGCCTTTTAGCACACAATTACTTTGATTCATTCTGTATTTTTTCGAAACTGAGCAAATAGACAGAGAGTATATACAGAACGATTTTCGTACGGTGCAATACAAAAATCGTATTTAAGAGGGCTGTTTTATCCTGGAGGCGACCGGAGTTCATACTGTTTGCTAATTTCCGGCAGTTCCGCGAACGTCTTAAAGAAAGCGACATTGTCCGCGACTCTGCCCATTTAATTTTTGTTCGGTCTGTTCCTGTTTTTCTGAGTTCGAGTAAAAACAGTTCCAACGAGGGATTTGACGATTCTCAAGAGCGAAATTTTCAAATAATCAGAATCAAGCCCATTCATCAATTTATTACCAGTTGACTTTGGTTCTTAACGAGTCAATATATTTGACCATAAATGTATAAAATTGGACTGCATATATGATCGATTTACGATCCAACCTGGTCTGTCCGCGTCGAATTTTTTAAAACATTGGAAGACATTGTATTCATGAAGGGAAAAGCTTCTCGACTCATCATCATGAAGTCTTTAAAATACTACTGCTGAAGAAATAAAGAAACATAGTCAAGTCACATAAAGAGCAATATATCAACTATTTGCTACAAAAGATCCAAGACTATCGGTACTTGTCATACAAAGAAGATTAAAACAAGCTTAGTTCACTTGCAGTGAACTAAAGGAATCAAGAGAATTGATAGAATAATGGACTTATTATAGAATAAATAAATAGTGGAATCAATAAATAAGAGGCAACAATGTTTTTTCTCTAATATCCTTAATTTCTATGCAACTCTCTAAAACGACATGTAATATGAAACGGAATTCAAAGTACAAACAATATTCAAAATATAAGATCTAAAATATACAGCCTATTATTTGAATAATCTAATATTTTAAAATCGGATTGAAAGTCAAATAAAATAACATATGGATTAGACGTCAATTAATTCAACTGATTGATTAGGATTGATTGAACATGATGATAACCTAACCCCATAAATTAATATTATACATTTTTTATGGACTAAATGTATATAACTATATATAAATTACTCCGGCCATTCCATATTTTTTTTAAAGTTGTGCGCAATGCACTTATATTAAACAAAGGAAGATTACATTAAAGAGAAAGGAAAAAACCCTCAACCCACCCCACCCGGATGTGATTCGAACCCATGACCTTTAGGATCATAGATAAGCTCTCAACCAATAGGCTAAGAGCTTCACCACAATTAGTTGTTACGAAGACAAAAATTCTTGTTTCATATTATTTGTCAGTTTAAGTTTTCAAGATAAATTTTTCTTATTTTACTTTTATTAATGAGTTTATCATTAGTTTTTTTTTTGTCAATTAAAATTTTTAAAGTATGAAGAGTGGTGTCATTTAATGATTGTTATGAAAAATGGAGATTATTAATAAAGAGAAATATATAATATTTTAGTCTATTTTTATAAATTTAATGTAAACCAGAAGAAGTGAATCCCAGATTTACAGCATAAATGGGAAGAGTTGTGAAATAGATGGAAACAGATCAAAGAGTTGTGAAATAGGGACAGAGACAGCTCGGAGCTTGGGGGGCCGAAGTCCCCCAACTCCGGCGGAACCCTTGGATAGGATACTGTTCCGCCCCTGAACAGCCCCCAAACCAGAAAATTTCTGGCCGCCTCCCCTGTTTTTCCATCTTCGAAGAAGAAGATGGAAATCTATCTCAGTTGTGCCCTACCCAGTTAATGGGCTGGGCATAATTTTTTTTAAAATTGGGCCCAATAAAAACGGCGCCTTTTTGTCTGGGTCCCAATTAAAAAAAAACCATCTATATTATGATCAATATAGACAGTTATTAAAAAAAAGAAAATGTAATATATTTAGGTTTGGGCGGGCCTCTCACTCAACTCAATTGATTATATTGTTGGGCTCAATTTTAGATTATAAAATCCTATTTTACTTTTATTTATTCTTTATTCTCTTCCAAACCTAAATGTATTAGAGCATCTCCAATAGTCTTTTAAGTTGGCTTTTAAATTAAAATTTGAGGAGGGAGAATGAAAAATCAGCTCCAACAGCCTCTTAGTGGCTCCTCAAATCACTAAGAGCCTCTTCATCCTCTCTATTAATAGAGAGCCTCACTCCACCTCTATTTTTTTTTATGATAAACTAGAAACTTGCATTAATTTGAAGAAAAGTTACAGCTGATACAAGTCGAAATAAAGGAAGGATAATCTTCCAATAACAAAACCGGATGGTCTAAATGACGACCCCAGGTTGCTAACCTGTGAGCCTCCCGATTTTGCTCTCGAAACTCATGACTAAACTGAACGCACAGTAGGGACGAAGAAATTTCTACAATTTTCTGCACTATTACATCTAAATAACTTACATCCCTAGCATGAAGAATATACTCGATTGCTATTTTACTATCAGAAGTGACGAAGAGAGATCGATATCCACCTCTTAGTGTCTCTTAATTCATTTTTTATTAATAATTTATTATTAAGGAGTCTCTCTCCTCACACTATTGGCAAATATATAATAAATAAGGAGTGAAATAATGAGTATTGTTGGAGATGATATATCTTAGTCACTCTTAAATCATTAAGAGTCAATTATTTATATTATTTTTAGAGAGTGCACTAAGAGTCTCTTGGTTTTCGGGTGTTTGCTGACTCCTCCTCTATTTTCACAAAATCTTCTTTGTTTTATTTGTGGTTATTTGTTTTTCATCTTATTTGTTTTTCATCGCTTCAACTAAAGGTAATATTTTTTCTTTCAATTCCTCCTTAATTTCTTAATTGCTACTTTTTATTAGGTTTTTATTATTTGTATTAATTTTGATCTAATTTCTAATTAATAAATAAATTAGCCTTATTGTTTGGTAGTTTAATTTAATTTAGAGTTAATTGAAAATATTGATGGATGAATTTAGGGTTTTAATTGATGATTTGAATTGGGTTTATAAATGAGGAGTTTTGTTTTATGATATTTGCTTGTAGCATTTTGGTTATAAATTTAGGGGGTTTATTAATTGATGACTTGAATTGGGTTTATTAATTGACGACTTATAGAGTTAACGTTGGAGATGCTTATATGAGTGATTCCTTAATATGTTATATTAAGAATACTACTTTCAACAGTATTGAAGAGGAAGTCATGAGGAAGTCATTTTGCAAAATTATGTCTCGGAGAACACTATTACCAACTATCAGTAGATCATAGATTGTCGGTAGCTCATCTATTTTTGAAAAATAGTAAAAATTATTTTTGATTATTTTGCAATAGAATTAAATTTTTATATAGTTTTATTTTTAAATTTTATATATACAGGAGATTTTTTTTTAAAATGTTGGGCTAAAATTAGTCCCCTAATCTGAAATCCTGGCTCCGCCACTGAATGGAAACAGAACATGGTTGTAACTAAAGTTCCAACGAGGGATTTGATGATTCTCAAGGGCGAAATTTTCAAATAATCAGGATCAAGCCCGTTCATCAATTTATTACCAGTTGACTTTGGTTCTTAACGAGTCAATATATTTGAACATAAATGTATAAAATTGGACTGCATATATGATCGGTTTACGATCCAACCGGTTTGTCCGCGTCGAGTTTTTTAAAACATTGGAAGACATTGTATTCATGAAGGGAAAAGCTTCTCGACTCATCATCATGAAGTCATTAAAATACTACTGCTGAAGAAATAAAGAAACATAGTCAAGTCACATAAAGAGCAATATATCAACTATTTGCTACAAAAGATCCAAGACTATCGGTACTTGTCATACAAAGAAGATTAAAACAAGCTTAGTTCACTTGCAGTGAACTAAAGGAATCAAGAGAATTGATATCTAAAGTTAAAATATGTATGGATCCATGTGATATAAAACTAAAAATGACAAAATAACGACTATAAAATAGGTGGTTTTTTAGTATAACGGACAAATAACGACTAGCGTTTCTTAAGCATAAAAGGAGGACTCAAGCTTTATTTCAAAGTAGAAGACTTGCAACAATAATTCTCACATTGAGTTTACGATTCTTACAAAAAATTGTTTATGGAAATTCAAGAAAGTATTCTTCATCTTTACTAATTGTTTATCAGTTCAATTATTTGCGAAAAGTTTCTCACTTAAGCTAAAAAGTGAAGTTGTAAACACATTAGTAGTGCGCCTAAAGTTTAATCAATTGAGCTAAAAAAGTAGTCATAGGAGTGGTTTTGTATGATAACAAAATCAAATTCTTACTAGAACTATAAAAAAAAAAGTGTTAGGTTTGTTAGAGACCAGAAGTTTGATAAGTTTCTCATTAGAGCTTAGTAAAAAGTGTAGGTTAAGCAAGCATATGACAAGTTTGATAAGTTTCAAGCTCGAACTTGGTAAAAAGGAAATATACAAAATGGTTTGTTAAGAAGAAGTTCAACAAAGGAGACAAAAGATAGATATTCCATAAAGTGGCACATGTTATGAATGTAATACATGTGGTCATAGCAAGCTAAATTGTCTAAAAACGAAATCACACAAAAAGAATGATAAGCAAGCTGTAGTGGAAACATGAAATGAGAGTGATGAAGATGATATTGAATAAGTTGCTCAAACATGTTACGAAGAAGAAGAAGAAAAAAAATGAGATAGGCACCAAAATCACTTTTAAAACATCAATATGCATTAGTGCTTATTTAAAACATATGGTTGGTGACAAAAAGAGGAAAGAACAACACATTATGAACAAAGAAAAAGTTAGAGTTAATCCATGTATCGAAGAAGTTTCATCATTCAAAGACTTAAAATATGATCTTCTTAACTATGCGATGAAAATAAAAAAGTTATCTTTGACTCCGATGTAAAAAGTGGTAAGACTTTGTTTTATATACCTAGAAGAATAGAATTTGATAATATTTATTTGATGCAAAGTATTTTACTAATGATAAATGTCTTCTCTCACAAGAAGAATAAATTTGGTTGTGACACCGTGTACTAGGTCACTAAAGCATGCATTCAATTTCAAAGCTTTCAAGAAAGTTTACCAAAAACATATTTTAACAAAGATCATATATGTAATGCATAAACAAAATAAAAGTTCCTTCTCTTGAACATACAAACTAATTAAGGAACAGCGAATCTTTCTTTTCATTCTCATCCAAATAACAGAACATACATTTCCTTCCTTTTCATTCTCTTGAAGAAGAACAAATGTGTAGTTTCTCTAATGTTGAAGACAAATGTCTTTATGAGGAAAGGATGCCCAAATATGCTCTAAATGTTGGGTGAAATCCTTTTCTCTACCTATAATTACAGAGGAATGATCAGCATTAGAGATAATACAAAGTTGTGCATTAGGAGCCTTTTCCTTAATGTTATTCCCACATTCTAATGGGACAACATAGTCTCTATCGCCTTGCATTACACAAATTTTCACTCCGGACTCTGTCAATGTCTCCAAGAAATCATCCATTAACTTTGCTCCTCCACATATCACATTATGCATTGTATGCCAAGCTGAATGATGGGTGTGCCTTGTTAAGTCAACCATCATGAAATGTAAATCCCTGAAAAATATTGAGTTAATATGCAATGCAATCCATGTCAACATATGATTCGAAGTCTTATTTTCGATTTTGACACAAAAACCAACCTTTTCCGAGTAAGCAGCTTTAAGATCCTCTCCCAGAGCTTATGGTTTCGGCAAACTACTAGGCATACGCATCGACCCAAGTGTTCATACCACGACATAAATGATGATCCGAACAACAACGGTGGCCACAATTTCTTCCCTGCAAGTTTTTCAAGTGCTGTCATACTTGCCTTTTCTTTTGAACTTGAACAGTAAGGCTGCAGCAGTTTTAGAGAACAGAACAGACCACTTATATGTACATTCTCAAAACAATAAAAAAAAAAAAGGGCGGCCCGGTTGCATTACGCGTCCCCGCTGAGCGAGGGTCCGGGGAGGGGTCCCACCACAAGGGTGTATTGGGGGCAAGCCTTCCCTTGCCAATTTAATTGGCAAGAGGCCGCTCCTAAGACTCGAACCCTTGGCAAGAGGCCGCTCCTAAGACTCGAACCCGTGACCTCTGGTCACACGGCAACAACGTTTTACCGTTGCGCCAAGGCTCGCCCTCTACATTCTCAAAACAATAAAAGAAAGAAATGAATCATTTAGGCCAGCCATGTCTAGCATGCAATACTCACTGGTGCTATGAGGGTGATTGATTTCACACAATTTGAGTATTTGGCAGCAAGTGCTAATGCAATAATGCAACCCATGGAATGAGCAACCACATGAAAAGACTTCAACTCGTATCGATTAATCACGGATCTTTCAATCATCTCCAAATGATCTTTTAAAGTGTAATAGCAGTCCTTTGGCTTAGGACTTCTTCCGAATCCCAGAAGGTCAACCGCGAACAATCTGTAGTTGTTCGTTACATGTTTAGAGAGATTTGGAAATACTGTTTCTGTCCAAAATGAGGAAGAAGAGAGGAAACCGTGCAAGAATATCACATTTTCACTGCATTCCTCTTTGCCACCTATACCACAGATGACAATAATGTTACAGACTATCAACTTATTACTATTAGCTTAAACTTTACAGATTAAAGGCTCTTAGGTTAAGAGGTCTAGAGTTCGGATCCTAGCAACTATATTTTTATTAAAATAGAGCGAATTGTCATGCTTCAGGTTTATATTTGGATATGAGATGTGTTAAAGATAATAAAAACTATTCTTGGTTGCTAACCTATGTTGCACCTAAACTGGAACGGAAATGGAAAAGGATACTGGAAACGTTATTTCTAAGAACATTTAGTTAGGAAATGGTAATGGAAACGGAAAAGAAACGGAAACCTACACAAAACGTGGAAGCGCTAGTGAAGAAGCGTTTCCATGCAACATAGTTGCTAACTCAAGCATGATCAGCAAAAACTTATATAATGGCCAGTATTTCTCATTGAAAGATCAAATTATCAATTGGCCCATAAAACATATTGAACAAATTGCAAATGACCTATGTTGCACGGAAACGCAAACGGAAATAACACCCGTTATTTCTATAGAAATTTGGCTAGAAAATGGTAATAGAAACGGAAAAAACACGAAAAAGACGGACACGAAACTTGGAAATGCTACTGAAGAGAGTTTCAATGCAACATATCAAATAACATCTTGATTAAGAATGTCATGGCGGTTCTGGCGGCCAGAGGGGCCGGCCACCCCTTTGTATCCATCATTCTGAATGTGCATATGCAACTTAAGCCTGTTTGTTTTACCTACTGTTTGTTGTTTGTTGTTTGTGGATGGAAAATGCTGATTTCCAAAAAGCGGATATTTTTGTTTTTATAAAAAGCTACTTTTCAGGGGTAAAAGGCAAACATTAGGTCACTAACCAAACACCTAAAACTCTCATCTTTGAAGTGAACCGTATGAAAAGGAGCTACAAAACACCACCTAAGTGTAGAACAAAGAATCTTCATTTCTTTAAACACAAGAAAGTCACCACTTAGCTTATTCTATTAATAAAGCAGAACAATGTCATATTAATTAGCACTGATAACATGGCTCTTCTTTCAATTAAGATCTTTTGCATACACTAGAAATTAAATTAAATATAAGAACTAACTTAGACGACTAAACAACCTTTCTACTGAAATCAACCTGGGTTAAATAGAGTGTTGCTTTCATATACCAGGAAAACCAGACGTTTAGCCTAACAATAAGGGCATCTTTCGACTGGGGCAAAGTTTCAAATTGAAGTCCCTAATGCCAATATTTCAAGCTCCTCACCCAAACTACACGTAATGTTTGAAGGAACCACAAAGGGAAACTCTTATTCTTATGAGTTCTAACACAATTCTCAATTTTGATTAAGATATAAATCCAGAATAAGGAAAATACCAATTAAAGTGAATAGAAATGACCTTCTGAAGGTTGATTGAGGACTACATACAAATGATCAGCAGAAGCATAAGAAACACAAGATTCACACCCACAATCAGACCATTTGCGATTATTACTCATTTTTGCACTAGATGATTTCTCGAATTTTGTGGCAAAATCCAGAAATCCCAAATGCCTAAACACATTGTATCTCCCATACAAAGTCTCTGAAAGCTCAATACTATCTCCACGAATCGCCTCTAGCTCACCCCTGTTTTGACAATAACAATCACTTGGCCTCCCTTCAAAGAAGTAGTCAAGGTACCTGAAGATTATACAAAAGATGAGTTCGAGAAAATCGAGGAAGAGGAATAGGAAGAAGGCAAGTGTAGAGAGAAATGTGGTAGTGGTTGTTCTGGGCCATGCTCCTGCTGCCAATGGAGCAGTAGACATTCGGAGAAAGAAGAGTAAAGGAAAGTTGGAGAAAATTAAGGATTGGATACGAAAGAAAGAGTGTAAACATAAATTACAAGATGAAGATTGAGCCACGTTGCGACGTATGGAATTGGGAACGACGACAAGTTTGATACGGCTAGAATTTGATTGCAAAAATGTAATCACTCTACATATGCTTCATTTGTCTTCTTCCATCCTATTAGATGGCTTTTTATTTGGCTTACTACATTTTTAGCTCCTATACTTATGAAAAATGAAAAATTCAATTGCCTCCATAAAAGGCGGCCCGGTCGTACCGCGTCCCCGCTGAGTGAGGGTTCAATTGCCTCCATACTTTACAAAAATTCTAGGTTGATTCTCTAAAAGTAATAAATTAGCCTTTTAACCTTTTTGATACTATTTGTTCGCTATCTGAGCTTGTTTAAAGTGTATATATTTCAATTTTTTTAAAATATGTGTTTACTCCGCCGCTTGAATTTTAGGAGAATAATGGGTCACTTTAAACAACTTTAAAGAGTAAATATAATATTTTAAAAGTATAAGAGAAATTGAAGTTTTTGGACAAGTAACATGAAGTTTTTTGAACTTTTACGTTTGTCCAGTTAACATCTTTATCGTGCCTAAAGCATAGTCAATTAATTCATAAACTTGTCAAAAAAAAACTTGATTGGTCCTTAAACTTTTAAGTTATTCTAATAATACATCAACTTGCTTAAAACATATTCAATTGATACCCTAATCTGATGTGTCATCGAACTTGCAAAACACAACGTGTAACCTATTAGAAGGAATGACATCTTCTACTTAAATCCTTAAATATAACGACTTGAATATCGAAATCCATAATTTTTCTCTGAAACTCTCTAAATCCTAAACAACAATGGTAACAACTTCTTATGTTTCTTTTCTTTTGTTCTTATGAGTTTCTTCTCTTGTCTTTTGAAATTACTTCTTCTATTATCTTCTGAAATGTTTCTTCTATTGTCTTCAGAGTTTATTCTCTTATAATCATTTCTTCTATTAGTTTGCATTTATTCTATTTTTTTCTTTTATAATTTGGTTGTTTGTTGTACACTCTTGGATTAATTCTTTTGAAATCATATCTTCTAATTGAACATTTGTTTTTTCTATGTTTAGTAACTAAAAAGATTTGGAGAGTTTTAGTGATAAAGTTTAAAATGTCTTTTATTTCTCCGTGCTTAAACAAGCTCAATATTATTTACTCTAAACTTGAAAATGATTGTTTTAAATTTTCACCAATTGATTTAGTGATTGAAGTCATTAAAAATTTTCATTCAAGATTCTCTCAATTGCTTGAGATTTTCACCGATTGATTTAAAGATTGTTTCAATTCTTCCACCAAATGTTTGATGTATTTTTTTCACCACTAACTTTACTTTTCTCATACGTGACAATTCATTAATATGACGTAGTGCCACTTGTCCACCTTTTTTTACTAGTTAAGGGCGCATGAGTCACACTTAAAGGCTCCAATCTGTTTTTAATAGATTGAAAAATCAAGGGTGTTGTTAAACCCAGCCCCAAATTCCCACCCCTAGCCCCGTGAAAGGACAAAAATACCCTTTCATGGGTTTTGGGGAGGAAAAAGCTATTTTTTTTGCTCTCCCGACACGCGGGCGTGTGCCTATCACGCCTCACCTTGTGGTCGGGCGTGATAGCCCCATGCCTCACCGTGTGGTCGGGCGTGATCGCTATACGCCCGACCACACGGTGAGACGTGGGGCTATCACGCCCGACCACAAGGTGAGGCGTGATAGGCACACGCCCGCGTGTCGGGAGAGCAAAAAAAATAGCTAGTCCGCTATTGAATTAAATCCGTAAATACCTGTTACGTAAAAAAAAATTAGTCTGCTGTTGAATTAAACCCGTAAAAAAATTAGTCCGCTATTGAATTTAACCCGTAAATACCTGAATTAACAAAATAAAAATTTAACTAAAATTAACAAAATAAAGATTTAGTTAAACAAAATAAAATTTACAACAACTAAAATTTACAACATAAAAATTTAGTTAAACTAAATTAAACAAACTAAACATTACAAAAAATTAATTAAATTAATTAAAACCCCTCGGGCGTATGAACATCACGCCCGAACCATAGGTCGGGCGTGATAGCCTCACGCCCGAATCACAGGTCGGGCGTGATATTCATACGCCGGAACCGTAGGTCGGGCGTGATGTTCATACGCCCGACTACGATTCCGGCGTTTTTAAAAAATCATCCACAGATTCAATTTTTAAGTTTAAATCAAAAAACAAAAACGGTAAATCTTATTATTTTCGCTTTCCCTTTACGGTTGTTGTTACACTCCATGTTTTGGTTCACAAATTAGTCCGGATTTGATCAAAGAGTGTGTAGGGTATTTGAGAGGTTTTGTGTTTTTTCAAATTTTGGGTAAATGGTAGTTTGGTCTTTTCATGGGGCTAGAGGTGGGAATTCATGGCTGGGTTTAGTAATCCACAAAATCAATTGACTATGTTTTAAAATAAAGGAAAATTTACATGGAAATGCAGTTTTCAAAAATTATTTACAACTATGTGAAATTATTATTTGAATTATGTCAAATCAAGAAAATCATCATTTTTAATATAATTTAAGGAATAGAATTTATAAGTTAGGAATCTATGATATATTTTTTAGAGTTAGAATTTATAAATTGGTATCTAAAATTTATACATTAGGATATAAAAACATATTTATTTTGTGATATATAAAACATAATGACATACAATTTTTTACTCCCGTTGAGAGTTTTACTCCTATTGAGAGTTTTCCTTTTTTCGACTTCCTGTTCGTCTAGGTCGCTGGTGACCGGTGCCGCTCTGATTTCTACGGCTGTGAGGTGGTTTCCATGCGCCGCCTGCCTTCTTTGTTTGAGTATCGCTTATCTAGTAGCCGAATGGAGGATCAATTGCAACGACTGACCATCATTGATGACGGGTTTGAGTTCGTCGGAGAGGGGGATGGTTCGTCGGCGATAGACTACAAGTGGTGCCTTGTGGGTTCGTTACTTACTGACCGGAATTTCAGTTTCCAGATTTTCAAGCACCGGATTGCTAGCCTGTGGAGACCCGGAAAAGGAATCGCGATAACGGAGCTAGGAGGAAAGCTAATGTTGTTCCGATTTTATCACCCCCATGACCTGAAGTGGGTAATTGATAACAGTCCCTGGACATTTGACAACCATCTTCTTATGTTACATGCATTACAGGAAGGGGAAGCGCCTACTGAAGCTCCGATGACCCATGCAAATTTCTGGATTCAGGTGTACGGTCTTCTCCCTGGTTTATTTTCTGAGGCTGTAGCACAGGCGCTGGGCAATTTCATTGGGACTTTTGTTTCCTACGATCCAAAGAACAAGTGGAGGAATGAGCTGAGCTATCTTCGTATTAGGGTAGCCATTGATATCCGAGAGCCTCTGCAGAGGGAGAAAAAAAGTCAGGAGGGCTGGATGGGAATGGTTAAACTGCAAATTCAGGTATGAAAAGCTACCCACATACTGTTTCATTTGTGGCCTTATAAGGCATTTGGATAGACACTGTGAAATTTTCTTCCAATGTAAAGAGGAGGAAGTGATCCGTAATTGGGATGTTTCCCTTCGAGCGCCGGACTGACGAGCGAATATGCTAGGTGGAGAAAGATGGTTGAGAGAGGAGGATGCGAATGGTTTGACCAATAACCAGGACAACTCTATTTCATCGAGGGTTAGCAAGGAGACGACCCAGCAAACCCCTGTTCCGGGACATAACCTAAAGCATCTATCGCGGAACTTCGACACAAGTATCTTCGAGCAGGGGCAAGGGTCTAACCCGCCCCTTTCAGTAACAATACTTGAATTAGGCCTCAAGGTAACAGATGAGCGCAAAAGAAGGCGTGGTACTGATGGGAAGGAGGTCAGAATTCAGGGAGTGACTATTCAGTCAATGGAGGTTGACCAAAGCCAAGCCCTACCAAATGAGGAGCCGAATGAGAAGTTGAGTGATCAAGAACAGATACACCCAAACATACCTGTAGGAGAACAGCAGAAGAAATCTAATCCGGCGGACTCAGGGGTCTGCCCTAAGATATGAAGATACTTAGCTGGAACTGCCAAGGCCTGGGCAACGCCAGGGCAGTCCCTATTCTTGGTGAACTGATCAGAGTTCACAGGCCCGATATTGTGTTTTTATATGAAACTTTAGTCTGTCTGTCCCGCATTGAAGTCATTCGGCATAGATTGGGGTTTGAGAGTTGTTTTGCTGTTGATTGTATTGGGCGAAGTGGAGGTATTTGTGTGTTCTGGAGAAAAACGAATATTTGCTCCCTAATGTCCTTTTCAACCAATCACATTGATCTTACTATTCACGATTCTCTGAAGGGTGATTGGCGCCTGACGGGCTTTTATGCGTGCCCGGAGAGAGCTAGACGAAAGGTTTCTTGGAATATTATCAGGAACCTTGCTGCCGCCTCTCCTCTCCCATGGGCCATCCTGGGGGATTTTAACGATCTTCTATATCATCGGGACAAAAAAGGCCTTGTGGATCATCCGGAGTGGTGTTTCAAAGGATTTCGTGACACTCTCTCTGTTTGTGGTCGGAATAACTTGCCATTAATGGGGTATCCGTATACGTGGACTAGACATCGTGGGAAAAGCAATGAGGTTCAGGAACAGCTTGATAGATGTCTGTGTACTGATGAGTGGCTTGCGCGGTTTCCAAATGGTAATAGCTCCAATTCAATCGCACCAACTTCTGACCATTCACCTATAATGTTGGTGACTGATTTTATTGAGGCGCCGATACCGCGACAGTTCCGGTTCGAATAGAAATGGATCAGGGAGGATGGCCTCCGCGGGATTGTGGATACGGTCTGTTGAGAGAGCGAAGCTGATCCTATGACAGTGAGACTGCAGAGAATGGCGGGAGTAGTTGGTCAGTGGGGGCGGAACAGAAACTTAGACACCCATCGCACTATCAGCCAGCTAAGAAGTCGACTAGAACATTGCAGGGAAGGAAATGATGGGGCAGATCCGAATATGTTCGAGAAAACAAGCACGGAACTGGTTCAGGTTCTCCTCCAAGAGGAAGATCATTGGAGGCAAAGATCGAAGCTACTCTGGCTTCAGGACGGGGATATAAATACCTCTATCATGCTTTTGCCAACGGCAGACACAAACAGAACCATATCGGAAAACTTAAGGATGCTAATGGTCATTGGATCTGCAACACGGATGAGTTAGGGGAAACAGCAAAGTCGTACTTCGAAGGGATTTTTTTAGCAAGCAACAGGGGTTGGAGGGGTGTTGTCGATCTGATGCAGAGAAAGGTGACTGATCAGGATAATGAGCTCTTATTACACCCTTTTACAAAGGATGAATTCAGGAAAGCCCTCTTTGATATGCATCCTGACAAAGCGCCGGGTCCGGATGGCTTTAATCCTGGCTTTTATCAACACTTCTGGGATCTGATCGGGAACGATATTTTCACTGATGGAACCTCTTGGCTTGAACAAGGTATGCTTCCTATCGGTCTAAATAATACGATCATTACTCTAGTGCCCAAATGTGAGAACCCGGCTGATATGTCTGAGCTCAGGCCCATTACCCTGTGTAATGTTTTGTTTAAAATAATCTCAAAAGTCCTTGCAAATCGGCTGAAAGCTACACTACCCTGTATTATAGCTGAATCCCAGTCTGCATTCATTAAAGGTCGATCTATTCTTGATAACGTGCTAATAGTATTCGAATCAATTCACAGTATTAACAGGAATGTCACTAGGAAGAAAGGAAATGTTGCTGTGAAAGTAGACATGAGTAAAGCTTACGATAGAGTCGATTGGAACTATTTGCGAGAAATTATGTTAAAATTGGGTTTTTCTAAGAAGTGGGTCAATATGATTATGATGTGTGTAACTTCGGTTCAGTATATGGTAAGGGTTAATGATTCACTGGTTGGAGATGGAAATAGTGTCAATGTATGGAGGGATCACTGGTTAAGGGATGGTAATAATAGCGCTATCCAAACACCAATGATTGAGGGGCTGGAACAGCTAAAGGTATGTGACTTATTCATCCCAAACTCAAGAGAATGGGACGTTAAGTTACTGGAGGAGTTATTCGTTACCAGGGATATTAGAGAAATGCACAAACTTCCTCCCCGACCTCGGCACACCAATGATGTACTAATCTGGCAAGGGCACTCGTCTGGTCGGTATACGGTTAAGAGTGCGTATCATTTAGCAACGGCCCTTGAGGGGGGAAAACAGTATCATGTTGGTGGAGACTGGAGGAAATTATGGTCAGTAGAGATCCCACAGAAAGCTCGTCATTTTAATTGGCAATTGTCTAGAGGCTGCACCCCAACTCGTGTTAATTTACAGCGAAGAGGGTTAACAGTACCAACTAAATGTGTGGCGTGCAATGGCCCATGGGAGGATGACTGGCATGTGTTCATTGAATGTGATTTGGATAGGAGGGTATGGCACTTGGCGGGTTTACTGGATCAGATCACGGCTGTGGCGAGGGACAACAATAGTTTTTCTGACTGGTTTTTTTCTGTGCTAGGTAAAATCGCAGCAGGCAGCCTTGGCCCGTTTCTAATGCGCCTATGGAGTATCTGGCACGCCAGAAATTTGAAACTTTGGCAGCTCACAATGACAACAGCAAAGCAAATAGCGGCAGCGGCCGATAATGTCCTGGACAGCTGGTCTCGCGCGCAAATCATGAAGAAATCTACTGTTGTAACGCTAGTGAGAAGAGGCGGTGGCTGTCCGTGTTCTAGTTGGCATCCCCCGCGAAATAACGCCGTCTCCTGCTGTACAGATGCAGCACGGTTCGAAGAGACAGATTTCGCGGGTTTTGGTGCAGTTGTCCGCGACTCTAGTGGCCGTTTTGTGGCTGGCTGATCGGAGAAGCTAGATTGTTGTCCACTAATTAGAGAATGCGAGGCAGAGGCGCTACTTAGAGCGATGAAATGGACGTCCGCGCTGAACCACAAAGAGGTGATATTCGAAACTGACGCTAAACAGGTCGTCGATGCAAATTATTCAAAGGTCGAGGACGATTCTGAATTTGGAGACTTGATCGCTCAATGTCGAATGGTTCTAGAAGATAATGACTCTTACTCAGTCAAGTGGATCCGAAGGCAAGCAAATGAGGTGGCCCATGCTTTATCGCGGTCGTCACGTCTCAACACTTGTCTCAATTCTTTCAATTCAATTCCGAGTTTTATTTTGCCTAATTTGTTACATTTTTTGCCATGAAGTGGCTCATTGATTAATTCATTCATTCTTTGATTCAAAAAAAAAACATAATAACATATTTAAAATTACGTTTTGCAATATAATATAATTATAATTTGAGAAAATTACACAAGAAATCGTATTTGAAGTTTTTTTTTATAATTAACTATGTTTTGTTTTTGTCTATTATCATAGGACATGAATGTTTATTAAATTTATAATATCAAATTCTGATACAAATATTTCTTATTTTGTTAAATTACAGTTATCAACCATTAATTATTTAATTTAAAAAATCTAAATATTAAAAAACAGTTTTCTTCGATGTTCCTACTATTATTACTCCCAAACTTATTCCGGGATATAAAAATAAGTTACATCATGAATTATCTCTTATAAAAATGTGGATTCTTTCTAAAGATATGAATTGAGAAAGGTTTGCTTTCTTTTTTATAGCATGAAAAAAAAAATGCAAGATAAGGTTAGTTACAAAAAAAAAAAAAAGTATGCTGCATTTATTCAAATGATTTAAAAAAATGGACAATTCCTATAAAATATGTCGTTCCATGATACAGTTATTTAAATTCTTAAGAATTTTACATTTTAAAAACTTCTTTTGAAAAATGAGACATTTGTAAATTTTTAAAATGATTATCATGTAACTTACCTTTATAATTTATATAGCAAATTTGATGGGAAAATTATACTACAAGAAATTACAAAGAAACTAAACAGAGGACCTTGTAGCATTAAAATATGAAAAACATCAGGATTTATTATGATAAATACTAGTACTTTAACAGTTAAGATTAAATAATTTCTTACCCTAAGTGATTTAAACATAAATTGAATAAAAAAAAAAAAGTATCTTTTGTACAAATAATTTGTTCAGTTTACAGATGCAAAATGTTGACCATGAAAGAATGCATCATACCGTGCCTATTTTTCACAAGTGCATATTGATGTTTCTTATTGGATAGTACAGATACTCTCACCTTAAAATGACTAACCCAAAGTGTTCTTTAAACTTTGAAGTTGGTAACAAAATTTGCCAAGGATAATCATCAATGCCCTTGCTTATGATTCATCAGTTGCTGTCATTTTCCTTCACTGGATCAGAGCTCATTATTGGAAGATTTCTTCTATACTGAGTCGATGTCAACCTCCTTTCCAATGGTGTTTTCCTTTTGCTCACAACAAATCTATTTACACCTTTTCGCATTGGCATTATTGACGGAAAATCTTCATCTGGGATCTCACTCAACTCTGAAATGTCCTTGATCTGGGCAACTCGCCTGAACCACCTCTCTGCTTTCGCCTCCTCTGACATGTCCAAAGGATCTGTTTCTTTCACTGCTGACCCTTCCAAGCTTTTTCCAGACCAGCTACCTCTAACGTTCTGATTTTCAGATGTAGTCCCTGAGAAGCTTGCTGCCCCATCAGTTTCCTCTTTAGTAGAGAAGCCATTCCTCCCACTGTCCTTGCCACTTCTTGGGGTTTCAGTTATATTTTGATGTGAATTTCTCACCATATTTGGTTTCCTACTGAAGTTGTCTCTACTAGACTGTCCATTTCTCCAACTATCCCTGCCAGTAGGCTGTGGATCAATTACATTCTGAGTCGAATGTTCACCAGTTAAACATGCACCTTCCGTATTTCTGTTTTCCTCCCAAGCTCTTGAACCATTGCTTCCTGTATTGTAGTTTTGATTTCCCATTCCTTGAGCATGACCCCCCATAGATACTCCAGGTTTGCTGGCACTGTTATGTGGAAGCTCTTCTGAAGTTGCAGAATTTGAAGTACCACCCGCACTATTGTTGGTCGAATCAGCTTCAGGTCGCTGCTGATTATCCTTTTGAGCAAAGTAGTTAGGCGGGAAGGGAACAAAGGGCACAAAATTGGTATCATTAGCTTGTTCCATGGCCACACGCCTCTTGTACACCGGAGAAGTCAAAGAACGATCTTTTCTTTTGCTGACTACAAATTTATTCTCCCCTTTTCGCATTGGCATAATCTCAGGGAAGTCCTCATCTGGAATTGCACTAGGCAGATCTGTAACGTTATGTAGCTCTGCAACCCTCTTAAACCATCTCTCAGATTTTTCAGCTTGTTCTTGTTCCTCTTTTTGGTTGCTCAGGTTTTGGTTGGGGTCCTCAAAGGACTGCCAGTTCGCAGATGAATTACTGTACTCATTGCTCCCAGAAACAGCATCTCTTTGCTCAACTGGGGTTGAAGCAAGAGACTTGTTATTTTTTATCTCCACTTTCCCACCCTGATTTATATTTGATTCATCAGGTTTGTTGGCAAACATATCTGCAGGTAGCGGCACAAACGGAATGTAATTACTTCCTCTAGGGGCACCAGGCGGAGTAGAAGAGGCAGTATCTGTTCCTGCATTCTGTAAACTCTGGTCAAATGACTGGTTGGGGTTCAAATTTGAACTGGAGCTTCCAGAGGCATCACCCAAGTTCCTCTGGTACTGGGAATTATCCAGTCTCCTCTCAAGAGGAGTCTTCCTTGTGCTGACAACAAATCTGTTGACTCCTTTTCTCAAAGGCATAATTTCAGGAAAATCTTCATCAGCTATGGCACTGCTCATGTCTGAATTACTATCTAGCTGAGAAATCTTGCTAAACCACCGTTGGGCCTTCTCTTCATTGGCAGCTAATCTAGCATCCACAGGAACCTTGCCTGCATTGCTCCCTTGGCCATATCCTAAAGAATTGTTGGTACCAAAGGAGACCTCTCCAGGCCGTTGACAATCACACCTTAAACACACGGTGTTCCTTCCATAATTAAAGAAATCACATCTGCAAAAAGCAAAAATTCATTTCAACTTCAAACGAAAACACATAAGCCAACAAAGCCCGTAGAGGATCAAGGAAAGAAACAATGCTCACTGAGGACACTCCCACTCCCCACCAGTAAGCTGTCTCTTTGGACGTGCTTCTTGACATTCAAGACATTTCATATTTCTGGCAAAATTCATGAAACTACACCTGCTCATTTGATACCATTCAAGGAAGAGTGATGTTATTACAGCAATGAAGGGTTAAAAATAATAATAATAATAATACTTGTGCATGCAAATGAACCATGATAAGAACATCATAAAGCAAGGAAACACTGTATATTTCCCTAACACTCGAGATTACATATAACTTATAAGACAGCAAAATACAACCAAGAAAACAGTATGGACTCTACCTTGTGCAAACCCAGTCACCTCTTTTCATTTCAACGTTTTGTCCATTAGGCCTTGGTGCTGGTACGCATCTATCTGGGTTTTGCACTGAACCAGATAGGTTCATCTCTGGAGCACCAGGAGATCTTGGTGGTTGTCCATATCTATCTGAGTACTGGTTTTGCAATGACCCGGATAAATTTGTCTCTGGAGCATAGCTCAGCTGGGCCAACTCATTCAAAAGATTCCGAACAGATGACTCCACAAGTTCTCCATTGGATGGAATATTCTTCTCAGAAGAAATAAAATTGCTTGCATAACTTAACAAAAACCTCACCAAGTCAATTGTGTGTGCTCTATCAGTATTCTGCACCCAAAATTGAGAGAAAATAAAAGGTTGAAGCAGCAGGCATAAGAGAGATAGTATATATCCATGCGAATTTTACATGTGTCCAGATGTAACACTGGTGCAATCTGAGCTCTCACTATATGGGTTTTTTAACAAGCAAAAGATAAAGAAGACAGTTATAACTTTCATTATTTTAGATCTTCTATTCCTAAGAGTGTAGGAGAAACTACCCCTAATATATTTTGAAACCTAAGGTCTTGACCAAGTTGGAGATATCCATTTTCCAGAGACATCATCCTGTTAGACCTAAGGTAGTGAAGAACATGTTGGACATAGCCTGTTAGACCTAAGGTAGTGAAGAACATGTTGATCAAAAGCAGAGACATCAGACAACAGCAGTTATAAAGTCTTGACCAATTTGGAGATATCCATTTTCCACGAGGTAGTGCGATTACTATTGTGCATTATATGAGGTCATTGTTTCCTTAAGAAATTTATAAGCTAGCAAAATTTTACCGAAGATCTGAAGGAGTTATTCATGCTACTTGCTACTATTTTATGCAGACATTTTTCTGTTTACTCCATTCCTTTTTTATGAATCTCCTAGGATGTGCAGGGTCGTTATTAGTAAAAGCAAAATTATTTATAAAATTAACATCACAGAAATAATCCTGCAGTATCTGACACCAATTCTTTTGGTGACACAAGCTCTATATGCAAACTTCAATAAAAGGTATAGAGGAGTGTCACAACAATCATTTGATAATATCCCACATTCTATATTCATGAGAAACTTCTAAAATGGTGTCACAACATAACATAGTTCTACCCGCAAATCACCATCTAGACTTCAGACCCCTCAAATAAAAGGCAATTCAACCATAAAGCTAATAACTTCAATCAAGCATCCAAAAATCAAACACTAAGACTTACATTACTATATGCGCTGCCCAAAAAGGATCTCATTCTTCTAACAGAGTCATCTCCATTTCTGAACAAAAAGGGCATTCCTTTCTCAACAACAACCTCTATATCGCTTCTCGACAGCATCCTGTACGTATGTGAACAAAGAAGATTAAACAATAAGATCCCTCAAAACAAGGCGTTTTACATAATGTAATTGAGTATAAGCTACAATCAAAACTGACCCTAACAGGTCAGGTCTTTCGCACGCAAATGTCAAGCAAGCAGAAGAAGCCATCACAAAATGCTCCGGAAGATTTAAACCCGCTACGAATTCCTCATTAAGATTAATACCAAACCTTTGGCGATTAAAATACCCAGCGGCAGAGAGATTGTTGATGAAATTGGACCACTCTGGCCAGGCCTGAGAGGCTAGAGGTGAGGAAAATGAAGAGGGGTTAGAATCAGTGACAGGAGTGGAGGCAGTTTGGGAGTGCAATTGTTGAGAAGCTTTGATTTTTGAGGGGCGAGGAAGGGAGGGAGAGATCGATGAAGGAAGGTGGTGATAGTGGTCGTGAGAGAGGCAGGAAACGGAAGAGGGGACGAGGGTACGGTGGCGGGAGAAACGGATGAGAGCTGGATAGCGATGGTGGAGAAGTGGAGGAGTGGTGGTAGAGGTGAGTAGCATGAGGAACCTGGTGGCGCCGCCCATATTGAGGTGAATTTACAAGTGGAAATGCATGAGAGGCGACGAACAAGGAGAGGATATGGCGGTGGCGCTGAAACCCTAGTGGTGGTGTGTTCGAACTGGTGGTTATTAGACTCTGGCTAAGAACCCGACAGAATCACTCATTTTCCACGCTGGAATTATTTTGGATAATCATAATTCATAAGACCTCATTTATTTTATTTTCTTATTGATATCCTAGAAATCTGGAAAATCCGGTTAGATGTAGCCAAGAATCCAACTGTTGTCGTAATCACTTCCCACTAGTTTTTGGCCCGTGCGATGTACGGATTCATCTTAATATATAAATATTAATAAAAATACAATTTTTTTAGTAAAAAATAAAAATACAATCCAATAATTACAATTAATGACATAAATGTGTTATATAAATTAAATATTATTATTTGATTTTCACATTTACTTTAAATAATATTTTTATAGATAAATATAATAATAAAATAAAAACTAATATATTATATATTATATTATATTTTTTATCAGTAAAAAAGGAGGAAGTGACACTTCAGTTCCATCGTTACTGTTTTATATTATATATAGATATGTAGAGAATTAGAGAGATTTTAGGGATTAATTTAAATTCTGTAGTACTCTTAGATATATGGGATAAAATAATCTTTTTATAGATAAATATACATAATAAAATTAAAATTAATATATTAAATTTTTTATCACTAAAAAATGAGGAAGTGACACCTCAGTTCCATCGTTACTGTTTTATATTATATATATATGTGTAGAGAATTAGAGAGATTTTAGGGATTAATTTAAATTATGTAGAACTCTTAGATATAGTACGGATAAAATAATCTTTTTATAGATAAATATATATAATAAAATTAAAATTAATATATTAAATTTTTTATCACTAAAAAAGGAGGAAGTGACACCTCAGTTCCATCGTTACTGTTTTATATTATATATAGATTTCGAGATTCACCGTCAAATGGTCTTTAAGGATATCATATGGGCTCACACTCTCATATAAATAGGAGACACGTGGTACACCCCGCTCCATGATCTATGACTGTTTTCTACAGCTCAACATTGGTATATATAGAGTAAATTCAAATCGAGATAAACAAATTCATTACACATTTTACATTATAGTTTCAAATTACCGACTGTGACCATCATTCAGTTTCTCTACGAACTGACTTAGGCATCAAAGCGGATTCATCGTGCAAACGGCCCTCTTTAACTTTGCTTCTGTGCAGTTGCAGGTTGACATGTGGACCTACAAGATTCAACAACGTCAAATTGGTGTGGTGAGCGTGGATTGATACAACGATGACTCGTTTAAGCAGTTATATCAAAATCTCTTCCACTAGTGCACTCTCCATAACGGAGATCCAGAGAACATTGAAGAAGAAACACACCAAAATCTTCAGGTCAATAACAACCCAATCCTAGAAATGGTGGAAGAAGGAGAAGACCTAGAGCCCTAACAGCAAAGACTCTTGGGCGCGATCTTAAGGCGATTGGCATAAAATCTTCACTCTGTCTAGAAGGTCGTCAGTAACATGAGGTAGGAACATGTCATCCAAATGGCAGTGAAAGAAGAACTGGTGACAGCAGAAGAAACATTCACGCACATGAACAAACCTAAAGACACCAATTATTCGACCGGACACCACACTATCTGAAGCTGCTACCATTGACATGTCGGTTCTCCGAAGAGCCGAAAAAAAGATTGGGACACCCAATTTAGGGGAAGGAGTCTCTCCGGTTCGACGCCACCAGACCCGGACTCCCTCAGTGTGCAATATAGAAGAAATGGATCAATCCCCATAAGATCAGTCCATGCAAGAGAAGGAAGACGGTCCTCCTCAAATATGAGGACACCAGACTCCAACCCTAGACGAACTCGTCATCGGTCGGAGGAATCTCGATTGATTAGCCAAGAAAGTGAGGTCCAACCACGAACCAGAGAGCGTTGGGCACCGAAAGAAAAAGGACTTCTTGATCAAAGACGAGGATGTCAAGGCTAAACTCGAGGCAATGCGAAAAAAGCTTGACAAGCTCAAAAGCACCATTGTCGAGACAGGGATCGATGTTGAACATCCTGACATCACAGAAATAGAAATACCTCTATGCAAGAAAATCATGAGCGAACCGACGTCCTGAGGATTCTACCTGCTACTGAAGGAGTCGATACGACAACAGACCCTACTACTTATGTGAAGAACTTTTGGCAAGCCATGGACACCATCACGGCAACAGACGTTGTGATGTGCCGCCTATTCCCTACCACCCTAAAAGGTAGGGTTGTAAATGAGCCGAGCCGCTCATGAGCGGCTCTGTGATCGGCTCGATAAAAGCTCGGCTCGATTTGTAAACGAGCCGCTTATGAACACGATTTACTAGCTCGGTTCGTAAATGAGCCGAGCTTGAACAAGCCAAAGTTTGGCTCGAAAGCTCGCGAACAGGCTCGATTAGAATATTTATGAACAAATTTTAGTTTTGTAGAAAACTATATAGTTTTGTGTTGGTTCACAAATATTTAAACTTAATATTATTTCATTTGCTATTAGCTGAGTTCGTTCACAAACATAATAAACGAGTAATAGACGAACTATTTGTAAGCATCTTGTTTATTTATTCACGAACTTTGCTTGTGAGCTTGTTTATGTACACAATTAAAGAGTTATTTGCGAGCAAACTTCACAAATATAATTAACGATTTACTCACAAACAATTCATGGTTAGATAATTTTCTTAATGAACCAAGTCCAAATAGGATTTTGGGCTTGAAACAAGCTCGAAGCTCGGCTCAAGCTCGTTGAGCAGGCCAAAGTGTTGAAACACCTTTCCACATGATTTTGATTTGACAAAATTATTTATGTGAATGATAAAAATATTCTAACACATTAAATTTAAATGCTTTGATTTATTCACACTAATGTGTTTGTTCAATGTTGAGTTAATTTGATTTATAAGACATTAAGATAAAAAGCCTAAAGGCCCATAAGAGGAAGTCAAGCCCAAGTCAACAGATCAAGACCTCACGACCTAGGAAGACAAAACGCAGTCATTTTAAGCAAAGCACTAACTCAGCATGAAGAAGGATCGAGAAGCCTTCTATCAATTGCTTCAAGATGAAGCTGCTGAGTTAAACGACAAAAAGTACAAGTCAGCGGCAGAACAGAACCAACTTAGAGACAAAGTATTTCTACTTTGGGTAAAGCTCAGAAGACGCAGTAAGCTGTCTGGAAGACTTTACTATTAATGTCGAAACATTCTGTTCATCTGACGAAAAGTTGCTGAGCACTGCCATAGACAGAAGATACAAGAATCTCATTGGCCAACGACACTGAGCACGTCCAGAGTGAAAGCGACAGGAAGCCGTTAGCCTCCAACGGTTATTTCAAAATTCAAAATCACCGGTGCTTGAAGTGTCACTATAAATAGGCCTTTCAAATGCTTCATTCGATGCAGATCTTCAATCAAGTCGAAACACTGACCAAATTCATACTTGAAGTTCTGTGAGAAAAGCAAAGCAAATCTTACACCAATTCCAATCATTGTGTAAAAGTCTAGAGTGATTTCATTCATCTAAAGTGTCTTAGCAATTGTTGTTTAGGACAAACACTTATCATTTCTAGAAGAATAGAAAGGAGAAGCTGAGTACTCGGTTATAGTACTCAGCGGTAGTTATAGGAGTGAGTAGAGGAATAGAGGAAGGTACTCTTGTATACTCAACTTCTGTTGTAAAATGTTTCGTGCTCTACCTTTAAAGAGCTCAATAGAGGATTCAAAAAGCTCAGAACGAGTTCCGGGGACTGGACGTAGGCGGAGAGGCCGAACCAGGATATGTCTGCTGAGTAACATATTTCTAACCTTTAAACTCCTTTATATATTGCTTGCAATAAAACTGACTATAACGAACTCACGCTGAGTTGAGTGTACTAAGAAGCTGAGTTCAGGAATAGACTTAAGTGCTATCTCCTGACTCAAGGAAAGAAACAGACTTAGTCACCAGTTGACTAAGCTTGTGTCTTAAAATTACTTAGCGCCGCTGTGTAAACCTTTTCACAAAGGAAATAAGTCAGCCTTAACAGACAAAATTTTAAATAGTTCCAATCCCCCCCTTGGAACTAACCTTGTCACGTTATACGGGACCAACAAGTGGTATCAGAGCTTAAAAGCTAACTGAGCAAGATATAACTATCTTGAGCTGATCCCCACAATGGCTGAGAACAGCACTCGTTTCCTCCCAGGAAATCAGACAACTCAGATTCTTCCTAAGGGACTGTCCATTACTCGGCCTTCTCTGTTCTTCGGGTCTAACTACACCTTTTGGAAGAACAAAATGAAAAATTTCATGCAGGCAACAAATATGAGTGCATGGCTTTCTATAGTCCAAGGCCCATTTGTTCCTGTTGAAACTGTTGACGGCCAAACGGTTGTCAAAGCTACAAAATCATGCTTCGGCTATAAACATGCTTCATTGTGCGTTAGATGCTGCAGAGTACAACAAGATTTCATGTTGTGAGTCAGCGCAGGAAATCTGGAAGAAACTGGAGGTCACCTATGAAGGAACCAACAAAGTTAAGGAGTCCAAGGTGAACCAGCACATGAGGTTGTACGAGCTGTTTGAAATGAATGATGATGAAGGAATCTCTGAAATGAACTCAAGATTCACAAATATAATCAACGAGCTCAAAAGACTTGGCAAGATCTTTACTGAGGAAGAGCAAGTCAAGAAGATACTAAGGAGCCTTCCCAAAAGCTGGCAAGCCAAGAAAACCGTTGTTGAGGAAGCTCAAGACTTGACCACCTACAAGTATGATGAACTCATTGGATCTCTGCTGACCTATGAGATCTCAATGAAGAATTTTGAGGTGAAGGAGAAGTCTGAGGACAAGAAGCAAAAGTCTCTTGTCATGAAAGCTGACTCCACTGATGGGAGCTCAACAGACGATGAAGAGATGGCCATGTTCACTAGATAAATGAAAAGGTTGTTCAGAAAGAATGATAAATATTCCAAGAAGCCTTACAAGAAGTTTGAAAAGTACAAAGCTGAGTCTAGTGACAGCAAGTACAAGAAGGACAGCTCAAAGCCCATCACATGCTTTGAATGTCATCAAACTGGCCATATCAAGTCAAGCTATCCTACCTTGAGGAAGGAAAAGAAGAACAGCAATAAGGCAATGGTGGAAACATAGAGTGATAGTGATGAGTCATCATCATCAGGAGCTGATGCACTGAGTCAGCAAAGATCTGCTTCATAGCAGATGAGCTTATTGAGCCTTGTGTTTCTGAGCATGCTGACCCCTCCATTGCATCTGACGATGAGGCACACTCAACTGAGGTAATATCACTACCCCTGCTATGAAATGAAATGATAAATGCATTGAGTGACCTCTACACACTTATCAAAAAGTGTAACAAGAAGGTTAGAGCACTCAGCATGCGATGTGACGAGATTGAAGAGGTCAAACTGAGTGACCTTCGATATCTTCTCCAAGACAAATCAACTTTGCATAGCAACGTAGAAACTATGCACAAGTTTGTCTCAGAAGTCCAATCAGATTCTAAGAAACTAAGAAAGGACATCACATCTATTCAAAATCAACTCAAGATTCTGAATAAAAGAAATATTCCTCTGAACACTCAGTACCGAAGTACTGGTCAGCAGAGATGGAATCCTCAATGTGACTTATGTGGGAAGAAAGGACACACCATAAAAGTGTGCTGGCATGCTCAGCACTGGGGTGCTGACCAGTCAGTGAGATATCCCAAATGGAAGGTCAGCTGTGACTTCTGTTGGAAAAATGGACACACTGCCCAAGTGTGTCGTCATAAGATTAAATATGATGCTTTACCTGCTGAGCCTAACAAACAAGGACCCAAAAAGACTTGGGTACCTAAAGATAATTGTTGGTCCCGTGTGATTAGTTCCAAGGGGGGGGGGGGTTAGGAACTAATGTAACTTTTTCGTTAATTAATCTTGCTGACTTGATAATTTTAGTGAGTTTATTAACCCAGCTTTGGTCAGCTTGGCCGATCTTAGTGTAAGACAGCTTTAGTCAGATGTTGACTAAGACTGATTCACTTGTGAGTTGGGAATTGACACTTTTGTGGTCAGCTTCCAACTCAGTACTCTAATTTACTCAGTGTCAGCTTTAAACAGTTTATATGCTGAGTAAATATAACAAGCAACACAAGCACACACACACACACACACACACACACACATATATATATATATATATTAAGAGAGTTAGAAATTACTCAGTATGACTTATCCTGGTTCGGCCTCTTTGCCTACGTCTAGTCCCCAGACTCCTCCGGGCTTTTAGAATCCAATACTGAGCTCTTTAAAGGTAGAGCACAAACCCTTTACAAGCAATTGAGTATGCAAGAGTACCGTCCTCTATTCGTCTACTCAATCCTACTGAATGCTATAACCGAACACTCAGATTTTCTCTACCACTGAGTACAAAAACCGAGTACTCAGCTTGACTCTCTCAATCTTTACAATTGATACAAAAACTGTTCTTTCTAGAAGAAGAACACTTTAGATGAATACAAATTCACTCTAGCTTTTACACAGAATATGAAAGTTGGTGTAAGATCTCTCTTTTGTATTTGTGTGCTTTGGCTTTAGCTCTTTTTTTGGCTTTCTATGATCGGTTGTCTATTGTGCTTGTGTATCTTATCCAAGAGTGATCTTCGTCCTTTTATAGTTGAGATCAGAGGTTCAAATGATTTGAATTTGGATCTTTTCGTTGAATCCAAACGGCTCTATCTTCAGACAACGTTCTGGTCAGCTTCAGTGTGCAGGCCAATCTTATCGTCTGAATCAAGCAGATGTCAGGCTTGTCTTTTGCTGCAGGTTTGTCTTCTAGTGGTAGTTTGTCTTTTAGCAAACGGCCAGTTGACCTATGTCTCTCGAAACCGTTACCTTGCAAGATTCCGAGATTTCTATTATTGGTGCAAACAGATGTCAGAATTTGTCTTTTAGTAAACGGACAAATCATGATGTCCTGAAGAACACTCAGCTTGACTTTGTCGTAGCTTCTTGTTCTTTCTTTCTGAGTTGCCTTTACTCAGCTTCCGTGGTTAGCTTGGTCTGCAGGCCTTATTTATATAGAAGACTTTATTCTTTTGATACTGAGTTGCGTTCCACTCATCTTCTTTATCTAGCTTTATCTTCAGACTTCTGTTCTGAATGTGACTTATCTTCTATGATGCTGAGTTGCTCTTTACTCAGCTCGTGCTGTGCTGTTTGTGCTAACTGTGTCCTGCCTTAATTTTTATTTCTGTTTACATCTATATTTATACTCAACATTGAACAAACATATTAGTACAATTAAATCAAAGCACTTAAATTTAATTTCCTCATAATCATAGATTAATTTAAATAATTTTGTCAAATCAAAATCATGTGGAAAGGTGTTTCAACAAACTCCCCCATTTTGATGTTGGAAAAATATTTAATTAAGTTTAATGGAACTCAGTTTTGAGATTCCCCATGATTGAATTTCATTCTTCTGAAGTTACTCCCCCGTAAGGGTTGCATCTGTTTACTTAACTTAATTCTAAACCTTTCAAGATTTAATCGAATAAAATTAAGACATGCTTATACTGACTTAGTTCAATTTTAGACCTTCCAAGATCTAATTCAGATGAGTCTAGGTCAGCTTTCAGAAGAGTTCATTTGTTTACTCAGTTTTGATACTTAGTCAGTTTAGGTACCAGAGATAACCTAAGGATGTATTAGAGCTAAAAATGATAGTGTATACTGAGCATTTTAAATTTTTGTTTGTTCATTGTAATGTATCAGAGGAACTTCTTGTATCTTAAGACGGATCAGCTTAAAGTACAGTAAGTAAGTAAGCATCACATAAGATATAAAAGTTGGAGTGAAGGATGCCAAACAAGTGTATAGATAGTCAGCACAATAAGATAGACATGCCAAAATAGATTACAAGTCAAGTAAAACAGATAACACTATTTCTTCCTATTGACTTGTGCATGATGAGCAGGAGGGCGGCGCCTTGAATCAAATCAATAATTTGATTGATTCAAGGTGCTAAACTATTAGCAGGCGTAGAAACTGTTTGCCTTTGGCATTCCCTTGTTGCTGACTTCTTGATCCAGATGCTCCTCCCATATGTTGAGTTCCATCAGCTTGCGTTTGTCTCTCCCCCGTTTTGCCAGCATCAGGTGGAGGAGGAATAAAGGCATCGGTTTGAACGGCTTGAGCCAGTCTGGAGGAATACTCTTTCAGCTGATAAATACTCTCCCGAAGACCATCAAAAATGGCGACACCATCATCGACAGTTGCACTTGGTATTCTGATGGCGGCACTGATCATATTCAGCAAATATTCCTGAGATTTGCTCACCCAAGACATAGAATCTGTCAGCATGGCGAAAGATTTATGAAACATCCTGAGTAAGTTTGCATCATAATACTGAGGTTGTCCGTTAGTGTGTCTAACATGTTTCCAAACAGCTTGGGTGTATCTCAGAAGCTCATTGGTCTTCAGTTGGTCAGTGTCCATTTCTGCTTTATTCAAGTTGAGTATGCGGACAACTTCACTTATCTGTTCAATGGAACATTGGGAGGTGGAGGAGATTAACTCACTGGTCCGTTTCTGTTCAGAACTGAGCTGGCTGAAGAGTTGATGAATCTCAGCAGAGGTTGCATATGCTGAGTGGGCAGCAAGAAGATTGTTGATTTTCCCTTGAAGGGAATCCATGTGCTGCACCATCTTTAGTTGAAGTTCTGCCAGCTTTTCAACAGATTCTTGTTTGGACTGCTGAGCTTGGAAAGTTGTCACGACACTTAGAAGATCTTTCAGTCCTTTGATTTCAGCTAAAAGCTATGTGACAGATGAGACTTGGTTTAGCTCAGCACGACTTGATCCAGCAGCTTCAGTATGAGTCTGATTCAGATCCTGAAGCAAGGATTGAGCAAAGTCAATGATTCCTCACCCAGATGCAGTTGCATTCAGGTAGGTGAATGTGGGAGGATTTTTCTCAGCGGCCGGAGTGGTTTGGGGCTGGTCAGAGTTGGAGTTGCCAGCATGGTCAGCAACTGGACTTGTATTTTGATTACCAGCAGGAACTGACTGGTTTTCAGGTTGTGTGGATGGATTTGGTAGGGGATGATTAGCAGAAGTATTCACTAGCTCAGGATCAGTCTGAAGTTGACCAGGCGGTTTAGAACTGACCTGAGTAGGAGGTTCCTTAGCTGGAATAGCAGAATCATCGAGTATTTGCTCGGCAGGAGTTTTGGGAGCAACTTGTTCCTCAGCATAATGAACAAAGACTGGCTTTTCCTTTGGCTTTTTAGGACATGGTTTGTTGAAGAAGTTGGTCAGAGCAGCAAGTTGGATTTCTGGTGGAGAGTTATCCAGGATATCCTCTACAGAAGACTTTTGAGCCTTTTTCTTGAGTCTTCTTCTTTTACGGTTCTTTGGAGGAGAGGGATCAGCGGCAATTGTCTCAATATCCTCACTTTGCTCAGCCTCTTCAACCTGCTCAGTGTTCTTAACTTGCTCAGCATCACCTACAGGATTAGCATCCCCAACTTGATCAGTGTTCTCAACCTGATCAGCATCAGCTTTATTAGTTGGCTTAGCATCAACTTCGTTCTCTGCATCAGCATCATCATTAAACTGACCGCCAAGATTTTCAAAGTCATCACCTTAGTCAGTAGATAATTTTTCAACATTATCCTCCTGACTTCTCACAAAGTGTGAGTCTTCAGGTATGACGAAGTCAGTAGGAAGTGCTTCGATCGGTTTGGCTTCAGAGGACTTCTTCTTCTTCTTCTTCAGGGGCATCTCAGGAGTATCTTGACTCTCTTCTTCAGGCTCAGCTTGCCTTTTGAGTTTGCCTGCTGACTTAGGTGTTTCCTGACCTTCCTCGGCAGCAACTTGCTTTGACCTTGACACAATTCTAAACTTCTTTGGGAGAGCAAGTACATCTTTTGAACAGGTTTGCAGAGCTTTCCTTTTTCGGTCAGCATCAGCCTTTTTCACTTGCTTTCCCTTCCTGGTCAGCATACCCTTGTCTTCCTCTGCTTCACCTGCTACTTTCTTCCCCTTTTTCAACTTTGTTAGTTGGTCAAAAGTCAAACCAAACAGGATACCAGCAGTGATCTCAGTTCCCCAGACTTCGATCTCTTCAACCAAACTGACTTGATAATCCTTGAGGATTTTGGTGATGAGGGATCCTAACCTAAGCGTACCAGAACTTCGCAGGAATCCACCAATGAGAAAGAATGGCATGTTCAGAGGCTGGTAGGTCAGCATGTGCCAGATGAAGCACTGCTCGAAATTCGTTGCTGAGGAAGCACAGTTGACTTTTGGAAAGATAAAATTGGCCAGGATGTAATGGGCCATCTTTTGGTCTTGACCCATGCAAGTACTAGATACTTCTCCTACGTAACCGGGAGGTCTACAGAATTCAGCTGGGAATTTAATCTTACTATGGTCATTTGTGGTTCGAAGTTCTGTCCCTTTGTTCTTCAGCTTCAGCAACTTAGCCAGATAGGGAGGATTGATGAAAATCTCCTTTCCTCAGACCTCAGTGACCAAGTAATCCCTATTATCGTTGGCTACTTTCAGGTTGGTGTAGAACTCCTTCACCAATTCAAGATAAGGTGCCTCACGAATGGAGAATAGTTCTTTCCAGCCATTCTTAGATATCCACTCGCATAAGGGTTTCTCTGCTTCCACAAACCCTTTTGAGAACCAACGTGAATGATCAATCTTGTCCCCCTTAACGTGGTTGTACACTAGTGAGTAGGTTCTGGGTTTCTTGCCTTTCTCCTTCTGAGTCTCCTTCGACGAGCCAGCTTGGTCAGCTTTGGGGTTTTTGGCGACGGTGCTGACCCGAGTTTGGTCAGGCTGACCACCTTCTTGGGATTTTGTTGATGTTTCTTCATATTCCTCCTGAGTAGAAGATGAAGGATTTTCATCGGAGTGATTTTGATCGTAATCAGCTCTTGAGAGATTTTGGGAATCAGACATTTTCTTAAGAGTTTTTGAAGGTTCTGGGATATTTGAGAGTTGGAAATAGAATGCCAGAGATTTTTGAACGTAAAGAGTAGGAAATGGGGATTCTTCCACTATTTATATTATTACCGAGGAGATCTGATTCGTTGAGTTGGTCGTTTTTCCTCGAGATGATAAATCGATAATCATTCTGACATTTATGACACATACGACATATGTATCTTTCCAATAATTACGCTTACGTCATCCTAGGTGGCTATTCAATGCGCGTGCTAGCATTAATTACACAACGAGTTTTTACTCAGCATTTGGAATATCAAACGTTTTGGAACTTTGGGTAGTCAGTCTTGTTGGTCCCGTGTGATTAGTTCCAATGGGGGGTTAGGAACTAATGTAACTTTTTTGCTTAATTAATCTTACTAACTTGACAATTTTGGTGAGTTTATTAACTCAGCTTTGGTCAGCTTGGTTGATCTTAATGTAAGACAGCTTTAGTCAGATGCTGACTAAGACTATTTCACTTGAGAGTTGGGAATTGACACTTTTTATGGTCAGCTTCCAACTCAGCACTCTAATTTACTCAGTGTCAGTTTTAAACAGTTTACAAGCTGAGTAAATATAACAAGCAACACATGCACATATATATATATTTAAGAGAGTTAGAAATTACTCAGTATCACTTATCCTGGTTCGGCCTCTCTGCCTACGTCCAGTCCCCAGACTCGTCTGGGCTTTTAGAATCCAATACCGAGCTCTTTAAGGTAGAGCACAAACCGATTACAAGGCAGTTGAATATGCAAGAGTACCTTCCTCTATTCGTCTACTCAACTCCTACTAAGTGCTACAACCCAACACCTAGATTTCTCTACCACTGAGTATTTATAACCAAACGCTCAGCTTAAGACTCTCAATTCGCAATTGATACAACTTGCTCTTTTTGGGATAAAGAACACTTTAGATGATTACAAAACAATCAATCTAGCATTTACACAGGAATAGAAAGTTGGTGTAAGATTTCTTTCTTGTTTTTTAGTGCTTTGAACTTGTATTTTTCTCTCTTGTAGTTTCTGTGATTCGGCAATGATCTAAGAGGATTGCTTGTCCTTTTATAGTTGAACTTTGAGGATCAAATGATTTGAAATTGATTTGTCCGTTGAATCCAAAACGGCTCTTTTGGGGGACAACCTTCTGGTCAGCTTCAGATGTGCAGGCCAATAATGTTTTCTTATTTCTTCAGATGTCAGGCTTGTCTTCTTCTTACAGACTTTATCTTCATGCGGCAGTTTGTCTTATAGCAATGAACAGTTGACCCATGCATCTCGAAACTTGGCTTTTGCATAATTCCAAGGCTTCAATTATTGGTGCAGACAGTTGTCGAATTTGTCCTTTAGCTAACGGATCATTCATGCTGTCCTAAAGATCACTCAGCTTCACTTCGCTAGTCATTGTCTTTGATTGTCACCAATTCTCATACTGAGTTTTTATTCACTCAGCTTCCATGGTCAGCTTCGTTCTGTAGGATCTATTTCTGAAGCAGACTTCTTTTATGCTGAGCTTCGTTTCACTCAGCTTCTTTGATCAGCTTCATTCTTAAGCTGTTGTTCAGAAGATGACTTGTCTTTTCTTGTGCTGAGTTACTCTTCACTCAGCTTGTGTTGTGTTCTCATGCTGACTTTGTCCTGTCTTAATCTTTATTTCTTTTTGCATTTATATTTATACTCAATATTGAACAAACGGATTAGTACAATTAAATCAAAGCGCTTTAAATTTAATTGTCTCTTAATCATAGATTAAACTTAAATGATTTTGTCAAATCAAAATCTTGTGGAAAGGTGTTTCAACAAACTCCCCCATTTTGATGTTGGCAAAATATTTAATTTATGGAACTCAGTATTGAAATTCCCCATGATTGAATTACATTTTATTCTTCTGAAATTACTCCCCCGTAAGGGTTGCATATATTGTCTTAACTTGACTCTAAGCCTTTCTAAGATTTAATTGAGTGATTAGGGAAGACATGTTTATACTGACTTAGTTCAATCCAGATTTTCTAAGAGCTAATTCAGATGGACCTAGGTCAATTTTCAGAAGAGTTCAATATTTACTCAGTATGATACATGAATAGTTTTGGTATCAGAGTGAATGTGTACTGAGTAATTGTGATTTGAAGTTATTTGTTTGTTCAATTTTAGACAGATCAGCATATAACATATATTAATAAGCATCGCATATAGTTAAGTCAATTGTTGAGCGATTTCCGCAAGTGCACGGTATACGCTTGTAGTAATAAAAGATATCGAACCCACAGGGAACGCTTTTTAACTAAAACTTTATTTAATTCGGTTTAATCACGTGTTTAGGTTTAATAAAAGAAATACGTTTAGTTGATGGAATAGGTTTTGGTAAATTAGGATTAGATAGAAAGATTATATCGAGTTTAGAGAACAATTCCGTTTGGAATTTTGATTACAAAACAGATACTTCCGTAATCGGAATGAAATAGATCTTATTTTCATAAAGCAAAGTAAACAACTTTAACTTTGTGAGATTATGGACATGTAACAATATAATAATTTACTCAATTAAATGGCTTCGAACCATAGAAATCCCTCTAGAGTAGAGACGATTCCTACCTTAATCAAACTAGTGTTTTACTTCTGATAAGCCGCGATCAGCGATCATGTCATCCATAAAAACTAAATTTGTTAAGTGTTCAACAAAGTTCTTATAAGAATAAGATGGAATGGAACGGAACGTTTTAATAAAAACACCAATATATCATTTTGAAAATCATTTTGTCAGAACAATATCAAAATAACAACAGTAAGAATATATTGAATAAATAAGTATATCATTAATTGAAATGTGAATTTTCACAAGTTAACAGAGAAGTAGAAACTTGGATAGCATTGTAACGAAGACTTTGAGATCCGGGTCGTCAATCTTTCTCTCAAACTTCGTAGGCTCGTCAAACCATATGCGCTTCAGCCGTCAATTCTTCTCGCTGGATCTTTGGAATAGAGACTGGTCCCGTCCACTATCAGAATGAAAACTAAACTAATACTGTGTTTATAACTAATCTAAATACAATTCGTGCACAACACGATTGCTTACAGAAATGAAATCTAACTTTCTGATGCTTTCCTGAATCAGAAACTCAACATAACAACTTTCTTCTCTAATTTCTCTAACTTTTCCAACTTAACCAACCTTGATTTCTGAAATGGATCACTTATTTATAGTTGTTGAAGGGTTGTAAATGACGGGTCGTGTCTGCTGGTGAAGGGTTGCTTTTATCCGAACGAACAGACGCGTTTTTCTGAATTAAACATGTGTTTTGTGTGCAGGAAGACTTGCTGTCGTGACTGAGATTCTGAAAATCTCAGTCGTGACAGGGCGTATAGGGGCGAGCTTGAATACGTTGTTTTCCCCCGGTCTGGCCTCCGTAAGTCGCGACTGAGATTTTGAGAATCTCAGTCGCGATAGAGAGTTTTCCTCCCTGGCGTTCGACTGTTTTTCATCCTCCTTGAGCGTTCTTCTGGCTGATATGCATTCTCTGTACGTTTTTAAGGTTTTTCCTCCATTTTAGCTCCGTTTTCGCTCCTATTTGGATTTTACCAAATATTTAGGTACCTTGCATCAAAGAAGTAAATAAAGACGTAAAAGTATTCTAAATGAATATAATTAGCACGATTTCAATGTAAATTTATCGTATTTATATAGGATATTTTAGGTATATTTTGGGCTTAACAAACTCCCACACTTAAGCTTTTGCTAGTCCCGAGCAAAATTTCACTGAATTTATTCTTTAATCAATCTCTTTATAAATAGAATATATACCCATATATTCCTCTTTGAATTAGTTAAACCGAAAGATAAACTTTTCATGGTAAATTTATACGCAATGTATCAAACTAGCTAGTATAAAAGAGATATATTACTCGTCTTGTATTTCAATTTTTATATTGAAGTATTCGGGACGGTGTAAGCACGCATGTTTCCGAATCTTTCGTCTCAAGGCATTTCTAAGCACAAAATTTCCTTTCCCAAACCTAAACTATTACAAATATGGATTTAAGGACTTAGGTTTAATATATTTGCTTAGTTACGCCCAAGATAAGGGTGGTCTCGATCGTAACTTTATACGCATTTTATTTGCTTTCGTGTTCATTTAAGAGGTACCGACCATGCCATGGGTGGACGCAATCGTTACTTAAAACTGTAAACACGTTTAATTTTGCTTTAATTTTTTAACGTTCCTTTCATACCTCGATTGTGATAAGGGTGGTCGCAATCGTGGCCAAAAGTAAACGATACTTAATTTTCTTCCCTTTCATACCTCGATTGTGATAAGGTTGGTCTCAATCGTGGCCAAAAGTTAAGAATACGACTACTTGATTTAATATGAAAATAAAATTGGGAAAGAAAAATAGCACATTCATCCTATATTGACTTGAAATTCAACATGTATTATGGCTAAAGTTTCCTTAAAAACTTCAATTGGTTTTTAATGTAAGACGAAAAATAATATCGAGCTAAAAAGCTAAAGTTGTTAGTTCGATTTATGCCTATAAACCTAATTGAAAATTGAAAATAAGATTTATATTTATCATGAATTCATGATATAAAGTAGAGATTTGAAACTAAAGAAATTTTACTTATATATATTTACTCGAGACGTTTTTTATAAAATCGTATCGGAGATTTGTAAAAATATTTGTAAAAATATAGCCCGTATAGAAATATTTATTTCTATCAATAATGATAACCTTAAAATATGCTTAACATTATTTTGAAAGTTAAAATGTTTGAAATCATATGCAATCATAAATATATGTTTATGAAAAATTTCTATTATTTTTGAAAAATGTTGCACATTATAGAAAAATGTTGCATTGTGTTGCACATTATAGAAAAATGTTGCATTTTTTTGTTTGAAAATGTTGCATATTATATTTGGCTTAAAATTAAATAACAATATGCATGTATACTTTAAATAAATAGCATTCATTCTCATTCGTTGCATTCATTCGTACTTAAAAATAAAATGGATATGAAATACCTCCTCCCACACTTAATTTGGACCATGTCCTCATTGGTGCAAAAAGTGATAAAACACGAAAAATAGTACGAAATAAACCATACGAATTAGAAATGAAAAATAGAATACCATAACATTCAAACATTAATAATAAAGAGAATTGTACCAAACATAAGTAAAAATATTGTACCAAACCGAATAAAACATAATAATAATAACGAAAATGAGTTAAAGAGAGAAACGATAAAACCTATCAAGGTGATGGTGGTGGAGAAGGCGTAGTCTCAACTCCTTGACGTCGGAAGAAAGAGAGCACCCGGCGACGAGTAGACTTGTGCTCATGACTCAATGTAGTGATCCTTGAACTCATTTCGGCATTATTGGCAACGACTTCATCTAACCGCAAATTCATGTGACGGTTATGCTCGTTTATTTGTGTCAAAACACGTTGCCATCCAACTTGTTCTTCTTCATTTGGTTCCATATTTGCTTGCTCGGTGGCATTAACATCAACATTCTCCTCCTCCTCTTCTTCTTCATCAAATTCCTCTTCATCCTCCTCATTATCATCTTGGGCACCTAAACCTTGAGAACCCGAGGCTTCACTACCCATGGTAGCAAAAACACGTCTTGTGCGATCCGCATAAGATATAAAAGCGGGTGGTCCCAACTTCTTCAATAAATTGGCCCTTTGAAGTGCCGTGAGATCCAATGATGGTAAACCAACATGAGACATATTTTGATAATCCGCTAATTCACCTCGAGCGCCCAAAATAATGCCGGTAATCAAACACAACCAAATCACGAACTTGCACTTTGGAACTTTCAACCCGACCAAATAAGGAGAATGATAAAAACTTGTGAAAGAAGAATACACAATCATCCTTAATTAGCTTACTAGATGTATTCTTTGGACTAAAAACATCTAAACCGGTTAAAGAATTCCAAACCGTGTGTGAATCAAAAGGCTTTGGCTTTGAATAAAAATTTCGAGTAGGAAAACCAAACCAACGGTTCATGGCCGCATAATTAACATCATAACGGACTCCATCACTCCGAAAAGAGATAACTCCGTTCTTCTTGTCATAGGTTAGAGTAACCAAAAACTCAATAATATGCGTTTTAAGACTAGGAAAACACATACTAGCAAATCGTTTCCAACCAAGAACGGTAAGAAATTCATCAATACGCTTGGTAAAAGAAAGTGTATTTACCGTATTGGTGTCAAGAAAAGGCATATCTACGAACTCTACGAGGACATTAGAAAATCGGCGATATTTGCGTCCTTCGGCTTCCGACGTGATATCGAACGGTGCTCCATATTGAACTCGTAATCTATTGATCTCGGTGGCCTTGGCTTTGTTTGCAACGGTCTTTTGTCTAGGCATATTGTTTTGGTTTGTGAAATTTGGGTGAAAATAGATGAAAATATGAAAGGATGAAAGTTAGAATGAAAGATAATGGTGGTGAATTGGGGAAGAAGATGAATAGGGTAAATATTTATGGGGAAGATGAGTGAATCTTGTTATTGGGAAGAGAAAAGATGATTGATTGGTGTAAAAATAGGTGATATATATAGGTGTAAGTAATAGGTATTGATTAGGATAGTTGAATAGGTAGTAAATAGAGTAGGAATAGGAAAAGATGGTGAAAATTTCGCCCAATCCCGTGACTGGAAGTCGCAAGTCGCGACTGAGATTTTCAAAATCTCAGTCGCGACAGAGAGAAGGGAAGGGGCAAAATTTTGCCTGAAAAATTTTCCTCCTGCTGTCTCAACTGAGAATTCGAAATCTCAACTGAGATTCTGAAAAATCTGGGTAAAATGGGGACTGTTTTTGATGATTTTAATACTTCTAAACCAATTCCTCTTAAAATTAAGTACCAAAATGTTAACATTAATCCCTGAAACTGAGATAAACAAAACTAAAACATTAAATTAAAGGAAACCCAAAGGTTGTTCCTTAAGAAAAAAGAAATAAACTAAAGAATTAATGCACTTTTATTTATCATTTGTAAACAATACCATAATATACATCTATATAGAAACATTATAAAAACATAATTTACAATCAAGCACTCATATATATATTAAAAACAACAAACAGAAACACATAAAATATATATATCCCTAACTAAATGACAGACGACGTGCATTGGCCCCTTTTAATCTTCGTTTGAACGAAGACTTGCCTCTCTGGTGCAGAAAGGAATGTTGGACCAGAACGGAAAACTCGTTTAACAAGTCCCTCGTTCTCTAAGAACTCGTAGTCTAAAATCGGGTATGGTTCTGTATGAGTCCAAGGAACAGAAATGGTTCCCTTGGCTCCTAAAATTATTCCACATATGATGTTGGCGAACCCAATCTTCCATTTCTTCGAACGGGAAGCAACAACTAACCCCTCCATTAAAATCTTTGAGGAGTTAACTGAGTTGTCTTGGAAAATGTCGCCCAACACATAAAGATCAGTATCTTTCACAATATTGCTACTGACTCGACCAAAAAGGCTGTGACAGAGGAACTTATGCAGATACAGCATGGAATTAGAATTAATGGATTTGTTGAAGGCAAGACGTGGATTGAATCGCCTAAATCCTGTTAGCATCCTCCATATGTCTCTAGAAGTCATATCCCTTCCAGGATGGTGTTGAGTTGTGTCTCGGGGTGGAAATCCAAACCAATTGTGAAGTTCTGGATAGCCAAAAGTAAATACCTCCCCCTCACAACGAAAACTGAGACGAACACGTCTCTTGTTGACGAACCTAACTGTGGAGAAAAATTCCAGAACCCAATTTCCAATAATAGGAAATTTCATATGAACAAATTTGGACCAACCCAAATTAGTCAGATAGCGATCAATTGCTTCGCTTATCCCGAGTTCCTCGTTCAGAAACTCGTCCAGATACATCATGCCAAAGAACTGAGCATATCTGAATTGCATAAAACGTTTCCCCTCGTCATGGTTATAAATGGGAAACCATGCTCCATATCTATCGGAGATATCAACTTTCTCCTTTCGAGAAGGATTTTGTTTTTGAATGTTCTTCAAAGACTTAGTCATGTTTGTGATAGAAAAGAAAAATGAAGTCTGTAGGATTTGAGAACTTGAGAAAGAAATTTAGAAAGATGAAGTAAAATGGAAGAAGTCTGATCCTACAGGAATATATAAGAACTATAAGTGAAAGGTTATGTCTGTTAGAAAGAAATAGGTGTCAGAATGATACCTCTTCAATTCAACTGACAGAAAATTTTAAAGAAAGAAGACTGTAATCACTTACAGTTATTTCAAATGTAAAAAGACAGAAAATTTCTCAACTGAGATTTTCGGAATCTCAACTGAGATTTCCAAATCCTGGAACATAGAAAATCTCAACTGAGATTTCTGCATATATAATTTCTAAATAACACTTAACACTTAATGAAAATTTCAAAACATGACTAAATTAAAATTTTAATGTGAATAAAACTCATTTGTACTTAATAATAAATATATAAAAATTAAAAATTAAAGTAAATAAATTAAAAAGAAAACAATAAATTAAAAAAGAAAAAGAATGAAAATAAGAAAAGCTATAAATTAAAAACATAAAAATCAAAGAAATTAATTTTTATAAAATTTATCAACGGATTCAATTGCTTGAATAGGAGCTCCGTCGAAATAAATTTTGCAACGATTACCATTGACCTTAAATCGGTCGCCATTAGACTTTTCTAGCTCCAATGTTCCGTAATCAAATGTTTGAACAACCAAAAATGGTCCAGCCCATCTAGATTTTAGCTTACCTGGAAATAATTTTAATCTAGAATTAAAAAGTAAGACCTTATCTCCAACATTAAAGTTTTAATTTTGATTATGGCATCATGCCACTTTTTAATTTTCTCCTTATAAATGCTCGCATTTTCGTAGGACAAATATCGTAATTCATCCAACTCGTTTAAGTCAAACAAACGCTTTTTCCCTGCGCTCTGCAAATCATAATTAAGGGTTTTTATAGCCCAATATGCTTTATGTTCTAATTCAACCGGCAAATGATAAGCTTTACCATAGACTAATCTATAAGGTGTCATCCCGATAGGTGTTTTAAATGCAGTACGGTATGCCCATAGTGCATCGTCAAGTTTATGTGCCCAGTCTCTTCTAGAAGACGAAACTGTTTTCTCAAGTATCCATTTGAGTTCTCTATTTAAAATTTCTGCTTGACCATTCGTTTGAGGATGGTACGGTGTAGAGATACGATGGTGTACTCTATATTTTTTCATAAGTGACTCAAAAGCTCTATTTACGAAGTGAGTACCACCGTCGCTTACCATAACTCTAGGAACTCCAAATCGACAGAATATTGAATTTAAAAACTTAACAACTACTTTAGAATCATTTGTCGGGGTTGCAATTGCTTCAACCCACTTTGAAACATAATCTACGGCTACTAATATATAATTTTTGCCAAAAGAAATAGGAAAAGGACCCATGAAATCAATTCCCCATATGTCGAAGATTTCAACTTCCAATATGTTCTTAAGAGGCATCTCATCTCTCCTTCTTATATTCCCCATTCTTTGACATTTATCACAGCGGAGAATAAATGAACGGACATCTTTAAACAGAGTAGGCCAAAAGAATCCGCATTCAAGTATTCTAGCTGCTGTTTTGCTTACGCTATTATGACCTCCGTAAGCGCTAGCATGACATTCTATCATTATAGACTCATGTTCAAACTCACTAACGCATCTCCTAAATATTCCATCGCCGCATGTTTTGAACAAGAATGGATCTTCCCAAAAATATTTTTTAACTTCTGAAAAGAATTTCTTCTTTTGCTGGTAAGTCAATCCATCTGGCACAACATGTGCACGGTATACGCTTGTAGTAATAAAAGATATCGAACCCACAGGGAACGCTTTTTAACTAAAACTTTATTTAATTCGGTTTAATCACGTGTTTAGGTTTAATGAAAGAAATACGTTTAGTTGATGGAATAGGTTTTGGTAAATTAGGATTAGATAGAAAGATTATATCGAGTTTAGAGAACAATTCTGTTTGGAATTTTGATTACAAAACAGATACTTCCGTAATCGGAATGAAATAGATCTTATTTTCATAAAGCAAAGTAAACAACTTTAACTTTGTGAGATTATGGACATGTAACAATATAATAATTTACTCAATTAAATGGCTTCGAACCATAGAAATCGCTCTAGCGTAGAGACGATTCCTACCTTAATCAAACTAGTGTTTTACTTCTGATAAGCCGCGATCAGTGATCATGTCATCCATAAAAACTAAATTTGTTAAGTGTTCAACAAAGTTCTTATAAGAATAAGATGGAATGGAACGGAACGTTTTAATAAAAACACCAATATATCATTTTGAAAATCATTTTGTCAGAACAATATCAAAATAACAACAGTAAGAATATATTGAATAAATAAGTATATCATTAATTGAAATGTGAATTTTCACAAGTTAACAGAGAAGTAGAAACTTGGATAGCATTGTAACGAAGACTTTGAGATTCGGGTCGTCAATCTTTCTCTCAAACTTCGTAGGCTCGTCAAACCATATGCGCTTCAGCCGTCAATTCTTCTCGCTGGATCTTTGGAATAGAGACTGGTCCCGTCCACTATCAGAATGAAAACTAAACTAATACTGTGTTTATAACTAATCTAAATACAATTCGTGCACAACACGATTGCTTACAGAAATGAAATCTAACTTTCTGATTCTTTCCTGAATCAGAAACTCAACATAACAACTTTCTTCTCTAATTTCTCTAACTTTTCCAACTTAACCAACCTTGATTTCTGAAATGGATCACTTATTTATAGTTGTTGAAGGGTTGTAAATGACGGGTCGTGTCTGCTGGTGAAGGGTTGCTTTTATCCGAACGAACAGACGCGTTTTTCTGAATTAAACATGTGTTTTGTGTGCAGGAAGACTTGCTGTCGCGACTGAGATTCTGAAAATCTCAGTCGCGACAGGGGGTATAGGGGCGAGCTTGAATACGTTGTTTTCCCCCGGTCTGGCCTCCGTAAGTCGCGACTGAGATTTTGAGAATCTCAGTCGCGACAGAGAGTTTTCCTCCCTGGCGTTCGACTGTTTTTCGTCCTCCTCGAGCGTTCTTCTGGCTGATATGCATTCTCGGTACGTTTTTTAGGTTTTTATTCCATTTTAGCTCCGTTTTCGCTCCTATTTGGATTTTACCAAATATTTAGGTACCTTGCATCAAAGAAGTAAATAAAGACGTAAAAGTATTCTAAATGAATATAATTAGCACGATTTCAATGTAAATTTATCGTATTTATATAGGATATTTTAGGTATATTTTGGGCTTAACATCAATTTGAATGAAAGGATACTTAACATATATATTCGAATCATCAAGCATAAATACAAAACAAGCTAAGTCCTAAGATTTACTAAGCTATTGCTTCCTATTAACTTGTGCTTGATGAGCAGCCTGATACAATTTTCCTTTGCCTTTTTCTTTCCGCTGCTTACTACCTGAAGCTTCACCTGTGTCTTGCTGAGTTCCATCAACTTGTGCTTTCTCCCCCGTTTTGCCACCATCAGGCGGAGGAGGGATGAATGTATCATTGAGAGCAGCACGAGTTAGTTTGACCGAATATGCCTTGAGACGCTTTGTGCTTTCAAATAACCCATCAAGTACTGGAACTACATCATCCAGAACTGTACCAGGGACGCGAATAGATGTGCTAATCATGCTGAGCATATATTCCTGTGACTTAGCTAGCCAAGATATTGCTTCCGCTAGCTGGGCATAAGATTGATGGTACATTCTAAGTACAGCTTTGTCGTAAATGTCACGCTGAGCGTTTGTGTGACGCACATGTCGAAATAGGCTTTGAGTGGTTTGGAGGATAGTATTGGTTTTGACCACATCAGTTTCCATCTCCTCTTTACTCAGATTCAGAAGACGGACATCTTCACTAATTTTATCCATCGTACATTGGGAAGATGAAGAGAGAAGGTCACGAGTACCAGTCAGCTCAGAAGACAACTTGGTAAAACAATGATCTAACTCAGTAGAGGTAGCGTAGCCCGTGTTGACTATAGGTAAAGCATTGATCTGTCCTTGAAGTGAATTCATGTGATTCACCATCATCAATATCAGCTCAGTCAGCTTGACAAAGGATTCTTGCTTGGGTTGCTGGGTTTGGACTGAGGTCATGACACTTACTAAATCTTTGAGATTCTTGATCTTATTGAGAAGCTGAGTGACAGACGAAAACTCTTATGATTCAGCATTTGCGGACCCAGCAGCATCGACATGAGAAGTGTTTAAATCTTGGAGAAGATATTGAGCCGAGTCAATGATGCGACGTCCGGACTCAGTTGCATGAAGATAGGCAAATTGTGCCTCAAGATTTAACTCACTGGCCAGAATTCTAGTAGCACTTGATTGAGGAGGTGTTTGGTGTTGTCCTTGAGTAGAAGTGCCAGTATGGTCAGTAGTTGGACTTTGATGTTGATGAGCAGCAGGAGTTGACTGCTCAATGTTCTGCGAAATAGGATGGGAAGGAGGTGGATCTGCAGAGATAGTTACCTGCTCAACATGGACTTGAGTTGGTGCAGGGAGAGGCAACTCAGGTTGAGCAGGATTTTCCTTAGCTTGCTTGTCTCCTTGAGCAGCTAGGACTTCAAGCTCTTGCTCGGCTTGGTTTGGATTTTCTAGAGTCTTGGCATGTTGCTCGGTATGAGTAACAGAGGCTTGTTTTTCATGTGTAGAGGGCTCAGGATGCGATGAGAAGAACTTAAATTGAGTACCCGTAAGGTCTGTGATTTCATCCCTCAGAGGCGAATCATCCAGGAGGTCAATAACTGGAGATCTGTAGGCCTTCTTCTTAAGCCTTTTCAAATTTTTGGTCTTTGGGGGAGACGGGTCAGCAGGAATGGAATCAAGAGATGATTCTACGTCGAGATCAGTGTTGAGTCCTTCATTGACCATTTCTTATTCTGGGAGCTCAGCATCAACTGTCTCATTCTGTACAGCTGGACTTTCAACTTCCTCAACATTCTCTGTTTGTTCTTGCTTAGTATAAGCTTCTTGATGTTGCTCAACATCCTCATCATGATCATGCTGACCTTCATGGTTGCTTTGTTCTTCTGCTTCTTGATCAGCAGGAATTTGCTCAAGGTCAATCTCTTGGCTTCTGATGAAGTGAGAATCATCAGGAACAACAAAGCCAAGAGGGACAGCTTCAACTGGACTCAGCTCAGAAGTTCTCTTCTTCTTCTTCTTCAGAGGGGTTTCCTCACTTTCTAGTTCATCAGGCCCATCCTGCCTTTTTCTTTTCTCTGCTGACTTACCCTGATCAGCATCAATTTTCTTCCCCTTTGAGACAACCCTAATTTTCTTAGGGACAGCATCAACATCCTTTGAGCTGGTTTGGATTGCTTTGCGTTTCTTTTCTCGCTTGGTTTGGACAGCAGCTTCGGCTACATCGATATTTTCTTCCTGAGGTTGATCATCATCAGCTTCCTCCTGAGCTTCCCCTTGAGCTTCCTCGATAACCCCTTTTCCCTTCTTGGGCTTGATAGGTTGGTCATATACTAATCCAAACAACAACGCAGCCGTAATTTCAGTTCCCACGGTTTCTGTTTCATTTATCAAGTCGATTTGGTGATCTTCAAGGATTCTGGTAATAAGAGAACCCAGCCTGAGCTTGATAGTACTCCGTTGGAGTGCTCCTACCAGAAATATGGGCATGTTGAGAGGGCTGTAGGTCAGCATGTGCCAAATGAAGCACTGCTCGAAATTTGAAGCGGATGATGCTGAGTTGATTTTTGGAAAGATGAAGTTAGTGAGGAGATAGTGAGCCATCTTTTGGTTTTGACCCATACATGTACTGGGTATTTCCCCTTTGTGACTTTCTGGTTTACATAATGATATAGTGTGGTCAAGCTTTTCCTTAGTGGTCCTGAATTCCGTTCCGGTGTTTGGAAGGTTTAGTAAGGTTGCGAGATAGGAAGGGGTAATGGTGAGCTTCTTACCTTTAACGTGAGTTACAAGATGGTCAGCATCACTTCCATCAACACAGAGGTTGGAGTAAAATTCACGTACTAACCTAGGATAGGTTCTTCCAGCAAGCGAAAAGAGTCCAGCCCATTCGTTTTTCGCAATCCATTCACAGAATGGTTGCTCATGTGTTATGAAGCTTGGAGAGAACCATCGACATCTGAGAACCTCATGATTCTTGACACTTGGGTACACCTTAACGAAGAATTTCTCATTCGGCTGCTTGTCCTTCTTCTTCTTCTTTGAAGAGGTTGCGAGGTCAGTTTTAGGGTTCTTGTTTGTAGTTTGGTCATGCTGACCTTGTTGAGGAGGAGACTTAGGGTTTGTGTCGGTGTGGTCGTTGTTGTTACCACCACCGGAAGGATTTTGGGATTTCATCATGATTATGAATTCTTTGAGAGGATTTTCGGATTCAGAGAGAAAGATTTGAATGCCAAGGATTTCGAGTGTAAAGTGTGATAAGTGGGGATACTTCCACTATTTATAGAGGTGCTAATTGATCCTATTCGTTGAACTAGCCGTTAAACCTCGAGATTATCAACCGATAGAGATTCTGGCATTTATGACACGTTCGGCGCATGGGTTTTCTCATTATTTCTTACGTTATCCTAGGTGGCTATTAATGCGTGTGCTAGCATTTAATGTTTTAAATGGGTTTTACTCAGCATTAAGAATATCAAACGTTTGTGATTCTGAGTAGTCAGTTTTACGTAGGATAGTTGTTTGTGGACTTAGTAACTCAGCTTAGGAAAATCACTAAACATGTATGTCTACTCAGCTTAGGGTGATTTCATGTCATTTTTAACTCAGCATGCAACGGTTACTAAATTATCATAAATCACTCAGCATGGTAATCACTCAACATTCAATTTAGCATATAGAATTATTGAAGAGGATTAGACATACCGATAGCTTTCCGTAGTATGTTAAATTGCTCACGAGCCAAGGGCTTCGTAAAGATATCCGCAAGCTGTTCATTTGTTGATACGTAGGTCAGCTTGATCTCACCCTTGAGTACATGATCTCTGATGAAGTGATGCCTTATGCTGACATGCTTCATCCTGCTGTGTTGAATTGGATGCTTAGATAAGTCAATGGCACTCTTGTTGTCACATTTGACTTCTATTGTTTCTGTTTTGACGCTATAATCCTCAAGCTGTTGCTTAATCCATAGGACTTGGGCCACACAGCTTCCAGCAGCAACGTACTCAGCTTCAGTTGTAGACAAGGCCACTGATGACTGCTTTTTACTAAACCACGAAACCAGACAGCTTCCTAGGAATTGACATCCTCCTGAAGTGCTTTTTCGCTCTAGCTTATCTCGTCCATAGTCAGCATCAGTATATCCAATCAGTGTGAAGTCACTTGTATTTGGATACCATAAACCTGCATTAACTGAGCTCTGTAAATATCTTAAAATTCTTTTTACAGCTATTAAGTGAGATTCCCTAGGGTCAGCTTGATATCTTGTGCAATAAGATATTGAGTACTGAATATCAGGTCTACTGGCAGTAAGATAAATTAGAGAGCCTATCATACCTCGATATAACCTGCTGTCTACAGACTTACCTTTTTCATCAGCACAAAGGACAGTGTCAGTACCCATTGGGGTTGATATGCGTTTACATTCCTCCATATCAAATTTCTTTAGCATTTCTTTGGCGTACTTAGACTGACTTATGAAGATGCCATTCTTACCTTGCTTGATTTGAAGTCCAAGGAAGAAGTTGAGTTCGCCCATCATAGACATTTCAAACTCAGTTTGCATCTGTTTACTAAACTCTTTGCACATAGAATCGTCAGTAGCACAAAAAATTATGTCATCTACGTAAATTTGTGCAAGTAGGGTATTTTTACCCTTTTTCTTAATGAGCTTAGGCTCTGGTACCACTTGTTGGTCCCGTGTGATTAGTTCCAAGGAGGGGTTAGGAACTAATGTAACTTTTTTGCTTAATTAATCTTACTGACTTGACAATTTTGGTGAGTTTATTAACTCAGCTTTGGTCAGCTTGGTTGATCTTAATGTAAGACAGCTTTAGTCAGATGCTGACTAAGACTGTTTCACTTGAGAGTTAGGAATTGACACTTTTTGTGGTCAGCTTCCAACTCAGCACTCTAATTTACTGAGTGTCAGTTTTAAACAGTTTACAAGCTGAGTAAATATAACAAGCAACACATGCACGTATATATATATATATATTTAAGAGAGTTAGAAATTACTCAGTATCACTTATCCTGGTTCGGTCTCTCTGCCTACGTCCAGTCCCCAGACTCGTCCGGGCTTTTAGAATCCAATACTGAGCTCTTTAAAGTAGAGCACAAACCGGTTACAAGGCAGTTGAATATGCAAGAGTACCTTCCTCTATTCGTCTACTCAACTCCTACTAAGTGCTACAACCCAGCACCTGGATTTCTCTACCACTAAGTATTTATAACCAAACGCTCAGCTTAACACTCTCAATTCACAATTGATACAACTTGCTCTTTTTGGGATAAAGAACACTTTAGATGATTACAAAACAATCAATCTAGCATTTACACAGGAATAGAAAGTTGGTGTAAGATTTCTTTTAGAAAGTTGGTGTAAGATTTCTTTCTTGTTTTTGAGTGCTTTGAACTTGTATTTTTCTCTCTTGTAGTTTCTGTGATTTGGCAATGATCCAAGAGGATTGCTGGTCCGTTTATAGTTGAACTTTGAGGATCAAATGATTTGAAATTGATTTGTCCGTTGAATCCAAAACGGCTCTTTTGGGGGACAACCTTTTGGTCAGCTTCAGATGTGCAGGCCAATCATGTTTTCTGATTTCTTCAGATGTCAGGCTTGTCTTCTTTTTACAGACTTTGTCTTCATGCGGCAGTTTATCTTATAGCAACGAACAGTTGACCCATGCATCTCGAAACTTGGCTTTTGCGTAATTCCAAGGCTTCAATTATTGGTGCAGACAGTTGTCGGATTTTTCCTTTAGCTAACAGACCATTCATGCTGTCCTGAAGATCACTCAACTTCACTTCGCTAGTAATTGTCTTTGATTGTCACCAATTCTCAAACTGAGTTTTTATTCACTCAGCTTCCATGGTCAGCTTCGTTCTGTAGGATCTATTTCTGAAGCAGACTTCTTTTATGCTGAGCTTCGTTTCACTCAGCTTCTTTGATCAGCTTCATTCTTAAGCTGTTGTTCAGAAGATGACTTATCTTTTCTTGTGCTGAGTTGCTCTTCACTCAGCTTGTATTGTGTTCTCATGTTGACTTTGTCCTGTCTTAATCTTTATTTCTTTTTGCATTTATATTTATACTCAATATTGAACAAACGGATTAGTACAATTAAATCAAAGCGCTTTAAATTTAATTGTCTCTTAATCATGGATTAAACTTAAATGATCTTGTCAAATCAAAATCTTGTGGAAAGGTGTTTCAACAAGTCTTGTGTGGATGAATTGTTCAGTGTGCTTAGTAACACAGCGTAAGAATAATCACTCAGTATGTATGTCTACTCAGCATGGGGTGATTTCGACTCAACATGCAATGATTACCAATTTAGCACTACCCACTCAGCATGACAATCACTCAACATCAATTTAAACATAAAATTTTAGTTGAGAGGATTAGACATACCAATGGCTTCCCTTAGTATGTTGAACTGCTCACGAGCCAGTGGCTTCGTGAAAATATCTGCATGTTGTTCACCTGTAGGAACGTAGGTCAGCTTGATCTCACCCTTGAGTACATGATCTCTGATGAAGTGATGCCTTATGCTGACATGCTTCATCCTGCTGTGTTGGATTGGATTCTTCGACAAGTCAATGGCACTCTTGTTGTCACATTTGACTTCTATTGTTTCAGTTTTTATTCCATAATCCTCAAGCTGTTGCTTTATCCATAGGACCTGGGCTACACAGCTTCCAACAGCAATGTACTCAGCTTCAGTTGTTGACAAGGCTACTGACGTTTGCTTCTTACTGAACCAAGATACAAGGCAGCTACCAAGGAAGTGACATCCTCCTAAAGTGCTCTTTCGCTCTAGTTTATCTCGTCCATAGTCAGCGGCAGTGTATCCAATGAGTGTGAACTCATTTGTACTAGGATACCATAAACCTGCATTTACTGAGCTCTGCAAATATCTGAAAATTCTTTTTACAGCTATAAGATGAGATTCTCTAGGGTCAGCTTGATATCTAGCGCAGTAACATACTGAGTACTGAATATTTGGTCTACTGGCAGTAAGGTAAAGTAGTGAGCCACTCATACCTCGGTACAGCTTGCTATCTACTGTCTTACCTTTTTCATCAGCGCACAACACAGTGTCAGTACCCATTGGGGTGGATATGGGTTTGCATTCTTCCATATCGAACTTTTTCAACATTTCTTTGGCGTATTTGGACTGACTGATGAAGATGCCATTCTTCCCTTGCTTTATTTGAAGACTGAGGAAGAAGTTGAGTTCACCCATCATGGACATCTCGAACTCAGTTTGCATCTGTTTACTAAATTCTTTGCACATAGATTCGTCAGTGGCACCAAAGATTATATCATCTACATAAATCTGTGCTAATAGGATATTTTTACCCTTTTTCTTAATGAACAGAGTTGTATCAGCTTTGCCTCTAACATAATTCCTAGTCAGCAAGAAGCTGGTCAACCTCTCATACCAAGCACGTGGTGCTTGTTTTAGGCCGTACAAAGCCTTCTTGAGTTTATAAACGTGGTTAGGAAATTTTGGATCTTCAAAACCAGGAGGCTGACTAACATATACCTCTTCATTTATAAAGCCATTAAGAAACGCACTTCTGACATCCATTTGGTATAATTTAAAGTTCATATAGCTTGCATATGCACATAATATTCTAATAGCTTCTAATTTAGCAACATGGGCAAAGGTTTCTCTATAGTCAATGCCCTATTGCTGACTATAGCCTTGGGCCACTAGTCTAGCTTTGTTTCTGACCACATTGCCTTGCTCATCTAGTTTGTTCATAAAGACCCACTTAGTTCCTATGGTCTTTTGATTCCTAGGTTTAGGCACTAAATCTTATACCTCATTTCTTGTGAATTGATCAAGCTCTTCTTGCATAACGTTGATCCAATATTCATCGTGCTCAGCATCAGCGAAATTCTTTGGCTCATGCATTGAGACGAAGGCAACATTGCTGAGATACTTCCTAAGCTGATCTCTTGTCATCAGCTTATTGTCAGCAACATCCAGAATGGACTTCTCCGAATGTCCTATTAGGATTTTTATTTCTTTGGGCAATGTTGAGTTGTTTGGAACAGGTGTTTCTACAATCTCTGCAGGAATAGATTGGTCAGCAAAGGTTATTTCAATTTCTTGCTTACCTTTGGTCAGCCCTTGTATTGATGACTCAGAGGCTCCATTTTGGTCAGCAGAAGCTGAGCTTGGTTCATCTTCCTTGAGCTGAGTTGACTTTCCTGCAGGGTCAGCTTCATCGAACTCAATATGGACAGACTCTTCTACAACTTGAGTTCGTTTATTATACACCCTATATGCTTTACTGTTAGTTTAGTACCCTAAAAAGATCGCTTCGTCAGCTTTAGCATCGAATTTTGCAAGATTATCTTTTGTGTTGATTATAAAACATTTACACCCAAAGGCACGAAAGTAGCCAATGTTGGGCTTTCGTCCTTTCCAGAGTTCATATGGGGTTTTCTTAAGAATAGGTCTAACTAAAGCCCTATTTAGAATGTAGCATGCTATGTGGACAGCTTCCCCCAGAAATACTTTGGAAGCCTATTTTCACTCAGCATTGTCCTAGCTATTTCGACAATTGTTCTGTTCTTCCTTTCAACAACCCCATTTTGTTGAGGTGTTCTAGGAGGAGAGAAATTGTGGTCAATACCACTGGCTTCACAGAATTCATCAAACTGTTGGTTTTTGAATTCTCCACCATTGTCACTTCTAATATGGGCTACTTTTAGGTCTTTGTCATTTTCAAGTTTCTTCATCAATGTTGTGAACATCTCAAATGTTTCATCCTTGCTACTCAGCAAGATGATCCAAGTGTACCGAGAGAAATCGTCTACAGTGACTAAGGAAAATTTCTTACCTCCCAAGCTGAGTGGCTGGACAGGTCCGAAAAGATCAAAGTGTAGTAATTCCAATGGTCTCTTGGTTGAGACAATATTTTTACTTTGAAATGACTTCTGAGTTTGTTTACCTTGCTGACAAGCATTACACAATTGATCTTTTTCAAATTTAAGTTTGGGCAATCCCTCAACTAGTTGCTTTCTAGCTAATTTGGCAAGAAGGTCCATGCTTACATGACCAAGTCTTCTATGCCATAGCCAGGAGTTATCCTCTTTAGACACTAAGCATATATTTTTAGAAAACTGTTTTTCTAAACTCATCATGTATACATTGTCTACACGAGGGGCAGTTAAAATCAATTCGTTTGTTTTTCCCTCGAGTATTTGACACTGAGTATCATCAAATACAACCTTTCTGCCGCTCTTGCAAAGCTGAGCTACACTCAGCAGATTGTATTTGAGACCTTTAACTAAGGAGACTGACTCAATAGTAGGGTTACCTCCGATAGTACCTGAGCCGACTATCTTACCCTTCTTATTGTCTTCAAAGCTTACACTTCCACCTCGTTTAAGCTCTAGTGTGATGAATTGAGTTTCATCACCAGTCATGTGCCTCGAGCATGCACTGTCTATATACCACAGTTTTGGTTTCTCCACGCATCTCAGGCTCACCTGCATTTTAGACTATTCATCTTTGGGTACCCAATTCTTTTTGGGTCCTCGTTTGTTAGCATAAACATGTGCAAAGTCATATTTTAATTTGTGACGATATACTTTTATAGTGTGGCCACTTTTACCACAGAAGTCACAGTGAATTACCCTTTGAGGGTGATGTTGAGTGTGGTCAGAATTATTGTGCTGAGCATGCCAACATACCTTAGTGGTATGTCATTTCTTTCCGCAGAAGTCACATTGGACAATCCGCTTATTGTACCAACATACTTCTCTTGTGTGCCCCTTTTTCCCACAACAGTCACACTGCGTGAACTGTTTATGCTGACTAGTACTTGAGTACTCAGCATGGGATTTATTTTTATTTGAGCCTTTTACTTGGCTCTATAGGGCAGTGACATCCTTTTTCAGTTTCTTTGAATCAGATTGGACCTCCGAGACAAACTTATGCATAAGTTCTATGTTACTGTGCAAAGTTGAATTGTCTTGGAGAAGATATCGGAGGTCACTAAGCTTGACCTCTTCAATCTCATCACACCGCGTGCTGAGTGCCTTTACTTTATTATTGCACTTTTTAGTTAGCGCATATAAATCACTCAGGGCATTTATCATCTCATTTCTAAGCAAAAGTAAGGATGTTACCTCATTATTGTGTTCCTCCTGGTCAGTTTCATCAGAGAGGTCAGCTTGCTCAGAATAAGTGTGGTCAGCATCATCGGCCATGAAGCATATATTTGCTGTTTCATTTGCATCAGCTTCTGATGAGGTTGACTCATCACTATCACTCCATGTGGCTACCATAGCCTTTCTGATGCCCTTCTTGTCTTTCTTCAGCATGGGACAATTTGACTTGATGTGCCTAGTTTGGTGGCACTCGAAACATGTGACAGGCTTTGAGATGTCCTTCTTATATTTGTTGTCGCTGGGATCAGCTTTGAATTTTCCATTTCTTCTGAATGGCCTTTTGTTGTTCCTATCATTCTTCCTGAACAGCTTCTTCATCTTCCTGGTGAACATTGCCATTTCCTCATCATCAGATGAGTCAGCTTTGGTGGAGTCAGCTTTCATGACAAGTGATTTTTGTTTCTTGTCTTCTGACTTCTCTTTTTCTTCAAAGTTTTTCATTGATATCTCATGAGTCAGCAACGACCCGATCAGCTCATCGTACTTATACGTAGTCAGGTCCTGAGCTTCCTCCACTGCAGTCTTTTTGGCCTGCCAGCTTTTGGGAAGACTTCTCAAGATCTTCTTCACCTGTTCTTCCTCGGTGAAGTTCTTTCCAAGTCTTTTCAGTTCATTTATAATGTTGGTAAATCTAGCGTTCATTCCCGAGATGTCCTCATTATCATTCATCTCGAACAACTCGTATAATCTCATATGCTGATTTACTTTTGATTCCTTGACCTTGCTTGTGCCTTCGTAGGTTACTTCAAGCTTTTTCTAAATCTCCTGTGCTGACTCGCAACCTGAAATATTATTGTATTATGCAGCATCTAAAGCACAGTGAAGCATATTGATAGCCGAAACATTGTTTTGAAGTTTTCTAAGGTCATCTTATGACCACTCATCTTCACTCTTAACAACTTTCTCATTGTTAACAGTTTTATATGGCACGTATGGGCCTTGAACTATTGCAATCCATGCACTCATGTTTGTGGCTTGAATAAAGTTTTTCATCCTATTCTTCCAGAATGTATAATTAGATCCAAAGAATAGGGGAGGCCGACTGATTGATAATCCCTCAGGGAGTATCTGTGTTGTTTGGTTCCCGGGAAGGAAACGAGTGCTGTTCTCAGCCATTTATCGGGATCAGCTCAAGATAGTTATATCTTTGAGTAGTGAGCTTAGGCAATGATACCATTTGTTGGTACCGTGTGATTAGTTCCAAGGGGGGGGGGGGTAGGAACTAATGTAACTTTTTCGTTAATTAATCTTGCTAACTTGATAATTTTAGTGAGTTTATTAACCCAGCTTTGGTCAGCTTGGCCGATCTTAGTGTAAGACAGCTTTAGTCAGATGTTGACTAAGACTTTTTCACTTGTGAGTTGGGAATTGACACTTTTGTGGTCAGCTTCCAACTCAGTACTCTAATTTACTCAGTGTCAGCTTTAAACAGTTTATATGCTGAGTAAATATAACAAGCAACACAAGCACACACACACACACACACACACATATATATATATATATATATATATATATATATATATATATATATATATATATATATATATATATATTAAGAGAGTTAGAAATTACTCAGTATGACTTATCCTGGTTCGTCCTCTTCGCCTACGTCTAGTCCCCAGACTCCTCCGGGCTTTTAGAATCCAATACTGAGCTCTTTAAAGGTAGAGCACAAACCCTTTAAAAGCAATTGAGTATGCAAGAGTACCGTCCTCTATTCGTCTACTCAATCCTACTGAATGCTATAACCGAACACTCAGATTTTCTCTACCACTGAGTACAAAAATCGAGTACTCAGATTGACTCTCTCAATCTTTACAATTGATACAAAAACTGTTCTTTCTAGAAGAAGAACACTTTAGATGAACACAAATTCACTCTAGCTTTTACACAGAATATGAAAGTTGGTGTAAGATCTCTCTTTTGTATTTGTGTGCTTTGGCTTTAGCTCTTTTTTGGCTTTCTATGATCGGCTGTCTATTGTGCTTGTGTATCTTATCCAAGAGTGATCTTCGTCCTTTTATAGTTGAGATCAGAGGTTCAAATGATTTGAATTTGGATCTTTCCGTTGAATCCAAATGGCTCTATCTTCAGACAACGTTCTGGCCAGCTTCAGTGTGCAGGCCAATCTTGTCGTCTGAATCAGGCAGATGTCAGGCTTGTCTTTTTCTGCAGGTTTGTCTTCTAGTGGTAGTTTGTCTTTTAGCAAACGGCCAGTTGACCCATATCTCTCGAAATCGTTACCTTGCAAGATTCTGAGATTTCTATTATTGGTGCAAACAGATGTCAGAATTTGTCTATTAGTAAACGGACAAATCATGCTGTCCTGAAGAACACTCAGCTTGACTCTGTCGTGGCTTCTTGTTATTTCTTTCTGAGTTGCCTTTACTCAGCTTCCGTGGTTAGCTTGGTCTGCAGGCCTTATTTGTATAGAAGACTTTATTCTTTTGATACTGAGTTGCGTTCCACTCAGATTCTTTATCTAGCTTTATCTTCAGACTTCTGTTCTGAAGGTGACTTATCTTCTACGATGCTGAGTTGCTCTTTACTCAGCTCGTGCTATGCTGTTTGTGCTAACTGTGTCATGTCTTACTTTTTATTTCTATTTACATCTATATTTATACTCAACATTGAACAAACATATTAGTACAATTAAATCAAAGCACTTAAATTTAATTGCCTCCTAATCATGGATTAATTTAAATAATTTTGTCAAATCAAAATCATATGGAAAGGTGTTTCAACAATAACTAGCTATATTGCAGGTAAGCCTGAGGTGTGCTGAGAAGTAAAAAATGTGGTACATTGACAGCGCATGCTCGAGGCATATGACTGGTGATGAAACTCAGTTCATCACACTTGTGCGTAAACGAGGTGGAAGCGTAAGTTTCGGAGACAACAAAAAGAGTAAGATAGTAGGCTCAGGAACCGTTGGTGGTAATCCTACTATTGAGTCAGTCTCCCTAGTCAGTGGACCTAAATATAACTTACTCAGCGTAGCTCAGCTATGTGATAACGGGAGAAAATTTATATTTGATAACACTGGATGTAAAATACTCGAGGGAAAAACAAATGAATTGATTTTAACTGCCCCTCGTATTGATAATGTCTTTATGCTGAATTTGGAAAAGAAATTTTCGAAAAATGTATGCTTAGTGTCAAAGGAAGAAAATTCCTGGCTATGGCACAGGAGACTTGGTCATGTAAGCATGGACCTCCTGGCCAAATTAGCAAGAAAGCAATTAGTTGAGGGACTGCCAGAACTTAAGTTCGAAAAGGATCAATTATGCAATGCTTGTTAGGCTGGAAAACAAACTAAAACATCTTTTCATAGTAAAAACATTGTCTCAACCAAGCATCCACTTGAGTTGCTACATTTGGATCTCTTCAGACTAGTCCAGCTGCTGGGCTTGGGTGGTAGGAGATTTTCCTTGGTCATTGTAGATGACTTTTCTCGGTACACTTGGATCATCTTGCTGAGTAGCAAGGATGAAACCTTTGAGACGTTTTCAACATTAGTAAGAAAACTGGAAAATGATAAAGACCTAAACTTAGCTCACATCCGAAGTGATAATGGTGGAGAATTCAAAAACCAACAGTTTGTTGAATTCTGTGAAGCCAGCGGCATTGACCATAATTTTTCTGCTCCTAGAACGTTGATAGGGGTCAAAAACCCCTATCTTTGGGTACGGTTTTAGGACGGTTTTTAGAGTAATTTGGTTAATAAGCGAGCAATTTTCACATTTAAATGCTTTTGAGTGAGTTAGTTAGAAATTGGGAACGTTCTATTTACTTTTCGTCGTTTAGGCTCGTTTTGTGATCAATTTAGGCAAATACGGCCGGAATAACATGCATATTAGAATTCTGTTATCTTTTGAAGCTAATTGGTCCGTCAAAAGTCGCACCAAACGAAGCGTTTGCTCAAAATAAGCGATTGACGGATCAATTTGGCTTTTGGACTAATGTTTCCTGGAGTTTTTATGCGTGTGCAGGTGTAAGTTCGGACGAAAAAGGGTATAGAAGTCATCCGGCATGGATCGAGCGCGTTTCGGGCGAAAACGCTCGGTAAGCAGGACCCCCCGGCAGCCGCTCGGCGAATTGAGCATAGGCACGCAGCCCGGGCAGCAGCCCAGGCACTGCCCAGGCACTGCCTAGGCAGTGTGCCTGCTCGCCGAGCAGGCACCCAGGGGCCTGCTCGCCGAGCAGAGGCTGCTCGTCGCAATTCTGCTCGGCGAGCAGACCTGCGGGAATTGGTCAAAAAGACCAATTCTGCCCCCACGAAGCCACGTTCGGCCCCACATCTTCCTACACCAATAAGGACACGAAATTAGGTCAAAACGAGACCCGAGACGCGGCTATAAATAGGAATTTCCAATTGTAAATTAGATATCTTTTACTTTTGTAATTAGCTTAGCTTCCACCTTGAGAAATCCTCTCCACCTCCTCCATAACCTTCAAACCTCCATTGAAGACACCTCCGAAGCTCCGTTCACCGAGGATTACTCAAGCTCCATCCTTAAATCCTAGAAAGACGCCTGCATTGGTAGACAGGTTCCCTGAAAGGGATTTTTCTTCTTTTATATTCTGTCTAGCCTCTGATACATGCTATGAATTCTAGGTTTATTGTAACTTCGTGACAATTCCTTCATCTTTGATATATAATATAGATTTTGTTTATTCAACTGTTTTGATGTTTTAATCTTTGTCTTACGCTTTGTCTGATTGGTTTAACTCATTCGATAATCCCAAAATTAGGTTGGCACATATTGCGAGCTGAATCTGACCTAGTCAGTGCCTATAGGATTGACGACCCTATAGAAGATTAAGCCCAAATTACTGAGCCTTAGAGCTAGTTTCGGCCTTACAAGGGAATCACGAACTAGGGACTTTAGGAGGATAGGTCGGGTTAATCGCCTTGGACATAAGCGACTTAGTTTCAATTCAATTGCTTAAACACTCTATCATTGTTATCATCGTATTCCTTCATGTTCATTCAGTTAATTGCTTTGGTAAAAGATCAATTAGGGGTAGAGTAATTTAGTTAGGCTTAGAATAACTTAGCTAGAATTAGATAACTTAATTAGAATTAGTGTAATTCAACCTAGGAGTAGATTAATTAAACAAAACCAAACTCAAAACCCCCTAAGCCTAGATAACATTCGAGATCGAGTAGCTTGATACTTGCAGAAATAAATCCTGTGGACGATAACCTGGACTTAAACCCAGAAATTTATTACTTGATAACGACGGAGTACACTTATCCCTCAGATCGGGTTCTTCACGGAATCCGCATCAAGTTTTTGGCGCCGTTGCCGGGGATTTATTTCTTCTGCAATATCGAACCAAAGGTCGACTTGTTAGTTTAGGCATTCTTTTGTAAATATCCTTTGTTTATATCGTTTATATCTGCTTATGTATAATTCTTTATAACTTTTGTAGTTGTTCATATCTTTTGTATTCTGTCCATAACTATATACTTTTTACTTATCAACTTTTGTGCTAGAATTTCACTTTTTCTCAGCGTTCTCTGATCAATGAATTGGCAAGAAAGAGTCGAGTGGCAAGCTCAAAAGTTTACTATCCCATCAAGACGATACATTCATGCCCTGGAGAATGAGGCTCCCAATCCCTCCATGGCCGAGTTAAATAAGAAAATGGATATCTTGATGGCGAAACTGAGCCTCAACACCAATGAGAGTGTAAGTTTTGTGGGTAATCACCAAAGGTACAATTCTAACCCCAATTCTTATATCTTTTATGATAATAATTGGAGGAGACCTCAACACTCAAATCTGTCCTACGGGAATCCTAACATGTTGAGGCCTCCAAATAGGTTTGTTAATGAGCACAGGGAAAACGAATTGGGAATGTTCCCTTACGAACAAGCAAGCCAAGTTCCTCCACAACCCTCTAGCTCACGAGATGAGGTGCTGTCCCTTTTGAAAGGAATATCAGCCCGACTTACAATCAACGAGGAGGTTTGCAAGGACTTGAGCAACCAATTGGCTCAAATAAACCATGAGATGCAAGAGCAATCCCGAGATGCTTTCCCAGGCATAAAGGAAAACATAGAAATCCCAAAAAGGGAATCAGCTCAAGCCATCTCCTTGAGGAATCACAAAAAGGTAGAACCAAGTCCACTATCACATGCATCACTCGAGGTAAGTGAGGAACCGGAAGCGGTAAGCAACCCCGGTTCAAAATCTGAATTTCTAAATCATGTGATAGAGATAAAAGATCAAATCAAAATTTGTGTATCTCAACTACCTCTTCCTCAAAAATTAGAAAAGTTTAGGTTTGCTTCATGCTCGGAAGTTTTCATTCTCTTCGACCTACCAAGAGAATCCAAAAGGGAGCAAACCAAACTTTTTCATAATATGTTCAAATTCGGCCTCCTACTTTCATTAAACTTATTAGAGGATCTTAATCCGTTTTGTAGGTACGGGTTATTTGTTAAGGAGTTCGAGTTCCTAACCCGAGTAGAAGCATACACTTAGGCGGGAATTCTAAGTCGAGCTCACCGACTATAACGTAGCGCTTCTTGGGAGGCAACCCAAGTTTTAATAAAACTTTTCAGGTTTGTTTTATTTAGATTATACATTGATCTTTTAGTTTAGTCTTTTTAGTTTTCTTTTACGTTTTTTTTAAAGTGTTCGTTTAAAAAAATAAAAAAAAATAATAAGAAAAAATAAATAAATAAATAATTAAATAAATAAATATTTTTTTTAGTTGTTTAGTTTTATTTTTATTTTTATTATTTTAAAGTTTTCAGGTTCAAAATAAAATTTTAAAAAAAAAAAAAAAATGGCCCCAGGAGGCCCAGCTCGCCGAGCTGGGCACTGCCGCCCAGCTCGGCGAGCAGGGCCCTGCTCGGCGAGCAGGGCCCTGCTCGCCGCGCGCTGGGCACTGCGCCCAGCCCGCCGTTGGGCACTGCTGCCTAGCGGCGGTGCTCGGCCGCGATTAAGGAATTTTTTTTTTTCGAGATTTTTTTTAAAAAATCCCGAACGAAGCTGAAATAAAAAAAAAAAAAAATTGCCACCGCAAATCGTCAAGCTTTTGCGATTGCGATAAAATCCGTAAGTTTTCTTCTCCACCCTAACTTTTTACACTCGTACTTCATGATTTATGATGCAATGTTGGAACTTATTGCATAATTTTAGTGTGAGGAGGAGGGGTAGACAAACTTACAAAAATTGTATAAATTTTTAATTTTTGTTGCGTCGTGTCTAGTTTAGGTTTGTGTTTTGGTGTTTTATTTTTGTTTTATTTATGTTTTTGCATGATTAGGACCTAAAACCGTGAACCTCCTTCAAATCTAAACTTCGTTATTTATCTTTGAGGGCTGAGAACCGAATCTAAAATTGCATGACAACTAGTTTAGGCGTAGGACACAACTCTTGTATCTGTAAAAGCATGAGCTACAGTTTGCATTTAGACCCTACTTTTGAAGAAATGCTAAAATCATTACTTAGGTAGATAACTTAAGAATTGAAGGCATGTGATATTAAACTTGAGTTTGGGGAAAACTAGTAAACACAAAATTGAAACCCAAAGAATTGCGAGCTGAATTTGAGCCTAAGAGCGAACATCAAAAAGCTCTTTTTCTTGACATTTTTGTGTGAATGCTTTGACTTGTGGAAGATTACAGATTTTGCACCTAATACTGTGTTGAACCTACATGCAATGATTTGAGATGATAAACGATGAATCAGCCTCATTAGAATTAACCCTTTTCTTTACCTTATTTTTTTCTTTTTCATCCACTCTAGGAAGCCCCTTTGAGCCGACATTTTTGTAGTTTGTAGATTTTTCTTTCGTTCTAACCCGTTTTTGCGAACCACAACTTGGTTCGCTACTTAACCGTCGTTTTTGCAAAGCTCGAACTGAGCCTTTATTTTCTTCTAGCGCTTTATCTTTGTTTATGGCATTACAGTAGCAAGCCAAAAGGCTAAGAAGTGAATGAGCATCACTATCCCAAAAAGAAAAAAAAGGGGAGAGAAAAACAGAAAAAAAAGAGACGAACAAAAGGGAAAACAAAACTTCATTCCCCAGTTCCTAAAAATAAAAAACGTCTCAAGAAAATATCCGAAAAGAAAAAAAAAATAAGGGATGAATAAAGAGCTCAGTCACTTCATATTCGCTAAGGCCATTTTAACTTTGTTTTTTTGTAGCGCTAGAACTTTTAACCCTTGTTGTACCTTTAACCCTCTAACCACATTACAACCCCAATTAGAGGCTGTTTTTGATATCATCGGAGTCATATAGCATAATAGAGGAACTCGGATGAACGTGCAAAATCAACGTAATCCTAAGCAAGAACATAAGCCGAGAGCAAACACCTTAGCCACCAAAAAAATTGTGTGAATGAGTGAACTACCTATGGTGAGGTGTTTTACTTAGCGATCCCCTCAAGCTCGTCTAATTGAACATGTGTCCTTTTTGCTTAAAACTATGACCTATTGTAATTGAAATGCGGCTTTTGGATATCGTGTCTCTACTTTGTATTTCCGAAAGCATGTAATTACAGATGCTCGAAATTGTGTCAAGCACCTAGTCAAACTGGAAAGTTTTCTAGCTTGCTTGTGATGGCGGGTTTAGTTTTTTAGTTTACTTGGGGACAAGTAAAGTTTTAAGTGCGAGGAGGTTTGATAGGGGTCAAAAACCCCTATCTTTGGGTACGGTTTTAGGATGGTTTTTAGAGTAATTTGGTTAATAAGCGAGCAATTCTCGCATTTAAATGCTTTTGTGTGAGTTAGTTAGAAATTGGGAACGTTCTATTTACTTTTCGTCGTTTAGGCTCGTTTTGTGATCAATTTAGGCAAATACGGCCGGAATAACATGCATATTAGAATTCCGTTATCTTTTGAAGCTAATTGGTCCGTCAAAAGTCGCACCAAACGAAGCGTTTGCTCAAAATAAGCGATTGACGGATCAATTTGGCTTTTGGACTAATGTTTCCTGGAGTTTTTATGCGTGTGCAGGTGTAAGTTCGGACGAAAAAGGGTATAGAAGTCATCCGGCACGGATCGAGCGCGTTTCGGGCGAAAACGCTCGGTAAGCAGGACCCCCCGGCAGCCGCTCGGCGAATTGAGCATCGGCACGCAGCCCGGGCAGCAGCCCAGGCACCGCCCAGGCACTGCCCAGGCACTGCCCAGGCACTGTGCCTACTCGCCGAGCAGAGGCTGCTCGTCGCAATTCTGCTCGGCGAGCAGCCTTTCCTGCTCGGCGAGCAGACCTGCGGGAATTGGTCAAAAAGACCAATTCCGCCCCCACGAAGCCACGTTCGGCCCCACATCTTCCTACACCAACAAGGACACGAAATTAGGTCAAAACGAGACCCGAGACGCGGCTATAAATAGGAATTTCCAATTGTAAATTAGATATCTTTTACTTTTGTAATTAGCTTAGCTTCCACCTTGAGAAATCCTCTCCACCTCCTCCATAACCTTCAAACCTCCATTGAAGACACCTCCGAAGCTCCGTTCACCGAGGATTACTCAAGCTCCATCCTTAAATCCTAGAAAGACGCCTGCATTGGTAGACAGGTTCCCTGAAAGGGATTTTTCTTCTTTTATATTCTGTCTAGCCTCTGATACATGCTATGAATTCTAGGTTTATTGTAACTTCGTGACAATTCCTTCATCTTTGATATATAATATAGATTTTGTTTATTCAACTGTTTTGATGTTTTAATCTTTGTCTTACGCTTTGTCTGATTGGTTTAACTCATTCGATAATCCCAAAATTAGGTTGGCACATATTGCGAGCTGAATCTGACCTAGTCAGTGCCTATAGGATTGACGACCCTATAGAAGATTAAGCCCAAATTACTGAGCCTTAGAGCTAGTTTCGGCCTTACAAGGGAATCACGAACTAGGGACTTTAGGAGGATAGGTCGGGTTAATCGCCTTGGACATAAGCGACTTAGTTTCAATTCAATTGCTTAAACACTCTATCATTGTTATCATCGTATTCCTTCATGTTCATTCAGTTAATTGCTTTGGTAAAAGATCAATTAGAGGTAGAGTAATTTAGTTAGGCTTAGAATAACTTAGCTAGAATTAGATAACTTAATTAGAATTAGTGTAATTCAACCTAGGAGTAGATTAATTAAACAAAACCAAACTCAAAACCCCCTAAGCCTAGATAACATTCGAGATCGAGTAGCTTGATACTTGCAGAAATAAATCCTGTGGACGATAACCTGGACTTAAACCCAGAAATTTATTACTTGATAACGACGGGGTACACTTATCCCTCAGATCGGGTTCTTCACGGAATCCGCATCAAACGCCTCAACAGAATGGGGTAGTTGAAAGGAAAAACAGAACCTTGGTTGAAATAGCCAGGACAATGCTGAGTGAGCATAGGCTTCCAAAGTACTTTTGGGGAGAAGCTGTCAACACAACTTGCTACATACTTAATAGGGCTCTAGTCAGACTCATATTAAAGAAGACTCCCTACGAACTTTGGAAAGGATGAAAACCCAACATTGGATACTTTCGTGCTTTCGACTGTAAATGTTTTATTCTAAATACTAAAGACAGCCTTGCTAAGTTTGATTCAAAAGCTGATGAAGCTATCTTTCTAGGCTACTCAACAAACAACAAAGCATATAGAGTTTTCAATAAACGAACTCAGGTCTTAGAAGAGTTAGTACACGTTGAGTTCGATGAAACTAACCCTGTAGGAAAAGACAAGCAGCTGACTGAGGATGATCCATACTCAGCACCCGCTGACCAAGAAACAGCCACTGAGTCACTACCTCAAGGGCTGACCAAAGGTAAAAGCGAAACTCAAATTGTTTTTACTGACCAATCTATACCTGCAGAGATTGTTGAAACACAACCAGCTCAAGACATCACTCTACCAAAAGAGATCAGAATACCAAGAGGACACTTAGAGAGTGCCATTTTTGATGCTGCTGAAAACACCCTGATGACAAGAAATCAACTCAGGAGATACCTCAGCAACGTAGCATTCGTCTCAGTTCAGGAACCAAAGAACTTCTCTGAAGCTGAGCATGATGAGTTCTGGATGAGTGCAATGCAAGAAGAACTTGATCAGTTCAGAAGAAATGAAGTGTGGGACTTAGTGCCAAATCCAAGAAGCCAGAAGTCCATAGGAACAAGATGGGTCTTCCGCAACAAACTAGATGAACAAGGGAACGTGGTCAGGAACAAAGCAAGACTTGTAGCTCAGGGCTATAGTCAGCAAGAAGGTATTGACTACGGTGAGACCTTCGCCCCAGTGGCAAGGCTAGAGGCTATAAGAATTTTATGTGCATATGCAAGTTATATGAACTTTAAATTATTTCAAATGGATGTTAAGAGTGCATTCCATAATGGAGTTATAAACGAGGAAGTCTATGTTGGTCCCTGGTAATTAGTTCCAAGGGGGGGGGGGGGTTAGGAACTAATATAACTTTTTCGCGTTTTAATTAAGCTGACTGTATGTTATTTTGAGAGTTTATTAACTCTGCCTTTGGTCAGCTTGGTGAGATATATCACAGGACATCTTTGGTCAGATGTTGACCAAAGTTGTTTCCTTGAGAGTTAGGAATTGACACTCTTGGAGGTCAGCTTCTAACTCAGCACCACTTACTTACTCAGGATCATCTTAGGCAATTTATATGCTGAGTAAATAAAGCAAACAACACATGCAGTTATAAGAGAGAGTTTAGAAATTACTCAGTATCACTTATCCTGGTTCGGCCTCTATGCCTACGTCCAGTCCCCAGAGTCCTCCGGGCTTTTTGAATCCAATACTAAGCTCTTTAAAGGTAGAGCACAAACCAATTACAAGGCAGTTGAATATGCAAGAGTACCTTCCTCTATTCGTCTACTCAACTCCTACTAAGTGCTACAACCCAGCACCTAGATTTCTCTACCACTGAAATGCTTACAGCCAAGCACTCAGCTTTACACTCTCAATATTCCTATTGATCACAGACTTGTTCATTTTTGAACTAAAGAACACTTTAGATGATTACAAATCAATCTAGCATTTACACATAGAATAGAAAAGTTGGTGTAAGATCCTTTTTGTATTTGAGTGCTTTTGAAACTTTCTCACTTGTATTTTTCTTTCAATACTTCAGTGTATGTCATCCAAGTTTTTCGATTGTCCTTTTATAGAAGGAAATCTGTAGATTTGATCGTTTTGAAATGTCTTAACCGTTAACATCAAAACGGCTCTTTTGGGGAACAATTTCTGGACAGCTTCAGACTGCACCGCCATTCCCTTTCTCTGTTTTCTTCAGGCGTCAGGTTTGTCTTCTAGTCGTCTGGTTTGTCTTTTTGTGCCAGTTGTCTGTTTCCAATAATCCAACGTCCCATGACTCTTGGAATTAGTCTTTTAGGTGTCTTCGAGGTTCCAATTATTGGTGCAGGAGATCGGCAGACTTTGTCTTTTAGTGAACGGATCCTTTATGCTGTCCTGACTGTCACTGAGCTTCGTTTGTCCTCTTCGAGTATTCATCGTTCATGCTGAGTTCCTTCTAGGTCAGCTCCGTTTTGTTTAACCGCTCCTGAAGAAGCCTTCAACTTTAGTCAGCTTCGTTTTGCTTCTGAATTATACTCCACTCAGCTCTTATTCTGTCATGCTGAGTTCCGTTCTACTCAGCTTCGTTTGTGCTGACTTTTGTCCTGTGTTTACTTTATATATTTTTGCACTCAATATTTAACAAACATATTAGTACTATTAAATCAAAACATCTAAATTTAATTGCCTCTTAACCATGGATGATTTTGTCACTTCAAAATCTTATGGAAAAGGTGTTTCAACAAACTCCCCCATTTTGATGTTGGCAAAATACATAATTACGGAACTCAGTTATAAGTTGCCCCATGATTGATATTTTTGATATGACTCCCCCGTAAGGGTTGCATTCATTTTGTCTTAACTTTATTCTAAACCTTCCAAGATCTCATTTAATTAGATTTAAGACATTTGTGTGTACTGACTCAGTTTTGGAAGGATGTTGTCTCTCAGTTTAGTTTTAGTGTTAATGTTTTTAACCTTTTTGATTCGTCAACCTTGATTAGTCAGATCAGGAAGAAAACTGATACTTGTGATATTGGATTTAAACAACAACAACAAAAAACAAACATATTAACCTAAACAGTATACAACTAAGTATTCAAAGACAGGAAACGGGATATGAAGCTAAGTCTCTAGACACTGACTAGCTATTTTTACTTCTTCTTTCTTTGAGCTGAGGGATCAACATGAGCAATGCCTTTTCCTTTGCTTCCAGACGCAGTACCTGCAGGCTGAGGTTGAGTTCCTCCTTGACTTGTCTCCCCCGTTTTTCCATCATCGGGTTTGTAGAGGAAGGTTTCATTCCGTGCGGCGGAGGAGAGATACTGAGAGTAGCGCTGGAGCCTTTTGGTGCTTTCACCCAAGCCATCAATGACTGGCACACTATCGTCCTGGATATGCCGAGGAACCCTAAGAGATCTGCTGATCATACTGAGGAGGCATTCATGAGATTTGCTCAGGCAGGTGAGGGAGCTTGTGATCTGACCAAAAGCTTGATGAAGCAGTTTTAGCAGAGCAGAATCATAAAACATGCGCTGGCCATTGTTGATGCGCATTGCCTTCATGATAGCTTGTGAAAAGCTCATGAGTTCAGTGTTGGAGATGGGATCAACATCCATTTGGGCTCAGTCAATGTTGAGTAGTCTGACTGCCTCACTCAATTGGTCAATAGTACACTTAGAAGAGGAGGATACTATATCACGTGTACTGGTCAGCTCAGTATGAAGTTGGGTGAAACATTTTTAAAGTTCGGCAAAGGTGGCAAACTCAGCATTACCGGGTGGACTTAATTTGGTCAGCTCAGTATTCAATTTGGAGAAACAGTCTTGCAATTCAGTAGACGTAATAGATTCAGGATTGGCAGGTGCTCTCGAGGTGGTCAGTTCCGCTGCTAGCTTAACAAAGTAGCTTTAAAGCTCAGTGGAAGTGACATACCCTGGATTGATTTCTGACAGTTGGTGAATTTTTCCTTCAAGCGAATCCATATGGGTGGCCATTGTAAGCACTAGTTCAGTCAGTTTTGCAATTTGTTCTTGATTTGGTTGCTGAGTTTGAACCGCAGTGATAACGCTAACTAGATCCTTAAGCCCTCGAAGTTCATTCTGAAGCTGAGTAATACCTGTCAGGTGAGAGGACTCAACTTGAGTAGATTGGTGACCATCAGCTTGAGTAGTATGGAAATCTTGAAGCAAGGACTGAGTAGAAGCAATGACCCGTCGGCCAGACTCAGTAGCATTCAAGTATGCAAACTTAGCAGCATTGGACTCAGAGGCTGGTACAAAATTTGATGGTGGTGGAGGAGTTGGTTCTCTGCCAGATTGAGTACCTTGATTGGTACCTGGACTTTGATGGGTTTCTTGAGCTGAATCATCAACATGTTGTGTTGGGGGTGGAACTTGATTAGATAAGTTAATCCGCTCAGCTTGAAGTGGTGAAGTGGAGACAGGAAGTGTGCTACCTTGAGCATCTTGGATTGGATCTGTAGGGTTTTTGGCTTGTTCCTCATCCTGAGTAACATAGGCTTGTTTTTCCACTGGATCTTCTGGTGGTGACTCAGTTTCATTGGAGAAGTACTGGAACTGGATTGTAGAGAGGTCAGTTTCAGGCTCATCAATGGGAAAGTCGTCCATGAGATCAATTTGCTTTTGTGCTTTCTTTTTGAGTCTTCGCTGTGTCTCAGCTCTTGGCGGTGAATGGTCAGTTCGAATACCTTCACTGGACTCAGTAGCAACTGTCTCCTCTTCTACAGGTTGCTCAAAAGGTCCCTCAACAGCATTACTTTCTTTCTTTCTCTGCTCAGTATCATCCTGAGGTTCTTCAACATTGGGACATTCTTCCTGCTCAGTATTAACTTCTTGGTGTTCAACATGTTGCTCAGTCTCTTCCACAACTTCCTTTTCTTGGTCAGTTCCATGACCTTCAGGTTGAGTAGAGGCTAGTGGGACAGCTTCTACTATCTTTAAGGAGTTACCCTTTTTCTTCTTCTTTAAAGGGGTTTCTGGAGTTTCTTCGTCCTTATCCTCAGGCTTTTCTTGCCTCTTTCTTTTCTCAGCTTGCTCCTTAGCCTTGTCAGCTTTAGCTTTTTCTCTTGATGAAAGCCTTACTTTCTTTGGGACAACATGAATGTCTTTGGAGCAGGTTTCTACAGCCTTCCTCTTCTTCCTTCTCTCAGGCTGAGCTGTCTCAGGTGACTCATCATGAGCCTCAACATCTTTTGCAGGCTCAACTTCAGGCTCAATTTCTTGTTGCTCAGCTTCTTCATCTTCCTCAGCATCTCCAGCTCCTTCATATCCCTTCAAGGGTTGATTATACAATAGTCCATCCAGTAGGACTGCAGTGATTTCACTTCCCAATGTGCTTGTTTCATTCACCGTCTCTATTTGCTTATCCTGTATAATTTTTGTAATGAGTGAGCCCAAGCGGAGTTTCTTACCACTTCGTTGAAACGCTCCAACTAGAAAGACGGGAAGATTGAACGGAGTGTAGGTCAACATGTGCCAGATGAAGCACTGTTCGAAGTTTGATGGGGATGAAGCTGAGCTGAGTTTGGGGAAGATAAAGTTGGTCAGCATGAAGTGGACCATCTTTTGTTCTTTACCCATACAGGTGCTGGGTATTTCCCCCTTATGATCTTTGGGTTTACAGAACCCCTTTAGCTTCTCAGTTGTGGCTTTTGGTATTTTCTCCTTTGTCGTTCTAAATTGAATTCCTTCATCTGGTAAATCTAGCAATGTGGCTAGATAGGCAGGGGTTACAACGATTTTCTGACCTTTAACAGTGGTCTCCAAATAGTCACAGTCATCTGCATCAACACGTAGATTCGAGTAGAATTCCCGTACTAACCTGGGATATGTTGTTCCTGAAAGAGAGAAGAGACCTTTCCACTTGTTCTTCTCGATCCATTCACAGAATGGTTTCTCAGACGAGACAAAACTTGAAGAAAACCATCGGCATTTTAAAACCTCCAGATTGTTGACCTTTGAATGTACCTTGATCATTTTCCTTTCTATTTCCGTTGAAGGACCCGCGTGGTCAGTGGGTTTGTCTGTGGTTTGAGTTTTAGGGTTTTTGTTTTTGCTGGAAGCCATTTTTGAAGGTTTTGAAGTTCTTAGGAGAGAAAGAAGTTTGATTTTCAGGAGATTACAGGCGTAAGGAATGAAGAGTGGGGATTCTTCCACTTTTTATATAAATTTACGGCGGTCCTTAATCATTAACTAGCCGTTTTTACCTAGGGACATTCAACCGACAAAAATTCTGTCAATTATGACATCTTCGGCGCATGGGATTTGCCATTAATGTGCGTCTTCCCAAGGTGCCAGAGGTTACACGTGTAGGTTCTCTTTACGCGAGTGGGTTTTTACTAGGTTTTGCTAGAATTCGAAGAATCCACGATATTGATTGCCTAACTTTTGTGAAGATAATTTCTCTATCACTAATTTACTCAACATACGTTACTCACTCAGCATGTGTATTTACTCAATATAGAGTGATTACTCAATATGTTTATCTACTCAGCATAGGATGTTTACTCAGCTTTTATGCCTACTCAGTATCATCACTCAATATATATGTCAATTCAGCATAGGGTGGCTTTTTCATTTTCAAGTTTAGTAAGGAGCTGATATTTTACTCAACATGGCATTTGCACAATTATTCAAAGTTCCACTCATATGACAATTATTTAATACAGACTTAGTTAGAGTGGATTTGACATACCAATTGCTTCCCTTAGTGTGTTGAATTGTTCTCGTGCCAAGGGCTTTGTGAAGATATCTGCAAGCTGATCATTTGTTGGCACGTAGGTCAGCTTGATCTCATCTTTTAGTACATGATCTCTGATGAAGTGATGCCTTATGCTAACATGCTTCATCCTGCTGTGTTGGACTGGATTTTTAGATAGATCAATGGCACTTTTGTTGTCGCATTTGATCTCTATTGTCTTTGTTTTGACTCCGTAATCCTCAAGCTGTTGCTTTATCCATAGGACTTGTGCGACACAGCTTCCAGCAGCCACGTACTCAGCTTCAGTTGTAGACAGAGCTACGGATGATTGCTTCTTGCTGAACCAAGATACTAGACAGCTTCCAAGGAAATGACATCCTCCTGAAGTACTCTTCCGTTCTAGCTTATCTCGTCCATAGTCAGCATCAGTATATCCAATGAGTGTGAAGTCATTTGAGGTTGGATACCATAGACCTGCATCAACTGAGCTTTGCAAGTATCTAAAAATTCTTTTTACAGCAGTTAGATGAGATTCCCTGGGGTCAGCTTGATATCTAGCGCAATAGCATACTGAGTATTGAATGTCTGGTCTATTGGCAGTGAGATAGAGTAAAGAACCTATCATACCTCGATAGAGTTTACTATCAACTAACTTACTCTTCTCATCCTTGCATAGGACAGTATCAGTACCCATGGGGGTTGATATTGGTTTGCAATCTACCATGCTGAATTTCTTTAACATTTCCTTGGTGTACTTAGACTGACTTATAAAGATGCCATTCTTTCATTGCTTGATTTGAAGTCCAAGGAAGAAGTTGAGTTCACCCATCATTGACATTTCGAACTCAGTTTGCATCTGTTGGCTAAATTCTTTGCACAAGGATTCGTCAGTAGCACCAAAAATTATATCATCAACATATATCTGCGCAAGTAGGGTATGTTTACCCTTTTTCTTAATAAACAAGGTTGTGTCAGCTTTTCCCCTGACATAGTTCCTGGTCAGCAGGAAGTTGGTCAACCTCTCATACCAAGCTCTTGGAGCTTGCTTTAGGCCGTACAGGGCCTTTTTGAGTTTATAAACGTGGTTTGGAAAATTTGAATCTTCAAACCCACGAGGTTGGTTAACATATACCTCTTCGTTTATAAAGCCATTAAGAAACACACTTTTTACATCCATTTGGTATAGTTTAAAATTCATGTAACTGGCATAGGCACACAATATACGTATAGCTTCTAATCTAGCAACAGGAGCAAATGTTTCTCCATAGTCTATACCCTCTTGCTGACTATAGCCTTGGGCTACAAGTCGAGCTTTGTTTCTAATCATATTTCCATGCTCATCTAGCTTATTTCTAAAGACCCACTTGGTTCCTATGGGCTTTTGATTCCTAGGTTTAGGTACTAAATCCCATACCTCATTTTTGGTGAATTGGTCAAGCTCTTCTTGCATAGCATTGATCCAATATTCATCTTGCTCAGCATCAGCAAAGTTCTTTGGCTCATGTATTGAGACGAATACAATATTGCTGAGGTATTTCCTAAGTTGATCTCTGGTCATTAATTTGTTGTTGGCGGCATCAAGAATGGTTTGTTCTGTATGTCCTCTTGGGATCTTTATTTCCTTGGGCAGTGTTGAGTCGTTTGGAAGAGGTGTTTCTACAATCTCTACAGGAATAGATTGGTCAGCAAATGATATTTCAATTTCTTGCTTACCTTGAGTCAGTTCCTGTATACATGACACAGAGGCTTCTGGTTGATCAGCGGAAGCTGAGCCTGGTTCATCTTCTTCAGGCTGAGCTGTCTTACCTGTAGGGTCAGTTTCATCGAACTCAACATGTACAGACTCTTCCACAACCTGAGTTCTTTTGTTAAATACTCTATATGCTTTACTGTTTGTTGAGTACCCTAAAAAGATCGCCTCATCAGCTTTAGCATCAAATTTAGCAAGGTTGTCTTTTGTGTTAAGTATAAAGCATTTACACCCAAAGGCACGAAAGTATCCAATGTTGGGCTTTCGACCTTTCCAAAGTTCATATGGGGTTTTCTTAAGTATAGGTCTAACTAGAGCCCTATTCAGTATGTAACATGCCATGTGAACAGCTTCACCCCAGAAGTACTTTGGAAGCCTATTTTCACTCAGCATTGTCCTAGCTATTTCAACAATGGTTCTATTTTTCCTTTCAGTGACCCCATTTTGTTGAGGTGTTCTAGGAGCAGAGAAGTTGTGGTCAATACCACTGGTTTCACAGAATTCATCAAACTGTTGGTTTTTGAATTCTCCACCATTGTCGCTTCTAATGTGAGCTACTCTTAGGTCTTTGTCTAATGTTGACTCATCACTGTCACTCTATGTGGCTACCATAGCCTTTTTGCTTCCCTTCTTCTCTTTCTTGAGGTTGGGACAGCTTGACTTGATGTGCCCTGTTTGATGACACTCAAAACATGTGACAGATTTCGAACTGTCCTTCTTGTACTTGTCACTTGACTCAGCTTTGTACTTATCATTTCTTCTGAATGATCTTTTGCCGTTTCTATCATTTCTCCTGAACAGCTTTTTCATCTTTCTGGTGAACATGGCCAGTTCCTCATCATCAGTTGACTCCGCTTCAGTTGAGTCAGCTTTCATGACAAGGGATTTTTGTTTCTTATCTTCTGATTTTTCTTTCTCTTTGGATTCAAAGTTTTTCATAGAGATTTCATGGGTCAGCAGGGATCCGATCAGCTCATCATACTTGTAGGTAGTCAAGTCTTGGGCTTCTTCTACGGCTGTTTTCTTTGCTTGCCAGCTCTTGGGCAAACTTCTCAGAATTTTCTTCACATGTTCTTCTTCAGTGAAGCTCTTTCCAAGCCTTTTTAGCTCATTTGTAATGTTTGTGAACCTTGCGTTCATCTCTGAGATGTCTTCATTCTCCTTCATCTCAAACAGCTCGTAGAGTCTCATATGTTGATTGACTTTAGACTCCTTAACTTTGCTTGTGCCTTCATAGGTTACTTCAAGCTTCTTCCAAATCTCATGTGCTGACTCACAACCTGAAATCTTATTGTATTCTGCAGCATCTAACGCACAGTGAAGCATGTTTATAGCTGAAGCATTATTTTGTAACTTTATGAGGTCATCCTCTGTCCACTCAGCCTCACTTTTAACAATTTTCTCATCGTTAACTGTTTTGTATGGCACATGTGGACCTTGAACAATTGCAAGCCATGCACTCATGTTTGTGGCTTGAATAAAGTTTTTCATCCTATTCTTCCAGAATGTATAATTTGACCCAAAGAATAGGGGAGGTCTAGTGATTGATAGTCCCTCAGGGAGTATCTGTGTTGTTTGGTTTCCTGGAAGGAACCGAGTGCTATTCTCACCCATTTTTAGGGATCAGCTCAAGATTGTTAAATCTTTGAGTAGTGAGCTTAGGCTCTGATACCACTTGTTGGTCCCTAGTAATTAGTTCCAAGGGGGGGGGGGTTAGGAACTAATATAACTTTTTCGCGTTTTAATTAAGCTGACTGGATGTTATTTTGAGAGTTTATTAACTCTGCCTTTGGTCAGCTTGGTGAGATATATCACAGGACAGCTTTGGTCAGATGTTGACCAAAGTTGTTTCCTTGAGAGTTAGGAATTGACACTCTTGGAGGTCAGCTTCTAACTCAGCACCACTTACTTACTCAGGATCAGCTTAGGCAATTTATATGCTGAGTAAATAAAGCAAACAACACATGCAGTTATAAGAGAGAGTTTAGAAATTACTCAGTATCACTTATCCTGGTTCGGCCTCTCTGCCTACGTCCAGTCCCTAGAGTCCTCCGGGCTTTTTGAATCCAATACTAAGCTCTTTAAAGGTAGAGCACAAACCAATTACAAGGCAGTTGAATATGCAAGAGTACATTCCTCTATTCGTCTACTCAACTCCTACTAAGTGCTACAACCCATCACCTAGATTTCTCTACCACTGAAATGCTTACAGCCAAGCACTCAGCTTTACACTCTCAATATTCCTATTGATCACAGACTTGTTCATTTTTGAACTAAAGAACACTTTAGATGATTACAAATCAATCTAGCATTTACACATAGAATAGAAAAGTTGGTGTAAGATCCTTTTTGTATTTGAGTGCTTTTGAAACTTTCTCACTTGTATTTTTCTTTCAATACTTCAGTGTATGTCATCCAAGTTTTTCGATTGTCCTTTTATAGAAGGAAATCTGTAGATTTGATCATTTTGAAATGTCTTAACCGTTAACATCAAAACGGCTCTTTTAGGGAACAATTTCTGGACAGCTTCAGACTGCACCACCATTCCCTTTCTCTGTTTTCTTCAGGCGTCAGGTTTGTCTTCTAGTCGTCTGGTTTGTCTTTTTGTGCCAGTTGTTTGTTTCCAATAATCCAACGTCCCATGACTCTTGGAATTAGTCTTTTAGGTGTCTTCGAGGTTCCAATTATTGGTGCAGGAGATCGGCAGACTTTGTCTTTTAGTGAACGGATCCTTTATGCTGTCCTGACTGTCACTCAGCTTCGTTTGTCCTCTTCGAGTATTCATCGTTCATGCTGAGTTCCTTCTAGGTCAGCTCCGTTTTGTTTAACCGCTCCTGAAGAAGCCTTCAACTTTAGTCAGCTTCGTTTTGCTTCTGAATTATACTCCACTCAGCTCTTATTCTGTCATGCTGAGTTCCGTTCTACTCAGCTTCGTTTGTGCTGACTTTTGTCCTGTCTTTACTTTATATATTTTTGCACTCAATATTTAACAAACATATTAGTACAATTAAATCAAAGCATCTAAATTTAATTGCCTCTTAACCATGGATGATTTTGTCAAATCAAAATCTTGTGGAAAAGGTGTTTCAACAGTCTATGTTAATCAGCCTCCAGGGTTTGAGGATCCCAAGTTCCCAAACCACGTTTATAAACTCAAAAAGGCTCTGTATGGTCTCAAGCAAGCACCACGTGCTTGGTATGAGAGGCTGACCAGTTTCCTGCTGACTAGAAATTATGTCAGAGGTAAAGCTGATACAACCTTATTCATTAAGAAGAAGGGTAAAGATACCCTACTGGCTCAGATATATGTTGATGACATTATTTTTGGTGCCACTAATGAGTCCATGTGCAAGGAATTTAGTAAGCAGATGCAGACTGAGTTTGAAATGTCAATGATGGGAGAACTCAACTTCTTCCTTGGACTTCAAATCAAACAAGGGAAAAATGGCATCTTCATCAGTTAAACTAAGTATGCTAAGGAGATATTGAAGAAGTATGAACTTGAAAACTGCAAGTCAATATCTACCCCTATGGGCACTGACACTGTCCTCTGCGCTGACGAAAATGGTAAGTCAGTAGACAGCAAACTGTACTGAGGTATGATTGGCTCTCTACTCTACTTAACTGCTAGTAGGCCGGACATTCAGTTCTCAGTATGTTATTGTGCTAGATATCAATCTAACCCTAAGGAATCTCATTACATAGCTGTAAAAAGAATCCTTAGATATTTGCAAGGCTCGGTGAATGCAGGTTTATAGTATCCCAATACTTATGATTTCACACTCATTGGATACACTGACGCTGACTACAGACGAGACAAGCTTGAACGAAAGAGCACCTCAGGAGGATGTCACTTCCTTGGAAGTTGTCTTGTGTCTTGGTTCAGTAAGAAGCAGTCGTCAGTAGCCCTGTCAACCATTGAAGCTGAGTACATTACTGCTAGAAGCTGTGTTGCTCAAGTCCTCTGGATTAAGCAACAGCTAGAAGATTATGGCGTTCAGACTAAGACAATTGAAGTCAAATGTGACAACAAGAGTGCCATTGACCTATCAAAGAACCCAATCCAACACAGTAGGATGAAGCACGTCAGTATAAGACATCATTTCATCAGAGACCATGTACTCAAGGGAGAGATCAAGCTGACCTATGTCCCAACGGATGAACAGCTTGCTGATATCTTCACAAAGCCACTGGCTCGTGAGCAATTCAACATACTTAGAGAAGCCATTGGCATGTTTAACCCTCTTCAATAAATTCCAAGTATAATATGTGATATATGCATGCTGAGTGGATTACCATGCTGAGTGATTTGTGCTAAATCAATAACGATTACATGCTGAGTAGATATACACGCTGAGCGGTTATCTTAAGTTGAGTTACTAAGCATATGAATAATTCCTTTGCGTAAAACTGACTACTCAGAACATTAAACGTTTAAAATTCTTAACACTGAGTAAAGATCTGTTGCACAATTAATGCTACACACGCAAATTAAATAGCCACCTAGGATAACGTAAGTGCAATAATTAGAAAATACATGCGCCGATTGTGTCATAAATGCCAGAATCTTTGTCGGTTGAGTATCTCGAGGTTAAATGGCCACCTCAACGCTTCAGATCAACTCGACACCTCTATAAATAGTGGACGAATTTCCACTTGTACCTCTTTACGCTTAGAAATTTCTGGTATTCAAATCCTCTCTTTTCTAAAATTCCAAAACTTCTCAAATCTCTCTAAGAATCATGTCTAACGATTCTCAGAATGTCTCCGGTGCCGGTTATGATGATAACCGCTTCGATGAAAACCCTCCATCTCTTGCTCAGTAGGAATATAGCGAGACTCCCACCAAGTCTCAAGAACCTGGTCAGCGTGACCACTCTAAGGTCACTACCCCGAGCAAGAAAACCCAAGCTGATCAAGCTACCTCTTCGAAAGGGAAACAGAAGCAGGATAAGGGAAAGAAACCGATGGAACGTACCTGCTCCCTAGTTTACAGTAGCGTAAGGGGATATAAAGTTGACTACTCCCGCTGGTTCTCGAAGGGATTTGTGGAAGCTGAGCAAACCTTCTGTGAGTGGATCTCAAAGAACGGCTGGACCGAGCTGTTCTCGACTCGAGAAGCCACCTATCTTGAGTTAGTGAAGGAGTTCTACACTAACCTAAGAGCCGCTGATGATAACCTGGACTACATGGTCACCAAGGTTCAAGGAAAAGACACCTTCATGAACCCTCCTTACCTTGCCAAACTGCTAAAACTGAAAACCAAATGAGCTAAACTTCGAAAAACCGGTGACCACGAAAAAATTGACTATCCCGCTGAGTTTTGCAAACCTGCCGGTCATGTCGGGGAAATCTCGAGTACCTCCATAGGTTAGAATCAAAAGATGGCCCATTACATACTGACAAACTTCCTCTTTCCAAAGATCAACTCCACTTCTTCAGCGTCGAACTTCGATCAGTGCTTCATCTGGCATATGCTGACCTACCAGCCGATCAACATGCCAGTCTTTCTAATCGGTGGTTTTCAAAAAAGTACTGGAACCCTTAGGTTAGGCTCCCTTATTACCAGAATCCTCAAAGATCACCAGGTGAATTTGGTTGAGGAAATTAATGTATGGGGAACTGAAATTACCGCAGATGCATTGTTCGGCTTGGTCTACGACCAACCGATTGTCCCTAAGAAAGGAAAAGGGCCCGCTGTTCAGGAAACAGAGGGGATGCTGACCAGAGAAGGAAAGAAAGTGAGGAAAGATCACGCTGACAAGCAGGACAAAAAGAGGAAAGTTGTTCAAACCTCTTCCAAAGACGCTGATGCTCCACCGAAAAAGATTCGGTTTGTGTCCAAAGGAACAAAGCCTCAAGTTGCACAAGGTCAGGCTGAGCCTAAGTCAGCAAAAAACCTCAAAAGGCAAGCTGAGCCTGAGGAAGAAGAAAAAGAGGACACTCCTGAGCAACCACTGGGAAAGAAGAAGAAGATCTCTTCTGGGTTGAGTCCTATCAATGCACCTCCACTTGACATTGTCATCTCTGAAGACTCTCATTTTGTGAGAAGTCAGGGCATTGATCTTGAGAAAAACCCCACTGACCAAGATGAAGAAGAATTGGGAGGTCAGTTTGATGCTGAGGAGACATCAGATGTTGAACAACATCAAACAACCAACACTGAGCAGGTTGAAGAAGAAGATGAGCCAACAGCAAAGGATCATGCTGATCTAAGGGCAACTTCACCTTCTAACTCAATTGACTCTATTCAAGTTGACCCTTCTCCTCCAAAGACTAAGAAATTGCGGAGACTTAAGAAGAAGGCACATAAATCCCCAGTCATTGACCTTATGGATGACTCACCTCTACGGGATCCGATCACTGATCTCTCTGATATGCAGTTCAAATTCTTCTCAAATCCCACTGAGTCTCCACCAGAGCAACAGCAAAAGCAAGCCTCTGTTTCTCAGCCTAAGGAACATGCCGACTCAATTGCTACTCATGGTCAAGATAATACCGAGCAAATCCTCGAAGTCCCTGCTGCTCAAAACATTGAGATAGCAAAGGACACACCTACTCAGGTCAGCGCTGAAACTCCTCAACCTCCTCAAACCAGCCAGCTTCAGCCTGACTATGAGCAAGTAGATAATTCTATCGATCACTCTCTTCCACATCTTCAAGTGCAGAATATCAACCAGTCAGCTTCTGCTGGCAATCTGAACTCAAGTACAGCCGCTGATCTTGCTGGCACTTCCAATAATGAAAGGAACCACACACCTCCACCTTCAGGTTCTACTCGTATTCCGGCAACTGGGCCAAACAATGATGGATCCTATACTTATCTGAATGCCACTGAGTCTGGTCGAAGAATCATTGACTCAGCTCAAGCCCTACTCCAGGACCTTCATCAAATCAATACCGAAGCCGCTGGGTCAGTTCCTGTTGAGCCAACTCAACTTTCCTCTGTCACTCAGCTTCTCACAGAAATCAAAGGTCTTAAGGATCTTCTGAGTGTCATGACATCACTCCAGTCTCAACAGCCTAAGCAGGAATCAATAGTAAATCTGGCCGAACTCCATCTGATAATGGTCAATCACATGAACTCTCTCCAGGGTCAATTTCAAAACCTGTCAGTTGCGAACTCCATGTATGCAACTTCTGCTGAAGTTCATCAACTCTTCACCCAGCTTCACTCTGAGCAAGCCAGAACCAACGAGCAACTCTCTTCCACCTCCCAATGCTCCATTGAGCAAATTAGTAAGGTTGTCCGTCTACTTAACTTGAGTAAGGAAGAGATGGAAACTGACCAACTCAAGACAAATGAGCTTCTGCAATACTCCCAATCCATCTTCAAACATGTGCGTCATTCGAATGCTCAGCGTCGGTATTATGACTCGTCTTTGCTTAAAATGTTTCATCAAGCTTATGCCATGCTGACTGACAGTATCACCTGGGTTGGGAAGTCTCAAGAATACATTCTGAGTATGCTCAGTGCCTCGGTTAGGGTTCCCCGCTCTGTCTTGGATGATGGTGTTCCTGTTTTTGATGGTATAAATGAAAGCACGCGCAAGCTTAAGGCATTCTCTATACGGTTAACTCGTGTTGCCCTCAACGACACCTTCATTCCTCCTCCACCTGATGCTGGCAAAACGGGGGAGAAAGAACAAGCTGAAAGAAATCAGCATACATGAGAAGCATCTGGAAGTCAACAGAAACAAAAGGGAAAAGCCAAAGAGCATTCTGCCCACATCAACTACAAGAAAAAATAGCTGGACTAGGATTGCTAGATTTAGCTTTTAAAACTTGTATTCTTTTCCTGATGTATTTTGTTGTGCTAACCATTAATCCAAAACTATGCATGCATCTACCTTTTTCAAAATTGACTAATCTTATGTGATGCTTACTTATGTTTTGTGCTAAACATTTAACGTATCTTCATTACATCAACTGTTTTATGTGCTTACATTGCTTCATGATTATCTACTATGTTGATCTATAAGTTGACCTCTTTTATATATCTTCTTAACTAAAACTCATTAAACAAAGACATACTCAGCGTACTCTGATATCTAAATCTTCCGCAGAACTTAACTGAGTTAAATAGAATATGTTCCATGAGCTGACCTAATTCTGAAAAGTGACCTTAGACTTACTTGATTAAACCTTGAAATGTTTAAAGTAAAACTAAGTCAGTAGCTCAACCCTTACGGGGGAGTATCTTGAGAAAAACAAGGTCAACTATCATGGGGGAGCTCAACACTGAGTTCCTTACTGAATATTTTTGCCAACATCAAAATGGGGGAGTTTGTTGAAACACCTTTCCACATGATTTTGATTTGACAAAATTATTTATGTGAATGATAAAAATATTCTAACACATTAAATTTAAATGCTTTGATTTATTCACACTAATGTGTTTGTTCAATGTTGAGTTAATTTGATTTATAAGACATTAAGATAAAAAGCCTAAAGGCCCATAAGAGGAAGTCAAGCCCAAGTCAACAGATCAAGACCTCACGGCCCAGGAAGACAAAACGCAGTCGTTTTAAGCAAAGCACTAACTTAGCATGAAGAAGGGTCGAGAAGCCTTCTATCAATTGCTTCAAGATGAAGCTGTTGAGTTAAACGACAAGAAGTACAAGTCAGCGGCAGAACAGATCCAACTTAGAGACAAAGTATTTCTACTTTGGGTAAAGCTCAGAAGACGCAGTAAGCTGTCTGGAAGACTTTACTATTAATGTCGAAACATTCTGTTCATCCGACGAAAAGCCGCTGAGCACTGCTATAGACAGAAGATACAAGAATCTCATTGGCCAACGACACTGAGCACGTCCAGAGTGAAAGCGACAGGAAGCCGTTAGCCTCCAACGGTTATTTCGAAATTCAAAATCACCGGTGCTTGAAGTGTCACTATAAATAGGCCTTTCAAATGCTTCATTCGATGCAGATCTTCAATCAAGTCGAAACGCTGACTAAATTCATACTTGAAGTTCTGTGAGAAAAGCAAAGCAAATCTTACACCAATTCCAATCATTGTGTAAAAGTCTAGAGTGATTTCATTCATCTAAAGTGTCTTAGCAATTGTTGTTTAGGACAAACACTTATCATTTCTAGAAGAATGGAAAGGAGAAGCTGAGTACTCGGTTATAGTACTCAGCGGTAGTTATAAGAGTGAGTAGAGGAATAAAGGAAGGTACTCTTGTATACTTAGCTTCTGTTGTAAAAGGTTTCGTGCTCTACCTTTAAAGAGCTCAGTAGAGGATTCAAAAAGCTCGGAACGAGTTCCGGGGACTGGACGTAGGCGGAGAGGCCGAACCAGGATATGTCTGCTGAGTAACATATTTCTAACCTTTAAACTCCTTTATATATTGCTTGCAATAAAACTGACTAAGTAACGAACTCACGCTGAGTTGAGTGCACTAAGAAGCTGAGTTCGGGAATAGACTTAAGTGCTATCTCCTGACTCAAGGAAAGAAACAGACTTAGTCACCAGTTGACTAAGCTTGTGTCTTAAAATTACTTAGCGCCGCTATGTAAACCTTTTCACAAAGGAAAGAAGTCAGCTTTAACGGACAAAATTTTAAATAGTTCCTATCCGCCCCTTGGAACTAACCTTGTCACGTTATACGGGACCAACACAAAGCTCGGCTTGGGCTCGACTCGTTAATTTTATAGCAAGCTCGGCTCGGGCTCGAGCTCGTAAATTTTATAGCGAACTGAGCTTGAGCATGCCAAAGCTCGGCTCGGCTCGATTACAGCCCTACTAAAAGGCACTGCTTTCTACTAGTATGAGTCCTTAGGGACCGAGACCATCACCAGCTTTAAGCAGATGTCTATATTAAAACCGGTTTTGATAATTAGACTACTAAATTTTAAAGATATGTTATTATATTCTTATTAATCAAATTAGGCCTTAGATAATTTCATTCTAAGATAATATCTAAACTAAAGGTTTAAAGCATACAAATTATTTTTTTTAGTACACTACAAAGTTTTAAATATTTTTTTTTACTCAAAACATAATTAAACATGTAGTATGCAAGTTGTCTTACAAAGATGTGTCTATTTTAACACTTTCATATATAAATATACTTTGCACTTTTAAATGAAAATACATTTTATGATATTAACCCAATAAGAAGGATTAAATATCATATTTTATAAAATTTTGGATAATATTTTTAAGTATTTTTTTGCCATATATATTCGGCCAAATGCAAGAGTAATCAAGTTTACCTTATCATCATTTACCCAAATCAAAGTTGAATGCTATTTATTTTGTAAAATCTTCCAAAATCTATGATCCTTACTAGATTTTGTGTTGCCAAAAAAAAAAAAAAAAACAATGTTAAGTTGACTTTTCTTTTAAAGTTTGAAACATCAAGTTAATTATCAAATTAATTTGTATTACTTCAGAACAAGTTGAAGTTGAAGTTATTTTGTATTCAAGTTACTCCATCTAAAGGATAAGTTGAAGTTCAAACTAATTTGTATTCAAATTACTACATATAAAAGGACAAAAATCCAAATGAAAAGTAAAACGTATATATTCAGCCAAAGAAGAGGACCAATAGGATAATTTCTCCACCAATATTAATTTTTTTAATTCAAAGTTTAATTCTAACAGTCACCTTTGTTCATGAACATCCGTGTTCATTCGTGAATAGTCGTGTCTGTTCGAATTATATATATAATTCAAACAGTCAGTCTTATACACTACTGCAAAAACGAAATTTATAGATTTTTGCTCTTTGAAATTATTTTGGTTTCTATTCTGTTCAAAGTATTGTTTCTTCTCTTTGTCTGGTGATACACATGGTAAGAGTTTGCTTACGTATCTGTTATAGCCTGGGAGAGGATCGTGAATAGCGACAAAATCTGTCTTAAGGAGATTGTTAATACATGCCTCAGATTTTTGTTCGTTCGTACACTATTTTAGGTTTTGCGTTATAATTTTGTTCTTTAGTTTACAGTTCTAGTGTTACACACACTATCATTTAATTTATGTTCTTGTAAATTTAATATTTCTGTATTTTGTTTTGATTTGGTTAATTACCGATAACAAAATTGATTGAAATTGACCGAAACAAAAAAACCAACATGAAAAAAATAGACAACATAGGAGAAATTTGATATAAGTAAATGAAGGAGAAAAAAAAAGACTGATATTGGTTTGAAATAGACTCAAAACGAGTCAAATTGACTGAAATTAACCGCAACGAAAAAAATGAAAATAATAGGTAATATAAGAGTAATTTTGTATAATTAAACGAAGAAAACAATAAAAAAAAGGCAATAAAGGAGCAATTTTACTAATTAAGGTTGATTTGAGTGGTTAAGGGCATCAAATCGTTTAACTTAGATTTCGAATTCGGATCCTAGTGTATGCAAAATACTTTAATTGGGAGAAGATCGGCTTGAAGGGTGTCTGACGAGTCTCGAACCGAAAAATTGAACAACCCATAAAAAAAATATATATATAAAAAAAGTGATTAAAATTTGATTGGAACTAACCGAAACGAAAAAATCAAGAACAAAATGAACTTTATTTTTGTTAGGGGTTAGAACTTCCATTTTGTGACCAGTTTAATCAATTTATTAACAGATTAACGACTTTCTTTTTCTTTTCTTTTTATTTTATTTAAATGAGAAGAGATTTTTAGGTCATTTTTTAAGATTAACGAAATTATTCTTATTGCAAATAATTAATTTAGTTGGAATTAACTGTGCAAAGTATTTGAAATATATTGTTTAATGAAATTTGATTGTAGATGTTGCATTTTTCCATCCTACGTCAAAAATTGGGGAAATTATTATTCGAAGCACTTGATTCTCAACGTCAAACCACGAGTATTATAAAAGATCTCACTATTTTAATTATTATATAGAATCACAATATGCTTAATACAAGAACTCCAAAGATTCTAGAATTTGAAAAGCAATTGCACAAAAGGAATCACAAGTTATCACAATTCAACACTACTGAAAACTTTGCATCATATAATTATGAAAATGGTTTGAGTAAGACTATGGATACTAGTACTGTCTTAGTTTTAGAAACACACTTCAATACTAAGAGAACACATTGTCAAGCAAGTAATGTTATCAGACTCGGACCAGATCAACTGATTGAACTGAAAATCGGCCACATTTTCAGTCTGGATGTTATTCCTTTTTTTAATCCTCAACGGATCAAATTGAACCGGAGTCAAATCGGGAACTGATATGACTCTGGTTCTTTAATTATTATTTATTTTTCAAGAAAACTAACCAAAAAGAAGAAACCTAAAATAGAAAAGTAAAATACTAAGGGTCCGTTTGTTTTACCCAGTGTTGTAAAAATCGGTCAAGTCAGCGACTAATCGGTCGATATATCGGTGATTTTTACAACACCGACCGATTTTATATAACTAGTCGGTATAAGTCGGGAGCCCGATTTTGTTCCGTCTAGGCAGTTCAAATCGGGTTAAGTCGGACAAGTCGGGTTAGGCGAAAAAAATCGGCTGAAATGGGTTAAAATCGACCCAATTTATAAATTACAATTAGTAAAAAATAATACAAGTAATTAGTATTAACTAATAACTATTTTATTATTTATTTAAAATAAATATTTATATTTTTCTATTAAATAATATTTATTATTATTATTTTTAGATAGTATAATTTATATTTTAAATGTGGTTATATAATATTTATTTAATATAAATCTAAAAAATAGAAAAATACAAATCCGATTAATCACCGATTAATCTTCGATTAATCCCCGATTAATCTTTGGAGGTATTGTCCGTCCGACTAGCGCCTAGCGACTTTTACAACACTGGTTTTACCTACTGTTTGTTGTTACTATTTGTTGTTATGGTTTGCTGTTTACTGTTACTGTTACAGTTTGTTGTTTGCTGTTGGAAAAAACTGTTTTTTCAAAAAGCAGAGATTTTCCGCTTTTGTAAAATGTTGTTTTTCGGGTGTAAAAAGCAAACATGAGATCACTAACCAAACACCTAATGCTGCTTTTCAGATGTAAAAGGTAAACAAGATGTCACTAACCAAACACATAAAACTCCCCCTTTTGAAGTGAAAATGCAAAAAGGAGCCTGAAAATGAGCAACCAAACACCCCATAAAACTAAAAGTTAACAAAAACAAAGTAATTTTGCTTCTTTTGAATGTGTTGCTCCGGTTCTTCCTTAATCCATTCGACAACTTTGAGTCTTTATGCCTGAGGTTAATTGGTGAAACTCGGGTACATCTTTAATTATTTGGATGATTTTTCATGTCTTACGTCAACTTTTCGTTCCACCAAGACAAGCAAAGGACCTTTGATAATTAGCATTGTTGGGTGGGAAAATTCGTTGTCTAGCTGGCTTAGATAAAGAATGCGACTCTGCAATGTTGTAAAGGTGTTGATACCGTTGTGGCATAACTAGAGTTCTGATTATATGCTTAATATGTGTATATGTTAACTCGAGTCGTGCTTTTAGAAGATATCTAACATCACAAGTATGACATTGCAAATTAACTAATATATAAAGCATGATATTGCAAATTAACTAAACCACAAGTATTGTTTCACCGAAAAATTGATTCACAAACCTTTTAGTTGTAAACTTCACAAACTTCGAATTTGTAAACTTTTAAACCACAGACTTATATTTATAAATTAGCCCAACTATAAAATTTAATTATATATATATATATTTCAAATAATTGATGTTTTATAGAATGGAGTGAGTGGATTGTTAGTAGTGAAAAAAGTGACACATTTTGACCACTTACTCCAAAAGCACACATATGCTTATAGTATTAGTTATTTATATCGCTAATTAAGAAAAATGAATGGCCTATATATATATATATGGTCAAAAAAGTAGGACATAATTGATAACAAAGGTCCTTTATTTTCAACAAAGGCTGCGTTTTAATGTTCCCTTTTGCACACAAATTAGGACATACCCAATTAATCATCAAAAAAGTATGCTATATTTTTGGTGGCTGCCTACCCTTATTACTTTTTGCATCTCTAATTTCTTTGATTTGGATATTGTGAAATTCTTCCTAGTCACAAGTTTTTGTCCAATATTGGATATTGGGACAATTTAGTATCCAAAACTGAAAGACAAAAACACAATTTTTTGAAAAGTTCAAATAAAAATTATTAAAGTTGTGGATATAAACATTCTTGAATTGAAGCACTGCTATTATTTTGTGTTTGATTAGTTTGTGTTCTGTAGCTCTGATGTTAACGTTGGACTCTTATTAGGGCATTTACTCTTTTTGGCCCAAGCCCAATAAAAGTTTGTGTCATCATCCATATCATATGCCTTTCATCCTCTCAAAACCTTCTATTTCACAATATACTTTTTCACATTTATTTTAATTAATAAAATACTAATATTATATAAATTATAGATTTTAAACTGTAGTCCAAAACTATAAAATTTAAAATACATACTTTAAAATATATAATGTGTTATGAAATTATTGACTACATGATATACCATTATTAATTTGGGAAAACAAGTTAATAAAAAAAATTGTTCAGTAAGATTTCAATAAAAACAATCAATCAAAAAAAATATAAATCACATATATAAATATATGAGAAATGAAAAAAATAAAAAAAAAGGGTGCATGAATGTGGAAATGAAAAGAAAGTCCAAGTGAAAGTGAGCATTGTCCCCCTTCAAATCGAACAACCCCACAAATCATCACACAAATTAACTCTTTCATATGCCCTATATTTTTAGAAACTTAACTAGTAAGGGACATTACAACAGATACTGCTTTTATATAAACTTCATATATAAAAGGATTTAGTACGAGAATGTGATAGCTATTCAATTAAACTGGCTTATTGTTTTAGAAGGACGGATGATTTAGATTATATATTTTTTTTTAGTAAGACTATATTTGTTATTATTATTAAATCTCGAGTTGATACCCATTTCCAAGTAACTACCATGATAGTGACTGCACTTTGGCATATGAACCTTAATATTTTATAATAATTGATGGAATAATGGACCGACATTAATGTGTTTAGTTTAGTTTGGAGGGCTACAAGATTGATTAATTAATTAATACTAGTTTTTGTATAACTAATTAAAGTAGAAAATGACAATATAACTCTAGATTTTGTATTTTAATGTCTTAGTTATAGCTGTCCCCTCGTGCTAAGAGTACCTCCATTTGGAATTTGGATTATGGGCAGGCAACGTTTCATTTTCTTAAATTAATTTTCTACGGCTAATAAAAATTATTCTTCTAAGCATATAATTATTATTTTTTAAACAACCCCAACAACATTTTTCTAGCTACTTGTATATAAAATATTTAGGTCTATATACTATGTTAGGTATTTGAGATTCTTGAAAAATACAATTAGGGGATTTGTTGATCAATTTGTATTTTTTTTTAATATAGTATAATTAAGTTAATTAAAAAATGAAAGTGCCTACTAAATTTTGATTCCTTGTGCTTTTCAAATAATAATAAAGGGATTTTAACATATTTTATTTTGTGGGATTTATTATATTATCAGGTTAGATTTAATTTTGGTGGACTCTAATTAAGTATGATGTGACTCAGTTTTGCCTTTACTAATTACTAAGAAAGCTTGTGAATTAATTTTATATTATATTATTTTAATCCTTAGAGATATTTTCGTTAATTATGATCGATAATTTCTGTAAGTTTAAGTTAAATCCACATTTAGACAAATTATAGTTAGTAATCCTACTATTAAATCTATGTTTAGTTAGTTAATAGAGTTAACGGTTTAGTTGTCATTCTTGTTTTGATGGACAAGTTTTTTTTTTTGGTTGACATTTGATGGAAAAGTTTAGTTTAGATTATCATGATTAGTTTAGTAGATTAACTATGCAAAACTCTCTAACTGTTTTTTAACTTGTTCCTTTCAACTTTATAATCCAAGCCGGCAAATTGGAATCTAAATTATGCATAATGTTAATTAGAGGCTCATATGTATATACAGGGCCGGCTTGCTTTTAAGGCAGCCAAGGCTACCGTCTAGGGCCCCAAAACAAATAGAGCCTCATATATATCTTTAGTTTAATATATTAGACCATTATGAAATTTAATTTATCCTATATATATATATATATCAAATCCATATTTTATATATGTCTGTCAAATCCGTATTTTACTGTTTATCAAAATCTTACAACGTCTTTTTTCTTTAACTTTAAATAACATAAAAAAATAGCTATATATACTTTACATGAATTAATTTTATTATCTATTAAAAATGAAACATTAAAAGACATTGAATTCAAAATTTTGATTAGTGATTTTGCATCGGTTAGAATAATTTTTAAATAAATATTAAATTTTATATTACATGTATATATATATATATATATATATATATAAATTTAAAATTAAATTTATTATAAAATAATAAGTTAATAAAAAATAACTATAATATAATTCAACAATTTAATTAAATACAAATAACATTTAATTAGTATTATAATTAGATTGATTAAGTATAAAAATAATAACAATATTTACAGAATATATATAATTGTATTAATAATTTTAGAAATTCATACAAAGTCGGGGATTAGATCAACAAGGGACGAGGAGTGTGTTCCGAATTTGGAATAAAAAATTCTCTATCCAACATTTGATTGAGAATTGTTTTGAGGATTTCTCGTTTCGCCAAGGCAAGTCCCAATGGAGACAGAGAATCTCTATCTGTTAACAACTCTAGAAAATATACCACTGACTTTTTTTTCAAATTTATGTTAAACTACAATTGCATTTCGATTTGTTTTCTCAATTAAAGTCGTTATATATATATATATATATATATATATATACTTGCTAGTGTTAACAATTAAATCTTTTATCTTTTTACTCTTAACCATATATAATAGAGATACTTAAAAAGAAGATGAAAACTTATTTGTACAATTTCTCATTATTTTTAACATCATTAATAATTGAATTGTTCTCTTTTTAGCTGAGACCCGTTCTCTCTCTTTCCTTGTGAAAGTCGTGTTGTCTTTCCTTGTGAAAGTTGTCACCGACGGTTTCTTTTTAGGGTTCAGCCTTGCTTGTTTTACCGACGGCGCTGTCTCACTCCTTCCTCTCCTCGTCTTCCTTCCATCTCTAAATCGCGCATCCCCTTATTATTTGTGTTGATTTTCCACGATTCCCCTACCTTGAAATAACGAAACTGAGCCTTCTCATCTCTGTTTTCGGCTGCTCTCCTCCACCTTATGTTCTCATTTCCTCCTTAAAACCGCCCTTACTTCTGGTATTTCTGGTTTTGCCACCTCTCCCCTACCTTGAAATTACAAACTCCATTCTCTGCTATACCTATTTCAATTTCTCTCTCCCCGACCCCCAATTTCTCTGGTTTTGGTAACTTAACTTTTCGATCTCCCCTTGCTTTTGTGCTCCGATGGAAAAGGGTATGGCATTGCTCCAAATGAGTTCGACGGGATCGATATTGGTCTTCCCTCGCCTGCTAAGGTTAGTACTAATAATGGTTTGTGTATGGTTGGACGCTTTGTGGTTGACAAAGTGGTGAATTTCAACACAATGAAGAATAAGATGGCAGATCTTTGACGTCTGGGTCGTGGTATTGCTATACAGGAAATCAGCTCTAATCTATTTTCTTTCGAATTTCCATCCATAAAGTTGATAAAGATCGCATCCTTACTGGCGGACCGTGGTCTTTAGACAACTACAATTTGATTCTGAATGATTGGGTTCAGGGCTCGAATCCTCAGAGTATTGGGTTGAATTGTATGGATGTCTGGGTTCAGGTATATGATTTACCTATAGCATCAATGTCGAAACATTTGGGTAAGCAGATTGCTAATTTCATTGGTACATTTATTGAATACGATGCAAACAACAACAGTGTTATCAGGAGACTGTACATGCATAAATTACTATACATTTATTGAATATGATGCAAACAACAACAGTGTTAAAATTGATGTTAGAAAGCCTCTCGAATAGATTAAAAAATCAGACGTTCGTAATAGGATTGGTCATTTGTGTCCTTTAAGTATGAGCAGTTGGGCACCTAATGTTATCCGTGTGGCTTGCTTGTACACTCAGAGCAGTTTTGTGAAAAGCTTTTTTTTACCAGAGTCGAAGGATATGACGCGAGACTGGAGAAATTGGTTGAGAGTGCCGATTCAGTATGGGGGTTCCTAGAACTCTTCGAAATGGTTGGGGGAAGTAGGTAATAACAGTGAGGGCAGACTAAAGAGAGTTGAGGTCTCGATCTTTAAAAATCCTAGGGTTCTAATGTCGATTTCTCTAATAGGCACTACCTGCACGACATTAAGGGAAATTCGAGCATCAGTAATATACCGAATATCATGGCTAACTCCTCCCAAAAAAGCAAGCAATCAAGAAGGAACTAAGGGTGGGATTCCTAGCTTTCAAAAAACAGTGGAAGACACGGATATGGTGAAGGAGGAAGAAGTGGGTCTTGAGTTTCTTGAGGACCGCAAATGTCGAAGGTCGGAGGTTGTTTTAAGTTTAGGGCGGGCTCCAGAGAATGCAATCAATAGCACTATTCAAGCCAAAACTCAACAAGAGGTTCCTATTTCTTATCCTGATACGGGTGCCTCTTTTAATATTGAAGCGACGAGGATAAAATAAAGTCTATTGTATAAATTAATAAACCACAATCAGGATAAAATAGATAATTTATTAACAATGTAACAATTACATAATATAATTATCTATTTAGAGAAGTAAACTGGAAATGGAAAACATAACAACAAAATAAATAAACGAAATCAAACCGTAAAGTGAATGTTAACCCTAGGAGTGTAAACGAGCATTGGTAGTTCGCAAACTATTAGAGCTCGGCTTGGTGAAAGCTCGATCAAAGCTCGGCTCGATAGGGCTCGACTCGAGTTCAAGATCGGCTCGAGCACTAAAGAGCTAAGTCCGAACTTCCCCAAGTTCGGCTTGAAAGCTCACGAGCAGGCTTGATATATTGCAACTGCCCCCTGAACTTGTCCAAATATTGCAACTGCCCCCCTCAACTTTCAATTGTAACAACTTACCCCTTAAACTTGTCCAATTGTAAAACATAACCCCAAATTGGAAATTTTTTTACCCCGTACTTGAAGCAACAGTAAAAGCGTTTCTCCGGATTCGTATGACGCCAAAGATCTGATTATCACACTCCACGAGTGTTGCAGATTTTGCATTTCACGCATGTCTTCAATTGCAGTCCATGTTAGCAATTTGGGGTTATATTTTACAATTAGACAAGTTTAAGGGGTAAATTGTTACAATTAGACAAATTCGAGGGGTAAGTTGTTACAATTGAAAGTTTGAGGTGGCAGTTGCATCATTTGGACAAGTTCAGGGGGTTATTTGTGTATTAAGCCATATATATATATATATATATATATATATATATAACGAAAAAACTTAGATATTTGAGTCTTTAGCTAGACAATTAGGTTTTCATCACAATTCCAAACTCAAATAAGATTTAATATATATTTCATTGGTTATTATTAGTTTTCATCACAATTCACAACTCAAATAAGATTTAACCCATCAAAAAAATGATACAAAAAACTTAGATATTTGAGTCTTTAGCTAGACAATTAGGTTTTGATAAGGAACAAAATACATTACAAACTTTAATATATATTTCACTATTTGAAATTTTTCTCCGAGTTTGTGTTTTCCGACCACAAGTATCATCTACTATCCTAGAATCTCGGCAATAACATGATTGTTTTTCTTTATAAATACTTTACACTCATATGGAGTATGTTATAAGGCTTTATATTTTCTATGCTACTTATTCTATACATGCATGATGAATTCGGTTAAAGCTCGATAAAAGCTCGGCTCGGTCAAAACTCGACAGATTCGGTCAAAGCTCGGCTCGGTCTAAGCTCATCAAAGCTCGGTTCGAGAGGGCTCTGTTCAAGATATTAGCGAGGCAATACCAAGCCTACCTAGGGTTCGTCTCGGCTCTGCTCGTTTACACTCCTAGTTAATCCGAGACCTGAACTACTAGTTCCCTTAAGACAGATTGCAACGATTTGGTGACCGTCTCCCAAGGTATAACGGATTACTAAGGCGAATTCTAATCGTGTGCAAAGGTATCACCAGAAGCAAAAAAACAGTAAAAAAACGAGCAGAGCCGAGACGAACCCTAGGTAGGCTTGGTATTGCCTCGCTAATATCTTGAACAGAGCCCTCTCGAACCGAGCTTTGATGAAAACGGACTGTTTAGAAGAAAATTTTCAGAGAAATCTGTTTGTTTTATGTTATGGACAAAAGAATGTTGACACATTGCATATAGGGTTGTGGGATTCCACAAATTGAATGCAATTCAATTTAAATTCGTAACCACTAAATTAATTATATTAATTCTAATTTGAATGCAATTCAATGCATAATTACTTTGGTAATTAATTTGTATTTGATCGTTGCAATTCAATTAGATGCACATATTATAGGAATAAAAATAACGGGCTGAATTAAAAAATGGACTGGCCAAAATGTACATCTCAAATGATCACTTTTGAGCATTAATATCTCATTCAATACTCGATCTTTTTTAACGTGTAATATACCGTTAAAAAGCTCTCATGTAATAGAATATGTTTATAGAAAAACATCATTCAAATTACTATTTTAACCTTCTGTATATAAGATTGAAAAGTGCTGAAAAAATTAACTATGTAAAATGTTTTTCCCTAAAATTTCCAACATGTGTAGCTTGGCAGGCCATGAATTAGCCAAGTGAGGCATTACTCCCCCTTATCCTCAAATCTTAGTAAAAATGTTGTGTCTTTTTTTTTTTTACCTTGTATCTTGAATGATTCCTTTAATACTAGGTGACTTTTCTTTAAAAAAAAAAAAATCCTTCAATCCAAAAAATATTGACTTTTAAAAAAAAAAAATTCAAAACTAATCACCAACAGAAACAAAAAATGGTTGAAAATATTCAATAGATGGCGGAATTCTCTGACCAAGTCGGGTTAGATTAATCTCCAACAAAATAGAAAACCGTGGTCAGTATGCAACTCATACAGGCCTTATACCGATGGAATATAGGACCCGTCAATGATCCATTAGAGATGTTAATCTAGACGGATTTTTGTACATTATCGACGGATTTGTTTTTGTCAGTGATCAATAATATATTAAAGGGAAAATTACACAGAAATTCATATTTCAAGAACTATTTACAACTATATCAAATCATACTTTTGAATTATGTCAAACTAATAAAATCACCATTTTTAATCTATTTTAAGAACTAGAGTTTAAAAATTAGGGATCTAGAATATATTGTCTAGGGTTTAGGATTTATAAATTGGAATTTAGAATTTTTAAATTGGGATGTAGAATCATAATATATAGAAAATAATGACATATTAAGAATTAAGTTTGGTGATATGATTTAATTGTAATTTTGTACGTAATTATGATATTCATGTAATTGACCCATAATTCAATCTTTTAATGAGATTGAAATCTATAATTGGAAAATGAAGTATTCCCAGACCCTATATATATAATAATTGGAGTGTGGTAGGTAAAAAAAAGTTATTGTTAAAGTGTTTCATTTCATGTACCGACAACAACTATTCTTTATTCAATTGCCAAACAACAAAATAAAAATAAAAATAAAGAATGAATGAATTATTGAAGCTTATGATATATCAATTTAAAAAATCAATTCCCAAAATCAAACAACATATAACAGAAAATGTTAGGTTCTGGAGTATTTTTAAAAATTATATACATATATGTTAATTTCCCATTGATTTTATGCTGTAAACAAAATTAATGCATTTTCTTAGGATTATACGCCTTAATTAAATTTATAATTGCTAATTAATTGGCAGATTAGTTTATAGTTATATAACAGAAAAGAACACTAGTTGATGTGATTAAGGAGATAAGTTGTTATTTTTTAGATACATTTTATTTTTTTCTCTCCTAGATGGAGTGGCTCTCGTCTGTTCACCTGGACAGGTTTTTCTCTGGTTATTTCCTTGCTCATCATCTCCGATCATAGTTTTAATCCAAAATCTCAGTTTTCTTCCCTATTGTGTTTTTAGAGAAGCCTGTGCCGTTCCTCTCTCTCTCTTCGGATAGGTTTTTGCCGTCTTTTGCCCTAACTTCTTAATGTCGATCTTCTATTCGATTGATTTTCACTGTTAATCCAATTCTATCTAGGTCTTTTGGGTCGGGATTTACGTGGTTTTTTCTCCCAGGTTGGTGATCAATCAAGTCCCTACTCTGTTTCATCTAATTTCTGGTTTCTTGTATCTCCGTTTTCCATAATCTTTCCCAAATTCCTACCTCTGTTGTTCTTTAAGCGGTTTTCTTGGGGTTTTTGTCCTTTCTTTTTTCACCTTTCTGTTTCCAGTCAATTCTGTTCTTTATTGATCAACTTTAGGTTCCCTCTTCTGCCGTTATATTGAAGTTTCTTCTCGCTGTGTTTGTGTCTCTTCGGGTTTGTAATCCAAGAATGAATAAGGGGAAAGGAGTTTTGTCGGCCTATCCAAATATGTGATTGGAAGATGAAGACGCGGAGGGCTTAATTCTGGGGGACTCGTCTCTCCAACCCACAGAACAGAGTCAATTCTTTGTCCTCGACCAATTTCTTACTGCTAAATCAACACATTTTGAGTCAATGAAGAACACACTAGCGGCCATCTGGAGACCAGTCAAGGAAGTCACCATAACTGAAGCAGATAGAGAAGGCAGGTATCTTTTTCAATTTTACCATGAATTAGATATGGCTAGGATTCTCAATGATGGTCCGTGGACCTTTAATCAGAATGTTTTGATCATTCGACAACTGCTCAAGACGGAGCAAGCTTCAAGGGTTGAGCTTAATGATCTTATTATTTGGGTTCAAATTCTTGATTTACCTATTGGTTTCCAAACTGAGGCAACATGTCAAGCAATAGGAAACAAGATTGGTCAGTTTATCGAATCGGATCCTAAGAATTTTACCGGTTTGAGACACAGTCTGGTCAGAATAAAGGTAACGATTGATATCAGGAAGCCTTTGAGGAGGGGACAGAAGTTAAAGAGGAATGGCGGGGATTGGTTCTGGGTTCAGTTTCGTTATGAAAGACTTCCTCAGTTCTGTTTTTACTGTGGAATCATCGGCCATGTTGACAAGTTTTGTAATCTATTGTACGACTGCCTTAACCCAACGAATGAGCGTCAATATGACAGCAGTTTATGAGCAACGAGCAGACGGTCAGGTATTCAGATAGGAAGGGATTGGCTTCGCGAGCCGGAGGAGGTTGGCAACCCATCTGAACCTTTGGAACCAGTGAATCAGCTTGTCACTTCCACTGTAACATCAATACCGATTGAAATTGTAGACGATGTAATCACTGTCGATGTTAAACGGCAGCGAACAAGTGAAGGAAGTTTCATGGAGACGGACTTTTCTGAACAGTTCAAATCAGGAGGAAGCGCGGGACCTGGGAACCAGGCCCGCAAGGGGCCATGAGTGTTTTAAGTTGGAACTGCCGAGGTTTGGCCAATCCTCGGACAGTTGAGGTCCTTAGGGACATGGTACAGGCCTACAATCCAACGTTTCTATTTCTTATGGAAACATTGGCTATTGAGTCCAGGGTGGTGGCTATTGGTAAGAAGCTTGGTTTTGATGGTTTTTCTGTTGTGGACAGACAGGGTCACGGAGGAGGTTTAGCTCTTCTTTGGAAAAGCTCGGTCTCGGTTATTGTTACTGATAAATCAGCTAATTTCATCGACACTTTGGTTTCAGTTCGTGGGGTGGGTCAATGGCGGCTTACAGGTTTTTATGGCTTTCCCGAAAGGAGAAGGAGGAGGGAGTCTTGGGATTTATTGAGGTCTTTACACCAAATCTCGGATATTGCTTGGTGCTATATCGGGGACTTCAATGACATACTTAAACAATCTGAGAAGAAAGGGGGTAATCGGCACCCGGAGTGGCTAATTGAGGGATTCAATAATACCATTGAGGATTGTGGTCTTTCTTGCTTGGAGATGAAGGGTCATAGATTCACTTGGGAAGTTAGTAGAGGGTCCGAGAGGTGGATTGAGGAGTGCCTGGACAGAGCGCTTGTAAATATTAAATGGAGGGATAAGTTCCATAATGCGGTTCTAAAGAATATTATCACGACATGTTCAGACCATTCTGCTTTATTACTTGAGTTCAAGGCTTGGATAATTTGTCAACCTGGAAGGAGATTTCGGTTCGAAAATTTCTGGATCAGAGAGGAAGGTTGTAGATTTGTTATTCAACGGGCATGGGATAATACGGCAAGTGAAAATGCGTCTGAAAAATTGCGGCAATGTTCAATAGCATTGAGGGATTGGAGTAAGGGGCTGGAGCATAATTTTGGAAGAATTTTATCTGAACTTAGACGGGATCTACAACGTCTTAAAGGGAGAACGGACCTGCATGGTGTAGCGTCATATAGAGCCATTACGGACAGATATAGAAACACCTTGCAACAACAGTCTGATTTTTGGCGCCAAAGGGCAAAACTATTTTGGCTCCAGGATGGTGATGTTAACTCAAGATACTTTCACAATCATGTTTCATCTAGAAAGAGGAACAATTCTTTCTCTGCCCTTAAGGATTCAAATGGCGTTTGGAGGAGTTGGGGGGATGGTTTGGAAGAACACTTGCAAGTTTATTTCCAAGATGTGTTTACGAGTACTGGAAGTCAAGCTTGAGGAAATTTTATCTAGGATCCAGAAGAGATTATCAGCTTTGGATGTCTCGTTTTTGTCTGAGCAGTTCAGTGCGGAGGAAGTTAGATTAGCCTGTTTTTCGATGCATCCTGACAAGAGTCCGGGTCCCGACGGTCTTAACCCGGCTTTCTATCAACACTTTTGGGACATTATTGGGACTGATATTACTACAACGTGTTTGGCGATTCTGAATTCTTCTTCTCTTCCCCCTGGATTGAATGATACGTTGATTGTACTTATTGCAAAGAAGAAAGAGGTGGAGATGGTTTCAGATTTAAGACCAATCTCTCTTTGCAATGTCCTGTTTAAGATTGTCTCAAAAATGCTCGCACAATGATTAAAACTTGTTCTTCCGTCAGTTATCTCCGAAACACAAAGTGCTTTTCTTCCGGGGAGATTGATTACTGACAATATCATAATTGCATACGAGTCAATCCACAGATTGAAATCCATAAGGCAAGGAAAGCATGGGATGGCTGCGCTCAAATTGGATATGAGCAAAGCGTATGACAGAGTCGAATGGGTCTTTGTGAGGGCTATGCTTCGGACTATGGGCTTTCCCGATAAATGGATTGAGTGGGTAATGATGGGGATCGGCTCTGTAAGATATACGATTGTGCATGGGGGTATGGAGATTGGACCAATTATCCCGTCCAGGGGCCTGAGACAAGGGGATCCTTTATCTCCCTTTTTATTCCTAATATGCTCGGAAGGCTTATCGGTCCTTCTTTCTGACTGCGATCGGGTGGGCAGAATTCATGGTTGTCTGGTTGCTAGGTCTGCCCCGCGGATCACGCACCTCTTTTTTGCTGACGATTGCATGTTATTTTTCAGAGCTAATCAAGCGGAGGCAGCATCTATTCAATTATGTCTGCGTTTATATGAGGGTGCGTCGGGTCAACTTGTAAACTTCCAGAAATCAGCGATCCAGTTTAGCAGCAATACGACTTCTTTTTTGCGTGATCAGGTCAAGGAGGTGTTGGGAGTTAAAGAGGTGGCTGATCACGGGCTGTACCTTGGAGCTCCGATTGCGGTGGGAAGGAGCAAGACGGCGATGTTTGGCTTTCTAAAAGATCGTATCAGAGCTCGGATTTCGAACTGGAAAGAAAAATCCCTATCCCGGGCAGGGAAGGAGATTCTCATTAAAGCGGTAATTCAAGCAATTCCTACTTATATTATGAGCATCTTTTCCATGCCGGATCAGTTTTGCTCTGATGTTGATAGTATCTCGAGCCGGTTCTGGTGGAACAATACGAATTTTGAGAGCCGGGGGATCTTTTGGATAAATTGGAAAAAAATGTGTTCAGCTAAGGTGGTCGGGGGAAGGGGTTTTCGTGAACTGAGAAGTTTTAATCTAGCATTACTAGCCAAACAGAGTTGGCGAATTCTTCAGGCTCCTTCTTCCCTTGTTGCGTGCATCTTAAAGGCCCGTTATTTTTCTTCCGGTTCGATCTTGACGGCGGTCGTGGGACATAACCCGTCATATGTGTGGCGAAGTATACTTAGAGGACGGGATGTTCTCAAGAAAGGCATCAGAAGAAGGATTGGAAATGGGTCTTCAACTGATATATGGTCTTCTGCTTGGCTTCCCGACCTGTTAAATCCGTCCCCGGTAAGCACTCCTGATCTAACTATGGGGGATGGGACTGTGAGATCACTTCTTACGAGTGAAGGCATTTGGAATGAGGACATTTTAAATTCAGTGTTCAATCTTAGGGATCAGCGTCTTATTAGGGCAATCCCGAGGAGAAATTTATCGGTAGAAGACGGTTGGATGTGGATAGGAGAAAAGAACGGGGATTTTTCTGTTAAGAGCTGCTATAGGTTGGCTAGGGAGGATCTCTCAATGTCAATGTCTCAACCCGTAGTTGACTGGAAGGCCCTGTGGAGTTCTGCAATCGCACCAAAAGTGAAGGATTTTGTTTGGCGACTAGTTTCGCGGTGCCTCCCTACGATGGCAAATTTAGTTTGGAGGCACATCAATTTAGCTAATTTCTGTCCGATTTGTAAACTTCCCGGGGAAGACGAATGTCACATCTTCTTAAAATGTGGAATTGCTGAGGCTGTGTGGCGACATTTTTATAAGGATGATAGGATGCTTGTTGTAACTTCATGTCTTGAATGGTTGATCAATTGCATTGATGGCAGAGATAAAAGACTGTTTCATGAGGTTGCGTGGGTGCTGTGGGCCATTTGGCGGCACCGGAATCAGGTCGTGTGGCAAGGAATAATGGATCCTGCTGATCAGATTTGTGAGGCAGCTTTAGAAGCAAAAGGAGATTGGGAAAATGCTGTTCTTTCAAGTAGGCGATCGGCGGACAGACCGGGGACGTCGGTTGAGCATTGGCATCGTCCGGCGGAGGGTATGCTTGCTTGCAATGTAGACGCAGGGGTTTTTTCAAGCGAAGGATATTGTTCCTTTGGTTTCTTGATTCGTAACCGGCTTGGCATATGTTCCATGGCGGTGAATGGTAGGTTGGGTGGTCCTTTTGAGCCGGTCATTGCTGAAGCGATGGCTGTTCGGGAAGCTTTATCCTGGCTTAAACAGAATAATTTGTGCAATGTGAAAATCCGTTCTGATTGTCTTTCGGTGGTTCAATCGATCAACAAACCAACGCTTCAGCTTTCGTACCTTTCGGAAGTGATTTTTGAATGTAATTCTTTACTACGAGCATTGATTAATGTCTCAATTTCTTTTGTTAAACGATCAGCGAATTCGGCGGTTCATTGTTTAGCCCGTGCAGTCGAATCTGATTCTGATCGTGGTGAATGGGTGATTCCGCCCCCTTTTCTTTCTGTAATTCTTTCGTCTGATTCTCTATAAAAGGTTTCTTTTTTTTTTCTCAAAAAAAAGAAAGGAGATAAGTTGTTATTTATTTTGTCTTCCTTGTTAAGTTAATTAACGAACCATATATAATTAATTAGATTAAATAATTTGGAATTACCTAATTAGAGTCCGAAGATAGGTATATATGGCTGATTAAGGACCTTGATATAAATGAAAATTAATTAATGATTCTCTTAGTTAAAGATGTTGTTAATTAACGGTATTATAGTTAATTATGATTATTCCTCCATCGGAACATTCACTATATATTGAAGGAGAAAACCAAGCTTTTTTTCTTTGATAGTATAGTAATAAATTAATAATAGAATGTTCTGAAAGCTGTATAAATAATTTTCATTTTAAGGGCTAAATTCTTCAAAATTTTCATAAAATAACAGAACCAAATAATTATTTAAATATTAAAAATATTTATTAAGTAACTGTACTATAAAATTTACAAATATTCCATTCCAAAAGGAGTCAAAAATAAAGTTGCAAAAAATATTTGCTTTTTCATATATATATATTTCGGCCATCTTTGAAAAAAAGTATGCTTTTTATGTCTTTTTGTTTGCAAAAGAAAACAATTTTGGACCTAACCAGTTTAGTATCTTTTTTAAAAGCTCTATTTGACATGATTAATCAAAGCTTAATTTGTTTAGGTCCTAAATCAATAGGGATTTTGTTACTAATAAATAAATAAATTAATAGGTATTCAATTAACGTTAGTTTTAGTGGTTAAAAATCTTAAATTGAATTCAATCAAAGCTTAATTTGTTTAGGTCCTAAATCAATTACTAAAAAAATAAATAAATAAATAGGTATTCAATTAACGTTAGTTTTAGTGGTTAAAAATCTTAAATGGTTAAACTAGATTTTGTATTCAATCTATATATGTATAAACATTTAATTGGAAGACAATTCGTCTAAAAAACTCTAATAAATCTTGAACCAACTCTAATAAATCTTGAACCAAGAACCTGCCATTAAAAAAAAACTTAATTGGTATTAATCTAAAACGTATTCATTAAACCTCTATTTGGGGTAAAAATGGGACTTAATTTCATGGTTGGTCATAGTTGAAAAATAATTTCAATCAAATGGCTGTTTTCCAACCACAGTTGAGAAAAGTAACCATTCCGGCGCATCTGGCGCCAGAATGGTTATCACCGCGCAAGGCTGACTTGCGCAGTGAACCATTCCCGTAAAAGGATGGGTAAATTTTGTTTTGTACCTATTCCAGCGTTAGGTACGCCGGAATGGGTACAAAACAAATTGACCCATCCATTTCTTCACTTGCGCAAAGCAAATAATATTTAACAAATATTCTTTTCTTAATTTGCGCATGAATATTATACCCATTTCGGCGTACCTAACGCCGGAATGGGTACATCTCTGTGCAATCACCATTACAGCAATAAGTACGTCATAATGGTGACAACTCTAAGTGATATGTGACCATTACGGCGTACCTTTCGCTGTAATGGTACAAAAAATTAACCAAGGTCACAAAAACAGCCCCTTCTATTGAATAATTTCCTAACCATTACCAACTGTGTAATTATTTATAATTTTAACTCCAAACAGAGATTTAATCCATTTTTGAAAAGAAGTGTGCTTTTTATGTCTTTTTGTTTGCAAACGAAAACAATTTTGGACCTAACCACTTTAGTATCTTTTTGAAAGCTCTATTTGACGTGATTAATCAAAGCTTAATTTGCTTAGGTCCTAAATTAATAGGTATTCTGTTACCAAAAAAAAATTAATATCAATTCATGTTAGTTTCGGTGGTTAAAAATCTTAAATTGTTAAACTAGATTTTGAATTCAATCTATATATGTATAAAAAATCAATTGGAAGACAATTCGCCTACAAAACTCTAATAAACCTTGAACCAAGAACCTGCCATTAAAAAAACTTAATTGGTATTAATCTAAAACGTCTTCATTAAACCTCTGTTTGGGGTAAAAATGGGACTTAATTTCATGGTTGGTCATGGTTGAAAAATAATTTCAACCAAGGGGCTGTTTCCCAACCACAGTTGAGAAAAGTAACCATTCCGGCGTATCTGACGATGGAATGGTTATCACTGCACAAGGCTGACTTGCGCAGTGAACCATTCCCGTAAAGGGATGGGTAAATTTTGTTTTGTACCCATTCCAGCGTTAGGTACACCGGAATGGGCACAAAACAAATTTTGTTGGTAGAAGAGGAAGGGTAGAGCACCCCTGAACAAAACAGAAAAGAAGAAAACAGAAAATCAAACTAAGCTAGCTTCAGGACCATTGTTGCTAATACCAATCTGATCTTCCAGAAGAATGTCTCGGAGGCATGCAGGCAGCCTATCACACTCGTGATGACCTAAGGGGAGAGTTCCTGCGAAATTCGTCATCCAATCCGCGACTTTGTTATCTTCACGGAAGGTGTGAACCACTTTGACGTTCCAGTTTTGTCGTAGAAGGGATCTGCATTTGTCAATGAGCCAATAATACCTGTGATGCGGGGCTGCACTACCGTTAACCAACTGAACAATATGGAGGGAGTCAAGCTCGAAGATGACCTGTCGATAGCCTTTGTTCCATGCTAGAACCATACCGTAATAGAAACCCCAGAACTCTGCCAGGTCCGCCGTACAAATTCCAAGATTGCAGCCAAAGCCTCCCATCCAGATGCCTTTATCGTTCCTAATTAGACCACCCGCTGCTGCTGGCCCCGGGTTGCCCTTACTTGCACCATCGCAGTTAACCTTAACCCAATGCCCATCCGGCGGAAACCACACAGATTTCCTCTTCACAATATTCCGAGTCCTCAAACCACTTACCACTCTGCTGTCCGAGAATTCCTTCGCCTGACTTGTGATAACCTCCAGCTTCCGCCTCGGATCCATAGTGGTTAAGTCGAAGATGGTCTCGTTTCTCCAACGCCAGATCCACCAGCACGCAAAGGAAAACACCGAGCACCAATCAATTCCTTTCCATCGAGTCGTGGTCGTCATGTTTCTCTCAAGCCATTCCTCAAGATTCCCTGTATTAAACAACTGATACCACTGGGCAGGAATTAGTAACCACCACACCTGCCTCGCCTCTCGACAATCGCGAAGCAGATGGATAACCGTCTCTTCCTCCTGGCAGCTCGGACACTTTGCATCCGTAGCAAGTCGCCTGCGCACTCGGTTTGCGTTTGTTAGGATTGCCTGCCTTTTGGTAAGCCATAAGAAGAACCGCACTCTTTCAGTTGTGGCTAAGTCCCAGATTATTTTCCAATTTTTAATCTCTATATCGTTCGACCTGTTAAGGAGGTCGGTGTGAATCAGTTGGTACATAGATTTAACCGAGAAGCTTCCTGACATGGACTTTCACCAGCACCAACCATCCGGCTCGGTACAATCCTCAGACAACATGTATGACATAAGTTGCATTAGGATCTAAGCTGGTAGGTGTCCCTCAAGACGAGCCAGTCCCATCCTCTTGTACTTAGCCAATAGTCACACACTCTGTTGTTCAGATCATGCTCCGGAATTGGTTGACTTGCCGCCTCCACAAGAGCTGTGTCGCCCATCCACACATCCGTCCAGAACAGCACCTCCTTCCCTAATCTAGGAAGCCATCCAATTCCTCGCGGCAGTGCTTTTGCCCCATCGATAAGACCTTTCCAAACTCTGCTACTTCCTTTTTTAGCCCGGAATATGTTCAGACCCTCTCTTCCTCTCGCATACTTGTCTTTGACTACACGGGTCCATAAAATATTAGGCTCTGTGAGCATGGTCCATTTTAGCTTGGCTATTAGTGCTAGATTATACAGCTTTGTTTGCCGGATGCCAAGGCCCCCATTCTCACGCTTCTGACAGATCCGGTCCCAGCTCACCAGGCTTATCCTTTTGTTTCCATCCTTACTTCCCCACAGAAACCTTCTACTTATCGAGTCAAGAGATTTACAAGTCTTCATTGGGAGAATGTTGGTTTGCATTGTGTAGGTCGGCATGACTACCAAAACCGATTTAACAAGTGTAACTCTGCCTGCAAAAGAAAGGGACTTCTCTTTCCAACCCGACAGTCTATCTTTAACTCTTTCCACCACATGACTAAAGTTTTGCGTTGTTGCTCTATCTTGTATTATAGGCACTCCGAGATACTTACCGAGGGAAGTAGTCTTTTTTATTCCTAGCTCCTCAACCACCGCCAACTGGTCGCGGTCCCGTGTATTACTAAAGAAGAACATGCTTGACTTATTAAGGCTTACCCGCTGCCCCGAGCAATCACAGAAGTAGTTCAGAACTGATTTGATAACTTGAGCCTTATCTCTGGACGCCTCTGCCATGAGGATAATGTCATCAGCAAAAAAGCAATGAGATAGCGGTGGGCCATTCTTTGATAGTCTTAACGGTTTCCAAGCCTTATCAGCAACTGCGTCCAGAATCAAGTGACTGAGACGTTCAAGGCAAAGCACAAAAGATGTAGGGTGAGATAGGGTCTCCTTGCCTGATCCCACGTGAAGGTTTAAAGCCCTCACACCTCTCACCATGCCACTGAATATTCATAAATGAGGATGAGATACACTGCATTACGATTCCCACCATTCCGGTCGATAACTGTAGAGCTTTCAATGTGTCTTCAATAAACGCCCAGCTCAGCCGGTCGTATGCTTTCTCAAGGTCTAGTTTAATCACCATAGCTCCTTTCCTGCCCTTTTTATATTTCAGTGAATGAACGGTCTCCTAGATGAGGATGATGTTGTCTGTGGTGTCTGCCATATACAAAACTGCTCTGCATTGGGCTCACCAGGCTGGACAGGAGAGGTTTCAGGCGTTTAACAATGCTTTTGGTAATAAGTTTATAAGTTACATTGCATAGGCTTATGGGTCTGAACTGGGAGAAATCCTCAGGGGCATTAACCTTCGGGATCAGTGCAATGACAATGTGGTTCATTTCCTCCTCTAGGACCCCCTCATTAAGGGCTTTCAGGATATTGTTGCTTATGTCTACACCGACAATGCTCCAAAATCTTTGATAAAATCCAGCTTGGATGCTGTCTGGACCGGGAGCTTTCCAAGGGGCCATATTTCTCAACACTTTGTAGACGTCCTCGGCTTCATAGGGCTTGGCGAGATCTGTAAGCGCCTGATCCTCTAAAGGCGGAAAGGCGTGTCTGGACTTGAGGCCGATCCTCCCCAGATTATCCTCCATATAAAGCCTACTGAAGAAATCAACTTCCATAGCCTTAAGCACCCCACAATCCCAAATCCAATTGCCTTCAGTATTACGAAGCCCTTCAATCTTGTTTCGTCTTCTTCTTATTATGGTTGTCGTGTGAAAGAAGGAAGTATTCCTATCCCCCTCACGTAGCCATTGAATTCTCGACTTCTGCGCCCAATAGCATTCTTCTTGCTTCAAGATTTCATTCAGCTCATCAATGAGTTTCCGTTCAAGTCTGATCAATCCCTGGTTGCAGTATTCAGATAGCGCCCTCTGAACCCCTACAACCCTAGCATAGACACTGTTCTTACTTTTGAAAATATTCCCGAAAGAAAAGGTATTCCAATTGCTGATTCGGTCTGTGAGGTTATAAATCTGATCACTTAGCTTGTCCTCTTGCTTCCACCAATCAGTGAGCAGATCTTTAAAACACGGCACCTCAAGCCATCCAGTCAGGAAACGGAACGAGATCTTAGCTCTGCTAATGCTCTGATATAATTCCACGAGAATTGGGGCATGGTCAGACTAATTTCTCTGCAGATGGCGAACAGTAGCTTCGGGGAACCTATGTCTCCAATCAACTGAGCACAGACCCCGGTCGAGGCGGCAAGCAATGCATGTTCTAGGCGTGACGCCCCGGAACCAAGTGAAGCGAGGACCAATAAATCCCAGATCAATCAGGCTCATCTCAGCTATCCAGTTTGCAAAAGGAGCGCTTCTATCAATGCTACTAACTGACTCGCCCTGTTTTTCCGATTGTGAACTAATGCAGTTGAAATCCCCGCAAATTAGCCACGGATGGTCAATGCTGCATTTTAGATCTTTCATCTGCTCGAAAAAGAGTCTTTGGGTACAAAAAAAATTGACCCATCCATTTCTTCACATGCGCAAAGTAAATAATATTTAACAAATATTCTTTTCTTAATTTGCGCAGGAATATTATACCCATTCTGGCGTACCTAACGCCGGAATGGGTACATCTCTGTGCAATCACCATTACGGAGACAAGTATGCCATAATGGTGACAACTTTAAGTGATATGTGACCATTACGGCGTACCTTTCGCTGTAATGGTACAAAAAATTAACCAAGGTCACAAAAACAGCCCCTTCTGTTGAATAATTTCCTAACCATTACCAACTGTGTAATTATTTATAATTTTAACCCCAAACATAGGTTTAATCCATGTATTTCGGCCATCTTTGAAAAGAAGTGTGCTTTTTATGTCTTTTTGTTTGCAAACGAAAACAATTTTGGACCTAACCACTTTAGTATCTTTTTGAAAGCTCTATTTGACGTGATTAATCAAAGCTTAATTTGTTTAGGTCCTAAATTAATAGGCATTCTGTACAAAAAAAAAAAAAAAGTTATTCAATTAACTTTAGTTTCGGTCTTAAATTGTTAAACTAGATTTTGAATTCAATCTATATATGTATAAAAATTCAATTGGAAGACAATTCGCCTAAAAAAACTCTAATAAACCTTGAACCAAGAACCTGCCATTAAAAAAAAACTTAATTGGTATTAATCTAAAACGTCTTCATTATACCATGCAGATTTTAATTAAAGTTATAGATATCGAGAGATTTTATATGTTATAACCATCCACATTTTAATTAAAGTCATATATATCAAGATATTTTATATATTATAGTAAGTAAATCATACAAATTCAAAAGGGATAATGATGAAATTTGTTCCTAAACAATTGTCTGATTTTATCTTTATGAAAAAAGCTTTAGCTCAATTTTATATTTATAATAAAAAAAAATTAGTTCTAACTTTACCCTTTTTTAAATATGTATCAAATAAAAGTAGCAATAAAAATTCTTAAAAAGTGGCAAAATTCAGCTACAATTTCTACTATGTGGGTAAAATTTAAGTCATCTAATCTTAGAGCAAAAAATAAACCTTATTCTAAATTATCATATAAAATTTAAAAAGACAAAACTCATCTTGAATCATTGAACTATCATATTTATGCATAAGGATCTGCATTGATTATTTTTATCACATTAAACCATTTCATTTTTTTTACAACAATTGGCTGTCATTAATAATTTTGTATTGCGCTTCATATTCCGTCAAAAGGAAAGTGAATGGTATTTAGGACTACTCATTTGGATTATTTTTTACGCAGTGTAGCACAAAAATAAATTATCAAATTATTTTATAGGTTGATTTTCATATAAACTAGTTTCTTACTAATAATTTCGCTTAATTAAAGCCATGGATATCAAGAGATTTCATATTATAGTAAGTAAATCATACAAATTTAAAAAGGATAATAATGAAATTTGACCTAAGATTATTCATAAACATAAATTTAATCCTTATAATGAAAAATTGTTTTCACATGAAATCCTTTCATTCTTTTTTTACAACAATTGGCTCTCACTAGCAATATTGTCGTGATTGTGCTCCACATTCTGTCAAACGGCCAATTAGATTATTTTTTTACGTAGTGTAGCACAAAAATAAATGATCAAATTATTTTATAGGTTGATTTTCGAAATAAACTAGTCTCTTACCAATAATTTCGATTAATTAAAGCCATAGATATCAAGAGATTTTAAGTAAATCATACAAATTTAAAAAGGACAATAATGAAACTTGTCACTAAGATTATTCATAAACATAAATTTAAGCCTTATGATGAAAAATTATTTTATTTTGTTATCACATTAAACTCTTTCATTCTTTTTTTTTTTTACAATAATTGGTTCTCACTAGCAATTTTATCGTGATTGTACCTCATATTCCGTCAAACAGAAAGTGAATAGTATTTAGAGCTACTCAATTAGATTATTTTTTTACGCAGTGTAGCAAAAAAATAAATGATCAAATTATTTTATATTTTGATTTTCGAAATAAACTAGTCTCTTACCAATAATTTCAATTAATTAAAGCGATAGATATCAAAGAGATTTTATATGATAGTAAGTAAATCATACAAATTTAAAAAGGACATAATGAAATTTGTCATTAAGATTATTCAGAAACATAAATTTAATCCTTATGATGCAAAATTATTTTATTCTATTATCACATTAAACCCATTCTTTTTTACTACAATCGGCTCTCACCAATAATTTTATTGTGATTATGCTCCACATTCCATCAAAAGGAATGGGATTTAGGGTTACTCAATTGGATTATTTTTTATACAGTGTAGCACAAAAATAAATGATCAAATTATTTTATAGGTTGACGATATAAACTAATCTCTTACTAATAATTTCACTTAATTAAAGTCATAGATATCAAAAGATTTCATATTATAGTGAGTAAATCATACAAATTTTTTTAAAAAAAAGATAATAATGAAATTTGTCTCTAAGATTATTGAGAAACATATATAAATTTTATCTTTATGACGCAAAATTGTTAAGGATTAAATTTATGTTTCCGAATAAACTTAGGAACACTTTTGGAAAGCGGAATGGGATTCCCAAGTAAAAAAAATTAACCAAACACTCTCTAAGTATGTAGCAAAAAAAATTAGCAATAAAAATGATAAAAATGAGCTACAATTTCGATTATGCGGGTAAAAGTTAAGTGATCTAATCTTAGGTTCCACTTGATACGCTGTTGTCACGTTCGTGTCTACATTTCTAGAATTTAGATCTTGATAGTAATATATATTATAATTATGAGGTGTGTGATTTTTATTTGGTGTTATAGGAAAATTTTGGAGTTAATTCGATGGTTCTAGGTGTAAATTAAAAGTTTAAATAATTTTTAAAGAATTATAGAAAGATGGAGGATCAAACATAATATTTACCAAATTTTTCCTCAAATCTTCCAGATTCGATCATCATCATCATCTATATTATCTTCTTTTCTTTTTCTTTTTGTTTCATTTTCATCAATTTTCTCTGAACCGTTTCTCAACCGTTTCTTTGATTTACGGAGATTCGACCGTCCGAATCACTCAAAATTGAAACCATAGCATCCTTATGCATAGATCTAAGTCCTAATCGAAATTTTTTTGAGTTTCGGAAGTGTTTGGAGGGAAACGTCTTAGACAGAATTTAGCGGCGAATCGATCGGGTGTATTTTGTTCAATTAGTGACCAAGGTAAGTAACTATTAACTATATTTTGAGTTTTATGTATATATATATATATAATAAATGAATTTTTAGAAATTGATATTTTAAGGTTATGCAGTAATTTTGTAAAATTGAGGTTTTTCACGATCTTGCTTTTATTGTGAAATTATGGTTCAAATGAAGTTATTGATTATGCTTCTATGTGATTTTCAGATTTTACTTGATTATGTTGATTTAAGGCTTACTTTGGTTGATTTACATATATACATATATGTTTTTGGTTTCAATATATCTATATTGAACAAAATGAATTTGATGATTTCTTACGAATTGTTTTTGGATTGAGAAATCTGTTGCGGTTATTGTTGTTATTATTTTGGATTGAAGTCCAAATATGATTTTTATGATACAAAAGGGCTAATTGAAGCCAGATGATTTATGATTATGAAATAGTTTGGAATTTGATTGTTAAAGGAAATTTGAGCACGCTATGATTTTATGATTTTATATCCATCGAGAGTTATCCGGATCGGTGGTTTAATATTTGAAGACCATGTTCAGTGAGGGACATGGCCTGTGTACACAGTCTGAAGACCTATTGGGTATGGCAGCGAAGTGTTGGGTAAGACCATATGGGATAGGCAATGTTAAGAGACGTCTCTACTATATATGTGGTTATGGATTGATACTTAAGGGGAGAAACTCGAGGATGGATACAATGTTTTAAATTCATTTGGATTATGTTTTTCGGTTATTATTGATTTTGATATAAGGTTTTACGTTTGATTGATTACGAGTTGGTTTGATAAAATATTTATTTGATTACAAGTTGGTTTGATAAAAGATTTATTTGATTATGAAATGGTTTGATGAAACGTTAAGTTTTGAGTATATTTGAGAAGGTTTTGATTAAATCCCTTTATAAATGTATATATGTAGCTATGTTAAATAAAGTTGGTTTTTATAGCTGATAGTTTCTTACTGAGATTTTTATCTCACCTTTTTAAATGTTTTAATGTTTTTAGGTGAGAAAGTACAGGATATAGAGAAGGTTACCGACCGTTTAGGCGGGGTTTGAAAGTTGGCTGCTTATTGTGAGAATTATGGTTAGAACTTTGGTAGTTCAATTGTTATATAATGGCGTTGGATAATTTGGAGACTCTTAAGTATTGATTATGATCTTTCTATTTCACGCCCGATGCCGATTGAGGTCGTCTAGGGTCGGGTGTGACAGCTGTAATGAACGTTGTAATGGAATGTCCATTACAATGGATGTTCATTACCATGTTTGGATTAATCTATTGTTTTTATCGTAATGAAATCACAATTACATCACTCAATTTTTCTTTACAAATTTATGTAATGGGGATTACATAAAAAAATATACATGAATTCACATTACGACTAGCTCAAATAATTTTTTTATTATTTATATTTATTATCCACAATTTTTATGAAACAGTAAAACATAAAAAGAAAAAAAAACATGAAAAATGCATATTGTGATTTCTTTAGTTTATGAATTAATTTTCTTCGGTCCATGTACCTTTAGAAGTACCTTTATAATGTATGAGTATGTAATTTCTTCTATTTTTTTTTGTCTTTTAAGGTTTTTTGAACTAGTTGTTTCTGGAAATGTTTTGGATCTTTGTATTTTAAATTGGAATTAGATCGAAGAAACGATTGTTGTTGGAATCCAGAGATCAAAGTTGAAAATCTTTATTTTTCAATGTTGTTTGAATCGGACCGGACATCAAACCGAATTTATTATTGGTTATGGATCACTTAGTTCAATCAAATGACTCGAGTTCATTGAATCGAATGACGTAATAAATAAATAAATAATATATATAATTTAAAAGGGTAATTAATTTATTAATTCCTATATTTTGACAAAACACTATTTAGTCCTGTATTTTTAAAAACACACGGTAAGGTCCCTAATATTTTTCTCGATGAACAATTTAGTCCCTAATATTTTTCTCGGTGAACTGTTTAGTCCCTGCTGTTAAACACTCACGAAGAATCTATTAGTCAATTTGGATTAGCAGAAACATCTTTCGTCATCACTGAAGCAGCTGACAGTAAACATGAGTTAAGAATATGGAGGAAATTAAACTCACCATTGAAAGAGTAAGAGGATTTCCACCTTCAATTCTAACAAGAAGAGTAAGCGAGAGAGATTTGAGTCGATTTCTACCTTCAATTCAAACAGGAAGAGTGAGCATGAGTGATTCGATTATGGGTTAGGGATTCAATCGTTTCTCCTTTTTTTTGTGAGCGCGGGTTGTGAGAGAAAGACATAGAGGTGTGAATTGCTTTTGACTGATAAATAGTAAAGGGTAATTTAGTCATTTCTGAATTTATAAACGGTAAAAAATCTAACAAACAGACGGAATGACTAAACAGTTCACTGAAAAAAAGGTTAGAGACCTTACCGTGTGTTTTTGAAAATACAGATACTAAACAGTGTGTTTTGTCAAAATATAGAGACTAATAAATTAATTATCCAATTTAAAATTATAAACCAATTACACATCACTTGAAAATTAGAGTTGTTTTTTTCCAACTATAACCTAATTAACTCTAGGGATCCGTCACCACCATGTTTAAGCCTAATTTTGCATAAAGTATTAGAATTTCAAAATTAAGCTTATTATTATTTAGGGTAAATAATTATAAGGTCCCTGTATTTTTACCTAATACACTATTTAGTCCCTATGTTTTTAGAAATAATTATATAGTCCCTCAGTTTTTATTTTGTTAACTCCTTAGTCCTTATGCTTGGTCAATGGTCAAACTATACTGAATAAATTTTAAAATACTAAAATTACCCTTTATTTTATGTTTTAATAATAAAACATTTCTTTTTTTTAATAAAAAAAACAATGCATTAATGAGCCAAATCATGGCAAAATTGTAACAATGAAACAGAAACATAACTCGGTAATAAATTAAAAAAAGAAGGGCAAGTGGATAAACGAGAAGATTGTGCTAACACATGTGCCATCCCATTCACTTGCCGCCGTATCCATTTGACTGAGTAAGAGTCATTTGATGTTAGAATCGATCGTATTTGAATAATTCTATCCCCAAATTCGGAATCATCAACATAACTAGAGTTTATTGCATCAATCACTTGTTTAACATCAGATTCGAAAACCACATTCCTTCTTCCAACAGCTTCTAGCCATTGCATAGCCTGTAATAGTGTTTCAGCCTCACATTCTCGAGTTGTTGGACAACATAACAAACCCGCACATCTTCCCATTACAAACTGTCCATTTGCATCTCTTACTGCTGCTCCCATCCCTGCACGACCATCAACGTTAGAGCATGCGGCATCAACAAAACACGAGAGAAATCCTTCCGATGGCGGGTGCCAAGCCGTGCAAGTAGCGAATGAATTATTTCCTTCTACTGTATTTCCAATCCGTTGTTCTCATGTACCAGTCCGATTCCTCAAGGCATTTGCTTCTGACCAATCATTAAGTACTGTGCAAGCTTGAGCCACTATCTGATCTGTTGTGCGAATCTCATACTGCCAAAGACGGGTATTCCTAGCCTGCCATAAACTCCAGAGGTGCATCAAAAATGTTTTCACAATTTGTTCTGGTGCTGCTCTAATCATATTATGAAACCATACTGTCAGATTCTCAGCCACTGTTGCCTCCGCATTAATTCGTTCCAGCATCCCCGTCTTCTGCCATACTCTTATAGCTCCTGCACATTCAATAAAAAGATGCCATCCATCCTCCCAAGGTTCGTTACATATCACACAAGTACTACATACCTGTAACCCACGAAATAGAAGATTCACACGCGTTGGGAGACAATTTCGTGCTAGTTGCCAACCAAAATGTCGGACCTTTTGTGGAATTTCAGCATACCACAATTTTTTCCAAGCTCCCTGAACATGAAATCTTTCACCTGCTTCCAAAGTTGAAGCCAACCTGTAAGCACTTTTGACTGTGTAACGTCCCGTAGAATGGAATTTCCATATTAACCGATCCTCACTACTCAAAGTACCAACGGACAGTTTATGAATTTCTATAATATCTCTCTGCTCGAAAACTTCCTCCAATAACTCTTCATCCCAATCTCTAGAATTATGGGTAAACAAATCACTAACTTTCAAATACTCCAGCCCATCCACTATAGGGGTTCGTATATAGCCATCCTCCTCATTACGCAACCATCTCTCACTTCACACATTTATTGATTGACCGTTTCCAATTTTCCATCTGATTCATTCTCTAATGATTAGTTGAGAACTCCAGATACTTCGCCATATAAAACTTGGTGAATGCCCCAATGAGGCTCCCATAAAATCCCCTTTTGGATAATATTTAGCTTTGAAAACTTTACTAACAAGCGAAGATGGATTGGTTAATAACCGCCATCCCTGTTTTCCCAACATAGCAAGATTAAAGGCTGTGAAATTTTGGAAACTCAGTCCTCCCATTAATTTTGGAGCACATAATCTGTCTCATGCCATCCAATTCAGTCCTCTCTCACCTGAATTTTTATTACCCCACCAAAACGAATTTAGCATTCGTTGTAATTCCTCAGTCGTCGATATAGGAAGCAAGAATACACTCATGAAATAGATTGGGATAGCTTGTCTTGCTACTCGAATAAGTGTAGCCTTACCAACTTTTGATATTCCTTCCCCTCTCCAGCGCTGTAGTCGCTGCCATAATCTGTCTCTGAAGTGTGCAAAGATTGCTCACTTCGTTCTGCCCACCAATGATGGAAGGCCCAAATACCTTCATGTATTCAACGGACTAGTAATTCCCAAAATGCTTGAAATTCCCATAGTCAGGTCATTTGCCACATTTCTACTGAACATGATTCCAGATTTTTGACAGTTTATAGCTTGTCCCGAAGCTAATTCATATGATCCGAGTAATTTTTTTAACACTCTAATTTCAGATATGGTAGCCTGGCAAAATAAAAATGCATCATCAGCAAAGAGCAAATGTGAAATCGCAGGCGCCCCTCGCTTAACTCGACATCCATGCAATAACCCCCTATTCTCAGCTGCCACCAATAATGATGTCAACCCTTCAACACAAAGCAAAAATAAATATGGTGATAGTGGATCACCTTGGCGGAGTCCTTTTTTCGGGCAAATAGGACCAATCAACTGATCATTTACTCTAACCATATATTGCACAGAAGATACACAATGCATTATCAAGTTCACCCTTTTATCTGCAAAACCCAACTTTAGCATCACTTCTCTTAGATAATTCCAATCCACCCTGTCATATGCTTTACTCATATCAACCTTTAGTGCCACATTACCTACTTTCTTAGCAACGTTATTGTTAATGCTATGAATAAGTTCAAATGCGATCAATACATTGTCATGAATAGACCTCCCTTTAATAAAACAGATTGATTTCCAGAGATAATCCCAGGCAGAAGCATCTTCAATCTATTTGCTAAGACTTTGGAGAAAATTCTGAGTATAACATTACACAGTGCTATTGGACGAAGTTCAATCATAATAACAGGATTCTCACAATTTGGAATAAGAGTAATGATAGTATTATTAAGCTCAAAGGGGAACATACCTTGATCGAACCATGTTGACCCAGCAATAAAGATATCATCTCCAATTATGTCCCAAATTTTTTGATAAAATCCTAGATTAAATCCATCGGGTCCTGGAGCCTTATCAGGATGCACATCAAATAAAGCTCTCTTGAACTCATGTTTTGTAAGTGGTCGCAGTAATTGCTCATTGTCCCGATCAGTAATGCATGGTTGCATTAAATCTACCACTTCACTCCATTCACTATTACTGTCAGAGAAAACCGATTCAAAATATTGTATTGCAATCTTCCCCATCCCATCCTTATCATCAATCCATTCTCCTGCATTATTTCTGAGCCATGTTAAGCAGTTTTGCTTCCGCCTTCCATTAGCGAAAGAGTGATAAAAACGAGTATTTAGATCTCCCTCCTGAAGCCATAAGACTTTTGCTCTCTGTTTCCAGTGGTCTTCCTCTTGAACCATAATTCTCACATACTCAGCTCGGGTCGACTCATACTCATCACTATTATTTGAACCTCCCAGTTCACGTAGTTGTATTAACTTTTCTTCTAATTGTTGAATTTTCTGACGACAATTGACATCACTCCTTCTGCTCCATCTCATAAGCACATCTGCCACATGTGCTAACCGCGAACTCAGTATTATTCGCCTATCAGATCCCCATGCCTCCTTAATCACATTCCAAACCTCTTCATCCCTTAGCCATCGTTGCTCGAATCTGAACTTTTTTTGCCTCGGGCCAGTTGAATCGGTTGACGTATTCAAGATTATTGGAGAATGATCTGAAGTGGGAGCAATAGAATTAACACAAAAATTGCCAGGAAAACGCCTCCCCCACACTTCTGTACAAAGGCTTCGATCTAGCTTCTCTTGAACTTCATTTGGTTTACCTCTGTGCCGTACCCATGTATACGGATACTCTTGTAACATAATATTAGTGAGACCACAATCAATCAGTGTATCTCTAAATCCCTTATAACACCACTCAGGGTGCTCATTTATTCCTTTTTTATCACTGTGAACAAGTAGATCATTAAAATCTCCCAAAATAGACCATGGGAGAGAAGAGGCGGCAGCAAGGCTCCTTAGTAAATCCCAAGAAGTCATTCGTCTAGCTCTCTCCGGATACCCATAGAAACCAGTGAGGCGCCAATCTCCATCCATAGGGTCATTTACAGTCAAATCAATGTGATTTGATGAAAATGACCTTAAGGAGCACATACTGGACTTCCTCCAAAAAGCACATATACCTCCACTCCTTCCAATCCTATCAACAACAAAACAACTTTCAAAACCAATGCGTACCTTGATAGCTTCAATGCGAGATTGACAAACCAGAGTTTCATACAAGAAAATAATATCAGGCCTATGAGTTTGATGAGCTCACATAGAATGGGAACTGCCCTAGTGTTGCCCAGACCTTGGCAGTTCCAACTAAAAATTTTCATTGCTCTGGGCAGACCGTTTGGCCTGCAATAATAAAACATTTCTATTTTTCCCATTTTATATTTTTTTTCTCTTTTTTCCTACATAATCACAATCTCTCCAATATAAACACTAATATAAAGTAATTGATTTATTAATTTTTATATAATTATAGAACTTTAATTTAATACGTAAAATTTATTGACTAAAAAAATGAATGAAAAATATTTCAAAAATTATTAAAATAGGAGTAAGACTATCATTGTAAAAAGTTTTTACAATTCTAATAAATTTTACGAATGAAGAAAAAAATATATGATTTTTAAAAAATTTATAATAATATTTAATGTTAGTTTAAAGATATTATATTAAAAATTGAGAAAATAATAATTACAATTTAAGAAAATTAATAATATATTTTTTCAAGTATATTAATTTCGGTGTATATGTAGTTCAAAAACTTCATTAAAATTAATTAGATTAAATTTGAAACTAAAATATAAATTTTTTTATGTATATAATTAAGGGCAATTTTGGACTTTCATTTACAAAAACAAATGGAAGAACTAAAGAATTGATTAAGATAAAATTTAAGGACCTTATAATAATATGGTGGACTTACTAACGTGTTAAGTAAAAACATAAGGACCTTATAATTATTTACCCTATTATTTAGGTAGAAAGAAAAAAGTCAATAAATTATTAAAGTAATAAGACTTTAAGATCCAAAACTTTCTAAAATTAATGATTTTTATTATGTTTTACCTTTTTTAATTATTTTGTTTAAATAAAAAAACTGGAGTCATCTCAGATCCAATGAGACCCACGAGTCCCCTGTTAATCCTGATTTTTACTCAATGATGTCTTCCTTTCTTAAATGTAACCTTCAATCGTCTCCGATTACCTGAAAGGACAACAATTGTCAGAAAAAGGGTCAGAATTTCAACGAACCCTTTTCCGATGCTAAAGTCAGTTAAGTACTTGAAGAAATACAAAGTTAATTTGAAAATAGTTGAATAGGAAAGAGAGTATTTATGATTACGTACATGCAGTTCTGATTCCCAGGCTATTTATAGGCAATAAAGTGTGTACATGGACACGTGGCAACGTTTGATTGGTTTTCGGATCCCATCTTTCCGTTCGGTGCTAAATGTGAATTGGGGAGCGTGCTTTTAGGATCCGGAATGACCATTGGTCTATGTGTTCCTTGAGATAGCTCCCAAAAATGCTTTATTCATCTATCTAGTATCCGAATGTATATAGTCATGGGCTTGGACCCCAATATTGGATTTCGGTCTAAGCTAAAGTCCAGGCGTTCAAAGCTCGTTCAATTACTACGGTATCACTTGATTATTGTAGATTAACATGCTAAACATGATCCATACCGTAGACCTGGCCTGTTCCTCATCCGATTTGGCTACGATATTCTCGATTTTTGCGTGATTCTTATGGAGATGAAATTCTATAATGGAATGAATAAGAGATGTATTTGCTTAGTAAGTGCTTATGTATAGTATTTGATATTTTAGGAAGCGTTGGAAAACGGTATCTTAGGAATTTTCGTTTTGATTTTATCATATTTTTCAAGTAATTCAAGCATTTAGCATGTGGAAGATTTTTGATTTTTTTAGGGGATAGGATGCAAAAATGTCCTAATTTTGATAGTCATGAGCAATACTATCACTTATATCTAAAAGGCCTAATATATTACTAGCTTTCCGAACTTATCCAAAATAGTATATTGGCTCTCTGAACTTTGCAAGTGTCTCACCAGCTCCCTAAATTTGCTTATTTCGTATCACCAGTTCCCTAAACTTGTTTATTTCGTATCACCAGCTCACTAAACTTGTATATAAAAGTAGATTAGCTCTCTGAAGTTTGCAAGTGTTTCACCAACTCCATAAACCTGGTTATTCTGTAACAACTAAATACAAAAACTTATTAAACCTAAATTCTAAAAATACGTCTTCATCTATTCAAGATGTCTGAGCAATGTGGCCATGCACTCCCCAAAACTGAGTGCAAAAAGAGTCCATAACTCTCAGTTTAATTTGAGAGGAAACCGAATGCAGTCTCAGTTTGACTTTGCTTAAAATTTTCCAAAACGACGTTCTGCTTACTGCTTGAATCCCCTTTATGGCGCCTGGAATTTATCTCACGCCAAACATAGTAAATAACTGCTATAAAGCATTTAGGATCAGACCGGCCAAATTCTTAGTTTTTATCTTAATTAATCAATCCATCGGCAAACATCATGAAGGTTGGTTGCAGGCTGATCAATATCCACATTTAGAACTCGCTTCTCCTACCTTTCAATATATTATAAGAGTTAGTGTTACATGTTTGAGAGATTGAATGGATGAGGATCGAGAGTTAGTATTATGGTTTTTGTATTTATTTGTTATAGAATAAGCAAGTTTGGGGAGTTGGTAAGACACTTGCAAAGTTCAGGGAGCTAATATACTTTTATGGACAAGTTTAGGGACCTGGTGATACGAAATAAGCAGGTTTAAAGAGCTGATGAGACACTTGCAAAGTTCAGGAGCCAGTCTATTATTTTGGACAAGTTGAAGGAGCTGGTGATGTATTAGACCTATCTAAAATATTGCAATTTTATCCATAAGTTGCATAAAAAACAAATTTTCCTCGTAACATTGAATTTAGGTCAATTTGATAAATAATTTATCAAATTATCTTTGCAGTCATGAATCGTGACATCTACACTTTAAATGTGTCATTTTTATCACTAATTAGGAACAGATCGCAACTATACAAATATAAATGATGTTTTTTTTAAATTAAAAAAAATATTATATTTTATATAAGTTAAAAAAATCAAATATTTTATTAAATTTAAAATTATTAAACTTCAATTCTACTATTAAATTCCAAAAAAATGTGAAATATTTTTTTTAGATCCATCTAAGAATAATAAATAAAAAATATATATTTTATAATAATGTTTGGAATTAATCTAACTTAGTAGTGTGAACAGTAAAATTGCACAATTTTTTTTAGATTTCAGGAGTTTTTTTTTTTTTTTATAGTGTTTACCTTAATTTCCCTAATTAAATTAATCTTGTTTCATAATTTTGGTTGCTACCATTAGTAAAGAGCAGTAATTGGGCCTAGTTGAGAATGTTGGGTCCATATGTGGGAAGTGGTAAATAGTAAAAAAGATGGAGGGTAAGAGAGGGATATAAATGAAAAAAGAAACACGTGAGGAAGGACTATTTGAATTCAAAAACAATAATGAGTACCCCACACACACACTTTGAAATATCCAGACAGATATCGTTACAGGAGACTTTGTTTCTTAAAATAAAAATTGAATTTTCTCAAAATCCAAGGAAATAACAAGAATAAAAAATGACAGCCGTACACGTGGTTGGTCAAAATCAAGGGCGCACGTGTAACGTCCCTTGGAACGTCATCAAAAGTGGAAAACGACAAGAAAGCGAAACCGTTCCTTAATACAGACAAAAGGCATGCACGAGGGCAACCCCTAACAGTTTCTTTTTTATTTCTTTTAAATAAATAAAAAAGAGTTTCTCTGTTTACGTTATGATTGTAAGCAATTAAAAGAAGAGAGAGAGAGAGAGTTGTTGGAACTGAAACCCCTAACAAACTTCACGCGTGTGCATTCTTCACGTAACGTATTCAAACGATTCGTTTTCTCTATTTCTTTTACCCTTTTTTTCTTTTTCCAAAAAACCTATTTTTTTTACTTATTCCTTTTCCATTATTTGCTTTCTTTATGAAGTAAATTAATCACTTCAATTGGAAATAAAATGTCTCAACTGTTATTTTCACAAAATGCTTTCTTTATCTTGGTGACAAATATTAAGGAAAAGTTTAAAAAGATTGTGGTTTTTCCGTGTCTGTTAAACGTGATGCACAAGTGGAGTGAAGACAACGAGAGATTCGTGACTATACAGAGTGTTTTATTAATAATACTTGAAAATTAGCTCAAGTTTCAAACGTTATGGATAAAATATTAATTGTACGATTTATGATATTAGAGGTAAAATTGTTATTGGCTGTCAATGTTGTGATATTTTTGTATCTTGTTAACCGCAAACTAAATTACATACATGAATACGTTTGGATCAAAAATAATGATGGAAGATAATCGCATCTGACATGTGGACCAATAGGGAGAGAGCACCATTTCACCGAAAATGTCATTCCGAGATATGCGCGATACAATTGAGTTGCATCAATGTCTAAACAATTGTTTGGGCTATGCAGATTTGGATGGGAGTAGGGTCGTTGATTGCCTTACTAAGCAAGTGGCTTACACCGTATGCATGGTTAAGGGTGAGAATTAATTCAGTTCGTTTACTAACCAAAATGAACTATTCATTAAGCAAGCCGAAATTATTTGAGGAACCGAACTAAACCGAATAGAATTAGTAACCGAATATTATCAAACTAAAAAGATTCGGATCGGTTACCAACCGAATAACCAAAATTTATAAATTTATAATTTAAATTTTTAAAATTACAAATTTTTATACAATAGAAATATTTATTTATGCAAAAATATTGTATTTCTTATAAATTTAATTTTTTTTTGAAGTTGAACATGGATTTGGCATTTTCAAAACTAAATATACCAGTACATACACTTCGATTTTACTAAATAGAAAATAAAATTATAATTTTTTTATTTATATATAAATTTTGGTTCGGTTTCGCTTAACTCGGTTTTTACGGAATTACTAAACCGATACGTGATTATCAAACTAAGCCTAAATGAAAACTAAACTGAACTAGAGAGTAAAAGTAATCGAACCAAATTAAGATTTTGATTTGGTTATCAGTTAATTTGCTCATCCGTGGACATGGTTCAATAAACACGGAACAAAATGAGGTAAGAGCAAACTAATAGAATGCCTTCAGAAACAAATCCAGGCAATGAGCGGTCCACATTCAAATAAGTAGGGATGTGTAGCTTATTCTACCAGAAATCACATCACCAGAGGCTACCTTAGGCAAAAGAAGGTATCACGCTCCTCCAAGCATATTGAGTCAAGACGAAGATATAGGGAATAGGAGCACAACTCAGTGCAGACATCGAGGCAATCTCTCTAGATCACATTTATCTCCATCGATTCGTAAGAGGAAGTGTTCTCCATCCAGGTGAAACGTGTTATGCGAAAAAACTTTATTAAGCCCAGATCTTCCCAAGATAGGCATTCTCATCAAAGAAAATCTATTAAACCTATTACAGACTGAATGTTGCATATCCTCAAGGAAGGAGTTCTCCCCCATAAGAAGAACACTTCCAAGAACCGTACAAGCTCATACGCATCAATAGAGAAAGAATATAGCAATAACCTCATCAATGAGGAGGTGAATTAAAGGTTGAATGGTTTTATGATAGATGTTGGGATTGACACTAGGATACTGGAGGTCACAAAAACCAACTCCCCTCTTTATGCATGCATTCTGAAGGAACCGATGCCTCAAAGTTTCAAGTACCCATCACTTAACTTTATAAGGTCATTAAAGACAACAACAATGTTGTTATATGTCGGAACATCCCCACCACTCTCAAGGAGGTAGCGATGTATTGATATGAGCAGCTCCCTATAAAGTCTATTTAATCAAATGACAACAGAGTTTTTCCAACACTTTATCACCCCTAGATCGGGGTACAAAACCATGTAAAAACTTAACCATCTAGTTTAGGAGAAAAACAAAACTCTTCAATAGTTGGTGGAGAGGTTCTTGAAAATAACTATCTAAGTCTGACACCAAAATATGGATGCGATAATTGGTGCAATTATTGTGAATTTTCATAGCAAAGATCTTTCCAATGAGCTTCCTACTCGACGGCCCTAGCCCTTCCCAGACCTAATGCGATAGACTGGAGATTTTGTGAGATGAGGTGACCACAAGCTTAAAATGTTGTTGAAGGACCGCCTAGGTCTATACAACCACTAGAAAGAACAACAAGATGGGGAATGAGAGAGAGCAAGTGGAAGATACCTCCGGAGCAACCTGAGCACGATTTTGCACTGCTCAATGCCCCTAAGAAAGAAGTTTTGTATTGGGTCCAAAAGAACTTCGGCAAATCAAAGAGGGGGCATTTAATAATTGACATATAAAGGTACATGTCACGTGGAACAATCAATACGTCTAGATCAAATGCAACGATGAAAGATAACCCTGACACGTGAACTAATAGGGAAAGTGCACCAATTCATCAAAACTTTCATCCCGGGATATACGGAATACAATTGGTAATGCCAAATCTTGATGGTCCCACCAAATAATATATTTTTTCTCTATGACCTTATACGCGTCTATGGCGTCAGCTAGGGCACTAAAATCAACTTCTCTCAAAACTGCCTATCAGTATCTTATGAATAAAATAAGATGACTATGGAACTTGGGTATCTCACCACCAAATCCTAAAATTCTCTTATTCATTATCTTCCCCTTATCAAACTCTGCTAAGTTAGATATCAAAATAAGGTCATTGGTTCCCGACCCCTCAGTTGACTCATTTTCTATATTATTGCAAGAGATTTCAATCTCACGTTATTCCCCAAAACTTATCCTCAAGATTTCCCACATAATGTCGTATCCTTTTCTAATAACAATGTAATTAGTAGGGATGCAAATAGGACGGGACGGAAAATGCATTTTCCATTCTCGTCTCTGACTAGTTGGGGATTCCCCATCCTCGCGAGTTAGACGAGGATTGATTTTTTTCTCCATCCTTGTCTCGCGGGGAATCCCCACCCTCGGTTTAAGAACACTTTTTCCTTATTCCAAATCTCCGTCCCCGCGGAGAATCACCATTTATATTAAAAAAAAAAAAAATCAGTATATATTTCTTTTCTCTTCTCCTTTCAAATTCTAGGTTTTGTTCGAAAGGATGGGATACTATGCCTTTAGTTTAGTTTAGATAAGTCATTCGTTAATATTTTATTTATCCCATTTAATTTTTTATTTGAAAATAATTCTAATTAATTTAAGTTAAATATTATAAAATATAATTTTAATTATAATGGAAAATAATTGGGGGTCATTCGGAGATTAACGGGACGGGGATACCATTCCTCATCCCCGTCACGGGGGATAAAATTATCTCCATCCTTGTCCCATGAGGATTCTTATCGGTGATTCTCTGTCTCCATCGGGGTGGGTGGGTCACCGATGGGGACAGAGAATCCCCGCCCCACTTGCATCTCTAGTAATTAGTAATGAAGATTTCAATTAATTAATTTTTTTTAGTGGAACAGGGTTTCAAATCTCTTATAGGGATAAAGGGCAAAAACTCTAACATTACAAACGAAGTGTAAATTTAGTCATAACGTATGATATTGTGCAAATTTAACCCTAACTTTTTAAAGCAAGATCAATTTTAGCCATGCGCGATCGAAACTTTGAAAAGACTGATGACTGTTATTTAACTATCGTATTGAACCTTCTAAATAAGTTGATCGTGTTTGAAAGTAGTAGGGGTTAACTTTACATCATTTTATACATTAAAGCTAAATTTTCACTACTTTAAAATGTGAGGACTACTTCATCCTTACATGTAGCATATCTTAATTGAAAGATAAAGGAACTCATAGAACAATCACCTAATAAAGAACAAATTTCCATGAACGGATACACATGCACTCTCTTTTATTTGTTTATGGTTTTGTTGTTTTTACTGACAGTGAAGTAGCTAGGGGATAATACCTCCCAACCACTAAATGTTTTCTTAAGAAGAAAAAAGAAAGAGAGATATAATTACCAAAAATAGAATAAAATGAGAAGTGTGTGAGTGAGTAAAAGGGAAATTAGGAAATAGGAAGAAGGACCACAAAACAAATGCTTTTGGTGTCTCCTGCAACTTCCTCAGTCAAACCCATCATTGTTGTTACTATTAATTACGTAATATTATTTATTGTGTATAAACTATTCCTCTATTCATATATTTAAAAGGGTGTAATTCAATTAAAGGTTTTTTCTTTTGATTTGGTCAAGTAACTGTATGTATTATTATTATTATTCTTAGTTTAATTATGGCTACAAATTCAAACTTAGAGATTCCAATGTCTTTTTCTTTTTCCTTTTCTTGTTATATATCATCTCAATTGCACCAGTGATATGGATTATATAATTCTTTATTTACACCTCACATGATTGCGAGTGCATGTAACTATATCTATTCATAGCTAATATTCTTTACATTATATTTTTTTTTTATCTTTTAGTTATAATTTTCATAAATTAAAATTTAATTAACAAACCAAATTTTTTGAGTCTTAAATCTAAAAAAAAAAAATTGCTTTTGAAAAAAATGAATTTAAAGTGTTAAGAAGATAATGAGTGTTCTTTTTGAAAGAAGTTAAAAGAATATTGAAAGTAATTAATAACGGTAATATATTTATTTAGACTATAAAATCCAAACAAATAAAAGTTCTATATATAAAAGAAAAGAGACATGAGATTTAAAATTATGATCATTTAGTAAAGTATACATCTTAAACCAACTCGGTTATTTTTTAAATATTAAAATTATATTACATATGCATCAATATAAATCAATTTTAGGACTGTCAAAGAGTGGGATGCCCCTACTCAGGATGGAGCCAACGACTAGGGAGACTCAATCTTTCAGTCGAGTCGAGCCTTGATCAAGCCGAGTTTTGATCAAGTTTTAATCAAATTTATTATACATGCATAAAATAAGTAGAATAAGTGATAAAAAAAAGTTATATAACATACTTCGTATGAGTTTAAAATATTCATTAAAAGAAAAAAAGAAAAAACAATCAAGTGTCATGATCGAGTTTCAAAAATAGTAGCTGCTACTAATAGCTGAACAAACAGATAGCCATATTGACAGCGTGGTTGATTATGGAAGATAGTTGCTAGTGCTATTGGTGTTGATGAGTTATGCTCAGAGTCAATGACTAATTACTTTTTCTTCTTTGCTAATGACCATATTAATTATTATCAATTAAAATTTAATAAATATTTGTATAGTACTTAAAAAATAATCAATCTTGTTCACAAGCTTCAAACCGAACTTAAGAACTATGAAGCTTAACACATTAATATCTTGAGCCGATCCTAAGTCAAGTCGAGCCTTATCGAGTCGAATTTTGACCGAGTCAATTTCAAATAGTTTACTAGCTATCCTGGCTCAGTAACACCTCCTCAACCTATTACATACTTTTTTTTATCATCTTTTATAATTATAAATGACATACTTCCTCACGTGAATGTCCTTTTAGTTTAAAGCATGTACAATAGAAGTTCATCTTACCATGTGCTGAAATTCTATCTATAAGTAGAGTTGTTAAGATTCGAATCCTCGACCATTGGTCTAAGAGGATATCATACAATATAAACAAAATTCAATTGAATCAAAAGTTTAAGCTGGTAGTTAAAGTCCAAAAATAATTTTTATCATTATCTCTGAAATAGGTTTTAAATTATTGGTTAAGACTACTCATACATAGAACTTGATTTTTTCTAAGAAAAAAGAAATAGTTATTATTATTGTAAGAACAAAACATCAGCAAGCATTCGAGTTCTTATAGAAACGGGCTTAAAATTTCAAATTGTAAGCGTAGCCATAGATAAAGCAACACTCGCTAAACAATGCACTAGTTTATTGGTTGACCTTTTAACAAAAGAAACAGAAATCTTAGGATGATTACCAAGTAACCTCGTTAATGATTGCACCAAATTCTAATAAATCTTATGTATTGGATCGAACCGTCAGAATTACTTCTTCCGCGTCCATATCAACATTGATATTGGATCACCCTTTATCAATATTAAACAACAGCGCCTGATCAAGGCCCAATGCTTTAGCCATCCTCAGAGGAAAATATCATATTTTTTAAACCTGTAAGCCCAAAGAAACGATCCAACATCATCGCGACAAACACCCCTCAGCACAATAGATTCAGCTCCTAGTATACACGCAACATCAATGTTTAGTTTCAGACCGTCATCCATAGGCGCTACTCATCTTTGCACCCGTCGGAAACCACCATTCACCAAAATCAAGAATGTTGCTTTCTAAAATTGCCTTACACAGAGGCACACCAGGCATTGGCGGAACAAACGTCTTCTTCCAATCGCTCGAGTTTCATTGACACTGAATCTTCCACAACCCCATACATAGTAAATGACACTCTTGAAGATTCTGAGAAGATAGGAAACATTTGAATCAACAATAAAGAAATTTGTCACTAGGACCTGATGATCAATCCCCAAAAAATGCCAAAACCTAGTCGAATAAACATAGTCCATAAATAGATAGACCGAATGTTCACCACACACATTTACATAGGCAGCAGACAATATCATTTAGCAAACTTTCAATTGCCGAGAACATCTTTAGTCGAAATAAAAAAATTTACAACCTTTCAAACAAATAGTTTTACCCGTGGCGGAATTGCTGACCACATCCTCGCCGAAGCCAAAATTTGAGTAGCCACATGTACCAATGTCATTCTCCCATGCAACACTATAACCCGAGTGGACTATATACAGTCCCATTTTTATCGAAATGCCAAATTAGCATGTCATTAACTTCCACATCCCCAACTGGTAATGATAGGATAGACTGAACATCGTCATTGTCAAACAAAGATAGAATCCTCCTCAAAATCTCAATCCCTTAAGTCTTCTATTCGAAGATCTGAGACTCACAAAAATTCGGTACTCATTTTTACTATCGTCCGAGGCAGGAGTCCCCTAATCAAGCATCGTGCCAAATGTTTACTTGCAGACCATTTCCAACCCGCCACTTTACGCCACACATTAACACTTCACTTGAGCTCCAATACTATGTCATATCAAACATAGGTTTGAACCTACTCGAGATGGAAAAAAACCCTCTATAGAAGTATTTAGCTTTGAGAATCTGATAAAATAAAGTATTCAGTCTAGACATGAGGGCCCATGTCTGTTTAGCCAACATCGCAAAGTTAAGCGAACGGAGATGTCTGAAACCAAGTCCCCCATGCTCCTTTCGGCGACACAAGTTCTTCTAAGAAGCCCAGTAAATCTGTTTCCTCCCCTCGGATTTGAATTCCACAAAACGAATTCATCACCAGTTACAACTCTTCAAGTATAAAATGAGGGATTAAAAACTTACTCATATTATGAATCGTTTGTGCAAGATATTTAGTAAAAAAAATTATTTATAAATGTAAAATTCTCAAGACAAGTGCATAATTTCAGTTATGCTGAAGTAAAATAGTAAGGCAAACTTAATTCACTACCTAACACAATTAATCATACAACATACAATCTATATAATAACACCTTTCCTGGTTTTGCCTCTGCATTTTTTACAATTCTTTAAATTTGAATGTATAAACTATTTGACGAATCAAAATATGTCTTTGATGATGAATTTATCAAAAATTTCAAATTAACATTTGCATGAGAGCATATGAAAGCATTCATTTCTACTTTAGCACAGATTTTAATTTAGGTAAGAGATGACTAGACATTCACTATCATATAAGAATTGTATATATAATATGATCAAAATGATTAGTTACATCATCCATGAATTTGGGTACGTAGGATTCATATTATTCGTGGGGTCCATAATTCCCTCTCAGGTAACAAATATTCATGATATGTGGATATATACATTTTTAGTTTTAAATCAATTATGTGGGCCAAATAAAATAGAAAATAAAAGAAAAAAGCACGCAATGTTATTGTTAAATAAAGAAAAGTGGGACAATCATTTCAACAGTCAAAAAGATTCAGGAAAGAATATCAGAATAGAATTATTTAATTGTTTAGGTTTAGGTTTTGCTATTAACCGAACATATATTATATCATATGCAAAGATAAAGGATAGCATTTATATAAAATCATTCTAAAAATCTACATTATATATTTATTTATTTATAGAAAACTATTTGGTTGTTGAATACCACTCAAGCTCTTTGTTTTTGTCATAACAAGTATGGAGTTGAGGATGATGATGTCAAATTAGTTTTTTTTATTACTTTAAGTATATATTCTAGTACCTTCATCATCATTAAATGCTTTCTCATATATATATATATATATATATATATATATATATATATATATATATATATATATATATATATATATATACTTTCTCTATATGAAGAAAAGAGATACAAAATTCATATTATTTGAAATGAAATTCGAAATGCAACAAATAATTCTTATTATTTGAGATGAAATTTGAAATGATAAGCATAATTTAATAAGTATATAACAAAGTCATTCAATTAATTAAGTATTTTCCACCTAAATTTTAGGAAAACGTCTTAAGAATAAAAAGTAAACAAAACAGGCAAATGAAATCCAGAACGAGATTATGAACAGATAAATTAGTTTATTTATTATTTTAAATATATATTCTTGTATTCAGAATCATTAATTGCTTTCATATACACTTTGGTGTCAGTGAATATGTGTTGTCTTTTTGTATCCTCTTTGGTGATCTAAAAAGGAGAAAAATCTGGTTGGAGAGAGGTCGGGGTTCAGCAAACCCGTTCCGATACTTAAATTAGCAAAGGTTGAAGGAGGGAGCTTTGAAACGAATCTCTCAACTTGAGTAGAGTCTCTGAGTTGCTTCTACCAAGAATAATGAGGAATCTCTCAAGAAGGCTCCTGGTGCTAGCTCAAAAGGAAAATGACCTTTAGTAACTTCATCGTGAGCTGGCCCAAAAGGAACATGCTTTTCAAGTAGAGGCTACCCGAGCTCAGAGGACCGAGGCTTTGAACAAGACTTCCTCATCTACCATGACTCGACTACAAAAGGAGTTGACCACTCCTCAAATAGCATAAAAAAAGGTCAATGCCACCAATAAAAGGCTTGAAGTCGACCTCAAAGACGCTTAAGATCAAACCCAAAAAACATTAGGCTTTTGAAGGACAAGGAAGATCAATTGGGGCAAAAGGATGCAGTTGTGGCTTCCCTAACAACTGATTTAGACTTGGCTCAAAAAGAAGTCCCATTCTTTCGAGGATGAGCTTGATCGGTTGAGGGTTTTGTATAAAGCTCTCCAGGACCTTTCAACTAAACAAGAAGATAAACTGCAAAACTTACGAGCTGATATGGTCGAGAGACAAAAGCTAATATGAAAGCTAAGGTGGAAGCTGAGAGAGTCGTTTAACGTGAAAATGATATTTTTTAGGGGCGACTTAACAAGTTTAAGGTCAAGATTCTTCATGCGATCAAGGAGAAGTATCCAAATGCGGACTTCAAATTTTAGGTGAACTTCTTTCCTCCTGAGGATGATGTTGAGTATCTCGAGTATGATCCGGAGAGGAAGATGTCCCATAACCCAATGCTCCAGTTGGTGAAGTTCATGTAGAGGCTCATATTGTCCAAGTTCTTGATAATGTTGAAAGGCCCACCGATGAGGTTAATACCGAGGATCAGCTTGAGCCAGCCCAAGAGAAGATTGAAGGCCCGACTAAGGGGCCTAGCATCAAAGGCCTGGTGGTGAAAGATTCTGAGCCTAAAACTTCTAATACCATCGGTGTCGACCAGTAAGTGACTATTAAGTCCTTATCCTTTTTTGTTGACTTGTTGTATTTCTATTTTTGTCGTAATCTTTTTATAAACATTTATCCCATATATATATATATATATATATATATATATATATATATATATATATATATATGTTTTCTTCCTTTTAATTTATCTTATTGTTATTTAGCGATTTTCCATCTATTATTGCTTGATTCCCATTAATTGGATGATGGAATTCATGATTATCTTAAATCGAATGATCCTTTCCTCAATTTAGAATGGGTTGTCTAGAATATTTCTGAGGGAGTGTGGTATTGGAATTTATTCTACTTAAAACATTTGGTCGAAATCCTTGTAGCATGCATAAGATTGACCTTTAATATAGTCGATTAAGGAATTCCAAAAAATAACTGATAAAAAATGTTGAATAGTTGACAAAGAAGTTTCATTAATATTTTTTCGACTACCAAAAGGCAGGAAGTTATATAAGTCTTCCCTTTTCCAATCTACAAAATAGCAGTAAAATAATGAAAATAATTTGAACATATTTTAAACTTAACCGGCTCTTAGACCTTTCTGGCCTAATGGCAGTACTTGCATAAGGCAATAGAATTCCATGTCCTCGGCACTAGCTTGACATTCATTTCTTTCAGTCGGTATGTATAAGAGTTGATGCATTTTGCTACCTGGGAGGGTCCTTCCCATTTTTCCCCTATCTTACCCTTACTTGCTTCAGCCTAGGATGCCTCGATGCTTCAGATGACTAGATCCCCAAACTAAAAATGCCCCAACCTCATTTTCTTATCATAGGATGCCTTCATCCTCTGTCTATAGGCCTCCATCTTTATTGTCTCTTAGTCTCATTTCTCTTCAACCATATCCAGCTTCCTTCTCATGATCGCCTCATTATCTATCGTAGAGTAAAACACCCTATTGGACTTGCCGCACTGATCCTAATTCGGATATAGTCCCAAGTCCCATAGGAGAGGGAGAAAAGGGTTTCTCCTATAGCTGTCTATAGGGAGGTCTGATAGGCCCATAGGACACATGGTAGTTGCTCCACCCAGTCCGAGTCAATGATATCTAACCTTTTATGTAATCCTTGGAAAATGGTGCGGTTCATTACCTCATCCATCCCATCGCTCTGGGGTTAAGCCACAAAAGTGAACGGAAGCTTGATGTGTAACTTCTGGCAGTGGGTTTTGAAAGATGTGTTATCAAACTGCTTCCCATTATTCATTATGATTATGTGTGGGATCCCATACCCGTGATTATTTGTTTGTCCATAAAATTGATAATGGTCTCTGCGGCTATGGAGGACATGGGCTTAACTTCCACCCATTTACTGAAGGGTCTAACAATATCAATTCCACATGTAACGATGGGCTAGGCTGGGTGGATGATGTTCATGACCAAGGTCGTGGATCTTATTATCGGAGTATAACTTTCACAAGGACCACACTTTCTCACATACTTGGCAACATCCTTTGCCATCAAAGGCCATTAGAATCCATGTAATTGTGCTTTCCATGCTAAGGCTTCTCCTCCCTCACGGGCCCCATAATCGCCCTCATGAATTTCCCTAAGAATAAATTGGGGTTCGTCAAAGCCCACACACGTTTGCCAAGGGTGGCTATATGATTTTATGTAAAGATCCTATCCTATTGCCGAGTACCTACCAACCTTTCTTAGCACCTTGATCCTCTCATTTCCATCGGTAGGTAGCTCCCCATTTTCGTATACTTGTAGACTGGATGAAACCATTCTCCCAAAGTATCGATTATCATTATTTCCATTTTGGCCATCCTAGGCTGGGTCTTATGCTCCATAATAAGGCTAAGATGGGGTCCGTCAGGAGTGGATTCCAACTTAGCCAATCAATCATCTCTCTCATTCTGCTTTATTGGTATTCTTTGGACCTTGATGTGTAGTCCTTCCAGCTTAGCTTCTGCCATCATATTTCTCACTATCTGGAGATATAGGTTTATAGAATCCTCCTTAGCTTCGTATTGGTTGGTTGCTTAGTTCACAAGTAGATTTGGATTACTCTTGATCACCCCCGGTCAAGATTTATGACCTTTATGATACGGAGGGCTTGAATAATTACTTCATACTTGGAGAAATTATTTATTACCAGAAATTTAAGTTTATTTCATACTCTAATGTGATCTTTTTCGGGGCTCTAACATAGACCGTAATCCCTGCTCATTCTCTCTCTGAGCTTCCATCCATAAATATCTCTTAAGTGTCTTTCATGAGCTCCGGGTCGCTCATCTCTACTGGTATTTCAACCAATAAATATGTCAGGGACTGTGCCTTGAATTCCATTCGGGGTTCGTATGAAAGCTCAAGCTCGGTGATTTTTAATGCCCATTTGGCCAATCTGGCTGAAGTCTTTAGCAATTAGAGGATCTTCCTCATGGGCATGTCAATGCAAACCATAATAAGATGGCTCTAAAAGTAATGTCGAAGCTTCTGCACCGTTACGACCACAACATACCTTAATTTCTCGAACTTGGGGTACCTGGTTTCGGCATCCTTCAACACTCTACTTATATAATACATCATGAATTTCTCTCCCTTTTCTTCCTTAATCAAGACATTACCTACTGACTGTTGGCCACGCTTATGTACAAATAGAGTGTTTATCCTACCTCATGCCTACTTAGCATAGAGATTCTAGGAATTCCTTTAGATTCTTGAAGGAAGTTTGGCATTCGGCTATCCACTAAAAGTATTTCACCCCTTCCAAGCTTTTGTAGAAAGGTAGACACAGCTTCGCCGAGTAGGAGATGAAACAACTTAGTGCATTATTCTTACCGTTCAACTTTTGGACATCATTAAGCTTCCTTAGAGGCTCCATTTTTAATATTTCTTGGATCTTGTCTAGGTTATCCAAAATTATCCTTTTGGAGATTATAAACCCCAGAAATTTTTGCAAGTCCCAAAGGTACAATTTTCAGGGTTGAGCTTCAATCATACGCTTTTAGAGTTGAAAAGAATGTACTCAGGTCTTTCACATGCTCATATTTGGCTCTGCTCTTTACGATCATATCGTCCATGTAAACTTATACCTTGTGCTATATTAGGTCCTTGAATATTTCATTCACCAATCTTTGGTTTATGGCCTCAACATTCGTCAGACCGAAGGGTATGATGTTGTAACAGTGTGTTCCTTCGTGGGTGGTGAAGCTTGTCTTTTCTTTATCCTTTGGAATTCATAAGAATCTGATGGAATCCTTATGCAGCGTCGCAGAATGAGTAGATGTCATAACCCATCATTGAATTAATGAGCATATCAATACAAGGCAGAGGTTGCGATCCTTGGGGCATGCCTTATTTAGATGGGTGAATCCTTATCACACCACTTTGACTTAACTCCCCGAATATGGACATAATCCAATAGTTCCTAAATTTAACCTTTGATGAACTTCTTCCTTTCGGGGCCATGGTTCCTCTTCTTTTTCCCGATACCCTTTACAGTCTTATCGATATGACATCAATCGATATTCCAATCACGTCCACTGGGAACCACATGAAACCTGTTATATTTTCTTTTAAGCATTCAAGTACTTCAGTCTTTATAGGTTTGCATAACTCTAAAGAAATTTGGATCGACTTTCCTTCTGCCAGCTATACAGTTTCTAAAGCATTAACTGGCTTTTCCCTTTCCGTTTCCTATTTTTTGAGTTCTTCTACCCGAGGCTTCATATTCAGAGAGGCTATGTAAGTTTGATGTGCTGCCTTTGATTTCCTTGTGCCACTTCCATCCCTTCCTTAATCCAAATTTACCAAGCCAATAGCCAAATGGAAAGGACTCTAAACGAGCTGGATAATATAGGTTTGCCCACAATTGCATTATAATGTAGAATTGTGTCTACTACTAGGAATTCAGCTTTCGCCCTCCATTTGGGCCTAGAGTCTCCTACTTCCACCTCAAGTTGAATTCTACCTAGTAACGGGACCATGTGTCCACTAATTCCTACTAGTGGGGCCATACTAGGAAGTATCTTATCTGGGTTGATAGGGAAGCTTTCGAATACTATTCTCGTAATAATGTTGACTGAGCTCCTAATATATCAATGAAACCCCTCCTAACCCTAAAATATGCAATCATTATCTCGATGACTAAAGCATTAATATATCATTAGTCTGGATTTTTCTTGAGGTTCCCTAAAGTCAGACTGAGTCTCACACGGTTTTAAGGTTGTCGACCTCTCTTTTTCTCTTGGGGCCTAATCCACATGCAATTACATTAATGACCCCCTTCGACATTATGTAATTTAGTTTATTCTCCTTATGTGACCTCTCTCCATACTTCTTTAGAAAATGGTCTAGTTTGCACTCTTGACCATCTTTTCCAACTCGACGATGAGTTGCGTGCCGTTTTTTGTATCATGCCCTTCACTTTTGTGGAACTCATAATAGGTGTCGTTGTTGCTTTACTCGGGTATTGAATGTGTAGTTTATTTGTTTCCACTTAATGCATTACCTCCTTTTTGGAAGAGTTAAAGTGGACAAGGACCCTGACCCTATGCTCTTGTTGCTTCTACTGGTCTCTATCTTTAGACCTTATTTGGATGAAGTGTAATTAAAGTAAGTTAAGTGATGATTTAATAATATAATTGTATTTGGTTTGATGGTAAAGTAAGGTAGGGTTATATATCAAAATTACTTTTGTATCATTTCATTTGTACAAATAAAATAAAAGACAGAAAGGTAATTTTGGAAGAAAAAAAATATGTACCATGATTCCCCTCTAATTTGGGGTGTAAGTAGCAAATTCATCCATCGGCGAAAGGCGTGCAATAGTCATTTGATATGCTGATTTAACTGTATATCCTCCCGTTTTACTCTACCGCCGTATAATTGTACCTAAAGACCAAGACAGATGTAATTTCAGAATTTCAGAAATATCTCTTGGCAAAAAAAAGATCCGTCACTTTAATATTCTGCAACTCGTTATTTACCGGTGTAATTATATGGCTGTTCAAATTATCTTTCAACCACGGATTACCCCATACCCTTATCTTACTTCCATCTCCTATCTTCCATCTATATCCTTCGCTTAGCATTAGTTGGGATTGCCAAATGCTCCTCCAAATGAAACTCGGTGAATGCCCTAACCGGACAGCGAGAAAATTCCCCTTTAGGAAATATTTAGCTTTGTAGACACGCGAAACTAGAGCATCAGGTTCCGTTGTAAGACGCCACCCCTACTTTCCCAACATAGCCAAGTTAAAGGTAGTGAATCATGGAAGTTTAAACCCCCATCCCCCAATGGCAAACATAATTTCTCCCATCTCATCCAATTGATAGATTTACATCCATCTTTCTTACCTCCCACCAAAATGAGTTTAACATTCGTTAGATTTTTTTTAGCCGTAGACACAGGAAGAAGAAAAACTCCCATATAATAAACCGGTATAGCTTGGCCTGCCGAACGAATCAACGTGGCTCTTCCCGCCTTCGACAATGGCTTCCCTCTTCTTGATTAAAATATCCAATATAAAAGTCAAATAATAATAAAAGTAATTTAAGTAAAATTGACATTGGTTCAACAAATTAAGAGTAAATATTTATTTATTTTTATCTTGGGAGTAAATAAACATAAAATAATTATTATATTACTAATAAAGTTAAAAAGAACTTGCTAAAATATCAATAACTAATTTTGTCACATACCATTAATTAAAAAAAACATGCCTACAATATGTACAGTAATATTAATATAATTATAAATAGCTTACTTATCGATAAAATTAACATTCGATATAAAAGTCAAATAATAATAAGAACAATTTAATTTTTTTTATTAAGTAAAGGTAAAATTATTATTGGTTCAAAAGGTTAAGAGTAAATATTTTTTTATCTTACGAGTAAATCTATACTTACAAAATTTCATAAAAAAAATCTATACTTACAAAAAAGAGATTCTGAGTAAATTTGAAATTTATAGCAAAAGAATATAGATTTATTTAGGGATAAAGTGTAAAAATACCCCTAACATTTACAACCACGAGCAAATTTACCCATAATATTTAAAATGGTGCAACTTCACCCTTAGTATTGGTAGTAAATATCAATTTTATCCCTAATATTGACGAGTTGAGTCATTTTCAGAGATTATTATAAAAGACAGATATTTTCTATGATTTAATAATAAAATTGAAGATTAATATTTATAAATTCGGGGAAATATTTTGAATTTTTTCTATCCAACTTGTACAGAAAACATTATATTTTTTATTTTTAATTTTTTTCACATCTAATCGTGTGTTTATGATCTGTTACTAATAAGTGATAAAATGACTCAAATGTGAAGTGTAAATGACAAGATTCATGATCGAGAATATAGTTTGATGAATTATCTCTCAAATTGATCTAACTTGACAGAGGTAAAACTATTCTTCTTGACTAACAAAATTAAAGGTAAAACTTGTAACTATTTTAAACGTTATCGGTAGGATTGCATCTTGCTATAATGGTTAGGGTATTTTTGACATTCGAATCACATCCGGATCTGGTGGAGATTTTTCTTTCTTTTTTAATATAAGCGCATTGCGCAAATTTAAAAAAAAAAAAAAAATTAAAGGTAAAACTTGTAACTATTTTAATCGTTATGGGTAGGATTCAATCTTGCTATAATGGTTAGGGTATTTTTGACATTATCCAATTTATTTTTTAAGTTTGGAAAGAAAAGGAGAGAAAGAGATTCTGATAGAGAACAAAGCCCGAGAAAGACCAAAAACAAAACAAAAGACAGCAATACCAATGCCTAAGCATATGTTTTTGAGAGACACAATCCATCCATCCACCCACCCACCCACCCACCCACACGAGTGCTTCTCTCTCCTCTCCTTACATCCCATTCATGCAATTCAACATTTTTCTTATTTCCTTTTAATACCCTTTTAGAGATAGAAAGAGAAAAACCAAAAAAACACTAACAAACAACACACTTCTCATCACTCTCTATCACCCCTTCCTTTTTATAAAACCACCCCTTCCCTTCCTCCCCTCTCTCCATTCTCCCTCTTCCTTTCTTTTTCTTCTGTTTATCAGTTTCACAGATAGAAATTTACCTTCTTTTCTCTCAAAAATCTAGTCTTTTCCTCTGTTTTCTTATACCCATTATTATCAATATGAGTCTGCCATACCTAAGGACTCCAAATAATGGGTTCAATGGGTATCAAGATATGAACTTTTTCCCTTCTCTCTCTAATGGGGTTTCAGAGACCCAAAATCCCCAAATGGGGTTCCAATTTTTGAGCCATTCTATAATAGACTTAAATGGCAAACCATTAGAATGCAGGGGAGTCAGCAGACTTAATGATCTGTGTTTGGATTTAGGGGAACAAGAAGAAGATGATGAAGAAGAAGCAGAAAAGGAGGCTAAGACCTCTCTTCCTGCCAAAAATGGTCACACAAAACTCTGTGCTAGAGGCCATTGGAGACCTGCTGAAGATGCTAAACTTAAAGAGCTTGTAGCCCAATATGGCCCTCAAAACTGGAATTTGATTGCTGAAAATCTTGACGGTAGATCAGGTTAGGAAAATAAAGTTTAGACCTTTAATATATAATAAGATCCCATTAATTAATTTGTTATATAAGCACATTAATGGTTGTTATTAATTTCAGGAAAAAGTTGCAGATTAAGATGGTTTAACCAGCTGGATCCAAGAATCAACAGGAGGGCATTTACAGAGGAAGAAGAGGAGAGATTATTAGCAGCTCATAGACTTTATGGTAACAAATGGGCTATGATTGCTCGGCTATTCCCTGGCCGGACTGATAATGCTGTCAAGAATCACTGGCATGTTATAATGGCCAGAAAGCATAGAGAGCAATCTAGCATTTACAGAAAAAGAAAACCCCCTTCTTCTCTTACTCAAAATCAAAACAAGAAAATTCATACCATTAATTTGCAAAATAATGCATCTGAATCAACAACAACCATATCTGATCAATCTAACTCAACTTGCACTGATCTTTCACTCACTCCTAATTCCTCTATCAAATCATCCCCTTTTATTGTAAGGAGAGTCAATATTAGCACTAAAGAAATGGGTATGCGGATTTTGATTCAATTAGTTTTGTTCTATGTTTATGTTTATGTTGTTATTGTGAAATGGATTAAAAGAGTTTGCAGGTTTATGTGCAGAAAAAGAGGTTGGGTCCATGATTGGAGTTGTGCAGGACCAATCTGATTCAAATTCAGAAGGATCTGGAACAGATTCAGAGTCAATTGGGAACAACAGGAACATGATGATCAATCAAAATGAGAGTGAGAAATTCAATGTGGGATTCATAGACTTCCTTGGGGTTGGAGTTGAAGCTGAGATTCAGGTTTAATGGCTACAGTGTGCTGTTTCTGATGATATAATACAGTTAGATACCATAAGTAGAAAAAGAGAAGGATAGTAGAAATAGGCTATAGCTATAGCTAGAGAGAGCTAGGTTGAAAAGGGCTTTGAATTTCATAAATAAAGGTTTAAAAAACAGCTCTCTTCTTAGTTTTGAACTTTATATTTGATGTTAATGTAGCTAAAACTAAAAAGAAAGAAAAGAAAGAAAGAAAGAAAGAGGAGAGGGCTTATGTTGTTATATATTATTTTACCCTTTTCTTTTCTTGTGGAGTATCATGTAAATGGGTTGATGGATGGACGGTTTTGTTTTGTAACAGTTTCAATGAGAAAAGAATAGTTCAAATTTCATCATCTCTCTCTCTGCTTTTCATTACATCTGTTCAAGCCCTGTTTGGCCCACGCCCAACCTGCTCTTTATGGATATGGTTTGGATTCTATTTATTTACTATTTTCCACATTTGGCTCATCCACCACAGAACCAGCACAGACATGTGAACGAGCCGAACCGAAATTGAATTTAGGTAGGCTCAACTCGGTTTGAGAATCGGTGAGCTCGTCGAGCTTATAATTTTAGGGTTGGTTTGAGAAAATCTTTTGAGTGGTTTGTTTTTTTTTGATAGAGAAAAGTTTAGGTAAGGGTAGGTCTACCCACTCTCAAGATCAGGGCAAACCACAGACCTCAAGTGGAATTTACAAATTACCTACCAATGAGACTAAATTTTGTGAGCGGCTTGATTTAAATGTACTCAAATTTAACTGTTTTTAATAATTTTTTTATTTAATTCGAGCATTCTAATGAAAAAACATAAAATTTTAAACTTTATATACATATTTAACATATAAATTACATAAATTTAAATTATATAATTATAAAATGTAAAATTGATGAAATATATATAGTAATTAAAAAATAATCAAGAGTATGTTCGTGGATTTTCTAGCCGAATCTAAGGAAACTTAGGTTTAGATCTGTTAATGCTTGAGCCATTCCCGAACTTGGACGGGATCCTATCGAGCCGAGCTTTGTCTAAGTCAAGATTGAATAGTTTGCGAACTACATTGGCTCATCAATACTTGTAGTCCTACTCAAACTCACACTTAAGATACGCTGAATTTAGGATTTGTTTAAAAGCTCGAGTCTGACTCCATCCACTCTTATATTACATATTTTTCTTAACTACAAGTTGTTAGTAAATTACTTAAGCCTTATAACCATCAAAGTATAGGAACTTAATAGGGGAAAATGAATAATAAAAAAATTAATCCTTAAAACTGTTAAAGTTTAAAGATTAATCAAGCATTTTGCCTAATTTCTAACGAAGGTACGATTCAGGTATTGTTTAATAAAATTAAAAAGTAAATTCTGAAAAAATAAGCACTTTGTTTTAAGTTTGAATATTATAAATATTGTAAATGTTGAAAATATAAAATGATATAATTGTTTGATAGATAATTAAGAACAATGAGGCACATATTTTAGTTGAGCGAGAATGAACATGTTATTTGTTTTTTAATATAAATATATTAGTTAGACGAGTTGTGTTGGATTTAAAAACTAATTTCCTTAACTTTGTTTAATAGTGTTGGAATCCGATTTAAATATTATACGTACTGAGTTAGATTTGGATAAGATAGTGAAATATTAAACCCGATTATATCTAGTCCGGCCCTTACTATCAGCATATGTACTTTTTACTCATCCTTTCTTCTTTTAGTTCAATTTATCTTCATTGCTGTGGGATTAAAAGTAACAATATTTGTTACTACAACTTTGGGTAACCTTTCACCAACTTCATTTATTTAGCTTAAAATTATTACTCCATTCTACAAATGATACATTTAATTATATAAAGAAAAATACTAATTATTTTTTCAATATATACTCAATTAGTGTGAAGTGGTTTAATAAACTTTACATATATTTTAACTATTAATTTAGTAACTCAAACCATAATAAATAGAAATATAATAAGAAATTAATAATTATTTGTTAATTACAAAAAAATACAATTATATATAGTTAAAAAAGGAGTTGTGCTGATTTTATGAGATGTCAAAAAAAAAAATTTTTTTTTGCTTATATTTTGTAGACAAAGTAATAACAATTTAAGGGGTGTTTGGTTGCTCATTTTTATGCTTCTATTTATTTTTTCATTTTAAAATGAAGAGTTTTAGGTGTTTGGTTAGTGACATCCTGTTTGCCTTTTACACCTAAAAAATAGTATTTTACAAAAGTAGGGAAGCCCCACCTTTTAGAAAAACAATTTTTTCCAACAGCAAACAACAAACAACAAACAGCAAACTATAACCACAAACAATAATATGAAACAGTATATAAAACTAAACCAAAATTTGATAAAAACATTCATTCTGATTATCACCTACTACTCTTTTATCCTGATGATTACGTTGTATTTTTATTTTATATAATTTAAAGCTTAAGTTCTGGTTTACACTATATTTTAATTTGGAAAGAAATTATTTAAAAAGTATATTTAATTAACTTTGAATTCTAGGATTTTAAAAAAATGAATAAAAAATTATAAAAACTAATTTTTTTTTATTACCTACATTGATTTTTTTTAATAATACAATGAATTTTTTTTATAAAGTATTATGGTGTTATGAAAAAAAAAAGATTGTTAAACAAGATATTGTGACGATAACTAAACCAATGAGTCTCAATATATAAATTCGAATTGGGAAATCGAGTTATCTCTTATACCATAAATTACTTACGAGGCTTATAACGAAAAAAAAAGAATTGAGATCTTGTACTACTAGTCATAAAATTCTACGTCAAATTTCTTCAAGAGACAATGTGATAATTCTACGTGATGCGGAGCATCTTTCCCTAGGATCGAGTCCGAGCAAGGGAAGCCGGAGGAAGAACCAAGTGCGAGCAACAAGCGATTAAAGAGGCCAAAACAATACAACACATCTGCTCAAACACGCCCCGCGTGTAGATGAACACGCCCCGAGTGTTCTTGAGAGTGATCCGGAGAAAGTCCAGAAGGTCACTTACGCAGGGCGTGGATGGGGCAGGAAAAAAATCTTCTGTCCCGAATTCCCTGTCCCCTTCCCTGTCCCTCATTCAAATTTTGACACGTGTCCCTTTAACTACACTTTAACCAAAGTTAAGTATATCTAACCATAGTTAGTAGCAATAAAGTAAGATAAAAGGGACACGTGTCAAAAATTGAATGGGGGACAGGGAAGGGGACAGGGAATTCGGGACAGAAGATTTTTTTCCGATGGGGCACGCCCCGCGTGAAGGAAAGTAATCCCGGAGAAGAGTTCAACAGCCAAAGTACGCCCCGCGTACTTTCAGATACGCCCCGTGTACTTGCACTTTTCCAAAGTACGCCCCGCATACTTCTGAGTACGCCCCGTGTAAAATTGTTCCTGATCCAGAGAATGGCTCATCAGCCAAAGTACGCCCCGCGTACTTTTGAATACGCCCCGTGTACTTTCACTTTTCCAGGAACTTGCTCCTTACTCCAGCTTCCTGATTATTTACACTTTTGGTCCCTCAGCTCCTCTCCCTCCTTCAAATCAACCCCCTCCACTTACCTTTACCCCATTTACCCCTTCTCTTATCATTTTAATTAGTTATTTGATTTACCCTTTTATGTAATTTGTTTTAGGGTTTTTGAGATGATATAAATTCATCTCTTTCTTTTGTAATAGGTTAACTTTTTATCAATCAAATTTATATCTTCTTCAAGAAGCTTTTGTTAAGGTTTTCACCTTCAACAATGGGGGATTTTACATTCCTATGGATTTAGTCCATAAATTAGGATCCACTCCTTCTAGTTTAGCTAGATAAGTTGTTAGCCTTTGTGAGTTTACGGTTTAAAACTCTCAGTGGATTTCGCGCTGCATCAGTTGGTATCAGAGCCGATCGTTTTCCTTGAACGGAGACTTCTTTCGACGATGATTCAACCGAGTTTTCTACAAGCCATTAGAGATTATGCCGCCAAGAGCCTTGAAGTACTCCAAACCGAAGCAAGGGAGATGGATATTGAGCTTGCCGAGATGAGGAGGAAGACTATAGAGAACTTGGAGCAAGAAAGGCTAGAAAGGCTACAAAGAGGCAACCGAAACAAACGTAGGAGACAACGTCGGGCCCAACGGGAAAAGGATGAAGAAACCTCCATGTTGTCTCCTCAAGGTTCATCCCAAACGTTTCCTCCATTATACAAGAAAGAGGTAAACCCAACATTTTCAAATTCTCATTTGGAAGTTAGGGATGAATTTATTTCTAGTGAGGGATTGAATGTTGGTGATGTTATTTGTGAACTAGATTCTCATTTTGGGTTATTTGATAATGATGTTGTGAATGAGAATGTGGATTTATGTGTGGATGAGGAGGAAGGAGTGTTGATAGGGGAGGATGTTGGGGAAAACAATGTAGCAAGTGATGCTCCCCAAGTGTTTGATGAAATGCCTCTTAAGCATAGCTACATATGTATGCTTAGGGACATTGAGGATATTTGTATTGAAGAAGGGGAGAAGGAGTTTGGGCTTAATTATCTCTTTGAGGAGAGTGCTGAAATTGCATTGTGTGTAGAAATTGATGGCTATGGAGATGGGAGAGATGTTGGTGGTTCTACCATATTGGGTTGTAGCATGTATTTTGAGTCGGACGGCTTGGCACGTGAGTTAGTCGGTTCGAATTGTGAAGAGGAGTGTGAGGAAACGAGAGGTCATGGGAAAAGGCGGATCATTGATGAAGAGGGAAATGAATTTGAGCATGATCATGAAAAAGAGGAGTTAGAAGAGGAGATTGATGAAGAGGAGAACCAATCCGAGAATGAGCTAGAAAGAAATGTTGAACATGACTATTGTGAAGGCGAATTCGAGGATGAGGTTGAAGAGAGAGAGAGCGCTTCCGAAGATGAAATATGTAACAATGGTGAACTTTGTCATGGTGCTTATGAGTTTGATTATGATGAAGATGGTAGAGTTTACCATGGGGAGGATGAACGTCGATGCATTGAGTGGAACCAATATGGGGCCGCTTATGAGGAAGACGAAGATGGGGTCTACAATGATGAGATTGGGCTTCGGTGTGTTGAGTGGGATCGACATGGGGCTCCTTATGAAGATGATGAGTGTAGATTCTATTGTGATGATGAGTTGGAGGATGTTGACCGGGTCTATAACGATGATACTTATGAGCATGATGGAGGTAGGGTCCATTATGATGATGAGTCGGGAAATGAAGAGTGGAGCTGAAATAAAGATGCTTGTGATGATGAAGAAAATCGGTTCCAAGTTGAGGATGAGTCGAGAAGTGTTGAGTGGAGCCAAGAGGAAGACACTTATGAAGTTGATGATGATGGCGATGAGCATAATGTGTATTTGGTGACTAGGGTGCCAATGCCTAGTGAGGAGGAGCCTAGCCAACGTCATCGATTATTTAGAACTCGATGCTTAGTTCGTGGGAAGAAGTGTGAGATGGTGATCGACGGAGGAAGCCAAGTGAATATCATTAGTCGGTCCGCCATGAGCAAGTTTGGGTTGGTTCCCGAGCCACACCCTAGACCTTACCGCCTTGGTTGGGTCAATGAGGTGGAGAAGCTTCAAGTTAGTCATTGGTGTAAGGTTCCTTTCACTATTGGAGCTTATGGGGATGAAGCTATGTGTGATGTTGTGGAGATGGGTGCTTGTGAAGTGCTACTTAGTAGGCCATGGCAATTTGATTGTGATGCCTCACATGCGGGAAGAAGCAACACCTACACCATACGCAAAGGCGGAGTCCGATATGTTCTTATACCTTTGAAGAGTTCTCCTAGTAAGAAAACGGAGACCACTTTGGAAGAATGTCCAACTCGGGAGTTGAATGTGAATGGGTGCATTGGTGGAACGGGTGAGATATTGAGTCACCTTGATTTGGGTTCCATGGGTGAGATAGCTAGCCACTCTCCTAATGAAGTCAAATCCCAAGAGGGGAATGAAGTTGAGAAGGGGAGTAGCAAAGTGGGAAGTGAGGAAGTTGAACCGATGTCCGAGGGTGATAAGCACATGCCTACCAATGAGCCACTTAGAGGGCTTCCTAACGGACTTCCACCTTTGAGGAAGCTACCACATGACATAGCATGGGATCTAGGAGATAGTGCACCTAGCTCTAAAAATGGTGAGTTGAGCTCTAGAGAGGAGGAGGAAGGTTACTCTATGAAGCCTATTGATAGCACCGAGATGCCTAGCACATGCTACATGCAAAAGAATCGAGTCACTCATTGGGTAAAATCTGAACTTATTCTTTTGTGCTTTGTTGAAGTATATGTGTTGGAAGCTTGGTTGTGTATGTTGAAGGAGAACCGTTCCTATGAAGAGCCCATGAGGGGTGATCTTATCATGAGGCATGGGAGTTTATTGTTGAGGGAGGATCTTTCCTGTGATGAACCCATGAGGGGTGGTCTTGTCATGAGAAATGAGAGTTTTATATTGGGGGAGGATCTTTCCTATGATGAGCCTATGAGAGGTGATCTTGTTGTGAGGAGTGTGAACTTCATATTGAGGGAGAACATTCCCTATGGTGAGCCCATGAGAGATGATCTTGTTGTGAGGAATGTGGACTCTATGTTGAGTGATAACCTTCCCTATGATAAGCCTATGAGAGACAAGCTTGTTGTGAGGAATGCGAACTTTATGTGGAGGGAGAACATTTCCTATGATGGGACCATGAGGGTTGATCTTGTTATGGGCTTGAGTGATTGTTTGTTGAAGGGGAATGGCTTCCCGTGGGATCTAGAGAATATGGAAGGATGTCAAGACTTGGTAAACTCGGGACTCATTAGTTCGTGCTTATTTGACATGGATGTGTGGGGGTATATGTGGTGCTTGTTGAGGGAGCATCAACCCTATGAGGAGTCAATGAGAAGTAAGCTTGTGGTGAAGAGAGTGGGTTTTATGAAGTCTTTGATGCATGGGGATAGCCGCCCGAGAGATGTTGAGGAGGTAGAAGAAATTCAAGACTTGGGGATTGAGGGCCAAGTTACTAAGGTAGCAAGTCTTGAAGTTCCGGGATTGTTGACCCAAGGTGAGGGAAGAGCTACTATATGTGTGCTTGAGTCTACTATGATGTGGGTTGACAAATGTCGCTGGGATATTCCGTTTGATGTGGGCCATGGGCAAGGAGAGATTGAGCATGGTAGCCGGGTTAGTGGCATGAATGAAAGCGAAGGTCGGGCCTATTCAAGTCAAAATCGTGTTTGGGTTGTGAAGAGTACCCAAGGGATCGCTCCAATTTGGGTTGATTTATGGCGCCGAGGCATGTCATTTGAGGTTGGCTATGTGCGAGTGGAGGTTGAGCCTAGCATCCGGGTTGATGGCATGAGGTACATTGAGGTCCGGGCATATTCGACTCAAGATCATGTTAGGGTTTTGAAGAATACTTGTGAGATGGATTCTAGTTGGGTTGATATGTGTCGTCGGGATATTCCATTCGAGGTAGGCCATGAGCGGAAGAAGGTTGTGTTGATTCCTCAAGTTCGTGATGGGGAGATCAGGAGGGTCCATGGGTGGTCCGCTCAGCGACACAAGGGGTGTGGGCAGACCGTCCAAGCAGTTATGGGGAAGTGGTTTGACAAGCTTCGCCAAGACATACCATTCGATGTTGGTAGAGCATCCGAGATTGGTGGAGATTGGGAGATGAGTTCCATGGAAGATGGATGCCGGGGTGAAGTACTTGAGATATCGGGAAAAGCTCGTGAGGAGAAGGTGAGTCCGACAATATGTGGAGTGGAATCCTTGAATTCATCTCGAACAACACCTTGGTTCAATTTGAGGACTTGGGTTCATTCACAACAAACTCGTCTCTTCAATGCGTGGCAAGTAACTTGGGGTCAAGTTCTTTTTAAGAGAGAGTGAATGATGCGGAGCATCTTTCCCTAGGATCGAGTCCGAGCAAGGGAAGCCGGAGGAAGAACCAAGTGCGAGCAACAAGCGATTAAAGAGGCCAAAACAATATAACACATCTGCTCAGACACGCCCCGCGTGTAGATGAACACGCCCCGCGTGTTCTTGAGAGTGATCCGGAGAAAGTCCAGAAGGTCACTTACGCAGGGCGTGGATGGGGCACGCCCCGCGTGGAAGAAAACACGCCCCGCGTGAAGGAAAGTAATCCCGGAGAAGAGTTCAACAGCCAAAGTACGCCCCGCGTACTTTCAGATACGCCCCGTGTACTTGCACTTTTCCAAAGTACGCCCCGCGTACTTCTGAGTACGCCCCGTGTAAAATTGTTCCTGATCCAGAGAATGGCTCATCAGCCAAAGTACGCCCCGCGTACTTTTGGATACGCCCCGTGTACTTTCACTTTTCCAGGAACTTGCTCCTTACTCCAGCTTCCTGATTATTTACACTTTTGGTCCCTCAGCTCCTCTCCCTCCTTCAAATCAACCCCCTCCACTTACCTTTACCCCATTTACCCTTCTCTTATCATTTTAATTAGTTATTTGATTTACCCTTTTATGTAATTTGTTTTAGGGTTTTTGAGATGATATAAATTCATCTCTTTCTCTTGTAATAGGTTAACTTTTTATCAATCAAATTTATATCTTCTTCAAGAAGCTTTTGTTAAGGTTTTCACCTTCAACAATGGGGGATTTTACATTCCTATGGATTTAGTCCATAAATTAGGATCCACTCCTTCTAGTTTAGCTAGATAAGTTGTTAGCCTTTGTGAGTTTACGGTTTAAAACTCTCAGTGGATTCCGCGCTGCATCACTACGAACTAAAAGCAATTTGGTAGGGTTAGAGATGGGAGAATCGACTATCGCAACTAGGTATGTGTACTAGTTATGCCTTTTATTTATTTATGGTGGAGGAATAAAATCTTAACCTAATTACTTTAGTATAGTCTAACTTTGTCAGGATTCTAATATGAATTTATCCTTATCACATTAGAGTCATACTGAATATGTGATGGTTACATGCATATACTAATTCTAACTTAACTATAAAAAAGTTAAAGGGCCATATTTTTCACATTTGGCTCCGCCCGCTCATGGGTATTAAAGGAGACCAAACCTAGGTAAACTCAGCTCTTTTCGAGAATCAGCAAGCTCGGGCTCAAACTCGAAGCTCGTCGAACTTAAAATTTTAGACTTGGTTAGAGAAATGCTCGCGAACGGCTCGAGTTAAATATACTCAAATTTAACTGTTTTTAACAAGTTATTATTTTTTTAAATTTAATCTGAACATTCTAACGAAAGAAACACCAAATGTAAACTCCATAAAACAAATTTAACTCACAAATTACAACAAATTTAAAAAATATAATTAGAAAATGTAAAATTAATGAAATATATAGTAATTAAAAAATAATTGAGCATGTTCGTGAGCTTTCAAGCCGAACCTAAGAAAGCTCAAGCTTAGACTCCTTAATACTCGGCTGATCCCGAATCCGAATGGAACCCTATCGAGCTGAGCTTTGACCCAACTCAGCTTTGTGCAAGCCGAGATTGAATAGTTTGCATACTATCCTAGCCCATTAATACCTGTAGAAGTATTCAAACCTGCACTTAAGATGTGTTAAACTTATGATTTGTTTAAAAGCTCGAGTCTAGCTCCACACGCTCTTAAATTACATATTTTTCTTACCTAATTGATTTTTTTTTATTATTTTGTTAAATTAGTTAATAAATTACATTGTGTTTGAAAATTAATGATTTTGGCCTTAAGCTTTAAAACCATCAAAATTTACGAACTTAATCTGGAACAATGAATGATCAGAAATCTAATCTTTAAAATTGAAGGATTAATCAAGAATTTTGTCTAATTTTTAACGAATATGCGACTTAAATGTTGTTTGATTTAATTAAAAATTAAATGTTGAAACAATAAGTATTGAATTATAAAGTTTGGATATTATAAATGTTTAAAATATAAAATGATAAAAATAAGTGTTGAATTTAAAAATATTAGCTGATTATATTTAATTTAAGATTTTCAAGTTAATTATTTTTTCTTATCAGATTAAGTGGTTTCTTTTTAACTTAACTGAAACTTTAGGTCCATCAAAAAAAAAAAAAACTGAAACTTTAGGTAGTGTTATTAAATAAACTAAAAATTAATATATATAGTTCATATATTAATTTTAAGTGTTTATATTGAATCTCAAATAGCCCTTTATTTTTCTTACAAAAAAAAAAAGCCCTTTATTTTAGGTTTATTTATGTACATATCTATTATTAATAATTCAATGTGATTTTCTAGTATAGGCGAAGGAGAACTAAGAACAGTACATATTTTAGTTGAGTGAGAACGGAAATGATGGGAGTAAGTCTCGGGCTTATATTCACTCGAGATAAGCTCTACAATTAAGGGATAAATATACCCCGTCGTTATCAAGTAATAAATCTGGTTAAGTCTAGGTATCATCCACGAGATTTATACCCACAAATATTAACCTACTCGGTTTTACAATGTTATTTAGGCGATGAATACTTTAGGTTTGGTTTGATAACAACTATGACAACTACCCTAAGATAGATGTGAGACAGTTTTTAGCATACAAGCTCTCATGAGATGATGCGATTGCATTAAGTTACAACACGTAATAAACAATATTTCACATTATACACAAGTAACAATTTACTCTTGCAAAGACGATTATATATAAACTGACCAACTCTGTTAAGTACTTAGATCGTGATTCCCTCTTAAGACGATTCTAATTCTAATAGATTCAGAAAATAGGGTCTGAAAGTGTCGTGACTTGTCAATTCCTACGGTTTTTGGATTGTCGATTCCGGTGAGGCAAAACCTATATGAATCCTAATGGATTTCGGAGTTTGCAATCAACCTACACAATAATTAATTATGAGAATCAAAACAAGGAATAAACATCAACAAGTATAATTAAACTGAAAATCGTAGATTATATATTGAACTGTGGAAAACGTAAAGTGGAATACAACTGAATCTAGCACATAGAAAGAGTACAAACTAGTTAACAACATAAAATGGAAGAAGATTCAACCTTTAGAACTAGCTAACGAGACTCAAAGTCGTCGCTTCAGATTCAGATGTGGAACTTTCGAGCTTGGTGAAAGAGGATGGAACCGTAACTTCGTCGAGATGGAGAAATTTTGCTATAACAAGCTATCAAAGTGTAAGCTGTTTTTATTACATAAAACTTTGAATGTCTAATTGGGTGCTAAACAACATTATTTATACAAAAATCAAACTCGGGACATAATCGTAAATAACATTTGCCTTTTGATCGTTCATACAATAATGCTGAAACTAGGGGGTCACATGTCATGAGGCTTATTTTTCTCCACGATGGTAGCTTTCACACACCTGATTGCATTGACCTTTTAGATTGATCTTGTGCGTAGGAATGGTCTTATGTGAATATGTTTCACATGACGTGTGGAACATATCACACGCCGTGTGGCTTGTGCTTGATTAGGGGAGAAACCGCTGATTTCGAAGTCAAGTGTCTTCGCTAGTCAACTCTAGCGACACGCTGTGTGGTGTAATTTCTTGCTTTGGAATTGTTCTTCCGTTGTCCCTTGCGTGCGTTCAGTTGGCATGTAAAACACGAACATAAAATGTCACATCCGTCTCCCTAATTTTAGTTATTATACCCTAATATAAGGTTATATTATATTTATTTATTGATTAGAGAGTTAATTGAGTAATATGGATATAGTTTGGAGGCTAATTTTAAGCTTTACGTGTAAAATTAAAAGTTTAAGGTAAGTTTTAAAAGAAGTTAAAGTTTAGAGGGACCAAAAGTGATATTTTCCTTGTTGGGAATATAAATCCCAACATTCAAGACTTGCTACATATTTCGGATACCCAAAATAAATAAGAAAAAAAAAACTTGGCATTTGCATCCTCCATCTTTTCCATATTCTTCTCCATTCACCCAAAATCACCAAGCTTTGATCATACCTTGATATTTAAAGATTGAACCGTTGGATCGAGCTGATGTTTTTACAGTAGCTTTTAGACATCCTAATACACGTTGTGGTTGGTGTGATTTTGATTTGGAGCCCTCAAGATTTGATTCGTCCTAAGCAGATTAGAGGGGAAGATTTGAGGCTTAAAGTGTTTATTTTCTCAATTATTGCTAATGTAAGTAACTATCAACTACCCTTTTAAGTTTTTATGTATATATATGTATAAATCACTCTATACTTTCCAGAAATTAATTTTTGTGGTGATTTTTACCATGCATTTGATTAAATGTGGTTTTTATGATTTGTTTTAATATGAGTTTAAACTATGTTCAAGAAAATATAAATGTCTATCTTTGCATGTACAATTTCAGCCTATATATATGCATATGTATACATATTTTGGGTTTTTATTTTGATGAACTTAGTATATTTGATTAATAGTTTTTACAAGAATTGATATTTTGAAGGATTGATTTGAGGAAAAGTACTTGAAAAACTCTATGATGTTGATTTATGAGTTATATATATATATTTCTGATTTTAGTTATATTAAAGGAGTATTTGATTTTAAATAATTTTGTATTTTGAGCAATTTTTAGAGAATATTTGAATAATTGTGGTTCTTTTGTGGAGGCCAAATGGTTTATGGTTATGAAATAATTATGAAATTTGATTGTGAAAAGAGATTTAAGCATGTTATAATTTTATGATATAATATTTTTAGTATCCATCAAGAGTAATCCGGATAGGCGGTTTTTATTAAAGTCCGTATTTAGTGAGAAATACGGCCTGTGTACACAGTTGAAAGACCTATCGGGTATGACAAAGAAGTGTTGAGTAAGATCATGCGAGTTAGGCAAAATTATGAGATATCTCGATTTATTATATTGTGGGGATTGATACATATGGGGATTATCTCTCGGATGGATACAGTCTATAAAGTATTTAATGATATACAATTGATGAAGTATCTACTAAGATACAGTTTATGAAGTATTTATTGAAATACAGTTTATGAAGTATTTATCGAAATACGATTTATCAAGTATTTATTGATTTACGGTTGATTTGAATAATTGGTTAATTGCGAACCTATTTATTTGATATAGTTGAGATTTTAAACAAATAAATATATATATAGCTATTTTGGAATGAATTTTATATTAATTATTTTAATACAGTGATTTACGTTTTGACTATGTGTGGTATTTTGAAAAATGATAGCAAGCTTGATATTTTAAATTGCATATTTGGGTAAAGGTACTATTTTGAGTATTTTGTTGTGGTTTAATCCATAAAGTGTACATTTTTTAAGAATATGAATTTTATATGATGTATTTTGATATTTTATGTAGTTGATAATTACTTACTGAGATTTTTGTCTCACGTTTTAAAATTTTTTAATGTTGGGAAAATTACAAAACTGGGTCAAATGGGAGGCCCATTTACATATTTAACCCATTTACTCAACCTACTACATATCTAGACTGATTTTGTGTGACTTTCCCATAATACCCTCAATATTTACGCGCGTCTGTCTCCATCCCGTCTGACTTCGCATATTCGATCATATGCGAAGCCTGCGAAGCTAATGTTTGGATTTACTTAATGAATTTAGTTCGCATATGCGAAGCCTGCGAAGCTGAAGTTTGTTTTGCTTGATGAATTTAGTTCGCATATGCGAATGCTGGATATGTTTTGAAGCTAATTCGCGAAGTGGTATATAACAAAAAATGGCAAACAACAACGGATTCTAACATTAAAATCATAACATTATCAAAATTTACAACAAGATTGCCACAATAACAACATTCAAATCATAACATTATCAAAATTTACAACAAGATTGCCACAATGAACTCTACTAACTAATCATTTCAAAGTGAACCTAACTAATCCGGTACCAATCTTGAAACGAATGAGTAATCTTGGTGTGCACCATGTGACACATCCATCCCAAAAGGTCTGGACTTCCATTTCTCATCCCAGAAGGTCTGAACTTCCAGACCTTTTGGGATGGATGTGTCCCACGGTGCACACCAAGATTATTCATCCGATTTAAAATTGGTACCAGATTAGTTAGGTTCACTTTGAAGATTGGCACTATGGGATGAACGTGTCCCATGGTGCACCCCAAGATTGACACAACCTCTCCTAACTAACCACTTTAGGAGTGAATGTGTCAATCTTGAGGAAGTTCATCCCTATACAGGAAGGAAAATCATCTCCCCTGCAGCCCAGTACGCCGCCTTCCAGAAAGGGATGTTACGTATTCAACCATCTATAGAAAAAATTAATCGTGTTAGACAGGGAAAAAGACGATTTTGGCTTCGCGAAATGAAGATTAGCGAAGCATGCGAATGTAAATATGCAGGGAAAGAGGTGATTTTACTTCGCATATCGATGCTTTCGTGAAGTCTGCGAGGTCTGAAATGTGACTATCTACGTCACATATCGATGCTTTCGCGAAGTCTGCGAGGTCTGAAACGTGAGGATCTATTCGCAGACTTCGCGAACTAATCGATTCGCGAGGTAGATCCATACGTTTCAGACTCTTTCTCTTCGCATATCTTCACGAAATCATCGATTAACGAAGTAGATCGTCACTTTTCAGGCTCTTTCTCTTCGCAAAGCTTCGCGAAACCATCGATTGCGAAGTGAATTCATGAAAAAACGCAGAAAAAAAACAGATACTTACATTTTTCGCCCCTTTCACCCCCAAAAGCGACAATAACAATATGATAACATGGGAAGAACGAAGGAAATAACGTAGAAAAACCATTTCTTTGATGGTAACAAGAAGAAAGAAACCAAGCAACGAACAGGAAGATGAAAAACCATGGCTTCGTTTTCTAGGGTTGGGAAGTTGCAGAATCAAGAGATGAAGAGAGGAAAAAGAGAAATTCATTGTAATTTTGACTAAATGGTGCAGATTTCGTGCAATTTAAAGGAAGAAAGGAAGATCAAAAGTCTTGAAATCATTAATGCAGGAGCAACTTTTCGCATAACCAAGGAGATAGGGGGAGCGGCGGTTCGCGAGTGGTGGAAGTGGGAAGGTTAGGGGTATTATGGGAAAGTCACATAAAATCAGTCTAGATATGTAGTAGGTTGAGTAAATGGGTTAAATATGTAAATGAGCCTCCCATTTGACCCAGTTTTGTAATTTTCCCTTTAATGTTTTAGGCGAGACAGAGCAAGGTATAAGAGAAGTTACTGGTTGATAGACAAGGTTGAAGTATCAAGTCATCGGTTTTGTCTTTTATTGGGACATTTGCCTTTTATTTGGAGATTTGATTGTATTGGGTAATAATTTGGGATTCGAATGTAGTAGAAATATGGATTTATTTATAATATATCCAAGAGGAATTATCGAAAAGTATGATATATATGATATTTGGATAACTTGGAGACTACTAAGTGTTGATTGTGATCTTTCTATTTTCACGCCCGATGTCGATTGAGGTCGTTTAAGGGTCGGGTGTGACATAAAACCCGAGATTACTTGATTTATTCATTTATTTTATTTATAATAAAAATAAATTAAAAATGACTGAAAGTGCACAATTTATTTGTTTTTGTTTTAGGTCTAATACACAAATAACCCCCTAAACTTGTCCAAATATTGCAACTGTCCCCCTCAACTTTCAATTGCAACAACTTACCCTCCAACTTATCCAATTGTAAAATATAACCCCTCAAACTTGTCCAATTGTAAAACATAACCTCAAATTGAGATTTTTTTTACCCCGTACTTGAAGCAACCGTAAAAACGTTCTCCCGGATTCGTATCACGCCATGAAATCTTCAATGGAGCTATTTCTCCACATAAACACATTTTCACCCTCATAATATCCCAAAACTTTGAATCAAGAAATCACTAAAAAACGAATAGGAATAACAAAAAGAAGAAGAAGTTGAAGAATAAGTTGAAGAATTGAGGATTTGGTTACTTAAATACTGATTTTTTTTTGTCCAAAGATCTGATTATCACATTCCACGAGCGTTTGCAGCTTTTTTATTTCACGTGTTTCTTCAATTGCAGTCCGTGTCAGCAAATTGGGATTCTGTTTTACAATTTTACAAGTTTGAGGGGTTATGTTTTACAATTGGACAAGTTTGAGGGGTAAGTTGTTACAATTGAAAGTTGGAGGGGGCAGTTGCAATATTTGGATAAGTTCAAGGGGTTATTTGTGTATTAGGCATTTGTTTTATCGAAAATGCATAAAAATAAATAAACTTAATTATTTACTAAAAAAAATAAACCATAATTTATCTTAAAAATAAGGTTGAGGGAGAAGTATTAGACCTCTTAGAAAGAGAAAAAATGTTAAAGATGGTGGATATATAAAGGCTTAAAGCATTATTTGGCTCTTGACCTATTTAAAATTGTGTTATTTGGTCTCTGACCTATTATTTGGTCACATTTGGCCATTGACCTATATCATTTGGTGAAATTTCACCAAATTTGTATGAATACTTAACGGAATCGTTATCTTATTGATAAGTAACGATATTTTTGACACTTGAACTTGAAACGTAATATTTCTTAAAGTTTTTTTTCCACATTATGTGGAAATAATTAATTAGATTAAAAAAAGAAAAAAACAAATCCTAAACTAAAATCTATTAAGTACAAGTGTCAAAATATCGTTACTTATTAATGAGACAATGATTCGGTTAAGTTTGAATCCAAATTGGGTAAAAGTTTACTCATTTGGGATAGATCAGGGGTCAAATGTGACCAAATAATAGGCCAGGGGTCAAATGACAAAATTTTGGATAAATTAGGAGTCAAATAGTGCTTTAAACCATATATAAAAGGGTTAAAGTGCAAAAATACCCCTAACGTTTTAGGTCAGGAGCAATTTTACCCCTAACGTCTAAAATAGTGCAACTTTACCCCTAATGTTTGTAGCCAAGAGCAATTTTACCCCTAACGTTGATAAATTGGATCAATTTCAGACACTATTATAAAAATACATCCATTTTTTTTCCTTATTTTGCACCAATTGCATATCAATTTGTTCTAAAAAATGAATATAATGTTTTTTGTAATTTAATAATAAAATTGGAGATTAATATTTATAAATTCGGTGAATTTTTTGAATTTTCTTTTGTCTAATTCGTACAAAAGACTGTATATTTTTAATATTTTTTTCTTATTTTTTTCACATCCCAACATATGTTTGTGATTTGTTACTGATAAAATAACATATGTGTGAAGTGTAGATGACAAGATTCATGACCGAGAAGACAGTTTGATGAATTATTTCTCAAATTGACCCAATTTATCAATGTTAGGGGTAAAATTGCTCTTGGCTTCCAACATTAGAGGTAAAATTGCACCATTTTAAATGTTAGGGGTAAAATTGCTCCTAACCCAAAACGTTAGGGGTATTTTTGTACGTTAACCCTGTATAAAAAAGAGCAAAAGAAAAGGTCGGGGGTGATAAGAAGGAAATCCATTGTACTCATAAATTGGAGTTACGTTTTTGTTTGCATCAAATCAAACCCAATTTCAATTAATATCATCGCTGAAATTGGAAGGGGACTTTATGTTTATATAATGCCCTGATTAGGTTTCAAACGGGTATTGGGATGGTCTTTAAAAGCCCAATAAGAAAATGGTCCAGCTTTTGTCTCCAAAAGCGTAAGTGTAAGTTGATATAAAAAGGCCCAATCTGACATAGCCAATATTATTTTTCTAAGGGAAAAAAAGCAATCAATTTTCTAGTCAGCTCTTTAATAGTTTATGAATTTCAATTTAGGGAAATCCCACTCTTAAACTGTAGATGATTCCTTATTAATTTTGCAATCTGGTACTCATTTCAATTTTAATTTTTGCTACATGGATGATATTCTTAAGATAAGTACCAACCACTCTCACAATTGCCACACCATTTTGCAAGAGAATTCCCAATCACAAATTAAGGAAAGCTTCCTATTTTTTGGCATTCAAATATGCTACACAAATACTAGTACATGCACATCTTTCACAAATCCAATACGAGACGAGCTCAACAGTAAGGAAATGATTTTTGTGGCACTCCACATGAGTTCGATTTCCACTGTCATTGTTAGAGTTCTCATAAGTGGAACGATATTTAAGTGTCCTCATAAATTCTTCTATGTCTTTGTGACTTTCTTTGGCCTGAAATGAAATTACCTCTCATCTCCCTAATTTTTTTTTTTTTTTTTTGCAAAAAACATAAATAAATAAAAGAAAAAAGAAAAAGAGTCAAACATGTGATGTTAGTATCATCTACCTTATAGTTACATTCAACTAGATTAACAGTTTGTGCTAGAGTAGGTTTAGGGATGTAAATGAGACAGGAATTCTCGCCCCTGTTGTGACTTGCCGCGATAGGGATGGAGATCCCCGACAAATCATTGATTATTCTCTGTGATAATTGATATTTTTTGTACGATTTAAACACATTTTAATTAGATGATTGATTGCTTTCAATTTTTAGTCTTTTTTTTTTATGGTTGATGATTGATATTATTAACTACTACTTCTTAGTTTTAGTTTTTATTGATTTTTTTAAAACATAAGCAGTGAATGAAGATTCCTACGCGGACGAGGATTCCTCGCGAAACAGGGATGTGGACTAATCTTTTTTCATCTAACTCGCGGGAACATGGACGGAAAATCCCTGACTAGTCAGAAAACGAGGATGAGAAATGCATTTTCCATCCGGCCCTCGAGTTCCTTAACATAAAATTCATTGGTGCTAAACACCACATTGTAAATAACTTCACCAAGTCTCTTTCTTTCACTTCTTTTCACCTTCAAAATCATCTTCACATTCATGCATTCGGGTTGTGTTATATTAGAAGTAGAATATTTAGAATATAGAATGTGTATATTTCAAAAATTAATTAAGGTAGGTCTTGTGGGCTAATCATAACTAGAAGCAGAAATGATGGTCTAAAATCTAAGAAATAGAAGAGAATAAAGTGAATTGGAGTAGTATTGTATTGTATTGTTCTTCAAGTCCCGACATTAGACTCACTACTTTTCCTTAGGATTTGCTTAATTCACTCCTCCTTTAGTTTTTATTCTTTCTCAACACTTTTTCACTCTCAAATCAATTATTCATCTTCATTCTTAATTATTTTAGAATATCCTGTTAGCCGTCAGATTCATTACACTTAGACATCAATTGGTATAGCTACTCAATTAGTTATACTTAGGCTAATATATATAGTAGGTTAATCAATGATTTTGCTTTGTTTGATGTGATGGTTACCCTTAAAGCACCTTAATTAGGAGGCGTTTGGTTCGGGGTCTTTAGGAATGGGAATGAGAATGAGAATGAGAGAGTTTCATTCCATTTGTTCTTGTTTGTTTAAAAAAACTCATTCCCTTTACCCATTTTAGATTATGGGTTTACCCCACTTTAGGTTAAGCCATTACCCTAAGCCATGTAGGGAATTGGATTCCCTTTACCCTATTCCTTTTCCTAAACATATCCAAACACAGGGGAATTAATGCTTATTCATTTTCTTTCCTTTAGTTTCATTTTCTTGATTCCTTTTCCCTTACCCATTGTGAACCAGACGCCCCCTTAGTCTTTTAACAAAAACAAATTGATAACATGATGAATATTATTTGTCTATACCCGGATTCAATGATGAGATGTTGACCTAGTCTAATGTCCATTGACATGCGTTGAGGTGAAGTCATGCGGTAAACTTCAATGCTAAAGTCAGTAATAAATAGTAGAAAGAGAGAATGAAAGTAAATGATGATACTATGAAGAGTGAGAGTTATCTTTATCGTTTTATAGGATGTTATTGTGAAAAAGATTGTTCTGCCATTGGGTATGGCAACGACCGTTTTGGTTTTGAGCTTCTCTATCAATGTGGGCCTTTTGGAATATGATGATTTTTTTTCAGAAACAAGACAAATCGGCAGGTTCACCATCTTCATCACATTCCAATCACCACTTACTGTGATTGATATCTTTGTATTCAAGATAAACGGACCAATGCGATTGATGCTTTTGTATTCAACATTCACAAAATTAAGTGATTTTAGGAAATGTGAAGTCTTCGAAACAAAAGACACTTGAAAATGATGATTTTTACTTCACAAAATTAGTTTGCAAAGTCTGCGAAGTAAACTTCACCTGGAAAAGGATGATTTTGCTTCACAGAATCGCTTTCTGCGAAGCAAAATCATCATTTTCCAGGTGATTTTCTGTTCGCAGACTTCGCAAAATGTGACGAAAACTCATTTTGTGAAGTAATTTCTGAAAAAAGATGAAGATGAAATTGTAAATTCCTACCTTATTTCCGCCATTTGCCATTGAAATCGACAATAAAGATATGATAAACGCTGAAGAACGTTGAATAACCATGCGTTTGATTCGCACAAAAAGAAAGAAACCAAGAGACGAACATGAAACGGGAAGATAAAGAACCATTATTCATAAAAATAGAGAGACAAAGAGAGGAAGAAGAGACATGATAATGAAGAAAATAGAGGTGATTCGCAAAATATAAAGGAATGAGAAGATGAACCGATACACAGGAAGGGGGAGATGAAAGGTTGAAACCGATAGAAAAGAAGGGGCGGGGGGGGGGGGGGGGAGATGAAAGGTCTGTGACATTTTGGAAAAGTCACAAATAAATGGTAATGAGTTGGGTAATTGGTCTAAATATATAAATGAGTCTCCCATTTGATACAGTTTTGTAATTTTTCCTTTTAAAAATCTAACATAAAAGTCTCACAACATTACCTTTTACAATTATAATATTCCATTATGAAAGTAAATGACCTCGATCAAAATGATCGTCGACAATCAAAAACCACTAAATTAAACATGCTTAGGACCATATTTTTGATTGAGCCATGATTTTTTTTTTTATATCACCATTTTTAAAGCTGTCTTTTTCTAAACAATTAAGTTCTCTATCTTAACTAATCAAACAACATCTAAATAACCTATAAAAAAGTTCAAAAATTAAATTTATATAGAATATCATTTTTATACAATAAATGCTACCTATTATTAGAGTAGTAAAATGTTAAATGACTTTTATGTTACGTCTAATTTTGAAGTTTATGAGCAGTAAAGAAAATAAAGTCAAAGTTGATAGATTCAATACAGATCTTCATCAGAACATTGTTAATCAATTTTCATTCAACCATGTAGATTTTTTTTTATAGAAAACAATGTGGAGATTAAGAGCTTAAGTTTTTATTATGCAATAATCACTATAGATTGATACAAATATACTGTTGATAATTATGAAAGGTTATTTTATAAAAGTTCTTTTATGTTCACGTGACAACGATAAGTAATGGTCTCATTACTAAAAATATTGACAAATATAATAATAAAATGTAACAAAAATGATTATATTTATAATAATAAATATTTTATCACCTATTATCTTTTAATTTAAACTAAAATTACCAATCAAAATGTTATCTTTTCAGTATTTTTCGCATACAATCTAATTGCATGATAAATCTATATTACAATAAACAGTGGTGCAACATATAATTTGTAGCAATAATGGGGTTTTTTCATAATTATTCTCGTATTTTTCAGAATTCTATGAATTTTGAAGGTTAATTAATAGATATTCATGCTCGAATCAACATTCGTATTAATGTTTGTTTTATTTTATACTACATTAAGACACATTCTTCAAATTGCTTATATGTATTTTTTTATATAATAAATTGCTTATATGTTAGTTATACCTATTCTATGAAATTTTCATCCACAATGGTTACATTATCTTTTATATGCACCAAAAATGTTGTTTCCAAGGTTCCTTCTCCACCATCCATTTTGATGGAATTGTTTGGATGTCTATTTATATATAGATAATTTATAAATTATTTTGCACATGATGAATTAAAATAACTCTCTCCAAGTCTCATAATTTTATAATCTTCATAAATACATGCACATCTCCTATTCAATAATGGATAAATTTGATCTGTAACATCCTGAATACTATGTTGATATTGTCCGCTTTGGTCCAAATCCAACACATTGGGCCTCACGTCTTTAAAAAGGGTCTGCATATATTAACTGGATTCTCATTTTACTAATAAACCCCAGTCACTCTCTATCCCTTTTCGATGTGGGATTCAGTTCATTCCTGCCCACATTATCATTCCTTAGGGTCGCTCCTTGCTCAGACCTTCTATCCCGATACCACCCACTCCGGACCGAGTCGTTACAGGATCAATATGTTCCTTGTCACATTTATGTTCACGACATCACTATTCGATATTAGGGAAAAGTTAAAAAAGTGATATTTTATCTTTTTGAAAATAGAGGAATATGATGAAATGTCAAATAATGTTAGTGAAATTACTCTTTTTGCTATGTGTGTAAAACACGTGTCTTCTGTTACAAAAAAAAATTACGACGTTCCTCTATTTATTTGTAAATATGAAATCACTAGGTTTTATTTGTATTTTTTCTTTGATATTAATGTGAAACACTTGCAAAAAATTTCAGAGATGGTATAAACTATTTTTAGAAGTTATATATTGTAAAAAAAATTAACTAAAAATTTAAACAAATAATTAAAGGTTAAAAGTAATTTTGATTATTATCAAAACATATATGAGGTTATCTTTTTGAATTGATCAATAGTATCTTAATATGATATTACAACGTTATAAGTTAGAAAGTCTAGATTGTTGATTCTAATCGTGAGAGATAACAAATACTACTATTTTTGAATTTCACCTATCATTTTTATTTTGTATGTCAAAATTAGTTCCTTGACAATAGCAACTCTGATATTGGTAAGATATAACATTTGTTGTATGGTCATTAAGGGAGAATAAATTTAGTTTTTAGATATAATTAATACAATGCCTAACGTAATCAAATAGTACAATTTCAAACTTCATTAACAAAAAAATAAGTTTTTTTTTATTCATGTGCAGTTTCAAATACCGCTTTGTAACCTCCACATTTTTGCCACCTAATCATACTTGAAATATTGTATATATTCAGTTAATGAAAAACTCATTTTTTTTTATTAATTGGACTTGAAATTGTATCGTCTGCACAATTTCCAAGGAACCATAACTAATTTCCGATTATCAATCGACCCACAGCAAACACTATTTTTCAAGTCCAAATAAGTTTTTTTTTATTCATGTGCAGTTTCAAATACCGCCTTGTAACCTCCACATTTTTACCACCTAATCATACTTGAAATATTCTATATATTCAGTTAATGAAAAGCTCATTTTTTTATTAATTGAACTTGAAATTGTATCGTCTGCACAATTTCCAATGAACCGTAACTAATTTCCGATTATCAATCGACCCAGACTAAACACTATTTTTCATACAATCCATCAAGCTCCTGAGCAAAGCCATAGACCATTTATAAACAATAAATGAATGAATGAAACTACCAGTAATAACAGAGTTAATCAAAACAACCCGATCAGCCATAGACAAACAATGACCATTCCATTTGGAGAATCTAGCCAAAACCTTATCCTTCAAATTTTTCAGAACCTGTTTGCGAGGAGACCCAAAGAAAAGAGGAACACCCAAATAACGAAACGAGACCTCCCCAAGCCTAATACCAATAATTGCCGCCAAACGAATACCACGTATATAAGCAATCGAGCTACCCAAAAATAACTCAGACTTATTCCAATTAACTCTTTGTCCCGACAAAGAACCATACGTATCAAAAACATCCCTAATCATTCCCAAATTGGTAGACGAAGCTTTACAAAAAAAGGCAAGATATCATCCGCATACAGTAAATGAGTAGGAAATATCTTCAAACCCGTGTACTGAATCGGAGCTAACCTCGCCGAACCCCTGAGATAAAGCAACCAATGACTAAGAAAGTCTTCAACAATCCCAAGCAAAATAGGAGAAAGAGGATCTCCCTGTCTAACACCTCTTGAACATTTAAAATACCCACTAATAGCACCATTATTCTGAATAGAAATTCTATAAGCGGACAAAATATTCAAAATCCAATCCTGAAATTGAAAAGAGAAACCAAAAGCATCCAAAACCGCTAATAGAAAATTCCAATCCAAAGTGTCAAATGCCTTCTTAATATCCACCTTTAAAGCCATATTACCACCAAAACACTTTTTTCGAAGCATATTAGTGCCCTCCGAAGCTATAACAATGCACTGATGAATACTACGCTTAGGAATAAAACCAAACTGGTTTGCAGAGACAATATTAGATGCAATCGAGCCAAGCCTATCCGACAAGATTTTGGAGATTAATTTATAACAAAAATTACTCATAGCAATCGTCCTATACGGATCAAGAGAAATAACACCATCAACTTTTGGAATTAAGGCCATAATACTAGAACATAAACTAGGAAGGATCATCCTATTCAGGAAAAAAGACCTCACAACTTCATAAACATCCTTACCAATAATATCCCAAAAATGTTGAAAAAAAATCCCCGTGAACCCATCAGGACCAGAACCATCCATCTCAAAAACAGCCTTTCTAACCTTAGATAAATCTGGACAAAGAGTAAGCAAAACATTCTCAGCATCAGAAACCAATCTCAGTACCACCTCATAAACCAAATCAAAATTACGAGGACTACCCAAATCATTTTTAAACAAAGTCGAATAAAAATCCTCAATATGAGAGTTAATCAGCAAAGTATTAGTAACCAATTGGTCATCAATCTTAAAAGCCGAAATACCAGACATAGCAGCCCGATTAGATGCCATTCTATGAAAGAATGCTGAATTCCTATCCCCATCTTTTAACCATTTCACCCTGCTATTTTCTCTTAAAAAAGCTTCCTTCCTATGAAGAGTCGCACATCCAGATTAGAATGAGCCTCAATCTCCTCGAGATAAAGAGAAAGAGAAAATTATATTATCATTCTAAATAGCAATTAGAAATAGAAAATAGATAGGAAGAGAAAATTTGATATTAAAAAAATATTTTATATAATTCACGGAGTTTTGAAAAATTCAAGCATTTCCGAGATAGATGGAGGTAGAAGTTTTCCGAACGAACCGTACTCCTTCATATGTGTCATGAGTTCATTGATGAGAAGAGGCTGAAAAAGCTATTTAAATGTCGTGCTAAAGTGATACACCCTAGATGGTGAAAGTCAGTCGAAAGCATATAGAATCCTATGTGAATTAGCAAGGACCATCTTGCAAGGCTAAATATTATGCGTTTTACCATATTGTTTCATAGGAAAATTTACTATAACATTTCTTGAGCTTTATAACATTCCATAGTGTTAAGCTAGTATCTAATTTGATTCTGAATCAACTTATGAGAAAGGGTCAAAATACTAAAATTTCTTAAGTTTTCACAACCATAAGAGTAAGCAAGTGTTAATAGCGTAGCAAAAAATGTGTTCTTCGTCAAACGTTTACTCACGGTAATTCGAGAAGAGAATGGATAACTACATCCTTACAATCCCATTAAATGAAATTTCAACACATGATTAGATGATCATGTGTAGTACACCCTTCAACCTAAGGAGCATTCGCGTATCAAACGTAATAATTAAAGCTATTTTTAGGCATTAGAGAATCAAAGATAAAAAAGTAATTGGTTGTTTATTAGTAATTTATAATGAGCAAAGGAGGAGACATATTGTCTTTCTGACACATGAATTCAGTAAATTATACTGAATTTGGGACGCTTCCTATGAAACAAATTTAGTAAAAATTAAAAACAGAAAAAAGGATTTCAGTTTTAATTATATATATGTTTTTCTTTTTTTCATCTACTAGAAGTACAATAATACTAATCGCCTTATAACATATATGCTGCAAACCAACAAAGCGGAAGCTCCCATTTCTTGATGCAACTTTTAATACCAATTTATGTTGGTCTTGAAACCTGTAACAAAATAAAAAAATTACACTACTTTAATAACCAAATTGGACTAATTAATAATATATATTATATATCCATTTTGTATCAAATATCGAGAGACAGGGAGTTTGGTACTGTCATTAGCTAATTAAACTACAGTTTTTGGCTGTTAAATTGAAACTGTGCTTACTTAGGAACCCTAATGACACTCTTAGTGGATTTCCTCACTGTATACAGCACTTTACATCTGAAACCTTTTTGAATCCAGAACTCAATAAATTATAATATAAAGATCCCACCATTTTCATTCTTTGATATATGTGAAAATTCAACTGTGAAATTAAGAGACTGCAGACAATTTTCATAGAATTCAAAAAATTCCCCTCTTACCCATATTCACCAAGAAAGATTTTTTTTCTAAACTTGAACATTCCAGAGAAGAAAATAAAATAAGTTGTGTGAATCACAGGTTTCCTTCAAAACATAAAATAAAATAAAATGGCAGACAATATCAGTGGAATTTTAATTCACAACTTGATTTATAGTGTTGAAGAACTGATCTTTAATTTGACCAAGTCCTTATAATTTGATGCAAGAAAAAAAAGGAATTAGCTTCAGGAAATGTTTACCAGGAAATAGCTTTCACCATGCTGCAAAGATTGCATTAGAAAGCCAAATTCATTAGCAGGAACAGGGACACCAGATGAATGAACCAAAAATATATCTTGCCCAAACATGGCCTTCATATCCAGTGGCCCTCTTGGAACTTCAGTTTGCACTCCATTGATAAAAACTGTTATGAACCCTGAAACAACATTCAACATATTTTATAATCACATATTATAATTAGAAGCCCTGATTTTGTTGGTGTGAAATTTTAACCTGGTGATGTTGTAGACACAGAAATAATTAATGGAGTAAAGATTTGGGGAGGAATTTTTCTAGGTAGTTTAAAAATGGAGAAAAGAGGGAGGGGACCATTGTTTTTCATGGAAAAGAACAACCTTTCAGCATAATAAAACATTATAGTTTGTGTGTGAATCATTAATTTAAAAAGATACTTGCACAGTTCAAACTCTTATGAAACCTAGACAAGCTAGCTAGCCCTATATATATAGCTAAGTTTTAAAAAATTGGCAAGTTCAGAGGAAGAAAATGTGGCATGAGGCATGCATATAATTACCAGTTTGGTAGTGCAAATTGGAAGTATCAGAAGAGCATAAAATGGAGGAAATAGCAGGAGCTTGTTCAATTTCTTGGAAACCCATTGGATGATGGATTGAGAAGAGATTTTCTGCACCATCCTGGTCATGTCCAGTAACTCCAGAAGAAGAAGAAGTAGAGGAAGAAGAAGGAGCAACTAAATATGAAGACACAGAAGAGGAATCTGGAAACCCAAGTGGTTCATATTGAATAGAAGCAGCAGTAGGTTGTGGTTGGTGATGATTTCTTTGATCTTGAGCAAGAGTAGCTTGCATCTGGCGTTGGCGGCGGCGAGATCTTGACCTTCTGTTTTGAAACCAGTAGAAAACATTAGCATCTCCAACAGAACCAAACTTTTCAAGTAGTTTTCTAATCCTAACAGTTTCATCTTTAGGTGGATTAACCATTCCACTGTTGAAGATGGACTCAAGGATTAAGATTTGCTCTGGCTTTGGTGTCCATCTTGATCTTACTGGTTCACTTCTTTCATTACTGCTTCTTATTGGACTATTGTTATTACCATCTGCTGCACCTTGATTTTGATTTTGGTTTTGGTTTTGATTTTGAGTTCCTTCCATTACTCAAACTAAAGAAAAAGGAAAGGAAAAGGGAAAAAGAATGGTGTTCTAGACTAGGTTTAAAATATTAAGGGCACATAAGAAGAAGAAGAGAGAAAGAGAATGCATCGAATCCAAGAGGTCAAGTTATATAAAGGGGTCGAATAGAATTTAAAGAATGTCACTTTCTATGATATTACTAAATCAACCTTAATTAGCTTCTCTTTTATAATTAACTTCATCTTCTAAGTCAACCCTGCGTCTAACACGTGTCTTTTTTCCTGATTTATATATTGAAATATATCAGTCAATCAAGTTAATTAATCTGAAACCATTTTAATAATACTTATCATTATCTAATTCTGTGAAATTAAAAATTGTATTTATTCAATCTGTGTCTACTATCCCACTACATTTTAAGTGTATTCCTTTTTGGTGCTTCTTTTTTCTACTTCATTTTTGCTCAATACTCTTCAAGGATTAAGATATATGTTTTTTTTTTTTATTATACCCTCAAAACTTGAAGCAACAATTTTAACCTTTCATTTAATTAAAAAGCATGTACTGACAAGTGAATAGTTATAATTGGATAATAGAATATATTAATTTCTAATATATCTCATCAGTGGATGCATTTTGAATTTGCAGCATGTGAATACAAGCTGATCTTATCATGTGTTGAAATTTCACTAATACTCTTGTAAGAGTTGTCAGTATTCAAACTTCGACAATTTGATCTAAGAAGCTCTAATATCATGTCAAAGAGTTCATTGAACAAAAAACTTAAGCTAATAGTTAAAGCTTAATAAGAACTTTTATATTAATTTCTAACATGCATGCAACAATTTATATAGTGACATCGATGTATTAGTATTTGCTAGAGAATTTAATTTTAATAGAAAAATCTCTCAAGACTACTAATTAAGGTTGACTTCAATGGTTAAAGGCTTTAAGTCGCTTAAATTAAAGATTTTAAATTCGAATTACAGTGTATATGCAGAAAACTTTAATTAAAAAAATTCACCTAAGAGTGTGAGGGATTGAAATAGGGTGTTTGTTTACTCCATTTCCATCTCTTATTTACCTTTTCATATTGAAAATGAGAGTTTTAGATGTTTGGTTAGAGAGCTATTGTTTGCTTGTTTTGCACGAAAAATAGCTTTTTATAAAAGCACTTAATCTCTGCTTTTCCAACGGCAACAACGGTAAACAGCAAATCATAGTAAACAACAACTAAATAAGAGTTAAATCAAACCGGTCTGAAAAGTAGCTTTTTATAAAAACACCTAATACCTCGTGAGTTAAATCAACTTCGTAGTTTTTTATAAAAGCAAACAAGAGTGATGTGTGTTTACTGTTATTGCTGTTTGCATTTTCTACCTAACAAGTAGCTAAAGCTCCTAATACCTCCAGAGTTGAACACACATAACTTCCATGACATTAAGTAAAAAAGAAGATTAGGAATAGCAAGAAGAGAGAAAAGAATGTGAAGTAATAATGATTAAAATGGTAATAATGTAGAAATGAGAGAAGAAAGTGGGGTTGCATGGGAAAAAAAGAAAAAGAAGTGGGACAAAAACGGGAAAGTGTAGGGTTTTCGGGTTAGGGAAGTGCATGTGAGGGAATGCATGGAAAGTTGAGTCAATTAGATTATTTAAAAGAGAGAGAAAGAATCCAAATAGACAGTCAAGAAACCGTGCAATTATTTATTAAAAATGACGTATTAGGAAACATGGCTTACTGTGCTCTGCCTCCTTTTTTTTTTTTAATAAGAGGATGAGAAAGTTTGGCTTAAATTTCGAACATCTTTTTTTACATAATAAACTAATGTTTCTGTGTAGTGTAGGTATATTATAATATGTATGATCCTGAAACCGACTTCTGCTGTTCCAGACGCGGTTTTCTCCCTCTGTTTCTTTCCCTTTGCCTTCGCTTTTAAGGATCCTTTAATAATCTAGGTTAAATTTAACTCTTAATCTTAATATGTATAAATATAATCTTAACGTTTTCAAATAAAATGAAAATCAACTGTAACTTATATATCAAAACTTGTTTGAAATATTTAATATCACGTTTAAATAACAGTTAAACTAGTTTTTTCAGTTTTTCAATAATGTAAGGTTAAAATTCATCTTGCATGTAAATGTTAGGGATAAATTGTATAATTTCGTACGTACTTTTTTTTAAAACGTCACGATTTAAATTCGGTTCTTATATTCCTTTGTAACATATATCCAAGAAACTTTAGGTTTGGGATTTCTTTCGGCTTTTAGCCGAAAAATAAACATATCCTTTATTTTGGTTTGATTTTTATTTATTGAATAGATTTTTGATTGATCTACTATATTAGATTTAGTAGTTTTACATTTATTTATAGTTTTTTCTTATTTCTCTCTTTATGGCCATTTATTGTCTGTTCCCTATATGGTGTTATCATATTTTCCTTCATAGAAAAATATAAGAGTTTTTTCTATTATCATATAGATCCGGCTTATTAAAAAATCATGTAGTCATTTCTAAAGAAAATGACTATGAAGTCGATTTTGGGTTGAACACTTTTCTCGCCGTTATGCCACGGTTTCAAACACTGTTTACTGTTACTCTATCACGATCTATGATATTGAAGATGTAAATTCAAACTTCTATGGTGTACTTCTTGATTGTAATTTTTTAATTACTTATACCGAAATATACTATTTTTCTTATGAATGAAATAATTATCTTTCTTATATAAAAAAAAACATTTCAATAACAACAATATATCATTAAAACAATTGAAACAAGTAAAAGATAATATCAATAAGTAATATACCAAACAATTTCTTTAAAGTCATACACTATTAGATAACAAAGGAATAAATATATCTAAAAACAAAATACAATTCATTAACAACTATACAAAAATACTTAAAAATCAATTATAATACAATAGAAAAAAAAATTATTAATTTTTTTAATCGTTGCCTAGGTGGCCGTAGGCAGCGGCTCAAGCGGTAGAAAAAACCAAAAGGCCGAAAAACGCTCGAGGAAAATCAGGAACGGTTTATCGATTTCACGTGAGCAAGTGAATTAATCCACCATTTTGTTGAATACTGGTTTTGATTAATGATTATCACGTTTTTAGTCCAATCTATAACTGAATTTTGTACAGAATATAGCTGATTAGTAGACTTTTAAAGCTAAGCAAAACGGTAGAAAATTAAAAACTACTTAACTTGTTTGATACACTTACAGTTTAATGTTCTTTTTGTGTTTGTTTTTATCTATTTTGTTTAAGGAAAGCATCAGATTAACACATAAAAGTCAGTAAATGTTTTCTTCTTTGGTCCCGAAATCTTGCAAACGTTACTAAGGTAACTAACATCAAAATGCAGCAGCTCATATAAAAACAAACTTATCTTTTCACGTTTTTAGCACTCACTATTATAGTGGTCAAACTTTGAATTCATATTCACACTCACTTGTATTGTATATTCTTCATTTCTTAAATTATGAAGGGAATATCACACATGTATTATATTGCAAACACCATCAAATTACTCACCATTTCTATAATATTAAACTATATATAAATGGGTAAATAATTTATTAGTCCCATTTTTTATTTAACATACTCTGTAGTCCTTTATTGTGAAAAACACATTATAAAGTCCTTATCTATTGTGAATATTAATCCTTTGTTTTTTTTGTCTATTTTTATTTAGATTTTTTACCGTTATATTTTGCATAAACAGATAGAAGAGTAACATGGTCATTTTGTATATGTTCTGTTAAAAATCTAAAAAAACAGATAAAAGGACCAAATAGTTAATATTGGTAAAACATATGGATCTTATAATATGTTTTTCAAAATAAAAGGACTAAGCAATGTGTTACTTAAAAATGTAGGGACTAATAAATAATTTACCCTATATAAATTCTTATTAAGAAAATAAATTTGACATTCATTCTGTAACATAATTCTAACTCCTTACGAATTCTCGATAAAATGCGAAAAAAGGCAATCTGGCATCATCTTTCATTCCAACTCCGACCTTTTACTTCAGTAACATTGTTAGTGGTGTTCACCTGGTCAGTAATTGATCAAATGAATTTGACCAATCACCGTTAAATCTAATTACATTTATCAGAATCTCACATTAGAATGTTTTTAATCTCTACCATAAGTACGGCTGTAATCGAGATGAGTTTTGGCATGCTCAAGCTTGGCTCGATATAAAATTAACGAGCTCGAGCCTAAATCGAGCTTTGGGTTGCTCAAGCTCGGCTCAACTCGCTAGAAAATAAACGAGTTTGAGCCGAGCTTCGAGCTTGTTTGGAGGCCAAAATCCTCTTTGAACTTGGTTCATTAAGAAAATTACTAACCATGAATTGTTTCTGATTAAATCGTTAATTATATTTATGAAGCTTGCTCGCAAACAGCTCTTTAATTGTGTACATAAACAAGCTCACAAGTAAAGTTCGTGAATAAATAAACAAGATACTTACAAATAGTTCGTCCATTACTCATTTATTATGTTTGTGAACGAACTAATCTAATAGTAAATGAAATAATATTAAGTTTAAATATTTTGTGAACTAACACAAAACTATATAGTTTTCTACAAAAAAAAAAAAAAATTGTTCATAAATGTTATAATCGAGCCTGCTCGCGAGCTTTCAAGCTGAGCTTTGGCATGCTCAAGCTCGGCTCATTTACGAACCGAGTCGGTAAATCGTGCTCACGAGCAGTTCGTTTACAAACCGAGTCGAGTCGAGCTGAGCTTTTATCGAGCCGACTACTAAGCCGCTCTTATTTAGAGTCATAACCATAGAGTTCTAATAAATCTAATCTAACGATGAATCACCAAATTCATTTCCTCAATTAGTAACCATGTATACACCACTGCAACATTATAACTTTTTCGACCTATTTCGATTTCGAAAAATATTCAACACAATTTGAAAACAAAATATCATGTGTGCTCACAAATAGAAAAACAGAAACAATAGAACAAATCATAAATCCCTACTACAACATTATCGCATCCTCAATTCAACTAATAAATAAATAAAAGGGTAAAGTATGAAAAAAAAAAGCTTGTGGTTTATCCAATTTGCAAATAGAGACATATGGTTTAAAAGTTCATAAATAAAGGTCTATGATATGTTTTATTTACAAAACAAAGTATTACAATTACACATTTAAGTTCTAATTACAAACAAAGACATTTTTATCTTAACAAAAATTATACTTACATATCAACAAAACATAACCCCCGAAAAAACAACTTTCTAAATCGAAACAATAAATATCGAAAACCCTAGCCGCCAAGCCCACCACCGCCTCCTGTCGGCGATCCTGGGACCCTTGGCCGGCATGGCCAATCCGGCTGGTTCTGTCTTTGATGATGACTATCTGGATATCAGAGTTCTCTTCAATCCAAAATTAAGGCTAGCTAATCAGACGACCGCTGCGCAGCCAGCTCTAAAGACGTATGCCGGAATTCTAAAGAACAATATTATAGAAACCCCGCCTTCATCAGCGGCGATTTCTGACATTGGTGGAATCAAGACAGTGAGGATCTCTCAGAAGGCCTATAATAGGAGACTCGCGCTTTGCTCGACTTCCCTAATCGGAAGGATAATTCTCAATAAAGGAGATGTACCATGGAAGGTGGCTGATCTAAAGCGGACTCTTACAAACATCTTGGGGATAAAGGACGCCTGGAGGCTGATATCAATAGGACGCGGGTTCTATCACGTTATCCTGGAAACGCAGACTCTAAAAAATCAAGTTTTGGCAAAAGGAATTCTGAATGTGAAACCTGGGACTTTCAGGCTGCAGCCTTGGGTTCCGGATTTCGATCCCTTCGCGGAGAAATCCACAACTGCACAAGTTTGGGTCCGGTTGTACTCTCTTCCATGGGAATACTGGGACACACAAATCCTAGCTGACATTGCAAGTTGCATTGGTGGTCTGATCAGAGTGGATAGAGCTACATTGGAGGGAGATTTTGGGCATTTTGCAAGAATGCTGGTGGACGTGGATTTAAGTTCAGATCTACCGGTTAAATTGGGCATTGAGAGAGAAGGCAAACAACTATGGATTGATGTGGTCTATGAGAAATTGCCTAGTTTCTATAAGGTATGCTCCAACATCGGACATATGGCTTAAACCAAATATCCTTTGCCTAGCTGAACCCATGGTTGACTTTGCTAATATTCATGATTCTTACTGGAATAGTATTGGGATGACTTTAATAGGCAATAATCAGAGGAATCCGGTTTCGCTTTGGGTCTTTGCTCAAACACATTTAATTGCATCTGTTAGGGTGTGCTTTTCTCATGAACAATTTGTTTTACTAAATTCAACTGCTCTCGGAATATCTACCTATATCTGTCTAGTGTATGGGAGTGTTTGGGCAAACAGAAGAAGGGATTTGTACAGCGGAATTGAAAATCTCAAGCTCAGAATGACTGGCCCATGGGTGGTGATGGGAGATTTTAATGCTATTCTTGGATCGCATGAGAAAACGGGTAGAGCTCCGGCCTCCAGGCCGTGTCGGGAGTTCAGAAACTTTATCGAGGGGGCTAATCTTCTTGAAGTTTCAGAACAGGGGCTGACGTATACTTGGAGTAATGGGCGAATGGGCTCAGCCAGGGTGGAAAGTAAGCTGGACCGATCTCTTATTTTAGAAGATTTCTTAGATTTTTGGGATTCCTACAGTAGCGTTGCTTTGACTCGGCATCACTCTGACCATAGTCCTATAATCTTCAGAAGTATGCAGAGAATTAGGAAGCCTACGCGGTTTCGGTTTCAGAATATATGGGTGCAACACTCGAGCCTGCGTGAGGTTGTTAAGTCCTTTTGGAGCAGTTATGATTCGAGACTTCCGCCTATGCAAAGACTTGGCGCGAAACTAAAAGAGTTGCGCGGAATTCTGCGCAGATGGAATATTGAGGTGTTCGGGCATTTAGATGTCAGAATTGAAGAAGCCAACAACGCTCTTAATCAGATATAGCAGGAAATTGCTGGCACCGGTTTCTCTACGGAGCTTCATCAGCAGGAATTAGCCGCGCACGCTGAACTGGATGCGGTCCAATGCCAAAAGGAGACATATCTTCGCGATAAGAGCAGAATTAAATGGTTAAAGGAGGGGGACAGGAATTCGGGATTCTTTCGTAAAATGGCTACTATTAGATCAGCAAAGGCCGGAATCAACTTTCTACGAGTTAATAATGAAATTACCTCGGATCCCCAACGAATTGATGAACATATTGAGAGTTATTTTCGGAATTTTTTCAAAGCGGAGGGCAATTTTCCTCAGGGCCATGAGAAGATATTTGAGGTTGTCCCGCGGCTTGTTACGGCTTCGGATAATGAGGATCTGATAGCTTACCCCGGAATTTCTGAGGTGCGCAGAGTGGTCTTTGACATGGATAAGAATAGTTCTCCCGGGCCAGACGGCTTCATGGGTCATTTTTTTCAGTCATGCTGGGATATTGTGGGCACAGACGTGTATGCAATGGTGAAAAGCTTCTTTGACACAAGTCAGGTCATCCCAGGGCTGAACTCTAGTGTAATGGCACTAATTCCTAAATCGGCAGAAGCAATTGCAATTGATCAGTACAGGCCAATCGCTATGAGCAATTTCGGTTATAAAATTATCTCTAAGATGCTAGCCGACAGATTGTCACGGATCACGTCTCGGATTATTTCTCCTAATCAATTTGGGTTCATTGCTGGTAGAAGCATACATCAATGTATCGCTTTGGCGTCTAAAGGAACCAATATGCTGAAGAAGTGCTGCTTCGGAGGTAATATGGCGGTTAAAATTGATATTCGGAAAGCATTCGATACCCTAGACTGGAACTTCTTGTTAACTGTCATGGAAGCTTTTGGTTTTTCAGTTCAATTTTTGGATTGGATCCTCAATGTTTTGTCATCTGCGCGTATTTTAATTTTGTCTGGTGGGCAGATAAATGGTTTCTTCAGTTGCTCCAGAGGGGTCAGGCAAGGGGATCCTCTATCTCCTCTCCTGTTCGCTATTGCTGAAGACTATTTAAGTCGGTGGCTAGTGCAGCTCCAACTGTCAGGTAATCTTACTCCGATGAACTACTCGAGGAATAAGCATTTCCCGACTCATTTACTTTATGCAGATGATGTTCTTCTGTTCTGCAAGGCTTCTTTGAGCAATCTTAGGGTTCTAAATGAAGTTTTTACTCTCTATGGTCGGATGTCGGGTCAGCACGTTAACTGGAACAAGTCCGAATTATTTCTCAGTGAATTTGTCAGTGCGCGCAGGAAAGCTAAATTGGCTGAGAAGCTCGGCATCAGCTTGGGCTGCCTTCCGTTTCGGTACTTTGGTGTCCCGTTGTTTATAGGGCTTCCACATAAGCATCATCTCGAGGGGTTAATGGACAAAATTCTAGCTCACTTCTCGCGCTGGAAGGGTCACTCTTTGTCAATGGCAGGTCGAGTTGCGCTTGGTAACTCGGTGGTTTATAGCAGCTTTATTCATTCATTTATTGTGTATAAATGGCCTAGAAACCTGCTCGCTCATATGAATAAGTGTTTGCGGAACTTTGTCTGGTCCGGTTCAATCGATAGTAGGACCTCCGCTTTCTGAATCAAGCCTGTGCAGGAAGGTGGTCTTGGATTGAAGGACCTCCGCTTTCTGAATCAAGCCCTACTTGGGAAAATTTGGGTTCATTGCTGGTAGAAGCATACATCAATGTATCGCTTTGGCGTCTAAAGGAACCAATATGCTGAAGAAGTGCTGCTTCGGAGGTAATATGGCGGTTAAAATTGATATTCGGAAAGCATTCGATACCCTAGACTGGAACTTCTTGTTAACTGTCATGGAAGCTTTTGGTTTTTCAGTTCAATTTTTGGATTGGATCCTCAATGTTTTGTCATCTGCGCGTATTTTAATTTTGTCTGGTGGGCAGATAAATGGTTTCTTCAGTTGCTCCAGAGGGGTCAGGCAAGGGGATCCTCTATCTCCTCTCCTGTTCGCTATTGCTGAAGACTATTTAAGTCGGTGGCTAGTGCAGCTCCAACTGTCAGGTAATCTTACTCCGATGAACTACTCGAGGAATAAGCATTTCCCGACTCATTTACTTTATGCAGATGATGTTCTTCTGTTCTGCAAGGCTTCTTTGAGCAATCTTAGGGTTCTAAATGAAGTTTTTACTCTCTATGGTCGGATGTCGGGTCAGCACGTTAACTGGAACAAGTCCGAATTATTTCTCAGTGAATTTGTCAGTGCGCGCAGGAAAGCTAAATTGGCTGAGAAGCTCGGCATCAGCTTGGGCTGCCTTCCGTTTCGGTACTTTGGTGTCCCGTTGTTTATAGGGCTTCCACATAAGCATCATCTCGAGGGGTTAATGGACAAAATTCTAGCTCACTTCTCGCGCTGGAAGGGTCACTCTTTGTCAATGGCAGGTCGAGTTGCGCTTGGTAACTCGGTGGTTTATAGCAGCTTTATTCATTCATTTATTGTGTATAAATGGCCTAGAAACCTGCTCGCTCATATGAATAAGTGTTTGCGGAACTTTTTCTGGTCCGGTTCAATCGATAGTAGGACCTCCGCTTTCTGAATCAAGCCTGTGCAGGAAGGTGGTCTTGGATTGAAGGACCTCCGCTTTCTGAATCAAGCCCTACTTGGGAAGATGGCTTGGGGGATTATTAGCTTCAATTTGGAGCTCGGTGAAGCTTATTTTTAAAATTCTGAACCTTCACTGTTTTTGGTGGCTTGGGCGTAATTCTATGCTAAGCTTCTGGAACGGAGCATGGATCAATCCTCCCATAGCAGATCAGATGAATTTATCCGACCGTCAAAGAAGGGAGGCAATAGATGTAGTTAGCGATTACCTCAGGATTGATGATTGGCATGGCCTGCCAGTTTTGCCAAGGGAGGTCGAGGACAGGGTCAGGGCGATCCGACAGGGGAAAGACAGTAATGATATCTGTATCTGGAGGCCGGCGATTAATGGTGATTTCAAAGTGAAATTGTTCTATGCCTGGTTGCAGGGAAGCTCCACGTCGTTGGGGTGGTGCCGTTTTATTTGGAATTGCTATATTCCGCCTTTTCACTCTTTGATTTGTTGGAAGGAAGTCTTGGGAGTGCTTGCTACGCAGGATCGGTTGCGGGCTAGAGGCTGTCATATTGTCTCCCGCTGTAGCCTTTGCAGAGCGGACGCAGAAACGGCTGTACACCTTTTTTTAACTTGCCCGTTTTCAATGCAGGTATGGAGTTCGATTGAGTCTTTGTTTGGCCGTAGATTATATAAACATGGATCGCTGCTTGATCTGTTATCTGATGCGAGCAAGCAGAACTTTAGCACTCAAATCCGTGCGCTCTGGAGATCCGCCCTCGTCAATGGAGTTTGGGTCATTTGGATGACTAGAAACAAGGCATTGTTTGATGATGAGAGCCCCTGCATCTCTTTAACGCTGAGAAAACTTTGGAGTGCAATTCATGACACTGGTAGGCTTGGGTATGGTTCTATGTGGAACTCGACAACGGAACTACATACGCTGAAGGAACTCCATCTGCCAGTGTTAAATCACCGCGCACCTCGAATAATTCCGGTCCGCTGGCAGCTTCCTCCGGTCAATTGGATAAAGGCCAATACAGATGCTTCGGTTAGTGGCAGCCCGGGTGCAGCGGGTTGCGGGGGGAATTTACAGGTCAGCTACATGTGAATTTTGCGGGGCATTCTCATATCATCTGGATCCGACCTTCTCTTACGCTGCTGAACTTTCGGTAGCTATATCGGCCATTAACATGGCGTTTGAAAGGGGTTGGCTAAGGCTTTGGCTCGAGAGCGATTCAACATTTGTTGTCAACATGCTGCGAACCAAAAGCAAGCTGGTTCCTTGGTTCCTCAGGCAGGACTGGCTTAAATGTCTTGAACGACTGGATTTAATGACCTTCGCGGTTTCTCATATATACCGAGAAGGCAATCAAGTGGCCGATCTCTTGGCTAATTATGGTAGAATGAATTCTGATCTAGTTTGGTGGTCGAAAATTCCCCAATTCTGTGTTTCTGCCTTTCTTTGTAATCTAGGAGGTTGGCAGGTGTACAGATTTGCCTAGTTTCTTTTTTCGGTTCCGCTGTTTTGTATTCTTTATTCCTTTTAATAATATTGGTTTAGGGTTTGGGTGCCGAGAGCAGGGGTGCCAGCCTAGCTGGGATGTCTGTAATTTGCACTCCCCGATTGCCTCCTTTCAATTAAAAAAAAAATCGAAACAATAAATAGTATGGTGAAATTTTACGTTATTTTTACTAATCTGACAGTTTATGAATTAAATTGATATTTAAGTTCATTTTACACAGTTGCAATTTCATTTTGGGATCCGTGTTTTGTTAATATATAAATATATTTGAAAAAAAATAAAAAAAATGCTCTTACTGTCATCGATTACTTAAAAGTTTAATTTTAAATACATTGTTTTGTAAAAAAAGCATACCACTCTATTTGCAAACTTTTAAACCATGGACCTCTATTTGCAAATAAGGTAAACCACAAGCATTTTTTTCGTACTTTTTCCTAAATAAAAATCCTCAAAAACCATTAAAAAATATCTTTAAAAAGTTAATATATAAAATCAATAAAAGTTGAAGAAATCAAATGAAAAAAAATGAAATCGGTTATAATTCAATTTCAAGATATTGAGAAATGGAAAAAAGTACAAAAATAAACTGTGGTTTAAGTGATTTCCAAACACTGTCTCATATTTGAAAAGTTAATATATAGGTACCTTTTGATTCATTCCATTAGCAAATATGGTCAGAAATACTAACAATGTAAAAAAAAAAATGTTGGATGTGGTACTTTAGTTAAAAAAAAACGACTTTCAATGAGGGGAATATTCTTATTAAAAGGGCAAATATCCTCACTAAAGTGTTTTTAGTGAGAATAATTACTCTCATGACACCTTTCATTATTGGGGACTGTTAATAAAAGTATTAACGAGAGTAAATTATTATCCTCGCTATAAACTTACAATGATAATAGTTTTATCTCTTTTAATATTAAAGTAAAATAACATAATGAGAATAATAAGGAGTGGAATTTAGTAAAATAAAGATATTAGTGATAATAAAATATAATAAATAAATCATTTTGCTATTAATGCTAAAAACATATAATTTATTTTTATTGAAATTGTTGAGATTATGCTTTTTTACAAGAATATTTTATTATTCTCATTATTATTTTTGTTATTAATACTCAATTTTCTTATAGTGCAACAAATCAAATAGTTTTGGATGGCTTTTTGATGAAGTTTGGACATTAAGAAAAATGTCTAATATTTCACTAGCTCCATGAACTTGTCCATAATAATAGATTGACTCTCTAAACTTTGCAAGTGTCTCAAAAGCTCCTTAAACTTGATTATTTCGTATCACCAACTCCCTGACTTGTCCATAAAAGTAGATTAACTGTCTGGACTTTATAAGTGTCTCACCAACTCCCTAAACTTGCTTATTCAGTAGCAATTAAGTACAAAAATATTAATACTAACTCTCAATCCTCATCCATTCGGTCTCTCAAACCTGCAACACTAACTCTTATAATAGGTTGAAAAGTATAAGAAGAGAATAAATTACCTCTCGAGATGAAGATGTATTTTTCGAATTTAGGTTTAATAGGTTTTTATATTTAGTTGTTATGGAATAAGCAAGTCCAGGGAGATGATGAGACATTTATAAAGTTCAATGAGGTAATTTACTTTTATGGAGAAGTTCAAAGAACGGTGATACAAAATAATCAAGTTTAAGAAGATGGTGAGACACTTACAAAATTTAGAGAGTCAATCTACTATTATGGACAAGTTCAGAGAGCTGGTGATGTATTAAGCCTAAAAAAATCTGTTATTAATAACCATGTATCTAAATTTAGACTGACAGTCTGAAAGTCTTGAAGAGGAATGGTTCAAAAGTAAATACTAGTTATTATTATTATTTTGTTTTCAATTAATAGTTAATTCTTTTTCATAAAAAAAAAATATTAATTCTCAACACGATAGATAAATGTATAACTTTTCCCTTAAAAATGGGTTGTGTTGTGAGCATAAGTTATCTCCAAAGTTGTCAATCATGTGTGCTATCCAACAATTAATTCTATATATGGTTTAGATATACTCACATGTTTTACTATGCCAATGTAACAATTTTACATCACACTATAACAAACATATATCTGTTCACCATTGCTTCTAAAGACTAAAGCAAAATAAACAAACACAGCATTAACAATTCATACAACTTCTTAAAAACTTTAGATGTTGGGCCAAATGGGCCATAACTAGGTGATAAGTGCGGCCATTCAAGGCTGAAAGTAGACCAGTCTGCGAGTCCGAGTACCGTCCAGTCTCGTGTCCCTTGAATCGAGGCTGGACAATGAAAATTAATAATTGGCCTAGCCTGTTCAAATCCGCTATAGCCTGTCGATTTTTTAAGCGGGTTTGGTACTAATGAAAATAGCATGGGCCGACCCAGCCCGACCCGCCTTATTAATATTAATTAAAAAATTTATATATTTATAAATATAAATTTTATTTTTTATAATTAAACATTATGTATATTTTTTAGGTGAGTTCATATGAGTTGGGTTGAGATTTGATTTTTAAATCTAAATCCGTCTAAATTAATAGTGGGCTGGACTGGGCTTGAACTGAACATTTTACATAAAAGTCCGTTAAGCTCGGCCCAAACCCGGCCATGGAGTACAGGTCTAGATGAAAGTGTCCAAATTTTATATTTTTATTATTATTATAAAGATATAAAAGAGGCTAAAATAATAGGAAATTTCAAATTTAAATAGGTCATTGTCTTGTTTGGTAAAAAGCTTTTTGGAGCAAAATTAAAGATTTGAGTCACTTTAGAGGTTTTGACAAGTCAAACCTTTAATAGCGGTGTTTGGTGAAAAGAGGTTTGAAAGAGTTTATTGGATTCAAAAAGCTAATTTTAGGAGCCTTTTCAATTAGCTTATTAATCCATCTCTTTTGAATGACATTTTTATCCCTATTTATTACCATCTAACCCCAAATAAAGACTTTATCATATCATTATTTGTCATTTTACACAAACAATTACTAACAATCAGCTAAGTTTTACCAAACAAGTTTACACAACCGCCTAGTCAAATCAGTTAATAAAAAAAAATAATCAGCTAACAACTATTTACCAAACAGAGTCATTATTTTTATTTCGCCTAGTACATAATTATAATATCAGCCCTACTCCTAAGCTACAATATTGCCATTAAAGATGTTGCTTTTGAATTTGTAAGTCAAAGTTACAGGCATATATTCTGTCTACATTATACCCAATTTCCACATTACATGTATGTGCCCTAAAAGCAAAACCAAATGTTAGTCGGTGTCTCTTATATTCCAGGATGTTAGTCGGTGTCTCTTATATTCCAGGTTCTAGGTTCTACTACTAAAATATATGTAGATTCAATTTGTAATTGAATGAGTCCCTCAACTGCCGGGACTTAACTATTATTTAATTATTAATTATCAGTAAATATATATTCCAGTTTATTTTGTGAAGTGATATCATCCGAATGATTTTTGGAACACTTTTTCTTAAACTTAAATAAGAAAGAATAATAGCCAGTTAGAGTGAGACCAGCGTCAAACTAACCCATTACCCATTATAATAATGTTTAAGTTAGTAAAGATTGAAAATTGTTGAAAATAATCAAAGTATCGTCACATATATCATATAGATCATATACATATTTTCTATTTATAATAGATGTTAAGGTAATTATTGTCATTTTGGGAATGTATCCTAATGAGTTATCGGACACGTGTCAGTTTTCGGTTAATTCTGCCAAGCTCAGAATGTGACGCCGTCAGGTGGTGCACCCTACCATGTAGCAAACGTGCTGCTAGATGTCACTATTTCATTGGGTCAGGGTCCTTTGGGCATCTGAAGGTCATGGGGCATCCTTTGTCTTGTGTCTCATGTCCTTTATGCAACCATTTATTTTCATCAAACAATTGTCCATTCCCACTCGTACGACTATTAGAACAGACGGTGGAAATTCTTCCATGTGGTTGAATAGTGTCATTCACATTTTTAAAGAATATTCTTTTCTCTAAATCGAACGGTTCATGTGAATTTTTTTCAGATCTAAATGGTGACATTGATCCACGTATAAAGAAAGTTTCAATATAAAATATTCCTTAGAATATCATTTTGTAATTTGTAAATATAATGTTTGATGGAACGTGCGATGGATTCATTGGTGGCTTGAGGGTTGATAGTTGCCTCTATTGCACAATGTTGCAATTGGAATTGTTGAATCTTAGTGGCATGTTCTCCTCTTAACTCTTTGACGTGTACCATTTTCACATTATATATGAGTTGTTTGGTGATAATGTTGAGGAACTTTTTTCTATTTTGGATCTTGAGACCCCAAACACTCGTTCATGTCTTCCATTAGTGTCTAATAATGCTTTGATCTTGTAGAGATTTGTGATTTAAGGGAGGTATTTTTTGAGGTTTAATGTAAGGGAAGAGCTAGCATGAATTGTTGTATTTTTATGGGATCTATAGATGTGTGGTAAGATCCATGATCACCACATCAATTTAATATGGAAGAACTTAGGTGAAATCTCTTGGGATGCGGTTCAAGATTGAGGTACCTTGCTATAAGAGAGAAAGAGATGTCTAATGAGGGGTCCGGATCCGGTGACCCAAAATTGATGCATATTTAGCAGAATTTTGATGAAATGTAGATGAGAATAGTAAAGTTCATTATGTTAAGAGATAAGATGCATTGGTTACACATCATCATTTTCTATTTAAATGATCTAAGGGTATTTCTGGAAAATATCAATTTCCTTACCCCCCTAACCGATACTTTATACACGTGTAGGGAGGATATTTGGAGTACGTCGCCTGGTGGGACTACTACTGTAAGTCATAATGATAGGGATGACAACTTTTAGGAATCATTGTCCTATTTCATTGGTCCATCTATCTAGGTGGTTACCTTCCCATCATTTCTCCTAATCAGGATGTGTGATTGGTCCACACAGCATACTAGTTTATTTGTCTTTTATCAGTTCCATACACCAAAGAAAAAGAAAGAAGCCAATAGAAAAATCACTTACTATTGAAAGTGAAAGCGAGTGGAACACTAGAAAAACATGATGAAAAAGCAAGGGATGTAAGAAAGCACAGAATGAGAAAAATATGCTTGATACCCCCTCTTTCTTTATTTTATAGGCTTCCAAACTTTGAGAAATTAAAATGACGGCTTGCAAAGGAATTATTACTTCTACATGACGCTCAAGAAATTCTAATGGAATGAACTATTTAATATAAAATAATTTTTTTTGCCTCATGAAGCATGATAATGGCTGCATGCTTATCAACACATGGTGTTGATTCAACATCAAGGTAAATTGATTTGAAAGGGCGTTAGTCATGATATCATGTTCCTTATCAAATAATCTCAAATTGTCATGTTTCTCCCCTCTCGCACCACTCACACTAAAGAAGTGAATACCACGCATGCAACAACACGCAAAGCTCTATTCACCCATGTTCAACGAGTGAAACAACCAATATCCCACCGAATCAGACCTTTTGATCTTCAAAAGAATCAAAACTTTGAATAAAGATCTCTACTTCCTTGAACCACAACATTGACAAATTTAGGCCGAAGTCTTAAGGAACTTCATTTGATCAGAGGGAGACATTTTATAATCAAGGTTGTAAAAAATATTAGGCGCTAGTCGGGCGGATAGAGCCCTTGATGATTAATTTGGGATTATTTAAGGATTAATTAAATTTATATTTTTGTATTTTTTATTTGTTAATAAACAATTTTTTTTGGTATAAATTCAATTAAAATATATATTATATAAATTCAATTAAAATATTATATTATCTAAAAATAATAGAAAGCAATTTAATATAGAAAATTACGTATATTTGTAATATATATTTTTAAAAATATGCAGATATCAACATTTCAACAATAATATCATTGAAATAACTCAAACATATAAAATATAATATTCACACGTAATATAATTCGCCAAAAGCTATGAAAATAATGTGCACTCTTTAATCATGTCATGAAAATAAGTAGAAAACACAATTAAACGAAAATTTTAAAAAATAATGAACACATTTCACGAATAACCAAATGACAATATTTAAAAGTGAATTATAATAAATTAAGAAAAATAACAAAACATTTTTATTCATTGTCGTTTAGGTGGTGCGTAGGCGGCATAAGCGGCGCTCAGGCGGTTAAAAATGGCCTTAGAGGATCCAAAATGCCTAGAGGGACTAATTGGAAAAATCGGAATGGATTCTTGATTTCGAGCGTCGAGCAAGTTGACCTTGGTTTTGAACACGACCTTTAATAGACAAATAAACTAGTATACCATGAGACAAGTCACACGTCCTAATTAGGAATAATGATGGAAAAGTAACCGTCTGGACACGTGGACGAATGAATAGGCACACTGGTTCCCAAAAGATCTCATTGCGGCTTACAGTTAGCACATGCCAATTTGAAGTGGCTCCACTAGACACGTACTCCGAATATCCTCCTCACACGTGTATAAAGTGTTAGCTAGGGCACTGAAACCAGTATTTTCTAACAATATCCCTAGAACCTTATGAATTCAAATTAATGATGTGGAGCCAACATATCACCACTTTTAACATATTGAATTTCACTATTCTCATCTTCATTCCCGTAAAACTTTACTAAGTTAAGTAACAGAGTGGGATAGCTGGTCCTGACTTCTTTTTCATCTCTTTTTTTTTTCTTGTTGCATGATACTTTGACCTTGAATCATATTCCAAGAGATACATTCTAAGTTCTTCAACATGAGATATTTATGTCTTTAATAATAATTATTATATAAAAAAGAATTTGTATAAAAAGTTTAATTTATTTAAAGTGATCTATTATGCGCTTGAATTCGTTAACTTCACATATTAACTCTTTAAACTTAGTTAGAGTAATATACTAATTCAAAAAATTTCTTAAAGTGATATACATATCAATTCATCTAATATATTATCAAGTTAATCAACGATGTAGGATATTTTGTAAATCTAGAGAGCAATTTGTGAGAAGTTTAAGGCTCCTCATTTATTAAATTGAAATGAGAATTTCAATATGAGTGTATATAAAAGAAAAGAAAAAGACATGATTAGTGAGTTTGGTAGGTTACCATATTTGTCCATTTGAAAAGGTTGTGCATAATTCTGGACGGAAGCTACAAATGGAAAACTGCCTACTTAGGGTTTTTGTGTAAAAGGAATCTCCACTGTTTTCTTTTATTTTGTTATTTTGTAATTTTGCATATATTATATTGAGCAACTGAGTGTCACTTTTCATAGTTCCAAACTTTTGATTGATTTGAGCCAATTTGTCCTGATTAGAGGTATCGGAATTCATAAATGTCTGTCTGCTATTGCTTTCTGCCGCCTTATTTGTTTAATTTGCCAATCATGCCTTCACCTTCACCTACTGCATGCGGTCAAAAAATCAAAGGCATCTACACAGCTATTTCATCTTTACACTATCTATTCACACACTATTCATATTCATTGTTTTGTTTTGTGCATATTCTACAAATACACTCAATATCCAGTGGTGAATTCTGTATCCAAATCCTGGGTGTATTCTATACGGTATAGTCCAAGAGAAACTCAAGCCACCCCTACCCACCAATCATAATTGTCTCCGTATATATCTTTTTTTTTTTGGTAAAAGGGAGGGGTTAAACCCCGGAACACAAAGAAGAAACCGAACAAACAATTAAGTTCTGACACGCCGAATAGTTGAAGCTCCATTATTGTCAGCATCAAGGATATCCTGGAGGCCTCCAGACGGCACAACACACTCGTGATGACCTAAGGAGAGATTTCCTGCGAAATTCGCCAACCAATCAGCAGCTTTGTTACCTTCCCTAAAGGTGTGAGCTACTGTGATGTCCCAATTCTGTTTTAGAAGCGTTCTACATTCCTCAATTAACCAGGCGTGATGATGGAAACAATTTCCAGTATCTGATAACAATCTCACTGCCGTCAATGAGTCAATGAGTCCGATTCCAGAATAACCCGTCTGAACCCTGAAGCCCAGGCCATTTTCAAACCATAGAAGATTCCCCAAATTTCCGCCAAGACTGCAGTGCAAACACCCAAATTACAGGCAAATCCCCTTTTCCAATTGCCAGTGATGTCTCTCATCAAACCCCCGGTGCTTGCGAAACCCGGATTGCCTTTGCACGCGCCATCCGTGTTAATTTTTATCCAGTCACCTTGCGGTGGTTTCCACGCGATGTGCATATTGTTGTACACACTCAATCTTCCTAGACCGCTACGCATCGCAACAGCAGCACTTTCCTTAACCTGTGATATTATAAATTCCACTTTGTCCCTGCAGTTAGCTCCTGTCGAAAAAACTTCTGCATTCCTCCATCGCCACAACCACCAGCAGACCACTGCAAATATACTTGTCCAGTCCCATGATCTCCACTTCCTCTCGATACTGAGATTCCCGTCCATCCAGACTTGAAAATCCGGGCTGTAAAAATCATTTCTTCTTTCGCTTGGTATGAAACAATCCTAGATTTTCCTTGCTTCCACGCAATCCCGGAGAACGTGACTTGTCGTTTCAGGTTCCGGGCAAGAGGGACAGCGGTCCTCCACGCACAGATGCCGTCGTCTCCTATTATGATTGACCATAATCGCCTCATGCCGAGCTGTCCAAAGAAAGAATTTCATTCTTTCTGTTACCTGCAATTTCCAAATTCGGTCACAACCCACACGTTGTCTGTCCATGTGGCTATCCATTCCCTTATTTCTTTGCAGAGCGTACGCTGATTTCACAGAAAAATTCCCTGAGCTTGTGGCTCCCCAGGACCATCCGTCATCCTCCATTGCTTCTTCTATCAGGACCTGCGAGGCAATTTTGTTGAGAGCCATTTGGGGGAGGTAATTTTGCAGTATATGCCATGGCCATCCTGGTACGTTTCCCCAGTACTCAGAAACTGATTTTCTTAGCTCTGTTTCAGGTATAGCTGCGGTTGCCATGTCCTTGAGTCGTGAATTATCCACCCAGCAATCAAGCCAGAAGCTAGTATTCTCCCCCGACCTTACCACGCGGTTCAGACCTTGCTGCAGAAGCTTTATTCCTTGAACAACACATCTCCAAACATGGATGTGTCCTGGCTTAGCTTTTATTCTATTAATCTCCACCTCACCCCCCATGTATTTGTGTCTCAGAATTTGCACCCAGAGGGTATCAGGTTCGGTTAGGATTCGCCAGCCTAGCTTCGCTGCTAGGGCAAGATTATACTCATGCGTCTTCCTGATTCCAAGACCCCCATTTTCTCGGTTCTTGCAGACAACATCCCAGTTTACCAGGCTAAGCCGTCGTTCTCCCTCTTTCGCTCCCCAAAGAAATCTCCGGTTGAGTCTATCTAGATTGTTGCACGTGCTTATTGGGAGCATAACCGTTTGCATAGTATAGGTTGGAAGTGCGGATAAAACAGACTTGACCAGCGTTGTTCTACCTGCAAAGGACAAACATCGAGCTTTCCATCCAGACAGCCGTGCCTTAACCCTATCAACCACATACTGATAGGTATGCTTATTGATGCGGTTATGAATCATTGGTACCCCAAGGTATTTCCCCAGATCCTGTGTCGCCTCTATGCCTAGCTCAGCGCATATCTCTCTCTCCTCACGAGCATCCATATTCTTCGAGAAGAAAACACGGGATTTGGATAGACTCACCTTCTGGCCTGAGCAATCACAGAAGTGTTTAAGGATGCTTTGTATAACTCTGGCTTGCTGTTTAGAGGCTTCAGCGATGAATACAATATCGTCCGCAAAGAAAACATGTGAAAGCCTCGGCCCTGTCCGCGAGACCCTAATCGGTTTCCATATTTTATCTGCTACAGCATCAAGTATCAGGTGGCTAAGGCGCTCCAGACACAGAACAAAAAGATATGGGGACAGCGGATCACCCTGTCTTAGTCCTCGAGTTGGGATAAACTCATGGCTCTTCTCTCCATTCCAAAGGATCTGCATAGAGGCGGTGGACACACAGGTCATAATGATCCTGATTAAGCTCCCTGGTAAACCAAGCTTTTCTAGAGTATCCTGTAAAAAGTTCCAGCTGATCCGATCATATGCTTTCTCGAGATCCAATTTGATGACCATTCCCCATTTCCTTCTTTGACGTTTCCTCAGAGAAGATATCACTTCTTGAAGGAGGATGATGTTGTCTGTAATTTGTCTTCCGGGGACAAAACTACTTTGCATGGGGCCAATAATATTCCGTAGAAAAGGCTTCAGGCGGTCCACGATACACTTAGTAACTGTCTTGTACACCACATTACACAGGCTAATGGGGCGAAAATTGACAAAAGAGGTTGGACTCTCACCTTTGGGGATCAACGTGATTAAGGTGTCATTAACACAATCCTCTAAGATTCCCTCATTTAGAGCCCGCGTCGTACAACTCGAGATTGAATCCTTTATCGTATTCCAATGTCTTTGATAGAAAGCTGCATGGAAACCGTCGGGGCCCGGGGCTTTAAAGGGCGACATCGCGAAGACTGCTTTCTTAACCTCATCTTGTGTGAAATGTTTATTTAGCCCATTTAGCTCCTCATCCGTAAAAACTGGGAAGGATTGGCAGGATGCAAGGGATGGCCTGTTTGTCACTTCCTCCTCAAATAACTTCTGATAAAACTCCACCGCCATATTTTTTAGAGCATTTTCGTCCCAGATCCAGGAGCCATTCTCATCTTGCAGCCCTTCAATTTTGTTCCTTCGTCTCCGGATGATCGTAGATGTATGAAAGAACGATGTATTTTTGTCCCCATAGGTGAGCCACTGTACCCTTGACTTTTGATACCACATTATCTCCTCTTGTAACAGAACCTCGTTGAACTCAATGAGAAGTTTCTGTTCAAGCTTTAATAAACCTTTCGTGCACTCCTCGGCTAACCATTTCTGAACTCCTGCTATGCGTGCAGTCAGCCGCTGTTTTTTCCTGTTAATATCACCAAATGTGTTACTGTTCCAGTCCGTTAGGGAGTTCGTGAGGTTCTTCAATTTTTCCATCAGAGTTCCGTTTCCTGTCCACTATTGTTCAATTAAAGTATTGAAATTCTGATAATTCATCCAAGCAGCTTGGAACCGGAATGGGGCAAGCGGCTTTCCTGGCCCGCTTCCTCCGTATATATCTTATTGAAGCAATATATTAAGATACACATGTACTTATCTTAAGCCAACACAAATATATGGAGGAAGGAGAACATTTGGATCCGACTATATTGAAACAAAACATTTCCAGAACACGTGGATCAATAAGACGTGACGTGGAACCAATTGAATTAAAAGCTCAAATTGATAGATAAACTTAATCATAGGTCTTATATTAATCTCTGACAATATGCACTCTGAATCCTTTTCGGGTTCTAACCCCCTGATTGATGCCTTGAAGAATCTCAATTCAGGTATATTACATACTACCTAAAATACGTCCACCATTAGAAGTCAACACTTGTCCTTTAAGGAAGTTAGGGTGAATATCTTCGCCGACTGTCGGATTTTCTCCTAACGCCCGATAAATAGAATGTGACTTCATAGTTAAAGTACATACACATATCTATTACAATTTACTCTCAATTGTTTAGTGCTTCATCTTAAACTCTGCTAACTTAGGCATAACGGCTTCGTCTTGATCCTTTTTTTATCTTACCTCAGGCTGAGGGAGTCTCACCGTTGTTAGAGCACTATCACACAAACTCGGTCGTATCAAATTGGTGTGATGAGCGTGGATCGAACCAAATAAGCGTCTATGACTCATTAAGAAAACTTAACAGACTTTTCATCCTCGCGACGTACCCAGGAACCTAGAACATCAGTTAACTCTAATGGCAATCCATTGGGTCTCCTTCAAATCTTCCATCACCTTGATAAACATATCGATGAGTTCTTGGGGTCCCTCGACCCTTCCAGCAGGGAATTCATGAATTGTATAACCAAACAAATTCTTTATAGTGTTAACAATTTGCAAAAGGTCATTAGCGAGAATGTGGAAGCGATGCCGAATACAAAAAAAAAGTTAAATGTTGCTGAGGAAGCTATCAGGTTGGAAAAAAGAGAGTAAGACTTTATAGCATGCTCTACCGGGAGCACATTGTCTGTTGTTTTCCACGTAGGAGGAACATGTCACCGCAATACCGATGGGAGGACCCAAAGAGGAGGCCTAGAGAAACATTGATTTCCTCGCAAACGCTGAAAGTATCGCATTCAGAGACTCTCTTCCTTATATAGTGAAAGTAGTTGGAAGGATTCCTACGGGAAAATTTACTCCCCTCTAGGCCTTCCATGGAAAGATGCGACTATGTCTAACTCCCCTTCACACAAGCACAAGGCTAAAAAATACCCAGACGAGTTGGAATCCCTATATAAGAAGAGCAAGGAACTAAAGGATTGTGCTAGATCATATCTCAAGAAAAGCATAGGTGGGGAAGAAAATTAACTCTACATCTCACCAGGGAACTTCCTTCGATAGTGAAGATAATCATAAACCTAGGGGAAATGAGTTAATGGAAGATATCATCTAAAAGGAACTGAGAAGGGACATGGTATATGCAGGCATTGATGCTCAAATGTGGACGTTATGGATACCAGTTCCCTACCTTATGAATGCATCTTGTGCGAGCTAGTACCTCGAGGGTTCAAATACCCCTCATTGGAGAAATATAATGGAACTGGAGATCCAACGACCCAGGTGATAACATCCAGATATTATCCGAAGGAAAATTCATAAAGCTTCACAGAATCAAGGGACCAAAGCGGCATTTAGCCATTGGCTACAGCCGAAGGATACGCCTGCTGGATGGCTTATGGCATAAGTTATACGCCGCGTAGGATCCCTGGATCATCGATACGCCTCATAAAGACCAGACATCTTAAAAGAGGCTCACAACTGTCATGTCTCGGGAGACCCGCCATCTAGCATCGATACGCCCAAAGGATGTCGACGATGTCTTCCCATATGGAAACCGAAACCATTAATGACAAGTAATAGCTCCTTAAATGAGCTAACGGCCATACTTGAATGAACTTAGTAACTACCATTAATGTGGCATTAATGGAGATTTTCTAGTTACAGGATTGATGGTTACAATTGTCCTAGTATAAATAGCCTTGCATCCCAAGCTATTGGGGTACACTTTTCAACACTATTCTTCGTGCTTTTAGTATATCATTTTCTATTTACTGACTTTAGTATCGGAGTCCCTCCGGCCGAACCCATCGGCGCCCCCCACAAGTGGAGCTCCGACGTAAATTCAACCGAGTGATATCACCAGGTAAAGAACGTTAGAAGGGCAGTGGAAACAACTACAACCACTAATGTCGTTATGTGTCGCCTTTTTTCTAATGACACTAAAAGAGCTTGCCTCCTGCTGGTATAAACAGCTACATGCTAGATCAATTTGAAATTGCAACCAGATAAAAAAACGGTTTTATCCAACTCTTCATCACTTTAATACCCGAAATCAAAATGATTTAAAACATTGACTACATAGTACAAGAACCTAGGGAAAACTTGCGGGCTAGGGTCAAGCTGTTCTAGAAGATCACAATTCAAATCCGACATTTTAGCATTGATGTTGCGGTACAAGCCATGTCGCGGCTCATTGCCGAAGTGAAACCTTGTCTCAATAGCTAACTACCCGACAATCCAAAACCATCTCCGAACTCATACAACGGGATAAATGCTTAAATCTAAATTTCTAATTTTTTTTTTACCTATTAGACCCTTCTTAAATCCAAATTTTTAAATTTTTATGGCCTATTAGATCTTTCCTAAATCCGGTTTTTTTTTATTAGATACACTTTTTTTTAATTTACATGGAAGGCACTAGACTCAGATACAATTTTTTTTTACATGTTAAGAATCTTAAACACAATGCAGCTTAATTTTGAGAAATTTTATATGAGTACATAAAAATTGGTTCTTAATCACTCAGATTATAACACGTATATATACGGAAAAAAATTTGAACAAGTTCGATTTAGCAACAAAATATTTTTAAAACACGCACGTGTAAAACCGGTCACTCAACTAACCAATCATGTATTCGCGACTACATATGATGATTAACCTTTTGGTTATGAATACATATAAGAATCATATATTTAGCATATACTAATATTTTTTTAAATTATTGATAATATAGTAACATATAACAGATTGTAATAATTCTATTCACTATATCAATAATTTATATATTTATTATAATTATTATAATTAGACTTAGGCTCTGTTCTTTATCGTTGAAAAAAACTGAACTGAATTGAACTGAACTGAATTGAATTGAACTGAACTGAATACTACTGAATACTAAACTGAATTTAACTGAATACTACTGAATACTGAACTTAACTGAATGCTACTGAACTTAACTGAATTGAATTGAATTGAACTGAACTGAACTGAATTGAATTGAACTGAACTGAACTGAACTGAATACTACTGAATACTGAACTGAATTTAACTGAATACTACTGAATACTGAACTTAACTGAATGCTACTGAACTTAACTGAATGCTACCAAACTTAACCAAACTTAACAATAATGATGATATTAGACTTTAAAATAATTTTCATGATAATATTGGATATTAATTAACTTATAATAATAATAATGGTTCTAATAAATTTAATAATAATAATAATAAATAAATAAATATATTATTAAAGATAAAACTAAATTGAATATCAAATAAAAGCCCGGGTTGATAAAATCTTGGCTCGATAAAAGCCTATGAAATTAAATAAAAATAAGTCTAATTTAAATTAAAAATACAAATTACATACAAACACAAATTTATATATAATTTAAAGCCTATGAAATTAAATACAAATCTTCATATGAATATGATAACATCGGGATATTATCGCAAGGACCAAAAGAGATAATCGCCTCAAGTATGCCATGTGGCATAGGAAGCCGCCTGGCGGATCCCCCTGGGTTAGCTCTAAGAGATCCGCTGGCGGATCTCTAAGGCAAATCTCTCCATTTACTTAAGTAACGGCTAACCGTCAACTCGGCCATAATGATCATTAAATGAATCATTAATAGTCTTAACCCGCCAGGTCAAGAGTAACTTGTAACCGCCATTAAATGAGCATTAATGGAGACTCTCTAGTTACCTAGAAGTTACAAATCCACCTACTATAAATAGCCCACGTCTAGGCTATCAAGGTACATTCACTCATACTTACTCTTCGCTAAGCTTTGTCCATTCAGTTTATTCTCCATATTTGTTACTGACTTTGGCATCGGAGTGTCCCGGCCGATCCCAACGGCGCCTCACAGGGACGTGATCCGATCAGAAGTTTCACTAGTGTTATCAATTGGTGCGGTGAAGGTGGAATCCTTAACCCAATAAAGGATTTTTCGGTCACATTGAAACATCATGAACGATGAAATACTAAATCCCTCCTCAGGGATCGAGTCGCCAGTAATCACACCATCCAGTGCTAGGCACACAAGTACGACCGCTCCCACAATGAATATCGATGGAAATATGCCCCCAGCATCCTTCCTTGATATGTGCGTTCTGGATATCGAGGCGCGATATGGGATTGAAATTGGAGACCGCCTTCGAGCGTTCACAACTATTCCTTATAGTAGTACGGTTTCTACGTCAGTGGTCTCGTCTCTACCTCCGTTAAACTTTGGTCTGGGACCAGGGGCTCGTAGCTCTTCATTCCTTCAAGCTCATAACGTTGACTCTACGGTAACTACCATGGCGCCAAGTAGATCATGGCCAGTTATGAGGGAGCTGTTTTCTGGTGAAGGAAGCCGTAGGAATGACGTGGTCCCCCCTGGCGGATCAGAAGTTCCAAGGTTTAATCTTGATGGGCCGAATGTACCCAGACGACCACGGACGAATTCGTCCCTTGGGGGATTTAAAGAGCCCATTCACAAAAAGCACAGAAAGAACAAAGATAAGCAGCCAAGATCTCCTTCGCCCCGGCGAACGAAATCTTCACGCCGTGGCAGATCTCCTCCATCTACTGGTCGTAAAAGGCGTAGTAGACCGGAAAAAACGTCTCATTTAGGAGGACCGCCACCCCATCCATCTTCGGGAACTGTTGGACACACTCTGACAGGAGGTCAACAAGGAGGAAACGAGCTGAATCCTCCAAACAAAGGAAGTGGGGGAGGAGGCAATGGAGGAGGAAGGGGAGGTGGGCGAGGAGGACATTCGCCATCGGATTCATCGTCTAAATCAAGTTCTTCATCTTCTCCGAGAAGATCGCCACGAAGAGATCGTCCCAGGGCGGAGCCAGAGAATTTCGATGACAGAGTCAGAGCCCTAGTGCTTCAAATGAATGAAGAAAATGCTAGGCATAATCCATTCGCCAACAGGGATTCACCTTTTGCGGCTTGGATTGAAGCAGAGGAAACCAAAAGGGCGTTTAAAATCCCTAATCTGGGAATTTATACAGGTAAAGACAACCCGGAGGCTCATGTTTGAAAATACAGAATCATGGCCAGACTCAATCGAGCCACCGAACTTGTGCTTTGCAAAATGTTTGTCACCACGTTAGGAGGCCCGGCTTATTTGTGGTTTCAATCCCTACCTCCAGGCTCAATAAACAGCTTCGATCAATTGAGCAGGGAATTTTGTGCTAAATTCGCCGGTTGCATTCCTGCAGTGGTGAAATCCGGAAAGCTTTTTGAGTTAAAACAAAAGGCGAATGAATCCCTCCGAGACTATGTAGACACTTTTAATCAATTGTGTATACAGATTGTTGACGTAGATATCTCTGTAGCTGTGGAATGCTTTGTGAGAAACACTACTTGTAAAAGTTTGCAAGAAGACCTCATCCGCAAGAAACCAACCAGCATGGCGGAGTTAATGGAACGTTGCAAAGATTTTATAGAGGTAGATGATATTCGCCGAGGCTCACCATCATCGCCAAAGAAGGATCGGGGCGAATCCCGCTCCCGAGACCGAGATCGGGACAGAGACAAACGTTAGGATTCTCCTCGAAACAAACGAAGAGATTCCAGGAACAAATCAACATTTGTCACTTCCTTCACACCTCTTAATGCTTCTAAAAGTGAGGTTCTTATGTGGATCGAGAACAGCCAGCACAAACGGAGCATTTCATACCCCGAGCCAAAAGGGGGGGAGTATACCAATAAAGGCAAGGATCCTAAAAATTATTGCAAATATCACAGGAAAAATGGTCATGATACGGATGCTTGCTGGGAGTTAGCTCGAGAAATTGAACGACTCATTGAAAGAGGTAAATTGGATCGGTTCATCCAAACGGAAGGAAAAGACGATGATAGATCCAAGGAGGATTCAAAGAAGAAAGGAAAGGGCACTATTAATGTCATAGCTGGCGGACCTGGTTATCAGCCAGCATCAAAAAAGGTAGAAATGATCAACCTTGATAGGATATCGTTAAATCGCCCTTTCTCAGACGCAGGTCTGGAGATTGCACCCCATGCGGATGCACTGGTCGTCACAATGATAGTTGAAGGCTGGGAAATTAGGCGGGTGATGATTGATACGGGAAGTTCATGTAACGTCACCACTCGAGAAGCATTCATCAAACTCAAAGTTGATCCTGTCCAAGTGGAACCAACTATGGTCGATATTCTGGGAGTCACTGGTCATACCATTCAGACGAAAGGCCAAGTTATTTTGGAGTGCGAACTTGCTGGGGATGATCAAGTTTGGAAAGGATATCTGGAGTTCTCAGTCCTAGATAGACAATTGGCCTACAATATTATCCTCGGACGACCATTTATCTCCGAAGTTGCAGCCCTTATCTCTATTCGCCATCTAACACTTTACATTCCTACGGTCAAGGGGGGAGTGATGGTTAGAGGTTGTCAAAAAGTGGCTCAAGAAACTTATTCGGCTTCGTTAATGATTCGCCCTCAATCTAAAAAGGAAACAGAAGAGGAATGCACCACAATAGCAGTGGATGAGGATGATGCGGAGGACAATACGTTACCACACATGGCGAATCTGTCGAGCCGACATAAACACTTGGTCAGAGAATGAAATACACCTATGGTCTTGAGTACTCTTTTTTCTTTAACAAGCTTTTTCCCACGAGGTTTTTCTTGTTAAAGGTTTTTAATGAGGCTCATTTGCAAAGACCTATTTCCTGTAATAAGGTGTTTCTTCCATTAATAAAGATTGTTGGTTTTATTATCCATTTTCTTTTTTATGATTCACTACTGCAATGTCAATATTCCAGTCATAAAAAGGAGGCATCCAACGCTCCTCACAATCACAACAGATCCGCCACTTGGCAGATCATGGTCACCAATAGAGTTAAAACGATCCTTGGACGCAAGGTCTTTACACTCTCTTGTCCTTCCCTAAGAAGGACTTACAAGTCCTGCGGGCGGATCGTTTCACCTCAAAGATAGGTGGCAAAACGAACCCCTGGGCAGCTTTACTTCCTCTAAGGAGGAATAGAACAACTTCAAACCTTCACAAAGGTTCATACGGTGAAGTATGGCTGGCCACCTACTTCAAACAAAAATCCTGAACATATTCACATTCAAAACACTATCGGGCACAAAGTGTAAAAGTGAATTAAATAACAATGTTTGGAATCATACTGGTTTTTACAAAAACTTATACAAACAAAAACTAAATGATAGCAGGGGCATCCCCTTTTGTGCTTCCCTCACCCGCAGGGCTCACCAGAGGATCCTTTTTCTCCACAGTTGTAGATTCGCCACCAAGAGATACCTCCTTGTCCCCTTTTGGTTCTGAATCAGCCTTAGACGGTATCTCCTGAGGATCATCCTCCACAACTATGGTAGAAGGCTTAGCCTCAGGCAAGGTTCCTTTCATCCATCTTCTTACATAATCGCGGAGATACCCCTTGGCATCAGGCATCTTCTTGAACCTCGCTACATCCTCCGGCTCAGGAACGGAGAACTCAGGATCTGTGAAATCGATTCCGGGATGAGCTAAGGAGAAGTACGCCATAAGCATCTTTCCATAAAAGAATGCTTGTTCGCCTGCCGTGTATTCCGCCTCCCCGAGAACATCTTCATGATTTTTAGCATCAGAGGCTATCTTTGCCTTTAGCTTCTGTATCTCCAAGCAGGCTTGCTTAAAGGGGGAGGCAGATGGCCCGGAACAATCACAAACACTTTTTTGATTATGGAGCTCTAGTTTCGGGTCATCTCGGAGAATCAAAGTAGCTGTGGCAGAGGCCAAGTTCGCATTAGCAGAAGCAAGGTTGGCATTGGCGACGGCAAAAGAAGAATTGGCATTTGCCAACTCTTTCTCCAGCTTCTCAACAGTAGCCCTATCCTGAAGCAGCCCGTTCTCCAAGGTACGTAGGCGGGCGTACAACTGAGAAAAGCAAAATAAGTTAGTCAAAAAGCAGAAACAAAGAAATCATCACACTCTTCCAAAAACTTACTGAAAGAAGCTCCGATTTTCCCTTTTGGACGTGGATCGATCCGGGGATTTGGTCATAGCCCCTTTGTACTTCTCCTACTTGTCCTAGAGCTTCGTCCAGGTTATTCAAAAGTGATTCATCCTCGAAAGTTCGTCCAGCAAACTTGGCGGACCAAGACTCGCCAGTACTGGGCTTCACCGTCTGCACAAGTAAGAAAGACCATACGCCACTTCAAAATCCGACGAGCAGGAAAAAGAATTAAGAGATGCATTACCTGAACCGTTTTTTCAGTAGTCTTGGCAGATTTAATGGCATCCGCCATTATCTTGGTACTCCCAGCGGTATTGGGCCGCCTCTTCTTTAGTGGCGGGTCAGCAGTCGTCTCCATAGGGCGTTTGCCCGTATCAGTTTGAGGGATAGCCTCTTGATTTTTCTTACGAGCTTCCTCTTCTCGAAACTGCCTGCGCGTCTCTGCAAGAGCACGATTTGCCTTAGATGCAGCCCTGCCAAAAGAAGATATCAAAATAAATTAAAACTCCAAAAATAAATAAGGTACCTTGATCAAATTGAGTTATTTTCGAGTAAACAAGTTGATCCTCCACTCGACGGATCAAAGGAACGTCGCTCATCATGAAGGCTAAGGCATCCTCATAGGTCCAGGCATCCGCCTTAATTTGCTTCATGAGATCCGCCACAGTCTCATCACCAAGCGTTAAGATTCGCATGTCTCCCGCCATGTGTAGTGGACGAGAGTTCCAGACTAAAGGAAAGTCCAATGGCTCGTCCTCCTTTATCCTCACATAGAAGAAACTCTCATCCCAGCTGTGCACGTTAGACATTTTATGGTAGAAGGGCGAATAAACACCAAATTTGGCGAATGTAAGATAGGACTCTGACTTCCTCTTAGAAGGTTTATGAAGGGCTCTGAAGATACGGCCATTATACGCTACGCCTAAATTCGACGCCAGATAACAATCCAAGGCCATATCAAGCCAACCATTAGGATGTAGTTGGCTGACAGCGATGTCAAAATACGAGAGGATATCCGCCAACATCTTGGGAAGAGGAAGGCGAAACCCTCTCTCAACATGACTACAAAAAACAGTAAAAAAGCCTGTCGGCGGATTGGAAGGGCGTTGATGTGAAGCAGGGAGTTGGGTTTCGTAGTTTTTAATCCACGAAAAGCGATCCGATAGGTTCGCCAAATCCGCGGCACTCATGCGAGACGAAGTGGATTCTGCTCGAGGTTTCTTCTTCCTAACAGGAACGGAAGAAGAAGCCATTGAACCCAGAAACCAGTTACGGGCACCGGCCGGAGCGAAACTAGAAGGAAAAGAAGGATTTCCAGAAGAACGAGTTCGATAATGGCTCCGCGCCGAGTTATTGAACTCAGCTAAACCGGAATTAATTTCTCCGGCGAGAGATTGGGAATCCTCCGACGAAGACGAAGACGAGGACCAACTAAAATCTACGTCAATGCGAGGAGAAGATGGCAAATTAAAAAGTTCTGAAGTTGACCCCGAAGACGAAGATGAACTTCTAAACATTCAAAAAATGATATAAAGAACACTTACATGGAAACGCAGAAGCTTGAGGTTTCTGAGAAAAAGCTCCGAAAAGCAGAAGAAAATGGAAAGCAAGGGAGAAAGAGAACTCCGGAGAAAGAAGACGGATTTTTAAAACGCTCCTAGGGCAGTGTGATTACACGTGTCAACCATCAAAGAACCTCGAACAGAGTGCTCATTAATGCGGAAACGTGTGACGGCGCGCAGAAGTCTAAAAGCCCTAAAGGACTTTAAAGGCATTTGGGGGGGGGGGGGGGGGGGGGCTTCTGATAACATCGGGATATTATCGCAAGGACCAAAAGAGATAATCGCCTCAAGTATGCCATGTGGCATAGGAAGCCGCCTGGCGGATCCCCCTGGGTTAGCTCTAAGAGATCCGCTGGCGGATCTCTAAGGCGAATCTCTCCATTTACTTAAGTAACGGCTAACCGTCAACTCGGCCATAATGATCATTAATAGTCTTAACCCGCCAGGTCAAGAGTAACTTGTAACCGCCATTAAATGAGCATTAATGGAGACTCTCTAGTTACCTAGAAGTTACAAATCCACCTACTATAAATAGCCCACGTCTAGGCTATCAAGGTACATCCACTCATACTTACTCTTCGCTAAGCTTTGTCCATTCAGTTTACTCTCCATATTTGTTACTGACTTTGGCATCGGAGTGTCCCCGGCCGATCCCAACGGCGCCTCACAGGGACGTGATCCGATCAGAAGTTTCACTAGTGTTATCAGAATACAAACTCTTAACTTTTTATTTTAATTAAAGGTTAAAGTGAAAAAATAACATATTGGGTCAGGAGTAATTTTACCTCTAACGTCTAAAATGGTGGAATTTTATCCCTAACATTGATAAATTGGATAAATTTGAGAAATAATTCATAATATGGATGCAATTCCTAATTTTTAAATATGGAGGCATACTTTAGTTTTATTTTTTTTATTAAACGATATATACTTTAATAAACTATCATTTCTTGACTTTTATCTAATTTATAGATAATGATAAACTATAAATAATAATAATAAATAATGATAAATTATAGATAAATAATAATCATAATTATAATAAATTATATATAAATAATTATAATATAATAAATAATGATAAATTACTGAATATTGAAACTGAATGCTGAAACTGGATGTTGAAACTGAATGCTGAACTGAACTGAACTGAACTGAATTGAATTGAAATGAACTGAACTGAACTGAATTGAACTGAACTGATTGTTACTGAAATTAAGTGATAAAGAACAGGGCCTCAATGTATCACAATTTTATAATAATAAGTATTTTATATACAATTTTTTTTTTGAAATTATATTTTATATACAATTAAAATTATGAAATTATATATAAAAGGAGAGTAAAGTTTAATGGCTGAAATATAAATTTAATACTTCATGACCTTCGCTGCATATCAAGTAAATAACACAAAATTACATATCTTTCACTACAATAGCATTAAATTTTAGGTAAATTCTATTGTTACTATGTTGGAATAAAAAGTATTCATACTTTGTTTTAATATCTAATAGTATAATTGGACATGTGTTAATAAAAATAAGGTTAATTAAAATTAATAAAAATGGTAACCTGCTATAACAGGTAATATTTAATTATAGAAATTTTAAAGATTATTAATTACAAGGTAAATAATATATGAGTCCCTATATTTTAATCTAATCACTATTTAATCATTATATGTTAATAATACACTATTCAGTCCTTAATTTTAGCTCAATTCAACAGTTTAGTCCCTTATAGAGGGATTAATCTGTTCAATTATTTAAAAATTTAAGTGACAAAACTATTGATCAAAATAAAAAATAAGAAGTAAACAATATATTATTAAAATACGAGAACTCAACAATATGTTAGATATTTAACATATGGACTGATAAAATAAAAAATTTACGTAAAACTCTATTTTCACAAGGTTTGTGAATTTTCCTAAAATAAAAAAGGTTACCTAAATTTAACAAAACTATACGTAAATTATATCTAAAAATAAAATATTTACGCAAAGGTTTTACGTAAAACTCTAATTTTCACAAGGTTTGTGGATTTTTTCTCATAAAATAATAAGGTTACGTAAATTTAGTCAAACCTTATGTAAATTATGTCTACAAATAAAATATTTACGTAAAATTCATAGATTTTATGTAAAACTCTATTTTCACAAGGTTTGTGAATATTTTTCTCCTAAAATAAAAAGGTTACGTAAATTTAGTCAAACTATACGTAAATTATATCTAAAAATAAAATATTTACGTAAAGTTCAAAGGTTTTACGTAAAACTCTAATTTTCACAATGTTTGTGGATTTTTTTCTTCTAAAGTAAAAGGGTTACGTAAATTTAGTCAAACCTTACGTAAATTATGTCTAAAAATAAACGATTTACGTAAAATTCATAGATTTTACGTAAAACTCTATTTTCACAAGGTTTGTGAATTTTTTTCTCCTAAAATAAAAAGGATACGTAAATTTAGTCAAACTATACGTAAATTATATCTAAAAATAAAATATTTACGTAAAGTTCAAAGGTTTTACGTAAAACTCTAATTTTCACAATGTTTGTGGATTTTTTCTCCTAAAATGACAAGGTTACGTAAATTTAGTCAAACATTACGTAAATTATGTCTAAAAATAAATGATTTACGTAAAATTCATAGGTTTTACGTAAAAATCTATTTTCACAAGGTTTGTGAACTTTTTATCCTAAAATAAAAAGGTTACGTAAATTTAGTCAAACTATACGTAAATTATATCTAAAAATAAATTATTTACGTAAAGTTCAAAGGTTTTACGTAAAACTCTAATTTTTACAATGTTTGTGGATTTTTTCTCCTAAAATAACAAGGTTACGTAAATTTAGTCAAACCTTGCGTAAATTATGTCTAAAAATAAAAGATTTGCGTAAACTTCATAGGTTTTACGTAAAACTCTATTTTCACAAGGTTTGTGAATTTTTTTCTCCTAAAATAAAAAAGGCTACATAAATTTAGTCAAACGATACGTAAATTATATCTAAAAATAAAATATTTGCGTAAAATTCAAAGGTTTTACGTAAAACTCTAATTTTCACAATGTTTATGGATTTTTTCTTCTAAAGTAAAAGGGTCACGTAAATTTAGTCAAATCTTATGTAAATTATGTCTAAAAATAAGAGATTTACGTAAAATTCATAGGTTTTACGTAAAACTCTATTTTCACAAGGTTTATGAATTTTTTTCTCCTAAAATAAAAAGTTACGTAAATTTAGTCAAACTATATGTAAATTATATCTAAAAATAAAATATTTACGTAAAGTTCAAAGGTTTTACGTAAAACTCTATTTTTCACAATGTTTGTGGATTTTTTCTCCTAAAATGACAAGGTTACGTAAATTTAGTTAAACATTACATAAATTATGTCTAAAAATAAATGATTTACGTAAAATTCATAGGTTTTATGTAAAACTCTATTTTCACAAGGTTTGTGAATTTTTTTCTCCTAAAATAAAAAAGGTTACGTAAATTTAGTCAAACTATACGTAAATTATATCTAAAAATAAAATATTTACGTAAAGTTCAAACGTTTTACGTAAAACTCTAATTTTCACAAGGTTTGTGGATTTTTTCTCCTAAAATGATAAGGTTACGTAAATTTAGTCAAACCTTATGTAAATTATATCTAAAAATAAAAGATTTACGTAAAATTCATAGGTTTTACGTAAAACTCTATTTTCACAAGCTTTGTGAATTTTTTTCTCTTAAAATAAAAAGGTTACGTAATTAGTCAAACTATACGTAAATTATATCTAAAAATAAAATATTTACGAAAAGTTCAAAGGTTTTACGTAAAACTCTAATTTTCACAATATTTGTGGATTTTTCTCCTAAAGTAAAAGGGTTACGTAAATTTAGTCAAACTTTACGTAAATTATGTCTAAAAATAAAAGATTTACGTAAAATTCATAGGTTTTACGTAAAACTCTATTTTCACAAGGTTTATGAATTTTTTTTATCGTAAAATAAAGAAGGTTACGTAAATTTAGTCAAACTATACGTAAATTATATCTAAAAATAAAATATTTACGTAAAGTTCAAAGGTTTTACGTAAAACTCTAATTTTCAAAAGGTTTGTGGATTTTTTCTCCTAAAATGACAAGGTTACGTAAATTTAGTCAAACCTTATGTAAATTATATCTAAAAATAAAAGATTTACGTAAAATTCATAGGTTTTACGTAAAACTCTATTTTCACAAGGTTTGTGAATTTTTTTCTCCTAAAATAAAAAGGTTACGTAATTAGTCAAACTATACGTAAATTATATCTAAAAATAAAATATTTACGTAAAGTTCAAAGGTTTACGTAAAACTCTAATTTTCATAATATTTGTGGATTTTTCTCCTAAAGTAAAAAGGTTACGTAAATTTAGTCAAACCTTATGTAAATTATGTCTAAAAATAAAAGATTTACGTAAAATTCATACGTTTTACGTAAAACTCTATTTTCACAAGGTTTATGAATTTTTTTATCGTAAAATAAAAAAGTTACGTAAATTTGGTCAAACTATACGTAAATTATTTCTAAAAATAAAATTTTTACGTAAAGTTCAAAGGTTTTACGTAAAACTCTAATTTTCACAAGGTTTGTGGATTTTTTCTCCTAAAATGACAAGGTTACGTAAATTTAGTCAAACCTTACGTAAATTATGTCTAAAAATAAAAGATTTATGTAAAGGTTTTACATAAACCTCATATAAGGGAGACAGTAATGATTAAGTCAAATTTTACGTAAATTAAGTCAAATTTTACGTAAATTATGTCTAAAAAAAGAAGATTTACATAAATTTAAAAGGTTTTACTTAAAACTTTTGCAAAGCTAATGGTTTTTGTATAAAATAAAACTTTACGTAAATTAAGTCAAAATTTACGTAAATTATATCTAAAAATAAAGGATTTACGTAAAAATCAAAAGTTTTACGTAAAACTCGATTTTATTGCAAAGGTAATGTTTTAAAAAAATTAATAATTTTATGTAAATTAAGTCAAACTTTACGTTGATTATGTCTAGAAATAGATGATTTACGTAAAGTTTAAATGTTTTACGTGAAATCCGATTTTTCACGAAATTACTGATTTTTTGTTTGCAAAAGTCTTTGTGTAAATAAAATTAAATTTTATGTAAAATGTTAGCAGATTAAGAAAAAAAATAATATTGGCAATTAGAAAAAAAAAAATTGGAGCAAAGGAACGTGGAAAGAATTCCAAATAGAAAGAAGAAAAGTATTGCAGCTTTTTCAAAAATAATAATATTGTAATTGTTAATTAGAAAACCATCTAATAGGTAGATTAAGCAAGTAGCCGGTTTAAATTTCGTGAAATCCATCAATGACTGAGATTTTAAATTTTTTAAATCAACGGTGTGACATACAAAGTAAGCTTACTTTGTTTTGGGACAAAGTAATAGTAGCCTGCACCTAAATTTTAATATTTAACATGGAAAACATATTACACAATTAGCACAATAAAAAGTAAGTTTGCAATTAGCACAATTGATGGAGAAAATAGTGGCTAACTCCAAAGCCCAAGTAAAGTAATAGAGTTAGTTGGGATAAACCCATGGACCAAGTTGGTACTATATCAACCCATTAGTACTTTTTCTTAACAATGTCTAATTTATTATTTGTTCTTTAAGAAAATCATTGTTTTTTGGTATTACTCAAATGACTGAAAATATTTCAAAATTGAAAAAAGTTTCAACAATATCATCCCTAATCGGAAATCCAAAATGTTCAGTTGCCAAAGAATATGACGATCTATCCCTTCTCTTTTCATAAAACATTGTGAAGGTCTTAAATGACAATTATGTTATTGCATCTTGATCACATTATTTTGAAGGAATTGTTATTTTAGAATTTGATTAGATTAAACCATCATTGTATGCAGAATTTAAAATTAAAGATTTTGGTATTTAAAATATAATTTTTTTTTGAATTTTTTTTAATAGGAAACTGGGACGAGGAGAAAAGTGAAAGTTTGACATCCCAACTAGGTCGGCACCCCAGGCCTCCACAAGCTCCAAACCCTTATATATAAAAAATCAAAAAATGTATGTACAAAGAATTAGGAAGAGCGAATATAAGAAACGTTCAAACGGTCATTGAAAATAAAAGAAGAGCAAAAAGATGGTGCTGAGGGCCACCATGTGATTCCGGAGGAACTGAGGCCGAATTTGGCCAATGCATCAGCCGCCTGATTACCTTCGCGAAAGATATGAGAGATCCTGATGTTCATGTGTCTGCATTGCGAGAGAGTTCTGAGCCAGTCTTGTCGGATTGTCCAAGGGACAACAGTAGATCGGTTTTTTAGCAAGTTAACAACAAAGGTAGAGTATGATTCGATCCACAGATTGCACCATTCCTTTTCCCAGGCCAAGTCAATTGCAAATATCACAGCTTTGAGTTCTGCTATATGGGCGTGCGCGTTTGCAATTGGGAAAGTGAAACAACCCTTTGGGAAGCCTCTGTAGTTTCTGAAAATGCCTCCCGCGCTCGCTGGCCCAGGGGACCCGTTGGCGGAGCCGTCCGTGTTTACTTTAATCCATCCTGCAGGAGGCGGGATCCATCGAACAAACGTGTAATTTGGTGCAGCGGGAGGTCTAGCCGGTGTGGGATTAATCTGGTAAGCTTCCGTGATGAACCGACAGATCATAGAAGGCACCATTTGGATTGAAGGGAGCTTGTTGTCAAAAATCGCATCGTTTCTGAGTTTCCAGATGAACCAAGGAGCCGTGGTGATGGCGAGACGCCAGAACTTCACCCGATGCCAAGGCAGAAGCTGCTGAAACAATTACAGAAAGAGAGCATTAAAAGTACCAGTACCTGTGGTATTAATCACCGTCGAGAAAAGTGAGGCGATAGAATGCAACACCACTTTCGCATAGACGTAATTGATGAACAGGTGATCGACAGATTCCTCATTACATGTGCAGGCTCGCAGCGACTCGCAAGGTGAAAGCCACAAGATTGAAGCAGAACCTGAACTGATAGCTTGTTGTGCAATAACAACCAGCAGACGAGAGAACGTCTAGGGGGAATGTAGTTTGTCCAAATCAGGTTTCCCCATTCATTCGGGGGAGATGTCGTGCGATGCTCATAGTAATCCTTGGCCGTTACCATTCCTGCAGAAGATTGAGTCCAATAGCAAGTGTCCGAGGGGTCTAAGCCACGCTTAGTCTGTCTAATATTTGCCTGAACATGATCCGGTAAATCCTGGATATTTTCCCAGTTATCCCCGATGAGGAAAGAGTCAATCCCATCAACCAGCTTGGCCTGTAGCCCGAACGGGATTCCCAATTGATCAGCGACCGACGGTTGGACCCAATTATCCGTCCAGAAATTCAACTGAGAGGTTATTCTGATCCACCAATTGGATTGGTTTCTGATATCAATGAAGGTGTTCCTGCAGGAACCGCAAACCGTGGAATTACAGATATACCTCCTCGGAAGCCCTGAGCGAGTAAGGAATCTAGACTTCAGAAGGTTAACCACAAAGTTGTTTCCCTGTAACAAGTCCCAGCTAGATTTTGCCAGCAAACTTTGATTAAACAGAGTTAGATTCTTAATTCCCAGACCTCCTGCTTTCACACTCTTACAGCAAATTTCCCACGAAACTGTAATGAGCTTGCGAGAATATCGGTCTCCAGTCCATAAAAAATTCCGAAGAGCTTTATTGACAGCGGAAAGTAATCCCATCGGCCATTTATAAACCATAAGAGAGTGAATTAAGGCCCCAATAAGCGATGACTTGATCAGAGTTAGCCTGCCAGCTATGGATAGCGATTGGCCTTTCCAACCACTGAATTTAGCCAGGAAACGGTCATCAAGAGGTTGAAGATGCCGTTTTTTGGGATTACCTATGAACACAGGGACACCCAGGTAAGTGAAGGGTAAGCTACCAGTACGGATGCCAAGTGTTGAGGCAAGCCTCCTGCGTCTGCTGCCAATAACCGAATTGCCGAAGTAAATAGCCGATTTTTCCCAACTGACAGCTTGACCAGAAAGATTCTCATAAAGCTGGAAGAGTCTTCTGATGCATCTCATGTTTCTCATAGTTGCTTTACCAAATAAAAGCATATCATATGCATACAAGAGATGTGTGGGAAAATTCGTGGTAGGGCTATAATTCATAGGAGTGAACGTACCTTCACATTCAAGCCTGGAAATCCACCTAGTAAAGAAATCCTCAGCTATTCCGAATAAAATTGGGGAGAGGGGGTCCCCCTGCCGGACACCATAAGAACAGACGAAATAACCTTTTGGACTACCTCCCAGGAGAACAGAGATTTTGGCAGACGACAAGATATTAAGGATCCAATCATGAAACTTTAAAGAGAACCCAAAAGCTTCCATTACTGTCAATAGGAAATTCCAGTCTAGCGTATCGAAGGCCTTTTTAATGTCAATCTTAAGGGCCATATTCCCTCCATAGCATTTTTTGGCAAGCAAATTGATCCCTTCCGAGGCAGCAGCTATACATTGGTGAATATTCCGACCCTTAACAAAACCAAACTGATTAGCAGATACAATTTTAGCAGCAATAAGAGACAGCCTGTCAGACAGGATCTTAGAAATAATTTTATAACTGAAGTTACTGTTGAGCGATTTCCGCAAGTGCACGGTATACGCTTGTAGTAATAAAAGATATCGATCCCACAGGGAACGTTTTTTAACAAAACTTATTTACAATCGGTTAAATTTACTTTAAGGTTTATAATATGGAAAAATCGTTTAATCGGTTTTGCTTTTGAAATTGCTAGAATGAGAATTAGATTAGAGTATGAAAACGTTAGAAAATATTCTGATTTAAGAATGAATTTGCAAGATAGAAACGTTTAGTACTTTTTAGAAAAGTAAACGAATGTATTTGTTTGCATTAAGCAAAGAAAACAACTTTAAACTTTGTACGAATTATAAAGATGAAATAAATGACGGAACCTTGATGCTCGTAAAGTATATAGCAATAAATAGGACAAGTGTATCCTATCGCAACAAGTAATATTGTGCTAAACACGAGATCGAACCACAAAGACTATTTGTTATAACTAGTAAATCTACCTAGAATGATCTAATTGTTTAGAGGGTTGAATGATATGTTGGGTTTTTAATAATTAATTAACTAATTGAAAGCAATAAAGATAACAAAATAAAGTGAACAATTGACAGGGTAGAAGGTGAATTAATGGTTGGCACAATCTAGGCTGAGGAATCCTTTGATTAAATCCTATGTATGGGTTTAGGGAGTTCAGATTTATGTTTTACCAATGATTGAAGGTAATTATCCTAAGTGAAAGACTAATGTGATCAATATTGTCCTTTCTATTCACATGCATTCGGGTGACGGCTTGATTAGGCATATACCCTAGGTCATACAAAGCATTAGGTTTATTGACAACTAAGGCTAAAGCCGTAGCCCAGCCACAAAGCCTCATTCCTAGTGGTCTCTAGCGAAGTCAGGTTAATACAAATTCGGTATAGACGATTCCGTGGTCAGGTTCTCATCTATCTAAAATCCTATTTAATGTCAGGGTCACAGGCATTAGGCACATTATACACATAAACAGGCTAGTTGATCATTATCAATGTTCATTCTAGCATAAATCATGTTCCTAACAATTTTTAGGCATTAAGCATGCATAAACTGATCAATCAAAGATCTTAGATCCCTAATCATACATATTCATACAATCAATTTCATCCCCATCCCAAATTGGATGGAGATCAGTTCATAGACAAACTAATCATAATAGGAGGAAATCATGAATAATGGAAAAACATCTTCAATTGAATATAAAAGCAAAAGATAAGAGAGAGATAGAAATCTAAAACCCGCTTTGTCTGATCCGATTACAAAAATAGAAGATCTGGAGCTTCTCCCATCAACTGTTCTTGAATAAGAAATAAAAACTGAAATTAATCTAACCTAGAAAGCTGGAAATCTAATTTAAAAAAGCAAAAAGAACTATTCTGAAATTAAAGTCTACATTATGACGACTCTCCCCGAATAATGAAGATTAGCTCCCTATTTATAGAGTTAGGGAGAAACCCTAATGTCTCCGGGGGCAAAATGTGCTATTATAAAGTGTTTTAATGGGCTTCAGGCCCAAATCTGCGCATTCCAGCAAAGGGGGAAGGCGTTGGTGCGCCTTTCCCCGCCTCGTCTCGCCGAGACAAGGAGTGTCTCGACGAGACGAGGGCCTGTCTCGACGAGACAGGTATTGTCTCGACGAGACAGGTCCTAAATGGGGCGATTTTGCTCCGGCTTTTATCTGTTTAGGTCCTTGGTCTTTCAAAAAGTGCTCTAATGGTCCCTGATGAATTCCAAAAGTGCTCTGACGGTCCCTGAATAATCCGAAAATGCTCCAATAGGCTTGGGTCTGGTTCAGGAATGCTCAAATAGTCCTGAAAAACCCTGAAAACACCGAAAATGCCATAAATAATGGAAAATACTAAATTTAACTAAAAACTATCAAATTAATAAAGAAACTTAACTAAAAGCTAATTAAAACAAACTAAATTAATCCTAAAAACCCTGAAGTTACTGTTGAGCGATTTCCGCAAGTGCACGGTATACGCTTGTAGTAATAAAAGATATCGATCCCACAGGGAACGTTTTTTAACAAAACTTATTTACAATCGGTTAAATTTACTTTAAGGTTTATAATATGGAAAAATCGTTTAATCGGTTTTGCTTTTGAAATTGCTAGAATGAGAATTAGATTAGAGTATGAAAACGTTAGAAAATATTCTGATTTAAGAATGAATTTGCAAGATAGGAACGTTTAGTACTTTTTAGAAAAGTAAACGAATGTATTTGTTTGCATTAAGCAAAGAAAACAACTTTAAACTTTGTATGAATTATAAAGATGAAATAAATGACGGAACCTCTAATTAATTGGCTTTGAACATGACAAAACCCTTTCGGGATAGTTGCCCTTAATCAAATTAAAACTCTTTCGAGATAATAATTTGCCTAAGTATTCAACAAAGTTTCCTTGTAAAGATTTTGGATTAAATACATTTTAATGAAAACACCAGCAGTCACTTTAGTGGATTGGTTACCATAAGTGCTGCATAAAAATCTATCGAATAGAATAGACTTTATTAGATGAAATATAAATTGATACAAGTTTACAGAGAACATGGAGCATGGAAACATTCGACGGCTTGCAAGTGAACGGGTTGATCAATCCTTTCCTTGGGTTTCGTTAGAGTTTGTCAGGCTCAATCTTCTCGTTGAATCTTCGTAATAGAGACTGGGTCGGTCTACTACCAAAATGAAAACTAAACTGGAACAATGTCTAAACGCTACTAAACTTGTTATTATTGAATAAACAATGTGTGTACAGCATATTACTTTTTACAGAATCGAAATCTAACTTCTGAATCACTTGATTCGAAACTTCTGCATAAATTCTATACTAATCTCTTTTTTCTACACATTTTCAATTCTCCATCAACTCTTTATTTATAGATGTTGAAGAGTCTTGATTGAAGTGTCGTGTCCGTTGTGAAGGATCATGTCCGTTGCGAAAGATCGTGTCCGTTGCGAAAGGACGTCTTTATCCACCCGAACGATCGCGTTTCGTCGAAAATGAAAGTGTGTAACTATGCCTCCAAAAACTCCTGCTTGTACCGAGAATATTAAATTCTCTACCGAGAATGGGGGAGCATCAATTGGTCTTCAAACGAAGGAAGGAGAAGCTGGGGAACGCGTGTCGCGACCGTGAATTTGGGGGCCGCGGTCGCGGCACGGAACGTTTTTCGGTTTTTCAGCTTTCGTTCGCGTCCTCGATTTGGCGTTATTAATTTCTGTCGTCTTCGACTCCTTTTGTAGGGTTTTTCTTCTGTTTTTGAGCTCTTTTCATTCCTATTTGGATTTTACCAAATATTTATGTACCTTACAAGAAAGAAACATATTTGAGAGTAAAAGCTTCCTAAACAGTTATAAATAGCATAAATTCGTAGCAATATTGATGTAATTATTGATGATATTTTAGGTATATTTTGGGCTTAACAAATCTCCACACTTAATCTTTTGCTAGTCCCGAGCAAAATTTCACTGAATTTATTCTCTAACTAATCTCTTTATGAAAATAAAACATATATCTCTGTATTACCTTTTGAATTAGTTAAGCCGAAAAGACTAACTTCGCATGACAAATTTATACGCAAAATATCAAACTAACTTAGTATAATATACGATATATCATTTGTCTTTTATTTTCAATTTTGAATTGAAGCATTCGGGACGATATAAGCACGCATGTTTTTGAGTCTTTCGTCTCAAGGCATTTCAAAGCACAAAATTTCCTTTCCCAAACATAAACTAATATATGAGATATATTAAATTTAAATAAGTACTTGGGTTAATTATTTACTTAATTACGCCCGAGATAAGGGTGGTCTTGATCGTAACTTTATACGTATTTTTTTGCTTTGTGTTTACTTAAGAAGTACCGACCATGCCATGGGTGGACGCAATCGTTACTTTAAACTTATACACGCTTATAATTTTTGCTTTAAACGTTCCTTCCATACCTCGATTGTGATAAGGGTGGTCGCAACCGTGGCCAAAAGTAAATGGTACTTAATTATTCTTCCCTTTCATACCTCGATTGTGATAAGGTTGGTCTCAATCGTGGCCAAAAGTTAAGAATTCAACTAATTGATTAATTAATATGAAATATAATATTGAAATTGGGAAAAAGAAAGATAGCACATTCATCCTATATCGACTTAAAATTCAACATGTATTATGGCTAAAGTTTCCTTAAAAACTTCAATTGGTGTTAATGTAAGACGAAATCAAACCGAGCTAAAAAAATTGTTAGTTCAATTTAATGCCTATAAACCTAATTGAAAATTTAAAATAAGATTTATTGTATCATGAATTTCATGATATAAAATAGAGATTGAAAATAAAGAATTTATTAACTTAAATACATTCACTCGAGACAATTTTACTTAAAATCGTATCGGAGATTTGTGAAAATTTTTGAAAAAAAATATTACCCGTATACATATAGAAATATTCTTTCTAACGATAATGATAACCTAAACAAATAATCATATTAACTTATGGTTAATTTATAAATATATGAAAATGTGTTGCAATATATTAGGTTGCATTTGTATAAAAATTAATATTCAGTGCTTTTTTTTTCGTTTTGCAAAATAATATCTTTGTTGCATTTATTCGTATACGTATAGAAATTGATATATGTATGTCTCCTCCCACACTTAAATTGGACCATGTCGTCATTGGTGCAAAAATAATGGAGAAAACATAAAAAAAATAAATACGAAATAAGGCATACGAAACAAAGATGGAAATAGTAGCAAATTAAACATTCAACATAAAATGAAAAATGGAAAATTGTACCAAACATAGGAAATTAAAATTGTACCAAATTATAACAAGATAATAAAAAAAAATATAATAATGAAAGAAAACAACCTATGCTTGAGGCGGGGAATCCAGAGGTGTAGGTGAAGTCTCCACATTGTGGCGTCGGAAAAAGGAAAGCATCCGATGCCGAGTCGATCTATGCTCGCGCCTCAAAAGGTTGAGGTTGTCATTCATCACCATATTATTTTCTACCAAATCATCAATTCTCAAGTTCATTTGACGATTGTTGGAATTAATTTGGTTCAAAATCCTCCGCAAATCCACCGAACCATCCGCTTGAGGTGCTTGGGGTTGTGGTTGAGCTTGGGGTTCATTATCCTCTCCTACCGCCTCTCCGCCGCCTTCGGTACCTGCAAATTGAGAACTTGAAGCGCCACCACCCATAGTGCCACGAAGGTGGGCAATACGGGAGGCATACGAAATAAAGACGGGGGGACCTTGTGGAAGCAATAAATGAGCTCGCTCAAGAGCTGAGATATCCAAAAGGGGAACATACCCACGGTAGGTGGACATGTCAAAATCAGCCAATTCACCCCGAGCTCCCAACACAATAGCGGTGATAAAATTACAAAGAGGGATCTGAATGGTAGTAGCCCTCGAAGCACGGAACAAATTATCGAACATCATGCCAATGCTATCAATCCTCAAACCTTTAACCAAGCTATCCAAAACATATAAATCCCGAACCTGAACCTTTGAACTCTCAACACGCCCAAACAATGAGAAACTCAAAAATTTGTGAAAGAAGAACACACAATTGTCCTTAATCAACTTGCTTGAAGTGTTCTTAGAATTAAAATAGTCTTGGTCCAAAAGAGTTTGCCAAACCGCATCATTATCAAAATCTTTAGGCTTATCATAAAAATTAGAGGTAGGGAAACCAAACATATTTCCCATAGCATCATAATCAATGGTGTATGTGATACCATTGTTCCTAAAAGTGATTGAGGTTTTCTTCTTATTCATGGTCAAAGTGACCAAAAATTCCACCACATATTCATTAATACGCGGAAAACGCATATTAACGAATTCTTGCCAACCCAACGCCTCAATAAAAGCATCAATTCGAGTAGAGAAATTCAATGTTCTTACCGAATGGAAGTCTAAGAAGTGCAAATCCACAAATTGGCGGTCGGCTTGTGAAAAATGTTTGAAACGAGCGGCTTCTTCCTCCGAAGCGATGTCAAAATAAGCTCCACATTGAACCCGAAGGCGATTAGCTTTCGTAACAGCGGGCTTGTTACCAACACGCTTAGTCCTAACCATGGTGATGGTGTTTAGTGTTTTTAGGGTTTGAGAAGAAGACGAAGAAGAAGGAATGGAGAGAAAGAGTAAAGCTTGAAGATGAGTTTGGGGGTTTGAATTGGAAGTGATTGAAATAGAAAAGAGGATAGAAATTGGAGTGAATAAATTGGGAAGAGTAAAAGTAGATTTTTGGGGAAGAGTTTGGAGTAAGGGATTGGGTAAAAATAGAGGTGATGTGAGGTTTGTGTAAGAGGTAGGGTTATATAGGGTGATTAGGTGAATGTATAGGTAGAATAGGAATACGAATAGGCAAAAATATTGGCAAAATCGGAATCAATAAGGCATAAATCACGCGTGTCGCGACCGCGAATAGCAAAGCCGCGGCTGCGGCACGCGATTTTCAGGGAATTTTCCTCCTGAAATTCGTCCATGTTTGCTGCTCATACCGAGAATTATTAATTCTCGGTAGAGAATGTGTCAAAATGGCCTATTTGGGTGCCTATTGACATGGTTTGTGCAATTTTGTTGATGATTTGGTTCCTGAACTTAATATAAAGTGTCCCTGCACTTAAAAACTAAAATAAATGACATTAATTGCAAGGAAAACCAAAGGTTTAACCTTAATAAATTGAATTAAAGTGTAATAAATTGGTTTATGAATAATTAATGAAACTTAAATGTCATTGATGCATATAAGTTAAGAGAATCATATTAAGTGCATAATAAGTGCATATAAATATATATTAATTATAGGAATTTAGTCAATTGAATGAATTAATGTTTTAAACTCAATGAATGAAGTTTGTGAAAATTGGATTAAGTGTGAATATATGTGTTAATTAAGAAAACCATGATTTGTTCAATATTATAGATTTAACCATGATTATATAAGAAATGTAATCAAATATATATCTAACCTTGTAAAAATAGTAAATGAACTAAAATGAAATAGAACTTTATTGAATAAAACAAACTATAAAAACAAAGAATAAAATGAAATAATACAAAAACACACAAAATATTTACAAAAAGAAAACCTATAAACCTAAACTATTCTATATACTCATCCCTATCAAGTGGGATATTTCTGGCCTTAATACGATCAATTTGAAACTGCACGAAAGTTTCACGTTCCGGTGCAGACAGAAAGTGAGGCCCTGCTCGAAAGACACGTTTTACAAGTCCTTCGTGCTCGAGAAACTCATAGTCAATTATCGGGAAGAATTCATCATCACTCCAGGGAACATCAATGGTATCCTTTGTACCGAGAATTATTCCACAGATTATATTGCCGAACCCAATCTTCTTATCCTTGGATCGAGAAGCGGCGACAAGACCCTCCATCAGAATTTTTGAAGAATCTACTGCATTTCCCTGGAATATATCTCCAAGGACATAAAGATCTGTGTCACGGACCACACTACTGAATGTGCGACCGAATAAACTATGACACAGGAATTTATGCAGATATAGCATGGAGTTGGAGCGAAAAGAGTGATTATAGGCAAGTTTTGAATTGAATCTCCAGAATCCAGTGAGCATTCTCCAAATGTCCGAGGATGTCATGTCTCATCCAGGATGACGTTTGATTGTATCCCTCGGGGGGAAAACCAAACCAAGCATGCAACTCAGGATAGCCGAAAGTAAAGATTTCGCCTTCCCGACGAAAACTGAGACGTACTCGTTGTTTATTAGTGAAACGCACGGTACAGAAGAATTCGAGTATCCAGTCGCCTATTATTGGAAATCGCATTTGGGCGAATTTTGTCCACCCTAGGCGTTCCATATAGCGGCTCATGTCATCAGTAATGCCTAATTGGCTGTTAAGAAATTCATCCATATACAACATTCCGGTGAAGAATTTGTAATGGTGATTCCAATAACGCCTAGCTTCATCGTGATTGAAGATAGGAAAAGGCGCCTCATATCGCTTGGATAAGTCTGGGCGTTTGTTGCTTGAGGCAGCATTATGCCTTGAATGTTTGTATTTGGTAGGCATGGTGTCGATTTGAAAGAAACAAAGTTTCTGTTACTAAATAAAAATGGTGTTTTGAAGAAATCAGAGTTCTGATAAAGATGAAAAGAATTGTAACAGAACTTGAATCCTCTAGGACTAATTTATAAGAGTTTTAGATGAAAAGAGGTGTTGTTTTAATCATGAAAAGGTATAAAATGACACCTTTCGGGAATGAAGAAACTTAAGGTTTCAGTTGTTAAGAGGTTTGTTGAAAGGTTTAGGTTGATTCAGACCTGAGTGTGCAGGAATTTCGCGTGTCGCGACCGAGAATAGCAAAGCCGCGGTCGCGACACGCTGATTTCCTTACGGAAATCAGGCGTTGTAAGCCATGTCCTGATTCACGGTAGAGAATTTATAATTCTCGGTAAGTTCAGAGAAAATCTAACCTAATTGGACAAATCTGAAAAATAGAATTCTCGGCAGAGAATTCCAAATTCTCGACAGAGAATTGCCTGAAACTTCAATTTCAATCTAATTTCCTAAAATTAATTCTAAAATTATGGAATAAACATATTTTATGCATATAAATCATAACATAAAGGCATCTAATCACAAAAATTAGCATTTGAAAAAAATATAAAATAAAATAAAATAAAATAAAATGAACAAAAATATAAAAAGAAATAAAACAAAATAAACTGTGATCGAAAAACTGAGTGATTTATACGTCAGAAAATCTTGTTACGAACGAAATTTCTAGTTGTGAAATATTTTCGTAATAGATTTTACATCGATTACCATTAACTTTGAACCGAATTCCGTTAGGACCTTCCAGTTCTAAAGAACCATAATCGAATGTTTTGACGACTAAATATGGTCCTATCCATCTGGACTTAAGTTTTCTTGGAAATAAACGAAGTCGTGAATTAAATAACAGCACTTTATCCCCAACGTTAAAGTGTTTGACTTTAATTTTGGCATCGTGCCATTTTTTCACTTTTTCTTTATAAATTTTTGCATTTTCGTAAGATAGATGGCGTAACTCATCTAACTCATTTAAATCGAGCAAACGTTTCTTACCTGCTTGTCGTAAATCAAAGTTAAGTTCCTTAATAGCCCAATAGGCTTTATGTTCTAATTCGACAGGCAAATGACATGCCTTTCCATACACTAAGCGGTATGGAGTCATTCCTATTGGTGTTTTAAATGCAGTACGGTATGCCCATAATGCATTATTTAGTTTACAAGACCAATTTTTTCTTGAGGATGAAACTGTTTTCTCTAGAATCCATTTGAGTTCTCTATTTGATATCTCCGCCTGACCATTTGACCGAGGATGGTATGGCGTTGATACGCGGTGGCGTACTCCATATTTTTTCATAAGCGTTTCAAAACTTCGGTTTATAAAATGAGCACCACCATCACTAACGATGACTCTTGGACAACCAAATCTATAAAATATATCGTCAAGAAAATTAACAACAACTTTAGAATCGCTCGTCGGGGTTGCAATTGCTTCAACCCACTTTGAAACATAATCAACGGCAACTAATATATAAGTTTTACCATTAGAAGGGGGAAAAGGTCCCATGAAATCTATTCCCCACATATCGAAGACTTCAACTTCTAATATGGTTGTGAGGGGCATCTCATCTATCCTTCCTAGATTTCCTGTTCTTTGGCACTTATCACAACGAGTAATAAATGAACGGACGTCTTTAAACATCGTAGGCCAAAAGAAACCACATTCAAATATTCTAGCTGATGTCTTGTTAGCTCCATTATGTCCTCCATAAGAGCTAGAATGGCATTCCGACATTATGGATTCAAATTCATTTTCACCAACGCATCTCCTAATTATCCCGTCACCACAAGTTTTGAACAGAAAAGGATCTTCCCAAAAATACTGTTTAATGTCGAAGAAAAATTTCTTCTTTTGTTGGAAATTTAATCCTTCCGGAACAATATTGGCTGCAAGATAATTAGCAATATCTGCATACCATGGTGACATGACACTTTTCATTTGATAGATATGTTCATCAGGAAAATCATCTCGTATACCGTTAGTTTCACCTATGGGACCATTTTCATCTTCAAGTCTCGATAGATGATCGGCGACAAGGTTTTCTACTCCCTTTTTGTCTTTTATTTCTATATCAAATTCTTGTAACAATAAAACCCATCTAATTAGACGTGGTTTTGCATCCTTCTTAGCAAATAAATATCTTAATGTTGCATGATCAGTGTAAATAATAACTTTTGAACCTAACAGGTATGACCTAAACTTATCACATGCAAAAACTACAGCTAACATTTCTTTCTCAGTTGTGGTGTAGTTTAATTGTGCACCGGAAAGTGTGTGACTTGCATAATAAATGACATGAAGTTTCTTATCCTTCCTTTGTCCTAAAACACATCCGACAGCTAAATCACTTGCATCACACATAATTTCAAATGGTAAATCCCAATCGGGTTTAGCAATAACAGGTGCACTGACTAAAGCTGTTTTTAATGTTTCGAAAGCTTTAACGCAATCTTCATTAAAATCAAAGGTAGAATCTTTCATGAGTAGATTAGTGAGTGGTTTGGAAATTACAGAAAAATTCTTAATAAATCTTTTGTAAAAACCGGCATGTCCTAAAAATGATCTTACTCCCTTAACAGTAGTTGGAGGGGGTAGTTTCTCTATTACAGAGGTTTTTGCTCTATCTACTTCTAATCATTTTTCAGATATTTTGTGACCTAAAACAATTCCTTCGTCAACCATGAAATGACATTTTCCCCAGTTTAATACCAAATTTGTTTCTTCACACCTAGACAAAACTTTATCCAAGTTTTCTAGGCACGAATCAAAAGAATCTCCATAAACTGAAAAACCATCCATAAAAACTTCCATGATATCTTCAATGAAATCATTAAAAATCGCAGTCATACAACGTTGAAATGTTACAGGTGCGTTACATAGACCAAAGGGCATTCTCCTATATGCAAATGTTTCGTAAGGACATGTGAAGGTTGTTTTATCTTGGTCATCCGGGTAAATGTATATTTGAAAGAATCCGGAGTAACCATCTAGAAAACAGTAGAAAGCATGACCAGCTATCCTTTCGATCATTTGATCAATGAAAGGAAGAGGAAAATGATCTTTCCTAGTTGCTTTATTTAAATTCTATAATCTATACAAACCCTCCAACCAGTGGTGGTTCGTGTAGGTATTAATTCACCTTCTTCATTCCTTACAACAGTTATGCCTCCCTTTTGAGGTACGCAATGGATTGGACTAACCCATTCACTATCCGAAATAGGGTAGATGATTCCATTGTCTAGAAGTTTAGTAATCTCATTATAGGTTCTATTATTTCTTCTTTTTGAACAATGTCATTTACACATTCTTCAATTAAATCAAGTTTCATACAAGCGAAATCCTCCATAGGATATTTCATTGCTTGATTCATATCGAACTCAATCTTATCATCGCCTATTCTTAAAACTACTTTCCCTTCCGACACATCAACTAGAGCACGTCCCGTGTTCATGAACGGTCTACCAAAGATTAACGGACAATTTACGTCATAAGCAAAATCTAAAATAACGAAATCGGTAGGAAAAATAAATTTGTCAACTTTAACTAGAACATCCTCAATTATACCGTATGGACTTTTAGTGGTTTGATCTGCTAATTGCAAAACCATATTGGTACGTTTGATGTCTTCTTCTAAGCTTAACTTATTAAAAATAGATAATGGCATCAAGTTAATACTTGCTCTTAAATCACAGAGACAACTGGGAAATTCCATATCTCCCAATTTACACGGAATGGTAAAACATCCGGGATCCTTGAGTTTTGTGGACAAATTACTTGACACAATCGAACTGCAATCTTCAGTTAGCGAAATGGATGAAATTCCTTCCCAACTGATTTTCTTTGAAATTAAATCTTTGAGGAATTTACCATAATTGGGAATTTGTGTAATCGCATCCATAAACGTTAAATTAATATGCAAATTCTTAAGTTTGTCTAAAAATGTTAAAAGTTGTTTGTCATAGTCCTTATTGCGGACTTTGTGTGGAAAATGTGGTTTGGGTACAAAAGTTTTTGTACTAGAGTCAATTGGTGCATCTTTTTGTTTTAATGTATCTTCTTTGGGCTTCGGTAAATCAGTTCCAGGTAAGGTCGAATTTCCGGGCATTTCCGGGCCTAAGTAATTTTTCCCTGAACGAAGAGTGATAGCCTTAACATGCTCTTTCGGATTTTCTTCCGTATGGCTTGGAAGACTTCCCTCTTTGCGGGATGGAATTGATTTAGCGAGTTGTCCAATTTGAATCTCCAAATTATGGATGCTAGATGATTGGTTTTTAATAAGCTGATCGAATTTATTCTCGATCCGTTTAAAACCATCGTCGTGATTACTTATTTTTCCGCTCATAGCATCAATAATTTTGTCGATTTTAGAAGATAAAGTGCTAATCGTATCTCTGGATTGATTTTGATAATTAGTAGTACGATTTTGATTAGCATTAGCATTATTATTATCTCTCTAGTTAAAGTTAGGATGATTTCTCCATCCAGGATTATATGTATTGGAATAAGGGTTATTATTTTGGTTTTGCCCTTGGATAAAATTTACCTGTTCAATTTCACTCATACCTTCGTAATCCACATCTGTTTGGATTGGCTTACCATTAGAATCACACGGTGCCATAAACCTATCAATTTTGTGCGATAAGGCAGAAAATTGGACTTGCAACATCGCTACTGGATCAAGATTCACTATACCTTTAACTGATGATGTTGTTGAGGATGATGGTTTCGCTAATGGTATGTGTCCACGTTCCGCGGGCCACATACTGCTGTTGATTGCCATTTCCTCCAAAAGTTCTCTTGCTTGGGCAGATGTTTTCTTCATGAATAACCCTCCAGACATAGCGTCCAATGAACCTCTAGTTGTAGGATTTAGTCCATTATAAAATGTTTGCATTAAAAGTTCGGCGGGCCATTGGTGGTGTGGGCATAAACGTTGAAGTTCTTTAAAACGTTCCCAAGACTCATAAAGAGTTTCATTATCATTTTGAGAAAAAGATGTTAACTCTTTAATGACTCTTGCGGTTTTTGCTAAAGGAAAATTTTTTGATAAAAATGCTTGGGCTAATTGCTCCCAAGTCTCAATTGATGCGGCTGGCATAGAAGTTAACCATTCTTTGGCTCGATCCTTTAAAGTAAAAGGAAAAAGGCGAAGTTTGATTGCTTCTGCAGTTACATCAGTAATTTTAAAAGTGTCACAAATTTCTAAGAAATTTGTCAAATGGGTATTAGGATTTTCGTTAGGTAACCCGTAAAACGTTACATTATTTTGCAACATATTAAGCAACGCAGGCTTAATTTCAAAATGATGTGCATTAATTTGGGGTCTAACTATACTGTTTATTACAACGGCCACTCCTGGCCTAGCGTAATCCATAAGTGTGGCCATAACTTCTGGCTCGGTAATTTTAGTTTTTATTGGGGTTTTGTTTTTGTTTTTCTTTTCTTTCTTGTTCTTTTTAAGAGTTCTTTCAATTTCTAGGTCAATAGGATCTGGTGACGTGCCTGAACTTCGAGAACTGCGCATGAACTTGAAATTTCGCACGAATCGAAACTACCTACAAAATAGAATTTGAAAAACAAATGTGTTAGTAATTGAAAATAAATAAAATATAAAAGTTTGAGTAAGTATGAATAAACCTAGATTCGTAATAAAACACGAAAAATTTAAAATTTTGTCAAAAATTTTGGCGTTCCCCGGCAACGGCGCCAAAAACTTGTTGAGCGATTTCCGCAAGTGCACGGTATACGCTTGTAGTAATAAAAGATATCGATCCCACAGGGAACGTTTTTTAACAAAACTTATTTACAATCGGTTAAATTTACTTTAAGGTTTATAATATGGAAAAATCGTTTAATCGGTTTTGGTTTTGAAATTGCTAGAATGAGAATTAGATTAGAGTATGAAAACGTTAGAAAATATTCTGATTTAAGAATGAATTTGCAAGATAGGAACGTTTAGTACTTTTTAGAAAAGTAAACGAATGTATTTGTTTGCATTAAGCAAAGAAAACAACTTTAAACTTTGTACGAATTATAAAGATGAAATAAATGACGGAACCTTGATGCTCGTAAAGTATATAGCAATAAATAGGACAAGTGTATCCTATCGCAACAAGTAATATTGTGCTAAGCATGAGATCGAACCACAAAGACTATTTGTTATAACTAGTAAATCTACCTAGAATGATCTAATTGTTTAGAGGGTTGAATGATATGTTGGGTTTTTAATAATTAATTAACTAATTGAAAGCAATAAAGATAACAAAATAAAGTGAACAATTGACAGGGTAGAAGGTGAATTAATGGTTGGCACAATCTAGGCTGAGGAATCCTTTGATTAAATCCTATGTATGGGTTTAGGGAGTTCAGATTTATGTTTTACCAATGATTGAAGGTAATTGTCCTAAGTGAAAGACTAATGTGATCAATATTGTCCTTCCTATTCACATGCATTCGGGTGACGGCTTGATTAGGCATATACCCTAGGTCATGCAAAGCATTAGGTTTATTGACAACTAAGGCTAAAGCCGTAGCCCAGCCACAAAGCCTCATTCCTAGTGGTCTCTAGCGAAGTCAGGTTAATACAAATTCGGTATAGACGATTCCGTGGTCAGGTTCTCATCTATCTAAAATCCTATTTAATGTCAGGGTCACAGGCATTAGGCACATTATATACATAAACAGGCTAGTTGATCATTATCAATGTTCATTCTAGCATAAATCCTGTTCCTAACAATTTCTAGGCATTAAGCATGCATAAACTGATCAATCAAAGGTCTTAGATCCCTAATCATACATATTCATACAATCAATTTCATCCCCATCCCAAATTGGATGGAGATCAGTTCATAGACAAACTAATCATAATAGGAGGAAATCATGAATAATGGAAAAACATCTTCAATTGAATATAAAAGCAAAAGATAAGAGAGAGATAGAAATCTAAAACCCGCTTTGTCTGATCCGATTACAAAAATAGAAGATCTGGAGCTTCTCCCATCAACTGTTCTTGAATAAGAAATAAAAACTGAAATTAATCTAACCTACAAAGTTGGAAATCTAATTTAAAAAAGCAAAAAGAACTATTCTGAAATTAAAGTCTACATTATGACGACTCTCCCCGAATAATGAAGATTAGCTCCCTATTTATAGAGTTAAGGAGAAACCCTAATGTCTCCGGGGGCAAAATGTGCTATTATAAAGTGTTTTAATGGGCTTCAGGCCCAAATCTGCGCATTCCAGCAAAGGGGGAAGGCGTTGGTGCGCCTTTCCCCGCCTCGTCTCGCCGAGACAAGGAGTGTCTCGACGAGACGAGGGTCTGTCTCGATGAGACAGGTATTGTCTCGACGAGACAGGTCCTAAATGGGGCGATTTTGCTCCGGCTTTTATTTGTTTAGGTCCTTGGTCTTTCAAAAAGTGCTCTAATGGTCCCTAATGAATTCCAAAAGTGCTCTGACAGTCCCTGAATAATCCGGAAATGCTCCAATAGGCTTGGGTCTGGTTCAGGAATGCTCAAATAGTCCTGAAAAACCCTGAAAACACCTAAAATGCCATAAATAATGGAAAATACTAAATTTAACTAAAAACTATCAAATTAATAAAGAAACTTAACTAAAAGCTAATTAAAACAAACTAAATTAATCCTAAAAACCCTGAAGTTACTGTTGAGCGATTTCCGCAAATGCACGGTATACGCTTGTAGTAATAAAAGATATCGATCCCACAGGAAATGTTTTTTAACAAAACTTATTTACAATCGGTTAAATTTACTTTAAGGTTTATAATATGGAAAAATCGTTTAATCGGTTTTGCTTTTGAAATTGCTAGAATGAGAATTAGATTAGAGTATGAAAACGTTAGAAAATATTCTGATTTAAGAATGAATTTGCAAGATAGGAACGTTTAGTACTTTTTAGAAAAGTAAACGAATGTATTTGTTTGCATTAAGCAAAGAAAACAACTTTAAACTTTGTACGAATTATAAAGATGAAATAAATGACGGAACCTCTAATTAATTGGCTTTGAACATGACAAAACCCTTTCGGGATAGTTGCCCTTAATCAAATTAAAACTCTTTCGAGATAATAATTTGCCTAAGTGTTCAACAAAGTTTCCTTGTAAAGATTTTGGATTAAATACGTTTTAATGAAAACACCAGCAGTCACTTTAGTGGATTGGTTACCATAAGTGCTGTATAAAAATCTATCGAATAGAACGGACTTTATTAGATGAAATATAAATTGATACAAGTTTACAGAGAACATGGAGCATGGAAACATTCGACGGCTTGCAAGTGAACGGGTTGATCAATCCTTTCCTTGGGTTTCGTTAGAGTTTGTCAGGCTCAGGGGCAGATCCTGTACTCAATCTTCTCGTTGAATCTTCGTAATAGAGACTGGGTCGGTCTACTACCAAAATGAAAACTAAACTGGAACAATGTCTAAACGCTACTAAACTTGTTATTATTGAATAAACAATGTGTGTACAGCATATTGCTTTTTACAGAATCGAAATCTAACTTCTGAATCACTTGATTCGGAACTTCTGCATAAATTTTATATTAATCTCTTTTTTCTACACATTTTCAATTCTTCATCAACTCTTTATTTATAGATGTTGAAGAGTCTTGATTGAAGTGTCGTGTCCGTTGTGAAGGATCATTTCCGTTGCGAAAGATCGTGTCCGTTGCGAAAGGACGTCTTTATCCACCCGAACGATCGCGTTTCATCGAAAACGAAAGTGTGTAACTATGCCTCCAAAAACTCCTGCTTGTACCGAGAATATTAAATTCTCTACCGAGAATGGGGGAGCATCAATTGGTATTCAAACGAAGGAAGGAAAAGCTGGGGAACGCGTGTCGCGACCGTGAATTTAGGGGCGGCGGTCGCGGCACGGAACGTTTTTCGGTTTTTCAGCTTTCGTTCGCGTCCTCGATTTGGCGTTATTAATTTCTGTCGTCTTCGACTCCTTTTGTAGGGTTTTTCTTCTGTTTTTGAGCTCTTTTCATTCCTATTTGGATTTTACCAAATATTTATGTAGTTTACAAGAAAGAAACATATTCGAGAGTAAAAGCTTCCTAAACAGTTATAAATAGCATAAATTCGTAGCAATATTGATGTAATTATTAATGATCTTTTAGGTATATTTTGGGCTTAACAGTTACCCATCACAATGGGACGGAATTGAGAAATAACAGATGCTTCATTCAACTTTGGGATAAGGGCCATTAGATTGGAATTCATACCAGGAAGGATATAGCCCGAGTCAAAGAAACTAGTAACCATGCCACAGACATCCCGTCCGATAATGTCCCAGAATTCTTGGTAGAAGCGGCCTCCAAACCCGTCAGGACCCGGTGCACTGTCACCGTTAAGGTCAAAAACGGCAGCTTTAATCTCATCAGTAGAGGGCCGTGAAGTGAGAGATTCGTTGTCTGCATCAGTGACAAGAGAGGGGATAACTTCGCTGATAGGACTCAAGTTGACAGGTTTAGAATTGCCAGTGAAGAGTGCAGAATAATAATCAACCACATGATGAGTAATTATATTTTCGTCTGTTGTGCGCACCCCTTCAATTGTGAGAGCATCAAGAGTTGATTGAATTTTCCTCATTTTTGCACAACGGTGGAAGAAAGAGGAATTACGGTCCCCTGCCTTCAGCCAATTAACTCTGCTCTGATCCTTGAAAAGGAGTTCCTGTCTGTAAAGTTGCAGGTCAAGATCCTCTTGTGCCTGATTGTGTCAGTCAGTTCTATCCGGGCTCAACCCCAAATCAGAGATTTCAATCTGAATACCCTCAAGCCTTGCTTTCGCATCTGCTATATTGAGAGACAATCTTCCGAAGACGTTTCTGTTCCAGTTCCTTAAAACAGCTCGCAACGTTTTCAGTTTGTGTGTAAGAAGCTGCGCAGGCAGCAGAGATAAATGAGAGTTCGCCCAGTGTGCAGATATTACCTCACGGAGCGAGCTGTGTGTTAACCACATGGTGAGAAATCTGAATCGAGCTCTGTGGGTGACTCTCAACGTGCAGCTAATAAGCAGGGGGCAGTGGTCTGACCTGTGCCGGGCAAGAGCAGAACCTGTTATACAATCCCAAGTATCCAGGAAAATTTCGTTGACTAAAGCCCTGTCTAAACGACATTCGACATGATCTGAACCTTGGCGTCCATTAGTCCAAGTAAAACGGTTGCCCGTGGTGTTTACCTCAACAAGACCTCCGTTATTGATAAAATTTCTGAAATCAAGACAAGAGCTCCTAGAAGGACATCTCCCTGTTTTCTCGTGAGAGCCCGTGATGGCGTTAAAGTCCCCTAACACTAACCATCTAGTATCGGAATTGAAGGGAAGTAATGAATCCCAAAGCTCCTGGCGAGTTACAGCCGAGGTGCTACCGTATACAAAGGACAGCAGGAAATCGTTACCCTACGTGGCATAACTGACGGTGATATGTTGATCATGAGAGCTGAGCAACAAGGGAGTCGAAGGTAAACCAATTTTCGTGAGCAACCAAAGAAAGCCACAGTTATTTTGAGAAACTAGTTGAAGATTGAGCGAGTTCCAGAAGGAGAAGTGAATCTGATTAAACTGAACCATAGGTTCTGCAATACAAAGAAGGTCCGGGTGATTGACATTACAAAGGAGGCGAAGTGCCCGCTGCGTACGGGGGTTATTGAGACCCATGCAATTCCAGTATAGAACGATCATCGATATCGGATGGGGGTCCTGCTCTGCCTCTTGGCACGAGTATCGCTGCCAGTTAGAGCGGTAGCCTGTTTTTTCTTTTTGACACTTCCTGTTGTCCAAGGGGATCCATCTGATTCAGCCGATAAAATCACCCTATCTTTCCATATTTGTCTGGCCCATTACACATCCCTCGGGATGTCAGTCACGTGCCTAGGAATTGGCATTTGGGTCTGCATATGCCCTTGAATTTCAATCTCTGTCAATGCTGTACTATCGAGAGTGTGTTGCTGCCCTTGCACAATGAGTTGAGACTGTCTCTGATTATCAGTATCAGATTTCGCTCTGGAATAAAAAGGGTGTATCTGCCCTTGCTCCTGTTCCTCAAATTCTGAATCCGGCCTACTGCCGTCGTCACTCAAGTCGCCCCAATTTCTAGACTCTGTCCCAGCAGTCTGCTTTTCTGACTCATGAACAACCAGTTGCAGATTATCAATCTGGAGAGAGGGAGCTTTAACTGCATTTGTTTTATTAGAAGAAGTTGCATTCACATCCTTTTTTTGCTGTGGAGCTTGCTCGGGCTGCTTTCCATCCCTATGCTGAGCTTTAGGAGTCTGAGATGAACCATTCTTACGACATTGCGCGGCAGTGTGCCCAATGTTAGCACAAAAAGAGCAAATAGCCGGCAAATGTTCATATTCAATATACGCCCACTGTTTTCTGGTATCAGTGTCAACCCGAATTTTGGATTGAATATCTTTTGACAGATCAACATCGATTAGGACCCTGGCAAAGTGCCCGAACTCCCCATTAACAGTATTATGATCAAACCGTATTGGGACTCCCACCACACGGGCAATACTAGCAAGGATACGGGGATCCCAAAATTCCCAAGGTAGATTATAGAAACGAAACCATACATGTGCAGATGAGGATTTATGCAAGTCTGGATTGAAGCATGGGGTCCATGGGGTGAATCTCATAATTCCAGGTTTGAGCGGGATGGCACCAAGGCTCCATACTGCTTGCAGAGCAGCTGCTGAGGGCATAATTATGTGGAAAAAGCCCTTACCGAGGGATATGAGCTTCCAATCCATATTTCTATGCCATATTTGGTTCAGCTTGTGTTTGAGTTCAGGATGCTTCCAAGGCTTCTCTCCCTTTGACAGTGTCAATCTACCAATCACTGAGTGTTCGAATGACTTGATGCGTTCTTCGTAGATAGCTTGTTGAATTCTGATGGCTTTAAAGCCTCCTTCCTCGGTGACCCGGGGAGCTGACGGCGCTGGAACGGCAATCGGGCAAATCGCCTTACTTACCACCGAGGCGAAAGATGGAGGTCGATCACGAGGAGGCGGCGCTGAGGAAGAGGTAGCTTTAGCAAACGAGGATCTCTCGAAAAGGTGAGCGATTGCAAAGGCTGATTCCGCCATGGCCGCAGATGGGGAGGCCAGGGCGGCGGCGAGGGGAGCGGCGACAGAAAGGGGGGGCGGTGGCTAGGTGGCGGCTAGGTCATCCTATTGCACCAAAATGTAATTAATCTCCTTTTTTTTTTTAGAATTTGATTACATTAAAGCAACATGAGATCACCTTAAAGGAACCCATATCATCTTACATTCTATAAAAAGAGATCCAGGGAAGGGAAGGGTTTGTTTTATCCTTCACCAGCACATCTCGATATTAAGGCCTTTTCACACGTAGACTAAGCAACATGTAAAGATACCAGAAGATTAATTTCTGAATACTGTGTTTTTCGGGAAATTCACTCATTTTTTGAAAAGTAAGAAAAAAAGTCACTCCTTCACGTTTATAGCTGAATACAGATCCATTTCTACTGAACAGCAAGTTGGAAGTTTTAAACATTTACCCTCCATCTTGAGGAGGTAATAATTCTACTTAAAGAAGACACAACGTTTTGTTTAAGTTAGTATTAAAGTAGCACAAAACACAATGTTTTGTGTAATGGTTAGTTACTAAGACATTAGGAACCAAACATATGTATATATTGGTTTTCTCCAATTTTGTTAGTTAATATGGTTAAAGTGTGGTAAATATGTCACATGTCATAAATTGAGTCAGAGACAAATAATATAATATAAAAATATGGACATCAAATTTTCTCTATCTGTTTATTTTCTCTATCTGTGTTGTTCGTCCTTCAATATCCTCCTAACAATCACACTTCTACTCCTTCAATACAATCCTCTATTCAATCAAAACAACTTTAGGCAATTGTTTCAAACCATTATTTGGATAAACCTCCTACATTAGCTTTAACAAATTACAGTGATAATTCCCATTTTAATTATTTCGATTTATTGTATCTAAATGAATCTTCTTTCAATTAAAAGATTAATTTATATATTATGATTTAAAGGTGGAATATCTAGTTTAAACAACATCAATATTACTTAATCACTTGAAACCAATCTTTAATTGACATGATTTTTTAATATTAAATTCATAAAAATTGTAAATAAAATCAATAAAATTAATGCATCCCAATCTTTTTCTTTCATTGATTCCCCTTGTAAACTCTTTTCATTGGGTAATATCTTAACCATTGAAAACTCTGCAATTCTTCCTAATTTGACCTGCATTTCCCTCAAGAACTTGAACATTTCCCAACTTGACCATTGCATTCCCAAAACTCTGTTTAAATCCATCCGAATCCCGGGCAAAACCCGACACAATTCCACCACTCGATCTGTCTAGAGCAAGTCCTTGATCAATCTCCAACACCCCTCTTTTCAGCAAAAGTTGCCTATAAAACGCATTATCAAAAACAAAACCAGTACTTTGATCCAAATTCACAGACGGATCAGCATTAGCAGAAGAAGAACAAATCCTGGTAAAATTAGCAACCAAAGCAGGATCCATAGATGAATCAGGAGCTCCAGTACCCTGAAAATTCGAAAGCCGATCCTGAAAAAAACTGCAGTGAGCAACACCAACAGTATGTGCACCCAAAAGTGTTACCATATCAGAAATACTAGTCAGCCCTTTCCCTTTGAAAAGCTGAAATGCTTGAGCAACTGTAATACTTGGCCCGGGAAGGTTGACGTCGTCCGCGTTGGAAACGACGCCGTCTCGTCTTCCTGTTGGAATAGTGTAGTTGGGGCCTCCTGCTAGAGCTACGGCATCTCTTGTTGCTACTGTTATTATATCTGCACATGATACTGTTGAAGGACATGCTTTTTCTAGGGCATTCTTGATTGTGTCGATTAAGTCGTAACCTCGTACAGTTTGGTTTGGTCCCGCATCTTTTTCTGATGAGTTTTGTTTTGTTGAGTCTATCAGAATTGATGCGTCACATCCATTAACGAAGCAATCGTGAAAATGCATGCGAAGCAATGCTGGAGTTATGGAAGGATCGGTGGTGAATCGAGTTCGGACAACTCCAAGAATGATGGATTCAGCTTGCGGACAAGATGATTGGTAAAAATTGGGGGTTAGATCACCTATTACAAGATTCGGAACAACCATTGACACAAACACTAGAACTAGAAGAGGAATTTGCATTTCCATTTTGGGCATATACGAGTTTTAGATATAGAGTAGATGCAAATATATATAGTATCAAATCATTAATTTAGGAAAACAGACAGCCGGCAAAACATACTAGTCAACTATATTTTATAAGAGAGAATAATTTAAAAAAAAAAAAAATAACGATCTTCCATACATATTATGCTGACAAACATCACTAAAGCCTATATAATTGATTAATTTCCAATTGAATATTATTTTCTTTTCTTTCTTTTTTCGACTGCAGTATATAATTGGGATGATATTGATCTCTCTTAATCTTGATATACTGAATTTGCTTTACCTCGACTGAAATCAACAAACTATAAGAGATACCGGTATATGGCATCCCTTCTCATATGCTTAAGTTACTCGGAGTAAATAAGTAAATGATTTAAAAGGTAGAGTGAAATAAGAATGGTTAAATTGAGCGTAACATGTATTAAGCCAAATACTTTGGATTATTTGAATTTGGATAGCACGAGCCAGTTGGTGAAATGAAAGATGAAAACGTGTGTCAAGTATTCATAATAAAAATGATGCTCTATTCTTTCCTTGAAATTATAATCTTATTGCATAAAAAATGCCTTGATATATATCTAAACTAAATCCCTTAACTTGTAAAAAGAAAATAATTGGTTACTAAATTTATAAAGTTTCTCATTAACCTTTTAAATTTAAATTTATTTAAAGTGGTATATTGACTACTTAAACTCACTAAATTTGTTTAAAATAATATACGCTGTAATCTGATCAAAGTCTTTCTTAGCCTACCTTATAAATTTATAGGATTAATCAAGTCATTTTAAGTTATTTTACAGAACTAACGAAACACTAAAAAAAATCTGTTTTTTTTGGCCGAATGCAAAGGTTAATATATTAAGCAAAAAAGAAATATAATATTTAAATAGTGTTTTGAGCATTTTCTTACAATATTGTAGCTCCATGTATTTGAGAGAAGTGACGTGAATGAGACCAAGAGTTGCTTTGGGCTGCTGTTGTCCATTATTTCCAGCAGGATATTCATCTTTTCTTTATTCAATTAATGCTCTTAGTAACTTATAATATTCTAATATTATAGCAAAATATATTGTATTTGAAATATTTCATATCAACTATAAAATAAAATTCAAATTATTATTATTTTGTTAATTGAATTCTAATTTAGGGGAATGTTTGGATAAGAAGAGAAGAGATTGAAGATGAGTCCGCAACGTGGAGACCTTGAAGGAGGCAAGGTAAATGCAGGCTTGCACGTTCGAGGCATATCACTTTTCTTTTTATTTCGGTCTACCCAATATCACATAATATTGCAATTTTATAACTTTCTTTTTATAAGTCTTTTTAAGTAAAATGGTAGCCGGATATGTAAATTAATAAAAAGCTTTGTGCAAAAAGTATAGGCGTGTATCGTAGTCATACGAGCGAATTTGAAACATACGCTTCTAGTCTCTAGAAAATTTCATAATTTACGGAAATTGGAAAAAGTCATAAAAATGTACATGTGTATGGACTAATCAAGCATTGTCATATAAACGTCTACCCATTAATAGGTATCTTTCACTTATTTTTATAAATAGTCATCTTAAAGAATCACAAGATACACAACCGTTCTTACTTCATTCTGCTTTCTAAGTCATTTACTTACTCACTCCCACAGTAACATCATTGACTTAAGCATCGGAAAAGAGATGTCCTACATCGGTCCCTCTCTATTAGTTTGTTGATTTCATCTCAAGTCAAGCTGATTCAATCTATCAAGCGCACGTCGCAGATTGAGTGACATCATTTCTAAAAAAAATATAGAATTTAACATTTTATCATCATCTCATAACGAACGAGCGGCATTTTCAGAACCTCTCGAGATTCCCTCACGTCTGTTTTACCTTTCCTATTCAAAATTATTTTGCTCATATTATAGAGTTGAAAGCGGTCATTTTTTCTATTGGTCTCATTTGGGAGAAAGACTGGTGGAATCGTTGGATTGAATGTAATTCTAGTTGTATTGTTTCTCTTATCCAGCGTCGTTCCTCAAGGGATCTTTGACAAATTAAACAGGACTGGCTGCCTTACCTGCAACAAATCTCCTCGATGCATATCTTTGTTTCCCACATTTTTCGTGAAGGTAACCGCGCAGCTGATGCCGACTCTATTTCCTAATAGACCTCTGCTCCAAATTTTTGTAATTTTTTTTATTTTTATTATGATTATTGTGAGTTAGATTAGTTTAGATTAAAAAAAAATTAGTTTAGATTTAATTAGCTTTGTGTTTCGCCAGTCTTTCCTTTTTTCCTTATTTATATTTTTTCATTCTTTTTAATAAGATTCGAGCCTAGTTTGTTCTGTGTGTAAGGGTGTCAACCTAGTTAGGATGTCGTGCATCTGCTCTTTCTAACCTCCCGTCATTACTCAAAAAAAGTGTCACTGTTTTCCTTTTTTAAAATTCGAAAACCTTTCTTAATTAGGAAAATTTATATAGAAATTCATTTTTAAAAATTCAATACAATCTTCAAAAGAAAAAAAAAATTAACTACATATCAAATAATAATTTGAATTCCTTCATGGCACATTCTGAGGTCGACTGGTTCTCTGATGGTGTTAGAGGAAAGTTGCTTCCATACATGGAGCATGGTGACATTTTCTTTGCTATTATCTGTCACCAAGTTTGGAAATGGAGAAACGAGGAGATTTTTGGAGATAAAACTGTTTTTATGACAAACTTAGCTGATTTCTTCTCGAAAAAACTTTTCTCTATTATCGATAGTTTCAAAGGAGAGTCCCTTGCCAGAGCCTCTCAGTGTTGTGATGTCCATCTCGTGGGATGGAGCAGGTCAAGAGAGGGGGTTGTGAAGCTGAATACTGATGGTTCCTGCCTCAGTAACGGTAAGATTGCGGCTGGAGGTGTGCTTAGAGATGTAGGGGGCGTCTGGCTTTCTGGGTTCTCCCAGAATTTAGGGTTGGGTTCTTCCTTTTCTGCGGAGCTCTGGGCTATTCTTACTGGAATCAATCTTGCTAAAAGGCTGGGTGTTAAGAGGCTCTCTGTGGAGTCTGATAATTTGGAAGCAATCAAAATGATTTCTGAGAATCATTCTATGGGTCTTAACAGTCGCAACCTCATCAAAGCTATTATAAGGCTTTGCTCCTCCTTTGAGTTCGTAGAGTTCAGACACATTTTTAGAGAGCAGAATCGTGTTGCTGATCGCTTGGCGGCGGCGGGCCATGAAGGGACGTTAGGCGTTACTACCCTTCCTGTTTCCCCTAGTTTCATCTCTCATCTTCTCTTAGAAGATAGGATTGGGGTTAGCTTCCCTAGGCTAATTCCTGGGTAGTTTGTTGTTATTCGTTTTTCTTTTCCTTTTCTACCAAAAAAAAAAAAAATAATAATTTGAATTATGAAAAACTAAGTAAATTATTATTTTTAATATATTTTAAGGATTAGAGTTTATAAATTACAGTTCTATGATATATTTTTAGAGTTTAAAATTTATAAATTGAGGTCTAGAATTTTTTAATTAGGTATAAAATTATATTTTATTTATGATATACAAAAAATACAGTAACATATTGAGAATTAATTTTAGTACTGTGATTCAATTATAATTTTCGTGTAAAAAGCCCTCTTAATTAGTTTTGGAAAATTTACACATAAATTCAGATTTGAAAAATTATTTACAACTATGTCAAAATCATTGTTTTTCATATATTTTAAGAACAATGTTTTATGAATTGGAGGTCTAAGATAAAAAAATTTAGGATTTATAATTTATAAATTGAGGTCTAAAATTTATAAATTAGAATATAAATTATATGTTATTTATGATATATAGAAAATAATAACGTATTGAGAATTTTTTTTTTTTTTTGAAATAACGTATTGAGAATTAAGTAATCATAATTGTAATTTTCCCTTGTAATTTTATAACCATAATTTTCATATAAATAGCCCATTAGTTTTCCTTTCTAAGTTTTTGAGCTCTAATGAACAAGCAACAAGGCCGAACTCATTAAGGATAAGAAACGGGCCTAAGTATCTGAAGGCCAACTTGTTGGACCGTCGACGGGCCAACAATCAATTAATTTGGTTGTTCAAACATTTGTCTTTAATATGTTTTTATTCAAATACACTTTTATATTAAAATGTAGGTTTCTCTGCAAATAAATAGTTTTTCCTCTACATAAAAATATATATTTATGTTACAATAATTATATTTCTAGTTGTTGCCTTACATAAATAATATACTTTTATTCAAAACCAATTTTGAACCGATCCCAAGTATCCCTCTTCATTTCATATTCACACCTATTCTTTATTCTTTTATTATTATTATCTTTTTAACCCAAAAAGAATTTCATAGAAATGAGCATGTGAAACAGAAAAAATAAAATTAGGAAGGTTTACTTCTTATGTTCTTGAAAAAAAAAAAAAAAAAAAAAAAAACAAGCTATTTTAACAAGACTATAAGCAACCATTTCCACAAATCGATTAATAAATATGACAGAAACTTCGTTAAAAGACCCAACAATTTTTTATAATCATCAATTATAAAACTGTAAATAGAATGAAAGGAATGTTGATGAATATGGTTGATAACTGTAGCCATGTCTAATTCCACAATCGTCCTATGAATCTCTTAACTTTTTCCAACTCAACGTCTCCCTAATGCCTATAGCATCCCCTTCTTTAGGATTATAATTACCATGAAAAAAAACCTGGAGAAAGCATCACAGAAAACGTCTTTAATAAACCAGATCTCTCAACAATCGTCGCATCAACATTAATTTTTATACGAGGAGAAAGATGACACAATCAAGACCTTAGACCGCAGATTGCACCAGAAACTGAACTGTCCTACTCACACAGGTTCAAACTGCCCAATTGAGCATTTTATCAATCACGGAGAAAATTACACGCGAATGTAAATAGCAATTCCTCTGAAATAAACTTCTCATCCCAAACTACATTGTTTATTCTATACCATAAACTCCAAATCAGAATCGCCCGTAGGCAGCATTTATCCAAACTGAATTTTGAAAAAACCCAAATCATACAATCGAAAAAAGAAAACTCGAAGGTAGGCAAAGGAACCATCAACAATTTGTTCCAAATTTGCATTGCAAAAGAACAACCAAACAGATAATGAATAATGGATTCCTCATTATTGCAAGAGAAAACACAAAAGTGACTAACATTTACATACCTTTTTCTGAGAATTTCAACCGTATGTATGAACCCAATACAAGCTCTCCACACTAAATTTCTTACTTTGAGCGGAATCTTAAGATTCTAGAGTTTATTCCACCAACGACTATTATGGGAAGAATAATCTAGACACAAAAACTTATAACAGCTCTTAACAATGAACTCGACATGATACCCAAAGTGCCAAAACTAATCTGTTGGATTATTAGAAGACACGGGAACACCCAAAATATGTGCCTGGTCTTCTGTATTAAAAATGTCGACAATCACTTCTTTATCCCACCTTCTACCACCAATTCCAAAAAGAGAAGAAACCTTTGAATCTACACTTTTCAGGGGTAACACGGCAGTGGGACAACCCAATGGCCCATTTATAAGCCAAGGATCGAAATCAATGTTTAGATTATCTCCACTTCCCACTCTTCTCCTACAACCTCTTTGAAGCACATTTTGAGCTCCCAAAAATACTGCTCCAACCGAAACTTGGGTTCCAACCTTTTACATCACTTAGGAAACCATCATATTTTAAATGGTTTGCCTTAAATATTCTTGAGGCTATAGAGAATGATTTTGTAATGAAGCACCAAGCAAAGCGAGATTAAAGTCTCTAAGCGTCTTGACAGCCATACCACCAACCGACTTTGGAGCACAAAGTTTATCCCATGACATCCGTCTAATCCTAGAGATATTGTTACACCACCAAAAGGCATTAAAAAGTCATTCCAACTCATCACAAACGGTAATTTGCAGTAAAAAGACATTCATAGCATACGCCGGAATAGCCTAAAGCATAATTTTTAACAAAATTTTGTTACCGGTCCTTGAAAGGAGTTTAGAATGCTATGAATTCAGCATAGTCCAAACGTGATCTTTGATGAATTTTAAGACTTCACATTTTCTTCTACCAATCATAGATAGAATACATAAATGCCTACCCTGATTCAAGGTCTCCATTACCCCCAAGCATATAACAAATATCCCCTCTCAATAAACTATGCATATTGTTGCTAAAAAGAATGGAACTTTTGATAATTTACCACCTGACCTGAAACTCATATTCCTGGAGAACCTCTTGAAAAACTTGACTTTCATCCACAAAAGCCTGGAAATATAAATAATAGTCGTCAGTGAAGAACATATGAATAACAAAGGGAGTTGATGAGCCATTTTACAACCATGCTAGATATTCTGTCTTTCTTTACTTCTGATCAAAGCACTTAGGCCCTCAGCATAGATAATAAACATGTAAGGGGATAGACGATCCCCTTACCTTAAGCCTCTAGAAGGAATTATAGGACCTAACTTCTGACCTTCAATTATTATTTTATACTGAACAGAGGAGATGCAAATTAAAATCAAATCAACCCATTTTTTACAAAATCCAAACTTATAAAGAATAGACCTAATAAAACTCCATTCTAATCTATCATATTCCTTACTAATATCAATTTTTAAAGCCGACATACCATTGCGCCCTTGGGTTTTACATTTGAAAAAATGTGTGGCTTCAAAAGCGATTAAGATATTGTCTGAAATTAATCTTCCAGGAGAAAGCACTTTGGGAATCTGAAGTCATAGAATTCAATAGAGGCTTAATTTGTTACCGATAATCTTGGCAATAATCTTATAGATGACATTACATAAAGAAATTAGTTGAAGATCAGACATACAAATCAGATTCTCTTTCTTAGGAATTAGGACTATATTAGTATTATTCAAACCTAAAGACATACGACTGGACTAAAAAAAACTTTTTGTAAATTTTTTATCACATCGATCCCCACCAGAGACCAAAAAGTGTGAAAGAATCCCGGACTCATTCCATTCGGACCAAGTGCCTTGTCTGGGTGTATACTGAACACTGATGTATAAATTTCATCCTTAGAAACCTCTTCTAAAATAGTATTGTTTTGCTCAACAGTAATAACAAGCTCGATGTTGTCTAACACCTGAAAAGAAAATGAGTTAGAAGATTGAAAAAGATTTTTAAAATAATTTACCATAACTTCCCCCAATCTACTATCCCAATCATGCCAATTTCCATCTTCATTAAACAACTTGTCAATCCTATTACGACATTTCCTATTTGATGCAAAGGAATGAAAAACCTTTGTATTGGTGTATCTTGTTTTAAGCCAGCGAGCCTTCGATCTTTGTTTCCAATACAACTCCATTATACCCAATAATTGAAAATCTCCTCTTGCTTTTGTCTAAACTCCTCAATTCCCAATGCATCCCTCTGGCTATGTAGCAAACTTAACTCTTTATTAATTAGTTTCACCTTTTCCTTAGCATGAGCAATAAAATCATTCCCCAACCAGAGAACGCTTTACTGAACGATATAATTTTTCAAATTAAATCAGAAGAAGAGAAACAAATCTAAACCTTCCTCGATGATTTCATGACATTTGGGGCTTTAGAGCAAAACATTATCAAATTTGAAATTTTTTACCCAAACTCTTTTATTCTTTTACTGCAAAATCAGTGAGATCGAAAGGTGTTCAGTTAAGAATTTTTACCGGAGCGTGAGGAAATAAATCTAGCCATGAAGTGGAAAAAATTTCTCTATCAAGCTTCTCTTATACCCAAAACTTAGTATCGCTCCCCTTTTCCCACGTAATCGGATTGCCAAAGGTAACCAAGTTGATAAGGTTATTATCCTTAACCGTTTATTGAACTCCATTTAGAAGCCATTAGGGATGAGCAATACTTCCCCTCTTTTCAAAAACCATTAAAATATTATTGAAATCGCCCATAATACACTAAGAAAGATTCGAGTCTCTAGCAAGAATCCTATGAAAATTTCAAGACTCATGTCTAGGATTGCGCTCGGGATGTCCTTAAAACCTAGTAAATCTCCACTCTTCTTCAACACAATATTGAACCCTAACATCTATAAAATTACGATCACTTTTGAGAATTTGAACTTTAATATTGGATCTCTAAATAAGACCCAACCCACCATTTCTAGCAATATTTTCTACACTAAAATAACCAAAAGGCCCAAACTTCTTCTTAAGGCATCTAATCTAAAAAGCCTGATTTTTGTTTCAGAGATAAACACAAGTTCAATTTTATGATGTTTGACAAGATCTCTAAGAATGTCGATTGCTCATAGGTTGCCCATCTCACTGTAGTTTCAGACCAAAACACTCATGATGATGAACTCGAAGCAGCCATATGAAGACATTCGACAAAAAAATTTATCAATGAGACCAGACAAAGTAAATTTTTTCAATGAGACAAGAAGGACAAAACTTGTCAATGAGACAAGAAAAATAAGTCAACAATCATTAAATCCTAGAGACTAAACTATTTCGGTCCATAAGAAATATTTCCTTTAAACGACATTAATTTTGAATTTAAGCTTAGGAGTTTTTAAGAGTTACTTATGAGTTATTTTATAAGTCTATTAATAAGGATATATAGGATTTATGGTTTAGTTAATAGGATTCTCTGGTCAACAAACCAAGACCGATGGGTAACCAATCGAAAAACCAAAACGACGATCAAAGACAAAATCAAACTGAAACTGGAAAAGAAAAGGAACCCTGCAAATTCAAAATCAAACTAAAAAATTGTCTCTAATTTCTACTCGATTTGAGCCCCCAATCCTTAAACTGTGTGATCATTACCCATAACTAGGGGTGCCAATGAGCCGAACCAATACCAAACCTGACTTGGCTCAGCTCGAGAATGAAAAAGGTCCGGCTCGGCTTGGCTCAAGCTCGAAGCTCGTCGAGCTTGGATTTTCTAAGCACGGCTCGAGCTCGACACAAGTTCGGCTCGAGCTCGATTATTTTTGAGCCAGCTTGAGCTCGTTTGGTTTTTATATTTTGGAGCTTGTAATGGGCTAAAAAAAGACAGTAGACACATAATCAAAATAAAAAAAAATGAAATTAAAGTTTATAGTAAGCTTAAACCAAAATTGTCTTTTATGGCTTTATTACATACATGTGCAATTGTCCATAAGAAATGTAAAGTTTTAATTATTCAGAAAACAGTACTTTTCCTCATCAAGCTCAAAATTAAGATCAAAATGAATAATATAAGATGTCAAGCTCAAGAATATGTAATTCTGCTATTATTTAGTCAAAACATAAATTTTGCATATGCAGACCATCAGTCTTCTAATCCATATATACGAGGCTTATAAGGATAATCTTATTCCTATTAAGTAACCATAAGACAATTAATTAGTAGTAAAGGTTAACCATAATTTCTTCATTCTTAATTACAACACATCCAAAAAAACAAAAAATATTTAATTGTCAATTCAAATCCAATAGTCATACTCATAGCAACCACATCCCACAACAGATAATCATCTTTAGATATTAATCCATCTTCTTTATCATAAATCATTTAATACATTCTGGGTATAAATTCTTCATTTTTGCACACACTAAAATCAAATCAAAAGCTATGGAATGTAAATTTGAAATAGAATAATAAAGGGAGGGAATGAAGACTAACCTGCCATGATGAACTATGGACTGTGAATGCAACGGCGAAGGTGACGATGAAGGTGAAGGCGACGGAGGTGTGTTGTTTAGATTGTGGTTTAGAAGAGAAAGTGTGGCTTAGCTAGAGTAGAGAGGAGAGGAGACTGTTAGACAGGCGGTAGAAGAGTGGAACGATGATAAGTATGAGAGATTGGCTGAAGTAGGGTTTCTTTTTATTTTAATTTTTAAAAATAAATTTTTTTTATGCTTGGCCCAAGTTTAAAACGTGTTGGATTTGGATAAATTATGTATAGGTTAAAAAAATTGTTATAATTTATTAATGGACTTATAACTTATGACTCTTAATAAAATTTAAAAATTAAAATTATTGAAATATGTATATATATCTATATAATTAAGAATTGGTAAAAATCTATATTAAAAAATAATTGAGCTTGCTCAGGAGCTTTCGAGTCGAACCTAAGAAAGCTCGTGCTTTGACTCGTTAATCCTCGAGTCGATCTCGAACTCGAGCCAAGCCCAATCGGGCCGAGCTTTGGCCGAGCCAAACTCGAACTGTTTGCGAACTACACAAGCTCGTTGGCAGCTCTACCCACAAACATCTCAATCTTTTCTCAACTCTCTAAGAATTTATGAATTTTGAAGCTTCAAATTTAGCAAAAGAATTGAATAAGAACATAAAGAACTAAAAATTGTCAAAGAATCTTCCTAATTCCAACCCCTTCTAGAAATCTCTAAAGCACCTTATTGATTAATTTAAGAATACGTTTTTTTTTTTGGAAATCATCAATGGCTCGACGGCCAGCTCACTATCGGGTGCTTCTTAAGAGGCCACTCAAAATGCCCCTCAATCCATCATTCCTCTTTTTGTGGCCGTACCAGATAGGGTGGGTGCCACTGCCACACCTCCAATTGCTAATGAATCGACTAGGACAATGCATGCTAGCACATAAGGAACCCCGCTCAAAAAGGAATCGATGGTATCCTCTAAGAGAGTTAGCAGTGCCACTAAACAGGGGCAGGGGCCAAAGCGATTAAAGGTTGTACCAACTCCAACCACTAATAATGGGCCAGAAATGGTTCCTGTTATTCTGAAAGGTCCCATCATACATGTTCCTTCCACCCAAAAGGGGCCAACAGTGGGTCCTGCTATCCAAAAGAGGATGGTTTCTTCTGTTACTCAGAAAGGTCTCATGGTGCTGGAAGCTCCTGTCCAAAAGGCGCCAATAGTGTTTGGGCCTTCTATTCAGAATCCTACACCTCGATCTACGGTAGCTGGAACCAAAAGAGAGGGGAAGGTTCCAGCCATCGTTCCTTATTGGCATATTGTGGCAGCTCTAGATGATGAGATACCTCGATGGGCCTCACCTGGAGTATCCTATCATAGCTTGTAGCCTTTCCCAAATAGATTGGGTTCCGACCGAGAGTGCTTTGTATAATCGACAGTCTAACGAGGTGGTTATCGACCTTTTTGACAGCCGCGTTGCTCAGGTATCGTTCACCCTTTACCTCATGCTTCCTTTTGCCTTTGGTCAGGGCTTATGTGTCTTTTTTAGGAAGGCCTTATCTTCACACTCTAAGGTCACTTTGTGGTTGGAGACAGACATGAAGCGGATCGTTCAACTGGAACAGAACCTCTGAGTTGATTCCAGCATGAATAATGACTAAGCCCTCAAGAAGGCTGATCGGGACGTGTCCCAGAAGGAGGAAGATCTTTGTGTTCATTCTAGTTTGATTCTCTTTATGCCATACCTTTTGCCCTTCAACTAGCTAATATCTTCACCAAAGCCCAACATTATCCTCAGCTTTGCTTCCTTATTTCCAAACTCAGCCTTCTTAACATTTTCTAGGCCAATTATGTAACAATCATTTTCCCGTTTCAAATTAGCTTTCTCTCACCTTGGCTCATTCTTACGCCACACCCATTGCATCATCCAGCTTCTAGAAGATTTGTGCACTAGTCATCAATCTATATGCACAACCATGAGCCAATCATTAAGCGGAATAGGACACATTTTTATGCAATCGTTACTTTTTTGCTATTCCTTTCTTTTTCAAGCTTTTACTCACAAATGCTTGCTTTATCCTTAAGCTATATATAGTCACTTGTTTTCCTGTATTTTGAAATGAGAATCAAAGTAAGAATTTAATTCTTAAGCTCATTCAACTTTACAGGCTCAACTTGAGAATAATGCTTTTGAGTTATGATTTATACATGTTTTTTCATGTTGTTATTTAATTTCAATCCCCTTATAATAAAGGAAACATGCTAACTTAAAACTTTGAAATAATAATAAAATTAATATATAGTTTATAACAAATTTAAACGAAATTATGAGATTAAAGAGGAGAATACCTATAAAATGTGCCAAAGACAATTATTAAAAAAAAATTAGTGAGAATTCGTATCTTATCTATTTAAGTAATATAAAGTATAAGATTAAAGAGGGAATAAGAAAAGTAAAAGAAAAACTAACATTTCATAAAATTAATTGAAATGTATAATAGTAATTAAAAAAATAATCGATTCTGAAAGCTGAACTTTAACCAAGTCAAGCCCGATTAGTTTTCGAGCTACTTGATAAAATAAATTTGATAATAAGCATATATCTAACGATAAATAATCAAATTTATTTGGTTGTTGAAGAACCAAGTGAACATTAATGCACTCATAGTTAAAATTGTAGGAACAACATTCTTGTATTTTTGTTACTTTATCCTTTTTCCATTTTTCTTACTTGCTAAGGAACCCATTGATATGTTTATTAATGGTTTGGAATATATAGAGAATAACTTTGAGGACCCCATAAAAGTAGTCAGTTATCCCTTCTTATCTAAATTTAAGAAATCATTCCTAAAAAAACATCTTCTCCCAAATATTCTATAAAGGCAGTGTTACCTTGCATTATTTCCTACAAGGTTTAAACTTTCTTTTTAAATTGAATATTCCATTCTTCTCCTATTTTAAATCATAGTAAATATGAGGTTGAATATATTGAGGGTCACCTAAACTTTGACCCAAAAAAAATCAATTGACCTTTAAAAATTCTTATTAGCTAATTGAATTTACTTAATTCGACATAATTAATTCTTTATTCCTATATGGCAGGATCAGAAAATTTGGACGATTTAAACGTATATCACTTAAAATTTATGAGTCAAAATATCACTTTAAATAAATATAAACGGTTAATGAATCGTCTTAATGGTTTTTGGATCTAAGTTTAAAACCCTGATATGACTTTATATTTTGGGAGTTGGAGTAATTTGTTTCAAGGAGATATACATATACACACATATTCTTTCTCAAGTGGTGAATTATTCCTGGCTCAAATAAAAGAAAGTCTTTTTCCTGGAAAAAGGATGAGGATATAATATAATATAAGCAAAGCAATGACTAAAGATGGATTTTTTTTTATTATTATTAGAGGTTTTAAAGTTGAGATTTTGGACTAATAATGATCATAAAATTCGAGTAAATATGCAAATCGCTAATTTTTTTTAAACAAAACTTATTAAATTAAATCTGAAATTAATACATTATAAGGAAAAGAGGTAGGCATTATCATACTCCATGAACAGATGCAAAAACGACCGCCTTAGCTGAGCAATGAACTATAGAATTCGTTGAACGTTTGACAGAAGAGATTACCACGTAATATAACTCTTTGATGAAATTGACACATTCCTGAATCATATCGGCCAAATATGATAAATAATGAGCTGATTTATTAATGGCTTGAACAACCGAAATGCAATTCGATTGATTTATCACATTACTGCTTCCTGACAATTTGAGTCACGATAGTACTTTCCGAATCGCTATTACCTCTGTCATAATTGGTTCAGTACATTGAACTATAGTCTTGTTCTTTAAACGTTCATGCATCTACATTGCATTACAGGAAATCCAACGGAGACCACTTATCATAAATGAGGCTAAAGATGCAAGGAGGTTTCGAGCATTGCTATTACCATTGTTTTCATGAGAAAGACGATCAGTAAGTTGCGGGCTACACTAAAGGACATTAACTATAAGTGGATTATCCAATTCAATCCATGACAGTTTCATAAAAACACCACAATGAGAGTCTTAATTCTAAATTATTATTTAATTCTTTGACTATTTGAAAATTTATGCAAATCGCTACATATTTTTAGTAGTTAACATCAAAATTAGATTTTTTTTTTTTTTTTTTTTTTTAAATGCTTTAAATCTCCTTGAGATTTAGCCAAATACACTTATGTGCTCTTATGCATTGAAAAAATAATTTTAACGTATTGGTACCTTCAATCTAATTTCACTATAACACCATTCCATCAGTTTTTACATATGTTGTACGAAACCAAAACGAAAATGGAACAGAAACTGAATTGGATATCGAAAAACGTTATTTCTAAAAAAAAGTTAGATAGAGAAAGATAATAAAAATGGAAAAGAAACGGAAGTAGACACAACACGAAGAAGAGTTCCGTCCAACATAAGGTTTCTAGATATCATTAAAATTAAGCATATGCTTTATCCAGAACTATATGACAGAAACTGATAAATTGAGCATGGATTTCTAATATATACATACACCATTCAGCTGAATTTGCTCTTATATTTCTGCCATTTCAGACCATAAGAAGAAGCAGTAAAATCCTCAAATATTTACAAGCTGAACTCATTGGAAGCTGTGTTAAACAACACAGTGGATTATCATTTATCATCAAACTTCTGATTTACAAAGAAGTTGTTTCTTTGGGGTTGAACAAATCAGTATTCAGCACAAAACAGTAATTCTACAATATGCATAGGAAGAAGACATTGCACAAAACCTCACTCACTCAGCAGAGGGGCCATTTAGCTGCTCTCCTGAAATGTATTAGCCCGGGATAGAGCTGCTGGATTTGCTTCCAATATAGGACTCGCCTCTGTTACGCGGCCCTTTCCATCTGCTTTCGTCTCAAAACTTTTGAACACCGAACCTTGTGATATAGGAATCTTTTCTCCAGGTTTCGGACCTAATGTGCCCCATAAATGACTCTTTGAAGCCTCATTCGGCTCGTCAATTCTCAGTGTTTTTGGAACCAAAACGCAGTTTTCTGCTTGTTCCTCATCCGTGAGATTTGAATCTCTAGAATGCTTGCCTAGTTTCGGTGAGCCATTTCCTGAGCAGCAACTGGTGCTAGTAGAGGATGATGGCGAAGGACACGTATAAGATCCATTCGTGGGCATATTTCCAGCAGCATACACAGGCATACAACTCAAATATGAAGCTGGTACAAGTTGCACAGGAATGCTCGGGGGACAAAATCCTGGAACTGCTATCATTGGCGTAGGGCACCATTGAACTTGATTGGGATTATTGCCGCAAGACTGCCCACCAGGGTGCTGAGCTACTCCTGTGGAATTTGGACCACTCCAACCAGGGTTCCAGGGGAAAAGCCACGGGGGTATCGGATAACAGTGAGGATGCGGAACGTTGACCTCAGTTGAAGGTTTCGGCATATCAACCTGCTCCTTATATCTAACAGTTTCCGGTAACTCACTTCCTCGGGACCTGGTTGGAGCCATGAAGGATCCACATGAGGAAGGCTCATCTATATTATCTTGACTAGTGACTGAACTCATCTCAGCATATCTCTTTTGATCTCCTAGACTAAGCGCTTTGTCCGGTGCTTCAGGACCAAATTTTAGAACCATCCCGTTTTCTGGTGCTGCAGACCTCAAAGTGGTTCCAGATTCAGCAGATGACATAAGTTGGTGATTCTCTGAGTCTGAGTGTTCCATCCTGGTAATAGGCACCCCATCAGAAGATACTAACATCTGACGGAACTGTGAAGCTAAATGCTTATTCTTGCGGCGTCCAGCACCAATAGGAACATTCCGCATGGTTCCACCAGCAGTCCAATATCTCTGGCAATTTTTGCAGAAATGCCTCGGTTGGTTTACATTGTAATTGTTGAAGTAACAGAATTTCGTGTCTAGACTGTTACATCTTGGACATGGTAATATCTTATCAGGCTTTTTGAATTTCTCCTGGTCTGTGCTACTAGTTTCTACCTGGTCTTCACTGATCTTAGAATCTGCTCCTTCATTTGCTTCAATTGCGGTTCGGCTATCTTTATTGCCTTGAGCTGTAGCAGCAGACTTGACCAGCTCTCCTGAATTGTTTTCATCAAGACTGACAACTTCTTCTTTTGTAATCTCATTGCATCTGTTCTGAAATTTAAAATGGAAAAGTTTGAACTCATTTATATCAATCTTGAAATTGTAGAGAAACAAATGAAATAAATCCTAATAGCTCCAAGTCAACAACAACAATTAGCCAATGAATTGACAGAATTCATGTCCGCAAAGACATGAATCAAACACTAGAATGAATCATGAATCAAACACTCAAATATGTAGCTTACATATGAGAAAGATAATCTTTTTGATAGACTAATAAAATGTGAAACAAGATTGAAATTTAATCAGCTTTTAATTGCACAATTAGAAAAAAGAACTTGCGTTTGGGGAGATGATTTCTATGATCAGATAGAAAACAAAACTGAAAAACCACCAAAAATAACTCAAACTGTTTGCAGATCATTTATTTCACAATTTCATCAAAGACAGAAAAGATAAGAGCTCATTGAAATAAGAATTCAGAATACAAATACATACAAATTTTTCAACACAGAAAAAGAAAATATCATTAATTTGAACAGAACATTAAGCTTATATCATCATAACATTGAAAAGAAAAAGAGGTCTAGCAAGTGTTTGACAAATAGACAAAAAAGGAAAGATCAGAATAAACAAAGGGATGAAGAACTCAGGTCTATAGTACCTTATTCTTAAAGATAAAGCCCAAAGCGATGAGTTTTGACATTTTCATATCAGTTTTAGGTAACCAACAAACAAAGACCCATTCACATTAGTTTCAGATATATTTAGAAACAAAAGATGAAGCAATAAGAAACCAAAAACCCAGAAAAATTTCAAGATCAAGAATCAAGATTGAGCAGCTATAGAGAAATATTAAGAAGGCATAAAATTGAAAAGCAGATATACATACCTTGGATGGTCGTTGAGCAGGAATGGGGAAATCAGGAACAGAAATATTGCGGCCAAAGAGCTTGATAGCTGGATCTTTGACACTCATTTTTTAATCAGAAAAAGAGGTGCGAAGTGTTGAAAATAAAAGCAGCAAGAAGACCCATACAAATAGCAAAAAGGGAACGTCAAAAAGACTGCAAAGATAGAAATTTTAGAGGAAAGAGAGAACCTTTTTCAAACTTTACAAAGCAATTCTCTCTCTAAAAAGTAAAAACCCATAAAATAAAACCCTCTCTTAAGTAAAAGTCTCCCAGGAAAAGTCCCTGATAAGATGATAAAGTATAAAGAACGTGAAGGATCAGACTCTTTTTGTCTTTTTATTTTTCTTTTTCTTTTCTACTTTTTCACTTTCTTTTTTTCTTTCAAATCAAACAATATACTGTCTAAGGTCCTTTATTTTACCTACTGTTTGTTGCTGTTGATATTTACTATTGACTGCTGCTTCGTTGTTGCTGTTAGTTGTTTGTTGTTGATGATAGACGATACATCTTAATTTTTTCAGTAAAAAAAAGCAGTTGTTTCGGAATAGGCAAAAAAAAAAAAAAAAAAAGACACTATATCTATTTTCTCTACAAAGCACAAATTTATCCATAATTTACCTCCTAACATTGCTAAGCATATCAATTTTATCTCTATCAAACATAAAATTTAAATAGATTAATTTGATAAATTTTTTACTCTTTCAAACGATATATTGGAGCAATTTCATGTATTTTAACAAATTATGTTTCATTATTTTGACAATTCATTTATATACTCTTCAAAAAAAAAACAATTCATTTATATATATTTTAATACTAATACTATAAATATTTTCGACAACTTCCTACCAAAAAAATAAATATTTACGACAATTTTTTTATAATCAACTTATATCTTATATCTGATATAAATGTTAACACTTTGATAGATTATAACTGTATTATAGATCGGATAAATATTTAAATATTATTTATATTTAAAATGTTTGATGTATAATAGTTAAATAACGAATTAATTAATAATAAATTATTAATTTATTTAGATTTTTTTTTATTTTTTTTTTGGTAAGAAGGGAAGAAAAAAAAACAAACAAACAAAAACCTAACCCGGGATCAGTCTAGGAAGACTGACCCCAATCCTATCCTCAAGAAGAGAAGGTAACAGAAAAGAAGGAGGAACGGAAAGGGTAGAAACACCTAACATCCCCCCATGCCCAGCAGCTGCCAAGCGATCCGCCACGCGGTTTTGCTCCCTATAAATATGGGAGAAGGTAAGAGAATCGAAGGCAGGACGAAGCCTCAAGATGGCTTTAATGAGATTCTGACTCTTAAGACAAACAGCCTGTCTATCCGAAATCCTGTTGATAGCCTCCAAATTGTCAGAATCCACCGAAAGTCTTTTAACACCCATGCGAATGGCGAGTTTAATGCCAGACAAGATCCCCCAGAGCTCTGCAGTAAAGGAGGAGCCCGTACCTAAGTTATGGGTAAACCCAGCCAGCCAGGCGCCACCAGCATCCCGAAGAACTCCACCAGCAGCAATTCTGCCATTACTAAGGTAGGAGCCATCCGTATTCAACTTGACAACCCCTTCCCTGGGCTTCCTCCAACCAACTAACTGGACCTCTTTAACCGGGGAGGGGTGAACCAGGGCTCTCCTTCAAAACTCTTTGTAATAACAGAGAGTTTTTTCGAGAAGTAAAACCGGAGGTCAGGAATAAAGACAGTCTTCTCAGCAAATAACTCTTCATTCCTCCATTTCCACATTTGGTGACAAATAATAGCGAAGGGAATAGCCCCGTGCTCCATACTGGCCAACAAATTCCCATTAACGCCTTCAGAGAACCAGTCAATATCAGAGAACCCCATAAAGGAAGGAAGGGCGTGGTGAGGAAGGACCCCTTCCCAAACCTTTCTACTATTCGGGCAATCCCTCAAAGCATTGCACAAGGTTTCCACATGGCCGCTGCATCTGCTACAGGCACCAGATACAGCCAAGTGCCTTCTGTGTCTATCTGCATTCGTGAGGAGCCTGTCTTTGACTCCCAGCCATAGGAAACTCTTAATGCGGTAGGGGACTTTGAGGGCCCAAATGGACTTCCAAATTTCCAAAGGAGGATCAGCCCTATTAGGGGTAAAAGCTTCATAGGCCGATTTGCAAGAATAAGAACCATTATTAGTCAAGGCCCAGCAGTGTCTGTCCTTATCCTCCTCCTGATTACTAATCTTCACACCTCTAATATTAAGGAGGGTCTCCAGGCTAAGAAAGGAGTCGAACTTAGACCAGATCCAGTCTCCCTCCGAGTCCACCACATCAGCAATTCTCCAGGAGAGGAGATCATTCGGCGGAGGGCGATGCACACCTCAATCAACGGTTTGTCACCAATCCAGGTGTCATACCAGAAACTAATGGATCTCTCATTACCCACCTCCAAGCCAATCCCCGTACAGAACTCAGCAAAAACAGCACTAAGCCCTTTCCAGAGGAAGGAACAGCTGACAACCCTCTCCTTCGGGCCACCAAAGATTCTATCTTTCCTATACTTGCCGTACAGAAGACGAACCCAAAGGGAGGAGGGGGATTGCCACATTCTCCAAAGAAGCTTCATTAACAGGACTTTATTATTGTCCTTAGCTTGCCTTATACCAAGATCCCCCCTGCTCTTAGGCTGGCAGGCTTCCTTTTTTTTTATTAAATATGAGTAAAATTGATATTATTAGAAATACTAAAAGCAATTAATACCATTTGGTAGGTTAATCTTATCCCAATACATCTTCACAATCCCACCTGATTGGTAAAAATACTGTAGATAATGATAAAGTAAAATAATACTCTTTTAATTTTATTAATAAGACATAAATGTTACTTGGATAAATTTACACGTATACCCTTACATATAAAATAGATCTAATTATAGGCCCTGTTTGGGAATTAGCTGTTAGCTGATTACATTAGCTGTTAGCTGATTACATTAACTGATTTGACAAGTTGTTTATGTAGACATGTTTGGTAAAAATTAGCTGATTGATAATAGCGGTTTGTGCAAAAAGACGAATAAGGGCATTAATTTTGGCGCAGGAGAAGAGGGAGTCTATCTATTAGGGTTAAAGAAGTCCATTAATTTTAATATTGCAAAACGCTAATTGAAAAAGCTCTTAAAAGGAGCTTTTTCTAAATTAGCGTTTTCATCCCAAACCTCTCTCTCAAACCTCTCTCCACCAAACACTCCAATCAGCGATTTCGGTGGTCAAACCTCTAAAATTGGTCAAAACCGCTCTTTTTATCCCAAAACGCTCTTTACCAAACAGGACCATAGTCTAATAAATACTCATTTATTTCTACAAATGAGTCTACATTGCTACAATTTATAGGTTATACTGTTATATGTCTTGATTTTTATAAAAGAAGAAAAAACTAAAAGAATTGCCTTGACCTTTACAAAAAGTTAAACCAAATTTTCTTCTTTATTTTCTATGAAATAAGGAAATTATACATACTCATAAAAAAAAAAGAAAAGAAAATTGAAAATGGAGCAAATTTATTGAATCCTACTGGCAATAAAAGGTGTGACTTGTCCAATTAATATTATTAATTGTCATTTAAATTTGAGCATATGTCAGAATTAAATATTTAAAAAAATAACAGGTGTCTATGTACTTTTTTTCCTTTTTATAATGATATAGAGAACAATAAATGAATGCAAGTTGTCCCCATTTGGTGGTAGTATACTAATACTTCCTTCCCTCCCATTTTATGATATCTAGGCATCTTAATTATCCACTTTGTATATGATATGAATATGAGATTTGGTGCCAGCTGGCATCTGACTCACCCTTAGTTACCACAATTTTTTAATAGTGGCTATGGATGGAGGGTGATGATGTAACAAAGACAAAAGCACAAAAGTGAAAAAGGACAATGCCTTTGTGGGGCCCTTTCAGAGAAAAGGAAGCAGATTTTGATTTTCCTTTTTCCTTTTTTTCTTCTTTTTTACAGAGAGAAGGGGAGGGGGGGCCTACTTTTTACGCCGCCTTCAATGTCTTTTGCCAGTTTGCTCCACCTTTTGGCCTCATAGATAGGCCCCACTTTTTTCACTTTTTATATTTACTTTTTTTTTTCATTTAAAGCTATATCGAAAAAGCAAAAAATTACTTGAATTTCTATAATAGTAGTAATTAAATAGAGTAAAGGGTCACCATGCAATGGATATGTGGTTTTCCTCTTTTGAATGGAAAGGAAATGATATTTACTCTTGTTACATTTGGATAGAAAAAGTTAGGATATACTGTAATAGATAGAATTGAAAAAGATGATTAATATAATCCTATTTAGGATTCTTAATTAGTTTTTATCTATTTATTTGTTTATAGGGTTTTATTAGTAATCTTCTTCAATTCTATCTATTCTATCTTAATTTTTTCTATCCAAATAGCATTATCGGAAGGAAAAAGCATTTCAATCCCTTTCTTTTTTATTGATTTCAAGCCATATGAAAGCCTTAATACATCATTTACCTGAACTTGTACAAAAAGCTTGATTGATCTCCTGAACTTATATAAAATGTTCAGTTAGCCCCCTAAACTTGTGTAAAATGTAATTAATTGATTACTCAGATGTAAAAAAGTAAGTTAAATGCAGAAAAAGTATTGCACTCGTTAAAAAAAAACAATCAAGATCGAGGTATTACGGTTGTAATATTAGAGAATACAAAGTTTATAGTTGAACAAGTAATAACTTCATTTTTACTTTATTCTTGAATTATGTATTAACATTCTGTTAGCGATACTTTCGAAATATGTTAATTTCAACCTTGTCACGTGTGGTTAGGGTGCGGGCGTGCCAGAGAAATTATTTCTCAATTATTAAAGTTGGTTAAGTTTATGGATTTGCGCGCCAAAACTTAAATTCTAAACGAAACGATTGGCGAGGGACGCAAGGATTGAAAAAGTCCTTCTTGGGTCTCTAGCGCCGTTATAGAAACTTTGCTAGATAAATTGTTTTATTTAAGCTAATGTGAATAAATTGAAGACGTGAAAAATAAAGAAATTGAAAGATGCGAAATTGACACAAGATTTAGTGAAAATTGGTATTTTATTGATGAATAAGTGTTTGGAACATGCAATCGGAAATGAATTACAACTGAAAATTTTCTATATTAAACGTATAGACAATCAATTGAACTAAGAAAAGACAAATCAATATAAAGAATTGAGATGCAATTAAAATAAATTGGAATTCAACAACAAACTCGGAGCCACAATAGCTATCTCGGATTGATGTTGAATTTTAGTGTCGGTGCGAGGTCCTTGGAGAGCTGCAACCGGTCGGGCCCGTACGGTATATGATCTTGGCAATGGCAAAACGTTGGTAGGCAAATGGGGCAGATTTAACCTTCAACTTCGGGAGGCTCGTTTGGATGCTTAAGAACACGGAATTGGACGAGTAAATAGGCTAAATTTAACTTCAGGAGGTCAGGAACAAACTTCTATAAGGGATCGAAAGCTAAAACGGATGCTAAGTGGACGAAATTGGGAGTTGAAAATAACTGGACGAATCTGGAAAATTCTGGAAACAGAATGTCTAAAAGAATTTGGGCTGGAAAGATCGGCTTGTAACTAGAGTTTCTGGGCACGGAATTGGGCAAATAAATACACTAGATCGAACTTCAGGACGTTAGGAACAACTTTGTCGAAGGGATCGAAACCAAAAAATGACTTTAAATGGACAGAATTGAGCCTTGAAAAATGATGGACGAATCTGGAAAATTACTTTAGAAAGGAAATTCTAATTGAAAACTTGAGCAGAGTAATGACTTAAAAACACTAATTTGAGTCGAGAAACTTGAAAAGAGGCTTTGGAACTTGAATTGAAGCTAAAGGAAGCTAAATGAGGGATTAAAACTAAGAAAAATGAAGAACGAAAAGAAGAACTTAGAAGAACTTGAAGAACTAGGAGCTAAGAGCTAAAAACTAAAAAGAGAGCATTGAGAGTAACCTTTAGAGAGGGGTTTTGTTGTGTGTTGAGTGTGTGTTTTAGTGTAGGGGAGGGGGTCTATTTATAGTTTTTTTTAGTGGAATTTTGGTAATTATTGAGTGGTATTTGGGTATTTTGGTCTTTTCATCATCAACTAACTCAACTAACTCCAACTAACTCTAACCAACTAACTTAACTTCCTCAACTGCCGTTGACTGCTTTCGGAAGAGACGATACGCCCCGCGTATGTCCTACTACGCCCTGCGTGTTGGGGCTCCTGGGCTTTGTGCATTTCATTGATGATTTTTACGCGTGGCGTCTCTGGTGTCATGTCCCGCGTAAAGGAGTACGCCCTGCGTATTGGCGGATACGCCCTGCGTATCCGTGCTTCTGATCTTGGAACGCTCTGCGAATGCGTCTTACGCATGACGTATTGGCAAGTACGTCCCGCGTAATAAAGTACGCCCCGCGTAAAGTGAAGGACGCGCTGCGTATTTGAGTCTCTGACGTTTGATTTCTCCGGACGCCTTGTTTACGCGCTGCGTATGGAGGACACGCCCCGCGTGGTGCCGGACTCTCTCGTGGGTTGAAGGTTAGTTTACACGTGTATTATTTTCTAGAAAATATAAACTATATCCTAAAAACATGACCCAAGCATTTTATATACATAAAAATAATTATTTTATTTTTTGGGCCAACAATTGCCCCCTCTTTTGTGCATAAATGAATTAGTAACAATAAAATTTATGTACAAAAGAAGTTTTATTAAATACTTTTTTCTTTTTTAAGATAATAGAGAAAAGAATCCTGCAGGATTTTTAGAATTTGAATTCCTTGGAACTCTCTATCTTAATCAATCTACAACTCTTCTTTCTTTTTGATACTTTTGTTTCTGCCATTTTCTTTTCCCCAAGCTCAAGAACACTCAGAATCAAGCTCTCAGTCTCTCAAGCATGGGTATGCAAACTATTTTTCTTCTTTATTTTCTTTCTTTTTGATTTTTTTTTTTTTTGCTTTTGTGTGTGTAGAATCACATTTTATGAGAAAATAAATTGAATTGGAATAAAACATAAGAATTTTAGAGCTATTACGTGGGGATGGAATTGTATTGCTGAAGTTTTGCATCTGTCTGTCACAGCTGCGGACTCATATTCTGACACCATTCGCGCTGATTCTCGCCTAGGCATAACCCTTGGCTTGCAAGAGGTAATTTTTGTAATTTCATGATCATGTATTTGAAGGTAGCATCCATAGGCTTTGATTGATTGTGTCTGTACTTCCAATTTCAGGACAGTGTCTTTACTATTAGCCCTGTTGCTATGAATAACTCGCCTTTGCCCCCTTATCCCATGAGTACCGCTGCCGAATTAGCCCTTCATAGGGAAACTTATCAATTCCCTGCGAATAAGAAAGGTCTAGTATTCCCTCGTTGTTACACTGGGTGGAATGACCTTGTAGATCGTTTAGAATTGAGGTATGCAAGTGTCTGGGACCAGGTTGGCATCAGGGATTTTGTTTGTTTGACTCGTCATGAAATTACTCCTTGTGTGAATGTGCTTGAAGGAGTTTTGAATTATTGGTCACCGACATGCAACTCATTGATTCTCCCGCTGGGTCCTATGTCTATCACTTTACGTGATGTGGTTGCTTTGACGGGGTTGCCTATTATTGGAGAGGAAGTCCCAAGTTGTGTCGATACACACGCATTCCCTGGAGTGCAAGCCATCTTATCTAAAGAGGCTGGGACGTATGTCCAAATAATTAAGAAGAAATTGGATAAAGCGGAGTTGGATGATGAGGATCATGTGCATTTCCTGTGGATGATGCTTAGCAATTACATTTTTGAACCGTTGGGTCTTAGGCCTACCGCTGAAATATTGATTATTGCTAAGGCTTTGGCCTCAGGCCGTCGTTTAGCTCTTGGCACCATGTTGTTAGCTTCAACCTTCCACCGCCTAGCTCTTACGGTTGAGGGCAGACCATTTGTAAAACCTCGGGGTGGCTTGTGGTTGTTACAACTGTGGGTTTTTATCTACTTCCCTCATTTGGCTACTGTTTCATCAGTGGGGGTTTCAGATCATCTTGGTGTAGACCTTTGCTACAGCTCTTCGAGTTTGGCCGTTGGTGTGGTTGTGAGATTTCTTCGTACTTTAGTGCCATCCACTCACAATGAGTTGTTTCTCTTTTGGAATAAGAGTAATTCATGTCTACCATCCTGGGCGCTTTCTTACTTGTCTGTTGCCCCCCATGAAGGTACTGAATGGTGGATGACGGTGTGTGCAACACGTCGGTTACACCATGGGGTGAACCGAACTAGAACCTCGAGATCTTCAAATCCTGGTCTGACTTTGTATGCACCTTGTCTTTGGGCACGTCAATTAGGATTTGTCCAAGCTATTCCAGGGCCACTCCCATTTCCTACTTCTTCTCAGCGGTATGGAGCTTGTGACGAAGATATAGCCGCTGCGGTTCTAGACGCGGGATATGATCAGGGACCACTTCTGCTTGGATCGGATCGACCTTCGTTTGATGCTTGGTGGGATACCGACAAAGCGAGCAACAGACAATATATGGCAGAGTTAGAGGCCTACAGTAAGAAGTTTAATGCTTGGATCGGATCGACCTTCGTTTGATGCTTTCTTACTTGTCGAGTTAGATCAAATATGGCAGAGTTAGAGGCCTACAGTAAGAAGTTTAATGCTCTGGTTGATGCTGAAGAAGCGGATAGGCAACGATTAGCCAAAATTGCAGCTGTAGAGGAGCAGCTTGCGGCATTGGAGAAGGTGGTGGCTGAAGCTCGAGTGTTTAAGGAAGATATGGTTAGAGCTAGCTCCGGGTTTAGGGCTTGTTTCCCGCGGGATGGAGGAAGAGTTGGGCCGTGAGAAAGATCGATTGGCCAATCATTATGATGAGATGTTGGCATGGAACCGACAAAGCGAGCAACACAAAGAGGCTGCCTCCAAACTTTGTGAATCTTGGGCGAAATACCCAAAGCCTGATTTTTGTTTGTTTCCGTGAGGTACGTTCACGGGTTGCCCGTACTCTTCGTCTTTGTTTTGAGTTTGTATGCTCATTCTTTCATTTATTTATTTGTGTAGCACAAATGGACATTGTTTTGTGAGTTGATTGCCGTTTGAACATTTGTTAAGTCATCTATTTTTGGCCATGGCACCCTTATTCTTTTATTGATGAACATTTATAGCACTTGCAAAGACAATATATAAATGTCCAGAAAAATTGTAAATGCCCAGAAAAAGAGTGCATACGCCCTGCGTGTACCTGGTTACGCCCCGCGTATTTGTGCTCCTGATCCTGAAACGCTTTCTCGATGATGAATACGCGTGGCGTCTTTGATTTTACGCCCCGCGTATTCTCGCTCCTGGAGTACATCTTCTATGCGCGTCTAGTACACGTCCTGCGTCTTTGGGGCACGCCCCGCGTATGAGAATGTACGCCCCGCGTATTGTCAAACACGCCCTGCGTGTTGGTGCTCCTGAACCTGAAACGTCTTATTGATGCATTTTACGCGTGGCGTCTGTGGTGTGCGCCGCGCGTAGTTGAGCCTCTTCTACGTCTCGCGGGCTGGCTGCTACATTAATTATGTCCCATATACTTTGGAAATATTTCTTCAAGTATTTGCCGTTAATGTATCTCCTGTGTGGTTCTCCGCCCAAGCTCTTTAACCAATACGCGTTCCCAGGAAGCACCTTGTGGATTTGAAATGGTCCTTCCCAGTTGGGCGACCACTTCCCAAGCTCACGGTCCTTCGTCCCGATTGGTAGAATTAGCTTCCACACTAGCTCGCCTTCTCTGAAGTTTTTCTTTTTTACTTTCTTGTTGTACACATCTTCGACTTTCTTTTTCTGGATCATCATGCAATCGAGCGCTTTTTGTCTTTCATAATCCAAGTCTTCGAGTTCCATAGTCATGGCTTGCACATAATTATCCGGCTCTAAATCATGTTGACGCATCACTCGGAGTGAAGGAACGATGACTTCCAATGGTATTACAGCATCATGGCCAAAGGTTAGGAAAAATGGACTTACTCCAGTCGCCCGCGTCTTAGATGTTCGCATAGCCCACAGTGTTTCTGAGAGAACTTTGTGCCATTCTCTAGGATTGTCTTCTAGCATCTTTTCCAAGATTTGAATTAGAATTTTGTTAGATGCTTTGGCTTGACCATTTGCTTGTGCGTAAAACGGAGTGGAATGTATCAATTTAATTCCGTACTCTTCTACGAACTCGTTCATATCTTCGCCTGTGAACATGGTCCCTTGATCCGTGGTGATGGATTCTGGGATTCCGAATCTATGAATCAAGTTCTCTTTGATGAATTGGATCACTTGTGTTTGGCCGACTTGCTTCATTGGTGCTGCTTCTACCCACTTAGAAAAGTAATTTGTGGCAACTATGATGAAACAATGACCTTTTGATGAAGCTGGGAATATTTTCCCTATTAGATCAATAGCCCATCCTCTAAAAGGCCACGGCTTCACCACTGAGTGTAATTCTTCTGAAGGGACTCGTTGGATTTGGCCATACAGTTGACACTTCTTGCAACCCTTCGCATACGTGATGCAATCGCGTAGGATCGTTGGCCAGAAGTACCCATGGCGATCGATAAGCCACCGCATTCTCCTTCCGGACTGGTGAGCTCCGCATATGCCTTCATGGACTTGCTTCATGACTTCCATTGCTTTTGGGAAGCCGAGACATTTGAGTAGCATTCCATCATAGCTCTTACGGTACAAATCACCTGCCATCAACATGTAATTTCGAGATTGAATGCTCAATGAATATTTTACTTTTTTGGATGGGTCATTGAGGTAGTCGGTAAATGGTTTCCTCCAATCCTGAGCTAAGTTGATGTCGGTGTCGAACGATTCAAACTGGACACCTCTGTCTGCCACGGACGGATGACCTTGTGTTTTGATGATGATGACTTTGTATGCTGTTTCTTTGGAGATTTTCATTCCAAAAGCGATTTGGGCTAACTCGTCAGCTTCCCAATTGTCATTTCTTGGAATATGCTCCAAACTGACCTCATCAAACATTTCCAGAAGTTGAATTGCAAACGCGAAATAAGGTAGCAAAGATAAACTTGAGCATTTGTATTCTCCTGTTAGGTGCCGGATGACCAGTTGTGAATCACCAAAAATCTTGACCTCTTTAGCCCCTAGGTCGATTAAGATTTCCAAGCCAATGATCAAAGCTTCATACTCAGCTTGATTGTTCGTGCATTAGAAATCCAAGTTTACGGCTAGTATCGTCTTAGTCCCGGATGGGGCTGTGATGATCATTCCTGCTCCGTTGGAACTGTCTGTGCTCGAACCATTGAACTTTAACTGCCACGGCTCTTTATGTGTCAGATAGATTGGAAGTTTCTCCTCTTCGGGATATTGGAAACTGGTTGGGTGATCGGCTACAAAATCTGCAATTGCTTTCCCTTTTATCGAGGATTGCGGGAGATACACCAAAGTGAACTCGGCCAATGCTAGTGACCATTTTCCTATTCTTCCTGAGAGGATAGGCTGGTTTAGCATGTATTTGATCAAGTCGGTGCTAGCAATCACATAAACTCTCGCTTTGAGCAAGTAATGCCTCAACTTCGTGCAAGCAAAATAGAGGGCTAAGCACGTCTTCTCAACTGGGTTGTACCTCATTTCTGCCGATAGCAATGTTCGGCTTAGATAGTAGATGGCTTGTTCATGACGGTTTGCATTATTTTGGGCAAGCAAGCATCCAATTGACTCGTCGGTTGCTGATATATAGAGCTTGAGTGGAGCACCCTCCCTTGGTGGCATCAACACAGGTGGGTTGCTCAAGTAAGTTTTGATCTCTTCGAACGCCGCTTGATGCTTGTCGTTCCACTTGAAGCTTTCTTCGTCTTTGAGTCTTAACAGATCTGAGAATGCTCTGGATTTTCCAGCCAAGTTTGATATGAATCGTCTCATGTAGTTTACTTGGCCCAAGAACCGCTGCAACTCCTTCTTGTTTTTCGGATGTTGTGCTTCTTTGATTGCTTTTGCCTTATTTTCGTCAATCTCGATCCCTCTTTGATGGACTAAAAATCTGAGGAAGTTTCCTGCTTTGACCCCGAAGGCGCACTTTAGAGGATTGAGTTTCAAATTGTACTTACGCATCCGCTCGAAGCTCTTCCTCAAATGGCCAACGTGTTCTGCCTCTCGTTTGGATTTGACAACGATGTCGTCTACGTATATTTCCATGGAGGTGCCGAGTAAATCGTGAAAAATGGCATTCATTGCTCTTTGGTATGTGGCGCCGGCATTTTTCAAACCGAATGGCATGACGACCCATTCGAACGTACCAATTGACCCCGGGCATCGAAATGCCGTTTTTGCAATGTCTTCTTCGGCAATGGGGATTTGGTTATATCCCGCATAGCAATCGCAAAGAGATATTAATTCATTTTTGGACACAACATCTACTAGCATATCGGCAATAGGCATCACATAGATGTCTTTTGGCGTAGCTAGATTTAGATCGCGGAAATCTACGCATACGCGTAATTTACTGTTCTTTTTTACTACAGGCACGACGTTAGATAGCCATACCGCGTACTTTGCTAGTCTAATGAATTTAGCCTTGAACAGCTTTTCTATTTCTTCCTTCACCTTGCCTTCAACCTCTTTGCTCATCCTTCTTGTTGGTTGTTTGAAGGGTTTGAACTCCGGTTTGATTGGCAATCTATGTTCCACTACGTCTTTGCTCAACCCGGGCATTTCGTCGTAATTCCAAACGAAATAGTATTTGAACTCCCGAAGCAAAACGATGATGGCTTCCTTTAACGTTGGGTGTAGTAAGCTAGTGACGAACGTAACCCGAGGTTCCTCTTCTGTCCCTAGGTTCACTTCATCTAGAGGGTCGACTGCCATGGAACCTTCATCTTCTAACTTCGGGTTCGCCCTTTTCAGATCTTGTAATTGGATTTCTTCTCCTTGAGGATCTAGTTCTGCTATTCCTTTGGGTGCTTCGATTTCTGAGACCCTCATGTCGTCCTCCTGGTATAGTTTCTCTGCTAGTTGTTGTGCATTCAGTTTTGATATAGCGGTTGAAGCCACCGCTTCTTTTCCGGATATTGTCTTAATCATGGAATCTCTTTAATTATCGGTTCATCACGGAATGGCCTTCGACGGGGCACGATTGCCGTTGGCCTTAGGATATTCTTAATCTCTTCGCCACATGATTGCTCTTTGTAATTGGATCCCACTCGGATTGGGCCTACAGATTCCTCGTAGAGTCTAGCCTCGACCACATCTGAGTAGGTTTCGAATGGTTTCTCGTTTGCCCGAATGACTTCCACCTCGTCTCCCTTCCAGAATAGAAGAAGTTGGTGCAAAGACGAAGGGATGCATGAGTTGGAGTGAATCCAATCTTTCCCTAACAGTGCCTGATAGCTCGCGGTTGAATTTACCACGAAGAAAGTGGCCATGGTGGTGTGAGAGCCAACGGTGAGTTCTAATGGTAGGACGCCGTATGTCTTTGCAATTTCTCCGGTGAAGGCTGAAACTGACACCTCTGATGAGATTATATCTTCCTCTGATTTCCCTAAGGCTAGGACCATCTTCATAGGCATGATGTTAACGGCTGATCCATTGTCGATGAGCACTCTGGAGATTGGTTTGCCATCTACATGAGCCTTGACGTATAGAAGTTTGATATGGCGAGTCATCCTTGGAATGGGCTTGTCAAAGTAAACCCTCTTCATGCCCTCTTCACCCGGTGCCTTCGGTGCTGCGTCTTTTTGCTCCTTGTACTCAGGCTTGGGGAATTCTTTCTTGATGTCTTCACTTCTAAAATCCGAAGGTAAGATTAAAGAGGTAGCTGCACAATCTACCCGTATGATGAAATCTCCAACCCGGATCTGGAGGTTCCTCTCTTGGTTTTTTCCTCCTCTTTTCGCATCGTTGGAGTTGACGCTGGATGACTCCTTTTGACTATTTCTCTTTTCTGCCTCTCTTTTCCTTAATCTTCTCTTTGCATTCCTGGAGAGAGGCCTTGGGAATTTCTTGTGGCTATTCAATTTCCATTGATCGATGGGGGACGTACTCGAATGTGTCACGAAACGTGGCCATTGTTGTTGCACGTCTCTTTTCTTTGCGTTTTGCGACTGCTTTGAGCTGTCCTCCAACTTAGATGGCGTCGCTTTTGGTACCCATATCTGTCGGGTTCTCATGTCGCCCTGTTGCTTTCCTTTGCCCCCCCACACTAGTGAAGTGGCATTGATCATATTGGCTACCGGGAATGGGTCCTCGTCGATCAGCATGCTTTCCTTCTTTTCCGGGAATTAGAGTATCCCACGGTTAATCCTATCCTGCACGGCGTTTCTAAAACCAAAACATGCTTGAGTGTTGTGGCTCCAGTTGTCGTGATACTTACAGTAGTTTCGTTCGTGTATTTCTTCTTTGGATGGGATCACATGTCTAGGAGGCAATGTGATGAACTGCTCCTTTAGCAGGTAGTCGAAGATCTCTTCCGTCTTCGAGACGTCAAACGTATATTGGGTGGTTGGGATCCTTTTAACTACCTCTGGTGCTTTGGGATTTTTTACCAACACGGGACATGTTCGAGATCCGGTGTTCGTTAAGTCGGCAATGGCTACCTCATGCGTTTGTACCTCCCCTTGGTAGCTTCCCACAAAGTTCTTCTTGCGTCGATGATCTTCCCTCATCAACTCCTCGTACTCTGAAACCTTGGCCACTAACTCGTAGTAGTCGCGGAAATCTATCCCCTGAAATTTCTTCCGGTTTTCGAATTCCAATCCACGTTGGGCAATCTTCACGAACTCGACCTCGGGGATGTTGATTCGACAACGATGTCGCATCTTTTTGAATCGGTTGATAAAATTTTCAACCAGTTCTCCATGTCGTTGCGTCATTCGAGACAGTTTCGCAACACAGATCTCGGGCTCTGTTCGATAGAACTGGTTGTGGAACAGTCTTTCCATTTGTTCCCATCCATGAATGGATCCGGATGGTAAGGTGGTGTACCAAGAGAAAGCTGGTCCCGTTAGTGAACCTGGGAATAGCCGCAAGCGTATCATGTCGAAGTTTGTGTCCATGCTCAAACCGCTGCACTGGAAGGTGAAGCGTGCCACGTGCTCCACAGTGGATTGCCCTTCTTCTCCTGAAAATAAAGCGAAATCAGGTACTCTAAAATTGTGGGGTAAAGGGTATAGCTGATCATAGTGCCGTGGATAGGATTTCTGGAACTCGGATCGGTATACTTCCCTTACGGTTGGCCCATAGATCTCTTGGACGATGTTTCTTATGCGTTGGGCCTCTCCCAAGTTGTTGGTGGGCTCCATGCATGCGTGCATCGTCCATTGTGGGTGAAAGTTGGTTTGTCTCACATTGCCCCCCGCATTACAAGCACAGCTTTCCTCGTAATGCTCGGCATGGTTACTAGGTCCGGTATGAGATCTAAACTGTTGTTGAGGTGGCGGGACTTGAATAGGTTCTGGGCTGATCCTATCACCGCGCTCATTGAACCTGAGATTCTCTTCTCGAGCTGGTGGCGGGGTATACTTTTCCCCAGCTCCTGATGTCGGTGTTTTCTTTCCACCGTCTACCGGTCCTTGAGATGTCGACCTTTGTGTGAACAGCTCGGTGCACTTTTCCGGGATTTTGCTGATCTCTCCGGTTAAATCAACGATCCTTTCCTCGAGAGCCGGTCCCTTGTTGGAATTGTTCACCGCCTCGTTATTGGCTTGCATTGCCTTGCACATATCCTCATAACTTTCTCTCATGGATTGCGAAAATCCATGTAGAAATTGGTTGATCTGCTTCTCTAGTTTTGCTAAAAATGGTGCCATGTCGAATATGGGTGGGCCTTGAGGTGGTTGTTGGTTTGCACCTCCGCTATTGTTCACGGTCTCAGTCGCACAACCTTCAGGCATGCCGGGTTCGTTGCTCTGATCCCGGTTCTGATTTTGACTCTCTTCGGAGTCCGATGGGATGGGATCTTTCCCCGTGTTCTTCCTAGGAGGCATTCTCCGTAAGTACTTATGGGTGAAAATTATGAAATTATGTTAGTAATCTAGTGCTGAAAAAGAAAGAACAAGGAAATAAATAAATGCTTATTAATGGAATAAAAGCAAGGCATAAAAACAGATGATAAAAAAAATGAGCGTGAAGAATATATACGTGGTATGAAAAACAAGTCTTATAAATTTTTGGCTAAGCCAAAATAAAATAAAAGGTCCCACTGGGCGTGCCAAAAATTGTTAGCGTTAGCTAATAAATTTTGGTATGGTAAAGTGGGATAATGAGTGTGGAAAAAATTAAGAACGTAAAAAACGAGTATAGACACAATTTTTGGGTAGCTAAAAAAAACTAAAAGGTCCCACTGGGCGTGCCAAAAATTGTTAGCGTTAGCTAATAAATTTTGGTATGGTAAAGTGGGGCGAGAAAAGTGCAATACGAGGTCCAAAAAAAATAATAAATTGTGTAAAAAGGAAAGTTTTAGGTTCTATATGCAATTTTTGGTAGCCTAAAAGAAAACAAAAGGTCCCACTGGGCGTGCCAAAAATTGTTAGCGATACTTTCGAAATATGCTAATTTCAACCTTGTCACGTGTGGTTAGGGTACGGGCGTGCCAGAGAAATTATTTCTCAATTATTAAAGTTGGTTAAGTTTATGGATTTGCGCGCCAAAACTTGAATTCTAAACGAAACGATTGGTGAGGGACGCAAGGATTGAAAAAGTCCCTCTTGGGTCTCTAGCGCCGTTATAGAAACTTTGCTAGATAAATTGTTTTATTTAAGCTAATGTGAATAAATTGAAGACGTGAAAAATAAAGAAATTGAAAGATGCGAAATTGACACAAGATTTAGTGAAAATTGGTATTTTATTGATGAATAAGTGTTTGGAACATGAAATCGGAAATGAATTACAACTGAAAATTTTCTATATTAAACGTATAGACAATCAATTGAACTAAGAAAAGACAAATCAATATAAAGAATTGAGATGCAATTAAAATAAATTGGAATTCAATAACAAACTCGGAGCCACAATAGCTATCTCGGATTGATGTTGAATTTTGGTGTCGGTGCGAGGTCCTTGGAGAGCTGCAACAGGTCGGGCCCGTACGGTATATGATCTTGGCAATGGCAAAACGTTGGTAAGCAAATGGGGCAGATTTAACCTTCAACTTCGGGAGGCTCGTTTGGATGCTTAAGAACACGGAATTGGATGAGTAAATAGGCTAAATTTAACTTCAGGAGGTCAGGAACAAACTTCTATAAGGGATTGAAAGCTAAAACGGATGCTAAGTAGACGAAATTGGGAGTTGAAAATAACTGGACGAATCTGGAAAATTCTAGAAACAGAATGTCTAAAAGAATTTGGGCTGGAAAGATCGGCTTGTAACTAGAGTTTCTAGGCATGGAATTGGGCAAATAAATACACTAGATCGAACTTCAGGACGTTAGGAACAACTTTGTCGAAGGGATTGAAAGCAAAAAATGACTTTAAATGGACAGAATTGAGCCTTGAAAAAGGATGGACGAATCTGGAAAATTACTTTAGAAAGGAAATTCTAATTGAAAACTTGAGCAGAGTAACGACTTAAAAACACTAATTTGAGTCGAGAAACTTGAAAAGAGGCTTTGGAACTTGAATTGAAGCTAAAGGAAGCTAAATGAGGGATTAAAACTAAGAAAAACAAAGAACGAAAAGAAGAACTTAGAAGAACTTGAAGAACTAGGAGCTAAGAGCTAAAAACTAAAAAGAGAGCATTGAGAGTAACCTTTAGAGAGGGGTTTTGTTGTGTGTTGAGTGTGTGTTTTAGTGTAGGGGAGGGGGTCTATTTATAGTTTTTTTTTAGTGGCATTTTGGTAATTATTGAGTGGTATTTTGGTATTTTGGTCTTTTCATCATCAACTAACTCAACTAACTCCAACTAACTCTAACCAACTAACTTAACTTCCTCAACTGCCGTTGACTGCTTCCGGAAGAGACGATACGCCCCGCGTATGTCCTACTATGCCCTGCGTGTTGTGGCTCCTGGGCCTTGTGCGTTTCATTGATGATTTTTACGCGTGGCTTCTCTGGTGTCACGTCCCGCGTAAAGGAGTACGCCCTGCGTATTGGCTGATACGCCCTGCGTATCCGTGCTTCTGATCTTGGAACACTCTGCGGATGCGTCTTACGCATGACGTATTGGCAAGTACGTCCCGCGTAATAAAGTACGCCCCGCGTAAAGTGAAGGACGCGCTGCGTATTTGAGTCTCTGACGTTTGATTTCTCCGGACGCCTTGTTTACGCGCTGCGTATGGAGGACACGCCCCGCGTGGTGCCGGACTCTCTCGTGGGTTGAAGGTTAGTTTACACGTGTATTATTTTCTAGAAAATATAAACTATATCCTAAAAACATGACCCAAGCATTTTATATACATAAAAATAATTATTTTATTTTTTGGGCCAACACATTCTAAGACACATGGAATCCTTCTTCCGCATTTAACTTACTTTTTTGCAACTGGGTGATTAATTGATTACATTTTACGCAAGTTTATAAGGCTAACTGAACATTTTATGCAAGTTGAGGGAGCTATCGGGACACTTTGAAAGTTCAGGGGGTCAATCAACCTTTTTGGACAAGTTCATGGGGCAAATGATGTATTAAGCTCTTATAAAAATGATCCATGTGACTCCACTATAGATATTCATACGATCGTCTATAAGATTGAGCCACGTAACATGATTCAGACATCGTAACAAATCCCGCCTAAAGTCAAGTCGTTACAGCACATCACCGCTGATTTTGCCTATAACGGAGCGATAAATTTGAATCACACTGATTCCCATTCGGTGACCAACACAACTTAGCCTATCAATAGACGGCACGTTTGTAACACCATCAGTCGGTCCAAATACATTATAAATAGAATGAGATAATCTTCAAGGTATAGATTCATTCATTAGCTCATTTCTCATAGCTTTTGGTCACTCTAATGTTCATCCTTATCACATCCCTAAAACCTTATTTAGGCATCGGAGCGGGGTTCCCGACCCTGACCCCTCCTTTGAGCCATTTTTTTCTTATAAAGTACCCATATTAATATCGGTTTATTTCAATTGTAATTATTTATCTTCAATCAATAAAGTATCCATTTTTCATCAAATTTTGTGTTATTTTCACACTTTTATTTTTCTTTATTTACTCGTCTTTAATTCATCCGCAATAGCTTAAAAAAGAGTAACTATCTAGCGAAGTTTTATAACGGTGTTTTTAATCATTACGTCCATTGCCAATCCCTTTATTAGATTTCAAATTTTGGCACGTAAAATCAATAAATTTAACTATATACATTAACTGAGAAGTAACTAGTATTGCATAGACTTTATCACTCGGGAGGTTGCCACTTCGTTTATTTCTTGTTCGTTGATCCATGAAAAGAGGTATGATAATGTATCTGCTCATCAATTTGCCAATTGGGGACTGAATCTTGGCTTTCCTCAAATTGTATTGTTAACCATAATTCCTATTTACAATGCTAGTTTTTTTATGTTATAAACAAACATTGATTGTCCCAAAATTTACAAAATCCTTTAAACTTACTTAAAATAATTTATTATTTATTTAAAGTGATATATTAATTCATAAAATTACTTATCATGATTTATAAGACTTATAAATTTGTTTTTTTTTCTTCCCTTCTTACCAAAAAAAAAAGACTTATAAATTTGCTTGCTATGTATTTTAATTTTGTTCAAATTCTCTTTTACTTTGTGACGCTACAGAGTTAATTATGTCATTTTATCTAAGTTTAAGTTTTGAAAATTAACAAGACACTTATAAATAAGCATCCCCACTCTCCCCGTATTTTTCTCATTTCTTTCTTTCTCTCTTCCAACCCTAGCCGCAAATTAAAGCCTAATCAGGAACAAAAGTAACTAGGTCTATTTGGATGAGGGAGAAGAAAAATTATCTTTCTTCTTCCGTCTATGTTTCTATCCCCGCTTTTTTAGTATTTTTTTCTTTTTCATTGTTTTCATTTCAGTTGAAATCAATATATTTCATCAGATTTTTTTCTATTTGATTTGCATTTATCAACTATAACTCTTTCATTTACACTCGTTTCAAGTTTAGCAAGAGCATAAGCGTATTATCTTATAAGTTGATCCATGAATCTACATGGTTACGCCAGTAGAAATGACTCAAATCCGATTGGTCAGAAGAAACTAAATGATGACGATTGGTTTGCAGCTGCTTTCATACGGATCTGGATGCAAGAGAAGTATGAGATTTGTTGTATTTTTATTTAGTCGTACCTTTTATGATTTTTTTTATATTTTTGTGGTCTCATTCTTTTCTGTGTGAATCTTGTATTGGACTTTATTTTATATTTATATGATATTTTATTTCTTATTATTTTCATGTCGTACTTTGTACTTTTTTCATCAAATGAAATAATATAACATTTTTATATAAAAAAAGCACTTAAAAATAAGTAAGTTTGGAAGGCTAGCAAAAACATTTATAAATTGAAGGGGATAATTAGTTTTTTTTTTTTGGACAAAATTTAGAAATTATTAATGTATTAAATCTGTTTTTGATCCTTTTAATTGATGATATAGCAATGTCGGCATGAATATATAAAATGAAGGTGAAGATGTCCAAGTCCAAGGAGGAATAGCACACGCAGAGGTTATGGTGGTCCTTATGGATTGTCGTTGTGCTTCTTCACTTTTACAGTGCGAAATGCTAGAATCTTTATGGTGCAAAGTTAAAGTCTAAATTTGCTTAATTAAATTTGCTTTATCATTTTATTTTTATCATTTTAGTAAATTAGTTTTATTTTTTTCTTCTGTATATAAGAATAAAAATGAATATTTTAATTAATCAATATAAATTTATTAATTTAACATCTTAGTAAATCTTTTTTTTTTTCTCAAAACTATATTTAAAAAAAAAAATTGCGCACAATGCGCTTACATTAAAGAATAAAGAAAAATCCCCACCAGACCCGGATGTGATTCGAACCCATGACCTCCCAAGACATAAGTAAGCTCTCAACCACTAGACTAAGAGCTTCACCACCATATTGCAACTATATTGCAGAACATAATTCATAGGTTTTATAAAACTAAGTACTTGGTTCCGCTGTTAAAAAGAAGAAAAAAAAAACAATTACTTAGGTTATTGGGTTAAGGTGTAAAAATACCCCTAACGTTTTGGATCAGGAGCAATTTTACCTCTTACGTCTAAAATGGTGCAATTTTACCTCTAACATTGAAAGTCATGAGCAATTTTACCCCTAATATTGATAAATTGGATCAATTTCAGATACTATTATAAAACACATATATTTTTGTTTCTTATTCTGCTTCGTTTTAAAAAAAAATCATATTTTTTATAATTTAATAATAAAATTGGAGATTAATATTTATAAATTCGGTAAATTTTTTGAATTTTTTGTCTAATTCGTACAAAAAGACAGTATTTTTTATTTTTTTTCACATCCCAACATATGCTTGTGATTTTTTACTGATAAAATGACGCACATGTGAAGTGTAAATGACAAAATTCATGACCGAGAAGACAATTTAATGAATTATTTCTCAAATTGAATCAATTTATCAACGTTAGGGGTAAAATTGCTCATGACTTCCAACGTTAGGGGTAAAATTGCACCATTTTAAACGTTAGGGGTATTTTTGCACATTATCCCTAAGTTATTTCATTCATAAATTTTATATAAAAAAAGTTATCCTTCTACTAATAATTAATTTATAAAGATTTTGTTTAATTAAGTTATAGATAAAGATATAAACCAAATTTAATGATAATATTTTAAGAAAACGTATGAAATGGTGTAAATATAATCTTAATATTTCCACACAATATCAATCTTAGTCCTATATTATCGAAAATTAAAAAAAACTGGTTTGACTGGTATTTTATTGTCATTTCAAAATTTTCAAATATCAATTATGTCTGAAATATTCAGTGTATTATTAATAAATCACAATTTTTTTTTTATCAAACTGTCTAAAATATTTGCTATGTTATTAATATAGTTACAAAAAAAATTATGAAATTGCTTCAATTTAAACTTATGTGAAATGTCCGATGTGACATTTAGATAACATTCAAATCAATTTTTTCAAATTTTCGATAATGTATGGCCAAAATTGATCTAACTTAGAAACGTTAAAGTTAAATTTGCACTATTTTATATGTTAGAGTTAAATATACATTTCGTTTTATTATTATTTAGTGTATTTTTAATTAAAAACAGGTAATCAAATTTATAATAGTATAATTGTTTTTTTTATATAAAAATATAATATTTTAATTTGAATTATAGTGAATATACGTTTTCTATGATATTTATTTTATGTTATGTTTATGCTATTGAATATTTTATTCTAATAAATAATTCGCTTAATACATCATTTGTCCACTGAACTTGTCCGAAAAGTTTGATTGACCTTTTGAATTTTTAAAGTGTTCTGGTAACCTTCTGAACTTGTATAAAATGTACAGTTAGCCCCATAAACTTGCGTAAAATGTAATTAATTAATCACTCGGTTGTAAAAAAAATAAGTTAACTACAGAAGATATATTACACATGTCTTAGAATGTTATTATATAATTCACAAAATAGATTATAACATATTTAAAATCACAGCAAACCCAGCTATGCTGGCACCTCTGAAAATCACAGCAAACCCGAACCAATATTATTAAAGAAGAAAAGAAAAGTTACAAAGAACTAAATACAAAAGTTCAAAACAAAACCATGTTAAGCGAAGCGATAAGAACCACGCCCCACAAGATCATGCAAAAAAGTCGGGCAACAAAAATCAGGAATTAAATTCCACCAATGCAAACTATCAACCATACGACCAAAAGAGACAAGAGAATCAGCAACCGCATTTCCTTTACGATAAATGTGAGAAATGACAAATTGCATGGAATCTAATTTTGATAAATAATCAATCCAACTTTGACGAACCACCCAAGGAACAATAGTCGACTTACTATGCAACAACCAACATCAATCGAGTCACTCTCTAACCAAAGGTGACGCCAACCTTTATCAAAAGCCGTATGAATCGCATAAATGGGAGCCATCAACCCAGCTAAAAAAGCAAAAGAAATGTCAAATGGGAATGCAAAAGCACTAAGGAACATACCATTTGAGAAACGGTAAATATCGCCACAACCTGCAGCACCCGGCCTACCCAAAATAGAAGCATCAGTATTAACCTTAGTCCAACCGACCGGAGGACGCTGCCAAACCACATGAATAATACAAGGTCCCTTAGAAAATCTTCTATCAATTTTCAATTCTCTAAGAATTTGTAATTCCACAGAAGAATTCCAAGTAAAACCACGACCCTGATTTGCTGCTTCACGAATTGTGCTCCAAATACGCCGAAGAACCAAAGAAATTACCGGTTTCTCATTATTAAAAATTTGATTGTTCCTTGCTAACCAATGAGCCCACAGAGTGCTAACAATTACCACAAACCAAAGTTCAGCAATTTGTGCACTAAACCTTTGTTTACTAGCCTCCAAAATCAGAGTTTGGAAATCACCATCAAAAGGCAGACGCCTCCCAAACAAAGCAAAAATACCTCGCCAAACCTCCTCCGAAAAAAACATGTTAGCAAAATATGATCAGCCGTCTCCTCATGAGAAAGACACAACGGACATCTAGAAACAATCAAACAACCCCGTCGCCTCAAATTGATACAGATTAAATCGATCTGAGAGTTTTAATCTTAAACTCACAAAGAATACTAACTTCTCTAGCTAAACTAGAAGGTTGAATAAACCCAAAAGGATGATATCCTTGCTCCAATGGAGGCTTCAAATTCAATATTCATAAAAGTTAGGAACATTACAAAATGAGGAGAATATATACCCCTTCAAAATAGAAAACAAGAGACTAAAAGGCCCCCCTAGGGTTACCAACAACTAAGGAACCATAGGGGTAAGGTAGGAATAACTAAAGAAAGGATAATAGAGTAATTAAGATAAATGGCAAAGTAGTAAATAGTTGAGTGGCAAAACAGTAATTAGGGAGTGGCAGATATTGTCCCTAACAAGAAGAACTTGGGGAGGAAGTCTTCCTCAACCCGGGCACGCCCCGCGTGGTTGTGTCTCTAGACTTGGTGGTTCTCGCTGGGTATTCTCATGCGCGGCGTCCCCGGGAGTACGCCCCCCGTACTTGACCTCCTGGGCCGAACTCTCTTTGGAAGTTGGCTTCACGCTCCGCGCCTCGGAGGACACGCCCCGCGTGTATGACCCGCTGGGCTGTTCTACCAACTTTGGACTCTCCACGCCCCGCGCCCTACTAGATGCGCTCTGTGTCCTCGGCTGTTCACCGTTACCCTCATCCCCCTTGGCTAGCTCTCTACGGGTCTCGTCTTTTGGCTCCGGGTCTGTGTTTAGAGAAGGGATGCCCTCATCATAAATTCTCATGGGTAGGAAGATAACCCAAAAAATCCCTCCAACAAATAAATGAATGCGCAGGGGGAGTAAATCGGCGCCAAAGAAAATAACACCAATCCAATTTCAACCTAGGAGGCCGCAACCAATCATAAAACAATTTAATTGTCAAAATCCCACCAGTCGCAGGCTCCCAAATACAAAAATCTCCCATTTCAGAATTTCTACAAACCCGCTTGATACCTTATCCCACCTCTGCCAACTATAAAACTTTTTATTCTCTAATATTAGAATCGCATACCCTAACCTCAGCCGTTTTACTTTTTTAAGATATGTGCAACATATCTTCCTTATTTAACTTACTTTTTTACGACCGAGTGATTAATTGATTACATTTTACGCAAGTTCAGGAAGCTAACTGAACATTTTATGCTAGGTCAAGGAGATAACATGATATTTTGAAAGTTCAAGGCCAATCAAGCTTTTTGGAGAAGTTCAATGGCAAATGATGTATTAAGCCTAAATAATATTATATGATAAGTATGCCGATTTAACAAGTAGGCCGATTTAACATAAATTGCTGATAAATTAATATATTTTAAAAATTTAATTGTTTAATGTTACATTAAAAAAACCAATAAAACTTAGCTATTAAGAAGGTTGTGGATTTACTATGCGAAGATGCAAAGTGTTGGGATAAAGAACGAGTGTTTGGGTGGTTCTGCGAAGAAGAAGTTGAAAAAGTATGCTATATCATTCTCCCATTAAGAGAGTGTGCCGACAGACAAATATGGAATCACACAAAGGATGGTAACTATACTTCAAAGTCAGGTTATAGAACGACAAACACTTTTTTAAATGACAGAACACCAATTGAAGGGTGGTCAAGGCTGTGGGAATTGAACGATTCCACCAAAATGGAAGACGCTTATATGGAAAATGTGTTCGGGCTGTTTGCCGACGCGCTCTAATCTTGCAAGACGGCATATCTCGGTTCCGTTGGCTTGTGTGATGTGTGACTTGGAGGAAGAAACATGTTGGCACCAATTTTCTAACTGTTCTTTTGCAGGAAATTGCTAGAGGGAGGCTGGAATCGCAATACCAAATGGCTGATGATGGCGGGTACAAGAGAGGGGGCAAAATTGCTGTGGAAAATGGTGCTGGTCCTTCACGCAATCTGGACACAAAGAAACAATAAATTATGGAATGCGGAAGATCTAAGCGCAGGCATCTGCATCAGAAGAAGCCGAATGCAATTACAAGAATGGACGGAGAGCAGACATGTGGTTACCGGAGCCGCAAATGGACAGCAGCAAACATCAGGGCGATGAAAAAAACCTCGATAGAATTACATGAAATGCAACACCGATGGAGCCCTATTCCGCGAACCACATGCGGGTGGTACTGGTGCGATAGTCAGGGACGAAACAGGTCAGTTCCTTTGCTATAGCAGCTACTACTACGAAGGAAGCTTTACACCAAAAATGATTGAAACATTGGCAATACGGAACGGCTTGACGTGGATGATTTCGAGTTAGAGGGATAAAGTAGAAATTGAATCGGATGCTAAAGGGGTCGTGGATGCTATAAATACTCAAAATAATGATATATCCGAGTTTGGTAATATTGTGCAAGACTGTAGAGATATCCTTTCAAGATACCGAGATATCTCGGTGTCTTGTGTTCCTAGGTTAGCGAATGGGGCTGCTCACTTAATAGCTAGGCAATCCCGTTCCAATGCTAATTTTTTCTTTTCCAATTTAATTTCCAATTTGGCTAACATTTGTTATCAGTCAGGATATTGAATCCTGTTTAGTTTAATGAAAGGCATGAGTTCTGTTTCAAAAAAAAAAAAATAGCTATTTTTAACTAAACCAATTAATGTTGATTTAAGTCGTTACATGCTTCAAGTTGTTTAAACTAGAGATTTCAAGTTCAAAGTCTAGGATACGTAGAAAACTTTAATTGGAAGATGATCCACCTAAAAGGAATTTGACGAACTTCAAATCAAGCAATCCGATAAATAAGAGATAAGATGTAAAAATACACATAACGTTGACATCTAAGAACAATTTTAATTCTAACATTGGCAAGTTGGGTTAATTTGAGACATAATTCATCACTATCTTCTCAGTCATGAATTGTGTCATCTACACTTCACATTTCGTCATTTTATCACTCATTATTAACATATCACAACCATACGAATATATGTGATTAAAAAAAACTTAAAAGATTATACTGTATTTTATACGAGTTGGACTAAAAAATCCAAATATTTCATCGAATTTAGAAATGTTCATCTCTAATTCTATTATTAAATCACAAAAAACATATATATATTTTTTAGATCTAGCTGATAGGAAACTGGTTCAGAATAAGAGCAAATTATTTGGGTTTTATAATAATATCTGAAATCGATCCAATTTGTAAATGTTAGAGATAAAATTGTTATTCGATGCCAATATTAGAAGTAAAAATACACTATTTTAGACGTTAGTGGTAAAATTGCTCCTTACGATCAACGTTAGTAGCATTTTTGCACCTCATCCCGCTAAATTATATAATTTTTTTAATAAATAAAATAGTATGTATTAAAATAACTATAATTATTTTAATTATTTTTTTAGTTAGGATAAATAAATGAGTATTAAAATTAAAATAATTAATAGTTAAATGTATTAAAATAACTATTAATTATTTTAATTATTTTAATTTTGTTAGTTAGGATAAATGAATGAGTATTTAATTTATATTTCATTTAAATAATCATTAATTAATGCATAGAATAAATATTACTCATTCTGTTTCATATTACATGTCTTTTTAAAGAGTTGCATAGAAATTAAGAATATTAGAAAAACGACTATATTGTCCCTTATTTATTTATTTATTTTTTTTTTGGTAAGAAGGGAAGAAAAAAAACAAACAAACAAAAACCTAACCCGGGATCAGTCTAGGAAGACTGACCCCAATCCTATCCTCAAGAAGAGAAGGTAACAGAAAAGAAGGAGGAACGGAAAGGGTAGAAACACCTAACATCCCCCCATGCCCAGCAGCTGCCAAGCGATCCGCCACGCGGTTTTGCCCCCTATAAATATGGGAGAAGGTAAGAGAATCGAAGGCAGGACGAAGCCTCAAGATGGCTTTAATGAGATTCTGACTCTTAAGACAAACAGCCTGTCTATCCGAAATCCTGTTGATAGCCTCCAAATTGTCAGACTCCACCGAAAGTCTTTTAACACCCATGCGAATGGCGAGTGTAATGACAGACAAGATCCCCCAGAGCTCTGCAGTAAAGGAGCAGCCCGTACCTAAGTTATGGGTAGACCCAGCCAGCCAGGCGCCACCAGCATCCCGAAGAACTCCACCAGCAGCAATTCTGCCATTACTAAGGCAGGAGCCATCCGTATTCAACTTGACAACCCCTTCCCTGGGCTTCCTCCAACCAACTAACTGGACCTCTTTAACCGGGGAGGGGTGAACCAGGGGCTCTCCTTCAAAACTCTTTGTAATAACAGAGAGTTTTTTCGAGAAGTAAAACTGGAGGTCAGGAATAAAGACAGTCTTCTCAGCAAATAACTCTTCATTCCTCCATTTCCACATTTGGTGACAAATAATAGCGAAGAGAATAGCCCCGTGCTCCATACTGGCCAACAAATTCCCATTAACGCCTTCAGAGAACCAGTCAATATCAGAGAACCACATAAAGGAAGGAAGGATGTGGTGAGGAAGGACCCCTTCCCAAACCTTTCTACTATTCGGGCAATCCCTCAAAGCATGGCACAAGGTTTCCACATGGCCGCTGCATCTGCTACAGGCACCAGATACACCCAAGTGCCTTCTGTGTCTATCTGCATTCGTGAGGAGCCTGTCTTTGACTCCCAACCATAGGAAACTCCTAATGCGGTAGGGGACTTTGAGGGCCCAAATGGACTTCCAAATTTCCAAAGGAGGATCAGCCCTATTAGGGGTAAAAGCTTCATAGGCCGATTTGCAAGAATAAGAACCATTATTAGTCAAGGCCCAGCAGTGTCTGTCCTTATCCTCCTCCTGATTACTAATCTTCACACCTCTAATATTAAGGAGGGTCTCCAGGCTAAGAAAGGAGTCGAACTTAGACCAGATCCAGTCTCCCTTCGAGTCCACCACATCAGCAATTCTCCAGGAGAGGAGATCATTCGGCGGAGGGGCGATGCACACCTCAATCAACGGTTTGTCACCAATCCAGGTGTCATACCAGAAACTAATGGATCTCCCATTACCCACCTCCAAGCCAATCCTCGTACAGAACTCAGCAAAAACAGCACTAAGCCCTTTCCAGAGGAAGGAACAGCTGACAACCCTCTCCTTCGGGCCACCAAAGATTCTATCTTTCCTATACTTGCCGCACAGAAGACGAACCCAAAGGGAGGAGGGGGATTGCCACATTCTCCAAAGAAGCTTCATTAACAGGACTTTATTATTGTCCTTAGCTTGCCTTATACCAAGACCCCCCCTGCTCTTAGGCTGGCAGGCTTCCTTCCGAGGGACCAGGTGAATCTTCCTCCCATCCCCAGACTCTCCCCACAGAAAACGCCGATTAATTTTATCAAGGTCGTTGAGGACCGGCTCAGGGAGCTTACAGGCTTGCATGATGTGATTTGGAGCAGCGCAGTTGATAGACTGGATTAAAGTAAGGCGACCTGCAAGGGAAAGAGAATTAGCTTTCCAGCTAGCACACAAACCGTTAGATTTGTCCAAAATGTCTTTAAAAGAGGCTTTGGACACCCTGTCACTATGAAGAGGGACCCCAAGGTATTTCCCAAACGATTGAGTCAGGGGAATGCCAGACATCTCACTCAGTCTTCTACACAAGCTATTATCCATATTCTTGGAACAAAGCATACGAGATTTATGGATGTTAATCTTCTGGCCAGAAGCCTCACAAAAGCAGTCGAGGATATCCATCACAGCCTTAATTTGTTCCTCATTACCCTCCACAAAAAGCATGACATCATCAGCAAAGAGTAAATGGGTAACAGGGGGGCAATGTCTGTTGATGGAAACAGGGTGGAGAGTCCCTTTGCTCACCGCCTCTTGGATCAGGTGAGACAATCTTTCCATGGCAATAACAAAAAGGAAGGGGCTCATAGGATCCCCTTGACGAATACCCCTGGATGGAGAGAACTCATCCGACATATCCCCATTGATCATAACCTGGAAAATAGGAGAGGAGATACACTTTCCAATCAAATTCCTCCAGTTCTCCGGGATACCAGCTTTGGCTAAACTATCCAGAAGAAAGCTCCAGTTCAACCTATCATAGGCTTTCTCCAGATCCAGCTTGAGAGCCACGATCCCTTTCTTGCCTTTCTTAATCTTCATAGAATGGACAACCTCCTGGGCAATAACAACGTTATCCATCAATTGTCTTCCAGGAACAAAGCTCCCTTGATTTTGGCTGATAATATCCGGAAGGATCTTCCGGATTCTATTAGCCACAATCTTAGTAATAGCTTTATACAAGACATTACAAAGACTGATGGGTCTCATCTGGAGAAAGGAAGAAGGCTTGGCAACCTTAGGAATCAAGACAAGGAGGGTTTTATTAACCAAACTGATATCGTTCGAACCACCAAAGACACCTAACACAAAGTTGTATATACCCTCTTTAACAGTGTCCCAGTGTTTATGATAGAAACTAGCGGGGATACCATCAATACCAGGAGCCTTAGTGGAACCGATGCTGGAGAAGGCCAGATCAATCTCTTTAAGCTCAATGGGATGGAAAGCATTATTAATAGCATCCTTCCCCAAACGAGGAAATGAAATGCCAGAGTGGGCACTCTCTAGGTCCACAGCTTCCTCTCTGAACAGGTCCTTGTAGAAATCAAGGGCAAGGCGCCGAATGTCCTCCTCCTCAAAAATCCACTCACCACTGGCGTCTTTAATAGCCTCGATCCTATTTCGCTGTCTCCTAATGATCGTTGAGAGGTGGAAAAACTTGGTATTCTGGTCCCCGTCTTGAATCCAAGCCTTCCTAGATTTCTGGAACCACAGAAGCTCTTTCTGTCTAAGCACAGCTTCCAACTCGTTCTGAAGAGCTCTTAGGTGACCATTCAGGCTATGATCAAAACGAACCTCCAAGCAACGTTGAACACCTTCCATTCTCCTCAAGAGTTTGTTCTTCCTCCTGATAATATGACCAAAAGTATTTTTATTCCAAACAGCCGCATTCCTCCTGAATTCCTCAGTAGCGAGCAGAACATCAGAGTGGGGATGCCAATTGCTTTTAACGAAATCCTTAAACTCGGGGTGAGACTCCCAAGCCACCAGATACCTAAAAGGTCTATTACCTTTCAGCCGATTTCCTTTGACCAAATTAATGAGGATAGGGCAATGGTCTGAGTGACGGAAAGGGAGATTAAGTACCTTGACCTCAGAAAACCTATAAATCGCTGCAACATTAGCGTACACCTTATCCAACCTAACAAACACACTATTCCTTTTCCAGGTAAATTTGTGGCCAGCAGCACCCAGGTCCGAAAGCCCGCACATATCCATACTTTGCTTATGATTAAGACACCGGTTCACATAATGATTACCCCCTCCTCTCTGATCACTCAAGAGGGCAATGTCATTAAAATCCCCGGCAACCAACCACGCCTCCACCATGTTAGAGCTAAAAGAATGAAGGATCTCCCACAGCCTTCTTCGGTTAGTCGAAACAGGATCAGCATAGACGAAGGTAATAAAGAAGGGTTTATTACCCGGGTAACACACCTTACTATGGATGAATTGACTGTCCATAGTAACAATATCAATATTGACTTGACCTGGCTTCCAAAAGAGCCAAATCCCCCCTGCCCGGCCAGTAGCCTCCGACCTGACGCAATTCCAATTCTTAAACTTTCTAACCACCTCATCTGCTTTGGCTCCACTAACCTTGGTCTCAAGAAGGACAAAGCAGGAAGGGTTAAACTGTTTAATGAGATCATTGACATGAATGCGGGTAGCCTTGCTCGCCGCACCTCTAACATTCCAAACGAAGAAGTCCATCAGAGGGGGAGACTACAGACGCAGGCCCAAACCCTAGATCAGGTATTTGTTTGGGGCTCCGGAGAGCCTAAAAGCGGTCCCAGAAGGACCCCTTTTATCCAAAGAATTCAAACCATGAAGGTTCTTTTTAGGTTTCCCTTTGGGATTCTTCATGTTTAACTTACTCACTCCTATAGTCTTACCAATAGGAGCATCAACAGGAGGATGTAGAGTACTCGCCTCCCTACTCAAACCCTTCCCAGCTGACAGGATAGACTGGGGAATCTCTTTGCCTTTAGCAGAAGCATTAGAGACAAAGAGAGGATTAATAGAATTACCCAGACTAGAGGCATGCTCTACCGACTCCAGACCAGGCATGCTTAAATCAATCTGCTTATCAGAAGGATCCGAGTCTTGATCTTCCTCCATAGACAAAACACCGAACCTTGACCCGGAACCCGAAGCTGAGTCCACTCCAGTCTCAATCCCCTTCTTAATATCCGGGGGTCTGACCTTGATCTCAGGAGCAATCTGGAGAGTAGTCATCTTCGTACTGATATCTGGTGAATGATTAGCATTAACATTAGCCCGTGGCTTCCTTCTCACTGGCCTCTTGGCAAGCATCCATGGGCCAAAGCTCCTTACTTCCCCTTGACTCTTCTCAGCTTCGCCTATGATAGGTTGCACCAACTCCTCCACGTCCTTCCTCCTCTTAGGACAACCCTCAAGGGTATGGCCAAACATACCACATTCATAGCAGATGTTGTGTATACCTTCATATTCAATATGATAGACCTTGTTTTGAGCACAGAACTGAGAAAGAAGAGGCTTAGCGAAATCAATATCGATACAGACCCTGGCAAACTTGCCTCTCACTGCCCCAATGGTAGTCTTATCAACATGGTGGACTTTCCCAACAAGGCTACCAATCTTGTTCAGGAACCTATCACTGTAGTATTCAAGAGGTAGGCCCGGGAACCTAACCCAAGTAAGGATCCTGTTAACAGAGAAATCATGGGGATCAAAATTTGGGACCCAAGGTCTCAGAGCCAACACATGATTGGAGATAATATACAGACCACCATTCACAACAGCATTGAAATCCTCAGCCCTTGTGAATTTAATGACATAATAGTCATTTTCAAGGTCTGTGATAGTAACCTTTCCTTTCTTTGCCCATTGAGCCTGGATCCTCTGGGCAAAATAATTGAAACTGATCCTTTTCCCCAACACAGTGACGATTAACGCCAATTTCCACTTCAATCTCATGACCCGCTTGTCATCTGAGGACAGCCGGATCCTAGGACACAGCGGGTTATTAGGCTCTCCATCCTCAGAATCGGAATCAGAGAGAAAATCCCCGGAATCATTCTCAAAAGCATCCACCTCCATCATGGGATCCTCCTCTGACACCCCTAGCAACTTATCCCTCCAGGATGGGCCTCCCAAATCCACGGAAACTTCCGCTTGCGCGGCTTGCGCGGCCAGCACGGCCTGCGCGGCCTGCGCGGCCAATGAAAGTCGCACGGAATGCTCATCCTGCTGGGGAGAGACGGTCGGTACTCCCTGTGGCCCAAGCACCGGAAGCGGCCCTCTAACTCCGGAATCATACGCGCGTCCCTCCGTGAAAAACGAGTCCAAGGCCGCGGCCGCGGCACCAACACCTTCCAGCCCCCGATCGGCCGCCGCATCCCTAGAAGCCCCCAACGGCACCGACGCACCCCTAGCACCCCCCGTCGAAACCGCCGAATCTGCCTCCCCACCATCCACCCACTCCGATCTACTCCTATCCCTCGACCGATCCCTCCGAATCCCGCTGCTCCGCCTCCTCCCTCGAGGAGAACCCTCGGATCTCCCATCATCCGCCGCCGCCCACGCCTCATCGATCCCGGAGCCATTGCCCCGCCCGCGCCCCGCCACCACCAGATCCGACACAGGCCAGCCGCCTGCCTTCACCGACCCATCCCCCTTAACCTTCACGATCGCCTTGGTCATCGCCGAGAGAGAGAGAGAGAGATTTACTTTTCTTAAATTCTACTATTAGTTATAGTTAATTTAGTTATAACTAATTGAGAGAGAGAGAGAGAAAATTGAGTTATAAAATTGATCCTGTGTTTTAGAGAGAGAAGAGAGATCTGAAAGAGAGGAGATAGATCTAAAAGAGAGAAATAGATCTGAGAGAGAGAATTGTCCCTTATTTATTGATTTCACTATTTATATTTTATAATAAGTCCATTATTTTAATTAATTTTCATAAACCCACGTTTTATAGCAAACAAAATGTGACTTAATGTGTATTGATCATATGACATATAATATGAAACAAAAAAAATTCTAGAAAGACATTTAATCTGTAACGGATGAATATATAAAAGATATATTTATTATTTCAAATTAAAATAGTAATTTATAATGGCGGCTCCTCTCTTCAGCCTCTGATTTTTGTAGTGATGACCTAATCCCATGGCGGCTACCTCATCCTCGCCGGCGGCCGGCGCCTCGCCGTTCGCTATTGCCCACCTCTTTGACCGTAATGCTTTTGCAAAATTCTCCAATGATTTTGATTCGAATGGTAAGAAGGGGACTCAATCCTTGAGACCTCCGTCCTTTGCGGATGCGGTCAGGGGTTCAATTTCTTCCACAGCGGTTCCGGCTCCCTCTCAACCAGTCATATCCGAGGAAGGTGGCTTCCGAGCTGTTCGAATCCAGCAGGATTTATACGAGGAAAGAATTAAATCGGTTCAGCACTCTGTCATTGGAAGGGTTACGCTGAACAAAGGGGAAAAACCCTGGAAGCACGCAGACCTCAAGCAGAAATTGAATAAGATATGGAAACGTAATCTGGATTGGCATTTGATTTCTTTAGGGAAAGGTTTCTATCAAATCATCATGCCGAATGAATGTGTCGTTCAAGCCATTTGGGGGACTGAGGCAATTGCTCTGAAGCCCGGCTTTATCCGATTCTCACCCTGGACTCCGAGCTTCAATCCTGATATGCACAAGAACACATCTGCTCAGGTATGGGTTCGCTTCTATAATCTGCCTTGGGAATTTTGGGACCCCAGGATCCTTGCTAGCATTGCCAGAGCCATAGGTGTTCCAATTCGTTTTGACCAGAACACGGTTAATGGGGAGTTTGGGCACTACGCCAGAGTTTTAATTGATGTCAACCTGTTAAGTGAGCTGCAGTCTGAAATTTGGATTGACATGGACAATCATAAACAGTGGACTACGAGAATCTCCCCTCCATATATGGCAATTGCTCTTCCATTGGTCATTCGTCAGCTCAGTGTCGAAGAATCTCTGTTACTTCCAACTTGCACACCACAAAGAAAAAGCAGGCTAGCGCAGTTTGGCGTAAGGCTCCCACTTCGGATAATGAGGTGGTGCAAATAGTGAATGAAAAACAGAACCAAGGTGAATCTGAGGCTTGTGAACCAAAAGTCAAATGCTCGAACATGTGGCAGATGATATTGCACAAGTCTGCGCAGCTTGGAGATGATAATCGGAAGGAAATTGCTGATGATGATGCACCCATTAATGAAGCTTATGCTGACACTGAACCTGGGGTATTAGCGACTAAGCAGCCCAACACGCAGGAAGCGGTAAATTTTCTTGTTGAATCCCCTGAATGGGAACAGCACCTTCTTCGTTCCAAAAATAGAAATAACAGTGATAATAAGGGTTATGCGGCTGAGTCTAGTGATTGGATCACCACCAGGAAGAAGTCCAAGGCAAAATCTATTGATTCCCGTATGAAGGGCCGGAATTTATCGCGCGTCTCTTTCACATGATTTGTCTGTACTGGAACTGCAAGGGGATCCAAAATTCGGGTACCCAAAGAACTTTAAAGCTGATATGCGGAACAAACCACCCGGATTTGGTTTGCTTGTCTGAACCTATGGTCGAATCTGATAGAATCCCGGATCACTACTGGCGGTCGCTTGGTCTCCAATTTATTTTCAGCAATGGTTGTAACTCTCTCTGGCTATTATGTAAAATTGGCTTGTGCAGTGACTTGAGAGTCATGGTTAATCACGGCCAGCACATCACTTGTTGCTATAGCTTGGGCTCGGAAGAGTATCATATCTCGTTTGTCTATGGAAGTAACAGTGCTATTAGGCGTCGTCTTCTCTGGGATTCTATTTTAGGTATGGAGGGTGGTGAAAAGAGGATTGTGATCGGTGACTTCAACGCGATTAGAGGGGGACGTGAGAAATCTGGCAGACCTCCTTCTCAACGAAGCTGTAGAGAATTTAGAGAATTCATCAATCTGGGTGGATTCACGGAGGTGGAGAGCTCTGGCCTTTATTACACCTGGTCGAATGGTAGGTTGGGGGATGACCATGTTGAATGCAAGTTAGACAGAGCCCTGGTCAATGAGGCTTTTATTGACAGCTGGGATAACATCCGGTGCTCGATCCTCCCTAGGAATAAATCGGATCACTGCTCGATTCTTCTGGCCTGCAGAGTTGGAGCTGCTCGTACTGGTAGATTCAGATTCCTTTCTATGTGGACAACACATGCATCGCTGCACAGATTGGTGTCTGATCATTGGATGGCCTGCTCTACTTCTCTCCCCCCGGCTCAGTTACTTTGCTATAAGCTTAAAACTCTTTGTCCCAAGCTACGTAACTCCAATCGCGAAGTGTTCGGAAGGGTTGAATGCAACATTGCTGCTGCAATGAATAAACTGGAGGAGGTTCAGATTCGCATCGCTGAGCAGGGATTGAATGAGGCTAATATGGTTCAGGAGGAGGTAGCTAAGAGGGATCTTGAGCTGCAATTACTCAGGCAGGAGATGCTTCTCCGCGACAAAAGCAAGGAGAAATGGCTTTCTACAGGCGATCGAAACTCCAAGTTTTTTCAGCGGTCTGCTAAGATTAGAAAAGTGCAAAACTCCCTCACCAACCTCATGATTGATAATAGTATAGTGTCGGAAGAGTGTACAATTGCGCAGCATGTGGTTTCTTACTATGAATCGCTTTTCACTGGGGAGTTAAGGCATATTAATTATGATGCTATTAGATCAGTAATACCAAATGCGGTGACTGACCTTGATAATGAGGAGCTCACTAGGCCTCCGTCGAATGATGAAATCAAGGATGCCATGTTTAGTATGAACAGAGACAGCTCGCCAGGTCTGGATGGGTTTGGGGGGTCATTTTATCAGCATTGTTGGGATATTGTGGGCCCGGATGTGTGCAAAATGGTGCTAAGCTTCTTTGACTCTGGTTATATGCTCCCCGGAATGAACTCCAGCATCATTTCACTGGTTCCCAAGGTTGAAGGCGCCAATGAAATTCAGCATTTCAGACCGGTTGCAATGGGGAATTTCAACTACAAGATCATCTCTATAATCCTTTCTGACAGAATTGCCCCTATTTCTTCCAGAATTGTATCTGACAATCAATTTGGCTTTATAACAGGTAGGAGCATCCATCATTGCATAGCAGCGGCTTCGGAGGGTGTCAACCTTCTCAAAAAGAAATGCTTTGGGGGCAATATGGCGCTAAAAATTGACATCAGAAAAGCTTTTGACACTTTGGATTGGAACTTCCTGTTAGCGGTTCTGGATTCCTTTGGTTTCTCGCTGAAATTCAGAAATTGGATGCTTGAGATTCTGAGATTAGCTAGAATCTCAGTTGCCATTGGAGGGGGGATTAAAGGCTTCTTTAGCTGTTCTTGTGGGGTTAGGCAAGGGGGCCCGCTTTCCTCCACTCTCTTTGGGCTTGCAGAAGATTTCCTGGGTAGGTGGATCTCCAAATTGACTGACGAAGGCAGCTTCACTCCCATGAGGTATACCAATAACACTGTCTTTCCTTCACATCTCCTTTATGCTGATGACATGATGATTTTTGGTCAAGCATCGTTAAGAAATATAAAGTGCATCAAGGATTTTTTCAGTCTCTATGAGTCATTATCTGGACAAGCTGTCAATTGGGATAAATCTCATACGTATTTTGGCAACTTCATTAATTCTAATCGGAGGAATCGGCTTGCTAATCTTCTAGGAATCCGAATTGGCTCCCTCCCGTTCAATTACCTTGGCATTTCGTTGTTTCAAGGGGCGCCCAAATCACGGTATCTGCCTCCGATCGTTGACAGGTTCCTTGGGAAATTTAATCTTTAGAAAGGTCAATCCCTTTCTGCTGCAGGTAGGCTCACTTTAATTAAATCATCTTTGACGGGCACCCTGGTGCACTCGTTCTTAGTCTACACGTGGCCCGCTGATCTAATCACATGGATTAACAAAGCTATCCGTAACTTTTTATGGACCGGGGACAGGGATAAAAGAAAACTCATATCTGTTTCTTGGGATATCTGCTGCAGGAAAATGAAGCATGGCGGGTTGGGTATAAAGGACCTTAAGCTGTTTAACAGGGCTCTTTTGGCTAAGCTTTGCTGGGATCTTCTGCAGGGAAAAGATTTCATCATCTTATTGCTCAGAGCAAGGTTTTTGGATGTTTCAGGATTGGAGAAAAGATTCATTACGAACTCCACAATCTGGTCTTCCTTAAAATCTATGTTCATTACTGTCAGAAACGAAACTCTCTAGTGGTTTGGAGACACTTCCTGTCTGAATTTCTGGATGACCAGATGGATAATTCCGATTGTCGCGGATCAGATGGACATCCCCAGAAAACTACAGGGTTCGCTCTATAGACCGTTGCATGAGTTCAGGGTCAATGGAAGTTGGACTAATCTGAACCGCCTTCCCATTCATATTCAAAATAACATCACGGCAATTGTACCGTTTAGGGATGTTGATTGCTGCATATGGCAACCTGCTGCTTCCGGCGTCCTAACGGTTGGTGGAGGTTTATGATAATCTTCATCGTGGTCAGCTCTCTAGTTGGAGCAAATTGCTATGGAATCAGTTCATTCCGCCCAAGCGTTCTTTAACTTGCTGGTTGCTTCAGTATGGTAGACTGCCGGTTCAAGAGTTGCTGCAATCGCGTGGGATTACCCTGGCCCAGCGATGCGAGCTGTGCAGAGAAGTGGGAGAAAGCCTCGAACACTTATTCTTTAACTGTCATATTTCTCAGCTCCTCTGGTGGATGGTGTGCGGTGCTAACTACGTGCGCTGTCCGAGGTTTAATGCCAGCAGTTTCTGCGATCAGGTCAAGGGAGCTCAGGTTAATAAACACGCGAGGAAGAAATGGTACTTCTCGGCCATTACCTGTATCTGGTATATCTGGTTTATCCGCAATCGTGCAATCTTCGAGCAAGACCTCCCTTCAATCCAAAAGCTAGGATACAAGCTTATGATCTTAATTAGAGAAGGATCTTTGTGTACGACAGTGCGTCCGCGACCACCTCCTGAACCGGATTACAAGGTTGTTCGTTGGATACCCCCCCCCCCCCCCCGCTCGGATGGTTAAAAGTAAACACAGATGGGGCCTCGGGATCAAATGGATGCGACGAGGCTGGAGGAATTTTTAGAAACCATCGTGGATTCGTGACTGGTTGCTTTGTAGTGCCTCTGCAGAATTCGAATGCTCTAATTGCAAAGCTTCATGCGATCATTTTTGCGGTGAATGAAGCCTAGGAAAGGAATTGGACGAATCTATGGATTGAGTCAGATTCTGCATTCGCAGTTAGCATTCTTAGACAGCAATCACAGGAGGTGCCTTGGAGAATTCGGAGGGACTGGTATAGCTGTCTTCTGAAGCTTAATGAGATGAACTGGAATGCTACTCACATCTATAGGGAGGGGAATCAAGCAGCGGATCGGCTTGCTAGCATCGGGCAGAATGCAAATACCAGATTATGGTGGAGCATCCCTCCGGACTCCTGTCAGAGTTTTGTTTTCAATGATAGATGTAACGTAGCGCACATTCGTTTTCTTTAGTTCTGCTTCTGTCTTTAACTTTTGTTTCTTTTTATTTTTCTTCTCCCCTTATATTCTTTCTTCATTTTTTTAATAATATTCGGGTTGGGGGATGTGTCAGGGGTGCCAACCTCGTTGGGATGTCTGACCTGCCCTCGCGTCCCAGCTTCCAGTCAAAAAAATAGTAATTTATCACAAATTTAATTATTTGTTTTTTTATTAAATATACTAAGTAATAATATAATTTTATTACTTATTAATATAATAAAAAATTATAAAATTTAAGCAAACATGTATAAAAAGTTGGGTAAATTTCAAATAAAACCCTTGTGATTTCACTAATTTTCAGATAAAGAACTGTGATTTACTTTTTGTCAAAATGAGGATTGAGGTTTTCAACTTTAGCAAAATAAGGACTTTTTCGATTGATACTATTAAAATCACCCTTGACCAGTTCAAAAATGACATATTTTAAGAACTACTACTATTCTAAACAACTTTAATTCTTCAACTTTTTTACTTTGAGATTGTTTAGATGATAATTGGTAAAGAGGGAGAAAGTTAATGTTTAGAGAGAAAGTTTCAAAAAAGATGATTTTCGAAAATCGAAAATGTAGTTCCATAGAAAATATGACATTGAACAACTTTAATTCTTGAAAATTTTCATTTTCAGGTCGTTAAAGATGGTTTTAATAGCATTAATCCAAGTGCGAAACCTCAATCCTCGTTTAGACAAAAAGTAAACCACAGTCCTTTATCTGAAAATTAATGAAACCACATGGGTTTTATTTGAAATTTACCCTAAAAAGTTAATAGTGGTAGAAGGGTGAATTTATCATTTTACATAAAATTTATAGATAAAGTGACTAATAATTAATTTCGTCAAAACTCAGAGACTTTATAGTGTGTTTCTAAAAATAGAGACACAGAAGGCACTTGGCTGTATCTGGTGCCTGTAGCAGATGCAGCGGCCATGTGGAAACCTTGTGCCATGCTTTGAGGGATTGCCCGAATAGTAGAAAGGTTTGGGAAGGGGTCCTTCCTCACCACATCCTTCCTTCCTTTATGGGGTTCTCTGATATTGACTGGTTCTCTGAAGGCGTTAATGGGAATTTGTTGGCCAGTATGGAGCACGGGGCTATTCTCTTCGCTATTATTTGTCACCAAATGTGGAAATGGAGGAATGAAGAGTTATTTGCTGAGAATACTGTCTTTATTCCTGACCTCCGGTTTTACTTCTCGAAAAAACTCTCTGTTATTACAAAGAGTTTTGAAGGAGAGCCCCTGGTTCACCCCTCCCCGGTTAAAGAGGTCCAGTTAGTTGGTTGGAGGAAGCCCATGGAAGGGGTTGTCAAGTTGAATACGGATGGCTCCTGCCTTAGTAATGGCAGAATTGCTGCTGGTGGAGTTCTTCGGGATGCTGGTGGCGCCTGGCTGGCTGGGTTTACCCATAACTTAGGTACGGGCTCCTCCTTTACTACGGAGCTCTGGGGGATCTTGTCTGGCATTAAACTCACCATTCGCATGGGTGTTAAAAGACTTTCGGTGGAGTCTGACAATTTGGAGGCTATCAACAGGATTTCGGATAGACAGGTTGTTTGTCTTAAGAGTCAGAATCTCATTAAAGCCATCTTGAGGCTTCGTCCTGCCTTCGATTCTCTTACCTTCTCCCATATTTATAGGGAGCAAAACCGCGTGGCGGATCGCTTGGCAGCTGCTGGGCATGGGGGATGTTAGGTGTTTCTACCCTTTCCGTTCCTCCTTCTTTTCTGTTACCTTCTCTTCTTGAGGATAGGATTGGGGTCAGTCTTCCTAGACTGATCCCGGGTTAGGTTTTTGTTTGTTTGTTTTTTTTCTTCCCTTCTTACCAAAAAAAAAAATAGAGAAACTAACTAGTGTAATATGCAAACAAATTCATACAAGATCAATTTTAGCTCTATTAACTTGAATAGACTGTTTGACCATTTTTTGACTATCACGTGGGACATTTCAAATAAATTTATCGGTACACTGGTGGTTTGTAACCATGTTATTAATATAGTAAATATTTTAATTGCTTTTTTTATGATTAACTTATTTGTGACATATTTAATTTTTTATATTTTACAAGTTTATAATTATGTTAAATATTTTAGACATAATTGATATTTAAAAAATCGTAAATTGAAATTTTTGTTACATATAGGTAAAATTTTCAAAGGTATAATTTAACAATTTCTTAAGTTGAAAATAAATCTATACTGATTAAAAATGATATAGTTAAATTTGGATAAGGTAAAAAGGTTAAATGATTGGTTCTAGCCTATTTTTTAATATAGTAAATATTTTAGTGATTTAATATTAACTTCCTATCCATAGTTACATGCATGTTAATATTAACTATGTTGGTTTAGTCAATAATAGTCAATAATAAACAGTAATATTCACATGGACTCTAATGAAAAAATCTATTGTTAGATCTAAGCCGGTTAAAATCTATTAAAGTAATTATGGCTAAATTTTTATAGTTTTTCTTCTATTGAAATTCAATTTGACTACATTTATTAATTATAAAAAATTAAGAGGATAATAATGAAGACAATTAAAATTAAGTGGATTCAGATCCGAATGTTCAGAATGGTCTAAATGATGAACATTAGATTGCATTTAGATTTCCATGAAGTATATGTTTTATCATTTCTCTGTGTATTTTTATATTTTTCATGCTCTTATAATCGTTTTCGTCCTATTGTGAATTTTGTCAAAGAAAAGACTTGCAAATCGCAACACTATTTCATTAAAAAGAACATGTTTTAATAAAATGTCTCTGGATATGGTTAGTTGATTTGTTAATTTACATAATAAAATGTCTCTGGATCAATGTTAGCAAAATCTTTTTTCTTTTTTTTTGTTAACAGTGTAAAACACATACGGATAGCTTTGCAAAAAAATTGTATTCTGTTACTTGTAAATTAATAAAGTTACAATTTTTTTTTTCTCTAATTGTTTCCTACTTTAATTAGGGATAAGATTAATAAAATCAAATTTAATTTTTATGGTATAAAATGGTCCAATATTAAATAAAAGAAATATAGTTGAATTTAGGGCCGTTTGGCTCATAATAGAAATTGTAGTTCACTTCCCTCCCACTTTATAACTTTCTAATGTTAACTTTTGGACTTTACTTTCTTTTTCTTTTTCTTTTTTCTTTTGGTGCTTTAACTGCAGTTACTCAACAACACCTTTTGTTTTCCTTTTCAGCTTCAACTATATACATTTATTTGCCTTTTTCTATAACAAAAGTATTTGGATACAATTTCGGTAATTTTACCTACGGCCCCTCAATTTTACTCTTATTTTCTAAACATTAATTTTACTTTATTAGAATAAAAGCACTCAACATTTTCCGGTAGAATCTAATCACATGTATCATCATCATATGTCATATGAAAAAATTTAATCATAAATTCACCAAGTAAATAAGTTAACTTAACCTAAGTAAAAAACCTTAACCTAACCCATTTCCAACCTTAAAGTGAAAAAAAAAGCGGAAACCGAAAAATGTGACATGTGATTAGATGTTACGTTAGCAAGTATAGTGAAAAGATGAGAAAAAGTTTAAAGTAAGTTTATTAAGATAAAAGCAAACTTAAATGAGTTGATTAAGACAAATTGAACTTTTATTATTTTTTGAAAACATTGTTCAAACTTTTGTGAACGTTGGTAATAATTACGCTTTATATGGCCTCAAAATAAAAAACATCAATAATTAAAATTCCTTAATATGTTTCATTCAACTTTTAAATTGTGGATGTTACTGTTGTTGTTTCTAGTAGTTAGTTGTTACTTTTATACTTTAGATTTTTAACATATTGTAATTCTTATTAATAAATATAAAAGGAAATAATAAATAAATGAAAACTCGAAAAACTCGAAAATAATTGTCCCTTCGGCGAGCTGGAGCACGAGTTGCCCCAAAGGGACTACTGAGGTCCAGCTCGATGAGCTGGCCTCCAGCAACAAGGAAAAGAAGAAAAAAGGAAAAAGATCAAATATGACCCTCTTTCCAGCAGCACCAATATCACTTCCACGAACTATTTGAGGCATCAAATGGACGGATTTTTTCACAAGGCCGAGTGTTCCAGAAACTAGACATCCCAATGAATCTGTGATGTGTTTGTGGGTCTAATTCGAATCCATATGGAGAGAAAAATAAGCTTCAGAAGTTAGAGTACGTGTCTGCCATACCAATGTCACTTCAACGTACCATTTGAGGTATCAAACAGATGAATTTTCACACGAGGTTAAGTGTTCCAGAAACTAGGTATCTAGAGAAATCTGTGATGTGTTTGTGAGCCTAATTCCATCCATATGCAAGGAGAAATAGGGCTTGGAAGTAAGGCGCATGCCTAAAGAGTTAGTTAAGTTGGTTGTTATCCCTACTTTTACTCTAACCAACTTAACTACCCACTCATTCTAACTAACTTAACCACCTACTAGAAACTAAATAAATTAAGGGTTAGTAGAGAGAAATTAGGAATTTATTTACAATAAAATATGCCATTTTCAACTATAAATAAACCTCAAATCCTTCATTAATACTCACTCAACACATCAAACCCCCTCTCAAAAGCTTAAATGCTTAGTTCTTAATTCTTAGTTCTTTGTTCTTCAAGTTCTTAGTTCTAATTTCTTTTTTCTAACTCTTTTAGCTTCAATTCAAGTCCTTAATAGCTCCTTTTCAAATTCTTTTCATTTGATTTAGCATTCCGTGCTCAGAAACTCTGTTTACAAGCCAATCTTTGCACCCAAATCGTTTTAGACATTCTGTTTCAGCTTTTAGCATAATTCATCCAGTAATTCTCCAAACCCGATTTCGTCTATTTAAAGTTTATTTTAGCATTCGATCCCTTCTAAACATTTGTTTTTGACTTTCTGAAGTTCAATTTAGCCTTTTACTTTGCTTAATTTCATGTTCGTAAGCATTCACACGGTCCCTCCGAAGTTGAAGGTCAAATCTGCCCTATACTTACCTATTACAAGTCAGAAGTTTTCTAGATCAATTCTGCTCTTACCAACCGACCGCGGTGCTCTGAGGACTTTAAGTCGATACTAAATTCAACGTCTAGCTGAGATAGCTATTGTGGCTCCGAATTTGTCGTTGAATTTCAATTTTTATTGTTATTGCATTTCAATTATATATTGATTTGTTTTTACCAATTCAATTGATTATCTATATGTTTAGTATAGAAATATTTCAATTGTATTCAATTTTGTTCTTTTACTTTAAACACTTGTACTCAAACCTACATTTATATCAATAAATACCCTTTTTCCCAAATCCCGTGTCAATCTCGCACTTTCATTTCATTTATTTTACCCATCTTTAATTTACTCGCATTAGCTTAAATAAAAATAATTTATTTAGTAAATTTTTTATAACGGCGATAGAGACCCAAGATGGACTTTTTCAATCCTTGCGTCCCTTGCCAATAATTTTGTTTAGATTTCAAGTTTTGGTATACAAATCCATAAACTTAATCGTCCCTCGCCCATACGTTCCATCACCAATTCTATAAATTCTCAATCTACCCTATCATAGGCATTGCTAATGTCAATTTTAAGGGCCACATTCCCTGCACCTGCCCTATTTAGTGATTCAAAAGCTACATGTGCACTATCAATTATTGATCTCTCAGGGACAAAAGCAGATTGAGTATCAGTTATGATCTCAGGTAGGAATTTTTTCAACCGATTAGCAAGGACCTTTGAAATCAACTTGTAAAGGACGTTGCATAATGAAATTGGGCGATAGTCTTTCAGGGTAATCGGATTTTCACACTTTGAAATTAGAACAATGGTGGTATCATTTACGCCTTGCAGGAAATAACCCCTATTAATCCAATTAGCACAGGCAGATCCAACATCCTCTCCAATTTTGCTATAGAAAAACTGATAGAACCCCAAGTTCAACCCATCAGGACCAGGAGCTTTCTCCGGGTTCATAGAAAAGAGCGTCGCCTTAAATTCCTCCCCCACAAATGGAGTTGTGAGATCGGCATTTATGCTAGAACTAATACTGACCGGGATAACATCCCCAATACTGATCCTAGTAGTATTTGAGGTAGAGAGGATAAGTAAAATATTGGTGAGCAAGAGTGACTATACATTGCTAGGTATCAATTAAGGAATCTGTTTCGTCTCTGAGAGCTGTGATACTATTATTCTACCTCTGGGCCTTAACACTAGTATGAAAGAATTTTGTGTTTCTATCTCCTTCTTTCAACTAAAAGGTCTTCGCCATCTTTTTATTAAAAGTTTTCAAAACGAGTTTTTTTTTTTTTTTGTTTAAACAGTTTCACATTAAAAAAAAACAGTATGTTTTTTTTAAAGAGTTAAAAGTTGCTTTTTAAAATTAAAAGTGAACCAAACAGTTTTAAAAGACAAACAAAGTCATGTTTTGAAATTCAATGAGCATAAAAGAAAGTAAAATAAAATTTGAGTGGATAGAAGTTTAAATTATGTAAAAATTGGTCAAACATATATGGTTTATATAGCTATTAAGAATAAATAATTTTACCAATTTACCCCGTGATTGTAGGGTCAAATCTGGGAAAGTAATATTTTTGGTCCTATATTTATCTAAGAAAAGTTTGGGTTGCAGCCCTTAAACCCTTTAATTTGATAAAACTTGACCTCTTCACTTTATTAAAATGTAGATATTTGTGGGCCGATGTATGAAGGATATGGGCCCATAAGAAAAAAACATAAAAATGTACAAGTTTCACGAAAATAGAAGGCCTAATGCTTCCCCAACCCCCTTAACTTGTCCAAATTAGTTATTTTATCCCCTCAACTCATCGAATGACCTATTTACCTCCTTAATTCCATAAAAGTGGTATTTCTCACCCCCTCAACTTGTCCATTTATCCCCCCAACTTATAGAATGTTATATTTACCCCCTTAACTCCATAAAAGTGGTATTTTTTACCCCTTACAATCCTTTATCGAAGCCTAAATTGATAGCTTTTTTTAAACGTTAAACCTATATTTATGTTATTTTGTAAGTGGAACCTAAATTGATACTTTCCTAAAAATCATAGGCCTATTTTGGTACATTATCTCTACATATAATGTATTTAGCTTGTTTATATTAATGTTCTTGTTATTTGTATTTTTTATTCGTTCTTTCTCTTTTCAACTTTTTTGACTACTATAAATGGATAAGAAATACCATTTTTATAGAGTTAAGAGGGTAAATAAGATCATAAGTGGTGAGAAATACCACTTTTATAGAGTTAAGGGGGTAAATAGGATATTCGATAAGTTGAGAAGAGGTAAAATGATAAATTTGAACAAGTTAAGGGGGTGAGAAATACCATTTTTATGAAGTTGAGGGTGTAAATAGGACATTCGATAAGTTGGAGGGATAAAATGACCAATTTGGACAAGTTAAGAGGGCTGGAGAAGTATTAAGCCAAAATAGAATAACTAACTAAAATTCATATATGCAGTTCTATTTCTTTAATGATAAAGTGTGGTTGTCAATAATATTTTAGAGGAATCCAAAGCCTTTAAAATATTAAATTACCTGTCTAAGTAAATACTGTCACACATAATTTAGCAGATTGAGATAGCATTTATCTAAAACAATTACATGTAAATTATATAAATATTGTGTATACTTTTTTTAGCAAAATAGGCACAATACGTATATATTTAAGTATTGTTTTAAACTTTTATACATATCCAAGTGTAATAATCTTTTAATTTTTTTTATAATAATAAAATAATCATTGCATTAAATTTTAATCTTGATTGCATTACCTAGATCATATGATTCTATTACAGGACATATTGTTTGTGGTAAATGGCAGGCCAGACCTATATGTAAGCCCATCCGAGGATAATATTGCCTTTACAGTTTTTAGTTTAAAGCTGAGTTTGGACCAGATCTTTTATCCAAGCCCAATTATCATAAATTCCAAATCAATAGAATGTGATTAGTATGAGAGTCCTTATAATCCTTATTAGAGTTTTAGGACGCTCATCTTCATTGGTGGATCATCGTTTCAGTAGGAAGCCTCTACATGTATTATCATACTAGGAATTTATTCATACCAAATCTTCCTAAACGTATGTTTGATAACTATCATGTACTGCCTTTCACCCAAATCTTAAACATGTGGTATTGAGACATCCGATTTAGACTTTTTTCGGGAATCCTGAAACTAACATTCACATGTTATCATATGCCTCATTCAAAAGGGTACAAACGCCGTTTTAGGCTAGATGTATCCCTAGAATGAATAAATGCGTGACAAATGTAAGATCCCGATACAAGTAATTCAAAAGTCTATATTTGTACAATCAGGATGTGTAAGGATATATTAAAGGTCTTTACACTTTAAGGTCTTGTTTATTTATGGGAAAATATTGTGTTATGAAAAATATTGGATAAGGAAAAATATTATGTTGGAAAATAAATATTTTCCGGTGTTTAGCTACAACATCAAAAAAACGGAAAGAAGTAATGAGTGACTATTGTTTTGAAAAGAGTAAGAAAGAACGGAGTAGGATTCCAAAAACTTCGGAAAATATTTTACTCCTTTCAAAATAGTAAAAATATTTCCTCAATTTCTTTATAAATTTTTCAATCCACAAATTTTTTTTTAACTTATTTTCGTAAGTAAGCAAACCATAAATTCAAGAAAATGTTTTTGTACACATATTTTTCAAAAAAAAAAAAAAAACATGATCTAATTGTTTTCAAATTCTTCACCTACAATAAATGGAAACTGATTTTCTATTTTGCCTCTTCACACCTTTTACTTGTGAAGTCTCTTCCATTTAGGAGTGACTTTAGGCTTTAATGTTTTCTTGTTTTTTTGTATTTCTTATTTTCTTGTTATTTTCGCTTGTTGGTGGTTAATTTCTCTACACTTTTCGCTTTAAAAAAAAAAAACAGGATCTAATTGTTTTCAAATTCTTTCCCTACTATAAATGGAAACAGATTCTTCTACTTTCCCTCTTCACGCGCCTTTCCATCTTGTGAGGTCTCTTCCATTTATAAGTGACTTTAGGCTTTCATGTTTTCTTGTTTTAAACCGGGCTTTAATTTTTCTACTTGTTGGTGATTAGTTTCTTTGCACTTTTCGCTTTTCAACAACAAAAAAAACACGAGATCTAATTGTTTTCAAATTCTTTCCCGACTATAAATGGAAACTGATTTTTCTACTTTTCCTCTTCACACCCTTTCCTCTTGTGAAGTCTCTTCCATTTATGCCACTACTTACTTTATAATCGACTTAAAGGAGACTACTTCGTAAGAAAAGGAAAAAGAAAAAAGAGTATATAAGTCATACTTATTATGTTACAATATTACTTTGACTCATTTGCTTATCATTGCAATGAATCCCGACATAAGGTTCTTCTTCTTGTGCATCGGCCTTTGGAAGGCAACTCACTAGGCTTTAATGTTTTCTTGTTTTTCATATTTTCTTCTGTTGGTGGTTAATTTTTATGCACTTTTCGCTTTCCAACAATGGGATGTGATTGTTTTCAAATTCTTCCCCTACTATAAACGGAAACTGAATTTTCTACTTTCTCTCTTCACACCTTTTCATCTTGTGAAGTCTCTTGTGAAGTCTCTTCCATTTATGAGTGACTTTAGGCTCTAATGTTTTCTTGTTTTCGGATTTTCCTTTGTTAATGGTTAGTTTCTCTGCACTTTTCACTTTTCAACAAAAAAGGGATCTAATCTCTGAAGCACGGACACGTGATAGACCTAACGTATCGCGTTTCAGATACGTATCCGATATGGAAACGCCCAGGATACGGTGTCAGGGCCGTTTCTGTAATATCGAAAAGTTGGACACGCGAATCAGTGAAGGATACGCGTTTCCCTGTAAAACAAAACCAGTCTGATTCTTCAAATGTGAAAAAACAGAGGTTCAACTTCAATCAAAGCGGAACTAGGTCGGGGCTAGAGCCCCGGGTAGCCGCCGGAAATTGGTAGAGAAGTTAGATCTGAGCCCCCTGTGAGATGCAGAATGAAGAAGAATATGGGCTGCTTACTTGCTGTTAGATGGAGGATGAAGAGAGGCAGCAGTGATATGGGGGATGAAAGAGAGACGGCAGAGATTAGATGAAGAAGATGATATGGAGGAGGAAGGAGATGCGGCAGAAATTAGAGGAAGAAGATGAGGTTCAAGACCTAATTAAAAAGTATTCATTTTTTCACTTAAACTTCCTTTTAACCCTATTCTGTACATAAAAATTCAAATACATCTCCATATATTAAATTTGATCAATTAGGTCCCCATCCACTCCCCTCCCTCTCTAACGTGTTTAGTTAAGAATTTTATAATTTCGTTTATATGTATTTATTTAGTTATATTACAAAAAAGCATATATAAAAATATATTTTTAATATTTATACATGTGCCCCAATATTTTTAATATTTACATGTTTTCCTCATGTATCTGTGTCCTGTGTTTTATGGAAATGATGTTTCCCGTATCCGTATCTGTGTCGGATACTGTATCCGTATCCGTATCCGGGCAACATAGGATCTAATTGTTTTCAAATTCTTCCTTTACTATAAATGGAAACTGATTTTTCTACTTTCCCCTCTTCACAACTTTTCATCTTGTGAAGTGACCGTTTGTTTTCAATTTTTAAAACTGCTTTTTGTCTTTTAAGTCTAAACAGAAAACAAAAATCGTTTGGTAAAAATTCGAAACAGTTGCTTTTTATAGAAAAATGAGCTAATATATACTATCTATCAGTAGCAGCAAACAGGAAGAGGTGAAACAAACGGACCCGAAATCTCTTCTATTTATAAGTGATTTTAGGCTTTAACATTTTCTTAAAAACCATTAAGCTTTTAAGACTGATTTTCATTTATGCACCTCCCTCATGCTTTCCTTTTGTTTTCTTTTAAGTACTTTTAAAATAACCGACATGAGTCGAGATATGGGAAATTTCTTCCCTAAGACCAATGAAACACCAACAGTGATTGTAGACTCCCCCCAAAAGTAACTCCAATTCCCGATATCCATCAATTTTAATACAATAGGAAATCAACATCTATCTACAAATTGTAAATATAGTGTCATACATGATTTTAAAAACAATGCATATACAAAATGGAACCCCTTCGTCATTTACATAATAATTATTGCATAAAGAGGACTTCAACCCAAAAAAATCATTCAGAAAGAGACACAAAATTAGAAGAAAATTAAAACACAACTCTTTTTTTTTTGTTTGTTTTTATCAATATTGTTGATCTGCACAAGACAAGACAAGACAAGACATGGATAAATATACATGATATGATTAAATATTATGTTATGCTCTTCCAGGAGTTTTAGGATCATGGTGATTGTTAGCTCCAGTGCCTGGATAATCTAAACTTTCCAAATCCATCCTTCCACTAATAACAAACGTTTTTCCAAAACTAACTTCTCCTTCCTTCAATTCCACTGCATCCTGCTCCTGCACCTACATGCATTAAGTCTAAATTTTGAAACTGAGTGGCTAATTGAATTATTTGGCCACATGCATTAAGTCTAAATTTTCAATTAAACCATCTTTTCACACTTAAAAAAAAACAGTCCATCACATAAGGAAAAATCCGCCAGAGTTGTATAAACTTGAACTAAAAAGTAAAGAATCACTAAAATCTAATAAGGCTTAAAGTAAACAGTAAAGTTAAGATAATAATTAAGAAAGAAAAAAAGAAAGAAAGAGAAATATAGAGGTGGATAAAGAACCTGATGAGTCAAAAAATCTTGAAGTGATGATGATGATGATAGTGGGTCTTGTTCAGTTGACTTGAGGCTTCCTGAAATTGAATTTGAAAGAAACAAAGATGAGATGAATCATTTTGAGAAATATATAATATTATTTGAAAAAACATGTGATGATGAGAGAGTAATTACTTACTAGTTGAAGGAACAGCAAGAGAAAGAGAAAGAGAAGAGAAAGCCAGAAAGAGCAGAAGAAAGGAAAGAGCAACACATGATTTCGGAAACATGTTTTTCTTTCAAAATTAATAAAATAATAAATGGATAGATAGATGTGAAAGGAAATTGGTGATGGGCAGAGAAAACATGAATGAATGGTGGCTTTATATATAGGGAGAGAGAGAGACAGACCCACTTATATCCTATTGAATAAAACCCAATTCTTCACACAAAGTCAACTTACCATTAAAATGAAAAACTTGCCTAACCTTTTCTATATTGATGTCACTTTTACATCATCAACTTGTTTTCTCCTGAACAAACAATACTATTGCATAGTTTTTCTTTTGGTAGTATTGCATAAATTAGGGAAAATTACAAAAATGGGTGTAATGGGATTGTTCAACTTACATATATAGACTGATTTAATTTGAAATACCCATAATACCATTCATATATATAAAACACTTAATCAGATCATCCCCTCTTCTCTCTTTTTACGCGATAAATCTCACTCTCACTCTCACAGTTCGTGATTTTCTCTCTTTTTTTTTCCTTAAGATCCTTCATCAATCAAAGCCCAAGACTTGTCATGTAAGTATGATGTTAGTTTCATATGGTTAAATCGCTTTGAACTCGTTGATGTTAGTTTCAGCAGCAGTTTACTTTTGAGGTTAGAAATTTGTAAATCTGAACTTCGTGCAGAAGATCGCGTGCTTCGCATATTATGATTTCATTTCGCGAAATCTTAATATGCGAAGTCTATTAAAGGTTGTGTATGCGTTTGTTATTCGCATACTTCGCGGAATTCGCATATGGAATATACGCGAAGTATGCGAAGATATGGTGTTCCAGCATTGGGTTCACACACTTCGCATATTTTACGTAGTTGCAAAGTATGCGAAGTCTGCGAATGTATTTGCGAAATATGCGAATTCGCATATTCGAATAACTGCGAATTATGCGAAGTGTATGTTATTTCATGATGTTATTTCATTCTGTTATCTCATTCCTTTTTTTTTGTTTATTATTGATAGAAGCATGTCATACCAGTTTGTGTTGTGTGTGATCATGTGGAATGGCCGGTGGAAAACAGTTGGTAAGACCATGACATACGAGGGGGGCGAGAAGAAATTGATGAAGCTGTCTCCGGGATTGAGCTTGGAAAGGCTGCAAGAGATAGTATACAATACTGCTCATGTTGATCCAATGTCATTTGATCTGCGTATGACTATGCAGTTAACTATCGGACGAAAGCAACTACCTGGGGCAGTAGTTCCGATTATTGATTCAAGTGATGTTGATTGTTTTTTAGATTATTGTCGGATGAAAACTAACGCTGTTACCCCACTATATGCTAATTTTGAGTCACGAACAATCCAACCGCGAGTCACGAAGGTAGAGAATGTTATTCATTCAAGTTGTGATGCCAATGCCACAGTTGTATTTGAAACAAATCCTGAAGTAGACAACACAACTGTTGAACGCCCCCCTCATAGGCCAGGAAAAGAACCAATCACTGAGTGCAATAGTGCATCCCACACTCCTGGTTTAGATGATATTAGCTCGAATCTGGTTTATCATCGGGAGGACCAGATGTATGACGATGACATTTGGGGTCATGATGACACAGAGGAAACGGTAAATGATGGACAACCTACCCCTCCGAGACAATCGCATTGCGAAGCTGTTCCCCATAGCATGGTATTGGCAGAGAATGTAGAAACAATAAGGAAGAGGAGTGATCCATTTCGATGGCTACCTGAGATCCATGATGCACCCAAGTTTACTATTGAAGATAGTTCATCGAAAGGGGTCGTCGGTTTAAAGGTACACGACATGTTCTCTAACAAACGAGAATTGCAGGATGCACTAGGTAAATACGCAGTGAATAACAGGTTCGAATGGAAAGTGTACAAGTCTAACAAGTCCATGTTTGAGGTTAAATGTAGACATTCGGATGTATGTAAATGGCGTGCTAGAGGAATTGCGATATCCAATTCAAGTATATTTAGGCTCCGAAGAATGGATACAATGGACAACCACACATGTTCTAGGGATCAAATGTTACCACATCACAGGCAAGCGGGGAAACGAGTGGCTGGCATACTACTTTCAGATAAGTTTGATATCCAGGGTAGAGTGTTTAGACCAAAGGACATTGTGAAAGATTTTGAGATCCAATATAAAATAAACTTGTCGTATATGCAAGCTTGGAGAGCAAGGAATTGGGCCATAGAAGATGTGATGGGTTCACCGGAAGAGTCATACATGTTGTTGTCGGACTACTGTGAGACGTTGAAAGCATGCAACCCAGGTACGGTAACACATATTCAAACCGACGATGCTGATAATTTTCAGTACTTCTTTATGGCGTTTGGTCCTTCACTTAGAGCTTTTAAAGAACACATTCGGCCTGTCATTTGCGTTGATGGAGCCTTCCTAAAAGGTAAGTATCCAGGACAATTGTACATTGCAGTTAGGAAAGATGGTAATAACCAGATTTATCCTATCGCTTTTAGGGTTGGACCAAACGAGAGCAACGAGGCTTGGAGTTGGTTCATGACCAAGCTGAAAGAATGTATCGGGGACATAGAGAATTTTGCCGTCATCTCTGATAGGCACAAAGGAATTGACTATGCTGTGAACTTGGTGTTTCCAAATGCAATACATGGATGTTGTTGTCACCATTTGAAAATGAACCTGCAGGCCAAATTCAGGTCAGTTAGAAAGATAGGCGATGTGTACTGGGGAGCTGCTAAAGCTTACAGGGTTTCAGATTTTATCGAAGCATTCGCTCGACTACGTGAGCTACATGGTCCCGCAGCAGTATATCTAGAGCAAGCTGGTATCCAGAGATGGTCGCGTGCATATTTTCATACCCGTCGTTATAACATAATGACAACAAACATTGCTGAATCATGGAACGCGGTAATGGTTGAAGGAAGACGTTTGCCCATCACAATGTTGATAGAGTACAATAGAACTACTGTCCAACGATGGTTCTACGAAAGACAAACAGCGGCTGGTAAATATTTTATACGTGGTCATTTCTGGTAATTTAGATGATACATAAATACATTACCTTCATGTTTCCATTTCCAGGAGCACGAGAACATTATCTGTCATTTTACGGTGAACGGAAGATGAAGAAACGTGTTACTAAAGCTATACCATGTACATTCAGTGGAATAAACCAACACACATTTCAGATTGGGGACCGAGGGAAAGGGGGTATTGTTGACTTAGATGCAGGTACTTGCACGTGTAGGCAATGGCAACTGTCTCAATTTCCTTGTAAACATGTATGTAAAGTTGCATGTGAGAATCGACTAAGTAACGCATACCAATGGGTTGATAAATATTACACCAACAACGCAGTTAGATTAGCTTACGCAGAGTGTATCTACCTACTCGGACCACAGACGGAGTGGAAAAACTGTGACCCTCCAAGGAAGGTGCTTCCCCCTGTAAGAGGTGTTGCCCCAGTTGGACGACTAAGAAGTCAGAACAGAAGACCGTCACAAGGTGAAAACCCATTGCCAATGGTATGTAGCCGATGTGGGAATAGCGGGCATAATAGGTTGAATTGTCACCGAGCGTTGCCAAATACAATTCAAACTCCAAGTACAATAGCAAGTTCACGAAGTTCTAGGACTTCGAACAATTGATGCGGTTTGAGCAGAATTTGTCCTTATGTTTTTGTAAGAACAAGTATCCTTATGTTTTTGTAAGAACAAGTAGTCTTGTGTTTTTGTAAGAACAAGTAGCCTTGTGTTTTTGTAAGAACAAGTAGCCTTGTGTTTTTGTAAGAACAAGTAGCTTTATTATGTTTTGTAGAATTATGTGTTGTTGAACTAGTCAAATAATGTATCGAAATAATGTGTGTTTTAGTTTGTGTAAAACAACTTCGCGAATATATGGAAAACTTCACGAATTCAGAGATATACGAACTCGCGAATACACCAGTATGCGGATCAGGAGGTATGTCCGCGAAGTTGATGTTCGCGAATACACCAGTTTGCGGATCAGGAGGTATGTTCGCGAAGCTGATATGATTCGCATATGCAATGGTACCTTCGCGAATATGAATACTACGAACTGACAACTTCGCGAATTCAGTGATATGCGAATTCGCGAATGCAATGGGCACAATATATAATAGAAGATATAACAAGTACAAAAACCACCAATAGTAAAACTCAAAATTTATACAGTTTGCCATGGAAAATTTCAAGGACAACACGTAATCTAAGGAAATCTCCGTCATCTGGGTCTAATTCATGCACCTGCCGACCAACTGTTAAAAGTTGAGAAAAAATGCACACCATCATCCCACAATCGTTCGATGCTGTTCTCTGTTGTGGAGTGTCCGGTAGCCTAGTCCACCCTATCCGGTTGTCCTGATTTTGACCAGTCCACCCTATGATTTTGCCAATAGCGTATGCAAGTACGGTCATGGGCCTCTGGAGTACTTGACCAAGCTTCTCCTCACTGTCATTAGAAAGACAACTATCATATATGTACATGTGCATATTCGTTGTATTTAGCACTCCTAATATCCAGTGGTTTCCTTTTATGTTGAATGGCATGAATATTCGCTTCAAACCCTTCCATGGTCTCATAAATATGTCATCTCTCCCATTGATAGTATTACACACATGGCCCATATCCAGATTGTGTGACAACTGTATATATCCGGTGAATTGGCTATCACATGTAGTCCAGTCCGCATCTAAACCATTCTCAAACGATTGGCGCCGCAATAGATACATGAATGCATCACAAATAAACAAACCATAATATTTAAAAGCAATACCTCCCCATCATAATATTTTCCCGGTGTCTAAGCTTGTATGAACCACTGGATTTCCGACTGCAGTGGTTCTGTCCCTTTAACGGGCCTTGATGACTTTTTGTTGCAAAAATTCCTCCATACCTCATACGTAGACGCATCGTCCTTATCAATTCGGTCTGACCATGACGTAGGTACAGGAGGTGCTCTAGGAAAGGTGGGACTCTGTAATACGACAATATCCATGCACTGATCTACCGTCTTAGTTCCCTTCTTGGCTACCTTCTTAGTTCCCTTCGTAGCCAACTGCTTACACCTTTTTCTTTTCTTTTCCTCCGTGTACGGTGCTATCACGTGATGTGATCGCTTCCTTTGTCGCACCGCCCTTAACGGCTGAGGCTGATGCACATCATCTATCACGGCTTGTGTGTTCTCGCTTGAAGTGATAATTGATTCCGGTCAAAACATAACGACCAACATCCTGTAAGGAACATATTTAAAAATAAATATAAAACTACATGTATATAAACTATCATATACCTTTTCAGGGAGCATCTCTTGTGGTTCCGTGTCATCGCCGATTTCAATCACCTCCCCACACTGATCCTCCTTCCTCTCACCCTCTTCTTCCTTATCCTCTCCACACTGCTCTTCCTTCCTCTCACCCTCTTCCTTCTTATCTATTCCACTCTGTTCCGCACCATGCTCTTCTACAACGTTCGCCTCCCGCACATCCCCACCTATTTCCCCCATAAAGTCGAAATTAGTATACATATCACATCCAATACGCTCTCCCATCCGATCTGCCTTACTCATAGCCCGTAGATCCGCCATCCACTCCTCCTTCAACTCCACCTTCAACTCGTCCTTCAACTCCGCCCTCAACTCTCCCTTTAACTCCACCTTCAACTCTGCCCTCAATTCCTCCCCGAACTCCACCTTCAACTCTGCCATCAACTCTTCCTTCAACTCCACTCTCTCCCGCCTATTAGACTCATTGAACTCCGATCTCATCTTCCGCTCGAATTCATCTGCCAATGAATCTTTAAGTTCCACCTTCAACATTTCAAATCTCTCCCGCATCCTTGCCTTCCTTTCTTCTTCCTCATTTGCTTTTACATTCACTCCATTCTTCTTCTTACACCTCTTCTCGTTTCTAATTCTGTCCTCCTCATCTATATAAACATACTCTTCCTCCTCATTTCCAACATCCTCTTCGCCCTGATTACCTACAACATTCTCTTCCTCACTCTCTACAACATTCTCTTCCTCATTATGTACCTCATTCTCTTTTTCATTGTTCTCCTCTTTTTGACTTAGCTCAGACCCCTTATAAGGTGCGAATAACATATCAAGGTCAAGGTCTACAGCTTTCCCATCAAAATAATCCTTCATTGGCGCATACCAATCGCACTTTGCCTCGTCTTCCTCGATAACAAGTTCAGATGCTTGCACATCAGCTGACTGAAAACATGAAAAATCAAATCCAACTCCATAAGCACATGTTACTTACATCCAAAGCACACATTAATTCTGTACACAAGACATATGTACTTACCTTAAATATTTCTTCAGCTTCTAAATAAGTTATATTCTTTGCACTTATCCACCGACATATACGAGGGTACACGTTCTTTGGTCTCCTCAAATAGTATTTAGGGGGTGCACGCAATATCTCCAGTATCCAAGCCTACAAAGTATTAAATAAAAATCATTACAGTTGAAATCTAACATTTAGTAAATCACATGAATATAGGAAACATACATGGAACGCTTGTGCTAATCCATGAAGCTGATATGGGATGGCCTTCTTCTTTACTTCTTCCGCGTTGTACGCGTCAAATGCCTTCTTCCTTCCTGGGATCCCACGTACCATCGTCTTGTACAGCTCATTCCAAGCAGGCACACCCCATGGAAACGAGTTAAATACAGTCGGGAAATCAGTTAGGTTGATGATATTGTCATCAACCTTTTTCACTGCATCAGTTGTGAGTAGGAACCTGTGTATAACAAACAACATAGCCATTGCCACCGCATCATCGTTATTTTTTTTCCCAATTAGTCTCTAAGAAGGTATCGAATATATCTTTGTGATTTATGCTCTCTCTACCTCCAAAATAGAGATTCCTCAATCTATTTTCCCTTTTATAATTGCTCATCCGTTTAAAAATTGGTAACGGATCACCTAGTCTCAATCCGGTTACGAGTGCGAATTCACGCTGACCGAATTTCACTTCAACATCATTGATTTGGAACCACATTTCTCCGGATTTACCCTCTTTCGGATTGATCTCCATTGTAAGAACCCCATGGCATAGAGGAGAGGACAACGAATACACTTCGAAGTCCACCAAATGACCAAAACATGTTTTCCTGAACATGGCCAACTGCACTGTGGATAATCTTTGTTTCACTTTCTTCATCACCTCAACATCAGAACGAACTGTGATAGTAGCTCTCGTATCATAGGCGTAGGGGTACCTAAACATGTCTTTGATACTCTTCTTAAGTGTCTTTGATATCCTCTTCTTCTTTTTGGAATTAGACTTAGAATGATCACCCTTCCAAATCATAAAGTATATCAAATTAGTCAAGTAAATACTCACTTCGCGAATATTACATTCGTGAACTGACAAGCGCATCCGCGACTTCGCATATGCGGAACAATAGCATATGCATCGACTGCTTCGTGGACATGAGTTTACTTCGCAGATTTTGATCTTCGCGAAGTAAACTCATATTCGCGAACTGGTCGATTCTGTAAAATTTGGTCCCCCCAACTAATTTTAACTATTTCTAAGTATCATTATAACAAAATGAAGCTATGAACCAACGAAAAAACACAATAAATTTACAAACCCTACTTCTAAATCGCATGAGAAGTAAAATCACCGTAGTATAAGAATAGAAACGTTAAAACCTAAACAGAAATCACACAATAACATACCTTCTTGCCGGTTCTTGCCATTGGAATCGGTTGGAAGTCGGTGGAAGAAGAAATGTAAAGATTGGAGGAGTTGAAGATGTTCGTCGTTCGAGATTTTTGGTGTTCGTCGTTCAAGTTTCGCGAATGGTTTAGGGATAAAATGCAAAAGTTCTAATATATATATGAAGGGCATTTCCGGAAAGTTTTAAGGGCATAGTCTATATATGTAAGTTGGTTGATAATGGATCTTAAAATGTAAATGGGCCTCCCATTTGACCCAGTTTTGTAATTTACCCCATAAATTATTGAATGTATTGCCAAACTCCACTTTAATTTCTTCCCAAAGGATTTCATTTCTAGAGCAATCAAATGTGAGTTTGGATAAATCAAATCTCAATTAATATGGATGGTTACATTTATGGATTTGTGCATCAAAAATTGAAATTTTAATCGAAACGATTGGCGATGGATACAAAGATTGGAAAAATCTTTTTTGGATTCCTAATGCCGTTATAGAAACTTTACTATGGTTATTTAAAGCTATTGCATATTAGGCTATTGCGAATAAGTAAAGGACCAGTAAGTAAGAGAAAATGAAAGTAAATTGACACGAGATTTAGTGAAAAATGGACTATTTTATTGATGTAAAAACGGTCTGAATACAGATATTCCAAGACAAACTCTATATCAACATATAGCTAAAACAAATTACAAAATTAAATATAAACAAATAAATAGCATGAAAAAAAATTGAATTACATTAATTACAATAAATAAAATGAAATTATAAATTGGAACGATAAAATCGGAACCACAATTAGCTATCTGAGGAGGCGTTGAACTATGACATTGTTGGATCTGTGAACACTACGAGCACTTTGAGCGAACGACAAGGAGCAGGACTAGCTTCGTCTACGATTTTCTGATTTGAACGGTATTGAACTGATTGAAAATGTGAAAAGTAATTAAATTTGCGCAGATTTGGATCAGACTTTGGATGACTCGTACACGAATTTTCAGGCACATAATGAAGCGAAAGCAAAGGCTAAAAGTCAATAGAATGTCAAGAATGAGTTTGTGAAAAAATTGAGGACAGAAATGAAATTTAAAGGCTTGGAAAAATAAAAACGAAATTATTGAACAAAATGTAAATAAATGGACAGAAAGTGATTTTGATGAACTTTGAGTTATGAAATTATTAACTTTTTGGCTCGGGATCAGTAATCGAATGATAAGAACTTGAAAAATGAGTTACTAAAGAGTAAATTGAGGCTAAAAGTAAAGTTTTGGAGTCAGAATTCTTTTCATCATTGCCTGGAATGTGGATGGTGCATTAGTTAGCCCGAAAGGCATAACCAAGCATTCATAATGTCCATGATGCATCCGGAATCTCGTTTTGTAGATATCTCGTTCACTTGCCTGAATTTGATGAAATCCAGCATGCAAGTCTAGTTTGCTAAAAACACAAGCGCCTTCTAATTTGCCAAACTCTCATCAGTTGTAGATATAGAAAATTTATCCTTGATAGTTACAGCGTTTAAGGCTCTGTAATCTATGCAGAATCAGTATGTTCCATCCTTTTTTTTACTAATAACACTAGTGATGAAAAATGGCTCTGACTAAAGTGTCTAATTCCTTGTTCTAACATTTCTGAGACTAATTTTTCGATTTTGCCTTTTTGATAATGAGGGTAGCGGTAGGGCCGGACATTGATAGGTTTGGTATTTGGAAGCAAGTGGATCTTGTGGTCAACTAACTTGTGGGGAGGTAACATGTTGGGAGTTTGAAAGAACTGGCTATACTGTTTCAAAAGTGCTTTGATAGCGGGAGGATGTGTCAGGTAGTTTTTATTTTCCATCATGTCAATGTTTTACTTCATTCCGTTGTAGAGAATATAACTCATAGATACCATATACGTCATCGATATCCATCAGGGCTTGCATCCTTTAAGAGATGATTTTCCTTAATTTTAAATTTGAGTCCTCTTTTAGACTTCTCTTCTTTCTATTCAACATAAATTCCATTGTTTGATTAGCGTAATCATGAGTGACTTTACCCAATCGTTGAAGCCACTGTATCCCTAACACCAATTCGGCCCCTATCATAGGCAGAACATATAAATCCATATGAAACTGAGTCCCCTGCATAGTCACGTATACTCTGTGGCATACATTCTCACATAATAGTCCGTTACCGATATAGACTTTGAATGCTCGGATTGAACGGGAAATTTTAGTTTCTCCACCATGCTTGGTTAAATGAAGTTGTGCGTGCTTATCGCTATTAATTAGCATATGAACCTCGCTCTCATCTCTATTTTCCCCCATAGATGTAGTGACATTGGGCTACCATGGCTTACTAAGGAGTTTAGGATCGAAACATCTTCGCTTTCAATGAGAGCATTCTCATCTTCCTCATGTTCTTCCTTTTCAGATTCACCGTCCTCTTCCTCCTCATCGTTAAATGTTATCATGAGCAAGAATCTTCTTGCGCATTTATGCCATTTGACGATTTTTTTATCATAATTGAAACATAGTTACTCATCCGCTCCTATTTTTCTACCGGTGATATCCACTTGATTGGCAATGTCGATCCCGTTTTGGTATTGGTTGTGGGTCCACCAAGTAATGACGGTTGCAAGGAATAGGTTTTAGAGCAGTGTTGATGTGAGCTCCAGTTGAGGTTCCTTCACTGTTTGTCATTGGGTTTAATTGGTTAGGAGGGCCTGTCTGTTTACCCGAAAAATTGGCCCTTTCAACTGATCAATTATCTTCAAAGCGGGCCTCATAAACCCTAGCTAATGAAAAGGCATCCCCAAGTGATTCGGGTTTATCGATCAGTACTTCACGCTGCAAAGATGTCTATAGGTGAAAAAAATAGTAATGATTCATTAATTCCGGTAATGTGATTCATCATCTTTTTGAAGTCGACTTGATACTCGGCCACAAATCCCTTTTGAAGCAGTTTAGAGAGTGCTCCATGGGGGTCTTCGAATTTTGAAGGTCCAAACCTTGTCCAAAAAAACTCCCAGGTTGTCACCATACTATTACATTTCATCCAACGGAACCATTCCACAACATCTCCTTCCAAGTTGAACCCAATGATACGAAGCCACTAACCAGTCGACGTTCCATTAGGCCAAAGTATTCATTCATGGCGAAAATCCAAGTTTCGGGATCAGTCCCATTAAATTGAGAAATTTCTGAATGCATGGATCGAGGAAGAATGTTACATGAATCTCCCTGATTATTTCCGTCAGGCCCCATGGAGTCAGGTGTTTTTTTATCGTACGAAATTCTGTTGCCAGACCTTTGGTTTTCTGAGCTAAAGCGTTAATTTGTTCCTTCATCAATAACCGAATGTCTGTTAGTTATACCTCTCAATGAAAGCATCAATTGATACGCCTTTAGTATCGATGGAACTGCACATTTCGAGTGAGCAACTCCTTAAGAACTTAGAGAAGATTGAAGAATGAAAAAGTTATTATTGAATATCTCTAATGGACAGACTTGGCTGGGTATTTACACCCAATGCTAAAACACTTGTAATCTAATAAGTAGAAAAATATTAACCTAATCTAACTAGAAAAGAACATTTAACTAAGACACAAAGTATTAATTCATAATGTAATCTTTTTGCCATGTCGGAATGCGCCGAACTCGGGATGGACGAGCAGCTGCTTCCTCCCCGTTTGTCGCATCTCTCAGAACTGAACTAATAATAGTTGTAACAATAACCCTGAAAAACTAATCCAAAAATGGATATAACATAAAGTTTTTATATTTATTTACATTATTGATATATATCAAATATAGAAATATCGCGTGTGGTAAGTGTCACTTCCTTCCAGGGAAGAGAGTGGAGTTTTGTTCTTCCTTTAAACTAATATGATTTTTTTATATTAAATATAAATTAAAGAGAACTGAATCAAACAGACTCAATCAGGTCCAGATCAAACAGTTTTGCAGTTTGTCCAACCGGTTTAAACGGTCATATCCCGTTTTCAATTATATATATAAAAAATAGCTCCAATTGAACCATAATTATGACTGGCTCTCGTTGAACCAGATTGGACCGGCCAATCCGGTTCAGTTCATATAACAATGCTAGTATCTCAATGCTAGCTTTTGAGATGGTCTATATGTTGCATGGAGATGTTCCACCCATCCGGAGTCGAAGGAATTTTGGTTATGGTTATTTGCCTATGGTCAAATATTATTATTATTATTATTATTATTATTACTACTACGTTCGAATATTAAATTATTTTATCAAAAAAAAAATATATATATTAAAATATTAAATAAAGATTGGCCTCTTTACCTCTAATATGAATCTGACTTAGAATGGGAAAAAAAGTTAAAAAAAAAAAAAAAAAATACATGTGAATCTTGATGATGAATAAGGGCTGCAATAATTGATACATGAACTTCCAAAGATGGAGAGTTTGGGCGGTGGAAATAAATGTGACATTCTAATTTGTCTTTTTTTAATTTTATTTTGGATTTTTTCTTAATAATTTCCTAACCATGGTGTGGCCCATATCATATGTCCTTTTTTAATTACATTCATGATATTGCTGCATACTACGTACACATATGATCTATCCATTTAATTCTTTGGATTTGTAAATCTTATTCCAAATTAATCACTGGACTTGCTTATTTGTTTTTTTTAATCGTACCTTAAAAATTAACCAATTCATTATGTGTTAATTAACACTCAAACACAATATATCTAATTTGAATAACTTAAGCTTTTTACTCCTCAATCCAATCTTAAATATTGATATCCTCCAATTTCTCATAATAAATATATTATAGGGAAAAGTATATATAAAAAATATATTGAGATTTTATTTAATTTGCAAGTAAATGAATGTGTTATTTCTTTTAGTAAAGTGAGCAATTTCTTCATAAGCATGTGTATTATAACCAGAAATTTATATAGAAATTTAGTTTTAAAATATTATTTATAATTATATTAAAAATATTAACATATTGAGAATTAATTTTAGTAATACGATTTGATTATAATTTTATAATTAATTATGATTTTGATATAAAATGCCTATTATAACTTACTTTCTAACCAAAATTATTATTATTATTATTTATTTATTTATTTATCAAATTATTATTTTGAGTTAATAGGGTTTCAAAAAAATACCGTATTTAAGACATAAATCACACAAAAACTTAAATGTATGAGTAAATGTGAGGCGTGAGGAATAACTTTTATATATAAATTATAATTATATAGAGGATCAGTCAATTCGATAGATGTACAATTAGATTCCGATCAATCATGCACATAATAATAATAATAATAATAATAATAATAATAATAATAATAATAATGTATACAATGATGATTATGGCACTATTTTATCTTTCAAAACAAAAACAAAAAAATTAGAAATATGGTTCAAAAATATTTGTGTAATGTCTCTTGACTTTTTTTTATAATGTCCGAACGTTTGGTATGTGGGAAATATTGTAGTTTTTGGCACACTATATAGTTTAATTAGATTCATATGTGCACTGTATATTTTTATATGTATATACTTGTCAATGAAAAAGGTCTCTATCAAAGATATCAACTACTAAAATAATATAAATTTATAAAAGAAATAGCAAATTCATAGAGATCATTTTCAGAGTGAAAAATATAATTATAACAGAAAAGAATTCTGCGAGAAGAAGTCAGATAGTGGAGGCTATATGTGACGTGACACATTTCTGCAGTCATGCGCTGCCAAAAATTCCAATCAAATAATAATTTACTTATTATATTATCCTTATTTTTTTTTAAGGGTGTTGTTATTTTTTTTTCTCTCCCGACACGCGGGACATCATATCTTACCATGTGGTGAGGCGTATGGTAAAGCGTATGACTATCACGTCTTACCTAGTGGTGAGACGTGGTGTCTTCACACTCCACGTCCCTTGTATTTTTTAAAAAAAAAATACAATTTAAATTAAAAAACGTAACAATAATATAAGTTGATAAACAAATATGTCAATTAAAACACATAAATTCATATACATCAATGTAATCTATTTCAAGACACTCGCCTGTCAGCATAAATATTGTCCAAGTGTTGAACACTCGGATCACGATATCTATGCCATTGGACGGGAATGGGTGGGACTGGAATCCAGATCTTAAATAAAGACGTATGTGGTGTTCATAACTCCCCAAATGACAAATGATAATCTCTCACTCTGGTGGTCTTCCATCGGCTGAACGTATCGGCAGTATAGTACAACGTCCTAACCGTGGCTCGGTAAAAAGGAATATCGCTGCATTCAAAACAGATGCAGCAGCATATAAATCATCCGGACTCACCATCCAGTGGGACTCACCACATCCCGCTTCTGTCCATCTAATACGTGTAAGTGCACCATCTACTCGGTTCCAGAACACTGTCTCATACAGATCACGGTGGGGCCGCATCTCATTTTCTATAAGTGTTCTTACCAGCTTCCACTCCTCCTGATTATTTGTGATGGCATCGGCTAAAACACGAAATCCATAGTTACCATCTTGATACAACATCTAGGTATCCAGTAATAAATGATACGATGAGTCCTTGGACCCTATGTAAATGATGGTATCCGCTGATATCCGTATTAAATCCGGCTGCAAATATGAATATATGAATTTCGTCAGTGATAATATATTTACTTTAACATGAACTTATTTATTACGAAAATAATAAATACCCGACATCTCATTGTTATGTACAGAGGAAGATGAGCTTCGGCCTCAACTACGACTACTCCTCTAAGTAGAAGGCCAACCACGACCACGTGCACGCTGACTATACTCCTATGCACTCGGATTGCGCTTCATAAATGAACTCCCTTTTGGTCTACCCCTAACTGTATCTTTGACCTCGGGTTCTTTATAGCTGCCTTGATCTGGGTTAATTTGATCGTGGATGTAGACAGATATGCTACGCATTATTGCAGGATCTAACTTGTCAACATTTTCCACAAGAGAGTGAAAAAATCGGTGATCCTCAGACCCATTGCCCAATAGGGGAGCAATAGCTGGTATGTCACTCAAACCATTAAAAGCAAGAGTTCTTCAAAAAGGATGGATGTGTTGCACACTAACCGGCGTATTCGAATCAATATGTTTTTTTTAATTTCATATGCACAAGGAATACCATGAGTCATGGGCAACACACACCCGCAATCGCTAAACACATACACACTCAATCCGCGCATACACACTATCTCATCATACAGTAGATGCAAATAGTAATGTGAAACATGCAAGTCGAGGTAACTGAAAGGAAATCCGCAGTGAGACACCGCAGATCTTCGTTTCGAGTCCTCAAGTGAGTATCTGGTTATATACAATAAAACATTACAAAACTAATTTATTACAATTAAAAAGATTAAATTTAATAACAGAAAAAATGTCTTACCTGATCGCATCAATCTGAGCCTCAATGCCTTTATGCACCTTCACCCACACTGTATCGAGTGCTCCGATAGATGAATTCAACCACTGCTTCAACTGTGCATATGCACTCTCTACTCGACATGTAGTTGTGTTTCCTAAGTGCAACACATTGTTCATCCACGCTCGGCAGAACTTCTCTTTATGCATTAGCCATGTGGTCTCCATATACTGTATCACACGAGGCCATTTGGTAGTAGTATTCTTTATGATTCTCACTGCCTCCTCATATTCGGCTACTGTCGGCGCTTCAATTATTTTTTTCCATTTGCTATTCTTAAAAATTTCTCCAAATTCCTTCAATCCAATCAATTTTCCTACTCTATCCTCCACATTTTTATTGATATGCCATGTACACAACAAATGATGAGTTTCTGGAAAAACCTCACTAACCAGTCTCATCAATCCTAACTCCCGGTCAGTAACAATGGTTGCCGGATGAACATCACCTCCGAGCAAAAGCCTCAATTTTCCTCAAATCCACATATAACTACCCTCAGTCTCATCATTCATAATTGCATAGGCAATTAAGAAGTTCTTGTTAGAAGGTGTCATTCCAATGATCTTAAAAAAATGGCATTTTATACTTGTGATAACATCCGCAATGTTATCCTTAGGACTCCACTGGGAATATTCATTGGGAGAAAGACTAAAAGGAGGAAAAGCCGCAAGAGATTCGTCAGCTCAGGATATCCGGTGCCCGCCTGGAAGAAGGGAGGATGAATGATACCCATACAGTGATGCACCCTTGGTTATCCTAGGTCCGCCATATAGGGAGGTACGCCCTTACTCGATCTGTCAGACATGACACTGAACCATTAAAAAACAGAATCACCATCATGAATAAGAATTGATGATTCCTTAAAGACAACAACGACCCGAGAGTAAAGTGATCAGAGTTAAGTTGCATTAAAGCAACATTACACTTCATTAAAGACATTAAAGGGGAGCCATTACGGTTATTACTTAATCCTATATGAATACCCATGTGCTAAGGTGTCAAAAGGTGTACATTATTCTAGTTTCCTTTGTGATTACATATTATTCTCATTTAGGAAATTACTAACTTAGGCATCAGAGTGCCCCCGGACGAGCACAACGGCACCCCGAATGGATATTATCCGATGTGAAGAAATCGACGTGATATCAACTTATTTGTTTTATATGTTGAATCCATGCCAAAAAACAAGTAGTAGGATCGGAACAAGGTGATCTAAGTAGGATGTGCCATAAAGAGGTGAGTCGCAACATTGCTATCCGGATCCGCTTGAGTCCAATGTATGTAATCCATATCTAGAGCAATCCGATAAAACTGACTGATTACATCCCGACCCTCAAAACTCGCATTCTTTATTTTTCCCTGTAATTATACACATGTCTTTGGGTCGGGTTATCCTTAGGGTGTTTTTTTCCTTAATCGCTGCAAAAATAGCACAAGGCTTTACTTGAGCTGCACTCATTTGACGCACATTTTTTTGAAGCGGGACTTAGTCCGCTTATCTGTCGATATCCCTGAGGATATACAACCAATCCATGATCGTACTGTCCTCTCTCTCCAGCAACACCATTTACCACCCAACCCCATAATTCTCCGATTTCTAGAACGTTCACTTGGAATTTGCAACCACAATATTTTGTTTTCGTATTCCTCCATATTACTTCCTCCATATCTCTATCCCTTTGAGTATTCTTTATACCACGGGCACATTTATCCAATATCCATTTTAATTTACCCCCGGTCTTGTGAGAAGATATAGTTATAACTCGAAGCCAAGATGAATCGTCATCCGTTTTGCCCATTTTACAGCTTCCTAGTATGTTTCAAATGTCTGTAGAGGATAAAATTCCCCACAGTAATCGACATCATCACCTCCAAAGTCTTCTAACGGAATCTGCAAATGTTAACTAACGAACATTAGATTCCATTACAATCAAATTCGCCAATATTTCAGATCTCTGTCCCAAAATTCGATTTTATGGGTATAGGGAGTGTGCACATTGTATGAACATTGCGCCCCACCTATAGGTGTGTACATCATGCCCCACCTTGAGGTGGGGCGCAATGTTCATATGCCCCGGACCCCGACAGCCAATTTTTTAAAAATTTTTAAACTGTAATCATAAATTTTTAAACGGAAATATACCTCGACTTCAACGGATTGGTTATTCTTGTCTCTTCTCAGGGATGACGAATTGCTCGCCATTACACGTGTAATCAAGAATTTCAAAAAGAATTGAGTTTGAGAGAGTTTAGGGTTTTTGAAATATATGGTAAGAGGCAATATCATCTTTTCTCGGGGCTGAGGGTGGAAAATTAGGGATGGGTATAGTAATCCACTTTCTTAATAGGGGAAAACATGAAAGATGAAGGTTTTATTTTATTCCTCTCCCTATGCCCAATGATGACGGGGTATGAATGAACTAAATTTCACATCCAAAATTAGGCCTATTAATAAAGTGTGTAGATGCATTTCAAAGTAGTGAGACCCATGGTGTTGAATTTAAGCCAAAACGAATAATATAAATGTATGGTATTCACCCACACTGTTACAACTAGTATCAGAGCTGACTTTCTACGTACGATGATTCAAGGACAAACTAGATGGAAACTTATATGCCTATAACGACCTGGTTCGAAGTGGGTGGCAACAAGATAGAAATGCATGAGCATGGAGTGATCCTAAGAGATATCGGTGATGACATGAATGCACTAAATCTCACTTTGCAAATAGAGAAAGAATGAATGAGGCTTATTAGCAGGATGTGTATCCAATACATATAGATAGATTTCTTAATGGATATCCCATTCAAGACAGGTGTGTTGGTCCCGTGTAACGTGATGGTATTAATTCCAAGGGGGGGTTAGGAACTAATTAAACTTTTTAATAATTAAGGCTGACTTATTTTAATTTTAATGATTTTACTCAGTCTCTAGGTCAGCACTGTTGAGTATGTTTTGAGACAGCTTTAGTCAATTTACTAACTAGAGCTGTTTCAATCGTGAGTTGGGAAGTAACACTTAAGTTAGTTTCCAACTCAGCACTCAGATTACTCAGCTTCAAGGTGTACAGATTATTTTACTGGGTAATATTAAGCAAGCAACATACAGATATATATCAAGAGAAAGGGTTAGAAGTTACTCAGCAAACTTATCCTGGTTCGGCCTCCCCACCTACGTCCAGTCCCCGGAATCCTTCCGAGCTTTTTCAATCCTCTACTCAGCTCATTAAAGGTAGAGCACAAAACTTTTACAATAGCAACTGAGTATGCAAGAGTACCTTCCTCTATTCGTCTACTCAATCCTATATCTACCACTAAGTACTATAACTGAGTACTCAGCTTCTCTCTACCACTGAGTACTATAACCGAGTACTCAGCTTCTCTAACCTTTTACAAAGGATACAAGATTTGTTCTCACTGACTGAAGAACACTTTAGATGAATAAAATCACTCTAGACTTTTACACAATGATTGGAGTTGGTGAAAGAGCTTGCTTTTTTTTCTTTTCAGACAGCTTCTATTTTGGATTTTGCAAATGAATTGACTTAGTGAAGATTTGCTTGTCTGTCTTGTATTTGATCCAAGTGATGAATTTGCCTTTTTATAGTGATCTTTGAGGCGCCAATGATTTGAATCCCGACATAGCCGTTGTAGGGAAACGGTCTTCATTCGTCATCACTTGGTCAGCACTCAGTGCTGCACGCCAATCATATCTTCTGTTTTTGTCAGGAGCCAGGTTTGCCAGGTTGGTCTTCTAACGCCAGGTTTGTCTTTTTGCGCCAGGGTTGTCTTCTAGTAATGATCAAATGGTCCATGCTTCTCGAAAAGGTCCTTCTGATAGATTTTCGAGTCTTCTCAATTTTGCTCAGACCTTGTCTTTCAAGTTGACGGATCATTGACGCTGACCTAACGACTACTCAGCGGCTTCGCCTTCAAGCTTTTCTGAAGAAGACATTTCTTTCGCTTAAGCTGAGTTGCATTTTACTTAGCTTCTTGCATCTGCTAACTTCGTCTTGACTTTCTCTCATAGATTCTTAGTTCATGTTCTAGTTAATTAACTTACTCAACATTGAACAAACACATTAGTACAATTAAATTAAAGCACTTAAATTTAATTGTTTAATCATGGGATTAACTTAAATAATTTTGTCAAATCAAAATCATGTGGAAAGGTGTTTCAACAAACTCCCTCATTTTGATATTGGCAAAAATATTCAACAAGGAACTCAGTGTTGAGCTCCCCCATGATAGTTGACCTTTTATACTTCTGAAAATACTCCCCCGTAAGGGTTGGATCTACTGACTTAGTTCAACTCTAAACCTTCTAAAATTTAATCGAGTGAAACTAAGGCTTGAATCTACTGACTTAGTTCAATTCTAAACCTTCTAAGATTTAATCGAAATGAGTCTAAGATCAGCTTCAGAAGTAGGCCAATACTTGGAACATTTTTCCTTTACTCAGTTTTAATACTTAGTCAAGTTCAGAGTTAAGGTAAGCTGAGTATATTAATTGGGACTGAGTAGTTTTGCTCAGTGGCCAAGTACTTGTATAATCTTTTATGTTCACAAGTTTTAATTTATTTTGTTCAATGAGTAGTTATATGAGAGAGGTCAGCATTTAGCATAGCTTATAAAGCATCATAGATAAACGACAAGTATGTGAAAAGATGCTTGTATTGATAGTATTCAGCAACAAAGAAATATGTCAACAACAAAGTATCTAAACAAAATCAAGCTAACTAAGAATTCTATTTTCTAAGGTTGACTTGAATTTGTCTGGACTTGGATTTTGGTTGCTGACTAGGGTCTTGTTGCTGTTGGGGTTTAGTGTCCTATAGTCAATTGTTGCGGGATACAAACTTAGTGTAAATGAATTGTTCTTTATATCATTTGTTTTAATGAGATATATGTTTTATAACTATATAAAGGCAATTCCTTTTAAGCACTGAATAAAGTCTAATAAAAGGAAATCCGTAAGTTTGTTTAAAGTGATTATAAAGTGTTCACACAAGCATGAAGTGAGACAAAACTTTATAATAAACTAATAAACTTAAAACCACCCCAAGTCAAGTGATATGTTTAGGATTGATATATCACGGTTGAGACTTGTATGTAACAATGTCTTCTGTCCGACAGAAAACTGATCTCACAAGCTTCATATATATAGATATCTGGACAGTTACATAGATCCGGTGAAACGTTGTTCATTAGGATTGGGGATCCGATTTGAGATAACAGGATGGGTAGATTCATCCTTGTCAACTGTACATCTCATTGGTATTACTAGGTATAACTAATCCTCAGACTCAAAAGAATGTTAATTGGTCATCCTGAATTACTGAATGTGAGACTTTGATCCTGCGGTCCCACAATCCTTAACAGAGATGACTCTGGGGTGCGAACTGCAAAGGTTGGGTGTCACAGGAAGTAATGTCAGGGTAGTTATACATTGGATTGAGCATTTATCACTCCCGATTAATGGGAGATACATCCAAGGATCGCTTGTGGAAGACTCGACTCTAAACCCTTGTAAGGTGATAGCTTAAGAGTAGAAATACAGATTTCACTTAACCTATCTTTTTGAGTTGACTCGGCCAAGAACAAGTAAAACGAACGTCTCGCTATATGTGACTTGACATTACCCATAGTCATAAGATTCCGTTCAAGGATGTAGTTGATAAAGGATCGAATTATACCGTAACTAATACGGAAGGGTTAACGACAGAATCAACCTGTCTTCTTAACGGACTCTGGGGGAATGATTACAGACTTGCCAATAACATACTCAGTACATCATTCCGTTATGCAAGGATTAAATATAATTCTTGAAGAAATTAATTTAATAGTTGCATACGGCCAGAAGTAGTAAGAACCTAATGGATCACACATAAGACTTGGAACCAAAAGAGAGATGAATATGATTAATAGATGGAAGCCCAATTGAGCCCAGTAAGGCCCAAATATATGGAGGGGGGGCGAAATTTGTATATAGAGATAAGGAATTGATTTTATTCCATTAATCCTAATTTGATTAGGATTATGAATTAAATTAATTAAGAGATAATTAAATTAGGAGTTTTAATTGGATTAATATACTCTTATTATTATCCAATTAGGTTATTTATTATTATCCTAAATATATTAGATATATAGTGAGATAATAATTAGGAATCCTTTTCCGAATTGGATTCCTATTAAGTAACCTATTCCTATCTAACTAGGGTTTAGATTCAAGCAACTATATATACCCCCTCCCATGTGAATTTCGACCAAGCCTAATCCCTCCCCCTTTAGTGATTTTCGAAATTGCTATTCAGTGAGAGAAAAAGAATTCCCATCCCCTAGTTCGTGGACAAGAATTCATACGGCATTCCATCGATTGATTAATCTTATTCATCCCTCTTTCTCTTTGATCTTGTGTTGGTTAATTAGAGGCAATCTATTTTGGTTGCATCTCATAAGGGTTGATTTCATCTTAACCTCTCCGTGTTAAACTTTGTGGTTGGAATCTCGGAGAAAAATTGTGGGCGCTTCTTTAACAACGGTAGATTGTTCATCGAAAGGTATTCCTTCTTATCCCTCTTTATATGAAATAACGATTAACGGATCCTGTGGTTAAAAGGAAATTGGCTAAAATTTTTATATTTCCGCTGCTATACCTTAGCCCTAATTTCCTTCAGTGGTATCAGAGCCATCGTTAAATCCGTTATTTCATATATGAAAATATAGAAGTTTTCAATAGGATTGAATAAATATTTATGGTTAGGATTAATTGACAAATAGTTTTGATTAATTAATTCTAAAGATAAATAAAGTTTTGATTAATTGTTAATTAAAACTGATTATGCTTATGTTCCTAATTATTTCGGTTGATAATCGTTATAACAAAATCTATTAGTTTTATAGTTAGGTTGATAAAATTAGTTTTATTAATTCTAAATGAAAAAACGGAAATCTATTGTAGTTTTTCCTATTTCTGAAAATCGTTTTAAAATTGTTTTAGAACTGATATATATACATACATATATATATATTTAATAAAAAAAAAATATAACGACAGCAGCCCGAGTCGCGCCTCACGGAGCGACTGGTCGCTATCGCGCGGCTGCTGCCTCGCGGCAGCAGCCGCGTGCGGCGCAGGGGCGCCGCTGCCGCAAGGCAGCGACGTCCCGCATGTCCTAAGGGCTGCTGCCAATCGGCAGCAGCCCGCTCTCGGGCCCGGCCCGATACCCACTTGATTTTAAATGGTTTAAAATCGTTTTGTATTAAATGTATATATATGTTTCAGAAATTAATAGTTTTCTGTTTTGATTATCGAATAAAAATTCGTTTAAATGTTTGTTTTTACCAATATGTAAATCAAAGTGTTAAATGAATTGAAATCAAAATAATTGGGACGTGCATAATCAACGTTTTATATGGTTATATTAATCTAAGGATTAATATAAAGATACAAAACGATTAGAAGTAAAATTGGATGAAAGTTAATTTGACGAGTTAATGTGATTAACCTAAATATTACATAAGCCGGTTATGTAATCAACCAATTAAATTTATTTAATTGAGTCTATGCATTTTTGGAGTTATGGACATATTTGGACCATCTTTTAGTCTTTTGGTATTTTTGAAATAGGGCCTGCGCGTCCTGCCTTTCTACTATCTATTGTAATTTCTCCTCTCATCTGATTCCCTTCAATTCAATTGAAGTTTTCTTATAGTAGTATAGAAATTAATATGTAATTTCAAGGCGCCATGGAGAAGACGGAGGACCTAAAGAGAAATATGTAATAGTTAGTATTTCCTTAGGTTTGGCCTTTTATTCCGTCTCTGGCTCGACGGAATAATTTAGATGATATGTCCATAACGCCAATGTATGTATGTCTGATGTATGCTAAAGCAAATCAAGACTAAGTTAGATTATGAGACTTAAATAAAATCCCTCGTTAAAAAGTTAAGTAAATAAGCAAGTTATTAAAATCGGTTGCCCCTCCCTAATATTATAATTTAGCCGGCAGTACTGGGGGCCTTTGGGTTGTTGAGCAAACTCAAGCTCGGGGTCTTATGGTAACACCTGAATTATCGAAAGTCATTCTTTCATGAATATGAGGTAATACTTAAATTAGATTATGATAATTGGATGAGCAAACTCATGTTGTCATAAACTAATGGGCAATATGGTTGGGATTAATGTGAATAACATATTAGTTACTAATGTGGTTAGTAACCCAATAACCTAGGAATCACATTCAAGATGTAATTGATTACATGAATCTACCTGACAAATGGGACTAGCTTGTTGAGCAAACTCAAGGCGAAATCTCAGGAGTTAGGATTCTAGCTCACTAAAGGATTTGTGAAATTCTTCGAATTAATATGGAGAGCTATTAATTTGACAAAATAGTGGGAGCAATCTGAAATAAATTAAAAGGCCTATAATTTTAGATTGTTATACTTTAAAGCAAATGAATGACATACTTTTACTCTTTCTCACTCTCAGGTTTTGTTTAAACACACACTCTTAAAATCATGACTAAAACCAATCTGCAAAACATTCTTACCGATAACAAATTGAATGGTTCAAACTTCACCGACTGGTTTCGTAACCTCAAAATTGTTATGAAGTTCGAGAAAATTGGGTATGTACTTGATACATCGATACCCCCTGTCCCTGAAGATGATGCTCCCATCGAGGAAATTGATGCTTATCAGAAGCACAAGGCTGATGATGATCATGCCGCTTGCATCATACTTGCATCGATGACATCGGAATTACAAAGGCAACATGAGGAGATGAATGCCTATTCCATCATCATGCACCTAAAGGAATTGTTTGGGAAACAAACCAGGTGCGAATGCTACGAGATATCAAAATTATTATATCGTTGCAGGATGCAAGAGGGCACATCTGTCATGACACATTGTGTCAAGATGATAGGCTATATTACCACACTTTCTAGTATTGGATTTGTGATGGACAACGAATTAAGTACCGACTTGGTTCTTCAGTCCCTCCCAGAGAGTTATTCACAGTTCATCATGAACTACCAAATGAATGACTTGCAAACTGTTAGGGATTAAAGCCAGTTAATCAACTGTAGCGCAGCGGAATTGCGGTTTAAAATTTATTTCTAATCCCTTTTAGTTTGATCTTTGTCCGTTAACCATTGATTGAATAAAACCTTTTGGATCCGTTTAAGGGTAAAAACTTACCCGGATTGTCTCTTCTAGAGACGGCTGAAGAATCCACAAAGTAGTAAGATCTCCGTAGTCAGGTGCACGAACAGCTATCGAGCTAGAACCGGTGCTAGCCGAAGAACGGAAGAACAACGGGAGAGATTTTGAAATTCGGCAAAAGATTTCTCCACTTTCTCAATGTAGTGGACGAAATTCTGTTTTTTTTTTTTATTATTTCTTATGGTGGCCGAATATCATCAGTAGGTTAATTAGGGTTAGGGAGTTTAATTTATATATAGTGTATTCCTAAACCAATTAGGTTTAGGGTTAATTGGTTAATTACAAAACTAATCCAATTCTAACTTAATTACTCAAATAAATACCAATAGTATTTATTTTATGCAATTAGTTCTAATTAGATTAAATTTAATTGCCCCAACTAAATAAACAACACTAATTAATAAATTGACGTATTAATTTAATTATTTGTTCACCGAATGCAATTTTATTAATTTACAAATTAATTAATTACATTCCGCAAACTAATTAATCAATTAAATACTCAACTCCTAAATCCATTAATTAATTACCTTGATACAAAGTATCAACTAATTAATTACCTTGACATTTTATTGTCAATCAATTAATTAATTTCATCTCTCCAATATACCGTTCTATAAGTTCTAACTCAGATGTTCGATGTGCACGATCCTATGGGACTGTCCTTAGCTAGCAGTGGGCTTATGGTCCACAGACAGTAAGTGGGTTCTAGCAAACCATTACTGCCCCTAACTAAGACAGAGTTTCAGCAGTCTAAAGATGCAGAGACCCTGTAGTTATCTCTTAACTTCTTTTACCATTTGATATCGATATTATAAACTAGAGGCATGGCGGCTGTCATCCTCTCTGATGTTTATGATATTTCTTGATCTTAAGTAGATTAATGAATCAGATAAGTAAACTACTTATCAGGGTATGGCCACACACTTATCAATCTCACTTATCAAGTGGCCTGTGATATCATCTCACTATTATGTGAGTGGTAATTCCATCACTTCACTATCAATACTAATGTGTTCACCTGTTCACCCAATCATACCCGTATTTGGCATCATGTTACAGACCTGTTAGGCGTATGTCAAAGTGAACCGGATCCCACATTAATATTATAATGAAATCTGGTCTGAAGACAGTTAGAGACCTACTTAAGAAAACTAATGACACAACCACCATGTAGTTTTCTCGGGCGGATCGATCCAGTCACATGTATACAACACGTACCCATATTCACAACTGACTTATCAAGTGCCATGGCTAGTATCAATTACTACCATACAGTCGTCGAATATACAAGTCTGTGGTCCTAATCATTCCCATGATAGAATAGACTTGGGATATGGTTTTACGATTATCAATCAATGGATTCTCTATTCATATTATAGCACAAGATATAAATGAACTAGATTAATGCCTTTATTAATGTGACACAAATACATTTTATAAGAACCAATGCCTATGAACTAGGGCACACCAACAGTCTCCCACTTGAACTAGTTCCAAGCGGGTATTTCCCTAAACACTATAGATCTAGTACTACCAATTGCCTTGGTAAACTGACCAGCGACATTGTTCTCAGTGTCAACCCTCTATAATGTAATGTCACCGGGTAAGGTGTTACCATCTAAGTACGCGTTTGGATCTCTTGTGTGACATGGGATCCAGTGCTTGTGCTATGTCCCTATTATTGTCATAAAAAACATCAACTAATCCTAGGAGAGTTTGACCTACTCCTAAATCAGTTATGAGCTTCTTAATCCAAACTTCTTTCTCTGCATCATTGCATGCAATGATGTACTTAGCTTCCGTCATAGAATCGGCAATGGTTGGCTACTTTAAGGATCTCCAACTAATGGCATCGTCATTCAGGAGAAATCCATACCCAGTATGTGACTGGTTATCATCCTTAAAACCTCGGTCAGTGTAGCCTGATATTGCCATTCCTCCTACTCATCAAATACTAAGAAAAACATCCTTGGTACGGTTGAGGTACTTCAGGATTGCCTTGACTATCTTCCAGCGTTCCTTATCGGGATCTGACTGGCACCGACTAGTCATGTTTGGTGCAACACGCAACATCTGGCCTTGTACATAACATAGAGTACATGATGGATTCGTGTCTATGTACGATGCCTGACTCAAGCCTAGAAGTCAATTGGATCTAACCTTGTAGATCTTGATCTGCTTCTCCTAAGTCTTTCATTGTGAAGCATTTACTCAACCACTACTTGATCTTGCAGTGTTAATATATTGCCTCCAATGAGCAGTATGTCATCGACATACAATATTAGGAAAGTGGATATGCTCCCACTGAATTTCATATACACATAGGGTTCATTAGAATTCTGTACGAATCTACTTGAAACACCACCTGTATAACCGATTTAGCCTCCTCAATGCTTTGAGGATCTATATCGGTTCCCAAAGCATCCTCAGCATAAGCTGCACGAGTTTGTGAGTCTTGAATCTCAACGAGATCAATATCACTCCCAGTGTCTACTTTGGAAAGGAATTCCTTTTCCAAAAAAAAACATTGCAAACCTAGCCACGAATGTTTTATTCTCAGCTGGGTTGTAGAAGTAATAACCCTTAGTTTCCTTAGGGTAACCCACGAACTGGCATTTAACAGATCTGGACTCTAGTTTGCCACTTATCAATTTCTTGACATGTGCATCAAAGCCCCAAATCTTCATGAAGGAAACGTTGGGCTTTCGGCCCATCCATAATTCATATGGTGTTCCTTCAACTGCCTTGCTCAGTGTATTGCTAATTATATGAGTAGCAGTTTCCAAAGCAAATCCCCAAAAGGAGATAGGGAGAAAAGCTTGACTCATCATTGAGTGGACCATATCGAGCAGGGTCCTATTCCTCCTTTTTGACACTTCATTCCATTAGGGCGTACCAGAAGGAGTGAGTTGGAATACAATCCCACACTCTCTCAAGAATGAGACAAACTCTTGGCTCAAGTATTCGCCCCCTCTATCAGATCGGAGCGCTTTTGCTTTCTTGCCAAGTTGATTTTCTACTTCATTTTTAAAATCTTTGAATCTCAAAAGAGTTTCAGATTTATGTTTCATCAGATACACATACCCATACCGGCTATAGTCATCTATGAAGGTAACAAAGTACAGAAAACCAGATCTAGCACTTGTGCTCATTGGACCGCATACATCTGAGTGTATCAGCTCCGTGGCCCTTACACCAGTCTTGGTGAAAGACGCCTTTATCATCTTCCCTCTTAAACAAGATTCACATGTGTCATAAGACTGCATGTCGAATGACCCTAGCGCTCCACTAGAGTAAAGCCTAGTTATGCGTTTCTCATTTATGTGGCCAAGACGTCAGTGCCAGATATATGTAGGATTCAGTTCATTAGTCTTAATCCTTTTAGCATTTATATTATAGATGGATTCACTACGTTTTAGATCAAGGATATACAAACCATTTTCTAGAAATGCGGTTCCATAAACAATATTGCCAAGATGTATAGAAATCATACCACGTCCAATATTAAAATTAAAACCATAAATATCCAACATAGAAACTGAAATAATATTCCTGCGCATTGCAGGTACAAGATAGCAATTTCTAATTTCTAAAACTAATCCACTAGGTATCTCTAAGAATAATCTTCGATCTTTAAGGCCTCTACATGAGCACCATTGTCGACTCGAAGATCTACTTCACCAGATCCCAGCAATCTCCTATTTCTTTGTCCCTACACATTTGAACAAATGTGAGTACCACATCTAGTGTTTACAACCCAAGATGTAGAAATAGCCAGATTAAATTCAACAACATAAATACCTGAACCAGAAGCTTCGTCCTTCTGTTTCTCCCTTAGCTTTGGACACACATTTTTCCAGTGTCCCTTCTCATTACACTCATGACAGATATCATCTGCTGAGGCCAACCTACCTTTAGAAGCTGCCGCCTTCCTAGCCTTGGGGTTGACCTTTTGGGCCTTCGCTTTGGACTTGGACTTGGCCTTTCCCTTAGGTACGTTCCCTTTATTAACCAGCAACTAGAGGTGTCAAAATGGCTAAAAAGATTGACCCAACCTATTTAATAAATGGGTTGACCCAACCCAACCCATTTAATAAATAGGTTATAATAACCCATTTGTATATATGTCAAAATGATCCAACCCATTTATTAAATGAGTTACATGGATTGACCTACTTAACCCATTTAACCAAATCTAATTAAAAATTAATCAAAAAAAAAAAACGTAAAAACATAAAATGAAATAAACGTGAAAGTGAAAATGTAAAAATTACACGGATCGACTCATTTAACCTAATTAACTAAAATATAATATAATATTTGCTTATTCATCTTTTTACATGATATAGTTTCTTAATGTAATTAAAATTCAATTTGACCTATTTAAATTCAACTATTAGCGTCTTCATTTAACGTCAATTCATTTGTAATTAACATATAGTAACTCGACCAAAAGCTTATTTTGTTACGTATCAGTAACCGTGTCATATCATGTGACTCTACAAAAGCTGAATTTCAATAATACCCATTTCATTACCCTTTATTTAGACAAAAGTTTAACAAAACCAATTATTATAAGTACAAAAGTTTAACATAAATTACAACATAAACCAATTTCAGCAAAATAAGTTTAACAAAACAAAAACTAATTGCAAATCTAGAGTGGAAATTTAGCAAAACTGAAGTTGAACAAAATAAAAACCAATTGTCTAAATTAGGGGTGTTCAAAAATCGAACCAGACCGAAATAACCGACCGAACTGATGTATTTCGGTTTTTCGGTCTATTAGATTCGGTTTCGGTTTTATTTTATAAAAAATTTCGGTAATATCGGTCGGTTTGGTTTTTATGATAAAATTACCGAATTAACCGAACCAACCGAAATATAAGTTAATTAGATTTATTATTTATAAATTATTTGTAAACGTAGTTTTATTGTTTCTTTTTCTTTAAATTAGTTATTAATTAATTTTAATATTAAAGTAAGAGATTAAGAGATTATATACCTTTTACTTCAGTCCAATATCTTAGAAGTTTCATATTTTATTGTTATTATGTAATTTAAATTTAGATTTGTCCTACTGTTTTTAATTAAAATATATATTTATCCATTTTCGTAAACTTCATAGTTTAGACATTAAATTCTTGCGTATTTTGTGATTAAAAATTGTAATTACATGATTATATATTCAAGAATATGTTATGATACATAAGTTACACAATAACAGGTATAAAATTATAAAGTATAACTAATCAGAGTTTAGAAATTTTATAAAATTATATTTATTAATCTGTGTTTTACTTTAACTATTTAATATGTGTTGAAACCGAAAACCGAACCGAACTGAACCGAAATATTTAGGTCGATTCGGTTCGGTTTGTTAATATTATTCGGTTAGGTTCGATTCTCATTTTAAGTGTTATTCGGTTTTCGGTTATTTCGGTTCGATTCGGTTTTCAAACTGAACCGACCGTTGAACACCCCTAGTCCAAATAAGAAAACAGTAACTCGATCAGAGTTAATCAAATTTTGCAAGACTATAGCAGAGAAAAATAAAGATAAAACACAAAGGAAGCAGATACTTAGAAAAAGGGAAGAGCCGAGAAATAAAAAGAAAATACCTAGAATTTATATATCAAATGGCAGAAGGCGGAATATTAATTTTAAGATGAATAAGAAACTAATGGGTTATTGGGTTGACCCTGCTAAAAACCTATTCAACCCTTTTATTATATGGGTTAAATGGCTCAACCTCTTTATGACCCAGCCCATAAAAGGGTCAACCCTAACCTATTTAAATGATGGGTTAAATGGGTCAATAAATGGGTTATGACTCATTTTGACACCTCTACCAGCAACACTTCTGGAGTCCTCTTGTAGGATTGCTCAGCAAGTTTCAACATGCCATGCAATTCTACTACAGACTTATCAACGCCCTGCATGTGGTAGTGCATGATAAACTGATTATAGGATGCCGGAAGTGATCCAAAATTGATGTCGACTGCTAGTTGTGCAGGCACTGGTGAGCCAAGCCTTGACAATGTGTCAATAAAACCCTTCAACTTTAGCACATGTGTGCTAACAGAAGTCCCGGCTTGCATCGTAGTGCTGCATAGCGCCTTTGTTGTCAAGTATATTTCCTGACGAGCTTGATCTTGGAACATCCTTTTGAGTTGATCCATGATCTCAAAGGCGTGCTGCTCCATGAACTGTTTCTGAAGATCAGGAACCATGGTACCCAACATAATGCATGACACATCTCTATCATCCTTAACATGTCGGTCATACTCCGCCATTTGATCAGCGGTTACGCCCTGACCTGTAGGACGAGCTGCTGGTAAGGCAGCAGTCAGCACATATTCCTTCGACTCGTGTCTAAGAACTATTTGCAAGTTCCTGGACCAGTCAAGGAAATTAGTCCCTGAAAGCTTTTCCTTTTCCAAGAGTGGTCTGAGTGAGTTGTTGCTTGTTGCAGCCATTTAATTTTCTTTTCGTGTAATTTTGATGTGGAGTTTAATCTACGTGGAAAAATTACATTAGAATTAGAATAAAGGGCTTAAGCCAAAGATCAAATTAATAATCCATTTTAATTCGTTATTGGTGATATTTATTTGGCTGTCTTGACCAAGATCCACAATCCATCAATAATCGACCGAGCTAGGGCTCCGCCGTCGACCATTGACGATTTGGTAGGATAAACTATCCAATCCTCCGCAAGGACTCTTGGTTTGATGGGCTTTGTGACACTTAGCCTATCTGTGCTTAGGGCCCGCTCTGAGCTAATGCTACCCACGTTGAGTCCAACCACCATACACGCGTTAGCCATACCGAAGTATCCTAACCCTCGACGGCCCACTAATTACTACAGCATACCTGCTAGGGCACGTCATACACTGTAGCACTACCTGGGAGGAAGAGGTGTGAATCTGGAAAGCACTTTTAAGCGACTCAATATTTCATTATCCGGATTAATTAAGTAATACGACTTTAACATATAATTATCGCGGGTGATGATCTGGTGATCGTCGCTACTTATATTTCATGTTATATTAAGCAATTGTATAATCAAAATAAACATAGAGACTCTGTGAGCCTTATAATACATCCTAGTGAAACTACATATACTATCTAATCTTCACGGGCTTGCTTCAAGTCTCCTTGGGCTCCCACCATGGGCTTGGACCATCTGGGCTTCTTCACGACCAATTACAATTTTATGAATAGAACCTATTCTAAAATTACATTAATGAAAGAATGGCACGCAGGCCATATTTTCCCAAAATAAATTAAATTACAAACCGACTTTATTTTAGGGCACATAGAACTCTATAACACATTGCTGCACGGTAAGACATATAAATATAATGCATGATCATGGCATTCCAAAATCATCTAATGAAGTTAAGCCGAGTTACTTAGGGTGAAATCGCTAATTTTACCATATGTGACTAAGGCCCATAAAGGCCCAAACGGTTAACATCCATTTGTATGCAAAATTATAATTTCGCTTCCACTTAATTTTTAGGATCGTCACATATCTAAAATCTAGCCCTCCCAATTTAAACCGGTGTCACGGTCTATTGGGCCAATTTCACAAATTAATCATATTCAATTTTATACAAATAATCAATTCGATTAAAAATTAAATATGCATGCCAATCAAAAACATTTTAATACCAATTAATTTTTATTCAAAGCACGTTTAATAAATTAAACGGTATTAGGGCCCTGATTTTATTAAAATTACCCGAGAAAAATTTAAAGATTAAAATCAATCCCGTCAAATCCAAAATTAAACAAATTCTGAATTTTTAACGGACCCGGGACAGCGACGGGGCTGCTGTCCGCATACAGCAGCCCTGTGGCTGCTGTCTAACGGACAGCATTAGTGCTGCTGTCCGCCCAACAGCAGCCGCGGGGCTGCTGTTCGCGGACAGCAGTTCCGCGACTGCTATTCCGTGTCCGAAACTATTTTTTAATCACTGTTTAATAAAAAATGATGCTGTATTTCTTTATTTAATTTTCAATTATTTCAAAAATAATTTCAGAACCAAATAATATAAAATACAGACCGAAATAATAAATAGAAAACTTCCTAGAACAATTTCTACACGAGGAATTAATAGGAATTCTCAAAACTGATTTGGAAAAATAATAAAAACCAAATCTTATTAATTTTCAATCAATCAAAACGGACTAAACCATGGCTCTGATACCACTGTTAGGGATTAAAGCCAGTTAATCAACTGTAGCGCAGCGGAATTGCGGTTTAAAATTTATTTCTAATCCCTTTTAGTTTGATCTTTGTCCGTTAACCATTGATTGAATAAAACCTTTTGGATCCGTTTAAGGGTAAAAACTTACCCGGATTGTCTCTTCTAGAGACGGCTGAAGAATCTACAAAGTAGTAAGATCTCCGTAGTCAGGTGCACGAACAGCTATCGAGCTAGAACCGGTGCTAGCCGAAGAACGGAAGAACAACGGGAGAGATTTTGAAATTCGGCAAAAGATTTCTCCACTTTCTCAATGTAGTGGACGAAATTCTGTTTTTTTTTTTTTTATTTCTTATGGTGGCCGAATATCATCAGTAGGTTAATTAGGGTTAGGGAGTTTAATTTATATATAGTGTATTCCTAAACCAATTAGGTTTAGGGTTAATTGGTTAATTACAAAACTAATCCAATTCTAACTTAATTACTCAAATAAATACCAATAGTATTTATTTTATGCAATTAGTTCTAATTAGATTAAATTTAATTGCCCCAACTAAATAAACAACACTAATTAATAAATTGACGTATTAATTTAATTATTTGTTCACCGAATGCAATTTTATTAATTTACAAATTAATTAATTACATTCCGCAAACTAATTAATCAATTAAATACTCAACTCCTAAATCCATTAATTAATTACCTTGATACAAAGTATCAACTAATTAATTACCTTGACATTTTATTGTCAATCAATTAATTAATTCCATCTCTCCAATATACCGTTCTATAAGTTCTAACTCAGATGTTCGATGTGCACGATCCTATGGGACTGTCCTTAGCTAGCAGTGGGCTTATGGTCCACAGACAGTAAGTGGGTTCTAGCAAACCATTACTGCCCCTAACTAAGACAGAGTTTCAGCAGTCTAAAGATGCAGAGACCCTGTAGTTATCTCTTAACTTCTTTTACCATTTGATATCGATATTATAAACTAGAGGCATGGCGGATGTCATCCTCTCTGATGTTTATGATATTTCTTGATCTTAAGTAGATTAATGAATCAGATAAGTAAACTACTTATCAGGGTGTGGCCACACACTTATCAATCTCACTTATCAAGTGGCCTGTGATATCATCTCACTATTATGTGAGTTGTAATTCCATCACTTCACTATCAATACTAATGTGTTCACCTGTTCACCCAATCATACCCGTATTTGGCATCATGTTACAGACCTGTTAGGCGTATGTCAAAGTGAACCGGATCCCACATTAATATTATAATGAAATCTGGTCTGAAGACAGTTAGAGACCTACTTAAGAAAACTAATGACACAACCACCATGTAGTTTTCTCGGGCGGATCGATCCAGTCACATGTATACAACACGTACCCATATTCACAACTGACTTATCAAGTACCATGGCTAGTATCAATTACTACCATACAGTCGTCGAATATACAAGTCTGTGGTCCTAATCATTCCCATGATAGAATAGACTTGGATATGGTTTTACGATTATCAATCAATGGATTCTCTATTCATATTATAGCACAAGATATAAATGAACTAGATTAATGCCTTTATTAATGTGACACAAATACATTTTATAAGAACCAATGCCTATGAACTAGGGCACACCAACAGTCTCCCACTTGAACTAGTTCCAAGCGGGTATTTCCCTAAACACTATAGATCTAGTACTACCAATTGCATTGGTAAACTGACCAGCGAAATTGTTCTCAGTGTCAACCCTCTATAATGTAATGTCACCGGGTAAGGTGTTACCATCTAAGTACGCGTTTGGATCTCTTGTGTGACATGGGATCCAGTGCTTGTGCTATGTCCCCATTATTGTCATAGAAAACATCAACTAATCCTAGGAGAGTTTGACCTACTCCTAAATCAGTTATGAGCTTCTTAATCCAAACTTCTTTCTCTGCATCATTGCATGCAACGATGTACTTAGCTTCCGTCATAGAATTGGCAATGGTTGGCTACTTTAAGGATCTCCAACTAATGGCATCGTCATTCAGGAGAAATCCATACCCAGTATGTGACTGGTTATCATCCTTAAAACCTCAGTCAGTGTAGCCTGATATTGCCATTCCTCCTACTCATCAAATACTAAGAAAAACATCCTTGGTACGGTTGAGGTACTTCAGGATTGCCTTGACTATCTTCCAGCGTTCCTTATCGGGATCTGACTGGCACCGACTAGTCATGTTTGGTGCAACACGCAACATCTGGCCTTGTACATGACATAGAGTACATGATGGATTCTTGTCTATGTACGATGCCTGACTCAAGCCTAGAAGTCAATTGGATCTAACCTTGTAGATCTTGATCTGCTTCTCCTAAGTCTTTCATTGTGAAGCATTTACTCAACCACTACTTGATCTTGCAGTGTTAATATATTGCCTCCAATGAGCAGTATGTCATCGACATACAATATTAGGAAAGTGGATATGCTCCCACTGAATTTCATATACACATAGGGTTCATTAGAATTTTGTACGAATCTACTTGAAACACCACCTGTATAACCGGTTTAGCCTCCTCAATGCTTTGAGGATCTATATCGGTTCCCAAAGCATCCTCAGCATAAGCTGCACGAGTTTGTGAGTCTTGAATCTCAACGAGATCAATATCACTCCCAGTGTCTACTTTGGAAAGGAATTCCTTTTCCAAAAAAAACATTGCAAACCTAGCCACGAATGTTTTATTCTCAGCTGGGTTGTAGAAGTAATAACCCTTAGTTTCCTTAGGGTAACCCACAAACTGGCATTTAACAGATCTGGACTCTAGTTTTCCACTTATCAATTTCTTGACATGTGCATCAAAGCCCCAAATCTTCATGAAGGAAACGTTGGGCTTTCGGCCCGTCCATAATTCATATGGTGTTCCTTCAACTGCCTTGCTCGGTGTATTGCTAATTATATGAGTAGCAGTTTCCAAAGCAAATCCCCAAAAGGAGATAGGGAGAAAAGCTTGACTCATCATTGAGTGGACCATATCGAGCAGGGTCCTATTCCTCCTTTTTGACACTCCATTCCATTAGGGCGTACCAGAAGGAGTGAGTTGGAATACAATCCCACACTCTCTCAAGAATGAGACAAACTCTTGGCTCAAGTATTCGCCCCCTCTATCAGACCGGAGCGCTTTTGCTTTCTTGCCAAGTTGATTTTCTACTTCATTTTTAAAATCTTTGAATCTCAAAAGAGTTTCAGATTTATGTTTCATCAGATACACATACCCATACCGGCTATAGTCATCTATGAAGGTAACAAAGTACAGAAAACCAGATCTAGCACTTGTGCTCATTGGACCGCATACATCTGAGTGTATCAGCACCAACAGCTCCGTGGCCCTTACACCAGTCTTGGTGAAAGGCGCCTTTATCATCTTCCCTCTTAAACAAGATTCACATGTGTCATAAGACTGCATGTCGAATGACCCTAGCGCTCCACTAGAGTAAAGCCTAGTTATGCGTTTCTCATTTATGTGGCCAAGACGTCAGTGCCAGATATATGTAGGATTTAGTTCATTAGTCTTAATCCTTTTAGCATTTATATTATAGATGGATTCACTACGTTTTAGATCAAGGATATACAAACCATTTTCTAGAAATGCGGTTCCATAAACAATATTGCCAAGATGTATAGAAATCATACCACGTCCAATATTAAAATTAAAACCATAAATATCCAACATAGAAACTGAAATAATATTCCTGCGCATTGCAGGTACAAGATAGCAATTTCTAATTTCTAAAACTAATCCACTAGGTATCTCTAAGAATAATCTTCGATCTTTAAGGCCTCTACATGAGCACCATTGTCGACTCGAAGATCTACTTCACCAGATCCCAGCAATCTCCTATTTCTTTGTCCCTACACATTTGAACAAATGTGAGTACCACATCTAGTGTTTACAACCCAAGATGTAGAAATAGCCAGATTAAATTCAACAACATAAATACCTGAACCAGAAGCTTTGTCCTTCTGTTTCTCCCTTAGCTTTGGACACACATTTTTCCAGTGTCCCTTCTCATTACACTCATGGCAGATATCATCTGCTGAGGCCAACCTACCTTTAGAATCTGCCGCCTTCCTAGCCTTGGGGTTGGCCTATTGGGCCTTCGCTTTGGACTTGGACTTGGCCTTTCCCTTAGGTACGTTCCCTTTATTAACCAGCAACACTTCTGGAGTCCTCTTGTAGGATTGCTCAGCAAGTTTCAACATGCCATACAATTCTACTACAGACTTATCAACGCCCTGCATGTGGTAGTGCATGATAAACTGATTATAGGACCAATGCCTATGAACTAGGGCACACCAACACAAACCTCTCTTGAAGAGCTTGCAAACATGCTCAAATCAGTTGAGCCCAATATGAAGAAAGACAAGGCCATACCGGCTCTTGTAATCGAGGGATCGAAGAAAAGGAAAGGGAATTTTCCCAATCCTAAACATCCCAAGAAAGGTAAGAGAGATGTGTCCAAGGGAAAAGAAGTGAAGAAACCCAAAGGAGAATGCCACTTCTGTGGTAAAGACGGGCATTGGAAGAGAAACTGCAAGGAGTATCTAGCCACCCTCAAGAAGGGAAAAGGCGGTGCTTCTACGTCTGGTATGTTCTATATAAACAAGAGACGCATGCTAAAGCTACATTCAGATGGGCTTATAGATCCAATCGATTCTGAATCATTGGAAACATACGAATCATGTTTAAAAGGTAAAATGACAAAGACACCCTTTAGCAATAAAGGTGAGCGTGTATCAGACACTCTAGGACTCATTCATTCAGATGTATGTGGTCCTATGTCAGTCCAAGCAAGAGGAGGATTCAGATACTTCATTAGCTTCATAGATGATCATACTCGCTATGGTTATATCTACTTGATGAGGCACAAATCAGAAGCCTTTGACAAGTTCAAATGCTTCAAGAATGAAGTGGAAAATCAATTAGGAAAGAAAATAAAAACACTTCGATCTGATCGAGGTGGCGAATATCTTTATGATGATTTTCTAAATTATCTAACTGAATGTGGGATATGCTCACAATGGACACCTCCTTATACACCACAACACAATGGTGTATCCGAGAGGAGAAACCGTACCCTATTAGATATGGTACGATCTATGATGAGCATGGCCTTACTTCCAAAGACGTTCTGGGGCTATGCCTTAGAAACTACCCTCTTCACCCTGAACCGAGTACCAACTAAATCCGCTGTTTCCACACCATATGAATTGTTCGTTGGTAAGAAACCCGTGTTCTCGTTCATGAGAGTATGGGGTTGTTCAGCATATGTCAAACGCGTTGCGTCCGACAAATTAGATTCTAAATCTGATAAATGTTTCTTCATTGGATATCCCAGGGAAACCATAGGGTATTAATTCTATCATCCAGATGATCAGAAAGTAATAGTATCCAAACACGCAACCTTCTTAGAGAAAGAGTTTCTCGAAGAAACACAAAAGGGAAGCGTGATTGAACTCGACGAAGTTCAAGAGGAAGAAACAACGACTGAAACAACAGAAGCGGTTGAGGTACCCGAAGAAGTCCCATTAGATGAGACTCCAGTGGCACCTATTCGTAGATCACAAAGAGTTCGTGAACTCCCAGTTAGATATGGTTTTCTAGTGGGAGATGATGACGAGGTTCCCGTGTTAGACGACGAACCCGAAAACTACGAAGAGGCTCTTACTAGTCCAGATTCTAAAGCATGGCTTGAGGCCATGGATTCTGAAATGGATTCCATGTATACTAACCAAGTTTGGACTTTGGTTGATCCACCCAAAGGGATAAAACCCATTGGGTGCAGGTGGATCTTCAAAAAGAAGACTGCCATGGATGGAAAGGTTAGCACCTACAAGGCTAGGTTGGTAGCGAAGGGATATCGTCAGAAACAAGGTGTTGATTATGACGAAACCTTCTCTCCTGTTGCTATGTCCAAATCAATCAGAATCATACTTGCAATTGCCGCTCATTTTGATTATGAGATTTTGCAAATGGATGTGAAAACAGCTTTCCTAAATAGAAATCTGCTTGATGATGTATACATGATGCAGCCTGAAGGTTTCATATCAAAGGATGCAAATAAAGTTTACAAACTTCAGAGATCCATTTATGGACTCAAGCAAGCATCAAGAAGCTGGAATAAGCGTTTTGACGAAACCATAAAACAATTTGGTTTCGAACAAAATTGCGAAGAAGCTTGCATTTACAAGAAAGCAAGTGGGAGCTCTATAGCATTTCTCATACTATATGTGGACGATATACTGTTAATGGGAAATGACATTGCTCTATTACAATCGGTGAAAGTTTGGTTATCTGGTAACTTCTCAATGAAAGACCTTGGTGAAGCAGCCTATATACTTGGTATAAAGATCTACAGAGATAGATCGCGTAGACTGCTTGGTCTTTCACAGGCTACATACATTGAAAAGGTGCTAAATCGGTTTAGCATGCTTGAATCGAAACGAGGTAACTTACCCATGGTACATGGAGTAAAGTTAAACAATCATCAATGTCCTAAAACTGATGATGACAAACGACGCATGGCTGTAGTCCCGTATGCCAGCGCGATCGGTTCGATTATGTATGCTATGCTATGCAATAGACCTGACGTAGCGTTCGCGTTATCTGTAACGAGTCGTTACCAAGGGAATCCAGGAGACGAGCATTGGATTGCCGTCAAGAACATTCTTAAGTACTTGAGAAGGACTAAAGATATGTTCCTAGTGTACGGAGAAGGAGATCTGAAAATACAAGGATTTTCAGACGCTAGTCATCTCACAGATGAGAATGATTTTAAATCCCAATCAGGATACCTGTTTATCCTAAATGGGGGCGCGGTCAGTTGGAAAAGTTCCAAGCAGGGAAGCGTAGCTTTCTCTACGACCGAGTCAGAGTACATCGCTGCTGCGGAAGCGGCAAAGGAAGCAGTTTGGATTAGAAAGTTCATTACAGAACTAGGTGTGGTGCCTGACATTGTCAATCCCATTACTCTGTACTGTGATAACAATGGAGCCATTGCGCAAGCAAAGGAACCACGGTCTCATAATGCATCCAAGCACTACCTAAAGCGATACCACATCATAAGAGAGATTGTGGCTAGAGGAGATGTGAGAATAGAAAGAGTACCTACAGAGGACAACATTGCAGATCCGTTGACAAAGCCTTTAACCCAGAAAGTACATGATCGTCATTTAACTTCTACTGGGATAAGTTTTAGAAACAATTGGCTTTAGTCCAAGTGGGAGTATGTTGGGGTTTAGTGTCCTATAGTCAATTGTTGCAGGATACAAACTTATTGTAAATGAATTATTCTTTATATCATTTGTTTTAATGAGATATATGTTTTATAACTATATAAAGGCAATCCCTTTTAAGCACTGAATAAAGTCTAATAAAAGGAAATCCGTAAGTTTGTTTAAAGTGATTATAAAGTGTTCATACAAGCATGAAGTGAGACAAAACTTTATAATAAACTAATAAACTTAAAACCACCCCAAGTCAAGTGATATATTTAGGATTGATATATCACGGTTGAGACTTGTATGTAACAATGTCTTCTGTCCGACAGAAAGATGATCTCACAAGCTTCATATATATAGATATCTGGACAGTTACATAGATCCGGTGAAACGTTGTTCATTAGGATTGGGGATCCGATTTGAGATAACAGGATGGGTAGATTCATCCTTGTCAACTGTTCATCTCATTGGTATTACTAGGTATAACTAATCCTCAGACTCAAAAGAATGTTAATTGGTCATCCTGAATTACTGAATGTGAGACTTTGATCCTGCGGTCCCACGATCCTTAACAGAGATGACTCTGGGGTGTGAACTGCAAAGGTTGGGTGTCACAGGAAGTAATGTCAGGGTAGTTATACATTGGATTGAGCATTTATCACTCCCGATTAATGGGAGATACATCCAAGGATCGCTTGTGGAAGACTCGACTCTAAACCCTTGCAAGGTGATAGCTTAAGAGTAGAAATACAGATTTCACTTAACCTATCTTTTTGAGTTGACTCGGCCAAGAACAAGTAAAACGAACGTCTCGCTATATGTGACTTGACATTACCCATAGTCATAAGATTCAGTTCAAGGATGTAGTTGATAAAGGATCGAATTATACCGTAACTAATACGGAAGGGTTAACGACAGAATCAACCTGTCTTCTTAACGGACTCTGGGGGAATGATTACAGACTTGCCAATAACATACTCAGTACATCATTCCGTTATGCAAGGATTAAATATAATTCTTGAAGAAATTAATTTAATAGTTGCATACGACCAGAAGTAGTAAGAACCTAATGGATAACACGTAAGACTTGGAACCAAAAGAGAGATGAATATGATTAATAGATGGAAGCCCAATTGAGCCCAGTAAGGCCCAAATATATGGAGGGGGGCGAAATTTGTATATAGAGATAAGGAATTGATTTTATTCCATTAATCCTAATTTGATTAGGATTATGAATTAAATTAATTAATTAAATTAGGAGTTTTAATTGGATTAATATACTCCTATTATTATTATCCAATTAGGTTATTTATTATTATCCTAAATATATTAGATATATAGTGAGATAATAATTAGGAATCCTTTTCCGAATTGGATTCCTATTAAGTAACCTATTCCTATCTAACTAGGGTTTAGATTCAAGCAACTATATATACCCCCTCCCATGTGAATTTCGACCAAGCCTAATCCCTCCCCCTTTAGTGATTTTCGAAATTGCTATTCAGTGAGAGAAAAAGAATTCCCATCCCCTAGTTCGTGGACAAGAATTCATACGGCATTCCATCGATTGATTAATCTTATTCATCCCTCTTTCTCTTTGATCTTGTGTTGGTTAATTAGAGGCAATCTATTTTGGTTGCATCTCATAAGGGTTGATTTCATCTTAACCTCTCCGTGTTAAACTTTGTGGTTGGAATCTCGGAGAAAAATTGTGGGCACTTTTTTAACAACGGTAGATTGTTCATCGAAAGGTATTCCTTCTTATCCCTCTTTATATGAAATAACGATTAACGGATCCTATGGTTAAAAGGAAATTGGCTAAAATTTTTATATTTCCGCTGCTATACCTTAGCCCTAATTTCCTTCAGTTGCTGGGTTTGCTTGCCGGGGGCAGCAGAAGTTGAGCAGGGAGGATGTTTCTTTTGTTGAGTTCCTTCTACTTGTTGCGTATCTTTCTCCCCTGTTTTGCCAGCATCACCGGACTGAGGGGCAGAAGCATAAAACTGACCCCTCTCAACAGCACGAGTCAAGATAGCTGAATATTGTTGCATGTTACTCGTACTTTCTTTGAGACCACTGAAGACCTGGATGCCATCTGCCATACTGGATGCGGGGATCTTAATATGAGCGCTGAGCATACTGAGTAGAAACTCAAGTGACTTCCCAATCCAAGTAACGGAGTCGGTCATCCTAGCATATGACTGATAATACATCTTGAGCATGGAAGCATCGTAGATATGACACTGAGCATTCAGATGACGAACATGATCAAGAGTTGTTTTGGTGCAGAGTAGGATGTCGTTGGTCTTAACCTGGTCAGTTTCCATTTATTCTTTGCTCAGGTTGAGTAAGCATACAACTTCACCGAGTTGTTCAATTGTGCATTGAGAAGAAGAGGAAACGAGGTCTCGAGCTTCGGTTATCTCAGTGGTCAGCTGGGTGAAATGCTGAGTGACTTCAGCAGAAGTTGTGAATGATGAGTTCACGGTAGATAGGGCATTGATTTTCCCTTCAATTGAGTCCATGTGATTTACCATCATAAGTTGAAGCTCCACCAGCTTGACCATAATTTCTTGCTTGGGCTGCTGAGAGACCAAGGAGGTCATAATATTCATCAGCTCCTTCAGACCTTTGAGTTCAGTCAAAAGTTGTGTGATGGATGAGAGTTGAGTCGGCTCAGCAGGAGTGGACCCAGCAAGAGTGGCTTGAGACTGATCAATTGCTTGTAGTAGCATATGGGCTGAGTTGATGATTCGACGTCCTGACTCCTAGGCGTTGAGAAAGTTGTAGGAATCATCTTCAGTATGGTTCTGTGAAGTCTCAGGGGCCGTTTCTTTGTCAGCAGCCAGGATATTGATATTTGGTTGCTGACCAGAAGTAGAGGTGCCAGCTTGGTCATGAGTGGCATCCTTATTTGGAACGCCATCAGCAGGAGCTAACTGGATGACTATCTACTCGGTAGGAGTTAGAAGTGTTTGCCCAGCAGAGGTATTTACCTGCTCAGTGTCAGTTTGGAGTTGAGTGGAAACTTGAGGTTGAGGCAACTCAGAACTGTCTTTAGCAGGAGTGTTTTCCGTTGCTAGCTCGTTGGATTGAGCAGATGGAACTTCGATAGCTTTCTCAGTAGAAGGTTGAGCAGCGGTGTCGGCAGAAGGTGTCCCTTTTTGGATTTGGGAGTCGGCTTGTTCCTAAGTCTAAGGAACAGAGGCTTGATTTTCCTTGACTTGACTTGTAGTGGGTTTAGTGATGTTGGTGAAGAAGTTGAATTGAAGCCCATTCAGGTCAGTAATAGGGTTCCTCAACGGAGATTCATCCAGGATGTCTATGAGGTTAGGCTTCAGTGCCTTCCGCTTGAACCGCTTTTCCATGCTTCCTTTATGATTTTTGGTTGGAGGAAAAGGGACAACAGAGATAGGTTCTGGGGACTCAGGAGAGGAGTTGAGTCCAAAGTCAGTGTAAAGGTCCTTAACAACCTTGTTCTTCACTGGTGACTCAACTCCTTGTTCAACAGTATGCCCAGCGGCAGCTGTGTTACTTCCCTCAGCAGCGTGCATCTTATTAGCTTCAGGTTGTTCCTCAGTACAACCTTGCTCTTCCTCCTGAGGAGTCTTTTCCAAGTCGATTTCCTGAGCTCATAGGAAATGTGAATCCTTTGAGATGATGAAGTCGAGTGGAGCAGCATCCAATGGCATCATCCCAGAGGTTTTCTTCCTCTTTAGGGGTTGCTCAAGTGTCTCCTCACTTTCTTCCTCAGGCTCAGCTCGCTTCTTCTTTCTTTCAGCTGACTCTGGTTGCTTTTGAGCTGACTCAGCAGGAGCAGCTTTCTTCTCCCTTACCGCCAGCCTGATCTTCTTCACAGTTTGATTAATGTCTTTGGCTGTCGGTGTTGAGGATGGGTCAGCTTTCCTCTTCCTTTCCTTCTTGGGTAACTCAGCAGGTGCTTCTTCAACCATGGTTTCCTTTCCTTTCTGAGGTAGCTCAGCAGGTGCTTCTTAAACCATAGTTTCCTTTCCTTTCTTAGATTTGAAAGGAAGGCTGTGAGCTAAGTCGTACAGGATTGCTGAGGTTATCTCAGTGCCTACTACATCTATTTCCCCCTTGAGGCTGATCTTGTGATCCTGGAGAATTCTGGTGATGAGAGAACCCATCCTGAGGATCCCACTGCTGCGTTGGAAAGCCCAATGAGAAAGACGGGTATGTTGAGTGGTTGATAGTTGAGCATATACCAGATAGACATGTCCACGGGCCTGGGTACCCGCCCGGTCCGCCCAGGTCCGTGTCCCTTGGACCGGGCTTGGACAATGATAATTGATGTTAGGCCCAGCCCGGCCCAGGCCCGCTAAAGCCCGCCTATTTTTTGGGCGGGCTTGGGATTAATGCAAATAGCACGGGCCGGCCCAGCCCGGCCCGCCTACTAATATTAATTAATAAATTTTTTATATTTATATATTTATATATTAAATATTTATTTTTAAGTATTAAAATTTATTTTTTATAATTAAAAAATTATATATATATGTTTAGATGGGTTTACATGGGCTGGGCTTGGGATTTGATTTTTAAGCCCGAGCCCAGCCTGGCCCGAGCCCGCCTAAATTACTAGTGGGCTGGACTGGGCTTGGGCTGAGGACTTTTATACAAAAGCCCGCCTGACCCAGCCCGAGCCCGGCCGAGCCCGACCCATGGCCAGGTCTAATACCAAATGAAGCATTGCTCAAAGTTTGAGGCTGAGGAGGAGGCATTGACTTTGGGAAAAAGGTAGTTGGTCAGGATGTAATGTGCTTGTCTTTGAGGCTGCCCCAAATAAGTACTTGAGACTTCACCAACGTGGTTCTTAGGTTTATAGAACTCAGCCTTGTACTCAACCCGTTTGTAATCATTGGTGCATTGTAGTTCTGCACCTTCTTCTTTCAGATCTAGCAGTATAGCGAGATAATAAGGGGTGATGGTGATCTCCTTGTTCTTGACCTGAGTTACCATATAGTCGATGTCATCGTCAGCTACTTTCAGGTTTGCGTAGAATTCCTTCACTAGTTGTGGGTAGGTTGTTTAAGGGACAGAGAAGAGGGTAGTCAATCCATTCTTTGAGATCCACTCTTAGAAGGGTTTCTCAGCTTCGATGAAGCTTTTAGAGAACCATCGGGAATGGAAGACATTGAGTTTTGCGATGCTCTCGAAAGCGTAAGTGAATGTCCTTTTCCTGGGTTTTTTGTTCTTCTTCTCCTTCTTCTTCTTCAAAGGGGTTGATTGGTCAGTACGAGGCTTCTCACCGAGGATGCTGACCTCGGCCATAGGTTGATCAAGCTGACCATGGGTTTGTTGTTGGGACTCGGAGGAAGATGTTTCTTGATACTCCTACTCAGCTGGAGAAGGAGGATTAATGTCGGAGCGGTTGTCATCGTATTGGTCACTGGAATTGTTCTGGGAATCGTTCGACATGGTGTTCTTGAGGAGTTCTTGAGAGATGCAGAAGATTTGGGGATTTGAGAGAGAGATCGAGTGTGAAATTTTTCAAGCGTAAGAGAGGATTAATGAGAAATCGTTCACTATTTATAGCCGGTGCATGTTGATCTGATAGGTCAGAGTGGCGGTGGGTTCTTGAAGCATTCAATGGCATTTAATTCTGATATTAATGACACATTCGACGCATGGTTTTCTAATGATTACACTTACGTCATCCTAGTTGGCTACTCGAATTCGCGTGCAAGCATTAATTACGCAAGTTGTTTTACTCAGCATCTAAGATACTAAACATTTGAAGTTCTGAGTGTATAGTTTAGCGTAGAAGGGGTACTCAGCATGCATAGTAACTCAGCTTTTAGCAATCACTCAATGTATTTAGCAATTCAGCATATAGTGATTTCATAGCATTCATATTTACTCAGCATATGACAGTTACTCAACATGTAATAATCACTTGGCATATTATAATCACTCAACATTCATTTTACTCAGAAATTTATTGAAGAGGATTAGACATACCGATAGCTTCCCTTAGTATGCTAAATTGCTCACGAGCCAATGGCTTCGTGAAGATATCTGCAAGTTGTTCATCTGTTGGAACATAGGTCAGCTTGATCTCACCTTTGAGTACATGATCTCTAATGAAGTGATGCATAATGCTGACATGCTTCATCCTGCTGTGTTGGATTGGATTTTTTTATAAGTCAATGGCACTTTTGTTGTCACATTTGACTTCAATTATTTTAGTTTGAACTCCATAATCATCCAGCTGTTGCTTGATTCATAGGACTTGGGCAACACAGCTTCCAACAGCAATGTACTCAGCTTCAGTTGTTTACAGGGCAACTGACGACTGCTTCTTACTGAACCAAGATACTAGATAGCTTCTAAGGAAATGACATCCTCCTGAAGTGCTTTTTCGTTCAAGCTTGTCTCGTCCATAGTCAGCGTCAGTGTATCCAATGAGTGTGAAATCATTTGTATTAGGATACCATAAACCTGCATTCATTAAGCTTTGCAAATATCTAAGGATTCTTTTTACAGTTATATAATGAGATTCCTTAGGGTCAGCTTGATGTCTTGCACAATAACATACTGAGTATTGTATATCTGGCCTACTTGCCGTTAGATAGAGTAGAGAGCCTATCATACCTCGGTACAACTTGCTGTATACTGACTTACCCTTTTCGTCAGCACAAAGTACAGTGTCAGTACCCATTGGGATAGATATTGGCTTACAATTTTCCATTTCGAATTTCTTCAATATCTGCTTGGCATACTTAGTCTGGTTGATAAAGATGCCGTTTTTGCCTTGTTTGATTTGAAGTCCAAGGAAGAAGTTGAGTTCTCCCATCATAGACATCTCAAACTCAGTTTGCATCTGCTTGCTAAATTCCTTGCATATTGACTCATTAGTAGCACCAAAAATAATATCATCCACATATATTTGTGCTAGCCGGGTGTCTTTACCATTTTTCTTAATGAATAAGCTTATGTCAGCTTTTCCTCTGACATAGTTTCTGGTCAGCAGGAAGCTGGTCAGCCTTTCATACCAAGCACTTGGTGCTTGCTTCAGGCCATACAAAGCCTTTTTGAGTTTATAAACATGGTTTGGGAACTTTGGATCCTCAAGCCCTGAAGGCTGACTAACATAAACCTCTTCATTTATAACTCTATTAAGAAATGCACTCTTGACATCCATTTGGAACAATTTAAAATTCATAAAGCTAGCATATGCACACAATATTCTTATAGCTTCTAATCTAGTTACAGGGGCACATGTCGCACCATAGTCAATACCTTCCTGCTGACTGTAACCTTGAGCTACAAGTCTGGCTTTGTTTCTGACTATGTTTCCTTGTTCATCTAGCTTATTACGAAATACCCATTTTGTTCCTATGGTCTTTTGATTCCTTGGTTTAGGCACTAAATCCCATACTTCGTTTCTTTTGAATTGATCGAGCTCCTCTTGCATCACATTTATCCAGAATTCTTCGTTCTCAGCTTCTGAGAAGTTTCTTGGTTCAAGAACTGACACGAAGGCTACGTTGCTGAGATATCTCCTGAGTTGATTTCTGGTCATCAGGGTGTTCTCAGCGGTATCAAGAATGCTACTTTCAGAGTGTCCTCTTGGAACTTTGATCTCTTTCGGCAATGTAGTGTCTTCAGGGGTAGGTGTTTCAACAATCTCTGCAGGATTATATTGGTCAGCAAAGATAATTTGAGGTTTGTTTTTACCTTTGGTCAGCCCTTGAGGCAGTGACTCAGCGGCTCCATTTTGGTCAGCGGAAGCTGAGCATGGTTCATCTTCGGCAGGCTGCCTTATCTTCCCTACAGGGCCAGTTTCATCGAACTCAATATGTACAGACTCTTCTAAGACCTAAGTTCGTTTATTGAACACCCTATATGCTTTACTGTATGTTGAGTAGCCTAAGAATATGGCTTCGTCAGCTTTTGAATAAAACATTTGCAACCAAAAGCACGAAAATATCCAATGTTGGGTTTTCGTCCTTTCCAAAGTTCATAGGGGGTTTTCTTAAGTCTGACTAGAGCCCTATTGAGTATATAGCATGCTATGTTGACAACTTCACCCCAGAAATACTTTGGAAGCCCATTCTCACTCAGCATTGTCTTAGCTATCTCGACTAAGGTTCTGTTCTTCCTCTCAACTACCCCATTTTGTTGAGGAGTTCTAGGAGCAGAAAAATTGTGGTCAATGCCGCTGACTTCACAGAATTCATCAAATTGTTGATTTTTGAATTCTCCGCCATTATCACTTCGGATGTGAGATAATTTTAGGTCTTTATCATTTTCAAGTTTTCTAACCAATGTTGAGAACATCTCAAAAGCTTCATCCTTGCTACTCAGCAGGATGGCCCAAGTGTACCGAGAAAAGTCGTCTACAATGACCAGGGAAAATTTCTTACCACCCAAGCTCAGGGGCTGGACTGGTCCGAAAAGATCCAAGTGTAGTAACTCTAATGGACGCTTGGTTGAGACTACATTTTTACTTTGAAAGATTTCTTAGTTTGTTTTCCTTGCTGACAAGCATTGCATAATTGATCCTTTTCAAACCTGAGTTTGGGCAATCCCTCAACTAATTGCTTTCTTGCTAATTTGGCAAGGAGGTCCATGCTTGCATGACCAAGTCTCCTATGCCATAGCCAGGAATTATCTTCTTTTCACACTAAGCATATATTCTTTGTAAACTTCTTTTCTAAGTTTAGCATGAAAACGTTGTCAACACGAGGTGCAGTTAAAATCAACTCATTTGTTTTACCCTCGAGTATTTTGCACTCAGTGGCATTGAATACAACCTTTCTACCGCTGTCACACAGCTGAGATACGCTCAATAGGTTATATTCAAGTCCTCTGACTAGGGAGACCGACTCAATAGTAGGATTACCACCAACAGTACCTGACCCTACTATCTTACCCTTTTTGTTGTCTCCAAAACTTACATTTCCACCTCGTTTATGCACAAGTGTGATGAACTGAGTTTCATCACCAGTCATATGCCTTGAGCATGCGCTGTCAATGTACCACAACTTTGACTTCTCAGCACACCTCAAGCTTACCTGCAATACAACTAGTTATCTTTAGGTACCCAAGTCTTTTTGGGTCCTCGTTTGTTAGGATCAGCATGTGATACATCATATTTAATTTTATGACGACACACATTGATAGTGTGGCCGTTCTTCCCACAGAAGTTACAATAAACTTGTCGTTGGGGATACTTTACATTCTGGTCAACACCTGGGTGCTGAGCATGCCAGCATACCTTTGTGGCATGTCCTCTTTTTCCACAGAAGTCACACTGAACATTCTGTTGCGAATTCCATCTCCGCTGACTAGTACTTAAGTACTCAACTTTTGGATAGAACCTTTTCTTTGCCGATGAACTCAACTGGTTCTGTATGGATGTGATGTCCTTTCTCAGTTTCTTAGAATCTGATTGGACTTCAGAGACAAACCTATGCATGATTTTTAAATTTTCATCTTGTTTGGTATTGTCCTGGAGAAGATGTCGGAGGTCACTGAGTTTGACCTCTTCAATCTCATCACTCGCCTGCTGAGTGCTCGTATTTTCTTGTTACACTTTTTGATAAGTGTATAGAGATCACTCAGGGCATTTATCATTTCATTTCTGGGCAAAGGTAGGGACATTACCTCGGTTGAGTGTTCCTCATAGTCAGACCCACCAGAGAGGTCAGCTTGCTCAGAGTGGTAGGGGTCAGCAGATTCGTCAGCCATGAAACAGATATTTACCCACTCGGTGGCATCAGCTTCTGACGAGGTTGACTCATCGCTATCACTCCACGTGGCCACCATTGCTTTCTACTGCCCTTCTTGTGTCTGCTGTCACTTGACTCAACTTTGTATCTGTCATTTTTCTTGAATGGCCTTTTGCTGTATTTGTCATTTTTCTAAAACAGCTTCTTCATTTTTCTAGTGAACATGGCCATTTCCTCATCATCTGATGAGTCAGCTTCGGTTGAGTCAGCTTTCATGACAAGAGATTTTTGCTTCTTGTCCTCAGTGTTTTCTTTGGCCTCAAAGTTCTTCATGGAGATCTCATGGGTCAGTAAAGATCCAATGAGCTCATCATACTTGTATGTGGTCAGGTCCTGAGCTTCTTCAACATCTGTTTTCTTTGCTTGCCAGCTTCTGGGGAGACTTCTCAGGATTTTCTTCACATGTTCTTCCTCAGTGAAGTTCTTACCGAGTCTCTTGAGCTCGTTGATTATATTGGTGAATCTTGCATTCATTTCTGAGATGCCTTCATTGTCATTCATCTCAAATAGCTCGTACAGTCGTATGTGTTGATTCACTTTTGACTATTTGACCTTGCTGGTTCCTTCATAGGTTACCTCCAGCTTCTTCCAGATTTCTTGTGCTGACTCACAACCTGGAATCTTATTGTATTCTGCAGCATCTAGAGCACAGTGAAGCATGTTTATAGCTAAAGTATTATTTTGCAATTTTTTAAGGTCATCTTCTGACCATTTGGCCTCGCTTTTGATAGTTTTTACACCATCAATAGTTTCATAGGGAACAAAAGGGCCTTGGACTATAGCTAGCCATGCACTTATATTTGTTGCTTGAATGAAGTTTTTCATCCTGTTCTTCCAAAACGTATAGTTTGACCCGAAGAACAGCGGAGGCCAACTAATAGATAATCCCTCAGGGAGTATCTACGTTGTTTGATTTCCTGGAAGGAAACGAGTGCTGTTCTCAGTCATTACAGGGATCAGCTCAAGATAGTTTTATCTTGAATATTAAGCTGTTAGGCTCTGATACCACTTGTTGGTCCCGTGTAACGTGATGGTATTAGTTCCAAGGGGGGGGGTTAGGAACTAATTGAACTTTTTAATAATTAAGGTTGACTTATTTTAATTTTAATGCTTTTACTCAGTCTATAGGTCAGCACTGCTGAGTATGTTTTGAGACAGCTTTAGTCAATTTACTAACTAGATCTGTTTCAATCGTGAGTTGGGAAGTAACACTTAAGTTAGTTTCCAACTCAGCACTCAGATTACTCAGCTTCAAGGTGTACAGATTATTTTACTGGGTAATGTTAAGCAAGCAACATACAGATATATATCAAGAGAAAGGGTTAGAAGTTACTCAACATACTTATCCTGGTTCGGCCTCTCCGCCTATGTCCAGTCCCTGGAATCCTTCCGAGCTTTTTCAATCCTCTACTAAGCTCCTTAAAGGTAGAGCACAAACCTTTTACAATAGCATTTGAGTATGCAAGAGTACCGTCCTCTATTCGTCTATTCAATCCTATCTACCACTGAGTACTATAACCGAGTACTCAACTTCTCTCTACCACTGAGTACTATAACCGAGTACTCAGCTTCTCTAACCTTTTACAAATGATACAAGATTTGTTCTCACTGACTGAAGAACACTTTAGATGAATAAAATCACTCTAGACTTTTACACAATGATTGAAGTTGGTGTAAGAGCTTGCTTTTTTTCTTTTCAGACGACTTCTCTTTTGGATTTTGCAAATGAATTGACTTAGTGAAGATTTGCTTGTCTGTCTTGTATTTGATCCAAGTGATGAATTTGCCTTTTTATAGTGATCTTTGAGGCGCCAATGATTTGAATCCCGACATAGCCGTTATGGGGAAACGGTCTTCATTCGTTATCACTTGGTCAGCACTCAGTGCTGCAGGCCAATCCTGTCTTCTGTTTTTGTCAGGAGCCAGGTTTGTCTTCTAACGCCAGGTTTGTCTTCTTGCGCCAGGTTTGTGTTCTAGTAATTATCAAATGGTCCATGCTTCTCGAAAAGGTCCTTCTGAAAGATTTCTGAGTCTTCTGAATTTTGCTCAGACCTTGTCTTTCAAGTTGACGGATCATTGACGCTGACCTGACGACTACTCAACTTGACTCAGCGGCTTCGCCTTCAAGCTTTTCTGAAGAAGACATTTCTTTCACTTAAGTTGAGTTGCATTTTACTCAGCTTCTTGCATCTGCTGACTTCGTCTTGACTTTCTCTTATAGATTCTTAGTTCCTGTTCTAGTTAATTAACTTACTCAACATTGAACAAACACATTAGTATAATTAAATCAAAGCACTTAAATTTAATTATTTAATCATGGGATTAACTTAAATATTTTTTTCAAATCAAAATCATGTGGAAAGGTGTTTCAATAAGGTGTACCAAGCTCATTGAACTTGTTTTCTACTTGAAAAGGTGGCCCCTGTGCACACTCCTAAAGGTATTTAATTTAAGACAAGATCCTCTATAACGACTTGTGTGGTTTACCACTTGCCCCACTTTCGCGCGTTCTCTACTCCCTGGGTCTGAAGTACAAATTTGAAAGCTCCTTGCCTTTTCCCTGGTATGAATTCATAAATCCATTTACCTTGACAAGGAGGAGTTACTTTATATAGCCATTGTCTGGAAAATAAAGATAGATAGTCAAGAAAACAGATAAATAGGCAGGTAAAGAAGGTAAGATAGGGCTAGCAAATAAGTATCTCAGAGTTTGATTTTCGGTTTAGTTTTCGCCGATCTGATCACCGAAATTGATATACTATGTACCATTTCCTACTGGCAAACTCACAATGTCCTAAGCATGCCCTTCACTTTCTCTGCCTCAAATAGCCAACAACTAGTCTTCTCTCCTCGTAGACAAATGATCAAGTTAAGGATTAATGTTGATCGACAGTATGACAGATAAACTAACCAAACAAGAGGGAGGGATGCCATAAATTGCTAACTTATCGTAAAGGAATATTGCGCGATAGCAAAGAGACAACAAATCAAGATCCTATCGTGCCAAAGAAGCGAGGGACAAACTCACTCCTCTTTCTACCCAACTGCAAAATGGGTTGGATGAGATCCTTCCGAATGGAACCCACTATTAGGAGAGAAGGCTTTTGCCACACCACACTCATCATATCAGTAGACAATATATAAAGCATAAAAGAGGTTTATGGGGGTTTCTATGGAACCGACCTAGAGGACACACCTTATCAAGAAAGATACTGAAAAAGGGGTACTCTTATCTAGCATGGAGTCACATTGTATAAAGTATGTGAAAAAATGTCATAAGTTCCAGATATATGTTAATAGTCTAAATGCACCAACTGTGCCATTAAATGTGGTGGTAGCCCCTTGGCCTTTCTCAATGTGGGGATTAGACATCATATGAGTCATTGAATTGAAAGTGTCAAATGGGCATCGTTTCATCCTTATAGCCATTTATTACTTCAAAATATGAGTAGATGCAACTTTATATGCAAATGTAACCACTACATTTGTGAAGAGATTTATCAAGAATAGTATATCTATCAGTATAGGTGATAAGTGTCCAATTCAACGTTCAAATGTCCACTTTAGTGCTAGGTTATTTAATTAATTTAGTATTATTTCGGATATTATTCCTTGTTTTGGTATGATTTGTCTCCACATGACTCAAATGATTAAAAGGAGCAGAATTGGACTTAATTTGAAGAAACTTTGGACTTGAAACGAAATTGGAGTTAGTCTTGCCCAAGATGAGCTGAATCAAAAGAGCTGAAACGAACTGGAGTTAGTCTTGCCCAAGACTAAGACCTCCGAACTGATGGTGTTTAGATTGATCAGGACTCTTTCCTACTCAAAGAAGAAGGCAGAAAATAAGGGATATGAGAAGATTAGAAAAGATTTGTGATTGGGAAAGATATTATTTTGTTAGCTAATTTTTAGGGATATTTTTTCTCTACAAAACATTAGGTTTTAGATTAGATTATCTCTCTCTCTTCTTTCTGAGATTTTTACATTCCCAGAAAACGTAACTTTGAGACTGGGAAAACTCGAAACATTTTATTTTGTTCTTAATGGCTATTCATAGCTAAACCCTTTATTTCGGTTAAGGGATAATTCAAAGGCAGGAATCTTCAAGTATTGTGAGATCGTTTCTCTTCTAGTATTTTCTCTTTATTCATATCATTTGTTTATTCACTGTGTTTAGGGATTTTATCTCAATTGTTAGTTTGCTTTTGAATGATACGGTCGATTGTTCATTTGATTAAACTGGCATACAGCTATCTGATTAAACTAGATAATCAACGAGTCATTATTTAGTTGAATCTGAATAAGTAGCAATTGATGCTATAAAGTTGAAATCTAGATTGTATTTGGGGAAAATCAGATTGACAATTGAGAACTCTCCATGTGACATTAATACATCTATTTTCGACTTTATCACATCAAGTGAATGAGTAATTAAGTTTCTGAATCGATATCGCTGAGAATCGGTTGGCTTAGATTAGGTTCTTCTAATTCCTAACGCTGTTAACGGGTTGAATCTTAGCCGCTGAGGTAAGGTTATTCGTTAATTAGGAGTTAACTACAGTCTTACTTGGTTAATTCATTATTTAGGAAGAATATACCAAACTAATCTGATATGTAATTTAGAAGAAACATCATTTCTGTCAATGATCAAGACTAACTAAATTCCTTGCCTGAGAATCCTTTAGCTGAAATTCTAATTAATCATTTTATTCAATTTCAATTCAACTTCATTACTTTTGTTAATTTAGCAATCATCTATTTCAATTCCCCCTTTTTTACTTTTTATTCATTTGCTTGGTTATATTTACAAATTAGATCAGTATTAGTCCTTTGGGTACGACCTTTGCTTACCCTTGTGCAAGCCTGAGGGCTGTGAAGTTATATTTTATTTTTGGTGGATTCGACAACCGTCAAATTTTGGCGCCGTTGTCGGGGACTAATCTAACTTGATTTAAAGCCATTTATGACCAGGTCTGAAACTTCAAAGCAACTGCTTTTTGAATCAGAAATTGAATTGCTAACAAGAAGACTTCGTAAAGAAGTGAGGTTGCAGAAATTACAAAGTGCTGAAACTTCCAGTTCTAGTGAAGAAGAGGAATTTTCCAGCGAAGAAAGTGAATCATCCGAAGTAGAAACAATGGCGGAACGAACATTGAGGCAACTTCATGCACCTCAAGCTGATCAACAACCCTTGTGCGTCACATATCCAAACCTAGATGCGGCATTCGAACTTAAGTCAGGGCTGATCCATTACTTGCCTAAATTCTATGGGATGGAAAGCGAAAACCCGCACAATCATCTAAAAGAGTTTCATGCTGTCTGTTCAGGTATGAGCCCACAAGGAATTATGGAGGAACAAGTAAAATTGAGAGCTTTTCCTTTTTCTTTGCAGGATGCAGCTAAAGATTGGTTTCTCAACCTGCCCTCCGGATCCAACACAACATGGACTGGCATGGCTCAAGCATTCTTAGAAAAGTATTTTCCAGCCTCACGTGCAACGATGATCCGTAGAGAGATCAGCGGCATCAAGCAAAAGGATGTTGAAACACTCCATGATTATTGGGAAAGGTTCAAAAGGCTGTGTGCAAGCTGCCCCCAACATGGGATAACTGAACATTCCTTGATTCAATATTTTTATGAGGGAATGTTAGGCATGGAAAGAAAGATGATAGATGCTGCTAGTGGGGGAAGCCTTTTTGATAAAACACCAACTGCAGCTAAAGAGCTGATCAAAAGTATGACAGCAACTTCCCAACAATTTGGGAAGCAACAAGAGCCTCCACGAAAAGCATACGAGGTAAGCACCTCATCCATTGAGGAGAAACTTAATACACTGACATCTCTTGTTCAAAATCTGGTTGTAGGAACAGCAGTTCAAGCTAAGGCGTGTGGGATTTGCACAGTTATTAGTCATGCCACAGATGAATGTCCCACATTGCACGAAGGTACACCGGAACAGATTAATACCGTCCTCGGATATCAGGGACATCCCCCAAGGAAGTATGATCCATACTCAAATACATATAATCCTGGATTGCGGGATCATCCGTACCTCAGCTACAAGCCACAAAGTAATGTGGTTCAACCGAATATTCCCCAACAGCACCATCGCCTCTCACCTTTCCACTCTTCTTTCCCTCAACATCACCACCCTCACACCATCAACTCCACTCACTCCCCCTTTCTACAAATTTTTTGTTTTGGGCAAAGCCACCTAGCCATCAATTCGAGCCAATCCAATTTTCCAATTTCAAAAATCCACAAACCCACAAACCCTCATCCTCTCCTGCTTTCTTCCTCTCCTGCTTTCTTCCTTCACTAATTTCTTTTTGAACCCACTCAACATCACCGCCACTCACTACTTCCTTCCTTCATCTTTTTATTTTTCTTTTATTTCAAAATTTGAATACCCACTTTTTCAATTTCAATTTCTTTCCTACCATCACCACCTTCCACTTTCACTTCCTTCAATTTTTGATTTTTGATTTTATTAATTCTTTTCTTCACCACAGCCACAAGCATCGCCGAACTCCTTCGTCGTTACACCGGCAGAAACTTCAGCCGTACCAGAAAGTCGAACAATACCTCCTCCAAAAGGGGCAGTAAGCTTTTCCACAACTTGTTTATATTTTGTTTTTAGCTTGAATTTTATCTTTTTCGTTATGGTGTTTGCTGCCCTTCGCCCCTAATTTTGTGAATTCCGCACTGAGACAGTGCGAGGAGAAAGTGGGGGAGGGGTTTTTGATAAAAGTGTATTTTGTTTGTTTGTTTTGATTTCATCTAACTTTCATGGAGATATACTGATACATTGCCTCATTTTATGCCTGTTCTTTCCAGAATTTCTGTCTATTTTTGTCTGCAATAGTGTGGGGTGTCCACCCTTTGTTTTGTCCCTAGAAATAACAATGCTAGCTCTCAGTTTTGCACTCGGTTGAAACTAGGTTGCCAACTTAGTATTGAAACCCCTAAGTCTTGTTTTGAGTAATGCTGTCAATTTCAAAAGGTTAGGGTTGCACAATTGTCTTAAGCATGCATATGAACCACTTGATTAATTTCCCATTACATGACAGACGTTTTGAATGAAACAACACCAATTTACCCCAATTTTTGGAAAGATTTTGAGCCTAAATGCAAGAACAAAAACATTACACTTTGTTCTATATTTTTCTGAGTGTTGTCCAATTCTAGTTTAAAATTCTAGAACTTGCCATGTTATGCATTTCGAGACCACATTGATGTATTCGAGTATTAAAAATGATAAGGGCAATAGGTTTTTTTTCTGTTAGCCATCTCAAATAAACTTTGAACCCTTAGTCTTGCCCAAGACTAACAAAAAAATAACAGTACCAGCCCTTAGTTAGCCACATTTGAGCCTTTTTCCCGTTCTTGACATACCCATGTTCAAGTCCCTTGGCCAGGGATGTTCTAGCCATCAGAGTCCGTACATTCTCTCGCTTATTTATGTGTTTAGTTGTTGCTTTAAGCAATATCCGTATTCGAATTAACCACAAGCTCATCAAAGTATGAGGATTTAGCACAAGCCTTTTGCTTATATGTGGTTGTGCTTCAAAAGGTGTCTAAATGGACATTAGCTTGGAAAGTAGTAGCTTTCTTATTCTAGTTTGAAATATTATCTTTAGAAAAAAAAAAGAAAAAAAGAAAAAAAGCCTCAAAGAAAAAAAAAGAGAAAAAGAAAAATAAAAAAAAAGAAAAAAAAAACAGAAGCAAAAAGAAAAAAAAAATGTTTCGTTAACTTACTCATTTCAGTATGTCTATACTTGTTTAAGTTTGTCTTAAACATTCATTCATTCTTAAGTTTAAGAATTGCGAGTCGTTTGTAAATAATCGTGTTTTGATTCCATTTTGGCCATTTTCAGAGTAAATGTACATTTTTATTACTCTCGATTTCCCCTTTCTTCCTCATTTCCTTTCCAAACCTTAACCCCAGCCTACGCTACACCCTGTTTTAAGTCCCTTTGATTTAGTGTCTTGAATTCATACTAAGTGGTGGAGATTTGATATATTGGCAAGCTTATGGTAATTTCATTCTAGGTTGTGACTTGAGTGATTTCTTGAAATTAATTATAGCTTAAACACTTGAGTGCAATGAGCGATTTCCGTGAGGGTGTTGTTGATTTTAATTCATACCTTATGTACATGGTCAAAAGCTTGTTTGCTGAGATTTTTCAAGTGGTTACATTGTATGTTTAAACATGAATAATGTCTTGGCTTTGAGAGTTGACGGTTGATAATCTTTACATTATGAGGGGGGATCGGGAAAGGTTGGTAAACACGAAATCATAAGAGTAAAGAACTGTTGACATGATCTGATATGCTTAGGGACAAGCATTGGGTAAGTGTGGGGTGTTTTGATAAGTGTCCAATTCAACGTTCAAATGTCCACTTTAGTGCTAGGTTGTTTAATTAATTTAGTATTATTTCAGATATTATTCCTTGTTTTGGTATGATTTGTCTCCACAGGACTCAAATGATTAAAAGGAGCAGAATTGGACTTAATTTGAAGAAACTTTGGACTTGAAACGAAATTGGAGTTAGTCTTGCCCAAGATGAGCTGAAACGAACTGGAGTTAGTCTTGCCCAAGACTAAGACCTCCGAACTGATGGTGTTTAGATTGATCAGGACTCTTTCCTACTCAAAGAAGAAGACAGAAAATAAGGGATATGAGAAGATTAGAAAAGATTTGTGATTAGGAAAGATATTATTTTGTTAGCTAATTTTTAGGGATATTTTTTCTCTACAAAACATTAGGTTTTAGATTAGATTATCTCTCTCTCTTCTTTCTGAGATTTTTACATTCCCAGAAAACGTAACTTTGAGACTGGGAAAACTCGAAACATTTTATTTTGTTCTTAATGGCTATTCATAGCTAAACCCTTTATTTCGGTTAAGGGATAATTCAAAGGCAGGAATCTTCAAGTATTGTGAGATCGTTTCTCTTCTAGTATTTTCTCTTTATTCATATCATTTGTTTATTCACTGTGTTTAGGGATTTTATCTCAATTGTTAGTTTGCTTTTGAATGATACGGCCGATTGTTCATTTGATTAAACTGGCATACAGCTATCTGATTAAACTAGATAATCAACGAGTCATTATTTAGTTGAATCTGAATAAGTAGCAATTGATGCTATAAAGTTGAAATCTAGATTGTATTTGGGGAAAATCAGATTGACAACTGAGAACTCTCCATGTGACATTAATACATCTATTTTCGACTTTATCACATCAAGTGAATGAGTAATTAAGTTTCTGAATCGATATCGCTGAGAATCGATTGGCTTAGATTAGGTTCTTCTAATTCCTAACGCTGTTAACGGGTTGAATCTTAGCCGCTGAGGTAAGGTTATTCGTTAATTAGGAGTTAACTACAGTCTTACTTGGTTAATTCATTATTTAGGAAGAATATACCAAACTAATCTGATATGTAATTTAGAAGAAACATCATTTCTGTCAATGATCAAGACTAACTAAATTCCTTGCCTGAGAATCCCTTAGCTGAAATTCTAATTAATCATTTTATTCAATTTCAATTCAACTTCATTACTTTTGTTAATTTAGCAATCATCTATTTCAATTCTCCCTTTTTTACTTTTTATTCATTTGCTTGGTTATATTTACAAATTAGATCAGTATTAGTCCTTTGGGTACGACCTTTGCTTACCCTTGTGCAAGTCTGAGGGCTGTGAAGTTATATTTTATTTTTGGTGGATTCGACAACCGTCAATAGGCTGCTAGAGCGAATCATCGCAAATAATGCTAGGAATTTCAACAACAGAACTATGGAAGAAATGTGTGCCCAATTCAAGATTAACCCTTTAGAGCTATAGAAGCAATTGGATATAGGATTCCCGATTGCTATAAAGTGAAGAAATTGAATTTTGGAGATTAGGATTTTGTTTGGGTTTGGTTTGGGGTCTAATGGGAATGTTTTGGGAGGTGGTAAAAGTGGTAGAGTGGGAAAGAATTGATGTTCTTAATTGGGAAATCATTGAGGATAATTATTTAGGGGTGATATGGTAATTATACATTCACTAGGTCCCACTTTTCTTAAGGGATGAGTTGAAAATGGATGATATGGTAGTTTGACTTGCGTTGACTAGGATTGACCGGTCATTTTTACCTATTGTACACCATAGTGTGAGGTTACCTATAAAATTATACACTTTAATGTGTAAAATTGAAGGTTGTATACCAAAGTGTGAAATGGTGCAAAGATTATATGTAATTTACCTCGAGCTTACCTAACAAAATGGAGACCTACGAGAAGAGAAAACCCTAAGTAAGAAAACACAACATTAATAAGGGAATAAAGATAAAGAAACGAAAATGAAAACATCTCTCTCGGTGATGATGCAACGGCACCCCTTAAGGACAATGGGGGTTAGAAAGACCCTTCACTCGTATTTCTAGTAATTGGAAGCTTTTTATCAGTCCATTCACTCTTTCATCTCCCTATTATTAGTTCCTTATGGTAAAGTGGTATCACCATATGAGTGTGGCCATTGAGGGAAAGTGAGGAAGAACCATTAATGGTAGGAAGCGACAATCTTTAAATTATCTATTGAAAAGGCAAAAGGTGGTTAGAGTTTTGAGTCCGGAGACATGGGCAGAACCAAGGGGGGGTTAGGGGGGCTCGAGCCCCGGCAGGCGGCCGGAGAATTGAGATTTTTTTTTTAGTAATGGTGTCTGATAATATTTTGGAGAGAATTATATTGACTCTATGTATTATTATTTCAATGTTTAAAGGTAGATGAGATGGTTAATGATACTTATTTTTATTTGAGAGGTCCTATGTTCGACTCCCTTCAACCTCAATTTTTTTTTAAAAGTTTTTATTTATTTATATTTTATTTTTCAATAATTATAAAAACATGTTACCATTATTAATTAATTTAAATGGACTCTTTATTTTTATTTTGATAACACTTTTGAATTCTTTTTTAATATGTCTTTACCATTAAAAAAATAGACATATTTAATATTCATTTTTATTATGTCTTTACCATTAAAAAAAATAAACATGTTTAATTTTCTATTAATTCAATGCTAGTTTCTAAAAAAATGATAACATTTTTACAGTTTTAATACGTTTAAAAAAATTTACCCAGCCCTAACAGGTTGGACTTTGAAAATTTACCTTCAACCACACAGTTAATTTCGATTTGTTTTTGACGTTTTGAAATTTTTTTTACTGATATGTTTGAGCCCCGGGTCATCCGGGGTCCTGGTTCCGCCACTGTCCGGAGAGATATGAAGAGATAAGGTAAGATGGACGTGTTGGGTGCCAAAATGAATGTGGGTTACTAAACCCAGCCCCATTTTCACACTTCCAGCCCCGGAAAAAGACGTAACCGCCCTTTAACCAAAAACTGAAAATTTGAATCCCTCCCAAACTCTCTCAAAGTCTCCCAAATACATTTTCATCCGAATCAAAGATAACACGTTTGATGGAAGGCAATCCGTTATCACCGAGAGGAGACGAGAGTGATGCTGTGTCTGAATTCGAGGTATTTTTCCGATTGAACTTCCTTGCATTTCTGTAATTTGAATTAAAAAAAAATCTGGTTCGGCACTCGGGCGTGTGAGCATCACGCCTCACCATGTGGTGGGGCGTATGAGTATCACGCCCCACCACATGGTGGGGCGTGATAGCCACACGCCCCACCATGAGGTGGGATGTGATGTTCATACGCCCCACCACATGGTCGGGCGTGATGCTCATACGCCCGACCGCATGGTCGGGCGTGATACTCATACACCCCACCACATGGTGAGGCATGATGCTCACACGCCCGAGCATATTTGTGGCTGTTTTTCGGGTTTAGACACCAAAACGCTGTAGAAATGTCATATTTTGGAATGTAATGTTCGTTATTTATCATTTATAGGAGGTTTCGTGGGAAGAATTTGACGGAAACGGCATAGATTATAGCTCGCAGTTTTTTCCCAAACAAACGTTTCAAACATATCATGAAGCTGTTAACTGGGCAAAACAAACGGCAATTGGGATCGGGTTTGAGTTAACCACAGCTTCGCACAAGACGGGGCGCAAGTCAAAGTGGATATTGGTTAAATGTGCTCGTGGTGTTAAGAATTATAAAAGGAAAAAGGATATGGATATGGATGTTATACTGCGGAAGAATACAAAAACAAAGCCCTGTGGTTGCAAATTCCAGATAAAGGTTACGGAAATCGCTGAATTGGGCGGTTGGGTGGTGAATGGGATTCCCGGAGATAGAGGACAACACTGTCATCAGTTGGCTATATATCGTCAGGGCTACAGACAGATGAGCGGACTAAGCCCGGCTTCCAAAAAACTTGTTCGTGAAATGAGTTCAGCTCAAGCTAAGCCTTGTGCTATTTTTGCTGCAATCAAAGAAAAACATCCGGAGGATTGCCTGACACAAAGACATATCTATAATTACAGGGAGAAAATCAGGACTGAGAGCTTTGAGGGCCGGGATGTAATCGGTCAGTTTTATCGGCTTGCTATAGATAAGGACTACATACATTGGACGCAAGTGGTGTCGGGCAGCAATGTCGTGACTCACTTATTTATGGCACATCCAACATCGATCACGCTGTTCCGATCTTATTACTTGTTTGTTGGTATGGATTCAACATATAAAACAAACAAGTATAAGATGCCATTCTTTGAAATCATTGGAATGACGCCTTCAAACAAAAACTTCTTGATCGCCTATGCAATCATGAAGGATGAAACTGAGGGTAGTTATATGTGGGTGTTACAAAAATTGAAGCTTTTGCTCCAACCTGATGTGCATCCGATAGCCATTGCTACAGACCGGGAATTAGGACTGATGCGGCCGGTTCGTGAGGTATTTCCTCATAGTCATCATTTATTGTGCACATGGCATATTAATAAAGATGTGGAGGATAGAGTAGGCAAGTTGAGTGGAATGAAGAGGTTTGGTGAAATTTTTAAGAATTCCAAATGGAAACGTATAATTGAAGCCCCGATAGTAGCCGAATATGAGACGGCAGTGGTAGCCATAAAGAATACTACTGGCAACTCGCCTCATGTGATAGATTACGTGGAGACCACATGGCTAGTGCATAAAGAGAAGTTTTGTCGAGCATGGACGAATAAGGTGTTGCACTTAGGAAACACCACAACCTGTCGAGTGGAGAGTTCACATGCACAGTTGAAACAATGGTTGAATTCATCTACTGGTGCACTCGATACAGTGTGGGCGAAGGTGCATAAGGACATTGAGGCTCAGATTGAGGCGATTAAGTAAGACATTTATTCTGTTATTTGCTTTAATCTTTTAAAATTTAATACATTAGTTTTGTAATCCTTCACTGTATATAATCAGATACTCACTCGAGGACTTGAGAAGAAGATCTGCGGTGAATCACTATGGAGCACCTTTCACGTATCTCGACTTACACGTTTCACATTACTGCTTGGCTGTACTAAATGATGAGCTCAAGCGTATGCACGGATTGAGTATGGATGTGGTAAGTGAATGCGGATGCGTGTTGCCCATGACTCATGGCATTCCGTGTGCATGTGAGCTTAAAACATATATTGACACAGATGAATCGGTCCGTGTTGACCGCATCCATCCTTTTTGGAGATCTCTTGCGTTTGAAGAGTTGAGTGACATACCAGTTACTGCTCCAGTATATGCTGACGGGTATGAGGATCACCGATTTTTTCAATCTCTTGTGGAAAATGTTGAAAAATTAGATCCTTCAATGGTGCGTAGCATATCGATGATGATTCATGATCAGATAAACCCGGAACAAAGTGGCTTCAAAGAACCTGAGGTCAAAGACACTGTTAGGGGTAGACCAAAGGGAAATTCATCAACAAAACAAAATCCGAGTGCATGGGAGTACAGTCAGGCACCACGTGGTCGAGCACGGTCCTCAGGTTCGAGGAGTAGTCGTAGTCGAGGCCGTTCCTCATTCTCATCTGTGCATAACAGCCAGATGCTGGGTATATTTTATTTCATTTATATATATGTTGAAGTTAAAGTAAATATATTTTTATTGATAAATTTCATATATTAATATTTTCAGTCGGATTTGATGCGGATATCGCCGGTTACCACCATTTACATCGGGTTCAATGTCTCATCGTACCATTTATTACTGGATTCCATGATGTTGTAGCAGATGGTAACTGTGGATTTCATGTTTTAGCCGATGCCATCATTTATAACCAAGAGGAGTGGAAGCTGATGAGAGTGCTCATAGAGAATGAGATGCGGGCAAACCGTGATCTGTATGCGCCAGTGTACGGGAACGGATTTGATGCTGCCCTCACACGTATTAAATGGGCAGGAGCGGGTTGTGGTGAGTCCCACTGGATGGTGAGTCCGGATGACTTATATGTTGCTGCATCTGTATTGAACGCAGTAATTTTCCTCTTTACTACACAACAGTTAGGATGTTGCACTATACTGCCGATGCGTTCGGACGATGGAAGACCACCAGAGCGAGAGATTGTGATTTGTCATTTGGGGAGTTATCGTCACTGCATACGTCTTTATTTACATCATATGTTTCCAGTGCCTCCCATTGCCACCCAATGGCGTTTATTTTGTCATCCGAGTGTTCGTCACTTGGAGAATCTATACGCTGAAAGGAGAGAGGCTTGGACTAGATTATATTAGTTTTATATGTTGTGATTAATAATATTTATTAATTAACTTATATTATTTTTACTGATTTTAGGACTCAATTGTATGATATTTTTAGGTTTTAAGTACAATTCTGTAGTTACGGGTTTAACGGCCTATTTACGGGTTTAACGGACTATTTACGGATTTAACGGACTATTTACGGGGTTAAAAGCTATTTTTTTTGCCAATCAGACACGCGGGCGTGTGGCTATCACGCCTCACCGCGTGGTCGGACGTGATAGACACACGCCTCACCGCGTGGTCGGACGTGACAGCGACCTACCCGACCTTGCGGTGAGGCGTGGGGCTATCACGCCCAACCACATGGTGAGGCGTGATATCTATACGCCCGACCGCGCGGTGAGGCGTGATGGCCACACGCCTGCGTGTCGGATTGGCAAAAAAAACAGAAATTCCCCTCCCAAAACCCATGAAAGGGCAATTTCGTCCTTTCAAGGAGATAGGGTTGGGAATTAGGGGCTGGGTTTAACAACACCCAAATGAATAGTTAGGGTTGAGTTGAGTTTATGATAGATTTTATACGAATAAGAGAGCGTGAATTTTGACCGTCTGATCATAAATCAATGGGTATGATTGGTTTTTGGGGGATGAGATAAAAATATTGTCATGAATAGAGTTTATGAATTCACATTTAAACTCTTACCGTACAAATAATGAATATAGTTTATGAATTAACATTTTTCTTTTGATTTTTGAAATTGTTAATGTATCAAGAAGATAAATAATGAATCTAAAATTTATCAAGAAAAAAAAAAAAACAAAATATTGATGTATCGAGATGATAGATAATGGCTCAAATTTTTATATTTACTTTGACAAAATGATACATGCGTGGTTTTCAATGTTAGCTGAAAAAAAAAAAAATTTAAGTAAATTATACACATAAGTCTATGACCTTAATCCAATTTTTTTTTAATCTTCATTTCTATATATTTAGTGTAATATGATCATAGAATTTTGACATAAAATAGGATTGTAAATAATGCATAAATTTGTTTACTCTTTTCAAATTACTTAACTTAGAATGTCAATTAAATTTAACCATGTGTTTTTTATAAAAAAAAATGCATTACGCGATCTGCACAGTTTTCAAATCTAAGTTGACGGCACCTCTGGTTGGAGAGTGATTCCAGGTATGTGTTTGCTCTTCTTCGTGACACAAGTATCACAGTTCTTTGAGAATTACGTCAGGATTGGATCGAGTGTCAACGTATGATTTCTGGAATGCATTTTACGGTTTCGCACGTCAACCGCGAATGAACCAGGTTGCTGATGCCCTAACAAAATTTGGTAGGACTTGCTTTGATGCTATGTGGTGGGACTCTTTTCCGATTTTTTGTTCTAGCTTTCTGTGGGACAATTTTAACGGTCGAGTCTTGTACCGGTTCGCTTAGTTTGTGGGTTGTTTTTTTTCACTCTATTGACTTTTTGTGACTTTTTCTTTCTTTTAATATATTCGGGTTTGGGTTTGGAGGCTTAGGTGATGCCAACCTTGTTGGGATTCCTCGGTCTTCTTCCTTTCTCCCCCACTTTCAATAAAAAAAATAATTTATTTTTTTTGGTAGAAAAAAAAAATAATTTATTAAATTTAAAGAATATATACATTCTGATTAATTATATTTATGGTCCTCTAAAAGTTAAATTTAATAAATTTTTATTTAGAAGAATTATGTTATATATATATATATATATAATTTCATAAATCTATCTTTAACCAAAATAAAAATAAATATTTTAAATGTGATTTTTAGTTTAATAATGTGAAAATAGGTTAATTCTAACCTATTAATGGTTTAAAATGTCTGATAAAAAAGACCACAATTTCGTCAGAATGTACATTTTTTTCCGTCAGAATTCATCAAATCTATTAACAAAGAAACTTTCTGTCAGATAAAGTGGCGGGAATGTTCCTGCCATGATTGTTTGATGAAATTTTTCATTCTGTCAGAAGTATTGACGGAATTTCGCCAGATATTATTAATGGATTGATGGATTGTTTTTTCCTTAGAGCATTAATTCCATTAGTAAACATGTATTTTCTAGTAGTGAAACCTCACAACCTTTGAGAATGACTAAATTAGCGACTAGTCAAACTTTGTATCTTTTGATACTATTATCAACCGTTCACTTTATATTAGGAATCCACTCGTTCCAAAATACTTTCCATCCCTCTAGTATATCAATTAATTGGTATATATAGTTCGATTTTATGGAAGTCATTTCTTCTTTCATTGCGTTAATCCATTTATTGTTTATGGCATGAGAGAGCCGCTTTGATATTTATAGGCTCTACATCATCTTGTAGAGTGATTAAAAGAATCATGCCTTCAATACTGAATCAACGACCCGCCTTAGATATTGAATCGATGAAGTTCAACTTTCGTATTTTAGTACGAATTGGTTCTAAGACTAGATAAACATATCTTTTACAGTCATCATAATTTGAAATATTCTCACTTGAACCATGTCCTATACTCCCATATGAGTCAGGAATCATACTCCCACTTAAGATATTCGGAACATTTTGAGTTCCTGAAACATTTTCTTTCTCCTCAAAATTTCCTCCATTCAAATGGATAGATCTGTTCGAATCTAATTCCTCCTATTAAGTGTGATCATGGTAAACTTTGCACTCCGTCACTATCCATTTTATCCCACTAGGACATTTTTTTTATATGTTCGGGTATCTTATAAAGATACACTTTTTAATCTATCAGTCCTAGTTTCTCAAAACTTTGCTCGAGGTATCATGAGAAAAATGATGCAACCCCACGGTTTAAGTTGATTTAAATTGGATTTGCAACTTGTCGATAACTCATGAAGTAAAAGTGACAGATTTGGAAACAACTCGGTTAAGGGCATAAATGGACTTAAGCAAGAGCATCTCTCCAATACGAAATTGTTTATTTTCTTTATCCCTTATTAACCTAACCATAACATGAAGAATTCTATTTCTCCTCGGCAAGATCATTGTTTCATAGAGTGCACAGAATTGATAACTGATGTTAAATTCATTTTCATCACATAAAGTTTTGAATGTCTTAAATATATTCTTAACCATGTTCATTTCTTAAAGATTAATCTTTCCATATAATTGATCCTCAACAAAGTCTATAAACTTTTTAAAGCATGTTAAAACTTCAAATTTCAAATTTCTGAAAATAAATGTTTTCAAAATTCCATTGACGATTTCAAAATGGAAAATTTCAAGAATTAAAGTTGTTTAGTATCACACTCAATATTGAACCATGTTTTCGGAAATTTTATATCGCCATTTTCTGAGTTTTCTCTTTTTACCTAATCATTTTTCCACTCCTAACCAAATAACACCTAAATGATCTCAAAACTTAAAAGTTCAAAAATTAAAATTGTTTGGAATATCAATTCCATCATATCTAAAATTGAGGATTACTTATTATTAGAGTGTTATCAGAGTAATTAAGGTTGAGTGATTTTTATGTTAATAAATATAAAAGCCGAGAGGGACTTATATATTAGATCGTGAAATTGAATAGTCACAATGTTTATTATTATTATTATTATTATTTTGTAAGAAATGGTCACAATGTTAATGTTAGTAAGAGAAAAGTTGAATGGCATGGGTGTAATTTACCCCCTTAAATTATAAAGAAACTTGCACCTTCAAATTGTCAATTATGAAGTTGAACTTATGTATTGTGTGTTTGTCTTTTGGTTGGAAAATGACACAAAAGTGCCCCCACTAATTTCTAATATCTGTCTAAATAATGTTTAACACTCCTAAATTGTACACTTAATGATTATAATTTTATTTATTTAGTAAAAGCACATTCCAGAACAAATTACTGAAACAGAAACAGAATTATTGTGTACTTTTTTAAACAAAAAAAAAAAGAAAATACAAATAATTTAATTAAGAGAAAGGTTTGGTCCATTAGAAAGAATATATTAAAATTAGATGTAGGCAACTTCACAGACAGTTTTTGCTATAAGTATTGACCTATGATCGACAGCGATGATATCCACAATTTTAATATTATTACAAAACCAATTAAACTATTAATTAAAAACGAACATGCTAATGGCAGATTTGACCCACCATCAAAATTAGTGTTTATATATAGGTATAAAATAAACATTTTTTATTTTATTTTGAAATTAGTTTATTTATTTGCCACTATGGTTATTAAAATATCAGAAAAAATAGAGAATTTTAAGGAAAATGAAACAAAACAAATCAATATTGATGTTTATTTTTAAGTACAGTGTTCGCAATATATTTATAGTATTTATAACTCACTTGCGTTTTTCTTAACTTTTCTAAACTTTTCTCCTCCACTTTCTTTTTGTTTGTTCTCATTCCTCTTCTTTTGTTCAAACACTTATTTTTCATTTATTAATATATTGCGGGTTTGTCAGTTCTTGGGCCACGGTGTGCTCACCCCGTCCAAGTTCTGTCTCGTCCCAATTTCTATAAAAAAAAGTATAGTGTTCGCGATATATTTATAATATATACTAATTTTCAATTTTAACGTGTACGTGGAAAAAAATGTATAAAATCGGACATGTCAGAGAGATCTCCTCTTAAGGCATCAACCTCCAATGGAAGCATAAACACCTTCATAAAAAATGACAATGGTAAAATTCTCAGCTCCTCTATTTACAAATCTATCAAACCTTGTTGGATCATAGACACCGGAGCCACATACCACATCATTTGTTCTATGATACATACGAAAGGATTGGGAACTCCAGTGTAAGTCTCCAAAATGGGGAAAAGGTTAATGTTGAGTACGTAGGAACTGTCATTTTAAGTCCTAAGCTTGCTCTACATAAGGTCTTGTGCATCTCAAAATTCGAATATAACTTAATATCAACTAGCAAGCTATTGAGTGCAAATCAGATTAACATTGTTATAACTGGTTCCCTATGCCTCATACAGGATAGTGTAAGCTTGGAGAAGATCGAATTGGCTAGGGAAAGGGAAGGATTATACTACTTGGAATATCCGGTGTCTACAATAGTCAGTAGTTGTTCAGTTTTATCTCTTTCAATCAAAGCTAATATGTGGCATTTAGGTTTGGACACCCCTCCTCTGAGAGGATGAAAATGTTGGAACGTCCTTGTAATGATTAGAAAACTATCAGTGGAATGCCCTGTGATGTTTGTCCACGGGCAAAACAAAAGAATTTGCCTTATATCTTGAGTTCTAACATTGCTAAACATGTTTTTGACAAGATACAAGTAGATATTTGGGGTCCAGTTAGGGAGTCATATTCTGATGAACATTATTTCCTCACCATACTTGATGACAACACTAGATACACTTGGGTAACAATGCTACAAACGAAAGGGGAGGCAAGCAACTGTTGAAACACCTTTCCATAAGATTTTCATTTGTCAAAATCATCCATGATTAAGAGACAATTAAATTTAAGTGCTTTGATTTAATTGTACTAATTTGTTTGTTCAATGTTGAGTATAAACTTAAAAACAAAAAGATATAAAAAGTAAGACAGGATGAAGTCAGCATGAGATCAAAGAACAAGCTGAGTAGAATCGAACTAAGTATCAAAGAATAGAAGCCTGAAGTTCAACAAAGCTAAGTGGAATGGAACTCAGCATTAGAAGCCCTCTCAAAAGTTGTCTTGCAAAACAAAACTGACCAAAAGATAACTCAGCATAGGAGTTGACAACAAACAACAAATTAGAAGCTAAGTAATCTTCAGGACAGCATGAGAGATCCGTTCACTAGAAGACAAGTTTTGCAAACCTTCTGCACCAATAATTGAATCCTCGGAATTACGCAAAAGACACATTCCGAGATGCATGGGTCAACAGATTATTGCTAAAAGACAACTGCCATAAAAAGACAACGTCAGTAGGAAGAAGACAAGTCTGACGTCTGAAGAAATCAGAGGATAGGATTGGCCTGCAAAACCTGAAGCTGACCAGAAGCTGTCTCCTAAAAGAGCCGTTTTGGACTTAACGGCTAAATCATTTCAAATGATCCAACTCCAGATTTTCCTCTATATAAAGACAATCAAAATCCTTGGATCATTGCCGAAGTACAACAAGAAAAATACAAGAGAGAAAAATACAAGTTCAAAAGCACTCAAAAACAAGAAAGAGATCTTACACCCATTTTCTATTCCTGTGTAAATGCTAGATTGATTGTTTGTAATCATCTAAAGTGTTCTTCATTTGAAAAAGAACAAATTGTATCAATCGTGATATTTAGAGTGTTGTGCTGAGTGTTGGGTTGTAAACATTCAGTGGTAGAGAAATTTAAGTACTGGGTTGTGGTGCTTAGTAGGAGTTGAGTAGAAGAATAGAGGATGATACTCTTGCATATTCAACTGCCTTGTAAACGGTTTGTGCTCTACCTTTAAAGAGCTCAGTATTGGATTCTAAAAGCCCGGAGGACTCTGGGGACTGGACGTAGGCGGAGAGGCCGAACCAGGATAAGTCGTACTGAGTAATTTCTAACTCTCTCAATATATATATATATATATGTGCATGTGTTGTCTGTTGAATTTACTCAGCATATAAATCATTTAAGCTGATACTGAGTAAATTAGAGTGCTGAGTTGGAAGCTGACACAGAAAGTGTCAATTCCCAACTCACAAGTAAAACAGCCTTAGTCAACATCTGACCAAAGCTGTCTTACATCAAGATCGGCCGTGCTGACCAAAAGCTGAGTTAACAAACTCATCAAAATTATCAAGTCAGTATAATTAAATTAGCGAAAAAGTTACATTATTTCCTAACCCCTCCCCCCCCTTGGAACTAATCGCACGGGACCAACAAGTGGTATCAGAGCTTAAGCTCACTACTCTAAGATATAACTATCTTGAGCGGATCCCCATAAATGGCTGAGAACAGCACTCGTTTTCTTCCAGGGAACCAAACAACACAGATACTCCCTGAGGGATTATCTATTAGTCGACCTCCCCTATTCTTTGGATCCAACTATACATTCTGGAAGAATAGGATGAAGAACTTTATTCAAGCCACAAACATGAGTGCATGGCTTGCAATAGTTCAAGGCCCATACGTGCCATATAAAACTGTTAACAATGAGAAAGTTGTTAAGAGTGAAACTGAGTGGTCAGAAGATGACCTTAGAAAACTTCAAAATAATACTTCGGCTATCAATATGCTTCACTGTGCTTTAGATGTTGCAGAATACAATAAAATATCAGGTTGTGAGTCAGCATAGGAGATATGGAAAAAGCTCGAGGTGACATACGAAGGTACAAGCAAGGTCAAAGAGTCAAAGGTAAATCAACACATGAGATTGTATGAGCTGTTCGAAATGAACGACAACGAGGACATCTCCAGCATGAATGCTAGATTCACTAATATCATAAATGAGCTAAAAAGATTCAGCAATAACTTCACCGAAGAAGAACAAGTGAAGAAAATCTTGAGAAGCTTACCTAAGAGCTGGCAAGCTAAGAAAACTGCAGTAGAAGAAGCTCAGGACCTGACTACATACAAGTATGACGAGCTAATCGGATCTCTGTTGACTCATGAGATCTCAATGCAAAACTTTGAATCTAAAGAGAAAGAAAAGTCAGAAGACAAGAAACAAAAGTCACTTGTCATGAAAGCTGACTCGACCGAAGCTGACTCATCAGACGATGAGGAAATGGCCACACGAAAAATGAAGAAGCTGTTTAGGATGAATGAAAAGAACAGCAGAAGGCCATTCAGAAAAAATGACAGATACAAAGCTGAGTCCAGTGACAAATACAAGAAGGACAGCTCCAAGTCTGTCACATGTTTTGAGTGCCACCAAACTGGGCACATCGAGTCAAGCTGCCCAAACCTCAAAAAAGATAAGAAGGGAAACAAGAAAGCAATGGTAGCAATATGGAGTGACAGTGATGAGTCAACATCATCCGAAGCTGATGCAAATGAAACAGCAAACATATGCTTCATGGCCGATGATGCTGATCACTCACAATCTGAGCAAGCTGACCTCTCTGATGAAACTGACCAGGAGGCACACAACAATGAGGTAACACCCTTACTCTTGTTTAGAAATGAGATGGTAACCCAACTATTAAGTCAGTCTCCTTAGTTAAAGGTCTCAAATACAATCTGCTGAGTGTAGCTCAGCTTTTCAAGAGCGGCAGAAAGGTTGTATTTGGTGATACTAAGTGTCAAATACTCGAGGGAAAAACAAACGAATTGATTTTAACTGCCCCTCGTGTAGACAATGTATACATGCCGAGTTTAGAAAAACAGTTTTCTAAAAACATATGCTTAATGTCTAAAGAGGATAACTCCTGGCTACGGCATAGAAGACTTGGTCATGTAAGCATGGACCTTCTTGCCAAATTAGCTAGAAAGCAACTAGTTGAGGGATTGCCCAAACTTAAATTTGAAAAAGATCAATTGTGTAAAGCTTGTCAGCAAGGCAAACAAACTAAGAAATCATTTCAAAGTAAAAATATTGTCTCAACCAAGAGACCATTGGAATTACTACACTTGCATATTTTCGGACCTATCCAGCCACTCAGCCTGGGAGGTAAGAAATTTTCCTTGGTCATTGTAGACGATTTCTCTCGGTACACTTGGATCATCTTGCTGAGTAGCAAGGATGAAACATTTGAGATGTTTACCACATTGATTAAAAAGCTTGAAATTGACAAAGACCTAAGAGTAGCTCATATTAGAAGCAACAATGGTGGAGAATTCAAAAACTAACAGTTTGATGAATTCTGTGAAACCAGTGGTATTGACCATAATTTCCATGCTCCTAGAACACCTCAACAGAATGGGGTTGTTGAAAGAAAGAACAGAACAATTGTCGAAATTGCTAGAACCATGCTGAGTGAAAATAGGCTTCCAAAGTATTTCTGGGGTGAAGTTGTCCACACAGCATGCTATATTCTCAATAGGGCTTTAGTTAGACCTATTCTTAAGAAAACCCCATATGAACTTTGGAAAGGACGAAAGCCAAACATTAGCTACTTTCGTGCCTTTGGGTGTAAATGTTATATACTCAACACGAAAGACAATCTTGCAAAATTTGATGCCAAAGCTGACGAAGCGATCTTTTTAGGGTACTCAACTAACAGCAAAGCATATAGGGTATATAATATGCGAACTCAGGTTGTAGAAGAGTCTGTCCATGTTGAGTTGATGAAGCTGACCCTGCAGGAAAGTCAACCCAGCACACTGAAGATGAACCAAGCTCAGCTTCCGCTGATCAAAATGGAGCCTCTGAGTCATCAATACAAGGGCTGACCAAAGGTAAGCAAGAGATGGAAATAACCTTTTCTGACCAATCTATTCATGCAGAGATTGTAGAAACACCTGTTCCAAACAACTCAACATTGCCCAAAGAAATAAAAATACTAAGAGGACATTCAGAAAAGTCCATTCTTGATGCTGTTGATAACAAGCTGATGACAAGAGATCAGCTTAGGAAGTTCCTCAGCAACGTTGCTTTTGTATCAGTACATGAACCAAAGAACTTTGCTGATGCTGAGCACGATGAATATTGGATCAATGCTATGCAAGAAGAGCTCGACCAATTCACAAAAAATGAGGTATGGGATTTAGTACCTAAGCCTAGAAATCAAAAGTCCATAGGAACTAAGTGGGTCTTTAGAAACAAACTAGATGAGCATGGAAATGTAGTCAGAAACAAGGCTCGACTTGTAGCTCAAGGCTATAGTCAGCAAGAGGGTATTGACTATGGTGAAACTTTTGCACCAGTTGCTAGGCTAGAAGCTATACGTATATTGTGTGCCTATGCCAGTTTTATGAACTTTAAATTATATCAAATGGATGTTAAAAGTGCATTTCTTAATGGCTTTATAAACGAAGAGGTATATGTTAACCAACATCCTAGGTTTGAAGATCCAAAATTCTCAAACCACGTTTATAAACTCAAGAAGGCCATGTATGGCCTGAAGCAAGCTCCAAGAGCTTGGTATGAGAGGTTGACCAACTTCCTACTGACCAGGAACTATGTCAGAGGAAAAGCTGACACAACCTTGTTCATTAAGAAAAAGGGTAAACATACCCTACTTGCACAAATATATGTAGATGATATAATCTTTGGTGCTACTGATGAATCTTTGTGCAAAGAATTTAGTAAATAGATGCAAACTGAGTTCGAAATGTCTATGATGGGAGAACTCAACTTCTTCCTTGGACCTTAAATCAAGCAAGGTAAGAACGACATCTTTGTTAGTCAGTCTAAGTACACCAAAGAGATGTTAAAGAAATTTGATATGGAAGACTGCAAGCCCATATCAACCCCAATGGGTACTGATACTGTCCTATGCAAAGATGAGAAAAGTAAGTCAGTAGATAGCAACTTAAATCGAGGTATGATAGGCTCTTAACTTTATCTCACTGTTAGTAGACCTGATATCCAGTACTCAGTATGTTATTGTGCAAGATATCAAGCTGACCCCAGGGAATCTCACCTTATAGCTGTCAAAAGAATTTTTAGATATTTGTAGAGCTCAGTTGCTGCAGGTTTATGGTATCCAACCTCAAATGACTTCACAATCATTGGATATACTGATGCTGACTATGGACGAGATAAGCTAGAACATAAGAGTACTTCAGGAGGATGTCATTTCCTTGGAAGCTGTCTAGTATCTTGGTTCAGCAAGAAGCAGTCATCAGTTGCCTTGTCTACAACTGAAGCTGAGTACGTTGCTGCTGGAAGTTGTGTTGCCCAAGTCTTATGGATTAAGCAACAACTTGAAGATTATGGAGTAAAAACCAAAACAATAGAGATCAAATGTGACAACAAGAGTGCCATTGATCTATCCAAGAATCCAATCCAACACAACAGGATGAAGCATGTCAGCATAAGGCATCACTTCATCAGAGATCACGTACTAAAGGGCGAGATCAAGCTGGCCTACGTACCAACAGATGAACAACTTGCAGATATCTTCACCAAGCCCTTGGCTCGTGAACAATTCAACATACTAAGGGAAGCTATCGGTATGTCTAATCCTCTTCAATAACTCTTTGTGAAAAATTGAATGTTGAGTGATTACCATGCTGAGTGAACTCCATATTAGTAACCACTGCATGCTGAGCTTAAAATGTAGAAAATCACCCTATGTTGAGTAGATGTACATGCTGAGTGATTATCTTATACTATGTTACTAAGAGATAAGACATTCATCTACGTAGAACTAGGTACTCAGTATCACAAACGCTTCGCATTCTAGCAAAACTGAGTTAAAGCCCATTTGCACCATTAAATGCTAACACGTGTAATAAATAGCGCCTAGGATAACGTAAGCAATAATGGCAAAACCCATGCGCCGAACGTGTCATAAATGACAGAATCTCTGTCGATTGAATAACCCAAGGAAAAACGGCTAGTTCAAAGCATAGGGTCGATTTAAATTCTTATAAATAGTGGAAGACTTCCCACTTAATCCTCTCTACGATTGAAACCTTTAGCATTCGAATCTCTCTCTCTCTAAATTCCAAAATTCTTCGAAAATTTCTAAGAAGAAAATGTCGAACCCTCAAAATGTCTCCGGTGGTGGTTCCGGCAGAAATCACTCCGATGAAAATCCCAAATCTCCTCCTCTGCTTGACCACACTCCGAACAAAAACCCTCAAGCTGACCCAGTAAGCTCTTGAAAGAAGAAGGAGCCAACGAATAACAAGCAGCCCAAGGAAAGGACTATGGTCAAGGTCCACAAGAACGTCAACAACCTTGAAGTTCTTAAATGTAGGTGGTTCTCTCCCAACTTCATCACCGATAAAAAACCCTTTTGTGAGTGGATTGAGAAGAATGAATGGGCAGGACTCTTCTCTCTTTCTGGGAAAACCTATCCTAGGTTAGTTAGGGAATTTTACTCCAATCTTCATATTGACAAAGAAGATGCTGACTACTTGGAAACTTCTGTCAAGGGCCACAAGATAACAATCACCCCATCTTACTTAGCAACCTTGCTCAACCTGCCAGAAGAAGGGAAAGAGTTTAGAACAACCAAAGAAAACCTTGATCATGTCAAAGAATTCTGCAAACCAAAGAATCACAAAGGAGAGATACCTAGCACCTGTATGGGGCAAAATTAGAAGATGACTCATTACATATTGACCAACTTCATTTTCCCAAAGCTCAACTCAGTATCTTCGGCCTCCAACTTCGAGCAGTGCTTCATATGGCACATGCTGACCTACAACCCTCTCAATATGCCTGTGTTTCTGGTAGGTGCACTTCAACGAGGAGGTAAGAAACTCAGACTGGGCTCCCTAATCACTAAGATCCTCGAAGATCAGAAAATAGAAACAATCAATGAGACTCAGAGTTTGGGAACTGAAATTACAGCGGCTCTGTTGTTTGGGCTAGTATTCAACCAGCCTTTGAAGTCAAAGATGGACACTGAAGATGTTGAGGAAAATGAGGAAGAAAATGATGCTGAACAGGAGGCGGGACCTAATAAAGGAAAGAAAGTCCTTGCTGAGTCCGCTGACTCACCGAAGACAAAGAAGAAGAGAAAAGCACTTGAAACGTGCTCAAAGGACATTGATGTTGTCCCGAAGAAGATGCGAGCTATGTCTAAGGGGAAGAAAGTTGATGTTGACCAAACTCAGGTCACACCTAAGTCAGCAGAGAAATGAAAAGGGCAAGTTGAGCCCGAAGAGGAGAGTGAAGAAACTCCAGATCAACCTCTGCAGAAGAAAAGAAGAAGTTCTACTTTGAAAATTGTTGAAGCTAACTCTAGTGAAGATATTCAAGCTGACCCTTGACCTCCTAAAGCTAAGACATTCAAAAGGCTAAAGAAGAAAGCCTACAAAGCACCTGTTATTGATCTGTTAGGTGATTCTCCGCTTCGAGACCCAATTACTGATCTATCTGACATCTAGTTCAGATACTTCTCCAATGATACCGAGTCTCCTCCTAAAGAACCTGCACAAAATCAAGCCTCTGTTTCTCATCCTGAGGAACAAGCTAAAACCTCTGAACATCCATATCCTGCCGAGCAAGAGCTCGAAGTACAAGTTGCTCAAGCTGGGGAGTAAACTATAGAACATCCTGCTCAACTTCCACATCATATTGAGCAGGTCAACATCTATGTAAGTCCTTCACCTCAAATTCAGAATACACAGAATGTCGAACACTCAGTTCCTCATACTGAGCTACCACAAGGTCCAATAATTGACCAACCAAACCAAACTGACAAGCAGCCAACTCCACCACCATCAAGTTCAACTTCAATTCCTGCCTCTGAGTCCAATCCTGCTGGTCAATTTTCCTATCTGAGTGCTACTGAGTCCGGGCGTAGAATTATTGCATCTGCTCAGTCTCTTCTCCAGAATCTAAACACGTCTAATGCTGATGATGTTGGGTCTGCCAATATTGAGTCCCCTCAAATTTCATCCATTACTCAACTTCTCAACGAGATTCGGGGTCTCAAAGATCTCATAAGTGTTATGACAACAGTTCAAACACAGCAACCCAAGCAAGACTCAATTGCCAAACTGACTGAACTACTGCTCATGATGGTAAACCACATGAATTCACTTGAAGGCAAAATCCAGAGTCTCTCTGAGGTAAATCCGGGGTATGCTACTTCTACTGAGCTTAAAGACTCTTTTGCAAAGTTGACCATAGACCTGGCCCATATTGGATCTACGGTTCATCCTGAATATGCCACTTCTACTGAGTTGAACCAATACTTCTCACAGTTGACCTCTGATCTGAACTGCACGTGTAAATTGATTTCCTCCACCTCTCAGTGTACCATTGATCAACTGAGTGAAGCTGTGCGTCTACTAAATGTAAACAAGGAAAAGATGGATATTGACCTCGTCAATACTGATGCACTTCTGAGCTTTTCGCAAGCCATCCTTCGATCAGTTCGTTTCACCAATGCTCAACGTCAATTCTATGACTCAGCTGTGCTCAAAATGTACCACCAATCCTATGCCCAGCTAACTGAGTCCATCTCCTGGATCAGCAAATCTCATGAGTATCTCATTAACATGTTGAGTGGCTCCCTACGGGTTCCTAGATCTATTCAAGATGATGGTGTTCCAGTTATTGATGGCCTGAGTGAAAGTACAAGGAGGTTGAAGCGTTATTCCAACGCCTTGTCTGCTGCTGCTAGAAATGATACTTTCATTCCTCCTCCACCCGATGATGGCAAAACGGGGGAGAGAAGACAAGATGGAACTCAGCACGTAGGTGGTGCACCAGGCAGTAAAGAAAAAGGAAAAGACAAGTATCAAGCTGTGCATCAAGCTCAAGTTAACTTAAAGAAGAAAGAGTAGCTTAGTCGTACTTGAGGACTTAGCATGTACTTTGTGCTTGATATTTTGTGTGCTTAATGGTTTAATCTATGATAAAGAACCATTCTATCTGAATTGTCTGAATACCGTGCTTAATGATATGTGCTAAAAGATGATCTATCAAAATTGAACAAACAAGTAAAAGTAAACATACTTAGTATACATTAAACACTAAAACAATCCGTGTATCAAACTGAGTATTTAACTATTTCTGAAAACTGACCTAGACTCATCTAAATTAGATCTTGGAAGGTCTATAATTGAACTAAGTCGGTATAAGCAATGTCTTAAGTTTATTCGATTAAATCTTGGAAGGTTTAGAATTAAGTTAAGAAAATAAATGCAACACTTACGGGGGAGTAATTTCAGAAATATAAAAAGAAATTCAATCATGGGGAATTTCAAAACTGAGTTCCATAATTATGTATTTTGCCAACATCAAAATGGGGGAGTTTATTGAAACACCTTTCCACAAGATTTTGATTTGTCAAAATCATCCATGATTAAGAGACAATTAAATTTAAGTGCTTTGATTTAATTGTACTAATTTGTTTGTTCAATGTTGAGTATAAACTTAAATACAAAAAGATATAAAAAGTAAGACAGGACGAAGTCAGCATGAGATCAAAGAACAAGCTGAGTAGAATCGAACTCAGTATCAAAGAATAGAAGCCTGAAGTTCAACAAAGCTAAGTGGATTGGAACTCAGCATTAGAAGCCCTCTCAAAAGTTGTCTTGCAAAACAAAACTGACCAAAAGAGAACTCAGCATAGGAGTTGACAACAAACAACAAAGTAGAAGCTAAGTAATCTTCAGGACAGCATGAGAGATTCGTTCACTAGAAGACAAGTTTTGCAAACCTTCTGCACCAATAATTGAATCCTCGGAATTATGCAAAAGACACATTCCGAGATGCATGGGTCAACAGATTATTGCTAAAAGACAACTGCCACAAAAAGACAACGTCTGTAGGAAGAAGACAAGTCTGACATCTGAAGAAATCAGAGGATAGGATTGGCCTGCAAAACCTGAAGCTGACCAGAAGCTATCTCCTAAAAGAGCCGTTTTGGACTTAACGGCTAAATCATTTCAAATGATCCAACTCCCGATTTTCCTCTATATAAAGACAATCAAAATCCTTGGATCATTGCCGAAGTACAACAAGAAAAATACAAGAGAGAAAAATACAAGTTCAAAAGCACTCAAAAACAAGAAAGAGATCTTACACCCATTTTCTATTCCTGTGTAAATGCTAGATTGATTGTTTGTAATCATCTAAAATGTTCTTCATTTGAAAAAGAACAAATTGTATCAATCGTGATATTGAGAGTGTTGTGCTGAGTGTTTGGTTGTAAACATTCAGTGGTAGAGAAATTTAATACTGGGTTGTGGTGCTTAGTAGGAGTTGAGTAGAAGAATAGAGGACGGTACTCTTGCATATTCAACTGCCTTGTAAACGGTTTGTGCTCTACCTTTAAAGAGCTCAGTATTGGATTCTAAAAGCCCGGAGGACTTGGGGACTGGACGTAGGCGGAGAGGCCGAACCAGGATAAGTCGTACTGAGTAATTTCTAACTCTCTCAATATATATATATGTGCATGTGTTGTCTATTGAATTTACTCAGCATATAAATCATTTAAGCTGATACTGAGTAAATTAGAGTGCTGAGTTGGAAGCTGGCCACAGAAAGTGTCAATTCCCAACTCACAAGTAAAACAGCCTTAGTCAACATCTGACCAAAGCTGTCTTACATCAAGATCGGCCGTGCTGACCAAAAGCTGAGTTAACAAACTCATCAAAATTATCAAGTCAGTATAATTAAATTAGCGAAAAAGTTACATTAGTTCCTACCCCCCCCCCCCCCTTGGAACTAATCGCACGGGACCAACAAGTGGTATCAGAGCCTAAGCTCACTACTCTAAGATATAACTATCTTGAGAGGATCCCCATAAATGGCTGAGAACAGTACTCGGTTCCTTCCAGGGAACCAAACAACACAGATACTCCCTGAGGGATTATCTATTAGTCGACCTCCCCTATTCTTTGGATCCAACTATACATTCTGGAAGAATAGGATGAAGAACTTTATTCAAGCCACAAACATGAGTGCATGGCTTGCAATAGTTCAAGGCCCATACGTGCCATATAAAACTGTTAACAATGAGAAAGTTGTTAAGAGTGAAACTGAGTGGTCAGAAGATGACCTTAGAAAACTTCAAAATAATGTTTCGGCTATCAATATGCTTCACTGTGCTTTAGATGTTGTGGAATACAATAAAATATCAGGTTGTGAGTCAGCATAGGAGATATGGAAAAAGCTCGAGGTGACATACGAAGGTACAAGCAAGGTCAAAGAGTCAAAGGTAAATCAACACATGAGATTGTATGAGCTGTTCGAAATGAACGACAATGAGGACATCTCCAGCATGAATGCTAGATTCACTAATATCATAAATGAGCTAAAAAGATTCAGCAAGAACTTCACCGAAGAAGAACAAGTGAAGAAAATCTTGAGAAGCTTACCTAAGAGCTGGCAAACTAAGAAAACTGCAGTAGAAGAAGCTCAGGACCTGACTACATACAAGTATGACGAGCTAATCAGATCTCTGTTGACTCATGAGATCTCAATGCAAAACTTTGAAGCTAAAGAGAAAGAAAAGTCAGAAGACAAGAAACAAAAGTCACTTGTCATGAAAGCTGAATTGACCAAAGCTGACTCGTCAGACGATGAGGAAATGGCCGTGTTTACATGAAAAATGAAGAAGCTGTTTAGGAAGAATGAAAAGAACAGCAGAAGGCCATTCAGAAAAAATGACAGATACAAAGCTGAGTCCAGTGACAAATACAAGAAGGACATCTCCAAGTCTGTCACATGTTTTGAGTGCCACCAAACTGGGCACATCAAGTCAAGCTGCCCAAACCTCAAAAAAGATAAGAAGGGAAACAAGAAAGCAATGGTAGCAACATGGAGTGACAGTGATGAGTCAACATCATCCGAAGCTGATGCAAATGAAACAGCAAACATATGCTTCATGGCCGATGATGCTGATCACTCACAATCTGAGCAAGCTGACCTCTCTGATGAAACTGACCAGGAGGCACACAACAATGAGGTAACACCCTTACTCTTGTTTAGAAATGAGATGGTAAATGCCCTGAGTGATTTATATAAGCTAACTAAGAAATGTAACAAGAAAATAAAATCACTCAGCAAGCGGTGTGATGAGACTGAAGAGGTCAAGCTGAGTGACCTCCGATATCTCCTCCAAGACAACTCAGATTTACATAGTAACATGGAAATAATGCATAAGTTTGTCACGGAGGTCCAATCTGAGTCAAAGAAACTAAGAAAGGACGTTACAACCCTACAGAGTCAAATAAAAGGCTCAAGTAAAAATAAAACCCATGTTGAGTACCCAAGTACTAGTCAGCATAAACAGTTCATTCAGTGTGACTGTTGTGGGAAAAGGGGGCACACAAGAGATGTGTGTTGGTTTAACAAGCGGATTGTCCAATGTGACTTCTGCGGAAGAAAAGGACATACCACAAAGGTATGTTGGCACGCTCAGCATAACAATGCAGACCAAACTCAGCATCACCCAAAAAGGATAACATATTGTGACTTCTGTGGTAAACAATGCCACACTGTAAAAGTATGTCGTCACAAGTTAAAATATGACTTTGCACCTGTTTATACTAACAAACGAGGACCCAAAAAGAATTGGGTACCTAAAGATGAATAATCTAAAATGCAGGTAAGCCTGAGATGTGTGGAGAAATCAAAATTGTGTGTTGAGCGATTTCCGCAAGTGCACGGTATACGCTTGTAGTAATAAAAGATATCGAACCCACAGGGAACACTTTTTAACTAAAACTTTATTTAATTCGGTTTTAATCACGTGTTTAGGTTTAATAAAAGAAATTCGTTTAATTGATTGAATTGGTTTTGGTAAATTAGGATTAGATAGAAGTATTATATCGAGTTTAGAGAACAGTTCCGTCTTAAGATTTTGATTACAATACAGATACTTCCGTAATTGGAATAAATAGTAGGTATAGAACTTATTTTCATAAAGCAAAGAAAGCAACTTTAACTTTGTAAAGATTATGGACATGTAATAATATAGCGATTTATTCAATTAAATGGCTTTGAACCGTAGAAATCTCTCTGGATCGGAGCAGATTTCTACCTTAATCAAATTAGTATTTTATGTCTGATAAGCCGCGATCAGCGATCATGTCATCCATAAAAACTAAATCTGTCAAGTGTTCAACAAAGTTCTTATATGAATAAGATGGAATAGAACGTTTTAATAAAAACACCAATTTATCATTTTGTCAGAACAATATCAAAATAACAACAGTAAGAATGTATTGAATAAATAGGTATATCATTAATGAAATGTGAATTTTCACAAGTTAACAGAGAAGTAGAAACTTGGATAGCATTGTAACGAAAACTTTGAGATCCGGGTTGTCAATCTTTCCCTCAAACTCCGTAGGTGCGTCAAACCTCATGCGCTTCAGCCGTCAATTCTTCTCTGGATCTTCGGAATAGAGACTGGTCAGTCCACTACCAGAATGAAAACTTGTCTCTGATCAACCTTAGAAACTAAACTAATACTGTGTTTATAACTAATCTAATAACAACTTGTGTATAGCAAGTTTGCTTACATAGAATATGAAATCTAACTTTCTGATTCTTTTCTGAATCAGAAACTCAACATAATAACTTTCTTCTCTAATTTCTCTAACTTTTCCAACCTCCTCAATTTCTGAAATGGATCACTTATTTATAGTTGTTGAAGGGTTTTAAATGATGGTCGTGTCCGCTGGTGAAGGGTCGCTTTTATCCAAACGAACAGACGCGTTTCTCGGATTAAAACATGTGAATTATGTGCAGAATACTTCGCTGTCGCGACTGAGATTCTGAAAATCTCAGTCGCGACAGGGGGTACAGGGGCGAGTTGAAGATTTCGTTCTTCTTCCGTGATGCCTTTCGTAAGTCGCGACTGAGATTATGAAAATCTCAGTCGCGACAGAGAGTTATCTCCCTGTCTCTCGACTGCTTCTCGACCTCCTTGAGCGTTCTTCTGACTGATATGCATTCTCGGTACGTTTTTTAGGGTTTTCCTCCATTTTAGCTTCGTTTTAGCTCCGTTTTCACTCCTATTTGGATTTAACCAAATAATTAAGTACCTTGCATCAAAGAAGTAAATAAAGACGTAAAAGTATTCCAAATGAATATAATTTAGCACGATTTCAATGTAAATTTAATGTATTTATATAGGATATTTTAGGTATATTTTGGGCTTAACAAACTCCCACACTTAAGCTTTTGCTAGTCCCGAGCAAAATTTCACTGAATTTATCCTTTAATCAATCTCTTTATAAATAGAACATATATCCATATATTCCTTTTTTAAATTAGTTAAACCGAAAGATAAACTTTCATGGTAAATTTATACGCAAAGTATCAAACTAGCTTGTATAAAAGAGATATATTACTCGTTTTGTATTTTAATTTTTATATTGAACTATTCGGGACGGTGTAAGCACGCATGTTTTCGAATCTTTCGTCTCAAGGCATTTCTAAGCACAAAATTTCATTTCCCAAACCTAAACTATTACAAATATAGATGTATTAAGGATTTAAGTTTAATATATTTGCTTAGTCACACCCGTGATAAGGGTGGTCTCGTCCGTGACTTTATATGAATTTATTTGCTTTCGTGTTCGTTTAAGAGGTACCGACCATACCATGGGTGGACGCAATCGTTACTTAAAACTTTAAACACGTTTAATTTTGCTTTAATTTTTTAACGTTCCTTTCATACCTCGACCATGATAAGGGTGGTCGCAATCGTGGCCAAAAGTAAACGGTACTTAATGTTCTTCCCTTTCATACCTCGATTGTGATAAGGTTGGTCTCAATCGTGGCCAAAAGTTAAGAATACGACTACTTGATTTAATTAACACGAAAATAAAATTGGGAAAGAAAAATAGCACATTCATCCTATATTGACTTGAAATTCAACATGTATTATGGCTAAAGTTTCCTTAAAAACTTCAATTGGTTTTTAATGTAAGACGAAAAATAATATCGAGCTAAAAAGCTAAAGTTGTTAGTTTGATTTATGCCTATAAACCTAATTGAAAATTGAAAATAAGATTTATATTTATCATGAATTCATGATATAAAATAGAGATTTGAAACTAAAGAAATTTTACTTATATACATTTACTCGAGACGTTTTTGATAAAATCGTATCGGAGATTTGTAAAAATATTTGTAAAAATATAGCCCGTATAGAAATATTATTTCTATCAATAATGATAACCTTAAAATATGCTTAACATTATTTTGAAAGTTTAAGTGTTTGAAAACATATGAAATATATACTTTAACAAAAATTTATCCTTTATGAAAAATTGCTATTATTTGTGAAAAGTGTTGCACTTTATAAAAAAAATGTTGCATTTGTTTTTGAAAAATGTTGCATTTTATACTTGACTTAAAATTGAATAACAACATCCATTTATACTTTAAATAAATAGCATTCATTCTCATTCGTTGCATTCATTCGTACTTAAAATTTAAAACGAATATGAAATATCTCCTCCCACACTTAATTTGGACCATGTCCTCATTGGTGCAAAAAGCGATAAAACACGAAAAATATTACGAAATAAACCATACGAATTAGAATTGAAAATAATAGTACGATAACATTCAAATATAATAATAATAAAGAAAATTGTACCAAACATAATTAAAAATATTGTACCAAATTGAACAAGACATAATAATAATAACGAAAATGAGTTAAAGATGGAAAGGATAAAACCTATCAAGGTGAAGGTGGTGGAGAAGGCGTAGTCTCAACTCCTTGGCATCGGAAGAAAGATAGCAACCGGCGACGAGTAGATTTGTGCTCACGTCTCAAAGTAGTGATATTGGCATCCACCGTGTTTATCCTCGAACTCATTTCGGTATTGTTGGCAACGACTTCATCTAACCGCAAATTCATGTGACGGTTATGCTCGTTCATTTGTTGCAAAACATGTTGCCATCCAACTTGTTCTTCTTCATTCGGTTCCACATTTGCTTGCTCGTTGGCATGAACATCAACAGTCTCCTCCTCTTCTTCTTCATCTTATTCCTCTTCATCATCCTCTTCATCATCTTCGGCACCTAAACCTTGAGAACCCGAGGCTTCACTACCCATGGTAGCAAAAACACGTCTTGTGCGATCCGCATAAGATATAAAGGCGGGCGATCCCATTTTCTTCAATAAATTGGCCCTTTGAAGTGCCGTGAGGTCCAAGAAAGGTAAACCAACATGAGGCATATTTTGATAATCTACTAATTCACCCCGAGCACCCAAAACAATGCCGGTAATTAAATTACCCATAGGCACTTGCTTATTGCGGGACTTGGAAGCTCGAACTAAATTAGTAAATATCATCTCAATACTATCAATGGTCAAACTTTTAAAAATAGCATCTAACACAACCAAATAACGAACTTGCACTTTGGAACTTTCAACCCGACCAAATAAGGAAAATGATAAAAACTTGTGAAAGAAGAAGATACAATCATCCTTAAGTAGCTTACTAGATGTATTCTTTGGATTAAAAACATCTAAACCGGTTAAAGATTGCCAAACTGTGTTTGAATTAAAAGGCTTTGGTTTGGAATAAAAATTCTGAGTAGGAAAGCCAAACCAACGGTTCATGGCCTCATACCCAACATCATAACGAACTCCATCATTCCGAAAAGAGATAACTCCTTTCTTCTTGTCATAGGTTAGAGTAACCAAAAACTCAATAATATGCGATTTAAGACTAGGAAAACGCATACTAGAAAATCGTTTCCAACCAAGAACGGAAAGAAATTCATCAATACGCTCGGTAAAAGAAAGTGTGTTTACCGTGTCGGTGTCAAGAAAAAGCATGTCGACGAACTCTATTTGGCTATTAGAAAATCGGCGATATTTGCGTCCTTCGGCTTCCATCGCAATATCAAACGGTGCTCCATATTGAACCCGTAATCGATTGACTTCGGTGGCCTTAGCTTTGTTAGCAACGGTCTTTTGTCTAGGCATATTTTGTAGTGAAAGTTGGTGAATGGGATGAAGAAAATATGAAAGGATAAAAGGAAGAGTAAAAGATAATGGTGGTGAATTAGGGAAGAAGAAGATGAATAGGGTAAAGATTTATGGGGAAGATGAGCGAATCTTGGTATTGGGAAGAGAAAAGATGATTGATTGGTGTAAAAAGAGGTGATTTAAATAGGTGTAAGTAATAGGTATTGATTAGGATAGATGAATAGGTAAGTAATTAGTGTAGGAATAGGAAAAGAACCAAAATTTCGCCCAAATCCCGTGACTGGAAGTCGCAAGTCGCGACTGAGATTTTCAAAATCTCAGTCGCGACAGCAAGTACGTAGGGGGGTCGAAATTTTGCTGAAAGTTGTCCTCTTACTGTCTCAACTGAGAATTCAGAATCTCAACTGAGATTTTGGAAATTCTGGGTAAAATTGTGACTGTTTTTGATGATTTTAACACTTCTAAACCAATTCCTCTTATAATTAAGTGACATTAATGTGAATATTAATCCCTGAAACTGAGATAAACAAAACTGAAACATTAAATTAAAGGAAAACCAAAGGTTGTTCCTTAAATAAAAGAAATAAACTAAGGAATTAATGCACTTTTATTTATTATTATCAAAAATATAAACAATACCTTATTATATATATTACATAAAAACATCTTACTCTAAAAAATACAAAATATAAACACTCATATGTACAATAAAACAAAACAGAAACTCATATTATATCCCTAAGTAGATGACAGACGACGTGCATTGGCCCTATTAATCTTCATTTGAATGAAGACTTGCCTCTCTGGTGCAGAAAGGAATGTTGGACCAGAATGAAAAACTCGTTTGACAAGCCCCTCGTTCTCCAAGAACTCGTAGTCTAGAATAGGGAATGGTTCTGTATCAGTCCAAGGGACAGAAATGGTTCCCTTGGCTCCTAAAATGATTCCACAAATGATGTTGGCGAATCCAATCTTCCGTTTCTTCGAACGGGAAGCAGCAACTAACCCCTCCATTAGAATCTTCGAGGAGTTCACTGAGTTGCCTTGGAAAATGTCGCCCAACACATATAAATCAGTATCTTTCACAACATTGCTACTGACTCGACCAAAAAGGCTGTGACAGAGGAATTTATGCAGATACAGCATGGAATTAGAATTGATGGATTTGTTGAAGGCAAGACGTGAATTGAATCGCCAAAATCCTGTTAACATCCTCCATATATCTCTAGAAGTCATATCCCTTCCAGGATGGTGTTGAGTTGTGTCTCGGGGTGGAAAACCAAACCTATTATGTAGTTCTGGATATTCAAAAGTGAAGAACTGCCCCTCACAACGAAAACTGAGACGAACACGTCTCTTGTTGACGAATCGAACAGTGGATAAAAATTCCAGAACCCAATTTCCAATTATAGGAAATTTCATAGAAGCAAATTTGGTCCAACCCAAATTAGTCAGATAGCGATCAATGTCTTCGCTTATCCCGAGTTCCTCGTTCAGAAACTCGTCCATATACATCATGCCAAAGAATTGAGCATATCTGAATTGCAGAAAGCGTTTCCCCTCGTCATGGTTATAAATGGGAAACCATGCACCATAACGATCGGAGATATCAACTTTCCCGCTTTGAGAAGAAGTGTGTGTTTGAACGTGTTTCAAAGACTTAGTCATGTCTGTGAGAGAGAATAAAATGATGTCTGTAGGATTGAGAGTTTGAGAAATTCAGAAAGATAAAATGAAATGGTAGAAGTCTGATCCTACAGGAATGTATAAGACCTATGAGTGAAAGGATGTGTCTGTTAAAAAGAAAAAAGTGCCAAAGTGATACCTCTTTGATTCAACTGACAGAAATTTTAAAGAAAGAAGACTGTAATCCCTTACAGTTATTTCAATTGCAAAAAGACAGAAAATCTCAACTGAGCTTTTCGGAATCTCAACTGAGATTTCCAAATCTTGAAACATGGAAAATCTCAACTGAGATTTCTGCATATTTAATTTCTCAATAACACTTAATACTTAATGAAATTTTCAAAACATGACTAAATTAAAAAGAATTTTAATGTTAACAAAACTTATTTGTACACAAAAATAAATATAAAAATAAAAATAAAAATTAAAGTACATAAAATTAAAAAAAATAAAAATAAACTAAAAAGAAAAAGAATAAAAATTATGAACATAAAATAAGAAAAACTATAAATTAAAAATATGAAAACTAAATAAATTAATTTCCATAGAATTTATCCACGGATTCAATTGCTTGAATTGGAGCTCCGTCGAAATAAATCTTGCAACGGTTACCATTAACCTTAAATCGTTCGCCATTAGACTTTTCTAGCTCCAAAGTTCCGTAATCAAATGTTTTAACAACCAAAAATGGTCCAGCCCATCTAGATTTTAGCTTACCTGGAAATAACTTTAATCTCGAATTAAAAAGTAAGACTTTATCCCCAACATTAAAGTTTTTAATTTGATTTTGGCATCATGCCACTTTTTAACTTTTTCCTTATAAATTCTTGCATTTTCGTAGGACAAATAGCGTAATTCATCCAACTCGTTTAAGTCGAACAAACGCTTTTTCCCTGCGCTTTGCAAATCATAATTAAGGGTTCTTATAGCCCAATATGCTTTATGTTCTAATTCAACTGGCAAATGACAAGCTTTACCATAGACTAATCTATAAGGTGTCATTCCGATAGGTGTTTTAAATGCAGTACGGTATGCCCATAATGCATCGTTAAGTTTATATGCCCAGTCTCTTCTAGAAGACGAAACTGTTTTCTCAAGTATCCATTTGAGTTCTCTATTTGAAATTTCCGCTTGACCATTCGTTTGAGGATGGTACGGTGTAGAGATACGGTGGTGTACTCCGTATTTTTTCATAAGTGACTCAAACCCTCTATTTACGAAATGAGTACCACCGTCGCTTACCATAACTCTAGGAACTCCAAATCGACAGAATATTGAATTTAAAAACTTAACAACTACTTTAGAATCATTTGTCGGGGTTGCAATCGCTTCAACCCACTTTGAAACATAATCTACGGCTACTAATATGTAATTTTTGCCAAAAGAAGTAGGAAAAGGACCCATGAAGTCAATCCCCCATACGTCGAAGATTTCAACTTCCAATATGTTCGTAAGAGGCATCTCATCTTTCCTTCCTATATTCCCTGTTCTTTGACATTTATCACAGCGGACTATAAATGAACGGACATCTTTAAACAGAGTAGGCCAAAAGAATCCGCATTCAAGTATTCTAGCTGCTGTTTTGCTTATGCTATTATGACCTCCATAAGCGCTAGCATGACATTCCAACATTATAGAGTCATATTCAAACTCACTAACACATCTCCTAAGTATTCCATCGCCGCATGTTTTGAACAAGAATGGATCTTCCCAAAAATATTTCTTAGCTTCTAAAAAGAATTTCTTCTTTTCCTGAGAAGTCAATCTATCTGGCACAACATATGCAGCTAAGTAATTGGCTATATCCTCATACCATGGAGCTATGACACTTTGTACTTGCATGAGATGTTCATCGGGGAAATCATCTCGAATGCCTGATGTTTCACCGATGGGACCGTTTTCATCCTCAAGTCTTGATAGATGATCGGCGACCAGGTTTTCAACTCCCTTTTTGTCTTTAATCTCAATGTCAAATTCTTGCAATAGTAAAACCCATCTAATAAGACGCGGTTTTGCATCTTTCTTAGCAAATAAATATCATAAAGCTGCATGATCTGTATAAATGATGACTTTAGATCCTAACAAATAAGATCGAAACTTATCACATGCAAAAACTACTGCTAACATTTCTTTTTCAGTTGTGGTGTAATTTAACTGTGCACCTGACAATGTGTGACTCGCATAATATATAACATGAAGTTTCTTATCCTTCCTTTGACCTAATACACATCCTACAGCTAAGTCACTCGCATCGCACATAATTTCGAAAGGTAGATTCCAATCGGGTTTCGATATTATAGGTGTACTGACTAAAGCCGTTTTCAAAGTATTGAAAGCTTGTAAACAATCTTTATTAAAATCAAAAGTTGAATCTTTCATAAGCAAATTAGTAAGTGGTTTGGAGATTACAGAAAAGTTCTTTATAAATCTTCTGTAAAAACCTGCATGACCTAAAAATGATCTTACTCCCTTAACAGTGGTTGGTGGGAGTAATTTTTCTATAACTGAAGTCTTTGCTCTGTCCACTTCTAAACCTTTTTCAGATATCTTATGACCTAAAACAATTCCTTCGTCTACCATGAAATGACATTTTTCCCAATTTAATACTAAATTCGTTTCCTCACATCTAGACAATACTTTATCTAAGTTCTGTAAACATGCATCGAAAGAATCTCCATAAACTAAAAAATCATCCATGAAAACTTCCATTATATCTTCAATGAAGTCATTAAATATTGTTGTCATACATCGTTGAAACGTTGCTGGTGCATTATATAGACCAAAAGGCATTCTCCTATATGCAAATGTTCCGTAAGGACATGTGAAGGTTGTTTTGTCTTGGTGTTAGACGAGGTGTCGCGGCCTAATCTCCCGGGCGGACCGGGGGGTGGACAACCTCATGGTGACGTAAGCGGTGATTGGCACCGAAAGCAACCAATCGTGGAATCAAGCTGCTCGGCAGGACCGGAGCTCGGAGATATGGAAGAGTCTCCACCCACGAATGGGAAAATGAACACCGATCCCTTGCGGGAGACCGGTGTGGGTTCGGGAAACTTAGGTACGAGCCGAGAAGGCTAGCTCCTTTCCGGAGAAAGGCTACTAGGCACCCCGACATCGCCCGGTTATGAACCACCGCCCTCCTACTCAGCATGTTAGGCGATAACGGACTAATCGTATACTTCTTTAAGTTTAAAATTCATTTGAAACCCTTTTCTTTCTCTTTTTAGAAACCGTTTTGAGCATATATTATTAAAAAGCCACATCAGTAAAGAATCACCCATTTATGTTTATACATACACAGAGAGGGGGAAGAAATAAGTGATTTATTTACACCCGTATTAAATGTGATGTTGTGTGTTCATTCTACATTAACTTATTTTCCCCAAAACGAGTTCATTTACATGGTTCGCACCTTAATCGCCGTTGGAACGATTTAGGTGCGTTTTAAAACCCCGTTTGATGAAATTTACCCGAATCGCCGTTGGAACGACTCGAGTATTTGAAAACGTTTGAGATAAAAAAAACTTTTAATGAGAAAACATGGTTTAAACATACAAGTCAATTTTATTTTGTACAAATTCTTTAAGAAAATGATTCAAAAATTCTATTATTCGCAAAGAAAACGATTTTAATTACAATGTTCACTTGATCCGTCGTTGGAACAGACTAAGGTTTTAAAACGTGGTGTTTTGTGAAACAATTTGAAATATTAACAAGAATGACCCTATTTATTTACATTAGAAATCTAAAAAAAACTCATTAGTTTAAATAATTCAATTGAAACTCTCTTTTTGTGATTTATTTTTCCCACTTATTTTAATGGACTCTTTACTAATTATAATTACCATAATAAACCTATTTAAACCACCATCCATACTCAAACAAAGTCCACTTGAAACATGGACCCATGATGAAGCCCAAAAGAATAAAGAAAGCAATTCTAACATATATATATATATTTAAATCAAAAATAGAATATGAAAATAAAAGTTAATACAAAAGGAACTATATGTATATAAAAATAATAGGTACAATGTATCTATACTTTGAAAATGTGAAAATAGTAAGTAAATCCTATAACTAAGAAAATAACATTTACCCAAAAATAATTTCATTCAATAATCAAGATAACCCAAATATCCCAAAACTATATATATGTATACATAACTAATATAGTTTTAAATATCAAAAATGACACATACTAATATTTATCCATTATTTCTCAAAATATCAAGTAACTAATATTCAAAACATAGCCTAAATCAATAAAAAGGAAATACATATATATATACTTATACTCATATTGTAAAATAGAATAAAAATGATATACAAATATTCTAAAATAAATATATATGCTAAAGTTCTAAAATAATTTAAAAAAAACATATATTACGTAATTATACATATATATACTAAGGATCAAAAGCTTAAAAGTTAAGAAAAATGGACTGAAATGGCATTTTTTTACATTTTGGCAGATTTACCAACGGAAAATCCGTTGGTAAACAGCATTTAGTGACAGAATTGGTAAATTACAGCAGCACTCCTAAATGTTTCCAGATTTATTCAACAGCTTTAAATTAAATCTAATTCAATCGTTTTGGATTTCCGAACTACCAAAAATGGATCATAGTCGAAAACGGAAGTTCCTAAAACGACGTTTTTATTTTAAAACATTATGTGGAAATTTCTTTTAAATTAAAATGTTATAATTACAACGTTTTTGATACCCGAACTACCTTTTTATCGGATCACGGTTCGTATTGGGATATCAAAACGAGGTTTTTTATTTTAAAACAAAACCGAATTTTATTCAACACGAAACGAAAATTAAATAAATACGCTTAATTAAATAAAATGTGACAAAATAAATAAATGACTAAATGAATAAAAACTATAGTATATAAAAAAAGAAAATAAATAGGAGAAGAGAATAAATTAAATAAAATAAAGAGTCTAGTCCTCGGATAATACCTTGAATTCGGTATCTGACAGTCGAAGCCGATTGATTCCACGAACCGCGAGCTTCCGTTTTTTTATGAAAAATTTAGTAAAAATTGAACTTAGGGAATTTGGAGATTTTCAATTTTTAGGAAAAAAAATGTTTTCTCCTAAAAAAATCAAGTTCTTCTCTCTAGACAAAAAATATTCTAGTGTGAGAAGCTCTCCCTTCCTTCCCTCTTTTTTTTCATGGGGATCCGTGCATTTTATAGGCAAACGGGTCCCCGGACCAATGGGCGACGCCCAAAAGAAATTGGGCGTCGCCCATTGGGGTTGGGCGGCCGCCCAACCTAGTGTTGGGCTACCGCCCAACCTTGTTGGGCGATCGCCCAACAATCATTGGGCGATCGCCCAACGGCGTTGGGCGAGCGCCCAACGCTAGGTTGGGCGCCCGCGCCCAACCTCCGTCGGGCGTTCGCCCGACGTGGTTGGGCGCCCGCCCGACGACCCTCGGGGCGTGCCTCGAACCATCGGGCGTGCGCACCCCGCGACCGCCGAGCGCGCGTCCCGCGCCGCCGGATGCTCACACGTCGCGGCCGCCGAACGCGCGCTTCGCGCTACCGGGCACGTGCGCTCAGCGGCCCACGAGAGCGCGCCCCGTGCCACCGGACCCGAGCATTGCTCGGACGTCAAGAGCGTGCCACTCGCGGTGCGTCCGACGGACACCGAGCGCACGTCCCGCGCCGCCGAGCGGGCGTTCCACCATTGTCGTTCGCGTGCCGGATGCCGCTAAGCACCCGCGCCGTGCCGCTAATTTTCCTTCGCTTATTATTCTTTATATATTTTTTGTTTTTCAAAACTTCCGGAATCAATCACTTCAACCGTCTTGTTTTCAGGTTTTCGTCACAGGCCCTCCGACTCGGTGTCTACAGTTGCCCCTACTTTTCTATTTTGACAGTGATGTGTGTGTTTCGAAAACGTTTTTTTGCTAACGCAACACATGCAATGTAAAACATATAAAAGTAAAAGACACGTAAAGAGTAGGAGGGAGCATACCTGACCTTTGCGCTGCGCGCTCCGGCATTGTTCTCTGATTTCTTCAGACTCTGCTTTGGGTTGCACCGTGCTGCCTCTGAATCGGCTGCTGGCGAATGTCCCCCTTTTCGACTCCGGCCTACGTTGGCTGACTGCGATGAGAACGGCTCTAAAGCGATTTGGTCTACGGCGGTGGGGATGATGGCTCAATAGCTACCCTAGTCTACAATCTTCGGTAAAAACGGCTCAAAAGCTACCCTAGTCTGCGACTGCGAGGATGATGGCTCATAGCTACCTTAGTCTACAATCTTCGGTAAAAACGGCTCAAAAGCTACCCTAGTCTGCGACTGCGAGGATGATGGCTCAATAGCTACCTTAGTCTACAATCTTCGTAAAAACGGCTCAAAAGCTACCCTAGTCTGCGACTGCGAGGATGATGGCTCAATAGCTACCCTAGTCTACGATCTTAGATAAATATGGCTCAAAAGCAACTCCGGTCTGCGACCGTGAGTCAGATGGCTCAAAAGCAACTCCGGTCTGCGACCGTGAGTCAGATGGCTCAAAAGCAACTCCGGTCTGCGACCGCGAGTCAGATGGCTCAAAAGCAACTCCGGTCTGCGATCGCGAGTCAGATGGCTCAAAAGCAACTCCGGTCTGCGACCGCGAGTCAGATGGCTCAAAAGCAACTTCGGTCTGCGACCGCGAGTCAGATGGCTCAAAAGCAACTCCGGTCTGCGGCCGCGAGTCAGATGGCTCAAAAGCAACTCCGGTCTGCGACCGTGAGTCAGATGGCTCAAAAGCAGGGATTGTTTCTGGATTTTCTTACAACACTGTTGTCTGTATTTTCTCACTGGAGCTTTCATCTCGGAGGTTCAATGGGAACGTGTTTTAGTCTGAAATGATATAGACTAATGATTGTTCTTCTGTTGACTGTCTTCTGTACTTTGACTGGTGTCACTATTCTGTAAAAATTGGCTGTTGTCTGGAGTTCATATCTTGACAGTATTGGTTGCTGTCTGAGAGAAATGCAGGCGGAAACGGACTGCAAATCGGAGGTCTGTGCACCTAGTAATTAATTATTTACTTTTTACCTTTATGTCAAATCGTACTTTTTTCACTATTTACGGGAATGCCATTCCCTTTTCCTATATAAGGTGGTGGGGTTTCATTTCAACCCCCACACCTTCTCTCTCCTTTTTCTCTCACTAGACTTCAATTTGGATTATTCTCGGGATGGATTTAGATGAATGGGATGGCACTAGAGGCATGGACAAGGTTTACGTAAACCTGGATAGAGTGGATACATTTCACGACCCTACGACGCATTTGAGCAGGACACGCTGCAACGAGGTAAGTAATTTCTCACTTTTATTCGATTCGAACTCTAGGCTTTAGCATTCCTATACGAACATGATTTGCATGCTAACCCTTAGACTGCCTTAAAGGACTTTAGCTAGAAAACGTGAATTCCTTTATTTACAAGTAACACCTGTTTATCTTTGTAAGAATGCGCGCTATATGCATGTGAATAGTGACACTACGAATTTATGCATGCTAACAGTAAAAACGACGTGAATAGTGAAGACGTGAATAGTGCACATGAATAGTGCAATGAATAGTAAAAACGTGAATAGTAAAGACTTAGCTAATGCACGTGAATAGTAAGAAACGTGAATAGTGCACGTGGACAGTAAAAACATGAATAGTGCACGTGAATAGTGCACGTGAATAGTGCACGTGAATAGTAAAAACTTAGCTAATGCACGTGAATAGTAAAAACGTGAATAGTGCACGTGAATAGTAAAAACGTGAATAATGCACGTGAATAGTGAAAACGTGAATGGTAAAAACTTAACTAATGCATGTGAATAGTAAAGCCTAATCTATGCTCCTCGTTACCGCAGACGAGGGTGGATTAAAGAATTGACTAAACCTTACGTGAATGACCCTACAGGAGAGATTTTTACAGAAAATTGGTCCTAACTGACCGGATGTCTCTAGGTTAGAAAATGAAAGAATACCTAGTCTTAACGCGTTCTTATCAATTGCATGCTTTAGGAGCTGTATTTAAATTTTCTTATCTTGTTTCTTTTTAGTACATTGAGATTTCGGGGACCACCGCCGAGGTTCATTCGTGGTATGATAGGCTAGGCGCCGCGGCGAGAGCCCGCGTGCGTGAGTTGGGCTTCGAGCCCTTTATTGCAGCGCTGCCCCGCACCAACGGGGTATGCGATCCTTTTGGCCTACGGGCCTTGTGTGAGCGGTGGGTTGATTCGACCCACACCTTCCACCTTTCCTTTGGGGAGATGACTATCTCACCTCGAGATTTTTCGCTATTGACCGGATTGCGAGGGAGCAACACTCCCGTCCCTTTCCATTTTGGTATGATGCGACCGCGGGTCGACCCTGCTAGGCTTGCTGCCTTGATTGGACCGGGAGTTCGTCTATGCGCCAAGTCTACTCCGGCGAAGTTTGTTTCCACCGTGAGCCTCTTGAGTAGACGAGATTTTTGCGAGACTGACGATACCGACTTGGCGGTTCGTAGCTTCTTGGTATATGCTCTGAGTGAGACGATTTTCCGCACGAAGGGCGGAAGGTACATGCGGGCCTCATTCAGGCGCTCAGCGATTTGGATGCAGCGGCTTCCTACGATTGGGCGGGGGCAGGCTTAGCCTTTCTTTACAAGTTTTTGGATCTGACTTGCCGGAAGCGCAAGGACTTCGGTGGTTATACCTTTGCTCTGCTGGTACGTGGCGCCTTCTTGACTTACACGTCTTATCTTCTTCGCATTTTTCACACTCCTAGTCCTCGTCTTTACCGCAGGTGTGGGCGTATGAGAGACACATCCTTCCCAGCCGGTCTCGATCTCGACCGAGAGTACTGAGGCCGCCTTTCATGCTTGAGCGCCGAGAGGAGTCGGACAGTGTCGCAGCTTCTGGATCGGATCGACTCGTTGACCCTCACACAGGTGGATTTTGCCTAATCATGCTTGGTTTTTTTTTTGAGTCTTTCTGACTTTCTCTTTGTGCATTTTTTAGATTAAGTTCCGATGGGACGACCTCGACTTCGGCCCTGGTTATACATATGTATCGATGATCCAAGAGCAGCAGTGTGTGCTCACCGGCCCCTGCGTGCGAGCATGGTATTTAGGGGATCGAGGCATCACCGGAGTTAGGGACGCTCACTGGACGCCGGGCGAGATCCCCGTCTCTATGTTCGCGGTGCGGACCCTGCCACTATCGGTCATTCGTCGGGACCTGACCCGTCGGTATGTTGGTAGAGCGGTGTGGATTCACGCCGGGGGCCGTGAGCCTTACTTGTCTACTTTGCTGAGCGCGAGGGATGCCCCGGCGGCGGCGATGGAGGTGGATCCGGTGGCGGATGTATTTTCGAGGGAGGCTGTCGCGGCAGTCTTTGGTCAGGAGGAGGTCCCGGTAAGTGATTCCATTCCCTTTTTATTTTACCCCTTTTATTCATGAGATGTTCAGAGGTTTTATGGTGTGTTTTGTTTGCAGGAGGGATCCTGGAGGAGTGCCCACTTATCTGATTTCTTCGACGGCACTCGGGCTCAGACGCCAGTGTGCGAGCAGCCCTACTATGTTGGCGAGTCCTTTAGTGCTGCCCGACCGGAGAGGTCTTCCCTAGGCGTGCCTATACCAGACTATGGGAGAGATTATGCTACGATCTGCTATGACGAGTCCGGGGCACCTTACGCGGGATTTGAGGTGGCCCCTCCTATCTTCTCCTCGAGGGTCCCGTTTGATCCCTCGGACGCTTCTCTGACCACGAGAGAGACTTGTACGGACTACGTGGGGCTGTCTGGTTATCTCCGAGACCGCCTCAGCTTGCGCTGCACCGATCACCTGGTATGTATCATTACTATACTTTAGTGTAGTGAAATGTATGCATGTATGTATGATTTATGTTTTTGCCTATGCTGCCTTTTATCTGTTCTTTTTTTTTCATTTTCTGTAGAGTGATCTGCATGCCCATGAGCGGAGACAGAGTGAGCTAGTGCGGGAAGCTGATGCCCGAGTTGGTCATGTGTATCAAGAGAGGAACGACCACTGGTCGGGGATGATGCGACGGGAGACTGAGGGTCGCCTTGCCGTCGAGGAGAGGGCGCGCGATGAGTCGATCAGACGCCTTGCTGCAGAGGAGAGAGCACGAGCTGCTGATGAGAGAGCACGAGTTTCTGATGAGAGAGCGCGAGTTTCTGATGAGAGAGCGCGTGCTGCTGAGGAGGCACTATCTGCGGAGCGGGCATCACACCTGAGAGATTTTGAGAACTATTGGGACTTTCCTCCATATTAGGCTCGGTATGTATTGCTTTGTAGCTTTCATTGTTGCTTTGTAGCTTTTATTAGGGTTTCTCCGATGTATAGCTGATGTATAGGGAGTGGGGTGGATAGTAGGTAGGCTTTTTGTGAAAAGTAGGACAAGAAATGTATAACCCGTGATTCATATTACCATGCATTCGGTAGATTATAATGATTCCAATCATTCTCGTCAAATATATTCATGCCTCTATTTATTTACAAACAACAGAAATACTTAGTCTCTTATACATTGTTTTTGTAATTGCTCAAGTTATAACTATTGTTACCAGGACCCGCCTTTCGGTTTTCGGATCCCGGTGATTTTTCTCCTCCCCTTTTACTATCCCGGAATTTTTAAATGAGTGCCCTTTCGGGTTTTCACCCATTGGGATTTCCCTTATTGTTGCATAGGTCGCCCTTTGCGGGTTTTCAACCCATCGGGAATTTTTCTTTCTTTTTTTTTTTTTACGAAAAGTATTTCTTAAGCCTATCCAGGTTGGTAGGTTCGGAGAATTCCATGCCGTCCATTATGGTTAACTTCACCGCTCCTTTGCTTAGTATCTTCTTTACGACGAATGGTCCTTCCCAGTTAGGCCTGAACTTCCCCCTCGGGTCGGTGTGCGTCACACAGATCTGTTTCAGCACCAAATCTCCTTCTTTGATAGGGCTGGTCTTGACTTTTTTATTGAAAGCCCGAGCCATCCTTCTTTGATATAACTGTACATGGTAAAGCGCTTCCATCCTTTTTTCATCAACTAGAGCCAACTGCTCACATTGCTTCTTCGCCCATTCCGCCTCGGGAATTTCTGCCTCCACTGCGATTCTCAACGATCGCTTTTCGATCTCAATCGGCAGGACTGCTTCTGTTCCGTATACCAAGGAGAATGGCGTTGCCCCAGTCGAGGTTCTGGTTGTCGTGCGATAAGCCCACAACGCGAGTGGGAGGTGCTCATGCCAGTTTCGATGTGATTCCACCGTCTTTACGAGAATCCTTTTAAGGTTCTTATTAGCTGCTTCTACTGCCCCATTAGCCTGTGGACGGTACGGAGAAGACCTGTGATGTTCAATGCCATATTCTCGGAAAAGATTCCTTACTTCCCCCTGAAACTGGACTCCGTTATCCGTGATCATGTGATGAGGCACTCCGAACCTGGTGATCAAGTGTTTTTCAATGAACTTTCTCATCTGCTTGGATCCCAGTTTGCTAAACGACTCTGCTTCTACCCATTTGGTGAAATAATCGATGGCGACTGCAATAAACTTATGTCCATTTGAAGCATTAGGCCTTACTTCGCCGATGATGTCAATGCCCCAGGCAGCGAATGGCCAAATAGGTGCTAGCACATGTAATTCCATGGCCGGAAGATGACTGCAATCGCCGTGGATTTCACAATCGCGACATTTCTTTGCATACTCGTTACAATCTCTTTCCATGGTGAGCCAATAGAAGCCTTGTCTGATAATTTTCTTAGCTAGTACTGCTCCTCCCATATGGGCTCCACAAATTCCTGAATGTACTGATTCCATTGCCTCGCGGGCTTCTCCCGCATCCAAGCATCTGAGCTGTAATCCATCAACGTGCCTTTTGTAAAGCAAGTCGTTGTGGATGACGAACTGACGAGCTAGCCTTCTAATCACAGCTTGATCCCTAGGTTCTGACTCTGCCGGATATGTCCCATCTTTCATGAAGTTCACGATATCGAAATACCATGGTTTTTCATCTGTCCCTAACAACATTACGTCCTCGTAACATGGTTTGTGAGATCTTCTCAATACCAACGGCTTCGAAGCAAGGTTCCGGGGGTTGTCCCAAACTGACACCAAAGTAGCCAAGGCATCCGCCGCCTGGTTCTGTGCTCGAGGAATATGATAGAAACGACATTCCTTGAATCTTTGTGCCAACCCTTCTAGCTGATCTAGATATGGACGTAGTCTTTCTTCTCTTACCTCCCAGTTTCCTCGTGCCTGTTCAATGATTAACTTTGAATCCCCCCAGATTTCGACATATGACGCTCCCAGTGCCGCTAATGACTCTAAGCCATAAATGCATGCTTCATACTCAGCCATATTATTGGTGAGAGGGAAGGATAACTTCTTGGCCATCGGGATCCTTTCTCCTTTCGGTGAGGTAAGTAGTACTCCTACTCCGGCTCCATTCGAATTAACTGCTCCGTCGAAGAACATTTTCCACGGTATGACTTTGATTGCGTTCAAGTGCTCATCGGGGAAATCATAACTTATCTCTTCTTCCTCTGCATTCAGGGGCTGGTTGGCCAGAAATTCTGCCACGGCCCTCCCTTTGATAACCTTCTTCGTCACATATTCAATGTCAAACTCGGATAAAAGCAACAACCATCTGGCTAACTTCCCCGTCAAGGATGGAGTTCGGTATAGATACTTCACGGGGTCCATCCAAGAAATAATGATCACTTTATACGATTGGAAATAGTACCGCAGTTTCTTTGTCGACCACACCACTGCCACACATATCTTTTCGATCATGTTGTACTTGAGCTCGTACTCCAGGAACTTCTTACTCAAATAATACACCGCGTGCTCCACACCGGTGTCTCCCTCTTGAGCCAACATTGCCCCAATAGATCGCTCCTCAATCGCTACATAGAGGAGAAGCGGCTTTCCTAGTTTAGGCGGTCTCAGCACTGGCGGATTAGACAAATAGCTCCGGACGCTCTCCAAAGCTTGCTGACACTTATCATTCCAAACAGCGGGTTGGTCTTTCCTTAGCAACTTAAAGATTGGCTCGCAGATTGCGGTGAGTCTTGCTATGAACCGACTGATATACTGAACCTGCCCCAGAAACCCTCTCACTTCCTTCTCATTTCTCGGCGCCGGCATCTCCTGTATAGCCTTCACTTTATCAGGATCTACCTCGATTCCCTTATTTCCGATTACATAGCCTAAGATTTTCCCCGACGAAACGCCGAAAAAGCACTTCTTCGGGTTTAGCCTTAGCTTGAATTCTGCGATTCGGGCCAAAAACTTCTCGAGCGCGGCAAAATGCCCTTCTCTTGTCTCTGATTTGACCATCATATCGTCCACATAGACTTCTACCTCCTTGTGTATCATATCATGGAACAGTGTTGTGGCCATTCGCTGGTAAGTTGCCCCGGCATTTTTCAAACCAAACGGCATTACTCTGTAACAGTATGTCCCCCACTCAGTTGTGAACGAGGTTTTTGCTTTGTGCTTTTCGGCCATCTGAACTTGCATGTAGCCCATGAAACCATCCACATTTGTGTGCAGGACGCTCAATGTTGTACTATCGATTAATACGTCGATGTGAGGCAATGCGAATTCATCTTTGGGGCACGCCTTGTTGAGATCCCTATAATCGACGCACATTCTCACTTTACCGTCCTTCTTCGCGATTGGCACTACATTTGCGACCCAATGGGGATAGTCGATTACTTCGATGAACCCCGCTTCTAACTGTTTCTTCACTTCCTCTCTGATCTTATCTACCCATTCTGGCCTCATGCGTCGGAGTTTCTGTTTTATGGGCTTAGCATCGGAGTACGTTGGAATACGGTGAGTTACGATTGATCGATCGATTCCTGGCATGTCTTCGTATGTCCAAGCAAACACTATTTCGTATTTTTTTTTTAATTATTCTCTCAAATTCTTTCCTCTCTTCAGTAGTTAATTCTTGAGCAATTTGTATAAGTTTAGGATTTTCATCCGTGCCAAGATTTAAAGTTGACATTTCTATTGCATTGATTTCAAATGTAGGCATGTTATATGAATGAGAATGCATGGAATGATCAGAATCAACATTAAGCAAGTAAGCAAAATCAGAATTCATTTCATTGATAGTATTGGTGAGTACATCATCAGATTCAAACAAAGCGGTAATCTAGTTATCATCGACAGGGTTCTCGGGTTTCTCATAAGTCTTGGAGGTACCGGGCTCATCCACCGCTCCCACAGTGGCCTCAATAGTGATCACCTGCTCCTCGGCATTAAGATCTAACATCATGATCTCCTCAATGAAACAGCTTGCTTCTCCTTTGCCCCAGTCGGTAACATCATTGAAGATCTCAAAACCTGGCAGAACCTTTCCTTCGGTGCTAGCAGCCATTTCCGACTCATCATCAGACTCATCCCAGATGTTGATCGGAACTCTCTGATTAATACCCTTCCCGTCGGAGGAACTTCCCCAAATATCCACGACCATCAGATCCATTACGTGAGGGACGTTCGGATTTACGTAGGAAGGGTCCGATGATCCATACCGAGCCCAGCCTATCAGTTCTTCATAGTCCCTGAGGAACACTCCATTCATTCTTCTAGCGACGAGTGGAATAGCACCCCTTCGGATACACATGAGTTGCTCCTGATCGCTCAAGGTGACCCGACACGAGGCATACTTGAACCTCCATCTCCTAGCATAATCCACGAATGCTTCCTCGGGAAATTGCTTGATCCTTTCTAAATCTTCCAACGACCCAGTCCACGAGATGTATATCTTATATCTCTGCACGAAAGCCTCCTTGATGGACCCCCAGTCCCCTTTTGCCTTTGCCGAGAGCATTCGGTGCCACATCAAAGCTTCTCCTACGAGTGTCTTTGGAAAGTGCTGAACCAACTCACTTCGATAGAGTCATGCATCAAACATGTAGGCACGGAAACAGTTTATGTGGTCGATGGGGTTCTCACCTCCTTTGTACTTAGCCATGGTTAACACCGCCTCAGGTGTCTCCTCATCGGGTGACTTAGGCATTTCCTCGGGATGTCCCCATGCGGTGTATTTCTTGATAAACCTCTTAGTCATTTCTGCCCAATTCACTTTTACTTTCATCGGAAGAGACATATACCACATTAGTGACTCTCCCGCCAACGAGTTGCAAAACAAACTCGTGATTTCGTCCTCTTTGAAGCCCAAAGGACCCATAGCGGATAGGTAAAAATGCAAGTGCTCCATGGGGTCCTTGCCTTCATTATACTTGCCGACAATCGGAAACAGACGTTTGATAGGCCCAATTTGCATCACGCTATGTTCCCATGCCTGTATTTTATCTCTTCGATACTTCATCAAAAACAAGCTTGACATCCGTTGTTGGAAATAGGGCTAAGGTATAGCAGCGGAAATATAAAAATTTTAGCCTACTTCCTTTTAACCATAGGATCCGTTAATCGTTATTTCATATAAAGAGGAATAAGAAGAAATACCTTTCGTTGATCAATCTACCGTTGCAAACGAAGTGCCCACAACTTCAAAGGAGATGTAAACTGTTTATCGGCATGTCCGTAATCATTCCCCCAGAGTCCGTTAAGAAGACAGGTTGATTCTGCCGTTAACCCTTCCGTATTAGTTACTGTATAATACGATCCTTTATCAACTACATCCTTGAACTGAATCTTATGACTATGGGTAATGTCAAGTCACATATAGCGAGACGTTCATTTTACTTGTTATTGGCCGAGTCAACTCAAAAGATAGGTTAAGTGAAATCCGAATTTCTACTCTTAAGCTATCACCTTGCAAGGGTTTAGAGTCGAGTCTTCCACAAGCGATCCTTGGATGTATCTCTCATTCATCGGGAGTGATAAATGCTCAATCCAATGTATAACTACTCTGACATTACCTCCTGTGACACCCAACCTTTGCAGTTCACACCCCAGAGTCATCTCTGTTAAGGATCGTGGGACCACGCGATCAAAGTCTCACATTCAGTAATTCAGGATGACCAATTAACATTCCTTTGAGTCTGAGGATTAGTTATACCTATTAATACCAATGAGATGAACAGGTGACAAGGATGAATCTACCCATCCTGTTATCTCAAGTCGGATCCCCAATCCTAATGAACAACGTTTCACCGGATCTATGTAACTGTCCAGATATCTATATATGTGAAGCTTGTGAGATCAGCTTTCTGTCGGACAGAAGACATTGTTACATACAAGTCTCAACTGTGATATATCAATCCTAAATATATCACTTGACTTGGGGTGGTTTTAAGTTTATTAGTTTATTATAAAGTTTTGTCTCACTTCATGCTTGTATGAACACTTTATAATCACTTTAAACAAACTTACGGATTTCCTTTTATTAGACTTTATTTAGTGCTTAAAAGGGATTGCCTTTATATAGTTATAAAACATATATCTCATTAAAACAAATGATATAAAGAACAATTCATTTACAATAAGTTTGTATCCTGCAACAATTGACTATAGGACACAAAACCCCAACATACTCCCACTTGGACTAAAGCCAATTGTTTCTAAAACTTATCCCAGTAGAAGTTAAATGACGATCATGTACTTTTTGGGTTAAAGGCTTTGTCAACGGATCTGCAACGTTGTCCTCTGTAGGTACTCTTTCTATTTTCACATCTCCTCTAGCCACAATTTCTCTAATGATGTGGTATCGCTTTAGGTAGTGTTTGGATGCATTATGAGACCATGGTTCCTTTGCTTGCGCAATGGCTCCATTGTTATCACAGTACAGAGTAATGGGATTGACAATGTCAGGAACCACTCCTAGTTCTGTAATGAACTTTCTAATCCAAACCCCTTCCTTTGCCGCTTCCGCAGCAGCGATGTACTCTGACTCGGTCGTAGAGAAAGCCACGCTTCCCTGCTTGGAACTCTTCCAACTGACCGCGCCCCCATTCAAGATAAACAGGTATCCTGATTGGGATTTAAAATCATTCTCATCTGTGAGATGACTAGCGTCTGAAAATCCTTCAATTTTCAGATCTCCTTCTCCATACACTAGGAACATATCTTTAGTCCTTCTCAAGTACTTAAGAATGTTCTTGACGGTAATCCAATGCTCGTCTCCCGGATTCCCTTGGTAACGACTCGTTACTGATAACGCAAACGCTACGTCAGGTCTAGTGCATAGCATAGCATACATAATCGAACCGATCGCGCTGGCATACGGGACTACAGCCATGCGTCGTTTGTCATCATCAGTTTTAGGACATTGATGATTGTTTAACTTCACTCCATGCACCATGGGTAAGTTACCTCGTTTCGATTCAAGCATGCTAAACCGATTTAGCACCTTTTCAATGTATGTAGCCTGTGAAAGACCAAGCAGTCTACGCGATCTATCTCTATAGATCTTTATACCAAGTATATAGGCTGCTTCACCAAGGTCTTTCATTGAGAAGTTACCGGATAACCAAACTTTTACCGATTGTAATAGAGCAATGTCATTTCCCATTAATAGTATATCGTCCACATATAGTATGAGAAATGTTATAGAGCTCCCACTTGCTTTCTTGTAAATGCAAGCTTCCTCGCAATTTTGTTCGAAACCAAATTGTTTTATGGTTTCGTCAAAACGCTTATTCCAGCTTCTAGATGCTTGCTTGAGTCCATAAATGGATCTCTGAAGTTTGCAAACTTTATTTGCATCCTTTGATATGAAACCTTCAGGTTGCATCATGTATACATCCTCAAGCAGGTTTCCGTTTAGGAAAGCTGTTTTCACATCCATTTGCCAAATCTCATAATCAAAATGAGCGGCAATTGCAAGCATGATTCTGATTGATTTGGACATAGCAACGGGAGAGAAGGTTTCGTCATAATCAACGCCTTATTTTTGACGATATCCTTTCGCTACCAACCTAGCTTTGTAGGTGCTAACCTTTCCATCCATGTCAGTCTTCCTTTTGAAGATCCACCTGCACCCAATGGGTTTTATCCCCTCGGGTGGATCAACCAAAGTCCACACTTGGTTAGTATACATGGAATCCATTTCAGAATCCATGGCCTCAAGCCATGCTTTAGAATCTGGACTAGTAAGAGCCTCTTCGTAGTTTTCGGGTTCGTCGTCTAACACGGGAACCTCGTCATCATTTCCCACTAGAAAACCATATCTAACTGGGAGTTCACGAACTCTTCGTGATCTACGAATAGGTGCCACTGGAGTCTCATCTAATGGGACTTCTTCGGGTACTTCAACCGCTTCCGTTGTTTCAGCCGGCGTCTCTTCCTCTTGAACTTCGTCGAGTTCAATCACGCTTCCCTTTTGTGTTTCTTCGAGAAACTCTTTCTCTAAGAAGGTTGCGTATCTGGATACTATTACTTTCTGATCATCTGGATGATAGAAATAATACCCTACGGTCTCTTTGGGATATCCAATGAAGAAACATTTATCAGATTTAGAATCTAATTTGTCGGACGCAATGCGTTTGACATATGCCGAACAACCCCATACTCTCATAAATGAGAACACATGTTTCCTACCAACGAACAATTCATACGGTGTGGAACTAGCGGATTTAGTTGGTACTCGATTTAGGGTGAAGATGGCAGTTTCTAAGGCATAGCCCCAGAACATCTTTGGAAGTAAGGCCATGCTCATCATGGACCGTACCATATCTAATAGGGTACGGTTTCTCCTCTCGGATACACCATTGTGTTGTGGTGTATAGGGAGGTGTCCATTGCGAGCATATCCCACATTCAGTTAGATAATTCAGAAAATTATTAGAAAGATATTTGCCACCTCGATCGGAGCGAAGCGTCTTTATTTTCTTTCCTAATTGATTTTCTACTTCATTCTTGAAGCATTTGAACTTGTCAAAGGCTTCTGATTTGTGCCTCATCAAGTAGATATAACCATAGCGAGTATGGTCATCTATGAAGCTAATGAAGTATCTGAATCCTCCTCTTGCTTGGACTGACATAGTGTAACATCCCCAAAACCCTAACATATACATCGTCCCACATTCATATATGTTTTCATGATTGAATACATACATTTTAGATTCATCTCATTGGCATCGGAAGTTGTGTCTATCACCTAGTATGCTTCTTAACTTAACTTGTTTGGCTTGACAATTGGAAGAAATTGGAAGAGTTTTCTTTGGAGGATGTTAGGGTATGAAAAGGGAAAGTTTGCTGAAGCTTTGGTCGAAATTGTGGCTGGAAAGCATAAAGAATGAGTTGTGTACATCCATTTGAAATGAAGAGGTGCATTTTGTCTCAATCTTGGGTGACATCATGCTTAAGTGAGGTGCTTGTTCACAAAACTCATTTCCAGCCCTCCACAAGTCTAATTTAATCAATTAAGGACATGTTCATTCATTCATTTAAGTCCTAACTCAATTAACCAATCGTTACATCTTAATGACACACTAATCGTCTACTAATCGCATGATAATCGCATTATGCATACGAAACTTCCGATTCCAATGAGATGAATCTAAAATGTATGTATTCAATCATGAAAACATGTATGAATGTGGGAAAATGTATATGTTAGGGTTTTGGGGATGTTACAGTTCTTCCCCCCTTAAAGAATTTCGTCCCCGAAATTCACTTACCAGAAGCTTCAAATAGGTAAGGATATTGTGTCCTCATATTTTCTTCTACCTCCCAAGTTGCCTCATCAAGTGTTTGATTATGACTCCATCTCACCTTAACCATTGGAATTTCACGGTTTCTGAGTCGTTTCATTTCTCGTCCCAAAATCTCTAAAGGTTGCTCACGAATAGTCAAGTCTGTGTTCACTATTGCAATCTCAGGTTCAGGAATCATATGACTTGGGTCTGATCTATATCTTCTTAATACTGACACATGAAATACATCATGTATTAAAGACAATTCTGGTGGTAGAGCTAACCTATAAGCCAATGGTCCAACTCTCTCAATGATCTCATAAGGCCCAATGTATCTTGGATTCAACTTCCCTCTTCTACCAAAACGAACTATTCCTTTCCATGGAGATATTTTTAAAAACACTTTATTGTCAGTCCATTCTCATCTAGGCATTTTGGAGTCTTGTGATGTACTTTTGTTTTGTAAATCCTCTATGCAGGATAATGACTTAAACGTGTATTGTAAATGCTTTCTCTTATGTATAATCTGTAAAGTTTATATGAGATTGAAGTTTATATGATTGAGTATTGAAAGCATTCTATAACTGATATTGTGTGAGATATCATGTGATCCAAGTGAGGGGGTTACACATAGGACCACATACATCTGAATGAATGAGTCCTAGAGTGTCTGATACACGCTCACCTTTATTGCTAAAGGGTGTCTTTGTCATTTTACCTTTTAAACATGATTCGCATGTTTCCAATGATTCCGAATCAATTGAATCTATAAGCCCATCTGAATGTAGCTTTAGCATGCGTCTCTCGTTTATATGACAATGCCACAAGTAAGTTGAATTATCTAGCTTATGTCTTTTGGTATCAATTGCGAAAATAGAAATCTAACACATAAATCCCATTTTGTGATATTCCTGAAAAAATAGAAAATCCCATCTCTATAAAAATCACAATGTTTGTTCTTTATCGAAATATAGAACATACCAGATGTTTGGAGTACCGGCTTTTCCCTTCTGGAGGGTAGCTCGGTACAAAGAACAATTTCTCTTCCAATGCCCCATGTCACCACAATAGTGGTACTTTCTTTTAGGCTTCTTAACTTCCTTTCCCTTGGACACATCTTTCTTACCTTTCTTGGGATGTTTAGAATTGGGAAATTTCCCTTTTCTTTTCTATGATCCCTCTATGACAATAGCCGGTATTGCCTTGTCTTTCTGAATATTGGGCTCAACTAACTTGAGCATATTTGCAAGCTCTTCAAGAGAGGTTTGCAAGTCATTCATCTGATAGTTCATGATGAACTATGAATAACTCTTTGGGAGGGATTGAAGAATTAAGTCTACACTTAGTTTGTTATCCATCGCGAATCCAATACTAGAAAGTTTGGTAATATAGCCAATCATCTTGACATAATGTGTCATGATTGATGTGCCCTCTTGCATCCTGCAACGATATAACCATTTGGATATCTCGTAGCGTTTGCACCTGGTTTGTTTCCCAAACAATTCCTTTAGGCGCATGATGATGGAACAGGCATAGTTGCCTTTGTAATTCCGATGTCATCGATGCAAGTATGATGCATCCGGCATGATCGCCATCAGCCTTGTGCTTCTTGTAAGCATAGATTTCCTCGATTTGGAGCATCATAATTAGGGATAGGGGGTATCGATGTATCAAATACATACCCTATTTTATCGAACTTCAAAACAATTTTGAGGTTACGATACCAGTCGGTGAAGTTTGAACTATTCAACTTGTTATCGGTAAATGTGTTTTGCAGATTGGTGTTAGTCATGATTTTAAGAGTGTTTCATTAAACTGAGAGTGAGAAAGAGTAAACGTATGTTATTCATTTGCTTTAAAGTATAACAATCTAAAATTATAGGCCTTTTAATTTATTTCAGATTGCTCCCACTATTTTGCTAAATTAATAACCCTCCATATTAATTCGAAGAATTTCACAAATCCTTTAGTGAGCTAGGATCCTAACTCCTGAGATTTCGCCTTAACTTTAGCCAACAAACTAGTCTCATTCATTAGGTAGATTCATTCAATCAATCACATCTCGAATGTGACTCCTAGGTTATTGGGTTACTAACCACATTAGTAACTAATATGTCATTCATATTAATCCCAACCATTTTGCCCATTAGTGTATGAACAACCTGACTTTTGCCAACCAATTGTCATACTCTAATTTAAGTATTACCCCATATTCATGAAATAACTATTTTCGATAATCCAGGTGTTACCATAAGACCCCGAGCTTGACTTTTGCCAACAACCCAAAGGCCCCCAGTACTGCCGGCTGAATTATAATATTAGGGAGGGGCAACCGATTTTAATAACTTATTTATTTACTTAACTTTTTAATAAGGGATTTTTATTTAAGTCTCATAATCTAACTTAGTCTTGATTTGCTTTAGCATACATCAGACATACATTCACACATACATTGGCGTTATGGACATATCATTTAAATTATTCCGTCGAGCCAGAGACGGAATAAAAAGGGCAAACCTAAGGAAATACTAACTATTACATATTTCTCTTTAGGTCCTCCGTCTTCTCCATGGCGCCTTGAAATTACATATTAATTTCTATACTACTAAAAGAAAACTTCAATTGAATTGAAGGGAATCAGATGAGAGGAGAAATTACAATAGATAGTAGAAAGGCAGGACGCGCAGGCCCTATTTCAAAAATACCAAAAGACTAAAAGAGGGTCCAAATATGTCCATAACTCCAAACATGCAAAGACTCAATTAAATAAATTTAATTGGTTGATTACATAACTGTCTTATGTAATATTTAGGTTAATCACATTAACTTATCAAATTAACTTTCATCCAATTTTACTTCTAATCGTTTTATATCTTTATATTAATTCTTAGATTAATATAACCATACAAAACGTTGATTATGCATGTCCCAATTATTTTGATTTCAATTCATTTAACGCTTTGATTTACAACTTGGTAAAAACAAACTTTTAAACGAATTTTCATTCGATAATCAAAACAGAAAACTATTAATTTCCAAAACATGTATATATATTTTATATTCAAAACTAATTTTAAACACATATATATCAGTTTTTCAAAACGGTTGAAAAGCGATTTTCAGAAATAGGAAAAACTACAATAGCTTTCCATTTTATCTTTAGAATCAATAAAACTAATTTTATTAATCTAACCATAAAACTAATAGATTTTGTTATAATGATTATCAACCGAACTAATTAGGAACATACGCATAATCTATTTCACTTATTTATCTTTAGAATTAATTAACCAAACAATTTGTTAATTAAACCTAACCATAAATATTCATTCAATCCTATTGAAAGCTTCTAAATTTCATATATGAAATAACGGATTTAACGATGGCTCTGATACCACTGTTGGAAATAGGGCTAAGGTATAGCAGCGGAAATATAAAAATTTTAGCCTACTTCCTTTTAACCATAGGATCCGTTAATCGTTATTTCATATAAAGAGGAATAAGAAGAAATACCTTTCGTTGATCAATCTACCGTTGCAAACGAAGTGCCCACAACTTCAAAGGAGATGTAAACTGTTTACCAATCTGCCCCTATTCGAAATAGACCTTCCAGACCTCCGAACGACAATCCCTTCGGTGGAAACGTAGAAGCATATGTCTAGAAGCTACTGTCCAAAAATCGCGACGATCCGACGGTTCAATCTCCGGGAATCATCGAAATAGTGAACTGACCTGATGTAGGCGAAGAAAAACGAATTTCTCCCTTTTGATTGTTTTTCTTCTTTTCGTGAACACGGTGAGGTTAAATTAGAATCAACCCTTATAAGATGTAACCAAAATAGATTACCTCTAATTAACCAACACAAGATCAAGGAGAAAGAGGGATGAATTAGATTAATCAATCGATGGAATGCCGAATGAATTCTTGTCCACGAACTTGGGGATGGGAATTCTTTTCTCTCTCTAACTAAGCAATTTCGAAAATCACTTGTAGGGGGGAGGAATTAGTGTGTCGAAATTCATTAGGGTAGGGGTATATATATTAGGTTGTATCTAAACCTAGTTAGATAGGAATAGGTCACTTAATAGGAATCCAATTCAGAATAGGATTTCTAATTATTATCTTACTATATATCTAATATAATTAGGATAATAATAAGTAACCTAGTTAGATAATAATAGGAGCATATTAATCTAATTAAAACTCCTACTTTAATTATCTCTTAATTAATTTAATTCATAATCCTAATCAAATTAGGATTAGTGGAATAAATTAATTCCTTCCCTAATCATATATATATAAATTTCGACCCCATGTGGGCCTTACTGGGCTCAATTGGGCTTCCATCTATTAATCAGATCCATCTCTCTTTTGTTTCCAAGTCTTATGTGTGATCCATTAGGTCCTTACTACTTCTGGCCGTATGCAACTATTAAATTAATTTCTTCAAGAATTATATTTAATCCTTGCATAACGGAATGATGAACAGAGCATGTTATCGGCATGTCCGTAATCATTCCCCCAGAGTCCGTTAAGAAGACAGGTTGATTCTGCCGTTAACCCTTCCGTATTAGTTACGGTATAATACGATCCTTTATCAACTACATCCTTGAACTGAATCTTATGACTATGGGTAATGTCAAGTCACATATAGCGAGACGTTCATTTTACTTGTTATTGGCCGAGTCAACTCAAGAGATAGGTTAAGTGAAATCCGAATTTCTACTCTTAAGCTATCACCTTGCAAGGGTTTAGAGTCGAGTCTTCCATAAGCGATCCTTGGATGTATCTCTCATTCATCGGGAGTGATAAATGCTCAATCCAATGTATAACTACCCTGACATTACCTCCTGTGACACCCAACCTTTGCAGTTCACACCCCAGAGTCATCTCTGTTAAGGATCGTGGGACCACGCGATCAAAGTCTCACATTCAGTCATTCAGGATGACCAATTAACATTCCTTTGAGTCTGAGGATTAGTTATACCTATTAATACCAATGAGATGAACAGGTGACAAGGATGAATCTACCCATCCTGTTATCTCAAGTCGGATCCCCAATCCTAATGAACAACGTTTCACCGGATCTATGTAACTGTCCAGATATCTATATATGTGAAGCTTGTGAGATCAGCTTTCTGTCGGACAGAAGACATTGTTACATACAAGTCTCAACTGTGATATATCAATCCTAAATATATCACTTGATTTGGGGTGGTTTTAAGTTTATTAGTTTATTATAAAGTTTTGTCTCACTTCATGCTTGTATGAACACTTTATAATCACTTTAAACAAACTTACGGATTTCCTTTTATTAGACTTTATTTAGTGCTTAAAAGGGATTGCCTTTATATAGTTATAAAACATATATCTCATTAAAACAAATGATATAAAGAACAATTCATTTACAATAAGTTTGTATCATGTCAGGAAGCCGGAACTTCAAAGGCAAAGCCGTTGCCGACGAATAGTTTTTCAGATTATAAAAGTCTTGACCTCCAGAGCTTACCCCACGTAGATCGTGCACTTCCTGAGTGATGTGCTGCTTCCATTCCTCTTCCCTTTGCTTTCTCTTCCCCAAACTTCTTGTTACGCAATCCTGATAGTTATCTCCAAAACGGGGACCCGTGCTCACAATGTTCTCAGCTGGTTTACTGCTACTCTTGTTACTCTTAATTACAAGCTCGTCCAGCTGGACTAAAATTGCGGTTAACTGATCATTGAGGTTGTTTACCACTCTTTCTAACCTTGATATTCTCTCATCTGGCGTAGACATACTGACCGAATACTGAGCTGATTCGGACAACGATGATTCGGACGTCACAACTACTGATTTGGAACTGACGATCCGTAACTGATCAAACTGCCCGACTAGCCGATTACTCTTGCGGAACCACAACCGCTTATTGATGAAGTCTGCGTGAACGCTGTCCATTAGTATGTATGCATGATTTTATATGCATGATTTGTGGTGTGTGTGTTCATTTATTTAGGGATATATAAGATAAGAAGAACAAACGTCAGTCTAGTTACACGTATCACAACATCTCTCTTCCACCCTTATTCCTCCACGCACTCGATGGTCCAAGTCTCTTTCCTAGGATTTTGGTTTGGGGCTCACATTGCGGTCCAGAGAACGCGTGATGCCGTCGATTATTGCGGAAAAGTAGAACATTCATCATACAACACAGTTCGTTTTGACGCATCAGCGTTCAGTGACTAAGAACTCGACCAAGTTGGATTGTCTTTTCGGAATAACTCGTTTTTTGTCCTTTTGCGAGACGCATTAGTTCGGGTTTTGACTCCCTTTGAGCGCATCTCGGTTTTTAGACGTGGTACGAGCTATTCTTTTAGTCCAATCGTTCATTATTGACAATGACTCATTCCCTTTCATTCGCGTGGGTTCGTGTCTCGATTTTTGGATTACAACGGGATCTTTTGGATCTATCGAGAGACGTAACCACGTGTTTATTTAGTGATGAAATCACTTTTGGATTTTATTTTAGGGAACGGACTCATCGCGTAACGCGTTTGTTCTTAGCGTCGAGGATCCGTTTGCTCATTTTGGCTACGTGAAAAGACGGTGAGTCTTATTTTGAGCGCACGGTAATCTTTCGGCTAGCAACAATTCGTTGTTCCTCCCAATCCACGGGATATATCATCTTAGTGTGGTTATAGAAAATTAACGTTTCGTTGAATCGCCTACTTATTCGAAGCGAGGATACCACCGTTCTTTTTCATTCAGGCACGGGTTGAGCTAGCCCGCATATTGGGCCATATTTCTTGTAGTTTTGGTACGGTCGAAATGATCGAGTCGTTAGCCAAACCCACAGTCTCGTCCATATGGCATAATTATGCGGTTAAGCTCAATCCGGCTTCGTGATTTAAACAGGGTATATACTTGTTCGAGGCACGTATTCAACGGCATTGGTTCATTTTCTTTAACTACTCTCGGGATTGACATATATCGTAGATACAGAATGATTTTGGTCGTTTCATTTTCTTTTATTTTCTTTAGTCACTTTTGCGGACACGTCCAATTCTCTTAAGAACGACACGAGGCATAACGTAAAAGCTCGTCTTTTATTCGGAAGGGACGAGCTACGTGTGCGAAACTTTTCACGTTACAACAGGGTCGTTCGAAACAGAAATGTTCTTTGTTTTCGTTTCGTTATGATCTCGTTTCATCCCAATTTATTTAAAGAATGTGAATAACGGCTACTGTTAATATAGTCTTTTGAATCGAGATATAACTATCCTTAATACCAAATCGATTCATACTAATACGTGCTTACGTCATAACGCATTTCCTGAACATGTGCCTTCGTCGGGACACAGAAAGGGACAAGGCGGGCCGCACATGTTCATTCATACGAGATGACTAAGTCGTCTTTAGTTCGAATTGTTTCGATGTTTTGGGGTAGTTCATGCATCGGTTTAAGAGTATATATTAACATATCGTTTCATTTTCTTTACATATTTTAGGATTTAGACACGTATCATGGCGATTTGAAAACACGAACTGATTCATTTATCACATCAAAAATAGTAACGGGTAATCCTATGGCAACTTCTAAGGCTACTATATGCTGACACGGCTGAGCGCGGGACCTCACAGGAACGCACGAATTCGCCCACGATCCAAAGGATGGGGACCCTTCGGCGCCTTACTGTAAGGGGGAACTTACACTAGCCTCTTTCGAGCGACGAATGGACTCTCGCTAGAGGTTTCGCGGAAATTACCCAAAAGGTTTGCAATAATGCACATGAATGCATACGAAAAGAAATAATACGATCTGTCCCCGTTAAGGGCTTAATACACGCCTTCCGGAATCAAATTTCTCGCTTCCCCAGCAGAGTCGCCACTTGTTAGACGAGGTGCCGCGGCCTAATCTCCCGGGAGGATCGGGGGGTGGACAACCTCATGGCGACGTAAGCGGTGATTGGCACCGAAAGCAACCAATCGTGGAATCAAGCTGCTCGGCAGGACCGGAGCTCGGAGATATGGAAGAGTCGCCACCCACGAATGGGAAAATGAATACCGATCCCTTGCGGGAGACCGGTGTGGGTTCGGGAAACTTAGGTACGAGCCGAGAAGGCTAGCTCCTTTCCGGAGAAAGGCTACTAGGCACCCCGACATCGCCCGGTTATGAACCACCGGCCTCCTACTCAGCATGTTAGGCGATAACGGACTAATCGTATACTTCTTTAAGTTTAAAATTCATTTGAAACCCTTTTCTTTCTCTTTTTAGAAACCGTTTTGAGCATATATTATTGAAAAGCCACATCAGTAAAGAATCACCCATTTATGTTTATACATACACAGAGAGGGGGAAGAAAGAAGTGATTTATTTACACCCGTATTAAATGTGATGTTGTGTGTTCATTCTACATTAACTTATTTTCCCCAAAACGAGTTCATTTACATGGTTCGCACCTTAATCGCCGTTGGAACGATTTAGGTGCGTTTTAAAACCCCGTTTGATGAAATTTACCCGAATCGCCGTTGGAACGACTCGAGTATTTGAAAACGTTTGAGATAAAAAAAACTTTTAATGAGAAAACATGGTTTAAACATACAAGTCAATTTTATTTTGTACAAATTCTTTAAGAAAATGATTCAAAAATTCTATTATTCGCAAAGAAAACGATTTTAATTACAATGTTCACTTGATCCGTCGTTGGAACAGACTAAGGTTTTAAAACGTGGTGTTTTGTGAAACAATTTGAAATATTAACAAGAATGACCCTATTTATTTACATTAGAAATCTAAAAAAAACTCATTAGTTTAAATAATTCAATTGAAACTCTCTTTTTGTGATTTATTTTCCCCACTTATTTTAATGGACTCTTTACTAATTATAATTACCATAATAAACCCATTTAAACCACCATCCATACTCAAACAAAGTCCACTTGAAACATGGACCCATGATGAAGCCCAAAAGAATAAAGAAAGCAATTCTAACATATATATATATATATATATATATATATATATTTAAATCAAAAATAGAATATGAAAATAAAAGTTAATACAAAAGGAACTATATGTATATAAAAATAATAGGTACAATATATCTATACTTTGAAAATGTGAAAATAGTAAGTAAATCCTATAACTAAGAAAATAACATTTACCCAAAAATAATTTCATTCAATAATCAAGATAACCCAAATATCCCAAAACTATATATATGTATACATAACTAATATAGTTTTAAATATCAAAAATGACACATACTAATATTTATCCATTATTTCTCAAAATATCAAGTAACTAATATTCAAAACATAGCCTAAATCAATAAAAAGGAAATACATATATATATACTTATACTCATATTGTAAAATAGAAAAAAATGATATACAAATATTCTAAAATAAATATATATGCTAAAGTTCTAAAATAATTTAAAAAAACATATATTACGTAATTATACATATATATACTAAGGATCAAAAGCTTAAAAGTTAAGAAAAATGGACTGAAATGGCATTTTTTTACATTTTGGCAGATTTACCGACGGAAAATCCGTTGGTAAACAGCATTTAGTGACAGAATTGGTAAATTACAGCAGCACTCCTAAATGTTTCCAGATTTATTCAACAGCTTTAAATTAAATCTAATTCAATCGTTTTGGATTTCCGAACTACCAAAAATGGATCATAGTCGAAAACGGAAGTTCCTAAAACGACGTTTTTATTTTAAAACATTATCTGGAAATTTCTTTTAAATTAAAATGTTATAATTACAACGTTTTTGATACCCGAACTACCTTTTTATCGGATCACGGTTCGTATTGGGATATCAAAACGAGGTTTTTTATTTTAAAACAAAACCGAATTTTATTCAACACGAAACGAAAATTAAATAAATACGCTTAATTAAATAAAATGTGACAAAATAAATAAATGACTAAATGAATAAAAACTATAGTATATAAAAAAAGAAAATAAATAGGAGAAGAGAATAAATTAAATAAAATAAAGAGTCTAGTCCTCGGATAATACCTTGAATTCGGTATCTGACAGTCGAAGCCGATTGATTCCACGAACCGCGAGCTTCCGTTTTTTTATGAAAAATTTAGTAAAAATTGAACTTAGGGAATTTGGAGATTTTCAATTTTTAGGAAAAAAAATGTTTTCTCCTAAAAAAATCAACTTCTTCTCTCTAGAAAAAAAATATTCTAGTGTGAGAAGCTCTCCCTTCCTTCCCTCTTTTTTTGCATGGGGATTCGTGCCTTTTATAGGCAAACGGGTCCCCGGACCAATGGGCGACGCCCAAAAGAAATTGGGCGTCGCCCATTGGGGTTGGGCGGCCGCCCAACAAGAGTTGGGCGGCCGCCCAACAATGTTGGGCGGCCGCCCAACAATCGTTGGGCGATCGTCCAACGGCGTTAGGCGAGCGCCCAACCTCCGTCGGGCGTTCGCCCGACGTGGTTGGGCCCCCGCCCGACGACCCTCGGGGCGTGCCTCGAGCCATCGGGCGTGCGCACCCCGCGGCCGCCGAGCGCGCATCCCGCACCGCCGGACGCACACACGTCGCGACCGCCGAACGCGCGCTTTGCGCTACCGGGCACGTGCGCTCAGCGGCCCACGAGAGCGCGCCCCGTGCCACCGGACCCGGGCATTGCTCGAACGTCGAGAGCGTGCCACGCGCGGTGCGTCCGACGGACGCCGAGCGCACGTCCCGCGCCGCCGAGCGGGCGTTCGACCATTGTCGTTCGCGTGCCGGATGCCGCTAATTTTCCTTCGCTTATTATTCTTTATATATTTTTTGTTTTTCAAAACTTCCGGAATCAATCACTTCAACCGTCTTGTTTTCAGGTTTCGTCACAGGTCCTCCGACTCGGTGTCTACACTTGGTCATCCGGGTAAATGTAAATTTGAAAGAATCCGGAATAATCGTCTAGGAAACAGTAAAATGCATGACCAGCTATCCTTTCGATCATTTGATCAATGAAAGGTAGAGGAAACTGATCTTTCCTAGTTGCTTTGTTTAGGTTCATATAGTCTATACAAACCCTCCAACCGGTGGTGGTTCGTGTAGGTATCAGTTCACCTTCATCATTTCTTACAACAGTTATGCCTCCCTTTTTAGGTACACAATAGATTGGACTAACCCATTCACTATCCGAGATCGGATAAATGATTCCATTGTCTAAAAGTTTAGTAATCTCATTTTTGACTACTTCTTTCATGTTCGGATTTAAGCGTCTTTGCCTATCCGCTTTAGGTGGCTTATCCTCTTCTAAGTGAATTCTATGCATTACGATACTAGGATTAATTCCTTTTAAGTCTGAAATTTGCCATCCCATACTTCCTATCCTATTTCTAACAACTTCTTTCAATTTTTCTTCTTGATCATTTGTTAATTTGTTAGAAATAATTATAGGTAGAGAATCGCCTTCGCCTAAGAAAGCGTACCTCAAATGACTGGGTAACTCTTTAAGTTCTAATTTAGAGGGTGTTACAATTGAAGGCGGAACTGGTCCATCTTCTCGAATCAAAGGCTCTGGGTCCTTATCATCTAATTCCTCACCTATTATAGGTTCAATTATTTCTTCACTCTGAATTACATCATTGACACATTCCTCGACTAAATCAAGTTTCATACAAGCGAATTCCTCCATAGGGTATTTCATCGCTTTGTTCATATTAAACTCGATCTTATCTTCTCCTATCCTTAAAACTACCTTCCCTTCCGACACATCTACTAGAGCGCGTCCCGTGTTCATAAACGGTCTACTAAAAATTAAAGGGCAATTTACATCATATGCAAAGTCTAATATAACAAAATCGGTAGGAAAAATAAATTTATCGACTTTGACCAAAACATCTTCAATTATACCATATGTCCTCTTAGTGGTTTGATCCGCTAATTGCAAAACCATATTGGTACGTTTAATATCTTCTTCTAAACCTAACTTGTTAAAAATAGACAATGGCATTAAGTTTATACTTGCTCCTAAATCACAAAGACAACTTGGGAATTCAATATCTCCCAACTTACACGGAATAGTAAAACATCCGGGATCTTTGAGTTTAGTGGGAAAATTACTTGACACTATTGAACTACAGTCTTCAGTTAACGAAATGGATGAGATTCCTTCCCAACTGATTTTCTTTGAAATTAAATCTTTTAAAAACTTACCATAGTTAGGAATTTGTGTGATTGCATCCATAAATGTCAAATTGATGTGCAAATTTTTAAGTTTATCCAAAAACGTTAGAAGTTGTTTGTCATAGTCCTTATTTCGAACTTTGTGCGGAAAAGGTGGTTTGGGTACAAAAGTTTTGGTACTTGTATCAAATGGTGAACTATTTGTGTTTAAGATATCTTCTTTGGATTTTGATAAATCAGTTCCTGATAATGTTGCATCTTTGGGCATTTCAGGCTCTTGATAATTTTTCCCTGAACGAAGAGTGATAGCTTTCACCTGCTCTTTCGGATTTTCTTCCGTATGGCTGGGAAGACTTCCCTATTTTTGGGATGGAATTGATTTAGCAAGTTGACCAATTTGGATTTCCAAATTATGGATGCTAGATGAGTGGTTTTTAATAAGCTGATCGAATTTATTTTCGATCCGTTTAAAACCATCGTCGTGATTACTTATTTTTCCACTGATAGCATCTATAAACTTGTCGATTTTAGAAGATAAAGTGCTAATCGTATCTCTTGACTGATTTTGATAATTAGTGGTACGATTTTGATTAGCACTTGCACTATTGTTATTGTTATCTTTCCAGTTAAAGTTAGGATGATTCCTCCATCCAGAATTATAAGTATTAGAATAAGGATTATTAGTTTGGTTTTGCCCTTGGACAAAATTTACCTGTTCGATCTCACTCATATTTTCGTAATCCACATCCGTTTGGATTGGATTACCATTGGTATCGCGTGGTGCCATAAATTTGTCAATTTTGTGTGATAAAGCAGAAAATTGGGCTTGTAGCATCGCGACTGGATCAAGTTCAACTATACCTTTAACTGATGGTGTGGTTGAGGATGATGGTTTTGCTACCGGTATATGTCCACGTTCCGCGGGCCACATACTGCTGTTGATTACCATTTCCTCCAAAAGTTCTCTCGCTTGGGCTGATGTTTTCTTCATAAATAGCCCTCCCGACATAGCATCTAATGAACCCCTAGTTGTAGGATTTAGTCCATTGTAAAATGTTTGCATTAAAAGTTTAGCGGGTAATTGGTGGTGTGGGCATAAACGTTGAAGTTCTTTAAAACGTTCCCAAGTTTCATAAAGAGTCTCATTATCATTTTGAGAAAAAGATGTTAACTCTTTTATGACTCTTGCGGTTTTTGCTAAAGGAAAATATTTTGATAAAAATGCTTGGGCTAATTGTTCCCAAGTGGCAAAAGTTGCGGCTGGCATAGAAGTTAACCATTCTTTAGCTCTATCCTTCAAAGTGAAAGGAAAGAGGCGAAGTTTGATTGCTTCTGCAGTCACATCTGGGATTTTAAAAGTGTCACAAATTTCAAGGAAATTTGTTAAATGGGTGTTAGGATTTTCGTTAGGTAACCCGTAAAATGTTACATTATTTTGCAACATATTAAGCAAAGCTGGCTTAATTTCAAATTGGTTTGCGGTGATTCTAGGTCTAACGATACTATTGGTCACACCGGCCACACCTGGCCTAGCGTAATCCATAAGTGTTGGTGGGTCTGCCATTTTTTCTGGCTCGGTATATGTTTTTACTGGGGTCTTATTTTTGTTTTTCTTGTTTTTCTTGTTCTTCCTAATGGTTTTCTCAATTTCTGGGTCTATAGGGTCTGGTACAATGCCTGAACTTCGAGAACTGCGCATGAACCTGAAATCTTACACGAACCGAAACTACCTACAAAACAGAATTTGAAAAATAAATAAATTAGTAAATGAAAATTATTAAATTATAAAAGTTAAAATAAGTATGTTTAAACCTAGATTCGAAATAAAACACGAAAAATTTAAAATTTTGTCAAAAATTTTGGCGTTCCCCGGCAACGGCGCCAAAAACTTGTTGAGCGATTTCCGCAAGTGCACGGTATACGCTTGTAGTAATAAAAGATATCGAACCCACAGGGAACGCTTTTTAACTAAAACTTTATTTAATTCGGTTTTAATCACGTGTTTAGGTTTAACAAAAGAAATTCGTTTAATTGATTGAATTGGTTTTGGTAAATTAGGATTAGATAGAAGTATTATATCGAGTTTAGAGAACAGTTCCGTCTTAAGATTTTGATTACAATACAGATACTTCCGTAATTGGAATAAATAGTAGGTATAGAACTTATTTTCATAAAGCAAAGAAAGCAACTTTAACTTTGTAAAGATTATGGACATGTAATAATATAGCGATTTATTCAATTAAATGGCTTTGAACCGTAGAAATCTCTCTGGATCGGAGCAGATTTCTACCTTAATCAAACTAGTATTTTATGTCTGATAAGCCGCGATCAGCGATCATGTCATCCATAAAAACTAAATCTGTCAAGTGTTCAACAAAGTTCTTATATGAATAAGATGGAATAGAACGTTTTAATAAAAACACCAATTTATCATTTTGAAAATCATTTTGTCAGAACAATATCAAAATAACAACAGTAAGAATGTATTGAATAAATAGGTATATCATTAATGAAATGTGAATTTTCACAAGTTAACAGAGAAGCAGAAACTTGGATAGCATTGTAACGAAAACTTTGAGATCCGGGTTGTCAATCTTTCCCTCAAACTCCGTAGGTGCGTCAAACCTCATGCGCTTCAGCCGTCAATTCTTCTCGCTGGATCTTCGGAATAGAGACTGGTCAGTCCACTACCAGAATGAAAACTTATCTCTGATCAACCTTAGAAACTAAACTAATACTGTGTTTATAACTAATCTAATAACAACTTGTGTATAGCAAGTTTGCTTACACAGAATATGAAATCTAACTTTCTGATTCTTTTCTGAATCAGAAACTCAACATAATAACTTTCTTCTCTAATTTCTCTAACTTTTCCAACCTCCTCAATTTCTGAAATGGATCACTTATTTATAGTTGTTGAAGGGTTGTAAATGATGGGTCGTGTCCGCTGGTGAAGGGTCGCTTTTATCCAAACGAACAGACGCGTTTCTCGGATTAAAACATGTGAATTATATGCAGAATACTTCACTGTCGCGACTGAGATTCTGAAAATCTCAATCGCGACAGGGGGTACAGGGGCGAGTTGAAGATTTCGTTCTTCTTCCGTGATGCCTTTCGTAAGTCGCGACTGAGATTATGAAAATCTCAGTCGCGACAGAGAGTTATCTCCCTGTCTCTCGACTGCTTCTCGACCTCCTTGAGCGTTCTTCTGACTGATATGCATTCTCGGTACGTTTTTTAGGTTTTTCCTCCATTTTAGCTCCGTTTTAGCTCCGTTTTCGCTCCTATTTAGATTTAACCAAATAATTAAGTACCTTGCATCAAAGAAGTAAATAAAGACGTAAAAGTATTCCAAATGAATATAATTAGCACGATTTCAATGTAAATTTAATGTATATATATAGGGTATTTTAGGTATATTTTGGGCTTAACACTGTGGTATATAGACAGCGCATGCTCAAGGCACATGACTGGTGATGAAACTCAGTTCATCACACTAGAGCTTAAACGAGGAGGAAGTGTAAGCTTTGGAGACAATAAGAAAGGTAAGATAGTCGGCTCAGGTACTATCGGAGGTAACCCAACTATTGAGTCAGTCTCCTTAGTTAAAGGTCTCAAATACAATCTGTTGAGTGTAGCTCAGCTTTGCAAGAGCGGCAGAAAGGTTGTATTTTATGATACTAAGTGTCAAATACTCGAGGGAAAAACAAACGAATTGATTTTAACTGCCCCTCGTGTAGACAATGTATACATGTTTAGTTTAGAAAAACAGTTTTCTAAAAACATATGCTTAATGTCTAAAGAGGATAACTCCTGGCTATGGCATAGAAGACTTGGTCATGTAAGCATGGACCTTCTTGCCAAATTAGCTAGAAAGCAACTAGTTGAGGGATTGCCCAAACTTAAATTTGAAAAAGATCAATTGTGTAAAGCTTGTCAGCAAGGCAAACAAACTAAGAAATCATTTCAAAGTAAAAATATTGTCTCAACCAAGAGACCATTGGAATTACTACACTTGGATCTTTTCGGACCTATCCAGCCACTCAGCCTGGGAGGCAAGAAATTTTTCTTGGTCATTGTAGACGATTTCTCTCGGTACACTTGGATCATCTTGCTAAGTAGCAAGGATGAAACATTTGAGATGTTTACCACATTTATTAAAAAGCCTGAAATTGACAAAGACCTAAGAGTAGCTCATATTAAAAGCGACAATGGTGGAGAATTCAAAAACCAACAGTTTGATGAATTCTGTGAAACCAGTGGTATTGACCATAATTTCTCTGCTCCTAGAACACCTCAACAGAATGGGGTTGTTGAAAGAAAGAACAGAACAATTGTCGAAATTGCTAGAACCATGCTGAGTGAAAATAGGCTTCCAAAGTATTTCTGGGGTGAAGCTGTCCACACAGCATGCTATATTCTCAATAGGGCTTTAGTTAGACCTATTCTTAAGAAAACCCCATATGAACTTTGGAAAGGACGAAAGCCCAACATTGGCTACTTTCGTGCCTTTGGGTGTAAATGTTATATACTCAACACGAAAGACAATCTTGCAAAATTTGATGCCAAAGCTGACGAATCGATCTTTTTAGGGTACTCAACTAACAGCAAAGCATATAGGGTATATAATATGCGAACTCAGGTTGTAGAAGAGTCTATCCATGTTGAGTTGATGAAGCTGACCCTCCAGGAAAGTCAACCCAGCACACTGAAGATGAACCAAGCTCAGCTTCCGCTGATCAAAATGGAGCCTCTGAGTCATCAATACAAGGGCTGACCAAAGGTAAGCAAGAGATGGAAATAACCTTTGCTGACCAATCTATTCCTGTAGAGATTGTAGAAACACCTGTTCCAAACAACTCAACATTGCCCAAAGAAATAAAAATACCAAGAGGACATTCAGAAAAGTCCATTCTTGATGTTGTTGACAACAAGCTGATGACAAAAGATCAGCTTAGGAAGTTCCTCAGCAACGTTGCTTTTGTATCAGTACATGAACCAAAGAACTTTGCTGATGCTGAGCACGATGAATATTGGATCAATGCTATGCAAGAAGAGCTCGACCAATTCACAAGAAATGAGGTATGGGATTTAGTACCTAAGCCTAGAAATCAAAAGTCCATAGGAACTAAGTGGGTCTTTAGAAACAAACTAGATGAGCATGGAAATGTAGTCAGAAACAAGGCTCGACTTGTAGCTCAAGGCTATAGTCAGCAAGAGGGTATTGACTATGGTGAAACTTTTGCACCAGTTGCTAGGCTAGAAGCTATACGTATATTGTGTGCCTATGCCAGTTTTATGAACTTTAAATTATATCAAATGGATGTTAAAAGTGCATTTCTTAATGGATTTATAAACGAAGAGGTATATGTTAACCAACCTCCTGGGTTTGAAGATCCAAAATTCTCAAACCACGTTTATAAACTCAAGAAGGCCCTGTATGGCCTGAAGCAAGCTCCAAGAGCTTGGTATGAGAGGTTGACCAACTTCCTGCTGACCAGGAACTATGTCAGAGGAAAAGCTGACACAACCTTGTTCATTAAGAAAAAGGGTAAACATACCCTACTTGCACAAATATATGTAGATGATATAATCTTTGGTGCTACTGATGAATCTTTGTGCAAAGAATTTAGTAAACAGATGCAAACTGAGTTCGAAATGTCTATGATGGGAGAACTCAACTTCTTCCTTGGACTTTAAATCAAGCAAGGTAAGAACGGCATCTTTGTTAGTCAGTCTAAGTACACCAAAGAGATGTTAAAGAAATTTGATATGGAAGACTGCAAGCCCATATCAACCCCAATAGGTACTGATACTGTCCTATGCAAAGATGAGAAAAGTAAGTCAGTAGATAGCAAGTTATATCGAGGTATGATAGGCTCTTAACTTTATCTCATTGCTAGTAGACCTGATATCCAGTACTCAGTATGTTATTGTGCAAGATATCAAGCTGACCCTAGGGAATCTCACCTTATAGCTGTCAAAAGAATTTTTAGATATTTACAGAGCTCAGTTGATGCAGGTTTATGGTATCCAACCTCAAATGACTTCACAATCATTGGATATACTGATGCTAACTATGGACGAGATAATCTAGAATGTAAGAGTACTTCAAGAGGATGTCATTTCCTTGGAAGCTGTCTAGTATCTTGGTTCAGCAAGAAGCAGTCATCAGTTGCCTTATCTACAACTGAAGCTGAGTACGTTGCTGTTGGAAGCTGTGTTGCCCAAGTCTTATGGATTAAGCAACAACTTGAAGATTATGGAGTAAAAACCAAAACAATAGAGATCAAATGTGACAACAAGAGTGCCATTGATCTATCCAAGAATCCAATCCAACACAGCAGGATGAAGCATGTCAGCATAAGGCATCACTTCATCAGAGATCACGTACTAAAGGGTGAGATCAAGCTGACCTATGTACCAACAGATGAACAGCTTGCAGATATCTTCACCAAGCCCTTGGCTCGTGAACAATTCAACATACTAAGGGAAGCTATCGGTATGTCTAATCCTCTTCAATAACTCTATGTGAAAAATTGAATGTTGAGTGATTACCATGCTGAGTGAACTCCATATTAGTAACCACTGCATGCTGAGCTTAAAATGTAGAAAATCACCCTATGTTGAGTAGATGTACATGCTGAGTGATTATCTTATGCTATGTTACTAAGAGATAAGACATTCATCTACGTAGAACTAGGTACTCAGTATCAAAAACGCTTCGCATTCTAGCAAAACTGAGTTAAAGCCCATTTGCACCATTAAATGCTAACACGTGTAATAAATAGCACCTAGGATAACGTAAGCAATAATGGCAAAACCCATACGCCGAACGTGTCATAAATGACAGAATCTCTGTCGATTGAATAACCCAAGGAAAAACGGCTAGTTCAAAGCATAGGGTCGATTTAAATTCTTATAAATAGTGGAAGACTTCCCACTTAATCCTCTCTATGATTGAAACCTTTAGCATTCGAATCTCTCTCTCTCTCTAAATTCCAAAATTCTTCGAAAATTTCTGAGAAGAAAATGTCGAACCCTCAAAATGTCTCCGGTGGTGGTTCCGGCAGAAATCACTCCGATGAAAATCCCAAATCTCCTCCTCTGCTTGACCAAACTCTGAACAAAAACCCTCAAGCTGACCCAGTAAGCTCTTCAAAGAAGAAGGAGCCAACGAAGAACAAGTAGCCCAAGGAAAGGACTATGGTCAAGGTCCACAAGAACGTCAACAACCTTGAAGTTCTTAAATGTAGGTGGTTCTCTCCCAGCTTCATCACCGCTGAAAACCCCTTCTGTGAGTGGATTGAGAAGAATGAATGGGCAGGACTCTTCTCTCTTTCTGGGAAAACCTATCCTAGGTTAGTTAGGGAATTTTACTCCAATCTTCATGTTGACAAAGAAGATGCTGACTACTTGGAAACTTCTGTCAAGGGCCACAAGATAACAATCACCCCATCTTACTTAGCAACCTTGCTCAACCTGCCAGAAGAAGGGAAAGAGTTTAGAACAACCAAAGAAAATCTTGGTCATGTCAAAGAATTCTGCAAATCAAAGAATCACAAAGGAGAGATACCTAGCACCTGTATGGGGCAAAATTAGAAGATGGCTCATTACATATTGACCAACTTCATTTTCCCAAAGCTCAACTCAGTATCGTCGGCCTCCAACTTCGAGCAGTGCTTCATATGGCACATGCTGACCTACAACCCTCTCAATATGCCTGTGTTTCTGGTAGGTGCACTTCAACGAGGAGGTAAGAAACTCAGACTGGGCTCCCTAATCACTAAGATCCTCGAAGATCAGAAAATAGAAACAATCAATGAGACTCAGTGTTTGGGAACTGAAATTACAGCGGCTCTGTTGTTTTGGCTAGTATTCAACCAGCCTTTGAAGTCAAAGATGGACACTAAAGATGTTGAGGAAAATGAGGAAGAAAATGATGCTGAACAGGAGGCGGAACCTAATAAAGGAAAGAAAGTCCTTGCTGAGTCCGCTGAGTCACCGAAGACAAAGAAGAAGAGAAAAGCACTTGAAACGTGCTCAAAGGACATTGATGCTGTCCCGAAGAAGATGTGAGCTATGTCTAAGGGGAAGAAAGTTGATGTTGACCAAACTCAGGTCACACCTAAGCCAGCAGAGAAACGAAAAGGGCAAGTTGAGCCCGAAGAGGAGAGTGAAGAAACTCCAGATCAACCTCTGCAGAAGAAAAGAAGAAGTTCTGCTTTGAAAATTATTGAAGCTAACCCCCTCGACTGGGTTGTCACTCCCAAATCACACTTCGTCAATAGTCTTGGGATTGACCTTGAACAAACCCCTATTGGGCAAGAAGAGGAAGAACAGAGAAATGATGGCACTCAGCCTGATATTGCGGAAGAAGAGAATGCTGAGCAAACACAAACTGAGGAAAATGCTGAGTAAGAGGAGAATCCAAATATGGAACATCAAACAGTTGATGTTGAGCTCACCGAAAATGACATTTCAGAAGATGAAATCAAAATGCTGAGCTTAGGGAAAACTCCGCTTCTAACTCTAGTGAAGATATTCAAGCTGACCCTTGACCTCCTAAAGCTAAGACATTCAAAAGGCTAAAGAAGAAAGCCTACAAAGCACCTGTTATTGATCTGTTAGGTGATTCTCCGCTTCGAGACCCAATTACTGATCTATCTGACATCTAGTTCAGATACTTCTCCAATGATACCGAGTCTCCTCCTAAGGAACCTGCACAAAATCAAGCCTCTGTTTCTCATCCTGAGGAACAAGCCAAAACCTCTGAACATCCACATCCTGCTGAGCAAGAGCTCGAAGTACAAGTTGCTCAAGCTGGGGAGCAAACTATAGAACATCCTGCTCAACTTCCACATCATATTGAGCAGGTCAACATCTCTGTAAGTCCTTCACCTCAAATTCAGAATACACAGAATGTTGAACACTCAGTTCCTTATACTGAGCTACCACAAGGTCCAATAATTGACCAACCAAACCAAACTGACAAGGAGCCAACTCCACCACCATCAAGTTCAACTTCAATTCCTGCCTCTGAGTCCAATCCTGCTGGTCAATTTGCCTATCTGAGTGCTACTGAGTCCGGGCGTAGAATTATTGCATCTGCTCAGTCTCTTCTCTAGAATCTAAACACGTCTAATGCTGATGCTGCTGGGTCTGCCAATATTGAGTCCCCTCAAATTTCATCCATTACTCAACTTCTCAACGAGATTCGGGGTCTCAAAGATCTCATAAGTGTTATGACAACAGTTCAAACATAGCAACCCAAGCAAGACTCAATTGCCAAACTGACTGAACTACTGCTCATGATGGTAAACCACATGAATTCACTTGAAGGCAAAATCCAGAGTCTCTCTGAGGTAAATCCGGGGTATGCTACTTCTACTGAGCTTAAAGCCTCTTTTGCAAAGTTGACCACAGACCTGGCCCATATTCGATCTACGGTTCATCCTGAATATGCCACTTCTGCTGAGTTGAACCAATACTTCTCACAGTTGACCTCTGATCTGAACTGCACGCGTGAATTGATTTCCTCCACCTCTCAGTGTACCATTGATCAACTGAGTGAAGCTGTGCGTCTACTAAATGTAAACAAGGAAAAGATGGATGTTGACCCCGTCAATACTGATGCACTTCTGAGCTTTTCACAAGCCATCCTTCGATCAGTACGTTTCACCAATGCTCAACGTCAATTCTATGACTCAGCTGTGCTCAAAATGTACCACCAATCCTATGCCCAGCTAACTGAGTCCATCTCCTGGATCAGCAAATCTCATGAGTATCTCATCAGCATGCTGAGTGGCTCCCTATGGGTTCCTAGATCTATTCAAGATGATGGTGTTCCAGTTATTGATGGCCTGAGTGAAAGTACAAGGAGGTTGAAGCGTTATTCCAACGCCTTGTCTGCTACTGCTAGAAATGATACTTTCATTCCTCCTCCACCCGATGATGGCAAAACGGGGGAGAGAAGACAAGATGGAACTCAGCACGCAGGTGGTGCATCAGGCAGTAAAGAAAAAGGAAAAGACAAGTATCAAGCTGAGCATCAAGCTCAAGTTAACTTAAAGAAGAAAGAGTAGCTTAGTCGTACTTTAGGACTTAGCATGTACTTTGTGCTTGATATTTTGTGTGCTTAATGGGTTAATCTATGATAAAGAACCATTCTATCTGAATTGTCTGAATACCGTGTTTAATGATATGTGCTAAAAGCTGATCTATCAAAATTGAACAAACAAGTAAAAGTAAACATACTTAGTATACATTAAACACTAAAACAATTCGTGTATCAAACTGAGTATTTAACCATTTCTGAAAACTGACCTACACTCATCTAAATTAGATCTTGGAAGGTCTATAATTGAACTAAGTCAGTATAAGCAATGTCTTAAGTTTATTCGATTAAATCTTGGAAGGTTTAGAATTAAGTTAAGAAAATAAATGCAACACTTACGGGGGAGTAATTTCAGAAATATAAAAAGAAATTCAATCATGGGGAATTTCAAAACTGAGTTCCATAATTATGTGTTTTGCCAACATCAAAATGGGGGAGTTTGTTGAAACACCTTTCCACAAGATTTTGATTTGTCAAGATCATCCATGATTAAGAGACAATTAAATTTAAGTGCTTTGATTTAATTGTACTAATTTTTTTGTTCAATGTTGAGTATAAACTTAAATACAAAAAGATATAAAAAGTAAGACAGGACGAAGTCAGCATGAGATCAAAGAACAAGCTGAGTAGAATCGAACTCAGTATCAAAGAATAGAAGCCTGAAGTTCAACAAAGCTAAGTGGAATGGAACTCAGCATTAGAAGCCCACTCAAAAGTTGTCTTGCAAAACAAAACTGACCAAAAGAGAACTCAGCATAGGAGTTGACAACAAACAACAAAGTAGAAGCTAAGTAATCTTCAGGACAGCATGAGAGATCCGTTCACTAGAAAACAAGTTTTGCAAACCTTCTGCACCAATAATTGAATCCTCGGAATTACGCAAAAGACACATTCCGAGATGCATGGGTCAACAGATTATTGCTAAAAGACAACTGCCACAAAAAGACAACGTCTGTAGGAAGAAGACAAGTCTGACGTCTGAAGAAATCAGAGGATAGGATTGGCCTGTAAAACCTGAAGCTGACCAGAAGCTGTCTCCTAAAAGAGCCATTTTGGACTTAACGGCTAAATCATTTCAAATGATCCAACTCCAGATTTTCCTCTATATAAAGACAATCAAAATCCTTGGATCATTGTCGAAGTACAACAAGAAAAATACAAGAGAGAAAAATACAAGTTCAAAAGCACTCAAAAACAAGAAAGAGATCTTACACTCATTTTCTATTCCTGTGTAAATGCTAGATTGATTGTTTGTAATCATCTAAAGTGTTCTTCATTTGAAAAAGAACAAATTGTATCAATCGTGATATTGAGAGTGTTGTGCTGAGTGTTTGGTTGTAAACATTCAGTGGTAGAGAAATCTAAGTACTGGGTTGTGGTGCTTAGTAGGAGTTGAGTAGAAGAATAGAGGACGGTACTCTTGCATATTCAACTGCCTTGTAAATGGTTTGTGCTCTACCTTTAAAGAGCTCAGTATTGGATTCTAAAAGCCTGGAGGACTCTGGGGACTGGACGTAGGCGGAGAGGCCAAACCAGGATAAGTCGTACTGAGTAATTTCTAACTCTCTCAATATATATATATATATATATATATATATATATATATATATATATATATATATATATATGCGCATGTGTTCTCTGTTGAATTTACTCAGCATATAAATCATTTAAGCTGATACTGAGTAAATTAGAGTGCTGAGTTGGAAGCTGACCACAGAAAGTGTCAATTCCCAACTCACAAGTAAAATAGCCTTAGTCAAAATGTGACCAAAGCTGTCTTACATCAAGATCGGCCGTGCTGACCAAAAGCTGAGTTAACAAACTCATCAAAATTATCAAGTCAGTATAATTAAATTAGCAAAAAAGTTACATTAGTTCCTAACCCCCCCCCCCCCCTTGGAACTAATCACACGGGACCAACAGCAACATGTTACAACAGTTCTGTAACTATGCTAAAAGATAATTTGGGAGAGAAATCAAGATAGTTCGATCGGACAATGGTCCAGAATTCACTATGAAAGAGTTATACTCTAGTCATGGTATCATACACCAAACATCATGCCCTAAAACACCCCAATAAAATGGGAGAGTGGAGAGAAAACACTTAGGCAGAATGAACACTACTAGAGCACTTTTGCTCCAAAGTTTCATGCTTAAGAAGTTTTGGCCTGAAGAAGTAAACCATGCCATTTACCTAATCAATGGACTTCCCTCTTCACCCTTAAACAACCACACACCCTATGAGAAACTATATGGGAAACCAAGTAGTGTGAAGGACCTAAGGCTTTGATTGGATGGAAGGTTTTGATGGGTAATTAAAGGGAGGGTGGGGAAGGGTTAGTGGAAACCCTTGTTTAGAAGATTAAAAAATAGGAGGGTAAGGGTTTTGAAGGGTTAATGAAGGGTTTTAAAGGGTTCAAAATCAATAGGTTTTTAATTGATTTTCAACCCACCATATCGGTGGGTTTTGAAGGGTTTTGATGAACCCTTCCCTTTCTCCCAAATAAGGGTAAGGGTAATACCCTCTCCCCCCCTCCTTCCCCTTCCCTACCCTTCTCTACCCTCACTTTAATTACCCTTCAAAACCTCTCATCCAATCAAAGCCTTAGGTATAAGAATAAGCTCACAAATAGGGCAGTCAAATGCATTTTTTTATATAGTAATGGCATTAAGGGATACATATGTTACTAAATCTTAAAACTAACATCATTTTCTTTTCCAGGAACGTGAGATTCTTCGAAGAACACTTTCCCTTTTCTGATGACAATCAAACAACAGATACAACCTTTTGCAGTGAAGAGGAGTTGGACACACTACATGAGGCAATGATAGAAGAGGAGGATAAATATCTTGACACAACTAAGTAGGGCTAGACCGTAATAGCAAATACACTAGAAGAGGACATGGATCAGTCACAACCAGGGGAGACTATGCCAAACACACAACACAATAAAGCAAGAACAAGCATCTAGAAGATCTACTAGACCCAGAAATTCCCCTAAATACCTCAAAGACTACCATGTTGTCCTAACACAGGGACTTGCCCTAACTGTTGCCAATAATTCACCACACTCTTTAACCAAACACCTCTCCTATCAGAAATTACCCCCACATAAACAAGCATTTGCTATAAATATGACATGCCATACTGAACCTCAATTATACAAGCAAGCACAAATGGACCCAAATTGGCAGCAAAATATGAACCAGGAACTATTAGCCTTAGAATCAAACAATACATGGGAAATGACAACATTACCTGAAGGGAAGAGGCCAATCGGGTGTAGATGGATCTTCAAGATCAAATACAAGTTGGATGGAAGCATAGCAAGGTTCAAAGCCAGACTAGTTGCCAAAGGATACACCCAGCAAGAAGGAGTGGATTTCATGGCCACTTTTGCATTTGTGGAAAAATTTACTACTATTAGAACCTTATTGACAGTGGCAATTGTGAGACAATGGAACATACAAGAGTGGGACATAAACAATGTGTACTTACATAGGGAGCTTGATGAAGAGGAATATATGACACTACCACCTTGGATGCAAGGAACATCTCTAAACCAAGTTTGCCGATTGAGAAAGTCCCTCTATAGTCTCAAATAGGCAGGAAGACAGTGGAATGCGAAGTTGACATACACAATCAAAGACATAGAGTACATTCAATCTTCTATTGACCCATCTCTTTTCATTAAAAGACGCAAAAGATCTATCACGACCATGTTGGTATATGTTCACGATGTCATACTCACCGGCAACGATGATCGTGAGATTCATAACACCAAACAACGCCTAGAGACACTATTTAGTATCAAAGACCTAGGAGACATCAATTATTTCCTTGGTTTTAAATTCACAAGGCACACCACAAGACTTCACATGTCCCAGCGCAAGTACATCCTTGAGCTGCCTTAGGATACTCAATTTATTGATAGCAAACCAGCTTCATCCCTAGCCTTGCCAAATTAACAATGCCTATGCCTATAATCTCACGAACATAACAGCATATCGTTAGCTCATTGGAAAACTACTCTACCTAACGCACACCAGGCCCGAGCTCACTTATATTGTCAACCAGCTTTCCCAACATCTATACCAACCTACTTCAGATGATCAACATCATGCTCATAGAATACTTTGGTACCTCAAAGGCACCATAGGACTTGGATTGTTCTTTCCATTACGGAACAGCCTTCAACTCCAACCCTTCTCCGATTCTGACCGGGCCACATGCCCTAAAACTCGAAATTCAATCACTAGGTACATTGTTTTTCTGGGCATAGCAATTATCTCATGGAGATCGAGAAAGCAGCACATTGTGTCACGATCATCTATCGAGGTAGAGTATCGTGCTATGCCCCCCACCTCTTGTGAGCTCCATTGGCTCACAAATCTACTCAGCGACCGTGGTGTTCCATCCAATGCCTCTTCTTTGCTTTTATGTGACAATGTATCTACTCTACATATAGCGTAGAATCCCGTCTTTCACGAACACACTAAACACATTGACATCGATTGTCACGTGATTAGAGAAAGGGCTCAATCCGGAATGATTCGCCTCATGCCCATTGCATCTTCTCTTCAACTCGTTGATTTGTTCACCAAGGTTCAGCATGCTCCTCACTTGCGTTTCCTACTATCCAAACTCAGATTGATCAACTTGTATCAAGCCAAGTTTGCGGGAGGGTGATGGATTTGTATTGCAAATTGCTCCAACGGTAACTTGCAATCCACAATCACAATGGTATTCTCCCCTTATTAGAACGACGACGACGTTTTTTCCACCTCACTACATTGCCATCAATTCGCAATGTTTTTAATCACAACATACAACATCTAAGTTTGTCGTTTTGCTCTCCTCACTCATCCTCCATTTCTCTGTCTTCTGCTGGGAGATTGTAACCGTCGTGTTGCGCACCTTTTTTATCCGTACAACAAACTTTGTCTTTTGTATTCTCTTAGTTGTAATCATTTTCCTATCTTTCCTATATATATTCTGTGATGCCATCTTCTTTTAATCAATGAGCATCCAAAAATGAATTTGGATTAAATTTTTCCTCATTCCTCTCATTAAGTAACCAAATTTCATGACAGTGCAATGCATACCTCTCTTTGAAGAATGAATTCTAAATAAAATAACTTCACTAGTAGCTAGTTTATTTTTATTTTTATAAATGTCAAAAGGTTTCTATCAACATATATAATATAATATAATATAGAACCCTACTGATCCTGCTTGCCAATATTGCTAAAGATACACATGTCATGTTGATGTTCTTTGAGTTTTAGATACACAAATCTTTAAAATATATCTTATCATATCCTTCTTCTTAAATAACATTCTTTCTTTGTGCTACTAATTCTTAATTTCTTTAAATCATTATTAAGACAGTACTATCCATATTATGGAGGGTACTTCACTATTATTTATGATTTTTTTTGTACCAATTATTGGTGCTTCCATATTGTGCAATCCATCATGAAATGCAATAACCATAAATTATCTACATTTTTTCATTTATTTAAATGGCTCAAAATTATATAAGCTTATAGGTAGGGCAGCACAAAACTAACAAAAAAAAAAAAAAAAAATGAAACCCAACCCAAACTTAAAAATAGATTAATCAAAATCGATTATTTTTCATTTCAAAAACCGATGGTTCAATAAGACCAAAAAATTAACTAATTATTTATTGTGTATATACATAAAATTAATATAAACAAATATATAATATCCATACTTATAAAAAGTTGAAAATATTTAATAACTTCAAATTCATTTGTTTAAATGTCTTTTAAATTTAATTTTTGATATTTTTTTCACTATTTAAATAATTATATATTAATTTTAAAGTGGATAACTATAGATTAAAAAAATGTAAAAAAGTTAATGGTTAATTGATTGAAATATAAATTTATTGAAAATAGTAATAAATTAACTAATATATGGTTCAATATATGGTTAGTTGAATTTAATAAACTAAAAAATTACTAGTGAATTGGTTAATCCAACATATGCAACTCTATTTTTAAGTACTCTAAGTAAGTAGTGTGAGTCATCTCTATACACAACTTAAAAGTACATTATTTTGTTGCATCCAAGGCAATTAACTTCCCAATTATATAAAATACTATAAAATAAATAGAGGACTTACTCCAAAAGTTATGTTCAAGCAAAAAGCCTTCTAGATAATTTAAGTCTAGACGTTGAAAATTGAAAATGTGTTTCGACTTTTCCTGCTTAAGAAATCTGAATGTTTTTTTGAACCCCTATTCATTTTTAGCTACTTAGGGAGCGTCTAGGTCGCCTGGACATTTAAGCGGCAATCAGAACAAAAAACGTTTTTTTTTTTATTATTTATTTACTTTATTAGAATTCAACTTTGAACATTATCGCATAGTTTTTGACAAATTATGTTTATTTTTTATATATTTTTTTATTTAATTATAATTTTTACTTATTACATGAAATGAGTTTAACACTTCAAGGATTTAGTTTCATAGCCTTTTATATTTTAATTTTTTTTAGGGGTATAGCCTTTTGTTGAACAGTTCTGACTGTTAAGCAGTATAGTTTTATGTAACATTTAATTTTGTGTGCATAGTTCAATAATAAATAAATGTGGAATAATATGAATACCTTACCAAATAGAAGTTTAAAAGCTCAGATAAAATTACTTTGTTTCCAACAAATTTTGCAACTAGTTATGATTGGTAGAATTAGAGTGCGTTTAAAAACTTGAATTGGATATAAAATATTTGAATCCACATCTCACCTGAAATAAGGTTTAGACAGCCATTCACACATCTCACTTGCTTCATGTCATGCCATGATTAATTTAATAAGCAAGAGAAAGCTTGTCAGCACCCAAGTGATACTCACTCTATATATGATTTACGGAGGTAGACGTTAGGTCGCAAAATGTGATCCGATTGAAAAATTACGATAATCATATTTTCATAAATGCGATCACATTTATCTCATTGCGGCTCGCAATTGATCAAATGCGATCACATTTAGCTCATTGCGGCTCGCAATTGATCAAATGTGATCACAGTTATCTCATTTCGGCTCGTAGGTACTTTGATTGGACTGTCTTTTGCTTGCATAGACATTCACAAGTCATATAAGGTTGAATCAATACCTACACATGTGTAAATTCTCTCTTTTAACTTTTCAAATTTGATTTTTTTTTTCCCAAACCGGAACAACTTTGATTCACCACCAATGTACGTCATGGTATTTGCTACCTTTTTTCCAATGGTCATTCCACGATACCGTACAAATAATAATATCTATAGACGTATCTGTGAAAAATGTAGTTTGAAAATGAGTGAAAATAGGTGAAAATGTATAGGCGAATACAGTCTTTTCTTCATTTCTTCTCATCTAGGGTTTTCTTTTCCATTTTTGCATCTTTTCGTTTCTAGATATCTTTATTATTTTTTGTTTTTTGTTACAATCTTTTAGACTCTCAACTGATTTGTAATAGTCAAATACAATATTTTCTTCATTTCTTCTCATCTGGGTTTTTCTCCTCCATATTTGCATCTCTTCGTTTCTAGATTTCTTTATATCTTTTTTTTGTTACAGTCTTTTAAACCCTCAACTGATTTGTAATAGGCGAATGCAATCTTTTCTACATTTCTTCTCATATGGGTTTTTTTTCATTTCTTTTCATCTGAGTTTTTCTTCTCCATTTTTGCATCTCTTCGTTTCTAGATTTCTTTATGTCTCCCTACACTAGATATTTGTGCTCCAAATGCAAGAAAAAGAATCCATTCAAATACTACAAATTTTTGAAATTAAACTTATTTATAAAGAAAAATGGCATATATGATTATGCGTTTTACCCAGGAGGAGAAAGCAACACCAATGGTCTTCCTTTAAGCATAAGCATGAAGAAGCATTTGATACTGCCAAAACTAGAGGATCAAAAAAATTGTATTTTCATTTTTTATTCTTAGGCTTCTATGATATGGCAATTTCATTTGATACTGATAATTCGTGTGTCCTTTCTGTTCTAGATGACACTTGTGTCATACATTCACTACAAGAAATTTAGTCTTTTATGACGCACAAAAATTGTCATGAATATATGATTTTTTGTCACAATACATAATAGGTGATGAATATTTATCGTCATAGTGATCGTCACGGCAGGAGCGTGGTATTCTGTATATATGACGAATTGATGATTCACTAAACGCAGGGCTTGGCTAAGCTAAAGAACTGACTTACTTTTCTATAAAATCTATGACTCACTCGTGGAGAAAGAGAGGCTTACCATGTTCCATCAATAGCACCTAATATATTATTTTTACAATTAATTATATTTTTTAATTAAATATTTCGGTTAAAAATAATTTTAGATATAATTGCTATTTATTTTTGAACTAATTTAAATTGAATGATGAAATAATTAGATTAATTGTTTGGTGGAAAGAAATAATAGTTTATTTGAAGTGTGTAAGAGTTTTATAACAAGTATGACCTACATAGAAAAATGATACAAAATGAGTGTAATGGAGATGTGATTGAGTGTATTAGATTTTTTTTGAAAAAAAGTGGGGTTTTAGTGAAGTGAGGTAAAAAAAAGTGACACATGCATTGTGGATGCTCTAAGAAAGAGAGTTAGAGGTGGCAAAAGTACACATAGCCTAATTACACGACACACAATTTCAATATTAAGATTTAGTTTAGTAAATAACATATCATTTTCGATTTGGCACGTCATTTTTTAAAGTGGATTAAGGTTAACGTGTTAATCCGAAAATGATACAAATATTTAAAATTATTGTTATATTTTTTATATTTTTACATGTTATTTTTATTACAAATAATAAAATTATAATTACTACTTGTACATACGAACCAAACCTCCTATTACATATTTCTATAGATCTCTCTACCATCATATCATATTGCACTAGGATCAAGAGTTCAAGACTAACCTAATATGTACCACTTGCATTTCCCACCTTTTTTTAATAAAAAAAAAACCTTCCCACCTATTATTTTAAAACATTGAGAACTTGAAACTTTATTATTATTGTTTTTTAATTCGCGGAGAAGTTAGGTTATGCTAGTTTGAATCTTGTTTTTGTAGTTGTTTCCTTTTGTTGTTTTACTTTACTCCAAACCATAAAGTGTTTGGTTAGAATTAAAAAGTAAAACAACTATTTAAAAAAAAAAAATCAAGGTTATTAATGTTTGGAGGTATTTAAAAAATGACAGTGAACTTCATTTTGTTTTTATAAATTCGTTGTACTTTCATTTTTATTTCATTAAAGTCATTCCGATAAATGAAAATAAAAAATCACTTAAATATTAGTGTAGAAGCCATGTTGGAATGAGTATCTTTTACATTAGACATGACAACTACATATGGAAAAAAAATATATATACATTTTTTATTTACATAGCTCAATTGTTTGAATCTGCAACTGCCAGCCAAAAAAATGTACTTTTTAGTTTTTTTAGTTGTCATGCGGCACGTTGTTGTTATCATGTGATATATGTGGTTTCCATGTCACTATTCTAGTAATTTTTTCTGTTTAAATTGGTTAGAATGACGTTATTGAAATAAAAATAAAAATTTAATAACTTTATTGAAAGAAAATAAATTCAATTTGGAATTTTTGAAACAGAAACTAAATTTAGTGACCATTATAATCTAGCCTAACAACAGCAAAAAGTGTAAACAACAAAATAATAGCGAAACTAAACATATCCTGCACTTTGAACATGATGTTTCCTTCAGGAATCTCCTTCCTATCCTTCTTGACCGATTGGTATTCAATGCAGTTATACAAAAATAAGAGATCATTTGAAACTTTAGGCATCCAGTTGAAGTTGTGGGTCAAGTATAGGATCCAACAAATGTATTAAGCCTTTGTTTCCTATAACTTCTTACTTTTATGATGCAAACTAAATATGATGGAAAAGAAAGAGAACTTACACCGATGAGAAGTCTTTAACAAGCTCTGCATAAGTTGCCCAAAAACCTCCATTGAGGAAGAGGAAAGAAGAGAGTAAGAAAGGCATTTACTCAACCCTCTTAGTCTTTATCAATAATCTCTGTTATACACAGATAGATAAAACAAACATATTAATAGAAAAACAAAAGCTATAATTTAATATCAAATAATAAAGGGGAAAAGCATCTTCAAGCTGATAAGAAACGCCAAGGATAGATGACAGTAAAGAAGAAATAGATAGTTAAAAGGAAATGATGAACTAATATAATATAATCTCAATGAAACAGTGACTGATACATAAAGGATAAGAACACCACCAGTAATACTCTCCCCAGGGACCAGCCCCAAATCCCCTTCTCTCTAAAGGTGATTCCCAAAATAACTAAAAGCAAAACTACCCTCAACAGACAGCCTCACCTCTTATTTAACAGCTAATTGACACTAGCAGACAACACATACCTACAAGAATAACAGTCACCTATCCCCATACTACACGTGTCCCCCTTTCTTTCTCTTTCTTTCATAAACTCTCTAGACCCTGGGTTTAGCACTCCCTTTGATGCCATTGTTAACACAAGCCCTGATCTTTTTTACAGGAGTCTGAATTATATTCTTCACAGTTCGAAATAAGGTTTTTAGTCATAAAAAACTGATTTCAAACTGTTAAAATTGCAAGTTTGGAAAGCAAATGAAATAAACAACACTTTATTAACCGAGTTGTGTGTTCAAAGTTGACTTTCTAGGTCAACTTATGCAATTATAATTGATCAAGGACTCAATGTGTCAAATTGAAATATCAATAGCTTAATCAAACAATAATAAAGAAGATAAAGGGTTTTTTTCCAATAATAAACATACAAATGGTTAATGCAGCACATAAAATCCCAACAAGACGATCTACGATGCTTCATAGACTATTGCTTGATGAATCCTTGTAATGTGATGCTATTGTATGTTGAAATGGTACGTCGCACAATAAATGCACAAATTCGTAGAGGTTGCAAAGAATAGAATGACGAGTCGAGTAATATTCCAATTGTTGATCAAATGCCACATGAAGATGTGCGGATTACTTATAACTCTGATAACGACGACGTTGATAATGGGTGAGATATTTACAACGTTGTGTATGACGATGTTGGAGATACATTTGTACCTGAAACACAACCAGTTAATAAGGTTGGTATTGAATCAGGTTCACGAGCTGATCATGTTCAAACAAGTGCTCAAGCTGATCATGTTCAATCAAGTGCACGAGCTGTATATGACAATGTTGGAGATCCATTTGTACCTGAAACACAACCAGTTGATAAGGTTGGTATTCAATCAAGTGCACGAGCTAATCATGTTCAAACAAGTGCACGAGCTGATCATAGCTAAGCATGGTTCACATACATACAGTAAAAATTAGTCCATAAAATCATTATGTATATATAAACACTAATACATAACCTCAATACATATTTCGGCACATCTACCCCCATATATCGACACAAACATAATAGAGATAAAGTAGTAAATCACGTACCTTCTTCTGTTTCTCCTCTACCTTCTCTACCTTCTTCTTTCCCGTTTTAACCATTTCGCCACTTCACAAATAGTATTTACTGATCGCAAATAGACATTACCAATGGCAAGGAGGAAGAGAATGGGAAAAAATGGATAGTTACAAGGGTGTTATGAGTATTGTAAAAGGTTAAGAGTCTAATTATTTGGCAAGGAGGAAGAGAATGGGAAAAAATGGATAATTAGTAAGGATTGGCTAAGGGTGTTACTAAGGGCGTTTCGATCCCTGAGGAGGGATCCAACCCTCCACTCGCCATGTCTTAAAATGTGAATGAAACCCTTATTTGGTTAGGGCTCCACGATCACCGCACCAATTGATGACTAGTGGAGAATTTCCGATTAGCTTCCGTCCCTGTGGGGGCGTCGTTGGGTTCGACGGGGGGAAGCTCCGATGCCAAAGTCAGTATAAAGTATTGAAGAGTAAACTGAATTGACAAAGTAGGGTTTCTAGGATTGTGTGAATGTGTACCTTGATAGCTTGAAATGCAAGCTACATATAGTCATGAAGTTGTAACATTTAGTAACTAGAAAGTCTCCATTAATGCTTCATTAATGGCGGTTACTGGTTTCCTTTAAGTATGTCCGTTAGCTCATTAATAGCTCATTAATGGCCTTTATTGCGGAATCGGCTCAGCTGCTCCGCTGGCGGATCGATGGGTTATGGCGGATCTCCACATAGGTTTGACTACGGATCTCATGTGGCGGAGTCTTGGTGATCCGCCTGCCGGATCCCCTTGCTTGATACGCCATGGCATTCCGGTATCAGGTGATCAATACACGGCCGTTTTGGGCAAATATCTCCTTTGATCCTTTGGATAATATCCCAATGTTATCAGATAGCATGTGATGAAATATGCCTAAATATGTAAATGAATTTCACTAAGAGTCTAGTTTTGTAATTTCTCTTATTTTATTTGAATTAATTTGTAAAAATTCTACAATTTAAGAGCTAAATTGATACATAAAAATTGATTTTTACTAAATAACCTTGACAAATTAATCACATTACTTTTGTTCTGCTGCTGGCATCTGGACAATCTCAAACAGTACCCTTTCCCTATTTCACCAAAACACTCGCACTACTTCCCAAAGTTTCCAATTACGTGCTTTCTTCTCATTTGTCAACATAATGCGGAATTCGATATTTCTAACATTAATTTTGAGGATAAATGATTTTCAATATAGAAAACTATATAACACAAACAAACAAATCGCTGTTTATTTTAAAAGACATCTCCAGAAATTCAATAGGTGAAAAATTTACAACATTCAGGCGTACATTTATCACACAATAAAATCATTAAAAATGTATTTCTAAGAATAATGTTTTACTACAATACAACTCTAGAAATTTTTGGTGAGAATTTGCCGTGGATCTCAATAATTACATCTTCGCAGGGGGGGCAGAATCTCGGGACTTCTTTCTTCTTTCTGAATATCTACTATGGTTTCTCATGTATACTAAATGTAAATTGCTGATTAATTCAAAACTGTAGAATTCATATATGCAATAGCTGGAGAATGAATGTGTTAATACCTCAAGGAAAACATGGCAGGACTGCAGCACCATACCATGATCATGAGCATTAACAGATCAACTAGTTGATTTTGATTTGTAAACATCTTGTCTCCAGTTCTTTTATGGATAAGATTTGAAGGAATATCATACGCCATGATATGATTATCCATCTATCATGCCTAATAAGGATCATAGTCTTCGTAAGCTTTGTCACCGTCATAATCATAACCATATCCTTCTTCCACATTTTCATCATAAGTATCATTTTTATAGTCATATGCTTCAGCATCATCCTCATTTCCATTTTCATTCTCATTTGCTGGCTCCGTATCATCATTTTTGTTGTTTGTATGAGTGCTGTCATCATTGTCAGAGTGGGATTCAGTTCGCTGTTTCTTGGGATCATTCAAGCCCTGTAGAGGAAAACAGAATGAATTTCACATCATATGCATCTACATCCAAAATAATGCAACAAAATACAGCAGTTTCTTGTTTTCTAAGATTTACTAGATGTTTATTCTGAAATAATAAGTAAGTGGTGCAAGACATCTCTATTATGCTTCAAGAGGGCATTAAAATTACAAAGTTAGTTTTCCTTGTTATACAAAATGTGCCAAACAACTCACTACAAAGCCACAGCCAATACCAGTGAACCTGTAGGGCATTTGAAAAGCTACCCTAACTTTAGTTTGTTCATGTCCATATATACAAACCATTGACTGAACTCCACAAAGAGAGTGTAATTTAGCCTGCTTCTATATCTCTTTCACATGTTTTTATATATTCTTTTCCACAGTTACCAAAAAAAATATATTCTTTTCCACAAAACAGTCTACTTAAGTTAAAACTGCAGTTTGAATAGGATAATGTTCCTTCTAGCTGTGTGATAAATAGTTTTCTTCTCCAGTTACACAACAGCAAAAAGTAGCTTGACAATGGATTTAGTCAGCAAATGATCCTCAAATAATCAGTTCACCACACATGATGATACAATGAACGTGTAGATAAGACCTGGCAATTGTCGTGTTTCGTGTCAAAATCGTGTTATCTCATATTTATGTTCCATATGGTTTTATATGTTATAAATGTTAGAAAAATGACTTTCGTGTCAATCGTGTCGTGTCGGTCGGGTTGGCTCTGTTTTCGTGTTTTCGTGTCAGAAATTGCCACCCTCACTATTCCTTTGAAATGAATTGATAACACATAACGGAACTTTTTGAAAGTGCAACAACTTAATTTTAGCAATTAAATGTCAATTGAAGACTTCTTAAACAATACACATAAGAAGAAAGAAGTAAGTATGATGAAACATACAGGTTCCTCAAAGAGTTTCTCCAATACATCATAGTTGATCTTTGAGCTGAGTCGCTGCAGAACAGACCATATTGTGCTACTCAGAAATTGCCAATTCATAAAAAGTTTCACATGGGAATATAATGGAACTTATAACAAAATGAGTACATCACATTTACATATATACACAAATGCGTCGGAATTTGTGTGTGCATATAGAAATACATTATGTACACCATGAAATCAACAATATTCTACAAATACGTTCTTCCCTTAAGAATGATTAGCAGCTAATTATTTATTTCTTATATTTCCGGTGCATATTAAATCATCTATAAGAATTTCTCCTCATTTTTTTCACAATTGCTGAAAGTTTTATACATCAATTCCTGTTCCTTCTTTTGTAATATAATTTTTCTTGACATTACAATTCATTGAGAAAAGATATTTTTCTCCTAAACCAACATAAAAATCTCATGTACAGCACATTAATTGTATTCAAATCATATGATGAGAAGTGTTGAGCCAGAAATGCAATTGTATGATATCATCATCTCAAATGAATCTCTAATTTGTTTTTCACAGTCCAATTATATTATGCAAGAGAGGTTGCTATACCATAAAAAAAAAAAAAAAACAACTCTACTTAAGGGATAAAAGATGTACTGATGCAAATACAGATTGCAATAATTTTGCACTTGCATTTGGTATTTGTCACATATGTGCAAAAGAAGGATTAAAATAGCTCTTTGCCATCCTTAACTGTCATTCTGTTTCTGCATTAGTAATTACTGTTGTTTTTTCCTATTTAGTGAATTGTTGTATTTCCTATTCTTATTTAAGGTAGGTTAGAATTATTAGGGTGATTTAAGGCAGGTTGTATTTCCTATTCTTATTTAAGATAGGTTAGAATTATTAGTGCGACGAATTTGTTAGGCCAGCTGTACTTTCCTTGTGCCTTTTCCTATTTATGAGAATCGGCCAGTACTAATTGATTGTGCAATTGATAATGAAATCTTTCTTTCTTTCTTTCTTCTAACTTCTTCTCTCTACTCTCATTCTTTTTCTTCCTATTCTAAAATTCTAGATTTCCTTCCTCTGACCATGGAAGAATTTAACCAGCGAATGGAACTGTTCTGAGTAGACCTGGCAATTATCGTGTTCGAGTCGTGTTCGTGTCGTGTCATTTCGGGTTCGTGTCAAAAAGAGTAAACCCAAACCCAACCCAAAAACTTTCGTGTCAAAGTCGTGTTAACCTATTCGGGTTAGTGTCGATTTCGTATCGTGTTTTCGGGTTACATGTAATTTTGTTATGCGTATATATTAATAATAACTCTTAAAAATATAAGAAGATTTGGTACTGTTTTTAAACATTTTATATCATTTTTAGATTAGTATGCTAACAATAATTATCGAAAAGTTCGATAATATCATGTTAGAGGGTTATGTAATGTGTTTATAACAATTTAGGAAATTCAAATCAATATTTGCAATTAATAATTATAATTTTATTATCTTTATTAATAAAGTGACATAAAAAAAACATGAGAGAATATAACAATAATTTTCAATATCCGTGTCATTTCGTGTCGTTTTCGGGTTCACATATCAACACTAACCCAACCTAAAAATTAGCGTGTCAGTTTCGTGTCAACCCAAAAATGACCCATTACCTATTAAGCTCAACACTAACACTAAAAATCCGTGTCGTGTTCGTGTCGTGTAATCGGGTCGTGTGTCATTTTGCCACCTCTAGTTCTGAGAGCAGCAATAGAACTTTGATCAGCAATGGGAACTGCTTCGCAAGAAGCAAGAAGACTCTTGAAAAAATCCGCAAATCCTTCTCAAATTTGTCTCAATTGATTCTAGAAACTCAAGGAGTTTCAAATCCCTCTTTCTATTGCCTACCAGCTGTTTGATGTAATGCCTGAGAACAAAGAAGAGGAAACCTTGCAAACCACCCTCCAACTGTTTGATGAAATGCCACAAAAGAAAATAGAATTGGAAGGTCTCTATTTGCAAGGAAAACTGAAGATATGCTAGGGCAGCCTTCTGTCACATATGTGCGAAAGAAAAAGAATTAGAATAGCTTTTTTACCATCTTTAGTTGTTTTTTCCTATTTAGTGAATTGCTTGGCGCAACGGTAAACGTTGTTGTCGTGTGACCAGGAGGTCACGGGTTCGAGTCTTAGGAGCGGTCTCTTGCCAAATAAATTGGCAGGGGAAGGCTTGCCCAGGCTTGCCCCCAGTACACCCTTGTGGTGGGACCCCTCCCCGGACCCTCGCTCAGCGGGGACGCGTAGTGCGACCGGGCCGCCCCTTTTTAGTGAATTGCTATATTTCCTATTCTTATTTAAGGTAGGTTATATTTCCTATTCTTATTTAAGGTAAGTTAGAATGAATAGGGTGATTTAAGGTAAGTTAGAATTATCAGGGAAATGAATTTAGGAGGCTAGCTATACTTTCCTTTTCCTTTTTTCCTATTTAAGAGAATGAGTCTGTACTAATTCATTATGCAATTGATTAATGAAATCTTTTTTTCTTTCTTCTGAATTCTCTCTCTATTCTCTCTTTATCTCGATCTCTCTCTAACCTTCTCTCTTCTTTCTCTATTCTTCTCTTCTCCTAAGATCTTTTCTACCCTAATCTTACTGTCAGAAATCCCTAATCCTGACACCTTCTCTAAGGAAGCAGGTCACTGAAATTGTCAAGGAGGGTCTGTTTGAAGCTCTACAACTTCAAATGGAAAAGGTAAGCCCCTTCATTATCGAGTCTACTCTCAACCATGTCCCATCATTCCTTTAAATACTGAATCTCAATCGGTTAAGAGATCCTATTACCCCAGATCATTGCAAGCAACCCTTGGGCAAGACAAAGATTATAGGGAAGAATTGCAACCTAAACCACCATTAAAATCCCTAATAACCACTACACTTTGGATCCTAAACACCCGAAACAATCTGAAACCTAACCCGACTTTTAGATCTCCAATCACCCCTTAACATGATGAAAACTTTTGACAAAATAGTGATGTATAATCCTACATATTTATCATTTGTTGTATGTGGCATGAAAGTGTCAACAAAAGGTGTTACATATGAAGAAATCCCACATGATGTTGATATGTTGGGTATTGAAGTGAGGGCATTGGTGTATGTGAATTCTTCATAGGTTATGAAGCGTTCCTCATTTTACATTAAAGAAAAGAAGGGTGAGCAGAGGATAAGTATACATTTTATGAGTTGAATTCTCGAAATATCTCAAATGGTAGCTTAGAATGGGTGGGAAGGCCCTCGTGCGCAAGTATGTCTCAAAGACCTCCTAGTAGTTTCAAAGTGTTCATATTTTCTAAGCTTAAGCCAGGGGGAGATGGTGGTTTTGTGTGTGTCTATAAAAAGTCTATGAAGAGCACAAAGAACCTAAATAAAAGGCTTGAAGTTGCTATCAAACCTCTTGGTAAAAGAGGGATACTGGGACATACAGAAGTGGATGTTTTGGGCATGATGGAGCATACAAATTTTGTTAAATTAGCTTGCTATTATTGCTGATTGATGTCTGGTCAGGAATCTCAAAACTCACCCCAAGATGAGCGAGGTATTTCAAATGATGAATCACATTGTAGATGCATCGTCGAAAACGGCAAGTCGTATGCACATAATTGATGTTGGATTCAAACTTTTGTTGAGATATCATGCAACGTTGCTGTTGGAGGGGATAATCAGTGGTTCAATGGAGGACAAGTTGAGGTTAATGACGATAGTGGGCATGAAATTGGGGGATCCTCTAGGATTGCACTTGCTATTACTGCACGTGTTGATTTAATGGTTCTTGGAGTTTAGGTTTTTCTAGACGACCGAGGGAAAGGGGCAGCTATGTAAGAGTTATTGAGTCTTCCCTTTGATAAGCTGAGAAAGGAAGGCTATGAGTTAAGCCATTCGAGTTCTACCAGATTTTCCAGCAGATGCAGCAAGAGAAATGTTGAGTTTCTGCTAGCCTTTACATGGGTGCTAGCCTTTACATGGGTTCGAGATGATGTAGACTGCAATGATGGGAAAAAGAGAAGTGTTCGCGGGTTTGGAATGAGCTATTCATCCTATGAAAATGCAAATATTGGTGATAGCCTGACACAAGTTGTTTTGCTGAAAATGATGGGGAGTAATGAAGCTACATTTGGGAATGTGCTCAAGCCTAATGGTGGTATTTCAATGGTTGCTAAGCCTTCTGCTAACATTAAAAAGGAAGCTATTGAAAACATGAAGTATCTTCATATTGCTAACATAGAAACACTCACATTCTATCCACTTGTGCTACTTGATGCAAAGTTTTGCTTATCTGATATTTTATCAGATAGTTGGTGTTAAGCAAACAGATGTGGTAGCTTACCAACCATACGCATTAGAAAGAATGAAATTCCTATGGAGTGTTGATGCTCACAAGTATGGCTCACTAAGGATGGTTTGTTTCCGTCAGAGCCCTCTCACGTTCAACATTCTTGGGGACAAGAATGCTCTAAAGGGGAAGTATTGTCACATATGTGCAAAAGAAGGATTAAAATAGCTCTTTACCATCCTTACCTGTCATTCTGTTTATTACTGTTGTTTTTTCCTATTTAGTGAATTGTTGTATTTGCCTTGGCGCAACGGTAAACGTTGTTGTCGTGTGACCAAGAGGTCACGGGTTCGAGTCTTAGGAGCGGCCTCTTGCCAAATAAATTGGTAGGGAAAGGCTTGCTCCCAGTACACCCTTGTGGTGGAACCCCTCCCCGGACCCTCGCTCAGTGGGGACGCGTAGTGCACCGGGCCGCCCTTTTAGTGAATTGTTGTATTTCCTATTCTTATAGGAGACACGTTAGACTTATTAGGATGATAGGCCAGCTGTCGTTGTAGTGATTGATTATGCAATTGATTAATAAAATCTCTTTCTTTCTTCTAAATTCTTCACTTTCTCATTCTTTTTCTTCCTATTCTAAAATTCTATTTAATTAGAATTGCCAAAATCCTGATCATATTAAATTTTGGGAGAAATACAAAAATAAACCTTCAAAAATAAACCAATTTGCAAAGACAATCCACGTGGTTTAAAAGTTTGCAAACGGTCTCACTAATTCCTTCAAAAATTGTTGCCGTGACTGTTTACCCCAAAATGAGCGATGTGGAGCACAGAGGTATTGTTTGGCCGAAAAATTGACTCACATATCTTTTAACCGCAAAATTCACAAAGTAGAGACCCCTTTTAAACCACAATGATTGTCTTTGCAAATCGACCCAACCACAAAGTTTATTTTTGTGATTTTCCCTTAAATTTTCTCACCAAGCTTTTCTACTCTGGAAATTTCAATTCCACATTGCAAGCCAATGATATGACCCAAAGCAAACTTATATATAAAATCCATGCAAATACCTTCTTCGTCAACATTTGGCGGGCAGCTTCTGAAGCAGACTGTGGAGGAACCGCGTTTTTTGCTTCTGCAGCTCGTTTCTGCTGCTTTTCCTGTAAATTATGTTTCACCCAGAGTTTTTCAAATTAAAAAATTGAGCCAAACCATAAAGCAACACAATCAAAAAGACTATAGACAATGAATCACTGTACATCAAAAGTAGATATATTTGTGCACAGCAAAGTTCTCTATTCAGACCCAAAAACAAATAAAATCTACAGTGATGGTGAAAAGCCATTACAAATTCATAGGATTTTCAAATTGAAGTTATACATATGATGTTCCAAGCATATATCAACAAATAAACATAAGAATAGGTTCTGAGAGACCAAAAATGTGTCAATGTATACAATTATTAATAGTGGGAGAGATTCAGAGTTCTGACACTCCTATTTCACATCCCTACCAACACATAGCATTGTTCTGTTACAGAAGCATAGGGGAAACGGAATTTCAGTGATATTCTATGAATACTGTGTTCATCACAAAAGGAATATCTGCCCATTAAACAGGGGTTAAATGGGTCATTGGTCACTGAACTTACATGGTTGTCTTAAAATGGTCACTCAACTTCAGTTTGTCTAAATAAAATCACTCAACTTTGAGTTTTATCTCAATTAGGTCACTAGCAATTTCAGTGATTAAAAAACATCGGGACAATGACATAGGTGACATGTCAGCATGAGTCAACTAAGATCTCTGACCGACATATGACATCCACTTATGCGCCACCTGACTATCAATTGTCTGTTATTTTTATGAAAAAAACAAAACTTATTTTTTTTCATAAAAAATAACCGACACGTGGTTGTCACGGTTCGTTTCAGTTTGAAATCCAAGTTGACTCATGTTGACGTGTCGACTGTGTGATTATTTCGATGCCTTTTAAGCACTGAAATCGGGGGAGTGACCTAATTGAGACAAAACTAAAAGTTGAGTGATTTTATTGAGACAAATTGAAGTTGAGTGACCATTTTGAGACAACCATATAAGTTCAGTGACCAACGGTGCATTTAACTCCATTAAACAGCTTGGAGAAAACTTATTTTTCAGGGACGAATTATAAGAGACTTAGCAGTATAAGTATGCAAGAAAGTTAAAAAAAGTAAGCAAATGCCTATCACTTGTCACAATGTTCAAAAAATGGATGTTTTGTCTTCTGTATATTCTGCATCTAGTTTTCAAAGAATATTCTTTAGCTTATTTTAAGCTGGAACAATATCTTTCTGAGTGCTATCAAGTATTCTTTTGCTATATTTTATTAGACCAAAGCCTTGTCCTCCTACAATGTCAATTTTCTTCTTTTGTTTATTTTTTTATTTCACTAAATATTTTGCTCATGTACAAAGGAAAAACTTGCCACTAAATATATTTCACTAAAATCATATAAAATAACTTCCCAGAAACCATTATCAGCCAGAAAAGAAATTGAATGAGTCTCTTCCGTAACTTAGAATAATCAATTAAAATTCCTTCAGCACTTACCTTATCTGGACAAAAAGATGATACTTTCAAGAGATGGTCATTATGTAATTTACAAGAAATTGCAGGTTTCCGATGATAAGAATATCACTCAAATAGAATACTTGGTAAGCCTATTAGTATGTAAAAACATGGTCAGACTTTCTAAAACACATATAGTACTTCCATAGCTATGGAAAGAAAACATCAAACTGGAACAGCTCAAAATCATCTACAATTCATTAACAAAATGAACACACATATTCAACAAGGGAAAACAGGGTTTTGCAGTTTTGTCAACATTTCATATATGCCAGAAATTTTTCTATGCATCACAGGCCCAACCAAAACAAGTGAATAAGTAGAAATTCCTATGTTAAAGGACTACTTGTTTACCTTTTTTTCTTTTGCAAAAGCTTTTGCTAAAGCTGCTTTAAGCTCTTTTGCATTCTGCATGTCCTCTGGGCGACCCTTGAAATCTGCCTCCCAAGCTGCTAATTTAGCTGCCTCAAAAGCTTCTTTAGCTGCCTGTTCCTGCAAACAGTCACCATATAGCAGAGCAGCAGATTAGTTAGAAGATAAATTTATTGATGGAAACAATGATATCACAACAAGCAAACAATAACAAAACAATCAGGATAACCATACATTCTCTAAGTCAGATAATGAGGAAACCCAAAATTTAACAAGACAAACGATTTTGTATCATTGTTTTCAGAGACAATATAAAAAGTGAATATGATTCAACCCCACAAATGTGTTTCTAAAAGACAGGATAACAAAATGGAGAACGTGTGTAGAAGCAGTGTTTTAAAAATCGGCTGGTGGCCACCTAGGCGGGGATTTTTAGAACACCGTCCCGATTTTCTCAAGTAAGTCGGCATAAGTCGGTTTACCGATTTTTGTCTGTCTAGACGGCTCCAGGCGGCCCCTGGCAGTCGCTTTTTAAAAATTGGCCATTTAATTTTATGTCAATTTTTTCAATTTTAACTAAAAAAACTACCTAAAACTATCAAATGTTATTTTTAAGGATATTAATGTTATTTTGTTGGCATATTTTTTATTGTTTAAGGACATTAATGTAACAAATATTAAAATAAATATGTTTTTCTATTTTAAATATTTTATATTATTATTTTTACATAGTATAATTCATATTTTATTGTATTTATATAATAATTTATTTATTAAAAATTATAAAAATATAAATCCGATTAATCCTCGACTAATTGCCGATTAATCCCCGAGGGCCTGTTCGTCCGACTAACGCCTAGCGTTTTTTACAACCTTGTGTAGAAGGCAATCCAATACAAGTTGGTATTCATGCATATGTGAAATGTCTGGCAAAAGTTTAGGACAAGAAGAAACTACAGTGTGAAATTGAAAAGTTTGACTACTTGAGCTGAATGAGAAAGCTGATCGATTTGACTACCTCAAGATACTCGCGATTCATTTCTTCCCAAATGATTTTTTTGTACTGTGCCTCCTCCTCATTGTGAAGATAACCATCAACCTAGAACACATCCCAATTTGTTAAGGACTACATACTGTAAACACATAATATGATGCAAGACACGCTTCAATTAACAAATTAATGTGACATTTGAAGTCGATTGTGCAAATAGAAGACTACCAGCTTCAGTAGCATCAAAATAGGCTAGTTTGAAAATAAAGCCAAGACAATTCTTTTTTATCAAAAACTAAACATAAGTCGATTGTGAATATTGTCTTTATTCAATTACTATGCATCCATCTTCCTGGGAGTGAGAGAGAGAAGGAAAACACTCTCTTGTAAGAGCACTAAGGTGGCCTAAATTTCTTGAAAAAAGCTCTCAACATTTTGTAACTCAATAGCAGAAATTAGGTTTTGCTGGGCAAAATAAAACTGAATGTTCAAAGAGGTTTTCCGAATTACAATATTTCATCAGAATCTACAACCTATATAACCGAGTATGGATGCTCAAAAAACAAATACATAGCCAACTGGTTAGGAATAAAGATGAAGAAACAAGTTCCTAAAAGAGCCACATGATTGATGTGCAGAAACTTCAAAATTCATAAGTGTCCCGATACTTTCTGACTTCTCACAGCTATTGTATTTGGTAACAGCAAGATTGCATGCAGAATTTGATATGAACTGTACGTGTGCTTAAGATTGTTTGACATAAATGCATTACACAACTTTTTCAAGCAATTGACTAGAAAGGACCACAAAATTCGCTAGTAAATACAATAAATCAATGCCTTTAGCAATCTTTGTAACAATACATGACTAGAAACTTGTAATTTGCATTTAACAAAGAAAGTCATGAAAAAAACGAACAGTCAAAAGATTAATGACAAGAAATAAGACCAAATTGAAACAATATTTAGCAATTCACCTCCGCGTCATCAATATCAGAAAAGTTGTCTGATTCATCAAGATCTTTAGAACCCATATTATCATCTCCATGCAATTTAGCATAACCGCCATCATCGGTAGGCAATTGCTGAGGGGCTTCCCCTAAAGCATTAGAGAGATAAGCATAAAAATATCTGAACATTGTATTTCCAGCCACAAACGTCTTCACAAGGGACAAAACAGAGACTAACCAAGACTATCTGGCTCTGTATATTGTGTTCTTTTATCTCTGCACTCATCCTGCTCTTCCACAATGGATAAAAAAATTCAACAATATATATATATTATATATATTAGGAAATAAAAAAACTCACTAAAATTATTTTCACTTTAAAATTGTGTGATCTATAAGTTAGAAGCAGAAAACCTGAAATACTTCTACTATGTGTTAATCAATTGATACAGATATAAAAGTGCAGATTAAGTAAGTATATTAAACGAACTTCACAAATATAAAAACAAACTAAACATTTGCTGATTAGCATTTTCATAGCAAAAGATTTTCATAATCTTGATTTGCACCCGCGCGCAGTTGAGAAATGAGAAAGAAATAAAGAATTTTTGAAAGGAAAAATGGATGGACAAACACCTACCCAACAAGTTGTGGAAACACAATATGTTCCTAGTATAAGCTACCTTAGGTTATGTCAAAGGAAAGCACAATAGGCTCTTAACGATGATTGGAACTTCAAAATACTTAATACTAGAGATTCATTTGAGAAGACTCTTTAAAAGCAGGTTATGGAAAAAGAAACTAGAAACATGTATAACATATTTGTATCAGGGGCCTGCCTAAGGCCTCAAAGACTAAAACCCCGAAGTTTACAACTCAACAAGAAGGACCTTCATATGCTTGAATGTTAAAGTGCATAACAAACATTGCAGAAGTCAAACTAAAAAAAGAAAAAAGAAAAAAACAGAAGCTCATGAAAATTCTAAATGCCTATTAACATCACTAGTTGGGATAGTTCAGCACTGAGAAATAAAACTTCTATTAACACCCTCATTGAAATCACATTATTCGAGTACTTTTGTTTAGGCAAATGTTTTCAGAAAGCAAATTCTGAATGACAACAGTCATATTCTAAATAAGCAAGAAGAGACGGGCAAGAGTTTCAGATCACTGGAGGTAGCAATTATAAACTTGAGTTGGAAGAAAAATAGTTAGCTAAGTATAGAAAAACATGAATACTTAACAAAGTATGAAACCAACCAAGGAGAGAGATAAACTTGGATCCTCTAAAGATGAACTTTCCTTTCTTTGCTTCTCAGCACGTTGGAAAGCCGGAGGATCTGACCCCCCCTCAAATCCTATGAACTGCAGCAAAGCAGAAACAATAATTGCCACGTTAAAACTTGAGCGCAAGTTAGATAGGAAAAAAGGATATATAACAATATCGAAAATGCTCACATATGCATAACAATCTTTACAAAGTCCATAGGCATGAGGGATTCTACTAGTACCCTTGTGCTGACAAAGCAACTCTCTTGAGTTTGGTGCTTTAGATACATAATCTGCTCGATCCGTTGAACTTTCTTTAAGCTCCTCTGCCTTTAAATTCAGTTCCTCAATCTAATTCCAAGGAAAAAAATAAACAACTTCTGATATTCACAGCACAAAATATTGTAGAAAGCAAGATCAGATCAAAAGATAACACAGCCTAAAGCAGTTTGGTTCACTTTCTATTGTCATTTAAAGGCTACCAGATCACTCAGGATAGTACTACTACTAACCAATATTTCAATAATAAATGCAACTTTAAAAAAAATATATATATCTTCTACCCCCAAGCTTGGCTTTGAAAGATATTAGTTCTTGCTAACCTCTAATCTACATGAAGGCTAATGATAGAGAATATGCTAACAGGAATAAAGGATAATTTAGAAAATTGGGGGTCACATGGTTTGGGTTTTTATGGGAGTTAGTTACAGGAGAGGAAGGGCTTTAGTTGGTACATATACAGCTGTAGAGAGAGAGAGAATCTTCCTGCGGGATTGAGTTTAGTCACAATCAATTTATCTTTTTTATTTGCTTTAATTTGTGGTGTAATAGCTCTTCGAGTTCTTTAATAAAATAGTCAATTTGACTATATATATTTGGTAGTTTCAATCTATTTCTCTATACTTGTTTCATGTTTCTATCATTTGGCTCCATTGGTCCCCGTAATTGATGAGCAGGCTTACCGGAGCCTATACTTCCTTTCTGCATTGGTGGTGAGACAAAAACCAGTGACCAGAAAATATCCAAAACCAATCTGCTCCCTAGGGCAGATCAAACAGAGACTAGAGAAAAATCACTGGAAAAAAATGAAACACTGCTCACTAGGGCAGGCTCTGATACCATGTAAAACACAAAGAAAATACATGGGATACCATGTAATCTGAAAGACTACATGCATATATTTAACTTAAGAGGAATACACATATATATACAAGACATTCCTAAAATCAATCTTTAATTTAAGGAAACAGAGCCCTACTAGCCACCCTATAGCTGTCTTGTAGCAGCCTATAGTTGGCAAGCATGCTTACATTTATTACAATGGGAAGAAAGGATAATTTGGGAATTGGGGACACATGGTTTGGGTTCTTGTGAGAGTTAATTACGGGAGAGAAAGGGCTTTAGTTGGTCTGTGTGTGTGTGTGTGTGTGTGTGTGTGTACACACACACAGATATAGTTGTAGCCTGTAGAGATAGAAGGAAAAGGTATTGGAGAATTACTTTGTTTAGCTTAGGCTATGCTCAATGAGTGGAAAGGGAAGAATATATTGTCTGTTGGATTGAGTTGGGGCTCAATCATTTTATCTTTGTCATTTGCGGTGTAATAGCTCTTTGACTTCTTTAATCAAATAGTCAAATTTTACTATATCTGTTTGGTAGTTTCAATCTATTTCTTTACTTGTTTCTTGTTTCTATCAGCTAACACACTACGATTTTACCTCAAAAACGGACTCCATGAGGCCTTACACCTACTTCAAAAGATCATTGGTTCTTTATAATTGACTTTATCTCATCCATTTGGACATATGATTGGGTACTAGATAGAATTTTCTTCCAAAAACAAAGTCAGCAAGTGTTAACTAACCATAAACTATGAAGAAATATATTCAGAAAATATGTTAAAGGCTACATACAAACTTTAAGCTGTGTAGCCAAATCCAACTCCTGTTCTTTCAGAGTCTACCTAATGACTAAAGGTTTGCATTTTCACACAATTAATGGGACTAACTAGAGTCCTTAACAGGCACAATATAATAGTAAACTGAAACTCAGGGGCCAAGCTAATTTTTGAAATCAGAAGACAAAATAACTGAGCCAACAACAAGGAATAATGTATTAATGACCCATCTGTTTTAGGTCTTGATGTTCATTAGCAGTGCTACAAGACTACTTGAAGTCAAAGACACAAAGCGGCTCCATAAACCATGAGGCAGCAAAGGGAAATGGGACTATTGACAATGTAATAACCTTAATTGGGGTATACATATATGTATGCTAAACGATACAAGTCATCTTAAATTTCCTTTGATAAAAAAAATAAAAAAGCAAACTTGTCAGCAGAAGAATAGAAGTTAAAACCAGTAAACTTGTCAGCAGAAGAATAAAAGTTCAAACCAGTGAATTCAAAGATTTATGCAGTTAACAACTCTAGAATCCTTTTTAATATGTAGCCATGTATGCTACCTAACCTAATAGAAACATATCACAATACCATTGGATATACTATGATTACACAGCTCCACTGAACTGCTAAAAGATCAACATAGAAGGGCCATGCCAATAAATTTAATAGCGTGTTTTTGCATGCATGTTGGAGATTAATGTGAGAAGAAGGGAGAAAAAGAGGTTTGTTCTGCTTTTTATGAAGGTAAAAGGTTTCAGCATTTGTGCTCAACCAGACATATCAAGCAAGCATTACAATCTTATAGACCTACTAATTTAAGATGTATTTCACAATATTGACTGATCTAAAAAATCACACGTAAGGAGAAGCCCAACAAGCTTCAAGGAACATACCGTTAAGCTCCCTGATTCTGTATTCTCAAATTCAACCAAACGCTTTGATAATGTTGCTTCACAAACATGCACCATTTTTAACTGTACAAAAATTATTTTATCAATGCTTGGTATGAATGAACTCAAATAGTCTTAAAAGAGCTCCAGCAAGAAAAAAGAAAATAACTGACTCCTATATTAAAGTTCACATATTGATTTACAGATGTAAAATCTACCCCCAAAGAATGGACAAAAGCATATTATGGACTAAAAATGCATAAAATTAATAAAGGTTGAGTTTTGATGCTTTACCTAAGATAGGTCATCCTAAAATGACTGACCCCTCTAACAGAGTTCATGATAAAAAAAAAATATATAAGCTTGCCAGCAAGATAACTGGTGTTACATGGCTAACAAATACAACTTTAATTTTTTGGGCCCATCAAATCAAATAAACAGTCAGAAATGCATGAAACAGTGTAAATTATACATAAGATAATATCAGCCCAATCACAAATCAGTCTGACTTCCACCGGTATCAATTTACATGCAGCAGTTAGGCAGGCAGTTAATTGTTTGATGCTTCACAAGGACCAGATTAACAGGAGTACCACCGCATTGTCAGGCCAAAGAATCAGATCATGCATTTAATTCTATATATAGACTTAAGTATCACACGCTATCAAACATGGAAGCCTAACTTACAATATCTGATTTAGAGCAATTGAGTCCATGTGAAAGTGCAGATATATACAATGCCGCACCCCATAATCCACTGGGCCTTCTTCCAGTCTGGATGCAGTTTTATATCACCATCAGAAAATATTATACAAAATGGAAGTTCAGAAATAGACATCATCTAAATGCAACAATATTAAAGTGATAATAATAACAATAAAGCACCTGCATCCAATCACGATTCATGCTTGCTATAATGGTTAGTGCGGCATCGGAAATATCCTTATTCTTCCCTCCTGATAAACCTACAAAGAATTAAAATGTTACAGTGTTCGGAGGTCCAAAAGCAAATTTTTCCCTTAGCAGGTGCTAATCAAAGTATAAATCTCAGTAGTTCTGTTTGGTTTTAATATATACAAGAGCTAAATCATCCATACAATTTACCATCACAAGAATTTGTTACAAATGAACCAGATTTCACAATATAATTTACATATCAGAATGAGACAGCCACATGCATGTGAGAACATAAGTGACAATGAAATATGCTGACAAAAGTAAGAGTTTTCATATGGAAGGAATAAAATGCCAAGACCATTAATTAGGCTTATCAAAGGTAAAAGTGTCTGTCTACGCAATAGTCCTCCATAAATATCTATTAGAAAAAAGAGTGCAAAAAAATCAAACTATTGCCTCAAGTCTGCGATTATATATTGCAGTGATCAAATCTTACTTAACCAGATAGGAATTTTAAGAGTGATTTAATGGATATTTAACTAGATGCAAAAATTAAGATCACAAAAAAAGTAGGTTTGTTTTGGCAATAGAGCAGGAATGAAGTTGTTTTCGGTTTGATAACATCTTTGAACTTTTCAGAGCTTAAAAAAAGTTGACCAGCAGATGAATAGCATATTAGATGTGCTTTGCACAGTTAACTTTCCCTTCAACTTATTGTTTAACTTGGGAGAATATACTATCCCCAATGAAATAACTCTCTTCCTGCTACTCTGAATAAAATTAATTATCTGGTCGAAAAGAAAATACTATATATAGAGGAAGAAAACCCTGAATGACTGCTTCTGTACCTCAGAACCTACTCCATTAAACGCAACAAATAATCATAGTGGCAAGAATAAAAATTAGTGCCATCCAAATTTTAATACCAATTCAACTCACCAAACAGCATCAAGTGGAATACTTACTAGCTGTATATTTATGGATAAAAATTGATGGATCAAGAAGTTTTTGACAAATGGGATGCTCCGTAAGATTCAGAACTTTGCAGAGCTGTAAAAATACGGCACCAAGCACATAACTGCAAAAGTTTTCAAGAGTCCAGCAAGACATCAATAATGTAAAAGCAAGAGCAGAATCAAGATCAACACTTGTTCTACGTTTAGTAGGGAGGACAGAAAAGGAAAAATATAAGAAGACCTGCATATGTTCAAATACATAATGCATCCACCATGTATCTTGACATATACATACGTCCTGATGCATTTTTTTATTTCCATCCTCTCACACAAAATAGGCTAAATTCTGCGTTTAAGAGATACAAGCAACTCACATATTGATCCTCAAGTAATTTGAAAAATCAATGAGAAGATATGGTTTCCTATTCTCCCTGAAAACAGAAAGACGTGTACCATTGTAACATACCAACACAAATGATTTCAAGCACAAGTACACATGAAGAGAACATAAATAATCAACTTAAGGGCAAAACAACTCTTTTAGCTTCAAAAGAAAATATATTGTAAAGCTAGAAATTATGGGATTGTCAATTCCAACTTCCAAGAAACAGATTGAAATTCTAGAACCATTAGGTAAATGACAATTGCACCTCTTTTGACCCTCAACAAGGTGATTCTTTGGACAACATGGCTTTTGAGGCCGAACACCATGAACGGGCAAAAGCTTTATATTCATTAGCCAAACTTAGATAGGAATTGACAGCAGACATCTGTGGCAAGTATAATTAAGATTTGTCGGAAAAACTTTATTGGGCTACTGGAAAATAGTTCACATTCTCCACACAATGATGCTAATTTGATAATAATAATAAAAAAAAAAGGCATTTTCCTGCAGAAACAACTGAAATACAAAATGTAGCTGACAGAATCCCACAATAGAATGTGATGATGTCCAATTGATACTTACCGACATGCAATATAAAGACAAGTAGCCTGTACTAGCTCCGTCCTACGCCCCCTAGTGAAATTTTTCTCAACTGCTATCTGTATATACCAGGTAAAAAAAATTCAACAAGTTGATCTAAGCATAGTATCTAACTGCAAGACTTAAGTGCAAGGAATATACTCTGTAATAGACCATAGCTTGGTCGACCATGGCGAGATTTTCCCCCATGCCCAAGCCACTTTTTATATTTACCAAGTCCTCATAAGCTGCATCATAAAAGAAAATTAAAAAGACAACCTCCATACTCATGGTTTCCCATGCTGTGATCAACTATGAATAAAAAATGCAACACTTTAAGCAACTTTTCCTGTCAATAAGACAGCAACTTGATGGTTATTCTTGAAAACCAACAATCTAAAATAAAAATTAGGATATTCTTCGGGATTTTTTCCCAATGGATATAAAAATTAGGAAATTATGGCAGTTTCTCAGGCAGGCAACTGTATTTTGTTTCTTTTATCTAATGACCTTTCAAGGGGTAGAGGTTAAGTTCCTTTTCATAAAAAAAAAATACAGAAATCTGAGGTTATCTCAAATGATCTTCAACTATTAGCAATCGTAAGTACCAAAAGCAGAAAATTTGTAGAAGAATAGACCCAATTTAGATTGGAGTCTTTTCACCAATCAACTCATAACTCGATCATGGATTTTGGACAATACAAATTGGTGTCAGAGCCAAACGTTATGGGTGACCTTCACGGATTACAGAAACAATTGGAGGCTGTCATGGCCATGTATCGGGAGGATAGGGCGAGAGGTCCGGATGCACAGATCCTGGAGACCAAGGCAACCACAGTGTCAATCAGGGTAGAAGAGATCAGGAACTAGGGAGGATAGAATTCCAGACCAAAATACAGTGGGTCCTCGATATCTCAGATCAAATTTTCCAAATTACAAGGCGGTTGTGACCCTCAAAAGATCTTGAAAAGAGTGTGGATTTTTATTGGAAGAGGATGAATTTTGATATTCAAGCTTTTGTCCGTCGTTGCAACATTTGTCAAAGTCATAAGCTTGAGCATCTTCATCCCAATGGAGTCCCACAACCACTTGAAATTCCTCATCCAATTTGATTAGACATTTCAATGGATTCACTGGCAGCTTGCTCCCTTCTCATGGTAAATCTGTTCTCCTTGTGGTGGTTGATCGACTTTCTAAATATGCCCATTTATTCCCTATCTCACCTATAGACTGTGGTCACTGTGGCTGAAGTCTTCTTTGACAATATTTTCAAGCTTCACAGGATGCCTGAAACTGTTGTGTCAGATACGCTTTTTGGACTGAGTTTTCAAATCACAAAGGGTGTGAAACTGTATTTTTCCTCTGCCTACCATCCTCAAAGTGATGGTCAAACTGAAGTGGTGAACCGCACCATTAAAATGTATCTAAGGTGTTTTACAAGTGACAGGCCAAACAAATGGTTGAATTGGCTTTCATAGGCAGAATTCTGTTGCAATACTAACTTCCATACATCCCTTCATGCTACCCCATTTGAGATTGTGTATGGTAGGGCTCCTCCTTGGCTATTTATTATCCTAATTCATCTTGTTTGGAAGCCATGGATTTTGCACTTAAAGATAGAGGTGCTATCTTATCTGATCTCCCGGGACAGATTACATTCTGCCCAATAAAGGATGAAGACGGCTTATGATAGATGCCATTGTGATTTGAAATTTAAGGTTGGTGAATTCGGTTCTTCTTAAACTTCAACCTTATTGACAGCTTTCTCTCCGCGCTCATGCTAATCGGATATGTTCTAATTTTTATGGGTCGTTTAACATTTTGACACGCATTGGCTCTGTTTCTTACAAATTGGATCTGCCATCTGATTCCCATATTCATTCTGTTTTTCACACTTCTTATTTGAAGAAATATCATGGTGAAGCAGTTGTTGTTCCATCACCTTCTCTTCCTTCCACCAACAATTGTGTGCTCAGTCCCTTCCCACACGCAATTATGGATCATCAGACTGTCCATGGTGTTGATCGTGTTCTAGACCATTGAGAAGGTATTTGTCTAGCTGATGCTTCTTGGGAAGATGTCATTCATATGCAGTACCCTTCTTTTCCTCTAGAGAGCAAGCTCAAAATCGAGGAGGGGAGTAATGTATACACCCAAAACCCAAACCTCTTCAAGAGGCTGGAAAGAAGACGCTCGAGTTGCTAAGGAGGAGCTGCTAGGAGCAAATCTTGCTACAGATGGAAGGCATACTAAGTTTTATGGGCCGTTTAACATTTTGGCAGGCATTGGCTCTGTTTCTTACAAATTGGATCTGCCATCTGATTCCCACATTCATTCTGTTTTTCACATTTCTTATTTGAAGAAATATCATGGTGAAGCAGTTGTTGTTCCATCACCTTCTCTTCCTTCCACCAACAATTGTGCGCTCAGTCCCTTGCCGCACGCAATTATGGATCATCAGACTGTTAATGTGTTCTAGACAATTGAGAAGGTATATGTCATTCATATGATGTACCCTTCTTTTCCTCTAGAGAGCAAGCTCAAAATCAAGGAGGGAGCAATGTATACACCCAAAACCCAAACCTTTTCAAGAAGCTGGAAAAAAGATGCTCGAGTTGCTAAGGAGGAGCTGCTAGGAGCAGATCTTGCTACGGATGGAAGACTTTCTATAACACTGCATTATAAAATTTCCTTTCTTGAGAGTGACTTTTTTCCAGGACTGGGCAAAGAAGGTTGAGTTGTCTCCGGTTATACAGTCTTTTCACTCATGGAGGCAAGAAACTGAAAACTTCCTAGACCTAAGGCTATTATTTATTTAACTCTTCTTTGTGTGTGAGGCATATGGTTTGTTTTAAATGTGTATTGTTTTATGCAATTAGTTATTTGGCAGTTTCTTAGGCAGGCAGTTGTATTTTGTTTCTTTTATCTAATGAAGTTTCAAAGGAGATGGGTTAAGTTCCTTTTCATCAAAAAAAGTGCATAGTTATGAGGTTATCTATAACTATCCTCAACTATTAGCAATCACAGGTACCAAAAGCAGAAAACTAAAAAAGAATAGGCATAATTTAGATTTGAGACCTCTCCCCAATCGACCCATAACTCGATCACAAAGTTTGGGCCATAACATGTTCCTCCCAAAAGTTAAATGAGACTTAATATTAACTCCCATAATAGAAACGAGAGATTGAACGGAACAAATACCTTTTTCATATAACCTTTGACGTGAAAAGTCTTCACTTCCAACACTCCTCACTAATTTTCCTGACAGCTGGCTCTGCAAATAGACAGAGATGACATGACTGTCTGGAGAAGGAATATCGATATAAGAATAAAAAACCGATCAATAAAAAACATTTTCAGTTGAATATATTAGGAAAGGAGAAATTGGTTACTTCCTAACAGACAGGGACGGATCTACAATGAGGGCAATGGGAGACTTGACCCTACTGAATTTTAGAAATTTTTGGACCCCCCATACATATTTGCCCCATTGATTCCGGCCAAAATCAAATTATGCAGCTTTCCGTCAAGCACAGTCTGCCAAGAGGTTGAAGGTGAACTGCATCTGCGATTTGAACTCCTTTTTCTTCTTTCAAGACTAAAACGAGATCACCTTTATTTTAGAAGCATGTGAGTAGTGTTAAAATAAAACCTAACTTAACAACTAACATAAAACATAACCTTGACTCAAACAGAATCTGCGACTCAAATCCCAGCAGTAATCCCTCAAAGCTCAATCCCTCTCTCTGATGCAATTCAAATCACCCCGTTCTTGTCGTTCGTCTCTAGAATTTTTCTCTTCTGGTATTCAATTTTATTTCTCTGATCTTAAGGTTTTGCTATTCTTCTGGTCTTAAGGTATTTAATTTTAGTTTTCTTGTTACTTTTGTAATTTTCCTCTTATGGTCATAAGGTGTCGCTATCTTTCATTTGTGTTATTTTACTGCAAGTTATGATCCAGCTTTTAAATTATATGGAATTGACGATAAAAGCCAATTATGAACTGGATTTAGAAGATTTCTTTGGAAAGTATGAACATAAGATTTCTTTGAAAAGTATGAACATATTAATCGGAAAAAAAAAACAGAAATAAAAGGAAAAAGAAGAAGAAATAAGAAAACATCTAAGATAAAAGCCAATAATGAACTTGATTGTCCTAGACTCACTGACATTAATTTCGTAAAGCAGTTGAATATTAATAGTAATATGGAGATTCCATCTCCACTTGCTTTTGCTACATATCCTTTTTTCACCAAAATATGCAACGACAATGGTTGGTTATGTGAGGTTTTCTTTGTTACCAAAATATGCAATGAATAGTGTTTTTTCACAACTAATAAATCATTACAGTTTACCAAGTGTTCTAATCAGACAATAATTAATACAATTCTGCTTAGTATAAGTAATTTCAAATTGTTTATATAGAAGTATATATGATATATGAAAAAGATTGGTCTGCATATTAATGACATTTCTAGATAATAATTTCAGATAGTTGATAATAAGTTCGTTTTTGGTTCACCTGCGTACATTAAGATGAAGGTTCTGACATTTGCTATTTAGCTTATGAAGTTTCCATACTCTTTTCGAGTGATGAGTTATCTCACCTACACATTAACTGATTGGTGAAAGGTATTGCTTTGAGGCATTTAATTTCATTCTAAAATAATTATCACCAACTTTTCTTACTGTTCTTTTTTTTATGTTGGCATATATATTAAATTATAGAATTAGTTATAGAACTAAGTTTTTTTTACTCTCTGGTGCAGTGTGGAGATAAACATAATGTTCAGTTATGGAGAAATTTCTCATTAAAAAAGGACAATCACCCGAAAATAACAATTGCTAAAAGATGTTGATGCAAGAGAGGAGTCAAGTTGAAAATTTATTATTTTATATATATAATTTGCCCTCACAAGTTGAAAATCTTAGATCCATCCCTGCTAACAGAAATGATTTTTTACAGAACAAGGATTTTCCCTTAAGGCAGCATATTAGTTTGCACTAAATCAAATTTATTTATTTATTTATTGGCTGCTTCCACTAGTTGGTTTGTGGTTCATCTACCACATACTAGCTAATTAACGTTAAATTATCAACCAAACTCTTCACTCCATGGAAAAAAAAAATAACAGTTATGTACTATATGTAACTAGACGTGTTTCGCTTTTGCTTTGAAAAAACAAGCAGCTCCTTAAACACTAAGCCCTTGTTTGGGAGGAGGTTAATGAGAGTAAATGGGAGTAATGGAAGGTTAAGTATTAAGTTAACCTTGTTTGGGAGTTATTTTTTGAGAGTAAATGGAGGTTAATGGGGTTAAATGTTTACTTCCTCTAACCTCCATTAACCTCATTAACCTCCATTTACTCTCAAAAAATAACTCTCAAAATTACTGGAGGTTAGAGTTTGGAGGTTAGAGGATGTAAACATTTAACCTCCATTTACTCTCAAAAAATAACTCCCAAACAAGGTTAACTTAATACTTAACCTTCCATTACTCTCATTTACTCTCATTAACCTCCTCTCAAACAAGGGCTTAGATGAAATTTATTCAATCAAACAAGATGAGAGAACATAGAAGCTCAGAAAGAGTAGAAGCAGTATATATATATATATAGCAATTATTTTATCTCAAGCATGATAATGCGATTATCTGCCCATGGTCAAAGCCACCTAAACAGTACTGTGAATTAGCTTGAACAATAAACATATGGCGCAAAGGAATAGCGTACCTGTCCCGAAGAATTTTTCACAAATGTGGCTTCAGTTGAATAATTATCAAATTTCAGAACTTTACCGCACCTGCCACAGGATCTGCAATGAACAATACGTAAGTTCCAGGGGAGTTCAAGAAAAAGAGGAGGTGCATTTCCATAGCTACAATCAAGCAATGCAGTTTAATGACTCGACAAAAAAATATATACTTACAAGAGGCCATCACCGTCGCGAATTCCCGGAACATCTCTTGCACATGCTTTACAAAACACCATCTCCTAAAAAGGGAAAATACCACAAATTCAACACATTAATAGTAAGAAAACTAAAATAGAATTCGTAATTAAAGAAAACAAAGGAAAAGAAATAAAAACTCAAACCTTGTAGAAGCAAAACTCAAAAGCTTCAGATTGATTCCCGTTCCAGCTGTTTTCTGAGCAATCAAGGAGAAAAAATTGCTCGACGCTAGGACGTCCGAGAATAAAAAGAAGTTGGCATAGAAATTGGAATTAGGAGATAGTGTAGTGAGTAATTGAAGAGTACCAAATAACTAACAAAGTTAATGGAGGGAGTGGTTGATCAAACATCTAGGGTTGGGTAGTTTACGGAGAAATAGAAAAGAACAATATCGAGTACAAACAGATGCATGGTGAGCTCGATGATATTACTGGTTGATTACTGTGTATAATACGTAGAATTGACCGTATCTAATAACCATCTAGAACGAAAAAGGGAGCGAAAAACCAAAACGTGATAACAAAATGAGGAAATTACATGAAAATTCACTTATATGTTTAATTTTATAATTAATGCATGTGATATTTTACTAATTAATGGTCTAAGTCGTCTAAAATGTTACAATATCAGTCCTTAGTTTCTTTCTCTTTTTTCCATATTTGTCTTTCCTAATAGTTTCCTAATATATGAGGCAATTAATAAATATAGTGTTTTTTTTCCGTTTTATTAATGTTTCAATAGATTAGTTAGATGTAGTAAAAAAAAGAACTTGATAGGTTATTTGTTCCAAATAAACAATTTGATAGGTTATTTATTCGAAATAAACAAATTGAAGAGATTAGTTGTTACATTTTGAAGTTCATGGTTCAATTGCAATTTTTAAACAACTTGAAAGGATTGAAAATATATTATACCATTATTAATTTATTATAATAGTTTTATCGAAAATCCGTTTTTTATTTTAACTTTGTCAAATTTTATTACTTAATTGAAAGAATTTTTTTAAATGATACTTTATAAATTTATGTTTACCGTTTTTTTTTCTTCTCCTCCTTAGATCATCAGAACTTGGGGATGCCACACATAGGATAGATTACAATAAAAAGTTACAACTCATTAGGAGTCATTGTTAATTCAAAATTTTATGGATAAAAAAAAGATATTAATTAATAATAAGAGGGTTGATATTGTAATTTGATAGATAAAACAAAAGCAAAAGTTGTTGCTTTACCAAGTATCAAACGTGCAGAGTAGTATTCAATTTCTTGAAGTTGGCTTTCTGATGTTCAATTTCCCTCTCTTTATGTGGATAAGTGCAAATTTTAATTGATTTTTTGGTTGTTACCAAAAAAAAATAACAAACCGAAATAAATCAGATGTGCTTTAATGATTGGTTGTTACCAATTTGAGTTTGGTAACAACCAAATTACACTCATTAGTCATGCTCTTAATTTCTTTGTCTTTTTTTCCATATTTGACTTTTCTAATAGTTTCCTAACATGTAAAACAATTAATAAATATGGTGTTTTTTCCTACCAAAAAAAATAAATATGGTGTTTTTTTAAAGTAATAAATATGGTATTAGATTTACATATTTAAGGCAGTATATTTAATCAACTAAAACTGATATTCATCCTTTAAAAAAACTGACATTCATAAATATTAATATAAATCTTTAGCCAAAATTCTAACTATCCCTAATAAAATTATCGACAACATGGGTTCCGGTCGGATCCTAAGTTATCAACAGTAACACGCGCTAACTTGCAAAGGAAATTAAAACTACTCTTTTTAGGAAAAATTACTAAATATGTCACTTGTTAACAAATAAACATGTACAAATGTTATTATTTAATTGTACAAGTGTTATTATTGAATTGAATGAATGTATTTCAGCGGAAGTATAGTGTAATTTCTCTCTAATATATATTTATTAAGGTTCTTAAAACTAACAAAATATAATTTGACTAGAATAGAGTTGCAGATTTGCATTGAGCTTTCAGCGCAACGCATGAATGAAGGATTGAAGAAGAGAGTTAGATTTGAAACGATAAAAGATGTACTTAAAGTTTATAAGTAACCTCCGTATTTATACACATTATTTCTTCTTCTTTTTATGAGCAATTTATCTTTCATGGAAAGGATGAAAAAAAATCATTACCACACGAGCATAGTTTAAGTAGTACATTTCTAGTTTCAGATGTGGGTAAAACATTAAAACAAAAGCAAAATCATTCATTTTCTAACCAATAAAAATTTGTCTTCGACCTTATTTTTTATTTTTTATTTTCCATTTTGATCTCATATTATGCAATTTTTTATTTTCCATTTTGATCTCGTATTGTGCTTCAAGAGCTTTACATAATACATGAATGGCGTATATATTTCTTTCTAACTAATCATGTTTTGAATCTTTTATTTTAGTCATAAAGTTTTGAAATTTGACTAAATATGTAGCTTTCATTTTAGTTAATTTTGATGATATTGATGTTTCTTATTTGTAATTTTGAGGATATTGATGTTATGCAAGCCGACGAGTTAGAAAAGGAGGCGACTTGTTTGTCTCACTTGCACATTATTAATTAGGTGTTGGGTTAGGGTTATAACTATCTATTTATACCTGGTACATGAGTCTTAACTCCAACAACCTATATAACTCTAAACCGATAAATTTCCTTTACGAATAGATAATATTTGACCATATCGAATATTCTTACCAATTAAGATAAAACTTAAAGATCTTATAATAACAAGATGGACCTAATAATTTGTTAAGTACAAATGCATAAACATTGTAATTATTTACCCTACTTTTCATGTGCACATATTAGATGGATACTATCAAACAACTCGTTGGGATTGGGAAGCTTTTATTCCCTTATCTTGGTGATAGTTGTTTTTTGGAACTGATCTTAAAGTCTGACTCACAAAAAACTGGGCCCTTAATTATTGATGGAACTCTACTAGTTGGTCGGTTTTATTTGCCATTATTGTTTGTTTTACATATGAATAGTGTGCCATGTATGTTTAATAAAATTTTAGTTGCTTGGACGCCTCTTTAGACCGACTAGGTGAAAGTTAACTCTAACGGGATGAGCAAAGGGAACTCATAGTTCGCTTCTATTGGCGTGTTGATTTGTGATATGTATATGCTTGGTTGTTATGCATTCTTTGCAGAGCTATGGGGTGTTAATTATGAAATGGAGCTAGCGTGGAATAAGGGGTTCTTTGGAGTTATTGTTGATATTGATTCCCAGGTGGTTGTTCGCCTTGTTTCAAACTGATATTTGTCTTTACATCATTACTTTTGGTTGATTGAAGGGGGTAAGACTTTGTTCAAGCATAATTGGGATAGCAAAATGACTCATATCTTTCGTGAGGGTAACAAATCAGTTGATTAAATGACGAACTTCGTAAAAACTATTTTCTTGGGTCATCGTGAGTGTGGTGTGTCGCCCTACAGACCTCTAAAATCTCTTTATTATTGATACATGTGGGGTTAGCACTCCCTGTAGAATTCATGTTTAGTTCCTCATTTTTTGTATGTTTGTTTTTCAGGGTCTTAGCCCTTCATTGGAACAAAAAAACATTAAGTGGATTGTATGCTATAAATTGTTAAGGAACCATTAGGGGCGTTTGTTTTAGGGGTTTCAGGAAATGGTAAGAGAAATAAAAGCCTTTTATTTGTGTTTATTTTATTAATTCAATCATTCTCTTTACTTTTTTTAGTTTTGGGTTTACCTCCTAACTCCTCTAATCTCATGCTCCAACCTCCTCTAAGGTTTTTCATTCCTTTTTCTATCTCTTATTAATTTGAACATCTATCCTCTTTATAAAATTCTACTTTAATCTTTATTTTTTTTAATTTTTATTTTGGTTCTTATATTTATTTATTTTTACATTTTTAATCATTGTATTAATTTCACTTTTGATCCTTATACTTATATATTTTTTATATTCCTCAAAACACACTTTTGACTAAATTTTAGTTTTTGATTTTTGTTCTGATCACTATATTTTTTAACTTAGACTAATTTAATTTTTTGATCCTTGTACTTATTTGTTTTCACTTTTTGCCGTGAAAAATTATTTTGATAAATATTTTCCTTTTATCATGTTATTCAGTTTTATTATTTATTTTTAATTATTTTAAAATGATTATTTTTTTTTAAAATAAAATGTTTATGAATTTTCTTTGATTTATTTTATTTTAGTTTCCTTTGTTTAATCGTCTTTTGATTTTAATGGTGAAGTAATTGATTTTCATTTTTATATTTACATGTGATTTATTTATTAATACATGCACATGTATTCTTTCAAAAAAAAAATACATACACATGTATGTATAGAAATTATTATTAAAAACACAACTATGGTTTATTATCTCATTTAAACTAAAGAGCCACAAAGGGAATCAAGGGTATACCGTATATCATTCCCTTCGTGGAATGGGAACAAACGTACAAGGGATTAGGGCCATTCCATTCATTTCTCATTATTTCCCTTTAGGGGTCGTTTGGTTCAAACTACGGAATCAGACACGAAAACATAATCGGAATGTGATGGAATCGTAATCGGAAATATAATTTATTTATTATGCTTGGTTTAATTTGGAATCCGAATTAGAATCCATTTGGAACTGTTTGATTTTCTAAATGTCTGGAATCGGACTCAATACATGAGTTAATAATAATATCAAAGATTTAAAATGATTTAAAAATTATCATGTATTTTCTATATTATACTTTATATGTTGTATTACGTTTATATTATGTGGACTTGCAGTGCTGGTCACGAGCTCCTTAAGGAGCAAGCAATATTTGCACATTAACCATTGGATTTGGATTTGTTATCATCCAATGGTTCATAAAAAAATACTGCTCTAATAACAGCTAAAACCACTTTTCTAATTTTATTTAAGACAAGCTAATTTAAAAATCCCTAAGTTTAAGGAATAAAGTTAACGAGAGAGAGAATAACTAACTAGAGAGAGAAAAGCAACGGCGTCTTCTCCGTTAAAGTCGAATCCTAGAGCATTTGGGTAAAAAAAATTGACTCTTAATCTTCTCATCGGATTGCAGCATCTCCTTAGTTAGACCATCAACTGCAAATCCTCCAAATCTTCTACCAGGAAAAGGCTTAACTAAAAATCTTCCACCCACCAGATAATGCAAACTAGTCGTTGAAACTCCTCTGTTTTAATCGAACAAAAACAAAGATCATCTTCTCTATTGTTGGCTTTCATTTAACTCACTCACGACTTCCAATTCCTGCAAACTATTATCGGCTTTCATCCTAAAGCAAGATAGAGAGAGAAACGCACACAAACGTGAAAGGAGATAGGTTCTTAAATTCCACCGCCACAATTTATTTAGTTTCACAACTTCAGGTATGTACAGAATCTTGATTTTGAAATAAAATTATTGGTCTCACTGTCAATTACTAGCTCTTGATTTCGTTTCCTGGATTTCTTGATTGCTGCTATTTTTAGTTGTTCTCATTCACTATAATTGATTTCGTTTCTTGGGTTGCTGGGTTACTGCTATTTTTAGTTATTTTCATATACTCTAATTAATTTAGAATGGATATGTTTGCCACTTTTAGAGCTCATGCTTACTATTTAAAACCAATCAGCAATAGAAGCTCTAGATGCTTTTGGTCTTGGAGGTCGGTCCTATTCAATCTAGTCTGTCTGTAGTAACCAATTCCTTTCCTAGGTGAGAATTCAAAGATAACTTTTAATGTTTTACCCATAAAAATGCTTGTCTTGTTTTTGGGCTTTTTTGAGGTGTTTGGTTAATATTAACAAAGTCATTGGTACCTATTGTAGAAAGAAACAGTTGTTGTTCCCAACAGCAGGATGTTGCAACTTTTGGCAAAAATTCATCTTCTTTTATTTGTCTTATATTGCCCTTCACAATTAACATTAAGCTCTTGGAACATTTTAGAAGATATGATGAAGATTGTGTGGTTTGAAAGGCAAACAAAACTAAAATAACCTCACGAGGGACTCTACAAATGTAAAAAATTCTAACATTCCAACTAAAATGGAACGCTCTCTTAAGTGAGCAAATTAGCAAACTACATTTGAAACTTACCAAATGCACATTACAAGTTCCATGATTCAACAAAACAGAAAGTTCAGCACCCAAGTCTGAAATTTACTAAATTCATAGTGCAAGTTCCATCATTCTTCAGCTCCACCAACCATACATAAACTCATAAATATTAAAAACATGTACGCACCAGTCAAACAAGCCTGAAGCATAGAATTAACTTTGATTTTTTATTCTTCAGAAAAAATAAAAAAACAAATTAACAAGCATCATAAAATGAAACTACACTTCCTCTTAATTATTCATATACCCAAGCAACAACCTAAAAGGCATCTCGCTATTTTACCTAGGAATGGATGTCCGATGGCTGCCTTTAGCACCGAAAGAGGAAGCTAAAACATGAATGAATCCAGTTGATAATCAAATTGCCCCGACATAACAGATACAATCAAATCCCAATATGATTAGAGAGTAAATAACGATTATCGAATAACAGATACAATCGAATCCCAAATTTTCTTATTTATTTGTAGTGTTTCTATGGCAACCAAAATGAAAAGCAACGACAATCAGAAATTTCAAATTTGCATCTGTATAAATTTTTTTCAATAATAACTTCTCCAGTTCAATTACATTAGAGTTTAGAAATTTCACATGGCTACCACAACTATATCTTTCTCAAAATAATAGTTAGATTATATCATAATTTAGAATGCTTCTTGCGATCTAGACGCCGCTTTCTTGTTAACCGGACAGCAGTAGAAGTATCCAAAGGATATCCAATGATGAGATTCTCCATGGCCCGAGATGGATCTAGAAGTGTCATGAGGGTCCACTGATATGCATATGTTTCTCGTTAATACAAAATGATTGCATAAAAGGTTCATGTTGCTTTTTTTTAAATTAATTGGCTAATTATCATCAGCACCACAATTCAACTTGGGGGGGAAAACGAAAAAGAAAAAAGCTTTGAATAGAAGCATGGTATTCAAATTTATTCTCATAAAAGGTTCTAACTGTAGAGATGTTGCTTTTTTTCAAACTAAGTGGCTAATTATCTTCAGCACCACAAGTAAACTTGGGGGGAAACTGAAATAGAAAAAAGCTTTGAATAGAAGCATGGTATTCTGATGCAAATTTAACCTAATACACATCTCAAAGGGAAGAATAGTAGTAAGCTGCCGCATATCACAAAATAAGCTAAAAAATGTCACTCCCATAAGAGGTACAAACGAAGGCATCACATAAAGTGAAAAATCTATAAATATGACTTCAAAATTAAAATAAATATGAATCATGTAAAAAGAAAGTGTTGGTTCCTGGTAGAACTAAGTATCTATATACCTCTGACAAAAATGCATTCACAGACAACCCACCCAACCATATTTTGATTTGTATACATTTCAATGGTATATTATTGTGTTAATTGGTTTAAAATGTGTCTGTGTTAGTCATTTTATATTTTAACAACAACAAACAATTAATAGGAAATAGTAAACAATTAAAAAAATAACGAACAACTAACAACAACAATTGAAACAAACATAAGCTTCTAATTGAAACAAAGCTTTAAGCTTTTTTATAATTCGAGGATATAATAAAAATGCTCATTTAATTTGAAGCTTTTATGATAAAAATTAAAGTATTGATATAAAATTCAAAGGCTGATTCATGAGTTAGAAAGCCTAATGAATATATAAGATTGGAACAGTTCTGATCCAAATTAACAACATAATTAAGTTATTGATGAACCTTAACAATTAACAAATGTATGAACTCTTAACAACTTTGACCCCAAACTCCAACTATATATATATATATATATATATATATATATATATATATTAGAGCTTCAACCTTACTACCTAAAAGCTTAAAATTAAAATCTTCATAAAAAAAATTATGTTCTTCTATGTACAAAATAGACATGGAAATCTAGACAGCACTAAATGCAAACTATAATGCTAATATGTTGATGCTGATTTAAGTTAAAAATGGGTGCAATTTAAGGGTAACGAATTGAAAAGGAAACCGTTTTTTTAGCGGCTAGTTTATCGAATTTGATAAGAGATGGTTAGAGCAAATGTGTGAGTATTCCAGTATATCGAATTTGTCAATATGTTTGTGTTAGCCAAGCCAGAGAAAGACATTTATCAGTTTTTAACCTCCAAGAGTAATTGATTTTATAATGATGAAATTGGTTAAGAGTGATATTTTATAGTGCTAAAATCAAACTCTTGACCATTATTTTTATGTCAATTTTTTTTCTAATACTTATTTAATTGAATGTGTTTTTGCATCGGATAAACCGTATCCACCACTCCTATAAATTAAAGCTCGTTTTTTCTCGTTCAACCTTATTTTTTTTACTTCAGCTTCAGCTCTGCGTCTGTTTTAATTGAATGGAAATCATATCAGAGAAAATGATTTTGCTCCAAAAAGATAGTAAGACATTTATCCCTGATGTTGAAGATGCTATCAAACCAAAAATCGATCAACAATTTGATTCATTGGATGTTGTATACAAATTTTACAATGACTATGCACGTAACGCTGGATTTAGCGTCAAAAAAGGCAAGGAAAACAAGAAAAAGAACATAGTTACTTGGAAACAATATGTATGTTTCAAATAAGGGGAAACTAATGAGACATGGAGAAACAACAATGAAATTGAAGAAAGAGATCGTAAGAATATTTGAACAAGGTGTAATGCAAAATTGACCATAAGTCGTGATGGAAGTTCTTATATTGTGAAAACTTTCATAGATGAACACAATCATCAACCTACGACACCAAGCAGGGTTCACATATTATCATCACATCCTAAAATTACAGAAGCTAAAAAGAATCTTATACAAGACCTCAAAAAGGTGGACATTCCATTATACCAACAATTTGGATTATTTGAAACACAAGCTAGTGGACATGAAAATGTCGGTTGCATTAAAAGGGATTTAAGGAACGCGGTCCGAGATGAGAGAGAAAAGGTAAAAGGACATGACGTAGACATTTTGTATGAGCACTTCAAAGCTGAACAAGAGAAGGATCCCAATTTCTTTTTTGAATTTGACACTAATAAAGATCAAAGACTTGTTAGATGTTTCTGGGTCGATTCAATTGCAAGAAGAGCATATTCAAATTTTGGTGATGTGGTTGTATTTGATACGACATACAACACCAATCGTTATAAGATGATTTTTGCTCCTTTTGTAGGAGTGAACCACCATGGGCAGACAACGAGTTTTGGGTGTACATTTCTAAGTGATGAGACTTTTGATTCATTTGTATGGTTATTGAACACTTGGCTTAAGGCAATGCCTAATGGTCCCTCACATGTTATTATCACCGACCAGGATCAAGCAATGACAAAGGCAATTTCTCAAGTTTTGCCAACCACATTTCATAGGTATTGTATATGGCATATTTTAAAGAAATTTCATGAGAAAACTAGTGCTGTTTTCATGAAAAACTACTATTAGTTCTTTAAGAAGTGCATATGGGATTCAGAGTGTGAAGAACAATTTGATAAGAGATGGTTTGGAGAATTGGAAAGAAGTGAACAAACAGATAATCAATGGTTGGAAAAAATGTATGAGTTGTGCAAAAAAGTGGATTCATGCATATGTCAAGAAGTATCTTTCAGCAGGGATGTCGAGCAGTCAAGAGGTTGAATCTGAACATGCGTTTTTTAAGCGTTACTGCAGTAACGAAAACAGTTTGATGGATTTTATCACATGTTTTAATAGGGCACTTGCTCATCGGAGGCATGAAGAATTGGTTCAAAACCATAAAGATTTGAATGAGACACCTGTTTTAAGACTAGGGATGCCAATGGAGATCCAAATGACTAATTTGTATACTAAAAAACATTTTGGGTATTTTCAAATTCAGCTTCATGATAGTAATGGCTATTTTGTTGACGTTGTAATCGAGGATAATGTTCGCGGTGTTTATGAGATGAAAAGGGTGTTCGATAACAACTTTAGAATACGAACACTTATACATGATAAAGTGTCAAATATAGTGACTTGTAGTTGTAGAATGTTTGAGTTTGAAGGTATTCCTTGCAGACATATTTTGGCTTTTTTACGAGTGAAACAAATCATGAATTTACCGAAAGAGTATATTTTGAGAAGATGGATAAGGTTTTTAAGGGTTCATAAAGAAACATGTCAAGGTCAGGATGGTGGAGATAGTTCATTGATAATAAGACACAACAATATGTTCAAATTTGCTTCTAGATTAATTGACGAGGTTGCTATTTCAATTGAATGTACTGAGATGGTAAAAAAATCATTCGAAGGGTTATTGGAGCAAATTAAGGAATTAAAAATTTCTATTAGACGATCTTCTACAGAAAGCTTCGTAGCTGGAACTTCACAAGAAAATTGTTATCTGGATCCCTTTCAAGTGAAGACTAAAGGAAGTGGAAAACGATTAATCTCATGGAGAGATAGAAAGGGAAAAGTTAGACATTGCTCTATATGTCGAAGTACTAAACATAATAAAAAATCATGCACATAGTTAGGTGCATATGTATTACCTTTTTTTTATTATATGTGTTGTTTATTTATACTTTTTATTATGTTTGGTAAGCTTACTCGATTTATACTATGTTTGCTAGGTCAAATGTTGTAGAAGCTGGAGTGGACAATTCATTCGCTGAATATGCTGATTTAATTAATGAACTATAACTAGTAAGTTGTTTTATTTCTATGACCTGTATTCAATTTATCAAATCTTTGTCTTATGGTGGTGGTGTTTCTACAGGGCCGGCTCTAGGGTGAGGCCGCCTAGGGCCTCCGACTTAAGGGGGCCTCCGATCGGATTTTTTTTCAAATTTGATAATTATTAAAATTGCAATGGTTAAAAATATGTAGACTTGGATATATAACAAACTGTATTATTAGGTTGAATGGTAAAGGCATAGTGGAGCTATTTGTGAGGGTGTGAGTTTGATTCTCGGGATTGTATGTTTTTGTTCTCATTTTCCATTTTCTTTTATTCCCGATTTTCTAAGAAGAATATGTTTCTTATTAGTATATAAAGTTATTTTTTCTTTATTTTTCATATGTTTTGTTTTTATTATTATTATTATATAATTTTAATAATTATTTTTTTTATAATTTTAATTTTTTCCTTAAACCAAAATGTTAATATATATTAAATCTAAAATGACTAATATATATTGATTTACTTGTTACAATATATTTTAGGACACAATTAATTTTCACTATTTACTCATTCTATTGAGTTAATTACATAACAACTTGTATCGATCAAATTTTTTATGGTGAGTATTCTTACAAAATCAAAATGAAAATTATAATTTAGTAGGACAACAATTTATAAGAAGTTCCGAATATTTATGACCACTGCAAATCATTTCTTATCCTTAAAAATAATATATATTTTTTTGGGTTTATATGGAATGAACTCGGTATTTGAGTTTTATGACGTGATTTAATAAAAAATAATTTTTTTTGTAATATAACATATTGAGTTAATTACATAACAACCTGTGCCGATCAATTTTTTTATGCTAAATATTTTTACAAATTCAAAATGAAAATTATAATCTAGTAGGACAATAAATCATAAAAAGGCTCAAATATTTATGGACCGGCCCTGAACATAGGCCATGAGTGCGATCGCCTAGGACCTGAGCCAAAATGGTCTCAAATTGTTTTCTACTATATATATAGTAATTTTTTTAAATGACAAAATAATATGATATTTTAGATTTAAAATATGTCCAAATTTCTATTTTAAACTTTTAAGTACAATTTTTTTTATTACGGACTTCTTTATCTTTTTTTCATCTAGGTCCATAAAAAAAATCAGGACCGGTCCTGTCTAGGGCCTCTAAAATACTGGAGCCGGCCCTGTGTTTCTAGTTAAGAACTTAATATATATATATATATGTGTGTGTGTGTGTGTGTATTTTGCAGCTGCACATACATGAACCTGTAATTTTTAATGAAGATTAGACTGTTAATCAATAATAGATACCAAAATTGTTGCTTTTTTTTATTATAGGACCATTTTTTAATTGAAGAGATAATGAAAAAAACTTATTAAGATTTTTTTTTGTACATATAATGTAAAAATATATCTCCTATTTTATTTCTCAAAGGAATGAGAGAAAAGCTAGTTATGTGTCTGCATTCAATATTACCATCATTCATTCATTCATTCCCCAAACAAGATTTTAATTTCATATATGGACAAAACCAGTTAAAGTTACTATACTTCCATACTTTCTCACTCACTTTATAAAAACGCTCGCTAGCATTACCAAATTAATATATTTCTCATCTCCATAAAAAAATATTTCTCATATCCATATAACTTTCATTTTTCTCACTTGCAGCAAATTCCTGAAGAAAAAAAATGAAGCCTCAAAAGCTTAAGAACAACAAATAATGGATCAAAGCAACTTAACAACTCAATCATGCCACAAACAGAAAACATATTGTGATGTTAAGATCATTCTAAAAAAACACAGTTAATTAATTGCAATATTGACATATGCAGGAATTCATACGAGTTTGGCTTTAAACTTGTCAATCCTCAATAATCCATACATACTGAGTTTGGCTTTAAACTTGTCAATCCTTAAGAATCCATACGAGTTTGGCTTTAAACATCAGAATATCAACACAAGACATATCAAATAATTTATGATCAGCCGTTGACTCTGTGAAATCAAATAATAAACCCACTCACATGTCATGCACAATTTTGACAAAAAAAATTATGAGGATGCAGTCTTTAAATTCAGTCAAGCTAACAAGCAACACTCATTATAGTTCAACACAAGTTTATTTCCAATACAAACTTGGACCAAAATGGACAATAAACTCTTACATTTTATGCACATCTTACATTTCTCCAAGTGCCTTACTACCTTTTAAAGCAGACATCTGATAAGTGCAATTTATACCTATATATTTATGGGATGTAGACTCAAATTAGAAATAAAATAAACCAATTATCACCCCTAAAGTCTTATAAATTGCCTTATCTATGCAGGTTGTTCTCTGATGCTTTTGCTTGTTCGAAAAGAGTCAAGAATAGTCAAATTAGGAGAGAGAAAGAGAGGTCACGTGAGGCAGGCTTGGGAAGGAGAAATGAGAAGTCCCAATGCTGATACAACAAGTTTCTAAGTCAAAAAGCCCTTACATGCACCTTGAATGGATCATTGAAAAGAGAACATTGTCATTTTGTAGGCAGACTTGTCTGCTTATGCTGTTTTGTCCTTTACTGCAGGTTGTTTTGTCTTATGCTGCAGACTGTTCTATGCAGCAGTTGTTTTGTCTACTTGTGCCAAACTGTTTATCTTTTGTGCTAGATTGTTCTGTTTGTTCAGCAAACTGTTCTCAGTTGTTGATTTCTATAGTTTTGTCTTTGTTTTAGTATTTTATTAGTTTTCTTGTGTACTTAAACCCACTTTGGGTTGTTGTACTGATCATTATAATTGTGAGATCAAAAATCCAATTTCAGAATTATCAATTAGAGAAGGTCTAATATAGACCAAACTTATTATTCATTTCTTCTTGTATTGCATGGTGACAAAGAGTGACTAGTCACTCTACGGGCTGAAGCCAGCCTTAGGCTGGTGGATGTAAGTGGTTTTTTCCCCTATTGCATGCAAGAGTATCTTTAGATGATTGTTAGAGTGGGTGCTTAATTCATTATAGGTCTAGTTAGCCTATACTTTAGTCGAATAATTGCGGAGGAGACTCGGGTTAGACAACGGAAAATACCATCTAACACACATTATTTAAGGATGGAGACACGATTAACTAATGTGCCAAGGGTTTTTAGCTTCATCATTAAAATGCTTTCTTATTCTTAATGCATAAAAGTCTTTGTGAGCCTACGTTTTACGCTAGTTTGCATGCTCTTAGAAGAATCACTGGAACATGGGAGACCTGGCCTTAGTGAGATTAGTGAAAGTTACCTTGGATCTATGTGCATGATATTGTTCATTAGGGAGAAATCTTCTTGTTCACTAGCCTTCTGGTTGTGCTTCCAGCATGTTCTCTATTATCCTGACCCACCCTAGAATTACTTTGCATTTTTGTTATTAACTGTGATTCATGTATTATATTTCTTGCGTTTAATTTTAATTATTCAAACTCCAATTTTAAGTCATCCAACTCTCCGTTCTAAGAATCTGACTGTTTTATTTAAAGATCAGTGACCTTTGCTTGTTCTATCCTTGTGGAGACGATAATTTACTATCATTTTATTACTTGTACCTAGTGCACTTACTAGAGTCACACCTTTTGGGGACAACAACATCCGTCCATGAAATCAAAATTGATATTACATCAGGTAAACTCAATTTAGCTATCCCACTTCTCATTCTAAATAAGAGGGGCTCACTTGACGTAGCACCGAGCATTATTCGTGCTAGTTCCCCCTCCACTTGACAATTATCTCAATAAACTAATGATACCACATAGCTCCTTATTCTTCTATGAACCAAAGGTGCAAAAGAAGGAGAATCCTCTAATAGAGAATATGGCACTGGGAAGCCAATCAAGCAAGACAAGCACGATCCAGATAAAAGGGTCAACTCTCTCCGTAAGGCTCGGATAAGCGTTCATAAACCCCTATAAATCCCCAATATCTTGGCTACTTCAATTCCCCACCAAGCTGTTGTATCAGTAACAACACAACATTGTATGTAATCTGCATTGACAAAAGTAACATTGCATCCATGTTTAGCTATCTTGTGTGCTAGCTTCATTAGAGGACCAACATGACCTTGTGCTGGATATGGTTTAACTACAACATGATCTTTTTTTTTTTACAAACAGCTATAGGAAAAGGCAGACATCATTGTATTCAACATTTGGTTAAGAAGTTAAGATCACAAGGATATATTAGATCTTCATTTGGGGCTGGTGAAGAACCTGTTAACATATTTCCTCGCCAAATGCTCATAATATTTCTCTCCCTCTGCAAAGTTATGTAGAACTGCAGCTGTACGGTTTTGCTTGGTAACCATAGTTACGAAAATTAAATGTAATTTCAAGTTGGATTGATGTAGAGATTACCCATATATCCCGACGGCAACTCCAACTATGGCGAATAGAGGATGAATCTCTGGCATGATCCATTGATTCTCTTTGTCCTTCTCCTTCTTCAGCTTTATCATTACCTTTATCTCTCTATTCTCTCTATCTCTCTTCCTAGAAATTCTTCACAAAATTGAAATCAGAATATAAGAATCCCCAACTCTTCAATTAACTCTGTCTCTTTTAATTCGAGGAAACAAATGGGTGCGCCTCTCTCTCTTCTTCGCTCTTCGTTCAGTCTATCACGATCTTTCTCTCATCTCTCTCTCTCTCTTCCTTTATTTTAGGTTATTTTAAGGAATATTTAAGTCTTTCCTAAATTTAGGTATTTTTAAAATTATTATGTCTTAACAAAAATTAGAAAACTATTTTTAGCTGTTATTTGAGTAATATTTTTTATGAACCATTGGATTATGACAAATCCAAATCCAATGGTTAATGAGTAAATACTGCTTGCTCCTTAAGGAGCGTGTTATCAGAACTAGTGGACTTGATATGTCAAATATTAAATTTATATTCTTTATGAGAAAATTGGTTTTGCTAATAAAAATCTACTACGAGGTGTTTTTTAGAGGGGATATAGGCAGAGGGGAATCTAGCATGGGGGCACTGGGGGCAGTTGCCCCCACTGACATTTGTATTTTTTTTAAAACTCATGTATTAATTTTGAAGTTTTAGAGCTTTGCACCCCTTCATCAATTGAGGTTTAGGATTTACTGGTTCTATAATTGAGGATGAAGAATGACTTTAAATTTAATATTTTGTTTTTATTTTTTTTAATTCTGTTTTAAAGCAAAACAACATCGTTTCATTTAATTAGAACTCTGGTTTTGATCACATGGACCTTAATGGCCAAGTAGTATTTGGTCATTCACCGTTAGATCTAGGCTTATTATAATCAAAGGGTGAAGATTCAAAGCATCCTAAGGCTTAGATTTAAAAAGCCTAGATCTAACAGTGAATGACCAAATTCACCTGGTCATTAAGGTGCATGTGAACATGGCTGTTAGAACTATGTCATTTTATTTACAACAAAAATAAAAAAATAAAAAGTAAATATTTAAATGTAAAACTAAATAGGTCCTAAAACAAACCATCAGTCTCTCTTGCTCTCTTTAATCTCTTTAGTTCTTCTTCCTCAATTCCTCTTTCTTCTTAAGCCTAAATTGAAATCCCTAATCCTAAGTAAGATTAATTCAAAATCGGCAGCCAATCCCTCCGTAATTGGATCATTGGCCCAGCACTCCATCTCTGATCTTTACCTCTCTGCTTTGGTATTTTTTTGCTCCTACTTGAATTTTGATTTGATGTTTCTACTACTATTTTACTTGAACTTGAACTTGAGCTTTGATCTCTAGTTTTCTATAATTATTATTTTTAGGATAAAAATTATTTTAGTCGTATTGTTTGCCCCCATGGGGTCCTGGATTCGCCCCTAGATATAGGAGGTGAGATAAGGATAAAAAAAAACGAGATAACTTATCTCGTGTTTGTTTAATAGATAGGAGGGTGAGACACGAGAGTGATAAGCCTTTTATCACACTAAAGTTATACCTAGAGGGGGGAGGGGAGTGGCGGCATAAGACATGTAGATAACTTATTTAGATGAAAATGTCTAATTTGTCCGTTAAATTTTATTATTTATTCTATTTGTTGTGTTTTAAAAATTTAGTAGAGTGTTCCAAATATTTCTCAAGTTAATTTTAATTTTTGAACTTTTGAAAACTTCAGTTTGTCCGTATATTAGTGTAGTATCAATTTGGAATGAAATAATTAAATTTAATCTATCATTCTAACTTGAGAAATACTTGAAATACTGTATTAAAATTTTAAAATATAAAAAATATATATTTAAGATGATTGTTTCAAAAAAAATATTTAAGATGATAAATTTAATTTAATTAATTTCATTCCAAATTGATACTATAACAATATATGAGTCTATTTAAATTTGGATAGAGGTAATATAATAAAATGAATCATTTTATCCCTATTCATATCCTACATACCAAACATAAGATAATAAGTTCTTCTATCTTATTTTTATCCTTATCCTTATCCCAACCTTTATCCCTATCCATATCCCCATAGAATACCAAATACCCCGTCATTGACAATTTAATGAAAGAAAAACGAAAAAAAGGTGTAGAAATAAACAAGAAAAAACATGGGGAGAGAAAAGATAATGGAAAAGGGTGTAATTAAATTGATTCCTTCAAATAAGAGCGGGAATGGATGATTCCAATGTAGTGGGTAATGTGATTCCTATTACCTATTATATTTTGATAAACCAAACATTAGGCAAGAGAATTACTCGTTTCCATTCCTATTCCCATTCCATACTCCATTTTCATCTAACCAAACAACCCCTTATTGATTGCTTTGCTTATCCTTGCACGAACCAAACACCCCCTTAAGGTAATTAGGGATATAAACATGACGAGGGAGATTACATTCTCCATCCTGACTCTCCAACTTATTGAGGATTCCCCATCCCCAAATCCTAAATATGATTTTTTTTGTTCCCGTCTCCGCCTCACGGGGCATCCCCGTCTCCGCGGAGATCCTCATTCCCGTTATTTTTTTTTATTTATACAAAGTTTTTATTCTATTTTGTCTCTATTTTCTTAACATTTAACATAATATAAAGATAAAAAAAATAAGATTAAGTTTGAGTCGAGTGACTGAAAAAATGAATAAAATCGACCTAACCTAATAACTTTAAAAAGAATCATAAAAATACATAAAAAACAAGTTAAGATGAATTAATCGAGAAATTTGGGGGGATCCACATAGCGTATGTCACACCCGACCCTGAACGAACCCAATCGGCATCGGGCGTGAAATAGAAAGATCACAATCAACACTTAAAAGTCTCCAAATTATCTAAATATCATAAATATCACTTTTCTAGGCATTCCTCTTACATATATATTCTAAATAAATTCATATTCCTACTACATTTGTCATTCAAGAACCTCAACATATTTACCAACTCCATTATATTACAATTGAAATACTAAAGTTCTAATGATAATTCTAACATTAAGCCACAACTTTCAATTATCGCTTAATCGGTCGGTAATCTTCTCTATATCCTGTACTTTCTCACCTAAAACATTCAAACATTAAAAACGTGAGACAAAAATCTCATTAAGCAATTACCAACTACATAAATTAATTATACTCAAAATAACTATATCTATAGTTAAATTTTCAAAATGTATCATATAAAATTTATATTCTTATAAAATTATATTCTTAAAAATGAGCATTTTATGGATTAAACCATAATAAAATAGTCAAATGATACTTTTAACAAAATCTGCAACTTAAAAATATCAAGCTTGCTATCATTTATCAAAATAACAAGCGTATTCAAAACGTAAATCACTGTATTAAATTACTTAAGATAAAACTCGTGTTCAAAATAGCACTATACAAAATAAATAGGTTTGCAATTAACCATTTACTCAAATCAACCGTAAATCAATAAACACTTCATAAACCGTATTTGGATAAATACTTCACAAATTGTATTTCGATAAATACTTAACAAACCGTATATCAATAAACACTTCATCAACTGTATATCAATAAATTCATCACAAATCGTATATCAATAAATACTTCATAAATCATATCTCAATAAATATTTCATAAATCGTATCCATCCGAGAGATAATCCCCGTATGTATCAATCCCCACAATATAATAGAATCGAGATATCTCATAATTTTGTCTAACCCGTATGGTCTTACTCAACACTTCTTTGCCATACCCGATAGGTCTTTCAACTGTGTACACATGCCGTATTTCTCACTAAATACGGACTTTAATTAAAGTCACCTATCCGGATTACTCTTGATGGATACTAAAAATATTATCATTTCATAATATAACTTAAAATCAGAAATATATGTAAACATATAACTAATAAATCAACATCATAAAATTTATCAGCAGATTTCTCAATTAATTTTCAAAATATTTAATCATATATCATTATTGTACTAAAATCACCCATAAATCATGTATTAATATACTTATTAATACCAACCTTCAATTTCTTAAAAATAAGCACATAAATCATCATATATATAAGAACTTTATTTCATGAATCATAAGTTATCAAAAACACTAATTTAACCATCTTAAAATCAAATATTCACTTTAAGAAATAATTTTTTATAAAGATCACTTAACATATATGTATATATACTCAAAATCATAAAAGGGTAATTGATAAATTACTTACTTCGGTAATTAATCGACGAAAGACACAATCCGAATCTCAATCTAAATCCGGAATCCGATCTTCCACAATTAGATTGTAATCCCATTTGAAAATGAGAAGAACATAAAACCTTATACAATATCCAAATAATAAAAATATAATTTAAGGAGGCCTTTCCTTCTCCTTCTTTTTCTTTCAACTAGTTACCAATATATATATATATATTATAAACCTTATTATGTGTGTATGGCTCACTTCTTTAAAATAACTACAAGCATGACACATTTTATTTTTTTCAAATAAAATGTATACATGATCCCATTTTTTTTTATATAAAATACATGTATTAATTTTTTTTTTCCTTTTTGATATCGGAAATGCATGTCTTGATTTTTGGGATTTAGGTTCCAATAAGGGATATTTTTTCTTTTAGTCTCTCTAAACTTTAACTTCCTTTTAAACTTACACTAAACTTTTAATTTTACACTTAAAATATGAAATTGGCCTCCAAACTATATCCATAATATCCAATTAACTCTCCAATCAATAAATAACTATAATATAATCTAATATTAGGGTATAATAACTAAAATTAAGGACACGGATGTGACAGCGTAGGTACCTATTCTGTTCTCGTTTGCGGGAAACAAAACAATCTCCATTCTCGCTTCACAAGGATTCTAATCGGAGAATCTCCGTTCCCAACAGAAACGGAGAATTCCTACCCCATTTGCAACCTTAAAGTAGACATGGCCATGTGCCGGGTCTATCGGGCTTTTATGTAACTCAGTCCAAGCCCAGCTCGGTCCACTATAAATTTAGGTGGGCTCGGATTTAAAAATCAAATCTCAAGCCCAACGCATATAAACCCATCTAAATATATATACATAATTTTTAATTATAAAAAATAAAATTTATATTTAAAAGTAAATAATTAATATACAAATGTATAGATTAATTAGTTAATATTAATAGGTGGACCAGGCTGGGCCGATCCGTGCTATTTTAGTCAATCTCAAACCCGTCCAAAAAATAGACGGACTTAGCAGGTCTAGCTGGACTGGGCCTAAGCTTGATTTATACTGCCCAAATCCGATCCCAGAACACATACCACATACCTATGTACCCCAAAACAATTATTATATCCTGTATAAACAATGAAATGATATTAAAATCGAAGAGGACAACTTGAGTTGGGAGGAAGGCTGAATTAGTTAAAGCAAACAACATGAACACGTGGTTGTGGTTATTAATTAAAACAAGTACACTAAATGAGAGAGTATCAGCATCGGAATACAAGAGAATCAAAAGGGGAAACATCTATGTCTGAGAATTGCATTAATTAAATTATAAACTTAGATGGAATCTGTATCTGACTTGCTAAACCACCAAAGCAACGTTCATTTCTGCAGAGGATTGTATTTCAAAAAGCTAGGTGCCAAATTTAACTGAATTTTATGAGAATCTTCATCTACTTTATTATACTAATCTCTTACAATCACTACTATAATTTAAATAATACTTTAACTTTTGGATTAGCAGAGATAATTACACTTTCAATTAGCATGTTGCTAATAAAGAAAAGGAAAAGATGGTAATGCAATTCTTCTTTATTCTTCAGCACTAAGCAAGAATTGCAATGGAGGTGTCTATCTATCTTGACTGTGACCTCACGTTTTGATTATGGTGTGCCGAGGACAAATCTGGTAGTCGGTGCAAGGGGTGTACTCTAAATTCCTTTGAAAACAAATCTTGATTCTTGAATTACGAATGTAATTTAAACAGTTTGTAATATGTAGTGGCGAATACATGATTGCTCGGTTGGGGGATCGATTTTACACGTAGTGTGTAATTTTTTTTTTTTTTTTTTGCTAAATCGGTGTCTAATAGAAAAAATTCGGATTTAGAGAAGGTCTAATAGATGAAAAAAAATAAAAATTTGGATTTAATGAGGGTCTAACAGGCATTTAGAAATTTGAACTTAGAGAGGACTTAACGGGACTTGGGCCAATTTTGGAATACTAATATAACACCAGAACTAATTTTTTTGAAAGCATGGGGGCCGGAATCACCACAACCTTAAATTTTGTGGAGACAGGGGGCCGAAACTACTCATAGCCATGGTGGTTCCGGCGGCCGGAGGGACCCAGGCCCCCTGTCTCCGCCCTTGGTAATATGCTCAAACTATAATCCTGAATTCTAGATGTGAAATCGAGGGTCCTTTTCCGTAACGGATTCTTAAGATATTTTATGGGTGTTGTTATATTCAGCCCCAAATTCCCACCCCCAGCCCCGTGAAAGGACGAAAATGCCTTTTCATGGTTTTGGGTGGGAAAAGGCTATTTTTTTGCCTTTCCGTCATGCGGACGTGTGGCTATCACGCCTCACCATGTGGTCGGACGTGATAGCCACACGTCTCACCGTGTGGTCGGGCGTGACAGCCACACGCCCGACCACACGGTGAGGCGTGATAGCCACACGCTCGACCGCACGGTAGGGCGTGATAGCCACACGCCCGCGTGTCAAGAAGGGAAAAAACTAAATTAAATTTAAAAAAAAATTGAATTTTGCCCACACGGGCGTGAGGCCATCACGCCCTCACATAGGTGAGGGCGTAAGGCTATCACGCCCCACCACAGGAGACGACGTATGAATATCATGTCGTCTCATGTGGTGGGGTGTGAGGCTATCACGCCTCCACCTATGGTGCAACGTGATATTCATACGCCGCACCAGAGGTGGAGGCGTGATAGCCTCACGCCCCACCTCACGAATCTGAATCCCTCAAAAATCCAATTGGAATAAACAAAACGTCCATAAATCAACAAAATCAAACAGAATTTCGTAACATTAGTCCTTTTCCTTTGTCGTCTCTCTTCCAATCCATGTTTCCGTTGATAAATTAGTCCGGATTTGATCCAAGAGAGTTTAGAGAGTTTGAGAGGATTTGGGAATTTTCAAATTTGGTAAAAGGGTATTTTCGTCCTTTCACGGGACAAGAGTTGGGAATTTGAGGCTTGATATAGTAATTCACTATTTTATTGGTACATACACGATGATTATTTACTCCAATACTGTTTCAAATGGACACACACAGTGGCGAATACAGGATTAGCCGGTTGGAGGGGCCGATTTTTCACATGCGTTCGGAATTTTTTTTTTTTGCTAAATCGAACTTGTTTAATTTTTTTGTATATATGCGTGTTATAATTTGAATGATCAAGAACCAATTTTAAGGAGACCTAAGAGGCCAAAACAATTAGAAATTTGGATTCATGGAGGCTTAACATGCAAAAAAAATATATATTAGAAATTTGGATTTATAGAGACCTAACAAGCCAAAAAAAATTAGAAATTTAGATTTAGGAATGCCTAACAGGCCTAAAAAATTAGAAATTTGGATTTATGTAGTACCTAATAGGTCCAAAATATTGCAATTTTAAATTTTGGACAATCCTAACACGTAATGGGATATATTTAATTTTTTTTATTAGTTCAATACTAGTTTCTAAAAAATTTATAATATTTTTACATTTTGTTATTTTTATTTTTAAAATTTTAAAATTTAATTTAGAAATTAAGTTGTATGAGTCTCAAAAATAAGAAATTAATTTTTTTAATGGAAAAAACATAATAAAAATGAGTTCAAGAATGTTATCAAAATAAATAAATTAATTAATAATGGTAACATAGTTTTATAATTATTGAAAAATAAAATTTAAATAAATAAACACTTTCTAAAATAAATTGAGGTCATGAGGAATTGAACCTAGGACCTTTTAAAAGAAAGCAAATGTTTTAATCATCCCATCTACCTTTAAACAATGAAATATTAATACATAGAGTCTATATACACTAATATTTGGGGGGCCGAAACTACTCGTGACCATGGTGGTTCCGGCGGCCGGAGGGGCCCGGGCTCCCCAGGCCCCCCCTCAACACACATATACATACATTATATTTAGGTGATATCAATAAAAGAATACTGTAAATTTATAATTTCACCCATCATATTATTTTTTTAAAAAAATTAAAAAATCTAAATTTACCTTAATATTTTTAGAAAATGCAAATATACTTCTAAAATTTCATCCTGAAATTTAGATAATAGCGAAACTAGCTTTTTAGTACTTGAAGTATAAAAAATAAAATAATTTTGTCGCATTTTTTTTCTATTCCTCATATTCAGTCTATAACGAGGTAGTTTTAACTAGAGGTGAGCAAAATAATCGGTAACCAATTACCAAACCGAAACTTAGTTTGGTTCGGTTATTTTTACTTTCTTGTTCAGTTCGGTTTTAATTTAGGTGAAGCTTGGTAATTGGTTATTTCATAAAAATATCGGTTTAACCGAAAACGAACTGAACTTTATATATAAATAAAAAAAATCATAATCTTATTTTATATTCCATAAACCAAGTGTATGTACGTGTTGCCAAATCAATGTTAACTTTAATTAAATTCAAATTTATAAAAAATTACAATGTTTTTTCATAAAGAAATTTATTTTCTTGTATAAAAATTTATAATTTTAAACATTTAAATTAGAAATTCACATATTTAGTTATTCGCTTGGTAAACCAAATCGAACCGAATTTTTTTGATTAATTAATATTTGGTTACCAATTATATTCGGATCGGTTTGATTTTTGAAAAATAGCTTATTTTGGTTCGATTAATCGATAGTTCGGTTCGGTTAATAATCAAACCGAACCAAATCAATGCTCACTTCTAGTTTTGACATGACAATAAGAAAAAGATACACATCTTTTCATTTGCGGGATCCAACCAAAATCATGTAAATGAAGATGAATGGATGGACATATTCATCCACTATTATAAGGGGTGGATTACGATGTCCGCAAGCACATCAACACTACGTGCATTAAAAAAATCAATGAATTTCATTTTGTTTTAATATAGTTATTAAACTTTGATTTTTGGTTTAATAAAATGATTCTAATCAATCCAATGAGAACAACTCGTTGGAATAGAGACATGTCAACCACATTGTAAATAACTCTTTCACGTATAATATGATAATCACGTGACAAAAAAACAATAAAAGATATATTTATTTACTATCACGTGATAATTTTAAACATGTAATTTCTGAATAAGAAGCAATTTTAAAAAGTCAATTATTTTAAAAAGTAATTGTAATAGCACTATTTATTTAGCTTAAAAACATTTATTTCTTATATAAAATGTGTATTTATATTTTCTAAAAAAAAGTTAAATGCAAATTTGAATCTCATTCAAAAAGTTAGGGATGTACATGCTCGGTTAACCAGTCCATTAAAGTTAATTCGGCCAGTTAATCATTTGATCGGTTTTTTAAAAACACTAACCATATACTAGTCCACTAAATTCAATTAACCACTAATCGGTTAACCAACTATTTTGACCGGTTAACCTTCTATTTCGGTTTTCTAATTATTAAAAGAATTATAATTTTTATTATGAGTAGGACGTCAGATCAATGATGAGTTGGAGAGATTAACATCAGAGAGGGAGATATGCGTGCATTGTGACTATGTGAACTATGGATTGGGGAGTGAATGAGATGAAAAAGATAATCCGTAGATGGATTGTATAAATAAAAAATATTTATTTTTATTTATCAGAACAATATTAGATATTCAATTTATATTTTAATTCGTAAAATCATAATGTATAGAAAATAATGACATATTAAAAATTAAGTTTGGTGATATGATTTAGTTATAATTTTGTACTTAATTATGATATTCATGTGAGCATGGTCCGGTTCAGTCCAAAAACTGAACCGAACCAAATTGGACCAAACCAAATTACTTGTATTTTTTAAGACCAAACCAAACCAAATTATAATTTGGTTTGATTTGGACCGAACCGAATTATTTCGATCCGGTTCAGTTCGATTCATGTTTGGACCGAACTAAGTATCAAAGACCTCATGCTATTTTAATACACAACAATCTGTACAAGAAATTAAAAGCTTTAAGCACACAGAAAGAAAATCAATGGATTTTTTTTTTGTGATCAGTTGTTTCACCAATTCATAAGCCTATTTGATCATGGATACAAACCAAGCATTTAAAATAGGTGAAATGGTTTCAAGTCTAGAACTAATCCAACAAAACAATCAATGCACAAATTTAAAATAGTGAAGAAGGATTTGATATTAAAAAATGGGATAATATTTCTTATATATATAAAGATGAATCATGTTCAAGGAATTCTAGTGTATATTGAGGCTGTCGTGACAATTAAGTTAATTAATTTAAAATTCTAAAGTAAAAATTATATATTGTATTTCGGTTCGGTTTTAAACCGAACCAAACCAAATCGGGCTGAAGACCAAACTATCTTAAAAATTGGGACCAAACCAAAATACAATTCGATCCAGTTTAGTTTGGTTTTTTTGGTTCAGTTTTTTCGGTCTTTGGATTTTCGGTTCGGTTCTGCTCACCCCTCATGTATTTGACCCTTTAAAAAATTAATTTTAAAAAAACTTGTTTTAAAAGTTTTTTTCAATTAGCTTATGTCTCATCTCTTTTCAAAGAATATTTTTATTTCTAATTGCTATCCCTTAACTTTAAATAAAAATTTTATCATATCCTTATTTATAATTTTACATAAATAACTATTAGCAATAAGATAAATTTTACTAAATAAGTTTACACAAACACAACTAATCAAATTAGTTAACAAAAATATGCACCCCAGCAAAACGTAATTAAACGGCAAATGATATAATTAAGTAATTAAACATAATCAAATCAGTTTTGAATTGGCCATAACTCACGAAAAATAAATATTTTTGCACCAGGGACGCTGCTCATGCATTGCATATATACATTAACCTTAGACTTAGCTCCAACACATCATACAGTAATAAATATAAATATAAATATATAGTTACAATGAACATGTGATCCCACCTGATTTTTATGTCCTCTGTCTCTCCTATTTTAATTAAATATTTTTTTATGTAGCTTTTACTATTTTAATTAAACGTTTATGTGTTTCTGTCAATTTCTGTCAAAGTTTATGTAGTAGCTTTTACATTGACGTGTCCACGCTCCCCTTCTGACCTTTAAAACCCCACCTGACCCCTCATCCATTTTCATTTCAATCTCTCTCTCTCTCTCTCTCTAAATTCATAGATAATACAGCAGCCATCATCAATATTTTGAATTTTTTCTTTAACGAACCAAATGGCGGATGCATCATGCACTAGGAAGCTGATTGTTGAAGTCTGCAACGCCAAAAATCTAATGCCCAAAGATGGTCAAGGCACTGCAAGTGCTTATGCTATTGTAGACTATGATGGACAGCGCCGGAGGACCAAAACTAAGTTCAGAGATCTTAATCCCGAATGGGATGAAAAGTTTGAATTTCTGGTTCACGATTCCGAGTCCATGCCGTTGGAGATCTTAGAGATCAATGTTTATAATGATAAGAAGACGGTCAAAAGAAGCACTTTTCTAGGTAAAGTCAAAATCGCCGGAACTGGATTTGTTAAAGCCGGATCCGAAACCCTAATTTACTATCCGTTGGAAAAGAGAAGTGTGTTTTCACAGATTAAGGGAGAGGTCGGGTTGAAAGTTTATTATATTGATGAAGATCCACCTGCGCCTGAATCTGAACAAAAGCCGGAAGCAGCTACGCCTGATGCGGCGGAGGAAAAGCCACCTGAGGGCGACGCAAAACCACAGGAGGAGAAGAAGGAAGACAAAGCTGAAGAGAAGAAAGAGGAGGAGCCGCCAAAAACAGAGTCCCCTGCAGAAGCTAAAAAAGAAGAGGAGAAACCAATTCCGCCGGAAAATGATTCAAAAAAATCTGAGGAAGCACCTCCTTCAGTGCCACCAGCAGCAGCGGAGGTGGAGAATCCACCACTGGCACACAGCCAAAAGAGCTCAAAGGAGGACAAGGATAAGGCAGCAGACGTAGGAAAAAGCTCCGATCTCGCCATCAGCGGCCTTGAGCTCCGGTCACTGGATCGCAGCCGCTGCGCATACGATTTAGTAGATCGGATGCCATTTTTATACGTCCGCGTAGTGAAGGCCAAAAGAGGAAACTCTGACTCTAATCCTCCATTATATGCAAAGCTTGTAATCGGCACACACAGCATCAAGACGAAATGCGAAAGTAACAAAGACTGGGATCAGGTTTTTGCTTTTGACAAAGAAGGATTGAATTCAGCTTCTCTGGAGGTTTCTGTTTGGGGAGAGGAGAAGAAAGAGAACGAAGAGAAAACTGAGAGTTGTCTTGGTACGGTGTCGTTTGATTTGCAGGAGGTACCAAAGAGAGTACCACAAGATTGTCCTTTGGCTCCTCAATGGTACAGCTTAGAGTCAGAGAAGTCGCCAGGAAATGACGTCATGCTGGCCATTTGGATCGGTACTCAGGCCGATGAGGCGTTTCAGGAGGCTTGGCAGTCGGATTCAGGCGGGTTGATTCCGGAGACCCGAGCCAAGGTGTATCTGTCACCAAAGCTTTGGTATTTGAGATTAACGGTTATCCAAACCCAGGATTTGCAGCTAGCTTCGGTTACCGAACCTAAGGGTCGGAATCATGAGCTGCTTGTTAAGGCACAACTTGGCCCACAAAATTTCAAAACGGGTAGGACTTCTGTCGGCTCTTCCTCCTCCAGCTCGGCTAATCCCACGTGGAATGAGGATTTGGTTTTTGTGGCTGCTGAGCCGTTTGAGCCATTTTTGTCACTCACAGTGGAGGATGTAACCAGCGGACAACCTGTGGGCCATTCCAAAATACAAATGGCAAGTGTAGAACGGCGGACAGATGATCGTACGGAAGCCAAGTCACGGTGGTTTAATTTGGTCGGCGACGAGAACAAGCCGTACACAGGGAGAATACACGTGAGAGTATGCTTAGAAGGTGGTTATCACGTGCTAGATGAAGCAGCCCATGTAACCAGTGATGTTCGAGCTGCGGCTAAAGAGTTAGCCAAGGATCCTATCGGCTTATTAGAGGTTGGAATTCGAGGGGCCACTAATCTGCTTCCAGTGAAAACCAAGGATGGGACCCGCGGGACAACTGATGCTTACGTGGTAGCTAAATATGGGCCCAAATGGGTTCGAACCCGTACAATCCTTGATCGATTTAATCCACGTTGGAACGAGCAATACACGTGGGATGTATATGATCCGTGCACCGTGCTTACCATAGGTGTGTTCGACAATGGAAGATACAACCAAGGAAAAGATATAAGAGTAGGAAAAATACGTATACGTTTATCAACTCTTGATACGAACCGTGTGTACTTGAATTCATATTCACTTACCGTATTATTACCCGGTGGAGCTAAGAAAATGGGAGAAATTGAGATAGCGGTTAGATTTTCATGCTCGTCATGGATAAATTTAATCCAAGCATACACCACTCCGGTCCTACCTAGAATGCATTATGTACGTCCATTAGGCCCGGCCCAACAAGATATACTACGACATACAGCTATGCGGATAGTGACGGTTCGATTAGGCCGGTCTGAACCGGCATTGGGTCAAGAAGTGGTTCAATACATGATAGATAGTGATACACATATGTGGAGCATGAGGAAAAGCAAGGCCAATTGGTCTAGAGTACTGGGTTGTCTCACACGTGCGGCTACTTTGGCACGTTGGATAGATGAAATTCGCACGTGGGTACACACACCAACAAGTATTATAGTTCATGTGTTGCTAGTGGCAATTGTGCTATGTCCACATCTACTCCTCCCCACTCTATTCATGTACGCCTTCTTGATCTTAGTATTGAGATTTCGGTATCGACAGAGGGTCCCACGTAACATGGACCCAAGACTATCCTATGTGGATGCTGTGGGGCCGGATGAGCTTGATGAGGAGTTTGATGGATTTCCTACCACACGATCTGCTGATGTGGTGCGTATCAGATACGATAGGCTGCGGGTTTTATCGGGGCGGGCCCAGACATTGTTGGGTGATGCGGCAACTCAAGGGGAACGTTTAGAGGCATTGTTTAATTGGAGGGACCCACGGGCTACTGGAATTTTTGTGGTAGTTTGCTTATTTGCTGCATTGCTATTTTATGTGATCCCGTTTAAGGTGTTTGTGCTGGGTTCTGGATTTTATTATTTCCGTCATCCAAGGTTCCGCGACGACATGCCGTCTGTTCCGGTCAACTTTTTCCGGCGATTACCCTCGCTGTCCGACCAAATTCTATAGACTCAGATTATGGCGCACTTTCTTGGTGAAGTAATTGGGAACTTTTTTGTTGTTCTATTTTTAACACACTGTCGTTCTTTGTATGAGAAAATTTGTTTATTTATTAATTATTTAATAATTTAATTAAATTGGATTTGAGCTTGAAAAGTTGGAGAGAATCCCAAAAATTGGAATGGAAGTGGGAAAAGTGACCGTTATTTGGTTAATGGGGGCGGTGGAGCTGGTTTGTGCATTTAAAGGTAAAAGCTAAGCTAGATGACCGTTGTAGAAACAACCCACCCACCAAATAGGACCATAGGATGAATGTTTATTCATTTATTATTTGGAAAAGAAAATGCGACAAAAACATGGAAAAGACATTAAGGCTTTGTTTGGAGGAAAATACTGTGTTCTGGAAAATTTTATACAGGACAAATATTATGCAGGAAAATAAAATATTTTTCTGTGTTTGTCAACAACACTGGAAAATATTTTCCGGTATTTTGGCTACAACACTGGAAAATATTTTCCAACCACTAAATATAGATTTTCTGTATTTTTTTTATTTTCAATTATATATATAAAACACAAAAAATATGTAAAGACGTGGAAAACTGTGAAAACGTAAAAAATAGAAAAAAATGTAAAAAACCCATGAAAACAAGAAAATGTAAAAAAACACGAAACACAAAAAACGTGAAAAGATGTGGAAAACACGAAAAAGTTAAAAACACGAAAACCTGAAAAATATGGAAAACGGAAAAACGTGAAAAAACACAAAAAAAAATGTAAAAATTTATTAAAAACACACAAAGTGGAAAAATGCGAAAATTACGAAAAGTAAAAAAATATTAAAAAATGAAAACATGGAAAAAAATTTGAAAAACACAAAAATTTGAAAAAAATAAATATAAAAACACGAAAACATTTTTTCACATTTTCAACATTTTTTGTACGTTTTCTCGTGTTATTATCGCTATTATGTTTTTTTGCATTTTTTCTTCTTTTTTGTGTTTTCATGTTTAGCTTTTCAGTTTTTCGGTTTTTTCCCTTTTCACGTTTTTTTTTGCTTTTTTTATTTTTCGCATTTTGATTTATTCACGTTTTTTTCATGTTTTTCATGTTTTTCGTATTTTTCACGTTTTTGTGTTTTTTACGTTTTCATGTTTTGTTTGCATTTTTCGTCTTTTCATGTTTATCGCGTTTTTCACGTATTATCATGTTTTTGTGTTTTTGTATTTTTCGCGTTTTCGCGTTTTTCGTATTTTTTCACGTTTTTGTGTTTTTTGTATTTTTCATGTTTTTGTATATTTCGTGTTTTGTCTCTTGTTCGTGTTCATGTTTTGTGTTTTTTCAAGTGTTTGCTTTTTTTTGCGTTTTTATATTTTTCGCATTTGTTCACCTTTTCATGTTTTTTGCGTGTTTTTTTTTGTCATATTCTCGTGTTTTTGTAACGTTTTCATATTATTTATATTTTTCGTGTTTCATATTTTTATATTTTTTAATGTTTTCCCAATTTTTCTCTGAACGCGTATGTTTTGGGGAAAATGTTTTACCCTTTTGAAAATGGTAAAACATTTTCCCTTATTTCTTCCTTGCTTTTCCATTGACTTGCCACTTATTTTCCTTTGACTTATTTTCCTGACCAAACAAATACTGAAAAATTGAAAAAATATTTTCCTGCAGAATATTTTCCCCCAAACAAACGGGGCCTAAAAGTGTGATCTGGAAAAATATTTTTCAAACTTTAGAGGCTAATATTGTGGACAGTTTTTGAGGAATCATGTTTAGTGTTTTGGGATAATAGCAAAATTTAACTCTTAACATTTTATGAGTGTAAATTTAGTCTAATATATAAAGTACTTTAAATTTAATTTTAACGTTTTCATGTTGATCAATTTTAATCATATATTACCGAAAATTTAAAAAGATTGATTTTATTGTTACTTCAGATTCTTTAAACATCAATTATATCGAAGATATTTATTGTATTACTAACACAATTACAAAAAAAAATATGATTACTTAAAATACTAACAATTAAATGTGTCACATATAAGTTAATTAGAAAAAAATATTATTTAAAAGATTTACTGTATTACTAATTTAGTTACAAATTTTAGCATCTCTTTCGGGTTTTACAAAATGATTTTGCAATTCAAAATCTTGGTGCATTGACCTATTTTCTTCCTTTTGAAGTTATTAAAACATTTTGACAGGACTGGTTTTGTCTCAACAAAAACATATCTATCAATGACTTGCTTGTCAAAATGCATATGAGTACACGTCGTGTAATATCAATGCATGTCAATCCATCGGTTTGGTGATGTATTGGTGGATCCTACTCAATATCATGATACTGTTAACGATTACACGCTTAGATATATATATATATTTTTTTTTAAATGACTGCATATTCGATGACATTAAAACAGATCTTGCATTACTTAAAGGGCACAACTGAAGTTGGTTTTTCAATTTCATCATTCCAATTCAATCACATTTTCGGGATTTTTAGATGCAAATTGAACCGGTGCTATTAATGATAGATAATCCACTTCCGGATTCTCTGGTTTTTCTTGATCTAAATATGATTTGATGGAGTTATCCCCATTCTTTACAAAAACAATTATTCAATACTATTAATATATAATAATTAGTATTACAATACTCACTCTTTATTGTAAGGTTGAGAAAATTGTTCATCTACATTGTCGTTTAATAAAATTGTTTTGTGAAACAACTTTAGACAACAGACTCTTAAGCCTTCTTGAGCCCAAACCAGGCTTCAAAACCCCATAATTTTCATTCTGTAATCCTGAACATGACTTGTGCCTATTCCCACTCCCTGCGCACCAACCGCCATAACTGAACTGTCCGTTGTATCTTTTTAGAAGCTCGCGGTCGATCTTGTCGAGAACGGAGTCGTTTTTCTTGAACTTACGAGCAAAAGGGCGGTTGCTTTGGGTCATTTTTCTGTAATCTTTAAGGCCAAGAGACCTGGGATGCTGCTTAGGAGGAGTGTCCCATGTAATGTAGTGAAGGTCATTGTTAGCTGTAGTGTTTTTGTAGTGTTGAGAGTTGCATATAAGTGTTTGAAAGTAGCCTTCAGGGGAAGATACAAAGTTTGTGTAGTATAAGAGAAGTGTTCTGGGTAAGTTGTCCCATCCTATTATGCAATACTCTGCAAATGATCTTGATAATATTGTCCAAGCTGAACCTGTTTCATCCAATTATCCAAATCATCAAAACGTAAGCAATACAATTGATTCTTTGACATGTTTTCAGAAACATAATACAATTCTGGTTTCAAATCATGTTTGATAAATTAAATTTTCTGACGATTTATCCGATTGTTCAGTTTGAGATTCATTACTCATTAGACATCTTTAGGTGGATGTTCCTTCGATTAATTTTTTTTTACATATATTATGACTCGAACTCGAAATCTCTAGTTCACTTCTCAAGCCAATCTCTAGTTTAAATATTCACAGTTTTAAATTTTTTTTCATAACATAATTTAAATATAAAATTAAATTAAGTCAAATACTGTAATTAATTAATTTAACAAGTTCAAATATGTAAGTTAAAAGTTAAACATTACCAATAATAATATTTTATATAAAAAATTATTTATATACTCTTTAAAGTATTTTATATTATCATTTCTCACAAAAAAAAATAAAAAATAAAAAACTTTTCGTATCTTTAAGTATTTTACTTTCGTTATTTATTCTATCATTCAATAATTTCAATACTTAGAGTAGAGTAGGTTTGTTCTGCTATTCATATTTATATTGTTTCTTGTTGTAATTAGTTGTTTACTGATAGGAGTTAGTTGATTTTTATTCCGAAATAGCTATCAGTATCTATTTGTTATTTCCCCCGGTTTAAAATAGATGTCATTTTAATATTTTCAATTTATTCCTTTTTATATGTCGTTTTGTATTACTAATACATTCTTGATAATATTTTCTTAAATTTACCCTTATTTGTGATAAGAGAGAGGTTTAATAATTAATGCAAATAATTCTAATTATTAAGCTATAATAATTAAGAAAAAAGAGAAATTTTGCATTGAATCGTAAAGTTAGAAGAGAAAAGCATCAATGATGAATTCCTAATTTTAATAATCTAATTAATATTTTATTGGTAAAACCTTCAAACCACGTCTGTTTTAGATCCGAAGATAGAAATTTTAATCAAACACAACCTTTTTTATCAATGCATTGGGCCTAGCATTAACATATACTTTATTTTTTTTAATGAGAGTATCAGGTGCAGTGCATTTTCTATCATTAAACGTAAAACCATGTTGTGTTCTATCATTTTTTTTTTAATATGTAAAAACATGCTAAGCTTAGCACAGAGATGATTTTTAAATTAATTGTTCCTTAATCTTAAAATTCAAGATCTAAACAAGTCGTCCGTACAAGCAGAGAAGCACGTGCTTTTCCCAAACAGCAATAATGAATCAGGGTTGGGCATGTGCAACTTTCTGTCCTTAGACCCCTCCAACGAATTCTTTACAAATCTAATCTCCAAATGATTATCCTTGCCGGCCATTCCATTAATATTATATTTTAGCTGTGAGGACTTCTTCAGTTATTTTCAATCAATGGTGGACCCTAAAGTTTGGTGGCTTGATAAACCTATTATAATCCCTACTTCAGACAATGACACACAAGTTCCCAAAATCCCTAAAGTTTACTATTTTCACACATTTAACCCTTGATGTTTTACTTTTACACGTTTTAGCTCTTAATTGATAAAGGCCAGATTGATGCCTAAACTTATTAAAAAAATTAATTTTATCATTATCCTACACAACAGGCCAATATTGTTCTCATAATAGAAATTATAGTTCAATCTACCATTTTTGTAGAAATATAAGCTCATATTAATAATTTACTAAGTAAAGGAGTTGTTGCTTTATTTTCAACTAATGGTGGATCGTGGGTTGATAATTAGATCTAATGATATATAGCATCATCACATATATATAAGTATGCATTCGTATGCACACAATCCAATCCTACAACAGCAAACTGAAAGTTACTTATATAATTGCCATTTTTTTTAATTAGCTTCCTCAAATTGAATCATACCTTTTTCAGGAAACATGGGATAATATGCAAATAGACTTCCTAACTAACCATTTAATTACAAGTTGGTCTTTATCTTTCAAATGTGACTTTACTTCTAAGGTTTGTACTTAAGAGTTTGTTCATCTTTCCATTAATTAGGCCTAATGTCTTATCAACTACTATCTTTGTAGCAAATAAGGGATTATGAATATAACTAAATTATTGGAAATACGAATATCAAAATTAGTTTCCGGTGTTATATGATTTGTATATTCCACCACATCAATGGAAAAATGATAATCGTGCCCGTGTTAAGTGGATTAATCTCTGGATTTAGTTAGATTAAAAGCCAAAGATTTTCATGTTTTACATTATGGTATAGGAAAAAAGGTTAAAATGTTCTAAGTTTAGGATTTTTCAGAGGTTTTATGAAGAAGTAGGGAACATGTGAAAATACTTCCAAATAAAGAGTAGCAATCTGAAAACCCCAAAAGGAAATTAATTACTAGACTTAAAACCTTAAGCTAAGTACCATGTACCAATTCAGAGATTTCACATGCTACTCATATGCACAATTATGTATACCCATCATAAAATAATAATATTAATAAAAAAAAACTTAATACATCATACCCCTAACATCTAAAATGGTGCAATTTTACCCATAACGTTGGAAACCAAGAGCAATTTTACCCCTAACAATGATAAATTGGGTTAATTTGAGAAATAATTCATCAACTGTCTTCTCGTTTATGAATCTTGTCATCTACACTTCACTAACAAATCACAAACATATGTCGGGATGTGAAAAAAATAAAAAATATACTGACTTTTGTATGAATTGTACAAAAAAAATCAAAAAATTCACCAAATTTATAAATTTGATCTTGGCTACTAATATTAGGGGTAAAATAGCACCATTTTAGACGTTAGGGCCAAAACGTTAGGGGTATTTTTGCACCTTAATCCGAGTTAGTATTATAGCTTTAACATTTAGTTGTTACACAATAAACAAATTTTGGGAGCTGCTGATATGGGGACCAATCTACTATTATGGGACCAATCTACAAGTTCAGAAAGCCGATGTATTAAGCCATAGAAAAAAGATAAAATTGAGTTCATTTTGTGGAGTTTAGACACTATTGCTAGTCTAGTAGAAGCAAAAGAAAGAGTTAAAAAATGGAAGAAAAACCTGTATAGAGTTTAAAGGCAGTTGGGAGACTTCTCTGCTTAATAACCCACCAAATCTCTGATTTGTTGCGACTGTAAAGCCCTGGATCTATGATTATTGGCTTCCCTCTTTTATTCCTGAGCATATTTTTCACAATAAGTAAAATGCCTGACACGAAACGGACATGAAACGCGGAAACGTTTCTAAATACAAGTGTTTTGTCTTGTGCAACATATTGGGTAAAAGGAATACTAATTCCCAAAAGAGAAAGTGGAAATTGATTCTTACAGTTTCCATCCCAGGCGACTGCTATGCTGTATGAAGTTCAGATCTCGTGGTAACCCAGAAAAGGCATCAATTAGATCTGCAAACAAAATCAGTTCACAACATTAACTCAAATCTCAAATTTGGGGGCAAATTGGATCCAATTCGACATTAATTAAAGCTTAATTAGTAAGAACAAAAAGGGCACTCACCATACCATCTTGAGTGAGCAAGGGATAATCAGAGGCACTAAGATTGATAAACCAATCCCAATTGCAAGTCCTCAACAAAATAGCCATAGCATGTAGAGTAGTAGCAAGCATAGTAGGGCCTCTATAAGTGACCACATTTGATTTTGATTTCTCAATGACCCAAACATTACCCAAAATTCCAAAAACTGCTTCATTACGCACAAATTTCTCAATTGCTTGATGCTCCGCATCAGGCGCACCAGCATCCATATGAATCAGATAGTAATTCCCTGGATGGTAAAGAGCCTTGATCAATCTAATTACCCGCTTAGAATCGCCCTTAGATGCAGAAATTAAGTAAGCAAATGAAACTGGGTAAGATTTCTGTTGCGTTAACATGGTGAAGTTAGGGGTGAATGTGGTGGAAATGGGTGTGGTTGTGGTTAGTTTAGATGGAATGTAGAAAAGGGAGAGGAGGAGTGAGGTTGCCATGAACAAAATTGCGAAAAGCTTGATACCCATTTCATGGAGGATTGGGGGTTAGAGAAGAGGAGATGTTTAGTTTGTATGTATTTGAAGATGGTTCCTTGCTTCAAAGGGAAGGCGAAGGCGAAGGCATATACTCAATATGTCAATGTTTTACAGTTGGAATATAAACTTCTTTTTTCTTTTCTTTAGCATGAAATGTAGTTGGGCTTTTTATGGACCAACCATTTTATTATTGGGGAAATTACTAACAACGCCCCTATTATCTTACTATTTTTCATTTTTCGCTCGCTTTACTTTTGTTTTTCTCTTTCATTTCGTTGGTGTGATTCTTCTATCGGGTACGTTTTCTTATGGGTATTACTATTCACCGCACCCAAATTTCGGTCTACCGCCCCCTCTTCTACCATATTGCCCTTCTCATTTTTTTTTTGAAGAAAACACGCAATTATTATTAAGAAGGAATCAACGAATCGATCAAGAAGGAAAGGGGAACAAACTCCCAACTTCCCGGTCCAGACAAAGAACTCATCACCCGTGCTAGAACATGAGCAGACAAGTTCGCTGAACGCCTCACAAATCTAACAGAACAAGACTCTAAAGCTTGTAAAAGAGACTTACAATCATCAATGATAAAACCAAAATAAGAACAAGCATTAATAGAGCTAGACAAAGCCTGTTTAACACCTAAACAATCAATCTCAACTACAACATACCTCCAATCATGACACTGAACCCACCACAACGCCTCCCTACACGCCATTGCTTCCACCTGTAGAGCATCCAAAGGACAGTCTAGCCAACCATTCGCACCAGCAATAAAACCACCCTCCGCATCCCGCGCCAACATACCAAAACTGACCTGCTGTGTCGCAGCAAACAACGCTGCATCGACATTGATCTTTATCAGACCAGCAGCAGGCGGAACCCAAATTAAGGAGGTGACAGACACATCTGACACAAAATCATCCCTAATCCGAGCTTGTCTCCATCGGGATAGGAAGGTCGTCGCCCTACTAAACACCATTCCAGACTGAATACAACGCTGGTTCCAGACAAAACCATTCCTCGCATTCCATATGGACCAACAAACCATTGCCGTCTGCTCTCTAACTTTACAATCCGGAACAGCAGCAACATGATTCCAGAACATAGAAATATCCGAACAAAGAGCACTAATATCACCAAGTAAAGAAAAATGTCACACTTCCCGAGCCTTTACACAATCAACCAATGCATGAAATGGTGTTTCCACCCCTCTTCCACATCTTGGAAACAAATCAGACACCTGCACAAACCGAGATCGCAACACTTGCAGAGTGGGAAGACAATGAGAGACGACACGCCAAATAAAATTCTGGACATTCGGCGGAACCCTTAAGCGCCAAATTGAAGACCAGAAACCAATTGAAACCCCGAGATGAGGCCCTACCTTGTTACCAACAGCCTGAACATAACCAGATTTAACCGAGAAAACCCCGTTCTTTTCAAACAACCAAAACCATCTGTCAGGCTTCGGACTTAGCGAGATAGGAATTTTTCGGATTAACCGTTGGTCCCTTTCACAAAACAAGTCACTCAAAACATCATCATCCCATTGATTAGAATCAATACATCTCAACTGAACCACCTTAGCGGATTCCAAACCATTCGGACATGAGCTTTCAATACAAGGATTAACATCTTGTAACCAAGGCACTTTCCAGATAAAAGTATCAGTCCCACTCCCAACCGCCCTACGCAAACCAGACTCAAGCACCGATCTGGCAGCCACCACACTTCGCCAAATGAAACTGAGATTATTCCCAACCCGTGCATCCAAAAAATCAGAGTTTGGAAAATACCTGGCTTTAAGAACCCGAGCAACTAAGGAGTTAGGATTTGTCATAAGTCTCCAACCTTGTTTAGTAAGAAGGGCCAAATTAAATTCATGAAGCCTCCTAAAACCCATCCCTCCAAACTTCTTAGGAACACATAGTCTATCCCAAGACTTCCATCTGATACCCTTCGATTGTTGCCCCTCAAGACCCCACCAAAATGAATTCATCATTTTTTCTAAATCAGCACAAAGCGTTTGTGGGATCAGAAACAGACTCATAACATAAGAAGGTAAAGACTGTAGCACCGATTTAATCAAAACCTCTTTACCTGCCTTTGATAAATGCCTAGCCTTCCAACTCCTCACCCTTTTCTGTATAGCATCAGTCAGATAATTAAAAACCTGAGTTTTACTTCTCCCAATCAGCGAAGGAAGGCCAAGATTATTTCATCCAAAACCTTAAAAGCTCTCTCTCCCGAGCAAAAATCCAGGATTTTATAAAAATGGATCCAAGCTTTCCCGAAGATAATGATTTCGAACACGAGGTAATATTACGATCCTTAAATACGTGTCTGATTAATTTTTAAATTTTTTCTTTGGTTTTTGCCTGAACGGGTAGCGCGTACTCCCGTTCCGTAGGCCGAACGGATGAACTACCCGTTCGGCCTAGGGAACGGACAGCATGCGCCACCCGTTCCACCTACGGAACGAGAGTACGTGCTGCCCGTTCCACCAACGGAACGGGCAGTACGCGCTGCCCATTCCCACCCATGGTGAAATGGGCAGGCTGCCCGTTCAGGCAAAAAAATGGGCAGAAATTGCCCCGAACTATTTTTTTAATTTTTAATGTACATTATGATAACCTATTATGCATTTTTTGTATATTCAGGTACCGTTAGAAGATTGGAATCCCGATGGCATTGATTATAGTTCGCGTTTCATAACGGATACCGTTTTCCCTTCGTGTGAAGATGCTATTGATTGGGCAAAAAAGATAGCTATTCAGAATGGGTTTGAGATTGTAATATCTTCGCACAAACATGGGGGAAAACAGAGGCTGTTTCAGATGTTCACGGGTGTTAGACGAGGTGCCGCGGCCTAATCTCCCGGGCGGATCGGGGGGTGGACAACCTCATGGCGACGTAAGCGGTGATTGGCGCCGAAAGCAACCAATCGTGGAATCAAGCTGCTCGGCAGGACCGGAGCTCGGAGATATGGAAGAGTCGCCACCCACGAATGGAAAAATGAACACCGATCCCTTGCGGGAGACCGGTGTGGGTTCGGGAAACTTAGGTACGAGCCGAGAAGGCTAGCTCCTTTCCGGAGAAAGGCTACTAGGCACCCCGACCTCGCCCGGTTATGAACCACCGGCCTCCTACTCAGCATGTTAGGCGATAACGGACTAATCGTATACTTCTTTAAGTTTAAAATTCATTTGAAACCTTTTCTTTCTCTTTTTAGAAACCGTTTTGAGCATATATTATTGAAAAGCCACATTAGTAAAGAATCACCCATTTACATCAGTTCAATATACATACAAAGAGAGGGGGGAAGAAAGAAGTGATTTAGTTACAACGTGATTTACATGTCATGTTGCGTGTTAATTCTATGCTAACTTATTTCCCCAAAACGAATTTATTTACATGGTTCGCACCTTAATCGCCGTTGGAACGATTTAGGTGCGCTTTAAAACCCCGTCTGATGAAGTTCACCCGAATCGCCGTTGGAACGACTCGAGTGTTTGAAAACGTTGAGATAAAAACCTTTAATAAGAAAACGTGGTTAAACATACAAGTCAATTTTATTTTGTACAAATCCTTTAAGAAAACGATTCAAAACTCTATTATTCACAAAGAAACGATTTTAATTACAATGTTCGCTTAATCCGTCGTTGGAACGGACTAAGGTTTTAAAACGTGGTGTTTTGAGAAACGATTTGAAATGTCAAGAAAACTCAATTTATTTACATTAGGAACCTCTAAAAATTCATTAATTTAAATAATTAAATTGAAAACTCTTTTTGTGATTTATTTTCCCCTTTTCCTTAATGGATTCTCTACTAGTCATAATTACAATAATAAACATATTTAAACCAAAATTCACTCCCAAATAAAGCCCATTTGAAACATGGACCCCTAAATGGCCCAAAAGAACAAAGGAAATAATATAAGCATATATATATATATATACATTTTAATCCAAAAAGAAAACATGAAATAAAAGTTAATGAAAAGAGATTATATAATACATATATGAAAATACTAAATATAATACATTTATACTTTAAACATGTGAAAATAGTAAATAAAACTCCTAGATAAGAAAATAACATTTATTCCCAAAATAGTTTTATTTAATAATAACTAATATAACCCAAATATCCCAAAACTATATATATACATAACTAATGTAATTTTAAATGTCAAAAAATAATACATATTTATCCACTAATAAATCACTCCCGAAACCCCAAGTAAATATTCTTTTAAAATGAGATTAATTACCATTTAAGTAAAGGAAGAAGAAAAGAAAAGATATATATACATATACTTATATTTAAAAATAAAATAAAAAATGATATACAAACATCCTAAATAATTATATATACCAAATGTCTAAAAATAATAATTTGAAAACATATATTACATAACTGTACATATATATATAAAGGATCAAAAGCTCAAAAGTTAAGAAGGAGGGACCAAAACAGCATTTTTTACATTCCAGCAGATTTACCGACGGAAAATCCGTCGGTAAACAGCAATTAGTGACAGAAACGGAAAATTACAGAACTACTCCAACTGTTTCCAGATTTATTCAAAAGCTTTAAATTAAGTCTAATTCAATCGTTTTGGATTTCCGAACTCCCAAAAATGGATCATAGTCAATAACGGAAGTTCCTAAAACGACGTTTTTATTTTAAAACATTATTCGGAAATTCTTTTAAATTAAAACTTATAATTACAACGTTTTTAACACCCGAACTACCTTTTTATCGGATCACGGTTCGTATTGGGATATCAAAACGAGGTTTTTTATTTTAAAGCAAAACCGAATTTTATTCAACACGAGACGAAAATTAAATAAATATGCCAAATTAAATAAAACGTGATAAAATAAAAGAATAACTAAATAAATAAAAAACTATAACATGAAAATAAATAAAGGAAAGGAATAAATTAAATAAAATAAAAGAGTCTAGTCCTCGGATAATACCTTAAATTCGGTATCTGACAGACGAAGCCGATTGATTCCACGAGTCGTGATTTTCCGGTTTTTTGTGTTTTTTAGTAAAAATTTAACTTTGCAAAATTTGGATTTTTTTGGAAAAAAAAATATTTTCTCCAAAAAATTGACTTTCTCTCTCTAAAAATGTTTAGAGTGAGAAAGCTCCAAAAATTCTCCCTCCTCCCCTCAAATGCATGGGGATCCGTGCCTTTTATATGCAAACGGATCCCCGGCGGAATGGGCGACGCCTGGTCCACGACCGCGGGTAAAGTGGCTCAAAAGCAACTCTGGTCTACGACCATGAGTAAGATGGCTCAAAAGCGACCCTGGTCCACGACCGCGGGTAAAATGGCTCAAAAGCAACTCTGGTCTACGACCGTGAGTAAGATGACTCAAAAGCGACCCTGGTCCACGACCGCGGGTAAAATGGCTCAAAAGCGAGGATTGTCTTTGGATTCTTCTACAACACTGTCGCCTGTATTTTCTCACTGGAGCTAGCGTCTCGGAGGTTTAATGGGAACGTGTTTTAGTCTAGAATGATATAGACTAACGATTATTTTTCTGTTGACTGTCGTCTGTATTTTGACTGGTGTCACTGTTCTGTAAAAATTGGCTATTGTCTGGAGTTCATATCTTGACGATATTGGTTGCTGACCGGGAGAAATGCAGGCTGAAACGGACTGCAAATCGGAGGTCTGTGCACTCGGTAATTAATTATTTACTTTTTACCTTTATGTCACATCGTACCTTTTTCAGTATTTACGGGAATGCCATTCCTCTTCCCTATATAAGGTGGTGGGGTTCCATTTCAACCCCACATCTTCTCTCTCTTCTTTCTCTCTCTAGATTTTGATTTGGATTATTCTCGGGATGGATTTGGATGAATGCGATGGCACGAGAGGCATGGAGGAGGTTTACGTGAACCTGGATAGAGTGGACCCTTTCCACGATCCTGAGACACATCTGAGCCGGACACGCTGCAACGAGGTAAGTACTTTCTCACTTTTTCGTTATTTGATTCAAATTCTAGGCTTTAGTGTTCCTATCCGAACATGATTTGCATGCTAACCTTTAGATTGCCTTAGAGGACTTTAGCTAGAAAGCGTGAATTTCTTTACTTACAAGTAACACTTGTTTATTTTTGTTGTGAGAATGCGCGCTATATGCATGTGAATAGTAAAACTACGAATTTATGCATGCTAACAGTAAAGACAATGTGAATAGTAAAAACGTGAATAGTGCACGTGAATAGTAAAAATGTGAATAGGGCACGTGAATAGTAAAAACTTAACTAATGTACACGAATAGTAAAAACGTGAATAGTGCATGTGAATAGTGAAAACTTAACCAATGCACGTAAATAGTAAAAAACGTGAATAGTGCACGTGAACAGCAAAAACGTGAATAGTGAAAACTTAACTAACGCACGTGAATAGTAAAAACGTGAATAGTGTACGTGAATAGTAAGATCCTAACTAATGCACGCGAATAGTAAAAACTTAATTAATGCTCATTGTCAATGCGGACGAGAGTGGATTAAAGAATAAAGAATTAACTAAACCTTACATAAACGACCCTAAAGGAGAGATTTTTACAGAAAGTTGGTCCAAATTGACCAGATGTCTCTAGGTTAGACCCCGACTGAAAGAATAACTAGTCCTAACGTGTTTTCATCAAACGTACGCTTAGGAATCATATTTAAATTTTTCTGTCTTGTTCTTTCTAGTTCGTCGAGATTTCCGGGACTACGGCCGAGATCCATACGTGGTATGCTATGCTAGGCACCGCGGCGAGAGCCCGTGTGCTTGAGTTGGGCTTCGAGCCCTTTATTTCAGTGTTGCCCCGCACCAACGGGGTGTGCGATCGTTTTGGCCTGCGTGCCTTATGCTAGCGGTGGGTTGACTCGACCCACACCTTCCATCTTTCCTTTGGGGAGATGACCATCTCGCCCAGAGATTTCTCTTTGTTGACGGGGCTGCGGGGGAGCAGCACTCTAGTTCCCTTTCATTTTGACCTGATGCGACCGCGGGTTGACCTCGCTAGGCTTGCTGCTTTGATTGGGTCGGGAGTTTGTCCAGGCGCCAGATCTACTCCGGCGAAGTTTATTTCTACTGCGAGCCTTTTGAGTCGCCGGGATTTTTGCGAGATAGACGATACTGACTTGGCAGTTCGTAGTTTCTTAGTGTATACCCTGAGTGAGACGATTTTCCGCACCAAGAGCGGAAAGGTACACGCTGGTCTTATTCAGGCTCTCAGTGATTTGGATGCGGCAGCGTCTTATGATTGGGCGGGAGCGGGCCTAGCCTTTTTATATAAGTTTTTGGATTTGACTTGCCGGAAGCGCAAGGACTTCGGTGGTTACACATTTGCTCTTCTGGTACGTGACGCATCCTTGACTCGCCCATTTTATCTTCTTCGCGCTTTTACGTTCATAACCCTTGTTTTTACCGCAGGTTTGGGCGTACGAGAGGCGGATTCTTCCTAGCCAGTCTCGGCCTCGACCACGAGTACCGAGGCTCCCTCTCATGACTCGGTGGAGAGAGTTTGACCTAGGCGCAGAGAAGAGACGGACGGTGGCGCGGCTCTTAGACTGGATTGACTCGCGGACCCTGGGACAGGTAGATATCTTCTAGTCATGCTAGATTCTTGTTTGATCAGATCTGACCTTTCTTTGTGTTTTTGTTTTTTAGATCAAGTTTAGGTGGGACGACCTTGACTTCGGTCCCGACTACATGTACGTGACTTTGATCCAGGAGCAGCAGTGCGTGCTCACCGGCCCCTTTGTGCGGGCTTGGTATTTGGGCGACCGGGGCATCACCGGGATTAGGGACGCACACTGGTCACCCGGCGAGATTCCCATTTCCATGTTCGCGGTGCGGACCATGCCCTTGTCGGTCATCCGTCAGGACTTGACCCGCCGGTTCGTAGGTAGAGAGGTGTGGGTTCATGCCGGGGGCCGTGATCTTTACCTATCGACTCTGTTGAGCGCGACGGATGCCCCAGTGGCGGCGATGGAGGTGGATCCCGTGGCAAACGTATTTTCACGGGAGGCTGTCGCGGCAATCTTCGGTCAGGAGGAGGTCCCGGTGAGTGGTTCAGCCTATTTACCTTTATTCATGAGATGGTTAGCGGTATTTATTGTGTTTTTATTTGCAAGAGGGGTCCTGGAGGAGCGCTCATCTGTCGGACTTCTTTGACGGCACTCGAGCTCAGACATCTGCGGGCAAGCCACCCTACTATGTCGGCGAGTCCTCCAGTGCTGCCCGACCGGAGAGGTCCTCCTTTGGTGTGCCCGTTCCGGACTACGGGAGAGATTTCGCCACCGTTTGTTATGATGAGTCCGGGACAGCCTATGCGGGTGTCGAGATGGCTCCTCCCCTCTTCACATCGAGGGTGCCATTTGACCCTCCCGACGCTTCGCAGACTACGAGAGAGACTTGTACAGATTATGTGGGACTATCCGGTTACCTCCAAGACCGCCTCAGTTTGCGCTGTGCCGATCACCTGGTATGTATCCTTACTTTATTTTAGTGTAGTGGAATGCATGCATGTATGTATGATTTCTGTTCTTGCCTATGCTGCTTCGTTTTTTCCTTTTTTTTTCACATCTGTTTTTCTTCTTTTTTTTATTTTTTAGAGCGATCTTCACGCCCATGAGCGGAGACGGAGTGAGTCGGTGCGGGAGGCCGATGCCAGGGTTGGCCAGGTGTACCAAGAGCGGAACGACCACTGGTCGGAGGTGATACGGAGGGAGACTGCTGGACGTCTTGTCGTTGAGGAGAGGGCGCGTGATGAGACGATTGGACGCCTCGCTGCCGAGGAGAGGGTACATGTTGAGACCACAAGACGCCTCGCTGCCGAGGAGAGAGCACGAGTTGTTGAGGAGAGGCTCCGAGTTACCGAGGAGACCTTATCTGCGGAGCGAGCATCGCATTTGAGGGGGTTTGAGGCCTACTGGGACTTCCCTCCATATTAGGCTTATTATGTATTGCTTTGTAGTTTTCATTAGAGTTACCCCGATGTATAGCTGATGTATAGGGAATGGGGTGGATAGCAGGTAGGCTTTTTTTATTGTGAAAAGTAAGGTAGGAAATGTATAACTCATGATTCATATTACCATGCATTCAGTAGATTATGATGATTCCAATCATTCTCGTCAAATATATTCATGCTTTTATTTATTTACAAACAACAGAAATACTTAACCTCTTATACATTGTTTTTGTAATTGCTCAAGTTATAACTATTGTTACCAGGACCCGCCTTTCGGTTTTCGGATGCCGGCGATTTTTCTCCTCTCCTTTTACTATCCCGGAATTTTCAAATGAGTGCCCTTTCGGGTTTTCACCCACTGGGATGTCCCTTATTGTTGCATAGGCCGCCCTTTGCGGGTTTTCAACCTATCGGGAATTTTTCTTTCTTTTTTTTTTCTTACGAAAAGTATTTCTTAAGCCTATCCAGGTTGGTAGGTTCGGAGAATTCCATGCCGTCCATGGTAGTTAACTTCACCGCTCCTTTGCTTAGTATCTTCTTCACGACGAATGGCCCTTCCCAGTTAGGTTTAAACTTGCCCCTAGGGTCGGTGTGCGTCACACGAATCTGTTTCAGCACCAAATCTCCTTCTTTGATAGGACTGGTCTTGACCTTTTTATTGAAAGCTCGAGCCATCCTTCTTTGATATAACTGTACATGGTAAAGGGCTTCCATCCTTTTCTCGTCAACCAAAGCCAACTGCTCATATCGCTTCTTCACCCATTCCGTCTCGGGAATCTCTGCTTCCACTGCGATTCTCAACGATCGCTTTTCGATCTCAATCGGGAGGACTGCTTCTGTTCCGTATACCAAGGAGAATGGCGTTGCCCCAGTTGAGGTTCTAACTGTCGTGCGATAAGCCCATAACGCGAGTGGGAGCTGCTCATGCCAATTCCAATGTGATTCCACCATTTTTATGAGAATTCTCTTAAGGTTCTTATTAGCTGCTTCTACTGCCCCAATAGCTTGTGGACGGTACGGAGAAGACTTGTGATGTTCAATGCCATATTCTCGGAAGAGACTTCTTACTTCCCCCTGAAACTGGACCCCATTATCCGTAATCATGTGATGAGGCACTCCGAACCTAGTGATCAAGTGTTTCTCAATGAACTTTCTCATCTGCTTGGATCCCAATTTGCTAAACGACTCTGCCTCTACCCACTTGGTGAAATAATCGATGGCGACTGCAATAAACTTGTGCCCGTTCGAAGCATTAGGCCTTACCTCACCAATGATGTCAATGCCCCAAGCCGCAAATGGCCAAATAGGTGCTAATACATGTAATTCCATGGCTGGAAGATGACTACAATCGCCGTGGATTTGACAATCGTGGCATTTCTTCGCATACTCGCTACAATCTCTTTCCATGGTGAGCCAATAGAAGCCTTGTCTGATGATTTTCTTGGCTAACACTGCTCCTCCCATATGGGCCCCGCAAATTCCTGAATGTACTGATTCCATTGCCTCGCGGGCTTCTCCCGCATCCAAGCACCTTAGTTGTAACCCATCGATGTGCCTTTTGTAAAGTAAGTCGTTGTGGATGACGAACTGCCGAGCTAACCTTCTAATCACAGCTTGATCCCTCGGTTCTGACTCTGCCGGATATGTTCCATGCTTCATGAAGTTCACGATATCGAAATACCACGGTTTTTCATCTGCCCCTAACAACATTACATCCTCGTAGCATGGTTTGTGAGATCTCCTCAATACCAACGGTTTCGAGGCAAGGTTTCGGGGGTTGTCCCAAACTGACACCAAAGTGGCCAAAGCATCCGCCGCCTGGTTCTGCGCTCGAGGAATGTGATAGAAACGACACTCCTTGAATCTTTGTGCCAACCCTTCTAGCTGATCTAGATATGGACATAGCCTTTCTTCCCTCACTTCCCAGTTTCCTTGTGCCTGTTCGATGATCAACTTGGAGTCACCCCAAATTTCGACATATGATGCTCCCAGTGCTGCTAATGACTCTAAGCCATAAATGCACGCTTCATATTCGGCCATATTATTGGTAAGAGGGAATGACAACTTCTTGGCCATCGGGATCCTTTCTCCCTCTGGTGAGATAAGTAATACCCCTACTCCGGCTCCATTCGAATTAACTGCTCCATCAAAGAACATTTTCCATGGTATAACTTCAATTGCGTTTAAGTGCTCATCGGGGAAATCATAATTTATCTCTTCCTCTTCTGCATTCAGAGGTTGGTTGGCCAGAAACTCTGCCACGGCCCTCCCTTTGATAACCTTCTTCGTTACATATTCAATGTCAAACTCGGATAAAAGTAGTAACCATCGGGCTAACTTCCCTGTCAAAGACGGAGTTCGGTACAGATACTTCACGGGGTCCATCCGAGAAATAATGATCACTTTATATGATTGAAAATAATGCCGTAGTTTCTTCGTTAGCCATACTACTGCCACACACGTCTTTTCGATCATGTTGTACTTGAGCTCGTACTCCAGGAACTTCTTACTTAGATAATACACCGCGTGCTCCACACCGGTGTCCCCCTCTTGGGCCAGCATTGCCCCAATAGATCGCTCTTCAATCGCTATGTAGAGGAGAAGCGGCTTTCCTAGTTTAGGCGGTCTCAGCACTGGCGGATTAGACAAATAGTTCCGGACGCTCTCCAAAGCTTGCTGACACTTATCATTCCAGATCGTGGGTTGGTCTTTCCTTAACAACTTAAAGATTGGCTCGCAGATAGCGGTGAGTCTCGCTATGAACCGACTGATATACTGAACCTGCCTCAGAAACCCTCTCACTTCTTTCTCATTCTTTGGTGTCGGCATTTCTCGTATGGCCTTCACTTTGTCGGGATCTACCTCAATTCCCTTCTTTCCGATTATATAGCCTAAGATTTTCCCCGATGAAACGCCGAAGAAGCACTTCTTCGGGTTTAACCTTAGTTTGAATTCTGCAATTCGGGCCAAAAACTTCTCGAGTGCAGTAAAATGCCCCTCTCTCGTCTCTGATTTGACCATCATGTCATCCACATAAACTTCTACCTCCTTGTGTATCATATCATGGAACAGTGCTGTGGCCATTCGCTGGTAAGTTGCCCCGACATTCTTCAAACCAAACGGCATTACCCTGTAGCAGTATGTTCCCCACTCAGTTGTGAACGAGGTTTTTGCTTTGTGTTTCTCGGCCATCTGAACTTGCATGTAGCCCATGAAACCGTCCACATTCGTGTGTAAGACGCTCGATGCTGCACTCGATCAATACGTCAATATGGGGCAATGCGAACTCATCTTTCGGGCATGATTTGTTAAGATCTCTATAATCGACGCACATTCTTACTTTGCCGTCCTTTTTTGCGATGGGCACCACATTTGCGACCCAAGGGGGATAGTCGATTACTTCGATGAACTCTGCTTCTAACTGCTTCTTCACTTCTTCTCTGATCTTATCTGCCCATTCTGGTCTCATGCGTCGGAGCTTCTGTTTTACGGGCCTCGCCTCAGGATATGTTGGAATACGGTGAGTTACGATTGATTGATCAATTCCTGGCATGTCTTCGTATGTCCAAGCAAACACTATTTCGTATTTTTTTATTATTCTCTCAAATTCTTTCCTCTCTTCAATAGTTAATTCTTGAGCAATTTGTATAAGTTTAGGATTTTCATCCGTGCCAAGATTGAAAGTTGACATTTCTATTGCATTGATTTCAAATGTAGGCATGTTATATGAATGAGAATGCATGGAATGATCACGATCAACATCAAGCAAGTAAGCAAAATCAGAATTCATTTCATTGATAGTATTGGCGATTACATCGTCTGATTCAAACAAAGCAGTAATACAATTTTCATCATCCAGGTTCTCGGGCTTCTCATAAGCTTTGGAGGTACTGGGCTCATCCACCGCTCCTGCAGTTGCTTCAATAGTGATGACTTGCTCCTCGGCATTCAAGTCTAGCATCATAATCTCCTCGACAAAGCAGCTCGCCTTTCCTTTGCCCCAGTCGGCAACATCATTGAAGATTTCGAACCCTGGTAGAATCTTCCCTTCTGTGCTAGTCCATGACTCGGGGGTTCCTGAATAAACCTTTCCGTGCCCCTCATTCACGAAATACTTCCTTAGGCCCACTTTTCCTTTACCACTTGCATTGGACGGACCTCCCTGTTCATATCCTAAACCCCTCCGGGTTTTTTTGACTCTTGAAGTTCGGAAATTCTGGCAGCCCTTGATGGTGTGCTCCCAAACCCATACCGGGGATGAAGCCTCCCTTCATCATTTTCACGACATCGGTGGTCATGCTAGACTCGTAGATCCCAGAAACTTGGAATCCGGAGAATAGTTGAGGCTCAATTCCCAATGCTGCCACCGAGCTCAATTTCTCAGCTCTAATTGTCACTATCTCCTCCCCGAAGGGGAACTTGATCATCTGATGGAGCGTGGAGGGCACACCTCCCAACTTGTGGAACCATGGGCGTCCCAACAATACAGCAAAGGTTACCGGGATATCCAGCACCGTGAACTCAGTTTCTTCTTCATGCGGCCCCACTTTCAACTTGGCCTTAAAGACTCCTTCAATATGCCTACGGCTATCATCATAAGCCCTAATCACAGTTTTCGAGGCTGTCAAGTCTCCTCTTTCCACTCCCAACTTAGACAAGAGTTTCAACAGGTAGACATTAATAGCCGATCCATCATCGACCATCACACAGCTAGTCTTCTTCCCGTTGATTTCCGCTCGGATGTACAAAGGCTTATTATGAGCCTTCCCTTCTTCTGGGAGATCCTCGTCGGTAAACGTGATTTCAGTTTTCTTTCGAGCCATGATTGCCCCTACTAGTGCTGCCGGTTCGGTATCGGTAGAAATAACCAAATTCTGCAGCTCTTTCATCAAGTTTTCACGGTGGTACTTGGAATGGCATAAAACTTCCCACATTGTGGACTTAGCTTGTGTCTTCTTCAACTGCTCAAGAACTTGGTCATCGGGCTTAGGAGCCGACCCTTCCCCTATCTCAGTCTCAACCATAGGTGCCTTTCCCTCGGCCACTCGTCCTGACCTTGTCATGACGGTGATTTCTGGCTCATCATCCGATTCATCCCAAATATTGATAGGAATCCTCCGATTAGCATCTTCCTCGTCCGAGGAACTTTCCCAAATATCCACAATCATTAAATCCATAACGTGAGGAACGTTCGGATTCAAATAAAAAGGATCCGCTGATCCATACAAAGCCCAACCTATCAGATCATTGTAATCTCGGAGGGACACTCTGCTCATCCTTCTAGCTGCCAACGGAATAGCTCCTTTCTGTATGCACATAAGCTGCACCTTATCACTCATTGTTTCGTGACACTGTTCATACCGGTGCCTCCACCTCCTAGCATAATCCACGAATGGTTCCTCGGGGAATTACCTGATCCTATCCAGATCTTCCAGGGATCCCGTCCATGGAACATACATCTCATATCTCGCCACAAAAGCATTCCTAAGAGGTATCCAATGACCCATTTCTTCTTCTGATAGGCCCTGGTGCCATAACAAGGCTTCTCCCATTAGGGTTTCCGGAAAATGTTCGTGTAATTCACATTGCGGGAACCCGACGTCATACATATGATTACGGAATAACCTCGCATGCTCAACAGGATCCTGGTATCCACCATACCTAGGCATTGCTAACACCGCATCGGGTGTTTGGTAAGAAGGGGAATCCGGGGTTTGCTCTGCCAGCATCCATACCGTATACTCTTTGATAAATCTCTTCGTCATTGCCACCCAGTCGGTCTTAACATACATCCGCAGCGACATATACCACATTAACGGCTCACCCATCAGCGAATTACAGAACAAGCTGGTGATCTCTTCTTCTTTAAAACCCAAAGGCGCCATGGCCGATAAGTAGAAGTGAAGGTGCTCCATAGGGTCCTTGTTGCCGTTATACTTACTAACCTTCGGTAACAGACGCTTGATAGGTCCAATCTGCATCGCAAAGCGCTCTGCGGTCCTGTCTTCAGCTCTTTGGTATTTTTCCAAGAATAAATCTGATAATTGATCCCAATCATGCTTGCAAGAGTCGGGTAATGAGTGGAACCATTCCAAAGGTTCGCCTACCAGCGAATGGTGGAACCACTGAGCAATCTCATCCACTCCGAAGGATTCAACAAACATATCGCGCATATATTCATGCAAGTGCACCTCGGGATTTCCCCCTCCACTAAACAGACCCAAATTAGGCACAATAGTTCGAGACGACCCTTCTCCGGTCTCTTCGGCACTATCTTCATCATACGGTGCTCCATCATCCAATCCCTCTCCCATCGGTTCATCCTCTTGTTCCTCGCCAAGGAAGGACACACATAGACCATTTCCTACATTGTTCCTTTCGTCGGAATCCAGCAACTCCTCTACGTTCTCCTCGAAGGATTCCATCACTACGCATTCTGTCAAACCAACTCCGATCATGCTCACCCTATGATTAGGCAATGGATTACACCTAGTGGAAGGGTTCGCTGACGAAGGATCAGCTATCTTTTTCTCCTCGATTAAATCTTGGATTTCGTGTTTCAGCCTCTCACAATTCTCAATTGTATGCCCATAACTGCTGTGGAACTCACAATACCCTCTAGCCTGTATCTGCGGAGTAGGTGGAGCTTTATTATAAGGGGTAAGGGCTTTCAACAATCCCTTTTTCTGCAAACGTTCAAAAACCTTTGCGTAAGTCTGATCAAATTTGGCGAACCGCCTCTTTTCGATAGCATTAAGATCAAGCACTTTCACTGCTGCAGATTCTGCACTCGCACTCGGCCCTCCGGCACTATACCCAGACTTCGTCCATTTAGTGTATGCCTTTTCGGCTCTCCATCCCCCTCAACGGTCAAGGCACAGCTATACATCTGATTGAAATCGGTAAAAGGCATATACCGCAACTCATTCTTAATATACGACAATGTGTTACTGACTACCATTCGGATCTGATCCTGCTCAAGCGGCTTTTGTTTCATAACCGTGGACTTGGCCCTCCATCTCCTTACAAAATCGAAAAATGACTCCCCGGTCTGCTGCTTAGTGCTCTCTAGCTCTTTTAAAGTGACCTCAAGCATGGTGTTGAAGCTATACTGAGCGATGAATGACTTCGCTAACTCTTTCCAATCCCTCTTCGTCACCATCGGCAATGCATGAAACCATGTGAGGGCAGCCCCCTCAAGATAGGTGTTAAACAGCCCCAGGACTTGATCCTCAGTCAGGATCGTGTGCTTCATTACAGCGACATACTGATTCATGTGGGCAGTGGGATCCCCAGTTCCATCGAACTTTTTCATGTCAGGGAGCCGGAATTTCAAAGGCAAAGCCATCGCCGATAAATAATTCTTCAACTTATAAAAGTCCTGACTCCCGAAACTTCCCCCACGTAGATCCTGCACTTCCTGTGTGATGTGTTGTTTCCACTCCTCTTCCTTAGCTTTCTCCTTCTCAAGCTGCTTTCGGATATAATCCTGATAATCATCTTCGTTCCCAAAGTGAGGTCCATCGTTCACCTCATTATCAGCGTGTTTACTGCCACTTTTGTCATCCCTCATGGCCAGCTTAGCCAACTAGGCTGCTATCACCGCTAACTGCTCATTAATGTTGTTCACAGAGTTTTCCAATCCGGCCACTTTTTTATTGGTCGCAGACATACTGGCTGAAGACTGAGTATACTCGGACGAAGATGATTCCGAAGCCACAACTGCCGATTCAGAACTGTCAATCTGTAACTGGTCAAACTGCCTAACTAGCCGACTGCTCTCTCGGTACCACAATCGCTTAATGATGACGTCTGCGCGAACGGTATCCATTAGTATGTATGCATGATTTTATATGCATGATTCGTGGTGTGTGCGTTTATTTATTTACAGATATATAAGATAAGAAGAACAAACGTTAGTCTAATCACACGTATCACAACATCTCTCTTCCACCCTTATTCCTCCACACACTCGATGGTCCAAGTCTCTTTCCTAGGATTTTGGTTTTGGGCTCACATTGCGGTCCGAGGGACGCGTGATGCCGTCGATTATTGCGAAAAAGTAAATCATTCACCATACAACACAGTTCGTTTTTTACGCATCAGCGTTCAGTGACTAAGAAATCGACCAAGTTGGATTGTCCTTTCAGAATAACTCGTCTTTCGTCCTTTCGTGAGACGCATTAGTTCGGGTTTTGACTCCCTTTGAGCGTATCTCAGTTTTTAGACGTGGTACGAGTTATTCTTCTAGTCCAATCGTTCGTTATCGTCAATGACTCGTTCCCTTTTGTTCGCGCGGGTTCGTGTCTCGATTTTTGGATTACAACGGGATCTTTTGGATCTATCGAGAGACGTAACCACGTGTTTATTTAGTGATGGAATCACTTTTGGATTTTATTTTAGGAAACGGACTCATCGCGTAACGCGTTTGTTCTTAGCGTTGGGGATCCGTTTGCTCATTTTAGCTACGAGAAAAGACGGCGAGTCTTATTTTGAGCGCACGATAACCTTTCGGCTAGCAACAGTTCATTGTTCTTCCCAATCCACGGGATATATCATCTTAGTGTGGTTATAGAAAATCAACGTTTCATTGAATCGCATGCTTATTCAAAGCGAGGATATCACCGTTCTCTTTCCTTTAGGCACGACTTAAGCAAACACGTACATCGGGCCATATTTCTTGCAGTTTTGGTAACGGTCGAAATGATTGAGTCGTTAGTCAAAACCCGCAGTCTCGTCCATATGGCGCAATTATATGGTTTGGCTTAATTCGGCTTCGTGATTTTAAACGGGGTATACACTCGTTCGAGGCACGCATTCAATGGCATTGGTTTATTTTCTTTAACTACTCTCGGGATTAACATATATCGTAGATTCGGAATGATTTTGGTCGTTTAGTTCATTTTTTGCTTTTCTTTTCTTAGTCACTTCTGCGGACACGTCCATTTCTCTTAAGAACGACACGGGGCATAACGTAAAAGCTCGTCTTTTATTCGGAAGGGACGGGCTACTTGTGCGAAACTTTTCACGTTACGACAGGGTCGTTCAAAACAGAAATGTTCTTCGTTTTCGTTTCGTTATGATCTCGCTTTATCCCAACCTATTTAAAGAATGTGAATAACGGCTACTGTTAATATAGTCTTTTGAATCGAGATATAACTATCCCTAATGCCAAACCGATTCGTACTAATACGTGCTTACGTCATAACGTATTTCCTGAACATGTGCCTTCTTCGGGACACGGAAAGGGGCCAGGCGGGTCGCACAAGTTCATTCATACGAGATGACTAAGTCGTCTTTAGTTCGAATCATTTCGATATTTTGGGGTAGTTTGTACATCAGTTTAAGAGTATATATTAACGTATCGTTTCATTTTCTTTATCTATTTTAGGATTAGACACGTATCATGACAATTTTGAAAACACGAACTGATTCATTTATCACATCAAAAATAGTAACGGGTAATCCTATGGCAACTTCTAAGGCTACTATATGCTGACACGGCTGATCACGGGACCTCACAGGACCGCACAAATTCGCCCCTAACGAATGGATGGGGACCCTTTGGCGCCTTACTGTAAGGGGGAACTTACAATAGCCTCTTTCGAGCGACGAATGGACTCTCGCTAGAGGTTTCGCGGAAATTACCCAAAAGGTTTGCAATAATGCACATGAATGCATACGAAAAGAAATAATACGATCCGTCCCCGTTAAGGGCTTAATACACGCCTTCCGGAATCAAATTTCTCGCTTCCCCAGCAGAGTCGCCACTTGTTAGATGAGGTACCGCGGCCTAATCTCCCGGGTGGACCGGGGGGTGGACAACCTCATGGCGACGTAAGCGGTGATTGGCGCCGAAAGCAACCAATCGTGGAATCAAGCTGCTCGGCAGGACCGGAGCTCGGAGATATGGAAGAGTCGCCACCCACGAATGGGAAAATGAACACCGATCCCTTACGGGAGACTGGTGTGGGTTCGGGAAACTTAGGTACGAGCCGAGAAGGCTAGCTCCTTTCCGGAGAAAGGCTACTAGGCACCCCGACCTCGCCCGGTTATGAACCACCGGCCTCCTACTCAGCATGTTAGGCGATAACGGACTAATCGTATACTTCTTTAAGTTTAAAATTCATTTGAAACCTTTTCTTTCTCTTTTTAGAAACCGTTTTGAGCATATATTATTGAAAAGCCACATTAGTAAAGAATCACACATTTACATCAGTTCAATATACATACAAAGAGAGGGGGGAAGAAAGAAGTGATTTAGTTACAACGTGATTTACATGTCGTGTTGCGTGTTAATTCTATGCTAACTTATTTCCCCAAAACGAATTTATTTACATGGTTCGCACCTTAATCACCGTTGGAACGATTTAGGTGCGCTTTAAAACCCCGTCTGATGAAGTTCACCCGAATCGCTGTTGGAACGACTCGAGTGTTTGAAAACGTTGAGATAAAAACCTTTAATAAGAAAACGTGGTTAAACATACAAGTCAATTTTATTTTGTATAAATCCTTTAAGAAAACAATTCAAAACTCTATTATTCACAAAGAAACGATTTTAATTACAATGTTCGCTTAATCCGTCGTTGGAACGGACTAAGGTTTTAAAACGTGGTGTTTTGAGAAACGATTTGAAATGTCAAGAAAACTCAATTTATTTACATTAGGAACCTCTAAAAATTCATTAATTTAAATAATTAAATTGAAAACTCTTTTTGTGATTTATTTTCCCCTTTTCCTTAATGGATTCTCTACTAGTCATAATTACAATAATAAACATATTTAAACCAAAATTCACTCCCAAATAAAGCCCATTTGAAACATGGACCCCTAAATGGCCCAAAAGAATAAAGGAAATAATATAAACATATATATATACATTTTAATCCAAAAAGGAAACATGAAATAAAAGTTAATGAAAAGAGATTATATAATACATATATGAAAATACTAAATATAATACATTTATACTTTAAACATGTGAAAATAGTAAATAAAACTCATAGATAAGAAAATAACATTTATTCCCAAAATAGTTTTATTTAATAATAACTAATATAACCCAAATATCCCAAAACTATATATATACATAACTAATGTAATTTTAAATGTCAAAAAATAATACATATTTATCCACTAATAAATCACTTCCGAAACCCCAAGTAAATATTCTTTTAAAATGAGATTAATTACCATTTAAGTAAAGGAAGAAGAAAAGAAAAGATATATATACATATACTTATATTTAAAAATAAAATAAAAAATGATATACAAACATCCTAAATAATTATATATACCAAATGTCTAAAAATAATAATTTGAAAACATATATTACATAACTATACATATATATATAAAGGATCAAAAGCTCAAAAGTTAAGAAGGAGGGACCAAAACAGCATTTTTTACATTCCAGCAGATTTACCGACGGAAAATCCGTCGGTAAACAGCAATTAGTGACAGAAACGGAAAATTACAGAACTACTCCAACTGTTTCCAGATTTATTCAAAATCTTTAAATTAAGTCTAATTCAATCGTTTTGGATTTCCGAACTCCAAAAAATGGATCATAGTCAATAACGGAAGTTCCTAAAACGACGTTTTTATTTTAAAACATTATTCGGAAATTCTTTTAAATTAAAACTTATAATTACAACGTTTTTAACACCCGAACTACCTTTTTATCGGATCACGGTTCGTATTGGGATATCAAAACGAGGTTTTTTATTTTAAAGCAAAACCGAATTTTATTCAACACGAGACGAAAATTAAATAAATATGCCAAATTAAATAAAATGTGATAAAATAAAAGAATAACTAAATAAATAAAAAATTATAACATGAAAATAAATAAAGGAAAGGAATAAATTAAATAAAATAAAAGAGTCTAGTCCTCGGATAATACCTTAAATTCGGTATCTGACACACGAAGCCGATTGATTCCACGAGTCGTGAATTTCTGGTTTTTTGTGTTTTTTAGTAAAAATTTAACTTTGGAAAATTTGGATTTTTTTGGGAAAAAAAAATATTTTCTCCAAAAAATTGACTTTCTCTCTCTAAAAATGTTTAGAGTGAGAAAGCTCCAAAAATTCTCCCTCCTCCCCTCAAATGCATGGGGATCCGTGCCTTTTATAGGCAAACGGATCCCCGGCGGAATGGGCGACTCCCGAAAAGAATCGGGCGTCGCCCAAGGGGGTTGGGCGGCCGCCCAAGGCATGTTGGGCGGCCGCCCAACATTTGTTGGGCGATCGCCCAACAGCGTTGGGCGAGCGCCCAACGCAAGGTTGGGCGCGCGCGCCCAACCGCCGTTGGGCGTTCGCCCGACGTCGGTGGGTGCTCGCCCAACGGCCGCCGGGGCGCGCACGCCCTGCGGCCGTCGAGCGTGCGTTCCGTGCCGTCGGGCTCCCACTCATCGCGGCCGTCGAACGCGCGTTCCGTGCTGCCGGGCGCACACGCCCAGTGGCCGACGAGAGCGCGCTCCGCGCCACCGGGCCCGTGCATCGCTCGGACGTCGAGCGCGCGCCACTTGTGGTTGGATGCGTGCATCCGACGGACGTCGAGCGCGCGCCCCACGCCGTCGAGCGTGCGTCCGACTGTCGTCGACCGCGCGTCGGATGCCGCTAAGCGCTCGCACCATGCTGCTAAGCATTCACGAGCCACCCCATTGGCAACAGCGACCCGCTATAACTCTTTCTTCCTTATTATGTACTTATCATTCTTTATATATATTTTTTTTTTTTCAAAACTTCCGGAATCAATCGCTTCAACCGTCTTGTTTTCAGGTTTTCGTCACAGGTCCTCCGACTCGGTGTCTACAACGGGGTGAATTCTATAGAGGTGTTGTGAGAATTGATGAAGATCCTGCTATAAGAAAAAGTAAAACTAAAGCGTGCCGATGTAAATTTCAGATTAAAGCCTATCAACATACAGACCTTTCTGGATGGGGGATACAGGCTAAGGCTGGGTTAACTGGAATGCATAATCATACATTGCGTGTGTATCCAGAGGGAAGTCGGCAGATGAGCGGACTCAGTATCGCATCTAAAATAATTGTGCATGATATGACTTCAACTCAAGCAAAGCCCTGTGCTATTTTAGCAGCAGTTAAAGAAAAACACCCAGAAGACAACCCAATAATTAAACACATATATAATTACAGGGGCAAAATGAGGAAGGATGGGTTTGAAGGTAGAGACATGGCTAGTCAATTCTACCATATTACTGTGGAGAACAAATATGTCAATTACACACAGGCTGATTCTGGTGTGATAACGCATGTGTTTATGGCACATCCAGATTCAGTTGATATGTTCAGGACTTACCACTGGTACATCGGCATTGATTCAACATACAAAACAAAAAAGTACAAAATGCCGTTTGTTGAGATTGTGGGGATGACGCCATGCAATAACAATTTCAAGATAGCATATGCTATAGTTAAAGACGACACTAAAGGGAGTTATCGTTGGATTTTGCAAAGGCTGAGGATTTTGATTGGGTTTGATCTTAACCCGACTGTTATTGTTAGTGATAGGGAGCTTAGGTTATTAAAGCCGATCAGAGAAGTTTTTCCACAAGCAGCGCACTTGCTATGCACTTGGCATATAAATAAGGATGTGGAAGATCGGGTGTATAGAATTTTGGGAGATAAAGGACATGCCTCTAAATTCAAGAATGGAAAATGGAGAACAATATTACAATCATTAACCATTGAGGAGTACGAGACCAATCTTAGCATGATGAAGGATGGGATGAGTAGGTACAAAAATCTTATCTCGTATGTTGAGGACACGTGGTTGGTGCATAAGGAGAAGTTTGTTGTTGCTTGGACAAAGGAGTTCCTACATTTTGGCAACACAACTTCTTGTCGAGTGGAGAGCGAACATACTAGTCTAAAGCAATGGCTCAATACCGCAACTGGCTCCCTCGACACGGTATGGAAGAAGGTTCACAAGCAGATTGAATCACAATCAACTAATATAAGGTATTTGCAATTTGTTCTACTGCAATTTAGGAATTTGCATTTATGAATGTATCATTTCACTAACTAATAGTAATTTTGTCTTCATCTCAGGTACATGCTTGAGCAGTCCCGGCTTCGTAAAGGAGTCACATTCACCGGATTCCCATTAAACCACCTAGTATTCAATGTCTCTCACCACTGCATGCAGTTGTTGAATGAAGAGTTAAAGCGCATGAGAGGGTTGAGCCATAAAATGGACGTGCATTGCGGTTGTGTATTGAGAACCTCGCATCAGATACCATGTGCATGCGAGCTCAAACGAGCTTGTGATCTGAACGAAATGATCAGTATTGAGAGTGTTCATGTGTTCTAGAGAACACTTTTAATCAATTATGGTCACACTGATGAAAATGCAGGGTGTAATGATCAGAATGAGGATCAGCGATATGTTCAGTCCTTAGTGGACCAGGTCTCTAAAGGCGACCCAACCCTAATGCGTAATATTTCAATGCTTATCCATGATCAACTACACCCTGATCAAGCTCAGTACACCAAACCCGATGTCAAAATTCACGTTCGAGGACAACCTAAGGCGAGCAAATCCACAAAACGTATGCCGAGTTCTTGGGAATACAATGAAACTCATCGTGGATGTGCTCGTTCTACTTGTTCATCTAGGAGTCATGGTAGAAGTGGCAAAATTAGCTCTTCATCATCGGTACATAATGCTGCCTCATCAGGTAATGTTTATTTGATAAACCCAACTTTTTTTTGTAAATGTTTGGCAACATATAGTTCATTTACACTAAAATACGTGAATGCAGATGGAAATACGTATTATGGTTCTGACTTCGTACATGCCGATAAAATAGTTGGCATAATTAAGCCATATGTCGAATCATACTACGACATTGTAGGTGATGGAAATTGTGGTTTCCGTACGGTTTCAACTTACATTTTTGGTAGCAAAGATTCATGGCAGACAGTTAGGCATAACATTCGAAATGAAGTAATTGCTAACCATTGTCTGTATGAAAGAGTGTTTGTTGATAGTGTTGATGCAGCTATTCATAGGATAGGTTGGGACGGTGCATGTTGTACGCCGGAGTATTGGATGCTCGTTTGGGATGACTTGTGGCCGGTTGCTACAATATATAATGTTGCTGTCATGTTATTCGGCTTCGCGGGTGGGCAAACATTAGAGTTATGTGGTACTATCTTACCCTTGTATGCCGCATCCACTGCTACAAGACCAGCACATGAGATATGTATAGCTCATTTATGGAATCACTGCCGTCACTACATACGTTTAAATTTATCGCCTAATTTTCCGGTACCCCCTATAGTAGGTTGGTGGTTTCGGCACCGTGCTCAAAGCGTTGTAGGATGGGAGCGCTTTTATGAGGATAGGGTGGCACAGTGAACCAGATTGGCCAAAATTAGGGGATATTAGTAATTATTGGTATTGTGTAATGTTACAATTTATTTACATTTTTTGTTACAGTTTTGTTGTGGATGAATCTTGTAAGGTTCTATAATATTCTGTAATATTACATTTTAGTTACTGGTTTGTTACAGATGAATTCTGTAAGATTCTGTAAGGTTCTGTAATGTTACAGTTTAGTTACAGGTTTGTTACAGATGAATTTTGTAAGGTTTTGTAAGGTTCTGTAATGTTACAGTTTAGTTATAGGTTTGTTACAGGTTCTGTAATGTTACAGTTTAGTTACAGGTTTGTTACAAATGAATTTTGTAAGGTTCTGTAATATTCTATAATGTTACAGTTTAGTTACAGGTTTGTTACATGTTTGTTACAGATGAATTCTGTAAGGTTTTGTAAGGTTCTGTAACGTTACAGGTTTGTTACAAGTTTGTTACAGGTTTGTTACAGGTTTGTTACAGATGAATTCTGTAAGGTTCTGTAATATTCTGTAATGTTACATTTTAGTTACAGGTTTGTTACAGATTTGTTACAGATGAATTCTGTAAGGTTCTGTAAGGTTACTGACTGTAATGTTACTAAAATAATAAACCGTACAACTAATAATAAAAATACCAAAATACCAATTCTGTAATCCGTACAACTAATAATAGTACTAAAATACGTCGAAATATAATTCGTACAACTAGTATATAGTCATAAATCACTTGGCCAAATGCCAAGCACCCATAATATGCTCCAACGGCTGTCTATACACATTCACAGCTTCCTCGTCAAGATGACTCATGTGATCCAAAACACCTTCACCCCAGGTAGATAAACGACTAACCCACTGTCAAAAGAAACGAAAAAAAAACAGAGTGAATATCACTTCACAATTCAGTAAATATCATTTCATATTTGTAGATCAGTAGAGTAAAACCAAAAATTACTTACAATCTCACTGTTCGAGCGAGTATAAACAGTCGGTCCGGGTGCAACAATCTCCGGAAGTAGACGAGGGTGTGAGTGATGGGTGTACCAATGCATGTACTGATCCTCACAGGCTGATGGAGTACGTACTGGAGTGAACATAGACAATCTAAGCATGACCGATTGGGGAAAAGAGTCCCAAATATCCTGCACCATCACAGCTGGCACATCTACTCGATACTTCAAACTGGCCCAGGGACGTACAGCCTTGGAAGGCCGCAATATCGGTCTGGGGATGGTCTGCTCATATCCAAGCTGTCGAAGGCATCTCTCCGGTATGTACGGCTCGATCACATCCCGATATCGTATCCATCCAACATATGCCGTCCTCGGGGTTCCCATAACGGCATCAGGACCATACAACATCCACATCACGTACAGATGTATAGAACTACATTAACGCATACAAGTAATACAAATTTGTTTTAATTGAACAGTATTTATAATTATATAGCAAGTGTACCTCATCTACCGTCAATCTATCAATCCGGGTGCCAAATTCTCTCATCCGCTCATCGCTATTCTCAAGTGCTATAGATGGCCACATGGAAGCCCTAGGAAGATCTGGGTCAACTGTAACTGCCTCTCGACGAGGCCTGAAGCAAGGAAAGTACTCATAAATCCATGCCTGGAGCAATGTCAGACAACCCGTGATCTGCCCGACATCTCCTCTGGTAGCAATACCAAGATGACGGTATAGATATGCTAGTGCAGTCGATCCCCAAGAGAGTCCAACGGCTCCAGCTACCGAGTCCTACACCTCCAACAGGCAAGAAGGTCGGATGCAGTCACCACTCTTGTTTACGAACAAGGTGGAACCGAGCATCAGCCATGTCCAAACGATAGCCTATGTCTCGGGAATCCGATCACCTCTACAATACTCCATGACGGAAGCGGCTCGTATACCGCCAGAGAAGTAGTGATCGGCCAGCAACTCAGCCTGAGTCATCCCAAACAAATCCATCATGCAAGACTGAAGCTCATCAATACTCGCCTTAGCAGTCACCATGGCACCATGGGGATGCGCAATATCTCCCACACATCATGCATCAAAATGCTCATCTCGTCGAACGGCATGTGAAATGATGACGTGTCTGGCTACCACCGCTCCACAAATGCCGTGATCAAAGCAGTATCTATGTGACTGTGCATGATACCAGGTAGATGGAACATGCCGGATGACTCCATACGCGACTGAATCGTCCTGGAAGAACCATTGTATCATAATCTCAGCTTCGAGCAATACCCTGATCTAGTATGACACCTAAGGACGCCCCTATCCTGACCGCCCCAGATAGCACATGCAACATGTCCCAGAAAGCTTGGGATCACAACACCATCAAATGGACCCCCGGGGACGGGGGCCTTCACAACCCAGTCATCATCTGTAGCACTCCTCGAGTGCTTGCTGCTACCTGAAATTACAGTAAACGATTTACATAAAAATTTTGGTATATTTCCTAATAATCAGGAATAAAACAAATAAAAATAAGCACATTTAAATTTCTCTTACCAGAAGACGATCCTGCGGTAGAAGAAAATCGTCCATCTCGACCCCTCGTCACGACACTAGGAGGTGTGGGGATAGTATCAGAACTAGGATGAGGCATAGAGTCATCCACTGCTGCATCAGTCGCCACATCCTGACCTCCGACACGCTCCTCCTCTGCTGCACATGCCCTTTGGGCTTTCGCTATGAACCGATGCTACTCCGTCCGCTGCCGCCGAGTAGAGGCAGTAACAACACGTGAAGATGTATGCCTACGGCCAGAACCCACCTCAACAACATCATCCTGTAAATTATCGAAAAATTCAATTATTTATTTATTATATTCAATTTACCGTTTTTCTTATTTTTTTATGTGTTCGGGTCTGCCAACGAGCTGCTCGAATTAAATTTTTTTTTAAAAAAAATCACAAATCGATCCGTTTTTGGCCTGGGCGGGTGGTTCACACCACCTGGCCGCAGGCCTGAACAGGTGTGGCTCACCAGTCGGCCTTAGGGGCGACTGGTGCGCCACAAACATTTGGCCCTGCAGTCAAACGGATGGCGCATCCGTTTGACCACAGGGTCAAACATTTGCGGCGCGCGTTCCACCAGAAGGTGGAACGCGTGGCGCACCAGTTCCACCATAAGGTGGAACGGGTAGCGATCCTGTTCCACCATATGGTGGAACTGGTGCGCCGCGTTCCACCTTCTGGTGGAACGCGCGGCGATTCCTATCTCCACCATAGGTGGAACGGACAGTTCGTCCATTCCACCTATGGCGGAAACAGAAATCGCACCCGTTTAGTGCGATTTCTGCGATTTTTTCCTCCGATTTCGGAGGCAAAAATCATGATTTCGTTAATTTTTTTAAAAAAAAACACTTACCAGGACAGTCATGAAGCCTTTTCCCTTGCCGTACTTTGGTGCCATGTCGTTTTAGCTCGGTTTTTTGAAAATCCTAAGAAGGTAGAGAGGATTTGAGAGAATTTGAACTTTTTGTTAGAAAAAGTGAGGAGGGCAAAAATGTCAAAAATGGGCGGTGTAAAGTATAATAGGTGCGGTATATAGCAGTCCACTTTTCTTATTTCGTTCCCTAGGTGTGTTGAGTTGCATGTGTTTGTTATTTGTTGTTTTTCTATTTTTTTTATCAATGTTATCAGAACCGAACCGGACATCAAATCATATTGGTGACTGAGTCACAGATCATTTGATCGGATCGGATGGCTCAGATTGGTCGAACCGGATGACGTAATAAATAAATAAATAATATTTATACATATTAAATATATATAGTTAATTTAAAATTGTTTTTATAAATTATATATATCCAAAACAAATTATAAACAACTTTTGGTTTGTTATTTTTTTTTTTATCAATTTGAGACTTAAATATAAAGGATAAATAGAATTTAGAATAATTTGAAATATGTAAACGTATTCTACAACATGCGATCTTTTTAATAGTATATTATAAACTTAAACGGACAAGTGATGAATGAGACGCTTAAAGTGAACCACTTGAAATGGTTTAGAAGAAGATAAAAATAAACTAAGCATTCTTATCCCACATAGGAAAGCAATGAGAATATTAACTAGTTTATAAGTAAATGGTCTTCACAAGCCTTTAAGTAATTACTAGAGGAAAGATTCTCTCACGCGCAGGGGGTGCAGTCGTTCCACCATCGGGTTAGGGGCGCACCCGCACGACATGGGGACACAAATGCCACACCGTAATGAGCTCTTTTAGCCCAGCCTCCTTTTGCTAAAATTATACGTACAAAGTTTATTTTTATTTTTATTTTTTTTCTTAATTTTTTTAATAATAACCCGGTGTGAACCGGGTTCACCGGTTCCCGGTTTAGCCACCGATCGAATCGGTCCACCGCCGGTTCACACCGGTTTTCAAAGCATTAATTAAACCAGTCAAGTTCGGACCGGCCTTCCTGCCGGTTCTCGGTCGAACCGGTCCGGTCCGAGCTTGATAACATTGATTTTTATAAATATTGTTAACCGATAAAAGAGTTAAGGAAGTTAATTTTGATCTTTCTTATGATAACGATGAACTTCCCATCTTCTAGTGGGGGGAGGAGTACCAAAAATTGCCATGAGAGTTATTTGATAACTTAGGTGTTCCTTTACCATTTTTAGTGTAGGAAAGAGGAAACAAGTTGATAAGAATGATGAATTAATAAAGTAGTTGGAGCAGAGAGAGTAGAGGAGGATAGGAAGAAGCAAACGGAGCGAAAGAAGTTTTCTCGTGTATGCAAGGGGAAACAGATTTCCACTTATAATTGCTTATATGATGAGCCCTGAAAAACCTCTCTTCTCTTTATCTCATCTTCTTCCATAGAACAACCCTACACCGCTGCCCCTTCTCCATGTTCTTATCTTTCTTCTTTCTTTCTTTTTTCTTCTTCTTGGTTGGTGTATATTTGAAGCAAACCAAAGCTACTCGGAGGAGGGAGAATGAAGCTTGTCTTCCTTCTTCCTCTTCCCATCTGTGTTTCTATCCCTATAATTATAGTATTCTTCCTTTTGTCAGTGGTTTCTGATTTGTATTTATTAACTACAACTCTTTCATTTACACTTTTTTCATGTTTAGAAACATATCATCTTATACGTAGATCCATAAATCTACGAGGTTGCACTAGTAGAAAGGACCCATATCTGATTGGTCGGAAAAAACTAAATGATGACGATTAGTTTGCAGCTGCTTTCATGTGGATTTGGATTCATTAGAAGTATGAGATTTGTCGTCTTTTTGTTTTAGCGGTATTTTATGGTTATTTTTACTCTTTGTAATCTTTTCCTTTCATTTATGGATCTTGTATTAGGCTTTAGCATGTACTTATGTGAGGTTTTATTCCTTACTATTTTTATGATGTACTTGTGCTTTTTTAGCTAATGAAATGATATAAACATTATTATAAAAAAAAAGGAAACAAGTTTCAATAATGAATAAATTTTGTAGGTATGTTGATTTTGCACTTTTTTTTTTTTTTTTGTGTTCTTCTTTATTTGGTTGTGTTTTTGTATGATATACTTGTTGGCCCAATATGACTATATAAATGTTAGAGGGTGGTGAAAAATATTTATTACCCTTTTAAAAATTATGTTCAATAGTATTAAGCTGCACTTTATGAATATATTTGCTGAATTAAATGAATGTGCAAATTAAGTATTTTTTAATAAAAGATATTAGTTATTGTCTTTTTAAGAAGTGTTTTCAAGCAAGTGTAATATATATTATCACAAAGATATATTTGCATAAAAGTAAACACAATAAATAAAAGAGTAGGGATAGAAAAGGTTAACCACATGATTTATACAAGTTCAGTAACCATGACCTACATCCTGTCTCCGAGAGAACCTCTCGAGATTTTCCACTGTAATTCTTTTAACGGGAAAGAATCAAGCTTGTGGGCTTTTTACAACTTAAAAACTATCTAAGTAAATATCTCTCCGATATTTACTTCTCTCAGAACTTCTGAAGAGTTTGAGAAACTCACCCCTCAATTTTTCCCAAGCTTAATTGAGAAACTCTTACAACCTTAAGCTTACGGGTGCTTAAGAACCTACACTTTCTCTAGGAGCTAGTGAGAACCTAAAAGACTCAAGCTACATATTTGATCTATCTTCTCTTTTATCCCACTAGGAAGGAAAGAATAAATGAATAACACAAATGAAGCTTTCAACAACAATGGAGGATTATTTCTTCAACAACAAACTTAAACTCTTTTCCTTAGTCTTCCAAATGAGAATGCCTCTTCTATTTATAGACAAACGAAAGATATTTGAATATGCTCCCCCTGAATTGTAGCATAGTTTCAAATATGGTTTAGGGAAACCATTTTTCATAAAATATTGATAATTTTGGATATGACAAATGATACTTAACTTGTTTTTAGAGCAATTCAGGTTTTGTAAATACAGATTTTATAAAACTTGTAACAGGTAATTTGAAAAAGGTTTGAACACAAGTAAATATGTATCTTAAGTTCAAAAGCTTCTTGAAATGCCACATAACTTATAAAGAATTTTTGTTCTGTATCAGACAAATACATTTGGGGGCGAGCCTTGGCGCGACGGTAAACATTGTTGTCGTATGACTAAGAGGTCACGGATTCGAGCCTTAGGAGCGGCCTCTTGCCAAATAAATTGTCCATCTATAATGTACAACCTGTACAACCACATGGTGTACAACCGGTAAAAATGATCGGTCAATGCCTGGTCAATATGCCAACTCAGCATTTTTCATCTACCCATTTAAATAAGTGGGACCCACTTCTTATACAATTACTAAAATATCCTTCTCCATTTTAAAATTACTAAAATATCCTCATCCCCTTACTTACAACCCCTCTCCCTCTTTCCTTTCTATCTCTAAACAGATAGCCATGTAATTAGAAAGGTAATTTTTGGAAGAAAACCAAATAGGGGTATTTTAGTAATTACACACATGGTGGGTCAATTTTTGACTTTTTACAGGTTAAATCGCTGACGTGGTACGTTGACCAGAGACGGATCTAGGATTTTTGATTAGTGGGGGCAATGTGTAGAGTAAAAAAAAAATTAAAAATCAATAACAATTTAAATGAATTATTTCATTTACAATATATCAAAATCAAAATAAAGTGTACTAAGTTAATAATTTTTCTTAGAATATTTTTTTCCTTGTCAATACTGTCAAATATTTTCTTTCAATAACTAAACAACTATTTACAAAAATTCATCCCCATAAATTTTGGTGGTATTAAAAATGTCAAAATTAAAATAGGTCCATAATGAAGTCAAATGTTATATCTTAAATTGGTCTAATTTATGATTTTTTTAATCAGGTCTAATTTATTTATGATTAAACATTTTTTTTTTATCAATTACAGTGCAAAACATATACAGAATCCTATTATTGTAAATGACATAACATTTATTTGAGCCTCTAAACTAAAATTTCAAATTCAATTAGGACTTTAAACTATCAAAATCATCAATTAGGTCTCTGAACTAAGCAAAAATCACCCATTAAGTCATTATCCTATCCTAAAATCAGAAAATGTGACTATTTGACATGGATTATAATGATCTCTATGTTGGTTCAAAATAAGTTTGGAGAAAAATGTCTAAACATGTTCAGCCAAATGATTTTCGATGAGGAGTCAATTGATGGTTTCTGTTTAGTATGAGAACTCAATTGATGATTTTTTCTTAGTTCAGGATTTAATTGATGATTTTGATAGCTTAATATTCTGATTGACTTTGAAGTGTAAGTTTGGGGAGCCAAATGGATATTATGTCATTGTAAATAATATCAAGGTTAGGTTGTTATAGTGGAAAAATATGTATCAGTGGCTAAAATCGACATTTACAAAACAATTTAGGGTTTAACTTGTAATTTTCCATAATTTGCTATAAACAACCCTTTTAAAATTAAAACCCATCAAAATCCTAAAATCAACACTTATAACCTATATTGGTTATCTTGTTTGAGCTGTGAATTGCAAAATACAAAGTTGGATTAGGAATCGCAGAGAGGATGACGAATGGAGGAGGTGGTGAGTAAATATTTCATTAATTTTAGAGATAAAGGATTTGATTTTAATTTTTTTTTTCCGTTGTGTTTCTTATCAAAACGACGTCATCCCACTTAAGTGGGATGATAAAAGAAAAGCCAACAAAAAAAAAGAAAACTGAACCCTTAGTTATCTTCAACCTTCAGCAGCTTTTTGAACCAGAAGTTCAACAATGGAGGAAAAAGGGCAAACTGAATAAAATCAAAAATTTATTACATAGGTATTTTAACGATTCTAGATCTCAATGGGGGCAAGTGCCCCCATTGCCCCCACTGTAGATCCGTCCCTGGCGTTGACCGATCATTTTTACCTGCTGTACACCAAAGTGGGAGGTCACCTATAAATTCGTACATATTAGTGAGATAAATTAAAGGTTGTACACCAAAGTGTGAAATGAAGCAAATGTTATACACCATTGATGAAATTTATCTGTATTAGTAGGTATAACTAATCCTCAGACTCAAACAATCATTAAAAGGGATTCTAGATTATATAATGTGATGCTTTGACTCTATTATCTAGCATGATCCAACGCATCGGGTGTGCCTCAAGCAGAAATTGGGTATCACATAAAGTAATTGCAGGGTAGTAAATTTTGTTTATAATGCAAAGATCAATTAAAATTTTAATAATATTTATTAAACTATATAAAAAATAAATACTAAATAATATTTTAAGTTTTAAATTTTTAGTATTAGTACAATATATAAGTATATAGTGTTGTTGTTAATCATAGGTTGAAAACTAGTTTAGTGGTAAGATGTATATTGTCGTAACTAATGGCCTAGGTTTGAATCCCTCCTTCTACACGTTTATTTTTTTTAACTAAACATGGGTGAATGGTTAACCGCGTTTTTTGAAAAAGCAGCATCTTCTATTTTCAACACAAAAAAATCACCTCGTTTGTTCATTTCTTAGTTCGTGTGAATACCGTTAGATGTAGTCTATACGTGATCGCTATACAAGGTTGATCACGTTCATTAAAGTTTTGGGTTGATCAAGTTCGTTAAGCAGATTGGTAGATCTATGTGGGAACTTCGTTTGCAACGATGGATAGTTCTTCAAATAATGTATTTACGCTTAATAAGTTGTGATATGAAATAATGATGAATGGATCCTACGAGATATGGAAACAATTTTTTTTTAAAATTTTCCTCTACACTTATGTATGTTGAATTTCCTAACAATTTTGCCTCATGATGCCGATGACCTCGTGGAAAGAATCAAGGTTTTCTATCAGACGTTAGGAGATTGCGCCTAAGAGCCTTTACTACTGGGGCTCTAGGATTTCATCTTCTTCCACCATTTTCAGAATTTGGTCGTCGTTGACCCAATGAATTCGGTGCGCCTCTTGCTCGGTTGTTTACTAGATTTCCACTATGGGGAGTGCACTAATGAAAGGAATTTTAATGGAACTATTCAAACGAGTCATCATTGTGTCAGTCTATGCTCACCACACCAATTTGATGTGGTTGAATCCAAAGAGTCCATGTGTTAACCTGCAACTGCATAGAAGCAAGGTCAAATGGAGGTCGTTGTACGACGAAACCGTTCCGACACCTAAGTCAGTTATGAAAGGACTGTAGGATGATAACAATCAATAAACTAAAGCTTTAATGCAAGCTTAATAGAATGAATGAACCTATCTACCTTGAGGTGAGTTTACTTTATTTATACTGATATTAAACTATAAAAGATGGTTATGGATTGTGTAGTGGGGTGAGCCACATATTTCTTGTTGATAGAAGGAAGTGTTCCAGATATCGGGGCCTAATATCACTCAAGGCCACTTGGCCCGTGATTTTCGGGATCACACGTGATTATGGTAACGATTGGATCCTTGACTTGATCTAGTGAAACTGCCTGAATCAAGCTCCCTCATACATAGTTGTATTACTTTATTTCAATAAGTAGATGCCACATACTTTCTATCTCTGAGAAATGGTTCTAGCTTTCGCGGCACCACGTAGCAGAGTAGTATTTGCGTGATATCACCTAATTTATAAACTCGTCTTTAAAATATATTAAAAATAATGATTTATTTAGTTTGATGTAATTTAAATAATTACTTGACATAATTATAAATAATTTTTTAAAATTAAAATTTTTATTAGTTGATTTAATTATAAATAATTTTTTAAAACTGTATTTCTATTAAATTTACCTAAACTAATATAAATACTAAAATAGTCAAGTTGTTTTGAATAAAAGAAGGCCCAGACTTGCATTAAAAAAAAGGCCCAGACTTTCATCAAGAAAAAAGGGCCCAACCCAAATGGTGAATTGGTTTAGTAAACTGAAGGTATAATATTATATATTCTTTTCACATAACTTCTTTCTTTATGAGCATTTCTTAATTTTATCATATAAAAATACAAATTTTATATCTAAATTATAAAAGTTATAATAGTTTTACATAATATACATTTCTTATATAATTAAATTATTTATTAATAGTAATTACTAATTGCAATACTAAGTAGAATGAATTGTATTATAAAATATGAATTATTATATTTTATAACATATACGATAAATCGGTTCAACTCTAGCTAGCTGCTCCTCTAATCCATGACACTTTTACTTTGATAGTTTGATTTTAATAACATAAGGTAAACAATGAGTAAAAATTTTCTATAGTCACTAAAGTAAAAATTGTGTGGAACAGTGGTCACTAAAGTAACAAATTTATTTCAACAAAGTCATGATGGGTGAATTCTACGATCTAGACCACCGAAAAACGTATATGGCTGCATATCAATAACACCTCATAATATGTTTGATACGTGTTGAAAAAATGAAATTTCTAAATATCTTAATGTAGTGACTCATATTCCAAATTAATCAAGTTATTTATTTTTATTTTTTTAATTTTCACATGGCAATATTTGTCACACACTGTAAGGTGTTATTAACGTGTCAACCATAATAAATTTTCAAGAGTTCAAATGGTTGAATCCGATATAGTGATTTTATTGACAAAAGTTTGCTATTTTTGTGACTTTATTGGGTCAAAAGCTATATTAGTAACTACCAGTGCACAAAACCCATGTTTTAATGACCATATAAATTTTTATCCAGTATACACTGTTGACTTCCCAACATGATAAAGATTTCTAATCTTAAAAATACAAAACATATTATATATGGTTAAAAAAATATAATTAACAGCTATAAAACACTTTTTTCTCTCTCCTTAGCATCGACTTGCTAGCGATCCGATTTGACCCGCTTTCTAGTCTTTTGAATTGGCTGGCCCATCTTGTATTAACTTATCATGCGGGCTGCTTAAAAATACAAAGATTACTTCTTCTAAGCCATTTTATTACATCCAAAATTATCCAAATTAATTACAAATTAGCTCCAAATAATTATGTAAAAAAATAAATGCATAAGCCTTCGTACATAGATTTGATAGAAAATGACTAACAACACCTACTGTATGAACTACATCAACCATGTATACACCACGGTATACTTCAAACTTCCTACTACTTCTATCCATCTCTTCATTCTTTTTGTTTGCAGAAGAATAATCCTTTCCCGTTAGATTAAAGTTGGTAGTAAAAGGAAAATTAACCACTTTAACTTTATTCATGTTGAATCTACACAGCACACTTTTTAAATATATTTTCCCTGTAACAAATTCTATCTCAAGTTATTTTAATACAAGAGATATGTTAAACTGATCCCAAATCCTTGATAGAAAAAGATTTGCTCCACTATGCTTCAACTGTACGATTCTTCCAATATTATTGTTAACCATCAAAAAGTCATTGACATAAATGAATAAAATAACAATTGTCAAACTTTTGAACGAAAACAAACAGAATGACCAAAGTAGTCGTCTGATAGTTTTGCTCATCCATAACCGACTCAAACTTAGATTGGTCAATTAACTCTAAAAAAAAATATCACCAACATTAAGTTTTGAGTTTTGATAGCTAAATTATGCTTAGTGCATTAATAACACTATTTTTTTTGGTAGGAAAAGGAAAGAAAGAAAACAACCAAAACGCCCCACAAACTAACCCGGGATTAGCCTAGGAAAGCTAACCCCCACCATATCATTCGAAAGCAAAGAAAACAGAAAATCAGGAGGAGAAGAGAAAGTTGAGACGCCCAACATCCTCTCATCCTCATGGCCCTCAGCAGCAAGGCGGTCTGCCACCCGATTTTGTTCCCTGAAGACATGGCAAAAATTGATGGTATCGAAGGAAGAACAAAACCTTCTGATCTCTTTAACTAAATTCTGGCTATCTAAACACATAGCCTTATTATCAGCTATCATTTTGATAGCTTCAAGGTTGTCAGATAACACTGTTGATTACATCCCTCAAGTAATGTCTGTTTATTCATTCAATTTATTAAAGTTTATTTTACTTTTTGGTTGTTGTTTCCTCTTTGTGTTGTCTTTCTTTAGGTGAATATCTTTTTTTGTTTCGTGAAAATAGAAATGAAGACTATAAAGTGCAACTATATTATTCACCAATAAATCTATAAACAAAATGGACAAAATTGAAAATAACATTGCAAAGAGGGTGACATACTAATAATAGAAGAGCCATTTCCAAATAAATATTTTTGGCTTTATGCATCAAGTTCCCTCATCATATCTCCTAAATTTATAATGTGTTCTGAACTTGTTTAAAGTAATATGATTAACTTTGTATAAGTACACACAACTAAATAAAAGATGATTTAAATAAATTAAAATATATATTACTTTAAACAAATTTAAAAAAGTTAACAGATATGTAAACAAATTTTGATAACTAATAAATTATTGGTAAAAAGCATCATTAGATTCTTGATCTTTCATTTTTTGGTTCATTAAACTCTTGATCTTTTATTTGGACACATTAAACTCCTGATTATTTATTTTTGGTCTCATTAACCCCTTTATGACCAAATTAGTAAGTTGTGAATATCTAATTCGAATAAACAATACGTTTAACTTCATCTGTATTTGAAATTATTAAAAAAAAAAAATTACAGTTTGAATTAAAGTTTTTACAGTTTTTGTATAGCCATATTTCACATCCAAAACCGCTTTTAAACGGTGAAAAAATACAAGTTTCGAATGCAGGTGTAATAAATAATAGTTTGTTTGCCGAATTAGAAGTTCACAACTTACTAATTTGGTCATAAAGGGATTAATAAGATAAAAAATAATTGATCTAGAGTTTAATGTATCCAAATAAAATATTAAAAACTTAATAAATCAAATAATGAAAGATCAGATCCCTAATAATAATTTTTTATCTAAATCATTTAAAAAGATTAAAGCACTTCAGGTAAATTGAGAAGGCTAGAAAGCTTAGTAAGACTCTAAATTTCAATTGATTTTTGAATCAAATTAAGCAAACTTTTCATATATGAAGCCTTTTGTGAGTTATGTTTGGCACTTGATATTACGTGCAAAACAAAACCTTGTATCGTTCAATGATGAAGTAATACATTTATTCGACTGAAGTTTGGACCATTCTATAAAAGTACCTAAATCACCTAATTCCCAATCATAATAAGTTCCACTCACCTATTCAAATTACAAAAATAATAAAAATAAAATACTAGCAGATTATGGTCAATTTTCAAAATGGGAATTAGATAAACAACTTCTTTAATTTGTTACAATAGTGCCGTTTGTTAAGCTACAATATTATTATACATAAGATTATGAACCAATTTAAGTTATTTCTTTAACAATCCGTTTATAAAGAAATTGAATTTTGATATGTCATGCTATTGAACAAACATCCCACATATTTTTATCAATGCAAAGGGTTTACATTCAACAAACAAGGCTGAGCGCGGTTATTTTGATTTTGGTGTACTAAATCCTTGTCTTTTTATTTTTAAATATTAAGAGACCGTTTGGTTTAACTATTGTTTGTTATTACAAGTTGTCGTTGGAAAAAAAACTAATTTTCATATATAAAAATCAAATAATATTTCTTTAACTAAACACCTAAAACCAAGGACGGAACCAACCTAGAACCTGGGGACGGAGCCCCACCAGCTCCGCCCTTGAGTATCGGTGGTTTGCCTTTTCTACCGTCCCTAATATTAAGTTATATTTAACATATGTAGTATTATATTAATAGTTCAAAGTGTTTGAATTGGTTTAAGATTCTTGCTTTAAGATTAAAGATCAGGAATTCAAACTCCACCCCATGTTACCATTATTAATTACTTTCAAACTCTTTATTTTCATAGCACTTTTAACTCATTTTTATTATATCTACTATTTTTTTTAAAGAATTTATTATATATTTTTTCATAAGAAAATCAATTTTTTACTTTTTGAAACTCAATTAACTTAATTTCTTAATTAAATTTTTATCATGAAAATTATAAAAATTTATAACTAAAAACAAAAAAAAAATGTAAAAATATTATAATTTTTAGTGAACACATAAAAAATGATGAAGTTTCAACAAAAAAAAATTTGCTTAACCCTTGTGATCTGGAGTTTGAAAAATTACTCCTAACTGCATGCCTAAAGTTATCCCTCTAGATATGGATTCCTGGTTTCGTCACTACCTAAATCTCTCGGTTTTAATATGAAAAGGCAAATAAGAGGAAAAATGGAACAAACAAACAACTCCCAAGTCCTTGAATTTTTTTTTATGTATCTAAAATCATATATTTTACAGTATAAAATAAGCTTTTTACAATTTCTATATAATATAACCATATCACACATATTAAAAATTGATTTTGAATTGTTAAAAATGCAGTTTTTGTGTGAAAAATGAAATGAATTACGCTTTGCTAACCGAGTTTTACATAAAAAGAAAGTTAAACTTTTCTAATCCTCATAACTTTATATGATAAAAAATAAAAGATCACGAGCTAAAATGAGAATGATCAGATATTACGTGATTATTTTACCAACAAACGACTTGCTTGTAATTTTTCTTTTTGAAGAAAAAAATTTCTATATTTGAATGCATAAAATGCATATGGCTTCTAGATTTTTAAGTCACTTAGATATGATAACCTCAAGTAATTAGCGATAGGGATGCAATAAGTAAGGTATCCGCGGGTAGTGTCAATCCAAAACCCTTATCCGTTTATTTTTTAATTATCCGTACCCGTTCCATTACTCTAATGAGTATATTTTTTCATCCCTTACCCGTCCTATTTAATTCGCGGGTACCCTTACCTTTTAAGGATCAATAAATCGAATAAAAAATATTACAAATTTAACAAAGTATAAATTTAATAAATCATCCATCTAAAAATTGAACCTTAATCAATAAGAATAAAGTAGCTTGGTGGTATCACTCAATGGTTGAAAAATAAAAGGTTGAGTTCAAATCTCACATCTTACATCTAAAAAACAATAATATTTTTTAATATATGAGTACCATGAGAAGTATTCCCATACCCGTCCTATTATCCTAAGGATATACATTAATTTATCCAACTCCTCTTTTGTTGGCTAGCAATAATATTTTGTAAGTTAAGAAATAGAAACAAACAAACTGATTATAAAATTTGAAGTAAATAGATAAGTTGAGAAAAAAACTAAATAACACAATAACAACAACAAAATCAAAAGTAGTTAGTAGTTCAACCAAACAAACTTCTCTTCTCTTTAACAAAAATAAAGGAAAGAGTTCCCTTTTCCTTTTTCACTTTCTTTAATTAACAAGATAATAATTAATCCCTCCCTCACGAGAGACCCACCCTACACGTCACCAACGCTGACCTGTCCCCACCATAACATGCCACCTCACCACCAAACCCAAAATCCTCAATTTGAAACTTGAAAGACATGTGAATTAGTAGGACTCGATCATCTACTATCTTGCTCATATATACATACAATACAATACAAGCCTTGACTTGTTCAACTAGATTAAGTAGTAATCCTAAGATTTTATTGTTATAAAATTTGGATTTCATATCCTTTTGGTAATGTGTGTTAGATTGGTCAATCTTAAACTCCAAGAAACTCCCAAACTGAAAGAATATAAACAAAGAAAGAAAACAGTAGTTTGACTTACAGAGCTTTCAATGGAAAGAACAAATGTTCCTACTACTTCTTCATCTTTTAATATTCATGTTCAAGACGATTCACTTCCTTCTACCAAGGTTCATCTCATCTTCCTACTACTTCTTCATCAACCATCTCTGCAATTCCCATTCTAACTAACTACACCTTTCTTTCTTCTTCTTGCAGATTCAAGAATCAAGAACCCGCTTCAAGATTACAGCACTGGCGACGAAATTCACGCAGAGGCTCTTTCGAGTACTTTTCGTTGTGCATATAATCCTAACATCACTCCTAGTAATCTTCCTCACCGTCCGGGGCCTCCTCTTTTTCCACCGCCGCCACTTCCACCCCAAACAATGGTATCCACCAATGTTGGCTGCAACAGCAACCTCTGGTGTTGTAGCTTTCGTTTGGCAATGGTTCGTCCCGCGCTACCCTGCACGAGCCATAAAGGCAGCATTCTGGATTAGTCCCTTGTTAACATGTGCAGTTGGGTTGCTTCTTGTGTTGATTGGCTCTGCTGCAAGTCTAGCTATAGGTTCTGTTGCTGTTGTTTTCTCCATCATTCTTTCGCTTTATGCCTGTTGGGTGAATCCGAGGTTTAATTATGCCATCAAGATTCTATCAGTTTCTACAGCTTTCCCTCCTGGGAGAATCAATGCTCTTGTCTTCATGTCAATCAGCATTAGCGTCGTGTACTCGGGTTTCTTGGTGTCCGGTTTAGGCGGAGCTACTGTTACCGGGACTGGACTGGACATCTTGTTTAAAACGGTGATCTTGATAAGCCTGATATGGTCTATGCAAGCAATGAAGAACATGTTGTATGTTACAGTTGCACGCATCAAGTACTTACATTTTTCGTGTGGGGCAGACATGGAGATGAGAGTTGCCATACCAGACACAATCAAACACTTGATGGAGAGTATATTCCTAGGCTCCATCCTCGTCCCGATCCTTACTGTAATCCGGGGATCTGCACGAGCAATCACTCTGGTTGCAGGTGACACGGACGAATTCTTGTTCTCCTGTGCCAACTGCTACTCTGCTATAGCTTCAACGCTTGTGAGGTTCGGGAATAGGTGGGGTTTTGTGCAGGTAGGGGTTTATAAGAAGGGGTTTGTGCAGGCATCCATGGATACCTGGGACATGTTCACGCAGGCTGGATTGGAAACGCTAATCAATTCGGACCTTACGGGGTCATTCTGTTTCCTACTGGGGATAGCAGGAGGTGCAATATGCTCCCTGGTTGGAGGAACATGGACACTTGTAGTTCATAAGAGCTATGCAGCAGAAGTGACAATTTATGCCTTCTTGGTAGGCTATTTCATGGTAAGAACTCGGGTACTCGTTATTTAATAGATTTTCGAAACAATCCCTATTCGGAAATTGGAGCTCACTAACTTTGATGTCGATGTTTTTGTGTTCCTCAGTGTCGGATGGCAATGGCATGGCCACAAGCATGTGTTTCTGCTTACTACTTGGTATATGCAGAGAATCCACAGAGCCTTCGGTTTGATCCGATTATTCCAGTTCGCCTTCAAGAGCTTCAGAGATATGGAAATTAACAATCCTGTAATGCAAGAAGTTTCAGATGGTTACTCATGTTGAGATGTTGCAGTGATGTGAATACAAAACGTTTACCGGACATACGAACTAGAACGATTAATTCAACTTTTGCTTGAGAATGGCATATAATTGATGTTGTAAATGACATTGGCATTTTTTATTATTGTAAATTCAATGTATATCATCATTCAAGTTCAGTATTATCTCAGAATTTTCCTGTTTCAATTCCTGTCCTGGAATTGTATGTGCAGATATTCAAAACTAGTAGCATTTCTTATGATGGGCATAGGTCACAAAAGATTATGGATTTACAGTGGGTAAAAGCTAAAATTTAGCTCATGAACTCTGCAAAATTTGTCACTTTGGCCCTTGTACTTCAAATTTTTCGTAAAATCTAAAATTTGACGGAGAATTTAGCCCTTGAGATCAAACTATTTTCTTCAATTGTGTAACAATGCATGTAATATACTGAAAACTAAGTTGTTTGTCAAAGACCAAATTTTCTGTAAAGGGCCAAAAGAAAAAAATAATAATAAATCAATCAATCAATCCAAGTACAAGGATCAAATGTGTCAAAATTGAAATACAGGAGCTGAAGTAACAAATAATGAAAAGCCCATTTGCAACTGTGATTTGAAACGCCATTTTCAGAGGAAGAAAATAAAGTTTATTTTATCAGGTTTCTAGTTCTGAGTGAACAAAGGAAAATACAATCAACAAAACTCGGACTTCGCCAACAAATTGAATGAAGATCAATTTAACAAATTGCGGCATTGATCACAGACAGAACATTAACATAAAATAAAAATTACATACAATGGGTACAACAAATGTGACATTTATATGTAAATGTTGTATCAAACTACGTTGCAGCAAAACTGAAGCCGGAAAGCAACCATGCAGGTCATTTGGATCCAAGATGACCACGCCCCCCACATTCGGCGCACATGACATTTCCTGTTCCTCCACAGCCTACAAGTAACAATATATGATCTTCACGAATACAAGGCCGTAACTCAAGATAACAAACATTCAGATGATAACATTACTCTTCTTCCTAAGGATCAATGATAAGTCTCTCTAGGTAAACTAAGTAGTCCCCATTATATACCAGAAATACTAAATTAAAGCATATAGTTGAAAATCGAAGATCGAATAGGAACCTGTTGATACAAAAAGAAGTTCTGCATGCTTCTAAATTCTAAGGCTCTCACTTGGAAGAAACATGCTATCGATCCTAGTATAGTTGAGTAAACTATAAGAATTATGCCTTACTCGCATGGAACGCCAATTTCTCAGAATACGAAACCTTATGGGGAAAGTAGTGAACAGAAGAGAAAATCTCTCACAAGCAAAATGTAGCAAGAATCCTTACATTAACACATACATGTGAAGAATAGCATACAGATGGTCTCACGTAAGAGTGTCAAGTCAAACACAAAGGTTACCTCATTTGCAGGGTCATATGATATAAAATCAATGAAAATCTCACACAATATACAAAGGCTTAGCTATTTGAAGAAAAGATAATCAATGTAACACTGCATTAATGTGGTAGCTAATGATATAAGGGACAAGATATATACCAAGGCAGCGGACTTTGACAATGATACCCTGGCTCTCCAATATGGAGTCAACATATAAGCCTGAACCTGAGCAAGTAGCACACAAGGTTGCACCTTTTGCCTCACAATCCGCACATCGAGGATTATCCCCTATTTCTTTTTCAGATAAAGATATACCAACTGGCTTCTCAATCCGTTCTTCAGGCACAGGCTTGTCATAACAAAAAAGAGACTCAAGGCTGCTTCTTCGTCTATGTGCATCTCCCACTGCCCTCGATTCTGCCTGTAACATGACAAGAAATCCTCATCAAGGCATCTGCAATCACTAAAGATAGTATAGCCAACACTCATGGAGCTCATCTACACGAAAATCACCCGTATATGATCTATTCTCTTATTCATTACTTCAAGAATCATTTTCCCCATTTTTATGTGAATTATGCCTTGATCACAGACGAAAATTAACAACAAGAAAAAAAAATAGCCAAAATACATACATGGTTACAACAAATGTGACATTCATGCTCATACATTGTTCAACATTTTTTAAATTGGGCAACTACGGAAGCCATCTTCATGGCTTTACTATAAACTAAGAGCCATTGCTTGAAAAGAAGTGTTTTCTGATATAAACATGAAGGAATGAAGCACATAAAAATGGAAACGTGGAGTTCATAACCATAACCAATTAGGCATTAAAGCGAATGGAAAAATAAATAAAATCAATTCAACATACGCAACATTACCCAAATAACAAGAAATGCATATTTAATACGGATCATTCATAGTAAGCACAAGTTCTTATTCATTTCAATCAAATGCAGACTGAATAGATAAGCAAAAAACAAAATGAAATAAAGCGAATGCTTAAGCTTTTATTATAGAACATAACTAATATAAATAAATTGAACTGATAACAACAAAAATCAGAAACTGTACAGAATTCAGGTGATTATCCATATTCAACTGTATCATTAGAAAAAAGCAGAATCAATGAAAGGTGTGAAAGGAGAGCAAAAAGGAGTTACCTCTGGAGAAGCAGAGGAAGAAACAGAACCGTTAGGAACAAGGGCACATATTTGCCTAATGGACCGGGTTTCACTGAATCGAAAGCCATAGACAACCTGGTTTTGGCTCTGTTGATTAAGTTTTAGTGAAGAAGAAGAAGAAGATACAGGTAAAACCATCGACGGCCCAATTCTCATTGTAGAATCCATAGCTCAGAGCTATTACAATACAAATTTCTTCAAAACCCGCGAAGCAGAATCCAGAATTAAGAGAATCAAAGATATGGGTGTTGCCGATTCCAAAATTCAAACTGGACGGAACCTTTGTATAAATCGATTATATCTGGAGTTTTTTGAAGCTTTCTAATTCCTTTCTTCCCTATCGTTATTAACGATGAAATGGAAGAAAAAAAAAAAAAAAAAATCATCATTCTAACATGGGCCGGGTCGAAAAGCTCAAGTCCAATATTAGACTTTAGGATTAACAATTGGTGAGCTTATTAAAAAAAAAAAAAAAAATTGAGAGAGAGCTAAAAGTAAAGGGGGAAAATTACAAAACTGGGTCAAATGGGACACTCATTTACATATTTAACCCATTTATTCAACCTACTACATATCTAGATTGATTTTGTGTGACTTTTCCATAATACCCCTAACCTTCCCACTTCCCACCACTCGCGAACGGCCGCTCCCCTATCTCCTTGGTTACGCGAAAACATGGCTCCTGCATTAATGATTTCAAGACTTTTGATCTTCCTTTCTTCCTTTAAATTGCACGAAATCTGTACCATTTCGCCAAATCACAATGAATTTCTCTTTTTCCTCTCTTCATCTCTTGATTCTGCAACTTCCTAACCCTAGAAAACGAAGCCATGGTTTTTCATCTTCATGTTCGTTACTTGGTTTCTTTCTTCTTATTACCATCAAAGAAATGGTTTTTCTACGTTATTTCCTTCGTTCTTCCTATGTTATCATATTATTATTGTCGTTTTTGTTGTTTTTTCTGGGTTTTTTCATGAATACACTTCGTGAATCGATGGTTTCGCGAAGCTTTGCGAAGAGAAAGAGCCTGAAAAGTGACGATCTACTTCGTGAATCTATGATTTCACGAAGATCTGCGAAGAGAGAGTCTGAAACGTATGGATCTACCTCGGGAATCGATTAGTTCGCGAAGTCTGCGAATAGATCCTCACGTTTCAGACCTCGCAGACTTTGCGAAAGCATCGATATGCGACGTAGATAGTCACGTTTCAGACTTTGCATACCTCGCAAAAACATCGATTAGCGAAGTAAAATCACCTCTTTCCCTGTACATTTACATTCGCATGCTTCGCTAATCCTCATTTCGTGAAGCCAAAATTGTCTTTTTCCCTGCCTAACACGATTATTTTTTTCTGAAGGTGGTTGAATACGTAACATCCCTTTCTGAAAGGCGACGTACTGGGCTGCAGGGGAGATGATTTTCCTTCCTGTATAGGGATTAACTTCCCTCAAGATTGACACATTCACTCCTAAAATGGTTGGTTAGGAGAGATTGTGCCAATCTTGGGGTGCACCATGGGACACGTGTTGAAACACCTTTCCACAAGATTTTGATTTGACAAAATCATCCATGATTAAGAGGCAATTAAATTTAAATACTTTGATTTAATTATACTAATGTGTTTGTTCAATATTGAGTGCAAAAATCTATATAAAGTAAGACAGGTCAAAAGTCAGCACAAGCCAAAAGCTGAGTTAAATGGAACTCATCATGAAAGAATAGAAGCTGAGTGGAGTGGAACTTAGCATCAGAAGCTTCCTTCAAAGTTGCCAGAACGAAGCTGACTAAATTAGAAAACTCCTTCAGAATTATACGAACATAACGAAGCTTACTAAGAAGGAACTCAGCATGGAAGTTAAACATTCGAAGATAACGAATGAAGCTGAGTGACAGTCAGGACAGCATGAAGGATCCGTTTACTAAAGGACAAAGTCTGCCAATCTTCTGCACCAATAATTGAAGCCTCAAAAATACAAAGAAGACTAATTCCAAGAATCATGGGTCAATGGATTATTGGTAAAAGACAACTGGCACAAAAAGACAAGTCTGATGCAAGAAGACAAAACCTGACGCCTGAAGAAAACAGAGGAAGGGAATGGCGGAAAAGACTGAAGCTGACCAGAAGCTGTCTGCTAAAAGAGTCGTTTTGGACTTAACGGCTAAATCATCTCAAATGATCCAATCTTCAGAATTTCATCTATAAAAGGACAATGGTAGTTCTTGGATCATTTGCCTAAGCATCAAAAGAAAAATACAAGAGAGAAAATTCTGAAAGCACTCAAATACAAAAAGATCTTACACCAACTTTTTTATTCTCTGTGTAAATGCTAGATTGATTATTTTGTAATCATCTAAGGTGTTCTTTAGTTGAAAAAAGAACAAGTGTGTGATCAATAGGAATATTGAGAGTGTTGAGCTGAGTACTTGGTTGTAAGTATTCAGTGGTAGAAAAATCTAAGTGTTGGGTTGTAGTACTTAGTAGGAGCTGAGTAGACGAATAGAGGACGTACTCTTGCATACTCACTGCCTTGTAAAGGGTTTGTGCTCTACCTTGAAAGAGCTCAGTATTAGATTGAAAATCCTAGGAGGAACTGGGGACTGGACGTAGTGTAACACCCTGATCCAATACCATGTAGATATTGTCCGCTCTGGCCCAATTCCAACACATTGGGCCTCACGGCTTTAAAACGCGTCTGCATGTATTGAATTCTCATCTTACTAATAAGCCCCAATCACTCCCTCTCCATTTCCGATGTGGGATTCGGTTCATTCCTGTCCCCATCGCCATCCCTTAGGGCCGCTCCTTGCTCAGGCCTTCTTACCCCGGCGCCACCCACTCCGGATCGGGTCGTTACACGCCCACCAGCTTCCGCCTGGTTCATCCCCGAACCACACATCGTACGTGGAGAGTCGGCTCTGATACCAATTGTAACACCCTGATCCAATACCATATAGATATTGTCCGCTCTGGCCCAATTCCAACACATTGGGCCTCACGGCTTTAAAACGCGTCTGCATGTATTGGATTCTCATCTTACTAATAAGCCCCAATCACTCCCTCTCCATTTCCGATGTGGGATTCGGTTCATTCTTATCCCCATCGCCATCCCTTAGGGCCGCTCCTTGCTCAGGCCTTCTTACCCCGGTGCCACCCACTCCGGATCGGGTCGTTACACGTAGGCAGAGAGGCCGAACCAGGATAAGTTGTGCTGAGTAACTTCTAAACTCTTTCTCTCAATATATATATATGTGCATGTGTTGCTTGTTGTATTTACTCAGCTTATAAATTGTTAAAACTAAAACTGAGTAAATCTGAGTGCTAAGTTGGAAGCTGACCTTTCAAGTGTCAATTCCCAACTCTCAAGTCAAGCAGTCTTAGTCAGCATAGAACTAAAACTGTCTGACTAATCAAACGCCCGTGCTGACCAACACGCTGAGTTATCAAACTCTTAAAATAATATTAAGTCAGCATAATTAAAAGAGAAAAAGTTACATTAGTTCCTAACCCCCCCATGGAACTAATTATTAGGGACCAACAAGTGGTATCAGAGCCTAAGCTCACTACTCAAAGATCTAACAATCTTGAGCTGATCCCGAAAAATGGGTGAGAATAGCACTCGTTTCCTCCCAGGAAACCAAACAACACAGATACTCCCTGAGGGATTATCAATCACTAGACCTCCCCTATTCTTCGGATCTAATTATACATTCTGGAAGAATAGGATGAAGAACTTTATTCAAGCCACAAACATGAGTGCATGGCTTGCAATAGTTCAAGGTCCACATGTACCTTATAAAACTGTTGATAATGAGAAAGTTATCAAGAGTGAAACTGAGTGGACAGAGGATGACCTCAGAAAATTACAAAATAATGCTCCGGCTATCAACATGCTTCACTGTGCTCTAGATGCTGCAGAATACAATAAGATTTCAGGTTGTGAGTCAGCACAAAAGATCTGGAAAAAGCTGGAAGTAACTTATGAAGGCACCAGCAAAGTCAAGGAATCCAAAGTGAACCAACACATACGATTGTATGAGCTGTTCGAGATGACTGACAATGAGGACATCTCAGCAATGAATGCCAGGTTCACCAACATAATAAATGAGCTTAAAAGACTCGGTAAGAATTTCACTGAAGAAGAACAAGTGAAGAAGATCTTACGAAGTCTTCCCAAAAGCTGGCAAGCCAAGAAGACAGCTGTAGAGGAAGCTCAGGACCTGACCACATACAAATATGATGAGCTGATCGGTTCCTTGCTGACCCATGAAAAACTTTGAAGCTAAAGAAAAATCTGAGGACAAGAAACAGAAATCACTAGTGATGAAAGCTGACTCCACAGAAGGTGAGTCAACTGATGATGAGGAAATGGCCATGTTTACTAGAAAAATGAAAAAGTTGTTCAGAAGAAATGAAAGAAATAGTAAGCGGCCATACAAGAGAGGAGACAGATATAAAGCTGAGTCCAGTGACACCAGATACAAAAAGGATAGCTCCAAGCCTGTCACATGTTATGAATGCCATCAAACTGGGCATATTAAGTCAAGTTGTCCTAATCTGAAGAAAGATAAGAATGGAAGCAAAAAGGCAATGGTGGCCACGTGGAGTGACAGTGATGAGTCAACATCATCTGAAGCTGAGCAAAATGAAACAGCCAACATATGTTTCATGGAAGATGATGGAGCTGACCAATCTCAATCTGAGCAAGCCGACCTCTCTGGAGATTCTGAGCAGGAGGAAAACAACAATGAGGTAACATCCTTACTTTTGCTTAGAAACGAATTGGTAAATGCCCTGAGTGACTTATATACACTAACTAAGAAGTGTAACAAAAGGATTAAGGCACTCAGCAGGCGCTGTGACGAGATTGAAGAGGTCAAGCTGAGTGACCTCCGATATCTCCTCCAGGACAACTCAGATTTACATACGAACATGCAAATCTTACATAAGTTTGTCACGGAGGTTCAAACTGAGTCAAAGAAACTTAGAAAGGATGTCACAACTTTACAGAACCAAATAAAAGGTTCAACTAAGAATAAACCCCATGCTGAGTACTCAGGTACTGGTCAGCATAAACAGTTTACTCAATGTAGCTGTTGTTGGAAGAAAGGACACACAAAAGCTGTGTGCTGGCATAACAAACAGACTGTCCAATGTGACTTCTGTGGTAAGAAAGGTCATACTACCAAGGTATACTGGCATGCTCAGCACAACAATGCTGACCACACTCAATATCACCCTCAAAGGGTAACTATGTGTGGCTTTTGTGGTAAAAGTGGCCATACTACAAAAGTATGTCGTCACAAGTTAAAATATGACTTTGCACCTGTTTACACTAACAAGAAAGGACCCAAAAAGAATTGGGTACCTAAAAACGAATAGTTTAAAATGCAGGTCAGCTTGACATGCATTGAGAAATCAAAACTTTGGTATATAGACAGCGCATGCTCAAGACACATGACATGTGATGAAACTCAGTTCATCACACTAGAGCTTAAACGAGGAGGTAGTGTAAGCTTTGGAGATAACAAGAAGGGCAAGATAGTTGGCTCAGGAACTATCAGAGGTAACCCTAAAATTGAGTCAGTCTCCTTAGTTAAAGGTCTCAAATATAATCTTCTAAGCATAGCTCAGCTTTGCAAGAGTGGAAGGAAGGTTATATTTGATGATACTAAGTGTCAGATACTCGAGGGAAAACCAAATGATTTGATTTTAACAGCCCCTCGTGTAGAAAATGTTTACATGTTGAGTTTGGAAAAACAATTTTCAAAAAGTATATGCTTAGTGTCTGAAGAGGACAACTCCTGGCTATGCCATAGGAGACTTGGGCATGTCAGCATGGACCTCCTTGCCAAACTAGCTAGAAAGCAATTAGTTGAGGGATTACCCAAATTAAAGTACGAAAAAGATCAACTTTGTAATGCTTGTCAGCAAGGTAAACAAATCAAAAAGTCATTTCACAGCAAAAAGGTTGTCTCAACCAAAAGACCATTGGAATTACTACATTTGGATCTTTTCGGACCTATCCAGCCACTCAGCATGGGAGGTAAGAAATTTTCCTTAGTTATTGTAGATGATTTCTCTAGGTATACTTGGGTCATCTTACTGAGTAGCAAAGATGAGACATTTGAGATGTTTACCACATTAGTCAAAAGGCTTGAAAATGACAAAGACCTAAGAGTAGCTCACATTAGAAGTGATAATGGTGGAGAATTCAAAAACCAATTGTTTGATGAATTCTGTGAAACTAATAGTATTGACCACAATTTCTCTGCCCCTAGAACTCCTCAACAGAATGGAGTTGTTGAAAGGAAGAATAGGACAATAGTAGAAATTGCTAGGACAATACTGAGTGAAAATAGGCTTCCAAAGTATTTTTGGGGAGAAGCTGTCAATACAGCATGTTATATATTGAATAGGGCATTGGTAAGACCTATATTAAAGAAAACCCCTTATGAACTTTGGAAAGGACGAAAGCCCAATATTGGATACTTTCGTGCCTTTGGGTGTAAATGTTTTATACTCAACACTAAGGATAATCTGGCAAAGTTTGATGCCAAAGCTGACGAAGCGATCTTTTTGGGATACTCAACAAACAGTAAAGCATATAGAATTTATAATAAAAGGACCCAGGTTGTAGAAGAGTCAGTCCATGTAGATTTCGATGAAACTGACCCTGCAGGAAGAACAACTCAACACACAGAGGAAGAACCCAACTCAGCTCCTGCTGACCAGAATGGACATGCTGAGTCATCAGTACAAGAACTGACCAAAGGTAAAATCGAAACTGAAATTACTTTTGCTGACCAATCTGTCCCTGCAGAGATTGTAGAAACACATGTTCCAAACAAATCAACATTACCCAAGGAGATAAAAATTCTAAGAGGACATTCAGAAAAGTCCATCCTTGATGATGCAAACAACAAAGTAATGACTAGAGATCAGCTTAGGAAGTTTCTTAGCAACGTCGCTTTCGTATCAGTCCATGAGCCAAAGAACTTTGCTGATGCTGAGCATGATGAGTATTGGATCAATGCCATGCAAGAGGAGCTTGACCAATTCACGAAAAATGAGGTATGGGATTTAGTACCTAAACCTAGGAATAAAAAATCCATAGGAACTAAGTGGGGTTTTAGAAACAAACTAGATGAGCATGGAAATGTAATTAGGAACAAAGCTCGACTTGTAGCCCAAGGCTATAGTCAGCAAGAGGGGATTGATTATGGTGAAACCTTTGCACCAGTTGCTAGGTTAGAAGCTATACGTATATTGTGTGCATATGCTAGTTTCATGAACTTTAAATTGTATCAAATGGATGTTAAAAGTGCATTTCTTAATGGCTTTATAAACGAGGAGGTATATGTTAATCAACCTCCGGGCTTTGAAGATCCAAAATTTCCAAACCACGTTTATAAACTCAAGAAGGCCTTATATGGCCTGAAGCAAGCTCCAAGAGCTTGGTATGAAAGGTTGACCAACTTCCTGCTGACCAGAAATTATATCAGAGGAAAAGCTGACACAACCTTGTTCATTAAGAAAAAGGGTAAACATACCCTACTTGCACAAATCTATATAGATGACATAATATTTGGTGCTACTGACGAATCCTTGTGTCAAGAGTTTAGCAAATAGATGCAGACTGAGTTCGAAATGTCTATGATGGGAGAACTCAGCTTCTTCCTTGGACTTCAGATCAAGCAAGGTAAGAACGGCATCTTCATTAGTCAGTCCAAGTACACCAAGGAGATGTTAAAGAAATTTGATATGGAAGAGTGTAAGCCCATATCAACCCCTATGGGTACTGATACTGTCCTATGCAAAGATGAGAAAAGTAAGTCAATAGATAGTAAACTTTATCGAGGTATGATAGGCTCCTTACTTTATCTCACTGCTAGTAGACCTGATATACAGTACTCAGTATGTTATTGTGCAAGATATCAAGCTGACCCAAGGGAATCTCACTTAATTGCTGTAAAAAGAATTTTTAGATATTTGCAGAGCTCAGTTGATGCAGGTTTGTGGTATCCAGCCTCAAATGACTTCACACTCATAGGATACACTGATGCTGACTATGGACGGGATAAGCTAGAACGTAAGAGTACTTCAGGAGGATGTCATTTCCTTGGAAGTTGTCTAGTATCTTGGTTCAGCAAAAAACAGTCATCAGTCGCTCTGTCTACAACTGAAGCTGAGTACGTTGCTGCTGGAAGCTGTGTAGCTCAAGTCCTTTGGATAAAGCAACAGCTTGAGGATTATAGAGTAAGAACTAAGACAATAGAGATCAAATGTGACAACAAAAGTGTCATTGATCTATCCAATAATCCTATTCAACACAGCAGAATGAAGCATGTCAGCATAAGGCATCACTTCATCAGAGATCACGTACTAAAGGGTGAGATCAAACTGACTTATGTACCAACAAATGAACAGCTTGTAGATATCTTCACCAAGCCTTTGGCTCGTAAACAATTTAACATACTAAGGGAAGTTATCGGTATGTCTAATCCTCTTCAATAATTCTAAGTATTTGAATAAATATTGAGTGATTGTCATGCTGACTGATATCAATCTAATAACTACTGCACATTGAGCTTAATAGTCTATGCTGAGTAGATACAAATGCTGAGTAAATATTCTGTGCTGAGTGGATAGACATATTGAGTAATCACCTTATGCTTAGTGAATATACATGTTGTGTGATGAACGTATGTTGAGTTACTATGAGATAGGAAATCCATCTACATAGAATTAAATACTCAGTATCATAAACGATTCATATTCTAGCAAACTGAGTAAATGCCCACTTGCACCGATAAACAATGACACGTGTAACAAATCATACCTAGGAAAACGCAAGTAATGATGAATACCCATGCGCCGAACCTGTCATAAATGGCAGAATCTTTGTCGATTAAAGTCCCAAGATGAAAACGGCTAGTTCATTAATGACTCAAAACTCTATAAGTAGTGGAAGGATCCCCACTCATTACTCTTTACGCTTACGATCTTCTGAAATCGAATTCTCCTCTCTCCCTAAATCTTAAAAACCTTCCTCGGTAACAATGGCTTCCGACAAGAACGAAATCCCTAACCTCACCACTCAGCCTGGCCAAACCTCCGGCAAACCCACTCAAGCTGACCCCGCTGTTTCTTCGAGGCAAATCGAAAGGAATATGATCAAGGTCCATAAAAAGGTCAATAACTTGGAATTATTGAAATGTAGATGGTTCTCTCCAGGTTTCGTCACTTTAGAGAAACCGTTCTGCGACTGGATCGAGAAGAACAAATGGACCGGTCTCTTCTCACTCGCCGGAAAAACGTACCCCAGGCTGGTCAGAGAATTTTACTCTAACATGCTTGTTGATGAGGATGATGCTGACTACTTGGAGACTATAGTCAAAGGTCAGAAAATCACCATAACCCCTGCCTATCTAGCTACTTTGCTTGATTTACCAGATGAAGGAATAGAATTTAGGACAACAAAAGAGAAAGTACCAAAGGAAAAACTTGACAAGATCAAGGGGTTCTGCAAACACAAAGATCATAAAGGGGAAATACCCAACACGTGTATGGGGCAAGACCAGAAGATGGCTCACTACATGCTGACCAACTTCATCTTCCCCAAACTCAACTCAGCCTCATCTGCCTCCAATTTTGAACAGTGCTTCATATGGCACATGTTGACCTATACTCCACTCAACATGCCCGTCTTTCTAGTTGGGGCTCTTCAACGCAGTGGAAAGAAGCTCAGGCTGGGTTCTTTGATCACTAAGATCATTGAGGACAAACAGATTGAGACAATCAATGAAATTGACACTTTGGGAAGTGAGATCACAGCAGCTCTGCTGGTTGGACTGTTGTACAATCAACCGTTGAAGGGATATGAAGAAGTTGTTGATGATGAAGCTGAGCTAGACATTGAGCCTGAAAATGAGCCTGAGAAAGAAGTGGAGGTTCCTGCTGAGTCACCTAAGGAAAAGAAGATGAGAAAGAGAAAGGCCATTGAAACATGCTCCAAAGACATCCATGCTGTCCCAAAGAAAGTGAGACTAGTGTCTCAAGAAAAGGTTAAAGCTGACAAAGCTAAGGAAAAAGCTGAGTCAGCAGAGAAGAGAAAGAGGCTAGAAGAGCCTGAGGATGAAGAAGAGGGTACTCTAGAATCCCCCTTGATGAAAAGGAAGAAGGTTAATTCCTTAAAGACAGTTGAAGCTGATCCCCTAGATTGGGTTGTATCGTCCAAAGGTCATGGAACTGACCTAGAAAAGGAAGCTGAGAAAGAAACTGAGCAACAAGTTGAGAAAACAAATGTTGAAGTAGAAAGGGAAGCTGAGAAAAAAACTCATGTTGAGGAAGACATTAATACTGAGCAGGAAGAACCTGCTGATGTTGAGCAACCTCAGGCTGATGCTGAGCAAAGAGTTGAGGAAGAAGAAAACGTTGCTGTTGAGGATCATGCTGAGCAGCATGAGCATCCAACCATGGTAGAGGAGACAGTTGATACTGATGAGGAAAACATTGATGCTGACCCTTCTCCTCCCAAGGAACAAAGGTTCAAGCGGCTTAAGAAGAAAGCCCATAAAACTGAAGTTATTGATCTTCTTGCAGATTCTCCTCTTCCAGAACAATTCACTGGCATATCTGAGCTACAGTTCGCATACTTTGCAAATGACCCTGAGTCTCCCTCAAAGGAAAAACAAGCCTTTGTTACTCAGGATGAGGAACAAGCCAAAACCCTTGAAGATCCAAATCCAACTGTTCAAGAAGGAATAAATACTGCTTCAACTTCACCCACTCAGGATGAGCAGGTCAACATGACTAACCAAACTCCACCTCCAACTCAGCATGTTGACAACTCAGCTCCTGAAGGTAATCTGCATCAAAGTCCAATCACCAATCAAGGTGATCAATCTGGCAAAGAGCAAACTCCTCCACCATCAAGCTCAATTCCAGCCTCTGAGACAAATGCGGCTCAATTCACCTACTTGAATGCCACTGAGTCAGGCCGACGCATCATTGCCTCTGCTCAGTCCTTGCTTCAAGAATTGAACCCTCCTCAAGCTGATGCTGCTAGATCTTCTGATACTGAGTCCTCTCAACTGCCTGGAATTACTCAGCTTCTCACTGAGCTAAAAGGACTCAAGGATCTAGTAAGTATTATGACCACCATTCAGACTCAGCAACCAAAGCAAGACCAAATCACAAAGCTGACTGAATTGGTTCTCACAATGGTAAACCATCTGAACTCGCTTGAAGGTAAAATTCAACAACCCTTAGAAGTCAATCCAGGGTATGCCACTTCTACTGAACTTCAAGGATATTTTGCCAAGTTAACTACAGAACTGACCAAATCGAGCGCACCTGGCAATGCTGAGTTTGCCACCTCTGCCGAACTTCAAGAATGCTTTACCAAGCTTACTGCTGAGCTGACCAGTACACGTGACTTAGTATCTTCCTCTTCTCAGTGTACAATTGACCAACTGAGTAAAGCAGTCAGCCTACTCAACATCAACAAAGCACAGATGGATGTTGATCCAGTCTCCAACAGTGAACTCTTGAGTTTTTCCCAAGCAATAATGAAGGCAATGCGCATCAACAATGCCCAGCGCATATTTTATGACTCTGGCTTGCTCAAGATGTACCACCAATCTTTTGGTCAGCTCACCAGCTCGCTCACCTGGCTTAGCAAATCTCATGAATGCCTGCTAAGCATGATTAGCAGTTCTTTTCGGGTTCCTCGCCATGTCCAAGATGACAGTGTTCCTATAATTAATGGCTTGCGAGAAAGTACTAAGAGGCTCCAGCGTTACTCAACTCACCTCTCCGCTCATGCTCGCACTGACACATTCATTTATAAACCCGATGATGGCAAAACGGGGGAGACAAGTCAAGGAGGAACTCAGCTTGCAGGAAATGCCTCAGGAAGTAAAGACAAAGGCAAAGGAATAGCTAAAGCTGACCACCAAGCTCAGAAGAAGAAGAACTAGATATAGTCTAGTAAATGTTTAGAACTTAGCATAGAAACCTTCATATATGTGTTTGCTCTATTTTCTTGTTGAATCTATGCCAAGTACTATTTTCTCAATATAGTCGATAAAATTGAACAAACAAATTAAGAAGTAAAACATACTCAGTATACATTAACACTAAAACACTTAGGTAATAAACTAAGTAACAACATACTTCTAATATTTTTGAAAGCTGACTTAAAATTCAAAAAGTTCAGATCTTGAAAAATCCAACATTAAACTAAGTCAGTATACACAAATGTCTTAAAGATAATTCAATTAAATCTTGGAAGGTTTAGAATTAAGTTAAGACAATATGTGCAACCCTTACGGGGGAGTCATTTCAAAAATATATCAATCATGGGGTAACTCATAACTGAGTTCCGTAATTATGTATTTTGCCAACATCAAAATGGGGGAGTTTGTTGAAACACCTTTCCACAAGATTTTGATTTGACAAAATCATCCATGATTAAGAGGCAATTAAATTTAAATGCTTTGATTTAATTATACTAATGTGTTTGTTCAATATTGAGTGCAAAAATCTATATAAAGTAAGACAGGTCAAAAGTCAGCACAAGCCAAAAGCTGAGTTAAATGGAACTCAGCATGAAAGAATAGAAGCTGAGTGGAGTGGAACTTAGCATCAGAAGCTTCCTTCAAAGTTGCCAGAACGAAGCTGACTAAATTAGAAAACTCCTTCAGAATTATACGAACATAACGAAGCTTACTAAGAAGGAACTCAGCATGGAAGTTAAACATTCGAAGATAACGAATGAAGCTGAGTGACAGTCAGGACAACATAAAGGATCCGTTTACTAAAGGACAAAGTCTGCCAATCTTCTGCACCAATAATTGAAGCCTCAAAAATACAAAGAAGACTAATTCCAAGAATCATGGGTCAATGGATTATTGGTAAAAGACAACTGGCACAAAAAGACAAGTCTGATGCAAGAAGACAAAACCTGACGCCTGAAGAAAACAGAGGAAGGGAATGGCGGAAAAGACTGAAGCTGACCAGAAGCTGTCTGCTAAAAGAGTCGTTTTGGACTTAACGGCTAAATCATCTCAAATGATCCAATCTTCAGAATTTCATCTATAAAAGGACAATGGTAGTTCTTGGATCATTTGCCTAAGCATCAAAAGAAAAATACAAGAGAGAAAATTCTGAAAGCACTCAAATACAAAAAGATCTTACACCAACTTTTCTATTCTCTGTGTAAATGCTAGATTGATTGTTTTGTAATCATCTAAGGTGTTCTTTAGTTGAAAAAAGAACAAGTGTGTGATCAATAGGAATATTGAGAGTGTTGAGCTGAGTACTTGGTTGTAAGTATTCAGTGGTAGAAAAATCTAAGTGCTGGGTTGTAGTACTTAGTAGGAGCTGAGTAGACGAATAGAGGACGTACTCTTGCATACTCACTGCCTTGTAAAGGGTTTGTGCTCTACCTTGAAAGAGCTCAGTATTGGATTGAAAATCCCAGGAGGAACTGGGGACTGGACGTAGGTAGAGAGGCCGAACCAGGATAAGTCATGCTGAGTAACTTCTAAACTCTTTCTCTCAATATATATATATGTGCATGTGTTGCTTGTTGTATTTACTCAGCTTATAAATTGTTAAAACTGAAACTGAGTAAATCTGAGTGCTAAGTTGTAAGTTGACCTTTCAAGTGTCAATTCCCAACTCTCAAGTCAAGCAGTCTTAGTCAGCATAGAACTAAAACTGTCTGACTAATCCAACGCTCGTGCTGACCAACACGCTGAGTTATCAAACTCTTAAAATAATATTAAGTCAGCATAATTAAAAGCGAAAAAGTTACATTAGTTCCTAACCCCCCCCCCTTGGAACTAATTATTAGGGACCAACAACACGTCCATCCCATGGTGACAATCTTCAAAGTGAACCTAACTAATTCGGTACCAATTTTAAATCGGATGAGTAATCTTGGTGTGCACCGTGGGACACGTCCATCCCAAAAGGTCTGGAAGTCCAGACCTTTTGGGATGAGAAATGGAAGTCCAGACCTTTTGGGATGGATGTGTCTCATGGTGCACACCAAGATTACTCATCCGCTTCAAAATTGGTACCGGATTAGTTAGGTTCACTTTGAAGTGATTTGTTAGGAGTTTATTGTGACAATCTTGTTGTAAATTTTGATAATGTTATGATTTGAATGTTATTATTGTGGCAATCTTGTTGTAAATTTTGATAATGTTATGATTTTAATGTTAGAATCCGTTGTTGTTTGCCATTTTTTGTTATATACCACTTCGCGAATTAGCTTCAAAACATATCCAGCCTTCGCATATGCGAACTAAATTCATCAAGTAAAACAAACTTCAGCTTCGCAGGCTTCGCATATGCGAACTAAATTCATCAAGTAAATCCAAACATTAGCTTCGCAGGCTTCACATAATATGGAATCTGCGAAGTCAGATGGGAGGGGGCGAGACGCGCGTAAATATTGAGGGTATTATGGGAAAGTCACACAAAATCAGTTTAGATATGTAGTAGGTTGAATAAATGGGTTAAATATATAAATGGGTCTCCCATTTGACCCAGTTTTGTAATTTTCCCAAGTAAAGGTTAACTTGACATTCATTAATTCTTACCATTTTTATCCTTTTATTGTATGTATTAAAGCTCAAATTCCAAATCTTTAACTCAAAAAAATTTAATCACTCGTTAGTTGATTTAATTATTGTGAATTTCTTTAAGAGGAATATATACTATATCTAATAGCGGAAGCAAAGAGAAATGAAGATAAGTATTTTAGAGGTCTTTTTGATGAGTTGTCAATGTAGTAAAAAATCAAAATTAAAAAGATTTAATTAATTAAAAATAACAGATTTATATTTATAATATATTAAATAATTAATAGCCCATTAATTAAAATAATAAAAGAAAGTAAGAGTTACAAGAAGATTGAAAAACACAAAGCAAAGAAAATCCAAAAGTCACAAATAAACTTCTATATAAAGCATTATAGATAGTATTCCACCACCATATTCATTGGTCATGATAAACAGTATTATATTTCTGAAGGTAATTATTCGATTTTTTCATATGTTGTAGTTATTTTGTTCTCAATTGTGTTGTTTTATTTTTATTAAACAATAGTTGTTATAGTTTCATCTTTCAGATCCATTTCTGCCGTTACTCAGGTTTTATACCTCTCCCTATCTTATTCATGTTTTCTTTTTTATTTGTCTTTTTTTTTCAAACTGATATCTCCAATTGAAGAAATCCGATAGAAATAGAAGATGCATAAACAACTAAAATCGGGAAACACAAAAGTGTCGAAAATTACAAGATCTTCTTATGTTTCTCAATGTAATTATTCGTTTTTTTTCATATGTTGTAGTTATTTTTATTGTCAATTGTGTTGTTGTTTTATTTTTATTAAATAATAGTGGTTGTTATAGTTTCATATTTCAGAGATGAAATTCCATTTCTGCGGTGACCCAGGTTCTATACATCTCGCTATCTTATCCATGTTTTCCTATTTATTTAATTTTTTCCAAATTACTAAAATAAAGATTTTGTATATTTGCATTCTTTTTTAGTATATGTTGCTAGGTGTTCGTTTCGATTGTTAACTCTAACTAAAATTTAGATTTTCGTCTTCATATGAACTCAATTTTTAGCTTTAATTGAAGTTATATTAATTTTTCTAATTCAGAACCTATTGAAATCCACTCATTTTTTTAGTTTGAGTTTATCTAATTGATATAGATTGTATTTTTTATTTTTATGCATTTTTTGTAAATAGATATAAAGTTTCACACAATAGCTGTTCATTGAAGTTGGAGACATATTGAATTAAATATTAAAGAGGTATTGAAATATTATACTTACAATAAAGTTTATTTCAATGATAAATTATATTATTATTATTATTATTATCAAGAAGTTAGTTTTTCCCAAATCTCTAGAGAAAGAGATTGCAAGCGTCTAATACACTTGATAAAATGTTTATTCTTAAAGAATTTGGATTATGCCAGATACGAATTTAAAATGAATGTAAATAAATAAATTTTAATGCTCAAAATCCTAAAAATGTACATTAATTATGGGATATTGAGATAATTTTTTTTGCAACATTCGCTTATATAGGTTTTAACTATTATATTGTGTTTGTACAAAATTTTTAGTATTTCAAGAGTTTTTAACAGATGAAAATGAAACATGGTCATAGGACAAGTTGTTGGAAAATATTAATTAAAAAATATTATTATTTGAATCTCTTCAAATTCTCAAATGTTGAGTATAATGATTCTAATTAATAGAATTAATTTCACATATTAATTATAAAACGTTTTTTTTGTACTAAGTAGTACAACTGCGATTTAATTCTATTTATCTAAAATTAATTTATGGAATTAATTATTCATTAAGAAAAAATAAAATTTTTCTTTTAGAAAAAAAGAAAAAACGAAAATTTTAATTAATATGTAAAAAATATTTCCACTTTCATCTTTATATGCTTATATCTTGACATTCTCTCTTATTTTCGGGAAAAAAAACGAGAGAAATATAGTTCTCTCCTAATTATCTTTTTTGTCCTTTTATTTTTTTTTTCTATTCTTTTATTTGTTTTTCTTGCTTACGAAATTCAAGAATATATAATTATTAAAAAATATTAATAAAGTCAAATAAGTGATATCTGTGAGCATAAATGATATCTTTACAGTGAAAGAATGAAGAACAAATTGATTGAATGTCTTGATGATATATTACGAGATGAAAATAGGAGAAATCATCACCTTAAGCTGATTTAATTGGATATATTGGGTTATTGTAGCAGAATGGATAATTGAATTCGAATACTTGGTGATCATGAAATTCCATCAAGCAAAATGATTATCATCAAGATGAATTTGTGACTAATTCTTATGAATTTTATTTTTTTTTATATGTAACATATTGAATTGATAAATTTTATTCATGTGCACGATTAGAAAAATATTGATTGTAATAGTTTATAGCATAATATATCGATGTTGACATGGATTGTAATTCTTTTATATCGTAGATTTAATATTTAATTTTAATTGTAGTTTAATTCAATTTTTGGTTTTTCATTATTTTCTAATATATTTCTTAACTAATCTCCTATTTTATTATTATTGTTTCACAAAATTTCAATTATAAAAAAATTTAAAATATATTCAAATTACTAAAAAGTACAAATCATTGAATTTTTTAATAATAAATAAATCATTCACCCTTAATTAAAATTCTATAAAACAAATTAATCAATTATTTTCAAAATTAATTTAATTTAATTTGAATTATCAATAAAAAATATATATTTCCTCAAAATAAAAAATATATATTAATTTCAAATATACATAATATAAATTTTCATAGTATGATATAAAATTACTTAAAAATAAATATGTCAATTTATTTATTTATCTAAATTATATAAAAGTTCCATATCCCGTGCATCGCACAGGTTTTCGACTAGTTTCTGTGAATTTTAAGAACTGTACTTTAAATACAAATTTTCATGCTTGTTATAAAAAAGAAATAAATATTGATTTGAAAATAAATTTAGTAAGCATGCCTTAAGTAATTTTTTTTCATAAAATAGGAATATTTTTAAGTGAATTAAAATTTAAAAACAATATTACTCACGTTGTTGTTATTATTATTATTATTATTATTTGGTTGCTTTAGATTTTTTTCTTCTAAATTTTGCTTATAATATTTAAGGTTGAGCTTCATATGAATTACTGTTCGGGCTTATTTTACCAATGTGATGAAAAATTATAACGTTCCCGTACTATGAAAATGAATTGAGTGTACCTATTCAAGGACGGATTCAGGATTTATACACAGTGAGGGTAAACTATATATGCAATATAAAAAAATTGTACAAAAATCTAATAACAACATAAATAAATAATTTTAAGAGTAAAGTTAAAAAAAAACCATTGTTCTTTCACGTATTATCAAATTGATACCTGAAAAAAAAATCAGAAGGTGACTGTACTTTTTCGTTTTGTTAAAAACGAAACTTTTTTAGTCTGACACTATAAAAATAACCATCAACGATCTCAAAATGAAAAAATTCAAGAATTAAAGTTGTTTAGTATATGAAACCAAATTTTTTTACATTTCAAAATCATCAAGTCTTTGAATTTTTCAATGATGAGTTTGAAATAAAAATTTAGTGCTATAGTAAATGAGGTACTAAACAACTTTAATTCTTGAAATTTTTCATTTTGAGATCGTTAAATGTCATTTTTTAGTGTCAAATTAAAAGAACCTCGTTTTTAGTAAAACGAAAAAGCTCGGTCACCTTTTGGACAAAAAAAATTCCAGATACCAGTGGAACAGTACGTGAAAGCATATGTGTTTTTTTACTTTATATATCAAAATAAATTATAACTAGAAAAATATTCATAATTTTCCCCAAATTTTGTTAAGCATATAAGCTGTATTTGCTTAAGTTATTTCTAACTGTTGATGGACCCTATATCCAACGTCCGGAACCAATAAGATGCCAGGTCAATTAGAGTAGTTGAGAAAATTGTGTGTAGGGATACTTTATTCGTGTCACACACATCCATCAATTCTTTATAATTACTGATATGGACTATTTGATCAATGTCTCCTTTATACATGGAAAACATCGGGGACTTTAATTTATTATCTCTTGGCTAATTGAAGATATGAGCTGGAAAGGGTGAATCCTAGATCGTCAACAACGCTAGTTCAAGTAGACTTCGTACCTTTCTAGAGTTTCCACCACTGCCTTGCCCTATTGGAAAACCTCCATATGGGTAGCATATGTATGAATTTACTTGTGAGAGTGCTTGATGTTGGCCTTTCACTTAGAGCTTTGTTCCCTCGGGCATGCATTGTTGGATTGCTCATCTAGTAGTGGCAATCGCCACCTGACACTAACAAGGTTACGATGACCAATTGTCCCCCCACCAAGTTGGGGGTGTGATTTATCATCTCTCCTTGCCATATATAACCGCTATCTTTGAAGCTGATCGCACATTCCCCTTTGTTCCAAGAAACAAAACCTTGGCGATAGACCTTTTCTAAACGCATCAAAACCTACAATAGTTTGTGCATTCTAAGTATTGACAAATCCTGAGGGGAGATGTGTCGATCTGCCTATTTGCGACGCAAATTGCACCATTGCTTTTGAAAATGTGTTTGCTTCCTCCTGTCACATTTCCGATTGCACTCTTCTAAAGAATTGCTCCATGGATTCTGTTGACATGCTCCAAGGCCAAGTTTCTAAATCCTCGCCTGTGAAATCTTAAACCAAGCCCTCTATCTTATCTTTGTTTTGCTTGGATCTATGTCGACCGTGTTTGTCTCTAGAGACACTGTTACCTTCTTAACTCCACGCACATCACACCAATTGATATTATATGAAAATTTAGCTAGTAAGATCCTCAAACATTCTTTCTAAAATCTTGCTAGAATTGTGAAACATAGGAGTTGCTGAATGCCCGACTTAGTTTCGATCTCAGTCCGATCTCAAATCAAGAGAAGGAAAAAGAAGAAATAAATAGATATCTCCCTCTCTATCTTTGTTACACTTTTATTTTAGTATCTTTTGAGTTGTCATACTTTTATTGGAAGAACATGATCTTTTAACATGAAACTATCATGTATAAAGCTTCCTGTATTTACATTCACACTTAACACTCAATTTTCGGATAATGAGCAAACCCATATCTTCATATGTTTTTTGAGAGCCCAATTTCTCCTTAGTTTGAGGCTTTTTAACACATTTCTGCTTTAGTGTGTATATGTAAGTGGGTCTTGAAGAGTCTGCCTATGGGCTCAAAATTGAGAATATAATATTTGACTGATTGTTATAAAAAATATTAAAATATATTCTTTTTTTTTGAAGAAAATATTAAAATATATTCTTAATACAAGTTATATGATATTTAAATTCGAATATTATATAGAAAAATGGGTTAATACACATATTTGCCCATGTGTTTTCACGGAAAAACAGATTTACCCTTAAATCAAATAAACCCACAAAACTATCCCTGAATTTTCCATAAACCTGCAATTATACTCTAATCTGACGGAGCTGCTAAACGGCGATGACATCAGACCTTCTTGTCTCCAAAAAAATTGGATGACGACAATCAAAATTCATTTGATTTTTTATTGTTTTCTATTGCTATTGCTTTTGAATTAATTAGGAGGTTTAGACGTCATTTTGTTAGGTTGATTGAGCTTTTATGAAAATGAATTTTGACCAATCTGTTCTTCTAACTTGCTTTTAATCGAAATTGAATGTGCATATTTTTTTCTGTTTGTGATTGGTTGTTATTTTCTGAAGTTTTTCTGGAGATAAGAAGGTTTGATGTCATCGCCGTTTAGCAGCTCCGTCAGATTAGGATATAATTGCAGGTTTATGGAAAATTCAGGGATAGTTTTGTGGGTTTATTTGATTTAAGGGCAAATCTGTTTTTCCGAGAAAACACAAGGGCAAATATGTGTATTAACCCTAGAAAAATATATAAATTTTCTGGCATAACACTCATTTTAATCCTTAAACAAAAACTTCAGAATCTTAAACTATCAAAATTATCAATTAAACCCTAAACCAAGCAAAAATCATCAGTTGAGTCCTTATGTTATCCTAAATTCAGAAACTATGACTATTTGACATGGACTATAATGATCGCTATATTGGCTCAAAATGGATTTGGAAAAAAAAGTCTGAAATGTTCAATCGAATGATTTTTGATGAGGACTCAATTGATGATTGTTTCTTAGGATGAGGACTCAATTGATAATTTTTACTTAGTTTAGAAATCTAATTTACGATTTTAATAGTTTAAGGTCCTAATTGACTTTCAAACTTTAGTTTAAGGACCTAAATAATTATTATGCCAAATTTCTTTTATGATTGGACTAATCAATCATATTCACACTTGAAAATATATCTCAACTCAACTATCCAATCAACTAAATAGAAAAAGACATAGGCTTCCTGGTCATATCATATCTTAATCATTGAATACATTGAAAATTATAGAATAATCGTCTCTTAATTGTCATTTTATAGGGATAATTACTAATTTGACCCAATCAAGGACCCCAATTTACATATCTAACCCACCTTGCCTCAAAGTTACCAAATTAGACATTTTCACCCATTTTGGACAAAACTAACCTTAGTTCTATTTGATGAATCGATCTTCTTCTTCTTCTTCTTCTTCTTCTTCTTCTTCTTCTTCTTCTTCTTCTCTGTTTCAACTTCTTCTTCAGTTCATCTTCTTCAATTTCTGATACCAATCGTTAGCGATTTTTGAGATTTTTGACATATTATGTTCAATTTCCCGTACAAATGGTATATTTTTTGCTTATACGCTTGCTTTTCTCGTTGGTTTTCCCTCTTTCATCATCTGTAATGGTATCGTTTCAATTTCCTCTATTTTTCCATAATTTTTTCCATTTTCCTCCATTGCTGTCGCATTTGTGACGAAATTGTCGCATTTCGTCACAAATGCGACAAGAACTGTCGCATTTCGTCGCAAATGCGGCAAGAACTGTCGCATTTCATCGCAAATGCGACAAGAGTTGTCGCATTAACAAATGCGACAGTTCTTGTCGCATTTGCGACGAAATGCGACAATTTCGTCACAAATGCGACAACAATGGACGAAAATGAAAATAAAATTATGCAAAATAGAGGAAATTGAAACGATACCATTAAAGATGAAGAAAGAGGCAAAACCAACGAGAAAAGCAAGCGTATAAGCAAAAAATATACCATTTGTACGGGAAATTGAACATAATATGTCAAAAATCTCAAAAATCGTTAACGATTGGTATAAGAAATTGAAGAAGTTGAAACGAAGAAGAAGAAGAACAACAAGAAGAAGAAGAGCAAGAAGCGGATGAAGCGGAGGAGGAGGAGGAAGAAGAAGAAGAAGAAGAAGAAGAAGAAGAAGAAGAAGAAGAAGATCGATCGATTCATCAAATAGAACTAAGGTTAGTTTTGTCCAAAATGGGTGAAAGTGTCTAATTTGGTAACTTTGAGATAAGGTGGGTTAGATATGTAAATTGGGGTCCTTGATTGGGTCAGATTAGTAATTATCCCCATTTTATATACATCATAATCTGACTAAAAAATTAGTGACCATTAAATAAAATATGTAAAAGAAATCTTTGTTATCACGATGGTAACAGGTATGGCTGGTATGAAATTTTATGCACGCATTAAATTTATATGATGTACACCTTTCATTTGTTTATAATTTTCTCAATTTTTGTTTACCATTTTATTTGTGGGCTTCATTTGCAAAATCTTGTCAAAATTTGTTTAAATTAAATTGAATATCTAATTAATATAAGCGAGCTGCCTAATCTTCTCAAATTCTGATATCTAATCACTATTATATAATGTTTTGCCTTCTCTCCAACTCTAACCAAGAATAGACTAATTTTCTGATTATGCAATTTAATTTAATAATCCGGATCTTATATATAAAAGAAATAAATGATTGTGACATTTATTTTAATTATGTAGCTTACAAACTCCTTGAATAAGGAGATCGTATAAGTACAACATGAAAATAGAAGGAATATAACATCATAAAAGTAATACAAGAGCCACAAAAGAAAGAAAAAGACAAAGAGAAAAAATAATCATAAAAGGTACAACAAACACAAATAAAAGATAAAACATATAATTCTCGTAAATCTAAATCCGTAGAGAAGTAGCTGCACTCCCATCTTTATCATTTAGTCCTTCCGAAACTTCGGATCTGAGTCATTTCTTTTGCAACTACGTAGATCTAGTGATCTACAAATAAGACTTACCGTTTCCGCTCTTGCTAAACCCCAAAATGGTAAAAATGAAAATACAATAGAGAACAAATGCAATTCAAACGGATTAAGAGATCTGATAAAAAAATATAAACTTCACTAAAATAAAATTAACAAGAGGAATATCCATTGGTTTGATTAGGCGAAGTATATACTAGTAAAGACAAATGGATTAGAGTTTCGAGATCTTCAGGATTTTAATTTTTCATTATTAGGTGAACAAGGTAGAAAGTTTATTAGTAATTCATATATCTTAGTGAGCCATTTGTTCAAAGCTAAATACTACCCTAACGAGTGTTTACTTTCTTCCAAGTTAGACAATAATCCTAGTATGGTTTGGACAAATGTGTGGAGTTCTATTGAGGTCTTGAATCAATGTTTACGGTGGACAATTGGGAGACAAGATAAGATGTCTATTTGGAAGGATATTTGGTTTGCTAATGATGATAATCAAATGGTTGCATCACGTAATACTGAGGCGAATTGTAATGATATTGTGAGTTTCCTTTTTATTCGGGTACGAGACTTTGGGATCAAGGAAAAGTCGAGAGTTGATTCAATCAATCAAAGGCGAATATCATTTTCAATATGGTGTTACCTTTCTCGGATACGGATGACTATCTCATTTGACATTTCTCAGATAACGGGTTGTACTCATCAAAAGCTGGGTATCATATTATTTAGTATAGTATGGTGCAAAGCCGAAAAGGATGAATAAATTTATGAAGCTTAGTCCTTCCACATAAACTGAAGTTTTTCCTTTGGAGATTTTATACTAAACGATGTCTGCTTGAATTCGCCTCATTAGGAAGCATGTTAGTATTGCGATTGGATGTCTTTTTTGTACGAATCACGTTGAACACGACTGTCATCTCTTTGCGAGATGTTCATACGCGAAGCAATGTTGGGCAGCAGTTTAGTTACCAGCTCCAAGAGCGGAATGGGAACACGTCGAAGATTGGCTTATTGATTTGTGTGAAGCAGCAAATCCAAAATATGTATGTATTTCGGCAGTGGTTCTCTGGTCGATCTGGACACGGAGGAATGCTTAGCTTTGGTCGAAGTCGTGTCTGAATCCCAGCAACGATGTAAGAAGTTCAATGTTATTTTTACATGATTTACGTCAAGGGTAGAGGACCGATATTGAATCTGCGATGACTGGAGATCAGAATAGTAAGCATACGCAGAATTTCTAGAGAAAACTAGTAGAAGGGCGGGTGAAATGCAATGTGAACGCATCTAGTTTTCAGACCTCCTCTCATTTTGGTATGGGTTATGTTCTACAGAATCACGAGGGTCTGTTTCTAGCTTGTTATAGCTCAGTCTCGGATGGCTTGATATCGCCCAACCTAGCTGAAGCGTTGGCATTACAAAACGATATTACTTGGGCATCTTCTTTAGGCTACAACAATATCGATTTTGAAATTGACGTAAAAGGAGTGGTGAATAGTTGGTGTTTGAGCTACAAGGATTTTATGGAGTATGATGGAGTAGTTCAAGATCAAGGAACTTCTTTAGCATCATCTGACTTGTTTGGTGACGTTTGTTCCTCGATTAACGAACGGAGTTGCTTATAAGTTAGCCCATCATTCTCGTTCTAATAGTAATCATTTTATTGCCTTTAATTCCTAATTTCTTAGAGAAAACTTTATATAAAGATGTATGTGTTTTGTGATACAGATTGAAAGCGATAAATGGAGGTTTTAATCGTAAACCAACAAAGAGTTTCTTCTCTAGCTAAACTAGAATGAGTGAATCCCAATAACAAGGTATAAACCTCAGCTCTCAAAGAGAATAATGTTGATTGATAAAAGTTGCCGTCATTCTTACAAAATGAGGGTTTAAATACTTCCCTCTAATAATGACAAAAGACAAAGATTACCCCTACTAGGGTTACATTCAGGTTATCGACTGAAGGGTAAAATGGGTGATACGCCCCGACAATCGGTACAATGGTATAGGTACGGATTGTCAGGGTTGTGGGTGAATTACTTCGGGAGCAAGTAGTCCGAGAGATCCGCCCAGGGTAGATGTTGATACGCCTCCTTGCGTACTCCTAGATTCGCCCCGCTGGCTTGTCCTAGGGATCCGCTCTCCTAGGTACAACCTTCGTGAGCCTGATGTCTTGGGGATCCGCCAGAGCGCCTGTGATCAGTGATCTTAGTTAGGATGTCCGCATCATTCTCTCCTTTTTTAAAAGAGCTCGGCACTGATTCGCCCTGTTTGAACTCCAAAGGACCATCCGACTTCCATGGGCTAAGGTCACGGATGTTGAATGTTGGTGAGATTTTACCAAGCCAGTTCGGCAATGCTATATGATAGGCATTGGCATTGACCTTCTTGGTGATCTTATATGGCCCGTATTTCCTAGGCCGAAGCTTGCTACTAGCGGCGTTGGCGAGTCTCTCTTTGCCCAAGTATACCATAACCTCATCCCCGACTTCAAACTGTAGGTCCCTGCGGTGTTCATCCACCTTGGTCTTTAATTTCTGATTTCTTTCCTCAAGAGTCTCTTTCACCTCTTGGTGCATCTGTATATAATCCTTGGCCAACTGGTTGGCGGTCACATTTCCTTTGGGAAGATGGGCTATATCAAGGACGTGATTCGGGGTCTTTGTGTATACCACTTCAAATGGAGATCTCCCGATTCCCGAATGGACAGAGCCGTTGTAGGCGAACTCAGCTTGGGCTAAAACCACATCCCACATCCTGGGCTTATCCTTACATTTGCTGCGCAGTAAGTTTCCCAAAGTTCTATTGACCACTTCTGTCTGTCCGTCTGTTTGAGGGTGGGCGGTGGTGCTAAATTTCAGAGACGTATCAAACAGAGCCCACAACGTCCGCCAGAAATGACTGAGGAACTTCGTATCACGATCTGAGACAATGCTCTTAGGTACGCTATGTAACCTTACAATCTCTTTGAAGAATAGCTTCGCTATTGCCGAAGCATCATTAGTCTTGCGACATGGTATGAAGTGAGCCATCTTTAAAAACCGATCAACCACGACAAAGATGGAATCCATGCCCCTCTGAGTTTTGGGTAACCCTAGGACAAAGTCCATGGACAGATCCTCCCAGATGGTTTCTGGCACAGGCAAAGGTAGCAGCAAGCCAGCATTTGTAGTGCGTCCCTTGGCGGACTGGCAGATATAGCATCGTTCTACTAAGTAGGCAACATCTCTCCTCATCTTAGGCCAGAAATAACGGGAACTCGCTGCTTCATAAGTCTTGTCTCGCCCAAAATGCCCTCCAAGGGATCCGCCATGTAGATCCCGAACAACCTTCTCGCGAATGGAGGTGCAAGGTAAGCAAAGCTGGTTGCCCCTCATGATATACTCATCCATCAGGTGATACGCTCCATCCCCATGCTGGTTCTTACACTTTTCCCAGACACTGCCAAAATCAGGGTCCGCCGCATATTCTCCTCGAATGTGTTCAAAACAATCGGTCCCGAGGTTGACTGCCTTTATTAGCGATACCCTTCTACTCAAGGCGTCCGCCACCTTGTTCCGTTTTCCAGCCTTATGGATAAGCTTATAGGGGAACTTATCTATGAAGGCGGACCACCGGGCATGCATGGAGCTTCGAAGTTGCTTCTGACTTCCCAGGTACTTGAGAGCTTGATGGTGAGTGTAGAGGATGAATTATTTTCCCACCAAGTAATGCTCCCATACTTTCAACGCCCTCACTACAGCATAAAACTCTTGATCATACGTTGCCCACTTTTGCTGTGCTTCACAGAGCTTCTCACTGAAGTATGCAATGGGCCTCTTTTCTTGCATCAAGACACCACCAATCCCAACTCCACTGGCATCACACTCAACTTCGAACAGCTTATCAAAATTGGGATACGCCAGCACTGGCGTTGTACTCAGCTTTTCCTTGATCAAGGCGAAGCTCTCTTCTTGGGCGTCCGCCCACTCGAACCCCCTTCCTTTTTTCAAACATTCTGTCAACGGGGCCACTATGGAACTGAAGTTCTTAATGAATCGGCGATAAAACGTTGCTAGCCCATGAAAACTCCTGATATCCCCCACGTTCCTCGGAGTGGGCCATTCTCGGATGGCTCTTACCTTCTCCCCATCAACTTGGACCCCATCGCCACTAACCACGAACCCGAGGAAAACCAGACTTTCCATGATGAAATCACACTTCTTAGTGTTGGCGTATAGCTGGTGTTTCCGTAATAGGTCAAACACTATCCGTAAGTGCTCCACATGCTCTGCCAAGGTCTCACTATGAATCATGATGTCATCAAAATACACAACTACAAACTTTCCAATCACTGGGCGAAGCACTTGATTCATCAGCCTCATAAAAGTACTGGGGGCGTTGGTCATCCCAAATGGCATAACTAACCATTCATACAATCCATCTCTCGTCTTGAAGGCGGTCTTCCACTCATCCCCAGATCGGATTCGTATCTGATGATAACCACTCCTGAGATCAATCTTGGAGAAGACTCGAGATCCGCCAAGTTGGTCCAGCATGTCATCCAACCTTGGAATCGGGAACTTGTACTTGATGGTGATCTTGTTAATATCCCTACTGTCAACACACATCCGCCAAGACCCATCCTTCTTCGGTGTAAGTAAAGCTGGAACGGCGCAAGGACTCATACTCTCCCTAACGTATCCCATCTCGATGAGTTCCTCCACTTTCTGTCTCATGATGTCATTCTCCTTTGGGCTCATTCGATAGTGTGGGAGGCTTGGTAAACTAGCCCCGGGCACAAGATCGATATGATGTTGGATGTCCCTCAAAGGTGGTAACCCACTTGGCAGTTCGTTAGGGAACAGATCCTGATATTCACCAAGTAGGCGGGTCATTTCATTCGGCATCTCCCTTTCGTCCCTTTGGGCGGATTCGTGATTCGCCTTAACCATTACCACATACACCATTTGGCTCTTTTCACATTCGCTGACAAACGATTTGTGTATAGGACAGACTACCAAAGTAGATTTCTCATCGGCCTTTGGCTCTCTCATCATTGGCGTAAGGACGAACTTCACCCCATTCTTCACAAATCTGTAAGTGTTCTCTCTTCCTGCATGGGTGGCATCGTTATCAAACTGCCAGGGTCGACCCAACAATAGGTGGCAGGCATCCATATCGACCACATCACAACAGACTTCATCACTGTTATCACCAATCATAATAGGTACCCTGCATCTCTGGGTCACCCTAAGCTCACCCACGTTTTTGATCCATCCCACTCTATAAGGGTCGGGATGCGCCTCCGCCAACAACCCGAACTTCTGAACGGCGCTGCTGCTCACAATATTCTCTTGGCTCCCACTATCTATTATCACATTGCATCGCCCTCCTTTCACAAGACAGTGGGTCCTGAATAGGCGGTGCCTCTGATCTCCCTCTATCCGGCTGGAGACTAACAGACGTCGTACCACATGAATGACGTATCTCTCTTCATCCGCCTCATCATCATCTTCTCCCAGGGGTTCGCAAAATACTCCATCCCCTTCATCATAGTCATCCTCATACCTCTCCACCATGTTGGCGCTCTTCCTCCTAGGACATTCGTTGGATCTATGGCCTGGCTCATTGCACCGAAAACATTTGAAAGGTGCTGGCCTCGCATACGGATTGTTGCTCTTAGGTGGTATAGGTGCTTCCTTATATGGCCTAGTATCTCCAACAGATCCCCTTCCCACACTGTTAACCTTGCCCCCACTGGCACTCGCCACCTGCTTGCCTTTGTCGTAAGACTTCACGTTATCTCTTCCTCCAGGCGTATACTCAGTAGTGGCGGACCTCTTGGATCTCCCGGTCAGTTGGGATTCAGCCTTGAGGGCTAAATTCCTAGCATCTTGTACTCGAACCACCATCTGTGTGCCAATACGATCCTGGATGTTGTATCTTAACCCTTCTAGATACCTAGAGGTCTTCTGGCTTTCAGTTTCAGACAAGTTGGCTCTCGCCGAAAGCCTTAAGAACTCAGAAGTATACTCATGGACACTTCGGGTCCCTTGAGAGCATCCCCTGTAGGAGCTGTAAATATACTGCTCATAATCCGGCGGTAAGAACCGCTCCCTCAACATCGCCTTCATCCGTAGCCAAGATCGAATCAGATCTCTGCCCCCTCTTCTTCTTTCTTCCCTCATCTGATCCCACCAAACTGATGCGCCACCCTTCAGGCGATACTCCACCAGCCTTACTTTCCTCTCATCAGGAATCCCAGCATACTCAAAGAAATGTTCAACTTCCGATAACCAGTCTAAGAACCCCTCTATATCCAGTTCGCCTCCAAAAGGCGGTAAGTCTATTTTTAGCTTAAAGGCATCATCTCTATCAAAGTTCCCTAGACCTGGGTATCCCCTAGCAACCTCCACACGTCGGTTGTCAACAGGCCCAACATCCCTCATAGTTCTAACGGTATCATCATTTCCGATACCCTCAAAGTCATCACTATCACTATCAGCGTTATGCACAATGACAAAGTTGGGTCTTCTTACCTCAGGATCCCTAGGACCCATTTGTGGAAGCGGTTGTTCACGGACTCCCTCATTTCTCTGGGTCAGTCCTCCCGCAGTGGGTCGGATTATCGCCAGAACCTCCAGCTTGAAGTTTTCGAAGGAGGTGGTTAGCTCCAGGAATCGTTGGTCGGTTTGCCTCTGCCGCTCATGGCTGACTTGGATCTGCTCCGCGAGGTGCTCCCTCAGCTCCTCATACCTCCGGTCACTGGTTTCCATGGAATCTTGCGGTTGTCGGGGTTGAACCATTGCCAAAAGAAGTTTCGGGTCAGGAAACGATTGGCTCTGATACCAACTGATACAGATTGAAAGCGATAAATTGAGGTTTTAATCGTAAACCAACAAAGAGTTTCTTCTCTAGCTAAACTAGAAGGAGTGAATCCCAATAACAAGGTATAAACCTCAGCTCTCAAAGAGAATAATGTTGATTGATAAAAGTTGCCGTCATTCTTACAAAATGAGGGTTTAAATACTCCCCTCTAATAATGACAAAAGACAAAGATTACCCCTACTAGGGTTACATTCAGGTTATCGACTGAAGGGTAAAATGGGTGATACGCCCCGACAATCGGTACAATGGTACAGGTACGGATTGTCAGGGTTGTGGGTGAATTACTTCGGGAGCAAGTAGTCCGAGAGATCCGCCCAGGGTAGATGTTGATACGCCTCCTTGCGTACTCCTAGATTCGCCCCGCTGGCTTGTCCTGGGGATCCGCCCTCCTAAGTACAACCTTCGTGAGCCTGATGTCTTGAGGATCCGCCAGAGCGCCTGCGATCAGTGATCTTAGTTAGGATGTCCGCATCATTTTGATCTTAATAAAGTGCTATTTTCTCAATTAAAAAATTCCATTAAGTTGAACTCAAAATTACATCACATCAATTACTAAAAATAAGTCAAAGAACAAATGCCCAATATTTTAAAATAAATCATGGATGCAATAGAATTTACATGATGAGAAACGAACAGAAATTAAGAATATAAATTTGAGACGTTTGGCACAATATTCACAATCCATCAAAAAAGAAAAGAATCCGTAAGGATGAAGAATATGCTAAACTTGTCGGCCAAATTCATAAGAAAAACAAATCTCATTGAAAAAGATAAATTTCCTTTACTAGAAATTTTTCTACTTCTTCTATTCTATTATCTGTTATCCAATGAAAAGTGGTGGATTTTACTCCTCTAATTCCTCACTAATAGCTTAATATATGTGAAAATAATAATAATAAAAAAAATCATATTTGTATTAGAAATTGAATCATATTGGGTATATAAAACAAGTTTAACAAAAGAAAAATGAAATTTTAAGCTAATTTAAAATATAATATTTATATAATTTGAATAACTATACCAACATTTCTAGAGAGAGAGGTCCCTTGTTCTCTCTACTTTTTCTTCTTCTCAGATTCCGTCATTGTTGCTATTACTACCGTCACCGTAACTTTTTCAGGTCTATTTAGAGGAGGAAGAATGAATGTTGTCTTCCTTCTTCCTCCCGTTTATATTTTAGTATTCGTTTTTAGTTTCCGATTTACCTTTTTTTTGTTAGTTTAAAATCTATATACCTTCTTGAACTTATTTTCCATCAAATCTACATCTATTAGCTATACTTCTTTATTTTATTCTTTTTCGGTCTTAGTAAGAGCGGAAAAGGTCCATCTTGTCCGTAGATCTATAGATCTACGTAGTTGCAAAACAGAAATGACTCAGATCCGAATGTCCGGAAGAACCTAAATGATGAAGTGTGGATTACAACGGGTTTTCAACGGGATTCAACTTACGAGAAATATATGATTTCTATGTTTGTTGTATTTGTATCTTTTATGATTTTTTGTAGTCTTTTTTATTGTTTTTTATAGTCTATTTTTTTCAATTTATGGATCTTATACTGACTGTAGTCTGTATGAGAGGGAAGTTTTATTCCTCTTTATTTTCATGCTATATTTGTACTTTTTAAGTTAATGATATATGACATTTTTATATAAAAAAAATCAAAATTACAGAATTGTGGAAACTCACCAAATTTCTTTTTAATGTGTTCAAGATCTTTTTTTAATGCTTTTGTGTGTATAAAATCCATTAATGTTCATTCAACTTTTTCTCAAACTTAAAAACTCTTTTAATGCTTTTCTATAGGGCTGATGAATATCCCATCCTTAAAAGTCCTAATTCATATTGGTAATTAGGAAGTTCAAACAAAAACATGAATCAATTTCTAATAAAATAGTGGATTTCTTCGTGAGTCCAACCGAATTGTTTAACACAGTTTGTTACATATGATTAATCCGAGTACGAAAACATGTAAACAATAAAACTTTATTAATAGAAATTAAGTGAAAGTACACGAAAGTTTAAAGAGTATGGTGTTAGAAATCTGAGACCTGTATTAACAATCTTCTTCACTTAATCAAAAAATAAAATGAGTATGAAAATATGTAAAAACAATAAAACTATTGATTAATGGAAATTAAGTGAAATGAATGGGACAACTGGCCCAACGATTTAAGATTGGGACATGCTTAAAGTGAGGTTCAAACCATCACTCTTAGTTAAGGATGGAAGAACTTTTAATGTTGGACCACATCCCTTGGGTTGGTATTCCTTCTTTATAAACTTGTATAAGACATTGTAACTTAATTTTATATTATCTTTATTTTATTTCATTTTATTTGAAACAAAAGAGAATGCATTAAACAGTATCACAATAGAAAAACATGAAGAATAAAAATATGGGAACATTAGACCCCTCCCTAAATTCAGACATAGAATGACCCGCCCTGGCTAAGATATGGACAACCTCATTCGCCGAATGACCAATAAAATTGACACAGACGTTATTAAAAGACGCCAAAAGACATTTACAAGCATCAATATATAAGCCATAAGAAGAATAAAAGCTCTCTTGGCTGAAATGATCAACAACAGACTAAGCATTTGACTCCATCACAACACCTATCACAAACCTTGTTCTTCAACCAGTTAAGTGTCTATCTAGAACCAACAGTTTCACTTTCACAGGTGTGGAAAATGCCATGAATACTGCCTGAAAAGGCACAACAAAAATTATTGTTGAAATCTAGTAAAACAACTCTTATGCCGACATGACACATTCCCTGAATAATTGATGCATCCACATTTAACTTTAAAAATGACGCAATTAGACGAAACCAAATAGCCAAACCTGAACTTTGACTGTTGATAGAAATTTTATAAACATTTAAACTTCTTCTTTAAGCATCATGTCAGCCTTTCAAAGTTTTACAAGCCAAATGAATAACACCACTAGCCCTAATAAGATTGTCACCCCAAACGACACTATTGAGCCCAAACCAAATACTCCAAATAACCACATCGAACACACAACAACGGGTCTAATTAGATTCGGAAAAATGCACTTCAACCAATCCCCAAAGCAAGTAAAGCTACCTGTTGAAATTAGATGCAAACAAAAAAATTCCAGACTGAAACAACATAAGAACAACTACCAAAAATATCTACGGATGGTGTTCTTGGGACAGCTAAGGAGTGGATTAATAAGTGTTATTGAGACATTCCACTTGATGTTGGTGACGAATGGAAAAAGAATTCCAAAATGAGTGACATGGAGGATTTAAGCACAACATCGGTCCTTGTAGTTTTAAATTTTGACAAGAGGTCAGGAGTTGAGTGAAATTTTAATGAGATTGAAATCGATGATTAGATTTTCATATATTTGAGCAAAATGAGGCTTGCAAATTGATCCCTTGGAAACTTCAACCTTAGGAGTATGGTCCTTTGAAAGTTGTAAAAGAGTTGAACCCAAACGCGTGTTCAATAGTTCTTCCGCACTGGTTGAGAAAGGGACCTCTACTTGGTTTCATGTGAAAGATTTGAGTCCATCTACTTTGGATGCCTCTCTTCCTTTTCAAGAGAGAGTGTATGATGAGGGAATCAAGTCGGGAAAGACGAGAAAACAAACAATTGGAAGCCATTAAGTCAAGAGGGACACAAAATGGACCATCAATGGGGTCGAAGACAAGACGAATAAGCCAAAATACACTAACTTTTTGAGTCAATAATTTGACTCGTCGAGTCACACCAAAGGAGAAAACATAATGTTTCAAACGAGTTTCCAGATTCGACACTCCTTTATATTTTGTACATAAATTCTTCATACGAGTTTGGATAAATGTGATTCAAGTTGTTATGGAAAGTTAAGATATAAAGCTATTACTTCTATTTTTTGCATTTTTCAAAATCGAGTCGAATGGATAGTCATATGCTTAGATGGGTAGGGGGGATTACAGGTTTAAATGTTATTTCTTTATGTTTTTAACATTTATTTGTTTCCTTATGTTTAATTAGTTGGGCTTTGATGTAATTTTACGCTTCAGGGTTAGAGGGGTTTATCATATCATTTAATCAAATTTTAGATTCTTTCTTTGAGAGTTAAGGTCTATAACTAAGATTTGGAGATTTTCCAATTCCTTTAAGTTAAACTTGAAAATTATTTGTTGGTTTAAGATCAAAATCTTCATTATTTATTTCTCTCAATCTCTCGACGTTAATGGAGGTGGGTCAAATAATTATGGTCCACGGGTAAATTCTTCTATGAATGACCGGGACCCTATCTTCGTGAGCAAATTTTGGGAAGAAGTTTTCAAACTACAAGGAGTGGCATTGCTCAAATCCTCTGTCTACCACCCTCAAATTGATGGGCAAACAAAGGTGGTAAATAGGTGTCTTGAAACTTACTTGAGATGTATGACAAGTGGAATCCAAAGATATGGGCTAAATGGTTGTCCTATGAGAGTGGTGGTACAACACTGCCTATCATACTTCCACTCAACTCACCCCTTTTGAAGTAATCTACGGGGTTCCTCCACCAATTCACATTTTCTACTTCCCCAAGAATTCTAAGATTGAATATGTTGAGCAATTTTTGAGAGATAGCGAGGAGGCTCTGCAAGTGATGAAGAAACAGCTCGGGAGAGCTCAACGTAGGATGAAGCAATAAGCTTATCTCCACAAGACTGCTCATGAATTTGATATTGGTGATTGGGTCCATGTCAAACTACATGCCCACATACAACAAAGCACAATAAGGAGAAGTAATCACAAGCTATCACCATTGTATTTTGGCCCTTTTGAGATACTGGACAAGATTGGCAGGGCATCTTACAAGCTCAATCTTCCCCTTAGCTCGCAAATACACCCAGTATTCCATGTCTCCCAACTGAAGACGAATGTTTCATCACAAGCAGTGACTTCAGTTGAGTTGCCATTACCAGCTGAAACCAGGCCAACTCCTGTGGCAGTCCTTGAAAGGAAAATGGTCAAATAAGGGAACTAGGCAGCTACTAAACTTCTCATACAGTGGTCTGACCGTTCTATTGCAGAAGCCACCTGAAAATTCGCTCCAAAGATTCAGGCCAGATTTCTAGAGTTTCAGATCACTGAACCTTGAAGTCAAGATTCCTAAGGAGAGTGGATTGATATGTGGAAGAATTTAATTGTCGTTTTAGTCATTTTAGTTTGTGTTTAATTCAATCAAACTATCAATTTATGAATGGCATGTGCCCTCTTTGCTTTTGTTTTTTTTTTATCGTTTTTGTTCTGTTAAAGGAAAGAGATTGCACAACGGCTATAACAGTCTTTTCATTTCTGTAAGATGGTTTATGCAATTTTTATAAAATAGAATCTTCTCATTCTTTCTCAACCTCAACTTCCTTCTCCTTTCTTAGCTATATTTTAGTGATATCAAAATCTCAATGTGTTTTATAAGTTTGAATGTTATGCTTATGTGATATGCCAACATGACATGATATTTGATTCTATCCATTTTAAAAGATTCTAACTATCATAATATGGTATGACAACATTATACTTGATTCTATCCAATTTAAAAGATTCTATCTTTAAAGATAACAAATTTACCAAAGTTTGATGATCCAAAGCTATTAAATAATTTAGAAATGTTTGGAAGTAGAATGGACCATTTGAGAGATGAAAGGTAATGAAATTGGAGTATTAAGGGTAGGTGATATTCGGGGAAGAGAGATGGACATACATGAATTATTGAATTTGAGTAGAAGAATAGGTGACTACATACATTGATTGATGAGCTTATTCTCTTCTAATGGCTTTGAGAAATGTACACGTGCGACGCGTCACTGCCACTCTTCCTACACATTTTGGCATTCTTCGACATTTGGCTCTAAAAAGATCCCATTTTTAACCCCTCTCTCCCTCACGCCATTCTTCGACCTACTATACGAGTCCGAGTCAACTTTTTCCGCTACTTAATTCCCCTTCAGCCAAGTGTGTTTTAAACTCGAAAACAAAACAGTTCCCTTAATCGAGTAGTCAACATTTTCTTCCTCCTTTAAAAAGCCACTCAATATCCATACTTCTGCTTTAATTTCTTTCTTCTGCTTAACCAACCGCGCAAAAGTTAGGAGAATTTTGTTGTTTGTTACCCTCAATTGGATGTGGGTAGTTCTGCTTTTCTAGTGTTGTTTTGGTATTGGATCCAATTTTGTAATTCGATCATGATTTCTCTGTTCTTATGCAGGAATGGGAATTGGGGATTAATTAGCTTACCCTAATGGGTTCCTTGATTTCTATTTCATTATCCTTTCTGATCCAACTTAATTGTAAAATACTGCATTTACCCAGTTCATCAATCCTGATTTTCTGTATTTGAAGAGCGATTTTTGGCTTTTTTCCTTTGATGGGTATCTTGGTCTCTACATCTGAGCGAAAAAGATACAGACTTTTCTTGAACATCTCCTTTCTCATTGTGGCATGCATTTTCCTAATTATACAGTTAAATTCTCCCAAATTTCTTGTTCTTAGAAGTTCTCAACCTTCTAGTGAAAACAGTGAAGAGGCTTGCAATGAGTTGCAGCAAAGTATAGGAGGCTACAAAGCCAAGTGTGATCGCCTTAAATCACATAATCCCTGTGTATCTGAAGGCTATATTGACTATCTCTACCTTTTCTATTGCAATTTTGGGAGATTTCCCCTTGTGGGTTATGCTCTTCTGTTTCTCTGGCTTTTAGTTCTGTTCTATTTGTTAGGGAACACAGCAGCTGAATATTTCTGTTCTTCTCTTGAAAAATTATCTGGGTTATTGAAATTGTCCCCTACAATTGCTGGGGTTACCCTTCTTTCTTTAGGGAATGGTGCCCCAGATGTGTTTGCTAGCCTTGTCTCCTTCATGGGTGGAAATGGAAGAAGTGATGTTGGGTTCAATACAGTGCTGGGAGGTGCTTCTTTTACACCCTGTATTGTGGTTGGAATTATAAGCATTTTGGTGAAGAATAAAGACATTAAAGTCAGCAAGCGTGCCTTTGTTAGAGATATTTCTTTCTTTCTTGTAGTTCTTGGATTTTTAGGCTTCATTTTGATCCATGGGAAGATCAATCTTCCTGGTGCAATGGGTTTTTTGTCCTTGTATATTTTCTATGTGGTTCTTGTTTACTCTCTGGATGCAAGAGACACTGAAAGGGATCATGATTCAAGTTGTGAAAGTGATTTAAGCATACCCATTTTGAGCAGAATGGAAAAGGGAAAAAGGAATTTCACAGTGATAGAAGCAGAAGAAGGAGAAGAAGAAGAAGAGGAGTCTTCAATTAAAAGGAGTTGTTTCTGTTATCCATTATCTGCTCCTTGTAGTGTCCTAGTTTGCATACTTGAATCGCCTCTTTACTTGCCAAGAAGATTGACAATTCCTGTGATTTGTGAAAAGAAATGGTCCAAACCAATTGCAGTTGCTTCAGTGACATTAGCTCCACTTCTGTTATCAGCTGTTTCCAAACCTCTTTCCAGCTCCAAAAACAGTTCAGTTTTCTATGGAATTGGGTTACTAGTAGGTGTAATATTAGGAGTGATTGCATATGCAACAACAGAGAAATCAAACCCACCAAAGAGATGCCTATTACCTTGGATAACAGGAGGTTTCCTAATGAGTGTGGTATGGAGTTACATCATAGCACAAGAATTAGTAGCCCTGTTAGTTTCCCTTGGATACATATTCAACCTTAGCCCTTCAATTCTAGGGCTAACAGTCCTAGCTTGGGGGAATTCATTAGGTGATTTGATAACCAATTTGACAATGGCATTGAAAGGAGGTTCAGAAGGTGCACAAGTAGCCATATCAGGTTGCTATGCAGGACCAATTTTCAACATTCTATTTGGTCTGGGATTGTCACTTGTTAGCTCAACATGGCAGAATTTTCCATCTTCAGTTGTGATAGAAAAGGATCCATATCTGTTGGAGACACTATGCTTTCTTGTAGCTGGATTGATTTGGGGGCTTGTGATCTTACCAAGCAGAAAAATGAGGCTTGATGCAGTGTTGGGAGGAGGTCTTATTGGTATTTATTTGGTTGCTGTTTCTGTTAGGCTCATTCAAACACTTGGTTCTTTGCAATTTCAAGACATTTATATGCACTTACAAAATTAGCTAACCAATTATGTAAATTTCAATCACTAACCTAGTTTATATGATCATTTGTAGTTTGATTTTGTGTTTTTGAGGTGTGATAAGATTATGTTCTACTTCTGCTGCTGAATGAAAGAATGCACAGTTTTTCCCCAAATCTCCATTGATGTTATCTAAAATGTTCCTTCTACAAATGCATGTTGTTAATTGTGTTCATGAATAATAAAGAGGTAAGTAAGAGTTATGGTAAGATGGAATATGAGAAGAAGTGGAGGAATTATTACAAGTTAGTACCATGAAGATGAAAGTAAAGGAGATGATAATTAAAGAAGAAATAAAAGTATGTAGGTGAAAAGACAGGACGATAAGGGCCTAACTAGCAAACAAATAATACTCAAGTGATGATATGAGTTGTGACAAATTCTCACTACCAAACAAACTATACAAATTCTCTCTCTACATATATATAACATGTGTTCATTTTCTTTTTTCCTTTTTTTCTATAAAATATTTAATCAAGTTGGATGCTAGTTAACAATTGGCTTACATCTGTTTGGTGTCAAACTAAAACTTTTAAAGTAAATTACAACTCTAAACTATCAGCTGTAAACTCCCACTTCTTTCTATAGCTTGTTAAACGAATTGCGCAAAGGCTTTTAATTCGGCGAATTAGGCCGATGGCTGCGTACAAAAAGCACAAATTTCCCGATCATACTAATATGTCTATTCCGAGGAAGACTAGTGATCTTCTAATTCTTCTAGCCACCAGACCCTTCCTAGTCGAAAGAGTGGAAAACTCATTGTACGGACATTTTCTATATCTAAAGCAGCTTTTATAGCTTGAGAAGGAAAATTCATCAACTGAGTGCACATTTTATCCTAAAATCATGACTATTTGATATAGACGGTAATAATTTCTGTGTTGGTTCAAAATGGGTTTGTGGAAGAGAGTATGAAACTGTTCAATCGAATGATTTTCGATGAGGTTTCGATTGATGATTTTTGTTTAGAATGATGACTCAATTAATAATTCTTTATTAATTCATGGATCTAATTGATGATTTTGATAATTTAACATCCTACTTAATTTTGAAACCTTAGTTTAAGGACCCAAATGAGTATTATACCTTAACAATTTGATACTTTCAACTACTCATTCAGTTAAGTTAACTGTAATTAGTTTTTTCTTAAAAGTTTTTTTGTGATGACTTAAACTCGAAATCTTAATAAGCAACTTAGACCTTTAATCACCAAATTGTGATTAAATCAATTGTAATTAGTAGTTTCTGTAAAAAAAAAAAAAAAAATCTAGAATCTAAACTCGAAATTTTTAACGTTTGACTAGTCAAGTATTTTTCTTTTTATTCTTTTCACTATTAGTCACATTTACAATCATCACAAGATGAGGACGGATAGATTTAAAGAATTTTAAGAAAAAGAACAAGAAATAAATAGATTCCAGATTATTCAAGTATTTTTTAAATGAAAAAATCTATTATATGTATCGTTGTCAAAATCGAGTCGGTTAAAGAACTGCAAAAGCATATAAATCAGGGGTTAGAACTTCAATTCAAGTCTAATGAGTTTTTTTAAAAAGCTTGTTAACCTTATACAATAATAGTAAAATATTAATCTTTACAAAAAAAAAAAGTAAAATATTAATCAAATTAATAAAAAATGTACTGATAAGGCACTTGGCTGTATCTGGTGCCTGTAGCAGATGCAGCGGCCATGTGGAAACCTTGTGCCATGCTTTGAGAGATTGCCCGAATAGTAGAAAGGTTTGGGAAGGGGTCCTTCCTCACCACATCCTTCCTTCCTTTATGGGGTTCTCTGATATTGACTGGTTCTCTGAAGGCGTTAATGGGAATTTGTTGGCCAGTATGGAGCACGGGGCTATTCTCTTCGCTATTATTTGTCACCAAATGTGGAAATGGAGGAATGAAGAGTTATTTGCTGAGAAGACTGTCTTTATTCCTGACCTCCGGTTTTACTTCTCGAAAAAACTCTCTGTTATTACAAAGAGTTTTGAAGGAGAGCCCCTGGTTCACCCCTCCCCGGTTAAAGAGGTCCAGTTAGTTGGTTGGAGGAAGCCCAGGGAAGGGGTTGTCAAGTTGAATACGGATGGCTCCTGCCTTAGTAATGGCAGAATTGCTGCTGGTGGAGTTCTTCGGGATGCTGGTGGCGCCTGGCTGGCTGGGTTTACCCATAACTTAGGTACGGGCTCCTCCTTTACTGCAGAGCTCTGGGGGATCTTGTCTGGCATTAAACTCGTCATTCGCATGGGTGTTAAAAGACTTTCGGTGGAGTCTGACAATTTGGAGGCTATCAACAGGATTTCGGATAGACATGCTGTTTGTCTTAAGAGTCAGAATCTCATTAAAGCCATCTTGAGGCTTCGTCCTGCCTTCGATTCTCTTACCTTCTCCCATATTTATAGGGAGCAAAACCGCGTGGCGGATCGCTTGGCAGCTGCTGGGCATGGGGGGATGTTAGGTGTTTCTACCCTTTCCGTTCCTCCTTCTTTTCTGTTACCTTCTCTTCTTGAGGATAGGATTGGGGTCAGTCTTCCTAGACTGATCCCGGGTTAGGTTTTTGTTTGTTTGTTTTTTTTTCTTCCCTTCTTACCAAAAAAAAATAAAAAATGTACTGATAATAATATTTTTTAATATCAATTTACAACATTTTGATATTTTAAACTAATAAATTCAATATGATAAATTAAAAATAATATATATATAAATTATAATATAAAATATGTATTTTAATTAAATAGTTATAGTATATATTTTATAATTCAAATTAAATTACATGATATTCAAAAAAAAATTAAAATATTTTTAGATAGATTTAAAGTTTAAATATTAATTAAAATTTATTAATATTAAAATATATATTTTTTATAAAATTTATTGAAATATAAAATAAAATAAATAATGTCAAATCTTATTTTAAAATTTTAATTTATTATCAAATATATAATTTTTTTAGGAATTATCCGTTTGTAAGTAATTCGGACCGGATGAATAAATATGGGTCCAAGTTTATCCAATAATTAATTAAGCTTTAACTGAGTTTCACTTAGATTAGGATTAGAATTAGTCATATCTTTCCCTATATAAAGAGACATCCAAAAGCAACCAAATTCTCTCTCTCCCTACATGGCGTGTCCATCTCTCTCTCTCGAAGGCTTTGTACTAAGTTTGTGGAACAATCTCTTCTCCTCCAAAAAGGATTTATTTTTTTTTAATTTGCGCAATGTGCTTACATTAAATAACAAAGAAAAATCTCCATCCCATCTCATTTGATTCAAACTCATGACATCTCAAGTTATTGGTATACCCTCAACCACTAAGTTAAGCGTTTCACCACAGTTTGAAAATGATATTGATTATATGTCACATGTACCTTAATCTAGTGTTGTTGCCAGTATCATCATTTATACACACCCTAGCATTTCAGGTGCAGTTAGTATCGTTAGTAGATATATATATATATGTCCAATCTAGGTAAAGATCATTAAAATGATGTGAAATGTATTTTGAGATATTTAAGGGTACTACTAATGCTTGTTCAATCAGAGGTTATTGTGTTTATCTTTGGTAGTAGTGATATAATTTGGAAAGCTACTTTACAGCCTATAGTTGTATTATTGACTACCGAAACAGAATATATGGTTGTAGTTGAATGAAAAAAAAGTTATTTGATTATGAGATTTGGTTAATGACCTAAGTTTAAATTTACAGTAAATGTTGTTCATTATGATAGCTAGAGTGATATATATTTTTACCAAATGACCATATGTTTTATGAAAAAACGAAACACGTTAATGTGAAGTATCATTTTATTCGAGATATTATTTCTGAATGTAATATCGGCTTTAATAAATTGGTACTATAGACAATCAAACTGATATAATGACGAAGCCACTTCCAACAACTAAGTTAAAACACTGCTTGAATTTGATTGGTAATGGAAATAACTGAGCTAGCCCATAGGACATTATAGTGAAAGGCCTTTTACAAAATTTCAAATTAAGGTGGAGATTTATAAACATAATTTGAATATTCCACGTTGTCCTAAGTCCAAACGTTGTGGAATTGGAAAACGTTAATTCTAACTTCTTATTATTTTCTTTTATTCACACATCTTTTTTACTTCAATCTTTTCATTCATATTACACTCATCTCCTATAAATGTCATATATTAACATGGTTTATGCATCAAGGCAATTAACAGTTAGATTGTCATTTGAAGAACTTCTCTTTAGAGACTTACGAGGGTTTTGATGTGCGGGAAGTCAAGGGTGTTTGAGTGTTATTTTCTTCATTTCTTTACTTTCAGTTCACTAGTGAATTAATTTATGTTTCCTTCGTCTATAAAATAAATACACTGCTGAACCACGTAAATATCTACATCATTAAATTATTATTATGATTTTATTTTATTTCCATTTTATCTATCTAAATTAATATCCAAATCCTTCATAGTTAAACAAGAGACTATCTCAATCCAAAATGTCAACATTTAGCATTATATATCAATACTTGAATGAGAAATCAGATGAAAACTAATAAAGATAGTGTTGAAATGGTTGGTTTGAAGCACTTATGAATGAAATAAGAGGATAAAGTATTGTCAACAACATCAAAATAATCTCAATTTCTTGTCAACATTGTAATTTTGGGATTATATGCCCAATCCATAGATACGTACTGATTTTGCCATTTGCTATTAAATATTCTCTTCTCTTAATCCTAATTTACTTTCTACAAATTATTTTAATTATGGATTTTGGTTAACCATTTAGCCAATCTAATATTCATACTCTTCAATTTATAATTGTAAATTTTTACTTTAAAAAAACCTCTGGAATACAGTGTGGTTTTTTTCTATTATTATTATTATTATGCTTTAATAGGAACAATCATATGGTCGTGTCATAATCTCATGTGCATGATATCTACATATTAGTCACTATTAGTACTATCTTTTCTTAAATAATTTATAAATTGACATTGGAAAAAAAAAACATCTTTACTTTTCAAATTGATATCAACACTCCATTTAAGATGTCTGCTTGGATTATTAGCTTCTCCATAACTCATAACTTGACACTTGAACCATCGTTTTTAAAAATAAAAATAAAAATACACGCTACATACATCATTTGTTGATTCAACTTGTTTAAAAAACTTGATTGGTTCTCTAAATTTTTAAAGTGTTTCTACAGTCTTTTAAACTTACATAAAATGTTCAGTTAGCCTCCTGAACTTGCATAAATTATAATCAATTGATCCCTCAATTATATTTAAAAAAAAAGTAAGTTAAATGCGAAAGATATGTTGCACGCATCTTAGAATATTTGTTACATAATTTCCTTTTCTATCGGATTCAGTCCTAACGCACTTATCCCTCACCGCCTCCACCTCGGGTCATGTCGATACATCCACCTCGACGTCACCAACCAAACGGCCGACAAGCACATTTCCCTCAAGCGCCCCATCAGCATTCACAGTCAAGACACCACCCTTATGTTGCGTACAACCTGATTTGCATACTCAACCAAACTAAACGAAGGCAAAGGACTTGACGTCGCCTCGTACGCTTAGCTCAGAGGAAGGACCCTTCAGCGAACTCACTCATGTTGAAGTTCATGCTAACTTGACTATTCCCGAGAGCTGCACAAATCACAACAGTTAGAAAAAGCATGAGAAAAGTTAACAAACAACATTATAAGAAAGCACAAGCATAATTAGCAAATTCAGCCCTGAACCGTCACTCACCATGAAGAGCCACCATCACCTAAATGGACTATAGCTCAGCCAACTCACCCTCTGTAAAACTGTGACCTTTCTTCCACGCATCAAAAATCTCCTCCAACCAACTAGCCAAATGCGTCAACCGCCACTAATTCCATATGGCAGTACCCAGCCGACAGATAATATCCGATCAGCAGGTCAACATCCTTTTTATTCTTCTCATCATTTGGCAAGCGCTTCAAAAACGTCACTAATCTTGACTCATGCTCGAGTAGCTCCCTCTCGACCAACCACTAGGAAGAATCTAGGGGGTCCATATTTCAGCGCACCCGACACGGGAACTCGCCACGTGTCTGTCTCACTAAAAAGAAGCGATGCCTCCACTCTAGCAGCTTATCGGACAAGCCCCCAATGGCATAAAATTTATGATTGGATTGTAATAATCTCTGCGTTGGTTCAAAATGGGTTTGTGGAAGAAGGTATGAAACTGTTCAATCGAATGATTTTCAATGAGGCTTTAATTGATGATTATTGTTTAGAATGAGGACGTAATTGATAATTCTTGGTTAGTTCAGGGACCTGATTGATGACTTTGATATTTTAAAGTTCTGATTAATTTTGAAACCTTAGTTTAAGAAACCGAATGAGTATTATGCCTTTAACAATTTGATACTTTCCACTACTCAGTCAGTTAACTGTAATTGGTTTTTCTTAAAAGTTTTTGGTGATAACTTAGAACTCGAAATCTTAATAAGCAACTTAGTCCAAAGTGTGATTTAAATCAATTGTAATTAGTAGTTTTTTTTTAAATCTACAATTTAAACTCGAAATTTTTAACTTTTGACTTTCTTTTTATTCTTTTCAATATTAGTCACATACTATTTACATTACAGCCATCACAAGATGAGGACGGATAGATTTAAAGAATTTTTTACGATACACATATCATTCCATTAACTTAAAAATACAAGTACAACACGAAACAAAGAGGAATAAAACCTTCATCTCATATAGGCAAAGACCTATAAAGGGAAGAAATATACTACAAAGAGCAATACATAGACTACAAAGAGCAATAAAACCAGAAAATATACAAATACAACAAACATAGAAATCACATCCTTCTCGTAAGTCGAATCCCGTTGAAAACCCGTTGTAATCCATACTTCATCATTTAGGCTATTTCGGACGTTCGGATCTGAGACCTTTCTGTTTGTGCATTCACGCAGATCTATAGATCTACGGACAAGATAAACATTTTCCGCTCTTGCTACGACCGAAAAAAAGAATAAAAGAAAGAAGTATAGCTCACAAATGTAGATCTGATGGAAAAAAAAGTTCAAGAATGAATATAGACTTCAAACTAACAAAAAAATGTAAATATAAAGCTAAAAACGGAAACTAAAATATAAATGGGAGGAGGAAAAAGGAAGACAGATTTCCTTCTTCCTCCCCGAAGTAGATCTGATTAGAAGGGAGTCAATGGAAGATATGAAAAAACAAAGAAAAGGGAAAAGAAGACTAGAGAAGGGAAGAAAAAAAAGGAAGAGAGAGGTGAGACCTTCTCACTCTAGAAAAGGAAGAAGTTGGCCCAAAATAAAATAAAATAAATAATGCCAAATATTATTTTAAAATTTTAATTTATTATAAAATATATATTTTTTAGGAATTATCCGTTCGTAAGTAATTCAGACTGGGTGATTAAATATGGGTCCAAGTTTATCCAATAACTAATTAAGGTTGCACGAGTTTCACTTTGATTGGGATTAGTCATGTCTTTCCCTGTATAAAGAGACATCCAAGAGCAAAAAAATTCTCTCTCTAGTCGGCGCGTCCCTCTTTCTGTCTCTAAGGCTTTGCACTAAGTTTGTGGAACAATCGTTTCTCTTCCAAAATGGATTTTTTTTAATTTGCGCAATGCTCTTAACATTAAATAACAAAGAAAAATCCTCACCCCATCCAATGTGATTCAAACCCATACTCTCAACCACTAAGCTAAGAGTTTCACCATAGTCCGAAAATGATATTGATTATATGTCAGATGTACCTTAATCTAGTGTTGTTGATAGTATCATCATTTATACACGCCCTAGCATTTCACATGCAATTAGTGTCGTTAGTACTAGTATATATATGTCCAATCTGGGTAAAATGTGAAATGGATTTTGAGATATTTAAGGGTACTACTAATGCTTGTTTCAATTTTTAAAGGAGTAAAGTCATGGTGGTTGGTTATATTGATTCAAACTATGCATGAGATCTTGATAGAAAAAGATCTATCACATGCTATTGTGCTTATCCTTGGTAGTAGTGCTATCGTTTGGAAAGCTACCTTACAACGTATAGTTGCATTATTGACTATCGAAGCAGAATATACGGTTGTAGTTGAAGCTATAAAAGAAGTTATTTGGTTATGAGATTTGGTTTGTGAGATAAGTTTAAATTTACAGAAAATATTGTTCATCATGATAGCTAGAGTGATATATATTTGCCAAATGACCATATGTTTTTATGAAAAAACGAAGCACGTTAATGTGAAGTATCATTTTGGTCAAGGTATTATTTCTGAATGAAATATTGGCTTTAACAAAATTGGTACTACAGACAATACGGGCTATAGTTGATATAATGACGAAGTCACTTTCAACAACTAAATTCAAGCATTGGTTGAACTTGATTTCATTATGGTAAAAGGCCTTTTACAAAATTTCAAATTAAGGTGAAGATTTATAAACATAATCTGAATATTCCATGTTGTCCTAAGTCCAAACGATGTGGAATTGGAAAACGTCGATTCTTACTTCTTATTATTTTCTTTTATTTACACGTCTTTTTTACTTCAATCTTTCCGTTTGTTACACTCATCTCCTATAAATACTATACATTAGCATGGTTTATACATCAAGGCAATTAATAATTAGATTGCCATTTGAAGAACTTCTCTTTAGAGACTTACGAGAGTTTTGATGTGCGGGAAGTCAAGGGTATTTGAGTGTTATTTTCTTCATTTTTTTACTTTCAGTTCACTAGTGAATTAATTTATGTATTCCTTCGCCTATAAAATAAATACAAATACACTGTTGAACCACGTAAATATCTGCATCATTAAATTATTATTATGACTATTTTATTTTCATTTTATCTATCTAAAATTAATATCCATATCCTTCCTAGTTAAACAAGAGACTATCTCAATCCAAAATGTCAATATTTAGCATTACAGTAAAACCTCTATATAGGAATACTCTATATAAGAATAACCTCCAATTTGTTATAAAAAAATTCGGTCCCAACTTGGGCCGGTTATAATAAGAATAACCTCCCAAATGGTAATTGTTATACATAATCCAAGTCCCACCTTTAGAAACTATACCTCTATATAGAAATAATTATGTAAATAATGTATATATGTATTAAGGATTTAAACAAAATTTATTAAAAAATTTAAAAATTATTGAGATTAAATATGAGTTGGCACACAAATTCCAACTTTAACTATAAATTCTTACCATTTTCCCATAAAACTCTTTTCTTTATGTATTGGAAACTAAACTCAAAACTCTTCCAATTCTTTAGGTATTGGAAATAAAACTCGTAGACTTGATATGCTAAACATTAAATTTATAAACTTTAAGTGTTGATTTTTTTTTTTTTTTTTGGTACCAAACTCTATATAAAAATAACCTCACAATTGGTATACAAATTGTCCGGTCCCAAACGTATTCCTATATAGAGGTTTTACTGTATATGTGAATAGTTGAATGAGAAATCAGATGAAAATAATCTCAATTTCTTGTCAACATTGTAATAATGGGATTATATGCGCAACCCATATAGATACGTAGTGATTTTGCCATTTGCTATTAAATAAATATCTATATAAAAGAAAATGGGAAAATAAATGCCTCAGCCATTCTTCTCTTCTCTTAATCCTAATTTACTTTGTATAAAATAATATCAAATTATTTTAATTATGGATTTTGGTGAACCCTTATCCAATCTTATGTTATATACATGCTCTTCAATTTATACTTTAACATGGTGTTTGGTATTCTATCGGGATAGGGATAAGGATAAAGATTGGGATAGGAATAAGGATAAATGGTTAGGATAAATATAAAAATATGATAGTCGAGAATTATTATTCAATGTTTGATATGTGGGTTAGGGATATGGATAAAATAATACATTTTACTATTTTAACCTTATTTAAACTACATAACATTAATTTGAGGGATAAAATGGACTTTTTCATCCTATTAAAATCGCATGAGCTTATCCCACCTCTTTATACCACCCTCTATGGGTACCAAAACAACAAAGTATTCCAAGTTCTAAAGGGAAACTCTTATTGGTTAGCCAGCTTGTAAGGGGAGCCACATAAGAGGTTCATCAATGGAAAGTACCTCAAGAAATTCTACCCCACCCTTTGGAAACTGAGGAAGCATCATCCATAAGATATAGACAATCTATTTTGATGTAATGCAAAGCAATTTCAATTTGAAAGTTGTAAAGATGGCTTATAGCCGCTATTTTAGTGCAATAAAATAATAGTTGCCTGTAAGGCTGCAATTTATTCATCATTCAATGTCTATCAAATATGTTTAACAAAGAAATCTATCTAGAAGGGAATCAAATCAAACATCGTCTAAATCTAGGGTTTTCAGATCTTCCCAAGAAGCCCGAGAAGCAGATTGAAGTTGTTTGAGTTTTTGACGTTCGACAACTCATGCTTTAGCTTGATCACATTTTGATCTCAAAGAGTCTGCAATGAGTCTCTTTTTCTCTCATCAGTTCATCTTCAGTTGTCTTCAACGGTTTCCTGGCTTCTTCCATCTTTTTATCCTTTTGGTCGATCAATTCAATGGAAGACTCAACCTCTTGGTCAGCACTAGAGTTATTTTCACACAACTCCTAGTAAAGGTGGTGATCGGATGCACACGAATCTAACTTGTCACCTAAAAAGGTCAACTAGGGTTCCGCAGCAGAGTAATCAGAATAACATGAGTGAACTTGAGTCTTGAACCTAGTCAAGCGATTTTTTAACTCAACAGAAGAGGGGCAATGAATAAGATCATCAATGGTCGAAGAGAGCATCGTCAAATGTTGAGTAGAAACTGAGGATATATCAAGACCAAGTATCGATCGTGTCATACTCTTAGAGGCAGAAGTAAGGTCTTTATCAAGCGCACCTCTAAAAGGGTCATCTTCAAAAAAGGAGAAGTCAATGTTAGAAGAAAGGTCCTCAACTGAAACATGTGATTCCTTTAATTGAACCATTCATACTAAATTAAATTAATTAAATTATGGGATCATATTTTACCAAATCTTGCTTAATACGAAAAATTTAATCTAGAAGCAAAAAAAAATTGTATTAGCCACAAATTTTTCATTCAATTAAAGGAAATACATATTATCAATTCTTAGATAAAATATTAAAGAAATAATTAGTAATTAATTAGGAAAAGAGTTTAAAATTATTCCAAAAATCAAATTCGAATAATTTAAATTTTATTTTGGTAGCTGTTGATTTTTTTCTAGTATAAAGAGCTTGCCATCTATATTTGGTTAACATTTTTTTACTAAATATTTAGTTTAACTTAACTGGATATATTATAACAAATGGATAAATGATGAACTATAACAATTTTGTAACAAAAAGTAAAAAAATGATTATGAACACATAATTTAAATTCATGAATTCAGAATCAGAACTGAAATTGTTGACCCTAGTTACCAATTCAACCTAATTTTGTTTAAAATCTACATAATATGCATTAATAACTATCTAAAAACAATCAATACAAAATCTGTTATCATCTATCAAATTATATAAGACTAAAAATCTCTAAGATGATCCATCATCAAAAGAAAAATAATGAAAATGAACAAAGTCATAATAGTAATTATGATATTAGGGTTTAGCCAAATTGGAGAATGTTGGTTGGATTGACTTTTGTCAGGGCGAGATATTAGAGTAACAAATTACGTATGTTACGACCAATGTTATGAACAATGCATCAAATTACCAATCGCTACTCCTCAACAATGCAGGCATCACTGTCAAATCACATGTCGTGGAGTATTCCTCATCTCAATAAATTTTAATCCTGATACTACTATTCCTCATCAAAGGATATCACCATCACCATCGTCATCGCCTTCTCCGTTTCCATCATATATTACTATGCCTCTGGTACTTTGCCATAAAATTAAATGTCATCATCATCTATAAACTGCTTGTAATTAATTTTATTAGGTTTTCAGTAAAATATTGATTATTTACTTCTTTAAAGCTTGAGCTGATGTTATTTATTTCTTCAACTGAAAAAATATTTTAAGAAAGCTGTAATATTTCAAATTTGAGCTTTTAGGTACTCTTACTCAAAAAATTTATTATTAAAAAATTATGATGTTCTTTTTGAAAAAATTGGTGGCTCTAATAGTCGTTGCAGATTTCATTTCTATCCTCAAAGGACGAGTAATGAACCTGAATCTAGATATAAATTAACATACAACAGATTTAGGATTGCCTCTTATAGCGCAGATCTAGTGATTAGCAACGGAAGAAACGAACATTGGCTTTGTGTTACCGATCTAGATGAAGGCTACACTAGAGGAGCAATCAACGTTGTTCCTCGAACTAAGAGCGAACATGAGACATGAGAAGGGAGGCAACTTGGGAGAGCAAGAAGAGAGGAATTGCCTTTTGTAGCATTGTATCTTTGTATCTTGTGTATTAGTGTGTTATCTGTTTTAGGTTTAGCCTCCATACTTATCTACTTATAGCTAGCTTAAACATAAACCCTAACCCTGACTGATTAGGTTACGGACGGGCCGTAAATGGACCAAGGCCCATTTACTCCATTTAATCATACATCTCCCACTTGCACGTAATAGAAACATATTCCATTTACTCCGTCTCGTTCATACTCGCAAATAGTTCGTGCGATCGACATACAATCGAAAACTCAAATGTTGTATACTCGTTGGAGATATACAACCTCTCAAATTACGTGTGAAATTAAGAAAAAGTATGATTTATCCTAGACTTTATATCACATCCATTGTGACCATTATAATTTCAACAGTTTATCTATTTTCACAAGCATGCGCACATGCACAACTCTCCGGATTTGTGAAACATAAAACTACAAGACGTGAACTAGATAAACTCTTTCCCTCTTAGTACATTCTTTCCATTATAATTTATTTTACTTGCCTAGTCGGCCCTTTTTCGAGCTAAATTAGCACATAGCTCTTGAGAGCATCCTTCTAAGGTAGCGAAAATGAATTACACTTGTTGAATAGTTAAGGGTATCAAGGATAACATTTCAAGAAAAACATGATTTTCACGAAATGAGTCTCACACTAGAAAAAAAGTGAGATTGAACTTTTTCCATCTCTTGGTCACTAAGCACACATGGTTGGAAAAACATGTGCTATGGTGTTCTAATCCTTCCATCTAAGGAAGTGCATGTTTGTGCTCAAAACAACACCATAGGAAGGTTTCAATTCTGATATGCCATACCATTTAACCTTAGTCTCTCATTATAGGACTACCTTCGACTATCTAAGATAGAAGATTTCACTAAACAACTCTGATTGAAATCTCAGATTATAAATAATCTTTTACATACATACTTATCCACATGTATGTATATCTCTATCTTGTAATCTAACGAACTCATATTCATTGTTACATCAAGACAATATCAATTATTGAGCAAGTTCTCATTTACTCAAAAAATTACTCACCAAGTGAAAACTACCGAACATACTAGTATTGTAGCCAAAGTTGGAAAACATATGGAATAAGATGCTTTTAAGAATTCCATTATAAAGGACAATATGTTAAAATAGTATATATAAATTAATTGATAAAATGGAAGTGAACTAATTGGTAAAACTGAATCACAAATGTTAATGTAAACTAAACTCACAACACATAAGCCAACTGTTAGAGATATAGTTTATCAAGAAAGAAAGAAAGATAACGACATGAAGATATTAAGTACCAAACTACTAGGCTTCTAATGTTATCTAGATGGTGGAAAGATAGATTGCGAAGTTTATAATTAAGTTAATCTACTCCTAAGTGATCTTAAACCAAGCAATTCAATTAAGCATGGTATAGAATGATACGATAATATGAATTTCAACCTAATTTAACAATTAATCAACAACCTAATCTGAGTTGCTTAAGCCGGTGGCGATTAAACCTGCTTATGTAAACTCCAATTCATATTGGAACTCTGATTTATTAAATAACTTTTGGTTCCTGATATTATTATTATTTATTTATTTATTTTTATTTTTAATTTGATGGAGTCTACGTGATTTTGTCCGCGATCAAACATAAATTTTCTTCTATCAAATCCATGCTTGAGGAGGGCAATTGTTTACACCATAATTCTATTTTTTTCTTGCTTTTATATATTTTTAATATATTAATTGACCTAACTTACGTCTAAATAGATTTTTCAAAAGTGAATATTTCAAGGGAAAGCTACTCTAGGGTGAACCTCAACCTAAGGTAAATTAAAAGGGAAATTAGACGGTCATTTAATATTTTAACGTGTATTTGTGAGCCAATTAGAAAGCACGGAAGTTAGAAATCAATCCACCGTGGAAGTTAAAGTGGAGCAATTATTCGATATGGTGGAGAACGTAGATTTGTGGAAACAACAAGAAGTTACAGGCAGAAATCGCGATAAAGAAAGGACAAGTCAACGCACAAGTAAAACTCTAGCAAATTATTTCCAGACTTTAGCAATTTAAATTTCTCAGTCATTCCCTTAGTTTTCATTTTAATTCAAGTTCAATTTCATTCAAACTTCCAATACTATAATTTTTCGACACGCCCGCTGTAACACCCTGGTCCAATAACATGTACATATTGTCCGCTCTGGCCCAATCCAACACATTGGGCCTCACGGCTTTAAAACGCGTCTGCATGTATTGGATTCACATCTTGCTAATAAGCCTCAATCACTCCCTCTCCATTTCCGATATAGAATTCAGTTCATTCTTGCCCCATCGCTATCCCTTAGGGCTGCTCACTCCGGCGCCACCCGCTCCGAACGGGTCGTTACACCCGCAATTCCCACGAAAGAGTAAAAATTGATTTCATTCAAGATAGCAAAAGTACATAACAGTGCAAAAACTAGTGCATGACGATGCAGAAACAGTCAGAAAGTATATAAATACGCAAATATTAGGGAAGGGAATTAAGCAATCTCATTTCCATCCCAAAATCTCTGTTTCAGCTGTTATTTGATTCATCTGTTTCAGCTGAAGAATCATCGAACTGCAGAGGCTGTTCTGTTGGTTCTCTCACAAATTGTCGGCTACGTGCAATTCTAATTGGCCTTCCCATCAATTCCTGCAAATGAAGCATTTTCAAGGTTATACTCTATTTCAATCAGTCTTTTAAGAGCATCTCCAGTACTTACCTTTCCTGAAAATGTAGAAAGTGCATCATCAGCTTCTTTTTTAGTCTTGAAGGCAACGAATCCGTATCCAGAAGGCCTTCTTGGATTATCACTATTATATACAATTTCAGCAGAAACAATATTAGCGCCTTCAGCATCAAACAACTCCTTAATATCTTGGGCCTTGGCTTCAAATGGCAAATTTGAAACAAACAAGTTGAATGTTGGAGCTTTCTTGAATGGTGGGGGTGAAGGTGAAGGTTTTTTCTTTCTTAACTTAGCATAATTCATCTTCAAACAACGACCTTGAAATTCCTAAACCGGCAATTACAAGAAAATCAAAATGATGGAAATATGAAACCCTAATTAAACCCTAAACCACCCACAAATGGATTGGACTTACAAAAGATTCGAGATTTATAAGAGCATTATCTGCCTCCTCAGGAGATCCCATTGTGACAAACGCCAAACCCCTGTTTCTGCTCTGGCTATGCATTGAAAGCTAAACAATACACAAAATCAAAAAAACATAAGTGGAAAGTGAGATGAAAAATGAAGTGAATTGAATTGCAGAGAAAAGAACCTCAACGTCTAAAACGGTCCCAAATTTCTGAAACAAAGCACGAATGTCATCAGTGGTACAAGTCCAAGGAACATTTTGAGCAAGCAATCTCGTTCGAGAAAATTCACCTTCTTTCCCCTTTTCAGTATTTGTTCGGAGTTGAGGTTGGTGCTCGGAGGAATCAACAACTGGGTCTTGAGTTGTGGAAGAGAAATGCAAAACCAAGTGACTGGTTCGTATGCGATTATGAAAAAGAGACAGCGAGAATGGAAGGAAACTCACATAATGGTTCGACTGTCTGCTGCCAACAAATGATGGAAGATGTGTTTTATGATGTGTTGACGGTGAACAGAGATGAAGGGAAGCCATGAAAATTGGGGATTTCTCTCGCTTCTGCGACTAGATTGGATAAGGAGGAGGACAAGCAAGACTTTTGGGAACGATGTCGTTTAGCAAAACCTCAAACCTGTCTTCCATTGTGGTGGAGAAAAACTTGTTAACCTGACCCACTGCTTTTGGTTTAGGTTCGGTTTCGAATATACGAACCGTTTATATTATTTTTATATATATTTATATTATGTCAAATTTTATTATTGATAATCAACATGTTTGTTACAAGGATAAATGGGGTGGGGACAGGGCCGATCCTGAGATTTTAGAGGTTCGTGGGCGAATTATTAAATGGGGCCCTAATAAATAAATGGTAATAAAAAAAATAAGTAGAAAAGTAAATTGTATAAAAGAATATTACTTAAAAATGACACTAATATCTAATAAAAACATTTTATATTGTTTTAAGTACCCAATTTTTTATACAAAATGATGTCTATGGGCATTTCTAGAAGTAAATTTCTTAAATTTAATAAATTATGAAATAGTTCTAATAGATTTTATGTTCTTTACGATACAAAGCATGATAACAGAAAAATGAAAATCCAAATTTGAAAATCACATCATTTAACGAGGTTTAGCGCATAAGTTCTTAAAATTGGAAGATTTTAATACGCTTTTTCCAAATTGCTTTTGAAGACCGGGTAAATCAAAATCTGATAGGGATTCTCAAAGACAACAAAAAAGGCTATTAGTAATTGGAAGTTTCAGATTGAGGTGATTAGAAAACAAAACTGATTATATAACTGATGAATTGAGAAGATGAACTGAGGATGTAGCATAATATTATTGTTTAATATTCTTTGGGATTGAAGTGTGATTAAAAAAGGGAGAGATAAATTATAAATTTTTGTTGGGATTGATAGGTGGGAAAGATAATTATAGAAATACTTTGAGATAAATTAGGGAATTGACGCCAAAGTTTTTATTAGGAAATTTGGAAAGAATCCGAGATAAATTATGAAATTTAGAAAGACTATTTAATGACTGATGTCAATATTTTTTATTTGGAAAAACTAATTTGGAAAGAATCTAATGCCAACGTTTTTAATCAACTATAACATTTTTTTTTGAATTTAATCAAGTATAATTTAGGGTGAATTACAGAAAAGTCATAATCAAGTGTATATTTATAATTTTCTCATAACTTAATAAAGAATTTCTTATTTTGTCATATTTTTCAGTTTTTCAACACCTTTGTATTTCACTTTTCCGTTTTTTTCCAAAATTATAATTTTTGAATAATAAAAAATTACTGAATTTGACAAAATTAGAAATAAAAGTATGAAATGATCAAAACACAAAATAGAAATTGCTTAAATGTAAAATAAAATTTAAACTTGATTTTTTATGTAATTTCTTCTATAATTTAATAGGTACTAATACATTACTATAATTGGAGCCCTTCTCATCTTTAGGCCCTGGGCAGGCGCCCCTCCTGTCCATGCTCAGGAACGGGCCTGGGTGGGGATAGTGATAAAAAAAACTCAAAGTTTATGGTTACATCTATTTTTAATCAGCACCTTTGTAGTTTAAAAATTTATAAAATGATATATCGAGGTTCATTATGTTAACAAACACATGTCAAATTGACTAACGGTGTTAAAAAAAAGTCAAAGGAAAAAGTGTTAATTTAGTCTTTATATTTATTTATTTTATAAATTAGCCTCTTTATTATCTAATTATCACAAACAAACCCCGAAACAACAACAACAACAACAACAACAACAAAGCCTTAGTCCCGAAATGATTCGGGGTCGGCTAACATGAACCATCATATAAAACCGTGAAAATCAAGTCGTGTCAGCGACACAGATTCGCTCCCTCCACTCCGTCCTATCCACTACCATATTTTCCTCAATTCCCAATAAACTCATATCACTCTCGATCACCCTCCTCCAAGTTTGCTTAGGTCTTCCCCTACCCCTCACCACTACATCCCTTTGCCACTCTTCGGTTCTCCTAACCGGCGCATCAAGCGCTCTACGTCTCACATGGCCAAACCACCTTAGTCGGTTTTCTCTCATTTTATTCTCAATAGATGTAACCCCTACTTTTGTCCTAATTATTTCATTACGCACCCGGTCCTTTCTCGTGTGACCACACATCCATCTCAACATACGCATCTCCGCCACCGACATCTTATGGATGTGGCAGTGTTTCACTGCCCAACACTCCGTACCATATAACAATGCTGGTCTAATTGCCGTCCGGTAGAATTTTCCCTTCAATCTATTAGGCATGCCGGGATCACAAAGGAAACCCGTAGCACTCTTCCACTTCGACCAACCAGCTTTAATCCTATGGGCAACATCTCCATCTACTTCTCCATCCGTTTGGATAATAGATCCTAAATACCGGAAGCAATCCGAGGCCTGAACAACTCTCCCATCTAGGGTGATTGTCCCTGCCTCCCTACTCCTACGGCCGCTAAACTTACACTCCAAATATTCTGTCTTACTTCGACTCAACTTAAAGCCTCTAGATTCTAGAGTTTGCCTCCATAGTTCCAACTTCATCTCCACTCCTTCTTTCGTCTCATCAACCAACACAATATCAAACTCACCATCTCTCTTCTCTCTCTTCCTCTTCCTCTCAAGCATAAGCCTAGGGGTGAACTCGAGCCGAACCGAGACCGAACAGAGGTAGGCTCAGCTCGGCTCGAGACGTGTTGAGATCAGGTTCGGCTTGAGACATGTTGAGATCGGGCTCGGCTCGAGCTTGAAGCTCGCTGAGCCTGGAACTTTAGAGCTCGGCTCGATATGGGTTCGGCTCGAGCTCGAAGCTCGTTTTGATTTTATTTAAAAACAAACAGTTTTAAATACACTTAATTATACTATAATTAACATTTTATTATCTAAATTCAGCCTTATACCGAATTTAAACTCCAAAAAACAAATACAAACATACAATCTACAACAAATTTAAACAAAATAACAAGATTAAACAAATATAGAATCTAACAAATTCGAATTTAATATGTAATCTACAACCACAAAGTTTCAAATTTGCCACAAATTCAACAAGTGAAAGAAAAACAGTCCTTCGTAGAACATAATCTAATAATCCAATTATAGACAATCGGAAGAATGATTTCAATTGGTCTATCTTTATCATCATCACCCTGTAAATATGATTATATTGCATTGGTATATGATAATTAACTATAATACATAAAAAGAAATACAAAACCATCAAAAATGAAATAAATATACTTACTTTCTTGAAGTCCTTCAATCTATAAGTTGATTAACACCAATCTGTCGTGCAAATCAACATTTGCACTGAGTCTGGTGTCAATTTAGATCGATAAGTATCGATAACCCAACTTCCGGCGCTAAATGTAGACTCAGAAGCAACAGTGGTAATAGGAATAGCTAAGATATCAGCTGCCATTTTAGATAAAACACGGAATTTGTTAGATTTATCCTTCCACCACTCCAAGGCATCAAACGCATGTCCTTCATTAATACAAGTTCCTTCCTTTCGATCTCAACACGTCTCGATCCGAGCCGAGCCTACCCCTGTTCGGTTTCGGTTTGGCTCGAGTTCACCCCTAGGCTTATGCTTGAGAGGAAGAGGAAGAGAGAGAAGAAAGATGATGAGTTTGATTTTTTATTTTAGTTTTGGGGTTTGTTTGTGATAACTAAATAATAAAGGGGTTAATTTATAAAATAAATAAATACAAAGACTAAATTAACTATTGTTCTTTTGACTTTTGATTTTTTTTAACACCGTTAGTCAATTTGGCATGTGTTTGCTAACGGAATGAATCTGAATGTACCATTTTGTAAATTTTTAAACTACAAGGGGGCTGATCGAAAACAGATGTAACCACAAGATTTATTTTTATACTTTTCCCTTATTTATATCACGTTTGTTTTAGAGATAGAGTGAGGAGATAAGAGTTTTATTCCTCAAATCTTATACCTAAGGTATCTCCAACAGCCTTCTAGTTTGACTCTTAAGTTAAAATTTAAGGATAGAGAGTTAAAAATCAGCTCCAACAACCTCTTAATGGCTCCTTAAATTACTAAGAGCTTGTTCATCCTCTTCATTAATAGAGAACCTCTCTCCACCTCTTACGAGTCGTTTGGTATTCTATGGGGATAGGGATGAGGATAAAGTTTGGGATAGGATAAGAATAAAAACTTGGGATAAGGATAAAAATAAGACAGAGAAGTTTATTATCCCATGTTTGATATGTAAGATGGGGATAAGGATAAAATAATTCATTTTACTATATTACCCCTATCCAAATTTAAATAGGAAGTATATATTATTACAGTGTTAACATGGACTGGAATTAATTAAATTTAATCTATCAACCTAATTTGAGAAATACTTGAAACACTGTATTAAATTTTCAAAATATAAAAAATGGAATAATTAATATATTTAAGATGATAGATTAAACTTATTATAAAAAAAATGATAGATTAAATTTAATTAATTTTATTCTATATTAATACTATAAACAGGATTTCGGATGGGTGTTAAAAGACTTTCGGTGGAGTCTGACAATTTGGAGGCTATCAACAGGATTTCGGATAGACATGCTGTTTGTCTTAAGAGTCAGAATCTCATTAAAGCCATCTTGAGGCTTCGTCCTGCCTTCGATTCTCTTACCTTCTCCCATATTTATAGGGAGCAAAACCACGTGGCGGATCGCTTGGCAGCTGCTGGGCATGGGGGGATGTTAGGTGTTTCTACCCTTTCCGTTCCTCCTTCTTTTCTGTTACCTTCTCTTCTTGAGGATAGGATTGGGGTCAGTCTTCCTAGACTGATCCCGGGTTAGGTTTTTGTTTGTTTGTTTTTTTTCTTCCCTTCTTACCAAAAAAAAAAAAAATACTATAATAATACATAGATAAACTTAGGTTTTTAAAAGTTTAAGATTAAAATTATCTTAAGAAATATTTGGAATACCCTACTAAATTTTCAAAACATAACCAATGGAATAAATAATAAAATTTGAGGGACAAATTAGACTTTTCCATCTAAATAAGTTATCATCATGCCTTATACCACCCCCTCCCTCCTTATCTTTAGCGGGATAAGAGGTTTATCCCTCCCTTGTCTCACTCTCTTCTCTTCCAAACAAACACGAGATAACTTATCTCGTTTTTTATCTCTATCCCAACTCATATATCCCTTCTAACAGTGTCTCCTTACGGGGCGTTTGGTATTTTATTGGGATAGGGATAAGGATAAAGGTTGGGATATAGATAAGGATAAATGGTTGAGATAAGGATAAAAATAGGACAGTCGAGAATTATTATTCAATGTTTAGTATCTGGGATAGAGATATAGATAAAATAATACATTTTACTATTTTAACCTTATTTAAACTACATAATATTAATTTGAGGGATAATTAAGATAAATTTTTCTATCCTATTAAAATCGTAGGAATTTATCTCACCTCCTTATACCACCCTCATGGGTATAGAATTTGAAGGATAAGAGGATTATCCCTCTTTTTATTATTATTATTATTATTATTATTATTATTATTATGCTTTAATAGAAACAATCATATGGTCGTGTCATAATGTCATGTATTAGTCACTACTAGTACTATCTTTTCTTAATTAATGTATAAAATGACATTGAAAAAAAAAGACATTTTTACTTTTCAAATTGATGTCAACACTCCATTTAAGATGTCTGCTTGGATTATTAGCTTCTCGACAACTTGACACTTGAACCATCATTTTTTAAGAAAGAAATAAATAAATAAATATATATATATATATATATATATATATATATATATATATATATATATATATATATATATATATATAGGCATAATACATCATTTCTTTGGTGAATTTGTCCAGATAAAAACTTGATGATTGCTTCCTAAACTTTCAAATTGTTCCAATAATCCTTTAAATTGATATAAAATATTCAATCAACTTAGCTTCTTAAACTTATATAAATTATAATCAATTAATCATTCGGTTGTAAAAAAACTAAATTAAATGCGGAAATATATTACCAGCATTTTAGAATGTTATTACATAATATACAAAATAGATTAAAAGACATTAAAAAAGAAGTTCTTATCCGCCTTTCCTTTACTATCCTATCTCCTTCAATCCTAGCACCCTTATCCTTCAGCGCCTCCACCTCAAGTCTTGTCAATACATCCACCTCGACATCAGCAACCGGACGACCGACAAACACACTTCCCTCAAGCGCCTCGTCAACACTCGCAGTCAAGACACCCCCCATGTTGCGTATAACCTGATTCGCATCCTCAACCGAACTAAAAAAGGCAAAGGACTTGACGTCGTCTCGTACACTGAGCTCGGAGGAAGGAACCCCTCAACGAACTCACTCATGTCGAAGTCCATGCTAACTTGACTACTCTCGGGAGCTGCACACACACACACACACACACACACACATATATATATATATATATATAACATCATAAAAAAGCACAAGTATAATTAGAAAATTTAGTCCCGGACACTCACTCACCGTGAAGAGCCACCATTACCTTAATGGACTCCAGCTCGGCCAACTCACCCTCCGTAAAATTGTGACCTTTCTTCCACGCATCGAACATCTCCTCGACCAACCAGCCAAATGCGCCAACCGCCACTGATTCCAGATGGCATACCCAACAGATAGATAATATCTGATCAGCAGGTCAACATCCTTTTTATTCTTCTCATCATCAGGCAAGCCCTTCAAGAATGTCACTAATCTTGACTCATGCCCGAGTAGCTCCCTCTCGACCAACCACTGGGAAGAATCCAGGGGGTTTGCATTCCAACGCACTCGACATGGGAACTCGCTGTCTCACCAAAAAGAAGTGATGCCTCCAGTCCGGCAGCTTATCCGACAAGCCCCCAATGGCATTAAATTTGGCGTGGGAGACTAGTAAAGCGCATAGAATGCAACCAACAGCCATGAAGAATAGCGGGCTCTTCATCGGTTTAAAACATTTATGAAATAATATACTCGTCGCCCTAAAACCTTGAGACCGGTAAAGCGCATAGAACGCAACCAGCATCCGCCAGCCATTTGGATGAACCTGTCCTAAGCACAAACTGAACTCTTTCATTACCTCGACAAAAAATAGAAGCAAAGGCAGTCGCATCCCAGCCTCAAATTGTTCCTCATACACGATCATCCCATCTGAAGCAGTGGCGTCATTAGCTCGCACATCCACAGACAAGTCATTGATCTCGTAGGGCATTCCTATCCGATACGCCGCTAACAATGATGTAAGATCCTCTTTCATAATTATCGAGTGGGCTCCCTCTAGCGTTTAACTCTCAAGTCTCCTCGACCTCTTCGTCCGGTCATAGTGCAATCCGTCTGATCTAGGGACACCTGATCCACGTGACCACACCTTCTTACACGTCCGCTCATACAATATGCCTAAATCTTTTTCGCCACTAACCAGATACCCAGAAAACATGACGACAACTTCCACTGTGCCCGACCTCACGCCCCCTACGGGCATCAGGATCGAAAAAGGAAGACGGACTACGAGAGCACTCCGAGAATGAACCTTTTTCGCTCTCGAAAACTCCACATCTTTTACCTTTCCGGTCTTTGCTTTCTCTGGCGAACGCGACCAGAATCCTTTAAGGCGAAATCACTGGGAGTAATGGAAGCCAACTTCACTGATTGCTCCGGTGAAGAATCACCAGACATAATCACACCCACAAACACACTCCAGACTATACTAACGCGCAAAGACAAGCAGGAGGGTATAGAAGACTGACATCGTCTTCGCAAAACAATGCTAGAGAAGCTGAGCAACCACAACGCAAGCAAATCCTCCTCCCCCAACAAAAAGCGAAGCACCAACAACAATGAAGACTGACGGGCGATTATTTCTCGGGTAAATTTCATCAATGGTGTACAACATTTGCCTCATTTCACACTTTGGTGTACAACCTTCAATTTGTCTCACTAATGTATACGACCTTATAGGTGACCTCCCACTTTGGTGTACGGCCGGTAAAAATGCCCAGTCAACGTGCCAACTCATCATTTTCATTCAAATAATTAGTAAAGTGGGACCTACAAATTAAAAAAAATCATTTTTATCATTTCCCTATTTTACCCTTATCCCTCCATCTCTTCATCTTTTTCTCACTATTTCTTTCTCACTCTTCAAATTTCTTTCTCTCTCTAACCTCTCTCTCTAAATTTCTTTCTCTCTCTAACTCACCCCTCTCTCTCTCTCTCTAACAAAAAAGAATATATTTGTTCCTGAGCTTCGATTTTCCATTTCGCATGACTTTGATTTCGATTCTCTTTTGATTTCTTTCTCACTTTACTAATTATTTGAATGAAAATGATGAGTTTGCCAAACAGTTTGTTTCGAGGGGGTCTACTTTATAAGGATATGAGCCAGGTCCAACCCAAATCAACCAAATTAGAAGCATATGACACACCAAAGGGTTGCCCTCCATCTATAAAAGGAGCTCACTAACCACTAAAAGATGTCTGCCTACTTTCTCTCTCTTATTTACTACTTTATCTCTCTATCCTTTTCGAGACTAACTTGAGTATCGGCGTGTTTCTAGGGACCGCTCCATTTTTTATAAAAAAAATAAAAAAAAATCTTAAATAAAATATAATAAAAAAATAACATAAATGTAAGAAAAACAATAGATTGAATATCGAGAAAAATAAAATAAAAAAACATGTGAAATGTCTTAAAAAAAACATGTGAAATGAAGAAACGGTACAACAGCAAAACAATAAAAAAAATTGGTAAAAATAACTAAAAATTTAAAATAAAGGCACAGTGCAACAATAAAAAAAATTATACACCAAAATGCCCTTCTAAAACTGATATTTTATGTAAGTCACTCTAAAATACATTGATTAGGGTCGTTTGTTTACTTACTTTCCATTTGATATTTGTCTTTTCATTTTGAAAGGTAGAATTTTAAATGTTTAATTAGATACCTCATGTTTACCTTTTAGAGTTGAAAAATAGCTTTTTATAAAAACAGAGAAACTCTGGTTTTTTTTAGAAAAATATTATTTTCTAAGGCAAATAGCAAACAATAAGTAGTGAAATGGATCCTTAATAATGAGTTAGGCATTGTGTGGGGTGGGGTGATAGGGAAAAGCCCAATGTAGATAGAAATTAACCTTAACCCACTAATAATAGAGAAAATGGGCTAAATGGACTTAAACTTAATCTAAATTCCAAGGAGTTGAGTCACTCTCAAAATGCCAAGTTTTAGGTGTCAAAATAAAAGCAGCCATTGCATTGGCATTACCCTCCCCACCTACCAACTTGTAACATGTCATGTCAGTCATAGACCCCATTTTAAATTACATCATTTCATGCCTATATGTTAGGAACTGGTCCCTCTTTTCTTTTTTATCTTTTTAGTGAAGAAATTATCATCAAACTCTTGCTTTTTGTTTTTTGTTTTTTTATCTTCACTTATTTTAACATTTAGTATTAAAAATTTATTATATTAAATCTCAATTAATTATAATTACACATATTAAATTTCCAATTAATAAGATAATTGGAGTTTTAGTATATACAAAAAAAAAAAAACTTTAATTGGAAGATTATTTATCTAAAGGTATCTGACGAGTCTTGAACTGATAAATGAGATAAACTAAAAAGAAGTATATAAGAGATTATAATTAATTAAAGTGAAAATAAAAAGCTAAAAGCATGGGCAGAGCCAGCCTAGGGCTCGGGACGCTGGAGCCCTCCCAACCACCTGTTCCACCCTTGAGTACTGGTTGTTTTTTCCCTTGTTACTCCCCCAAATATTAGAACATATAGACTCTATGTAGTATTATTTTATGTTTAAAGGTAGATTTGATAGTTAAAGATGCATGTTTCTATTTAGGACTGTAAATGAGTCGAGCCGCTCATGAGCGGTTTGGTGGCCGGCTCGATAAAAGCTCGGTTGGACTCAGGTCGATTTGTAAACGAGTCACTTGTGAGCACGATTTACTATCTCGGTTCGTAAACGAGTCGAGCTTGAGCATGCCAAAGCTCGTCTCGAAAGCTCGCGAGCAGGCTCGATTAGAACATTTATGAACAAATTTTAGTTTTGTAGAAAACTATATAGTTTTGTGTTAGTTCACAAATATCTAAACTTAATATTATTTCATTTGCTATTAGATAAGTTCATTCATAGACATAATAAATGAGTAATAAACGAACTATTTGTAAGCATCTTGTTTATTTATTCATGAACTTTGCTTGTGAGTTTGTTTATGTACACAATTAAAGAGTTATTTGCGAGCAAAATTCACAAATATAATTAACGATTTACTCACAAACAATTTATGGTTAGATAATTTTCTTAATAAACCAAGTTCAAAGAGGATTTTGGGCTCGAAACAAGCTCGAAGCTCGGTTCGAGCTTGTTGAGCAAGTCAAAGCTCGGCTCAGGCTCGAGTTCGTTAATTTTATAGCAAGCTCGGCTCAGGCTCGGCCTCGTTAATTTTATAGCGAGCCGAGCTTGAGCAGGTCAAAGCTCGGCTCGGCTTGGCCCGATTACAGCCCTATTTCTATTTAAAAGGTTCTAGTTCAACTCCCACCAATCTCATTTTATTTTAAAATTCTTTTATTAATTTTAACTTAATTTTTCCATAATTATAAAAATATGGTATCATTATTAATTAATTTAAATAGACTCTTTATTTTGATATCACTTATGAATCATTTTTATTATGTCCTTTCTATTAAAAAAATCAATTTTTTATTTTTAAAATTCAAATAACTTAATTTTTAAATTAAATTTTAATTTATGAAAATATCAAAATTTTAAAACTAAAAATAAAAACGGTAAAAATGTTACAATTTTTTATAAACTAGCATTGAACTAATAGAAAATTAAATATGTTTCCTCTTTTTACATTTGATATTTTTAATGTTTTAGTGAACACATCAAAACGATGGTGTTTTAACGTGTTGGAAGTTAAAAAATTTATATGTACGACTAAAATTAGCCTCTAAAATTTAAATTTCTGGTTTTCCACTGACTAGAAGTATTAAGATCGAAAGACTAAAGTTGTTGTGATAATGATTTTTTGGTTTATCCGTTAGTTTAAAATAAACACGTTTGTGTTAAAGAAAAAGAAGATTTAAAATGAAATGAAATTGAAGAGAGTTGCGTGCTGGGATTATATCCATGAATATTCTAAATAAAAAAAGAAAAAGAAAAAGAGTGGATAATGTTAATACATCTCAGTTGAAGTGGCCACCTAGCTAATTATTATTTTTTAATTTTATTTGCCAACTTGCTATACCAGTTGTCACCATATGTCTATGCAACAAAATGTTCTATTCAATTAGTTTTACATTTCGTGTTAAATGTTTTAGATTGCGTCTAATCTAAACATCATTACTATTGTTAGCGATATTTTGCGAATATGCTAATTTCAACCTTGTCACGTGTGGTTAGGGTGCGGGCGTGTCAGAGAAATTATTTCTCAATTATTAAAGACGGTTAAGTTTATAGAATTGCGCGCCAAAACTTGAAATCTAAACAAAACGATTGGCGAGGGACGCAAGGATTGAAAAAAAGTCCCTCTTGGGTCTCTAGCGCCGTTATAAAAACTTTGCTAGATAAATTATTTTATTTAAGCTAATGCGGGTAAATTGAAGACGAGAAAATAAAGGAATTTAAAATGCGAAATTGACACAAGATTTGGTGAAAAATCGGTATTTTATTGATTGAATAAGTGTTTGAAACATGAAATTGGAAATGAATTACAATTGAAGTACTTCTATACTAAACATATAGCTAATTCAATTGAATTGGAAAAACAAATCAAATACGAGGAATTGAAATGCAATTAAAATAAAAATTGGAATTCAACAACAAACTCGGAGCCACAATAGCTATCTCGGATTGATGTTGAATTTTTGCGTCGGCGTGAGGTCCTTGGAGAGCTGCAATCGGTCGGGCCCGTACGGTATGTGCTTGGTGCAATGGCAAAACGTTGGTAGGCAAATGGGGCAGATTTAGACCTTAACTTCGGGAAGTTCGTTTGGGTGCTTACGAATGCGGAATTGGACGAGTAAATAGTGTAAATTGAACTTCAGAATGTCAGGAACAACTTTGTATAAGGGATCGAAGGCTAAAACAGACTTTAAATAGACGTAATTGAGGATTGAAAATGACTGGACGAATCTGGAAAAATCTGGGGAGAATAGCTAAAAGAATTTGGGCTAGAAATATCAGCTTGTAACTATAGTTTCTGGGTACGGAATTGGGAAATTAAACATACTAGATTGAAATTCAGGACGTTAGGAACAACTTTGTCGAAGGGATCGACGGCAAAAAATAACGTTAAATGGACGGAATTTGGTTTTGAAAAAGGTTGGACGAATCTGGAAAATTAACTTGAAAACAGAGTTTTAGCTAGGAATTGAGCAAATTTAAGGCTTGGAATGCTAACTTGAATTGGAAAACTTGAAAAGAAACTTGAATTAAGGCTAAAGGAGGCTTAAAAGAGGGATTGAAGCTAAGAAAAAATGAAGAACAAAAGGAAGAACTTGAAGAACTTAAAGAACTTAGGAGCTAAGAACTTGAAACTAAGAACTAGAAAAGAGAGAGCATTGAAAGGGACCTTTAGAGAGGGGTTTGTGTTTGTGTTGAGTGTGATTTTTTATGAAGGGGAGGGGGTCTATTTATAGTATTTTGGAGTGGCATTTTGGTAATTTTTGAGTGGTATTTTGGTAATTAGTCACCAACTAACTTAACTAACTCCTTAACTTCCTCCAACTACCAATGCCACATCATCCCACTACCTCAACTTCCATTAACTTCCATTGACCAATTCCAACTGCTGCCGAAAGAGAGTTTACGCCCCGCGTATGTCCGACTACGCCCCGCGTAGTGCAGCTTCTAGAGTTGGCGCGTTTTGTTGATGGTGCATACGCGTGGCGTCTCTGGTGTCACGTCCCGCGTGAAGGAGTACGCCCTGCGTGTTGGTGGATACGCCCTGCGTATTGGAGCTTCTGATCTTGGAACACTCTGCGAATGCGTCTTACGCGTGACGTATTGGCAAGTACGTCCCGCGTAAGAAAGTACGCCCCGCGTAACGTGAAGGACGCGCTGCGTATTTGAGTTTTTGACGTTGATTTCTTCGGACGCCTTGTTTACGCGCTGCGTATTGAGGACACGCCCCGCGTGGTGCCAGACTCTCTCATGGGTTGAAGGTTAGCTTACACGTGTATTTTTCATTATTTTCTAGACAAAAATAGAAACTATACCCTAAATTAAACATAAGCTTTCTATATACATAAAAATAAAATTTATTTTATTTTGGGCCAACAATTGCCCCCCTCTTTTGTATATAAATTGACTAGAATTGAAAATTTGTACACAAAAGAATGTATTTAGGATTTTTTGAACCTTTTTTTTTTTGGTGAAATTTCTTTTATTTTTGTTTTACCAATTGCATCAATCTTCTGGAGGCTTCGACTCCGTTTGAATAGGTTTTGAATGGTTTCTCGGTTGCCCGGACAACTTCCGCGTCCTCTCCTTTCCAAAATAGAAGGAGTTGGTGCAAAGATGATGGGATGCATGAGTTGGAGTGAATCCAATCCCTTCCTAAAAGCGCTTGATAGCTTGCAGTTGAATTTACTACGAAGAAAGCAACCGTGGTGGTGTGAGAGCCAATGGTGAGTCCAAAGGTAGGACACCGTATGTCTTCGTGATTTCTCCCGTGAAGGCTGAAACGGATGCCTCTGATGGGATTATGTCTTGCTCCGATTTGCCTAGGGCCAAGACCGTCTTCATTGGTATGATGACAGCTGATCCATTGTCGATGAGCACTCTGGATATTGTTTTGGCATCTATATGAGCCTTAACATATAAAGGTTTATTGTGGCGAGTCATCCTTGGAGTGGGCTTGTCAAAGTAAACCCTCCTCATGGCGTCTTCGACGGACGCCTTCGGTGTTGGATCTTCTCGCTCTTTGTGCTCGAGCTTAGGGGCTTCCTTCTTAGTGCCTTCACCTCTAAAATTTGAAGGTAAGGTCAAAGAGGTGGTTGCACAATCTGTCTGGATGATGAAATCCCCCACACGGATTTGGATGCTCTTTTCTTGGTTTTTCCCTTTTTCTTTCGCATTATTAGAGTTAATGCTGGATGATTCCCTTTGACTATTTCTTTTCTTTGCCTCTCTTTTTCTTTCTTTTCTTTTCGCATTTTTTGAGAGAGGTCTTGGGAACTTCTTATGGTTGATTATCTGCCACTGGTCGATGGGTAACGTCTTTGGAGGCTTCACAAAACGTGGTAGCCGTTGCTGCGTATCTTTCTTCTTTGAGCCCTTCGAACTCTCCTTCGACTTAGATGTTGATGATATCGCCTTTGGTACCCAAACTCGCCGGGTCCTTGGGTTGGAACACTCTTTTCCCTTGCCCTCCCCACACTAGTGAAGTGGCATTGATCATGTTGGCTACCGGGAATGGATCATCATCGATCAACATGCTTTCCTTCTTTTCCGGGAATTGGAGTATCCCGCGGTTTATCCTATCCTGCACGGCATTTCTAAAACTAAAACAAGTTTGAGTATTATGGCTCCAGTTGTCGTGATACTTGCAATAGTCTCGTCCACGTATTTCTTCTTTAGCTGGAATCACATGTCTAGGTGGTAGTGTGATGAATTTTTCCTTCAACAAATAATCGAAGATTTCTTCCGTCTTTGAGACGTCGAAAGTGTACTGAGCGGTTGGACTCCTTTTGACTACGTCTGGTGTCTTAGGGTTCTTTAACAAACTGGGGCACATCCGAGATCCGGTGTTTGCTAAATCGGCAATAGCTACCTCATGTGTTTGCATATTTTCTTGATAGCTCCCCATAGTGCTCTTTTTCCGCCAATGATCCTCCTTCATCAACTCTTCGTACTCAGATACTTTAGCTACCAACTCATAATAATCATGGAAGTCGATCCCTTGGAATTTCTTTCGGTTTTCGAATTCCAAGCCTCGTTGAGCAATTTTTACAAACTCGACTTCGGGAATGTTGATTCGACATCGATGTCGCATTTTCTTAAATCTATTAATGAAATTTTCAACCGGTTTCCCATGTCGCTGCACTATATGGGAAAGTTCTGCCACATAGACCTCGGGTTCCGTTCGATAGAATTGGTTATGGAAAAGCCTTTCCATTTGTTCTCATCCATGAATGGACCCGGATGGCAAAGTGGTGTACCAAGAGAACGTTGGTCCTGTTAATGATCCTGGGAATAGGCGTAAGCGCAACATGTCGAAGTTCATAGCCATGCTCAAACCACTGCATTGAAAGGTGAAGCGTGCCACATGCTCTATGGTGGATTGCCCTTCCTCTCCTGAAAACAAGGTGAAATCAGGGACTCTAAAGTTGTGAGGTAAGGGATATAGTTGATCGTACTGCGGTGGATACGGTTTTTGGAACTCGGGTTGGTACACCTCTCTTACGGCTGGCCCATAAATCTCTTGGACGATGTTTCTTATGCGTTGGGCCTCTCCCAAGTTGTTGGCGGGCTCCATGCGTGTGTGCATCGTCCGTTGTGGGTGAAAGCCGGTTCCTCTCCCATTGCCCCCCATATTATGAGTATGGTTTTCCTCATAGTATTCAGCATGGTTACTAGGCCCGATATGAGACCTGAACTGTTGTTGAGGTGGTGAGACTTGAACGGGTTCTGGACTGATCCTATCACTGCGCTCATTAAACCTGAGGTTTTCTTCTCGAATTGGTGGAGGAGTATACCTCTCACCGGCGCCTGAGATCGGCGTTCCTTTTCCGTTGCCTGCCGGTCCTTGAGATGTTGACTTTTGTGAGAATAGCTCGGCACATTTTTCCGAGATTTTGTCGATCTCTCCGGTTAAATCGACAATCCTCTCCTCGAGAGCCGGAACCTTATTGGAATTGTTTACCGCCTCATTGCTGGTTTTGAATAGGGTCTCATTGATAGCTTGCATTGCGTTGCATATAACCTCATGATTCTCTTTCATGGTTTGTGAAAATCCATGTAGGAATTGGCTGATTTGCTTCTCCATACTCGCTAATAGTGGTGTTATGTCGAATATGGGTGGGCCTTGAGGTGGTTGTTGGCTTGCACTTCCTCTATTATTCACGGTCTCGGCTACAAAGCCTTCAGGCATTCCGGGCTCATTGTGATGATCTCGGTTCTGATTTTGACTCTCTTCGGATTCCATCGGAATCCGATCTTTTCCGGTGTTCTTCCTAGGCGGCATTCTCCGTGAATACTTATAAGCGAAAATGATGAAATTAAGTTAGTAATCTAATATTGAAAAAAGAAAGAACAAGAAAATAAACAAATGGAATAAAAGCAAAGCATAAAAGATAAGTGGAAAATAAAAAAATTTAAATAAATGTGAATCGGGTTATAAAGAAAAGTTTTGAAATTTTTGGCAAAGCCTAAATAAAAGTAGTTGGTCTCACTGGGCGTGCCAAAAATTGTTAGCGTTAGCTAATAAATTTTGGTAAGGTAAAGTGGGGCGAGAAAAAAAAATGAGTCGTGTTTATATAAAAAGGGTATTGAAATTTTTGGCAAAGCTTAAATAAATGTCCCACTGGGCGTGCCAAAAATTGTTAGTGATATTTTGCGAATATGCTAATTTCAACCTTGTCACGTGTGGTTAGGGTGCGGGCGTGCCAGAGAAATTATTTCTCAATTATTAAAGACGGTTAAGTTTATGGAATTGCGCGCCAAAACTTGAAATCTAAACGAAACGATTGGCGAGGGACGCAAGGATTGAAAAAAAGTCCCTCTTGGGTCTCTAGCGCCGTTATAAAAACTTTGCTAGATAAATTATTTTATTTAAGCTAATGCGGGTAAATTGAAGACGAGAAAATAAAGGAATTTAAAGTGCGAAATTGGCACAAGATTTGGTGAAAAATCGATATTTTATTGATTGAATAAGTGTTTGAAACATGAAATTGGAAATGAATTACAATTGAAGTACTTCTATACTAAACATATAGCTAATTCAATTGAATTGGAAAAACAAATCAAATACGAGGAATTGAAATGCAATTAAAATAAAAATTGGAATTCAACAACAAACTCGGAGCCACAATAGCTATCTCGGATTGATATTGAATTTTGGCGTCGGCGTGAGGTCCTTGGAGAGCTGCAATCGGTCGGGCCCGTACGGTATGTGCTTGGTGCAATGGCAAAACGTTGGTAGGCAAATGGGGCAGATTTAGACCTTAACTTCGGGAGGTTCGTTTGGGTGCTTACGAATGCGGAATTGGACGAGTAAATAGTGTAAATTGAACTTCAGAATGTCAGGAACAACTTTGTATAAGGGATCGAAGGCTAAAACAGACTTTAAATAGACGTAATTGAGGATTGAAAATGACTGGACGAATCTGGAAAAATCTGGGCAGAATAGCTAAAAGAATTTGGGCTGGAAAGATCAGCTTGTAACTATAGTTTCTGTGTACGGAATTGGGAAATTAAACACACTAGATTGAAATTCAGGACGTTAGGAACAACTTTGTCGAAGGGATCGATGGCAAAAAATAACGTTAAATGGACGGAATTTGGTTTTGAAAAAGGTTGGACGAATCTGGAAAATTAACTTGAAAACAGAGTTTTAGCTAGGAATTGAGCAAATTTAAGGCTTGGAATGCTAACTTGAATTGGGAAACTTGAAAAGAAACTTGAATTAAGGCTAAAGGAGGCTTTAAAGAGGGATTGAAGCTAAGAAAAAATGAAGAACAAAAGGAAGAACTTGAAAGAACTTAAAGAACTTAGGAGCTAAGAACTTGAAACTAAGAACTAGAAAAGAGAGAGCATTGAAAGGGACCTTTAGAGAGGGGTTTGTGTTTGTGTTGAGTGTGATTTTTTATGAAGGGGAGGGGGTCTATTTATAGTATTTTAGAGTGGCATTTTGGTAATTTTTGAGTGGTATTTTGGTAATTAGTCACCAACTAACTTAACTAACTCCTTAACTTCCTCCAACTACCAATGCCACATCATCCCACTACCTCAACTTCCATTAACTTCCATTGACCAATTCCAACTGCTGCCGAAAGAGAGTTTACGCCCCGCGTATGTCCGACTACACCCCGCGTAGTGCAGCTTCTAGAGTTGGCGCGTTTTGTTGATGGTGCATACGCGTGGCGTCTCTGGTGTCACGTCCCGCGTGAAGGAGTACGCCCTGCGTGTTGGTGGATACGCCCTGCGTATTGGAGCTTCTGATCTTGGAACACTCTGCGAATGCGTCTTACGCATGACGTATTGGCAAGTACGTCCCGCGTAAGAAAGTACGCCCCGCGTAACGTGAAGGACGCGCTACGTATTTGAGTTTAGGACGTTGATTTCTTCGGACGCCTTGTTTACGCGCTGCGTATTGAGGACACGCCCCGCGTGGTGCCAGACTCTCTCATGGGTTGAAGGTTAGCTTACACGTGTATTTTTCATTATTTTCTAGACAAAAATAGAAACTATACCCTAAATTAAACATAAGCTTTCTATATACATAAAAATAAAATTTATTTTATTTTGGGCCAACAATTGCCCCCCTCTTTTGTGTATAAATTGACTAGAATTGAAAATTTGTACATAAAAGAATGTATTTAGGATTTTTTGAACCTTTTTTTTTTTGGTGAAATTTCTTTTATTTTTGTTTTACCAATTGCATCAATCTTCTGGAGGCTTCGACTCCGTTTGAATAGGTTTTGAATGGTTTCTCGGTTGCCCGGACAACTTCCGCGTCCTCTCCTTTCCAAAATAGAAGGAGTTGGTGCAAAGATGATGGGATGCATGAGTTAGAGTGAATCCAATCCCTTCCTAAAAGCGCTTGATAGCTTGCAGTTGAATTTACTACGAAGAAAGCAACCGTGGTGGTGTGAGAGCCAATGGTGAGCTCCAAAGGTAGGACACCGTATGTCTTCGTGATTTCTCCTGTGAAGGCTGAAACGGATGCCTCTGATGGGATTATGTCTTGCTCCGATTTGCCTAGGGCCAAGACCGTCTTCATTGGTATGATGTTAACAGCTGATCCATTGTCGATGAGCACTCTGGATATTGTTTTGGCATCTATATGAGCCTTAACATATAAAGGTTTATTGTGGCGAGTCATCCTTGGAGTGGGCTTGTCAAAGTAAACCCTCCTCATGGCGTCTTCGACGGACGCCTTCGGTGTTGGATCTTCTCGCTCTTTGTGCTCGAGCTTAGGGGCTTCCTTCTTAGTGCCTTCACCTCTAAAATTTGAAGGTAAGGTCAAAGAGGTGGTTGCACAATCTGTCTGGATGATGAAATCCCCCACACGGATTTGGATGCTCTTTTCTTGGTTTTTCCCTTTTTCTTTCGCATTATTAGAGTTAATGCTGGATGATTCCCTTTGACTATTTCTTTTCTTTGCCTCTCTTTTTCTTTCTTTTCTTTTCGCATTTTTTGAGAGAGGTCTTGGGAACTTCTTATGGTTGATTATCTGCCACTGGTCGATGGGTAACGTCTTTGGAGGCTTCACAAAACGTGGTAGCCGTTGCTGCGTATCTTTCTTCTTTGAGCCCTTCGAACTCTCCTTCGACTTAGATGTTGATGATATCGCCTTTGGTACCCAAACTCGCCGGGTCCTTGGGTTGGAACACTCTTTTCCCTTGCCCTCCCCACACTAGTGAAGTGGCATTGATCATGTTGGCTACCGGGAATGGATCATCATCGATCAACATGCTTTCCTTCTTTTCCGGGAATTGGAGTATCCCGCGGTTTATCCTATCCTGCACGGCATTTCTAAAACTAAAACAAGTTTGAGTATTATGGCTCCAGTTGTCGTGATACTTGCAATAGTCTCGTCCACGTATTTCTTCTTTAGCTGGAATCACATGTCTAGGTGGTAGTGTGATGAATTTTTCCTTCAACAAATAATCGAAGATTTCTTCCGTCTTTGAGACGTCGAAAGTGTACTGAGCGGTTGGACTCCTTTTGACTACGTCTGGTGTCTTAGGGTTCTTTAACAAACTGGGGCACATCCGAGATCCGGTGTTTGCTAAATCGGCAATAGCTACCTCATGTGTTTGCATATTTTCTTGATAGCTCCCCATAGTGCTCTTTTTCCGCCAATGATCCTCCTTCATCAACTCTTCGTACTCAGATACTTTAGCTACCAACTCATAATAATCATGGAAGTCGATCCCTTGGAATTTCTTTCGGTTTTCGAATTCCAAGCCTCGTTGAGCAATTTTTACAAACTCGACTTCGGGAATGTTGATTCGACATCGATGTCGCATCTTCTTAAATCTATTAATGAAATTTTCAACCGGTTCCCCATGTCGCTGCACTATATGGGAAAGTTCTGCCAGACAGACCTCGGGTCCCGTTCGATAGAATTGGTTATGGAAAAGCCTTTCCATTTGTTCCCATCCATGAATGGACCCGGATGGCAAAGTGGTGTACCAAGAGAACGCTGGTCCTGTTAATGATCCTGGGAATAGGCGTAAGCGCAACATGTCGAAGTTCATAGCCATGCTCAAACCACTGCATTAAAAGGTGAAGCGTGCCACATGCTCTATGGTGGATTGCCCTTCCTCTCCTGAAAACAAGGTGAAATCAGGGACTCTAAAGTTGTGAGGTAAGGGATATAGTTGATCGTACTGCGGTGGATACGGTTTTTGGAACTCGGGTTGGTACATCTCTCGTACGGCTGGCCCATAAATCTCTTGGACGATGTTTCTTATGCGTTGGGCCTCTCCCAAGTTGTTGGCGGGCTCCATGCGTGTGTGCATCGTCCGTTGTGGGTGAAAGCTGGTTCCTCTCCTATTGCCCCCCATATTACGAGTATGGTTTTCCTCATAGTATTCAGCATGGTTACTAGGCCCGATATGAGACCTGAACTGTTGTTGAGGTGGTGAGACTTGAACGGGTTCTGGACTGATCCTATCACCGCGCTCATTAAACCTGAGGTTTTCTTCTCGAATTGGTGGAGGAGTATACCTCTCACCGGCGCCTGAGATCGGCGTTCCTTTTCCGTTGCCTGCCGGTCCTTGAGATGTTGACTTTTGTGAGAACAGCTCGGTACATTTTTTCGGGATTTTGTCGATCTCTCCGGTTAAATCGACAATCCTCTCCTCGAGAGCCGGAACCTTATTGGAATTGTTTACCGCCTCATTGCTGGTTTTGAACAGGGTCTCATTGATAGCTTGCATTGCGTTGCATATAACCTCATGATTCTCTTTCATGGTTTGTGAAAATCCATGTAGGAATTGGCTGATTTGCTTCTCCATACTCGCTAATAGTGGTGTTATGTCGAATATGGGTGGGCCTTGAGGTGGTTGTTGGCTTGCACTTCCTCTATTATTCACGGTCTCGGCTACAAAGCCTTCAGGCATTCCGGGCTCATTGTGATGATCTCGGTTCTGATTTTGACTCTCTTCGGATTCCGATGGAATCGGATCTTTTCCGGTGTTCTTCCTAGGCGGCATTCTCCGTGAATACTTATAAGTGAAAATGATGAAATTAAGTTAGTAATCTAATATTGAAAAAAGAAAGAACAAGAAAATAAACAAATGGAATAAAAGCAAAGCATAAAAGATAAGTGGAAAATAAAAAAATTTAAATAAATGTGAATCGGGTTATAAAGAAAAGTTTTGAAATTTTTGGCAAAGCCTAAATAAAAGTAGTTGGTCCCACTGGGCGTGCCAAAAATTGTTAGCGTTAGCTAATAAATTTTGGTAAGGTAAAGTGGGGCGAGAAAAAAAAATGAGTCGTGTTTATATAAAAAGGGTATTGAAATTTTTGGCAAAGCTTAAATAAATGTCCCACTGGGCGTGCCAAAAATTGTTAGTGATATTTTGCGAATATGCTAATTTCAACCTTGTCACGTGTGGTTAGGGTGCGGGCGTGCCAGAGAAATTATTTCTCAATTATTAAAGACGGTTAAGTTTATGGAATTGCGCGCCAAAACTTGAAATCTAAACGAAACGATTGGCGAGGGACGCAAGGATTGAAAAAAAGTCCCTCTTGGGTCTCTAGCGCCGTTATAAAAACTTTGCTAGATATTTATTTAAGCTAATGCGGGTAAATTGAAGACGAGAAAATAAAGGAATTTAAAGTGCGAAATTGGCACAAGATTTGGTGAAAAATCGGTATTTTATTGATTGAATAAGTGTTTGAAAAATGAAATTGGAAATGAATTACAATTGAAGTACTTCTATACTAAACATATAGCTAATTCAATTGAATTGGAAAAACAAATCAAATACGAGGAATTGAAATGCAATTAAAATAAAAATTGGAATTCAACAACAAACTCGGAGCCACAATAGCTATCTCGGATTGATGTTGAATTTTGGCGTCGGCGTGAGGTCCTTGGAGAGCTGCAATCGGTCGGGCCCGTATGGTATGTGCTTGGTGCAATGGCAAAACGTTGGTAGGCAAATGGGGCAGATTTAGACCTTAACTTCGGGAGGTTCGTTTGGGTGCTTACGAATGTGGAATTGGACGAGTAAATAGTGTAAATTGAACTTCAGAATGTCAGGAACAACTTTGTATGAGGGATCGAAGGCTAAAACGGACTTTAAATAGACGTAATTGAGGATTGAAAATGACTGGACGAATCTGGAAAAATCTGGGCAGAATAGCTAAAAGAATTTGGGCTGGAAAGATCAGCTTGTAACTATAGTTTCTGTGTACGGAATTGGGAAATTAAACACACTAGATTGAAATTCAGGACGTTAGGAACAACTTTGTCGAAGGGATTGACAGCAAAAAATAACGTTAAATGAACGGAATTTGGTTTTGAAAAAGGTTGGATGAATCTGGAAAATTAACTTGAAAACAGAGTTTTAGCTAGGAATTGAGCAAATTTAAGGCTTGGAATGCTAACTTGAATTGGGAAACTTGAAAAGAAACTTGAATTAAGGCTAAAGGAGGCTTAAAAGAGGGATTGAAGCTAAGAAAAAATGAAGAACAAAAGGAAGAACTTGAAAGAACTTAAAGAACTTAGGAGCTAAGAACTTGAAACTAAGAACTAGAAAAGAGAGAGCATTGAAAGGGACCTTTAGAGAGGGGTTTGTGTTTGTGTTGAGTGTGATTTTTTATGAAGGGGAGGGGGTCTATTTATAGTATTTTGGAGTGGCATTTTGGTAATTTTTGAGTGGTATTTTGGTAATTAGTCACCAACTAACTTAACTAACTCCTTAACTTCCTCCAACTACCAATGCCACATCATCCCACTACCTCAACTTCCATTAACTTCCATTGACCAATTCCAACTGCTGCCGAAAGAGAGTTTACGCCCCGCGTATGTCCGACTACGCCCCGCGTAGTGCAGCTTCTAGAGTTGGCGCGTTTTGTTGATGGTGCATACGCGTGGCGTCTCTGGTGTCACGTCCCGCGTGAAGGAGTACGCCCTGCGTGTTGGTGGATACGCCCTGCGATTGGAGCTTCTGATCTTGGAACACTCTGCGAATGCGTCTTACGCGTGACGTATTGGCAAGTACGTCCCGCGTAAGAAAGTACGCCCCGCGTAACGTGAAGGACGCGCTGCGTATTTGAGTTTTTGACGTTGATTTCTTCGGACGCCTTGTTTACGCGCTGCGTATTGAGGACACGCCCCGCGTGGTGCCAGACTCTCTCATGGGTTGAAGGTTAGCTTACACGTGTATTTTTCATTATTTTCTAGACAAAAATAGAAACTATACCCTAAATTAAACATAAGCTTTCTATATACATAAAAATAAAATTTATTTTATTTTGGACCAACAACTATATAATTTAATTACATCCAACTAAAATTTTCAAAATAAAAATACGGATAAAATACAAATTTATCTTTTTAACTTTAATATTTTTAGTGTAAGAAGCAATTTTATTTAGACTCAAACAATGGTATATGGAATAATTATAGATCCGAATAATAGAATAAAACAAGATTCTTACATAGGTTAAGAGGTAAAGCCACGATGAACCTCAAAGGGGTGTTGGTGCACCCCTCAGTCGTCAGATTTACTTATAGGGGTGGTTGAAGGCTAAATTGCATTAATGGTCATTAAAGTTTGAGATTATTTTTAAAAAAATCATTGAATTTTATCTATTTTAATAAAGTCATTGAAAATTTATTTTATTTTTTCAATCAAGTCACACAAAAAATAAGTAATTGGAATAGTAAAAATTTACTTTTATATATAACATGACAACACTGTGAATTAGTGATAGATCTAGAATTCACTTTCTCTCATGATTTATGGTTGCTAAATTAATATTTTTGATGTTTTTACATAAAAAAAAGTTAAAAACCCGTACACAATTTCCATGGAATTAACCACATTAGAACATTGATATTCCATAAAGAAAAATGTTATGGTTGTCATATTAATCGCAATTGATGATGTTATTCTATAAAATAAATAAAATTGAAAAATCTTATACTGAAATGTTAGCCAATAATTATGAAAGTAAAAAATGTAATGATACATAATTCACTGATACTTTAAAAAAAAAAAATTCCAAAATTACTCCTGGCTAAGAATTAAAGGAAAAATCAAGCCCAAGAATGAAGTTTAAATAAGCCAAGAGCCTTAGCCAGCCTTAAGGATAGAAAGCATAAATAAATAGCTAAGAGCCCAAAACCAAGAACTCTATCTAACCTCATATTGTTCCTTGGCAAAACCACAAGTGCCCATAACAACCCTCCAATTAAGAACCCTAAACTCTCAAACAAAGAAGGATCATAAGGAATTACATATGGATATGGATAATTAGACCATGATGTTATAACAAATGAAATCCCCAAACCCAACAATGTATTAAACATAGGAACAGCATAGCAACCTGATATAGCCACTTGTGCTCCATCTCCCCCTCCATTCACAGCCATTGCCACATTTGCTATCAAATCACCAACTGAATTACCCCATGCTAGGACTGTTAGCCCTAAAACTGAAGGGTCTATTCCAAACACATACCCTATTGAAACTAGCAAAGATACTAATTCCTCAGCAATTATGTAAGTCCATGTTACACTCATTAAGAATCCACCACCAAGCCATAGGCATAAGCAACTCTTTGGTGGGCTGCATTTTTTAGTAGTAAGCAATGCAACACTGCCGAGACTTATGCCTATGAATCCTGCTGTTCCGTAGGTGATCAGGCAGGTTTTCGAGCCGCCGGAATCGAATAATGCAGCTAATAGAATTGGTGCTAATGTTACTGAGGCAACTGCGTATGTTTTAGACCATTTATCTTCACTCACAACAGGAATAGTCAATCTTCTTGGCAAGTATAAAGGCAGCTCCAAAATACTACACAATGTTGCACTTTTCGCTACGAAAACCGGATGTTCATCATCAACATAGCCAAGTAATGATATGCCTAATTCCTCTACGTCTAAAGGGTTGAGTTTGTGTTCTCTTGTAGAGAGGAAGTGCATGAAGCAAACAACACAGACATAGAACAAATATACAGAAAGAAAACAAATGGAAGCCCAGAGAGTGATTTTTCCTACACTAATGATCAAAACAAGAGTAAAAAGTGAGAAAAGAAAGAAGAAAACGTCCCGAATGAAGCTGCATTTATCGATAGAAACGTCTCGAGGACTCATGATTATGCTTATGACTCCAACAACAGCACTAGACACAAAAAATGCTCCACCTAGTATACTATTCAGCCCAAAATCACCGTTTTTGGAGCTAGTAAACGAAACAATACTAGCAAAAACATCCGGTGCACCGTTACCGAGTGAAAGAAGAGTGACACCAGCAATAGCAGGAGAAAGGTTTAAGATATTGGACAAGTTTTCTAAGGAGGAACAGAAGTATTCTGCAGCTGTGTTTCCTAATAGATAGAATAAAACAGCAAGCCATGCTGATAACATGACATAGCCTAGTACAGGAAATTTTCCAAAAGTGCAGTAAAATATTTGGAGATAGTTTATATACCCTTTTGGTCTGCACCCAGAATTAGACTTGATAAATATACACTTGAATTTGGAATCTGTGTGGTCATGAAGTCCAGTGCAGTCATTGCCTTGAACTGGAACCCGAACCGGTAAGGAACGGTGTGTGGTTGTGTGTGGTTGATGAAGAAGATATGAGATTGTGACATAGAATATGAAGAGGAAGAGAAAGGAGGAATTAAGGAAAAGAGTGAGCTTTTTGGATATGAAACTTACCATTATTCTAGGTGTTAAATGTGCAAGTGATGAAGTCCATAAATTTGAGAAATTATGGTGGGTGATTTACTGTGTTTTTGGATGGATTAAGGTTTAAATAAAAGGGTATGAAAAGAGTACAAAAGTTCATTCTTTTAGGATGGACAAGTAGTGTACAAAATGATATAGTTAATCCTACAATATCATATATACTAAGGCACCACAATGCTTCACTGTTTCTGCCAAATACATCTAATACTTGTTCTATATACGTAAACTACTGCCAACTAACTTTATTTTATTTAGAATTATCAAAACATTTAATGAAGCATATGATACCCCAAACGTCGTCAGGTCGGTCATGTCCAGGAGATGTTTTTGGCTAGTTCAACATGCCAGGGACATTTTGGACGTTTTGCGTCCCCAGGATCCAAAATCTATAAATACGAGAACTACACCCCATAGTTGAGGATTGTACCTTTCTCTCTCTCACTACATTCCCATTTCTTTTAACTTGATCGTCCAAGTGTATCATAGGAACCACTCCCGTCGCATGAACAGAACGCCGAACATCTCCAATCTTCACTTCATAATGTTTTAAAATATATAGAAAATGGTCAAACTTGAATTTTTAAATCCGCTCGTAATTAAAAAGATTAGCATACATAACAAAATATTAATATTTCTCCGCCGATTGTTTTGAGTCAAGCTTCCTAGTCCGTCAATGTACCCGTAGAAGTTGAAAGAATTACAATGCCCATCTCTTCTATCAATTTTCTCCAAAGTGAATTTTTATTATCATTTTAGTCCTGCATTTTTTTGTGAATGTTAACATTTGTCACTTTTGAATTAATTTGGAAAATTGGGGACTAAATTGAAACCAAATTATAGTTGTGGAGTTAGTTTTCATAGTTGTAGAACTTAGTGTGGTAAACATACTGAGCAGATGTTTGAATACATTGACGTAACCTTTAGGTTTTAATGAGTCTGTCTGGACACTGATTTGAACCTTGCAACCTATTTAATGTACTTGTAATAACAATATTGAAAGAAACTTAGTAGCAGCAGTTGGAAGAAGAATTTTATAAATGGTTCATCATACTTTCACATAAGAAATAAATCATGAAAAGTAATAATTCATATTGGAACTTTCTTTTAATTGAGTATATTGAGCAGTAAAATTCAAGTGTTTTCAAGTTAGGTCAGTGAAATTATTATGATAGTTCATCATTGTTTGGTTGGCAAACTTCATTCTTTCTTACACTTAAAGTTAAAGAGTAAAAATTTTAACTTTTCATTTCAAACTATTCGGTTATGCCAAAATCATGGAGCCAAGATATTTTAACCCCTCTATGTGCACTGGACCACGATTTACAAAGACAACTCAACTGACACAACATGGTTGATACGATTATAATTATCTTACAATTAGATAATGTATAATCATATGGAACATACATTTAACATAATACAATTTTGACTTGATAACCTAAAATTGTCACCTATAATTTTTTTTTTTTTTTTTTTTTTTGAAACAAGCCGCCTCTAATTAGATTATGTGCTAATTTTAGTTCAAATTTGCCTAATAATTAGAATTCCAGTAAACATGTAATATACATCACATGGGAAACAAATAAACATACTTGCACGTGTATTTATTTGGTTAATTCTGGGTATATAATTAGGCTTCTGAGGGTCTCAGTAACCCAACTTTGTATGCACTAATTCCATATAAAATCATATTCAAACTAATTACTAGTACTATATAAATAATTTTATAATATTCAAACTAGATTAAATAGTATATTAATAATTGAATAGTAACAATAATTAAGTAATATACATAAAGATATAAACAATCAAAGTGAATTAGCTTAATGATTCAAGCTAAATGACTTCATTGTTAGCATTGATAAAGTGTGTGTTTCCATTCTTTGGACCTGCTTTTTATCTTTTAATTCTAAAAGGGAGATAAAAAGTGTTCGGTAAAAATTTAAAACAACTGTTTTTAACAGAAAAATCAACTAATATTTATTATCTATCAGCAAACAGGTAAACCAAACGAACCCAAAGTATTTCTAATTTTTTAGAGAGAAACAAGTAGCGGGTACGCCTGAGTATACCCTGCTCTACCCATGCCTGTCACAAATAATTTTTTAAATATCATCCCTATCCCAAACCCTTATGTATAGGGTTCTAAGTCCCATTAGAATTGAGTAGTGTCAGTAACCATTACCATCCCTACAAGAAACAAGGCAGTGGACGTCCAAAATGCATAATAACACCAATATTCCAAGACTAAGGCATGAAATTAGCTACTAAGATCTTTTAAAATGAACTAGCATCCATTCTGGTGATTCTATAAAATAAATAAATTAAAGAGGCATGAAATTACCTGGTAAGATCATAATTGCATACAAAATTGCAGCTCACTGTTGCAGGAAGAAAACTACTTGCCCAATTACATTTCTCCCACCATTACACCACACTAACAACATCAAAACCAATTCATGCCTTTATAAATATAAGGCTACATCATAATTCTTTAACTACCCAGCTGATCAGTTTGCCTTGATTTGGTACCACTCTCGCGGCCCGCACTGAAACAGTGCTTTTCTAATAATTTTGCTATCATTCATATAAGCCAGGCATTACCTAATAAAAGAAGAAAAGGACCATTTACACACAAAAAGGTACAAAATGTAGCATTGCTGTGTAGATTTCTTCTGCAGTCAATATCCACATAACTTCATCTACAGTGAAATAGGCAGTCCCAGATAAGAACTCTCATCACCAGTTAGTACTTCAACTCCTCTTCTGGAAGAGGATTGACAAAAACTCAACTAAGTTCTACAACGTTCTATGTCTGCTTCCGTGAAGCTGATCCTGCGAATGTTGTAGCTGATTGCAAGAATCATCTACAGAATCAATCCATCACATTTTCGTATACGAAAATGAGGAACGGTTGCATGTTAGAGAACTCTTCAACATAACATTTTCCCATCACATAACTCACCCAAACTTTGCATTACAAAAAAGAGGCAATGAATGAAGACCACAAAAACTTATTCTCACAACAGCTTAACCAATTGATTGATTAATTGGTTACTTGATAATTCAGAGTTTAATAATGGACTTTTATTTTCTATGCAGAACTTTAAACAAGTCAACATGATAATCTGAAAACTCGTAAACGATCATTATTTTAAGTAATGCAGATGTTGTTTTCTGTGCCTCTTCTTTCTGGAGATAATGTAAAAATATGCAAGTCAAAATAAAAGATATATATCACATTCCGCAATTATGAACTTGCAAAAAAGTTCTAAAACTAAAAGAAACTGGGTTTCAGTCCAATTGAGATATAACAAAAATTGCTCAATTTAAAAGTTGATCAGGATCGGCATCATGGAAATAGTATTACCATCATTCATGCATAAACCAATCAACAAGGATAAAAGATCTGATCATAAGGAAAGGTGACTCACTCTCAGCTGACAGATTAGCAATTCTATCAAGTGCCTGAAGAATATCTCTTTCATGCTCCTACATCAAATTGCAAAATCACAACCTTAATATTAAAAAATTGACAATCAGGCATTCTTTATCACAAAGTAAAAGTTCACTCATGCAAGTGAAAGTTCAATGCTTCAACTGAGGGAAGTGATATTACCCCTAGAATTGACATGGCTTTCTGAAGTTGAAGAGGATCAGGGTTTCCTCTACCAAACGCCATCTGCTTGACCTGTGTGAGACACAAAAGTTTCAGACATTACAAAGTAGAGAGCTAAACATGAAAATTAAGAACTCGTTTTCTAATCACAATGACTGAATATTGTGAGAACTTGACTAATTGACTAAATATCACATAAATATTAACTCCCACTGGTACAAACTACAAAAAGGACATAATATCCAACTTAATTAGCAAAATCTGGATTTTACAAATGGGCATTCAGGCAACTGCTGGAAACTAGGCATCGATTATAGATTGAGTGCAGTGCGTGCACAAGTCAATCATCTTCAATTACAGAGAAAATAACTAAAAAATGAAATTTATAATACTTATATGTCAAAGGAGAAAATTACAAGTTTTCACACGCCTTTAGGGGCTGAAAACATGGATTAGTGCAGTTAGACATTAAGTGTGGGTTCATTAGCAAATATAACCTATGTTGCACGGAAACACCTGTTCAGTACGTTTCCACATTTTGTGTCCGTTTCCGTTCCTTTTCGGTTTCCTACCTATATTTTTTAGAAATAATGTTTCCAGCACACGCCTTTAGGGGCTGAAAACATGGATTAGTGCAGTTAGACATTAAGTGTGGGTTCATTAGCAAATATAACCTACGTTGCACGGAAACACCTGTTCAGTACGTTTCCACATTTCGTGTCCGTTTCCGTTCCTTTTCGGTTTCCTACCTATATTTTTTAGAAATAATGTTTCCAGGAAGCCTTGGCGCAACGGTAAAACGTTGTTGTCGTGTGACCAGAGGTCACGGGTTCGAGTCTTAGGAGCGGCCTCTTGCCAATTAAATTGACAAGGGAAGGCTTGCTCCCAATACACCCTTGTGGTGGGACCCCTCCCCGGACCCTCGCTCAGCGGGGACGCGTATTGCGACCGGGCCGCCCTTTAATGTTTCCAGGAAGCCGTTCCCGTTTTTCAGTTTCAGTTTCCATGCAACATAGACTATAACTCAAGAGATCATAGCACCAATCAAACTGTAGAAAAGGATAAAGAAATTCCAATGAACAATTAACAATTAACAATTAACATTGGCATAATATATACAAGATAATTGGTTTTCACTTGTCACTGAAAATAGATAAGTGCTGCTGCAATATCATATTAACATCAGCAAACCAATCCCAAAGGAAATTTGCAAGGCAGTATTTCAAACTCCAGTATCTTCTTTTCAACCTCATGAGTGACCTATTCAAATTGAACAGCTGCAACAAGAACAGCAGACTTCTTTCATTCCCATTGACCACCATGGTTTTACAGATTAAGAAAAAAAAAAAACAATTTGAATATATTGCCACGTGATGCACAAGGAGCTAGCAATAGATACTATGGTGCATCACAAGTTTGTAATGACCACAAGCATACATGCTTGAGAGCATAATTAGCAAAATCAATGCGATCAGTGAACGAACTGCTGTTATGGAAGTTCAATATTTGTAATTGAAATAAGAATGGAAGTAACAGCAATAACATTGCAAAGGCAATGTTTGTCATGTTGATATGACATACAAGGTGGCTGGAACTGGATCTAAAGCAACAGCAGGGACTGCAGCATACTAGGAGGAAATACATAAGATGGAGCTTAAATGCAGGTGAGCTAAGGGGTGAGAGTTTAGTAATAAAATAAAGGTAATCATGCTTAGGCTGCTAAGGCTGCTGTGAGAACTACATGGCTGCTAGTAGGGTCTCTATGTTTGCTTAATTGTAGAGTAATTTACGCATAACCTTGAATATATATGTGTGTATTGCTCTTAAGTAAATCATATTATGTAGTCTTTAGATTACATGGTATCCCATGTATTCCTTCCTATTTACATGGTTTTTTACAAGTAAGATCAACCTCTTCCAGGGATTTGTTCCCTTCACCTTCTGAAAACAAACATGTTAGCAGAATAGGCACACGAGAGCAAAAGATCAATAAAAATGAAAATGAAACAGATGGCCTTATTTGGGTATATAAAAATAGAAGTACTCTTCCTTAAATGTCACCAAAGAAGTAACAACATAAGCAATACTTTAGTGCCTTTGTAGCTTTGCCAAGGTGAAATTCTAAAATAGTTTGCCCAAGAAGTTTATTAATGTCCAAACCATAGACTTCCAGCTATATCTAGGGTTAATTACAACCATGGTCCTTCAACTATCAGAAATGGAACCTAATTGTCACCACATTTTATTTTGTAACAACCAACCCCCCCCCCCCCCCGGTGGTTTGACATTTGTCACAATTGTTGTCCTTTTGACCTAAAACCAAGAAACCCAAAGGGCCAAAGATGCCATGTGTGGGTGCCATGTCAAGCATTTTTAACCATGTGGAAAGAAAAAGAACAAAAAATAATTTTTTCTCACATCCCTAATCCTAGTGTCAAAACTGTAGTGACTTGAGATCCACGTGGCATTTAATGTATTTGCTAAATTCAAGTCAAAAGAAATAAAAGTCAATCCGTGAGGGGTTTCTCATTAAGAATTAAAGAGTTATGGCAATTCCGTTCCATTTTTTATAGTTGAAGGACCATGGGTGTAATTAACCTGCTATATCTATATCGTCAAGGTGTCGAAAGTAGTATCAAGCAACAAGTTGGCAGTTTTGCCTTCTGCTACTACTACTAAAACTTGGTAACACCTGCATCCCTTTCTTCTAACTAACCTCAACTTCTTCAAACTTGAAAATAGACTAGCCTCATTCCACACGTTTGGAGCTTCTACCTACAACCTAGATGGCCAATTAAAAGACATATCTACAATACTGAGGGTGATGCTGATACTCACTTAGCATGCATGATCTTACAAAAGTTACAGGTATAGTACATCAAATGGTTTCTTCAAATCAGCCAGCAAAGCAACTATGCTGCTGCATCAAACTTTAATCAGTAAGTTCTATTGATGAGTATCTGTGCTCATGTTAATTAATATAACAATGAAAATACTTAAAGATAATAATAAAAAGGTTCAATGGAATGAATGACGAAAAATTAGGAAGGTTAATATCAATGAAATATAATTCAAATATGAGAATCCAATAAAAATAATGAAGCAAACTTTAGATGCCAAAAAAATATCTTTTGCATAAATTTTAATCATGTCATCACGGTGAAAATCTTTATTTAAATTATTTTCTTTTGAAATATATGTATATATATATATATATATATAATTCACTTACAGAAAATCAGGATCCAAATTAAAGTATAATTCACTGTGCAAACTTTTTATTTTCTATCAGCGGCTGCCTCCATAATTCTCATATAAAAAGCTACTTCAATAATATTATTATTTTTTGGTAGAATCAAAAGACACTTGCATTTAATTAAGTAAACCTTATGACCTCAGCAAGGTTGTACCTCCAAATTAAAGGAATTATCCAAGATTGGTCAATTTAAAGCATATAAGACATAGAAACGATTTTGCATACTATTTTCTACTTAATATATATACATATGAAATGCAGAAAAGTAGATGAATCATTTACTAGTGACTTTTCTGTACTACAGAGTACAGAGATGCCGACCATCACTTGCTACACATGAACTTAGAAAAGTTACAGCTATAGAACACCGAATGGTTCCTTCAAATCTGCCAGCAAAGCAACTATAATGCTGGATCCAACTTATACAATAAGTTCTGTAACATGATGAAAATTTGTGCTGCCTCACCTCATGAATAATTTTATCTGTCGACCGAATCTGAATGGGATCTGAGCCATTCTTAAATTTACCAGTATGAATTGCAGGAACACCATGTAAATAGGATTGTGATGATCCTTCATGTTTGTTACCAAGTAGTTCTGGAAAATTATGATTAGCAATCTTTCTAGGATCCACAGTGGAGATTGCTGCCAGCTCAAAACAATACTGATCTTGTCTGAAGTGTGCCTACAGAGACCAACAAATATAGTAATTAGTTTGAATTACTACAGAGACCAATCTTTCATCAGAGACAGCAATAATACTACTGGTTCCCTTGATGATCATAAGTTGAGGCTTTTCAAATGAAGGGATCTAATTTCAGCTCTAAATGGTAGATACACCCCAAAGATTTTTGACATTCCAAGTTCAACCTCAGCCTTGGGCAGTCTGTTTATCCAGAAAGGATTCTTGGGAAGACTCCTTCCAGAAATCCAACATCAAATGCCTCATTGTGTTTGAAGACACACTAAATGCAATATGATGAGGATTCTCCATCATGAGCATTTTCAACTTACTGGTTCTGACGAAGGAATCGTCGCTGAAAAAGGTTTATCATGTGACAAATATTTCCGAGGTTTTGCAAGGGGAGGACGACCAGGTAGTGTCTTATTTGGGGGAATAACATGGCCAGGAACGTTCATGTTAGTCGGGAGTGATTCATGAGCACCTTTACGCCACTCCCTGCATTATTGAGGATAAAGATCACCCACATATTGAACAATATCAAAATGATCTCAGAAAGATGCAACAAAATATGAGGGAAACGGAGTGAACTGCGAACACCTTATCCTTTTCACTGATTCATCTGAACTGATTTGTCCAAGAATTTGACCATGTTCAGAGTCAGTTACATTCAGTTCTTTCCGAAGCGCTGTAATAAGTCCCACCTTTTCCTGTAAATTTTAGGTAGATAATAAAAGCAAACATAAAAACTCGCAAATGGTAAAGCTAGCGACAATCCAAATCCTATGTAAGTGAATTAGTAAGGAAGCTTCAAAGGGGCATACCCAGGAAAGGAGATCGGATTGAGCAATGAAAGCCCTCAAGACAAAATAATATGCTTCTTTTTCCATTCTCTGGATTTGGAATTTAATGTCCATGTTATCCCCCTCACAAGAATCTTTCTGGAAAGGCATCCTTGAAGCCCCAGTATTCATCATGCCGTGCATCATAGCTTGCCCACGACTTCCTGAAATGCATACCAAATAAAACAGTGAAACTTGTTGGGAACTAGAGAGAAATAAAGTTCAGCAAAGTCTAATGTTTCAACATGTATAATAAAAGAGAAGGCCTGCATTTAACTTATTGACTTGTTCAAACTTCCATTTGAAGGAGCCAAAGTTCCTTTGGGCGTATAGAGTATTTCTTCTACAAAACCATAGGCTACTTTAGCCCAGAGGCAAGAAGGTATGTAGGATAGAAATAGTTTACTCAATTGTACAGTTATCTTTCTCAATGAACTTTAGTCGTTTGAAATGTGCCAAACTTATTTTTCATGCTCCCACGCTCATACTGAGAAATCTGGCCAACATTACGGGTTTTTAACTAATTTGGAGCAATGAATAATCTTCCCATCAAATTGAAAACTTTTGATGAGCATAATGAAGCGGAAAGGTATCGTGTTATAGACAAGAGTAAGCAGAATCTTCCACCCCATGATGTGATAATGCCCCATAGCAAGATTTTAACTAAGTATATAATTATTTCCCTTCCAAACATTATTAAGCAAAAAGGTTGATCTTTCAACACGAACTCATCTCCCATATTTCAAAAAGATTTCATTTCAACCTGAACCAATTAGTAATGATCCTATCAACTGAAAAGCTTAGTAAACATTCCAAGCAAGAAGGAATGTAATACTAGATTATAACATCAATAATCAATGTTATCGTTTCCAAAACTCTACAAATTGGAGGGCTCCCATGAGAAATAAATAGTTGTCCTCTCTTGTTCTTCCTTAGTTTGAAGAAAATTGTTCTAAAGACAAGTAATATAAGAGTTACGTTGAAGGGAATATTAGCCTCAAGAAAGCTCATGGCCTCAAAACTATAAAAGTCAGCATTTTAAACAAGCATGCACCAGTGGTACCATGTTAGTGAGAGGAAAAAAAAAAAGAATCCTCCTGATTCTGAACCATTATGGTATATAGAACAATAACATTCTTCAAAAAGATATTCCCTTACTTCATGTATGGATATAGTAATTTATGCTATTTCTTGTCCATTTTTTAATCATAAAATATAATTCTTCTATCCAAAGCTCGCTAGTGGGTCTAGCATGTCCCCAAATTTCCAAGCAACCCACAAAAATTGATACTTTATCCACACAGGCGCCTAATATGCAACCCCACACAAAGCATATTCAATACATTGCACAGGAGATAATTAAAAACTCGTTTTTCTTATGTGGGTCTGCATATGTAAATTTATAATAATTAATCTCAAGCAAACCCCACCAAATTATGATGTTGACTACATCTCCCCAAAACCCTATCGAACTCGTAACTTTAAAAAGTAGTAGCAGAGTACAAACTCCAGCTCTGCTCCAGAAAAGCATCTTCGCCGAAAGGAAATCATTTAACTTTTGATCCCAAGAGAGGCAAAATAAATTAACCTGCTGAGCTTAAAGGGGCCCATGAAACTTTAGAAATGAATTTTTAAGCGCTTTTTCCTGTTTCAAACTGGAGAGCAAGGAGACGAAAGAAGATAAAGAAAAGGAAGTGAGAGTTACCAGCAGGCTGGTTGTTGGAATTGTAACAATCCATAGGAAAAGTTTTTCACTTCAAAGTGGATTTTAAATGTGCTGAATCGGAAATGGGGAGTTTGTGAAGCGTCACCGATGTTTGCTTTGCTTCGCCGGAATTTATGGCGGGAACAAAAACCCTACCGACATGCCGGCGAATATGCTGAGTGGCTTCTTTTTAGTTTTGGAACTGTAGTATGTATGACTCTTGTTTTAACTGTGTGGGTCTAAATTATGTAAATTCTTACCATGGTTAGTTGGTCACCCTTCACCTGTTTTTTAAGATTCGAAAAGAAGAGAATATGGATATCCAAAACAAAAAAAATAATAAATAAAGTTGAAATAAAACCCATGTGTTTCATAAAGGACTGTGGTTTACTTTTTGTCAAAACAGGGACTGAGGTTTTCAACTTTAGCAAAATAAAGACTTTTTCGATTGATACTATTAAAATCACCCTTGACAACTTCAAAAATGACATATTTTAGGGTAATTAATTTATTAGTCCTTATATTTTGACAAAACACACTGTTTAGTCCCTGTATTTTTAAAAACACACGGTAAAATCCCTAACGTTTTTCTCGGTGAACTGTTTAGTCCCTAACGTTTTTCTCAGTGAACTGTTTAGTCCCTGCCGTTAGACTCATGAAGATTCTGTTAGTCAATTTGGATTTGCGTTCTTCTTTTCCTTTATTTTCCTTTCCTTTAAACTCTAATGCATCTGAAATCAACTTTGAGTGTTCTTTTTCTTGATTTTCTTCTTAATCGTTCAAATTCGTAAGCATTGGGTCTGTTCTTTTTTTTGTTCTCCATACAAATAGCTTCTTCTTCTAAATTGGATTTCCTCTTCTGAAGTTTGAAGGTAAATATAGTAAAGCGTAATTTAATCATTTCCGAAGTCATAAACGGTAAAAAATCTAACAAACAGACGGAAGGACTAAACAGTTCACTGAGAAAAAGGTTAGGGACCTTACCATGTGTTTTTAAAAATATAAGGACTAAACAGTGTGTTTTATCAAAATATAGGGACTAATAAATTAATTACCTCATATTTTAAGAACTACTAATATTCTAAGCAACTTTAATTCTTTTTTTTATTTTGAGATTATTTAGATGATGTTTGGTAAAGAGAGAGAAAGTTAATGTTTAGAGAGAGAAAGTTCCAAAAAAGATGATTTTCTAAAATTGAAAATGTAGTTCTATGGAAAATATGACATTGAACAACTTTAATTCTTGAAAATTTTCATTTTCAAGTCGTTAAAGATAGTTTTAATAGCATTATTAAAAGTGTGAAACCTCAGTCCTTGTTTTGACAAAAAGTAAACCACAGTTCTTTATTTAAAAATTAGTGAAACCATATGGGTTTTATTTGAACTTTCCCAAAAAAAAAATGCTAATTCAAAAACTATGTTTTTTTTTTATGTTTTTTGAGTTATTTTATTTCTTGTGAACTCGATCAATCCATCACCTTATTACTTAAAAAATTATATAGGCAAATGTTGGAACTTCGACAAATACAAAAAAAAAAATGCTAATTCAAAAACTATGTTTTTTGAGTTATTTTATTTCTTGTGAACTCGATAAATCCATCACCTTACTATTTAAAAAATTATATAGGCAAATGTTGGAACTTCGACAAACATATTTTAAATTCCTTAAAAATATGAAACATCTATTTCTTTCTTGTAATAATTAATAAAATACTTCTTCTTACAAAAACAAAATACTTTTCCATCTTAAAAAATATTATAGGTCTGCATGAAATATTTACTTGATTTTCTTATGTTTATTTATTTAGAAAAATAAATTAACAAAAAAATTTAAATTAACAAAAAAATATTATGCGTCTGCATGAAATATTTACTTGATTTTCTTATATTTATTTATTTAGAAAAATAAATTAACAAAAAAATTTAAATTAATTGTTGAAAATGTTTCACACTTTTAAAAAAATAAAACATTTTTCAAAATTGTTTAGAATTCTACTTTATTTATTTTTACCTTTTTGAAAATAGTAGCTATCCATCACTGTTTTTCGTTTTTCGATGTTGTATTCAAATACCAAAAAATATTTTATTTTCCAATCAAAAAATCTCTCTTACCTCAAAACATACTATTTCAATAAATAAATATGGACTTTAATAAAAAAAATGGTGTGTTATAAAATTAATTAAATGTTTAATACTTTTTCTAATTTTACTTTTAATAATTGTTACATTAAACAATTGAAAAATGGGGGTAGAAGAAGAAGATAAACATGGGAAGAAGATGAGTTTTTGCGATTTGAATGACAGCTACTTAAAAGAAAAAAAAAAGTAAAGAAGAATGAGGTACGAACTTGAAACTTTGAGAGTACAATTGAAGGAGATATGGAATCCGTAGAAGATAAATATAGGAATAAGAAACATATATTGGATATTGATTGGAATTTATATAATGATCATGAGTTTGATTTGAACAAATTTTCGAATAAATAAAATGATAATTATAAGAAAACAGGAATTCAACAAACAATAAGGATGTTGCTGGAAATTCATTTAAACATCACAAAACAATATTTTTATTTCTAAAATAACAAACACACGAATAATTTGTAAAATACAAGAAAACGGAAACCAACATTACTTAAATATTGTTTTCCAACATTGCTAAAATATCAAACGTTATATATACAATACATAAGGAAATAAATATCAATTTCCTTCAATATAAGAATATTATCGCCATTTAATCTCTCGATAAAAAAACAACGAAGAAGTAGCAAACGAACTCTGATATTCTATTCCAAAATCAATCATTGAATTATGATCACAACATCTTCATTGTGTTCCCATTTAAAATACAAAAATCCAACACAATTTAAAATATAATTCAAAAAGATCAAAAAATGCAATGAAATAATGTAGCAAATAATAATTAACATTTACTACAACATTGTCATAATTCTCATTCGAATAAACATCTAAAAACCAATTCAAAATATTTGAAAATGACTTCAATAATGAAAACAAATATACATCAATTTCATTCGCTTCCATTGAATTTCAATATTATGTAAATTCAATGAAAGTGAAATAAATTCAATCAAAGAAAATAAATTGGGCTAAAATCACAAACAAATTCAATGAAACAAATAATAAAAAGTGAAAATTATATGGTATAGTTTAATTTTGTTTCAAAAGAAGTAATATAGAAATCATAAGCAAAATAAATTATTCTCAAATCAATTCAAAGTGTAAAAAATAACTAAAATTGAATGAAACGCACTAAAAGAAATACCATAAATTAATTGAAAACGTAAATGAAAGTAAAATAATTAAGTACTATTGATTATAGAACAGAGACGTTTTCGGATGAGAGAAAAGAGGGTGAGGGATAGGTCATCGGAGAGGGCGGTGACAGGCGGGTTGGTCGGATCGGGAGGCGGGGACAAGTTTAGAAGGGGATCTGGGTTCGGATGGGGATAGGGAGGGAAGACGAGGGAGATTGGCGGGGTTGTTATTAGGGTCTGGCTGATCTGGTTTGATTGTGGAAGGGATGCGCCAGCGCGCCGATCGGTAGGGGGAGAGGGTATAGAGCAGGGGGAGGGCGGCGTCGGTAAGGCAGAAGGAAGAGGGGCAAGGCGCGCAGAGGTCGTGGGCGTGGTGGGTGATGGTGCTTGGCCAAGGAGCGGGGAGAGCAGGTTGTTGGCGGGGCAGGAGGCTTGCGGCTTGCTGGCTGCGGGCGCTGGAGTTTCGACGGGTGCAGGCGCAAGAGGGTTTCAGGCCCAGGCTGGTGGCGGGGTGTCGGATGGGAATTTGGCTGTTAGGGGAGTTCAATTTCAGGTGGAAGAGGCGACCGTCAAGGCCCCGTCTGTTGTGAATGGGTCTCCTAGGTCAAATAGTGGTTTGGTGATCAAGAATAATTCCGATCTAGGAATGGGGAAAATGTCGTGGAAAGATACGGTCGTGGGAGTGGTCGAGGAGGAGCCGTTTTTAAATGAAGGTCTTATGGAGGATGATTCGGATGGGTTTTGTTCTGATTCAGACGAGGAGGATGGTGAACAAGACGATCCTTTATGCCCTGTGATTCGGCTTTCCTCGGCCGATAAGCGGGCTTTTAGGGCTAAATGGAAGTTATCTTTAATAGTGACGGTGCTTGGAAAAATAATTAGTTTCAATTATTTCGCTCAGAGGATCCAGGCACAATGGGCTAAAAATGAAAAGTCAGTATTATTGACTTGGAAAATGATTACTATGTAATTAAATTTACCCGGGCTGAGGATTATAATACAGTGATTAATGGGGGTCCTTATATTATTTCTAATCAGGTTTTGGCCTTAAGGCCATGGGCTCCTAATTTTAATCCGCATGATTGTTCGGTGAGTAGAATTCTGACTTGGGTAAGATTTCCGAGCCTACCAATCAAATATTATAATGAAACCTTTCTTAATAAGATAGGTGGGTTAGTTGGCAAAGTTCACCATGTGGATAAAACTACCATTGGGGCAGTCAGAGGCAAGTTTGCAAGAGTTTGTATTGATATTGACCTTGTTAAACCCCTTTTGTCTAAATTCTGTGTTCAGAATACGGTTTATTTTATTGAGTATGAAGGTTTACATAATATTTGTTATGAGTGTGATATGTTTAGTCATACTTATGAGGGATGCCCTAAGAGGGAGAAGGTGAGGGAAGAGGTTGTTGAAGCTGCTAAAGTGAGAAAAGGAGGGATTCAAGGAGATGGGAGGAATTTTGGCCCCTGGATGGTTGCTAAGAGGTCGGGAAGGCGAAGGACACGTGCGTCAGTGGTTCAGAATCGTCCTCCGGATATCAACATCGATTCTGCTCCGATCCAATCTAATCCATGAGTCAAGGAGAAGCCTCGGCCAAAGGAGAAAGAAGGGTCTGGTGCTGCTCCGACTATCGCTTCAGGATCCAGATTTGGGGCTCTCTCTATTGAGGATGAGCAAGACTCTGACCATTATAACGAGCATATTGAGCTGAGCATGCCAGGTTTGGAATCTGCTGAGCCGATGATTAACATTGTGGAGGCAGTTAATCCACTTTTTGTATCCAAAGAAGAGGCCCAGGAAGGCACCCAGGTTCATACTTCACAAGTAAAAGAGAAGGATAAAGAGGTTAGTATCCCTAAACCCTGTGTTGAACCCAGTAAAGGGAATGCTATAGGTGTTAATAAAATGAGTATGAAAAAACCGAAAGGTAATCAGAAAAAGATCCATAATCCTATGGATTTGTTGGATAAGAGGGGGCCTGCTGGTACCTCTTCGAGGCTCTTAGGAGCCCCTAATAAATACCTGGTTTAGGGTGTTGGGCTGGGGGTCAGTAGTCTTCCTTTTGATGGATTTGTTTGTGTGGAATGTTAGAGGAGCGGCTAGCAATGCTACCCGTATCCATGTGAAAGATTTAATTAAACAATTTAACTCTTCTTGTTTTGCTTTAATGGAAACTAAGATCAGTGGAGCTAAAGCAGATGAGGTGGTTAAAAAGTTTAGGAACTGAAATTGTGTTAGATCGGAAGCTACGGGCCGGGCTGGTGGGATTTGGCTTTTTTGAAAGCCAGATCGTGTTCATTTTGATATCATTAGTATGGATAAACAGTTTATTCACAGTAAAGTTAGCTACCCTAGTAATAAACCTTTCTTTATCACTTTTGTTTATGTTGATCCTGTCCAGGCCAATCGTAAACGGCTGTGGGAGGTTCTTTATACTATGAGCGTTAATTTGGATGATTCTTGGTTTGTGGCTGGGGATTTTAATGACATTGCCCTTATGAGTGATCAAAGAGGGGGTGGCAATCACTATGTAAATCGTTGTCTTAATCATAAAAAGAGTATGGATTTGTGTGGGCTATCGGATCTGGGTGTCGCTGGTCATAAGTTTACTTAGAAACGAAATAGTACTTTTGTTCGTTTAGACAAAGTTTATGCTAATATTTTGGCCCAAAGTATATTCCTGAAGTGTCTGTGTTAAATCTTCCTTTCCGTCACTCTGATCACTGTCCTATCTTAGTCAAGCTGGTGAGAGGACATCGGCCTAGAGGGGATAGACCTTTTAGATATCAAGTGGCTTGGGAATCTCATCCTGAGTTTAAAAACTTTGTTCAGGATAATTGGAAACCTCATTCTAATGTTTTACAAGCAGCTGAGGGTTTTAGAAATAATGTGGTGGGATGGAATAAGAATATCTTTGGCCATATTATCAGAAGAAAGAATAAAATTTTGAGAAGAATTGAGGGCATCCAACATTTGTTAGAGATTAGATTTGATCACAGTTTGGATGGTCTTCTTAGAACTCTCCAAAAGGAATTGGAAGCTGTGCTTAGGCAGGAAGAATTACTTTGGTTTCCAAAATCTAGGAAAGCTTGGATTAAAGATGGAGATCGCAATACTAGGTATTTTCATCTCTCTATTGTTATTAGGAGACAGAAGAATCGAATCGATGTTATCAAAGATCTAAATGGAGAATGGGTTTATGAGGATGAGGACATTCGTCACCTGACCCTTAATTTCTATAAAGAGTTGTTCAAAGAAGACCCCGTGGATCTGGATAAAGCTCTGTCTAAAACTACGTTTCCCAGTTTGGGAGATGATAAAGTTCGTGAAGCCTTCCATCCTATTGACCAGAAAGAGATTGATCAGGTAATCTTTAGTATTGGAGCTACTAAAGCTCCTGGAGTTGATGGTCTGCCTGCTGGTTTTTTTCATAAACACTGGGAGACTGTTAAAGAAGGCATTTATAGTTTTATTAAAGGAGTTTTTAGTGGTTCCGATGACATTAGACTTGTGAACAAAACTCTTCTGGTTCTGATTCCTAAAGTAGAGAAGCTGTCTTCATTCCTTTAAATGAGGCATATTAGCCTTTGTAATGTGCTTTATAAAGCTATTACCAAAATTGTGGCTAATAGACTCCGGGGTGTTCTTCCTGATATTATCAGCCAAAATCAAGGCAGTTTTGTTCCTGGGAGACAAATGATGGATAATGTGGTTATTGCCCAGGAGATGGTCCATTCTATGAAAATAAAAAAGGGTAAGAGGGGTATTGTGGCTCTTAAATTGGACATGGAAAAAGCTTATGATCGTCTAAACTGGAGTTTTCTTATTGATAGTCTGAAGAGAGCAGGGATTTCGGATAATTAGAGGAGTTTAATTGAGGTCTGCATTTCTTCACCTGTTTTTCAAGTTTTGATTAATGGAGATATGTCTGAGGAATTTCCTCCTTCCTGGGGTATCCGTCAAAGGGATCCTATGAGTCCTTTTTTATTTGTAATTGCAATGGAGAGGTTGACTCACCTTATCCAAGATACCGTCGGTAATGGGATTTTTCATCCGGTGTCAATCAATAAATTCTGTCCCCAGATTACTCATTTGTTCTTTGCTGATGATGTTATGATCTTTGTGGAAGGCAAGGAGGAGCAAATTGGTGTGATTATGGATATCCTTAACTGCTTTTGCTCTGCTTCTGGCCAAAAGCTGAATATCCAAAAATCCCGGATGTTGTGTTCTAAAAATATGAGTCAAAGAGTTTGCAAAAGGTTGAGTGAAATATCTGGTATTCCTCTGACTAATTCTTTGGGTAAGTACCTAGGGATTCCCCTCCATAGTGATAGAGTCTTTAAAGCTTCTTTTAAGGAGACGTTGGATAAAACTAATAGTAAATGTGCCATTTGGAAAGCTAAGACTCTTTCGCTTGCGGGCCGCCTTTCTTTAATTCAGTCAGTTAATTGTGCGGTTCCTAATCATATTATGCAAGCTTGTTGGCTGTCTGAGCCTGTGCTAAATGATCTTGATAAAATCAATCGTCGTTTCCTGTGGGGGAATCTGAGGAGGGAAAAAAAATTCACCTCGTTCCTTAGAATGAGGTCTGTCAACCTAAAAATATGGGAGGTTTGGGGATTAGGAAAGCCAGAGATAACAATAAAGTGTTACTGATGAAGCTTCTATGGAGGATGTGGCAACTTTCGTCTGCTCTTTGGGTTCAGCTATTGTGCGGGAAGTATAGAAAGGATAGGATCTTTGGGGGTCCTAAGGAGAGAGTTATTAATTGTTCCTTTCTTTGGAAAGGCCTTAGTGCTGTGTTTATAGAGTTTTGCTCTGAGATTGGCTGGGATGTGGGTAATGGTAAGTCAATTAGCTTTTGGAATGATATTTGGATTGGTAAGAAGCCTTTATTAGAGGTTTGTGAGTCCATTCCGCCTGTAGATATTCGAAATTGGAGGATTGCGGATGTGGTTGATTTTGAGGGTAATTGGATTTGGTCGAGGTTCGATTCTTACCTCAATCTGGAAATGCTCCTGAAAATTAGAGGAATCAAAGTTAGTAGCAAAGAGGAGGATAGGGATGGTCACTGTTGGTCTTTGACAAACAACAGGGCTTATTCCTGTAAATCTGCTTTTGAGGCCTTTAATCAAGGATTGGAGACTCTGCACCCAGAGTTGTGGGAAAATATTTGGGACTTGAAAGTTCCATACCGTATTAGGAGCTTCTTGTGGCTTGGTGTTAAAAATAGGCTGCTTACTAATACTGATAGGAAAAGGCGTCATTTGGTGGAGTCTGGAGCTTGTAGTAGATGCAGTGGGTATGAAGAAACCATTTGCCATACTCTTAGAGATTGCGTTAAGAGTAAAAAGGTGTGGAGGAAAGTTCTCCCTGACCAGTTGTTGTCTGCGTTCTTGTCCCATTCTGATCTTGACTGGTTTATTGATGGTGTTAGTGGGAAACTGCTGGCTGATCTTGAGCATGGTGTTACCATTTTTGCGATTGTCTGTCACCAGATTTGAAAATGGAGAAATGAGGAGATTTTTGGAGGAGAAACTGTTGTTATGCCTAATCTTTTTAATTTCTTCTCCAAAAAGATTTGGACTATTGTGGATAGCTTCAAAGAGGACACTTTAGTTGGGTCTAATCAGAGGAAGGATGTCCATCTCTTTGGCTGGAGTAGGCCTAGCGAAGGGGTGGTGAAATTAAACACGGATGGCTCTTGCCTAAAAAATGGTAAAATTGATGCAGGAGAGGGGTGTTGAGAAATGCAGGAGGTGGTTGGTTGTATGGGTTTGCTCAGAATTTGGGTATAGGTTCTTCATTTTTTGCAGAGCTTTGAGGGATTTATTCTGGCCTCAGGTTAGTTATTAATCTGGGGTTGAAGAAGCTGCTCGTGGAATCTGATAATCTGGAAGCTGTCAGAATGATCTCTGATATTAATGCTATTTGTTTAAATAGCCATAATTTAATCAAAGGGATTAGAAGGTTGTGTTCTTCCTTTGAGTCCATTAGTTTCTGCCATATTTTCAGGAAGCAGAATAGGGTGGCGTGTTGGGGTTTAGTGTCCTATAGACAATTGTTCTAGGATACAAACTTAATGTAAATGAAGTGTTCTTTATATCGTTTGTTTTAATGAGATATGGTTTCATAACTATATAAAGGCAATCCCTTTTTTAGAACTAAATAAAGTCTAATAAAAGGAAATCCATAAGTTTGTTTAAAGTGATTATAAAGTGTTCATACAAGCATGAAGTGAGACGAAACTTTATGATAAACTAATAAACTTAAAACCACCCCAAGTCAAGTAATATGTTTAGGATTGACATATCACTGCTGAGACTTGCATGTAACAATTTCTTCTGCCAAGACAGAAAGCTGATCTCACAAACTTCATATATACAGATATCTAGACAGTTACATGGATCCAATGAAAAGAAGTTCATTAGGATTGGGGACCCGACTTGAGATAACAGGATAGGTAGATTCATCCTTGTCACCTGTTCATCTCATTGGTATTAATAGGTATAAGTAATCCTCAGACTCAAAGGAATGTTAATTGGTGATTCTAGATTACGGAATGTGATGCTTTGATCCTGTTGTAACACGATCCATAACAGAGATGACTCTGGGGTGTGAACGGCAGACGTTGGGTATCACAGAAAGTAATTGCAGGACAATTATACATAGGATTGAGCATTTATCACTCCTGATAAATGGGAGATATGTCCATGGATCGCTTATGGAAGACTTGACTCTAAATCCTTGCAAGGTGATAGCTTAAGACTTGAAATACAGATTTCACTTAACCTATCTAATTGGAGTTGACTCGGCCTGTACAAGTAAACCGAACGTCTCGCTATATGTGACTTGACATTATCCATAGTCATAAGATTCAGTTCAATGATGTAGTTGATAAAGGATCGAATTATACTGTAACTAATACGGAAAGGTCAACGACAGAATCAACATGTCTTCTTATAGCTCTGGGGGAATGTTTCGGATTTGCTAATCACATTTCGCGTACTCATTCCGTTATGCAAAGATTAAATATAATTCTGTGAAAATTAATTTAATAGTTGCATACGTCTAGAAGCAATAAGAACCTAATGGGTCACACATAAGACTTGGAGCCCAAAAGAGAAACATATGTTAATTAATTAATGGAAGCCCAACTGAGTCCACTAAGGCCCAGTATATAAGGGGGGCGATTTTCATGTATGAAAATACATGAATAATTTAATTTGATTTTAACAATTCTAATTAGATTATGATTGTGAATTAAATTAATAAAAGGATAAATAAGTTAGGAGTTTTAATTAGATTAAATTGCTCATATTATTATCCTATAAGGTTACTATTATTATCTTTATATTTAAGATATAATTATAGATAATAAATAAGAATTATATTCCGAATTAAATTCTTATTCAGTAACCTAATTCTATCTAACTAGGGTTTAGATACAAGAGAATATAAATACCCCCTTACCTGTGATTTTCGAAACACACAGTGCAACCAAGAGAGAGAATTTCGACCCCCCTAGTCGAGGACGAAATAATCCACCGCTTCCTACCGATTCAATTGATTTCATCTCTTTCTCTTCATCCTTGATCTTGTGTTGATTTATTAGAGACAATCTATACTTGATTGTTTTCACGGTTGATCACTAACTTGATTTGGGTTGTGTTTTGTTTTGTGCTCGTGAACTCGGAGTAAGAGTTGAGGGCACTTCGCTTGCAACGGTAGATAGTTCGTCAAACGGTATTTCCTTCTATCCCTCTTTATATGAAATAACGATTAATGGATCTTGGGTTAATGGAAAAAGATTAAAATTTTATATTTCCGCTGCCATACGTTAGCCTTATTTTCCTTCAGTGGTATCAGAGCCTGCGTTAAATCCGTTATTTCATATATGAAAATTTAGAAGTTTTTCAATCAGATTGAATAAATATTTATAGTTAGGTTAATTAACAAATCTATTTTGATTAATTAGTTTTAAAGATAAATAAGTTTTAATTAATTGTTAATTAAAATAGTTTATGCATATGTTCCTAATTATTTCGGTTGATAATCATTATAACAAAATCTATTAGTTTTATAGTTAGATTGATAAAAGTTAATTTTGTTGATTCTAAAGATAAAACGGAAAATCTATAGTAGGTTTTCTTATTTTCTGAAACTCGTTTTAAAACCGTTTTAAAACTGATTTATATATATATATATATATATATAATTATTTAAAAAAAAAAATTGGACAGCAGCTCGAGTCGCGCCTCACGGCGCAACCCGGCTGCTGTCGCGCGGTTGCTCCCTCGCGGCAGCAACCACGCAGCGGCTGGCCAGACGTGTTAGGGCTGCTGCCAAACGGCAGCAGCCGCGTCCTCGGGCCCGGTCCGAGACCCATTTATTTTAAAATTATTTTAAAATCAGTTTTAAATATATTTATGTATATATGTTTCAGAAATTAATAGTTTTATGTTTTGATTATCGAATGAAAAGTTTATTTAAAAGTTTGTTTTACCTATTTGTAAATCAAAAGTATTAAATGAATTGAAATCAAAATAATTGGGACATGCATAATTAGAGTTTTGTATAGTTGTATTAATCTAAAAGGTTAATATAGAAGATACGAAACTGTTAGAATTAAAATTGGATGAAAGTTAATTTGATGTGTTAATGTGATTAACCTAAATATTACATAAAGTATTTATGTAATCAACCAATTAAATTTATTTAATTGAGTCTATGCATGTTTGGAGTTATGGACATATTTGGACCCTCTTTTAGTCTTTTGGTATTTTTGAAATAGGGCTTGCGAGTCCTGCCTTTCTACTATCTATTGTAATTTCTCCTCTCATCTAATTCCCTTCAAGTTAATTGAAGTTTTCTTTAGTAGAATAGAAATTAATATGTAATTTCAAGGCGCCATGGAGAAGACGGAGGACCTGAAGAGAAATATGTAATAGTTAGTATTTCCCTAGGTTTGGCCCTTTATTCCGTATCTGGCTCGACGGAATAATTTAGATGATATGTCCATAACGCCAATGTATGTGTCTGATGTATGCTAAAGCAAATCAAGACTAAGTTAGATTATGAGACTTAAAATAAAAATCCCTCACTAATTAAAATTTAAGTAAATAAGCAAGTTATTAAAATCGGTTGCCCCTCCCTAATATTATAATTCAGCCGGCAGTACTGGGGGCCTTTGGGTTGTTGAGCAAACTCAAGCTGGGGGTCTTATGGTAACACCTGAATTATCGAAAATCATTCTTTCATGAATATGGGGTAATAATTAAATTAGATTATGATAATTGGATGAGCAAACTCATGTTGTCATAAACTAATGGGCAATATGGTTGGGATTAATATGAATAGCATATTAGTTACTAATGTGGTTAGTAACCCAATAACCTAGGAATCACATCAAAGATGTGATTGATTACATGAATCTACCTAACAAATGAGACTAGTTTGTTGAGCAAACTCAAGGTGAAATCTCAGGAGTTAGGATCCTAGCTCACTAAAGGATTTGCGAAATTCTTCAAATTAATATGGAGGGCTATTAATTTGGCAAAATAGTGGGAGCAATCTAAAATAAACAAAAGGCCTATAATTTTAGATTGATGTATTTTAAAGCAAATGAATAACGTACGTTAACTCTTTCTCACTCTCAGGTTATATTAAAACACTCTTAAAATCATGACTAACACCAATCTGCAAAATATACTTACCGATAACAAGTTGAACGGTTCAAACTTCACCGACTGGTATCGCAACCTCAAAATCGTTTTGAAGTTCGAGAAGAAAGGGTATGTACTTGATACACCGATACCCCCTTACCCGGCGGATGGTGCTCCCTACCAAGAATTTTATTCTTACTTGAAGCATAAGGCTGATGATGATCATGCGGGAGACATCATACTTGCATCAATGACACCGGAATTGAAAAGGCAACATGTAGAAATGGATGCCTATTCCATGGTCGCGCACCTGAAAGAGTTGTTTGTGAATCAAACTCGGTTCGAACGCTACGAGATAACAAAGTAGTTATATAGATGCAAGATGCAGGTGGGCACATCTGTAATGGCACATTGTGTCAAGATAATTAGCCTTATCACCAAGTTTTCTAGTATTGGAGATGCGATGGATCATGAATTAAGTGTAAACTTACTTCTTCAATCCCTCCCCAAGAGTTACTCACAGTTCATCATGAACTACCAAGTGAGTGGCTTGCAAACCTCTCTTGAAGAGCTTGCAAATATGCTCGAGACAGTTGAGCCCAATATGAAAGAAAACGAGGGGATACCGGCCCTTGCTATTGAAGGATCAAAGAAGAGGAAATGGAACTCTCCCAATCCAAACCATCCTAATAAGGGCAAGGGGGCCATGCTCACCGAAACAAAGGGAAAGGAAGTGAAGAAGCCCAAAGGAGAGTGCCACTTTTGTGGTGAAGAAGGGCATTGGAAAAGAAACTGTTTGGTGTACCTATCTACCCTCAAGAAGGGAGAAGCCGGGACTTCTATATCTGGTATGTTTTATATTGAAATAAATACAAATTCACAGTCTAAATCTTGGGTACTTGATACCGGATGTGGATCTCATATTTGTACAAATATGCAGGAACTAAATCGGAATAAGGAATTGAAGAAAGGAAGCATAAACTTGCGAGTAGGAAATGGAGCAAGAGTTGCCGCCCTCGCCATTGGAGATTATGCTTTGAGCTTGCCCTCTGGGCTTGTAATAGAATTAGGGAACTATTTGTATGTTCCAGAAATGTCTTGTAACATTATTTCTATTAGCCGTCTTGTTGACGACGGTTTTCATATTTCAATAAAAGACAAACATTGCGATTTTTATAGAGATGGGATTTTCTATTTTTCAGGAATATCACAAAATGAGATTTATGTGCTAGATGACAAAATTTCTGTTTTCGCAATTGATACCAAAAGACATAAGCTAGATAATTCAACTTACTTGTGGCATTGTCGTTTAGGCCATATAAACAAAAGACGCATGCTTAAGCTACATCAAGATGGGCTTATAAATTCAATTGATCCTGAATCATTGGAAACATGCGAAGCATGTTTAAAAGGTAAAATGACAAAGACACCCTTTAGCAATAAAGGTGAACGTGTATCAGACACTCTAGGATTAATACATTCCGATGTATGCGGTCCTATGTCATTCCAAGCAAGAGGAGGATTCAGATACTTCATAAGCTTCATAGACGACCATACCCGATATGGTTATATCTACTTGATGAAGCACAAGTCCGAAGCTTTTGAGAAATTCAAATGCTTCAAAAATGAAGTGGAAAATCAATTAGGAAAGAAAATAAAGATACTTCGATCCGATCGAGGTGGCGAATATCTTTCAGATGATTTTCTGAATTATCTAACTGAATGTGGGATATGCTCACAATGGACACCTCCATATACACCACAACACAATGGTGTATCCGAGAGGAGGAACCGTACCTTAAAATATATGGTACGATCCATGATGAGTATAGCATTACTTCTAAAGATATTCTGGGGCTATGCCTTAGAAACTGTCCTCTTCACCCTAAATCGAGTACCAACTAAATCCGCTAGTTCACCACCATATGAATCGTTCGTTGGTAGGAAACCCACATTCTCATTCATGAGAGTATGGGGTTGTTCAGCATTTGTCAAACGCATACCGTCAGACAAACTAGATTCTAAATCTGATAAGTGTTTCTTCATTGGATACCCTAAGGAAACTGTGGGGTATTACTTCTATCACCCAGATGATTAGAAAGTAATAGTATCCAAGCATGCAACCTTCTTGGAGAAAGAGTTTCTCGAAGAAATAGAAAAGGGAATCATGATTGAACTTGATGAAGTTCAAGAACAAGAAACACCGACTGAAACAACAGAGGCGGTTGAGGAACCCGAAGCAGTCCCATTAGATGAGACTCAAGTGCCACCCATTCGTAGATCACAAAGAGTTCGTGAACTCCCAATTAGATATGGTTTTCTAGTGGGAGATGATGATGAGGTTCCCGTGTTAGACGACGAACCCGAAAACTACGAAGAGGCTCTTAACTGTCCAGATTCTAAAGCATAGCTCGAAGCCATGGATTCTGAGATGGATTCCATGTACACCAACCAAGTGTGGACTTTGGTTGATCCACCCGAAGGGATAAAACCCATTGGGTGCAGGTGGATCTTCAAAAAGAAGACTGACATGGATGGAAAGGTTAGCACCTACAAAGCTAGGTTAGTAGCGAAAGGATATCGTCAGAAGTAAGGAATTGATTATGACGAAACTTTCTCTCCTGTGGCTATGTCCAAATCAATCAGAATAATGCTCGCTATTGCCGCTCACTACGATTACGAGATTTGGCAAATGGATGTGAAAACAGCTTTCCTAAACGGAAACCTGCTTGAGGATGTATATATGATGCAACCTAAAGGTTTCACATCAAAGGATGCAAACAAGGTTTACAAACTTCAGAGATCCATTTATGGACTCAAGCAAGCATCAAGAAGCTGGAACAAGTGTTTTGACGAAACCATAAAACATTTTGGTTTCGAACAAAATTGCGAAGAAGCTGGCAATTATAAGAAAGCAAGTGGGAGCTCAGTTGCATTTCTGATATTATATGTGGACGATATATTATTAATGGGAAATGGCATAACTCTACTACAGTCGGTAAAAGTATGGTTATCTGGCAACTTTTCCATGAAAGACCTTGGTGAAGCAGCTTATATACTTGGTATAAAGATCTACAAAGATAGATCAAGAAGACTGCTTGGTCTTTCACAGGCTACATACATCGAAAAGGTGCTAAAGCGGTTTAGCATGCTTGAATCGAAATGAGGTAACTTACCCATGGTACATGGAGTAAAGTTAAACAATCATCAATGTCCTAAAACCGAAGATGATAAGAAGCGCATGTTGGTCCCGTGTGATTAGTTCCAAGGGGGGTTAGGAACTAATATAACTTTTTCCTTACTTAATCTTGCTGACTTGATAATTTGGTGAGTTTATTAACTCAGGTTTCTGGTCAGCTTGACCGATCTTAATGTAAGACAGCTTTAGTCAGATGTTGACTAAGACTGTTTCACTTGTGAGTTGCAAATTGAAACGTTAGTGGTCAGCTTCCAACTCAGCACTCTAATTTACTCAGTGTCAGCTTTAAACAGTTTATATGCTGAGTAGATACAACAAACAACACATGCACATATATATATTTTAAGAGAGTTAGAAATTACTCAGTATCACTTATCCTGGTTCGGCCTCTCCGCCTACGTCCAGTCCCCAGACTTCTCCGGGCTTTTGAAATCCAATACTGAGCTCTTTAAAGGTAGAGCACAAACCGGTTACAAGGCAGTTGAATATGCAAGAGTACCTTCCTCTATTCGTCTACTCAACTCCTACTAAGTGCTACAACCCAGCACCTAGATTTCTCTACCACTGAGTATTTACAACCAAACACTCAGCACAACACTCTCAATTCTCAATTGATACAACTTGCTCTTTTTGGGATAAAGAACACTTTAGATGATTACAAAACAATCAATCTAGCATTTACACAGAAATAGAAAGTTGGTGTAAGATTTCTTTCTTGTTTTTGAGTGCTTTTAACTTGTATTTTTCTCTCTTGTATATTCTGTAATTTGGCAATGATCCAAGAGGATTGCTTGTCCTTTTATAGTTGATCTTTGAGGATCAAATGATTTGAATTTGATTTGTCCGTTGAATCCAAAACGGCTCTTTTGGGGGACAAGCTTCTGGTCGGCTTCAGATGTGCAGGCCTATCATGTTTTCTGATTTCCTCAGATGTCAGGCTTGTCTTCTTCCTACAGGCTTTGTCTTCTTGCGGCAGTTTGTCTTATAGCAAAGAACAGTTGACCCATACACCTCGGAATTTGGCTTTTGCGTAATTCCAAGGCTTCTATTATTGGTGCAGACAGTTGTCGAATTTGTCTTTTAGCTAACGGATCATTCATGCTGTCCTAAAGATCACTCAGCTTCACTTTTATAGTCATTGTCTTTGATTGTCACCAATTCTCATACTGAGTTCTTTTTCACTCAGCTTTCATGGTCAGCTTCGTTCTGCAAGATCTAGTTCTGAAGCAAACTTCTTTTATGCTGAGTTCCGTTCCACTCAGCTTCTTTGATCAGCTTCTTTCTTGAGCTGTTGTTTTGAAGATGACTTATCTTCTCTTATGCTGAGTCGCTCTTCACTCAACTTGTATTGTGTTCTCATGCTGACTTTGTCATGTCTTAATCTTTATTTCCTTTTGCATTTATACTCAATATTGAACAAACGGATTAGTACAATTAAATCAAAGCACTTAAATTTAATTGTCTCTTAATCATGGTTTAAACTTAAATGATTTTGTCAAATCAAAATCTTGTGGAAAGGTGTTTCAACAAACTCCCCCATTTTGATGTTGGCAAAATACTTAGTTTATGGAACTCAGTATTGAAATTCCCCATGATTGAATTACATTTTATTCTTCTGAAATTACTCCCCCGTAAGGGTTGCATATATTATCTTGGCTTAACTCTAAACCTTCTCAAGATTTAATTGAGTAATTAGGGAAGACATGTTTATACTGACTTAGTTCAATCCTAGACTTTCTAAGATCTAATTCAGATGAACCTAGGTCAACTTTCAGAAGGGTTCAATGTTTACTCAGTCTGATATATGAATAGTTTTGGTATCAGAGTTTATGTGTGGATGTATCAGAGTTGATGTGTACTGAGTATATATTTTGAATTTATTTGTTTGTTCAAATTTTTAGACAGATCAGCATATAGTATAAAAATAAGCATGACTTATCAACAAAACAGTATGAATGAAAAATGCTTAAGTTGATATAAATGGTCAGCACAAAATACACAAGTCAATCTTTAAAGCTAAAGGCTAATCTATTTCTTATTGACTTGAGCTATCCCTTTGCCTTTGTCTTTGGCTTTCTTTTACTGACTACCTGAAGTTTCTCCTGCCGTTGGCTGAGTTCCATCAGCTTGTGCTTTCTCCCCCGTTTTGCCACCATCATGCGGAGGAGGGATGAAGGTATCATTGAGAGCAGCACGAGTCAGTTTGACCGAATATGCCTTGAGACGTTTCGTGCTTTCAAATAACCCATAAAGCACTGGAACTCCATCATCCAGTACTATACTTGGGACGCGAATAGATGAGCTGATCATGCTGAGCATATATTCCTGTGACTTAGCTAGCCATGACATTGCTTCTGCTAGCTGGGCATAAGATTGATGGTACATTCTAAGTACAGCCTTATCGTAAATGTCACGCTGAGCGTTTGTGTGACGCACATGGCGAAATAGGCTTTGAGTGGTTTGGAGGATAGTATTGGTTTTGACCACATCAGTTTCCATCTCCTCTTTACTCAGATTCAGAAGACGGACAGCTTCACTAATTTCATCCATCGTACATTGGGAAGATGAAAAGAGAAGGTCACGAGTACCAGTCAGCTTAGAAGACAATTTGGTAAAACAATGATCTAACTCAGCAGAGGTAGCGTAGCCCGTGTTGACTGTAGGTAAAGCATTGATCTGTCCTTGAAGTGAATTCATGTGATTCACCATCATCAATATCAGCTCAGTCAGCTTGACAAAGGATTCTTGCTTGGGTTGCTGGGTTTGGACTGAGGTCATGACACTTACTAAATCTTTGAGATTCTTGATCTCATTGAGAAGCTGAGTGACAGACGAAAACTCTTGTGATTCAGCATTTGCGGACCCAGCAGCATCGGCATGAGAATTGTTTAAGTCCTGAAGAAGATGTTGATCCGAGTCAATGATGCGACGTCCGGACTCAGTTGCATGAAGATAGGCAAATTGTGCCTCAGGATTTAACTCAGTGGCTAGAATTCTAGTAGCACCTGATTGAGGAGGTGTTTGGTGCTGTCCTTGAGTAGAAGTGCCAGTATGGTCAGCAGCTGGACTTTGATGTTGATGAGCAGCAAGAGCTGACTGCTCAATGTTCTGCGAAATGGGATGGGAAGGAGGTGGATCTGCAGAGATAGTTACCTGCTCAACATGGACTTGAGTTGGTGAAGGGAGAGGCACCTCAGGTTGAGCAGGATTTTCCTTAGCGTGCTTGTCTCCTTGAGCATCTAGGACTTCGAGCTCTTGCTCGGCTTGGTTTGGATTTTCTGGAGTCTTGGCATGTTGCTTGGTATGGGTAACAGAGGCTTGTTTTTCCTGTGTAGAGGGCTCAGGATGCGATGAGAAGAACTTAAATTGAGTATCTATAAGGTCTGTGATTTCATCCCGCAGAGGCGAATCTCCCAGGAGGTCAATAACTGGAGATATGTAGGCCTTCTTCTTAAGCCTTTTCAACTTTTTGATCTTTGGGGGAGACGGGTCAGCAGGAATGGAATCAAGAGATGATTCTACACCGAGATCAGTGTTGAGTCCTTCATTGACCATTTCTTGTTCTGAGAGCTCATCATCAACTGTCTCATTCTGTACAGCTGGACTTTCAACTTCCTCAACATTCTCTGTTTGTTCTTGCTCAGCATAAGCTTCTTGATGTTGCTCAACATCCTCATCATGATCATGCTGACCTTCATTGTCGCTTTGTTCTTCTGCTTCTTGATCAGCAGGAATTTTCTCAAGGTCAATCTCTTTGATTCTGATGAAGTGAGAATCATCAGGAACAGCAAAGCCAAGAGGGACAGCTTCAACTGGACTCAGCTCAAAAGTTCTCTTCTTCTTCTTCAGAGGGGTTTCCTCACTTTCCAGTTCATCAGGCTCATCTTGCCTCTTTCTTTTCTCTGCTGACTTACCCTGATCAGCATTAACTTTCTTCCCCTTTGAGACAACCCGAATTTTCTTGGGGACAGCATCAACATCCTTTGAGCTGGTTTGGATTGCTTTGCGTTTCTTGTCTCGCTTAGTTTGGACAGCAGCTTCGGCTACAGCGATATTTTCTTCCTGAGGTTGCTCATCATCAGCTTCCTCCTGAGCTTCCCCCTGAGCTTCCTCGATGACCCCTTTTCCCTTCTTGGGCTTTATATGTTGGTCATATACTAACCCAAACAACAACGCAACCGTAATTTCAGTTCCCATGGTTTCTGTTTCATTTATCAAGTCGATTTGGTGATCTTCAAGGATTCTGGTAATAAGAGAACCCAGCCTGAGCTTGATAGTACTCCGTTGGAGTGCTCCTACCAGAAATACGGGCATGTTGAGAGGGCTGTAGGTCAGCATGTGCCAAATGAAGCACTGCTCGAAATTTGAAGCTGATGATTCTGAGTTGATTTTTGGAAAGATGAAGTTAGTGAGGAGATAGTGAGCCATCTTTTGGTTTTGACCCATACATGTACTGGGTATTTCCCCTTTGTGACTTTCTGGTTTACAGAATGATACAGTGTGGTCAAGCTTTTCTTTAGTGGTCCTAAATTCCGTTTCGGTGTTTGGAAGGTTTAGTAAGGTTGCGAGATAGGAAGGGGTAATGGTGAGCTTCTTACCTTTAACGTGAGTTACTAGATGGTCAGCATCACTTCCATCAACACAGAGGTTGGAGTAAAATTCACGTACTAACCTAGGATAGGTTCTTCCAGTAAGCGAAAAGAGTCCATCCCATTCATTTTTCGCAATCCACTCACAGAATGGTTGCTCATGTGCTATGAAGCTTGGAGAGAACCATCGACATCTGAGCACCTCATGATTATTGACACTTGGGTACACCTCAATGAAGAATTTCTCATCCGGCTGCTTGTCCTTCGTATTCTTCTTTGAAGAGGTTGCGAGGTCAGTTTTAGGGTTCTTGTTTGGAGTTTCATCATGCTAACCTTGTTGAGGAGGAGACTTAGGGTTTGCGTCGGTGTGGTCGTCGTTGTTACCACCACCAGAAGGATTTTGGGATTTCATCATGATTATGAATTCTTTGAGAGGATTTTGAGATTCAGAGAGAAAGATTTGAATGCCAAGGGTTTCGAGTGTAAAGAGTGATAAGTGGGGATACTTCCACTATTTATAGAGGTGCTAATTGATCCTATTCGTTGAACTAGCCGCTTAACCTCGAGATTATCAACCGACAGAGATTCTAGCATTTATGACACGTTCGGCGCATGGGTTTTCTCATTATTGCTTACGTTATCCTAAGTGGCTATTAATGTGTGTGCTAGCATTTAATGTTTTAAATGGGTTTTACTCAGCATTAGGAATATCAAACGTTTGTGATTCTGCGTAGTCAGTTTTACGCAGGATAGTTGTTTGTGGACTTAGTAACTCAGCTTAGGAAAATCACTCAGCATATATGTCTACTCAACATATGGTGATATTATGTCATTTTTAACTCAGCATGCAACAGTTACTAATTTATCACAAATCACTCAGCATGGTAATCACTCAACATTCAATTAAGCACATAGAATTATTGAAGAGGATTAGACATACCGATAGCTTCCCTTAATACGTTAAATTGCTCACGAGCCAAGGGCTTCGTAAAGATATCCGCAAGCTGTTCATTTGTTGATACGTAGGTCAGCTTGATCTCACCCTTGAGTACATGATCTCTGATGAAGTGATGTCTTATGCTGACATGCTTCATCCTGCTGTGTTGGATTGGATTCTTAGATAAGTCAATGGCACTATTTTTGTCACACTTGACTTCTATTGTTTCTGTTTTGACACCATAATCCTCAAACTGTTGCTTAATCCATAGGACTTGGGTCACACAGCTTCCAGCAGCAACGTACTCAGCTTCAGTGGTAGAGAGGGCTACTGATGACTGCTTCTTACTAAACCACGAAACCAGACAGCTTCCTAGGAATTGACATCCTCCTGAAGTGCTTTTTCGTTCTAGCTTATCTCGTCCATAGTCAGCATCAGTATATCCAATCAGTGTGAAGTCACTTGTATTTGGATACCATAAACCTGCATTAACTGAGCTCTGCAAATATCTGAAAATTCTTTTTATAGCTATTAAGTGAGATTCTCTGGGATCAGCTTGATATCTTGCGCAATAACATACTGAATACTGAATGTCAGGTCTACTGACAGTAAGATAAAGTAGAGAGCCTATCATACCTCGATATAACCTGCTGTCTATAGACTTACCTTTTTCGTCAGCACAAAGGACAATGTCAGTACCCATTGGGGTTGATATGGGTTTACATTCCTCCATATCCAACTTCTTTAGCATTTCTTTGGCGTACTTAGACTGACTTATGAAGATGCCATTCTTACCTTGCTTGATTTGAAGTCCAAGGAAGAAGTTGAGTTCGCCCATCATAGACATTTCGAACTCACTCTGCATCTGTTTACTAAACTCTTTGCACATAGAATCGTCAGTAGCACCAAAAATTATGTCATCCACGTAAATTTGTGCAAGTAAGGTATTTTTACCCTTTTTCTTAATGAACAAGGTTGTGTCAGCTTTGCCTCTGACATAATTCCTGATCAGCAGGAAGTTGGTCAACCTTTCATACCAAGCTCTTGGAGCTTGCTTTAGCCCATATAGGGCCTTTTTGAGTTTATAAACGTGGTTTGAAAATTTTGGATCTTCAAACCCTGGAGGCTGACTGACATATACCTCTTCGTTTATAAAGCCATTAAGAAATGCACTCTTAACATCCATTTGATATAATTTAAAGTTCATAAAACTTGCATAGGCACACAGTATACGTATAGCTTCTAACCTAGCAACGGGTGCAAAGGTTTCACCATAGTCAATGCCCTCTTGCTGACTATAGCCTTGGGCTACAAGTCGGGCTTTATTTCTGACTACGTTGCCTTGCTCATCTAATTTATTTCTAAAGACCCATTTAGTTCCTATGGTCTTTTGATTCCTCGGCTTAGGCACTAAATCACATACCTCATTTCTTGTGATTTGATCAAGCTCTTCTTGCATAGCATTGATCCAATATTCATCATGCTCAGCATCGGCAAAATTCTTTGGCTCATGCACTGAGATGAAGGCAACGTTGCTGAGATACTTCCTAAGCTGATCTCTTGTCATCAGCTTGTTGTCAGCAGCATCAAGAATAGACTTCTCCGAATGTCCTCTTGGAATTTTTATTTCTTTGGGCAATGTTGAGTTGTTTGGAACAGGTGTTTCTACAATCTCTACAGGAATAGATTGGTCAGCAAAGGTTATTTCAATTTCTTGCTTACCTTTGGTCAGCCCTTGCATTGATGACTCAGAGGCTCCATTTTGATCAGCGGAAGTTGAGCTTGGTTCATCTTCAACGAGCTGAGTTGACTTTCCTGCAGGGTCAGCTTCATCGAACTTAATATGGACAGACTCTTCTACAACATGAGTTCGTTTATTATACACCCTATACTCTTTGCTGTTAGTTGAGTACCCTAAAAAGATCGCTTCGTCAGCTTTGGCATCAAATTTTGCAAGATTATCTTTCGTGTTGAGTATAAAGCATTTACACCCAAAGGCACAAAAGTAGCCAATGTTGGGCTTTCGTCCTTTCCAAAGTTCATATAGGGTTTTCTTAAGGATAGGTCTAACTAAAGCCCTATTGAGAATGTAGCATGCTGTGTGGACAGCTTCACCCCAGAAATACTTTGGAAGCCTATTTTCACTCAACATTGTCCTAGCTATTTCGACAATTGTTCTGTTCTTCCTTTCAACAACCCCATTTTGTTGAGGTGTTCTAGGAGCAGAGAAATTGTGGTCAATACCACTGGTTTCACAGAATTCATCAAACCGTTGGTTTTTGAATTCTCCACCATTGTCACTTCTAATATGAGCTACTCTTAGGTCTTTGTCATTTTCAAGTTTCTTAATCAATGTTGTGAACATCTCAAATGTTTCATCTTTGCTACTCAGCAAGATGATCCAAGTGTACCGAGAGAAATCGTCTACAATGACTAAGGAAAATTTCTTACCTCCCAAGCTGAGTGGCTGGACAGGTCCGAAAAGATCCAAGTGTAGTAATTCTAATGGTCTCTTGGTTGAGACAATGTTTTTACTTTGAAATGACTTCTTAGTTTGTTTACCTTGCTGACAAGCATTACACAATTGATCTTTTTCAAATTTAAGTTTAGGCAATCCCTCAACTAGTTGCTTTCTAGCTAATTTGGCAAGAAGGTCCATGCTTATATGACCAAATCTTTTATGCCATAGCCAGGAGTTATCCTCGTTAGACACTAAGCATATATTTTTAGAAAACTGTTTTTCTAAACTCAACATGTATACATTGTCTACACGAGGGGCAGTTAAAATTAATTCGTTTGTTTTTCCCTCGAGTATTTGACACCGAGTATCATCAAATACAACCTTTCTGCCACTCTTGCAAAGCTGAGCTACACTCAGCAGATTGTATTTGAGACCTTTAACTAAGGAGACTGACTCAATAGTTTGGTTACCTCCGATAGTACCTGAGCCGACTATCTTACCCTTCTTATTGTCTCCAAAGCTTACACTTCCACCTCGTTTAAGCTCTAGTGTGATGAACTGAGTTTCATCACCAGTCATGTGCCTCGAACATGTGCTGTCTATATACCACAGTTTTGATTTCTCCACGCATCTTAGGCTCACCTGCATTTTAGACTATTCATCTTTAGGTACCCAATTCTTTTTGGGTCCTCGTTTGTTAGCATAACAGGTGCAAAGTCATATTTCAATTTATGACGACATACTTTTATCGTGTGGCCATTTTTACCACATAAGTCACAATGAATTACCCTTTGAGTGTGATGTTGAGTGTGGTCAGCATTATTGTGCTGAGCGTGCCAACATATCTTAGTGGTATGTCCTTTCTTTCCGCAGAAGTCACATTGGACAGTCCGCTTATTGTACCAACATACTTCTCTTGTGTGCCCCTTTTTCCCGCAACAGTCACACTGTGTGAACTGTTTATGCTGACTAGTACTTGAGTACTCAGCATGGGATTTTTTATTTGAGCCTCTTATTTGGCTCTGTAGGGTAGTGACATCCTTTTTCAGTTTCTTTGAATCTGATTAGACCTCCGAGACAAACTTATGCATAAGTTCTATGTTACTATGCAAAGTTGAGTTATCTTGGAGGAGATATCGGAGGTCACTCAGCTTGACCTCTTCAATCTCATCATACCACCTGCTGAGTGCCTTTACTTTCTTATTGCACTTTTTAGTTAGCGCATATAAATCAATCAGGGCGTTTATCATCTCATTTCTAAGAAAAATTAAGGATGTTACCTCATTATTATGTTCCTCCTGGTCAGTTTCATCAGAGAGGTCAGCTTGCTCAGAATAAGTGCAGTCAGCATCATCGGCCATGAAGCATATATTTGCTGTTTCATTTGCATCAGCTTCTGATGAGGTTGACTCATCACTATCACTCCATGTGGCTACCATAGCCTTTCTGCTGCCCTTCTTGTCTTTCTTCAGCATGGGACAGCTTGACTTGATGTGCCCAGTTTGGTGGCACTCAAAACATGTGACAGACTTTGAGCTATCCTTCTTATATTTGTTGTCACTCGGCTCAGCTTTGTATTTGTCATTTCTTCTGAATGACCTTTTGTTGTTCCTATCATTCTTCCTGAATAGCTTCTTCATTTTCCTAGTGAACATTGCCATTTCCTTATCATCGGATGAGTCAGCTTCGGTTGAGTCAGCTTTCATGACAAGTGATTTTTGTTTCTTGTCTTCTGACTTCTCTTTTGCTTCAAAGTTTTTCATAGAGATCTCATGAGTCAGCAGAGATCCGATCAGCTCGTCATATTTATATGTGGTCAAGTCTTGAGCTTCCTCTACGGCAGTTTTCTTAGCTTGCTAACTCTTTGGTAAGCTTCTCAGGATTTTCTTCACCTGCTCTTCTTCAGTGAAGTTCTTGCCAAGTCTTTTTAGCTCATTTATAATGTTGGTGAATCTAGCGTTCATTCCAGAGATGTCCTCATCGTCGTTCATCTCGAATAGCTCGTATAATCTCATATGTTGGTTCACCTTTGACTCTTTGACCTTGCTTGTACCTTCGTAGGTTACTTCAAGCTTTTTCCAAATCTCATGTGCTGACTCGCAACCTGAAATCTTATTGTATTCTGCAGCATCTAAAGCACAGTGAAGCATATTGATAGCCGAAGCGTTGTTCTGTAATTTTTTAAGGTCATCCTCTGACCACTCAGTTTCACTCTTAACAACTTTCTCATTGTTAACAGTTTTATATGGCACATATGGGCCTTGAACTATTGCAAGCCATGCACTCATGTTTGTGGCTTGAATAAAGTTCTTCATCCTATTCTTCCAAAATGTATAATTGGATCCAAAGAATAGGGGAGGCCGACTAATTGATAATCCCTCTGGGAGTATCTGTGTTGTTTGGTTCCCTAAAAGGAAACGAGTGCTGTTCTCAGCCATTTATCGGGATCAGCTCAAGATAGTTATATCTTTGAGTAGTGAGCTTAGGCTCTGATACCACTTGTTGGTCCCGTGTGATTAGTTCCAAGGGGGGGTTAGGAACTAATATAACTTTTTCCTTAATTAATCTTGCTGACTTGATAATTTGGTGAGTTTATTAACTCAGCTTTTTGGTCAGCTTGACCGATCTTAATATAAGACAGCTTTAGTCAGATGTTGACTAAGACTGTTTCACTTGTGAGTTGAAAATTGAAACGTTAGTGGTCAGCTTCCAACTCAGCACTCTAATTTACTCAGTGTCAGCTTTAAACAGTTTATATGTTGAGTAGATACAACAAACAACACATGCACATATATATATTTTAAGAGAGTTAGAAATTACTCAGTATCACTTATCCTGGTTCGACCTCTCCGCCTACGTCCAGTCCCCAGACTTCTCCGGGCTTTTGAAATCCAATACTGAGCTCTTTAAAGGTAGAGCACAAACCAGTTACAAAGCAGTTGAATATGCAAGAGTACCTTCCTCTATTCGTCTACTCAACTCCTACTAAGTGCTGCAACCCAGCACCTAGATTTCTCTACCACTGAGTATTTACAACCAAACACTCAGCACAACACTCTCAATTCTCAATTGATACAACTTGCTCTTTTTGGGATAAAGAACACTTTAGATATTACAAAACAATCAATCTAGCATTTACACAGGAATAGAAAGTTGGTGTAAGATTTCTTTCTTGTTTTTGAGTGCTTTTAACTTGTATTTTTCTCTCTTGTATATTCTGTAATTTGGCAATGATCCAAGAGGATTGCTTGTCCTTTTATAGTTGATCTTTGAGGATCAAATGATTTGAATTTGATTTGTCCGTTGAATCCAAAACGGCTCTTTTGGGGGACAAGCTTCTGGTCAGCTTCAGATGTGCAGGCCTATCATGTTTTCTGATTTCCTCAGATGTCAGGCTTGTCTTCTTCCTATAGGCTTTGTCTTCTTGCGGCAGTTTGTCTTATAGCAAAGAACAGTTGACCCATACACCTCGGAATTTGGCTTTTGTGTAATTCCAAGGCTTCTATTATTGGTGCAGACAGTTGTCGAATTTGTCTTTTAGCTAACGGATCATTCATGCTGTCCTGAAGATCAATCAGCTTCACTTCGATAGTCATTGTCTTTGATTGTCACCAATTCTCATACTGAGTTCTTTTTCACTCAGCTTCCATGGTCAGTTTCATTCTGCAAGATCTAGTTCTGAAGCAAACTTCTTTTATGCTGAGTTCCGTTCCACTCAGCTTCTTTGATCAACTTCTTTCTTGAGCTGTTGTTTTGAAGATGACTTATCTTCTCTTATGTTGAGTCGCTCTTCATTCAGCTTGTATTGTGTTCTCATGCTGACTTTGTCCTGTCTTAATCTTTATTTCCTTTTGCATTTATACTCAATATTGAACAAACGGATTAGTACAATTAAATCAAAGCACTTAAATTTAATTGTCTCTTAATCATGGTTTAAACTTAAATGATTTTGTCAAATCAAAATCTTGTGGAAAGGTGTTTCAACAGCGCATGGCTGTAATCCCGTACGCCAGCGCAATCGGTTCGATTATGTATGCTATGCTTTGCACTAGACCTGACATAGCGTTCGCGTTAAGTATAACGAGTCGTTACCAAGGTAATCCGGGAGACGAGCACTGGAATGCCGTCAAGAACATTCTTAAGTACTTGAGAAGGACTAAAGACATGTTTCTAGTGTACGGAGAAGGGGATCTGAAAATAGAAGGATTTTCAGATGCAAGTCATCTCACAGATGAGAACGATTTTAAATCCCAATCAGGATACCTGTTTATCTTGAATGGGGGCGCGGTCAGCTGGAAGAGTTCCAAGCAAGGAAGTGTAGCTTTCGCTACGACCGAGTCAGAGTATATCGCTGCTGCGGAAGCAGCAAAGGAAGCGGTTTGGATTAAGAAGTTCATTACTGAACTTGGTGTGGTGCCTGACATTGTAAATCCCATTACACTGTACTGTGATAACAATGGAGCCATTGCGCAAGCAAAGGAACCACGGTCTCATAATGCATCCAAGCATTACCTGAAGCGATACCACATTGTAAGAGAAATTGTGGCAAAAGGAGATGTGAGAATAGAAAGAGTACCTACTGAGGACAACGTTGCAGATCCGTTGACAAAGCCCTTAACCCATAAAGTACATGATCGTCATTTTAGTTCTACTGGGATAAGTTGTAGAAACAATTGGCTTTAGTCCAAGTGGGAGTATGTTGGGGTTTAGAGTCCTATAGACAATTGTTCTAGGATACAAACTTAATGTAAATGAAGTGTTCTTTATATCGTTTGTTTTAATGAGATATGGTTTCATAACTATATAAAGGCAATCCCTTTTTAGAACTAAATAAAGTCTAATAAAAGGAAATCCATAAGTTTATTTAAAGTGATTATAAAGTGTTCATACAAGCATGAAGTGAGACGAAACTTTATGACAAACTAATAAACTTAAACCCACCCCAAGTTAAGTAATATGTTTAGGATTGACATATCACTGCTGAGACTTGCATGTAACAATGTGTTCTGTCGAGACAGAAAGCTGATCTCACAAGCTTCATATATACAGATATCTGGACAGTTACATGGATCCAATGAAAAGAAGTTTATTAGGATTGGGGACCCGACTTGAGATAACAGGATGGGTAGATTCATCCTTGTCACATATTCATCTTATTGGTATTAATAGGTATAAGTAATCCTCAGACTCAAAGGAATGTTAATTGGTGATTCTGGATTACGGAATGTGATGCTTTGATCCTGTTGTAACACGATCCATAACAGAGATGACTCTGGGGTGTGAACGGAAGACGTTGGGTATCACAGAAAGTAATTGCAGGATAATTATACATTGGATTGAACATTTATCACTCCCGATAAATGGGAGATACGTCCATGGATCGCTTGTGGAAGACTTGACTCTAAATCCTTGTCAGGTGATAGTTTAAGACTTGAAATACAGATTTCACTTAACCTATCTAATTGGAGTTGACTCGGCCTGTACAAGTAAAACGAACGTCTCGCTATATGTGACTTGACATTATCCATAGTCATAAGATTCAGTTCAAGGATGTAGTTGATAAAGGATCGAATTATACTGTAACTAATACGGAAAGGTCAACGACAGAATCAACCTGTCTTCTTATAGCTCTGGGGGAATGTTTCAGATTTGCTAATCACATTTCGCGTACTCATTCCGTTATGCAAAGATTAAATATAATTCTATGAAAATTAATTTAATAGTTGCATACGGCTAGAAGCAATAAGAACCTAATGGGTCACACATAAGACTTGGAGCCCAAAAGAGAAACAGATGTTAATTAATTAATGGAAGCCCAACTGAGTCCACTAAGGCCCAGTATATAAGGGGGGTGATTTTCATGTATGAAAATACATGAATAATTTAATTTGATTTTAACAATTCTAATTAGATTATGATTGTGAATTAAATTAATAAAAGGATAAATAAGTTAGGAGTTTTAATTAGATTAAATTGCTCCTATTATTATCCTATAAGATTACTATTATTATCTTTATATTTAAGATATAATTATAGATAATAAATAAGAATTATATTCCGAATTAAATTCTTATTCAGTAACCTAATTCTTCTAAGTCAACTGACTGTACGCGGGGTGTACAACCATACACGCGGGGCGTGTATGGGAAGTTCTTGAGTCCAAAAAACCAGAGACTCACATACGCGAGGCATACTTCAGGCTACGCGTGGCGTAAAGGACCTAATTCAAGCAATAAAATCTCAGAAGCTCAACCACGCGAGGCGTACCCCAGTATACGCGGGGCGTGGTTGAGACAACAAGATCCGGATTTGGTCCACATGCAAGAGATTTCTGACGGAATGGGCAAATATGCGGGGCGTCCTCCACCATACGCGGGACGTGTCATGGGAAAACTGCAGAAATAATGTAGCTCCATACTTGTACCTTGTGAATTTACAATTTTACCCCTAGCTCGATGTGTATAAATAAGAGTGACTAGCACTCATTTAGACAGCTTTTGACATACATTTCTTGTTATAGATTAAGCTCTTGCTACATAATTTTAGATTTTGTTTTTAGACTTTACATAGCAAAACTCTATCACCTTGAGAGCTTGTTCGTTGATTCCGGCATCCCATCAAAGTTCCGTTCCATCTCCGCTCACCAAGCTCGAAAGCTTCACCTCCAAGTCCTAAGAGACGACCTTGAGTCCGGTTAGCTAGTTCCGAGGGTGGATTCTTCCCTTTTCACTTGCTAATTAGCTTGTACTCTTCCTATGTACTAGGCTTGGTTGTATTCCATATTTACATTCTCCATATTTATAATTTATGATTCATGATCTCTTTTTCTATATATGTGCTGATGTTTGTTACTTGTTTTGATACTCGTAATTGATTATTGTGTAGGGGAACGCGATTTTCGACGCCATTCGGGCTATCTTTAGGGATTCATATAGGTGTTGCCTTACCGGAAGTGACGCTCCGGAAACCGTAGGAATTGACAAGCCATGGAATTTACGGGCCCTAATTTCTGATCTCAAGCATTAGACACGCCTTGACTAGGAACCACGTAGTCTAAGTACTTCACGGGTCGGTCACACTACACGTAGTCGTCATTGCAAGAGTAAATCATTGACCGTATATCTTGGGAGTCATTGTTTGTCATATTTATAACTTATCACCATCAATATCATTTCGTAGAGTTTTTGTAATATAAATTTGTCTCACCCGTAGTTAGGAGTAGTTTGTAGTTGTTCCCCGAATCAACTCAAAGTATTCACCGCTTAGATAACGTATAAAACCGAGTCGTTTAATACTTGTAGTTATAAATCCCGTGGATTCGATACCCGGTCTTAACCGGATTATTACTTGATACGACGGGGTACACTTGCCCCTAAGTAGTAGCGTCTAGTAGAGATAGAGCATTTAGGAAGATCACATCCATAGTCGTAACGCACTTATCATAATACATATTTCTTAAGCTCTACCTAGGCGTCCGCACGCATCAAGTTTTTGGCGCCGTTGTCAGGGATTTATAATTTTTGCAATATTAGACAAAAACGTTTTATTGTTAGTCTAAGCACTATCTTTGTATAAATTGTTTATATATAATTTTTACTAACAACATTCTTTCTTGTTTATAAATTGTTCCATTTATTTATTTTATGCACACCCGATCTCGGAGTGATACTCTCATTCCTATTGATCTTGAAATTGAACGTACTCTTTGTAGGATTCGGAGAGAGAAAATGGCAAACCTCAACAATGAATCTAACCAACCCGAGGTCAACCAAAGGCCGCCGGTGCAACCCATGAATAACAACCGTAATGGTGGAGGCAATGACATGTGCTCAATGATGGAGATCTTTGCTCCGCACCGTCCTCAAAATCGCAACGGAATCATTGCCCCCACCATTCCGGCCATCACATATGAAATAAAGACTAACATGATCCAACTAATCCAACAACTTGGTCAATTCGGAGGGGAACCCCATGAAAACCCTAACGAACACCTTGATAAATTTCTTATGTGTGCCGAAACTTCTCGGCAAAACGGTGTTCCGGTTGAGGCCATCCAACTAAAGTTGTTTCCTTTCTCTTTGACAAGACAAGCGTTGGAGTGGATGCATTCGTTGGAGGCGGGATCGATCACATCTTGGGAGGAGCTTGAGAAGGAGTTCCTTTCTTACTACTTCCGCCTTCCAAAACGGTTAAGTTGAGGAACGATATCACGTCATTTAGGCAACTTGAATGCGAGGCCCTCCATTCAGCTTGGGCTAGGTTCCGGAAGTTACTCCGAAGCTGCCCCCACCATGACATCCCTAAGCATGATTTGGTAAGTACCTTCTACCATGGTTTAACTCCCACTAATCGTGCAACCGTTGATTCTGCCGCAGGTGGGGATTTGTTTCGAAAATCGGCAAGCGAGGCTTACGAGCTCATCCACGAATTAGCTAGGAAAAGTGTCCAATGGCAAGAAGATCGGCTTGCCGGACCCTCGCGATATCAAACTTTTGTCGTAGAAGACGAGGCTCCTAAGATCTCTATGATCAAAATGAATAAAAAGCTAGACGCCTTAATGGCGCAATTGAGCCTCCAGAATACAGCACATGTCCTGATGTGCTCACATTACGGTGGTGACCACCATGGTAAGGATTGTCAAGCCGGAAGCCCTTTTACCGGCGATGCCGAGAGCGTAAGTTATGTAGGGGGACAACCGAGGTATAATTCTAATTACAACTCCTTTCATAACTCGAATACTTATCACCACCGTAATAATAATAATAACAAAGGATGGAGGCCTCAACACCAACACCCAAATTTGTCTTACGGCAACAATCAAAAGGTGTTGAAGCCCCCATCCGGATTCCCTAATGAGTTCAGGGAGCAAGGTTTGGGCCAATCCCCCAATCCCAAGGAGGACAAAGTTCTCAACCTCCTAGCAATGCGCAAGACTCTACGGTAATTAATCTCCTCAAGGAGATATCTTCCCGTCTTGCTGACAATGAGGCTTTTTGCAGGGATTTGGGACATCAAGTGGCCCAATTAAGTCGCCAACAACAAGAGAGTCAACATGAGTTTCTCCCGACTAACACCGAACGAAACCCGAGACCCAAGAACCGGGAGACCGCACAAGCAATAACTCTCCGTAGTGGTAAGGGTTTGGAACCACCGGTTCCAAAGGCGACTCCAACCGCTCCAAAGATAAGTGACGAACCGGAAGTGGTAAGCAACCCCGGTTCAGATCCAAAACCCATGACTTCCTCGGATAAGAATAAGAATGTGTATGATCTAATTGGGGCTTATGTACCGAAGCTCCCTTTTCCGCAACGACTTAAAAAGGAAAAATTGGACCATCAATATGACAAGTTTTTGGAAATCTTTAAGAAACTTCACATTAACATCCCATTTGCGGAGGCATTGGAACAAATTCCCACCTATGCGAAATTTCTTAAGGAAATCCTCGCCAAAAAGAGGAAGTTAGAACATAATGAAACGGTAGCGCTTACAGAGGAATGCTCCGCGATTATAACGAATAAACTCCCACCTAAACTCAAGGATTTAGGAAGTTTTTCTATCCCATGCACAATTGGTAATGTTGAGTTTAATAGAGCTTTATGTGATTTAGGTGCTAGTATCAATCTAATGCCTTTGTCTATTTTTAGGAAGCTCGGCTTGGGAGAGCCAAAGCCTACCAATATAACGCTCCAATTGGCCGATAGATCCATTGCCCGGCCAAAAGGAGTTGTGGAGGATGTCTTAGTGAAAGTGGACAAGTTCATTTTCCCCGCCGATTTTGTGGTGCTCGACATGGCGGAAGACGAATCGGTACCGATCCTCCTAGGACGACCATTTCTTGCAACGGGTAGGACTCTCATTGATGTCCACGAAGGTAAGCTCATCCTACGGTTGCAAGACGAAGAGGTAGAGTTTAACGTGTACAACTCCATGAAATTCCCGTCTCATACCATGGAGGATTGTAACTTTTTAAATTCCGTAGACTCTATTGATCTTTTTGTTGAGGATTTTTGTGATAGGTCTTCTGCGGGAACCTCTTCGGAAATAGATGGTAATGAGCATTTGGATGAGACGCCATTGAACAAGCGTTTGAATACTCCTCCGAGATAGAACAATGTCTATTGGCAAGAAGCCGGTTCGAGGGTTTGGACCGTGATAGCAAGGCAAAACCAAAGTCATCGAGCCTCCGACTTTGGAACTTAAACCCTTGCCTCCTAATTTAAAATATGTGTTTTTACAACCTCCTAATTTCTTACCTGTTGTTATATCTTCACTTCTGACAGAGGAAATGGAGGAAGCATTGATCGCGGTGTTACAAAAACACAAAGGCGCATTTGGATAGACCATTCACGACATTAAAGGGATTAGCCCCACCATTTGCACACACCGCATCTTTATGGAGGACAAAGTCAAACCCTCCGTGCAGCCACAATGATGACTTAACCCCAACATGAAAGAGGTAGTGAAGGCCGAGGTAATCAAACTCCTCAATGCAGGTATAATCTTTCCTATCTCTGATAGTCCATGGGTTAGTCCGGTCCAATGCGTTCCTAAAAAGGGGGGCACTACGGTGATGGAAAATGATCAAGGGGAATTAATTCCCACACGAAAAATAACGGGGTGGCGAGTATGCATTGATTATAGGAAACTTAATGAAGCCACCCGAAAAGATCATTTCCCCTTGCCGTTCATTGACCAAATGTTGGAAAGAATGGCGGGACATAAATTCTTTTGTACCCTCGATGGCTTATCCGGCTACATGCAAATCCCCGTCGATCCTTCGGATCAAGAAAAGATGACATTTACTTGTCCATATGGGACATTTGCATATAGGCGGATGCCGTTTGGGCTTTGTAACGCCCCCGCCACCTTTCAACGGTGCATGACGGCTATATTCTCCGAAATGATTGAGGATTTCATGGAAGTCTTCATGGACGATTTTTCTGTTTTTGGGTCATCCTTTGAAATTTGTTTAAGCAATCTTGATAAAGTCCTCCAATGTTGCGAGGACACTAATGTTGAAACACTGTTCCACAAGATTTTGATTTGACAAAATCATCCATGATTAAGGGACAATTAAATTTAAGTGTACTAATCTGTTTGTTCAATGTTGAGTATAAACTTAAATACAAAAAGAATATAAAAAGTAAGACAGGACAAAGTCAGCATGAGAGCAAAGAATAAACTGAGTAGAATCGAACTCAGTACCAAAGAATAGAAGCCTGAAATTCAACAAAGCTATGTGGAATGGAACTCAACATCAGAAGCCCTCTCACTAATTGTCGTGCAAAACAAAACTGACTAAAAGAGAACTCAGCATAAGAGTTGACAACAAACGAAGACAACGAATGAAGTAGAGGACGAGTAAATTCTCAGGACAGCATGAGAGATCCGTTCACTAGAAGACAAGTTTTGCAAACCTTCTGCACCAATAATTGAATCCTCGAAATTACGCAATAGACACATTCCGAGATGTATGGGTCAATGGATTATTGCTAAAAGACAACTGCCACAAAAAGACAACGTCTGTAGGAACAAGACAAGCCTGACGCCTGAAGAATTCAGAGGATAGGATTGGCCTGCAATATCTGAAGCTGACCAGAATCTGTCTCCCAAAAGAGCCGTTTTGGAATTAACGGCTAAATCATTTCAAATGATCCTTCTCCAGGTCTTCATCTATATAAAGACAATCAAACTCCTTGGATCATTGCTGAAGTACAAAAAGAAAAATACAAGAGAGAAAATACAAGTTCAAAGCACTCAAAAACAAGAAAGAGATCTTACACCCATTTTCTATTCTTGTGTAAATGCTAGATTAATTGTCTGTAATCATCTAAGGTGTTCTTCTTTTGAAAGAGAACAAACTGTATCAATTGAGATATTGAGAGTGTTGTGCTGAGTGTTTGGTTGTAAACATTCAGTGGTAGAGAAATCTAAGTACCGGGTTGTGGTGCTTAGTAGGAGTTGAGTAGAAGAATAGAGGACGGTACTCTTGCATATTCAACTGCCTTGTAAACGGTTTGTGCTCTACCTTTAAAGAGCTCAGTATTGGATTCCAAAAGCCCGGAGGGATTCTGGGGACTGGACGTAGGCAGAGAGGCCGAACCAGGATAAGTGATACTGAGTAATTTCTAACTCTCTCTCTATATATATGTGCTTGTGTTGTCTGTCATATTTACTCAGCATATAAACTGTTAAACGCTGACTCTGAGTAAATAGGAAGTGCTGAGGTGGAAACTGACCACGCAAGTGTCAATTCCCATCTCTCAAAGTAAAACAGTCTTAGTCAGCATCTGACTAAAGCTGTCTTACGCTAAGCTCGCCCAAGCTGACCAAAGCTGAGTTGATCAACTTATTGAAATAACTAAGTCAGCAAGATTAATTAGCGAAAAAGTTATATTAGTTCCTAACCCCCCCTTGGAACTAATCACACGGGACCAACAAGTGGTATCAGAGCCTAAGCTCACTACTCAAAGATATAACTATCTTGAGCGGATCCCCATAAATGGCTGAGAACAGCACTCGTTTCCTTCCAGAGAACCAAACAACACAAATACTCCCTGAGGGATTATCTATTAGTCGGGCTCCCCTATTCTTTGGATCCAACTATACATTCTGGAAGAATAAGATGAAGAACTTTATTCAAGCTACAAACATGAGTGCATGGCTTGCAATAGTTCAAGGCCCATACGTACCATCTAAAATTGTTGACAATGAGAAAGTTGTTAAGAGTGAAACTGAGTGGTCAGAAGATGACCTTAGAAAACTTCAAAATAATGTTTCGGCTATCAATATGCTTCATTGTGCTTTAGATGCTACAGAATACAATAAAATATCAGGTTGTGAGTCAACACAGGAGATATGGAAAAAGCTCGAGGTGACCTACGAAGGTACAAGCAAGGTCAAAGAGTCAAAGGTGAATCAACACATGAGATTGTATGAGCTGTTCGAGATGAACGACAACGAGGACATCTCCAGCATGAATGCTAGATTCACTAATATTATAAATGAACTAAAAAGACTCGGCAAGAACTTCACCGAAGAAGAACAAGTGAAGAAAATCTTGAGAAGCCTACCTAAGAGCTGACAAGCTAAGAAAACTGCAGTAGAAGAAGCTCAGGACCTGACTACATATAAGTATGACGAGCTAATCGGATCCCTGCTGAATCATGAGATCTCAATGCAAAACTTTGAAGCAAAAGAGAAAGAAAAGTCAGAAGACAAGAAACAAAAGTCACTTGTCATGAAAGCTGACTCTACCGAAGCTGACTCATCAGACGATGAGGAAATGGCCATTTTTACACGCAAAATGAAGAAGCTGTTTAGGAAGAATGAAAGGAACAGCAGAAGGCCATTCAGAAAAAATGACAGATACAAAGCTGAGTCCAGTGACAAATACAAGAAGGATGGCTCCAAGTCTGTCACCTGTTTTGAGTGCCAACAAACTGGGCACATCAAGTCAAGCTTCCCAAACCTCAAAAGAGATAAGAAGGGAAACAAGAAAGCAATGGTAGCAACATGGAGTGACAGTGATGAGTCAACATCATCCGAAGCCAATGCAAGTGAAACGGCAAACATATGCTTCATGGCCGATGATGCTGATCACTCTCAATCTGAGCAAGCCGACCTCTCTGATGAAACTGACCAGGAGGTACACAAAAATAAGGTAACACCCTTACTCTTGTTTAGAAATGAGATGGTCAATGCCCTGAGTGATTTATATAAGCTAACTAAAAAATGTAACAAGAAAATAAAATCACTCAGCAGGCGATGTGACGAGATTGAAGAGGTCAAGCTGAGTGACCTCCGATATCTCCTCCAAGACAACTCAGACTTACATAGCAACATGCAAATAATGCATAAGTTTGTCACGGAGGTCCAATCTGAGTCAAAGAAACTAAGAAAGGACGTTACAACCTTACAGAGTCAAGTAAAAGGCCCAAATAGAAATAAACCCCATGCTGAGTACGCAAGTACTAATTAGCATAAACAGTTCACTCAGTGTGACTGTTGTGGAAAAAGGGAGCACGCAAAAGATGTGTGTTGGTTCAACAAGCGGATTGTTCAATGTGACTTCTGTGGAAGAAAAGGACATACCACTAAGGTATGTTGGCACGCTCAGCAAAACAATGCTGACCACACTCAGCATCACCCTCAAAGGGTAATTTATTGTGACTTCTGTGGAAAAAATGACCACACTATAAAAGTATGCCGTCACAAATTAAAATATGACTTTGCACCTGTTTATACTAACAAGAAAAGACCCAAAAATAATTGGGTACCTAAAGATGAATAGTTTAAAATGCAGGTTAGCTTGACATGCGTGGAGAAGTCAAAACTTTGGTACATAGACAGCGCATGCTCAAGGCACATGACAGGTGATGAAACACAATTCATCACACTAGAGCTTAAACGAGGTGGTAGTGTAAGCTTTGGGGACAATAAGAAGGGTAAGATAGTCGGCTCAGGTACTATCGGAGGTAACCCAACTATTGAGTCAGTCTCCTTAGTTAAAGGTCTCAAATACAATCTGCTAAGTGTAGCTCAGCTATGCACAAGCGGCAGAAAGGTTGTATTTGATGATACTAAGTGTCAAATACTCGAGGGAAATACAAATGAATTGATTTTAACTGCCCCTCGTGTAGACAATGTATACATGCTGAGTTTAGAAAAACAGTTTTCCAAAAACATATGCTTAGTGTCTAAAGAGGATAACTCCTGACTATGGCATAGAAGACTTGGTCATGTAAGCATGGACCTTCTTGCCAAATTAGCTAGAAAGCAACTAGTTGAGGGATTGCCCAAACTTAAATTTGAAAAAGATCAATTGTGTAAAGCTTGTCAGCAAGGCAAACAAACTAAGAAGTCATTTCAAAGTAAAAACATCGTCTCAACCAAGAGACCATTGGAATTACTACACTTGGATCTTTTCGGACCTATCCAGCCACTCAGCTTGGGAGGTAAGAAATTTTCCCTGGTCATTGTAGACGATTTCTCTCGGTACACTTGGATCATCTTGCTGAGTAGCAAGGATGAAACATTTGAGATGTTTACCACATTAATCAAAAAGCTTGAAATTGACAAAGACCTAATAGTAGCTCATATTAGAAGCGACAATGGTGGAGAATTCAAAAACCAACAGTTTGATGAATTCTGTGAAACCAGTGGCATTGACCACAATTTCTCTACTCCTAGAACACCTCAACAGAATGGGGTTGTTGAAAGGAAGAAAAGAACAATTGTCGAAATTGCTAGAACCATGCTGAGTGAAAATAGGCTTCCAAAGTATTTCTGGGGTGAAGCTGTCCACACAACATGCTATATTCTCAATAGGGCTTTAGTTAGACCTATTCTTAAGAAAACTCCATATGAACTTTGGAAAGGACGAAAGCCCAACATTGGCTACTTTCGTGCCGTTGGGTGTAAGTGTTTTATACTCAATACAAAGGATAACCTTGCAAAATTTGATGCTAAAGCTGACGAAGCGATCTTTTTAGGGTACTCAACAAACAGCAAAGCATATAGAGTGTATAATAAAAGAACTCAAATAGTAGAAGAGTCTGTTCACATTGAGTTCGACGAAGCTGACCCTGCAGGGAAGTCAACCCAGCTCGAAGAAGAAGAACCAAGCTCAGCTTCCGCTGACCAAAATGGTGCTCCTGAGTCATCAGTACAAGGGCTGACCAAAGGTAAACAAGAAGTTGAAATTACCTTTGCTGACCAATCTACTTCTGCAGAAATTGTAGAAACACCTGTTCCAAATAACTTAGCGTTGCCCAAAGAAATAAGAATTCCACGAGGACATTCAGAAAAATCCATTCTGGATGCTGCTGAAAACAAGGTAATGATAAGAGATCAGCTTCGGAAGTATCTAAGCAATGTGGCTTTTGTATCAGTACATGAACCAAAGAACTTTGCTGATGCTGAGCATGATGAATACTGGATCAATGCTATGCAAGAAGAGCTCGACCAATTCACAAGAAATGAGGTATGGGATTTAGTACCTAAGCCTAGGAATCAAAAGTCCATAGGAACTAAGTGGGTCTTTAGAAACAAACTAGATGAGCATGGAAATGTAGTCAGAAACAAGGCTCGACTTGTAGCTCAAGGCTATAGTCAGCAAGAGGGTATTGACTACGGTGAAACCTTTGCACCAGTGGCTAGGCTAGAAGCTATACGTATATTGTGTGCCTATGCTAGTTTTATGAACTTTAAATTATATCAAATGGATGTTAAAAGTGCATTTCTTAATGGCTTTATAAACGAAGAGGTATATGTTAACCAACCTCCTGGGTTTGAAGATCCAAAATTTCCAAACCACGTTTATAAACTCAAGAAGGCCCTGTATGGCCTTAAGCAAGCTCCAAGAGCTTGGTATGAGAGGTTGACCAACTTCCTGCTGACCAGGAACTATGTCAGAGGAAAAGCTGACACAACCTTGTTCATTAAGAAAAAGAGGAAACATATCCTACTTGCACAAATCTATGTAGATGATATAATATTTGGTGCTACTGATGAATCTTTGTGTAAAGAATTTAGCAAACAAATGCAAACTGAGTTCGAGATGTCCATGATGGGTGAACTCAACTTCTTCCTTGGACTTCAAATTAAGCAAGGTAAGAATGGCATCTTCATAAGTCAGTCCAAGTACACCAAAGAGATGTTAAAGAAGTTCGATATGGAAGATTGCAAACCCATATCAACCCCTATGGGTACTGATACTGTCCTATGCAAAGATGAGAAAAGTAAGTCAATAGATAGTAAACTTTATCGAGGTATGATAGGCTCCTTACTTTATCTCACGGCTAGTAGACCTGATATACAGTACTCAGTATGTTATTGTGCAAGATATCAAGCTGACCCTATGGAATCTCACCTAATTGCTGTAAAAAGAATTTTTAGATATTTGAAGAGCTCAGTTGATGCAGGTTTATGGTATCCAACCTCAAATGACTTCACACTCATTAGATATACTGATGCTGACTATGGACGAGATAAACTAGAACGTAAAAGTACTTCAGGAGGATGTCATTTCCTTGGAAGTTGTCTAGTATCTTGGTTCAACAAGAAGCAATCATCCGTAGCCCTGTCCACAACTGAAGCTGAGTACGTAGTTGCTGGAAGTTGTGTTGCCCAAGTCCTATGGATAAAGCAACAACTTGAGGATTATGGAGTAAAAACAGAAACAATAGAGATCAAATGTGACAACAAGAGTGCCATTGATCTATCCAAGAACCCAACCCAACACAGCAGGATGAAGCATGTCAGCATAAGGCATCACTTCATCAGAGATCACGTACTAAAGGGAGAGATCAAGCTGATCTACGTACCAACAGATGAACAGCTTGCAGATATCTTCACCAAGCCATTGGCTCGTGAACAATTCAACATACTAAGGGAAGCTATCGGTATGTCTAATCCCCTTCAATAATTCTATGTGAAAAATTGAATGTTGAGTGATTGCCATACTGAGTGAATTCACATGAGTAAAATGTAGAAAATCACTTCATGCTGAGTTAATATACATGTTGAGTGATTATTCTGAGTAGATATACAAACTGTGTGATTATCCTATGCTGAGTTACCAAGAGATAAGAAATTCATCTACGTAGAACTAGGCACTTAGTATCACAGACGCTTCACACTCTAGTAAAACTAAATTAAACCCACTTGCACCATTAAAAGCTAACACGTGTAATAAATAGCACCTGGGATAACGTAAGCAATAATTGCAAAACCCATGCGCCGAACGTGTCATAAGTGACAGAATCTCTGTCGGTTGAATATCCCAAGGGAAAAATGGCTAGTCCAACGAATGGGATCGATTTAAAATCTCTATAAAAGGTGGAAGATTTCCCACTTAATCATCTTTACGCTTGAATCCTTTGGCATTCCAAATCTTTCTCTCTCTCTGAATTTCAAAAAAACCCTCGAAAATCTCTGAGAAGAAAAATGTCGAACCCTCAGAATGTCTCCGGTGGTGATTCCGGCAAACATCACACCGATGAAAATCCAAAATCTCCTCAGCCTAACCAAATTCCAAACAAAAACCCTCAAGCTGACCCAGCAAGCTCTTCAAAGAAGCCCAAGGAAAGGAACATGGTCAAGGTCCACAAGAAAGTTAACAATCTGGAAGTTCTGAAATGCAAATGGTTCTCTTCCAACTTCATCACCACTGAAAAACCCTTTTGTGAGTGGATTGAGAAGAATGAATGGGTAGGACTCTTCTCTCTCCCTGGGAAAACCTATCCTAGGTTAGTTAGGGAATTTTATTCCAATCTTCATGTTGACAAAGAAGATGCTGACTACTTAGAAACTTCCGTCAAGGGCCACAAGATTACAATCACCCCATCTTACCTAGCAACCTTACTCAACCTGCCAGAAGAAGGGAAAGAGTTCAGGACAACCAAAGAAACGCTTGACCATGTTAAAGGATTCTGCAAACCAGAAAATCACAAAGGAGAGATACCCAGCACCTGTATGGGGCAAAATCAGAAGATGGCTCATTACATATTGACCAACTTCATCTTCCCAAAACTCAACTCATTATCATCGGCCTCCAATTTCGAGCAGTGCTTCATATGGCACATGCTAACCTACAACCCACTCAACATGCCGGTATTTCCAGTCGGAGCATTTCAACGAGGAGGTAAGAAACTCAGACTGGGCTCCCTAATCACTAAAATCCTCGAAGACCAGAAAATAGAAACGATCAATGAAACTCAGAGTTTGGGAAATGAAATTACAACGACTCTGCTGTTAGGGTTAAAATTCAATCAGCCTCTGAAGGGGACTGAAGATGTTGAGGAAGATGAAGAAAATGATGCTGAACAGGAAGTGGAACCAAAGAAAGGAAAGCAAGTTGTTGATGAGTCTACTGTGCCAACAAAGACAACGAAGAAGAGAAAATCACTTGAAACGTGCTCAAAGGATATTGCTGTTGTCCCAAGGAAGACACGAGCTGTCTCTAAAGGAAAGAAAGTTGATGCTGACCAAACACCTCGGTCAGCAAAGAAACAAAAAGGGCAAGATGAGCCCGAAGAAGAAAGTGAAGAAACTCCAGAACAACCTCTGCAGAAGAAAAGAAGAAACTCTGCATTGCAAATTGTTGAAGCTAACCCCCTTGACTGGGTTGTCCCTCCAAAGTCACACTTCGTCAAAAGTCTCGGAATTGATCTTGAGCAAACCCCTATTGAGCAAGAAGAGGAAGAACAGTTGAATGATGATGCTCAGCCTGATATTGAGGAAGAAGAGCATGCTGAGCAAACACAGACTGAAGATAATGCTGAGCAAGAGGAGAATCCACCTATGGCACTTCAAACAGTGGATGTTGAGCTCCCTGAACGTGACATTGCCGAAGATGAGGACAATGCTGAGATCAGAGACAACTCCTCCTCTGACTCAAGTGAGGATATTCAAGCTGACCCTTCACCCCCTCAAGCTAAGACATTCAAAAGGCTAAAGAAGAAAGCCTACAGAGCACTTGTCATTGATCTATTAGGAGATTCTCCACTTCGGGACCCAATTTCTGATCTGTCTGACATCAAGTTCAGATATTTTTCTACCGACACTGTGTCTCCTCCTACGGAACCTGTGGAAAATCAAGCCTCTGTTACTCGTATTGAGGAACAAGCCAAGACTCTGGAAAATCCAAATTCTGCCGAGCAAGAGCTCGAAGTCCAAGATGGTCAAGCTGGGGAGCAATCTATGGAACAACCTGCTCAACTCCCACATCATGTTGAGCAGGCCAACATCTCTGTAAGTCCTTCACCACCAACTCCAAATACCCAAGATGTTGAACATTCAGCTCCTCGTACTAAGCTACCACAAGGCCCAACTATTGACCAACCAAATCAATCTGATAAGCAGCCAACTCCACCACCATCAAGTTCAACTTCAATTCCTGCTTCTGAGTCAAATCCTGCTGGCACATTGGCCTATCTAAGTGCTACTGAGTCTGGACGCAGAATCATTGCCTTTGCTCAGTCTCTACTTCAGGATTTGAATCCTATGCCTATGGATGCTGCTGGATCTGCAAATCTTGAGTCCTCCCAAATTACATCCGTCACTCCACTTCTGCATGAAATTTGGAGCCTCAAAGATCTCATCAGTGTTATGAGCACGGTACAGACGAAGCAACCCAAGCAAGACCAAATTACAAAGATCATTGAACTATTGCCCATGATGGTCAACCACATGAATGCACTTGAAGGCAAAGTCCAGAGTCACTTTGACGTAAATCCAGGGTATGCTACTTCTACTGAGCTTAAAGACTACTTTGGTAAGCTAACCACGGACCTGGCCAACATTGGATCTACGGGTCATCCTGAGTATGCCACTTCTGCGAAGCTGAACCATCACTTCTCAAAGTTGACGTCTGATCTGAACTACACACGTGAATTAATTTCCTCCACTTCTCAGTGTACCATTGATCAACTGAGTGAAGCTGTGCACCTCCTCAATGTCAATAAGGACCAGATGGATATTGACCCCGTCAATACTGATGCATTTCTGAACTTTGTGCAAGACATCCATGATCAACGAAAATTCTTTGACTCAGCTGTACTCAAAATGTACCACCAATCATATGCCCAGCTCACTGAGTCCGTCTCCTGGATCAGCAAGTCTCATGAGTATCTCATTAGCATACTGAGTAGCTCCCTACGAGTTCCTAGAACCATTCAAGATGATGGTGTTCCCATTATAAATGGCCTAAGAGAGAGTACAAAGAAGTTGACGCGTTATTCAAAGGCCCTGTCTACTGCTGCTAGAAATGATACCTTCATTCCTCCTCCACCCGATATTGGCAAAACGGGGGAGAACAGACAAAATGGAACTCAGCGAACTCAGCACGCAGGTGGTGCATCTGGAAGCAAAGACAAGGGAAAAGCCAAGTTTCAAGCTGGGGAGCCTACCTTAAGGAAGAAAAAGTAGTTTAATCATACTTCAGGACTAAGCATGTATTTTGTGCTTAATACTTTTTGTTGTTTTTGTTTTTTTTTTGTGTTCACCTTGATGTTGTTAAGCTATGGTAAGTACCATTCTATCCAAACTCTCTAAATACCATGTGCTAAAAACTGATAAATCAAAATTGAACAAACAAGTAAAAGTAAAACATACTCAGTATACGTTAAAACACCAAAACAATATGTGCATCAAACTGAGTATTTAACCATTTCTAAAAAACTGACCTAGATTAGATCTTGGAAGGTCTAGAATTAAACTAGGACAATTGATGCAACCCTTACGGGGGAGCAAATTCAGAAATATGAAAAATAATTCAATCATGGGGAATTTTAAAACTGAGTTCCATAATTATGTATTTTGCCAACATCAAAATGGGGGAGTTTGTTGAAACACTGTTCCACAAGATTTTGATTTGACAAAATCATCCATGATTAAGGGACAATTAAATTTAAGTGTACTAATCTGTTTGTTCAATGTTGAGTATAAACTTAAATACAAAAAGAATATAAAAAGTAAGACAGGACAAAGTCAGCATGAGAGCAAAGAATAAACTGAGTAGAATCGAACTCAGTACCAAAGAATAGAAGCCTGAAATTCAACAAAGCTAAGTGGAATGGAACTCAACATCAGAAGCCATCTCACTAATTGTCGTGCAAAACAAAACTGACTAAAAGAGAACTCAGCATAAGAGTTGACAACAAACGAAGACAACGAATGAAGTAGAGGATGAGCAAATTCTCAGGACAGCATGAGAGATCCATTCACTAGAAGACAAGTTTTGCAAACCTTTTGCACCAATAATTGAATCCTCGGAATTACGCAATAGACACATTCCGAGATGTATGGGTCAATGGATTATTGCTAAAAGACAACTGCCACAAAAAGACAACGTCTGTAGGAACAAGACAAGCCTAATGCCTGAAGAATTCAGAGGATAGGATTGGCCTGCAATATCTGAAGCTGACCAGAATCTGTCTCCCAAAAGAGCCGTTTTGGAATTAACGGCTAAATCATTTCAAATGATCCTTCTCCAGGTCTTCATCTATATAAAGACAATCAAACTCCTTGGATCATTGCTAAAGTACAAAAAGAAAAATACAAGAGAGAAAATACAAGTTCAAAGCACTCAAAAACAAGAAAGAGATCTTACACCCATTTTCTATTCCTGTGTAAATGCTAGATTAATTGTCTGTAATCATCTAAGGTGTTCTTCTTTTGAAAGAGAACAAACTGTATCAATTGAGATATTGAGAGTGTTGTGTTGAGTGTTTGGTTGTAAACATTCAGTGGTAGAGAAATCTAAGTACCGGGTTGTGGTGCTTAGTAGGAGTTGAGTAGAAGAATAGAGGACGGTACTCTTGCATATTCAACTGCCTTGTAAACGGTTTGTGCTCTACCTTTAAAGAGTTCAGTATTGGATTCCAAAAGCCCGGAGGGATTCTGGCGACTGGACGTAGGCAGAGAGGCCAAACCAGGATAAGTGATACTTGTTGAAACACCTTTCCACAAGATTTTGATTTGACAAAATCATCCATGATTAAGAGGCAATTAAATTTAAATGCTTTGATTTAATTGTACTAATGTGTTTGTTCAATATTGAGTGCAAAAATATATATAAAGTAAAGACAGGACAAAAGTCAGCACAAGCAAAGTTGAGTAGAACTGAACTCAGCATGACAGAATGTAAGCGGAGTGGAGTAGAACTTAGAAGCAAAACGAAGCTGACTAAAGTTAAAGATTTCTTCAGAAGCGGTTACACAGAGCGGAGCTGACCAAGAATGAACTCAGCTTAGAAGTTGAACATCCGAAGATTACGAAGAAAGCTGAATGACTGTCAGGACAGCATGAAGGATCCGTTCACTAAAGGACAAAGTCTGCAAATCTTCTGCACCAATAATTGGAACCTCGAAGACACATAAAAGACTAATTCCAAGAGTCATGGGTCATTAGATTATTGGTAAAAGACAACTGGCACAAACAGACAAGCCAGACGCAAGAAGACAAATCTGACGCCTGAAGAAAACAGAGAAAGGGAATGGCGGAGCAGTCTGAAGCTGGCCAGAAATTGTTCCCCAAAAGAGCCGTTTTGGTGTTAACGGTAACAACAATTCAAGATCCAAATCTGCATTTTCCTTCTATAAAAGGACAATGAAGAACCTTGGTTTAGCACTGAAGCATCAAGAGAAAAATACAAAGAGAGAAAATCTTGAAAGCACTCAAATACAAAAAGATCTTACACCAACTTTTCATTCTCTGTGTAAATGCTAGATTGATTGTTGTATAATCATCTAAAGTGTTCTTTAGCATAAAAAGAACAAGTTTGTGATCAATAGGAATATTGAGAGTGTTAAGCTGAGTGCTTGGTTGTAAGCATTCAGTGGTAGAGAAATCTAGGTGCTGGGTTGTAGCACTTAGTAGGAGTTGAGTAGACGAATAGAGGAAGGTACTCTTGCATATTCAACTACCTTGTAATTGGTTTGTGCTCTACTGTTAAAGAGCTCAGTATTGGATTCAAAAAGCCCGAAGGACTCTGGGGACTGGACGTAGGCAGAGAGGCCGAACCAGGATAAGTGATACTGAGTAATCTCTGAACTCTCTCTTATATTGTATGTGTTGTTTGCTATATTTACTCAGCATATAAATTGCCTAAGCTGACCTTGAGAAAATAAGTGGTGCTGAGTTAGAAGCTGGCCTCCAAGAGTGTCAATTCTCAACTCACAAGAAAACAACTTTAGTCAACATCTGACTAAAGCTGTCTTCAAACATATCTCACCAAGCTGACCAAAAGCCGAGTTAATAAACTCTCAAAATTACTTTCAGTCAGCTTAATTAAAACGCGAAAAAGTTATATTAGTTCCTAACCCCCCCTTGGAACTAATTACCAGGGACCAACAATACTGTGTAATTTCTAACTCTCTATATATATATATGTGCTTGTGTTGTCTGTCATATTTACTCAGCATATAAACTGTTAAACGCTGACTCTGAGTAAATAGGAAGTGCTGAGGTGGAAACTGACCACGCAAGTGTCAATTCCCATCTCTCAAAGTAAAACAGTCTTAGTCAGCATCTGACTAAAGCTGTCTTACGCTAAGCTCGCCCAAGCTGACCAAAGCTGAGTTGATCAACTTATTGAAATAACTAAGTCAGCAAGATTAATTAGCGAAAAAGTTATATTAGTTCCTAACCCCCCATTGGAACTAATCACACGGGACCAACAACTAACCTAGCTCTTAGTTGGGAAAAGTGTCAATTTATGGTTCAAGATTGTATCGCTTTAGGACACAAGGTGTCCGGGGAGGGAATCGCGGTCGATCCAGCCAAGATTGAGGTGATTGAGAAATTTCCTCCTCTAATCAATGTTAAAGGGATTCAGAGCTTCTTAGGTCATGCGGGGTTTTATAGGCGATTCATTAAAGATTTCTCTAAAATAGCAACCCCCTTGACCCAACTCCTCTTAAAGGATGCAAAATTTAGTTTTTCATCCGAGTGTTTGCTTGCATTTAACACGCTAAAGGAAAAACTAATTAATGCACCCATTATGGTGAAACCCGATTGGAGTCTTCCCTTTAAACTTATGTGTGATGCGAGTGATTTGGCTGTAGGTGCTTGTTTGGGCCAACGGGTGGATAAAATTTTCCGCCCCATTTTTTATGCGAGCAAAATGCTCAATGAAGCCCAACAAAACTATTCCATTACGGAAAAAGAGATGCTTGCTGTAGTTTTTGCTTTCGATAAGTTTAGATCATACTTTGTGTTATCCAAAATTATCGTATACACTGACCACGCAGCTCTCAAGTACCTAATGACTAAGCAGATGCCAAACCACGGTTGATACGGTGGATTCTACTCCTACAAGAATTCGACATCGAAATCAGAGATAAAAAAGGAGTGGAGAATGTCATGGCCGACCATCTTTCCCGATTACAAAGCGAGCAAGACAAATCTCTGGAAATTGTGGAAATCAAAGAGACCTTTCCCGATGAAACACTCTACGCGGTAATACCTCTACCTTGGTATGTCGACATGGCAAACTACAAGGCCGGTAATATTCTTCCCCCGCACCTTACCTACGAGCAACGTAAGAAGTTCGTTCACGACGCTAAGAACTATTTTTGGGAAGAACCCTACTTATTTAAATCTTGTGCTGATAATATCATTCGTAGGTGCATACCGGAAGAAGAGGTAAATCATGTGTTGCGCATGTGTCACACCCAAGAGCCGAGGGGCCACTTCGGCCTAAGTCGGACTATGGCAAAGGTTCTACAATGTGGCTTTTATTGGCCTACCTTGTCCAAGGATTCCCAAGACTTCGTCAAATCATGTGATGCTTGTCAACGGAGCGGGAACATCTCCCGTAAACATGAAATGCTCCAACAAGGGATCCTAGTTTGTGAACTTTTTGATGTTTGGGGGATAGAATTTATGGGACCTTTCCCTAAGTCTCATAACAACTCCTACATTCTCGTGGCGGTTGACTATGTCTCCAAATGGGTGGAGGCCATTGCCTTACCCTCAAACGACTCTAAGGTGGTAGGGAAATTTATAAAGAAAAACATCTTTACTCGGTTTGGAACCCCTCGAGCTATCATTAGCGACGGAGGTTCCCATTTTTGCAATCGCCAATTCGACCAACTCTTACATAAATATGGGGTTGCACACCGAGTCTCCATGCCCTACCATCCGCAAACTAGCGGACAGGTCGAGGTTTCTAACCGCGAAGTAAAACGTATCTTGGAAAAAACGGTTAGTTCCTCTAGGAAAGACTGGAGCCTAAAGCTCGATGACGCTCTTTGGGCCTACCGCACGACGTTTAAAATGCCTATCAGGATGTCTCCTTATCGTGTAGTTTTCGGGAAATCGTGTCATTTACCGGTGGAATTGGAACATAAAGCCTATTGGGCTCTGAAATTTTTAAATTTTGATGTGCAAGCCACGAGGGACCAACGTCTCCTCCAACTCAATACCCTTGATGAACTTCGTCTCGGTTCATACGAAAATGCCAAGATTTACAAAGAACGTACGAAGAAATGGCATGATAAGCACGTAAAAATCAGGGAATTCAGCAAGGGGGACCAAGTCCTCCTATATAATTCTCGCCTCTGCTTGTTCCCAGGAAAATAAAAAAGTCTGTGGTCGGGACCGTACACCGTTATTAACGCCCACTCGTCCGGAGCGCTCAACATCCAAGGTTCCGACAACACAACCCACCGGGTGAACGACCACCATCTGAAAATATACTACGGAGGCACTCTTCCACAACACGGTGAAGCCACATTCCTCCAACTCTAAACGTAGCCTCGGTTTGCATTCCTCAAACCCTTTGTATATATATATCATATCCGTTTGTTCTTTTCTTCGTAGGCATTGTCTCTTTTTCCTTTCGATCTTAAATTAAAATCAACGAAAAAAAACAAATCCCTTGCTAATCCAAATTGCGTACGTGGGGCGTACACACTATCACGCCCCGCGCAGCCGAGTCTCTGACATTGTTTTGACAATTCACGCGAAGCGTATGCACCAGTGCGCCCCGCGTAGCCAAGTTTTTGATCTTTTTAAAGTTCAAACGAATGGCCACGCGGGGCGCCCCTCTACGTGCGCCCCGCGTATCTGAGTCTCTGGCTAAAATAAACTTAAAACGCACCTCCTACGCGGGGCGCCCTCCTGGGCACGCCACCCGTAGGACCTGACCTTAAGGGTCCTTTTTAAATTCTATCTTTATTTTTGTTTTTGTCTTTCTTTTCTTTTTGCAACGTCCTTGGAATAGACATCATTTTAATAACGCGGAGGGCCGTGCAACCCCGCACTCACCGTTTGTTTTGCACTAACAAAAACAAAAATAAAAATCAAATAAACAACAAAATAATTAAACTAATTTATTGATTCTTAAATTTTTCCGACACACTACCTCCCTCGGAAATTAACTAAAAATTTCGTTATTTGTCCTTAAATAAAAAGACGTTAACACAAAGGATCGGTTTGATTAAGAAATTTTAGTCTTGATTCTGAAATTATAGAATTTATGCAAAGCCTAGGTTCGTACCAAACAAAAACATTGAGTTCTAACCCACATGTCATCTCTATAATGAAATTTAAAAAGACAATAAAAACGGGATAGTTGAAAATTTGACGAGAGCTTGAACGTACACAATTTAACCCGAAATATTTTGTGAAATATTTTTGAGCCTAAAATAGTTCGTACGAGAACTCTATTTCTTTCACAATTTTTCGAGAGCTTTGACTTTACTCAAGTCATAGAGTTTGCACCTAATGTCGGGTTAAGTACACCTATTTTCGTAAAAAATGGCAATAGATGAGCTGATCGGATCCTTGCTGACCCATGAAATCTCTATAAAAAACTTTGAAGCCAAAGAGAAAGAAAAATCAGAAGATAAGAAACAAAAGTCACTTGTCATGAAAGCTGACTCGACTGAAGCTGAGTCAACTGATTATGAGGAAATAGCCATGTTCACCAGAAAAATGAAGAAGCTGTTCAGAAGGAATGATAGAAACGGCAAAAGGTCATTTAGAAGAAATGACAAGTATAAAGCCGAGTCAAGTGACAAGTACAAGAAGGACAGCTCGAAGTCTGTCACATGCGTTGAGTGTCATCAAACTGGGCACATCAAGTCAAGCTGTCCCAACCTCAAAAAGGAGAAGAAGGGAAGCAAAAAGGCTATGGTAGCCACATGGAGTGACAGTGATGTGTCAACATCATCCGAAGCTGAGCAAAATGAAACAGCCAACATATGTTTCATGGCAGATGATGGAGCTGACCAATCCCAATCTGAGCAAGCTGACCTCTCTGAAGATTCCGAGCAGGAGGAAAACAACAATGAGGTAACATCCTTACTTTTGCTTAGAAATGAAATGATAAATGCCCTGAGTGACTTATATACACTAACTAAGAAGTGTAACAAAAAGATTAAGGCACTCAGCAGGCGCTGTGATGAGATTGAAGAGGTCAAACTGAGTGACCTCTGATATCTTCTCCAGGACAACTCTGACCTGCATACCAACATGCAAATCTTACATAAGTTTGTCACGGAGGTTCAATCTGAGTCAAGGAAACTTAGAAAGGATATCACAATGTTACAGAGTCAAGGGAAAGGCTCAAATAGAAATAAACCCCATGCTGAGTACGCAAATACTAATCAGCGTAAGCAATTCACTCAATGTGAGTGTTGTGGAAAAAGGGGGCACACAAAGGATGTGTGTTGGCATAACAAGCGGATTGTCTAATGTGACTTCTGCGGAAGAAAAGGGCATACCACAAAAGTATGTTGGCATGCCCAACACAATAATGTTGACCATACTCAGTTCAACCCACAAAGGGTACCTTTTTGTGATTTCTGTGGTAAGCCAGGCCACACCATAAAAGTATGCCGTCACAAGTTAAAATATGATTTTGCACCTGTTTATACTAACAAGAGAGGACCCAAAAGGAATTGGGTACCTAAAAATGAATAGTTTAAACTGCAGGTCAGCTTGACATGCGTGGAGAAGTCAAAACTATGGTATATAAACAGCGCATGCTCAAGGCATATGACAGGTGATGAAACCCAGTTCATCACACTAGAGCTTAAACGAGGTGGAAGTGTAAGCTTTGGAGACAACAAGAAGGGTAAGATAGTCGGCTCAGGTACTATCGGAGGTAACCCAACTATTGAGTCTGCCTCCTTAGTTAAAGGTCTCAAATACAATCTGCTGAGTGTAGCTCAGCTTTGCAAGAGCGGCAGAAAGGTTGTATTTGATGATACTAAGTGTCAAATACTCGAGGGAAATACAAATGAATTAATTTTAACTGCCCCTCGTGTAGAAAATGTATACATGTTAAACTTAGAAAAACAGTTTTCTAAAAACATATGCTTAGTGTCTAAAGAGGACAACTCCTGGCTATGGCATAGAAGACTTGGGCATGTCAGCATGGACCTTCTTGCCAAATTAGCTAGAAAGCAATTAGTTGAGGGATTACCCAAATTAAAGTTTGAAAAAGATCAACTGTGTAAAGCTTGTCAGCAAGGCAAACAAACTAAAAAGTCATTTCATAGCAAAAATATTGTCTCAACCAAAAGACCATTGGAATTACTACACTTGGATCTTTTCGGACCTATCCAGCCACTCAGCTTGGGAGGTAAGAAATTTTCCTTGGTTATTGTAGATGATTTCTCTCGGTACACTTGGATCATCTTGCTGAGCTGCAAGGATGAAACTTTGGAGATGTTTACCACACTGATTAAAAAGCTTGAAAATGACAAAGACCTAAGAGTAGCTCACATTAGAAGCGACAATGGTGGAGAATTCAAAAACCAACAGTTTGATGAATTTTGTGAAATCAGTGGTATTGACCACAATTTCTCCGCTCCTAGAACACCTCAACAAAATGGGGTTGTTGAAAGGAAAAATAGAACTATTTTCGAAATAGCTAGGACAATGCTGAGTGAAAATAGGCTTCCAAAGTACTTCTGGGGAGAAGCTGTTCACACGGCATGTTACATACTGAATAGGGCTCTAGTTAGACCTATACTTAAGAAAACCCCATATGAACTTTGGAAAGGACGAAAGCCCAATATTGGATACTTTCGTGCCTTTGGGTGTAAATGCTTCATACTCAACACAAAAGACAACCTTGCTAAATTTGATGCTAACGCTGATGAGGCGATCTTTTTAGGGTACTCAACAAACAGTAAAGCATATAGAGTATTTAATAAAAGACCTCAGGTTGTAGAAGAATCTGTACATGTAGAGTTCGATGAAACTGACCCTACAGGTAAGTCAGCTCAGCATGAAGAAGATGAACCAAGCTCAGATTGCGCTGATCAACCAGAAGCCTCTGTGTCATCTATACAGGAGCTGACCCAAGGTAAGCAAGAAATTGAAATATCGTTTGCTGATCAATCTATTCCTGTAGAGATTGTAGAAACACCTCTTCCAAACGACTCAACATTGCCCAAGGAAATAAAGATCCCAAGAGGTCATACAGAACATGCCATTCTTGATGCTGCCAACAACAAGTTGATGACCAGAGATCAGCTTCGAAAATACCTTAGCAATGTTGCCTTCGTCTCAATGCTTGAGCCAAAGAACTTTGCCGATGCTGAGCAAGACGAGTATTGGATCAATGCTTTGCAAGAGGAACTTGACCAATTCACTAGAAATGAGGTATGGGATTTAGTACCTAAACCTAGGAATCAAAAGCCCATAGGAACCAAGTGGGTCTTTAGAAATAAGCTAGATGAGCATGGAAATGTGATTAGAAACAAAGCTCGACTTGTAGCCCAAGGCTATAGTCAGCAAGAGGGTATAGACTATGGAGAAACATTTGCTCCTGTTGCTAGATTAGAAGCTATACGTATATTGTGTGCCTATGCCAGTTACATGAATTTTAAACTATACCAAATGGATGTAAAAAGTGCGTTTCTTAATGGCTTTATAAACGAAGAGGTATATGTTAATCAACCTCCTGGGTTTGAAGATCCAAAGTTTCCAAACCACGTTTATAAACTCAAAAAGCCCTGTACGGCCTAAAGCAAGCTCCAAGAGCTTGGTATGAGAGGTTGACCAACTTCTTGCTGACCAGGAACTATGTCAGGGGAAAAGCTGACACAACCTTGTTTATTAAGAAAAAGGGTAAACATACCCTACTTGTACAGATATATGTAGATGATATAATATTTGGTGCTACTGACGAATCTTTGTGCAAAGAATTTAGCCAACAGATGCAAACTGAGTTCGAAATGTCCATGATGGGTGAACTCAACTTTTTCCTTGGACTTCAAATCAGACAAGGTAAGAATGGCATCTTTATAAGTCAGTCTAAGTATACCAGGGAAATGTTAAAGAAATTCAACATGGTAGATTGTAAGCCAATATCAACCCCCATGGGTACTGATACTGTCCTATGCAAGGATGAGAAGAGTAAGTCAGTTGATAGTAAACTCTATCGAGGTATGATAGGTTCTTTACTCTATCTTACTGCTAGTAGACCTGATATTCAGTACTCAGTATGCTATTGTACTAGATATCAAGCTGACCCCAGGGAATCTCATCTAACTGCTGTAAAAAGAATTTTTAGATACTTGCAAAGCTCAGTTGATGCAGGTCTATGGTATCCAACTTCAAATGACTTCACACTCATTGGATACACTGACGCTGACTATGGACGAGATAAGCTAGAACGGAAGAGTACTTCGGAAGGATGTCATTTTCTCGGAAGCTGTCTAGTATCTTGGTTCAGCAAGAAGCAATCATCCGTAGCCCTATCTACAACTGAAGCTGAGTACGTGGCTGCTGGAAGCTGTGTTGCTCAAGTCCTATGGATAAAGCAACAGCTTGAGGATTATGGAGTCAAAACAAAGACAATAAAGATCAAATGTGACAACAAAAGTGCCATTGATCTATCAAAGAACCCAGTCCAACACAGCAGGATGAAGCATGTTAGCATAAGGCATCACTTCTGTTGGTCCCTTATAACGTTACAAGTATAGTTCCAAGGGGGGGGGGGGTTAGGAACTATTTAAACTTTTTAAAGATTTAGGGCAGACTTCTTTTCTCAAGAGAAAAGGTTTAACAGCGGCGCTGAGTAATCAGTAAGATACTGGCTTAGTCAACTAGTGACTATGTCAGTTTATTGACTTGAGTCAGGAGATAGCACTTAAAGTCTATTCCTGAGCTCAAATGTTCGATGCGCACAACTCAGCTTGACCTCTTTACTTGGTCAGTTTTTGGTTATTTAAGCAAGCAATATATATAAGGAGTTTAAGGTAAGAAATAAGTTACACAGCAGATTTATCCAGGTTCGGCTTCTTCTAAGCCTACGTCCTGTCCCCGGAACACGTTCCGGGATTTCAAATCCTCTACTGAGCTCTTTAAAGGTAGAGCCTCAAACCTTTTACAATCTTAGCAACTGAGTATAACAAGAGTACCTTCCTCTATACCTCTACTCAATCCTAATCTCTCGCTGAGTACTATAACCGAGTACTCAGCCTCTCCTTTTTAATCTCTAGAAATGATAAGTGTTTATCCTAAACAATGATTGCTAAGACACCTTAGATGATTGAATAATCACTCTAGACTTTTACACAAATATATGAAATGTAGTGTAAGATTGCTTTGCTTCTTGCTCGCAGAACTTGTGTAGAAATTTGGTCAGCGTAATGGCTTGATCAAGTTCTGTGTGGAATGAAGCTTCTGATGGCACTATTTATAGAGACGTCTTGAGGCATCGGTCATTTTGAATTTTAAAATAACCGTTGGAGGGAAATGGCTTCCTGTCGTTGTCATCCTGACTTGCTCAGAGCTCTCGGCCAATCAGATTTGTGTATCTTCTGTCCTCGGTCAGCTTTTGGTCAGCTCGGCAGAGTGTCTCACTATTTATGGTAAAGTCAACTGGACAGCATACTGTGTCATCTGAATTTTACCCGAAGTGGAAATACTTTGTCTGGAAGTTTTCCTTAGCCAGCTGTTGTTTTGTACGCTTTGTCGAATCAACTCAGCAGCTTCGTTCCGAAGTTGTTCCCTGAAGGTCTTCTAGATCCTTCTCTTGCTGAGTTGCGCTTTGTACACAGCGACATCGTTTTGATAAACGCGGGCCGAGTTGTCTTGAGTTGTTTGACTTGGGCTTTGACTTTCGTATTGGGCTTGGGCCTTTTAATTCTTGTGTCTTATAAACAATTTAACTCAACATTGAACAAACACATTAGTAGAATAAATCAAAGCATTTAAACTTAGTGTGTTTAGAATATGTTTTTCAATTATACTTAAACAATTTTGTCAAATCAAAATTATGTGGAAAGGTGTTTCAACAAACTCCCCCATTTTGATGTTGGCAAAACTATTCAGCGAGGAACTCAGTATTGAGCTCCCCCATGATAGTTGACCTAACTTAGCAAACTCCCCCGTAAGGGTTGAGCTGCTGACTTAGTTTTACTCTAAACATTTAAAGGTTTAATCGAGTAAGTCTAAGGTCAGTTTTTCAGAAAGGTCAGCTCATGTAACATATTCTATTTTACTCAGTGTTTAAACGGAAGGTTTTATCATTCAGAGGGCGCTGAGTAATTTGTTGTTCAATGAGTTTTATAAGGCAGTGTTTTATAAACATATAGGTCAGTGTCAAACATGTTATCAGCATTTGGTTCAATCAATAAGTTTTACAAGTGTTAGACATAGTTGATTCAATTTGAAGATACATAATAACTCAGTACACAGCAACATATATCATAACTCAGGAATAGAATGAAAGATGCAGGTATGATATATTGATATCGGTAGTCAGTGTTTACAAACAAAACTTAAAGACAAGGCATATAGATTACATCATACTTAGTCTATACTGAGCTAGCCTATATCTATTTCTTTTTCTTTTGTTGGGATTGACTAGATCCATGCTGTGTTCTTGGTTGTGTTCTCGCTTGTTCTTTCTCCCCTGTTTTGTCAGCATCGGGAGGAGGAATCTGAAAGCTGTCGGTTAAGACAGCCCTGGTTAGTTCGTTGGACAGCGCTTTAAGTCGGTCAGCACTTTCATTGACACCATTAAAAATGGCAACTCCCTGATTTGAGACTTCATCAGGTATATTGAGTGCAGCAGCGCTGATCATACTGACGATGAAAGCTTCAGACTTACCAATCCATATAAGCGCGTCAGTCAGTCCAGCAATGACTTGATGAAAGGTTTTGAGTAAGTAGGTGTCAAAGTACTGACGCTGAACATTTGTGTGACGTATGTGATTGAAGGTTTGTCTTGTGATAGACAGCATCTCGTTTTGTTTCATTGCGTCAGTGTCCATCTCCTGCTTGTTCAGATTCAGCAATCGAACAGCTTCACCAATTTGCTCCACTGAGCACTGAGAGTAAGAAACCATTTGCTCATTGGTCTTGAGTTGCTCAGTGTGAAGCTGAGCAAAGAGCATCTTTACTTCATCAGAAGTTGCATATCCAGGGTTCACAGCTGACAAGTTCTGTACTTGCTGTTGTAGAGCGTTTAAGTGTTGCACAGTTGTCAGCTGGATCTCGGCCAGCTTGGCGATGGAATCCTGCTTAGCTTGCTGTGTTTGATAGGAGATGATGATACTCAGCAAGTCCTTAAATCCCTTAACTTCGTTCAGAAGCTGAGTTACTTGGGAAAGCTGAGTAGTCTCCACATTAGAAGACCTAGTAGCAGGAGTAGACGATTGTTGAAGGTCTTTGATCAAGGTTTGTACTGAGTCGATGATGCGTTTGCCAGACTCAGTGACATTCATGTAGCTTAAAGAACCTTCATTCAATTGTCCAGATGCATCAGTATGACCGGTGGAAGGAGGAGTCAAAGGAATGACATGGTCAGTGACTGGAAGTGTTGTTCCAATCTGCACTTGAGGTTCTGGTAGGATTGATTGATCGGCAGAGATGTTAATTGGAGAAGTAGAAATTCGAATACTGTCGGTGCTGACGGGTGCAGATACATTTGGAGTCAGCACAATGCTTGGATGGACAGTATTGACAGTAATCGCCTCAACCTGACTTGTTGAGGTGGCGGAAGCACTTAAGTCGGCATGTTCCTGTTGAGAAGAAACAGAGGCTTGCTTTTCTATAGATGCCGATGTAGTAGAAGGTTGTTGTCGTTTGAAAATTTTTAGCTTCAGAGCAGAACGGTCCTGGGTTGGCTTTTGAATAACGAAGTCAGGAAGACTTGGTGGTTGTACAGGAGGCTCACTGACTGTCTTCTCACATGTCTTAACCAACCTTCTTTTTCTAGGAGGATTGTCAGCCTGTATAGACTCTCCTGAGTGAGATGGAGAAGATTTTTGTTGCTCATTATTAAGCTGGTCAGCTTGTACTTGGACTTGATCAATATTGTGTTGGTCAAGTTCTTGGTCTTCTCCAGCAGCCAACACAGTATGGGCTTGCTCAGCTGCAACCTCACTGGTTGTTTCCTCATCATCCTCAGCGTCATCCTGACCGCTGGCCTCTTCTTCTTCGTCATCTTCTGAACTATCACCATCTAGTTCTTCCTCGACTTGTGCAATAAACTGGTCGTCCAGATGCACTTCTTCTTCTTGTTCCTCGGGCATAGTTCCTAAACACTATGTAGTGAGAGTCACCAGACACAACAATGTCAATAGGGATAGCATCGAGGGGAGTCAGTGTAGAAGACTTGTGCTTTTTCTGAGGTTGCACATCAGCATCAGTTCTGTCCTTAGTTTCAGGCTCATCTTGCCTGCTTCGTTTATCAGCTGACTTAGGTCTCTCCTGACCCTTAGTACCAGCTGACTTTTGCCTCTTAGCTGGAGACTCAGTATCATGTGAAGGAGTCTCAACAGCTTTCCTCTTACGAGAAGCGGGGGCCTTAGTTCTTTTCCCTTTCTACGGAACAACTGTTTCCTCAGCTTGTCCAGCAGCAGCAGCTTTTCCTTTCTTTAGAGGCTGACCGAACTTCAACGCTCTCAGTGAAGCTGCTGTGATCTCAGATCCTTTAGCTTCTACTTCATCAGTTAGGTCTACCTGATGATCAATGAGGATCCTGGTGATGAGTGATCCTAGCCTTAGAGTTCCGATACTCCTTAGGAAGCCAGCAACGAGGAATACTGGCATGTTGATCAGCTTTTACGTCAGCATATGCCAAATCAAGCATTGCTCGAAGTTTGTTACTGAGGTGGTGCAGTTAATCTTGAGATAGATAAAATAACTCAGCAGATAATGAGCCATCTTCTGGTGCTGACCCATGGAGGAACTGGATACTTCTCCTGAGTGGCCTGCAGGTTTACAGAAGTTGACCTCGTACCCAGTACCATCCTGATCTCCAGATCTCCTTAGCCTTGCTCCCTCAGTTTTTAACTTGAGCAGATTCCCTAGGTAGAGAGGGTTGATGAAGATGGTTTTCTCTTTTACCACGGTTACCAAGTAGTCCTGGTTATCATTGGCAACGCGAAGGTTGTGGTAAAACTCCTTTACAAGGTCAGGATAGGTGGGATCCCTAATCGAAAACAGCTCAGTCCATCCATTCTGCGAAATCCACTCACAGAAGGGTTGTTCGGATTGTACGAAGGCTTCAGATACCCATCTTGAGGGCTCAACCTTCCATTCTCGGACGTTTTCGAAGACCTTTGAATAGGTCCTGACTTTTTCAGGCTTTCCTTTACCAGAGGAGGTTTGGCCAGTTTTTCCTTTGCTCGGCGAGGTGACCTTGGTAGATTCCGGCATAGAGGTTTGCCTGGAAGTTTCATCGGAGCTGGGATTAGGGTGGCCGACACCGGAAATGTTGAATGAAACTTTAGTCATAGTTGAAGAATGCGTTTGGGAAGCTTTGAGAGTTTTTAGAGAGAAAGCTATCTTTGCCTTAGAATTCGGTAGTCGTAAAGAGAAAACAATGGGAATTTACCCATTATTTATAACGGTGAAGTGTGGATCTTAACGAATCCATGTGTCAGTTTTGCCTCGGGATTGTGAACCGACAATGATCCTGGCATTTATGACACATTCGGCGCGTACGTCATCCTAGGTGGCTATACGCGTGCTTTTGCATTTATTCTAACGGATCTAACACTCAGCGTTTAGAATACTAAGCGTTTCATATTCTGAGTGGTCAGTATTGCATAAAGGGATTATTTCTAAGTTTAAACTAACTTACTCAGTGTGCAAATTTACTCAGTATTTGCTGTTCAATTAATTTCAATGAGTACTCAGCAAAAACAATCATTCAACATAGTAATTCACTCAGCATGCATATTCATTTAGTTCAGGAATTTACTGAAGAGGATTAAACATACCAATAGCTTCTCTCAGTATGCTGAACTGCTCACGGGCCAGTGGCTTCGTGAAGATATCCGTAAGCTGCTCGTCCGTTGGGACAAAGGTCAGCTTGATCTCTCCCTTGAGTACATGATCTCTAATGAAGTGATGTCTGATGCTGACATGCTTCATTCTGCTGTGTTGAATTGGGTTCTTAGAAAGATCAATTGCACTTTTGTTGTCACATTTGACTTCAATTGTCTTTGTTTGAACACCATAGTCTTCAAGCTGTTGCTTAATCCATAGGACTTGAGCAACACAATGACCAGCAGCAATGTACTCAGCTTCAGTGGTAGACAAGGCTACTGACGCCTGCTTTTTGCTGAACCAGGATACAAGATAGCTTCCTAAGAAGTGACATCCTCCAAAGGTGCTTTTTCATTCCAGCTTATCCCATCCATAGTCAGCGTCAGTGTATCCGATGAGTGTGAAATCATGAGTATTGGGATACCATAAACCTGCGTTCACTGAGCTTTGCAAATATCTAAGGATTCTTTTTACAGCAATATAATGAGATTCCTTAGGGTTAGATTGATATCTAGCACAGTAGCATACTGAAAACTGAATATCCGGTCTGCTTGCTGTTAAGTAAAGTAGAGAGCCTATCATACCTCGATATAATTTACTGTCTACCGACTTACCATTCTCGTCAGCGCATAGGACAGTGTCAGTGCCCATAGGAGTGGATATTGGCTTGCAATTTTCCAAATCATATTTCTTTAATATCTCCTTGGCATATTTGGCTTGACTGATGAAGATGTCATTCTTTCCTTGTTTAATTTGAAGACCGAGGAAGAAGTTGAGTTCTCCCATCATGGACATTTCAAACTCAGTCTGCATTTGTTTGCTAAACTCCTTGCATATTGATTCGTTAGTTGCACCAAATATTATATCATCAACATAAATTTGGGCCAGCAGGGTATCTTTACCCTTTTTCTTAATGAATAAGGTTGTATCAGCTTTCCCTCTGACGTAATTTCTAGTCAGCAGAAAACTGGTCAGCCTCTCATACCAAGCACGTGGTGCTTGCTTGAGGCCGTACAGAGCCTTTTTGAGTTTATAAACGTGGTTTGGGAATTTAGGATCCTCAAAACCTGGAGGTTGATTAACATAAACCTCCTCGTTTATAACTCCATTAAGAAATGCACTTTTGACATCCATTTGGAATAATTTAAAGTTCATGTAAGATGCATATGCACATAGAATTCTAATTGCCTCTAGCCTTGCCACTGGGACAAAGGTCTCACCGTAGTCAATACCTTCTTGCTGACTATAGCCCTGAGCTACAAGTCTTGCTTTGTTTCTGACCACGTTTCCTTGTTCATCCATCTTGTTTCTGAAGACCCATCTTGTTCTAATGGTCTTCTGACTCTTTGGAAGAGGCACTAGCTCCCATACATCGTTTCTTCTGAATTGGTCAAGTTCCTCTTGCATTGCGCTCATCCAGAATTCATCTTCCTCAGCATCAGCGAAGTTCTTAGGTTCTTGTACTGAGACGAAGGCCACATTGCTGAGGTACTTCCTGAGTTGATTCCTTGTCATCAGGGTATTCCCAGCAGAATCAAGGATTGCACTCTTTGAGTGCCCTCTTGGAATCCTTATCTCTTTGGGTAGATTTATGTCTTGTGCTGTCTGTGTTTCAACAATCTCTGCAGAAGTAGATGGGTCAGTGAAAGTAATCTTAGGTTCACTCTTACTCTTGGTCAGCCTTTTAGTGAATGACTCAGTAGCTGGTTCTTGGTCAACGGTTACTGAGTGTGGATCATCCTCGGTCAGCGGCTGGTATCTACCTGCAGGGTTAGTTTCGTCGAACTCCACATGTACTGACTCTTCTAGAACTTGAGTTCGCTTATTAAAAACTCTTGTATGCTTTGCTGTTTGTTGAGTAGCCCAAAAAGATAGCCTCATCAGCTTTTGAGTCAAACTTTGCTAAGCTATCTTTGGTATTTAAAATAAAACATTTACAGCCAAAGGAACGAAAGTATCCAATGTTGGGCTTTCGTCCTTTCCAAAGTTCATAGGGGGTTTTCTTTAATATAGGTCTAACTAGAGCCCTATTAACAATATAGCACGCTGTGTTAACAACCTCTCCCCAAAAATACTTTGGAAGCCTATGCTCATCCAGCATTGTCCTGGCTATTTCAACCAGAGTTCTGTTCTTCCTTTCAACAACCCCATTTTGTTGAGGTGTTTTAGGAGCAGAAAAATTGTGGTCAATGCCGCTGGCTTCACAGAATTCAACAAACTTTTGGTTTTTGAATTCTCCACCATTATCGCTACGGATGTGAGCTAATTTTAGGTCTTTATCATTTTCAATTTTTCTAACCAAATTTGAAAATGTCTCAAAGGTCTCATCCTTGCTACTCAGCAAGATGACCCACGTGTACCGAGAGAAGTCATCTACAATGACCAAGGAAAATCTTCTTCCACCCAGACTCAGCGGCTGGACTGGACCGAAGAGATCCAAGTGTAGTAACTCTAACGGACGCTTAGTTGAGACAATATTTTTGCTATGAAAAGATTGTTTGGTTTGTTTTCCAGCTTGGCAAGCGTGGCATAATTGATCTTTTTCAAATTTAAGTTCAGGCAGTCCCTCAACCAATTGCTTTCTTGCTAATTTGGCCAGGAGGTCCATGCTTACATGACCAAGTCTCCTGTGCCATAGCCAGGAATTTTCTTCCTTTGATACTAAGCATACAGTTTTTGAAAACTTTTTCTTTAAGTCTAGCATAAAGACATTATCTATGCGAGGGGCAGTTAAGATTAACTCATTTGATTCACCCTCGTATATTTTACATCCAGTAGCATCAAATATAACTTTTCTCCCATTGTCACATAGCTGAGCTACGCTGAGTAAGTTATATTTGAGTCCGCTGACTAGGGAGACAGATTCAATAGTAGGATTACCTCCAATGGTTCCTGACCCTACTATCTTACCCTTCTTGTTGTCTCCAAAACTTACACTTCCTCCTCGTTTACGCTCAAACGTGATGAACTGAGTTTCATCACCAGTCATATGCCTCGAGCATGCGCTGTCAATATACCACATCTTTGACTTCTCGGCACATCTCAGGCTTACCTGCATTGTAACTAGTTACTTTTGTTAAAGATTATAGCCAGTTAATCAACTGTAGCGCAGCGGAATTGCGGTTTAAAATTTATTTCTAATCCCTTTAATTTGATCTTTGTCCGTTAACCATTGATTGAATAAAACCTTTTGATCCGTTTAGGGATATAAACATACCCGGACTGTCTCTTCTAGAGACGGCTGAAGAATCCACAAGGTAGTAAGATCTCCGTAGTCAGGTGCACGAACAACTATCGAGCTAGAACCGGTGCTAGACGAAGAACGGAGAAAGAACAGGAGAGATAATGTAATTAGCCAAGAAAACCCACTTTTTCCCACTTGAATCAGTGTCTGCGAATTCACTCTCTTTGTGAATGTATGGTGGCCGAATTATGTGTTAGGTTAATTAGGTTTAGGGTGTTTTAATTTATATATATAGTGTATTCCTAAACCTAATTGGTTTAGGGTTAATTGGTTAATTACAAAACTAATCCAATTCTAATCTAATTACATAAATAAATACCAATAATATTTATTCTATGCAATTAATTATGATTAGATTAAATTTAATTACCCCAATTAAACAAACAACACTAATTAATAAATTAACGTATTAGTTTAATTAATTATTCACCGAATGCAATATTATTAATTTACAAATTAATTAATTACATTCCGCAAATTAATTAATCAATTAAATACTCAACTCCTAAAACCATTAATTAATTACATTAATACAAAGTAACAATTAATCAATTAATCAACCACTAATTAATTACCTTGACATTTTATTGTCAATCAATTAATAAATTCTATCTCTCCAATGTACCGTTCTATAAGTTCTAACTCAGATGTTCGATGTGCACGATCCTATGGGACTGTCCTTAGCTAGCAGTGGGCTTATGGCTCACAGACAGTAAGTGGGTTCTAGCAAACCATTACTGCCCCTAACTAAGACAGAGTTTCAGCAGTCTAAAGATGCAGAGACCCTGTAGTTATCTCTTAATGTCTTTTACCATTTGATATCGATATTATAAACTAGAGGCATGGCGACTATCATCCTCTCTTATGTTTATGATATTTTTTGATCTTAAGTAGATTAATGAATCAGATAAGTAAACTACTTATCAGGGTGTGGCCACACACTTATCAATCTCACTTATCAAGTGGCCTGTGATATCATCTCACTGTTATGTGAGTGGTAATTCCATCACTTCACTATCAATACTAATGTGTTCACCTGTTCACCCAATCATACCCGTATTTGGCATCCTGTTACAGACCTGTTAGGCGTATGTCAAAGTGAACCGGATCCCACATTGATATTATAATGAAATCTGGTCTGAAGACAGTTAGAGACCTACTTAAGAAAAACTAATGACACAACCACTATGTAGTTTTCTCGGGCGGATCGATCCAGTCACATGTATACAACATGTACCCATATTCACAACTGACTTATCAAGTGCTATGGCTAGTATCAATTACTACCATACAGTCATCGAATATACAAGTATGTGGTCCTAATCATTCCCATGATAGAATAGACTTGGGATATGGTTTTACGATTATCAATCAATGGATTCTCTATTCATATTATAGCACAAGATATAAATGAACTAGATTAATGCCTTTATTAATGTGACACAAATACATTTTATAAGAACCAATGCCTATGAACTAGGGCACACCAACAGTCTCCCACTTGAACTAGTTCCAAGCGGGTATTGCCCTAAACACTATAGATCTATTACTACCAATTGCCTTGGTAAACTGATCAGTGACATTGTTCTCATTGTCAACCCTCTACAATGTAATGTCACCTGGTAAGGTGTTACTATCTAAGTACGCGTTTGGATCTCTTGTGTGACATAGGATCCAGTGCTTGTGCTATTGTCCCATTATTGTCACAGAAAACATCAACTGATCTTAGGAGAGTTTGACCTACTCCTAAATCAGTTATGAACTTCTTAATCCAAACTTCTTCCTCTGCATCATCGCATGCAACGATGTACTTAGCTTCTGTCATAGAATCGGCAATGGTTGGATACTTTAAGGATCTCCAACTAATGGCATCGCCATTCAGGAGAAATCCATACCCAGTATGTGACTGGTTATCATCCTTAAAACCTCGGTCAGTGTAACCTGATATTGCCATTCCTCCTACTCATCAAATACTAAGAAAAACATCCTTGGTACGGTTGAGGTACTTCAGGATTGCCTTGACTATCTTCTAGTGTTCCTTATCGGGATCTGACTGGCACCGACTAGTCATATTTGGTGCAACACGCAACATTTGGCCTTGTACATAACATAGAGTACATGATGGATTCTTGTCTATGTACGATGCCTGACTCAAGCCTAGAAGTCGGTTGGATCTAACCTTGTAGATCTTAATCGGCTTCTCCTAAGTCTTTCATTGTGAAGCATTTACTCAACCACTGCTTGATCTTGCAGTATTAATATATTGCCTCCAATGAGTAGTATGTCATCGACATACAATATTAAGAAAGTGGATATGCTCCCATTGAATTTCATATACACACAGGGTTCATCAGAATTCTGTATGAATCTACTTGAAACACCACCTGTATAACCGGTTTAGCCTCCTCAATGTTTTGAGGATCTATATCGGTTCCCAAAGCATCCTCAACATAAGCTGCAGGAGTTTGTGAGTCTTGAATCTCAACGAGATCAATATCACTCCCACTGTCTACTTTGGAAAGGAATTCCTTTTCCAAAAAGATTGCAAACCTAGCCACAAATGTTTTATTCTCAGCTGGGTTGTAGAAGTAATAACCCTTAGTTTCCCTAGGGTAACCCACGAACTGTCATTTAACATATCTAGACTCTAGTTTGCCACTTATCAATTTCTTGACATGTGCATCAAAGCCCCAAATCTTCATGAAGGAAACGTTGGGCTTTCGGCCCGTCCATAATTCATATGATGTTCCTTCAACTGCCTTACTCGGTGTATTGTTAATTATATGAGTAGCAGTTTCCAAAGCAAATCCCCAAAAGGAGATAGGGAGAGAAGCTTGACTCATCATTGAGCGGACCATGTCGAGCAGGGTCCTATTCCTCCTTTCTGACACTCCAGTCCATTGGGGTGTACCAGGAGGAGTGAGTTGGGATACAATCCCACACTCTCTCAAGAATGAGACAAACTCTTGGCTCAAGTATTCGCCCCCTCTATCAGACCGAAGCGCTTTTACTTTCTTGCCAAGTTGATTTTCTACTTCATTTTGAAATCTTTGAATCTCAGAAGAGTTTCAGATTTATGTTTCATCAGATACACATACCCATACCGGCTATAGTCATCTGTGAAGGTAACAAAGTACAGAAAAACAGATCTAGCACTGGTGCTCATTGGACCGCATACATCTGAGTGTATCAGCTCCAACAGCTCCGTGGCCCTTACACCGGTTTTGGTGAAAGGCGCCTTTTTCATCTTCCCTCTTAAACAAGATTCACACGTGTATAAGACTGCATGTCAAATGACCCTAACGCTCCACTAGAGTGAAGCCTAGTTATGAGTTTCTCATTTATGTGGCTAAGACGACAGTGCCAAATATATGTAGGATTTAGTTCATTAGTCTTAATCCTTTTAGCTTTTATGTTATAGATTGATTCACTACGTTTTAGATCAAGGATATACAAACCATTTTCTAGAAATGTGGTTCCATAAACAATATTGCCACGATGTATAGAAATCATACCACGTCCAATATTAAAATTAAAACCATAAATATCCAACATAGAAACTGAAATAATATTCCTATGCATTGCAGGTACAAGATAGCAATTTCTAATTTCTAAAACTAATCCACTAGGTATCTCTAAGAATAATCTTCGATCTTTAAGGCCTCTACATGAGCACCATTGTCGACTCGAAGATCCACTTCACCAGATCCCAGCAATCTCCTATTTATTTGTCCCTGCACATTTGAGCAAATGTGAGTACCACATCTAGTGTTTACAACCCAAGATGTAGAAATAGCCACATTAAATTCAACAACATAAATACCTGAACCAGAAGCTTCGTTCTTCTGTTTCTCCCTTAGCTTTGGACATGCATTTTTCCAGTGTCCCTTCTCATTACACTCATGGCAGATATCATCTGCTGAGGCCAACCTACCTTTAGAAGCTGCCGCCTTCCTAGCCTTGGACTTGGCCTTTTGGGCCTTCGCTTTGGACTTGGACTTGGCCTTTCCCTTAGGTACGTTCCCTTTGTTAACCAGCAACACTTTTGGAGTCCTCTTGCAGGATTGCTTAGCAAGTTTCAACATGCCATGCAATTCTACTACAGACTTATCAACGCCCTGCATGTGGTAGTGCATGATAAACTGATTGTAGGATGCCGGAAGTGATCCAAGAATGATGTCGACTGCTAGTTGTGCAGGCACTGGTGAGCCAAGCCTTGACAATGTGTCAATAAAACCCTTCAACTTTAGCACATGTGTGCTAACAGAAGTCCCGGCTTACATAGTAGTGCTGCATAGCGCCTTTGTTGTCAAGTATATTTCCTGACGAGCTTGATCTTGGAACATCCTTTTGAGTTGATCCATGATCTCAAAGGCGTGCTACTCCATGAACTGTTTCTGAAGATCAGGAACCATGGTACCCAGCATAATGCATGACACATCTCTATCATCCTCAACAACGGTCTTCTTTGCTTGCCAGTCTTTAGGAAGACTCCTGAGTATTTTTTTGACTTGTTCTTCCTCAGTGAAGATTTTCCCAAGTCTCTTGAGCTCATTAATGATATTGGTAAACCTTGCATTCATGTCTGAAATGCCCTCATCATTGTTCATTTCGAACAACTCGTACAGTCTCATCTGCTGATTCACCTTGGACTCCTTTACTTTATTGGTTCCCTCGTAGGTGACTTCCAGCTTTTTCCATATCTCTTGCGCCGACTCGCAACCTGAGATTTTATTATATTCTGCGGCATCGAGCGCACAGTGAAGCATATTGATAGCCGAAGCGTGATTTTGAAGCTTCTTAAGATCATCCTCTGTCCATTTGGCCTCAGCTTTTACAACTGTTTGGCCAGCCACAACTTCGACAGGTACAAATGGGCCTTGAACTATAGATAGCCAGACACTCATATTTGTAGCCTGAATGAAATTTTTCATCCTATTCTTCCAGAAGGTATAGTTAGACCCAAAGAATAGGGGAGGCCGAGTGATGGACAGCCCCTCAGGCAGTATCTGAGTTGTTTGGTTTCCTGGGAGAAACCGAGTACTGTTTTCGCCCATGGTAGGGATCAGCTCAAGGTTGTTAGACCTTTTATAGTGAGCTTTTAAGCTCTGATACCACTTGTTGGTCCCTTATAACGTTACAAGTATAGTTCCAAGGGGGGATTAGGAACTATTTAAACTTTTTAAAGATTTAGGGCAGACTTTTTTTCTCAAGAGAAAAGGTTTAACAGCGGCGCTGAATAATCAGTAAGATACTGGCTTAGTCAACTAATGACTAGGTCAGTTTCATGACTTGAGTCAGGAGATAGCACTTAAAGTCTATTCCTGAGCTCAGATGTTCGATGCGCACAACTCAGCTTGACCTCTTTACTTGGTCAGTTTTTGGTTATTTAAGCAAGCAATATATATAAGGAGTTTAAGGTAAGAAATACGTTACTCAGCAGATTTATCCAGGTTCGGCTTCTTCTAAGCCTACGCCCTGTCCCCTGAACACGTTCCGAGATTTCGAATCCTCTACTGAGCTCTTTAAAGGTAGAGCCTCAAACCTTTTACAATCTTAGCAACTGAGTATAACAAGAGTACCTTCCTCTATACCTCTACTCAATCCTAATCTCTCGCTGAGTACTATAACCGAGTACTCAGCCTCTCCTTTCTAATCTCTAGAGATGACAAGTGTTTGTCCTAAACAATGATTGCTAAGACACCTTAGATGATTGAATAATCACTCTAGACTTTTACACAAATATATGAAATGTAGTGTAAGATTGCTTTGCATCTTGCTCGCAGAACTTGTGTAGAAATTTGGTCAGCGTAATGGCTTGATCAAGTTCTGTGTGGAATGAAGCTTCTGATGGCACTATTTATAGAGACGTCTTGAGGCATCGGTCATTTCGAATTTTGAAATAATCGTTGGAGGGAAACGGCTTCCTGTCGTTGTCATCCTGACTTGCTCAGAGTTCTCGGCCAATCAGATTTGTGTATCTTCTGTCCTCGGTCAGCTTTTGGTCAGCTCGGCAGAGTGTCTCACTATTTATGGTAAAGTCAACTGGACAGCATACTGTGTCGTCTAAATTTTACCCGAAGTGGAAATACTTTGTCTGGAAGTTTTCCTTAGCCAACTGTTGTTTTGTACGCTTTGTCGAATCAACTCAGCAGCTTCGTTCCGAAGTTGTTCCCTGAAGGTCTTCTAGATCCTTCTCTTGCTGAGTTGCGCTTTGTACACAGCGACATCGTTTTGATAAACGCGGGCCGAGTTGTCTTGAGTTGTTTGACTTGGGCTTTGACTTTCGTATTGGGCTTGGGCCTTTTAATTCTTGTGTCTTATAAACAATTTAACTCAACATTGAACAAACACATTAGTAGAATAAATCAAAGCATTTAAACTTAGTGTGTTTAGAATATGTTTTTCAATTATACTTAAACAATTTTGTCAAATCAAAATTATGTGGAAAGGTGTTTCAACAACTTTATCAGAGATCATGTACGAAAAGATGAGATCAAGCTGACCTATGTGCCAACAAATGATCAACTTGCAGATATCTTCACAAAGCCCTTGGCACGAGAACAATTCAACACACTAAGGGAAGCAATTGGTATGTCAAATCCACTCTAACTAAATCTGTATTGAATAATTGCCATGTGAGTGGAAATTTGAATGATTGTGCAAATGCCATGTTGAGTAAAATATCTACTCCTTACTAAGTTTGAAAATGGAAAAGCCACCCTATGCTGAATTGACATATATATTGAGTGATGATACTAAGTAGGCATAAAAGCTGAGTAAACATTCTATGCTGAGTAGATAAACGTATTGAGTAATCACTCTATGCTGAGTACATATACATGCTGAGTGAGTAACGTATGTTGAGTTAATTAGAGATAGAAAAAATTATCTTCACAAAAGTTAGGCACTCAATATCGTGAATGCTTCGAATTCTAGCAAAACCAAGTAAAAACCCACTCGCATAAAATAAATGCCTACACGTGTAAACTCTGGCACCTTGGAAAGACGCACATTTATGACAAATCCCATGCGCCGAAGATGTCATAAATAACAGAATACTTGTCGGTTGAACGTCCCTAGGCAAAACGGCTAGTTAATTGAATAGGGCCGCCGAAAATAGGTATAAAAAGTGGAAGAATCCCCACTCACGAATCCTTACGCCTACGATTCTCTGAAATCAAATTCTTCTCTCTCCCTAAAAACCTCAAACCTTCATCTGTAACAATGGCTTCTGAAAAGAATCAAATCCCTAACCCCACACAAACCTCTGGCACACCCAATCAAGCTGACCTCGCCGGCTCCTCACAACCAGTGAAAAGAACCATGATCAAAGTTCACAAAAAGGTCAACAATCTGGAGGTTCTGAAATGCCGATGGTTTTCTCCAAGCTTTGTCTCGTCTGAGAAACCATTCTGTGAATGGATCGAAAAGAACAAGTGGAAAGGTCTCTTCTCCCTTTTAGGAACGACCTATCCTAGGTTAGTATGAGAATTCTACTCGAATCTACATGTTGATGCAGATGACTCTGACTATTTGGAGACCTCAGTTAAAGGTCAGAAAATCATCGTAACCCCTGCCTATCTAGCCACCTTACTAGATTTACCAGACGAAGGAATTCAGTTCAGAACGACAAAGGAGAAAGTGCCAAAAGACATAACTGAGAAGATCAAGGGGTTCTGTAAACCTAAGGATCATAAGGGCGAGATACCCAGCACCTGTATGGGAAAAGAACAGAAGATGGTCCATTACATGCTGATCAACTTCATCTTCCCCAAACTCAACTCAGCTTCATCCGCATCAAACTTCGAACAGTGCTTCATCTGGCACATGTTGACCTACACTCCACTCAATCTTCCTGTCTTCCTAATTGGAGCTTTTCAACGAAGTGGTAAGAAACTCCGCTTGGGCTCTCTCATTACAAAAATTATTGAGGACAAGCAAATAGAGACGGTGAATGAAACAAGTACATTGGGGAGTGAAATCACTGCAGTTCTACTGGATGGACTGTTGTACAATCAACCCTTAAAGGGATATGAAGGAGCTGGAGATGCTGAAGAAGATGAAGAAGCTGAGCAACCAGAAATTGAGCTCGAAACTGAGCCTGCAAGAGATGTTGAGGCTCATGCTGAGTCACCTAAGACAGCTCAGCCTGAGAGGAAGAAGAAGAGGAAGGCTATAGAAACCTGCTCAAAAGACATTCATGCAGTCCCAAAGAAAGTAAGGCTATTATCAAAAGAAAAAGCTAAAGCTGACAAGGCTAAGGAGCAAGCTGAGTTAGCTGAGAAAAGAAAAAGGCAAGAAGAGCATGAGGATGAGGAAAAAGAAACTCCAGAATCCCCTCTAAAGAAAAAGAAAAAGGGTAACTCCTTAAAGATAGTGGAAGCTGTCCCACTAGACTGTACTCAACCTGAAGGTCATGGAACTGACCAAGAAAAGGAAGCTATAGAAGAAACAGAGCTACATGTTGAGCACTAAGAAGCTAATACTGAGCAGGAAGAACATCCCAATGTTGAGAAATCTCAGGATGATGCTGAGCAGGGAGAAAAAGAAAGTGATGCTTTTGTAGGTCAGGTTGAGCAACTTGTAGAAGAGGAGACAGTTGCTACTGAGTCCAGCGAAGAAATTCAAGCTGACCCTTCATCCCCAAAAGCTACGACACGACGAAGACTTAAGAAGAAGGCGCAAAAGCAAATTGATCTTATGGATGCTTTTCCTACAGAAGAAATTGAGGATGACCTCTCCAACATCCAGTTCAAATATTTCTCGAATGAGACTGAGTAACCACCAGAAAATCCTGTAGAAAAACAAGCCTCTGTTACTCAGGATGAGGAACAAGCCAAAAACCCTACAGATCCAATCCAAGCTGCTCAAGGTGACACACTTCCTGTTTCCACTTCACCTCTTCAAGCTGAGCAGATTAACTTGTCTAATCAAACTCCACCTTCAACCCAACATATTGATGACTCAGCTCCAGAAATCCATCAAAGTCCAGTTACCAATCAAGGTACTCAATCTGGCAAAGAACCACCTCCTCCACCACCATCAAGCTCAATACCAGCCTCTGAGCCTAATGCTGATAAATTTGCATACTTGAATACTACTGAGTCCGGACGCCGTGTCATTGCTTCTGCTCAGTCCTTGCTTCAAGATTTCAATACTACTCAAGCTGATGGTCACCAATCTACTCAAGCTGAGTCCTCCTACCTGTCAGGTATTACTCAGCTTCTGAATGAACTTCGTGGACTAAAAGATCTGGTTAGCATTATCACTACGATTCAAACTCAGCAACCGAATCAAGGGCAAATAGCAAACTGACCGAACTGATGCTTATAATGGCAACTCATATGAATTCACTTGAAGGGCAAGTTCAAAAATTGTTGGCAGTAAATCCAGGGTATGCAACTTCAACTGAACTGCAAGAATATTTTGTTAAGTTAAATGCGGAACTGACCAAATCTAGTGCCACTGCCCATACTAAGTATGCTACCTCTGCTGAGTTGCATGATTGCTTTACCAAGCTGAATGCTGAGCTGACCAAATCAAGTCCACCTGGCAATGCTGAGTTTGCCACCTCTGCCGAACTTCAACAATGCTTCACCAAGCTTCATACTGAGCTGACCAGTACACGTGACTTCGTATCCTCCTCTTCTCAATGCACTATTGACCAATTAAGTGAAGCAGTCAGACTACTCAACATCGACAGAGCCCAGATGGATGTTGATCTAATGTCCAACAGTGAACTCATGAGCTTTTCACAAGCTATCATGAAGGCAATGCGCATCAACAATGCCCAGCGCATGTTTTATGATTCTGCTCTGCTAAAACTGTACCATCAATCTTTTGGTCAGATCACAAGTTCACTCACCTGCCTGAGCAAATCCCATGAATGCCTCCTCGACATGATCAGCAGCTCCCTTCGGGTTCCTAGGCATATCCAGGATGATAGTGTACCAGTCATTGATGGCTTGGGTGAAAGCACCAAAAGGCTTCAGCGCTACTCCCATTATCTCTCCTCTACAGCACGAAATGAAACCTTCCTCTACAAACCCGATGATGGCAAAACGGGGGAGACAAGTCAAGGAGGAACTCAGCCTCAGCATGCAGGTAATGCTTCTGGAAGTAAAGAGAAAGAGAAAGGCAAAGGAATTGCTCATACTGATCACTCGGCTCAGAAAAAGAAGAAGTAGAACTAGCTTAGTCAATATCTAGGACTTAGCTTTATATCCTGTCTGTCTTTGAATGTATGTGTTTTTTTTAAAAAAAAGGTCAATATATAACAAGTATTAGTTTTCTTCCTGACCTAACTAATAAAATTTGAACAAACAAATCACAAAGTTAAACACACTCAGTATACATTAACACCAAAACAACTTATGCAATAAACTGAGAGACAACATACTTCCAAAAATGTTAAAACTGACTTAAATCCAAACAAGCTCAAAACTCAAACTAAGTCAGTATACACAAATGTCTTAAGTCTAATTCAGTTAGATCTTGGAAGGTTTAGAATTAAGTTAAGACAATATGTGCAACCCTTACGGGGGAGTCATTTCAAAAATCAATCATGGGGCAACTTATAACTGAGTTCCGTAATTATGTATTTTGCCAACATCAAAATGGGGGAGTTTGTTGAAACACCTTTCCACAAGATTTTGATTTGACAAAATCATCCATGATTAAGAGGCAATTAAATTTAAATGCTTTGATTTAATTGTACTAATGTGTTTGTTCAATATTGAGTGCAAAAATATATATAAAGTAAAGACAGGACAAAAGTCAGCACAAGCAAAGCTGAGTAGAACGGAACTCATCATGACAGAATGTAAGCGGAGTGGAGTAGAACTTAGAAGCAAAACGAAGCTGACTAAAGTTAAAGATTTCTTCAGAAGTGGTTACACAGAGCGGAGCTGACCAAGAATGAACTCAGCTTAGAAGTTGAACATCCGAAGATTACGAAGAAAGCTGAATGACTGTCAGGACATCATGAAGGATCCGTTCACTAAAGGACAAAGTCTGCAAATCTTCTGCACCAATAATTGGAACCTCGAAGACACATAAAAGACTAATTCCAAGAGTCATGGGTCATTGGATTATTGGTAAAAGACAACTGGCACAAACAGACAAGCCAGACGCAAGAAGACAAATCTGACGCCTGAAGAAAACAGAGAAAGGGAATGGCGGAGCAGTCTGAAGCTGGCCAGAAATTGTTCCCCAAAAGAGCCGTTTTGGTGTTAACGGTAACAACAATTCAAGATCCAAATCTGAAATTTCCTTCTATAAAAGGACAATGAAGAACCTTGGTTTAGCACTGAAGCATCAAGAGAAAAATACAAAGAGAGAAAATCTTGAAAGCACTCAAATACAAAAAGATCTTACACCAACTTTTCATTCTCTGTGTAAATGCTAGATTGATTGTTGTATAATCATCTAAAGTGTTCTTTAGCATAAAAAGAACAAGTTTGTGATCAATAGGAATATTGAGAGTGTTAAGCTGAGTGCTTGGTTGTAAGCATTCAGTGGTAGAGAAATCTAGGTGCTGGGTTGTAGCACTTAGTAGGAGTTGAGTAGACGAATAGAGGAAGGTACTCTTGCATATTCAACTGCCTTGTAATTGGTTTGTGCTCTACTTTTAAAGAGCTCAGTATTGGATTCAAAAAGCCCGGAGGACTCTAGGGACTGGACGTAGGCAGAGAGGCCGAACCAGGATAAGTGATACTGAGTAATCTCTGAACTCTCTCTTATATTGTATGTGTTGTTTGCTATATTTACTCAGCATATAAATTGCCTAAGCTGACCTTGAGAAAATAAGTGGTGCTGAGTTAGAAGCTGGCCTCCAAGAGTGTCAATTCTCAACTCACAAGAAAACAACTTTAGTCAACATCTGACTAAAGCTGTCTTCAAACATATCTCACCAAGCTGACCAAAAGCCGAGTTAATAAACTCTCAAAATTACTTCCAGTCAGCTTAATTAAAACGCGAAAAAGTTATATTAGTTCCTAACCCCCACTTGGAACTAATTACTAGGGACCAACAATACTGTGTAATTTCTAACTATATATATATATATGTGCTTGTGTTGTCTGTCATATTTACTCAGCATATAAACTGTTAAACGCTGACTCTGAGTAAATAGGAAGTGCTGAGGTGGAAACTGACCACGCAAGTGTCAATTCCCATCTCTCAAAGTAAAACAGTCTTAGTCAGCATCTGACTAAAGCTGTCTTACGCTAAGCTCGCCCAAGCTGACCAAAGCTGAGTTGATCAACTTATTGAAATAACTAAGTCAGCAAGATTAATTAGCGAAAAAGTTATATTAGTTCCTAACCCCCCCTTGGAACTAATCACACGGGACCAACAACTAACCTAGCTCTTAGTTGGGAAAAGTGTCAATTTATGGTTCAAGATTGTATCATTTTAGGACACAAGGTGTCCGGGGAGGGAATCGCGGTCGATCCAGCCAAGATTGAGGTGATTGAGAAATTGCCTCCTCTAATCAATGTTAAAGGGATTCGGAGCTTCTTAGGTCATGCGGGGTTTTATAGGTGATTCATTAAAGATTTCTCTAAAATAGCAACCCCCTTGACCCAACTCCTCTTAAAGGATGCAGAATTTAGTTTTTCATCCGAGTGTTTGCTTGCATTTAACACGCTAAAGGAAAAACTAATTAATGCACCCATTATGGTGAAACCCGATTGGAGTCTTCCCTTTAAACTTATGTGTGATGCGAGTGATTTGGCTGTAGGTGCTTGTTTGGGCCAACGGGTGGATAAAATTTTCCGCCCCATTTTTTATGCGAGCAAAATGCTCAATGAAGCCCAACAAAACTATTCCATTACGGAAAAAGAGATGCTTGCTGTAGTTTTTGCTTTCGATAAGTTTAGATCATACTTTGTGTTATCCAAAATTATCGTATACACTGACCACGCAGCTCTCAAGTACCTAATGACTAAGCAGGATGCCAAACCACGGTTGATACGGTGGATTCTACTCCTACAAGAATTCGACATCGAAATCAGAGATAAAAAAGGAGTGGAGAATGTCGTGGCCGACCATCTTTCCCGATTACAAAGCGAGCAAGACAAATCTCCGGAAATTGTGGAAATCAAAGAGACCTTTCCCGACGAAACACTCTACGCGGTAATACCTCTACCTTGGTATGCCGACATGGCAAACTACAAGGTCGGTAATATTCTTCCCCCGCACCTTACCTACGAGCAACATAAGAAGTTCTTTCACGACGCTAAGAACTATTTTTGGGAAGAACCCTACTTATTTAAATCTTGTGCTGATAATATCATTCATAGGTGCATACCGGAAGAAGAGGTAAATCATGTGTTGCGCATGTGTCATACCCAAGAGCCGAGGGGCCACTTCGGCCCAAGTCGGACTATGGCAAAGGTTCTACAATGTGGCTTTTATTGGCCTACCTTGTCCAAGGATTCCCAAGACTTCGTCAAATCATGTGATGCTTGTCAACGGAGTGGGAACATCTCCCGTAAACATGAAATGCTCCAACAAGGGATCCTAGTTTGCGAACTTTTTGATGTTTGGGGGATAGACTTTATGGGACCTTTCCCTAAGTCGCATAACAACTCCTACATTCTCATGGCGGTTGACTATGTCTCCAAATGGGTGGAGGCCATTGCCTTACCCTCAAACGACTCTAAGGTGGTAGGGAAATTTATAAAGAAAAACATCTTTACTCGGTTTGGAACCCCTCGAGCTATCATTAGCGACGGAGGTTCCCATTTTTGCAATCGCCAATTCGACCAACTCTTACATAAATACGGGGTTGCACACCGAGTCTCCACGCCCTACCATCCGCAAACTAGCGAACAGGTCGAGGTTTCTAACCGCGAACTAAAACGTATCTTGGAAAAAACGGTTAGTTCCTCTAGGAAAGACTGGAGCCTAAAGCTCGATGACGCTCTTTAGACCTACCGCACGGCGTTTAAAATGCCTATCGGGATGTCTCCTTATCGTTTAGTTTTCGGGAAATCGTGTCATTTACCGGTGGAATTGGAACATAAAGCCTATTGGGCTCTGAAATTTTTAAATTTTGATGTGCAAGCCACGGGGGACCAACGTCTCCTCCAACTCAATACCCTTAATGAACTTCGTCTCGGTTCATACGAAAATGCCAAGATTTACAAGGAACGTACGAAGAAATGGCACGACAAGCACATACAAATCAGGGAATTCAGCAAGGGGGACCAAGTCCTCCTATATAATTCTCGCCTCCGCTTGTTCCCAGGAAAATAAAAAAGTCGGTGGTCGGGACCGTACACCGTTATTAACGCCCACTCGTCCGGAGCGGTCGACATCCAAGGTTCCGACAACACAACCCACCGGGTGAACGGCCACCGTCTGAAAATATACTGCGGAGGCACTCTTCCACAACACGGTGAAGCCACATTCCTCCAAACACCGTAAGCATGCACACATCACGAGAAAGTCGAGCTACTCCGACTCTAAACGTAGCCTCGGTTTGCATTCCTAAAACCCTTTGTATATATGTATCATATCCATTTATTCTTTTCTTCGTAGGCATTGTCTCTTTTTCCTTTCGATCTTAAATTAAAATCAACGAAAAAAAACAAATCCCTTGCTAATCCAAATTGCGTACGTGGGGCGTACACACTATCACGCCCCGCGCAGCCGAGTCTCTGACATTGTTTTGACAATTCACGTGAAGCGTACGCACCAGTGCGCCCCGCGTAGCCAAGTTTCTGATCTTTTTAAAGTTCAAACGAATGGCCACGCGGGACGCCCCTCTACGTGCGCCCCGCGTATCTGAGTCTCTGGCTAAAATAAACTTAAAACGCACCTCCTACGCGGGGCGCCCTCCTGGGCACGCCACGCGTAGGACCTGACCTTAAGGGTCCTTTTTAAATTCTATCTTTATTTTTGTTTTTGTCTTTCTTTTCTTTTTGCAACGTCCTTGGAATAGACGTCATTTTAATAACGCGGAGGGCCGTGCAACCCCGCACTAACCGTTTGTTTTGCACTAACAAAAACAAAAATAAAAATCAAATAAACAACAAAATAATTAAACTAATTTATTGATTCTTAAATTTTTCCGACACACTACCTCCCTCGGAAATTAACTAAAAATTCAGTTATTTGTCCTTAAATAAAAAGACGTTAACACAAAGGATCGGTTTGATTAAGAAATTTTAGTCTTGATTCTGAAATTATAGAATTTATGCAAAGCCTAGGTTCGTACCAAACAAAAACATTAAGTCCTAACCCACATGTCATCTCTATAATGAAATTTAAAAAGGCAATAAAAACGGGATAGTTGAAAATTTGACGAGAGCTTGAACGTACACAATTTAACCCGAAATATTTTGTGAAGTATTTTTGAGCCTAAAAGAGTTCGTACGAGAACTCTATTTCTTTTACAATTTTTCGAGAGCTTTGACTTTACTCAAGTCATAGAGTTTGCACCTAATGTCGGGTTAAGTACACCTATTTTGGTAAAAAATGGCAATAGATGATAAAACGAACCCACTTAGGCTAATTCTTCTCTTAACTTATTTTTCTCGTTTTCATTAACATCTAGGAAACCCCCTCGAGCCTATTAACTGACTTTTTTTGTTAATACCCTTTTAACATTTAACCATTTTTCCTCTTGTTCAAATACCAACAAAATCAAATCGCACCCAAACTACCCGAAATAAGCCAAGGCCTTGATAAGTAAGCATCATAAGCTTTCGAAATCGTTTATGTGCCGCTCTCAAAACAAAAAGAAAAACACAATAAAGAGCAAAAGGCATTCTCAAGCTCCGCCCGAGCAATTTCAAGTTATATTTCATGAACTTACTAAGGCCAAAATAAAAACACGATGCGATCATCAAAATGGTGTTTGAACTCGAGTTTCTAAAAGTTAACCACTAAAAAGCCACCCACATTACAACCCCCCCTCCGGGTTCATTTTTAATATTGCCTAGACCATAACATAGGAGGAAAAACCCGGATGAAAATGCAAACTCAAAGTGACTTCGAGTAAGTGCAAAGGAGAGTGCAAAAACACCGACCCACCAAAATTTGAGCGTAAGAGTGAAATCCCTTGGTGAGGTACTTTTGGGTTCTCAAAAGATAATCGACCCCCGTTAATATTGCCTATTAAATTTGATCATGGAGGTTTCAAACAAGTTTTGGTCACTCATTTGTTTGCGTAGGTACTTGCCGAACACTTTGCTTAAAACTTTCGCTTAGGAATCACACACTTGGTAAAACCAACCGACGGTTTGTTTCTTAATAATCTCAATCCCTTGTCTTTCGATTTCTTTTACTTGAGGACAAGTAAAACTTTAAATCCGAGGAGGTTTGATAGGGGCGTTTCGTCCCTATCTTTTAGCGTGATTTACGGTTTAATTTGGGACTAAATAAATAAGTTTAATTACAAAAATAAGTAGATTTTAATAAGATAATGAAATAAAAATAAATTCCGTACTTTCGGTTAATTTTCCTTATTTTTGATTAATTTAGAAAATAAAACGTCAAGCTAACTCGGCTCTCGAGAATTGTATTTCAGGTACGAGCAAGGAGCAGAAATCCACCGACATACGCGGGGCGTATCACCCTCCACGCAGAGCGTGGAACACATTGTCAGAAATAATTGCTCAATCCGCAGGCACCACGTGGAACTTACCCACTGCCACGCGGGGCGTACTACCTTCCACGCGGGGCGTATGAGCAATGATCAGCAATAATGTCTCAGTCATGAATGTCAGACTGCAAGATCTTCTAAGTCAACTGACTATACGCGGGGCGTACAACCATACATGCGGGGCGTGTATGGGAAGTTCTTGAGTCCAAAAAACTAGAGACTCACATACGCGAGGCGTAGTTCAGGCTACGCGTGGCGTAAAGGACCTAATTCAAGCAATAAAATCTCAGAAGCTCAACCACGCGAGGCGTACCCCAGTATACGCGGGGCGTGGTTGAGACAACAAGATCCGGATTTGGTCCACATGCAGGAGATTTCTAACGGAATGGGCAAATACACGGGGCGTCCTCCACCATACGCGGGACGTGTCATGGGAAAACTGCAGAAATAATGTAGCTCCATACTTGTACCTTGTGAATTTGCAATTTTACCCCTAGCTTGATGTGTATAAATAAGAGTGACTAGCACTCATTTAGACAGCTTTTGACATACATTTCTTGTTATAGATTAAGCTCTTGCTACATAATTTTAGATTTTATTTTTAGACTTTACATAGCAAAACTCTATCACCTTGAGAGCTTGTTCGTTGATTCCGGCATCCCGTCAAAGTTCCGTTCCATCTCCGCTCACCAAGCTCGAAAGCTTCACCTCCAAGTCCTAAGAGACGGCCTTGAGTCCGGTTAGCTAGTTCCGAGGGTGGATTCTTCCCTTTTCACTTGCTAATTAGCTTGTACTCTTCCTATGTACTAGGCTTGGTTGTATTCCATATTTACATTCTCCATATTTATAATTTATGATTCATGATCTCTTTTTCTATATATGTGTTGATGTTTGTTACTTGTTTTGATACTCGTAATTGATTATTGTGTAGGGGAACGCGATTTCGGAGCCATTCGGGCTATCTTTAGGGATTCATATAGGTGTTGCCTTACCGGAAGTGACGCTCTGGAAACCGTAGGAATTGACAAGCCACGGAATTTACGGGCCCTAATTTCTGATCCCAAGCATTAGACACGCCTTGACTAGGAACCACGTAGTCTAAGTACTTCACGGGTCGGTCACACTACACGTAGTCGTCATTGCAAGAGTAAATCATTGACCGTATATGTTGGCAGTCATTGTTTGTCATATTTATAACTTATCACCATCCATATCATTTCGTGGAGTTTTTTTTTATATAAATTTGCCTCACCCGTAGTTAGGAGTAGTTTGTAGTTGTTCCCCGAATCAACTCAAAGTATTCACCGCTTAGATAACGTATAAAACCGAGTCGTTTAATACTTGTAGTTATAAATCCCGTGGATTCGATACCCGGTCTTAACCGGATTATTACTTGATACGACGGGGTACACTTGCCCCTAAGTAGTAGTGTCTAGTAGAGATAGAGCATTTAGGAAGATCACATCCATAGTCGTAACGCACTTATCATAATACATATTTCGTAAGCTCTACCTAGGCGTCCGCATGCATCACCCCTTACCTGTGATTTTCGAAACACACAGTGCAACCGAGAGAGAGAATTTCGACCCCCCTAGGCGAGGATGAAATAATCCACCGCTTCATACCGATTCAATTGATTTCATCTCTTTCTCTTTATCCTTGATCTTGTGTTGATTTATTAGAGACAATCTATACTTGATTGTTTTCACGGTTGATCACTAACTTGATTTGGGTTGTGTTTTGTTTTGTGCTCGTGAACTCGGAGTAAGAGTTGAGGGCACTTCGCTTGCAATGGTAGATAGTTCGTCAAAAGGTATTTCCTTCTATCCCTCTTTATATGAAATAACGATTAACGGATCTTGGGTTAATGGAAAAAGGTTAAAATTTTATATTTCCGCTGCCATACGTTAGCCTTATTTTCCTTCATGGCGGACCGTCTTGCAGCAGAGGGCCATGTGAGGATTTTGGGGGTCTCTACCTTCTCTTCACCTCCTAGTTTCCTTTCTTCTCTTCTTTTGGATGATATGGTGGGGGTCAGTTTTCCTAGACTGATCTCGGGTTAAGTTCTTTGTTTTGTTGTTGTTTGTTTTTCTTTCATTTCCTACCCAAAAAAAAATGAAAGTAAAATAAAATAAAGACTAATTTAAATTGACTGTAACTTAACAGAAGTAATATATATTGAAACAAACTATTATGAACAAGTAAATGAATTATTTAATAAATCATAGGGTTAATACACATATTTTCTCCTGTACTATCATGGAAAAACAGATATGCCCTTATATCAAATAAACCCACAAAATTATCCCTGAATTTTTGACAAACCTGCAATTATACCCTAATCTAACAGACTTACTTATTTGACATAAACGGCGTCATCCCCGTAAACACCACCTTCTTCTCTTTCTCTCAAAATTCAAAACCTTAGGAAGCCTTCATCAATAGCAGCCATCTCATTCATTCTCCCTTCTTCCCTTACTTCATCTCCTAAATTTCTCTCTTACTTTCATCTCTCATTCACTCTCTCATAGACTCTCCTAACTATCTCCCATGGTTTCTCACTCGTTTTCAGACCGAACAGAAATCAACGTTTTCATGTTCGATTAATACACTAACCTGTGCTTTATACACTAACCTATTTAATTTGAAAAATTGAGTTTTTGGTTAACATTTGCAAAACTAACTAGAATCCAATTAGCAAGTGTATTTGTTGTGTACGGCTACGTAGTTTTTTATTTTCAGCCTAAAAGTGCACAGTAGTTCCATAATTATTTATGTTATATATTTTCATAAACTATTGTTCCATGATTATAAAAATGTGAACCTCATAAACTTCAGGAAAAAAGAAAGAGAACTTGAAAAAAGCTAGTTGCTCACTAATCATGACAAGAAGGGGCGTGGGAAATTAAAGCTACCCAAAAACAATACTCTCTATTATGGAATTTCTTATCTACAGTTTCATGTTATGATATTTGGGGAAAATTTGTATAGGGCTTTTAGGCTAACACAGTTCCAAAATCAAGTTTAGCAATCCAACCATCACTGAATATGCTCAACAAATGACAGACTAAATTTTTCTTTCCTCGTCTTTACCTTCTCTAGACCAGCTTGGCAACTGATAAGACTATATCTTTTACAAGAACACCAGGAAACTCATAAATCAAAACTTTAAAATATCATCTCTGAAATGTAGGAGATGAAGTGAGGGAAGAATGGAGAATGAAGGAGATGGGAGCCATGGATGAATGCTTTCTAAGCTTTTGAATTTTGAGAGAAAGAAGAAGAAGATAATGATGTGTAGTGTGTTAATTGGTGGTATGTCAGTAATATGATAAATAAACTAATGGTGTTAGGTCAAATAAGCTTAGTCCGTTAGATTAGGGTATAATTGTAGGTTTGTGGAAAATTCAGGGATAGTTTTGTGGGTTTATTTGATATAAGGGTATATCTGTTTTTTCGTTATAATACAATGACAAATATATGTATTAACCCTAAATTATATTATAAATACACTAACACATAGCATAACACTAATTTCATACATTTTAACAACAAACTGAATGTTACTAAAAGATATTGAATTTATACGAAATTAACTAAATTGACTGAAAACATTGAAATTTTTTGAAACCCAATGTACATAAATTGAAAGAAATTAAATGAGATATTTTATCAAAAGAATGAAACTAAAGCAATTATACTCCATTCAATTAAAACAATGCAATAATTGAGACTGATTAAAAGTATATGAAAGTAACTAAAAATGTATGATAGTCAATGCAACTAAAAATCAACGGAAATTAACAGAAGGTGAAAGAAATTCAGCTTAGGAACTAAAAAAAAATATACAATACTATATTTTTTTTTACAAACAAACGATAAACTTAGATAGATTCAAACGCGATTACATCGGAAAGAAAGTGAGGTGGAACACATCTCCACTCCACGAGACCAGACTGAGAGCCAGCTACCCGAGCTAACAAATGGGCAGCGTGGTTCGCTGACCTACGCACGAACACAATAGAAACAGCCTCAAAAGAAAGCATTAAATCCTTACATTCATCAATAATAGAGCCGATATAAGATAAGTACTGTGACCCATTTTGGATAGCCTGCACAAGGAGTTGGCTGTCTGATTCAAAAGCTATGTTATCAAGCTGTAGATCTTTACACCAAACCAGGGCAAACCTAAAGCTAAGTAACTCGGCCGTGAGAGGATCCCAACCACCCGTCATGGACGACGCAACAGCAGCCACAAAACGCCCCATACTGTTCCGAATCACACAACCAACTCCCCTAAGCCTAGTAGAGTCATTACAGGAACCATCGAAATTGCACTTAACCCACCCGGGAGGCGGAGGGAGCCAAACCGCAGAACCCAGCCCATCAGAAGGGGGGCATGGGCCAGGAGAAGCCGCGGGAATCTGAGCATTCTGCCAATCCCGCAAGCCCGACAGAGCCAACTGGAGAGACACAGCCGGGGAACTCCACACGTTCTGCCACACCAACTGATTTCGACACCACCAAATGCCCCAGATAACAGCTAGCATGATTGGGATATCCTCCATGGAGTGATTCAAGAGAAACGTCGAAGCCCAGGATGCAAAATCAGAATCCTTGAAGTTAGGCCGACCAAGAGGAGACAGGGACCAAATCCGACTCGCCACGGGGCACCTCACCAGGGCATGAAGATTGTCTTCAGAGTGAGAGCAGCAGCCGGGGCAAGCGGAATCAATATTCACACCTCTAGATGCTAGGGCCCCACGAGACGGAAGACATTTCGCCATAGCCCGCCAGCAAAGGTCCTTCATCTTGCCCGAGGCCTTAGCCGACCACAACCGGTTCCACCAGGGCTGCACCGGGCCGAAATCATTGGACAGATTTGACAATATGCGGAAGCCACTCTTCACCGAGTACCTCCCAGATTTCTCAGGGAACCAAAACCACCCGTTGTCCCCACTGCGCTTAGATGGGGGGATTTGTAAAATAAGAGCCTGATCCCGGGGGAGAAAACGATTTAGAGTGACCAAATTCCAACCCGAGCCATCGTCCAGCAATAACTCCTTAACCGTGGTAGCCTCCATACCATGAATAATAGGCGTTTCCAAGTAGGGGTTGCGCAGATCCACCACCCAAGGACAGGACCAGATATTATAACTGCAATTGAAATTGACTTTCAGCCTACACCCAGCCCTAAGGATTGGGAACGCCGCCCGTAAGCTCTGCCAGATAAAACTCGGGTTAGAACCCGAGGAGGCAGCCAATAACTCGACGTTTGGATAGTATCTGGCTTTAAATGTGCGAGCCAGTAAGGAAGAAGGATGAGAGAGCATAAGCCAACCCTGCTTAGCCAATAGGCTGAGGTTAAAATCCCGCAATTTCCTAACCCCAATCCACCGAAGCATTTCGGAACACTAAGCCTTTCCCACGAACGCCAATGCATCCCCCGAGCCCCCGACCCGGACTTGCCCCACCAAAAGGAGTTAAAGATACTCTCGATATCCTTACAAAGGGAGCGTGGGAGGAGAAAAACCTGTATTGCATAAGCCGGAAGGGCTTGGGCAACAGACTTGAGGAGGACATGCTTCCCCGCCTTAGAGAGGAACTTATTATTCCACCCAGAAACTCTCTTCCACACAGTGTCCTTAATGAAAGCAAAAGATTGGCACCTATTCCGACCCACAAATGACGGAAGACCGAGATATTTTCCCCTGACACAAGACGGGGGCATGCCGAAAATGGAGCAAATTGACAACCGTAGGGGGTACACCACATTACCACTGAAAGACAAAGCCGACTTGCTGAAATTTGTAGCTTGACCCGAGGCAGCCTCATAGCGCGCCAAGCACTCCTTCATCCAATATGATTCCTCAAGAGAAGACTTGAAAAACAGGAGGCTATCATCGGAGAAGAACAGGTGAGAGATTGGCGGAGCCGTGCGAGCAATAGCGATGCCATGAATTAAATTCCTCCATTCGAGATCTTGCAAACAAGCAGAAAGGCCCTCCGCACAAAGAATGAAAAGGTAGGGAAAAATTGGATCCCCTTGCCTGATCCCGCGCTTAGGAACAATAGGACCAATCACCGACCCATTCTGACACACCGAGTATTCAGCAGACGACACACAGCTTAAAATTAGAGCAACCCAGTCCTTATCAAAGCCCAACTTCAGCAAAACGTTCCTGAGGAACCGCCAGTCTAAGCTGTCATAAGCTTTAGAGATGTCAATCTTTAGGGCAGTGTAACCCGCCTTCCCCTGATGTTTACACTGGATAAAGTGATGGATCTCATAAGCAATCATAATGTTATCAACAATAAGCCTACTCGGGATGAACGCACACTGGGATGGTGATATAATCTTGTCGAGCAGCACTTTCAGCCTCAAGGCGAGCGCTTTGGAGAAAATCTTATACAGGACGTTACACAATGAAATCGGCCTAAAATCCGAGGGAACAATTAGGTTCTTCGACTTTGGGATAAGGGTGATATTTGTTCTGTTTATCCATGACGGAACTCTTTTCTCCCGTAAGAGAGAGTTACAAACCTTTACAACATCTCCCTTAACAATACCCCAATAGGCCTGGTAGAACCCCGGATTGAAACCATCCGGGCCGGGGGCCTTGTCCGGATGCATGGAGAAGAGGGCAGCACGAAGCTCTTCTTCGTCAAAAGCCTTAACGAGGGCCCGGTTTTGATCATCAGAAACTTTACGTTGGAGGAGACCCGAAATAGAGTCCTCATGACTAGGAGCGCAGTCAAAAATATTCTGGAAATAATCAAGAATAACCTCTTCCGCCCCGGCGCCCCACTGCTTCCAAGACCCGTCCACCGCGAATAGCCCGGAGATTGAATTCCTCTTCTTCCTAACCGAAGCCATGCCATGGAAATACCTTGTATTTGCGTCCCCACCCCTTAGCCAAAACTGCTTTGCACGCTGCTTCCAGTGGTCCTCCTGCTGCTTGAGAACCAGCGCCAAAGCCTCAGAAGCCGAAGAGAGTGTAATTACAGAGCACTAATCCCGTTTGCCTTGGCACCTGCGGATTGAATCTCTTAGCGCCTTTATCTGGTGACGGAAACCCCTACTCTGAACCCTTCCCCATGCAGCCAGAGAAACACCACAGCCTTGAATTTTGTCCTGGATGCCAAACTGCCTACCTTCCCATGATTCCCGAATAATCTCCTTGCAGGCCGGATCCCTAATCCACGCATTCTCAAATCTAAACGGGGGCGGAACAGAACGCCCGACCGGAATAACAGTCAGCAAGAGGGCACTATGATCCGATGTCACGGTTTTAATGTTCCGAACCTCCGCCAAAGGAAAACCAGAAATCCAAGACTTTGACGCCAGAGCCCGGTCGAGACGTTCCTCAACCCACCTGGGGTTTCCCTTAGACCGGTGCCAAGTGAACTGGAAACCAGACATACCAATATCGGAGAGCTGACAGTCTTCAACAACCTTTCTAAAGCCTTCAATAAGGCCAGGGGGGTGAGGGCACGACCCCAATTTCTCAGAGTTACTCAGGAGATCGTTAAAATCGCCCCAACACAGCCAAGGGAGAGGAGATTTACCTGAAAGGGATCGCAGGCAATTCTAGGACTCAAGGCGTCTAGACCGCTCAGGCATCCCGTAGTAGCCCGTCATACGCCAAGAAGGGCATAAGTCCGACGAAATGGAGATGTCGATAAAATTCGAGCTGAACCCCAATAACGACACAGCTAGAGACTTGTGCCATAGCAGGCAGAGCCCCCCACTAAGGCCTTGCCTTTCAATCACAAAGCACTTATCAAACTTCAGTCTTCGTTTGAGAGCATCCATTTTGTTCCTATTGGATTTGGTTTCCATAAGAAACAAGATGGCAGGCCTATGGGTAGAAACGAGATCCACCAGTTCTCCCACTGCCCGTGGCTTGCCCAGGCCACGGCAGTTCCAGGCTAAGGCTAACATTGGGAGCGGCAGGCCTGGAGATCCAAACCGGCCGATAGAGATTGATCAGAGCTTGAAACTGACCGAGCATTGACACTGGAGACAGTATCCTCAAGAAGGAGATGATCCCCCAACTTTGCCTTAGACTGATTAGGTAACATCTGCAACATATCCTCAACCCATTTCCTCTTTCCCTGCCTTGCCCTAGGCGATTCCACATCCCCTGCCTCCGTAATATCCTCAATGACCACAGAGTTTTGACCTCCAGAAGCACGTGCCATCTTTTTCCATTTTCGGGGATCCCCGTCCCTCCTCCGTTGAGCCGCATCGTCGGCAGGTGAACCATCCGCAGCAGGGTCGGACTTTTGAACCACGAGGAAGTGGTCATCTAAAGGATCCTGCCTCGCTTCGCCATCCCCGTTCCTCTTCTGTTCATTTAGCAAAGCCACGTGCATAAGGATAAGCGCATCCAGCGGTTGGGACTCATAGGGTTCAAGGGCCCAATCCTGGGGAATCCTATCTAGAGCAGTCACTCCAACTGGATCCCCACGACCCAAGAGAGAAAGCTTGTGGTGGGCCTTAGAGACAAAAGGGTCAAGGGGGGGGGTTAAAACTTGCGGGTTTGCTTATTGGGCTTGGTCCAACGTGGAAGATGTAAAACGGATTAGGTGGGAGACTGGGCATAGGGTCAGGCAGCGGAAAATCTACAACAGCTCTCGCAGCAAAATCCTTGGGGAGAACAGTAGTATCACCTATTACAGTAGGAGACGAGGGCCTCCGAAATCAACTGCTGGGTCAACCGTAAGACCCGGGAAAGTTTGAATAGCCCTGGGGTCCCCTCTCGCATAACTGGCAACAATGCCACCAACCCCCTCGCCGGACGAAACCAATAGCTGGGAAGCCGGCGCCCCAGTAGGAGGAGGCAGGGGCACCTCCACGTCCGTAGAACTAGGGCCAGCTAGCCGGAGTTGGGAGGCAAACCCCGGGAGAGGATCCTCCGCCACAGAGAGAGGATGCCCCTGGGGGGGAGGATGCCTTCGTTGGGGAAAAGCAACCATCCACGGCCCAAACATTCCAGTTTCCTTCAGACCCCCAGCTTGACCCCCGATCTTTGGGAGGGCAGGACAGTTCCGGTTAATGTGGCCAATAATGCCGCAACCGTAGCAAAAATCCGGTAACTTCTCGTATCTAATGGACTTCGTTCCTTGAGAGGGAAGGGTAGTAAGGCCCTTAAAACATTGCACTAGTGGTTTGGAAACATCCAGAGTGACCCTCAACCTTATACTCGCTCTCCACGGAGCCAAATCCACCTCCTCTAGACTACAAAACAGGGAACTGATGACATCCGCATTCTGGTTGTTGATCAGGTTTGGGGGCATACCAATGAACTGAATCCAGAAGGGATTACTATCCATTTTAATCTGATGCAAAGTGAGATCAGGTGGCCATTCATGGATAGCAAAGAGTTGGTTATGAATGAGTCAGGGCCGTTCTTGCAGGATACGAGAAGAGTGGCTCTCGCACAAGAACTCAAATGAGAAAGTATTTGGGCTTACCCTACTCATTGAGAAGGACTCGCAATGTCGCCAAGCCTGGTTTAGGATGGACCTAATCACATTGATGCTAAACTTCTTATCTGTAATCAGCTTCCCGATCAGCACCCGCTTGCCCCGGGAAGAGGACTCGGGTGATTCGGAAAGGTTAATGATAGGTGTAGGTGTGGCGGATGTGGGGGTTTGAGGGTGGGACATGTCCATAGGGAAAGCAACCTCGATAACCGATGACAATGGAGAGGGTGGGGGACGAAACAGAAAAACAACGACGAACTATGACCGGAACTCACAGACCAGCTGGAGCAATCAAAGGAAAGAAAAATCTGTCATTATACATCTCTGAATGGTTTATACTATATTTCATTTGCAAAAACAACTACAATATTAATATTATTGACACACATTAGTTAAATACTTTGTACAAAAAAATATTCAAAATAACCAACATTCTACTCATAATCTTCACGCTCCTTCAATCCTTTCACATTTAAATTCTTTGTCTCGTATCCATCAACTTGCTCCATTCTATTATACAAATAAAACAAAGTTGTATACCTTATTCTATGTATTTTTTAATCACTATGATTGGGAATAGGTTTCTGCTCCACTATATACTCAACAAACACCATTATATATACTTCACACCCATTGTAAACTAGCATGACTCTTAAAAAAATGGAGACTCACAGAGGCAAGATTACCAAAGGCACAAATGTGTAATATCACAAATACTAATAGCATGCCTAATCAGCGGCATCTAGCATGCTAGCTCAGGGAATCACATTATTATCACCCTAAATGCACTTCGAACAATGTCCCCATAGAAAATACGAAGAAAAAAATAACTTACAACCAAGTTTGGTAGGAGTGCTATTATTGTGGGGGAGAACCCTCAGTATAGTCCCTTAACACCCTCAGTCCTGACTATGTTCTGGAGACTTGTGACAATAATGCTACCTGAGCATAACAAAACATAACTAGTAAAGCAGGGTCAATCGACAGTTATTGATAACTCAAAGAAGCAATATAGACATCAGGAAAAACATATGACTTACAATGAGCAATTAAAAACAAGTTACAGAAGAATCAGAGGTTACCTAAAAGAAAGAGCCTTGCTGATTCAAGTGAGTCTGTTAGGTTAGAAGACCTAAAAACGTTTGACTCCAGCGAACTGGGTAAAGGGGAAAATGTGAGCCTAATCGGTTTCTCATCATTCTCTAATCTCGTGAGCCTGATCGGTTTGATGGGAAGGCAAGAACGCAAGAGAAATGAGTAAAAGGGAAAAGGCAAGAACGCAAAAGAAATGGGGAAAAGGCAAGAACGCAGAGTGAATTTGAGATCGTGAAAGTGAGTGGAAAGTGAAAATTGTAAAGTGTAAAAAAGTGGGAAATTGAAAAGTCAATTATTAGGGTAAAGTGAATGAGTGGGAAATGGATAAGTGAATGAGTGAGAAGCAAAAATTGGATTAAATTATTGGGGGAAAATGAAAATAGTGTGGAAGTGAAAATTGGAGGGAAGTGAAAATTGAGGGTGGTGGGAAATGAAAATATTAAGAAATTCTTATTTCTTGACTAATTCTTAATTAATTCGAAAAATTATTAATACACCAATTAAATACAAAATTCTTAATATATTAATTAATTAGTATATAATTTATTTTTAGTTGCTTTTTATTATTTTTTTATATGACTATCTAAGAAAAATTATTATACTATTTTTACTCAGTAAACTCAATCATGGTTGCATTTGACTTACATAAACATGAGTAAAAGAAAAAAGTTAGATCATGTAAAGAAATGCAACTATTAACGGCAACAATTTTTGAAAATTGGTTGCTATAGGCAATCTATGGTGTAGTAATTGTAAGGAAGTATTAATAACAAAAATAAAACAAATAAACAATATAAAGAAATGAATGTTAACTTATGTACAAACTTATAATATAAAAGCATATTACTTGTGATTCTGCTAAACCATACCCTTCACACACTCAAAATCCCACGAATAATTCAAAGATTTGCCAATGCAATCTTCAAAGTCAAACAACTCTAGACGGTCTCCCGGAGTAAAAAAAAAACATGAAGATACATTTATATAATTTTGGCATACTTCATTGCATATTTTTATGATTATTGAACACTTCATAATTCAACAAGTTGTACATATACAATTTTCTCTCATCAATCACAAAGCGAGCTAAATGACAATCCACAAAATTGATAGGAATCACAACTTCATCCACGCCTGCCCACTTTTAACCACGACCGTGCATAAAGTCCAAATTACATCCACAACACTCAATTTCTTGAATGACACATTCATCCAAACCATCAATAAATTGATAAAATCAGGTATCATTTATTATGAATTTTTAACTTGATATCATTATCATGAAGCCTTTTATTTCACAAAAGGTAAAAAAAATCCTTATGCTGAAAAAACAAAAAACATATTGACATTACCTTACATTACATGAAAGTCTTAACTAACTGTTTGCACCATAATTAATTTTTTGGCTTTATATAATTTTTAAATGTATTAATTGGCCTAAATTACATCTAGTTAGGTTTTTTGAAAGCTACTTTTTAAGGTGAACCTCAGGGGAACCTAAGGTAAATCATGGAAAAATCAAAAGATCATTTAAGATTTTAAACGTGTATTTTGTGAGCCAATTAAAAAGAAGAAAAGTTAAAAGTGTGAGAATCAATTCATCGTGGAAGGTAACATGGAGTAGTTACTCAATATGGTGGAGAATGTGTTCAAAATCTTTTTAAATAAACTTACAAAATTAGACATATTAATATGTTTAGTAAATAATTCATAAAAAAGACTTTGATCCAACTGATATAACTCCCAAATTAAAACGCTATTTCAAGTTATTACTTTTATTATTAAAATACTTCTTTTGAACTTTACATAAAATAAAAAATAATTATTACCTATCACCAAAGAAAAGAAATATAAAAACAACAATAATAATATATTTTTCATATTCATTCCTTTCAAATCATAATGGTTCGTCCAATTATTAATTGTTTTTCTGATATACATTGTCACTCCAATTTATAATGTACATGTTTCTTAAACAATTTTTTTCCCATAAACATCAAAACAAATATTAGATTAACTAAAATTTGATTCAAAATAACAATTATTTTAATCAGAAACATAATTTTTCTTCTTTTGACTTCCACTTTGATTAATAATTTCATTCTGAAGAGAAAAAAATTATCTCCATTATCACCATTGTCACTTTCCTAACATTAATTAAAGAAAAACAAATAAATAACAAATAAAAACTACAACACAAACATTAAAAACTTACTGAAATATTTTATTAAGATACCATTAATCGGATTTTAGCAAATTTCATATGTATTAATAACATTTTAATGTACTTTAAGATAGTTTCATTCATTTTCAAACAGTTCATAAACTCCTTAAATTGACAAAAAAAAATCATGAAAGCACATAAAAAACCTTTGGAAATTATTGAAATTCATAACAAAATAAACACAAATTAAAAAAACATAAAATAACACGCATAAGTATATTCTTGGTATCATAAATCTAAACAAAAAGTATTAATAAAAAAATAGAAAACACTAAAATGAAAATATCCAAAGCTTCAAAATAGTAAGAGTTTGCACTGCTTGATGTTCAATTGAATCAATCATAAAATAACACGCATAAATATATTATTGGTATCTTAAATTTTTTTTTAAAAAGTATTAATAAAAAAAATAGAAAACACTAAAATGAAAATATCCAAAGCTTCAAAATAGTAAGAGTTTGCACTGCTTGATGTTCAATTGAATCAATAACTTTATCATATAAGGTACCTTCAATGATTCAAGGATATTTTCTATAACTTTATAAGGATCTTCAATAATAATATCTTCGCTATAGACAGTCGAAGTAATTAAAGCATCATCAACAAGAACCTCTTTATCGAAAGATACATGAAATTTTATCGGAGAAATAATAAACTTATTTACACCATCAATAGGACCGACCATATGCCTTGAACTGTGGGGGGTAGGCCCATGGCCTATAAATCTAAGGTGCCCAAAAAAAATTTACTTTAGTATATATACTTAAAATAAATAAAATAAAATTATTAAATACAAACATACCATATATGTAGAGGAAAAGCAGAGACTACATGCTATTAATTAGGGATTCAAATTCTTCTTTCCCAAATCTTCTTCTTCTGCCTGTGTAACGCGATCTTTCTTCTCTTCTCCCTCTGAATCGTTGATTTTTCTTTGCTGTGTTGGGCGTCTTTCTCTGCCTTCCGATTTTGCTGCTGCATCCAGTCAGTCTTCTTCCAATTTGTTGTTGCTTTGCTGATTGTTTCTTTACCATTTGATTATTGCATATGGTAAGTTAATTTAGATAGATTATTATTAGTTTTAGTTGAGTTTTATACTGTTTTTCTATACATTTTTCAATTTAATTTTCTTTTGCAAATGATTTAATTTGGCTTGATTTTGTTTTTTTTATTGTTGTTTGTAAATGAGATGAGAAATATTAAGATTAGTTTATAGGTTTGTACTGTTTTTGTTTATAAGTTTAAGATTTGTTTTATATTGTTTATACTGTTTTTGTTTATAAATTTGAGATAAGTTTATTTTTATGTTGTTGCTAGTGTTATAAAAACCGGACAAGAGTCCGATCCGAAGTAGTCCAGTTTGTTGAATCTTCAACAAACCGGGCAGGCCCAGGGTTGAACCGGGAACCAGAGATCGGACTGGAAACCGGTGCAACCCCGATTTTCTGAAGATTTATTTAAAAAAAGAAGAGATGAAGTAGAAACATGAATGCCCAGAAAAATTTGTAGTTCTTCATCTCATAGTAGATACGATTTGTTAATGAATATTGATTTGCTAAGGAAATAGAAGAATACAACAAATCAACCACCTCTGCTACTTCTTTTGTTCTTATTTAAGGAAAAAAAATGAAAAAATGAGAATGAGTTAGATGAGAGAGGAAGAAGGAATGAGAATGGTCTTTTTTAGGAATTTTGAAGAGAGAGGAAGAAGGAATGAGAAGGGTCTTTTCTAAGGATGGAAGGTGAACTAAACAACATAGCTCAAAACCCACGTGACTCTTACTATATTAACAACTTTATTCTTTATTATGAAATATAATAAACTCAAATTCAAACACTATTCCTTCAAATTTTTTAAAATGAAACTAAATTGTTTATAATTTATTATATATATATATATATATATATTTAAATTAATTAATATATAAATATTATTTATTTATTATGTCATCTGGTCCGACCAATCCGAGCCATCCGGTCCGACCAAACAACATGTGACCCATTTATAATTCCGGTTTGATGTCCGGTCCGGTTCTAATAACATTAGTTGTTGATGATATTGTTTGTATTTGATAAAAACGGAGCCCATTACTGGACAACCTCTATTTCATATAGGTTTTAGTTTTGTTATTAGAAATGTTGCATTAAAAGTCCAAATTTATTCTCTCGCTCGGGCCTACAAAAGGTTAGGAACAGCTCTGACCATCAACTTCATCATCCTTATTATGATTATCACCAACACCATCTAAAGCACAATACTTACCCTCATTCTCACCAATAGTCTCAACCACATCCTTATAACCACCGCCGCCCTCCTTAACAACAACTTCATTTACCTCTTCATCACCACCTCATTTTCATTATCATCAAATTCATCATCATATCCATATTATAAGTGATTACATCGTTAACATAATCGTCCCTCTTAAAATCACTCACTTTAAGATTTACAGCTCCGCTCATAATCAAATTATGTAAAACAATACAATATTTAAAAAAATTAAAGTAAATGAATTAAAAAAAAAACTAACAATGATAATAAACAAAAATGATCTTAGAATTTCAAAAAGTTTTATATTACTTTAAATCAATTATATCCACTTTCAATGATATTTAGTTACTTTACATTACTTTCACACAGTTTCATCCAATTTCAACCACTATAACAATCAATTTAAGTAAATTTTGAGTGCATTAAAATTACTTAAATTACCCAAAATAAATGAAGATATTTAATCAATGTATATCTTCATCCAATATTTTATGAAGATCTTCAAACATCTTTAAAACCTTATTTAGCATTCACACGATCACTTAAAGAAACAATCATATTCCTTACAAGATTATATTCTCTCTTACCACTCAAAAACTTCTTAGAGTGCTCACCAAATATACAAGCTTTCATTCCTTTCAAATAAACAAGATTCTCTCTCAAGTCACCAAAAACACTCCATCAGAGCCAACGACATTCAAAAACTCATCACAACCTAAAAAATCTTTACAAAAAATACATTTAATCTATTTTAATTTAACATATTCAAATGGAAAATATCATTTATCTTCATCTAATAAAATAAAATAAATAAAACAAAAATCATTAAGAAAAAAAACAAAAACAACATATAAAGAAAACCATAAACATAAATACATCTTCTGCAAACTTTGAAAACATAAAAGAACCAACATATAACTTCTATTGTAACCTTTACTAATAGAATGCCAATTCAACATCGCAGGACTAGTTGAAAACACCATCTTACCAACACTACAAGAAAATAGGTAGTTAGCTACCATAATTCTACTAGCTAATTTGGTAGCTAAAGTGATTTACCGATTGAATTTAGCAGTTTACCGACCAAATGCGTCCAGTCGGTAAATGCATAGTCGCTAGATTATCGTCGACTATTTTTTTTACGATAGTCACATAATATAGCGATCATATATTTAGTCATTGCTTAGTCGCAATTTTACCAACCAAATTATGCGACTACAAATAGTCGCTAACGGGCTAGGAGAACACATAAGCTGGTCAATTTAAGACGAATTTCAGGTAGAATTTTTGTCGGTATTTACTGGAAAATTTTTCTATTGTAATGTACTAGAGAATTTATTTATTTAATTCTAATTATAAATTTTATATATAATTATAATTACAATTATAAACATATTTTAACATTTCACAATAAATTAATCACAATAAATAATATTCATGAAAACTAGAAATATATTTAGAAATAATTAATATTTTATTGAATGAAAGTAGAGAAAGTGAAAATAAAATAAGTTCAGTCTGAACAAGCAAAAAATACCTAACTACACAAACCTATAATTACAAACACCATTAATATCATCATTGATCAAAACGTTGCAAAAGTCGGGCGAAGAGGCCCACCCTTGCGCCTCTCTTGTATGAAAACCATAATTAGCAAGTTTGTCGGCAACTACATACATTGAGTCGCCTCAAGCCACAGTTTATGCCATCCAAAACTCCAAGCCTTATTGACCACATATATAGCACTCCAGCCACAAATGTAAATACTGAGGGAATATCAAACAATGCTGCCATAGGGAATCCTCGAGAGTTTTGAAAAACTCTGCTTGTGGTAGCATCTTTCCCAGGGCACTGATGGTTGCTCCATCCGTGTTTGCCTAGATTCATCCACCTTAGGGAGGTTTCCACTGAACCCAAAATGCTAGAGGCAATAGGAAATCGTTGAGGAAGAGCAATACATGAAAATATATACCTGATGTCACATGAAAAACGAATAAAGTAAAAGAAGAAAAAAAAATAGAAAGCAGGCCAGACCCCAAGGAACAAAGTTAAATGTTCCTAAAAAAGCTAACCCAAAATCAATGGGAAAAAAAGTAAAAGCCTAAAATTCAGTAGAGGAAAACACAATCTGATATGTCGGCAACACTAGGTTCATAATAAATTTGCTCATTGTAGGTATAGGTTGGTCGCCTTATTTAATGTTCCCATTTTGTGACACAAATCTAATAAATATTCTCAAAGAATATAGCTAGGTTTTTAGGACATGTTAAGATATCTCAACCATGTTTTATCTTTTAAGGTCACAATAAAAATGGCAAGAATATCCATGATTGGTTAACACTGCCTTTTCAGCCCACTGCCTAACCTAAAATTGATAAATATGCCATATCTTATACAACCATTAAATGTACAACATACTTATGTATACAATGATCACAGAAAGCACCTATACATACCTGAAGAGTACGAAACCAAAACAGTAGGAGATTCAGGCAACACACTGCATACAAATGTCTCAACATCTCTAATAATTGGATTCGAACTAGAACAAACTGTTGATCATCTATGCATATAAATACTAGGGATAAGGTACCAAAATAGGCTTATGGTTTTTAGGGAAGTATCAATTTAGGCTTCACATACAAAATAATACCAATATAGGCTTAACGTTTAAAAAAGGGTATCAATTTAGGCCTCGAGAACGGATTGGACACATCATTCTTATTACTCCGGTAAGTTCTGAGTTCTCCCCCCACGTACAATTGACAGAACTTAATAGATTAATATCAATGACGTGTCTCGTTCCATTATCGAGGCCTAAATTGGTACCCTTTTTTAAACGTTAAGCCTATATTAGTGCTATTTTGTATCTAGAGCCTAAATTGATACTTCTCCAAAAACCATATGCCTATTTTGATACCTTAGGGTTATCAGAATAAAATAAAATTTAATTAGTAACTAATAAGAAGGCGATCTAAAAGCAAAAACATATTATATACATATACATACCCTTGAAACAAGCACATTAATGCCATCATTTTTACAACTAAGTTGCTGCCCAAATTAATTCATCTTGGAGATAATTCAATGTTAATAAATTATTTCCATTAATTAAGGTTAATAGATCTTGTGTAAACATTGAGCAGAGCAGTACCTTATATCCACTGTAATTATAGTAAAAAAGGCACACCCATGGTCTAAGAGCGTCATTATATGATCCACGGAAAGCATCTGCAAATTCGAAATCTAATTCAACATTCAAACAATGTTACTACTAGTTTTAATTTATTTGGAGAAGTATAATTAATGGTTGATATGTATTAAACATGATCACAAGTTGAAACTCAAATTGAAATGTGCACGTACCATTCTAGCTCTTTTAAGAAGCTTAACAGAATAAGCATGATTGTTAGGCCTGAAAGCAACGAAAGCAGAAGCAAGAGCAGCTACGATCTCAACAGAAACTTTAGAAGTAGGGAAGTGTTTAGAGGCAGCATAAGTGGTTCTAACGGTGTCTATAACTTCATGCTTTTCCCAACAATTATGATCAAAATAAGGATCACCAACTTAAACATAAACAAACCCATTCATGCTTGTTGCTTTCAGAAATTAATCAGTTGCCCATTTAATAGCATCAATAGCATTTAGCTGCTCTCATCCCATGTATTTACCAACCTTGATAACATTGTGATATTATCCTAAGGATCAAAAAGGATATTCGCCTAAAACAGCCACGTGTTGATCACCTGATACCGGCGTATCACGTCGTATTGAGCAAAGGGATCCGACAGGCGGATCACCAATATCTCACCACAAGAGATCCATGGGCGAACCTAAGAGGCGAATCGCCATAACCGCCCAATCTGCTATTGAAACAGGTGAGCCGATCCCGCACTAAAAGACCATTAATAAGCAATCAATTTCCTAAACGGATATGCTTAAAGGGAATCAGTAACCGCCATTAATGGAGCATTAATAGAGACTTTCTAGTTACTAAAGGTTACAACTCCATGACTATATATAGCTGGTATCTCGAGCCATCAAGGTACACCTTCACTTACCCTTTGTCAATTCAGTTTGCTCTCTTGTTCTTCTATACTGACTTTGGCATCGGAGCTTCCCCCCGTCGAACCCAACGACACCCCCACAGAGATAGAAACCTATCAGAAATTCTCCACTAGTCATCAATTGGTGCGGTGATCGTGGAATCCTTAATCAAATAAAGGGTTTTCGTTCACATTGAAAGATATGACGAATGGAGAACAGAACCCCTCCTCGGGGGTTGAAACACCATCGGTAACACCATCAAGTCAACCTGAAATAAGCGCTGGTCACGTTGATATGAGCACTCCTGCGACGCAGGATGGAAGGGGTATGTCGCCGGATACATTCATTGAAACGTGTGCGGGATCCATAGGAAGAGAATTTGGCCCTGAGATGGAAAGACGCCTAAGGTCGTTCATGATAGTACCAGAGCTTCGGCACAAAAATCCTACGTCATCTCAGTGGCCATATGCCACTATAGGACCAAACGCCCATAATTCTTCATTCTTCCAAATTCAATCCATGGATTCCATGGTGACTACTACCGTAGCAGGCAATAACCCGCCACTCAATCGGCAATTATTTTCTGATGGAGCAGGAGGAAGTCGTGGGAATAACCAAACTCCCCCTAGAGGATCCGCAGGCCAAGGGTTAAATCTGGGCGGATCAGGTAACCCAAGTCGCCCGCGGTCGAATCTCCCCGAAGGCGGATCAGAAGGTCGACGGCATAAAAAGCGGAGAAAGGGGAAAAGCAAGCGGTCGAAATCACCTTCACCCCCGAGACGGAGATCTTCCCGCCGAGGTAGATCACCCCCATCTACTGGTCGTAGACAAAGCAAGAGGCCAGTAGAGACTCCTCGATCGGATAGTCCACCGCCACCACCAAACCAAGGAGAGGATAGAAGCGTTCCTTCGGGAGACCATGAAGGGAATAACGGCCAAGCTCCTCTTGGAGGATAGGGTGGTGGAGGTGGGCATTCGCCATCAGATCCATCGTCAGGATCTAGCTCCTCATCTTCTCCAAGTAGATCTCCCCCTAGAAGACCGCCGAGGGCGGGTCCGGAGAATTTTGATGATCGTGTGAGAGCTGCGGTGCTTCGCATTAATGAGGAGAATGCCCGACATAATCCATTCGCTAATCGCGATTCGCCCTTTATAGCATGGATCGAAGCTGAGGAAACGGAGAGGCATTTTAAAATACCTAATATACCCGTTTACATGGGAGCGGACAACCTAGAAGCCCATGCAAGAAAGTACCGAATGTTGCTCAGCCTTAACCGTGCAAGTGAGGCGGTCTTATGCCGGATGTTTATCACCACCTTGGGAGGCCCCGCCTATGATTGGTTCCAATCTTTACCTCCCGGATCAATCGACAGTTGGGATCAATTGAGTAGAGAGTTTTGTGCTAAATTCGCCGGATGTATTCCTCCAGTGGTCAAGTCATGGAAGCTTTTCGAATTAAAGCAGAAGGCGAATGAACCCCTTCGAGAATATGTAGACAATTTCAACAAATTGTGTATACGAATTGCTGATGTGGATGTCTCCATGGCAGCGGAGGCTCTGGCAAAAAACACCACGTGTAAACGCTTGCAAGAAGATTTAATTCGGAAGAAGCCCAGAAGTATGGCATAATTAATTGAAAGATGCAAGGACTTCATGGAGGTAGGTGACATTCGCAGAGAGTCATTATCTCCGCCCAAGAAGGACAGGGGCGAATCTCGCCATCGAGATAAGGAGAAAGACAAGCACCAAGACTCGTCCTCTAGAGGTCGGCGAAGAGGCTCTAAGAACAAATCGGCATTTGTGTCGTCATTTACGCCACTCAATGCCTCTAAAAGCGAAGTGCTCATATGGATTGAGAACAGTCAGCACAAGCGGAGCATTTCATACCCCGAACCAAAAGGAGGGAAGTACACCAACACTGGTAAAAATCCCAAAAATTATTGCAAATACCACATGAAGAATGGCCATGACACTAACGCATGCTGGGAATTAGCCAGAGAGATAGAAAGGCTTATCGAAAGAGGAAAGTTGGACCGGTTCATCCAAAATGATGGTAAGAAGGGAGATGGTGATAGATCCAGAGATGATCAGAAGAAGAAGGCAAACGGGACCATCAATGTCATAGCAGGCGGACCTGGGTACCAGCCTGTGTTGAAAAAGGCAAAAACCACTGCTCTAGACAAGGCGTCACTTAATCCCTTTTGCGGATACCAGTCCAGAGATCTCCCCTCATGCAGATGCCATGGTCGTTACTATGATGGTGGAAGGCTGGGAGATGAAAAGAGTGATGATTGATACGGGGAGTTCGTGCAATGTCATCACAAGAGGAGCATTCGCCAAACTCATGGTCGACCCAATCCAAGTGGAAACCACCATAGTGGACATTCTAGGAGTAACAGGACACACCATCCAAACAAAGGGCCAGGTAACACTGGACTGTGAGTTAGCTGATGAAGATCAAGTCTGGAAAGGCGATCTGGAATTCTCCATCCTGGATGGCCAGTTAGCCTACAATATCATCCTTGGGCGACCCTTTATTTTCGAGGCGGCAGCTCTTATCTCTATACGCCACTTAACTCTTTACATCCCCACGGTCAAGGGAGGTGTAATGATCAGAGGAAGTCAAAAGGTGGCTCAAGAGACGTATTCAGCATCATTGATGATTCGCCCACAGCCTAAAGATGAGGATGAAGAAGAGCTTGTCACAATGGCCTTGGGTGAAACAGAGATGTACCTCATGGCGGATGAAAAGCAGGTACGGATGGCTAAAGGGCTAAAGGGAGAAATTAAGGAAGCTATCACCAAGGTTCTCCATGAGTCAGAAGATGTCTTTGCATGGAAAGGTGAGATTCTCCCCGGGATTAGTCCAGATATGATCACTCACAAACTCAACATCGACAAAGACACGGTACCGGTAGCCCAAAAACGAAGAAATCATGGCCCGGAGAGGCATAAAGTGATAGAAGAAGAGATCACTAAGCTTAAACAGGCGGATGCCATCGAAGAAGTACTTTACACATAATGGCTGGCGAATGTGGTTCTAGTCAAGAAGGCGGGCGGATCATACCGCATGTGTATTGACTTCACAGACCTCAACAAAGCTTGTCCCAAAGACAACTACCCCCTGCCATGCATTGATATCCTAGTAGATGGAACCGCGGGACACGCCATGTACTCCTTCACCGACGTGAAGTCGAGTTACTATCAGATCCCAATGGAGCCTTCGGATAGGATCAAAACTTCGTTCGTAACTCACCAAGCCACCTATTACTTTAAAGTCATGCCCTTTGGGCTTAAGAACGCGGGTGCGACTTATCAGCGGATGATGAACAAAATATTCGTAGAAAGCAAAGGTGAAAACTTTTCTGTCTATGTGGACGATATGATCATCAAAAGTACCACTGTAGAGAAGCATGCAGATGACATAAAGGAGGTACTGGGCGTACTCCGACATCACAACATTAAATTGAACCCGGAGAAGTGTACCTTTGGGGTGACATATGGAAAGTTCTTGGGATTCATGATTAGCCAGAAGGGAGTGAGCCCAAACCCTGATAAAATCAAAGCAGTTTTGGAGATGAAAGCGCCACAGAATATTAGGGAAGTGCAACGTCTTAATGGGCGTATCGTAGCCTTGGGCAGGTTCATCTCATGTTCAGCCCGACGATGCCAACCCTTTTATGAGGTGATCAAGAAGCAAACGGCGTTTGAGTGGAGCGAGAACTGCGAGAAAGCTTTCCAGGGGATCAAACGGTTTCTCACGGAACCACCCCTTATGAGTCGTCCCTTGAAAGGTGAGAACCTCTACATGTATGTTTTAGTTACAGATAAGGCTGTTTGCACGGTCATGATAAGGGAAGAAGAGGGTCAGCAATATCCTATCTATTACGTGAGCAAAGTATTAAAAGATGCTGAAACCCGATATTCCAAGTTGGACAAAATGGCACTGGCCGTCGTCACCACCTCCATTCGCCTCAGGCCTTACTTTCAAGCACATACTGTCATAGTTCGTACAAGTATACCCATGAGGAAGGTATTGCAAAAACCAGAAACTTCAGGGAGACTGATGGAGTGGGCAATCCGCCTTGGAGAATTTGATGTACGATATAAGAGCAGATCAGCCTTGAAGAGTCAAGTCTTGGCAGACTTTGTGAATGAATTAACTGAAGAGGGAATGAATCTCCCCAAATCAAAAGTCGAGGAATGGACGATGTATACGGATGGAGCCTCCTCAACGGAAGGTGCAGGTATAGGCATCGTGATCAAAGGTCCCCAATATATAAAGCTACGGTACGCAGCAAAATTGGATTTCCTTGCAACCAACAACGCGGCGGAATATGAGGCCCTAATATTGGGGTTGCGCCTGCTAAAAGAAATCACTCCCAAGCGGATTGTGATCTATAGTGATTCCAAGTTAATGGTCAACCAGGTACCTCGAGGATCAAACACAGAAGCCAAAGAAACTAAGTGGGAACTGATCCATGTACCTCGAGGATCAAACACAGAAGCGGATCACCTAGCTAAAATGGCTTCTAGTAAGGAGAACTGGGCGGATCCAGAATGCCCATTCGAAGTCAAAGTAGCTCCCGCGTTCGCTTTGGAGGAAGTATCCATACTCACGATAGTAGAAAGTGATTGGAGATCTACAATCCGCCGGTATCTGATAAATGGAGCTCTACCTATGGACAAGGAAGAAGCTCGGCAGATAGTCAGGAAGGCGGCCTATTTCTTCGTGATAAATGATTGCCTGTGTAGGAAGTCTTTTAGCCACCCCTGGCTGAAATGCATTATGCCAGAAGAGGGACAACAGATCCTCAAAGAGTTGCATGAAGGTGTATGTGGAGCTCACGAGGCATCTGCCTCCATTTTGAGGAAATCCAGGTTAGCGGGATTTTATTGGCCTACGACATAACTTGATGCTCAAAAGTTTTTGGAGTCTTGCCATAATTGTCAGATTCATGCAAATGAATCACACACTGCTAAACACCTTCAAAGGCCTATCATCGAAGGTCGACCCTTTGCGGTTTGGGGAATTGACATAGTTGGACCATTTCCTCCCACCAGAAGGCAAAGGAAGTGTGTTGTAGTGGCTGTGGATCATTTCACCAAATGGGTAGAGGCTGAGGCTATCTCCTCTATCAATGCTGAGCGAATGGTGGAGTTTGTCAAAGATAACATCGTTGGAAGGTATGGAGTTCCTCATACGATTATAACTGAAATGGAATGCAATTCAACTGTGCAGAGTTTAAAACTTTCTGTGAGGAATTGGGCATTCTGAACAGATTCGCCTCAGTTTATTATCCTCAGTCAAATGGTATGACCGAAGTTACAAACCGGACAATCGTTAAAGGAATAAAGAAAAGATTGGGAGAGCATGACAAGAAATGGGCAGATCAGTTAACGAGCGTCCTATGGGCGTATCGCACTACTCCCAGAACAGCTACAGGCGAGACGCCATTCGCCCTTTGTCACGGTGTCGAAGCTGTAATCCCAGTTGAAATATAGATCCCAAGTGACAGAGTTGCATTCTATTGCGAGGATGAAAATAGCCAAAGGTTGAAAGAAAGTCTTGATCAAGTGGAGGAAAGGCGAGAGAAGGCATACGTACGCATGGCGGCTTACAAGCAGCGAATCGCAGCTTATCATGACAAGAATGCCAAACTTGTAAACTTGAATGTGGGAGACCTCGTACTCCGTAAAACAGACAAAATCCAATCCAAGGAAGGAAAAGGAAAGCTGGGGCTCAACTGGATAGGCCCATACAGAATAGTTGACAAGATTGGGTTCGCCACATTTAAGATTCAAGACATAGAGGGAAACACGCTACCGCGTACATGGAATCTCCAAAATCTCCGCAAATATTTCACCCGAAAATAGAATGTAAACAAGGTCTTGAGTACTATTTTTCCTTTAGTAAGCTTTTTTCCCATGAGGTTTTTCTTATTAAAGGTTTTAATGAGGCTCACATATAAGACCCGCTTGCTGTAATAAAGCGTATCTCCTATCAATAAAAAGCAATTGTTCTATTGTCAATATTCTTTTTAAGTATTTTCTTGCAGTAATATAAATATTCCAGTCTAAAAAAAAGGGGGGCACCCAACATTTCCCACACAATACTGCTATCACATAGCTACTTTTTCTCCTCAAAGATAGGAGATCAATCTCATGGGCGAATCAATCCTTAATTGATCACCATTAGAGATAGAGTTAAAACATTTCTCGGATGCGAGATCTTTACACTCTCTTACACCCTTCCCAAAGAAGGGTTCACAAGTCCTAAAGGCGGATCGATTCACCTCAAAGATAGGTAGCAAGACGATCCCTAAGGCAGCTTAACTTCCTCTAAAGGAATAGAACAGCTTCAAACCTTCACAAAGGTTCGTATTATGGAGTATGGCTGGCCACCTACTTCAAAACAAATCCTAAAAGCCTATAAATTTACTTACGCAAACGTAAAAGTAAAATAAATAATAGCAAGGATTAAACAACTGTACTTAAAGTTTTACAAACAAAAATTAAACATTGACAGGAGCATCCTCCTTAACATTCTTCTTGCCTGATGCGTCTTCTTGAGGGGCTTCCTTCTCAACGGCTCCGGATACGCCCAACAAAGAGATTTCCTTTTGCACAGAAGCAGTTCCCTCAAGAGGAAGAGTGCCATCAGTTATCAGCTCCTCACCCGCCTTTGGAGGTACTTCTTCAAGGTCCACCAGCTTGATGCTTGCAGTAGGTTTGCTTTCTTCGGCGGGTCCCTTCATCCATTTCCGAACTTGATCACGGATGTAATCCTTGACGTCCGGGATTTTGCGATATTTAAGGACAACATCCGGATCAGGAACGGCGAACTCCGGATCAATAAAATCAATCTCAGGATTCGCCAGTTGGACGTACGCCATGATCCATTCGCCGTAAAAGAAAGCTTGCTCCCCCGCCATGAATTCAGCATCTGCTAAGGCATCCTCATGCTCCTTAGCATCCGCTTCGATCTTTTCCTTCAGCTTTTGGTTCTCAGCATCCTTGAGGGCAATGGCGGACGCGTCATTCGCGTTAGCGTCAGCGACTTCTTTCTCCAACTTTTCTATAGTGGCCTTATCCGCCACACCTTGAAGGAGCTCAACTTCCATGGCACGCAAGCGAGTATACATCTATCAAGACAAACAGTTCATTCAAACGAAAGAACAATGGCAAAACTCTCCCCAAAGGAGATCATTTATTCAAACCAAACAAAAGGACAGAAGGCACTTACCGTTAGCAGCTCTGTCTTTCCCATTCGGACATGGGTTGATCCTGGGATCTGGTTTTGGTTCTTCTGCACCTCGCCCAACTAACCAAGAGCCTCATCCAGGTCATTAATGACAGACTCATTCTCCAAAGATCCCTGGATACCATGTTTGGCGGACCAGTAACCGCCCAAGTCAGGGTTCGCCATCTACACAAAGATGGGAAAGTCAGAACTTAAATTCAAAATATGGCAAGAGGAAAAGGTGAAACAGCTTACTTGTTCCTACTCCGCCAAGGGCCTTGCGGATTTCATGGCATCCGCCATGAACCTTTGTCCGCCAGAAGCTGCAGGCTTCCTTTTCTTCAGAGGCGGATCGGCCATTATATCCGCAGGACATTTCCCTGCACCCTTCTGAGGATCCGTTGCCTGCCCTCTCTTTCGAGCCTCCTCCTCCTTCATTTTCTTACACATCTCTACAAGAGCGTGATTGGCCTTAGATAAACCCCTGGCAAAGAGAACAATAAAGTAATCAAGGTTCAAAGAAAAGAACAAGGTTACCTTCATCAAATTGTGCAAACTTTGAGTAAATGAACTGGCCCCCTTCTCGGCGAATTAAGGGAATGTCATTCATCATGAAGTCCAAAGTGTCAGCATATGTCCAGGCATCCGCCCTGACACTCTTCATGAGATCTGCTACTACCTCATCACTATTTGTCAATATACGCATGTCTCCCGCCATATGCAAAGGTTTAGCATTCCAGTACGATGGAAAGCCTAAGGACTCGCCCTCTTGTATCTTGACATAGAAGAATTTTTCGTCCCAAAGATGGACGTTGGATATCTTGCCGCTAAACGGCGAATATACTCCAAACTTTGCAAACGTGAGGAAAGACTTAAACTTTTGCTGTGACGGTTTATGAAATGATCGAAAGACACGAGGGGTGCACACTACCCCTAAGTTTGAAGCTAGGTAACAATCTAAAGCTAGATCTAACCAGCCATTTGGATGTAATTGGCTGACAGTGATGTCAAAGTAAGCGAGTATGTCCGCCATCATCTTTGGAAGAGGGAGTCGGAACCCTCTTTCTACATGACTACAATATACAGTCAGATATCCGCTTGGCGGATAGGTGGGTCGTTGATGAGGAGCCGCCAATTGAGTCTCATAGTCCTTTATCCACGGAAAATGATTCGCCAGATCCGCTAGATCCGCGGCGCTCATGCGAGATGGAGTAGACGTCGCACGGGGCACCTTTTTCCTAGTCGGGATAGAAGAAGAGGCCGCCATCCCGAAAACTCGCCTAGAATCTATTGCCGGAGCAATACCGGTAATGAGGACAGAAAATTTTTGAATTCTACTTGAACGAGTTCGACCACTATTTTGCGCCGAGTTACGCAACTCAGCTAAATTAGAGCTAACTGTATCCTCGGAAGAGTAAGAATTTTCCGATGAAGAAGTGGTCCAGCTAACGGCGATTTCAGAGGAAGAAGTCAAATTAAAAAGCTCAAAGGTCGATTCGGAGGATGAAGAAGAGCTCCTAAACATTCAGAAAAAATAGAGTGAAAAAAATGAACTTACATGAAAGTAAAAGCTTCGAAGAACTCTGAAACTCCAAGAAAAGCTCTGAGCAAGGAAAGCGCAAAAGAAAATGGAGAAGAAGAGCAAATGAGGAAGAAAGAGAAAAAGAAGAAGGAAGAAGACGTTTTCTCTCTTCTCGAGCGGCGCGCCCACAACACGTGTCACCCATCGATTGACATTGAACAGAGTGACCATTAATGCAGGTAATCATGACGGCGCGCGAAGAAGCTCAAAAGCCCTAAAGGACTTTAAAGGAACTTTAGGGGGGCTTCTGATAACATTGTGATATTATCCCAAGGATCAAAAAGGATATCCGCCTAAAATAGCCACGTGTTGATCACCTGATACCGGCGTATCACGGCGTATTGAGCAAAGGGATCCGACAGGCGGATCACCAATATCTCACCACAAGAGATCCGTGGGCGAACCTAAGAGGCGAATCGCCATAACCGCCCAATCTGCTATTGAAACAACTGAGCCGATCCCGCACTAAAAGACCATTAATAAGCAATCAATTTCCTAAACGGATATGCTTAAAGGGAATCAGTAACCGCCATTAATTGAACATTAATAGAGACTTTTTAGTTACTAAAGGTTACAACTCCATGACTATATATAGCTGGTATCTCGAGCCATCAAGGTACACCTTCACTTACCCTTTGTCAATTCAGTTTGCTCTCTTGTTCTTCTATACTGACTTTGGCATCGGAGCTTCCCCCCGTCGAACCCAACGACGCCCCCACAGAGACGAAAACCTATCGGAAATTCTCCACTAGTCATCAAACCTTAACCACACTCCATGATAACATTATTGTTGAAAATGCCATTGGAAAGTTGAATTTCACATTGTCTCAGCATTGTAGTATCCTCCCACCAAATCAACCTTTGTGTTCCAGTCAACAAACATTTAAATTATGTTTTTCAATTCTTTAGTCTATCAAAATTTAGTTACTTGTAAATGATAAGCTGTAAACTATATATAGAGTTTGTGCAATCTCAATGATACAAATTGAAATTGAAATCAAAAAAGTAAAATAAAATAATAGAAAAGGGACAAAAAATAGACATACACCAATCTGATAGCCATCACGAAGAGCATAATCCTTTCTCCAATGAAGCCTTTGAGAAGAAGGTAATTTCCCAGACCTCTGCCCTTCAAAGAACAATACACTTTTACCCAAAGCATCATTATAATCATAACAATTACTCAAACATAAACCCATTATCATCAGCATTAATATCAATAATATTCCTGCAAATAAATCCATCACTACTGACTTATGCTCGTGTTTTTTACTTTTTGAAAATTTGTACAACTTACAAATAAGTAGCTTAGGTCAACTCAACACAAGAAAGTTGTAGCCAAAATACATAGACAAACAAAACCATCAACTCAAACAATTTTGACATTGGAAAAGTATAGAGCAAATATGAGTTTTCTGACTAGGTAATGAACTAAATGAAACTTAAACTAAAACAATAATAAACACTAGAGCAGTAAACAATCATCATCATAATAAAGATCTATAGAACTTTTGCATCATCCACATCAACCAAATATAGATGGAATTGGCAATCTTAACTCATCTTATGTCTAAGAAATTCCTTCACTTAGAATTTCAACCTCCTCGAAGGCCAACCCTTTAGTTTCAGGTATAAACCTATAAAGAATACAAAACTACATATTTATAAAAAAAAATATGGAACATTAACTCTATTTTATAAATACAAACCTCAATAATGTTTATATAACAATGGTGATATATTTTTTAAGAACCATATAGAACAAAATCAGAATAAACATACCCTAATTTCTTTTGCCGTTTCCTCTTTTTGCTCTCATTATGCACAATCACAAAGACTGAAAAATGAATTGAAAACAAGCATTAATCTAGGAAGATAGGGTTGAATCAGTGAACAATATTTACCAAAAAACTCCATCAAACACACAAAATGTTCCACCTACTCAAAGACACCCCATTAGAGTTAACTGGAGAAGGAAGCCGTATAGAAAAGAGAGGGATCAGGTAGAGGTCTGAAGGCAGAGGAATTAGGTTAGAGAAGAAGATATGAGATGGGGCTTAGATCAAGATCGGAAAGTAAGGAAGAGAGGAGAGGGTGGTTAGGTCAAGATCGGAAAGTAGAGAAGAGAGGAGAGGGGACTAGGTCGAGGTCGAGAGCAGATAAAGAGGAAAGGGGGCTTTAAGTCGAGGCAATTAGGTTTTTCTTTTTCTCATATCGTTTTATATTTTTTTATTTTTAATGTCTTTTTTCTTTTTCTTTTTATTCCATAACACGGGCGCCAATATCTCCCCCAATTTTTGCGACTGGTAAAACAATTAGCGACCGATTTTTATCTGATCGCTAAAATCGGTCGCTAACTAGCTATTTTCTTGTAGTGCAAATAAGCCTTCAACTAAACTACACACCCCATAGACTTATAGTTGAAAAAAAACATAGACATCCATACAGTTTGTACATGGTTTGAGTATTCAGAGTTGAACAATTCTATTTCAAATAATAGATAGTCATATCAAACAATTATTGCCTAATAAATAATTAGACTCCACAAATACCAAAGCAAACACAATGCATGTGTACAGGCTTCTTCCCTATTTTCCACAAAAGGAAACATTCAAAAAAATAAACCATAAAAACTTTTACATGGTCCTCATCAAACTCCCATTTAATGTTATTGTATTTCAAGCAAACATATTCTACATCATCAACATACAGTCACCAAAAACTTTTTACCAAAATATTTATCGATCAACAATCTACCATGTCCCAATAAATATTGCATATTATCCAAACAACTCAACCCACCAACAACATCATGAATCCTAAACTTCACGTTCATATCATCAACTTGAATATAAATACACAACTTATCCTTTTGATAAACCCCTCTCATCATAAAACAATGAATCATCTGATTTTGATAAGCAAAATCACCTAAATAATTAAAGTTACCAAAACGTTTTTTTTTAATAAATTGATCCATTGCTCTTTAATCAATTTTGCTTTTATATAGCACATAACTATAATGTCACAGTATAAAAAACAAACAAAAAAAACAATATATATATAATTAAAAAACATTAAAGACTAATATATATATATATATATATATATAAATTTTTTAAACAAAATTCAACGAATTTAAACAACTTCATAAATTTTACGATTTCATTATATTGTAATAAATATCATTTAATTTCATTTAATTCATCCAATCAATTTAATATAATTTATTTCAATTTCATTAACCTTCATCCAATTTCATTGATTTCACTCGATTCCAAATCTTCCAAAACTTATAAAAATTCAATAAAAAAAAAGCACAAAGCTTATGAAATTGACGAAATACAAAATAAACCAAAACCAAAAATCAACATACCTCCAATTTATGAATCATAACAATTTCATTCCTCTTAGATTTAACAGAAAACTCATTCAAAGACTACATTCGTGATTTCTTTTCTAACCTCTTTCACTCGCCTTCTCTCATCTATATTTTTACCAACATTCTTATCCTTATTTGAAACATACTCAACAATCTAACTCACATTATTTTTTCAGAAAATATGTCTTCTCATCAACATGTAACTTTTTCACTAATTTTTTTTTTTTGCTTATTAAGGGATACGGTCTTTCGTAACCATTTTTCTCTTACAAACACTACTAAAAGGTTTAAAAATATTCAAATCGTTAATCATTTGTAGCATTGTTACATTCTTCAAAACTAGAAGCAATAGAAATCAAAATAGAAAAAAAGTGGTATGAATAGCCAAATAACAAATAACGCAGAATAACACAGAAAAAAAATAAAAAAGATACAATAAAAAATGAAAACATAAAAAACAGTATTTAAAATAAAAATTATAAAATAATAATCACATGTATTTATTACACACGGAAATATAACCACAAAACATGACATTTCATGTAAATTCTCTGTAAAATAAAATAATATAAGACCCAGTTTGTTTGGGGAAAATATTATGTTATGGAAAATTTTATGCAGAGAAAATATTGTGCAGGAAAATAAAATATTTTCGTGTGTTTGACAATAACACTGGAAAATAATAAACCAATGTTTGGCTACAACACTGGAAAATATTTTTCAACCACTAAATATAGATTTTCTGTATTTTTTTTATTTTCAATTGTATATATAAAACACAGAAAATAGATTCACATGTATTAAGCACAAATTAAGCACCAAAAATACACATAAACTGTAAGGTGTCGTTTGGTTCGCGGAATGTAATTGAATTGAATAGAATAACAAAGGATGGAATATAAATTCATTAGGAAAAAAAAGTGGAAAAACACGAAAATATGAAAAAAAATTATTGTTAAAAACATGAAAAACGTTTTTTCACATTCTTGGCATTTTTTGTATGTTTTCTCGTGCTATTAACGTTATTGTGTTTTTTTTTGCATTTCTTCATTTTTTCACGTTTTCACGTTTAGTTTTTTGGGTTTTCCCTTTTTCATGTTTTCTTTTCGCGTTTTTTTATTTTTCACATTTTGTTATTTTTTCGTGTTATTCACGTTTTTTCATGTTTTCGTATTTTTAACATTTTCGTGTTTTTTACGTTTTTGTGTTTTGTTTGCATTCTTTGTCTTTTCATGTTTTATCGTGTTTCTCACGTATTTTCGCGTTTTTGTGTTTTAACATTTTTAGTATTTTTTCACGTTTTCGTGTTTTTCGTATTTTTCACGTTTTTGTATACTTTGTGTTTTGTCATTTTTTCGCGTTGTTCATGTTTTGTGTTTTTTCAAGTGTTTTTTTTGCGTTTTTATATTTTTCATATTTGTTCACCTTTTTATATTTTTTGCGGGTTTTTTTTTCCATATTCTTGTGTTTTGTAACGTTTTCACGTTTAAATCCTTGTAAATTTTATTTTAAAATTAAACAGGCCGAGCTTGCATATTTAAGAAAGCCCAGGTCCAACTCGCAGACAACAAAACAGTTCAGGATTAAACCACGCCACCATTTTTGCGCGCCTTCCAAACGGATAAAGTCCCTTTCTCTCTTCCGTCCTTTCTTTCTCTCCTACTTCTCTCTCTCTCTCTGCTGCTCAACTCTGCAACAAAATGCTGATAAACCCTAGCAGCCTCCACTCTCTACCTTATTATCTAAACAGCTCTCCATTTCCCCACTCCACTACTTGTTGTAGGCTCTTTTTTTCCCCAAATTGCCGTCGCTTTGGCAGTAGACGAATTTCCAATTTTCGCTCTCCTTCTCTGTTTTTTCATAGTAAAAGAAGCCAACAGTTCGGTGCAAGAGCTTTGAGTGACCCGGGAGTTCCGGAATCAGTTATACTCGATGCTCTCCAGCCTTCCTCTCAAGCTTTCTCTGTCAAAATACCCTTTGGAGATAGACATGTAAGACTGAAAATGTCTATTTTTTGAACTCTAATTGCTGAGCCTATTATGAATTCTCGTGGCCTTACTGTTGTGCTTAATTTTTAAATAGAGTTTCATTTAATGTGATATTAGTTTTCCTTTAGTTTGGGTGCACTAGTTTTTCCTTTTGTCTTAGTTCTTCTTTGAACTCAAATTGTTTATGTTTTAAATTCTGAATTCAATTTTGTTATGGAGTTCGTACTGCCTACGGCAGAGTTAAATTCTGGTTTACGGACATGATTTTGATATAAGAAGATATATCTTTTTTCACAAAAACTTAAATGTAGTTTGTTTTGTGGGTAACTTAAGAGAGTGTCATTTGTTTTATCAAAATCCATGCCCTCAAACTCTGTCTTTTGTGTTCATCCCCTTTCCATGAGTGCAGCTGCTTGTGAAATGATTTGTGTAGTAGACTACAAAAATTTGGCTTCCCACAAATGTGACGGCCATCAAAGAAGGAACAAGTTTCATAATGGAGCTTATTGTAGAAGTATGGGTGTTTGTAATGATAATGGATAGTAGAGTTGACTTGTCTGCAGAAGAAGGGGCACCTCCAAGATTCCTGAGAGTTACTAATAGTTATAAGCTTCGTGTCTTAAGTATTCAAGAACCGAGGTGAAGAAAATGCTATAAGGTCTCAATATAAGTAGGTGGTATGGTCTTATCAAGATAGTTCTGTGAATGTTATGTCTTCACCATGGATTTTGAAAAAACGTTTGTTAATATTAAGGTGAATACCACCATTATCTGCAACGTATCAACAAAGCCTTTTCCTTCTGATGGGAGAAAAAAATGTATGAACAATAGAGAGGAAGTGTCGAAGTAAAATATACAAGACAAATCTGTAATAATGTAAGCATGGTATGGGTCTGCTCTCCTTCTATGTATATATATTTGTGTATTTGTCACAAGTTAAAATATATCAATGTAGTATCTTAGTCTACATGGTATCCCATGGATTCCTCTCTATTTCCATGGTCTGTAACATGGTATCATAGCCTTGTTTTGGCTTCTATTTCTGTTTTGGGTCTTGTAGGTATGGGTCTGTCTAGGTAGTATCCTTAATGTGTATATATATGTGTATTCTCCTTGAATGAAATGTATTCATATAGTTTTAGTCTATATGGTATCCCATGTGTTTCAAGTATATTCACATGGTCTGTAACATGGTTTGTACTTCTGTTTTGGGTTTCTGGATTGAGATTCCAGAATTTATTTTCTGCCTTGTGAGCAGAATTTCTGGGTTTATATTTTTGGGCTATTTCTTTCAGCAATACTGTCTGCTCACAAGGCAGACTGTTTGGACCTAGTGTTCCAAAGACTTAGTATCACCGCCCCTCCCACGAACTTCCTCTTCCGCCGACCGTCCGATCTGAAAATTCCGGTGACCAATCTCCCAGTGCATGGCAGCACCGTTTCCGGTGACTTTTGGTGTTCCGGCGTTGCCTTGTCATTTCCGACCTTCCTGTATGGTTTGTTCAACTTGGATTAGTGTTTGGATTCTTTGTGTGGGTTGGCAGTGATTATTGCGTTCTTGACCTCTCCTTTTGTTATTTGTTTAATCTGTTTTTGAGTTGTATTATTTGTTTTGTTTTTGAGTTGTATTGTGTTTAAGACTGTTATTTGTATTTGTAGCAAGCTGGGCATGATTAAAATCCATGCTCCAGCTTGAGGGGGAGTGTAATAATGTAAGCATGGGATGGGTCTCTTCTCCTTTTACGTATATATATGTGTGTATTTGTAACAAGTTACCCATGGATTCCTCGCTATTTCTATGGTCTGTAACAAAATCAAGTTACCACAATATTTCAAGTATGCTTGATTTTAGTTCATTCTGTTTGTTTGGAAGACTTTTCCTTTATCCTCTGATTCACACAAGACGAACTTCATTTTATAAGCATTGTGCTTAATTGTCTTGAAGTTCAAAAACTGTTTCTATGTGGGTAGAAGTATATATTGATCCATGAACTAGTATTTGTTGGACAAATTGCCAAATTATTTTTATTTCTGGTCAAATTCAATGTCAAAACATTTGGGTAATTTCTTTCAACTTGTGAGTTGACTCATTGTAAAGCATTGAGTTGAGTTGTGGTGGGTGAATTCGCCAGAATTTTCAAGTTGAGGATCTATCTAGCTAAAATAGATAATTTAAGGCCACTTCGAACTTTTATATGTTCCTTTGCGAACTATTTTTAGATTTATAATTGATGCATAAGTGCACATTTATTAATATGTGTTTTTCTTTATATTTTTTCCCCAGATTTTGGTTGAGACAGGTCATATTGGGAGACAAGCTAGTGGTTCTGTCATGGTCACAGATGGAGAAACTGTTAGTTGCAACTTGAGTATCTGGTTTATCTGTTCTTTAATTTCAAACAGATAAATTTATTATCAGTACCTTTTCCTCTGATTATTCTGATGTTGGTTGTTTTTTCTTTGTGTAAGAAGTTCTGAAGATTTTAATGTACCAATGTTCATGTGTTAACATTTCTTGTTCATACATACTTATATTGCAAAATCGTTCAGTTAAAAATGTTAATTTTGTTTTCCAATGGGTGTTGGCTACGTCGGTAAAGACACTTTGCTGCACTGCCTGCCACAAGAGAACGTGGTTTTTTAATCACCTCTTGGAATTAATTAGATGGCTGAGTGCTTTTTGTCAAAAAAATTAAGAATCTGATAAATCAATATGAATTGCTTGCACGCAGTAATGGAGGTGGCTGGGCTGAAAATTTTAGGGAAGTAAATGAAATTTGGTAGGGTATAACCTTAAAGCCTTTGGCATGGTTCTGTGAACATAGCATTATATTTCTTCACATGCTTATGTTTCAATTTTCATTATTGCAATTATGATCTGTGTAAGTTCCGTAACTGTCTTGTTGAAATTTTGACTGGTGGTTTCATAAATGATCTTTGCTTGCTTGCTTGTCGCGACCAATTTATTAATGTTTTTTTTTCCAGATTATCTACACATCGGTTTGTTTGGATGATGTTCCTAGTGAGCCATCTGATTTTTTCCCTCTTTCTGTAAATTATCAAGAGCGTTTTTCAGCAGCAGGTCGGACTAGGTATGTCTTGATGCTGTTCGAAATTGCTTATTCATTTATCTGTTTTACATATGACTTAAAGAAGGATGTGCTTTTTGTTCCATATGTGAATTGCTCTAGTGGAGGATTTTTCAAACGAGAAGGGAAGGCAAAAGACCATGAGGTATGAGCTATCCATTACCAAGAATAAGGGATTCTGAATGAGCTAATAGCTGAAGTAATTGTCCTTTAGGTACACCTGTTCACAGGCTATGGACCTGCCACACCTCAGTAGTAAAATACTTGATTGGGAAAAAGTTTTTTGCTTGGGCCTAGCTTCACCCAAGCCTGATATTAAGGTGGATTGGCTTTAGATTTATATTGCTTTGAGGCCTAACTTGGGTCACAATATATATATATATATATATATATTCCCAAGCCTGATTGGGTCTGGCCTGAACCTTCCCAATGACCAGGTGTATTTCTAATTATACTCTTAAAGGATTTGCACCCATACCATCACCATTTTATTTTGTTATCAAGCACAAGTAAATTTCAATTCAGCATTAGCTTGATTTGGAGGGTCGGTTGGGTTGTGGTTTTATACTAGTGAATACCACATTGTTCATCTATAAGTTGAAAGAATGATTATGCTCAATTGCTAACAATTTCTCAAGGTATACATAGTTCAGAACATGGATTACTTGTTGTCGTAATGCCTTGAATCAGTATAACACACTACGACAGGAAGCAACGGGGTCTCGCTGCCCGGTCAGCGAGTCGGGAGGTCCAGGGGGCGATGCGCCCCCTGCCCACGGTATATCTTGTTTCCTATTCGGATTAGTATTGGCTTTCGGTTTTCTACTTGGAAGCGACATCGTGAGGACATCGTGGGTTCCAAGTCGGATTAGGTTAGATTGAGTACTATAAATACTCTATTATGTAAACCTAATTTGTATTCTGATTTTCCGCCTCCTAATAAAAGCTATTCTACTTCTGCCCGTGGACTAGCCAACACAACGTTGGTGAACCACGTAAATCTGTGTTTCGATTTCCGTTTTATTTATCTTTTGTTAAATCCGCACAACACTTGTAAATGTCAAATCTTTTGACGGATTGCTTGAATAGAAATGCAAAACACATTATGATCTCAGTCGAAAGTTTCACTCAGTTCCACGCTTGAATATTATGAGATCTGTTTGCAGTTAATGAGATGGAAATCAAATACCAAATCATGGTCCCATTGGGCATAAATTGATGAGCTTGCATCTTTGGTTTGCAAAAATGCATAACTAAGTTATCCTATTGAAGTTCCCTCCCTGCTTTCTATTTTTTGTATGGTTGCTTTTTTCTGATGCTTTTGCTAGTTTCTTTTCCCATTTCTCTCTATTCTAAGGATCACATCACTATCTTTTCCTTCTTTCTCCCTGTAAAATGTCTATTTCTTGATTCATGTGCATTCTTGACGCCATAGCTAATTAGCTAGAATGTTGTGGCTCAATTGAGTCGATTCAATTTATTATTGTAAAACTGGTTTACTTGGACAATGGGGGAAGAGCAAGGCTAAATATATAGTTATTTGTTTTTTCAATTTAATGCTATGCTGAAATTTATGGCAGCTTTCCTGTTTACATCTAAAAGTTTTGGTATTTCTCTATTTCTCTCTCTCTCTATATAATTATACATATGTTTCTTTTTTGCTTCTAGGTTCTCATATGTAGATTGATTGATAGGCCTTTGCGCCCAACTATGCCAAAGGGTTTTTACCACGAGACACAGATACTATCTTGGGTAAGCTGTACGAATCCTTGAAAATTTGTTATACTTGAATACTACTATCTTTGATAGGATTATATATGAATCATTTGAAGAACTTGATTTTCTTCGACACAAGTTTCTGCTTTCTTTCTGAATTATCAAAATTTGCTTGAAGAAGGATAGTTAGCACTTTTGCTTGTCTGTTTGCTGAACCTGAGGATACCTTTTTAGACTTTAAATAAAGAACTTTGATTATATCATCAAACAATAAGCTGAATACATGATATGATATCTAAGGATGAGATTTGAGGCCATCAATCAATTATAGCCGCATGGCTAAGTAAGTTATACAAGAATTAATTGAAGAATTTGATTTGTTTTCACACAAGTTTTTGCTATCTCCCTGAACTATCAAAAATTTTCTTAAAGGAGTAAGGGTTTTGTAGCACGTTTGCCAGTTCGTTTGCTAAACTAGAAAATATCTATTTCCTTGTAGGTTTTGAGCTACGATGGTTTGCATTCCCCTGATGCCCTGGCAGTTACAGCAGCTGGAATAGCATTGTAAGTTTTACCATAGATTAGATACAGTTATTCTGTTAAATCAATGCATATATTTTTTAAACTTTTACATTTATCTACCACAGAGCTCTTTCAGAAGTGCCAACTGCAAAAGTAATTGCAGGAGTTCGAGTTGGTCTTGTTGGTGAGAGGTTTATTGTGAACCCAACGAACAAGGAGATGGAAGAGTCAGAGCTTGATTTGATTTTGGCAGGCACAGATGATGCAATATTGATGATAGAGGTTATACTTTTATTGTATAATTGTTTGAACTCAATGTTTCTCACACAAGTATATATTCTTTATTTGAATAGATGAATACTTTTTTCTTTTATCAAGATAATGTTATGTAGATAATAGGTTAAGTATGCTCAGATGTCTACAATCGTGCCTTCTGAATAGGAATAAGTGATTTTGTTTATCAATGGACCTATTTATACTAATTAGAAAAAATCCTCAACTAAAAAGGAAATGAAGAATTGTAACCAAATATAAGACCCATCAAATAGAAATCCTGATAAAAATGCAATAGAATCATAATTAAAATTAAACCCCAAAAAAGGAAATATAATTTGAATGGTTTGTCATTTGGGATTGGATGCTTCTATATCTTGAAGTATACGCCAATTAATTTTCAGCTATTCTTCAAAATTCATTGCTGGCCTTTTTGCATTCTTTCATGTTGAAAATGAAAATGTCTAAAATCATTAGATGTTCTTCCTTGTTGGCTGTCCAAACACAGCCCTAGGAGTATGAGACAAGTGATGTGTCACCAATTATCTTCTCTTTGGCCAAAATTGGGAGATTGTTGGAGCTTTTACCTACTCTTGACTTTAATTGAAAAGATAACTACCCTTACCAGCAAAATTGGTAGGTAGTCTTGTCAAGATTGCAACATAAGCTTTAAGTAATTTAAATCTCTCCACCGTTTTGAATCCATAAGGCTTAATAAGCATAAGGATGCATACCGATGCTAAATTGAGTTTACTTGCTACTTTATTTGATTCGTTGTGCTCAATACTACCATTATCTACAATGTCATATACCTCGTGACTTCTCCAGTCTTCTTGTGCTTCCACAGGGGAGTTGCAAGAACAAATAAAGCAACAGGGTTGTCTCTTTGATCATTAGATATCATCTTCAACACCAAAATACTTGTCATTTATTGTTAATTTGTGGTCACTTACATTGGCATCCTTTGAACTAATTGGTGGTTGGAGCATGCCCTAGCTGACTCATTGCATAACAATGCATGGCAGACGTATTTCAACTTGTATCTTGAACTTAAGCTTCGAGATATGACCAACTTCCTTCTATCAACATCTTTAGATGTCATTTCCTCCTAATTACTGCCTAATGTATTTATTTTAGATGCTAACGTTAAGAAGTTTCTTCTTCTGTGTTTCGTGTCCGTTTCCATTTCTGTTTCTTTTCCATTTCCATTACCGTTTCCTAGCTAATTTTTCTTAGAAATAACGTTTCCCGGTATCTGTTTCCGTATCCGTTTCATTTCCCGTTTTCGTTTCCGTGCAACATAGGCTATTCTTTTTGATCTTATATTCTTATCCTCAGGCATACCACTTTTATCTGTATTAGCGCAAAACCAATTATTAAGCTACATTATGTTATATCTTATGGACATTAAATAAGTTAGAGAGTGAGATATGTCTTGTTTACTAAGCAACTTATGTTGCATTTGCTGGCAAGTTTCACCACTATCAGTTACTTTTCTCTGTTGCAGGGTTATTGCAATTAGCAAGCTGCATTATGTTATATATTATGGAGATTAAATAAGTTAGAGAGTGAGATATGTCTTGTTTACTAACTTTTGTTGCATTTGCTGGAAAGTTTCCCCATTATCAATTACTTTTCTCTGTTGCAGGGTTATTGCAATTTCCTCCCAGAAGAAAAGTTGCTCGAAGCATTACAAATTGGTCAGGTTGTTTGTTTTGTTTATGTTGCGTGTCTTCCATTTCATGGTTACATGTCAGTATTACTTTGGTTCTCTTCTTGAAATTATTTGGTATAGCCTATGGTTCGTGGTTGATGTTTCTTGATGCATTATGGAGAAAAATATAGCCTTTTCCTTTTTTTTTTGACAAAGAAAATAATTGTAAAAAGGTGCTAGTCCTTGTGTGCATGAGAATTCTTAAGGAGTGACAATAAATAACCCAATAAATAGTGACTCAATGACAGAAGGTTCTAGTAAGGAGTTAGGTACAGGGGAAAGATGTGAGGATGTAAAAAGAAGTCAATCTACATAAGTCAATCACATTAATTACTGATATTAATTCAGTCAACCGCTACTAGTTAATAACTTAATCTAAGACAATTAACCACCTAAATAATACCTAAATGCTTCCCCTTAATTACTCTAATAATCATGACACATATATAGTTTTAACCTTTTAGTATGTCAAAATTTATTGGTCATTTATTTGCTAGCTGTGGTTGAATATTTCTATATTGCCTTTTCTGGGAATCTGGTTATTGAGCATTTAACTGATCACCTGTTCTGAGATTCTTTAAAAATATTATACTACTGAAAATAAATGGCACATAGATACTTATATTCTTGCCTGTTTACTAAAGTCAGGATGCAGTACGGGTTATTTGCAATGAGGTGGACACATTGGTTAGGGAGTGCGGAAAGCCAAAAATGTCCGATTCTATAAAATTACCTCCTCCTGAGCTATATGATTATGTGAAGGTATGCTTATCATTCCTGTTGAATTTGTCTTGTGTTTCCTATTTAAATGACAGCTATCTTCCCAATTATTATTATGCTTTCTTTATCATCTAAAGGTTTGGTATGTATTCTGGAATATAAGTCTTAGTTGCAGAGTATAAGAGATCGTAAATGTAGTCTAACTGTATAAGCAAAGTTTAGAAGTTCATTCTAGTTGTTGCTCACCTGCAAGCAATTCATTCATCAGTATTGATAGAATAAGTCAACAAGTCAACTTTCACATTACCAAGGGTGATTTGACATTACTTTGATTGGAGGGATCTTATAGGAAGCTTTAGTTCTAAACCTATTCAAGGCCCGCATGCTAAAAACGGACTTAGACTATTTTTACCGTCAACCTGACCCAAGCCCAGTTCAGCCCGAATAATAGGTGTAGGTGTACTAGTCTTTTGATGCTATGTAAAGCCCAATCCTGGACCGCCAAATATATATGTATACATTATATGAAAATAGAAATCTGTGTTCTATTTTTCGTCCGGTTTCAAGTTGACTCCTAGTTCCATCTGCTTTCACAGCATTGTAAGTTACTAAGAAAGCAAGTACTCAAGTGAGAATCTCTATTTACGAAGGTACTAAGATAGCAAGCAGGAGAGTAAGGATTATAAGTGGACAGGGGGCTATAGGGGAATTTTCAATTTATATTCTTGGTGTTCAACAAATTTGATTATTTATTTATTTATATTCTATCATCTTATTGCAAAATTGCATTTTGGTCATCTTCTCTAGTGTTGTTTTCATCGTCCTTAATTTTGATTGGTTATTCATTATTTGATTTATAAATTTTAAGTGTGTATATATTTATAGTTGAAGGTTTATTTAAATATATTATAAAGGTGAAGTGGGTTGGATTGGGCTGTGCTGGTGATTTTAATTTTAACTGTGGGTTGAGCTTGGCAAAGACGTAGGTCTGCCTAGGTGGGCTGGCTCAAGCCTGAGCATACGTTTTTTGAATGATTGTGCAGTCAAGTCCTGCCTAGCCTAACCCGTGAACATTTTCATTCTGTTCCCAAGTCTGCTTGTTCAATTATACTTGTCTTAACTTTTTTTTTTTTTTTAACAGAAACCTTATTCTTTTTCTTTCCTCCTTTCTAAAATCATTTATCAGTTCTTAGAAGTTAGAAGTACCAAATCTACCATCAAAGTGTTAATCCTTTTAACAACTATACAATTATGAACGTTTTTATTTGTCTCTGACAGGAGATTGCTGGTGATGCTTTGGTGAAAGCGCTGCAGATTAGCAACAAAATACCTAGAAGAAAGGCCCTTGCATCATTGGAAGAAAAGGTTATTAGTATACTTACGGAAAAGGGATATGTAAGTAAGGATGTTTCTTTTGGAGCCACCGAAACTGTTGCAGATATGCTAGAGGTTGAAGATGAGGATGAGGAGGTCATTGTCGACGGTGAAGTAGATGAAGGTGATGTTCATATAAAGCCAATTTCACGAAAAGCCCCTCCTTTGGTCAGTCTCATCTCATTTTTTTTTTTTTACTTTCACTTGTTTGAATGCTTGATAGAGTTATGTATATATATCTATAGACCTCCACACCGGTTTCTTCTCAGCTCGATTTTAATACTTCTTTATTTTGTTTATAGCCTTAATATATTTTCTCTATATATAATTTTCTACTCATTGTCTTTTTCTTTATATATATATATATGTGTGTGTGTGTATCAGCACTCCTAATGCGGAATTTTTATTATCTTCTTTTAGCTGTTTTCTGAGGTAGATGTGAAATTGGTGTTCAAAGAAGTTTCTTCCAAATTCCTGCGGAAACGTATCGTAGAGGTATGAGGGACTATTGTCAGTTTTAGTTGTTTATCTATCCATTATCCTTTCTTTTCCATTAGTAAAAGAAGAATATTGTACCTCATGCTGCAATTCTGGACAGAATTCCTTGAACTAGGGATTTTCTTCAATGTCTGACCAATTTAGGAGGAAATTTTTTGGCCGGGCTTCAGGCAAAACTTACAAAGTATATTATTGTTTTTTCTGTTTGTAATATATACTCTACTCTTAATTACAAGTCAATTAAGGGATAAAATAATAGTGCCCATTTGGTTCTCCTTTTTGCTTTTATACTCCAAACAGGAGAATGAGAGTGTTTTAGGATTGAGATTTGAGAAACAACTGCTAATTGCTATTTCAGAAGGAAAATAGCTATTTTGGCTCTTCCCTTTCTTTCAAAACTCTGAAAAGAATATTAGATCCTTCCACGGCTTCAGAAAGAAATGATGGAGATTGTTGCCTGGATTTTCTTGGTCGTTTACAAACTTTGCTGTCCCTAATTTATTTCTTAAAAAAAATATATTAGACCGTTCTAAACACAATATTTTTCAAGAGCAACCTGAGCTATTTGATAAATAAAGTTTTATAGCCCAAATCTCTAATTCAACTGCATATGGAATGCTGCATCTTACTTGTATCAACAACTTTTTAATAGGAGGAAAATAAATTGTTTTAACAATTTCGCAATTTATATATAACTCAGTAAAAAGCAAAATTTGCTTGAAAAGTGTAGGCAGTTAACACATAAAACATAATCTGGATTATTCTTGCTTGAGTACGACTTCACATCACTACTACCTATGCTATTAGCAGATTTATGAATAGATGTTGAAATCATAATTTAATAACTTACGTTGCCATCTTTGAATTTTCATTTAGTGTATGACAACATTATTTAGATTCTATACGGTGGGTTTCTTGCATTTTGATGTCACTATGGATGTAGATATAGTTGAAGCAATCTGAAGCTAAACTGTGACAAGACTGTTCTTTTCCAAATATGAATGATACCGGTATTTTGACATCTTATGTTCATTTTGCATTGTTGCAATTGTAACAGGGAGGGAAAAGAAGTGATGGGCGAACCCCAGATGGAATACGTCCAATTAACTCAAGATGTGGATTGCTCCCAAGGGCCCATGGAAGTGTTCTTTTCACTCGTGGAGAAACACAGGTTTGAATGGGTGTAAATTTTGTCTTACTGATGTGTATCTGTGCACCTAAATATGTGTTCTTCTTTATGCGGGTTTCCTTTTTTTAGCCCCTCTCCATGAAATGGGATATGATTGATTACCTTTTAACTGCAATAGCTCTAGACTTGGATCTAGTTGATGGCCTCTGGGATACAAATCACACAAAAGAAGCGCAAACTCAATTGATACAAACAAATACAAACCCACAACTGCAAAGGACTGATATTGATTAAAGATAGCAATTGATCAAGATACAGCTCTAGAGAATCGGGAAAAACAACTAAGGAAAAAAAAAAAAAACATAATGATAAAGAATTCCTGGAAGATTGCAATGAAGATACAGCCTTAGAAATTAGAATTCAAAATGCATCATAAATGGTTTGTGTGATGGCGGCGGAGGCAGGTTCGGGATAATTCAATCTTTTTCCCCAGGCTGTGTATGAAAGTTTGTTTTTTCAATATAATTCCTCTAGTATTTAGTCAGTAACTAGGATGGTAACTTGCCCTTAACAGTAGAACAATTTAAGGAATGGTAATCCACACAAAGCCTCCATTTCCATCCCATTTTTAGACCAGAAGCACCTGTGATGAGAAGGGGGATTGACTGCCTATATTACTCCGGTTTACATCATTTTCTCACGCTGCTTCTCAATTTTGTCCTTCGTATATTACAGGACCCACCCCAGGAGCAATTCAGTTTTTCTATTGCAACTGTACTCAGGGGCAATATATCTGGTACTTGAAAGAGGTCCTCAAATTCTGTTAGGACTTCCTGCAATTTAAATCATGCCGAATTTGAGGAGATAGAATTCTATCGAAGTTGGAAACTTGTAAGTGCATCCAATTCTCTCTCCCATACCTACCCAAAACCTGAACTCGTCTTTTAAAATCCCAATTTTAGCTGCCAACTAACTCCTAACAGTGCACCAAAACCGAACAAGGGCAACAAGAATCAACCAAACTATAATATTTTATTAACCAGCTGTATTTGTGTAGCATATAAACTCCTAGACAATATAATTTTTACAGTTAGGGCCTAAGATCAGGCTGAAAGGCATAGTTGATTAGCTGCGTCATTTTCTCTGTTTACTAAATTTAACTCTCTCTCTTTTTTTTTTTTTTAATTTCTAACCTTGAGTTCGGCCCTATCCTCAGGTGATCTGTCAAAGCTTCATTCTTAAAGTTATGGCTACTTCCAAAATCAATCAAAACTGTCAAAGGCTTTCCACCAATGAATCCTTACACCTGCAAAGTCTTCAATTTTGGTACACCGATGATGGCATGAAAGGAATTTGAGGTTCATCTTCATATTTAGAGCTCTCGTCATCTACCTTTTTAAGCCAAAACAACTGTTTGTATTGGTGCATTGGCTTCGGGCCTTGTTGGAATTCAAGCAGTTTCCCTTTTGACCTTCGTTCCTCTTTGTCAACCCTATTCAACTGCTTCACATAGTTGAGTCAACTACTAGTTGAAGTCCTACGCTGGTCTGATGACTCCTCCCTCTGAAGTTACCTCTTCGCTCATATAGTTGAGTCATCATAGCTTTTCTCAAATCCATGATTTCACTTCTACCGCTATGAACTCCTTGAGGCAGTTGATAAAAATATCTACTCTTTGCTCCGAAGTTAATGAGGTTGCTTGGGCTTCTAGCTGTTCAAAATTCTGTTGTAGTCAATTCTCTACTGATCCTGTCTGACGTAGTTTTGATAATTCTGAGTATATTACTTCTTATAGGTGGCCATAAATGTAAATTACTATTCACCTTCAAATTCTGATGTACCTTTTCTCTAACTGTATAAACTTGTTGGAAGGGAGCTAACTAGTCTCACATTCCAAGGCGTTACTCTGACTGAAAAAAAAACTCCCAGTGATTCAAGCCACCTGAAAGGATCTGAAGTGCCATCATAGTGAGGGATTTCAAGCTTTGAGTATCTTGGCACAAAATGTCCTCCTCCATGCTTTTAACTAGCCGCTCTAAGCCCGCTATTTAAGCTGTTCTGTTTCATTTATCTACCTCTACTCTGTTGGCAGCTCGATCTCTTGTTAGCTCCTCAAGCTGAGTAGATAATTCATATAGCCTTGCTTAATTGGCTGCTCACTCTCTTTCCTTTCAGCTCTATCCCTTGCTCTGTCTTCTTGATACGTGGCCATAGTAATTCAAATTGTTGCTGGATATTGCTAGGCTTTGTCATGACAGCTGGCTCTAACACCAAGTTTTAGGTGCAGTAGCTTTAGACCTGGATCCAGTTGATGGTCCTTACATGTGGAAGTCCTTAAAGAAGTTTATTCCAGCAACATTTCTTGCCTTTTGTTGTAAAAAAGGATGAGAGCTCCTCAGAGAGAACCCTCTGTTCTCTTGTTAAAAGAAAACTCTTGGTGAAACTCAGAATAAATTTATGTTCCAATCAACCCTTATGTAGGGATGCAGTAAGATATTTTAGGAATAGGATCCCTAAATTTACTCTCAAAATTCAGCAAATAATTACTGCCATGGATTTCCAAAATATCAGCAAGGTATCCCTACAGGGATTCTTACCAAAAATAGAGATCCAAATAAATTCAAACTAATTATTTGTCTCAGCCTACAACATATATGATATAATTCATCCATCATGTTCTCTTATTGCCATGAGTAGATCTTTTATAAACCAGTGGAAAAGGAAAACCTTAACTGTTTGGGCTGTCAGATGCAGCAGCTGTTGCTGCAGGTTGCTTAACACCACTACACAGTTTGGTGATGAGTGCAAGAGTTTCGAACCTCTAAGTGAAAGACCCTTTTTTTTTTGTGTGTGTGTGTGAATCGATGCCTTTATATGTCTGTGTAAACTTCCCTTCCTGCGAAGTTACTTGATCACTGTTAGCCTGGCGGCCTCCTATGTATTTTGTTGATACTAAAGCATGTTTGAGCATTGATTTTCTGTGTTTCTCTTTTGAATTAGCTAATAAATGGTTTTACAATGCCTAAAGTGGCTTCCATTCCATTTTCCACTTATACCCAATTAGATTCTGATACTTCCTTTTTACTTATTTTGTATCAAATGCTTTCCATGTTGATATCATATTGTTTTATCCCCTCTCCCCCTTTTCTTTTTTTGAGTAAAGGCTGGTATCAGATGGGATGACAGTCGGACATCCCAGCTAGGTTGGCACCCCCGAGCAACCATCCACACCCTGAACCGATATTATTAAATCAAAAAATCAAAGTGAAACAAACAAAGAGTAACAGAAACAAAACCTCAGGTGAAACGGTACACAGTACGACCACCTGAGTTACAAAAGAAGGAAGAGGAACAAAAAACAGGGAGAGTGTCCCACCATGCAAGGCTAGACGAAGTTTTCCCATAATTAGCTAAGGAGTCCGCTATCAGGTTCCCTTCGCGAAAAACATGAGAGACTACAAACGACATGGAACTTACCGAGCATAAGCAAAGCAGCCAATCCTGCCGAACCGGCAAAGGAACAGAGAGAAATTTAGTACGAAATAAATCATCCTTGTTGAAATAGGACATACATACATGCTCTGCCACTTTGAACTATATATCCTAGTTGATCTGCTTATCAAGCAACTCTTTCAAGTCTGCCATTCTATTTCTTATCCAAATTCATTTGATTTATGGATTATTATGATTGGTCATTGCCAATTCTTCACGTTTTAAATTTTGGTTCGGTGAGCAATAACATGTTGTAAGCTGATTGTGGTTGGTCTTATACTTATTATGCGAATCACTATCTTTGGAGTTTGGGCATTTCTGTCTAGCTGCGCAGTTGTACTTTGTATGCTGCCTTCTTGTGAACTTCTGCTTCTTAGTGTGTTAAAAATCATTTTTCTCTTACAGGCATTAGCAGTGGTCACACTTGGTGATAAACAGATGGCACAGAGAGTGGATAACCTTGTCGAAGAGGAGGAGTTCAAGAGGTTCTATCTTCAGGTATCTTTGATGCCTTTTCTTCTTAAAATGGTTTCTTCTTTGATTGCAAGACTATTCTTATACTAAAATCATCATTTTGTCCTGTGTGTGTAAACTTATAACTACTATTCTTGAATTGATTGTTTTGCTTCACTATTTTCTCCCATTTGTAAAATAGCTGTATTCAATTTTTCACTTGTATCTGTGTGTGTGTGTGGTTCTTAGGAATTGGAGATGACTGAATGGTTGTCCGGACTAACTAATATGTGCCTACCAATTTAAGTATAAATAAGCCAGAGATATATGGATGCATTTTTTACGGGAAACTCATTCCTTCATGGAATGTACCTCACACTTTTTTCTTCTGATGATGATCTATTTCCCTTATCTATAGGAGATTAAGCCCCTGTTTGTCTTATGTCACCTGAAGTTTCTTCATTCTGCTGTTGACAAATGTGCATGTGTTTTCTGTTACACTATTGTTTTCCTTCCTGATAAACAAACTTGCTGACTGTTTTGAGTATTCTTGATGTGATGGTATTAGTACACATTTCCCCCATCTTGTGTTGGGGAGGTAGGGAGAATTGGGGCGCCCAGTAGAAGAGAAATTGGGCATGGAATGCTTGCAGAGAGAGCTCTTCAACCTATATTGCCTTCTGAAGATGATTTCCCCTATATTATTCGAGTTGAAAGCACCATCACTGAAAGCAATGGATCCTCCAGGTCAGAAGCCAAAAAAGGGATTTATCTGATTTTGCAATTGGTTTATCTTATAGTTCCTTCTGAATCTTGCTTTGATTTTTTCTAATGTTAATAACTCTTTTCCAATGTAAGAATTGTAGATCAATACATTGAAATGTCAATCACATCTTACATTTGTTGTTAAATAGCATGGCCTCTGTTTGTGGAGGTTGCTTGGCCTTACAAGATTCTGGGGTGCCAATAAAAAGCTTGATTGCTGGGATAGCCATGGGTATGGTTTTGGATACTGAAGAGTTTGGGGGTGATGGGACACCACTGATTCTGTCTGACATAACTGGAGGTGAAGACGCATCTGGAGATATGGATTTCAAGGTAATATATGCTAATGCTACTATATCATTCTCATGCTTGTATGAAAATTTCAAAATGCTTGTCAAGCTTTTATGCTGCAGTGAAACATTAAGAAATTCATCCCTTTAAGAATGATGGTGACAGGTAGCTGGAAATGAGGATGGTGTAACTGCATTTCAGATGGACATAAAGGTCATAACCATGTAGACATATTTATATTTTCTCTTCCATACAAATGTCCTATTTTGTGTCTAGTCATGCTCCTATGCCTCCAAACATCCTCTCTAAGGAAACCAAATGACTAGAGAACAAAAGGCTCACTGGCCTTCACTTTATGGTGTTCCATAACTATATAAATTATAATCATTTACTCTTGTGTTATAGGTTGGAGGAGTCACTTTACCTATTATGAGAACGGCACTACTACAGGCAAAAGAAGGCCGGAAGCACATACTTGGTACAGTCATCAAGCTTGTTCTTTAGTTTGAGGGAATATGTTATGAAAATAGTTTGGTGGCATTATGTTTAAGCAGAGCGCATCTAGGTTTGGTCTTATTTTCACAAGGATTTCAACTCACAGTTTAACTTTATGGAATTCCTTTACATTTTTCAGTCTCCCTATTATATTTAACAATTGTAGAATAACTTGCCATTTTCATAATGAACTATAACTGTAATATGCTCCTCCTTGACATTTGTTCTAGGAATTATTGTGGGGGCTTGGTGAAAATTCTTCTGATCATATTGATCAGGCTATTTGAACTAATTTTATATTTTTTAATCATTCAGCTGAAATGTTAAAATCCTCTCCTCCCCCTTCTAAAAGGCTCTCCAAGTATGCTCCATTGATACATGTTATGAAGGTATCTTCCAAGCATTTTTCCATTGTTTGACCAGCTGAAAACATATTTTAAATCGGATTATTTGCTGTGTAAAGTACTTTTTGACTGGGATAACTTTTTCCAGGTCAATCCAGAGAAAGTTAATATGATCATTGGTTCTGGTGGGAAGAAGGTGAGAAGTATCATAGAAGAAACAGGAGTAGATTCTATTGAAACAGATGATAAAGGAATTGTAAGATCAGTAATGAAGCTCACCTTTGATTGTTTTGTATATGGCATGATCACTTATGCAATTGCTTTTTCAGGTAAAAATTACAGCTAAGGATTTGTCAAGTCTAGAGAAATCCAAATCAATCATCAGTAATCTTACAATGGTTCCAAATCTTGGTGATATATACATGTATGCCTTCTTGTTAGCTACTTTTTGCTGTTATTTGTTTGTTCCTATTTTTTACTTCTATTCACATCTAGGTAAAAAAAAAGTTTATTATGATGGGTGAGGTATCATCCTCATTGAGCCATTGGCATTTTTATTTTGGTAAATATTTCCTTAATGCGACATTAACTTTTTACTTACTAGGAACTGTGAAATCAAATCAGTGGCTCCTTATGGAGTTTTTGTTGAGATAGCTCCAGGCCGTGAGGTATAGTTCTTTTCTATAAACTTGAATGCTTATGACAAAATAATATATATTTTCATTACCTTTCTTCCTTAATAGTCATCTGGATCACATTTGAACAGTGTGCTATTTGTTGAATGGGAAAAATTATCATCAGTCCCAATTTTTCATCTATGTCATTTTCTGTCGTTGTGATTACTGATTATTGAAATGTTTCAATCAGATCTTAGGAAATTAAGGTTTTCATTTTTTTATTAATGTTCTATGTATCATTTTCAACTTGTTATATAGTAGATGTGAAGGTTAGGACTTACTTTCCATGGTAAAGCAAAGAAATACAAGACTAACTGAACTTTTTAACTCATGCAGGGGCTTTGCCATATAAGTGAACTAACATCAAGCTGGCTGCCAAAAGCTGAAGATGTAAGTCCTCATTTGCTTTCTTTAGGAGCTATAATAGACATTTTTCTTCAATTATGTAAAGAGTAATTCTTCTAGTGCTATTTCTTTTACAGGCTTTTAAAGTTGGAGACCGTATTGATGTTAAGCTTATTGAGGTAAGAACTTCATATTTTGTTGTTGTTTCAAGCCTTAACCCTACGAAGTCACTAACATAGACTTACTTCATTTAATTTTTTTTTTTGTATAATATTAGAGGGCGAGCCTTGGCGCAACGGTAAAACGTTGTTGCCGTGTGACCTGAGGTCACGGGTTCGAGTCTTAGGAGCGGCCTCTTGCCAATTAAATTGGCAAGGGAAGGCTTGCCCCCAATACACCCTTGTGGTGGGACCCCTCCCCGGACCCTCGCTCAGCGGGGACGCGTAATGCGACCGGGCCGCCCTTTTTTTTTTTATAATATTAACATTAAGTAAAAGAAAGGAGAAATAAAGAAAGAAGGGAATCTGAAAGTAGATTGCTGTCCATTTTTCCAGTTCTTATTTCTGTGGTGCATTGCCCTGTATCTCAACTGTTAGGTTAATACCACTTCATCAAACTTACTGGATATATCAATGTTTATGTTGAAATAACACCACCCTAGAAAAATTGTTCTTTGTAACAAACCATGTAAATAGCAAGAGATACATGGGACACCATATAATCAGACTATATGAATATATTAAACTTAAGATGAATACACTAATCCCTATAATTGCTGCCTGGAATTCTTTTATGACAGCTAACTATGTTCACATTTGCTCATACTATAACAGTTCTCTAGTGATCTTTTCTATGTAATGCAGGTAAATGAGAAGGGACAGCTTCGGCTGAGTCGCAAGGCACTACTTCCTGAACCAACTACAGAGAATCCCAGTGCAAAGCAGAAGGATGAAACCAGCTCCCCAGTAGGGATTTCTTCAAAAACCGATGCAGGAGAGGATGCTCCAGTTTCACAAAAGAAGGTTTTCAAGAGAGTAGCCAGCAACACTAGAGACGTCGAAGACAAACCGAAAAAAGGAAGTAAAAAAGTAGTGAGTGGCATTGCTGGCAAAGGTGAAAGTAGTTTGGTGAATGGAGAGGCCAAAATTGGATAACGAGCTAATTATCTTCATTGTTTATTCACAATGTAATATGCTGAAGGTGATAGCTGAGCTGCAAACTGGAGGTATGCCGCAATTAACTCTCCCTTTCTCGCACTCTTCCCCTCCTGCTTAGCTTATGCACACCTCAGCTTGCATATTTGACATTCATGTATGTAAAGGAAGAAGTTGAGTTATTTTGTGCATTGTCTCAGGAATTAGTTGATTGGATCCAAAAAGTGCAGTAGAGCTCAAGGGTTTTTGATGCTCCACTTTTAGCAGAGGAAAAGAAGGGAGAAATTTTGTGCAAGTCTCAGAGTCAAAATCAATAATAAGATTGGTGAATGAAGGTGGCCTTGACAACATTCCCATGTTTATCTCCTCACCCATTTTTCTGTTTCTTCATTCTCTCTTAGATGTTTAAAATGTGCTTCATTCTTGAATCTTTTATTGCTGTTATGTGAAGTCACTTGATTTAACAATAGATACTCCAATGCTTCAATGAACTATATAATTTGCTTTTCCTCGGATCAAAAGTTGTACCCCAAACACAAACAATCCATCTTTGATTTCTAAGATCCGATCTGAAATTTATAATATTTTCTGTGTTTCAATTCAATTGGAGAGCTTTCAACACAAATCAAAGAAACTCCAGCTTTAAACAAAACACATCCATCGAAAACAATATTCATCAAGAACAGCTGAAATGAAACAGACCCATATAGAAGAAATTACGATTCTAATACATTTGTCATAAATGCAGCTTAAATCGAGACAACAAATTCATAATACAAGTTATGTGAAACTGATGTGAACAGGGGGGAATCCAGCATGGGGGCATTGGGGGCAGTTGCCCTCACTGATATTTATATTTTTTTTTAACCCACGTATTAATTTTGAAGTTTTAGAGCTTTGCCCCCTTCATCAATGGAAGTTTAAGGTTCACTGGTTTTATAATTGAGGATGAAGAATGATTTTAAATTTAATATTTTTTTTAATTATGTTTTAAAGCAAAACAACATCGTTTTATTTAATTAGAACTATGTCGTTTTAATTACAACAAAAATAAAAAAAATAAAAAGTAAATATTTAAATGTAAAACTAAATATGTCCTAAAACAAACTATCTGTCTCTCTTACTCTCTTTAATCTCTTTATTTCTTCTTCCTATTCCTCTTTCTTCTTAAGCCTAAATTGAAATCCCTAATCCTAAGTAAGATTAAATCAAAATCGGCAGCCAATCTCTTCGTAATTGGATCGTTAGTCCAGCACTCCATCTCCGATCTTTGCCTCTCTGCTTTGGTATTTTTTTTTTGCTCCTACTTGAATTTTGATTTGATATTTCTGTTACTATTTTACTTGAACTTGAGCTTTGATCTCTGGTTTTTATAATTATTATTTTTTGGATAAAAATTATTTTAATCGTATTGCTTGCCCCCATGGGGGAGAAATCCTGGATTCGCCCCTGGATGTGAAATCGAGTTTAAGTTGAATTTCTGTAAAACCTTGATAAACCAAGATGGGAATTTAAAGAAAGATTTCTTCATTTATTCACGTGGTTATACAGTATAGAGTAACTCATTAGTTGTTTTATTGATTTCTATTGTTTATTTTTTTTTGGTAGGGACACGAAAAGAAAAGGAAAACCCAAAAAACAAAAACCTAGACTGGGATTAGTCTAGGGAAGCTAACCCCCACAACATCTTCAAAAAGAGGAGAAGAAAGAAAAACAGGAGGATAAGAAAAGGTCGAGACGCCCAACATCCCCTCATGACCAGCAGCCGCCAAGCGATCCACAATCCGGTTCTGTTCTCTGAAGATATGGTTGAATTTTATGAAATCAAAGGAAGAGCAGAACCTTCTAATACCTTTGATAAGATTTCGGCTATTTAAACAAATAGCATTATTATCGGAAATCATTTTGATGGCCACCAGGTTGTCTGACTCAACAATCAACTTCTTCAAACCCAGGCTCTTGGCAAGTTTAAGGCCAGAGAAAATCCCCCAAAGCTCAACCGAAAAGGACGAATCCAAACCCAGATTCTGGACAAACCCAGACAACCAGGCGCCCCTATCATGTCACATCTGTGTCTAAAAATATTCGATATAGATTTTTTTTAGTATCAATTATACCATTGAATTTAATTTAATGTGTTTAAATTAAAAGTTTTGGGTCAATTTTAAAAGAAATTATCAATTAGGAGGACCTTGACTAATATTTTCTTATAACTATATGGTGATTACGTTTTTGTTTAAACAAATAAAAATAAAAATAAGAATAAAAGAAGTTAAATTTTCAATAAAATATATATACACATATATTAATATCACAAATCAAAAAGTAATAGTTTTGGAAGAGTACATTAATATATATTTAAAATTTATTATTATTATATACATGGAATATGATACATTAATCTTTAACATGTGTATTTTTTAAGTGACATGTGTATATGGAGGTGTCTATTTCATATTCAATTGTGTTTTTCATCTGACATGTGGTCATATATTTCCAATATAAATAGAAAGGGGTGGATCTTGAAAGAAAGGAAAAAAAAAATGATAATAAAAAAGAATGGGTAACTTTTATGCAGAAAACGATTTTGAAAGTACAAATAAAACAAAAAAGTATTTTGTTTATAAACACATGGTTTTCTTAAGTTTCCAATATACAAAATTAGTTTTATGAAAATGAATTTCATAAAAAGAAAAGTAAGTAGAGATTCTATTTTTATTTTACAAAATATTTTAAGAATAATTAAGGCCTTAGATTAGAACAAAATAACCTCGTATGGTCGGACTAAAGGTACAACGATCTCGAGTTAAAGTAAAGAGTTTCGTGTGGATCGACTAGAATTTACAACTTTACTCATATAAGAGGTAATATTTAATGTTATTTTCTTTTTAATAAGGTTATAATTAGACAGTTATATATTAAAATAGATGGTTCTTTGTACTTTTCGGTAACGAAAAGAATTGGTGCCGATTAATTATTAAATAGTCAATCTGAATTTTTATATATTGCAAATAATAATAAAATAAAGAAAAATTGGTACAGATAGACTTCTAGCAATGTTACGAGTCTAACTGAACCTTCGGTCATAATTAACGATACCAGTTTAGTGTTATAGTTACAATTTCGGTTACAAACGTAAATAAATCTCATAAAATGTTGGTTTAAAATTTAATTAAGTGACGTTAATTTATCGAATTATAAATTAGAAGGACTAATACCGATATTTATCAATTAAAATCAGTGTAAAGTTCGAATATAAAAAGTAGTAGAATAATTTGAATATAAAATTAGGACGAATATACACTTAGTAGTTAACAAGTCTAATAGTAATTCGGTTTAGAAGTTTCGGTGATCGAAAGTAGTCCGATAAGAATATTTACTTTTAACGATATTAAATTTTATCGATACAAGACAAATTAAAAGTTATCATGTTAGAATTGGAGTAATTTTCCATGTTTCGAACTCGTTTTGGTAAAATGCACGAGAAAAGGATTCGTAATTGAAAATTATAAATGATTTTCGACCTTTTACAAAAGTAAAAGTATATGTAGAAAATGTTTTTAAGTAAAATCAAAGATTTGTAATTCTTAACATTTGATTGTGAGATGTTACTTCCGACTCGTTCACGTCTGTGGTAATGTCTCACTGTCATATCCGATTCTATTTTGGATCGGGTTTGACATATCATCTCTAAGAACACCTCCTGCAGCAATCTTACCATCTTTAAGGTAAGAACCATCCGTGTTTAATTTCACTACCCCTTCTCTAGGCCTGCTCCAACCAAGGAGGTGGACATTCTTCTTCTGGGTCGACCTAGCAAGAGAATCTCCTTTGAAGCTATCAGTAATATTTAATAATTTTTCCGAGAAGAACTCAACTAAATTAGGAATAGAAACAATTTTCTTTCCAAAAATCTCCCCATTCCTCCACTTCCAAATCTGGTGACAGACAATAGCAAAAATATCACCATGCTCAAGGTTAGCCAATGACTTCCCACTAACTCCATCAATAAATCAGTCAATCTCAGAGTGAGCCAGGAAAGTAGAAAGAAGGTGATGAGGGAGAACTTTCCTCCACACCTCTTTACTCCTAGTACAGTCCCTAAGAGCATGGCACAAAGTTTCAACATGCCCTGTGCATCTGCTGCAAGCACCTGAATCCACCAGATGCCGCCTATTTCTATCCGAATTAGTGAGCAGCCTATCCTTAACACCAAGCCACAGAAAGCTCCTAATGCGGTAAGGAATTTTTAAGGCCCAAATGATTTTCCAAACTTCAGAGTGAGGACCCGTCCCATTTTGGTTGAAAGCTTCAAAGGCAGATTTGCAGGTATAAGCCCCATTATTTATCAAGGCCCAACAATGACTATCCCTATCTTCCTCCCTGTTACTTATCTTAACCCCTCTAATCCTTAGGAGCATATCCAGACTAAAAAAAGAGAGTCAAATTTAGACCAAATCCAATCCCCCTCAGCATCCACCACATCAGCGATCTTCCAATTACGGATATTACTAGGCGGCGAGGATCTACACACCTCTACCAGAGATTTGCCTCCAACCCAGATGTCATTCCAGAAGCTGATAGACTTCCCATTCCCCACCTCCCAACCTATCCCAGAGCAAAACTCGAAAAACACAGAACTGAGGCCTTTCCAAAGAAAAGAACAATTGACAACGCGCTCATTGGGGCCCCCAAAAATCTTATCTTTTCTATATTTACCACAAAGGAGACGGACCCAAAGAGAAGAGGGGAGCTGCCACATTCTCCAAAGAAGCTTCATTAATAAAACTTTATTATTGTCTTTGGCTTGTCTAATCCCCAGGCCTCCCATACTTTTAGGTTGGCAGACCTCCTTCCAAGGAACCAGGTGGATCTTCTTCCCCTCCGTCGAGTTCCCCCAAAGGAAACGCCGATTGATCTTATCAAGCTCATTGAGAACAGGCTCCGGCAATCTACAAGCCTGCATAATATGATTAGCAGCCGCATTGTTGACAGATTGAATCAAAGTGAGACGGCCAGCAAGAGAAAGAGTATTAGCTTTCCAAATGGCACAGTTCCCACTAGCTTTGTCAATAGTCTCTTTAAAGGAAGCTTTAGAGACTCTGTCACTATGGAGGGGGACTCCAAGATACTTACCCAAGGAGTTGGTCAGAGGAATACCTGATATTTCACTTAGCCTTTTGTAGACACTCTTACTCATGTTTTTAGAACACAACATCCTGGATTTTTGGATATTGAGCTTTTGGCCAGAAGCAGCGCAGAAACAGTTAAGGATGTCCATAACCACACCGATTTGCTCCTCATTCCCTTCCACAAAGATCATAACATCATCTGCGAAGAATAAATGGGTGATCGAAGGGCAGAACCTGTTGATGGAAACAGGGTGGAACTTACCATTACCCACAACCTCTTGGATCAGGTGGGACAACCTTTCCATAGCAATAACAAATAAGAAATGGCTCATAGGGTCCCCTTGACGGATACCCCGAGAAGGAGAAAATTCCTCCGACATATCACCATTTATCAGAACCTGAAACACGGGGGAAGAGATGCAGACCTCGATTAAACTCCTCCAGTTATCCGGAATGCCGACTCTCTTTAAACTATCCAGAAGAAAATTCCAGTTTAAACGGTCATAAGCTTTCTTTAGATCCAGTTTGAGAGCCACAGTACCTTTCCTACCCTTCTTGATTTTCATGGAGTGAACCATCTCCTGGGCAATAATGACATTATCCATCATTTGTCTGCCAGGAACAAAACTACCTTGATTCTGGCTGATAATATCAAAAAGAATTTTTCGGATCCTATTAGCCACAATTTTAGTAATAGCTTTGTACAACACATTGCATAGACTAATAGGCCTCATTTGAAGAAAGGAGGATGGCTTCTCAACTTTCGGAATCAAGACCAGAAGAGTTTTGTTCACAAGCCTAATATCTTCAGTACCACTGAAAACTCCTTTAATAAAACTATAAACACCTTCCTTAACAATATCCCAATGTTTGTGGTAAAAACAGGCAGGAATACCATCAATCCCAGGAGCTTTAGTGGCACCAATACTAGAGAAGGCCAGATCAATATCCTTCTGGTCAATAGAATGGAAAGCTTCCCGAATCGATTCCTCTTCCAATCTAGGAAATGTAGTTCTAGAAAGAGCTTTATCCAGATCCACACTCTCCTCTTTGAATAAGTCTTTATAAAAATTAAGGGCCAGGCGACGAATGTCCTCATCCTCAAAGACCCAGTCTCCATTTGAATCTTTGATAGCATCAATCTGATTCCTTTGCCTTCTAATAATAGTAGAAAGGTGGAAAAACCTGGTGTTGCGGTCTCCATCTTTGATCCAAGTCTTCCTTGATTTCTGAAACCAAAGAAACTCTTCCTGCCTCAACACAGCTTCTAATTCATTCTGGAGAGATCTGAGAAGACAATTCAAACTATGATCAAATCTAATCTCCAAATTATGTTGAATGCCTTCGTTTCTGCTCAGAAGCTTATTCTTCCTTCTGATAATGTGGCCAAAGATATTTCTATTCCATCCCACCACATTTCTTCTAAACCCCTCAGCTGCAAGGAGAACATTGGAGCTGCAAGGAGAACATTGGAGTGGGGCTGCCAATTCTCCTGAACAAAGCTTTTAAACTCAGGGTGAGATTCCCAGGCCACCTGGTACCTGAAAGGTCTATCCCCTTTGGTCCGATGGCTCTTAACCAAATTAACTAAAATAGGACAGTGATCAGAGTGACGGAAAGGAAGATTTAACACTTTCACTTCGGGAAAACTACAGATAGCTGCCATATTCGTATACACTTTATCCAAACGAACGAAAACGTTATTGCACTTCCAAGTAAATTTATGGCCAGCAGCTCCCAGATCAGAAAGCCCACGTAAATCCATATTCTGCTTATGGTTAAGACATCTGTTAACATAGTGGTTCTCACCCCCTCTTTGATCGCTTATGAGGCCAATATCATTAAAATCCCCAGCCACAACCCAAGCATCCAAAATACTTGTACTCATATTATACAGAACCTTCCATAACCTTTTGCGATTGGCAATGATGTGATCAACATAAATAAGGGTGATCAAGAAAGGTTTGTTCCCAGGATAACTAATCTTACTGTGAATAAATTGTTTATCCATACTGATAATGTCAAACTTAACACGATCTGGCTTCCAGAAAAGCCAAATGCCCCCAGCCCGGCCAGTAGCCTCCGATCTGACACAATTCCAGTTTCTAAACTTTTTAACCACCTCATCTGCTTTACTACCACTGATCTTGGTTTCCAGCAAAGCAAAACAAGAAGGATTAAATTGCTTAATTAAATCTTTAACATGGATACGAGTAGCCTTACTAGCCGCACCTCTAACATTCCAAACGAAAAAATCCATCAAACGGCAGACTACTAACCACAGGCCCACCAACCTAAACTAGGTACTTATTTGGGGCTCCTGCGAGCCTTAACGAGATACCAGCTGGCCCCCTTTTATCCCAAACATCCAAATAGCTATGGTTGTTTTTCTGATTACCCTTAGGTTTTTTCATATTCATTTTATTGACCCCTATAGCCTTAGTATTTGAATTATCAATAAAGATTTTAGGGTTACTAACCTCATTAAGCTTCTTCTTCCCAAATGGAGCATGAAAATGGCTTTCCAGGGCAATAGCTTTGGACTCAAACAGAGGGTTCACAGTTTCCACTTTATTGGCCTCCGGCTCAACAGATTCCAACCCAAGCATGCTTAACTCCATATGCTCGTTTGAGTGGTCCGAACTCTGAGCATCCTCAATAGACAGAACCCCAAATCTAGATCCAAAACCGAGGGACGAATCCTTACCAGAACCAACTTTCAAAATGGGGAGCTTCTCCTTGATCTCAGGTGCAATCTGGAGAGATTTCATCTCCTTACTAATGTCCGAAGGACGGTTCTGGACAACAGATGCCTGAGTCCTTCTCCTACCTGACCTTTTAGCCAGCATCAATGGGCCAAAGTTCCTCCCATCACCTCGACTCTCCTCTTCCTTCTCTTTCTCAGCCATCATCACCTCCTCGACCAGCTTCTCTCTCTTAGGACACCCTTCATAAGTATGGCCAAACATACCGCACTCAAAGCAAATATTATGAATGCCTTCATATTCAATATAGTAAACCGAATTCTGAACACAGAATTTAGACAAAAGAGGTTTAGCAAGATCGATATCGATACAGACCCTGGCGAACTTACCTCTTACTGCCCCAATGGTGGTTTTATCCACATGGTGAACTTTCCCCACAAGACCACCAACTTTATTAAGAAAGCTTTCATTATAGTACTCAATAGGTAAGTCCGGGAATCTTACCCAAGTTAGAATCCTATTAACAGAACAATCATGAGGATTAAAATTTGAAACCCATGACCTTAAAGCCAGAACGTGATTAGAAATAATATACGGGCCCCCGTTAATAACAGCATTGAAGTCCTCCGCCCTAGTGAATTTGATGACATAATAGTCATTCTCTAAGTCAGTAATGGTGACTTTACCTTTTTTAGCCCACTGCGCCTGGATTCTCTGGGCGAAATAATTGAAACTAATCCTCTTACCAAGCACAATAACTATTAGAGCTAACTTCCATTTAGACCTGAGGGCGCGTTTATCTGCCGAAGATAGGCGAATTACAGGACATAACGGGTCATCCTGATCCCCATCTTCAATATCAGAGTCGGAATAGGCCTCCTCTGAATCCTCCTTAACAAATTCCTCATCTAACACGGGTTCTTCCTTTACCACCCCCATCACAGTATCTCTCCAGCAGTTTCTCCCCAAATTTTTCTCGTTAGACTTAATCTTTAAAACCTCACTAAAAGTCTTTGGCGCCACAACCAAGTCGGACGAGGAAACGATGAAAGTCGCAGCCCCCTGGACTGCCGGCCCGCCCTCCTGGACTGCCGGCATAATCCCTTGGACTGCCGGCCTGCTCGCCTGGATTGCCTGGTCGGCCTCCTGGACATGCTCGCTATCTTCCATCACTGCTTCCCTCTGATCTCTAGCGGATCTGCCGCAATCAAGCTGCTCGCCTTGCCCGGCCTCCTGGACATGCTCGCTTTCTCCCATCAGTGCTTCCCTCCCATCTCCAGTGGACTCGCCGCAATCAAGCTGCTCACCCCGCTTGCGGATCGAGCACAGATCCACACCAGCAGAATCCCCGAATCCCCCCCTAGCAGAACCGGCCGCCCCCTCAACCCTACTACCACCTCTCTCTCTCTCCCCTGCCAGCCCTACCTTACTTCCGCTCCCCTTCCCATCATCTCTGCCCGCCCAGAAGCGGCCCCCAAGGCGCTCCCCCGGCAACACCCTTGCTCTCTCCCTCTCCCTCGAGCAGTCACGCTCCTTCATCGGATCAAATACAGGACACAGATGCCAGACACCCACTACTCCCTCGCCAAACGCAGATCGCCAAAATCGCCCAGGAGAAGTTTTCGGATCTCCGCCCAGTAAATTTTTTAATTACCCTTTGTACTTGCTCTTTTTTATTTTGAAAGAGTTGCTTATAAGAGAGTAGTAACCATAGGGATTTACTTAATGTTCATTTTAATTTTGCTAACACTGATCATTATTTATTTTTTAAGATCAGTGAATCCTCCAACAACTAATCAATTAATTATTTAAGATCTGTGGGATCCTCCAACAATTAATCAATTAATTTTTGGATCAGTGGAAACCTTCAACAAATAAAATAAGAATCGATAACGCAGAGACCAAAGAGAAGACGTTGCACTCCACAAAGCCGATCGGAAGGCGGCGGCAGGCAACAAAAGTGATCAGAGCGACGAACAAATCCGCGATGATGAAAGAGAGAGAGAGAAAGAACGAGCGGACCGGCGACACAGATCCGCGAATTCCAAACGGCGGCGGAGAAGAGCTGCGGCAGAGAAGAAGATCGGCGACTGTGAGAAGAGCCCCTAGCAGAGCCAAACCCAAGCAGAGCCCCCTAAATCGTAAGCCACAGATCTGCAAATTCCAAACAGCGGTGGCAGAAAGGAAGAACGGCGGCAGAGAGCCCCAATCAGAGCCAAACCCTAGCAGAGCCCATTAGAAAAAATCTTTCGACTAAAAATCTTTCGACTATTGTTTATAATTTAATGAATTTAATAACGTTATTTTTGTAATAATATTTGTTATTATTATATTCTATTTTAGTTGTGGATGGAGTTTTATTTTTTTTTGGTAATCAAAAGTTTAAAGTTTAGGTAAGGGTAGGATGGAGTTTTATTTGATATTAGTGTAAAAACTCAAATTTTATGTAACTTTAAAAAGATTCTTAAGCAGTTAATAAACAATATTGAGATTTTAGAAGATCATAGTTGACATTGTTAATTTTTTTTATTCTAACGGTTATTAATTTATAATTAATTTTATGTTAAAAATGTTATGTATGTTCTAGGCATTAATATACATGCATATATATGATGACAATTATGAGATATGGACCATGAAAATTCAAATATGGTGACAATTATTTGATCTCCAATCAAGTATTTGAAGATATTGTTTACCGGCTGCTAGTAGGCTGCTTCGGTGTTCTTAAGACCGAAAGGCATTTTCTTGTAGCAATATGTTCCCTTTAGAGTAATGAAGTACATCGTCTCCTTGCCCCCCTCGGCCACTGGGATGTGGTGATATCCATTTGTTGCATCTTACAAGGAGTAAACGACGTAGCCGGCTGTGGAGTCTATTAAAATGTCCATGCAGGGGAAATACAAGTCTTTTGGACATGTTTTATTGAAATTTATTGAGATTTGGGAAGTCGATGCACATTCTCTATTTGCCACTAGTCTTTCTTACTAAGACCACATTTGATTGCCACGAGGAAAGTGTATTGTCTCGATGTGCTCTCAAGTGAGTAATTTGTCAATTTTTGCTTTAATGACCTTCTACCTCTTTGGTCCATGGTTCCTTTTTTTCTGCATGACTGCCTCTGCCTCTTAATGCGGGTGCATCATGACTTCCAATGCCACTCATGTGATGTTTCTCAGACACCAAGCAAAAGCAGAAATATTTTCCTCAAAACGACTATGGATGAGAGAAAATTATACTAGTTTATGTTAGAGATTTCATGGTTGTTTTGAAATAATCAGATGTTGTTCAAGGCATATTTCCCTTTAATTTTGTCTATTTTGCAAGTTGTTCACTAAATAGTTTGCTTGTGCATGTTTCTAGCAATTCTCATAAAAAATGAGGAAAATCTAAGGAAATCATGGTGAAAAAAGTTAGGATAGAATTGGTACATTGATCTGATCGAGAACCTCAAAAGTTGTTTGGAACTTTCAAATAGCAAACTCATCTTACATATTGTGTAAGCATTTTACTTAACAAGAATCTGGGTTTAGAGCACCATCTACTAACCTCCGTTCTTTAAAAAATAGAAGTCAATCATTGAGGCTCTGGTTATCTACTTCTTTCTCCGCATAAAATCATTATGTGCTCCCACTATATTTCCTACAAATATAAGTCTCATCTTAATTTCATGAACCTAGTCACTATGCCTCATTGAAATAGATGTTATATGAGTAAAACTTCGTTCACACCCTTATGAATCTGATTCAATCAATAAACTACTCTTTCAAAGAATTAACTAATTTATTAAATTTTTTTTATCATATTATACGATCTTTGACAACATGTAGAAATTGATTTATTATTTTTATGATATACAGATTTAATATATGGATAAGATGGGAATTGATTTTTTTTCTTATTCATCTACATGTTAAGTCTATATAAAAAATTATTGTTTTTTCTTATATGTCATGTGTCAAAAATTTTATAATGTGATAAAAAAATTTAATAAATTGGTTAGTTTTTCAGTCAAAATTAGTTAAATTTCTCCAATGAAAATACTCACGGGTAGATGTTATCGCATAATTAAATGAATATCACATTAAACAAATAGATATATTTGTACTATTTATGTTACTAGAGATAAAAATGCTATTGATGAGATATTTTGGTACTTATCTCATTTTAGAAGGGTATAAATGAAATTCGAGAAAAACTAAGGGACAGTATTGATATTTGATCCCCCAAAATACAAGAGCAAATAATATGGAGTGCAAAATTGGCTGCTTAATCATATTTACACTCTGCAACTGGTGCCTGGAGGAACTCTTTTTCCCGCCACTTTTCTCTCGCAGAAAATTTAGTCTCTTCTCTGAAGAATCGTAAGCAGAAGAAGATGTTGTGGGTGGACAAGTACAGACCTAAAACCCTTGACCAGATTATGGCCCATGAAGACATTGCCCTAAACCTCAAGAAGCTGGTACTCCTCTGCCTAATTTCAAATTTCTAACTGATCCAATCTGTTTCAGAGTTATTCTAGGTTTTTACTGCGCTAATGGGGTTCTTTTTGTTTTCTGATTTTGAAGGTCGCGGAACAAGATTTTCCGCATTTGCTCTTCTATGGTCCCTCTGGTGCTGGCAAGAAAACCCTAATCATGGCTCTTATTCGTCAGATTTTTGGTCCCAGTGCTGAAAAGGTCTAGAATTTCTCTTTAGATTGTAACATTTTTCTGATTAAAGTATTGTCTTTGGCTTTGGAGTAAGTGAGTCGAATGAACTTGTGAGGCATTTTTTTTCTTTGTTAACATGATGTGTAATTTTCTCAGAACTGCCGATGTTGTTTGATTTCGTTTTTTTCCCCGACCAGTTAACTAAATTTTTTATTTTGTTGCAGGTGAAGGTGGAAAATAGGACTTGGAAAATCGATGTAAGTTTCTCTTTCTCCTTTTGTTTCCCACTTTAATTTGCTTAATGGGTTTCTGGATAGCTGAAATATTTGTTATTACTTTTAGGCTCCTCTATTTTGATATGTATCTGCAGCTAGCTTTTCTATTTTAATCTGTATATTTCATCAGTAAGATCATACTTTTTCATTGTTAATGCATGAGTGTGGTTTTAAATGTTCCAAGTAATTGTTCAAATATAGGATTTAAGTGCTTGAAGTGTTTGTTATATTAGTTTCTGAATTCATATAGCGTTGCAGGTTTGACAGAAGTGTTAAATGCAGCTATGATGATTATTTTATTAAAAGATAAACTCATTTGCTTTTGTAATACCATCAGGCTGGAAGTAGGACTATTGAACTGGAGGTTACCATGCTGTCAAGCACAAATCACATTGAGCTGAGTCCTGCTGATGCAGGCTTTCAGGACAGATATCTAGTACAAGAGCTAATTAAGGACATGGCTAATCGTCCCATTGATGCAAAAGGGAAAAAAGGATATAAAGGTAATTCCAATTCACCTCTTCCCTAACTTCTGTCTCTCAGTGAACATAAGCAACATACACATCTCATAGACCTTACAGTTCAGCTTTAGTTTCTCTCTCTTTTGGCAATTGTCTTATAGTTTTTCACTTGGCACAATAGTGCTCTGATGTTGTTCTACGTTTGATATTTCAGTACTAGTGCTTAATGAGGTTGACAAGCTTTCAAGAGAAGCACAACATTCTCTTCGTAGATCTATGGAGAAATACAGTTCCTCTTGCCGGTTGATTCTATGCTGCAATGGTTCTTCAAAGGTTATCGAAGCGATTCACTCTCGTTGTCTGAATGTGCGAATAAATGCACCTTCAGAGGAACAGGTGAGTAAAGGTTTTGTTGTCTTCTTGGGTATTTTTACCTTTGAATCAGTTAAGTGCAGTTAAATAAAGCATGTTGACCAAAAAGTGAATATAATTGGACGAGGTAATGTTTTTTTATTTGATTTTGTGTGTCTGAGTGCTGGCAAGGGTGGGGGTGTTTATGTTGGGTGCGGTGTTGGAGTGTGTCGAAGGTGCTTACAAGTGCAAGAATTCCTAGCTTCTACATACCGGGATGGTGTTAGGTTGAGGGAGAGATTTATTTACCACACCAAGGGTTTGGTTGTTTTGTAGCAGCTGTGGTGAAAAGCTCAGAAAATTGTTCCTTTTTGGTAGCATCGATTCTGTAAAATTTTCAGATAGTCTTGCAAACTGGGTATTCTAAGTTCTTTTTGTTTGACTCATATTATGATTTTCCATATTCCTTCCTCAGATTGTTAAGATATTGGAATTCATTGGGAAGAAAGAAGGGCTGCAACTTCCTCCTGGATTTGCTGGCCGTGTAGCTGAAAAATCAAATCGCAGTTTGAGGAGAGCTATACTGTCATTTGAGACTTGCCGTGTCCAGCAGTTAGTGCCAGCACGCCACCTTTTTTTTATATATAGCGATTGTGTTTCTCCATTTCTTTTTACTTTAAATGGCAATTGCATTGCTAGAAATTATTGTGTAAAAGGGTTTTTTGTAATGGTTTTGTGGCTTTCTGCAATTTGCTCCAGGTATCCTTTTACAAGTAATCAAGCCATACCTCCTATGGACTGGGAGGAATATGTTTCTGAAATAGCATCTGATATAATGAGGGAGCAGAGTCCTAAAAGGTCTGGTTATTTGTGAAAATATTTCATAATGTTTAAACTGCTTGTTTATCTATTCCAGCATTCTTATTGTACAAGCCTTGTGAACTGTTAGGCTTTTTCAAGTTCGAGGAAAGTTGTATGAACTACTTATTAATTGTATTCCTCCTCAGATAATTTTGAAGGTAAATATCCCATTTGACGCAGTTTTCTGAGCATCGCATTTTCAATTTTAATGCTGAAACTTTATTCATTTTCTCTTTATCTCAGAGATTGCTTTATGAATTATTGAAGAAATTAGATGAGGAATTAAAGCATGAGGTCTCCCATTGGGCAGCATATTATGTAAGTAGCTTTTTGCAACAAGGGTCACTTCCATTCTTGCTCCTACTTATGATCAGATGCAACTTAAACCTTGCAGTCTGTCATGTGACTGTCAATATGTGCACATAAATTAGGTTATACTTATATTGATCTTACCTTAACATTTTTTGCTGCAAAATCCTAAACCTGCTTTTTAGATCAATGTTTTTTTTTCTCCTTTTGACATATTTTGCAAGTGAGCATAACCTGATAATGTCTGAAAAGACTCAACAATGAATTTTCTGCAGAGATTTTTACACTTCAGAGATTGTTATTATTGTGTAGTTCCCACATTTTTTACAAAAATTATGGATTATCTGTGGGACCTGTGGAAGATTTCTCTATTTGTACTAGTAGTCAGTCATGTTTCAGGTTTAATTTCAAATGTTGATTCTTCATATCCATCCATTTGCAACTTGCAAGTGATGTCATCTAGATGAAAGTGAGATTTCGTTCTAAGGGGTCATAATTCATAAGTCACCAGTAGATAAATATAACAAACATTCAGGGGTGCCTTGTCTTGGGTGAAATTGAATTAATTTGAGAATCAGAAGTTGAGAGATTCCGTTTAGTTTTGTGCAAAATGAACAGTTAAGTGAACCAGCAATTATTATCATTGTGTTTACACTTGAATGTTTGTCTTAGCTGTGAAGTGAAGGATATGATGTTTCTATTTTTCTTTTCTGTTTTAATTCTACAATTGTTTTCTTCTTCTATTCAACTGTGTAATTTCTTGTTTCCCGCAGGAACACAGGATGCGACTAGGACAGAAAGCCATATTTCACCTCGAAGGTACTCAATTTATTGCTGGAATTTTTAGTAATAATAAAATCTAATGCATGCTCTGTTTATGGTCTTATTTAGAAAATGAAGCCCCTAGACTTTTCAATTTTTATTGATTTGAGCCCTTGATCTTTCATTTTGAGCATCGGAGACCTTGACCATTAAGCTCCCGGTTACCAAATTCGGTAGCTGTGAACATCAAATTCAATTGAAAGAGCGTGAAATTGCATTTCTTACAGTTCAACTTTGTTAACTGAATGTGTGCGATTAGAATCGATAGAGGGCTCATTGTGTCAAACCGAACAACCGAGGGCTTGATCAATAAAAATTGGAAAAGCTAGGGGCCTTAGGATGCTATTTTCCTTTAAAAATGTATGAGATCTTTGGTGGAGCGTGTTGTGGTTTGGGAAGCACATGAAAATGATTGAATTGATGGCATTTGGTAATTACATAGCTTAACTTAACTTAACTGCTTGATTTATCTGTCCTTGTGTATTGCTTTACTGAGGTTAAGTGTTAAATTAAACTTTGCAGCTTTTGTGGCCAAGTTCATGAGCATCTATAAAGCTTTCCTTATTGAAACATTTGGGTGAAAAAGAATAAGAAGACATCAGCATTTATGGATGTTTAATTAAGTATGCTGAGAATCTGCATTCTAATTGTGGTTGTGTTGTAATTGCTATTTAGCCCACTTTTTGAAGAATAACGGAAGTTTTGAAGATTGAATTGAGCTCTTGAGATTGTTAAGGCTATAGTATATCTTTTGGATAAATAGTGATTTTGCTTAGATTTTATCCTGAATCTCAATTTTGCCCCTGAATTTTTTTTTTTTTTTTTATCAGTTGAGCACTTGATAATCTGCAACAATAATAAAATTATGGTTGAAAAAGAACTGATATATAGTCCAAAATTTCAGATTCTATACCAACAACTGCAATCTTCATTTACACATTATATAAACAAAATAAGTGAGCTAAAATTGATAATCTTTTCTATAGATTTTTTTTGTTACAATCTTTTATGTAGATTATAATATCAAGGGTGGAGTAAAAAAATGGCTTTCCCCATTTGCAAAGGCAAGTCTGTGATTAAAAGTTAACAAATACATGTTTGTGGTTTGTGCAGTTTGTAGTTTAAGGATGAGAGTCATATTTTTGTTGTGTTAATTTACGGTGTCTTCTATATATGGTAATTTGTAAAATTGGTTTTTTTAATTGTTTCAAATCGCTATCTTTTGTAGTAAATAGTCACGACAATAATTTTTGATAAAATGCATGAGTTTGCAAACTACACAGGTCGCTCTTTATAAATTTTTAAATAATGGAACTACGTTTGCAAAAAGTTTAAACCATTAAGTGTCCGTTTATTTTCATTTTTCGGAACTGTTTTTTTGACTTTTAATTCAAAATTGTTTAGTAAAATTTTAAAGAAAAATTTGCAAACAACAAACATAACCAAACAGACCTAATTTTAGTATTTGTTGTTTTATGATACTTTTTGTGTGCTTTGTATACCCAAAAAATTTGTATGAAAACTGAATTCTCCTTCCGAAAGAAAATATGTCAAATCCTTTTGATGTCCCTCCCACTAAAAAAATCTCCACATTTCTTTAAAATAATATATTATACAAAAAAGAGAACAGAAGATTTGGGAACAACAAATTATCTTTCAATTACTTTTTTTTTTGGTAAGAAGGGAAGAAAAAAAACAAACAAACAAAAACCTAACCCGGGATCAGTCTAGGAAGACTGACCCCAATCCTATCCTCAAGAAGAGAAGGTAACAGAAAAGAAGGAGGAACGGAAAGGGTAGAAACACCTAACATCCCCCCATGCCTAGCAGCTGCCAAGCGATCCGCCACGCGGTTTTGCTCCCTATAAATATGGGAGAAGGTAAGAGAATCGAAGGCAGGACGAAGCCTCAAGATGGCTTTAATGAGATTCTGACTCTTAAGACAAACAGCCTGTCTATCCGAAATCCTGTTGATAGCCTCCAAATTGTCAGACTCCACCGAAAGTCTTTTAACACCCATGCGAATGGCGAGTTTAATGCCAGACAAGATCCCCCAGAGCTCCGCAGTAAAGGAGGAGCCCGTACCTAAGTTATGGGTAAACCCAGCCAGTCAGGCGCCACCATCAGCAATTCTGCCATTACTAAGGCAGGAGCCATCCGTATTCAACTTGACAACCCCTTCCCTGGGCTTCCTCCAACCAACTAACTGGACCTCTTTAACCGGGGAGGGGTGAACCAGGGGCTCTCCTTCAAAACTCTTTGTAATAACAGAGAGTTTTTTCGAGAAGTAAAACCGGAGGTCAGGAATAAAGACAGTCTTCTCAGTAAATAACTCTTCATTCCTCCATTTCCACATTTGGTGACAAATAATAGCGAAGAGAATAGCCCTGTGCTCCATACTGGCCAACAAATTCCCATTAACGCCTTCAGAGAACCAGTCAATATCAGAGAACCCCATAAAGGAAGGAATGATGTGGTGAGGAAGGACCCCTTCCCAAACCTTTCTACTATTCGGACAATCCCTCAAAGCATGGCACAAGGTTTCCACATGGCCGCTGCATCTGCTACAGGCACCAGATACAGCCAAGTGCCTTCTGTGTCTATCTGCATTCGTGAGGAGCCTGTCTTTGACTCCCAGCCATAGGAAACTCCTAATGCGGTAGGGGACTTTGAGGGCCCAAATGATTATCTTTCAATTACTGATTCAAAAGAATAATTTCTTTTATAATTATATTTTTTATTCTTTATGAATAATAATTTGTTTTCAATTTTAGATTTGTCAATATATTCTTATTAACATATATTTTTATTTACAAAAAATGTACATATAAATATTAAATTCTACTTAGAACTATAAATTGACTACTAATTATCCAATTATATATATATGACTAATAGTTATCGAACTAAATAAGAATATATAAGAAAAATCATGTGAAGAACTCTCTTTAAGTTATATGAACTATAACTAGGTAAGGTAAAAAAAAAAAAAACTATAACTAGGTAAAGGCTTAATTAAACTAATTTTTCTTGGGATGAAATGAATATTAGTTTAGATAAATAATTTAGGGCTAATTACAAATCTAGCACAATTAAGAAGAGTCATTTACATATCTAACTCATCTTGCTTCTATCTTACCAAATTAGACACTTTCAACCACTTTGGACAAAATTACCCTTAGTTCTATTCGATCGATCAATCGATCTTCTTCTTCTTCTTATACCAATCGTTAGCGATTTTTGAGATTATTGACGTATTATGTTCAATTTCCCGTAGAAATGGTATGTTTTTAGCTTATACGCCTACTTTTCTCGTTGGTCTTGCCTCTTTCTTCATCTGTAATGGTATCGTTTCAATTTCCTGTATTTTCCACAAATTTTCTGATGCGAACCCACGAGGAACAGTGCCTCGAAAACCCGACAACTAGATTTGATCCCTGGGAAAGCTAACGAATCAGGGTCGGACAGAAAAGAACCCTTACAAAACTAGGTTGTAAAGACCCAATCTCAGTCTCCAACAATTAAGGATTTAATCCCGAACTGTTCAAAGTAGTGCCCCAAAGAACACAAGAGAAACCACTCACAAAATATTTTTATTAATATCAAAGTTGTGTCTTACATATGAAAAAGCTCACCCTTAAATAGGTAAAGCAAATACAAACAATTACTTGAATTGTCCTTATATATCTTTGTTAACAACAATAATAAAAGGGCATTTGAGTACTTTATTTAGTCAACCACTAAGACAAAGAAAATCAATACCCATAATATAACAATAATGCAAATGAGAAAACAAGACTCAATTCCCATGGAATTGATTAGGTTCACATGATTTTTTTGGAAGTTGTAATTTTGACCATTGAAAAAGAATTAAATCAATTCATATTGAATTGATTTTATTTTCCTCATAAATCCAAATGGTTAAAATTCATATAGTAATTTTTGACTCAATTTCACCGCTTGTTTTGTTTAATCCATATTCGGTTTCTTTGATGTGCCCGCTTTCCGAATAACCCAAGAGATATGAAAAAGTTATAGCTTCTTGAATTCCACCTGTGTCAATTTGGTCCGACATATCTAACATTTGCACCACATATGTTTGGAGCTCCTCTTCAAACTGCTTAGCACGTGCTCGAGTAACAGGTCCATCTGGTAGACGTATTCGCTCCATATGAGAATCTGAATTTTCAACCCGAGTTATATCATTTTCTCCATTTTTCTCCATTGTTGTTGCATTTTAGTAAAGAATCACCCATTTTGCATAAATTTAAAGTATATAGGAGAGAAAGGGGGAGAAGAATTTGATTTATTCACAGTGCGATTTTATGCTTTAGACTATACACTAACTCTAAGCTAATCTCATTCCCCAAAAACAAGTTTATTTACATGGTTCGTACCTTAATCGCCGTTGGAACGATTTAGGCATGTTTCAAAACCCCATTAATGACGTTCACTCGAATCGCCGTTGGAACGACTCGAGCGTTTGAAAACGTTGAGCAAACATTTTTAATCTAAAAGTGTGATTAAGCATACAAGTCAATTTATTTTGTACAAAAACCATTTAGTTAGGAAAACAATTCAAAACTTCATTATTCACAAAAGCAATTTTAATTACAAGGTTCGCTTAATCCGTCGTTGGAACGAATTAAGGTTTTAACACGTGATGTTTTAGGAAACGGTTTAAAAACAACAAGAAAACATTATTTAAACTTTGGGAATATCTAGAAAAGCTTTAATTTAAATAAGCAACTTGAACTCTCTTTTTGTGTTTTATTTTCCTTTTTTCACTCAATTAACCTTTGTTTGAATATAACTACAACAATTAATGAATTAAACCCAAATTCACCCAACCCAAATACTTTTAAAACATATATATATATATAGAAAATTCAAAATCGTGACACTTTTAGAAACCGTTTGAAATAGAAAATGAAATTAAAACACTTTATTTATCTTTTTGAAAACATTAAAAACCTTGAGTTAAAGAAATCAAATTAAACCATCTCTTTTACAATCTAACTCCCTCCTTGAAGTTTATTAACTAAAAACATGGTTACTTCTTCCAATATACAACACCCCAAAAGGACCCCTCCTAATATAGTTAGGTATATATACATATATTCAAATAATTAGAAAACATATACTTTTATAGGAAAATAACTATTATACTATACATAATAAGTGGATTATTATTAAAAAATAGTTAGAAAGACAAAAGGTATAAAGACTATATTTAATGTCCAAATATACTCCTATATACATATATGACCTCTAATTTAACCCAAATATATCTATAAACACAAATAATATACTAATGACCCAAAAACTCCCCAAAATAGCCCATAAAGTCACCAAATATCAAAACAGTCCCTACTCTTACCGAAACTCAAAAAAAAATCCCAAAACAAATAGCCAAAAATAATACTCTATATAATACCCCAAAATAATTACCTAGGTTATCTAAATAAACCAAAATGATACCATATTATATACCCTCAAACAATTAGCCCAAAATAGTACCCTATAAATACATGTATATATATATATATATAAATTAAAATTATTTAAAGCACATAAATATAAATATGCCTATAAATTAAATACTATATATAATGAATAATTTACTAGTAACGTATATGGACACAATCCCTAAATTAGAATAAAATACCCCATAATATAATATCCCAACATACCCGTATATAGATGTCCACATCCCCTAATACACCTATATATATAATAAATTAATTTTAAAACTATTAAAATAACTAAATAAATATATATATATCTATACCCATTGCCCCAAATGTAAAACCAAAAAGCAAAAGTTCAAAAAATGGTATTTTAAAAAAGTTCCAGCAGATTTTGTGTTAGTGACAGAAAAATGGAAAATCTCAGAAACAGTCCCTTTGAAATTCCAGATTTATCAAAACTTATTAGATCTACTTTATTTCATCATTTTAGCCCCCAAACTACCCCAAATCAGGTCATGGTTTGTAACGGAGGATTCTAAAACAACATTTTATTGAAAATAACGGTTCAAAATACTTGTAAACACACGGATCTACGACGTTTGGATCCCGAACTACCCTTAAATCGGGTCACGGTTCGTATTGGGATCCAAACGAAGTTTTTATTTCAAAACCAAAACCAAATACTTGTTCAAATGCAAAACAAAAAATTAACTTAACAAATCTAAACCATAAAATTGTAAAAAAACAAATAAATAAATAGATCTAAACAATAAAATTGCAATAAAGATTAAACGGGTCTAGTTCCTCAGATTATTACCTCTCAATCGGTAATGGGGATGCCAAATCAAGTCGATTGATAGTGTTTTGAGTCGGATTTCTTTGTGTTTTTGCTTTGTTCGGGTCTCGTGAAATTTTTCCAGAGGTTCGAGTCTTATTTTCCTCCCCCCAAAATGCATTGGGCTCCATCCTATTTATAGGCAAATGGAGCCCCAAAATTAAGGTTTTTTTTTTGACTTGGAGACTAAGGGTAGGCTCCAAGCAAAGCTAAATTAGCTTACTCTTGACTTGGAGCCAAGGGTAAACTAATTTGGCTTAATGACTCATTATTATACTTATTATAATTATTTGATTTTAAATTTTTTTTTTTTTATAAATTGTAAACTAAAATTGCACTTGGCATTTGGCCAAGTGCAGCAAAATGCACTTGGCCGAATGCCAAGTGCAGGAGGCTGGGCCTGGGCGGCCCAGCCCCGTCACGGGCCGTCCAACGGCCCGTGACGTAAATACCGGCCCCCGACGGGGCCGCGTTTATATATACTAAAAAAATAAAAAAGTTTAACTAAATAAAATACATCTAAAAATAACCAAAACTAAAAAATGATTTTTATCGAAAATGATTTTCGTCAAAACCGATTTTATAAAATTAGCTTTTATAAAATCGATCTTTTTACAAAACCATATATATTTTTTGGATTGCTCGGATACCAAAATAAAACCCTCTATCGTCCCGAGATTTTATTAATAATCAAATTAATAAGAAAAGGGCGTGAAATACCCCGAACTCGGCGAGACGATTTAAGATTTCACTCGCGGAACCGATTCGCCCGTCATCTCGATTCGATTTCCGAATTCGATCAAACCGGTCTCCACGGTTCCTTCGAACAACGTTTTTTTATTTATTATTTTTTATTGACTCATCATTTATTTCAATCGACTGATTTGGATCCCTTTTTATAATTTTTCTTCATCGGTCCTCCGACCCCGGTGTCTACAGCAGTCTATCATCGACATACAATATCAGGAAAGTGGATATGCTCCCACTGAATTTCATATACACACAGGGTTCATCAAGATTCTGCACGAAACCATATTCAGTTATGGCTTCATTGAATCTCTGATTCCAAGACCTAGATGCTTGCTTCAATCCACAAATGGATCTTTGAAGCTTACATACTCGGTTAGGATACTTCGAATCGATAAAACCCTCTGGTTGTGTCATGTAGACATCTTCGAGTAACTTCCCATTCAGGAAAGCGGTTTTAACATTCATCTGCCATATCTCATAGTTATACCATGCAGCTATGGCTAGTACTATCCTAATGGATTTGAACATAGCAACTGGTGAAAAGGTTTCATCATAGTCAATTCCTTGGATTTGTCTATAACCTTTTGCCACTAGTCGCCCCTTGAAGGTGTTATCGGCTTTTAATTTGAAACACCACCTGCAGCCAATCGTTTTAACACCCGGAGGTGGATCCACCAAGTTCCACACTTGGTTATCACGCATAGACTGCATTTCAGCCTCCATAGCTTTACGCCATTGATCTGATTGTGGGCTTTCAATAGCCTCTTGATAAGTCTTGGGCTCATCCTGGTCATCGACCATTATGTCCCCATCATCAGTCACGACAAAGCCGTACCTCTCGGGCTGATGACGCGTCCTATCTGACCTTCTAGGTTCATGTGTAACTGGTTCAACCTCCTCAATTTCTTGAGGACCTAAATCGGTTACCTGAGCATCCTCAACATCTGCTGTAGGAGTTGGTGAGTCTTGAATCTCAGCGAGATCAATATTGCTCCCACTGTCTACTTTGGAAAGAAATTCCTTTTCCAAAAAGACTGCAAACCTAGCCACGAATGTTTTATTCTCGGCTGGGTTATAGAAGTAATAACCCTTAGTTTCCTTAGGGTAACCCACGAACTAGCATTTAACAGATCTGGACTCTAGTTTGCCACTTATCAATTTCTTGACATGTGCATCACAGCCCCAAATCTTCATGAAGGAAACGTTGGGCTTTCGGCCCGTCCATAATTCATATGGTGTTCCTTCAACTGCCTTGCTCGGTGTATTGTTAATTATATGAGCAGCAGTTTCCAAAGCAAATCCCTAAAAGGAGATAGGGAGAGAAGCTTGACTCATCATTGAGCGGACCATGTCGAGCAGGGTCCTGTTCCTCCTTTCTAACACTCCATTCCATTAGGGTGTAGCAGGAGGAGTGAGTTGGGATACAATCCCACACTCTCTCAAGAATGAGACAAACTCTTGGCTCAAGTATTCACCCACTCTATCAGACCGGAGCGCTTTTACTTTCTTGCCAAGTTGATTTTCTACTTCATTTTTGAAATCTTTGAATCTCAAAAGAGTTTCAGATTTATGTTTCATCGGATACACATACCCATATCGGCTATAGTCATCTGTGAAGGTAATAAAGTACAGAAAACCAGATCTAGCACTGGTGCTCATTGGACCACATACATCTGAGTGTATCAGCTCCAACAGCTCTGTGGCCCTTACACCAGTTTTGGTGAAAGGCGCCTTTGTCATCTTCCCTCTTAAACAAGATTCACACGTGTCATAAGACTGCATGTCGAATGACCCTAGCGCTCCACTAGAGTGAAGCCTAGTTATGCGTTTCTCATTTATGTGGCCAAGACGACAGTGCCAGATATATGTAGGATTTAGTTCATTAGTCTTAATCCTTTTAGCGTTTATGTTATAGATTGATTCACTACGTTTTAGATCAAGGATATACAAACCATTTTCTAGAAATGCGGTTCCATAAACAATATTGCCACGATGTATAGAAATCCTACCACTTCCAATATTAAAATTAAAACTGGAAATATCCAACATAGAAACTGAGATAATATTCCTGCGCATTGCAGGTACAAAACAACAATCTTTAAGTTCTAAAACTAAACCAGTAGGCATCTCCAAAGTGTAATCTCCGATCTCCAAGGCCTCTACACGAGCATCATTGCCGACTCGAAGATCCACTTCACCAGATCCTAACAACCTCCTATTTCTCATTCCCTGCACATTTGAACAAATGTGAGTACCACATCCAGTGTCTAAAACCCAAGATGTAGAAATAGCCAGATTTATCTCAACAACATAAATGCCAGAACCAGAAGCTTTAGCCTTCTGTTTCTCCCTTATCTTTGGACACACGTTCTTCCAGTGTCCCTTCTCATTACATTCGTGATAGATATCATCTGTCGAGGCCAACCTACCCTTAGGAGTTGCCGCCTTCCTTATCTTTGACTTGGCCTTTTGGGCGTTCGCCTTGGACTTGGACTTGGCCTTTCCCTTAGGCATGTTCCCTTTGTTGGCTGGTAAGGTAGTAGTCAGTACAGATTCCTTCCACTCGTGTCTACAAACCTTTTGCAAGTCCATAGAACAGTCAAGGTAATCAGTCCCTGAAGATTTTTCCTTTTCCAGGAGTGGTCTGAAGGAGTTGTTGCTTATTGCAGTCATTATTTCTTTTTTTTATGTAACTTGGTGATTTTTATCTACATGGAAAAATTACATTAGAGTTAGAATAAAGGGCTTAAGCCAAAGATCAAATTAATAATCCATTTTAATTTGTTATTGGTGATATTTATTTGGCTGTCTTGACCAATATCCACAATCCATCAATAATCGACCGAGCTAGGGCTCCGCCGTCGACCATTGACGATTTGGTAGGATAAACTATCCAATCCTCCGCAATGACTCTTAGTATGATGGACTTTGTGACACTTAGCCCATCTGTGCTTAGGGCCCGCTCTGAGCTAATGCTACCCACGTTGAGTCCAACCACCATACACGTGTTAGCCATACCAAAGTATCCTAACCCTCGACGGCCCACTAAATACTACAGCATACCTGCTAGGGCACGTCATACACTGTAGCACTACCTGGAAGGAAGAGGTGTGAATATGGAAAGCACTTTTAAGCGACTCAATATTTCATTATCCGGATTAATTAAGTGATACGGCTTTAACATATAATTATCGCGGGTGATGATCTGGTGATCGTTGCTACTTATATTTCATGTTATACTAAGCAATTGTATAATTAAAATAAACATAGAGACTCTATGGGCCTTCTAATACATCATAGTGAAACTAGATAAACTATCTAATCTTCACGGGCTTGCTTCAAGTCTCCTTGGGCTCCCACCATGGGCTTGGACCATCTGGGATTCTTCACGACCAATTACAATTTTTATGAATAGAACCTATTCTAAAATTACATTAATGAAAGAATGACACGCATGCCATATTTCCCAAAAAAAAAAATTAAATTACAAACCGACTTTAATTTAGGGCCCATAGAACTCTATAACACATTGCTGCACGGTAAGACATATAAATATAATGCATGATCATGGCATTCCAAAATCATCTAATAAAGTTAAGCCGAGTTACTTAGGGTGAAATCGCCAATTTTACCATATGTGACTAAGGCCCATAAAGGCCCAAACGGTTAACATCCATTTGTATGCAAAATTACAATTTCGCTCCCACTGAATTTTAGGGTCGTCACATATCTAAAATTTAGCCCTCCCAATTTAAACCGGTGTCACGGTCTATTGGGCCAATTTCAAAAATTAATCATATTCAATTTTACACAAATTATCAATTCGATTAAAATTAAATATGCATGCCAATCAAAAACGTTTTAATACCAATTAATTTTCATTCCAAACACGTTTAATAAATTAAACGGTATTAGGGCCCTGATTTTATTAAAAAAATACCCGTGAAAATTTTTAAAGATTAAAATCAGTCCCGTTAAATCCAAAATTAGACTAATTCTGAATTTTTGACGGACTCGGGATAGCGACGGGGCTGCTGTCCGCGGACAGCTGTCCCGCGACTGCTATTCCGTGTCCGAAACTATTTTTTTTCTTTTTATTACTGTATAAATAAAACAGCTGCTGTATTTTTTTTTTAAATTTATAATTCTAAAAATAATTTCAGAACCAAACACAACAAAATACAGACATAAATAAAATAGAAAACTTCCTAGAACAATTTCTACACGAGGAATTAAATAGGAAATTTCAAATTTTGATTTGGAAAAATAATAAAACCAAATCATATTAATTTTTCAATCAATCAAAACGGACTAAACCATGGCTCTGATACCACTGTTAGGGATTATTGCCAGTTAATCAATTATAGCGCAGCGGAATTACGGTTTAAAATTTATTTCTAATCCCTTATAGCTTGATCTTTGTCCGTTAACCATTGATTGAATAAAACCTTTTGATCCGTTTAAGGATATAAACATACCCGGACTGTCTCTTCTAGAGACGGCTGAAGAATCCACAAGGTAGTAAGATCTCCATAGTCAGGTGCACGAACAGCTATTGAGCCAGAACCGGTGCTAGCCGAAGAACGGAGAAAGATCTGGAGAGATAGAGTAATTTCACAAAGATTCCTCACCTTTAATCATGTGGTGGCCGCCTAACTTATTGCTTCCCAAGCAATAGAATTGTGGCCGAAAATCATATGAATTAGTGATTAGGTTATTAGGTTAATTTTATATATATAGTGTGTTTATTTCTAAACCTAATTGGTTTAGGGTTAATTGGTTAATTACAAAACTAATCCAATCTTAATCTAATTACATAAATAAATACCAATAGTATTTATTCTATGCAATTAATTATGATTAGATTAAATTTAATTACCCCAATTAAATAAACAACACTAATTAATAAATTGACGTATCAAGTAATTAATTATTCACCGAATGCAATTTCATTAATTTACAAATTAATTAATTACATTCCCCAAATTAATTAATCAATTAAATACTCAACTCCTAAAACCATTAATTAATTACATTGATACAAAGTATCAATTAATCAATTAATTAACCACTAATTAATTACTTTGACATTTTATTGTCAATCAATTAATAAATTCTATCTCTCCAATGTACCGTTCTATAAGTTCTAACTCAGATGTTCGATGTGCACGATCCTATGGGTCTGTCCTTAGCTAGCAGTGGGCTTATGGCTCACAGACAGTAAGTGGGTTCTAGCAAACCATTACTGCCCCTAACTAAAACAGAGTTTCAGCAGTCTAAAGATGCAGAGACCCTGTAGTTATCTCTTAACTTCTTTTACCATTTGACATCGATATTATAAACTAGAGGCATGACGGCTGTCATCCTCTCTGATGTTTATGATATTTCTTGATCTTAAGTAGATTAATGAATCAGATAAGTAAACTACTTATCAGGGTGTGGCCACACACTTATCAATCTCACTTATCAAGTGGCCTGTGATATCATCTCACTGTTATGTGAGTGGTAATTCCATCACTTCACTATCAATACTAATGTGTTCACCTGTTCACCCAATCATACCCGTATTTGGCATCCTGTTACAAACCTGTTAGGCGTATGTCAAAGTGAACTGGATCTCACATCGATATTATAATAAAATCTGGTCTGAAGACAGTTAGAGACCTACTTAAGAAAACTAATGACACAACCACCATGTAGTTTTCTCGAGCGGATCGATCCAGTCACATGTATACAACATGTACCCGTATTCACAACTGACTTATCAAGTGCTATGGCTAGTATCAATTACTACCATACAGTCGTCGAATATACAAGTCTGTGGTCCTAATCATTCCCATGATAGAATATAGACTTGGGATATGGTTTTACGATTATCAATCAATGGATTCTCTATTCATATTATAACACAAGATATAAATGAACTAGATTAATGTCTTTATTAATGTAACACAAATAGTGTATTTATGCAAGAATAATCAAAAGCATAATACAATATACATGAACCAATGCCTAAGAACTAGGGCACACCAACAGTCTCCCACTTAGACTAGTTCCAAGCAGGCATTGCCCTAATCCCTATAGATCTGGTATGACCATCATGTAGGCGCTGTGCAAGTGCCTTGGTAAATGGATCTGCGATATTGTTCTCGGTGTCAACTCTTTGTAATGTAATGTCACCTCTCGCATGGATCTCCCGGATGAGGTGAAACTTTCTAAGTACATGTTTGGATCTCTTATGTGATATGGGCTCCAGTGCTTGTGCTATGGCACCGTTGTTATCACAGAAAACATCAACTGCACCTAGGATAGTAGGAACTACACCTAAGTCAGTTATGAACTTCTTGATCCAAACTGCTTCCTTTGCAGCATCGCATGCAGCTATGTACTCAGCTTCCGATGTAGAATCGACAATGGTAGGCTGCTTCGAGGATCTCCAACTAATGGCACCGCCATTCAGGAGAAAAACATAACCAGACTGTGATTGTTTCTGGTCCTCATCAGTCTCGAAACTCGCGTCAGTGTAACCTGATACTGCCAGCTCCTCTTGCCCACCAAAAACTAAAAAAAGATCCTTGGTACGTTTAAGGTACTTTAGGATAGCCTTAACTGCCTTCCAGTGCTCCTCGCCGGGATCTGACTGGTACCGGCTAGTCATGCTAAGTGCAAATGCAACACCTGGCCTTATACATAACATAGAGTACATGATGGATCCTATAGCTGACGCATATGGGACCTTTTCCATGTTCTCTCTGTCCTGCTTTGTTTGAGGACAATCTTTCTTACCAAGTTTCAACCCATGGCGCATAGGCATGAATCCTTTCTTAGCCTGGTCCATGCTGAATCTTCTAAGAACTTTGTCTATGTACGTTGCCTGACTCAAGCCTAGAAGTCTGTTGGATCTATCTCTGTAGATCCTGATCCCTAAGATCGTTTCGGCTTCTCCTAAGTCTTTCATTGCGAAGCATTTACTCAACCACTGCTTCATGCTTTGCAGTGTTGGTATATCGCCTCTAATGAGCAGTTGTTAGACAAGGTGCCGAACGGCCTCGCCCGGGCGGACCGGGGGGTGGACACCTCATGGCGATGTAAGCGGTGATTGGCGCCTAAAGCAACCAATCGTGGAATCAAGCTGCTCGGCAGGACCGGAGCTCGGAGTATGGAAGAGTCGCCACCCACGAATGGGAAAATGAACACCGATCCCTTGCGGGAGACCGGTGAGGGTTCGAGAAACTTAGGTACGAGCCGAGAAGGCTAGCTCCTTTCCGGAGAAAGGCTACTAGGCACCCCGACATCGCCCGGTTATGAACCACCGGCCTCCTACTCAGCGTGTTAGGCGATAACGGACTAATCGCATATTTCTTTAAGTTTAAAATTCATTTGAAACCTTTTCTTTCTCGCTTTGAAAACCGTTTTGAGCATGTCATTGAAAGCCATTTTAGTAAAGAATCACCCATTTTGCATAAATTTAAAGTATATAGGAGAGAAAGGGGGAGAAGAATTTGATTTATTCACAGTGCGATTTTATGCTTTAGACTATACACTAACTCTAAGCTAATCTCATTCCCCAAAAACAAGTTTATTTACATGGTTCGTACCTTAATCGCCGTTGGAACGATTTAGGCACGTTTCAAAACCCCATTAATGACGTTCACTCGAATCGCCGTTGGAACGACTCGAGCGTTTGAAAACGTTGAGCAAACATTTTTAATCTAAAAGTGTGATTAAGCATACAAGTCAATTTATTTTGTACAAAAACCATTTAGTTAGAAAAACAATTCAAAACTTCATTATTCACAAAAGCAATTTTAATTACAAGGTTCGCTTAATCCGTCGTTGGAACGAATTAAGGTTTTAACACGTGATGTTTTAGGAAACGGTTTAAAAACAACAAGAAAACATTATTTACACTTTGGGAATATCTAGAAAAGCTTTAATTTAAATAAGCAACTTGAACTCTCTTTTTGTGTTTTATTTTCCCTTTTTCACTCAATTAACCTTTGTTTGAATATAACTACAACAATTAATGAATTAAACCCAAATTCACCCAACCCAAATACTTTTAAAACATATATATATATAGGAAATTCAAAATCGTGACACTTTTAGAAACCGTTTGAAATAGAAAATGAAATTAAAACACTTTATTTATCTTTTTGAAAACATTAAAAACCTTGAGTTAAGAAATCAAATTAAACCATCTCTTTTACAATCTAACTCCCTCCTTGAAGTTTATTAACTAAAAACATGGTTACTTCTTCCAATATACAACACCCCAAAAGGACCCCTCCTAATATAGTTAGGTATATATACATATATTCAAATAATTAGAAAACATATACTTTTATAGGAAAATAACTATTATACTATACATAATAAGTGGATTATTATTAAAAAATAGTTAGAAAGACAAAAGGTATAAAGACTATATTTAATCTCCAAATATACTCCTATATACATATATGACCTCTAATTTAACCCAAATATATCTATAAACACAAATAATATACTAATGACCCAAAAACTCCCCAAAATAGCCCATAAAGTCACCAAATATCAAAACAGTCCCTACTCTTACCGAAACTCAAAAAAAAATCCCAAAACAAATAGCCAAAAATAATACTCTATATAATACCCCAAAATAATTACATAGGTTATCTAAATAAACCAAAATGATACCATATTATATACCCTCAAACAATTAACCCAAAATAGTACCCTATAAATACATGTATATATATATATATATATAAATTAAAATTATTTAAAGCACATAAATATAAATATGCCTATAAATTAAATACTATATATAATGAATAATTTACTAGTGACGTATATGGACACAATCCCTAAATTAGAATAAAATACCCCATAATATAATATCCCAACATACCCGTATATAGATGTCCACATCCCCTAATACACCTATATATATAATAAATTAATTTTAAAACTATTAAAATAACTAAATAAATATATATATATCTATACCCATTGCCCCAAATGTGAAACCAAAAAGCAAAAGTTCAAAAATGGTATTTTAAAAAAGTTCCAGCAAATTTTGTGTTAGTGACAGAAAAATGAAAAATCTCAGAAACAGTCCCTTTGAAATTCCAGATTTATCAAAACTTATTAGATCTACTCTATTTCATCATTTTAGCCCCCAAACTACCCCAAATCAGGTCATGGTTTGTAACGGAGGATTCTAAAACAACATTTTATTGAAAATAACGGTTCAAAACACTTGTAAACACACGGATCTACGACGTTTGGATCCCGAACTACCCTTAAATCGGGTCACGGTTCGTATTGGGATCCAAACGAAATTTTTATTTCAAAACCAAAACCAAATACTTGTTCAAATGCAAAACAAAAAATTAACTTAATAAATCTAAACCATAAAAGTGTAAAAAAACAAATAAATAAATAGATCTAAACAATAAAATTGCAATAAAGATTAAACGGGTCTAGTTCCTCAGATTATTACCTCTCAATCGGTAATGAGGATGCCAAATCAAGTCGATTGATAGTGTTTGAGTCGGATTTCTTTGTGTTTTTGCTTTGTTCGGGTCTCGTGAAATTTTTCCAGAGGTTCGGGTCTTATTTTCCTCCCCCCAAAATGCATTGGGCTCCATCCTATTTATAGGCAAATGGAGCCCCAAAATTAAGGTTTTTTTTTTTACTTGGAGCCTAAGGGTAGGCTCCAAGCAAAGCTAAATTAGCTTACTCTTGACTTGGAGCCAAGGGTAAGCTAATTTGGCTTAATGACTCATTATTATAATTATTATAATTATTTGATTTTAATTTTTTTTTTTTTTTTATAAATTGTAAACTAAAATTGCACTTGGCATTTGGCCAAGTGCAGCAAAATGCACTTGGCCTGGGCGGCCCAGCCCCGTCACAGGCCGTCCAACGGCCCGTGACGTAAATACCGGCCCCCGACGGGGCCGCGTTTATATATACTAAAAAAATAAAAAATTTTAACTAAATAAAATACATTTAAAAATAACCAAAACTAAAAAATGATTTTTATCGAAAATGATTTTCGTCAAAACCGATTTTATAAAATTAGCTTTTATAAAATCGATCTTTTTACAAAACCATATATATTTTTTGGATTGCTCGGATACCAAAATAAAACCCTCTATCGTCCTGAGATTTTATTAATAATAAAATTAATAAGAAAAGGGCGTGAAATACCCCGAACTCGGCGAGACGATTTAAGATTTCACTCGCGGAACCGATTCGCCCGTCATCTCGATTCGATTTCCGAATTCGATCAAACCGGTCTCCACGGTTCCTTCGAACAACATTTTTTTATTTATTATTTTTTATTGACTCATCATTTATTTCAATCGACTGATTTGGATCCCTTTTTATAATTTTTCTTCATCGGTCCTCCGACCCCGGTGTCTACAGTTGCCCCTACTTTCTATTTTTGGCAGTGACGTGTGTGCTTTTTCGAAAACCTCTTTTCGTGAATTCAACACATGCAATGCGAAATATATTAAAGTAAAAGACACCTATAGAGTGGGAGGAGAAATACCTGATCTCCATGTCGCAAGTTCCTATCTTGTCTTCAATCTTCACTTTGGCTGTCCCGTCCTTGCCTCTGAATCGGCTGCCGGTGAACGCTCCTTCTGGGGCCCCTAGTCTCTAAATCGACCGCAGGTAAAATGGCTCTTTCTAGCGACCCTAGTCTAAATCGACCGTAGGTAAATGGCTTTTTCTAGCGACCCTAGTCTAAATCGACCGCAAGTAAATAGCTTTTTCTAGCGACCCTAGTCTAAATCGACCGCAGGTAAATGACTTTTTCTAGCGACCCTAGTCTTCACATCGACCGCATGTAAAGTTGCTTTTTCTAGCGACCCTAGTCTTTATCTCGACCGTAGGTAAAGTTGCTTTTTTTAGCGACCCTAGTCTTTATCTCGACCGCAGGTAAAGTTGCTTTTTCTAGCGACCCTAGTCTTTATCTTGACCGCAGGCAAAGTTGCTTTTTCTAGCGACCCTAGTCTTTATCTCGACCGCAGGTAAAGTTGCTTTTTCTAGCGACCCTAGTCTTTATCTCGACCGCAGGTGAAGTTGCTTTTTCTAGCGACCCTAGTCTTCATCTCGACCGCATGTAAAGTTGCTTTTTCTAGCGACCCTAGTCTTTATCTCGACCGCAGGTAAAGTTGATTTTTGTAGCGACCTTAGTCTTTATCTTGACCGCAGGTACTCTTTCGTTTTGAAATTAATCATTCAACCCTAATCTCCACATCGATCGCAGGCGTCCTTTCGTTTGCGTATCTCCACATCCATCGTTCGACCCCAATCTCTACATCGATCGCATGCGTTTTCATGTATTGCAGACCTCCAAATCGAACATCCGACCCTAATCTATACATCGATCGCATGCGTCCTTTCGTTTGCATATCTCCAAATCCATCGTTCGACCCTAATCTCTACATCGATCACAGGCGTTTTCTTGTATTGCAGATCTCCAAATCGAACATCTGACCCTAATCTATACATCGATCGCAGGTGCTCTTCGTTGATGATAGCTGGGCTTTATCACTCGTCCGAGAGTTGGAATTGAGACCTCGTCCAAGAGGTTTTGACTGCAGTCGCTTTGATATTTGGGCTTTATCACTCGTCCGAGAGTTTGTGACTGCAGTCGATTCATGTTGTAGACTGGAGTCCGTAGCGGGGCCTGTGCCCATTGATAATGCCGTAGACCGCAGTTCGTAGCGGGGCCTATGCCCATTGATAATGCCATAGACCGCAGTCCATAGAGGGGCATGTGCCCATTGATAATGCCGTAGACCGCAGTCCGTAGCAGGGCCTGTGCCCATTGATGATGCCATAGATCGCAGTCCGTAGCGGGGCCTGTGCCCATTAATAATGTCGTAGACCGCAGTCCGTAGCGGGGCCTGTGCCCATAGATCGAATCCTAATTTGCCTATCGAAGCCTGCCTAGACTTGCACAAATTTCGTGGAGCTATCCAAGTATTTCTGCGTGCGGCTTGACTTAAGTTACGCCCATCATCTGGTGAGTATTGTATAACCTAGTGTAAGGATATGTATGCACATGATTATGAATGAATGTATATATATTTTCTCTTTTTTTTTCTTTCTCCTTTTTTACATTGCTTCCCTCCTATTTTTCTTTACAGGGAGGCCTCCATTCTATGGGCCGAAGAGTACAGGAGGGCGTGGCGGCCTGGCGAGGAGAGTCACTACGGAATGATGACGCTCAGATCATACATCGTTATCGAGAGATGGAGGATAAGTGCTCTAGCTGGGAGGAGCGAGACCGGGCAACCGAGGAGAGGAGTCGTGTGGATATAGAGGTCCAGTGAGCTACTGAGGAGAGTTTGCGGATTGCGGTAAAGGGTCATCGGGTTGCCGAGGAGGCCTTAGCCGAGGAGTGGGCACCTTACTTCAGAGGCTTTGATTCGCTTGAGGGCTTTTGGGACTTTGGGGTTCCTCCTCCTTGATAGTCCCGTCATTGTTTTGGTTTACGACTTTATTAGTACTACCGTGATGTATAGTGGGTATATGTGAAAAAGATGTTTGTGTAGGCTTTTTATTTGGTGGTGGGGAAAAGAAATGTATAACTCATGACTTGTAATACCATGCATTCAGTCGATCATAATCATTTCAAACATTCTCTTCGAATACATTCATGCCTTTATTTATTTACAAGCAACAGAAATACTTAGCCACTTACACATTATTTCCATAATTGCTCAAGATATAACTACTATTACCAGGACCCGCCTTTTTTTGGTTTTCAGGTCCCAGCGATTTTTCAACTCTCCTTTTATTATCCCGGAATTTTCAAATGAGCGCCCTCTTGGGTTTTCACTCATTGGGATGTCCCTTATTGTTGCATAGATCGCCCTTTGCGGGTTTTCAACCTATCGGGAATTTTTATTTCTTTTTTTTTTTACGAAAAGTATTTCTTGAGCCTATCCAGATTGGTAGGTTCGGAGAACTCCATGCCGTCCATAGTAGCAAGCTTCACCGCCCCCTTGCTCAGGATCTTCTTCACGAAGAACGGTCCTTCCCAGTTTGGCCTAAACTTGCCCCTAGGGTTAGTGTGCGTCATTTGGATCTGTTTCAGCACCATCTCCCCTTCTTTGATAGGGCTGGCCTTGACCTTTTTGTTGAAGGCCCGGGCCATCCTTCTTTGATATAACTGCACATGGTAAAGAGCCTCCATCCTTTTCTCGTCCACCAACGCCAACTGTTCATATCGCTTCTTCACCCATTCCGTCTCGGGAATCTCTGCTTCTACTGTGATTCTCAACGATCGCTTTTCAACCTCAATTGGGAGAACGGCCTCTGCCCCATATACCAAAGAGAACGGTGTTGCCCCAGTAGACGTTCTAACCGTCGTGCGATAAGCCCATAAAGCGAGCGGAAGTTGCTCGTTCCAATTCCGATGCGACTCCACTGTCTTTACGAGAATCCTCTTAAGGTTCTTATTTGCGGCTTCTACTGCCCCATTAGCTTGCAGACAGTATGGAGAAGATCTATGATGCTCGATATTGTACTCCTGGGAAAGACTTTTTACTTCTCCTTGAAACTGGACCCCATTGCCCGTGATCATGTGATGAGGCACCCCGAACCTGGTGATTAGATGCTTTTCAATAAACTTCCTCATCTGCTTTGATCCCAGCTTACTAAACGATTCTGCCTCTACCCACTTGGTGCGGTAATTAATGGCAACTGCAATGAACTTGTGTCCATTAGATGCATTAAGCCTCACCTCGCTGATGATATCGATGCCCTAAGCTACAAACGGCCAAACGGGTGCCAACATGTGTAGTTCCATAGCTGGCAGGTGGTTATAATCCCCGTTGATTTGACAACCATGGCATTTCTTCATATATTCGTTTCAATCTCTTTCCATGGTGAGCCAATAGAAGCATTGCCTTACGATTTTCTTTGCTAATACTGCTCCTCCCATATTGGCTCCACAAATTCCTGAGTGTACCGACTCCATTGCCTCACGGGCTTCTCCCTCGTCCAAGCATCTCAATTGTAATCCATCGGTGTGCCTTTTGTAAAGCAAATCATTATGGATGACGAACTGATGAGCTAACCTCCTGATCACAGCCTGATCCCTAAGTTCTGATTCTGCTGGATAAGTCCCGTTTTTCATGAAATTCACAATGTTGAAGTACCAAGGCTTCTCGTCTACTCCTAACAACATTACATCTTCATAGCACGGTTTGTGGGACCTTTTTAGCACCAAAGGCTTTGAGGCAAGATTCCGTGGATTATCCCACACCGACACCAAGGTGGCCAAAGCATCCGCTGCTTGGTTTTGTGCTCGGGGAATGTGATAAAAGCGGCACTCGCTGAATCTCTGTGCCAACCCCTCCAGCTGGTCTAGGTATGGACGCAACCTTTCCTCCCCTACTTCCCAGTTTCCCTGCGCTTGTTCGATAATCAGTTTTGAGTCGCCCCAGATTTCAACATATGATGCTCCCAGTGCCGCTAACGACTCCAACCCATAGATGCACGCTTCATATTCGGCCATATTATTGGTGAGAGGGAAGGATAACTTCTTTGCCATTGGGACCCTTTCCCCTTCTGGTGAGATAAGTAGCACTCCTACTCCCGCTCCATTTGAGTTAACCACTCCATCGAAGAACATTTTCCACGGTATAACTTCTATCGCGTTCAAGTGCTCATCGGGGAAACCATAGTTTATCTCTTCCTCTTCCGAATTTAGAGGCTAATTGGCCAGAAATTCCGCTACGGCTCTTCCCTTAATAACCTTTTTCGTTACATATTCGATGTCAAATTCGGACAAGAGCAACAACCATCGGGATAGCTTCCCTGTTAGAGATGGAGTTTGGTACAGATACTTCACAGGATCCATCCGAGAAATAATGATCACTTTGTAAGACTGAAAATAGTGCCGTAGTTTCTTCGTTAGCCATACTACTGCCACGCACGTCTTTTCGATCATATTATACTTAAGCTCATATTCCAAGAACTTTTTACTCAGATAATACACTGTGTGCTCCACCCCAGTGTCCCCTTCCTGGGCCAGCATTGCCCCAATAGATCGCTCTTCGATTGCTACATAGAGGAGAAGCGGTTTTCCAAGTTTAGGCAGTCTCAGGACTGGTGGATTAGACAGATAGTTCCGGACACTCTCCAATGCTTGCTGGCACTTATCATTCCAAGCCGTTGGTTGATCTTTCCGTAGCAGCTTAAAGATCGGCTCGCAGATCACAGTGAGTCGTGCTATGAACCGACTGATACACTGAACCTGCCCCAGAAATCCTCTCACTTCTTTCTCATTCTTGGGTGCTGGCATTTCCTGTATGGCCTTTACCTTATCGGGATCCACCTCAATCCCCTTGTTACTGATCACATAGCCTAAGATCTTCCCCAATGAAACGCCAAAGAAGCACTTCTTTGGGTTCAACCTTAGCTTGAATTCTGCAATTCGGGCCAAAAACTTCTCTAGTGCAGCGAAATGCCCCTCTCTCGTCTCCGATTTGACCATCATGTAATCCATATAGACTTCCACCTCTTAGCGTATCATATCGTGGAACAGTGCCGTAGCCATCCGTTGATAAGTTGCCCCAGCATTTTTTAATCCAAACGGCATAACTCGATAGCAGCATGTCCCCATTCAGTGGTGAACGAAGTTTTCGCTTTGTGTTTTTCGGCCATCTGAACTTGCATGTAGCCCATGAAGCCATCCATATTCGTGTGTAAGACGCTTGATGCTGCACTGTCCATCAATACGTCAATGTGAGGTAATGCGAATTCATCTTTGGGGCAAGCCTTGTTGAGATCTCTATAGTCGATGCACATTCTCACTTTACCGTCCTTTTTGTGATTGGAACTACATTTGCGACCCAAGGGGGATAGTCGATTACTTCGATGAAACCTGCTTCCAACCGTTTCTTCACTGCCTCTCTGATCTTATCTGCCCATTCCGGCCTCATGCGTCGAAGTTTCTGTTTCACGGGCTTAGCATCGGGGTATGTTGGAATACGGTGAGTTACGATTGATTAATCGATTCCTGGCATGTCTTCGTACGTCCAAGCAAACCCTATTTCGTATTTTTTTTTATTCTCTCAAATTCTTTTCTCTCTTCAATAGTTAATTCTTGAGCAATTTGTATAAGTTTAGGATTTTCATCCGTGCCAAGATTTAAAGTTGACATTTCTATTGCATTGATTTCAAATGTAGGCATGTTATATGAATGAGAATGCATGGAATGATCAGAATCAACATTAAGCAAGTAAGCAAAATCAGAATTCATTTCATTGATAGTATTGGTGAGTACATCATCAGATTCAAACAAAGCGGTAATCTAGTTGTCATCAACAGGGTTCTCGGGTTTCTCATAAGTCTTGGAGGTACTGGGCTCATCCACCGCTCCCACAGTGGCCTCAATAGTGATCTCCTCGATGAAACAGCTTGCTTCTCCTTTGCCCCAGTCGGTAACATCATTGAAGATCTCAAAACCTGGCAGAATCTTTCCTTCGGTGCTAGCAGCCATTTCCAGCTCATCATCAGACTCATCCCAGATGTTGATCGGAACTCTCTGATTGATACCCTCCTCGTCGGAGGAACTTCCCCAAATATCCACGACCATCAGATCCATTACGTGAGGGACGTTCGGATTTACGTAGGAAGGTTCCGACCATCCATACCGAGCCCAGCCTATCAGTTCTTCATAGTCCCTGAGGAACACTCCATTCATTCTTCTAGCGACGAGTGGAATAGAACCCCTTCGGATACACATGAGTTGCTCCTGATCGCTCAAGATGACCCGACATGAGGCATACTTGAACCTCCATCTCCTAGCATAATCCACGAATGCTTCCTCGGGAAATTGCTTGATCCTTTCTAAATCTTCCAACGACCCAGTCCACGGGATGTACATCTCATATCTCTGCACGAAAGCCTCCATGAGGGACCCCCAGTCCCCTTTTGCCTTTGCCGAGAGCATTCGGTGCCACATCAAAGCTTCTCCTACGAGTGTCTTTGGAGAATGCTGAACCAACTCACTTCGATAGAGTCCTGCGTCAAATATGTAGGCACGGAAACAGTTTATATGGTCGATGGGGTTCTCACCTCCTTTGTACTTAGCCATGGTTAACACCGCCTCAGGTGTCTCCTCATCGGGTAACATCGGCACTTCCTCTAGGTATCCCCCTGCGGTGTACTTCTTGATGAATCTCTTAGTCATTTCAGCCCAATTCACTTTAACGTTCATCGGAAGAGACATATACCACACTAGTGACTCTCCCGCCAACGAGTTGCAAAACAAACTCATGATTTCGTCCTCTTTGAAGCCCAAAGGACCCATAGCGGATAGGTAAAAATGCAAGTGCTCCATGGGGTCCTTGCCTTCATTATACTTGCTGACAGTCGGAAATGGACGTTTGATAGGCCCAATTTGCATCGCGCTATGTTCCCCCACCTGTGTTTGGGCTTTTCGATACTTCACCAAAAACAAGCTTGACATCAGTGACCAATCATGCTTAGTCGAGTCAGGTAGCGATTGAAACCACTTCAAAGGTTCGCCCACCAGCGAGAGATAGAACCATGGAGCGACTTCTTCCACTTTGTATGGCTCCCCAAACATAGCGCACACGTATCCATACAAATGAGCTTCTGGGTCTTCTACCCCACTAAACAGTTTCAACACAGGCATGATCCTCCGAGATGATACTTCCTCGGTTTCCTCAGTTTTAGTTCTATCGTCCATCACTTCTTCCGTTGGCTCTTCCTCCAAAACAGACATGTATAAACCATTTCCCACATTCCTTTTCTCATTGGAGTCCAACAGCTCCTCCTTAAATTCGCAGAATGACTCCACCACAAAGCTCTCTTCCAACCCAGATCCAATTACGCTCACCCTATGACTAGACGATGGATTGCACCTAAGGGGAGGGTTTGCTGACGATGGGTCGACTATTTTCTTTTTATCAATCAGATCCTGGATCTCATGCTTTAGCCTCTCATAATTTTCAATGGTGTGCCCGTAGTTACTATGGAACTCGCAATACCCCCTGGTTATCATCCGTGGTGTGGGTCCTGTCTTGTTCTTGGGAGTAAGGGCTTTCAGCAACTCCTTTTTCTGCAATCGTTCGAAAACTTTTGCATAGGTCAGATCAAATTGGGCGAACTGCCTTTTCCCGATAGCGTTAAGTTCAAGCACTTTCACTGCGGTAGGTTCTACATTAGTACTTGGCCCTCCGGCACTATACCCCGACTTCGTCCATTTAGTACAAGCTCTTTTCGGCTCTCCATCCCCCTCAACTGTCAAAGCGTAGCCATACATCTGATTAAAATCGGTGAAAGGCATTCACCGCAACTCATTCTTAACATACGGCAAAGTGTTGCTGATTACCACCCGAATCTGATCCTGCTCCGACGGCTTTTGTTTCATAACTGCTGCCTTAGCTCTCCACCTACTCACAAAGTCGAACAAAGACTCCCCAACCTACTGCTTGGTGCTCTCTAGCTCCCTCAAAGTAACCTGAAACATAGTGTTGAAGCTAAATTGGGTGATGAATACCTTCGCTAGTTCTTTCCAATCTCTCTTCGTTCCTAGTGGCAATGCATGAAACCACATGAGGGCAACTCCTTCCAGATAGGCGCTGAACAACCCTAGGATTTGTTCCTCCGTCAGAATTATTTGTTTCATTGCTGCCACATATTGGTTCACATGGGCGGTAGGATCCCCAGTTCCATCGAACTTCTTCATGTTCGGGAGCTGGAATTTCAAAGGCAAAGCAGTCGCCGATAAGCAGTTCTTCAAGTTATAAAAATCCTGACTCCCAGAGCCTACCCCGCATAGATCATGCACTTCCTGAGTGATGTGCTGCTTCCATTCCTCTTCCCTTTGTTTTCTCTTTCCCAAACTGCTTGTTACGCAATCCTGATAGTTATTTCCATAACGGGGACCCGTGCTCACAATGCTCTTAGCTGGTTTACTGCCGCTCTCGTTACTCTTAATTGCAAGCTCATCCAGCTGGACTAAAATCGCGGTTAACTGATCGTTGAGGTTGTTTACCACTCTTTCTAACCCTGATATTCTCTCATCTGGCGTAGACATACTGACCGAAGACTGAGCTGATTCGGACAACGATGATTCGGACGTCACAACTGCTGATTCGGAACTGACGATCCGTAACTGATCAAACTGCCTGACTAGCCGATTACTCTTGCGGAACCACAACCGCTTAATGATGAAGTCTACGTGAACGGCGTCCATTAGTATGTATGCATGCTTTTATATGCATGATTCGTGGTGTGTGCGTTCATTTATTTATGGATATATAAGATAAGAAGAACAAACGTCAGTCTAATTACACGTATCACAACATCTCTCTTCCACCCTTATTCCTCCACACACTCGATGGTCCAAGTCTCTTTCCTAGGATTTTGGTTCGGGGCTCACATTGCGGTCCAGGGGACGCGTGATGCCGACGATTATTGCGAAAAAATAAATCATTCATCAGACAATACAGTTCGTTTTGACGTATCAACATCCAGTGACTAAGAATCGACCAAATGGATTGTTCTTTCGAATAACTCGTCCCTTGTTATTTTGCGAGATGCATCCTTTGAACGCATCTCGGTTTTTAGACGTGGTACGAGTTATTCTTCTGGTTCAATCGTTCGTTATTGACAATGACTCGTTCCCTTTTATTCACGTGGGTTCGCGTCTCGATTTTTGGATTACGACGGGATCTTTTGGATCTATCGAGAGACGTAACCACGTGTTTATTTAGTGATGAAAGCACTTTTTATTTTAAGGAAAGGACTCATCGCGTAACGTGTTTGTTTTTAGCGTCAAGAATCTGTTTGCTCGTTTTGGCTACATGAGAAGACAACGAGTCTTATTTGAGCGCACGGTAATCTTTCGGCTAGCAACAATTCTTTATTTCTTCCAATTTACGGGATATATCATCCTAGCGTGGTTATAGAAAATCAACGTTTCGTTGAATCGCATGCTTATTCAAAGCAGGGATATTACCGTTCTTTTTCAGTTATGCACGAGTCAAGCAAACACGCAGATCGGGCCATACTTCTTGTAGTTTTGGTAACGGTCGAAATGATCGAGCCATTAATCAAACCCACAGACAAGGTGCCGAACGGCCTCGCCCGGGCGGACCGGGGGGTGGACACCTCATGGCGATGTAAGCGGTGATTGGCGCCGAAAGCAACCAATCGTGGAATCAAGCTGCTCGGCAGGACCGGAGCTCGGAGTATGGAAGAGTCGCCACCCACAAATGGGAAAATGAACACCGATCCCTTGCGGGAGACCGGTGAGGGTTCGGGAAACTTAGGTACGAGCCGAGAAGGCTAGCTCCTTTCCGGAGAAAGGCTACTAGGCACCCCGATATCGCCCGGTTATGAACCACCGGCCTCCTACTCAGCGTGTTAGGCGATAACGGACTAATCGCATATTTCTTTAAGTTTAAAATTCATTTGAAACCTTTTCTTTCTCGCTTTGAAAACCGTTTTGAGCATGTCATTGAAATCCATTTTAGTAAAGAATCACCCATTTTGCATAAATTTAAAGTATATAGGAGAGAAAGGGGGAGAAGAATTTGATTTATTCACAGTGCGATTTTATGCTTTAGACTATACACTAACTCTAAGCTAATCTCATTCCCCAAAAACAAGTTTATTTACATGGTTCGTACCTTAATCGCCGTTGGAACGATTTAGGCATGTTTCAAAACCCCATTAATGACGTTCACTCGAATCGCCGTTGGAACGACTCGAGCGTTTGAAAACGTTGAGCAAACATTTTTAATCTAAAAGTGTGATTAAGCATACAAGTCAATTTATTTTGTACAAAAACCATTTAGTTAGGAAAACAATTCAAAACTTCATTATTCACAAAAGCAATTTTAATTACAAGGTTCGCTTAATCCGTCGTTGGAACGAATTAAGGTTTTAACACGTGATGTTTTAGGAAACGGTTTAAAAACAACAAGAAAACATTATTTAAACTTTGGGAATATCTAGAAAAGCTTTAATTTAAATAAGCAACTTGAACTCTCTTTTTGTGTTTTATTTTCCTTTTTTCACTCAATTAACCTTTGTTTGAATATAACTACAACAATTAATGAATTAAACCCAAATTCACCCAACCCAAATACTTTTAAAACATATATATATATATAGAAAATTCAAAATCGTGACACTTTTAGAAACCGTTTGAAATAGAAAATGAAATTAAAACACTTTATTTATCTTTTTGAAAACATTAAAAACCTTGAGTTAAAGAAATCAAATTAAACCATCTCTTTTACAATCTAACTCCCTCCTTGAAGTTTATTAACTAAAAACATGGTTACTTCTTCCAATATACAACACCCCAAAAGGACCCCTCCTAATATAGTTAGGTATATATACATATATTCAAATAATTAGAAAACATATACTTTTATAGGAAAATAACTATTATACTATACATAATAAGTGGATTATTATTAAAAAATAGTTAGAAAGACAAAAGGTATAAAGACTATATTTAATGTCCAAATATACTCCTATATACATATATGACCTCTAATTTAACCCAAATATATCTATAAACACAAATAATATACTAATGACCCAAAAACTCCCCAAAATAGCCCATAAAGTCACCAAATATCAAAACAGTCCCTACTCTTACCGAAACTCAAAAAAAAATCCCAAAACAAATAGCCAAAAATAATACTCTATATAATACCCCAAAATAATTACCTAGGTTATCTAAATAAACCAAAATGATACCATATTATATACCCTCAAACAATTAGCCCAAAATAGTACCCTATAAATACATGTATATATATATATATATAAATTAAAATTATTTAAAGCACATAAATATAAATATGCCTATAAATTAAATACTATATATAATGAATAATTTACTAGTAACGTATATGGACACAATCCCTAAATTAGAATAAAATACCCCATAATATAATATCCCAACATACCCGTATATAGATGTCCACATCCCCTAATACACCTATATATATAATAAATTAATTTTAAAACTATTAAAATAACTAAATAAATATATATATATCTATACCCATTGCCCCAAATGTAAAACCAAAAAGCAAAAGTTCAAAAAATGGTATTTTAAAAAAGTTCCAGCAGATTTTGTGTTAGTGACAGAAAAATGGAAAATCTCAGAAACAGTCCCTTTGAAATTCCAGATTTATCAAAACTTATTAGATCTACTTTATTTCATCATTTTAGCCCCCAAACTACCCCAAATCAGGTCATGGTTTGTAACGGAGGATTCTAAAACAACATTTTATTGAAAATAACGGTTCAAAATACTTGTAAACACACGGATCTACGACGTTTGGATCCCGAACTACCCTTAAATCGGGTCACGGTTCGTATTGGGATCCAAACGAAGTTTTTATTTCAAAACCAAAACCAAATACTTGTTCAAATGCAAAACAAAAAATTAACTTAACAAATCTAAACCATAAAATTGTAAAAAAACAAATAAATAAATAGATCTAAACAATAAAATTGCAATAAAGATTAAACGGGTCTAGTTCCTCAGATTATTACCTCTCAATCGGTAATGGGGATGCCAAATCAAGTCGATTGATAGTGTTTTGAGTCGGATTTCTTTGTGTTTTTGCTTTGTTCGGGTCTCGTGAAATTTTTCCAGAGGTTCGAGTCTTATTTTCCTCCCCCCAAAATGCATTGGGCTCCATCCTATTTATAGGCAAATGGAGCCCCAAAATTAAGGTTTTTTTTTTGACTTGGAGACTAAGGGTAGGCTCCAAGCAAAGCTAAATTAGCTTACTCTTGACTTGGAGCCAAGGGTAAACTAATTTGGCTTAATGACTCATTATTATACTTATTATAATTATTTGATTTTAAATTTTTTTTTTTTTATAAATTGTAAACTAAAATTGCACTTGGCATTTGGCCAAGTGCAGCAAAATGCACTTGGCCGAATGCCAAGTGCAGGAGGCTGGGCCTGGGCGGCCCAGCCCCGTCACGGGCCGTCCAACGGCCCGTGACGTAAATACCGGCCCCCGACGGGGCCGCGTTTATATATACTAAAAAAATAAAAAAGTTTAACTAAATAAAATACATCTAAAAATAACCAAAACTAAAAAATGATTTTTATCGAAAATGATTTTCGTCAAAACCGATTTTATAAAATTAGCTTTTATAAAATCGATCTTTTTACAAAACCATATATATTTTTTGGATTGCTCGGATACCAAAATAAAACCCTCTATCGTCCCGAGATTTTATTAATAATCAAATTAATAAGAAAAGGGCGTGAAATACCCCGAACTCGGCGAGACGATTTAAGATTTCACTCGCGGAACCGATTCGCCCGTCATCTCGATTCGATTTCCGAATTCGATCAAACCGGTCTCCACGGTTCCTTCGAACAACGTTTTTTTATTTATTATTTTTTATTGACTCATCATTTATTTCAATCGACTGATTTGGATCCCTTTTTATAATTTTTCTTCATCGGTCCTCCGACCCCGGTGTCTACAGCAGTCTATCATCGACATACAATATCAGGAAAGTGGATATGCTCCCACTGAATTTCATATACACACAGGGTTCATCAAGATTCTGCACGAAACCATATTCAGTTATGGCTTCATTGAATCTCTGATTCCAAGACCTAGATGCTTGCTTCAATCCACAAATGGATCTTTGAAGCTTACATACTCGGTTAGGATACTTCGAATCGATAAAACCCTCTGGTTGTGTCATGTAGACATCTTCGAGTAACTTCCCATTCAGGAAAGCGGTTTTAACATTCATCTGCCATATCTCATAGTTATACCATGCAGCTATGGCTAGTACTATCCTAATGGATTTGAACATAGCAACTGGTGAAAAGGTTTCATCATAGTCAATTCCTTGGATTTGTCTATAACCTTTTGCCACTAGTCGCCCCTTGAAGGTGTTATCGGCTTTTAATTTGAAACACCACCTGCAGCCAATCGTTTTAACACCCGGAGGTGGATCCACCAAGTTCCACACTTGGTTATCACGCATAGACTGCATTTCAGCCTCCATAGCTTTACGCCATTGATCTGATTGTGGGCTTTCAATAGCCTCTTGATAAGTCTTGGGCTCATCCTGGTCATCGACCATTATGTCCCCATCATCAGTCACGACAAAGCCGTACCTCTCGGGCTGATGACGCGTCCTATCTGACCTTCTAGGTTCATGTGTAACTGGTTCAACCTCCTCAATTTCTTGAGGACCTAAATCGGTTACCTGAGCATCCTCAACATCTGCTGTAGGAGTTGGTGAGTCTTGAATCTCAGCGAGATCAATATTGCTCCCACTGTCTACTTTGGAAAGAAATTCCTTTTCCAAAAAGACTGCAAACCTAGCCACGAATGTTTTATTCTCGGCTGGGTTATAGAAGTAATAACCCTTAGTTTCCTTAGGGTAACCCACGAACTAGCATTTAACAGATCTGGACTCTAGTTTGCCACTTATCAATTTCTTGACATGTGCATCACAGCCCCAAATCTTCATGAAGGAAACGTTGGGCTTTCGGCCCGTCCATAATTCATATGGTGTTCCTTCAACTGCCTTGCTCGGTGTATTGTTAATTATATGAGCAGCAGTTTCCAAAGCAAATCCCTAAAAGGAGATAGGGAGAGAAGCTTGACTCATCATTGAGCGGACCATGTCGAGCAGGGTCCTGTTCCTCCTTTCTAACACTCCATTCCATTAGGGTGTAGCAGGAGGAGTGAGTTGGGATACAATCCCACACTCTCTCAAGAATGAGACAAACTCTTGGCTCAAGTATTCACCCACTCTATCAGACCGGAGCGCTTTTACTTTCTTGCCAAGTTGATTTTCTACTTCATTTTTGAAATCTTTGAATCTCAAAAGAGTTTCAGATTTATGTTTCATCGGATACACATACCCATATCGGCTATAGTCATCTGTGAAGGTAATAAAGTACAGAAAACCAGATCTAGCACTGGTGCTCATTGGACCACATACATCTGAGTGTATCAGCTCCAACAGCTCTGTGGCCCTTACACCAGTTTTGGTGAAAGGCGCCTTTGTCATCTTCCCTCTTAAACAAGATTCACACGTGTCATAAGACTGCATGTCGAATGACCCTAGCGCTCCACTAGAGTGAAGCCTAGTTATGCGTTTCTCATTTATGTGGCCAAGACGACAGTGCCAGATATATGTAGGATTTAGTTCATTAGTCTTAATCCTTTTAGCGTTTATGTTATAGATTGATTCACTACGTTTTAGATCAAGGATATACAAACCATTTTCTAGAAATGCGGTTCCATAAACAATATTGCCACGATGTATAGAAATCCTACCACTTCCAATATTAAAATTAAAACTGGAAATATCCAACATAGAAACTGAGATAATATTCCTGCGCATTGCAGGTACAAAACAACAATCTTTAAGTTCTAAAACTAAACCAGTAGGCATCTCCAAAGTGTAATCTCCGATCTCCAAGGCCTCTACACGAGCATCATTGCCGACTCGAAGATCCACTTCACCAGATCCTAACAACCTCCTATTTCTCATTCCCTGCACATTTGAACAAATGTGAGTACCACATCCAGTGTCTAAAACCCAAGATGTAGAAATAGCCAGATTTATCTCAACAACATAAATGCCAGAACCAGAAGCTTTAGCCTTCTGTTTCTCCCTTATCTTTGGACACACGTTCTTCCAGTGTCCCTTCTCATTACATTCGTGATAGATATCATCTGTCGAGGCCAACCTACCCTTAGGAGTTGCCGCCTTCCTTATCTTTGACTTGGCCTTTTGGGCGTTCGCCTTGGACTTGGACTTGGCCTTTCCCTTAGGCATGTTCCCTTTGTTGGCTGGTAAGGTAGTAGTCAGTACAGATTCCTTCCACTCGTGTCTACAAACCTTTTGCAAGTCCATAGAACAGTCAAGGTAATCAGTCCCTGAAGATTTTTCCTTTTCCAGGAGTGGTCTGAAGGAGTTGTTGCTTATTGCAGTCATTATTTCTTTTTTTTATGTAACTTGGTGATTTTTATCTACATGGAAAAATTACATTAGAGTTAGAATAAAGGGCTTAAGCCAAAGATCAAATTAATAATCCATTTTAATTTGTTATTGGTGATATTTATTTGGCTGTCTTGACCAATATCCACAATCCATCAATAATCGACCGAGCTAGGGCTCCGCCGTCGACCATTGACGATTTGGTAGGATAAACTATCCAATCCTCCGCAATGACTCTTAGTATGATGGACTTTGTGACACTTAGCCCATCTGTGCTTAGGGCCCGCTCTGAGCTAATGCTACCCACGTTGAGTCCAACCACCATACACGTGTTAGCCATACCAAAGTATCCTAACCCTCGACGGCCCACTAAATACTACAGCATACCTGCTAGGGCACGTCATACACTGTAGCACTACCTGGAAGGAAGAGGTGTGAATATGGAAAGCACTTTTAAGCGACTCAATATTTCATTATCCGGATTAATTAAGTGATACGGCTTTAACATATAATTATCGCGGGTGATGATCTGGTGATCGTTGCTACTTATATTTCATGTTATACTAAGCAATTGTATAATTAAAATAAACATAGAGACTCTATGGGCCTTCTAATACATCATAGTGAAACTAGATAAACTATCTAATCTTCACGGGCTTGCTTCAAGTCTCCTTGGGCTCCCACCATGGGCTTGGACCATCTGGGATTCTTCACGACCAATTACAATTTTTATGAATAGAACCTATTCTAAAATTACATTAATGAAAGAATGACACGCATGCCATATTTCCCAAAAAAAAAAATTAAATTACAAACCGACTTTAATTTAGGGCCCATAGAACTCTATAACACATTGCTGCACGGTAAGACATATAAATATAATGCATGATCATGGCATTCCAAAATCATCTAATAAAGTTAAGCCGAGTTACTTAGGGTGAAATCGCCAATTTTACCATATGTGACTAAGGCCCATAAAGGCCCAAACGGTTAACATCCATTTGTATGCAAAATTACAATTTCGCTCCCACTGAATTTTAGGGTCGTCACATATCTAAAATTTAGCCCTCCCAATTTAAACCGGTGTCACGGTCTATTGGGCCAATTTCAAAAATTAATCATATTCAATTTTACACAAATTATCAATTCGATTAAAATTAAATATGCATGCCAATCAAAAACGTTTTAATACCAATTAATTTTCATTCCAAACACGTTTAATAAATTAAACGGTATTAGGGCCCTGATTTTATTAAAAAAATACCCGTGAAAATTTTTAAAGATTAAAATCAGTCCCGTTAAATCCAAAATTAGACTAATTCTGAATTTTTGACGGACTCGGGATAGCGACGGGGCTGCTGTCCGCGGACAGCTGTCCCGCGACTGCTATTCCGTGTCCGAAACTATTTTTTTTCTTTTTATTACTGTATAAATAAAACAGCTGCTGTATTTTTTTTTTAAATTTATAATTCTAAAAATAATTTCAGAACCAAACACAACAAAATACAGACATAAATAAAATAGAAAACTTCCTAGAACAATTTCTACACGAGGAATTAAATAGGAAATTTCAAATTTTGATTTGGAAAAATAATAAAACCAAATCATATTAATTTTTCAATCAATCAAAACGGACTAAACCATGGCTCTGATACCACTGTTAGGGATTATTGCCAGTTAATCAATTATAGCGCAGCGGAATTACGGTTTAAAATTTATTTCTAATCCCTTATAGCTTGATCTTTGTCCGTTAACCATTGATTGAATAAAACCTTTTGATCCGTTTAAGGATATAAACATACCCGGACTGTCTCTTCTAGAGACGGCTGAAGAATCCACAAGGTAGTAAGATCTCCATAGTCAGGTGCACGAACAGCTATTGAGCCAGAACCGGTGCTAGCCGAAGAACGGAGAAAGATCTGGAGAGATAGAGTAATTTCACAAAGATTCCTCACCTTTAATCATGTGGTGGCCGCCTAACTTATTGCTTCCCAAGCAATAGAATTGTGGCCGAAAATCATATGAATTAGTGATTAGGTTATTAGGTTAATTTTATATATATAGTGTGTTTATTTCTAAACCTAATTGGTTTAGGGTTAATTGGTTAATTACAAAACTAATCCAATCTTAATCTAATTACATAAATAAATACCAATAGTATTTATTCTATGCAATTAATTATGATTAGATTAAATTTAATTACCCCAATTAAATAAACAACACTAATTAATAAATTGACGTATCAAGTAATTAATTATTCACCGAATGCAATTTCATTAATTTACAAATTAATTAATTACATTCCCCAAATTAATTAATCAATTAAATACTCAACTCCTAAAACCATTAATTAATTACATTGATACAAAGTATCAATTAATTAACCACTAATTAATTACTTTGACATTTTATTGTCATCAATTAATAAATTCTATCTCTCCAATGTACCGTTCTATAAGTTCTAACTCAGATGTTCGATGTGCACGATCCTATGGGCCTATCCTTAGCTAGCATGCTTAAACAAGTCATGTTCTCAAATCTCCAATATCAAAATATTAAAAAAAAATCAATTCATTTCAAAAAATCAATTAGCAAAAGAGTATATACCATAATCAATTAGCTAGTGATCGGGTTCCGGTACCAATCTAGTTGGGACAAGATCGGTTCCCTTTTCCCTGATTTTCCTACCTTTACTTAAAAAAATCTGTTTAGTAGAATCATATAGTTTTGTTTTTTTATAAAAGAATATATTATTCCATCATAAAAAACTGAAGGAAGATAAATAAACTTCCATATGGATTCAAACTAGAACTGGTATAAAATCTACAAAGAGAATCAAACTATTTTTATAAAAGGAAATTATACCTTAAATGAAATTCTAAAACTTCTTAGAAACCAAAAGCCACCCATTCGCAATTCAATTTTCATCATTAAAACCCTTCAGGATAAATGGATATATACGAAACAAATGCACACACGGACTATAAGTTAATTCCACTCATGTTAAACTCGACAAGAGCAAATGAATACATCATAACATTAGGTTATCTATATGGCTTAAAATTTCTTATTGATTACTGGGACTTTTAAGTCCTAGGACTAGAATACAACATAACATTAATTAAAAGGTTAATCACAAAATTGGAGCTATTTGAAAGTTCATTTACATATTAGGACTAGTTGTCTCACTTCTTACCAATCTAGACACTTGATTTGGACCAAAATACCCTCACTTTCACTTTCTTCTCTTTTTCCTCATATTCACTTCTCTTCCATCGAAGTCCTCCTCCAAAAATCAAAAGCTCCATCGAAGTCCTCTCACGAAATCGGAGTCCACCGTCGAAGCTCCATATCCAAATCGACCCCTCCGTTTCGAATCGCTATCGAAGTCAGAAGCTATTCGAAACCTAGGATCACATGCAATAAATATTCCCAAAAACGGAATCGTCTTGGAAGTCGGAAGCTCTTGTAGTATATTTATTGGAGAAGCCAATTTTCTTTCCTGCTATTCGCAGTACCATTTTAACTTCTCACATAAGTTGTTTCTTTTTTTTTTCTTTTTTTTTTTTTGGTTCTAATCTCTTCTCAAATCTGGTTTCATCCTTGCGTTGTCGAGTTGCATATATAACGCGACATCATATATAAATTATTCGTTGTCGCATTGTGTCACGTTTTCATATAACGCAACAGGCGTTATATGAAAACGTGACATAATGCGACAATAATTATGTTAGCTGTCGCGAACGCGACATAACGCGACAAAGAATAGTTTATATATGATGTCATGTTATATATACAACGCGACAACACGACAGCTGCCGGAGTTGCTCTCAGTACCGATTGGAGAATGAACCGCCTCCTAATCGTTTCAGAATTTCTGTTGAAGATGCAAGAAAAGTTTTGAGATTAACTCAGATTGTGAAGTTGAAAGAAGATGCGAGAAAAGTTTTGAGGTTAACATCATCATGAAATTTGAGTTGGATTATCAAGGTGAAGAAATGAAGAAGATGAGAGCATTTTTGTCCAAGTGTAGTGAAAGTTTTTAGATTTGTAAGATGTTGAACAACTAGGCCTAATATGTAAATGGGCTTTCAAAATAGGTCAGATTTGTAATTTTCCCAATAATTAAACCTTGTATCAATCCCACATATAACTACTACTGTACAGCCTGATCTGATCCCCATTTACAACTCCCAAGATTAAGATTAAATAAACTCTCCAACATTGCTTCTCTTTGCAGAATCACATGTTTCTCTATTCAAAATGTCTCTATATTCTTCAGACCACAGCACTCAACTCACCATCTAATGCCAAATTGCATCACCAACTCATTGATATTAGCCTCCACCTCAGGATTCATTTCTTTTCAGGCTAGCTCCAGCCACTCTTGGCACAATAATAATCATATGCACAAAATACAATTCACTCAGACGGCCCTTTTCAATCAAACCAATCCAATCCAATCCTCTCTTCCGCAATAAACCACCTCAGCTAGACTTGGATTTTCTTTTCCGAAATGATGGTCTTGTTGATAACGGAAACACTATTTCCAAAAGATTCTCAAGTATACCCTTATCATACATGTTTTTCTTTGCATCAATCTCAGTATCTTCAAGTGGGGATCTCTGGAAAAAGGCTTTGCATTTGTTCATCCGAGGCTTTGCTTCACTGCTCAACCCGCTAATGCTTGCTTTAAGTGCTGCAGCACTAACTCTTGCTTCCCTCACTTTCCTTTGCCAGCTTATGTACTCTTGCCACTTGAATGTCTATAATTGCACACCAACAAAAACTAATTAAGCATCTCAGTTTTGATAAACTAATAATAGTAAAGCAAAACACATCACAAATGACAAAACCATCTAAAAGAATTACCAAAAATTCAAGCAACACCATGGAATCAATCATGGAAACAGCACAACTTCTCATTATTTCATTCTTCATGATAAATGGGGAACAATTTATTGCATAAAACTAAAAACCACCCCTCTAGAAAATAGAAATGAAATTGGCACTTCATGAAAAAGCAATAATTCTTGGCAAAGACTGACCAAGTGAATTTGGTAAGTCATCGTTAGATCTAAGCTCATTAAAATCTTGTGGTGGAGATTAAAAGCATCGTAAGTCTTAGATTCATACCTCCTAGATCTAACGGTGACTGACCAAATTTACTTGGTCAGTGACTGACCAGGTAAAAACCACCGTTCACTTAATTAGTAGTAGTCAACTTCTATTTGATCATTTGTGCACAGGAAATCACCTACGACTTGCTGACAAATTATTAGAAAAGCAATCAGAAAATATTAAGATTCATTCTTCTGCCGGGGTTGAAAACAAATACATATGCAAAATCATTCTCATGTCAGCTATAGTCTCACATCCCAAGTTCAGTTGAGTAAATGAAAGTTAGAGGGTAGAGGTAGATGGAAGAAGACGCTGGCCTTTTCTGTGTATCAGATGCTTTTCTAATTCAATTAAACATTTTCCAGACTTCTAGTATACACAGGAAACAGGTCCCAACACCGAGGAGACTAGGGAATGGAACAAGACATTTTAGTCAAAAACTAAAGCTGTTGCAGTGTTGTTGTAATGTACAACAATCACAAATAGGTTAAAAGGAAATATATTTTCCTATGCTTAGGCAGTGAAGTGCTTTAGTCATTAAGGTTTTTAGTTTACTTATATCAAAACAGTAATAGCAGTTGCCTTAGTGTTTATTTTTCCTATTAGGAAGTAGTGATTTATTTGAATTTACTTGTAGTTTTCCTAAATAGAACTCTTTCCTGTTGTAATCTCTTGGTGTCTCCTATAAGAGATAGCATCTTTAAATAAAAGTTTATCATGAATTTTCAGTCAAAAATAAGAATAAGGGGCGTTTGGTGACCTCTTACACATCACCATTGAGCTTCAAGGCTAGGTTCCACGAAGGACAAGAAAAACAAGGAAGATCAACGGGTTTTTCTTGTGAATTGACCTGTGACGATATCCTATTCGTGGAACCATAACATGCAGAACTCATTTAAACTGACCAATTCAGGAAAGTACCCTATACATTCTGGAAAGTCGAAATTTATTTCCACTAGGTGGATGCGTATACCTGTTGTGCCACATTTCTTATTCCTCTTTCCTTTTCTCCGCATAATGGAGAAAATGAACACTAAGTATCCCCTGCTATATTTGTAGTTTAACTTATTTATCTTTATTTCCCTTTTCTATACTGCAAAAGGGAGAGCTAATTGCAGCAATGGGGTCTATGGTTTCAAATTAGAATGCTCATGTGCCATTACTCATCAACTGACTCCATGCTAATCTTATTTCCAAAAAGGAGAAAAACACAAAACAAAGCGCAGAATTGTAAGGCGAGCAAAGGAAACCTCATTTGTTGTGGTGTTCGTGAGACAAAGGTTAGCATGGTATACAAAGAATCCTGCCAATAAGAGAGATACTACGGCAAGAAACACCAAAAGAAGAATTTGAGTGTTATATGCACCCAGCAGCCACTGCAAACCACAAAATACAATTAATCATAAGGGTAAATGAAAAAGTATAGACAAAATGTCAGAAGAAAGATAACGAAAAATCACTATTCCCCCACCTGTACAACATGCGGAGCTAAACTACGGAATGAATTTCCAACACCATAATAAACTGCAAATAATGAACAGACATGTCATCACAATCATAAATAAAAACAGTCATCAACTAGAGTTTTCACATGGGAACTGATTTTACCGGTCAGAATATATGCAATCTTCAATTCTTTGAATCGTCCTGCAAGAATCAATCCTATGGCAATTGTGCCATACAAACAAAGAAGAAAATGCCTGCAAAAGATTAACAAGATATCTAAATTATTTTAATAATGATGAAGAAATGGAAAATTGAAAATAAATGCAACTGATTGCAATAAATGTCAAACAAAGTTGTGAAGTGCAACAATATAGTTTGCTAATGAATCATATATACTTACCATAAAAGAAAAGCCAAGAAGTATCGGGTATTTTTCTCTCCTATACAATTATTCTGCAATAAAAAGACGCAATGGAGGAACTGAAATTTGATTTGTTTTAGAAACACAAAACTACAAATGAATTAGCTAATCATAAAATGGCCAAAAACATGAATTAAACAAAAAAGGGGTGACAGAAGAGTACAAACCATCCATCCACAATGATGGTCAAACCGTGCAACACATCGGTTGCATATGCTGCAGTGCTTGGACCTAGCAGGTCTACATCAAGGTGAAAAATTCCATCTTAAAAGTATGAAAATAAAAAACTCAACCAAATACAATTAAAGTACATACTTCGGTATTTTACATGTAGAACATTCTTTCTTTGTGAAGATTATATTGTCATATGGATAGGCAGAGAGATATTCTAAAACATTTTCAGGCTTCACAGTTCCTGGATCAGAGAAGCTAGTCAATATAAAGAGTAGAACACCAACACCAACTGCCAACAAGCTTGTGTACCTGCGAAAGCAAAGAATGTCCATTCTAATTAGATGCCTCATGCAACAGGAATTCTTTTGCAGCAGAATTTTGATGTCGATAATTGTGTAGGTACCTGTGAACTTCACTTAAATAATATCCAGGAAGATAGCTAAAGGATGATGTTGCGATGAAGTAATAAGTTCCTCCTACAATAGCCAAATATATGACCTGAATTCAAATAGAGATTTTTAAGTGCCAGTTGGAACCCTCATAGATAGAAAAATTGAAGCGCATTTTCATCTCAGAAGCTATCAAATGAAAAATTTATATCTTCTCACTGCAAAACCGTGCTGAGCAGTGAGCATAAAATCAAGAAAGTACTAAAAGAGCAGAACACTCAATTAATCCAATTGAACCCACAACTAACTATCCCACCCTAAAAGGTTCTCCTTTTACTTCATGATCAAAAATTCAAAACTCATGTAAAGAGAAATATGGAATTTTGATGGGAATACCTGTAAGATAGGATTAGGGCGATCGCAGCAGAAATTCTCAATGGAGAGAATGAAATTCGTGCCCTTACTTCCAAAAACGGCACCTACAAAGCGTCTGATCAAAAGCGCCAATCAAATTTCCAAAACAACAAAAAGACATCTAGACGAAATCACCGAAACAAAAAACTAACTAAACGTCAGATAAACAGAGAGAAAAGGGGAAGGAAGGGAGTACAGGAAATAATCGTAGGCGCCGAAGGTGAGGAAGTAATGGATACGCTCGATAGGAGTGCCTTGAAAGATGGGCCATTGCCCGCAGAGGAACGAGATCACCACTAACAATGTAATCAGTCCATGGCAGACCAGAACCCACTGAACCTCCATCCTTACTGCAGAGGGAGAAGAAAGCTTGACGAAGTAGCGTTGGCCTGCGTTTGGAATTTGGCAAAGCTTTTGACTTTACCCCTGTTTCAAAAGAACTCTAGGCAATAACCTACTGCCTCCATAGTTCTTTTTTATTTTATTTTATTTTCTTTATAAAATTTCGTTTTGATATATGCAGCACTTAGGGTCATAATATTCTTTTGTATTTTCAAGATGTTTATTTATTATGCATTGAATTTTTAAATACACCAAAATTCATTTAATGCAATCATAAATTCTTTTATATTTTCTATATTTGCATTAATTTTTTATTTTTTAAAAAGATGTCTACATTTATTATTTCAACAGATTATTTGTAACTGTGTTATTTCGACAAGTTATTTGTAATTTCGACAGGTTATTTATAATAGTAACAGAATAAAAGTTACAAATAACCTGTCGAAATAACACAGTTACAAATAACCTGTCAAAATGATAATGTTTGTATCTGCATACAGTTAATTGTATTTTGACGGGTTATATACAGTTTTTTTTTTGTGTAACTTTTATCTGTCAGACTTAAACATTATCATTTCGATAGATTATTTGTAACTGTGTTATTTCGACAGGTTATTTGTAACTTTTATTCTGTTAATAACACAGTTACAAATAACCCGTTGAAATAATAAATGCAGACATCTTTTTAAAAAATAAAAAATTAATACAAATATAGAAAATATAAAAGAATTTATGATTGCATTAAATGAATTTTGATGTATTTAAAAGTTCAATGCATAATAAATAAACATCTTGAAAATATAAAAGAATATTCTATTTATATTTAATGCTTATATGCAGTCCAAAGGGCTGCATATATCAAAACCGAAAAAAAAAAAAAAAAATCCACATAAATCTGATTTAAATCCGTTATAAAATCTACATAGAGGAAAAAGAAGTCCATAAACAGAAACAAAATTCCTGAAAGAAAAATAACCAATCACTTATCTGTGTTTTATAGTTAGAAAGTAACATTTGTTAAATTTTGGTTTGCTATTATTTGTTGTTTGATGACTAAAAAGTGAGCTTTTTAATGTTTAAGTGTGTGAATTTATCTTTTAAAAAAAACGTGTGAACTTATATTATTTTATTTATTAAACTGGTTATTAATTTATTTGATAATTATTTATTTACGAGCAAAACAAACAAGTAATGCTCGCGAGTAAAATAAATGAAAACTGCTAAGGAGCAAAAACGAGCTGCTCGTGAATAAGATAAACGAGCTGGCTCGTGAGCAAACGAGCTCATGTTCGAGTCGAGCTTGAACATAATTTTAAGCTCGAATCGAGCTTGAAGCTCGGCTCGAACTCGTTAATATTATATCGAGCGGAACCCGAACAGGCAAAAGCTCGGGTCATTTATAGTCCTGGCCCACAACAAGGTTCTTCAGTCGTCATTTGAAAGAGAAGACTTCGAAAATGAAGAATTGACAGAAGATTCAAGAGAAACAATGGATCTAATCGACAGTTTGAGAATGAAGAACTTGACAAGAATTATATAATAGGGTCTATCCAAACGATGAGCTTTCATTGGTCAATTTTTTTACCACGTGGATCACTCATAAGTTTAAATAAGGCTTCATATATTATTTGTGTCTTGAACTTGTCTAAAAAGCTTAATTGTCTCCTGAACTTTCAAAGTATCTCGATGGTCTCATCAACTTACTTAAAATATTCTGATAATCCTCCTCAACTTGCTTAAAAGGTAATCAGTTAATCACTTGGTTGCAAAAAAAAACAAAAGTTGCATGAAGAAGATATGTTGCACACGCGTTAGAATGTTATTACATAATTCATAGAATAGATTAAAACATATTACAAAGGAAGTTCTTACTTGCCTCTAAGGCGCGTGCAACACATCTTCTACATGTGACTTTTTTTTCTTTTTTGCAATTGAGTGATTAATTGATTGTATTTTAAGCAAGTTTAGGAGGGCAATCTGAATATTGTATGTCAGTTAAGAGCGCTATCAAGACATTTTAAAAGTTAAAAAAGCCAAACAATCACTTTCCTGATCTAGATCCAGCGCCGCCCCTTCGGCGACCTCCCCTTCGGTGACGACGACCTCCTTACATGCCTCCTCTGCTCCTCCTGTCGCAGTCGAAGGCATTTTCTCTAGATCTAGGGCGTAATTTTTTTCCAGGAGATTTTCTTTGGGTCCGTCGATCTCGTCGTCTCTCTTCCTCTCCTCCTTTCTCTCTCCACCTGCGGTCTTTCTCGTTATCTCTCTTCCGATCTCATCGTCTGTCTCGACGGCGTTGAGATCTGGAATCTTTGTCCACTGGCGGTGGTGTTTCGGTTTTCGTCCAATATAGTTTTGAATGGATTAAATTGAAATCTGATTAAATTCGGTTTTCATCCAATACTTTTTTTGAAAGGATTAATGAAATCTGATTAAAATTTTAAGTGGATCTAATTGTGTTATTAACATCTGTATATAATTATTTGCCAAAATTTGGATACCTAGAATTTGCGAGGCTAGGGTTTGTGCGGCTTCCTAGGGTTTCATCTGAGGTGAGTCTGGTGCATGGTTGGTTGTTTGGTCGGCTCTCGCAGATCTGATGGAGATGGATTGCTCTATTGCTCATCTTTTTTCTAGATCCTCTTTTTTGAAGCATGCTTCACTTGGGTCTCGTGATGCTGCGATTTGTCCTCCTTCGAGACCCGGGCCCTCTGCTGGGCCTAGGTCCTATGCAGCTACTCTTGTTGGTGCTGCTCCTTATGCGGCTATTTCTCCTGAAGAAGGCGGCTTTAAAGCCGTCAAAATTCAGAAGGATATTTACAATGAAAGGCTCAATCTTTGTAAGCATTCTATTATCGGGCGTATCACTCTTGCTAAAGAGGAATCTCCTTAGAAGCATCCAGACTTGAAGGCCAAACTTTCATCTATTTGGGGTTGTTCTCCTAATTGGAAATTGATTTCTCTCGGTAGAGGTTTTTACCACATCATTCTTTCATCTGCAGAGGCTCTCCAATCTGTTTGGAGTCGTGGTGCCATTGCTCTTAGGCCTGGGATTATGTGTTTCATTCCTTGGAGCCCGGGGTTTAATCCGGACTCTCACAAATCCACATCTGCTCAAGTCTGGGTCCAGTTCTACAATCTTCCTTGGGAATTCTGGGATAAGCGGATCATGGCAAGCATTGAAAGGGCGATTGGGGTGCCCCTTCCTTTTGACAAGAATACTGTGGATGGTGAAATGGGTCATTATGCTCGGATCTTGATTGATGTGGAGCTTTCTAAGGAAATTCAATACAAACTAAGGGTGGATACTGACACCTCTATGCATTGGATTTTCCTTGAATATGAAAGGCTTCTTGACTTATGCTACATTTGTCATTCCATTGGTCATTCTGCTGGAGCTTGTAGAAGGAACCTTCGTCGTGAAGAACATGTTGATATAAAGCAAAGAAATGGGAAGCAAAAGATGGGATCTCCCGAGCCCCGAGGTAGGTCTGTTACTCGGATTTGGAAACAGAAGCCAGGAGTTCATATTATTACTGGTGAATCCTCTAAAGAGGCTCCTGAGAAAGGAGAGTCTGACAAACCTAATAACTGTGATTTGCAGATGGTACTTCATAGTTCAGTCAAGATTAGTGAGTCGGTTCTTGATTCTGATTCTGGCACGGCCCCCGCCTCTCCTTCTCTTGGCTTTCAATCTTATCAACTTGATAAAGAGCTGAGAATCTTGGGTTGGCAAACCTCTCATCCCAATCGCCAGGCTTCTGAATTTCCTACTTTGCAAATCATGGAGAATTCAAAAAACAGTGATAGTTTGCAGGTGGTTAATGAACCAGAGGAAAAGACTTGGTCAAAAGTCCAAAAAAGAAAGAAGCCCAAAGATAACATCATTCCCCTCGAGGTCAGTGGTAAACGGCATAGCAAGCCGCCTTTGCGGTTTCAATGATTGTGTTATTTTGGAATTGTAGGGGCATCAGTAATGATCGCACTCAACGAGCCCTGAAACTTCTGTGCCAACAACATCGTCCTGATTTTTTATGTCTTGCAGAACCTCTTATTTGTTTTAGTGACACTTCTGATCGGTTTTGGAGATCTCTGGGTCTTTCTCTCTTTGCCTGGACTGATAAGGATTCACCGACTCTTTGGCTTCTTTCTAGGGATTCTTCTTCTCTTTCTCTTCATTCTTCTCATGTCCAACATGTTACTATTCAACACCAGTTGGATGGTAAGTCTTTTCTGCTTTCTTTTGTCTATGGTAGTAACCTGGCTTCGAAAAGAAAGGAGTTGTGGTCTTCTCTTTATAGTTGTGCCTTTCCACATAATAATTGGTTGGTGTTTGGGGATTTCAATGTTATTACAGGCTCTCATGAGAAACTTGGTTCTCCTCCTGATGCTGGATCCTGTAGGGAATTCAGGAATTTTATTGATGATTGTGATCTTATTGATATTGATACTTTGGGTCAGAGGTTTACTTGGTCCAATGGTCGGCATGGGGCGGCTCATGTTGAATGTCGTCTGGATAGAGCTTTGGTGTCCGAGGGCTTTTTAGATTCTTGGGACTCTATCTCTTGCACGGCTTTGGCAAGGTATAGTTCTGATCATTGCCCGATGCTCCTTCAATGCAGATTTGGGGAACCAATGATTGCTAGGTTCAGATTCCATGCCATGTGGACCACTAATGATTCTTTAAAGGGGGTAATTGCTAATCACTGGACAACATCCCACATGTCTCTCCCTCCTGCACAACTATTATGTCATAAACTTCGCACTCTTAGGCCTATTCTCAGAGATTAGAATAAAAACGTGTTTGGCAGAATTGATTCTAATATCCATCTGGCAGAAGTTCATCTTGCCGATATTCAAAAGCAAATTTCAGAGCAAGGAGATTCTCCGGAGCCGAGGCCCGAAGATTGGCATTCCATGGCTGTCATTTTATATGTATATGGTTACAATTATTTGCGTAGTCCTGCTTCTGCCACCTGCTCCAACTTGGATTTACAACTTCTTCGGCAGGAGATGATGTACAGAGAGCAAAGCCATGTTAAGTGGCTTAAAGAGGGGGATAGGAACACTAGTTTTTTCCAAAGATCTGCTAAAGTTAGAAAGACTTGGGCTGACATTCATCATTTAAGAATCGGCGATGGGGGGTCCCACTTCTGACACTGTAAGATTAGCTGATCATGTTATTGGGTATTTCTCTAATCTCTTTCATAGTTCTAGGGAGCATATTGATCTTTCTCCAATTAATGAGGTAATTCCAAACTTAGTAACTTCTTTAGAGAATGAAGAATTAATTTCTAATCCTTCCATTGAAGTTATTAAAAATACGGTCTTTTCCATGGATCCTGACAGTGCACCTGGTCCTAATGGTTTTGGGGGAACTTTTTATCGTTTCTTTTGGGATATTATAGAGGAGGATGTTTGCAATATGGTTCAGTCTTTCTTTGATCATGGTTGCATCCTGTCTGGCTTAAACTCTAGTATTATGGCTCTAATTCCTAAAGTTGCTGAAGCTGACAGAATAAAGAATTTTCGTCCAATTGTAATGAGTAACTTTAGTTTCAAAATCATCTCAAAAATTCTTGCAGATCGACTTGCAGTTATTACAGCAAGGATTGTTTCTCCCAACCAGTATGGTTTCTTTAAAGGTAGAAGCATTCACTAGTGCATTGCCTTAGCTTCTGAGGGAATTAATATGCTTGAAAGAAAACGTTTTGGTGGTCACATGGCCTTAAAAATTGATATTCGTAAGGCTTTTGATACTTTAGATTGGAACTTTCTCTTGGTTGTATTGGACTCTTTTGGTTTTTCTCTCACTTTCAGAGATTGGATCCTAAACATTCTGGCATCTGCTCGTATTTCTGTGATGATTAACGGCTCTCTAAAGGGTTACTTTTCTTATTCTAGAGGGGTTAGACAAGGGGACCCCCTCTCTCCTCTTATGTTTGACATTGCTGAGGACTTTTTCTCTCGTTGGCTTGCCAAGATGGTGAGGGATGGTATTTATTCTCCTATGTATTATTCTGGTGGAAATTATTTTCCCTCTCACCTTCTTTTTGCTGATGACATGCTCATTTTTGGAGTGGCATCCTTGAGCAATTTGCATGCACTCAAGAATTTCTTCATGCTATATGGACAGATCTCCGGTCAGCAGGTTAGTTGGGACAAATCTGCTATCTTTTTTGGTTCTCAAGTGAGTCCTCCAAGGAGGGTTCGTCTTGCTCAATATCTTGGCATCCGTCTAGAGTCTCTCCCATTCAGTTACTTAGGAGTCCCTCTATTTAAAGGAGCTCCAAGAGCTTGTTATCTCAGCAGTCTTGCAGACAAATTTCTCTCTCAATTTAGCAAGTGGAAAGGTAGATCTCTCTCCTTTGCAGGGCGTTTAACTCTAATTAAATCTGCTATTACTGGTTCTCTGGTTCACTCATTCTTGATCTATAAGTGGCCAGTGGATTTGTTGAATAAGCTCAATAGAAGTGTTAGGAATTTCCTTTGGACGGGTTGTGTTGACCAGAGGAAGTCAATCACAGTTCCCTGGAAAACTTGTTGCAAAAGTTTGGAGGATGGAGGTTTGGACATTAAGGACTTTAGGATCTTTAACCAGGCTCTCTTGGGTAAGATGTGTTGGGAATTAATTCAAGGCACCAGTCTTGCTATTTCTCTAATGAAGTCTAGATTTCTGACTGTCTCTGGTTTGCCTAAAGCTTCAATTGCTCCGTCCTCGATTTGGTCTTCTTGTAAGTTTGTTTATTCATCCATTTGGGACCAGACCTTTTGGTGGATTGGTCTGTCTTCAAAGCTCAATTTCTGGACTGATAGGTGGATCATTCTATTGGTGGCGGACAGATTGGGTCTTGATCATCGGGATAAGCGTTCACGCTTTAATTATGTTAATGATTTTTTGGTTAACTCAGAGTGGCTTGACTTAGGCACTATTCCTTTGGTTGTTCAAGACAGTATTCGATCTATTCACAGGGGTAGAGATAATCTTGATTTATGTGCTTGGCAGCCCTCTACGAAGGGTGTTTTCTCTGCCAAAGAGTACTATTCGATTATGAGTCCTAGTTCCTCTTCGGTGGACTGGTATAAATTTGTTTGGAATGCTCACACTCCCCCTTCTCGTTCCTTCACTTTCTGGAGAGTTTTGCATGGCCGGGTTCCGACTCACGACCTCTTACAGCATCTTGGATTCTCCTTTGCCTCTCGTTGTGTTCTATGTGGTAGGGATGCTAAGTCCATTAACCACCTATTCATTAGCTGTTCTTTTGCAGATTCTCTTTGGAGGGCCCTTGAGTTTCACTTTGACTGCTCTTTGCCTCGTTATTCACAATTCATCCACTTCTTCAGCTCTCTTCGTAGCATTCATTTTGGCTCACAGGTGTCGATGATCTGGCGTGTTGCCGCTGTCACTTGCATCTAGTTAATCTTGCATTGCATGAATGAAGCAATCTTTAAAGAAGTTTCTCCTTCTATTCAGCACTCGAAGATCACCCTTTTTCGAATGATTCGAGAGTCCTTTGCCACTTCTAAAGGTTTTTGCTCTTCACGGAGAGATGGTGTTATCTTATCCCGTCTTCTGGCTTCTCCTAGGCCGCCTCCGGCTCCCAACATTATTCCAGTCCATTGGCTTAAACCTCCTCCGGGCTGGGTTAAAGTCAATGTGGACGGCTCGGCTTTTGGCACTCCAGGCGAGGCAGGAGCGGGAGGTATTTTTCGCAACTATCGTGGATTTCCCAAAGGTTGTTTTGCTTTTTCTACCCCTCATTCTTTTGCTTATATGGCTGAATTGAGAGCCGCTATTTTTGCAATTGAACTTGCTTGGGAGAAAAATTGGCATCAGCTTTGGGTTGAGTCAAACTCAATGTACGTTGTTAATCTGCTTAGACATCATTCCATGGATGTTCCTTGGAGTATTCGTCAAGAATGGTTGCATTGTCTCAGTATTTGCTCTAGGATGAATATTCTTTTTTCACACATCTTTAGGGAAGGAAATAGAGTTGCTGATGCACTGGCAAAGTTTGGAGTCTCTTCCTCAGTGATCAATTGGTGGCCTTCAGCTCCTGCTTTTTGCCACAGGTTTATCAATGATGACATTTGTAGTATTTCTCACTTGCATTTTTCTTGACTTTCCTAAGCTTTTCTCCTCCCCCCTTCTTTTTGTTTGTTCTCTTTTCTTTTCTCTTGTTCAAACACTCATTTTTCGTTTATTAATATATTGCGGGTTTGTCAGTTCTTGGGCCACGGGTGCTCATCCCGCCCAAGTTCTGTCTCGTCCCAATTTCTATAAAAATAAATAAATAAATAAATACAAATGTCTATATAATATTTTACATAAAAATTAGAAAGTTTTTAAATATGAATCGTTCTAGTTTTCAAAAAAAAAAAAAGTTTAGTTTTTCGACTTAAGTATTGCATTTTTGTTTTGATTTATGTATTTTTTAAATATTTCAAGACCTATTCCCTAAGTATTATATGAGAGAGATTTTTTTTAAATTAATCAATGTAAATTTATTAATTTGAATTTATATTAATTATACTTCTTAGTTTGCATGAAAAAAAACCCTAAAATGACTTAATAATGGGACAGAGGAATGTCTCATTCTTAACATATATGCCATAATTAATGCCTTCATTAATGTGTTGTGAAACTTTATGCATACTATAAACTTTATATATACATTCTTCTATGAATATTTGATTAAGATATAAAATACGTGATCATATATGATCTTCAAATTCAAGCATTCGGTATCCATTTTGTAAAAAAAAAAATATGCTTGAATATATTGTGTATATTGTTTTCATCTATTCATTACTCTTTTAACATTAGAAGAATTTAGAATATCATAAATATACATTTACCGTATACAACAAGCTAATCCGGTATTATTATTATTATTTTTAAAAATTTCCTTAGTCACTTAAGTAGGAATTTTGAACTTTAAGATGGATCGATAAATATCATTGGAACAAGCTTTTACTTTATACATAAGCAACAGAAAATACTTTAATAAATTTACCTTAAACTCATATAAATACTTAATATAGTGAATCACAACTCTCGAATCAAATAGGTAACAACACATATAAAAGAAGGATTAGGTTTTATAAGGAAGGAAAGAAACAAAACGTAATACATATGCAAAGGATTGTCAACATGGATTTAAGTGTGATTCGTCTAATTTCTAGTTTAGGATTGTCAACGTGGATCATCTTAGTAGCGATAATTCAAATAAATATCTTATTGGCTCATTCAAACTTATTTGTTTTCTGTAAATCTGCATGTTAAGATATCTCTATATTCTCCTCCTATTCTATAGGGCTCTCTATCTCACTTAATTGTATATATATACATCTCTTTGTAAATCATAATATGCGATATATACAGAATACAATAGAATAAAATATTTCATTCAAACTTTTATCTTTTCATATACGATAACATGGTATCAGTCGGTCTCGATTCCAATCCAATTCCAGCCATCAATGGCGATGCGCCAATACTCTGTGCTCCTCTTCCTACAATTACGAGTTGTAACATTGGATATAAAATTTATATTACTCGACTTGCTTGGACTCCATAAGATATCGAATTACCTTTCAGATTTTAAAGAATACAATATTATTTGGTTGTAGTTTTTGCAATGACAATATATAAAAGTCAAAAATAGCCACTAGCACATGTTGGATTATATCTTCCACGTCTAGTATTCAGTCATGGTCAGTCATGGTCAAATGTATGTGACAGTCTCAAGAGTTACTAGCAAAAAATTATTGAAAATTATCATTTGTAACGATGATGAAAAACTATATAACTATATATAAACTGTAGTTATTATTATTTAATAAAAAGAGGGGGAAGACCCATCTGCGGGTCAATTCACACATACAAACTTCTGGATACAGATTCACGGTCTTACACAGAATTTGTTTACTGAAACAGTGGCACGGGCATTGGGAAATTTCATTAGGTCTTATGTATCTATGGACTCAAAAGCGAAATGGATAAATGAGCATAGCTATCTCCGTGTGCGAGTTAGCGTGGATATCAGACAACCATTACAAAGGGGGAAAAAAGGTAAGAAGGGCAGGAGGTTATTGGTTGAATTGTGTCTTTAAATATGAAAAATTGCCAACTATATGTTTTATATGTGGTCTAATTGGACATTTGGATAGACATTGTGAGATCTTTTTTTTTTTTTTTGTAGTAAGGAAGAGGACTTAGTGAGGGCTTGGGATGCTTCTATAAAGGCTCCCTTACGCCGTGTTAGTGTGATGGGAGGAGAAAGATGGCTAAAGGAAGAAGCTAGGCCCGAAGGAATTAGGGTATATGGCTCAAACAGAGATGCTGGTGTAAGCTGTTATGATCAGGAGGATGTGGAAGTACCTACAGTTAATCTCATGCAATCAGAAACCGGATTAGAAGTAGGAGAGGAAAGGAAAAGACGAAGGGGAGAACTTGTGGCATTTCAACCAAAACCAATTGAGACTATACAAGAGGTAACTATTCAAACCATGGAAGTTGATGATCTATCCCCAAACCAGGTAAATGATAATAATAATAAAGCTTGTGAGAAAGAACAGAGAAATCCGAAAGAACAAGATAAAGCTAAAAAGCAAACAGGAAAGGCAGGCCAAATGGTCTGCCCAGAGCAATGAAAATCTTTAGTTGGAACTGCCAAGGTCTGGGCAACACTAGGACAGTTCCCATTTTGTGTGAGCTCATCAAAGCTCATAGGCCTGATGTTATTTTCTTGTATGAAACTCTGGTTCGTCAATCTCGCATTGAAGCTATCAGGGTACGCATTGGTTTTGAAGGATGTTTTGTTGTTGATAGAATTGGGAGAAGTGGAGGAATATGTGCTTTTTGGAGGAAGGCCAATATGTGCTCCTTAAGGTCATTTTCACCAAATTACATTGATTTGACTGTAAATGACCCTAGGGATGGAGACTGGCGCCTTACTGGTTTTTATGGGTACCCGGAGAGAGCTAGACGAAGGACTTCTTAGGATTTACTAAGGAGCCTTGCTGCCGCCTCTTCTCTCCCATGGTCTATTTTGGGGGATTTTAATGATCTACTTGTTCACAGTGATAAAAAAGGGATAAATGAGCATCCAGAATGGTGTTACAAAGGATTTAGAGATACTCTGACTGATTGTGGCCTTACTAATATTCCGCTATAAGGTTATTCGTATACATGGGTACGACACAGAGGTAAACCAAATGAAGTTCAAGAGAAGCTAGATTGAAGTCTCTGTACAGAAGCGTGGGGGAGACGTTTTCCTGGTAATTTTTGTGTTAATTCTATTGCTCCCACTTCAGATCACTCCCCAATAATTTTGCATACGTCAACCAACTTAGCTATTCCGAGGCAAAAATAGTTCAGATTCGAGCAACGATGGCTAAGGGATGAGGAGATTTGGAATGTGATTAAGGAGGCATGGGGATCAGATAGGCGAACGGTACTAAGTTCACGTTTAACACATGTGGCAGAAGTGCTTATGAGATGGAGCAGAAGTAGTGATGCCAATTTTCGACAGAAAATTGAGCAATTAAAAGCAAAGTTAATACAACTACGTGATGTGGGAGGTCTAAGTAATAGTGATGAGTATGAGTCGACCCGAGCTGAGTATGTGAGAATTATGGTTCAAGAGGAAGACCACTGGAAACAGAGAGCATAAGTCTTATGGCTTCAAGAGGGAGATTTGAATACTCGTTTTTACCACTCTTTCACTAATGGAAGGCGGAAGTATAACAGTTTAACAGGGCTCAGGAATAATGCAGGAGAATGGGTTGATGATAAAGATGGGATGGGTCAGATTGCAATAAAGTATTTTGAATCGGTTTTTTCTAACAGTAATAGCGAATGGAGTGAAGTGGTAGATTTAATGCAGCCACGCATCACTGATCGGGACAATGAGCAATTACTGCGACCACTGACAAAACATGAATTCAAGAAAGCTTTATTTGATATGCATCCTGATAAGGCTCCAGGACCTGATGGATTTAATCCAGGTTTTTATCAAAAATTCTGGGATATAATTGGAGATGATATTTTCATTGCTGGGTCAACATGGTTTGATCAAGGTATGTTCCCCTCTGAGCTTAATAATACTATCATTACTCTCATTCCAAAGTGTGAGAATCCTGTTATTATGACTGAACTTCGTCCAATAGCACTGTGTAATGTTATTCTAAGAATTTTCTCCAAAGTATTAGCAAATAGATTAAAAATGCTTTTGCCTGGGATTATCTCTGAAAATCAATCTGCTTTTATTAAAGGGAGGTCTATTCATGACAATGTTTTGATCGCTTTTGAACTTATTCACAGCATTAACAATAATGTTGCTAAGAAAGCAGGTAGTGTGGCACTAAAAGTTGATATGAGTAAAGCATATGACAAGGTGGATTGGAATTATATAAGATAATTGATGCTAAAGTTGGGTTTTGCAGATAAATGGGTTAATTTGATAATGCATTGTGTATCTTCTGTGTAATATATGGTTAGAATAAATAATCAATTGGTTGGTCCTGTTTGCCCAAAAAGAGGACTCCGCCAAGGTGATCCACTATCACCATATCTATTTCTACTTTGTGTTGAAGGATTGACGTCATTATTGAAGGCAGCTGAGAATAGGGGGTTACTGCATGGTTGCCGAGTTAAGCGAGGGGCGCCTGCGATTTCACATTTGCTCTTTGCTGATGATGCATTCTTATTTTGTCAGGCTACCATATCTGAAATTAGAGTCTTAAAAAAATTACTCACATCATATGAAGTAGCTTCAGGGCAAGCTATAAATTTTCAAAAATCTGGAATCATGTTCAATAGAAATGTGGCAAATGACCTAGCTATGGGAATTTCTAGCATTTTGGGTATTACTAGTCCGTTGAATACGGGAAGATATCTGGGTCTTCCATTGTTGGTGGGTAGAACGAAACGAGCAATCTTTGCACACTTCAGAGACAGGTTATGGCAGCGGCTACAACGATGGAGAGGAAAAGGAATATCAAAAGCCGGTAATGCTACACTTATTCGATCAGCAGGGCAAGCCATCCCGATCTATTTCATGAGTGTATTCCTGCTCCCTATATCGACGGTGGAGGAATTACAACGAATGCTGAATTCGTTTTGGTGGGGTAATAAAAAATCAGGTGAGAGAGGACTGAATTGGATGGCATGGGAAAGATTATGTGCTCCAAAATTGTTGGGAGGATTGAGTTTTCGAAATTTTACTGCCTTTAATCTTGCTATGTTGGGAAAACAGGGATGGCGGTTATTTACCAATCCATCTTCGCTTGTTAGTAGAGTTTTCAAAGCTAAATATTATCCAAAAGGGGATTTTATGGGGGCCTCATTGGGGCATTCACCAAGCTTTATATGGCGAAGTATCTGGAGTTCTCAACTAATCATTAAAGAAGGAATCAGATGGAAAATTGGAAATGGTCAATCAATAAATGTGTGGAGTGAGAGATGGTTGCGTGATGAGGAGGATGACTATATACGAACCCCTATGGTGGAAGGGTTGGAGTATTTGAAAGTCAATGATTTGTTTATCTATAATTCCAGGGATTGGGATGAGGAGCTGTTGGAGGAAATTTTCGAGCATAGAGACATTACAGAAATTCATAAACTGTCTGTTGGTACTTCGACTAGTGAGGATCGGTTAATATGGAAATCCCATTCTTCAGGACGTTACACAGTGAAAAGTGCTTATCGACTGGCTACAACGCTGGAAGCAGGAGAGAGATTTCATGTTCAGGGAGCTTGGAAAAAATTGTGGTATGCTGAAATTCCACACAAGGTCCGACATTTTGGCTGACAACTAGCCCACAATTGTCTCCCAACACATGTGAATCTCCAAATACGCGGGCTACAGGTATGTAGTACTTGTGTAATATGTAATGAACCTTGGGAGGATGGATGGAATCTTTTTATTGAATGTACAGAAGCAATAAGAGTGTGGCAAAAGGTGGGACTTCTGGATCGAATTAATGCGGAGGCGGCGATGGCTGAGAACTTGACAGCATGGTTTCATAATATGATTAGAGCAGCATCGGAACAAATTGTGAAAACATTTTTGATGCACCTCTGGAGTTTATGGCAGGCTAGAAATACTCGTCTTTGGCAGTATGAGATTCGTACAACAGATCAAATAGTGGCTCAAGCTTGCACTGTACTTAATGATTGGTCAGAAGCAAATGCCTTGAGAAATCGGACTGGTACGGGAGAACAGCAGATCAGAAATACAGTAGCAGGAAATATTTCATTTGTTGGTTGTACGGCTTGGCACCCGCCTTCGGAAGGATTTCTCTCTTGTTGTGTTGATGCTGCATGTTTTAACGCCGATGGTCGTGCAGGGATGGGAGCAGCAGTACGAGATGCACATGGACAGTTTGTAATGGGGAGATGTGCGGGTCTATTATGTTGTCCGACAACACGAGAATGTGAGGCCGAAGCTCTATTACAGGCTATGCAATGGCTTGAAACTGATGGAATAAGGAATGTGGTTTTCGAATCTGATGCTAAACAAGTGATTGATGCAATAAATTCTACTTCTGTTGATGATTATGAATTTGAGGATAGAATTATTCAAATACGGTCGATTCTAACATCAAATGACTCTTACTCAGTCAAATGGATACGACGGCAAGCGAATGAGATGACACATGTGTTAGCACAGTCTTCTCGTTTATCCACTTGCCCTTCTTTTTTTAATTTATTACCGAGTTATATTTCTGATTCATTGTTACAATTTTGCCATGATCTGGCTTATTAATGCATTGTTTTTTTTTATTAAAAAAAAAATAAAACTAAATGAATTATTCATTAATACTTTGCGATGATTACATTAAATTATAAAACTTATATATTCATTAGAATTTCTGGACATCTATATAAAATGTAGTTTTTAAAAAGGGTAAACTACACCAATGGTACCTGAACTTTACATAGTTTACACTTTGGTACCTAGATTACATTTTGTCCCAAAAATATACCTGAAGTAACGATAACCGGACAATTTAGTATATTTTTACCGGTTATGACCGGTCAACGCGAGTTTCATGAGGTAATTACATTAATGGTACCCGAACTTTACCATAATTCACACTTCGGTACCTGAATTTTATTTTATCCTAAAAACATAACACAAGTAAATGTGACTGAAAGATTTAGTTCATTTGATCAGTTAGTGATCGGGTAACATGAACTAAACATTGGGACTCACCATACACTCAATTAACATAAAATTATAATACTGTCATTTACTAAATGACAGTATTATAATTTTATGTTAATTGAGTGTATGATTGGTCTCAATTTTTAATTTAAAATGGTCAAACTCGGGTTGATCAATCACTGATCAGTCAAATATACTAAAATATTGAGTCATCTTTACTTGAAGTGTATTTTTTTGGATAAAATGAAATCTAGGTACCAAAATGTGAATTCGGATAAAGTTCAAGTACCATCAGTGTAATTTACTCGTCAAAATCGCATTGACCGGCCATTAACTGGTAAAATATACTTAATTGTCCGGTTATCGTTACTTCGGGTATATTTTTGAGACAAAATGTAATCTAGGTACCAAAGTGTAAATTATGGTAAAGTTTAGGTACCATTTGTATAATTTACTCTTTTTAAAAAGTATTTAATAATACTAAGCGGGATAAATTAATAAATGAAAATACTTAATAAAATTTCTGAACATCTATATAATGTCGAAGGAAAAAAAAAAGTTGCATGAGTGAAAAACTAGTATGAAAATATGTTTATGTTATTTTCTAATTCTAGTTTGGTTCCAACAAAGATATATAACAGGATAAATAAAAGATCAAGGTTTAAAAGTTTGCAAGCATTATTAAATTACATTTGCATATTAATAAAAGAGATAAGGTACTAAAATAGGTCTAAGGTTTTTAGGGAAGTGTCAATTTAGACTCAACGTTTAAAATAACACTAATATAAGCTTAACGTTTACAACATAATACCAATTTAGGCTTAATGTTTACAATATAGCATCAATTCAGGCCTCACGTACGAAATAGCACCAATATAGGCTTACCGTTTACAAAATAATACGAATTTAAGCTTAACGATTACAATATATAAGCTAAACGTCATAAATTAATCATATTATATTTTTTCCCTATTAACTTTATATGTTATCTTTTATTTAGTTATATTTTCTTATTTATTATAATACAATTAATTAGTATTCTTGCCAATTAAAATCTTATATTTGTTTTTCATAAATGATTCCATAACTACTAAATTTCATTGCTCATGTAATATATGCAAACTAAAATTCAATTACTTTTAGTTTGCATATATTACATGAGCCATGGAATTTAGGAGTCATGGAATGGTTGATGAAAAACAAATATAAGGTTTTAATGAGTAAGAAAACTAATTAATTGTATTATAATAAATAAGAAAATAGAACTAAATAAAAAAATAACATATAAAGTTAATAGGGAAAGAATATAATATGGTTAATTTAATTGTGACGTTTAGCTTAAATTGTATATATATTTTGTAAAAGGTTAAACTTAAATTCGTATTATTTTGTAAACGTTAAGTCTATATTGGTGTTATTTTGTATGTAAGGTCTAAATTGATGCTATATTATAAACGTTAAGCCTAAATTGATATTATGTTATAAACGTTAAGCCTATATTATTGCTATTTTGAACGTTGAGCATAAATTGATACTTTCCCGAAAACCTAAAACCTATTTTGTTACCTTATCCCATCAATAAAACAACGGACTTAAAAAATGTAAAATGAAATTGAATATCAATTTAGTTTATAAACGATCAATTTAGTAAGAAATCTTAAATTCCACCGTATGATTTATAATTTTGATTTTGGAAATTTTGTTAAGATAAAACAAAGAACTGTTAAGAATTTTGAAATATTTTGTTTTGTGATTGGAAAGTGTTAAACCCTCTCTGTCTGTCGATTCGTCCAACCATCCCTATGTAATAACATGAGTGTCTAATTTTGTCATCCAAATTCCGAAATCAGAACTTAAATTCTCCTATTCCAATACCGCGCAACCATCCGACGACGACATTCACCTATTAATCACAGGCCACTAGCCTTCATTCGGGGTTCCTCCTTCCTTGTTCATAGCCAGCCTTAGCTCCGTGCCCGGTTTGTGGTTTCACCTCCCGCAACGCAATCAATTGTAGTCCCTGTTCCTCGTCGATCACCGTAAGTTGCATTGGCCTCCTCTCTCACCGGACGATCACATCTCCGGTCACTGGCACTGAGTTCGTTACATTGAGGTAAGTAAAAACCCTAACCCTAACCCTAAATCCGTAATCCTAATTTTTAATTTCGTTGTACACACTCTGTTTGGTTTGAGTGTTAATGGGGTTTAATAAAGTAAGCGGTAAGTGTAGTTAATACATGTTGTTTTCATGGTAATTGGTGGGTTTTAATGGTAAATTGGGTTTTACGTGTTGATTTTCTGACACTCTAAATTGGAGTGTTTCCATTTTCATTAATCGTTCACCACACAAGTCCATCAGAATCATTTCAGACTGCCTTGACCAATTAATTCAATTTGTGAATGTAATGACTAGAACTACTTTTATGTAATTTATGCTGGACTATGTTTGTTTTGTAATTTCTGCTTGCTTTTATGTTTATAAACCATTGGAAGAAGCCAAGTATCATGATCAAGATGCTGAAATGGCAGCCAAGAATGAGAAATTTAGTAACGTAATGTGGATCATGCAGAATTGCAGATGGCTACCAAATTCTGCACCACTTGGGATTGTTAAGGATTTTTTCTTATTTTTTTTTTGTGTATTAGTGCAATTTTTATTCAGAAATGGATATTCCATGAGTTCCTTTACATTGCTATATTATAAATATTGAATTTTTTGTTCACTTTAGTTCCGAACCAAACAGATAATTTCTGTTCAGTTAAGTGTTTAAGTTTGGTTTGCTGTTAAAATTATACCCAAAGTTAGTTTGTTGGTTTGGTTAGTGAACCGAACTGATTGATGGTCAGCCCTAATCGGGACGGGAACTTTATATTTATAATTTCTTACTTCTTAGGTTTTCTCCTTGCCATTTTTGTATGTCTGTTCGACGAGTGTTTAGCGTCAAAGGTGTCTAGACTAGAGGTGGTTTATACCCATAAGAAAGGTGGACAGTTCTTTTATGATATATTTTTTTTGTCAGAAATGCTGAAGTAGTTTTCTATTTATTTTTGTGTCTCAGGCAGTGCATAGACGAGGTAAAAAGCACCTGGTTTTGGAGACTAAATAGGCGATCTCTTTTGTTGTCTTGTTTCGGAGGTAGCCATGTCTGTCACAGCAGGTGTAACTGATATTGCCCTAGCTGTCAGGGATAAGCTTAGAGGTAAAATTGGGCAAACGAAAGTGAAAAGGTATTGGCCTGGTAAAGCACCCGAATGGGCAGATGATGCTGATGAAGATGGGGATATTAAGATGACTAGGGCAGATGCCCTGGAGAAAGCTTTTCCTACTCGGGAAGATTCTGATGTTGTTAGGAAAGATGATCCTAGGTTGCGCCGTTTGGCTGAGAGCAAGATTGATAATCGGGAGGAAGTCAGAGCTGATCACCGGCGTATAAGGCAAGCTGAGATTATTTCAACTGAAGAGGAGGAAACCCGTCGGCAAGAATGGGCTGATATGGAGGAACAAGATGAAGACGCATTGGAAGAAAGAAGAAGAAGAATTAAGGAGAAGTCCCGACTGAGAGAACTAGAAGAAGAAGAAGCTGGACTCCCACCTGAAAAAGAAGAGGAGGAAGTAGAGGAAGAGGAGGAAGAGGAATCGGAGTATGAGACCGATTCTGAAGAGGAAATGATGGGTATGGCCATGGTGAAGCCCATTTTTGTGCCAAAGGCTGAGAGGGAAACCATAGCTGAACGTGAACGTCTTGAGGCTGAAGAACAAGCTCTTGAGGAAAAGGCAAAGAGGAAGTTAGAGGAGAGGAAGGTGGAGACAAAGCAAATTTTGGTTGAGGAGATTCAGAAGGAGGAACTTATTCAGAAGAATCTGGAAATGGAAGCAAGTATTGCTGATGTGGATACTGATGATGAAGTCAATGAGGCAGAGGAGTATGAGGCTTGGAAGGTTAGAGAGATTGCAAGGATCAAGAGGGACCGAGAGGCCCGCGAGGCAATTTTTAAGGACAAGGAAGAGGCTGAGAAGTACAGGAACATGACAGAGGAAGAGAAGAGAGAGTGGGATCGGAAAAATCCGAAACAGGCTCTGCAACCAAAGCAGAAGTGGAATTTTATGCAGAAATATTACCATAAGGGTGTTTTCTTCCAGGATAACCCAGATGACCTTGCTGCCACTGCTGGAACATCTGATATTTATCATCGTGATTACTCTGCCCCGACTGGAGAAGATAAAATGGATAAATCAATATTGCCTAAGGTCATGCAAGTGAAGAAGTTTGGCCGCAGTGGAAGAACCAAATGGACTCATCTTGTCAATGAAGATACAACTGATTGGAACAACCCGTAAGTTTGCTTATCCCATCAAATTTTTGATAAATTAATTTTGCTCCTCTAAACTAATAAAGAAATGGCTTTTACAGTCCTTTCAAAAAATTTATTGTCATAATTTGGGTTCATAACTCCATATTACTCAAATTAGCTGATAATTTGTAGCACCTAGGTATACCTTATGGTTATGGTATTTTGCACTCCCCTGTTGCTGATATCTGTATTTTGTGTTTGACCAATTTTTATGTATGCACTGTTATTTTTAGTTAGGTGTCTAAAAGTCCAACTCTTTGAGCGTTTGATGGTATTTTCTTGTGACACCGGATGTGAAGTTAATGTATAGATGTGTAAAACATTAAAGGGTTAGAAGTACTGCATTTTAAAATTAAAATCAGTTACACTTCGCATGTGGATACAACTGTTAATAGTTTTATTCTTTTGTTTCAAGCTGTTTTTTATGAGGTTATATGGCTCTTGAAGAAGATATTTCAGTTTAGTATATTTAATTTGGATGGAGGAGTTAACATTGATTCCTGTTTGAATTGCAGGTGGACATACAACGATGCGCTTCGTGCAAAATACAATACAAAAATGGCCGGAATGAACGCATCTATAGCTAGACCGAGAGGAAGCAAGAAGTTGAAGGATTGGGAAAGACGATAAATTAGAAACAGAGTCAATTATTGTTTATATCAAATTAAGGGCAGATGGAACATTTTTTTTATCTGGTTGATTTTATACATTGACTGGAGTTTGGAATGTGAGGAATGCCCTAAACGAAGGGAAAAAGAGGAGTGTGCTACATTCTGTAAAGAAATGAATGAAAAATATTAGGAAAAACATTCCACTGTGGTTTATTAGCAGCATAAAACTTGGAAAAACTATGTTTATTATTCTAGGGAGCCTAAGCACTGCAAGAATTAGTGAGTAGTAAATTATAGAGATAAAGGTCCAACAAAAGAGGTGAATGATTGAGTATGAAGAGACGAGATTTGAATTTTTGTGCTAGTCAAACTTAAACAACCAACTATCATATTCAAATGTCCAGTCTTAATTCATAAAATGGGAACACATATTATATTTGTTAGCTATTAAATTTAGGGATAAGATACTAAAATAGGTTTAAGGTTTTTGATAAGTATCAATTTAGGCTCAACATTTAAAATAGTATAAATATAGGTTTAACGTTTATAACATAATATAATTTAGGCTTAACGTTTACAATATAGCATCAATTTAGGTCTCACGTATAAAATAACACTAATATAGGCTTAACGTTTATAAAATAATACGAATTTAAACTTAACGTTTACAAAATATATCCAATTTAAGCTAAACGTCACAATTAAATTAACCATATTATTTTCTTTTCCTATTAAATTTATATGTTATCTTTTTATTTAGTTCTATTTTTTTTATTTATGATAATACAATTAATTAATATTCTTACCCATTAAAATTTTATATTTGTTTTTCATCAACCATTCTATGACTCATAAATTTCATGGCTCATGTAATATATGCAAACTAAAAGTAATTGAATATCTACAATATTTCGAATACTGAATAATGTATAATGTATCAATATTATTTTAACTAGTGTTCGAAATATTGTGGATATTCAATTACTTTTAGTTTGTATATATTACATGAATCATTGATGAAAAACAAATATAAGATTTTAATGGGCAATAATACTAATTAATTGTATTATAATAAATAGGAATATCGAACTAAATAAAAAGATAACATATAAAGTTAATAGGGAAAGAATATAACATGATTAATTTAATTATGACGTTTAGCTTAAATTGTATATATTTTGTAAACGTTAAGCTTAAATTCGTATTATTTTGTAAACGTTAAATCTATATTGGTGCTATTTTGTACGTGATGCCTAAATTGATGTTATATTATAAACGTTAAGCCTAAATTGATATTATGTTGTAAACGTTAAACCTATATTGGTACTATTTTGGACGTTGAACCTAAATTGGTACTTCCCCAAAAACCTTAGGTCTATTTTGACACCTTATCCCTTAAATTTACTTTAAACATTCAAAATTGCATAGAAGATGAGTTGAAGTAGAATATGAGGTTGAAGAAATTTACTTCTATTTGTTTTTTTTATATATTTCTACTTGCTCTTCATCATTCTTAGTTTATGTTTTTGTTTTCTTCGTTGATTTTAGATTGAAACGTGGTCACTTGGGAAGAAGATGGATTAAGAAGATGATGGGTTTGTAAAAGTATTTTAAAAAAATATATTGGAAAAATCTAGTTTAGTAGCATATGTCCAAATGATTCTAAGGTGTAGTTTTATGAATCTAAGGTGTAGTTTTATAAATTAACCTAAAAGAAATGAAGCATTACCCTACCCTAAAATAAACGTCTCCTAAATCTATGCAAATAGTAGTTAATTGTGATTTTAAAACAATTGATTTACTTTTAATATTTATCTCCTAATTCTACTTTCAATGTAATTTTTTTATTGCTACGGTTTATTTATAGGATTTTCTTTATTTCAATGTAATTGTGATTTAATAAGTCTATATTATTTTTATTTAGGGTGAATCATCAAATTTATTTGATTAGTCAGAATTTATATAGATACCGCCATTTATCTTTATTAACATTAAATTTTTCTTTTAGTGTATATAGCGATAAATATGATTTTTTCGTTTAAGCTTTTGTTTGGGAGTTTGGAGGTTAATGGAGGGGAGAGTTAAAGGACGTAATGGAAAGGGAAGGGAAGTGATAGAATGGAAAGTTAACAATTAATCTTGTTTTACTTCAAAAAAAAAAAACAATTAATCTTGTTTGGGAGTTTATAGGATGTAAATGAGGTTAAATGTTTAACCTTGTTTGAGAGTTTAAATATGGAGGGAAATAAATGTTAAATTTACTCTGCAGAGACAAAAAATTTTAAAAAAGTTTACGTTACTCCCATTAACCCCCAATTTGGAGGTTAGAGTTTGGAGGTTAGAGGAAGTAAACATTTAACCCCATTAACCTCCATTTACTCTCAAAAAATAACTCCCAAATAAGGTTAACTCAATACTTAACCTTCCATTACTCCCATTTACTTCCATTAACCTCCTTCCAAACAAGGGCTAAAGTGATAGAATATTATATATACAAAAATAAATTGATAAATCTTAACAAGACAAAAGTACATAAAATGAGTTTAAATTTACATATTTAATATCATAGATCATTATAGAGTAATGGTAGACAGTTCTTGACAGTTCTTAAAACAACAATGAACTTTTCAAATAAAAACAACAACGATGAAAAACATACTTTACCCGGAATCGATTTTACCGTCTTTTCTCAACGAATAACTTCATAATATTTCAATGAATCAAATCTATGTAATAATAGAAAACTCATCAACGTTTCTATGATGAAAAACATGATAATGTGGATATAAAGAGGCATAACACATATACCAGAAAAACTACATATACAATAAAAAATAGAAAACGCTCTAAAGTAGAAACTATTAAACGAAGAAGTTGAAGTTTTCTTGAAAGCTAGGTTTTAATAGGGTAAAGTTCAAATAAAACCCATGTGGTTTCACTAATTTTCAAATAAAGAACTGTGGTTTACTTTTTGTCAAAACAAGGATTGAGGTTTCAAACTTGGATTAATGCTATTAAAACCATTTTTAACGATCTGAAAATGAAAATTTTCAATAATTAAAGTTGTTCAATGTCATATTTTCTATGGATCTACATTTTCGATTTTCGAAAATCATCTTTTTTGGAACTTTCTCTCTCTAAACACTAACTTTCTCTCTCTTTACCAAACATCATCTAAACAATCTCAAAATAAAAAAGTTGAAGAATTAAAGTTACTTAGAATATTAGTAGTTTTTAAAATATGTCATTTTTGAAGTCGTCAAATGTGATTTTAATAGTATCAATAGAAAAAGTCCTTATTTTGTTAAAGTTAAAAACCTCAATCCTCGTTTTGACAAAAAGTAAACCACAGTCCTTTATCTGAAAATTAGTGAAACCACATGGGTTTTATTTGAACTTTACCCGTTTTAATATGATAATAATAACAAAATTATTTATGAAAAGAAAATAATCATTTTGGAGTTGAAAATAGAATGGGGGCAATTCTAAAAATAGAATTGAGGAAGACCAAAAGCTGAAATCAGAACTCAAATTCTCAATTCATCTAAATCACCACCACCCACTACCCGCCAGCTTAATTCACCGGGGTGCTTCCATCCTTGAGTTCCGTTTTCCGGTTCGCGCTATGCAATCAATAGTAGTCCCTGTCCCTCGTCGATCTCCGTAAGTAGCATTGCCCCTCATATCTCACCGGGCCACCACATCCCCGGTCGCTGGCGCAGATTTCTTTTCATTGAGGTAAATAACCTAACCCCAAATCCTTAATTCTAAATTCATTATACGCTAAACGTCATTCTGGATTCTCTACTGCGCACACTCATAGACGATTTCAGTAGGCAAGGGTACTTGATTTCCATTTTCATTCTTCCCCATGAATCCATCAGAATCATTTCAGACAACCTTAACCAATTAATCTAGTTTGTGAATGTATTAACAAAAACTGCTTTTGGTGTAATTTGTGCTCGCGTTTATCTTTATAAACCCCTGAAAGAGGCCAAGGGTGATGATCAAGATGCTGAAATGGCGGCCAAGAATGAGAAATTGACCATGCAGTGTTGGAGATGGCTACCAAGATACTTCGGATTGTTTATGATTTTTGAATTGTGAATTAATGCAATTTTTGTATCGAGTATATGAATATTCCATGAATTTATAACTGCTTAAGTTTGATTGGATAAATCTTTTGTTTTTCCTCTCATCTCATAGCCTTCTCAATTCCCTAGTCTCTAATCAACTATTTCATTCAGTACTATTATACATATTTAAAATTCAGTTAATTTGGTTCGGTAATTTCTGTCCGTTAAATGTTAAAGTTTATTTGGTATTAAAATTATATCAATAGTTGGTTTGGTTCCTTAACTGAACTGATTCTCGCGCAGCCCTAATTGGAAGCTTTGGTATTTCTAATTTCTTACGTTTACTTGCCATTTTCGTATGTCTGTTCGAAGAGTGTTTAGCGTCAACAGGTGTCTAGACTAGAGGTAGTTTATACCAATAAGAAAGGTGCACAGTTCTTTTATGATATATTTTTTTGGTTAAAAATGCTGAATTAGTTTTCTATTTATTTTTGTGTCTTAGGCAGTGCATAGACGAGGTAAATAGCACCTGGTTTGGAGACTAAACAAGTGGTCTCTTTTGTTGTCTTGTTTCAGAGGTAGCCATGTCGGTCACAGCAGGTGTAACTGATATTGCCCTAGCTGTCAGGGATAAGCTTAGAGGTAAAATTGGGCAAACAAAAGTGAAAAGGTATTGGCCTGGTAAAGCACCCGAGTGGGCAGATGATGCTGATGAGGATGGGGATATTAAGATGACTAGGGCAGATGCCCTGGAGAAAGCTTTTCCTACTCGGGAAGATTCTGATGTTGTTAGGAAAGATGATCCTAGGTTGCGGCGTTTGGCTGAGAGCAAGATTGATAATCGGGAGGAAGTCAGAGCTGATCACCGGCGTATACGGCAAGCTGAGATTATTTCAACTGAAGAGGAGGAAACCCGTCGGCAAGAATGGGCTGATATGGAGGAACAAGATGAAGACGCATTGGAAGAAAGAAGAAGAAGAATTAAGGAGAAGTCCCGACTGAGAGAACTAGAAGAAGAAGGAGCTGGACTCCCACCTGAAGAAGAAGAGGAGGAAGTAGAGGAAGAGGAGGAAGAGGAATCTGAGTATGAGACGGATTCTGAAGAGGAAATGATGGGTATGGCCATGGTGAAGCCCATTTTTGTGCCAAAGGCTGAGAGGGAAACCATAGCTGAACGTGAACGTCTTGAGGCTGAAGAACAAGCTCTTGAGGAAAAGGCAAGGAGGAAGTTAGAGGAGAGGAAGGTGGAGACAAAGCAAATTTTGGTTGAGGAGATTCAGAAGGAGGAACTTATTCAGAAGAATCTGGAAATGGAAGCAAGTATTGCTGATGTGGATACTGATGATGAAGTCAATGAGGCAGAGGAGTATGAGACTTGGAAGGTTAGAGAGATTGCAAGGATCAAGAGGGACCGAGAGGCCCGTGAAGCAATTTTTAAGGATAAGGAAGAGGCTGAGAAGTATAGAAACATGACAGAGGAAGAGAAGAGAGAGTGGGATCGGAAAAATCCGAAACAGGCTCCGCCACCAAAGCGGAAGTGGATTTTTATGCAGAAATATTACCACAAGGGTGTTTTCTTCCAGGATAACCCGGATGACCTTGCTGCCACTGCTGGAACATCTGATATTTATCAGCGTGATTACTCTGCCCCAACTGGAGGAGATAAAATGGATAAATCCATATTGCCTAAGGTGATGCAAGTCAAGGACTTTGGCCGCAGTGGAAGAACCAAATGGACTCATCTTGTCAACGAAGATACAACTGATTGGAACAATCCGTAAGTTTGCTTCTCCCAGCAATTTTTTAATTATTTCATGTTTCTATTATTTTCTCTTTAAGCTTTTATCCATATGATTTATTTTTGCTCCTCTAAATTAATAAAGAAATATTTTTTTGCAGTCCTTTTGAAATTTTTGTCCCCATAATTTGGGACAATAACTCCATATTACTGAAATTAGCTGAATAATTTGTAGCACCTAGGAACATGGCGGCTGGTGGTATACCTTCTTATGAGTGTGCTATTTTGCACTTACCTGTTGCTGATATCTGTGATTTGTGTTTGACCAATTTTTATGTATGCACTATTATTTTAAGTAAAAGGTGTCTAAAACTAAGTCTTAAGTGTTTGATGGTATATTCTTGTAAACTGGAACCTCGGACACCAGATACGAAGTTATTGCATAACTGTGTAACATTAAAGGGTTAGAACTACTGTTAATATTGGCTTCATAAGAATTTCATCTCCTAGTTATTCTTTTTTTGTCAAGCTGTTTAACATTGGTTCCTGTTTGATTTGCAGGTGGACATACAACGATGCTCTTCGTGCAAAATACAATACAAAAATGGCCGGAATGAACGGAGCTATAGCTAGACCCAGAGGCAGCAAGAAGTTGAAGGATTGGGATAATAGACGATAAATTACAAACAGAGGCCATTCTTGTTTATAACATCTTTAACGCAAATGGAACAAATGAATTCCACTACTTTATTAACATCTGCATTAGTTTTATTACATCTGACTGAAGTTTGGAATGTGACAGATGCCCTAAATGAACTTCAGTCAAAAACCTCGACTGAAGTTCGGAATGAGGCATTCTGCTTTGCACTTAGGAGGGATCATTCCCATGATATGATTCAACATCTTAGTACACAACCTATAATGGTGATCTTCTAGTAACCGAATGTATTGCTCTATTGTATGCAAACTCCGCCTGTGCTACTGCAAAATCCCAAGTTCTTAGGTTATTTTTGCATATACTCAGAAGATTTCCCACCGTTATGTTCACAATCTTTGTATGACCATCGATTAAGGACGAATAAAACAATGCCCAAAGAGTGCCAAAAATGGCCAAGGAACATGAAATTGCGTCAGCAATTATGCTTGAGTCTCAATTATTGTTGTTGAATAAATTGATGATAACAATTAGGAGGCATATCCATTGAAGAAAAGGTAGTATGAAATAAAATATTCTATCAAAAAAAAAAGAAAGTATGAAATAAAATATTCATTGATCTTATAAGATATACTATGTTGTATTATGTTTGTAATGCTAATTTGATAAGCACTAAGATTATAATTATGTTTATAATGCTAATTTAATATGCGCTAAGATTATAATATACAATTATGAAACCAAATCTATACTATATATAATTATGGAAGCAGAGAGAAATGAGAAGAAGTGTTTTAGAGGTCTTTTTGATGAGTTGTCAACGTAGTAAAAAAATCAGATTAAAAATATTTAATTAATTAAAAATAAATCTTTAATTAATTAAAAAACAAATTTATATTTATAATATATTAAATAATTACTAGCCTATTAATTAAAATAATAAAGAAAGCAAGAGTTACGGGAAGATGAAAAAACACAAAGCAAAGGAAATCCAAAAGTCACAAATAAACTTCTATATAAAGCATGATAGACAGTATTCCACCATTATATTCATTGGTCACGATAGATAATATTATATTTCTGAAGGTAAATATTCGATTTTTTTCATATGTTGTAGTTATTTTGTTCTCAATTATGTTGTTGTTTTATTTTTATTAAACAATAGTTGTTATAGTTTCATCTTTCAGATTCATTTCTGTTGTTACCCAGGTTCTATACCTCTCGCTATCTTATCCATATTTTTTTTATTTGCCTTTTTTTTCCAAACTGATAGCTTCAATTGAAGAAATCCGACAGAAATAGAAGATGCATGAACAACCAAAACCGGGAAACACAAAAGTGTCAAAAATTACAAGAAATTCTTATGTTTCTCAAGGTAATTATTCGATTTTTTTTTCATATGTTGTAGTTATTTTTGTTCTCAATTGTGTTGTTGTTTTCTTTTTATTAAATAATAGTTGTTATAGTTTCATTTTTCAGAGATGAAATTCCATTTCTGTCGTTACCCATGTTCCATACCTCTCGATACCTTATCCATGTTTTCTTTTTTATTTATCTTTTTTTTGAAAATGACTAAAATAAAGATTTTGTAAATTTGTATTCTTTTTTAGTATATGTTGCTAGGTGTTATCGTTTTGATTGCTAACTCTTAATTAAAATTTAGATTTTCGGCTTTATATGAACTCAATTTTTGGCTTTCTCAATTGTGTTGTTGTTTTATTTTTATTAGACAATTGTTGTTATAGTTTCATCTTTCAGAGATGAAATTCCATTTCTGTCGTTATCCAGATTCCAAACCTCTCGCTAACTTATCCATGTTTTCTTTTTTATTTATTTATTTTTCAAAATGACTAAAATAAAGATTTTGTATATTTGCATTCTTTTTTAGTATATGTTCATAGGTGTTATCGTATTGATTGTTAACTCTAACTAAAATTTAGATTTTCGGCTTTTTATGAACTCAATTTTTAGTTTTAATTGAAGTTAGATTAATTTTTCTAATTCGGAACATGTTGAAATCCACTCATTTTTTTAGTTTGAGTTTAGCTAATTGATATGGATTGTATTTTTTATTTTTATGCATTTTGGTACAAATAGATATAAAGTTTCACACGATAGTTGTTCATTAAAGTTTGAGATATATTAAATAAAATATTAAAGAGATATTGGAATATTATACTTACAATGAAGTTTATTTCAATATAAATTATGTTATATTATTATTATTATTATCAAGAAGTTATTTTTTCCCAATTTTCTAGACAAGGAGATTGTAAGCGTCTAATACGCTTGATAAGATGTTTATTCTTGAAGAATGTGGATTATGCTAGATACGAATTCAAAATCAAAGTAAATAAAAATAAATTTTGATGCTCAAAATCCTAAAAATGTACATTAATTATGGATATTGAGATAATTGCTTTTGCAACATTGGCTTATATAATTTTCAACTATTATATTATGGTTCTAACAAAATTGTTAGTATTTCAAGAGTTTTTAACAGATGAAAATGAAATATGATCATAGGACAAATTATTGAAAAATATTAATTAAAAAAATATTATTATTTGAATCTCTTCAAATTCTCAAATGTTGAGCATAATGATTATAATTAATATAATTAATTTCACGTATTAATTATAAAACGTTTTTTTTTGTACTGAGTGGTTACAATTGCGATTTAATTCTATTTAACTAAAATTAATTTATGGACTTAATACTTCATTAAGAAAAAAATAAAATGTTTAATTAAGGGGCAAAAAATATTTTCACTCTCCTCTTTATACGCTTATGTCTCGACATTCTCTCTTATTTTCAAAAAAAAAAAAAACCCGAGAGAAAGATGGTTCTCTCCTAATTATCTTTTTCGTCCCTTCATTTTTTTTTCAATTCTTATGTTTGTTTTTCTTACTTACAAAATTCAAGAATATATAATTATTAGAAAATATTAATGAAGTCAAATAAGTGATATCTGCGAGTATGACCGATATTCTATATAGTGAAAGAATGAAGAACAAATTGATCGAATGTCTTGATGAGATATTACGAGATGAAAATAGGAGAAATTATCATTTTAAACTGATTCAATTAGATATATTGGGTTATTGTAGCAGAATAAATAATTGAATTCGAATACTTGATGATCATGAAATTCTATCAACCAAAATAATTATCATCAAGATGAATTTGTGACTAATTCTTACGAATTTTATTTTTTTATATGTAACATATTGAATTGATAAAGTTTATTCATATGCAACATTAGAAAAGTATTGATTGTAATAGTTTATAGAATAATATATTGATGTTGCTTCCATTTTAACATAGATTGTAATTCTTTTGTATCGTAGATATAATATTTAATTTTAATTATAGTTTAATTCAATTTTTGTTTAACTTATATTGTAATTCTTTTGTATCATAAATATAATATTTAATTTTAATTATAGTTAATTCAATTTTTGGTTTTTTTATTATATTCTAATATATTTCTTAATTAATCTGTTATTTTATTATTTGTTTCACAGAATATTTGGAATATGAAAATGTATTAAAATTCCTAAAAAGTACACATCATTGAATTTTGTAAAAATAAATAAATCATTCATCTTTAGTTAAAATTCCATAAAAAAAGTAGTCAATTATTTTTAAAATTAATTTAATTTGAATTATCATTAAAAACTATATATTAATTTCAAATATACATAATATAATTTTTTTTTATAGCATGATATAAAATTATTTAAAAGTAAATATGTCAATTTATTTATTTATCTAAATTATATAAAAGTTTCATACCCCGTGAATCGCACGGGTTTTCGACTAGTTCCTAATAAAAACAACTCCATGAATGCATATTTCAAGCTGTAAATACTCTCGTGATAAGTCATAAATCACATAAAATATATTCTCTTGTGATAAGTTATAGTAATTAATTTTTTACATAAAGTATATTCTCTCGTGATAAGTCATAATTAATTTTTATTTTGACACAACGTAATTCTTTTAATTAATTAGTAAACATTTTTTTTGGTAGGAAATGAATTAGTAAATATGCAATCTCATTAAGTATATTCTTTTATTTTATTATAAAAATTATACTTTTTTATTTTAAATTATTATATAATATGAAAAAATTTGACTTTTGGTATAATCTGTTAAATACTCCTTGTATTTTATAAGATATAAGCCGTTTAAGTTTTCTATGAAAATTAAAAAGAATGATTGATTTAATTTTAACATTTGTTTCCTAATTTTGTTTTCATTCAATGAAAAAGTTCATTTATAGTTTTTAATTACTACTGCTTATTTATAGGATTTTTTTTTTTTGAAATATGAAAAATAATTGATTATAATTTTTCTAATTAAAAATGGATGGAGTAATAATAAAAATATAAATAATATACGAAATTAATATGATAATAAAGAAATAACATATGAAAATAATAATAATTTTGGGATTGAAAATAGATTTCTGGATTGGATTGGGCAGAATCATAAAAATAGAATTGAGAAAGAGCAAAATGAAGTTTGTTAGGAAGAAAATGGAGCCGAGGTGCCCTAATTCTGTTATCCGAAATCTGAAATCAGAACTCAAATTCCCAATTCCTATTACACAACGTTCGAACTCCATTCCGCGCTACCCACCCGACGCCGACATTCACCGCCCGCCCACTAGCCATCATTTAGTTCACCGGGGTCCTTCCATCCTTATTCATCGCCACCCTGAGTTTTGATTCCCGGTTCGCGGCTTCTCTTCCCGCAATGCAATCAAATGTCCTCCCTATCCCTCCTCGATCTCCGTAAGTAGCATTGACCGTCATCTCCGGTCACTGGCTCTGAGTTATTGTCATTGAGGTAAGCAACCTAACCCTAAATCCCTAATTCTAATTCCATTATACCCTAAACATCATTCTAGATTCTCTACCGCGCACATTATAAGTCGATTTCAGTAGGCAAGGGTTTTTAGTTTCCATTTTCATCAATTCTTCCCCACTATTCCATCAGAATCATTTCAGACAGCCTTGACCATATCTAGTTTGTAAATGTATTAACAACAACTACTTTTGGTGTAATTTGTGCTTGCGTTTATCTTTATATATCCTTCAAAAAGGCCAAGGATGATTATCAGGATGCTGAAATGGCGGCCAAGAATGAGAAATTAACGCTAATGGGTATCGTGAATAGTTGAAGATGCCTAGCAAATTGGATACTACCAAATTAACGCTAGTCTCTAATTATCAACTATTAATATCATTTTATTCAATACTATTATACCTATTAAAAATTTGGTTAAGTTAATTTGAACAACCCTTAATTTCTATTCAGTTAAGTGATACAGTTAATTTGGTATTAGAATTATATTCAAAATTGGTTTGGTCACGCCCAGCATTATTTGAAAGCTTTGGTATTTATAATTTCTTAGGTTTTACTTGCCATTTAGTATGTCTGTTCGAAGAGTGTCTAGTGTTAAAGGTGTCTAGAGGTGGTTTTTATTTTATACCAATAAGAAAGTGGTCAGTTCTTTTGTGATATAAGCTTTTCTCAGAAATGCTAACATAGTTTTCTATTTATTTTTTTGGGTCTCAGGCAGTGCATAGACAAGGTAAATAGCGCCTGGTATTGGAGACTAAACAGGCCATCTCTTTTGTTGTCTTGTTTCAGAGGCAGCCATGTCGGTCACAGCAGGTGTAACTGATATTGCCCTAGCTGTCAGGGATAAGCTTAGAGGTAAAATTGGGCAAACTAAAGTGAAAAGGTATTGGCCTGGTAAAGCACCTGAGTGGGCAGATGATGCTGATGAAGATGGGGATATTAAGATGACCAGAGCAGATGCCCTGGAGAAAGCTTTTCCTACTAGGGAAGATTCTGATGTTGTTAGGAAAGATGATCCTAGGTTACGCCGTTTGGCTGAGAGCAAGATTGATAATCGTGATGAAGTCAGAGCTGATCACCGTCGTATACGGCAAGCTGAGATTATTTCAACTGAAGAGGAGGAAACCCGTCGGCAAGAATGGGCTGATATGGAGGAACAAGATGAAGATGCATTGGAGGAAAAAAGAAGAAGAATTAAGGAGAAGTCGCGACTGAGAGAACTAGAAGATGAAGCTGCACTCCCACCTGAAGAAGAAGATGAGGAAGTAGAGGAAGAGGAGGAAGAGGAGTCTGAGTATGAGACCGATTCTGAAGAGGAAATGATGGGTATGGCCATGGTGAAGCCCATTTTTGTTCCAAAGGCTGAGAGGGAAACCATAGCTGAACGTGAACGTCTTGAGGCTGAAGAACAGGCTCTTGAGGAAAAGGCAATGAGGAAATTGGAGGAGAGGAAGGTGGAGACAAAGCAAATTTTGGTTGAGGAGATTCAGAAGGAGGAACTTATTCAGAAGAATCTGGAAATGGAAGCAAGTATTGCTGATGTGGATACTGATGATGAAGTCAATGAGGCAGAGGAGTATGAGGCTTGGAAGGTTAGGGAGATTGCAAGGATCAAGAGGGATCGGGAGGCCCGTGAGGCAATTTTTAAGGATAAGGAAGAGGCTGAGAGGTATAGAAACATGACAGAGGAAGAGAAGAGAGAGTGGGATCGGAAAAATCCGAAACAGGCTCCGGCATCAAAGCAGAAGTGGAACTTTATGCAAAAATATTACCATAAGGGTGCTTTCTTCCAGGATAACCCAGATGACCTTGCTGCCACTGCTCGAACATCTGATATTTATAAGCGTGATGTTTCTGCCCCAACTGGAGAAGATAAAATGGATAAATCCATATTACCTAAGGTCATGCAAGTCAAATACTTTGGCCGCAGTGGAAGAACCAAATGGACTCATCTTGTCAACGAAGATACAACTGATTGGAACAATCCGTAAGTTTACTTCTTCCAGAACTTTTTATAATTATTTCACGTGTCTATTATTTTCTCTTCTTTAAGCTTTATATCCTTAAGGCTTTGTTGTTGTTGTAGAGCTTATATCCTTGTGTTTCTATTTTTGCTCTAAGCTAATAAAGAAGTTTTTTTTGCTGTCCTTTCAAAAAAATTGTTCCCACATGTTGGGATCATAACTCCATATTACTGCAATTAGTTGAATAATTTGTAGCTGTCTGGGTATGAACATGATTGGTGCCTGGTTGCATATCTTATTTGAGTTTGGTATTTTGCACTTTGCTGGCACTGATATCTGAAATTTGTGTTTGACCAATTTTTACCTATGCACTATTATTTTGAGTAAGGTGTCTAAAGCTCCAACATGATGTTGTAAGTGTTCGTTGGTATTTTCTTGTGGATTGAACCTCTGACACCAGATGTGATGTTATTGTATAAATGTGTAACATTAAAGGGTTAGAACTACTGTAGATTAAAATCAGTTGCACTTTGTTTGTGGATACAACTGTTAATAGTGGCTTCATAAGAATTACATATCTCCTAGTTATTATTTTGTTTCAAGCTGGTTTTTTCCCCTATGAGGTTATATGGCTCTCGAAGAAGGTGTTTAATTTGGTATATAAAATTTGGATAGAGGAGCTTTTGCAGTTTCTAACATTTATTCCTGTTTTGATTGCAGGTGGACATACAACGATGCTCTTCGCGCAAAATACAACACAAAAATGGCTGGAATGAACACATCTATAGCTAGACCAAGAGGAAGCAAGAAGTTGAAGGATTGGGAAAGACCATAAATTACAAACAGGGGGCCATTCTTATTATATCATCTTGATGGCCTTTGAATTACTCGTTAATAATTGCTAGATTCATAGCAATTATTTCCTGTACAACTTGCGTGGATGTGCTGTTTGAAGTGGCATTTAGATGATGGACAATGCTAAATGGATAGAAAAAATGGGGATAGAATGGATAGAATGAGTTAAAATATCATAATTACCCTCCATAAAATAAAATTAGGTTTTCTTTTATTTATTTGTAGTCATGGGAACTTACAAATTAAAATAGTATTTAATGTACTAGTAGTATTGAATCATTAATAGAATATAAAAATAAAAAAAATAAAAATATTTCAAAAGGGCATTTTGGTAGGATTTTTTTTTCTATCCCTTCTATCCGGATAGCTTTTCCTTTAGATGATACTGTTAGATTAGCAATGTGTAAATCTTTTTGCCTACTTCATGTAGAAGCTGTGTCTGCACAAAGCACATAGCATCAGAAAGCAGTTCTTGTTTGAGACAAGGTATCCCCTTTTCCAATTATTTCCCCATAAAATAGACTTTCTTGGTCTTCCTGCTAGAGTTTTTAATAATGCCCTTGGTATTTACATTTTAAAATTAAATGTCAAATTGCCCTATCGACTCCTTTGATGTAGGAGCACGAGGTCGATTTTATATATAGAAGTTTGAAAAAATTATAACTCAGTTTGTATTAAGTGAAATTCAGGCTGTTTATATCTGTTTTTAGGAAAATTTATAAAACTAACCCAATAATATTGGGGAGGTTCATTTACATTTTGGATCTATTTCAACACATGCCACAAAACTATATGCTTACAATACTCTTAGTATATGTATATAACAACTAATAACACAACACAAAATCACAATTCAAGCTTCATTTTTTTTTTCTTATCTCCTTTCATTCAAGCTTCATCTCCAACATCACTTTCAAAAAACAATTCAAGCTTATTGTTGATTCTCAACATAATGTAAGCTTTTGTTCATTTAAATACATAATAATTAAATGCAATTGGTAAATATATGTAGTTGTAATTAGGTTGAAGTTAATTCTAAGTTAGTCGAATTGTGAAATAATTTAACCTAGTTTTCTTCACTTTGCATATTGTCAATTGCGAACTTCTTAGCCCGGTTGTCACACCCGACCCTAAATGACCTCAATCGGCATCGGACGTGAAATAGAAAGATCACAATCAACACTTAGGAGTCTCCAACCTCGCCTAATCGGTCGATAACCTTCTCTATATCTTGTACTTTATCACCTAAAAACAGTAAAACATTTAAAAACGTGAGACAAAAATCTCAGTAAGAAACTATCCGCTATAAAAACCAACTTTACTTAACATAGCTACATATATACCTTTAGAAAAAGATTTAATCAAAACATTATTAAATATACTCAAAACCAAAGTTCATAATATAGTCAAAGTAATAAACCAAAAACCAAAAATATATAATTTTGTATCGACTCTTGAGTTCAAAACCTTATTAAATAGTATAATCAAATAAGCGTTTTATCAAACCCAAATCGTAATCAATAAAACGTAAAACCTTATACCAAAATCAATCATAACGGAAAACATAATCCAAATGAACTTAAAACATTGTATCCATCCTCGAGTTTCTCCCCTTAAGTATCAATCCATAGCCACATATATAGTCGAGACGTCTCTTAACATTGCCTATCCCATATGGTCTTACCCGACACTTCTTTGCCATACCCAATAGGTCTTTTAAACTGTGTACACAGGCCATGTCCCTCACTGAACATGGTCTTCAAATATGGAACCACCGATCCGGATAGCTCTCGATGGATATAAAATCATAAAATCATAAAATCATAACGTGCTCAAATATTCTTTCACAATCAAATTCCAAACTATTTCATAACCAAAAATCATTTGGCTTCAATTAGCACTTTTGTATGATAAAAATCATATTTGGACTTCAATCCAAAATAAGAACAATAATAACCGCAACAGATTTCTCAATCCAAAAACAATTCGTAAGAAATCATCAAATTCATTTTGTTCAATATAGATTTATATTGAAACCAAAAACATATATGTATATATGCAAATCAACCAAATTAAGCCTTAAATCAACATAATCGAGTAAAATCTGAAATTCACATAGAAGCATAAGCAATAGCTTCATTTGAACCGTAATTTCACAATAAAAAGCAAAATCAGGAAAAACCCCAATTTGAAATTCCTGCATAACCCTAAAATATCAATTTCTGAAACTTCTTTGATTATATATATATATATCTGTATACATAAAACTCAAAATATAGTTGATAGTTACTTACCTTGGCTATTAATTGAAAACCACAAACCCGTTCAATTCTCCTCTAAATTCTGTCTAAGCCATTTCCCTCCAACCATTGCCGAAACTCAAAAACTCTTCGGCTTATGCATAAAGATGCTATGTTTCCAATTTTGAGTGATTCCGACGGTCGAATCTCCGTAAATCAAAGAAACGGTGGAGAAACGATGAAGAACGGATAATGATGAAAGAAGAAAAAGGAAAAGAAAAAGAATGAGAAAAGAAAAGTAATGAATGTGATCATCTCTGGAACATTTCGCATATACTTATTCAAATTCGGTAAATATTTCGTTTGGTCCTCCATCTTTATATCATCTTTAAAAATCATTCTAAACTTTTAATTTACACATAAAACCATCGAATTAACCCCAAACTTTTCCTATAACACCAAATTAATATCACACGCCTAATAATTATAATATATACTAATATTAAAATATAAATTCTAGAAATTTAGTCACGGACGTGACACCGGTTGAGAACTAACTTTTAATATTATTATTATTATTAAGCAATTTGAATACATTGCAAAATAGTTGATAAAATTGCAATTCGCATTTTAGGAATTGCGGAATTCTAATCACACTTGTGAATTATCCATTGTGGTTTAGTTGCATTGCAATTGCTAGCTGAGTTTGTCAAAATGCGAAGTTAATTCAACCAAGTTTTCTTCACACTTTGTATATCGCTAATTATAAAGCTCTTAGCCCAATTGCAAACTAACTTTTAACATTACTATTTTCGCAATTTGAATAAATTGTGAACTGTTCTATCCATTCCATTTTATAAGTCATTCTATAAAGGCCTAATACACAAATAACCCCTGAACTTGTCCAAATGTTGCAACTGCCCCCTTCAACTTTCCAAAATATAAATCGTTCTAGTTTTCTAAGAATTTTTAGTTTAGTTTTTCACTTAAAGCATTAAATTTTTGTTTTGGTCCATGTGTTTTTGAACATTCAAGGCTTATTCTCCAACCATTACATGAGAGAGCTTTTTTTTAAGTTAACAAATGTAACTTCATTAATTTGATTATATTAATTGTATTTCTTAATTTGTGTGAAACTCCCTAGAATGACATATATAATGGAATGAAGGGAGTAGTTGATAAAATTGTGGTTTAGTTATTTCGGCAATTGCCAAAATGTGTGTGAGTTTGCCAAAATGGGAAGTTAATTTAAAAGTATTTTGTGTTTGTTTAATATGATATATTCTTATAGGAATTTGATAAAGAATTTTGCTTATTTCAGTAGAAGTATGTCCATAGAGTTTGTTATTTGGTTGATCTCGTGGAATCGGCAATGGAAAAAGTTACAAATACCATGATATACGTGGGTGGTGAATCGAAGTTGCTATGGGTTTCAACAAAAATCAAGTTGGAGAGGTTAAAAGAGAGAATTTATACTTTTGTAGGTGTTGATCCAATCTCGTTTGTCTTACGAATGTCCATGCAAGCAAAAGACATCCCAAATAAAGCTCTTGGCAAAGTAGTATCTATTGTTAATCGCAATGGTGTATGATGCTTCCTAGATTATTGTTTGAAGAATCCGACCTATGTGATCCCACTATATATTGAATTGATACTGCGAACAGTAGATGCACAAATACCGTGAGTTTGTAAGGAAGAGAATGTTGAGACGAGTAAGCCTTTCCAAGACATACATGTCCAAATCTTGTGGCAGATCAATCAAGTTGTGATCCATTTGTTGATGGAATGACACATGAAGATTATGTGGTAATTGTAACCTCGATCATGATGATGCTGAAGATACATTTGTCCCTGAAACACAACCGATTGATAAAGATGTTCCCGAAACAAATACACGAGTTGACCATGTCCCATCAAGTATCTATGAGACAGAAAATTGAGGCCTGATTCATTTCGGTGGCTGTCAGTGGTTCATAATGCACCTGTGATTTCTATTGTATATAATGCATCAACATGGGTGACCGGTTTAAAGGTGTATGATATATTCTTAAACAAACAAGAATTGCAAGATGCACTTGGGTGACATGTTGGGGTTTAGTGTCCTATAGACAATTGTTCTAGGATACAAACTTAATGTAAATGAAGTGTTCTTTATATCATTTGTTTTAATGAGATATGTTTTCATAACTATATAAAGGCAATCCCTTTTAAGAACTAAATAAAGTCTAATAAAAGGAAATCCATAAGTTTGTTTAAAGTGATTATAAAGTGTTCATACAAGCATGAAGTGAGACGAAACTTTATAATAAACTAATAAACTTAAAACCACCCCAAGTCAAGTAATATGTTTAGGATTGACATATCACTGCTGAGACTTGCATGTAACAATGTCTTCTGTCGAGACAGAAAGCTGATCTCACAAGCTTCATATATACAGATATCTGGACAGTTACGTGGATCCAATGAAAAGGAGTTCATTAGGATTGGGGACCCGACTTGAGATAACAGGATGGGTAGATTCATCCTTGTCACCTGTTCATCTCATTGGTATTAATAGGTATAAGTAATCCTCAGATTCAAAGGAATGTTAATTAGTAATTCTGGATTACGGAATGTGACGCTTTGATCCTATTGTAACACGATCCATAACAGAGATGACTCTGGGGTGTGAACGGCAGACGTTGGGTATCACAGGAAGTAATTGTAGGATAGTTATACATTGGATTGAGCATTTATCACTCCCGATAAATGGGAGATACATCCATGGATCGCTTGTGGAAGACTTGACTCTAAATCCTTGCAAGGTGATAGCTTAAGACTTGAAATACAGATTTCACTTAACCTATCTAATTGGAGTTGACTCGGCCTGTACAAGTAAAACGAACGTCTCACTATATGTGACTTGACATTATCCATAGTCATAAGATTCAGTTCAAGGATGTAGTTGATAAAGGATCGAATTATACTGTAACTAATATGGAAAGGTCAACGACAGAATCAACTTGTCTTCTTATAGCTCTGGGGGAATGTTTCGGATTTGCCAATCACATTTTGCGTATTCATTCCGTTATGCAAAGATTAAATATAATTCTTTGAAAATTAATTTAATAGTTGCATACGGCTAGAAGCAATAAGAACCTAATGGGTCACACATAAGACTTGGAACCCAAAAGAGAAACGGATGTTAATTAATTGATGGAAGCCCAACTGAGCCCGCTAAGGCCCAGTACATGGGGTGGGGCGATTTTCATGTATGAAAATACATGAATGATTTAATTTGATTTTAACAATTCTAATTAGATTATGATTGTGAATTAAATTAATTAAAGGATAAATAAGTTAGGAGTTTTAATTAGATTAAATTGCTCCCATTATTATCCTATAAGGTTACTATTATTATCTTTATATTTAAGATATAATTATAGATAATAAATAAGAATTATATTCTGAATTAAATTCTTATCCAGTAACCTAATTCTATCTAACTAGGGTTTAGATACAAGAGAATATAAATACCCCCTATATGTGAATTTTCGAAATACACAAAGCAACCGGGAGAGAGAATTTCGACCCACACCATAAGGACGAGATTATCCACCGTTTCCTTCCGTTCAATTGATTACATCTCTTTTCTCTTTATCCTTGATCTTGTGTTGATTAATTAGAGACAATCTACTTTGGTTGTTATATACGGTTGAATTCTAACTTGATCTTCAATTGTTTGTTTTGTGCTTGGGAACTCGAAGTAAGAGTTGTGGGCACTTCGTTTGCAACGGTAGATAGAACTTCTAAAAGGTATTTCTTTCTATCCCTCTTTATATGAAATAACGATTAACGGATCTTGGGTTAATGGAAATAGGTTAAATTTTTTATATTTCCGCTGTCAAACGTTAGCCTATTTTCCTTCAGTGGTATCAGAGACTGCGTTAAATCCGTTATTTCATATATGAAAATTTAGAAGTTTTTCAATCAGGTTGAATAAATATTTATAGTTAGGTTAATTAACAAAACTGTTTTGATTAATTAGTTCTAAAGATAAATAAGTTTTAATTAATTGTTAATTAAAATACTTTATGCATATGTTCCTAATTATTTCGGTTGATAATCATTATAACAAAATCTATTAGTTTTATAGTTAGATTGATAAAAGTTAATTTTATTGATTCTAAAGATAAAACGGAAAATCTATAATAGATTTTCTTATTTTCTGAAAATCGTTTTGAAACCATTTTAAAACTGATATATATATATATATATATATATATATATATATATATATATATATATATATATATATAATTTTAAAAAAAAAATTGGACAGCAGCTCGGGTCGCGCCTCACGGCGCAACCCGGTTGCTGTCGCACGGTTGCTGCCTCGCGGCAGCAACCGCGCAGCGGCGGGCCAAACGCGTTAGGGCTGCTGCCAAACGGCAGCAGCCGCGTCCTCGGGCCCGGCCCGAGACCCACTTATTTTAAAATCAGTTTTTAAATATATTTGTATATGTATATATATGTTTCAGAAATTAATAGTTTTATGTTTTGATTATTGAATGAAAAGTTTATTTAAACGTTTGTTTTACCTATCTGTAAATCAAAAGTATTAAATGAATTGAAATCAAAATAATTGGGACATACATAATTAAAGTTTTGTATAGTTGTATTAATCTAAAAGGTTAATATAGAAGATACGAAACTGTTAGAAGTAAAATTGGATGAAAGTTAATTTGATGTGTTAATGTGATTAACCTAAATATTATATAAAGTATTTATGTAATCAACCAATTAAATTTATTTAATTGAGTCTATGCATGTTTGGAGTTGTGGACATATTTGGACCCTCTTTTAGTCTTTTGGTATTTTTGAAATAGGGCCTGCGAGTCCTGCCTTTCTACTATCTATTGTAATTTCTCCTCTCATCTAATTCTCTTCAATTTAATTGAAGTTTTCTTTAGTAGAATAGAAATTAATATGTAATTTCAAGGCGCCATGGAGAAGACAGAGGACCTAAAGAGAAATATGTAATAGTTAGTATTTCCATAGGTTTGGCCTTTTATTCCATCTCTGGCTCGACGGAGTAATTTAGATGATATGTCCATAACGCCAATGTATGTGTCTGATGTATGCTAAAGCAAATCAAGACTAAGTTAGATTATGAGACTTAAAATAAAAATCCCTCACTAATTAAAAGTTAAGTAAATAAGCAAGTTATTAAATCGGTTGCCCCTCCCTAATATTATAATTCAGCCGGCAGTACTGGGGGCCTTTGGGTTGTTGAGTAAACTCAAGCTCGGGGTCTTATGGTAACACCTGAATTATCGAAAATCATCTTTCATGAATATGGGGTAATACTTAAATTAGATTATGATAATTGGATGAGCAAACTCATGTTGTCATAAACTAATGGGCAATATGGTTGGGATTAATATGAATAGCATATTAGTTACTAATGTGGTTAGTAACCCAATAACCTAGGAATCACATCAAAGATGTGATTGATTACATGAATCTACCTAACAAATGAGACTAGCTTGTTGAGCAAACTCAAGGTGAAATCTCAGGAGTTAGGATCCTAGCTCACTAAAGGATTTGCGAAATTCTTCGAATTAATATGGAGGGCTATTAATTTGGCAAAATAGTGGGAGCAATTTAAAATAAACAAAAGGCCTATAATTTTAGATTGATGTATTTTAAAGCAAATGAATAACGTACGTTTACTCTTTCTCACTCTCAGGTTATATTAAAACACTCTTAAAATCATGACTAACACCAATCTGCAAAATATACTTACTGATAACAAGTTGAACGGTTCAAACTTCACCGACTGGTATCGCAACCTCAAAATCGTTTTGAAGTTCGAGAAGAAAGGGTATGTACTTGATACACCGATACCCCCTTACCCGGCGGATGGTGCTCCCTACCAAGAATTTTATGCTTACTTGAAGCATAAGGCTGATGACGATCATACGGGAGACATCATACTTGCATCAATGACACCGGAATTGAAAAGGCAACATGTAGAAATGGATGCCTATTCTATGGTCGCGCACCTGAAAGAGTTGTTTGTGAATCAAACTCGGTGCGAACGCTACGAGATAACAAAGCAGTTATATAGATGCAAGATGCAGGTGGGCACATCTGTAATGGCACATTGTGTCAAGATGATTAGCCTTATCACCAAGTTTTCTAGTATTGGAGATGCGATGGATCATGAACTAAGTGTAAACTTACTGCTTCAGTCCCTCCCCAAGAGTTACTCACAGTTCATCATGAACTACCAAATGAGTGGCTTGCAAACCTCTCTTGAAGAGCTTGCAAATATGCTCGAGACAGTCGAGCCCAATATGAAAGAAAACGAGGGGATACCGGCCCTTGCTATTGAAGGATCAAAGAAGAGGAAAGGGAAATCTCCCAATCCAAACCATCCTAATAAAGGCAAGGGGGCCATGCTCATCGAAACAAAGGGAAAGGAAGTGAAGAAGCCCAAAGGAGAGTGCCACTTTTGTGGTGAAGAAGGGCATTGGAAAAGAAACTGTTTGGTGTACCTAGCTACCCTCAAAAAGGAAGAAGCCGGGACTTCAACATCTGGTATGTTTTATATTGAAATAAATACAATTTCACAGTCTGAATCTTGGGTATTAGATACCAGATGTGGATCTTATATTTGTATGAACATTCAGGGACTCGAACGGACTAAGGAATTGAAGAAAGGAAGCATAAACTTGCGAGTAGGAAATGGAGCAAGAGTTGCCGCCCTCGCCATTGGAGATTATGCTTTGAGCTTGCCTTCTGGGCTTGTAATAGAATTAGGGAACTGTTTGTATGTTCCAGAAATGTCTCGTAACATTATTTCTATTAGCCGTCTTATTGACGACGGTTTTCATATTTCAATAAAAGACAAACATTGCGATTTTTATAGAGATGAGATTTTCTATTTTTCAGGAATATCACAAAATGGGATTTATGTGCTAGATGACAAAATTTCTGTTTTCGCAATTGATACCAAAAGACATAAGCTAGATAATTCAACTTACTTGTGGCATTGTCGTTTAGGCCATATAAACAAAAGATGCATGCTTAAGCTACATCAAGATGGGCTTATAAAATTCAATTGATCCTGAATCATTGGAAACATGCGAAGCATGTTTAAAAGGTAAAATGACAAAGACACCCTTTAGCAATAAAGGTGAGCGTGTATCAGACACTCTAGGATTAATACATTCCGATGTATGTGGTCCTATGTCAGTCCAAGCAAGAGGAGGATTCAGATACTTCATAAGCTTCATAGACGACCATACCCGATATGGTTATATCTACTTGATGAAGCACAAGTCCGAAGCCTTTGAGAAATTCAAATGCTTCAAGAATGAAGTAGAAAATCAATTAGGAAAGAAAATAAAGATACTTCGATCCGATCGAGGTGGCGAATATCTTTCAGATGATTTTCTGAATTATCTAAATGAATGTGGGATATGCTCACAATGGACACCTCCCTATACACCACAACACAATGGTGTATCCGAGAGGAGGAACCGTACCTTAATAGATATGGTACGATCCATGATGAGCATAGCATTACTTCCAAAGACATTATGGGGCTATGCCTTAGAAACTGCCCTCTTCACCTTAAATCGAGTACCAACTAAATCCGCTAGTTCCACACCATATGAATTGTTCGTTGGTAGGAAACCCACATTCTCATTCATGAGAGTATGGGGTTGTTCAGCATTTGTCAAATGCATAGCGTCAGACAAACTAGATTCTAAATCTGATAAGTGTTTCTTCATTGGATACCCTAAGGAAACTGTCTGGTATTACTTCTATCACCCAGATGATCAGAAAGTAATAGTATCCAAGCACGCAACCTTCTTGGAGAAAGAGTTTCTCAAAGAAACAGAAAAGGGAAGCATGATTGAACTTGATGAAGTTCAAGAACAAGAAACACCGACTGAAACAACAGAGGCGGTTGAGGAACCTGAAGCAGTCCTATTAGATGAGACTCAAGTGCCACCCATTCGTAGATCACAAAGAGTTCGTGAACTCCCAATTAGATATGGTTTTCTAGTGGGAGATGATGATGAGGTTCCCGTGTTAGACGATGAACCCGAAAACTACGAAGAGGCTCTTAACAGTCCAGATTCTAAAGCATGGCTCAAAGCCATAGATTCTGAGATGGATTCCATGTACACCAACCAAGTGTGGACTTTGGTTGATCCACTCGAAGGGATAAAACCCATTGGGTGCAGGTGGATCTTCAAAAAGAAGACTGACATGGATGGAAAGGTTAGCACCTACAAAGCTAGGTTAGTAGCGAAAGGATATCGTCAGAAACAAGGAATTGATTATGACGAAACTTTCTCTCCTGTGGCTATGTCCAAATCAATCAGAATAATGCTCGCTATTTCCGCTCACTACGATTACGAGATTTGGCAAATGGATGTGAAAACAGCTTTCCTAAACGGAAACCTGCTTGAGGATGTATATATGATGCAACATGAAGGTTTCACATCAAAGGATGCAAAAAAGGTTTGCAAACTTCAGAGATCCATTTATGGACTCAAGCAAGCATCAAGAAGCTGGAACAAGCGTTTTGACGAAACCATAAAACAATTTGGTTTCGAACAAAATTGCGAAGAAGCTTGCATTTACAAGAAAGCAAGTGGGAGCTCAGTAGCATTTCTGATATTATATGTGGACGATATATTATTAATGGGAAATGACATAGCTCTACTACAGTCGGTAAAAGTATGGTTATCTGGTAACTTCTCCATGAAAGACCTTGGTGAAGCAGCTTATATACTTGGTATAAAGATCTACAGAGATAGATCAAGAAGACTGCTTGGTCTTTCACAAGCTACATACATCGAAAAGGTGCTAAAGCGGTTTAGCATGCTTGAATCGAAACGAGGTAACTTACCCATGATACATGGAGTAAAGTTAAACAATCATCAATGTCCTAAAACCGAAGATGATAGCGCATGGCTGTAGTCCCGTACGCCAGCGCAATCGGTTCGATTATGTATGCTATGCTTTGCACTAGACCTGACGTAGCGTTCGCGTTAAGTATAACGAGTCGTTACCAAGGTAATCCGGGAGACGAGCACTGGAATGCCTTCAAGAACATTCTTAAGTACTTGAGAAGGACTAAAGACATGTTCCTAGTGTACGGAGAAGGGGATCTGAAAATAGAAGGATTTTCAGATGCCAGTCATCTCACAGATGAGAACGATTTTAAATCCCAATCAGGATACCTGTTTATCTTGAATGGGGGCGCGGTCAGATGGAAGAGTTCCAAGTAAGGAAGCGTAGCTTTCTCTACGACCAAGTCAGAGTATATCGCTGCTGCGGAAGCAGTAAAGGAAGCGGTTTGGATTAAAAAGTTCATTACTGAACTTGGTGTGGTGCCTGACATTGTAAATCCCATTACACTGTACTGTGATAACAATGGAGCCATTGCGCAAGCAAAGGAACCACGGTCTCATAATGCATCCAAGCATTACCTGAAGCGATACCACATTGTAAGAGAAATTGTGGCAAGAGGAGATGTGAGAATAGAAAGAGTACCTACTGAGGACAACGTTGTAGATCCGTTGACAAAGCCCTTAACCCAGAAAGTACATGATCGTCATCTAACTTCTACTGGGATAAGTTGTAGAAACAATTGGCTTTAGTCCAAGTGGGAGTATGTTGGGGTTTAGTGTTCTATAGACAATTGTTCTAGGATACAAACTTAATGTAAATGAAGTGTTCTTTATATCATTTGTTTTAATGAGATATGTTTTCATAACTATATAAAGGCAATCCCTTTTAAGAACTAAATAAAGTCTAATAAAAGGAAATCCATAAGTTTGTTTAAAGTGATTATAAAGTGTTCATACAAGCATGAAGTGAGACGAAAATTTATAATAAACTAATAAACTTAAAACCACCCCAAGTCAAGTAATATGTTTAGGATTGACATATCACTGCTGAGACTTGCATGTAACAATGTCTTCTGTCGAGACAGAAAGCTGATCTCACAAGCTTCATATATACATATATCTGGACAGTTACGTGGATCCAATGAAAAGGAGTTCATTAGGATTGGGGACCCAACTTGAGATAACAGGATGGGTAGATTCATCATTGTCACATGTTCATCTCATTGGTATTAATATGTATAAGTAATCCTCAGACTCAAAGGAATGTTAATTAGTAAATCTGGATTACGGAATGTGACGCTTTGATCCTGTTGTAACACGATCCATAACAGAGATGACTCTGGGGTGTGAACGGCAGACGTTGGGTATCACATGAAGTAATTGCAGGATAGTTATACATTGGATTGAGCATTTATCACTCCCGATAAATGGGAGATACATCCATGGATCGCTTGTGGAAGACTTGACTCTAAATCCTTGCAAGGTGATAGCTTAAGACTTGAAATACAGATTTCACTTAACCTATCTAATTGGAGTTGACTCGGCCTGTACAAGTAAAACGAACGTCTCACTATATGTGACTTAACATTATCCATAGTCATAAGATTCAGTTCAAGGATGTAGTTGATAAAGGATCGAATTATACTGTAACTAATACGGAAAGGTCAACGACAGAATCAACCTGTCTTCTTATAGCTCTGGGGAATGTTTCGGATTTGCCAATCACATTTTGCGTACTCATTCCGTTATGCAAAGATTAAATATAATTCTTTGAAAATTAATTTAATAGTTGCATACGGCTAGAAGCAATAAGAACCTAATGGGTCACACATAAGACTTGGAACCCAAAAGAGAAACGGATGTTAATTAATTGATGGAAGCCCAACTGAGCCCGCTAAGGCCCAGTACATGGGGTGGGGCGATTTTCATGTATGAAAATACATGAATGATTTAATTTGATTTTAACAATTCTAATTAGATTATGATTGTGAATTAAATTAATTAAAGGATAAATAAGTTAGGAGTTTTAATTAGATTAAATTCCTCCCATTATTATCCTATAAGGTTACTATTATTATCTTTATATTTAAGATATAATTATAGATAATAAATAAGAATTATATTCCAAATTAAATTCTTATTCAGTAACCTAATTCTATCTAACTAAGGTTTAGATACAAGAGAATATAAATACCCCCCTATATGTGAATTTTCGAAATACACAGAGCAACCGAGAGAGAGAATTTCGACCCACACCATAAGGACGAGCTTATCTACCGTTTCCTTCCGTTCAATTGATTACATCTCTTTTCTCTTTATCCTTGATCTTGTGTTGATTAATTAGAGACAATCTACTTTGGTTGTTATATACGGTTGAATTATAACTTGATCTTCAATTGTTTGTTTTGTGCTTGGGAACTCGAAGTAAGAGTTGTGGGCACTTCGTTTGCAACGGTAGATAGAACTTCTAAAAGGTATTTCTTTCTATCCCTCTTTATATGAAATAACGATTAACGGATCTTGGGTTAATGGAAATAGGTTAAAAATTTTATATTTCAGCTGCCAAACGTTAGCCTATTTTCCTTCATGACATGCAATTGAAGAGAAGTATGAATGGAAGGACTACAAACCTAGCAAATCTTTGCTTGAAGTTAAATGTACACATGATATATGTAAGTAGTAGGCTAGAAGTCTTGTGATATAGAATTTCAAGATGTTCAGACTTCGAAGAATGGATATGGTAGACCAACATACTTGTCCTAGAGATAACATATTACCACATCACAAGCAATCGATTTGCAGGCACACTACTAACAAATAAGTTTGACCAGGATGATAGAGTTTATCAACCAAGTGACATTATTTTCAATTTTGAGAAAGATCGCATAATTAACATCTCTTACATGCAAGCTTGAAGAGCAATGAGTTGGTTGTTAGCTCAATGTGGTACACCAGAAGAGCCATACATGTTATTGGACTATTGTGAGACATTGCAGAGTACTAATCCATGTACATTTACCCATATTGAAACTGATGATGATGATGATGATCACTTTAAATACTTCTTCAAATGGGTCCTTCACTTAGAACTTTTAAAGAACATACTTGACTTGTTATATGTGTTGAGGGAGTTTTTTTAAAAGGTAAATTTTCCAGTACATTGTACATTGCGGTTTGCAAGGATGGTAATTATCAAATTTATCTCATTGCTTTTGGGATTGTATCGAATAAAAGTAAGGAAGCATGATCCTAATTTATGACCAAGCTAAGAGAATGTATTGGTGATGTTAAATTTTTTGCCATAATATCAGACGGACACGAGCAATTAATTATGTATTGAATTTGATGTTTCCAAATGCGATACATGAATGTTGTTGTCAACATTTGAAAATGAATGTGAATACCAAATACTGGTCTATTAAGAAGATAACAAAGCAGTATTGGTGAGCTGTTAAAGCTTATCACATCTCTGATTTTGAAAAGGCATTTCCGAAACTTTGAGAAATACATGCCCCATCTGTTGCATATTTAAAGGAAGTCGGAATTGAAAAATGGTCATGTGCACACTTTTCTACTCATCAGTACAACATCATGACCACAAATGTAACCGAATCATTCAATGCAGTCATGGTTGATGATAGACTTTTATGCATCGCAATGTTGGTGGAGTACATAAGAGCAACCGCTCAAAAATGGTTTTACGAGAGATGTAATGCATCAGGTTATAAATCTAACCATGTTTGTAAAATTTGTTCAATTTACCTCATCTTTTAACATAATATATTTGGTTTTGAGGAAAATGAAAATCTCATTTGACATAATAGGCTGAAGTAATGATGATAAGGCAAGTACACTAAGTAGTTACTTATTCATTTCGAGGAATTAACAATCACACATTTGAGGTCCACGATCAGAATAAGGGGAAAATTGTCGATTTAGAAGCAAGAACATGCACATGTAGGAAATGACAACTATTTGGGTTTCCATGTAGACACGTATGTAGAGTTGCTTTTGAGTTTCAGTTAACTAATGTATATCGGTGGGTAGATAGTTGCTACAAAAATGAAATACTTAAATTGGCTTACACCGAGTCTATATATCCAGTTGGCCACCAGTCAGAATGGAAGACCATGAGAACCCCATAAAAGTTCTCCCCCTGTAAATGGAAGACCATCTCCCGGTCAATCGAGAAGTCAAAATAAAAGACCATCACTAGGTGAAGATGTAGTTCCCAGAAGATGTAGCAGGTGTGGACTTGCTGGGCATAACCAAATACATCATGACCTCCAAGTGAAATCCCAAGTTCTTCGAACTCTAAGGCGTCAAGTCGTGGATTAAATGTATAATTTCACTCAATTTCATTCAATTTTCACTCAAGTGCATAATGTAATATGGATTAAATGTATAATTTTATTCAAATTCATTCTTCACTCAATTTCACTCAACTGCATAATGTAATATGGATTAAATGTATAATTTATTTAATTTCATTCAACTTCACTTAATTTCAATTTCACTCAAGTGGGAGATACATTATCAATGTCATATGGAAGATTATTTCACATTTTATATAATTTGCGACCCAATGATAAAATTATGATTCACATTTAACAATTGTGAACCTCATTTGCGAAGTAACTCTATGGTTTAGTGCTTCGCATTTACCATAATATAAATTGACTTATTTTGCATTTTATATAAACTGCGACCTAGTATGTAAAATTGCGATTCGCAATACCTCAAATATGAATTGACTCTGCCAAAATGCAAAGATTGTGTGCAGTTTAAGTCAAAATGAATTCAATTTGACTAAATTTCGCTCAATTTAATAATGTAATATGGATTAAATGTATAAAAAACAATGCAATGTCATAATATTATATACATTATAATAAATAAAAAATGTACATATAATGTGAGTAATCTAAAAGGGTCTCATGAAACAGCTCAATAGCTATACAAGACCTAAAATAAATACCATCGGCTTCGGTGAAGTCAAACTAACGATCTTCGGATAAATAAAGTGCAAAAAATACAGGTGAAGAATCCATATCATTAGACTCTGACTCTTGTTGTGGAACTCTAGATACCCTAGTCCATTACAAGGTGGGAATAGTATGTGCACCTGAGTCATCAAAGTATCTGGCTTGTTTCATAATTCTTGGAATGGAAACTAGGAAGGGCGTCAAGAAAGTTCCTAGCTTATCATTAGCATAATATGTGTGGAAACTATTGTAAATTCGGAGATGCATCCCACCAAATTGAGTTCCCCACATACTCAATGCTCATTATTGATGTTGAATGACATTAATACCCTACTAACCTCCCTCCATAGTCTCAAATAAGCTTCTAGCATAGATCCCTTGACTACATCAACATACATTGATCCATACTTGTATCCTAGAGCCATACACTTATCCCGACGGTACATATACTTTTGGCACAACCATCATGTTAACCCTGCATCAATCACCGTCTGAGCGATTGTCTTTTATATCATGTTGATGGTGCATCAACAAAAAAGGCATCGTTGTGTTGAGACACCCAAACAAAATATATAAACAATTATTCAAATTCTAGGCTTATTAATTAACTATCATTAAAAGTGAATACACACCTCTCCCTCAAGGCATTTAGGGCTAGTATCTAGATAGTGAACCATTTAACATTCGAATGCATAGCATTCCTTTCCCAACCCTAGTACTATTGTCGGCCTCAGCGGTTGCTTTTTCCACTCCATATATTTCGCCTTTAGCCACAAATCAATCGGATTACTTGGTCCTAATTAGACTTGGGCATGGGCCAGGCTGGGCCGGGCTCGGACCGGGCCTATCGGGCTTTTAGTAAAGCCTAATGAGCCCAAGCCCAGCCCAGCCCGCAGGTAATTTAATCGGGCTCGAGCTCGGGCCTGAGATATAAATCCCAAGCCCGCCTGTCTAAGCCCATCTGTATATTTAAAAAAAAATTAAATTTAAAATTAAAACATCCTAAAAAAATAGAGTAGCTTATATCCTAAAACATCGTAAAACATCCTAAAACAGAACATAGTTAAGCAATTAAAACAAATGTTTAGTCTAACAAATGTGCAACGTTTTTTTTTATGGAGGAGGAGATTAGGTTTAGTCTAACAAATATTTATATTTTTATATTTTTGTTTTATAAATTATAATTAATATTTATATAACATAATATAATAATAATAATAATATCAGCATATATTGTATCGGGCCGGCCCGAGGTAAAATATGTAAAGCCCAAGCCCGCCCAGTTTTTGACGGGCTTATACGGGCTTGGGCCGGACCGGGCCTGAATGCATTTTTATATGTCCAGGCCCGACTAAATGGGTCTGGGCCTGGGCGGGCTCACCGGCCCATGCCCAGGTCTAGTCTTAATACAATAGGAATGATATCCATTTTCTTCATCCTTTTTAGCCTCGTAGTATCATAAGGAGTGAAAGTGGATGAAATTTGTCGGCCTCGTTTCCTAATCCGACCTTATTCTTCTTTAACGGCCTTTTTATTTACACACAAATCGGTGATGGACATGTCAGGGCTAGATGATACGAGGAACGAAGTAGGGGATGCCCCTTTATCTAGTTCTACGCCACCCTCTCTTGTTTTAACCTATCAACAAGGTTACACCATATATTATTACAATTCAAATGATAAATAGAAACATCAATAAATATAAATGACACTATGTGTACCTCAACATTATCCGCTCCCGAATCCTGTAAGGTGTGCACCTTATTCTCTAATATCTTAACATGAAGCCTTAGGTCGGAATCCTGTAAGGTGCGCATGTCTCTCTCTTTTATGAAAACCTCTGAGCATATAGTTTGAAAAATCAAGTAGACAAATTCGCATCAATCTCCGCTAATTTCCCTTTCCACCACTCTTGATGCTTGAGTAACAATCTCTTGATCTCAGAAATCCCATCAGGCGATGCCCGAGGAGAATCATCACGGTCATTGGGGCTATTATCCCCGCCATCTTGCTAATTGGCCTCATCATCCTCTCCATTTCGCTCCTTGGCCTCATCATCCCCGTCAATAATAAAACCCATAAATAACTTGTCAAAATTAATCGTACGACTCTCGATATGGTTAAGGAGCAATTTGTACCAAGCAATCTTTGTCTCGACATCTTCCACAACAAGTATAGGTTGTGGAGTAGCAACATCCTATAAAACACTTATAGAGAGATAATTAATATGATTTCAAAATCGATTATGACTCAATTTAAATGGATATTTGCTCATCTTAATCATATCGTGCACCTGAGAAAGTGATGAGACTTTAGTAGTTTTCCATCTAAGCATGTGGGGGGGGGGGGGGGGGGGGGGGCACAATTTTGTTTCTTAACGTAGTATGTCTTGGTTGCCTTTCAAAGCTCAAATATCCAAATCTATACAAAAGAGACAAACATGTAAGTAAACTATATTTTTACAATTCTTATGTAAACAATATATATACAATTCATACCTCGAATACATGTGTTAACCCTCCTAGTTGATATTTAGAAGGGTCCTTCTTTTCTTTTGACTCAAACGCTTTATCGTCATTTGGAGATATCCCTTGTCATAGTATTGTGCATCTCATCCCAAGCCACCTCTCCCACAGAAACACATCAAATAGAGTTGGATAATCAGCGAACACGATCCAATCAGTATTCACCAACCTAGTTTTCTCGGTGGTGATCAAACAACTATGTAAAAAATACAACATTGCAACACTAACGGCAAAAATACAACATTGCAACACTAACAACTTCACTGCCATTCTTCTTGCTCTAATTGGTATATACGAACACATCAAATATGTTATGGTGAATTATGGGCTCTATTCCTTTGAAGTACTTGCTGGTTACTTCCTTTTTTCTTTAGCTTTTTTTATCCTCTTTCCCATCTCTTCCAAACCACGAATGCAAAATACGTTCCCCAAATCCTCTCAATAGGGAATGAGGATGTATGTTGCCACCACACTTTTCTGAATGAAGTGATAGGTCATTAAAGTGACTGATGACCAGCCAAGGGAGGGAGGAGCGATGTAAGGGTTTAGAGCAACTCTCAATAGGCGGAACGACAACTTCCTTTCGGGTAACCGTAAAAGAATGTGAGATGCCAAGGATAGGCACCTTGGATGGTGATTTGGACATCCGTAAATATGGCTGTTAATATGGGTCACAACACGATAACACGATTCGCATAACACGAAAATTAAACGAATTAGGGTTGAGATAAATGGATTTGGGTCATAAATGGGTCGACACGCCTAACCCGTAAAATAAACGGGTTGGGTCGCGGGTTGACTCGCGAATTCGTTGTAACCCGTATAATTTAGACTAGTCTATGGATCGTGTCAACCCAACCCGTGAACCCATATAACCCATATATCATGTAAATATAAAAAAGTTTTATGGATATTAAAGTAATTTTAATTTTTAACCCTAATATATATATATATATATATATATATATATATATATATATATAGATTAGTACTCAATTGTTGGAAGCTAAACAAAATAAACTCTCTTATCAATAAACAACTATAATTACAAAATTAATACTCAATTGTTTTGTTTATAGGAATAAGGAATAGCAAATTACAAAATTATCAAAGTCCCTACAATTATTCAAGTCTTCAAAAATGCAAATTCGTCAAGTTGACATCTAATTGACATCTTGACTAGAAATTGCAAATACAATTAAAAGAGATGGTTGGATGTTCTTTCAAGAGAGACAAGGCATGGGGAGAAAGAGGCTACATTTGACAAAATGAGCCTCAAAACCTGCAATTCATCTACATCCATGAAAATTAGAGATATGATTGTATTATTTTGAGAGGAAAAACTCTGTATTCTAAATCCAAAAATCTGTGTTTGGAGAGGAATCAGAAATTGAGAGAGCATATACTTCATATTCTTGTGATTAAAGAGCAGAATCTGGAATCTAAACATCTGAAACTTGAGGTTGGCAATAAAGTACACTTCCTTTCTCTATCTAATCTGTTTGAAGGTATTCATATAATATGTTTATTATGTTCTAATTTTTGCTCTAAACACATTTAATCTTCACTTTAAACATGTTTAGCCATTTGTATATTAACTAGCCATGAATATATTAATTACTAGTTCCTTCATATATAACTTTTCTTTAGATCTAACTAAAATACTAACCAGATATGAATTCATATTTTATTGTGTTGCAGTCGACGGGCAGATGTGAGTGCTTACATCATATTATATATAAATAAATATTGGTCTAATGTGCGGAATTTTAGACCATTATATGTTCTCTGCACATTAACGGTGGTGTCACGTCCGTGTCCAAATTTCTAGAATTTAGATGGGGTATGTGATTTTCTGAAAGTATGATGTGGGAGATAGAGTATTTCTGAAAGTATCACCGTGGACGGGTTTACTTCGGTTTGGCAAGAAAGGGAAGTTGAGTCCTAGATTCATTGGTCCATATGAAGTTGTGGAACGAGTTGGGCCAGTTGCATATCGATTACAATTGCCTCAGAATCTCTCTAATATACACGATGTATTCCATGTTTCAATGCTACGGAGGTATAGGAGTGATCCGAATCACATTATTCAAGAGCAGCCAATTGAATTGTCTGAAGACTTGTCCTATAAAGAAGAACCAGTAGCTATCCTAGCTAGAGAACAGAAAGTCCTCAGGAACAAAACCATACCACTTGTTAAAGTTATGTGGCACAGACACTCTCGTGAGGAAGCAACCTGGGAAAGAGAGGAGGATATGAGACAACAATATCCCCATTTATTCACCTAGACGGGTAAGTACAATTTCGTGGACGAAATTTCTTAAGGTGGGGAGGATTGTCACGTCCGTGTCCAAATTTCTAGAATTTATACCTAGATATTAATATATATTATTATTATGGGGTATGTGATTTTTATTTGGTGTTATAGGCAAAATTTGGAGTTAATTCGATGGGTTTAGGTGTAAATTAAAAGTTTAGGGTAATTATTAAAAGATTATATAAAGATGGAGGACCAAAAGGGATATTTGACAATTTTGGGATTATTTGGTGTTATAGGCAAAATTTGGAGTTAATTCGATGGGTTTATGTGTAAATTAAAAGTTTAGGGTAATTATTAAAAGATTATATAAAGATGGAGGACCAAAAGAGATATTTGATAAATTTGGGATATAAATCCCAAATTGTTCCAGACTCTCGACATCATCTCCTTTCCTTCCTTTTCTTCTCTGTTTCTTTTTCTTTTTCTCAAACCGTTCTTCGACCGTTTCTCCACCGTTTCTTTGATTTGCGGAGATTCGACCGTCCAAATCACTTGAAACTTAAACTATAGCATCCTTAGGCATAGATCTAAATCCTAATCGAAGAGTTTCTGAATTTCGGAAGTGTTTGGAGGGGAAACGTCTTAGACTGATTTAGCGGAGAATTGAACGGGTGTATTTTCTTCAATTCATAGCTCAGGTAAGTCACTATCAACTATATTTTGAGTTTTATGTATATAGATATATATATATATATATAATCAAAGAATTTCTAGAACTTGATATTTTAGGGTTATGCTGGAATTTTGTAAAATTGAGGTTTTTCACAATCTTGCGAAATTATAGTTCAAATGAACTATTGACTATGTTTAAATATGAATTACAGCTTTTACTAGGTTATATTGATTTGAGGTTTCGTTGGTTGATTAATTTTGGAATTTTATTTGATTAACGATTGATATTTTGGAGACTTGCACACTTGTGAACTTGATTATGATCAAGTGAAGTATATACATATATACATATATGTTTTTGGTTTCAATCTATATATATATGGAATTAAATGTTTGGTATCCATTGAGAGTAGTCCGGTATGGTGGATTTAATTTTAAAGACCATATTTAGTGAGAAATATGGCATGTGTACACAGTCTGAAGACCTATTGGGTATGGCAATGAAGTGTTGGGTAAGACCATATGGGATAGGCAATGTTAAGAGACGTCTCGTATATATTGTGAATTGTGATTTGAATTATAAGGGGATGAACTCAAGAATGGATACAAGATTATATATTTTTGGTTTTTGGTTTCATACCTTGATCCTATTATGAACTTTAGTTTGGAGTATATTTTACAAGGTGTTGATTAAATCCTTTATAAACGGATATATATGTAGTTATATTAAGTAAAGTTGATTTTTATAGCTGATAGTTTCTTATTGAGATTTTTGTCTCATGTTTTCCAAATGTTTTTAATGTTTTGTTTTAGGCGAAGAAGTGCAAGGTACCGAGAGGGGTACTCGATCCTAGGGCGAGGTTCGGTTACAGCTACGAGGTGCAAGTCGTCTCTAGGGTATTGCATCCATTTTGTTCATGTACATATATGTGGATAGTATACGGACACTTGAAGAACTTGTTTTTGGCAGTGTCCTTTTGTTTGGTTTGTACTGTCTACATGTAGATATATATATAATTAGCTGAAGTTGAGAATTTGTGGAATACTGTGATATGGGTTATGAGTAAGTCATAACTTGTCTATATAGGTGATGCTGGAAAATCAGATTCGTACTTGAATCTTGTGATGCATTTTTCGACCAGATATAGGCCGAGTCTGTCATGGAGTCCTAAATGAAAGTTCTTTATTATTATCTTACGTTTCCAGGGGTTTTTGAATCGTCTTAATCGGACTCCGTATGAAAAAGTTATGCTGGAAATGACATATGTTGGTCATTTGAGCTTAACATTAGAATTTGGTTTTTGCCTGATGTTTCTCCTTATTTGAGAGATACTGCTACTGGTTTATATAATAAGTCAGTGGTAATGTCTCACCGTCTTATCTGATCTTATTTTAGGTCGGGTTTGATATTTTGGTATCAGAGCATAGGTTTAATCCATATCCATAAGTGGATATATAGGTAATATAATGTGATTCTTTGTATTTCTTGTGTTGCACACATGACATTCATGCATAGCATATATCTACATATAATTATAATTGTGTCTTTATCATATAGATGCATCCGAGACGACCGCGTGGCCGACCGCCTCTAAATAGAGGTAGAGGTAGAGGTAGAGATGAGGAAAGAAGAGAGTTAGGATGGGATCTTGAGGGCATAGGGGATAGTGAAGCCTCTGATGCAAGAGTTCTACCCATTAACCAACCTCAAAGACAACAACAACCATTGCCTCCACGTCGACCTGTTAATCTTCAAGCTGAACAACCTGCACCATATGTGGCTCCACAAGCTGCAATGCCACAAGTAGTACAACTTGAACCCCGAGCTTTAGTTGAAGCTTTTGTTACCATGATGGAAACACGGGAAGCACATAGAAGGCCCAGTGAACTGATTGAGGATGCCAAAAATTGTGGGGCATTTGATTTCAAAGGTACCATTGACTCTGAGGAAGCTGATAATTGGTTAAAGGCTACAGAAAAAGCCTTTAGTACTATGCAGTTACGTGATGAGGATAAAGTCAGGGTTGTGTTTGGTTTATTACATGGACCAGCAGATGCATGGTTAACTCGAGTCAGGGGTTTGTATCCTGAAGGTTTGAATTGGGGAGTTTTCAAACGTGAATTCATGAGAGAATATCTGACTGAAACATTCCAGAAAGCGAAGAGAAATGAGTTCTTTAATTTGAAATAGGGGACTTTGGCTGTGAAAGAGTATGTGGACAAGTTTGATGATTTATATCGTTATGCTAGTCAGTGGTTTCCTACTGAGGAAGTGAAATGTGAGAGATTTAAGGATGGATTGAGTGCATTTTATCAGAATGCGCTGAGTTTATATGAGGGTGTACATTATCGTGGCTGGGTAGAGAAAGCATTACAGAAAGAAAAGTTAAAGGGGAAGTTAGAATCTGAGACCAGTCAGAAGCAGTCAGAGGAGTTTGGGAGATCAAAGTTTGTTAGAGGAGGACCATCTCAGTTTCGGGGTAGTCAGATACAAAGTCAGGCTTCAAGAGGAGCATTTGTGAATCGTAGTACTTTTCGAGCACCTGATACTTTTAGCCAAGCTTCACACAGTCCTTCAATTGCTAGTAGTGGTAATGTTTTAAAGTGTAGTCAGTGTGGGCAATTTCATTCAGGTGAATGCAGAAAGAGAACATTACAGTGTTTTCAGTGTGGCGGAAGTGGTCACATAAGGAGGGATTGTCCTTCAGGGAGGACAACTGAACCACGGAGACGAATTGTTTGTTATGAGTGTGGTGAGGAAGGACATATACGTACTCGTTGTCCTAAACGGAACAGAGCTGGAAGGGGTAGAGGATTACAGACTGACAGAGGAAGTAGAGGTAATTTGTTTGGGAGAGGAAATAATCAGGGTAATGGTAGAGGTAATAACATGGGAAGAGGAGCTGGTAATACTTCTCAAGGAGCTAGGAATCAGGGTAATCAGTCAGATAGAGTTGCAACTCAACCTCGAGCTTTTGCTATGACTCCACAAGAAGCTGTTGCATCTGCAGAAGTTATCACTGGTACGATTTCTTTATTTGGAAAAGATGCTTATCTGCTTATTGATCCTGGTGCTACACATTCTTTTGTGTCTCCATTATTTATGTCTGATATAATTTGGGAGTCAAAACTTATGCCAGAACGTTTAACTGTTAGCATGCCTATGGGAGAATCTTTAGTATGTACACATGTGTATCCTAATTGTGAAGTGAAGTTAGGAGAGTCTTTTATAGATGTGAATTTGATACCTTTGCTGGTGCAAACATTTGATGTCATCTTAGGCATGGATTCATTATCTAAGTATCAAGCAATGGTAGATTGTTCTAAAAAGAAAGTTAATCTAGTATTAGCTAGTGGAGAGGGATATGTGTTTCATGGTGAGAGAGGTGTACGTAGAAGTATAGTCACAGTTATGACAGCTATGAAAATGCTAAGGAAGGGATGTGATGCTTTCTTGGCATATGTGGTAGATAGTAATAAAGAATCTCCCAAATTGGAAGATGTGCCAATTGTGAATGAGTATCCAGATGTCTTTCCGGATGAAATACCAGGGTTACCACCAGTAAGAGAAGTAGAGTTTGCAATTGATTTGCAGCCTGGTACCGCTCCTATATCACTTGCACCGTATAGAATGGCACCAGCAGAAATGAAAGAATTGAAAGTGCAGTTGCAGGAGTTATTAGATAAGGGGTATATTCGACCTAGTGTATCACCATGGGGAGCTCCAATTTTGTTTGTAAAAAAGAAGGATGGTACAATGCGGTTATGCATTGATTATCGTCAACTGAACAAGGTTACTATTCGTAACAAGTATCCATTACCTAGAATTGACGATTTGTTTGATCAATTGCAAGGAGCAACCATATTTTCGAAAATTGACTTGAGAACTGGGTATCATCAATTGAAGGTCAGGGAAGAGGATGTTCAGAAAACAGCTTTTAGAACTCGATACGGGCATTATGAATTTTTGGTTATGCCATTTGGATTAACTAATGCACCTGCTGCTTTTATGGACCTTATGAATAGGATTTTTAAACGTTACTTAGATACATTTGTGATTGTGTTTATCGACGATATCCTTGTGTATTCTAAGGATAAGGAAAATCACAGTAAGCATTTGAGAACAGTTTTGCAGATTCTAAGGGAGAAACAATTGTATGCAAAATTTAGCAAATGTGAGTTTTGGCTTGATGAAATGATGTTTTTAGGTCATGTGGTATCAGCTAGGGGAATTTTAGTTGATCCTAAGAAAGTTGAAGCTGTAGTTAATTGGGAAGCACCGTCGAATGTACATGAAGTACGTAGTTTCCTAGGATTAGCGGGTTATTACAGAAGATTTGCGAAAGGATTCTCACTTATAGCTTGTCCGATGACACGATTACTGCGGAAGGGTGTTAAATTTGAATGGACACTTGAATGTCAAGAAAGTTTTGATATACTAAAGTCCAGACTTATCAGTGCTCCTGTGTTAACACTACCTATAGTGGGTGAAGGTTATACAGTGTACAGTGATGCATCAGGGCAAGGTCTTGGAATTGTATTGATGCAGAATGATAACGTTATTGCTTATGCGTCACGACAATTAAGGCCACACGAATTGAATTACCCGACACATGATCTTGAATTAGCTGCCGTGGTGTTTGCTTTAAAGATTTGGAGACATTATCTTTATGGTGAAAAGTGTCTAATTTTCACTGATCATAAAAGTCTGAAATAATAATGACACAGAAGGAATTGAATTTGAGGCAAAGGAGATGGATTGAGTTATTGAAAGACTATGACCTGACTATTGAATATCATCCTGGTAAAGCTAATGTTGTAGCTGATGCTTTGAGTCGCAAGAACGTTGGAAGTTTGAGTTATACACAATCAGTGAGAATGTCTTTATTGCTTGATATGAGAGCTTTGAATGTTGAACTGGTTTGTGGAGATGAGGCAGTATTATGTGCAATGCTGAAGGTGAGACCGATTCTTCGAGACAGAATTAAAGAAGCTCAAAATCAAGATGAATTTTTAGAACAAATCAGAAAAGACATTAGCGAGGGGAAGAAGATTGAATATAAAGTAACAGAAGATGGCATGTTAATGTTTGGAGACAGAATGTGTGTTCCGAATGTTCACGATATCAAGAAGGAGATATTAGAAGAAGCTCATGATTCGTCATATGCAATGCACCCTGGGAGTACTAAAATGTACAGAAATCTTCGAGAGCATTTCTGGTGGAAAGGAATGAAAAGGGAAATAGCTGAGTATGTGGGTAGATGTTTAAGTTGCCAACAAGTCAAAGCAGAACATCAACGACCTGCTGGTACTTTACAACCACTTCCTATTCCTGAATGGAAGTGGGAACATATTACAATGGATTTTGTCAGTGGATTACCTCGTACACAACATGGTAATGATTCTATATGGGTAATTGTGGATAGATTAACAAAATCATCCCACTTTCTTCCGATGAAAGTGACTTTTTCTTTAGAGAAGCTGGCACAGTTGTATATCAAGGAGATTGTTAGACTTCATGGTGTACCAGTTTCTATTGTTTCTGACAGGGATCCTCGCTTTACATCAAGGTTTTGGCCTAGTTTTCAGGATGCATTAGGCACAAGATTGAATTTCAGTACAGCTTTCCATCCACAGACTGACGGTCAGAGTGAGCGTACCATTCAAACTTTGGAAGATATGCTGAGAGCTAGCATTTTGAATTTTCAAAGTAGTTGGGATGTACATTTGCCTTTAATGGAATTTGCATATAATAACAGTTATCAATCTAGTATTGATATGGCACCTTATGAAGCCTTATATGGAAGAAGATGTAGAACTCCATTATGTTGGTCTAAAGTAGGCGAGAGACAGTTATTAGGGCCTGAGATAGTGCAGTTGACAACAGAAAATGTGCAAATCATACAACAAAAGTTAAAAGAAGCACAAGATAGACAAAAGAGTTATGCAGATTTGAAACGGAGACCAATTGAATATGATGTGGGAGATAGAGTATTTCTGAAAGTATCACCGTGGAAGGGTTTACTTCGGTTTGGCAAGAAAGGGAAGTTGAGTCCTAGATTCATTGGTCCATATGAAGTTGTGGAACGAGTTGGGCCAGTTGCATATCGATTACAATTGCCTCAGAATCTCTCTAATATACATGATGTATTCCATGTTTCAATGCTACGGAGGTATAGGAGTGATCCGAATCACATTATTCAAGAGCAGCCAATTGAATTGTCTGAAGACTTGTCCTATAAAGAAGAACCAGTAGCTATCCTAGCTAGAGAACAGAAAGTCCTCAGGAACAAAACCATACCACTTGTTAAAGTTATGTGGCACAGACACTCTCGTGAGGAAGCAACCTGGGAAAGAGAGGAGGATATGAGACAACAATATCCCCATTTATTCACCTAGACGGGTAAGTACAATTTCGTGGACGAAATTTCTTAAGGTGGGGAGGATTGTCACGTCCGTGTCCAAATTTCTAGAATTTATACCTAGATATTAATATATATTATTATTATGGGGTATGTGATTTTTATTTGGTGTTATAGGCAAAATTTGGAGTTAATTCGATGGGTTTAGGTGTAAATTAAAAGTTTAGGGTAATTATTAAAAGATTATATAAAGATGGAGGACCAAAAGGGATATTTGACAAATTTGGGATATAAATCCCAAATTGTTCCAGACTCTCGACATCATCTCCTTTCCTTCCTTTTCTTCTCTGTTTCTTTTTCTTTTTCTCAACCGTTCTTCGACCGTTTCTCCACCGTTTCTTTGATTTGCGGAGATTCGACCGTCCAAATCACTTGAAACTTAAACTATAGCATCCTTAGGCATAGATCTAAATCCTAATCGAAGAGTTTCTGAATTTCGGAAGTGTTTGGAGGGGAAACGTCTTAGACTGATTTAGCGGAGAATTAAACGGGTGTATTTTCTTCAATTCATAGCTCAGGTAAGTCACTATCAACTATATTTTGAGTTTTATGTATATAGATATATATATATATATATATATATATATAATCAAAGAATTTCTAGAACTTGATATTTTAGGGTTATGCTGGAATTTTGTAAAATTGAGGTTTTTCACAATCTTGCGAAATTATAGTTCAAATGAACTATTGACTATGTTTAAATATGAATTACAGCTTTTACTAGGTTATATTGATTTGAGGTTTCGTTGGTTGATTAATTTTGGAATTTTATTTGATTAACGATTGATATTTTGGAGACTTGCACACTTGTGAACTTGATTATGATCAAGTGAAGTATATACATATATACATATATGTTTTTGGTTTCAATCTATATATATATGGAATTAAATGTTTGGTATCCATTGAGAGTAGTCCGGTATGGTGGATTTAATTTTAAAGACCATATTTAGTGAGAAATATGGCATGTGTACACAGTCTGAAGACCTATTGGGTATGGCAATGAAGTGTTGGGTAAGACCATATGGGATAGGCAATGTTAAGAGACGTCTCGTATATATTGTGAATTGTGATTTGAATTATAAGGGGATGAACTCAAGAATGGATACAAGATTATATATTTTTGGTTTTTGGTTTCATACCTTGATCCTATTATGAACTTTAGTTTGGAGTATATTTTACAAGGTGTTGATTAAATCCTTTATAAACGGATATATATGTAGTTATATTAAGTAAAGTTGATTTTTATAGCTGATAGTTTCTTATTGAGATTTTTGTCTCATGTTTTCCAAATGTTTTTAATGTTTTGTTTTAGGCGAAGAAGTGCAAGGTACCGAGAGGGGTACTCGATCCTAGGGCGAGGTTCGGTTACAGCTACGAGGTGCAAGTCGTCTCTAGGGTATTGCATCCATTTTGTTCATGTACATATATGTGGATAGTATACGGACACTTGAAGAACTTGTTTTTGGCAGTGTCCTTTTGTTTGGTTTGTACTGTCTACATGTAGATATATATATAATTAGCTGAAGTTGAGAATTTGTGGAATACTGTGATATGGGTTATGAGTAAGTCATAACTTGTCTATATAGGTGATGCTGGAAAATCAGATTCGTACTTGAATCTTGTGATGCATTTTTCGACCAGATATAGGCCGAGTCTGTCATGGAGTCCTAAATGAAAGTTCTTTATTATTATCTTACGTTTCTAGGGGTTTTTGAATCGTCTTAATCGGACTCCGTATGAAAAAGTTATGCTGGAAATGACATATGTTGGTCATTTGAGCTTAACATTAGAATTTGGTTTTTGCCTGATGTTTCTCCTTATTTGAGAGATACTGCTACTGGTTTATATAATAAGTCAGTGGTAATGTCTCACCGTCTTATCTGATCTTATTTTAGGCCGGGTTTGACAGGTGGTGATCAAACAACTATGTAAAAAATACAACATTGCAACACTAACGGAAAAAATACAACATTGCAACACTAACAACTTCACTGCCATTCTTCTTGCTCTAATTTGTATTTACGAACACATCAAATATGTTATGGTGAATTATGGGCTCTATTCCTTTGAAGTACTTTCTGGTTACTTCCTTTTTTCTTTAGCTTTTTTATCCTCTTTCCCATCCAAACCATGAATGCAAAATACGTTCCCCAAATCCTCTCAACAGGGAATGAGGATGTATGTTGCACCACACTTTTGTGAATGAAGTGATAGGTCATTAAAGTGACCGATGACCAGCCAAGGGAGGGAGGAGCGATGTAAGGGTTTAGAGCAACTTTTAATAGGCGGAAAGACAACTTCCTTTCGGGTAACTGTAAAAGAATGTAAGATGCCAAGGATAGGCACCTTGGATGGTGATTTGGACATCTCGTAAAGTTTTTTTAAGTAATTTAAAAGATGGCTTAAGTTATTTGTTTTCCAGAATAAAGAAGCCCCACCTCTATTAACTAGATCCACATAAAAAAAACAAACCCTTCTAATCTAGCCTTTTTTATTTGCATCAATTTTTGCTCTATTACATTTGACTTCCATTAAGAAAATAAAATTTTGCTTCCAATAGGATACAAGATCCATACATACGAACTCAGGTTACTCATACCATGACAGTTCCAACTTAGGATACTTATGACTCCTGGCAAGCCAAGGCGCCAGAAACGCACCAATAATCCATTTTTTAAGTCACAACTTAACTTTTTGAGTTGAGTCCATCACACTCGATTGGGTTTTCTACCTGCTTACCATGCCCATTTACCACATCATCAGTTAAAGCCTCATGTATTCTCCTTTTGTTATCCACAATCACAATTCCTCTACATTTAAATTGGAATTATCAATTTCAACACTTATCCCCTCAAGAATAGAGATAGTTTCCATATCTAATACGTTCTCCTTCCCCCAATCACGTCACTAGAAAGGCCTGGAACAAATTTGGTAGGAACCGTGATATGAGGCACGATAAACAGAGATGTCTTTGTAGTTGCACCATCACCTGGTTCACTAGTCGATGTAAACATTCATCGTCGGCTATTAGAGCAACCACCTAGAAGTCGAAATGGTCATATGCTGTGTCGCTGAAGCTCGTAACCAAGTGCCAAAGAGTCTTTCAATAGTCACTAGATTGGGTAAATCCACCAAACAAGTGCCAGATTTGTCTATAGAAAAAAACCTAAAACAAAAGGTTGTGAGTCTTTCATCTTCCTCTTTAATGTTGTAAAATGTCAATTGTGATAAAAATGTGCATATAACTGCTTACCCCACTAGAGAAATTATTAGCATCTGATTCAATGAACTTGCCCATATAATTATCTATATTGATAGTCACCCTTTCAGACACGAAGCTAATAGGAAGTTAATATATTTGCACCCAAAAATCAGCACGAATCAGCTGCACCTTTTTAGGATTCTTACCCTCATCCAGTTTTTTCTTTTAAGAGAAGTTGTTGCTCGTACGTCTATGAACCCCTCTTAATCACTCAATCTCGTTCCAATGGGTAGAAAAAATCAAATTGGAAAATATTTGGGCTGATGTCTGTGATACATGGTTCTCTTGTGGGTCCCAAGGATCAACCATAGTGTTTTTCATGATAGGTACTTTTATTCCATAATCGGTAAATAAATCCTCCCATCAGGCTCCAACTAGGTAGTTGTTGTTGTTGTTGTTCCTTTCCTTCATCACTATAAAAAAACGAGACTTAAATCTTCGTCCTCGTCCAAAATTATTTTGGTACACTTAAAATAAAAAAAACTTGTCAAAAGCGAGACTTTCTTACTGTCAATTGGCTCAGAAACCTTGTTCTCTCAACCAAGAAAGTAGTTGCATATACAGGGTGTTTGTTAAATGAGATATATGAGGTGAGATAAGAATAAAAAAATGAGATGACTTATCACATGTTTGTTTAGGAGATAGGAGAATGAGACAAGAGATGTGTAAACATTTTATCACACTAAAGTTATACCTAGAGGGGTATATGACATGATGATAATTTATTTAGATGGAAAAGTTTAATTTGTCTCTCAAATTTTATTATTTATTCTATTTGTTGTGTTTTGAAAATTTAGTAGAGTGTTCCAAATATTTCTCAAATTAATTTTAATCTTTGAACTTTTGAAAACTTAAGTTTGTTCATGTATTATAGTATAATGTCGAATGAAATTAATTAAATTTAATTTATCATCTTAAATATATCAGTTATTCCATTTTTTCTGTTTTAAAATTTAATACAATATTACAAGTATTTCTCAAGTTATTCCATTTTTTTATTTTAATACAATGTTCCAAGTATTTCTCAAGTTAGAATAATATATTAAATTTAATTAATTCAAATCCACATCAATAATACAGTAATATACCTCTTCTATTTAAATTTTGATAGATGTAATATAATAAAATGAATCATTTTATATATCATACTTATCAAACATGAGATAATAAACACTCATTTTTTATCTTTATATTTATCTAAACTTTTATCTTTATCTCTATCCTCATAGAATACCCAACAACTGGCAGCGTTTTGCGATATTTTATTTTTTGTTAATTTACTTCAATAATCACTTTGTGTTAAAATATTTTGGTATATATTCTTTTTGTTTGGGTATATATTTATAAATATTTTATTTTCTAAATTAATTGTTATAACAAACCGTACATGGCCGTACATATTAAAAAAAAAAAAAAAAAAACCATAAAAATTTCTTTTTGGCATTATACATCCTAAACTAAAACTTTAAAATCAGTTACAACTTGTTTTATTGCTATAATTATTATGTTTTAATACATATTTATAAAAAAAACAGTTAAAACTTTAAACTATTAAAATCATAAATATAGTTGAACGAAGTAAAAAATCACCAATGGAGTCTCATAAACTGACAGTTGAAGAGGGAGGCAAATGTGTATTATGCTTGTTTTTTCATATGAATAAAAAGAAAGAAAACCCATAAGAATTAAAGTCTACTACCATTGCCAATTTGGCATACCATACCGTTGATGGCAGAAGCAGAAGAAGATTCTCAGGTCAACTCTCCACTGCCTCCTCCTGTAATCTCCTTCTTCCTCTCTTCTTTTTCTGTTGTTTTCTTTTCTTCCTTCGCTTAATTTTACGTATTTAGCAGTTTCTGGAGGTCTCTTGCAAAAGCTTGGGTAAGACTTGTCGCTTTGCGTCGGGTACCAAGGCCGGATTTGCCGTGTCCTTGCTAAACAGGAAGTTAGAAATCGGATCTTCTGGTATTTCATACATCGAAGCCATTAAAGAAGGCGAGGAACCCATAAGTTTTGGCCCCGATGCACTTCTTCTGGATTATGGCGATGGCTGGAAATTGCAGACCGTTACAGATTTGGATTTCGGTGGTAATCAGCTTCTCTTAGCTTGAATTTTGGATTAGTTATGGATAATCTACTGACCTTTATTTAATTATTTGATCATTTATCCACAGGGGCTAGAAAAGCAGATCGCATTCGGCTGATTCCAGGACAGGATCCCAATGTGGTATGATTTGCTTGCTCTCTTATTAATCTTTAATTTTGGGCTTGGTATGAATCCATCTTTTGACTGGATGAATGCATGGAAATTAGATGCATTCCTAGAGTTACTGGGGAAATGGAACTAGACATATCTGGTTTTATCTTTGCTTTAGAAATATGATTTTTTTGGGGGTTTAGGAATCAAACTTATGACCTAGATCAATACACTTGAAGCAAATTCAAGACCTAATTTAAGCTGAGTAGAGAACTTTTTCACTTGACCTTAATTGGTTTCAGAAATGTGTTTTCTGGCACAAATTAGTCAGGTGAAGTGAAACATTACAGGCAGTGACAGACCCATGATTCATTGACAGGGTTGATCAAGGCCTATTGGTGCTTAATTGAATTGCTTTGGTGCTTTTACCCTAAAAAATTAAAGCTCCGTAGTGTGTGCACAAGCCCCATACTTAACCCCCAGAGCTGTCCCTAATTAGAGGTGTTCATATGCAATGATCTATATACTACTGAACTCAATGTACAAGTTTTGAATATCCTTTGTGGTTCCCAAGAATTTGAATGCAATAAAGATCACTAGGGAATAGCTTAGTTTTGCATTGGATTTATTGAAGTTTTGAATGGCTGAGTTAAACTCTGATGAATAGTTCATCATTCATGCTGAACCTAGAGATTCTATTCACAGGATTGTAGCAATTTAGCATGGTTATGTAAATTGTATGCAGTTCAGCATGGTGCAGCACTGTAACTTTTAGAGAAAGTAACATGTCGTCTCTCCCATAAACTTCAATACTTTTCGTTGTCTGTGAAAGATTTTGTTAAGCATTCCACTGGTTCTTATAGAAGCCATGCTGTTCATACTACTAATTTTAAACTTGAGTTATCATAGAAATGATAATAACTTACCAAAACCCAACTGTATAAATTTATTTTAGAAAAACTTTTATCAAGAGTTTCAAATTTTATTCAAAATGAAATCTAGAAAGTTTGAATCCGATAATCCCCGATGATATGTTTCCTTGAGTTGTTAATTTGAGCTATGCTCTTATGTTTATCTTTACCTTAGTTCAAAAGGCTTCATATGAAAGTCGACAAAGTCATTGGCTATGTTATTGTGAAGCAACCCAAAAATAAGTATTTATTTTGGTTAAGCTATAAAGTATTTAGGCAAAGACAATTTGCATAGTTGACATGACAGTCAAATGATCGCAAGAAGCATAGCAGAACTTCACCTGCGAGAATTTTGGGATTCTTTTTACCATCTTTTCAGTGTTAGCAAGAGAAGTGCTAAAGCTTCATTATCTTGACCAATCATTTGTGCACCCTCAACTGTGCGAGAGTTGTTCTCCAATCTGTCTAATGTCTGGTTACCTATAGAGAAAACAAAAATGTTTTACGCAATCCAAGTGAAAGTAGGATCATATGAAATTGAAAATGACTAAGGGGATTATTTAAATTTTGATAACTAAGACATACAAAAGTAGCAGTAGTCATTTATTGGAAGAAAAAGCAAAAAGGACCACAAATATTATGTATTTTATTTGTGGTCCTGTTTGCTTTTTCTTCCAATAAGAGACTAGTGCTATGTTTGTATGTCTTAGTTATCACAATTTAAACTAATCCCCTTAGTTATTTTCAGTTCCACATGATTCTACTTTCACTTGAAAAGCCTAAAACATTTTGTTTTCTCTAAAGTTAACCAGGCAGTGCACAAATAATTGGTCAAGATAATGAAGCTTTAGCACTTCTCTTGCTACCACTGAGAAGATGGTCAAAAGAAACCCAAGTTTTGGCTATGCTTCTTGCGATCATTTGACTGTTATGTCAACTATGCAAATTGTCTTTGCCTAAATACTTTATAGCTTAGCCAAAATAACTATTATTTTTGGGTTGCTTCAAAAAAATGTAGCCAATGACTTCGTCAACTTTCATATGAAGCCTTTTGAACTAAGGTAAAGATAAACATGAGAACATGGCTGAGATTAACAACTCGAGTAAACATGTTATCGGGGATTATCGGATTCTAGATTTCATTTTGATTGAAATTTGAAACTCTGATAAAAGTTTTTCTAAAATAAATTTATACAGTTGGGTTTTGGTAAGTTATTATTATTTCTGATAGCTCAAGTTTAAAATTAATAGCATGGCTCCTATAAGAGCCAGTGGAATGCTTAACCAAATCTTACACGCACAACAAAAAGTATTGAAATTTATGGGAGAGATGACATGTTACTTTCTCTAATTGGCTACCAAACTATAGAATCCATACAACATCGTAGAATAGCATAGAAAGTGGTTTAGTATTCTGTCTACTGTTCTACATATTGCTCTCTCTGTAATCAAAACATGCTCATTGCGGGCATGCCAATGTTGAGTGGCCATTGGTTTTATGAGCTCATTGCGGGCAAAATTCCTTGGCAATGACATGGAATTTTTGTGAAAAACATGCATGTCTTGATATTCATCTATGCAAAGCATCTCAACCACCAAAGTTGATGTCTAAAGCATTACATCTCAGCTACTAAGGTTATTATCTATAGCATTACATTTTTTTTTGTTTAATAGCGTGATTCAAGTGTTTTTATGGCATAAACTAATGTTATTGGCTTTTTGTTTCAGCGGAGTACCGGTAGCTCACGTCATGCAAACACAGTTCCCGAATCAGGAATCAATTTCTTGTATGTTACTAAGATATTATTTGCTTTGATATCACTTTTTGTTCTTGGAGCAGTTTTTACATTGGCACTTGAGAATCTTCCCAGAGTGATATTGTTTATTAACTCGTTTGTATAATATATCCCTCAATTTATGGGTGTCATGTTTGAATTTTATTCCAATATTCTTATTTCTCATACCCACAATTGTGATGATAATGAAGGAATAAGCAATGGTTCCTTTTTAGGCCTTTTTATGTGCGAGGGAGTGCTTGCTATATGGATGTTTGAGTGTTGCCGTTTATATATAATACGGTTTTGATGTGTAACCCGAAATTATCACCCCTTGTTTCTGTATCATACCAAAACATTTCATGACCCCTCATGAGAGGGGTGCATTTTTTAGAATTTTTGGCCTTAGCCCACGAATGGCATTGATGTCTATATTCTTCAGCAGCTCTGCTTGCAGAGCATTAAGAGAAGTAAAAAGAAAGAAAAACAATCATCTTCGATTGGCAAACTATTTACATCGTTTGGTAATATAAGAAAATAATATATACAGGACTGATATCAATAGCAATATTTGTTGCCATAATAATCAAACACATTTTGAATATGGGGAAGCAATAAAGAGGAGAGGAGTGAGTGGGTTAATTCTATCATACAACAAAGAGATTCTGTTGTAAGAACCACATTGAATCCACCTGCATTCTAAGCTAAATTATCTCTACAGCTGCTGTAAATTTCATTAGCGTGAGCTGCAGGCACATAAACTGCATCTACCAGTGTGCTGTGTCTCCGCCCGTACAATGCATAAACAACCATTCCGATTAGGAGCCAGATAGAAACACGGGCCCAGGTGACACCCCTGAAAGCTCAGACACAGATTAGACAAGGTTAGAACAGAAAATGAAAACTAAAACATGGAGTAGAAATACAGTTTAAAGATGAAAAAAATTCCATGCCCTGAACAAAAATGTGTATTCAAACGAATTCTAAAACATGCAAAAATAACTAACAATAACTTTTGAAGAGCAAGAACAGAGTGCAGATTGGTTACCCAAAAGTTCTGAATTAAGACTCACCCGAGATTAACCAGCAGGTATAGGTTGATGAGAATGCAGATAATTGGAAGGAGAGGAACAAATGGACAAATAAAACCTGAAAATGATGTTATTACTTAACATTAATTATAAACAACATTTAAAATACTTTTCATAAGCCAACGATAATAGTAATGGATAAGCATCTTCCGAGGATACTAGATTGGTGCATAATATACAAAATTAAGTTAAAATGAAAAATATGCTTACATTTAGGTACAATACATGGGCGGATTAAAGAGTTCATTTTACTTAAATCTCATTTTACGTTTACAGATATCGTTGAAAATGTGGCATTATAGCTCATGTGATTAGCACATCTCAACAGAGAATTCTTTGCATTCGTAGTATTATGTCTAAAAAACAAGTGATGTCACAGCATGAAGCCAATTTGAAGGAAATAAGTTAAGAATCCTTTAACTAGGCACATACGACCAAAGGTCTGAACATGTAAAAAGAACTTGCAACATTAAATTTCTTATAAAGAACTGCTCCGAGTTTTTGCACATGACATTACCGGTACATGAGTTGAGATATTTTGAAATCTAACCACCTAGAAAGTCTTCCAAGATAGATAAAGTTATTGAATTGGAAGTAATACAAGCTAAAGAAGCACATACCTCCAGAATGCCCAAAGCTGTGCCTAGCATCATCTTGTTCGATACATGTAAGCACACCCAAACCAAACAGAAGTAGTAGACCACCAACACCACACAATGTAAAGCGAAAAGGCCTGATGGAGAGGAGATCCAAAAAAATATCAATATTATATCTTGAAAGAAAAGTAAAGCTAAATACTGTAGCCATCAATCCACGGCAACAAATGAGTCCTCTCACATCAAATGAGCACCACTTTTAATGTACAAATTTTACTAGAAAAACGTTTGTAAAAAAATGATAAATAGAGATCCTAAACCAACCTAGGTAGGCTCAAATCTGTAGCTGCATAAGTAAGAATAAATGCCCCTATGCATGTAAATGCTATGGTCCAACCAGCAATTTTTCTTCTCTTCTCCTTCAGGAAATCTGAAAAAATTAAAAGATATAAGAGGATCAGAATAGCAGAATCATAATGGTAAAGCAAGAATAGGTAAGTATTGCTAAAAAGGCTTAAAAAATTTCTATGAATTAAATTTAGGACAAGAAAAAGAGCTATTGTTCAATACCATCAGCAATCACTCCATAATAATATAATCTAAAGCAGCTCAAAACGGTAGAATGTTTTATCACAATGAACAAAGAAATTTCTCTTACAAAAGCCTATAATTTTTGTATAATAATCTTCCAAATGCTAATTTTCAAAATTGGCTAGCTTAACCCCATATTTTAGTAGATACAGTATGAACATAGCATATGCAAAATAATCAAGCATTTCATAAATAGCCACTGATATCTTATATGCGCACATGGATTGGGGAAGGAGGTGAGTCTACATTCGACAAGGGTCTTCATATTTTAATTTCAGTAAATTTCAAACTGAAGTATGAATCTTGCAAGGAACTTACAATTGCCTTTGGCTACTTGTTTTACAAGTTTAGAATATTCAACTGTAGCTTTCTTCTTGCCTAACAAAGGCAAAGTGCTTGAAGTACAAGCACTAACCTCGGACCTATCACTCTTAATATCCTTACTACTTGCACTGTACTGCAATGACATGGAATCAATTCTATCCTGAAGAGAGGATGGTACTGGCACCTCATCTGGTGGGACATATCTCAGTATCAATACAGAAATTGCTACCATGGTGAAAGCAAGAAGTGTGCCGACACTAACCTGCACAAAAATGCCACAAATTAAGAGCCTTTATCAACATTGCATTAAAATAGATTATAATGCCAAGGGAACAGTAACTTGAGTTGCAACATAAAAACACAGTTTAAACCTCACTTTTTTGAAGATAAGAACTTAAATCCTCAGTTTTCAAAACTTCGACATGTTAATCCGAGACTGGAAACAGGAAGAAGAATTTTATCATTGAAATGTACAACTCTGTATTTCTGGACTATTTAAAGATGCAAGAGCTTCTTGAGTATCTTATATCAACAAATACCCTAAAACCAATATCCAAGTATATGTCAAGTTACTTGAGGCGTTACCATGCAATCTATAAGGCCGATTGAAGAACACAGATATTTCAATCAAGAGCAGTCACATTTGGTAGTATTATTTCATGTATATGCTAATGCCTGTTCTCACAAATTGCAAAGCAACTAATCCCAGCACTATAAGATTGTGAAAGCTAGTAGTAGCTGTGATTCACCATTGGCAGGCCAGACAGAATATAAACATCGTCCAAAGTAAAGTAGCAATTTCTTAACATCCTATTCTAAAAAGTAAAGGAATGATGTTTAAGATTTCCTTTAGGACAACGATGGTAACACAAATAAGGAGAAATGAGATGTCCACTCTGGTATGGTTATTTGTGCAAGCAGTAAAGTATCTTCCTTATTATGCATAGGATGGTTTCACAATTACGAACAATTAACAATTATTTACTCACATATCTATTAATATCTTTTCCAGATGTCAACTTGACTGAGGTTTCTGACCTTACTATAAGCAAGCTGTATTTCCTTTCCTTTTTTTTCATTTCTTTTAATGGTTATTGGACTGTTGTAGCGCTAGTTCGATTCAGGAGAATGGATGAGAACCTCGAAGTGAACAGGAAAAATGTATAACTTATTTCATGTGCAGGAGCCTACCCTTTCCCAGTCTTGTAAACATAACAGGGACAGGGCAGCATCTCCTAGTAAGCAGGATTGGTAAGGCCTGGCCAACCATTATCCATCTATACCATTCAGTATTCAAAATGAGTTAATATGACCTCCTGAACCAATTCACACGTGAAAGGCCACTTCAATAGTCAAATCAATATAGAAAAGGGATTTAAATATTTATCACCCCCAATCATATGGAAAGAAAATTCAAACTAAAAGGAAGAAAGAACATTTACCATTCCAGCCAACTCGTCAACCTCCATACAGAAGGCCAGTATTGCAGCACCAACACCTGTTGTCAATGTGCTCTTTATAGGAACTTGAGTACTTCTATTAACTTCTGAAAAGAACGATGGCAGTAATCCATCTCTGGCCATTGCCATTAATATTCGCGGCTGTAAAGAACAAAAAATGAGGAACATTGAGCATCATAACTCACAAATAACCAGATCCTTACAAATTGATAATGCAATTCAACCATTAAATGTAATGAGGCTCATATTTGATTTATCTTGCAAAGCAATCATTAAAAAATAAAAAATAAAAACAAAAAAAGAGAGAGAGACAGACGGGGTTTTCCTTCCCTAGACAATGTTTAATAATAACAAAGAAAAAAATTTCTTTTATGTTAAATTAATTATCAACTAAAACATAGCATTCTAGAATCTGTTTGAAATATTCTTTAAGCCCTATAGTTTTCCATATGGTTCTCAGGTAATACCACCATTACAGAGCCCTTCACCAGCTTCCATATCATGTTTTTCCTCTTGCACATAGCATCTTCAGCTCAATTTATCACAAAAACATCAAAAGAATGATCTGAGATGCCACTATTTTTAATTGCTATTATTTTCTAAAGCTCAGAAGATACAGAAGGAAAGAAAAATATATACTTGTATAGAGAAAATTAACTCATCCTTCTCAAATGGAATTGGGGGAAAAAATATTAGTAAAGCAGAAATTTAATTCAAGTCCCTCTTAGAAAACAGGAATACTAAGGAAGTGTACAAGGTTCAACAATAGAATAGATCATCTTGAAAGAATACACAGAGACAATATAATTTGTTAAATTGAATTATGATATAGGAAGAGGGGAGTTTATTTCATCACCTGAGGAAGAAGCGAGCCCATCAATGTTGAACAAAGCGCCATAACAGCTCCAGCAGTTATTATGTACCTGGAATTAAAAGCAACTAAATAATCCTTCAATGGAAAGGTTCAACTTATTTTCATAATGTTTAAGGGAATAAAAATTAGCACATTCAACATTTTGAGCCAAAGAAGATACTTACGCTGCCCAATGCATCCCATGTTCAGCAAATGCAGAGGAGATTGGAGTGTCAGGATCCATTGAATAATACGGTACTAGACCAACAATAACAACTGAAACCAACATATATAAAGAACAACAAATAGACAGAGAAAGCCCTATGCCCATAGGCAAATCTCGTTGAGGGTTCTTCACCTGTCAGATAATTAGCATAAACATAAATACTGGCAATAGATAAGGAAATGGATTTAAAAATGAATTACTAATATAATAATAGTAAGAGTATACCTCCTCTGCAGTGCTAGCAACTGAATCAAACCCAATGTAAGCAAAAAAGACAGTTGCAGAGCCTGCAAGCATCCCATCAACTCCGAAGGCAAAATACCTATCAGTAAATTGAGTTTATTAGCCTCTACACACTTACAAATCACAAAATTGAGTTAACATATACCCCTGAATGATCATTACCCAGTGGGAAGTCCATATCCTGCCCATCCAGTCTTGAAGCCCAGATAAGTACCAGCTATTATGACAAACACCAAAGAACACATATTCACAGTGGTGACTATAGCTTGTACCAAGATACTCTGAAAAAGTGATATTTTTATGGCGTTAATTGCATGCAAGAAACACTATAACCATAAAAAAGTGACAGAAAATAATTGATGAAGATGAATGGAAATTACCTCCTTGATTCCCACACACAAGAGCCCAGTAACAATAAATACCAGAAATGCAGCACATGGGTCAACCACAATATCAAGCCCTGGAATATGCTGACGTGCTAGAAAAACAGGAAGAGAATCCTGACCTCCAAAAAGCAATGCCTTGATAATTTAACAGAAAAGAAAAAAGAAAAAAAAAATCCAGATAAGAAGATAAATAGAAAGGCAAACTAAATTTCAAGGAAGACAAGCTCACCACTACCAACATAACACCCTGATAATGACAATACAAGGAACATAAGGCCAGAAGGGAATATTACAGATGGAGAAGAAGAAAATCCATTGACTAATAAATATTAACTCAGATAACCATATTATTAAATAGAGCAACTATTCTGATTCAAATAGCCATATCTTAACAAAAGAAATGTCAACAACTTAGGTTTTGTTCTCTTTTTTTTTTTTTTTACAGCTCAGTAAGATTGAGGATACAATCCAATCCAGTCTCAACTATTTAACTCTTGGTATAATACCCAAAGCATAATAAAATGAATTTCAAGATAGAATAACATCACTTAAGAATCAGAAACTCTTATAAACTCGAGAGGCCTAACTAATTAAAAGAGGTCAAACCTAGTGAAATTCAGCATGAATACTAAGAAGCAAAGAATTAGATTGTCAATATGAGTTAATAATGCAACATTTTACTGCAAAAGTCAATTAAATAAAAACTAACACCTCCAGATATGAGTTTCAATGTCCCTGTCACTTAAGAATATGCACAAAATTACTAATGTGTTTATTTCTACTTGGTAGTTGATACGAGAAATGATAGACTTACCAATTTTACAATTAGCATCCTTCAAACATTAAACCAACAAAAGATATGACTACTTAATTACATAATGCTAAAACATAAAATATAATTAATTAAACCTTGCATATAAAGGATACCAGCCATGTTCACATGCACCTTAATGACCAAATCACCGTTAGATATAGGCTTATTAAATCTAAGCCTTAGGATACTTTGCATCTCCATCCTGAGATTTTAATAAGCCTGGATCTAACGGTGAATGACCAAATAGTACATGGTCATTAAGGTGCATGTGATCAAAACCGGTTACTCTACACAGGAAAAGAAGAAGTTTAGGGTAGAGAAAATCACTAACTAGATTTGGGGATATGCCACGAGCAACTGCTGATCCACCAATTGTGTATTCCAATATTAGAGCCCAGCCAATCAACCATGCAACACTTCACATTGATATTGGTAGAGTAATTTAGTAGGATAATACAAATGCTAACAAAAATAACACTGAGTTCATTTTCTGAACAAATGACATTAAACTATAACTGTATCACCATCAAACTACAGTACAGTGGATCAATTGATTGAATTAAAAATAAATGATGTATTAATAAGCAACTCTCCTATTCCCATGTCGGGATTAGGTGAAGAACACATGATAAACAACCAAATATTTATTTTTTCTTTCCAATGAAGAGATAACATGAGCTCACCCTTCTCCAACGCATATATAGGAATAATGATAGGCACTGCCAGCAGATGGACATCGACTTGCAAGCTCTGCATAGCAAAAGGCAGAGAGAGCAGCAGCAATTCCAGCTATTAAGAAAGAAATCGTGAGAGCTGGACCAGCATGCTCTCTAGCGACTGTTCCGACGAGAATATAAACTCCAGCTCCGATTGTTGAACCAACTCCTATGAAAGGGAAGCAATCAAGGATTCAGAGGTCATTGAAAGAAGAAAACTCGAACATAAATCACCAATTCAAAGTAACAGGCAGATATTGAGAGAGAAAGACAGTATAAATACGAAGAAATGTGCGAAATAGCAATTAAGAACTTAGCAGGTGAAAAATAACATGAAAATAATGTACAGAGAGGAAACAGAAATTAGAACTATCCAAAAAAACATATCAAGCTCTCGGCCATCATCATCAACTAAAGTTAAAAAGCACAAAAAGCGCAGAAAAGAAAATTCAAAAAATCAATTTCGGTGGATGGTAAGAAGTAGAAGAAATACCAATAGCAATAAGGTGAGCAACAGACAACTCCTTGGCTAACTGATGGTGAGAATTAGCTTTGGAAAGCTCAGAATCAACCTGTTTTCTCCTCACCAAACTCTTAAAGCAACCTCCAACAACACCAAACCCACCTTCCTTTGGTAAATCAACAAGAAAACCCATCAAACTCCTCCCTCAAGATCCAATAACAATCAATCTAGAAGACCCGGGCAATGAAATTTCTCTATTGCTATATCATAATTAATCAAACTAGAACAAAAAATTAAACAATTTACAAACCAAAAACTTGTAAAAACAAAAGACAGCAACTGTAAAATCCTAAGCCAAATCTGCCCGCCTTTGGAGAGATAAGAAGTAAAGCCCCCAAAATCCTTGAGTAAGATTCCAAAAGGGAAGCGGGCAGAATGTGGTTACAGAGAAATTCTCTGGTTATTGATAGAGCGAAAAGGGAAAACTATGATACAAGGCAAGGAATAAAAATGGAGTTTGTTTTATATATAAGGCAAATGGATTTGGTGTGTGTTGCCCAATGCTGGGAGAGCGCGTGGGGAGGTTGGAATCTTTGGATTGGGATTTCGTCCATGAATTGATATCTCAGCACCACTGGATTCCATTGGGTCCCACCACTTCGAATTATTATAATTTAAGAAAAAGTGCTCTACACAAAATGATTGCATTATTAAATTGCAAAAATACAAAATTCTCTTACGTGCTTTTGTTCAAATGACTGAAAAATAGATAATTAATTGGCTTAATATATTATTGGCCCTTAACTTGTAAAAAAGGTTAATTCGCTCCCTGGATTTTTTAAATGTTCTGACACTTCTTTAAATTTGTATGAAATATTTAATTAGGTGTTATTTTATAAAATTGAAAATTAAATGCTAAAAAAATAAGTATTGAATTTTAAGTGCGGAATATTATAAGTGTTGAACATATTATACGATTTAGTTTTAATAAAAATATATTGTTTAATTTAAAATATTAAGTTAAATATTTTGATTTATCAAAATAAATGGTTTTTCACTTAATTAACTAATTTAATTGGTAGAAGAACAACCGTTATCAAACACACTTAAATTAAATAAGTGTTTAATATTTTAATTTAAGTAATTAAGTGGTTTATCAAAAAAGGCTTTAGTCTTTTAAATTTATATAAAATATAATCAATCAATCACTTAGTTATAAAAAATAATTTAAATATAAAAGATATATATGCATCTTAAAAATGTAAAATGACCAAAATTAAAGTATGCAATTCTAATGTTAGAGAAAAAAAAAGTTTTATAATTGAATAAATAAAAACTTCATTTTTTAAATATATTTTAATCTATTTTGTGAGTTATATAATAACATTTGAAATATATGCAATATATCTCCTACATTTAATTTATAACTAATTGATTAATTAATTATATTTTACGTTATTTTAAAGAGCTAAGTGAATATTTTAAATAAGTTTAGAACTATCGGTTAAAAATTTACGACTTATCAATTTTTTTTTTTACAAGTTGAAGATTGGTAAATGATGTATTACACCTAATTTATTTTTAGCTATTTTTGAGGAAATTTTTTAGCTATATTAAGTGGGTGTTTGTTAAAGTCCTTTTAAACCTCCTTTTGCGTTTAAGTCCTAAACAGGAGAATACTCAGTGTTTGGTTAGGAATGAAATACAACTGCCTATTGCTGTTTCATAAGGAAAACACTGCCTTTTCCATCAGGAGCACGCCGCTGCTTTTCTAGTCTCCTTCTACGTTTCGATTTTTTCTCTCTTAAATACCCTCCATCAAATCTAATCAAATCCAAGAACGTTGAACTGGGTTTTTTCCATCGCTCGCTGGACTGGTTTTTTTCCATCGCTCGCTGGACTGGGTTTTCTTCTCTGCGGATTTTTCTTCCCTCACGGCAATTTTCAACAGGTTAGTTTTCAATTTTTTTGAACAATTCAATACGGTACTATTCAAAAGAAACGAATCAAAAGTTTTGTTTGTTGATGGGCTCCCTATTGATTGCACCAGAAGAGAAGTAGGCCGTATCCTCATTCTAGTTAGAAGTATTTCCAGTCTGTTTAGACATTCTGATGCATTTGATTATAATTGCTTTTAAGTTACAATGCTTGCTAATGTTATGCTTAGCTAGAATGCTTGAAAATAATATTATTATTTCTATATTTCCTTGATTTATAACCAAAGAAGAACAACAGAACATAAATTACCCATCAATTTCCACTGCCAAACTTGATAAAACCTTCACCATAAAAAGAACAGTGACAAATGTTGGACCTCTAAATTGAACTTATATTACCAAAATTAAAGCCCCAAAAGGATTATTTGTGAAGGTTTTACCAAAGAAACTTTTCTTTGAAGAAAAATTATCAAAATTACCTTTCAAGGTTAAGTTTAATGGTAAAATGGCTAAACATAGGTACAATTTTGGGTCAGTTACTTGGTTTGATGGTAAACATTTTGTTGTTTAATGTTACTGTCAATGTTGAGAATTGAGCCCTGAGTTCAACCGTTGAATTGAAGAGTTTATAGGCTTAGGCCCAGTTCAGTTTGATGGAACCACAAGGAAGTCTACACGAACAGTGGGAAAAGCAGCCTTTGAATAAGATATGCTTTGCTTGTTAGCCTTTCACAAACCTGATAGGTAGGCATATGGTAACTTTGAGTCAAAATCAACTTATCTTATTGCTGCTAATCAAATACAAAGGGATAAGCCCAATGGTGATAATAACTTTTTTTTTGGAGGCCAAAACACAAAGAAAAAGGCAGATAATTAAAGATTATGGCTTTAGATGATTATGAGTTGAGTTTGATTCTCTTATTTTAGTTGTGGTTTTAGGAAAACTTTGCCTATTGCTGTTATTTTAGTTTCTTACTTGAAAATAGTTGGGATAATGTTATTTTCATGTCTCCTGCAATTTTCATGTATTTTTTATGGTAAATAACAGGAGTTGAAGATTAAGGGATTATCTACACTTGAATATTTCCTTTTCTGATATATCCTCTAAATATTTATGATCTCTTTTGAGTTTAGGCTATGATTGTAAGAAATTAGGCGAGCCATAGATACTACCACAACAACCGATATTGTGATGTGCCGTCTATTCCCCACCACCCTGAAAGGCATCGCCTCTTATTGGTATGAGTCTCTAGACACCATGACCATCACTAGCTTTAAGCAAATATCTAAACTCTTTGTCGATCATTTTTGTTGTTGGGACGAAGTCCCAACTTCCCGATATTCTATAAAGTTGGGACTTTTGTCCCCAACCTTATTAAAATTGGGATTTTTTTGTCCCACTTTAATAAAATTAGGATATAAAGTCTCAATTTTATTAAAGTTGTGATATAGTCCAATCTTAACCACTGAAATAATACCCATATCCACGTATCATTTCGTATTTTTTGAATTGTACGTTGATTTTATAAAATTTTATGGAATCACCTAAAAATACACAATAATTATTTAGAAGTGTAAAATGATGAAAATTTTACATGAAATTATTATTATTTCTACAGAAATGATATGAAATAAATATAAATAAAATATGAAAAAGCTATATATTACGACGATAACAATATCCCCAAACTTAAATTTTGCTTGTCCTCAAGCAAAGAAAAGTTGAAAAGAACATTATATCATCGAATAAGTTAATATAAGGACATGAATTATTTTAATAAAAAATAAAACAAAATTCTATATTCAAATCTCGGACTATTCCTTTGAATAAAAATGATTTATTTTTACACTCTTGTTTTTCAAATGGACATTTTTCATTATATTGAATAAAATCAAACCAATTTAAGCACCTTACATGGAAATCATTCTATCACTCAAGTGTTTAGGATAATGTGTGTTTCGCTGAAGTCCGATAAAAACTCTAACTACTAAAAATTTGCAGTGTCATCCAATCTTTACCAAAGCCGGCTGACTACAAACACGATCAAAAGGTCTTTTACGGGTTGTAAAGTTGACTGAAAGTAAATGTATGGAGAAGGGGAAGATTTTTTGGGTAAATAAATTTACGGAGGAATTATTTTAAAATATGTGATAGATTCGCAATAATTTTATCTTTTGCCAATTCAGAATCTATTTTTGTGACATATCTTTTCTTTATTTTTTTTATACACACATAAATATATGTGTGTATATATATATATATCAATTTTAATTTTATTTATATATATATATAGAGAATATGAAATATACAAAAAAAATGGAGAGGTATAATTGTCATATATCGATAGAAGTATTTGTCTGAATTTTGTCTTCACTGTGAATCATCATCTCTTGAAATTAACAAACATATCAGTTACTAATTATCTGTAAATTTAGGAGGAAACAAACTGGTATTTAGGAAGGGAATGTGGTTTGTAACATGGTGAAATGAATGGAATGTCTAGGTTCGAAGAGGTGAGCAATGGAGAATGTGTTTAAGGTGGGCTATTGTTTTGAGTTTGACGATGTGGGGGTAAAACAAAGAATGCTTATGTCATATTGTGTTTTAAGCTAGATGTGTGAGGTTTTGACTGGTATTTGATGCAAATTCTCAAGTTTCGTGTGATTATGGATTACTATTGAAAAAAAAATATAGCATTAGTGAATGTTTAATGTAGGCTCAAAAACTCACTTGAAACGGTTATGTGTGCCAACTAACTCAATTTATTCCTCAAAATGTCAATGTCTATTCGTTAAAGATTGAGTGAAATGAAATTTTTTACGTGTTCAAAATTCGTTTACAAAATTTAAGATTTTTAGATAAAACTTCATCCTATCAACCTTTAACATTACTCTAGATATTTTTTTTTTAATGTTTTGTTGGACTAAAACAAAACTCAGAATGAGGAACATTTGTTACAAACTTAAAATTTTATTTTTATAAATATTTAAACAACTAATAAAAAGAAATAAATAAATAAAATTACAACCTAAAAACATACTAAACCAAACATAAAAATATTTAAAAACTTTCACAAACCACACACAAAGTACAAAAAATTAAAAAAACATAATATAACCAATAAGTACTAAAAGCTAAGTTCCAACTTAGCATCACCTCGCCCAGGTGATGTAATTCACCTGGGCGAGCGAGATGAATTTCCACCTTGACTAGGTGTGATAAAATTGAGTTTTTAATCCCAATTTGTTGCAACACCTCAACGAGGTGTGTAAATACCTTGAAGAGATGCCTGTAAAAATAGCTTAAAATATCCAAAAAAAATTTGTCCTTATGCGGTTTGAATTTTTGACTCAGGAAAAAAGGCTTTCCGTGTATAATTGTCGTAACCCTATATGCATTTTTTTACTCAGAAGAAAATTTTCGCATGTATAATTCATGTAATCCATAAATGCAGGTTTGGTAGTTGGGGAACATCAGTAGATTTGGCTTTTGGTAGCATATATGACTTCTCACTGTAAAAGGAGGCATTGAGATTCATCCGAAAATACACCAAGCTTAGACTACAAACTTTTTCTCCATCTCTATATAGTTAGTTTACTTATTCTTTTCTTCAAGAATCAGTAGTTTGGTTATATATTGTTATTTATGTTGTAAGAGTGTTGTTGGTACAAGAGTTCAATCCAATAAAAGTGAGTTTGTTAGTTCATCAAAGGAGTTTCGTTCGACGATCGTAACTACGGTTTCTTCTAATCCTTATTTTACTTTTACTATTGTGAAATCTATTATCTATATGTCTAAAGTAAGTTTTAATCTAATTATGGGCTAAAACTTCCTTAATTAATGCTAAAAGCTGATCTTAATTTTAATTAGGGTAAATTTCAAAAAAAAACCCAATGGTTTGGCCGATTTTCAAAAAAACCCTTGTGGTTTGTTAATACAAAAAAAAGGAATGTGGTTTGCGCCGTTACCCGAAAAACGGAAAATGGCTTAACAGTGTTAAAGTGCTGACGTGGCACAGTGGTAAAATTGGAAATTCAATTTTTTTTTATTTTTTTTCCCTCCCTCTCTCCTCTTCTCCTTCTTCTTCTCCTCCCTCCTCCTTCTTCTTCTTCTCTCCTCTTCTTCCTTTTTCTTCCTTCTTCTCTCCTCTTCTTCTCTCCTCCTCCTTCTTCTTCTCCTTCTTCCTTCTTCTTCTTCTCTCCTCCTCCTCCTTCTTCTTCCTTCTTCTTCTTCTTCCTCCTTCTTCTTCTTCCTTCTTTTTTTTCTTTTTTTTTAAGTTTCAGAAATTTTCATATTTTCGAAAATATTTCCGGAAATCTGGAAATTTTCCAGATTTCTGAATTCCAGAAATCTGGAAATTTTCCAGATTTCTGAATTCCAGAAATCTGGAAATTTTCCAGATTTCTGGATTCCAGAAATCTGGAAATCGGAAATAAATAAAAAGAATAGAAGAAAAAAAGAAGAAGAATGAGAAGGAGAGAAGAAGAAGAAGTAGAAGTAGGAGGAGGAAGAAGGAGGAGGAGGAGAAGAGAGGAAAAAAAATAAAAAAAAATTCGAATTTCCAACCTTACCCCTTGCCACGTCAGCAGTTTTAACACCGTTAAGTCATTTTCCATTTTTCGGGTAACGGCAAAACCACAGTCCTTTTTTTTGTATTAACAACCCACAAGGGTTTTTTTAGAAATCGGCCAAACCACAGGGTTTTTTTTTAGAATTTACCATTTTAATTATTTGATAATTACGTTTAACCTAATCAAGCTCTGTTTATCCATTTGAGAACTAATTTATGATTCTTAATGCTTGTTGGAGATGGACCAAATATCAACTCGAATTTAATTGATCATTTATAATCATCGTGATTAAATTGATTAATCGAAACTCATAAATTGGACCTAATGACCATTTAGTGTGGCTTATTGGGTTTCCATGAATCTCAATTTTATTATTTTAGCCGGACCAAGTAAAATAATAAATTGAAGGTTTAGAATTGAGAACTTAATGCTTCTTTGGATTAATTAATTTAGCCAGACCAAGGTAAAATAATTAATCGAAAGTTGAGAATTAATAAACTCAAAAGGTTTTAATGAGTCTTAAATAATCATTTTAATCAAACCAAGGTAAAATAATCAATAAAGGTTTAGATTTAATAAAACGTAATGCTTCTTTGAATTAATTACTTTAGCCAGACCAAGCTAAAGTAAGTAATCGAAAGTTTAAAACCAATAACTTAAGAACTTATTAGTTAATAAGAACAATCATCATCTCAAAAAGGATATAAACAACTTGAAAAAGGCTAAGTAGGTTAAGTGAAGGTAAAATCTTTAGTTTCTTCCATTATGATTAATTTCTATTCTCAAATTTCTGTAACTTTTATCCATTTGTTAACATAATTTTTTAATTCGGTTATCCAACAAAATCTACCTTTCGATTGTTTAAATAATAGATAGTAAACAAAAAGATTAGTAATTATAATCACCATCCTCGGGGGAACAATACTCTACTTTCACTTTATTACTTGATACACGATTAAGGTGCAATTGACTTCACAAGCACATATACGTAAAATACGCATCACTTGCATCGCATTAGACATACTTTTTCACCACTTTTCCATAGATGCGTTCATCTGTTAGATTGTCTGATCTAACAATGGACTTGTTCTTCGATGCTTCTCCTCAAGGGGGAAGGATTCAGTTTCTTTATCGTTTTGATCACTTGGGGTTACCACCGCATCTTCATAATAATTGGGTTGTAGATGAACATTCTCTGAAAAATAAGGGTTATGTTTCCACAAATGTTCTCTTATTTCCGTATAACAATGACCAAAATGATTTGTATGGAACTGATTAATTTGTTTCACACAACAATTAGATTTATGATCAACATATGATGTTGAAGGACGATCGTCGTCTCAAAATAGATTGTCGACATTCTACTCACTAATATAGCCTATCGAAACATAGCTAGCTATGTAACATTGAACAATAATGTACTAATGTACCAATGGATCCATTTTGCTGCTGTATTAATGGTAATGTAGTGACTCCGATTGTAATCTCTAAAAAATCCTGGTATTTTCAGCGTATTTTGCATAATAGTATTTTTCGTTCATTTCTTAAATCATCGACATTGCTTTGGAAGTCTCATCGAACGTGCCAAAATCGTTGCATAGAAACTATATTTTGGTGCCTAGCGAAAAGTGGAATAAAAATGGTGTTTGGGATAGAAAATGCTTCGAAAGTCTCACCAAGCATGTCAAAATTATTAGGTTAACTAGTAAATTTTAGTGATAGTCAAGTGAGGAAAAAATAAATACGATACAAATAAAAATTATTATAAAAAATACTTTACCGTTCTATTGGACGTGCAAAAAAATTATTAGCAGAATATCCTAATTTCATCTTTAGTTTTGTAGAATTGGTGCGTCCGTGGAAAGTTAATTATGGATTGATTTTAATTCCCAAATGATACACAATTATCACTTGTATAAATTAATCCATAAATCATAGATGATAGTTTTACAACACGTGAAAAGATATAATTAAATTGAGTTTGCAATCAATTCTTATGTTTTTTTATTAAATGGATTGAGAAAAGAAGCCTCGGGATTGTAAAATTGTTTTTAGTAAATAAGTAGATTTCGATGGATGGATTGCTCACTCTTATCTTCTTCTATATTTTATGGATATTGGTCGGTTCTGCATCTCCATCTTCTTCTTCATCTAAAATCTTCCATTTCACATTTTCAAATCTCAATTCTTTATTCAATATCTTTTTTTTTATTTGTCTAGTATATAGTATAAGAATCTAAGAAATAATAGTTGAAGAACTGATAAAATTTTGGAGCACCTAATTCTAATCTATTTGAAATTAGGATAAGACGTAAAAATATCTTAAAGTTTAAAATAGTACAATTTTAATTTTAATGTTGATAGTTAAAAGCAATTTTATCTCTAATATTGATAAGTTGGATCAATTTTAAATATTATTATAAAATATAAATATTTTGTTTTTTATTTTGCACCAATTAATTGAATGTAAATTGATTTTAAAAAAATCATATTTTTTGTGATTTAATAATAGAATTGAAGATTGATATTTTTAAATTCGGTGAAATATTTAAATTTTTTTTTATCCAACTCGTACAAAATACAACATTGTTTTTAATTTTTTCACGTTTAATCATATGTTTGTGATTTGTAATTAATGAATGATAAAATGACGCAAATATGAAGTGTAGATGACAAAATTCATGACCGAGAATACAATTTGATGAATAATTTCTTCAATTGATCCAATTTGTCAACGTTAGGGGTAAAATTGCTCTCAAGTGCCAACATCAAGAGTAAAATTACTCATAGATGTAAACATTGGGGGTATTTTTGCATATTTTCCCTTTAAAATTTTGATTCTAATTCTTAATTTATTATTGGGATAAGGTACAAAAATAGACCTATGGTTTTTGGAGAAGTATCAATTTAGGCTCCACGTACAAAATAACAAATGGTATAAATTTAGGTCTCGATAACGGATTGGACACGTCATTCCTATTACTCCGTTAAGTTCTGATTTCTCCCTCCACACACAATTGACATAACTTAACAGAGTAATATCAATAATGTGTCTCAATCCGTTATCGAGACCTAAATTGGTACCATTTTTTAAATGTTAAGCATATATTGATGTTATTTTATACGTGAATCCTAAATTGATACTTTCCAGAAATTCATAGACTTATTTTGGTACTTTATCCCTTTATTATTTAGTAATATTTATTTATTGAGTTATTCAAAATGCTTATTTTTACTCCCTAACTTATTATTTGTTAACATTTATCGTCTGATTTATCTAAAATTTGTGAAATCTTAATGAGTATGGATGGTTGAGATTTCAGCCATTTTTTTTATATAAATTAAAGGTCATACGTAACCAAATAATAGATCAAGAGGTAATGACTAATATCTTGGATAACAGGAATTTTCACATGCACCTTAATGAGTAAGTGAATTTTCACATGCACCTTAATGAGTAAGTGAATTTGCTATTTGTAGTTTCTGTTTGCTGTTTACTAAATATATTTTATCCGTATTTGGACTTACAAGGCAAAATTTTATTTTTTTTGACAAATAGAAATAAATGGATACTAAATATTACAAAATAATTCTAAATAAATAAAGAGTGCTTTAATCCAATAAAATTCTAGTGATAGATCATAATGAAAAAATCACTGCTATTTATTGCGACAACTAATAAAAAATTTCTACCTATTTACAAATGTTTAGTTAGGGTAACAAAATTACACACTATCAGGGGCGGGCGAATTTAGCCAAGAACTCGAGGGCTTGGACGCCCCTGCTGCCACTCCACTCCTGAATAGTGATAATTTCGGATTGACAGCCCTCTTTAATTTTAGAGTATATTAGTGTATTTATAGTATTATTTTAATATTTTAAAATAGTTGAATTAAGTTAAGATGTACGTTTTATATAAGAGGTTATGATTTGAAATTTCATATATTATTAATTACTTTTTTATCTTTTAAATCCTTTTGAATCAAAATTTTAATTTATGAAAATTATAAGAAATTTATAATTAAAAATTAATGTAGGATTTATAAAATATTAAAAATGTTTACTTCTTTTAAATTGAGCACTTTTAATTTTTAGCCTCTAACATATCAAAACAATGAAGTTTTAGGATAATGGGAACAAAAACAAATTGTCTAGTCCAATGAGATGGACTTTAGAAAATTACCCTCAACTCTCTAGCACTCACCGCAAGGATAAAAGTCAGCCCCACAAGATGTAGATATTTTGCTCCATCAATGCACACGACACGTAATTATAATGTTTGGATTTAGTTGTTTAGGTTATTATTTACTTACTAACTCGAGAATGATATGATATGATACAAATATTTAGAATATTATCACATTCTTTCATACTTTTACATGTTAGATTAATTTTAAAAAGTAATAAAATTACAATTATTACTTACAAATCCAAGATTTTTTTTACATGCTATCATTAATAGAGATAGTAAAATTAGATTCGACTTGTAAACACATTACACAAACCCAACAAAATATTGATAGACTTTTCGATGGCTATAATTAACCTATTAATCTAAGAATGACATAAAATATTTAGAAATATTACCGTATCCTTCTGTATTTTTAAATGTCACCATTGATGTAAATTACATAGTAAAAATGTATATGATCCGAAAACATAACATAAAATCAATACTAATCTGATTAGATTGATACAACTATGAGTCCATGATACATAATTTTTCGAATTGAATAGAATTAACCCATTTGACACTAATTTGATAATTGATGCGATACCAAGAAATTTGTGGTCCATGCATTCGCTTGGTTAAAAGATATGGGAGCTGCTCTTTTAACAAAAGATGAGGGGTTTGAGATTATGTAGGGAAATTGGTAGAGTACAAGAAACCTTGCAATCTTTAAATAGGAAAGAGATATATCCATTTAATAATCTCACACGAAGTGGCTAATTTAGCTGATGAATGGCTATGGGTTGTTTTTTTAGTCTCCCATGAAATTAAGGCATCTCTAATATATATAGTCAATCAAATTATTTTAGAACATTTATGGAGAAATATATTCAACGAATCTATTAATGTCATGTATATATTTTTTCATTACATTAATTTATCTTTCATAGAATAGAATGATATATAAAATAATTCTAATTGGTGGAATGTAAAACCGAGTATCGGAATTTTGTATAGTGGCCCAACTCTTAAGGAAATATTATGGAGAACGCGCTGAAGAATGTTGGTGATGCTGGTAAACTTGATCGGTTTGATGGGACGAATTTCACTCGTTGGAAGGAGACTATGAAAATTTTTCTGATCACTCTGAAATTTTTTTACATTCTGGACATTGATTTGCAATCTATTCCAGAACCGAGTGACAAAGATACTGATGGAATTGTGGCTGAACGTAAGAAGCGAGAAGAAGACGAGGCGCTATGTAGAGGATATATTCTGAACCATCTCTCTGATCGTCTTTATGATTTGTACATTCCTGTACAAAAGGCAAAGGATATATGGATATCTCTGAAGACAAAGTATAATTCAGAAAAGCAAGGGGCATATAAGTTTATCACTATGAAATTTTTTGAATTTACTATGAATGATTCTGCATCTGTACTTGACCAAGTCCATGAATTTCTTATCTTAGCCTCTAAATTTAAGGATCTTACTATAGACATTCCAGAGAAATTACTTGTGGGGGCAATCATAGCCAAATTACCTCCAAGTTGGAATAACTATAGAAAGAAACTGTTGCACACTTCTGAGGATTTTAATTTGGAACAAATTCAGAAGTATTTACGAATTGAAGAGGAAACTCGAATTCGTGATAAGAAACATGATGTTGCTTATAGTTCTAAAGTTAATTATGTCAGTAATAATCAGAAGGGGGGGGGGCAAAAAGAGGAAAGGAAATTATCAGAATAATCCCAACAACAACAAAAAGTTTAAGAAGAATTTGTCTGATGTTGTTTGTTATAATTGTGGTGAAAAATGACACATCAAAAGATTCTGTAAGAACCCCAAGAAGAAGGATATCAAAAATCAGAATAAGAAGGAGAGTGAGGACAAAGCAAATGTTGTTGAACATGTTGACAATAATGAAATTATTGCCATCGTTTCTGAGTTGCAAATTGGTATGATCCAAGAATTGCATATGGCATCTCTTACCATAAGCAATGATTGGTGGTATGATTCTGGTGCAACTACTCATGTTTGCAACAACAACAAAGGACTCTTCAAGACTTATATTGATTCTTCTCCAGACCATGAAGTTTTGTTGGGTGATCATCACTCTTCCAAGGTTCAAGGAACCGGGACTGTTGAAATTCAGTTTACTTCTGGAAAGAAAGTTATTCTCACAAATGTTCTTCATGTTCCTCAAATTAGGAAGAATTTAGTTTCTGGTTTTATGTTATGTAAGAAGGGGTTAAAGGCTGTAATAGAATCTGATAAAATAATTTTGTCTAAGGCTGGAGCATTTGTTGGGAAAGGTTATGTCTGTGATGGAATGTTCAAGTTGTCTATTAATAAAGTTGAGAATTCTGCTTATTTTCTTGTGCATGCAATTGAATGTACTTTTTTTTCATTTGTGGCATAATCGTTTAGCACACACCAATTATAGAACCATGAAATATATGTCTAAAAATGGAATGATATCTTATGGTAATGATCATGAAGATAAATGTGAGGTATGTGTTCAAGCAAAAATGAAAAGGAAACCATTTCCTAAAATTGAAAGAAGTACAGAAATATTAGAACTTATTCATTCTGATATTTGTGAATTTAATGGAAATTTAACTAGAGGAGGTAATAGGTATTTCATAACTTTCATTGATGATAGTTCTCGTTTTACTTATGTTTATTTGTTGAAAACAAAAGACCAAGCATTTGAAATGTTTAAATGTTATAAGGCCATGGTAGAGACACAAAGAATAAGAAAATTAAAATTTTACGCAGTGATAGAGGTAGGGAGTATTTTCCTACGGAATTTTCTTCTTTTTGTGAATCTAACGGAATTATACATCAGGTTAGTGCTCCTTATAGGCCTCAACAAAATGGAGTGGCTGAAAGGAAAAATGATGTTTTAGGGGATATGCTAAATGCAATGCTTGTTAATGCAAATTTGCCACTTAATTTGTGGGGAGAAGCTCTACTAACCGCATGTCATATACACAACAGAGTACCTTCTAAGAAATTTAAAGTATCACCTTATGAAATTTGGAAGGGAAGGAAACCTAATATAAGTTACTTTAAGGTGTGGGGTTGTCTTACATATTATAAGGTCCCAGATCCTAAGAAAACTAAGTTAGGACCAAGGGCTTTGAAAAGTGTTTTTGTGGACTATGCTGAAAATTCAAAAGCATATAGGTTTTTGGATTTGGATTCTAATGTTATAGTGGAATCACGAGATGCTGAATTCTTTGAAAATAAATTTCGTGACGATTCCACAGGAATAGAAACCTCAATAGCACCACAAATTGCTTCAAACTCAAATGGGAAAAGAGTTGTGCCTGATTCTTCTAATGAACCTAGAAGAAGTGAAAGAACTAGAAAAGAGAAGAATTTAGGTCCAGATTTTATTAATTCTCAAGCTATTCTCTTTCTGGTGGAGGGAAATAGAAATGGGGTTACTAATAAAATACCAATTATACTTACTGTAGAAGATGATCCCAAAACTTTTCAAGAAGCAATGGCTTCTAGAAATTCAGCTTTTTGGAAAGAGGCAATTAATGATGAAATGGATTCATTGATATCAAACAATACTTGGTATATTACGGACTTACCTCCGGGGTCCAAAACTGTTGGATGCAAATGGGTATTTAGGATTAAGTATAATACAGATGGATCTATAAATTCTTTCAAAGCTAGATTGGTTGCACAAGGCTTTACTCAAAAAGAAGGGGTAGATTATTTTGACACTTATGCACCCGTGGCTAGAATTACATCCATTAGACTACTTATGGCTTTAGCTTCTATTTTTGGTTTATACGTACATCAAATGGATGTGAAGACGGCTTTTTTAAATGGGGATTTAGAAGAAGAAGTGTACATGAAACAACATGAGGGTTTTGTTCTCCCTGGAAATGAAAATAAAGTTTGCAAATTGGTTAAATCCTTGTATGGATTAAAACAAGCGCCTAAACAATGGCACGAAAAATTTGACTCTGTTATTTTGTCACATGGTTTTACTTATAACTCAGTAGATAGGTGCATTTACTCTAAATTTACAAAAGATTATGATGTCATCATATGTTTATATGTTGATGACATGTTAATCTTTGGAACCAATATGAAAGGAATTGATGAGACTAAGAACTATTTGAGTTCATGTTTTAAAATGAAAGATTTAAATGAAGTTGATACTATCTTAGGTATCAAGGCTATAAAACATAGTGGGGGTTTTGCGTTGAGTCAATCTCATTATATTGAAAAAGTGCTTAATAAAATTGAGCACTTAAAGTTTAAAGAGGCTAATTCCCCTTATGATTCATCTTGTAAACTTAGTAAAAATGAGGGAAGAGGTGTTGCTCAACTTGAGTATGCTAGTGCAATAGGAAGTATGATGTATGCATCACGTAGTACTAGACCAGATATCGCATTTGCTGTTTGTAAACTTTCTAGATTTACGAGTAATCCGAGTCGTGAACATTGGAAAGCAATTGGTAGGGTTTTAGGTTACTTAAAAAGAACCAAAAACCTTGGATTAGATTATAATAAATTTCCAGCAGTTCTTGAGGGTTATTCAAATGCTAGTTGGATAAATACTATCGGTGATAGTAAGTCCACAAGTGGTTGGATTTTTATGCTTGGTGGAGGAGCTGTTTCTTGGGCTTCAAAGAAACAAACTTGTATTACTCATTCCACAATGGAGGCTGAATTTTTGGCCTTAGCAGCAGCAGGAAAATAAGCTGAATGGCTGAGGAATATGTTATTAGATATTAAGTTGTGGCCACAACCGATGTCAGCCATTTCTTTAAACTGCGATAGGGAAGCCACTTTGTCTAAAGCTTATAACAAGATATATAATGGAAAGTATAGACATATTAGCTTAAGACATTCGTATGTACGACAATTAATATCAAATGGGATTATTACTGTTGTATATGTTAAGTCTTGTAATAATTTGGCAGATCCTTTCACAAAAGGACTTCCAAGGGACATAGTATATAAAATGTCCAAAGAGATTGGTTTAAGACCTATATGATTACATCGGCAACAACAGAAACCCAACCTATGTATAGTATTATCACTATGTAAAGGTTCAATGTGGTAAAAACAAGTTGTTGATAACTGATTGATATACTAAGTATAATAATAAATTAGATAGTATATGATTATTAGGGTGAGTCTTAGACTCTTAATAAAGCTTCATGTGTTGTATTTGAACTTCACCTATATGGACATAAGGAGTGGTGCCGCTCCTAATGAAAGTGTGGTCTACTTTTATAATTGTCCATGAAGTCTAGGATGAGCGCATGGCCATAATAGTGCTACCATTTCTATGAACGTACATTTATATAGAAGTTATGTGTGTGATACTTCCGGTATAACAAAAGGGATTATGGCTCAAAAAGCGGCAAGCCACCATTAATTTCTGAGGGTTGTCGAATCCACCAAAAATAAAATATAACTTCACAGCCCTTAGGCTTGCACAAGGGTAAGCAAAGGTCGTACCCAAAGGACTAATACTGATCTAATTTGTAAATATAACCAAGCAAATGAATAAAAAGTAAAAAAGGGGGATTTGAATAGATGATTGCTAAATTGACGAAAGTAATAGAGTTGAGTTGAAATTGAATAAAATGATTAATTAGAATTTCAGCTAAGGGATTCTCAGGCAAGGAATTCGGCTAGTCTTGATCATTGACAGAAATGATGTTTCTTCTAAATTGCATATCAGACTAGTTTGGTATATTCTTCCTAAATAATGAATTAACCAAGTAAGACTGTAGTTAATTCCTAATTAACGAATAACCTTACCTCAGCGGCTAAGATTCAACCCGTTAACAGCGTTAGGAATTAGAAGAACCTAATCTAAGCCAACCGATTCTCAGCGATATCGATTCAGAAACTTAATTACTCATTCACTTGATGTGATAAAGTCGAAAATAGATGTATTAATGTCACATGGAGAGTTCTCAGTTGTCAATCTGATTATCCCCAAATACAATCTAGATTTCAACTTTATAGCATCAATTGCTACTTATTCAGATTCAACTAAATAATGACTCGTTGATTATCTAGTTTAATCAGACAGCTATATGTCAGTTTAATCAAATGAACAATCGGCCTTATCATTCAAAAGCAAACTAACAATTGAGATAAAATCCCTAAACACAGTGAATAAACAAATGATATGAATAAAGAGTAAATACTAGAAGAGAAACGATCTCACAATACTTGAAGATTCCTGCCTTTGAATTATCCCTTAACCGAAATAAAGAAGTTTAGCTACGAATAGCCATAAAGAACAAAATAAATGTTTCTGAGTTTTCCCCTCTGAAAGATACGTTCTCTGGGAATGTAAAAGTCTAAGAAAAAAGAGAGAGATCTAATCTAAAACCTAATGTTTTGTAGGGAAAATATATCCCTAAAAATTAGCTAACAAAAGAATATCTTTCCCAATCACAAATCTTTTCTAATCTTCCATATCTCCTAATTTCGTGCATGCTTAGTCATTCCCAACTGTCCAGGTTTATTCTTGATAGAATAAAGGAGAGTCCTGATCAATTCTGGAGTCTGCGATTCCCGAAATCCTTAGTCTTGGGCAAGACTAACTCCATTTTCGTTTCAGCTCCTCTAAATCAGCTCCAAATTCCCTTTTAGTCCAAATTTGTTTCAAGTTAAGTCCAATTCCGCTCCTTTTAATCATTTGAGTCCCGTGGAGGCAAATCATACCAAAACAAGCAATAATATCCGAAATAACACTAAATTAATTAAATAACCTAGCACTAAAGTGGACATTTGAATGTTGAATTGGACACTTATCAAAACACCCCACACTTACCCAATGCTTGTCCCTAAGCATATCAGATCATGTCAACAGCTCTTTACTCTTATGATTTCGTGCTTACCAACCTTTCCCGATCCCCCCTCATAATGTAAAGATTATCAACCATCAACTCTCAAAGCCAAGACATTATTCATGTTTAAACATACAATGTAACCACTTGAAAAATCTCAGCAAACAAGCTTTTGACCATGTACATAAGGTATGAATTAAAATCAACAACACCCTCACGGAAATCGCTCATTGCACTCAAGTGTTTAGGCTATAATTAATTTCAAGAAATCACTCAAGTCGCAACCTAGAATGAAATTACCATAAGCTTGCCAATATATCAAATCTCCACCACTTAGTATGAATTCAAGACACTAAATCAAAGGGACTTAAAACAGGGTGTAGCGTAGGCTGGGGTTAAGGTTTGGAAAGGAAATGAGGAAGAAAGGGAAATCGAGAGTAATAAAAATGTACATTTACTCTGAAAATGGCCAAAATGGAATCAAGACACGATTATTTACAAACGACTCACAATTCTTAAACTTCAGAATGAATGAATGTTTAAGACAAACTTAAACAACTATAGACATACTAAAATGAATAAGTTAACGGAACATTTTTTTTCTTTTTTTTTCTTTTTGCTTCTGTTTTTTTTTGTGCCTCTGATTTTTTCTTTTTCTCTTTTTTTTTTCTTTGAGGCTTTTTTTTGTTTCTTTTTTTCTAAAGATAATATTTCAAACTAGAATAAGAAAGCTACTACTTTCCAAGCTAATGTCCATTTAGACACCTTTTGAAGCACAACCACATATAAGCAACATGCTTGTGCTAAATCCTCATACTTTGATGAGCTTGTGGTTAATTCGAATACGGAGATTGCTTAAAGCAACAGCTAAACACATAAATAAGCGAGAGAATGTACAGACTCTGATGGCTAGAACATCCCTGGCCAAGGGATTTGAACAGGGGTATGTCAAGAATGGGGGAAGGCTCAAATGTGGCTAACTAAGGGCTGGTACTGTTATTTTTTGTTAGTCCTGGACAAGACTAAGGGTGCAAAGTTTATTTTGAAATGGCTAACAGAAAAAAAACCTACTGCCCTTATCATTTTTAATACTCGAATACATCAATGTGGTCTCGAAATGCATAACATGGCAAGTTCTAGAATTTCAAACTAGAATTAGACAACACTCAGAAAAATATAGAACAAAGTGTAATGTTTTTGTTCTTGCATTTAGGCTCAAAAACTTTCCAAAAATTGGGGTAAATTGGTGTTGTTTCATTCAAAACGTCTGTCATGTAATGGAAAATTAGTCAAGTGGTTCATATGCATGCTTAAGAGAATTGTGCAACCCTGACCTTTTGAAATCGACATCTTTACTCAAAACAAGACTTAGGGGTTTCAGTACTAAGTTGGCAACCTAGTTTCAACCGAGTGCAAAACTGAGAGCTAGCATTGTTATTTCTAGGGACAAAACAAAGGGTGGTCACCCCACACTATTGTAGACAAAAATAGACAGAAATTCTGGAAAGAACGGACATAAAATAAGGCAATGAAACAGTATATCTCCATGAAAGTTAGACAAAATCAAAACAAACAAACAAAACACACTTCTATATCAAAAACCCCTCCCCCACTTTCTCCTCGCACTGTCTCGGTGCGGAATTCACACAATTAAGGGCGAAGGGCAGCAAACACCATAACGAAAAAGATAAAATTCAAACTAAAAGCAAAATATAAACGAGTTGTGGAAAAACTTACTGCCCCTTTTGGAGGAGGTATTGTACGACTTTCTGGTACGGCTGAAGTTTCTACCGGTGTAACAACGAAGGAGTTCGGCGGTGCTTGTGGCTGTGGTGCTGTAAGCGGTGACTCAGGCGTAATATCTATCGAAGTTGCAGAGACCTCGTTCGTAGCCGGTTGAGAAAATTGTTGTGATTGAAGGAAGTGGAATTTGGTGGGTTTGAATTTGTATGGATGGGTATTAGAAATTAAAGGAAAGAAAGATTAAAGATGTTGTTCAAATTTTAGGAAAGAAAGAAATTAGAGAGGAGTGAGTGGTGAGTGGTGGTGAGTGGTTTGAGTTTGTGAATGGTGGGTTTGTGGAATGGAAAAGAAAGTGGCGGTGGTGTGAGTTGAGGAATCAAAAGAAATTAGAAAGTGGGATTGAGGATGGAGTGAGGCGATGGTGTGAGGGTGGCGGGTTCTGAATTTGTGGAACGATGGAGTGAGCAGGGAAGGTAGGAGTTCGGCAATTAGGGTAGGGATAAATTAGTTTAAAATTACCCTATTTTTTTCTTTTTCACCACTCTTATTTTCAATGTCCCTGCTAAACACTCCTGGGCTTTTATTTGCTCTTCAATTCATTGACTTGGGCCTTTATTTCTCCATTCTTTTCTTCTCTCACATCTGTAAAATTAAAACTAAAAAATTGAAGCCTTTGGAGAAGATGATGTTAGTTAAGTTAGTTGTTGCAAAAAAAAACAAATAAATAAATAAATTAAATGAAAATGAAATTATGAACATCAGTCTTGGGCAAGACTAAAACTAGGCTGCCTCTAGTTAGCGTCTATGGCCAGACGTTCTTGAGCTCTAAGGCTAGTCTCCTGGATCAAGATATTGCACTTCTTTGAGGACTCCAATTGGGATATTCTTATAAAACGGCTTAAGTCGGTGGCCGTTTACTTTTTGCACATTCCCATTCTCCAAGCTCTGAGTTTCCACTGCACCACCAATATTCATGTCACACTGCTTAATCGCCCATAAGGCTTTGTGTTCTGGTTTTGGTGCCTGCAAAATATAAGGTAATGGGCATTGATTAGCACGAGAAATTGTTTTAACATCAGAATTTTCCGGTTTTGATTTCAGCGCTGCCATTTCTTGCATGACTTCCTGCACATCTTCTCTAAGCTCCACGCCTTTCTCCTTTATTTCATCGTACACATTCAGACTTTCCTCAACAACCACCTGCAACTTATCTTCCCTAAAAATCTCAAAAACTTGCTGAGTTATTGGTTCGACAACATCTATACCACAAACAGAATGCACTTCATTAGGAAATTTCATGGTATTATAAACATCAAATTGAACAATTTTACCATCAAACTCCATAGTCAGTGTTCCTTTGTGAACATCGATTTTTGTCCGAGCTGTTGTTAGGAATGGTCTACCTAACAGGATTTCTGATGAATCTGAAGGGTGATCTTCATCTTCCATGTCTATAACATAGAAATCAGCTGGGAAAATTAAACCATTAACCTGAACTAGAACATCTTCCAACAAACCTTCGGGATAAACAATAGATCGGTTAGCAAGTTGAAGCACTACTCCCGTTTCCTCAAGAGGTCCGGCATTTAAGGACGAATAAATAGACATAGGCATGGTATTTATAGACGCTCCTAAATTACACATTGCCTTCTTAATGCTAGTATTCCCAATTTGACAAGAAATTGCAAACATACCTTTATCCTTACATTTTTGGGGCATTTTGCCTTGGAGTACAGCAGACACATTCTCAGCCATGACAATCTTTTCATATCCAATTTGTTTTATCTTGTTAGCACACAATTCTTTGAGAAATTTAGCATATCGAGGGATTTGTCTAATAACATCAAGCAATGGAATATTTACCTCAACCTTGCAGAACGTCTCAAAGATGTCTTTCTCCTCCTTTTCTTTCTTTGATTTGGCTAAACGACCAGGGAAAGGTGGTCTAATTACCATAGGTATGTGTTGATTTGTGGCTTTTTCTCCGGATGACTTACCAATAGAACCTTCTGTCTCATTTTCGAATACCTCTTCTTTGCTTACAGATTTCTCCGACATAGGCTGTTCTAATTCGGAAGTAGACTTAGTCTTGGGAAAGACTAATTCTTTTCTGCTGCGAAGCGAGATTGCACTCACATTTTGCCTCGGATTCATCTCAGTTTGCGAAGGTAATTTCCCCTGGGACTGTATTGCACTCAGGGTGGTTGCTATCTGACTCATTTGTTTTTCCAAGTTTTGGAAGTTTGCTTGAACATTGGCATTGACCTTGCATTGTTCTTCCTGAAATTTCAGCAAGTTAGACACAACAGACTGATCAATAAAACTAGACGCCATACCTGAATTTAGATCCGTTTGAACGGGACTATATTGTTGAGGTCTTTGGTACTTTTGGGGAATGTTTGGTTGAACCACATTACTTTGCGGCTTGTAGCCGAGGTACGGATGATCCCGTAGTCCGGGATTATATGTATTCGAGTATGGATCATACTTCCTTGGGGGATGTCCCTGATATCCGAGGACCGCACTGATCTGTTCCGGTGTACCTTCGTGCAATGTGGAACATTCATCTGTGGCATGTCCAATAACTGTGCAAATCCCACACGCCTTAGCTTGAACCGCTGTCCCTACAACCAAATTTTGAACAAGAGACGTCAAATCATTTAGTTTTTCCTCAATGGAAGAAGTACTTACCTCATAAGTTTTCCTTGGAGCATCTTGTTGCTTCCCAAATTGTTGGGAAGTTGCTGCCATACTTTTGATCAGCTCTTTAGCTGCAGTTGGTGTTTTATCAAAGAGGCTTCCCCCACTAGCAGCATCTATCATCTTTCTTTCCATGCCTAACATTCCCTCATAAAAATATTGAATAAGAGAATGTTCAGTTATCCCATGTTGGGGACAGCTTGCACACAGTCTCTTAAACCTCTCCCAATAGTCATAGAGTGTCTCAATATCCTTCTGCCTTGTACCACTGATCTCCTTACGGATCATTGCTGCACGTGAGGCTAGAAAATACTTTTCTAAGAATGCTTGAGCCATGTCGGTCCATGTTGTGATGGATCCGGAGGGTAGGTTGAGAAACCAGTCTTTAGCTGCATCCTGCAAAGAAAAAGGAAAAGCTCTCAATTTAACTTGTTCCTCAGTAATTCCTTGTGGGCTCATACCTGAACAGACAGCATGAAACTCTTTCAGATGATTGTGCGGGTTTTCACTTTCCATCCCATGGAATTTAGGCAAGTAATGGATCAGCCCTGACTTAAGTTCGAATGCCGCATCCAGGTTTGGATATGTGACGCACAAGGGTTGCTGATCAGCTTGAGGTGCATGAAGTTGCCTCAAAGTTCTGTCTGCCATTTTTTTCTACTTCAGATGGCTCACTTTCCTTGCTGGAAATTCCCTCTTCTTCACTAGAACTGGAAGTTTCAGCACCTTGAAGTTTCTGCAGTTTTGCTTCTTTTCGGAGTTTCCTTACTGTTTCTCTATTTCTGAATTAAATAGAAGTTGCTCCGAAGTTTCAGACCTGGTTATAAATGGCTTTAAATCAAGTTAGATTAGTCCCCGGCAACGGCGCCAAAATTTGACGGTTGTCGAATCCACCAAAAATAAAATATAACTTCACAGCCCTTAGGCTTGCACAAGGGTAAGCAAAGGTCGTACCCAAAGGACTAATACTGATCTAATTTGTAAATATAACCAAGCAAATGAATAAAATGTAAAAAAGGGGGATTTGAATAGATGATTGCTAAATTGACAAAAGTAATAGAGTTGAGTTGAAATTGAATAAAATGATTAATTAGAATTTCAGCTAAGGGATTCTCAGGCAAGGAATTCGGCTAGTCTTGATCATTGACAGAAATGATGTTTCTTCTAAATTGCATATCAGACTAGTTTGGTATATTCTTCCTAAATAATGAATTAACCAAGTAAGACTGTAGTTAATTCCTAATTAACGAATAACCTTACCTCAACGGCTAAGATTCAACCCGTTAATAGCGTTAGGAATTAGAAGAACCTAATCTAAGCCAACCGATTCTCAGCGATATCGATTCAGAAACTTAATTACTCATTCACTTGATGTGATAAAGTCGAAAATAGATGTATTAATGTCACATGGAGAGTTCTCAGTTGTCAATCTGATTATCCCCAAATACAATCTAGATTTCAACTTTATAGCATCAATTGCTACTTATTCAGATTCAACTAAATAATGACTCGTTGATTATCTAGTTTAATCAGACAGCTATATGCCAGTTTAATCAAATGAACAATCGGCCTTATCATTCAAAAGCAAACTAACAATTGAGATAAAATCCCTAAACACAGTGAATAAACAAATGATATGAATAAAGAGTAAATACTAGAAGAGAAACGATCTCACAATACTTGAAGATTCCTGCCTTTGAATTATCCCTTAACCGAAATAAAGAAGTTTAGCTATGAATAGCCATAAAGAACAAAATAAATGTTTCTGAGTTTTCCCCTCTGAAAGATACGTTCTCTGGGAATGTAAAAGTCTAAGAAAAAAGAGAGAGATCTAATCTAAAACCTAATGTTTTGTAGGGAAAATATATCCCTAAAAATTAGCTAACAAAAGAATATCTTTCCCAATCACAAATCTTTTCTAATCTTCCATATCTCCTAATTTCGTGCATGCTTAGTCATTCCCAACTGTCCAGGTTTATTCTTGATAGAATAAAGGAGAGTCCTGATCAATCCTGGAGTCTGCGATTCCCGAAATCTTTAGTCTTGGGCAAGACTAACTCCATTTTCGTTTCAGCTCCTCTGAATCAGCTCCAAATTCCCTTTTAGTCCAAATTTGTTTCAAGTTAAGTCCAATTCCGCTCCTTTTAATCATTTGAGTCCTGTGGAGGCAAATCATACCAAAACAAGCAATAATATCCGAAATGACACTAAATTAATTAAATAACCTAGCACTAAAGTGGACATTTGAATGTTGAATTGGACACTTATCAATTTCATTTTTCCTTGAAGTGTTACACTAAGTGGAGGTCCAAATCGCAAGATACCGACATTTATGCATAACTCTAATGAGATTTGTTTAAACACGAATACATAAAGCCTAAGTGGGGGATTGTTAGATATTAGTCTTTAATATTGGTGTTGTGGAAATTCCACATGGAAAGAATAAGAAGGAAATCTGTATTTTATATTGTCTAAGAGACATCTGTATTGTCTAGAGACATCTGTATGTCTGGAGACATCTGTATTATCTGGAGACATCTGTATTTTGGATAAAGATAAAACAGTTTTATAACTGTTTTGACAACCAGCTTTTTGGCTATAAATATCCTCAATCCTTCATACCTTTTGACTGACTGTTTTAATTATTCAAATACGTTCATTGGGAAATTAGTGAAATTGCTACCATTAATTTTATGTTAGGGAAATCCTAGAGGAAACTTAGTCAGAAACCCAACAACAATTGATAGTGGAGGCTAATATTTCCTTAAGGACAGTGATTAATCACGTCCCTATTTTATGTTTGTGATCCCATATTTCTAACACCAACGTCTCTATGAATTTTTTTATATCAATCTGTAAAACAGATCGTAGGTCAGACAGGGTCGGAATCCGGTGAATCCGCTCTAATGCGTAAGTCAGTTGATGATTTAGGAAGGATTGAAAAGTGTGGATTAGTTGTAAGATAATTAACATATCGTCTCTTGTGACTATAACTGTCTATACACAGGGTCTTTAGATCGAGACACTTGTTAACTAGGAATCCTTATGAGTTGAGGATATTTGTGCCCCATAAGGAATTTTTATCCTATGAGAAATCCTTTGTCATATGGAATTCTAGTGTTTCTCGAATGTTCCTTCGTTTACGGAAGGTGTAAGTTTGACCATCCTTAGGGAGGCTCCTTTGCAATAAGCCTAAAAGGAGCAGTGCTGATGTCATATTAATTATGATATCATTTTGCATGATATCATATATCCTCCTTTTTTACTTTACAATTTCTTTAAGGATTTGTACTTGTGGGGTATAAGGAGAAAAGAAAGGATCTTTTTGGACTTATTCCTCGTTGATTGCATGTACTAGTACTCATTATTTTGATTGGTTTTCTCCCATGCTTTGTTAATGTGTCTTCTTTTCATTGGGCTTGGGAATCTACGTGGGCTGTATTTTCTCGAAAAGTGGCAATCTGCACTTAAATGATGATGAGCTTCTAATGCATTGACTTTCCATATTTTGTCCGTCTTTTCATTTTCTTCTCTAAGTGTTTTCTGCGTCATTTTCTATTCCTTTTATAAAAGTAGTTTCCTCACCACTTTTCGATCGTTGAGGACCTATTGGCTTTTTTTATTCCATCACAACTTTACACTTTCCCCTCTTCATTCTGTCACCATTTTTCGATTGTTGAAGACTAAGAGACTCCTTTGATTCCAAGACCTCTCTACCCCGTTTTCAATTTTTTTTTGGAAGTGATCAACTTCTCATTCTGCAAGGTTTTATAACTCATTTGTCCTAGTAAGTCCTTGATTTCTTTACTTTTTGCTTTTTTTTATTTATTATTGGTAATGGATCATACGAAATCACGGACTGAAAAGGATACAGCCTCTGCGGAATCAAAGATGTCAATTATTCTCAATCTTTGAAATTATGAGTAGCCTTCTACCATGGATGAACTTACTTTAACAAAGCTGGTGGCTTGTTTCCCAGAATTTTTCCGCTTAGGGTTTGAGGTTCTTACCCGTGATCAGGTAATAAACCTTGCTCCATAAGGATGTTTGGGTTTTTATAGATCTTTTTGGAGAATGGGGTTCATCAACCCTTCCCCACTGGCGTCTTGAATCTTCTGGAGGAGCTAGAAATATGTCTGACGCAGTTATCTCCACACTCGCCGCACCAATATATGAACTTTGCATACGTGGACCAACTTCTCTATGCATTTCCTCGATATCAACCAGTTTTCTAAAAATCGACCAATGCGGGGATTTTCACAACATCGTTCCGATTTCCACTAATCGGGTGCCATAAATCGGTTGACCGATTTTTGGCCTCCCAGGCGGTCCTAGGTGGGTCTAGGTGGTCCGAGGCGGCTTCTAGGTGGTCCTTTTGAAAAGTTGGTCCTTAAATTTTATGTCAATTTTTTAAATTTTAAATAAAATATTAAATAACAAAAAACTAAAAACCCTTAAATTATCAAATGTATTTTTAAGAATATTAATTTTATTTTATTTTGACACATTTTTGGAATGTTTCTGGAGCGATCTTTTTGCCAGAGAGATGTAAGTTTCTTCAGATCCTTTCTAGTTGCTTTCGCTAGACGATAGAGAGAGATCTATAATTCTAAATTCGATGCGGACTACACTCATTCTCCCTAGGTCTTCCTTTTGATTTTGCTCACTTTAAGGTATAACAGATCTCCTTTCGGAGATGACAGCTACAAATGATGTGATGTTTGATTGAACAAACACATGGGTCCTGATTTCTTGGACTCTTAATAGACTCTTCCGCTTCTTTGAGCTCAGCCTTAGCATGCACCATCTCTGCACTCTCCTTTGATTACATTACATCTTCCTAGATGTTCTCCATCATGCAGATGAGTTGCTTGGTGATCTCATCCATGAACTTCTTACACTGCGAATCTAGTGAACCTAGAAATTCATCCATGCATTTGTCTAAGTCGAGATATGATTTGTAGGGAATTGAGAGGATTGTCACTAGCATCTAAAGAAGTTTTGGGCTATTAAGAGGAGTTCTCGTTAGAGGGGAGGGGGTTGAAGTGGATATGATCATAATGTTATTTAGATGAGCTATGAATGCTACGTAAGATCCATGCTCACCTCACCAATTTGATGTGAGAGGATCTCATATTGAGCTTTTAGACAAGCTATCTGTTAATGGATCGTCTGAGATAAGACTTAAAATATGTCAAATGAGGGATCAAAAACCGACAACTCCACTCTGATGACTAAGGTGTTGTTTGATAAAACTGAAAATTAAGTACTGAAAAAACAAGTACTGAATTTTAAGTGCTGAATATTATAAGTGTTGAAAATATTGAATGATATAATTATTATAAAAATATTAGTTGATAATGTTTAACTTAAAATATTAAGTTAAATATTTTGACTTACCAAAATAAGTGCTTTTTAACTTAATTTATTAATTTAAGTGGTGGAAAAATAATTGTTATCAAACACACTTAAATTAAATAAGTGCTTAATATTTTAATTTAAGTTATTAAGTGACTTATCAAACAAGGCCTAAGCTAGCATAATTTTTAGAGGAAAAGAAAAGAAAGAAGGGTAAACTTTAGGATTTAGTAATGTTGTACCTTCTTGTAGATTCGTTTTATTCTATTTATAAGATACATAGTAGTTTGAGAATACAATTATTTATGGGGTGAATTACATCCATGACCACTAAACTTTATCCATTAACATTGTGGCCACTGAACTTTAATTCTTAATGGTATGGTCACTGAACTTTACAGTTTTAATATGGGTGGCCACTCAACTTTAACTAACTCTTAAAAATGACTGTTAACAACCTCAAAATGAAAATATTCAAGAATTAAAGTTGTTCAGAACAACATTTACCATGAAACCATATTTTTATTTTCCAAAATCCCATTTTTTGAAGCTCTCTTTCTAAAAATTCACACACTCTCTCCTAACCAAACAATATTTAAATGACTTCAAAACGAAAACTTTCAAGAATTAAAGTTTCTTACAATATCATTACCTATTTGAATTTTTTATTTTGAGACCGTCAACGGTCATTTTGAGACGTTGAGTGACTACCAGTGTTAAAAAGTGTAAAATTCAGTGATCATACCGTTAAGAATTAAAATTCTATAACTATAATGTTAAAATGGATAAAATTCAGTCGCGATGGATATAATTTACCCATTATTTATGTGCCTAGGTAGTGTTAGAGACACATGTAGAGATATAAGAATGAGTATATCTCATGATGGCTCCATTAGAATTTGTGCATTATAAGTGCAGATCATTTGTTACATAGATGACAACTTTACGAATGAATGTATTTCTTTTTATTGGATCATGTGTTCACACAATCAGCGCCGTCTTAAACATTTTTGAGGTCCTGCGTTAAATGAAAAAAAAATTGGACCATATTCATTTAAAAAATGAATACTTTCATATAATAATAACGTTTCTACAAAATGAAACACCAAATTAGTACTTTTAACTTGATTTTTAGCATTATAAATGTAATTAAATAATTAAATTAGATATTGTATAATAACAATAAAAAAATTGGGCCCTTTAAAACTCTTAGAGCGTTAATTTTCTGAATAAATTAACATTCACTTAATTTTTCACATAATAATTAATAACAATAATTTATTTAGATTTGTATAATAAAAAAATTAGGTCCTCTTATATTTGGGATCCTGTGCAGGAGAGCTCTTTGTATACCCTTCTCCTACTCCCCTGTACACAATTACAACTTTTTTTCAAATGTGTGCTTTTTGGTTCATGTGTCTTTATCCGTTTCTTTATATAATTTTGATTAGAAAAGGTTTGGAATTTAATTTCTAATTTGTTCTATCAATTCTTAACTTCTGGAAAAATATTTTCAATTGTATTAGTTGATCTATCTTTAAGTGGCCATTCTACGGGCAATGAAACTTTTTAGTAATTCTTGAAAAAAATTGAATCATTGATCTTCTGTGTAATTATTTACTTAAAAATAAGAATTAGAATTTGAAAATATAATTTTGTGGCACTTTCATAAAATTTAAAATTTAGGGTAAATAATTATAAAGTCACTGAGTTTTTACTTAATACACTAGTTAGTCCTTCTGTTTTTAGAAATAATTATATAGTCCCTTAGTTTTTAGTTTCATCAACTCATTAGTCCTTATGTTTGAGTCAATAGTCAAACTATACCAAATAAATTTTAAAATACTAAAATTACCCTTTATTCTATATTTTAATAATAAAACATCTATTTTTCTTATTTTATGTTTTTTTCTCCTTTTTCCCTACATAGTCTCTACAATATTTTTTTTCCTGCATAATCTCTACAATATTGAGTAATTAATTTATTAAATTTTATATAATTATAGAAATTTAATTTAGTAGCCTAAATTTTATTGACTAAAAAAACGAATGAAAAATATTTCAAAAATTATCAAACTAAGAGCAAAACTATATAAATTGTAAAAAGTAATCTTTATTTATCTCTAATAAATTTTATAAATAAATAAAAAATATGATTTTTTATGAAATTTATTAATATTTAATGCTTAGTATATACAATTACATAAATTTCAGTATATATATACTTCATAAAATTTATTAAAACTATTTCGATTAAATTTGAAATTAAAAAATAAGTTTTTTATGTGAATAACTAGGGGCAATTTGGAATTTCATCTACAAAAACATATAGAAAAACTAAAGAGTTGATTAAAATAAAACTTAAGAACCTTGTAATAATAAGATGAACCTACTAATATGTTAAGCAAAAAAATATAAAAACTTTATAATTATTTATCCTAAAATCTAAGATGAAGAATCAGTTTAATTTAAAAATCAAGCTAACAATATTGTCAAACAAGTCCCACACTCACAATTATAGAGTCAAAACAATAATACTAATAAAGAAAACATTAATAATAATGGTTACAAAATCCAATCAATATTATTATGCTTTCGTCATTAAAGGACATGATCTTTGTGGAAATTGAAAAATGACATGATTATTATTATTATTATTTTAGGAATGAGATGATTTTCAAACCGAGCATGATGGCACCCGATTGGATTGCATAACAGCCACATATATAAAAAAATTTAGCACCACATATTAATGGGGTTAATTACAAAAATGGGTCAAATGGGAGCCCCATTTATATATTTAACCCATTTATTGAACCCACTATATATCAAGACTAATTTTGTGTGACTTTTCCATAATACCCTCAATATTTACGTACGTCTCGCCCCTTCCCGTCTGATTTCGCAGATTCCATATTATGCGAAGCCTGCGAAGCTAATGTTTCAGTTTACTTGATGAATTTAATTAACATATGCGAAGCCTGCGAAGCTAATGTTTGGTTTACTTGATGAATTTCATTAGCATATGCGAAGCATGCGAATCTAAAGTTTGGTTTAATTGATGAATTTAATTTGCATATGCGAAGCCTGGATGTGTTTTGAAGCTAATTCGCGAAGTGATATATAACAAAAAAAAGGCAAACAACAACAGATTCTAACATTAAAATCATAACATTATCAAAATCTACAACAAGATTGCCACAATAACAACATTAAAATCATAACATTATCAAAATTTACAACAAGATTGTCACAATAGACTCCTAACAAATCACTTCAAAGTGAACCTAACTAATTCGGTACCAATTTTGAAGCGGATGAGTAATCTCTCTCTACAGGAAGTCCAGACCTTTTGGGATGAGAAATGGAAGTCCAGACCTTTTGGGATGGATGTGTCCCATGGTGCACACCAAGATTGGCACAATCTCTCCTAACCAATCATTTTAGGAGTGAATGTGCCAATCTTGAGGGAAATTTCTCCCTTTACATGATGGAAAGTTATCTCCCATGCAGCCCAATACGCCGCCTTCTAGAAAGGGATGTTATGTAATCAACCACCTTCAGAAAAAATTAATCGTGTTAGGCGGGGAAAAAGATGATTTTGGTTTCGCGAAATGAGGATTAGCGAGGCATGCGAATGTAAATATGCAGAGAAAAATGTGATTTTACTTCGCTAATCGATGTTTTCGCAAGGTATGGGAGGTCTGAAACGTGACGATCTACGTCGCATATCGATGCTTTCGCGAAGTCTGCGAGTCAATTCATGAACTTTTCTACTCGCAGACTTCGCGAACTAATCGATTCGCGCAGTAGATCCACACGTTTCAGCCTTTTTCTCTTCGCAGATTTTCGCGAAATCATCGATTCACGAAGTAGATTATCACGTTTCAGGCTCTTTCTCTTCGCAAATCTTCGCGAAATCAACGACTACGCGAAGTGTATTCATGAAAAAACGCAGAAAAAACAACAGATACTTACATTTTTCGCGCATTTCACCCTTAAAAGCGACAATAACAATATGATAAATTGGGAAAAACGAAGGAAATAACGTAGAATAACCATTTCTTTGATGGCACAAAAAGAAAGAAACCAAGTAACAAGCAAGAACAAGAAGATGAACCATGGCTTCGATTTCTAGGATTAGGAAGTTGTAGAATCAAGAGATGAAGAGATGAAAAAGAGAAATTCATTGTGATTTGGCGAAATGGTGCAGATTTCGTGCAATTTAAAGGAAGATAGGAAGATCAAAAGTCTTCAAATCATTAATGGAGGAACAACTTTTTGCATAACCAAATAGAAGGGGGGGAGCGGCGTTCGCGTTGTGGGAAGGGGAAAGGTTAGGGGTATTATAGGAAAGTCACACAAAATCAGTCTAGATATATAGTAGGTTGAGTAAATGGGTTAAATATGTAAATGAGCCTTCCATTTGACCTAGTTTTGTTATTTTCCCCATATTAATATTCAGGGTTAATGTGTAAAATTACTCTTAACGTTTGGATCGGGAGCAATTTTATCCCTAACATTTAAAATGATGTAATTTTACATCCAACATTGATAAATTGGATCAATTTGAGAAATAATTCATCAAACTGTCTTATCAGTCATGAATCTTTTCATCTACACTTCACACGTACGTTATTTTATCAGTAACAAATCACAAACATATATTGGAATGTGAAAAAAATAAAAAAATAAAAAAAATTACAGTCTTTTATACAAGTTAGACAAAAAGAAATAAAAAAAAATTACCGAATTTATAAATATTAATCTCCAATTCTATTGGGTTCATAATCGACCCAAAGAGGCCAAGAATGGAGGTTGACACGGTTTTATCTAATGTTTCAAATGCTCAGTCAATAATTGGAGAGGCAGGATCTGGATTCCAGACCCGCCAGACATCATGAGCCTCTTCAGTTGGAACTGCCGTGGATTGGGCAACCCACGGACAGTTAGTGTTCTGAAGGACCTCATCCAGGTCCACAAGCCCTTGATCATCTTTCTTATGGAAATCATGATAAAGAAGGAACGTGTTATGGAGATAAGGGGAAAGTTAGGCTTCTCTGATTGCTTCGTTGTGGAGGGTCCAGGGCACGGAGGGGGCCTTGCACTGATGTGGAAAGCTCTGGTCACAGTTGACGTCACTTCATCATCAATCCACTTCATCGACAGTATTGTTTCCGCTCCCAATCTTCCGACCTGGCGGCTTACGGGCTTCTACGGGTGCCCCGAGCGTCACCGCAGATGGGAATCATGGAACTTACTCAGATCTTTATACGAGGATAGCAATCAAGCCTGGTGTTGCTTGGGAGACTTCAACGACTTGTTGAGCCACTCTGAGAAGAGGGGGGACGTCCGCACCCCAATTGGTTATTCGAAGGTTTTAGGGAGGCTATCTCAGATTGCAATTTATCTCCAGTTTTGATGCAGGGTTTTCCCTTTACCTGGGAAGTCAGCAGAGGCACTGACCGATGGATCCAGGAATGCCTAGACAGAGTCCTTGTGAACAGCAACTGGTCATCTACTTTCAACAGCTCTCGTCTCTTAAATGTTATTACGGCTACCTCAGACCATTCGGCTCTTTTTCTTGAATTAAAATTTTGGCAGGAAGCTCCTAGAATTAAAAGGTTCCGATTTGAAAACTCCTGGCTTCGTGAGGCCGATTGTTCCGAAGTTATTCGGATTGCTTGGGATTCCTCGAGGGCACCGTCAATCCTCTCAAGACTTTCAAAGTGCACAATTGCACTGCAACAGTGGAGTATCAGCCTTGATAGTAACTTCAGACGAGCCATTTCTAATGTGAGAAAACAAATGCAACGGTACTGAAACAGATCAGATCGCTTTGGTATCAGTCTCCTTCACAAAACGGAAGCTCTTTATGTCAGGCTTCTTCAGCAACAGGAATCCTTTTGGAGACAACGGGCCAAGTTATTTTGGATGCAAGATGGGGATAGCAACACCCGCTATCTTCATGAGTATGCCTCGTCTAGGAAAAGGATGAACAGCTTCAAGGAACTACGGAATGCACAAGGGGAGTGGTGTGGGTGGGACTCGGGTCTGGAGGCGGTTCTCTTTGATTACTATTCGGATATCTTTTCAAGTCAAAGGAATGAGGACAGCGATGTCCTGTCTACAGTTAGAACCAAATTCCTACAAGAACACAATGACTTTCTTACTCAATCATTTCAAATAGAGGACGTCAGAGAGGCCTATTTTTTGATGCATCCTGATAAGAGCCCCGGTCTGGATGGCTTGAATCCCGCATTCTACCAGCAGTTTTGGGGGGTGATTGGCGCAGATATAAGCTCGGCATGTCTCTCTATCCTTGAATCAGGAATGTTTCCCACTCATCTGAACGATACCTTGATTGTGCTCATCCCTAAGAAGCAATCTGTTGAACTAGTCACAGACATACGACCTATTGCTTTGTGCAATGTTTTGTATAAGATTATTTCTAAAATGTTGGCAAGCCGTCTAAAGCAAGTCCTCCCAGATATCATATCCAACTGTCAAAGTGCATTTCTTTCCGGAAGGCTCAACACTGACAACATTTTAATGGCATTCGAAGCTATATATAAACTCCGAGGTATGAGGCAGGGTCAACGGGGGATGGGAGCTCTGAAATTAGACATGAGCAAAGCGTATGACCGGGTGGAATGGGCTTTCCTCAGAAATATGCTCACTGTATTAAACCTTCACCCTAGGTGGATTAATTGGCTGATGATGTGCGTAACAACGATTTCATACCAAATTTCTCATGATGGACGGGAGTTAGGTCCAATTTTGCCTACTAGGGGTCTCAGACAAGGGGATCCCCTATCACCCTTCCTTTTTCTCATTTGTGCGGAAGGACTTTCCTCCGTTATTGCGGATCAGGAGAGGAGAGGCAATATTCATGGAATTAGGGTTGCAACAAATGCCCCCAGCATTTCCCATCTCTTCTTTGCAGATGATTGCTTACTCTTTTTCCGAGCCTCAATACAAGAAGCTAAAACAATTCAACAGTGTCTAACGACCTATGAGAAAGCCTCCGGACAGTGCATGAATTATCAGAAATCGTGCATATTCTTCAGTAAAAATGCGAGTATTGCATCTAGGGGTGCGGTTTGTGGGGAATTGCAGGTTGGGGAAGTCGAGGATCTAGGCAACTATCTCGGGGCACCCACAATGGTTGGCCGAAGTAGGTCTCGGGCTTTCAGTTTCATAAAAGACCGCATTTGGTCCCGGGTCAACAATTGGAAGGAAAAATTCCTTTCACGGTCTAGAAAGGAAGTTCTCATCAAAGCCATTCTTCAGGCTGTTCCTACATTTATGATGAGTATCTTTGAAATACCTGCTTCTCTATGTGATGATATTCATAAATTTCTAAACAAATTCTGGCGGTCCGCAAATATGTCAGCAAACAATTCAGGAATTCATTGGAAGAGATGGGAAGATCTGTGTGGGCCAAAATCCAAAGGGGGAATGGGGTTCAGGAATTTGAAAATGTTTAATCATGCTCTTCTGGCTAAGCAGGGCTGGAGGATATTGGATAATCCCGACTCATTGGTATCACGGATACTCAAAGCTCGTTACTTCCCCGATTCCAACTTCCTTGAAGCAACCATTGGTCACAACCCGTCATTCGCGTGGCGGAGTATCCTAGAGGGGAGAGACTTACTAACTAAGGGGTTGATACGCAAAATTGGGAATGGTCAAAATACGTATATATGGCAAAGCCCCTGGTTGCCAGATATCAGGTCCCCTGTACCGTCGAGCCTTCCAACGGAGGTCGGGTCATCCAATCTTGTGAGTGAATTGTTAGATTCCGAAGGCAACTGGAAGCAGGATAGTATTAATTCAATATTCAATATTAGGGACCGTGCCCTCATTTATTCCATCCCGCGCCGCAACTTGAGAGTGGCTGATTCTTCATTTTGGTTTCCAGAAAAGTCCAGAATATACTCGGTTCGTAGTATCACTTAGCTGCTAATTCTTTTGCTATACCAAGTGGTTCAATTGGCAACTAATTTGGAGTTTGTATGTTGCTCCAAGGGTTAAAAATTGTTTATGGCATCTGGTCGCTAACTGTCTCCCAACACTCTCAAATCTGGCGGAACGTCATAGCTCGATACCTAACATCTGCCCGGTATGTCAAGCACCCAATGAGACAATTTTTCATACCTTTATTAGTTGCCCCATTGCTGTTCAGGTATGGCAGTTATTTTTTCATGACAATCGGATGTGTGGTATCACTGATATTATTCAATGGCTGCAATCAGCACTAGTCTCTCCGAATAAACAGCTCTGTGGTGAAATTGGGTATATTCTTTGGTCTCTATGGCGGCACAGAAATGGGAAAGTCTTGGACAACAAATTGCTGCAGCCCCGTTCTATCCTTGCCTACGCCTTAGACGAGTACAATAATTGGAAAGCGGCAAAAGCTTTGGTACAGAAGTCGCAGCAGAGAGGCAGCCCGTCTAGGACCTCATGGAAAAAGCCAGGGGAAGGAACTCTGTACTGTAATGTCGACGCAGGCTCTTACCCGGAATCTGGTTACTGCTCTTTTGGATTAATCCTTCGTGACCATCGGGGGATTTGTATCTTTGCAAGGATGGGTGCCTATCCTGGGAATTTCAGCCCGCCACAAGCGGAGGCCATTGCAATTAAGGAGGCGCTAAGTTGGATTAAAAGATTTAGACCACGAGATAAAATCCAAATTCAATCGGATTGCCTTGTTATTGTTAAAGCAATTCAAGAGGGTCTGACAGGATCATCTTATTTAGTAGACATTGTTTCCGAGTGTATTCTTTTATTACGAGATCTAGAGTTGTGCTCTATCTCTTTTATTAATCATTCAGCGAATTCGGCTGCTCATACGCTTGCAAAGGCGGTGAATTCTTTGTCTGTTCGAGGTGAGTGGGCATGTCCACCGCCCTTCCTTAGCAATATTCTTTCTTTCGATATAAGTGAATAAAGTATTCGTTTTAGTCAAAAAAAATCTTCAATTCTATTATTAAATTATAAAAAATATGAAATCATTTTTTAGAACGAATTGATATGCAATTAGTACAAAATAAGGAGCAAAAATATATGTGTTTTATAATAATGTCTGAAATTGATCTAAATTATTAACTTAGAGATAAAATTGCATCATTTTAAACATTAAGGTAAATTTATTTCTGATCCAACACATTAAGAGTATTTTTACACCTTAATCCTTGTATGTATGTATATAGAGTGGGGTAGGATGTTTCTCTTTTATGAATAAAGAAAGATGTGACATTAATTGATTCTGATGGGAATGAAATAAAGGTAAGTGTGTCAAATGTTGATATTTTCCCACTTATGTTTGTAGTAAGTAGGTCTAATTAATTGATTGGGATTTTTTATATATAATATGTTTATATAATTTCATTGGATAAAAAGAAGTACAATAATAAATCTAACTTTATATAAAAGAAAAAATACCACAAGAGTAATAAAAGTTATAAAATGATACAACTTGTTTACGGTATTGAGGGAAAGAGGAAGGTAGTATTATTGTAAGTTAATTATGATTTCCCTTTATTAGGATTGAGGCAATGCAATAGATAAATACAAGTAAAAGAGAGAGTCCTAATTGATCTCGGATTAAGATAAAATTGTATTTAACTTCATCCTTATGTACATAGTTATCAATAAGATAAAATCTAATAGTTATCAAAATGATAATTCTAGAGAATTATCCTTAACAATCCTCCGCAAGCTGAAGACAAGATTGCACAATAAGCGAAGGAGAAATCTTTTACTCGATAGCGGCTTGGTGAGAATGTCAGCCACTTGGTCTTGCGTTGGAATGAATCAGACAGTGAAAAAACCGTTGTGAACTTGTTCTCGAACAAAACGGTAGTCCAATTCAATATGCTTTGTCCGAGCATGAAAAACTGGATTAATAATGAGGTAAATTGATATGACATTATCACACCAAAACTGAATAGGACGGGAATGGGATATCTGAGATCTCCCAAAAGAGAATGAAGCATCAATAGTTCAGTAGTGGCATTTGCAATGACCTTGTATTCACTTTCAGTAGACCAACGAGCAATAGTTGGTTGCTTTCGTGTATGTCTAGAGACCAAACTGTTGCCAATATAAACATAGAATGCACATGTGGATACCCTGTCATTTAGATATCCACCTCAATCACTATTAGAGTAACAATGAACAAATTGAATCAGAGAGGGTGAAAACACAAGTCCGCGATCAGTTGTTCCCTTAATGTATCGAAGAATACGTTTGGCACTCTTCTAGTGTTCATCAGTTGGTGAGTGAAGGAACTGACACAGTTTATGAACAGCAAATGATATGTTTGGTCGAGTTATATTGAGGTATTACAAGCTCCAATAATGCTCCTATACTCGTTTCCAAATAAAAAAGTTGTGCCTAATTCCTTATTGAGAACATGTGTTGTTGACATTGGGGTTGAACAGGGTTCTGAATCAATCATCTTAACTTGACTTGGAGAAGGCCTATGATAGAATCCGCTGGAATTTTCTACGTGAAACACTGAGTCGTCTGGGTTTGCCAGAGAATTGGATCAATTTAATTATGACTTGCGTGTCTTCTTTGAGGATGGCGGTACTCTAGAATGGTGAACCAACTATGGAGTTTCGACCGTCCTGAGGTCTTCATCAACGCGATGCACTGTCTCCCTACCTTTTTATGATTTGTATTGAAAGGCTTAATCATTTGATTAATGATGCAATTACTTCAAAGAAGTGGAATCCAGTTTCACTTTCTAGAGGCGGTCCTCCTCTGTCGCACATATTTTTTTTTGCTAATGATATTGTGTTATTATCTGAAGCTTCTGTTTCACAGTCCCATGTGATCAAACGAATCTTGGACGATTTTTTTAGGGCGTCTGGTCAGCAGGTAAGTCTCTCTAAGCCCCGCATCTATTTCTCAAAAAACATTATAGGTCGACTTAGGGAAGCTATCAGCTCGAAGCTTCAAATTTCAAGCACTTCTAATTTGGGGAAAAACCTGGGAGGGAAATTGATACATGATCGGTTTAATAAGGATTCCTTTCAACATGTGATTGATAAAGTTCAAGCCTGTCTAAGTGGGTGGAAATTGCGGTGCTTGTCGCTGGCAGGTCGAGCTACGCTCATCCAATCGGTTATTGCGTCGTTGTCGTTGTACGCCATGCAAATGATGCTTTTACCGATTAGTGTTTGTCGTACATTAGATCGAATGAACAAAAGCCTTTTATGGGAGGGGGGTCGACGGATCAACGGAGAATTTCTAAAGTTAATTGGGCCACTGTTTGCAGGCTAAAAAAGGTGCGAAGGGTTGGGTATCCGCCATTCGCGGGATTTTAATCTTGCATCAACTGACAAACTCGGTTGGTGGGTTCTTGTGGATGATAGGTCTCTTTGGGTGAAAGTTCTGTTAAAACGGCATGCAGGGAGACACGTGGGTATGGCCTACTTTAAAGTTGGTTCGACTTCCAGTTACACTTGGCGTTGCATTATGAAAGGATCGACTCTCCTTAGTCATGAACTTGAGAAACTTGTTTCAAATGGAAAGGATACTCATTTTTGGATGGATGCGTAGATTGGATGGGTGCCACTGGTGGACGTGTGTAGCAGACCATTACTTGAGGCTATGCATGACTGTTTGGTTGTAGATTATTGGAAGTCTAATGGATCCTGGGATTGGGACGCTATTTCATCATTCCTCCCGAGGAATGTTATTCTTGAATTGGCCTTTATAGTGGTTTACCCAGATCAGGTGGAACCAGACTAGTGGAGATGGAGCCTAACGGACTCGGGGAGATTCACGGTGCAATCAATATATCAATTAACACAAGATTGGGATGTGAGTAGGGGGGAATCATCTGTTTGGAAAAGCCATATGGGATTTGCAAGTTCTGGCAAAGATTAGGTATTTTATTTGGCTAGTGATGAATAATGGTCTGATATGAGGCATTTATGTGATGATTGGGACTGCTCGGTGTGCGCAGTGCCTAAATTATCCCTGCACGTTTTGAGGGACTGCGAGCAGGCTCGTGAGGTCTGGTATAATTGGATCCCCATTACGGCTCGATCGGGTTTCTTCAATGGGCATATAGAGCTTTGGGTTTGGTAGAATTGCCTATCAACGGAGGCAATAACCAATAGAGAATGACAAACTACTTTTGTGATGACAACTTTGTGGCTTTGGAGGTGGCGGTGCAAAAGTGTCTTTGAGCAGCTAGGGGAGCAGTGCGTAAATAAGCCTGGGTTTATACGGCAACAAGTGAGAGAATTCTGAGAAGCCTTTAAGACGGGTTAGATGATTGGTGCAGGTTGGAGGCAAGAAATTATGATTGAATGGAATCCTCCGGTTTTGGGGTGGATTAAGTTAAATTGTGATGGATTAAGTAAAGGGAATCATGGGCCTGCTACGGCTGGTGGGGTCTTGCGGGACAATTTTGGCGAGTGGATAGACATGTATGCGGTAAATTTGGGCATCTGTACGGCCTTTCTGACTGAGCTGTGGGGCTTGTATTTTGGATTACAGCTCGCTTGGGAATGAGGGTTTCGTAGAATGGTTATTGAATTGGACTCCTTAAGCATTATTGGGATAGTTAATGAGGATGGGGCTAGCCGTCACAGATTCTATTGGCTTATTGATAAATGTCATAAGATGTACAGGCGGAATTGGGAGGCTACCTTGGTCCATACCTTTCATGAGGGGAATAGAACTGCTGATTGGATGACAAACTACGCGGGACAATTGGCTTTAGATCTTCACGAGTGTGAGGAGCCTTTTGCAGGCATCCAGGTTATTTTGGATTCTGATATTAGGGCACGTGCCTTTTCCGGATGACACGTTCCTTTGTGTAAGGCGTCTACCTCTAAAAAAAACTTGGTATTTGAAATAAAATTAATTAAAAATAATATGTGTGAGCATGAGAATGTGATAAGTATTAGATAATTACAAATCATATATATTTATATATGTTATGCCAAGCTAAAAGATTAAATTAATATCCAAACTTTATATAAGAATAAATTGATCCTACTAACCACTTAAAACTTAAAAGTTAAAATAAGGGTTAGTTACCGTTTAATCATAAAAACATTAAATATTTATAAGTTTCAAGTACTAAAAAAAATATTTCTAATTATGTTAAATATTCACAGTTGAATCCACGATTTTTTGTTTTAAGGAATTTTACAGTTGTTTTTTTAAAAAAAAAAAAATCAATTACTGAATTGATAAATAAAAAATAAAACTATGAAATTTTGATAAGATGATAAATATTCATACATGAATTATTTAAATATAAAATAAAATTTAAATTAGATTTTTAATGTAATTTCTTTTTAAAATAATCCTCGATTCAGAATCGGATGTCAATCCATCCCTTTCCTCTCTCCCCTAATGTTTTGCTTTGTAACAAACACTATGCTCGAATTTTGAAATAATATCACAGTATAATTAAAGATAAAATGTAAAAATAATCCCAACATTAATAGTTAAGAATATTCGCAAGTTAAACCAATTATACCCTAATTATAATTATATTATATATAGTTATGAATCTCCTTATCTATCCATATATATATATATATATATATAGGTGAGATCCAGCGTGACAAGGGGTTAGGGTGTGATAAGGAGTTTATTGTGTAACATAACAAAACTACGTAATTTTGATGATAATTAAAAATGGTAAGGTGGCAAATTTGTAAATAAAATGAAAAAGATGATAGAGAAAATTGTTTTATTTCTTTTCTTTAAAATACATTTTTCCGACATCTCTAACATCGTTTTTCGAAAATTTTTATACTATTAGACTCGTCTAAATTAGACGGTTATTTTAAGATCCCTGAAGCTCAAGTAAAAAAATTTCCGGTGAACGGAATCCGGGTGGACGTTTTCCGGCAAGAAACAAAGTGCCTAGAAAATTCTCAAATAAATTCAGAAAATGTAAAATATTATTCTAAGAAACTTTAATTCTTGAGTAGAAGTGTGATTTCTTACGGTTTAGTCCCAATAAAACATTTTCCTTAATTTTATCCATTTTACATGCTTCAATAATTTGTTGGGTCAAAACTGTAAGGAATCTCGCTTTGAGCCAAGAATTAAAGTTTCTTAAAATGATGTTTTAAATGTTATGAAATTTTTTGATAATTTTCTGGGCACGTTTTTTGTCCTACTTACATTGTTCCAAATCAGTGTACCATTTGTTCCAACATAATACTTATATTGTTCCAACAGAAAATTGTTTTATTTTTTTTCTTTAAAATACATTTTTTCGACATTTCTAACCTCGTTTTTCGAAAAATTTTATACTATTAGACTCGTCTAAATTAGATGATCATTTTAAAATCCCTGAAGTTTAAGTAAAAAATATTCCGGTAAACGGAATTCGAGTGAACGTTTTATGGCGAGAAAAAAAGTGCCCAGAAAATTCTCAAAAAATGTAAAACATTATTCTAAGAAATTTTAATTCTTGGGTCGAAGCGGGATTTCTTACGGTTTAATTCCAATAAAACTTGTTCCTTAATTTTATCCATTTTACATGATTCAATAATTTATTAGGTCAAAACTATAAGAAATCTCTCTTTGAGCCAAGAATTAAAGTTTCTTAAAATGATGTTTTACATGTTTTAAATTTTTTTGATAATTTTCTGGATACTTTTTTTTTGTCCTACTTACATTGTTCCAAATCAGTGTACCATTTGTTCCAACAGAAAAATGTTTTATTTCTTTTCTTTAAAATACATTTTCCCGATATTTTTAAACTCGTTTTTCAAAAAAATTTATACTATTAGACTCGTCTAAATTAGACGGTCATTTTAAGATCCATGAAGCTCAAGTAAAAAAAATTCCGGTGAACGGAATCCGGGTGGGCGTTTTCTGGTGAGCAAAAAAGTGCTAAGAAAATTCTCAAAAATTCCAGAAAATGTAAAACATTATTCTAAGAAACTTTAATTCTTGGACCGAAGCGGGATTTCTTACGGTTTTGACCCAATAAATTGTTGAAGGATGTAAAATGGATAAAATTAAGAAAAAAATTTTATTGGGACTAAACCGTAAGAAATCCTACTTTGACTCAAGAATTAAAGTTTCTCCAAATAATGATTTACATTTTCTGGAATTGTTTGAGAATTTTTTGGGCACTTTTGGGTTTTTTTTTATCGAAAAACGCTCATCTAACCGCCGGATTCCGTTGATTTGGGACTAAACCGTAAGAAATATCATTTTGAGTCAAGAATTAAAATTTCTCAGAATAATGTTTTACATTTTCTGAAATTTTTTGGATATTTTTTTCTCACAGAAAAACAGATCGCCGGATTCCATTCACCGAAAAAAAATTTACCCGAGCTTCTGGGATCTTAAAATAACCGTCTAATTAAGACAAGTCCAACGGTATAAATTTTTTTGAAAAACAAGGTTGGAAAAGTTGGGAAAATGCATTTTAAAAAAAAGAAATAAAACAATTTTCTATTTCCTTTTATTTACAAATTTGCCACCTTCTTTTGGTTAATTACAAAATTGGTCATTACCACACAATAAGGCTTGTCACACCATAAGAGAGGTGTCACATCTGATCTCTCCTATATATATATATATATATATATATATATATATAGTGTCATCACTCATTAATAACGGATCAAAAACATATGTACGTCCGTAACTTTTTTTTTTTAAGTTGGAAAAAATATCTCATATTGTACCAGTGTCTTTGATCAAGATATTTTTTTCATATTTATATATATCTTTGATCTATTACTGATAAGTAATATTATAATGTAAATATGAGATTCATGGTGACATAAAAGGTTTTGCTAATAATAACTAAAAATTTGTTCTTATATAATTGATAATAGGGTAAACAATTTATTAGTTCTATAGTTTTTACCTAACATACTGTTTAGTAATCCTATTTTAAAAAACACATTTTAAAGTCCATATCTTTTACCAATATTAACCATATGATCATTTATCTATTTTTTTTAGATTTTTAACCGAACATATCTTAACTTTTAGGATAGCCACGGTACAATACAAGTTGACCATGTTACTCTGTTATTTTATATATATATCTGTTTATACTAAAATATAACGATTACAAATCTAAAAAAATTAGACAAAAGAATCAAAGAGTTAATATTGATAAAAGCTAAAGACCTTATAATGTGTTTTTCAAAATAAAAAAACTAAACAGTGTATTAGGTAAAAACTATGAGACTAATAAATTATTTAACCTTCGTAATATAATGTCAAGATAAAATTATTCTTAGATACAAACCTAAAAGATATTTTTATAGCTTCATTTAATAATAATTTTTTTTCTCGAAAAGCATGATGATGAATTGTTGGTTATGCTTTTCTTTTTCCAGCAATGTTATATACTAATAGACGTAATTATCATGTCTTGAACTCTTTGACTTTGAAGTTTCAAGAAGCACTTCTCTTAGGAATTGAACTCTTTGACTTTTTCTTTTTTCTTTTTTCTATTTAAAGGTCAATTTACACATTTCTGAGTTTCATTTTAAAGATACAAAACTTCAATTATATGTACTTGAACCCGGTACAAGTTGTACCTAATATAGTTCGTTTTTTTTTTCTATATATATATATATAATTCTTTACTATTATAGGTCATTTTTATGTTTATATAATAATAATAATAATAATACAATTTTACATTTTATTATTATAACATGGCACCTGTTGGTAACACCAATATGTAGTTGATGTTGAACCTTGCATTACATCAACTAAATCACCGTGCATTACAACAATATCAGTAAATGAAAGATTACTTAACTGTAAAATAAAGGTTGTTTGTCTTATTTGAGTTGTTGCTTGTTGCTTCCTTAATGCACAATTTTTTTTTATTATGGCCTTGCATCTTGTAGTGAGAGCATGTCATTGTGTACCATTCTTAGGCAACTTTTCTATCTTCTTCACTTAATCTCTATCCTTTCTTCTATTCTTCTTAGGTCTTCCTAGCATTTTTTTTTTTTTATTTCTAGAGGTTCAATTGGAGGATGTGTCCTTTCTGGTAGGGGTGGGCAAAAAAACCGATGAAACCGGTAACCGAACCAAAAACCGAAAAATCGAACCGAAAAAATCGGTTAATCGAACCGTTGGTTTCAGTTTAGGTTTGAGTAAATAGATTTTTCGGTTTTCGGTTTCGGTTTTAACTATACAAAAACCGACGGTTTCGGTTAACCGGTAACCAAACCGTTTAATATAATTTATATTTATTTTTTTGAAGAAGTATAATTTATATTATATATAAATAATTAAGTTTATACTATTAATAATATATGCTATACTGAAATATATTTCACAAGGCAGATGATTGGAAATTTAAAACAAGGAAAACTAAAAATAGAATATTATATTGAATTTTTTTTATTTGATTCAAAAGTTAGTATTACAAACTTGAGAAAAAAGGCGTTTTCTTCACTTCTTACAAAACAAACAAACCTGAGAAAAAAGAAAGTTAGTAACCCTAATTCCCATCTCTTCCTTTCCGCAGCCACCTATTTCCTTTCTATGCTAGTCTGCTTCTTTCTTTCAACCATTTCTCTTCCTTTTGCTCACAGTCACAACCTCCGCCTAACACATCCAGATTCTTCAACGGTTCGTCGCACGAACTTCAGATCCACAAACTCCGAAGGTCAATAGCCTCGTCTCCGACGGCACAGGAAGCTCCGCATCCTTTTTTTTCTCAATGATCGAAGTCAGTAAATGTTGATCTTGGTTTCTTCCCTTGATCAAAGTTAAAGAATGCCTATGAAGAGGGTTTTGCCTCATTTCGTATGGGTTGATTTTCATTGGAACCCACAATTTCTTATAGACTAATTTCATGGATTGATTGGTATTGGTTGATTTGTATGGTGTAACTGGAACCTAAAATTTTGTTTTCCAGGATTCTAGGTTTGATTTTAATTTTGATAATGGTTTTTGTCTAAAACTTCATTTTAGATTTTGGGTTTTGATTAAAATCATGGTTAACCGTTGCTTTTGGTTAACCATCGAGAATAATGAAAAGATGGTTAAAAACCGTTAACCGAAAAATTTAACCGAAATTATTGGTTAACCGTATTAGCGGTTAACCGATAATAATGGACCGGTTTCGGTTTGAATAGATTAAAAACCGATAGAATCGGTTCGGTTAGTAAAATAACCTAATGGACCGGTTAACCGAATCGTGCCCACCCCTACTTTCTGGCCACATATCCATACTAAACACTGGTTGAATGAAACGTCCTTATATCTTAGTATATTTTTCCCTCCCATACTCTAATTGACGGGATCTAGATTTACTTTATGCATGGCAGCAATGGTATTGGGGGCATGGAATGCCTTTCAAGCCCAAGATCTACATGAGCATGTCTCTATTTTCAAATCAACTACATGCTTATATTTACAATCAACCACCTCAAATCCAGACTCCCCATTCCACTCAATTTTACACCTTATTGAACCACTTGAGATTCTGTCAAACCTTAAAAGGCCATTAGAGATATGTCATTTTTTCATTTCTTATTCAGAAACACCCCCAATTCTACATGTCTATTCATGCATTGGATTCTAATTTCCTCATGGAAATTATAGTCTTATACCTAACACATATAATCCACCCATTGAGAGTTTCACAGATGTTGTTATCCATGCGGAAATAAACTCTACACCATTTCAACTTATTGTAATTCAACAAAGCAGTTACAATTTGTTTCCCACCTAACTTAAAAAGTCCAGCAATATTGTCTCTTAACTCAGCCTCATAAGTAGACTTACAAATCTTTGAAAAGTAAGCTCTCCTCTCAATTCCTCTCCACTCCTTACCCCAATTAAACATTACACGTCTAGCACACATCCTATGTTCAGCCTTAGGAAACACTTCATTTATTGCTGGAATCAAACCCTAATAAACATAATAAATAGCAAATACATAATGCACAATTCAATGAAATGGTTACTCAAAATAACTTAACTAACTAAACATTTACTCAATATAACATAAACAGTTACTCAAAATAACTTAACTAGCTAACTAACTAACATTCACAAAGGATAGAATACAAGTACATATCTTCTGCATGTTAGAAATTAGTGTGAATCCTGCTCCTTCTCCCAGCTCCAAGTCTTCTTGAATAAGCTTGAGAAACCACTTCCATGTTTCTTTTGTCTCACACCCATCAACGACTGCCCATGATATATGATACATTTGAGACTTTCCATCTTTACAAATTGCAAACAAGAGTTGCCTTTTATAGAGCCTTTAAGAAAACAACCATCCATGCATATACATCTTATGTGGCCTTCTTTGAACCCTTCCTTCATAGCTTTGAAACATACATAAAACCCTCTAAACATGTGTTTAGGAGGTATATTTTTCGTATCAACATGAACCACACAGGTTGAACCATGATTAGACCTCAATATCTCATCTCCATAATCATATAACCTACTATATTCTTCTTTATCCCATGAACTACTTTATACCAATGTACTTAGCTCTACTGCAAAGAGCCTTCCCAACATACACTTCAAGTTTCTGCTTCACCAATTCTTACGATTTTCAATGTTTGGAGTATTTATAATTTTATCACTAAAGTAATTTGCTATAAACTTATAGTCACAACGCTTGTTTTTATTAGCCCTACAACAAGTGTGTTGAGGATGATAAGTCTTCACTAAGAAATTCTTTATTTTTGTGTCCAAACTGTCAAACAATTCCCAAGGACAATCTCCTCCATGACATTTAGCCTTAATCCTATACCAATCATTAGGTCTAAGCTTCAATTTTGCACCTCTTTTTACAGAATATTTACCCAAAGCTTCTCTAACCTCATATACACTCTTGAATACCATCACAATTTCATTTTTCTCCTTACCACTTACCATATCCAACACATTAATATCATTGTTTATTGTTATCAACTGATATGTGAAATTCTTATTAAATAAACGGTACCACATTATTCATAACCAAGCTCCTTACTAATCCATAACAAATCCAATCTACATAAATTTTCACCATCTACATTACTAGTTTCCTTAAAAGTACCCCCAACATAAATAAGTTCACCTTCTTGATTCACTACCCTCGCACCATGACTAAATCGAATGGTGATAATACCCATTGTAAAAGCTGAAAACAGCCAAATAAATACAAGAATTAATAAGACAGAAAAGACAATTCACACCAAAAGAAATCAATAAACAAATGAAAAGTGACAAATTATTCATAGTTACTTTATTCATTCAGGTGACATTTACCTTAAAATTAACAATATAACTAAATACCCTCAAAATCAACAATATATAGAGTAACAATATCTAACACCCTAATACATTATATAGAACTCAAATAGAACACTTACCTCAACTACAATTCGTTCATTCTTCCTCTGAAATCAAGCTTCAATTTGTTCGTCCTTCTTCATGATTTCGAAACCCTAGAAATGTCAAATCTACAATGCGTTTTTCCTTCTTGAGTTGAGTGCGTGAAAATTAGTGAAAATTTTCTGGTTTAGATAATGGACATTGAGTGAGTGTATGTGGTTTTGAGAATCAGCAGCTGCAATGAAAAGAAGAAATCGTCCGCTTTTGCAGAAGAAGGAAGAAAACAATTTGGAGGAAAATGAGGGCAATTTTAACTTTACAAACTATTTGGATGACATGGCAAGCAAATTCGACATGTGGCATAGAATTTTGACGGATGCTTATCATGCCTTTTTTTATTTGTCCGGATCTCTTGTAAAAATGGGTCAAATGTATGCCATTTGTGGAGTTAAGATGGGTAAATGGTTGGATACTAAGTTCATGTGGTAAAGTGACAAAATGTGTCAACTTCAGAGGGCTGGGGAGGGGTTTGGCCTAAAAAAATTTAAAAACTCAAGAAAAAATTATTTAAGTTTTTCTATCATCTACATCGGTTTAATAAAAAAATCCAAATATACCTCCTAATATTTCTGACAAGTAGCAAATATATCTTTAGTGTGAAAAGTTATATAAAATTATTCTCAATGTTTAAAACCTGAAGCAATATGGAGGACTTATGTAACGGAACTCATAAATGAAAATATTATTCATACCCAAAATTGCTTCCGATAAAAAAAAATATTGAAGCAAAATTATATATTTTCTTATGTTATATACTCCTCATGTGTATTCGCATAATCAGTTGGCGGATATCTTCACTAAGGTACTCAGTCAAAATGTTATGATGCCTTCCATGATTAAGATGGGTATGGTTACAATCGATTCAATACAAGGGAGAAGTGATTCTACTAAGCTTCAGCTTGAGGGAGGCATGTTGAAGAAAGATAATACAACAAACTGAAGCTTCCAGAAGCTACAACTGTCAACATCTTCAGCCAAACAAATTTACTTAGCTTGGTGGGAATTCTACAATTCTGTTAGATCTAGAAGTTGTAGAAAGCCAGCTGTCAAGTCTATGTAACTTTTGTATAAATACCATCATCAACTATATTGTAATCACAACTTCAGTAAATGAAACTTAGTTTTCTCCTTTCATCTTCATCATCATCATCATGTTTTCATCATGAACCTTAAGACACTTAAGGAATTGCCTCCTCTTCGACTCTTTCTTTCTTGAGTTCGAACAACTCTTCCTCCATTAGTGGCTCGAATTTTTGTTCTCTCACTGGCCAGTTTATACCAAATATGTCTCCATTAGTGGCTTGAAAATAACTTCTACCAACTTAGTCTTATGAAAAAATCAACTCGAATTGGCATTGAAAAGGATGTGGTTTATATAAACATGTGGACATATGGTCGTTTCTGTACCTAGACATGAGGGACATTTATCCCGTAAAAAGTCTTACAAAATATGTTCTCATAAACAAATGAAAAACTTAGCCTCGGTTTATTTTAGGGTAAATTACACAATGATCATAAGTAACAAATTATTTATAACCGTGTCAGACTCTTAAACAAATTTATTTAAATGTCAAACAAATTTATTTAAATGTCATATTTGGTGGGTTTTTTAAAACTGTTTTTATTTCCTGCAACTGAATAACTGAAAATTTGACAAAAATAGAAATAAAATTATGATATTCTGATATTTTAAAATTTAAAATCATATAATGATAAAATACATAAAAACGATTTTCATAATTGTAAATAGTTTTTAAAATATGAATTTCTGTGTAATTTTCCCTTTATTTTATTTAGAGTAAAGCATTGGGCCGGCTCTAGGGGGAGTTTCCCTAGGCCGGCGCCTAGGGCCTCATTTCAGAGATATCTTTTTTAGTGAATAGAGATTAAACCCACTTCCTGCTTTCCATGTTTCTAATTAAAAATAGGGTAAATTTCAAATAAAACCCTTGTGGTTTTACTAATTTTCAGATAAAGGATTGTGGTTTACTTTTTGTCAAAACAATGATTGAGGTTTTTAACTTTAGCAAAATAAGGACTGTGGTTCCATGGGCCGAACGCATGAACCACCCGTTCCATGGGACGACTTCAAAAATGATATATTTTAAGAACTACTAATATTCTAAACAACTTTAATTCTTCAACTTTTTTATTTTAAAATTATTTAGATGATGTTTGGTAAAGAGAGAGAAAGTTAATGTTTAGAGAGAGAAAGTTCTAAAAAAGATGATTTTTGAAAATCGAAAATGTAGTTCCATAAAAAATATGACATTGAACAACTTTAATTTTTGAAAATTTTCATTTTCAGATCGTTAAAGATGGTTTTAATAGCATTAATCCAAGTGTGAAACCTCAATCCTCGTTTTGACAAAAAGTAAACCACAGTCCTTTATCTGAAAATTAGTGAAACCACATGGGTTTTATTTGAAATTTACCCTTAAAAATATTGTAATTCTAATTCACTGACTTTCGTCTTCTTTTAGTATAGGTTTTTATTGTTACTTGTTTTATCTTTCTTTTTTGGGTAAATTTCAAATAAAACCCCTGTGGTTTCACTAATTTTCAGATAAAGGACTGTGGTTTACTTTTTGTCAAAACGAGGACTGGGGTTTTAAACTTTAGCAAAATAAGGACTTTTTCGATTGATAATATTAAAATCACATTTGACGACTTCAAAAATGACATATTTTAAGAACTACTAATATTCTAAGCAACTTTAATTCTTTAACTTTTTTATTTCGAGATTATTTAGATGATGTTTGGTAAAGAGAGAGAAAGTTATGTTTAGAGAGAGAAAGTTCCAAAAAATATGATTTTCTAAAATCGAAAATGTAGTTTCATAGAAAATATGACATTGAACAACTTTAATTCTTGAAAATTTTCATTTTCAGGTCGTTAAAGATAGTTTTAATAGCATTATTAAAAGTGCGAAACCTCAATCCTCGTTTTGATAAAAAGTAAACCACAGTTCTTTATTTGAAAATTAGTGAAACCACATGGGTTTTATTTGAAATTTACCCTTCTTTCTTTTTACCTGTTTTTATCTTTTCCTATTTTGGCTCACCTGTTTTGTGTGGGACTAAATTACTTTTATTTTTCCATATTATCCACTTATTAAAAAGAAATAATAATAAATAATAACTCAAACTCCTATTATTATTAGGTACTAAACTAGACTTACAAAATTAATAGTATAATATCCATTTGGACCTTCAAACTAAAGCTTTAAAGTCAATTAAGTCTTTAAACTATCAAAATCACCAATCAAATCCTTAAACTAAGCAAAAATTATTAATTGAGTCACAATCCTATCCTAAAATCACGAATTGTGACTATTCGATATGAACTCTAATAATCATTTTGTTGGTTCAAAATAGATTTGAAAAAGAGGGTCCAAAACTGTTTAACCAATGAATTTCAATTAAACCTCAATTAATAATTTTTACTTAGGATGTGGAGTCAATTGATGATTTTTGCTTAATTCAAAAGCCTAATTGATGATTTTGATAGTTTAAATTGATTTTGAAACTTTAGTTTGCAAAGCCAAATAGATGTTATATCAAAATATAATCAATTAAATATTCAAGTAATATGTTTCAAAAAAAAATATTTAAGGAATAAAATCATATTTATCTCTTATAGTATCCAAAATCTTATCATTTGCAACTAAATTATTATTTTATAACATTTCCCTTTCTGAAATATTCTCATTAATTATATTTAATCAATTTGAATGAAAAACTAATTGATTTATTAAATTTTAGATGCATGACATAATTTTTTTTTATACACAAGTAAAAAAAATACAAAAACTGCCTAGGACCTCCAAACTACTGGAGACGCCCATATAAAATTCCCCTAAGTATAGGAATTACATGTAGGTCGTTGCTCTCTATCTCGAATCTTCACTAATAGGGCTGAAATTTATCCTAAGTGAATATGAGGACATTGTTGGATAAAAAAAAAAGTCTTAAGAATCAGTAGTGGAGCCATGACCTAAATGTCAGGGAATTAGATCGTGTGAAAAGAAAAAAAAAATTAATGCTACTTCAAAAATTACATGTGAGGTTTTCCGGTGGGACTAAATGTCATACGGAACACATAACGCTACAATTTCATGAATCCATATTAATTTTAAAAGAACATTAATAACTTAATTTATTATGAATATTACAATCAAATATTATACAATATGCTTTTGAAGAAGAATTCAACCTTAAATACAATATGCTTTTGAAGAAGAATTCAACCTTAAATTGGGGTGCCCATTGGAATTGGTCCAACCGAAGAACTAATGTGTTAAATTGGATGATTGGGGGCGATAAGAGATGGAAGCAAAGAGAGACAGATTTAGGTCGGGGATTTGAACACCCATTGATTCCTGAAAAACTCCATTAAATATGTATATAAAGTTCTAATTTTGTAAAGTAAAGACGGCAAAAAGTTTGCAATTAAAAGGGTTTAGTTGCTACTTTTCATAATCATGTTTGACTTTTTATTTGAAATGGAGAGTTTGTGTTTAGTTAGTAACCTTCTGTTTGCTTTTTACATCTGAAAAGTAACATTTTACAAAAACAGGGAATCCCTGCTTTTTGAAAAAACAGTTCTTTCCAACAACAAACAACAAAGACTAACAACAAATAGTAGATAAAATAAACGGGCCAAACACTCATAAGCATTGAAGTAACCACATCACATTGGGCCATCGGACGAAATGCAATAAATCTCTCTCATCTGGCGTAAAAGTGCTCTTCAATCTACAAAATGAAATTCTCCTACAACTACTATCCATCATGAGACACAATCCTGCACATTAATTGATGAAGAAATAAGGTGTGAAAAATACTTTTAATGTTTACAGATAGTAGTAATTTACCTTTTAACATTTAAAATGGAACAATTTTACACTTAATATTGGCGGCCAAAAGCAACTTTACCCCTAATGTTGGTAAGTTGGACCAATTTCACACATTATTATGAAACACAGTTATTTTGTTCCTTATTCTGCACCAATTGTATATAAATTCGTTTAAAAAAAAGATTTCATATTTTGTAATTTAATAATAGACTTGGAGATTAATACTTATAAAGTCCGCGAAATATTTTGAATTTTTTTGTCCAACTCGTACAATAGACATGATATCTTTTAATTTTTTATTTAATTCTTTTTACGTCTAATCATATGTTTATGATTTGTTACTAATGAGTGTTAAAAATGATTCACATGTAAAGTGTGGATGACAAGATTCATTACCGAGAAAACAGTTTAAGATAAGGGTATTTTTAAGGGTTAATTACAAATAACTACCCTATGGTTTGGCCGATTTACGATGTGGTACCTGTGATATTTGTTTTTGCAAACACAACCCTATGGTTGCAAAATTTTACATGTTTTTTTTACTTTGCCAAATTTGACCGATAATGACTTCGAAATAAAAAAATTCAAGAGCTAAATGATATTTTAAGCAACTTTAATTCTTCAACTTTTTAGGTTTAAGGTCATTTAAGTGTTGTTTTTTATGAGAGAGAAAGATAATGTTTAGAGAGAGAAAACTTCAAAAACGATGATTTTGAAAAATTAAGAATATGGTTCCATAGTAAATATGATACCAAACAAATTTAATTCTTGAAAATTTTCATTTCGAAGTCGTTATCGGCCAAATTTGGCAAAGTAAAAAAAACATGTAAAATTTTGCAACCATAGGGTTGTGTTTGCAAAAAAAAAATACCACAAATACCACATCGCAAATCGGCCAAACCACAAGATAGTTATTTATAATTAACCCTATTTTTAATGAATGATATCAGAAGCAGAAATCAACATGGTTGGATGAGTTTGAGCTCATAGGAGAATGCTACTTACCCCGGATTAACTAAAAAGAAAATGGAACATTTTGAAAAGAGATTAAAAGGGTCATTTGGTACATCAAATGCTTTAAGTCTAAGTCCATATTGATCACCATCTCTCTGGTAAGTTAAGTGGTAACTCAAAAACAAGGCTTTTACAGTTTTACCAAGTGGCAATCAAACGACTAAGAAATCATGTCTTAATTTCTTGTATTGCTTTTATGTAGCCACCAACTTCATTTACTTTTCCCCAAAGCTACTCTATCTCACTCTCTCTCTCTCTCAATTTTGTTACGTGAACCAATTTCAGATGTCAACATTAATTTGATGTAACTTGACGTTATCTCCTCAACATTGTATAAGCTTAGTGTGTACCCTAATGCAAGAGATGTTCTCAGCAAATGAATTGTTTTCTCCTATAATTTATATGTTTTTCCTCATATGGATATGCCAGCGCAAAAGTATGAATAACTGGAATATTAAGGAGAACAACTTCAGTTATAAATGAGGAAACCATAGAATTTCAAGGGTGTTGGGATTTATGAAGATGCATTCTTAAATTTCAGGCTAGACGAAAGTAAAATGAAGCATTTACTCATTTCAGAAAGATGACTAATTCAAATCAACAAGTTAACAACATCAATGTTAAGAAAGATTATTCTGAGAAAAATCAGATTAGAAATAATTAAACTTGTAGAAGACAAATGCATATGGGAACATAACTTGGGAACTCTCTCGTAGATAATTTTCTGCCATTTTCCTCCTGCACCAGCACCCATTCCCAGCCAGATCCTATTTGGCTTAGGCTTTAAGAGATCTATCTCCATGCAGATGAGAGCATTATATTTTCACAGTGGTCTGACCACAACCCCAAGTCAAAGTTTTACTGTGTGTGTCAACGCTAAGTTCTAGCAAAGGCCGAGCTTTAAGCCAACCCTACCTCCAATCTTTTCGGATGCCCCTTAGAGATAGGGGTGACTTTCTTGTGGTAGTAAGTGCAGTGAGCAAGTAGGGGACAGCAACTAAAGAGGTAGCAGAGATTACGCACAAATTGGTTTCAAATAGAAGTGATTTCTGGTGGAAGTGAGGAAAAGGAGAGGTCATGTAAAGATTATGTCGTAGTGGTTAAATAACCTACTAGCTCATTCAAAGCTTGGCCCTAAGCTAAAGCATGGAGAAAAAAGATCCATGTGGTTTGTTACGTATCCCACATTGCTTAATTAGTGAACCATAAGGCTACTCATACATGTCAGGCAAGCCTCCCCTTTAAGGTACCTTTTGAGGTGGAGTTAGGCCAAGTTACAGCATGGTCAAACAACTAAGTGATAATCCGTCAATTGTGCAAGTGGAAGGGTTTGGAAGAAATGACAAAACCTGGGAAGTATTTTAAGCAAAGCTGCAAAATGCAAGCACAAGAACCCCTTTGCAATGACAGTTCTACTCCAAGCTGCAATTTTACATCTCTTTTGTTGATTTGTTCTGTGAAGTTGACAAAAAGGCAAGAAATGATCACTTAGCATCAACTTTGAAGTTGGGGAAGAGGCCTAAATAGTAAAAGATTACACTACAAGTATTTATAAGCTACAAGCATAACAAAATAGCCCAGAACCAGAAAACAAAATGCGTGAAAGTAAAAACCACAAGGTAGGACATATTCTTCAAATTTAAAAAGAAAAAAACCTTAGCATATCAACTTCAGATATTCTTTATTTTCTTTCTTTCATCATTATACAGTACCATTATTATTTTTTTTTTTTCTTAACATACGTGGTGTACAACCTTTACCCATATCACACTTTAGCATACAAACTTCAATTTATCACACTAATATACACCACTTTATGGGTGTATAGCCGGGAAAAATAACTGGTCAACTCTGGTCAACTGCCATGTCACCAATTTTTTTAACTCATCCCTTAAGAAAAGTGGAACCCGCCTATCTTCTTCAACCTCATCTCCATCATTATTTTCTATCTCCATTTTTTTAAGGATCTCCTCCCTCTCTCTCCAACTCTCCCTTTCTCTCTCTCTCTCTCTCTCTCTCTCTAATCATGGCTTTGGATGAAAATAGTCTACAAGGAAATCTTCCAGAAATTAGATGTCTTGATTAATTGCTAAAAGTTTGTCAATTAGGCATCTTCCGAGGGAAACTGAGCCATGTGAACAGCGGGAACTGAGCCAAAGTGATGAATAATAAGAGATAATGATGCTTGCTTGAATCATAACTCCTCACCTCTGCAAACAGAACTCTCTTCATATGTCTTCAGCAAGAAAATTCCCATGCATAGGCACACCCACGGCATCAACAAGTAGTAAGAATAGTTGAATAAGATCTTTCCGAGAATAGCTATACACATCCCTATGAAAGTATGACCAGCATATGCGACGATGTCTAGCAAAGTTAATTTGAGCAATGCAACTTCCATAAACCAGCCAAGTAATCCTTTCGCAAACAGCCAATTGAGGGCTTCTGCATCAAACAAACAATGAATCATGAAAAGGAGAATATTAATCAAGTACCGAATAAAATTGAGATGAGGGAAAATAACCTAAAAAATAGCACTTGAAAAAAAAAATGCAAAACTAGCATTATAGAACAGAATTGAACAGTAAAACGGGAAACAAATCTTTGACATACTGTGAATATGGGAGGAAATTTGTTGGACAGTACACAGTTTTTGCAATTCAAACATTTCTCATCACAATTGTTTGTTATTGCAGGGTCCCAACCTGATACTCAACCTCAGGTCTTCTCCGAGAAAGAGAGAGAGAAATGGAGAGAGAAACAAAGAGTTAGAGAGAGAGAGGAGATGTTTAAAAAAATGGAGAGAGAAAATAATGATGGAGATATAGGCGGGTCTCACTTTTCTTATGGGAAGTTAAAAATTGGTGATGTGTCAAGTTGACCAGGGTTGTCCGGTCATTTTTTCCGGATGTACACTTTAGTGGGAGGTCACCCATAAAGTATTTTATATCAGTGTGACAGTCCAAAGTTGTCCAAAGTTGTCCTTTTCTCTCAATACAATTTTTGTGGGAAGTCATCCACAAAGTGTTGTATATTAGTGGGAGGTCACCCTGTAAAAAAAGACAGTCCTCTCAAAACAATTTCTTACAGTCCACGATGCGAGCTTTCTTATTCTTAAAGAGAGAAGGCAGCCCTTTGAGCGGCCTACCTGAATTGACTATGAGTGCTCAAAATCCCCTCAAGGGGAGGTTCCCGGTTGACCGATCCATATCTTTGAGTAAAATGTACAAGACTCCCCAGCTGGTCAGAGGGAGTAAGGCAGCTAAAAGGTTGCAAATGCATGCTAGATCTCAAACCTCTTGCTTTGAGTCATTGTAATTTCCAGATATGAATCTCCTATTGTTTAACCAGAAGCATCGTTCAGTTGTAAGGTCAAGGGTTCTTTGGTGCAATATAGTTTTCTTTTTGTTATTACTACCCTGTTTCAAAGAATGCACTCCAATGAACTTGTTGGATGTGTTCTTAAAAGTTGTTTTCCAAACTACGAAGACCTCCCTCAAGGAATAATCTTTTGATTATACAGCTGACCTTTTAATTCTCTATTACCTTTATCATATACATGGGCAAACGCAAATGTCTTTTCCCTTGCTCACTTATGATTTCTGAGTGTGATCCTTAGGCTTATCAAGGTACCTGGGTTGATGCAACTATGTTTAGACTTTAGAGGAAAGTCTGTCAAAAAGAATTTGAATTCAACTTCTACTCTACAATACTTCTTTCACGCTGAAGTTTCCCCTCAGCATGAGTAAGAAGCCAACTTGGACCAATTAAAGCTTTAAACATTTGCTCCTCTCAGATTCCTATACAGAGGTCCTAGAGTTCAGCAAAGAGGATTCCAAACTAGGATGGAGGAGAGCAAATAAAATTAATAGATGCTGTTTCCCATACAATGGTTAGTCAAAATTAAGTATGTGCAAGGTCAAAGCTGGCAAGAAGGCAGAGAAATGATAGTAAATCTGGCCAAAGACTCAATGAAAAATAAATAATGACATCAGTGTTATATGGAATTGGTCTACAAACTTGCTAGAAGTCTTGAGTATCCAGATTTTAAAAAAAATTCAGACTTATCACACCTGCAGACATGTTGACATAACCTAATATTTGGCAAAAAGAATGGCTGGATAATTATCTGTACAGAAAATAGTCAATACTTACAACACCTCGAGACATGTTGACATAACCTAATGTTTGACAAAAGTAATGATTGGACAATTAAAAAAAAAGGGCGGCCCGGTGCACTACGCGTCCCTGCTAAGCGAGGGTCCGGGAGGGGTCCCACCACAAGGGTGTATTGGGGGCAAGCTCTTGTAATATTGAGTTCTTAAATGACCATAGGACTTTTGACTTATTTTATATAATTTCTAGTTCACATAGTCAACAAAACCTTGTGGAAGTCAATTTGCAAAGCTCAGTTATTGAATATTCTAATTTGTTTTTTAGACATTCAACTTTAGTTGCGCGGGAGGATATATTGCTAAATAATTTCCAACCACTATTTCTCTGAGCCCATTTTAGTCAGCTAAATCATCCCCATATCATGTTCAAACATGAGGATGCGTGCATTGGGAAATGATTGTACAGTGAAAGACATCTGATTAGTACCTCAAGCAATGTGTTTCTGCAGAAGAGGATGGCCAAATGATGTCCCTTCTTAGTTGAGTGAACTTCGATTGCTTCCACATGAATTGACAGAACCCTTAAAATTTTGCCTGCAACCTCCTGAATATTACAACTGTATCCTATTGACAATTAATTGATACACCTGCAGTGAAGGTGGAAAAAGTCGCACCTCATCTGGTGGAACATATCCGAGTATTAAGACTTCTTTTTTTTCCTGAAGAAAGAGTATTAAGACTGAAACTGCAACAACACTAATGCAAGTTGAGCACCCACACTAACCTGTACCCAGAAAGGAAAGTACAAAAAGTGCACCTTATATTTCAATACTTACAAGATTATGTTCCCTAGAACATAGGAGATGTGTTCTTTCTGATAAAGAAAATCTCTAGTTCAGAACATGACTTACCATACCAGCCAACTGTGAAACAACCATGAAAAAATCAGGGCTGGAACAAGAACGCCAATTGCTAATGTACTCTTCACCGGAATTTGAGTGCGTTCATTAATATCCAAGAAAAACCATGATAATAGTCCATCTCTAGCCATTTCCATAAACATCCGGGTCTGAAGAAAGTGGACAAGTAAGTATCACATTAAGACCCTTTTACACCATTTTCTAAAGAATGGACCACAAAGTATAAAAGCTTTGTTTTTCAGACATAGTATAAATTATAAAATCTTGCATTCAGTTCATTCAGTAACAATAAAAACATACTCCTAGAGCTTAAAAGCAATGACCTCTCTAACAGTTTAAGAAGTACTCAGAAAATCGAAGAAAACAAAAAGAGTTGAGGAAGAGTAAATGGATTCTTGTCTGCAGTTAATTTTCAAGAGTTTGAAAAGATTATGAAAATTGAAAAGTAACCTCCCACTTGATCTACTGAAATTTGGTATAATGGTCCCCAAGGAGCCCTATCTTCCAGAGTTCGAGTTGAATCTCTAACCACCAAAAAAGCAAAACCTTACAGACATCTACAACCTTAAATGTTATAATGCGAAATAACTATAAACAACATTGCATATCAGCACTTCACATAATATTTGTCTGGTTTCCATATATAACTTACCTATAATGGAAAACATAATGGCAGTTGAGTAGCTATCTCATCTACTAGTCCATCTCCCAGGCAGGTGGGCGAGCTTCAACCAAAGCATCAAGTTTTTTGGTTAACAATAAGATATAGCTTTCCAAGCAGACTGAAAACACGATAAGAGTTGACTGATCTGCATAAACTGAAAAATGGAAATCAAGCTGAGTTCATGCAGTAAATATCGACTAAAATTAATGATTAATTATGATGTTATATCCTAAGAAGAACAATGAAACCAAATTCTGTAAGTCCGACAACACTATATTCTCGATAACTCATGGGAAGTATGCAACACGCTGTGCAGTTATAACTGTTGATTATTATGGATAAGGCAAGAACAATTATTTCAAAACACTTTGTACAAAAATTAGGAAGCTATTTAAAAGAAGTTTGGAAGAAAATAACAATAAGGTAAGATGCATTCCAATATCATTACGATGGATCCAAACATAAATAAAATGGGAAATGTCATTGGTTCAATACAACTAATATACACAATATAGGTTTCCTTTACAAGAAGTACATAACGGTTACATACTGCCCCTAAAACATTTCCATTAAAAGGGTTTAGAAGTCAATGGCACTATCCAAACAGAAGTCGAGTTAATTGTTTAATCTGGAAAATAACATATTAGAGAGAGCTCTAGGACAAACTTATTAACACGTCAGCAAACAAAAATAAATTTCACACACACAGAAAGAGAGATTTTATATATAGCAGCATATATTTCTAGGAACAGAGGAAGGCATCATACTGATGGATGACATTCAAAGCTAATCAGAAAATAATTCTAAGAAATTTATCAACTTATGCAAAAGAAAAAACAGGGACAACCTCACAGTAGTAACTCAAAATTTAATGTTTATCTAAATAAAATCTTAACACGTATGAGGGGTAGCTCACCATTTGGGTCCTTCTCAGATCATTCTCTCCATCATTTGATCTTCTGTTACCACAACAGGGCGCAGCCCTAGAGTAGCATAGGCAGTATAATCAGGCAATATGCCATTTTCCTTCATTTCATCGAACAGATCACGAGCTTTATCAAAATATCCACTTCCTTGATACCCAGAAATGAGAGCAGTATATGTCACCACATCAGGTGTGACATTGTTTTTCTTCATTTTATCCATCAACAAGTTGGCCATATCCATGCGGTTTAACTTGCAAAAGCCGTCAATAAGACAGGTATAAGTAACAACGTTGGGCAAGTGACCCAGCCTTGACATTTCAACATATAATGCCCATGCTTTCTTCATATCTCCAACTCTGCAAAACCCAGCTATAATGCTTGTGTAAGTAATAGCATCTGGAACCAAATCCTTTTTGGTCATCTCCATAAGTAAGGCATATGCTTCATGCAATTTGCAATTTTTGGCGAAAATGTTGATAAGAATCGTATATGTGTATGTGTCTGGTGATAGACCAACTTTTATCATTCTTGTATACCATAGCAAGGCTTTTGACGGATATGATTGTTTAGCAAAACCATCTATTAGCGTATTATAATGAGCAACACTAGGAAAAACGTTGTTTTTAAGCATTATAGGAAGAACCTCGCATGCTTTTTGTGATTGGTGTTCCTTGCACAGCCACTTAATGAATGAAATATATGTGTAAGAGTTAGGGGCAACGCCTAAGTCTTGCATTTTATTCATGAGTTTTAAAGCTTCGCCATACTGTCGGTCTCTACAAAACGCATCAATTATAACATTGCAAGCGAAAACAGTTGGTGGAACACCTGTTTGTAGCATTGTACTGAAAACTTCCAAGGCTTTCTCTAAGAGCCCTCTTTTGCAGAACCCGTGAATCACCTTGTTAAAACTGAAAGTATTAGGATCCACATTATATCTTCCCATCTCTTGTAGAAGGTCACTGGCAGATTCCACATTATCTTGCAAGAGAAACCCATTGATCAAGACATTGTAAAATTTCACATCATAATTGTATCCCCTAGCTGCAAGATTCTGGAAAATTTCCAGAGTGAAGTCCATTAATCCACTCTTACAAAGACCGCTAAAGAGTGAGGTATAGGTCACTAGGGATGGATTTACATTGTCAGCAGCCATTTCTTCAATCAAATTTAGACCTTTTTCGATTTGCCCTTTCTTACAGAATGCATCAATCAGAATGCTGTAGCTATAAACATCTGGAGATATTCCGTGGCTCCTCATATCTTCCAAAAGAGTCAAAGCAGCATCAACCATCTCACCTTGTCGGCAAAGCCCATGAATGATGGCATTATAACAATAACTGTTGAGAGGCAGGTTCCTAGTTCTAAGATTCTGGATAAATTCCAAAGCAAATTCAACACTAAGTCTACAAAGACCATAAATATATGCACCATAGGTTACAACAGTTGGTTTTAACCCATTCTTTTCTATTTCCTCCAAAATGTCAGTTGCTTGCAAAATATCTATATCCTGCTTCTTACAATAATAATTTATCATAATAGTGTATGTGTATACATTAGGTGAAGGCCCAGAATCCTTCAAAACTTCAAACAAAGTTCTGATGAACTCAAATTGATCGTCTTCCAGAAAACACTTGAGCAAAAAATTGCATGAACGAATGTTCAAGTCAAGACCAAGTTCCTTAGCCAGAAAAAATGCATTTAATGCATTCTCAAGCATCTTATTCTCCGCAAGAACTTTTAGAAGTGTATTGACTACAACTGCCAACGACTTTGCCAAGACCTCTATTCTTGTTAAACAGTATACTCTCGTATGTACATTATGCGGCAAATCCAACAAATATGAGAGCAAGTCCAAAACATCCAAATTAACCTCCTTCTGATAAGAAATGATATCTCTAAGCAAGAGATGCACTTCCATCTGCAAGCCCGCCGATGCAAATGCATGAATAATGATTTTGAAGGCATGAATCGAATGAGAAAATCCATAGCATTTAACCGCTTTAATGAAAGTTGTCTCCGTTGTAATTTCCCAATTCAATGTCTTGAATACAGTTACAGCAACTGGATATAACCCATTCATTTTTGAACTAATAGGTTCACTTTTATCTTTGCAAGTGACATGACTATAATCAACCCTTTGTTCTTCCAACAGCAATGCAGGGATAGCAGAATAGTGCGAATCAAAAATGGATTTCTTAGTAAATGAATTTGCAAGTAAAGCTGATTTCAAAACATACTTTGCCCAATAAGAATAAAACCGATTGATACCCAGATAGCGACTCTGCAAGTAAAATAAAAATGGCATGATACCAAAGACTACGCCGCCAATGAAGTTTCAACAAGCCAATGCCTCTTTAGCCTGAGCAAAGACATGTTTGCAAAGTGAAAATAGTAATGAGATCAATTAAAAAAATGCAATTGCGCAATTGATATCAATTACCATGAAAAATAATCAGGAAAGCATAAAGAACCTTAATTTTCGACAGAGTTTGGACTTGCAGAAGATGAGCACAGTTTGATTCATTCAAAACCATGATAGAATTCGGAGAAGTTAGGGAACGGGAACTGTTTGTTGGTGGGCTAGAAATCACTTCCCGTCTTGTTGATATTAGCATGTAAAATTGGACGAAAATAGATAGATGAATGTGTTGATTAAATCATTACAGACCAGTTAGAAGATGACGAAGAAGGAAGCACCAACGAATAAGAGAAGAGACTGAGGCGGCAGCGTTTGAGAAAACACTGGAAAATTGAAAAAACCATCTCAGTTTACATAACTGCGCCGTTGTGAACCAAATTAGGGGTTCATTTTTTTTAAAACTAATAGATTAGAAAAAGGATCTTTAAAAAAAGTGATTTACTAGGTATAGCCACAATTTCCTACCTCTAACCTCGGGAATTGACCGAACTACCCTTTGCCCAAAAATCGAAAAAAACCAAAACCTCTCAAATACCCTATACACTCTTCGATCAAATCCGGACTCGTTTGTGAACCAAATCATGGATCGTGAAAGAGGCCGTAAAAGGGAAAGAGAAAATGGTAAGATTTACGGTTTTATTTTGTTGATTTCGGCTTCGTTTTGAGATCTGTACCCTAATTCAAAAAATCGCCGGAATCGCAGTCGGGCGTATGAACATCACGTCCGACTAGTGGTTCCGGCGTAAGAGAATCACGCCCGACCAGTGGTGCGGGCGTGATAGCCACATACCCGCACCACTGGTCGGGCGTGATGCTCGAACACCCGCACCACAGGTCGGGCGTGATGCGCTTACGCCCCGACCAGTGGTCTGGGCGTGATTTGCATACGCCCAAAGTTTTTTTTTAAAAAAAAATTTACATTATTTACAATTTTATTAATTTAGTGTAATTTTATAATTTTAGTATAACTTTAGTATAATTTTAGCATAATTTTATAACCTTAGTATAATTTAGTATAATTTTAGTATAATTACAATTATTTGCAATTTTATTAATTTAGTGTAATTTTATAATTTTAGTATAATTTTAGCATAATTTTATAACTTTAGTATAATTTAGTATAATTTTATAATTTTAGTATAATTACAATTATTTACAATTTTATTAATTTAGTATAATTTTATAATTTTATAACTTTAGTATAATTTACATTATTTACAATTTTATTAATTTAGTGTAATTTATAATTTATATGTTACCATTTTATAACTAGATGTAATTTTTTTTGTAGACGGAGCGGCCTACTAGGGGTGGGAAATCCATCCCGTCATCTGCTCGTCGTCTAGATATGGACGACGAGGATGATACACCACGCCATACGAGATTGCGTGGTATTGATATATTCGGTCGTAGGCGGAGAGGGGCTGCGACGGACCAGTTGAGGAGGGGACCGATTATAGAGACATCGTCGAGCCGTATATGCCCGATCGAGCGATGCGACAGGTCGGATATACTCAGCCTATCCCAGTTGAGCGTATTAGACCTGATAAAGCAGTACGACCATGGAGATCTTTATCGTATAAGCTCACGCATTCCACTGTCACAGTTGAGGATACCTGGCGGAGATTTCTATCGGCTCGGGGCATTGATCGGAGGAGATGCCGACCAGTTGGATACGATCTCACTACATGTGATCCTGCTTATATGGACTGGTATATGCGATATTCGCATCCTCATCTCCTTCATGCACCACAGGCTGGACCGGTACAGCATGCTCGCGCCAACAGCGAATTTGTAAGTTTATTATTATTTAATATTAGTTTATATGTGTTTATTTTTTAATATTTATTTATTAATTTTTTTTGCAGTGGGTTAGCTGGTTGTGGCGTGTCACCCAACTAGCGGCTACCCACCGATCTGACGAGGATGCTCCACGCATTAAGATGGAGATGGATGAGTTTATGGAGGCGTGGCGTCGGGCGAGCTAAATTATTTTTGTAGAACTTCATACATTTTAACACTTTTGATATTATATTTACTCTTTTATGTTTATAAATTTTTATGTTTATTAATTTTTATTTTAATGTTTATGTTTTTAAATTTTATTTGTTAAAGGGTAATACGAGTTAAAATGCCGTAATTTTATTTCTAAACGGATAATTCGAGTTACCACAATTATGAAATTTTTTTTGTGATTTATTCATGCGGGCGTGAGGTAATCACGCCTCACCATGTGGTGAGGCGTGAGGCTATCACGCCTCACCGTAGGTGCGGACGTGATAGTCTCACGCCTCACCTTGTGGTGAGGCGTGATTACCTCACGCCCGCGTGCCGGGAGAGGTTTTTTCCCCCAATTTCCTACCTCAAAGCCTCAAAGGGTACTTTCGTCTTTTCACGGGGCTAGAGGTGGGAAATTGGGGCTGGGTTTAACAACACCCTAAAAAAAAGGTAAGAAGACCATGTGCTTTTCATTTTTTATCTATCCGGTATCTAAAAAAAACGGTGACTGATGTTTTTTTTACTAAAAATAGTAATTGTTTAGTTTGACATTTTTACAATAGAATTAAAGTGATTTGAAACTTTTTTTTTTTAATCTTTTAAAATCATCATTGTTGAAACTTTCTCTCTCTAAAAATTCAGTTTCTCTTTTCTCTTTTCCGTTGCTTAAAATATCACAAAATCTTTGAATTTTTCAATTTTAAGGCCTTCGGCTCATTTTAATTTTAAAGTCCTTGTTTTTAGTAAAGTGAAAAACCTCAGTCATTTCATGATCGCAAACGAAAAAACCAGCCACCATTTGGACAAAAAAAAAAAATCAAGTACCAGTTTAAAAACACGAGTTTTTTCTTACTTTACCCAAAAGTATATAAATAAATTGTGTGGATTGATTGATTTGCAAAAGTTTGTAAATAATGGTTACGTGCTTTGTAAAATTTGCTCTTAAAATGGGAAGCGACTATATGAGTGATTTGACGAGTTGAATGGTGCTTGGAGTAGTGTGATGCATAGGAACAATGATTATATTGTAATTCTTTTTGCAACATCGTCAACTTTTTTTTTCAATAAAATAATGATTGTATTGTCTATTTTTGGAGTTATTCACTCCATTCTCTTATAATGGTCATTCTAGCAAATTAGTTTTTTTTTTCAAATATAAGATATTTTAGGATTTCAAAAACTTTTAGTTTAGTTTTTTGGTTCAAATATTAAATTTTTTGTATTGGTATATATGTTTTTTAAATTAGTTTACTTTGACAAAATAAGCTCATCCAATGGTAGAAAAAACAAAGTAAATCTTACTTTGTCAAAAACAAAGTAAGCATAAAATGCACCATATTCCAATGCTTATTTCCTAATGTGTCTTCTATGGTTACTTTGTTTTTAACAAAGTAAAGCTTACTTTGTTTTTTTTCATCATTGGATGATGGTGGACTTTAACAAAGTAAGTTCATCCAATGGTGGTAAAAACAAGTAATGCTTACTTTGTTAAAAACAAAGTAAGCATAGTCTAACTCTGTTCCTCAATAGTGACATGAGAGAAAAAAAAAATTAGTTAACCAATATATTTCTTAATTTGTATGAAATACTCTAAAATGACTTATATAAGGGAATGAAATGAGTACTTAGTATTGAATTTTTTTTAATAAAGTTGCTAAAAAATGTGGATAAGAGAGAAAATAAATTATTATATTTTAGATGATGTGTAGTTTTGATATCTTTTGGAGACTTGCATTGGAGATGCTTTTAAATGAACTGTGAGCCAATTTTTTACGATAAAAGAATACTTGTGTTTTTGTTAATTTACAAAGTCAAACATTGTATTTTGGGTAATTTGCAAAATCAGTATTTTTAATTGCTTCAAATAAGATCATGTTCTTTATCACTTAATTTTAGTATCAGTAATTTCAGTTCAGTAGCATTCAGTTCAATAATTTTCAATTCAATTCAGTAATTTATCATTATTTATTATAATTATAATTATTGATTATAATTATAATTATTTATTATCATTATTATTATTTATTATCATCATTATTATTGGAACTATTATTATTATTATAAGATTTTTATTTTAATTATTTTGCTATTTTTAAAGTCTAATAATATAATTTCAGTTCAGTTCAATTCAGTTTACTTCATTTTAGTAAAAAAAAACATGGTCTAACTCTTTTTTTGGAATAAATAATCACGATAATAATTTTTTTACGGAATATCTGAATTTGTAAACTGCAAAAAACACAAAACTCATATTTATAAACTTCTAAAACAACAGTGACTGTCTTAATAAATCAACCAAAGCACGTAATTTATTTTTATACTTCTTTACAAAGAAAAAAGATATATTTATTTTGTTAAATAATTAATAATTTTATTTAATTTAAAGGAAAGTACAAAGATAAATTATGTGGTTTCGATCACTTTCAAATACAGTTCCATATTTCAAAACTTGACAATCAGATTCATTGGGGTTTATTCTGTTAACAAAGACAATCCAAACTAACTAACATTGTTAAAATAACCCGATGTGACAGTCAAAGTCAAATAGTCATGAGGATATTTTATCATTCTATTTATTTCTTTTAGAATTTAATTTTAATTTTTTTTCTACTCAATCACTATCTTAAATTGTTAGTTAGAATGACCATGTTTTTTTGTTTCTTGGGCCGAGGCAGATGCATACAATATAGTCGACATGTCAGGAGAGAGGCTTTACAAGGGATGCAATCAAGTCTACATCTTTACAAGGGAATACAATTTTTGCAACCCTATATGTTCTTTATTGTCAAATTTATCCCACATCTTTTCCAATGTATCTTGAAATTCATTTTTTGATTCACCACAACCATACCAGCATTGTAAGGAGAACTTATGGAACTCGGGATCTTAATTTAAACCACCAAAGTGAGATGAAAAATGTTTTGACATATGCTATAAATAATTAAACGATGAAAAGTATTAGGAAAAAAATTCAATTGCATTAGCCATTGCTTTTTTTTTTTATCAATAAATATAATCTTTAATGTATTCCATCCCATAGAATTCAGAAATGACTTGAAAAGCCAAATTGATGAATTAGTTGTTTTCATCAAGTAAAAATGCATACCCAAGCATAATGTTTTGACGATGATGGTTCAAACCACATACTAAGTTATATTTGTTTATTCGATAAGTTGTGTAAAAGATAACTACATGACCAAAAAAGTCATAATTACATGTTGATTTCTCCTCCCTAAAAAATAGTCAATCTATTTTTCTTGATCGACCTGAATATTATAGAAAAATATCGAGTTCTTAGCTTCTTAAGTAATTAATCAAATTTTGTGCATCTCCAACCTCAACTATCATTATCTTTTGCTTGTTGGCAAAGTTATAGCAATCCCTTAATAAACCTAACATTATTTTTCTTACTTCTCTTGACATATAAGCAAAAACACTTTTTATCCTTATACCGTTACGATTGAGCTAGTAACATTAGATTTTGATGTTGTTATCGATATATTAGATCTCAATAGGTGTTCTTTGGAAGGTGAAGCATGCTCATGATTATACTCAACAAAAACATTAATTACTTTCCTTCTCTCTTCTAATCTATTTCTTTGGTTCCTATATTTTCGAAGAAAATTAGAATTAAAAAAATTTCTGATTTTCATAGTACATTGGTGTTTTTTATATTCAAGAGGAACAATGGGGTAACTGACGTTGGATAAAAGATGAATAAAAAAATTCTTTAACTTTAATTTCTATTAAAAGAAAAACAATAAAAAAAACAGTTTATAACTGTTTGGGGGTTGGAACTCAAAAGTTGCAATGCTGTCAAACCGTTGTCTTATATAGAAAATTGTTGCCTTTTCTGTTTGAGAGTTGGTTATTTTTAGAACAGTAAACGAGCTAAGTCGAGCTGAGTTTAGCCGAGCTTTAGCCTACTCATGCTCAACTCATTAAAAAATTGACGAGTTCAAGCTTAACATTCTGTTCGCGAGCTTGTTCATGAGCTTTTCTCGCGACCAGCTCGTTAATTCGGTTCATGAATTTTACTAGCAAACAACTCATTATTTATGTTCATTTGAAATATAAAACTACATACTTCTGAAATCTATAAAACAAAATTTTACAAAAAAAAAAAATTACATTGTTTTACATTTCTCCGTGTATAGAAATACTATTAATAAAAAAATCGAATCAAATTTGCTCATGAATCTACAATCTATCTTGCTCGTGAGCTTAGTTTTGTCGTGCTCAATCTCGACTAGTTTATAAATTGAGCCAAACGCCAGCGACTCCTCTCATTTAGAGCACTATTTATTTGGGTGTTTGAATCCAAAAATTTGCAACACTTTAAAAGCATTGTTTTGGCCAATTGGGAGTTGGTTTGAATTAAAGAATAACACACTACAGCTTTGGTTCAATTAAAGAATAACACACTACAGCTTTGGTTTTTTCACTCTTTTCGACCTATGTTCGTATTTCAGTGATAATTTCTATACTCAGTTTGCGTTCGTCCATATTTCTATTGTGTCTTAGGAGACTATAATCAATTACGACTAAATTTATTTTAAGGAGACTTATATTATTAAACCTCATATTACTCCTCCTGATTTTTAATCCATCTAAAGGTTTCCAAAAATTATATAATTTTCATTTCATTTTAATAATTTCAAATTAATAATATTTTTTTATGCTATTATTATTGTTATTCATGATAGTCTATTTTTTCGGACTTATATTTCAAACAATTAATACTGCACTTTGCCAAATTCAAAGGAAGGACATCAAAATTCAAGGATGAATCATCAAATTTCATCTCCAATGCCTTTATACCTTCATTTGTGTTCTTCATGTAAACCCGACTTTGTCAAAATCCCTGAAATTATACGGTGATGAGAAGAGATTTTTTTCTGATTCATATATAAACATCGGGTTTTTAATTTCATTGAAAATATTGTCCAACCATCAATCTCTTATTCAATTTCTAACACATGGCTAACATTTGAAGCAAACATTGGGATTGAAATATGGCCTATCTAGCTTAATGAAAGATCAAAATTTACATCAAATGGCCTTTCGACATGCCATTTTTCACCCTTTAAAAGGAAGGTTCTTTTTTTTTTTTTTTTGAAAAGCTTCAATGTTAGGTTAATGTGTAATAAATGTAATTTGTAGTTTTTTTTTTTTTTTGGGAAAAACAAGTTTAGGTAAAGGTATCTACCCAGTCCTAAAGGTCAGAGCATAAATTATGGAGGACTAAATTTTTTACTTTAATATAAATTCTTAAAATAAATTAAGAAAATTTTAATTTTATAGACTGCCATAAAAAAACTAATTAATAAATTTTTAATTTTTTAATCAACTCATATTACCTATGGTTTAACATCACATATGACTATTGATAATACATACTTTAGTAGCACAATTTATTTATTTTTTTTGCTAGTCTATATATATTAATTTTTCATCTTATTCTTGTTAGACACTAATATGTGTACAATTATAACTTATGGATTACTCAATATATTAAATTGAAAAAATCAAGGGACTTAACATATAAAATTCAGAAAGAGGATCAGGGTATTCAATAATTCTCAAATTTTCATGTTATTGAAACAAGAAAAATGAAAATGTAGAATTGTTCTTTACTATTCACAGTTGATATGGTATCAGCAGTAAGGTATTTACAATATTTTTTCAAGAATGGAGTAATTATACTATACGCCCCGCCCGGTATATCTCTTGTTCTTGTGAGATGCAAGTGAGTTGTTTGTTTGCAATGCTTTTGGTCAATAAAATAAAATCAAAAATCTACATGGGACGGCCGGATGAGGTGCAGTATATCTCATCAGCATAAGCAGTAGGCACATAAACTGCATTCCTCAATGAACTGTGCCTCTGCCCATAAAATAAATAAACTAATTCTCCTACCAGTAGCCATACCGAGACACGAATCCATGTTCCACCCCTGCACGTTAATATCAACGATCAATCATCGAACATGGCTAGAAAACTTCAGTTTAAGCTTAGTTCGCATTGTCATAAGAGATCCATACTTACCCAAGATTAACTAATAAGTAGGTGTTGACCAGAATGCAGACAACGGGTAAGAATGGAACACAAGGGCAAATAAAACCTGAAAATAGGTTCAAAGGATTTATTTGAAAATGCAGCATGATGTAACCTCAAGCTATCAAAAACTATGTATAACCCGAGTTTGAACGTACCTCCCGTGTGTCCAAAGCTGTGCCTCGTGTTATCCTGAGCTATACAAGCTAGAACAATCAAACCACACAACAGGAGAGCTCCACCAACGGAACACAATGTGAAGCGCAGAAGGCTGGTAGAATATAAATATGCAATGTTATCATAAGAAACAAATTACGAATCACATCTCGGTGAACTGCAATACTAACATGGAAACCTTTTTCTAATTCCTCTTTCTCAAAATAACATAGAAGACCTGTGCATAATGGTTTGAAATAAAATTGATTTCTGGTAGAAGCGAGGAGAAGAAGAGTCCGGTATAAAAATGCTTACTATCTCGTTCAATGCTGGGCCCTAAACTAGGTAGAATGGAGAAAATAGATTCATGTGGCCAAACAACTAAGGCGAATCAGTCAAACATGCAAGTGGAAGAGTTCGGAGTAAATGACGAACCTGGGAAGTATTTCAAGTGAAGCTGCAAATGTAAGGACAAGAATCCCTATGCATATGACAGTCATACTCCAAGCTGCAATTTTTCGTCTCTTTTGTTGATTTTGCTCATCTGAGAAGTTGACAAGAAGCCAGAAAACCCGATATCAATTTGCACCAACTATAAAGCTGGTCAAGAGGCCTAAATGGTGAAAGATCATATTACAACCATCCATAAAGCTAAAAGCATAAAAACATGACAATAAAACAAAAAGCGTCAATGTAAAGATAGCTTACATTCGTCACATAAAAAGAACACCATAGAATACCAATTCCAGATTTTCTTTTTCTTCCATCACTATAAAACACCTTTATTCAACAATTTTGTATTTTCTTATAGTATGTGTTTCTTTATGGGAGTTCTTTTATTCACAAACAGGGTATATATATAGACCTCCAAAAGCCAATCCAAGGTTGTCATTTTCTCTCCATACAACTTCTTACAGCCATGACAAATAAGGCAAAATGCATGCTAGATATGAATCTCAAGTCATTCTAATGTCAAAGATATGAATCTCCTATTGTTAAAGCAGAAGCATCACTTGCTTCTAAGTAGGCCAGGAAGATGCAACATAGTTTTTCCTCTTGTTATGACTAACCCTGTTTTAGAGAATATGATGGAGAGGTGATGAGGACTGTTGATACTAGAAGTCCACTGTTAGCCCGACTATCTCCTGGGACTCAGATTTGGCTTGGTTACTCTCGGAAGAAAAGGACACAGATGAGTTGGCATTTCCATTACGCTCGGGAGAAAGAGCAGGAGCAAAGAGTTGCTTATCTAGGTGTTAGTGTGAGGTATCCATAAATTTGTCTTCCTTTTTTTTTTTTAAGCCTCTATTGTGATGTGATATTTGATTGTATTGTTTTGTTCATCTCATCAGAATGCATAAAGACGGGTGTTAGATGAGTTCCTTCTTAAAAGAGCCTAAGATTCTTCTTCTATGCATCTTAGCTTGTTGCACCAACCTACCTCTGTTGTTCATAGTGGATGTTATTTCGCCTTTTGGGGCACTTAAATGAGTTCTCATATAATGTTCAAACACAAGGACAGATTCCGCAGCGAAAAAATAAATAATGATGAATCAAGCAGCTAAGAAGACATCTAATTAGTACCTTGAGCTATGGCTTTGTGTAGAAGAGGATCTTCAATTGATATCCCTCCTCTCTTACGTAAACTTTGACTGCTTTCACAGGAATTGACAGAATCCTTCAAATTTTGACTGCCAACCTCCTGAATATTACAACTTGGTCCTACTGACAATGAATCCACAGACTGAAGTGAAGGTGGAAGTGGCACCTCATCTGGTGGAACATATCTGAGTATTAAGACTGAAACTGCAACAGCAGTGAATGCAAGAAGGGCCCCCACACTAACCTGTGTACCCAGAAAAAGGGAAGTACAAAAAGTACACATTAATGTATTTCAATACCTACAAGATTAGGTTCCATATAACGGTGAAAAGCACTGTCAAGGAACCATTTGGCCCAAAAGTTTAAACTGATAAGTAGGGCCCAAGAATAACTTGTATTATTATCTATGATACACTTCCGCAAATGCCCCATTGGGCTACCATGTCAAGGAACCATTTCACCCAAAAGGTTAAGCTAATAGGTAAGGCCCAAGAATAACTTTTAACAGTAATTGAAGTTTGGATAACAATTCGCTAAGGTTACTAAACTTATTTTGTATGAACAAAATCATTGAACTTTAATTTTTGTTTCAATAAAGGTTTTATGACCGGTTTTTTTTTTTCAAAAAAGACCACCGAAAATCCAACGTGGCAAGTCCCCATGATTGTTTGCCAACTCAGCACCACGAGGGATTTGGCTGCCACGTGCCCAACATGTGGCAGCCATATGTTGGCCACTTGGCAGTTCAAAAAAACAAAAAACAATTTTCAGATAATTTTTAACTCCCTCTGAAAAATGTTCGCAAGTAATTGTAACTACCAGAATTTTTTTTTCCCGAGCTGACACATGGCTAACAAGTGGCAGTCAAATCCGTCTTGGTGCTATGTTAGTGAAAAATCAGGGGGACTATCAGATTTCCAGTGGTCTTTTTTGAATAAACTGGCCATAATGACTTCACTGAAACAAAAGCCAAAGTTCAGTGATTTTATTGACAAAATTAAGTTTAATGACCTCAGTAAAACGCTGTCCAAACTTCAGTGAACATCGGTAGTTTTGACACTCCATATAGCAGAAGAGAGAACACATTCTTTCTCATAGGAAATATCTAGTTCAACATAGGATCATGAGGACCCTTATACTAATTTGTGAACATGACTTACCATTCCAGCTAACTGGGAAACATCCATGAAAAAGGCCAGAGCTGAAGCAAGAACACCAACTGCTAATGTGCTCTTCACTGGAACTTGGGTGCGTTCATTAATGTCTGAAAAAAATGATGGCAATAATCCATCTCTAGCCATTGCCATAAACATACGGGGCTGAAAGTGCACAAGTACGAATCACTATTAAAGCCCTTCAAGCATTTTCTAAAACCTTAACCACAAAGTATAAGACTTTTGTGTTTCAAGAATAGTATAAAATCTTGCATACTTGCATTTCATTCAGAAACAATTAATAAAAACATATACCTAGAGCTTAAAAATCAATGACCTCTTTAACCATTTGAAAAGTACCCAGAAAACAAAGAAACAAAAAGGTGAGGAAGAGGACATCAAATCTCTTCTGCAGCTAATTTTCATAAATTTCAGAAGATTATTACAATATCGATGCTCTCTCTCTCTCTCTCTCTGTCAACTTCATAGTGCATAATGATTATTCTAAATCAAAAGTAGATAAATACATTACTTACTTGTGGAAGAAGTGAACCCATTAAGCTTGCACAAAGAGCAGTTACAGCACCACTTGTTATTATATACCTACAATTTGGAAGCTAAAAATGAATAGGAAACATGGACAAAATGCTGTCAAAACATAATCATGGACTGTGCTTTAAACTTAAAGGAAAAAGTTCTTACACTGCCCATTGCATCCCGTGAGAAGCAAATGCGGAAGAGATGGGAGTGTCTGGATCGAGTGCAAAGTATGGCACCAATCCAACGATAACAACAGACACAAACATGTACAGAATGCAACATATAGACAAAGAGATGCCTATCCCTAGGGGCAAATCTCGTTTAGGATTTATCACCTGTCATGAAGATTGGAAATAACGATGATGAGGTTCAAAAAGCTCAAAAGAGTTCTCCAAAGTTGTAGATGTATGGATCTACATGATAAGGAGCAAGCCTTGACCAAATGACAACCCACATTTGCATGTGCTTATGAGGAGAGAGAAGGGCTGAGTGACTATCAATGCAACATTTCCATATCAATGAAATGTCAAAACATATCATAGCATGCTTGTTGCATTCCTGAATTTATCAGGAAATAACCAAACAACTGCAATTATAATAGTTCTTCTCTTCTGTCACATTGTAGCTCACAAACTTTAAGATAGTCATAGACACTAAGCAGACAAAGGACACTCCCTTTTTCATTCATCAATCCTGTGTCACTAACACAAAATATGTTATCATCATGCACAAGAATGGGTGTCATAGATGACGAACGGACAAAGAAAAAACATATTCTTTGGTTAGCATTTCAGTTCAAACTTCTAGAATTCTGCTTTCACAACCAGGAATTTTACATTAGTTTAGATCTTCTGACCTTCCATATATTTTATCTAGTGGTATTAAAAAATGATAAATATTGCTAACCAAATCCCTCTTAGGACGCAGAGTAGACATGCAATTGTGGTGAAACTGTATTGAGTTTCTGAGTGAACTATTGCAGATAACTTATGGAACTAACGATATACTTGTAAGTGCATATGATATGCCATGGCCCTAATGTTGTGTTCTTGTAGCCGTGCAAATAATTAACCAATCAGAGAATGAAATGTCAATTTATTCTAATAATTCTTGCTTAATTTTCCACTTTTTATGTCTCAAAGAACTAGATTCGTTAGTCCATACCCTAAATTACCTCTTCAGCCGTGCTAGCTACAACATCAAATCCAATGAAGGAAAAAAACACCACAGCAGATCCTGCAAGCATCCCATTAAAACCAAGAGGGAAATACCTATAAAATTGAAAAATTTGGACATGAACTTAACGTTTAGTGCTTTGCACAACCAGAAGAAGAAAAAAAAAATCTCATACAAATACAATGGTTACCCGTTAGGAAGTTCATATCCAACCCATCCAGTCTTGAAAGCCAAATATCCACCAACTGTTATGATAAAAAGCATTCCACATATATTTGCTGTTGTAACAATGGCTTGGGCCAAGGAACTCTACAAAAATAAAGAACTGCATAAATTAAAATACGTACATGTAAATGGAAATTACAAGTAGTTCAAAAGAACAAGGCCCATGCCTCTTTGATTCCCATGCACAACAGAACAGTAACAATAAGAACCAAAACTGCTGCAGATGGATCTACAACAATGTCAAACCAAGGGATTGTGTGGCGGGCCAGATATGAAGGAAGATTATCCACACCTCCGAAAAACAGGGCCTGACAAGAACGAAGGCAATGGTCAGTATAATGAAATGAAGTGGACTCAATACATAAATAATTTGATGAGCTGAATCCTGCTAAGCAAGATTTGATAAATTTTCTAAGAGCATCAATTTTTGCTTTATGAATCGAGTCCCAGACAGAAGCTATAATATCCAATTACAGTAAGCAAAATAGAATGCTGAACATAGGATCTACTTTACCAGATTTGGTGTTAGGCCACGAGCAATAGCGGAACCACCAATTGTATAATCCAAAATCAATGCCCAGCCAACCAACCATGCGGCACTAGAACAAAAAATAACATTTGAATCAATAAGAAGCATATATATAGTTGACTTTTAGTTTTTGCAAGTTCATTAATTATGCCTTATAATCTGTTCACACTTCACTGACAGGAACACTAAGCAAAATCTTATAACTACAATAGTTCGTAATTCCTTGAGCATAAATCACTAGATAGGTAACCACTAACCATGAGAAAGAACAAAACTAAAGTTTCGGAACGAAGTAACGAATAAACAAGCAGTACTTCTTGCATATCTATCAATAGAGAAAGTTCCTAGTAAAAAAAGTTCAACCTAAATAACTTGCAGCTTACCCCTCTCCTATGCAAATGTATGCATAATGGTAAGCACTCCCTGCAGACGGGCACCGACATGCAAGTTCTGCATAACAAAATGCTGATAGAGCAGCTGCTATTCCAGCTATGAGAAATGAAATAGTAAGAGCTGGTCCCGTTTGCTCTCTAGCAACAGTACCAACAAGAATATATACTCCAGCTCCAATTGTTGCTCCAACTCCTGAAAAAACCACCAATACTATGAACATCTTCCCAGCAAGGATAACAGAAGGATTAAACAAAGTAAGTTCATAGCCTAAAATGCATATATATGCCTAAATAAGTTGTTATGATCTGACTGATAAACAAGTATTGATTTGTTGCCTACTGCAAGCAAGGAAGCAATTCCCAGATTCTCAAGTCAATTCATAATTTGTATAGAGACTCAAGGCTTAATAACAAAAACTCAATTTCAAATTAGTTTGAAGATTAAAAAAAATATAGTGAATTACCAATAGCAATGAGGTCAATAACAGAGAGCTTCTTAGCCAATTGTTGGGTACCCTCTCTCCTTAGAAGAACTGAATCAACGTGCTTTCTCCTTGTAAAACTCCTCAACCCCCAATAACCCTTTGAAGCACCATCGTTTTGCATATCAACAAGCATGCCCATCAACCAAACCAAAGCACTAAGATTTTTCCTCTGGGAAAAAAAAAAGAGAGAGCAGAAACAGTGTTGGTCTTGGATCAATTTGCAATCACAAAAACCCACATGCTCAATTTCTTGGATATTTCAAAGAAAAGTCCAAGCTTTAAGAGAGGAAGAAAACAAGGTTGAGAAGATGGCATTCCGTTCTTATCTTGAGTGTGTTATCAGGTATGGGCGACATTATGGACAACTATGAGATATTTGAATAAATTGAATCATCTCCGAGATATGAGTCATGTTCATTCACTGATTGCGTGATCTTTATTAACACCTTTTTTTTTTTGTTTATCAAAATATGGATTTTGAATCTAACACTCGCCCTTGCTTCCTTCATCACTCAATTTAACCTAAAAATTGCTTTTTATTATTATTATTTATCAATTTATTCTCTTAATATTTACTAAATTACTCCATCCGTTCCATAATATTTGTCTTTCTAGTGAATTTTTTTATTCCATAATATATAACATTTTAATCCATGCACATTAATTGATTTTTACCAAACATACTCCTATTTAAATTGTTTTTTTTTATTTTGGAAACAGATAAAAATTAATTAGTGAAGTATAACAAAATCTTTTAGTCAAAATTAATTATATTTTTAATTCTTGTATCTTCACCTTAGAGGGTTAGGCTATGCTTATTTTGTTTTTGACAAAGTAAACCTTACTTTGTTTTTTCCACCATTGGATGGTGATGAACTTTGACAAAGTAATCTCATCCAATGGTAGAAAAAACAAAGTAAACTTACTTTCTCAAAAACAAAGTAAACATAGAAGGCACCTAAAAGAGAAATATTATGTAAGAGTAGTCCAAAACCAAAAATTATTAGTAAAAATATTTGTTGTTTTCAATCAATTTAAGTAAGGTATAAGTAAGTAGTAAAAATATAATTATATTTTTAATGTTTGCAAGTTGAGCTAATTATAGCTACTAACATTTGACATTTGGATATTTTTTAGTCATTATTATCGAAACACTCTACACAGTAATCTCATTATTTGCGCTTTATATGCATGTCATCTTGTCATTCATTAATAACAGATTAAAATACGTGTGCATGGATGAAAAAAATAAAAAAAATAAAAAAAGTGACAAATTATCTTGTGTTTTACATATATCAAAAACACGTGTACACATAATTGTTTTTTCTTGAACTTAAAAAAAACCACGTGTGTACAAAAGTTTGTGATCTATTACTAATTGGTGATAACATCACGCACGGGTAAAGTGAAAGTAACAAAATTCTAAATTATGTATAATATAATTTTAATTAGGAGTAAAATAAATTCGATTTGCAAATGTTGAAGATATAATTATAGTATTTACGAAATTAGAAGTAAAATTACTTTTAACTATCAATATTGTGATTTTTTTCGGATGGAAAATATTGCTGTGTTTTTACCCATATTTTTTTAAGTGAAAATATCACTTTATAAATTGATATTCATTTTTCTTAAGTTGTCTGCGAGAATATCAATTTTATTTTTATTGTACAAAAAGTAGCACAATGTCACACCCTTATGATATAAAGTCTAGTTTGAATTTTATCCGGTGATAAAAACTTTAATTTAGGATGTTGTTAAACTCAGCCCTAATTTCCCATCCATAGCCCCGTGAAAGGACGAAATTACCCTTTCATGGGTTTTGGGGTGGAAAAAGCTATTTTTTTTGCTCTCTCGATACACGGGCGTATGGACATCACGCCTCACCTCATGGTGGGGCGTGTGAACATCACGCCTCACCGTGTGGTCGGGCGTGATAGCCCCACGCCACACCGTGTGGTCGGACGTGGGACTATCACGTTCGACCACACGGTGAGGCGTGGGGCTATCACGCCCGACCACACGGTGATGCGTGGGGCTATCACGCCCGACCACACGGTGAGGCGTGATGTTCACACGCCCGTGTATCGAGAGAGAAAAAAAATAGCTTATGAATCCCGTAAATAGGCCGTTAAACCCGTAAATAGTCCGTTAAGCCCGTAACTACATAAATGTACTTAACAAAAAAAATTTAAAAACATAAAAATTAAAATAAACATTAATAAACATAATAGAGTAAATTTAATATCTACAACAAAAAAATGTTTAAATGTATGAATGTCTACAACAAAAAATCAGCTCGCCCGACGCCACGAATCCATAAACTCATCCATCTCCCTTTTAATGCGTGGAACATCCTCGTCAGATCGGTGGGTAGCCGATAGTTGGGTGACACGCCACAACCAGCTAACCCACTGCAAAAAAAAAGTAATAAATAAATATTAAAAATTAAACATATATAAACTAATACTAAATAATAATATTAAATAATAATAAACTTACAAATTCGCTGTTGGCGCGAGCATGGTGTACCGGTCCAGCCTGTGGTGCATGAAGGAGATGTGGATGCGAATATCGCCTATACCAATCCATATAAGCAGGATCACAGGCAGTGGAATCGTATCCAACTGGTCGGCATCTCCTCCGATCAATGCCCCGAGCCGATGAAAATCTCCGCCAGGTATCCTCAACTGTGACTAAGGAATGCGTGAGCCTGTACGATAACGACTTCCATGGTCGTACTGCTTTATCAGGTCTAATACGCTCAGCTGGGATAGGCTGAGTATATCCGACCTGTCGCAACGCTCGATCGGGCATATACGGCTCGACGATGTCTCTACACCGTATCCAACCGGCGTAGGACACTCGAAGCCGATCATCATCAGCGACAGGACCATAAGGCAACCACGTCACCTGGAAAAAAGTAATACTCAATAAAAAAAATAATAATATACTATAAATAATAATTAAATAAATTCTAAAATTTTATAAAATACCTCTGCCGCCGTCATACGATCCAGCTGCCCGCGAAAGGTATCTAGTCGGGCGGTCGTCTTGCCTGGTACCCCGACCTCCCATCTCAGTGCACGGGCATGGTCAGCTGGGATCAAGTGAGCTCCTCTATGCGGCCGGAAAACCGGAAAATACTCATATATACATGCCTGCAGTAGGGTCAAACATCCGCATATACCTGAACAGTCTCCTCTGCTCGCTATCCCCAGCTGCCGGTACAACATGGCTAGTGTGGCAGACCCCCATGATAGTCCAGCTGCCCCGCTGACACCGCTGTAAACCTCATGAAGAGTGGCCGGCCTAATCCTATCTCCACCCTTGTCAACAAACAGAGTGGATCCAAGCATAAGCCACATCCACGCTGTGGCCCGAGTAGCGTCATCCCTACCCTCAGTGAGAAGCCCCTGTACAGCCCAACAAATACACCTCCACCTGCCCATAAATGACTAGTCGGCAACAGAAGCTCAGCCTGACTCACCCTAAACATCATCATGCACATGGCATGAAGCGAGTCAGTAGGGGGAGACTCGGACACCATCGGACCGTCGATCGGGATCCGAAGAATCTGTCATACATCATGCAGCTGGATAGTCATCTCCCCGAACGGCATGTGGAAGGAGTTCGTATCAGGCTGCCACCGCTCCACGAACGCAGTCAACAGCGGAGTGTCGAGGTTTCTGAACATGGCATGTGGAAGGTGAGACAAACCAGTCCTCTCGATCATCTCCCTCAGCTGTAAAATGACACATATACAATTTATACAATTACTAAATGTTTTTTATGTTTATAGTTAAAAATACAAATTACAATAAATGTTGACACACTATATTATTCTTACCTCGGCTGCCGCACCAGAAAACCACTGACACAAATCTCGGCATGTTGCTGATCTGTTGTAGTATGTCAGAAACGACTGAATCTCTCCTCCCAACATCCGTGAGGCAACATGTCCTAGAAAACTAGGAATCACGGAACCATCAACGGGACCACCATCAACCGGTGCAGTAACTACCTAGCTCTCGTCCTCACTAGCTTTGGGACGTTTGCTTGTCCCTGAAAATTATAAAATTATACTAACTTATACTAAAAAATACTAAAAAATTATACTAAATTATACTAAAATTATACAAAAAAAAAATACTAAATTATACTAAAATTATACTAGATTATACTAAAATTATATTAAAAAATACTAAAAAATACTAAATTATACTAAAAAATACTAAATTATACTAAAATTATACTAGATTATACTAAATTATACTAAAAAATTATACTAAAAAATACTAAATTATACTAAAATTATACTAAAAAATACTAAAAAATACTAAATTATACTAAAAGTATACTAAAAAATACTAAAAAATACTAAATTATACTAGATTATGTGCAACAGCGGACTGTCGCACTGCCCGGGCTGCCACATCCAGGTAGTCCTGAAAAGAATCGTTATCGGGCTCTCTGTCATCAAAATCAGTCGCCCCCTCTGATCCATGAATATCGGCCTGATCCGCAATCGGCCCCCTTCTCACCTGCTCCGTCGCAGCCCCTCTCCGCCTACGACCAGAAATATCTATACCACGCAATCTCGTATGCCGTAGTGTATCATCCTCGTCGTCCATATCTAGACGACGAGCAGATGACGGGATGGATTTCCCACCCCTAGTAGGCCGCTCCGTCTACAAAAAAAATTACACTAAATTAATAAAACTGTAAATAATGTAAATTATACTAAATTTATAAAATTATGCTAAAATACTACTAAATTAATAAAGTTATACTCAATTTATACTAAATTATACTAAAATTACACTAAATTACTAAAATGTTTACTAAAATTACACTAAATTACTAAAATTTTAAAAAATATTAATTTTTATACTAAAATTTATACTAAATGTTTACTAAAATTAAACTAAAATTACACTAAATTACTAAAATTTTAAAAAATATTAATTTTTATTAAAAAAACGGGGGCGTAAGGGAATCACGCCCGAACCATTGGTCGGGCGTATGCGCATCACGCCGTATCAGTGATTAGGGCGTATGCGTATCACGCCCTACCATTGGTTCGGGCATGTGGCTATCACGCCCGCACCACTGGTCGGACGTGATACTCATACGCCCGAACCGCAGATCGGGCGTGATGTTCATACGTCCGACTGCGATTCCGGCCGAATTTTTAAAAACCACAACAGATTCAATTCGATGCAAAAATCAACGAAATAAAGTGGTAAATCTTACCATTTTAGCTTTTCCTTTACGGTTTCTATCACCATCCATGATTCGGTTCACTAATTTGTCCGGATTTGAGCAAAAATCGTTTTGGCTTCTTGAGAGGTTTTAGGTTTTTTGAAATTTAATGCAAAGAGTATTTCGGTCTATTCACGAGGCTAGAAGTGTAAATGTAGGGCTGAGTTTAGTAAATCACTTAATTTATTGCCCTTTTTAAATGAACACCGAAGAAATTATTTTGATCTTTACAAAAAAATAAATAAAAATTAGTATATCTATCCTAAATATAATATTTGAACCTCGCTATGGTTACTTTGTTTTTTACAAAGTACCGTTACTTGGTGTGTTTTCACCATTGAATGATGGAGTATAAAATTAATCCAACGGTGAATATGAGCACCAAGTAACGGTACTTTGTAAAAAACAAAATAACCATAACGGACACCTTGAACTGTATCCTACAATAACAGTAAAATTTATCTTATATAATAAGCTTAAACTTTCATGCACACTTCTCTTATTAATATAAGGATCTTCTATTACATAGAAGCTGATTTTGAGCCAACTCCCTTTTTTCAATACTGACATATTTTAAATTAATGGGTAATTAATTTATTAGTCTCTATATTTTAACAAAACACACTGTTTAGTCCCTATATTTTCAAAAACACACGGTAAAGTTCCTAACGTTTTTCTCGGTGAACTGTTTAATCCCTAACGTTTTTCTCGGTGAACTGTTTAGTCCCTAACGTTTTTCTCGATGAACTGTTCAGTCCCTGCCGTTAGACTCTCATGAAGATTCTGTTAGTCAATTTGGATTTGCGTTCTTCTTTTCATTTATTTTCCTTTCCTTTAAAACTCTAATGCATCTGAAATCAACTTTGAGTGTTATTCTTCTTGATTTTCTTCTTAATCGTTCAAATTCATAAGCATTAGGTCTGTTCTTTTTCTTGTTCTCCATACAAATAGCTTCTTCTTCTAAATTGGATTTCCTCTTCTGAAGTTTGAAGGTAAATAGTAAAGGGTAATTTAGTCATTTCCGAAGTCATAAACGGTAAAAAATCTAACAAACAGACGGAATGACTAAATAGTTCACTGAGAAAAAGGTTAGGGACGTTACCATGTGTTTTTGAAAATATAAGGACTAATAAATTAATTACCCTAAATTAATTAACAAATAAATTATAAAAATAAAAATTAGAGTTATTTTAACAATTATAGGGAGAAAAATAACATTAAAGAAGAACTGAAAAAAACACTACTATTTCCATAAGAAAATATTGCTCCGAAAAACTGAAAAAAACACTCCTTAAAACTTGAAACATTTTCTACAATTACTCAAAACTTAACAAATATCATTCATACCTTTTCTTCACAGTAGGGTATACGAGTATGAAAACTTAATAATATGTATAATCTAACCGTGTAACTATTTTATGTGCAAGAAATTATTTTAGTCTAAAACTAATGACTATATAAGAGTGTCTAGACTCAAATAAATGGAGATTTCCCATCTCAAACGAATCCCCATCCCCATGGGGGTCGGATAATTTACGCCTCGTTTGCAGCCCTACCTGCAATAACAATTATCAACTGTCCGTAATATGATAAAAATAACAGCGCCTTCCTTCTTTCCGTTGATCAATTTATCTAGATCAGTTACAAGTGTTTTTTCATTTTCTTTGCTCTTCTCTTCTCCCAGTTAAAATACAACTTTCAATAGCTCACAAGTTACTTGTTACAAGACAGATTCATGGAAAAAGAGAAGTGAAACTGATCAATTGAGGTAACATTTCCATATTCTTTTTCCCCGCCCCCGCTCAGCCGAATCCGATTACCAGAGTTTATGTTATTTCTATCATCAGTCAGCTTGGTCAGGACTCCTATCACCATCACCATCATCAAGTTGCACCCACAGCCCTTGGCTTCTTTCCCCAACATTTTCCCATGTTTGTTGCCTTACACTCCTATCATTTGTATCATCTCCATCCGAAAACTGTCCCCACACGCTTCGGCTCTTTCCACCTCCACTGAATTCCTCCTCGCAACCTGCCACTGTCTTCAAAAGTTCTGACTGCAAAAGCGGGCAGTTCTCTTTCAGATATTCAAAACCGTCAGATCGCATCACAGCTGCATGAAATGAGATAATCAGGAAAACGCTTGAATGTGAGTTGTTATATCAAGAAAACAAAGGAAGAATGCAGATGCAGAAAAACTAACTCAAGCATCAAGTCACTGACATCAGTCAAGTATGGAACCAATGAAGCCAAAAAAGTTCGAGAACATCAAATTATCATCTTCAAATGCATTAAGAAGACTCTGTGCAAGCGAAAGACAAAATAGCAAGTATAGTACACTTGGATTTACCAAAACCAATCAAACAGTAAATGCAACAAACTTCGGCAGTGGAAATTATTGAAACTTAGTTCTGGTTCATTATTGTTCATAGGAGACAGAAGAGAGGAGACACATTGACATGTATATGTGCTGTAAATCCATAATGAAATGAAACCATATTCACAAGAGATGCATAAGCCCTTCGGTCAAAAAGTTACTCCAACAGATATCTGCACTTAAACCATTTTCTCCTTTACACTAGGCTTTCTTATATTCCTGAAGATCATAAACATGGCAACAGAAACCAGACTAGCAGATCAGGTCAACAGTTAATGCCGTCTTCTTGTTTTTCTGTACAAATGACTATGCAATAAAAAAAATCGCAAACCCAGTTTAATTGATGTTCAAAATAACCAATCAGCTTTTACCAATTTTGAACATGAGATAATAAAAACTCAATCTCATGACTCAAATGGAGTGATACTCGATCACAAAACTCGCAGGAATTTTCACATCATTCCCTCCCTCACTCTCTCCATTGTGAAGCACTTAGCTAAGAGTAGTTATTAATTTGGGCACCAAAAAAATGTATCTAAATCAACCTCGTTTAAAGCTTCATACCATATTCTATCCTCTTCAATTTGTATTGAACACAAATTATATATTCTATATTTATCTCTACAGCCAGGAAACAATGGCAAGTCACAGAAATGAAAATGGAAAAACAAAAGAAAATTGTCTGATAAAATAAAATATAATAAAATAAAGAAAAGGAGGGACAATGGAACATGATGACAATTGATATAGTGAAGGCACCAAAAGTAAAGATAGCCACAGTAGAGGATAAAGAATTTCACAGAAAGACTCTAAAATGCAGTCCAAAAACTTTACATAAATCCAGGGCCAGAAAGGTATAACTCGGAGTTTGACCAAATTTATGTCAAATGCAATTGGCCGATATAAACCCTCATTAAAAAAAAAAAAAAAGGGCGGCCCGGTCGCACTACGCGTCCCCGCTGAGCGAGGGTCCGAGGAGGGTTCCCACCACAAGGGTGTACTGGGGCATGCCTTCCCCTGCCAATTTATTTGGCAAGAGGCCGCTCCTAAGACTCGAACCCGTGACCTCTTGGTCACACGACAACAACGTTTACCGTTGCGCCAAGGCTCGCCCTCTATATGGAACTTGACGATAAATCAAAAAATTCCATATGCAAGTATATAAAAATGTAAGTGGTTACACAACAAAGGCATTCTTTTATACTTTGCAGAATTACAGATAGTGATGTTCATATAGCTTTATGCATGTATCATAGTTATTTAAGGCACAAGAGGTTTCTATAGCCTAGATGCAGGCACGCTCCCGAGTGACACAAGGCGCACTAATATATATATATATATGACAACAATTAACATATCTAAAATACAACAAATAATCAAATAACAACAATTTTAATCATAAAATGCATGAAATAAATTTCAAATTGACTATTAACTCTTTCAGAATTATTCTTCATAATAAAAACTTAAATCTAACAACTCTGTTTTGCAGCAGAGCTTCCTCACAGTTCACACACACAAAAAAAAAAAAAAAACAGTGGAAGTGTGGATTAATCAATACATAATCTGTACCTATTCAGATCTAATCTTCTTTCCTTTGCGTTCTCTACTCCTTTCTTTCTTAATGTAATTGATCTTCTTTCCTATTTCTATTTCTTTCTTTCTTATTCTAATTGATGTCCTTTCCCTTTTTTCTGTCTATTTTTTTCTTATTCTAACTAATCGATGTTCTTAGTTCTTTCCGTTTTCTGTATCTTTCTTTACTACTCTATTTGATGTTCTTTCCTTTTCCTTTTTCTTCCTTTATTATTCTAATAGATGTTCTTTCCTTTTTCTATTTATTTCTTTTTTATTCTAATTGATGTATCCTTTTTCTATTTATTTCTTGATCTAATATTTTGTTTTTTTTTTTTAATTTGTGCAATGGCGCTTACATTAAATAACAAAGAAAAATACCCACCCCATGACCTCCCCAATCATAGGTAGACTCTCAACCACTAGGCTAGGACCCTCACGACAATCTAATAGATGCCTTCATAACTTCATCCCTTTCTATTTAATCTCAGCCTTGATCATAAACCCTAAAAATCCTATACCTGCGCCGAGGCACACCTCAAACAAGGTGACAGGCTCCATGAGGCGCAACCAATGTGCGCGCAGGATGAACATCGCCCGCCTCTCTGCTGCAGAGGCGCTAAGCCCTGAGCCTAGGGTCAGGCGCGCCTTTAACACCTATGGCGTGTATTGAACATTGTGAAAATGGAAAGCAAACAAAAAAGAAAAAATAGTAAACAATAAATATACCTATGAGATTTTCTGCAGCAAACTTTAGGCAAACAGATTTCAAGTCCATAGCATTAAAACTATCAGCCAGGGCAAGAATTTTGGCCACAGAATTTACTGATATATCCTTGCAGAGTACAGATTCGCACATTAATCTGAGTCTAGGTAAGTCATATTTGTCTGCTGCAGCCAACAGCTTTCCTACCAAAGTATCGGATACAGATGACATGCTAGAGGAACCTGACACAGAAAGCTCCTCATCTTCGACTAGAGTATCTTTGTATATGAAGTGCAGCAAAGCCTTTGCAATAAACATGAAAGAAAAATAAAAAGGAAAATGGGTAAATAAATATGGCATTGCCCTTCAAATCCATATTGGCAATATGAATACTATCAAAATCTAACTGAGCATCCATCAATTGATTTGCAATACAAATATACTATAATGAGAAACCTACTTTTTTCCCAAAGCTTGCATTTCTTGTTCTCTAGTAGTTAAGTAGCTGTAATGCTTTCAGTTTTTTTAACTCAATACTATGGAGTAAAGTTAATAAAGAAATGAGTTTACTAAAACATGCATATTATTACATTTCTTGTAAGATTGTGATTTTCTGTCCTAAGTAAAGGAAATTTATCCGGACAGTAATTACCTTAAAAACCTTAGGTTCCGTATCTGTTACAAAAACTTCACGATTATCTTCCTCCAATGCATAAAAAAATTCACTTTCAAACACAGGAGAACGAGCAGCTAATACCAATTTGTGAGCATGGAACTTTTCACCATGCACATTAAAAGTGATATCAGAACATTCCTCATTCTCCAATAACATACCAAAATGGTTCCCAATATCCGATTCAGGAACCTTTATAGAATGCAGTCTTGAGCAGTCAATTGCAGAAACTACAACCCCAACAGTACAATGAATCTTCAAGCAATCATCTTTAAGAAAATTGGATGTTTCAAGCATTGCCCGTCTAAAGAAACGTTTATAGCCCCTAAAAAAATTCCAGGAAAACAATCAAACAAAATAATCACTTAAAAAAACGAAAATTAAAGAAAAAATGAAAAAGACAAAAAAAAAAAGGGAAATACCACATGCTGCCGCGGTACTTGAGGGTGTAAGGGCCACTTTCAAGAGAGCGATCGAAGTGGCTATGGACTTTATGCTTGCCTTCGCCACTCTGATCGATCAAGGTGAGCTCGAACAAGGCACGAACATCAGTACCCTCGCTAGCTAGGGCAATGAAGACGGAGACATAGGAAGAATTATCCTCAGGATTCTTACCATCGGGGTAGAAGTAAATAGCCCACTGGTAACCGCCGACTGTGAAATTCTCGCTGGCGATGTGCTTGCCGACGCCGATACCCTTGGCCAAGGAGTAACCTTGGATGGTGAAACGGTGGGAGCCGTTGACGGTTTCGGTTATGGAGAGGGAGGTAGTAGGGGTACATGGCGGAGACGTCGTGGGGGGCATGGGAAGCCGGAAAGAAGAAGAAGAAGATTGGATTGGATTGGATTGGATTGAATTGGATTTGGAGAAGAGAAAAAGGATGGATGATGTAAACGGCAGCAAAGAGGGGAAAAAAAGGAAAGTGTGGGTTTTCCGTAGGGAAAGTGGGGCCCGCGCTTGTGCTTATACATGATGGGGTCCACTTTGCGTCATTCTGTGTTTGCTTTGCTTTGCTCTCCGGGTTCTTAAAAGTTCAAATTTAGCCAAAAATTGAAAAACTATTAACAATATATAGTGTTAATACATCATTTTCGCTCTTAAACTTGTAAAAAAAAAAATTGATTTTAAACTTTTAAAGTCTCTTAATAATTCTCTCAATTTAAATGTTTGGACATATAGTCAATTAATCATTCGATTGCAAATAAGTAATTTACATGTAAAAAGTATGATGTTAGGGATAGCAACTCGCGGGTAGTGTTAATCTCAAACCCTTACACGTTTATTTTTTAATTACATGTACCCTTCTCATTACTCTAATGGGTATATGTTTTGCATCTCATACTCATCCCATTTAATTCACGGGTACCCTTACCCATTAAGAATCAATAAATAAAACAAAAAATATTACAAATTTAATAGAATAAAAATTTAATAAATCATGCTTCTAAAAATTGAACAAATCGAACCTTAATCAATAAAAATAAAGTAGTTTAATGGTATCACTTAATGGTTGAAGAATAAAAGATTGGTGTTCAAATCACATATCTTATATCTAAAACACAATAATATTTTTTAATATATAAAAAAGTTATGACGGGTAACAGGTACTCTGGGAGGTCTTCCCATACCCATCACCCTAATGGGTAATAGTTTTGATCTCATACTCTTTCCATACCCTTTTATGCAGGGTACATGTAATTTTATTAGTGCTGGATACCCGCGGATAGAGTACCCGTTGCCATCTCTATATACTGTACAAACTTTTGAGACCATGCAGGAACAAAAAAATTTTGGTACATTTTTTGACATTATTGTAGATACCTAAAACGTGCAATTTGATAGAAATAAGATCAAATGAGAATCGTTGTCCGGCTAACCCGCTCTGATTTTTAAGTGTTACAGTTAGGTTTTTATTTATTTTTAAATAGAAAATACCTAATAAGCCTTCTTCTCTCCCCCTAACATTAATTCTTATATATTATTTTTTTTAAAATAAAATATACCTAATAGGCTGCCTTTTCTCCTTAGATACTAGAATCTTAATTTTAGTCCTTTAAAAATTTAAGATTTATAGTTATTAATTTATGGGATAAAGGTCAAATTTAATTCTAACATTTTAAAAGAAGTATAAACTTAGCTCAAACGTACGAAATGATCTAAATTTAATTTTAACATTTTCAAATAAGATCAATTTTAGTAATGTGTTACTGAAAATTTGAAAAAATTGATCTGACTATTATTTAACTGTCACATCAGATATTCTAAACAAGTTTGTTGATAAACTAAAGCAATTTCGTTTTTTTTTTGTTACTTACAATTATATTAAGGGATAAGGTACCAAAATAAGTCCAAGGTTTTTGGGAAAGTACCAATTTAGGCTCAACATTCAAAATAGCACCAATATAGGCTTAACGTTTACAACATAATATTAATCTAAGCTTAACGTTTATAATATAACATCAATTTAGGCCCCACGTACAAAATAACACCAATATAGACTTAACGTTTACAAAATAATACGAATTTAAGCTTAATGTTTACAAAAATATATCCAATTTAAGCTAAATGTCATAATTAGATTAACCATATTATATTCTTTTCCTATTAACTTTATATGCTATTTTTTTATTTAATTCTATTTTTTTATTTATTATAAAACAATTAATTAGTTTTCTTGCTCATTAAAACCTGATATTTTTCATCAACCATTTCATAACTCCTAAATTTCATGGCTCATGTAATATATGCAAACTAAAAGTAATTGAACATCCACAATATTTACAATATTTGGATTCCAAATATTGTAGATTAATTACTTTTAGTTTGCATATATTACATGAGCCATGAAATTTAGTAATCATGAAATCATTTATGAAAAACGAATATAAGATTTTAATGGGCAAGAATACTAATTTATTGTATTATACTCCCTCCGTTTCATATTACATGACTTTTTAGAGAGTTATACAGAAATTAAGGATATTAAAAAAAAAGACATTGTTGCCCTTTATTGATTGATTTCAACATTTATTTATTTTATAATAAGTGCATTATGCTAATTAATTTTTGTAAACCCGCGTTTTATAGCAGAAAAAATGATGACTTAACGTGTACTGATCATATAAAATGACATGTAATATGAAACAAAAAAGAATCCCTAGAAAGACATGTAATATGAAATAGAGGTAGTAATAAATAAGAATATAGAACTAAATAAAAAGATAACATATAAAGTTAATAGGGAATGAATATAATATGATTAATTTAATTATGACGTTTAGCTTAAATTGTATATATTTTGTAAAACGTTAAGCTTAAATTCGTATTATTTTGTAAACGTTAAGCCTATATTGGTGCTATTTTGTACGTGAGGTCTAAATTGATGTTATATTGTAAACGTTAAACCTAAATTGATATTATGTTGTAAACGTTAAGCCTATATTGGTGCTATTTTAAACGTTGAACCTAAATTGGTACTTCTCCAAAAACCTTAAGCCTATTTTAGTACCGTATCCCTTATATTAATAAAAAATTACATATTTTAGACAGTTTGACAATAAAATTTGCGATTAACTTATATTTGACAAACTTAGTTATTAGCATTTTTACATATATTTTTATAATTATTTTGGTAACACATTAAGTATCTTAGACATAATTAATGTTTCGAATGTCTGAAGTGACAATTAAATAACAGTCAAATCAGTCTTTCTATTCGATAACGTAAAACTAAAATTGATCTTGCTTGGAAACGTTAGAGTTAGATTTCCACTATTTCGTACCTTTAGGCTAAATATGCAATTCTCTTAAAATGTTAGTGATAAATTTGGTCTTTATCTCTTAATTTATTTTATTATATTCATCCTATTATAGAATTTACAACTATTAAACCTGAAATCAATTCATTATTTACTGAAAATTTAATGCACATTCTGATTGATTTCTTCTCTCTACCACTTAGAAAGACGATTTGCGATTATCAGATTCAAACCATGTTCCAAAGATTAATTTCTTAATTTAGAGACAGTCAATCTGCTGCTTTACTTCTCTCATGAGACTCGTAGTCAGGGGCGGACAGATACTATGACTGGAGAGCCTCCCAATCAGCCCAAAAATATATTTTAATATAGTGGGGGAAGGATTTTGACCCTGTCAAAATCTCCGACTGCCTCCCAGCCCAACTAGTAACCCCCTTTAAAATTTTGATCCCTTATAATATTGCCTAGGGCCTTAGAAATGCTAGAGACGTCCATGATGAACACAATAGTAAATCAGAACTAAAATGTAAGTTTAATGAATGAATGAAGTAGTGTACATTGAGCATATCTTACTCTATTTATTATGTGACCAATATGTAGAAGACGGTTATGAGTTTAGGAGTGGAACGTATACGTATCACTTGTTGATATGTGAATGTACATCCGGATATCAGGGTCTGATATTCCTCATGTCCACTAGGCTCGTGATTCACGGGATCGGGCATGATTGTTGTAACGGATGGATCTTTTGAGACTTCTCGTGTCGAGGTCTCCAATACGGAGTCAAATTGTCTAGTTCGGCTATGGCGGCGCCACGTGTTCTCTTTCCCTAGGTGCTGATTCGGATCTCGTAAGTGCTACATGACGGGTTTATATTCGTTTGATATCAATATGTTTTAATCTATTCTGTGAACTATATAATAACATACCAAAGCGTTTGCAACACCCTTTCAACATGCAGTTTACTTCTTTACAACTAAGTGATTAATTTATTACAATTTAAGCAAGTTGAGGGGAGCTATCGGGACACTTTAAAAATTTAGGAGGTCAATCAAACTTTTTGGACAAATTCAGGGGGTAAATGATATATCAAGCCATATATAAAAGGGCTAAGGTACAAAAAATATACGTTGACAATCAGGAGCAATTTTACCCCAAAGTTAGCAAATTGAATTAATTTGAAAAATAATTTATCAAATTGTCTTTTCTCAATTCTAATCTTATCATCTATACTTCACATCAAATAAATAAATTAAATATTTATCAGAAAATTGCCTCCTGCAACTGCCTATTCAATTAGCAAACAGTAACAACCACCAATTCCAGAAACAAAACATCAAATAAAATAACAAACATCGATCTTCGACTCCTTCATAATATTTCTTAATTTCTTTTTAATCTCAACTACGACTAAAATTATCGTAAAAATCTCTGAAATTGCAACCGCGGCTAACAAGAAGAGGATTGTACAATTAATATATCAAAAATCACTGAAAACAATTAGGTGTCATTTGATTTATAAAATGAAATATTATCAAATGGTACGAAAAAATAGAATAGAATATATATTCTTTAAAAATAAAACAATTGGGTGCCATTTGGTTCTTGTTTGGTTGATGAAATGTAACAAGATTGTAGTGTCTAGGTAGCATCCTTAATGTGTATATACATATGTATTTTCCTTGAATGAAATATATTCAAATAGTTTAGTCTACATGGTATCCCATGTGTTTCCAGTGTATTCACATGGTTTCTAACATGGTATGAGAGGTTAGTTTGGCTTCATTTTATGCCCTGTGTGTAGAATTTTTGGGTTTGTATTTTTGGGCTGTTTTCTTCGGTATTATTGCGTGCCTTGTTATGTCTATCTTGTGAGCAGATTGTTTGGATCTAGAGTTCTAAGTCTCAGTTCATCTCACCAGATTGTCGCCATGCCTACGTCTCTATGTTTCCGACTTGTTTGTCCGGTTAGTTTTTCGATGAATCTCCTTTTGTGCAATGACGTTGCTGGCAGCCTCTTGTGTATTGTTTCAACTGAGTTTTGCTTGTCCTTTTCTAACGTTCCGTTGTCGTCTCTCCTGTTCGATTTGTTCTTCTTCAATATAATATTGTTTAAGGAAAATGCAGATCAAAAAAATCAGGAAACATCTTAAAAATCCTTATGTTATAACTATTCCTAAACCTATATAATACAGTATGAAACTATGTTGTTTTTTTATGAAACTATGTTGTTTTTTTCTTTAATCATTTTATCAATTCTCAGTAAACTATCTTTCACATTTTCCCATTTTTCCAACCCATTTTTCACATTTTTACCCGTTCTTGGAAATTTTCCATTTTTACCATTTTCCACGGTAATGATCAATAGATATAAAAGGTGATTTTAGAATTAAAGAAAATATTAGTTATGGAATAGCTTTTAGGAATCTCTTCCATTAATTGTAGAATACAAATTACAATGTTGAAATAGAAATTTTCCTAGAAATAGCTATCCTATTACTCTTACATTACATCCCTAATTCCTGCAACCTTTAAACAATAGTACCTACCTTCCTGCAACCTTTAAACAATTGTACCTACCTTCCTACCAACTGAACAAGCTAAACCCTTTCCTAGCAACAGTCTCATCCGAAGAGTCTGATTCGCTTCCCACTGTACCATCAGAACTGCGATCACTTCGAAGAAGTCGAATTCGGTCAGCATTCTCAATCATCCAAGAAGCAACTTCTGGTGATGATGCCCATTCTGCTACAGCTTGGCGGGTTGATTCCCTTGTAAAATCTTCCCACTCTGTCTTTGTGAACTTCTTCCTCCTCGGGGTATTGTGGAAGGTCGAAACGCAATCCTGCTGACCTCTTGTCCCTGAACGAGTAGATGGTAATATTAAGCCTGTTAATATCCACAAAAGGCAAATCACAAGCTGGAAGGTTGGTTGATATGAAATTACAGTTTCTGCAAGATAAATCTTATATATATATGATTTGCAGAATATAATGAGAAGCTCGGACGACACCAAAATATTAGCACTCTGGAAAAAATAGAACGTTGAAGACAATAATAAAGTATGTACCTTTGACAGGAGAATTAGGCCAAGAAGAAGAGCTCATTGGACTACTCCACATCCTTCCTCCAGATGTATTTTTTGGTGACCTGCTAAGGAATTCAGCTCGATTGTTCACTACAAGCTGCTTTCCCTGTTTGCACCAAATCCCACCTGAATGATGTGATCCGTGCCTGCATGAACATGAAATCAAACGGACGTTGTAAAATGATGGAGAAGCAAAAGATTAAATTGCAATTAAATTAAATGAAATTTAGAGTACTCAAAGAGGATTGCTGGAAGTACTTCATAACCGGAGCTACTATATCCATTATGATCCTACTTAGAGCAAAACTCAATTGTGTAACCATTTTAAGATATAGATCCCAATTATCTGGTCAAGGATAATACAGTCAAATGCTATCTTGGGCAATCCCAATGCAGAGTAAGGCCAAATCACTAAATCTGCAGAATGGTGCAACCATTTGGTTCAGATTTTGTCAACAAAGTACGCCAGAAAACTTTTGCTATAAAATACCAGCAGTCCAGCAACCGTATAAAAGAAACTGTAAGCAAGGAAGCTTGTAGGAACTTACTCAGGATGACTCCACCTGAATGTATTCAAAAGATAGCAGAGAGAATTCATAGAAATCAAGCTGGCAATTGCAAAGGGCGTATCAATGGTGCTCTGAAATAGGAACAAAAACATCAGAAAGAAAAACAGATCAGGCATCACTTCCAAATCGATAAGAAAAGATAGAAGAGGAAACTCAATTGGAACTATCAAATGGTAACTGTTGCCTTGAACTAACCACATAATATCAGCAAACAAGGAATTGTAAGCACCATAACCAATATTGCTCTACATACAACAACCACCACCAAGCCGCTCATTTCCATTAGTTCCTGCTCTTAGTGAAATTCTCTAAAATATCTAATAATGCACATAAATCAATTCATAAATAAAACAGCAGGTAATAGACATGTGTGCTATGGTTGGGAAATCTAAAGGAAATGGCTGTATGGTTATTTTCAGGTGCAATGTAAAAACACCACATCGAAACCATTTATACAGAATGAACCCTGGTAGTCTGGTGTGAGGATCATTCCTACAGGCTCATTCAATGCTAATTCAAAGGAACAAGAACAATACAATTTTATGAGCAATTCCAGTAAATAAGAACAACTCCTGAAGGCAAGTTAAGTCAATGGAACAAAGCCTAATGAATAGAGCCATATCATATGTAGGCTGAGCAGAACCGAACCCCAAAAAGGTGTTTGGTTCGGTTTTGACATTAATTTGGTTTGGTTCAGTTTTCATTATCAAACTGATCAAAAAATCGAAATGGAACTTTACTTTAGAATTTAGAGTATTTCAATCATATTTATACTTATTTGATGTGAAAATTTATAATGGAATTAGAAAAATAAACCAAAATTCAAATGTTTGTGTTTCAAATATAATATGGGTCAAATTTCTATATGAAATTAATTATGTTTCATAATAGTTTTGTTTTCAATAAAAATAAAACAAAATAGCTGTTCAGTTTGAAACCGAACCGAAGATGAAGAGTGGTTGCATAACATTTCTATTCTTAATTTTTGGCGTAGCAAGACACCACTACAAGATATTCATCAACATAATTAAATCAAATGAAATACTAACCTGCAAAATAAATGTAGTTGCAATGATCCGGATTGCCCATTTGACAAACTGGGCAACACCAACATCCACACTTCCATCTTTTGATATTACAAATTTTCTCACAATCCAGTAGCCCAAAGCAGCTCCAGCAAGAACAATCATCACTAAAACCAATACATAGACCTGTGAAAAAAATATGAAAGAGTCAGATTATCTTCTACTGCATAATTAAAGCCAGGACTACCAAATAAGTAGCAAATAAGAACACCAAATGGTTTTTGAAATCTATAAAGGCAACTTACTGGATTGTGCATATCTTCACTCAGTCCAAAGTTGATGAGAATGGAATTTACCAGCACTGAAATGTGATGTAAGATGTAAGTGCCAGCACCAAGCTGCAATTAGAAATGGATAGTTAGATTTTAAACATTCTTAGATCAACTAAAACATTATATTTGTACAAGTATATATAATCTCACCACTGATCCATATATAGAGAGATAGAAAACATTTTTTCTTCCAGTTGGAAGTAATTTCATTCCCTGCCATTATACCCAAAAAGATATACACAGTAAGTACATATCCAGAAATAAAATGTAAGAAATCAGAGTTATATAACCAACCAAATATCAAAATCAGAATTGCAATTATCATAAAGCAGATAGCCACTAGGTTACGACTTAGTGCCATTACATGCAGTAAGAAAGCTAAATTCGACCAAACTCAGGCATCAGATTCAGCACTAAATTAACTGTGTCTTCAAATCCTTTAACTTCTAGTAAACACAAAAATAAGGACTTTCGACTATTGCCCAACCAAAAATTTAAATATAGGTCAAGAATAATCCTACTATGCTTTTTAGAGAGAATCCTAACACCTATCCAGAACTTCATGAGATTCTAAACTACTCAAGTGAGTTACAATTAATAGGATCGCAGTAAAGAAGAACAATATTTTACATCATATAATAGATTTCAAAGATCTTAAAAAGAATTTTTCCCAATTTCCAGAGTACATAACTCACAGACTTGCAAAATTCAGTCACAAAATAATAAAGCTAGTTATCCACTAACTGCAATGTTTAGGAATTTATAATACATATCTTCTCCGGTCAGCAATAAGTTAACAGCAGTCAATTTGGACTTGAGTTTTATCATTCAGTTTCATCCACAAAATATATTGACACTATCTCCACCATAAACTCTAGCAACAAGACTCTTCACTAAGTTGCCAAAACCAATGCGGGAGAGGGGATTTGCACTCAAATTTTCAACTCAGAAATGAATGAAACTCACTTGGAGCATAAACTGTCACGCATGCTATACTAGTAACAAACTATATAATTATCAACTGGAGTGTATTATGATAAGCAAAGCCTAAAGAGAACAACTGTTTAAATAGTGCTATTGATGTTGATAAGAAGATATTGTTCTCGATATTATCATATTAAATCCTAACAAAAGAACATATAAAGAGGCAGAGCTTTTAATTTTATGATGAAACCAGTGTATTAGAAGAGAAGAGTAAAGAAAAGAGAAATAAGTAAACTTGCATACCTGGAAAAGGAGTATAATAACAACAAGGAAAATTCCGATAGCCATTGAGGTGCTATAATAAAAAGGAACCCAATGGCAGACAATTGGTGCCAACAATAGTAAAAGAAATCCAACAGCCAGACACACGAGGCGCCATTGCTGCATTTCTGCATAGAAATTCAAAGACCAGCATCAATGTTACATGAAACCGAAACGGATAGGGAAACTAAAATGGAAACTGGAGTCAATAACTGCAGAAACTATAGGAAACAGATACATGAGTGAAACATGTAAACAGTAAAAATATATGGAAACATCAATAAACTTTTAAAATTGTAAGAATGTATGCTTAACTTTTTCATATATATACATTAAAAAATAACATAGAAGTCACATAATAGAGGGAAAAAAATTAATTTGAAAGCTTTTAGAAGATGATCTAGAAAATATATTAGGGATTATGAACATTTGATTAGCATTGATCCGCTTCAGGAAAAAAAAATCACATGCTAATGAGTTTCCAAATTTTAAGAAACGAATTTCCAAGTAATTTAAATTCCAGAAACATGACCCAAAACATTTCATGCAAGTTTCCAAGTGTCAGAGATTAATATGAAGTGGACTTTTAACTATCAGCTTGAGTTTTTAGTTCAAACGGTTCCATGACATCAAGGGCTACGGTTTCTGAAACGTTTCATGCTTTAAAATCAAAGTTCTAGTGCAACATAGACCAGCATTAATCAAAGAAGGGCAAGAAAATATGAGGATAAGAGACGGAAATCAACCTTCTTTAACAGAGACTTTCACAGAACCAGGAACTGGACCAATGAACTTCACATCAATATATCTCTCTTCATATGGAGACATCACAGTGCTCCACACACCCTTTTGAATAGTTCTCCATTCATCCTTTTCACAACGACAGTCAACACGTGAAACATTCCTGTGGACACTCAGTATGTGAGACAAAAGTTGGAACACATTGTGCCAAAAAGAAGAAGCAACCCAAAATTTTAAACTTACCGATGAAAACAGACTTGAATTTTGCTATGTAATCTCTCTGGGATAGCTAATGGAGCCAGAGTAACTCGAAACACACTGGCATAATTCCCAATTTCCAATCTAGAGCGACCAGACACTTTAACTCGTTCACAGTAGAAAACATCTTTGGAACCATGGATGGGCAGGTGTCTTGTAAGTGAGGATGGATCGATATCTGTAACTGGATTCCCAAGGTCAACACCTGTAATTCCAAAATGAATGTCCCACAAAAAGTTAAAAAGGTAATCAAATATAAACAAATCAGTAGAATAATCCAAGTATTTACTAAAGCATATAAATATATATGGATACTGATTCACAAAAAAAAATCCACAAAGCGACCTTGTATGCAATGCAACACTAACATAAATCAAAGCTAAGTCAAAGAATATCAGAAGATTACAGACAAATAAACCAAAAATTAGATTTTTTGTTTCAAATTTCCAATATGTTATTGAAGTAAAATCCCAGTCAGTGCTTCCAAAAAGAACACTTCATCAAAAGCCAATTAATCAGATAAAACTAAAATCAAGTTATCTTTAGTAAAATAACAGTTTCTCACTTCGACTCATTTCTATCATATGATTCAAATCGATGAAAACTACACATTTAGACCACAACCCCCCCCCCCCCCCCCCCCCCCCCAAGATAATATCGGGGAAAAAAAAGTGGAACGTTATTCTCGAACCGCAGTAGTTTCAAAGAAAATAAAAGAAAACCCCGAATACCCAAATAATTTCAAATATGTTGGACTAGTTCTCCTTTCCCATAATTTAGGCAACACAGCAAATCAATTCATCAAGAAAAGTTCATAGACGTGCAATATAATCACAGGCAGTTGAAAGAGAAAAAAAAATGCAAATAATTACATAATTGAGTCTCTTTTTCTTCAATAGAATACATACCTGTGAGACCGGTGGAGTGTAGGAAGAAGAACGTAAAAGAAAAAAGAAGAAGAGGAAGAGGAAGAGAAGAGAAGCCCATTACTGACTGAGATGCCCCCTGTAGTCTCTGGAGCCCTCAGGTTGTATGATCTGGCTTTTGGTGGGTATCTTCGATTTTAAGGAATCTGAGGGTTCAATACGCCGCGTTTTGTCTTCTATTCGCGTTTTATCTAAGCACTGCCCGCCCAACAAAATACATTAAACCTTTTTTCCATGGTTTTAAAAACCGGACCGAACCGGCCGGTTGAACCGGTTCAACCGTGAACCGGCTAGACTTCCGGTCCGGTTATGCATGAAACGAGTCGAAGAGATTGAGAACTGTGTAGAATCGGGGTTAATCGGTGAACCGGTAGAAAACCGGCAACCGGTCTGAACCCGGTTATTTAAAAAAAAAAGACTGACAATGGCGGCACCTAGAGAAATAGCCGCTGCTAAAAACTTCTTCGTTATCATCGGCCATCGGAGCAATATTTGTTGAGCTGCAGGAGCATGTTTGTCTCTGCAATTTTCTTTGAGTTTCTCGTCTATGGGAAGAAGGAAGGTGAAGATACTTTTCTTTCTTTTTTTCTTTTTTTAATAAGAGACTTAATAGATAAGAGTTTTTAATTGAAAAGACTTTACAGTTTTCAAGAATGAAAATCTTGGAACTCTCAAAAATATATTTTAAAAAGAACAATGGTTTAATTGGGTGATGGCCTCTTTTTTTTTTTTTTTTTTTTTACAGCAAAGTAAATACTCTTTATTGATTATCAGAAGTTAAAGCATTACAGATAAACTCCGGGGGGTTATGTCTCCATACCCCACTGTCAGACTCATAACTCGAAGCCCTAGAGTGAGCTATCTTATTCGCTGACCTTCTCACAAAGGAGAATGATAAAATACCTAGCTCATTAAACAGAGCTTTACAGTCTTCAACTATAATGCCAAAAGGGGAAACTAGTTCGCTGGTCCCAGTGACTGCTAGTACCATGAGCTGAGAATCCATTTCCAGATGAACATTGTGCAACTCCTCCTTCTTCAACCAACTGAGCGCTTCCCGGCAACTCATTGCCTCTGCAATCAGCGAGTCCTGACAGAACCCGAGCTGTCCGTTACTGGCTGCAATGAAGTCGCCCCTATCATTCCGAACTACAAAGCCAAACCCCGCTCTCCCTGACCCTGCAAATAGTGTTGCATCCATATTTAGCTTAACAGTATCTTGTTCCGGGCATTGCCATACCTGACCAGTTTCCACCGGACGGCCTGCGTTTGCTGTCATTTGAGCGAGCTGCCATCGCGATAAAAACGCTTCCGCACTACTGAATGTAATCGCCGGTGGTTGACGTTTTCCTTCCCACACGACATTGTTCCTGTCGTTCCAAATCGCCCAGCATAACATTGCTGTCATCTCCACTGTATTCTTATTAAACTTATTTTTAATGAAGCTCCAGAACTCACCAATATTTTCAGCACTGCTGCATAAGTTACCGTGATTTAATAATCGCCATACCTGACGGGCTTCTGGACAGGCTACCAGCGCATGGAATATGGTTTCGTCGCCCGCATTGCACCTTGGGCAGTTCAGATTCGTTTCAACATGTTTTTTAGACAGCTCAACCTTTGTGGGTAGGCAACGAGCTATTGCTCTCCACATTAGGTGCCTGACCTTTGGTGGGACGTGAGAATTCCATATAGTGGCCCAGATATCTATTGTGCCATCCCCCTGGTTACTAGCTTGATCGTATTGCAAGAACCTGTACCCACTTCTAACTGAATAGGTTCCGTTCCTCTCCAGCTTCCATGACCATCTATCCTTAACTTCCCTCTGACTCAACACGACTTTTGCAACTAGCATTCTGTCTCTGTTCGATAGGAGTGCATGTAATTTAGCCTGATCCCATTCTCCTTGCGGGCTAACTCTTAGCGATGCCACTTTGTCATCCTCTCCTCCCGGGGGTGCGATACTATCAATGTAGGGGTTAATGTCATCAGGCAGCCAGGGTTCATTCCATATATTTACTTCCTTCCCTGAGCCAATAAGTATTCGGCTCTGCGATTTTAGTAAAGGAAGTGCAGCTACTATGCTTCTCCAAACATAACTTGGGTTGGCTTTGATTTCGGCCTCTAGTATGGAGGTATGGGGAAAATAGCGGGCTTTGAATATTCTAGCAACCATAGAATTTGGATAGACCAGCATACGCCAAGCTTGTTTTGCCAGAAAAGCGATATTAAATCTGTGCAATTTTTTGAAACCCATTCCGCCCTGTTGTTTTGGCTCGCAGAGTTTATCCCAAGACCTCCAGTGTATCTTTTTCCCGTTTCCATCCTCGGATCCCCACCAAAAGGAGTTTAAGAGTTTTTCAAGATCGTCGCAAAGTGTATTCGGTATAAGGAACATACTCATTATATAGGAAGGCAATGACTGTAGAACAGATTTAATTAATATTTCCTTTCCCGCTTTAGACAAGAATCTAGTCTTCCAGCTGCTTATTCTTTTCCTGACCATTGTCTCGATATAATCAAACACTTCTCTTTTATTTCTGCCAATTAAGGAAGGAAGCCCAAGATACTTACCCGGACTCTGAACTATTCCCACATTTAGATTGGCTCCGATGCTCACCTTTACGTCTGTTGATACATTCTTGCTAAAATGGAGGGATGATTTGTTGAGATTGATTTTCTGACCTGAGGCTTCCTCGTACTGTTTGAGGCATTGTCTTATAGCTTCACATTCTATCATGGTTGCTCTGAAAAATAAATAACTGTCATCTGCAAAGAAAAGGTGGGTTACCGCTGGTGCCTGTGGTGCCACCGTGCAACCATGAATCCTACCGCTTGCTTCTAGATCTGATAGGGATGCTGATAGGCCCTCTGCACAAATTAGGAATAGGTAGGGTGAGATTGGGTCACCCTGCCTTAATCCTCTCTGGGGGATGATAGGACCAACTGTATGTGTTCCGTTGACAATATTGTACTTAGCTTTATTGACACATTGCATGATTAACTGGACCCATACAGGAGAGAAGCCTAACTTAAGCATCATTTTTTTTCCAGAAAAACCCACTCTACTCTGTCGTATGCTTTAGCCATGTCTAGTTTCAGTGAAGCGTAGCCAACTTTTCCTTGGGTTTTCCTGTTTAGAAAGTGATTTACCTCAAAAGCCATCATCACATTATCCGTTATCAGTCTTCCTGGGATGAAGGCGCTCTGCTGTTCCGCTATTATCTTTGGGAGGACTACCTTGAGTCTGTTTGCCAGGATTTTTGAAAGGATCTTGTATATCACATTGCATAGTGCAATTAGACGCAGATCAGAAGCAAACTCTGGGAGTGATTTCTTTGGGATAAGAACCAGTGTTGTCTCATTTATTTCATCGGGGATTTTGCCGGAGTTAAGCCACTGTAAACACGATTCTGTCACCTTATCACCCACAACACCCCAAAATTTTTGGTAGAAACACGGATTAAAACCGTCTGGCCCCGGGCTCTTCTCCGGGTGCATTGAGAAGACCGATGCTTTTACTTCATCAGGGCTGAACCGTCTTAACAGGTCGACGTTGTCTTCGGCAGTTATCTTGCAGGAGATTTTAGACAGAATAGGATCAGAGAAGCTCTGCTCGGAGGTGAAAATTCCATTGAAGTAACTGGATAAGGTTTCTTCGAGTCCTGACCCCCAATCGCACCACTCACCATCCTCGCCTTTTATTCTACTCAGGGAGTTCTTCTTTCTCCTTACAGTTGCCGCTTTGTGGAAATAATTTGAGTTTAGGTCTCCCCCTTTTAGCCATAACTGTTTTGCACGCTGTCCCCAATAGTTTTCATTCTGCAACAGTAGTGTGTCTAATTCCTCTTTCGCTGATTTATACTCCTGAACCGATTCTGCGTCATTTCTGGTTTTTGATCTACGGATGACTGTCTTACAGGCTTCTGTTCTCATTGTGTGCTGAGTTCTAAGCCTGTCGCCCCAACATATCAGTTCTGCACAACATATCATTGAAGGGGCATTTCGCTTTCTTCCTGCCAGCTTGAGATAACTTTGTCTTTACAATCACTTTCAAGTAACCACGCATTTTCAAATCTGAAACAGCGTCGTATAGGTTCCATATTCTGCCGTAGTGATAAGAAAAGGGCCGTATGATCCGAACAGGTGACCTCCTCATTTATTAGCTTTGCCTCTGTGAATCTGTTTCTCCAAGATGTGTTTGCAAGCGCTCTATCCAGCCGTTCTTCAATTAGATTGCCAGCTTCCCGACCCCTTTCCCAGGTAAAAGGATAACCCATCATTCTGATATCAGTTAAGCCACTAACTTCAATTGCTGAATTAAACCCTCTCAATAGTGCCGGGTTATGTCTTGCTCCACCCGATTTTTCTGTTTGGGATCGTATATCATTAAAATCCCCGATGATAATCCACGGAAGGTGGGAGAGTGTTGATAGGTGCTGAATTAGGTCCCATGATTCCTGTCTTCGAGTTCTTTCCGGATAGCCATAATAACTCGTTAGTCTCCATAGGGCCAGACCTTGAAGGCTTATTTCAACATCGATGAAACTCCGCGAGGAGCGGAGTAATTTGACTGAGCCTTTTTGTTTCCAGAAGAGGGCTAGTCCTCCCCCGTAGTTGACGGCTTCCACTGTGAAGACCCCCTCGTATCCTAGTTTCTTCCTTATTGCTTCCACTTTTAACTGACTACATATAACCTCACTTAAAAACACAAATTCGGGCTTCATTTTGGACACTAAGTCCTTCAGCATTCGAACTGTTCGAGGATTGCCCGCCCCTCGACAGTTCCAACTTAGAGTGCTCATAGTCCCTGGCGGGCCTGGACACTAGGACCCACCTCTTGATCATTCATTGTGTGTGTGGATTGGTTCTCTCCTTTGCTCTGGTTTGAAGGTTCCAGCAGCTCCTCATCCATATCAGTGCTTTGATTAGTTGGATCCTCCTGCCTTCTTTTCTTTGTTTCAGGGATAGTGATTCCCCCCAAGCTGGTAATCTGTACTGCCAGTGTGAAACATTTGGATTGAAGTAGCTCTTAGATTACCATTCTTTGAAATTTGAGCAGTAATTGATAGGTCCTGCACTTTCGGGGGACTTGACAGTAAATACTTTGATTTTAACTGTTGTGCCACTCTCCATGTTAATGCTCTGAGAGAAATAGAATAAGCCCTCTTCGCTTTATCTGGGTCAGGAACATCAAGCAGGTGCTCACAAAATTTATCCGAATGACCAATCAAACCACAGAAAAAGCAAAAGGTCGGCAATCGTTCGTATCGAAAGCAGACCCAGTGAAACTCTCCACTTGCTTTACAAATCTTCAGCTTCCTTTTTAGAGGTTGAAACACATTTACTATTGTCCTTATTCGCATATAAGTTCTTCCAATTCCAGTAAAATTATTTGGGTCGGATTCTACGAAGCTTCCAAGAAAATTCCCAATATAAACCGCTACTCTCTCCGATATAAAACCGAGAGGGATGTCGTGTACCTGTACCCAGAAATCCGTACTGTATAGTTCTATTGATTTTGGCTCCTGATTCTGCTCTAGTGGCGCCAATAACAGTAGTTGCTGCTCGAAAGTCCAGGGCCCTCCCTTCAGTACTCTGTCACGTTCAAAGGGATGATAGAACTCAAATTGATAGGAATTTGGACCGAGTTCCATCACACAGATTCCTCTGGAGGGGCTCCATAGGTCGGCAAGGACGTTTTTCATAAAGTGGGTTTTGATGCTTCGAGTCGTGACAAACGACCCTATTAGGCTCCAGGACGTCGGGCGAGGTGGCGGCGGTATGTCTTCGTTCTGCAAGATCAATCCTGCGGCTGCTTCATCTTCTAGTGTAATGCTGTGAATGGTATCAGTTAGTTTCTCCATAGCTGCTTGCTGCGCGAACTCGGGGTTTTAGGGTTTAAGTGGGTCGGCGATTTTGCTCCTCAAAAGGGAGAGATTCTAACTTTCTTATAATCTGTGTGATGGCCTGTTATTAGTAATTCGTTTTTTCAAATTTGTGGCACAATATTTTATGTTTTAGCATGTGTATTTATTGAAATTTTAGTAATGGATATTGACTATATAAATTTTGATATATATATAAATTTACTTTTATACCTATAGATTAATTTTACATATACAAGTCTTTAAAAAAAACGTTTTAATTAACACATATTTGGGTATTAATAACCATACCAATAATAATTAACACATATTTTTTTAACAAAACACAAATTTTAATACTAAACTAAACAAACACTAACAAAAAAAAATTATATTATATATTTATTTATATATATTATTATTTATGACGTCATCCGGTTCAACCAGTCCGAGTCAACCGGTTGAACCCATTGACCCCTGAACCCTTTAACACACCGGTTCGATAACCGATCCGGTTTTTAAAACATTGCTTTTTTCTCATTCCTTGTTTTGTCATGATTAGTAGAAAACAAAAAGAAATTTTTTCTTTCATCAAATTTCACAAATAACGTGCCTTGATGTTCCATTATTAGATACACTTTAAAATATCAGTTCTAAATTGTTATTCACTACCCTCAAATTACTTATCACCGCCCCCATAAAAACGTTTTTACCCTTGTCACTAGTTTTTACTAAAACTTCTCATTCTCTCTAATCTCTTCAAAAATCACAAACCCCTAAGAGAATCATGGCGGAAAATTACGGCAAAGGAAAAGGATCGATTTATGAAAATATACATTGTTTTGCAAAATTTTCATTGAAAACACGAGTTCCGCCCAAAGGGCATGCAGAATTTTCGTCTGCCCCCCTTACGAGGAGGGCGAAATTGAATTTTTCTTCTATATCTTGGTCGGCCTCTCTTTAGGGGACCCAAAATTGGAAAAAAACCTATACCGAGTTATCGAAATGTCTGATTGTTGTTTTGATGTTAAATTTGTATTTATTTATCATTAATTGACATAAGTAGTGAAATTGATAGTAAAAAAGAATGTAACTCAATTAGATAAAACAGTAATCGGATTAGAGTAAATAACAACGAATTTCGATTTGTTTGTCATTTTCAGATTTTTGACGTAGGAGGTAGTTCCGGACATCGACAAACTACCAAACATGGTGTCACTGCCTCGGAGGAGCCGACACGCACCGAGGCTGATGGCGGAAACACAGATGGTGCAGGAGGCAGAGAGTTAGCATATTAGAGTTGTTGAGGAGGATGATGTCGGCATGGACGTGGATGGCTCAGATCATCAGGCAGTCGATAGGATCGCACTTTGATAACTTGCCGGATCCGATTTGATATTCTCTGCCAGAGTTACCTGCAAAACAGAACCGGAGACAGGATCTCCGGGAAAACTCTCCGACGATCAAGTCAGTTTTTGTAAGAAGGTTGGTAATTTGACAATAGTATTGCGGGGAAAATTGTGAGCGTACCTTTTTCCCTCATTCTTAAGGCCTTTTATAGGTGTTTTTTAGGTAACCGCCGAGGGCGGTTACTCCTTAGTGGGCCACGTTCTGAGGGCGGTTCCCCCTTTTTAGGCCATGTCCCTTTCGTGGCTTTCATGGCAACGAACGTGGTTCTGAGTGGGAGTCTTGATGCTCCGTTTAGGAATTCGGGGCGGTTACTCGCTTCACCCGTTTCCGCTTATTCGGGTCCCATTCGGGGCGGTTACTCGCTGCGCCCGCTTCCTTTATTCGGGTCCCATCCGATCTTAGACCATAGGTCTAAGTATGGGCTGGGCCTGCGAAATGAATATGACCCGGTTTAGCCTCGCGGGTCATCACATGCCTCCCCTTTAGTTTGATACAAGAGCCCTTTAGGGTTTGTTCATAGGGGACGCTTCGTTTTTGCTTGTCTATTCAAAATTCAAAAACTTGTGAATTTTTCCTCTTTCGTTATTTCTTTTCCGGCGTTGACCTCTTATTTCCGTCATTTCTCTGTGTTGTCTTTCCCATGTAAGTTTTCCTCTTCATAATTTGTACCTCGTTCGGCTTTTTACTTCTGTTTATTTCTTTTCCTCAATATGTCGAACCCCGACCTTGACTTCGCACCGTTCGATGAGAGCTACGTCTGCGAGGTTTCTCATGAAGTTGATGAGATGGTTGATGAAGTTTCAACCAATTCTCATGGGTCTGATTCCCACCCCGCTGACTTCCTCCACCTGGCGAATACAACCGACGAGGGTCTAGGTTTTGACCCTAAGAAGTTGATTCTGCCACCTGTCCCAACCCCCCGTTTGTTACCAAAGAGGGACAGGTCGGGAAGCCTAGTTTGTCGCGAGACCATTGAGGATTTGCGGGTGCAATATCCTTGGCTCCAAGGTCTCGAGACCATCATTCCCGGGGAGGATAGAGGACCGGGTGATTACCCAAAGGGGTATTTCACCATTTTCGTCGCCCAGATTATCTACGGCTTCACTTATCCGCTGGCGGATGAGATTGCTTCCATCCTCACCGGTTACGGAATCGCACCCGGGCAGTTACATCCAAATGGATGGGCCGACTTGACCCTGGATAAATTTCTGGCGGATTGTTTGGAGGTTCCTTTCTCGCTTAAAATTTTCTCCAAGCTTCATCATTTCAAGAGTTCGGCGGGATATTTCACTTTCATCCGCCAGAGCGGATACTATGGTTTTGACGAGAAACTGAACAAGATCCGTGAGTGGGATCGCTCTTACTTTTTTATCAAGTTTAATGAGGGAAATCCGAACTTCCTTCGCCATTGGGGCCGGCCCAATGTGAAGAGTTTGAACTTCGGTTATCCCAGCGAGGAAGAATCCGCCGTCATCAAGTTCCTGAAGAGTACCCCTCCTTTTGTATGGACATATGATCAGGCCTTCCATATGCTAAGGAGCCGAGTAGCGATTGCCTACCGCGAGGGGGATCGCGTGGTCTATATCCCTTATCGCGTTTTTGTACAAGGTACTTTTTATTTCCAAGTTGATGATTTCTTTTAACCCTTTGCAGGGGTGATCCTTTATCTCAAATCGCTGCAGATCGGGAGGCTAAAGCCCTAGCGAGAAGGAAGAAGCGGATGGCGGGAACCGCCTCCGTTGTAGGGGCGGATTCTTCTGGAGGAACGATTCCTTCCATTGAGGCGGCTTCTCCTGTAAGGGCCTCCGTTTCACAAGGTCCCGCTTCTGCCTCCGAGGATCTTCCTTTGGCGAGGAAGCGGAAGATAAGTGCGGATACAGAGTTTTCTCGTCCCAAGAAGAAGAACACCTACGTGTCCCTTACTGTTGGCGGTACACCCGTATCCGCCTCATCCAAAGGAAAGAGCAGTACCCCAATTCATGAGGTATCCTGATCTATTCCCTCTTTCTATATTGCTACTTTTTCCTCATGAGCTATCTGCTGTTCTCTTGATATTTTTCTTTACGCCTTTGCAGCCAATTCCCGACATAAGCGGATGGTGGACTAGGACCTTTGGCATGGCCGTGAGTTTTTCTTGCAAGGACATTGTCTCTTCCATATGCAATGTCCTCGGGCGGCTTCCCTCTGCTTCCCGTGTGCGCGAACAAGTACCGCTCCCTACCGCTGTGGAGGGGATCGAGAAGCGTTCTGTAGAGGTATATTATTGCTTGTCATTCTCTTTCAAGGATCTTGCGTCCATTGTAACCGCCTATTTCTATTCGCCCTTTTTTATTCGTGAGCCGTCTTATATGCAGATTATCAATTTCGCTGAGGGCATTCTCCAAAGGGATGCCGAGCGAGCCAAGGAGTTGGAAGGTCTTGGTACTGAATTGGCGACTCAGAAGTCGCTTTATGATGATGTCCAAGGGAAGGTGAAGGTCCTAGAAGGCGCCCTTCAGAAGGCTGTGAGCGAGAAGGAGGAGGCTCTTAAATCTCTTCAGGCTAAGTCCGATGAGCTGCGAAAGGCCCTCGATGATCTAGCTGATTCCAAGGAGACACAAAAGAAGAGGGCTGAGGAAATTCTGGCTGAAGACGGTGCCCGCATCTACTGGTATGGGGAGCGGATTCATGCTGCTTATGAACATGGACATCAGGGTCTCGTACTTAACCGCCCCAAGGTTCCCATCCCTGAAAAGGATTTAACTGAGAAGTGGGACAAGCTGGAAGCCAAGGATGCTGATATGGATGAGGTACTCCTCTTAGATTGGAAGAGTTTTCAGGAATCTCCAATTATCGACGAGATCCCTACCCAGAATGCGGAAGAAAGGGCACCGCAGGACATCTCTCAGCCTGAGCAAGAGGTACCGCCCTCTGAAGCAGTTATTGATTCGAGGGTTGAGGATTCGCTTGAAGTAGATCCGCCCACTGGAGGAGATGAGGGAGTCGCTGGAGGCGAGGAAAGCAATAGGGGTGAAGGAGAGGAAGCTGTAGCATAGTTTAATTTATATTTGGACTTTTTGTATGTAACAAACTGCCCGTATATATTAATTTTCTTTCACTTGCCGCTTTGCCTATACGTGCGATTATTGTCACTTTATTTTCATGTATGATCCTTGCCTTTTGCCGACTTCATACTTGTAATTCTTCATAGTAATTTTTGCTTTCGCTAGGGTGGCCAAACCCTTTTTGCAATTTTTGAGTACTCGTTTATTCGCTTAATTTTATGCCTTACTCTATTATTTTTCTTTCGAAAATAATATAATCATAAGGTTAATCATAAGGTTTTGCGAGTGATGCGTAATCATGCATCCGCCTTTCTTTAATAGGCAACACATTTATGTGTTTTTTGAGTTTAACCCTAAGGGTTTTGCGAGTGATGCGTAATCATGCATCCGCCTTTCTTTAATAGGCAACACATTTATGTGTTTTTTGAGTTTAACCCTAAGGGTTTTGCGAGTGATGCGTAATCATGCATCCGCCTTTCTTTAATAGGCAACACATTTATGTGTTTTTTGAGTTTAACCCTAAGGGTTTTGCGAGTGATGCGTAACCATGCATCCGCCTTTCTTTAATAGGCAACACATTTATGTGTTTTTAAGAACAATCCGCATTCGGGCGTAACATATTGAATAAATGTAATAATTGAATACCTTTATTGATAAAGAGAAAAGGTTTATTACATAGGTACACCAACTGTGTGGGATCAAAGCCTCATTAAAACCTTTTATCAGAAAACCCAATGGGAAAAACTCATAAAAGGAAAAAGAGTACTCGTCATTTCCTCGAACTACTCGGCCTTTTTATATAGGCGTAGATTCTCTAGATTCCAGGTGTGCGGGAGCTTCTTTCCGCTCATTTCTTCTATTTCAAAAGTGGCTGGTCCCAGCTTCTTGGATACTTTGTATGGTCCGATCCAGTTGACGCCCAGCTTGCCTTTGCCATCTCTGGATTGTATTTTATCCGCTTTTTTCAAGACCAAGTCGTTCTCGTTGATTATTACTTTTCGCACTCTTCTGTCATGATATTTCTTGATTCTATTGCGGTATACTGCCATTCGCATGTAAGCTTTTTCTCTTCGTTCCTCCACAGAATCCAAAGCATCTCTAATGTTGATAGGATTTTGTGTGTCGCAATAATAAATTATCCAATCTGTGGGCGACTTGATTTCAACAGGTAGGACTGCTTCGGCTCCATAAACTAGCGAGAAAGGTGTTTCGCCTGTTGCTGCCTTTACAGAGGTTCTGTATGCCCACAACATATGGGGTATCTCATCCGCCCAACCTGTTTTTTTGTCTCCTAGCCGCTTCTTGATGCCTTGAATCATGGCCCTGTTGGTAACCTCCGTCATACCATTCGATTGGGGATGGTTTACGGAAGAAAAATGATTTTTGATCCCCATGCTTTCGCAGTATGCTTTGAACTTGGCACAGTTGAACTGGGTGCCATTGTCGGTTATAAGCTTTTGCGGGATTCCAAATCGCATGATAATGTTCTCTCGTAAGAACTCGATCATTCGCTCAGGTGTTTGTGCGGTTACTGCCTCTGCTTCTACCCATTTGCTGAAGTGGTCAACTGCGACTATCAAGTACTTCCTTTTCTTTGTCGTTTCTGGGAATGGACCCACTATATCGATTCCCCATGTTGCGAATGGCCACGCCGTCATTATAGCGATTTGTTCGGCTCCGGGAACATGCTTTTCATTCGCATGTATTTGACAATTGTGACATTCCGCAACCATCTTCTGGGAATCTTCCACCACCTTGGGCCAGTAGTATCCCATCAGTTTGACCTTTCTTGCCAACGCCGCCGAAGCTTCGTGACCGCCACAAATTCCTTCATGTAATTCTCGCAGCACGTAGTCTCCTTCGTTGTGACTAATGCATTTCAACCATGGACATGTGTACGATTTCCGATACAAAGTTCCATCCCGAATTGAGTATCGAGCTGACTGCCCAATTAGCTTTCTGGCTAAGCTCTTATCAACCGGTAAATCTCCCTGCTCCAGATATTGGCGAATGGGCATCTGCCAATCTTCATCGTCTTCCAGTTCTTCGATGACCATAATCTGATCGACCTCGAATGCTGGTGCCGATTTTATTTCCAAATTGCATGCCTTTTGACTCCATGTTCTCTACTTGCCGCTGCTTTTGCCAATTCGTCAGCCTTTGCATTTTGGCCTCGCGGAACATGCACCATCTCCCAAACGACTCCCTTGTGCGTTAACTCTTGTGTCAATCTGCCGACTACCTGATGGTATTTTACTAGCTCCTCCTGTTTCACCAGATAATTTTTTGTGATCTGGTTTATCATTAGTTTGGAATTGCTGTAGATTACCACTCTTTCTGGGGTGAGTTCATTGAGCAACTTCAATCCGCATATCAATTGCTTCATACTCTGCGGCATTATTGGTAGTTTTGAAAGTTAATTTTGCTGCATAGCACAGGCGAATAACCTTCGGGCCCTTGATGACGACTCCCAGCCCAGCTCCATCTGTAGATAATGCCCCATCTGTGTACATGCTCCACTCTTCTTTTTGTGCCTTCGGACATTCATCGTCATCCCAGGTGAATTCGTTCACGAAATCGGCGAGTACTTGGCTCTTTAGCGCTGGTCTCCCTTCATAGCGAATATCGAATTCTCCCAGGCGAATTGACCATTCCATCAACCGGCCGGATGCGTCAGGTTTCTGTAATACCTTTTTCATTGGGATGCCAGTTCTCACAATGATAGTATGCGCCTGAAAGTATGGTTTCAATCTAGCCGCCGTGGTTATCACTGCGAGGGCCATTTTGTCCAACTTCGAATACCGGAGTTCTACATCCTTCAGGACTTTGCTCACGTAGTACACTGGATATTGTTGCCCTTCTTCTTCTCGCACCATCACAGTGCATATCGCCATATTGGTGACGGATACGTAGAGAAATAAATCTTCTCCATCCTCCGGCCTACTCGTTAAGGGCGGATAACACAGTAATCGCTTTATCCCCTCGAATGCTTCTTGACAATCCGGCGTCCATTCAAAGGACTTGGATTTTTTGATGGCATTGTAGAAAGGTAGACATCTCCTAGCTGAGCATGATATGAATCGCCCTAATGCCACCAACCGCACATTTAGTCTCTGTACTTCTCTTATGCTCCTCGGCGTTTTCATCTCCATTACTGCTTTAACCTTCTCGGGATTCGCCTCAACTCCCTTGTCGCTAACAATGAAACCCAGGAACTTTCCCGCTCTTGCTCCGAATGTGCATTTCTCTGGGTTCAATTTGAGGCCATATTTGATTAGCACTTCCAGGATTTCTTTGATATCCTGCGGGTGGTCTTGCATTTTCTTGCTTTTGATGATCATGTCATAAACGTAGATCGAGAAGTTCTCGCCGGATTTGTCTGAAAATATCTTGTTCACCATCCTCTGGTATGTTGCTCCCGCGTTTTTCAATCCAAAGGGCATCACCTTGAAGCAATAAGTCGCCTGGTGAGTTATGAACGATGTTTTGATTTCATCCGCCTTCTCCATGGGTATCTGATGGTAACTGGATTTCATGTCGGTGAATGATAAAGCTTCATATCCTGCAGTTCCATCTACCAATATATCAATGTTAGGAAGCGGATACATATCCTTCGGACATGCCTTGTTCAGATCTTTGAAGTCGACGCACATTCTGTACGTTCCATTTGGCTTTTTGACTAGCACCACATTGGCTAACCACTCCGGATAGGCGACTTCTCGAATTGCATCTGACTTTAGCAAATCCGCCACTGCTTTTTCAATCGCCTTTTGCCGCTCAGGAGCATGTCCTCTCTTTTTCTGTCGCACTGGGGTTGCACCTTTGTCTACATTCAAACGATGGGTTGCTACGTCTGGACTTATTCCTTTCAGTATTTCATTTGGGGCGGCAAATGCTGACTCACATTGGACCAGCACCTCGACAATGGCTTTCTTCGTTTCTTCGGGGAGGCCCGTCGCTATTCGCACATTTTTGTCGCTTGAGATGGCGAATAGTTCCGTTTCTCCCAATGCTTCCGCTGGCAACTTCTCCTCTACCCTATCTTCCTCGTCTGGCTTTGGTTCAAGTGACAATGTATAGGCCTGTTGAGATACAAGTTGATCACCTTCAACTATGACTCGCCCTTGGTGTGTTGGTAAATGTAATGTTAAATGCTTCATTGAGATGAGCGACTCCGTTTCTGATAGGAATGGGCGTCCCAGAATTATGTTGTAGGCCAATGGGAGATCAACAATTGCGAATTCTAAATCACCTCGCCATTTTAGCTTTTTATCGCCCATTTCTGCCTCCAACACCACCTGTCCACTTGTTTGAGAGGATTGACCCCCAAAACCTGTTACATCCATGAATGTATGTTCCACTCGCTCGTCATTAATTCCCAACTTGTTGAATGCAGTCCGAGTAATAACATTACAAGAACTGCCAGTATCAATAAGGACCCGCTTGACGTCCCATCCTTCTACAGCCATTGTAATCACCAAAGCATCCGCATGCGGCTCCGTGATTTGCGCGAATGAGTAATTGAGGGCATCCCCCCTATGAGTGTTGCTTTTTCACTGTTCACGGCGAGCTCTTTTTGTTGGAGGCTCATAGATCCCGCCGGCTATCACGTTTATCACTCCTTTTTTCTGCTTCTTTTCGGGCCTTGCCTCTTCTTCATGTGGTAACGTTGCTTTCTCATCACTAGTCTCCTTTCGTACAAATTGATTCAGCTTGCCCCTTTCGATCAGCCTTTCAATCTCCTTCTTCAATTCATAGCAATCGTTCGTGTCGTGGCCGTTCAATCTGTGGAACCTGCAATATTTGTTAGGATGTCGCCCCAAACTGGTTCGACCTTTTACCTCGGGGAACCGCACATCCTTCTTCAGGGGGCTCTTTTCGATCCAAAGTAACACCTCCTGGCGAGTCGTGTTTAATGGTGTCTGATATCCGCCACTTTGAAAGGGGCGATCGCCTCTTCGAACAAAATTACTTTTGGACTGGGTCTGGCGCCGATTGTCCGAAGTGGATCTAGCGGCATCTCTTTCTCGCCGGGTTTGAGCCCTATGTTCCCTGTTGACATCATCCACTTCCATGAATTCCTTTGCTATTTTCATGAGTTCGGCCACTGTGCGCGGCTTGTTGCGGATGATTTCCTCCCGCATACTCCAATCTGTGGTTCCATCTGCCATGATGTTGCGGATGCTCACGATATCCGGGTTTTGCAATCGCACCAGAATATCGTTGAATGCGACAACAAATTCCCTTAGGGAATTATAGTTCCTCTATTTGATCTCCTTCAGCTGCCTATCCGTCACATCCGCTGCTTTACAGCCCACAAATTTCACACAGAAATCCCGACTATATTGATGCCAATTGTGAATAGATTCTGCGGGTAAAGATCGAAACCAATCAGATGCGGCTCCGCCCAAAGTTGTCGAGAATAACCTGCAAATGATGCTTTCACTCGCTCCTGCAACACCCATTAGTTCTCTGTAGTTCCTGACATGAGCCTCAGGATCAGAATTTGGATCCCCATAGTATTTAGGTATCACGGGCGCTTTGATTCTGTGATCTGGAATGAATTCCCGCAACGAAGGGGCAAAAGGTGAATCGCTCTGGACCTCTGCTCTCGGCCTAGGCGAGTACCCCATTCGCTCCATCATGCTTCATAATTGATCTTCTAAGTCAATATCGGGTATTCGCCGGACTTCTTCCATCCGCTACTGGTGAATTCTGGGTGGCATCCACCCGCCCATCGGTGTTGAGACGTGTGCCTGTTGGGGGACTAACCGCTGTCCTGTTATAGGATCAAAGTTCCATATGTGCTCTCGCCCAGGAGTTATCAACTCCGAATGTCTGTGAGGAAAAGGTTCCACTTGCTGTAGCGGAAGAGTGCCTTGCACTCCTGGCAACGGTTGGGATGGCTGCCAGGTCGGATGTATCGTCGCAATGAGATCTGGGTGCGAGTAGTTGCTCGGGTGGCTGTGTGGGTTTGTGCGACTACTCTGGCCCACTTGATTTGGCGCCTGAGATGGCTGCGGGAAGGCCGATATGACAGGGATAGTCGGTGATTGTGTTGAGATAACCACAGGTTCTTGAGGAGCAGCCGCCACGGCGGTATTGTGTTCGGCGAGGGCAGTTAGTAAATTAATCATTCGATCTCCAGCCGCCTGGCTCATGTTCGAAGCCAAGACTTGTCCTGCCATCTGCACGAAATCACTATTGGACATTTCCATCTCAGTTTGCACTTTGACTTCCAATAAGGGACTCAATTGTCCCGAAGGACCCGATGAGCTAGGCACCACAGGCTGTGTACTTGCAGGTTGCGAATTCGCAATCCGTGGTCCCCTAGAGTTCATACTGGTTGATCTAGTGGTAACGCCGGTCGTTCGTGATGGTTCTGACATGTTCTTCGCGTACCTTTAACCAAATGTTGGTAAAAAAGGTCCACGTTCACCGCACCAATGATAACTTGCCGGATCCGATTTGATATTCTCTGCCAGAGTTACCTGCAAAACAGAACCGGAGACAGGATCTCCGGGAAAACTCTCCGACGATCAAGTCAGTTTTTGTAAGAAGGTTGGTAATTTAACAATAGTATTGCGGAAAAAATTGTGAGCGTACCTTTTTCCCTCGTTCTTAAGGCCTTTTATAGGTGTTTTTTAGGTAACCGCCGAGGGCGGTTACTCCTTAGTGGGCCACGTTCTGAGGGCGGTTCCCCCTTTTTAGGCCATGTCCCTTTCATGGATTTCATGGCAATGAACGTGGTTCTGAGTGGGAGTCTTGATGCTCCATTTAGGAATTCGGGGCGGTTACTCGCTTCACCCATTTCCGCTTATTCGGGTCCCATTCGGGGCGGTTACTCGCTGCGCCCGCTTCCTTTATTCGGGTCCCATCCGATCTTAGACCATAGGTCTAAGTATGGGCTGGGCCTGCGAAATGAATATGACCCGGTTTAGCCTCGCGGGTCATCACACTTCGTTAGGTGATAAAAGGGAGAAACGGTCGTTTTGTTGCTGTTGAGTCGCTAGCTAGTAAATAATTTACATTCTTGTTTTATTTTGTTATTAGTTTACTTTAGTTATTATTATAACATTATAATCATTTATATGTTATATATGTAATAAAATTTCAGGGAGAAGCAAACGCTCTAAGGATGCTGCAAATGATGATTGGCTCGTGACAGAGCAGGTGCCCAACGGTCCTATTGAGGGTACCGTGATTTTCATCTTCTCTGCACACGTTGCTGCTATCATATGGAGAGGGCAGATGAGGAGCTACCTCAGGTGCCATATTAGAGTGTCCGTTTATAGGAGACCGGTCACCTGGTACAGTGACTCCAGTCGAGAGGTCCTACAGCTTATACACGTATCTCACTTATCACACCTTCCAACAATCATGTACTCTCACATTGATATGCCCCTTATATCTACTTTTGTGGAGTGTTGCCAGCCAGACATGTCATCATTTCATATGCCCTTCGGTGAGATGACCATTATACTGCATGATGTTTGGCAGATTCTACATATTCTGGTAGAGGGGCGGATGGTGACTACTAACGATGGGTTGTATGAGCTTCAGACCTCATGCATGGAGCTATTCAGGGCCACTAGGCAAGAGCTGCTAAGTAGCCGCTACAAAGGTGGCGGAGTATATGCCAGTTCCATCATAGAGATGTGTATCGGATATTATATTGTCGAGACTGAGGCGATCGGGTGGATGCGGTTGATGTTCGGTTCCACATTGTTTATAATAAGAGCGGCGACCGAATCCGACCCTCGTGCTTACTAGAGGTGCAGGAAGAGTTAGAGGACTCAGTCTCATCTTTCATAATCGCATAAACTATCTTGAAGTTGTTGTTACATATGGAGTCATTCCAACAATTTTGAAAAATGGCATTTTGTTATTGTTAGTTTTGTACGTTTAATCCATACCAATGTACCAGTGGTAGGTCCATAATAACAAAGGACTCTAAATGTGCCATAAACACCTGCGTAAACACATCGGTATCTGGCTCGGCAAGCGTCAAATGCACATACTTGTTCTCGATAGCTAGATGGAAAAATTGACTAACCACGTCTCTACCCTCAAACCCAATCTTCCTCAAATGATCTCTATAATTATACACATGTTTTATAGTTGGGTTGTTTGTTGGATTCTTTTCATGAAGTTCCGCCAAAATAGCACACGACTTTGCTTGAGTCGAACTCATATCGTTCACAATTTTTTTAGATACGGGACTGAGTCCACTTATTTATCGATATATCCCTCTGCATAAATAGTCAATGCATGGCTATGCATACCCTTAATCCCTTCTGAAACCATATTACCGAGACTGAGGCGATCGGGTGGATGTGGTTGATGTTCGGTTCCACATTGTTTATAGATAAGAGTGGCGACCGGATCTGACCCTCGTACTTGATGGAGGTGCACGACGGGTCAGAGGACTCGGTCTCATCTTTCATAATCGCATAAACTATCTTGAAGTTGTTGTTACATGGAGTCATCCCAATAATTTTGAAAAATGGCATTTTGTTAATGTTAGTTTTGTACATTGAATCCACGCCAATGTACCAGTGGTAGGTCTGCAATAATAAAGGACTCTGGATGTGCCATAAACATATGTGTCAACATATCGGTATCCGGCTCGGCAATTGTCAAATGCACATACTTGTTCTCGATAGCTAGATGGAAAAATTGACTAACCACGTCTCTACCCTCAAACCCTATCTTCCTTACATGATCTCTATAATTATACACATGTTTTATAGTTGGGTTGTTTGTTGGATTCTTTTCATGAAGTGCCGTCAAAATAGCACACGGCTTTGCTTGAGCCGAACTCATATCACGCACAACTTTTTTTAGATACGGGACTGAGTCCACTTATCTATCGATATCCCTCCGCATAAACAGTCAATGCATGGTTGTGAATACCCTTAATCTCTTCTGAAACCAGGATCCCCCAACCGGTATAGCCTTGCAATTATACAACTTTAAGCTGGAATTTACATTTGCACGCTTTAGTCTTACTTTTCCTTCTTAAAGCCCTATCCAAAGTATTCAAAACTCCTATATACCGTTCACCAGGAGAACATTTCAAAAAGCTTCTTCTTTCCTCCGTGCTTGTGCGAAGCAATAATCAGCTCGAAACCATGTTGAATTACAACATTTTTTGCCCACTCAATAAATCAATCTCATCACCAACCCAATCCTCTAATGGCACTTGAAAATAAATGAAATTCATAAAAATTGTTAAAAATGCACTTCAAACGCGTTTTATAGTCAAAATAATTGAAAAACGGGTCAAATCTGCATGTCCAAAGGCTCAGGCGGTTTTTTGACTGATTGGCCAATGGCTAAGCAGTTTTATTGGCCAGGCGGTTTTCATGACCGTCTAGGCCAAAAACGAATTAAGAACAAATTTTTTTCCTAAAATTTTACCTCGTCTTCAAAATCGTCCATTTCCGGAGTTCTCGAGTCCATTTTTTTTAGAATTTTAGTTTTGCTCGGGAGAGAGACAGAAATTTCAGTTTTTGGTCAAAATGGGGGCAATGATAAGTAAATAGGGGTGGTAAATAGCAATACCCTAGCTTAAATTAGGTTGATTTCGATTTTTAATATACGTAAGCAGCCCATAATATTTGACGTTTTACACAATTTTTTAAAAAAGAAAATTTCATTAATGAAAGTCATAATACAATGTAGAACAAATAAAATCAGGATGTTTTAAGAATCATTCCACCAATCTTGACATAGAGTAAGCAGCCCAAGCAAGCTCATGGGTTACACTATTCACAGAACGGCTAATAAAATTGACATTAACGTCATTTAAAGAACTTAACAGATATTTGTACTCTTCTAATATAAAACCATAAGCAGACCTAAAAGGTCACTCCCTAAGATTAACTACCGTAGCAGCATTAGATTTAATCTCACATCTTCCTAAAACCTTTATTTTTTAACCAACTCAACGTTTGCCTTATACACACTACTTCTCCATCTCTGATTTGATAGTTGTTTATGAGAAGCTTAAAAAACACACCACAAAACCGGCCTTCACTATTGCTAAGCACAACCCCAATATTTTTTAACAGTATTCGCAGACAATCTGATATAGAACAAGTCGCTTTGGCTAACACATCGACAACATTGATTGCAATCCACTTGATAAAAGATATATTTCTATTCTTAATATCCAATGATATGGATTTACAATCAGATACAATCACACCAAAACTAGAAACCGACATATCTTGACAATGCAAATCATTTATTAAGACTTGTGAGTCTGTTTCGATAATGACATCATTGAGGTCACGATTTTTTAACCCAACTAAGGACTTCCCTCATGCTAAGACCCTCGACATATCTTGACATGACAATAGATTTCTTCCTTGTTGCCACAAAACTGCCAGATGAGTTGTGAAGAACACAACCTTTACAAGCCTGCCACATTAGATTTCGTATCTTACTCGGCACCTTCAACTCCCAAAATATTTTCCAAAAACTAGTTGGATGGTGTGTACTCTTATTTAGGCTCATACTGTATCCACTCTTTGTATTATATTTTCCATAATGCTCTGGAGCCCAAAATGAAGATTTCGTCTTTTCATTGGCAGATAGAGGAATAGCCAAAATGTTATTACAATCCTCACAGACCTCCATCCTTCATTGTTTTGGATCAGAGATAACTACGTACCCTTTCCATTTTCAAAGTTTCCACTTGAATCTCTTTTTTAAATGACTCCACATTAATAATAGTAACTTTCATATTTATTAATTTCCTTATTACGCTTTTAATTGAGCAGTTACTGCCATCAAAACTATCAAGTCCGCTTTTAATTGAGTAGTTATTACCATTATAATTACCATTTATGCTTTTAATTGAGTAGTTACTACCATCATAATTATCAATTACTCTTTTAATTGAGCAGTTACTACCATCATAATTATCAATTACATGGACTATCTCGGACGAACTCAAGCCGTCTACCACCACCGGGGAACTACCTCCACAACCTCTAACACCACATCATTGATATGCTAGTGAGCACCCCTATTCCGAGGTTTCCGTCCAGTTTGGAAAATCATTCCAATAAAGGACCAATGGAGATCAAGATGATTAACACTGAGATCTTCATCGGGTACAGTAACCCCACCATTCTCCACATCTTCCAACGAGAGATCAATATATATCGATTCAAGATTATTTGATGATACCATAGATGGAAAAAGAACTTTTGATGCAAGAATTGAAAAGAAAAGAAGAAACTTGTCAAAGGACAAGACAAATCAATCACTTAATGATACCATAGATGGAAAAATAACTTTTGACGCAAGAATCGAAAAGAAAAGAAAAAACTTGTCTAAGGACAATATAAAACAAACATGTGAGATGATAAAGATAAACCAAACTTGTCAAAGAACAAGACCCATATATATATATATATATATATATATATATATATATCATAAACAACAGTCATCCAAATAAATATGGCTTATACACAAATTAAGAATTGTAATTAATGGAGGTGTTTTATAAATAAAAATACGTATTTACCCTCCTTAAGTAAGAAAAAGAATGGCCGGATTAAAATTAAGAAAGATGTATTAACATGTCTTAAAATACTTCTCAATATTTTTTTTCAATTGAAAGGCCAATTGTTAACCATAATTATTAATTGCCATCTTGATTACTGTATGTTTCTGCTCATCTATTGGTCTTTTTATTGGTGAAGGTGGAAAATTGGAATATTCATACATTCCTAGATAATTAGGAGAAAGAAATAAATAAGGGCATAAAATATAAAAAAAATAATTAAAAAACCTAGGTTACTGCAAAACGTCAAACATTATGAAACTAAAATTCATTTTTTAAATGCCAAACAATTTGGAACTATTTGGAACTGAGGGAGTAAATAAAAAAAGGTTTATTTAAAACGTGATTGAACAATCTCGAATTGATTAATCAGATTAATTATTACAAAAAAAAAGATACACTTTAAAATGAGAGTTCATTTGGTTTACCTGTTATTTATTGTTTGCTATTTACTAGTAAACCACATATTATCTGCTTTTATAAAAAGCTGATTTTCAGGTATAAAAGGCAAACAATAAGTTGTTAACCAAACACCTAAAACTCTATCTTTTAAAGTGAAAGGGTAAACAGAAGAAGAAAACAGAGTAATCAAACACTCTCTGAGTACCATTTTATTCTTACTTTTGATCTAAGGTATTGACTTCTCGATATAGTCTTTGCTTGGACTAAGTGGTGAAAGTTATTTTTTAACATTTGAATTAAAATAATTGTGGTTGTGAAAACTGAACCAATTAAAAATTGAAAAGGATAAAGATTTAAGAGTTTAAATTTAAACCAAGATTCAATTTGGATTTAAAAGATTCTGTAAAAATTAATAATTTTTTTGTTTTATTTAATCTTTTAAATATACTAAACCCAAAACCTTTAACGAATTAAAAAATAAGAAGATTGTGGTAGACCTAACATGTTAAAGGCTCAAACCTAAATGGGCCTTAGACTCTCAAAAGGATATGTCTCTATATATACCCAGGAGCCTCACACTGACTTACAATCACCACCTCTCCCGGTAATCTCAACCCTTTATGATCCCTCTTCTCTATGTTTTTAAGACAAATTATACATTCCTTTACATTACTTTCCTAACAATCGTAGTAATTTTAGCATTATAGTGTGCATAGAGGGGCCACCACAGCGCATGTCAACCTCTCAAGAATTAGTCAATCATCGAGTTCTTAGCCTGACCCAACATTTGGTATTGTGAGTGTGGAAGCTACTTAAACAATCTTTAGGTATATTCTCTCAGCTCGACTGACACGAGCAACCTCTCGCAAACATAATGGGAGCTCCAGCCTATAGTTCTCGACATGGCTTTGGCAAGCATCCTAAAAGTGGTCCTAACCTCAACAACTTCTTGTCAGCCAAGGAAGGAGGGTATACACTTTGTGATGACAATGAAACCAACAAATGTGAAGATATTCTTCAGCCTCAACAACCAAACCATTTTGCGACCTTCAAACTCATCCTTCAAAAGCTACAAGAGTCTCACAATGAATTGAGGGAGACTCAATTATAGTTGTAACACAACAACAACCAGATCTCAGAATACCTTGTTAGGGAACAATCCTGCATGTTGATCAAGCAAGAAAACAATCCCTTTTAGGCCCAACCATAATGCAACGATGAACGAGTTAAGGTTAATGATGGACCTAACCCAAAAGAAACCTCTAACTAAGAAGCTTTTAAAATCACAACATATTAAGCAAGCCCATTAGGTCGATAATAAATAAGTCTTGAAAAGTTTTATTCCATATGTTTCTCGAATATATGATAGGCTATCAAATACCTTATCGTAATCCTTTGGCCCATAGAGTAATGGAGACTATATTCCCCTGCATTGGAAGACACATCAACTACTCCACTACATTGGGCTAAAAGATCCTAATGAGCATTGTGTCGCTTTTATGAGTATGATGAACTTATACACTCATGACGATATTATCATGTGCAAGATATTTCCAACAACTTTGATAGGAACAACACATGAGCAGTACAGGGAACTAACGACATCAACACTTTTAGGCATTTGAAAGACCCATTTGTAGCCCAGTTTATGGAGCGGTAAAGACCATGATAATTATCATTGATGTGCATAATATATGACAAAGGAGCATTGAGCCTCTACATGACAACCTAACGAGGTTCCACAAAAAAAATGGATGAAATTGAGTTACATTTGACAAAATGAATTGAATTTATCAAATTGATTGAAACAATAAAAAATATTAAAAGAATGTTCAAAAAAAGTTTGTTATGCCTTTAAAAACATTGTAATGCAATCTTCATGAACATCACCTACAACAGATACTCATGAGAAGAAACAATGATACAATGTTTCATGAATAAGAATTGAATAAACACAACTTAAAATGTAGTGACAAATGAAAAATGCCAATTTTCTCTCTCCTCACCAAACAACGCCTAAATGGTCTGAAAGCATTCACTTGTCTACATGACTTTCACCATCTTTAACATTATATCAAAGTGACTGAAATTGCCTCAAACTGGTTAAAGTAAAGGATAACATAATTAAAACTAAATGAAATGTTTCACCTCATTATAGAGTGATCGAAAGTAAAAAATCAGGCTTAAAAGAATTTAAACATGACTCTCACCAATGTCAAAGTTACTAAAATTGCCTCAAACTGATTGAAGTCAAGTATAACTGAATGAAAATTGATCTCTAAAACTAAATGGAATTCTTAAACCACGTTTAGCTCAACTGAAAAGTAACAGAAAATGATTAAAAGTGCCTGAAAATGAATGAAAGTGACTTAAAAAATGTTTAAATGCATTTCACTTCAAATACATGCATTAACATAATAAGTACCTTTATTTATAATAAAATTATAACAATGAATGTTGTTCTCAAACTAAACTTTATTACTTTGTACAAAAACTACATTTCAATCTAATCATCAGGATCAAGTATGAACCAACACATTCATCATTTCTTTCATACTTCTAAACACGTTTGACATTCCCATAATGGTCATATAGATCTTTGAATCAATGAAGTTTGGAATATCTCTCTATTCAACAATATATTCAGGAAACGTCGTAACAAAAACTCCACACCCACTAAAAATAATAATAATAATAATCAGATATTAAAACATAGAAACCAATAATAAATGTTAAAGCTTGTCATATATATATAAGGGCTCATTACAAATCTAGTCCAACTAAGATGGGTCATTTACATATCTAACACACTTTGCTTCCATTTTACCAAATTAGACCATTTCATCCACTTTGGACAAAATTACCCTTAGTTCTATTGATCGATGGATCGATTTCTGATATCAATCATTAGCGATTTTTGAAGTATTACGTTCAATTTTCTATAGAAATGATATGTTTTTGGCTTATATGCCTGATTTTCTCGCTGGTCTTGCCTCTTTCTTCATCTACAATGGTATCGTTTCAATTTTCTTAATTTTCCACCAGTTTTCTCCATTATTGTCGCATTTGTGACGAAATTTGTCGTATTTCGTCACAAATGCGACACGCATTTGTGACGAAATGCGACAAATTTCGTCACAAATGCGACAATAATGGAGAAAAATGGTGGAAAATATAGAAAATTGAAACGATACCATTACAGATGAAGAAAGAGGCAAGACTAGTGAGAAAAGCAGACGTATAAACTAAAAACATACCATTTCTACAGGAAATTGAACATAATACTTCAAAAATCTCAAAAATCGCTAACGATTGATATCAGAAATCGAAGAAGAAGAACCGAAGAAGAAGAAGGAGCAGATCCATCAACCAATAGAACTAAAGGTAATTTTGTCCAAAATGGATGAAATGGTCTAATTTTGTAAGATGGAAGCAAAGTGGGTTAGATATATAAATGATCCCTCTTAATTGGGCTAGATTTGTAATTAGTCCTATATATAATGTGTGTGTTACTTAAATAACTACTGAGTAAGACATTCTATAGACACAACTTCAAACTAATCTTAGTAAGATTTGAATGGTCTGCAAAAATTGAAAAAGACTTAACATAAATTGGAAAATTTGGACACACTTCTTTACATGTTTTGCAGAATACATATTCATCACTGAAGTATCCATAAAATTGTATATATAAATCCATCTCTCCGTAATGACGAACCTCCCCGAAATCCAATAACAATTCCCCACATGGATATGAATCGATACTTCATCACCTTTTACCCAAATTTCTACACACACTTCAAATGTTAAATGATCAATCCAGAGTTTATCAAGAATGTCATCATCCAAATTATCTAAAAAGTGATGAAAACGCATATCAATTGTTGTGAAATTCAACTTGATAGAGTCATTGTACTTTCCCCCATTTTTTCACATGATAAAAAAAATTAATATGCTCGAAAAAATAACAAACAAAAATAAATGACCAGACACTCATTACAATATTATAAATGACGAGACACTCATTACAATATTACAAATCAATTTTACACGACTTTCAACTACTTCTTCATTCTACCTCAATAGAAAGTAATTTGAAATGACTATATATGCTTGAAATTAACGTATAACAAACCATTCTGAAAAATTATAAACAATATTTCATGAAATAAAAATTGAATTAAGACAGACTAAAATGAAAGTACATCTGGTTTCAAACAATATCACCTCAAGTGAAAACACATAAAGTAAGGCTTACTTTGTTAAAAACAAAGTAACCATAGCCTTTACCTCCTCAAGTAAATCAAATATTTCATTTTACTACTTTATATAACTACAAAAAAAAAAAAACCGCAATTATTTCTAATTTTCTATCCAAAACATATAAAAAAAATATAAAAGACTACCAATTATTTTTCTTTAAAGCATTCTTGGAATCCAATTATACTTTTAAGGCTCGTTTGGTTTGCGGAATAGGGGAATAGAATAGTTATTTCTAGACCTGTCCATGGGCCGGGCTGGGCCGGGTTCGGGCCGGGCCTAACGGGCTTTTTGTGTAAAAGTGCTCGTCCCAAGCCCAGCCCAGTATTAATTTAGGCGGGCTCGGGCCGGGTTGAGCTCGGGCTTAAAAATCAAATCCCAAACTCAACCCATATAAGCCCACCTAAAAAAAATATACATAATTTTTAATTATAAAAAATCAAATTTATACTTAAAATAAATATTTAATTATAAATATATAAATTTTTTAATTAATATTAATAAGGCGGGCCGGGCTGGGCCGGCCCGTGATATTTTCATATGTCCCAAGCCCGCCCAAAAAATAGGCGGGCTTTAGTGGGCCTGGGCCGGGCCGGGCCTAAGAGTAAATTTCATTGTCCAAGCCCGGCCTAAAGGACACGGGCCTGGGCGGGCCGGGCAGGTACCCGGGCCCGTGGACAGGTCTAGTTATTCCTAAAGAATAGCTATTCTACATTTGGTTCAATGTTTTGGATGAAATAGCTATTCCATGGTATTCCTATGGAATGACTATTCTTCAATTTATCCAAGGGATAGTCTATTCCTAATATTGTATTTTTGTCATTTACAAAATTACCTTTCATTAAATCATCAATTTCTCTTTAGCCAATTTCTCAAATCCTATATATTTTGGCGAATCCATAGTTTATATCATAAAAAGCGTGAAAAATGGAAAAATGAGGAAAACGTTAAAAAATGTAAAAGTATGAAACACAAAAAATGTGAATGGCGTAAAAACGTTACAAACACGAGAATATGAAAAGAAAACATGAAAAATGAACAAACGCAAAAAAGCAAACACACGAAAAAACACAAAACAGAAATAACGCGAAAAAGTGACAAAACACGAAATGTACGAAAACGTGAAAAATACGAAAAACCCGAAAACGTAAAAAAATACGAAAAACATGAAAATGCGAAAAAATACGAAAACGTAAAAAATGCTAAAACATAAAAAACGTGACAGTACGTGAAAAACGCGATAAATATGAAAATGGAAAAACACAAACAAAACACAAAAACGTAAAAAAAACACGAAAACGTGAAAAAATACGAAAAGCATGAAAAAACGTGAATAATACGGAAAAGTAACAAAATGCTAAAAATACAAAAACGCGAAAAAAAAACAAAAAAGGGAAAAACCCGAAAAACTTAAACGTAAAAACGTTAAAAAAACAAAAAAAAATACAATAACGTGAATAACACGAAAATGTGACAAAATGCAAAAAAAATATGAAAATGTGAACAAACGCGGAAAACAAAAAAAAACTTGGAAAACACGAAAAAAAACATAAAAAATGCAAAAAAACATGAAAATATGAAAAAATGTAATAAACACATTTTTCACATTTTCGTGTTTTTAACGTTTTTTAACGTTTTTGTGTTTTTCGCTTTTTTACAATTTTTCTGTTTTTCATCTTTTTATTGTTTTTTCGTTTTTTATGTTTTTTTTTTCTATTTTTCGTGTTTTTTTCCGTCTTTCATGTTTCCTTTTTTCTTTTTGTATATATTTTTTAAAATAATATATTTAAATATTTGAATAATTTATAGTAATAATTAAAATTTTAAAAGAAATTAGACATTACATTTGAGGGTAAAGTTGTTATTTGCGTAAATTTTTTTTAGGGAAAAGTACAAAAATAAACCTTGTGGTTTGGTCCATTTTCGAACTGCACCCCTGTGGTTTAAAAGTTTGCAAAGTGGTACCATGTACTTCATTCCGTTAGCAAACATAGGCATTTCCGTCTAACAGTGTTAAAAATGATGAGGTGGCAATCAAAGTCAAAAAGTAAGAAGGATATTTTTGTCATTTCATTTATTTTCTATTTTCTATTTTATTATAATTTTTTAATTTTTATATTTATCCAATCCCCACCCTACACGTCATCTCTCCTCTTTCTCTCAGCTCTCTCCTATCCATCGTCGACTACCTTGGTTCCTCCATGGTCTTCTTCTGCTGCTTGCATTGTCAAAATAACGATCAGGATTTGCAACACTCTCCTACAGAATTTAACCCAACAAAATGAATTAACAGACTCCGCATCCAGATCATTCGACCCCCAAACGACAACCGGAGAAGAAACCGGAGGTGAAGAAACCACCACCTAAAGAGGTATAATACTGATAAAAAAATTAATTTAAATTTGTTGGATGGAAGATCATCCCCAACACCACAACCGCGATCCCAACAATCGCCAAATTCCAGAATACATCAAGCAGAACAATCAGCTTCGAGTAGGCCCAGTCACTTTGCCGCTGCTCCGCCGCGTTTTCTCGCACCCGGACAGATGGCTCCCGCAACATCATGCGTCGGCCGCTAGCTTAGCGGAGAAGTCGGGCAGCAGCGCCACGGAGGTGAGGAGGATGACGGCGCAAGAGACGGCGGCTGCGGAGGAGGTGATCGGCAATAGAGTGAGTGAGGAGGGGTGAGGAGTCGACTGAATCGGAGGATGGAGACAAAGAAAGAAGTCGGCGACAGCGACGGAGGAGGCAAGAAAAAGAACGATGATAAGAACGATGTTGCTAAGAAAGTAGACGGAGGAGGAGAGGAAAAGAACGATGCTAGGAAAGGAAGGATGATAGTAAAGAAGGCCACCTCATCATTAAAATTTAAAAAATTATAATAAAATAGAAAATAGAAAATAAATGAAATGACAAAATATCCTTCTTACTTTTTGACTTTGACTGCCACCTCATCATTTTTAACACTGTTAGACGGAAATGCCTATGTTTGCTAACGGAATGAAGTACATGGTACCACTTTGCAAACTTTTAAACCACAGGGGTGCAGTTCGAAAATGGGCCAAACCACAAGGTTTATTTTTATACTTTTCCCTTTATTTTATCTATTCTATTCTATTTTATTCCACCAACAAAAAATAGGAATAGTTATTCCTAAGGAATTTCTATTCCATTCTTTGCTATTCTATTCATTTGGAATAGCCATTATATGTCATTTCATTCCACGAACCAAACGACACCTTAGTGATTTAAGAATGAATAAGATATATCATCTTCAACAATACTCTTCATAGTCACTACTTATTTTATCATTAAAATTATTAATTATTGTTATATTTAGCAATAGTGAAAGGAGAGACTCCTCAATAATAAATTATTAATAAAAAATAAAATAAGGAGGAACTAAAAACATCTCAGATGGTTCATATACACAACCACTCAATATACATGATACATCATCATTGTAAGACTTTTTTAATAAAATTCATTTTGTTAAACTATTAACTTCAACGGTTAAACTCTAAACCACTCAATCATAAAAGTTTCACCAATTACAATAGATTCACCAATTAATTAAACTCTATTATATTATTTTAAAAATTAAAAATATTATAAAAACAGTCAAAATCTTAATAAACTACTTGGTTGATAAGTGTTCGATATATTAAACTTAACCCAATGGAAGAGAGTTTGATGAAAGAATATAAGAAGTGGTTCATTATGCTCCATTGAAGATGCTCTAATAGTAAAGATATGAGAGATGATGATGAGGATGTTGAAGCTGATTTTTAACTCTTTTTTCTCAAATTTTAACTTAAGAGCTAGTTATTGTTAGACATGCTCTTAAGTTAAGTTTTTTATTTTTAATTAATTTCTAATATACTTTTTTATTAGGTAGACAAGTTAGTAAGTTATACTATTTATATAAAATATAATTTCAGGTTCTCGGGGATTTTCTGGGGATCCTCACGAGGTTTTTTGGGGTTGGGACAGGAATCACTACGGTTCAGGGATAGTAATCCCACCACTACCCAAAATTAGCTATCGGGTAAAATTTCACCCGTCCAGTAGCAAAAAAATTCGGTGATTTTCCAGCCCTCGGTTTGTATCCCAATCCCTTTGCCACCCTTGTTGCTAAGCCCCTAAAATTTACCTTGAAAATTATGCTCAAGTAGGACTTTTCCAAAGCTATTGGGTAATAAAATGGAAAATTGTGAATTTTAGAGTATTGAACCAATTAAGATGGAAGAGTATTAGACTCTTTCAAGAAACTGAAGAGTCTAATTAGTCCTAATAAATACTATTTCTGATTGTATATTTGTCATTTCCGGAGTAAAGGTGTGTCAGAATGTTGGGTTGAAGAGTGCTAGCATGCCCAACAAGCTTACCGTTTAACGAGAAGAAGAGTAATCGTCATGCATGTTTTGAACAATTTTCGAACTCCTATAAATTTCACTCCTTCAATCCATCCATTTATACCTTTGAAATTGAATCATCAAAAAAACTACTTATTCTCTTATTCGCTATGAAAATGGGTGGGGGGAAGCATACAGAACTTGACAATGTACCAATATTCACTTCCTACGATGATCATATCAGACCTCTCCTTGATGCAGTTGACAAACTTAGGCTGCTTAAGGTTACCAAAGAAGGCATTCAGCTTCCCACAATTGTCGTTGTCGGCGATCAATCTTCAGGCAAGTCTAGTGTTCTTGAATCACTTGCAGGCATAAGCCTTCCACGCGGCCAGGGAATCTGCACCCGTGTTCCTCTTATAATGAGGTTGCAACACCACGCTGCTCCTAAACCTGAGCTTTCTTTGGAGTTCAAGGGAAAAAAAATAACAACTGATGAATCTAAAGTTGCTGAAGCAATTAATCTTGCTACTGATGAGATTGCAGGCAATGGAAAAGGCATCTCCAACAATCCCTTGACTTTGGTTGTGAAGAAGCATGGCGTGCCTGATCTTACAATGGTTGATCTTCCTGGAATCACTAGAGTTCCAGTTCATGGACAACCTGAAAACATCTATGAGCAGGTAACAGAAATCATAATGGAGTATATAAATCCAGAGGAGAGTATTATCTTGAATGTTTTATCAGCTACTGTTGATTTTGCGACTTGTGAATCAATCAGAATGTCTCAGAAGGTTGACAAGACTGGTAGAAGGACTCTTGCTGTGGTAACAAAAGCTGATAAGGCACCAGAAGGACTTCTTGAGAAGGTTACTGCTGATGATGTGAATATAGGCCTTGGCTATGTCTGTGTAAGGAATCGAATTGGTGATGAATCTTACGAAGGAGCTCGAAAGGAAGAAGCTTTGTTGTTTAATAATCATCCTCTGCTATCCAGGATTGATAAATCAATGGTGGGTATTCCAGTTTTGGCTCAAAAGCTTTCAATTATCCAAGCTACTATCATAGCCAGATGTTTGCCAGGGACTGTAAGAAAGATTGATGAGAAGCTGAATGGATATATCTTAGATCTGAATAAGATGCCTCTTACTACAACCTCGCCCTATGAGGTTATGTCTACTTTCATGGGTATTATTGGGTCAGCCAAAGAGTCATTAAGGAAAATCCTTTTAAGAGGTGAATATGAAGAGTACCCAAATGATAAGAACATGCACTGTGTTTCTAGATTGGTTGAAATGCTCAATCAGTTCTTTGATGAGCTTGGAAGTTGCTCTCACAATGATCCTCTGAAGGATTTTTTAATGGAGGAGATTCAGGTTTTGGAGGAATCCAAGGGCATTCAATTGCCAAATTTCCTTCCTCACACCGTTTTTCAAGCAGTCTTGTGGAAGAAAGTAGAAGCAATTTCGGTAATTCCTGTAACTTTTGTGGAAAAAGTATGTCATTATGTTGAAAATTCCATGATATGTGTTGTGAAGCAGCGGTCTCAGAACTATCAGCAACTTCAGAGCTTGACAACAAGAGCAGGGCATTGTGTTGTACAAAAGATGAAAGAGCAGTTTACCAGTTGGGTTATGGAACTTGTTGAAAAGGAGAAGATTACAGATTACACTTGTAGCCATGAATATGTTGATGTCTACAATAAGCTCATTTCACATCAACATTTTTTCATTGATGAAGTTCAGAAGGGGAGCAAAAGCATTAAAATGGAGGGTTTGGGAGAGGTTGAAGTTAGTGACTACCTTCGGAATCGTCAGCATGTTTTGAGTCAAGCTTTTGACTTGAAAATGCGAATGGTTGCTTATTGGAAGATTGTATTGAGGAGGATTGTTGATTCTATAGCTCTTCATCTCAGGTACAGCCTAGAAAATATCGTCAACAAGGAATTTGAGAAAGAGATATTTAAGGAACTGATGGTTACTCATAAAGGGCAAGTTGAGAAGATGTTAGCTGAATCCCCTTCTGTTGCTATTAAGCGGGAAAAGCTCAAAGAAAGCATCAAGCTGCTCAAGGATTCCAAGGAAGTTTTATCAGAATGTATGGACAAGATAACTCTGAACAGTGATTGAAGACTAAAGATGGTTCTGCGCCGGTGCTGTACCCTGCTTCCACTGATTTTGCTTATCTTGTTTTTGGTTTCAATATTTTTCTTATGTTATGGTGTTTAACTGTGTTTTCATGTTTTTTTCTTAATATCTACTTAGGGAGCATTTGTTTTAAACTTCAGAATCGGAATCGGAATCGGAATGTTACGGAATCAGAATCGAAATGCTTATTTATTTCTTTTGTTTGGTTTAATCCGGAATCGGAATTCAATTACTTTTACAAGTGTTTGGTTTAAATTTTGGAATCAGAATCAAAATGTTATAAAATTAAAATTAGTTAGATAAATAATATATTTAATAAACAAATAAAAAGTATTACTATGAAACTAAATATGTTTTTTGATGAATCAAAATGAAACTATGGTTAAAAAAAAGAAGATACATATAAAAAAACCTGAACAAAAAAAATGAATTACATTATAAAAAAAATTCACAACCACGATTGGGGATAGTGGAGGCGAGTAAGAAAAAGAAGTTGGGTTTTAATTTGATTCCCTGTAATCAATTTTGATTAACCTATATTGGGAGAGGAATGAGTCATTCCCTTACTTATGGGAATCACATTCCCATTCCATAACTAAATTTGGTTAATCAAACACTCTAAATGGGAATAACTCATTCCCATTCCTATTCCTTAGTGCTTTTTGACCCAACCAAACACCTCCTTACTGTTATGGTGTGTAAGCTGTTTTTCTAGTTTGAATCTTAAATCTATATCGGTACTTATTTTGATTTTGTTTGATCATTAGTTTATCACAATCCTAACTGATATAATGATTTCTAATGAATCCAACTTGGGAATCACTACAAATGCCTCTTTCTTTTGGTACAAAAGAAAGAAATAGAGAAATTATCAGTTAAAGGAGCATGAAATGTTGTAAGAACAAGAACAGTGAGTTTTCATACTTTCACCAAATATTATACAGTACAAAGAAGAGGAGAACAAGAATAAATGTTCCTACACCAGATTCACCAGCATTATAACTAGGGCTATGAGTTTGTTGCATTGAATACGAGGTTCCAACTTTAGGACATAAAGAAGAAATCAAGTGTACAACAAGCAACAGTATAAGAGGAAGAACCATAAAGAAAGAAAACACAGCATCTTCGTCCTCATCACCTGCTTGAAACAGAGGTAACACGTATTCCATTAACGACATCAACAGAGGACCATAGATGAATAATCCTAGGATTCCCACTGCTAAAAATGGAACCACTGGCGACGGGCCTTGACTCCCCATTAATGTTTTTCTCTATCTAGATTGTCTAAGCAGGATACAATCTTCTTGAATTTTAGAAGAAAGTGTTAATTGCAGTTAGAGATGACTATTTGATCCTTTCCTTTGTTCTTTTGTGGTTAGTTTACCTATGACAATGTCGTTCGTTTTATAATAAAGGATTAGGTAAACAGAAAGGACATCCAGTGGCATCTTAACATGAATAAAATATTTCCATAGACTTTGTAATGAAAGCAACATCTAACATGAATAAAATATTTCTAAGCAAGTTCTAATTGTTATGAACTATTTAAATACAGCATATCATCTCAGCATACAGAAAAGGTACAATGTAAGATCCAGAGGAACTTGAGCTGTATTGCATAGAACATATCATCTGACCATCTCCTGCAACTATAGAATTACAAAACTGTACACATGACAAACATAAGATGTGTGGAGATGTGCATACACTAGCTTTCACTCCTCAATCCCTTATAATGTACTGTACTTGAGATGTTGCTCATAAAAGTCGATCAACTGCCACAAATGAAACCAGAAGTGGATTATAAGAAAAAAATGATATAAAGAAGTATAGACATAAAAGACAATGACTCAAATTTAGAGGAATGGATTAATTAGTACCAGATTTGGATTATGTGATCTCAGATACTTATTGTCCACTTCAACCTGTTCCCCATCAGACCTATCAGGATCGGCAAAAACAAAATAAAATTCAGCTATATGAAACTCAAAATTACAACTAAAAATAGTCCTTACGAATGGAGCTGAATGCATACAGATTATTTATTTATCAGGCCACTAAAACAATACATCATTTTTTAGATGGTGCACAAATGAATGAATCAAGCAGTTGCAAGCCAAAACAACTACAAATAACAAGCATGAAAACAGGTTGATCAAGCAGTAAGTCATGGTTCAATATACTAACTGCGCGTTCAGTATGTTATAATAGGATATACCAAAAAGCTGATTTGTCAGGCAGGGACACTTCAATTACATAATCAACGTAAAAGAATCTAACTAGGCAGACCCATCTAATGCATGGATCAATCAAAATTTTGATACACATAATAGTTGGACTCATATAAAATCTGATACACATAATAGTTGGACTCAGAAGCTAATATAATATGATATTCAATAAAGAATAAATCCGCAGAATCCTGAATGAACTGGTATGTTAGCATAATTCCGTGAGCTAGCAGAGGGTTTTACTTGCACGTTAACAGTTATGTTGGATATATCATATATGCATCATATCATTATTGCCAACTAGTCAAGATTATGCCATCTTAGATATCCTTGATGAATACAACTGCTCCAACTGTAAGGAATCAATTGTATAATATTGTATTCATCATATTATTCTTTGTTACCACAATGCATAAAGGAAAACATTCAGAACATGAAACAAAACTAACTTATTGCCATTGCAATATCATTCTATTCTAGAAAACCAAACATGAGATCAAGGTTTCATGCTTTTGTGGAAGTCTATGCATGTAGAGTGTAAAGAAGCTGAGTCTATGAATTCAGAGACAGAAGATAAAGAAACTTTAAAAATTTTGACACTATAATAATTCAGTGAAGATAATTTTCAAGGCTGCTTTACGAAATTTTTGACACTATTCAATAGAGTAACAATTCGAAATCATCATACATATATAGATGAAACAAGAATTAGTTATTAATACTATAGAAGGATAAGAGCACAATAAGAAATGGGGATTAAAAAACAAACCTCAATGCCACAAAGGACACCAGAGCTTCTTGAGTATTATCCAGCAGAGAGGCTGAAAATCCTATTGGCTTGATAATCTTGGTGATAACTAAAGAATTCTCACCTACAGGCTTGTAACTTGAATTAGCTCCAGATAGAGTCCCATGTTCAATCCCTAGTGGTGCAGTTTCCCCACCAAGGTCGGCAGTGACATTCAACGGTGAAGGTTGAGAGAAAATTGGTGAGCTTTGTACACAAGCAGGTTCATATGTAGCCAACTCTTTCTTGAACCTCTTTACAGAACCGGATTTCCTTCTTTTAGCGCCTGTGCAGGCTTTATTCTGAATAGGATCCACATAATCAAGCTTGGGAACCCCATTCATAAGCCCATCACCGCCTGAAGAATTACCTTCTCCGAAATTCACAGCTAGCTTATCTGCATTCACATCATTGGTAGGCAGTGTTCCTTTCAGCTCACTAAGCTTTGGATCATATTCATTATCCTCTTCCTTATCAAAGTTCTCTTTTGAACCATTTGTGTGCACTTGCTTATCAAAGTTTTGTTTTGACCCATTATTGTGCCCATTCTCGTCAGTCTGCTTGGCAGTTTTGGTAATACTAACATTTCCATTATTCTCCCCTTCATGACCTGAATCCGCATGTCCACCATCAACGTCAAGGCTTGAGTTACTCACAGGAGTAGAAAAAGTTTTATCAACACTAATTTCAACACCTGTTATGTTATAACCAGTAGAGGAGAGTTGCTGCTTTTTCTTGGACAGAATATGAGGACCCCCATGCTTACGTTTCCTCTTACGAGAAGATTTACAGCGCAAACTTGACACAAGTGACAACAAGGGGATAAAGAAAAGGGGGCATTGTGAGTAATTAAGCAACTCTATAAGGCACAAAAAAAAAAAGAATCCAAATTCTATTTTGGTAGCTAAACTAGGAAGATGTGAAGAAAGAAGAACAATGAATAATGAATCTTAAGGTCATGTTCTAAGTTCATTGCTATCGTTTGATAGCAGCAAATACAATTTGCTAACAAAGAATCATTAATCAATCAAGCCATTTGAAATGGAATGGACATGAAATCATGATTATATTATCCATTAATGTTCTCTGCTCAACACAGTTTAGTTAAAATGAGATAAGAAAAACGATCTACCTCTCCTCAAATGCCTCAATGACATCAGAACAAGATTCCAAATTCTCCAGGGGCTCCCAAGTGTTGGATGTTTCCGGCCAGCCTCGCCTTTGAAATAATAGTAAGAAAAACTTGGTATATTAATCGAGTATCTCTACTAATAATGTTCTGGGATTATTTTCTTACTATCATTATATCAGATAAAGGAAGAATCAAGACCAAAAGAAAAGGAAAAAGGTACTGATACTTGTATGAAAATCACTTACCATTTTATGAGATACTGGAGCTGGCCCTATTTGGTGCAACATTCGAGAAGTGATTCGCCACGATCATCAATCACATTAAGAGAAACTCATTAACACAACCAAGTAATCTTCTTCTAATTCATGTAAAAACCTCAAATAAACAAATTTTAAACGAAGAAACCACCTTCTTCCTTGATCTACTTTAATCGCATTTCAAAATTGTAAGTAAAACTTAATGATAATAACAATTAAACAAACGAAAAGTATGCATGAGAGAAAACAGACACCTTCCGGACGCGTTTCCGGCGAATAGCCTCGATTTCGTAGAAACCCTCGTCGAGTTTAGGCCTTTCTTCTTCTCCTAAGCCTTCGCCTTCGAACTCCTCCTCCCCTTCATCGTCTCCTTTCCCTTCGTCATCCGCTTCCTCTTCATTGCCCTCCTCGTCTTCCTCCCCTTCTTCCCTTTCGTCTGGATTCTCCCCACTGTAATCAAACCCATGAGTTTGATTCCCCTCATCAATATTCCCACCTAGAACAGGAACCTCTACCATCTTCTTACCGTCATCGCCGTCATCAGACAAAGCCATTGTAGGAGTTGCGGCTGCCTTCCACTTCCCTTTCATATATATAGAGAAAAATAAGAAGGGGGGAAAATTAAAAAAGGAAATCTCTTTTTTCTGTTTAGGATTGGGTGTGCTACAGAAGAGACTTTCGCGGAGTTGTGGCGGTAAGTGAAGTGAGTGCGGGGATTCCCAAACCTCTTTAAGATCACTTCCACGGCAATTATAAGCATCGGAGCCGGATGAAGTTACTCAAAATCAAATTTTAATACTAACTCTTCCATAATATTTGTCTTAAGAAAATGTCATTAATGTTGTTATTTTGTATTAATTATATACATTAATTAATTTTTATCTATAATTAAAATAAAAAAAGCAACCTGTCTTAAGAAAATGTAATTAATGTTGTTATTTTTGTATTAATTATATACATTAATTAATTTTTATCTAAAAAGACAACTTAAATATGTTGTTACCTTTATAAATTAATAATGTTGGGACTAAGGATATAAATGAGGTGGGGATTCCCCGTCCCCATCGGTGACCCGTCCCGACAAGGATGGAGAATCCCCGATAAGGATCCCCATGAGACAAGGATAGGAATACTTTTGTCCTCGTGATGGGTATGGGACGGGGATTGGGAAATGTATCCCCGCCCCGCAGGGATCCCCATCCCGTTAATCCCCGATTATTTCCCGTGATAATTGATTTTTTAGATGATTTAAGTACATTTTAATTACGTGATTGGTTGTTTTCAAATTTTAGTTTTTTTTTATTTGAAAAATTTGAGAATGGTTGTTAATACTTTGTATTATTAGCCACTATTTCTTAAACGTTTTTGTCTTTACTGATTTTTTAAAAATAAACGGTGATTCCCCGCGGTGAATGGGGAATGGGGAATGTGGATAACATTTTTGGAACATCTGTAAATGGGGAACGGGGATCCCAATGGGTACGGAGATGGGGATAAGTTTGTCTCATTTAGCTCGCGGGGATGGGGATGGTGAATCCCCGACTAGTCGGGGACGGGAATGGGAAATGCATTCTCCGCCCCACCCCGTTTACATCCCTAGTTTGGACTACTGAATTTTATTAATTTATAGAGATATTAATTAATTAATTAATTATTAATTATTAATTTATAGAGTGATTTTAAAAAAATTTAAAAATAAATTTTAAATTACTAATTTAAATAAAGTTTTTGTCTAAAATCAATGAACAAATAAAGTTGTTGTCTATATAAAGTACTACATAGTCATATTTTGCTAAATTATCATAAGAATAGTTAGAAATGCAATTCAACTAGATTTAAATTTCAAGAAAAAACAAAGTACTATAGAGTCATATTTTGCTAAATTATCCTATGTATATATCTATATATACTTGGCATATGTATTTGAGAAATTATTAATTTATAGAGATAATAAAATAATGTATTTATAAAGAGTTGTTCCAAAAAAAAAAAGATTTACAAACAGTGCGATATGGCAGCGAGAGAGCGTGTGAGGGGGAGATTGAGGGAAAGGGCGGCGCAAAGCGGAGGAGCGGTGCGGCTGGCGTCGGTTCAGCCGGATCTGGTGGTTGGAGAGGATTGCGGTGTGGATCTAGGGCCGGCTGGGGAGTTGACGGTGGGTGGAAGGAGTTCGGAGGGCGACGGTAGGGAGGGGAATTGCGAATTTGGATCTAGAGATGGGGGGGAGATCTGGGGGACCGATCGGCAAGAGGTCGAGTTGTGCGCCCAAGATGTTTGTGACGGGCGGGCGGCTGGTGCGATGGATGATGCGGGGATGGGCGCTAACGGCAGGCGGGCGACGGTTTCATTGCATATCAATAAAGGGAAATCTGTGGCGCCTGAGGGTTGCGGTGGAGATCAGGGAAAGGGTTGTGCGGCGGCTCTCAAGGCCACAATTGAAGAAAAGATGACGCATGAGAGAGCAGGAGGAAGCGATGGAGGCGAGAGAGTCGGCAGGGTGAGGGAGCGTTCTAGGGAAAGGGAGAGGGCGGTGATCGGAGGCGGAGAGGCACGGGTTGGGAAGGGAAGGCCGGATCTGCCAAGGGAAGGGGTGGAAGGCAGGATTTTGGGTGTGGGCGGCGCCATTGCTGTGCGCAGCATAGGAGAGGGGGGCGCTAGGGCAGATTCAGCGGTAGACTCAGGAGCTAGGAAGGGGGGTGTTTTGGCCAGGGGTTGGACAGCCTAAGGTCGGGCTCTTCGGAGATGGTCACGGAGGTTGTTGGAGATGGGAAAATTCATGCCGATGTGGCTGAGGTGGCTATCAAGGCCCCCATTGATTCAAATATGGTTTCTAGGTCTGAGGGAAATGGGATATTTAAGAAAAATGTGGATCAACGTTTGGGAAATATTTTGTGGAGAGATACGGTGATGGGAGTTGTCGAGGAGGAGCCAGTTTTAAATGATAATCTGATGGATGGTGATTTGGAGGAGGATTTTTCTGACTCGGATGTAGAAGATGGGGAGCAGGAGGATCCCTTATGTCTTGTAATTAGGCTTTCTTTGGCTGATAAACGTAACCTCCGGGCCAGATGGAAGTTGTCTCTAATAGTGACGGTGCTTGGAAAAAGAATTAGTTTTAACTATTTTGCCCAAAGAATCCAGGCACTGTGGGCTAAAAAAGGGAAAGTCAGTATCACTGACTTAGAGAATGATTATTATGTAATTAATTTTACCCAGGCTGAAGACTATAATGCCGTGGTGAATGGGGGCCCTTATATTATCTCTAACCATGTTCTTGCCTTAAGGCCTTGGGTCCCTAATTTTAATCCACATGATTGTTCGGTGAATAGAATTCTGACTTGGGTAAGATTCCTGGGTCTTCCAATTGAGTACTATAATGATAGTTTTCTTAAGAAGATTGGTGGGCTCGTTGGCAAAGTTCACCATGTGGACAAAACTACTATTGGGGCAGTTAGAGGCAAGTTTGCAAGGGTTTGTATCGATATTGACCTTGCTAAAACCCTTTTATCTAAATTCAGTTTACATAATACAATTTATTTTATTGAGTATGAAGGAATCCATAACATCTGTTATGAGTGTGGTATGTTTGGTCATACGTATGAGGGTTGTCCTAAAAGGAAGAAGGTGGTGGAAGATGTAATTGAAGCTGTTAAGACTAGAGAAGAGGAAGTTCGAGGGGATGTGAGGAATTTTGGCACTTGGATGGTTGCTAAGAGGTCAGGGAGAAGAAGGACACGGGCGCCTGTGGTCCAGAACCGTCCTCCTGACATTGTTAAGGATACTATTCTGGCTCCAAATGGTCCTGGAAATAAGGAGAGGCCACCTCCTAAGGAGAAAGAAGTTTCCAGTAAGGTTGCGGCCATCAGCTCAGGTTCTAGATTTGGGGCTCTTACCATTGAAGATGATCATGACTCTAATTTTTCTAATGAGGATCTTGAGTCGAGTATGCCGGGTTTAGAGTCTATAGAGCCGGCAGTGAAGAATGTAGAGTCAAATAACCCTCTCTTCGATTCCAAAATGGAGGTCCAGGCGTGCTCCCAAACCCAGGCCTTACAAATTAATGAGAAGAATAAAGAGGTTAGTATCCCTAAATCCGGTGTTGTGCCTAGAAATGAGATGACCATGGGGGTTAATAAGATAAATATGAAGAAACCTAATGGTAATCATAAGAATAAACAAAGCTCCCTGGAGTTGTTGGATAAAACGGGACCTGCAGGTACCTCTTCTAGGCTCATAGGAGCCCCTAATAAATACCTAATCTAGGGTTCTGGGCCTGGGGTCAGTAGTCTTCCGTCTTATGGATTTGTTTGTTTGGAATGTTAGAGGAGCGGCTATTAAGGCTACCCGCATCCATGTTAAAGATTTAGTTAAACAGTTTAATCCTTCTTGTTTTGCTTTACTGGAAACTAAAATCAGTGGAGTTAAAGCTGATGAGGTGGTTAGAGTGTTTAGGAATTGGAAGTGCGTTAGATCGGAGGCTACTGGCCGGGCTAGTGGGATTTGGCTTTTCTAGAAGCCTAATCTAGTTCAGTTTGATATTGTCAAGATTGATAAACAGTTTATTCATAGTAAAGTTACCTTCCCTAGTAATAAACCTCTCTTTATCACTATTATTTATGTTGATCCAATTCTGGCCAACCGCAAACGTCTTTGGGAGGCTTTGTCTTCCTTCAGTTCGAATATGGTGGAGGCCTGGTTTGTTGCCGGCGATTTTAATGATATTGCAGTTATGAGTGATCAAAGAGGAGGAGGGAATCACTACATCAATAGGTGTCTTAATCACAAAAATGATATGGATTTGTGTGGCCTCTCTGACCTTGGTGCTGCTGGCCATAAGTTCACTTAGAAGCGTAATAGTACCTTTTTCGTCTGGATAAAGTCTATGCTAACTTAGTGGCTCAGAGCAGTTATCCGGATGTGACCGTGTTAAATCTTCCTTTCCGTCATTCGGATCATTGCCCTATCCTGGTCAGGTTGGTGAGAGCTCCTCGTCCGAGAGGGGAGAGACCCTTTAGATATCTGGTGGCGTGGGAATCTCACCCAGATTTTAAAAACTTTGTGCACGATAATTGGGAACCTCATTCAAATGTCTTACAGGCTGCTGAAGGTTTCAGAAGTAAGGTAGTTAGTTGGAACAAGAACGTTTTTGGCCATATCTTAAGAAGAAAGCAGAAAATTCTGAGAAGGATGGAAGGTATTCAACGCTGCTTGGAAATCAGGTTTGATCATAGTCTAAGTTGTCTTCTGAGATCCCTCCAGAATGAGTTGGAAGCGGTCCTAAAGCAAGAGGAGCTTCTTTGGTTTCAGAAATCAAGGAAAACCTGGATTAAGGAAGGAGATCGTAACACAAGGTACTTCCATCTTTCTACGGTTATAAGAAGGCAGAGGAATCGGATTGATGCTATAAAGGATTCGAAAGGTAACTGGGTTTATGAGGATGAGGAGATCCGTCTTTTGGCCCTCAATTTCTATAAAGAGTTATTCAAAGACGACCCGGTGGACTTAGCTTATGCTCTTACTGCTTCTTCGTTTCCGACGGTTGGTGAGGATAAGGTTATTGAAGCTTTCCACCCTATTGATCGGAAAGAGATTGACCAGGCAGTGTTTAGCATTGGTGCCTCTAAAGCTCCTGGGGTTGATGGGCTTCCGGTTGGCTTTTATCATAAGCACTAGGGGACTGTTAAGGAGGGGGTTTACAATTTTATTAAAGGGGTTTTTGAAGGCTCTGAGGATATTAGGCAGGTGAATAAAACTCTTCTGGTCTTGATCCCCAAAGTGGAGAAACCATCCTCTTTCCTACAGATGAGACCTATTAGTCTTTGTAATGTGATTTATAAATTGGTCACCAAAATCATGGCTAATAGACTTCGGTGTATTCTCCCTGAGATTATCAGCCAGAATCAAAGAAGCTTTGTCCCAGGGAGACAGATGATGGACAATATTGTTGTCGCACAGGAGATGGTTCACTCTATGAAGGTCAAAAAAGGGAAGCGAGGTATCGTGGCTCTTAAGTTGGATTTGGAGAAAGCTTATGATCGGATTAACTGGGGTTTTCTTCTGGATAGTTTGGAGAAAGCTGGGATTCCGGATAAGTGGAGGAAGTTAATTGAGGCTTGCATCTCTTCTCCTGTCTTTCAAGTTTTGATTAATGGGGATATGTCTGAGGAGTTTTCTCCTTCCAGGGGCATCCGTCAAGGGGATCCTATGTGCCCGTTCTTATTTGTCATTGCCATGGAAAGACTTACTCATCTTATCCAAGATGTGTCAGCTCTGGGAGGCTTCACCCGGTTTCCATTAATATATTCTACCCTTTGATCACTCATTTGTTCTTTGTTGATGATGTGATGATCTTTGTGGATGGAAGTGAGGAGCAAATCGGTGTGATAATGGATAACCTTACTAACTTTTGTGCTGCTTCTGGTAAAAAACTTAACATTCAGAAATCTAGGATGTTGTGCTCTAAAAACATGGACCTAAGGGTCTGTAAGAATTTGAGTGAGATTTATGGTATCCCTCTTACCAAGGCTTTTGGTAACTACCTAGGAGTCCCTCTCCATAGTGATAGGGTTTTAAAGGCTTCTTTTAACGAGATCTTTGATAAAACTAATAAGAAGTGTGCAAATTGGAAAGCTAATTCCCTTTCTCTGGCTGGCCAGCTCTCTTTAATCCAATCAGTGAACTGTGCGGCTCCAAATCATTTAATGCAAGCCTGTAAGCTGCCTGAACCTGTTCTTAATGGCATTGATAAAATCAATCGTCGTTTCATATGGGGGAACTCGGAAGAAGGAAATAAAATTCATTTGGTTCCTTGGAAGGATGTCTGTCAACCTAAAGATAGGGGAGGTTTAGGAATTAGACAAGCCAGAGATAATAACAAAGTTCTGTTGATGAAGCTTCTGTGGAGAATGTGGAAGTCCCCATCGGCTCTTTGGGTTCGATTGTTATGTGGTAAGTATAGAAAAGATAAGGTCTTTGGGGGGCTGTTAGACGAGGTGCCGCGGCCTAATCTCCCGGGCGGACCGGGGGGTGGACAACCTCATGGCGACGTAAGCGGTGATTGGCGCCGAAAGCAACCAATCATGGAATCAAGCTGCTCGGCAGGACCGGAGCTTGGAGATATGGAAGAGTCGCCACCCACGAATGGGAAAATGAACACCGATCCCTTGCGGGAGACCGGTGTGGGTTCGGAAAACTTAGGTACGAGCCGAGAAGGCTAGCTCCTTTCCGAAGAAAGGCTACTAGGCACCCCGACATCGCCCGGTTATGAACCACCGGCCTCCTACTCAGCATGTTAGGCGATAACGGACTAATCGTATACTTCTTTAAGTTTAAAATTCATTTGAAACCCTTTTCTTTCTCTTTTTGGAAACTGTTTTGAGCATATGATATTGAAAAGCCACATCAGTAAAGAATCACCCATTTATGTTTATACATACACAGAGAGGGGGAAGAAAGAAGTGATTTATTTACAACCGTATTTAAATGTTATGTTGTGTGTCTATTCTACATTAACTTATTTTCCCAAAGCGAGTTTATTTACATGGTTCGCACCTTAATCGCCGTTGGAACGATTAGGGTGCGTTTTAAAACCCCGTTTGATGAAGTTTACCCGAATCGCCGTTGGAACGACTCGAGTATTTGAAAACGTTTGAGATGAAAACCTTTTAATGAGAAAACATGGTTAAACATACAAGTCAATTTTATTTTGTACAAATCCTTTAAGAAAGCGATTCAAAATCTCTATTATTAACAAAGAAAACGATTTTGATTACAATGTTCGCTTAATCCATCGTTGGAACGGACTAAGATTTAAAACGTGGTGTTTTGAAGACGATTTGAAATATCAACGAAAATGACTCTATTTATCTACATTAGAAATCTAAGAAAGCTCATTAGCTTAAATAATTTAATTGAAAACTCTCTTTTTGTGATTTATTTTCCCCACTTATTTAATGGACTCTCTAACTATTATAATTATATTAACAACCCATTTAAACCACCACCCATACTCAAACAAAGCCCACTTGAAATATGGACATAAGATTAGGCCCAAAAGAATAAAGAAAGTAATTTATGCATACATATATACATTTAAAATCAAAAGTAGAATATGAGAATAAAAGCTAATACAAAATGAACTATATGTATATAAAAATAACAAGTACAATATATATATATATACTTTAAAAATAGGAAAATAGGAAATAAATCCTATAATTAATGAAATAATTCTTAACCAAAAATAGTTTTATTCAATAATCACCAAAATAACCCAAATGTTTCAAAACTATACATATACATAACTAATATAGTTTTAATTACCACAAATACCATATGCTAATATATATTAATTATTTCCCCCAAAATGCTAAATAACTAATATTTAAAACATAATCCAAATTAATAAAAAGAATACATATATATACTTATATTTATATTGTGAAATGAGATAAATAATAATATACACATATTCTAAAATAATTATAGATGCTAAAATTCTAAAATAATTTGAAAAGAATATGTTACATAATTATATATATACATACTAAGGATTAAAAGTCTAAAAGTTAAGAAAAAGGGACCGAAATGACATTTTTTTACATTTTGGCAGATTTACCGACGGAAAATCCGTCGGTAAACAGCCTTTAGTGACAGAATTGGCAAATTACAGCAGCACTCCAACATTTTCCATATTTGTTCAAAAGCATTAAATTAAATCTAATTCAATCGTTTTGGACTTCCGAACTACCAAAGATGGATCATAGTCGAAAACGGAAGTTCCTAAAACGATGTTTTTATTTTAAAACGTTATTTGGAAACCTCTTTTAAATAAAAAACTTATAATTACAACATTTTTGATACCCGAACTACCTTTTTATCGGATCACGGTTCGTATTGGGATATCCAAAACGAGGTTTTTATTTTAAAACAAAACCGAATTTTATTTAACACGAAGCGAAAATTAAATAAATACGCTAACTAAATAAAACGTGACAAAATAAATAAATGACTAAAGGAATAAAAACTATAGCATAAAAAAATGAATAGAAGGAGAGAAATAAATTAAATAAAATAAAGAGTCTAGTCCTCGGATAATACCTTTGATTCGGTATCTGACAGTCGAAGCCGATTGATTCCACGAACTGCGAGCTCCCGATTTTAATAAAAATTTAGTAAAAATTGAACTTAGGAAATTTGGAATTTTTGAGAAAAAAAATATTTTTCTCAAAAAAAATCCACTCTCTCTCTCTCTAAAAATGTTTAGAGTGAGAAAGTTTTTCCTCCCTAAAAGGCCTCATTCTCCCTTGGGATCCGTGCCCTTATATAGGGAAACGGATCCCGGAACAATGGACGACGCCCAAAAAAATTTGGGCGTCGCCCATTGTGGTTGGGCGGCCGCCCAACCTAGTGTTAGGCTACCGCCCAACGTTGGGTGGCCGCCCAACAATGTTGGGCGATCGCCCAACGCGAGGTTGGGCGCCCGCGCCCAACCTTCGTCGGGCGTCCGCCCGACGCGTTGGGCGTTCACCCGACGTGCTTGGGTGCCCGCCCGGCGACCCTCGGGGCGTGCCCCGCGCCGTCGGACGCGTGCACTCCGTGGCCGCCAAGCGCGCGTTCCGCGCAGCCAAACGCTCGCACGTCGCGGCCGCCGAACGCGCGCCTCGCTCTGCCAGGCACGTGTGCTCAACGGCCCACGAGGGCGCGCACCGCCAGCGGTCTCAGGCATTGCTCGGACGTCGAGAGCGTGCCACTCGCGGTGCGTCCGACGGACGCCGCGCGCACGTCTCGAGCCGTCAAGCGGGCGTTCGACCATCGTCGTCCGCGTGCGGGATGCCGTTGCGTGCCCGCGTCGTGCCGTTAATTTTCCTCAGCTTATTATTCTTTATATATTTTTCAAAACTTCCGGAATCAATCGCTTCGACCGTCTTGTTTCAGGTTTTCGTCACAGGTCCTCCGACTCGGTGTCTACAGTTGCCCCTACTTTTCTATTTTGACAGTGATGTTTGGTTCGAAAACGTTTTTTGCTAACGTAACACATGCAATGTAAAACATATAAAAGTAAAAGACACGTAACGCGTAGGAGGAAACATACCTGACCTTTGCGCTGCGCGCTCCGGCGTTGCTCTCTGACTGCATCAGACTCTGCTTCGGGCTGCACCCTAGTTCACGACTGCGGGGATAATGGCTAAACAGCTACCCTATTTCAAGATTGCGGGGATAATGGCTAAATAGCTACCCTATTTGTGACTGCGGGGATAATGGCTAAACAGCTACCCTATTTCAAGATTGCGGGGATAATGGCTAAACAGCTACCCTATTTCAAGATTGCGGGGATAATGGCTAAACAGCTACCCCATTTCAAGATTGCGGGGATAATGGCTAAATAGCTACCCTATTTCAAGATTGCGGGGATAATGGCTAAACAGCTACCCTATTTCAAGATTGCGGGGATAATGGCTAAACAGCTACCCCATTTCAAGATTGCGGGGATAATGGCTAAACAGCTACCCTATTTCAAGATTGCGGGGATAATGGCTAAACAGCTACCCTATTTCAAGATTGCGGGGATAATGGCTAAACAGCTACCCTATTTCAAGATTGCGGGGATAATGGCTAAACAGCTACCCCATTTTAAGATTGCAGGGATAATGGCTAAACAGCTACCCTATTTCAAGATCACGGGGATAATGGCTAAATAGCTACCCTGTTTGTGACTGCGGGGATAATGGCTAAACAGCTACCCTATTTCAATATTGCGGGGATAATGGCTAAACAGCTACCCTATTTCAAGATTGCGGGGATAATGGCTAAACAGCTACCCCATTTCAAGATTGCGGGGATAATGGCTAAACAGCTACCCCATTTCAAGATTGCGGGGATAATGGCTAGACAGCTACCCCATTTCAAGATCACGGGGATAATGGCTAAATAGCTACCCTGATTTGCGACTGTGGTGAAGATGGCTAAAAAGCAACTCCGGTCAGCGACCACGAGCCAGATGGCTAAAAAGCAACTCCGATCTGCGACCGAGAGTCAAATGGCTCAAAAGCAACTTCGGTCTGCGACCGAGAGTCAAATGGCTAAAAAGCAACTCCGGTCTGCGACCGTGAGTCAAATGGCTAAAAAGCAACTTCGGTCTGCGACCGAGAGTCAAATGGCTCAAAAGCAACTCCGGTCTGCGACCGTGAGTCAAATGGCTAAAAAGCAACTTCGGTCTGCGACCGAGAGTCAAATGGCTCCAAAGCAACTCCGGTCTGCGACCGTGAGTCAAATGGCTAAAAAGTGGGGGCTGTTTCTGGATTTTCTTACCACACTGTTGTCTGTATTTTCTCACTGGAGCTATCATCTCGATGATTCGATGGGCACACGTCTTAGTCCGAAATGAAATAGACTACTGATTGTTTTTCTATTGACTGTCGTCTGTATTTTGACTGGTGTCACTGTTCTGTAAAAATTAGCTGTTGTCTGGAATTGATGTTTTGACAATGTTAGTCACTGTCTGGGAGAAATGCAGGCTGAAACGGACTGCAAATCGGAGGTCTGTGCACCTGGTAATTAATTATTTACTTTTTACCTTTATGTCAAATCGTACTTTTTTTCACTATTTACGGGAATGCCATTCCCTTTTCCTATATAAGGTGGTGGGGTTTCATTTCAACCCCACACCTTCTCTCTCCTCTTTCTCTCACTAGACTTCAATTTGGATTATTCTCGGGATGGATTTAGACGAATGGGATGGCACCAGAGGCATGGACGAGGTTTACGTAAACCTGGATAGAGTGGATACCTTCCACGACCCTATGACACACTTGAGCAGGACACGCTGCAACGAGGTAAGTGGTTTCTCACTTTTATTTGATTTGAACTCTAGGCTTTAGCACTCCTATACGAACATGATTTGCATGCTAACTCTTAGACTGCCTTAGAGGACTTTAGCTAGAAAACGTGAAATCCTTTATTTACACGTAACACCTGTTTATTTTTGTAAGAATACGCGCCATATGCATGTGAATAGTACACTACGAATTTATGCATGTTAACAGTAAAAACGATGTGAATAGTAAAAACGTGAATAGTGCACGTGAATAGTAAAAACGTGAATAGTGCACGTGAATAGTAAAAACGTGAATAGTGCACGTGAATAGTAAAAACTTAGCTAATGCATGTTAACATATGTGAATAGTAAAACCTAATCTACGCTCCTCGTCACCTGTAGACGAGGGTGGATAAAAGAATTGACTAAACCTTACATGAATTATCCTACGGGAGATTTTTACAGAAAATTGGTCCTAACTGACCGGATGTCTCTAGGTTAGAAAATGAAAGAATACCTAGTCTTAACGCGTTCTTATCACTCGCTTGCCTTAGGAGTTGTATTTGAACTTTCTTATCTTGTTCCTCTTTAGCTCATCGAGATTTTCGGGACCACTGCCGAGGTTCTTTCATGGTATGATAGGTTGAGCGCCGCGGCGAGAGCCCGCGTGCAGGAGTTGGGCTTCGGACCCTTCATTGCAGCGCTGTCCCGCACCAACGGGGTGTGCGATCCCTTCGGCCTACGGGCCCTGTGTGAGCGGTGGGTTGACTCGACCCACACCTTCCACCTTTCCTTCGGGGAGATGACCATCTCGCCCCGAGATTTTTCATTATTGACCGGATTACGAGGGAGCAACACTCCCGTCCCTTTCCATTATGGCATGATGCGACCGCGGGTCGACCCTGCTAGGCTTGCCGCCTTAATAGGACCAGGAGTTCCCCTATGCGCCAAATCTACCCCGGCGAAGTTTATTTCGACTGCTAGCCTCTTGAGTAGATGGGACTTCTGTGAGACTGATGCTACTGATCTGGCGGTTCGTAGCTTCCTTGTATATGCTCTTAGCGAGACGATTTTCCGCACGAAGGGCGGAAAGGTGCATGCGGGTCTCATCCAGGCCCTTAGTGATTTAGATGCCGCAGCTTCCTATGATTGGGCGGGGGCAGGCTTAGCTTTTCTCTATAAGTTTCTGGACCTGACTAGCCGGAAGCGCAAGGATTTCGGTGGTTACACCTTTGCTCTGCTGGTACGTGACGCCTTCTTGATTCGCCCGTCTTTGTTTTTTTTTTCTTTTTTTTTTCTCACACTCCTAGTCCTTGTTTATACCGCAGGTGTGGGCGTACGAGAGACGCATCCTTCCCAGTCGATCTCGACCTCGATTGAGAGCACAGAGGCCGCCTTTTATGGTTCGATGGAGAGATTTTGATCTGAGCGCTGAGAGGAGGCGGACAGTGCCATGGCTCCTAGATCGGATTGACTCATTAGTCCTCACACAGGTAGATTTCGCTTAGTCTCGCTAGACTTTGGCTTGAGTCTTTCTGACCCTTTTCTTTGTGCATATTTTTTTAGATTAAGTTCAGGTGGGACGACCTTGACTTCGGTCCCGAGTATGCATACACATCGATGATCCAGGAGCAGCAGTGCGTGCTCACCGGCCCTTGTGTGCGGGCGTGGTATTTGGGAGATCGAGGCATTAACGGAGTGAGTGATGTTCACTGGACGCCGGGGGAGATTCCCGTTTCCATGTTTGCTGTGCGGACTCTGCCCTTATTGACCATTCGTCGAGATCTGACCCGTCATTTTGTCGGTAGAGTGGTCTGGATTCACACCGGGGGCCGCAAGCCTTATTTGTCCACTTTACTGAGCGCGGGGGATGCCCCGGCGGCAGCGATGGAGGTAGATCCGGTGGCGGACGTGTTTTCGAGAGAGGCGGTCGAGGCCGTCTTTGGTCAGGCGGAGGTTGCGGTAAGTGATTCCGCCCTCTTTTCATTTTATTCATGATATGCTCGGAGGTTTTATTGTGTGTTTTTTTTTGCTTTTTTTTGCAGGAGGGATCCTGGCGGAGTGCCCACCTATCAGATTTTTTCGATGGCACTCGGGCTCAGACACCGGTGTGCGAGCAGCCCTATTTTGTCGGCGAGTCCTCCAGTGCAGTTCGATCGGAGAGGTCTTCCCTAGGCGTGCCTATTCCAGACTATGGGAGAGATTATGCTACGATCTGCTATGACGAGTCCGGGGCACCTTACGCGGGATTTGAGGCGGCCCCTCCTATCTTCTCCTCGAGGGTCCCGTTTGATCCCTCAGACGCTTCTCTGACCACGAGAGAGACTTGTACGGATTACGTGGGGCTGTCTGGTTATCTTCGAGACCGCCTCAGCTTGCGCTGCACCGATCACCTGGTATGTATCATTACTGTACTTTAGTGTAGTGAAATGTATGCATGTATGTATGATTTATGTTTTTGCCTATGCTGCCTTTTTATCTGTTTTTTTTTCTGTAGAGTGATCTGCATGCCCATGGGCGGAGACAGAGCGAGCTAGTGCGGGAAGCTGATGCCCGAGTTGGTCATGTGTATCAAGAGAGGAACGACCACTGGTCGGGGATGATACGACGGGAGACTGAGGGTCGCCTTGCCGTCGAGGAGAGGGCGCGTGATGAGTCGATCAGCCGCCTTGCTGCAGAGGAGAGAGCACGAGCTGTTGATGATAGAGCATGAGTTTCTGATGAGAGAGCGCGAGTTTCTGATGAGAGAGCGCGTGCTGCCGAGGAGACACTATCTGCGGAGCGGGCATCTCACCTGAGAGATTTTGAGAACTATTGGGACTTCCCTCCGTATTAGGCTCGTAGCTTTCATTGTTGCTTTGTAGCTTTCATTGTTGCTTTGTAGCTTTTATTAGGGTTTCTCCGATGTATAGCCGATGTATAGGGAGTGGGGCGGATAGTAGGTAGGCTTTTTGTGAAAAGTAGGATAGGAAATGTATAACTCATGATTCATATTACCATGCATTCAGTAGATTATGATGATTCCAATCATTCTCGTCAAATATATTCATGCCTTTATTTATTTACAAACAACAGAAATACTTAGTCTCTTATACATTGTTTTTGTAATTGCTCAAGTCGTAACTATTGTTACCAGGACCCGCCTTTCGGTTTTCGGATCCCGGCGATTTTTCTCCTCCCCTTTTACTATCTCGGAATTTTTAAATGAGTGCCCTTTCGGGTTTTCACCCATTGGGATTTGCCTTATTGTTGCATAGGTCGCCCTTTGCGGGTTTTCAACCTATCGGGAATTTTTCTTTTTTTTTTTTTTTTTTTTTTTTTACGAAAAGTATTTCTTAAGCCTATCCAGGTTGGTAGGTTCGGAGAATTCCATGCCGTCCATTGTGGTTAACTTCACCGCTCCTTTGCTTAGTATCTTTTTTACGACGAATGGTCCTTCCCAGTTAGGCCTGAACTTCCCCCTCGGGTCGGTGTGCGTCACACGGATCTGTTTCAGCACCAAATCTCCTTCTTTGATAGGGCTGGTCTTGACTTTTTTATTGAAAGCTCGAGCCATCCTTCTTTGATATAACTGTACATGGTAAAGGGCTTCCATCCTTTTCTCATCAACTAAAGCCAACTGCTCACATCGCCTTTTCACCCATTCCGTCTCGAGGATTTCTGCTTCCACTGCGATTCTCAACGATCGCTTTTCAATCTCAATCGGCAGGACTGCTTCTGTTCCGTATACCAAGGAGAATGGCGTTGCCCCAGTCGAGGTTCTGACTGTCGTGCGATAAGCCCACAACGCGAGTGGGAGGTGCTCATGCCAGTTCCGATGTGATTCCACCGTCTTTACGAGAATCCTTTTAAGGTTCTTATTAGCTGCTTCTACTGCCCCATTAGCCTGTGGACGGTACGGAGAAGACCTGTGATGTTCAATGCCATATTCTCGGAAAAGATTCCTTACTTCCCCCTGAAACTGGACTCCGTTATCCGTGATCATATGATGAGGCACTCCGAACCTGGTGATCAAGTGTTTTTCAATGAACTTTCTCATCTGCTTGGATCCCAGTTTGCTAAACGACTCTGCTTCTACCCATTTCGTGAAATAATCGATGGCGACTGCAATAAACTTATGTCCATTTGAAGCATTAGGCCTTACTTCGCCGATGATGTCAATGCCCCAGGCAGTGAATGGCCAAATAGGTGCTAGCACATGTAGTTCCATGGCCGGAAGATGACTGCAATCGCTGTGGATTTGACAATCGTGACATTTCTTCGCATACTCGTTACAATCTCTTTCCATGGTGAGCCAATAGAAGCCTTGCCTAATAATTTTCTTAGCTAGTACTGCTCCTCCCATATGGGCTCCACAAATTCCCGAATGTACTGATTCCATCGCCTCGCGGGCTTCCCCCGCATCCAAGCATCTTAGTTGTAATCCGTCAATGTGCCTTTTGTAAAGCAAGTCGTTATGGATGACGAACTGACGAGCTAGCCTTCTAATCACAGCTTGATCCCTAGGTTCTGACTCTGCCGGATATGTTCCATTTTTCATGAAGTTCACGATATCGAAATACCACGGTTTTTCATCTGCCCCTAACAGCATTACGTCTTCGTAGCACGGTTTGTGAGATCTTCTCAATACCAATGGTTTCGAAGCAAGGTTCCGGGGGTTGTCCCAAACTGACACCAAAGTGGCCAAGGCATCCGCGGCCTGATTCTGAGCTCGAGGAATGTGATAGAAGCGACATTCTTTGAATCTCAATGCCAACCCTTCTAGCTGATCTAGATACGGACGTAGCCTTTCTTCTCTCACTTCCCAGTTTCCTTGTGCCTGTTCGATGATCAACTTGGAGTCACCCCAAATTTCGACATATGACGCTCCCAGTGCTGCTAATGACTCCAAACCATAAATGCATGCTTCGTATTCGGCCATATTGTTGGTAAGGGGGAAGGATAACTTTTTCGCCATCGGGATTCTTTCTCCTTCCGGAGAGATAAGTAGTACTCCTACTCCGGCTCCATTCGAATTAACTGCTCCATCGAAGAACATTTTCCACGGTATAACTTCGATTGCGTTCAAGTGCTCATCGGGGAAATCATAGCTTACTTCTTCCTCTTCTGCATTCAGGGGTTGGTTAGCCAGAAACTCTGCCACGGCCTTTCCTTTGATAACCTTCTTCGTCACATATTCAATGTCAAACTCGGACAAAAGCAAAAACCATCTGGCTAACTTCCCCATTAAGGATGGAGTTCGGTACAGATACTTCACGGGGTCCATCCGAGAAATAATTATCACTTTATACGATTGGAAATAGTGCCGCAATTTCTTCGTCAACCATACTACTGCCACACATGTCTTTTCGATCATGTTGTACTTGAGCTCATACTCCAGGAACTTCTTACTCAAATAATACACCGCATGCTCCACACCGGTGTCTCCCTCTTGAGCCAACATTGCTCCAATAGATCGCTCTTCAATCGCTACATAGAGGAGAAGCGGCTTTCCCAGTTTAGGCGGTCTCAGCACTGGCGGATTAGACAAATAGTTCCTGACGCTCTCCAAAGCTTGCTGACAGCGGGTTGGTCTTTCCTTAGCAACTTAAAGATTGGCTCACAGATTGCGGTGAGTCTCGCTATGAACCGACTGATATACTGAACCTGCCCCAGAAACCCTCTCACTTCCTTCTCATTTCTCGGCGCCGGCATCTCTTGTATAGCCTTTACTTTATCAGGATCTACCTCGATTCCCTTATTTCTGATTACATAGCCTAAGATTTCCCCCGACGAAACGCCGAAAAAGCACTTCTTCGGGTTTAACCTCAGTTTGAATTCTGCAATTCGGGCCAAAAACTTCTCGAGCGCGGAAAAATGCCCTTCTCTTGTCTTTGATTTGACCATCATATCGTCCACGTAGACTTCTACCTCCTTGTGTATCATATCATGGAACAGTGCTGTAGCCATTCACTGGTAAGTTGCCCCGGCATTCTTCAAACCAAACGGCATTACCCTGTAGCAGTATGTTCCCCCCTCAGTTGTGAACGAGGTTTTCGCTTTGTGCTTTTCGGCCATCTGAACTTGCATGTAGCCCATGAAACCATCCACATTTGTGTGTAAGACGCTTGACGCTGCACTGTCGATCAATACATCGATATGAGGCAATGCGAACTCATCCTTGGGGCATGCCTTGTTAAGATCTCTGTAATCCACGCACATCCTCACTTTGCCGTCCTTCTTTGCGATGGGCACTACATTTGCGACCCAAGGGGGATAGTCGATCACTTCGATGAATCCTGCTTCTAACTGCTTCTTCACCTCCTCTCTGATCTTATCTGCCCATTCGGGTCTCATATGTCGGAGCTTCTGCTTTACGGGCCTCGCCTCGGGATATATTGGAATACGGTGAGTTACGATTGATTGATCGATTCCAGGCATGTCTTCGTATGTCCAAGCGAATACAATTTCGTATTTTTTTAATTATTCTCTCAAATTCTTTTCTCTCTTCAATAGTTAATTCTTGAGCAATTTGTATAAGTTTAGGATTTTCATCCGTACCAAGATTGAAAGTTGACATTTCTATTGTATTGATTTCAAATGTAGACATGTTATATGAATGAGAATGCATGGAATGATCATGATCAACATCAAGCAAGTAAGCAAAATCAGAATTCATTTCATTGATAGCGTGGGTGATTACATCATCGGACTCAAACAAAGCAGTAATACAATTTTCATCCTCAATATCTTCGGACTTCTCATATACTCTCGAGGTACTAGGCTCAATTTCAGCTCCTGTAGCCGCTTCAATGGTAATGACCTGCTCCTCGGCATTTGAATCCAGCATCATGATCTCCTCGACAAAGCAGCTTGCCTTTCCTTTGCCCCAGTCGGCGACATCATTGAAGATTTCAAACCCTGGCAGAATCTTTCCTTCCGTGCTAGTCCACTACTCGGAGGTTCCCGAATATGGCTTTCCATGCCCCTCGCTTACAAAATGCTTCCTCAAGCCTATTTTTCCTTCTGCACTCATGTTGGATGGACTCCCCTGCTCATATCCCAAACCCCTCCGGGTTTTCTGACTTTTAAAATCCGGAAACTCCGACAACCCTTGATGGTGTGCTCCTAATCCCATTCCCGGGATGAAACCTCCTTTCATCATCTTCACCACATCGGTGGTCATGCTCGATTCGTAAATCCCGGAGACTTGGAATCCGGAGAAAAGTTGAGGCTCAATTCCCAATGCTGCCACCGAGCTCAATTTCTCAGCTCTAATTGTAACTATCTCCTCCCTGAAGGGGAACTTAATCATTTGGTGGAGCGTGGAGGGTACACCTCCCAGCTTGTGGAACCAAGGGCGTCCCAACAACACAGCAAAAGTTACCAGGATGTCCAATACTGTGAACTCAGTCTCTTCTTCATGCGGCCCTACTTTCAATTTAGCCTTGAAAACTCCTTCAATATGCCTACGGCTGTCATCGTATGCTCTGATCACTGTTTCAGAAGCTGTCAAATCTCCTCTTTCCACTCCTAACTTGGACAAGAGTTTCAACGGACAAACATTAATGGCCGATCCATCATCGACCATCACACAACTAGTCTTCTTCCCGTTAATTTCCGCTCGGATATACAATGGCTTGTTGTGAGCCTTCCCCTCTTCTAGGAGATCCTCGTCGGTAAATGTGATCTCAGTCCTCTTTCGGGCCATAATTGCCCCTACTAGCGCTGCCGGCTCAGTGTCGGTGGAAATAACCAAATTCTGCAACTCCTTCATCAGGTTTTCACGATGGTACTTAGAATGGCATAAAACTTCCCAGACCGTAGACTTAGCTTGCGTCTTCTTCAACTGTTCAAGAACTTGGTCGTCGGGCTTAGGAGCCGAACCTTCTCCAATCTCAGTCTCTACCATTGGTGCCTTTCCCTCGGCCACACGACCTGATCTCGTCATCACCACAACTTCCGGCTCATCATCCGATTCGTCCCAGATGTTAATAGGAACCCTTCGATTGGCATCCTCCTCGTCCGAGGAACTCGCCCAAATGTCTACGACCATTAAATCCATGACGTGAGGAACACTCGGATTCAGGAAAAAGGGATCCGCTGATCCGTACAAAGCCCAACCTATCAACTCATCATAGTCACGGAGGGACACCCGGCTCATCCTCCTTGCGGCCAACGGAATAGCGCCTCGTTGTATGCACATAAGCTGCACCTTATCGCTCATTGTCTCATTACACTACTCATAACGGTGCCTCCACCTTCTAGCATAATCCACAAAATGTTCCTCGGGGAATTGCCTAATCCTGTCCAAATCGTCCAGGGATCCCGTCCATGGAATGTACACTTCATATCTCGCCACAAAGGCATTTCGGAGCGGTATCCAATGGCCCATCTCCTCCTCTGATAGCCCCTGATGCCACAATAGGGCTTCACCCATTAAGGTTTCCGGAAAATGTTCATGCAACTCACACTGTGGGAATCCAGCGTTATACATATGATCGTGGAATATCCTCGCATGCTCTACAGGATCCCGGTATCCACCATACCTAGGCATTGGTAACACCACATCAGGTGTTTGGTAAGACGGGGAATCAGGAGTTTGCTCTGCTAGCATCCATACCGTATATTCCTTGATAAATCTCTTCGTCATAGCTGCCCAATCGGTCTTAACATACATCGGCAGCGATATGTACCACATCAGCGGTTCACCCATCAATGAATTACAAAACAAGCTAGTGATCTCTTCCTCTTTGAAACTCAAGGCTGTCATAGCCGACAAATAGAAGTGAAGGTGCTCCATAGGGTCCTTATTGCCGTTATACTTGCTCACCCTTGGCAATGGACGCTTGATGGGTCCAATCTGCATTGCAAAGTGCTCCGCAGTTCTATCCTCAGCTCTCTGATACTTTTCAAGAAACAAATCCGACAACCGATCCCAATCGTGCTTGCAAGAGTCGGGCAATGAATGGAACCATTGCAAAGGCTCACCTACCAGCGAATGGTGGAACCACTGAGCAATTTCATCTACCCCGAAGGATTCAATAAACATGTCGTGCCTATACTCACGCAAGTGCACTTCGGGATCCCTTCCTCCACTGAAGAAACCCAAATTTGGCACGATAGTCCGAGACGACCCTTCACCGGTCTCTTCGGCACTATCCTCGTCATATGGTGCTCCACCATCTGATCCCTCCTCCATTGGTTCGTCCTCTTGTTCCTCACCCAAGAAGGACACATACAAACCATTTCCCACATTGCTTCTTTCGACGGAGTCCAACAACTCCTCTACATCTTCCTCAAAAGATTCCATCACTACAGTTTCCGTCAAACCAACTCCGATCACGCTCACCCTATGATTAGGCAATGGATTGCGCCTAACGGAAGGGTTTGCTGACGAAGGATCAGCTATCTTCTTCTCCTCAATCAAATCTTGGATTTCGTGTTTCAGCCTCTCGCAATTCTCAATCGTATGTCCATAACTGCTGTGGAATTCACAATACCCTCTAGCCTGAATCTGCGAAGTAGGTTGAGCTTTGTTATACGGGGTAAGGGCTTTCAACAACCCCTTCTTCTGCAGACGTTCAAAAACTTTCGCATAGGTCTGATCGAACTTGGCGAACCGCCTCTTTTCGATAGCATTAAGATCAACCACTTTCACTGTCGCAGATTCCGTACTCGCGCTAGGCCCTCCGACACTATATCCAGACTTCGTTCACTTGGTATAAGCTTTCTTCGGCTCCCCATCGCCTTCGACAGTCAAGGCACAACTATACATCTGATTGAAATCTGTGAACGGCATATATCTCAACTCATTCTTAATATATGGCAACGTATTGCCAATCACCATTCGGATCTGATCTTGCTCAAGCGGCTTCTGTTTCATGACCGCGGCCTTAGCCCTCCATCTCTTCACGAAGTTTGAAAGGGATTCCCCAGTCTGCTGCTTAGTGCTCTCTAACTCTTTCAAAGTGACTTCCAACATGGTGTTAAAACTATACTGAGCGATGAATGACTTCGCTAACTCCTTCCAATCCTTCTTTGTCACCATTGGCAGCGCATGGAACCATGTGAGGGCAGCCCCCTCCAGGTAAGTGTTAAACAGCCCCAAGACTTGATCCTCGATCAGGATCGTGTGCTTCATTACCGCAATGTACTGATTCATGTGAGCGGTGGGATCTCCAGTTCCATCGAACTTTTTCATGTCAGGGAGCCGGAATTTCAGAGGCAAAGCTGTTGCTGTCAAGCAATTCTTCAAGTTATAGAAATCTTGACTCCCGGAGCTTCCTCCGCGCAAGTCCTGCACTTCCTGTGTGATGTGTTGCCTCCACTCTTCTTCCTTAGCTTTCTCCTTCTCTAACTGTTTTCGGACATAATCCTGATAATCCTCCTCATTCCCAAAGCGAGGGCCATCGTTCACCTCATTCTCAGCACGCTTACTACCACTCTTGTTGTCCTTTAGTGCTAACTTAGCTAGCTGGGCCAAGATCGCGGCCAGCTGGTCGTTGATATTATTCACAGAATTCTCCAATTCAGCCACCTTCTCGTCGGTTGCAGACATACTGACGGAAGACTGAGTATACTCGGATGAAGATGATTCAGAAGCCACAACTACTGATTCGGGACTGTCTACTCGCAACTGATCAAACTGTCTGACAAGCCGATTACTCTCGCGAAACCACAACCGCTTAATGATGACGTCTGCGCGAACGGTATCCATTAGTATGTATGCATGGTTTTATATGCATGATTCGTGGTGTGTGCGTTTATTTATTTACGATTATAAGATAAGAAGAACAAACGTTAGTCCTATTTACACGTATCACAACATCTCTCTTCCTCCCTTATTCCTCCACACACTCGTTGGTCCAGGTCTCTTTCCTAGGATTTTGGTTTTTTGGCTCACATTGCGGTCCAGGGGACGCGTGATGCCATCGATTATTGCGGGAAAGTAAATCAACCATCAGACAATACAGTTCGTTTTGACGTATCCATATTCAGTGACTAAGAAATCGACCAAGTTGGATTGTCCTTTCAGAATAACTCGTCTTTTGTCCTTTCGCGAGACGCGTTAATTCGGGTTTTGACTCCCTTTGAGCGCATCTCGGTTTTTAGACATGGTTCGGGTTATTCTTCTAGTCCAATCGTTCGTTATTGTCAATGACTCGTTCCCTTTTATTCGCGTGGGTTCATGTCTCGATTTTTGGGTTACAATGGGATCTTTTTGGATTTTATCGAGAACATAACCATGCGTTTGTTTAGTGATGGAATCACTTTTGGATTTATTTTAGGGAACAGATTCATTGCGTAACGTGTTTGTTTTTAGCGTTGAGATTCCGTTTGCTCATTTTGCTACATGAAAAGACGGTGAGTCTTATTTGAGTGCACGATAATCTTTCGGCTAATTACAACTCTTTGTTCCTCCCAATCCACGGGATATATCATCTCAGTGTGGTTATAGAAAATCAACGTTTCGTTGAATCGCATGTTTATTCGAAGCGAGGATATCACCGTTTTCCTTCCTTTAGGCGCGAATTTAAGCAAACACGTATATCAGGCCATATTTCTTGCAGTTTTGGTAACGGTCGAAATGATCGAGTCGTTAGTCAAAACCCGCAGTCTCGTCTATATGGCGCAATTATATGGTTTGGCTTAATTCGGCTTCGAGATTTTAAACGGGGTATACTCTCGTCCGAGGCACGTATTCAACGATATTGGTTTATTTTCTTTAACTACTCGCGGGATTAACATATATCGTAGATTCAGGTCGATTAGTTCATTTTTCTTTTCTTTATTTTCTTAGTCATCTGTACGGGCACATCCATTTCTCTTAAGAACGACACGAGGCATATCGTAAAAGCTCGTCTTTCATTCGGAAGGGACGGGCTACTTGTGCGAAACTTTTCACGTTACGACAGGGTCGTTCGAAACAGAAATGTTCTTCATTTTCGTTTCGTCATGATCTCGTTTTATCCTAACTTATTTAAAGAATGTGAATAACGGCTACCGTTAATATAGTCTTTTGTATCGAAATGTAACTATCCTTAACACCGAACCGATTCATACTAATACGTGCTTACGTCATAACGTATTTCCTGAACACGTGCCTTCATCGGGACACCGAAAGGGACAAGGCGGGTCGCACATGTTCATTCATATGAGATGACTAAGTCATCTTTAGTTCAAATCGTTTCGATGTTTTAGGGTAATTAGTATGTCGATTCATGAGTATATATTAACGCATCGTCTCATTTTCTTTACATAATTTAGGATTAGACACGTATCATGGCGGTTTGAAAACACGAACTGATTCATTTATCATATCAAAAATAGTAACGGGTAATCCTATGGAAACTTCTAAGGCTACTATATGCTGACACGGCTGACCGCGGGACCTCACAGGACCGCACAGATTCGCCCCTAACGAATGGATGGGGACCCTCTGGCGCCTTACTGTAAGGGGGAACTTACGCTAGCCTCTTTCGAGCGACGAATGGACTCTCGCTAGAGGTTTCGTGGAAATTACCCAAAGGGTTTGCAATAATGCTCGTGAATGCATACGAAAAGAAGTAAAATGATCCGTCCCCGTTAAGGGCTTAGTGCATGCCTTCCGGAATCAAATTTCTCGCTTCCCCACCAGAGTCGCCACTTGTTAGACGAGGTGCCGCGGCCTAATCTCCCGGGCGGACCGGGGGGTGGACAACCTCATGGCGACGTAAGCGGTGATTGGCGCCGAAAGCAACCAATCATGGAATCAAGCTGCTCGGCAGGACCGGAGCTCGGAGATATGGAAGAGTCGCCACCCACGAATGGGAAAATGAACACCGATCCCTTGCGGGAGACCGGTGTGGGTTCGGGAAACTTAGGTACGAGCCGAGAAGGCTAGCTCCTTTTCGGAGAAAGGCTACTAGGCACCCCGACATCGCCCGGTTATGAACCACCGGCCTCCTACTCAGCATGTTAGGCGATAACGGACTAATCGTATACTTCTTTAAGTTTAAAATTCATTTGAAACCCTTTTCTTTCTCTTTTTGGAAACTGTTTTGAGCATATGATATTGAAAAGCCACATCAGTAAAGAATCACCCATTTATGTTTATACATACACAGAGAGGGGGAAGAAAGAAGTGATTTATTTACAACCGTATTTAAATGTTATGTTGTGTGTCTATTCTACATTAACTTATTTCCCCAAAGTGAGTTTATTTACATGGTTCGCACCTTAATCGCCGTTGGAACGATTAGGGTGCGTTTTAAAACCCCGTTTGATGAAGTTTACCCGAATCGCCGTTGGAACGACTCGAGTATTTGAAAACGTTTGAGATGAAAACCTTTTAATGAGAAAACATGGTTAAACATACAAGTCAATTTTATTTTGTACAAATCCTTTCAGAAAGCGATTCAAAATCTCTATTATTAACAAAGAAAACGATTTTGATTACAATGTTCGCTTAATCCGTCGTTGGAACGGACTAAGATTTAAAACGTGGTGTTTTGAAGAAGATTTGAAATATCAACGAAAATGACTCTATTTATCTACATTAGAAATCTAAGAAAGCTCATTAGCTTAAATAATTTAATTGAAAACTCTCTTTTTGTGATTTATTTTCCCCACTTATTTAATGGACTCTCTAACTATTATAATTATATTAACAACCCATTTAAACCACCACCCATACTCAAACAAAGCCCACTTGAAATATGGACATAAGATTAGGCCCAAAAGAATAAAGAAAGTAATTTATGCATACATATATACATTTAAAATCAAAAGTAGAATATGAGAATAAAAGCTAATACAAAATGAACTATATGTATATAAAAATAACAAGTACAATATATATATATATATATATATATATACTTTAAAAATAGGAAAATAGGAAATAAATCCTATAATTAATGAAATAATTCTTAACCAAAAATAGTTTTATTCAATAATCACCAAAATAACCCAAATGTTTCAAAACTATACATATACATAACTAATATAGTTTTAATTACCATAAATACCATATGCTAATATATATTAATTATTTCCCCCAAAATGCTAAATAACTAATATTTAAAACATAATCCAAATTAATAAAAAGAATACATATATATACTTATATTTATATTGTGAAATGAGATAAATAATAATATACACATATTCTAAAATAATTATAGATGCTAAAATTCTAAAATAATTTGAAAAGAATATGTTACATAATTATATATATATACTAAGGATTAAAAGTCTAAAACTTAAGAAAAAGGGACCGAAATGACATTTTTTTACATTCTGGCAGATTTACCGACGGAAAATCCGTCGGTAAACAGCCTTTAGTGACAGAATTGGCAAATTACAGCAGCACTCCAACATTTTCCAGATTTGTTCAAAAGCATTAAATTAAATCTAAAACATCGTTTTAGGAACTTCCGTTTTCGACTATGATCCATCTTTGGTAGTTCGGAAGTCCAAAACGATTGAATTAGATTTAATTTAATGCTTTTGAACAAATCTAGAAAATGTTGGAGTGCTGCTGTAATTTGCCAATTCTGTCACTAAAGGCTGTTTACCGACGGATTTTCCGTCGGTAAATCTGCCAAAATGTAAAAAAATGTCATTTCGGTCCCTTTTTCTTAACTTTTAGACTTTTAATCCTTAGTATATATATATATATATATAATTATGTAACATATTCTTTTCAAATTATTTTAGAATTTTAGCATCTATAATTATTTTAGAATATGTGTATATTATTATTTATCTCATTTCACAATATAAATATAAGTATATATATGTATTCTTTTTATTAATTTGGATTATGTTTTAAATATTAGTTATTTAGCATTTTGGGGGAAATAATTAATATATATTAGCATATGGTATTTGTGGTAATTAAAACTATATTAGTTAGGTATATGTATAGTTTTGAAACATTTGGGTTATTTTGGTGATTATTGAATAAAACTATTTTTGGTTAAGAATTATTTCATTAATTATAGGATTTATTTCCTATTTTCCTATTTTTAAAGTATATATATATATATATATATTGTACTTGTTATTTTTATATACATATAGTTCATTTTGTATTAGCTTTTATTCTCATATTCTACTTTTGATTTTAAATGTATATATGTATGCATAAATTACTTTCTTTATTCTTTTGGGCCTAATCTTATGTCCATATTTCAAGTGGGCTTTGTTTGAGTATGGGTGGTGGTTTAAATGGGTTGTTAATATAATTATAATAGTTAGAGAGTCCATTAAATAAGTGGGGAAAATAAATCACAAAAAGAGAGTTTTCAATTAAATTATTTAAGCTAATGAGCTTTCTTAGATTTCTAATGTAGATAAATAGAGTCATTTTCGTTGATATTTCAAATCGTCTTCAAAACACCACGTTTTAAATCTTAGTCCGTTCCAACGACGGATTAAGCGAACATTGTAATCAAAATCGTTTTCTTTGTTAATAATAGAGATTTTGAATCGCTTTCTTAAAGGATTTGTACAAAATAAAATTGACTTGTATGTTTAACCATGTTTTCTCATTAAAAGGTTTTCATCTCAAACATTTTCAAATACTCGAGTCGTTCCAACGGCGATTCGGGTAAACTTCATCAAACGGGGTTTTAAAACGCACCCTAATCGTTCCAACGGCGATTAAGGTGCGAACCATGTAAATAAACTCGCTTTGGGGAAATAAGTTAATGTAGAATAGACACACAACATAACATTTAAATACGGTTATAAATAAATCACTTCTTTCTTCCCCCTCTCTATGTATGTATAAACATAAATGGGTGATTCTTTACTGATGTGGCTTTTCAATATCATATGCTCAAAACAGTTTCCAAAAAGAGAAAGAAAAGGGTTTCAAATGAATTTTAAACTTAAAGAAGTATACGATTAGTCCGTTATTGCCTAACATGCTGAGTAGGAGGCCGGTGGTTCATAACCGGGCGATGTCGGGGTGCCTAGTAGCCTTTCTCTGGAAAGGAGCTAGCCTTCTCGGCTCGTACCTAAGTTTCCCGAACCCACACCGGTCTCCCGCAAGGGATCGGTGTTCATTTTCCCATTCGTGGGTGGCGACTCTTCCATATCTCCGAGCTCCGGTCCTGCCGAGCAGCTTGATTCCATGATTGGTTGCTTTCGGCGCCAATCACCGCTTACGTCGCCATGAGGTTGTCCACCCCCCGGTCCGCCCAGGAGATTAGGCCGCGGCACCTCGTCTAACAAGTAACAGGGGCCGAAAGATAGAGTTCCTTGTTGTTCCTTCCTATAGAAAGGGGTTAATGCAGTTTTTTCCGCGTTCTGCTCTGGGATTGGTTGGTTAGTGGGTAATGACAGATCTATTAGTTTTTGGAACGACACCTGGCTGTGGGGAAGTCTTTATTAGAGGAGTATAGTTCTCCTCCGCCGATGGAGATCCGTCACTGGAGTATTGCTGATGTGGTGGACTCAGAGGGAGAATGGATTTGGTCTAATTTTGAGGCTTACCTTAATCTGGAGTCGCTCCTGAAGATCAGGGGAGTTAAGGTGAGCAATGAGGAGGATGATAGGGATAGTCATTGTTGGTCCCTTACAAATAACGGGACCTTTTCTTGTAAATCTACTTTTGAGGCTTTCTATATTAACTCTGACTATCCTCTTTCAGCTGCTTGGAAGAGCATTTGGGCCCTGAAGGTTCCCTATTGCATTAGGAGTTTCATGTGGCTTGGGGCTAAAGACAGGTTGCTCACTAACGTGGAAAGGAAAAGACGGCATTTAGTGGAGGCTGATACTTGTAGTAGATGCAAAGGTCAGGCTGAAACTATCTGCCATACTCTTAGAGACTGTGAGAAGAGCAATAAGGTGTGGAGGGAAGTTCTTCCGAGCTTTCTGCTGCCTAATTTCTTTGCCTATCCTGATCAAGATTGGTTCACGGATGGTGTTAAAGGTTTGTTATTACCTGAGCTTGAGCATGGTGGTATTCTCTTTGCTGTTGTTTGTCACCAGCTGTGGCAGTGGAGGAATGTGGATATTTTTGGAGAGGGAGCAGTTTCCTTTCCTAATTTACAGGCCTATTTTTCTAAAAAAATTAACTCCATTATTGAAAGCTTTAAAGAGGAGGGTTTACCTTTTTCTTGCCAGAGGAAGGTGGTTCAGCTTTTGGGTTGGAGCAAACCCGGGGAAGGGACTGTGCAGTTAAATACGGATGGTTCCTGTCTTGCGAATGGTAAGATCACGGCTGGTGGAGTCTTTAGAGACGCTGGAGGAGCTTGGGTGTCTGGCTTCGCTCAGAACCTAGGAGTAGGCTCTTCTTTCGCTGCTGAGCTTTGGGGAATTTTCTCTGGGCTTAGGCTCGCTAAGAACCTGGGTCTTAAAAGGTTGCTTATGGAATCGGACAACCTTGAGGCAGTTAGATCTATTTCTGAAAATAAGACCTTTTGTTTAGGTAACCAAAATTTGCTAAAAGGGATCAAAAGATTATGTTCCTCCTTCGACTCTATCAGTTTTGGGCATGTCTTCAGGGAGAAAAATAGGGTTGCTGACCGCCTTGCGGCTGAGGGCCAGGAGAGGATGTTTGGTGTCTCTACCTTTTCGTCCCCTTCGGACTTCCTCTATTCGTTACTTTCTGCTGATCAAGTTGGGGTTAGCTTTTCCAAGCTAATCCCGGGCTAAAGTTTTTTTCTGTTTTGTTTTTTCTTTCCTTTGCCTACTAAAAAAAATAAAGAGTTGTTCCAAGAAATTATTATTTTATTATTTTATTAAAATTGATCATTTTTTGAACTGGTTCAAATCGGGGCCGGAATAAATTATTATTTTAAAGAGATTATTAATTTATCGAGTATTAATTTATGAAGATTTTACTCTATTTGATAAAACATCAATTCATATACATAGATTGAATCAAAATGTCAAATATTATGAAACAAATTTTTTTTTCTAGAAAGACAAATATTATGAAACGAAGAAAGTATTAACTTAATTTTTAAATTGATTAATTTCAATAAATTGCAGTATTTTCTGAAAAAAGAATTCAATATAATTATTAAAGGATTGCATTTGCCTTTGTCTGAATTTGTTAAATTTAAAACTGAATTGCTATTTAAAATACCATTTAAATTAAATTGATTTCGACTGCCAATTTTAGAAACTATTTTGATTTTTAATTCCTTATACGGATTCAAGTTTCCTTTCTAACCCTTTTCTTTTTTTCACTATTTATTTATTTATGTTATTGTAACTACCCGATCCGGAGTGGGTGGTACCGGGATAGAAGGTTTGAGCAAGGAAAGACTTTAAGGGATGGCAATGGGGACATGAATGAACTAAATCTCACAGAAAATGGAGAGAGAGTAATTAAGGATTATTATTAAAGTGTGAATCCAATCTATCCAGACGTGTTTTAAAGTAGTGAGGCTCAAGTTGTTGGATTTGGACCAAAACGGACAGTATCTACATAGTATTGGGTTAGGATATTACAATGGGTATCAGAGCCAAGTTCTCCACGTGCGATGTGTGGTTCATGGATGAACCAATCAGAAGCTATGTTGGCCCCTAATAAGGTTAGATTATTCTAAAAAGGGTGAATAATTCTAATGGTCAATTTAAACATTTACGAATTTTTCTCTTTTAGTTCAATAGCAGCACAAAGGCAACTCTCGGAATCAGAGATAACTTCAGTCAACTGAGATTTCAGTAACCGAGGTTGATTCTGCTTCTGACACTTGCACTCAAAGGACAACTCTTTTATAGGAGCTTCTGAAGATCTTTCAAATAGATGGTTTACATGTTAAGCACATGATGATCAAAGTTAGGGTAAATTACATACGTAGTGTACAACCTTTACCTATTTTCACACTTTGGTGTACAACCAAAAAATTTTCACACTAAAATATACAACCTTCAGGTGACCTCCCACTAAAGTGTACAACCGGTTTTTGTGACCGGTCAATGCAAGTCAATGTTGCCATGTCAGCAAGTTGACTACTTTAAAAAGTCAAAAATTGACACTCTATTATAAAATTACTAAAATATCCCCATCCCCTTCTTTGAACTCCTCTCTCTCACTCTTTTCCGTTCTCTCTCTAAATCCTCTTTCCCTCTAACTCATCTCTCTAAAATATCACCATATTCACTGATGAATGATCTCGTCGGACTTAAACTCCGGCCGGACCTCAAGATTATAAAGTCTGGAAAAAAAGAATGATCTACCAAGAGTGTTAACCAGATTTCTAATGTGATTAGATTGCACTGAAATCAGCCTTTTATTACCACCATGTTGCCCATCTTCCTACTCGAACATAATGCTAGGAACTCTACCAGCTTTTCTCTCTTTAGCGGCTATACTCTTACTGGAGCTGGCCCTAGGAATACCGATTATGGTTTCCATCAACCCAGGCTTCGAAAATCCTTCGATGTAAGTAAAAAGGGCGGGGGTGGGGGCGACGACCTCTATTGTTGGTTCTTCCATAAGAGCAGCGACGGAGTACTGGTAGAGGAGGCGGTGGCGGAAGGTATTGGTCGTAATAATCCGCCGGAATCTACTCATAGTGGGAGACGGAAAAAGGATGGGAATGAAGGGGTTAAAGAGAGGTTTTTGCTGTTTCCATTAACCTGTCATCATGGAGATTCAAAGGTAAGCTTTTGGAACTTCCAAAACTCTTCTTAATCCATTAATTAGTAGCTAATCCGTTAAATTGATTTTTTTTATTACAGTTGATTATTTACGCACTAACCTATGGGGAAAAATCATAATTGCAGTCCCTTCTTATTCCATTCATGCTTCCCCTTGGAATCAACACCGGAATCGCCATTATCGTCCTCGTCTTATTCCTCTCGATCTCGCAGTCTTCTTCTATTCAACCACCGCTTGCTACTGCTGATACATCTATTGGACCTTGCACCACCTGCAAAATTAATGGTTGCTGATGCTCATATGAGTGTTATATGGCTTCGTATTTTCCTTCAAATGAACTCTGTAAATTCGATGTCGTTGATAGAGTTTTACCCGGTGCTGGCGAGGTCTGTGGTACAGAGGTGATACAGAGAGTGTTGTGGTTCTGCTAGCGGCACAGGTGAGATCTAGTGGACGGTGAGTTTGAGAGAATTGAGAAAAGAGTTGGCGGCGTAGATGAAGGGCATAACTATTATATAAAAAAGCATCTCGAGGTCCTGCTTTTTTCATGCTGTTGATCAAACGCATCATTAAGAAGAAAATCACGCCAACTAAAGCTTGAGAGAGAGAAACTTAGAGAGAGAATTGTTAGATAGATAAATAGGATAGAGAGATGAGTTAAGGAGAGAGGATCTAGAGAGAGAAAGGAAAAGAGTGAGAGAGGAGTTGCAAATGAAGGTGATAAGGCTATTTTAGTAATTTCATAATGGGTGTCAATTTTTTACTTTTAGAATAGTCAAATTGCTGATGTGGCAGCGTTGACCGGTCATAAAAACCGGCTATACACTTTAGTGGGAGGTCACCTGAAATTTGTACACTTTAGTGTGCAAAATTAAATGTTGTACACCAAAGTGTGATAACAGGTAAAGATTGTACACCACGTATGTAACTTACCCATCAAAATTATATATATATAACTGTCGTCTGGATTCTCCCATTGTAATCAAACCTATGAATTTGTTTCCCCTCGTCAACATTCCCATCTATAACAAGAATCTCTACCATGTCCTTACCGTCTTCTGCGTCATCGGACAAAGCCATTTTAAGAGTTGCGGTTGCCTTCCACTTCCCTTCCATATATATATAGAGGAAAATAAGAAGGGGGGAAAATTAAAAAAGGAAATCTATTTTCTGTTTAGGATTGGATGTGCTACATAAGAGAGTTTCGCGGAGTTGTGGCGGTATGTGAAGTGAGTGCGCGAATTCCCAAACCTCTTTAAGTGATCACTTCCACAATAATTATAAGCATCGAAGCCGGATGAAGTTACTCAAAATCAAATTTTAATACTACAGCTTCCATAATATTTGTCTTAAACACACGAATTAAGAAATATAATTAATGTTAACTAAAAGATTTTATTATTTTTATATTAATTACATTAATTAATTAATTTTTATCTATACTTAAAATAAAAAAGCATTTAAGTATGGATATTTTTTGTAAAACATCAATTAATATACATGAATTGAATTAAAATATTAAATATTATGGAACAAAAAATTTCTCTAGAAAGATAAAAATATTATGAAACGGAGAGAGTATTAACTTAATTTTTAAATTGACTAATTTCAATAAATTGCAGTATTTTCTTTTGCAATAAGAATTCAATAAAATCATTAATGGATTGCATTTTGACTTTGTCCGAATTTGTTAAATTCAAAACTGAATTGATATTTAGAATACTATTTAAATTAAATCGATTTTGAGTGCCAATTTTAGAAACTATTTTGATTTTTAATTCCTTATACGGATTCAAGTTTCCTTTCTAACCCTTTTCTCTTTTTTTCACTATTTATTTATGTTATTGTAATGACCCGATCCAGAGTGGGTGGTGCCGGGGTAGAAGGTTTGAGCAAGAAACAACTTTAAAGGATGGCGACGATGGGGATATGAATGAACTAAATTTCACATCGAAAATGGAGAGAGAGAGAGATTGAGGATTATTATTAAAGTGTGAATCCAATCTATCCAGACGTATTTTAATACCATGAGACCCAAGTTGTTGGATTTGGACCAAAACGGACAGTATCTACATGGTATTGGGTCAGGATATTACAATGGGTATCAGAGCCAAGTTCTCCATGTACGATGTGTGGTTCATTGACGAACCAATCAGAAGTTGCGTTGGTCCCTAATAAGGTTGGATTATTCTAAAAGGGGTGAATATAACTAATGGTCAATTTAAACCTTTACGAATTTTTCTCTTTTAGTTTAATAGCAGCACAGAGGCAACTTCAGTCTACTGAGGTTTCAGTAACTGCGATTGATTCTGCTTCTGACACTTGCACTCAAAGGACAACTCTTTTATAGGAGCTTCTGAAGATCTCTCAAATAGATGGTTTACGTGTTAAGCACGGGATGATCAAAGTTATATATATATATATATATATGTGTGTGTGTGTGTGTGTGTGTGAGATAAATAGTTAGAGCATGCAATATTAGGAAGCAATAAAACGAAATAAGGTGGAAAGAAGTTACTTGGCAGATTTATACTGGTTCGGCCTTTTGCCTACGTCTAGTCCTCAGAATTCCTTCTTCTGAGCTTTAATCCACTAAAGAACTCTTTCATAAGTAGAGCACAAACATTTTACATAAATATTCTAAGCTTGAGTGAAGTATCATCCTTTACAAATGTTGGAAAATTTTGAATAAAATTATATATTAATTTAAATACCAACAAACACCTCCTTGCATGAATAGTCATGTCCGTCGTGAAAAGTCATGTTCGTACGTGAATAGTCGTGTCTGTCCATGTACATTCGTGTTCGTTTGTGAAAAGACATATTCTTTGAGTTCTATTTATATAAAATGGAGTTGTCAAATTCAATGACTAGAGTCTTGACCATTGGAAAAAATATTCTCTGAATTTTTTCATGCTCTCTGTCTGTTCATAATGTTCTTGTTTTCCTACTCCGGTGATAATGAGCCTACACACGGTTTGAGTTCGCTTGCGTAATCTGTTGTATCTTGGGAGACGATCGTCAATTGCGACGACATCTGTCTTAGGAAAACTGCTAATACATGCCTCAGATTTGTCTAACTCTTTCCTTTTAATTTCTAGTTTTACTGTTCATATATTTTTCTATGTTGATTTGTTTTTTGGGTAATCACACCTCACAACAACAACACTCAACTATCACTCTCTGGTTACTTTCTTATAACCGAAGCAATAACAGAGCTTCTGATTTTACAGTAGAAAGGATTCTGATTGGAAACTTAGATAAACTAATCTCTCTATATATGATTACACAAATATGAAAATGATTGTGTATAGGTGTTTTGCTCTTGTTATTCACTTTTATAATGTATCTCTTTTTCGCTTGAATGATCATTGTGAAAATGAAGATTGAGCTTGGCCTTTATAGGTGGAGTATTCAAACTTTTTGTTTGAATCAAAAGGTAGGCATTGTGAAGAAATAACCTATGTTCTTCTCTGGAGCTTCAAACTTTCTGCACATGTTTTGCTAGAAATAGCCATTTGACAATTCAGAGTCCAGTTGACCGTTGAGACTCATGTCCAATTATCGGCTTCTAAATCCTGAACTTGCAGACATACAGACTGCACATTTCTTGATTCGTGATTGTCGAAAGAGATGGGTTGTCTGACAATCTTCTGTCTTCTGAAATTTTACCGGAAATGGAAAGTCTTCTGTTGACTTTCACGTGGGCTTCTGCTTATGGATTTTGTGTTGTTTCGACTTGGGCCTTTTAATTTTATTAAGGCCTTTTTACTTATGTGTATTGCTTCAAATATATTTCAAACACTTAAACACACTTATTAGCAATAAAAACACATTAATTCAATTATTGAATTTTAATACCTTGGGGATCTAATTCCTTAAATCGTTATTTTTGTCATAATAAAAAGCTTCATAAAAATTGGGTTTCAACAATCTCCCCCATTTTGACGATGACAAAAATATGCAAAGGAAGGAATGAACTTTATTTACTCCCCTATAATTGATGAACTTACTCAGCTTCAGGATACTCCTCCACAAGGGTTGGGCTACTGAATTTTGCTAAGGATAAAAATTCCAGAGGGTTAAATAGTTCAATAGCAAAAATGGTTCAGAGTTAAACAATAAATAAGTATGTTTTGAAAACTTCTCATTCCTTCCCTGCCTAGAAGCCATCTGCGGTGATCAACCTTGGTAAACCTTTCTGCACGGAGGACGTGAGATCTGCAATCTTTTCCATAGGTACGACCAAGGCACATGGGAAGGATGTGTTCTCTGCAATGTTCAACCATCAGTTTTGGGATTTGGTTGGTCCTGCAGCTACGAAGTCCGTTTTGCGTGCTCTTAATCAGGGTGTTCTTGATGAGTCGATTAATGACACCCTTATAACTTTAATCCCAAAAGTTCCTAACCTAGTTTCTTTGGTGGAATTTAGACCTATCAACATGTGTAATGTCCTCTATAAAACTATCACTAAATGCATTGTCCAACGTCTGAAACTGCATCTCAAGTACTTGATTGGGCCTTGTCAAAGTAGTTATGTGCTTGGTCGACAAATTTCTGACAATATAATTATTATGCAAGAGGTTATGCATTTTATGAGATGAAAGTCGGGTAAGAAGGGTGTTATGGTTCTTAAATTAGACTTGGAGAAAGCTTATGACCGAATTAGTTGGGAGTTTCTGCGTGATACACTGGTTCGTTTGGGTTTGCCTGCTCAATGGATCAGTTTGATTATGGCTTGTGAGTCTTCTTTGCGGATGGCTGTTCTTTGGAATGGGGAACCAAATTTGGAGTGTCATCCTTCTCGGTGACTTAGTCAAGGTGATCCGTCGTCCCCCTACCTCTTTGTTTTGTGCATTGAAAGGTTGAGTCATATGATAAATGATGCTATCAGAGCTAAGGAGTGGAGGTCGATTTCTGTTTTAAGGGGCGACCCACCACTATCCCATATATTTTTTGCAGATGATATTATCATGATGTCTGAAGCTTCTATCATACATGCCCATGTTATTAAACGTATTTTGGACGAGTTATGTGCTGCTTCTAATCAGCGGGTAAGCCTTCCAAAATCTTGTGCGCTTTTTTCGAATAATGTTGCTAATAGGATTGGGGGCACAATCAGTTCGACACTACATTTCTCGAGCACCACTAACCTGGGGAAATACTTGGGTGTTCAACTTATTCATGAACGTGTTAATAAGGATGTTTTCAGCATGTTGTTGATAGAGTGTAGGCTCGCTTGAGTGGGTGGAAGGCACGCTGCTTATCTATTGCAGGGCAGACTACCTTAATTAAGTCTGTTACCTCCTCGATGTCGGCCTACGCCATGCAAACTGCTCTCTTATCGATGAGCGTGTGCCAGATCCTTCATAGAATGAACAGACAATTTCTATGGGGAGGCTCTACGGACCAACAGAAGATTCCCAGGGTTTGTTGGGTCATGGTTTGTCGACTTAAAAGTAGAGGAGGTTTGGGCATTCGCCATTCCCGCGAGTTCTGTTGAAACACCTTTCCAACATGATTTTGATTTGACAAAATTATTTAAGTTAATCCATGATTAAGACAATTAAATTTAAGTGCTTTAATTTAATTGTACTAATGCGTTTGTTCAATGTTGAGTACAAAAATATTTAAGAACATGAATCAAAATAAGACAGAACGTAGTCAGCATGATAACATAGCATGGGCTGAGTAAAGAATGACTCAGTACGAAAGAAGGAAAGTCTTCTTCAGGACCGAAGCTTACAGAACGAAGCTAACCGTAGAAGCTGAGTGAAAAGCAACTCAACATAAAAGAAGAAAAGTCTTCTTTGGAACTATATCTTGCAGAAAGAAGCTGGCCGTGGAAGCTGAGTGAAAGGCAACTCAGTATCGGAATTGGCGACAATCAAAGACAACGACTATCAAAGTCATGCTGAATGATCTTAAGGACAGCACCAATGATCCGTTTGCTAAAAGACAAGATCCGACAACTGTCTGCACCAATAATAGAAACCTTGGAATTACGCAAAGAGTTAATTTCGAGATGCATGGGTCAAATGTCCGCTGGCTAAAAGACGAAACCTGCACAAGAAGACAACCCTACGAGAAGAAGACAAGTCTGGCGCCTGCGGAATTCAGACGACAGGATTGGCCTGCAAATCTGAAGCTGACCAGAACATGTCACAAGAAAAAGTCGTTTGAATCCAACGGATAATTCCGGATTCAAATCATTTCAGCTTCAGACCTCAACTATAAAAGGACAAGTACACTTCTTGGATCCTTTGCCGAAATACAAGAGAAAAGGCATACATACAAAAGCACATCAAAACAAGAAAAAGATCGTACACCAAATTTCCATTTCTGTGTAAAAGTTAGAGTGATTTTTGTAATCATCTAAAGTGTTCTTTGTCTGAAAAAGAACAATTCTGTATCAATTGTAAAATTGAGAGGGTAGTGCTGAGTACTCGGTTTTAAGTACTCAGCGGTAGAGAAATCTAGGTGTTCGGTTATAGCACTTAGTAGGAGTTGAGTAGACGAATAGAGGACGGTACTCTTGCATATTCAACTGCCTTGTAAACGGTTTGTGCTCTACCTTTAAAGAGCTCAGTATTGGATTTAAAAAGCCTGGAGGGATTCTGGGGACTGGACGTAGGCGGAGAGGCCGAACCAGGATAAGTCGTGCTGAGTAAATTCTAACTCTCTCAATATATATCTGTATGTGTTGCTTGTTATATTTACTCAGTATATAAATTGTTTAAGCTGACACTGAGTAAATCAGAGTGCTGATTTGGAAGCTGACCACAAAAGTGTCATTTCCCAACTCGCAAGTAAAACAGCTCTATTCAGTATCTGACTAAAACTGTCTTACGCCTCACTCGGCCGTGCTGACCAAAGCTGAGTTGTAAAACTCAAAGAATTATATTAAGTCAGCATAATTAAAAAGAAAAAGTTATATTAGTTCCTAACCCCCCCCCCCTTAGAACTAATCACACGAGACCAACAAGTGGTATCAGAGCCTAATAGCTCACTACTCAAAGATATAACTATCTTGAGCTGATTCCGATAAATAGCTGAGAACAACACTCGTTTCCTTCCAGGGAACCAAACAACACAGATACTCCCTGAGGGATTATCAATTAGTCAGCCTCCCATATTCTTTGGATCTAATTATACATTCTGGAAGAATAGGATGAAGAACTTTATTCAAGCCATAAACATGAGTGCATGGCTTGCAATAGTTCAAGGCCCATATGTGCCTTATAAAACTGTTAACGATGAGAAAGTTGTTAAGAGTGAAACTGAGTGGTCAGAGGATGACCTTAAGAAATTACAAAATAACGCTTCAGCTATCAATATGCTTCACTGTGCTCTAGATGCTGCAGAGTACAATAAGATTTCAGGTTACGAGTCAGCACAGGAGATATGGAAGAAGCTGGAGGTGACCTATGAAGGCACGAGCAAAGTCAAGGAATCTAAGGTAAACCAGCACATGAGACTCTACGAGCTGTTCGAGATGAACGAAAACGAAGACATCTCGGAGATGAACTCAAGATTCACAAATATCATAAATGAGCTCAAGAGGCTTGGGAAGAATTTCACCGAAGAGGAACAGGTGAAGAAAATCTTGAGAAGTCTACCCAAGAGCTGGCAAGCTAAGAAAACGGCTGTGGAGGAAGCCCAAGACTTGACCACGTATAAGTATGACGGGCTGATCGGATCTCTGCTGACTCATGAGATCTCTATGAAAAACTTCGAAGCAAAAGAAAAGTCAGAGGATAAGAAACAAAAATCACTTGTCATGAAAGCTGACTCAACCGAAGCTGACTCATCAGACGATGAAGAAATGGCCATGTTCACAAGGAAGATGAAGAAGCTGTTCAGAAAGAATGAAAAGAACAGCAAGAGGTCATTCAGAAGAGGCGATAGGTACAAAGCTGAGTCAAGTGACAAATACAAAAAGGACAGCTCTAAGCCTGTCACATGCTTTGAGTGCCATCAAACTGGGCACATTAAGTCAAGCTGCCCTAACTTAAAGAAAGAAAAGAAGGGAAGAAAAAAGGCAACGGTGGCTACATGGAGTGATAGTGATGAGTCAACTTCATCAGAAGTTGACGTAAATGAAACAGCAAATATATGCTTCATGGCCGATGACGCTGCTGACCAATGCCAATCTGAGCAAGCTGACCCCTCGGATGATACTGACCAAGAGGAACACTCCAATGAGGTAACATCTTTACTCTTGCTTAGAAATGAAATGGTCAACGCCCTGAGTGATCTATATACACTAACCAAAAAGTGTAATAAGAAATAGAAGCACTCAGCAGGCGTTGTGACGAGATTGAAGAGGTCAAACTAAGTGACCTTCGATATCTTCTCCAAGACAACTCAACTTTGCATAACAACATGGAAATTATGCACAAGTTTGTCTCGGAAGTCCAATCAGATTCAAAGAAACTGAGAAAGGATGTCACAACCTTACAGAACCAAATAAAAGGTTCAACTAAAAATAAATCCCATACTGAGTACTCAGGTACAGGTCAGCGTAGATAGTTCACTCAGTGTGACTGTTGTGGGAAAAGAGGACACATAGTAGATGTGTGTTGGTATAATAAGCGGACTGTCCAATGTGACTTCTGCGGAAAGAAAGGTCATACCACTAAGGTGTGTTGGCATGCTCAACACAATGGTGCTGACCAAAGACAAAGTCACCCAAAAAGGGTAACTCAGTGTGAATTCTATGGAAAACAAGGCCACACCATAAATGTATGCCGTCACAAGTTAAAATGTGATATTGCACCTATTTATGCTAACCAACGAGGACCCAAAAAGAATTGGGTACCTAAAGATGAATAGTTTAAAATGCAGGTGAGCCTGAGATGCGTGGAGAAATCAAAACTGTGGTATATAGACAGTGTTGAAACACCTTTCCACATGATTTTGATTTGACAAAATTATTTAAGTAAATGATAAAAAAAATATTCTAACACATTAAATTTAAATGCTTTGATTTATTCACACTAATGTGTTTGTTCAATGTTGAGTTTATTGATTTATAAGACATTAAGATAAAAATTCTAAAGGCCCATAAGTGGAAGTCAAGCCCAAGTCAACAGATCAAGACCTCACGGCCCAAGAAGATAAAACGCAGTCGTATCAAGTAAAACGATGACTCAGCATGAAGAAGGATCGAGAAGCCTTCTAACAAAAGCTTCAAGAGGAAGCTGCTGAGTTGAGCGACAATGCAGTCAGGTCAGTGGCAGAACAGAACCAACTTATAGACAAAGTATTTCTACTTTGGGTAAAGTTCAGAAGGCGCAGGAAGTTGTCTGGAAGACTTTGCCAAAAATGTCGAAACATTCTATTTATCTGACGAAAAGCTGCTGAGCACTGCCGTAGACAGAAGATGCAAGAATCTCATTGGCCAACGACACTGAGCACGTCTTGAGTGACAATGACAGGAAGCCGTTTACCTCCAACGGTTATTTCGAAATTCGAAATTACCAGTGCTTGAAGTGTCACTATATAAAGGCCTCTCAATTGCTTCATTCGATGCAGATCTTCAATCAGTCGAAACGCTGACCAAATTTATACTTGAAGTTCTGTGAGAAAAGCAAAGCAAGATCTTACACCAATTTCCAATCATTGTGTAAAAGTCTAGAGTGATTTCAATCATCTAAAGTGTCTTAGCAATTGTTGTTTAGGACAAACACTTTATCATTTCTAGAAGAATAGAAAGGAGAGGCTGAGTACTCGGTTATAGTACTCAGCGGTAGTTATAGGAGTGAGTAGAGGTATAGAGGAAGGTACTCTTGTATACTCAGCTTCTATTGTAAAAGGTTTCGTGCTCTACCTTTAAAGAGCTCAGTAGAGAATTCAAAAAGCTCGGAACGCGTTCCGGGGACTGGACGTAGGCGGAGAGGCCGAACCAGGATATGTCTGCTGAGTAACATATTTCTAACCCTTAAAATCCTTTATATATTGCTTGCTATAAAACTGACTAAGTAACGAACAGACATTGAGTTGAGTGCACTAAGAAGCTGAGTTCAGGAATAGACTCTAAGTGCTATCTCCTGACTCAAGGAAAGAAACAAACTTAGTCACCAGTTGACTAAGCTTGTGTCTTAAAACTACTTAGCGCCGCTGTGTAAACCTTTTCTTAAGAAAAGAAGTCAGCCTTAACGGACAAAATTTTAAATAGTTCCTATCCCCCCCTTGGAACCAACCTTGTCACGTTATAAGGGACCAACAAGTGGTATCAGAGCTTAAAAGCTCACTGAGAAAGATATAACTATCTTGAGCTGATCCCCACAATGGCTGAGAACAGCACTCGTTTCCTCCCAGAAAATCAGACAACTCAGATTTTACCTGAGGGACTGTCCATTACTCGGCCTCCTCTGTTCTTCGGGTCTAACTATACCTTTTGGAAGAACAGAATGAAAAATTTCATTCAGGCAACAAATATGAGTGCATGGCTTTCTATAGTCCAAGGCCCATTTGTTCCTGTTGAAACTATTGATGGCCAAACGGTTGTTAAAGCTGAGACTAAATGGACAGAGGATGATCTCAAGAAGCTACAAAATCATGCTTCGGCTATAAACATGCTTCACTGTGCGTTAGATGCTGCAGAGTACAACAAAATTTCAGGTTGTGAGTCAGCGCAGGAGATCTGGAAGAAACTGGAGGTCACCTACGAAAGAACCAACAAAGTTAAGGAGTCCAAGGTGAACCAGCACATGAGGTTGTACGAGCTGTTTGAAATGAATGATGATGAAGGAATCTCTGAGATGAACTCAAGGTTCACAAACATTATCAACGAGCTCAAAAGACTTGGCAAGATCTTTACTGAGGAAGAGCAAGTCAAGAAGATACTGAGGAGTCTTCCCAAAAGCTGGCAAGCCAAGAAAACTGCTGTTGAGGAAGCTCAAGACTTGACCACCTATAAGTACAATGAACTCATTGGATCTCTGCTGACCCATGAGATTTCAATGAAGAATTTTGAGGTGAAGGAAAAGTCTGAGGACAAGAAGCAAAAGTCTCTTGTCATGAAAGCTGACTCCACTGATTGGAGCTCAACAGACGATGAAGAGATGGCCATGTTCACCAGAAAAATGAAAAGGCTGTTCAGAAAGAATGATAAGTATTCAAAGAAGCCTTACAAGAAGTTTGACAAGTACAAAGCTGAGTCCAGTGACAGCAAGTACAAGAAGGACAGCTCAAAGCCCATCACATGCTTTGAATGTCATCAAACTGGCCATATCAAATCAAGCTGTCCTACCTTGAGGAAGGAAAAGAAGAACAGCAAGAAGGCAATGGTGGCAACCTGGAGTGATAGTGATGAGTCGTCATCATCAGGAGACGATGCCACTGAGTCAGCAAAGATTTGCTTCATGGCAGATGAGCTTGCTGAGCCTTGTGCTTCTGAGCATGATGACCCCTCCGTTGCATCTGACGATAAGGCACACTCAACTAAGGTAATATCACTACCCCTGCTCAGAAATGAAATGATAAATGCCCTGAGTGACCTCTACACACTTATCAAAAAGTGTAACAAGAAGGTTAGAGCACTCAGCAAGCGATGTGATGAGATTGAGGAGGTCAAACTGAGTGTCCTTCGATATCTTCTCGAAGACAACTCAACCTTGCATAGCAACATAGAAATTATGCAAAAGTTTGTCTCTGAGGTCCAATCAGATTCTAAGAAACTGAAAAAGGATGTCACATCTATTCAGAATCAACTCAAGGTTCCGAAGAAAAGAAACATTTCTCTGAACACTCAGTACCGAAGTACTAGTCAGCAGAGATGGAATCCTCAGCGGAATGTCCAATGTGACTTCTGTGGGAAGAAGGGACACACCACAAAGGTGTGCTGGCATGCTCAGCATTGGGGTGCTGACCAGTCAGTGAGATATCCCAAACGGAAGGTCAGCTGTGACTTCTGTGGGAAAAATGGACACACTGACCAAGTGTGTCGTCATAAGATTAAATATGATGCTTTACCTGCTGAGCCTAACAAACAATGACCCAAAAAGACTTGGATACCTAAAAATAACTAGCTATATTGCAGGTAAGCCTGAGGTGTGCTGAGAAGTCAAAGATGTGGTACATTGATAGCGCATGCTCAAGGCATATGACTGGTGATGAAACTCAGTTCATCACATTTGTGCTTAAACGAGGTGGAAGTGTAAGTTTCGGAGAGAACAAAAAGGGTAAGATAGTAGGGTCAGGAACCGTTGGTGGTAATCCTACTATTGAGTCAGTCTCCCTAGTCAGCGGACTCAAATATAACTTACTCAGCGTAGCTCAGCTATGTGATAATGGGAGAAGAGTTATATTTGATGACACTGGATGTAAAATATTCGAGGGTAAAACAAATGAGTTGATTTTAACTGCCTCTCGTATTGATAATGTCTTTATGCTGAATTTAGAAAAGAAATTTTCAAAAACTGTTTGCTTAGTGTCAAAGGAAGAAAATTCCTGGCTATGGCACAGGAGACTTGGTCATGTAAGCATGGACCTCCTGGCCAAATTAGCAAGAAAGCAATTAGTTGAGGGACTGCCAGAACTTAAGTTCGAAAAAGATCAATTATGTCACGCTTGTCAAGCTGGAAAACAAACCAAACAATCTTTTCATAGTAAAAACATTGTCTCAACTAAGCGTCCATTAGAGTTGCTACACTTGGATCTCTTCGGTCCAGTCCCGCCGCTGAGCTTGGGTGGTAGAAGATTTTCCTTGGTCATTGTAGATGACTTTTCTCGGTACACTTGGATCATCTTACTGAGTAGCAAGGATGAAACCTTTGAGACGTTTTCAACCTTAGTAAGAAAACTTGAAAATGATAAAGACCTTAAGTTAGCTCACATCCGAAGTGATAATGGTGGAGAATTCAAGAACCAACAGTTTGTTGAATTCTGTGAAGCCAACAGCATTGACCATAATTTCTCTGCTCCTAGAACGCCTCAACAGAATGGGGTTGTTGAAAGGAAAAACAGAACCTTGGTTGACATAACCAGGACAATGTTGAGTGAGCATAGGCTTCCAAAGTACTTTTGGGGAGAAGCTGTCAACACAACGTGTTACATACTTAATAGGGCTCTAGTTAGACCCCTATTAAAGAAGACCCCCTACGAACTTTGGAAAGGACGAAAGCCCAACATTGGATACTTTCGTGCCTTCGGCTGTAAATGTTTTATTCTAAATACTAAAGACAGCCTAGCTAAGTTTGATTCAAAAGCTGATGAAGCTATCTTTTTAGGCTACTCAACAAACAGCAAAGCATACAGAGTTTTCAATAAACGAACTCAGGTCTTAGAAGAGTCAGTACACGTTGAGTTCGATGAAACTAACCCTGCAGGAAAAGACAAGCAGCTGACTGAGGATGATCCATACTCAGCACCCGCTGACCAAGAAACAGCCGCTGAGTCACTACCTCAAGGGCTGACCAAAGGTAAAAGTGAAACTCAAATTGTTTTCACTAACCAATCTACACCTGCAGAGATTATTGAAACACAACCAGCTCAAGACATCACTCTACCAAAAGAGATCAGAATACCAAGAGGACACTCAGAGAGTGCCATTCTTGATACTGCTGAAAACATGCTGATGACAAGAAATCAACTCAAGAGATACCTCAGCAACGTAGCATTCGTCTCAGTTCAGGAACCAAAGAACTTCGCTGAAGCTGAGTACGATGAGTTCTGGATGAATGCAATGCAAGAAGAACTTGATCAGTTCAGAAGAAATGAAGTATGGGACTTAGTGCCAAAACCAAGAAGCCAGAAGACCATAGGAACAAGATGGGTCTTCCGCAACAAGCTGGATGAACAAGGGAACGTGGTCAGGAACAAAGCAAGACTTGTAGCTCAGGGCTACAGTCAGCAAGAAGGTATTGACTACGGTGAGACCTTCGCCCCAGTGGAAAGGCTAGAGGCTATAAGAATTTTATGTGCGTATGCAAGTTATATGAACTTTAAATTATTTCAAATGGATGTTAAGAGTGCATTCCTTAATGGAGTTATAAACGAGGAAGTCTATGTTAATCAGCCTCCAGGGTTTGAGGATCCTAAGTTCCCAAACCACGTTTATAAGCTCAAAAAGGCTCTGCATGTTCTCAAGCAAGCACCACGTGCTTGGTATGAGAGGCTGACCAGTTTTCTGCTGACTAGAAATTATGTCAGAGGTAAATCTGATACAACCTTATTCATTAAGAGGAAGGGTAAAGATACCCTACTGGCTCAGATATATGTTGATGACATTATTTTTGGTGCCACTAACGAGTCAATGTGCAAGGAATTTAGTAAGCAGATGTAGACTGAGTTTGAAATGTCAATGATGGGAGAACTCAACTTCTTCCTTGGACTTCAAATCAAACAAGGGAAAAATGGCATCTTCATCAGTCAAACTAAGTATGCTAAGGAGATATTGAAGAAGTATGAACTTGAGAACTGCAAGTCAATATCAACCCCTATGGGCACTGACACTGTCCTCTGCGCTGATGAAAATGGTAAGTCAGTAGACAGCAGATTGTACCGAGGTATGATTGGCTCTCTACTCTACTTAACTACTAGTAGGCCGGACATTCAGTTCTCAGTATGTTACTGTGCTAGATATCAATCTAACCCTAAGGAATCTCATTACATAGCTGTAAAAAGAATCCTTAGATATTTGCAAGGCTCAGTGAATGCAGGTTTATGGTATCCCAATACTCATGACTTCACACTCATTGGATACACTGACGCTAACTACGGCCGATACAAACTTGAACGAAAAAGCACCTCAGGAGGATGTCACTTCCTTGGAAGCTGTCTTGTGTCCTGGTTCAGTAAGAAGCAGGCGTCAGTAGCCTTGTCAACCACTGAAGCTGAGTACATTGCTGCCGGAAGCTGTGTTGCTCAAGTCCTCTGGATTAAGCAACAGCTAGAAGATTATGGTGTTCAGACTAAGACAATTGAAGTCAAATGTGACAACAAGAGTGCCATTGACCTATCAAAGAACCCAATCCAGCACAGCAGGATGAAGCACGTCAGCATAAGACATCACTTCATCAGAGATCATGTACTCAAGGGAGAGATTAAGCTGACCTATGTCCTAACGGATGAGCAGCTTGCTGATATCTTCACAAAGCCACTGGCTCGTGAGCAATTCAACATACTTAGAGAAGCCATTGGTATGTTTAATCCTCTTCAATAAATTCTAAGTATAATATGTGATATATGCATACTGAGTTGACTACCATGCTGAGTGATTTATGCTAAATCTATGTCTATTACATACTGAGTAGATATACACGCTGAGTGATTATCTCAAGTTGAGTTACTAAGCACACAAATAATTCTTTTGCGTTGAACTAATTACTCAGAACCTTAAACGTTTGGAATCCTTAACACTGAGTAAAGATCCGTTGCAAAATTTAATGCAAAACACGCAAGTTAAATAGCCACCTAGGATGACATAAGCGCAATAATTAGAAAATACATGCGCCGAATGTGTCATAAATGCTAGAATCTTTGTCGATTGAGTATCTCGAGGTCAAACGGCCACCTCAACGCTTCAGATCAACTCGACATCTCTATAAATAGTGGATGATTTACCACTCTTACCTCTTTACGCTTAGAAATTTCTGGTATTCAAATCCTTTTCTCTCCAAAATTCCCAAACTTCTCAAACTTCTCTAAGAATCATGACAAAAGATTCTCAGAATGTCTCCAGTGCAGGTTACGCCGATAATCGCTCCGATGAAAACCCTCCTGCTCAGCAGGAACATAGAGAGACTCACACCAAGTCTCAAGAACCTGGTTAGGGTGACCATTCTAAGGTCACTACCCCAAGGAAGAAAACCCCGGTTGACCAAGCTGCCTCTTCAAGAGGGAAACAACAGAAGGACAAGGGTAAGAAACCCATAGAGAGAACCTACTCACTGGTATACGAGAGTGTTAGGGGGTATAAGGTTGACCACTCTCGCTGGTTTTCGAAGGGATTTGTGGAGGCTGAGTAACCCTTCTGTGAGTGGATCTCAAAGAACGGCTGGACCGAGCTATTCTCAGTCCGAGAAGCCACCTATCCTGAGTTAGTGAAGGAATTCTACGCTAACCTAAGAGCCGCTGATGATAACCGGGACTACATCAACCATGCTTACCTTGCCTCACTGCTCAAGCTGAAAAATGAAGGAGTTCAACTCAGAAAATCAGGTGACCAAGACAAAATTGAGTATCCCGTTGAGTTCTGCAAACCCGCTGATCACGTAGGAGAGATATCCAGCACTTTCATGGGTCAGAATCAGAAGATGGCCCACTACATACTGACCAACTTCCTTTTCCCCAAGATCAACTGCACCAGCTCAGCAACGAACTTCGAACAATGCTTCATTTATCATATGCTGAACTACCAGCCGATCAATATACCAGTCTTTATTATTGGTGGTTTTCAACGGAGCACTGGAACCCTTAGGTTAGGCTCCATTATTACCAGAATCATCAAAGATCACAAGGTGAGTTTGGTTGACGAAATCCACACCTGGGGAATAGAAATTACTGCAGCTGCACTGTTCGGCTTGGTCTACGACTAACCGATTATCCCTAAGAAAGGAAAAGGGGTCGCTGTTCAGGAAACCAAAGGGATGCAGACCCGAAAAGGAAAGAAGGAAACAAGAGCTCAAGCTGACAAACAGGACAGGAAGAGAAAAGCTGTTCAGACCTCTTCAAAAGACGTTGCTTCTCCACCAAAGAAGGTTCAGTTTGTGTCCAGAGGAACAAAGCCTCAAGTTGCACAAGGTCAAGCTGAGCCTAAGTCAGCAGAAAACCTCAAAAGGCAAGCTGAGCCCGATGAAGAATGAGAAAAAGAGGACACTGATGAGCAACCACTTAGAAAGAAGAAGAAAATCTCTTATGAGTTAAGTCCCATCAATGCACCTCCCACTGACTTCATCATTCATGCTGACTCACACTTTGCATGAAGTCTTGGCATTGACATTGAGCACCCACAGGGTGAACAAGATGAAGAAGAACTGGGTGGTCAGTTTGATAATGAGGAAACAGTGGATGATGAGCAACATGAGCCATCAGATGTTGAACAATATGAAACAACCTACACTGAGCATGTTGAAGAAGAGGAAGCTGAGCCAACAGCAAAGGATCATACTGATTAAGGGGCACCTTCACCCACTGACTCAATTGAGTCCATTCCTGCTGACCCCTCTCCTCAAAAGACTAAGAAATTAAGGAGACTTAAGAAGAAGGCACATAGATCCCCCATCATTGACCTTATGGGTGACTCACCTCTGCGGGATCCAATCACTGACCTATCAGATATGCAATTTAAGTTCTTCTCGAATCCCATCGAGTCTCCACCAGAGCAACAGGAAAAGCAAGCCTCTGTTTCTAATCCTAAGGAACATACCGACTCAACTGCTCCTCTGAACTAAGATGATCCCGAGCAAGTGCTCGAAGTTCCTGCTCCTCAACATGTTGAGCTAGCTAAGGAAATACCTGCTTAGGTCAATGCTGAAACACCTCAACCTCCTGAAACCAGTCAGCTTCAGCTTGACTCTGAGCAAGTCGATATTTCTGCCGATCATCCTCTCCCACAAACACAAGTGCAGAATATCATCCATTCAGCTCCTGCTGGAAATAACCACTCAAGACCAGCCACTGATCATGCTGGCACTTCCAATATTGAGCAGAACCAAACACCTCCACAATCCGGTTCTACTCGTATTCCGGCAACTGAGCCAATTAATTATGGATCCTACTCTTATTTGAATGCCTCTGAGTCTGGTCGAAGAATCATTGACTCAGCTCAAGCTCTACTCCAGGACCTCCATCAAAAAAATACCGATGCCGCTGGGTCAGTTCCTGTTGAGCCAACTCAGCTTTCGTCTATCACTCAGCTTCTCACAGAAATCAAAGGTCTTAAGGATCTTCTGAGTGTCATGACTTCACTTCAGTCTCAACAGCCCAGACAGGAATCAATAACAAAGCTGGCCGAACTCCAGCTGACCATGGTCAATCACATGAACTCTCTACAGGGTCAACTTCATCAACTGTCAGCTGCGAACACAATGTATGCAACTTCTGCTGAAGTTCATCAACTCTTTAACCAGCTTCACACTGAGCAAGCCAGAATAAATGAGCAACTCTCTTCCTCCTCCTAATGCTCCATTGAGCAAATTAGTGAGGCTGTTCGTCTACTCAACTTGAGTAAGGAAGAGATGGAAACTAACCAACTCAAGACGAATGAAATCCTGAAGTACTCTCGAGTTACTTTCAACCATGTGCGCCACTCAAATGCTCAACGTCAATATTTTGACTCAGCCTTGCTAAAGATGTTTCATCAAGCCTTTGCCGTGCTGACTGACAGTATAACCTAGGTTGGAAAGTCTCAAGCATACATCCTGAGTATGCTCAGTGCCTCGGATATCAGGATTCCACGTTCTGTCTTGGATGAGGGTGTTCCTGTTTTTGATGGCATTAATGAAAGCACTCGAAGGCTTAAGGCATTCTCTAACTGCTTAACTCGTGCTGCCATTGACGACACCTTCATTGCTCCTCCTGCCGATGGTGGCAAAATGGGGGAGAAAGAACAAGCTCAAAGAACTCAACAATCAGGAGAAGCATCAGGAAGTCAGCAGAAATCCAAGGGAAAGGGAAAAGCTAAAGAGCATGAAGCCCAACTCAACTACAAGAAAAAATAGCTTGGCTAGGATTGCTAGACTTAGATTTTAAAAACTTGTAGTCTTTCCCTTATGAATTTTGTTGTGCTGACCCTGAATACAAAACTATGCATGCATCTACCTTTTTCAAAATTGACTAATCTTATGTGATGCTTACTTATGTTTTGTGACAAACTCTAACGCATCTTCATTAAATCAACTGTGTTAATTGTCTACATTGCTTTATGATTGTATGTTGTGTTGATCTATAAGTTGACCTCTTTTATATGTCTTCTTAAACACATTGAACAAAGATATACTCAGCGCTCTCTGATATCTAAATCTTCCGCATAAACTGAGTTAAAAAGAATATATTCCATGAGCTGACCTATTTCTGAAAACTGACCTTAGACTTACTTGATTAAACCTTGAAATGCTTAAAGTAAAACTAAGTCAGTAGCTCAACCCTTACGGGGGAGTATCTTGAGTAATATAAGGTCAACTATCATGGGGGAGCTCAACACTAAGTTATTCACTGAATATTTTTGCCAACATCAAAATGGGGGAGTTTGTTGAAACACCTTTCCACATGATTTTGATTTGACAAAATTATTTAAGTAAATGATAAAAAAATATTCTAACACATTAAATTTAAATGCTTTGATTTATTCACACTAATGTGTTTGTTCAATGTTGAGTTTATTGATTTATAAGACATTAAGATAAAAAGTCTAAAGGCCCATAAGTGGAAGTCAAGCCCAAGTCAACAGATCAAGACCTCACGGCCCAAGAAGATAAAACGCAGTCGTATCAAGTAAAACGACGACTCAGCATGAAGAAGGATCGAGAAGCCTTCTAACAAAAGCTTCAAGAGGAAGCTGCTGAGTTGAGCGACAATGCAGTCAGGTCAGTGGCAGAACAGAACCAACTTATAGACAAAGTATTTCTACTTTGGGTAAAGTTCAGAAGGCGCAGGAAGCTGTCTGGAAGACTTTGCCGAAAATGTCGAAACATTCTATTTATCTGACGAAAAGCTGCTAAGCACTGCCGTAGACAGAAGATTCAAGAATCTCATTGGCCAACGACACTGAGCACGTCTTGAGTGACAACGACAGGAAGCCGTTTGCCTCCAACGGTTATTTCGAAATTCGAAATTACCAGTGCTTGAAGTGTCACTATATAAAGGCCTCTCAATTGCTTCATTCGATGCAGATCTTCAATCAGTCGAAACGCTGACCAAATTCATACTTGAAGTTCTGTGAGAAAAGCAAAGCAAGATCTTACACCAATTTCCAATCATTTTGTAAAAGTCTAGAGTGATTTCAATCATCTAAAGTGTCTTAGCAATTGTTGTTTAGGGCAAACACTTTATCATTTCTAGAAGAATAGAAAGGAGAGGCTGAGTACTCGGTTATAGTACTCAACGGTAGTTATAGGAGTGAGTAGAGGTATAGAGGAAGGTACTCTTATATACTTAGCTTCTATTGTAAAAGGTTTCGTGCTCTACCTTTAAAGAGCTCAGTAGAGAATTCAAAAAGCTCGGAACGTGTTCCGGGGACTGGACGTAGATGGAGAGGCCGAACCAGGATATGTCTGCTGAGTAACATATTTCTAACCCTTAAAATCCTTTATATATTGATTGCTATAAAACTGACTAAGTAACGAACAGACACTGAGTTGAGTGCACTAAGAAGCTGAGTTCAGGAATAGACTCTAAGTGCTATCTCCTGACTTAAGGAAAGAAACAGACTTAGTCACCAGTTGACTAAGCTTGTGTCTTAAAACTACTTAGCGCCGATGTGTAAACCTTTTCTTAAGAAAAGAAGTCAGCCGTAACGGACAAAATTTTAAATAGTTCCTATCCCCCCCTTGGAACTAACCTTGTCACGTTATAAGGGACCAACAAACAGCGCATGCTCGAGGCACATGACTGGTGATGAAACTCAGTTCATCACACTTGAGCTTAAACGAGGTGGAAACGTGAGCTTTGGAGACAATAAAAAGGGTAAGATAGTCGGTTCAGGTACTATCGGAGGTAACCCTACTATTGAGTCAGTCTCCTTAGTTAAAGGTCTCAAATATAACCTACTGAGCGTAGCTCAGCTGTGTGACAGTGGTAGACAGGTTATATTTAATGCTACTCAGTGTCGGATACTCGAGGGAAAAACAAACAAACTGATTTTAACTGCCCCTCGTGTTGACAATGTATATATGTTGAGTTTAGAAAAACAGTTTTCCAAAAATATATGCTTAGTATCTAAAGAGGACAACACCTGGCTATGGCATAGGAGACTTGGTCATGTAAGGATGGACCTCCTTGCCAAATTAGCTAGAAAGCAACTAGTTGAGGGATTGCCCAAATTAAAATTTGAAAAAGATCAATTATTTAATGCTTGTCAGCAAGGTAAACAAACGAAAAAGTCTTTTCAAAGTAAAAACATTATCTCAACCAAGAGACCATTGGAATTACTACATTTGGACCTTTTCGGACCTGTCCATCCACTCAGCTCGGGCGGTAAGAAATTTTCCTTAGTCATTGTAGACGATTTCTCTCGGTATACTTGGATCATCTTGCTGAGTAGCAAGGATGAAACATTTGAGATGTTCACAACATTGATTAAAAAGCTTGAAAATGACAAAGACCTAAAAGTAGCTCATATTAGAAGTGATAATGGCGAAGAATTCAAAAACCAACAGTTTGATGAATTCTGTGAAGTCAGTGTCATTGACCATAACTTTTCTGCTCCTAGGACGCCTCAACAAAATGGGGTTGTTGAAAGGAAGAACAGAACAATAGTTGAAATTGCTAGGACAATGCTGAGTGAAAATAGGCTTCCAAAGTACTTATGGGGTGAGGCTGTCCACACAGCATGTTATATATTGAATAGGGCTTTAGTTAGACCTATACTCAAGAAAACCCCATATGAACTTTGGAAAGGACGGAAGCCCAATATTGGCTACTTTCGTGCCTTTGGGTGTAAATGTTTTATACTCAATACAAAAGATAATCTTGCTAAATTTGATGCTAAAGCTGACGAAGCGATCTTTTTAGGGTACTCAACTAATAGTAAAGCATATAGGGTGTATAATAAACAAACTCAAGTTGTAGAAGAGTTTGTCCATATCAAGTTCGATGAAACTGACCCTGCAGGAAAGACAACTCAGTCTGCCGAAGATGAACCAAGCTCAGCTTCCGCTGACCAAAATGGAGCCGCTGAGTCATCAGTACAAGGACTGACCAAAGGTAAACACGAAACATAAATTACCTTTGCTGACCAATCTACTCCTGCAGATACTGTAGAAACACCTATTCCAGACAACTCAACATTACCTAAAGAAATCAAAATTCCAAGAGGACATTCGGAGAAGTCCATTTTTGATGTTGCTGACAACAAGCTGATGATAAGAGATCAGCTTAGAAAGTATCTCAGCAATGTTGCATTCGTCTCAGTTCATGAGCCAAAGAGTTTTGCTGATGCTGAGCACGACGAACACTGGATCAATGCTATGCAAGAGGAGCTTGATCAGTTCAAAAGAAATGAGGTATGGGATTTAGTACCAAAACCTAGGAACCAAAAGACCATAGGAACTAAGTGGGTCTTTAGGAATAAACTAGATGAGCAAGGCAACGTAGTCAGAAACAAAGCCCGGCTTGTAGCCCAAGGCTATAGTCAGCAAGAGGGCATTGATTATGGTGAGACCTTTGCACCCGTAGCTAGGTTAGAGGCTATACGTATTTTATGTGCTTATGCTAGTTACATGAATTTCAAACTATATCAAATGGATGTCAAAAGTGCTTTTCTTAATGGATTTATAAACGAAGAGGTATATGTTAGTCAGCCTCCTGGGTTTGAAGATCCAAAGTTTCCAAACCACGTTTATAAACTCAAGAAGGCCTTGTACGGCCTGAAACAAGCACCTCGTGCTTGGTATGAGAGGTTGACCAATTTCCTGCTGACCAGGAACTATGTCAGAGGCAAAGCTGACACAACCTTATTCATTAAGAAAAAGGGTAAAAATACCCTGCTGGCACAAATTTACGTAGATGATATAATATTTGGTGCTACTGACGAATCTATGTGCAAAGAATTTAGCAAACAGATGCAAACTGAGTTCGAAATGTCTATGATGGGCGAACTCAACTTCTTCCTTGGACTTCAAATCAAGCAAGGGAAGAACGGTATCTTCATTAGTCAGTCTAAGTACGCCAAAGAAATGCTAAAGAAGTTCGATATGGAAGATTGTAAGCCTATATCAACCCTAATGGTACTGATACTGTCCTGTGCACGGATGAGAAAAGTAAGTCAGTAGACAGTAAGTTATATCGAGGTATGATTGGCTCTCTACTCTATCTTACTGCTAGTAGACCTGATATTCAGTACTCAGTATGCTATTGCACTAGATACCAAGCTGACCCCAGAGAATCACACCTTATAGCTGTGAAAAGAACTTTTAGATATTTGCAGAGCTCAGTTAATGCAGGTTTGTGGTATCCAAACTCAAATGACTTCACACTCATTGGATACACTGATGCTGACTATGGACGGGACAAGCTAGAGCGTAAGAGCACTTCTGGAGGATGTCACTTCTTTGGAAGCTGTCTATTGTCTTGGTTCAGCAAAAAGCAGTCATCAGTTGCCCTGTCTACAACTGAAGCTGAGTACATTGCTGCTGGAAGCTGTGTGGCCCAAGTCTTATGGATTAAGCAACAGCTTGAGGATTACGGAGTTAAAACTAAAACAATTGAAGTCAAATGCGATAACAAAAGCGCTATTGACCTATCTAAGAATCCAATCCAACACAGCAGGATAAAGCATGTCAGCATAAGGCATCACTTCATCAGAGATCATGTACTCAAAGGTGAGATCAAGCTGACCTACGTACCAACAGATGAACAGCTTGCGGATATCTTCACTAAGCCTTTGGCTCGTGAGCAATTCATCATACTCAGGGAAGCAATTGGTATGTGTAATCCCATTCAATAAATTCTTGATCAATATTGAGTGATTATATTATATGCCGAGTAGTTATTGCATGCTAAGTAACGTACTCAAACTGAGGTAAACTGAATAACATAGAATCACCATATGCTGACTAGACATACATGCTGAGTGATTACTACAGGCTGAGTTACTTCTGTATGAAAATCTCTTTTACGTAAAACTGAGCACTCAGTATCTCAAACGTTTAGAATTCTAAATACTGAGTAAAATCCATTTAACACTAAATGCTAGTACACGCACCATAAATAGCCACCTAGGATGACGTAAGAGCAATAATTAGAAAACAACTGCGCCGAACGTGTCATAAATGCCAGATTATTGTCGTTTGATCATCTCGAGGTAAAACGACTACTTCAACGTTCCAGATCAACTCCACCCTCTATAAATAATGGACAAATTCCAACTCACATCTCTTTACACTTCGAAATTTCTGGCAAATTGATTTCTATCTTAATCCCTAATTTTCAAATACTCTCAAAGAATCCCTAAAAATCATGTCGGATTCCCAAAATATCTCCGGAGCTGATTATAACGGAAATCACTCCGATGAAAACCCTCCATCTCCTGCTCAGCAGGAATACGTCGAGACTCCTAACAAGTCTCAAGGACAAGGTCAGCATGACCAAACTCCGAGCAAGAGCCCCCAAGCTGACCTCGCAACCTCTTCGAAAAAGAAGAAGAAGAAGAAAGATAAGCAACCCGAGGAAAAGGAATTTCTTATGGTCTACGACAATGTCAAGAACTGTGAGGTACTTCGTTGCCGGTGGTTCTCCCCGAGTTTTGTAACCGCTGAAAAGCCATTCTGTGAATGGATCTCCAAGAATGGGTGGTCAGAATTATTCTCTCTCTCCGGTAAAGCTTACCCACGATTAGTAAGGGAATTCTATTCAAATCTGAAGGTGGATAAGGACAATGCTGACCATCTAGTCACAAAGGTCGCAGGCAAGGACATCACGGTAACTCCATCATACCTTACAACTTTACTAAAACTGCCCAACAAGGGTAAAGAATTTAGAACCACAAACGTCAAACTTGACTACCCAGTTGAATTCTGTAAACCAGCACGTGTATAGGTCAAAATCAAAAGATGGCTCATTACATCTTGACCAACTTTATCTTTCCTAAAATAAACTCAGCCTCATCTGCCTCCAACTTCGAGCAGAATTTTATCTGGCACATGCTGACCTACCAACCACTCAATATGCCCGTCTTTCTTGTCGGTGCATTCCAACGAAGTATTGGGAAACTCAGGTTGGGCTCCCTCATCACAAGAATTCTTGAAGACTATCAGGTGAGTACGGTCGGTGAAACTGAGTCATGAGGAACTGAGATTACGGCGACCCTGCTGTTCGGGTTAGCATACAACCAACCTCTTAAGTCTAAGAAAGGAAAGAGGGTTATGGAAGAAAATGAGGAAGAGGTTGATGCTGAAAAAGGCGCATAAGTTGTGCTGACTAAGAAGGGAAAGGAGGTTGTGGAGCTACCTCGTACTGACCGCACCAGACAAGACAAAAAGCGGAAAGCTGACCAAGCCGCTAAAGACATCAATATTGCTCCAAAGAAAATTCGTTGTGTCAAGCGAACAGAAAGCCGCTGCTGAGCAAGCTAAGTCGGCAGAGAAAAGGCCAGTTGAGCCTGAGGAAGTCAAAAGTGAGGAAATTCCAGAAACACCTCTGAGGAAGAAGAAGAGATCTTCTAGTCTGAGTCCAATTGATGCTGCCCTTCTTGGTTTTGTCATCTCCGACGATTCCCATTACGTGAGAAGCCAAGAGATTGACCTTGAGAAAACCCCTTCTGATCAGGAAAATGAATTGGGAGATTTTGGAGGACAGTTTGAAGCTGAGCGAATAGCCAATGTTAATGATGAGCAAGATAAGGGTGCTACTGAGCGCACTGAGTTAGTTGATGCTGAGCCAACTAAACTACAAGCTGACCAAACAGAAAGAGTTCAAGCTGAGAGAAGCCTTAATGCTGACCTAGAGCTCAGTTCTTCATCTAAGTCTCTTGACTCAATTGCCGTTGATCCCTCACCTCAAACCAAAATGGTCAGTTTTGAAAAGCGCTTTAAACGCAAAGCGTACAAGTCCAAATCCCTAGATCTATTGGCCGATTCTCCCCTTAGAGAACCAATTACTGACCTAACTTAACTTCAATACGAATTCTTCTCCTCTGTCATAGAGCCAACTCCGGATCAGTTCACACAAAAGCAAGCCTCTGTTACTCATACTGAGGAACAAGCCGATACTCCGAAAAATCCAATTTCTGCTGAGCAAGAGCTCGAAGTTCAAGCTGCTCAAGAAGGTGAGCAAGCAAAGGAAAATCCTGTCCATGTAAATTCTGAAGTAACTCCATCTGCACCAACTCAACTTCAGAATGATACTGTGCAGGTCAACATTTCTGCCGATCCACCTCTTCCTAACCCACTTTCGCAGAATGTTGAACAGTCAGTTCCTGGTGCTGACTTAAACAAAAGTCCAGCTGTTGATCATGCTGGCCCATCTGGCACTGGAAAGCAACCTACTCAAATACCGGCAACTGAGCGAACTCCTGAGGCAACTTATGCCTACCTAAATGCTACTGAGTCCAGGCGTCGAATTATTAACTCAGCTCAATCCATTCTTCAGGATTTGACTCCCTCTCATGCCGATGCTGCTGGGTTCGTTAATGTCGAGTCAACACAACTTTCTTCAGTCACTCAGCTCCTGAATGAGATCAAGGGTCTCAAAGACCTTGTGAGTGTCATGACAACTGTTCAATCTCAACAACCCAAGCAAGACTCCATTGTGAAGCTGGCTGAACTGCAGTTAATGATAGTGAATCACATGGATTCCCTCCAAGGCCAAATAAATGCTCTTTCTGCAGTCAACATGGGATATTCTACCTCTGCTGAGGTTGACCATCACTTCACCAAGCTACACTCTGAGCTGACCGACACTCGTGCTCTCATTTCCTCCTCTTCCCAGTGTTCGATCGAGCAAATTAGTGAAGCTATCCATCTACTCAACTTGAGTAAGGAAGAGATGGATACTGAATTGGTGAAAACGAATGAAATCTTGCAATACTCCCAAGCCACCTTCAAAAATGTGCGCCACACGAATGCTCAACGTCAGTTCTATGATTTGGCCCTGCTCAAAATGTATCATCAAGCTTATGATAGGCTAATTGACACGCTGACCTGGATTGGGAAGTCACAAGAATATATTCTGAGTATGTTTAGTGCATCCATCCGAGTCCCTGGATCAGTTATAGACGATGGCGTTCCTATTTTCGACGGTCTCCGGGAGAGCATAAAACAGCTTAAAGCGTACTCGGTGAGATTGACTCGTGCTGCTCTCAACGACACTTTCATTCCTCCTCCACCTGATGATGGCAAAACGGGGGAGAACGAACTAGCTGATGGAACTCAGCACAAAACAGGAGAAGCATCTGGTAGTCAGCAGCAACAAAGAAATGCCAAGGGAAAAGGCAAAATTAATACTGCCCACCAAGCCCAAGTCAACATGAAGAAATAGATTAGATAATCTTAGAATTTGACTTGTAGTACTTGTCTGGTATTTTCTATCTTTTTGTATGCTGACTAACCATCTATCTTAAAAGCATCTTTTATTTCAAACTGACTTATCTACTTGTGATGCTTAATTGATGTGCTATATGCTAAACTGTCTTAATTGAACAAACAATGAAAAGGAACATGCATAAACTCTCAACACACATTTACTCTGATACATGAATACACTTTGCTCTGATACATAAATTCATAGATATAATCTCTCTAATACCTAAAACTGACCATGTATCAAACTGAGTAAATACATGTTCCAACATATTGACCTCTTCTGAAAGCTGACCTAGGCTCATCTGAATTAGATCTTAGAAGGTCTAGAATTGAACTTAGTCAGTACAAGCATGTTTTAACGTTTCTCAATTAAATCTTGAAAGGTTTAGAGTTAAGTTAAAATAATGGATGCAACTTTTACGGGGGAGTAATTTCAGAAGAACGAAAGACAATTCAATCATGGGGAATTTCAAAACTGAGTTCCATAACTAAATATGTTGCCAACATCAAAATGGGGGAGTTTGTTGAAATACCTTTCCAACATGATTTTGATTTGACAAAATTATTTAAGTTAATCCATGATTAAGACAATTAAATTTAAGTGCTTTAATTTAATTGTACTAATGCGTTTGTTTAATGTTGAGTACAAAAATATTTAAGAACAGGAATCAAAATAAGACAGAACTTAGTCAGCATGATAACATAGCATGGGCTGAGTAAAGAATGACTCAGTTCGAAAGAAGGAAAGTCTTCTTCAGGACCGAAGCTTACAGAACGAAGCTGACCGTAGAAGCTGAGTGAAAAGCAACTCAGCATAAAAGAAGAAAAGTCTTCTTTGGAACTATATCTTGCAGAACGAAGCTGACCGTGGAAGCTGAGTGAAAGGCAACTCAGTATCGGAATTGGCGACAATCAAAGACAACGGCTATCAAAGTCATGCTGAATGATTTTAAGGACAGCACCAATGATCCGTTTGCTAAAAGACAAGATTCGACAACTGTCTGCACCAATAATAGAAACCTTGGAATTATGCAAAGAGTTAATTGCGAGATGCATGGGTCAAATGTCCGCTGGCTAAAAGACGAAACCTGCACAAGAAGACAAACCTGTGAGAAGAAGACAAGCCTGGCGCCTGCGGAATTCAGACGACAGGATTGGCATGCAAATCTGAAGCTGACCAGAACATGTCGCAAGAAAAATCCGTTTGAATCCAATGGATAATTCCGGATTCAAATCATTTATGCTTCAGACCTCAACTATAAAAGGACAAGTACACTTCTTGGATCCTTTGCCGAAATACAAGAGAAAAAGCATACATACAAAAGCACATCAAAACAAGAAAAAGATCTTACACCAAATTTCCATTTCTGTGTAAAAGCTAGAGTGATTTTTGTAATCATTTAAAGTGTTCTTTGTCTGAAAAAGAACAATTCTGTATCAATTGTAAAATTGAGAGGGTAGTGCTGAGTACTCGATTTTAAGTACTCAGCGGTAGAGAAATCTAGGTGTTCGGTTATAGCACTTAGTAGGAGTTGAGTAGACGAATAGAGGACGGTACTCTTGCATATTCAACTGCCTTGTAAACGGTTTGTGCTCTACCTTTAAAGAGCTCAGTATTGGATTTAAAAAGCCCGGAGGGATTCTGGGGACTGGACGTAGGTGCAGAGGCCGAACCAGGATAAGTCGTGCTGAGTAAATTCTAACTCTCTCTCAATATATATCTGTATGTGTTGCTTGTTATATTTACTCAGTATATAAATTGTTTAAGCTGACACTGAGTAAATCAGAGTGCTGAGTTGGAAGCTGACCACAAAAGTGTCATTTCCCAACTCGCAAGTAAAACAGCTCTAGTCAGTATCTGACTAAAACTGTCTTACGCCTCACTCGGCCGTGCTGACCAAAGCTGAGTTGTAAAACTCAAAGAATTATATTAAGTCAGCATAATTAAAAAGAAAAAGTTATATTAGTTCCTAACCCCCCCTTGGAACTAATCACACGGGACCAACAAGTTCAACCTTGCGCTTATAGCTAAACTCATTGGCGAGTTTTGTTTGATGATGCATCATGGGGGAGGCGTGAGGGTGTGGCCTGCTTCCGGAGCGGGTCGACATCTAGTTATACTTGGAATTGCATTATGAAATGAGCCTCTTTGCTTTCCCAAGGGCTGGAAAAGCTTGTGTCTAATGGGAATCGTACCCATTTTTGGACTGATAAGTGGGTTAGTGGAGCTCTATTGGAGGAGTTGTGTAGCGTGCCTCTACCTGACTGCGTGCGTGGTGGGTTTGTGGCTGATTATTGGAATTCTAAGGGCAAGTGGGACTGAGATGCAATTAGGCCTTATCTGCCACTCCCGCACATTCTTGAGCTGGCATCTATGGCTATTTTTCTGACTCTAGAGGAGCCTGATTCATGGAGATGGCGGCTAACTACATCGGGGAATTTCTCAATTAAAACAAAGTAATGGTTACTTTGTTAAAAACAAAGTAACCATAGCTTGCACCGATTTCATGTATTCAAATATGTCTTATTCAGAATTATTATTGCCTATATCAAAGTTCAGAACTAAAACCATAAAACTAGAAAATCTCATATGATCCTGGTGAGATAAAACAGATGCTAGCATAGTAGACAAATAAATTATTAGTTTTTATCATCAGCCCTTCAAAATCATATAGATAATCAAGTAAAGCATTCTGTAAATTCAAATTAGTAATATTTCTTCAACCAAACTAAGTATCACTACCTATAACCGGTTAACTCTGTTTTTTTTATTGAAATTAAGAAAACTAAACTGAATTAATGCTACTAAACTGAACTTAATTCTACTGAAACTGAAATAATAATATAGCAATAATTAAAATAAAAAACTTGTAAAAAATAATAATGGTAAGATTGTCACCCTTAACAAAATCGCGACAATTAATCAGTATGAACCTCCAAATCAGTATGAAACTATTAGAACATCTCCAACACTAACTAACTATTTGAGTCTCTAAAATAATATAAAATATTAGTTTAGTCAAATTTAGCTAGCCAAATTTATTTCTTGCTCCAACCATGCTAGCTATTTGACTCTCTATTTAATTATTTTATCATTAAAAGTGATTAAATTTAAAGAAAAAAGAAAAAGTAGAAAAAAGATACAAAGAGGAAAGACAAAGAATGAGTAAAAAATAGAAATAGCTAGCCAAAGAGACAAGCCAAATTTAGCTAGTGAAAATGGCTAGCTATTTATTTTAGAGAGCCATATTGTAAGGGGGGGAGTTTGGCCATAGGCAAACTCAACCCTAAGCATTGGCAAGCTGAGTGGCGTATGGATCATATCAACGTACGCGGGCGGCAGGACCCGAGTTGGTATAAGGAACACTATAGGGGACAGGGACTACCCTGGCGTTGGATATCCGCCACCCCCTGGGTTAGTAGTCGGTACTGGCTTAAGTGATCCACCCTAGTCTGCTAGAGACTAGAAGAGTCGGGCATACGTCCTTCAGGAAGGAAGGCGGATGTCTCTATAGAGTGGAAACTCTATGGACATTATGGGGCCGACGAGTACCCATAGTGCGTGCCCATTATAGGGCGAGGCTACCTCACAGGGAGACCCTTCCGGGACGGAATACCGACAAAGGCATTGACGGGACCCTTCGGTAGGAGTTGGCTGGCCGAGACTTGGGGAAGTCGAGGCGCCACACGGGGCTTTGGCTCGACACAGAGTTACCCCCGTGACATTTGGTATCAGAGCCTAAACTAAGCAAAGGCCTTGTGAAGTATGTGGCAGTCTCTTAAACTTAGCAAGACCTTTGCAAAGTGGGCAAGTAAGCTTTAACTAAACGAGTTCTCCCTGAAGAGAGTGTGCCAGCTTTAACTAAGCGAGTTCTTCGTAGTATAAACCAACAATGCTTTAACTAAACGAGTTCTTCGTGGTGTGAGCCAACGTTGCTTTAACTAACCGAGTTCATTGTGGTGTGAGCGAACATATCTTTAACTAATCGAGACCTTGGAGATGCGGGCTTGCGATACTAAAGATCCTAAATTTCCCCAAAGAATTGACGGATGGAAATTTATGATGCTTTTCCGAGAATATTTGATGATACTTTTCAGTTTGATAAAAGCCCATAGTTTACCAGGGCCAGTGTGGCGAAATATTACCCAGTGTGTGGGAATGCGGAAATAACAAAAGGGAACTAAGATCACTAACGCATGTGAATGCTAGAAAGTGAATGCATACTCCCCTACGGTAGTAGGCGATGGGATTGTGGGTGATTCAATCCCTTTAACAGGGGGAGAATGTGTAATAGATATTCGAAATTCGAAGCTCATGTGAAGTAGCATAGGGATGATCTAGCGAATAGATGGTTATCATAGCCAAATTATTGAGGCGTAATTTGCGCGTGAACCATTCTGATTCGGTTAGACATTACTTTTCCTCTTCCATGAGTCGAGAAAACTCAGGTGGAATTTGAAGGATCGGGGGAAGGACATGAATGGATTGTTGAATTCCATTGTGTGTGCCTTCTCAAGAATAAAGGAAAACTCATTATAGAGTTACCTTCAGATTTCATGGACACTGTCCATCATACGGAAATAGACCCTTATGCGGGAAATTATGGGTATCAATAGATATATTGGCCCAGTCTATCGTGGCAAAGGATATACATCGGATGTTTGGGATTATCGGGTGAGAACAACCCAGTGAAATGGTTCTTTGGCCATAGAAGGCCTTGCGAAGATGAAATGACAGAAGATTCATTTGACCATAGAAGGTCGTGGGAAATTTTTTTTTACGAAATTGTCATCTGACCCATAGATGGTCACGGGATGAAATTGAGCAAAGATTATGGTTACAAAAAAAGAAGAAAAAGAAAAGCGAAATGAAAAAGAGATCACTCGAGTATACTAATCCGACAGGGGCCGAGGCCATGAAGGCTAAATACAAATCCGGTAGGGGCCGAGGCCATGAAGGCTAAATACAAGTCCGGCAGAGACCGAGGCCATGAAGGCTAAATACAAATCCGGCAGGGGCTGAGGCCATGAAGGCTGATATTGAAGATGAATAGTCTAACACTATGAATGTATTGAGGGGACGCCTGAGATAATTCATAGGTTTTATCCTTATTTGTAATGAGCTCTGTGGAGGGGACGCCCAAAACAACTCATGTACAAAAAGGATGTGTTTTGTGCAGGTACTGACACCCCAATAAACTTGAGAAAGTGAGGAGCCTCAACAAGAAAATGAACGTGGTTTGGTGTGTTGGAAGCCCTAACAAGTTTGACGCATGCGAGACGTCTCAACAACAAACAGGATATGTTCTAGACAGGATGTGTTTCATGCAGGACGCAGTTTCATGCAAAACATGGTTTTGGTGTCGAATATATCCCATGTAGAACATATTTTTGTACCATATGTATTTTATGCAGGTAATTGAGCTATATGAAGCTCGAGTCAGGCGAGCGCATTTAGCCAATGAGTCCAACGACTAACAAGTAACAAGCAAAGGTTTTAGCAAACTGTGGACATGTCCAACCAAATAAGAGGCATTCTACTAGCGAGCTGAAACGTGAGACAACGAAGAGATCCTATCAGATCCTATGAAGGAAATGATCGGTGAAATACGAGCTTAACCAAAGCTTTGATGGAGGCAGATTGCAAGACCATCGATGGAAAACCCCCGGGGTTTTTAGTTTTGGGTTTCAACTTCGACTTCGAACTCATCCCGAGGGAGAAGGTGAAGCAACCCAGTGATGATATTGAGACAGAACCATTGGTGACAATAGAGAGGTAGAAGTCTGATACAAAAGGAGGCAGGAAATGATGCAAAGTTTGAACAGTCGACAGACAAGTCCAACCTTGCCTTATGTTTCCACCTCAACCGTAGACGACAAAGAGGAGATGTCGGCTACACAAATGGGCGTATCAACATCAAGTGATTCGGTAAATCAAGTATTTAAATACTTGCAAAATGGTGTAAGAGTTCTTACCTTTCTATTGTGAATAACGATGGTGATGTTATTGTCTTGATATTTTGCTTCTATTATGAATGTTGGTAGACTTACCAAAGAAGTATTCAGCTACCAACATTCACGTTTTCATATTACAAATACTGTGGTTTCCCTCTTGATCCTTCTTGCAAGGTACAAATTTCAAAAGACAGGAAATGGTTAAGAATCGGAAAGATGAACAGGTAGAAATCGAAGCGAGGATTAGCGACTTCGTGGTTGGCTCATCGACATCAATGGTCGTCGTCAACCTTTTCAAATCTCTTCCCCCGATCAATGGGACGTTGATCCTGTGAGTGGGGGAGAGTACAAAGGGGTCTGATATGGACCCTCCTTATGGTATATTATAGTATATTAAGGTATATTATGGTATATTATGGAGGAGAAAGAGTACTCAGAGGATGATCCATGGAGAAAGAGTATCAGAGGATGATCCATAGAGAAAGAGTATCAGAGGATGTTCCGTGGAGGAAGAGTACTCGAATGGAAAGACGTTTTGATAGTAAAAGAATTTTTCAAAGCTTCAAAAACCATTGAGAAGTACTTTTGCTAGCGTCAAGGAATAAAGTTTATAATTGCAGCGCAAGAAAAGATCTTCAGTCGAAGATGTTCAAGTTGCAAGCTACAGAAATAGCAAAGTGATGGTCGAAGTTGAAACCATCTATAATAACAAGCGAACAATGTGAAAGCTCAAGTAGAGATGAGTGCAAGCGGAGATCAGTTTGAATCAAGAATGACGACAGCTTGGTGGAACCGCGATAGCGTTCAGAAAGAAGCGAATCTCTCTCAAGAGGAGGCGAACCCCGATCAATGGGACGTTGATCCTGTGAGTAGGGGAGAGTGTAAGGGGGGAGTTTGGCCATAGGCAAACTCAACCCTAAACATTGGCAAGCTGAGTGGCGTATGGATCATATCAACGTACGGGGACGGCAGGACCCGAGTTGGTATAAGGAACACTATAGGGGACAGGGACTACCCTGGCGTTGGATCTCCGCCACCCCCTAGGTCAGTAGTCGGTACTGGCTTAAGTGATCCACCCTAGTCTGCTAGAGACTAGGAGAGTCGGGCATACGTGTTGGTCCCGTGTAATTAGTTCCAAGGGGGGGTTAGGAACTAATGTAACTTTTTCGCTTAATTATGCTGACTTAATCAATTCTTTAAATTACTTAACTTAGTTTTGGTCAGCACGGCCGAGAGAGATGTAAGACAGTTTTAGTCAGATGCTGACTAGAACAGTTTTACTTGCGAGTTGGGAAATAACACTTAGGTCAGCTTCCAACTCAGCACTTTGATTACTCAGTGTCAGCTTATACACTTTATATCCTGAGTAATTTAAACAAGCAACACATACATATATATATTGAGAGAGAGTTAGAAATTACTCAACAAATTTATCCTGGTTCGGCCTCACCGCCTACGTCCAGTCCCCAGAATCCTTCCGGGCTTTTTCAATCCAATACTGAGCTCTTTAAAGGTAGAGCACAAACCGTTTACAAGGCAGTTGAATATGCAAGAGTACCTTCCTCTATTCGTCTACTTAACTCCTACTGAGCGCTATAACCAAACACTCAGATTTTCTCTACCACTGAGTACTAAAACCGAGTACTCAGCACCACTCACTCAATTTTTACAATTGATACAAACTTGTTCTTTCTAGATGAAGAACACTTTAGATGAATACAAATTCAATCTAGCTTTTACACAGAGATAGAAATTTGGTGTAAGATCTTTTTCTTGTTTGAATGTGCTTTGTATGTATGCTCTTTTTCTTTTTGTATTTCGGCTTGGGATCCAAGTGAAACACTTGTCCTTTTACAGTGAATTCCTGAAGCGGTAATCATTTGAATCTGGAAGTATCCATTGAATTCAAACGGCTCCTTGCGTCATTCACTGGTCAGCATACAGATTTTGCAGGCCAATCATGTCGTCTGAAATTAGCAGGCGTCAGGCTTGTCTTCTTCCGCCAGGTTCGTCTTCTAGCGCCAGTTTCGTCTTTTAGCTAACGGCCAGTTGACCCATGCATCTCGAAACTGTCTCCGTGCGTAATTCCAAAGCTTCTGTATTGGTGCAGACAGTTGTCGGATCTTGTCTTTTTGCAAACGGATCATTCGCGCTGTCCTGATGAACACTCAGCTTGACTTCATTGACGTTGCCTTAGATCTTTGTCTCTGGCGAGGCTGAGTCAATTTCTACTCAGCTTCTTCGGTCAGCTTCGTCTTCAAGCATTTGTTCTGAAGAAGACTTTTCTTTTATTACGTTGAGTTGTGTTCTACTCAGCTTCTTTGGTCAGCTTCATCTTCAAGCGTTTTGTTCTGAAGATGACTTTTCTTCTAACATGTTGAGTCGTGTTTTACTCAGCTTCTGTGCCTCATGCTGACTTCATTCTGTCGTACTTTTTATTTCTGTTCACTTAAAATTATACTCAACATTGAACAAACACATTAGTACAATTAAACCAAAGCACTTAAATTTAATTGCCCCCTAATCATGGATTAACTTAAATAATTTTGTCAAATCAAAATCATGTGGAAAGGTGTTTCAACAAACTCCCCCATTTTGATGTTGGCAAAAGTATTTAATTATGGAACTCAGTATTGAGATTCCCCATGGTTGAAATTCCTTTTATTCTTCTGAAGTTACTCCCCCGTAAGGGTTGCATCTGTTGATTTAAATTAACTCTAAACCTTCTAAGATTTAATCGAGTAAAAATAAGACATGCCTATACTGACTTAGTTTAATTCTGGACCTTCCAAGATCTAATTTAGATGAGCCTAGGTCAGTTTTCAGAAGATGGTCAATACTTGGAACATTTAGTTATTACTCAGTGTGGCACATAGGTATCAGAGTTATTTTATGGGTATCAGATTTATATGTGCTGAGTATATTTTACTTGTATTTTTCTTATGTTCACAAGATTTTTACTTTGTTCAATGTTCAGTTTAAGTATGACAGATCAGCATAGAATTATAATAGGTAAACATCGCATATAGATAAGTCAGTTTGGACATTATGGGGCCGACGAGTACCCATGGTGCGTGCCCATTATAGGGCGAGGCTACCTCACAGGGAGACCCTTCCGGGACGGAATACCGACAGAGGCATTGACGGGACCCTTCGGTAGGAGTTGGCTAGCCAAGACTTGGGGAAGTCGAGGCGCCACACGGGGCTTTGGCTCGACACAGAGTTACCCGCGTGACACATATCACCTTGTTGGAGTGGTTACTTTCTAAATGACTAGCAAAATTTAACAATTTAGAAAGCTATGTTACCCTATCTGAAATGCTCTTAGAAACTAAAATTGATGTTATTTCAAGATTTTTTTTTTAACTTTCATTTAACCACCACGTTTAACCTTTACCTACATTTAAAATCATTTCCAAACAAAGATTAGCTAAATAATTTCTCTTTAATTAACCTTTTCTAACCGAGAAACAAGCATAACATCAATTAAACACTCAAGAGTAGACCTAGAATAAAAAAAAAAAAAAAATCATAATAGGAAATAATCCTGCAGAATACACCATGTAGCGAAGAAAATATGGCCGAAATAGAAGAAAATGGATTGTTTCGCAAGAAAGAGACAAATAGTTGAAGATCTTACCTGCAGAAATATTAACCGGTTAAAATAATTGAATGGTTCAGATTACAGATATTGTTATTTTGAAAAGACATATAAAATCAGGACAGTGGCAAAATTGAAGAAGAAAAAGCTCCTCCTCCTCCTTCACCAATTGTCTTTGTGAGCGGGCTCAGAGACTTCCTCTGAGCTTTCGCTGTTTCCATGGATTTATCCACTAAGTTCCACCGCCTAGACCTCCATTCTCCTTTTCTTACCGGTTCCTCCGTCTTTGGCACCAGCCCATCAACTCTTCCATCCCGTTTTAAACAAAATTCATCTTCAATACTCACTAAACCCATTCTAAATAATCCCAATTCCCTCAACTTTACTTCTCGGAGAAGAAGTACGACAATCGCTGCCCGGCTATCTACTGCCACCGTCGCTGAGCCTGATACTGATATCGAGTCCTTGTTTTCCAGTAATTCCACTGATGATTTAGATAGAAGAGGCGCTAAAAAGCAATTTACTGGGGCTTCTGGTATTACATCAGGTATTAAACTTGAAAACATAACTAAGAGCTATAAAGGTGTAACTGTTCTGAAGGATGTCACTTGGGAGGTGAAAAAAGGTGAGAAAGTAGGGCTTGTAGGTGTTAATGGGGCGGGGAAAACGACTCAGTTGAGAATTATCACTGGACAGGAAGAACCCGATTCTGGAAATGTAATTAAAGCAAAATCCAATATGAAAATTTCGTTTTTGAGTCAAGAATTTGAGGTTTCCTTGAGTAGGACTGTTAAAGAGGAGTTCATGAGTGCATTTGAAGAAGAAATGGAGATTGCAGGAAGGTTAGAGAGGGTGCAGAAGGCGATAGAGGGGTCTGTGGAGGACTTGGACCTCATGGGTAGATTATTAGACGAATTTGACTTGTTGCAGAGAAGAGCACAAGCTGTGGACTTGAATATGGTTGATGCAAAGATCAGTAAGTTGATGCCGGAGCTAGGGTTTTCCCCTGAGGATTCGGATAGGTTGGTGGCTTCATTTAGTGGTGGATGGCAGATGAGAATGTCACTTGGGAAGATTTTGCTACAGGTATAGTGTATAGCCTTCTCAAATATTGAATACAATTGAATTATTAACTGTTATGATTATTGATATTCATTCTCAACTACTATTAGCAATTCATTTTGGAAAATGATAAAGTTAACTCATTCATTGAGCACAAATTAAGAATGAAAAAATGAGTTTTCACTTCTCTCTCATTTTACAATTATCTTGTTTGAGATAACATATGCTGAGATTTCGAATGATAAACAAAGTATACATTGAAGGTTTAATCACTGGCATACATTACAAGGTTTCATACTAGTTGTTGACTCCATTATTTGATTGTTCACTTACAGGATCCAGATTTGTTGCTTCTAGATGAACCTACAAATCACCTTGATCTTGACACAATTGAGTGGCTTGAAGGTTATCTCCAGAAGCAAGATGTGCCAATGGTGATCATATCCCACGACAGGGCCTTTCTTGATCAACTATGCACAAAAATTGTGGAGACTGAAATGGGTGTAGCTAGGACGTACCAGGGAAATTATTCTCAGTTCCTTCTGTCTAAGGCAGCATGGATTGAAGCCCAGTATACTGCCTGGGAGAAACAACAAAAGGAAATGGAGCAAGCCAAGGACTTAATAAGTAGGTTGGGTGCAGGAGCGAATTCTGGCCGTGCTTCTTCAGCTGAGAAGGTACCGTTAGTCAACTAGAAGTGTAGAACAATTAGCTTCAATTTTTTCTAGAGCCAAAAACATTTTTCCTTGGATATCATTGAACATATAATGTTATTTATTGAGCTAGTGTTCTGAAAGGTCAGTCTGATAATTGATGTTTCTGGGACGCGTTCTACACTTTTTTGGCTTAATTAATGGACGCTCTGAAACGAGGAAAAATGTGGTTAGGTTTAATAGAATAATAGATGTATGAAATAGTATATATTTTGGTTTTACGTCAATACTGTTGATGTCTTCGGGAATTGGTCCCTTTCTGACCCTTGTAAAGCTTAATTAATGCCATATTGCCTTCTAAAATCACAATTTTCAGGAAATTAACGACAAGTCCAGAGTATAGTAGTGGATGTGAATGTGGGATTTATTGATTTATTGAGGCTGAATCCATCTCCTTTGACATCTACTAGCATTAGCTTTCTAAAGTATGGATGTAGGGTCAATTTTTTTGAGGGAAATACTTCTGTTTGTCTGAAGATCTTTGCAATGAGCTGTTATTGTTATCTTTGTCTAAGTTAAATCATTTACAGAAGTATGAATTTTGTAACTTTATCAATTGAAATTTTATGTTGCAGCCATGGTTTGGCATCTTCTCCTTATTTTTCGCTTCAATTGATTACTAAACCTTTTTTTTTTTCTTTTTGAAATGTTGCTAATAACAGAAACTGGAGAAACTTTTGGAAGAGGATCAAATAGAGAAACCATTTCAAAGAAAACAAATGAAGATCAGGTTTCCAGAGAGGGGAAGAAGTGGAAGAACTGTTGCAATGATTAAGAATTTGGAATTCAGTTATGAAGATAAGGTACTGTACATCACAGGAGAGGCTGCTTATTGTTGAGTTATCTGCTTTCTTACTAATGATTTTCTACTCATTTAATGCTTTATGTGGCAGGTGCTGTTTAATAAGTCAAATGTTACAATAGAAAAAGGTGAGAAGATCGCCATTATTGGCCCAAATGGATGTGGAAAGAGTACTTTACTGAAACTTATCATGGGATTAGAGAAGCCAAGTGCAGGTGAAATTGTACTTGGGGAGCATAATGTATTACCCAACTATTTTGAGCAAAACCAGGTATGCTACTTTTATCAATTAAATGTCGTCTAATTTAAACTTGTTCTCCTGTCATTCTCTCTTTTGGTTCGTTTTGCTTCTTTTACATGTAATTGCTATTCTAACTAAGTATGATCTATGGCTCTTGAAGGCTGAGGCACTTGATCTGGATAAAACAGTGCTTCAAACAGTAGAAGAAGTTGCAGAGGACTGGAGAATTGATGATATAAAGGGACTCCTTGGGCGCTGCAATTTCAAAGCTGATATGCTTGATAGAAAGGTGTCCCTTTTGAGCGGTGGTGAAAAGGTAAAACTCATTGGTGCTCTCTGATATAATCTTAAATTCTGTATCTCGTGTTGGCTTATTCTTTTAGAAATTCTAGTTATTTCACGAATTGTCCCTTTCTTTTGGAACCATTTATTGAAGTTTTCTTATAGTTGTTCCTGTATGTTGCTTCCAAGATTATAAAAGCAGAGTACACTGTTTTTTGAAGCTTAAGGAGTGGCGAAATGATGATTGTTAGTCCATTGTTTTCTGGAAAATAAGAGTAATTAGGAACATGTTGCCTTCAGTTTGTATCTAGATCAATATCTTGAATCCTTATCTACCATTGTTATCCTTCGCCATGGAAGCTGTAGGGTTGCGTGAGTATCCAAAAGTAATACAGTTTCTAGAGCTGATGATTCTACTAGATTAAGTTACTTATAGTCATCCTGTTTTGTTGAAGTTACTTACAACCATCCTTTTTTTTTCAAGCAGAAGTTATTTTTCCTTTTTGATATGTAGTTGACTTTCAAAGTTGTGTTTATTTAGGCACGCCTGGCATTTTGCAAGTTCATGGTGAAACCTTCAACTTTGCTCGTACTGGATGAACCAACCAATCATTTGGATATACCTTCAAAAGAGATGCTTGAGGTTGGTACTGTTTGTTGTTAGTTTTTGTTTATCTCCAATCAGGTGGCCAAACTATGTCTGATTTGTATATCAGGAAGCCATATCAGAATATGAAGGCACAGTTATCGCAGTCTCGCATGATCGGTACTTCATAAAGCAAATAGTTAACAGAGTAATTGAAGTCCAAGATGGCCAACTACAGGATTATGCAGGCGATTACAATGTAAGCATGTCCTTGGTATTTGTTCTTGTCTGGAATTTCCTATCTCACTCAGGTTTGTAACTCGAAATATCTTGTTTGACAGTACTATCTGGAGAAAAACCTGGATGCGAGAGAGAGAGCGCTTGAGAGGGAGGCAGAGCTTGAGGAAAAAGCACCAAAAACAAAGGCAAAATCAAAGTTGTCAAAGGTAAGCAGTTATGGATTAGAGTAATAATAATATTAGAGGAGGATGGCATGCTTACATTTGTTGTTGTTGGTGTACAGGCTGAGAAGGAAGCTAGGAAGAAACAAAAAATGAAGGCATTCCAGGCTGCAAAACAAAAATCTAAAGGAATTAAAAATTCCAAGAGATGGAATTGAAAGAAATACACACCACAAATTGATTGATGATTGAGTTAACCTCACAATGTAAAGAGCCTTGCTAGGAAATATTTATCCTGTATAAGGTACTCAACCAAGACCGCCCATTTTACTGTACATAATAATATTTGATAGAAATGCAGGTTTTGGAAGTTGGAGGTTGTGGCTCAATCATGGTATAATCTTTGAAGGTCACTCTTTTTTTTTTTTGGCTTACAATGCCTCCTCTTTTTTCAAAATGGTATTTTTTTTTTTTTTTGGTAGGAAAGGAAAGGAAAAACAAACAACAACAACAACAACAACAAAGCCTTAGTCCCGAAATGATTCGGGGTCGGCTAACATGAACTATCATATAAAATCGTGAAAATCAAGTCGTGTCAGCGACACAGATTCGCTCCCTCCACTCCGTCCTATCCACTACCATATTTTCCTCAATTCCCAATAAACTCATATCACTCTCGATCACCCTCCTCCAAGTTTGCTTAGGTCTTCCCCTACCCCTCACCACTACATCCCTTTGCCACTCTTCGGTTCTCCTAACCGGCGCATCAAGCGCTCTACGTCTCACATGGCCAAACCACCTTAGTCGGTTTTCTCTCATTTTATTCTCAATAGATGGAAAAACAAAAACACAAAAAAACTCAACCCGGGATCAGCCTAGGGAAACTGACTCCCACCATATCCTCCAAAATCAATTGTTGATCTTAGTTTCATCTGCAATATTTCTCCTTATTATACATATGAATGAACATTTTCATCCTCTTTACGGGGTGATGAATATCTTTTTTTTCTACCCTAGTTAAGGACTAATACTAAGTTTACTTAAGTTTTTTTGTTGGAAGCTACACCATAAATGGTCTATTACAACACAAAATACATGTGTTGCCTCTAAAGTGTTGCTAGAGATATGATTAAATTTTATCTATTCCAACACTTGGTATAAAGTGTTGGAGTAGACATATTAAATTTTCTTAACTCATATATTGTAACACTAATTTTAAAGTGTTGGTATAAATATGGAAAATTTTGTTTTTTTTTTTTTTTTTTTGCTGGAAAAAGTTGGCTTGGAGGGAAGAGTTATTTTATTTCCCTCCATAAAGTTAACAAAAAATAAAGAGAAAAATTACCCTAACATTCAATTACTCTTTATCTCTCTCTCTCTCTCTCTCTCAACATATCATCTGCTCTCTCTCAACAAATGGATTTACTACTCTCTCAATGTCGACTTACTCCCTCATCGGCCCCTTTAGCTAGCAACCTTGTCGATCTCGTTCCAGTCACTCAGTCCGTGACGACGAGGCCGTTCTGGTCACTCAGTCAGTGGTGCCTCACCTTCGATTCCTGCTGTCCTTCGACTCATCTGTTTTAGGTAAGCCATTTTTATTTTCTCTTTTGTTTCCTTCTTGAGATTGCACAATAATTTAGTTGAGCATCTAAATTTGGAGTAAATGAGTTGCATTGAAATGGGGAGATATGGATTTAGGTATGTAGGGGCAAGGGTTGGGTCTTAGAATGAAGAAATTTCTAATGATTCTGAAAATTTCTGTTGGATGTGGACTTGGCTATGTTTTGGGGCTTGGTTTGGCTGCTTCTTTGGGTTTTTGTCTGTTCAATTTAGATTGAATGATTATTTAACATATATTAGAGCCTCGGTTTAGAGTTTTGGATTCTGAAAATCCCATATATTAATGAAATTTTAGCATAAAATTTTGGATCATGAAGTTATATTGAAATACTTAGTTGGACATTTGGCCAAGTACTAAAGATGGTCTGCTCAAATTTATTTTTTTCTTTACAAATAAGCCCTTAAAATCTCAAACTGAAATATATATTTGGCCCCTATACTTGTCACAGCTTGTAATTTAGATCCCTCTAATTCAATTTTGGTAGATTTGTGTCCCTGTACTTTAACTTTAGCAAAATTATGGCCCATGATTGAAGGTTCCGAAATGCATTTGTTGGAGAATATAGTCCAACTTACATGTCTTTTAATAGCACTTGTGATACAAAATTGTCCGTTAATCATCGAGGACAAATCGATTTTTAGTGACAAAATTGTCTGTGATCATGAGACATTAGATTCATCATTGTGGTTATCCATTATGAAAAAAGGTTATAGTTTACAATGAACTAAACACATTTATGTTTAACTATTAACATTTTCAGCATTGTACTGTAAACAAGTTCTAGACCAGGGGTAAGTTTTTTCTTTCAGAAAAACATTTGCTACAACTGTCAGGGTCTCCTCGATTTCTGTCTCTGTGAATTCTCAAGAAGTATCGTGGTTTGATCTGTTCTAACTTTATTTATGTTTGCATTTCTTTTACAGGCAGATGTAGACTCGAACTTAGAAGGGAAGATAAACTTTTTAAGGGTTAGTGATGTTATAATATTTTTCCGTACATATCATATTTAGTTTGAACTCTCCAATGTATTACAGAGAATCACTAGTGTTTTGTTTTACAGACATTCACTCTCCAACTCGTGGATGGAAGTTTGATTACAGGGGCCAATTTTATAAGCAGTTGATAAAGAAGAGGTTAGGAGAAGAATGGATAAGAGAATGCTCGTGAAGACGATTGCATACGAGGTTGATTCTGAGAGCGGACTGCTGACTCCGGTTGATGCAGAATTCCATCTGTTTGATTGAGTAGATTTGAGATCCTTCTCATCTAGAAATTTACACAAGATATCACTAATATTTGTATTCTATTATAACTTACTAAGTGTAGTTGATCACTAACATGTTTATATATTTCAATAACATTTTATGGGCTCAAAAGTTCTAACAGAGTAGTGACTGAAGATCATATAAATGTTCCAACTCAAAAGTTCTGGCACTCGAAAAATAACACGTAGAACACATAAAGCTGAACAAACAATAACACAGTTTGATCAGATCAAATCTAGGCCAAACAGGTAGTACCAACTCATTATTGTCTAGGACCGTTAGAGACGTTAACAATCATTCAAAAACTCTATCAACTAGTTGTGAAAGACTACATTTTGAAAAGATCTAAAATTATTTAATTCACAAATTTAAATTTAATTGGTTTTTTTTTTTTTTACCAAAAGAATCAATATATTAGAGAAGGGGACTTGCATCCTCAATAATAGTGTTTGACAACCAAATAGGCAAAACAGAAAATAAGCAATCGCTAGCATTGGAACAGGTCCGCTTAGCTATCAAATGAGCGGCCCTATTCGCTAAACGAGAAACATACGCTAAACTAAAACCCGGTTGAGCATTAAAAATGTCCCTGCAATCCTGTATGATCAAGCCAAATTCCGTGTAATCCTGTCGGCTAGAGAGAACCGCATCCACAACTACCTTAGCATCCGACTCAAACTCAACATGGGTAAAATTTTGACTAGCAAGCCAACATAGACATGTGCGTACCGCTAAAGCTTCGACAATTTTTGGTTCCTTTATGCCATTTATTAGGCACTTGCTACTAAATAAAAATAAACCGAATTCATCTCTTACCACTGCACCCAAGCCGCATCTCCCTTCCGAAGCAAAAATTGCCGCGTCCATATTAAATTTAATTGGTTTTAAACAATAGTTTTGATACATAGTATAAATCTTAAGATACTTATTAAATCTTTGAAAAAAAGTAATCATTTTTATTATTTTACGTGTAGAACAATTTGGTCATGAGATACAATAAACATCCTTCAATATTTCTTCTAATTTACCAAAAGTAACTACTAGACACAAAAACCTCCTCCCAGAAATACTTTGCCTTTGGCTTTGGCTTTGATTGCTCAGTTCAAAAATTTTGTTTATATGCACAACTATTCTCTAAAATTCTGAATAAGATTACAGTAGCAGTTGCTGGAGAAACAAAAAATGAAAAATAAAATACAAAGAAGCGTCAGGCAAGCTAGCTGGACTGGCATTGGGCATTGGCAATCTCATATTCAGATGATTATGAAATCAAGTACTGCTTCAATTGTTTGGTCCTCTTCTTGTTCTTCAGTTTTCGAAATGCACTCGATTCTATTTGTCGAACTCTTTCCCTGCTTACTCCAATTATCTCTCCAATCTCTTGTAACGTTTTCATCCTTCCATCTTCCAATCCAAATCTCCATCTTATCACTTGATTCTCTCTTGGACTCAGACTGTCCAGCACTTTCTCCAGATCTTTTTTCATAAATTGCTTCATTAGCAGATCTTCCGCTGTTTCCGCATCAGGGTCTGCAATTATCTCCTGGAAAATCAAATGCAGCAACTGGTAAGCACTAACCAGTACTATCAATTTCATTTCAAATAGCTATTAAGGTAATACTGAAAGCATAAGATGGACAGACCGAAGGTTTAAGATCCATATTAAGCCCGATCTTCTGATCAAGAGATCTCGGAGCTTTTGGAGTTAGTAACACAGCATTGAGCCTCTTCATTGAAAGTCCAGCTGCCTCCGCAACTTCTTCGTCATTAGGATGTTTTCCATTTTCGCTATATAATTGCTTTCTAGCTTCCTTCACTCTATAAGTTGCCTCAACCATATGAAACTGCACATCCGAAACAATGAATGCAAAAGTTTCACCATATGTAACTTTATACAAGGGATTTAGGAAAGAAACAACAAGATAATGAAGAAAGCTAACCGGTAAGCGAATTGTCCGAGATTGATCAGAGAGAGACTTCCGTACTGCCTGTTTAATCCACCAATGAGCATAAGTTGAGAATTTGAAACCTTTTGAAGCATCAAACTTCTCTGAACCTCTTACAAGTCCACGACATCCTTCCTGTGATTCAAACGAACATTTCAGATAACAAAAGTATCAGGACTCGTTTCTTAATAAATTCATCTTTCTTGGAAAATGAAAACCTCAAATTGTGCTATAAGAACATGCCTGGACAAGATCTTGGAGATTCATTCCAGCTCCTTGATAATTTTTAGCAATTGAAATTACAAGTCGTATGTTAGATTTTATCATTTTGTCTTTGCATAATCTGCCATAGTTCAAGCGCTTCCTTAAAGTTCTCTGATCAATTCCTGCAGCAGCAGCCCACTGTATAAAGGTAGGCTCACTTCCACAGCGCTCTACAAGCTCCGCATGCAGTCCTTCAAGTTTTAATAGGTCCTGAATTACATCACGAAAAAAAGAGATTTTTATAATCTGAGAAAATGGAGTGGAATACTGATTGGTACGAATAACAAGTCAACTTTATTTTGAAAAGAAAAAAAGCCAACTCTTTTTCTTGCTTCTCCATCTCTGGTATCTACTCCAGATGTATAGACATGCAACAAAACTGAGTTTCCTAAATTAAGTATCTAAAGATGCATTACAGTAAAGTTCTTGCACGCATCTAGCATCTGTTACTTACCCTCAATGTATATTCTTTTAACCTTTGGCTGATATCAGTGATTTAAAGTTTGGTACAACATGGGGTTTAAACAACTGAAGCTAAAAAGCTAAACCAATTCTTTTAGCAGATGCCATCTACATCAGCCATAAAAAAGGGTAAAAGAAAAGTCTGGAGAAGGGTTTAAAATCCCTAAATTTTGAACTGCCCATTTGGAATCTACCCTAACAGGATAATATTAAGTTTGTAAAAGATACCTGTATTCCTTGAGACAATTGCAGTTCTTCAGTGCCAGTAAGAAGTCTAGAAGTGCTTGTTGTTGCTCTCAAATAACGCAATGGATCAGAGTAATCCACTTCCTGTAAAGAAGCACGTTTTTTCTTGCTGGTAGAACTGGACTTCACAGAGACGACATTAGAAGCAACCCTTTCAGCTGCTCTTACTCGTTTAGCTTTTCTTTCAGGTTGTCGGCTTGATCTCACAGCTATGCCTTCAGAAAGTTGCTTCTGCAGAAGTTCAAGCTCTTCATGAGTTGGCTCCAAGTAATCTGATTCTTTGATGGAATTTCCCATGGACTGTTCTTCTCTTAGTTCAGTTTCAGCAGTCACCGAGTCTCCTATGATAGTGGCTCGTTCTGTCTCTGTGAACTGAAGCCAGCCAGACGATATGGTACCTCTGGATGAAACTGTATTATCTGCTTCAAAAGAAGGGATATTTTTAACCAAAAGAGCTGCATCCTTTGCAACCTTGACAGCAGCTCTAGCAAGAGCTACTGCTTCAGCAGCAGCTGCAGTAATAACAGCCTCGTCACTTGTAATAAGTGTTTCTGTTGCTAAAGTCGAGCCAAATGTTGCCTGTGATAAAGCCAAGAACAATATTATAGCAACCTTATCAAACACATCATTAATGAATTTAGTGAGAAATACAATTTTCACGGCAAAAAATTAGAATAAGCTATAGTTCCAAAGTAAGTTAGAAGATTTTGTCCAGGATAAACAGAAAAGGGAGATTAAGAGTGTTAAAAAGAAAAGATAAAAAGTGATGGAAATTTGAATCTGATAGCAAATCTATAAATTATAATAAATAAAATGCATCAATTCACTCAGTTAGCAATAAAGAATGAGAAGAAACAGATGATATCATTGTGACAACAAAGATCTAAGTTTGAGTACATATATCAAGGTACGACGGTTGATTTAACGAAAACGAAATTTTGACATGGTTGTCAAAAAAAAGGAAAAATTAACAAAATTAACTAAAAAGGATAAATTCATTTCATAAGACAATTGCCCATCATAGTCACCCAACAAAACAGAAAACTATTCTTGATCATTTTATTGATGAGCAAATAATGAATCAGTATCAAGAAAGGTCACCCTTCTTATCTACAAGATCAAGGACTTGTTTACATTAGATTGAATGAACCAAACATCCAAAGAATTGCATATTTTTACAGTTTTTGATCAATTATTTTAAGTTTAGCAATTGATACTTTCAAGTTGGTGCCAACGTTAGCCATCTCATTCAAGATAAACAGAAAAATAGCCTAATGACCTGGAAAAGAAGACCTGCTTACTCAGTCTTAGGTTTCTTTTTTATTATAAAAAAAAACTATGAATTAGTACTTGTAAATTCAAACTGATGGCACTTATTGGATCAATTGTTATATTTTAAAACAATGGCATATAAAAATGTGAACAAAATTTCCAAAATTAATATTAATGTTAGAATTCACTAAAATTAAGTATGTGATCAAATTTTGTGTATTTGTTGAACACTTGGGCTATTTTCTCTCAATTGGATGAAATTGATACCGAACTAAAAGTGCTAATGAATTCTAAAATATTACTATTCTAAAACATGCACATATATTTGGATTTTATTTATTCTGTTATTTTTATTTGTTCTCGTCTTAAGGTCTTTACACTATATCAGAGGGAACAATGCTCACCTCTTTGGGAGGATCAATTGCCCCAACATAAGTCCATGGACTCTTTGCAGTGACTGAATCTGAATGAGCTTCAAAAGAGGGTAATCTCAACCTCTCCAGATCAAGAACTGTAGTTGATGTTGATGGCGAAGTAGTGGACAAAATGCATTGTGCACGAAAATAGACGGGATCTCTACTCTTTGCTTCTGATGTCAAGAAAGCAATCACAGTAAATATCATGCTCATTATACATATAACTAATTCTAAAACAGCATGAACAATAAAGCTCAGAAGTAAATGGAATGTATTCATTGACTATGTCCTCAGTGAACATGTCATGCCATTAAACAGGATGAAAATTCCTCCAGCGTCTTTCACATAAATATATTCGCAATCAAATTATTATAACAGATGTGGAGGCAACAAAGTGCTTTCGTATCAACTGCAGTATTCTTTATTGAACTCATACCATCAGAGTACAGATATAAGTATCAAAAAGTTAGGCTAGAAATTAACACTAAGGTTTTTAGTTCTCCAGAACATATAAGATATAGATATATCTCAAGATCCTCTCTGCACTTGTCTGGTGAGTTATATTATATAGGAGGATAGGATTCATAGTGCTCCATGTTGTTGTTTCCTTCCGTTTTCTTACTGTATATGTGTAAACCGAAGTCCACTAACTGTATAACCAACGGAAAAACTTCAAGGGTTCATTTCAAGTTCCAATTTTTATACCATTCTTAACGGCCTAGCAAAAGTCAGTCACGGGCTCACAGCAATTGGTCAGTAATACAGGTTTCCCAACTGTAGAGAGGAGTAGCCATAATGACGTAGCCTATATGCAAGGAGCAGATATCGCCAAAAGAGAAAATTAACAATAAGTTGCTCCGTTGCTTCCGAAGGGGTATGATAATGGTGATTCAACAAAAGAAGTGTAGTAAGGTATTACTCTATCTGCTGCTACTAAAGCAACTATGGCCAGGGTAGATTTCAGAGCTAGTGTACCTCTCAAATGAAGAAAAAAAAAGAACTAGCTCAGGCCTTATAGAGAGATAACTGTACTCATTCATATACTTCTACTTAATTTCAAGTCTGTATGAACCTACAACTAAACCATAAAGAAATGACTACAAATTGCAGCTCTTTGAGAATAGGAAAGATCCTTTGAAGAAGTTGAAATAACCTTAGTTAGGGTTCAGTAAAGTTGATTGAACTCATTAATGTATAACTATCTCCGCTAGCCTAAATTCTAAAATTGAACAGGCTATACACCATCATTAGAACTTGTTGAGGGTGACAATATTTCATTTATGCAGTTTTGCTGACAGCAATGGAGAATGATAGAGCTATCTATGACACAAATTAGAATCAAATGTTTTCTTAAATACATAAAAACAAAAGGACACACTTCAGTTGAAATGCATTGAGCATTTCTAGTTGAGTTTCAGCCAAGAAATAGACACACACAACTATGCTACTACTGAGAGGAACACGATTGGACATGGCATTGCAGATGTAAAATCACACAAACCCATTCAAATTATGCTTGAATTATGGCATTTTAGATTGAAAGTGAAGCAATATTTGCCCAAACATAGCCAACAGAACTTCGGCTAAAAAGAAGGCATTTTTCCATTGCATATGAACCCAAAAAGCAGAAAAGAAAAGAAAAACCAAAGAACGGAGGCACTATCGAAGAAATGATGGAAAACTCACGAGATTGGGGAAGAGTTGAAGAGTGAAGTAGGTGAGTTCTGAAATGGATAGAGAAAGAGTCTGGTTGGCACTTAAACTGTGGAAGTAGACAAGACATCTCCAGTTATTCTGCTACTAATAATATAACTAGTAAACTGTTTGTATTTCATTCAATTGAGTGTTCAATCTCCAAAATCCATGGAAGGGAAGAAACGGAAAGACCTTCAAAATTCAGGAAGAGAAAGAGAGAGGGAAAGGGAAGGAGTGGTAATTGTTGGTATTGAGATAATATAAACGGATAAGGGGAGAGCGGCCTGCCTGCTACCTGCGGATCAGGAAAGGGAAGGACACTCCCCATATTTACCCAAACAGTAAAACCAAGCACTTCACTTTTATTTCGGATGTTTTTTTTAAGCCCGAATTTACTCTTAATTTTAGAAATAAGGAGAAAATTTAATTTTAACATTTAAAAAAAATATGTATATTTAGTTTTAACATATAAAAATGCATATATTTAACCTTAAAAACGAGCAATATTAATTTTAAAGTATGTTATTGAAAATTTTAAATGTCACTTTAGATATTTCAAATATCAATTTTGTCTAAAATACGGTGTATTACTAATAAAAATTACAAAATTCTGTTAAAATGCTAAAACTTAAATCTGTTATATATAAGTTAATCACAATTTTTTTAACAAAATATCCAAACTATTTACCATATTATTAATATAGTTACAAGAAAATGTACGAAATTACTTTAATTTATCGATAAATTTATTTGGAATGTCTAATGTGATAGTTAAAAAACAGTCAAACCATTCTTTTCAAATTTTCGACGGTGCACGGTTAAAATTGATCTTATTTGGAAACGTTAGGGTTAAATTTACACAATTTTATATGTTAGGGTAAATCTACACTTCACTTCAACGATAGGGTTAAATTTGATATGTATCTCATAATTTTATCTTGAAAATTCTAATAGTCTGGTTTAAAGTTATTTAACGGTCAAATTCTTTTATGGTTTCTTTTACGCTCTGTTTGTTTCGGAGAAAATATTCTGCAGGAAAATATTTTCTCAATTTTCCAGTGTTTGAAAATAAATAAATAAAAACATTAAAAATGTAAAATACAAAAAATATGAAACACGAAAAACATGAATAACATGAAAACGTTACAAAACACGAGAATATGAAAAAAAAAACTAGCAAAAAACATGAAAAGGTGAACAAATGCGAAAAACACAAAAATGCAAAAAAAAAAAGTAAACACTTGAAAAAGCACAAAACATGAAATATACAAAAACATGAAAAATATAAAAACACGAAAACGTGAAAAAATACGAAAAACACGAAAACGCGAAAAATGCTAAAACACAAAAACGTTACGTGAAAAACGCAATAAACATGAAAAGATGAAAAATGCAAACAAAACACGAAAACGTGAAAAATACGAAAAACATGAAAAACATGAATAACACGAAAAAGTAACAAAATGTGAAAAAAAAAAAGAAAACATGAAAAAGGAAAAAACCGAAAAACTAAATATGAAAACGCGAAAAAATGAAAAAAATACAAAAAGAAAACACAATAACGTTAATAACACGAGAAAACGTACAAAAAAATGCCAAAAATGTGAAAAAAAACGTTTTTCGTGTTTTTAACATTAATTTTGTTTCACATTTTCATGTTTTTTCACTTATTTTTCGTAAGGAATTTCTATGCTATTCCGTTCTTTGCTATTATATTCCTTTGGAATAATCATTCCATTCCATTCCGCGAACCAAACGACACCTTACAGTTTATAAGTGTTTTTTGTGCTTAATTTGTGCTTAATACATGTGAATCTATTTTTTTTGTGTTTTATATATACAATTGAAAATAAAAAATACAAAAAATCTATATTTAGTGTTTGGAAAATATTTTCCAGTGTTGTAGCCAAACATCGAAAAATATTTTCCAGTGTTATTGCCAAACACAGGAAAATATTTTATTTTCCTGCACAATATTTTCTCTGCATAAAATTTTCCATAACACAATATTTTCCCCCAAACAAATAGGGCCTTAGTTATTTATTGTTTACGGAAGTTATCCTTTCAAATTAGGAAGCACTTTTATTTTATTTTTTTTGGTAGGAATAGGAAAGAAAAAAAAAACACAAAAAAAACTATCTCGGGATTAGCCTAGGGAAGCTAACCCCACAGCATCTTCCAAGAGAAGAGAAGATAAATAATCAGGAGGAGAAGAGAAGGTTGTGACGCCCAACATCCTCTCATGACCAGCAGCCGCCAAACGATCTGCAACCCGGTTTTGCTCTCTGAAGACATGGCTAAACTTGATAAGGTCAAAGGAAGAACAAAATCTTCTAATTCCTTTGATTAAATTTTGGCTATTCAAACAAATAGCATTTTTATCGGAGATCATATTGATAGCCTCGAGGTTGTCAGATTCTACAAGCACCTTCTTTAAACCCAGACTCTTGGCCAGTCTGAGGCCAGAAAAAATCCCCCAAAGCTTAGCCGAAAAGGACAAACCTAAGCCCTGATTCTGAACAAACCCAGACAGCCAAGCACCCCCATCATCCCTCTAGAACACCTCCTGCAGCAATTTTACCATCCTTGAGACAAGAACCATCCGTATTTAATTTCACCACCCCTTCCCTAGGCCTGCACCAGCCAAGGAGGTGAACATTCTTCTTCTGGGTAGACCTAGCCAGACTGTCTCCTTTGAAGCTATCAATGATATTAAATAATTTTCCTGAGAAGAACTCACTCAAATTAGGAAAAATAACAGTTTTCCTTTCAAAAATCTCCTCGTTCCTCCAATTCCAAATCTGGTGACAAACAATAGCAAAGAAAATATCACCATGCTCAAGGTTAGCCAATAATTTCCCACTAACACCATCTGCAAATCAGTCTAGATCAGAGTGGGACAAGAAAAAAGAAAACAGGTGGTGAGGGAGAACTTTCATCCACACCTCTTTACTCCTAGTACAATCCCTAAGAGCATGGCAAACTGTTTCAACATGCACTCTGCATATGCTACAAGCACCAGAATCCACCAGATGCCGTCTATTTCTATCAGAATTAGTAAGCAACCTATCCTTCACCCCAAGCCAAAGAAAGCTCCTGATACGGTAAGGGACTTTTAAAGCCCAAATAAGCTTCCAGACTTCAGAGTGAGGACCCGCCCCATTATTCTTGAAGGCCTCAAAGGCAGACTTACAGGTATAAGCCCCATTATTAGTCCACGCCCAACAATGACTATCCATGTCTTCCTCCTTGTTACTTATCTTAACCCCTCTAATCCTCAGGAGCGTATCCAGACTGAAAAAAGAGTCAAATTTAGACCAAATCCAATCCCCCTCCGAATCCACCACATCAGCAATTCTCCAATTACGGAAATTAATGGGCGGCAGGGAATTAAACACCTCAAGTAAAGATTTACCCCCCAATCTAGACATCATTCCAGATGCTGATGGACTTCCCATTGCCCACCTCCCAACCTATTCCAGAGCAAAACTCTGAAAACACAGAACTGAGGCCTTTCCAAAGAAAAGAACAATTGACAACTCTCTCATTGGGACCCCTAAAAATCCTATCTTTTCTATATTTTCCACATAGAAGACGAACCCAAAGAGAAGAGGGGAGTTGCCACATTCTCCACAGGAGTTTCATTAATAACACTTTGTTGTTGTCCTTGGCTTGTCTTATCCCCAGGCCTCCCATGTTTTTAGGTTGACAAACCTCCTTCCAAGGAACAAGGTGGATCTTTTTCCCCTCCGTAGAGTCCCCCCAAAGAAAACGTCGATTGATTTTATCAAGATCATTAAGAACCGGCTCAGACAACCTACAAGCTTGCATAATATGATTAGGAACCGCACAATTGACAGACTGAATCAAAGTGAGGTGGCCCGCAAGAGAAAGAATTTTAGCTTTCCAAATGGCACATTTTCCATTAGTATTATCGAGAGTCTCTTTAAAGGAGGCTTTGGAGACTCTGTCACTATGGAGGGGGACCCCCAGATATTTACCCAAAGAATTAGTCAAAGGAATACCAGATATTTCACTAAGCCTTTTGCAGACACCCTTACTCATGTTTTTAGAACACAACATTCAGGATTTTTGGATATTGAGCTTTTGGCCAGAAGCAGCGCAGAAACAGTTAAGGATATCCATAACCACACCAATTTGCTCATCATTCCCTTCCACAAAAATCATAACATCATCTGCGAAGAACAAATGGGTAATCGAAGGACAGAATTTGTTGATGGAAACTGGATGGAAGTTCCCATTGCCCACAGCCTCTTGGATTAGGTGAGACAACATTTCCATAGCAATAACAAATAAGAAAGGGCTCATAGGATCCCCTTGACGGATACCCCTGGACGGAGAAAACTCCTCTGACATATCTCCATTGATCAAAACCTGAAAAACAGGAGAAGAAATGCAGACCTCGATCAATCTCCTCCAACTATCCGGGATGCCAGCTTTCTTCAGACTATCTAGAAGAAAACTCCAATTTAAACAATCATAAGCTTTCTCCAGATCCAGTTTCAGAGCCACAATAGCTTTCCTACCCTTTTTAATTTTCATGGAGTGAACCATCTCCTGGGCTATAACAACATTATCCATCATCTGCCTACTAGGAACAAAGCTACCTTGATTCTGGCTAATAATATCTGGAAGAATACACCGGAGTCTATTAGCCACAATTTTAGTAATAGCTTTGTACAACACGTTACAAAGACTAATAGGCCTCATCTGTAAAAAGGAGGATGGTTTCTCAACTTTCGAAATCAAGACCAGAAGAGTTTTATTCACAAGCCTAATATCTTCGGACCCATTGAAAACTCCTTTAACAAACTATAAATACCTTCCTTCACAGTATCCCAATGTTTATGATAAAAACTGGCAAGAATACCATCAATCCCAGGAGCTTTGGTAGCTCCAATACTCGAGAAGGCCTGATCAATCTCTTTCTGGTCAATAGGATGGAAACCTTCCCGAATCGTTTCCTCTTCCAAACTAGGGAACGTAATCCTAGAAAGAGCTTTGTCCAAATCCACACTCTCCTTTTTGAATAAGTCTTTATAAAAATTAAGGGCTAAGCGACGAATATCCTCATCCTCATAGACCCACTCACCATCTGAATCTTTGATAGCATCAATCATATTCCTCTGCCTTCTAATAATAGTAGAAAGGTGGAAAAATCTGGTATTGCGATCTCCATCTTTAATCCAAGCCTTCCTAGATTTCTGAAACCAAAGTAGCTCTTCCTGTCTTAGCACAGCTTCCAATTCTTTCTGGAGAGTTCTAAGAAGACCGTTCAAACTATGGTCAAATCTAATCTCCAAATTACGTTGAATGCCTTCGATTCTGCTTAAAAGTTTATTCTTTCTTCTGATAATGTGGCCAAAGATGTTTTTATTCCATCCCTCCACATTCCTTCTAAACCCCTCAGCAGCAAGGAGAACATTGGAGTGGGGCTTCCAATTATCCTGAACAAAATTTTTGAACTCAGGGTGAGACTCCCAGGCCACCAGGTACCTAAAAGTTCTATCCCCTTTAGGCCGATGGCATTTAACCAACTTCACTAAAATAGGACAGTGATCAGAGTGACGGAAAGGGAGATTTAACACTTTCACTTCGGGAAATCTACAGATAGCTGCAATATTCGCATAAACTTTGTCCAAACGAACAAAAACACTATTACGTTTCCAAGTAAATCTATGGCCAGCAGCTCTCAGATCCGAAAAGCCCACATAAATCCATATTCTGCTTATGGATGAGAGACCGGTTCACATAGTGGTTCCCACCCCCTCTTTGATCGCTCATAAGGGCAATATCATTAAAATCCCCAGCCACAAACCAAGCATCCAAAATACTCGTACTCATAGTATGCAGAACCTCCCACAACCTCTTACGATTGGCCATGATAGGATCAGCATAAACAAAGGTGATAAAGAAGGGTTTATTACCAGGGTAAGTAACCTTACTGTGAATAAATTGTTTACCCATACTAACAATGTCAATCTGAACACGATTTGGCTTCTAGAAGAGCCAAATCCCCCCAGCCCGGCCAATAGCCTCTGATCTGACACAATTCCAATTCCTAAACTTTTTAACCACCTCATCTGCTTTGCTACCACTGATTTTGGTTTCCAGCAAAGCAAAACAAGAAGGGTTAAATTGTTTAACTAAATCTTTAACATGGATACGGGTAGCCTTACTATCCGCATCTCTAACATTCCATACAAAAAAGTCCATCAAAAAAGAAGACTACTGACCATAGGCCCAACACCCTAAACCATGTACTTATTCGGGGCTCCTGAGAGCCTTGAAGAGGTACCAGCAGGCCCCCTTTTATCCCATAAATCCAATGAGCTATGGCTATTTTTCTGAATACCCTTAGGTTTTTTCATACTCATTTTATTAACCCCCATAGTTTTTCCATTTAATTTTCAACATAGATATTCGGTTTACTAACCTCATTTTGCTTCTTTATCCCCAATGAGGCCTGATTCTGGGAGCTCCCCAGGCAATCAACTTTGGACTCAAACAGAGGGTTAACAGCTTCCACTTTGTTCTCTGCCGGCTCGGCAGATTCTAACCCTGGCATGTGTTGAGCGATTTCCGCAAGTGCACAGTATACGCTTGTAGTAATAAAAGATATCGAACACATAGGGAACGCTTTTTAATGAAAACTTATTTTGAATCGGTTAGATTTACTTTTAAGGTTTATAATGTGTAAAATCGTTTAATTGGATTTGGCTTTGAAATTGCTAGAACAAGAATTAGATTAGAATATAACGAATGTTAGAAACCTCTTCTGCTTTAAGGGTGAATTTGCAAAACAGAAACGTTTAGTTCTTTAGAAAAGTAAACAAATGTATTCGTTTGCATTAAGCAAAGAAAACAACTTTAAACTTTGTATAAATTATGAAAATGAAATAACGTAAATTCCTCTAATTAAAAGGCTTTGAACGCAACAATCCCCTATCAGGTTCGATTGCTTCCTTAACCAAATTAATACTCTTCCGAGATATTAATTCGTCTAAGTGTTCAACAAAGTTTCCTTGTAAATATTTTGAATTCAACTACGTTTTAATGAAAACACCAGAACTCAGTTCGGATCATTTACCAAAGTGCTACATAAAAATCTATCGAATAGAATGAACTTTATTAGATGAAATGTGAATTTGATACAAGTTTACAGAGAACAAGAAGCATGGAAACTTTCGACGACTTGCAAGTGAATGGGTTGTCAATCCTTTCCTTGGGTTTCGTTAGAGTTTGTCAGGCTCAGGGGCGGATCCTCTACTAAATCTTCTCGTTGAATCTTCGGAATAGCGATTGGTCTATCGACTACCAAAATGTAAACTAATCTGAACAAATCTAAATGCTACTGTGTTTGTAATTATTTGATAAACAATGTGTGTACATCATATTGCTCTTTACAGAATTGAATTTCTAACTCTGAATCGCTTGACTCAGAATTTCTGCATTAATTCTATACTAATCTTTTCTTCAATTTCCTATATATCCAACTCTGAAATCAACTCTTTATTTATAGATGTTGAAGAGTCGGGTTTAAGGGACGTGTCTGCTACGAAGAGGCGATCTTATCCAATCGAACGAACACGTTTCTTTGTGAATGAACGTGTACGTATATCCTTTCCAGAATTTCTGCTCTTACCGAGAATGGGGGAGCAAATATTTAGCCTTCGAAATGGTAAGGAGGAGAAGCTGGCGACGCGTGTCGCGACCGAGAATGGAGGATTCTCGGTCGCGACACGGAGTAATTTCCTTTGTATTGACTTCGTCCTTGTCCTCGTTTCGGTGCGTTTGAACTCGTATATATTTAGGTACCTTGCAAGAAAGAAACATATTTGGAAGTAAAAGTACGCTAAACAGATATAAATAGTACGAATTCGTAGCAAAACTGATGTAAATATTAATGATATTTTAGGTATATTTTGGGCTTAACAAATCTCCACACTTAATCTTTTGCTAGTCCCGAGCAAAATTTCACTGAATTTATTCTTTAACTAATCTCTTTATCAAAATAAAACATATATCTTGGTATTAACTTTTAAATTAGTTAAGCCGAAAAGACTAACTTCGCATGGCAAATTTATAAGTAAAATATCAAACTACCTAGTATAAATACGATACATCATTCGTCTTGTATTTTCAATTTGAATTGAAGTATTCGGGACGATATAAGCATGCATGTTATTGAGTCTTTCATCTCAAGGCATTTCAAAGCACCAAATTTCTTTTCCCAAACCTAAACTAATATATGAGATATATTAAATTTAAATACGTACTTAGGTTAATTTTCTTTTGCTAGTTACGCCCGGGATAAGGGTGGTCTCGATCGTAACTTTATATGCTTTTTATTTGCTTTGTGTTTGCTTAAGAGGTACCGACCATGCCATGGGTGGACGCAATCGTTACTTTAAACTTAAAACATGCTTAATTTTTGCTTAAACGTTCCTTCCATACCTCGATTGTGATAAGGGTGGTCGCAATCGTGGCCAAAAGTAAACGGTACTTAATTTTCTTCCATTTCATACCTTGATTGTGATAAGGTTGGTCTCAATCGTGGCCAAAAGTTAAGAATTCAACTAATTGATTAATTAATATGAATTTATGAAATTGTAAATTGGGAAAAAGAAAGATAGCACATTCATCCTATATTGACTTAAAATTCAACATGTATTATGGCTAAAGTTTCCTTTTTCAATTGGTGTTAATGTAAGACGAAATCAAACCGAGCTAAAAAAAATTGTTAGTTCAATTTAATGCCTATAAACCTAATTGAAAATTTAAAATAAGATTTATTTTATCATGAATTCATGATATAAAATAGAGATCGAAAATAAAGAATTTATTTACTTAAATACATTCACTCGAGACAATTTTACTTAAAATCATATCGGAGATTTATGAAAAATTTGAAAAATAATGTTGCCCATATAGAAATATCATTTCTAACGATAATGATAACCTAAAAATAATTATAAGTTAAAATATTTTAAACATATATAATGTTAAATAAATTGTGTTGCAATATATGTTGCATTTGCATAAAACAAGTGTTGCATTTGAAAATATTGTTTATAAATATTAATATGTGTTTTTTTATGGTAAAACGGATGACATTCTTACTCCATGCATTTATTTGTACGTGAAAAAAAAATGATATACGTAATATCCCCTCCCACACTTAATTTGGACCATGTCCTCATTGGTGCAAAAACGGATAAAACACGAAAAATAAGTACGAAATAAATAACACGAAATAATAAAAAAATGTAGCAAATTAAAATCATCTAACATAAAAATTAAAAATTGTATCAAACTTAACATGAAAAATAAATATTGTACCAAACTTTAATTGAAAAATAACAAAACAAGATAAGGAAAGGAATAAAAGAGGTGATAAAACCTAAGCATGTGGAGGCGAATCCGTCGGGGATGGTGAGGTTTCGACATTTTGACGACGGAAAAAGGAAAGCATCCGATGACGAGTAGATTTGTGCTCCCTCCTTAAGTTGTTGAGGTTGTCATTGATAATCATATTGTTTTCCACCAAATCATCAATCCGCAAATTCATATTACGATTATTTTCATTGATTTGGTTCAAAATGCGCCTCAAATCCACCGGATCATCATCTTGAGGTGCTTGGGGGTGTGGTTGTGCTTGTGGGTCATCCTCCTCTTCTTCCTCCGCTTCGCCCTCTTCGGTACCTGCAAATTGAGAACTAGAAGCTCCGCCACCCATAGTGCCACGAAGATGAGCAATACGGGATTCATAAGATACAAAAACCGGAGGAACCGAAGTAAGCAACAAATGCGCTCGTTCAAGAGCCGAGAGGTTCAAAAGCGGAACATATCCATGGTAGGTAGACATGTCATAATCTTCTAACTCACCACGGGCACCCAAAACAATAGCGGTAATAAAATTTCCAAGAGGGACTTGAATGGTGCGAGCCCGTGAAGCACGAAACAAATTATCAAAAAACATCCCTATGCTATCAATCCTCAATCCTTTAAACAAGCTATACAAACAAATCTCGAACTTGAATCTTCGAGCTCTCAACCCGGCCCAACAAAGAAAAACTCAAGAACTTATGAAAATAGAGCAAACAATTATCCCTAATCATCTTGCTAGATGTGTTCTTTGAATTGAAATAAGATTGCCCCGAAAGAGTATGCCAAATAGCATCATTATCAAAATCACAATTCTTGTCATGGAAATCAGTAGTAGGAAAACCAAACATGTTTCCCATGGCTTCATAATTAATAGTGTAAGTAACACTATTATTGCGGAAACGAATTGAAGTCTTTTTCTTATCGATTTCTAAAGTGACCAAGAACTCCACTATATATTCCGTAATACTAGGAAAACGCATAGAGGCAAAGGTTTGCCAACCCAAAGTGTCCAAGAAGGCATTAATCCTAGTAGAGAAGTTTAAATCCCGTACCGTATCAAAGTCAAGGAATGGCATACCCACAAACTCTCGCTTTGAGCTTGAAAATGAGTGTATCTACTTGCTTCTTCCTCGGAGTTGATGTCAAAAGGAGCTCCACAATGGACACGGAGGCGATTAGCTTCCGTAACTTGAGGCTTATGACCAACACGCTTTGTTCTAGGCATGATTAAGTTACTTAGGGCTTTGGAAGAACAAAGATGAAGAATGGTAGAGAGAAAAACCAAAGGTTGAAGATGAGTTGGGGATAGTAGGGTAAGGAATGAATTGATTTGGAGTTGAAAGGGTAAGTGATTAGAAGGGGTAATGAATAAATTGGGAAGAGTAAAAGTAATGTATTGGGAAGAGTTTAGAGTAGGGGATTGGGTAAAAAGTGAGGTGATGTGAGGTTTGTGTAAGGTATAGGTATATATATAGGGTGAAATAGGGTTAAGTATAGGAAGAGTAGGAATAGGAAAAGGGGCAAAAATAGTGCAAAAATCCGGAATTAGTGTGCCTGCAGGTCGCGACACGGCAATTTCAGAGGGCAAATCGCTCTGAAATGTGGCCAATCTTGATGAACTTACCGAGAATTTTCAATTCTCGGCCGAGAATCGGGTCCTGGTGACTTGTTTTCGCGCATTTTGACTTGGTTCGTGTGATTTTCTGAGTATTTATGTCCTGAACCTGATTAAAACTGTACTGGTACTTGAATATATAAATGAAAAGCATTAAATTATAAGGAAAACTAAAGGTTTGTCCATATTAATTGGAAAAAATAATGAAAGATAAATGCTTTAATGAGATTTTAATGAAACATTAATGTGCATTTATTCATGTAAGTTAAATGAACCTACATTAATAAAAATAAATACTATTTCATGTGTATATAAAATTTTAATTTATTGATACAGAATATTAATGGATTAATGTGATGAAATTATGGACATATTTGCAACTGTGATTAGATGTAATCAGTATAAAATGGATTGAGTATAGATAAACCAAGATCAGAATAAGAAATTGAATCAAATTAATAGAAAAATTGTATTGAAGCAAATATGTACAAAATAACACTAAACATAAAAATAAAGAAAGTACATAAATAACACAAATACACAAATATTTACAAATTAAACTAAGAAACTAAAACTATTCTATATACTTATTCCTATCAATCGGGATTTCTCTAGCCCTATAGCGATCAATTTTCAATTGCACAAAAGCTTGACATTCCGGTGCAGAAAGAAAATGCGGGCCCGCTCTAAAAACGCGTTTCACGAGGCCTTCATATTCTAAGAACTCATAGTCCAAAGTCGAAAATGATTCAGCATCGCTCCAAGGGATAGAAATAGTTCCCTTGGTACCGAGAATTATCCCACAAATGATATTGCCGAAACCAATCTTCTTATCCTTGGATCGAGAAGCGGCAACAAGACCTTCCATCAGAATCTTGGAGGTATCAACTGTATTGCCCTGGAATATATCTCCAAGGACATATAAATCGGTGTCTTTGACCACACTACTAAACATGCGACCGAAAAGACTATGACACAGAAATTTGTGTAGATACAACATCGAATTGGAGTGAAAGGATTGGTTGTAGGCGAGTCGAGGATTGAAACACCAAAATCCCGTTAGCATCCTCCATATATCAGTGGATGTCATATCTTTGCCAGGATGACGTTTGATTGTATCCCTCGGGGGAAAACCAAACCAGGCATGTGTTGGTCCCGTGTGATTAGTTCCAAGGGGAGGTTAGGAACTAATATAACTTTTTTTCGTTTAATTGTATGCTGACTTAGTTATTTTGCAAGTTGGTCAGCTCAGCTTTTGGTCAGCTTGGCCAGATATGCTATAAGACAGCTTTGGACGGATATTGACTAAAGCTGTTTTATTTATAAGTTAGATATTGACACTCTTGGAGGTCAGTTTCTAACTTAGCACTTGAAATTACTCAGAGTCAACTTTAAACAGTTTTATATGCTGAGTAAATTTCACATACAACACATGCACATATATATATTGAGAGAGAGTTTAGAGATTACTCAGTATCACTTATCCTGGTTCGGCCTCTCCGCCTACGTCCAGTCCCCAGAGTCCTCCGGGCTTTTAGAATCCAATACTGAGCTCTTTAAAGGTAGAGCACAAACCAATTACAAGGCAGTTGAATATGCAAGAGTACCTTCCTCTATTCGTCTACTCAACTCCTACTAAGTGCTACAACCCAGCACCTAGATTTCTCTACCACTGAATGTTTACAACCAAACACTCAGCACAACACTCTCAATTTTACAATTGATAAACACTTGTTCCTTTTCAAGCAAAGAACACTTTAGAAGATTACAAGTAATCACTCTAGCATTTACACAAAGAATGAAAGATGGGTGTAAGATCTATATTTGTAGCTAATGCTTTTGTATCTTTTCTCTCTTGTATTTTTCCTTTTTGTGATTCGGCAATGATCCAAGGATTTTGATTGTCCTTATATAGGAGAAAATCTGGAATCGGATCATTTTGAAATGATGTAGCCGTTAATGTTAAAACGGCTCTTTTAGGGGACAGATTCTGGTCAGCTTCAGACTGTTCCGGCCATTCCCTTCCTCTGCATTCCTTCAGACGTCAGACTTGTCTTCTTGCGTCTGGTTTGTCCTTTTGTGTCAGTTGTCCTTTACCAATAATCCATTGACCCATACATCTCGGAATGTGTCTTCTGCATATTTCCAAGGATTCAATTATTGGTACAGAGGGGCGGTAATCATTGTCTTTTAGCAAACGACTTTTTCATGCTGTCCTGAAGAATCACTCAGCTTCTACTGCGTAAATCACTGTCATCGGCAGTTTCCAAGCTGAGTATATTTTTAGTCAGCTCAGCTTCGTGAGACAGTTGTTGTGGACGTGTATGTCTTTGTCTTTTGATGCTAAGTTTGATTCCACTCAGCTTGATACTTTAGGCTTCTGTGCTGACCTCTTCCTGTCTTACTATTTATACTTATCTTTATTTATATTTATACTCAACATTGAACAAACGGATTAGTACAATTAAAATAAAGCACTTAAATTTAATTGTCTTTTAATCATGGATGATTTTATCAAATCAAAATCTTGTGGAAAGGTGTTTCAACAAACTCCCCCATTTTGATGTTGGCAAAATGCATAATTATGGAACTCAGTTTTGAACTTCCCCATGATTGATTTATTTTTCACATTTCTGAAATTTCTCCCCCGTAAGGGTTGCATCTGTTAATTTACCTCTTAAACCTACCAAGATTTATTTGAGATAAACTAAGGATGTGTGTACTGACTAGATTTAGTTCTAATTTATTTTGAGTCTATGTCAGCTTTCAGAAATGCTTGAATACTCAGTTTGATTTACTCGTTATTATGTATACTGAGTATTTATTTGTTCAATGTTTATGTTAATGAGTATTGATAAGCATGGCATTGGAACAGAATGAAAAACACCATTCATTGGAACAAGGAATGAAACATACAAATGCACACTACTTGAAGTGCAAAATACTTGTGCCCACACAAAATAAGGTTACAACAAACAGTTTCACTAGTCTTTCTTTTTAATCACTCTTCTTCATACAGCCTTACCCTATCCTTTCACTTTGCTTCCTGATGCACCTGTCTGATGTTGAGTTCCAGGTTGAGTTCTCTCCCCCATTTTGCCAGCATCGGGTTTGTAGTCAAAGGTGTCATTTCTTGCAGCTGAGGATAGAACATTCGAATAGCGTTGTAAACGCTTCGTGCTCTTACTCAAGCCATCTATCACAGGAACGCAATCATCTCAAACGTTTCGAGGAACGGGGATAGACCCAGTGATCAGGTTGATAATACACTCATGGGACTTACTAAGCCAAGTAAGAGAGCTGGTAATTTGAGCAAAGGATTGATGATACATCTTCAATAGGGCAGAATCATAGAAGATGCATTGAGCATTTTCATAAGCGAACGACCTGTAGAATACCTTGTGAAAGTTTATCATTGATGGGGTCAACATCCATCTGAGCTTTGTTGACACTGAGAAGACTCACGGCTTCACTGAGTTGATCAATTGTACATTGAGAAGTGGAGGAAACGAGCTCTCGTGTACATGTAAGATTGGCAGTCAGCTTGGCAAAGCATCCCTGTAACTCAGCAGATGTGGCATACTCAGGATTAGCCGTTGGCCCAAGGTTGGGTAGTTCTGCTCTCAGTTTGGCAAAATGTTGATCTAACTCAGCTGAAGTTGCATAGCCTGGATTAGGGGCAGAGAGATTATTGATTTTACCTTCAAGGGAGTTCATGTGGTTTATCATCAGAAGGAATAGCTCAGTCAGCTTGGCAATGTGATCTTGCTTAGGTTGCTGTGATTGGACGGTGGTCACAATACTGACAAGATCCTTGAGTCCCTTAATTTCCGTGAGAAGTTGAGTGATGGCAGAGATATTTGTGGACTCGGGATGAGCAGACCTAGCAGCATTAGAAGTGGTGAACTCCTAGAGAAGAGATTGAGCCGTTTCGATGATGCGACGGCCAGACTGAGTTGCACTAAGATAGGCATGTTGCTCAGTGGAAGTTGGCTCAGATGCATGAATGGAGGTGGAGCTGGATGGTGGTGGAGTTGGTTGTTTACTAGCTTGAGCAATTGGGTCTTGATCAGGATGTTGAGTTTGAACAAGTGGATCCATAGCTTTCTCCCCATGTTGAGTGGCTGGATCTTCGAGCTCTTGCTCGGCAAGATTTGGATTTTGTGGAGTCTTGGCATGTTCCTCAGTCCGAGTAACAGAGGCTTGATTTTGCTCCAAATCCTTGGGAGGAGACTCAACATGGTGGGAAAATATTCAAACTGGATATTGGAGGGATCTGTAGTTTGCTCCAAAGAAGGAGAATCTGCCAAGAGATCAATGAGAGGAGTTTTGACAGCTTTCTTTTTCAGTCTTCTAAGGGACTTAGTTTTTGGAGGTGACGGGTCAGTTTGAACATCTACATCCTCAACCTCAGCTTCAACATTCAGATCCTCTCTTTGATGTTCCTCTTCTTCTTGGTCAACATCATGTGCCTCTTGATTTTGCTCAATATTATCCTGCTCAGCATGATCATTTCCTTCAGCATTAAGCTGAGTATCAGCCTGTCTTTGTTCTTCTCCTTCATCAGCTTGCTCAACTGGAGTTTTCTCAAGATCGATCCTAATGTTCTGAGTGCAGTGAGATTTAGGTGTCACAACCTAATCAATGGGATCAGCCTCAACTATTTTCAACCCAGAATTTCTACTTTTCTTCTTTAGCGGCTGTTCTGGGGATTCTTCATTTTCTTCCTCGGGCTCAGCTTGCCCTTTCCTTTTCTCTGCTGACTTAGGTGTAACCTGAGGTAGGTCAGCATCAATATTCTTTCCTCTTGTCATAGCCCTCTTCTTTCTGGGCACAGTTTCAATGTCCTTGGCACAAGTGGCCAGTGTCTTTCTCTTCTTCTTTGCCTTAGAGGAATCGGTAGGAACTTCCTCTAGTTCAACTTCTGGCTCAGCATGATCTGCTGCAAGCTCAGTTTCAATTTCTTGCTCAACATCGTTTTCTTCCTCATCTTCCTCAACATCTTCACCTCCCTTTAGTGGTTGGTTGAACAATAACTCAGTTAGCAGAGCTGCGGTTATTTATGTTCCCAAGCTTTTAGTCTCAGTGATGGTCTCAATCTTGTGATCTTCAAGGATCTTGGTGATGAGAGAACCTAGTCGAAGTTTCTTACCTCCTCGTTGAAGTGCTCCCACAAAAAACACAGGCATATTCAGTGGACAATAGGTTAGCATGTGCCATATGAAGCACTGCTCAAAGTTGGAGGCAGATGAGGCTGAGTTGAGTTTAGGGAAGATGAAGTTTGTTAAGATGTAGTGCGCCATTTTCTGGTTTTGCCCCATACTCGTGCTGGGTATTTCTCCTTTGTAATTTTTGGGTTTGCAAAAACCCTTCATCTGGTCAAGCTTTTCCGTTGACACCTTTTCTTTTGTTGTTCTGAACTCGGTTCCTTTGTTGGGCATGTTGAGTAAGGTTGCCAAGTAGGACGGAGTGATTACAATCTTGTGACCCTTAACGTGCGTCTCCAGATAGTCAGCATCGTCCTTATCAATATGGAGGCCGAAGTAGAATTCCCTAACCAATCGTGGATAGGTGGTTCCGGGGAGAGAGAAAAGGCCTGCCCACTCGTTCTTCTCAATCCATTCACAGAATGGTTTTTCGGCAGTAACAAAGCTGGGAGAGAACCAGCGGCATTTGAGGACTTCCAGGTTGTGGACTTTTGAGTGAACTTTGACCATGGTCCTAACCTTGGGTTTCTTCTGTTTTGAGGAACTTGCCGGGTCCGTTTGACGACGTTTGCTCGGAGTTAGGTTAGACTTAGGAGGAGATTTAGGGCTTTCATCGGTGATCAATTTTCCAGAATTTTCACCGGAGATTTTCTGAGTGTTGGTCATTTTCAGAGATTTTTGTGGAAGATTTGAGAGAGAGAGAGATTCTGAATACTAAAGGATTTACACGTGAAGAGATTTGAAGAGTAATTCATCCATTATTTATATATACCTTAAATGATCCTATTAATTGAACTAGTCGTTTATCCTTGGGGCGTTCAACCGACAGAGATTCTGTCATTTATGACATTTCCGGCGCATGGGTTGTCTCATAATTGTTTGCCTCTCCTAGGTGCTTTTTATTACACGTGTTGGCATTTAATGGTGCAAGTGGGTTTTAGCGCGGTTTTCCTAGGAAATGAACCGTTTGTGATACTGAGTACTTAGTTCTATCAAGATGAATTTTCTATCTTAGTACATGATAGTTGCTCAGTATATGTACCTACTTAGGATAATCACTCAACATGTATGTCAACTCAGTATGAGGTGATTTTTCTATATTTCAAGTTCAGTAAGTAGGAGTTATTTTACTTAGCATGGCATATCATTCAAATTTTCACTCAACATGGCAATCACTCAACATTCATTAGAGAATTATTGAAGGGGATTAGACATATCGATAGCTTCCCTTAGTATGTTGAATTGTTCACGTGCCAAGGGCTTGGTGAAGATATCTGCAAGCTGTTCATTTGTTGGCACATAGGTCAGCTTGATCTCATCTTTTAGTACGTGATCTCTAATGAAGTGATGCCTTATGCTGACATGCTTCATCCTGCTATGTTGGATTGGATTTTTGGACAGATCAATGGCACTCTTGTTGTCACATTTGATCTCTATTGTTTCAGTCTTTACTCCATAATCCTCAAGCTGTTGCTTTATCCATAGAGCTTGAGCAACACAGCTTCCAGCAGCCACATACTCAGCTTCAGTTGTAGACAGGGCTACGGATGATTGCTTCTTGCTGAACCAAGATACTAGAAAGCTTCCAAGGAAGTGACATCCTCCCGAAGTGCTTTTACGTTCTAGCTTATCTCGTCCATAGTCAGCATCAGTATATCCTATGAGTGTGAAGTCATTTGAAGTTGGATACCATAGACCTGCATCAATTGAGCTCTGCAAATATCTAAAGATTCTTTTTACAGCCGTTAGATGAGATTCTCTAGGGTCAGCTTGATATCTCGCATAATAATATACTGAGTACTGTATATCAGGTCTACTAGCTGTGAGATAAAATAGGGAACCTATCATACCTCGATAGAGTTTACTATCTATTGACTTACTTTTCTCATCTTTGCATAGGACAGTATCAGTACCCATGGGGGTTGATATGGGTTTGCAATCTACCATGCTGAATTTCTTTAACATTTCCTTGGTGTACTTGGACTGACTTATGAAGATGCCATTCTTACCTTGCTTGATTTAAAGTCCAAGGAAGAAGTTGAGTTCCCCCATCATGGACATCTCGAACTCAGTTTGCATCTGTTTGCTAAATTCTTTGCACAAAGATTCGTCAGTAGCACCAAATATTATATCATCTACATATATTTGTGCAAGCAGGGTGTGTTTTCCCTTTTTCTTAATGATCAAGGTTGTGTCAGCTTTTCCCCTGACATAGTTCCTGGTCAACAGGAAGTTGGTTAACCTTTCATACCAAGCTCTTGGAGCTTGTTTTAGGCCGTACAAGGCCTTTTTAAGTTTATAAACGTGGTTTGGAAATTTTGGATCTTCAAACCCAGGAGGTTGATTAACATATTCCTCTTTGTTTATGAAACCATTAAGAAATGCACTTTTGACATCCATTTGGTATAACTTAAAGTTCATGAAACTGGCATAGGCACACAATATACGTATTGCTTCTAACCTAGCAACAGGTGCAAATGTTTCCCCATAGTCAATTCCCTCTTGCTGACTATAGCCTTGGGCTACAAGTCGAGCTTTGTTCCTTATCACCTTTCCATGCTCATCTAGTTTGTTTCTAAAAACCCACTTAGTTCCTATAGGCTTTTGATCCCTAGGTCTAGGCACTAAATCCCATACCTCATTTCTGGTGAATTGGTCGAGTTCTTCTTGCATGGCATTTATCCAATATTCATCGTGCTCAGCATCAGCAAAATTCTTTGGCTCATGTACTGAGACGAATGCGACATTGCTGAGGTATTTCCTTAGCCGATCTCTGGTCATCAACTTGTTGTCAGCAGCATCAAGAATGGACTTTTCTGAATGTCCTCTTGGGATTTTTATTTCTTTGGGCAATGTTGAGTCATTTGGAACATGTGTCTCTGCAATCTCTATAGGAATAGATTGGTCAGTAAATGTTATTTCAACTTCTTGCTTACCTTTGGTCAGCCCTTGTATTGATGATTCAGAGGCTCCATTTTGATCAGCGGAAGCTGAGCTTGGTTCATCTTCAGTGAGCTGAGTTGTCTTTCCTGCAGGACCAGCTTCATCGAACTCAACATGGACAGACTCTTCTACAACCTGAGTTCGTTTATTATAGACTCTATATGCTTTGCTGTTAGTTAAGTACCCTAAGAAGATTGCTTCATCAGCTTTAGCATCAAATTTTGCAAGATTGTCCTTTGTATTGAGTATGAAACATTTACAACCAAAGGCACGAAAGTAACCAATGTTGGGCTTTCGTCCTTTCCAAAGTTCATATGGGGTTTTCTTAAGTATAGGTCTTACTAGAGCCCTATTCAGTATATAGCATGCTGTGTGGACAGCTTCACCCCAGAAGTACTTTGGAAGCCTATTTTCACTCAGCATGGTTCTAGCAATTTCGACAATTGTTCTGTTCTTCCTTTCAACAACCCCATTCTATTGAGGTGTTCTAGGAGCAGAGAAATTGTGGTCAATACCACTGGTTTCACAGAATTCATCAAACTGTTGGTTTTTGAATTCTCCACCATTGTCGCTTCTAATATGAGCTACTTATAGGTCTTTATCAATTTCAAGCTTTCTAATAAGTGCAGTGAACATCTCAAAAGTTTCATCCTTGCTACTCAGCAAGATGATCCAAGTGTACCGAGAGAAATCATCTACAATGACCAAGGAAAATTTCTTACCTCCCAAGCTGAGTGGCTGGATAGGTCCGAAAAGATCCAAGTGTAGTAATTCCAATGGTCTCTTGGTTGAGACAATATTTTTACTTTGAAATGACTTTTTGGTTTATTTCCCTTGCTGACAAGCTTTACATAATTGGTCTTTCTCAAATTTCAATTTGGGTAATCCCTCAACTAATTGCTTTCTAGCTAGTTTGGCAAGAAGGTCCATGCTGACATGCCCAAGTCTTCTATGCCATAGCCAGGAGTTATCCTCTTTAGATACTAAGCATATGTTTTTGGAAAACTGTTTTTCTAAATTTAGCATGTATACATTATCTACGCGAGGGGCGGTTAAAATCAATTCATTTGTGTTCCCCTCGAGTATTTGACACTTAGTATCATCGAATACAACCTTTCTGCCGCTCATGCAAAGCTGAGCTACGCTTAGCAGATTGTATTTGAGACCTTTAACTAGGGAGACTGACTCAATAGTTGGGTTACCTCCGATAGTACCTGAGCCGACTATCTTACCCTTCTTATTGTCTCCGAAGCTTACACTTCCTCCTCGTTTAAGCTCTAGTGTGATGAATTGTGTTTCATCACCTGTCATGTGCCTTGAGCATGCGCTGTCTATATACCACAACTTTGACTTCTCTACGCATGTCAAGCTAACCTGCATTTGAAACTATTCATTTTTAGGTACCCAATTCTTTTTGGGTCCTTTCTTGTTAGTGTAAACAGGTGCAAAATCATACTTTAATTTGTGACGACATACTTTTATAGTGTGGCCTGGCTTACCACAAAAGTCACAAAATTTTACCCTTTGAGGGTTATACTGAGTGCGGTCAGCATTGTTGTGCTGAGCATGCCAGCATATCTTTGTGGAATGTCCTTTTCTTCCGCAGAAGTCACATTGGACAACTCGCTTGTTATGCCAACACACTTCTTTTGTGTGCCCCCTTTTTCCACAGCATTCACATTGAGTGAACTGCTTATGCTGGCTAGTACTTGTGTACTCAGCATGGGCTTTATTTCTATTCGAGCCTTTTATTTGACTCTGTAAGGTTGTAACATCCTTTCTAAGTTTCTTTGACTCAGATTGGACCTCCGTGACAAACTTATGCATTATTTGAATATTGTTATGTAAATCTGCATTGTCTTGGAGGATATATCTGAGGTCACTCAGCTTGACCTCTTCAATCTCGTCACACCGCCTGCTGAGTGATTTGATTTTCTTGTTACACTTTTTAGTTAGTGTGTATAAATCACTCAAGGCATTTACCATTTCGTTTTTAAGCAAAATAGGGATGTTACCTCATTGTTGTGTTCCTCCTGGTCAGTTTCATCAGAGAGGTCAGCTTGCTCAGATTGAGAGTGTTCAGCATCATCGGCCATGAAGCATATGTTTGCCGTTTCATTTGCATCAGCTTCGGATGATGTTGACTCGTCACTGTCACTCCATGTTGCTACCATTGCCTTCTTGTTTCCCTTTTTATCTCTTTTTAGGTTTGGGCAGCTTGACTTGATGTGCCCAGTTTGGTGGCACTCAAAACATGTGACGGACTTGGAGCTGTCCTTCTTATATTTGTCACTGGACTCAGCTTTGTACCTATCACCTTTCTTGTATGGCCTTTTGCTGTTTCTGTCACTTTTTCTGAACAGTTTCTTCATCTTTCTAGTGAACATAGCCATTTCCTCATCATCAGTTGACTCAGCTTCTGTGGAGTCAGCTTTCATCACTAGAGATTTCTGTTTCTTATCTTCGAACTTTTCTTTAGCTTCAAAGTTCTTCATAGAGATCTCATGGGTCAGCAAGGATCCGATCAGCTCATCATATTTGTAGGTAGTCAAGTCCTGAACTTCTTCTACGGCTGTTTTCTTTGCTTGCCAGCTCTTAGGTAGACTTCTCAGGATTTTCTTCACATGTTCCTCTTCAGTGAAGTTCTTTCCAAGTCTTTTGATCTCATTTATGATGTTGGTGAATCTTGAGTTCATTTCTGAGATGTCTTCGTTTTCGTTCATCTCGAACAGCTCGTAGAGTCTCATATGTTGATTGACTTTGGACTCCTTAACCTTACTGGTGCCTTCATAGGTCACTTCAAGCTTTTTCCAAATCTCCTGTGATGACTCACAACCTGAAATCTTATTGTATTCTGCAGCATCTAAAGCACAGTGAAGCATATTTATAGTTGAGGCATTATTTTGTAATTTTCTGAGGTCACCCTCTCTCCACTCAGCTTCGCTCTTAACAATTTTCTCATTGTTAACAGTTTTATATGGCACATGTGGACCTTGAACAATTGCAAGCCATGCACTCATGTTTGTGGCTTGAATAAAGTTTTTCATCCTATTCTTCCAGAATGTATAATTAGATCCAAAGAATAGGGGATGCCTAGTGATTGATAATCCCTCAGGGAGTATCTGTGTTGTTTGGTTCCCTGGAAGGAAACGAGTGTTGTTCTCACCCATTTATGGGATCCGCTCAAGATAGTTATATCTTTGAGTAGAGAGCTTAGGCTTTGATACCACTTGTTGGTCCCGTGTGATTAGTTCCAAGGGGGGGTTAGGAACTAATATAACTTTTTTTCGTTTAATTGTATGCTGACTTAGTTATTTTGCAAGTTGGTCAGCTCAGATTTTGGTCAGCTTGGCCAGATATGCTATAAGACAGCTTTGGACGGATATTGACTAAAGCTGTTTTATTTATAAGTTAGATATTGACACTCTTGGAGGTCAGTTTCTAACTTAGCACTTGAAATTACTCAAAGTCAACTTTAAACAATTTTATATGCTGAGTAAATTTCACATACAACACATGCACATATATATATTGAGAGAGAGTTTAGAGATTACTCAGTATCACTTATCCTGGTTCGGCCTCTCCGCCTACGTCCAGTCCCCAGAGTCCTCCGGGCTTTTAGAATCCAATACTGAGCTCTTTAAAGGTAGAGCACAAACCAATTACAAGGCAGTTGAATATGGAAGAGTACCTTCCTCTATTCGTCGACTCAACTCCTACTAAGTGCTACAACCCAGCACCTAGATTTCTCTACCAATGTTTACAACCAAACACTCAGCACAGCACTCTCAATTTTACAATTGATAAACACTTGTTCCTTTTCAAGCAAAGAACACTTTAGAAGATTACAAGTAATCACTCTAGCATTTACACAAAGAATAATCACTCTAGCACTCTCAATTTTACAATTGATAAACACTTGTTCCTTTTCAAGCAAAGAACACTTTTAGAATCCAATACTGAGCTCTTTAAAGGTAGAGCACAAACCAATTACAAGGCAGTTGAATATGGAAGAGTACTTTTCTCTCTTGTATTTTTCCTTTTTGTGATTCGGCAATGATCCAAGGATTTTGATTGTCCTTATATAGGAGAAAATCTGGAATCGGATCATTTTGAAATGATGTAGCCGTTAATGTTAAAACGGCTCTTTTAGGGGACAGATTCTGGTCAGCTTCAGACTGTTCCGGCCATTCCCTTCCTTTGCATTCCTTCAGACGTCAGACTTGTCTTCTTGCGTCTGGTTTGTCCTTTTGTGTCAGTTGTCCTTTACCAATAATCCATTGACCCATACATCTCGGAATGTGTCTTCTGCGTATTTCCGAGGATTCAATTATTGGTACAGAGGGGCGGTAATCATTGTCTTTTAGCAAACGACTTTTTCATACTGTCCTGAAGAATCACTCAGCTTCTACTGCGTAAATCACTGTCATCGGCAGTTTCCAAGCTGAGTATATTTTTAGTCAGCTCAACTTCGTGAGACAGTTGTTGTGGACGTGTATGTCTTTGTCTTTTGATGCTAAGTTTGATTCCACTCAGCTTGATACTTTAGGCTTCTATGCTGACCTCTTCCTGTCTTACTATTTATACTTATCTTTATTTATATTTATACTCAACATTGAACAAACGGATTACTACAATTAAAATAAAGCACTTAAATTTAATTGTCTCTTAATCATGGATGATTTTGTCAAATCAAAATCTTGTGGAAAGGTGTTTCAACAGCATGTAACTCAGGATACCCAAAAGTAAAGATTTCGCCATCTCGACGAAAACTAAGACGCACTCGTCGTTTATTCACAAAACGAACTATACAGAAGAACTCGAGAATCCAGTCTCCTATTATAGGAAACCGCAAGTTGGCGAATTTAGTCCATCCCAATCTTTCCAAATAGCGACTCATGTCATCGCTTATACCGAGTTGTTTATTTAAAAACTCGTCCATATATAGCATACCGACGAAAAACTTGTAACGAAGCCTATAGTAGCGTCTGCCTTCGTCATGGTTGAAGATAGGAAACGGCGCACCATAACGTTATGATAAGTCGGGACGCTTATTGCTAGAAGCAGCAATTTTCTTAGGGGATTTATGTTTGGTAGTCATGGTTTTGTGAGGAATAAAGAAGAAAAATATTTCTATTACTTTTCTGTTAATGGAGTGTTTGAGAAAATCAGAATTTTGTTCTGACAGAGAGGAAAAGAAAAGGTTGTAACAGAAATCTGGACCTCTAAGATGTATTTATAGGAATCATAGGACGAAAAGAGGTGTTGTTTTGATGTGAGAATGCATAAATTCATACCTCAAAACGTTGAAGAAACTCAATTTTTCGAGTTTGAAAGGCTATGTCTGCAGGTTGAAGAAGGAACATGTCCGATGGTGCAGAAAACACCCGTGTCACGACCGAGAATCCCAATTCTCGGTCGCGACACGCTGATTTCCTTGCGGAAATCAGACGTCAAAACCCTATATTTCTGATTCTCGGCCGAGAATATAAATTCTCGGTAAGTTCAGAAAATCTCTTATCTGTTTGGACAATTCTGAAAATGTAAATTCTCAACTGAGAATTCCAAATTCTCGGCTGAGAATCACTGAATCTCTTCTAATTCGAACTATTGACCTAAAATTAAAATAAAAACATGACTTAAACATATATTCTTGCATCTAAATCTTAATATAAAGTCATCTAATAACTAAAAATCATAAAATTAACATGTATAAAAATATAAACTAAATAAATAAATAAATAACGAAAAAAAAATTAATTAACAAAAACTAAAACCAAACAAAACAAAGAAAAAGTATATGAAATTTAAACGAATTAATCTTCAGGAAATTGTGTTATGAACGCAGTCTCCTTAATTGGAATATTTTCGTAATAAATTTTGCATCTATTACCATTAACTTTGAAACGAACTCCGTTGGGTCCTTCAAGTTCTAAAGATCCATAGTCGAATGTTTTAACGACTAAATATGGTCCTGTCCATCTGGACTTAAGTTTGCCTGGAAACAAACGGAGCCGTGAATTAAATAATAGCACCTTATCCCCAATGTTAAAGCTTTTGACTTTAATCTTGGCGTCGTGCCATTTTTTCACTTTCTCTTTATATATTTTTGCATTTTTGTAAGATAGATGACGTAGTTCATCCAACTCATTTAAGTTGAGCAAACGTTTCTTACCTGCTTGTTGTAAATCAAAGTTAAGTTTTCTAATAGCCCAATAAGCTTTATGCTCTAATTCGATTGGTAAATGACATGCTTTCCCATACACTAATCGGTATGGCGTCATTCCTATTGGTGTTTTGAATGTAGTACGGTATGCCCATAACGCATTGTTGAGTTTACAAGACCAATCTTTTCTTGAAGACGAAACTGTTTTCTCTAGAATCCATTTGAGTTCTCTATTTGATATCTCTGCCTGGCCATTCGATTGAGGATGGTATGGCGTTGACACGCGGTGGTGTACTTCATATTTTTTCATAAGTATATCAAAACTTCGGTTTATGAAATGGGTACCACCATCACTTATAATGACTCTAGGGCAACCAAATCTACAAAATATATCTTCAAGAAACCTAACAACAACCTTAGAATCGTTCGTCGGGGTTGCAATTGCTTCAACCCACTTTGAAACATAATCTACGGCTACTAATATGTAAGTTTTACCAAAAGAAGGGGGAACAGGTCCCATGAAATCTATTCCCCACATGTCGAAGACTTCAACTTCTAGTATGTTTGTGAGAGGCATCTCATCTTTCCTTCCTAAATTCCCTGTTCTTTGGCATTTGTCACAACGAATAATAAATGAACGGACGTCTTTGAACAACGTCGGCCAAAAGAATCCACATTCTAATATCCTGGCTACTGTTTTACTAACGCCGTTATGCCCTCCATAAGAACTAGAATGACATTCTGACATTATAGACCCGTATTCATTTTCACTAACGCATCTCCTAATCATTATGTCACCACAAGTTCTGAATAAGAAAGTGTTGGTCCCTGGTAATTAGTTCCAAGGGGGGGTTAGGAACTAATATAACTTTTTCGTGTTTTAATTGACCTGACCAGAAGTTATATTGAGAGTTTATTAACTCAGCCTTTGGTCAGCTTGGTGAGATATATCACAGGACAGCTTTAGTCAGATGTTGACCAAAGTTGTTTCCTTGAGAGTTAGGAATTGACACTCTTGGAGGTCAGCTTCGAAATCAGCACCACTTACTTACTCAGGATCAGCTTAGGCAATTTATATGCTGAGTAAATAAAGCAAACAACAAATGCAGTTATAAGAGAGAGTTTAGAGATTACTCAATATCACTTATCCTGGTTCGGCCTCTCTGCCTACGTCCAGTCCCCAAAGTCCTCCGGGCTTTTTGAATCCAATACTGAGCTCTTTAATGGTAGAGCACAAACCAATTACAAGGCAGTTGAATATGCAAGAGTACCTTCCTCTATTCGTCTACTAAACTCCTACTAAGTGCTACAACCCAGCACCTAGATTTCTCTACTACTGAAATGCTTACAACCAAGCACTCAGCTTTACACTCTCAATATTCTTATTGATCACAGACTTGTTCCTTTTTGAACTAAAGAACACTTTAGATGATTACAACTCAATCTAGCTTTTACACATAGAATAGAAACGTCGGTGTAAGATTCTTTTTGTATTTGAGTGCTTTTGAAACTTTCTCTCTTGTATTTTTCTTTGATGCTTCAGTGTCGTTTTAAGTTCTTCGATTGTCCTTTTATAGAAGAAAATCTGTGGACTTGATTGTTTTGAAATGTCTTGACCGTTGCTACCAAAACGGCTCTTTTGGGGAACAATCTCTGGAAAGATTCAGACTGCACATCCATTCCCTTTCTCTGTTTTCTTCAGGCGTCAGGTTTGTCTTCTAGCATCTGGTTTGTTTGTTTGTGCCAGTTGTCTGTTTCCAATAATCCAACGTCCCATGACTCTCGGAATTAGTCTTTTAGGTGTCTTCGAGGTTCCAATTATTGGTGCAGAAGATTTGCAGACTTTGTCTTTTTGTGAACGAATCCTTCATGTTGTCCTGACTGTTACTCAGCTTCGTTTGTTCTTTTCGAATGTTTCACGGTTTATGCTGAGTTCCTACAAGGTCAGCTCCATTTTATTTAACACTCCTGAAGAAGTCTTCAGCTTTAGTCAGCTTCGTTTTGTTCCTGAATTTTAGCTCCACTCAGCTTCTATTCTGTCATGCTGAGTTCCTTTCTACTCAGCTTCGTTTGTGCTGACTTTTGTCCTGTCTTTACTTTATATATTTTTGCACTCATGATTTAACAAACATATTAGTACAATTAAATCAAAGCATCTAAATTTAATTGCCTTTTAATCATGGATGATTTTGTCAAATCAAAATCTTGTGGAAATGTGTTTCAATAGAAAGGATCTTCCCAAAAATACTGTTTAATGTTAAAAAAAAAAATTCTTCTTTTGTTGGAAATTTAATCCTTCCGGAACAATGTTGGCTGCGAGATAATTTACGATATCCGCATACCACGGTGACATGACATTTTTTATTTGATAGAGATATTCATCAGGAAAATCATCTCGTATACCGATAGTCTCACCTATAGGACCATTTTCATCTTCGAGTCTTGATAGATGATCGGCGACAAGGTTTTCTACTCCCTTTTTGTCTTTAATTTCTATATCAAATTCTTGTAAGAACAAAACCCATCTAATTAGACGTGGTTTTGCATCTTTTTTAGAAAATAAATACCTTAAAGCTGCGTGATCGGTATAAATAATAACTTTAGAACCTAATAGGTATGACCTAAACTTATCACATGCAAAAACTACCGCTAGCATTTCTTTTTCGGTTGTGGTGTAATTTAATTGTGCACCTGACAGTGTGTGACTGGCATAATAAATAACATGAAGTTTCTTATCCTTCCTTTGACCTAAAACACATCCGACGGCTAAGTCACTTGCATCACACATGATTTCAAAAGGTAGATCCCAATCGGGTTTAGCAATAATGGGTGCACTGACTAAAGCCGTTTTCAATGTTTCGAAGGCCTTGACACAATCTTCATTGAAATCAAAGGTTGAGTCTTTCATGAGTAAATTAGTAAGTGGTTTGGAAATTACAGAGAAGTTTTTAATAAATCGTCTGTAAAAACCTGCATGTCCTAAAAATGACCGTACTCCCTTAACAGTAGTTGGAGGGGGTAATTTTTCTATCACTGAGGTTTTTGCTCTATCCACTTCTAAACCTTTTTCAGAAATTTTATGACCTAAAACAATTCCATTGTTAACCATGAAATGACATTTTTTCCAGTTTAATACTAAATTCGTTTCTTCACATCTAGACAAAACTTTATCCAAGTTCTGCAAACATGCATCGAAATAATCTCCATAAACGAAAAAATCATCCATAAAAACTTCCATGATATCTTCAATGAAATCGTTAAAAATTGCAGTCATACAACGTTGAAATGTTGCTGGTGCATTACATAGACCAAAAGGCATTCTCCTATATGCAAATGTTCCATAAGGACATGTGAAGGTTGTTTTATCTTGGTCATCCGGGTAAATATAGATTTGAAAGAATCCGGAGTAACCATCTAGAAAACAATAGAAAGCATGACCAGCTATCCTTTCGATCATTTGATCAATGAAAGGTAGAGGAAAATGGTATTTCCTAGTTGCTTTGTTTAGGTTCCTATAGTCTATACAAACCCTCCAACCGGTTGTGGTTCGTGTAGGTATTAATTCACCTTCGTCATTCCTTACAACAGTTATGCCTCCTTTTTTAGGTACACAATGGATTGGACTAACCCATTCACTATCCGAAATAGGATAAATGATTCCATTGTCTAAAAGTTTAGTAATCTCATTTTTTACTACTTCTTTCATATTCAGATTTAAGCGTCTTTGCCTATCCGCTTTAGGTGGCTTATCTTCTTCTAAGTGAATTCTGTGCATTACAATACTAGGATTAATTCCTTTTAAGTCTGAAATTTGCCATCCCATACTTCCTATTCTATTTCTAACAACTTCTTTCAATTTTTCTTCTTGAACAAGTGTTAATTTGTTAGAGATTATTATAAGTAGAGAATCGCCTTCGCCTAAGAAAGCGTACCTCAAATGGTTTGGTAATTCTTTAAGTTCTAATTTAGGGGGTATTACAATTGAAGGCGGAACTGGTCCATCTTCTCGAATCAAAGGTTCAGGGTCCTTATCTTCTAATTCTTCATTCATTATAGGTTCTATTACTTCTTCTTTTTGAATAATATCAATAACACATTTTTCAACTAAATCAAGTTTCATACAAGCAAAATCCTCTATAGGATATTTCATTGCTTTGTTCATATCAAACTCGATCTTATCTTCTCCTATCCTTAAAACTACTTTCCCTTCCGACACATCAACTAGAGCACGTCCCGTGTTCATAAACGGTCTACCAAAAATTAGTGGACAATTAACGTCATATGCAAAATCTAATATAACGAAATCGGTAGGAAAAATAAATTTGTCGACTTTAACTAACACATCTTCAATTATACCATATGGTCTTTTAGTGGTTTGATCCGCTAATTGCAAAACCATATTGGTACGTTTGATATCATCTTCTAAACCTAACTTATTAAAAATAGACAATGACATTAAGTTTATACTTGCCCCTAAATCACAAAGACAACTTGGGAATTCAATATCTCCCAACTTACACGGAATAGTAAAACATCCGGGATCTTTGAGTTTTGTAGGCAAATTACTCGACACTATCGAACTACAGTCTTCAGTTAGTGAAATGGATGATACTCCTTCCCAACTGATTTTCTTTGAAATTAAATCTTTTAAGAACTTACCATAATTGGGAATTTGCGTAATCACATCCATAAATGTCAAATTAATGTGCAAATTTTTAAGTTTGTCTAAAAATGTTAATAATTGTTTGTCATAGTCCTTATTTCGGACTTTGTGTGGAAAAGGTGGTTTGGGTACAAAAGTTTTTGTACTTGAGTTTATTGGTGAATTTTTAGTGTTGGATATATCTTCGTTGGATTTTGGTAAATCAGTTCCCGGTAAAGTTGAATCCCCGGGCATTTCCGGACCTAAGTAGTTTTTTCTGGAACGAAGAGTGATAGCCTTAACATGCTCTTTCGGATTTTCCTCCATATGGCTGGGAAGAGTTCCCTCTTTGCGGGATGGAATTGATTTAGCAAGTTGTCCAATTTGAACCTCCAAATTATGGATGCTAGATGAATGGTTTTTAATAAGCTGATCGAATTTATTCTCGATCCATTTAAAACCATCATCGTGATTACTTATTTTTCCACTCATAGCATTAATAAATTTGTCGATCTTAGAAGATAAAGTGCTAATCGTATCTCATGATTGATTTTGATAATTATTAGTACGATTTTGATTAGCATTCGCATTATTATTATTATCTCTCCAGTTAAAGTTAGGATGATTTATCCATCCAGGATTATAAGTATTGGAATAAGGGTTGTTAGTTTGGTTTTGCCCTTGGACAAAATTTACATGTTCAATCTCGCTCATACCTTCATATTCCACGTCTGTTTGGATTGTATTACCATTAGGATCGCACGGTGCCATAAACCTATCAATTTTGTGCGATAAGGCAGAAAATTGGGCTTGTAACATCCCAACTGGATCAAGATTCACTACACCTTTAACCGATGATGTGTTTGAGGATGATGGTTTCGCCACTGGTATATGTCCACGATCTGCGGGCCACATACTGCTGTTAAGTGTCATTTCCTCCAAAAGTTCTCTTGCTTGAGCAGATGTCTTCTTCATAAATAACCCTCCCGACATAGCATCTAATGAACCTCTAGTTGTAGGATTTAATCCATTATAAAATGTTTGCATTAAAAGTGCATCGGGCAATTGGTGGTGTGGGCATAAACGTTGAAGTTCTTTAAATCGTTCCCAAGCCTCATAAAGGGTTTCATTGTCATTTTGAGAAAAAAATGTTAACTCTTTTATGACTCTTGCGGTTTTTGCTAATGGAAAATATTTTGATAAAAATGCTTGGGCAAGTTGGTCCCAAGTTTCAAAAGTTGCGGCTGGCATAGAAGTTAACCATTCTTTGGCTCTATCCTTCAAAGTGAAAGGGAAGAGGCGAAGTTTGATTGCTTCGGCAGTCACATCTGTTATTTTAAAAGTGTCACAAATTTCTAAGAAATTTATCAAATGGGTGTTAGGATTTTCGTTAGGCAACCCGTGAAATGTCACATTATTTTGCAACATATTAAGCAATGCTGGATTAATTTCAAATTGGTTTGCGAAAATTCTGGGTCTAACTATACTATTGGTTACACCGGCAACTCCTAGCCTAGCGTAATCCATAAGTGTTGGTGGATTTGCCATTTTTTCTGGCTCGATATTTGTTTTTACGGGAGTTTTGTTTTTGTTTTTTTTATGGTTTTTTCAATCTCTAGGTCTAAAGGGTTTGGTGCAATGCCTGAACTTCGAGAACTGCGCATGAACATGAAATCTTGCACGAACCGAAACTACCTTCAAAACAGAATTTGAAAAATAAATATGTTAAAAATTAAAAATAATTAAATTATAAAAGTTTGAATAAGTATATGTAAACCTAGATTCGAAATAAAACACGAAAAATCTAAATTTTTGTTAAAAATTTTGGCGTTCCCCGGCAACGGCGCCAAAAACTTATTGAGCGATTTCCGCAAGTGCACGGTATACGCTTGTAGTAATAAAAGATATTGAACCCACAGGGAACGCTTTTTAACGAAAACTTATTTTGAATCGGTTAGATTTACTTTTAAGGTTTATAATGTGTAAAATCGTTTAATTGGATTTGGCTTTGAAATTGCTAGAACAAGAATTAGATTAGAATATAATGAATGTTAGAAACCTCTTCTGATTTAAGGGTGAATTTGCAAAACAGAAACGTTTAGTTCTTTAGAAAAGTAAACAAATGTATTCGTTTGCATTAAGCAAAGAAAACAACTTTAAACTTTGTATAAATTATGAAAATGAAATAACGTAAATTCCTCTAATTAAAAGGCTTTGAACGCAACAATCCCCTATCGGGTTCAATTGCTTCCTTAACCAAATTAATACTCTTCCGAGATATTAATTCGTCTAAGTGTTCAACAAAGTTTCCTTGTAAAGATTTTGAATTCAACTACGTTTTAATGAAAACACCAGAGATGAAATGTGAATTTGATTCAAGTTTACAGAGAACAAGAAGCATGGAAACTTTCGACGACTTGCAAGTGAACGGGTTGTCAATCCTTTCCTTGGGTTTCGTTAGAGTTTGTCAGACCCAGGGGCAGATCCTCTACTAAATCTTCTCGTTGAATCTTCGGAATAGCGATTGGTCTATCGACTACCAAAATGTAAACTAATATGAACAAATCTAAATGCTACTGTGTTTGTAATTATTTGATAAACAATGTGTGTACATCATATTGCTCTTTACAGAATTGAACTTCTAACTCTGAATCGCTTGACTCAGAATTTCTGCATTAATTCTATACTAATCTTTTCTTCAATTTCCTATATATCTAACTCTGAAATCAACTCTTTATTTATAGATGTTGAAGAGTCGGGTTTAAGGGACGCGTCTGCTACGAAGAGGTGATCTTATCCAATCGAACGAACGTGTTTCTTTGTGAACGAACGTGTACGTATATCCTTTCCAGAATTTCTGCTCTTACCGAGAATGTAAATTCTCGGCCGAGAATGGGGGAGCAAATATTTAGCATTCGAAATGGTAAGGAGGAGAAGCTGGCGACGCGTGTCGCGACCGAGAATGGAGGATTCTCGGTCGCGACACGGAGTAATTTCCTCTGTCTTGACTTCGTCCTTGTCCTCGTTTCGGTGCGTTTGATTTTCGTCGTCTTTGACTCATTTTGTAGGGTTTTTCTTCCGTTTTAAACTCTTTTCGTTCCTATTTGGATTTTACCAAATATTTAGGTACCTTGCAAGAAAGAAACATATTTGGAAGTAAAAGTACGCTAAACAGATATAAACAGTACGGATTCGTATCAAAACTGATGTAAATATTAATGATATTTTAGGTATATTTTAGGCTTAACAACATGCTAAGATCTAAATGCCCATTTTACTGGTCAGAATCAAGCGCATCCTCCAAAGACAGAACCCCAAATCTAGATCCTGAGCCGGGGACCGATTCATCTCCAGAACCAACTTTCTTCTTAGGGGGACTTCTTCTTGATTTCAGGGGCAATCTAGGGAGGAATCATCTCCTTCCTGATGTCAGGAGGACGATTTTGAACAACAGTTGCGCGAGTCCTTCGTCTGCCCGATCTCTTAGCCAACATCCTAGGGCCAAAGTTTCTCCCTTCACCTTTAATCCCCTCTTCTTTCTCTTTATCTACCATCATAACCTCTTCGACCAGCTTTTCCCTTTTAGGACAACCATCATAAGTATGCCCAAACATACCACACTTATAGCAAATATTATGGATACCTTCGTAATCAATAAAGTAAACCATATTCTGAACACAGAATTTAGACAAGAGAGGCTTAGCAAGATCGATATCAATACAAACTCTGGCAAACTTACCTCTAACAGCCCCAATAGTGGTTTTATCCACATGGTGAACTTTACCCACTAGTCCACCAATTTTATTAAGAAAGCTTTCATTATATTATTCAATAGGTAAGCCCGGGAATCTTACCCAAGTAAGAATCCTATTAACTGAGCAATCATGAGGATTAAAGTTAGGGACTCATGGCCTTAATGCCAGAACATGATTAGAAATAATATAAGGACCACCATTAATAACAATATTAAAGTCCTTCACCCTTGTAAATTTGATAACATAATAGTCATTTTCTAAGTGAGTAATGGTGACTTTCCCTTTTTTAGCCCACTGTGCCTGAATTCTCTGAGCGAAATAATTAAAACTGATTCTTTTACCAAGCACAGTAACTATTAAAGCTAGCCTCCATTTAGACCTGAGGGCACGTTTGTCAGCCGAGGATAGCCGAATTACAGGACATAACGGATCATCCTGTTCTCCATCCTCTTTATCAGAGTCAGAATAATCCTCCTCGAAATCATCCTCAATGATTTCATCATCTAACACAGGTTCCTCCTCGACCACTCCCATCACAGTATCTCTCCATGAGATTTTCCCCACGCCTTGCTCGTTAGCTTTATTGTTTCTCGCATCCTCAAATTCCCTAGAACCCACTTTCAAAGTGGACTTGGACTCGTGCACCTCAGCCCCCTCAATCTAATCCCCCCCAACAGCCAAGGCCGAATCATCAATTATCCCAGCCATGGCTGCTGCTGCCGAGATCTCCTGGACCGCAGGCGCACCCTCTCGGATCTGCGCAGCACCTCCTGCCCCAATACTCGCCTCACCACCCGCAGCGACCTCGCCTGCCGCAAGGAGATCCTTACCATTGCTCGCCCTGCCACCATCGCTCCCCTTCCGGCTCGCGCCCCCCTCCCAGATCTGGGCACACGATCACCGGCCTGCCTCCATCCAGACGACATGCGCCCCTTCCCCGATCCCTGCCATCCTCTAGCGCTCCCGATCCACTTTTCCCTCCCCAAGCCGAACCCACCGCTTTCCTTCCTCCTCCATCTTTCTCCCCCTCCGGCCCCTTAAACCCGCCGATCCCCTTGTCTTCAAGCCGACCCGCACCGTCTGCCCAAAAACGGCCGCTTAGACCGCCTTACGCTGCCCTCTCTAGAGACCGGTCACACACCCTGACTTTCTCCCTCTCACGCTCCCTTTCCTTCGTCATTTTTTCCAAACTGGTTTTCTTTAGTTTTTTCCAAACTGGTTTTCTTTAGTTTTTTAGGAAGCACTTTTATAATCCTTTATATTTTTTTTTAGTTTGTAATTCATATTTAATGCTCAGGAAAGAATATCTTTATAAAGTAATTAGATTTTAGAATTTTTTTTTCTTTGATTAATGAAATTGATGTTTTTTCTATTGAGTTTTATAGTGAATTCTGATTATTTTAAATTGAGAGAATGTGATTTTTTTTAGAATCCATTAATATAATTGAGCCATTTAAAATATGAATTCTCCAATCTTGTATCATATCAACTACTCTCCTCTCCATTAATATTGTTGTATTTTTGGTGTTTTTTTAATAATAATAGTAATAATAAAAAAAAGATAGAAAGGTCTTGTCCATTTCTTTTGTGTAATACCTATTCATAAATGTTCATAAATGTTTTTCGAAGAGTAGTTGTATATAGTGTAGGGGTGAGCAGAACCGAATCGAAAACCCAAAGACCGAAAAAATCGGACCGAAAAAACTGAACCAAACCGGATCGAATTATATTTTGGTTTGGTTCGGTCCTAATTTTTAAGCTAATTTGGTTTTTGATTCGGTTTGGTCAGGTCCAAAACCGAACAAAACCAAACCGAAATATAATATGTACTACTCTTAATTTTTAAGGTTTTAAATTAATTAACTAATTATATATAGAAAAGAAAAAACAATTAAACATGTTTTTTCTCTCTTAACTAATTATATATAGAAAAGAAAAAACAATTATCTCTTAACTAATTATATATACAAAAGAAAAACTAATTATATGATTTCTTTATATAATTGTTTAGTTAGTGAAGGTACAAGTAATTGTAGGTCTCTAGTGCTTTGTTTGATCCAAACATAAACCAAACCGAACCGAAATAATTGGGTTCGATCTAGACCAAACCGAATTATAATTTGGTTTGGTTTGATCCTAAAAAATAGAGATAATTTGATTCGGGCCAATTCGGTTTGGTTCGGTTTTTGGACCAAACCGGAGTTTAGTTTCTGTTGGTGGGCCAGTAAAGGAGCTTTTATTGGGCCTGGAATTGGGCCAATCTGGGGCTTGGTTTTGAGAGGTGTACAGAATTTTCATGTTACGGCGCGTGAAAACCCAAAATACGAAAACAACTTTCAATTTTAGGTCGTCAGAAAGGGACTTCTTTCGCTGTAAAAGCCGTGTGCCTGATTTAGAAGAGAGTCTCAGTTCAGAGTGAGAAAAAGAAAGGAAAGAAAAGAAAAGAAAAGAAAAAGGCAGAATGTCCTTCGTAACATCTAGGGTTTTCAGGGGTTGCAGAGCCCTCTTAGCTCCGGCTAAGTCTTCCGCCGCTGCTTCAAAACCCACCGCCACTAAAGCTGCTGCATCAAAGCCGAAATCGGCAAAACCGGCTAGGACTGCTGGCATATTGAAGCCGTTCCCTGTTTCCCCTGCTCTCAGCGATTTTCTCGGAACCCCTGAAGCTTCTCGTGCTGGAGCGGTCAAGCAGATTTGGGCCTACATCAAACAGAATAATCTGCAGGTCGATTCTCCCTCTTACTCTCTTTTTCTTTTTTTTTTTGCTAAACCCTAGTGCATTTCACACTCTTAGCACTATAATGCATTCCACACTGCCCGATAGGGGTTCATAGTGTACGTAATAATTTATGTACCCTAACTGAGTATTTCAGCTTCTATTTGTATTGAGTGACGGAATAGGGATTTACACTTTGAAGGCAGTCTTATTTATTTAAAAAAAAATTAAAGTTAATGTTTATGATGCTTATGGACAGCTAATGATCAAAGCTTCAATAACTATTTTTATAATCACAGCACAATAATGATCATAATAAGTTTTCAACTCTCATTTCATTATGAAGATGTAAACATGATCAAGGAGTGTTAAACGGAAATCTCTCTTTTTGTCTGAGCTATAACCCTGTTGGATCATAATTCTAATCCCATTTTGGAAATGGTCCCCTCAAGGCAGGTGACGCCATGTTGGTCTGATATTGTTTACAGTTAATTATTTTATTTTCTTAGTTTTAATAATTGCATATTCTAGCTTTCCTTTTTGCTTTATTTTTTTGCATTTTGTTTTTGTTGGATTTATGTTTTCCAGCACTCATATTAGTATTTCAAACTATAGTTTACTCCTGATATTAACTTTTCCCAGTTTGCAACATTTGTGTGGAAACATTATTTGTTTGGTTATTTCAAATATAAATCACTTCTTGCATTCAGCTAGTAATAAGAGATAACAAATGAATTATACGCTTGAGTCACCATGGCTTGAACCTTTCGTGATTTGGGCTTAATGCATGAACTTAGCCTAAAAAATCGGTTGGCCCCCTGAACTCACAAAGTGTCTTGTTAGATTAATCCCTAAGTTCACATGAAAAAGCAAGAGAGGATTTGAACAAATTGATATGTATATTACTTTAAGCAAAGTTCAGTGGCCAATAAATCATCTTAAGCAAGTTCAAGTGGCCAATAGGTCAATTTAAGCAAGTGTAGGGGGGCTAACAAGACTCTGTTAGCTCATGTGGTCATTCGGCAAGTTCAGGAGGGGCTGAGATATTAATATTAAGCCTTTGTTTTGCTTATTATCTGTCTGAAAGTTATTTCTTTCTCCTGTATTATTGGTGTAAAAAAGAAACCCAAATGGAAGATATATAAATATAACCAACTTTAAAATTTAATTGGATTTCTGAGTGTATATTTGTCATGCCTTTCACGTATAGTTGGTTAATTTCTAGTTAAATCAGAGAATAAATCATAAGAATAGAAAAGTTAGTTTTAATATTGGTACATGGGCAACAGGGTAAACGAAAATGATGGAAAAAGTGAGACTTTTGTCTTGTGATAGCTTTAGGTAATTTGGAAATTTTTATTTTATTTAGTGAAATCATGTATAAGTTGTAATAAGTCATCTAAAACAGTTCTGTATGAGCATAGGCTTGATTACATATTCGACTGTTGCTGAGACTTGATAACTAAAATTCAAATTGAAGGAACCCTGTATTTGATACAAAAATCATAGGGTTGTTAAACATTTGGTTGTTCAGTCTTTTCTTCACACCTTTCAGTTATATCTAACATGATGCCATCTCAATCATTTTTCCGAAATTCACAAGTATAATCTCTTAATTGTAAAGACCATGTGTTTAGTATGCTGTTTTGAGCAGAAATTGTGGTGTTTGGTTGCTTCTTCTGGATAGGCTAGGGAGTCGTATACACCCATGATTTATTTATGAGCTTGATTGTGCTTGTTGTTAAGCTGAAGTATGGTTCAATTGATGAACATTGTACTATGATACCACATTTGAAATGTGTAAATGCTTTTACTTGCAGAACCCTGCCAATAAGAAGGAGATCTTTTGTGATGCGAAGCTGAAGTCCATATTTGATGATAAAGAAAAAGTTGGGTTCCTGGAGATCGGGAAATTGCTGTCACAACACTTTGTGAAGACCACTTAACTTACATGGTTGGGCTTTGGATTTGTGGGTGCACATTTTGTGGAGCAAGCTTTAAGTTGCTGATCATAAATTATTTGATATGCTCGTGTTGATATTCTGCTGTTTAAGGCCAAAAGTTTTTAGCTGGACTTGTTGTAAAAAGTAACTAGGAAGAAAGATTGGAATTTAATTAACTGTGTTTTTCTTTAGAATGATCTTAGCATTGCAATATGTTTTCTGTTTGTGGCATGATAGAGCTGTTAAGTTGCTTTGCAACCAATAGCCAATAGCATCGGCTGGTTACAATCACTGGTGGGGAGTGACCCATTATTTGCTGTTCTTAAGCTCTTTGAGGCTGAAATTCACAGCAGGACAAATAGGATTTAAACAATTTGGTTCCTTTGTCGTTGACGGGGAGCTCTTGGGGAGGGGATCGACCCTCCCTCTTCAGTAAAATTCTGAACAACTGTTTGCAGCAGAGTGTCACCTGTGAGTTTTTTTTTGCAGGGACAATAGTCGTGCGACATCTCAGGAGAAGTCTCCTGCATGACCTGAGGTTGAGATGGACAGAAATCTTAGGTCTCCTGCATGTTCTTCTTTTCTGCCTCAGATGCTCACTTGTCTTGCCCTCCCATTGGTTCATCAAAAAAGCGGAGGGCAAAACCAGCGTGTATTGGAGACGGAAATGCTTAATAATCTCTTGATATGCGAGAGACCTTAGGTGCCGCACGGTGTTACTTCTGTGCGATAACTTTGACCCTGAAACACTGAGCAGGGGCAATACTTGTGCGGCATTCAGGAGAAGTCTCCTGCATGTCTCTGAGTCAATATGAAAATCTCAAGTCTCCTGCATGTTCTGAGGTTGAGTCTTTTCTCTATCGGATACTCACCCCTCTCAATGTTCTCATAAAAGAGCAAAGGGCAAAGCAACGAGCATCAAAGATGGGAAAGGCTTAATCTCGGGACATGTGGGAGACCTCAAGTGCTGCATGAATGTTAACTTTGTCTGAAAATTATAACCCGTTACACTGAGCAGATGGAGACCCTTCTTTGGCCCTCTTCAAAAGGAAATGCTCTTGGGCAGAGGATTCGGTAATAGCCTAATAGGTTAGGGTTTTGTCCTTAAGATTCAAATAAGTAGAGTTTCAAAAGCTCATGCATGCATCTGACAAGTCCTGGCCTTGGGAGATCAAACCATCAATAGATGAAAATAACACGTGTTTGCAATCACCAAATGCGATTTGGAATCGATATGATAGACGGAATAGAGGGACCCGGAATTGGATGAGTGAAACATGCCTGCTTTGCCAGGTTCTGTATGATCAGAATGATGTGAAGTGAATATACTGAAATGTGAAAAATCCACGAAAAGAACAATATATCTAGGCATCTATTGATTGGGGAGTTGAAAAGAAAACTTGGGGTGTTAGGGTTCAAATTTTAGCAACTCCAATTTAATAAAAGCTTGTTTCTAGAAATTGATTCGAAGTAGAAAACAACTAAATATATGTTAGTGAATTGGTAATAATGCTAGCAATTTACATATTTAATATCTTGTTTCTAGAATGTCTAAACCATTAGTGGAGGAGATGGTGTACCCATTGGTCTACAACAGGTGGAGAACCATACCATGGTCGCAGCTCGTCATCTGAACCGACAGGTGAGTGGTACACTCCATCCAAGCTAATGTTGACTGCACCTTCAAGATGGGCTGATACCTCTGGCACCACTCCATCGCCCCACACATCTGCCTGTCCACATACCTACACAATGCAATATTCTTGTATGCAGCCTCGAAATGTTGCGAGTTTTAAAATATATCTTCTTCTATCACAATGTTATAGACAATCAATAGGTGATGATGATGATGAGTTTAATATACCTGCTTATACCCTTGGCCAACAAAACGAGCACGGAAAGCTGTTGAATTGCTTGTGTCGTTCACAAGAACAGCCTCCACAGTAGTTTGGTTACTGCCCACAGGAACTGCAGAATTAACTTCATCATTTGAGTTCCCTGCAAACCGAGCCCCCTGAATATATCTGCAATTTACAGTATACGGCTTTTAGCTTTAAAATGAATGATTGTACAATAAGTCATCAACTCTTGCATATCCATAGGCCAGATAAGTAGAAGAATAAAAAGGTAGAATTACAGTTGATTTTAACATAATTGTTGGAGGTAACAGAAATGCAAGTATCAAATTCAAGACTTCACACTAAGGATTACGAACTAGTTTCTGAATCTGGGTATTTACCTCCCTGCGATACATACATATTTCAATTGAGGGGTATAAACAGCTTTTGCGCAGCGTTCTTCAACATAATAAAGGAGACCTCTTGTTTGATCAATAACCCCTGGTACCCCTTTAGGAGGTGGCCTGAGAAAATCATACAATTTGTAATCGCAACTATCCCATTACAAAGTAAAATTCAGCTAACTCTGATAGAATACAACTCAAGTTATTAGCATATCTGCCAACGGACTAGCTCTTTCTCTCAACAAAGCACTCATAACAATGAGAAATAGAAGCAAACTATCCAAGAATTAATAGGGAAAAACATGAACAATGAAATTGATGACCTACAAGTGGGGAGTACCAAGGGTAAGAAGCAAAGAGATATCAGAGATCCCAAATTCTTCCATGTACACGCGTGCTAGCCAACCTCCCGCCGAGTGACCAATCAACGATAATGTCCCACCTAAAACAAGATGTTCAGAGTAAGATAAAACTGCAACACAGCAAGTATAAGCATCTCAAGGTAGAAGAATCAGCCCTATATAGTATGGCAGTGGACATTAAAAGGGAAAGAAGTTCATCAATTGTCATTGTCCATAGACACTATTCTACCACAACTAACACCATCAGAAAACAAAATCTCACAGTATATAATCAGTTATCCTAAGAAAGGGCGAAACAGAAAATAGGATTTACTAAACAACTGAAATTCAATCTATGCAAGTTCTTATTAGATATACACAGGCCAATAGATCAAATCAGCTAAATTAAGATCAGATACTTCAGTCTTTTAACATGTCATCACATGAAACCGACATAATAAGCAACAAGTGAAGGCAAAAACCTTGTGACAGCTCCTTGGCCTCATGGATTGCCTCATCCATTCTCTTCAAATACCTGCAAATGATTTAATTTAATCTTCCATTAAAGACAATAAAGGGAAAAATTTCAAAAATCCAATTTGAAGTAGATTGTTGAACCCAGTGAATATGCTAACCAATCAAGAACAGGGCGAGGGCGGAGAGTGCCACGCCAGTAATTGGAGTCGAGCAAACCGGCAGCATTCCTAAACCAATCAAATCTAGAGACGTCGGCAACAACTGTAGGAACTCCATAGCCATTCAGTGTGGACGCAAATTTCTGATAATCTCCTGTGTTGTTCCCTAAACCCTGAAAAACAGAAATATAAAACTTCAACTTGACATTTATGAATTGCGTAGATAAGTGTAGAAATAAAGGGAGGAAGGAAGAGTAACTGGAAGAATGACAGCAGGGCGGACGGTTGTGGAAGAAGTGGGGCTAGTAGAGGAGGAGCAATAGGTTTTGAAATGAAATGGAGAAAATGTAAGAGCCATACCCATAAAGCTTAACTACTTGTTTCTTTTTCACACATCTGCTGAAAGACAATGGAAGTTGATGTGCACATACTCACCACCATTAATCCTTAATTCTTTACCTTCAAAAAATCAAGCCTTTTATCTATATGACTGGCGGGTCAGCACCACTGAGCCTTAAAAATAATAAAAAAAAGTTAATTTTAAGAAAAAAAATTATAATTTTTCCATTTGTTTTTTTTTTCTTTTCAATTCGTCATTGTGTTATTTTTCGGAGGAAAAATATGTTTGTTATATGCTCCGTTAGCAAATAAAGGATATCGTCTATTGACACATCAACCCAACGGACGTCCGTTAGACAAAAATCTGAAAAATAGCATAATCATGTTTTCCGTTCGAAAAATACCACAAAGACTGATCCGTTTTGAAATTAACAAAAAAAAAAAAACATATTATGCGAAAAGAATATACCTTGTAATTTGAAATTAAAAAAATATTATGCATAAAAAATTTTCCTTGTAACTAATAACATACGTTTCGGAATTAGCAAGTTGCAAGCTATAAATGCCTCAGAGTAGTTTACAGTTCACAGTCAAATAAATGTAAAACTGTTTTCTTTTATTTTACTAAAATGATAAAAAAAAATGAAGATTATTACAAACACCGATCACCAACTAGATGAATAAAAAAACACTTAGGGAAATTATTTACATTAATGATAATTCAACAATTATAAAATTTGTTCCTTTCAATGTTTATTTACTTCGAACACAAACCATTTTTTTATTGTTTTGTTTTAGTATGATGGTATAATACTTTGAATAATAATTCTATCAGATTTGTATATGATAATATAACAGGTTGTATGATAAAGGAAACTAAGAAATGCAACCAGACGAAATTTTACTATTTTACAAAAAAGTATCGTGTTTTGAGCTTTAAAAATAATAATCTAATATTGACTCCCCAATTTCTATATCTAGTAAGCCACATTTTAAGTACGATATTTTTAGCCTAATAATTAAAATTGTTTCAATGAGGATTCAATGTTGGAAGTAATTAATAATTGTTGGATCTGATCTAAGAGCTCGATCGTTGACTGCGAGATTGACATGCGTTGAGGTGAGGTCTCTGTATACGCTTTGATGCCAATGTCAGTAAGATTGTCAGGAAAAATACTAAAAGTGGAAGTAGAATTTGTCTTAAAAAGAGAGAAAAATACTTTCTTTTATAGAGGGTCTCAATGGGTCAAATTACCTTGCTGTCCCTGGATGAGGCGATGGTTGTAGGTTAGTATAGGAAAGATGGTTTTATGGATCCCTTAGAGGAAAGGACCCTTTAAGGAGCTTCATGCCCATTTGGGCTTGAGTCTTTATTTTAGACGATTTGTAACAGATGTCTCCCTACAAATGTATTTTAATCATTACTTTAATATATGTCGTTCGATGGCAGACGTGTTTGATATCTGCTTGAATATGAGAGAGTTATAGTTGTTACCTTTTGATCTTGCTGGCAGTTGCACAATTGTGAAGTGTTTATAAGCCAACTGCTCAGCATGAAACTCTTTCGTCTCCTTATAAATTTTGCCTGGAATTGCTTTTTGGAAGTTTTTACTTCTTTCATCTTTTGTGCAGTTTTCTAAGCAAGTTTATGTCTCTTTTCCTTCTTTTTTCTCTTGTTAATTCTGCTATTGTTTCTTTTTTCTGCACTTTTGGGGCGTGCATGAAAAAGCTTTTGGGTTGTAACGATCTGAGATGTCAGGATCAACTTTGAACTTAGGTGCTCCACCATCTAGGAGTATGGACGATCTTAGTAGAGAGTCTGGGGGTGCCAATGGTTCTGATAGGGATTTTGAGGAGCTCATGGTGGTTACCAGCTACCGTCGTACACACTTTCTCATGCTAGACTGATAGACTAATGAGTTATTTGGTAGTTCTGTGTCTAGGGATGCCAATGTGACCATTGGCCAGTTGTACAAAGAAATTGTTGTTGGAGTATGCCCTAGTCCCGAGATGTTATATCTGACGTAAACATTAATTGTAAGACACTAATCTGGTAAGTCAGTTTACTTCTGCAAATTGATTAATAAAGTATCCATGATTGGTGATCTGCTCACATTTGGCGGGTTGAGAACATGGTCAAGTGAAGCCGTGAAACAATAAGATACAAATCTAAATATCTCTGGTCTATTATTATCATGGGAACAATAACTAACTAAAAACTAGTATGTACCTTGATTGTAATGATGTTTCATCGATTACAGACATTATATGTCAAATCAAGGGTATTAGGGTTTATGAAGCAGTAAACTTTGAATGATCCGCTATAAGAACTCCACATGGTTAAAAGAGTCATAGATGATTCTTATGTAATACTCAGAATTGAATCCTTGGACCACTGTTCATTAAGGAGCCTAAGTGGTGAAGTTAATTATTAAATTGTCACAACCTTAATTTTTATAAAAATATTATAATTTTTTAAGAAATTAAAGATATCAAACATTTTTAAACTAGTTACTTTTAATTTTTTAGCCTCCAACACATCAAAACGACAAAAAGTCTAATTTTTTTTTTGTCCAGTCCGCCAATTACTCCCCTACCTCAAAGTTAAAATTAATCATCCAAGTGTGGATTCTTGGCTCTGCCACCGACTAGTATTTTTTTTTTTTTTTTGGTAGAAAAGGAAAAGAAAAACGAACAACAACAAACTACCCAGGAATTAGCCTATGGAAGCTAACCCCAATTCTATCTTCTAAGAGAAGAGGAGAGATGAAACTAGGGGAAACATGAAGGGTAGTAACGCCCAACGTCCCTTCATGGCCCGCCGCCGCCAAGCGATCAGCAACACGATTCTGCTCTCTAACAATGTGTCTGAACTCTACGAACTCAAAGGAGGAGCAAAGCCTTTTAATAGCTTTGATGAGGTTGCGACTGTTAAGACCCATAGAATGATTCTCAGAAATCATTTTGATTGCTTCCAAATTATCAGACTCCACAGAGAGCCTCTTAACACCCAGCCTTTTAGCAAGATTGATTCCAGTAAGAATAGCCCAGAGCTCCGCAGAAAAGGAAGAACCCAACCCTAAATTCCGGGAGAACCCAGAAAGCCAGGCGCCCCCTGCATCTCTAAGCACACCTCCAGCCGCAATCTTACCGTTACTGAGGCAGGAACCATCAGTATTCAGCTTCACAACCCCCTCTCTTGGCCTGCTCCATCCCACGAGATGGACATCACAACACTGAGAGGCACCGACTAGTATTCAGCTTCACAACCCCCTCTCTTGGCCACCGACTAGTATTGAATACTTATATGTTAGATTATTAATTTTATTTTAAAATTGTCAACATAACCATGAGAAAATAACCTAACTCTCTTATTCCTTAATATTTTCCACTTCAAAGTACACCGCCGCCACCTCCCTCCTATTCCTTTCTTCTCTCTCAGTCTCTTAATATATCACGCTTCAAACTTTTCTCTTTTGTGGATCTACTTTGAGGAGAAAGAAAGAGTTTACTTTTCATTTTTCCTCCTCCCACTCGATTTGGCTTCCTACATTTGAAGTTTTTTTTATGTTATTTTATTTTTAGTTGGTGTTTATATATTTTATTGGATATCTTTATCCATCTGAACTGTATCGGCTCTTTATTATTCTTTCATTTATATATACTTTTTTCAGATTTAACAAGAGTGGAAACAGTCAATCTTGTTCATAGATCAATACGTCTACATGGTTGGAACAAAAGAATGACTCACATACGAATGTTCGGAAGGGCCTAAATGATGAAAATTGAATTGCAGCAGTTTTCTGTGGATTTAGATTTACAAGAAGTATATGATTTATCGTGCATTTGTATTTTTTTTTGTACCTTTTGACTTTTTTTACCTTTTATAGTTATTTTCTATCTTGTATTGGTTTTAGTCTGAACATTTGTACTTTTTTTTTATCTAATGAAACCATACAAGCATTTTCATAAAAAAAAAACATTGTCACAAAAATTTGAGAATTCAATTCTCAGTGTCCTGCTCTTTCATTAAAAATATGATATTCTTTGTGCAATAAACCCCTACAATCGACGCTCACGATACAAAATTGTAGAATCTAAATCTTGAAATCATGTTGTACGCGATACAAAATTGTAGAATCTAAATCTTGAAATCATGTTGTACGCAAGTATATTACATGGACACTTCTCATTAGTAGCGGTCCTGCGTTTCATGTCCATGTCCTTTGAAACTATTTTATAAAAGTTATATTTTAAAAATAACGTATTCGTTTCTGTGTCTATGTGCATTTCCATGTTAGTGTCTGAGCAACATAGGCAGATATCGGTTCTAATGCATTTTCTATGGATAGTTGCTTAAATATTTCTTTAAATTTGTCAAACTGTTTGTAAAATCTAAAATGGGCTTTTGCAGGAAGAGGAGGACCAAGAAGATAGATTGATAAAAAAAATGACGTAAATGTTTCTATATCACATCATCTCTTTAGCCGCGTGAGACATCACGATTGATTAATATTTAGAACCATTGAAAAAAAAACACTACAATTAGCAAAATTTGATGTAAATGTTTCTATACCAGATCGGTAGGTGTGGTTGGTAAAATTTTCATTTTTCAAATTTGGCCGATAATGAGCTCAAAATGAAAATTTTCAAGAATTAAATTATATTTTAATCACTTTAACTCTTCAACCTTTTAGGTTTGAGATTATTTAGATGTCGTTTTTTATGAGAGAAAAAGTTAATGTTTTGAGAGAGAAAACTCCAAAAATAATGATTTTGAAAAATAAAAAAAAATATGATTTACATAGTAAATATGATACTAAACAACTTTAATTTTTGAAAATTTTCATTTTGAGGTGGTTATTAGCCAAATTTAAAAAAAATGAAAATTTTACCAACCATACCACAAAAAATGTGAAACTACGTGACATTTTTTTTAGAAGAATGATGCATATTCTTAACAATTACATCAGCTAGGTAATATGATACAACCGTTGAAATAAAGTCGCTAGCATTGGAACAAACATGCCTAGCCATAATGTGGGTAGCACCGTTCGCTAGTCGAGAAATAAATGAAATTTTAAAATTTGGATACTGTTGAAGAATAAATTTACAATCCTGAATTAAAGTTCTGAATTCAGAAAGATCATCTTTCTGATCACTAATCTTATCAGTGATGCGCTTGGCGTCCGTTTCGAATTCAACTCGGCTAAAACCCATACCTAGCATCTATAGTAAACTTGTTCTCAACGCAAGGGCCTCAATGATCTTGGATTCCTTCACTCCCATCATCATCTGGCTGTTGTTGCAACAGTGCAACAGATAAAATCAACCACATAACATTTATTTGAAATTAACCCTTTCTTTTATTACCCATTTAATTTTTTATTTTGGTTAATTAATTTATTAGTCCCTATATTTTGACAAAATACATTGTTTAGTCCCTGTATTTTTAAAAACACACGGTAAGGTCCCTAACCTTTTTCTCGAACTGTTTAGTCCCTAACGTTTTTCTCGGTAAACTGTTTAGTCCCGGCCGTTAGACTCTCATGAAGATTCTGTTAGTCAATTTGGATTTGAGTCAAATTAAACTCACCATTGAGAGTAAGAGGATTTCCACCTTCAATTCTAACAGGAAGAGTAAGCGAGAGAGATTCGAGTCGATTTCTACCTTCAATTCAAACAGGAAGAGTGAGCATGAGTGATTCGATTATTGGTTAGGGATTCAATCCTTTCTCTATTTTTTTGTGAGCACGAGTTGTGAGAGAAAGACGTAGAGGTGTGAATTGCTTTTGACTGATAAATAGTAAAAGGTAATTTAGTCATTTTCGAATTCATAAAGGGTAAAAAATCTAACAAACAGACAGAAGGACTAAACAGTTCATTGGGAAAAATGTTAGAGACCTTACCGTGTGTTTTTGAAAATACAAAGACTAAACAGTGTATTTTATCAAAATATAGAGACTTATAAATTAATTACCCTTTTATTTTTGATATTCATTCAATTCAATTCAATTAAATGGGCCGTGCTGGGCCTGATTCACGTTCCCCTTGGAGAAGCCTCTGTAGACGGACATTGAAGACAATGGCGAATCCATGCTTAATCCAGTAAAAGTGTTTTCTCCAATTCAATTAGTTCTTCTACCTTTCTACATAAGTTGTTTTGTTTCCCATGGCGGCAAAGCTCGCTCTGTCATCTTTCCTACTAAAGCTAACCGCTTCATCTTCTCTTGCAAGCTCTACAATGTCCCACTTTCATCCAAATCGTTGTTATACCAGTGTTGGTTCTACAAGTCTTATAGATTTGGAGTATGCTGACCTTAACCTCGCCGATAAATTTTCAGAGGTAATCCCTTTCAAATTAGTCAATGCCTTGTTTAGTTTTTGCTTTCGGAGTCTGAATTGTGGGCTAATTTTTGGTTTGCAGGAGTTAGGGCATGTTAGAATCAGGCAGCATGTGAATCCTTTGAGTTCCACTTTTTCTGTATGATTTTCATCATATACTTCACTGAAAATTTGGTTTACTTATTCAGTTGTTATAACAAAAGGCAATCTATGTTTCCTTTTTGCTTTGTACCACATGTAGTTTTGGTTGACTCATTAAATGTGTGTAGCTAGGTGCCAGTAGAAGTACCTAACTGGAATGATGTTTTTAGAGATCCCACATTGCCACTCATGGTGGATATTGGAAGTGGTAGGCTTCTTTCTTTCTTTCCTTTTTTCCCCTTTTGTCTTAACACATACCATATGTTATTTATCAATGGTTATTTCATACTCAACAATTGATTTAAGCTTGGTATGAATGATGATCCTGTTTGTTAGGTGAATACAACTTGCAAAATCATGACCAAGCTAAAGTTTATCACTTTGTGTAATGTTCTTTTTTTGCTCAAGACATTGCAAATTTATCCGGAGAAACCCATATCTAGATAGGATGATGCGTACTTGGCTTGTTTTATTTCCACTAGCTTAGGGTGAAATACTTGTGGATTCAACTTCTTTACTAGAAATTTTGATGCTGGTAAGGCAGTAACTATGTTTGAAGTTAAAGTCTTAAGTCCTTAACGACTTCTTTCTTTTTCAAAATTTTGCTTCATCAGTCTGAGGTTTACACACAAAAATAGGAACCCTCATTAGATGGGAGAAAAATTAGAAAAGAGATAAGAATAGCTCATTTTCTTGAGATCATATATAGGAAAGGTAATTAGGCATCATGTCAACCTACAATTATCTAGATGCCTGCTCCACATGACTTGATTCTTGGAATTGGATGGTTAATAGAGCTGAAACAATATTACTATTCGATGTTGTTCCTGCATTATGAACTGGAGAAAGAACTTCTTTATTGTCTTAATGTTATTCTATGCAGAATTAGCATCCTTTTCTTTTCTTCAAAAAAATCTGGTTGTGATTGCTGCTATTACTGCTAGTAGAGAAAATAATGAAAACCTTGTGCATTTAAAGTATTCATCTTCCTAACAAATAAATAAAACTTTCAGGTAGTGGCAGGTTTTTGATATGGCTTGCAAACAAGAATCAAGCTTCCGGGAATTATTTGGGAATTGAAATACGGAAAAAAGTATGAGAATGGAACTCTTTGGTTACTTCTGAAAGACGCCATAATTTTTCTGAGTTAAATGAATGTGTATTTCGCGGTTCTCACTTTTGAAAAGTGATCTTAGTTTCTCAAACGTTTCCACTTTCTGCCTCATGCAGCTGGTGAAGCGTGCTGAGCATTGGGTAAAAGAGCTGGCTCTAGGTAACATGTAAGTTGTTGAAACAAATTTTATTTTCTCCAAATGAAAGAAAAACCAAAATGTCATATTGATCGTTCAAATGATGGTAATTTGAACAGACATTTCATGTTCGCAAATGCTAGAGTTTCATTTCAACAACTGGTTCTCAATTACCCTGGACCTTTGATGTTTGTTTCAATTCTGGTGAGTCCTGCTTATTATTCAATAAGATTCAACTGCTAACACTTCCTGAGATTCTCATAATTATAAATATGCAGTGCCCAGACCCTCATTTTAAGAAAAGGCATCACAAACGAAGAGTTGTCCAGAAGCCATTAGTAGATTCTATCATTCACATTTTGAGGCCTGGAGGAAAGGTACGAGTTTCTGATATTCATGGTTTCAGAAAGGTGGATAACCTTTGTTAGTGGGTGCTTCTTTTTCTAACTTGATTTTCACATTTATTCTCTATTATCTTGTGAATAGCCAAAGATTGATGTGTGTCAGATATTAATATGAAGTGGACTTTAACTATCAGCTTGAGGTTTTAATTCAATTGGTTCCATGACATGGTATCAGAGCCAGTTTGACTAAGTGGTCCTGGGTTCGATTCTTGACAGCCCCCATTTGTTGATTTAATTGCATGACATGGGAATGTAGATATGGGCCTGTGTCGTGCACGCTTCAAAGAACTATTTCATGCCAATGAAGCTTGCAAACAATTTAGTTGCTACAGAAATTACATCCTATAAATTTGTTGCATATGTACAAATGCATGTTTCCCATTACTTTCTGTAATGGAGATTGATCTTGTGACAAGTTTACTATGTGAAACAAGAGGGGTTATTAGAGTAAAAAAACTATAGAAAGATAGGAAGTGACTTGTCCACATTAAAAAGACCAGAACTAGGTAAAGAGATTGTTGGTCTTACTCAATATTCAATATATTTTCTACGAGGTCTAAAGTTTGAATCCTAACAACCCCATTTGATACCCGAATTTCAACATAAGTAAGAGCTAGCCTGTTTTATAGACCCTTTAAATTGAAAGGCATTTGCGTGCAAGCGTTTTGAATCTTACCTTTACACCTATGTTGTTGGGTTTATTTATATGTTTTTTGGTGCATGAGCAGATCTTTGTGCAGTCGGATGTAATTGAGGTAGCAGTTGACATGAGGAAACAATTTGATTCAGAATCACATTTGCTTCAGCACATTGATGAAACCGACCCGAGCATGTTGTGTGACAAGAATGGGTGGCTATTGAATAATCCAATGGAAATAAGAAGTGAAAGAGAAATTCATGCAGAATCTGAAGGCGGAAAAATTTATAGAAGGTTGTACCAGAAGCGGACGTTAATAAGTCCTGTTGAATCTATTGCAAATTCAGATGGAAAAGTTGAGAAATCTGATCAACCTCATGCTCATGAAAGTTGAGTATGTTTTAGCTCAGCTCTTCTTTTGAACTTCTGAGTCAGGTATTTATATCTTTTGACGGCTCATTTTGTACTGTTTGTAGCTTCTCTTCTTAAATTTTGTTTATGAATTGGAACATAAATCAGATCATGTTATTCCATTTGAGGTTCATATGCCGGAAGGCAATTTCAGTTGAGGCTCAGATTTGTGAGTTCTGAATAAAATTTCTATATATTGAGGGGTAAAAAGTTTTATAGTCATTAAAGCAGAGGCTTTGTATGTAGGTCATTAAAACATTTTTTTGATGTACTAAAGTCGTTAAAGTAGTAAATTTGTATCAAAGACGCTCTAAACCCATGAAAAGCTGTACTGGCTGTCGCATCAACAGCACTTCATGATATGTTTGACAGCTATTGTTACATGACAATTGAAAATAAAAAAATAAAAAAATTTGGGTTACGGGATAGGATATTCAAGAAAATCATTTTTTAATCCATGTGACTACCACACATTGTGATTTTGTTGACACAGATTTGCTACTTCGATTTTATTGGATCAAAAACTACTTTAATGATCTCCGTCACAAAGCCCATACTTTAGTGACGACAAAAAAATGTCCGAAGGACCAATTAACAAAAAGTCTCCAATAATGCTTGATCAAAAAGTCTGTAACTAGTCTCTTGCTCCTCCTGTAATTTATTAGTCTCTTGCTGCTGTGTGCTCCTGTAATATGCACATATTACACTAGTCAATTTTTCTTTTCATCAAGTATATTAGCGTCACCAACACCAGACTTTGAGAGACAGACCCAAACAAAACGCCTATTTACTTATGTGTTACCAGCTTAGATAGGCTCACATGCTCGGGCGGATATAGAAGCTCAGGAACTGCCCGGCTATAGGCACGATCGCAGACAGAAATGTCCCGGCTCCAGCCAGATCTGAGTTTTGTTAAAATCAACATATATATATATATATGGGTTAAGGTGCAAAAATACCCCTAACGTTTTGGGTCAGGAGCGATTTTACCCCTAACGTCTAAAATGGTGCAATTTTACCCCTAACGTTTGTACCCAAGAGCAATTTTACCCCTAACATTGATAAATTGGGTCAATTTGATAAATAATTCATCAAACTGTCGTCTCATCCTTGAATATTATCATCTACACTTCATACGCGTGTCATTTTATCAGTAACAAATCACAAACATATGTTGGGATGTGAAAAAAATATAAAAAATATAAAAAAATATAATGTCTTTTGTACGAATTAGACAAAAAAATTCAAAAAAATCACCGAATTTATAAATATTAATCTCCAATTCTATTATTAAATTACAAAAAACATGAAATCCTTTTTTTAGAATGAATTGATATGCAATTTGTGCAAAATAAAGAACGAAAATGTATGTGTTCTATAATAATGTCTGAAATTGACCCAAATTATTAACGTTAGGGGTAAAATTGCTCTTGGTTACAAACGTTAGGGGTAAAATTGCACCATTTTAGACGTTAGGGGTAAAATTGCTCCTGACCCAAAACGTTAGGGGTATTTTTGCACCTTAACCCTATATATATATATATATATGATTAAATTTTGTATAAAATGATTAGTGTATCCTTCTATGATTAATTAATTTATATATGTATTTTTTAATCAAGTGTTACAAAAAAAAAATTATAATATTTTTTTCAAGTAATTTATAACATTTTTAAAATAATATCAATAATGGCATTATATTATTATTTATGGAGTTCGTAATTAATGTAATACAAAACTTTTTATTTATTAATTAATGACTAATTAAATAAAATATAAAATAATTATTAATTTTTGTATAACTTACTGGTTAAAATTTAAATTAATTAATATTAATATTTTTTTAGTAAAAAAATAGCTAAATTTTACATATTAATTTTTACCATAACTGGTTGAAGGGATTGTATCATAAATAATTCAAATATAATGAGTTCACAGATTACTTCTTGTGGTGTAAACAAGTGTAAAATCTGTTTAGATTGATTGCAGCGGAAGAGTAAACCACAATTGCCTATTACTTGTTAGAGATCAGCTGCATAAAAACACATAAAAACACATCGAGAAAAGAGACAATTCACAAACAAAGAACAATGGACGAGAGAGAGAGGGAGGGCCGGCGGACGACTTGTGAGGAAGAGGGAGAGAGAGTCACTTTTTTCTCTTTTAAAATATAAGACGCGAGCGTGTAGGGTTATGATGATTAGCTTATATAGCTAGCTAATTAAGGTTAATCTAATAATTCAATAATTCATTGTCGTTGTCGATCCATTTCATTATAAATGGACTATTTGATCCATGTCAAAATTTCAATATTTATATTAATAATTAAAAAAATAAAATTATTAATTATTAAATCAAACATTATAAAGCATTAAAATAATCTTTTCTAATAAAAGGTAAATTTATCATTTTATAAATTTAATTTTTATTATGAATAAAACTAAATAAATAATTTTAACAAAATTCAAGAATTCTATAATATATTTTTAAAATGAAAGGATTCCCTGATACAATATGCACATACTAAAGATTAATAAATTAGGTAACTTAAAAAAGGTCAATAATACTATTACGGGGTGTTTGTTAGAAGGGATATAGAAAGAGGGATATGGATAAAAAACACGAGATAAGTTATCTCGTGTTTGTTTGGGAGGTAGAAGAGTGAGACAGATGAGGGATAAACCTCTTATCCCTTAAATCCTATACCCAGGAGGAGGGTGGTATAAGGAGGTAGGATAAGCTCCTGCGATATTAATAAGATGGAAAAGTCCATCTTATCCCTCAAATTAATATTATGTATTTTAAATAAGGTTAAAATAGTAAAATGTATTATTTTATCCATATCCATATCCCACGTACCAAACATTGAATAATAATTCCCGACTATCATATTTTTATCCTTATCCCAACCATTTATTCTTGTCCCTATCATATTTTTATCCTTATCTTTATCCCAATAGAATATCAAACGCCCCGTTAAAGTATTAGAGTGGGGTAACCTTAGCTCTCAGTAAACTTTTTTTTTCTTCACCGAGATTTTGATGTATTTTTCTGGCTTTTAATCGAAAGATAAACTCATTTTTTTTGTTTTGTTTTACTTTTTCTTTATTGAATAAATTTTTGATTGATATGTTAAGATAGATTTGATAGTTCTTCTTTATTTATAGATTTTTTAGGGTAATTAATTTATTAGTCCATATATTTTGACAAAACATACTGTTTAGTCCCTGTATTTTTAAAAACACACGGTGAAGTCCTTAACGTTTTTCTCGGTGAACTGTTTAGTCCCTGCCGTTAGACTCTCATGAAGATTCTGTTAGTCAATTTGGATTTGCGTCCTTCTTTTCCTTTATTTTCCTTTCATTTAAACTCTAATGCATCTGAAATCAACTTTGAGTGTTCTTCTTGATTTTCTTCTTAATCGTTCAAATTCGTAAGCATTAGGTCTGTTCTTTTTCTTGTTCTCCATACAAATAGCTTCTTTTTCTAAATTGGATTTCCTCTTCTGAAGTTTGAAGGTAAATAGTAATTTAGTCATTTCCGAAGTCAGAAAGGGTAAAAAAATCTAACAAACAGACGGAAGGATAAACAGTTCACTGAGAAAAATGTTAGGGACCTTACCATGTGTTTTTAAAAATACAGGGACTAAACAATGTGTTTTGTCAAAATATAGGGATTAATAAATTAATTACCCTTTTTTTAAGATAAATTACAAAACTAGGTCAAATGGGAGGCTCATTTATATATTTAACTCATTTACTAAACCTACTACATATCTTGACTGTTTTTGTGTGACTTTCCCATAATACCCTCAATATTTACGTGCGTCTATCTCCCTCCCGCCTGACTTCGCAGATTCCAGAATATCCGAAGCCTGCGAAGCTAATGTTTGGTTTACTTGATGAATTTAATTAACATATGTGAAGTCTGAATGTGTTTTGAAGCTAATTCACGAAGTGGTATATAACAAAAAATGCCAAACAACAACGGATTCTAACATTAAAATCATAACATTATCAAAATTTACAACAAAATTGCCACAATAACAACATTAAAATCATAACATTATCAAAATTTGCAACAAGAATGCCACAATAAACTCCTAACAAATCATTTCAAAGTCAACGTGACGAATCTGGATGGAAATTTCTCGCTCTACAGAAAGTCCAAACCTTTTGGGATGATAAATGGAAGTCCAGACCTTTTGGGATGGATGTGTCCCATGATGCACACCAAGATTGGCACAATCTCTCCTAACCAATCATTTCAAAGTGAATGTGCCAATCTTGAGGGAAATTTCTCCCTATACATGAAGGAAAGTCATCTCCTCTGCAGTCTAATACGCCGCCTTCCAGAAAGGGATGTTATGTAATCAACCACCTTCAGGAAAAATTAATCGTGTTAGGCAGGGAAAAAGACGATTTTGACTTCGCGAAATGAGGATTAACGAAGCATGCGAATGTAAACGTGCAGGGAAAATGATGATTTTACTTCGCGAATCGATGTTTTTGCGAAGTCTGCGAGGTCTGAAACGTGACGATCTACGTCGCATATCGATGCTTTCGTGAAGTCTATGAGTGAAATCATGAACTTTTCTACTCGCATACTTCACGAACTAATCGATTCGCGAAGTAGATCCACACGTTTCAGGCTCTTTCTCTTCGCAGATCTTCGCGAAATCATCGACTACGCGAAGTGATTTCATGGAAAAACGCAGAAGAAACAGCAGAAACTTATATTTTTCACGCCTTTCACCCTTAAAAGCGACAATAACAATATGATAAACTGGGAAAAACGATGGAAATAACGTAGAATAGTCATTTCTTTGATGGTAATAAGAAGAAAGAAACTAAGTAACGACCATGAACAGGAAGATGAAGAACCATGACTTCGTTTTCTAGGATTAGAAAGTTGCAGAATCAAGAGATGAAGAGAGGAAAAAGAGAAATACATTTTGATTTGGAGAAACGGTGCAGATTTTGTGCAATTTAAAGGAAGATAGGAAGATCAAAAGTCTTGGAATCATTAATGGAGGAGCCAACAGCCGTTTCGCGCACCTAAGGAGAAGAGGGGAGAGAAAGTTCGCGTAAGGGGGAAGTGGGAAGGTTAGGGGTATTATGGGAAAGTCACACAAAATCAGTCTAGATATGTAGTAGGTTGAGTAAATTGGTTAAATATGTAAATGAACCTCCCATTTGACCCATTTTTATAATTTACCCTTTTTTTATTCTTTTTCTCTTTATGGTGGCTGTGGTTAGTCTCTCTATATGGATGTTATCATATTTTCTTTCATGAAAAAACATAAGAGTTTTGTCTATCATCATCTGGTTCATTGAAAGACTATGAAGTATTCATGGAGAAAAAGGCTATGAAGTCGATTACGGGTGAAATGTCTTTCTCATTATTGTGCTAAAAACAGTTTCAAATACTATATACTATTGTTTTATTACTATCTATAATATTAAAGATATATTTATGTCAATATATATATATATATATATTTTTTTTTTATGAATGAAACCAGTACTCTTCTTCTAAAAAAGAAAGGTCCAAACAATATGGAATAAATTTGCTAATTTTGGAAGAACCAATTCATGTTACCTTTTTTTTTATTTTTGTGATGAATCTATAAAGTATTTATTCCATTTCCACAACAACATGAACTTCAATTTTAGGCCACTCTTTGAAGAGTGGAAAAAGTAAATTAATATTCCTTTTCTCATATAAATACTAAAAGAGAGACTTGAGGAAAAAATAATATAACAATTCATGTACGCACATTACTAAATTATTTATTAAGTCAAAATTTTCAATAGCACACATCTATATCCACTTGAATTAATTAATTTATCTTATTAAAATAAAGTAATAGGATCAAATTTAATCTTAATATTTTTGGAGAAGGCGTAAATTTCATCCCAACTTATAAAATAGTGTAAATTTATTCTAAAGTTTTCAAACATGGTCAATTTTAGTTGTACGTTGTTGAAAAATTGAAAATTCTAGTCTGATTGTTATTTATATATCAAATTGAACTTTCTAAATATCAATCATGTCTAAAATATTTAATGTGTTATTAGTATATTTAAAAAAAAATTGTTAAAATGTTAATAACTAAGTCTACCACATTTAAGTCGATTACTAATTTTTTTCTCTTAGTATCTAAAATGTTTATTGTGCTACTAATATAGTTACAAATAACCAACCAAAAGTGTATGAAACTGCTTCAATCAAATAACTATCAAACTATATTGTTTAAATATTCTATTAAATATGGGTAAAATTGAGCTTGTTTAGAAACATTGGAGTAAATTTGTATCATTTGGTATGTTAAAGTCAAATATGCACTTTCCCAAAAAAGTTTAGGTTAGATTTGGCCCTTATCTTTAAAATTTACAAATCAATCCAAATACGTATAATACAAAGGTTTTGGTGCCCCACTGATTCCTAATTTTGACTCCGGGGATGGACCACCTTATTAATCGACTCCAGAACTGATGATGATGGAATAGTATGTCTTACTGCCACCTTCCCAATTTGTGTTAACAACGGATGTGGGCTCCGGTCAACAACCAACCACTTCCAAAGAAAAATTGCAAAATTTTCAACATCGCCAATATATTCTCTTAGCTTGGTCATAGACCAAGTCCATACTTCGTTACTTTCATTCAGTCCAATCCTAAAAACAATGAAATAAATTTGATTTTTATCATCTTTGCAAACCGCAATGTGTGATGTACCGAGAAATTTACCTTTTAAAAAGCTCCATCAAGACGTATATGTTCTTTAAAAGCTTTAAGTGAAGGACCCATAACAATGAAGAAGTACTTAAAATGATCAACTTACCTGGATTATTACTTTGCAATGCCTCACAGTGTAGTCCGGTGACAACATGTATGACTTTTTCGGTGTACCACATTGAGCTTCTAACGCCCAATTTCTTGCTCTCCAAGCTTGAATGTAAGAGAGATTTTTTTTAAAATTTGCGCACAATGCGCTTACATTAAAGAAGAAAGAAAAATCTCCACCCTACCCGGATGTGATTCGAACCCATGACCTCCCTAGTCATAGGTATTCTCTCAACCACTAGGCTAAGAGCTTCACCACTTGCATATAAGAGATATTAATTATGTGATCTTTACTAAAATCGAAAATAATGTCCTTTGATCGATACACTCTTTCATCTTGATCAAACTTATTTGTTAGTAGTGTGTCTGTAACACGTTTCTCTGTTTGCCTGTGATGTAGTAATATTTGATCTCTGGGACAAGTGCCTTGGTCCATCCTATCCATTCTTCGAAGCCTGAACATCTTGAAATTCTATATCACAATAGCTCTAACCAGCCACTTACATATATCATGTGTATATTTAACTTCAAGCAAAGACTTGCTGGATTTGTAGAGATTGCATTCATATTTCTCTTGAATTACATGTCTCCCAAAGGCATTTTGCAATTCTCATTTGTTTAAGAATATATCATGCACCTTTAAACTAACCACCCATGTTGATGCATTAGATACAATAGGAATCATGGGTGCATCATGGACCTCTAGAAGCCACAAAAATGGATAAGTTCTTATTTTTGTCTTCATCATCTGTATCATAAATACTTAATTGGACATGGTCAACTCGTGCATTTATTTTGGAAACACCTTTACCAATCAGTTGTATTTTAGAGACAAATATATCTTCAGTATCATCATGATCGGGGTTACAAGCACCCCATATATCTTCATGTGTCATTCCATCAACAAATGGATCACAACTTGATCGATTTGACATATGGTTTGGACGTGTATTGTCTTACGGGGGATTATTCGTCTCAACATTCTATTTCTTACAACCTCGTGATATTTGTGCATCTGTTGTTCGTGATATCAATTGAATATATAGTAGGATCACATAGGTCGAATTCTTCTAGCCATACTCTAGGAAGCTTCGTACATTATTGCGATCAACAATAGATACTACTTTGCCAAGTTTTTTGTTTGAACCATCTTTTGCTTGGATGGACATACATAGGTCAAATGAGGTTGAATGAACACCTACAAAAGTGTAAATTTGCTATTTTAACCTCTCTAACTTGATTTTTGTTGAAACTCGTAGCAACTTCGATTCACCACCCATATATATCATGGTATTTGGAACTTTTTTCCATTGGTTATTCCACAAGAGCAAACAAATAACAAACTCTGTGGACATACTTCTATTGAAATGAGTAAATTCATTGTCAAATTCCTGTAAGAATCATATCAAACAAAGACATAAAATAGATAGTCCGCAATTGTTAAATGTGAATCACGATTTTATATACTGGGTCGCAATTTATATAAATTGCGAAATAAGTTTCACAATTTGGCAGGGTGAGTTCACATTTTAACAATTGTGAAGCACTAAACCCTAGAGTTACTTTGAAATTGAGGTTCGTAATTGTTAAATGCGAATTGCAATTTTATCAATGTGAATGTTAAAAGTTAGTTCACAATTGGACTAGGAGGTTCACAATTGGACTAGGAGGTTCACAATTGGCGATATGCAAAGTGAAAACAACTAGGTTAAATTACTTCGCAATTTGCGATTTGCGTGGTAAAATCATAAATTGCGAACCTCAATTGCATAGTAAAACCATAAATTTCAACTAACTTAGAATTAACTTCAAACTACTTCAACTAACTTAGAATTGCATTTGATTATCATGTATTTAAAATCAACAAAAATCTACATGATGTTGGAAATCAACAAGAAGTTTGGATTGATTCTTGAAAGTGATGTTGGAGATGAAGCTTGAAAGAATGAGATGAGAAAATAAAATGATGAAGGTTGGATTGTGATTATATGTTGTGTTATTAGAGCATGTCTAATGGTGGTAATTAGGGAATGTCCTACAGTGATTTGGGTTGCCTTCGAAGATCCTCGTGCTCCCTGGTTCTTGTCCCTGCACGAGGAGCAGTCCCTACGTACACTCCGACGATTAAGACAGTCAGATGTTCGAGAGGATTACTAAAGCAAAGTTAATCGAAGAGCTTAGAGGGTACCCGATTTAGTAGTTATTGACAAAGAGAGAGATAGAGAGAGCGAGCGAGCCCCCTTTACCTTCGCATGGCCAGCGTATTTAAAGTGAGCTGGGGTGGTCTCATGGGCCTAGCTTCTTGGGCCCTTAGGCCTTATGATATTCCGAATCAAGTAGTCCCCCCCGCGAACAGGTATGGCGAGTATTTTATGCGATTGGCGAATTAAGTGCCCTAAATCGATGTGATTGATTTAGCGAAATGGGAGCAGCGGACAGCTGACCGTCTTGAATCTGAAGAGGCACCTTAACTTTCGCGCCTTTTACTTTAGAGGCTACTGTTGTAGCATTGAATGCAACATTTATTATCTTCTGCACGCGCCGCTAGACGTATTGGAAAGAGTGTTTTTGTCGGCTTCTTTACTTTATGCTTCATTATAAATATTGGAGAATTCATTTCTTCTTCTTCCTTGTTTGCGATTTTTCTTAGTGAGTCTTCTAGTATTTGGAACTTCATCTTTGCGAAAGTTAGTTTGCCGTACTGTGCAGCTCGTCCGGTCATAATTTGGAGGTGTCCGGCAGCGTAGTGCTTCTCGTGCCGTTTGGTGGAGCTCGGTCTAGCCGTGCCTTCGTTTTCCTTATCTCGAAGGTCAGTTATACCTTGCTATTTCTGCTTTTTTACTTTTCTATTTTTCTTTAGGGGGAGGGAGTATGTCAGAGGGTTCTTCCCGGGGAGCCTTCAGACGTTTACCGCCTGTTACTCCGGGTGACTTTACGCTTCGTGACGCGTCGCGGACTCGTTCATCGAAGCGGAGGAGGCGGACTGAATCGGAAGGGGAAAGTAGCTCTCCTACTCTAAAGGCGAAGAAAAAGAAAGTGGTTGTTGTTAGGGCTGTCCCGAGTGCGGAGAGACCTGCTGGCGGCGTACGCCCTGGTGTTCTCGAGGTTGTGGTAGTTGTTCTGGACAATTTAGTAACGCCGACACGCCACTTGGGTACTTTGTACGAAGAAATGAGGTCCAAGTTATGGACGAGGCAGGCGGGTGCCGCGGGGACCGATGGCAGGCGTTTCGAGCGAGAGGAGCGTCCGAGGAGACCTGAGTTGTTTACTGTTGAGGATGCCCATAGTATAATTGTGTCCGCAGACTTGGCCTCGATCTCCGCGGTGTATCGGATAGGTCAGCCGTACGAACTGGTTGATTTGGATAAAGATGATCGCGCTCATCATGCTGGTGGGGCTAATGAACTGATGGTTTACGAGGAGCAGTTGGAATCGGGAATGCGGCTCCCCCTTCTTCCTTTCTTTGTGGGGGTCTTGAAGGAATATGACCTTTTTCCTGGTCAGATTCACCCGAATGGATGGCGGTTGATGGTCGCTTTTTACTCATTATGTCGGTCCGCGGGATTTCGAGCGACTGGTCTCGTATTCCGCCAGTTCTTCAGGCCGAATAAAGGACCGAGATCCCAGCATGTTACCTTCTCTCACCAGAAATTCAAAGTCATCGGAGGGCCCAGAGACAAAATCAATGAGTTTAGGCATCGGTTCCTGCTTGTTCGGAAACTGGACGGGGATTTCCCATTTCGAGTGGTATGGAATGGTGACCCGATGGATTCTGGTCGATGGTTGAGGCCGCGAGAGATGTTGGAATCAGAGGTTCAGTTGGTGAAATACTTGAAGAAATTACCGGCGGGAAAAGATCAGAAGCAGGATGTGGACGAGCTTATTGGGCACTTTCTTGCGTCTGGATATTATATTTGGAATCAGTGGCTGATGTGTCCATATTTATGTACATCTTTATATCTTAATTCTCTTTAGTTTAATGTTAGTTTTACTTTATTAGTGCTTATTTATCTTGTTTTGTGTTTTATAGGCGTTTTTGGAGATTCAATTCAAATTGGAGATTAAAATGCTAATCTTATGGAGCTTAAAGTGAAATTGGAGAAATCTGTCAGGTCCTAACCCATGCTAGTGGCTTAGGCCATGCCGAAGAAGGAAATTATGCACTAAAAAGCTGATTCGTCCTAACCCGTGCCCATGGGTAAGGACCAGTATGAATTTGGGAGTTGGGTTTTGCTTAGAAGACTTCTATTTTAAGATTTTTACTCTCTGTAACTTTTATTATTAGTTTTAAATATGTTAAGACATTATTATAGGATTTAATTCTATTAGGATTTTATAATATAGAATCCTAGTAGGAGTTTAATTCTATATAGGTTTTTATTATTAGATTTTTATAGGTAGTTATTTAGTTTTCTCCTAAGAGAACAACGTGGAAGGTGGGAAGGGTGGGGATTTTACGTTTTAAAAGACAAACAGAGAATCAGGGATCATCATCTTTCATCATCGACATCTTTTCTTCCAGCAATATCGGTTCTTCTTCAAGCTTCTTCATCTTTTGGCGTTTTATTCTTCTTCCATGGTGAACTAAATTCCAACTTCTAGCTAGAGGATTTAGGTCTTGAACAATGGAATTGTAAGATCATCATGTACTTCATCTTTTTCATCTATTTCAAGTAATTGATTTCCATTATGTTTTTATTCGTATTGCATGATTTAATTGAATCCTTGATTTAATTATTTACTTGCAATCGTTTCACTGATTAGATGTTTAAATACGTAATCGTTTAAATCATCTGATATAAGTAGCAAATAACATAGTTGATTGTGGACAAACTTTTAACCTATGTTGTGAATTGAGATTGATATGCTTTAAATAATCACGCCTGTGTGATTGTGGAGTAGAATTAACATCTCTTTTATATTTAATGCTTTCAATCAAATTAAATTCTAAAGCTTGTTTAGAACTGTTTGATTGATTAGAGGTAATTAGTGAACGTTTCCTGATTATCTAAACGGTAAGAAGAGATAGGTTGTTAATGCCTTTTAATAACCATAGCTAATTTATTTGAAGGGTTGAAACTTATATTTTCTGTGATCGATGATCAATTAGTTAATTTCAAGACTTGAATATAGCCTCTAGCTGGAATCGCCTCATATTAATTCAATCATTGCTTGTTGTTTAATTGTTTTGCTGCTTAATTACTTCTAGTTAATTTTATTCACTGAAATCCACAAACCAAACCCCCCTTTTTTACTTTTAAATTGTTCATTCTACAAAGTTATAATTCAACCAGTCTCTGTGGATTCGACCCTACTCCACATTTACTACAGTTTTCTAGTTCCAAGAGTAGGTATTTTATTTTTGGTGAATTCGACACTCATCAGTGGTGGATGGCTCAGCTGCGGGGATGGGTGGCGTCGGACTTTGAGAAGTGGAAGAGAGGGTACAACTTTTCTGCAGGCGAGCTCGCTGAACTGGAGGCTATAACTGTGAACATTACCGTAGTAGGTGAGGAGTGTGAGGGGTCTAGTTGCGAATGTGATTTTTGCTCTTTATTTGAAATTGTATTAAGTGCTTGATCTTTTTGATGTATTTGCAGGTGCCGGGAATCCTCGGGTGAGCATGGACTTTGATTCGGATGAGTTCGGCGTAGGCATCGAGAATATTGAAGAAGCTTTTGCTGGTGCGTCGGCCTCTCTAGCCTCATTCTCGTCCCTCGAGGATGCGAACCAAGTGATTCAGAGTATGGGCGGAGTGCTTTCGGTAGCTGACGATGGGGATGTGGTGGCAGAGGTCCCTGAGGGGCTTCCTATGAAAGAAAATGAGCTGGTCAGGGCGGGGGAGCAGCTCGAGATCGTTCCTGATGATAGCTTGATGGTTGAGGGTCAGATTGAGGCTGCGTTGTCTCGGAAGCGAAAAGCGAGCAAGGGAAAAGAAGTAATGGGGGCGAAAAGGAAGGGTCGGCCGCTCCCGAGGGTGCTGGTGGTGCTAGCGAGAGTTCAAAGCGAACACGCTCCGAGGCTGAATTAATAGAAGACCTGGTCGACAGGGTGGGCGACCATCCGGAGATGGTAAAGAGGATGGATATGAAACTGGCGAAGTATCGTGAATTCATTATGGGGTTGTCGGTGCACTCAGATATGACGACGTCGGACCTATCCTGGGCGATGGCCCGGGTTGCCAGGATCCCAGTGGAATTGTTCCGGATGGATGGTGCTTTGAAGATGAATTTGGGGTTGGAGACTTTGTCGGCCCTCGGTGTGGTAAGTTTTGCTTAATATTTTGGTTACTTTCTTGAAGGATAGAATCTCATTGCGTTGTTTCATTTGCAGGCTATCGCGAATGCGAACATGGTATTTGACATGTGCGTGAATGATGAGAAAGTGTTTTGGGAGATGGAGCAGGGTTTGCGAGGTGTCGTGGCTGAGCTAGAGATGGTGAAGGTGAAGTCGGCCAGTGATAAAGAGTTGCTCGAGCGTCGTGATGCTCAGATTGCCAGTCTGTCCGGCCAGCTGGCGGAGGAAAAGAAGAGAAAAGCTGAGCTGCTACAGGAGCTGTCTCGTGGTTCCGAGGAGCTGTGGCGCCGTAGGTTGCTGTTGCGGTTGGCCGTGCCTTAGACCCGCCGCCTGAAAGAGAATTTGTTGGAAAAGGCTCGTCAGCTTGCTATGTCAGTCGAAGAGAAAGTAGGTGCTCAGGCGGAGAACGAGAGACTCCGTCGGGAACTTGAGTTGGCGCGGAAAGAGGCGGCTGATTTGCGTGCTTTCGCCAGGCAGCGCGAAGAGAAACTTGTCAAGATGGACCGGATGATGCTGATTGCTTCCGCTCATGGTGCTGGGTATGAGGTTTCTCCCGAGGTGATATTCGCGCCGAATGTCTTCGATAAAGAGGCCCAGGCCAAAGCTGTTGAATTTTGTGGTCGATTCAAGAAGAAAAAATAAACAAAGATAGTTTATCCCTTTGTTATTTCTCCTTAGTAATGATGTAATCGTACTCTTATGGATTTTGGAAGATCTTTTTGAATTCTATCATTACATTTCTGTCCTTGATCCGATGCCTACTTTTATTGAACTGTCTTTCATGTCTTGTCTTCCTGTGCTATAAATGGGAGCCGATTTTGCATTTAATTTGGGTGCTTCTTGCTGCTGATATTTACTCTTTGTTGTTTTGTGACCTATCCTGTTTTCCTTATGTCTCTTTGCGATATTGTCGATCCTGTCAAGGTGCTTGAAGTGCAGAAGGCGATATCGGCGACGCCACACCCTTATATGTACTATCCGCCGAGTGAGGATCATGACCTGGAAAGGAAAGCTCGATATGCCTCCCCGGTGTGGATGAGGCGGGGTGCTAACTCTCAAAAAAGAACTATGGAAAGTGAGAGTTCTATGCCTTATACCGGGTCGGTGACAGATTCCTGCGAAGTGGCTGTAAGTGCGTTTTCCTCGTCTGAGAAGAAAATTTGGTCGCAAGACGGTATTGGCTACCTTAATCCTGATGAGACAGTTGCTCCTGTTTTGAATCCTCATCCTTCATGGATTAAGAGGCTTCTGGCCGACGAGCTGGAAAGGGTAATGAATCTTCCTCATGAAATGGAGTATCGACGAGTAGGGCACCATGCTTCACCGTCTCGGCCGTATGGCCCGATGTTTGTCGACCCTTTGAAGCCTCGAAGCGTAGTGTTTGTTGAGTTTTCTAGGCAAGGTTACCTTAGGCCTGTTCCGGCCAATCCGAACCATCGTGTGACCCATGTTGGTAAGGCATGCTTGTATCACAGGCAGAACGGACATAATACCGACGAGTGTGTGAACTGGCGAGCAGTGCATCAAGATTTGATGGATGACGAAGCCATCCCTAACCCTGATCGTGTTAATGTGCAGCTCAAATGAATGTTTTTAAATTCCTGTATTTGTGTGACCATCTTTGATGTGATGTATCATCCTTTGTTTTATGAATTTTGTGACGTTGTTTTCTATCTTCAAAATGTATAATGGTTAATAGTTCATACTTGTTGAGCGATCACAATATCGGGTTGTTTACGCGATTTTTTAGAGGCGTTCGAGATGCTCGAGAAGCCTTGGAATAACGTTTGGCGTTATTGAGCGATGACCCTATCGGGTAACTCGTGTTTTAGCCAATCGGTAACAATATGGGGTTGTTTTACGCGATTGTTAAGAGGCGTTAAAGATGCTTGAGAAGCCTTGGAATAACGTTTGGCGTTATTGAGCGATGACCCTATCGGGTAACTCGTGTTGTAGTCAATCGGTAACAATATAGGGTTGTTTACGCGATTGTTTAGAGGCATTCGAGATGCTCGAGAAGCCTTGGAATAATGTTTGGCGTTATTGAGCGATGACCCTATCGGGTAACTCGTGTTTTAGCCAATCGGTAACAACATGGGGTTGTTTTACGCGATTGTTAAGAGGCGTTCGAGATGCTCGAGAAGCCTTAGAATAAAATTTGGCGTTATTGAGCGATGACCCTATTGGGTAACTCATGTTGTAGTCAATCGGTAACAACATGGGGTTGTTTACGCGATTGTTTAGAGGCGTTCGAGCTACTCGAGAAGCCTTGAAATAACGTTCAGAGTTATTTGGGCGAGGACCTCATCGGGTAGCTTGCGTTCTAGTCAATCGGTAACAACATAGGGTTGTTTACGTGATTGTTAAGAGGCGTTCGAGATGCTCGAGAAGCCTTGAAATAATGTTCGGAGTTATTTGGGCGAGGACCTCATCGGGTAGCTCACGTTCTAGTCAATCGGTAACAACATGGGGTTGTTATTAACAAGCAGACGATTTGATTTATCACTGATGGATTACATGAGCTATTGATAATATTTCTTCAATGTTTGGACATTCCAACTGTTGTCGAAAACTACCCCGTCTAAGGAGGTGATTCTGTAGGCCCCATTGTGTAGGATTGTGTCAACCTTGTAAGGCCCTTCCCATGTTTATCCAAGTTTTCCCTTGGCAAGCGGGGATTGAGCGGCGGCCGCGTCCCGGAGCACAAGGTCCCCTACTTGGAAAGTGCGGGGTTGTACCCGCTTGTTGTGATATCGTGCCAAGCTTTGCTTGTGGGCCGTGATGTGGAGCAGTGCGTTAAGGCGCTCTTCCTCCAGTCGCTCGCCGGCCTCAACAAGCTCCGCATTATTGTTAGCCTGTTCGAAAGTGATTTGTCGAGGAGAATGAAGGATGACTTCGGAGGGTGCCATTGCTTCTGCTCTATAGGTTAGGAAGAAAGGAGTCCGTCCTGTGCCGGAGTGCGGGGTTGTGCGATATGACCACAATACCGCTGGGATATGGTCGGGCCATACGTGTCCTTTGCTTGCACCTGTTTCTTCTGCTTTAGAGGCTCGACAAAAGGGTCGATATTCAACTTGTGGGTTGCTTGCTTGGGTGAAACGCCTGTGATATCTTCAGTGCACCAAGCGAATACGTCTGAATGTTCAGCTAGAACGGCCCTTATTTCATCGGCCAGCGGAGGCAGGAGCTTGGTCCCGATCTTCAGTGTCTTGTTCTCCCCGACTGGGCAGTCGTCGAATGGCTCAATTGGCGTGGGATTGTACCCTCTCATATCCATCAGGCCGTCCTCAAGATAGAGTGCCATCCGAGGTTGAGTCGCCTCCCATTGCAGTTTCTTGGCCAAGATGCGGTCTCCTTGGATGGTGATTTTGCCACTTCGATGTGGCAGGGTCAGGCATAGGTTGGAGATGTCAATCATAGCTTTGAGGCCAGCCAGTAGAGGTCTTCCGATGATGGCGTTATAGGCTAAGGGGATGTCCACCACTACCCATTCGGCGGTGTCCTCTATTTGCTCATCGCCCTCATCGAGGATCGTAGGGAGAGAGATGATTCCCTTTACGGGGACTTCAATTTCTGATAATCCAACCAGGGGAAAGTTTCCTGCACGGAGGACCGTGTGAGTATTCTTCATAGCGCGGAGCGCTTTCCAGGTAAGCAAATTTACCGAGCTTCCCGTGTTCACTAGCACCCGATGCACCTTAAAGCCGACGATGTTGATAGTGACCATGAGGGCCTCCGAGTGGCTGGTTCGGAGTGGCGGCTGTAGTGTCAGGGTCTGATCAGTTGTTTTTCTCTTCCGGGAGCTCTCCGGATGGGGACAGAGCGCCGACGCTCCCTCTCTTATGACATGGATTTCCCCGTGGAACCTTGGTCGCTTTGCCTCCTCTACTCGGCTAGCATCATGCTGCTTCGGGCTTTGCTCTCTCTGCCTAATGGGTCTTGGCGGGGCACTTTGTTGTGTGATTCGCTCGATTTCCTTCTATAGTTGATAACAGTTCTCCGTGGAGTGTCCGGAGGATTTATGGTATTTGCAGTATTCCTTCTCGACGCGGGTCTTTCCTTTGTCCGCCGGCGGAGTCAAGTGTGTGTATCGCCGAGCTTGGTTCTGAGTAACATAGTGCACCTCCTTTCCTCGGGACCGGTCTCCCCTGCGCTCTGAGCTCGTCTGTTCTACTCATGCAGGAAAAGGTACGGGGGCCTCCCTGCGTGTCCGTCCTCCCTCTCATGCTTCCCCGGTCAGCCTGCTTTTCTCTTCTTTCCGTGAGTCTCCTCTGGCTTTGTCTTTTTCCGACTCTTCGTACCCTGCTGGCTGATCACATTCGTCGTACCGGATGAAGGTCTGTGCCATGGTCATGAGCTCCTCGAAGGATCGGGGCATCTTCCTGAAGCACTTTTGTTTGAGGGGCTCGCACGAGGTGCCTTTTGCGAGGGCGTCGTGGGCCAATTCCAGATTGAGGCCTTTGACCTGAGAGGCCATGTGATGGAACCTGGAGAGGAAATTGCGTAGTGGCTCAGTTGCCCGCTGTTTGAGCCCATTGAGGTCCGAGCTGACCTTCCTTACCTTTGCTGCTGCAACTAATCTAGAGAGAAAGAGATCTTTTAATAGGTCGAAGGAATCGATGGACTCCGGAGCCAGTCCTCGATACCACTCCTGCGCACTCACGGAAAGTGTAGTGGGGAAAACTTTGCACATGATGTCCTCGTCTTTGGAGTAGAGGTTGATGGTGCTCATAAAAGAGGCTATGTGATCATTCGGGTCCTCGGTCCCCGAATATTGGGATAATCGTGGGGCTTTCCAGTCACGAGGGAACCTTGTTTCAATGATCCTCTGCACTAGCAGAGTTTTGTTGGAGGTGATGCTTCCCCCCATTACTCCCCCGAGCGCCCTCTTGTCCAGAAATCATTGGATCTTCTGCTCCAGTAGGTCCTCGTTGCCGATGGTTGCTGGTACCCCGGGCGTCGCGCCTCTCGCACTTAGTGCAGCCGCGGCGGGCTCGGGTAGTCTCCCGGGGAGTGCCTCCGGGGCCGTTGATCTGCTCGCGACGGTGCCTGTTTGCTGTGGCGTTGCGGCCTCCTTGAGGTATTGCCAGATTTTAGCGTTCTCCTCCTGCAGGTTTTGTTGCTGCTCCATGAACTTCATCTGAGCCGCCGTGTGAATGGCCTGGGTCGTTTGAAAACCTCGTATGGCGCTGAGGAGTTGTGCAGTGTTGTATGCTCCTTCCTCCTCGGGATCCACCTCCTCCATCAATGGAGCCAGGTTCCTGGGAGAAATTAGGGTGGACAGCGCAGGATGCGCTTCGCCGATCATGGAACTGGTTGCCGCGGCGCTTGGCACTCCGGCATGCGTGAGCTCAGTTGGTGTCTACATCTTACTGAATACTTCAAAAATCACTCGTAGTCCACGCTCACTGCACCAAATAATTAGGGAATGTCCTACAGTGATTTGGGTTGCCTTCGAGGATCCTCGTGCTCCCTGGTTCTCGTCCCTGCGCGGGGAGCGGTCCATGCGTACACTCCGACGATCAAGACAGTCAGATGTTCGAGAGGATTACTAAAGCAAAGTTAATCGAAGAGCTTAGAGGGTATCCGATTTAGTAGTTATTGACAAAGAGAGAGAGAGAGAGAGAGAGAGAGCGAGCGAGCCCCCTTTACCTTCGCATGGCCAACGTATTTAAAGTGAGCTGGGGTGGTCTCATGGGCCTAGCTTCTTGGGCCCTTGGGCCTTATGATATTCCGAATCAGGTGGTAACATCCAAGTGGTACCATCCAGACTCAAATTACATCTAAAAGTAACATCTCATTAGAGCTCTTATTACTTTTATAATTTTTAGGGGTAAAAAAAATTAATTACTGAAGTAGTGAAAAAAGAAAGATGAGTATAAATTATTTGAATTAATAGAAAATGACAAAAGAGCTGAACCACTCATTAAAGCAGATTAGTCTACTTTTTGAGGCGCTAGATGCGCCTCATCTGGTGCCTCTGTGTGTCTCAAACTCCTCTTCAAACCATTTTAATTCCCCCCATCGGCAACTTTTCTTTTGATGTTTGCTACTCCCTCTATTCTATTACATAGGTCATTCTAGGGTATTTCACACAAATTAAGAAATATATTGGTTAACTAAAAAAATTTCTCTCGCATGTCACTATTGGGAAATAAACATTGGAATATTAAAAAACACATGTATCAATACAAACAATTTAATATTTGGATCAAAAAAACTAAACTAAAAGTTCTTGGAATCCTAGAATGACTTATATTTCGGAAAAAACTAATTTGCTAGAATGACCTATATAATGGAATGAAGAGTGTATTAAGTTTGATAATAAATTGACACAAGCCATCTATTGACTAGTGACAACTTTTGAGCCTAAAGTAACAACCAAGTGACACCTATTAGGGATGCTCTTATTATATATAGGGTAAATTCCAAAAAAAAAACTCTGTGGTTTCACCGATTTCCAAATAAACCCTTGTGGTTTGTTTTTACCAAAAAAAAGGAGCGTGGTTTACGCCGTTACCCGAAAAACGGAAAATGGGTTAACAGTGTTAAAAATGAGGGGTAAAATTGAAAATTCCGAATTTTTTTAATTTTTTTAATTTTCTCTTTTTTCTTTTTTTCTTTCCTTCTTCTTTTTCTTCTTCTTCTTTCTTTCTTTTCTTCTTCTTCTCCTTCCTTCCTTCCTTCCTTCCTTCCTTCCTTCTTTCTTCTTCTTCTTCTTCTTCTTCTTCTCTCCTTCTTCTTCCTCTCTCTCTTCTCCTTCCTCTTTTTCTTCTTTTTTTGAATCGGAAATCTCAAATTTCCGATTTTGGAAATCTGAAATTTCCAGATTTCCGATTCTGGAAATCTGGAATTTCTAGATTTCTGGAACCCAGAAATCTGGAAATTTCAGATTTCCAGAATCGGAAATCTGAAATCGAAAAAAAAAGAAGAAGAAGGGAAGAGAGAGAGGAAGAAAAAGAGAAGAGTGAGAGAGATGGGAAGAAGAAGAGGAGGAGGAGGAGGAGGAGGAGGAGGAGGAAGAAGAAGAAGAAGAAGAAGAAGAAGAAGAAGAAGAAGGAAAAAAGAAAAAAGAAAAAAAATAAAAAAAAATCGTTTTTCCAACTTTACCCTTTGCCACGTCAACATTTTTAACACTGTTAACCCATTTTCCGTTTTTCGGGTAACGGCGTAAACCACGCTCCTTTTTTTTTTGTAAAAACAAACCACAGAGGTTTATTTGGAAATCGGTGAAACCACAGGGGTCTTTTTTTGAAATTTACCCTTATATATATACTAAACTTATTTTTGGAAAAACATATATTGTAAGTGTATAATTTGATAGCCTGTATTGAAACTGGTCTAAAAATGTAAATACAGTTCTCTATTAGGTTAGTTTTATAAATTTTCTGAAAAATTTCAAACAAATAAAAAAGAAAGCTTTATGAGCTTTGAACTCAATAACTCTTCAAAAAAATGTCATCTTAAATCAATACGACTTTATACCATTAAAACAACATTACAAATGTGTCTATATATAAATTAATATTAGACAGATCTGTTAGGAGGCAGCCCACTCCTACTCAAAGGGGAGCCAACTACTAGAGGGCTCCGCCTTCCAGACTTTGGATTAGTTTGCTAACAGTTAACAACTAATTTTCAAACAGGATCATAGTAAAAATAAGGCCTAATACACAAATAACTCCCTGAACTTGTTCAAATATTGCAACTGCCCCCCTCAACTTTCAATTGTAACAACTTACCCCTTAAATTTGTTCAATTGTAAAACATAACCCCAAATTGAGAATTTTTTTACCCCGTACTTGAAGCAATCGTAAAAACGTTTCGCCAGATTCGTATCATGCCAAAGATCTGATTATCACACTCCATGAATGTTGCAAATTTTGCATTTCACGTGTTTCTTCAATTGCAATCCATGTCAGCAATTTGAGGTTATATTTTACAATTGGACAAGTTTAAGGGGTAAATTTTTACAATTAGACAAGTTCAAGAGGTAAGTTGTTATAATTGAAAGTTAGAAGGGGCAGTTGCAACATTTGGACAAGTTCAGGGGTTATTTATATATTAAGCCTAAAAATAAATAAAAAATCAAATTATTGAATTATGTTTTTTTTAATTAAAAGATGAAGGTAGGTGGGAGAAAAGAGATCCGAAAAAGTTACTATTTTACCTATATAATTTTTCTTACTAAGATCAAGATGCCTTCTATGATTACTTTGTTTTTGACAAAGTACCATTACTTGATGTGTTTTCACCATTGAATGAAAAAAAAAGTATAACAATAAAAAAGTAAGGAATAAAACAGCGTATATATTAAAGCCAATAAAAAGCAAAAAAAAAAAAAAAACACAAAACAACAGTAAAACATATATTTTTTGTAAATTCAAATCTGTAGAAAAGTATATGCAATCCAAATTTCATTATTTAGGTCATTCCGAACATTTGGATCTGAATCATTTCTTTTATTGCAACCACGTAGATTTATTAATCCACGAATAAAATAAATCGTTTCCGCTCTTACTAAATCCGAAAAAGGTATAAATGACAAAATAGAAGAAAGCATACGGATAAAAAAGATCCGATAAAATATATGAACAAACATAACATAAATAGACATAACAATAACACAAAAACCTAATTTGGTGAGAAAAAAAGGAAAAATAAGTTTTTATCGTCCTCCTAAAAAATAAACCAATAAAATACAAAAGTTTATATGTTAAATAGATTAAAAGGACTTTCTTCAAAATAAATAAAAAAATAAAAAAAATAAAAGGACTTTATTAGAAGAGGAGAAGAGGAAGGAGGTTGAAGTTTTTTTCATTCCTCATACTCGTAAAATATGACTAAGGTAGTTATTTCTTTACTCATATTATATGTTTCGTTAAATGATAATATTCGAGCTGTTGAATTGAATTATCTTTTATAGAATGTAGCCTAAAACCATGACAAAACCATTCGAAAAAGATAAATATAATATCGAAAATTAATCCATAAATAATAAAAAGAATTTACTATATTTTAGAAGTAACACTCGTTGGTATTCAATTTAACCACCCCATAATGAAAAGATTGCTGCCGATGGGGTTCTCAGAGATTCGGAGGCCGCCTGGCTGTCTGGGTTTACCCAGAATCTGGGGATGGGCTCCTCCTTTTCTGCTGAGCTTTGGGGTATTCTCTCTGGCATCAAGCTTGCCAAAAATCTGGGTGTAAGGAGGTTAGCTGTGGAGTCCGATAACTTGGAAGCCATCAACATGATTTCTGAGAATCATGCTATTTGTTTCAGTAGCCGTAATCTTATTAAAGCTATCAAACGGATTTCCTCGTCCTTTGAGTCCTTAAGTTTCAGCCACATCTTCCGAGAGCAAAACAGGGTTGCGGATCGCTTGACGGCAGCTGGGCATGAGGGGATGCTTGGTGTTTCTACCCTTTCTGTTCCTCCTACCTTTCTTTCTTCTCTTCTGTTAGAGGATAGGATTGAGGTTAGCTTTCCTAGGCTGATCCCAGGTTAGGTGTTTTGTTGTTTTGTTTTCCTTTCCTGTTTCTACCACAAAAAAAGAAGTAACACTCGTTCAATTTTTTTGAAAATAATACATCTAATCAACTTTTTAATTGTTTTGTATATTGATCTTAGGTAAAAGCTATGTTTACTTTGTTTTTAAATGGCAACAAAACTATTAATAAAGCATTATTAATTTTCAAAATCAACAATTAGAGGTTGAGTATCACTGTGTTTTGAAAAAAATTGGGCAAGGAAAAAATTTTGTGTTGGAAAATAAAATATTTTTCGTTGTTTGACTATCATATGAAAAACGAAAAGAAGTGGTAACTGATTACTATTTTTAAAAATATGAGAAGAAATTGATTATGATTCTAAAAGTTTAAAAAAATGTTTTTGATGACTGGTGTAGAACTCTCGATCGGAATCCTTCCCTGCAAGGGGGCGTCGTTGGGTTCGACGGGGGGAAGCTCCGATGCCAAAGTCAGTATATAGTAATAGGAATAAACTGTAATGACAAAGTAGGATTTTGGAGAGCGTAAATGTGTACCTCAATACCTTGGGATGCAAGCTATTTATAGTCATGTAATCGTAACTCCTAGTAACTAGAAAGTCTCCATTAATGCCTCATTAATGGCGGTTACTGATCTTATTCAAGTATGACCGTTAGCTCATTAATGGGTTATTAGTTGCTTTTATTGAGAATCGGCTCAACCGTTAGACTGCGGGCGGATCGAGGCATGATGGCGAGTCTCCCATAGGTTTGACTACGGATAGCGTGTGGAGGAATCTATGTGATCCGCCACTTTGGTGGCTTGCTCGATACGCCATAGCTTTCCTGATCACCTGGATACGCGGTCGTTTTGGTTAATATCCTTTTCGATCCCATAAATAATATCTCGATGTTATCAGAAGCCCCCCAAAGTGATATCAAAGTCCTTTAGGGCTTTTGAACTCCCTAGCGTGCCGTCGAGAGCTGCTGCATTTATTATTGCTCTGTTCCAGACCATCCACCGCGCGACAGGTGTCCTGGACACACCGTTCGAGGTAAGTGACGGCACCTTTTCAAACTCTTTCTTTCTCTTTCTTTCTCATTTGCTAATTTTCCTCCGACCTTTGCTTGTGTTTTTTCAGAGCTTTTCCTATGCCAAGAATCCTTGAAGCTTCCGATTTTCCATGTAACTTGACCTTCTTGTTCTGTTTTTGCTACCATCTAGGTTTTTATGAGTTCTTCCTCTGATTCTACCACTGAACTCTTCGATTTGACTACCCCTCTGAGCCCTCATTTAGTTGGACTTCTTCCGAGAACTCGAGATCCTCTGAGAGTACCCCTAGTTGCGTTTTGTCGGAGTTGCGTAATCCGGTGAGGGAGCGTAGGAATTGTTTAATTGAGACCCAGAACCTTTCCGCCGCAATATCTTTTATTACGCCGGCGATAGACCCTAGAACTCTTTCTGGAACGGAGGCTTCTCCTTCAACTCCAATTAGAAAAAAAGAAACCTCGTGCTGAGATTACTTCATCTCGTATGAGCCCCGCGGATCTTGCCGACTTGGCGGATCGCTATCCCTGGATCAAAAATTACGAGACCGCATTGGCGGCTGCTCATCAGCGACCCGCCTATCCCCCTAGGGGATATCTTTCTGTATATAAGAGCCACGTTGAGAGGGGGTTCCGCCTTCCTCTTCCCCGGATGATAGGGGATATTCTAGAGTTTTTTGGGATCACTGTCAGCCAGCTACATCTGAATGGCTGGTTGGACATAGCATTAGATTGCTTTTTAGCTTCGAATCTGGGGGTAACCTGTTCTCCCCGGGTCTTCCGATATCTCCACAAACCTTCAAAACGCCAAACCGAATCATTCATCACTTTTGCTAAATTCGGAGATTATTCACCCTTTAGTGATAAGATGTCAAATGTCCATCTCTAGGACGAAAAGTTTTTCTTCGTCAAAGTGGTAGAGAGCGGATCTCTTGGATTCCCGTTGAACTGGAACTTCAAGCCTCAACATATGGCTAGAGATTTGCGCATACTGACTGATGCGGATGAGAAAGTGTTGAATCTCATAAAGAGCATCGAGACAGATTTCTGGACATACGTCGATGCTCTGGAATTCATGATGAATGATATTCCCCTAGTCCGTCGAGTGGGGACTGAGATTACTTACGTGAAGTTTACTCAACTTGATAAAGGTAACTTTGTTCTTTCCTTGAACTTTGATTATTTTGTTGTTCCCTTGTCAGGGATTTGTCTGAAGCCAGTCACACCCTTGTATAGAGGCGTAGGAAACAGAAGGAGCTGGAGGCCCAAAAGAATGCGCAGGTGGCGAATCCCAGTAAGAGGGACGAGAAACGCCCTTTGGAGGGTACCGCGAATCACCCTAGTAAGAAGACGAGATCAGCCGATGCTGGTGGAGAGAAATTGCTGGCGAATGCCTTGAAAGCCGGAAAGCCTAGGATGGACTGGTTGAGTTCGAACCAAGAGCAGGTACGACCGCCTTGCTTTACCTTGTTCCTTGGCTTTATAGATCCTGATCTTTTGCTTGGGTAGGTGATTAAACCTAACTTGGGGAAATACTGGCTCTCCAAGTATGGTGCCAAGAGGTCCCTGAGGAACGAGGCGGTCATGAATGACTTGGATGAAGCCATTGGCCAGCTTGGAGAGGTTCAAGAGAACCAAACTAAGTTCTCCGGATCCGATCATGCCAAGATGGGGAAAAGGGACCTCCTTTCGGTAAGCTTTTCTCTTTTTGTTTTACATTTTTGGATGAAAGGGTGATCTCTTTAAGAGAGACTTTGTTTCTAAATGGGCTTCTTACCTTGTCAGGCTTATGCTCACATGCGTGCAATGGAGGCGGATCTTCTCCAGGGGGTCGCAGATAAGGCTACTATTAAGAGGCTGGAGAATGATGTGGTTGTTGCCAATGCGAATGCGACTGCTGCCATTGCCCTTAATCAAAGTAAGGATGACGAGATCCGCGAACTGAAAGAGAAGATGGAGAAGGACGCGAAGGATCACAAGGCTGCCCTAATGAGTACGGAGCTTATGGCGGGTAGTCGAGCGTATTATTATGGCGAGCGGATCATGGCTTACGTCAGACTTACCTACCCAGAGATTGACTTTATGGATCCGAAGTACGTGGTCCTCGAGGTTGAGGACGCCCTTAGATATGACAAAGTGCCAAATGCTCGTGACTTCATCCGTGATCAAATCTGGAAAGAGCTGAAAGGATCAGATGAAGACGTCAAGCCAGTTGTCAACCTTGACGCGGATGACCTTGATGAGACATCCAAGGAGGCAGGGGATAAGGCGGATGTAGTAGAGATCAACGACGCGGCTCCTCGGGTGGGGGTTGTTGATTAGGAGACGGAGGTCCCTTTGAAGGATGCACCTCTTGAGAAGGAATCCCAAGAGGATTTAATTTTATTGTAACTAAGTACAGTTTTTGTTGAAACTTTTTGGTCCTTAATTTTAACTTCTATGCTTTATATCTTTCAGCAAGTTAATTATATTTAGGACTTATTTTGCTAGTTTGAGGTAGGTGGCCAGCCATACCTCGATATGTGAGCCTTTTTGAAGGCTTTTGAAGCTTTTTATTCCGTTTGAGGAAGTTAAGCTGCCTTTAGGCGATCGATTTGCTTCCTATCTTTGAGGTGAATCGATCCGCCACCAGGTCTTGAAACTCTTCTTTAGGAAGAATATTTGAGGATGTAAAGATCTCACGTCTGAGAAATTTTTAATCCTTCTCTAATGGCGGTTAATCATTTCCTATCTTTGAGGTAGATTGATCCGCCATCCGAGTTTGATGCCCTCCTATCTTTGAGGAGAAGGTAGATGTGCTATAATAGCGTTGTTCTACCATGGGAATGCTTTTACTGCCTCCCCATTTTTTAATCTGGAATATTTATATTTCTGCAAAAAGATACTTAAGAAGGAAATTGTAAATGAAAATTTCTCTTTATTGAACGACGATCCGCCTTATTACAGCAAATTGGTCTTATGTGTGAGCCTCATTAAAACCTTTAATAAGAAATACCACATGGGATAAAACCTTAATAAAGGAAAAAGAGTACTCAAGACCTTGATTACATTTACTCTCTGGCGAAATACTTGCGGAGGTTCTGAATATTCCACGTCCGTGGTAGTGTGTTCCCCTCCATATCTTGGATCTTGAAGGTGGCGGGTCCAATTTTGGTGACTATCTTGTATGGCCCCATCCAGGTGATTCCCAACTTTCCTTTGCCCTCCGTGGATTGAATTTTGTCCGCCTTTCGGAGCACTAGGTCTTCCGGGTTCAGATCCACGAGCTTGACATGTCTGTCATGATAGGCTGCAATCCGCTGTTTGTAGGCGGCCATTCGTGCATACGCTTTTTCCCTTTTTGCTTCCAGTTGATCGAGACTTTCCCCCAACCTTTGGTCGTTCTTGTCTTCGCAATAGAATAAAATTCTATCGCTAGGGACCTGAATCTCTATGGGGATCACAGCTTCTACGCCATAGGAGAGGGCGAACGGCGATTCACCTGTTGCTGTCCAAGGAGTGGTCCTGTATGCCCATAGGACATTCATCAGCTGATCCGCCCAATTTTTTTTATGCTCCCCCAGTCTCTTTTTTATGCCTTTGACGATTGTTCGATTTGTAACTTCAGTCATCCCATTGGATTGGGGGTAGTAAACTGAGGCGAACCTGTTCTGAATGCCTTGACTTTCACAGAATGCTCTGAACTCCCCACAATTAAACTGCGTCCCATTGTCAGTGATAATTGTGTGAGGGACTCCGAATCTTCCGACGATATTATCCCTTACAAACTCGACCATCCGCTCCGGATTAATGGAGGAGATAGCTTTGGCCTCTACCCACTTCGTAAAGTGATCAAAAGCTACTATCACATATTTCCTTTGTCTCTTGGTAGGAGGAAAAGGACCGACAATGTCGATACCCTAGATGGAAAAAGGTCGTCCCTCGATAATGGGCTTTTGTAGGTGCTTAGCCGTGTGAGACTCGTTTGCATGGACTTGGCAATTATGACAGATCTCTACTAGTTTCTGTGTATCAAGTTCTGCCGTAGGCCAATAAAATCCAGATAACCTAGACTTTTTCAAAATGGAGGCGGATGCTTCATGGGCTCCGCAAGCACCTTCGTGTAATTCCTTGAGGATCTCCTATCCCTCCTCTATCGCAACACACTTCAACCAGGGATGTCCAAAAGATTTCCTGTACAGGTGGCCATTTATTATGGAGAAGTATGCTGCTTTTCTTACCGTCCGCCTGGCTTCTTCTTTGTCTTGAGGCAAAGTTCCGTCTGTGAGATACTGCTGGATCGGTGATCTCCAATCTACCACGGTGGATGTAAGGAGAGCTACGACTTCTGGAGTGAATGTCGGTCTAGTTTTTACCTCAAATGGGCACTGCAGGTCCGCCCACTGATCTTTGCTTGAAGCCAATTTAGCTAGGTGATCCGTTTCTGTGTTTGATCCCCGCAGCACATGGACTAGCTCCCATTTGGTCTCTTTGATTTCCAGGAGGTTTAATAACTTTTTGACCTCCTCTACATATTTGACCAGAGTTTCATCTTTTACATCAAAGTTTTTGATCACCTGGTTGGCCATTAGCTTGGAGTTGCTATAGATCACAACTCGCTCCGGCGTAATCTCCTTCAATAGGCGTAGCCCCAATATCAATGCCTCATATTCTGCGGCATTGTTTGTTGCAGGGAACTCTAACTTCGCAGCATAATGTAACTTGATGTAATGAGGCCCCTTGATCACTATGCCTATCCCTGCACCTTCCGCTGAAGAAGCGCCATCGGTGTACATCGTCCATTCCTCCACTTTTGGCTTAGGAAGGTTCACGCCCTCTTCAGTAAATTCGTTCACAAAATCTGCCAAGACTTGACTTTTCAAAGCGGATCTGCCTTCATAACGAACATCAAATTCGCTCAGGCGGATCGCCCACTCCATCAACCTCCCTGAAGTTTCTGGCTTTTGTAATACCTGAAGGAAAATAGGCTAACGTTTGGCAGCGGAAATATAAAAATTTTAACCTATTTCCATTAACCCAAGATCCGTTAATCGTTATTTCATATAAAGAGGGATAGAAAGAAATACCTTTTAGAAGTTCTATCTACCATTGCAAACGAAGTGCCCACAACTCTTACTTCGAGTTCCCAAGCACAAAACAAACAATTGAAGATCAAGTTAGAATTCAACCGTATATAACAACCAAAATAGATTATCTCTAATTAATCAACACAAGATCAGGGATAAAGAGAAAAGAGATGTAATCAATTGAACGGAAGGAAACAGTGGATAATCTCGTCCTTATGGTGTGAGTCGAAAATTCTCTCTCCCGGCTTCGTGTGTGTATCTCGAAATTTACACATGGGGGGGTATTTATATTCTCTTGTATCTAAACCCTAGTTAGATAGAATTAGGTTACTGAATAAGAATTTAATTCGGAATATAGTTCTTATTTATTATCTATAATTATATCTTAAATATAAAGATAATAATAGTAACCTTATAGGATAATAATAGGAGCAATTTAATCTAATTAAAACTCCTAACTTATTTATCCTTTAATTAATTTAATTCACAATCATAATCTAATTAGGATTGTTAAAATCAAATTAAATTATTCATGTACTTTCATACATGAAAATCGCCCCACCCCATGTATTGGGCCTTAGCGGACTCAGTTGGGCTTCCATCAATTAATTAACATCCGTTTCTCTTTTGGGTTCCAAGTCTTATGTGTGACCCATTAGGTTCTTATTGCTTCTAGCCGTATGCAACCATTAAATTAATTTTTAAAGAATTATATTTAATCTTTGCATAACGGAATGAGTACGCAAAATGTGATTAGCAAATCCGAAACATTCCCCCAGAGCTATAAGAAGACAAGTTGATTCTGTCGTTGACCTTTCTGTATTAGTTACAGTATAATTCGATCCTTTATCAACTACATCCTTGAACTGAATCTTACGACTATGGATAATATCAAGTCACATATAGCGAGACGTTCGTTTTACTTGTACAGGCCGAGTCAACTCCAATTAGATAGGTTAAGTGAAATCTGTATTTCAAGTCTTAAGTTATCACCTTGCAAGGATTTAGAGTCAAGTCTTCCACAAGCGATCCATAGACGTATCTCCCATTTATCGGGAGTGATAAATGCTCAATCCAATGTATAACTATCCTGCAATTACTTCCTGTGATACCCAACGTATTCCGTTCACACCCCAGAGTCATCTCTGTTATGGATCGTGTTACAACAGGATCAAAGCATCACATTCCGTAATCCAGAATTACTAATTAACATTCCTTTGAGTCTGAGGATTACTTATACCTATTAATACCAATGAGATGAACAGGTGACAAGGATGAATCTACCCATCCTGTTATCTCAAGTCGGGTCCCCAATCCTAATGAACTCCTTTTCATTGGATCCACGTAACTGTCCAGATATCTGTATATATGAAGCTTGTGAGATCAGCTTTCTGTCTCGACAGAAGATATTGTTACATGCAAGTCTCAGCAGTGATATGTCAATCCTAAACATATTACTTGACTTGGGGTGGTTTTAAGTTTATTAGTTTATTATAAAGTTTCGTCTCACTTCATGCTTGTATGAACACTTTATAATCACTTTAAACAAACTTATGGATTTCCTTTTATTAGACTTTATTTAGTTTTTAAAAGGGATTGCCTTTATATAGTTATGAAAACATATCTCATTAAAACAAATGATATAAAGAACACTTCATTTACATTAAGTTTGTATCCTAGAACAATTGTCTATAGGACACTAAACCCCAACATACTCCCACTTGGACTAAAGCCAATTGTTTCTACAACTTATCCCAGTAGAAGTTAGATGACGATCATGTACTTTCTGGGTTAAGGGCTTTGTCAACGGATCTGCAACGTTGTCCTCAGTAGATACTCTTTCTATTCTCACATCTCCTCTTGCCACAATTTCTCTTACAATGTGGTATCGCTTCAGGTAATGCTTGGATGCATTATGAGACCGTGGTTCCTTTGCTTGCGCAATGGCTCCATTGTTATCACAGTACAGTGTAATGGGATTTACAATGTCAGGCACCACACCAAGTTCAGTAATGAACTTCTTAATCCAAACCGCTTCCTTTGCTGCTTCTGCAGCAGCGATATACTCTGACTCGGTCATAGAGAAAGCTACGCTTCCTTGCTTGGAACTCTTCCAACTGACCGCGCCCCCATTCAAGATAAACAGGTATCCTGATTGGGATTTAAAATCGTTCTCATCTGTGAGATGACTGGCATCTGAAAATCCTTCTATTTTCAGATCCCCTTCTTCGTACACTAGGAACATGTCTTTAGTCCTTCTCAAGTACTTAAGAATGTTCTTGACGGCATTCCAGTGCTCGTCTCCCGGATTACCTTGGTAACGACTCGTTATAATTAACGCGAACGCTACGTCAGGTCTAGTGCAAAGCATGGCATACATAATCGAACCGATTGCGCTGGCATACAGGACTACAGCCATGCGCTTCTTATCATCTTCGGTTTTAGGACATTTATGATTGTTTAACTTTACTCCATGTATCATGGGTAAGTTACCTCGTTTCGATTCAAGCATGCTAAACCGCTTTAGCACCTTTTCGATGTATGTAGCTTGTGAAAGACCAAGCAGTCTTCTTGATCTATTTCTGTAGATCTTTATACCAAGTATATAAGCTGCTTCACCAAGGTCTTTCATGGAGAAGTTACCAGATAACCATACTTTTACCGACTGTAGTAGAGCTATGTCATTTCCCATTAATAATATATCGTCCACATATAATATCAGAAATGCAACTGAGCTCCCACTTGCTTTCTTGTAAATGCAAGCTTCTTCGCAATTTTGTTCGAAACCAAATTGTTTTATGGTTTCGTCAAAACGCTTGTTCCAGCTTCTTGATGCTTGCTTGAGTCCATAAATGGATCTCTGAAGTTTGCAAACCTTGTTTGCATCATTTGATGTGAAACCTTCAGGTTGCATCATATATACATCCTCGAGCAGGTTTCCGTTTAGGAAAGCTGTTTTCACATCCATTTGCCAAATCTCGTAATCGTAGTGAATGGAAATAGCGAGCATTATTCTGATTGATTTGGACATAGCCACAGGAGAGAAAGTTTCGTCATAATCAATTCCTTGTTTCTGACGATATCCTTTCGCTACTAACCTAACTTTGTAGGTGCTAATCTTTCCATCCATGTCAGTCTTCTTTTTGAAGATCCACCTGCACCCAATGGGTTTTATCCCTTCGGGTGGATCAACCAAAGTCCACACTTGGTTGGTGTACATGGAATCCATCTCAGAATCCATGGCTTCGAGCCATGCTTTAGAATCTGGACTGTTAAGAGCCTCTTCGTAGTTTTTGGGTTCGTCATCTAACACGGGAACCTCATCATCATCTCCCACTAGAAAACCATATCTAATTGGGAGTTCACGAACTCTTTGTGATCTACGAATGGGTGGCACTTGAGTCTCATCTAATGGGACTGCTTCGGGTTCCTCAACCGCCTCTGTTGTTTCAGTCGGTGTTTCTTGTTCTTGAACTTCATCAAGTTCAATCATGCTTCCCTTTTCTGTTTCTTCGAGAAACTCTTTCTCCAAGATGGCTGCGTGCGTGGATACTATTACTTTCTGATCATCTGGGTGATAGAAGTAATACCCCACAGTTTCCTTAGGGTATCCAATGAAGAAACACTTATCAGATTTAGAATCTAATTTGTCTGACGCTATGCATTTGACTAATGCTGAACAACCCCATACTCTCATGAATGAGAACACGGGTTTCCTACCAACGAACAATTCATATGGTGTGCAACTAGCGGATTTAGTTGGTACTCGATTTAGGGAGAAGAGGGCAGTTTCTAAGGCATAGCCCCAGAATGTCTTTGGAAGTAATGCTATGCTCATCATAGATCGTACCATATCTAGTAAGGTACGGTTCCTCCTCTCAGATACACCATTGTGTTGTGGTGTATAGGGAGGTGTCCATTGTGAGCATATCCCACATTCAGTTAGATAATTCAGAAAATCATTTGAAAGATATTCGCCACCTCGATCGGATTGAAGTATCTTTATTTTCTTTCCTAATTGATTTTCTACTTCATTTTTGAAGCATTTGAATTTCTCAAAAGCTTCGGACTTGTGCTTCATCAAGTAGATATAACCATATCGGGTATGGTCGTCTATGAAGCTTATGAAGTATCTGAATCCTCCTCTTGCTTGGACTGATATAGGACCGCATACATCGGAATGTATTAATCCTAGAGTGTCTGATACACGCTCACCTTTATTGCTAAAAGGTGTCTTTGACATTTTACCTTTTAAACATGCTTCACATGTTTCCAATGATTCAGGATCAATTGAATTTATAAGCCTATCTTGATGTAGCTTAAGCATGCGTCTTTTGTTTATATGGCCTAAACGACAATGCCACAAGTAAGTTGAATTATCTAGCTTATGTCTTTTGGTATCAATTGCGAAAACAGAAATTTTGTCATCTAGCACATAAATCCCATTTTGTGATATTCCTGAAAAATAGAAAATCTCATCTCTATAAAAATCGCAATATTTGTCTTTTATTGAAATATGAAAACCGTCGTTAACAAGACGGCTAATAGAAATAATGTTACGAGACATTTCTGGAACATACAAACAGTTCCCTAATTCTATTACAAGCCCAGAGGGCAAGCTCAAAGCATAATCTCCAATGGCGAGGGCGGCAACTCTTGCTCCATTTCCTACTCGCAAGTTTATGCTTCCTTTCTTCAATTCCTTAGTCCGTCTGAGTCCCTGAATATTCATACAAATATGAGATCCACATCCGGTATCTAATACCCAAGATTCAGATTGTGAAATTGTATTTATTTCAATATAAAACATACCAGATGTTGAAGTCCCGGCTTCTCCCTTCTTGAGGGTAGCTAGGTACACCAAACAGTTTCTTTTCCAATGCCCTTCTTCACCATAAAAGTGGCACTCTCCTTTGGGCTTCTTCACTTCCTTTCCCTTTGTTTCGGTGAGCATGGCCTCCTTGCCCTTATTAGGATGGTTTGGATTTGGAGAGTTCCCTTTCCTCTTCTTTGATCCTTCAATAGCAAGGGCCGGTATCCCCTCGTTTTCTTTCATATTGGGCTCGACTGTCTCGAGCATATTTGCAAGCTCTTCAAGAGAGGTTTGCAAGCCACTCACTTGGTAGTTCATGATGAACTGTGAGTAACTCTCAGGGAGGGACTGAAGAAGTAAGTTTACACTTAGTTCATGATCCATCGCATCTCCAATACTAGAAAACTTAGTGATAAGGCTAATCATCTTGACACAATGTGCCATTACAGATGTGCCCACCTGCATCTTGCATCTATATAACTGCTTTGTTATCTCGTAGCGTTCGCACCGAGTTTGATTCACAAACAACTCTTTCAGGTGCGCGACCATGGAATAGGCATCCATTTCTACATGTTGCCTTTTCAATTCCGGTGTCATTGATGCAAGTATGATGTCTCCCGCATGATCATCATCAGCCTTATGCTTCAAGTAAGCATAAAATTCTTGGTAGGGAGCACCATTCGCAGGGTAAGGGGGTATCGGTGTATTAAGTACATACCCTTTCTTCTCGAACTTCAAAACGATTTTGAGGTTGCGATACCAGTCGGTGAAGTTTGAACTGTTCAACTTGTTATCGGTAAGTATATTTTGCAGATTGGTGTTAGTCATGATTTTAAGAGTGTTTTAATATAACCTGAGAGTGAGAAAGAGTAAACGTACGTTATTCATTTGCTTTAAAATACATCAATCTAAAATTATAGGCCTTTTGTTTATTTTAGATTGCTCCTACTATTTTGCCAAATTAATAGCCCTCCATATTAATTCGAAGAATTTCGCAAATCCTTTAGTGAGCTAGGATCCTAACTCCTGAGGTTTCACCTTGAGTTTGCTCAACAAGCTAGTCTCATTTGTTAGGTAGATTCATGTAATCAATCACATCTTTGATGTGATTCCTAGGTTATTGGGTTACTAACCACATTAGTAACTAATATGCTATTCATATTAATCCCAACCATATTGTCCATTAGTTTATGACAACATGAGTTTGCTCATCCAATTATCATAATCTAATTTAAGTATTACCCCATATTCATGAAAGAGTGATTTTCGATAATTCAGGTGTTATCATAAGACCCCGAGCTTGAGTTTTCTCAACAACCCAAAGGCCCCCAGTACTGCCGGATGAATTATAATATTAGGGAGGGGCAACCGATTTTAATAACTTGCTTATTTACTTAACTTTTAATTAGTGAGGGATTTTTATTTTAAGTCTCATAATCTAACTTAGTCTTGATTTGCTTTAGCATACATGAGACACATACATTGGCGTTATGGACATATCATCTAAATTATTCCGTCGAGCCAAAGACGGAATAAAGGGCCAAACCTAGGGAAATACTAACTATTACATATTTCTCTTTAGGTCCTCCGTCTTCTCCATGGCATCTTGAAATTACATATTAATTTCTATTCTACTAAAGAAAAACTTCAATTAACTTGAAGGGAATTAGATGAGAGGAGAAATTACAATAGATAGTAGAAAGGCAGGATTCGCAGGCCCTATTTCAAAAATACCAAAAGACTAAAGAGGGTCCAAATATGTCCATAACTCCAAACATGCATAGACTCAATTAAATAAATTTAATTGGTTGATTACATAAATACTTTATGTAATATTTAGGTTAATCATATTAACACATCAAATTAACTTTCATCCAATTTTAATTCTAACAGTTTCGTATCTTCTATATTAACCTTTTAGATTAATACAACTATACAAAACTTTAATTATGCATGTCTCAATTATTTTGATTTCAATTCATTTAATACTTTTGATTTCCAAATAGGTAAAACAAACTTTTAAATAAATTTTCATTCGATAATCAAAACATAAAACTATTAATTTCTGAAACATATATACATAAATATATTTAAAACTGATTTTAAAACGATTTAAAAATAAGTGGGTCTCGGGCCGGGCCTGAGGACGCGGCTGCTTCCGTATGGCAGCAACCCTAACGCGTCTGGCCAGCCGCTGCGCGGTTGCTGCCGCGAGGCAGCGACCGCGCGACAGCAGCCGGGTTGCGCTGTGAGGCGCGACCCGAGCTGCTGTCAAATTTTTTTATATATAAATAATTATATATGTATATATATATATATATATATATATATATGATAACACATGAGAAACTTCTGATCGGATCACGTCCCTGTGAGGCGCCGTTGGGATCGGCCGGGGACACTCCGATGCCAAAGTCAGTAGAATATATGGAGAATAAACTATATTGACGAAGCTTAGAGAATGTAAGAAAGTAAGTGTACCTTGATAGCCTAGAAAGATAGGCTATATATAGTTGAGAAATTCGTAACCTCTAGGTAACTAGAAAGTCTCCATTAATGCTCATTTAATGGCGGTTACAAGTTACTCTTAACCTGGCGGTTAAGACAATTAATGATTCATTTAATGATCATTTATGGCCGAGACGGCGGCCAGCCGTTATCAAGGTGAATAGAGAGATTCGCCTTAGAGATCCGCTAGCGGATCTCTTAGAGCTAATCCAGGGAGATCCGCCAGCCAGCTTCTTTTGCTACGTGGCATACTTAAGGCAATTATCTCTTTTGGTCCTTGTGATAATATCCCAATGTTATCAGAAGCCCCCCCCAAAATGCCTTTAAAGTCCTTTAGGGCTTTTGGACTTCTGCACACCGTCATATGCTTCCTCATTAATGTGCACTCTGTTCAACGCCCTTTGATGGCCGACACGTGTAATAACACACTGCCCTAGGAACGCTCAAAAAACCTTCTTCATCTTCGGGGTTTCTCTTTCTTCCTCATTTTCCATCTTCTTCCGTCTTCGAAGCTTTCCCTCAGAAATTTCAGAGATCCTACTCAAGCTTCTACATTTCCATGTAAGTGCTTTTTCTTTTATCCTGAATGTTTAGAAGTTCATCTTCATCCTCTGGGTCAACTTCTGAACTTTTTAATTCGACACCTCCTCTTAAGATTGAAGTAGATTTTAGTTGGACCACATCTTCGTCGGAAAATTCTCAATCTTCTGTTGGTGTGATTAATTCTGGTTTAGCTGAGTTCAATAACTCGGCGCCTAATCGTTACCAAACTCGTTCCACCGGAAATCCTTCTTTCTTTTCCGGTGCTGCTCCGGCCGGTGCTCGTAACCGGTTTCTGGGTTTAATGGCCTCTTCCTCTTTTCCCGTTAGGAAAAAGAATCCTCGAGCGGAGTCCACGCAATCTCGCATGAGTGCCGCGGATTTGGCGAATCTGTCGGATCGCTTTCCGTGGATCAAAAATTATGAAACCCAACTCGCAGCTTCTCATCAACGTCCCTCTAATCTGCCAAAAGACTTGTTTACCGTATTTTGTAGTCACGTTGAGAGAGGGTTTCGCCTTCCTCTGCCCAAGATGTTGGCGGATATCCTTTCATATTTTGACATTGCCGTCAGTCAGCTACACCCTAATGGCTGGCTTGACATGGCTTTAGATTGCTATCTTGCGTCAAATTTGGGCGTAGCGTATAATGGCCGTATCTTTAGAGCCTTTCATAAGCCCTCCAAGAGGAAGTCGGAGTCTTATCTTACATTCGCCAAATTTGGTGTCTATTCGCCCTTTTACGACAAAATGTCCAACGTTCATAGCTGGGATGAGAGTTTCTTCTATGTGAAGATAAAGGAGGATGAACCGTTAGGTTTTACTTCAGTTTGGAACTCTCGTCCGCTACATATGGCGGGTGACATGCGAATCTTAACACACAGTGATGAAGAGGTGGCGGATCTCATGAAGCAGATTAAGGCGGATGCATGGACGTATGCGGATGGCTTGGCCTTCATGATGAGTGACATTCCTCTGATCCGCCGAGTGGAAGATCAATTCGTTTATTAAAAAATTACTCAGTTTGATCAAGGTACCTTTCTGTTACTTCAGGAGTCTTGATTATTTTGATGTCTTTTTTGGCAGGGGTGTATCTAAGGCAAATCATGCTCTTGCAGAGACGCGCAGGAAATTTCTAGAAGATGAAGCACGCAAGAAAAGTCAAGCGGCTAACCCTCAACCTGATACGGGCAAGCGCCCTATAGAGACAGCTGTTGATCCGCCACTGAAGAAGAGGCGGCCCAATACTGTTGGTAGTACCAAGTTAATGGCGGACGCGATTAGGTCCGCCAAACCTACTGAGAAAATGGTTCAGGTATTTCGTCTCTTTGATTTTGTTCCCTGCTCATCCGATTTTAAAGCGGCGTATGGCTTTTTCTGTTTGCACAGATGGCGAAGCCCGATATTGGAGGATATTGGTCTGCCAAGTTTGGGGCCCAGGGATCTTTTGAGAATGAATCTCTTCTGAATGATTTGGACGAGGCTTTAGGACAGGTGGGAGAGGTACAAAGGGATTACGACCAAATCCCTGGATCAATCCATGTCCATAAGGGAAAATCGGAGCTCCTCTCGGTGAGTATCAAGAGAATATGGGTATTGATGATTTCTTTTACTTCCATTTCGCCCTTGGACTAAATCCTTTTGTCTTTCACAGCTGTATGCCCGCTTGCGTACTTTAGAAAATGGGCTCATCCAGAACGTGGCGGATAGGGCGACTATCGAAAAGTTAGAGAAAGATATAGCGAATGCCAATTCCGCTATTGCCACCGCCAATGCGAACCTAGCTTCCGCCACAGCTGCTCTAGTTCTCCAAGACGAGGAGATACAAAGTTTAAAGGCAAAGATAGCCTCTGATGCTAAAATCCACGAAGATGCTCTCGGGGAAGCTGAATACACAGTGGGTGAACATGCATTTTTTTACGGAGAGATGCTTATGGCGTACTTCTCCTTGGCCCATCCTAGAATTGATTTCACAGATCCTGAGTTCACCGTCCCCGAACCAGAGGACGTGGCGAAGTTCAAGAAGATGCCCGATGCCAAGGAATACCTCCGCAACTATGTACGGAGATGGATGAAGGGATCCCTGCAGGAAAACAAACCTTCTACCATAGTTGCGGCGGATAATCCCCCAGAGATGCCGTCTAAGGCTGATTCGGAACCAAAAGGGGACAAGGAGCTATCTCCTGATGGCGGATCTGTGACTGTGGAGAAGGAGGATCCTCCAGCGAGCATTGTGGGCGAAGGAAGCACAGAAGGGGATGCCCTTATTATTTAGCTTTTACTTAGAGATATTTGTAAAAAACCTTCTAAGTACAATTATGCTGCTATTTATTTATTTTATCCTTACACTCGCGTAAAGAAGTATTTTTAAATATAAGCACGTTTAGGATTTTGGTTTGGAGTAGGTGGCCAGCCATACTCCATTGTATGAACCTTTGTTAAGGTTTGAAGCTGTTCTATTCCTTTTTAGAGGAAGTAAAGCTGCCCAGGGGTTCAATTTGCTACCTATCTTTGAGGTGAAATGATCCGCCCGTAGGACTTGTGAATTCCTCTCTGAGAAGGATAAGAGAGTGTAAAGACCTTGCGTCCAAGGATCGTTTTAACTCTTATTGGAGATTGGGATCCGCCCAAAGACGGATCTGCCCATAAGATTGATCCTCTTATGTGCTTTAAGATAACGATGTATTGCGAATGTGGAGAGCGTTGGGTGCCTTCCCTTCTTTTTAGGACTGGAATATTGATATTGCAGCAGTAAACTATAGAAAGAACATGAATAATAAAACCAACAATGTTTATTAATGAGAGAAACATCTTATTACAGCGAATAGGTCTTTATAAATGAGCCTCGTTAAAACCTTTAACAAGAAAAACCACATGGGAAAAAGCTTGTTAAAGGAAAAAGAGTACTCAAGACCATGGATATACTTCATTTTCTAACAAAGTATTTGCGGAGATTTTGGAGATTCCACGTGCGTGGCAGCGTATTGCCCTCCATATCTTGTATTTTGAATGTGGCTGGTCCAACCTTCTCCACTATCTGGTATGGACCTATCCAGTTGATCCCCAACTTGCCCTTGCCTTCTCGAGATTGGACTTTATCAGCCTTGCGAAGCACAAGATCTCCTATCTTTAGATCCACAAGCTTGGCATTTTTATCATGATAGGATGCGATCCGCTGTTTATATGCTGCCATGCGTACATAGGATTGATTCCTGTGATCCTCAACCTGATCCAGACGCTCCCTTAATCGCTTATCGTTGTCCTTTTCACAATAAAAGGCCACTCGATCACTGGGGACTTGTATTTCAACGGGGATTACGGCCTCCACTCCATGAGAAAGGGCGAATGGCGTTTCTCCCGTAGCAGTTCTTGGGGTGGTACGATAGGCCCACAAAACACTTGTAAGCTGGTCCGCCCATTTTTTATCGTGTTCTCCCAACCTCTTTTTTATCCCCTTTACAATCGTTCGATTGGTCACTTCGGTCATTCCATTGGACTGGGGATAATAAACGGAGGCGAATCTGTTCAGGATGCCCAATCCCTCACAAAAAGCCTTGAATTTGCCACAGTTAAACTGTGTCCCGTTGTCAGTGATGATGGTATGTGGAATGCCATATCTTCCCACGATGTTGTCCTTGACAAACTCCACTATCTGTTCTGCTGTAATGGAGAAAACAGCCTCGGCTTCTACCCATTTGGTGAAATGGTCCACCGCTACTATTACATACCTCTTTTGCTGACGAGTTGGAGGAAACGGGCCAACGATGTCTATTCCCCAAAGGGCGAACGGACGACCTTCAATAATTGGCCTTTGAATGTGCTTGATAGTGTGTGACTCATTCGCATGAATCTGACAACTGTGACAAGATTCTACCAAACTTTGGGCATCTAACTCAGCTGTGGGCCAGTAGAAACCTGCTATCCTGGATTTTTTTAAGATCGTGGCGGATGCTTCATGCGACCCACAAGATCCCTCATGTAGCTCCTTGAGGATCTGCTGCCCTTCTTCTGGTAGAATGCATTTCAGCCAAGGATGACTAAAGGATTTTCTGTAAAGACCATCATTGATCAAGGAGAAGTAAGCTGATCTCCTGACAATCCTCCTCGCCTCTTCCTTGTCTTCAGGTAATGTTCCATTTAGTAGATATTGGCGGATGACTGTCCTCCAATCATCTTCCACCGTTGTGAGTACGGACACTTCTTTAGCAGCAAATGCTGGAGCCATTTTTACTTCGAAGGGACAATCTGGATCCGCCCAGTTTACTTCACAAGAAGCCATTTTGGCCAATTGATCAGCCTCTGTATTGGATTCCCTTGGTATGTGAACCAATTCCCACTTAGTTTCTCTAGCTTCAAGGTTATCCAGAATCTTTTTGACTTCTGCTACATACTTGGCCAGAACCTCGTCCTTCACCTCGTAATTCTTGATTACTTGGTTGACCATTAGTTTAGAATCGCTGTAGATCACGATCTGTTCCGGGGTGATTTCTTGAAGTAGACGTAAGCCCAATATCAGAGCCTCGTACTCAGCAGCATTATTAGTAGCATGGAAATTTAACTTTGCTGCGTATCGCAATCTTATGTAGTGGGGACCTTTGATCACAACTCCCACACCAGCTCCATCTGCAGAGGAAGCTCCATCGGTATACATCGACCACTCTTCTAATGGAGGCTTGGGATGAGATATCCCCTCATCAGTGAATTCATTCACGAAGTCCGCCAGGACCTGACTTTTCAAAGATGACTTGCTTTCATACCTTACATCGAATTCGCCCAGGCGAATCGCCCATTCCATCAACCTTCCCGAAATGTCCGGCTTCTGTAATACCTTTCTCATTGGTATATTGGTTCGAACTATTATAGTATGCGCCTGAAAATATGGCCTAAGGCGAATAGCCGTGGTTACGACAGCCAGTGCCATTTTGTCCAACTTCGAATATCTGGTTTCGGCATCTTTCAAAACTTTGCTCACGTAATAAATGGGGAATTGTTGGCCATCTTCTTCTCGTACCATGACTGTGCATACGGCTTTATCCGTGACTGACACGTACATGTATAGATCCTCCCCCTTCAAAGGTCGACTCATCACGGGTGGTTCTGTAAGGAACCGTTTGATTCCTTCGAAGGCATTTTGACAATCTTCATTCCATTCAAACGCTTTTTGCCTCTTGATGACTTCGAAAAAAGGCTGACATCTGCGAGCTGAGCAAGAGATAAACCTGCCCAAGGCTATGATACGCATAAGAGATGAATTTGTTCGCGGACGCCTGGGTACATTTGGTCCATCAAGATTAAACCTTGGAACCCCCGATCCGCCAGGAGGGACCGTATCATTCCTTCGACTTCCTTCGCCAGGAAATAACTCCCTGATAACCTATCGTCCGTCACCTGATGCCGTAGTGGTTATCATGGAATCAATATTATGAGCTTGAAGGAATGAAGAGCTATGGGCACCTGGTCCCAGACCAAAGTTTAAAGGAGGTAAGGATGAGACAGCTGTCGTAGATATCGTACTCCAACGCGGAGGGACAGTCATGGATGCCCGTAGGCGGTTCCCTATCTCAAGCCCATATCGTGCCTCAATATCCCGAGCACACATATCGATGAAAGAGGCAGTGGGCATATTTCCATCAATATTTATTGTAGGAGCAGTTGTGCTTGTGCGTCCAGCACTAGATGGTGTAATTATCGGTGATTCAATCCCAGAGGAGGGATTTGGTCCTTCATCGGTCATGATGTTTCAATGTGAACGAAAAAATCCTTTATTTGATCAAGGATTCCATGCTCACCGCACCAATTGATAACACAGGAGAAACTTCTGATCAGATCACGTCCCTGTGAGGCGCCGTTGGGATCGGCCGGGGACACTCCGATGCCAAAGTCAATAGAATATATGGAGAATAAACTATATTGACGAAGCTTAGAGAATGTAAGAAAGTAAGTGTACTTTGATAGCCTAGAAAGATAGGCTATATATAGTTGAGAAATTCGTAACCTCTAGGTAACTAGAAAGTCTCCATTAATGCTCATTTAATGGCGGTTACAAGTTACTCTTAACCTGACGGTTAAGACAATTAATGATTCATTTAATGATCATTTATGGCCGAGACGGCGGCCAGCCGTTATCAAGGTGAATGGAGAGATTCGCCTTAGAGATCCGCTATCGGATCTCTTAGAGCTAATCCAGGGAGATCCGCCAGCCAGCTTCTTTTGCTACGTGGCATACTTAAGGCAATTATCTCTTTTGGTCCTCGTGATAATATCCCAATGTTATTAATATATATATATATATATATATATATATATATATATATATAAGTTTTAAAACGATTTTCAGAAAGTAAGAAAACCTATTATAGATTTTCCGTTTTATCTTTAGAATCAATAAAACTAACTTTTATCAATCTAACTATAAAACTAATAGATTTTGTTATAATGATTATCAACTAAAATTATTAGGAACATGTGCATAAAATATTTTAATTAATAATTAATTAAAACTTATTTATCTTTAGAACTAATTAATCAAAACAGTTTTGTTAATTAACCTAACTATAAATATTTATTCAATCTGATTGAAAAACTTCTAAATTTTCATATATGAAATAACGGATTTAACGCATGCTCTGATACCACTGAAGGAAAATAGGCTAACGTTTGGCATCGGAAATATAAAAAATTTAACCTATTTCCATTAACCCAAGATCCGTTAATCGTTATTTCATATAAAGAGGGATAGAAAGAAATACCTTTTAGAAGTTCTATCTACCGTTGCAAACGAAGTGCCCACAACTCTTACTTCGAGTTCCCAAGCACAAAACAAACAATTGAAGATCAAGTTAGAATTCAACCGTATATAACAACCAAAATAGATTATCTCTAATTAATCAACACAAGATCAAGGATAAAGAGAAAAGAGATGTAATCAATTGAACGGAAGGAAACGGTGGATAATCTCGTCCTTATGGTGTGGGTCGAAAATTCTCTCTCCCGGCTTCGTGTGTGTATCTCGAAATTTACACATGGGGGGTATTTATATTCTCTTGTATCTAAACCCTAGTTAGATAGAATTAGGTTACTGAATAAGAATTTAATTCGGAATATAATTCTTATTTATTATCTATAATTATATCTTAAATATAAAGATAATAATAGTAACCTTATAGGATAATAATAGGAGCAATTTAATCTAATTAAAACGCCTAACTTATTTATCCTTTAATTAATTTAATTCACAATCATAATCTAATTAGGATTGTTAAAATCAAATTAAATTATTCATGTACTTTCATACATGAAAATTGCCCCACCCCATGTACTGGGCCTTAGCGGACTCAGTTGGGCTTCCATCAATTAATTAACATCTGTTTATCTTTTGGGTTCCAAGTCTTATGTGTGACCCATTAGGTTCTTATTGCTTCTAGCCGTATGCAACCATTAAATTAATTTTCAAAGAATTATATTTAATCTTTGCATAACAGAATGAGTACGCAAAATGTGATTAGCAAATCCAAAACATTCCCCCAGAGCTATAAGAAGACATGTTGATTCTGTCGTTGACCTTTCCGTATTGGTTACAGTATAATTCGATCCTTTATCAACTACATCCTTGAACTGAATCTTATGACTATGGATAATGTCAAGTCACATATAGCGAGACGTTCGTTTTACTTGTACAGGCCGAGTCAACTCCAATTAGATAGGTTAAGTGAAATCTGTATTTCAAGTCTTCCACAAGCGATCCATGGACGTATCTCCCATTTATCGGGAGTGATAAATGCTCAATCCAATGTATAACTATCCTGCAATTACTTCCTGTGATACCCAACGTCTGCCGTTCACACCCCAGAGTCATCTCTGTTATGGATCGTGTTACAACAGGATCAAAGCGTCACATTCCGTAATCCAGAATTACTAATTAACATTCCTTTGAGTCTGAGGATTACTTATACCTATTAATACCAATGAGATGAACAGGTGACAAGAATGAATCTACCCATCCTGTTATCTCAAGTCGGGTCTCCAATCCTAATGAACTCCTTTTCATTGGATCCACGTAACTGTCCAGATATCTGTATATATGAAGCTTGTGAGATCAGCTTTCTGGCTCGACAGAAGACATTGTTACATGCAAGTCTCAGCAGTGATATGTCAATCCTAAACATATTACTTGACTTGGGGTGGTTTTAAGTTTATTAGTTTATTATAAAGTTTCGTCTCACTTCATGCTTGTATGAACACTTTATAATCACTTTAAACAAACTTATGGATTTCCTTTTATTAGACTTTATTTAGTTCTTAAAAGGGAGTGCCTTTATATAGTTATGAAAACATATCTCATTAAAACAAATGATATAAAGAACACTTCATTTACATTAAGTTTGTATCCTAGAACAATTGTCTATAGGACACTAAACCCCAACAATACCTTCCTCATAGGTATGTTGGTGCGGATGATGACTGTATGAGCCTGGAAATATGGTCTAAGGCGAATCGAGGTAGTGACCACCGCTAATGCCATTCTATCTCATCTTGAATACCGAGTTTCGGCATCTTTTAGGACTTTGCTTACATAATAGATTGGATATTGCTGACCATCTTCTTCCCTTATCATGACAGTAAAAACTGCTTTATCTGTAACAGAAACATACATGTATAGATTCTCACCTTCCAAAGGCCTGCTCATTAGAGGTGGTTCTGAGAGGAAGCGTTTGATCCATTCGAAAGCTTGCTTACAATCTTCATTCCACTCAAATGCTTTCTGTTTTTTGATCACTTCATAGAAAGGTTGGCATCTACGAGCCGAGCATGAGATGAATCGACCAAGTGCTATAATCCTCCCGTTGAGGCGTTGCACTTCTCTGATATTTTGCGGCGCCTTCATATCCAGTACAGCTTTGATTTTATCTGGATTGGGACCTACCCCCTTCTGGCTGATCATATATCCCAGGAATTTTCCATAAGTTGCCCTGAAAGTACACTTCTCAGGATTTAGCTTAATATTGTAATGGCGTAGGACTCCTAAGACTTCTCTTATGTACTCTGCGTGCCTCTCCATGGTGGTGCTCTTAATGATCATGTCATCCACGTAAACTGAGAAGTTGTCACCCTTTCTTCCTTCGAATATCTTATTCATCATCCGCTGGTAAGTAGCTCCAGCGTTCTTAAGCCCAAAAGGCATGACCTTGAAGCAATAAGTTGCCTGGTGAGTTACAAAGGAAGTTTTGATCCTATCTGATGGCTCCATAAGGATCTGGTGATAACTCGACTTCACATCTGTGAAGGAATATACTGCATGTCCTACGGTTCCATCTACTAGGATATCGATGCAAGACAGAGGGTAGTTGTCTTTGGGACAAGCCTTATTGAGGTCGTATGATCCGCCTGCCTTTTTAACTAGGACCACATTCGCCAGCCATTGCGTATAAATAACGTCCTCAATGTCGTCTGCCTTTTTTAGTTTAGATATCTCTTCCTCGATCACTTTCTGTCTATCTAGACCATGATTCCTTCTCTTCTGAGCTACTGGGACCGCATCTTCGGCAATATTGAGTTTATGAGTGATCACATCTGGACTAACCCCTATGAGGATCTCATCCTTCCATGCGAACACATCTTCTGATTCGAGGAGAACTTTCGTAACATCCTCATTAATCCCAACTCTTAGCCCTTTGGCGATCCGTACCTGCTTACCATCTGCAATGAGGAACATTTCTGTATCTCCAAGGGCCATCGTAATAAGCTCATCTTCTTCATCATCCTTAGACTGCGGGCGGATCGATAAGGATGCAGAGTATGTTTCCTGAGCAACCTTCTGGTTCCCCTTGATCATCACCCCTCCTTTGGTAGTAGGGATGTACATGGTCAAATGGCGTATAGATATGAGAGCAGCCACTTCTGAGATAAAAGGCCATCCCAAGATGATGTTGTATGCTAATTGACCGTCCATGATGGAGAACTCCAGATCTCCCAACCACACCTGATCCTCATCTGCTAACTCACATTCCAGCATCACTTGCCCCTTTGTTTGGATTGTGTGATCGGTTACTCCCAGGATGTCGATGATGGTGGTTTCTATCTGAATGGGATCAACCTTGAGCTTGGCGAACGCTCCTCTAGTGATGACATTGCATGAACTGCCAGTGTCTATCATCACTCTCTTCATTTCCCATCCTTCCACCATCATGGTGATGACGAGAGCATCTGCATGCGGAGGGATCGCTGGACCAGTATCTGCAAATGGGTGATTGAGTGATGCCCTGTCTAGAGCTATAGTTTTTGCCTTCTTTAGTGTAGGCTGATACCCTGGTCTGCCAGCGATGACATTAATGACCCCCTTAGCCTTCTTCTTCGGCTCATCTCTTGGTTTATCGCCATCTCCTTTCTTATCATTCTGGACGAACCTGTCCAGCTTTCCTCTCTCAATAAGCCTTTCAATCTCCCTGGCTAGCTCCCAGCATGCATCTGTTTCATGGTCGTTCCTCCTGTGATACTTGCAATAATTCTTGGGGTTTCTCCCTGTATTGGTGTACTCTCCCCCTTTTGGTTCGGGGTATGGAATGCTCCGTTTGTGTTGGCTGTTTTCTATCCACATTAGCACTTCACTTTTGGAGGCGTTTAACGGCGTAAACAATGGTGTATATGCTGATTTGTTTCTGGAGCCTCTCCGCCTACTTCGGGAGGATGAATCAGGGAGCTTTTCTTTTGTCCTTATCCCTCCTTCGGGATTCGCCTTTCCCTTTCTTGGGAGGAGAAGCTGACTCCCTTCGGATATCATCAACTTCCATAAAATCCTTACACTTTTCCATCAGCTCTGCTATGGTCTTTGGTTTATTTCTGATGAGATCCACCTGTAAGCTCTTACATGTCGTATTTTTTACTACTACTTCTACAGCCATGGAGAGATCCACATCTACAATGCGAATGCATAACTTGTTGAAGTTATTGACGTAATCTCTTAGGAACTCATTTTCTTTTTGCTTTAGTTCGAAGAGTTTTCACGATTAAACCACTGGCGGGATGCTTCCTGCGAACTTTGCGCAAAATTCCATGCTCAATTGATCCCAACTATCTATCGATCCTGGGGGAGAGATTGAAACCAATCATACACCGGGCCTTTTAGCGTGGTGATAAACATTCGGCATAACACTGCCTCACTGGCATGGTTAAGTCCAAGCAACATACGATACTTCCTTGCATGAGCTTCAGGATTATCCTCACCAGAGTAGCCTGGTATATTTGGGATCTTAAAATGCCTGTCAGTTTCCTCAGCTTCAATCCACTATGTGAAGGGTGATTCTCGATTGGCGAATGGATTATGCCTGGCATTCTCCTCATTCTGCCTACGTATTTCTTCCCTGATCTGATCCGCTATAGAACCTTGATTCCTTCTTAGGCGTCTCCTACTATGAGATCTGCTTCGCTGCGTAGAGGAGGAGCTGGATCCCGATGAGGGATCCGAAGGTGACCTTCTTCCACCTCTGCCACGCCCTCTTGGTGGGGTTCGCCCATTTCCTCCTTGATCCGATGGTGGGAGGGGCATGGCCTGATGAGGTTGCCCAGCTCCGAGTTCATCCTCCCTACGTCCCGGTGGTGGAGGTGATCTTCTCCGCCGGGGGGATCCAGCTCGACGTCTACGATGAGAACGAGATTTAGATCATCTTTTCCCACGTGATCTGGTTCGTCTTCTATGTCCTCGATCATCACATCCGCCTTCGGGGTACTCCTGACCCGCCTGTATCCTAGTTTGCATCGGAGGAGCTCGAGATCCGCCAATAGTAATCCATGGGTTGGTCGTGTGCCCCAGGGGTGCCTGATCATTCCTTCGACTTCCCTCTGGTATGTCTGAAAATAACCTTCTGTTTATCGGTATATTACTAGCGAGCTCAGGATTAACGACCATCGAGTCTGTGGGCTGAGAGAGCAAGAATGCCGAGTCGCGGAGGGCAGCCGGTCTATAGTAGGCATTTTGCTATTGCGATATGGCTGGCCTTGGTGGGTGATGACGATTCAACGAGGGAATAGTCCCTGTCGTAGGTCCTCCCACATCTTGGTTCTCTAGAAAGGCCCTTAATCGACCTTCCATAATGGGTCCATCCTCTCTCCCTACTGCACTTTCGCAAATATCCAAGAAGGATTCTGTTGACATGTCCCTTTCGTCATGGACAATTGGCGCATCAGGATCAACGCGGCCAGCGCTTTTAGGGGGATTAACTGAAGGTGGTACGGATGGTGTTGTAGTTCCGGTTGAGGGGTTAGACCCTCCATTTGCCATGTTTGGATTGTGAACTAAGTCCTTTTTGGATTAGAACCTCCACGATCACCGCACCAATTGATGACTGGTGTAGAACTCTCGATCAGAATCCTTCGCTGCAGGGGGGCGTCGTTGGGTTCGACGGGGGGAAGCTCCGATGCCAAAGTGAGTATATAGTAATATGAATAAACTGTAATGACAAAGTAGGGTTTTGGAGAGCGTAAATGTGTACCTCAATAGCTTGGGATGCAAGCTATTTATAGTCATGTAATCGTAACTCCTAGTAACTAGAAAGTCTTCATTAATGCCTCATTAATTGCGGTTATTGATCTTATTCAAGTATGACCGTTAGCTCATTAATGGGTTATTAGTTGCTTTTATTGAGAATCGGCTCAACCGTTAGACTGCGGGCGGATCGAGGCATGATGGCGAGTCTCCTATAGGTTTGACTACGGATAGCGTGTGGAGGAATCTATGTGATCCGCCACTTTGGTGGCTTGCTCGATACGCCATAGCTTTCCTGATCACCCGAATACGCTGTCGTTTTGGTTAATATCCTTTTCGATCCCATAAATAATATCTCGATGTTATCAGTTTTATTAAGCAAATCAACATTGAAAAATCAAGAAAATATATTACTGCACAATATTTCCGGCAAACAAACTGAGCCGTAATGTGATAGTTCATTTGGGTTTTGTGCATAAATAAATAAAGATTCAGAGGAGCTACGGTGCATTTTGCCTAGTCCTATATTATAATATGTTATCTTTCAAGATTTCAGGTGGGTGCTTAGCCAAAAAAGGCGGTAAATCAGACGTAATACAGACGCGTTAAAGCAACGCGTAATTTCAGAGGAGCACTCAAATCAGAAAGCCCTTTGCTAATCTCTCGCGCGACCTATATAATCTCATTCATACATTTCCTCTTTTTTGTTCTTCATAATCTCAACATTCAATTCTTCACAAGTCAAACCAAATCAATTTCGTTCAATCTCAATTCCAATTTCTGGTATGCAATCTCTCAATTTGTAATTACCCTGGTGTTTTTCCCCTAATCTTTCTTCTGATCTATTGCGTCTCGTTGAATTTCGAGTTTTGGAGATTGTCCTGACATGTTTCTCTAGTTTTCTTTCCTTTTTACATGTTGCTTTTATTAATTATTATTACTGTGATTTGTAATTGTTCTTTTTGTTCCTCTTTCAAAAAATTCCTTTTATATCTTTGCCCTAAAAGTTTTTGAAAGTTGTTCGTGTTTTTATGGATACGAATGATCCCTTTATATCTATATTTTTTCTGATTATCTGAATGATATGTCAAAGATTGGAATCAATTTTAGCAATACTGCAGCTTATGCAATGCCAAATCTTGACATAGAAAACAGTGTTAGGCCTCTGCACGCAATAGGAACAATATGGTATTTTTTTTAAACTAAAATCGGTGAGAATTTTATTTAATTGATCAGAAGACTCACCTTAGCTAATACTTGGCATATAATAAGGATATAGATTGTTATTTTGTTAATAGGTACCGTTCTTCTGTATTTACTTTGTCCAAATATACCACACTGATCCATATATTGGAATATAGCGGGTGTAGTTTATATTGGAATATAGCGGGTGTAGTTTGTTTCTTTATTTCATTCAATTTGGGAATCTGCTTTGCTGTAGAAAAGAAAAACCTATGTATTATGCAAGGGTTGCATATCAGAATTTATTGTAGGATTGTTCTTGTAACATATTTTTCGTTTACTTCTTACTTCAATTTGCTTGACAAAAAAAGGGGACTTTTTTTCTCCTATTATTTGTAGGTAGTCATTACAAAATCTTATTTACTTTAGATGTAGACAAATTACTATTGATGTCTTCAAAGATGCATGGAACTTGTATATCTGTCATACCTTTAAATTGTATACCGTTTTTCTTTCATGATACATTACTTCTATTCTGCATATTGCTTTTTCTTATGTCTGGATCTATTTAAGTGTGTGCTTTTTGTATATGCTGAGCTGAGAAAATTTGTACGTTATTGGTTTAATTGTAACAAGGGGTTAAATATAGGATCTCATTCTTAATACATAACGAAAATTATATTTTTTTTAAAGGATCTCATTCTTTATCTGTGCTATTTACTCCTTTTTTTTAAATATATTTTTCTATGCAAAATTGGGAGGGTTGAAGGAGAATGTTAAGGGCATCTGATTGGGAGGGAGAGAATAATCTTTTAGGCATTCAGTTTTCTCCTCCATTTCTGCTTGCAAGGAAGTGTTTTTTTTCTTTAGTATAAGGAAATCCAATCCAGTGTTATGTGAACCAAATGTCAATGTTTTCTGCCCGTTAATGCATTTTCTGATATTTTTTTCTTCCCTCTTTTTCAGTTATTTATTTTAAGTTGTTTGTGGTTTTTGTACAGCAACAAAATAATTTGAAGATGGGAGGCGGAAAGGATAAGCATAATGATGATTCTGACAAAGGGCTGTTCTCAGGTCTTGCTGGATATGCTGCTGGCCATTATCCCCAACATGGATCCTATCCTCAACATGGTTATCCTCCTCAAGGGTATCCTCCCCAGGGTTACCCACCTGCTGGATATCCTCCTCCTGGAGGATATCCACAGGCAGGCGGATACCCACCTGCAGGTTATCCTCCTGCAGGCTATCCTCCTCCCGGTGCTTATCCTCCTGCTGGTTATCCTGGTTCATCAGCTCCTCATCATTCAGGCATGTGCATTAATTTTTCATCTGGCTGATGTGATAGTTAATTTGCAAATTTATGTTAGTTTTGATTTGTCATTATCTTTTTCCACTTTGACATTTGAGGGTTTTCTTTCCATGAAAATTTCCTGAGCATTCACCTGCGGGCTTAGTTTAGAATGTACTTGACGACATGCATAGACAAGAATTGTTATATCATTAACCATCTCATGCTGGAGAGCTTGCAATTTGAACAGTAATTGGAATTTCTCATACTTTGTTTGAACACGGAAGTTTTAAACATGTAACAACCTTCTGTCCCCTGCTTCTCACAGTATTACTAGTTAGACCTCTTCAAATGTTCCAGAAATAAAGTGAACCTCTAAAATGTTGTAGTTGTTAAAATGCTTTCTGAATGTATGCAAACCTTTATGGTGTATGATTGTGGGGACTAATAATAATTGCATACATACATGATACAGGGCATGGACCTGGTATGGGAACACTCTTAGCTGGGGGTGCTGCTGCTGCTGCTGCTGCTTATGGTGCTCATCAGCTTTCACATGGGTATGGACATGGACCTGGATATGGATATGGACATGGTGGTTATGGACATGGACATGGTGGTTTTGGGCATGGGAAATTCAAGCATGGTAAGTTTAAGCACGGGAAGTTTGGGAAGCATGGAAAGTTTGGAAAGCACAAGGGCGGCTTCTTCAAGAAATGGAAGTGATTTCTTCTGCCTAGTTGACTAGCTCTAGCTCTCTTATGATGTACATAGTGCATTCTCCCTTGTCTGATTCGGATTTTGTTCAACTGGTCCTCTTGTTGTCTGATAGTGTGTATCTCTATGCGTACTATGATCTAATGCTGTTATATCCATATCATATATTTCATCCTTAACTTACATTCTCAATAGATAAATCATCATTGATGATGCCATGAGTATAGAATAGAATGTTAACAGTTGAGTAATACCAAGGTATTGTTTAGCGAAATTGAAAATTAAGTGCCCGTAAAAACTACTATAAAATAACAGTGTTATTTGATAATAATTCTTTTAAGGACACTTCAAAGTATAAAGTTGGAATTAAATGTACGAATAATAGTACCTGTTCAATGATAGAATTATTTGGTAAATAATAAAATTCAAGTATTGAATTTAAAGATATTGAGGATAAAAAAAATTATTTTATGAAAAAGTAGTAATATGGAGTAATACTTTTTATACTCTTACGGGGTGTTTGTTAGAGAGGATAAAGACACGGGGATAAGGATAAAAAAACTGAGATAAGTTATCACGTGTTTGTTTTAGAGCTAGGTAAGGGAGATAAGATAGGGATACGAGTCTTATCCCTCAAATCCTATACCCAGGAGGGGGTGGTATAAGGAGGTGGAATAAGCTCATGCGATATTAATAGGATGGAAAAGTCCATTTTATCCCTCAAATTAATGTTATGTAGTTTAAATAAAGTTAAAATAGTAAAATGTATTATTTTATCTCTATCCCTATCTCACATACCAAACATTGAATAATAATTCTCGACTATCATATTTTTATCTTTATCCCAACCATTTATCATTATTCTTATGCCAACCTTCATCCTTATATGTCTCTCTTGTGTGAGAGTTTTTGTCTCTCCTTTGGTGTGAGAGTTTTGTGTTTTGGGGTTTATCCATTTCTCATTATTTTTTTCTCTTCTTTCCCATTTCTATTTCTTCTCGGAATTTAAAACTTGGGGAAGCTAATTTTAGTTTGTTAGTTTGTGGTAATTTTTTAAAGTCCAGCCTATTAGGGTTGGGCAAAAATTTTTTTATAGTCTCAAGGAGTTTGAACTCATGACCTTTTAAAACAAAACACTCCTTTTAACTAACCCAACCATCTCAACATCTTGAAATAATACTACAAACATGTCTTAATATACTAAAATTAGGAGAGGCTATCACCTACCGAACTGATTTTACTCAAGGGTGGAGCCGGCGACCGGCGGCCGGAGCCCCCCAAACCCTGGACTGGCTCCGCCACTGGAAGAAAGTATGGCTCACTTGAATATTGCGTATAATGAACATCAAGGGTTGGACGTAGATCTTAACCCACGTGAGTTAACAGTAAACGATAATGGCTATGTGTTAAAGTAATAAAAGTTTAAGTAACAAAAGTTTAATTATTTTAATATTTAAAACAATCAGTAACAAAAAAAATTCAAGTAATAAAAGTTTAATTTATATTGATAAAATCATTTAAATTTGTTTTTGTCCCAATAAAGTCACTTTAGACATTTTCGGATTATTTTTCTATCGAAACTGATTACGTGACATCTAATCATATGTCTCAACGCCATGTGGCATAATAAACAAATTAACTCAAATAAATAAGGATTGTCAATTAAAATTTTAACCGCAAATTCACCCACGATCTATTAAAATATACGATCAATTAAAATATGTAGTTATATTTTTTTAATATATTAGATGAGAGTGACATAATGTTGAGATAACATGTCAGCAAATTTAACGAAAAAGTGACTGAAAAACATTCAAAGTGATTTTATTAAAATAAAAATAAATTTAAATAATTTTATTGAGATAAATTAAATTTTTTAAGTGAAAAAAATACTATCCAAACTTTAGTGATTTCCGATATTAAATTTAAATTTGGACTAAGGTTGTTAAACATTGCTAAATTTAAAGTTTTTACTAATATGCGACCTTTGCAGTGATTTTCACCCTCAATTAATAAACTTGCATTGTCTTGTATTGGTGAATTGGGGGGACCATTATTTATAAGAAGCATCCATTGAGTCTATTTCATTTCATTTCATGTGAATCCTCAAATGTTTTTTATTTATTTATGTCTAAAATGTTTGTGACTGATACTTTGAAGTTGCAACTGCCATGTGCATCAAGACAAATTAAAACCCACAAAACATAAATACCACAACTGTTTTGGTCAAATGACTTTAATGTATATATATACACCTCTATTTTATCTATAACGTTTCATTTTGTCCCTACATAAATCTAATTTACTATTAGTTGGGTGACCACCTTCCACCCGGATTTGAAGCATGTGAATCTAATAAAATCATCGCTTTTAATTAATTTTAAAAATTATAGTTTATAAATTAAGTGTTCAAAATATATTGTCTAGGATTTATAATTTATAAATTGGAGTTAGAATTTTTAAATTAGAATATAAAATCATATTTCATTTGTTATATATAGAAAATAATGACATATTTAAAATTAAGTTTGTTAATCTGATTTAGTTGTAATTTTATTATTAATTATGATATTTATGTACAGGGGCGGAGCCAGCCCGGAGGGCCGAAGCACCCCCCCCCCCCCCTCTCCTGGTCACCGGCTCCGCCCTTGAGTATCGTTAGTTTTATGTCGGGTAGCCCCCCGATATTAATATATATTTAATCTATGTAGTATTATTTTAATAGTTTGAAGTGGTTAAGTTGGTTAAGAGTTTTGTTTTAAGATGAGAGGTCATGGGTTCAAACCACACCAAACTCATTTTTTTTGTTTTATTTGAACTTTAGTTTTTCAAGTGGACTCTTTATTATCTTATTTGAATTTATTTTTATTATATCTATTTTTTTAAAAATTTATTAGCTATACAAAAATCAACTTCTTACTTTTAAAACTCAATTAACTTAATTTCTAAATTAAATTTTATGAAAAATATAAACAATCTATAGCTAAACATAATAATAAAAAAAAAGTGTGAAAATATTATAATTTTTAACCAACATACCAAAACGACAAAGTTTCAGTGTGCTGTAAGCTTAAAAAAAATTTGCCCAGCCCTAACGGGCTGGACTTTAAAAAATTACTCCCAATAATCGGACTAAAATTAGCCCCCAACTGTCAATTCCTGACTCCGCCACTATTTATGTAAGAAGCCCCATTAATCATATCTAAAATATTAAATTTACTTTATTATTACTAGCACACAGTTATAAATAATTTATCAAAATTTCAATAATTGACATTTATAAGTAAAAAAATATTGATGTAATATGTACAAAATTCATTATGAACATGTTGATTAAATTTGAAAATTAAAAAGATAATTTTTTTATATATAATAAAGAGATAATTTTATACTTTCATATATAAAAATAAATTGAAAGAAATTGATTATTAAAACCTTAAAACCGATATATTTTTTTTTTTGGTAGGAGAGGAAGGGTAGAGCACCCCAACAAACAAAAAGAACAAAAAAAGAAATTAAGAAACAAAGGCCTCAGCCTCAAGAGAGTTCAACCTGTTCTGATCAGACAGAATAATGTCCCGGAGGCCTGTAGGCAGCCTATCACACTCGTGATAACCTAAGGGGAGAGTTCCTGCGAAGTTCGCCATCCAATCCGCAGCTCTGTTACCTTCACGGAAGGTATGAGCTACTTTGACATCCCAATCTTGCTTCAGAAGAGTTTTACATTTATCAATCAACCAGTAATATCTGTAGTTCGACACCTCATCACTAAGCACCAACCGGACGACCAGGAGAGAGTCTAATTCGAACATGACCTGTCTGTATCCTTTTTGCCAAGCCAGGACCATTCCATAATAAAATCCCCATATTTCAGCAAGGTCAGCCGAGCAGTATCCCAGATTACAATTGAAACCTCCCTGCTAGACTCCCTTGTCGTCCCTGATTACACCGCCGGCAGCCGCTAGGCCCGAGTTACCCTTACTTGCCCTGTCACAGTTTACTTTAACCCAGTTCGCCGAAGGCAGAGTCCATGTGTTCCTCCTTTCCCGGTTCTCCCTGCCTCCCGGATCAGATCTCTTTATACTGTTCGAGTAGTCTTTCGCTTGGCTAATAAGGAGCTCGTATTTTCTTCGACTGTCCATCTTGGTAACAGAGAACACAACTTCATTTCTCCATCGCCATATCCACCAACAGGCGAAGGAGAAGATAGTATGCCACTTGATCCCTTTCCAGTAGATTTTGGCATTTAGGTTCTTTGACAGCCACTCATAGAGGTCCCCACTGTAGAACAGTTGGTTCCACCCCTCAAGGATAAAATTCCTCCAAATCTGACGCGCTAGGGGGCAGTCCCGCAACATGTGAATCGTAGTTTCCTCCTCCGGACAATTCAGGCATTTAGCACTTGGAGCAAGGTGTCTGCGTACCCGAGTGGCGTTAGTTAAAATGGCCTGGTGCATAACCAGCCACAAAAAGCTGCGGATTCTCTTAGTTGTCTCCAGTTTCCAAACCGCCTCCCAAGTGCAACCTCCAATATTCGGTGCTTGATGGGGGTTATCAGCATGCAGCAATCGGTGAGTCGAGTTGGCTGAGAAGTTCCCCGAATCTGCTAGTCTTCAGAACCATCCATCGTCATCCTCACAATCGTCGAACAAAATGTAGGACGCCAACTGTTTTAAAGCGACCGGGGGAAGGAGGGATTGCAATTTGGTCCAATTCCAGCCTCCCGGGTCCAGCCAGTAGTATCTCACTTTCTGATCCAATTCCTCATCAGGGATTCTTCTGGTTACTTTCTCAACAAGAGAGGATTCGCCCATCCAAATATCAAGCCAAAACTTAATATCCGTCCCCCTACGAAGAAGTCTGCCAACTCCCCGTGCGAGAACCTTCGCACCTTCAACCAGGCACCGCCAAATATGGCTGCTTTGTCTGCTGGCTCTGAACATATCCATTCCCTCTCTGCTTTTCGCATATCTGTCTTTGATCGCCCTAGCCCAAAGGGTTGTGGGTGTCGTGAGCAATCTCCAACTCAGTTTTGCTACGAGGGCAAGATTGAAGATTCTGGCCTGCTGAATCCCTAGACCGCCCTCATTTCGCTTCTTACAGACTCGGTTCCAACTGACTAGGCTGATTTTCTTGTTGCCCTCTTTGTTCCCCCAGAGAAATCTTCGACTAATAGCATCCAACACATTACAAGTTCTGATAGGTAGGAGATTGGTTTGCATTGTATATGTTGGTAAGGCCGACAAAACTGACTTCACTAAGGTAGTTCTACCAGCAAAGGAGAGAGTCTTTTCCTTCCAACCTGACAGTCTGTTCTTAACCATCTCAACAACATTTTTGAAGCTTTGAGCCGTAACTCGCTCATGAACAATGGGAACTCCCAGGTAGGTACCAATTGTATCGGTTTTTTTGATTCCCAATTCCTCAACAACATCATTTTGATCCCGGTTTCTCGTGTTAGGAGAGAAATACACACTAGATTTATTCAGGCTGGTCTGTTGGCCAGAGCAGTCGCAGAAATAACTAAGGATTGACTTAATTACCTGGGCTTGATCTCGGGATGCTTCCACCATGAGGATAATATCATCGGCAAAGAAGCAATGCGAAAGTAGAGGGCCATTCTTTGATAGGTTAATAGGTTTCCAATTCTTGTCGGTCACCGCATCAATAATCAAGTGGCTTAGTCTCTCCAGGCACAGGACGAAAAGATAAGGTGACAACGGATCCCCCTGCCTGATTCCACGAGACGGTTTGAAACCTTCACACTTCTCTCCATGCCAAAGAATGTTCATATAAGAAGAGGAAACACAATTCATGATGATCTCCACCATCTTAGGAGGCAACCATAGGCAAGTTAATGTTTCCTCAATAAAGGTCCAACTCAACCGGTCGTACGCCTTCTCTAGGTCCAGTTTGATAACCATAGCCCCTCTGCGGCTCTTCCTATGTCTCAGAGAGTGTATAGTCTCCTGAATTAAGATAATGTTGTCTGAAATCTGCCGGCCAGGGACAAAACTGCTCTGCATCGGACCCACCAAGTTCGTGAGTAACGGCTTTAAACGTTTGACAATACACTTTGTAATCAGCTTATAGGTAACGTTGCACAGGCTGATGGGTCTAAACTGTGAGAAACAATCTGGAGCACTAACTTTCGGGATCAAGGTGATTGCAGTATGGTTCATTTCCTCTTCAAGTCTCCCCTCATTAAGGGCCTTGAGGATACAGGCACTGGTATCCGGTCCGATAATATTCCAAAATTTTTGGAACACCCCCGCTTGGATTCCGTCAGGTCCCGGGGTTTTCCAAGGGGCTATAGAAGAGAGGGCGGCATAGACCTCCTCGGCAGTGTAGGGTCTTTCCAACATTGTTTTGTCCTGTTCTAACAACATGGGAAAGCTATGGCTAGAAGATAATTTTACTCGTACCTGAACATCTTCCATATACAAATTGCTGAAAAATTGCACGGCCATGTTCTTCAGAGTGTCACTGTCCCAAATCCAAACCCCATCAGAATTCCGGAGGCCCTCAGTTTTATTCCGCCTTCTCCGAATGATAGTGGAAGTGTGAAAAAAGGTCGTATTTCTGTCCCCCTCCCTTAACCACTGAACTCTGGATTTCTGTGCCCAATACAGCTCCTCCTGCTTAAGAATATCATTCAGCTCCTCAAGAAGTTTCCCTTCCAGTCTGATCAGCCCTAGAGTGCAGTGGATTGACAGTGCTCTTTGGACTCCAGCAATGCGGGCATAAATGCGGTTCCTGCGTTTGAAAATGTTACCAAAGGAATGGGTGTTCCAATTGCTAATCTGCTTCGTGAAATTCAAGATTTGATCACTCAATTTATCCTCTTTATTCCACCACGAAGGGAGAAGGTCTTTAAGCTCAGTTGACTCCAGCCACGGTGCAAGGAAACGAAAAGGAGCTGAGGGTCTGCTGTTGTTATTTTGCAGTGTTACATGGATGGGGGTATGGTCTGATTTGTTTCTTTGTAGGTGAAGAACAGTAGCTTCAGGGAACTTGTGTCTCCACTCGATTGAGCAAAGGCCCCGGTCTAATCGACAGGCCACACGGGTCCTTGGTGAGTTACCCCGGAACCAGGTGAAGCGAGGCCCCTCAAAACCCAAATCCACCAGACCCAGCTCAGTTATCCAATTTGCAAAAGGCCCACTTCTATCCAGAACCCTAGCCGAACCGCCTTGCTTCTCCAATTGGGAGCTGATGCAATTAAAGTCTCCACACAGGAGCCAAGGCATGTCAATGGAATCCTTTAGATCTCGCATATCATCAAAGAAGCGTCTTTTGTGTCTCATCTGTGGCCGAACATAAACAGAGGTGAGGAGGAAAGGAGAAGTCTGGAGATTACCTTGCTTCATAGTAACCTGACAGTGAATGAACTGGGGATCATGTCTTCTAACCAACAGGTCAATCTCTCTTTCATCCCAGAAAAGCCAAATTCCCCCGCTGAAACCATCGGCTTCCACTACTGTATGGTTCGGGAAAAGGATTTGTCTGCCGATATCCTTAGCACGTGTACTCGGGATCCTAGTTTCCACAAGACAAAGAATGGAAGGTTGATGAACTCTAACAATATGGCGGAGAGCCGGCTGAAAATCAGTGCCGCCCGCACCGAAGCAGTTCCAAGATAAGATTTTCAACATGTAGCAAATAGAGGCGAAAAACCACAGACCGATCAAGATCACTGGGAGGTATTCAGAGCTTTGTCTCCTCCTACCCCTCCATCCTTCTGGTTCATTGGATCCCTTAGGATCTGGCTTAGTTTGTCTTCTCGTCGTTTGTTCATTTCAAGCCTTGGCCTGTTCAAATCAACTGGCTGCAGGACACTACATGGTTCTGGTTCGACTCTCACCCGCTTTCCTCGGGTGTTGTTGTTCTCTTCTCCCATGGTTTGGGGCTCTCCCACCTCTTCAACCATTATAACCTCCTGAACTCTTGATTCCAAGGTAGCAAAAGGGTTCGGGTCACAGAATACCCCCTGGTTAGGAGTGTCAAATGACTTTCCTACCTTGCTTCCTGCTCCTTTCCCAAAACCCGTTTTTCTTGGTCTTGGCAAGCTTTTTCTGGTGTCCTATTTTGAGTGATGGTTGCCAAAGCCTTCAAATCTGTCAGGCTTCGGTGGTGGTATTTTACCCGGGTTCTTGAAGGGGTTCGGAGCTTGCAACTTATGCTCAAAGTTAGTGACAACAGCAATGGTTCTAGTTTCTCTTGCTCTGGGTGTAAACTTTCTCCTGGGGACAATCATCCATGGCCCATAGTCCTCATGAGGTATCAGTGAGGAGTTAGCTCCTTGTTTCTCAGCTGATCCCTGCTCTGTGCCGGTGTTCCTATCCATTCTGACCTCTACCTCCTGTTCCACTATCATCTCGCTCGCTACTAACTGTTCCTTCGGTGGAATTGCACTTGGCCATCCACACTCTGCCTTCAGATGTCCATATCTCCCACAGTTTGTGCAAGCAATGTGCAGTCCTTCATACTCAACCCGTTGAATATCTCCTTCTAACTCGAATTGAGCGACCAAAGGCTGCTGCAGATTAACCTCGACACATACCCGAGCAAACCTCCCTTTTGTCCGTATAACAGTGTTTTCATCTACACGAATCGGTTTGCCAATTGTTTCTGCTAATCCAAGTAACACATCAATATCATAGTATAGGAGGGGGAGTTGAGGGAATCTTACCCAGACTAGGGATTTCTCCATAAATGCTTCTGACGGGTTGAAGTCTGCATCCCAGGTTCTGACTGTAAGATAATGTCCCTGCACAAGCCAAGGGCCATCATTAATGACATGATCACGGTCCATGTCGTTATCAAATTGGACAACGTGGAAGTCATCACCGAGGTCCATCATACTAAATTCCGCAATTGGGTTCCAGAGTTCCGTCGTTCTTCTTTGGAGTGCCACGTATCCCAGGTTCCTGCCCAGAAGCTTGATAATCAATGCCTTCTCCCAGGGTCTGCTTAATTTCTTCTTCAACTCGGCGTCAATTGTTACTCGTGGGCACAAAGGGTTGGCGCTTGGGATATCAATGTTTAGAAGGCCCGCAGCGCGAAGGTCAGTTCGTGTCCGAGGGGGGGAGGCTGAGCCTTTCGCCTCCGCGATATCTCTCCATGACCGGCGAGGACCGTCGGATTCGAGCTCCGGGTGGCTGTGTAAGTCAGGGGGGACAGAGGCAGGTGGTCGGAGGTGGTGATGGAGAGGCGCCGCCATGGAGACCTAGGGAGAGAATTTTAGAAAACATTAGTAAAATAGAAATTTATTCTTATTTTAACAAATAATATCAGAAAAAAAATCCACAAAATATCATTTCTTTTTATCAAGGTTTCGTCAAAGTTTATAGAGGATTTTTATTAAGATTGCATGTGAGTTTCATCAAAAGTTCATAAAATTTCATCAAAACTAAGGTTTCACACGAATTTTACTATAGTTTATAGAAAGTTTCACCAAAATCTATTTGTTATTATTATATTACTATATATCTTGTTACATAAGTTTGTTTTTTTTAAATGTTACATTTGTTTGTTTGTTTCCAATATTTATTAGTCAAATTAAAAGAAATAATTAATTACATTTTCAATATGGTTAAATTACTTGTTTAATAAAAACAGAGAGCATTTTGCAATTCGAGCTACCAAATCCAATAAACGGAATTAACAACAAAATATAGGGAAAAAACTAAGAAAAGGTGTAAAAAATCACAGAAAAATGATGAAAATGTTGCATAGTGAAGAGAGGAAAGAAGAAGACAACACTAGAAAAAAAAATACTACAAATTTGAAAAAAAAAAAACATCTTAGAAAAAATATTTATATTCTAGTAATACTGGTTTCAACATATGGCAATTATATAAATATTTCACTCCTACATTTTCATAATAATGTCTTTGATATAACCATAGCACACGTAACCCCTTATCTATGTAAATAACCGTATCCACGTTCAGTACGGTAACTTCCTCCCTTATTCCTATAAATAGGTTTAAGTTTGAAGGAGAAAGGGTTGGTTCTTGGAGAAAGGAAATAATATTATATTTGATAATATCTGACTTAAGCATCGGAGCGTTTGTGGGAAGACCGCTTCCCACACTGTAACAGGTTCAATCCTCAAGGAAGATCAACCTTCGCTAGGGACGTTCAACCTTTATCCAGGGACGTTCAACCTTCATCCGAATACGTTCAACCTTCATCAAGGGACGTTCAACCTTCATCCAGGAGGTTCGATCCTCAGGGAACGCCGGCTGTCATTATCCTGATTGGAAGGACCGCCTTCCTTCAGAGGTTCAACGATTGATCTCCCGTCTTACAAATTTATTGTTTAGTTCAGGCTACAACAATTGGCGCTGTCTGTGGGAAAATCGATCAAAAAGCCATTCATTCTACGTCATCTACTTTTCGTAATCAAAAGGGATGCCTCCCAAGAGATCTCAAGTTCCACCTTCTCAAACATCCCATATTCCGGACGAGCACGATGCACGCCAAGCCAATGAAGAAGAACGTGTGGAACGCGTTGAAGACCAACATGGTCCATCAAGAGCTAATCCACCCACCGTTTCCTTAGCGGACTATGTTGAAGAAAAAATTTGAATAAAACAATAATCAACTCCAAGAGTTAATGCTTTTTGTTCAAGAAGAGATGCGGGACGAAGAATTTCGGAACAAGGAAAAGCGTCCTGAAGTCGAGTTATCACACGATGAAATCTCAGAACCACGTGAAGGAGGAAAGCGTAAGGGAAACAACTTAAGAATCCATGAGGTTGTGGAGAGTTCTTGTAAAGAAAATTCGAAAGCACATGAGAAAGCCAGAGAAGAATCCATCTTCAGTGCAAGAGAGACTGTAGATCTCAAGAAGATGATAGAAGAAGTGTTGGAACAAAAGAAGTTGGTTCCAAACAATGAAGAACAAACAACACGGAAAGTTCCTTTTACAGGAGAAATCATGAATAAGCCTCTCCCTAGGAAGTTCAAGATGCCACAACTAACCACTTACTCTGGAAAAGGCGATCCCTATGATCACATGCAAAATTATGAAGCTGTAATGTTATTACATGGATGGGAAGATGCTATAATGTGTCGAGCTTTCTCTCTCACTTTGTCCGATCATGCTCGTACTTGGTTCAACAGCTTAAAGGAGGGCTCCATCTCCAACTTTGATCAGTTAAGAAAAGAATTCATAAAAGCATTCATCATCAACACTAAAAGGAAGAAGGATGCTACGTATCTCCTTACAATAAAACAAGATGAAAGAGAAAGTTTGAAGGACTATGTAGCAAGGTTTCGTGCTGCAACTTTAGAGATTCATGATCTCCAAGTTGAAATGGCAGTTGCAGGAGTACTTCAGGGAACGAGATCAGGGGATCTCCAAAAATCTCTCTCTTATGATCAACCTTCAACCTTGGGGGATTTGTTCAGTCGAGACAATAAATTCATCCTTTCTAAAGATGTGATGAGGAATATACTAGGGAGAGGAAATCAAGATAAAAAAGGAAGGAGAGGGACGAGGTTGATGATGTAAAAAAAGGAAATGGGAGAGGAAATGAAGCAAGACATGCTCCAAAGTTGAGATATGAGAATTTCACACCTTTACTCCAACCACGTTCTAATATCCTGGCAGCCATTGAGAGATCTGGACTCCTTACATTCCCTCCCAAAACTGACAGAACTATGGGCAAATTTACGGATGCTTATTGTCGATTCCACAAAACTCATGGTCACTCAACTGATCGATGTAGACAATTGATGAATGAAATAGAATCATTGGTACGACAAGGTAAGCTTGAAAATTTTGTAAGGTAAGCTTGAAAATTTTGTCTATGCAGAAATGTGGAGAGGGGAAAACCCACGAAACTTAAAGGAAGAAAGATACATAGAAAACAGAGAAAAGGATGGTCGAACATATGCCAAAGGAAAGGAAGACAAAAAAGATAAAGCCATAGCCCTTGATAACAAGCCGACATATCCAACAATAAATGTTATCTCTGGGGGGGAAACTTTAGCTGGTGAATCCTCTTCATCAAGGAAGGCTTACGCTAGACAAGCTTATGAAGTCAATAATGTGATGAAAGTTCAGGAAGAAGAGTCCATAACTTTTACTCCTGCAGATCAAGGAAATGTGGTTATACCCCATGATGATGCATTGGTGATTTCTGCTATCATAATGAAGTTTCCAGTAGAAAGAATTCTCATTGACAGTGGGAGTTCGGTCAACCTCCTCTATTGGAATTGTTTTGAGAAGATGAACTTGTCTTTAGATAGATTGAAGAGGGTGTCGGCTCCACTCTTTAGCTTCTCAGGGGAAGTCGTCCAGGTGGCAGGGTCTATCCAATTACCAATCACGTTGGGCGACGAACCTTGTAATATTACGAGGATGGTGAATTTTATGGTAGTCAAATCAATATATCTAGCCTACAATGTGATACTAGGAAGACCACTGATTATCGGCATGAGAGCCATGATATGGCCAGGATACTTATTGATGAAGTTTCCTACACCAAATGGCATAGGGCAAGTGAGAGGAGATCAAAAGAAGGCTCGCAATTGCTACGTTTCTTCCATTAAAGGAAAACATGGTGTAAGTGCAGAAACAATGGAAATTTCAGAAGAATCTGATAACAAGCCAAAACCGAAGCCAGTTGAAGAAGTTGAAGCAATACGGTTGAAAGAAGATGATCCGAAAAAAATAACATATGTTGGAAGTAAAATGGCAGAAGAAGTGAAGGGTGAAGTAATCGCATGCCTTAAGAGAAATGTGGACGTGTTTGCTTGGGTTCCTGCAGATATGCCTGGCATAAGTTTGGATGTAGCTTCCCACCATTTGAATGTTGATCCAAACATGAAGCCCATCAAGCAAAAGAAAAGGAGAATCGCTCTAGAGAGGCAAAAGGCGTTAGAAGAAGAAGTTGATAAGTTACTAGAGGCAAACTTTATTCGAGAAGTTTACTACCCGGATTGGCTTGCAAATATTGTGATGGTGAAGAAACCCAATGGAAAGTGGAGAATATGCATAGATTTCACCGATTTAAACAAGGCTTGTCCAAAGGATTCATATCCTTTGCCCCCGATTGATAAAATGGTGGATGAAACCTCTGGATACGAGTTATTGAGCTTCATAGACGCATACATGGGATACCATCAAATCAAGATGAATCCATCTAATGAAGAAAAAACTACATTTATCACTGAGAAGGGCACATACTGCTACAGGGTTATGCCTTTTGGACTTAAAAATGCAGGAGCAACATACCAAAGGATGATAAATAAAGTTTTCAAGCCTTTATTGGGTAACACCATGGAAGCATATATGGACGATATGATCATTAAAAGCAAGAAAGGGGAAGTGCACGCAGAGAAGCTCGACAAGGTGTTCGAAGTATTGAGAACCCACGATATAAAGTTAAATCCTAGCAAATATACTTTCGGAGTACAATCGGGAAATTTTTTGGGGTATATGATAACTGAAAGGGGTATTGAGGCAAATCCAGAAAAAATCCAAGCCATCTCAGAGATGAAGCCTCCTACCTCCATTAAGGAAGTTCAACGTTTAACAGGAAGATTAGCATCGTTGAATAGATTTTTGTCTAAATCTGCGGAAAAAAGCCTACCTTTCTTCAAAACCTTGAGGTCAGGTGTAGACACCGAGTCGGAGGACCTGTGACGAAAATCGGTAACAAGACGGTTGAAGCGGTTGGTTCCGGGAGTTTTAAAGCAAAAAAAATATGATAAAAAACGAGAGGTCAGTAAGAGTTGCGGTCGTCGAGTGGACGGCTCGCGAGTACTCAGCGACGTGGTGCGAGCGCCTAGCGACAGTCGGCGCGCGCTCGACGACAGTTGGACGCGCGCCCGACAGCGCGGGGCGCACGCCCGACGGCCGCTGGGCGCGCACGCCCGACAGCCGTTGGGCGAGCGCCCAACGACGTGGGGCGAACGCCCAACATCGTTGGGCGCGCGCCCAACATATGTTGGGCGTTCGCCCAACTGGTTTTGGGCGTCCACCCAACATTTTGGGCGTAGGCCCAAAACATTTTGGGCGTAGCCCGACGCCCGTCGGGCTACGCCCAAAATTGTTTGGGATCCGTGCCTATAAAAGGCACGGATCCCCATGCATTAAGAAGAGGATTTTTGGAGCTTCTCACTCTAAAACATTTTTTAGAGAGAGAAAGTTATTTTTTGGGAAAAAACATTTTTTTCCTAAAAATTCCGAATTTCCTAAAAGTTAAAATTTTACCGAAAACACAAAAAACACCGAAAAATCACGATTCGTGGAATCAACCGACTTCAACTGTCAATACCGAACTTGAGGTATTATCCGAAGACTAGACTCGTGTTATTTATTTTAATTATTTTATTTATTTATTTTTATTTTTAATCTTTATTTTTATTTATTTATTTATCACGTTTATTTATTCTCCCGTATTTATTTAATTCTCGTCCCATATTAAATAAATGTTCGTTTTGGTTTTGAAATAAAAACCTCATTTTAATATCCCAATACGAACCGTGATCCGATTCAAAGGTAGTTCGGGATTAAAAAACGTTGTAATTATAAGTTTTTTGAAAATATTTCTAAATAACGTTTTGAAATAAAACATCGTTTTAGGAATCTCCGTTATAGACTATGATCCAATTTTGGTAGTTCGGGGACCCAAAACGATAGAATAGATCTAATCTAAAGCTTTTGAATAAATCTGGAAACTGTTGGACTAATTCTATAATTTTCCGTTTTCTGTCACTAAAGGCTGTTTACCGACGGATTTTCCGTCGGTAAAGCTGCTGAAATGTAAAAAATGCTGTTTTGATCCCTCTTTCCCAACTTTTAGACTTTTGGTCCTTGTATATATATGTGTATAATTATGTAACGTATTTATGAAAATTATTTTGGGTTATATAACTATTAATTACATATTATTTATCTATCTACTTTATATTTTAAACTTAATTTACATCAATTTAGTTTTGTAAAGTAACATATTTGTACATATATATAGTTTTTGGTTTATTTGAGTTATATTAGCCATTATTTAGGGTGAGGGTTATTTTCTATATATTTATTATGTAAAACTATTTTGGGATGAATTTAACTTTCTTATTTATGGATTTTATTCTCTATTTTTACATTGTTTCTTAAATCAAAATCAAAGTTTATTTTAATTAGTATTATCTCTATTTTCACTTATATATATGTACTATTATTTTTTCTTACCATATATTTAACCTACATATATTATTACTATTCTTACCATTCTTGTATATATGTATAAATATGTATATTTATTCTCCTTTTAGGTTTTCTATATGTATATATTCTATAAATATATTTGGGTTGAGGCCCTGTTCTTTATCACTTAATTTCAGTAACAATCAATTCAGTTCAGTTCAGTTCAGTTCAGTTCAACATTCAGTTTCAGCATTCAGTTTCAGTATTCAGTAATTTATCATTATTTATTATATTATAATTATTTATATATAATTTATTATAATTATTATAATTATTTATCTATAATTTATCATTATTTATTATTATTATTATTATAGTTTATCATTATCTATAAATTAGATAAAAGTCAAGAAATAATAGTTTATTAAAGTATATATGGTTTAATAAAAAAAATAAAACTAAAGTATGCATCCATATTTAAAAATTAGGAATTGCATCCATATTATGAATTATTTCTCAAATTTATCCAATTTATCAATGTTAGGGATAAAATTTCACCATTTTAGACGTTAGAGGTAAAATTACTTCTGACCCAAAACGTTATTTTTGCACTTTAACCCTTAATTAAAATAAAAAGTTAAGAGTTTGTATTCATATGAAGATTTATATTTAATTTCATAGGCTTTAAATTATATATAAATTTGTGTTTGTATGTAATTTGTATTTTTAATTTAAATTAGACTTATTTTTATTTAATTTCATAGGCTTTTATCGAGCCAAGATTTATCATCTCGGGCTTTTATTTGATATTCAATTTAGTTTTATCTTTAATAATATATTTATTTAATATTGATATTATTAAATTTATTAGAACCATTATTATTATTATAAGTTCATTAATGTCCAATATTATCATGAAAATTATTTTAAAGTCTAATATCATCATTATTGTTAAGTTCGGTAGCATTCAGTTAAGTTCAATAGCATTCAGTTAAGTTCAGTATTCAGTAGTATTCAGTTAAATTCAGTTTAGTATTCAGCAGTATTCAGTTCAGTTCAGTTCAATTCAGTTCAGTTCAGTTCAGTTCAGTTCAATTCAGTTCAGTTCAATTCAGTTCAGTTCAGTTCAGTTCAGTTTTTTTCAGCGATAAAGAACAGAGTCTGATTTAGACTAAATTTCTTAATTGTTGTGATTAGAGGTTAATTGAGTGAAAAAAGGGAAAACAAACCACAAAAAAGAGAGTTTAATTTGCTTATTTAAACTAAAAGTTTTTCTAGATATTCCTAAAGAGTAAATAAAAGGCTTTTTTTATCATTTCAAACCACTTCCTAAACATCACGTTTTAAAACCTTAATTCGTTCCAACGACGGATTAAGCGAACCTTGTAATTAAAATCGTTTCTTTTCATTGTAAATAATGAAGTTTTGAATCGTTTTCCTAACTAAACAGTTTTGTACAAAATGAATGGACTTGTATGCTTAATCACGTTTTTGGTTAAAACTTCTTGTTCAAACGTTTTCAAACGCACAAGTCATTCCAAAGGCGATTCGAGTTGATGTCATGTAAATTAACGGGGTTTTGAAACGTACCTAAATCGTTCCAATGGCGATTAAGGTACGAACCATGTAAATAAACTCGTTTTTCGGGGAGTGAGATTAGCTTAGAGTTAGTGTATAGTCTAAAGCATAAAATCACACTGTGAATAAATCAATTCTCTCTTCTTCCCCTCTCTCTCTCCTGTATACTTTAAATTTATGCAAAATGGGTGATTCTTTACTAAAATGGCTTTCAATAACATGCTCAAACGGTTTTCAAAGCGAGAAAGAAAAGGTTTCAAATGAATTTTAAACTTAAAGAAATATGCGATTAGTCCGTTATCGCCTAACACGCTGAGTAGGAGGCCGGTGGTTCATAACCGGACGATGTCGGGGTGCCTAGTAGCCTTTCTCCGAAAAAGAGCTAGCCTTCTCAGCTCGTACCTAAGTTTCCCGAACCCTCACCGATCTCCCGCAAGGGATCAGTGTTCATTTTCCCATTCGTGGGTGGCGACTCTTCCATACTCCGAGCTCCGGTCCTGCCGAGCAGCTTGATTCCACGATTGGTTGCTTTCGGCGCCAATCACCGCTTACGTCGCCATGAGGTGTCCATCCCCCAGTCCGCCCGGGCGAGGCCGTTCGGCACCTTGTCTAACAAGTGGCGACTCTGCTGGGGAAGCGAGAAATTTGATTCCGGAAGGCGTGTATTAAGCCCTTAACGGGGACGGATCGTATTATTTCTTTTCGTATGCATTCATAAGCATTATTGCAAACTTTTTGGGTAATTTCCGCGAAACCTCTAGCGAGAGTCCATTCGTCGCTCGAAAGAGGCTAGTGTAAGTTCCCCCTTACAATAAGGCGCCAAAGGGTCCCCATCCATTCGTTAGGGGCGAATTTGTGCGGTCCTGTGAGGTCCCGCGATCAGCCGTGTCAGCATATAGTAGCCTTAGAAGTTGCCATAGGATTACCCGTTACTATTTTTGATGTGATAAATGAATCAATTCGTGTTTTCAAAATTGCCATGATACGTGTCTAATCCTAAAATAGGTAAAGAAAATGAAACGATGCGTTAATATATACTCTTAAACCGATGTATAAACTACCCCAAAACATCGAAACGATTCGAACTAAAGATGACTTAGTCATCTCGTATGAATGAACTTGTGCGACCCGCCTGGTCCCTTTCCGTGTCCCGAAGAAGGCACATGTTCAAGAAACACGTTATGATGTAAGCACGTATTAGTACGAATCGATTTGATATTAGGTATAGTCATACCTTGATTCAAAAGACTATATTAACGATAACCGTTATTCACATTCTTTAAATAGATTGGGATAAAACGAGATTATGACAAAACGAAAACGAAGAACATTTCTGTTTCGAACGACCTTTTCGTAACGTAAAGAGATTCATAAACATGACCCGTCCCTTCCGAATAAAAAGAAAATGAGCTCTTACGTTATACCTTGCGTCATTCTAAGGAGAAATGGACGTATCCGCGAAAGTGACTAAGAAAATAAAAGAAAAAGAAAAATAAAAACGACCAAAATCATTCCGTATCTACGATATATGTCGATCCCGAGAGTAGTTAAAGAAAATGAACCAATGCCGTTAAACACGTGCCTCGAATCAGTGTATACGCCGTTTAAAATCGTAAAGCCGAATTAAGCTAAACCGCATAATTACGCCATATGGACGAGACTATGGGTTTGACTAATGGCTCGATCATTTCGACCGTTACCAAAACTACAAGAAGTATGGCCCGATCTGCGTGTTTGCTGGACTCGTGCCTAAATGAAAAAGAACGGTAATATCCCTGCTTCGAATAAGCATGCAATTCAACGAAACGTTGATTTTCTATAACCACGCTAGGGTGATATATCCCGTAGATGGGAAGAAATAAAGAGTTGTCGCTAGCCGAAAGGTTACCATGTGCTCAAATAAGACTCGCCGTCTTTTCACGTAGCAAAAACGAGCAAACGGATTCTTAACGCTAAAAACAAACACGTTACGTGATGAGTCCGTTCCTTAAAATAAAAAGTGATTTCATCACTAAAAAAACACGTGGTTACGTCTCTCGATAGATCCAAAAAGATCTCGTTGTAATCCAAAAATCGAGACACGAACCCACGCGAATAAAATGGAAGGAGTCATTGTCAATAACGAACGATTGAACCAGAAGAATAACTCGTACCGCGTCTAAATCCGAGATACGCTCAAAAGGGAATCAAAACCCGAACGAATGCATCTCGCGAAATAACAAAAGACGAGTTATTCGAAAGAACAATCCATTTGGTCGATATCTTAGTCACTGGATGTGGATACGTCAAAACAAACTGTATTGTCTGATGGATGATTTACTTTTTCCGCAATAATCGACGGCATCACGCGTCCCCTAGACCGCAATGTGAGCCCCAAACCAAAATCCTAGGAAAGAGACTTGGACCATCGAGTGTGTGGAGGAATAAGAGTGGAAGAGAGATGTTGTGATACGTGTAATTAGACTGACGTTTGTTCTTCTTATCTTATATATCCGTAAATAAATAAACGCACACACCACGAATCATGCATATAAAATCATGCATACATACTAATGGATGTCGTTCACGCAGACTTCATCATTAAGCGGTTGTGGTTTCGCGAGAGTAACTAGCTAGTCAGGCAGTTTGATCAACTACAGATTGACAGTTCCGAATCGGTAGTTGTGGCTTCTGAATCATCTTCGTCCGAGTATACTCAGTCTTCTGCCAGTATGTCCGCGATCGACGAAAAGGTGGCCGAATTGGAAAACTCTGTGAGCAACATTAATGATCAATTGGCCACAATTTTGGCCCAGCTAGCTGAGCTGGCGTTGAAGGATAACAAGAGTGGTAGTAAGCGCACTGAGAATGAGGTGAACACTGGTCCCCGCTTCGGGAATGAGAATGACTATCAGGATTACATCCAGAAACAGCTTGAGAAGGAGAAAGCTAAGGAAGAGGAATAGAAGCAACACATTACTCAGGAGGTGCAGGATCTGCGTGGGGGAAGTTCTGGGAGTTAAGACTTTTATAATTTGAAAAACTGCTTGTCGGCAACTGCTTTGCCCTTGAAATTCTAGCTCCCGGACATGAAGAAGTTCGATGGAACCGGGGATCCCACGGCTCACATGAATCAGTATGTCGCGGTAATGAAGCACACGATCCTGACTGAGGATCAAGTCCTGGGGCTGTTTAATACTTATCTGGAGGGGGCTGCCCTCATATGGTTCCATGCATTGCCGATGGTTACGAAGAGAGATTGGAAGGAGTTAGCGAAGTCATTCATCGCTCAGTATAGCTTCAACACCATGCTTGAGGTTACTCTGAAGGAGTTAGAGAGCACTAAGCAACAGACTGGGGAATCTTTTTTCGATTTTGTGAGGAGATGGAGGGCTAAGGCTGCAGTTATGAAGCAGAAGCCGCTTGAGCAGGATCAGATCCGAATGGTAATTGGCAACACATTGCCGTATATTAAGAGTGAGCTGCGGTATATGCCTTTTACCGATTTCAATCAGATGTATAGCTACGCCTTGACAGTTGAGGGGGACGGAGAGCCGAAGAAAGCTTATACCAAGTGGACAAAGTCTGGATATAGTGCCGGAGGGCCAAGCGCGAGTACAGAATCGGCCGCAGTGAAAGTACTTGATCTTAATGCTATCGAGAAGAGGCAATTCGCCAAGTTTGATCAGACCTACGCAAAAGTTTTCGAACGGTTGCAGAAAAAGGGGTTGTTGAAATCCCTCACTCATTATAACAAGGCGCCGCCTGCTCCGCAGATACAAGCTAGGGGATACTGCGAGTTCCACAGTAATTATGGGCACACTATTGAGAACTGTGAGAGGTTGAAGCACGAGATTCAGGATTTGATTGAGGAAAAGAAGATAGCTGATCCTTCGTCAGCGAACCCTTCCACTAGGCGTAATCCATTGCCTAACCATAGGGTAAGCATGATCGGATTTGGGCTGAAAGAAAGCATGGTTATGGAATCCTTCGGGGAAAACGAAGAGGAGTTGTTGGACTCCGATGAGAAGAGCAATGTGGGAAATGGTTTATATGTGTCCTTCCTTGGCAAAGAGCAGGAGAATGAACCGATGGGGGAAGAATTAGATGGCGGAGCGCCGTATGATGAAGATAGTGCCGAAGAGACCTGGGAAGGGTCGTCTCAAACTATTGTGCCAGAATTGAGTCTATTCAGCGGAGGAGAGAATCCCGATGTGCACTTGCGTGAGTATATGCATGATATGTTTGTTGAATCCTTTGGGGTGGACGAGATTGCTCAGTGGTTCCACCATTCATTAATTGGCGAGCCTTTGGGATGGTTCCACTCGTTGCCTGACTCCTGCAAGCATGATTAGGAACAGTTGTCCGATTTATTCCTAGAGAAGTACAAGAAAGCTAAAGATAAGACTGTGGAGTGTTTTGCGCTCCAAATTGGGCCTATTAAGCGTCTGTTGCCAGCTGTCAGTAAATACAACGGCAACAAAGATCCAATGGAGCACCTTCACTTCTACTTGTCAGCCATGGGGCCGTTGGGTTTTAAAGAAGAAGAGATCACCAGTCTGTTTTGCAATTCACTGATGGGGGAGCCGCTGATGTGGTATATGTCTCTCCCGATGCATATCAAGTGTGATTGGGCCACGATGACCAAGAGGTTCATTAAGGAATATACAGTATGGATGTTTGCGAAGCAAACACAGGACTCACCCTCTTATGAAACACCTGAGGCGGTGTTGGCAATGCCCAAGTATGGCGGATATCGGGATCCCGTTGAGCATGCAAGGCTGTTCCGCAACCATATGTATGACGCTGGGTTCCCTCAATGTGAATTACATGAACATTTCCCGGAAACTCTCATGGGAGAAGCCTTGTTGTGGCACCAAGGCCTATCAGAGGAAGAAATGGGTCATTGGATACCTCTTCGGGATGCGTTTGTGTCGAGGTATGAGATGTATGTTCCGTGGACGGGATCCCTGGACGATCTGGATAAGATCAGGCAATTCCTCGAGGAACCGTTTGTGGATTACGCTAAGAGGTGGAGGTACCACTACGAGCAGTGTCAAGAAACGATGAGTGATAAGGTGCAGCTCATGTGCATATAGAGAGGCACTATTCCGTTAGCGGCAAGAAGGATGAACCGAGTGTCCCTCAGGGACTATGATGATTTGATAGGCTGGGCTGTGTATGGATCAGCGGATCCCTTGTATTTGAATTCAAACGTTCCTCACGTAATGGATCTGATGGTTGTGGACATTTGGGAAAGTTCCTCGGATGAGGAGGATGCTGATCGGAGAATTCCTATCAATATTTGGGATGAATCTGATGATGAGCCGGAGATCGCCGTTATGACAAGATCAGGTCGGGTGGCCGAAGGTAAGGCACCCATGGTTGAGACAGAAATAGGGGAGGGATCGGCTCCCAAGCCAGATGACCAAGTCCTCGAGCAGTTGAAGAAAACACAAGCTAAGTCTATTGTGTGGGAGGTCTTGTGCCATTCTAAGTACCACCGCGAGAATTTGATGAAAGAGTTGCAGAATTTGGTCATCTCTACCGATACTGAGCCGACGGCACTAGTAGGGGAAATCATGGCCCGAAAGAGAACTGAAATCACCTTCACCGATGAAGATCTCCCAGAAGAGGGGAAGGCTCACAACAAGCCTTTATACATCCGAGCTGAAATTAATGGGAAGAAAACCAGCTGTGTAATGGTTGATGATGGATCGGCCATTAATGTTTGCCCGCTGAAACTCTTATCCAAATTGGGAGTAGAAAGAGGAGATCTGACTGCCTCGGAAACCGTGATCAGGGCTTATGATGATAGCCATAGGCACATCGAAGGAGTCTTTAAGGCCAAGCTGAAGGTAGGGCCGCATGAGGAAGAAACTGAGTTCACTGTGCTGGATATACCAGTGACCTTTGTTGTGTTGTTAGGACGCCCATGGTTCCATAAGCTAGGAGGTGTGCCCTCCACGCTCCACCAAATGATCAAATTCCCCTTCGGGGAGGAGATAGTGACGATCAAAGCTGAGAAATTGAGTTCAGTGGTGGCGTTGGGGATTGAGCCTCAGCTTTTCTTCGGATTCCAAGTTTCTGGGATATACGAGTCTAGCATGACCGCCGATGTGGTGAAGATGATGAAAGGGGGTTTCATCCCCGGTATGGGCTTGGGAGCACACCATCAAGGGTTGCCAGAATTTCCGGACTTCAAGAGTCAGAAAACCCGGAGGGGTTTGGGATATGAGCTGGGAGGTCCGTCCAACACAGGTGGTGAGGGACAGGTGGGCCTAAAAAAGTATTTTGTGAATGAAGGCCACGGGAAGGTTTATTTGGGGGCTCATGAGTCATGGACTAGCACCGAAGGAAAGATTCTGCCAGGTTTTGAGATCTTCAATGATGTTACCGACTGGGGCAAAGGAAAGGCAAGTTGTTTCGTCGAGGAGATCATGATGTTAGATCTAAATGCCGAGGAGCAGGTCATCACTATTGAGGCAACTGTGGGAGCGGTGGACGAGCCCAACACCTCCAAGGCTTATGAGAAACCCGAGAACCCCGATGATGAAAATTGTATCACTGCTTTATTTGAATCCGATGAAGTACTCGCCAACACTATCAATGAAATGAATTCTGATTTTGCTTACTTGCTTGATGTTGATTCTGATCATTCCATGCATTCTCATTCATATAACATGCCTACATTTGAAATCAATACAATAGAAATGTCAACTTTCAATCTTGGCACAGATGAAAATCCTAAACTTATACAAATTGCTCAAGAATTAACTACTGAAGAGAGGAAAGAATTTGAGAGAATAATTAAAAAATATGAAATAGTGTTTGCTTGGACATACGAAGACATGCCAGGAGTCGATCAATCAATCGTAACTCACCGTATTCCAACATACCCCGATGCTAAGCCCGTGAAACAGAAACTCCGACGCATGAGGCCGGAATGGGCGGATAAGATCAGAGAGGAAGTGAAGAAACAGTTAGAAGCAGGGTTCATCGAAGTAATTGACTATCCCCCTTGGGTCGCAAATGTAGTGCCAATCGAGAAGAAGGACGGTAAAGTGAGAATGTGCGTCGATTATAGAGATCTCAACAAGGCTTGCCCTAAAGATGAATTCGCATTGCCTCACATCGACGTATTAATCGACAGTGCAGCATCGAGCGTCTTGCACATGAATGTTAACGGCTTCATGGGCTACATGCAAGTTCAGATGGTAGAAAAGCACAAGGCAAAGACCTCGTTCACAACTGAGTGGGGAACGTACTGCTATTGGGTAATGCCGTTTGGTTTGAAAAATGCCGGGGCAACTTATCAACGAATGGTTACGGCACTGTTCCATGATATGATACACAAAGAGGTGGAAGTCTATGTGGACGACATGATGGTCAAGTCGGAGACGAGAGAGTGGCATTTCGCTGCACTTGAGAAGTTTTTGGCCCGAATCGCAGAATTCAAGCTAGGTTGAACCCGAAGAAGTGCTTCTTTGGCGTTTTATCGGGGAAGATCTTAGGCTATGTGATTGGTAACAAGGGGATTGAGGTGGATCCCGACAAAGTAAAGGCCATACAAGAAATGCCGGCGCCAAAGAATGAGAAAGAAGTGAGAGGATTCCTGGGGCAGGTTCAGTATATCAGTCGGTTCATAGCACGACTCACTGCGATCTGCGAGTCGATCTTTAAGCTGCTACGGAAAGATCAACCCACGGTTTGGAATGATAAGTGCCAGCAAGCATTGGAGTGTGTCCGGAACTATTTGTCTAATCCACCGGTTTTAAGACCGCCTAAACTTGGAAAACCGCTGCTCCTCTATGTAGCAATCGAGGAGCAATCTATTGGGGCAATGCTGGCCCAAGAAGGGGACACCGGTGTGGAGCACGCGGTGTATTATCTGAGTAAGAAGTTCCTGGAATACGAGCTTAAGTATAACATGATCGAAAAGACGTGCGTGGCAGTAGTATGGCTAACAAAGAAACTGCGGCACTATTTTCAATCTTACAAAGTGATCATTATTTCCCGGATGGATCCCGTGAAGTATCTGTACCGAACTTCGTCTCTAACAGGGAAGCTAGCCCGATGGTTGTTGCTCTTGTCCGAATTTGACATCGAATATGTAACAAAAAAGGTTATTAAGGGGAGAGCCGTAGCGGAATTTCTGGCCAATCAGCCACTAAGTGCGGAAGAGGAAGAGATAAACTATGATTTCCCCGATGAGCACTTGAACGCAATAGAAGTCATACCGTGGAAAATGTTCTTCGATGGAGCGGTTAACTCAAATGGAGCCGGGGTAGGAGTGCTACTTATCTCACCAGAAGGAGAAAGGATCCCAATGGCAAAGAAGCTATCCTTCCCTCTCACCAATAATATGGCCGAATATGAAGCGTGCATCTATGGGTTAGAGTCATTAGCAGCGCTGGGAGCATCATATGTTGAAATTTGGGGCGACTCAAAACTGATTATCGAACAAGCGCAGGGAAACTGGGAAGTAAGGGAAGAAAGGTTGCGTCCATACCTAGAACAGTTGGAGGGATTGGCACAGAGATTCAGCGAGTGTCATTTTTATCACATTCCTCGAGCACAGAACCAGGCAGCAGATGCTTTGGCCATTTTGGTGTTAGTATGGGATAACCCTCGGAACCTTGCCTCGAAGCCTTTGGTGCTGAGGAGGTCCCACAAACCGTGTTATGAAGACGTAATGCTATTGGGAGCGGATGAAAAGCCTTGGTATTTCGATATCGTAAACTTCATGAAAAGTGGGGCGTACCCGGCAGAATCAGAACTTAGGGATCAGGCTGTGATTAGAAGGTTAGCTCAGAAGTTCGTCATCCACAATGACTTGCTTTACAAAAGACATGCCGATGGATTACAACTGAGGTGCTTGGATGAGGGAGAAGCCCGTGAGGTAATGGAGTCAGTACACTCGGGAATTTGTGGAGCCTATATGGGAGGAGCAGTATTGGCAAAGAAAATCGTGAGGCAAGGCTTCTATTGGCTCACCATGGAAAGAGATTGTAACGAATATGCGAAGAAATGCCATGATTGTCAAATCCACGGAGATTATAATCACTTACCAGCTATGGAACTGCACGTGTTAGCACCCATTTGGCCGTTTGCGGCTTGGGGCATTGATATCATCGGGGAGGTGAGGCCTAATGCGTCAAACGGACACAAATTCAATGCAGTCGCCATTGATTACTTCACCAAGTGGGTAGAGGCAGAATCATTTAGCAAGTTGGGGTCTAAACAGATGAGGAAGTTCATTGAAAAGCACTTGATCACCAGGTTCGGAGTGCCTCATCACATGATCACGGATAATGGAGTCCAGTTTCAGGGAGAGGTGAGAAGTCTCTTCCAAGAGTACGGTATTGAGCATCATAGGTCTTCTCCGTATCGCCCACAAGCTAATGGTGCAGTAGAGGCGGCTAATAAGAACCTTAAAAGAATTCTTGTAAAGACGGTAGAATCACACCGGAATTGGCACGAACAGCTTCCGCTCGCTTTGTGGGCTTATCGCACGACAGTTAGAACGTCAACTGGGGCAACACCGTTCTCCTTGGTATATGGGGCCGAAGCCGTCCTCCCAATTGAGATTGAAAAGCGATCGTTAAGAATCGCAGTAGAAGCAGAGATTCCCGAGACGGAATGGGTGAAGAAGCGATATGAGCAGTTAGCATTGGTGGACGAGAAAAGGATGGAGGCCCTTTACCATGTGCAGTTATATCAGAGAAGGATGGCCCGAGCCTTCAACAAAAAGGTCAAGGCCAGCCCTATCAAAGAAGGGAACCTGGTGCTGAAACAGATCCGAATGACGCACACCGACCCTAGGGGCAAGTTCAGGCCAAACTGGGAAGGACCATTCCTCGTGAAGAAAATCCTAAGCAAAGGGGCGGTGAAGCTTACTACTATGGACGGCATGGAGTTCTCCAAACCTACCAATCTGGATAGGCTTAAGAAATACTTTTCGTAAAAAAAAAAAAGAAAAAAAAGAAAAAAAAAGAAATGAAAATTCCCGATAGGTTGAAAACCCGCAAAGGGCGACCTATGCAACAATAAGGGACATCCCAATGGGTGAAAACCCGAAAGGGCACTCATTTGAAAATTCCGGGATAGTAAAAGGAGAGATGAAAAATCGATGGGATCTGAAAACCAAAAAAAGGCGGGTCTTGGTAACGGTAGTTATATCTTGAGCAATTATGAAAATAATGTATAAGCGGCTAAGTATTTCTATTGTTTGTAAATAAATAAAGGCATGAATATATTTGAAGAGGATAATTGGAATCATTACAATCAACTGAATGCATTGTATTATGAATCATGAGTTATACATTTCCTACCTCTTTCACATAAAAAGTCTACGTCCTATCCACCCCTCTCCCTATATACAAACTATACATCGGGGTAATACTAATGAAGAAACTGCAAATAATGAGCCTAATGAGGAGGAAAATCCCAGAAGTCCTCAAAGTCCCTTAGATGAGAAGCCCGCTCCGCAGATAAGGCCTCCTCGGCAACCCGATGACCCTCCTCGGCGGCAAGGCGCCCCGCGGTGTCCACTCGCGTCCTCTCCTCTGCAGCAAGACGCCCCTCGGTCTCAACTCACACCCTCTCCGACCAATGAGCATCTCTCTCGCGATAGACATGCCCGACTCTAGCATCGGCATCCCGCTGCGACTCACTGAACCGCTGCTCATTTGCATGAAAATCGCTCTGCAAAAAAAAAAAAGGGAAAAAGAAAAAAAAGAAAAAAAAACATCAAAAACAGACAACAACAAAAGTCATGCATACATATGTGCATCACACGCATACATTTCACTACACTAAAACAGAATAAGAATACTCACCAGGTGGTCAGCACAGCGTAGAGTGAGCTGCTCTCTAAAATAACTGGACAATCCCATATAATCAGTACACGTCTCCCTCAAAGTATGGAGGGCATCAGGGGGATCGAATGACATCCTCGAGGTAAAAACCGAATGGGCTGTCTCGATGCCGGAGTAGGCCACGCCCGCCTCGCCGTAATGAACCGCCAGAAAATCTCTCCCTGGGATCGAGAAGGGGATTCCAAGGCGAAGCTGCTCTGGTCGGGCAACGCCCGAGGACTCGCCCGCATAATAGGAAGGCTCGCTCGCAGGCGTCCGGGCTCGAGCACCGTCAAAAAAGTCAGATGTCCGAGCGCTCCTCAAGGAACCCTCCTGCATGTAAAGACACAATAAACATCCCTAACCACCTCGTAAATAAAGAATAAAAAAGTCAAGCACTCACCGGGATCTCCTCACGACCAAAAACCGCAGCAACAGCCTCCGCTGAGAACACGTCCGCCCTGGGATCCACATCCATCGCAACCTCAGGGGGGTCTGCCGGAGTCAATAACGTCCATAAATAGCGGGCGCGACCCCCTGCATGGTCCCACACATCTCGAGGGGCAAATCGGCGAGTCAAATCGCGATGAATGTCTGACAAGAGCATGGTCCTCACCGCAAACATCGAGGCAGGAATCTCGCCAGGTGTCAAATGCGAGACGCTAATCCCGGTGATACCCCGGTCGCCCAAGTACCATGCCCGCACACAGGGACCTGTAAGTACGCACTGCTGCCCCTGGATGCGGGTAACGTAAGCGAAATCGGGACCAAAGTCGAGGTCGTCCCATCTAAATCGAATATGAAAAAAAAGAGAAAAGAGAAGAGTCAGGAGTGATCGAACGAAAATCAAGAATAGTTAGAAAGTATTCACCTGTCCTAAGGTCCGCGAGTCGATCCATGCTAAGAATCGCGCCACTGTCCGCCCCTCCTCGGCCTCCAACTCAAAATCACTCCACCGCGCCATAAGTGGAAGCCTAACCACACGCGACCGGCTCCTGCGGGTGCACGGAAGAATCCGCCTCTCGTAGGCCCAAACCTGCTCATAGAAACGGATGTCAAAAGCAGAAATCGCGAAAAGAATAAGGAGACAAGCCAAGGATAGACGACGTACCATGAGGGCAAAGGCATAACCACCGAAATCCTTGCGCTTCCTGGAAGTCAAATCCAAGAACTTGTACAGAAAAGCTAAGTCGGCTCCTGCCCAATCATAAGACGACACCGCATCCAAATCACGGAAAGCCTGGATAAGACCCGCATGTATCGTCCCGCTCTTAGTGCTGAAGATCGTCTCGCCCAAGGCATATAGAAGAAAGCTGCGAACGGCCTGATCCGTGTCGTCTCGGCCGTAGAAGTCCATGTGACTCAGTAATCCGTAGGTAGTAATAAACTTCACCGGGGTGGACTTGACACCCGTATAGACTCCTGGTCCAATCAGAGCAGCTAACTCGGCACGGTCAACCCGGGGACGCACCATGTCAAAGAAGAGGGGAACCGGGATACCGCTACCCCACAATCCGGTCAGCAAGGAGAAGTCGCGGGGTGAGATCGTCATCTCCCCGAATGAGAAGTGGAAAGTATGGGTCGATTCTACCCATATCTCACATAAGGCACGAAGGCCAAACCGGTCGCATACCCCGTTGGCGCGAGGCAGCGCCAGGATAAAAGGCTCGAAGCCCAACTCTCGTACCCAGGCTTTGGCCGCCGGGCTAAGCAAGGCATGCCAAGCATGGATATCCTCTGTGGTCCCGAAAATGCCAATAATCTGGAAGGAATGAAACGGGTAAGTTTAAATCTCGCTTCTAGGATCACGTCTAATAAAGGTTTGTTAACCTAGTTATTCTTTCGGTTATGTTTAAATCTAACCTAGAGCTCTCTGTCAGTTAGGACCGTCACGTTGTGAGATTTCGTTCTTAGGGTCATTTGTATAAGATTTGATTAATTCATTATTCTTTGGTGTTCCACTCTCCCGCGTGTTTGCAAGGAGATTAATCCAATTTTAACGTAGGTTAAAAGCATTTGATTTAGTCGTTTATGTTTTTTACTATTCACGTGCACTATTCACGTTTTTACTATTCATGTGCACTATTTACGTTTTTACGGTTGGCATGCATCATTCATGTTTTTACTATTCATGTGCACTATTCACGTTTTTACTATTCACATGCACTATTCACGTTTTACTATTCACGTTCGTACTTTGCGGTTAGCATGCATTATTCAATGTTTTTACTATTCACGAGCACTATTCACGTTTTTGCGGTTAACATGCATCATTCATGTTTTTACTATTCAGGTGCACTATTCACGTTTTCACTATTCACGTGCACTATTCATGTGTTATTCACGTTTTTACTGTTGGCATGCATTGTTCGTATTTTTACTATCCACATGCATATAGGTCAAATTCTTTCAAAAATAAATAAATCATTGCTTACGTGCATAGAAATTCGCGTTTTCTAACTAAAGGTCTTCTAAACGGCTTAGAGGTTAGCATGCAAATGATGTTCAAAGTAGGGCTACTAAAGCCTAGAAGTTTACTCAAAAGATAAAAGAGTAGAGGGGTACCTACCTGATTAATGTTGGTCCGGATCAGATGAGAATCAGGATCCTGAAAGGGAGCCACTCCCGTCAAGTTCGCAAAACCCACTTCCATGCCCTTCGTGCCATCGTATCTATCCGAACCCATCACAAGAATGCTCAAAAGGTTAGAGCTAGAGAGAGAAAGAAGAGAGAGAAGGTGTGGGGTTGAAATGAAACCCCACCACCTTATATAGAAGAAGGGAATGGCATTCCCGTAAATAGCGAAAAAGGTACGACGTGACATAAAGGTAAAAAGTAAATAATTAATTACCAAGTGCACAGACCTCCGATTTGCAATCCGTTTCAGCCTGCGTTTCTGCCAAGCAGTGGCCAATACCACAAAGATATGACTCTAGACAACAGTCAAAAGTTTATAGAATAGTGGCGCCAGTCAAAATACAGACAACAGTCAACAGAAAAATAATTCTTAGTCTGAAGTGTTCCAGACGAAAAGATAAGGACGTTCCTATCAAACAACTCAAATACCCGAGATGATAGCTCCAGTGAAAATACAGACGACAGTATCTTAGAATTCAGAATTGTTAGAAAGAACCTTTTTGCTTTTGAGCCATCTTACCTACGGTCCACGACCGGGGTTGCTTTTGAGCCGTCTTACCTACGGTCCACGACCGAGGTTGCTTTTGAGCCATCTTACCTACGGTCCACGACCGAGATTGCTTTTGAGCCATCTTACCTACGGTCCACGACTGAGGTTGCTTTCGAGCCATCTTACCTACGGTCCACGACCGAGGTTGCTTTTGAGCCATCTTACCTACGGTCCACGACTGAGGTTGCTTTTGAGCCATCTTACCTTCGATCCACGATCAAGGTTGCTTTTGAGCCATCTTACCTACGGTCCACGACCGAGGTTGCTTTTGAGCCATCTTACCTACGGTCCACGACCGAGGTTGCTTTTGAGCCATCTTACCTACGATCCACGATCGAGGTAGCTTTTGAGCCATCTTACCTATGGTCCACGACCGAGGTAGCTTTTGAGCCATCCTACCTACGGTCCACGACCGAGGTTGCTTTTGAGCCTTCTTACCTTTGGTCCACGACCGAGGTTGCTTTTGAGCCATTTTTACCCGCGATCGATTTACAGACTAGGGTCGCTAGAAAGAGCTGTTTACCCGCGGTCGATTTAGGCTAGGATCCTTAAGAAAAACGTCCACCGGCAGCCGATTCGAAGGCAAAGACGGAGAGGATCGAAGACGAAGCTGGAGCACGCAGCGCAGAGATCAGGTATTCTTCCTCCTACTCTATATGTGTCTTTTACTTTAATATATTTCCATTGCATGTGCCGTGTTAGCAAAAAACGTTTTCAAAACACACACATCACTGTCAAAATAGAAAAGTAGGGGCAACTGTAGACACCGAGTCGGAGGACCTGTGAAGAAAACCTGTAACAAGACAGTTGAAGCGGTTGGTTCTGGGAGTTTTAAAGCAAAAAAATATAATAAAAAACGAGAGGTCAGTAAGAGTTGCGGTCGTCGAGTGGACGGCTCGCGAGTGCTCAGCGACGTGGTGCGAGCGCCTAGCGGCAGTCGGCGCGCGCTCGACGACAGTTGGACGCGTGTCCAACAGCGTGGGGGCGTTCGCCCAACTGGTTTTGGGCGTAGGCCCAAAACATTTTGGGCGTAGCCCGACGCCCGTCGGACTACGCCCAAATTTTTTTGGGATCCATGCCTATAAAAGGCACGGATCCCCATGCATTAAGAAGAGGATTTTTGGAGAGCTTCTCACTCTAAAACATTTTTTAGAGAGAGAAAGTTATTTTTTGGGAAAAAACATTTTTTTTTCTAAAAATTCCGAATTTCCTAAAAGTTAAAATTTTACCGAAAATACAAAAAACACCGGAAAATCACGATTCGTGGAATCAACCGACTTCAACTGTCAATACCGAACTTGAGGTATTATCTGAGGACTAGACTCGTGTTATTTATTTTAATTATTTTATTTATTTATTTTTATTTTTAATCTTTATTTTTATTTATTTATTTATCATGTTTATTTATTCTCCCGTATTTATTTAATTCTCGTCCCGTATTAAATAAATGTTCGTTTTGGTTTTGAAATAAAAACCTCGTTTTAATATCCCAATACGAACCGTGATCCGATTCAAAGGTAGTTCGGGATTAAAAAACGTTGTAATTATAAGTTTTTTGAAAATATTTCTAAATAACGTTTTGAAATAAAACATCGTTTTAGGAATCTCCGTTATAGACTATGATCCAATTTTGGTAGTTCGAGGACCCAAAACGATAGAATAGATCTAATCTAAAGCTTTTGAATAAATCTGGAAACTGTTGTAATTAGGCCCTGTTCTTTATCACTTAATTTCAGTAACAATCAGTTCAGTTCAGTTCAATTCAGTTCAGTTCAGTTCAGTCCAGTTCAGTTCAATTCAGTTCAGTTCAGTTCAGTTCAGTTCAATTCAATTCAGTTCAGTTCAGTTCAGTTTAGTATTCAGTTTCAGCATCCAGTTTCAGCATTCAGTTTCAGCATTCAGTAATTTATCATTATTTATTATATTATTATTATTATTATTATTTATCTATAATTTATCATTATTTATTATTATATTATTATTATTATTATTATTTATACTTTATCATTATCTATAAATTAGATAAAAGTCAAGAAATGATAGTTTATTAAAGTATATATCGTTTAATAAAAAAAATTAAAACTAAAGTATGCATCCATATTTAAAAATTAGGAATTGCATCCATATTATGAATTATTTCTAAAATTTACCGAATTTATCAATGTTAGGAATAAAATTGCACTATTTTAGACGTTAGGGGTAAAATTACTCCTGACCCAAAACGTTATGTTTGCACTTTAACCCTTAATTAGAATAAAAAGTTAAGAGTTTATATTCATATGAAAATTTGTATTTAATTTCACAGGCTTTAAATTATATGTAAATTTGTGTTTGTATGTAATTTGTATTTTTAATTTAAATTAGACTCATTTTTATTTAATTTTATAGGCTTTTATCGAGTTAAGATTTTATCAAACCGAGCTTTTATTTGATATTCAATTTAGTTTTATCTTTAATAATATATTTATTTATTATTGATATTATTAAATTTATTAGAACCATTATTATTATTATTATTATTATAAGTTTATTAATGTCCAATATTATCATTAAAATTATTTTAAAGTCTAATATCATCATTATTGTTAAGTTCGGTATAATTCAGTTAAATTCAGTAGCATTCAGTTAAATTCAGTTCAGTTCAGTTCAGTTCAGTTCAGTATTCAGTAGCATTCAGTTCAGTTCAGTTCAGTTCAGTTCAATTCAATTCAGTTCAGTTCAGTTTTTTTCAGCGATAAAGAACAGAGCCTTAGTATTATCTCTATTTTCACTTATATATATGTACTATTATTTTTTCTTACCATATATTTAACCTACATATATTATTACTATTTTTACCATTCTTGTATATATATATAAATATGTATATTTATTCTCCTTTTAGGTTTTCTATATGTATATATTCTATAAATATATTTGGGTTGAGGCCCTGTTCTTTATCACTTAATTTCAGTAACAATCAGTTCAGTTCAGTTCAGTTCAATTCAGTTCAGTTCAGTTCAGTTCAATTCAATTCAGTTCAGTTCAGTTCAGCATTCAGTTTCAGTATTCAGTAATTTATCATTATTTATTATATTATAATTATTTATATATAATTTATTATAATTATTATTATTATTTATCTATAATTTATTATTATTTATTATTATTATTATTTATAGTTTATCATTATCTATAAATTAGATAAAAGTCAAAAAATAATAGTTTATTAAAGTATATATGATTAATAAAAAAAATAAAACTAAAGTATGCATCCATATTTAAAAATTAGGAATTGCATCCATATTATGAATTATTTCTCAAATTTATCCAATTTATCAATGTTAGGGATAAAATTCCACCATTTTAGACGTTAGAGGTAAAATTACTTCTGACCCAAAACGTTATTTTTGCACTTTAACCCTTAATTAAAATAAAGAGTTAAGAGTTTGTATTCATATGAAGATTTATATTTAATTTCATAGGCTTTAAATTATATATAAATTTGTGTTTGTATGTAATTTGTATTTTTAATTTAAATTAGACTTATTTTTATTTAATTTCATAGGCTTTTATCGAGCCAAGATTTATCATCTCGGGCTTTTATTTGATATTCAATTTAGTTTTATCTTTAATAATATATTTATTTATTATTGATATTATTAAATTTATTAGAACCATTATTATTATTATAAGTTCATTAATGTCCAATATTATCATGAAAATTATTTTAAAGTCTAATATCATCATTATTGTTAAGTTCGGTTAAGTTCGGTAGCATTCAGTTAAGTTCAATAGCATTCAGTTAAGTTCAGTATTCAGTAGTATTCAGTTAAATTCAGTTTAGTATTCAGTAGTATTCAGTTCAGTTCAGTTCAATTCAGTTCAGTTCAGTTCAGTTCAATTCAGTTCAGTTCAGTTCAGTTTTTTTCAGCGATAAAGAACAGAGCCTGATTTAGACTAAATTTCTTAATTGTTGTGATTAGAGGTTAATTGAGTGAAAAAAGGGAAAACAAACCACAAAAAGAGAGTTTAATTTGCTTATTTAAACTAAAAGTTTTTCTAGATATTCCTAAAGAGTAAATAAAAGGCTTTTTCTATCATTTAAAACCACTTCCTAAACATCACGTTTTAAAACCTTAATTCGTTCCAACGACGGATTAAGCGAACCTTGTAATTAAAATCGTTTCTTTTCATTGTAAATAATGAAGTTTTGAATCGTTTTCCTAACTAAACAGTTTTGTACAAAATGAATGGACTTGTATGCTTAATCACGTTTTTGGTTAAAACTTCTTGTTCAAACGTTTTCAAACGCACGAGTCGTTCCAACGGCGATTCGAGTCGATGTCATGTAAATTAACGGGGTTTTGAAACGTACCTAAATCGTTCCAACGGCAATTAAGGTACGAACCATGTAAATAAACTCGTTTTTCGGGGAGTGAGATTAGCTTAGAGTTAGTGTATAGTCTAAAGCATAAAATCACACTGTGAATAAATCAATTCTCTCTTCTCCCCCTCTCTCTCCTGTATACTTTAAATTTATGCAAAATGGGTGATTATTTACTAAAATGGCTTTCAATAACATGCTCAAAACGGTTTTCAAAGCGAGAAAGAAAAGGTTTCAAATGAATTTTAAACTTAAAGAAATATGCGATTAGTCCGTTATCGCCTAACACGCTGAGTAGGAGGCCGGTGGTTCATAACCGGGCGATGTCGGGGTGCCTAGTAGCCTTTCTCCGGAAAGGAGCTAGCCTTCTCGGCTCGTACCTAAGTTTCCCGAACCCTCACCGGTCTCCCGCAAGGGATCAGTGTTCATTTTCCCATTCGTGGGTGGCGACTCTTCCATACTCTGAGCTCCGGTCCTGCCGAGCAGCTTGATTCCACGATTGGTTGCTTTTGGCGCCAATCACCGCTTATGTCGCCATGAGGTGTCCACCCCCTGGTCCGCCCGGGCGAGGCCGTTCGGCACCTTGTCTAACAGCAGGGAAAAATTTCCAGTGGACAACGGAATGTGAAAAAGCTTTTGGAGAATTAAAGGATTACTTGAAGAAAATACCACTTTTGACTAGGCCAGAACCAGGTGAGATATTGTTTGTATATTTGGGAGTAAGCAATGTGGCCTTGAGTGCAGTTCTGTTGAAAAGAGAAGGAAAAATTGACAAGCCAATCTACTACGTCAGTAAAGTACTTCAAGGAGCAGAACCTCGATACCCTTTTGCAGAAAGAGTTGCACTTGCACTAGTGATGGCCTCCAGGAAGTTAAGACCTTATTTTCAGGCTCACTCCATAGTGGTATTAACTGATCAACCTCTAAGGCAAATATTGCAGAAACCTGAATGTTCTGGACGTCTTACCAAATGGGCGATTGAGTTAGGAGAATACGACATCAACTTTGAGCCTAGACAAGCGATCAAGGGACAAGTCTTAGTCGATTTCATTGTGGAATGCACTAGAGAGAGAATAGTGGCAAGAAAAAATAAGCACGCATGGAAATTATTCATTGATGGAGCATCAAGTTTAACAGGGAGTGGAGCCGGAATAGTATTGATATCTTCCGAGCAAGAAACAATCGAATACTCCTTGCGTTTTGCTTTTCCAAGTTCAAATAATATTGCAGAGTACGAAGCCCTTATAGGAGGAATGAAACTTGCCAAAGAATTACAAGTTCAAAAGATAACAGCTTATAGTGACTCACAGTTGGTGGTTCAACAATTCAATGGAGAGTATGAGGCGAAGGAACCTATCATGATTAAATATCTACGAAAGGTCAAATCTTTATCTCGAGAGTTTGAAGATTTCCAATTGCTACAAATCAATAGGTCTTCTAATAGCCATGCAGACGCTTTATCAAAGCTTGCATCATCAATGGAAACAAAAGGAAGAATGGTGCATTTGGAGGAACTTAAAAGGCCGAGCATAGAGGAGAAAATTGTAGCATGTATTGAAGAAATACAAGATTGGAGAACACCATTTGTAAAATTCTTGAAGACGGGGGAGCTTCCCGCTGAAGCTACGGAAATAAAAAAACTGAAGATAAGAGCAGCACGTTTCACTTTGATAAATGATGTCCTATACAAGAAGGGTTTCTCAATGCCACTTTTGAAATGTTTGGGTCCACAAAAGGCGGATTACGCTCTAGCTGAAATACATGAGGGGATATGTGGGCAACATTTGGGAGCAAGAGCTTTAGCAAGTAAAGTGTTGCGTAATGGATTCTTCTGGCCTACCTTGAGGGATGACGCTTTAAAGAAGGTTAAAGCGTGTGATAAATGCCAAAGATTTGCAACCATTCAAAGTGCTCCAGTCTCACTTTTGAGAACCTCAATCGAACCAACTCCATTTGCAAAATGGGGATTAGATTTATTAGGACCTTTTCCCCAAGCAACCGGAGGAAGGAAATTCCTGATAGTAGCAACAGATTATTTCACAAAATGGATAGAAGCAGAACCCTTAGCTACTATTACTGCGAAGAAGATAGAAAACGTGGTATGGAAAGATATCATATGCAGATTTGGGCTACCAAAGGTGATAATTACCGATAGAGGGAAGCAGTTTGATTGTAATTCATTCAAAGGTTTTTGTGAAAGGCTTCATATCCAGCTCAGTTTTGCTTCAGTAGCATACCCACAAGCCAATGGGCAAGTAGAAAGAAGCAATCGAACAATCCTAGAGGGTTTAAAAATGCGCCTGGATAAGGCAAAAGGAGCATGGGCGGATGAACTTCCATTAATCCTCTGGGCCTATAGAACAACCAAAAGAGTCCCAACTGGAGAAACTCCATTCAGTCTAGCTAACGGAATGGAAGCTTTGATCCCTGTTGAGATTGGAGCAATTTCTCCAAGAATGGTTGATTTTGACGAGGAATCGGATTCTGATGCACTACAGGATAACTTGGATTTGTTAGATGAGCATAGAGATCAAGCGTGCATACGGTTAGCAGCATACCAACAAAGAGTCTCTCGTTACTACAACTCAAGGGTGAAGCAAAGAGTGTTAGTAGAAGGAGATCTGGTTCTGAGAAAGACAGTCATAACCAATGCACATTTGGAAGAAGGGAAGCTTCGTCCAAATTGGGAAGGACCGTATCGGGTAAGAAGGATAATTGGACCTGGAACTTGCTTACTCGAAACGATGGAAGGAAAAAAGATTCATAAGACGTGGAATGCAAATCACTTGAAGCTCTATCTCCAGAGCAATTGTATTAACACTTATTATGAATAAAGATACTTAGGCCGTAATTATGGTCTCGTGGTTTTTCCCCACATTGGGGTTTCCACGTAAATATTGTGTGTTTATCTTTATCATTTGTTTATCAGCTTATTTTATTCATGCTTTCCATTTATTATATAACGCTGAAGGAAAGCTAATAAATCTTTAAAGATTATCATTCTATGCTAATAAGCTTTAACATATTTTCCAAATGTGTTAAGGAAATGGTAAAATAAAAGCTGGTAAAATAAAAGCCCATCTTCTACGAGGGAAGATACGCTCTTTACCATGATGCACAAAATTGTGTTCCATTAAAGCTGTTAAGACACATGGTATAGATAGCTCTTTACCATGATGCACGCAGTTGTGTTCCATTAAAACTGTTAAGACATATGGCATGGAGAAAATACAACTTCTATGGGGGAAGACATGTTTTTTGCCATAATGCAAGCAGTATAAATAAGTTCATCAAAATCACATTTAATTCGGATTGAATTCCAAGTGATTGGGGAGCAGGAAAGATTAAATAAATATAACTCAAAAAGGTTTCCAAAACAAAAGGAAATGATAAAGTTTTCCAATAAAATGAAAATGTATCTCTAAGAAGCAGGGGTGGCAGAGGCATCATCATCATCATCAAGATCCTCATCAACTCCATGATCTTCATCCAGGTTTTGCAAAACAGCTATTTTTTCATCTCCGGTAATCCCATTCTTCCCATGAAATGTCCAAGGCCCGCTAAGATTCTCCAAATCATCATAGAAACCTTTATTAAAAGAGGCGGTGACATCCTCTTCGTCAGGGTCGAAACTTTGCCATGGACGGGAGTCAGAAACTGACGCAGTTTTTGAGAACACTAACTCGGGATACGCTCGACCATGTTCTTCCTCAAGAATTTGGCGAGCTAGATAGAAACCTGTCTTGCTAAGTGAGACCCCTACGGCACATTTCCTTTGGTAACAATCAAAAGATTCTCTGTATGATTGAACGCTGGTAGGGTGCACCGATTTAAGTTCTCCTTTCAGCTTTTGAACCATCTCACGCTCAACGTTTAACTCGCTTTGGAGTAAAGTAACATCGTTAAGAAGCTTACAAGTCTTCTATCCCAACTTCTTATTATCATCAACCATGGCTGAATATTTAGAAGCATCCTCTTTAAAATGGTCACACTCAGACTGCAGCTTTTTGTTATAATCTCGAAGATCTCTAATGGTTTGCTCCATTTTCTCTTGATGTGTATGATAACTCTCTAGCTTTTGGTTCTGCTCTTGAAGATCTTTGATAGTCTGATCCATTTTCTCATTATGAGCAAGACAATCGTCGAGTTTTTTCTTCCATGATCTTGCAAACCCAAAAGCAAGAGAAGCACGCTGAGCTCCCTGTAACAATAAGAAGAGGTAAAGAGACATGATTTTTTATATATAAAAGAAAACACTATATATATAAGCCTATCACCTCACCGATCCGGCGCTCGGCTAAATCCATGTTTTGTTGGATATCTTTAAAATATATTTCTTCATCTCGAGGAAGAATGGAAGAATACATTAATCTTGAAGCTACCCCAGGAAGAAAAACAAAATCTGTATCAAGCAACCCAGGATACACTCTAAAATCATCACCGTTTAAATGCCGATACATGGTAGGTTCATCCCTATATAGCTTCCAGAATGATTTAGGTCTATCCAGCAAAGGAAAAGATGGACGAATGTTATTTAAGGACTCTGATCAAAGTGTCCTCCTTGAAATGCATGGGGTCTTAGGGTGTGAAAAATCTGAGCCACCCTTGTCAGCATGGAAGGTGTTTGCGTGTAAATTGGGAATATCTTTCTCAACCCCACTCTCAAAAGCAACTTGGGGATCTTCCATCTTTGATGAGACGGCTTTAGCTTCCTTACAAGGATCTGTATCGGCAGATGCATCAATAGGTTTAACCTTTTTAGAGGTTAAGGTATCATCTCTAGAATTTACTGAATCATGAACATTTTCTCTGCTACGTTTCTGGTTGCCCGTCTTCAAAGCGATGAGAGCAAATTTTCCAGGCGTGGAAGTCATACCTGTAAAAAATAAGAGAAGCATTAAAGTTAACAAAGCTACTTTATTTTTAGAAATATAATTTGCTATATCAACTTAAGTCATTCACCAAGCTCAGATATGGTGTGTGTAGAAATTTTCGACATTTCGGACATTGAAGAAACACTAAATTTCTCGACCAAGGGTGGATCATCTACGGAGTCGGAGGCAGATCCCATATTTATAAATTTAGGAGCCATATTTATCTCTTCCGATGAAGAATTAAAACTCAAAGTCTTGCCATTTTTCACATGTATCAAAGATGTAATTCCCCAACCAGTCGTGATACGGCGGAAAGCATTTAAAGCGTGGCTGAGAGGACTTTTCGCATATTGAAGAACAGGAATCTCGAAAGAATATCTCTCTAAAAGCTTGGGATGCGATGGCCGTGAGACACCTCTTCTAATCCAACACCAACTCCATGGAAGAGGAATATTCCATGCCATTTTAGGAGGAAACACGAGGATCCATCTATCTTCATATCGTTCGATAGGAGGAAGATCGTCAATAAATAATCCATCATTGCACATATCAGTCCTCTGAAGAGAAAATCGCCCGGATTTGTCTTTTAGAGGTCCAAGAATGTAAAAAAGATGAAAAAGGTTGACGGCTGGAACTACTCCTTTTTTATTACAAAGAGCATAAAACGCTACAAGCAATCTCCATCCTTGAGGATGAAGTTGAGACGGAGACAATTTGTTGCTTTTCAAAAACTCCATGAAAAAAGAAGGTAAAGGAAAACGAACTCCCATCTCTAGTAGAGCCTCATGTATGGCGAATGATTCTGAAGGAACACAGGCAAAGGAGGTCTTCGGGTCTGGAGGGAGGCGGCCCTCCCAACCAGACGGAAATGAGAATTTTGTCTTGAAAGTATGAACATCATCTTTTGATAGGCGAGTAGGAACACACAAAGCTAAAACTTCCAAGGAATGAGGCCCCAATGCTTCGGATATGTGTTTTGATGTTTGCTTGGTACGAACCATGATAGTGAAACAAGCCAACTGCGAAAGAAACAGCTAAAAAACGATTAAAAACAAAGGCGATTAGCATCAGACAAACAGGTTTTTACGCCATTCCGAGGGCAAAATCGAACCAACAACACAATTAATACTGAATTACAATTACTTAGAAATTTCCAAATTTAACGAAACATCCGAAACTCATCAATTGCGTAAATAGATCTTGTAAAAATTACAAAAGCCCAACTGCATCAGTTGCGTAAATAGATCTTGACTCATTATCAATGCTAAAATATTATCTTCCCTTGTATGAGTATTACTATCATCATTTTAATCTCGTATTGATACAAAATACATTATTGATTTAGCAAATACAACTCTTGCTTGCATTTAATTAGAGTATGCGTGGGTCAACCCAAATATTTCCTTATTATTCTAACAACCTAATATTAATAACAATTAGGTATAGGTATACCAGTTCCAGGAATACAAATAGGAAGAACAACATCCAGACTCATTCAATTCTACATTACAGTTATACAACATCTCTACCAAAGAAGGTAACATATATCTACCCACTAATATATTAACGACGCAAAAGATAAATTAGAAGATGGAGATTGAAGAGAGTATAATCGGAAATCTCAGTGAGAGTTTGTAGAGATTTTCACAGAACATAGAAGATTCGAAGAAGATGTTTGTTGGAATGGGATTAGGGTTTCTCATAATCGGATATAAAATAGTGTTCAGATAAACCACCCTACAAATACAAAATTTCAGAATCAAGGGTAAGGATGAAGAAATTCCACAAATATACCAAGATTAGATACGAAGGAGAGAAAATCGGTATGTTTGAAGAAGCTTGGCAAAATCGGTGCACGTGAGGAAGAGAGCCGACGCGGGTCGGAAGGGTGCAGAAAAGTTGTGTCGTTGAGGTAAAAGATAAATCCTGTAACATCCTTAAATACCAGAGTTATCCCATGAAATCCTAAATGGAAGAGGATTCTAATATTATTTATTATTCTATTTTATCTCATAAAATCCTAAACAGAATAGGATTTCGATTCCTACTAATATTCTAGATTATCCCATGAAATCCTAAATGGAATAGGATTCTAATATTATTTATTATTCTATTTTATCTCATAAAATCCTAAACAGAATAGGATTTCGATTCCTACTAATATTCCAGATTATCCCATGAAATCCTAAATGGAAGAGGATTTTAATATTTGTTATAATTCTAATTTATCTCATAGGATAGGGTTCTGAACCTATCATTATTTTAATTCAACGGGAGGAACCCGATTTTTTTTTTCAACGGGAGGAACCCGATTTTTTTTCATTATTCTAAAAAACTTATTCCATTTTACTTCCCATGCAAAATTGATAATCCTGACAGAAGAATTTATGCAACCATTTTTTAAAAATCATTTTTCAGGTGGTTAAGAAAATCTCTTTCTCACTCTTATTTTTGAAAATAATCCAAAAATAACAGTGGGGAGAAATTGATATAACCATAGCACACGTAACCCCTTATCTATGTAAATAACCGTATCCACGTTCAGTACGGTAACTTCCTCCCTTATTCCTATAAATAGGTTTAAGTTCGAAGGAGAAAGGGTTGGTTCTTGGAGAAAGGAAATAATATTATATTTGATAATATCTTACTTAAGCATCGGAGCGTTTGTGGGAAGACCGCTTCCCACACTGTAACAGGTTCAATCCTCAAGGAAGATCAACCTTCGCTAGGGACGTTCAACCTTCATCCGAGTACGTTCAACCTTCATCCGAAGACGTTCAACCTTCATCAAGGGACGTTCAACCTTCATCCAGGAGGTTCGATCCTCAGGGAACGCCGGCTGTCATTATCCTGATTGGAAGGACCGCCTTCCTTCAGAGGTTCAACGATTGATCTCCCGTCTTACAAATTTATTGTTTAGTTCAGGCTACAACAGTCTTTTTTAGAAAAAAAAAAAACATTTCATAATACTTTTGATTCAATCCGTATTTATTAATTGATTTTGATAATAAAAAAGTTGTCTTTTATTTTAAAAGTAAATAAAAGTTTATTAGTCAGTAACAAAATATTTAGTTAATATTAATTATAATTTTTAATTTTTGTATATTTTTGAAATATCTATATAAGATGAATGGAGTATTAGATATTAGATTTGATGATATGGAATGGAATAATGTTTTAAAACATGACATATTTGGTAAATTTCCCAAAATTAAAATGAAATGATATTTATCTATATAGGGTGTAGCTAGCTTGAGGGTGAGGGTTTTTATTTATTAGGTAAGGAAACCATGCCAACAACATCACATGTGGGTGACAATGAGAGAAAACATGAGTTTATATTTATATTTATTTATTTATTTATTGTGCTTCTCTCTTATTTATCAAATCCATTTCCACAGAATAATATATATATATATATATATATATATATATATATATATATATATATATATATCATTCATTAGAGTGATTTTAATTTATTGGGTATTTAATTTCTTAGTGGAACAAACTTCTATATAAATATATTTTTAACTTGAAGTCCAATTTAATTATTTTTCATGTATGAAATATATTTTTAATGTAAAAAATAATTACTAGTTATCGTGAAGAGAAAAAAATTCATGATCGGAGGTCTAGATGGCTTCATGGAAGATCTCGTTAAGAGAGACTTCTCAATACTTTTTTTTATATATAGAAAATCCACTTAATATTAAGATAACAGTAGGCTTACATCATTTAATATAGCATTAGTGATACAAATAAAGGTTAGTGAGGTTGCGGCGAAGGACTCTCCTACGCTCATATCAATTCTATATTAAAAGAGAGTAATAACACAAAAGTATCGAAAAAAAAAGTAAAATTTGTATATAAACTGGAGGTACATTTTCGAGGGAGTGAAACCTTTTACATAGAAGTTAGGTCTTATTCTAAATAGAAATAAATTAATTCTTATTTATTTGGAAAAGAATCCTAAGAAATGCACACTGTAAAAATAAGAGAAAAACGCACCTGCGAAAGACTCCTAATTAGGAAGAATCACGTCTTCTATGGACAAGTCTGAACATCAGGAGAATCTGGTTAGTTATTACTTAAGCCAAATCTACATGTCTAATTTTAAATCCAAAAATGTTTCATTCTGTTATCACAACTCCCTTACAAGCCTAGTTTGGTCTTTTAAGGCTAATAGAGATCCTTACGCTTTTCAAGAAATATAACTTTGAGAATATTCTGCAGTCTCTCAAGTCATGTTACGTGTGCTTCTTAGTTTGCAGGAATGTGCATCAATCATGACATTATGTCGAATATTATACATGATTTGATCTTTCAGGGTTCTTAAAATAGTTATTTACTCTTTTCATGTAGAACATGTAGATCAATGCTTATTTTTGTAAGGATCTAATCTTTGCAGCTCATAGAAAAGAGTTGTCAAACTTGTTTTGGGATTTTCTAACTCAATTTACATGTTTTGGGTGCTTTTTTTAAGCTAAATCTATGTTTTTTTATGAGTTTTAAGTTTATTACATTATTTTTATTCAAAAATAGTTTCTGTAATTATACGTGATTCTATACTATATTTTTGTGGGGTTTCAGGTTAAACATGGAGGTTTGGTCTTCCATCTCAAAATTCAGGACGAAAGACGTACATCGTCTTTTGGTGGGAGAACGTCTTCCTAGGCAAGGAAGTTGGTTATGACTACATTTTGCTCTTGCACATTTTGTCTTGTGGCCAAACGTATATTACCGCCAGATGCTCGTCCACTATTTTGCTAACATTTATTTTCTTATATTTCTTACTGTGAATAACGTAACCCCTTCCCCCATTTAGAAATGCAATAGTTAAGTAGGTTTTATTGCTTTATTATGAACTGTTGAATGGTTTGGATGTATTATATACATGACACCTGAAATAAAGAAAAAACTAAAATGGGACAATAAGAAGATGAACGAGAGAAATATATCCAAATGATTCATTTCAGAAATTCTCAGTAAACAAAAGACAAAAGAAGAGCAAACTAATATAAAGGTGAGGCACACACTACGACTCTACGAGCTACCAAAAGTAAAGAAACAACTTACAATAAAAGAAACAACAAAGTGGTGAGGTGGTTGCAAGCCATTGGTTGATCTTTGTCACAATGATTGCAGCGTGATCAATGATGTGATGTGATGAAGGAAACGATTGAGTGAAACGAGGTGTAGGGTGATGTAAGGTGTGCACCTTTGGAAAACAAAATCAAATTTGGAAGATCATTGTGTTTGAAAGTTTCATTGTGATTTCATTATACCAATTTTGTCACGACCCATCCCATGGACCGTGACCAGCGGTAGGGAACAGGTAAGCTCAAGCTACCGGAACCCGTAGCAAGTCTTAATATAATATACGATCAACCTTACCAATAGTCTTAACATAATTTAATATTAAATCTTTCAATAAAAGCACATAATATAACCCTCAAACTGGTACTGTGGTCTAGAATATGAATTTTTAACATAATTCTTAAATAGTCATACATAGTAAGATAGATGTGCTGCCCGAAGAAGGATTGTGGGCTGCAACAGACTTCTAGTCACCTGAAAAATTAAAGGAGTCAAACCTCCTATAGTGAATTAATTATATGCAATGCATGAGTAATCTAGCATCCATGCACAACAATATATGTCTGAAATACAAATTAATTAAGCGCATCATATATTAAAACCATTCACTTTTATATTTGTGAAAGTACTCTTCTCCCATTATCCCCCCTCAAACTTACCTTGATAAATGTCGAACCAGCCAAGTTTAGACAAGAGAAAGCGAAGTTGGGGTGAGTGTTGAGCCTTGTTGAACAAATTTGCAAGTTGAAAGGTGGAGGAGATGGCATTAGGCAAATCATACCAAATTGAACTCGCTCCATAACGACATAACAATCAATGTCAATATGCTTGACTCGTTCGTGAAAAACTGGATTTTGTGCAATATATAAGGCCGAGGTATTATCGTAGAAGAGCAAGGCAGAGAAATGTGACATGATAATTAAATGAATAATAATTTAAAATTTTCTAATTAAACCTTAATTTGGATTGCAAACACAACATAAAAGTATCTATTTTTAATATGAATTTGGTCAAATATGAATGGAAAATCCTCTTTTATATATTCTAAGGTGGGAATGAGGAAAAATATATTTCCACTGGACCACTGGTGAAGATAGAGCGGTAACTCTTCTCAGTTCTAGACCCACGCGAATCTCATCATTATTACGTCTCAATTGAAAATCCTTAAATAAATAAAAAATTATTTATAGAATTATTTATTTATTTATTTTAAGAATTTTTTCTATAAAATCATATAATCCTAAAAAACAATCTAAACTTGATATTTTTTCTAATAGCATTTTCGTTATTGAATGTTTCATAAAAAAAATTACATGATACTTCATAGTTTATATAAATTTCTTGATATTTATTTGAATGTTTCTGACTGATTTATTAAAGTTCAATGGATTGTTGTATTTACGCATAATTGATGCATATTCTTATTGTATCAATTGAATATATAAACACGTTCTAAATTATATTTGTATAATTTCGTATTATTACAAAATTTTAAATTAACAAATTAGAATATTAAAATTTGAGAAATGAGAATAGCATCCCAAAACGGAAATGACACGACAAGATTATGATTTGTTAGCCATTTTAACACCCTTTTATCTAGCATTATTCATAAACATGTTTATTGAACACATTTATTATGTTTTATACAAATAAATGAGTACTAATTTAAAATTTTCTATTTAAGCCTTAATTCGGATTGCAAACGCGGCAGAAATTATCTACTTCTAATAGGGATTTAGCTAAATATGAAAGAAAAATCTTCATTTATATACTCTATAAGGTGGGGACGGGGAAAGGGAAAATATATTTCCATCGACAAAGATAGAGCAATGAATTCTCTCCCTAGTCCCAGACTTACATTGATCTCATTATTATTAAGTCTCAATTGAAAACTTAGATAATAAAAAAAATATTTGTAGAATTATATATTTATTTATTTTCAAAATATTTTCTATAAAATCATACAATCCTATAAAAACGATCTAAACTTAATATTTTTCAAATAGTATTTTTGTTATTGCATGTTTGTTAAAATTTCTACATGAATAATTCATGGTGTGTATGAATTTCTTGATATTTATTTGAATGTTTGATAAAGTTTATATCAATATGATATTTTAATGTTTGATGGATTGATTGTCACACCCGACCTAAAAACGACATCAATCAGCATCGGACGTGATAATAAAAGAGATCACAATCAACACTTAGTAGTCTTCAAATTATCCAAATATCATAACTTTTATAGACATTCCTCTTAAATGTATATTCTAAATAAATCAATATTCCTGCTACATTATTCATTCAAGAACCTCAACATATTTATCAACTCTCCATCATATTACAATTGAAATACTAAGGTTCTAATAATAATTCTAACGATAAGCAATAACTTCCAATCCTCGCCTAATCAGTCGGTAATCTTCTCTATATCTTGTACTTTCTCACTTAAAAACATTCAAACATTTAAAAAGGTGAGACAGAAATCTCAGTAAGCAATTATCAACTACATAAATTACTTATACTCAAAATAAATATATATATATTTTAAATTCTCAAAATGCATCTCATAAAATTCATATTCTTAAAAATAAACTTTTTATGGATTAAACCATAATAAAATACTCCAATGATACTTTTAACAAAATCTGCAACTTAAAATATCAAGCTTGCTATCATTTCTCAAAATACCACACGTAGTCAAAACGTAAATCACTGTATTAAAACACTTAGTATAAAACTCATGTCCAAAATAGCTATATATATTTATTTGTTTAAAATCTCAACTATACAAAATAAGTAGGTTTGCAATTAACCATTTACTCAAATCAACCATAAATCAATAAATACTTCATAAACCGTATTTCGATAAATAATTCATAAATCGTATTTCGATAAATACTTCATAAACCGTATTTCGATAAATACTTAATAAACTGTATTTCGATAAATACTTTATCAACTATATTTCGATAAATACTTTATCAACTGTATCCATTCGAGATATAACCCCCGTATGTATCAATCCCCACAATATAATAGAATCGAGATATCTCATTATTTGCCTATCCCGCATGGTCTTACTCAACACTTCTTTGCCATACTCGATAGGTCTTTCAACTGTGTACACAGACCGTATTTCTCACTAAATACGGACTTTAATAAAAACCACCTATCCGGATTACTCTTGATGGATACTAAAAATATTATAATTTCATAATATAACTTAAAAAAACAGAAATATATATATATATATATATATATATATATATAAAAATATATATATAACTCATAAATCAACATCATAGAGTTTTCCAAGTACTTTTCTTCAAATCCATCATTTAAAATATCAATTCTTATACAAATATTAACCAAATATACTCAAATTCATCAAAATATCAAATATACCCAAATCGAAAAACAGAAATAATGTATATATGTACATATATATACTTTTGTTCATAAATCAATTATCAATAAAGTTTATCAATACTCTTTTCTTCAAATTCCACTCTTCAAAATATCAAATATTACACAACTATTAATCAAATATACTAAATTTCATCAAAACCAAACCCAAATCATGTATACATAAACATATATTATAGATGGAAATTGACATGCAAATACATATATAATTACTTGAACCTAACTTTAAACTCATGTTCAAAACTAAATCATAAAAACTCAAATTAATCAAATGCATGGCAAAAATTACCACAAAAATTCAAGTTTCTAGAAAATATAGAGTTATATATACCTATATATACATAAAAACTCAAAAGGGTAGTTGATAATTACTTACCTTAGCATTAATTGAGAGAAAATCACTAAAAACACCAAATCTTTCCTATGATTCTGCCTAGGACGAACTCAAGCTACAATTCTCCAAATTCAAATCACACCGACCACAATGTGTATTAGGATGTCTAGAACCTACTGTAAGAAAATGAGCTCGATCCGACGGTTCAATCTCTAGATATCAAGGTATAATTAAAGCTATATGAGTTTGGATTAATGGAGAGGAAGATGGAGGAGATGAAAAAGAAATATACATTGAATTATGATTTTTTTTTTGTTCTTCAACTTAAATATCCGAAATGAATCTTTAGAAAGTTGTGATTTATGTCCCCAATAAGAAAAAATCTCCATTTTGATCCCTCTAAACTTTAACTTCTTTTAAAACTTACCATAAACTTTTAATTTTACACTTAAAGTATGAAATTAGTTTCCAAACTATATCCATAATACTCAATTAACTCTCCAATCAATAAGTAATTGTAATATAACCTTATATTAGGGTATTATAACTAAAATAAGGGACACGGATGTGACATTGATGTAAAGGGTGGAACTCGTTATTGAGGATTGAGCGGGTTGAGAGGATGCAAATGGTGATTGGAACTGCTAGTGTTGGGATGGGGATTGAGACTGAATCGAAGATGAGTTGTTTGTAACGAGAGTGAAGGCGGACAAATCATGTTGCGAAGATTTTGACATATTTACTATTGATGCAACTAGGGAAGGAGAAACGATTGATATAATTGAAGACGCAGAATTGAAAAAATCTATCGCAGAGGTAGTTGAGAAATTGGAAGTATATGGAATTACGTTTGTAGAATGATTTCCTTAATTAGGAAGTATATTACGTATAGAAATATATACAAAATTTACAAGAGACTTCTAACCTTGATATACAAGTTAGAAATAAGAATCAATTGAATAACTAATTACAGCTCATTAAATACAAATAAAAGCATAATTATCTTAGACATAAATGAGATATATTTATCTAATAGTATTTGCTTATAATTCATGCATATTTTTATTGTATCAAATAAATACACAAATATTTTTAATTTATAGTATTACTGTAAAATTTTAAATTAAAAAATTAGAATATTAAAATTTGAAAAATGAGAATGCGATCAAAAACAAAATTGACACATTTTTCCCATTTCTTCATAAATGGAGATAGAACTGAACATTTTTTTTTATCTACATATGAATGAAATTAATAGAAATTCGCTATTTCTATATGGCTTCACTTACGTATAAAGTTTTTTGGGTAAATTACACCCATGGCCACTCAATTTTACCTATTTTCACATTATGGCCACTGAACTTTATTTCTTCCCGGTATGGTCACTGAATTTTACACTTTTTAATACCGATGGCCACTCAACGTCTCAAAATGACCGTTGACGGCTAAAAGTAAAAAATCTAAAGCGTTAATAATATTCTAAGGAACTTTAATTCTTGAAAATTTTCGTTTTGAGGTCATTTAGGTGTTGTTTGGTTAGGAGAGAGAAAGTGAATTTTTAGAGAGAGAAATCTCCAAAAAATGTGATTTTCGAAAATAAAAAATGTGGTTTCATGGTAAATGTCGTTCCGAACAACTTTAATTCTTAAATATTTTCATTTTGAGGTTGGTAACGATCGTTAAAGGTCATTTTGAGAAGTTAGTTAAAATTAAGTGGCCACCGGTGTTAAAAAATGTAAAGTTCAGTAGCCATACCGGGAATAAATGAAGTTCAGTGGCCATAATGTGAAAATTGGTAAAGTTTAGTGGCCATGGATGTAATTTACCCAAAGTTTTTCACATGAAGTTTTAACTTCTAATTAACAATAGTATTTACTCTTTAAAAATAGGGAAAATTATAAAACTGGGTTAAATGGGAGGCTCATTTACATATTAAACCCATTTACTAATTCTACTACATATCTAGACTGATTTTGTGTGACTTTCTAAAAATACCCCTGACCTTCCCACTTCCACCACTTGCGAATCGCCGCTCCCTCTATCTCCTTGGTTATGCGAAAAGTTGCTCCAGCATTAATGATTTCAAGACTTTTGATCTTCCTTTCTTCCTTTAAATTGTACGAAATCTGCACCATTTAGTCAAAATCATAATGAATTTCTCTTTTTCATCTCTTCATCTCTTGATTCTGCAACTTCCCAACCCTAGAAAACGAGTAAATGGTTTTTCATCTTCCTGTTCGTTGCTTGGTTTCTTTCTTCTTGTTACCATCAAAGAAATGGTTTTTCTACATTATTTCCTTCGTTCTTCCCATGTTATCATATTGTTATTGTCGCTTTTGGGGTGAAAGGGGCGAAAAATGTAAGTATCTGTTTTTTTTCTGCGTTTTTTCATGAATTCACTTCGCAATCGATGGTTTCGCTAAGCTTTGCGAAGAGAACGAGCCTGGAAAGTGGTGATCTACTTCGTGAATTGATGATTTCGTGAAGTTCTGCGAAGAGAAAGAGTCTGAAACGTATGGATCTACCTCGCGAATCGATTAGCTCGCGAAGTCTGCGAATAGATCCTCACGTTTCAGACCTCGCAGACTTCGCGAAAGCATCGATATGCGAAGTAAAATCACCTCTTCCCCTGCACATTTACATTCGCATGCTTCGCTAATTGTCATTTCGCGAAGCCAAAATCGTCCTTTTTCATAACTAACACGTTTAATTTTTTCTGTAGATGGTTGAATATGTAACATCCCTTTCTGGAAGGCGGCGTACTGGGCTGCAGGGGAGATGATTTTCCTTCCTGTATAGGGATGAACTTCTCCAAGATTGACACATTCACTCCTGAAATGATTCGTTAGGAGAGGTTGTGTCAATCTCGGGGTGTACCATGGGACACGTCCATCCCATGGTGCCAATCTTCAAAGTGGAACTAACTTAATCCGGTGCCAAGATTACTCATTCGTTTCAAAATTGGTACCGGATTAGTTAGTTTCACTTTAAAATGATTGGTTAGTAGAGTTCATTATGGCAATCTTATTGTAAATTTTGATAATGTTATGATTTTAATGTTCGAATCCGTTGTTGTTTGCCAATTTTTGTTATATACCACTTTGCGTGTTAGCTTCAAATCATATCCAGCATTCGCATATGCGAACTAAATTCATCATGCAAAACAAACTTCAGCTTCGCAGGCTTCGCATATGCGAACTAAATTCATTAAGTAAATTAAAACATTAACTTCGCAGGCTTCGCATATGGGTGAATATGCGAAGTCAGACGGGATGGGGTGAGCTCCGCGTAAATATTGAGGGTATTTTTGGAAAGTCACACAAAATCAGTCTAGATATGTAGTAGAATTAGTAAATGGGTTTAATATGTAAATGGGCCTCCAATTTGACCCAGTTTTGTAATTTTCCCCTTTAAAATATTCTCAGATCTTGTTAGACTTAAGAAATAAATGTCTATAAATGGTATTAATTAATTTGTGAGATATATTGATCCGCAATTATCATATTTATTAGACCTAGACTGCACAAACAGGATCAACTCAATTCAATTGGAAACACTCGTATTTTCGAGCCGGTTGAGATTGTAATTTTTAACTATGAAAATCTTAGTCTAGTGGTTGAGAGCTTACCTATGCTTTGGGAGGTCATGGGTTCGAATCACATTCGGGTCTGGTGGGGATTTTTCTTTTTTCTTCAATGTAAGCGCATTGCGCAAATTTTTTTTTTTTTAAAAAAAAAAAACTATGAAAATCGGTCAGCTTGAATCGATCAGGTTAACCGTGAACCATTTGACCCAATCTAATAGAGCAGTTTGATCCTATATTTAAATGTTTTTTTAAAGAATTCAAACATACACAAGTTATATCACTAAACTAGATTTTAAATAATGAGTTATCAAGCAATAATATATATATCAATAAAATTATATAATTTTTTTTAAAATATTAATAAAATTTAATTAGCATTTTAATTCAATATATACAAATGTTATTAATAATAAATTTTTTTTATAGAAATTGGGACGAGACAGAACTTGGACGGAGTGAGCATCCATGGTCCAAAAACTGTCAAACCCGCAATATATTAATAAAAGAAAAAAAAAGTGAGTATTTGGACAAGAGATGAGGAAGGAGAACAAACAAAAAGAATGAGGGAGGAGAAAATTTTAGGAAAAGTCAAGAAAAACGCAAGTGTAAAATACTACAAATGTCATCATTGATAAACTTGTGGCAAAGCAGGAGCTGAAGGCCAGCAATTGATTACTGAGGAAGAGACTCCAAACTTTACCAATGCATCAGCAACTCTATTTCCTTTCCTAAAGATGTATGAAAATAGAATGTTCATCCTAGAGCAAATGCTGAGACAATGCAAACACTCTTGTCGAACACTCCAAGCAACATCCATGGAACGATGTCTAAGCAGATTAACTACGTACATTGAGTCTGACTCAATCCAAAGCTTATGTCAATTTTTCTCCCAAGAAAGTTCAATTGCAAAAATAGCGGCTCCCAATTCAGCCATATAAGCAAAAGAAGGAGGTGTAGAAAAAGCAAAACAACCTTTGGGAAAGCCTCGATAGTTGCGAAAAATACCTCCCGCTCCAGCCTCTCCAGAAGTGCCAAAAGTAGAGACGTCCACATTGACTTTAACTCAGTCCGGAGGAGGTTTAAGCCAATGTACCGAAATAATGTTGGGAGAATGAGGCGGTTTAAGAGAAGCCAGAAGACGGGATAAGATAACAACATCTCTCCGTGAAGAGCAAAAACCTTTAGCAATGGCAAAAGGCTCTCTAATCATTCGAAAGAGGGTGATCTTCGAGTGCTGAATAGAAGGAGAAACTTTTTTAAAGATTGCTTCATTCCTGCAATGCCAGATTAACTAGATGCAAGTGACAGCGGCAACACGCCAGATCATCGACACCTGTGAGCCAAAATGAATGATACGAAGAGTGCTGAAGAAGTGGATGAATTGGAAATGACGAGGCAAAGAGCAGTTAAAATAAATCTCAAGGGCTCTCCAAAGAGAATCTGCAAAAGAACATCTAACGAATAAGTGATTAATGGACTCAATATCCTTACCACATAGAACACAAAGAGAGGCAATGGAGAATCCAAGACACTGCAGGAGGTCGTGAGTCGGAACCCGACCATGCAAAACTCTCCAAAAAGTGAAGGAACGAGAAGAGGGAGTGTGAGCATTGCAAACAAATTTATATCGGTCCACCGAGGAGGAACTAGGACTGATAACCGAATAGTACTCTTTGGCAGAGAAAATGCCCTTCATAGAGGGTTGCCAAGCGCAGAAATCAATATCGTCTCTACCCCGGTGAATAGATCGAATACTATCTTGAACAACCAAAGGTATAGTACCTAAGTCAAGCCACTTCGAATTTACCAAAAAATCATCAACAGAATTATAGCGAGAACGCTTATCCTGATGATCAAGACCCAATCTATCCGCCTCCGATGGAATGATCCACCTATCTGTCCAGAAATTGAGCTGTGAAGACTAGCCAATCCACCAAAAGGTCTGGTCCCAAATGGATGAATAAACAAACTTACAAGAAGAACAAATCGAGGAAGGAGCAATGGTATCTTTAGGCAAACCAGAGACAGCCAGAAATCTAGACTTCATCAGAGAAATAGCAAGACCAGTGCCTTGAATTAATTCCCAACACATCTTACCTAAGACAGCCTGGTTAAAGATTCTAAAGTCCTTAATGCCCAAACCTCCACCCTCCAAACCTTTGCAACAAGTCTGTCAGGGAACCGTGATTAGCTTCCTCTGATCAATACAACCCGTCCAAAGGAAATTCCTAACACTTCTATTGAGCTTATTGAACAATCCCACTGGCCACTTATAAATCAAGAATGAGTGAACCAGAGAACCAGTAATAGCAGACTTAATTAGAGTTAAACGCCCTGCAAATGAGAGAGAGCTACCTTTCCACTTGCTAAATTGAGAGAGAAATTTGTCTGCAAGGCTATTGAGATGATGAGCCCTTGGAGCTCCTTTAAATAGAGGGACTCCTAAGTAACTGAAAGGGAGAGACTCCAAACAGATGCCAAGACAGTGAGTAAGATGAACCCTCCTCGGAAGGCTCACCTGAGAACCAAAAAAGACAGCAGATTTGTCCCAACTAACCTGCTGACCGGAGATCTGTCCATAGAGCATGAAGAAATCCTTGAGTGCATGCAAGTTGCTCAGGGATGCCACCCCAAAAATGAGCATGTCATCAGCAAAAATAAGATGAGAGGGAAAAGAATTTCCTCTAGAATAATACATAGGAGAATAAGTACCCTCCCTCACCATCTTAGCAAGCCAACGAGAGAAAAAATCCTCAGCAATGTCAAACAGAAGAGGAGAGAGGGGGTCCCCTTGTCTAACCCATCTAGAACAAGAAAATTAACCCTTTGGAGAACCATTAATCATCACAGAAATACGAGCAGAGGCCAGAATGTTTAAGATCCAATCCCTGAAAGTGAGAGAAAAACCAAAAGAATCCAACACAGCCAAGAGGAAGTTCCAATCTAAAGTACCAAAAGCCTTACGAATATCAATTTTTAAGGCCATGTGTCCACCAAAACATTTTCTGTCAAGCATATTAACTCCACCAGAAGATAAGGCAATGCATTGATGAATGCTTCTACTTTTAAGGAAACCATACTGGTTGGGAGAGACAATCCTTGCTGCAATAACTGCAAGGCGATCTGCAAGAATTTTTTAGATGATTTTGAAACCAAAGTTACTCATCACAATTGGATGAAAATTCTCTATTCTGCCAGCTTCAGCAACTTTAGAAATTAAAGCCATAATACTAGAGTTTAAACCAGGCAGGATGCAACCATTCTCAAAGAAGGCCTGAACCATATTGCAAACATCCTTCCCTACAATATCCCAAAAGAAACGATAAAAAAAGTTCCTCCAAAACCACCAGGTCTAGAGGCACTGTCAGGATCCATGGAAAAGATCGTGTCTTTAATAGCTTCAATGGAAGGTTTAGAAATTAATTCCTCATTTTCCAAAGAAGTTACTAAGTTGGGAATTACCTCATTAATTGGAGAAAGATCAATATGCTCCCTAGAACTATGAAAGAGATTAGAGAAATACTCAATTACATGATCAAATAAGCTTACCGTGTTAGAAGTGGGACCGCATCGCCGATCCTCAAATGACGAATGTCGGCCCATGTCTTTCTAACTCTAGCAGACCTTTGGAAAAAACCAATGTTCTTATCCCCTTCTTTAAGCCACTTAACACGGCTTTGCTCTTTGTACATCATCTCCTGCCGAAGAAGTTGTAAATCAAGGTTGGAGCAGGCAGTAGAAGCAGCACTACTCAACTCCGGAGAATCTCCTTGCTCTGAAATTTGCTTTTGAATATCTGCAAGATGAACTTATGCCATGTGGATATTAGAGTCAATTCTGCCAAACACGTTTTTATTCCAATCCCAGAGAATAGGCCTAAGAGTGGGAAGTTTATGACATAATAGTTATGCAGGAGGGAGAGAGATGTGGGATGATGTCTAATGATTATCAATTATCCCCTTTAAAGAATTATTAGTGGTCCACAAAGCATGGAATCTGAACCTAGCTATCCTTGGTTCCCCAATTCTGCATTGAAGGAGCATCGGGCAATGATCAGAACTATACCTTGCCAAAGCCGTGCAAGAGATAGAGTCCCAAGAATCTAAAAAGCCCTCTGACACCAAAGCTCTATCCAGGCGACATTCAACATGAGCCGCCCCAAATCGACCATTGGACCAAGTAAACCCCTGACCCAAAGTATCAATATCAATAAGATTACAATCATCAATAAAATTCCTGAATTCCCTGTAGGATCCAGCAGCAGGAGGGGAACCAAGCTTCTCATGAGAGTCAGTAATAGCATTGAAATCCCCAAACACCAACCAATTATTATGTGGACAGGCACAACTATAAAGAGAAGACCACACCTCCCTTCTTTCCGAAGCCAGGTTACTACCATTTACAAAAGAAAGCAGAAAAGACTTAGCACCCAACTGGTGTTGAACAGTAACATGTTGGACATGAGAAGAATGAAAAGAAAGAGAAGAAACGTCCCAAGAAAGAAGCCAAAGAGTCGGCGAATCCTTATCATTCCAGGCAAAGAGAGATAGACCCAGAGATCTCCAAAACCGATCAGAAGTGTCACTAAAACAAATAAGAGGTTCTGCAAGACACAAAAAATCAGGACGGTGTTGCTGGCATAGAAGCTTCAGGTCTCATTGAGTGCGATCATTACCGATGCCCCTATAATTCCAAAATAACACAATCATTGAAACCGTACAGGCGTCTTGCTATGTCGTTTACCACTGACCTTAATGGGAATGCTGTTATCTTGTGCTTCTTTCTTTTTCTGGACTTTAGACCAAGTCTTTTCCTCTGGATCATTAACTACCTGCAAATTGTCACTGTTTTTTGAATGCTCAATGATTTGCAAGTCGGGAAATTCTGAAACCTGAGGATTGGGGTGAGAGGTTTGCCAACCCAAGATTCCCAGCTCTTTATTGAGTTGATAAGATGGAAAGCCAAGAAAAGGAGAGGCGGGGGCCATGCCTAAATCAGAATCAAGAACCGACTCACTAATCTTGACTGAACTATAAAGTACCATCTGCTAGTCACAGTTATTAGGTTTGTCAGACTCTCCTTTGGTAGGAGCCCCTTTAGAGGATTCACCAGTATCAGTGTGAACTCCTAGCTTCTGTTTCCAAATCCGAGTAACGGACCTACCTCGGGGCTCGGGAGATCCCATCTTTTGCTTCCCATTTTTTTGCTTTATGTCAACATGTTCTTCACGACGAAGGTTCCTCCTACAAGATCCAGGAGAATGACTAATGGAATGGCAAATGGAGCATAAGTCAGAAAGCCTTTCATATTCAAGGAAAATCCAATGCATTGAGGTGTCAGTATCCACCCTTAGTTTGTATTGAATTTCCATAGAAAGCTCCACATCAATCAAGATACGAGCATAATGACCCATTTCACCCTCCATAGTATTCTTGTCAAAACAAAGGGGCACCCCAATCGCCCTTGTAATGATTGCCATGATTCGCTTATCCTAGAATTCCCAAGGAAGATTGTAGAATCAGGCCCATACTTTAGCATATGTGGATTTGTGTCCGAATTAATTCTCGGGCTCCAAGGAATGAAACAAATAATCCCAGGCCTAAGAGCAATGGCACCACGACTCCAAACAGATTGGAGAGCCTCTGTGGATGAAAGAATGATGTGGTAAAAACCTCTACCCAGAGAAATCAATTTCCGATTAGGAGAACAACCCCAAATAGATGAAAGTTTGGCCTTCAAGTCCGACTGCTTCCAAGGAGATTCCCCTTTAGCAAGAGTGATACGCCCGATAATAGAATGCTTACAAAGATTGAGCCTTTCATTGTAAATATCCTGCTGAATTTTGACGACTTTAAAGCCTCCTTCTTCAGATATAAGAGATCGATCCACGGGGGGAGGAACATCAAGAGAAATAGCTGCAGAAGGAGCAGCACCAACAAGAGTAGCTGCATAGGACCTAGGCCCAGCAGAGGGCTCGAGTCTCGAAGGAGGACAAATCGCAGCATCACGAGATCCAGGCAAGGCATGTTTCAAAAAGAGGATCTAGAAAAAAGATGAGCAATGGAGCAATCCATCTCCATCAGATCTGCGAAAGCTGACCAAGCAACCAACCATGCATCAGACTCACCTAAGACAAACCCTAGCCGCACAAACCCAAACCCTAGGAAGCCACGTGGGATCGCCGGGGTGAGCCGCTGCCGCCTAATGCGTTAATAATTGTGGAGTTACCAGAAATCCGGCCACCAACAACAGGTGCCAAAGATGATTCAACATAACCAGCACCTCAAAATCAACAGCGGTCATGCCTACCACGACGGTGACCTCGAAGACGAACTCACCCATGATAACAGCCGCCAAAGTCTCGACCGTCAGCGGGATCGTGACGAACTCTACGAGATGCAGCGGGATCTTGATGATTTCGCCGAGATCTAGCACATCTCGATGGTTGACAGAGATTCGTCCCCGAAAACGAAAGAGGATGCGTTGATCGACCGAGAAAAATCCGAGGATTCAATGGCGAGAAGCCGGCATGAATCGATGCACGGGTAGGGGCGGAGCCAGCCCAGGGCTCGGGGGGGGGGGGGGGGGGGCGACCACCGGCTCCGCCCTTGAGTACGAGTTGATTTGTCTCATGTAGCCCCCCTTAAAATTAGTATATATTGATTCTATGTAGCATTATTTCAATGTTTAAAAATAGAGGAGATGATTAAGGATGTACACTTATATTTGAGAGGTCCTATGTTCAATTCTCCTTAACCTCATTTTTTTAAAAGTACCATTACTTGGTGTGTTTTCATCATTGGATGATGGATCATAAAATTAATCCAATTATGAAAACACATAAAGTAAGGCTTACTTTGTAAAAAACAAAGTAAGCATAGTCTTTACCTTCTTTAGAAAATTTTTATTTATTTTAACTTTATATTTCAATAATTATAAAAATATGTTACCATTATTAATTAATTTAAATGAACTCTTATTTTGATAACACTTTTGAATTCATTTTTATTATGTCTTTTTCATTAAAAAAAAGTAAAAATATTTAATTTTCTATTAGTTCAACCAATATTAGTATCTAAAAAAAATTATAACAATTTTACAATTTTAACGTGTTAGAGGCTAAAAAAGTTTTGTGCAGCCCTAACGAGCTGGACTTTGAAAATTTACCCTCAACTGCACGGTTAAAATTAGTCCCTCCAAATCTAAATTCCTGACTCCGCCACTGTGCACGGGAAAAGCGGCGTGGAGAGCTTTTCGCGAATTCGAATACTATAAATTTCAACTTAATTTATAAAACCACAATAATAATAATAAATATTTAGTTTTTTTTTTTTTTGAAGGGAATAGATATTTAGTTAAAAATGTATATTTTAATTTATATATTGAATTCTATTGTACTTTTAATTTATTATATTGAATGTATTAATTTAATATCTTAAAATATTAGTTTTTTTTTTGTTAATATTTTACAAAAAGCATTTTACATTAGTCCAATTGAATCTTGGTTGAAATTGGATTAAATTTAACTGGGCCGATTTTAATGACCATGACGCGTAATATGTATTTTATTTTTTTTAGAAACAAACCATTTCTTATTTTTTATTGAGAAAAAGAAAAGGAAAAGATTAAATAGAGAGAGAGAGAGACATATATGTGTCTGAAAGCGATTCCATCTGTTTATATAATCCAACCACCGTTGCTTCCAGCTGTATTCACTACTTCTCTCTCATCATACATACAGATACTATAAAGACTCTAACTTTCTCAGAATTATTATATCATATCAAAGAAAAAGCCTACATTTTTCATCAATTAAATTAAATATTCTCATCTCTTTTCTTTTATATCTCCGTCTATTTCGTGACAAGTAATGTAGAAAACAAAAACAGTACCAAATTAAAAAGAAAGCTCCCATTTTTAGTTCTCTTTTCTTACTTTCGGATTGGATAAATAACTGTATATAATATCACAGAGAAAGAGAGACTAAAGTCTGCCGGTATGTTTCCTCGTGATCCCACTTTGCCTCATTCTTTCTAACAGTGAGTGAACACATTCTTTTTAGAGAGGCCTTTTTGCTATGTTTTTCAGAAATTCTGCTGGTTTTGATTTCTTAAATGATGTTTCTCTTGTTTTTCTGCTACTATTGTCTCACCATCTGCAGAATCCTAGCTACCTGATGACTTAACATCTTCTTTAAGCAAGACTTTCAGGTGGGTATCCATCTTTTGTTTCTCTGTTTCCTCAACATATGTTATATAGTTTCTCTGCTCATTTTCTGCTTTGGATTCTCTTCATGTGACTTTAACTTGGGGTTTGATGGTTTCATGTCATGTGATTCTATTGCTTTGCTGGGTTCTCCACTTTTTACTCTGATTTATGTTTTTGAGTTTTATGCTGCTTTCCTATACTACTAGTGTAGTCTTTTGCTTTGTAATTTTTTTTCCTGGTTTGCAAAGTGTCTAAATAGAGAGGTCAACGGATTTGATCGAAGTTTTAATTTGGATACCATGGTGATGGTGTTTTTATTTGAACTTCAATAGTTCTTGGTTACTGGATTCATGTAAATTACCATTTTTTGATCAAGATTGATAGTTTGTGCATAACTTGGAATGCTATTACCAAAATGGGATGTTAATGTTACAATGGAAAAAGTAAAAATATACAGACAAGAAATTGTTGTTGCCGTGTGACCAGAGGTCACGGGTTCGAGTCTTAGGAGCGGCCTCTTGCTAATTAAATTGGCAAGGGAAGGCTTGCCCCCAATACACCCTTGTGGTGGACCCCTCCCCGGACCCTCGCTCAGCGGGGACGCGTAATGCGACCGGGCCGCCCTTTTTTTTTATACAGACAAGAAATTGTTTTTCATTTTTGTTTGCACTCTTCGAAGCTGGTTGATAAATTGATTCTGTTTCATTGAAGTTGCAACCTAATTTTACTATGTTTTTTTAATGAAAAAAAAAAGACTTTTTGTATTGAATGTTCATGAATTTGGTTAGCAAGAGGGAATGGGAGAAATAGCTCATGGTTATATGCTTGAGCAGGTTGTTATTTAGGGGAATTTGGCGTCTATAGAAACCAAATAATGAAGATGATATTGGACAAACTTGTAGCAGAACATCTGCACAATTTGACTGTAGTGCATTGATTAGATCAATTTTTTTAGCACAACCTCAAAGATGTAGGCAAGCCAAATGATTCTAGTTGTTGCATAGTTATGACCGATAAATACCTTTGGCATGGGAATCAAGGTGTGACTTTGGGTAGTAAAAACACATTGATGAGGCATCATTGTGGCTTGATCATCAGTGCAATATACTTTGGTAGTTTTGCAAGGCGAAAAGACCTTGTGTTCAAGAAAAGTAGGATCTTTCTTGTGAGGTATACAAACTTGGTCTTTTCAAACTTGTTTAAGTTTTATGGGTTTCAGTTCTTAATGAAGTTCAAGAAAATCTAATCTTGTGCCAACTAGTTCCATTTCCAAGTATTAGGATTTTATTACATTTATGGCTTGAGGAGACATATGATGGTTCATGTTAGCCGACCCCGAATCATTTCGGGACTAAGGCTTTGTTGTTGTTGTTGTTGTATGGCTTGAGGAGACATATAGCATTTTAGAACTTCCCTTTATTGGGAGTCCTACTTTTAACTGATTTCCTATAGGAAGTGAACAAAGTCTTCAAGCATAATTATATACAGTAGTAGATACAGGCTGGTTTTAAGTTTTGGATTATTGGATTTTGTAAGTTCCTTTTCATTGTATTTTTATTCTTCTTTCTCTTTATTTAGAACAGTTTGAATATAAAGAGACTACTGCCTTAGCTTTCCTTCTTTATCACATGTTCTAAATCTGAACTTTATCTAGTGTATGAACTGAAAGCCTGCTCCATGAGCAATGGAACCTATAAGGTCAAACTATTGAAAAATTATTCATAGTAGGTGGGTTTGGAAAGTATATAAAAAGTTGATATTTCCTTCCTTGTATGGTAAATGATATGAGACAGTAAATCATGTTACTATTGATGTTAAATGAATTAAGGGCCAAAATGGCCCCTAAAGTTGACAGTCGCGATCAATTTAGTCAAAATTGAACTGTAGGTATCAACTCAGCCAATTAGGTTAAGAAAGAGAGTGCTGCATACTATATTTTCTTTATTCCAATTTTATTGTTGTCTGCTAATGTGACAGGGTTTTTAGGCTGGCCAAGCATAGAGGTTTTAGTGCAATGAGGAAGAATTTGTGACCAGAATGGATCCTCAGGCTTTTATCAGGCTGTCAATTGGCTCCCTTGGGCTGAGGATTCCTGGAACATCTCTAAATTCTGCAAAATCAGGAATTCATACATTCACCTCCCCATGCTCGTGTGAGATACGGCTACGAGGTTTCCCTGTGCAAACAACTTCAGTCCCTTTAGTATCCTCACCTGAAGGGGCACCTGATGTTCACAGCATTGCCTCAAGCTTTTATCTTGAAGAGTCTGATCTCAAAACTTTACTGGCACCTGGTTGTTTCTACACGCAGCATGCCTGTCTTGAGATTATAGTATTCAATGGGAGGAAGGGATCCCATTGTGGTGTTGGCGTCAAAAGGCAGCAGATTGGAACGTTTAAGCTGGAGGTAGGTCCTGAATGGGGCGAAGGGAAGCCAGTTATTCTTTTCAATGGATGGATTGGTATCGGCAAAAGCAAGCAAGAGAGCAGAAAACCAGGAGCTGAGCTCCACTTGAGAGTGACACTTGATCCGGACCCAAGGTATGTTTTTCAGTTCGAAGATGTGACCACATCAAGTCCTCAGATAGTTCAGCTTCAACGTTCCATCAAACAGCCCATATTCAGTTGCAAGTTTAGTCGAGAGAGGTGATATTCTTTATTTGATGCTTAATACATGATGTTTGTTCAGTAAGCTTAAAATGATAGATTGATAATACTTTCGCCACGCTTAGCCTACTATAGAACCAAATAACTTTTGAACTCGATAGCCGAACATAATAATCGGAGCTGCAAATGATTTGAATGGAAAAACAATACATGAAAAAACTGAAGGGGAAAAACACCAGCAGTCTGCATCCATGCTTCCCTTTGTTTATGTGCAAGCAGCTATGGGAATTCATTTCAATGAACTTAACATGTCATGAGAAATGGTTTTCACATCATCTTAGACTTAGTAGTTTGATTTGTAGCAGATTATAGAATAGGTTTTTCTTGCCAACTTGAAATTACTAGATCATTCTTGACAAATTTTGATGGTTGAAAACTGACCAGGGTGCCTCAGGTGGATCCATTGAGCACCTACTGGTCAACTTCTGGTGACAGTCTTGACTTGGATACAGAACGAAGAGAACGCAAGGGATGGAAAGTGAAGATACATGATCTCTCTGGCTCAGCAGTTGCAGCTGCCTTCATAACAACTCCATTTGTGCCATCAACAGGTTGTGATTGGGTTGCCAAGTCCAATCCAGGAGCTTGGTTGATTGTTCGTCCTGATATCTGCGGGTCTGAGAGCTGGCAGCCATGGGGAAAGCTCGAAGCGTGGCGAGAGCGTGGCATGAGAGATTCCATTTGCTGCCGATTCCATCTTTTGTCAGAAAGCCAGGAGGGGGGCAAGGTTCTCATGTCAGAGATCTTCATGAGTGCCGAAAAGGGAGGGGAATTTTTCATAGATACTGACAGGCAAATGCGAGTGGCAACCCCGATACCAAGTCCACAAAGTAGTGGAGACTTTTCAGGGTTGGGTCCTGCAGGTGGTTTTGTGATGAGCTGTAGAGTGCAAGGGGAGGGAAAGCAGAGCAAGCCATTGGTTCAGTTAGGCATTCGACATGTGACGTGCATAGAGGATGCTGCAATCTTTATGGCTCTTGCAGCAGCAGTTGATCTTAGTATTGTTGCCTGCAGGCCGTTCCGGAGGAGGCTTAGAATAGGGACTCGCCATTCCTTGTGATGAAGAAAAGGAAAAATATTTAATTTTCAGGGACAAATAAGGAATCTATTTCACTTGTCGATCTGTGTATAAATAGGCATTGTGTACATGGTTTATTGTTTTAGTTTTTTGAGAAATTGTTACCTTAGCTGGGTCATATCATAACAGCCTACAAGGCTACAGGTCACTTTTTATACTATACCATTGATAAAGGAGTGCTATAATGTTGCAAGTTTAATCTCAGTCTCCATCAACAAACAATCTCTTGTTTTATCCTTCAAATTTTGTGGTAAAAAACTTGCAACATTCCAAAAAGCAAATATAAGTTTCAGTAGAAGAAAATGATCAGAATTATGACTTTGTGGTCGTGAATTTTGTTTGTTTATGAGTTGGAAGTTCTTTGACATGTGAAATGAATTAGTCATTTTGACTCTTTAACTCATTTTTCAGCATAGGTTAAGCTAGGCTATAGCTGGTTATTTGTGGAAAATGATTTGTTAGAACAAATATTTATAATTTTTCACGTATGCACCTTTTGCGTGGGATGACAGACAACACTTCAAATTCAAACTTCTTGGAGCTTGGTTCAACATTAGAGAGTTGAACCCCCTTCTTAATTGTGACTACAACATACGCGAGTATAATGCACGAAATGAGATTTCTAATCGCCTGCTTACGAGACAAATTGAATTATGACCATAGTAGTGTTCCTTCTAAACTTGAAAAAGCTGAAAGCACCAAAGGTAAATCCATCTTCAACCAGGAAATAAATATCTGTAATACACAAATTCGGTTAATGCTGTTCTGTAACTAGCATTTTGGCGTTTACACACAACAAATTGTACCATCCATCACAAGATGCAACCACGATTGATGCCCATTGTTTATGGCTGCAAAAGAAAACCACCATGTATGCATGTCATTGTCGAAAGCTTTACACTGTGATTTGTCAACACATCCTATGCATCTGTTGCTTGAAACAATTGCTCGATCTCTGTAATTGTGCTACGACCATCCTCAATTTCTTGTCCATCTTTATGGTCAGACTCCTCCAATTCACTCTGAAAAATTGAGTTCATTTGACATTGGTAAGATAAGAAATAAAGTTGAAGAACCGTGCATCCAAGACAAATAATGTTGCACAAACATAGCAGTATATTTTGATTTTGATCCAGTGCTGTATAAACTACAACTGCAAATATGACTTCATCGTTCAAACTTAGGCACCCCCACCCCCCGCTAGAGAGTTGCAAACCAGGTGCATAATCTGGAGTGCTGGTAGGGCTTTCTTTAACAAATCTAACATTTCTAGAGAATATCTATATATATTTCATATAAGATAATTTTGTCCACGCATGGTCGAAGCTCTTCATTTTGTTAATCTTTCATGTCCTCAGCATCAATGTAATCTAAGGATTTCATTCTTGAATTCCTCAAATGAAGTAGATAGCCAATATATCATAACTACTTGGAGTAAGCAAATATCAAATTTGCTTTCCTCTTAAAGGAAGAAGCCAAGTCTCCTGGATCATATTGGGAGCATATCTCCTTGGTAATGCTACTTCAAGATGTTTAAACATGCATTATTCTCGGCGTATTGATAAGGAAATAGGTAAACATGTGAATGTACAATAGCTAGAAATCACTTAGGTGCTGAATCTAACAAGCTATGTATGGGGGAAATGCTCATCCCTCCTCCTGCCAGGCGGAAGGCAACACAACATCCAGCCCTATGGAAATATCTAGCCCAAATTCATGAGCACTGAGCAATTGTGAGAAGAAACTTTATTGTCATATCTCAAATTCTTAAACAATGAAGACCAATTGATGCAGTTATGGTCATTATTGTGAAGTCAAAAAATATCAGAAAACATTAGATCCGACAGATGTCATACCAAAGTTCCTTTAAGGTCAGCCAAGGCAGCTTCAAGGCGCTTGCGACAATCTGGAATCATCATCCTTGATTCGGCCAGCACATTTTCCTGCATGAACCACAAACATTACACCATACAACAAAAAACAGAATCTTTATACATACATATACTTGTATACGTTCCAAAATTAACAAAAACTGTACACTTTCTAAAATAGAATGCAGAACATGGTTTGGTGATTGTAATTTGAGACCTGTTGCTTAAGGTCATAAGAGTCAGCTCCTTTCTCCTTCATGTCAGCTGTTTTAGCAGCTTCTCTTTCAACCTCTTTCTCATATGAATGTAGCTCCTTCACAAGCCGTTTACAAGTGCCTGTCTTGATTTTCAGATTTCTCAGGGTAGCCATCTTATCCTACAACCAAAACAGCACTTATTAGACATTATCAAATTCTTTAATAAGAAAAGGAGCAATATCCTTTTCCTTTTGTTTCTTTTCCTATTCTTTCTCAGTAAGCAGAAGGAGCTAGGGTTAAAACATTATGTAAGATACAGGATCAAATAAGAAACTGGAATCGAATTTTCAATGTAAGGACTTCACTTTATTGGGAGATAAAATTACAGAAAAATTCAAATCCACAAATAACAGAGGAAGATTGAAAGAAAACAGAAATCGTACCTACGGTTTGACGACAGAGAGAGAGAGAGTGAGAGTGCGAAGATTGCAGTGTAGTGTAGCTGTATCAACTAAATCGGGTACGGTGAATAAAGCGGAGGCTATTCACCGCCCCCTAAATAACTTATCACCGTCATCTTTTGGACATTTTCATCATTTTCATTTTTCCATTAAAAAACTTAATATTCTCTCCGGATTCAAAAATTAGATTTCTGAAAAATAAATCCAAGAACGTCGATAAAATCGAATAAGTAGTTCTTATTTACATTAATTGAAATTCGTCTCCAAAAACTAACCGATCCAATTAGTATATAAAAAAACTCATCCAAATTGACATGGACGGGTGGTTCACACCACCTGACCTAGACAGAAACGGATGAACTACCCGTTTAGCACATATTCAACGAGTTTTGTCTCTGAATCCAGAGACGAAACTCGTGTTTTCGATTCAATTTTAAAATAAAAATACTTATACCAAGAATCATTAGTCTTTTTCCTCAACCGTGTTTAAGTGCCGTGAATGTTGTTCAGGTTTTTGAATTTCGAAGAAATTTGAGAGAATTTCAATTTTTGAGTTTAAAAAATAAAAAGGGCAAAAGTGTCCAAGAGAGGACGATGATAAGTAATTTGAGGACGGTGAAAAGCAATCCACACTATCTCACGATATGTTTAACACGGTATATTTAAAGGGAAAATAGGGAAATTTATATGAAAATATCGTTTTTAAAAATTATTTACAATTATGTTAAATCATTATTTAAATTATGTAAATCACCATTTTTAAAATATTTTAATGATTATGATTTATAAATTAAGAGCATAGTATATATTTTTTAGGTTACAATTTATGAATTATGGTTTAAAATTTATAAATTAGGGTATAAAAACATATTTATTTTATGATTTTTATAAAATAATAACATAGTTAGAATTAAATTTTGTGATATGATGTAATTGTAATTTTTATAACTAATGCGATTTTCATGTAGATAGTCCAATTATAAAACTGGGTCAAATGAGATGCCAATTTACATATTTAGATTAATTACCCAACACATTACATATCTAGACTATTTATTTGTGACTTTTCCAAAATGTCTTTTATATATATGTATAACAACTTAGAAATTTCTTATTATTTCTTCATTCTCTGTTCGTTTCTTTCTTAGCCTGCGAACTTAACACTCCGTTTTAATTATCGACTCATGTATACGTAAAATCCAAGTTCTTGCGAACTTGGCACTCCGTTTTTTAGTATTTTGTATATTTTTTCCAGGATAATACTTCCCGCATATGATTTTACTTCGCATTTTCACAAGTGTGAAGCATGCGAAGAGAAATACTACTTCGCATAATGAGTTTGCTTCGCAGTTTTTGCAAACTGCGAAGCAAATTCATGTACTGAAGTAGTATTTACCTTCATAGTTTTTGCTCAGGCTTCGTAATTTGGAAAAAGTGCGAAGTGATATATTTTATTATGGGATAAGTACAAAAAAAAAATGTCTGTGGTATACCGGATTTGCGAACTCGGCCCTGTGGTTTTTTTTTTACAAACGGATGTCTGTGTTACAAACCGTTAGCAAACAGAGGGTAAATTGACTAACGGTGTTAAAATTCAAAGAGAAAAGAGTTAATTTGGTCCTTATATTTATTTATTTTATAAATTAACCCCTCTAATTATCTAATTATCACAAATAAACCCCCAAAATCAAAAATAAAATAAAAAATACCTTCTTCTTCTTCTTCTTCTTCTTCTTCTTCCATTAATTTCTTCTTCATCTTCTTCTTCTTCTTCCATTAATTTCTTCTTCCATTAATCTTCTTCTTCTTCTTCCATTAATTTCTTCTTCTTCTTCTTCTTCTTCTTCTTCTTCTTTCTTCTTCTTCTTCCATTAATACCTTCTTCTTCTTCTTCCTCTCTCTCTTCTCTTCTTCTATTTTTTCTTTTTTTTCGATTCCAGCTTTCCGATTCGGAAATCTGAGATTTCCCAAATCGGAAATCTGGAATCGAAAAAAAAAGAAAAAATAGAAGAAGAGAAGAGAGAGAGGAAGAAGAAGAAGAAGAAGAAGAAGAAGAAGGAGAAGGTATTAATGGAAGAAGAAGAAGAAAGAAGAAGAAGAAAGAAGAAATTAATGGAAGAAGAAGAAGAAGATTAATAGAAGAAGAAATTAATGGAAGAAGAAGATTAATGGAAGAAGAAGAAGGTATTTTTGATTTTTTTTTTTGATTTTGGGGTTTATTTGTGATAATTAGATAATTAGGGGGGTTAATTTATAAAATAAATAAATATAAGGACCAAATTAACTCTTTTCTCTTTGAATTTTAACACCGTTAGTCAATTTACCCTTTGTTTGCTAACGGTTTGTAACACAGACCTCCGTTTGTAAAAAAAAAACTACAGGGCCAAGTTCGCAAATCCGGTATACCACAGGCATTTTTTTTGTACTTATCCCTTTTATTATTTGTCTAAAATATACACAAACAACATGTATAGCAAAATGACATAAAAAAACATAACAATATCAAAATTTACAATATGATTGCAATATTAATTCAAACCCTAAACACCAGCAATGACATGAGCACCGGTGTACCACAGTAAACCCTAATTGGAGTGCTTCCAGGCTTTAAGCGGAAGTTCGGAAGCAAAAGGAACTAGAACATTTGGGAGGAAGTTTAGAAGCAAAAGGAACTAGAACATTTTCTCTTCACTTTCTTCATCACATCACAATCATCCCTCACTGTGATTGATGCCTTTGTATTTAATATAAACGAATACTTGAATTTGATGCATTTGTATTCAACTTTCAAGAAAAATTAAGTCATTTTAGAAAAATAATGAAAGAAACGCTTCGTAGAAAGCGAAACTGCAAAGTCTGCGAAGAGAAATACAACATGACAAATGACGATTTTGCTTCGCATATTGCGAAACTGCGAAGTCATTTTCTGTAGAAAATATTGCTTCGGATGATGATTTTGCTTAGTATGCTTCGCAAAATATGAAGCAACTCATTCTGCAAAGTCATTTTCTGGAAAAAAAAATACTACTTCAGAGGATGATTTTGTTTCGCAGGCTTTGCAAAATGTGAAGCAAACTCATTATGCGAAGTCATTTTTTTGGAAAGAGAGAAAGATGAATGCATAAATACAGTAGATATTTACATTTTTTCCGTCTTTTGCTATTAAAATTGACAATAAACATATCGTAAACGTAGAAGAACGTCGAATAACGATGTCTTCGATTTGTACAATAAGAAAGAAACAAAGAGAGGAAGAAGAAACAGGAAAATGATGAACCATGTCTTCAATTCGCACAAGAACAGAGAGACAAATAGAGGAAGAAGATACATGATGATGGAAAAAATGGATTCCGTTCGCACAATAAAAAGAAAGAAAGGGAGGAAAATAAAACGATATAAAAGAAGAGGGAAGATGAAAGGTTTGAGCTATTTTGGGAAAGTCACAAATAAATAGCCTAGATATGTAATGTGTTGGGTAATTGGTCTAAATAGGTAAATGGACATCCAATTTGACCCAATTTTATAATTTTCCCTATATTTAACACATATTATCGTGTAAAAGTTAAAAGTAATAACAATAAAAAGAAAAAAAATTACAAAATAAATAAATGATATGGTTTAAAAGTTGTCAAATATATATTTAGAGGTTGATTGCGTTAGCAAAAAGGTCCAAAAGACTAACGATGTCAAAGGGTAATAGAGACATTTTTGTCCATTCATTTATTTTATATTTTATTATATTTTTTTTTTTGAAGTAATATTTTATTATATTTTTAAAATCTTAAATCTTATCCATTCCCCCAACTGACACCTCATCTCTCACATTTCTCTCATGTTCGTCTTCTACAGCTTACTCCTGAAATGGTAAAAAAACAGAGCATGAACTCTATTTCTACTAAAGAAAACAGAGCTTTTATAATTCAAAATTTCCAATGAGAAATGAAGCTGAGGTAGAGGCGGAAGTGGAAGTTATGTTCACTCCAAATCTACTTTCTCGTTCTTGATTTACCATGTATCAATTCATTCACATCGATTGCATAAACTTTATTCTTCCTAAGTTTTGCTATTTGCGACATAAGCCTTTATGAGCTACCATTAACATTTGCCTTTAACTACTCAATCCCAATTTCTTAGTTCTTATAGCATAATGGCCATAATCCGTGCATTTGGTTCGATTAAAAGAATTAGCATAGGAACGTGCATTTCGTGCCAGAGTATGAGCTGCACCCTTCGCTAACCTTGAAATAAAGTTCACCTTAAACCTAGGGTGATTATGAAGTAACTATATCACATCGCTAATAACCTGACTAAATTTTGTGAGATCTCTTCGTTGTGCTAGTACCACATCAGTAACGACTTTAGCATCGGCCTCAAATATTACAAAGCTGTAACCTAAGGACTGTACCTAACCAATGCTTTCCTTCAATGCTAGTTCCTCTGCCATTTTAACCGAGACCGTGCCCTTCATGTGTGTACTGTACCCCTAACGAAATTACCCGTGTAGTCACGTATTAATGCTCCTACACAAAAAAATCCCTAATGGCATGGAAAATGGCCGCATCCGCTTCGCATTTTATGAATCCACTCGGTGGTAACAACCAATGAATTACCTGTTGCATCCTGTCAGTTTGCCCAGAAAAGTGCCTGACTTCAGTGTGCACTGATCTACTAGATATTCCTGCACTTCCACAATCTCACTTTTGTTAGGCCCGTTATGCGGGTAATTGTCCCTTTCCGCGTCACGATCATTCTGTGCATATTGCATTACTGCTGGCTTCCAAATTACTGGGGATATCAACCAGTCGTGTAGTGTTAACTCGTGCAACTTCATCAACATCTGTCCTCACTAATTCAACAACATTTCTTCTAGTTAATTCATCCGCACCAGCAACTATTGCTCATGCTTCATTCCTGCAAAAAAAAAAAACATTAGTTCCAAGGATCATATGCACCGATGAGTGAACCTCATCACCTCCCGCCACTTCAGATCTGTCCATTATCCTAACTCTTGAGGTCCCCGCATCATCGAAGCCCAGAAAAACTACAACTCCAGCCTCTGCACTCTGCGCAACAACAATGTGCATAGTTACAGTTTCAGGACCTGCAGGTTCTTCAAACACAACAGAACTATCAGCAGTAGTGGAATAATTAATCCTCTCCCCAGCATTACCGAAATCAGCAACGGTTAAAGACACGCGTTCCGGGTTTGAATTCTCCCTTCCCTCTCTCACTTTCTTGTCTAAATTCACCCTCATTTCCACCCACGATACCTACACTTCCCGAACTTACTGCACCATCCATCTTTTTCTTGGATATCTGAGCCTCCAGCCATTCTTCGATAAAGTGCAGTGCTGATGCATTAACTTCTGATGGTCTGCACACCCATTGTTTCTAGAGCGTATCATTTCTAGCTTGCTAGATTGCCCATAAAACCGCAATGCTCTTCTTGATTACACTAGTATGTGACGCAACGCACATCTGTAAAGCCCAATCTTCAATGTTTTCCCATTCCTCTCCGGAGGATGAAATGCCAACAACCTGTTAATAATGTCTTGCAAAAGCACAACTAGCAAACAAATGCTATCCATGTTCAACATCATTTGGGCAAAGTAAACAATTAATTGGAATAGGAACTCTTCTACTAGCAAATGTTGGTTTCACGGGTAGAATTCCAGCCATCAGTTTCCCATTCCTCTCCGTCAGCCGTAAAATGCTAGATCAACCTATTTGCTTTATTAGAAAATGGGATAACCATCCTGCTAATGGCATCCGCTATATCCACAGTAAAATAATGCTTGAGTTTACCTCGATCACACTTTATTTTTATTAAACTGTACAAAATAAAAAAACAAAAATAAATAAATATATAAAATTGTTTTAATTCATAGATAAATTTATTTAAAAGGTTTAGAAGATCCGGTTATTTACCGTCTGGAATAAATGATACGCATATTGTACTTATTCCAAAAAAGAAGCAGCCTGAAACGATGATGGATTTTAGGCCAATTTCATTATGCAATGTGCTATATAGAGTGCTTGCTAAGGTAATTGCTAATCGGATGCAACCCTTATTAAATTGTATGATTTCTGAATCTCAGAGTGCTTTTGACCCTGGCCGGCTTATTACTGATAATATCATTATAGCTTTTGAGACAACGCATTATCTTAATAGGCAGACGCAGGGGAGATTTGGGTCAGTTGCCTTGAAAATTGATATGAGCAAAGCTTATGATCGTTTGGAATGGGGATTTTGTTAGAGCCATGTTGAGCAAATTTGGCTTCTCAGATGGTTGGGTTAATCGTATTATATCATGTATTGCTACTGTGAAATATCATGTTACTGTGGAAGGCCAAGAAATTGGTCCGATTGTGCCGTACCGGGGTGTCCGTCAGGGTGACCCCCTCTCGCCATATCTGTTTATTATTTGTGCTGAAGGATTGAGTGGTCTAATCCGTCAGAAAGAGCGGGAGGGTGTATGGCATGGTTGTAAGATTGCAAGGAGTGCTCCTATGATTAGTCATTTGTTTTTTGCAGATGATTGTTATCTTTTTTTCAGAGTTTGATAGAGGAGAGTGAAGCAGTGCAGGAGGTGTTAAATGAGTATGAGCTTGCATCCGGGCAGGTGGTGAATTTCAATAAATCGGCTATTATGTTTAGTCGAAATGTGGAGATGGGTGTTCGGGCTCCGATTTGCAATGGGTTGGGGGTGCAAGCTACGAATGATCAGGGAAGATATTTGGGTCTCCTGTCGATGGTAGGAAGAAATAAATCACAAGTTTTGTGGTTTATAAAGAATCGTGCGTGGGATCGTATTCAATCGTGGCATAATCGATTGTTATCTAGAGCAGGGAAGGAAATCTTATTGAAAATTGTTTTACAAGCTTTGCCCAATTTCGCAATGAATGTGTTCTTACTATCTCTTGGGGTTTATCGTGAGTTGGAACGGATGTTCAATATGTTCTGGTGGTGTAATGGAAATTCTGGGATAAGATGGATGTCTTGGGAGCGCTTGTGTGTAGCAAAAGAGGCAGGTGGGATGGGGTTCAAGCAATTGAGAGCTTTTAATATGGCCATGCTTGGAAAGCAGGGATGGAGAATTTTGACTGATCCGAATGCATTAGTATCGAGGTTGTTAAAGGCACGTTATTTCCCTCATACTGATCTTCCTCATGCTTTAAAGGGTCAGAATCCAAGCTATGTTTGGAGCAGTATATGGGAGGCGACACAAGTCTTGTTGAGGGGCTGTCGAAGACGGGTGGGGAATGGAGATACCCTGCGGATTGGGGAGGATGCATGGATTTCTAAGAATGTTGCAGGAAGACCGACTACTGTTTTACATGACAGTGTTAGGTTAGCGCCTATTTCGTCCCTATTCCGTATTGATAGGCGAGAATGGGATCTTGGGGTTATTCGGGATATTTGTAATTCTCATGATGTTAATAGTATCATCAGTATTCCTTTTCTGCAGATGATGATTCATAGGATTGGTATTGGAGTTATGAGCCTAATGGAGTGTTTACTGTGAAAAGTTGTTATAAAATGATTGCTCATGGACCTGTGAATGTGGATAGTGGGGGTTGGAGGAATTTATGGAGATTGAAAGTTCCGTGAAAAATTAAGAACTTAATCTGGCGAACATGTCATGAGGTTATTCCAACTGCGGTAAATCTGGGCCGGTGGATGGTTTTAGTACATGATTTTTGCCGGATATGTGGAGAGGAGCCTGAGAGTAGTCTGCATATGTTTAAGAATTGCAGGTTTGCTCAGGATATATGGCGACAGACAGATTTTGGGCGACGCCTTGGGTGCGGAAGCGGAACATTTCTGGGCTGGATGCAGGCGGTCATGAGGTCGCTATCAGTAGAGAAGGTTTGTTTGTGGGCAGCTGTGATTTGGAGCATTTGGTATAGCCGGAATCGGCTGGTTTGGCATGGTGAGATGCCACAGGTAGCAGGGGTAATCCAAATGGCTTGCTCGGTTTTACAAGACTGGAAGGCGGCTCAGTTGCGGATGACGAATGTCTGCAAAGGGGAGGAGGTGCGAAATCGAGCTGTTCAGTGGGTTCGACCGCCTGCTGGTTTTTTTAAATTAAATGTTGATGCCTTTGTGGTTGCTGGGTCGGGCACCATGGCGATGGGTGCTGTTTTGCGAGATAGTGCAGGATGCTTCTGCGGCGGAATGATGAAGAAAGTGATGGGCAATTTCGTTCCGAGGGAGGCGGAGGCACTTGGGATTATGGAGGCGCTAAGCTGGGTGAAAAGGCGTGGAGTTGAAAGACTGCTTGTTAAATCTGATGCGTTGAGCGTGGTAGATGATATTCATCAACCACGATATCGATCGGCTTATGGTACTCTTATTGAAGACTGTAAGGAGTTGTTGAATTCTTTTAATGACGTGGCTATCAAGTTTATTTCTCGTTGTGGCGAATGAGGTTGCTAATGCTATTGCTCGTGCAAGTCATTCTTTGTCAAAATTAACGGAGTGGGGTCCTGTCCCTCCGGATTTTATTTTGCATTCGCTGTTTGTTGATTCTTCCTAATATATTCACTATTTTCTTCCAAAAAAAAAAAAAAAAAAAAAAATCCGGTTAAATTAATGTTATCAAATTTTGAACTGCGCATGAGTGAAATGTGTATTTAGCTTGAAATGTTAAATGTTAAATGTTAGGATTAAATTTGTTCTTAAATATTTGATCGAAACCAGCGAGCTTCAACATTTTCTTTATTCTCAATCTTCTTTCTTCCTCCTCCTCCTCCTCTTTCCCTTCCTCTTCCACCTCCAGTTTCTGGAAACAAAGTATAGTCTATGCATTTTGAACCCTAACAAATAGCGCAGAAAGACATGGAGATAGAATTAGAGCCGAGAGTGAAGCCACTCAGCTTCAAAGTGAAGGGAATGTCGAGGGAATCCCCATCTCAAAAGGCCTCTTTTGTTCTTGACGCTGACCTCCGCTCCCACTGGTCTTCCGGCACCAATACCAAAGAGTGGATCCTTCTCGAACTCGACGTATGTACTACGTATTTCAATGGCTGTTCTTGGAAATATTTTTCAAGTTAGGCATGCTGTTATTGGCAATCTTGGAATTACTTTGCTGGAGTTGAAGCCTGTTTGCTTCCAAGCTGGAAAGATAGGAGTAGTTACATGCATTTTTATTCTTTAGTTAGTAAAGAACGGGAGATTCTTATTTATTAAGTTGCTCCACTTGGTTTATTTGTTTCTTTCCGACTTTCTTGGTTGCAGGAACCTTGCTTGCTTTCTCATTTACGGATATATAACAAGTCAGTACTTGAGTGGGAAATCTCTGTTGGTTTGCGTTACAAGGTTAGCAATTTCTCTTTAAAGATTACCTATACTGGCCATTTCTTTTGTTGTGTTTTATGTTTTTGAATGTTCACTGGCTTGTATAAGAACAAAGAGGAGTTATTATTATTTCTTCAAATGATGACGAGGGAGTGATATATGATATGAAATTACAGCTCAAAGTACCTTGAGTTTTGCTCCAATCTTTTGTTGTCAAAATGGCTTAAATAAGGATATAAATTCACTCCTAGCTTTTATATATGCATTGCCGTCTAATTCTGACAATGGATTTTATAATTTGTATCACATGTTTGTATGCTGCAGCTTAAGTGGTGACTGGGACCATGGATTCGTTTAAAAAAAAATCATTGTAATGGTTTTTGATAAATCATTATTTTGCAGAGCCTTAATGCATTGGATACAAATGCAATTAATAATTTCGAAGCAATAAATGTTGGCGCAACAGTAAACGTTGTTGTCGTGTGACGGGTTCGAGTCTTAGGAGCGGCCTCTTGCCAAAAAATTGGCAAGGGAAGGCTTGCCCCCAGTACATCCTTGTGGTGGGACCCCTCTCCGGACCCTCGCTTAAGCGGGATGCGTAGTGCACCGGGCCGCCCTTTGTTGCCTTCAAGCAATTCATAAAGCCCCTTCCTGCAGCATCATAACCTTGTGTGATTTGAAATCATGTTTGCAACAGTAACAGCAAAGTCTTCTACAATGAAAGTTTAATTGTTAATATAAAATGGACGTAACATGCATGCAGTCATAAATTGTATAATCTCTAATAATCTCCTCATAGTGTTATGGATATATTATAAGATGGGCTGATTAAGTACCATTAATACTACTGGACGGCATTCAAACATGTTTTTTTTATCATGCTTTTATTGAAGTATGGTATACTGACTCTTCTTCTCTCTGTGCCTAGCCGGAGACATTTGTAAAAGTTCGGCCACGCTGTGAAGCTCCTCGCCGTGATATGATATATCCTATGAACTACACTCCATGCCGCTATGTGAGGATATCTTGTTTACGTGGAAATCCCATAGCCATTTTTTTCTTTCAGGTATTTGGAAATTTAGTCTGCACTTTCTGCTACGCATCCTGAATTAATGTGCCATCACATTTTTAGCTATCATTTAGTTTTGCAGTTCTTGGCTCTAATTATGTGCTAGGTTTTCAGACTTCGATTGCTTTACGGCTTGCAACTGTCTTATGTTATGACGTTTTCTTTGGAAAGCTGTTAATCTTTCATCATTATTATTTTTCCATAACTTTGCACCCAAATAGAAAAACTTCCAGTGCTGCTGGTTTATTTCCTCCCTGTTTCCTGAATTCAAATGCTAATGTGTTATGAAGACGGAGTTGGGATCTAGTTAAGGGACCTTGTAACCCAAAATCTTCTAGGAACGAATGCTTAAAAGTCTTCCTTACCTTACCTATCTTGTTGAAACAGTTAGGAGCTCGTTAAGAGAGAATCCCACAATCTCAGAATTGTTAGGAGCTGGTTTAAGAGAGAACTCCAGAATCTCAATTTGCTGGAAATTTTGCTTGCTTTTATTAAACGGCAATAGCCTTTAAATAACATTTAGAAGTAGTCCTTTATTAGGAATTAATTACTGCTATTAAAATAGAATCCTTACTATCATGGAAATAAATCCTAGATGCATGAATCCTAATTTTAATATTCCTAATAGGAATAAAACTATTAAAGAAATAATTTAAAAATAACAGAGTAATTAGGAGAGGGCGAGCCTTGGCGCAACGGTAAACGTTGTTGTCGTGTGACCAAGAGGTCACAGGTTCGAGTCTTAGGAGCGGCCTCTTGCCAAATAAATTGGCAGGGGAAGGCTTGCCCCCAGAACACCCTTGTGGTGGGATCCCTCCCCGCGTAGTGCGACCGGGCCTCCCTTTTTTTTTTTTTTAACAGAGTAATTAGGACTCTAAAACAGCAACAGCCCATTCATGACATTATATCATCTGGTATCTTCTTGCAAATGAAGTTGTTTTTGCTGTTCCTTCTTTGCAGCTTATTGGGGTTTCAGTAAGTGGTCTTGAACCAGAGTTTCAACCAGTTGTCAACCACTTGTTACCAAACATTATATTGCACAAGCAAGATGCTCAGGATATGCATCTTCAGGTGGACTACAGTATCATGTATTCTATGTGGTTTATATTGTTTTACTGTTTTTGTTTGAGAATAATATATGTTTGCTTTTTGATGCTTATTGTTTGTAGTTGCTTCAAGACATGACAAACCGGCTGCTAGTCTTTCTTCCCCAACTTGAGGTGCGTAATATTGTTATAGTTGAGGAATTTTTTTTCGTTTTTGAATTTGTGAATTTGTATTTTGGTTAACTACTTATTGATTAGCTTCGTCGCTGTGCAGGTAGAATTAGCCAGTTTCGCAGATGCTGCTGATCAGAACTTACGTTTTCTTGCAATGCTGGTGGGCCCATGGTACCCAATACTTCATATTGTGAATGAAAGGTTAGTAAACTTGATGGATATCATTCATGTATTGTTTAGATGCCAGCTTACAGCAATATTAGCTTAAGATTGTGCTTTACATGAAGAAACCATAATTGCAGTGTTGTTTTGTGCTTTCTACTTCTGAATATTTCATTCAAAACATCATTCTCTAATCCAAGTAGAGATTGGGATGTATGCCTGATTAAAGCTGATTAGTGGCTTATTAGACCATCTCTAGTGGTCATCACTTTGGTGTTACTTAATAAATTTAGTTGTAACCAACCCATTAGGAGGATTGTTACTAATTATAGTTTGTTACTAGATTTGTTAACAACTCTTTCTCTCTCCCTATCAATCTTAGTTTCTTTCTCCACACACCAAAGTGGGATGCACTCAGGTATAAAAAAATAGGAAGCAAGCTGGTGTAAAGCACACGCAGTGGGAAGCAAGTATGGGTAGGGACAAAGTAGAAGTGATAGTGAAATAAAGTTTTGGTTAAATACTGTTTCAGTCCTTCTTTATCAATTAATATTTTTCTTTTACTCCACAAAATTTTGAAATAACAACTCATTCTAGTGGGTTGTTATTTTAGTTTCTTACTAATCCTACGTGGCACCTAGTTTGTTACAAGCTTTACAATTTACCACTAAAGATGCTCTTAGCTTTCTGATAGGTTGTTAGAATTCAGCAGAAAATTTATGCAGACTAATAGAATTTGAATACTTGCTTCGAATTGCCATCTCTTATTGGGCTTTAGGATATTTATGGCCAGTCATAAATGAAAATGCAGTTTTTCTCCTCTGCATGCTTCATGATGCCAGTTTCCTTATATTGATCCTTGTCAATATAAAGCCTGATAATGACTGAAACTTATTATAAAGAACAGAATGTGACTTGGTTTTTATTTTTGAGGCAGTAGGGCTAGTGCTGGCTAAATATCTCCTTTTTACATTAAAGGAAATTCTATTGTTTTGTGCATCAATTTTCTTCTCATGGAGAAAGGAAAGAGGATATTGTCTGTCTCATGTTGATATGACTAGAAGGTCCTGGCATCATGCAGATAAAGTATGCTTAATTAATATTTAGGTAAAAGGATCCTCACTATATTTAGGTAAAGTATGCTTTGCTATCGTGGAAGAGACTAATAAATTCTTGGATACTCTGTATTGTATTGCTTTTGCTTTTATGTTCCTTGCTTGGCGCCTGTATAGGAGGTAATCTATAATTGATATTGATTTTTTTTTTTGTGACTCTAGGACTTTCCAAAATTTGGCTTAGTCAGCTATGCTCTTGTCTCTTCACTTAGGTTGAGGTGACTTAGCACCCTTTAGATACACATGTTGCAATTTTCACATAGAACAAGAGTTTGAGATTAATTTTGTTTTTGGTCCTCTAAGCTACTTGTTATTTGGTGTATGGTAAGATTTTTGTTGTTTACATTACATTTCTTTCACATTAATCCCATGCTCCCATGTTTATTGTGATTTGATGTTTAATCTTGTGTTGATGCTACAGAGAGACTACAAGGACTTCAGGCAGTGTCTCTGACTCTGAAGTTTCTAAGAACAATCAGCTGTCATCTTCCATAACCGTTTCTTCTAACTTTGAGGTAGCATCTTAGTACTTTGAATTTTTTTGTATTCTTGTGGCGCATATCGCTTTTCTACAGATTGATGCATACGAAAAAAACATTAAACAATTTTGACTATTTGAGAAGTTCTTGTCATATTTGGCAAAGAAGAGACTGTTGGATACATTTTTTTAGAATTAGAGGAGTTGAATGTTGGACAAGCATTTGTTTCTGATGTCTAATGTACTTTCATGATATATGTTATCTAGCTATCTTTCTCATTTTGATCATCTCACATTCAGGTTAAATTAGCTTTGTTTGTGTAATGCTCTCGTATGTTATAAAATGGAATGGTTTGTAATGGCAGCCAAGAAGATCACGAGGCATGCCACCATGTACCTCGTCAAATTCCAGTTCCATGGTGTTCCGCTCGGATGCAGTTTTTGTTTTATTGAGAAAGGCATACAGAGAATCTGATCTGGGAACTTTTTGCAGAACGGTAATGAATCAAGGTCTTCTGCTCTATAGTTTTAAGTGACAATTATTGATCTTACAAGTGCTCTTGTTTGCATTTCTAATTGGGTTAGGCTTCAAGGATCCTTTACAAGCTTACGGAGCCTGTTGCAGTGCAAGAAGACCCAGCTTCTGCCACTGAAGTTTCTTCTACTCTAGATGAAATACCAAAAACTGAAGTACTGAATCCCCTTGCCTTGGCTGATTACTCAAGTTTGCTTGGAGAAGAATTTCAGATGCCTGATGATCATTGGGATTTGAGCATTCTAAATCTTTTGGATATAGGGGCAGTTGAAGAAGGCATTTTACATGTTCTATATGCTTGTGCGTCTCAGGTTGATGACAGTATTAGGGATATAAAACTCTGAGAATGCATTCTCTGATTTACATATATATTTGTTACCATTTCTATCCCTCAATTAACCTTCAAGCTTTATATTTTTGCAGCCTATGCTTTGTCATAGATTGGCAGAGAGCAGATCTGAGTTTTGGTCTGCTTTACCACTTGTACAGGCATTGCTTCCAGGTCAAGTATTAGATATGAGATTCCTTGAGTTATTATTTCTGTTTATGTTTTCATTCCTATTCCTCAGACATGGTTTCTATCTATTATTTATTCTATTGGTTCTTGTGAGTCAACTAATTGTTGCAATATCTGTCTGTCTGTTGTATTTCAGTGAGGGCTTGTTGTCCGAGTTGTTTCTTTATCAAGAAGCTTGTTAACTATTTTTTGAAACCTAAAACAATATGGACTCAAATTTCTTAAGGTTTCTACAGAGAATGTATTTCATATGCATTAATTTGGCTTTCTGCAGCACTTCGCCCTTCCATGAGCAGCCTTGGCGAAAATGTTGATGATACCTTTTCTCAATGGCAACAGCCTTTTGTACAACAAGCCTTGTCTCAGGTTAAGTCTGTTATAATACTAAATCTTGTTCTCATGCACATGCTTGAGTTACATGTGTTATGTATTTATGGTGGAAAACTATTATAACCATGGACTTTTTTTTTTGCAGATTGTGGCTATGTCTTGTTCGATTGTTTACCATCCTCTTCTTCATGCCTGTGCTGGTTATTTATCATCCTATTCACCATCACATGTTTGTTTCTCACAGTCAGCTCTTAATAATTTATGGCATATCCTTTTCTTTGTCATGTATAGGCATTAGCTGAGGTGTTCATCTTTGCAAGGGGGTTCGTGCTTTTGTGCATGATCTCACCTAAGAAACTTGACCTAGACTTGTGCGCCCATTATAATTGTGCAATAAGAAAAGAATTGTGTAAGAATTGACCTATACTGTGAATTACATAAGTAAACAACTTGACCTTTAGGAGCAAATGTTGGCACATTTCTTTCTCTCTGATCTCAAATTGCTTAGTCATCTACTGTGAAAATCTTACATTTGGCAGTTTGAATGCCATTATATGCATGAAGAGAACGTTGGTATGGTTGCATAGCTTTTAGCGAACTATTTATGTGAGCCAAAATTCCTTCATAACGTGTTCTGGTTCTATGTAATATCATATGATGTTTTCATATGGAAACATAATGCTGTAATTTTCTTTTACAGGCTAAAGCTGCTTGTGTTTTGATTGATTTGTGTTCTAGTGTGCTAGGACCTTGGATGGCCCAGGTCATTGCGAAGGTTGGAAACATAACATGATTTGTTTTCTTCCATTTTTTTCTTCAAGTTTTTCTTACTTCGTTTGATTTATCTCTATCTCTATCTCTCTCTTTCCTTCCCCTCTTTGGGTTGGGTCTGACTTAGGTTGATCTAACTGTGGAGCTTCTAGAGGACCTTCTAGGCATAATGCAGGTATGTGCGTAATAAGCCCATGTAGTAAAATTGCACCCAATTATCATGGAAAGAGTAATTAGTTGCTTGCTAGCCGTGTGATGCACAAGTGTATTTAATATTAATTTTTAAAGATGTTATAAATTTAACAAAATATCTGTAATATGTAAAATTGTTCTATATTCTTAAAGTCAAAATTCATGTTAGTCATAAGTTATATTTCTGATGTTTTGTTCTACTTACAATTACATTTATTGATTGAACAAATAGTCAACAATTTATTTGCGGCTAAAAAAATAGTTTGTTGTATTATTGCTAAGTTTTGTTTAATCTATGTTACTCCCTCCATCCTAAATGGATAGACCACTTTGCCATTTTAGTCCGTTCCAAATTATAGACAACTTTAAAAAAAATAGTTGTTTTCTGATCTCCCTTGTATATTCCTTGGTTATCATGTATAGTAATTAACAAAGTACAAATTAACATGAAATGATAAATAATTTTAACACAAATGTTATTGAACATCGTGATAAATTAATGCTCATCCAGTACTTTCTAAATAGGGGTAAATTAGGAAAATTATGTGTAAATAAATAGTCTTTCGACTATTTTAACTCTATATTTTTTTAAGCACGTGAAAGTTGGATGTGGTGTATATGTATCATTTTGGGATGGAGGGAGTGTATCTTTTGAAATTACTTAGTTTATCCTTCAAATCGCTTATTATATCAATGAAAAGATGCAGCACTTACTTTCAAGAAGTAAACAAAATAAATAATGTTATTTTTTATTATTATCTGTTCCATATCTGAATCAGATTAAGTTGAATAACAAACTCAGCCAACAAACTCACTCTAGTATTTTTGTGACATCTCATTTGTCCAATACATGTACATCAATGGTGAGTATGTACCTTTCACAGAAAGGCTATATCAGCCAATAGGAATAAATGATAATGAGGGAGATAAATGCGATAATAATAGAAAGGCTATATCATCCAATAGGAATAAATGATAACGAGGGAGATAAATAAGATAATAATAGAAAGGCTATGCAGGAAATTACTGGGAGAATCGGAATCCAAAGATGATATGCTCTCTATCTATTTCTAAGGATCAAATGAACATATTTGAATCAACGAAGGAAACAAGGTATTGTTGGGTTGAACAGGAATATATGGACAGGAAGTAAGTTTATAAAGATGAGGAGAGAAGAGTTGAACTAGCAGTCAGTAACCCTGTGTCATGCTTATTGTTGCATCTGTATTTGCTACGTAATTTTATCTGATGGAGGCATGGAGCCTTATCCTATTTATGCATATATTGGTGTTTAAGTTCTAAATGTTCTTGCATTGCTTTTCAGGGTGCTCGACTTTCGCCATCCCGTGCACGAGCAGCTCTCAAATATGTTGTGCTTGCTTTGTCTGGTCACATGGATGATATGTTGGGGAAGTATAAGGTATTTTCCATGTTTTGGCATCTGACTTCTCTGACTTGTTTGGTTTTTAGAACCTTGAGTTTATTTACGCACCTCTTTCTTTGTCAAAGAATCTTGGCCAATTTCTTATCTTATAGATCTCGTGAGATTGGAGCTGTTAATAGGAGTTATTAGCCTTTTCAGATTTATGATTGTGAATTAACTATTCTGATATAACTTTTTAGTTTATTTTCTTTTCCACTCTGGAAATGATATTTTATTATTATTATTATTATTTCTTATTATGAACCTTTCAGGAAGTTAAGCACAAAATTCTCTTTCTTCTCGAGATGCTTGAACCTTTTATTGATCCTGCAATCTATGCACCACGGAGTACGATAGCCTTTGGGGATGTTTCTTTCACATTTATGGAAAACCAGGAACAATCTTGTGTAGTTGCTCTGAACATCATCCGTATAGCTGTCCAAAAGCCAGCTGTTCTTTCTTCTTTAGAATCTGAATGGAGGCGTGGGTCAGTTGCTCCTAGGTATGATATATCTGTAAGATAAGGCTTTTACAGTGTTTCTCCGTAAATGTTTGATCGTTCAGGGAAGTCTCAAAACATAACAATTTAGACTTCATGCATGTATTTTGACATTGTGTTGTGGCAAGAAGCAAGAAAACTGATACATATTTCCCTATCAATAATTTAAAGTATTAGAGTTCTCTTGGTTCTGGTGCTGCTTTTGTCTGCTATATTTGACTAACAGATTCATAGTGTTTTTCTCTACAGTGTACTTCTCTCAATATTGGAACCTCACATGCAGCTGCCTCCTGAAATTGACCTTTGCAAATCCCCAATTTCTAAATTTTTTGAGCATGAAATGTTAACTGCTTCATCCCATTCTTCTGTTCGTTATTCAGGAACGTCTTCTAAATCAAACAGCCAAGATGATTCAGATGGGAAAGTTGATTCCCCTGATAGTTCTGTAAAGATGGATATATTTGAAGATGCCAGTCTTCTTTTTGCTCCCGTGGAATTACGAACCATAGTCCTGACAAATGTTTCTGGCAGTCCCAAGGAACATATCTTGGATTCCAGCTGTGAGGATCCCAGCTCTGAATTGAAGCGTGCAGTTGAGAAAAAATTTACTGATCTGTTTCCAAACGGTTTAGTATTAGATGCTGATGCCCATTCTGAATACTTCAACTTGCAAGCAGACTATTTTCAACTCATCAGTTATGGTGACTGTGAACTTAGGGCTTCTGAGTTTCGGCGCCTAGCTTTGGATTTACACTCGCAGAATGATATGGCTCTTGAAGGTCATGATGCTGCTGTAGATGCATTGCTTCTGGCTGCAGAGTGCTATGTGAATCCATTTTTCATGATGTCTTTCAGATCCAGTCCAAAGATAACAAGCCCAGTGATTGCTAATGAGAGAAGTACAAAAAGTTATGAGATCCGAGAATTGGGGATTTCTTCTAAGAAGAATATTTTTGACTTGGAAAAAATAGCTCTTCTTGAAAAGAAAAGGGACAAAATTGTTCTTCAAATACTGCTTGAGGCTGCTGAATTAGACAGGAAGTTTCAGAGAAGCCTGCCAGATGGGGAATCTGTTCCACCACACCTCGAAGATATTGATGGGCAAGTCATAGACTTGACTTCTAATGATGTAGAATGTGCAGATGCTGTAACTTTGATTCGACAAAATCAAGCTCTGCTGTGTAGTTTTCTTATTCGATGGTTGAAAAAAGAGCAACATTCAATGCATGAAATTCTTATGCATTGCCTTATCTTTTTGTTGCATTCAGCTACACATCTTTACTGTGCTCCTGAAGAAGTAATTGATATCATATTAGGTTCTGCTGAATACCTTAATGCAATGCTAACATCATTCTACCACCAGTCCAAAGTAGGCAATCTGCAGTTGGATGTGGAAAAGATACACGGGGTGCAACGCCGCTGGGCATTACTTCAAAGATTAGTAATTGCTTCAAGTGTCGGTGAGGGGTCAGAGTTTGCTGTCAATGTCAACAGCAGATATCGGTGTGGAAGCTTGATTCCACTGTCAGCCTGGGTGCAAAGAATATCTGTATTTTCTCACAGTTCTTATCCCCTTGTTAGATTTCTTGGATGGATGGCAATATCTCGTAATGCAGAACAGTTTATAAAGGAACGGCTTTTCCTTGCTTCAGATCTGTCACAACTAACTTGTTTACTTGCTATATTTTCTGACGAGCTTGCAGCAGTAGATAATGTTCTCAACCAAGAAAAACATGGGAGAATTGGACAATTAGGGTTCAATCAAGATTCTCCAATCCATCAGAGGTTTGAGTTTTCGGATCAGCAACATGGAGATCAGTCTTTTCGTGCTATTTATCCTGACATTAATAAGTTCTTTCCAAATTTAAAGAAACAATTTGAAACATTTGGGGAACACATTTTGGAGGCTGTTGGATTGCAACTGCAATCTCTATCTTCCACTGTTGTGCCTGATATCTTGTGTTGGTTCTCTGATGTGTGCTCATGGCAATTGCTCCGTAACAGTCATGTTACGTCTCATACTGTTTCTGATCATTTGAAAGGCTATGTTGCAAAAAATGCCAAAGCAATCATCTTTTATATACTTGAAGCCATTGTTACTGAGCACATGGAAGCCATGGTACCAGAGATGCCAAGAGTGGTGCAAATATTGGTCTCTCTCTGTAGAGCCTCGTACTGTGATGTGCCATTTCTCGAGTCTATAATGTGCCTTTTAAAGCCACTTATATCATATTCTTTCAGCAAGGTGCCTGATGAAGAAAAGACATTGGTTGATGATTGTTGTCTTAATTTTGAATCACTTTGTTTTCAGGAGCTTTTTGTTAACATTAGACAGAAAAATGAGAATGGAGATGTACCTGCAGAAAAAGAATACTGCAAAGCACTGATGATTTTCATCCTGGCTTCTGTGTTCAATGATTTATCTTTTCAACGAAGAAGAGAGATATTGAATTCCTTGACTTTGTGGGCAGATTTTACTTCTTTTGAGCCAACCACTTCTTTCCATGACTACCTTTGTGCTTTTCAGACAGTTTTGGAGAGCTGCAAAGTTCTGTTAGTTCAGACTTTAAGAGTCTTCGGGTTTCTACCAATTCAGTTGGACAAATTTTATGATGTTAACGAAGGATCACTTCCTGACAGTAGCTTGGAAAAGGGTTCGTGGTTTCTTAGTGATATCTACCACAATTCTAATTCTGAGAAGATGGAAAGGGATGACTTTGATTTTGTAGCTTCAAAACAACAGGATTATCATTTATCTGTGGAGGAAGTAAAAGACTTCTCTAAAGGCTTGGAAAACATCCTTGCAAAGCTAAATCCAACTTTAGAGCTCTGTTGGAATCTTCATCATCATTTGGTAAAAAAGCTGGTAATTACATCAGCTGAGTGTTTTGTGTACTCTAGATGCTTATCTTCAATTCATCCACAAGTTCAAAATGCTGAAGCTGATAGCTGTGAAAATTCTTTTGCAATTAAACCAGTTGAAGACTTCTCAGTTCATTGGAGGATTGGGATACAGGGTCTTGCTGATTTCACTTTGAAGCTCCAAGAAAGCCATTGTTGGGAAACCACATCTCTACTTCTTGATTGTCTACTTGGAGTACCCTTTTACTTTCAGCTGGACAATGTCATTGGTGCAATTTGTTGTACTATAAAATCATTTTCTTGCAGTGCGCCAAAAATTGTCTCGCGCTTGAGGTCTGATAAATGGTTGTCAACATTATTTGTGAGAGGTACTCATAATCTTCGTGAGAGTGACAGGCCTCTCACTGATCTATTAGGTACACTGCTGGGCCATGCAGAACCTGAACAGCGCTTTATAGCACTTAAACACTTGGGTCAATTGGCTGGCCAAGCTGCAAATGGAGAAGCAGTTCTGCAGTCTAAGATATTTTGTAACAACTTCACGCAACCAAGCTTGGCTTTTTCAGTCCCCGAGCCATTTCTATCACTTATGGTGTCAAGCACATGGGATCAGGTGGTTTTGTTGGCATCGTCAGATACACTACTAACCCTAAGAACTCATGCTATGGCACTGCTTCTAAGTTACATACCATATGCTTCCCAGCAACAGCTACAGTCTTTTCTTGCTGGAGCTGATAGCGTGCTTCATTTTTTGGGAAAGACTGCACTGCCAACTTGTGAGGGCCCATTACTACGGCTCTCATTAGCACTTGTTGCTGGTGCCTGCCTGTACTCATCAGCTGAAGATATTTCTTTGATACCTCAAGAAGTTTGGAGAAATATTGAGAGTATAGGGTTGTCTAGAACTGGTATAGTCCTTTTACATTGTCTAGCGTTAGAGAGAGAGTGAGACAGACAGGTTGAGATCATGAAATTATCTAATTTTTCCCTTTCCTTTTCATCCTCCCTTGTTTTCTAGGAGGCAAGGCTGGTGATCTGGAGAAAAATGCTTGTGAAGTCCTGTGTAAATTGAGAAATGAAGGGAGTGAAGCAAAAGAGGTTTGTCCCAGAACTCAGCTGCATGCAGTGAAAGTTTCTGTCCACATGACAACATTTTGAAATCACTTCTACACAGACACACATATATACATGCATGCAAAAATGATAGAAGCCTTGCTCTTTTAAGCAGTTATCTCTCAATAGTAACTGCAGCTATTTGTTAGCAGTTCCATAATTACTGAACCGTGCTTTTCTTTCATAAGGCCTTGAGAGAAGTTCTCTATTCTAATTCTCTAAAAGAAGTTGATTCAGATTTTGGGAGCACCCGTGAAGCAATTCTTCAGGTGAGAGAAATAGTTATGGTAGCAGAGTGTTGACTGTTGTTGCTGATGATACTACTGACACCATAATGCTTCCATCCATTTAAAGGGAACTTTTTAAGTATCCTATTTACTGTTAATTGTTTGTTAATTTATGTGCTACAGGTCCTTTCTAATCTAACTTCAGTGCATTCATACTTTGAGATATTCTCAGAAAAAATGGATGAAGAGGCAATGGTAAACATGTTTCGCCTACTAGTCGGGATGTTTTTCGCCTTCTAGCTAGTTCATGGACTTAATATGCTTTGTTGTCTTCTAGGAACTTCAGGAGGCTGAAATAGAATTGGGCATTCTTCATAAAGAAAATGAAGTAGAAGAATCATCAAAACAAACTAAGAAAGAGAAACAAATTTCTTCAGTTGGTGGTAAGGAAAAGTCATACTTTTTTTTATATTTTTTTTCTTTGCAGTTTTACAGTTCTAGTTCTGGAATATAGCTTTTTTAACTTACATTAATTCTTTTTGGTACTTCACATTTTTTTTGTTCAGCTTCTGTAAAGCACGATAGCCGTCTCCAAGAAATCAAGGATCGCATTAGTACCTTGTATGTGTTATCATTCACCTTTAATTGTATTTTTTACTGTAAAATAAATTAAATTGGCATTAGACAACTCTACTAAGTGAAAATAGGCGTGTACTTAAAGGGGGAATGTTCTGAAATAGCCGTCAAGTAATTCTCTGGGTCGTTTTTCTTAAAAACTAATCTTTGTTCTTCTTGTGGAATTTACACAACCGTAGATGTAGATGATCCAATATGTATATGGCTAAGTTCAAAAGCATTGACATCTTTGTCCACAAATAAATTAATGCTTGTGGAAAAAATATTAAACTGTCAAAGGAGATGCTTACATGGTGGTACAAGCACTTGTTCCCTAGTATTGTTCACAGTTAAAGTTATTCATGTTGACTCCCAACGGAAAAGAAAAGATGAATACACCAAATCAAGTTGTCTACTGTCTGCTAAACAATAGCTTTGTGCTTTAACTTTCTTTGCTGAAATTATACACTACATCTAAAAACTTCCGTTCCTTTTTGTTTGTCAGTTTTCTTTTTGAAAATTGTAGAAATATATCATTGTTGATAAATGATAAGTTGTACCTTACTTTGCTAGTTGCTCTTTCTGATGCTGATATCCTCTTTGCTATACTAGTATTGAACTTAACAACTAATTGGCATCCTCGTCGATTGTTTTTTTCCCTCGGTTTACTAATTGATAAAACAGTAATGCATAAATACACTATAACTTGCTGATATTTTCTTTTCAGAGAAAAAGCCAAACTCCAAGAACACATTATAGCCAACAGGCAAAGAAAGCTACTCATGAGAAGTGCACGCCGGAAATATCTAGAAGAAGCTGCTTTACGGGAAGAGGAACTTCTGCGAGAACTTGATAGGTTTTACATACATTCCTAAATTGTTATCAATTCAATGTTGTGAGAGGAAATGGTTGCTAAATTTAGCTCTTAATGTGTTCTAGGGAAAGGACAGCTGAAGCAGAAAAGGAAATCGAGAGACGGCAGCTACTTGAACTTGAACGTGCAAAAACTAGGGAGCTCCGTCACAATCTTGACATGGAGAAGGAGAGGCAAATGCAGGTAAGGCTTTCTGTAGCTCTCTCACCCATAGATGCACTCTTCTAGACTGGACTTCTTACTTATTTTTATGACTTCCTCGTATTGAGACATGCTGAGTTAACTATTCTTTTTGCTCTAAGCTTCTTGATTACGACATATTTAATCAACCATGGTATAAATTAAATTGTGTGAAGTGGTTTACTGTTTTCAATAAAATTTTCTGTTACGTATGTAAAGAAACCAATTGACCTAACTTAAGTTGATAGGCAATAGTAGCTTTTATATATTATCTGTGTGAGACATCCCCGCATGCAAATGCCCCCTTGGGTTTAAAGCATGTAGAACAGAGGTCCATCCTACCATATATTGTTACTTCATTAGTAAATGGAGTTCAAGTATTTATTCATGCCATTTGATTTGCAGCTCCGATTATCAAAGATTGCTGTAATCTATTTTATAATTTTGTTGGGTTGAACGTCTGATTAGTCAACATTATCTAAGATTTGAAGGTCCTAGGTTTCTTTGCATTCCTGGTTTACTTAGGATATGTTTGGTTTGCAATGGTTTACACGATATTGGTGCAAATTTGCATGTAGAGGGAACTTCAGCGTGAACTGGGGCAGGCTGAATCTGGATCGCGATCATCACGGCGTGACTTTTCTTCGTCAACTCATAGTAGGTGAGAATGGTTTTCTTAAACGATGGGTTAATCCACTTTAGTGTAGTTATAGTTCCCGACAAATATCACAAACATAACAATTGGAATAATGAAATGACAGGTTCTTGCTCATATTTTACTTGTTACTCTTTAGGAATATATCATATTTCTACTTGGTTTTCAGTCAAACTAGAAATTGAAAAGGAGAGTAGTGAAGTAGATTCTGCCATACTACATTTCTTTCCCTAGTTTGCAGGCATTACCTTGACCAGGGTTTTTATATCTATGACCTCTTGCTTTCTTAGACGAAAGGTTTCATTGTTGAATCCGTGCTCTCCACTTGCAATTATAGGTGAACTAATTGAGTAGTCACACTATTCTTTTAACATCATCATTTGTTCTTTGAACATTTCATTTATACTAATCCTTGTGCATTGTATAAGAAATGATTGTGCTCTTACTAGAGCAACCATATAAGATCAGTAGAATTTGATAAAATCCATCTATAATTAGACACTCAATAAAATCCATATGTAGTTGGCCCCGGCCATTTTAGGTTTTGTTCATGTTGAGAAGTTTTCAATATTAATATGTTGATTAAAACTAAGGCCAGAAGTAAAAGAAATGGATCCTTTTCTTTTAGCAAATTTGTAATCAAACTTGATATATAACATTATTTTTTGTTGGTTGGCTGAATAACCACACGAGTAGAACTTTTGGGTTGTTTCGGGTTCATGTTATTTTGGATTGGTATCTTGATAGTTTTCCTGTTTGGATAGAAAATTATATAATGTGTAGATTCCCTGATAGTTGAGTCGTCTGTTGAGATAAAACTCAGTGGAAGAAGAGATGTATCGTTTTCTTATTTTTCTTTCATGTACAGGCCTCGAGACAGGTATCGGGAGAGGGAACATGGAAGATCAGGTAGCGCAGGCCGTACGAGAAGCAATAGCGGGAGAGGGAACATGGAAGATCAGGTATCGTCTGGTATGGGCATGCCATCAATAGTGTTGTCTGGTTCGAGACCATTTTCAGGGCAGCCTCCAACGATTCTTCAATCGCGAGATAGAAGCGATGATTGCGGTAGCAGTTATGAAGAAAATTTGGATGGAAGCAGGGACTCAGGTGATACTGGTAGTATGGGTGATCCAGAACTGATGGCAGCATTTGATGGACAATCTGGATCTGGTCAAAGACATGGAGCTAGAGGAAGCAAGTCGAGACAAGTAATGGAGCGGAGAGAGAGAGATGGAAGACGGGAAGGGAAATGGGAAAGAAAACATTCATGAGATTGTTGTTAGGAGTAGTTTATAGTTTTGTTGTACTCTATTATTACTTCATTCTTGTACTCGTTAATCATAAAGGCAGTACTGAATTAGATTTAAAATGAAAATTAATTCTTAACAAATGAGTATTAGAAAAATTTGAAGGCAAAGGAAATCAGAGGCTGGAACTATCTTTTAATCTTCAATCTCTACTTGCATTACTACAAAATTTAAATTAAAACTTCTTATAATAAAGTAAAAAAAAAAATTATTAATTTAGACAATTTCTTAACCATTAACGATAAAAATTATGATTATAAACTAGTAACATTGCTTAGAAATTGTGTCATACAGAATGTTAATCATTTGAAAAATTCAATTTCTTAAAGTTATTGTTGTTTGGATAAGTTGTGAAAGAGTCGCAAAACTAACATAAAGAAGAAGACACTGAATCAATTAAACATAAAGTTCAGAATCTAAAAAAAAAAAAAAAACACTAAATATTGGTATGGAAAAACTTAATATATAATTTGGACCTTTTTCGTTCTAATTTTAAACTGTTGATGATTTTTAATTTTAAATGAGGTGTTTTTCAAATTGAAACATGATTGCTGATGGTGTAAGAGAATTCTAATTAATTTATGCTTAAATTAAAGGATCAGTTATATGAATATCATAAAAAGATTCAATGTTTACGAGTGTCATATGTTTATCAAAAAAAAAACAAATTCAACAATGTCAAATAAACAATTTTTATATGAATAGACTCATCCCTTAAAAAAAAAAAAAAGATCAACTAACTATTTGACCAAAGAGTGCAGGAGGGTGCTTTTGTGCACTGGGAGAATATCAAAGTGGCCGATTTATTAGTTCCGGGTAGGAAGGTGTGGGATAGAGGGAAAGTGGCATCTCTCCTCTCGGATTCGGATGCAAGGGAGGTATAGAAGATCCTTTTACCGATAAGAGATATCTGTGACGGGCTAATGTGGCACTACACGAAGAATAGGGTGCACACTAGTAAATCCGGCTGTAAGGCGTTGTGTTCGGAGCAAAGGAGGAATAGGGGTCATGAGGGGTGGCTTTCGGCTATAAGGCGTTGTGTTCGGAGCAAAGGAGGAATAGGGGTCATGAGGGGTGGCTTCGACTATGGCAACTGAACATCCCGCTCAAGGTCAAAATGTTTATGTGGAAATTGCTTGCATGTTGCATTGCCACGAGAAAAAGATTGGCAGCACGGGGCTTATCGGTTCCTATCCATTGTCCGTTCTGCCATGTTGATGTTGAACACGACTATAATATTTTTGTGAGATGTGTTTATAACTAAGAGTGCTGGAATATCGTGGGATTCAACTTGGATCTGCTCCAATCCGATTATCTTATTGATGCTATTTTACAGGTTTTATCTGTTGGGAATTCTTCTCGATTGCGACAATTTAGCGGAAGCGATAAAACAATTTTATTGAATTTATGAGGTTTACAAGAAGGTGTTCTCTAGAAACTTTCTAGAGTTACAATGAGATAAAACAAAAATAGTAGCACCCGGGTGTTTCCCAAAAATATCCAAAACAATTATCTTTACTATTTTTATCTCTCTCTAAAATAATTAGACTACCCTCTAAATAAACTCTCAAAATTCACAAGGCACCATTGTACCTCCTCACAACTACATCTTTCTCCCACTCTTTTTTTTTTCTTATTCTTACTTCCCACAATACTCAAACTAAATGAGCATCCTTGGCTTTTATAGCCAAGCATGAAACTTCCTTTAATTAATTGTGCCAGCATTTTGCTGGCACAATTAATTCTTCATTTGACCACCAAATTTTGGTGGTCTAAGACCATTGAATTTGGTGGTCACTTTCACACCTCTCTTTATTTCTTTTTTTTAAATAATTACAAATTACAAAAATAATCTCTCATTAATACAAATTATAAAAACAGCTCCTCATTAATTGGAACTTCACTACAATTTCCTTTTTTCTATTTAATCGTTTTGAATTAATAGTTAATTTTCTCAACAATCTTCCCCTTAACTATTAATTTAAAACTTTCATCATTTTTTTTTTGATGTACTTTCCCATCATCACCTTGTAAACGGAGCATTCTCTCCGCAAACAACTTCTCGGTGCACTTCTCACCGAATCAATGATGTACTTTCCCATCATCACCGGAGCACTTCTCTCCGCAAACAACTTCTCGGTGCACTTCTCACCGAATCAATTTGTTGATGCACTTCTCATCAACCTTCAATTATTGGAGCACTTGTCTCCAAATTAAGCAAATTCTTCTTCGTCAACATGGTCTGTCACGTTGACACTTTTTTTTTCTCTTGTTTCTGCAATTCAATTGCACGCGCCCAAACTTCTTACACGAAACATTTGGGCTTCCCCATGCCAGCAGTCCTTCCCTCAACTGCTTGCTCATTTTCTCCATTTTCTCACGCCCAATTGATTTGGTGGGTGACGCTACATTGAACCATAGCTCTGATACCACTGTTGGGAATTCTTCTCGATTGCGACAATTTAGCGGAAGCGATAAAACAATTTTATTGAATTTATGAGGTTTACAAGAGGGTGTTCTCTAAAAACTTTCTAGAGTTACAATGAGATAAAACAAAAATAGTAGCACTCGGGTGTTTCCCAAAAATATCCAAAACAATTATCTTTACTATTTTTATCTCTCTCCAAAATAATTAGACTACCCTCTAAATAAACTCTCAAAATTCACAAGGCACCATTGTACCTCCTCACAACTACATCTTTCTCCCACTTTTTTTTTTTCTTATTCTTACTTCCCACAATACTCAAACTAAATGACCATCTTTGACTTTTATAGCCAAGGATGAAACTTCCTTTAATTAATTGTGCCAGCATTTTGCTGGCACAATTAATTCTTCATTTGACCACCAAATTTTGGTGGTCTAAGACCATTGAATTTGGTGGTCACTTTCACACCTCTCTTTATTTCTTTTTTTTTTAAATAATTACAAATTACAAAAATAATCTCTCATTAATACAAATTATAAAAACAGCCCCTCATTAATTGGAACTTCACTACAATTTCCTTTTTTCTATTTAATCGTTTTAAATTAATAGTTAATTTTCTCAACATTATCTTCCTTGAATCACCCTAGAGGCAGGGACAATCACCCTAGATGGGAGAGTTGTTCAGGCCTCGGATTGCTTCCGGTATTTAGGATCTATTATCCAAACGGATGGAGAAGTAGATGGAGATGTTGCCCATAGGATTAAAGCTGGTTGGTCGAAGTGGAAGAGTGCTACGGGTTTTCTTTGTGATCCCGGCATGCCTAATAGATTGAAGGGAAAATTCTACCGGACGGCAATTAGACCAGTATTGTTATATGGTACGGAGTGTTGGGCAGTGAAACACTGCCACATCCATAAGATGTCGGTGGCGGAGATGCGTATGTTGAGATGGATGTGTGGTCACACGAGAAAGGACCGGGTGCGTAATGAAATAATTAGGACAAAAGTAGGGGTCACATCTATTGAGAATAAAATGAGAGAAAACCGACTAAGGTGGTTTGGCCATGTGAGACGTAGAGCGCTTGATGCGCCGGTTAGGAGAACCGAAGAGTGGCAAATGGATGTAGTGGTGAGGGGTAGGGGAAGACCTAAGCAAACTTGGAGGAGGGTGATCGAGAGTGATATGAGTTTATTGGGAATTGAGGAAAATATGGTAGTGGATAGGACGGAGTGGAGGGAGCGAATCTGTGTCGCTGACACGACTTGATTTTCACGGTTTTATATGATGGTTCATGTTAGCCGACCCCGAATCATTTCGGGACTAAGGCTTTGTTGTTGTTGTATCTTCCTTGAATCAGGACACGTGTTGCTTGATGGCTATGACACTTTGGATGATATGGACTCAATGCAACTAGGTGGTGTGGGAGAACAAAGTGCAACTCCTGTCACATGCGGTTCCTGCTGTTGCTCGTTTCCTGGCGGACTGGAGGCGGCTGAAGGCGACTACACTTGATCGGACCAGAACTGGTGCAGGTAGTACGGGGCAGACGCGTTGGATCGGAGACCTGGTGCAGGAGCTGTCAAGTGCACCAACGATGCTGCAGTAATTTAGGCAGCCAACGCAAGCGGAACTGGGGCCCTGTTGCGTAGCTCGGACGGGTCCTTCATGGCTTGTCGGGGCAGTTTATAACCGCATGTTGCCGAGGTTCGTGTTATAGAAGCATTAACGCTCCATGATGCTATCTACTGGGCGGCTCAACTGCATTGTGTTAATGTCCTCTTTAAAACTGATTCTTTGGTTGTTTTAAACAGTATCAATTCTTTGTTATTAGATTTATCTGAATTTGGCTATATCATACAGAATTGTAGAGCTATTTTGAGTAACAGACACGATTTTAAAGTGTCTTATGTCCTAGGCTAGTAAACAGGGGGCACATGTCGTTGCACGTCATGCTCTGTCCAACTCTAGTGAGTATGTTTCTTTTTCTGCTCACGACTGGCTACAGGAGACTCATTGTCATAATTTGTTTGTTGATTAATTGAATTCATTCGTTCAAAAAAAAATTTATTTGACTAAATAATAAATGTAATTTCCTTTAAAATTAAATATGTTCATCGGCTGGATTGGATTGGACATAGATCGAGTCTATGAGGTGTACTAAGGTAAGAAATTGATTCCCAAACCAAGTAAAAACAGTCCAACATGCCCAATTATTATGTATTTATATAAAAAATCAATCGTTGAAATCTAAATTACAATCCATATAAAAATGGATTTAAATGTTTTGAGTTGAATGACGTAACTTACCTATTTAGTTAGAGATGAAAAAAACCGATTAGGGTTTACAGTTTAAGCTTTGGACTTTAGTGTTTAAGAACATCTGCAATAAATAGTGTGTTTGGTAAGGCTACGATAACTTTTTTTTAATATAAAAAATGATTTACTTGCTTATTATTGGTGCACCTTTATGTTAATATTTCTAATTAGAATAAATTATATATAAAGTAATATCAGTGTATTTAAATTAGGGGTGTCAATATGGGTTCGCGAGTTGTAAACGTGTCGTGTCGACTTACTCAGGTGATCCATTTATCCAGGGCCAATCCTGAGATTTTAGAGGTCCGGGGCGAATTACTAAATGGGACCTAATAAATAAGTAGAAATAAAAAAAATAAGTAGAAAAGTAAATTGTATAAAAGAATTACTTAAAAATGACACTTTTCTTATTACATTTAACAAAATATCTAATAAAAATATTTTATATTGCTTTAAGTACCCAATTTCTTATACAAAATGATGTCTATGAGCATTTCTAGAAGTAAATTTCTTAAATTTAATAAATTATGAAATAGTTCTAATAGATTTTATGCTCTTTACGATACAAAACATGATAACAGAAAAATGAAAAACCAAATTTGAAAATCACGTCATTTAATGAGGTTTATGGTCTAAGTTCTTGAAATTGAAAGATTTTGATACGTTTTTCCCAAACTTCTTTTGAAGACCGAGTAAATCAGAATCTGATAGAGTTTCTCAAAGACAATAAAAAAATGGCTATTAGTAATTGGAAGTTTCACAGCGAGGTGATTTGAAAACAAAATTGATTATATAGCTGATGAATTGAGAAGATGAACTGAGGATGTAGGATAATATTACTGTTTAATATTTTTTGGGATTTGAGTGTGATTAAAAAATGAAGAGATAAATTATAAATTTTTATTGGGATTGATAGGTGGGAAAGATAATTATAGAAATACTTTGAGATAAATTAGAGAAGTGATGCCCAAAGTTTTTATTAGAAAATTTGGAAAGAATCCGAGATAAATTAGGGAATTTAGAAAAACTATTTAATAACTGATGCTAACGTTTTTTATTTGGAAAAACTAATTTGGAAAGAATCTAATGCCAATATTTTTAATCAACTATAATTTTTTTTTTTAAATTTAATCAAGTATAATCTAATAGGTACTAATACATTATTATAATTGGGGCCCTTCTCATACTTGGACCCTGGGCATGCGCCCCTCCCGCCCATGCTCAGGAACGGGCCTGCATTTATCCCAACCCTAACCCAACCCATTTAATAAATGGGTCAACTTGGCACAATTCGTTTAAGAAGCGGGTTGAACGTGTCAACCTCGCTAATCCATTTAATTTTGCAACTTCGTACTAAAAAAAATATTCAACTAAACAAAATGAAAAAGAAAATAAAAACATGCATAATTGAGCATGAAAAAATAAAATCCAATACAAACTAACACAACAAATTCAACAAAATAACATCAAAAGTCTAAAATCCAAAACTTACAAACAAAATACAAAATTTCAATTTCAAATAACAAATAAACTAAAACTAAAACATTCAATTCAACTTAAACAACAACAGAATTAGTATATTGTTCATCAGTCTTTGATTCAATACATTCTAACTGAGTCATCAATTTCTTTCAACCCATCCTGAACTATTAAATTTAGAATGTGAGCAGAGCATCTCATATGAAAAAAATCTCCACGGTTTAATAGACCACCCTTGCTATTCAATAAATTTTTCAACAAGTCTACACATGTATCATTTGCACTTGCATTATCCAAAATGAGTGAAAAATTCATACCATCAATTTTCCAACCACACAAGAAAGTATAAATCTTTTCACACAAAGCTACACCATTATGTGGAAGAGACAAATAACAAAAGTTTAAAATTCTCTTTTGGATATTCCAATCTTTATCAATAAAATGTACGGTCAAACATACATACTTATCTGTTGTAATAGAAGACCAACAATCAAAACATATCCTATTAGAAGTTGACTCAACAAAAGACTTACTTGTGGCTAGAGACTGAAGCGTTCACCGGATGTCAATGAAGAGAGACAGACAACACAAATTGTTAGGAAAAGAAAGTTGGAAACCTAACGTGTTCTGTAATCTACTAATCTGTATATGGGTTGGATGGGTTATATGGGTTCGCGGGTTGGGTTGACACGACCTATAGACTCGTCTAAATTATACGGGTGATAACGAATTCGCGAGTCAACCCGCGACCCGACCCGTTTATTTTACGGGTTAGGCATGCCGACCCATTTATGACCCAAATCCATTTATCTCAACCCTAATTCGTTTAATTTCCGTATTACGCGAATCGTGTTATCGTATCGTGACTCATATTGACAGTCCTAATCTAAATGATGTTGCCACTTTTTTTTTTTTGATAGGAAATGCTAAAACTTCATTAAAATATAAGATTGATAGTACATGATGACAATAGTAAGGAATAAAACCTCACATACATATAGGCTAAGCCTAATACAAGAACCACAAGGGCAAGAAAAAGACTACGAAGAGCAAGAAAAAGACTACGAAGAGCAAAAAATACCATTAAAGGTACAACTAAAATAGAAAAACGTTGAAGCATATATTTATCGGAATCTCAGATACGCAGCAGAACAACGATAGTCCAATCTTCATGCTTTGAACCATTCTGAAACTTCGGATCTATGTCCTTTCTTTTGCAACCACGTAGATCCAGTGATCTACGGATAAAAACTACCTTTTATGCACTTGCTACAACAGAAAAGGTTACAAAAACAAGAGTCTTAAACAACAGATGTATTTCAAACGAATCCAGAGATAAAGACAGGGGGAGGAGGAAGAAGGAAGACAAGCTTCCTTCTTCCTCCTCAACTTGATAGAGATAACTTGGGCTTTGTTATGAGAAAGATGGAAAAGAAGGGAAAAAACTGATATTTTCCAGAAAGAAGGAGGAGAAGAGAAGGAGAGGGCGTCGGCGGCGGATGAGAAACAAGAGGGAAAGTGATAAGGTTAGAGAGAAGGGAGACCTTCTCTCTCTATTATGCTATGATGTTGCCACTTTTTAGTAACCACCGCAAGTTTTAAAATTACTTACTAATATAATATTTTTTAACAAATGTTGTTAAAAGTGAGGTGTATAATTAAAGAAATAAAATATTACTATATTTTAGTATGATGTGTTAAATTTTAGCATTTTTTTCCTAATTTGAGATATCCAAGTGATTTAAGGTTTTATTGAATTATGGAAAATATAAAATAATATTATTGAATATTAAAAACTGTTTAAAACTATCATAAAATGTTTCTTACCGTAGAAAAACAAATTTCCTAAATGGAATAGGAAAAGAGTTGAAAGAAAATTAATATAAATAAAAAAACCTAAATAGAATAGGAAAATATTAAGGGGGTGTTTGGTTTGAGGTCTTTAGGAATGGAAATGGGAATGAGAGGGTTTCATTCTATTTGTTCTTGTTTGTTAAAAAAAAAAAACTCATTCACTTTACCCACTTTAGGTTAAGGGATAATTACTAATCTAGCCCAATGAAGAACCCCACTTTACATATCTAACCCACCTTCCTTTCATTTTACCAAATTAGACAAATAAACCCATTTTGGACAAAACTACCCTTATTTTAGTTTGAAGGTTCATCTCCTACCTCCCGCTCCTTCCACTTCCACTTCCTCACCTGACCTTTCCCATTCAACTTCATTGTGGTTCATCTTCTTCATTCTCAGTTCGTTTCAACTGCATTTTACGTTTTGAACTCATCACTATATATAATCCGGGTTGTTCTTCTCTACATTTTCATTTTCATTTTCTCCTACCTCGAAATTTTCATCTCCGGTTTCTTTCTTCCCTGCGAAGCGCTACTGTGATGGCAAGAAAACGGAAGGCGACGGCGACGGCAAGCGAAGAGGAAGGACGGACAAAGCATAAGGTAAGCATGCATCATCTTCTTCCCTGTTACCGCCATTAATGGTTTAAATGCGCTCGAATGCGCTCGTATGTTAACTGTATGTAGATATGGTCGCATTTGTTACCTAAATGCGCTCAAATGCGACAAGGTATAATAGGCGAACATAGTGTCGCATTTGTTACCTAAATGCGACACATGCGACGAGCCATTCCATTAAACTGTCACATTTATTACCTAAATGCGCTCAAATGCGACATTATACACCATGAAACATTATCGCATTTGAGCGCATTCACAGACGAATGCGACATGATTGTAAGCCTTATACATAGAATATGTCAGTTTTGTTAGAGAATTTAATGTGTGTATGTTTAAAATTGTTACAGCATGATCCCAGTGAATCTAAAAAGAGAAAACATAGTTCCATTTTCAAATATCCCAAGGCGGTTAATTCGGATGCTCAAGTAACAGTCAGGTTTCATATGGATTCTGGGGTCATGATAAAGAAGTATTTGAGTGAAAAGCAGCTAGAAATGTATAGGAAAACATGTTTTGGTCAATATTTGGATATGAAAGTTGCTAGTTTCTCTGCTGGAATAGTGCATCATGTCCTATCACGGGAGATTAAACATAAAGAAAGTAAACACAGGGAGATGTGGTTCAGGGTGAGGGGAGTTGATATGCGGTTTGGAGATTGGGAGTTTGGCCTGATAAGTGGTTTAAGGTTTGGGGTAAACATTGGGGAATTCATGGAAAGAATGTATGAATTAGAGATGCCGCATAGGTTGCGAAATAAGTACTTCAAGAAATACGAGACAATAACGACAATTCACTTCTTTGAAGTTTTGAAAAGTGTACAATGGAAGAAGAAGGATGCGACCGACCGATTTAACCAAGATGCTGTGATGATTGCCATGTTGTACTTTGTGCATGGCAATGTATTGGATAATGCTAACGAGAGGCATGCAAAGGATTGAGTTTTGGATCTTGCAGATTATCCAAGCCTGTTTAATGAGTTTCCATGGGGGACGTTGGCTTGGGAGGAGACGTATAGGTTCTTGGACTGGGCCATTAGCAAAAGACTGAAGCAATTAGAGGCAAATGCAGCGGGAAATAGGAAACGTGTGCCATATCAACTTATTGGATTTGCACACGTATTCCAGGTATGATTTGTGTATAATTTGTGTATGATTTGTCTATATATGTTTAGTGTTTGAATGCGCCCAATTTCCATCTGTGTCGCATTTATAATGGAATGCGCTCAAATGCGACATGATTGAGTTATAACCGTGTCGCAGTCGAGCGCATTGAAAATGGAATGCGACATGATTAGGTCGCAATGTTGAAGCTTGTATTGTTCGCATGTTTAGAGTAGCATACAATGGAATCAAATCGGTCGGATTCATTCGGCAGTACTCTATGAATCCCATGACATCTCCATCGTCATCAATATCTGCTATCCCACCACGTAGTTTATTTGGACCATATGTCGCCTGCATTGACATTTGGAGATCATACGAGGTTGAGTCAACGCGGAGTGCACCATAAACTTTCTCTTTCAACTTTTGCAAGTCAATATCTATTGGCAAAACCAACAACTTCGCTTTACCACCCACGTATGTCATCACTTTTCCTTCTGTAGTCCACTGTCCGTTCCAAGATAAAAAACACGTACACCTCTCTTTGGTTGACATACTTCTACATTTAGTAAAATGGACACGTGATCAAAACATAATAAAGCCAATTCATATGTAAATGAAGCTCAAATGCGACATGATACACCAAAATGCGACTCAAATGCGACAAGCTATACCAAAATGCGACTGCCAAATGCGACATGGTACATCAAATGCGACCGCCAAATGCGACCGCAAATGCGACATGGATATGAATGCGACAAGCTATATATTAGTCCTTGTCGCATTTTATTATCTGTGTCGCATTTGACCACCGAATGCGACAGATCGGGAGACAATGGCGGAATCGAAAAATGTCAAGATTCAAACAAATGTATTCGAAAACCAACTGTGTATTTCTAGTAATATGTATGAAAAATGAGGGAATGATACTTACATGAACTTGAATGAGGTATGGATATCTTTAGATCTTGGGTTGAGTTGATAAATTTTTCTGTGAGAATGTGAAAGTAAATGAAAGGGAAAGAGGAGATGGTTGTTATATGAGAATAAGGGTAGTTTTGTCCAAAATGGGTTTATTTGTCTAATTTGGTAAAATGAAAGGAATGTGGGTTAGATATGTAAAGTGGGGTTCTTCATTGGGCTAAATTAGTAATTATCCCTTAGGTTAAACCATTACCCCACTTTAGGTTAAGCCATTACCCAATACCCTCTAGGGAATTGGATTCTCTTTACCCCATTCCCTTTTCTAAACATATCCAAACACATAGGGAAATTAATGCTTATTCCTTTCTTTTCCTTTAATTTCCATTTCTTGATTCCTTTTTCCTTACCCATTGTGAACCAAACACCCCATAAAAAGAAAAATTACATAAAAACCTAAAAATAATAGCAAAATATATTTTTTGGAGGCTAAATCAGTAAATTGCATTTTCAAATTTTGTTAGAGCAAACAGTAAATATTATAGGGTGCAAACTATGGTTACTTTGTTTTTAACAAAGTAAACACTACTTTGTTTTTTTCACCATTGGATGATGGAATGTAGAATTCATCAAATGGTGAAAAGACACAAAGTAAAACTTACTTTGTTAAAAACAAAATAACCATAATCTTTACCAATAAGTTATTTTTGTAAAAGTTTAAATAAAATAAAATAAAATAACAAAAAGAAAGTAAAAACACAAAAAGAAAAAGAAAAAGAAAAAATGGAGTTCACCCTAACTCAAAATAAAATATTTCCATGTAAATAATTGTAATTGATAAATATAATAAATAAAGATTAACCAAGTAATTGGCAAAAAAAACGAAACAGAAATTTAATATGAGATGAATAATTTAATGTTAGATAGAGAAAAGAAAAAGAAAATTAAACAAAGAGATTCTTGAGAGCTTCCCCCCTCCTCTGCATTTCTTGAATTCTGTGAATCAAATTATTCTTGAACTCCGACAAAGAAACCCTAAAGTTATGGATTTCACAAGACTGGACATCTGCTGCGGGCTTTTGCCACCAGAATTCTTGGCAAGACTCAACAACATCAATGGCGTCTTGTGCGTAAAATCTCTCAATTACTTGAATCGGAGAAGGACTGCCGATTCCGTACGCTCTGCCGTAGGGAGAAAATGTAAAAGCAGCAGCATGGATGCCGGAAGAGGTACAAAACTCATCCACTTTTTTGAATAGACCTTTACGGCGTTTAGTGAAAGTAGTTTTGAGATGGAGTTTGTTCTCAATTCTTCTTATGTCTATCTTCTTCCTCCCTGTTCCCTGTGTTCTCGCCATAATCTTTATCTCTAGTAAAGCGGTTTTGTTATTTTTCTTATATAGACAATACTTTCCTATTCTGTTTAGGACACTAAAAGGTATTTTAATTTTAATTGATATTAACCGGTTCATTTTGAAGCGGTTCTTTGTCTCTTCGATTCTTCTTCAATCACGACTCTCTGCTCCAATCTTATCTTCTCTCAGTCCGACTCGCCTTCAATCTCCTCCACCACTCCGATCATCTCCATACTTTTTTGTGTGTTCTAACTTCAAGATCGAAATTGCAGTTATTGCCAATCGAAGTGTTTCTCCAATCCCTGTTAGAGCCTGTAGGTATGGTCTTATCGTCTTTGCTATTACAATCAAATTTTTCTCTGTGGCTAAATGCATATTGGTTTTTGCTTTTCTCTTTTTGAATTACAAAATTGCTTTGTGACTTAGTTGTATTGTACCCGATTCGTTTTCGGTTTTGAGGATTGAATCTAGTGTATATCCTGTACAGACGTTGTACCTTACTTCGCTAGTGGCTCTTTCTGATACTGATATCCTCTTTGCTTATACTAGTATTGAACTTGACAACTAATTGGCATCCTCGTCAATTGATAAAACAGTAATGCTTAAATACACTATAACTAATCCAACCAGGGTTTTTATATCTATAACCTCTTGTTTTCTTAGACGAAAGGTTTCGTTGTTGAATCCATGCTCTCCACTTGCAATTGCAGGTGGACCAATCGAGTAGTCACACTATTCTTTTAACTAGGCCCGGCAATTTTCGTGTTCGTGTCAGGTTTCGGGTTCGTGTCAAAACCTGAAACACGAACACGACATAAAAACTTTTCGTCTCAGAAAATCAAAACACGAACACGAATTTTTTACACAACCAATTAAATTGACACGATCTGACCTGCTTACACGACCTAACATGCTCAACATGACCTGTCTAACACGATCCGACCTGTCATTCTTATTTTGAATTTTATTTCAAATTCATAATTTGAAAAATTAAAACCGAATAAGTTAAGATAATTATTACAAACAATCTGAAATATGTTTCAAATTTTTAGAAAAAGGATTTTCCTATTAAATACCCTTACATTTCCAAACCCTAAAATCGTAAGGGTATATTTATAATTAAATTTCGGGTCAGTTTCGTGTTTTCGGGTTGACACGAACACGATACGAAAATTAACTGTCCACTTTCGTGTCGTCTCATAAAACTATAAACACTAACACTAAAAAAGCGTGTCGTGTCGTGTCATCGGGTCGTGTGTCGCTTTGCCGGGTGTACTTTTAACATCATCATTTATTCTAATCCATCTATGTTCATGTAGCACTGGAACTGCTATGTATGCTTCTGTTTAATGAGTTGCCAAGTAGGGGTTGGAATCAAATTGTGCCCGGCCATTTTAGGTTTTTTCCATTTTGAGAAGTTTTTTCAATATTAATATGTCGATTAAAACTAAGACCAGAAGTAAAAGAAATGCAACTTTTTCTTTGAGCAAATTTGCAATCAAAATTGATATAAAACATTTTTTTTTTGGTTGGTTGGCTGAAGAAACCACATGAGTAGAACTTTTGGGTTGTTTCGAGTTCATGTTATTTTGGCTTGGTATCTTGATAGTTTTCCTGTTTGGATTGTTAGGATAGAAAATTACATAATGTGACCATTATTGAGTCGTCTGTTGAGATAAAACTCGGTGGAAGAAAAGGTGTAATAACACATTGCAGTTCTTTACCTATAAGTTAAACAAGTAGATGATTTTCAACAGAAGTCATATATTTATCAATTGTTAGTAGTTTTGAACTAACTGGTCCTCAACTTGCGTTTCATGCATACAGCTATTGGGCAAAGCTAGTTTCTATCGTCAATGGTCTATCTCTAAAGTTGTTTGTGTACCAAACTCGATTTACTTGTTTTATAAGTTAGAAGCATATTGGAGAATGTTATATCTTTTCATGTGCTTGATTGATCATCTCACAACACAACTTTATTCTGTTGATCCATCATTTTTCCATGAAATTGTTAGAGTTTAGGGAGGCACAATTGTTTTTAAACAATTAAGAATATGCTCTCTGGTAAAGTTGGTGTGACTAGTGGTGGAAAGGGCTTAACAGAATTTCAGAAGAGGGAAAAACACTTGCATCTCAAAGGTGGAACTGTTGAGTTTAGGCTGATGAATAGATTTCTTTTCTTCTTTTTTTCTTGTATTGATTTGTTTACTTGAGCTAGTAGCATGAACTTTGAAGTCTTGTAATGGCATAGCAATCTACTGATATTACTTTGGAAGGCTTCGAGTAGATTTTTACATTGTGTTGTAGGCTGTATTTGGTATCATATAGAGCTCCATTCAATCCAATTTTTTTTTTTTTATTATTATTCTTTTTAAATGAAAGACTCATTTGCATTGCGATGCAAATGATAACCATTTGGGTCGCGCTTTTCAATGGGCCGACGTAAATTAGAAAAAAAGATTTATCGCGCTTAGTAAAGGCCCAAGGCAAATGATTGCATCACTTTCTTTCTTTTAAGAAGTTTATGGAAAGAGGAAAATATGGTATATGTTTCAATCAAGCTTGATCGACAAGCTTTATTCATGTGGGTAATCGAGGAGAGAAGATCAACTATTTATTCATCTATTTTTGTCTCAATGGTTGAATTTCTGAAATGCTTTTTAAAAAGGCCCTAGACTATAATTACTAAAAGTGTAGGGCGTGTAGTAAAACTTAATTTACATAAACTTCAAGTTTCATAGAAAATCTTTAAATTTTACGTAAATCGTTTATTGTTAGATATAATTTATGTAAAGTACGAATAAGTTTATATTAAAGTACTTTATTTACAAATAAATAAATAAATTGAATTTACAAAAAATTAAATTTTACGTAAAAATTTTAAACTTTATGTAAACCTCTTTTTTAGAGATGATCATTATGTACATAATGATTAAGTTTGCGAATTGAGTTCTACATGAAACTTTTAAAATTTACGTAAATCTTCTATTTTTAGACATACTGCCCTCTGATATATTGCCTCGACGTTTTTCAATCCAAACGATATTACTCTGTAGCAGAATGTGCCCTCATTCTATGATGATTGCTGTCTTTAACTTGTGGATGAGTTCACTTTTAATCTTTCTCATAAAAACGTTTCTAACCCAACCCCTAATTTACATAAAATTAGACTAAATTTACATATAATTTTATTTTTACAAACAAAAATCATTAAACTTTGCGGAACATTAGTTTTAGATAAAACTTTTGAACTTTACGTAAATTCTCTATTGTTAGAAATAATTTAGATGAAGTTGGACTTAACTTGTATTTCACGTAAAAACTTTGAACTTTATGTAAATTTTCTATTTTTAAACATAATTTACATAAAGTTGGATTTAATTTACATAAAGTTGTATTTTGACAAATTTTTTTTATTAACTTTGCATAAAATCAAGTATTACATAAAACCTTATAACTTTACGTAAATCCTGTATTTTTAGACATAATTTACATAAAGTGGGATTTAATTTATATAAAGTTTTACTTTTATAAAAAAATCACTAACTTTGTGAAAAATAAAGTTTTACGTAAATCCTTTATTTTTAGACATAATTTATATAAAGTTAGACTTAATTTATATAAAATTGTATTTTTACAAAAAAAAAAAAGAAAAACTCATTAACCTTGTAAAAAAAACAAGTTGGACATAATTTTTTTTTGAATTTATTTAAACATTTTATTTCTAGACATAATTTATAGAAAGTGAGACTTAATTTACACAAAGTTGTTATTTTATTAAAAAAAATCTCAAACTTTGCAAAAAAAAAATGAGGTTCTCGTAAATTCTCTATTGTTAGACATAATTTACGTAAATCTCAAACTTTATGTAAATCCTCTATTGTTAGACATAATAAAATACTATTATATTTTTTTTCCCAAAAAATATAGTGTCCACACCAACTGGTTCAGTCGAATAGCGGTGGCGGCAGCAGCACACGTGTGGTGTTCAAGTATCAAATAGGTCTTCACCCTTTTCATAAAAGGTACCTTTTCAGATACCGTGTGTGAGGACTTTTTTTTTTATAAATAACACTTCAAGGTATTTTGTAAGCAACTTGAGATGTTATACAACTCTATAATACTTTGAAAACAAAATTTTAATGTTTTTTCTTCACAAATTCAATTTTGGCCTAGCCCAACAAATGAGACACGAAGATCCAATTTAAATGACTGATAACTAGATCCTTCTTGTCCAGGCTAGATATTTTGATTTGTCCTTCTAGAAGTACGTTTTTTATTATTATGCTATCTCGTTCATACTCTTATTAAAAGTTTCTGGTAGGTGCACTTAAATATACAGACAAAGTTTTCTCTCTTTAAAAATTCTTTCAGAATCATTAATTTCCTATTAAGACTCACTGTATATGGAGGGTCTCATATACAATAATATTTTACTAACTTTGTTTTCCTTCATTCTCTTAAATTAGAACTGACTGAGGACCGACTTAATCACAAAGCCACTAAAGCAAGGGCTTTAGGCCCAATAATTTTTAAGGCCCCAAATTTATAATTATAATATATTTTTAATCCATAAAAAAATTCAATATATAAATAACTCAAAATAATAATGAGTAAATTACATAAATGGTATCTGAATTACATTTTATTAGAAAAATATACTTGAACTAACGATAACACGAGACAATTTAATCTATTTTACCCATCACTGACCGGTCAACGCGAAGGTTGACCAAATTTAATAAAAATTCTTACTTTTTGTACTTCAAATATATTATGTGAGTTACAAATAACTAAAGTCGAAGTTCTGCAACTTACTATCTACATGAATTAGCTTAACAGGTGGGTATACGACTTGAAAGTTGAGGAAATTCTTGCAAAATGCAACGTTTTGGAAAGTTGTGGAGATAGAAAGTTGAAGAGTTTAAAAGTATTTTAAATATACGTGAAAATATCTAATTTAGTAACATATATTGAAATAGATCTAAACAAAAAGAGATAAGGTACCAAAATAGGTTTAAGGTTTTTGTGGAAGTACCAATTTAGGCTCAACGTTCAAAATAGCACCAATATAGGCTTAACGTTTACAACATAATATCAATTTAGGCCTAACGTTTATAATATAGCATCAATTTAGGCCTTACGTACAAAATAGCACCAATATAAGCTTAACGTTTACAAAATAATACGAATTTAAGCTTAACGTTTACAAAATATATACAATTTACGTCACAATTAAATTAACCATATTATATTCTTTTCCTATTAACTTTATATGTTATCTTTTATTTAGTTCTATTTTCTTATTTATTATAATATAATTAATTAGTATTCTTACCCATTAAAACTTTATATTTGTTTTTCATCAACCATTCCATGACTCATGTAATATGTGCAAACTAAAAGTAATTGAATATGCACAATATTTCGAACATTAGTTAAAATGATATTGAATATCCACAATATTTCGAAATATTGTGGATTTTCAATTACTTTTAGTTTGCATATATTACATGAACAATGCAATTTAGTAGTCATGGAATCATTGATGAAAAACAAATATAAGATCTTAATGGACAAGAATACTAATTAATTGTATTATAATAAATAAATATATAAAACTAAATAAAAAGATAACATATAAAGTTAATAGGGAAATAATATAATCTGATTAATTTAATTATGACGTTTAGCTTAAACTATATATATTTTGTAAACGTTAAGTTTAAATTCATATTATTTTGTAAACGTTAAGCCTATATTGGTGCTATTTTGTACGTGAGGCCTAAATTGATGCTATATTATAAACGTTAAGCCTAAATTGATATTATGTTGTAAACGTTAAACCTATATTAGTGCTATTTTGAACGTTGAGCCTAAATTGGTACTTTCCCAAAAACTTTAGGCCTATTTTAGTACCTTATCCAAAAAAAAAAAAAGAGCGGCTAAAATGACTAGTTTTGTAAATTTCCATATTAACAATTGCATTTCAGACCTATACTATAAAGAATTTTGTGAAATTTATATATAAATTCATATCTGAAAAACAATTATGTCAAATTCTAATTAATAATTATGTCAAACTAATAAAATCATTACTTTTAATCTATTTTAAGAATTGGAATTTATAAATTATAGGTTTAGGATATATTGTCTAGGATTTATGATTTATGAGTTGGAGTTTAGAATTTTTAAATTAAGATGTAAAAACATACTTTATATGTTATATATGGAAAATAATGATATATTCAGAATTAAATTTGATAATCTAATTTAGTTGTAATTTTAGATTTAATTACGATATCCATGTAGGAAGCCCATAAATTAGACCTGGGCATGGGCCGACGAGCCCGCCCAGGTCTAGACCCATTTAGTCGGGCTTGGACACATGAAATTGGTTTCAAGTTCGATCCGGCTCTAGCCCGCCAGAAACTGGGCCAGTTTGAGCTATATGAATTTTTCATCGGCCCGACTCGGTCCGATATACTATATATACATTATAATTTATAAATATAAATTAATTATATTTTTTTATGAGATGATATATATACTTATCTTACCAGTGGTAATTTATTTTGGATTTGATGTTTCGATATACAATTAGTTTATTAAAAAAAATTCAAAACTATTAATATTAAGTGTGACATTTTAATTGTATTTTTTTTAATATACAAATAGACTTGGATGGTCAGGCTTGAGATTCATATTCTAGACTCAAACCCGACTCAATTTATTGCAAGCTGGACTGTACTTGGACTCGTCAGGTTTTATTAAAAGCACGACAGGTCCGGTCCGAGCCCGAGGTCCACCATAAATTATTAGGTGGAAGTGTTTAATATAAAAAGAAGAAATTGGGGATATTATAATATTAGTACAAGAGTTTAGCGAAAGAAATATAGTTAGCGAGTATGTATATATTTGCATTAATTGGTTGCAACCATAAGGATCATCTTTCTCTCTCTCTTTCTCTCAAAAGGTCTCTGGTTTTGGTTGAGGAATTTTGACAAACACATGGAAGGGCAGTCAAGAAAATGGATGGTACTAGTTGCAACGATATGGATACAAGCTTTTACAGGAACAAATTTAGATTTTCCATCATACTCATCCACATTAAAATCAGTTCTGGGCATATCTCAACTTCAATTGAATTTCTTAGCAGTTGCATCTGATATGGGCAAAGTATTCGGTTGGTGTTCTGGTTTCTCTCTTATGCATTTTCCTTTATGGCTTGTCATGTTCTTCGCTGCTTTCATGGGTCTCTTTGCCTATGGCCTCCAATGGCTTCTCCTTTCTAAATTCATCTCCTTGCCCTATTCTCTGGTTAGTACTACCTGCTAATTTTATTATTTTGATTATAATTCGATTTTGCTAATTCTAGAAATGTGTGTTTTTTCTTGGGAAATTGGGAAGTTCTGTTCTACAAATTAAGAGACAACCACCATAGATTACCATATTCAAAATGCAACTATGTTTATTTAATTCTGGTTTGATTAAGAGAGGAAGTGGTTGTCTAACAGATTTTTTTTTTTTTTTTTGAAATGGTGATTATAAAGTTAAAGTTCAAGTAACATAATGTGTGGTTTGAAAGTCCAAAGACTATGATGAAAATAGTAGAAAGTTTGGAGAAAAAAATCTGTTTGGGAAGAAAATAGAATAATAAAATAGAGTTGTTATTATGTTTATTGAGTAAATTACATCCATGATCATTTAATTTGCTATTTTTAATATTGCGGCTATTTATTTTCAATTGTTTAGAGAAAGAAAAACATGAAAAATGGTGATGATTTTAAAATTGTGATTTTATAATAAATATGGTTCTAAATAATTTTAGTTTTTTAATTTTTATATTTTAAAGTCGGTAACAACCATTTTGTAATCGTTCACTTTCACAGTCTAAGTGATTTTTATGTTAAATTTTGAAGTTGAAAGTAAATTTGAGTGACTTTTATGTTAAATTTTGAAATTAAGGGCAAATTTGAATGACGTGGATGTAATTTGAAAGCAAATTTGAGTAACTTTTATGTTAAATTTTGAAATTAAGGGAAAATTTGAATGACATGGATGTAATTTGAAAGCAAATTTGAGTGACTTTTATGTTAAATTTTGAAATTAAAGGCAAATTTGAATGACATGGATGTAATTTATCCCTTGATAGATATTTGATTGGTTTGTTTTTTAAAATAAAAAATTAAGAGCGTAAAGATTAAGATGAAAATTTGAAGTATTGAAACTATGAAATCATAGTTTTATGAAAACATTTATAAAAATAAAAATAAATTTAAAGAGTATGTAAAATATATAATAGGATTAGTTTTTTTTGATATAATATAGAATTTGATAGAATATATAAGGCATCTTCCGGATAATTCAAATTGAAGCAATTGGATGTCCGACTCGGGCCTATATGACATGACCGATCAATAGAAATACTCCAACATTCCACCTTTGTCATATATTCCATACATCACACTAGATAGATATCATATTCATGGAATACGATTCACTTTCAAGATGCCTTGGTGGTGAAATGGTAGACACGCGAGACTCAAAATCTCGTGCTAAAGAGCGTGGAGGTTCGAGTCCTCTTCAAGGCATAATATTGAGAATGCTCATTAAATGAGCAATTCAATAAGAGATCTCGGATCGAATCGGTATATCAATACCGATTCGATCCGAGATCTTGGAATTGGAATAAGTTCGGCAGCGGATCACGAAATCTTGGTGATCTTCTCTATCTAATGAATGGGGAGTCCGCTTTGAAAGCGTCCGCCCTGCAACCACCCCCAAGTATATGCTTCAACAGGAATTACATAAGGGTAGTTGATACAATAGAAACCTCTGGTAAAATGCCCGCCTAGCACCTGGTGAATTGGACAAAAGTAGAGTTGTTAGATATATACATACGTAGATATATTAATTGTGAAGGCACGTTTATAAATAGCAGGTATTTATTGAGGTAAACCAAACATATAACTTTAACTTACCAGTCTCATCTAACATTCCTTCCTAATTTAGAGAAGAGAATGGAAATTGCCAGTATTCAGGAAATGTCTAATTTTCATGCTCCAAATGCATTCATTTTCATCATCCTCTCTTTCTAATTTCCCTCTGTTAATTACATTTTTAGAGTCTATTTAGTTAGTGGCTGAACCAAAACCAAATAATTTAAGGGTTTTTTTTTTTTTTTTTTTTGCACAATGCGCTTACATTATAAAGAAGAAAGAAAAATCCTCACCAGATCCGGATGTGATTCGAACCCATGACCTCCCAAGGCATAAGTAAGCTCTCAACTACTAGGCTAAGAGCTTTACCACCAAATAATTTAAGGGTTAATGGATAAAAATTTAGTAAGAAAAACAGATTTTTTTTTTTATTAATAAACAGATGGACATTCTGTCGCCAAATCCATCTGACACCAATTACGGACTGAGCTTTTATATTTAGGACGGAAATTTCCGTTTGTAAATATAAATTTCTTATTTTTTCCTCGGAATCAGAGGATCGATGAACCCTCTATGACCTCTGCAGTTCTGCCCCTATGTTTAGTTCGAGGAAATAGTAGAAGAAAAAGAACTACAGATTTTGGGGAAATATCTTTCCTCAAACAAATTATTAGAGCATTTCCATTTTTTTTGTTAGACTCTAAGGTATATTTTGAAAAGTATATATCAAAAATCAATTTTAAGGAACTTTTTAATTCTTATCTTCCTATTTTATTTTTTTTATTAATAATTTATTATTATGATAATAATATAACAGTAGATGATAATTTTAATGATAAAATAAATAAATAATGATGGAGTACAAGGAATATTATTGGAGACGAAATTTACTTTAACATCTAAAAACAACTTAGAAACTCTTAACAGTTGAATAACCTTAGAAATTACAACTACTGAAGTTGCCAAAAGTTCCGTAAGTCAACCCCATGAAATGAAATAGTAACTGCTCTTCCAACCTCCCACCTAAAAGAAGACAGAATTAGTTGGATTGGTTAATCTCATTATTAATATTATCACTCTTTTCTCTTTCAGTTAGTTGGATTATCTCATTTTTAATATCAATTCACATATATTAATATCTTTTTATTATATTTTATATGTGCCAATTATTTATACTGTCAAATTGATGGTTAAAGGACCAAGTTGATCCTTAAAGTTTGTTTTTAGAACAAATTGATCATGACAGCAAAGTTGAAGGACAAATTCACCCTTCAACTGCAAAGTCTATGTTGTACTATTATTAGGGAATTTGATGTATTTATTAAAATGTTATATCCATTAGTCTAATGGGTAAATTGCACCCACAGCCCCCTATGATGCACGGAAACGGAAACGGGAAACGAAAGGGAAACGGAAACGGATATCGGGAAACGCTATTTCTAAGAAAAATTAGCTAGAAAACGGTAATGGAAACGGAAAAGAAACGGAAACGGAAACGGATACGAAACGCGGAAACGCTAATGAAAAAGAGTTTCCGTTCAATATAGACAGCCCCTCAACTTTGCTATTACTTTCATTATATCATCTAAATTTTAAAACCGGACATCATGGTTTTCGAACTTTACAGTTTACTAACATAATGAACATTTTTTTACCGTTGAGCAAGTCAAAATGACCGATCTCAAAATTAAAAAGTCCAAAGCTGTTTACAAACCACATTTCTCATGGAACAATTTTCCAAATTACTATTTTGGGAATTCTCTTTCTAAACAACTACTTTCTCTAATCTAACTATACAACATCTAAATGACATCAAAATCAAAAAGTTAATTAAAATTGCTTAGAATATCATTTCCATCCGTTCTACAATAGAGCGTCACCTGGTAAAAGGCAATTATATGAATAAACTACGAAGTTTATGAGTCATAGTGTCCGGTTTTGATGTTAAGGAGTGTAGCTTACCTCCTTACTCTAATAGCAGTACCTTTCACCAGTGAAGGTAGAAATCATGGGTTGAATCCATGTGAAGGCGAGAAGAATGGTTTGTTTTATATTTTAAAAAGGGTGTTGCTTCTTCCCTCTGAGACTGAGAAAGATGAAATGTGTTTTGGCAGGTATTTATGCTATGCTTGACTGCTGGATGCAGCATCTGCTGGTTCAACACAGTGAGCTTTGTTCTATGCATTAAAAACTTCCCAACCAACAGGGCATTAGCACTATCCCTTACCATCAGTTTCAACGGAGTTAGTGCTGCTTTATATTTCCTTATTGCCAATGCAATTGATCCCACAGATAACACTCTTTACCTTCTCCTAAATGCACTTGTTCCTCTCCTTGTTTCCATCTTAGCTCTCCTTCCCATCCTTCACCAATTGCCATCGCACCAGCTCGCTTCCCACGCTGCTACTCCCTTAGACTCCTACATTTTCCTCATTTTGTACATTCTGGCCATTTTCACTGGTCTTTATCTGCTCCTCTTGAATCCACTTTCCTATGTTTCATCAACAGCATGCATCCTTCTCGGGGGCGCTATTTTTCTCCTACTCATTCCCTTGTGTCTGCCTGCCTTGTTTTCTAAGAACTTGGCTAGGCTTGTCTTCCGTCCCAATTCCAATCCTAACGACTCGAGATTCAATTTGGTTGACACCAATAACCTTGAGCTTGTTAAAGAACTCATTGGAAGTACTGAAAATGGTAATAGCTTGAATGGAAATATTTCCAATGGAATGATAGAGAAAGAAGGTTGTTGGCTTAGTTGTTTTTGGAAGGTGATTGAGAAGCAGAGGTTAACTATGCTCGGTGAAGAGCATCCGGCTTATTTGACAGTGCGCAAATGGGATTTCTGGCTGTACTATTTTACATATCTCTGTGGAGGAACTATAGGCCTGGTTTATAGTAATAATCTTGGACAGATTGCAGAGTCTCTTGGTTACAACACGTACCTTAGTTCACTCATTACCCTTTACTCGTCAATGTCTTTCTTTGGCCGTTTGCTGTCAGCCGCCCCAGATTTCTTGCGCAAGTATGTATTACTTGTTCTGAAATACGAGCATTCTAGTTAGTATTTCGATAACTTAAATGATGTGTGATTACTATATATACTAAGCTTTGGAAGTTTGCAAATGCAGCAAGGTGTACTTTGCGAGGACCGGATGGTTAGCAGTGGCAATAGTGCCAATGCCAATTGGGTTGTTTTTGCTTGTTTTAACAGGAAGCAAGGAAGCATTGTATGGTTGCACATGCCTGGTTGGACTAAGCTCCGGGTTTGTATTTGCAGCAGCCGTATCAATCACATCGGAGCTATTTGGGCCGAATAGTGCAGGTGTCAACCACAACATACTTATCACCAATATCCCAATCGGATCGCTGGTCTACGGTCTTTTTGCAGCAATAGTTTATGATTCGAATGCTGGGAGCAGGAGCTTGCTGCAGACCCTTGTTGGAGTGGAAATGGTGTGCATGGGTAGGCAATGTTACATGACAACTTTTATAGCATGGACTTGCATATCTCTTGTAGGCGTAGTTTCAGGTTTTGTGCTTTTTCTGCGAACAAGGCCTGCGTATGACCGGTTTGAAAGGGATCGAACTTGAACACAATCCTCTTTCTGAGAGAATTTTCCCTCTGTTTCAGGAACTGGACTCATTCTCTCAGTTATATGATAGAATTCCAAAACGGATAAAAACACACATAGAAGAAAGAACAAAATAGTTGCATTGATCTGTTGGCACAGTCTAGCTTATTGTTAGTGAAGTCACTTGCATAAGAGATTAAAATGCTGTGGGACTGTAAGAACCTATGTTATTTTTTGGCCACATTTTTCATATTAAGGGTCATCGAAAACAGATGTAAATACCTTTCCATCCCTAATTATTACCGTCACATACAAAAATATGCTACTTCCCTTTCCCTTTGATTTTAGTCCTCTAAACAACCTTTAAACTTGTCTTTTTCAGTAATTTTTAGCTGGTCAGTAAATGACCATGTTAATTTGGTCACCGTTAGATTTAAGAGGTGTAAATCTAAACCGTATAGTTATTTTAATCTCCACTATATAATTTTAATAAGCCTTGTTAGATAGATCGAATTCACTTAATCAATCACTGACCATGTGAAAACCACCGTGTCTTTTTTTTTTTTATTATATATTAAACTATTGGGTTCTCCTAACCAAGTTAATTTAATTGCAGAAAGATATATGTGATTCGTTTTAATTTAATTATTAATTGATTGAAATAATGTTCCTTAATCTTAAATTAAAATGGATAAAATCGCTTGTCTCTTATTCATTTTTATTTAACTAATCAGCACGCTGATATTTGGACACATTTTGTAAGCTATTGTATTATACTTGACTTTCAAACATATTTAATACTAATGAAATAGTTTGATGAGGAGTAGATTATTTCATGAATAGATTATCTTTCATATTTGTACTTATTTTTTTATGTATTAATAAACACTTAAAATATATTTTATTGTTTTAAATATATTTGTATGTATTAAAAAAAAACTGATTTCTTTATTTGTTATTTTACACAAATAGCTATTAACAATCGGTTAAATTTTATCGGATAGATTTACATAAACAACAATTAGTTAAATCAATTAAGTAGAAAGGTAATCAGCTAACAACTAACCGTTAATTGTCAAATAGGGCATTTCTCTTACTGAATATGATAAGTAAAATTGCATAAAATATTGTTTTGTGCTAATATTTGATTAAGATCTTCATTAGCTTCATGCATTTTTAGGATTGAACAATTATACCTCGAAGATAGAGTTGACCGTCACAATCCATGACATTATCAATGATTAACACCATCTTAGTTTTGGGATCCGTTTGGTTTAACTGCTGCTTGCTGTTTTTAAAAAAGCAGAGTTTACCGCTTTTATAAAAAACCTACTTTCCAACTACAAAAGGTAAAGATAGAGTATCTAACCAAACACCTAAAATTTTCCATTTTAAAATGAAAATGCAAATAGAAGGAAGAGGAGTAACCAAACACCCCCTTAATACATCAATATCTGGCTAAAAAATCGATTGTACAAGTTCAGTTAAGCCAAGTAAGTTTAGGAGCTCTTAATGTAATAAGCCACCATCTTATACATGAATTTTGAAGACTAGGTCCTAGTATTTAACATAATTAATTGCTTGATTAACACAAAAGATTAAATATTTAATGTCAGTCCATGATATAAGATCCTTATTAGTTTATAATATAAACTGCTGCAGCTGCATTTCAAAGAAGCTCAATAGCAATATCTTTCATAACTGAAGGAAACAAGAGAAACCCAAGGCAATAATTTTCATAACTAAGATATAAAATATCCTCAAAATTGAAGCAAAGTAAACAAAGTAAAAATGCATAAGATATCATATCAAGACCTATAAATGGAGCATCTAAATCTAAATCTAATTCTTCTTTTCAGCTGCTTCAGTTTTATTAGGTTTCTTAGAAGAAGCCTGAGAGTATAGGAAAGTCCCCAATATTGCAATGGCTGATCCAACTGCATTCAAAGGCCTAACTGGATTTCTAAACACCAAAATAGTAGACACAATCACCACCACTCTCTTCATCGTGTTTCCGACGGAGAAAGTTAAGGGGCTAATATCATCAAGTGCCTGGTAAGATGACTGGTTATATAGATGATAAAAGATACCAGCTACCATAACCCACATATAAAATGTTGATGCTTTCCCAACACCTGCAATTGCATTATGATATCCTTGTACCCATTGAGACCCTTCAACATAAACAGCAACAGGAAACAAGTAAATCAGTGAGATTATACTTATAACACCATACATATTAAGTCCATTCACTTCCTTGAAGCTCTGCAGACTCTTTTTTGAGTAAATGTTTCTGAATACAAAACCAACATTGCTAATCAAAGCACCCCATAATCCCTGGAAATTGAAGGAGACTTCTGTTACAGCAGCAAGTGAACATCCAAGAACAATTGGGAGAATTGAAAGCCAGATTTTTAAAGGGTAAGTATCACCTAGAATTGAAGAGAATACAACAGAGAAAACAGGTTCTGATGATTTAATAACATGAGTGAATGAAACAGCTACTTTAGAGAATGAGACACAAGCTGAAATGTGGCCTATTGTGTGAAATAATGCAGGTCCAAGAAGTGCAAATATGAATGGTTTTGAGATTTTTGGGCAAGGTTGAAGCTTTAGTGACCATAGTATTAACATCCAAACAGATCCAACAAATAACTGAAAGGAAGCAAGAAACCATGGAAATGGAAACACATTTAGAGCTTTCTTATTGTAAATATTAAACACAATGTTCTGGAAATACCAGAGACCAAACACAATGGCAAGTTGGAAAGTTTTGTCCTTTGGCTTTGAAGAAACTTCAGCAGCCTCTCCTTCTGGGGATGATTCAGATTCAGGTTCAGATGCTGCTGCTTTGGCGATATAAGATATGGGTTTGGAATTGGAGCAAAACCCAGATGGGAAGTCATGGATCTGAGAAGAGAGGCCAAGTGGGTAAGCATAGATTTGGGGGAAGTTGGAGGGTTTAGTGGGCAATAGAGCGATTTGAGAAGTGGGTTTGGTAAAGGGAGAGGTTTGGAAGTGAGGTGTGTTAAAAACATTTGGATTGAGGAAAGAAGAAGCATTAATGGTGTTCCTCTTGCAGGTGGATTTGGTGAAGGTGACAGGGGAGGATGATATTAGATTTGAAGTCAGCATTTTCCCCTTCTATTTCTACCTACTTTTGGTGAATCTAAGGTAGGGAAGATAGAATACAAGTACAAGGAAAGGAGCACAAGAAAGAAAGAAAGAAAGATTGTCTGGTTGAATGGGAGAGACGAGCACCACCACTAATCACCCGGCAACTTGCTTAAAAGGAACCCTTACATACAGAAATTCTACATGGTAATAATTGTACACTTTCTTTTTTATACTAATTGAGCACCACCACTTTCCTTTCTTACACTAATTATTTTTCAATGAGGTAATGACCTTGTTTGGTAAAGAGCGTTTTGGGATAAAAAGAACGGTTTTGACCAACTTTAGAGGTTTGACCACTGAAACCGCTGATTGGAGTGTTTGGTGGAGAGAGGTTTGGGAGAGAGTTTTGGGATGAAAACGCTGATTTAGAAAAAGATCCTTTTAGGAGTTTTTTCAATTAGCGTTTTGCAATATTAAAATTAATGGACTTCTTTAACCCTAATAGATAGGCTCCCTCTTCTCCTGCGTCAAAATTAATGCCCTTATTCGTCTTTTTGCACAAACCGCTATTATCAATCAGCTAATTTTTACCAAACATGTCTACACAAACAGCTAGTCAAATCAGCTAATGTAATCAACTAACAGCTAATTCCCAAACAGGGCCAATATGATTCTTTTTTTTATTAATTGAATCCATTGTACCCGGTCCATCATAGAAATTCTCCCCTTACATGACCCCTTTTTCTCCAACGAAACATTTTCAAACTTTTCTTTGTTTTTTTTTCTTTTTGTCATAAAATACTGATTATCAATTAAAATTTACAAAAATTAATAGTGTCGTTTAACCGATTTGCAGTTCTCGATATTTAAAATTTTGTATATACAAATATGTCTTTTTTGTAAAAATTGTAGTTAAATGATTTGTGAATGAATTTTTCATCAAACAATACTCTAAATTTAGTTAGTTAATTTATAAAGTCAGATCTTATATTTTAAATAATATACAAAGTTAGTCTTTTTTTTTTTTTAGGCACAAAGTTAATCTTTTCATCATTCCAAATTGAAATAAATAGTTACAACAATAATTTTTTATAGAATTATTAAGTTTGTAAGCAACACTACTCATACAAGGACATTCACTTTAACCACAAGAGATAATGAAGCTTGTCCAATTCCTGAGCATAAGGATGAATCCAATCTCTCTATTTTTACGAATAGACGAAACTACACCGTTTATTTTTATACTTTTTTCTTAATTTTTATCTATTTTTATAATAAAAATGAAATTATAGTTTCACGTCATTAAGTGCTCATTTGTTTTCATTTTAGGAATTATTTTTTACCTTTTAATTCTAAATATAAGATGAAGATAAAAAAAAATGTTAAATAAAATTTCAAAACAACTGTTTTTAAGTAAAAAAAAAACCTAACTAATATCTACTATTTATCAGCAACCGTAAACAACAAACAAATAACAACAATATTAAACAACAAATAGAAACATATGAAACAAACAAACCTTAAATATTTATTTTCACATTAAAGCTCAAATTATTTTTACAAAAAGTTGTTACAAAATCATCCCAACTTTTGGAAAGTGCGGTATTTTTTTTTTTTAACATATGGGAACCTTTTATACAAGAGATAAGATATCAAAACAGGTCTGACATTTTTAGAAAAGTATCAATTAGGCTCAACGTATAAAATAACACTAATATAGGCTTAACATTTAAAAAAGCGTACCAATTTAGGCATCGATAACAAAATGTGACATGTCATTCATATTACTCCATTAAGTTCTAATTTCTCTATTCACTTACAATTGAAAGAACTTAACGAAATAATATGAATGACGTGTCACGTTCCGTTGTCGAGACCTAAATTAATACTATTTTTTAAACATTAAGTCTATATTAGTGTTATTTTGTACGTGGAGTCTAAATTGATATTTTTCCAAATACCTTAAGCCTATTTTGGTATCTTATCCTTTGATGAATAGTATTATTTTTTCCTAATATAGCACATTCTTTTAAGTATAGGTTACCAAATTTATTGATGATAAATGAAAATGAAAATTACAATATTAGTAAGAGGTAGAGCAGTAACTGATAGGGGGTCAAAAATCCTATCTTTTGGTACGGTTTTTAGGACAATTTCACACTAGTTTCAGCGAATAAATAGTAATTTCTTGTGCTTTATTTCACTTATGTCATTTATTTAGTTTTTACTTCCGTTTTAGCACTTTTATCACTTTTTATGTCGTTTATGTCATTTTTGGTAAAATAACGTCCAATTAACTCGCACCTAAAGCTTTCCCTTAATTATTTTGGCTAACTGATTTACCAAATGTCACTATGAAATGGTTTAGCACTTAAATCCTAAGTTTGGTGAATCAATTCAGCCCTTGGACTAACGTTTTTAGAGTTTTAGTGCGTTTTTACAGGTCGAATACGAGAATGGCTATATTGTCTAGCATCGAAGCATGTCTCGGGGCCCCTAGGGATCAGCTTGATGAGCTGTCCGTCAAGGCTTGCAATGCCAGCCCTAAAAGGCCCATCTCAGTGAGCTGGACCCGAGAATCAGTCTAACTCTTGAGATACGAGGATTTTAAATATTTGCATTCCAAATTCAAATGTAACGCTAACTTTGAGCTTCGAGGTCTATTTTCGGCCTATAAATAGACTACCTTTCAATTGTAATCTTCATTTTTTGCTTTTGTAATCAATCTTCCCCACCTTGAGAATTCATCCCCAAATTCCTTCATCTGCCATTGAAGCACCAAGGTTCCTTCCATCTCCATCTTCAAGAATTCTCAAGTTTCATTCTCCAGTCTCAGAAAGACGACTGCTTTAGTCGACAGGTTTAAAAAAAGGATTTCTACCATCTTAGTATCTGTTTACTTTAGATCTTTGCTATGAATTTTGAGCTGGTTGTATTCAGCAACGATCCTGATACGCTTAGATCTTCCCACTGAACCGATCCCGTAGCCGCTCCCCCCCACTTCAGCAGCGTATCCACAGTTCTACAATCTAGGCAGCAACCCCGCCGGATTCACTGCCCCCAAGCGTCTGTCACCTAATCCTGAAAGCCAGCCTGCCCAAGCCACTGTGTTTCAAAGCAAAAGCGGCGATTGCGTTTTGAGCTGGCATGCGCAACTGATAGAAACAGAGCCGCATGATCAGAGCTGCTAGCATCTTCAATGTGAAGTATTGCTTCAGTAAAAATGGACAGCCACCCTGCCGTAGCAAAACACTAGTCCAGTTTATCTTTAATGCATTGCATCGATCCTTTGCTCTTCTCCCATGTAAAATGGTGCCCCGTCAATTAAACCTCCACTAAACCACAAACCGCGAAGCAGCGACGTCAGATGATGAAGCCCTCCAACTTTATCGGACTGTAGAATCATATCATTGAAGTCACCAATGATAACCCATGGTGAGTTGCACCTAGCCGACAAAGATTTAGTAGTTGTCACGACTCACTCCAATGAAGACATTCAGGGAACCCATAAAAATCGGTTACTCGATACTCCGACAAATCAGATAGGGAGACTTTGAAATCAATATAATTGGAAGAGAAAGCCAGCAGATTAACAGAGTTAGGACGCTTCCAAAATAGAGCTAAACCACCACAATAACAAACCAGCATAATCAAATTTTCTTCTGATTCAATTTTTAGATTGGTACATTTTGTTTCCATCAGGAATACAAATTCAGGCCTAAACTTGGACACTAAGTCAGCTAACATAGGAACTGTCCGGGTATTGCCCATTCCCCGATAGTTCCAGCTTAAGAAACTCATACATGCTGGCGGGCCTGTTCGTCAATGCCCATTTTATTAAAATTACTAGTCTCCCACCAGCTTCCTTTGGACCACCGTCCTGTCTCCTTCGTTAAACTTGAGCAATGACCACCTCATCAGTTTCCTTCTGCTTCTCACCCGGTGTAATTATCTGAGACTGAGTTAAAGCTCCGGGATTGCTACAACCACAAAGAGACCTATGGCTGCTCTTGGGTATAGAATCAAATGCAACTGTGACCATAGGAACAGTATCCTGTAGTTACGTTGGTGATGGGGGGTAACCAACAAAAACCTTGATGGTGGGGGGAGCGATAAGTGACGATTCTAAGCCTTCATCCATGACCCATGCCCTATCTGCTTTGGTCGGATCCTTAAGTTCAAACAAATCCTCGCAAAACTTATCAGCATGGCCAATCTTTCCACAAAAGAAGCAGAATGTAAGTAGCCTTTTATAACGAAACTGAATCCAAGAGAAATCACCTCCATGTTTCCCTATCTTCATCTTCCTTTTAAGAGGCTTCAAAACATCAAGCAAAACCCATATCCTGATATAGGTCCTACTAACCCCAGTGAAGTTGTTCGAGTCTGCTTCAACAAAGACTCCAATGAAATTCCCGATGCTTTTCGCCACCTTAGCAGACATAAAACCCACAGATAGGTCAAATACTTGTATCCAAAACTCTGTAGCCTGTAAGGGAGCAGTAAGCGGACATACACCCTCATCCAAACGACACAGAATCAACAAGTGCTGCTCATAGGTTCAGGCTCCCCCTGCAACACTTGATCATGCTCTAGTGGGTGATAAAAATCAAGTCGGAACATGTTAGGGCTCAACTCATCAATTTGTGTGAAAGAGGTCCAATTATATCAAGTTGAGGTGTGTGATAGGTTCGATAGATAGTTTGGGGGTGCTAAGGGGCAAAAATGGACAACTTTAGGGGTGCATTTATGCACTAAGCCTAAAAAAATTCATAAATTATTTAAAATTGATATCAACTTTACTTTAATTTATGTTTTAAGTGTTATTAAAAAAAAAGTGTATATATATATATGCTAATATATTTTTTTTTTGGAAGAAATCTGTTAACATTTTCTAATACTAAGTTTTTAATTATTTTTATTCAATGATTTGGATGTTAATTTTAGGTTTAATATATCTTTAGGCTTTATACTTATTCAAAAAAGTCAGTTATCTCCTAATACTTTAAACTTCCTATTTACCCACTAAACTTAGTTAAATAGACATATTAAATCTTTTAAAGCATCAAGAGCCTCCTAGTTTGGCTCTTAAGTTAAAATTTGAGGAGAGAGAACTAAAAGTGAGCTACAAAATCTTTAAGAACATTTTCTTTCTCTCTATTAATAGAGAGCATCTCTCCACCTCTTAGTGCCTCCTAACTTCATTTTTTTATTAACAATTTATTATTAAAAAGTCTCTTTCCTTTCACTATTGGTAAATATAACAATCATTAATAATTTTAATTATAAAATAATAAATAAGGAGTGAATACATGGAGTATTATTGGATATTTTAAGGGTATTGCTATATACCGCCCCCAAAATTGCTAGCACCGCCCCCATTGGACAATTTTGCCCTTGCCATAAAAATGTTGTCAAAATTGAGAAAAAAAATTTTTGAGAGAAAATTTTGAATTTAGCCTAAACGGATGCGGCATACCGTCCGACCCATGGTCGGAACGGATGCGGCGTCCGTTCCACCATGGGTTGGGTGGTACGCCGCATCCGTTCCCGCCATAGGTCGGACGGTATGCGGCACCCGTTTCGGCCATGGTTGGAACAGATGCGGCATCTGTTCCACCATGGGTCGGGTGGTACGCCGCATCCGTTCCCACCATGGGTCGGGTTGTATGATGCATCCGTTTAGGCCAAATTTTGAAATATACAAAATCGTAAAATTTTTAGTGACGAAAAATACTAAATCATTCAATTTTTTGTGACGAAAAATTAAAAATTCTTCTATTTTTTGTGACGAAAAATGCAAAATCGTCATGAAAAATATGTATTATTTTCATGAGTTCTTTGATAAAAAAATATAAATCTTAATGTTTCCGACTCGTAATCCATTTTCGAGGTTCCAATTGTCACATATCAATTATTTTCATAATTTTAATTATTGTTGTTCGGGTTTATGATTTTGGAGAGAAAATGCAAGGAAGGTAGAGAGGATTTGAGCAAATTCCATTTTCTTGTTTCAAAAAGTGAGGAGGGCAAATATGTCCAAAATGGGCGGTGGACCGGAATTTGGGTGTGGTATATAGCAGCTCACTATATCTTAGTCACTTTTAAATCATTAAGAGTCAATTATTTATATTATTTTTAAAGAGTGCACTAAGAGTCTCTTGGAGCTGCTCTTAGGCCTATTTGCTCCATAAACTTATTTACAATTTGACCTTTAAACTTGCTTAAATTGTCCGCACATTAATTTATCCAAACTTTTACCTTATTTTACTTCGTATATTTTAGGTCACTAGGTTAATTTCAGCGAGTTCAGAAGATGAAATAGAATGTCTTTAGAATATGGTATGTCAAAACTTAAAATTGTCACTATTAAACCTCCTCAAATACGTAAATATCATTTAATTTTTTTATCTGGCACCCCTTCGAACATTATCTTCTGGCTCCGCCACTTGAAAATATGTGATTAAAAGTTTTATTCCACACGATTTTAATTGCTAGAAAATTCCAACATAACCACTCCACTGTTAGTTAGGACCTAACATTTTATACTTTATAAGTTTCCATTTCTCCGATTGCAAAGTAGACTATACCAGTACAACAAAAAATTCCTTCTAAACATACCAGACGTTTCTTATTAACCCAAAAGTGTAAACCTAAGAGCCTGTAAAAGCTAGAAATTAGAGTTTGCAAATAAGCAAGAAAAGAAGGAATGTAAATCACAGAAGCCAAATTTTAGAAAGGGCAGTGACCAAGGTGAGACAACGGAAATTTAAAACTTCATAAGATGTCGCACAGGCAGAAAAGCTGGGGCCTAGCCAAACGAAGCAAGGGTTGGAGCCGAAGTAGCCCGAAATTAAGAAAAACATAGAGGGACCATATGGGCACATGTAATTTGTTGAAACACAATTTCCACACTAATTTTGATTTGACAAATCTATTTAAATTAGAATTAAAACTCCTAAGATGAATTCTCAACACATTAAATTTAAAAGCTTTGATTTTATTATTACTAATGTATTTGTTGAGTGGTTTGGATAAAATAAATTATAAGTGCAAAAGATAATTAAAAGACCAAGCCCATAAGCCAAGTCAAGGCCCAAGAAAGCAAAGAAGAAAGTCAAATGGATTAAAGGCCATTTGGATCAATTCAGCCCAGCAGAAGGAAGGATCGAGAAGAAGAGCCAATGCCTTCATAACGAAGCTGCTGACTTGGAAGACTAAAGGAGGAAGCAGACAAAGCACAAGTTGACTTCTTTACTTGCAGACAAAGCTTCACCAATTGAGGAAAGATTCAGAAGCAACAGATGAGTTGTCGCTGCGCTGTCCTAGAATCTTTGCCGAAAATGGTGAGACCATCTAAAGCATTCTGAGTAAAGCAACTGAAGCTCTGCTGAACAAGAAACACAGTGACAGAGAAGACTTCGTTACGATTGGTCGTGGCACTGAGTGCTGAGGATGAAAGAGACAATAGAGCCGTTTCCCTCCAACGGTTATTTCAAAATTCGAAATGACTGATGCCTTGAAGGGTCACTATAAAAGGCCTGTCATTTGCTTCATTCAGACTTGATCTTTAACACGCGAAAGCTCTGAGCAAATTCATACTTGAAGTTCCATCTGAAAGCAAAGCAAAGACATTTAACTCTTATTTTTGTGTGTAAATAATAGATTAGATCATTCAAGTGTTCTTTCTTTTAGAACAAAATATTATCAATCATTAAATCTAGTTAGGAGACTCTGAGTTGCTCGGTATTTAGCAATCAGAGTTGAATAGTGCTGAGTGTAGGTATATAGAGGACGGTACTCTGTAACTACTCGCTGACTATTGTAAAGGGTTTGTGCTCTACCCAAAAGATCTCAGTAGTGGATTAAAGCTCGGAAAAGAAATTCTGGGGACTGGATGTAGGCATGAGGCCGAACCAGGATAAAGTCCTGAGTAACACATTTCCTATCTTTTATCTCCTATATCTGCTTGCTTTTATTTTTGGCTAAGAAAACGTTTAACTTAAGCCTGCTGACCAACTAAAGCAACATCAGAAGCAACTTTAGTTGCTGACCAACTAAAGCCGACTCTCACCGCACTCGGTATCCTTGTGCTATTAACTTGAGTGAGACAATATATTTTACAAACAAGAACAAGTCAACCTTAATCATAAAATTTTAAATAGTTCATTTACCCCCCCCCCCAGGAACTTATTCTCATAATACAAGGGACCAACACAATTATGCTCAATTTCGTTATTCTATCTCTCCACAAGTATAAACATAATCTATATTAACTAGAACCATTCACTATCTACACCTCTCATAAACTAAAAATGCACATTTTACATATTACAAAATGGAAAGAAAAACTTATCTTTAAAAGTATTCATGATGGCAGTTAATAACGAATGTGACATTCAACAACATATTGTAATAAAAACATGCCAATTATAAAATGCAATCAGCAATATCCCTAGGCAATATAGATCCAGAGGCTATATGAAAGTAAAAGTCTTAATTTTTGTGATATCAATATGTAGGTGCATCTGATGCCATTAACAATGAAGTTATAAACAAATAGAATGACAAATTGTTTTAGTAGACATGTCCAGTACTGTTGTTGTTCAAGTTCCATAAACAAAACAACATAAATTTGTCTATCCAGTACTAATTCTGAAGCCACATAATATAACTAATAACCATGAGAAGACTAACTTGAACATGTACATACCCATCAACTGTCATTTATTATAAGCATTTCTAACTTCGAGGTGTGATAAAATAAAAAGTATATGCCCTTATAACATTTTTAAAAAATAGGCTTTTCGGTTTGGTAGATGTTTGGGCACATGTTTCAGCTTCTCAACCAAACACGAAAACATAAGTCTGATGTTGTCAAACTAATGACAAGTACAAATCGTAATAAGGAAATAAACTTCCCTTCAAACCAATGTAAGATGTTCTCCCATCCGTCTTTACTAAACAAATAGAAGAAGTTTGTGATATCACTTTTGGAATGGTAATGCAAAATTGGATAACTAAACAATTTTCTTTGTTTTTTCTATAAACTTTTACTAGAAGCGGTTGCATGGTGTACCATGAAGGCACAACATATACTTTTGTATCAGGGTTTGAAGCAACAAAGCGAAGTAACATATCAGATGTAGGGTATATGCACTAAACTGATTCGGAAAAGATAGTATAAAACGACCTTTTTGCCTAAACCCATTCATGGAAAGTGTTGGGGTTTAGTGTCCTATAGCCAATTGTTCTAGGATGTAAACTAGTTGTAAATGAATTATTCTTTATGTCATTTTTTTTAATAAGATATGGGTTTCAAACTGTATAAAGACAATTACTTTTAAGAACTAAATAAGTCTAATAAAAGGAAATCACCAAGTTTATTTAAAGTGATTATAAAGTGTTCATATAAGCATGAAGTGAGACAAAACATTATAATAAACTTAAAACCACCCCAAGTCAAGTAATATGTTTTGAATAGGGATTGACATAATGCTGTAGAGACTTGCATGTAACAATGTTTTCTGTCGAAACAGAGAGCTGATCTCACAAGCTTCAGATATGCAGATATCTGGACAGTTACATGGATCCAGTGAAGGAGTTCATTAGGATCGGGGACCCGACTTGAGATAACAGGATGGATGGATTTATCCTTGTCACCTGTTCATCACATTGGTATTAATAGGTATAAGTAATCCTCAGACTCAAAGGAATGTTAATTGGTGATTCTGGATTATGAAATGTGATGCTTTGACTCTGTTCAAACACGATCCATAACAGAGATGACTCTGGGGTGTGTGCGGGCAGGCGTTGGGTATCACATGAAGTAATTGCAGGATAGTTAACATTGGATTGAGCATTTGTCACTCCTGATAAATGGGAGATACGTCCAAGAATCGCTTGTGGAAGACTTGACTCTAAATCCTTGAAAGGTGATAGCTTAAGACTTGAAATAGCGATTTCACTTAACCTATCTATTCGGAGTTAACCCGGCCTGTACAAGTAAAACGAACGTCTCGCTATATGTGACTTGACATAATCCATAGTCATAAGATTCTGTTCAAGGATGTAGTTGATAAAGGAACGAATTATACTGTAACTAATACGGAAAGGTCAACGACGGAATCAACCTGTCTTCTTATAACTCTGGGGGAATGTTTACGGTTCTGCGTATCACAGTCCTCGCACTCATTCCGTTATACAAAGATTAAATGTAATTTTGGGAAATTAATTTAATGGTTGTATACGACTAGTAGTAATAAGACCCTAATAGGTCACACATAAGACTTGGAACCAAAAAGAGAAATGGATGTTAATTAATTAATGGAAGCCCAACTAAGTCCACTAAGGCCCAAATATAAGGGGGGGGGCGGGGGGCAAGAATCCATGTGTATTAGACACATGTGGGATTAATTTAATTTTGACAATTTTAATTAAGATTATAATTGTGGATTAAATTAATTATAGGATAATTTAATTAGAAGGTTTATTGTGATTATATTACTTCTAATTATTATCCTATTAAATAAGTTAATATTATCTTATAATTAATATTTGGATATAATTATAGATAATAATAAATAAGAGTTTTATTTCGGATACAACTCTTAATTAATAACCTAATTCTATCTAACTAGGGTTTAGATACAAGAGGTTATAAATACTCCTTCCCCCCTACATATTTCGACACACACAATACCATCCCGAGGAGAGAGAAATTCGACCCCTACTGTAAAGGATCGATTTTCCACCGCTTGCTTCCATTTGATTGATTTTCATCTCTTTCTCTTTTTTCTTGATCTTGTGTTGATTTATTAGAGGCAACCTATTTTGGTTGCTATTCATCCGTTGAGATTCTAACTTGTTTGATCTTGTCTTTTGGTTTGTGCTCGTGAACTCGGAACTAGAGTTGAGGGCACTTCGCTAGCAACAGTAGATGGTTCTTCTAAAAGGTATTTCCTTCTATCATTCTTTGTATGAAATAACGATTAACGGATCTTGGAAAAAGGAAATAGGTTAAAAATTTTATATTTCCGCTGCCAAATGTTTGCCTATTTTCCTTCAGAAAGATGGATGTCACTTTCATAAGAACGCCGTTGGCGATAAAAGGGTAAACAAGGATTTAACGAAGAAAGGTATTCGTGGGCGAATAGCTGGAGTTTGTGAGCCGATTTGCAGCAAATACAGTGGACTAAACTGCAACAATGGGTTAAAAGGGCTAAGCATTTGAAGTTTGAAACCAAATTTATGAGTAGTTCAACAACATTTTCCTAGAAGGTCTAAATACAAAAGGCCATTTCCGACAAGCGCATCAGACAACCTGACATTAATGGGGTGAGGACCTGCTTTCCCCACCAAATGAACGACACATCTGAATTTAGACATGAGGGTTTACAGTGTGCCAAGAAGATTGGACTGTGTTACAGTGGTGCGTAAGTGCAAGTACCATATTTGAGCTCGGATACCACATACCGACCTCGTAATCAGAACGTTTTTTTGAATGACAAAAGCGCTGGACGCAAGCTAAGTCAGGAATGTATTTGCAATTTGGCATCATGTTTACCAAAACAACGTCGTTCGGGTATCCGCTGTAAGCGTAATCGCAGGGTGTTTACGAAATTACGCTTACAAAGGTGCTTACAAAATTATGCTTATAAGAGCGACAACAACGTGTAAGTAGGCAGCTAAATAAATAGAGGCATGACCGAGAAAAAAAAAATGGAGAAGACGAAATACCTAAACTATAATAGGTCATAAATAGATCATATGAGTTCATTTGCAAATTTTTAGTAATTGTTGAATTTTACTGTTTGACCTTCCACGTTTAAAGTATAATAATAATAATAATAATAATAATAATAATAATAATAATAATTTTAACTAAGTGTAAAATTAATTTCTTTCTTTAAAAAAAATATATTTCAAGTATTTGATTAAAGGTTGGTTACTTTGTTTTTTTTACAAAGTAACAAGTTTATTTCAGGAAAATATAATGTAAGAGTAGACTGAAAAACTCAAATATCAAAAGGGGGAAAGAAACATAAGATCCAACTTCAAATACCCACTTTTGTTCGCTCTTCACTAAAAAACACACATAAGAAATCATAGATCGGAAAATAACAACCGGAAAATAATGGCGGCCAAGCAAATGGAAGAGATTCAGAGGAAACTAGCCATGTTGAATTATCCTCGAGCTACTGCTCCTGCTCAGTCGCTCCTCTTCGCCGGCATGGAGCGTTATGCTTTATTCGAGTGGCTCTTCTTCAAGTCAGTCTCTTTCTGTTTCTCTCTATCTACATGTACCTCAAAAGATTTCGAATCGTCATGAAGCTAGATCTTGCAATTCAAGGATTTGATTTTCTGCCGGCTTTTTAGGCTTGATAGTTTTGTAGGTGTAAAAGCAAGTCTTTGATGTTATGGGTTTACAGTTGCTTACGCAATTTTGTGGAAATGTGAAAATTCAGGAGCGTTCAGTTAACTTAACTCAAATTTATAGGCAGACTACCTCAGATTAGAGTGTTGAACATCGAACTTTTTACATATTTTTTATGTATCTTTTAGTTAATTTATATGGTTCCTTCTAATATTCAGTTTCGGTTCCTTTGGCTTTAATAGTTGTTATGTATCTTTTTGTTAATTTATATGGTTCCTCCTATTATTCTGTTTCGGTTCCTTTTGGCTTTAAAACTATTGTTTGTTTTGATTGCTGGGAAAACATTTGAGAGTATGTGTACTGATGGAAAGAGGGAGCATATACTAAAACTCAACATACTTGACTCTGCAGTTTTCTCTTCTTAGAAATTGATTGTAGGCTAAGTGGAACCTTTTATAATCCGATTTGCAGGCTATTGGGTGATAAGTCACCCTTCTCACAGCAAAATCTACAAGGAGATGCTATGGATCGTGATGAAGAGACTGCTCGTATACAGTGTGAGTCTTCATTTTGTGCCAAAGAATTCAGAAGAAGACTAAGGAGTAATAAATTATAATTTGTTTTGCCCTCATGTTAAACCTTAGATGGAAAATCATCAGATTTGTTTACGTATTGCGGAAAATGCCTGTTTGTTTTCCAAGACAGTTGAAATTTGTTCTAGTGATGTGAATGGTCACATGTCTCGACGGATTAAGAACTACTCCTTTATTGTTTTGACTGTTTTAACTATAATCCTTTTTTTTTTCATCTAATGACTTGATTATTTGCCGAGAAAATGCTTGTTCATTTGTGTCCTCATCCTAGAGAACCGGGCTAAGGGATGAGGAGCTTTTATCGAGTCATTTATCAGTTTTTATAAACCATTTAGGAGAAACAACATATGCTACCTTTCACATAAATGTCAGAGTTCTACGACACTTCAAATTTAAAGGTCCTTTGCAATTTTTGGAGACTAAAGTTCTAATAGCTTAAATACGAGCTTTAAAATTTTATATGCTTGAATCACTACTTGTGATATGGTTGTGACTACTTGAGTTTAATTCAGTTAACTGCTTCATGGTTCATATAGATTTGGCGGAGATTGCTAAGTTTCTTGGAATCACAACAACAATAGATACAGAAGCCATCCAAGTAAGTTGTTTAGTACAGCAAGAATAGCAAGTTCTTAACCATTAAGTGCCTTCTATGACTTTATTTTAGAATGACCTGCTGTTTGACTTCTGATCAGATTAGATGCTTTGAAAATGTTGTTATTATTATCTTTTTTTTTTTACTTATTTGTTGTTTTGATAGCAATTGGTAATGGTGGAATGCCTTAGGATTGAACTTTTCTTTAGGTCTGTATAAGCAATATACATGCTTATTTCCAATTTGTATATTCACGATCATGAGTAAGGTCAATTGACAGGGTTCCAGAATAGTTGGTTGAGTGAAAATATTGAACAGATTGGTGAATTTCGAAATTTTAGAAGTTGAGCTTCTAAAATATAATTTGTGGTTTAGTGGAATTTTGGTTGTCAATTTAGATGATAAATGTGTGAAATGCCTTTATATTTCAGGGACGAGGTAGCTATGAAGATCGAACTGAAATGCTTCGTTTAATAGTAGATCTTGTTGAGGCTAGCATGTATGCAGATAATCCAGAATGGAGGTTGAGCTTATGTACAGTAATCAATTTAATTCTATAGTTGATTATCTGTTATCTTTTCTTGATTGTTTATTTATTTGATGTTTCAACATCTTGTTGAATCCATTTATGTTGTTCTTTCCTCTAAAATTAGGTTTCATCTTTGTACAGTGTTGATGAGCAGGTAGCAAAAGACATACAATTGATAGATTCAATTGCAGAGAAACAAGCTTTAATTTTTTCAGAGGAATGCAAATTATTCCCTGCAGACGTGCAGATTCAATCTATCTATCCCCTGTAAGATTATATATATTTTATGCTTCCACATGGATATTTATTTACCTTTCTTTTAAACTATATATATTTAAGCTTGCACTTAGCTATTTAATCTAGACGAGCTTTTAGATCTACCAGTTTGAGGACTGACCGCAACTATTTTGAGTTATGGACATTTACATAGCTTTAACACCATCTTGGTACTCATGAAAATATAGATTTGTTTGAATAAATTAGGGGAACTGTGCAAGTTACAACATGATGCCCAAAAATCTATTATATGATTAATACTTTTTCATGCGTTGAGATGTAGTTACATTCTTTTCCTTTCATCAAAGTACATTTGCAGGCCTGATGTGTCTGAGCTGGAAACAAGGCTTTCAGATCAGTCAAAGATACTCTTGAATCTACAGCAGAAAGTTGATGATTTGGCATCAAAGGTTTATTTCAATTCTTTATTCATTTGAATTGTGATTTTAAATACATGCAAAGAAGTTGAAGTTACATGCAAAGTTGTTTGAAGTTTAAGTTCACGACTTATTTAATTAAATTAATCTTTTGTTCGGTAAGAATGATTCCAAATTCTTTGTGCTGGAATAATATTTTAGTCTACTCCTAAATACATTGCGTTTTTACCTTTGTTCTTCTTTCTCTTGACTGTTGCATTTTTCTTTCATTCTTTAGCATGCTTACAACCCAGATGAGGACTATACAGAGGTTGAATCCCTACTGCGGGCACATTTGCAATCTTTTCTAGAAACTGCAAAGCAATTCAATGTGATCTACACCAAGGTATATAATTATCTGCAACGTTATCTCAGTCCTCCGTCTCGAACCTAGGCCAAAAAGTGTTATTGCTAATGTCGTTATTGTATTAGATCTTTTTTTTTTTTTTATCACATTGCTTATTTCAGAAAAAAAGGAGATGTGGATCTATGTATAGATCCAGTATGATGAATTGAAATGCTTTAACCTAACAATTTTCCATGTTCTTTGGCTTGATTAATCCCTACTTTGTAAATTTGATGATTGTTGCAATTTCAACTATATATTATATTTTCAGAGTTTTTTAGCAGAAAAGTTAAATTTTCAATTAATTAAAATCTGATGGGAAAATTACTTGTGGAATTTCGATGTACTATGAGTCTGGGATGATATTGTCTCTCTCATATTTTCACTATTTTTTCCCTCCTTTTGTAGGAAATTCGCCCATGGACACACATGATGGAGGTGCCACAACTTCATGGGTTTGGGCCAGCTGCTAATCGCTTGTTGGAGGCATACAAGATGCTTTTAAAGGTACATTGGTATCAAATCCATTTTTAGTTTTCATCTGCTTGGATCATTGAAGAGCATAGGTTTTGTGAGCTACGCAAATTGTATTCAATTAATGTAAACAGTATATGCATCAGTATTTTATAAACTTGGATGCTACCATTGTTTAGTTTAGGAGGACCAACCCGATTTCATTGACTCTTGGCTGGCTGATCAGTTCAATGCTGATATTAATTTAAAGCCCAGATTGGTATTTGACCAGCCATGCTGGTCCACTTTGATAACTATGGTTGAACTGCCATGAAGAGAGCATAACAACCATAGTTGTTAAAGGTGCTAGTGGTTCCTGGAGCCTAGGCGCACACCTGATAAACAAAAGGCACAAAAAATGAAAAAATAATAGATACAAATCCAATTATCAATACTTGATACTAATTTCACTAATACTCTATTAGTAGTTACGGCACAAGTTATGATGAACCAAAAAAGAACACTTATAACTGCATAAATAAGACAAAACCTCATAAAAACATGATATTAAACGTCAATAACACTAAGTTAAGTGTTGACAACAGAGATTAAGATATTAGAATTGCAGCAGACCTCTGTTGGTTTCTTGTGGCGCACTGAAGGAGCTCCTCTCCTTTACGTCTGTTACTCTTCTTCCCTCCTTTCTATTTTCACGTCTCTTCTTATTACTTCTTTTCTTAGATCAAGCCCAAGCAAGTTACACACAGGTGAGAGCCTCACGTAGGACTTATTAGGCACATGAGCTTGAGCCTTGCCTCAGGCGCACCTTTAACAACTTTGATAACATGGACCCAACATTGCAATGCCAAATTATCTGCAAAATGACTTTTCTGCATTATTATATAGTTTATGCAAATTTGTGGCGATAGTTTAATTGGAAGTCATCAACAATATCACTTGTATATGGATAAAGGCAGCAGGTTGGATTCTCAAAATTCCAGATGAACTCTTTCTATCACTTGAATTTGTTGATCATCTTAAAAATTATTTGTGTCTATTTTAAAGGATAGTGGACAGGTTACATGGATTGACTTACAGAATATTGAATACAAGTATGATCTACGTTGTGATGAGATTCAATTCTATTTTGAAATTTTGGCAGTTCCTGGGGAATCTGAGGAATCTTAGAGACTCACATGCAGCTCTTGCTATTGGATCATCAGAAACAGTTGCTGGTGAGCCGTCTTCTGTTACAAGGATAATTTCAGAGTGCGAGTCTGCATTGACGTTCTTGAATCGTGATCTTGGAATCCTGTCGGCTTCAATCGCACGTGAGCGGGGAAACGATGCAACTTTTTGATTTAATGGAATGTGACAGCATAAGGTGTTATTAGATTATGGAGTTTTAACCAAAAAGAAACATCAGTGATTTCATTGTCCTTTACCAAAAAGCACATGAGATGTTGGATCTAAGTGACACACAACGGAGTTTGTTGAAAATGAATATATATTTGTGTTAAGATCAAAAAAATATATATTTGTGTTTCGCTTGGGATCATAAGCGACTGAGGATTAATTTGTGAATTGCTGTTCTGCTAGGGGCTTCAACAATTTAAAACAAAAATAGAGCAATTATACATGGAATCCTGAAGCAGCAGACGCACAAAATCATTATATTTTAAGGGTCCCTTTTTTCTGTTTGAAACCTGGTTCATTTGTTTAATATTGGTGATAAGTAGTAGTAGAAGAAGAAAAAAAAAAAAAATAGTAGATATTAGTTGATTTTTTTTTTGCTAAAATTAGTTGTTTCGAAATTTTACTAAATACTTTTTATTTCATGTTTAGAGTTAAAAAACAAAAAGTAGTTTTGGAAAATTGAAACAACGGAGCACCAAGACTTCCAAGAAGATGTGTCTCAAGCTCTTTGTACAAGTCCAATGGATAATACCCATATGTTATCAGAAGCTCCTGCTTCTAAAAGGTTAAAAACACGTATAAAGGCTGAAATGATATTTTAATTCTTGTCCGCAGCTATTTAAGCTACGATTTGATGAGAATAGTCTTATGATATTTCTAACTTTGAGTTTCATGTTCTAAGTTGATGAAAATCAATTTTAATACTTTCTGTGTCTGAACCATCTTTAGATGAATGACAGATTATGAGTTGGTTTGTGATAAAGAATGAACACTTCGTTACTTGATTCAGTTCATGCACATTAATTAACTTTTACTAAATATACATCTGTTGAAGTTGCCTTTTTATTTTGAGAATAGTTAAAGCTTAATTAATGGATGCAATTAATACAAGGGTAATAAAATCTTTTTAGTTAAAATTAATTAATTTTTTAATTCTTGTGCCTTAATTTTAAAAAACAAATATTGTGGAACACAATAGTATAAAAATCAACTATGAAAACTAATAAAAATTTAAAGAAATATAACATTTCTTTTATAAAAATAAATTACAAACAAAATTCAACATTAAAAATTAGAAAAAAGAAAATATAACATCATTCATCACTTTAATGTAAAATACTTATTATTTTTTTTTTTGTTGAACCTGAAAGTGAAACTTAAATAAATGATGGATTCGCATCCATATAAATAGTGTTCACAAGCCATTCCGGCACTACAGTTGAAAAGAAATCGCTAGCATTGGAACAGGCAAGCCTAGCTGTCACACCCGACCCTAGACGACCCCAATCGGCATCGGCCGTGAAATAGAAAGAACACAATCAACAATTAATAGTCTCCAAATATCATAAATATCACTTTTCTAGGTATTCCTCTTAAATGTATATTCCAAATAAATCCATATTCCTATTACATTAAAACCTCACATATTTACCAACTTCATCATATTACAATTAAATACTAAAGTTCTAACGATAATTCTAACGATAAGCAATCAACTTCCAAACCTCGCTAATCGGACGGTAACCTTCTCTATATCCTGTACTTTCTCACCTAAAAACATTAAAACATTTGAAAAGGTAAGACAAAAATCTCAGTAAGCAATTATCAACTACATAAATTACTTATACTCAAAATAACTATATATATATTTTTAAATTTCCAAAATATTTTATATAAAACTCATATTCTTAAAAATGAACATTTTATGGATTAAACCATAATAAAATACTCAAAATAGTACCTTTAACCAAATATGCAATTTAAAATATTAAGCTTGCTATCATTTCTCAAAATACCACACATAGTCAAAACGTAAATCATTGTATTAAAACACTTAATATAAAACTCATGTCTAAAATAGCTATATATATATTTTATTTGTTTAAAATCCCAACTATACAAAATAAATAGGTTCACAATTAACCATTTACTCAAATCAACCGTAATTCAATAAACACTTCATAAATCTTATCTCAATAAATATTTCACAAACCGTATCCATCCGAGAGATAATCCCCGTATGTATCAATCCCCACAATATAATAGAATCGAGATATCTCATAATTTGCCTAGCCCGCATGGTCTTACTCAACACTTCTTTGCCATACCCGATAGGTCTTTTCAACTGTGTACACAGGCCGTATTTCTCACTAAATACGGACTTTAATAAAAACCACCTATCCGGATTACTCTTGATGGATACTAAAAATATTATATCATAAAATTATAACATGCTCAAATCTCTTTTCACAATCAAATTTCATAACCATAAACCATAAACCATTTTTTTTTTGAAGAGAAGAACCAAACTTTATACCAAATAAATATCAGAATCTTTACATAAAGCTGGCCTTAACCAAACAGGAACTAAAAAAGAAATAAAACAATTAGCATTGAATGGAGCATGCCTAGCTACAGTATGAGCAACTCCATTGGCTAATCTTGAAACATAAGCCACTCTAAATCCTGGGCTTGACGATAACAAAAACCTACAATCTTAAATTATATGACCAAAGTCAGAAACATCTTCCTCATGAGATTGTAAGCCTGTCAGTACCACTTTAGCATCAATCTCAAAAATCACCTGAGTAAAACGTAAAGTAATCACCCAAGCAATTGCAAATCGTAACGCTAAAATAGAACACTTTGATCTACCAATTAACGACGATAGACCAAGATATCTACTAGTGTCTAACCTGGAATAAACCTGAAGAATAGTCTTAATTTCACTTTCCATATCAACAGGAACATTTGCACTAAAAGTAATCCCAGACTTCTGAAAATTTATAGCTTGCCCGGATGCATGTTCATAAACAAGAAGAATATCAGCTAATTCAGTAGTTTCTTGTATATTAGCTTTACAAAAGAAAAAACTATCATCAGCAAAAAAGAGATGAGATACCCGTGGTGCACCCCGAGTAACTTGACAGCCCGTCAGCCGATCTTCCCTCTCTGCTTTCTGAACCATTTGGGATAAAACCTCAGCACACATAATAAACAAATAAGGTGATAAAGGGTCACCTTGCCAAAGACCTCTACTAGGTTGAACAGGCCCAATCAGATTTTCATTGACCGAAAACGAGTAAGAAACAGTAGTGATGCATAGCATAATCCACCTCACCCAAGTAGGATGGCACCCAAATTTTAACATAACTGCTTCCAGAAAACCCCAGTCAACTCTATCATAAGCTTTACTGATGTCAACTTTTAAAGCCAGAAACCCATCATTTCCCCTATTCCTTCTTTTCATAAAATGCAGTGTTTCAAAAGCAATTTGAACATTATCAATCAAAGACCTTCCAGGCACAAAAGCAGATTGACTATCAGAAATTACATATGGAAGAATTACCTTGAGTCTGTTAGCCAAAACTTTAGCAATGATCTTATAAAGCACATTGCATAAAGAGATTGGCCTAAGATCAGTCATTTTTTCTGGATTATCACACTTGGGAATAAGCACCACAATTGTATCATTTAAATTAGTAGGGAATTCAAATCTCTCAAGCCATCCAACACAAGCTGAAAATACATCAAACCCAATCACATCCCAAAACTGTTGAAAAAAACCCGGCCCTAAACCATCCGGTCCCGGAGCTTTATCAGGATGCATCTGAAAGACAGCATTCTTGAACTCATCAAAGGTAAACTCAGCTGTCAGTAAATCAATGTCTCCCTCAGAAAGAGAATGAGAAATTACATTTACAGTATCATAATTCAAGACTTGAGATTGCTCAAATAATTTTTGAAAATAATCAGAAACAATTATTCAAATATTCTCTAAAAATTGCTCAAAATACAAAATCATTTAAAATCCAATACTCCTTTAATATACCTAAACTCAGAAATATATATATATATATATATATATATATATATATATATATATATATATATATATATAACTCATAAATCAACATCTTAAAGTTTTCTCAATACCTTTACTCAATGCATTTCCAAAATATTAAATCATACTTTATTATTGTACTAAAATCACCAATAAATAATTTAAATATATATACTTATCAATACTAACTTCAATTTCTTGAAAATACACACAAATCATCATATATAGACTTATTTCAATAAATCATAATTTCATCAAAATTAATATTTTAACAACCTTTAATTAAAACTGAAATTTACTTTGAGAAATAAATTTATAGAAAACCACTCATTTACTCTTCAAAATATCAAATCTTACACAAATATTAATCAAATATGCTAAGTTCATCAAAACCAAACTCAAATCATGTATATATAAACATATACTATATGTTGAAATTTACATGCAAATACATATATAATCACTTGAACTTAACTTTAAGCTCATGTTAAAAACTAAATCATAAAAACTCCAATTAATCAAATGCATGTCAAAAATCACCACAAAAGTTCAATTTTCTGAAAAATATAGAGTTATATATACATATATATATATATATACATAAAAACTTTAAAGGGTAGTTGATAATTACTTACTTATCTGGGAATGCGAATACAGTGATCCTAGCCCTTGCTGATGAGATCTGGCTCCCTGGATGTTCGTCCCTGCGCCGGGAAGGGTCCCTACGGATACTCCGACGATCAAGACAGTTATTAGCTCAAGAGTGTCTATTAATCAATAATGTGAGAGTTAGAAAGAGTTACCCCCTTCTTCCTAGATGAGCTGTGTTATTTATAGAGGGCGTTTGGGCCTTGGGCCTTCCTGGGCCTTGAGGCCCGCGTTTCACATCCCGAATCATGTAGTCCCCCCCGCCGAGGAGTTAAGTCGAGTATTTAATGCGAGAAAATTCGGGCTTGCAACTGTTTCTCGCCCAGGTAAATGGTGGACAACTGTAAGAAGAGTTCGTCGGGTTAATTGAAGAAACCTTTGGGATCCCTGCATGCGTTTTTTGTTTGTAGCGCCGCATTAATTGCGTCTGTAATTAAATCCCCCGCATGCGCCGTAAAAATTTATGAGCTGTGCCGGCGCCTCTTACCCCCCCTACTATAAATATCAGAAGAGGTAAGTAGAAATCTTCTTATTTCTTCCTCAAATTTTTCCTGGGAGACTATTTGTCGTTGTTTTGCTTCCTGTGGGTTCTGCTTTCCTTCTGCGACCGTGTCGGCCCGCCCTCTCTTGCTCGCTCTGCATATTTGGTGGTCATCTGACTATCGTTGCTCTTCGGGAGATTCCTCGCGTCAGTTTGTCGTAACTTTTGCTAAGGTTAGTCGTATAATCTCTTGGCCTTGGCTTTGTGTTTTTCTTTGTTTTATTTCTTCTTTTCTAGGGAGGGGTATTATGTCAGAGGGTTCTTCACGGGGAGCCCTACACAGAATTCCGCCGGTTGCCCCTGGTGACTTCACGCTTCGTGACACTTCGCGGACGTGAACGGTATCGCGAAAGAGGCGAGCGGAAAAGGAGAGTGAAACTAGCACAGTGGCCGGTTTGGCGAAGAAAAGAAAGAAGTCGGTTGTTCGTCCGCCGCCTACTATCGATCGTCCTGCCGGAGGCGTTGCTACCGATGTTCTAGAGGTGGTAGTGGTTGTGCCGGAGGGTCTGATTACTGCGGAGCGCCCCTTGCCGCGATTTACGATGAAATGCGCGAGAGGGTGTGGACTCGATCTCTTGGGACTTCTAGTATCGAGGGTAAGCGCTTTGAGAGAGCCGAACGTCCTAAGAGGCCGGAATCCCTTTCGGTCGAAGATGCGTATAGTATGATCGTCTCAGTAGACCTGCCGGTGATATCTGCGGTATATCGACTTGGGCAACCCTACGAATTGGTTGCGCTGGGCGAAGAAAATCGAGCCCACTCTGCGGGTGGCACAAATGAGCTCATCGTTTACGAGGAGCAGTTTGAATCGGGGATGCGGCTGCCGCTCCTGCCCTTTTTTGTAGAAGTGCTGAAGGAATACGATCTGTGCCCTGGGCAAATACATCCGAACGACTGGAGAATGATGGTCGCCTTTTATTCGCTGTGTCGATCTGCCGGATATCGAGCAACGGGTCTGGTTTTTCGCGAGTTTTTTAAACCAAGCAAGGGGCACCGATCTCAACATATTACGTTCTCCCACCAGAAGTTCAAAGTGATAGGTGGTTTGAAAGATAAAGTATCCGAATATCGTCACCGCTATTTCTTGGTGAGGAAGCTCGATGGAGACTTTCCTTTTAGGGTCGTATGGAACGAGGACCCCATGGATTCCAGTCGATGGTTGAGAACCCACCCGAAGCTACCTTTTGAGGAAAACTTGGTGAAATATTTGAAAGGTCTCCCGTCGGATAAGGATCATAAGCAGGATGTAGATGAGCTAGTTCGTCATTTCCTGGCCGCCGGTTACTACATCTGGAATCAATGGTGGATGGCTCAACTTTCCGGGTGGTCGGCTGCGGATTTTGAGAAATGGAAAAGGGGATATAACTTCAAGGCTGGCGAATTGGCGGAATTGGAGGCGATCTCGGTGAATGTTGCCGTTGTAGGTGAGGGGCTGGGATTTTAACTTGCTTTGTGAATTATGTCACACGTAATGCTCTGTTGTGTATTCAGAATGCCTTAGTGTACTTTTTTTTTGTATTTGCAGGTCCAGGAGATCCCCGCGTCAGCATGGACTTTGACCCCAATGAATTCAGTGTTGGTCTGGAGACCGCTGATGAGGCATTCGGAGGAGCTTCGGGTTCATTGGCTTCGTTTTCCTCGCTCGAAGACGCAAATCAAGTGGTGCAAAGTATGGGAGGGGTTCTTGATGCGGGAGAAGATGCTGACGGAATAGTCGATGTTCCGCAAGGACAGCCCGTGAATGATCCAGCTGCCAAGGAGCTCGAGGGCGATGTGGAGTTAACCGTTATTGAAGAGGAAACAGGCGGCAGTCCGAATCGTGGGGTGCTTGCTCGGAAACGAAAAAGGGGTACGGGAAAAACTGTTGATGAATCTGGGGCCGGGGAAGAGCCTGTCGGGGAAAACGCAAATGGGGCCAGTGAGGGTGCCAAGAAGTCCTATATTGATGGCGGGACCGAGCTGTCTGCTGACGTGCCGGATCGAGTAGGAGATCATCCGGAAATGGTTAAGAGGATGGAAACGAAAATCTCCAAGTTCAGGGACTATGTCATGAATTTATCGGTGCACTCTGATATGATGACTTCTGATCTAGCTCACGCGATGGCTCGCGTTGCCAGGGTCCCCGGGGAGCATCAGCGGATGGAGGGGGCTTCAAAAATGAACCTGGGCCTGGAAACCTTATCGGCCCTTGGTGTGGTGGGTTTTCCTATCCGCATTGTTAGCCTAGATTTGTCTTTCATGATTTTTATCTTTAACTTGTGTTATCTTATGCAGGCTATCCAGAATGCAACCAGGGTCTTTGACATGTGCGTTAATGATGATCAAGCTTTTCGTGATATGGAAAGCGGTCTGCGGAGATCTGTTGGCGATTTTGAGGAGGCAAATAAGAGATTGGTAGCTGCGGGGGAGCTTCTGGAACGTCGTGCGGCCGAGATTACTGTTTTGTCCGAGAAACTGAAAGTAGAGACGGTCGGTCGAGTGGAGCTCTCTAAAAAGTTGAAACAAGATGTCGAGGAGATTTGTGCATACAGGGTGTTGCTCAGGATGGCTGTTGGGTGGACTCGCCGAGTGGCGGAGACTGTGAAGGGGAAAATGGGACAGGTGGCAGTGTTGTTCGAAGAGAATGACTCCCTTAGGCAACAACTGGAAGTTGCGCGGAAAGAGGCTGCGGATCTTCGTGCTCTCGCTGGTCAGCGTGAGGAGAAAGTCATAAAGCTGGATCGTATGATGCTGATCATCGCTGCTCACTCCGCAGGTTACAAGGTTCCTCCGGAGGTGATCTTTGCTCCGAATGTGTATGACAAAGCTGCCCAGGCGAAGGCTGTCGAATTTTGTGGTCGTTTCAAGAAACAGTAGTAGGCAGTTTGTACTTTGCTCTTTTGCTTTCAAAGATGTAATGATGACCCGTACAATCTGAATCTTTTTTGTGATATTGTAGTATTCTAATTATGTGTCCTGCACGTTGATTTGATTGGAGTTCATTGTGATGTCTTTCATGTCTTTTCTCTGTTTTGCTATAAATAGGAACCGGATTTTTCATTGTGGACTTGCAATTTCTCTTTCGCCTTTTCCTTATCTTCTTTAACTAATCCTCTCGGAGAAATGTCGCTTCGGGACATTGTCGATCTAGCCCGCGTGTTGGAGGTGCAAAAGGCAATATCAGCGATGCCACATCCCTATGTCTATTGTCCCCCGTCTGAGGAGCGCGATCTGGAAAGGAAGGCGAGGTATTCGTCCCCTGTTTGGATGAACCGGGACTGGGCCTCTCAAAGGAGGAAAGTGGAAAGTGAGAATTCCGTTCCCTATACCGGATCCGTCACCGATTCCTGTGAGGTAGTTGTTAGCACGCTCTCTTCGACAGAAAAGAAAATATGGTCTCATGAGGGCATCAGGTATCTCCATCCTGATGAAACCGTCGCTCTGGTGCTCAATCCGCATCCTTCCTGGATAAAAAGGCTTCTAGCTGATGAGATGGAAAGGGTGATAAACTTGCCTCATGAGACGGAGTATCGGCGAGTAGGGCGCCATGCCTCGCCAACGCGTCCGTATGGACCAACGTTCGTCGATCCCATCAAACCTCGAAGTGTGGTTTTCTTGGAGTTCGCGAGGCAGGGTAGTCTTGGTCCCGTTCCTGCTAACCCTAATCATCGTGTGACACATGTAGCAGGAGTGATCTTGTTGTAGTTTGATATCATAGGCAGAACGGCCACAATACCGATGAGTGCGTGGACTGGAGAGCGATGCATCAAGATTTGATGGACGAGGAGGCTATCCCGAACCCTGATTGTCCTCAATCCACCTGAATGTGTTAGGTTTGTTTATGCGTTTGATGTAACCATAGGTATGTTTGCAATGGCTCTTTGTAGCAGGAGTGATCTTGTTGTAGTTTGATATTTTAGTTGATCTTGTAATTTGCGAGTTTATTTCAATCTATCCGCTTTTCTTGTGATAATACTTGAACGTTATGTGGAGATACTCAAATGATAACATTCGGATGTTCTATTCGGATGCTCGAGGAGTTTTATGATATTATTTGTAAGTTAAATGGAGTGAAAAACGGGACGGAGTTCTGCTTGCTCAAAGTCGTTCACAATATGGGATTGTTAGACGACGTAGGAGGCGTTCGATATGATCGAAGAGCCTGATGATAATATTTGAATGTTTGGTTGGCGGAGAATGCGATAGAGTTCTTCTCGCTCAAAAATATGATATTGTTAGATGATGTAGGAGGCGTTCGATATGATCGAAGAGCCTGATGCTAACATTTGAATGTTTGGTTGGCGGAGAACGCGATAGAGTTCTGCTCGCTCACAATCGTCAACAATATGATATTGTTAGACGATGTAGGAGGCGTTCGATATGATCGAAGAGCTTGATGCTAACATTTGAATGTTTGGTTGGCAGAGAACGCGATAGAGTTCTGCTCGCTCAAAATCGTTAACAATATGATATTGTTAGACGATGTAGGAGGCGTTCGATATGATCGAAGAGCCTGATGCTAACATTTGAATGTTTGGTTGGCGGAGAACGCGATAAAGTTATGCTCGCTCAAAATCGTTAACAATATGATATTGTTAGACGATGTAGGAGGCGTTCGATATGATCGAAGAGCCTGATGCTAACATTTGAATGTTTGGTTGGCGGAGAACGCGATAGAGTTCTGCTCGCTCAAAATCGTTAATAATATGATATTGTTAGACGATGTAGGAGGCGTTCGATATGACCGAAGAGCCTGATGCTAACGTTTGAATGTTTAGTTGACGGAGAACGCGATAGAGTTCTGCTCGCTCAAAATCGTTAACAAAATGATATTGTTAGACGATGTGACCAAAATATATTCATGAATCATGATTCTTGTGTACAAGCTATTGATAATATTTCTTTAACGTTTGGATATTCCAGCTGTTGTCGTAGACCATCCCGTCTAAAGAGGCGATCTTGTAAGCCCCATTGTGGAAAACAGTGTCGATCTTGTACGGCCCCTCCTATGATTGGCCGAGCTTTCCTTGAGCTAAAGGGGATTGCGCAGCTGCGGCGTCCCTGAGCACAAGGTCTCCAACCTGAAAAGTGCGGGGGCGAACTCGTCTATCGTGATAGCGCGCAATGTTCTGCTTATGGGTCGTGATATGTAAAAGAGCATTAAGGCGCTCTTCTTCGAAACTGGTTTGTCGGGGGGAGCGAAGGATGACCTCAGATGGTGCCATTGCTTCTGCCCCATAAGCGAGGAAAAAAGGCGTGCGTCCTGTTCCTGTATGAGGGGTGGTGCGGTATGACCATATGATTGCCGTAATGTGATCGGGCAATGCCCTGCCTTGGTCGGATAAACGTGCTTTGATTCCTCGAAGGAGCGTTCGGTTGCTTACCTCCGTGAGGCCGTTGCTCTGAGGGTGAGCTACCGATGTGTACCGTCCTTTGATGCCCCAGTCCATGCAAAAATCGCGAAATTGACTGCAGTCGAACTGCTTCCCATTGTCAGTGATAAAGGAGTGAGGGACCCCGAATCGGTATATAATTGTTCGCTTGAGAAAACTGATAACGTTGTCGGCGGTTATCTTGGCAAGGGCTTCAGCTTCGATCCATTTGGTAAAGTGATCGACCGCCACGACAACGAAACGCTTTTGTGCTAAAGCCATCGGGAAAGGGCCTAGCAGGTCGATGCCTCATACCGCGAATGGCCAAGGTGTGATGATATCTTAGAATGGAGCCGTCGGGGCGTGATGAGTATTGGCGTGTAGTTGACATGCCTGACAACTGCGGACTAGACGCGTTGCATCGGAATCCATGGTCTGCCAATAGAAACCCTGGAGCCGGGCCTTCTTCGCAATTGTTCGGGCACCCTGATGCGAGCTACAGACGCCCTGGTGAATTTCTTTAAGACAGTGATCCCCCTCTTCCTCGGATACACAGCGCAACCAGGGATGCGTGGCGGATTTACGATAAAGTAAGCCATCATGCAATGCATAACGCCAAGAACGCCGGACCACGAGGGATGCCGCTGTCCGATCTGCTGGGAGTGTCCCATCCTGAAGATATCTGATAATTGGGCTTCTCCATCCTCCTACCGCGGCGTCTGCTGAGTCGATCTGTAGCGAGCTCTCGATGCAAATAGCCGGGGCTCCTGCGATTTCGATTAAGGTGAGCGGGTCATTGGACCGTTCGCCTGCTGCAAGAGCGGCGATAGCGTCTGCCTCCTCGTTCTCCTCTCGCGGTACTAGCACCAGGTCAAGGGTTACTCCTTTTGTCCTGAGGTCATTGATCAAGGACGTGGCGAGGGCCAGGTATTGGCACATTTTTGGGTCCTTTGCCTTGTAAGTGCCGCTGACATGGCTGACGACAAGCTTTGAGTCCGAGCATATTGTTAGCCGTCCATTCACTATTGTTTTCGACAGCCGAAGGGCGGCGATCAAGGCCTCATATTCGGCCCGATTATTCGTGGTCGGGAAATCAAGTCGAACGGCGTACCGCATGTGGAGATTTCCAGGTCCTTGAATGGCTATGCCAGCACCTGCCCGTCCTGGAGCGCAGGACCCATCTATGCTCATAGTCCAGATGTTGTCAGTGCGAGCTATCGTTGTCGTAGTCTTGGTGGTAGTACTGCCGGTAAATTCGACGATAAAATCGGATAGCGCTTGAGCCTTGATCGTCGTGCGGGGCTCAAAACGTACGTCAAACTGGGAGAGCCGAACGGACCAGTTGGTGATACGCCCAGAAACCTCTGGTCTCTGGACGGCCTTTTTTAGCGGATAATTTGTTCTGACCACAACCGTATGCGCTTGGAAATATGGTCTCAGACGCTCTGAGGCTTGAGTGATGGCGAATAGGGCTTTTTCAACCTCGGAGTATCGGATTTCAGCTCCCTTCAGCACTTTGCTCAGAAAGTAGATTGGAAAAAGCTCCGTCCCCTCCTCTTGAGTTAAAACGACTCCTACTGTTTCATCCGTAATGGTGAAGTATAAGTGAATGTCCTGCTCTGGTTTTGGCACCGAGAGCAGAGGGGGTATTGCGAGGAAAGTTTTTATAGCGTTGAACGCGGCCTGGCAATCCGTAGACCACCTAAAGGGATGCTCCTTCTTGATTGCTTTATAGAAGGGGAGACACCGCTGTGCCGAGCAGAAGATGAAACATCCTAAAGCGATGATTCTTCCATTGAGCCTTTGAACCCCTTGCAGGTCACGCGGTGGTTCCATTGCTAGAATTGCCTCGATTTTTGCGGGGTTAGGCTCGATGCCCTTTTCTGATACCACGCAACCCAGGAATTTGCCACTGCGAATTCCGAAGAAACATTTCTCCGGATTCAGCTTGAGGTTATAGGCTCTGAAGATTTTAAATACTTCTGCTAAATCTTGCGAATGGTCGCCCTCTTCGGTGCTTAGGACCACCATGTCGTCGATATACACTTGTACCGTCTTGCCAATGAGATGGGCAAACATCTTATCTACCAACCGCTGGTACGTGGCCCCTGCATTCTTTAACCCGAAAGGCATGACATTGTAACAATATGTGCCTTCGTGTGTAATGAAAGAGGTTTTCTCGGCGTTGGCTGGGTCCAAAAGGATTTGCTGGAAACCAGCGATGGCGTCAAACTGAGACAAGATCTTGTGACCGACAGTTTGATCAAGGAGTTGATCTATGTTAGGCAGCGGATAAGAATCCTTAGGGCAAGCTTTATTGACATTCGTAAAATCTACACACATGCGATACTTTCCGTTGGCTTTCTTTACAAGTACAACGTTAGAAAGCCAGTCCGGATAGTTGACCTCGCGGATAAATTCTACAGCTAGAAGTTTGTCAATCTCTGCTTTTACTGCTGCCTACTTGTCCTTCGCCTGCACTCGCATCCTCTGCTTCACTGGTTCGACAGAGGGGTCGATGCTCAGCTTGTGTATTGCTTGCTCAGGCGCGACCCCCGTGATGTCCTCAGTGCACCAGGCGAACACATTCGAATGCTCTGTTAGGACAACCTTGATCTCTTCGGCCAACGGGGAAGCGAGTTTCGTTCCCATTTTCACTATCTTGTTATCCCCGAGGATACAGTCATCGACTGGCTCAATGGGCACGGGATTGTAACCCCTCATGTCCATCAGACCATCCTCTAGGTAGAGCGCTGTTCGAGGTTGAGTCGCCTCCCATTGCAATCTTTTGGCCAGCATACGATCTCCCTGGACGGTGATCTTTCCACGCGGAAGGGGCAAAGTCAAGCATAGTCCAGAGATATCCACCGTGGCCCGCAGGGCGGCCAGAAGAGGCCTTCCGATAATAGCATTGTAAGCCAGGGGGATATCGACCACCACCCACTCTGCGGTTTCCTCGATCTCCTCGACCCCTTCGGTGAAGATAGTTGGTAGCGTGATAACTCCTTTTACCGGCACTTCGATTTCTGAGAGGCCAACCAAAGGGAAAGTCCCGGCCCGGAGGGCAGTGCGAGTATTCTTCATTGCGCGGAGTGCTGCCCAGGTGAGCAAGTTCACCGAACTCCCTGTGTCCACAAGCACTCGGTGTGTCTTAAAACCTGCGATGCTAATAGTGACAACAAGAGCCTCCGAATGGCTGGTACGGAGTGGAGGTTGCACCGTTAGTGTCTGTCCGATCGCCTTTCTCTTACGGGAGCACTCGGGTGGTGTGGAAAGTGCTGGTGCTCCTTCCCTTATGACGTGTATTTCCCCATGGTACCTTGGCCTCTTTGGCTCCTCTGCTCGCCCCGCTTCCCTCTGCTTCGGGCTTTGCTCCCTTTGCCTGCTCGCCTTTGGTGGTGCGCCCTGCTCCGTGATCCGCTCGATCTCCTTTTGTAGTTGATAGCAGTTCTCCGTGGAATGTCCGGAGGATCTGTGATACTTGCAGTATTCCTTTTCTGCCCGGGTTTTGCCCTTGTCACCGGCCAGAACCTGCTGTGTGAATCGGCGAGGTTGACTCTGAACAGTGTAATGCACCTCCTTGCCCTGAGATCGATCTCCCCTACGCTCCGGGTTGGCACGCTCGGTCCGGGCCGAAAAGGGCATCGGAGCCTCCTTGCAGACTCGGGCCTCCTCACGTGACTCCGGGATCGGCCTGCCTCTATCCTGCTTGTGCGTGTTGCCTTTGGCCTTGTCCCTTTCTGTCTCCTCGTAGCCGGCGGGCCGGTCACAATCATCGTATCTGACAAATGTCTGTGCCATGGTCATCAGCTCTTCGAAAGATCTTGGCATCTTTCGGAAACATTTCTGCTTTAGAGGCTCGCAAGTGGTCCCTTTCGCCAAGGCGTCGTGGGCCACCTCCAGGTTGAGGCCTTTAACTTGTGAGGCCATGTGATGAAACCTTGAGAGGAAATTACGTAGAGGCTCGGTTGTTCGCTGCTTGAGCCCGTTGAGGTCCGAACTGATCTTCCTGACCTTCGCCGCTGCGGCAAAGCGGGAGAGGAAAAGATCCTTCAGGAGATCAAAAGAATCAATTGATTCCGAGGCAAGTCCCCGATACCATTCATGCGCACTGGATGAGAGGGTGGTGGGGAAAACCTTGCACATGATGTCCTCATCCTTCAAGTATAAATTGATGGTGCTCATGAATGATGCCACATGGTCGTTAGGATCCTCGGTTCCTGAATATTGGGTTAGTTGAGGAGCTTTCCAGTTGCGCGGGAACCGCGTCTCGATGATCCTTTGCACCAGTGGTGTTTTGCTGAAGGTGACACTTCCTCCCATCACGCCCCCGAGGGCCCTTTTGTCGAGGAAACGTTGAATCCTCAGTTCCAACAACTCTTCGCTATTCGCGACTGCAGCCCCCTCTCGCTGATCCTCGCCCTCGCTGGTTGCAACGGCCCCGGCTCCTCTTCCCGCGATGACCAGCGGCCCTGCGGCCTGCTCCTGCAAAGTTCCCTCTTCCTGTATTTCTGCCGCCTCTTTAAGGTATTGCCAAATTTTGGCGTTCTCCTCCTGCAGGCTTCTTTGCTGGCCTATGATCTTCATCTGAGCCACCGTGTGTACGGCCTGGGTCGTTTGAAAACCTTGGATCGCGCTGAGGAGTTGAGTGGTGTTGAAGGTCTCCTCTTCTTCCGGGCTTACCTCCTCCATCAAAGGCCCAAGGTTTCTGGGGGAGATTGGAAGGTTTGGGGTCGCGCCTCCGACGTGCGTCATGGAGCTGGTTGCTCCAGCTTCGGGTACTACAGTTGGTGCCGAGTCATTAGGGGTCTGCATTTTGTTTGAAGCTCTGGAGTCACTTGTAGTCCACGTTCACTGCACCAAATTATCTGGGAATGCGAATACAGTGATCCTAGCCTTTGCTGATGAGATCTGGCTCCCTGGATGTTCGTCCCTGCGTCGGGAAGGGTCCCTGCGGATACTCCGACGATCAAGACAGTTAGTAGCTCAAGAGTGTCTATTAATCAATGATGTGAGAGTTAGAAAGAGTTACCCCCTTCTTCCTAGATGAGCTGTGTTATTTATAGAGGGCGTTTGAGCCTTGGGCCTTCCTGGGCCTTGAGGCCCGCGTTTCACATCCCGAATCACTTACTTTAGCACTAATTGAGAGAAAAACACATTAAAACCTCAAATCCACCACCATAATCTTCATAGGTCGAACCCCATGTAGGAATCTCCAAATCAAAATCACACCGACCACAATGTGTATTAGGATGTCTAGAAGCTACTGTAAAAAAATCCGCTCGATCCGACGGTTCAATCTCTGGATATCAAGGTATGATTGAAACTTGGTAAATTGAATGTTTGAATGAGAAAGAGAGGATGATGGAGATGAATTCTTTTTTTTTTTCTCTCTTGGGGTAATGAATCAGCAGCCTTGAAGCACGAAATTGGCTTCTTAAATTGTGTTATTTAGATTCCCAAAGAGTGGAGAATATCCATTTTGATCCCTATAAAATCCAACTTCTTTTAAAACTTATCCTAAACTTTTAATTTTACACTTAAAACATGAAATTGGCCTTCAAACTATATCCATAATACCCAATTAATTCTCCAATCAATAAATAACTATAATATAGGATATAATAACTACAATTAAGGACACGGATGTGACAATTCTCCCCACCTTAAAAAAATTTCGTCCTCGAAATTCATATTCTCTAATCTATCTTAATTCTCTTCCTCAAATAATCTCCAAGATTACAAAGTTATTTCAAATTACCAAGATTCCTCATAACCATAATGAAATCACAAATTCTAATCTTTCCTTCCATTAACTTCATCATTTATCAATATCTACATCTTTGTAACAATCATTTAAGTATAACCTTTAGTAATTCTAAACTTCAAGTTAGTTAATTCCATCACCATAATATATCCACAATAACACTTCAAATATCATTTATTCAATATAATATGATACATTTTATATCCATATCTTTCTAGTATTAAACCAAATCTCACTTTAATAAATTTAAATCACAATTGATTTCATCCATGACATATATATCAAGTATACTTCACCTATCTCCAAATTCTATATACTTCTAAAAATCACTTTTGAACCACTAATATGTACGATATTATATTTTTCTTAAACTTCAAATAATCCGAATCAATGATTTGCATCAATATATAATCTTATTTCATCATAATAATACTTATATCTAAAATTTTCCACTCCAATCATGATTTATTTTAGGGTAAATAATTTATTAGTCCCCTAGTTTTTACCTAACACACTGTTTAATCCCCCTATTTTAAAAAACACATTTTAAGGTCCATATCTTTTGCCAATATTAGCCTTTTGGTCCTTTTATCTATTTTTTTAGATTTTTAACCGAACATATCTTAGCTTTTAGGACAACCACAGTACAATACAAGTTGACCATGTTACTCTGTTATTTTATATCTATCTGTTTATGCTAAAATATAACGATTACAAGTCTAAAAAAACTAGACAAAAGGACCAAAAGGTTAATATTAGCAAAAGTTAGGGAGCTTATAATGTGTTTTTCAAAATAGGGGGACTAAACAGTGTGATAGGTAAAAAGTAAGGGACTAATAAATTATTTACCCTTTATTTTATAACCTCCAATCATCATCATCATCAATCAAACATAAACCTTATTATATTATGACACAATTTCCTAACAATAGGACTCTTTTCATAAAATCTTAATATCCATGTCATTCTTAAAATTTCCTATTTATTTCCTCAAATTCAATTGAACTAGTATGCTTTTTTTTTTTATATATTCACCACCATATATACCATTAATCCAACCAAAATAAACTTCAATCGTTTCTCCAAACCATATAGTTCAAGAATATATAGTACTACCTAAATTACGATAATCAATGTTTTTACAAACTCCAAATGATATCTTTACATACATAAAGGTCAATAAATCTATAATGTCATTCGATTTTCTTATTTGACCTATAAACACTCAATTTGATCCTTATATAAACTTAAACTATAATCACACGAACTTCAACTAAAATCACTTGGCTATTATCAATAATGGTACTATATAAATTCAATAGTCAATATATATATCATCAACTATTCATGCTAACTCCAAATTAGTTCCTATTATAATCTCCAAAATATTAATCAACCTCCATGATAATTAGTAATATTTTTCTTATTTTATTTTCATCAAACTTATATCCAATTCATCAATTTATCATTCCCTCAATTACTTATACTCTAGCACATAAACCCATCATGTTATTTCAAAGTCTCCAAATATTATTTCATATCCGACTTGTATATTATAAGCTAATTATTAAACTCTCAAATATCAATTCCAATCCATACTTAACGTCAAGTATGTAACCTATAACACCCAATATCAAATACTTTATTCATTTACATACACCTAAGTATACTACTAACCATCAAATGTCCTTTTTACAACTCACTAACTAGTTACTCAAGTCCTCAAAAAATTTCAAATTATTTCCTTAACTATCACTAAATATCCATAAGCCTCAATTACTATCAATTATTTCTTAGCTATCATCAAATATTGATATTCCTCAATTACTATCAACCTTAGGTCCGAAGAATTTAACCTAGGCTATGATACCAAACCGTCACACCCGACCCTAGACGACCCCAATCGGCATCAGGCGTGAAATAGAAAGAGCACAATCAACAATTAATAGTCTCCAAATATCATAAATATCACTTTTCTAGGTATTCCTCTTAAATGTATATTCCAAGTAAATCCATATTCCTATTACATTAAAACCTCACATATTTACCAACTTCATCATATTACAATTAAATACTAAAGTTCTAACGATAATTCTAACGATAAGCAACCAACTTCCAAACCTCGCCTAATCGGACGGTAACCTTCTCTATATCCTGTACTTTCTCACCTAAAAACATTAAAACATTTGAAAAGGTAAGACATAAATCTCAGTAAGCAATTATCAACTACATAAATTACTTATACTCAAAATAACTATATATATATGATAACCCGCGAAGCCCAAAACGGGTTATACTCATTTCGCAAGCCCAGCCCATATTAAAGCCCCATGGGCTAAGATTGGACGGGACCCGAATGAAGGAAGCGGGCGCAGCGAGTAAACCGCCCCTAATTCCTAAACGGAGCGACAAGACTCCCACTCAGAACCACATTCGTTGCCATGAAGACCACGGAAGGGACATGGCCTAAAAAGGGGGAACCGTCCTTAGAACGTGGCCCACTAAGGAGTAACCGCCCTCGGCGGTTACCCAAAAATACCTATAAAAGGCCTTAAGAATAAGGGGGAAGGTACGTTCACATTTTTTCCCACAGAGCTATTGCTAAATTATAGACTCATTCTTACAAAAACTGACTTGATCGTCGGAGAGTTTTCCCGGAGATCCTGTCTCCGGTTTTGTTTTGCAGGTAACTCCGGCAAAGAACATCAAAGCGGATCCAGCAAGTTATCATTGGTGCGGTGAAGGTGGACCTTTTTTACCAACATTTGGTTAAAGGTACATGAAGAACATGTCAGAACCATCACGAACGACCGGCGTTACCACTAGATCAACTAGTATGAACTCCAGGGGACCACGGACTGCGAATTCGCAACCTGCAAATACACAGCCTGTGGTGCCTAGCTCATCGGGTCCTTCGGGACAATTGAGTCCGTTATTGGAGGTCCAAGTGCAAACTGAGATGGAAATGTCCAATAGTGATTTCGTACAGATGGCTGGACAAGTATTGGCCTCGAACATGAGCCAGGCGGCTGGAGATCGAATGATTAATTTACTAACGGCCCTCGCCGAACACAATACCGCCGTGGCGGCTGCTCCTCAAGAACCTGTGGTTATCTCAACACAATCAGCGACTATCCCTGTCATGTCGGCCCTCCCGCAGCCATCTCAGGCACCAAATCAAGTGGGCCAGAGTAGTCGCACAAACCCACACAGCCACCCGAGCAACTACTCGCACCCAGATCTCATTACGATGATACATCCGACCTGGCAGCCATCCCAACCGTTGCCAGGAGTGCAAGGCACTCTTCCACCACAACAAGTGGAACCTTTTCCTCCCAGACATTCGGAGTTGATGACTCCTGGGCGAGAGCACACATGGAACTTTGATCCTATAACGGGACAGCGGTTAGTCCCCCAACAGGCACACGTCTCAACACCGATGGGCGGATGGATGCCACCCTGAATTCACCAGCAGCGGATGGAAGAAGTCCGACGAATACCCGATATTGACTTAGAAGATCAATTACGAAGCATGATGGAGCGAATGGGGTATTCGCCTAGGCCGAGAGCAGAGATCCAGAGCGATTCACCTTTTGCCCCTTCGTTACGGGAATTCATTCCAGATCATAGAATCAAAGCGCCTGCCATACCAAAATACAATGGGGATCCAAATTCTGAACCTGAGGCTCATGTCAGGAACTACAGAGAGTTAATGGATGTTGCAGGGGCAAGCGAAAGCATAATTTGCAGGTTATTCTCGACAACTTTGGGCGGTGCGGCATCTGATTGGTTTCGATCTTTACCGGCAGAATCTATTCACAATTGGCAATAATATAGTCGGGATTTCTGTGCGAAGTTCGTGGGCTGTAAAGCAGCAGATGTGACAGATAGACAGCTGAAGGAGATCAAACAGAGGAACTATAATTCCCTAAGGGAATTTGTTGTCGCCTTTAACGATATCCTGGTGCGATTGCAGAACCCAGATATCGTGAGTATTCGCAACATCATGGCGGATGGAACCACAGATTGGAGCATGCGGGAAGAAATCATCCGTAACAAACCACGCACTGTAGCCGAGCTCATGAAGATAGCAAAGGAATTCATGGAAGTGGATGATGTCAACAGGGAACATAGGGCCCAAACTCGGCGAGAAAGAGATGCCGCTAGAACCACTTCGGACAGTCGGCGTCAGACCCAGTCCAAAAGTAATTTTGTTCGAAGAGGCGATCGTCCCTTTCAAGGTGGAGGATATCACACGCCACTAAACGCGACTCGCCAGGAGGTGTTACTTTGGATCGAAAAGAGCCCCCTGAAGAAGGATGTGCGGTTCCCTGAGGTAAAAGGTCGAACCAGTTTGGGGCGACATCCTAACAAATATTGCAGGTTCCACAGGTTGAATGGCCATGACACAGATGATTGCTACGAACTGAAGAAGGAAATAGAAAAACTGATCGAGAGAGGCAAGCTGAATCAATTTGTAAGAAAAGATACAGCTGATGAGAAAACAACGCTCCCGCATGAGGGAGAAACACGGCCAGAAAAGAAGCAGAAGAAAGGGGTGATAAACGTGATAGCAGGCGGAATCTACGAGCCTCCAACAAAAAGAACTCGCCGTGAACAGTGAAAGAGCAATACACATAGGGGGGATGCCCTCAATTACTCATTTGCGAGAATCACGGAGCCACATGCGGATGCCCTGGTGATCACGATGGCCGTTGAAGGATGGGACGTCAAACGGGTCCTTATCGACATAGGCAGTTCTTGCAATGTCATTACCCGGACAGCATTCAACAAGTTGGGAATCAACGACGAGCGGGTGGAACACACCTTCATGGATGTAACTGGTTTTGGGGGTCAATCCTCCCAAACAAGTGGGCAGGTGGTATTGGAGGCAGAAATGGGCGATAAGAATCTAAAATGGCGAGGTGATTTAGAATTCTCAATTGTTGATCTCCCACTGGCCTACAACATAATTCTGGGACGGCCATTCCTGTCGGAGATGGAGTCGCTCATCTCAATGAAGCATTTAACGTTACATTTGCCAACACACCAAGGGCGAGTCATAGTTGAAGGTGATCAACTTGTATCTCAACAGGCCTATACATTATCACTTGAACCAAAATCGGAAGAGGAGGATAAAGTCGAAGAGAAGCTCTCGGCGGAAGCATTGGGAGAAACGGAACTATTCGCCATCTCGAATGACAAGAATGTGCGAATAGCGGCTGGACTCTCAGAGGAAACAAAGAAGGCCATTACCGAGGTATTGATCCAATGTGAGTCGGCATTTGCCGCCCCAAATGAAGTGTTAAAAGGAATAAGCCCAGACGTAGCAACCCATCGGTTGAATGTAGACAAAGGGGCAACCCCAGTGCGGCAAAAGAAGAGGGGACACGCTCCTGAGCGGCAAAAGGCGATTGAAAAAGCAGTGGCGGATTTGCTAAAGTCAGATGCAATTCGAGAAGTCACCTATCCGGAGTGGTTAGCCAATGTGGTGCTAGTCAAAAAGCCGAATGGAACGTACAGAATGTGTGTCGACTTCAAAGACTTGAACAAGGCATGTCCGAAAGATATGTATCCACTTCCTAACATTGATATATTGGTAGATGGAACTGCAGGATATGAAGCTTTATCATTCACCGATGTGAAATCCAGTTACCATCAGATACCCATGGAGAAGGCGGATGAAATCAAAACATCATTCATAACTCACCAGGCGACTTATTGCTTCAAGGTGATGCCCTTTGGATTGAAAAACGCAGGAGCAACATACCAGAGGATGATGAACAGGATATTTTCAGACAAATCCGGCGAGAACTTCTCGATCTATGTTGATGACATGATCATCAAAAGCAAGAAAATGCAAGACCACCCGCGGGATATCAAAGAAATCCTAGAAGTGTTGTTCAAATATGGCCTCAAATTGAACCCAGAGAAATGCACATTCGGAGCAAGAGCGGGAAAGTTCCTGGGTTTCATTGTTAGCGGCAAAGGGGTTGAGGCGAATCCTGAGAAGGTTAAAGCAGTAATGGAGATGAAGACGCCAAGGAACATAAGGGAAGTACAGAGACTGAACGGGCGGTTGGTGGCATTAGGGCGATTCATCTCATGCTCAGCTAGGCGATGTCTACCTTTCTACAATGCCATCAAAAAATCCAAGTCCTTTGAATGGACGCCGGATTGTCAAGAAGCATTTGAGGGGATAAAGTGATTACTATGTTATCCACCCTTAATGAGCAGGCCGGAAGACGGAGAAGATTTGTTTCTTTATGTATCCGTCACCAGCATGGCGATATGCACTGTGATGGTGCGAGAAGAAAAAGGGCAACAATATCCAGTGTACTACGTGAGCAAAGTCCTGAAGGATGCAGAACTCCGGTATTCGAAGTTGGACAAAATGGCCCTCGCAGTGATAACCACGGCGGCTAGATTGAAACCATACTTTCAGGCGCATACTATCATTGTGAGAACTGGCATCCCAGTGCGAAAGGTACTGCAGAAACCTGACGCATCCGGCCGGTTGATGGAATGGTCAATTCGCCTGGGCGAATTCGATATCCGTTATGAAGGAAGACCAGCACTAAAGAGCCAAGTGCTCGCCGACTTCGTGAACGAATTCACTTGGGATGATGATGAATGTCCAAAGGCACAAAAAGAAGAGTGGAGCATGTACACAGATGGGGCCTTATCTGCAAACGGAGCTGGGCTAGGAATCGTCATCAAAGGTCCGGAGGTTATCCGCCTGTGCTACGCAGCAAAATTAACTTTCAAAACTACCAATAATGCCGCAGAGTATGAAGCAATGATATGCGGATTGAAGTTGCTCAATGAACTCACCCCAGAAAGAGTGGTAATCTACAGCGATTCCAAACTCATGATAAACCAGATCACAAAAAATTATCTAGTGAAACAGGAGGAGCTCGTAAAATACCATCAGGTAGTCGGCTGATTGTCACAAGAGTTAACGCACAAGGGAGTCGTTTGGGAGATGGTGCATGTTCCACGAGGCCAAAATGCAAAAGCTGACGAATTGGCAAAGGCAGCGACAAGTAGAGAACCATGGAGTAAAAAAGCATGCAGTTTGGAAATAAAATCGGCACCAGCTTTCGAGGTTGATCAGATTATGATCATCGAGGAACTGGAAGACGATGAAGATTGGCGGATGCCAATCCGTCAATATCTGGAGCAGGGAGATTTGCCGGTTGATAAGAGCTTAGCCAGAAAAATAATTGGGCAGTCGGCACGATACTCAATACGAGATGGAACTTTGTATCGGAAATCGTACACATGTCCATGGTTGAAATGCGTTAGTCGCAATGAAGGGGACTATGTGCTGCGAGAACTACACGAAGGAATTTGTGGCGCGCACGAAGCTTCAGCGGCATTGGCAAGAAAGGTCAAACTGCTGGGATACTACTGGCCCAAGGTGGTGGAAGATTCCCAGAAGATGGTTGCGGAATGTCACAATTGTCAAATCCATGCGAATGAAAAGCATGTTCCCGGAGCTGAACAAATCACTATAATGACGGCGTGGCCATTCGCAACATGGGGAATTGATATAGTGGGCCCATTCCCAGAAACAACAAAGAAAAGGAAGTATTTGATAGTCGCAGTAGACCACTTCAGCAAATGGGTAGAAGCGGAGGCAGTAACCGCACAAACACCTGAGCGAATGATCGAGTTCTTACGAGAGAACATTATCATGCGATTTGGGATCCCGCAGAAGCTTATAACCGACAATGGCACCCAGTTCAACTGTGCCAAGTTCAAAACATACTGCGAAAGCATGGGAATCAAGAATCATTTTTCTTCTGTAAACCATCCCCAGTCAAATGGTATGACAGAAGTTACCAACAGGGCCATGGTTCAAGGCATCAAGAAGCGGCTAGGTGACAAAAAAACAGGTTGGGCGGATGAGATACCCCATATGTTGTGGGCATACAGAACCTCTGTAAAGACAGCAACAGGCGAAACTCCTTTCTCGCTAGTTTATGGAGCCGAAGCAGTCCTACCTGTTGAAATCAAGTCGCCCACAGATCGGACAATTTATTATTGCGACACACAAAATCCTATCAACATCAGAGATGCTTTGGATTCTGTGGAGGAACGAAGAGAGAAAGCTTACATGCGAATGGCAATGTACCGCAATAGAATCAAGAAATACCATGACAGAAGAATGCGAAAAGTAATAATCAACGAAAACGACTTGGTCTTGAAAAAAGCGGATAAAATACAATCCAGAGATGGCAAAGGCAAGCTGGGCGTCAACTGGATCGGACCATACAAAGTATCCAAGAAGCTGGGACCAGCCACTTTTGAAATAGAAGAAATGAGCGGAAAGAAGCTCCCGCGCACCTGGAATCTAGAGAATCTACGCCTATATAGAAAGGCCGAGTAGTTCGAGGAAATGACGAGTACTCTTTTTCCTTTTATGAGTTTTTCCCACTGGGTTTTCTAATAAAAGGTTTTAATGAGGCTTCGATCCCGCACAATTGGAATACATATGTAATAAACTTTTTCTCGTCATCAATAAAAGTTATTACATTCACTCAGTATGTTACAACAAAACGCGGATTCCTTACAAAAAACACATAAATGTGTTGCCTCTTAAAGAAAGGCGGATGCATGATTACGCATCACTCGCAAAAAACCTTAAGGTTAAAATCAAAAAACCTTAGGGTTAAAATCAAAAACACATAAACGTGTTGCCTGTTAAAGAAAGGTGGATGCATGATTACGCATCACTCGTAAAAAACCTTAAGGTTAAAATCAAAAAACCTTATGGTTAAAATCAAAAACACATAAACGTGTTGCCTGTTAAAGAAAGGCGGATGCATGATTACGCATCACTCGCAAAACCTTATGATCAAAACTTATGATTATTTTCGAAAGAAGAATTATAAGTTAAGGCATAAAATTAAGCGGATAAACGAGTACTCAAAATTGCAAAAAGGGTCTGGCCACCCTAGCTATGAAGAAACACAAATATGGAGTCGGCAAAAAGACAAAGGGCACATATAAAGGGCAAAAAAGTGACAATCACACACATATGAAAACCAACAACCGAAAGAAAATATATATATCAGAGCGGTTTGTTACATGGTTTTTACATACAAAAGTCCAAATATAAGTTAAGCTACGCTACAGCTTCCTCTCCTTCGCCCCTAATGCCCTCCTGGACTGCGGCAACTCCCTCATCTCCTCCGGTAGGAGGATCTACTTCAAGCGAATCCTCGACCCTTGAATCGGTAACCACTTCAGTAACCTCTTCGGTGAGGGGTACCTCTTGCACAGGTTGAGAAACGGCTTGGGGTGCCTCTCCTTCCGTGGGCTGAATAGGGATCTCGCAGCTAATCGGAGGATCCTGAAGACTCTTCCAATCTAAGAAGAGTACCTCATCCATATCAGTATCCTCGGCTTCCAGCTTATCCCACTCCCCAGTTAAATCCTTTTCAGGGATGGGAACTTTAGGGCGGTTAAGTACTAGACCCTGATGCCCGTGCTCATAAGCCGCATGAATCCGCTCCCCATACCAGTAGATGCGGGCGCCATCTTCAGCCAAAATCTCCTCAACCCTCTTCTTTTGGGCCTCCTTGAAAGCAGCTAGGTCGTCGAGGGCTTTTTGCAGTTCATCGGACTTGGCCTGAAGGGATTTAAGGGCCTCCTCCTTCTCGCCCACGGCCTTCTGACAGGTGCCCTCTAGGACCTTCACCTTCCCTTGGACATCATCATAAAGTGACTTCTGAGTCGCCAATTCCGTACTAAGACTTTCCAACTCCTGGGCTCGCTCTACATCCCTTCGGAGAATGCCCTCAGCAAAATTGATAATCTGCATATAACACGTCTCACAAATAAAAATGGGCGAATAGAAATATGCGGTTACAATGAACACAAGATATTTGAAAGCGAAAGGACAAAGCAATAATATACCTCTACAAAACGCTTCTCGATCCCTTCCACAGCAGTAGGGAGCGATACTTGCTCGCGCACACGGGAGGCAGATGGAAGTCGCCCGAGGACATTGCATATGGAAGATACAATATCCTTGCAAGAGAAGTTCACGGCCAGGCCGAAAGTCCTAGTCCACCATCCGCTAATATCGGGGATTGGCTGCAAGAGCATAAAGAAAAATATCAAGGAGTGGCAGATAGCTCATGAGGAAAAAGCAGCAATACGAGAGGGAGTAGATCAAGATACCTCGTGAATGGGGGTACTGCTCTTTCCTTTAGACGAGGCGGATACAGGTGCGCCACCAACAGTAAGGGACACAGAAGTGTTCTTCTTTTTAGAACGAGAGGACTCTGTATCCGCACTTATCTTCCGCTTCCTAGTTAAAGGAAGATCCTCGGAGGCAGAAGCAGGACCTTGTGAAGCGGAAGCCCTAACCGGGGAAGCCGCCCCAATAGAAGGAATCGTCCCTCCAGAAGGATCCGCCCCTACAACGGAAGCGGTTTCCGTCATCCGCTTCTTTCTTCTCGCCAGGGCTTTGGCCTCCCGATCTGCAGCGATTTGAGATAAAGGATCACCCCTGCAAAGGGTTAAAAGAAACCATCAACTTGGAAATAAAAAGTACCGTGCACAAAAACGCGATAAGGAATATAGACAACGCGATCCCCCTCGCGGTATGCAATCGCTACTCGGCTCCTTAGCATATGAAAGACCTGATCGTATGTCCATACAAAAGGTGGAGTGCTCTTCAGGAACTTGATAACGGCGGATTCTTCCTGGCTGGGATACCCGAAGTTCAAACTCTTTACGTTGGGTCGGCTCCAGCAATGAAGGAAGTTCAGGTTTTCCTCATTAAACTTGATAAAAAAGTAAGATCGATCCCACTCGCGGATCTTGTTTAGCTTCTCGTCAAAACCATAGTATCCGCTCTGGCGGATGAAAGTGAAATACCCCGCCGAGCTTTTGAAATGGTGGAGCTTGGAGAAGATCTTGAGCGAAAAGGGAACCTCCAAACAATCCGCCAAAAATTTGTCCAGAGTCAAATCGGCCCAGCCGTTAGGATGCAGTTGCCCGGGCGCGATTCCATAACCGCCTAAGACGGAAGCAATCTCATCCGCCAGCGGATAAGTGAAGCCGCAGATAATCTGGGCCACGAAAACAGTGAAGTACCCCTTTGGGTAATCGCCCGGCCCCCTATCCTCTCCAGGAATGATCGTCTCGAGACCTCGGAGCCAGGGATAATGCTCCCACAAATCATCGATTGTCTCTTGACAAACCAGACTTCCCGACCTGTCCTTCTTGGGTAACAAACGAGGGGTTGGGACAGGTGGCGGAATCAACTTTTTGGGGTCAAAACCTAAACCCTCGTCGATTGTATTCGCCAGATGAAGGAAGTCGGCGGGATGAGAATTACACCCAGGAGAGCTGGTTGAAGCTTCCTCAACCATCTCTTCGACCTCGTTAGAGACCTCGCGGACATAATCGTCGTCAAACGGCGCGAAATCGAGGTCTGACATGATCGATAAAAGGAAAACAGAAGCAAAAAGCCGAACAAGGAGCAAATGTGAAAAGAAAAACTTACATGAAAAAGACAACACAGTGAAGTGACGGGATTAAGAAGTCAATGCCGGAAAAGAAGTAACGGAATTAAAAGGTCGACGCCGGAGAAAACGAAAGAGGGGAAATGCACAAATTCAAAAACTTTGAAATAATCGGACAAAGACGAAGCGTCCCCTATAAAAAGACCCTAAAAGGGCTCTTGCTAGACCAAGGGGGAGGCATGTGATAACCCGCGAAGCCCAAAACGGGTTATACTCATTTCGCAAGCCCAGCCCATATTAAAGCCCCATGGGCTAAGATCGGATGGGACCCGAATGAAGGAAGCGGGCGCAGCGAGTAAACCGCCCCTAATTCCTAAACGGAGCGACAAGACTCCCACTCAGAACCACGTTCGTTGCCATGAAGACCACGAAAGGGACATGGCCTAAAAAGGGGGAACCGCCCTCAGAACGTGGCCCACTAAGGAGTAACCGCCCTCGGTGGTTACCCAAAAATACCTATAAAAGGCCTTAAGAATAAGGGGGAAGGTACGTTCACATTTTTTCCCACAGAGCTATTGCTAAATTATAGACTTATTCTTACAAAAACTGACTTGATCGTCGGAGAGTTTTCCCGGAGATCCTGTCTCCGGTTTTGTTTTGCAGGTAACTCCGGCAAAGAACATCAAAGCGGATCCAGCAAGTTATCAATATATTTTTAAATTTTCAAAATATTTTATATAAAACTCATATTCTTAAAAATGAACATTTTATGGATTAAACCATAATAAAATACTCAAAATAGTACCTTTAACCAAATATGCAATTTAAAATATTAAGCTTGCTATCATTTCTCAAAATACCACACATAGTCAAAACGTAAATCATTGTATTAAAACACTTAATATAAAACTCATGTCTAAAATAGCTATATATATATTTTATTTGTTTAAAATCCCAACTATACAAAATAAATAGGTTCACAATTAACCATTTACTCAAATCAACTGTAATTCAATAAACACTTCATAAATCGTATCTCAATAAATATTTCACAAACCGTATCCATCCGAGAGATAATCCCCGTATGTATCAATCCCCACAATATAATAGAATTGAGATATCTCATAATTTGCCTAGCCCGCATGGTCTTACTCAACACTTCTTTGCCATACCCGATAGGTCTTTCAACTGTGTACACAAGCCGTATTTCTCACTAACTACGGACTTTAATAAAAACCACCTATCCGGATTACTCTTGATGGATACTAAAAATATTATATCATAAAATTATAACATGCTCAAATCTCTTTTCACAATCAAATTTCATAACCATAAACCATAAACCATTTAGCCTCTACAAAAGAACCACAATTATTCAAATATTCTCTAAAAATTGCTCAAAATACAAAATCATTTAAAATCCAATACTCCTTTAGTATAACTAAAATCAGAAATATATATATATATGTAAAAATATATATGTCACGTCCGTGTCTAAATTTCTAGAATTTATATTTTGATATTAGTATATATTATAATTATTGAGTGTGTGAAGTTAAATCGGTGTTATAGGAAAAGTTTGGAGTTAATTCGATGGTTTTAGGTGTAAATTAAAATGTTTAAGGTAATTTTAAAAAGATTATATAAAGATGGAGGATCAAACTGGATATTTTCCAGATTTGAATATATATCTCCAAACGAATTAGTTGATGATCATTATCTTACTTTTCTTTTTTTCTTTTTCTTTTCATTCTCTGCCTCTTCGTCTTCTTCGCCATTCCTGAACCGTTTCTCCACCGTTTCTTTGATTTACGGAGTTTCGACCGTCCGAATCACTCGAAATTGAAACCATAGTATCCTTATGTATAGATCTAAGTCCTAACCGAAGAGTTTTTAAGTTTCAGCAATGTTTGGAGGGAAAACGCCTTAGACAGAATTTAGAGGAGAATCGATCGGGTGTATTTTCTTCAATTAATAGCCAAGGTAAGTAACTATCAACTATATTTTGAGTTTTATGTATATAGATATATATAATCAAAGAATTTTCAGAAATTGATATTTTAGAGTTTATACAGGTATTTTGTAAATTGGAGTTTTTCACGATCTTGCTTTTTATTGTGCAATTATGGTTCAAATGAAGCTATTGACTATGCTTCTATGTGAATTTCAGATTTTACTTGATTATGTTGATTTATGGCTTAATTTGGTTGATTTACATATATACATATATGTTTTTGGTTTCAATATATATCTATATTGAACAAAATGAATTTGATGATTTCTTACGAATTGTTTTTTGGATTGGTTATTGTTGTTATTATTTTGGATTGAAGTCCAAATGTGATTTTTATGATACAAAAGGGCTAATTGAAGCCAAATGATTTATGGTTATGAAATAGTTTGGAATTTGATTGTGAAAGGAAATTTGAGCACGTTATGATTTTATGATTTTATATCCATCGAGAGTTATCCGGATCGGTGGTTTTATATTTGAAGACCATGTTCAGTGAGGGACATGGCCTGTGTACACAGTCTGAAGATCTATTGGGTATGGCAGCGAAGTGTTGGGTAAGACCATATGGGTTAGGCAATGTTAAGAGACGTCTCGACTATATATGTGGTTATGGATTGATACTTAAGGGGAGAAACTCGAGGATGGATACAATGTTTTAAGTTCATTTGGATTATGTTTTCGGTTATGATTGATTTTGATATAAGGTTTTACGTTTGATGAAATACGAGTTGGTTTGATAAAACACTTATTTGATTACAATATTTTATAAGGTTTTGAACTCAAGAATAGATACAAGATTATATATTTTTATGGTTTTGGTTTACTACTTTGACTATATTATGAACTTACGTTTTGAGTATATTTTATAAGGTTTGGATTAAATCCCTTTATAAATGTATATATGTAGCTATGTTAAATAAAGTTGGTTTTTATAGCTGATAGTTTCTTATTGAGATTTTTGTCTCACCTTTTTTTTTAAATGTTTTAATGTTTTTAGGTGAGAAAGTACATGATATAGAGAAGGTTACCGACCGTTTAGGTGGGGTTTGGAAGTTGGCTGCTTATTGTGAGAATTATGGTTAGAACTTTGGTAGTTCAATTGTAATATAATGGCGTTGGATAATTTGGAGACTCTTAAGTATTGATTATGATCTTTCTATTTCACGCCCGATGCCGATTGAGGTCATCTAGGGTCGGGTGTGACAATATATATAACTCATAAATCAACATCTTAAAGTTTTCTCAATACCTTTACTCAATGCATTTCCAAAATATTAAATCATACTTTATTATTGTACTAAAATCACCAATAAATAATTTAAATATATATACTTATCAATACTAACTTTAATTTCTTGAAAATACACATAAATCATCATATATAGACTTATTTCAATAAATCATAATTTCATCAAAATTAATATTTTAACAACCTTTAATTAAAACTGAAATTTACTTTGAGAAATAAATTTATAGAAAACCACTCATTTACTCTTCAAAATATCAAATCTTACACAAATATTAATCAAATATGCTAAGTTCATCAAAACCAAACTCAAATTATGTATATATAAACATATATTATATGTTGAAATTTACATGCAAATACATATATAATCACTTGAACTTAACTTTAAGCTCATGTTAAAAACTAAATCATAAAAACTCCAATTAATCAAATGCATGTCAAAAATCACCACAAAAGTTCAATTTTCTGAAAAATATAGAGTTATATATACATATATATACATAAAAACTTTAAAGGGTAGTTGATAATTACTTACTTTAGCACTAATTGAGAGAAAAACACATTAAAACCTCAAATCCACCACCATAATCTTCATAGGTCGAACCCCATGTAGGAATCTCCAAATCAAAATCACACCGACCACAATGTGTATTAGGATGTCTAGAAGCTACTGTAAAAAAATCCGCTCGATCCGACGGTTCAATCTATGGATATCAAGGTATGATTGAAACTTGGTAAATTGAATGTTTGAATGAGAAAGAGAGGATGATGGAGATGAATTCTTTTTTTTTTCTCTCTTGGGGTAATGAATCAGCAGCCTTGAAGCACGAAATTGGCTTCTTAAATTGTGTTTTTAGATTCCCAAAGAGTGGAGAATATCCATTTTGATCCCTATAAAATCCAACTTCTTTTAAAACTTATCCTAAACTTTTAATTTTACACTTAAAACATGAAATTGGCCTTCAAACTATATCCATAATACCCAATTAATTCTCCAATCAATAAATAACTATAATATAGGATATAATAACTACAATTAAGGACACGGATGTGACACTAGCTACCAAATGAGCTGCACTGTTCGCTAAACGAGGAATAAAATCTAATTTAAATGATGGGATGGACCTTAGAAGGACTCGGCAATCTTCTAAAATCATACCAAATTCAGAAATATCCTGCTTATTAGAATGAATAGCATCTACCACAGCCTTAGCATCAGATTAAAAAATAACAGCTGAAAAACCCATATTAGCAAGCCATAACAAGCTCGTACGGATTGCAAGAGCTTCAATGACCCGTGGCTCCTTGATACTTGGGATAAGACTGCTACTACAAAATAAAAATGCTCCCCTTTCGTCTCTAATGACCTCTCCCATGCCGCTGCTCTTTAATTCTTTGAAGATAGCCCCGTCAATATTGCATTTGACAAAGCCCGGGCTAGGCGTGTTCCATCTCTGATCCGTCGCGGTACTGTTGTCAATCAAATCATGAGGACTTGGCGGAATGCGGTTGCCCCTTGTCTGATCGCCTTGTGTGCGCGGGAGCAGCTGAATGACGTCCGCCCCCTGCTGCTGGTTCAAACCAGTCGTTGTCATCGTCTGCTGGGCGGGGTTGGACACTCGCCTAACCGACGACTCGCAACCAGAACTGCGATGCCGCTGATCCGCCTGCCTGTGCATCGCTTGCGTCCGTCGGCTGCCCAAAGTTGATGCCTTCTGTTGATAGGCCTTCCAGTCCTGAACAACCTCCAAATTAATGCGCCAACTCGTGTCTGCCGGCCACCATCTCATATGCCACAGGACTCTGTTTCTGTGGTCCCAAATTGTTTTAAGCGCACAACAGATTCTGACTATCACATCCTGGTTTGAGTCACGCAAGGCTTGCAGAAGCCACTCGTCAAAGTGCCTATTGTCCACTCTCGGCGCAGGAACTCCTGCAACACGCCAAATGTCACCTGCGAAACAACAATCAACAAATAAATGGTTATCCGTCTCCTCTTGCTCCACACATACTGAACATTCAGTTGAAATGGGGACTCTTCTCTAGGCCAACCGAGCTCTAGTGGGTAAACAATTTGAACACAGACGCCAAATAAACTGTTTAAGCTTAGGGGGGATCATCAACTTCCACAACCTCCTCCAACCTTCCTGGGCTCTGCTAGCTTCTACAATACCCATCCCAGACAAGTAGCCTGAATGAACATTATAGTGACCATCCCTTGACCAGTGCCAGATTCTCATATCTTCCCCTGCATTGTATGGCAAAATAATATCACTAATGGCCTGCACTTCCACTTCACTAAAACAGCCGTTTAGTCTCTGCATATCCCACCCTCTCCCATTCTCAAGTAACAGGTCAGCTACCATCAAATTCTCCATTCCAGGGACCATAAAAGAATTTATGCAAAAACCCTCTAGGTTAGGAACCCATGCATCCTCCCATACTCTGATTGACCTGCCATTTTCCACCCTCCATCTAGTTCCTGATTTCAGTATACTAATGCCTTCCCATATACTTCTCCAAACCATGCTAGGATTATTGCCTAATTTGGAGAGAAGTAAGTCCTCCCTAGGGTAATATTTAGCTTTGAACATTCGACTTACTAAAGTATTTGGGAATTTTAGTAATTTTCATCCCTGTTTACCTAACATTGCTAGATTAAACATATGTAGATCCTTAAAACCCATCCCACCTGAATCTTTAGGTCTACACAATTTACCCCAATCAAACCAATGAATGTTTCTCCTCCCCTCAGGTTTCATACCCCACCAAAAAGAATTCATTAATTTTTGCAGCTCATCACAGATAGATAAGGGTAAAAGGAACGTACTCATACAGAAGGTTGGCAAGGCTTGAGCCACTGACTTAAGAAGCACCTCTTTCCCAGCTTGGGAAAGGAATTTAAGACCCCACGCTCTAAATTTCTTGCGTAGTCTATCCACCAGAAAAGCGAAAATCCTGCGTTTGGAACGCCCAATGAGTGACGGTAGCCCCAGATACCTGCCTGTGTCTAGAGGAGTGCACACACCCAATAACGCTTTGATATTTGTTCGCATTGGTTCAGATACATTAAGACTGAAAAAAACCCCTGATTTGCTTAGGTTTACTGCCTGTCCCGATGCCACTTCATATTCTGACAAGATATCCATGACCTTTCTAGACTCAGCTACAGTTGTCCCAAAGAACAAAAAACTGTCGTCGGCAAAGAAGAGGTGTGTTACAGCTGGTGCCCTACTGCAGATCCTACATCCTGAAATAAGCCCTTCTTCTTCGGCTTTTCTAATAAGTTTAGATAAGACTTCAGCACACAGGATAAAAAGATAGGGTGATAGGGGATCCCCTTGTCTTAATCCTCTTCTAGGGACAACTTGATCAGAACACTCCCCATTTACTGCCACCTTGTATTTCACTGTTGTTATGCATAACATCATCTAGCCAATCCAGATTTCATGAAATCCCATTCTACCCATAACTGCTTTTAGAAATTCCCAATCAACTCTATCATAGGCTTTGCTGATATCAATTTTTAAGGCAACCTGGCCATTCTTCCCTCTATTCAATCTCTTCATGAAGTGTATACTTTCAAAGGCCACCTGAACATTGTCAATTATAGACCTGCCTGGAACAAAAGCAGATTGGGTTTCGCCAATAATCTTAGGGAGTACCTTTTTCAGGCGATTTGCTAAGGCCTTGGCAATTATCTTATAGATGATATTGCATAGGGCGATAGGGCGAAAATCCTTAAGCATTCTAGGATTGTCAACCTTTGGTATCAGGACAATTGTGGTGTTGTTTATCCCATTAGGAAATTCCCCCTCTCGAAGCCATTTTGCGCAGGCTGCTCCCACGTCTACTCCCAATGTGTCCCAAAAGGCTTGAAAGAAACCCGGATTTAGCCCATCAAGGCCAGGGGATTTGTTGGGGCTCATAGAAAATAGAGCTTGTTTGAATTCTTTCGGATCAAAAGGGGCAATAAGTGAATCATTAGTGGAGGGATCGATGCACGTGTCAATTACCTGCACAGTGTCCACCCTACTCAAATTCGAAGCAGAAAAAACATCCTGAAAACATCTCTGTGCAAGGCCCATTAGTTCAGCTTGGTTTTCAACCACTACCCCATTATCATATGTTAAAGAGGCAATTAAATTCTGTTGACATCTAGTTTTGACACTAGCATGGAAAAACTGTGTATTTCTGTCCCCTTCTGTCAGCCAGAAAACCTTAGCCCTCTGCCTCCAATAACTCTCTTCAGCTTCCAGGGTGTCATTAAGTTTTTTTTTTGTAAGGAAATAAGCGGCAATGGAATCCCTGTCTCTACTACTATGTAATCTCTCCATTTGGATCCTCCATTTCCTAATCTGGCTTTTGAAACGCGTATTAAAACCCTTTCCCCACACTGCCATTTTCTGAACACACTCCTCCAATTTCTCCTGAACTGGTTTGCACCCCTGACTCCTCCAGTGGCCTCTAACCAAATTCTTGAATTCTTGTTCTTTAAGCCAGACCTCCTCAAAGTGGAATCTCTTTCCTCTTCCTCTACTTCTCTCCCTCTCCAGATGAAGAGAAAGCGGAAGGTGGTCCGAATACCCTGTCATACAAGTTTTGAGGTGGTAATTGTCAAATCGATTCAGCCACTCAGCTGAGGCAAAACCCCTATCCAGTTTTTCTCTGACCCAGAGCTCGGATCCCCTACCTCTTTCCCATGTATACAGATTACCATTCAGTTCCAATTCACTCAAACCACACTCCTCAATCGTTTTGGCAAACTCCTGCATTAAGAGGTTAGGGTAAGCCGCTCCTCCTTCCTTTTCGTCAGAGTTCAGAATACAATTAAAATCTCCAATCACAATCCACGGGATAGAGGAATCTCTAGCCAATCTCCTCAATAATTCCCACGACTCTCCATGCCTACTACGATCAGTAAAACCATAAAAGCCCACAAGTATCCAATCACCCTGATTCGAATTAGTGATAATTGCCTCAATATGATGATCAGAGAAACTTTTGATAGCCACCTGAGTCCCTGCTTTCCATAACAAAGCTAACCCTCCACTACGGCCTCTTCTACTGACAGGGAATGCTCCCTCAAACTTCAACTGTTGTTTAATCAAACTTACTCTCTGGTCCTCTACTAGTGTTTCCATCAAAAATACAATATTAGGGCTTTGGGAAGAAACAAGCTCCTTCAAGGAGCGAACTGCCCGGTGGTTTCCCAGGCCACGACAGTTCCAGCTTAAACAACTCATTCTCCCCGGCGGCCCTGTGCTTTAGGGCTCGCTAAACCATTTTCTGTAGAACTCCCCTTATCCTTTCCAAGAACAGAGACTTCCCCCTCCTTCCTATTCTCTCCTTCCCCCTCCCTCCCCTTCCCCTGATCCTCCCTTCTTCTCTTTCTAGCATCATTTAGTTCCATCTCAGTGTCTTCCCCCTTATCTCCATCCTCCTCACCCCCATCTCTTTTCCCTCATCTTCTACTATAGTCTTAAAGAAAGGCCTTGAGAATGGACAGATCATGACTTCCCTCTCCCCCTCTCTCACTTGTTTGTTCAACCCCCTCACCCCTCTCCCTCTCTCCGTATTCGTTATATCACTCATTATTCCCAACCCTCCTCCCCTACCACCTCCGAACCCCCTCCCCCACTGCTATCTCTTAACCATTTTGCCCCATTATTGTCTCCACCTCTTCTTACTGGGGCCTTAAGCCATTCCCCCCACTCTCTCTGAATCTCACCCCCCTGCATATTGAAAACCCTCTCATAGAAACGTTCCGTATGACCCAGGCAGCCACACACATAGCAGAAAATCCCTAAACGCTCATATTTGAAAGTTGCTAAAGCCCACACATTTCCAGTGCTCCTTAGTTTTTTAAACCTTTTCAACGGCCGTTCACTGTCTAGACTGACTCTGATACGCATAAACTATCTATGGATACCAGAATTATTATTTATATCATACTCCTCAAAGGTCCCCAGGAAATTTCCTAGTTGTTTGCCAACTAATTCAGACATAGTCCCCACATGAAGGCCATAAATTTGCACCCAAATAGAGTAATTCTGTAGATTTATGTAAATATCTTTTAGTTATTTGGTATTTATCCCTTAAGGATACTAACTAATTAGAGATTATCTTATTTTGTATATTGCTGATTGTTAGGAAATTAGTTCCTGATTTTTAGGAGATTAGTTAACCTAGGTTATCTGTACATTTGTAATCTGCCTATAAACAGGTTATTCTTTTGATGAATAAACATACGATTATTCACAAAACCACATGGTATCAGAGCTCTCTTTACTCTAATCGTATCTTTCTCCAGCATTTTTTTAACCTAAAGCAGCCGTCCTTCCTGGTGTTAACCTAAAGCAGCCATTCTTCTCCTCTTTCTCAAGCCGCTCTTAACCTAAAACACCATGGCAACAGAAAAAGACACAGCCTCCCATCCCTCCTTAATCTCGAACCCACCTCTCATAGTTGGCTCTTCATCTCACGGTACCGAGGCTGCTTCTCTAGTTACCAGCCACAAATTCAATGGCCACAACTATCTCCAATGGTCACAATCTGTGATGATGTATATCGGTGGAAAAGGGAAAGAGGAATACCTCATCGGAGAGGTAGTTGCTCCAAAAACTGATGATCCAAAGTACAAAACTTGGAAAGCTGATAATCACATGATTAAGTCATGGCTGATTAGTTCCATGAGTAATGAGATTGGAGAAAATTTTCTCTTGTACGCTACAGCTAAAGAACTATGTGATGCTGTAAAAGATTCTTATTCAAGTTCTGAAAATACATCAGAATTATTCGAAATTGAGGCTGCTCTCTATGATCTCCGCCAAGAAGATACCTCAGTCACTCAATACTTCAACACTCTTACACGCTATTGGCAACAACTGGATCTGTTCGAATCCTACTCTTGGAAGTGCCCTGTAGATACTACTCTATACAGGAGCATTGTGGAGAAAAAGAGAATGTTCAAGTTTCTCCATGGCCTCAATAAGGATCTTGATGCAGTCAGGAGTAGAATCATGAGTACCAAGCCAATTCCTCAAGTCAAAGAAGCATTCTCAGAGGTTCGACATGAAGAAAGCAGGAAGAAAGTCATGATGGGATCTTCTATCCTTCCAGCTGCCCAGGACTCCTCTGCCCTTGCTGCCCGAGGACAATTCCAAGGTACTAACCAATTTAATCGACAACAGAAGGGACATCCATGGTGTGATCATTGTCGTAAGCTTGGACATTTCAAGGAAACATGCTGGAAAATTCATGGAAAGCCAGCAGATTGGAAGCCCAGGTCATGGAAAGACAAGGAAATTCATGGACATACTACTGCCACTTCAAGTATCATTGCTGAAGGAACAGAAAGTGGATCTGATTCATCACCGTTTACTAAAGCACAGTTAGAGGCACTTCAGAAACTCCTGAGTCAATCCAACATAACTACACCTGGTACAGGGTTGTTAGCCATGAAAGGTAATCATTCAGTAGCTCTTGCTGTCAATAAAAGACCTACTAATCCTTGGATCCTTGATTCTGGAGCATCAGATCATATGACAGGTGTCTCTATGTCTTGAATTTTAATAGAATTGTTGATGTTCTTTCTTTTCTTTGCTTCCAGCTCTGTCCTTAATGATTGAATTTTTCTTGTGAGATTATTTAGGTCCTCTTCATCCCCTTCAGCCAAACACACAGTCATGTGAATCTGACTCCATAAGTTATTCAACATTATTTTCTTTCCCATTGTTCTAGCACATTCTTCTATAACATTATTTTGCAATGTTATCTCTGGTAATATTTTCCATCTGTTTAGCACATACTGGTCAGGAATTTTCTCCAGCATTCTATCCTTCCATACGAGCACCATATGTTTTTTTGAGTTTCACCCGAGCTCAGAACATCATACAGTGAAAATTGCCGACGGTACATCATCTAAGGTTGAGGGCTTGGGTTCAGTAAAAATAAATCAGAATCTAACTCTCACATCTGTTCTTTATGTGCCAAAACTAGACTGTAATTTACTATCTATCAGTAAATTTACTCGTGATCTCAATTGTGTGACTAAGTTTTATTCAAATCTGTGTGTGTTTCAGGAATTGGATTCGGGGAAGATGATTGGCAGTGCTAAGATGTGTTCTGGGCTCTATATCCTACAAGATCACACTCCACCAATTGGAACAGCTCATAAGTTCAGTTTGTTTTCTTTAAATAATGATTCTATTTCAAATAAAGATAGTGATATTATGTTATGGCATTATCGTCTTGGTCATCCAAATTTCTTGTATTTGTCAAAGATGTTTCCTTCCTTATTTATTAATAAAAATCCAAACTCCTTTTGCTGTGAAATCTGTCAACTTGCAAAACATACTCGAAATACCTATCCTAGAATACCATATAAATCATCCAAACCATTTTCATTGATTCATAGTGACGTGTGGGGCCCTTCCCGTGTAAATGCTATTGCGGGACATAAATGGTTTGTATCTTTTATAGATGATCATTCTAGATTAACTTGGGTATTCCTCATGAAAACAAAATCAAAAGTTAGTGAAATTTTTAGGAATTTTCACTCTATGATTCAAACTCAGTTTCACACTAAAATACAAATCCTCAAGACCGACAATGCTAAAGATTTCTTCAATTCCATTCTTGGTTCCTATCTCACCCAAGAGGGTATTATACACTTGAGCTCTTGTGTCAATACTCCACAGCAAAATGGGATTGCCGAACGGAAAAATAGACATCTCTTAGAAGTTGGTCGTTCTCTCATGTTTTCTACTCAAGTTCCCAAATATCTCTGGGGAGAAGCTGTCCTTACAGCTACCTATCTTATTAACCGTATGCCTTCTCGTGTACTCAATTTTCAAACTCCGTGTCACACTATTGTTAGACAAGGTGCCGAACGGCCTCGCCCGGGCGGACCGAGGGGTGGACACCTCATGGCGACGTAAGCGGTGATTGGCGCCGAAAGCAACCAATCATGGAATCAAGCTGCTCGGCAGGACCGGAGCTCGGAGTATGGAAGAGTCGCCACCCTAGCGTGGTTATAGAAAATCAACGTTTCATTGAATCACATGCTTATTCGAAGCAGGGATATCACCGTTCTTTTTCATTTAGGCACGAGTCAAGCAAACACGCAGATCGGGCCATACTTCTTGTAGTTTTGGTAACGGTCGAAATGATCGAGCCATTAGTCAAACCCACAGTCTCGTCCATATGGCGCAATTATGCAGTTTAGCTTAATTCGACTTTATGATTTTAAATGGCGTACATACCGGCTCAAGGCACGTATTTAACGGCATTGGTTCATTTTCTTTAACTACCCTCGGGATGGATATACATCGTAGATACAGAATGACTTTGGTCGTTTGTTTATTTTTGCTTTTCTTTTATTTTCTTAGTCACTTTTGCGGACACGTCCATTTCTCTTAAGAACGACACAAGGCATAACGTAAGAGCTCGTCTTTTATTCGGAAGGGACGGGCCACGTTTGCGAAACTCTTTACGTTACAACGGGGTCATTCGAAACAGAAATGTTCTTTGTTTTCGCTTTGTCATAATCTCGTTTTATCCCAACCTATTTTAAAGAATGTGAATAACGACTACCGTTAATATAGTCTTTTGAATTGAGATATAACTATCCCCAATACCAAACCGATTCATACTAATACGTGCTTACATCATAACGCATTTTCTGAACATGTGCCTTCTTCGGGACACGGAAAGGGACCAGGCGGGTCGCACAAGTTCATTTATACGAGATGACTAAGTCGTCTTTAGTTCGAATCGTTTCGATGTTTTGGGGTAGTTTGTATATCGGTTTAAGAGTATATATTAACGTATCGTTTCATCTTCTTTACATATTTTAGGATTAGACACATATCATGGCAATTTGAAAACACGAACTGATTCATTCATCACATCAAAAATGGTAACGGGTAATCCTATGGCAACTTCTAAGGCTACTATATGCTGACACGGCTGATCGCGGGACCTCACAGGACCGTATAAATTCGCCCCTAACGAATGGATGGGGACCCTTTGGCGCCTTACTGTAAGGGGGAACTTACACTAGCCTCTTTCGAGCGACGAATGGACTCTCGCTAGAGGTTTCGTGGAAATTACTCAAAAGGTTTGCAATAATGCTTATGAATGCATACGAAAAGAAATAATATGATCCGTCCCCGTTAAGGGCTTAATACACGCCTTCCGGAATCAAATTTCTCGCTTCCCCAGCAGAGTCGCCACTTGTTAGACAAGGTGTCGAATGGCCTCGCCCGGGCGGACCGGGGGGTGGACACCTTATGGCGACGTAAGCGGTGATTGGCACCGAAAGCAACCAATCGTGGAATCAAGCTGCTCGGCAGGACCGGAGCTCGGAGTATGAAAGAGTCGCCACCCACGAATGGGAAAATGAACACCGATCCCTTGCGGGAGACCGGTGAGGGTTCGGGAAACTTAGGTACGAGCCAAGAAGGCTAGCTCCTTTCCGGAGAAAGGCTACTAGGCACCCCGACATCGCCCGGTTATGAACCACCGGCCTCCTACTCAGCGTGTTAGGCGATAACGGACTAATCGCATATTTCTTTAAGTTTAAAATTCATTTGAAACCTTTTCTTTCTCGCTTTGAAAACCGTTTTGAGCATGTTATTTGAAAGCCATTTTAGTAAAGAATCACCCATTTTGCATAAATTTAAAGTATATAGGAGAGAGAGGGGGAGAAGAAAGAATTGATTTATTCACAGTGTGATTTTATGCTTTAGACTATACACTATTTCTAAGCTAATCTCATTCCCCAAAAACGAGTTTATTTACATGGTTCGTACCTTAATCGTCGTTGGAACGATTTAAGTACGTTTCAAAACCCTGTTAATGATGTTCACTCGAATCGCCGTTGGAACGACTCGAACGTTTGAAAACGTTGAGCAAACAGTTTCTATCTAAAAGCGTGATTAAGCATACAGGTCAATTTGTTTTGTACAAAACCGTTTAGTTAGGAAAACAATTCAAAACCTCATTATTCACAAAAACAATTTTAATTACAAGGTTCGCTTAATCCGTCGTTGGAACGAATTAAGGTTTTAAAACGTGATGTTTAGAAAGTGGTTTAAAATGATAAAAAAAGCCTTTTATTTACACTTTAGGGATGTCTAAAAAACCTTAGCTTAAATAAACAAATCAAACTTTCTTTTTTGTGGTTTATTTTCCTTTTTTCACTCAATTATCCTTTATTTGAACATAATTACAACACTTACTAATTAAACGCAAATTCACCCAATCCAAATACTTTTTAAAACATATATATATATATATAGGAAATTCAAAAAAAAGGAAATAAATATACTTATTTATATGAATATACACTATGGCAAAATAATAATAATACTTATATAAAAAAGGTAAAATAATAATGTATATATGAATTAATAAGTAAAAATAGTAGTAAGTATAATACTAGATATGATACACATTTTATTTTAACTTGAGAATATGTAAAAAGTAATGGATAAAGTTTATAAATAAGAAAACCATATTTAAACTAAAATAGTTTTTATACATAATAAATATATGGAGGATAACCCACCCAATACAATAAAAGGAAAATATACATATATACATATAGCCTTTATAAAACCAAATTAATGAAAATCATACCCAAATATACAAAATAGGTATTCAATAGTAAGTTATTACTAGTCATATACTTTGAAAATAATTTTAATAATCCTATCACATATTTATACATATACCTATACAAGAATAAATGTAAAAAAGATGAGAAAAACGTTGGGAAAATGGATTTTTTAAGTTCCAGCAGCTTTACCGACGGAAAATCCGTCGGTAACCCGCTTTTAGTGACAGAAAACGGCAATTTACAGAAATAGTCCAACAGTTTCCAGATTTTATCAAAAACATTAGATCTACTCTATTTTGTCATTTTAGCCTCCAAACTACCCCAAATCGGGTCATGGTTTGTAACGGAGGATTCTAAAACGACGTTTTATTGAAAATAACGGTTCAAAACATTTATAAAATAACGGATCTACGACGTTTGGATCCCGAACTACCCTTGAATCGGGTCACGGTTCGTATTGGGATCCAAAACGAAGTTTTTATTTCAAAACTAAAACCAAATACTTGTTCAAATGCAAAACAAAAAATTAACTTAACAAATCTAAACAATAAAAGTGTAAAAAACAAATAAATAAATAGATTCAAACAATAAAAAGAGATGAATAAATAAACGGGTCTAGTTCCTCGGATTATTACCTCTCAATCGGTAATAGGAATGCCAAATCAAGTCGATTGATAGTGTTTTGAGTCGGATTTTTTTGTGTTTTTGCTTTGTTCGGGTCTCGGAGAATTTTTCCAGGGGTTCGAGTTTTTTTTCCCTTTTGTGCATTGAGCTCCATCCTATTTATAGGCATGGAGGTCCCAACAATTAGTTTATCCTTGGCTCTAAGTAAACTTGGAGCCAAAGATTAGCCAAATTAGCCTAGAAAACTTACTCCCCTTTTCCTTTTTTTTTTGTTTTACTTTATTTATTTTTATATTATTTATTTTTAATAAAATAAAAAAACAAAATAAAAAACAAAAAAAATAAAATAAAAAAAAGGAATGCAAAGCACTTGGCTTTGGCCAAGTGCAGCGAAATTGCACTTGGCCAAAGCCAAGTGCCATTGGGCTGGGCCTAGGCGGCCCAGCCCCTGTCACGGGCCGTCTTTCGGCCCGTGACGAACACAGCGGTCCTCGGAACCACGTTTGTATATAAAAATATTTAAAAAAACTCTAAAATTAACTAAAATCTAAAAATTATTTTATCAAAAATTATTTTTGTCAAAATCGATTTTATAAAATTAGCTTTTACAAAACTATTTTTTTTATTGTTCGAATACTAAAACAAAACCCTTATTGACCCAAGATTTTATTAATAAGAAAATGGCATGAAATACCCGAACTTGGCAAAATGATTTAAGATTTCATTCGCAGAACCGATTCGCCCGTCGCTCGATTTAATTTCTAAATTCAATCAAGCCGGCCTCCACGGTTCCTTCGAACAATGTTTCTATTTATTATTTTTTATCGACTCATCATTTATTTTAATCGACTGATTCAGATCCCTTTTTATAATTTTTCTTCATCGGTCCTCCGACCCCGGTGTCTACAGTTGCCCCTACTTTTCTATTTTTGACAGTGACGTGTGTGCTTTTTCGAAAACCATTTTCGTAAATACAACACATGCAATGCGAAATATATTAAAGTAAAAGACACCTATAGAGTGGGAGGAGAAATACCTAATCTCCATGTCGCAAGTTCCTATCTTGTCTTCAATCTTCACTTTGGCTGTCCCCTCCTTGCCTCTGAATCGGCTGCCGGCGAACGCTCCTTCTGGGGCCCCTAGTCTCTAAATCGACCGCACGTAAAATGGCTCTTTCTAGCAACTCTAGTCTAAATCGACCGCAGGTAAATGGCTTTTTCTAGCGACCCTAGTCTAAATCGACCGCAGGTAAATAGCTTTTTCTAGCGACCCTAGTCTAAATCGACCGCAGGTAAATGGCTTTTTCTAGCGACCCTAGTCTTCACATCGACCGCAGGTAAAGTTGCTTTTTCTAGCGACCCTAGTCTTTATCTCGACCGTAGGTAAAGTTGCTTTTTCTAGCGACCATAGTCTTTATCTCGACCGCAGGTAAAGTTGCTTTTTCTAGCGACCCTAGTCTTTATCTCGACCGCAGGTAAAGTTGCTTTTTCTAGCGACCCTAGTCTTTATCTCGACCGCAGGTAAAGTTGCTTTTTCTAGCGACCCTAGTCTTTATCTCGACCGCAGGTAAAGTTGCTTTTTCTAGCGACCCTAGTCTTTATCTCGACCGCAGGTAAAGTTGCTTTTTCTAACGACCCTAGTCTTTATCTCGACCGCAGGTAAAGTTGCTTTTTCTAGCGACCCTAGTCTTTATCTCGACCGCAGGTACTCTTTCGTTTTGAAATTAATCATTCAACCCTAATCTCCACATCGATCGCATGCGTCCTTTCGTTTGCGTATCTCCACATCCATCGTTCGACCCTAATCTCTACATCGATCGCAGGCGTTTTCATGTATTGCGGACCTCCAAATCGAACATCCGACCCTAATCTATACATCGATCGCAGGCGTCCTTTCGTTTGCATATCTCCAAATCCATCGTTCGACCCTAATCTCTACATCGATCGCAGGCGTTTCCTTGTATTGCAGATCTCCAAATCGAACATCTGACCCTAATCTATACATCGATCGCAGGCGTTTGCTTGTTTCGCATATCTCCAAATTAACCGTTCGACCTTAATCTCTACATCGATCGCAGGTGCTCTTCATTGATGATAGCTGGGCTTTATCACTCGTCCGAGAGTTGGAATTGAGACCTCGTCCAAGAGGTTTTGACCGCAATCGCTTTGATATTTGGGCTTTATCACTCGTCCGAGAGTTTGTGACTGCAGTTGCTTCATGCCGTAGACTGGAGTCCGTAGCGGGGCCTGTTCCCATTGATAATGCCGTAGACCGCAGTTCGTAGCGGGGTCTGTGCCCATTGATAATGCCATAGACCGCAGTCCGTAGCGGGGCCAGTGCCCATTGATAATGCCGTAGACCGCAGTCCGTAGCAGGGCCTGTGCCCATTGATGATGCCATAGATCGCAGTCCGTAGTGGGGCCTGTGCCCATAGATCGAATCCTAATTTGCCTATCGAAGCCTGCCTAGACTTGCACAAATTTCATGGAGTTATCCAAGTATTCCTGCGCGCGGCTTGACTTAAGTCACGCCCATCATCTGGTGAGTATTGTATAACCTAGTGTAGTGATATGTATGCACATGATTATGAATGAATGTATATATATTTTCTCTTTTTTTTCCTTCTCCTTTTTTACATTGCTTCCCTCATATTTTTCTTTACAGGGAGGCCTCCATTCTATGGGCCGAAGAGTACAGGAGGGCGTGACGGCCGGGCGAGGAGAGTCACTACGGAATGATGACGCTCAGATCATACATCGTTATCGAGAGATGGAGGATGAGTGCTCCAGCTGGGAGGAGCGAGGCTGGGCAACTGAGGAGAGGAGCCGTGTGGATATAGAGGTCCAGCGAGCTACTGAGGAGAGTTTGCGGATTGCGGTAAAGGGTCATCGGGTTGCCGAGGAGGCCTTAGCCGAGGAGTGGGCACCTTACTTCAGAGGCTTTGATTCGCTTGAGGGCTTTTGGGACTTTGGGGTTCCTCCTCCTTGATAGTCCCGTCGTTGTTTTGGTTTACGACTTTATTAGTACTACCGTGATGTATAGTGGGTATATGTGAAAAAGATGATTGTGTAGGCTTTTTATTTGGTGGTGGGGGAAAAGAAATGTATAACTCATGACTTGTAATACCATGCATTCAGTCGATCATAATCATTTCAAACATTCTCTTCGAATATATTCATGCCTTTATTTATTTACAAGCAACAGAAATACTTAGCCACTTACACATTATTTCCATAATTGCTCAAGATATAACTACTGTTACCAGGACCCGCCTTTTTTCGGTTTTCAGGTCCCAACGATTTTTCAACTCTCCTTTTATTATCCCAAAATTTTCAAATGAGCGCTCTCTTGGGTTTTCACTCATTGGGATGTCCCTTATTGTTGCATAGATCGCCCTTTGCGGGTTTTCAACCTACCGGGAATTTTTATTTCTTTTTTTTTTTTTTTTACGAAAAGTATTTCTTAAGCCTATCCAGATTGGTAGGTTCGGAGAACTCAATGCCATCCATCGTGGTTAGTTTCACCGCCCCTTTGCTTAGGATCTTCTTCACGAGAAACGGTCCTTCCCAATTTGGCCTAAACTTGCCCCTAGGGTCGGTGCGCGTCATTCGGATCTGTTTCAGCACCATGTCTCCTTCTTTGATAGGACTGACCTTAACCCTTTCGTTGAAAGCCCGAGCCATCCTCCTTTGATATAGCTATATATGGTAAAGGGCCTCCATCCTCTTCTCGTCTACCAATGCCAGCTGTTCATAACGCTTCTTCACCCATTCCGCTTTAGGAATCTCTACTTCTACCGCGATCCTCAGCGATCGCTTCTCAACCTCAATAGGCAGAACCGCTTCTGCCCCATATACTAAGGAGAACGGTGTTGCCCCAGTTGACGCTCTAACCATCGTGCGATAAGCCCATAAAGCGAGCGGAAGCTGCTCGTGCCAATTCCGATGCGATGCTACTGTCTTTACGAGAATCCTCTTAAGGTTCTTATTGGCCGCTTATACTGCCCCGTTAGCTTGTGGGCGATATGGAGACGATCTATGATGCTCAATACCGAACTCTTGGAAGAGACTTTTCACTTCCCCTTGAAACTGGATCCCATTATCCGTGATCATGTGGTGAGGCACCCCAAACCTGGTGATTAGATGCTTTTCAATAAACTTTCTCATCTGCTTCGATCCCAGCTTACTAAACAATTCTGCCTCTACCCACTTGGTGAAGTAATCAATGACAACTGCGATGAACTTGTGTCCATTTGATGCATTAGGCCTCACCTCACCGATGATATCATTGCCCCAAGCTGCAAACGGCCAAACGGGTGCCAACACGTGCAGTTCCATAGCTGGCAGGTGATTATAATCGCCATGGATTTGACAATCGTGGCATTTCTTCGCATATTCATTGCAATCTCTTTCCATAGTGAGCCAATAGAAGACTTGCCTTATGATTTTCTTTGCTAGCACTACTCCTCCCTTGTGGGCTCCACAAATTCCCGAGTGCACTGACTCCATTACTTCATGGCCTTCTCCCTCGTCTAAACATCTCAATTGTAACCCATCGATGTGCCTTTTGTAAAGCAGATCATTGTGGATAACAAATTGCTGAGCTAGCCTTCTGATCACAGCCTGATCCCTAAGTTCTGATCCCGCCGGATACATCCCATTTTTCATGAAGTTCACAATGTCGAAATACCAAGGCTTTTCATCCACTCCCAACAACATTACGTCTTCATAGCACGGTTTGTGAGACCTCTTTAGCACCAAAGGCTTTGAGGCAAGATTCCGTGGATTATCCCACACCGACACCAAGGTGGCCAAAGCATCCGCTGCTTGGTTCTGTGCTCGGGGAATGTGATAAAAGCGGCACTCGCTGAATCTCTGTGCCAACCCCTCCAGCTGGTCTAGGTATGGGCGCAACCTTTCTTCCCTTACTTCCCAGTTTCCTTGTGCTTGTTTGATAATCAGTTTTGAGTCGCCCCAGATTTCAACGTACAATGCTCCCAATGCTGCTAAAGACTCTAACCCGTAGACACACGCTTCATACTCGGCCATATTATTAGTGAGAGGGAATGGTAACTTCTTTTCCATTGGGATCCTTTCTCCTTCTGGCGAGATAAGTAACACTCCTACCCTTGCTCCACTTAAATTAACTGCGACGTCGAAGAACATTTTCCCCGGTATAACCTCTATGGTGCTCAAATGCTCGTCGGGGAAATCATAGTTCGTCTCCTCTTCTTCCGCACTTAGGGGCTGATTGGCCAGAAATTCTACTACGGCTCTCCCCTTGATAACCTTCTTCGTTACATATTCGATGTCGAATTCTGACAGAAGCAACAACCATCGGGCTAGCTTCCCTGTTAAAGACGGAGTTCGGTACAGATACTTTACGGGATCCATCCGGGAAATAATGATCACTTTGTAAGATTGAAAATAGTGTCGTAGTTTCTTTGTTAGCCACACTACTGCCACACACGTCTTTTCGATCATGTTATACTTAAGCTCGTATTCCAGGAACTTCTTACTCAGATAATACACCGCATGCTCTACACTGGTGTCCCCTTCCTAGGCCAACATTGCTCCAATGGATCGCTCCTCGATCGCTACAAAGAGGAGAAGTGGTTTTCCGAGTTTAGGCGGCCTCAAAATCGGTGGATTAGTCAAATAGGTCCGGACACTTTCCAACGCTTGCTGGTACTTATCATTCCAAACCATGGGTTGATATTTCCGTAGCAGCTTAAAGATTGGTTCGCAGATTGTGGTGAGTCATGTTATGAATCGACTGATATACTGAACCTGCCCCAGGAATCCTCTCACTTTTTTCTCATTCTTCGGTGCCGGCATTTCCTGTATGGCTTTCACTTTATCGGGATCCACCTCAATCCCCTTGTTACTGATTATGTAGCCTAGGATTTTCCCCGACGAAACGCCAAAGAAGCACTTCTTCGGGTTCAACCTTAGCTTGAATTCTGCGATTCGGGCCAAAAACTTCTCAAGTGCTACGAAGTGCCCTTCTCTTGTATCCGAATTGACCATCATGTCATCCACATAGACCTCCACCTCTTTGTGTATCATGTCGTGGAACAGTGCCATAGCCATTTGCTGATAAGTTGCCCCAGCGGTTTTTTAACCAAATGGCACTACTCTATAGCAACATGTCCCCCACTCAGTAGTGAATGAGGTCTTTGCTTTGTGCTTCTCGGCCATCTGAACCTGCATGTAGCCCATGAAGCCATCCACATTCGTGTGCAAGACGTTTGATGCTGCACTGTCGATCAATACATCGATGTGAGGCAATGCGAATTCATCTTCAAGCCTTGTTGAGATCTCTATAGTTGACGCACATTCGCACCTTACCGTCCTTCTTTGCGATTGGCACTACATTTGCCACCCACGGCGGATATTCAATTACTTCGATGAAACCTGCCTCTAACTGTTTCTTCACTTCTTCCCTGGTCTTATCTACCCATTCTGGCCTCATGCGTCGGAGCTTTTGCTTTACGGGTTTAGCATCGGGGTATTTTGGAATACGGTGAGCTACGATGGATTTATCGGTTTCAAGCATGTCTTCGTACGTCCAAGCAAACGCTATTTCGTATGTTTTTTAATTATTCTCTCAAATTCTTTCCTCTCTTCAATAGTTAATTCTTGAGCAATTTGTATAAGTTTAGGATTTTCATCCGTGCCAAGATTAAAAGTTGACATTTCTATTGTATTGATTTCAAATGTAGGCATGTTATATGAATGAGAATGCATGGAATGATCAGAATCAACATCAAGCAAGTAAGCAAAATCAGAATTCATTTCATTGATAGTATTGGTGAGTACATCATCAGATTCAAACAACGCGGTAATCTAGTTTTCATCAACAGGGTTCTCGAGTTTCTTATAAGTCTTAGAGGTACTGGGCTCATCCACCGCTCCCACAGTGGCCTCAATAGTGATCACCTGCTCCTCAGCATTCAGGTTAAGCATCATGATCCCCTCTATGAAGCAGCTTGCCTTTCCTTTGCCCCAGTCAGTAACATCGTTGAAGATCTTAAATCCGGGCAGATTCTTTCCCTCAGTGCCTCGGCCCGACTCTACCATTACGGCAATTTCCGGCTCGTCATCAGACTCATCCCAGATATGGATTGGAGCTTTCTGATTGATACCTTCCTCTTCCGAGGAACTTCCCCAGATATCCACAACAATCAGATCCATCACATGAGGGACGTTCGGATTTACGTAGGAAGGGTTCGACGATCCATACCGAGCCCATCCTATAACCTCATCATAATCCTTCAAGAACACCCTACTCAACCTCTTTGCCACAAGTGGAATAGCACCCTTTCGGATGCACATGAGTTGCTCCTGATCGCTCAAGGTGACCTGACGTGAAGTATACTTGAACCTCCACCTTCTTGCGTAATCCACAAATGTTTCTTCGGGAAATTGCTTGATCCTTTCTAAATCTTCCAACGACCCCGTCCACGGAATGTACATCTCATACCTTTGCACAAAGGCCTCCATGAGGGACCCCCAGTCCCCTTTTGTCTTTGCCGAGAGCATTCGGTGCCACATCAAAGCTTCTCCTATGAGTGTCTTTGGAAAATGCTGAACCAACTCACTTCGATAGAGTCCCGCGTCAAACATGTAGGCACGGAAACGGTTTACATGATCGATGGGGTTCTCATCTCCCTTGTACTTAGCCATGGTTAATACTGCCTCTGGTGTCTCCTCATCGAGTGACTCAGGCATTTCCTCTGGATGTCCCCATGCGGTGCATTTCTTGATGAATCTCTTAGTCATTTCAGCCCAGTTCACCTTAACATTCATCGGAAGAGACATATACCACACCAGCGATTCTCCTGCCAACGAGTTGCAAAACAAACTCGTGATTTCCTCCCCTTTGAAGCCCAATGGCCCCATCACTGACAAGTAGAAGTGCAAATGCTCCATAGGGTCTTTTTTGCCGTTATACTTACTAACTGCTGGCAACGGGCGCTTGATGGGCCCAACCTGCATTGCGCTACTTTCTGCCGCTCTCTCTTTAGCCTTCTTATACTTTTCCAAGAATAAACTTGCCAATTGTGACCAATCACCCTTGATGGAATCAGGCAAGGATCGGAACCACTCCAAAGTCTCACCTATCAACGAATGGTGGAACCACTGAGCGATCTCATTAATCCCAAACGGTTCAACGAACATAGCACACATATACTCATACGGGTGGACCTCAGGGTCCTCCACCCCACTGAATATCTTTAACTCAGGAATAATTCTCCGAGATGACCCCTGCCCGGTCTCTTCGGTGTCATCTTCGTCATATGGCGCTCCATCGCCCAATTCCTCATCTATCATCTCGCCCGCTGGTTCCTCTCCTAGAAAAGACACATACAATCCGCTTCCTATCGTCATTTTCTCACCGGAGTCCAACAGCTCCTCTTCATCCTCCTCAAAGGATTCTACCACCGTACTCTCCTCAAGCCCGGATTTGATCATACTTACCCTATGATTAGGAAATGGATTGCGCCTAGTGGAAGGGTTTGCTGATGATGGATCAACTATCTTTTTCTCCTCAATCAAATTTTGAATCTCATGCTTCAACCTCTCACAGTTCTCAATAGTGTGCCCGTAGTTGCTATGGAACTCACAGTACCCCCTAGCTTGCATCTGAGGAGTAGACGGTGCTTTGCCATAAGGAGTGAGGGCTTTCAACAATCCCCTTTTCTGCAATCGTTCGAAAACTTTTGCGTAACTTTGATCAAACTTGGCGAACTGCCTCTTCTCGGTAGCGTTAAGTTCAAGCACTTTCACTACGGCTGATTCTGTACCCGCACTTGGCCCTCCGGCACTATATCCAGACTTCGTCCACTTAGTGTAAGCTTTCTTCGGCTCTCCATCCCCCTCAACTGTCAAGGCACAACTATACATCTGATTGAAATCGGTAAAAGGCATATACCGCAGCTCATTCTTAATATACGGCAACGTGTTACCAACTACCATTCGGATCTGATCCTGCTCAAGCGGTTTCTGCTTCATGATTGCCACCTTTGCTCTCCACCTCCTTACAAAATCGGAAAAGGATTCCTCTACCTGCTGCTTAGTACTCTCTAGCTCCTTCAAAGTAACTTCAAGCAGAGTGTTGAAGCTATACTGGGCAATGAATGACTTCGCTAACTCCTTCCAATCTCTCTTCATCACGAGCGGTAACGCATGAAACCACATGAGGGCAGCCCCCTCCAGATAAGTATTGAACAGCCCCAAGACTTGCTCCTCAGTCAGGATCGTGTGCTTCATCACAGTAACATACTGATTTATGTGGGCAGTAGGATCCCCAGTTCCATCGAACTTCTTCATGTCAGGGAGCCGGAATTTTAAAGGCAAGGCAGTCGCCGACAAACTATTCTTCAAATTATAAAAGTCCTGACTTCCGGAGCCTCCCCCACGCAGATCCTGCACCTCCTGCGTGATGTGCTGCTTCCACTCCTCTTCCTTAGATTTCTCCTTCTCAAGCTGTTTTTGGATGTAATCCTAATAGTCATCCTCGTTCCCGAAGCGGGGGACCAGTGTTCACCTCATTCTCAGCGCGTTTACTACCACTCTTGTTATCCTTCAACGCCAGCTCAGCTAGCTGGGCCAAAATCATGGCTAACTGATCATTAATGTTGTTCACAGAGTTTTCCAATTCGGCCACCTTTTCGTCGGTCGCGGACATACTGGTCGAAGACTGAGTATACTCGGACGAAGACGATTCAGAAGCCACAACTGCCGATTCAGAACTATCTATCTGTAGCTGATCAAACTGCCTGACTAGCCGGTTACTCTCGCGAAACCACAACCGCTTAATGGTGAACTCTGCGCGAACCGCATCCATTAGTATGTATGCATGATTTTATATGCATGATTCGTGGTGTGTGCGTTTAATTTTTTACGGATATATAAGATCAGAAGAACAAACGTCAGTATAATTACATATAACACAACATATAAGATCAGAAGAACAAACGTCAGTATAATTACATATAACACAACATCTCTCTTCCACCCTTATTTCTCCACACACTCGATGGTCTAAGTCTCTTTCCTAGGACTTTGGTTTGGGGCCCACATTACGATCCAGGGGACGCGTGATGCCATCGATTATTGCGGAAAAGTAAATCATCCATCAGACAATATAGTTCATTTTAACGTATCAGCATTCAGTGACTAAGATATCGACCAAATGGATTGCCCTTTTGAATAACTCGTCTTTTGTTATTTCATGAGATGCATCAGTTCTGGTTTTGACACCCTTTGAACGTATCTCGGATTTTAGACGTGGTACGAGTTATTCCTCTGGTTTAATCGTTCGTTATTGATAATGACTCGTTCCCTTTTGTTCGCGTGGGTTCATGTCTCGATTTTTGGATTACGACGGGATCTTTTGGATCTATCGAGAGATGTAACCACGTGTTTATTTAGTGATGAAATCACTTTTTATTTTTTAGGGAACAAACTCATCGCATAACGTGTTTGTTTGTAGCGTCGAGAATCCGTTTGCTCATTTTGGCTATATGAAAAGACGGCGAGTCTTATTTGAGCGCACAGTAATCTTTTGGGCTATTAACAACTCTTTATTTCTTCCAATCTATGGGATATACCACCCTAGCGTGGTTATAGAAAATCAACGTTTCATTGAATCACATGCTTATTCGAAGCAGGGATATCACCGTTCTTTTTCATTTAGGCACGAGTCAAGCAAACACGCAGATCGGGCCATACTTCTTGTAGTTTTGGTAACGGTCGAAATGATCGAGCCATTAGTCAAACCCACAGTCTCGTCCATATGGCGCAATTATGCAGTTTAGCTTAATTCGGCTTTATGATTTTAAACGGCGTACATACCGGCTCGAGGCACGTATTTAACGGTATTGGTTCATTTTCTTTAACTACCCTCGGGATGGATATACATCGTAGATACAGAATGACTTTGGTCGTTTGTTTATTTTTGCTTTTCTTTTATTTTCTTAGTCACTTTTGCGGACACGTCCATTTCTCTTAAGAACGACACAAGGCATAACGTAAGAGCTCGTCTTTTATTCGGAAGGGACGGGCCACGTTTGCGAAACTCTTTACGTTACAACGGGGTCATTCGAAACAGAAATGTTCTTTGTTTTCGCTTTGTCATAATCTCATTTTATCCCAACCTATTTTAAAGAATGTGAATAACGACTACCGTTAATATAGTCTTTTGAATCGAGATATAACTATCCCCAATACCAAACCGATTCATACTAATACGTGCTTACTTCATAACACATTTCCTGAACATGTGCCTTCTTCGGGACACGGAAAGGGACCAGGCGGGTCGCACAAGTTCATTTATACGAGATGACTAAGTCGTCTTTAGTTCGAATCGTTTCGATGTTTTGGGGTAGTTTGTATATCGGTTTAAGAGTATATATTAACGTATCGTTTCATCTTCTTTACATATTTTAGGATTAGACACGTATCATGGCAATTTGAAAACACGAACTGATTCATTCATCACATCAAAAATGGTAACGGGTAATCCTATGGCAACTTCTAAGGCTACTATATGCTGACACGGCTGATCGCGGGACCTCACAGGACCGCATAAATTCGCCCCTAACGAATGGATGGGGACCCTTTGGCGCCTTACTGTAAGGGGGAACTTACACTAGCCTCTTTCGAGCGACGAATGGACTCTCGCTAGAGGTTTCATGGAAATTACCCAAAAGATTTGCAATAATGCTTATGAATGCATACGAAAAGAAATAATATGATCCGTCCCCGTTAAGGGCTTAATACATGCCTTCCGGAATCAAATTTCTCGCTTCCCCAACAGAGTCGCCACTTGTTAGACAAGGTGCCGAACGGCCTCATCCGGGCGGACTGGGGGGTGGACACCTCATGGCGACGTAAGCGGTGATTGGCGCCGAAAGCAACCAATCGTGGAATCAAGCTGCTCGGCAGGACCGGAGCTCGGAGTATGGAAGAGTCGCCACCCACGAATGGGAAAATGAACACCGATCCCTTGCGGGAGACCGGTGAGGGTTCGGAAAACTTAGGTACGAGCCAAGAAGGCTAGCTCCTTTCCGGAGAAAGGGTACTAGGCACCCCGACATCGCCCGGTTATGAACCACCGGCCTCCTACTCAGCGTGTTAGGCGATAACGGACTAATCGCATATTTCTTTAAGTTTAAAATTCATTTGAAACCTTTTCTTTCTCGCTTTGAAAACCGTTTTGAGCATGTTATTTGAAAGCCATTTTAGTAAAGAATCACCCATTTTGCATAAATTTAAAGTATATAGGAGAGAGAGGGGGAGAAGAAAGAATTGATTTATTCACAATGTGATTTTATGCTTTAGACTATACACTATTTCTAAGCTAATCTCATTCCCCAAAAACGAGTTTATTTACATGGTTCGTACCTTAATCGTCGTTGGAACGATTTAAGTACGTTTCAAAACCCCGTTAATGATGTTCACTCGAATCGCCGTTGGAACGACTCGAACGTTTGAAAACGTTGAGCAAACAGTTTCTATCTAAAAGCGTGATTAAGCATACAAGTCAATTTGTTTTGTACAAAACCGTTTAGTTAGGAAAATAATTCAAAACCTCATTATTCACAAAAACAATTTTAATTACAAGGTTCGCTTAATCCGTCGTTGGAACGAATTAAGGTTTTAAAACGTGATGTTTAGGAAGTGGTTTTAAAACGTGATGTTTAGAAAGTGGTTTAAAATGATAAAAAAAAAGCCTTTTATTTACACTTTAGGGATGTCTAAAAAACCTTAGCTTAAATAAACAAATCAAACTTTCTTTTTTGTGGTTTATTTTCATTTTTTCACTCAATTATCCTTTATTTGAACATAATTACAACACTTACTAATTAAACGCAAATTCACCCAACCCAAATACTTTTTAAAACATATATATATATATATATATATATATATATATATATATAGGAAATTCAAAAAAAGAGGAAATAAATATACTTATTTATATGAATATACACTATGGCAAAATAATAATAATACTTATATAAAAAAGGTAAAATAATAATGTATATATGAATTAATAAGTAAAAATAGTAGTAAGTATAATACTAGATATGATACACATTTTATTTTAACTTGAGAATATGTAAAAAGTAATGGATAAAGTTTATAAATAAGAAAACCATATTTAAACTAAAATAGTTTTTATACATAATAAATATATGGAGGATAACCCACCCAATACAATAAAAGGAAAATATACATATATACATATAGCCTTTATAAAACCAAATTAATGAAAATCATACCCAAATATACAAAATAGGTATTCAATAGTAAGTTATTACTAGTCATATACTTTGAAAATAATTTTAATAATCCTATCACATATTTATACATATACCTATACAAGAATAAATGTAAAAAAGATGAGAAAAACGTTGGGAAAATGGATTTTTTAAGTTCCAGCAGCTTTACCGACGGAAAATCCGTCGGTAACCCGCTTTTAGTGACAGAAAACGGCAATTTACAGAAATAGTCCAACAGTTTCCAGATTTTATCAAAAACATTAGATCTACTCTATTTTGTCATTTTAGCCTCCAAACTACCCCAAATCGGGTCATGGTTTGTAACGGAGGATTCTAAAACGACGTTTTATTGAAAATAACGGTTCAAAACATTTATAAAACAACGGATCTACGACGTTTGGATCCCGAACTACCCTTGAATCGGGTCACGGTTCGTATTGGGATCCAAAACGAAGTTTTTATTTCAAAACTAAAACCAAATACTTGTTCAAATGCAAAACAAAAAATTAACTTAACAAATCTAAACAATAAAAGTGTAAAAAACAAATAAATAAATAGATTCAAACAATAAAAAGAGATGAATAAATAAACGGGTCTAGTTCCTCGGATTATTACCTCTCAATCGGTAATAGGAATGCCAAATCAAGTCGATTGATAGTGTTTTGAGTCGGATTTTTTTGTGTTTTTGCTTTGTTCGGGTCTCGGAGAATTTTTCCAGGGGTTCGAGTTTTTTTCCCCTTTTGTGCATTGAGCTCCATCCTATTTATAGGCATGGAGGTCCCAACAATTAGTTTATCCTTGGCTCCAAGTAAACTTGGAGCCAAAGATTAGCCAAATTAGCCTAGAAAACTTACTCCCCTTTTCCTTTTTATTTTTGTTTTACTTTATTTATTTTTATATTATTTATTTTTAATAAAATAAAAAACAAAATAAAAAACAAAAAAAATAAAATAAAAAAAAAGGAATGCAAAGCACTTGGCTTTGGCCAAGTGCAGCGAAATTGCACTTGGCCAAAGCCAAGTGCCATTGGGCTGGGCCTAGGCGGCCCAGCCCCTGTCACGGGCCATCTAACGGCCCGTGACGAACACAGCGGTCCTCGGAACCACGTTTGTATATAAAAATATTTAAAAAAACTCTAAAATTAACCAAAATCTAAAAATGATTTTATCAAAAATGATTTTTGTCAAAATCGATTTTATAAAATTAGCTTTTACAAAACTATTTTTTTTATTGTTCGAATACTAAAACAAAACCCTTATTGATCCAAGATTTTATTAATAAGAAAATGACATGAAATACCCGAACTTGGCAAAATGATTTAAGATTTCATTCGCAGAACCGATTCGCCCGTCGCTCGATTTAATTTCTGAATTCAATCAAGCCGGCCTCCACGGTTCCTTCGAACAATGTTTCTATTTATTATTTTTTATCGACTCATCATTTATTTTAATCGACTGATTCGGATCCCTTTTTATAATTTTTCTTCATCGGTCCTCCGACCCCGGTGTCTACAACTATCATGAAATCATTCCCTCACACGAGGTTCATAACTCTTCTTGATCCTAAGGTCTTTGGTTGTACAGCCTTCGTTCATCTTCCTTCTCAAAATCGTAGTAAGTTAGATCCCAAATCTATCAAGTGCATTTTTATTGGCTATTCCTCGCATAAAAAAGGTTATAAATGTTATTCTCCTATCACTCGGAAAATATATAATTCTATGGATGTCACATTTTTTGAGAATCAGGCTTACTATAAAAATGAGATTCAGGGGGAGAATACTAGTGAATCTCATATTTGGGATACTGCTCCAAGTATCAACACTCCATTTATTGGCATTTATCATGAGGGTCCCTCCACCTCTCAAGTTACAGAAAATCAAGGTTTATCTAGTCCTCAGTCTAATCCCTTAGATTCCCAATCCTTAGGTCCATCTTTGACAAGTCCATCTATGATCCTTGCCCCTCATCAAGAACCAGAAAACAGAGAAACTCTTGTCTATACAAGAAAGAAAAAATCTGGTAACGATATAGAGCACATAACACATCCAGAGGACCGTCATGAATCGGAACCAAATTCTCTTTCAGAGGCTCATTCAGGTTTAAGTAATTCTGACCTTGATAATATTGCTCAAATAAATGATGATTCAGATCTGCCTATTGCATTGAGAAAGGGAGTTCGTAAATGTACGGAACATCCTATTGGCAATTTTGTTTCCTATAAAATATTATCACCATCCTATCATGCTTTTGTCTCCACCATTGATAATATACAGATTCCTCACACTATTCAAGAGGCACTAAGTGATTCACACTGGAAAGAAGCGGTTCAAAATGAGATTGATGCTTTGCTAAAAAACAACACATGGACAATCACAAATCTACCACCTGGAAAAAGATTAGTGGGTTGCAAGTGGGTCTTTACAGTCAAATACAAAGCGGATGGCAGTATTGAGAGGTTTAAAGCTCGCCTTGTTGCTAAAGGATTCACTCAGTCCTACGGAATTGATTATCAAGAAACATTTGCTCCTGTTGCAAAGCTCAACACTATTCGTGTATTACTATCTCTTGCTGCAAATAAAGACTGGTCCCTACACCAATTTGATGTGAAGAATGCCTTCCTGAATGGTGACCTTGAAGAAGAAGTTTATATGGACATTCCGCCAGGTTTCGAGAACTCTTCAAACCAGGGAAAAGTTTGCAAACTCAAGAAATCTTTGTATGGCCTTAAACAATCTCCACGGGCATGGTTTAGTAGATTCACTAAATCAATCACTCAAAATGGGTACACTCAATGTCAAGCAGATCACACTTTGTTTGTGAAATTTTCATCTGATAAAAGGATAGCTATCCTAATTGTTTATGTAGATGACATAATAATGACATGTGATTATAAGGAAGAGATTGAAAGATTGAAAGACTTCCTATCTAAGGAATTCGAGATTAAAGATCTTGGAAGTCTTATATACTTTCTTGGCATGGAATTTGCTTGATCAAAGCATGGCATCTTTGTTTCTCAACGTAAGTATGTCCTAGACTTACTAAAGGAAATAGGAATGCTTGGATGCAAACCAGTCTCAACTCCAATGGACTCCAATAAGAAAATTGGGTTAGAAATAAATACAACACCGGTGGACAAAGGAAGATATCAAAGATTAGTTGGTCGCTTGATCTATCTATCTCATACCAGACCTGATATTGGTTTCTCGGTTAGTGTCGTCAGTCAATACATGAACAATCCTACCGAAGAACACATGGAAGCAGTTACTAGAATCTTAAGGTACCTCAAGATGAATCCTGGCAAAGGTCTTCTATTCAAGAAAAATGATTGCAGAGATGTCAAAGTCTACACTGATGCAGACTGGGCAGGAGATAAGAAAGTTAGGAGGAGTACTACAGGATATTGCTCTTACGTTTGGGGTAATCTAGTGACATGGAGAAGTAAGAAACAATCAGTAGTTTCTAGAAGTTCAGCTGAAGCAGAATTTAGAGCTCTAGCTCTTGGTATTTGTGAAGGGATTTGGCTAAAAAGATTATGGAGTGAACTGAATCTCTTTGCAGGAGAACCTATAAAAATGCTTTGTGATAATCAAGCTGCCATCAGTATCGCTAAAAATCCAGTTCAACACGACACAGCAAAACACATTGAGATAGATCGACACTTCATCACTGAGAAGATTGAAAATTCCACAATTCAGACTATCTATACTCCATCAAAACTGCAAACTGCCGACATTCTTACCAAAGCTCTTCCCAGGACTATTTTTGATGAACTAGTGTGCAAACTGGGAATGTATGATATACATAACCCAGCTTGAGGGGGGAGTGTAGATTTATGTAAATATCTTTTAGTTATTTGGTATTTATCCCTTAAGGATACTAACTAATTAGAGATTATCTTATTTTGTATATTGCTGATTGTTAGGAAATTAGTTCCTGATTTTTAGGAGATTAGTTAACCTAGGTTATCTGTACATTTGTAATCTGCCTATAAATAGGTTATTCTTTTGATGAATAAACATACGATTATTCACAAAACCACAAATTCAATAAAATCACCTCATCTATATGAACACCCAAATTCCAGACATTCATAATCAATATATAATTGTCAAAAGACCAAGGACCTCCAGCAATCACCCTATCTCTATCCATCGGATGAAAAAATTCAAAAGAATAAAGGTTAGAGCTTACCTCTAGAATTTCCACCCCTCTAACCGGTCTCCACAGAACCGCCAGCCTGTTTCTCATGCTCAGAAAGTTGAGCGGTCTGTCCGCCACAAACCGTCCCAAGAAACGGAGCCCCGCATCAGTCACCACTTCTGGAGCGGACGGTTTGAGCAAGTCAAGGAGCCCCCCTTCATCTCCTTCAATTCCGAGTCTCTCTAATTCCCCTTCCATTTCCGATAACTCAACGAACCAGCCCTGTCCCAATTGAAACACAGTGCAAAAGCCCCAAAAGATTGTTAAACCAGGAACCGCAAATCGCCTCCTCAACCCCACGGTCACAGAGCCTCAATCTTTTGATTTACGGCCGCCGCACCTAGCTCGCAAGAGAATGGCCCCCTCACCTCCGCCACGCTCTCCCTGCGTTTCCTTCTTTCTCACACAGCGGCAAGAACCAACAGCTTCGATTTAGGTTAATCATAGATGCCAACCAAATCGCACCAGAACAGACGAAACGAAACCACAAAACTCACAAACAATTGAGACTACCTTCACCGGCGACGGAAAGGACACTCTCACCGGCAACGACTCACGGCGACGGCACTGCCAGGGTAGCACAGGCGTCGGCGGTCACTCGGAGAGCGTTTCGAGAGAGACGGTTTTTAATACTTATTGTTAATGAAGTTATTATTTATTTATATACTAATTATCTAAATAATTATATTTATAATATTTAACTTAATTAAGAGACCTAATGAAATATAATTATTGTCAAATAAATTGGATATTTTCAAGTAATTAATAATTAATATTAATTAATTAAAATTGAACTTTAATAATTAAATGTTAATTACAGATTTTAACCAATCTTAAATATAGTAAACAATTATATATATATATATATATATATATATATATATATTGTTTATATTTATTAAAAAATTAATAAAATGAGACCCGCACCTAATATTTTAATATATGAAATTCTTTGGGCCGGATGTCATTAAAATATACTAATGAATTGTAAGCACATTATCATTAAATTAAAGATTACTCGTGAGATTTTTGTGAGAATTTCGATATTAACCTTAATTATTAGAGACTCAAATAAAGTCTTCGCAAGCTAGTTTTGTAAGAATTTTTTTTTTATGTTCAAGTGTAATGAGTAGCTTTTCTTTGTATCAAATCTAGTTGCCAGGTATTTGGTAACCGTTCATCATGGGTTCACATCATTCCTCCTTACTGACAACCATTTTTTCCATTCTCTCGTCGTATTCCAATAAGATTCAAACCCAGTTTCCTATTAGTTTTATACTTGTATTTCTTTCATTTCTTTGATTTTTCTATACCGCTGACCATAACATAAAGGAATATCTATATACCACAAGTAGTAACTATAAAGTCCTCAACAATACAATCTGGCCTAAAACCACCCCAACTTTGAAACTTCTTAAGTGTTGGCTACATCCTTGTCCCATCCCCCATAACAAGCATTAGGAGTTTGACCGGTGGTTCCTTAGGACATAGTAGTTTTTGAGGATGTGCCAACTATAAGAGATAAGGCAGCTCCATGAGCAGCGACGGATTTCTACGATGTTCCTCGTCCATATCGTGCATACGAAAAATATGGTGGAAAATGAGGATAATATCTAGGTGGAAAGTTACCTGTATAGGTGGACCCATCGGATGCCTGCTAAAGGGAGGGTACATATAAGGATTCATGTACGCCCCCTATGATCATATATTGCTGGACAACATGCCATGTGCTTACAATAGTGGTCTCAGACGCCATTAGAGCTAAAGCATTCAATTGTCCTCTCTTCTCTAAATTAGAGTGAGTAACCATACATCCTCCATTCATAGTAGTGCTCACACTCTCTTTTGATACTCCCATAGTAGTGCCTGGAAATAAATTTCTAGGGTTCAACCTGATTCCCAGTGCAGCACCCTTAACTGGGGTTTGGAATGCGCTACTCACTTGAACATCAACCATTATGCTTTGTAGAAACATGGAAAATTTCGTTGATCTTCCTCATTCTTGATGTCTTCGATGATCACCACCTCTCCATCTTTACCAGAACCGCTACTGACAATTGTCGTCTCTGGATTTTTCGAAGTCATGATGATCTCTCAGTTCCATGCTCACAGCACGAATGATATTTTGTGGAGATTTTTGGTGGTCAGATCTCTGAATCTGTTTGCATGCTGATTGCTTCCTGCAAAACAAAAGAGGCACACGTTTTTCAACAGGGAACTCTCTAATGCCTAAATCAGTAGCTTTCTTAGAGAAGAGAAAGTAAGATAGGCGAGAGTTTCTAAAACGAACTCTAAGACTTCCTAAGTCTTACCATCTATAGTCCCGCATAGTCCTAATTAAAGTAGGACTTCACCTCCTATTTAGGAACTAATGTCACAATAGCAAGCTATCCATCACTTTTTAGGAACATCCACATTGGACTTCTAACACTCTGTGTCTTATGCTTGGTGTCTTCAACGCAAGATTCAAAATCCCAAGCTTCTAGATCTAGATCATTTGTTCCAGGCTCTTTATATATTATGCCCAAGACTCTAGTTCAATTAGATAAAACTGTAGAGATTAGTACTCTTACATTTTTTCCAAACACTGGAGTATACCATTAATGAACTATCAAAATATTTCTTCAAAGAATCAAGCATATTTGAACAGTGATCCGGTTTGAACCAGTAAAACATAAGAGACTAGTCATCCAATAAGAGATATTTCGATAAATAAATAAGTGATCAACTGTTTTAAGAGGATAAAGTGATTGTTATTTGTGTTAAGATAAGAGCATCTCCAACCGTTTCTTAGTTTGACTCCTAAGTTAAAATTTGAGGAAAAGTTAAAAATCAGCTCCAACAGTCGTTTAGTGCCTTCTTATTTTATTTTTTATTAATAATTTATTATTGAAGGTCTCTTTCCTCTTACTATTAGTAAATATAATAATAATTCATAATTTTAATGATAAAGTAATAAATAAGGAGTGAATATAAAGAATATTATTAGAGATGATGTGTTAATCTACTCTGCTGGATGTAAGAGAATACATATTAAGGTACAAGGCCTATACATAGGCTTGGAATAGTCCTAATTGAATTGGTATAAGACACTTGTTGCATCTCAATCCCAATTGCAGGATGTGATCTCTAATGCCATATCACCGTAATTTCAAACTCACTTTCAAATACATTTCATCCATACTTTTAATTTGTAAAACTCAATTAATATTTTAATATATAATATTAATTATTAACACAATTGTATACATACTCATAGCATTTTAATTTTTAAAATTCTCTTATCTAGTGGTAAGAAGTGCATTGCGGTAATTCTGGGCATCATTCTTTCTAGCTGAGCTAGACCCTTGAATAATGCTTGTTTTTCATTTCACACAAAGCTTCAGCTACCAAAATGTTATTTTATATGCATATCATTTCCTCAAATTATCATTGAATTCATTCATCATAATCATAATCATGCCTAAGCATACCTTTCTAATACTTCTGCTTCCTCTTTCTGCTTTCATTCTTGCCCAATCTCAAACACTCAGTTTCACTGCTCAACTTATTCACACAGATTCCCCAGCTTCCCCTTTCTTCAATGCTTCACAAACTACACTCCACCGATTGACTAACGCCCTGCAACGCTCTTCCGACCGCGTCAACAGGGTCAAAAATCTCCTCTCAAATGCTGTCAAAGCATTCCAATCTCCATTAGTGTACTACAATGGTGATTATCTCATGAGAGTAACAATAGGAACAACTGAAATACTGCTGAATGTAGCCTTAGGTAGTGATATAACATGGGTTCCATGCCTCAATGGAGCCTGCTCCCAAAGTTGCAACGGCAGAATCTTTGATCCAACTCAATCCTCTACGTTTAAGACACTAGCCTGTGATGCATTTCGCTGCCAGATGACAACTGGTGCCTCCTGCAGTTTTCCTGATTGTGTTTTCTCCTGCAGTTCTGGTTCTCAAGGTGACACTACCTGCCCTTCTGGTGTCCTTTCTACAGACATATTTACCTTGACTACTTCCTCTGATCAGAATCAGCAACCCATTCGGCTTCCAGACACCGCTTTCGTCTGCGGTAATGGGGTAGGATATGAGTATCCTGGAGTTGGGAGCGTTGGCCTTGGACACGGATCACTCTCCCTGCTTTCCAGAATTTATCATCTTATTGATGGCAAGTTTTCATATTGTCTGGTGCCATACACTTCTGATCAGCCTAGCAGGATGAATTTCGGTCTCAAAGGCGTCGTTTCGGGCGGTGGAGTTGTTTCGTTGCCATTAAAACCTGTGGCAAGCCGCTACATCCTTCAACTAAATGGAGTTGAAGTAGGAGGAGGCGTGAAGCTAGAATATGATTACACGTTTCCTTTTCAATCTTCGACTTCGTTGTTTATTGATCCAGGGATTATGTTCACACACTTGCCAGATTCCATGTATTCTCAATTAGAACAACAGGTTAGAACTGCAGTTAGGATGGAACCTGTTCAATCAGATAATACTCAAAGATTGAGTCTTTGCTACCGGTATACTCCTGATTTCAATCCTCCCCTAATTACAATGCAATTCGTGAATGGAATTGTGGAATTAGGCACTGGGAATTCTTTTATAAGAACATCTGAAGACACCATTTGCCTTGCTTTTGCACCTTCTTCTGGGGGCGAAGCAGTGTATGGAAGCTGGCAACAGATGAACTTCTTAGTAGGTTATGATCTCGAAAATGGCTCCATATCTTTCAAAGGAACTGACTGTACACAATACCAATAATCCAATCAATTTTTCTTTTATGGAAAGTATGTCATATAGTGCTAAATTTTCAAAGTGTTGTCAGCAAGCAGATACGTTTTTCTTCAATTCAATGAAAAGTAAATCAAACTAAATCTGCAACATTAAATTTATATGCCAAAAACGGAAGTTAACAGCAAATATTGCATAAAAGGCAGATTTATATCCATAAATTCAAATCCCATTTGTGGCCATTATTTCTTAGTTATTTCACCTTTCTCTATATACATGAAAACCACCTTCAGTATGTTTTTCTGGAGGGACTAAACATGGCTGCTGCTATGCTATTCTATCATGATCTTTCTACTACTATGATAGCTTTCTTTGCTTTCTTGTTTCTCACTTCAGAAGCTTCACATACTGGTTTCCATGTGGATCTAATCCACAGGGATTCACCAAATTCCCCTTTTTTTAACCCCTCAGAAACTCACTCCGAGCGTTTGATCAATGCTTTACAACGGTCTGTTAGTCGTATCAATCATCATTTTAAGCCAAGTTTATCATATTCCCCAAATACACCACAAACTAAAATTGTTTCCAACCAAGGGGAGTATCTAATGGAAATTTCAATTGGTACACCACCTGTTAGAGTCCTTGGCATTGCAGATACAGGCAGCGATCTTATATGGACACAGTGCAAGCCTTGTAATGAATGTTATGCACAAAACGACCCTCTTTTCGACCCTAAAGCTTCTTCAACCTACCAAGAAATTGCTTGTAACACAGAACTATGCCAATCTCTAGGTAAAAGAATCTGTCAGAAATCCAAGAAACAAGACATTTGCCACTACTCAGCATTTTATGGAGATAAATCTTTCTCTCATGGAATTCTTGCCTTCGAAACAGTTACCTTAGGTTCCACTAGTGGCAGGCCTATTTATTTCCCTCGCACTGCTTTTGGCTGCGGATATAACAACAATGGCACCTTTGACAGGGAAGGATCAGGAATTATAGGCCTTGGACGAGGGGCGAGTTCATTTATTACAAGAATGTATTCTTCCATTGGTGGTAAATTTTCTCATTGCTTAGTCCCCATTCTATCCAAGCCCGGAGAGACAAGCAAAATGAATTTTGGTAGCAAAGCTGTGATTTCAGGGCCTGGTGTAGTTTCTACCCCTTTGATTCAAAGAGATGAAGCTAATATCTTTTATTTCCTGACACTTGAAGCAATCAGTGTAGGAGATAAAAGATTGGAATATAATGATGCCAATAATTCATCTCCAAATCTCAGCTCTAGAGAAGGCAACATGATCATAGATTCAGGCACTACATTAACATTTCTGCCACAAGGTTTCTATGTCCGTGTGGAATCAGCAGTAATTGAGGCTATTAAGGGCCTGGAACGTGTTCATGATCCTCAACTTCTACCTCTATGCTATAAGACTAAATTGGACAATTTGGGAGCTCCGGTTATCACTATGCACTTCACTAATGCAGATGTGAAGTTGTATGACATCAACAGTTTTGTTAGAGTATCAGAGGATGTTGTATGCTTTTCATTTTCCTATACCTCTGATTTCCAGTATTCCATCTATGGGAATTTGGCGCAGATGAACTTCTTAGTTGGGTATGATTTGGAAGGGAAGACTGTTTCATTTAAAAAGGCTGATTGTACCAAAAGATAGTGTTGTTGTTGTTGTCGTAAGAACAAATTGTTAGCAAAATCAAATAAATGAAAAGATATACTGAAGCAGAGTACAATTATAATTAAAAGATTCTTTATTTTGATTCATTATATTGTTCAAGACATCCAAGATTTATTTGTATTTATTAAGATAGTGTTGTTATTGTAAGAACGAATTGTTTAAAAACCAAATAAATGAAAAAAATATACTGAAGCACAGAGCAAGTATAATTTGGGTACTACGCAAATGGAATGTGTTGAAATAATAAACTTATAATTAACAGACTTTTTATTTTGATTCATTATATTGTCCAAGAGTCATGTTGTTTCATCCCAGATGTATTTATATTTAGGCTTAAGGTGTTATTGAGCCACTGACCTATTGTTCGGTCACATTTGACCTTTGAACTATTCCAATTTGTGAAATTTCACCCAATTTAGACGGAGACTTGACAAAACCGTTATCACCCCTCATATGTAATAATATTTTGATATATGAGCTTGACATATCACACACGTCTTGAAGTTCATTTGCCACATAAAATCTCTTATTTGAAAATAATTAATTAGATTAAAAAAACAAATAAAAACAAATCTCTAAACTAAAATTTATCAAATTTAAGTGTCAAAATATCGTCACGTGCTAATAGATAACAATTATGTTAAGTCTATATTTAAATTGGGTGAAATTGCAACAATTGGGATAGCTCATGGGCCAAATGTGACCAAATAATAGGTCAGAGGCTAAATAATAATGTTTTGGATAGATCGATGGCCAAATAATAGTTTAAGCCTTTGTATTTATTAAGAGTCGTGTCGTTTTTGAAGAGTCATCTACATCAATAGTCATATCTCTAGTCTATAAATACCTATTAATACAAACAGTAGACTAAGAGATTTTTCTTCCAGCAGTTATACTCTTCGTCTTTATCTCTGAAACTTTATTTTTTGATCAAACAAAATAATCAAAACATAAATTGTTTACAAAATAAAACTGGGAATCCTAGCTAGATGAGAGTTAGTTAATACTAAGGGTGGGCAAAAAAATCGGTCAAACCGAAAACCGAACCGAAAACCGATAATCCGAACCGAAAAAAGCGGTTAATTGAACTGGTGGTTTTCTTAATGGTTAAAAAAATAGATAGGTACCGGTTTCGGTTTCGGTTTAGGGTTAGAGTGTTCAAAAACCGCGGTTAACGGTTAACCGAACCATTTAATAAATATAAATTTTAAAAAAAAATATATAGGCCACTTGACGACAAAGGCAAGACAAATATAAATATAAATACATAGATTATAATATAGATTAATATAAATATATAACATAGATTATACTGCTTTATGTTGTAATAAGTACTTTGACGAAATATTATTTACATTTCTTTATGTTTTAAATGTAAACTTGATGGATTGTTTTTTAGTTCGGTATTTATGTTTGAATTCTAAACTTTTATATGAATTCGTTTCGTTTGAATTTTTGAAATTATGTGTATTTTAATATTGTTTAAAAATTTAGGTTTGGGTAAAAATTTAACCGTTGATTTTTGGTTAACTAGTGAGAATTGGTTAAAAACCGTTAACCAAAAAACCTAACTGAAATTAATGGTTAACCGGTTGATGGTTAACCGATTGATATGGACCGGTTTCGGTTTGGATGGTTAAAAAATCATTGATAACGGTTCGGTTAATTTTTTTTACCTAATGGACCGGTTAACCGAACCGTGCCCACCCCTAGTTAATACCATCATTTTGCGTATGATAGTAGCGTAGAAACCCACAAAAAACCATCAATTTCCCTCAAGGAAGAATTCCAAATATGCCGAAACAAATGACCCGTTAGCACAAAACCTAGGTCCTCACAGACTTTAACCAAACCCACGAGGTCCAGCCAGCCGTTTGGAGACAATTGGACATGACATATCTCAAGCTCATTCAGACGTTCAGAACACTAGCAAAAAATGGAAACTGAGCCCCAAAAATTTCATAAAAACCTAAATGACCCTCTAGTGGATTCGTTATCACTTGCTCAAGGGTTGGAACCCTAACTTCTAAATGTGGAAACTCTAGGTACTGGGACTAGGGGTATGCACCTGTTTGGTTTAAACCGCATACCAAACTGAATCGATCCTATCGAATTCGGGTTTTCGGTTTGATTTTTTTACACTTCGGTTCGACATCAGTTTTATTTTTAAGTATATTTCGGTATTCAGTTCGATTCGGTTCGGTTTAATAAAAATATAAAAAAATCGAACCGCACTGCATTACACATATTATACATTATTATATACATATACACATATATTTGATTATACAAGTTTGATTTCTTTTATTGTTATTAAGATAATAAGCTATTATAAAAAGTATTTCAATTTTGTTGTTGTTGAGGTAAGTTTAATTAGAAAATATATGATTTTTATTTTTTATTTTATTTATTTTATCTTTTTTTTAACTAAATTTGGTTTAAAACCAAACCAAATATTTCAGTTCAGTATCATTTCGATTTTACATGTTATTCGGTTCGATATCAGTGTTAATTATTTTGATAATTTCGGTATTCAGATTTTTTCGGTTCGATTCGATTCACACTCCTAACTGGGACACTAACATAGCCAGTGCAAGGTCATCAAAGGAGGAAGAATGTTCATGGTTCCTCAAATGAGGAATTCTAGGTTTCTTAACCTTATTAGCCTCTTCGTTTTTCTTCCCTCAATGTTTGCTCTTCTTAACTACCTGAGGTCTTTTCCCTTTACCACTAGATGAACTCGCTCGAACCATTATTCAGAAACAAGAAGATCAAAGGGTTGGAAATTCTAGAAAACGGGCGAAAATAAAGAAGGTGGAAAGCTGAAGAAAGAATAAAAGCGTATGAAAAAGAAAACGAAAAGACTCAAAGGAAAAGGAATATTTTCTCATCATTGAAAGAGGCGTTCTCATAAATGAGCCGTAAATGCGAGATTTTAGACCCAGTCCCATCCAAACAAGTCAGTATACATAAAAGCATAAGATAGGTGGCATTATGCCAACTTCAAACACGCGAGTTAGGGGAAAAAATTACGATAAAGTCCTCACGTGAAGCAACTTTTACCAAATCAATCTTGAAAGATGTCTAAAATACCAAAGGGGGGGGGGACATCTGACAGCATGTAAAATGACATAATATGGATGATGTCATTTTCACCATCTTTAGAGTTAAAAGACACGTGCGAGATTTAGCGATCCAAATACAACAATAGCGGCCCAAACATGACTATAGAGGCCCAAATGCAATAAGCGAAGCTATGGCCTCCCATGGCAAGTAAACCTTCTGGAATCCTATGAGATAAAGAATTCCTCCCAGGATTCGGAATCCTTAAGGAATACAGAATCCTAAACTCACAAGGATTCCTAAAGAGGTGACAACGTTAACCTAAAAAACCCTATAAATAGACAAGTATGGACACAAGGAATGATACGTTAACTACTATCTCTAAACTAGTTCATACCCTTCAATTCGGTCTTAAGCACAAATTGACTTAGGCATCAGAGCGGGTTCACTAGACTATGGTCCCATCCGACCTACGATACTATTTTGTAGGTTTGCAACGACGTCGGATTACTAAGACGCTTTGAACACGTAAGCAAAATCAGATAACCAGTTACCAATAACCTAATTAGATTTAAATAACAATCCTATTATTATTTAAACTCGAATTACTTAGTTTTATTAAATGAGACAATATCTAATATTATTCTACCAATTTAATTAGGACTAATTAAACAAATAAAACACTTAAATACTTAATTAAGGGGGTGACACATATAGTATGGATGGGGGAGGGGGAGCGGGAGGGATTCATCTTTTAATGGAATAAAACCAATAATTTCATCTCTAAACCATATGTTAAATCAAATCTTAATTTGATTAATATAATACTAACTAACTAACTATATATATAAATAAATAAATTGAATTCATATTTTAACCATTAAAACGTACTTCTATATTCAAACAATGTTGCCTCTGTTTATTTGTGGATTGAGTTTGGTTGAACTTGATTTCAATCCCATGTTCATCTGGTCCACATACACTGATTCTCATATGCTTAAATAGATATAACAATTATATGTATCTTAAGTTATCCCGATTAGCCTACTTCTAAATAGTCATTTTTTAAGCGTGCAATCTTGTAGGTCCATTTAATATTGACAGTTTGGTCGAAACTGAGTTTTGTCTTACAACTCATAGTTGCACTCTAGCAAGCCATTATTGTTGGGGTTTAGTGTCTTATAGAGAATTGTTCCAGGATATAAACCTAATGCAAATGAATTGTTCTTTATGTCATTTGTTTTAATAAGATATGGTTTCATAACTGTATAAAGACAACCTCTTTTAAAGAACTAAATAAGTCTAATAAAAGGAAATCCCTAAGTTTATTTAAAGTGATTATAAAGTGTTCATACAAGCATGAAGTGAGACGAAACATTATAATAAACTAATAAACTTAAAACCACCCCAAGTCAAGTGATATGTTTTGAATAGGGATTGACATAACACTGTTGAGACTTGCATGTAACAATGTTTTCTGTCGAGACAGAGAGCTGATCTCACAAACTTCAGATATGCAGATATCTGGACAGTTACATGGATCCAATGAAAGGGGTTCATTAGGATTGGGGGCCTGACTTGAGATAACAGGATGGATAGATTTATCCTTGTCACCTGTTCATCTCATTGGTATTAATAGGTATAAGTAATCCTAAGACTCAAAGGAATGTTAATTAGTGATTCTGGATTATGGAATGTGATGCTTTGATCCTGTTGTAACACAATCCATAACAAGGATGACTCTGGGGTGTGTACGGCAGACGTTGTGTATCACAGGAAGTAATTGCAGGATAGTTAACATTGGATTGCACATTTGTCACTCTTGATAAATGGGAGATACGTCCAAGGATCGCTTGTGGAAGACTTAACTCTAAATCCTTGCAAGGTGATAGCTTAAGACTTGAAATGCAGATTTCACTTAACCTATCTAATTGGAGTTAACTCGGCCTGTACAAGTAAAACGAACGTCTCGCTATATATGACTTGACATTATCCATAGTCATAAGATTCTGTTCAAGGATGTAGTTGATGAAGGATCAAATTGTACTGTAACTAATATGGAAAGGTCAACGACAGAATCAACCTGTCTTCTTATAGCTCTGGGGGAATGTTTCAGATCTGCCAATCATAGTTCGCGTACTCATTCCGTTATACAAAGATTGAATATAATTTTGAGAAATTAATTTAATAGTTGTATACGGCTAGAAGCAATAAGAACCTAATGGGTCACACATAAGACTTGGAACCCAAAAGAGAAACAGATGTTAATTAATTGACGGAAGGCCAACTGAGTCCACTAAGGCCCAGTGACAAAGGGGAGGGGGGGGGCGATTTTATGTGCTATGTCACATAAAGAAATTAATTTAATTTAAACAATTATAATTAGATCATGATTATGGATTAAATTAATTATAGGATAAATAAGTTAGGAGGTTTATTCAGACTAAATTGCTTCTAATTATTATTCTATTAATAAGTTATTATTGTCTTTATATTTAGATATAATTATAGATAATAACAATAAGAGTTTTATTCCGAATTAAATTCTTATTCAGTAACCTAATTCTATCTAACTAGGGTTTAGATGGAAGAGGCTATATAAACCCCCCTTAGTGGTAAATTTCGGCCACCCCTGCTTATCCTGGAGAGAGAGAATTTCGACCCCTACTGTAGTGGATCGTCTTTCACCGCTTGCTTCCGAATCAATTGATTTCATCTGTTTCCCTTTACTCTTTGATCTTGTGTTGATTAATTAGAGGCAATCTATTTTGATTGCTATTATACGGTTGAGTTCTAACTTCGTTTGAATTGTGTTTTTGTTTTGTGCTCGTGAACTCGGAATAAGAGTTGAGGGCACTACGCTTGCAACAGTAGATAGTTCATCAAAAGGTTCTATCCCTCTTTATATGAAATAATGATTAACCGATCTTGGTTAAAGGAAATAGGTTAAAAATTTTATATTTCCGCTGCCAAACATTTGCCTATTTCCCTTCAATTATGACTACCAACTTAGATAATTATCTCATGTATCAACACTAAGAACCTAATTGTAATGTCAAAGTGATCATTTGCTCTGCGATATCAAGTCAAGCATGAGAAACAATAATGTCACCCTCATATGATGCTTATATATTCATTAATATCCTAGTGAACTGACCAGTTCGAATAAGCAATATCTAATTGCTTCATTCGAGTATAGTCACACGCTTTTCAACTTCACTAATCAAGTGGCCAGTGATATATGCTGCCTCGTAAGAGAGTGACAATCCCCACACTTCACTCATGTTCCCTTAGCATAAGTTAGAATATACATGGCTAACCCATAGCTGACACCAATCTACTGGCCTATTAGGTGATAACAAAAGTATGTTGTGTCTCACCTAGGTCCTATAGTGACGTTTGGTCTAAGGACTCATCTATGAACATTACATGAGAACCACCTATGATATTAATACCATATGGTGTTCTCATATCAGATCATCCAACACTCACTATTTCATAAGCCACATGCCATTGGCCTAACATCCAATATTTGTAACTGATGAAACATCATTACAACCAAGGCACATACTAGTCTTTTGTTTGTTATCATTCCCATGATAACAACAGACTAGTGATATCTAGATTAATATCTTATTGCCTCAAGATTTGTTCGAGTCATGAACTCATCAAACGTGAGCAGATCACTAATCGACGATACCCTGTTAAGTTAGTTCACATAAGTAAATTAATAGAACAGATTATTGCCTTACAATTAAGGGTATTGCCTAATACCTTGGGACTAGGGCATACTCCAACAACAATCACCTTGCAACTGGAACCTCCAAAACACAAAGACAACACGAGAACTAAAGACCCACCACCTTAGATAGACTCGCACCTAGTGTCTCGCTACGACCAGGTGATTGGGGGGGGGGACTTCTTATTGAGCATTTGGGCCTCAAGCCCACTGATACCGTACCAAAATGGGCTTCCTAAGCATAAATAGACCTATAAGCATGCCAAAATGCCCTCCGCAATCGCCCTAGGACCTAACAGAGGATCCACAGTATGAGGTAATTAAGTCAGAGGCGGTAAGTTCTTTTTAATTCCCAACTCAAACCTATAAATAGAGGTGCCTCAACCCATAGTATGTGATCCATCTCTCTACTTTAAGTATGTTCTCTCTCTATCATTTGATTACTAAGAGCAACTCTAATGGTTGGAGGGTTGCACACCCTCCAACCATTCCACATCCCCATTTTCTAATAACTTTCATTTCAAAACACCCTTATAAAAAATACTCTATAGTGGTTAGCTACTTCATTACTATTTAATGGGTCCCACACACTATATAATATATATATTTTTAATATTAATTATTTTTTTATTTTATATTAATATTATAATTGATAATGAATAAGTATTTAATTTAATAAAAAAATATTTATTAATATTTATTATTAATGGAATAAATGTCAATAATTTAATTAATTTATTTAATTGAGTAGATGGATTATTTATTTGTCCAAATTTCAATTTGTTATGGCAAAAAATTGTAAAATGTGATAAATGTGCAAAACAATTTGGGTTTTTGTGAGAAAAGACTAAATATATGAGGAGTGAAGTATACATTTTATGTGATTTTTTTTTCATAATATTGATTTCAGCGATGCAAAGAAAGTGGTGGAGCCCACACTATTTGATGCTTTTTCCTTGATGTAAAATAGGCCAACGCGCCAGGTTGTGGGAGTGCTGTGCAATTTCTTTTATTCACCAATCAAAGCTGCGCGTGTTTCATTCTACTTTTCATCATGATGATAGTTTATTTTCTTTTAAAATTTGGCTGGAGAGTCGCCCAATTGGGCGACCTGCTTGCTTCTAGCGAGTCCATTTTTTTCTCTCTAATGGATAGAAGCTTCTTATAAATATCAAATTGGTCCTTATTTGGGACCATTAGAGTTGCTCTAACTTGACCATTAGAGTGTATTCTCTAGAGACTGCTCTCGATACAGGTAGGCTGCACACGAAGGTAAAATACTTTTCGATCCCAACATCTCATCATCTAATATGATAGAGAATGAAAAAATAATAAGCAAATAAAATTTAAATTCAAAATTTAATTTTAAATTAAAAAAGTTCGCATTGATATAGTCCGGATGTACTTTTTATTTAGACTTTGCCACTATTGCATCAAAAAAAATAGATGCAATGTTGTGGCATTTTTAACCTCCTACTAACTAAGATTGGTTTGACCAGTAAAAGTATCAATATATCTTAAATTACATATGTCGAGTATACGCATTAGAATTTCAGTTGGAAAAGAGCTACCTAACTATTGTTTGAACAATCTCAAACTGATATTAATCGATCTAAATTTATATTGATCATCCATTCCACATGCTTAAATTAACCCTCCAAAAAAAAAATAAGTTACACGTTATTTCCAATTTTCTTATTAACAATGTAATAACATGTAAGTTAATTCCCAAAACTGAATAAAATATCAACTATTTAACGAATGCTTATCAACCAATTTGCTAATTAAGAAATACTAATTACAGTAATCCATAAATGTAGCTAATTTTCCATCATTAAATTCCATCGGAAAACCTAATTTAAAATTAGTTTTATATCTCTTCTAAAAAAACTAAAAATGCTGTGAATTATAGACCCTTGTAGACTATATGTCTTTTTTATGAGAGGAAAAAAGGAAATTATGAACATAGTGTAAAATTAGTGATCGAAGAAGAATAATTATTTTATCCCAGGAAGGAAAAAATGTATCATCAGTTGATGAAGATTTTGAGCCAAAGAGAAAGAGAACCAAATATATATTATCAACCTCTTCTAGAAGGTGCTGATGACAACCAGAATGAAGAAAAACCTAGGAGACCTCGAAAAGGATATGTAGCTATTTATATCGGAGAAGAAGCCAAAAGATATGAAGTTCCTATTAAGTTTCTGTCCTGTCAATCTTTTCAGAAAATTATGTCTGAGAAGCAAGATCTTGATTCTCACAACCAGGGTCCTCTTAAACTTTTGTGTTCACCTAGAAGTTTTGATAATTTATTGACCACTGCTAAACGTTTTCGGTGAAGTGCATATATTGCTCCTAACGTAACAAATAGTAAAATTTCATTCTTTTTGTCTTTGTCAACCTCACAATCTTTATTTCCAGATGCTGATTGTACCCCAACATTTATTTTTGCTCCAATCCATATATCAAGACGATATTGTTTTGGTTTGGGTAGCGACAAATTATTATTATTATTATTTTTTTTTACTTCAAGCAGTCTATTGTATGGCTCTAAAACTGCTCCATATTAGAAATGTTGAAGATAAATTTTACAATTTGTTACCAATATAAAAACATTAAAAGCTAATTTTAAACTTATCCTTAACAAGGATTGAGCCATTTTTTTCTTATGATATGTTGCATTATTTTATTTAAATTTATACGGATTTGATCGAATTCTGAATATCAGAGTGAAAATGTTTACGGTGGATCGGTGTGCAATGGACCCAATTATAATGAAAAAACAGACCAGGACGTGGTAGAATTTCCCCATCAAAAGGTTGACTTGTTGTAGATATTAACCATTGTATGATCAACTCCATCTTTTATTGTTTACCTTTATAGTGAGTTGTATTATAGTTCTTCTATTTGTTGTATGTATACGTACCAACATAATTGATGTAATATGTAATATGTAATCTTTGATTTTTTTTTCTTTCTTTCAACATTAAGAAAAAAATAACGAGTACGAAAATAAGTAATTATGAAATTCAAGTTAAAATTTTGCTATTAACGACCAAAATCCAATTTTACAAAACTCTACAAAATATCCCGTGAGTGGTTTTTTTTTGGCACATAAGTGGGTAGGAGCCTGGAAACAAAAGAAACCAGAAAAATCTACAGATAGACGTTTCTACTCAGAGCAGAACCACATCGGTCTTTGAAAAAGATGTCAAGGAAGTATGCAGGAGGCGCATCACACTTGGATGACCCAAGAAGAAAGAACCTGCGAAATTCGCCATCCAGTCAGCAATGCAATTACCTTTTCTATAGGTATGAGCAAAGCCAATATCTCCAAGTCCTGGTCTCGCAGCTGTTGACATCCTTTAATGGGCCAAGCATGCGAATGAATTACTATATTCCTTCATGTCATGAAACTAAGAACCAAACGAGAATCCATATCCACTAACACCTTCTTATAACCTTTATCTGAGGCAAGTTGGAGACTATAGAATAAACCCCACAATTTTGCAAGGAAGGCATTGTCAACCCCAGTATTAGCAACAAAACCACCAATTCACATACCACTGGCATTCCACATCAGACCACCGGTAGAGGTCAAACAGGTCAAACCCAGGTTACCCTTTGAGGCTCCATTAGTGTTTAGTTGATGGGAAAACGGACTAACAACGGTAACAACAATAATGCGGAATTAACCTTCGTTATTAATCTTTTCCCGACCTGAATGAATCTATGAGGAAACTAATTAGTAGAGCAACAACCAAACACAAACAAAGCAACAATGATAGTAAAATGGTAGCCACACAAACACGAAGAACAAGCACAATTTTTACGTGGAAAACCCCCTCAATGCAAGGAGTAAAAACCACGGGGACCATAGTCCGCTTAAACCTTCCACTATATCAAATAATAATGGGCAATACACAAGTTCATCCCTAGATAACACTAGAGGCATACACAATCAACATACAATCTTGGAATTTTCCCTCAAGAAGTATGGAATCAATCACAATACAAAAGAAAGGAAGAACCTCAAAGAAGTCACAAATCTGTCTACAATCTGCCATTGGTACGAACTGGTCTTCCAAGTCATGAACGACGATCGCTCCGGTGAAAACAAGCGAACAGGTGTTAGGAAGCTCCTGTCCAAATTTCACGACGATCCAACGGTTCAATCTCCAGCTATGGGCAATTTCGTGTGGCTGGGCGGAATGGATTTTTACTTTCTCCTTTCTTTGTGGTGGCCGAAAATTAGGTTATCAAAACTCTCTTAAACTTACTCTTATATACTCCTAGGGTTAAAGCATGGTCCTAACCCTAATTGGGCTCCTCATGGGTCAGAAAAGCCCAACACATGTCTTCAACTAGTTTATTTAAGGGTAAATTCCAAAAAAAAAACCCCTTGTGGTTTGATGTTATTCCAAAAAAACCCTTGTGATTTGTTATTACAAAAAAAAGGACTATGGTTTGCGTCGTTACCCGAAAAACGGAAATTGGCTTAACACCGTTAAAGTGCTGACGTGGCACAGGGGTAAAATGGGAAAATCGATTTTTATTTTTTATTTTTTTCCTCTTCTCTCTCCTCCTTCATCTTCTTCCTTCTCCCTTCTTCTTATTCCTTCTTCTTCTTCTTCCTTCTCTCCTCCTCCTTCTTCCTTCTCTCCTCCTTCTTCTTCTTCCTTCTCCCTTCTTCTTCTTCCTTTTTCTTCTTCCTTCTTCTTCTTCTTTTTTCTATTCTTTTTTTAAAAAAAAATTCCCTTACTCGAAGAAATCTGGAATTTTCCCGAAATCTGGAATTCCAGAAATCTGGAAATTTCCGAAACTTAAAAAAAAAGAAGGAAGAAAAAGAGGGAAGAAGAAGAAGAAGAAGAAGAATGGAGGAGGGGAGAAGAAGGAAGAAGAAGAAGAAGAAGAAGAAGAAGAAGAAGAAGAAGAAGAAGAAGGAAGAGGAGAGAAGAAGAAAGAAGAAGAAGAAGAAGAAGAAGAAGGAAGAGGAGAGAAGAAGAAGAAGAAGAAGAAGAAGAAGAAGGAAGAGGAGAGAAGAAGAAAAAAGAAGAAGAAGAAGAAGAAGAAGGAAGAGGAGAGAAGAAGAAGAAGAAGAAGAAGAAGAGAGAAGAGGGAAAAAAATAAAAAAAATAAAAAAAAATTCCATTTTCCCGTTTTACCCCTGTGCCACGTCATCACTTTAACAGTGTTAAGCCAATTTCCGTTTTTCGAATAACGGCGCAAACCACAGTCCTTTTTTTGTAATTAAAAATCAAAAGGGTTTTTTTTGGAACAACATCAAACCACAGAGGTTTTTTTTGGAATTTACCCTTTATTTAATACAATAAGCTGGATTTAATTCCCATTTTATTTGATTATTTTGCAATTCACTAGATAGATGGAGTGAATATAAAGCTTTCCAAAACTAAATTATTGTACAATGCAATAACTTGTAAACTTTTGAATCTCCTCTCAAACTAGCAATGTAGGAAAAGATGCAACTTTCTCAACAAAACCATTCCAAATGGCTTAATTTGGACATGAATTTATCATTCATTATTTATATATTTTAAGCTTATAATATACAGATAGAAAGATTACATGGAGTAGAATTGTTATCGTCGTAATTTGTAGCTTTTTCATATTTAATTTAGGGTAAAGTTCAAATAAAACCCATGTGGTTTCACTAATTTTTAGATAAAGGACTGTGGTTTACTTTTTGTCAAAACGATGACTGAGGTTTTCAACTTTAACAAAATAAGGACTTTTTCGATTGATACTATTAAAATCACCCTTAACAACTTCAAAAATGACATATTTTAAGAACTACTAATATTCTAAGCAACTTTAATTCTTCAACTTTTTTATTTCGAGATTATTTAGACGATGTTTGGTAAAGAGAGAGAAAGTTAATGTTTAGAGAGAGAAAGTTCCAAAAAAGATGATTTTCTAAAATTGAAAATGTAGTTCCATAGAAAATATGACATTAAACAACTTTAATTCTTGAAAATTTTCATTTTCAGGTCGTTAAAGATAGTTTTAATATCATTATTAGTAGCTTCCTGTGGCTTGGGGCTAGGAATAGGCTGCTTACTAACTCGGATAGAAAAAGGAGGCACTTGGTGGATTCTAGAGCCTGTGGCAGATGCAGAGGATTTGAGGAGACGTTGTGCCATGCTCTCAGGGATTGTGAGAAAAGTTTAGAGGTTTGGAGAAGAATTCTCCCTAGGGATGTGCTTCCTTCATTTTTAGCCCATTCTGAAAATAATTGGTTTGTTGATGGTATTAGTGGGATTCTTCTGCCTGGGAATCAAGGTGTTCTTCTTTTTGTGGCGGTGTGCCATCAGATTTGGAGGTGGCGGAATGAGGAGATCTTTGGAGGAGGAGTGGTTTCTATGCCAAATATCCTTGATTTCTTTTCTAAGAAGATTAGTACCTGGGTTGAGAGTTTTGGTGAGGACCCCTTAGCTAGGGTGGTTCAGAGGAAGGAGGTCAATATTTTAGGCTGGTGTAGGCCGAGTGAAGGTGTGGTTAAGCTCAACACTGATGGTTCTTGTCTGAGAGACGGGAGAATTGCTGCAGGAGGGGTCCTTAGAGACGATGGAGGCAGGTGGGTTTTTGGCTTCTCTCAGAATTTGGGTATTGGTTCTTCATTTTCTGCAGAGCGTTGGGGGATTCTCTTTGGCATGAAGCTGGCTAAGGATCTAGGGGTGAAGAAGCTTCTGGTTGAGTCAGATAACCAAGAAGCGGTTAAAATGATTTCTGACAGGCAAGTCTGTTTGCCGGAATAGCTTGAATATTATTAAAGGCATTAGAAGGATTGTGTCCTCCTTTGAGTCTATTAAGTTTGTTCATATTTATAGGGAGCAGAACTGCGTTGCGGACCGTCTTGCAATGGAAGGGCACTCTGGTTTGTTGGGTCTTTCTACCTTTTCTTCTCCACCGGGCTTCATTTCTTCTTTGATCTTGGAGGATGTGGTGGGAGTCAGTTTTCCTAGGCTGATCCCGGGTTGAGTTGTTTTATTTGTTTGTTTTTTTTTTCTTTCCTTTCCTACCAAAAAAAAAATTAAAAGTGTGAAACCGCAGTCCTCGTTTTGACAAAAAGTAAACCACAGTCATTTATATGAAAATTAGTGAAACCACAGGGATTTTATTTAAATTTTTCCATTTAATTTATGTGTATTTTATATCGTTTTTGTAGAAATAATAATAATTTCACGTATAATTTTCGTGTATTTTCAAGTGTTTTCACAAGGTTTCATCATAAGATAATTAAAGTCAGGATACTTGACAATCGATTAAGGTGCATTTGACTTCACACACACATTACATGTTATTTGAAACTCCACTTATCCATTATATTAAAGCTAGTCTAACCACTAAAAGGTTTTATAGAATTAATAAACATTAATTCCATTAATGAGATTTAATTTTCTAATAACCACCATTCAACTTTTCTATATTATTAATGGATTGCTAAAAAGAAAATAACATTAATCTCTATAAATATTGTAGGTGCTGGCCATGCCTTTGAATCCTCAAAAGCATATATACATATACACCTAAATATTTTCTCATTTTGTGCATCTTCTTCAATCGCAATCGCATTGGTGAGATGAGTCATAACAATATGGTATTAGAAGATTTGAGCTTTCCAAATATAAGAAACCGTCCTTCCTTATACGGTGTGTATCCTGATCCGGATTGGCATATGTTATGGGAGCTTCAAAGCCCGGTATCTCTTTTAGGGAGCAACAATAATAAGAAGATTATGAAAAATAGTTATTCGAGTGGTGGAGGAGATGATGTTCATCACCAAAAACTATCAATATTAGGCCATTTACATCAGCAAAGGAGAAATAAAATGAAAAAGAAATTGGGTTCGATGTGGAAGCTCTTCAAGAAGATGTTCTCACTTTACAAATAAAAAAGATAAATAATTGTTAATTTTATATATTTGGATTGGATGATCTTGTCACTATTTTTTGCTTTGTAGTTTATTTATTATTTTTTTTCGTACAAACATATGAATTATTTTATTTAATCTACTATATTATATTATCTATAAAAGACAATGTTAATATATGAAACCATCACATTTCCACTAACCAAGCTAATTACACCAAGCATAACTTTGGAATATAGAAAACCTTAAAATGGTAAATACGGTAAAAATGCAAAAAAATAAACGAATGTGAAAACGGAAAAACACGAAAATGGTAAATATGTGAAAAATGGTAAAAACGGTAAAAATAAGAAAAATGAAAAAAACATGCAAAATTGATAGTAATCGAAAGGGTTAATTTATAAATGGGTGCTTATGGGTTTTTGTTGCAATAATAAGATGACTAATTAAGTTATTGCCGTTAGCAAAATTAAGAACTTGTACATTGACACTATCAGGTTTGATCATTCATAACCTCAAATTAAAAAATTTCAATAATTAAATTTGTTTAGTACTACATTTATCATGAAACTACGTTTTTTATTTTTCAAAAATTATAATATTCACTCTCTAAATGCGCACTTTCTCTTTCCTAATAAAAACTACATAAATGACATCAAAATTAAAAATTTTCTACAGTTAAAATTAGCCTAAAATTGTTATAATCTTTAATAATCCTTAATTTGTAGTCAAAATCCAAATTACATAAATGAATATTGAAATTAGTAAATTGGACAAAAAAAAAATTGAATTAAATTTGATATAAAAAAGGGATAATTACTAATCTGACCCAATCAATGACCACAATTTACATATCTAACCCACCTTGCTTCCATTTTACCAAATTAGACATTTAAACCCATTTTGGACAAAATTACCCTTATTCTTATATAACAACCATCTCCTCTTTCCCTTTCATTTACTTTCACATTCTCACAGCAAAATTCATCAACTCAACCCAAGATCTAAGCACATCCATACCCCATTCAAGTTCATGTAAGTATCATTTCTTCATTTTTCATACACATTACTAGAAATATACAGTTGGTATTCGAATGCATTTGCTTGAATCTTGACATTTTTCGATTCCGCCATTGTCGTCCGATGTGTCGCATTCTGGTGCTCAAATGCGACACAGAGAATCAAATGCGACAAGGACTCACATATAGCTTGTCGCATTTAGAGCCATGTCGCATTTGCGGTCGCATTTGATGTAGCATGTCGCATTTAGCGGTCGCATTTTGGTATAGCTTGTCGCATTTGAGTCGCATTTTGGTGTAGCATGTCGCATTTGAGTCGCATTTACATATGAATTGGCTTTATTATGTTTTGATCACGTGTCCATTTTACTAAATGTAGAAGTATGTCAATCAAAGAGAGGTGTACGTGTTTTTTGTCTTCGAACGGACTGTGGACCACAGAGGGAACTGTGATGACATACGTGGGTGGTAAAGCGAAGTTGTTGGTTTTGCCAACAGAGATTGACTTGCAAAAGTTGAAAGAGAAAGTTTATGGTGCACTTCGTGTTGATTCAACCTCGTATGATCTCCAAATGTCCATGCAGGCGACATATGGTCCAAATAAACTGCGTGGTGGGATAGCACATATTGATGACGATGAAGATGTCATGGGATTCATAGAGTATTGCCGAATGAATCCGACCGATTTGATTCCATTGTATGTTACTCTAAACATGCGAACAATACAAAATAAATGGAAACATATAAATCTCATTCCACCTACAGCAAACGTTTTTCTAACTGTTTGGTTTGAGGGGACTATTCTCTGGGTCCATCTCAGCAAACGTGGAAGTGGATTGCCACTTCTCCTGCTGTAATATGCATGAGTCACCTTCCACAACTCAAGAATCCAACTCTGCAAATAAGAGGTATCCCTTGATAAGCACTATAACCTTATCGCATTCCATTTGAATGCGCTCGAATGCGACAAGGTTAGCAACCCAACCTTGTCGCATTCTATTTGAATGCGCTCAAATGAGACAAGGTTAGCAACCCAACCTTGTCGCATTTGAGCGCATTCAACAATAAATGCGACACAGATGTAACTTTGGTGATCGCATTCGGGCGCATTCATACACCAAACATATATGCACAAATCATACGTCAAATCAATACCGTATATAAAAATAAAAATCATACCTAGAATACGTGTGCAAATCCAATAAATTGATATGGAACACGTCCCCTATCTCCCGCTGCATTTGCATTGACTGCCTTCATTATTTTCCTAATGGCCCAGTCCAATATCCTATATGTCTCCTCCCAAGCCAACGTACCCCATTGAAACTCATTAAACAGTTTTGGATAATCTGCAAGATCCAAAATCCAATCCTTTACATGCCTATCGTTAGCATTGTCCAATACATTGCCATGCACAAAGTACAACATGGCAATCATCACAACATCTTGGTCAAATCTGTCAGTCGCATCCTTCTTCTTCCATTCTATACTTTTCAAAACTTCGAAGAAGTTAATTGTCGTTATTGTCTTGTATTGCTTGAAGTACTTCTTTCGCAACCTCTGTGGCATCTCTAATTCATACATTCTTTCCATGAATTCTCCCGTGTTTACCCCAAACCTTAAACCACTTATCAGGCCAAACTCCCAATCTCCAAACCTCATATCAACTCCCCTCACCATGAACCACATCTCCCTGTGTTTACTTTCTCTATGTTTAATCTCCCGCGATAGGACATGATGAACTATTGCAGAAGACAAACCAACAATCTTCATATCCAAATATTGACCAAAACATGTTTTCCTATAGATTTCTAACTGCTTTTCACTCAAGTACTTCTTTATCATGACCCTAGAATCCATATTAAACCTCACTGTTATTTGAGCATCCGAATCAGACGCCTTGGGATATTTGAAAATGGAACTATGTTTGCCCTTTTTGGCTTTCCTGGGATCATACTGTAACAATTTTAAACATACACATATTAAATTCACTAACAAATCTGACATATTCTATGTATAATTCCTTGTTTTACTTACAATCTTGTCGCATTCGTCTGTGAATGCGCTCAAATGCGACAAGGTTTAAGGTAATAGCTTGTCGCATTTGAGCGCATTTAGGTAATAAATGCGACATGTTTAAGGTAATTGCTTGTCGCATTTGAGCGCATTTAGGTAACAAATGCGACAGGTTTACATACAATTAATATGATCGCATTTGAGCGCATTTAGGTAACAAATGCGACAATATTTCCACGGTAGCCATTAACGTCGCATTCGAGTGCATTTAAGCTTCATTAATGGCGGAAGCAACAAAGAAAAAGATGATGCATGCTTACCTTATGTTTCGTCCGTCCTTCCTCTTCGTTTGCCGCCGCCGTCGCCTTCCGTTTTCTCGCCATCCTCGCTGCGCGCAGCAGATGAAAACGGGCCCGAGGTAGGAGATGAAAATAAATTGAAAATGTAGAGAAGAACGGACCGGATTATATATAGTGATGAATTCAAAACGTAAAATGCAGTTGAAACGAATTGAAACTGAAGAAGATGAACCACAATGAAGTTGAATGGGAAAGGTCAGGTGAGGAAGTCGAAGTGGAAGCAGCGGGAGGTAGGAGATGAACCTTCAAACTAAAATAAGGGTAATTTTGTCCAAAATAGGTTTAAATGTCTAATTTGGTAAAATGAAAGCAAGGTGGGTTAGATATGTAAATTGGGGTCCTTGATTGGGTCAGATTAGTAATTATCCCTAAAAAAATTCATATTCTCTTGCTATAAATATTGGCCATTGCAAACCAATATATAGATGTATAACTCTTTTCTCTTTTTGTTCATCTTCTTCAAACAACACGGCATCAGAAAATTTCAACTTTCCAAAGATAACAAACTCTCTTCCTTAGTTCTTTGTTTCCTCACTTACCTTTTAGGGTGTGCCTTTTGTGGTTTATCCTGATCCGAATTTGGATGAACAACGCTATAGGGAGGAGAAGATGGATATGTTGTGGGAGGAGTTCATTGAAGAGCTTCAAAGCCTAGTGTCTCCATTAGGAAATTATGATCATCAGCAAAAACTATCAATAACAAAATCGAAATCAGGCCATTTACATCAGCCAAGGAAAAATAAAACAAAAAAGAATTTGGGTTCCATATGGAAGCTTTTCAAGAATATGTTCTCACTTCACAAATCTAACAGATAAATTATTGTTAATTTTATATACTTGGATTGGATGATCTTGTCATGATTTTTCCCTTTGTAATCTCTTTGTGATGTTATATTTTTATCATTCCAGTATTTATTTATCGCTTTCTAACTTTAAACGATCTTTAAATGAAATTTGATTAGAGATATAAATGATATTTTAATAAAGACAAGTCTACGAGTTTATTAATCAGATCCTTAAACAGTTTAAGTCACAAACCTAACTCTGAAGAGATGACATATTGGGATCCCGTATGCCATCTAATTCTTTTACATGTTCCCGAACATTAAAACTCAGGTGGCGACTTTAAAACAATTAATCTAACCACAAAATATAATAAAAAAAGGTTAGAAAAATAGTCAATTGCATACATCGGAAGGGATACGCTAAGCGTCGTCCTTAAAAATGGTAAGTGACGGTGTAATGTAAAAATGGAATCATTTTTGCCGAAACTTCACGTAAAAAAGGATAATCGGGTTCCACGGACGCTCACAACCATGTTGGATGTATAGTTTGACATACAGTGAGAATATAAGTATAATGGAGATAGAGAGAGAGATAAATGAGTAATGTATAAGATTATACTAAAATCACTTAATTGTAATTAGGTCTAAGGCATTCTATTTATATTGATAAATACAAGAGTGTCCGTAGGAATAGGAATACGCAATATGTGTTATGGACAAACTTAAACTCTAACTAGATAAGAATATATTTACTAGTATAGAATATTATCTCTAACACTCTGTATTTGCAGTATTTTTAGTATTAGCAGTATTAAGTTTAGCCTTCCTTAGTTATGTATTTATAAAGAGGCTAAATTCTAATCCCCAACTCATAAGGTTACATGCGGGCTTAATGGATTGGTGATAGACCAAGACCCATTTAGTCCATTAATTCCTACATTTCCTTAATTGGATTGGTTTGATTTTTGGGTGAATAATTTATTAGTTCATTCCTTTTTACCTAACACACTGTTTAGTCTCCCTATTTTAAAAAACACATTATAATATCCATATCTTTTGTCAATATTAACCATTTGGTCTTTCTATCTATTTTTTTAGATTTTTAACCGTTATATTTGTCATAAATAGACAGACAGTAAATAATAGAGTAACATGACCATTTTATATCTACAATGACTGTCTTGAAAGCTAAGTTATGTTCGGTTAAAAATCTAAAAAAACTAGACAGAAAGACCAAATGATTAATATTGACAAAAGATATGGATCTTATTATGTGTTTTTGAAAATAATGGGACTAAACAGTATATTAGGTAAAAACATAGGGACTAATAAATTATTTACCCTTGATTTTTTTTATCCAATAACCATCAAATTGATCCATAAACACCCCTACATTCCACCCATCTAAGTTCTTGATTTCTTCATTCTATTCTAGATTGTTCCATTTGAAATTTAAGAAAGTGTTTTTATTTATGGGAAAATACAAAAATAAACTTTGTGATTTGGACCATTTTTAAACATAGACTATGTGGTTTAAAAGTTGGCAAAAAGATACATTGAGGTTCATTCCGTTAGCAAACACATGCCAAATTGACTGATGTTAAAAAAAGTCAAAAGTTAAAGGGAAAAGAGTTAATTATATTTAGGGAAAAGAATAAAAATAAACGTTGTGGTTACACCTGTCTTCGATCAGCACCCTTATGGTTTAAAAGTTTACAAAATGGTACATTGAGGTTCATTCCGTTAGCAAACACATATCAAATTGATTAACGGTGTTAAAAGCCAAAAAAAAAAGTGTTAATTTGGTTCTTATATTTATTTATTTTATAAATTAACCCCCTTATTATCTAATTATCACAAACAAACCCCAAAATAAAAAATAAAAATCAATTATATCATCTTCCCCATGTCTTTAATTTCTTATTTTTTCTTCTTTCGCTCTTCTCTCCATCTTTCTTAATTTTTCCCTCTCTAAAATCAATTTGGATATAGTTAAAGAGAGAAACTATCAACGGAAAGTCTGCCTAATTCATGAGGAATATATAGTTTCTCTCTTTAACTATACCAGATATTACCAGATTTTTGCTAATATTCCTCATGAATTAGGCAGACTTTCCGTTGATAGTTTCTCTCTTTAACTATACCCAAATTGATTTTAGAGAGGGAACAATTAAGAAAGATGAGAAAGAAGAAAAAAAAATAAGAAATTAAAGAAATGAAGAATATGGTATAATTGATTTTTATTTTTTATTTTGGGATTTGTTTGTGATAATTAGATAATAAGAGGGTTAATTTATAAAATAAATAAATATAAGGATCAAATTAACTTTTTTTCCTTTGACTTTAAACACTGTTAGTCAATTTGGTATGCGTTTGCCAGAATGAACCTCAAAATACCATTTTGTAAACTTTTAAACCACAAGTGTGCCGATCGAAAACAGGTGTAACCACAATGTTTATTTTTGTACTTTTCACTTATATTTATTTATTTTATAAATTAACCCCCTTATTATGTAATTATCACAAATAAATCCTAAAATAAAAAATAAAAATCAAATACACAATCTTCTTCATTTTTTTTATTTTTAGTTTTTCTTTTTTTTTCTTTCTTTTCTCTATCCTCTTTGTTCATTTTTCTCTCTCAAATTATCTGCACCAGTGTAGTACACTGAGCAGCACAGAGAATGAAAAAAAAAAATCACAAGGAACTCATCCATTCAATATGCATGAGATTATTTTTTTTCCATCAATCTGCCTGGCGTCAACTTATGCTTTTTGTTAAGAAGACTGTTCAAAGTAGAGCAATTTCTAAGCATCCCCATCTCTAAAATGGAAGTCGAATACTTTGGTCAGATTGGAAGCATAGTGTTACATGTAATTATAACAATGCAACAACCTTTGGATTGATAAATTTTGGTGTATTTATATGGTTTTTTCTAGAGAAAAAAAAAATAAAGAGGAGAGAAAAGAGAGAGAAGGAAGAAGAAAAATAAGAAATTAAACAAAAATGGAGAAGATTGTGTATTTGATTTTTATTTTTTATTTTGGTGTTTGTTTGTGATAATTAGATAATAAGGGAAGTTAATTTATAAAATAAATAAATATAAGGATAAAATTAACTATTTTCTCTGACTTTTGACTTTTTTTTAACACCGTTAGGTAATGTGGCATGTGTTTGCTAACGGAATGAACTTCAAGGTACATTTTTATCAACTTTTAAACCACACAGTCTATGTTTGAAAATGGTCCAAACCACAAGGTTTATTTTTGTACTTTTCCATAAAAAATACATACAAATATTTGAATAAAAAATCAGTACAACCCAATCAATCATATTCAACCCATGGATAAAACCATTAAAATAAAAGTACATGGATTGGATTGGATAAGATTGGTTATATTTCATACATCTCTATTCTCACTCAAGTTTCTCTTATAAACTTTCTATATTCGTTTTTGTAGAATCAAACTCTGTATTTTTTTGAAAGATACGGTATCAAATGGAAAACTTAGTAAGGGTAAAATTGAGAAAATTAATGAAATTGAGTAAAACGATTTATAATTTTCAATTTTTCTCTCTTCCTTAAACGACTTATAATTTAGAACAGATGGGGTAATTTTTTAGTATATATGGACAATGCATTTAATGATGCATTATTTACATATAGTCATTTTCCTTTATACAATGTAATTATCAACATTATCAAATTTTAATACTTTGATTATATTCTTAAAAAAATATTTTGATTATGTTACCAAAATGTTCTTGACAATTTTTATAACCTAATTTCCAAAAAAGTACCTTTAAACCATAAATTGAAGAATAAAATAGTAATTATTAAATCGAAAAAGAAAATAAAATAAAATTACAATAAACTTAGTATAATAAAACTTTAAATGAACTTGATGAACGAATGAAGAAGATTATGAGGTCCGAACTTAATTCACATTAATGATAATTAAAAGTAGTGTAACCACTAAAAGTTTTACATAATAAATAATGAAAATTAATTTCATTTAATTCAAGATTTAATTCTATTGTAACCACCATTCACATTTAAAATATTGATTTTTTAGTTGTTTTTTTACATATGAGCATTTGCTTATATATTTTTTTTAAGAGCATTTGCTTATATCTAAACCATACAATTGCAACTTTTTTTTCATCTTCTTATCAGTTGCTGAGATGACAAACTCTCCTCTACATTTCTCCGTTTTGCCAGGTTCCTTATATGGTGTATCTTCTGTGGTTTATCCTCATCTGAATTGGAATGATCAACGCTATGAGGAGGAGAAAATGGATATGTTATGGGAGGAGTTCAATGAAGAGCTTCAAAGGCCGGTATCCCCCTTAGGGAGCAACAATAAGAAGATGAGAAGGAATTGTCACTCAACTGGTGGAATAGATGATGATGATCATCACAAACTATCGTTATCGAAATCAAAATCAAAATCATGCCATTTACATCAAGCAAGGAAAAATAAAATAGGAAGTTCGAATTCAGTGTGGAAGCTTTTTAAGAAGATGTTCTCATTTCACAAATCAAAAAAATAAATATTTGCTAATTTTATACTTGGATGATATGTACTTGTGTTTTTATTAATCTAATTTCATTATGATATAAAAAAAATCAAGTTGATTAATGATGTTTGTTTGTAGATAGATGGTTCCAAATGTTAAGGTCTTTACCATAAAAATTACTCTACTATGTGTACTTTAGTATTTGTTTATTGTTTAGCCGTATTTGTATTTAGGTTTTTTAATATTATATGAAATCGTCAGATTTCCACTAATCAAGCTAATTACACCAAGCACAACTTTGGGTAGGTAAAACCTCTCTATAGGAATACACTTGGGACCAGACTATTTGTATAACAGTTGGAAGATTATTACTAAATAGAGTTTGGTAATAGAGGTTATTATCGAGTTAGGACCGAGTTTTCTTACAACAAAATAGAGGTTATTCCTATATAGAGTATTCCTATATAGAGGTTTTACTGTACTAATATTAGTATATACAAATCCCTTCTTCAGGTTTACACCTAATATACCTTAGCCACTGAAGTATAGTTAGGGTTCTTGATGCCGTGTGATATTGTTATTTTCCGACGATTTTCTGATGGCAGAAGTGGTAATTGAAATAGAAAATGATCAGACTTTTGTTGTTGGTAATGCAAAAAAACAAACTAGTGCGGAGGCTGTTGGTGATGAAACCACTATATCTAAGGTCTATGGCCAACGCTTTCAATTCGATATGGAAAACAAATAAAGGTTTTAAGGTGCCCAAATGCCGTAAGGGACGTTTTATGATTGAATTCAAAATGGAACGAGACAAAAACAAACTGATGCAACAAGTCCTATGGCACTACAATAGACATCTCGTGATCCTTGCCTGTTGGAAGGTGTATCTGCTTTGTCCAATGTTAACTTGGACATTTATAAACTTGTCCAGTATAAAAAAATAAACTTTGAGTGTTTTGAGAGTGGCTCTGGATTGCTGGAATCATAAGAAAGAAAAAGGTATAATTAGTTTCTCAAAACAATCAATTTTAATTTTTTCCAGTAGACGGATCCCGACCACCGGTGATATTTTCCGATGATACACGGAACTAGTGCAAAAAAAATTATGTGAACTCTAGAATATTCTAAATATTATTTGGAGTAACATTAATTCTTGGACCTTGATCAAATTCCTTACCGTGTAGTCTCTGTAAATTACGAAAGTATAATAGTTGGGTGAAACTAAGGAAAATAAATTAAGTTGAGTTAGATATCATTTTTGGATCCTTATTCAAATAAAATTCAAAATATATAAGTATAAAATAATGGTTGGAGGGAGATTGGACTGGGCATAATTAATCAATTATGCTCTTAGAATTATTGATTAATTATTTTGATCGAGATATATATTATGAATATGAATTAGAAATATGAATGTTTATACATTGTTTGAAGATGAGTAATTTTGGAAGTAAAACATTGGAATTATTGGCAGTTGTAGAACAGATGGATGATTGATGTCCAACCGGATTGATAAATTGCAGTCTATGAAGTACTGGTTTTGACTTTAGATATTTTAAATATAGAAGTGTATTTTACTGAGAATTGACCCTAATTATTACTAGGAGGATTTCCGTTTTACAAATGAGACTCTGCCGAATTTTCGGTAGAAATTTGATAAAACGTAAAGAAATAAATTTCGATATTTTCCTAAACTTAAGTAAATTCTAAAAATAATATTATCGTTTTTAGATACTCAATCGGTAGGAGAAGCAGCAGTACCTGAAAACTAGGATAGTCAGTTAGGAGCAATTTATGAATTAATTATATGTTATGCATTTTTAATTTAGCATTTGCATTCATAATAAACTATTCTATAAATATTTCAAGTTAAATATTATTTTTAACTTATAAAAGTGTGTTATTATTTATAATAATTTATACGTAATTATTTGTGGCTAAATACGTGTTATGGACATGATTCCTGGTGAGTAGCATCAGGACCTTGTGCACACAGGTAATATCAGGATATCCAGATACTAATATTGTGAATGTTGTGATATATAGATAACTCGGTTGAGATATTCTCGGGCTATATGATATGCGGATTTTGGACTTAAGTGAGGCTGGTTACGGAATGAGTTGAGTTACTCTTGGCCTTCTGGCTAACAGGGTGTGTGGTCGGTTGAGTTATTCTCGATCCCCCAATTATTGGATATAAGTGAAATGGTTATTATTAATGGACAAGTTGGGTATTGAGGTTTAGGGTCCAGTACATATTAAACCACATATCTTTTTTAGCCTATTAACCAATTTTTCTTTTTATCAACCCATTAACATATAACCCATATTTTTTCCTCGTTTGAGCACCGAAAGAGTTAAAACAATTGCATCAAACACTTGAAAGCCAAACTTCTAGCAAAAAGTACAAAATCGCTACTGAATTAGTTTTTATGTCACTCTCAAAAAATAAAACAAAATAAAATGAGAGAGTTTCAAGCATTTTTAAACTCTTTTGAGCAATTTCAGTCATCATCTTTTCAAATTGCTAGACGACCAATAAATCATTGTGCAAGCCCGAAAAGGTTTTGGTGCTCAAACTTGGGGTAAATTACATACGTGGTGTATAATCTTTGCCCTATTTTACACTTTGGTGTACAACCTTCAATTTTGCACACAAAAGTGTACAACCTTTTGGTGACCTCCCACTAAAATGTACAACCGGTAATTATGACCGGTCAACCCAAATTCAACGCGCCAAATCATCATTTTTCATTTTACCAATTTAAAAAAGTGGGACCCAAACCTTATACAATCATAAAAATACCATTATCCATTGTGTAAATTACTAAAATGTCATTATCCTTTCATTTTTTTCATTTTTCTGGAACTTCTTTCTCTCTCAATCTTTCCCTTTCTCTCTCTAAGTCCTCTCTATATCTTTCCCTCTCTCTAAGTCTTTTATTGGTTAGCAGGATTATAACCCAAGATCAAAATGGTTGGGTATATTCACCTAAATTCAAATCTGTGTCGTTTTGATTCTTCGAGGTTCCTAGTTTCCAGTGTCGTTCTCTTCAAAAAAAATTCTTCCCTCGCTAGGTGCCAATCTCCACCACCTCAAAGGAAAAAAGAAGTGAATTTCAAATTTGTTACATACATACATGGATGTCGATAGAGATCGAGCTATAGGCAGTCAGCACAAGTATGGGGTGTTTGTTATACTTTGTTTGCAACAAAGGGTAATGAGCTGTAAGTGATATTTCTGGTATAAATTATAGTATTTATAGGGAATGAAGGCAATGAGGGAGGTTGGAAAAAATATTGTTGTTTGGTTCTAGTTATAGAGTTTGGCTCTACTTCATGAGGGGAATTGGATTTAGGCTCATTTCCATCATGCCTTTGTTCTTTGATTATTGTTTGTAATTGATTTGCATTCCCTACTAATCTTTCCTTGCACCTGAGAAAGATTATCAATACAATTTCTATTCTTTAACACAGTAGAGGTTTGAAAAAGAGTGTATTTGAGGGTATTGAAAGAACCTTGGAAGGAATAAGATAAATTAACAATACATTGGGTTGTAGTAGCTTCATTGGGGAAGCAATTATAAGGTGCGAGACTGAAGGAAAGTGAAGAAGATAGTGGCATTATTGTTAATAGTTAAAATTTATTTCTGTCTAAAATGAAAGAGAAAGAAGAGGAAATTTTTTAGGAATCAGAAAGGAGAAAGCTATGGGCATAAAGATCGAATCTTTCTCTTCGAGGCAGATACAAAAGCTTCTGAGAAATGAATTTGGACAATTTTATGGTCACATTTTTTACCTTCTTGTAGTGTGCAATTTTGCATAATTTTGCACAAGATATATGCAGATTATGGTCTCTTGATTTTATGGTCACATTTTTTGCACATTTTGTGCCCTGTTTTGTAGTGCATATTTGCTCAAATTTGCACACCTTTGCACAAATCATTACCAAATTGTTATGTATGTCCATTCACTTAATGTGACCAACTCAATTGTTATAGTCCTTTATTTGGTTAATGTTCAATCCAAATTTGCACACTTTTGCACAAATCATTACCAAATTGTGCCCTGTAAATTGCACAACACAGAATGCACCCACAATTGTAATGTCTGTCCATTCACTTAATGTAACCAACTCAAACTACTTCAATTAACCAAATCCAAAACTCCAAGTACACAATTCTAACAATTTGCATAAATCATTACTCCATTTCTTTCAATTAACCAAGTACATAACTTTCTAACATAAAATTAGCTATCCTTTTTTCACTACCAAATACATAACTTTTTTCACTACCAAATACATGAAATTTAAGGCAACTGATACAGAAACCATAAAAAAAGCCCAAAGCAAACCACAAACTTGAAAACACAGTTGCATCTTCTTTCATTAACCCTTGTTCTTTCAATCCCCAGCAAATTCTGCAATTCACCTTCTTTTTCTCTCTCCATTTCCCTGTCACGCACCATATCAGCTTTCAATGTCTCACATTCTCTCTCAATTCTATTCAGCTTTCTCAGAAGCCCAAGGATAATTAATTTTTCTCTTTCGTTCATTAGAGGGTCACGCCACTCAAAGAAGTTACAGGCGTTCGGTTTCTTCAAAATAGTTCAAAATCAAAATCAGAGTTATGTACAACACAGATAGAAAGAGAGATGGAGAGATATATAGCTATACACTTACCCCGAAATTTCTACAATTGTAATACCTCCTACCCGGATTCGCATTACTCCATGAAGTTGTACAAGGGGATTGCAGTCCACAGTGGCATATCAAACTTACAGCGCTATATGAGGCTGCCATCTTCACTATTCTGAGAAAAATTAGGGTTCCTTGCTTTTTTGTTATGGGGCAGAAATGGCGATCGAAAGAGAGAGAGAGAGGGAGAAACGTATACTTAGAGAGAGAAGGCCATCGTTTTAAGTTTACGGAGAGAGAGGGAAATAGGGTATATTTATAAGCCTTTTTTGGGGATGGATTGTTTTAAGGGTATTTTTGTCATTTCGTGTGGTTTGGGTCCCATTTATAATTGTCACATGGGTCAAATACGCATTGACCGGTCACTTCCCGGTCACACGCACATAATTGTCCAGTCACCCATACTTGGGGTATATTTTTGGGATAAAATGTAATCCAGGTACCAAAGTGTGAGTTGGGGTATATTTCAGGTACGAACGGTGTAATTTACCCAATTGGCCATTGCAAACCAATATATACATCTATAACTCTTTTCTCTTTTTGTTCATCTTCTTCAAACAACATGGCATCGGAAAATTCCAATTTTCCAAAGATAACAAACTCTCTTCCTCAGTTCTTTGTTTCCTCACCTACCTTTTAGGGTGTGTCTTTGTGGTTTATCCTGATCCGAATTGGGATGAACAACGCTATAGGGAGGAGAAGATGGATATGTTGTGGGAGGAGTCCATTGAAGAGCTTCAAAGCCTAGTGTCTCCATTAGGAGATTATGATCATCAGCAAAAACTATCAATAACAAAATCGAAATAAGGCCATTTACATCAGCCAAGGAGAAATAAAACAAAAAAGAATTTGCGTTCGGTATAGAAGCTTTTTAAGAAGATAAATTATTGTTAATTTTATATACTTGAATTGGATGATCTTGTCATGATTTTTCCCTTTGTAATTATCTTTGTGATGTCATATTTTATCATTCCAGTATTTATTTATCGCTTTCTAACTTTAAACGATCTTTAAATGAAATTTGATTAGAGATATAAATGGTATTTTAATAAAGACAAGTCTACGAGTTTATTAATCAGATCCTTAAACAGTTTAAGTCACAAACCTAACTCTGAAGAGATGGCATGTTGGGAGCCCGTATGTCATCTAATTCTTTTACATGTTCCCGAACATTAAAACTCAGGTGGCGGCTCTGAAACAATTAATCTAACCACAAAACATGATAAAAAAGGTTAGAAAAATAGTCAATTGCATACACCGGAAGGGACACGCTAAGCGTGGTCCTTAAAAACGGTAAGTGACGGTGTAATGTAAAAATGGAATCATTTTTGTCGAAACATCACGTAAAAAAGGATAATCCCGGAACGTAGCCATGGCCGTGTAGATGCTGATTGGTGTTGTCAATCCTGGAATGTAGCCATGGCTGTGTAGATGCGTGGTACTGGCAGTTCACTTCGACGAAGTCGTATATGGTGAGGAGTGGATATCGGACAGCAGTGACAAAAGTCGTTGAAGCTTCGTCAATCCAGCCAATAAAGGTTGGAAGCTGATTTGGAAGTTACATATGGCTCCAAAGGTCAAAATTTATTTATGGAGGTTGTTTGCGCGATGTCTTCCAACTATGTCTAATTTAGAAAAGCGGCACATCTCTCTACCGAACCAATGTCCGATTTGCAAATCGTCCAGGGAAGATGAAACACACATTTTTATCTCTTGTGTCTTTGCAAAACAGATTTGGGGATTGTTTTTCTCCGATAATCAAATGGAGCACATAGTTGATGTATTTAGTTGGTTCGACAACTGGCTTATTTCATCCATATCAGTTGCAAAATCTATAGCGGTAGTCCTCTAGAATATCTGGAAGTATCGTAACCAAGTTGTCTGTAATAAAAAATACAGCCTACCGAATTCGATCCTTTTGGCAGCAAGAACGGAAGAATCTGCTTAGAAAAATGCCCAGGTATATGCACCGTGTATCAATTCTAGTCGTTCAATTTCTTCAGCTTCATGGCAGACACCGCCCCTAGGGACTTTGATTTGTAATGTGGATGCGGGAATTGGGGCAGATTCAACTTTCTGCTCGGCGGGTATGTTAATACGAAATCACCTTGGCGAATGTCTTCACGCAAGGAAAGCATGCTTAGCAAAAATTATTGACCCAACTTTGGCAGAGGCAATGGCTGTTCGAGAGGCACTTAGCTGGCTCAAATATCTCAAATTGTCTCATGTTATGGTTCAATCTGATTGTCTCAATGTGGTAACAGCAATTCAACTCAAAACCTTCAATCTCTCCTATTTATCTAATGTCATTCAAGACTGTTGTTCTATTCTTCAAGATCTGAACTCTGTTTTGATCTCATTCATTAAGCGATCAACGAATCTGGCAGCTCATTCTTTAGCAAAAGCTGTTAGTTCTAGGTCTGATTAGGGTGAGTGGGCATTTCCACCACCTTTTCTTATCAATGTCTTACATTCTGATTTAAGTTAATACCATTCTTTATTCTTTCAAAAAAAATCCTAAAATAAAAATAAAAATCAAATACACCATCTTCTTCATTTTTTTTTTAATTTTTCTTTTTCTTTCTTTGTCTTCTCTATCCTCTTTGTTCATTTTTCTCTCTCAAACTATCTGCACCAGTGCACTGAGCAGCACAGAGAATGAAGAAAATCATAAGGAACTCATCCATTCAATATGCATGAGATTATTTTTCTTCCATCAATCTGCCTGGTGTCAACTTATGCTTTTTGTTAAGAAGATTGTTCAAAGTAGAGCAATTTCTAAGCATCCCCATCTCTAAAATTGAAGTCCAATATCTGAATTTCGGAAATGTTCTTATGCCCCAACTTCACCTTCACTTCCACTTCAGACACTTCATACAGATTTCACTGCAACTTGGTTAAACTCAGCTATAGGCCGCAATCAATAGAGCAGAGTGACAAATGCTCCATGAACCATGTTAGATTTCGGTTATGGTTATGTTCATCCTTAGAAAGCTATGAATCTGGGGTTAATCTATCACATTACCACATTTGATTATGTTGATTTCCTGTGTAATTCAAATTACACTCTTAACAACATCAATGTTGTTACTAGAAAGAATGCTGATTATAAAGGAGCTAATCGGGCCAGCCATGCCGGAAACTTGAATTATCCATCAATGGCGGTTGTGTTTCAGCAATATGGAGAACATAAGATGTCTTCACATTTTATTAGAACTGTGACCAATGTTGGTGAGCCAAAATCTGTATGCAAAGTTACAATGAAACCACCAAGTGGGATTTTGATGACGGTGCAGCCGAGCTGGCGTTCCGTCCGTTAGCGCATAAGCTGAGCTTCCTTGTTAGGGTGGAAGTTACGGCGGCGAAACTCGAGCCGGGTGGGCCAAGCATGAGGAGTGGATCAATAGTTTGGTGAGATAGGAAGCATAGTGTTACAAGTCCTATAATTGTAACAATGCATCAACCTTTGGATTGAGAAATTTTAGTGTATTTATATGGTTTTTTTAGAGAAAGAAAGATTAATAAAGAGGGGAGAGAAGAGGGAGAAAGAAGAAGAAAAATAATAAATTAAACAAAAATGGAGAAGATTGTGTATTTGATTTTTATTTTTTATTTTAGGGTTTGTTTGTGATAATTAGATAATAGGGTAATTAATTTATTAGTCCCTATATTTTGACAAAACACACTATTTAGTCCCTGTATTTTTAAAAACACACGATAAAGTCCCTAACGTTTTTCTCGGTGAACTGTTTAGTCCCTGCCGTTAGATTCTCATGAAGATTCTGTTAGTCAATTTGGATTTACGTTCTTCTTTTCCTTTATTTTCATTTCCTTTAAACTCTAATGCATCTGAAATTAACTTTGAATGTTCTTCTTCTTGATTTTCTTCTTAATCGTTCAAATTCGTAAGACAATGTGGCATGTGTTTGCTATTTTACTTTTGACTTTTGACTTTTTTTTAACACCGTTAGACAATGTGGCATGTGTTTGCTAACGAAATGAACCTCAAGGTACCTTTTTGTCAACTTTTAAATCACATAATCTATGTTTGAAAATAGTCCAAACTACAAGGTTTATTTTTGTACTTTTTCCTAAAAAAATATATATTTGAATTAAAAATCAGCATAACCCAATCAATAATATTCAATCCATGGATAAAACTATTAAAGTAAAAGTATATGGATTGGATTGGATTGGATAAGATTGGCTATATTTCGTACATCCCTATTCTCACTCAAGTTTCTCTTATAAACTTTCTATATTCTTTCTTGTAGAATCAAACTCTGTATTTTTTTCTTTGAAAGATGCGGTATCAAATGGAAAACTTAGTAAGAGTAAAGTTGAGAAAATTAATGAAATTGAGTAAAACGACTTATAATTTACAATTTTTCTCTCTCCCTTAAACGACTTATAATTTAGAACGGATGGGGTAATTTTTTTTAGCATATATGGACAATGCATTTAATGATGCATTATTTGCATATAGTTATTTTTCTTTATACAATGTAATTATCAACATTGTCAAACTTGTATACTTTGATTATATTCTTAAAAAAAATATTTTGATTATGTCACCAAAATGTTCTTGACAATTTTTATAACCTAATTTCTAAAAATACCTTTAAACCATAAATTGAAGAATAAAATAGTAATTATTAAATTGAAAAAGAAAAAAATAAAATTACAATAAACTTAATATAATAAAACTTTTTTTCTTTCCTTTTCCTACCCAAAAAATAAAAATAAAACTTTAAATGAAATTGATGAACGAATGAAGAAGATTCTAAGGCCCGAACTTAATTCACGTTAATGGTAATTAAAAGTAGTGTAACAACTAAAAGTTTTACATAATAAATAATGAAAATTAATTTCATTTAATTCAAGATTTAATTCTATTGTAACCACCATTCAACTTTTACATTTAAAATATTGATTTTTTAGTTGTTTTTTTTACATATGAGCATTTGCTTATATATTTTTTTTTAAGAGCATTTGCTTATATCTAAACCATACAATTGCAACTTTTTTTTCATCTTCTTATCAGTTGCTGAGATGACAAACTATCCTCTACATTTCTCCATTTTGCCAGGTTCCTTATATGGTGTATCTTCTGTGGTTTATCCTCATCTGAATTGGAATGATCAACGCTATGAGGAGGAGAAAATGGATATGTTATGGGAGGAGCTCAATGAAGAGCTTCAAAGGCCGGTATCCCCCTTAGGGAGCAACAATAAGAAGATGAGAAGGAATTGTCACTCAACTGGTGGAATAGATGATGATGATCATCACAAACTATCGTTATCGAAATCAAAATCAAAATCATGCCATTTACATCAAGCAAGGAAAAATAAAATAGGAAGTTCGAATTCAGTGTGGAAGCTTTTTAAGAAGATGTTCTCATTTCACAAATCAAAAAAATAAATATTTGCTAATTTTATACTTGGATGATATATACTTGTGTTTTTATTAATCTAATTTCATTATGATATAAAAAAAAATCAAGTTGATTAATGATGTTTGTTTGTAGATACAGTTAAACCTCGATAAATGAATGTTCGATAAAGTAATAACCTCATTTATATAATAAATTCTTTCGGTCCCGACTTGGGCCAATGGACTAAAGTAATAACCTCGCTAAATGCATTAAGTAATAAAAATATTTAAATCCTTAAGGGCCCAATACAGATATAAATAAATAATTATTGAATTACATACAATATATATATATATATATATATATATAGACCAAAACCTTTCAATCAATCAACTAGAAGTCATTTCTTCTGAAAAAATGCATCTATAGTTGATTGTTTTTTCTTTCCATCTAAACCAAAATGAACATCATCCTTAACTTTTTGTAGTGCAAACACAACTTCTGGTATGCTCATGTTGTAGCAAGTAGTTGTTTAAGGTGACCATTGCTTGAAAGATCTCTTTTGACGATACATTTGCGACAACGCAACTATCATCTGGCTCTAGATCATTTCCATCATCATTATTCATTATTGACTGGATAATTTCTTCATCTGTAGGTGATTCCATAACTCCAATTTATTATTATTCTTACCATATACAATGTATGTATTTTACAATAAAAAATTATCTATAAAATTATAAATATTGATTTATCGATAAATGAATAATTTATTCATTTATCGATAAATAAATAATCTCGCTTAATGAATATTTTTTTCTGGTCCCAAGGATATGCATTTATCGAGGTTTTACTGTAGATGGTTCGAAATGTTAAGGTCTTTACCATACAAATTACTCTACTATGTGTACTTTAGTATTTGTTTATTGTTTAGCCGTATTTGTATTTAGGTTTTTTAATATTATATGAAATCGTCAGATTTCCACTAATCAAGCTAATTACACCAAGCACAACTTTGGGTAGGTAAAACCTCTCTATAGGAATACACTTGGGACCAGACTATTTGTATAACAGTTGGAAGATTATTACTAAATAGAGTTTGGTAATAGAGGTTATTATCGAGTTAGGACCGAGTTTTCTTACAACAAAATAGAGGTTATTCCTATATAGAGTATTTCTATATAGAGGTTTTACTGTACTAATATTACTATATACAAAGCCCTTCTTCAGGTTTACACCTAATATACCTTAGCCGCCGGAGTATAGTTCGGGTTCTTGATGCCTTGTGATAATGTTATTTTCTGACGATTTTCTAATGGAGGAAGTGGTAATTGAAATAGAGAATGATCAGACTTTTGTTGTTGGTAATGCAAAAAAATAATAATCAAACTAGTGCGGAGGCTGTTGGTGATGAAACCACTAAATCTAAGGTTTATGGCCAACGCTTCCAATTCGATATGGAAAACAAATAAAGGTTTTAAGGTGCCCAAATGCGGTAAGGGACGTTTTATGATTGAATTCAAAACGGAGCGAGACAAAAACAAACTGATGCAACAAGCCCCATGGCATTACAATAGACATCTCGTGATCCTTGCCTGTAGAAGGTGTATCTGCTTTGTCCAATGTTAACTTGGACATTTATAAACTTGTCCAGTATAAAAAAAAATAAACTTCGAGTGTTTTGAGAGTGGTTCTGGATTGCTGGAATCATAAGAAACAAAAAGGTATAATTAGTTTCTCAAAACAACCAATTTTAATTTTTTCCAGTAGGCGGATCCCGATCACCGGTGATATTTTCCGATGATATACGGAACTAGTGCAAAAAAAATTGTGTTAACTCTAGAATATTCTAAATATTATTTGGAGTAACATTAATTCTTGGACCTTGACCAAATTCCTTACCGTGTAATCTCTGTAAATTATGAAAGTATAATAGTTGGTTAAAACTAAGGAAAATAAATTAAGTTGAGTTAGATATCATTTTTGGATCCTTATTCAAATAAAATTCAAAATATATAAGTATAAAATAATGGTTGAAGGGAGATTGGACTGGGCGTAATTAATTAATTAATTATGCTCTTAGTATTATTGATTAACTATTTTGATCGGGATATATATTATGAATATGAATTAGAAATATGAATGTTTATACGTTGTTTGAAGATGAGTAATTTTGGAAGTAAAACATTGGAATTATTGGCAGTTGTAGAACCGATGGATGATTGATGTCCAACCGGGTTGATAAATTGTAGTCTATGAAGTACCGGTTTGGACTTTAGATATTTTGAATATAGAAGTGTATTTTACTGAGAATTGACCCTAATTATTACTAGGAGGATTTCCGTTTTACAAATGAGACTCTGCCGAATTTTCGGTAGAAATTTGATAAAACGTAACGAAATAAATTTTGATATTTTCCTAAAGTAAATTCAAAAAATAATATTATCGCTTTTAGATACTCAATCGGTAGGAGGAGCAGCAGTGCCTGAAAACTAGGATAGTCAGTTAGAAGCAATTTGTGAATTAATTATATGTTATTCATTTTTAATTTAGCATTTGCATTCATAATAAACTATTCTATAAATATTTCAAGTTAAATATTATTTTTAACTTATAAAAGTGTGTTATTATTCATAATAATTTATACGTAATTATTTGTGGCTAAATACGTGTTATGGACATGATTCCTGGCGAGTGGCATCAGTACCTTGTGCACACGGGTAATATCGGGATATCCAAATACTAATATTGTGAATGTTGTGATATATAGATAAACTCGGTTGAGATATTCTCGGGCTATATGATATGTGGATTTTGGACTTAAGTGAGGCTGGTTACGGAATCAGTTGAGTTACTCTTGGCCTTCCAGCTAAGAGGGTGTGTGGTCGGTTGAGTTATTCTCGGTCCTCCAATTATTGGATATAAGTAAAATGGTGATTATTGATGGACAAGTTGGGTATTGAGGTTTAGGGTCCAGTACATATTAAACCACATATCTTTTTTAGCCTATTAACCAATTTTTCTTTTTATCAACCCATTAACATATAACCCATTTTTTCCCTCGTTTGAGCACCGAAAGAGTCAAAACAATTGCATCAAACACTTAAAAGCCAAACTTCTAGCAAAAATTACAAAAGCGCTACTGAATTAGTTTTTATGTCACTCTCGAAAAATAAAACAAAATAAAATAAGAGTTTCAAGCATTTTTAAACTCTTTTGAGCAATTTCAGTCATCATCTTTTCAAATTGCTAGACGACCAATATATCATGATGCAAGCCCGAAAAGGTTTTGGTGCTCAAACTTGGGGTAAATTACATACGTTGTGTACAATTTTTGCCATATTTCACACTTTGGTGTACAACCTTCAATGCACACAAAAGTGTACAACCTTTTGGTGACCTTCCACTAAAGTGTACAACCGGTAATTATGACCGGTCAACCCAAATTCAACGCGCCAAATCATCATTTTTCATTTAACCAATATAAAAAAGTGGGACCCAAACCTTATACAATCATAAAAATACCATTATCCATTGTGTAAATTACTAAAATGCCATTATCCTTTCATTTTTTTCATTTTTCTAGAACTTCTTTCTCTCTCAATCTTTTCCTTTCTCTCTTTAAGTCCTCTCTATATCTTTCCCTCTCTCTAAGTCTTTTATTGGTTAGCAGGATTATAACCCAAGATCAAAATGGTTGGGTATATTCACCTAAATTCAAATCTGTGTCGTTTTGGTTCTTCGAGGTTCCTAGTTTCCAGTGTCGTTCCCTTCAAAAAAAGTTCTTCCCTCGCTAGGTGCTAATCGCCGATCTCGGAGTGGTACTCTTGTTCATATCTTCTTATTTATTTATATTTTCTGTTCATATCTTCTTATTTATTTATATTTTCTTTAGTTTATGCTCAGCCGATCTCGGAGTGGTACTCTTGTTCCTGTTGACCTTGAAATTGAACGTACTCTTTATAGGATCCGGAGAGAAAAGATGGCCAATGTCAATAATGAGACCAACCAAAGGCAACCCAACCAGCCCGTGAACAACATCCGAAATGGAGGAGGCAACGAGTAGCCATAGCATGAGTAGCCCCGTTCGCTAATCTCGGAACAAATATCACAGTAAAATCTGGACGTCTAAACAGAAATTGACGAATATCGTCGATAAGTCCTCCTACCTCCGGCCGATCCATAGCAGCAGCAGACACTCTATCCACAATGATTTTTGCATCAGTCTCCACTACTACATTCTGAAAATGCCATACATTCTGAAAATGTTCATTTTTGAATCACACCACTCCATAGCCTGTTTGAGTGCAATTGCTTCAGCGAGGAGAACTAAAATAAATCCCGATCACATGCTAGCTACTGAAACAAGCTAAGAAATTCCTATAATGGTTCCTAATTACCGCCCCCGCGCCATACTGACCAGTATCAACAAACAGAGATGCATTAGCATTACATTTCAACCTCTCCTGAGACGACCTCTGCCATTTCACGACATATCTCTATTATTAATACTTAAGTAGGTTATGATATCTTTTCATTTCGTATATAATGAATGTATAGAGACATATAAACCTAAATAATCTTGGTATTTTCATTTCGTTCAATCCAACTTTTCATGTCAATTAATTGTTACCCATCACCTTCAAAGATATATTTCATTTTGAATTGAAGCATCTAAGCTAGCATAAACTTAGCAATATTACATGTGGTTCTCTTCTAATCGATAATTTTCATGCATTTAATAAAAATATAATTTGTCTAAGGCCAGTTTGGTTCAGCTGTTAGCTAATAGCTGTTGCGGTTGCTGTTAGCTGTTTGCAGTTGTAGTAAGCTGTTAGCTGTTGCTGTTAGCTGTTTGTTATTAGCTGTTTAATTATTAGTGTTTGGTAAAATTATATTGAACGGTTGCTGTTTGGATTTAAAATGTCTAAAATGGACATGTTTTAAATTAATCAACGATGAAATTATAAAGGAAAAATGTGAAAAAAATGCCCATAACGTTTACAACTAGGAATGATTTTACTCTTAATGTCTAAAATGGTGCAATTTTACCCATAACGCTGGCAGTTAAGAGTAATTTTACCTAACATTGGCAAGTTGGGTCGTTTTCAGATATTATTAGAAAACATAGATATTTTATTTCTTATTATACACCAATTACACATACCAGTGGTTCTAAAAAAAGAGATTTCATATTTTTTTGTGATTTAATAGTAAAATTGAAAATTAATATTTATAAAATCGATTAAATATTGGAATTTTTTTTCGTCCAACTCATACAAAAGATAATATATATATTTTATTTTCTTAAAAAAATCACGTCTAATCATATGTTTGTGATTTGTTACTAACGATGATAAAATCATGCACATGTGAAGTGTAGATGACAATATTCATGACCAAGAAAACAGTTTGATAAATTATTTCTCAACTTGTTAATGTTATGTGTAAAATTGCTTTTGGCTGCCAAAATTAGAGGTATAATTGCACCATTTTAGACGTTAAGGGTAAAATTGCTCATACCTATAAATGTTGGGGGTGTTTTTGCACCTTATCCTATTATAAAATAAAAAATGTGTTACACAAATTAATAAAAATAATCTATATAAAAAATAAAAAATTTATTGAACGCAACAAAACCTTGTTTTTCTGGTAATTATATTGTAGAAATATAAATAATGTTAAAAAATAAACATATTTTTGTAGAATTAAAAAGGATAATACTGTGAATAACAACTAATTACAAACAGCTGTTTATGAAAAGCTCCAAATAGGAGCTTTTCGTGAAACGCTCCAAAACGCTGCAGTTTCCAGAGAAAATGCTAAACGTTGCGGTTAGATAAACGTAACCAAACGCTATATTTTCTGCGGTTTGGAGTGAAACAGTAAATGCTTTTCCAAAAAGCTGAAACAAACACCCTCTAAACGTTGCTCATGATCAAGTAATAATCTTTATTTATTTAACTTTTCTGAAAATTATGAAAAATGCAAGAATGACATGATGCTGACTCACGGTAAAGTTAAATTAGGTAAATGGTTTTGATATTGAAATAATATATATACTGATCTTCTAAGTTGATCTTCAGACTCAGCAATTAAATCATTACACATGAGTTAAAAAGGTATACAACAAAAAAGAGAATGCTGTCAAAATTACGTGGCCTTATAATTAATATTTTAGGGTAATTATAGATTTGTTCTTATTATATAATGTTTTTGGTCATTTTGGCTAAAAAGAATGAAAGCCATCTATTTTTTGGTGAAATAAAATAAAATCCATCTATGGATATACCATACCAATTTTATATAATTTGTGTATCATATACATCTACATCTTACCCTAGTTATTTTAGGGTGTTGTTAAACCCAGCCCCAAATTCCCACCCCTAGCCTTGTGAAAGGATGAAAATGCCCTTTCATGGAATTTGGGAGGGGAATTTCTAATTTTTTTTGCCAATCCGACACGCGGGCGTGTGGACATCACGCCTCACCGCGTGGTCGGACGTGATATACACACGCCTCACCGCGTGGTCGGACGTGATAGCCCCACGCTTCACCGCAAGGTCGGACGTGGGGCTATCACGTCCGACCACGCGGTGAGGCGTGTGTATATCACGTCCGACCACGCGGTGAGGCGTGATATCCACACGCCCGCGTGTCGGATTGGCAAAAAAAAAACTTTTTAACCCCGTAAATAGTTCGTTAAACCCGTAAATAGGCCGTGAAACCCGTAAATAGGCCGTTAAGCCCGTAACTACAGAATTGTACGTAACAAATAAAAATAGAAAACTTAAAAATTAAAATAAACATAAACATTTATAAACGTAAATGGTTAAATATAATATATACAACAAAAAGTGTTAAAATATATGAATTTTTACAATAAAAATTCAGCTCGCCCGACGCCACGCATCCATAAACTCATCCATCTCCCTCTTAATGCGTGGAACATCCTCGTCAGATCGGTGGGTAGCCGATAGTTGGGTGACACGCCACAACCAGCTAACCCACTGCAAAAAAAAATAAAACTTAATAAATAAATAAATATTAACAATTAAACACATATAAACTAATACTAAATAATAATATTAAATAATAATAAACTTACAAATTCGCTGTTGGCGCGAGCATGCTGTACCGATGCAGCCTGTGGTGCATGAAGGAGATGGGGATGCGAATGTCGCCTATACCAATCCATATAATCAGGCTCACAGGCAGTGGGATCGTATCCAACGGGTCGGCATCTCCTCCGATCAATGCCCCGAGCCGATAGAAATCTCCGCCACGTATCCTCAACTGTGACTAAGGAATGCGTGAGCTTATACGCGATAGATCTCCATGGTCGTACTGCTTTATCAGGTCTAATACGCTCAACTGGGATAGGCTGAATATATCCGACCTGTCGCAGCGCTCGATCGGGCATATACGGCTCGACGATGTCTCTACACCGTATCCAACCGGCGTAGGACACTCGAAGCCGATCATCATCCACGACAGGACCATAAGGCAACCACGTCACCTGGAAAAAAGTAATACTCAATAAAAAAATAATAATATACTATAAATAATACTTAAATAAATTCTAAAATTTTATAAAATACCTCTGCCGTCGTCATACGATCCAGCTGCCCGCGAAAGGTATCTAGTCGGGCGGTCGTCTTGCCTGGTACCCCGACCTCCCATCTCAGTGCACGGGCATGGTCAGCTGGGATCAAGTGAGCTCCTCTATGCGGCCGGAACACCGGAAAATACTCGTATATCCATGCCTAGAGTAGAGTCAAACATCCGTATATACCTGAACAGTCTCCCCTGCTCGCTATCCCCAGCTGCCGGTACAACATGGCTAGTGTAGCAGACCCCCATGATAGTCCAGCTGTCCCGCTGACACCGCCGTAAACCTCAGCAAGATGGGCCGGTCTAATCCTATCTCCACTCTTGTCAACAAACAGAGTGGATCCAAGCATAAGCCACATCCATGCTGTGGCCCGAGTAGCGTCATCCCTACCCTCAGTGAGAAGCCCCTGTACAGCCCCAACAAATACACCTCCACCACCCCATAAATGTCGGGTCGGCAACAGAAGCTCAGCCTGACTCACCCCAAACATCATCATGCACATGGCATGAAGCCCGTCAGTAGGGGGAGACTCGGACACCATCGGACCGTCGATCGGGATCCGAAGAATCTGCCACACACCATACAGCTGGATAGTCATCTCCCCGAACGGCATGTGGAAGGAGTTCGTATCAGGCTGCCACCGCTCCACGAACGCAGTCAACAGCGGAGTGTCGAGGTTCTTGAACATGGCATGTGGAAGGTGAGACAAACCAGTCCTCTCGATCATCTCCCTCGGTTGTAAAATGACACATATACAATTTATACAATTACTGAATGTTTTTTATGTTTATAGTTAAAAATACAAATTACAATAAATGTTGACACACTATATTATGCTTACCTCGGGTGACGCATCAGAAAACCACTGACACAAATCTTTGCATGCTGCTGTTCTATTGTAGCATGTCAGAAACGACCGAATCTCCCCTCCCAACATCCATGAGGCAACATGTCCTAGAAAACTAGGAATCACGGAACCATCAACGGGACCACCATCAACCGGTGCAGTAACTACCCAGCTCTCGTCCTCACTAGCTTTGGGACGTTTGCTTGTCCCTGAAAATTATAAAATTATATTAAAATTATAAATTATAAATTATACTAAATATACTATAATTATACTAAAATTATACTAAAGTTATACTAAAATTATAAATTATACTAAAATTATAAATATACTAAAATTATAAATTACTAAAGTTATACTAAAATTATAAATATACTAAAATTATACTAAAGTTATAAATATACTAAAGTTATACTAAAATTATAAATTATACTAAAATTATAAATATACTAAAATTATAAATTACTAAAATTATACTAAAGTTATAAATATACTAAAGTTATACTAAAATTATAAATATACTAAAGTTATACTAAAATATACTAAAATTATACTAAAATTATAAATTATACTAAAATTATAAATATACTAAAATTATAAATTACTAAAGTTATACTAAAATTATAAATATACTAAAGTTATACTAAAATTATAAAATATACTAAAATTATACTAAAATTATAAATATACTAAAATTACTAAAGTTATACTAAAGTTATAAATATAACTAAAATTATAAAAAATACATGTACTCGCAAAACGACCTCCTACGCGTTGGGTCGGCTGTCTCCCTGGGGTCGGCTGCTCATCGCTCTCCTCAACCTCGCGATCATGTGCAACTGCAGACTGTCGCACTGCCCGGGCTGCCACATCCAGGTAGTCCTCAAAATCAGTCGCCCCCTCTGATCCATGAATATCGGGCTGATCCGCAATCGGCCCCCTCCTCACCTGCTCCGTCACAGCCCCTCTCCGCCTACGACCAGATATATCTATACCACGCAATCTCGTATGCCGTGGTGTATCATCCTCGTCGTCCATATCTAGACGACGAGCAGATGACGGGATGGATTTCCCACCCCTAGTAGGTCGCTCCGTCTACAAAAAAAATTACACTAAATTAATAAAATTGTAAATAATGTAAATTATACTAAATTTATAAAATTATGCTAACATACTACTAAATTAATAAAAATGATAATAATGATAATAATAAATTACACTAAATTAATAAAATTATAATAAATTGTACTAAAATTGTACTCAATTTATACTAAATTATACTAAAATTATACTCAATTTATATAAAATTATACTAAATTAATACTAATTATAATAATAAATTACACTAAATTAATAAAATTATAATACATTATACTAAAATAAATAAATTACACTAAATTAATAAAATTATAATACATTGTACTAAAATAAATACTACTAAATTAATACTAAAATTTTAAATAATATTTTTTTTATACAAAAACAGCGTGAGGCGTAAGGGAATCACGCCCGAACCACTGGGCGGGCGTATGAGCATCACGCTCTATCAGTGGTTCGGGTGTATGAGTATCACGCCCTACCACTGGTTCGGACATGTGGCTGTCACGCCCGCACCACTGGTCGGGCGTGATGCTCATACGCCCGAACCGCAGATCGGGCGTGATGTTCATACGCCCGACTGCGATTCCGGCGATTTTTTTCAATAAACCAACAGATTCAATTCGAACTACAAATCAACGAAATAAAGCGGTAAACCTTACCATTTTATCTTTTCCTTTACGAATTCTGTCACCATCCATGATTCGGTTCAGTAATTTGTCCGGATTTGAGCAAAAATCGTATAGGGTTCTTGAGAGGTTTTTAGTTTTTTGAAATTTAGTGCAAAGGGTAGTATGGTCTATTCCAGGGGCTAGAAGTATAAATTTGTGGCTGGGTTTAGTAACCCACTTATTTTATCACTTCAATTATTCTCATTTGTTTGTCCGAACAGATTGTGTTTTGAAAAACATTAGCTAAAAAAATTCGAGGGAAAATTATGTCTGATGCGGTTGAAGAGCAAGTTGTGAAGTTTATGGACAAATATAATTTAGTGGCGAATTGTAAATTCTATCAAGTTGCGAAGTTTCAAGTTTTTGCAATTTCAAAACCTATTTTGCATGGAAACGGGCCTGGAAGCAAAACACACGGCTTTGACTCGATGTTTGTGTTTTTTTAGCCAAATTCGGCATCTAAGGACCTTATTTTTGCAATTTCATTTTTTACGCGTCTTTTAAGTTTTTCTTTTACCTTTTAGATTTTGTCGCCAATTAGGATTTCTATTTCCATTTTATTTAGGATTTGTGTGTTTTTAGGACTTCTTTTACCTATTTAAAGGCGTGTTCTCTCTATATTGAAGCAGTTGATTATTAATGAAATTGATGTTTTCGAAATACCAAAATTCTAAGAATTTTGAAGGTTTCTAATATAAAATTCATACGTCGAATCAACTAATAGCGACGACACTGTTTTATTCGCCAAATTATTAGAAGCATTCGGTTCTCCATGTCAAATGGAGGACCTCCCATACATATTTTGACACGTGTAACATGATCCACACATATTATAAGAGGTCTCACTATTTTAATTATTACGTGGGATCACAATATACGTGTCCAAATATGAATTAGGGTTCTCCGAATGACATTAAAGACACGGTGCTTAATATAAGAACTCGTTTTATTCACTGACTTGCTTATTTCAAAATAATAAAACAAAACCGGAAAAAATTAATAAATAAATCTCCTGTAAATTAGGATGGATTGGATACCATAAATTTAATAAATAGGTCAATATTCAAGATATGACTATTAAGGGTAGCAACCATGAATTTCTTCTGTGCTGGTGTCTGCATTTTTTTTTTATTAACACAGTCTCTAAAAATTCAAAGAAAACATGTGATACAGATTGAAAACGATAAATGAAGGTTTTAATCGTAAACCAACAAAGAGGTTCTTCTCTAGCTAAACTAGAAGGAGTGAATCCCAATAAACAAGGTATAAACCTTAGGTTCTCAAAGAGAATGATTTTTTATTGATTAAAAGTTGGTTCATCCTTACAAAATGAGAGTTTAAATACATCCTCCTAATGATAATAAAAGACAATGACTACCCATACTAGGGTTTCAATAAGGCTATCCGTAAAAGGGTAAAATATGTGATACGCCCCGACAATCAGTACAATGGTACATGTACGGGTTGTCAGGGTTGTTGGTGAATTACTTCGGGAGGAAGTAAACCTAGAGATCCGCCCAGTGTAGATGTTGATACGCCTCTTTGTGTACTCCTAGATCCGCTCCGCTCGTATGTCCTGGGGATCCGCCCTCCTCGGTATAACCTCCGTGGGTTTGATGTCTGAGGATCCGCCAGAGCACGCGTGATCAGTGCTGCCAGTTAGGATGTCCGCATCATTCTCTCCTTCTTTAAAAGATCTCGGCACTGATTCGTCTTTGTTGAACTCCAAAGGACCATCTGACTTCCACGGGCTAAGGTCACGGATGTTGAACGCTGGTGATATTTTACCGAGCCAATTCGGCAATGCTTTATGATAGGCATTGGCATTGATCTTCTTGGTGACCTTATATGGCCCGTATTTCCTAGGCCGAAGCTTGCTGCTTGTGGCGTTGGTGAGTCTCTCTTTACCCAAATATACCATAACCTCATCCCCAACTTCAAACTGTAGGTCCCTACGGTGCTCATCCGCCTTAGCCTTTAATTTCTGATTTCTCTCCTCAAGAGTCTCTCTCACCTCTTGGTGCATCTGTACATAATCCTTAGCCAGCTGGTTGGCAGTCACGTTTCCTTTAGGAAGATGGGCTATATCAAGGACGTGATTTGGGGTCTTTGTGTATACTACCTCAAATGGGGATCTCCCGGTTCCCGAATGTACAGAGCCGTTGTAGGCGAACTCAGCTTGGGCTAAAACCACATCCCACATCCTGGGCTTATCCTTACATTTGCTGCGCAGTAAGTTTCCCAAAGTTCTATTAACCACCTCGGTATGTCCATCTGTTTGAGGGTGGGCGGTGGTACTAAACTTCAGAGACGTATCAAACAGAGCCCACAACGTTCGCCAGAAGTGACTGAGGAACTTCGTATCACGATCCGAGACAATGCTCTTAGGTACGCCATGTAGCCTGACAATCTCTTTGAAGAATAGCTTAGCAGTCGCTGAGGCATCATTAGTTTTACGACAAGGTATGAAGTGGGCCATCTTTGAAAACCGATCAACCACAACAAAGATGGAATCCATGCCTCTCTGAGTTCTGGGTAACCCTAGGACAAAGTCCATGGACAGATCCTCCCATATGGTCTCTGGCACAGGCAAAGGTAGCTGCAAGCCAGCATTTGTAGTGCGTCCCTTGGCGGTCTGGAAAATATAGCATCGTTCTACTAAGTAGGCAACATCTCTTCTCATCTTAGGCCAGAAATAACGAGAACTCACTGCTTCATATGTCTTGTCTCGCCCAAAATGCCCTCCAAGGGATCCGCCATGTAGATCACGAACAACCTTTTCCCGGATGGAAGTGCAGGGTAAGCAAAGTTGGTTGCCCCTCATGAGATACTCATCCATCAGATGATACACCCCATTCTCATGCTGGTGTTGACACTTCTCCCAGATACTGCCAAAGTCAGGATCCGCCAAGTATTCTCCTCTGATGTGTTCAAAACAATCGGTCTCCAGGTTGACTGTTTTTATTAGTGACACCCTTCGACTCAAGGCGTCCGCCACCTTGTTCTGTTTTCTAGCCTTATGGATAAGCTTATAGGGGAACTTATCTATGAAGGCGGACCACCGGGCATGTATGGAGCTTCGAAGTTGCTTCTGACTTCCCAGGTACTTGAGAGATTGGTGGTCAGTGTAGAGGATGAATCCTTTCCCCACCAAGTAATGTTCCCACACTTTCAACACCCTCACTGCAGCATAAAACTCTTGATCATACGTGGCCCACTTTTGCCGAGCCTCACAGAGCTTCTCACTGAAATATGCAATGGGCCTCTTTTCTTGCATCAAGACTCCACCAATCCCAACTCCACTGGCATCACACTCAACTTTGAACAGTTTATCAAAATTGGGATACGCCAGCACGGGCGCTGTACTCAACTTTTCCTTGATCAGGGCAAAGCTCTTCTCTTGGGCATCCGCCCACTCGAACCCACTTCCCTTCTTCAAACATTCCGTCAACGGGGCCACTATGGCACTGAAGTTCTTGATGAATCGGTGATAAAATGTTGCTAGCCCATGAAAACTCCTGATATCCCCCACATTCCTTGGAGTGGGCCATTCTCGGATGGCTCTTACCTTCTCCCCATCAACTTGGACCCCATCGCCACTAACCACGAACTCAAGGAAAACCAGGCTTTCCATGACGAAATCACACTTCTTAGTGTTGGCGTATAACTGGTGTTTCCTTAACAGGTCAAACACTATCCGTAAATGCTCCACGTGCTCCACCAAGGTCTCGCTATGAATCAGGATGTCATCAAAATACACAACTACAAATTTTCCAATCACCGGGCGAAGCACCTGATTCATCAGCCTCATAAAAGTATTGGGGGCATTAGTCATCCCGAATGGCATAACTAACCACTCATACAATCCATCTCTGGTCTTGAAGGCGGTCTTCCACTCATCCCCAGATCGAATTCGTATCTGATGATAACCGCTCCTGAGATCAATCTTGGAGAAAACTCGGGATCCGCCAAGTTGGTCTAGCATATCATCCAGCCTTGGAATAGGGAACTTATACTTGATAGTGATCTTGTTAATAGCCCTGCTGTCCACGCACATCCGCCAAGATCCATCCTTCTTGGGCGTAAGTAGGGCTGGGACGGCACATGGACTCATACTTTCTCTAACGTATCCCATTTCAATGAGCTCTTCCACTTTCTGCCTCATGATGTCATTTTCCTTTGGACTCATTCGATAATGGGGAAGGCTTGGCAAACTAGCCCCGGGCACAAGATCGATATGATGTTGGATGTCCCTCAAAGGTGGTAACCCACTCGGCAGTTCGTCAGGGAACAGATCTAGATATTCGCCAAGTAGGTGGGTCACTTCATTCGGCATCTCCCTTTCGCCCCTTTGGGAGGGTTCGTGATTCGCCTTAACCATTACCACATACACCATCTGGCTCTCTTCACATTCGCTGACAAATGATTTGTGTGTAGGACAGACTACCAAGGTAGACTTCTCGTCGGCCCTTGGCTCTCTCATCATTGGCGTAAGTACGAACTTCACCCCATTCTTCACAAATCTGTAAGTGTTCTCTCTTCCTGTGTGGGTGGCATCGTTATCAAACTGCCAGGGTCGGCCCAACAATAGGTGGCAGGCATCCATATCGATCACATCACAACGGACTTCATCACTATAATCACCAATCACAATAGGTACCCTGCATCTCTGGGTCACCCTAAGTTCACCCACGTTTTTTATCCATCCCACCCTATAGGGGTCGGGATGCGCCTCTGCCAACAACCCGAATTTCCGAGCGGCGCTGTTGCTCACAATGTTCTCTTGGCTCCCACTATCTATTATCACATTGCATCGCCCACCTTTCACAAGACAGCGGGTCCTGAATAGTTGGTGCCTCTGATCTCCCTCTATCCGGATGGAGACTAACAAACGCCGTACCACATGAATGGCGTATCTCTCTTCATCCACCTCATCATCATCTTCTCCCAATGGTTCACAAAATACTTCATCCCCTTCGTCATAGTCATCTTCATACCTCTCCACATGTTGGCGCTCTTCCTCCTAGGACATTCGTTGGATCTATGGCCTGGCTCATTGCACCGAAAACATTTAAAAGGCGCTGGCCTCGCATACGGATTGTTGCTCTTAGGTGGTATAGGTACTTCCTTGTACGGCTTAGTATCTCCGACAGATCCCCTTCCCACACTGTTGACCTTGGCCCCACTGGCACTCGCCACCTGCTTGCCTTTGTCATAAGACTTCACGTTATCTCTTCCTCCAGGCGTATACTCAGTAGTGGCGGATCTCCTGGATCTTCCGGTTAGTTGAGACTCAGCCTTGAGGGCTAAATTCCTGGCATCTTGTACCCGAACCACCATCTGTGTGCCAATACGATCCTGGATGTTGTATCTCAACCCTTCTAGATACCTAGAGGTCTTTTGGCTTTCAGTTTCTGACAAGTTGGCCCTTGCCGAAAGCCTCAAAAACTCGGAGGTATACTCATGGACACTTCGGGTCCCTTGAGAGCATCCCCTGTAGGAGCTGTAAATATACTGCTCATAATCCGGCGGTAAGAACCGCTCCCTCAACATCGCCTTCATCCGTAGCCAAGATCGAATCGGATCTCTGCCCCCTCTTCTTCTCTCTTCCCTCATCTGATCCCACCAAACTGATGCGCCACCCTTCAAGCGATACGCCACCAGCCTTACTTTCCTCTCATCAGGAATCCCAGCATACTCAAAGAAACGTTCCACTTCTGATAACCAGTCTAAGAATCCCTCTATATCCAGTTCGCCTCCAAAAGACGGTAAGTCTATTTTTAGCTTAAAGGCATCATCTCTATCAAAGTTTCCTAGACCTGGGTATACTCTAGCAACCTCCACATGTCAGTTGTCAACAGGCCCAACATCCCTCATAGTCCTAACGGTATCATCATTCCCGATACCCTCAAAGTCATCACTATCACTATCAGCGTTATGCACAAGGACAAAGTTGGGTCTTCTTACCTCAGGATCCCTAGGACCCGTTTGTGGAAGCTGTTGTTTAGGGACTCCTTCCTTTCTCTGGGTTGATCCTCCCGCGGTTGGTCGGATTAGAGCCAGAACCTCCAGTTTGAAGTTTTCTAGGGAGGTGGCTAGCTCCAGGAACCGTTGGTCGGTTTGCCTCTGCCGCTCATGGCTGGCTTGGATCTGCTCCATGAGGTGCTCCCTCAGCTCCTCATACCTCCGGTCACTGGTTTCCATGGAATCTTGCGGTTGTCGGGGTTGAACCATTGCCAAAAGAAGTTTCGGGTCAGGAAACGATCGGCTCTGATACCAACTGATACAGATTGAAAACGATAAATGAAGGTTTTAATCGTAAACCAACAAAGAGGTTCTTCTCTAGCTAAACTAGAAGGAGTGAATCCCAATAAACAAGGTATAAACCTTAGGTTCTCAAAGAGAATGATTTTTGATTGATTAAAAGTTGGTTCATCCTTACAAAATGAGGGTTTAAATACATCCTCCTAATGATAATAAAAGACAAGGACTACCCCTACTAGGGTTTCAATAAGGCTATCCGTAAAAGGGTAAAATAGGTGATACGCCCCGACAATCAGTACAATGGTACAGGTACGGGTTGTCAGGGTTGTTGGTGAATTACTTCGGGAGGAAGTAAACCTAGAGATCTGCCCAGGGTAGATGTTGATACGCCTCTTTGTGTACTCCTAGATCCGCCCCGCTCGTATGTCCTGGGGATCCGCCCTCCTCGGTATAACCTCTGTGGGTTTGATGTCTGAGGATCCGCCAGAGCACGCGTGATCAGTGCTGCCAGTTAGGATGTCCGCATCAACATGTAATTTTATTAGGGGAAATGAAGTTTTTATTAACTATCTCCTAATATAATTCAAATCATAAAAAAGAAAACAATTTCATTTACCAATTTACCAATTAAGGATGATAATTTTTTGTGAAAAATTCAGTGAACCAAACTTTAATTTGTTCAAAATATATCAATAAATTAGGAAATAAAATCCATTTATTTGAAAGTCAATGGGGAATTTCAAATTTAGAGTTGTCAGAAATCCAAACGTAAATGGAAATGCAATAATCCCTCAAAAATGAAATTCAATATTTCAAAATCACTATGTCTTCTTCATCTGTATATAAATAGGCATACAAGAAAACCATTTTAACTAAGTTTTTTAACTTTATCTCTTGAATCCCTCAATTGAAAAAGCCATGGAATTCCATCTTCTTGCTTTGGCCACCATTATTATATCTTCTGCTGTATTTTCCATTGAAGCCAGCAAACAAGGTTTCAGCATTGAAATTATTAGCAGAGATTCCCCCAAATCTCCTTTCTACAATCCTGACGAAACTCCTACAACCCGAATTGCTAATGCTTTTCGTCGTTCAACGAATCGTGCTCGCCTTTTCAACTCGAGAACTTCTGATTCCATCTCACCTGAAACTGCAGAATCTGTAATTTCAGGTGGAGCAGGAGAATACCTGATGAATATTTCTGTAGGCACACCGAGTTTCGAAATCGTCGCCATTGCTGACACTGGCAGCGATCTTATTTGGACACAGTGTGAACCTTGTGACCAATGTTACAAGCAGGATGCTCCTCTTTTCGATCCGAGTCATTCTACAACGTACGGAGATATTTCCTGCAGTTCTAAAAAATGCTCAATCCTGAAAGAAACAGGATGTTCAGGTTCTGGTTCCGGCTCAGGTTCCGGGATTTGTCAATACCAATATAGCTATGGAGATTCATCTTCTACAGTTGGAAATCTTGCTGTAGATACTTTAACTTTGGGTTCGACGAATGGTCGTCCTGTTGCTATCACTAAAGCTCTGTTTGGTTGTGGTCATCAGAATTCAGGAACTTTCAGCCCTTCAGGTTCAGGAATTGTCGGACTTGGAGGCGGTCCGGTTTCACTGATTTCGCAGCTTGGTTCGACTATTTCTGGCAAGTTTTCTTACTGTTTAGTGCCTGCTACTTCCAGGGGGAAAAACACAAGCACATTGAATTTCGGAAGTAATGCGATTGTTTCAGGTTCAGGAGTCCAAACTACTCCATTAATTTCCAAGGATCCTGATACCTTTTATTTTCTTACATTGGAAGCAATAAGTGTTGGAACCAAACGAATTGAATTCGGGGGTTCGAGATTCGGAAAAACCTCAGGAAATATTATAATTGATTCAGGAACTACATTGACATTAGTTCCTCAGGATTTCTTTTCAGAATTGGCTTTGGAAGTCGAAAATCAGGTTACAGGAACCCGAGTAGATGATCCGTCAGGTTTTCTGAGTCTGTGTTATGAGAGCAATTCGAATCTGACTGTTCCAAAACTTACAGTACATTTCAAGGGTGCGGATATAGAATTGAAAGCTTTGAATACATTTGTTGAAGTTTCAGAATCGGTTATATGTTTTGCTTTTAATCCGATTGACTCAGGTGCCATATTTGGGAACCTGTCCCAGATGGATTTCTTGGTAGGGTATGACCTACAAGCAAAGACCGTATCCTTTAAGCCTACTGATTGTGCCAATTCTCCTTAGGTGCCCTAATTGTCTAATTTTAATTATTTCTTTGCTAATAAAGATTTTGTATTTTACGTTTTTTAGCTTAAATGATCACTTGTGTTTTGGGTTAATCACAGAATTAGTTTTAATTTGTTCTTGTTCTTACATCTTAATTACATCCTATATCCATTTTTAAGGTGTGGCTTATCAGACACTAGTTCAATATCCGTGCAATGGACGATGGTTTAAATATATGAAAATGATTAAATAACTAAATTTTATCGTTAATAATTCACTATAAATTATTAAGAAAATGGTTAAAAAAGGTTTATGTGCTTTGCACGGGCTAGTTTGTATCTAAATATATTTTAAATATAGAAGAAAAAAAAAATTCATAGAATTTCAAAAGAAAGGGATGACGATGGGGTAAAGGAATGAAAGCATCCATCAGAGTGAAATTTGTGTGGCGTTCGACCACGAGTCCTTTCTTTAAAAAATCTATCGTGGTCGAACGCCACACAAATTTCACTCTAATAGATGCTTTCATTCCTTTACCCCACCGTCGTCCTTTTTTTAGAATCAATTTTCTTTTCTTTTTCCTTCTATGTTTAAAATATATTTAAATACAAACTAGCCCGCACAAAGCACGATGATTTAAATATATGAAAATGATTAAATAACTTCTTGAATATATTATTTTTGTGCTAATCTTATTTTTTTTAGCTAACTCAAGCAACATGAATATGCATACATATATATAAGCAGCGGCGGATACGAGAGCTTGAGCCTCTCTGGCCGTCGGAACCACCATTGACCACGGATAGTTTCGGTCTCTGTCTCCACAAAATTTGAGGTTGTGGTGGTTATCTCCAAGAAATTTTGATGAGTGCTGAATTAACACCCTAAAATTGGTTCAGATCCCGTTAGGGCCTTTCTAAATCCAAAATTTTAATTTTTTTGGTATCTTAGACCCTTCTTAAATCTAAATTTCTAAATATTGTGGTCTGTTAGGCCTTTCTTAAATTCAAATTTCTAAATTTTTTTGACCTATTAGGCCTTCCCCTAAATCCGATTTTTCTATTAGATACAAAAAAATTTTTACATGTTAAGAATTTTAAACATAATATAGCTTAATTTTGAAAAGTTTTAAAATTGGTTCTTAACTATTCAGATTATACCATGAAAAATATTTGAATAAGTTCGAATTAACAAAAAAAAAATTATACGTGCACGTATAAAATCGGTCCCCCAAAACAATCAATCATGTATTTGTCACTATATATATATATATAAATATATATATATATATATATATATATATATATATATATATATATAAAAGTAAGAAAATTAAGAAAATTAAGAAAGAAGTTTATTTTAATTGGTTTAAAGAGGGTGACAACTGAAACTAATCGATCCAACTTTTGAAAACCCGAAGTTGATAAAAAAAAAAAAAAGATGATGAAATCTCAGAGTATGGATCAGCGAATAAGAAAATTTGTTACTTACACATTGTTGAATTAGATGACTTTATTTTGATTTATTTCAATAAAATTGTATCAATCGCATGTATATTGCATTATACTTCAAATTAGTGGCGGAGCCAAGAGTCAATGGTCTGTATGAAGAATTTTTTTCTCCAATAACGACTAAAGACTTTAATTCTAATTGAAATTGTGTTTATATACAAAAGCTGCTCCAAAATTTGTTTTCTTAGTATATTTTCACTAGTAATTACTTGAGTTGAAATCCAAAAAACTTTAGGTTAATATGACTATTAAATAATCAAACAACATTTTCAAAATAAGAGTATAATTGATATTAATTGGAAATTTTAGGAATAAATTTATATATTAAGGTTAAATTTACATTTTTTAAAAACATTATTGATCCTTCCACTTTAGTCATCGGCCTTCAAATGGCAGATCTGTAGGCTTGATATCCTCCCCACTAAATGGTATCCGTCTTGTACTAGTACATTCTCTTGCCACACAGCGCCTAGAATGTCTTAGTTCGTATTCTGAGGGTATAGGAACTATCACTTCAGAATCAGCCTCATCTACTAAATCCGCCATACCAACTTCAGTTGCACCATCTTCTGTTGCACCATCTTTTGCAACATCTTCATTCATGCGTGCCTATAAATCATACATAAGTCAGACACAAGATTAAAAGGAAAATGATTGTTTTAAATCTAAATACTTCCTGGTTAAAATCATGTGATCACAATGTAAAGTTTAAATGCAATTCATTGAACTTTATTTTCTGAAGGATGTGCAATATCAATTTTACAATAACATCCATATAGAAATACCACCTCTTATATATGTTTGACAATATTCACCTGTTACCTGTATGTTGTTGATAATAAATGCAAGCATCATATCAAATTCATGTCCAGAAAGCAAAAATCAAAACCTAAGCACCAAGTATCTGAAATTATTAGTGTAGGCATCTTTGTTGTTTCTTTCATAATAAGCTGAACTCTAAATTGTAAAGGTAAGGTACAAAAACAGTCAGCAATAGCTTTTTAGTTTACTTTTAATGAAGGGTAAGCCCATGCCAAAAGCCAAAGAGATTTACAGGTTTAAGAATTTGAAAACAGAGAAAGTAACATGTAAAGATGACCAGGACTAACACAAGAGACTTAATATTGGAAAATAAAATATACATGTGATAACTTAATCAACTTGAAAACTGGATATTCAAGCAAAAACCCATATGTAATTAAGATAAAGAATATACTAGAAGAGATAGTCGAAATGCTCACACAAATAACTCTAATCATGCCTGCTCTGTACCATGACACATAAATTAGGAAGAATGCACAAAATTTGAACAAAATCAAGATAAAAGGCGAAAAGCCCATACGAAGTAATCACGTAAAACAATTGGATAGAGTTGTTATTAGCCAAAATTTCCCAACAATTTGGGATAGATTATACAAATCAATCACAATCCTAACCCGAAACCAATCAAATTAAAACCCATTGAAACAATAACATGGTTTTTTTCTCTTCACTTTCTCAACCAATAACAAGTGAAATTAAATTTATAATTATACTGACTTACCCCTTTGCATTTAAGCTTGTTATGCCTATATAACCCACACTTACTACACTTTTTCTTGTGTCCACTCCTTGACAATTTCTGCGGCTGGCTTTATCTGCCGTGCTCTGTAGATTCTCTTATCCTTCTCTTTTTGGGCTTGCCTGGCATTCTCACTATTGGTGGCGGCAGTATTGGTTCGAATTGATCAACATTCCAAAAATTCTCCCCTCTCACTGGCTGAAGTTTGTAACTGTAAGTTTTTTTGAAGGATGAAATGTGATAGAACATTGAAATCTCTTTTAAGGGATCCAACCTTTTGTGCCTCAATGCACATATTGCATGAGGGCAAGGGATGCCAGATAGCTCATACTCCTTACATGTGCATACCTTCTTATCCAACATCACAGCATGCCTATCCTGTCCTTCACTGACCTCATAGCCATCATCCCCATTCCACTCCACTCTGCACATCTGAGCAATCTCACTGTTTAAATTATACACCTTTATGCATTTAGGACTCCATTCTTTCTTCCAGTTTGAAGCTTCTTTAGCACAATCCTTTAGTTTTCCCATCACCTCAAGCCTAACTCCATCAAGTAGTCTGTAAATATACTTCTCTCTTTGTACCTTAATCCAAGCATTGAAGCTCTCAACATGATTTTTTTATGACGATCATGTCCTTACTCCTACCACTAAAGTACGCCCTACACCATCTCTGTGGGGGATAACTACTAAGATGTTTTGCTGCCTCCTTTGCAATGGACCCTAATGTATTTAGGTTGTCTTTGAATTCTTCAGGATAAGTACTCAAACTGCAAGCCCAAAACCACTTACTAAGCTCACCACTCCCCCATCTCTTACTCCAGTTGGCATGGATGTGCCTAGCACACCCTCTGTGCTCAGCATCTGGCAGTAATTTAGCAACAACAGGCAACAATCCCTTCATACAATAATAAAATACATTCATTAATATATGGTCATATCAAAATCAGCAGCAATTGTAAATAAACAAATGGAATTTGAACTTGATAATTACCTTTTTCATATCAGAAATCAATGTCAAATTTTCCCCTTTTCCAAGCTCCAGTTGCAGTATAAGATGTCGGAGGAACCATTCCCAACTCTATCCACAACAGCCCACACAATTGGGTAAAAATGGTCATCTGCATCCTTCCCACAAGCTACTAGAAGTACCCCTTTGCAAATACCTTTCAAGAAACACCCATCTAACCCAATGATAGGCCTACACCCTGCTTTCCACCCCCTTTTCAAAGCATCAAAACAAATAAAAATCCTCCAAAACACTCTCCTACCTTGTCTCAAAGCTTCCCTATTCAAGTCTACTTTCAAATATGACCCTGGTTTTGTTGTCATACATTCACTGGCATAGGCTTCTAAAGTGGCATACTCTTGCTTGTAACTGCTATCTAATTACTCCAATATCAACTGCCTAGCTCTTACACACTTAGCCTCAGACACATCAACTTTGAACATGCTTTTGGCATCCCTCCTCATGTCACCAGAACTATAAGATGGCCTATCCAACACCCTATCCATATATTTGGCAGCTAGCCACTTCATTTGTCGCTCTCTTATTTGCAAAAACCTTATTACACTCATGCGCATGGTTTATAGTCTTTACACTCATTGTAGGACCCCCACGATATTGGCTAACAAATAAATGAAATGGGCAATCAAAGCATCATACTCTAATCCTACTTTTATCACTCTTCATTATCTTAATATCATAGCCCCCAGTGACAACATAATCATTTATTGCATGCTTAGCCTCTTCTATGCCTCTAAAAGTCATGCCTATTCTAAAATATGGTCTCCCTTTCTCTAAATTATACTTTTCCCTTCTCCTAACTTCTTCAAGTTCCTGTTCCTCACCATCTACATCAGTATATTCCTCACTCTCTACATCAGCATCTTCCTCACTGACCTCATAATCTTCATCTTCACTATCATCATCACCATCTTCTTCTACATTACCCCCTCCACTTTGTACATTTTTATCTTGAACAACATTCCCTTCTACTTCCACATCACACCCTACATTAACTTCTACTTCCTCTACATTACCATCAACATTAACTTCTACTTCCTCCACATTACCCCCTACATTTCCTACATTACCTTCTACTTCCCCTACATTTCCTACATTCTCACATTCCACATTAATATCTCCTGCTTCTACTTCCCCTACATTTCCTACATCCTCACATTCCACATTAACATCTCCTGGTTCTACTTCCCCTACATTTCCTATATCCTCACATTCCACATTAACATCTCCTGGTTTTACTTCTCCTACATTTCCTACATCCATATGCTCCACATTAACATCTACCATATCCTCACAGTCTATATTACCCTCTTCCCCTATACCCATTGCCCCCTCACCATCAACACTATCATTCACACCATCCATCTCATTATACGGAAGAGCTAGTATATCATTAACAAGAATAGGCTCAGCTACCTTATGGGATGCATATATGTGAATGACATTGTTTTCCGGACTAATGCAAGATAAAAGCCTCCTAATGCTATGATCCCCATCTAATTCAAACACCCTACCAGACTTCAACAAACTACCAGGTTCTAGACATAGTATTTCACTGACATTATGAAACTTCAAATCATCACGATATAACCCCCTAAGCTCAATTAAATTTAAAAAGTCAGGATCAAAATTGTCTTTGATTACAAACGCCCCGTTTATATAATCTAGATGTGGATCATTGATCCATCTACCCCCAAAATGCAAATAAATCTTCACAAATACCATTGCCAAATTCTGCAACAACACAATATGCTCAAGTTCGACAACAACATTCTAAGCAATAACTCATAAGCAACAAATCATAAGCAATAACAGCAACAAAATTCTAAGCAATAACAGCAACAACTCATAAGACATAACAACAACACATGACAACAACAACATTCTCCTGTTCAAAGGATAATTCACAGAATATTCCATCAATCAAACAAAGAGGCAAATCCAAACAATAAGAACAAAATTCAGGATAAAAAATTCAGAAATTGACGATAAGAACAAAATTCAGGAAATTATGATGAGAACAAAATTATTCAGGATAACAAATAAAGAGATTGACGATAACAGATACATTTCGACAACATTCATAAACACATACCCATCAAACAACCCATACCCATATCCATAAAACGCGTACAGAAAACCCATACCCATACCCATATATCGATATTGCATGCCGTCGGCCCAAAAATCAAATTGATAGAAAGAAGAAGTTGAAGACTTACCTTTCTGCGTTCTCCACTCCAAATCGATCTAAATTTCAATCGCGTGTTTCATCTCCCCATGTATCGCGTGTTTCATCTCCACATGCGTTCTCCACTCGTTAGAGAGTTAGTGATATTAGGGTTTTGCCCTTCGTTTTTCTCAATCCACAGCAAGAAGAGGAGGAAGATCATACTTCAATCGAGAGAAAGAAGAAGACGAAGGGTTCTTTTTGTCTAGGTTCAGTGAACTGAAGGTCAAAATAAGAGAGAAATAAGCAATATTATCATAACCGGACCGGACATCAAACCATATTTATAACTGGGTCACGGGTCACTTGGTCGGATCGGATGACTCGGATTGGTTGGACATAAGACTTGGAACCCAAAAGAGAAACGGATGTTAATTAATTGATGGAAGCCCAACTGAGTCCACTAAGGCCCAATATATGGGGTGGGGCGATTTTATGTATATAAAATACATAAACATTAAATTTGATTTTAAACAATTCTAATTAGATTATAATTGTGAATTAAATTAATTAAAGGATAAATAAGTTAGGAGTTTTAATTAGATTAAATTGCTCCTATTATTATCCTATAAGGTTACTATTATTATCTTTATATTTAAGATATAATTATAGATAATAAATAAGAATTATATTCCGAATTAAATTCTTATTCAGTAACCTAATTCTATCTAACTAGGGTTTAGATACAAGAGAATATAAATACCCTCTATATGTGAATTTTCAAAATACACAGAGCAAACTGGGAGAGAGAATTTTCGACCCACACCAAAAGGACGAGACAATCTTTTTCTCTTTATCCTTGATCTTGTGTTGATTAATTAGAGACAATCTACTTTGGTTGTTATATACGGTTGATTCTAACTTGATCTTCAATTGTTTTGTTTTGTGCTTGGGAACTCGAAGTAAGAGTTGTGGGCACTTCGTTTGCAACGGTAGATAGAACTTCTAAAAGGTATTTCTTTCTATCCATCTTTATATGAAATAACGATTAACGGATCTTGGGTTAATGGAAATAGGTTAAAATTTTTATATTTCCGATGCCAAACGTTAGCCTATTTTCCCTTTCAGAGCCGAGCTAACCAACCAGGCATGCGAGGCGTGCTCGCCAAGACGCGAGGCGTAACCGACTCCCTTGCCGAAGAATTGTCCAAGAGATCAATGACGTGGGGCGCGTCTCCAAGTACGCGAGGCGTGGAACCAGGGTCCGAAGTAAAGACTGTCTAGGAAGCCGACTACGCGGGGCGTACCACCAGGGACGCCTCGCGTGAAGTCCATCAATGAGGCTCACCAAGATCAGAGGCTCCAGTACGCGGGGCGTGAATCCGAAATGCCACGCGTGAAGTGCTCGTCGAAGACTCTCCAACCTCAGTGGCTCAGTCACGCGGGGCGTACCAAGGCCCACGCGGGGCGTGTCCTGCCTGAAGAATACTTCCTCCCCAAGTTCTTACCATTGGGGGACCAATCCTGCTCTTGGTTAATTACTGTTTTACCATCACCCAATATTTACTAGGTTGCCATTATTTCTTTCCCTTCCCATCCTACCCCTTATCCTATGTTTTGTTAGAAACCCTATTCAAAGGCTTTTAGTCTTTTCCCCCTTATTTTATTGGAGTATATAAGCTCCTTTATTTGTAATGAAACCTAACTTTTATGAATATTATATTTTGAAGCCTCCATTGGAGCAAGGATTTCATCATTTGGGTTTATTCAACCTTTAAGTTTAGCTTGAGAAGTTTGTAATCTTTGTGAGTTTACAATTAAAACTCTCAGTCGATTTCACGCTACATCAGTTGGTATCAGAGCCGAGTCGTTTTCCTTCCCGGAGACTTCTTCTCGGAGATGGTTCAACCACGTATCACAAACGAAGCCACCGGATCCATGGAGCAACGAGTTGAGACACTAGAAGGCAACGTGAAGCATATAACGGAGTCTTTAAGAGCGTTAAAGGAGAAGCACGACACGAGTACCCGAGATATACGTCTCATCCTCGAAGAACTCACAATAACAACCCGCAATACTCAAGCTCTTCTAACCGGAGAGCCTCACCGGCGGTAAGAAGAACAAGCCCTCCTCTTCTTGACCGACAATCGACACCGCCACCAAGGAGAACTTATGCACCCCAAACCTTGGACCCTCAGGTTCAAGAGGTAAGACGGACTAATGCCATAATCATTAGGAATGTGGATAGTGATAGTGATGGAGACTTATTCGATGATTACGATATGCCTAGGATTGCTAGGAATATGGGGATTAGGATTGATGATAATGTTGTGCATGATAGACCTAGGCATGATGTGCATGTGAATGATGTTGTTGGTCCCGCGTATGTGCGTGCCGGGAATATGGATATTGTGCATAATGATGTTGTAGGTGGTTATGAGAGGGAGAATGTTGGTTTGAATGATCCGTATGGGGGTCGGGGTAATGAAAGGGGTGGATATAGAGGTGAGCCGAATGTGAGAATGGGGTTTGGAGGAAATTTTGAGAGGGACGACGCCTTCAAATTGAAAGTAGACTTACCGTCATTCGGGGGAGAACTCGACATAGAGGGTTTTCTTGATTGGTTGCTAGAGGTGGAACGGTTCTTTGATTATGCGGGAATACCGGAGGATCGGAAAGTCCGTTTAGTAGCTTACCGGTTGAAAGGAGGAGCTTCGGTTTGGTGGGATAATATGAAGGAAGGGAGAAGAATAGGAGGAAGGGAGCCGATTAGATCTTGGCTTAGAATGAAATCGATGTTGCGGGAGAGGTTTCTACCACCCGACTATGAGAAGTACATTTACAGTTCCTATCGGAATTGTTCTCAAGGTGCCAGGAGTGTGCACGAATACACCTCGGAGTTCTTGCGGCTTTCGGCAAGGGCTAACTTGTCGGAAAATGAAAGCCAAAAGACTTCAAGGTATCTTGAAGGATTGAGGTACAACATCCAAGACCGGTTGGAACACAAATGGTGATTCGGGTGCAAGACGCTCGAAATTTAGCATTAAAGGCCGAGGCACAGTTGAGTTTGAGAGGTCGTGAAGGCTATAGGAGAGCCGGGAATGAGAGCACTTATGGAGGGAGAGGAGCTCCCAAGGGGATTGATAAAGGTAAAGGAGTTGCGAGTTCAAGCGATTCCAAGGCGCCAAGTGCGGAAAAGGCACCTAGTGGAGATGTGAGGCCTTTTAAGGCGACACAACCCCCTAGGGGCAACAATCCCTATGCGAGACCGGCTCCATTCAAATGTTTCCGATGTAATAAGTCTGGTCACCACTCGAATGAGTGTCCCAAGTGGATAAGTGCCAACATGGTTGAGCGGTATGAGGATGATGAGGAATATGATGATGAAGGGGATGTTTGTTGTGAACCGATTGATGATGACTATGATGGAGAGTATGAAGGGGGGGGCAAGCCATACATGTGGTGAGGAGACTCTTAGTCTCGAGTAGAGTGGAAACGACCCAACGACATCAATTGTTCTGAACCTGATGTTTAGTTCAAGGGGTAAAGTGCAATGTGATTATTGACAGTGGCAGCCAAGAGAACATCATTAGTGACACAGCGGCTAAGAGGTTTGGGTTCGTTATCGAAGCACATCCGAGTCCGTATAGTGTGGGTTGGATCAAGAATGTCGGGGAGATGAAAGTCACTCAAAGGTGTAGAGTTCCTCTTGAGATAGGGGAGTACCGGGATGAAGTTTATTGTGACATCGTGGAGATGGATGCTTGCCACCTATTGTTGGGACGCCTATGGCAATTTGATAGAGATGCTACCCATACCGGAAGAAGGAACACCTATCGGTTCGTGAAGGATGGGGTTCGTTATGTGCTTACACCTCTTGTCGGGGAATCCAAAAGCAAGGAGAAATCTACGTTGATCGTTTGCCCAACTCACAAGGCATTCATTAACGGGTGTGAGGAAAGTCAAACGGTCTATGTAGTGATGGTGAAATCTAGTACACCGTCGGAGAAGGTAGGTAGCAAAGGGGAAGAAGTTTCGGAAGAAGTTGGAAATTTGCTTAATGAGTTCCGTGATGTATTCCCGGAAGAGTTACCATATGGACTACCACCCCTACGGGACATCCAACGCCATATAGATCTTATGCCGGGAGCTAGTTTGCCTAGTCTTCCTCATTATCGGATGAGTCCCAAAGAGAGTGAAGTGATGAAGGAGAAGGTGGAAGAGTTGATCAGAATGGGCTATATTAGGGAGAGCATGAGTCCATGTGTGGTACCGGCTTTGTTGACACCCAAGAAGGATGGGTCGTGGAGGATGTGTGTGGACAGCCGAGCCATTAACAAGATCACTATTCGGTACAAGTTTCTGATTCCCCGACTTGATGATATGTTTGACCAATTGGTTGGGTCCAAGGTCTTTTCGAAGATTGACTTGAGAAGTGGATACCACCAAATTCAGATTAAGGCATGAGATGAGTGGAAGACGGCGTTTAAGACGCGTGATGGGTTGTATGAGTGGCTAGTGATGCCATTCGGGATGACCAATGCACCGAGCACTTTCATAAGGTTAATGAACCAAGTCTTACGCCCGATGATTGGGAAGTTTGTGGTGGTCTACTTTGATGATATTCTCATCCATAGTAAGACGTTGGAAGAGCATGTGGGGCATTTAAGGACCGTGCTAGTTTTGCTCCGGGAGAACCAACTCTTTGCCAACACTAAGAAGTGTGACTTTGTGATGGAGAGTTTGGTATTTCTCGGGTATGTGGTCAGCGGGAGTGGTATCCGGGTGGATGAAGAGAAAGTTAGAGCTATTCGGGAGTGGCCGACTCCGAAGACCGTTGGGGACATTAAGAGCTTTCACGGGTTGGCTACCTTCTATAGACGGTTCATCCGGAATTTCAGTGCTATTGTGGCTCCTATGACCGAGTGCTTGAAGAAGGGTAGAGGCTTTAAGTGGGAAGACGAGCAAGAGAGTAGCTTTGCATTGATAAAGGAAAAACTAAGCACCGCTCCGGTTTTAGCATTTCCTGATTTTGATAAGCTCTTTGAAGTCGAATGTGACGCGAGTGGAGTATGAGTTGGGGGAGTATTGATGTAAGAGAGGAGGCCCATTGCTTATTTCAGTGAGAAGTTGTGTGACTCGAGACAAAAATGGGCCACCTATGACAAGGAATTCTATGCGGTAGTGCAGGCTCTCAAGACGTGGGAGCACTATCTCATTGGAAAGGAGTTCATGTTATATACCGACCACCAAGCCCTCAAGTACTTAGGAAGTCAAAAATAGCTCCGGAGTTCCATGCATGCTAGATGGTCAGCTTTTGTGGATAAGTTCCCCTATAAGCTTCTCCACAAAGCGGGTCAACAAAACAAAGTAGCGGATGCTTTGAGTCGAAGGGTAGCACTCCTCAAAACAGTAGCCTTGGAGTTAGTGGACTTTGAGCACATCAAGGGGGAGTACCTTGACGATCTGGACTTTGAGAGAGAGTGGGAGAAGTGTAGGAACGGGGTCGAGGGAGGCCAATACCAGTTGGTGGATGGGTTCCTTATGAGGGGAAGTCAGTTGTGCCTTCCAAACACGTCCATTCGAGAACGAGTGATCCGGGAACTACATGGAGGGGTGTTAGGGGGCCACTTTGGTAGAGACAAGACCTTGGAGGCAGTTAGCTCTTAGTATTTTTGGCCTAGGATGAGGAGAGATATGGTGTATATCATAGAGAGATGTGAGATTTGCCAAACCTCCAAGGGGCATACTACTAATGCCGGATTACGTATGCACTTGCCGGTTCCAGAAACTATTTGGGAGGATCTTTCAATGGATTTTGTGTTGGGGCTACCAAGGACTTAACGTGGTATGGATTCTATCTTCGTGGTGGTGGATAGGTTCTCGAAGATGGCTCATTTCATCCCGTGTCGGAAGACTAATGACGCCACCGCCATTGCTAAGCTTTTCTTCCGTGAGGTGGTGAGGTTGTATGGGGTCCCAAAGTGCATAGTGTCGGATCGGGATACCAAGTTTGTTAGCCACTTTTGGCGAACTCTTTGGGCTATTCTCGGAACCACTTTGAAGTTTAGTACCACGGCTCACCCACAAACGGATGGGCAAACGGAAGCGGTCAACCGAACTTTGGGAAATCTATTAAGAAGCAAGTGTCGGGACAAACCCAAGATGTGGGATTACGTGCTTGCCCAAGCCGAGTTTGCCTACAACTCCGCTGTGAGTTCAACCACCGGGAAGTCACCTTTTGAAGTTGTGTACACCAAAGCCCCGAACCATTCGCTTGACTTGGGGGAAGTTCCGAAGGGAGAGAAGAAAAGTGTAGCGGCAAACAATTTGGCCAATGACTACCATCAAATGCACCAAGAAGTTCGGCAAAGCATTGAGGGGAAAAATAGTAAGAACAAGGCCAAAGTCAATGAGCACCGGAGAGATGTGCAGATTGAGGTGGGGGATGAGGTGATGGTGTACTTGGGAAAGGAGCGGCTCATGCATGCTCCTAGTAGCAAATTGAGACCGAGGAAGTATGGTCCCTATCGGATCACCAAGAAGATTAGTGCCAATGCCTACCAACTAACCCTTCCTAATTGGCTTGGGAAGATGTCCTCTTCTTTTAATGTGCAGGACCTTAGCTTGTGGAAACCGGAAGGAACGTTACCAACCAAGGCGTCGGAGGCGGAGTCCAACTCTTTCAAAGAAGGGGAGAATGATGAGGGCATCCCTTCCCTGGGTCCGAGTTCGGACCCAAGAGACGGAGACAGCGAGAGTCGAGCTAACCAATCAGGCATGCGAGGCGTGCTCGCCAAGACGCGAGGCGTAACGGACTCCCTTGCCGAAGAATTATCCAGGAGATCAATGACGCGGGACGCGTCTCCAAGTACGCGAGGCGTGGAACCAGGGTCCGAAGTAAAGACTGTCCAGGAAGCCGACTACGTGGGGCGTACCACCAGGGACGCCTCGCGTGGAGTTCATCAACGAGGCTCACCAAGATCAGAGGCTCCAGTACGCGGGGCGTGAATCCGGAACGCCACGCGTGAAATGCTCGTCGAAGACTCTCCAACCTCAGTGGCTCAGTCACGCGGGGCGTACCAAGGCCCACGCGGGACGTGTCCTGCCTGAAGAATACTTCCTCCTCAAGTTCTTACCATTGGGGGACCAATCCTGCTCTTGGTTAATTACTGTTTTGCCATCACCCAATATTTACTGGGTTGCCATTATTTCTTTCCCTTCCCATCCTACCTCTTGTCCTATGTTTTGTTAGAAACCCTATTCAAGGGCTTTTAGTCTTTTCCCCCTTATTTTATTGGAGTATATAAGCTTCTTTATTTGTAATGAAACCTAACTTTTATGAATATTATATTTTGAAGCCTCCATTGGAGCAAGGATTTCATCCTTTGGGTTTATTCAACCTTCAAGTTTAGCTTGAGAAGTTTGTAATCTTTGTGAGTTTACGATTAAAACTCTCAGTCGATTTCACGCTACATCAAAATACTTACAACAAATATAATTAATGAAACTATGATAATAAATTAAAAATATAAAGTAATTAATAAATGGCTTTTATAGGATGAGGTCTAATAGTAATAACAATTGAATATAATAATTGAATAGTAAAGAAAGGAGCTGCAGTAGTGTTCATTATTGAGGACAAAAAGTCCCACATCGCTTGTTTGATGAGAATGGGGTAGGTTTTGTTATTATAAATAGAGGAGTTTATGAATCAAAGGATCAATTAGTGATCCACCAGGATATGGGCCTTGTGCAATGAATTTTATTGTTGGGCCTAGTATAATGAATTTTATTTCATTTATAAATTATTTGTTGTGTAAGTTTTAAATTTTTATTTAAAGGTTAAAGAACCGGGGTTACACCGGTTTTCGGCCTGATAGCCGGTTTCTGATTTAACTCTGATTCTCGCCGGTTTTTTGTATATCAAAAAACCTGATGTAACTCATTTAACTCTGATTCTCGCCGGTTTTTTGTATATCAAAAAACCTGGTGTAACTCAGACCGAAATTCTAGCCGGTTTCCAGTTTGACCGATCGAATCGGTTTCTGGTTCAACCGATCGAATCGGTCGGTCCGAGATTTATAACACTGGGAATAAGAGATGAAATGAGTTTTCAATTTAACATATATTAGTTGCTATTAACCCTTTTTGAAAGAAAAAATTCTCCTACTAATTAGGAATGATTGGACTCGGCTCCCTGTAATAATTATTCGCACAAATAGGTCAAAATTCAAAATATTATGAATTTCTCCTAAAAGATTTGATTTGACTATATGCTTTTCACACCATGATATGTGTATACGCTGCATTAATAATATCACGTTACTTTTTAACTAATAAAATGTTACCATTTATGATTAATTAATTTATTATATATTTCTTTTTTATTAATTATTTATATAAAATTATAATATGATGTAACATTAAATTATTAGTGCAACATAAATGTAGTGCACCAGACATGCTAAAAATTAACCTACGATTTCTTTCAATACATTCTATAAAAATTAAAAACAAATAAAAGTAATAGGACATGTAATTTTGTTGGCGAAAATGAAGTTTTTATTAACTTCTTATTCAAATTATGAAAAAGGAAATAATCTCCACTTACCAATTAAGGATGATAAATTGATACTAATGATTTGCTAAAAATATGGAGATTTTACTTTTACAAAATAAAGAAATAAATATATCATATCATATCAAATTAATAAACAAAAACTATTTATTTATGGACCAAAATCAATGGGAATTTCAAATTTAATGTTTGGGAAGTAGTGCTAATTTTTCTTAATTTGTGCCAAACAAAAATGGAAATTCAATAATCCCTCTAACAATCCCACTAATTTAGATCAAAATCACTGTCTCGTTGATCTATATAAAGGCATACAAGAAAATATTTTACTTCATCACTTCAATCTCGCAATTGAAAAAGCCATGATAATAAGGATCTGATTGTAATTTATTTATATTGTAAAGGGCAAATAAGTATTTTCCCTATTCTAGATAGAAAGGATCCGTTTCACTTAAATGGATATATAAAGGGTAGTTAGAATGAGTTTTAAGGTTAAGAAAAGATTTGGGAATTCTTTATTTTTGGTGAGCTTTCATTCCATGTTCTGTAATTCAACGTTCATCAATTCAATGTTCATCATTTCTTTGTTCAATTCTGATATGGTATCAGAGCTAAATCGCTTCCGCATTCAATTTTCTCCTTCCAATTCAACGTTTCTGTGTTGAATTTTTGTTCATTTTGTTCAAAGTTTTTTTTTGGAACAAATTCTTTCTTCATCTTTCGCAAATCGATCTTGATTTGTGCTTTTTCATCTATTGAAACCCTAGATTTCGGTTTTTTGATTTTATTACTTCAATTCTTCTTCTCTTGCGTTCATAATGACGAATCCTACAGCACCGACTACAGCTCCACCAGATCCTTCGCTTCTTCCGTCGAGTCACTATTACCTGCATCCAGGAGAAAATCCTGGTATTTCTCTTGTTTCTAAGGTCTTGGATGGCAATAACTATCACTCTTGGCGTCGTGAGATGGAACGGGGCTTGAGAGCTAAAAACAAGATTGTTTTTGTTGATGGAACTCTCAAACCGCCTCCGGTTGGTGATACTCTTCGTCCAGCATGGGATAGGTGCAATACCATGGTGTTCACGTGGTTATCGCGTTCGGTTTCGCCTATTATCGCACAGAGTCTTACCTGGTTTGAGAATGCATTTGATGCTTGGGCTAATTTGAAGGCAAGATTTACACAAGGAGATGCTCTCAAGATCGCAGCATTACAAGATGAGTTTTATTCTTTTACTCAAGGATCTTATTCTGTTTCTGAATATTTTACTCGACAGATGATTGTTTGGGAGGAATTAGTTAGTTATCGTCCATTACAACTCTGTTCTTGTACTCCTACTTGTCATTGTGCCATCGTTGTTAAACAGGCTAAGCAATATCAGGATGAGGACTATGTCATTCGATTTTTAAGAGGTCTTAATTCAGAATTTAGTGCTGTTAGGTCACAGATCCTTTTAATTAGGCCTTTTCCTGCAATTGATGAGGTCTTCTCTTTAGTCCTTCAACAAGAACGACAATTAGAAGGTGCATCTTTGCCTGTTTTGGATTCCTCAATCAACTATGCTCGTACTTCTAAACCAGATTCTAAGAGTAAGAAGAAATGTAGTCATTGCGATAAACCTGGTCATACCGTGGACCAGTGCTATCGTTTACATGGTTTTCCACAGAACTTTAAGTTTACCAAGAAAGGTTCTAATAGTGCTTCTAGTAGCCAGGCTAATTTGACAGAAGGACCGGTTTCTTCAACCAATTCTGGTGTTTCTTTGACTAATCAGTCTGCATCAACTTCCGCTGCTCACTCTTCTACAACTCAGCCTTTTCAGCGCCTTGCAAACTTGTCATTGACATCAGAACAGGTTGATTCTCTTGTGCAGATGCTTCAATCTACACAATCTAACTCTCATCATGTGAGCAACATTGTCACTGCCTATGATTCAGGTATTAACACTCTTTCTGCAAAGACTCATACTTATGATTGGATTCTCGATTCAGGTGCTACAGATCATATTGCTAATACTTTAGATGTTTTTGTTGATCTTAAACCTGTTAGTCATGTTAATGTTAGATTGCCTAACAATGCTGTTATTCCTGTTACTCAAATGGGAGATGTTAGAATTTCTGATGCATTGCTGCTACATGATGTTTTTTATATACCTTCTTTTCATTTAAATATCATATCTGTTAGTCAATTAGTTCAAGATACCTCTCTACAGTGTATCTTTATGTCTGGCTCTTGTCAGATATCCAACATCAATCATCTGGAGATGACTGGTTCTGCTAATATTCTATTGGCAGAAGCTGTTATTCATCGAGGGCTTTATCATCTTCAATCTACAAAGCCAACAGCTTCATCTCCAGTGCATGGTTCATCATTGAATGCTATGTCTCACATTTCAAATAATGTTGTTAATCAAGTTGTTTCTCCTGTCGTTTTTGATTCTGTTCAGTTGTGGCATTATCGCTTAGGTCATGTTCCTTTACCTAAGATAGATTTAATAAGGAAGAATCATTCTTCTTCTGTTCCAAGTTGTACTACTTCTTCTTTTCAGTGTACTATTTGTCCTCTGTCTAAGATGAAGCGTTTGCCTTTCCCTGATAGTACAACTAGAACTGATTCTCCTTTCGTTTTAGTTCATCTTGATGTATGGGGTCCATTTGCCACTGTTTCTAATAATGGATATCGATATTTTCTTACTGTTATTGATGACTATACTCGTTTCACTTGGATTTTCTTATTAAAAAGAAAGGATCAAGCTCCTGCTTGTATTGAAGGATTTTATAAATATGTACTTGTTCAGTTTAATGTTTCTATAAAAGGTTTTCGCACTGATAATGCTCCAGAATTGAAAATGGAAAGTTTTTGCTTGGCTAAGGGCATTAAACATCAGTTTAGCTGTCCTTATACCCCTCAACAGAACAGTATTGTTGAGAGGAAACATCAGCATTTGCTGAATGTTGCTCGATCCCTTAGATTTCAGGCCACTTTACCTATGTCTTTTTGGGCAGATTGCATATTACATGCCGCATATCTTATTAATTTGATGCCTAGTCCTTTCTTGAATAATAATTGTCCTTACTTTCAGTTATATAACACTGAGCCTGATTACAGCGACTTAAGAGTTTTTGGCTCTTTAGTGTATATTTCCAATTTGAAACACAAAGGTAAGTTTGATTCTCGAGCTCGACCATGTATTTTTATGGGTTATAAAGCTAATGTTAAAGGATATAGAGTTTTTGATTTACATACTCATACTTATACTATCTCCAGGGATGTAAAATTTTTTGAAATAATTTTTCCATATACAACCATTCAATCCAATTCTCCTTTAACTCCCGTTTTATTTCCTCAGCTTAGTGATTCTTTTGCTGCTGATTTGGAAATGACCACTGCAGAATTGGATTCTTTTTCTTTTTCTAACATTCATTCACACACACATAGTGCACCTGCTGTTGTTCTTCCTATGCAGGATATTGTTCCTCCCCAAGAGCTTTTGGCTCAGGACTTTACAAATCATACAGAATCTACAGATACTTCTTCTACTGCTATTGTTCCTACATCCTCTCAAGCTGTTGTGCTTCCTTCTCATTCCAGGAAATCTACAAGAGTAAAACAGGTTCCATCTTATCTCAAGGATTTTCATTGCAATCAGGTGTATTCTGAACCTTCTCAATCTTCTCTTCCTTTGCATTCTTTGCACAATGTTATTTCTTATGATCATATTTCTTCACCTCATAAAAGTTATGTGTGTAATCTATCTATCATACCTGAACCTAGGAATTATAAAGAAGCCTCTCAACATAATTGTTGGAAACAGGCTATGTCTTTAGAATTAGAAGCCTTAGAAAAGACCAAAACTTGGACTTTAACCAAACTTCCAGTAGGCAAGAAGAAAGTAGGTTTTCTTTGGGTGTATAAGGTTAAATTAAAGAGTGATGGTACTCTTGAAAGGTATAAGGCTCGTCTAGTAGCTAAGGGTTACACTCAGGTTGAAGGTTTAGATTTTATAGACACTTTTTCACCTGTTGTCAAGTTAACAACTGTTAGACTTGTTCTTGCTATTGCTGCTATTCACAATTGGCCTCTTTACCAATGTGATGTTAATAATGCCTTTTTACATGGTTTTTTAGATGAGGAGGTTTACATGGAACCTCCTCCTGGTTTGTTTTTACCTAAACCCAACCTTGTTTGCAAACTTGAAAAATCCCTTTATGGATTAAAACAAGCCAGCAGACAATGGTTTGCTAGACTTTCTTCTTTTTTAGTTCAACATGGTTTTATACAATCTTCTGCAGATCATAGCATGTTTACCAAAATAGTAAATGGTAAAAGTTGTATTTTGTTGATATATGTCGATGACATTATCTTAACTGGCACCGATCAGCAGGAGATTGTTTCCATTAAACAGTTACTTGATTTAGAATTCAAAATCAAAGATTTAAGTGATCTCAAATATTTCTTAGGTTTGGAAATTGCTAGGTCTGTTAAAGGCATTAATATTTCTCAACGTAAATATACACTTGATATTCTTGCTGATACAGGTTTGCTAGCTGCTAGGCCTGTTCTACTCCTATGGATCCAACATTGAGATTGACAAAAGAAGAAGGGACGCCCATTCAGGATCCTACCTCTTACCGAAAGCTCATTGGCCGACTTATCTATCTCACTAATACAAGGCCCGATATCACCTTTGCTGTCAATACTTTGAGTCAGTTTCTCTCAAAGCCGACTGATATTCATTATAAAGCAGCATTAAGGGTTCTTCATTACTTAAAACAAGACCCTGGCAAAGGCTTGTTTTATTCTTCTACTTCTCCACTTCAATTACAAGCTTTTTCAGATGCAGATTGAGCTACCTGCCTTGACACTCGACGCTCTGTTACAGGCTTCTGCGTTTTCTTAGGAACTTCATTAATTAGTTGGAAAAGCAAGAAACAGCCAACTGTTTCGAAATCTTCCACAGAGGCAGAATATCGTGCCATGTCCTCTGTTTCCAGTGAAATTCAATGGATTCAATACCTTTTCCAAGCCCTTAAGGTCCCTCACCCTCAACCTACTCCTTTGTTTTGTGACAATCTCTCTGCTTTATACATTGTCAAAAATTCGGCTTTTCATGAACGCACAAAACATATTGAGTTAGATTGCCACTTTGTGCGTGAAAAATACCTTTCTGGTCTCATAAAGCCTTTAGCTATCTCCACTATTTTCCAAATTGCTGACATACTCACTAAACCTCTTCCACCGTGATCTTTTTCTGCTTTGTTTCCAAGTTGGGTGTACAATCTCTATACCTGCCAACTTGAGGGGGGTAACAAGGATCTGATTGTAATTTATTTATATTGTAAAGGGCAAATAAGTATTTTCCCTATTCTAGATAGAAAGGATCCGTTTCACTTAAATGGATATATAAAGGGTAGTTAGAATGAGTTTTAAGGTTAAGAAAAGATTTGGGAATTCTTTATTTTTGGTGAGCTTTCATTCCATGTTCTGTAATTCAACGTTCATCAATTCAATGTTCATCATTTCTTTGTTCAATTCTGATACATGAAATTCCATCTTCTTGCTTTGGCCACCATTATTATATCTGATGCGTGTATTTTATGAGGTTATGTTTTAGAAATAACATTTTTTAATTATGTCCGTACAACATAGCTTCTTCCGATCCATTACTAACTAGTATGATCATCCATCACTTGTTCATTGTAAATTTGAGTCATTTGAACACTAAGTTCATAATTTATTGTTTTTGCTATTGTTATAAATCTCAAACAAACCAGAAAGAGCTCGGTAGATCACTTCCATATTTCCTCAATGGCCATATTGAGGTCACTTTGCAGAAGAAAAAAAAAGTAATAAAATCACATAGAGCAGATAATATTGCTCAAATATTAGACAACATTCGTCAATATATGAATGGTATCTTATATTTGAGCAATCGTATCTACTCTACTGTGATTTTGTTATTCTTTTTTGTAGAGTAATGTCGATATGACCACTGAGGAAACATGGGCTTGATCTAACGAGCTCTTTCTCGTTAATTTGAGATTTCAACGACAATAGCAAATGCAATAAATTATAAAGTTTGATGTTTAAATGATTGAAATTTACAATGAACAACCTACTAGTTCGTGATTGATCAAGCAAGCCAGTATCCTTTCAGTCTATTGATTGTTCCCACTCTTCTTAGCTAAATAAGTATTTGTTTTGTATGCTAATAAAGATTTGTATTTTACGTTTTTTTAGCTTAAATGGCTTCACAATTCTTTGCTTGAGACATTGTGTTTTGGCTTGATGATTAGAAATAGTTTTGTTTGTGTTCTTAATTCGAGCCTATATCCATTTTGTATTTGTGTTCACCGTTTCATCCTTTCATTTCACTCATAAATTATCCAATATTTGACTATATATTTATCATCCTATAATATATTGTGAAAGACAAAAAAAATAATGCCCTGATTGTAAGATGTGGCTTATGGGATATTAAGGGTCTGTTTGTTTCGCTTTTTTTTTTTTTTTTGTAGCTTTTAGTTGTTTGTTGTTTAAGGGATGGCAACCGGTACCCAGCACTATCCGACCTTAATGGGACTATCTGTACCCGTATAAAAGGGTATTGGATGGGTAAGGGATCAACCACTGACTAGTCAAAACCCATAGGTTTGATGGTTGTTGTAAGTTTTGCATTCAATTATGTGTCTGCTTGGTCGAGCCAACAAAAAGACTTCCTTAGTTTGCAAACTTGTTGTGGTGCATTGCTTGGGACTCCTAATGGTAAAGACATGTATACCTCTTCGTCTAGCTTCCCATGAAGGTATGCATTATCAATATCTAGTTGATGTATGTTCCATTGTTTGGCTGTAGCTATAGTGAGCATGGTTCTAATTGTTGTAAACTTGGCTACTGGTGCAAAAGTAGATGTGAAGTCCACGCCCTCTTGCTGTGTGTATGCCTTCGCAACCACCCTGGCCTTAAACCTTGTGATGTTGTTGTCTGCTTTGTGTTTGAGCTTGTAGACCCATCTATAGACCAATTGCAGAGCTTGTCTCCAATTTGCATCTAGCTCTTTGTTTATTGCTTGTCTCCAATTTGCATGTAACCTTGCTTCTTTGTACGTTGCAGGCTCTATGTGGCATGTGACGTTGATGGAGAAAGTTTTTTTTGGCTGGCGACAACTTGGTGTATGATAGGTGTTTTGAAAGTGCATGTGGTGAGTTTGTGAATGAAGGCAAGGGACGTCGATGTATCAAGGCTATGTGGTAGTCTTTGAGGTACTTCCTGCAAACAAGGTTATGCTTTAGACATAGCGTTTCTCAATTCGGTTTCCGTATCCGTGTAACATAGCTTCTGATCTATCACTACCTAGTATGATCATTCATCACTTATTCATTGTAAATTTTAGTCATTTGAACACTAAGTTCATAACTTATTGCATTTGCTATTGTTATTGAAATCTGAAACAAATCGCAAAGAGCTCAGTGGCTCCCTCCCATGCATGTTTCCTCAGTGGCCATATTGAGGTCACTTTGCAGACAAAAAGTAATAAAATCACATTAGGATAGTTAGAATTGCTCAAATATAAGAGAACATTTGTGAATATATGAATGTTATCTTATATTTGAGCAATGTTATCTATTCTACTGTGATTTTATTACTCTTTTCTGTAGAGTGATGTCGATATGACCACTGAGGAAGCATAGGAGCGAACCACTGAGCTTTTTGTGGTTTGTTTGAGATTTCAATGACAATATAAATTATCGAGTTTGATGTTTAAATGATTGAAATTTACAATGAACAACCTACTAGTTAGTGATCGATCAAGCAGAAAATATCTTGATGTCAAAAACCAGCCTACTGATTGTTCCACTCTTCTTAAGTGCCTTAATTGTCTAATTTTCAGAGTTTTATGCTAATAAAGATTGGTATTTTACATTTTGTTTAGCTTAATTGGTTTCACAATTCTTTGCTTGATTACATTGTGCCTATGAAGCACCGATACTTTCCGGGGGTTATCGTACGCGTATCCGATACTCTGAGTGCTGGGATTCGGTGGGATACGTAAGTGACACGCCTGGGAAGTATCCCCTTTTTTTCTTTTTCTTTTTTAAATGAGGGGATACACGGGGACACTTCGGGAACACTTCGGGAATACTTTAGGGGTTTTTTTTAAAAAAACTTTGAAAGTATAAGGGTTTTTAAAAAAAACCTCAGAAAATATAAGGATTAAAATGAAATAATCCCAAGATTACTAGCATATACATGCACGAAATTGATTGAACCCTAAACTAAAATTGAAAATCTCTCCTGTGCGATGCGATTGAACCCTAACAAAATTGAAATTCCTAAATCTTTTCCCTCATCTGGTCGAGTTCTTCTGTTCAGTGGTTCTTTTCCCTCAATTGCTTTGCTGAAGTCGATCCCTCTCATTTGGTCGATCTGACTCGAGAGTATTATTTGTGTTTTTATAATGACTTTATCAATTTATATATTTATGTATCTTTTGAATTTTCATTATAAATGATATATATTATTAATTATATATAAAATTTGTCGTATCCCCACCGTACCCGTATCTCATATTTTTTAGAAATATCGTATGTCGTACCCGCACCCGTATGCGTGCCCGTATCGGTGCTTCATAGCATTGTGCTTTGGCTTGATCTCAGAAATAGTTTTGTTTGTGTTCTTAATTACAGCCTATATCCATTTTGTATTTGTGCTCACCATTTCATCCTTTCATTTCACTTATAAATTACCCCATATTTGGCTATATAATTATCATCCTACAAATATAAACTAAAGGTAAATATTGTAAAAAATATATAATGCCCTAATTGTAAGGTGTGACTTATTAGATACTAAGAACCGGTTTGTTTCACGTGTTTGTTGTTTGCTATTTGTGGTTACTACTATGGCATATATTAGTTGATTTTCTTGTTAAAAAGCAAATTTTTTGAATTTTTTATCAAATACTTTTTATTTCCTGCTTAGAATTAAAAGGCAAAAAGTGACTCTAAAAAATGGAAACAAACAGACACTAATTCTATACCATATATTAAAATAAACTTTTTTGCTTTTTCTAAATCTAAATTGAACGTGCCAAAAAAATTTACGATTATGAAAGTTTAAAAGGGAAAAAATTATATTAATACAGTAAGAAGAATGGCTTAATTGAACTAATGATGCTAAATTGAAAATAAATGCTTGAAGTCTGTGAATTGAATGAAACTGAAAATATAGTTTCACAAACTTTGAAATTGGAAATTGAAATGAAAATTGTAACTCAGAAGGTTCTTGAAAAGGACTAAAAGCTCTCTCGAACAATAATTAAAAAATTGAAAATTGAAATTAGCATAAAGGAAATTTGTAGAGATTAACATAAAGGAAATTTCTAATGCAATGTGTAAACAAGTGTTGCTATTTTTTAGGAAAGGCATTGATTTCTCACCATACAACAAAAGGTAACATTTTTATGAACCTAAATCAACACTCTAAGTTCACACATGCAACGATTTTATTAAGTAAATACAGTACTTTTTAATCTAGTCTTATTATACAAATTCATCGGTTTTTTAAAATGAAAGAATTTTCTCAAAGGCAACACTTTAATTGTGTACTAAAGCAACAATACTTTTCTACTAGATGCGACAACTTCTAACTAGAGCAACAATTGGATTCGTTGCATTCAGATGTATGTTCTCCCTTAGCTTGTTGACGGTTCTGTGGACTGTTTCCATGTTATATAAGATGTTTGGTGATTGCATTGAGGAAAATTCTTTTCTCTGGATCTAGTGAGCCCAAACACTCGTTCATGTATTGATCCAACTCAGGGGCTATGACCTAGAAGGGGAGAAGCCTTCCGCCATCTAGTGACGTTGTAGGACCTTGTGGAGATTTTAGATTTAGAGGAAATGGGGTCCTTTTTAGAGGTAAGGTAAGGGAAGAATGAGCAGGAGATGTATTTTTTTTATATGAGTCATGGGTGCTATATAGGGGTCTATGTTCATCGCACCAACTTGATGCGAAAAAACTTTGGAATGATCTCCTAGAATGTGGTTCAAGGTCGAGATACCCTTCAATAAGACATAAAAAAAAAGAGTCAAATGAGGAACCAGGATCCAGAGACCTTGCTAGAATGCATTATCAGAGTTTTGAGGATGACGATATGAGAATAATGAACTTCTAGGGATTAAGAAGTAAGATACCTTGGTCGCAGAACATCATTTTCTATATATAAGGTTATGGGGATATTTCTAGAAAACATCGGTTTTAGGCACTAGTTGATCTTTTATACTCACTTTGTTCTTTTTTATATGTGTTTAGGTTTTTCATCAAAACCAATGCAATATTAATGAGACTATTAAAATGACTAATTTACCCTTAATAATTCTCTCCTAAATCTTTACTTTCTATGCAAAACTTCTCTTTCTTTTTAATTTTTATGGCTTAATTAAGATTATTTGCATTAATAGTCTTACCTTTCTCTTACCATAAACACGGAAAAATTAGAGAACGCATTATCAAAAGTGCATTGATAATACAAAACGACATATAAAAATGAACAAATTAAAAAGTCTAAAACGTCATATAACAAAAAACGGAAGGAGTACATGTGTAGAGAGGTTATGGGAGTATGTCACTTGGTGAGAACACTTTGATTTGGTATGTGCTAACTGCAAGCCGAACAAATCGAGCGGGCAACTTTTGGGGATCAGCGTATCTATTTCAGTAATCCATGTTTTCATACGATATCTTTCCATCAATCCTCTTAGTTGGGACGTGTGATCGGTCCACGTGGACAATCTGGTCATTTACCTATTATCGATATGTGTACGAATTTGGAATTGTTTATTGATGTTAAAAGAATGAGCAATTTCATTTACCTAATTTTAACTTTGTTGAAGTACAGTTTGGGACAGAGTTTAAAAGATTCAAATTGATAATAACTCAGAGTTTATTTTCTCTTTCAAGAAGCATTGATTGAACTGATTACAAATGAAAACTTAAAAAGCAAAAACATGAACATTTGATGATTCATTTATGGGGTGAAGCTGCAATATAGGCATGGAACTTGAGGATAAGTTTGTCATGAGGGGGTAAGCTCTCTTTAACAAAAGGAACACTTGTAAACTCATCCATCCATGCTGATAAGGAAGGAAATACTTGTTTATCAACCACTTTAAATCCAAGTATATCTTCAGAAACAGGTATCAAATTGGTTAGCCAACCTAAAGCAACATCAACATATCCAATCTCATCTCCACCAAAGAATCTTTTTCCTTTTAATTCTTCCTCCAAGTACTTGAGATTCTCAATCACCTCACCATGAGCTTCCTCCTGCTCCTTCCCTTGCTTTGTAAACATTCTCCATATTGAAGACATCACCTGAAAATATACTAAATTAAACATTCAAGATAGCTCAGTCGGTACACTTCTCAAATCGAAAAAGAGTTAAAGAATTGTAAACCTTGTCATCACCAAATCTTGCCAAGAAACGAGCAGTGGCTCGGTTGAGTGGATGTTGAGGCAACAAAGGATTATGGGTCCAAGTTTCATCAATATATTCAAGAATTACAAGTGACTCAACTATAGGTTTCCCATTATGAATCAGTACTGGAATTTTCTTGTGGATTGGATTGTATTCAAGAAGTTGAGGACTTTTGTTGGTAAGATCTTCATCTATTGACTCAAACTGGATGCCTTTTGCTTTAAGTGCCCAAAATATTCTTAAACCAAATGGGCTTGACCATGTCTTCAATAGCTTCACTTCTTCTGTCATGTTTGTATTAATTGCTATATACTTTATTATCTCTATATATACACACAGATTACAAGTTTCTATTTGGCTGAAATATACAAAATTCCAAAAAAGATCATTGTTTTTTTCGCCAATACCTACCCATAAAGTTATGTGGTTCTATTAGATATAGTAACTTCTATAAAAATGGTTGAAAGTTGAAATTATTACTAATTGAGAGATTTAAAATTATTATATGATCATGGCATAATTATATGCTTTAAGGAAAAACGGAGGCTTAGGGGGTGTTTAGTTGCTCCTTTTCATGCTCATTTTTACATTTTCACTTCAAAATTGAGAGTTTCAGGTGTTTAGTTGGTGACTTTATGTTTTCCTTTTACATCTGAAAAGCAGCATTAGGTGTGATCTCATGTTTGCTTTCTACACCCGAAAAACAGTCTTTTACAAAAGCAGAGAATCTCTGTTTTTTGGAAAAACAGTTTTTTCCAACAGCCAACAGCAAACCTTAACAGCAACAGCAAACAGCAAACCGTAACAGCAAACAGCAACAACAAACAGTAGGTAAAACAAACGGCCCTTAATGCCTCTGCAATTCATTATTATCATTTATTTATTTCCTATTCAATAATCCCGTTCAATTGCATTTAATAATCTCAAAACCGACTTAAATTTCAAATATTTTTATCTACTTGAATTTAATCTCAAAATTCAACATGTCAACCTATAAATATATGATATTTAATTTTCTCTCTTTATTATTTATGTGATATTATGTAAAGGGCTAATAATAATTAATTAGAAAAATATTGTTTGGACAGTTTGAAGTGTGGGGTTGTGCTTCGGCAACAGGCGGCATATTATATATTGCGTGGACGGCTGGGTCCATCATATATTGCAAAATGAATAGGACAGCACATTAATAAAAAAAAAAAAAAATTTTGATTCCTTCTCATCTTTTTCTAGGACGGTTTTTTTTATCTCCTAAACATCTTACTTCTTTTCTTATTCTTTATAGTTATTTCTTCTATTAAATTATTCATTCTGCCTTAATATGATCAGAGTAAATTTTATGAAATAATAGGTAAAAATCAACATTTTAGATATATCATAATGCAAATAGGGCTTTAATAGTTGAAAGACAAGTATGTGACTAAAAAAGGTTGAGATGGTTTCAATTTTCTATGATGATGATTATATTATTCTTTAATCAAATTGTTATTATCATTTTTAAAAATAATAATAAATGATTTGAATTACTCAAAAACAATATAGTATATACATTTTATTCAATAAATTTTAGTAATTTTTATTTCTAAAAAATAGAATTAGGGGTTAATTTCAAATAAAACTCATATGATTTTATGTTTTTACAGATCGGTACATGTGAGTTTTTTTTTTTTTTAGTAACAAAACAAACCTGTGAAGAGTATTTTAGGCCTTCTATATTTCTTCTTATTTTATTTTATTTCATTTATAGATATTATTTCAATATAAGTAATATTTATATTTATATATTATTTACCTAACAAAATACTAAAAATAGATTAAGCTATAAAATAAAATATTTTCGAGATAATTTTAAAAAGATGACATAAAATATATATATTTTTTTAAAATACCTCTAATTTCGTCAGATGAAAAAAGAAGTAGTACAACAAGCAAAATGTAAGAAATAAAACCTCACGTAATTACATAAAATATTAAGATAACAAAATTGACATTTTGGAAAAAAAAAATGTATGGGTAATTTGCTCAAAAATTGGAGATAAAGATTATCAACCCCTCCACTTCCTTATTTTATTACCACTCTTCCCATTATCGACCGGTATATATTGGAAATTTTTTGAGAAAATACACTGGAAATTAATGATGCCAAATTTTTTTATATATACTTCATTCGCAAACCCTGGCATGTAAGGTATGCACAAAATAGCATAGCTACTTCAGAAAATACAATATTCATCTAACCTTACAGTTTCCAATTAACAATTCATCTTAACGTCTTCTTTCTTCCAACCTTACAAGTTCAATAATGTAACAGGAAAAATTATGTAGATATATTTCAGATTGACTGGATGTTCTATAAGAAAAACTATTTATTTCGAAGGACAAAGCTGTCAAATGATGCATGTCTAGGCCTTAAATGCTTAGTATGATATCCAAACTCAGAATTTTACCCAAATTGAAAATAAAATACTAAATGGCATTAGGAAAGCACATAACACTTTGAAACAGCAGTAATGATAATCAGTATTTGGTTTACTTGCACCGCAAAAATGTATCCGTCTCATCTCGAAATCATGTACGTGACATGGAAAATTTTCCTCCATGAAATTCTATTTTTCCGCTGAATTCACTTGCTGCTTAACTTTGCGTGCACATTCATAATAGCTCCGAGTCAGAGGGGTACATTTTAGTGTATCATTACCATGCTCCTTGTAGCATGCCCGACATGCATCATGCTCAGCCAAACAGGGCATAGGTTTCTGGTATGGAAGCTTGAATTCCTTATCATGGAGCTCCTTAGCTCTTTTTGTTACTTCTCGCAACATGATTTCCTCTTTCTCCTGCAACTTTTCCACAACCTTTTCGCTTTCTTGAACAAGAGTTCTAATTGCATCTACCTCTGGGCTAATAGAATGTGCAGGTGGGGTTACTGGAAAGAACAATGGATGTTGAACAGGCCATCCTGCAGAAACAGCTCCATTTTGAATTTCAGGATCCACATCAAGTTGCTTCTTGCTCACTTTAGTTTGGGGATGCACATTTTCTCGTTGTTTCTTAACTTTACTGTTCTTTGTTTTCTTCTTCAACTTCTCACCGTCATTGGCCAGCCTATTAACAAGCTCAGAACTAATTTGAATTGAAAAATCATCCATAGCAGAAACTTTTACCTGATAACACACATCAAAGGTACTTTGCTCATTAGAAACAAATAGTTCAGAATTTTCCGCTTATTTATGATGCAATGAGTAGTTCAACTATCTTAATATCCTCAACATTAGTGATTAGCTTCCTTCAGTAGGTTTACATGGATGAACGTGGTTTGAATGCTATTTTAGAGAATCTCCTAATCAAATATGTATTAAAATACGATAACCAAAAATAGCTATGTACCTCTAATTGCATTTAGACACAAAAGGAACAGCAAAAGAATTAGTGGGAAAAAAATAAGAGTGATCTTAAAAAGCCAAAGGTTGTAATGATAATCAATCAGTAGAGGGACATAAATGATGTTTCAAAGCATTAAAGGCATAGTGCAATTGTCTTAAAGCTCAAAATGAAGACCCAGATCAACGCTCAGTTGCTCTCCCACTCTCCCCAACAAAAACAAAGAATTTGCCCCCAAGCACACGCAATTTCAACAAGGAAAAAAATGATATCATGACTCAATCACCCGTATTTGTAAATCCTTCTTACAAATGGAGAAAAACACCAATTTCCTAAAACAATAATGTTCTGGATTATACAACTATATGCATATCCATTTCTAATATAACAAAAACATGAATAAACACCATAAACATAAGCAACAAATAAAATTATCTCAGAAAATAGAACCTATGAAATGTATCCTCTCTTTATATAGAAATTTGGTTGAGTTTTAAGGAGCCTACAATTTAGAAGACATTTTAAGGTGAAAGGAATCAAACAAAATAAATACAGATCAAATATTGCATATCCTGAAGATTGTGAACGGAACAAAATATTGGAGAGCATCTCTCGATTTCAATCAACTTAGGGTTTTTCCCTCTTGCTTGGAAATATCAATTGTTCATTTCAATATTAAAGCTTGAAAGCTGCCAATAGTGATTGTTTTGGACAATAGCGAACAGTTGCACCATAACTAGAAGTTTATGATAGTTATCCTATGCCTGCTCTATATGGTAATATGCTATCATCCACTGTTAATCATGGAAATATATACCTGAACAAGAATTAGTGATAGAGTTGTCCAGCTGGTTTGGCAATCATGTTTTTAGATTTCACTAATATATTTCTTAGATACATATTTGAGATAAAACTAATTGAAATATTAAAGAACAAGTTTTGAACAATTAACAATTGAATAAGAATAATAATAATACGCTTTAAGATCTGGTTTATATATCTATACACACACACACACAAACTCTGTTAAGTAATCAATAAAAATATTTGATTCAAGATATAAAAAAAAATGCTTTAATAGTATAGTTATAAAAAAAAAATTAAAAAAAAAACAAACAAAAAAAAAACTATCATATCTTTTCTTAATAACTTTTTTTAATTGAATTTAATTGCCGATATGATAAAAGTCCAACTACATCACCAAGACATAAAATAGAACTAAAAAACAAGAAACAACAGAGTAAACAGACAATATAACATAAGAACACCAAACTTAAACCAAAAGAAATGACAAGACAACAGTAATTCTTGAAAAAAGATAATTATTATTAGATTAGAATCACAAGGAACTTATTAGATTAAAAGCACACATTCTTTATAGGAGAACACTTTTCAGATCTTGAACAGCAAAATAGCTATTGTGGTTAAAGGAATTTTTTTGATACAAAAATCAGATGGTCGGAAAACATACCTGCATTAGAAAAATATTTAAGGTCAGAAGTAACTAGCATAAGAGGTGAAAGGTTACATAAAAATGTTACTATCTGTGCAGTTTTAAAGATAGAATACATAGCAGCATTAGAAAACTATTTAAGGTCAGAGGTAACTGGCATAAGAGGTGAAAGGTTACATAAAAATGTTACTGTCTGTGCTAGTATAAAGCTAGAATACACAATCAAAATTGAACAGGATGTTTAACTAGAACTAAATCATGCTAAGTTGAACTACGCAACTCTGAAGCACCATTAATCATGAGAACCCTAAGTAGAAAGCAAAAATAACCAAACAATATAACACAAAGTCCAATTAATCATTCGAAGCTAAGACAAGAAGCTAAGAGAAGAAACATAATTGACATTCATTCTCTCATAAAATGGCAATGCCCATTACACAAAGCTGTCATTAGTGAGGATCTAATAGTTCTTTTCTTTCTTTTTAATGTTTTGGGCTTTTCAGCCTTCTTTTCCTTAAAAAGATAAAACTTAAATAATTAAATCTATGTTTTTTATCTTTAAGACTTTACATATGTGTTACTAATTGATTAGTGTGATTGGTAAAAACATGATCACTAATAAATGGTTTACCCTTCCTAAAATAAATAAATTTTAACCAGAAAAGGAAAGAAACACGTACACTAGTAAATGGTTACTAATTGATTAGTGTGATTGGTAAAAAAAAATGTACACTAGTAAATGGTTTACCCTTCCTAAAATAAATAAATTGTTTCCCCAAGTAAAAATAAATAAATAAATGGTTACTAATTTCATTCTTCTCACACCAACTACAGTATCTCACTTCTCTTCTCAAATCATGTTGGCTTCACTTGGCTTTGATCTCTGCTCAACTGCTTGACTCCTTCTCTGGTGTTTAAACCCAACTGATTTGGTTTTTCTTGGCTTCCAACTCTACCCTAATTTCCAGGTAATTCTTTAATATGGATGATTAAGGTTCCATTGCACTTGAATTTTTAATTGTGATTTCTTAGAGATGAATGGTTCCCGTTTGGACAAAGTTAGTCTACCTATTTGGACTTATATCGTATTTTGCTTGGCTTCCATCTCTTTTTAATTGGCATTGATAATCTTTGTGTAATGGGCATTGCGATTTTATGATTTTGAAATGAAAAGCAGAATAAATGGCTCTTCATTTGTAATTCCGTGATAAAATAGTACAAGGGGGAATTAATTTTGTGTGTGAAAATTAATATGTAGAATCAAACCTCCAAATTTCCCTCAAAAAGCACCCCACCCTCTTCTCCGTGTTGTGCTTCTGCAATTATTTTAACTATGGAACTTAGTTTTGATCCATTTCTCTTATAATCTTTCTTAAGACTTAATTAAGCACTGATATATTTACCTATTACACATTTGTGCTTTGCTATTTTAAGAGAAAGATCTGCACTGCATTAGGTATTTGTTTGCTGAATTTTGTGAATGTGGAATGATATAAACTAACAGGAGATATATAAAGACTTGAATCAGTTTGAATATGGCGAAGCAATTCATGATTTTGCTGCACCATAAGTTATTGTTATCTCTGTGCTTTTTTTTCATACTTCATTTTATTTCTGTAATTTATGATGGTTTTCATTGTTTTTCTAATTATTTTTTCTATTTGCTTTTGGTGTTTACCTTTCTTTTAAATCTGCAATAAATAGGAGGAAAAATAAAAGAACTGCAAAAGGATTAGAAATGATAATAGCATCAGAAGTTGAAAACTTGAAATTTGGGTTTTTATTCTTCTCTTCATTTTTCCAGCTTTCGTAGAAGAGGTCGTCAACTGCATATCTACTTAAGTTTATAGGCATACTAGTTAAGCTGACAGTGCAGTACTTAATCGAGGCATTATTCATTACTAATATAACTTTAGCCATAGTTATTAAAGGTCTATGGCAGAGCAAGCAAATGAGGCAAGGTTCAGATGAAACACATCTAACAAATGACAATTTTAGAAAATTACAGAAAATGTATGGAACCCTAACTAATTAAGTTTCATAAATCTAACTCTCAGGTCCATTACCCTCAACTCAATTGTTATGGAGCCATATCAAAGCCAAAGCAAAGCACACAAGCTAAAGAAAACACCCACACCCATAACCCACAAAAAAATCGAACTGAGAGAAGAATGCTACATACCTGCGAAAATTGAAAGGGAGAGATGATCGGAGTCTGACCGCTGGAGCTTGAGAGATGATCGGACTCGGACAAAACAGAGAGAGATAGATGGATTTGGATTGGTGTTCTTCGATGAGATGAGAAGGCAGGGGAAGGGGAGCGATTTCCCTGTCTCTTTTGTTCGGTTCCCCTTTATCTGTTGGTGTTCTTGAATGCGCAAATTAGGGTCTGCTTGGATTGGGGTCAGTGGAGGTTAATTAAAGGGAGGTTATTTTTCTAACTTTGCTTGGGTTAAGAGTTTAAATGAAGTGTATTTTTCTAACCTTGCTTAACCTTGTTTGGAAGAAGTTTAAGTTTAAATGAAGGTTAAATGGAGGTTCAAAAACCTTCAATTTCAGTCCCACCAAATTGGTGGGATCTGGAGGTTCTCTAACCTCCTCTCCCTTTCCCTCCCTTCCCTTCCCCTCCCTTTAATTAACCTCCCTTTAATGAACCTTGTGAAACTTTCATCTAAGTAGACCCTTAGAGATTTGAGGATTTTCTATTCTATTTGTTAAAGTAATGAGTTTTTGGGATTTTTATTCGGTTTTTTTAAACAAATTAATATTAATTACTAATTTGAAAAAAAAAATAATTTAAAATCATCATAAAATTTTAGATACACATATAGGTGACTTTACTCCTAATTGTATTTTAGTTTAAGTAATAATTTTAAAAAGTAAACCAAAAAAAATGTAAAACCGAACGGAATTACACTTTTCTTTTTTTAGAAAACCAAACAGTTTGAAAAATAAGAACTTAACCGAATCAAAATACAATTTGATTCGGTTCGGTTTTTACGATTCGGTTTCAGTAGTTTCGAGGTTTTTGGTTCTATTTTACTCACCACTAAACTTAGCTTGTGTGGAGCTAAAATTGTCTTCAAATAATATATTTCCATATCTATAACCAAAATGAAATACAATTGATTCGGTTCGGTTTTTATAGTTCGGTTTCATTGGTTTCAAGGTTTTTTGTTCATTTCTTCTCACCACTAAATTTAGCTCAACGTGGTGCCAAAACTGTCTTCAGTAATATATTTCCATGTCTATTTTGTTCAGTTCTGCTCACCACTAAATTTAGCTCAGTGTGGAGCCAAAACTGTCTTCAAATAATATATTTCCATGTCTATAGGAATCACACCACACTTATGATAACTCATTGAAAAATATCATATGTAATTTCCTATTCATTTAGCTGCACGGTTACCTTCCCGATAAATGTGAATGAATTTAATCTCTCAAGTTCAGTCCTTGAGGTTATGGCACTCCTTGAGGATCCAAGCAAAAGGGTGGACAATGTCTAACGGCTTATTTTTAGATTGAGATATTTTAAAGTAATTGATGATAAGTATAATTAGGTAAGTTTGTTTGTTTTGAAGTGTAATTCAAGAAAGTAGCAAGTGAAAATATGTGATGGTAAATATTGTGTAAATTTTTTAACATACAAATCGAAAGGGAAAGAAAGCATGGTAACTAATATATTTTTTTTTAAATTACCTTTTATCTTTTATTTTATGTTTTATAATTTCCACATAAGTTTTTCCAATATCAAATAATATTAGTTTGTTATTAATATTAAAAAATAGTATTTCATCAAAAAAAATTAAAAAATAGTATATTAGATTATAGGAAAAAATACAAAAATAAACCTTGTGGTTACACTCGTTTTCGATTGCAGCTATATGGTTTAAAATTTTACAAAATGGTACCTTGAGGTTCATTCCGTTAGCAAACACATACCAAATTGACTAACGGTGTTAAAAGTCAAAGGAAAAAGAGTTAATTTGGTCATTCTATTTATTTATTTATTTTATAAATTAACTCACATTATTATCTAATTATCACAAACAAACCTCAAAATTAAAAATAAAAATCAAATACACCTTCTTCTTCATCATCTCTCTAATTTCTTATTTTTTTCTTCTTTCTCTCCCTAAAAATACAAAATCAAAATTTTAGGAGCATTGGCAGCAAATTTTGCAACTTAAGCAAAATCAAAATTAAAGTAGGAAAATACATAATTCCTTTATGAAGAAGTTGTATTTGATTTTGTATTTTGAGAGAGATAATAGACTACGAGTAATAACAATAGAATCCATACCATCTCCATATATCATTACATACTTCTTCTTCTTCCCCACCTCCACATTCTCTTTATAAACCCCCTTCTTCACATATATCACATATCGACATTTACTCTTATTTCGGTGCCCATTCAACAGCTTCCTGAATTGTTTCATAATCCCCACTCCCATCTTTCGCCACCACAACATCTGCTTTAACATTCCCCGACGAACTCCCCACTAATCTCCGATCTATCCAACCCGGAATTCCACCACTCAGAACATCTTTTTCCTTATCATCATCCAAAACACTAGCAACAAGAGCTAAAACTGTCCTCGTTCTCGAGATCAATTCTTCAACCAATTCTACAAACTTGACTTCGCTGCTATTATAAATCCCATCCAAACATGTAAAATGGTTGGTAAGTACGCCGCTGAGCCATGTATGAGCATTATCAGAATCACCAGACTGAGTTTTCCAGTTATCTACGGCGGCTATTGTGGAGTAGGTTCTGTCAATAGACATGTCTATTAGCTGCATACAATCTTCATGATCTTTGCGATTACTGATATGGATTCTGCGATTTGTTTCTTGGGATGCTGTTTTCAGTTCCCATTAACGATGCTTGGTATCCTAGGAAAAGACATAATTCTTTTAGGAAGAAGTTATATTTGATTTTGTATTTTTAGAGAGAGAGAAGAGAGAAAAAGAAGAAAAAAAATAAGAAATTAGAGAGATTGAGAAGAAGGTGTATTTGATTTTTATTTTTAATTTTGGGGTTTGTTTGTGATAATAAATAAATATAAGGACCAAGTTAACTCTTTTTCCTTTGACTTTTAACATCGTTAGTCAATTTTGCATGTGTTTGCTAACAGAATGAACCTCGGGCTTTGATTGGATGAGAGGTTTTGAATGGTAATTAAAGGGAGGGTAAGGAAGGGTAGGGAAGGGGAATGAGGAGGAGAGAGGGTATTACCCTTACCCTTATTTGGGAGAAAGGGAATGGTTCATCAAAACCCTTCCAAACCCACCGATTTGGTGGGTTGAAAATCTATTAAAACTACCCTCCCTTTAATTACCCTTCAAAACCTCTCATCCAATCAAAGCCTCAAGGTATCATTTTGTAAATTTTTAAATACAAGGTTGCAATCGAAAACAGGTGTAACCACAAGGTTTATTTTTGTACTTTTCCCTAGTTTATATAATATATATATATATATATATATATATATATATATATATATATATATATAATGTTAAAGAATTTTGTACTTGATTGATTGGTTAATTTTTATATTAAAGATTGAAAGCAGCATGGTCAAGTATCATATTTTAATTGGAATTATTTTATATTAATTAGTAATAGATGTGATTTTGTTCAATTCGGTTGAGGAATCATGATGGAGCAACGAAAACTTTGACAGATGTCACATATGTGCCGAGCTTGACAAAAAAATCTCATTTCTGTGAAAGTCCTGAGCAAAAAGGGTTTCACTATTGTTATCAAAGAAGATTCTATGAAGGTCATCTCTGGTGCACTTATGACAATAAAGGGAGTTTAGAAGAGTAACAACTTGTACCATTATGATGGCAGTACAATTATTGGAGCAACATCAGTGGTTTCCAATGATGATAAAGAGCTAAAAGCAACCAAAGTGTGGCATATGCGGCTGAGGCATGCAGGTGAAAAGTCCTTGAAAGATTTGGCAAATCAAGTGTTATTGAATGGAGTTCAGACCTGCAATTGTATCAAGGGGAAGTAGATGAGAGTGAAGTTTGGCACTACAATCCATAATACTAAGGGTATTTTTGACTATATTCAATCAGATGTATGGGGACCTTCCAAAACATTTTCGTTGGGTGGGGGGGTAAATCCTATTATGTTACCTTTGTTAACGACTTCTCTAGAAGAGTACGGGTGTACACTATGAAGTCGAAGGATAAAGTGTTGGGAGTTTTTCTCACGTGGAAAAATATGATGGAAACTTAGACAAGAAGAAAGATCAAATGTCTCTGATCAGATAATGGTGGGGAGTACAAAAGTGATCCTTTCATGAAAGTTTGTCAAGATGAAGGAATTGGCCAACACTTCACAGTTAGAAATACACCACAACAAAATGGGGTGGCAGAATGGATGAATCAAACTCTATTGGAGAAAGTTCGATGTATGTCGTCTAATGCTGGTTTGGGCAGACAGTTTTGGACTGAGGCAGTAACATGTGTTATCCATCTCATTAATCGGTTACCATCATCTACTATCAACAACAAGACGCCTTTAGAGGTGTGGCATGGACAACAGCTCAAGATTATAATTCCTTACGTGTGTTTGGTTCCACTATACACTACCACGTTAAGGAATCGAAGTTGGATCCGAGAGCAAAAGAGGCGGTATTTATAGGAATTTCCTCTGGAGTCAAAGGATATCGTTTATGGTGTTGTGAGTCCAAAAATATAATCTTTAGCAGGGATGATACCTTTGATGAATCCACAATATTGAAGAAGGTCACCGATAAGCAGACAGATGGTACTCCACGGTAAGTGGAGGATACTTCCAAACAGATGGAGTTTGAGAGAATTAGAAAAATTGATCTAGGAATGGAATCTGATACTCCTATAGTAGAAAGATCAGATGAAGAATGTGAGGCTCCACAGCAATAGATGCCAGTTGCATTGAGAAAGCCGTAGAAACACAAAAAAGCTTGCTTGCTGTGAAGATATGGTGGCTTATGCATCTTTAGTTGGAGAAATTCCTAGCTCTTATTCTAAAGCTGTACAGAATTCAGAAGATGAAAGATGGAGGAATGTTATGGATGAGGAGATGCAGTCTCTTGAAAAGAATCAGACATGGAAGCTAGCAAATCTGCCAAAGGGAAAGAAGGAAATTGGGTGCAAATGGGTATTTGTAATGAAATATGGATTTCCTGACAAGTCCAGTGTTTGCTACAAGGCAAGATTGGTGGCTAAAGGCTACCCTTGGAAGGAGGGAATTTATTACAATGAAGTGTTTTCTCCGGTTGTAAAACACACCTCCATTAGAATATTGTTGGCATTGGTAGCACAATTTGATTTGGAACTAGTTTAATTGGATGTAAAGACTGTGTTTTTACATAGGGACCTAGAGGATGAAATCTATATGACTCAGCCAGAGGGATACAAGGGTCCTGGTAAGGAAAATTTAGTGTGCAAGTTGAACAAATCATTGTATGGATTGAAGCAATCTCTAAGGCAATGGTACAAGCGATTTGATAAGTTCATGATGGGGCAGAAGTACACCAGAAGCAAATACTACAAGATGGATCATTTGTGCACGTTCTCCTTTATGTTGATGATATGTTGATTGCGTCAAAGAATAAAGGATAGATAGAGAAATTGAAGGCTCAACTGAATCATGAGTTCGAAATGAAAGATTTAGGTGAGGCCAAGAAGATTCTCGGTATTGAGATAAGTAGATAAGAAATTGGGGAGACTTTGTTTGACTTAGAAAGAATATTCTCGGTATTGAGATATGTCAAATGTTCCATATGGTATGTACGAGGCCCGACATTTCACAAGCAGCTGGAGTTATGAGCAGGTATATGCATAATCCTAATAAAGGACATTGGCAAGCTATGAAATGAATTCTATAGTATATCCAACATACTGTGGATGTTGGTTTTATGTTTGAGCGAGATGAGATGTAGTAGGATATTGTGATTCTGACTATGCAATGATTTGGATAACCGACAGTCAACTACTGGTTATTTGTTTAGCATAGGAAAAACACTATTTAGTTGGAGGTCTACCTTACAGTCGATAGTTGCTTTGTCTACAACAGAGGCAAAGTATATGGCAGTTAGAGAAGCTGTTAAAGAGGCAATTTGTCTTCACGAGTTGCCAAAAGATTTGGGAGTTGGTTAGAAGCATGTCAAAATACATTGTGACAGTCAGAGTGTTATTTATTTAGCAAAGAACTAAGTCTATCATACAAGGACGAAGCATATCGACGTTCGTTATCATTTTATAAGGGAAATTCTTGAAGCGGGATAAATACAGTTTCAAAAGATTCTGACCGCTGACAATCCTGCAGATATGGCAACGAATGTGGTAATATCAATCAAGTTTCAACATTATTTGGATTTGATTAATGTCATCTCTACTCGAAATTGCAATTTGGAGACACTGCTGATTATGGGAAATGATAGATAAATAGTTTGGTTGAGGTTTCTTAGAAGATCGTCAAGGTGGAGATTGTAGAAAAATGGCTTTCTTTTAAGAATCTCACATTGTTAGTCTAAAAGGGACAAAGGGGAAAAGAATGTGTATATTAGTTGTTCAAAGTCCCAAATTGGAAAGCTAGACTTTTGGGGGAATTTGAAAGACTGTATATTTAGGATTAGTTGATATCTCTTCATTTCTCTATTATAATGTTTACTCATTTGAAATATTATTTGGTAGTGTCCAGGACGTAGACCGTATTTTCCGAGCCTCGTTAAATTATGGTGTTTTCTCTATTTTTTTTTATGCTTTAGCTTTCAATTTACTAGTAGTTTCGGCAATATTCTCTTCTTACAATCATGTGTCAGTAAAACACTATGAAGTTGGAGTTCTAACACAAGCTACAAATTTTTAAATTTCGAGAGATCGTATTAGAGTGGAAAACCAATTTGATGAAGATAGATTTAATCCGGTCCATGATTAGTTCTAACATCAGATGCAGTGGAATTTCAAAAATCCAACATAGATTTTGATTTTGATGAACTCTACCTAAGTGGATTTCAAGCTCAGAGTATATATGAGCGACCCAGAGTATATATGAGCGACCCGAACACTAATTATATATGGGCTTTTTTAGTTTAAGCCCATAGGATGATTTTAAAAAGTGTTGTTACAAAATGGTTGTTAAATCCCAGTTTTTTTTTTTTTTTTTTTTGTAGTGTATACTTAAAGCATAATGAATCATATAACAGCAAAAATACAACTTTCATTTTTCATGTGAGTGACTATCAAAAACCTATGAATGGATATATAAGTATGAAACGCCAAATCTGATCAAATCTGAAACAAAATCCATTCCAATGCATGATATTCACCTCTCAAATCAAATTAACAAGCAATGAAATAAATATACTTCCTCTCAATAACACGGTATACTCATTAATGAAATCGATACCATAATCAATAAATTCTACATTAACATCAAAAAGAGAAGAACAAAAAAAAATACCGAATAGATCAAAATTGGCTCCTCGTTTTTGTCAACTCAGTGAATCAAAAATCAAAAACCAAAATCATCACCGTTTTCATGATTATCATCATCGTTGACATCATACTCATTATCTCCCCCAATTTGATTACCTGTAGATTTTTCCTCTGCCTCGTCCTCCATAGCTTTTTTCAAAGCATCATAATTGATATTACAACTCAGCCTTTGCGTCGTCTTCTTCATCTCTTTCTGATTGGCACTGACTTTCATATCTTTCTTTGAAGAAACTTTCTTTTTGGATTTAACAACTCGTCCGGATCGTTTTCCGTTCAAATAGTCTCTGTGTAAAATCTCCCACAAAATCTTTCTAAATTCAGCTTCCTTCTTGCTGCAAATATAACCAGCAATCTCGACATTAGCGAGTTGTAATTCCCCACACAAAGCCTCTTTCACCATGGTCAAATCTAGATTGAAACGTCGAGAGAAAGGATTAAAATCGGTTGCCCTTCTATATATATGAAATTGAATGCTTTAGATCTCGAAGGCGGTGTAATTTCCAAACGTTAATTTTATGTGATTTGGGTTTTATATTAGGGCGTTCCAAATTACCATTATAACCTTATTACATTGGACCAAATTAATAAGTTATGATGTTCATATGTACTTCAAATTATATAAAATATATTTTTACGGTTTGAATTAATGTTTTTACAATTTTCCTATAGACATACAAAACTGCTTTCAAACAGTGAAAAATACAAATTTCGAATGGATGCACAATGAATAACACTATATTAATTGAATTTTATATTCAGAATTGATTTTTTATGAATAAAAAAAAATGAAAAATTAGAGACATGATAGAAGTCTTTTACAAGATAGTTTGAAGACTATGCTTGCTTTGCATGGACAACCAATCAATTTGACTTATGAGTCCTTGGTAAATAGAAATGTTTAGAGTAATATCATTCATTTTTTTTTGGAAAAGTACAAAAATAAATCGTGTATTTACATCTGTTTTCAATCGCATTCATGTGGTTTAAAAAATTTCAAAATGGTACCATGTACTTCAATCCGTTAACAAACATAGGCATCCCGTCTAACGGTGTTAAAAATGCTGAGATGACACTCAAAGTCAAAAGGTTTTAGAAGTAATTTTATCCTTTTATATATACTATATTTTCAAATTTATTATATTTTTAAAATTTTAAATCTTACCCAACACCTCATCTTTTCCCTTTCTCCCACATCTCTCCCAAACCATGATTTACAAACACACCTACACTGGATAATAGACTTCACCAGCAGCCTGGGCAATATGTTCTCCCTCAACACTTCATCTGGTAAACAATCCCACATCCTCTCTCAACTCAATTCTGCACCTAATAAGTTAATCAGAAACATATCGAATAACGAAGGCTAGAGGTGGAGTCGGAAGTATAGGGTATAGCAATGAAGTGTCGGGTAAGACCATATGTTAAAGAGACGTCTCGTATATGTTGTGAATTATGATTGAAATATAAGGGGATGAACTCAAGAATGGATACAAGATTTTAAGTTTTTTGGTTATTGGTTTTTGGTTTAGTACCTTGATTATATTATGAACTTATATAACATAAGAACACCAAACTTAAACCAAAAGAAATGACAAGACAATAGTAATTCTTGAAAACAGATAATTATTATTAGATTAGAATCACAAGGAACTTATTAGATTAAAAGCACACATTCTTTATAGAAGAACACTTTTCAGATCTTGAACAGCAAAACAGCTTTGTGGTTAAAGGAATTTTTTTGATACAAAAATCAGATGGTCGGAAAACATAGCAGCATTAGAAAACTATTTAAGGTCAGAAGCAACTAGCATAAGAGGTGAAAGGTTACATTTTTTCCAATTAATCATTCGAAGCTAAGACAAGAAGCTAAGAGAAGAAACATAATTGACATTCATTCTCTCATAAAAACGTAATGCCCATTACAGAAAGTTGTCACTCGTGAGGATTTAACAGTTCTTTTCTTTCTTTTTTATGTTTTGGGCTTTTCAGCCTTCTCATAAGTGAAGTAGATGGAGATTTGCTCATAGGATTAAATCTGGTTGGTCGAAGTGGAAGAGTGCTACGGTTTCCTTTGTGACCCCGGCATGGCTAATAGATTGAAGGGAAAATTCTACCGCACGACAATCAGACCAGCATTGTGTGAAACACTGTCACATCCATAAGATGTCGGTGGCGGAAATGCGTATATTGAGATGGATGTGTGGTCATACGAGAAAGGATCGGGTGAGTAATGAAATAATTAGGACAAAAATAGGGGCTACATCTATTGAGAATAAAATGAGAGAAAACTGACTAAGGTGGTTTGTCCATGTGAGACGTAGAGCACTTGATGCGCCGGTTAGGAGGACCGAAGAGTGGCAAAGGGATGTAGTGGTGAGGGGTAGGAGAAGACCTAAGCAAACTTGGAGGAGGGTGATCGAGAGTGATATGAGTTTAGTGATATGAGTTTACTGGGAATTGAGAAAAATATGGTAGTGGATAGGACGGAGTGGAGGGAGGGAATTTGTGTCGCTGACACCGACTTGATTTCACGATTTTATATGATGGTTCATGTTAGCCGACCCCGAATCATTTCGGGACTAAGGCTTTGTTGTTGTTGTTGTTTTAAGACTTTACATATGTGTTACTAATTGATTAGTGTGATTGGTAAAAACAGGATCACTAATAAATGGTTTACCCTTCCTAAAATAAATAAATTGTTTGCCCAAGTAAAAACACACAAAACCAGAAAAGGAAAGAAACACGTACACCAATAAATGGTTACTAATTGATTAGTGTGATTGGTAAAAAAAAATTGTACACTAATAAATGGTTTACCCTTCCTAAAATAAATAAATTGTTTCCCCAAGTAAAAATTAGGCTCTATTTCATTCTTCTCACCCCAACTACAGTATCTCACTTCTCTTCTCAAATCATGTTGGCTTTACTTGGCTTTGATCTCTGCTCAACTGCTTGACTCCTTCTCTGGTGTTTAAACCCAACTGATTTGGTTTTTCTTGGCTTCCAACTCTACCCTAATTTTCAGGTAATTCTGTAATATGGATGATTAAGGTTCCATTGCACTTGAATTTTTAATTGTGATTTCTTAGAGATGAATGGTTCCCGTTTGAACAAACTTAGTCTATCTATTTGGACTTATATCGTATTTTGCTTGGCTTCCATCTCTTTTTAATTCGCATTGATAATCTTTGTGTAATGGGCATTGAGATTTTATGATTTGAAATGAAAAGTAGAATAAAAGGCTCTTTATTTGTAATTCCGTGATAAAATAGTACAAGGGAGAATTAATTTTGTGTGTGTGAAAATTAATATGTAGAATCAAACCTCCAAATTTCCCCCAAAAAGCACCCCACCGTCTTCTCTGTGTTGTGCTTCTGCAATTGCTTTAACTATGGAACTTAGTTTTGATCCATTTCTCTTATAATCTTTCTTAAGACTTAATTAAGCATTGATATATTTACCTACTACGCATTTGTGCTTTGCTATTTCAAGAGAATGATCTGCATTAGGTATTTGTTTGCTGAATTTTGTGAATGTGGAATGATGTAAACTAACAGGAGATATTGTAGGATGTGATTAACCAAAAAACAAATCGAACACAGAAAAACATGCGAATAATAAAACTAGAAATTAAAAGGAAAGAGTTAGACAAATCTGAGGCCTGTATTAGCAGTTTCCTTAAGACAGATGTCGTCGCTATTGACGATCGTTTCCCAGGATACAACAGATTACGCAAGCGAACTCAAACCGTGTGTAACCTAGTTATCACCGGAGTAGGAAAACAAGAATAATGTGAACAGACAAAGAGCATGAAGAATTCCAGAGAATATTTTCTCCAACAGTTTCAGCAACTTGTGAATTTTGACAATCCATTCTATATAAATAGAGCTCGAAAGGATATGTCATTTCACGAACAAACACGACTGTACACGGACAGACACGACTGTTTACGTACAAACACGACTGTTCACGAAGGACATGACTGTTCATGTAAGGAGGTGTTTGTTGGTATTAAAATTAACAAATAATTTTATTCAAATTTTTCCAACAATCCCCCACATGAATAAAATTAAAAACGAGACGATTACGAAATGGTGATAACTTTCTACAGAAGATATCTGCATAGGATAGGTAGCTAATGTGCCTTGAACCTTCCCTTGTGAAAGTATATTTACTTTACTGGCTGACTAGTAGACGCGATGCTTTGAACTATTCTGCCGTTTGTGTAAACAGTGATATACCCCACACAGATATCAACATAACACGGTATGGTTCTCATGGTTATGTTCGTTATGGTCATGAACATCGCCTGGTTCTGCGAGAGTTTAAGATAACTAGGCCCCACACTAGTCTCCATCGAAGCGACCACACTTCACTCTGACATAGGTGATTTATTTGCTCAGAATACTGATGCACAATGTATCATTAAAAGCATATAGCTTAACCTTTTCCCGTTGGTGTCACTGTTTACATCTAGGAATGGACGAGGGTTTAACCCCCACAGTGAACGCGCAAGGTTTATGCAATTAGGTTGTCCCTTTGAACCTATTTCTTGGGATCTCCAGTCAACTAGGTAGGGTTTTCCTTCACATAACGCCTCTTCTCTATGGGCTTTAGTCGCATTCCTTTCGATGATTTTTCAATTTGATACCTTTAGGTTAGCGGATCCGCTGTGTTATCCTTTGATTCTACAAAATCAACAAGGATGACACTCGTTGAGATCAATTGACTAACGGTGTTATCACACGAAAGCTTTTCTACCTGTAACTCATCATACAGAAGCTTTTTATACCGTATATTCACCGACTGATATGATATTTTTCTTTGATTCCAACATTGAGACGTACTTATTTTAAGGCTGTTTGATTTCTACATTTTTAGTTACTTTCATAAATTAAATCTAGCCAACTAATGTTCATCTACCAGCAGCTAACTCGGCTAGATAACATCATTGCTCAGATTTGTCAATTTATGAAATTTCACATTTCTAATGTAAATCCACCTTACGCGCGAGAATATCAAATATGGAATTTTCGCATATCATCATCATTTCTAAAGAAAACATATTTTCTTTTATCTCCAAGTCTTTAAAGTTCATACCAATGAATTTTTCTAGACTTTTAATGTGGCTTACACGTTGCCACTGGTACAAGTAGGCCTAAAGCCTTTGAAGTGATCGTGTTCTTAAAACCGGATCCATCTTCAATTAACACATGTACCAACATATGCCAAAAGGCAATTAATCTGTTTAAACAAACAGAAACCAGACAATAATTGACAACTTTATTGTTATGTCTTAATAGTTCAAAGACATCGCGTCTACTAGACGGCCAGTAAAGTAAATATACTTTCACAAGAGAAGGTTCAAGGCACATCAGCTACCTATCCTATGCAGATATCTTCTGTAGAAAGTTATCACCACATTTTAATCGTCCCGTTTCTAATTTTAGTTATCCAGGCAATTCACAAAATAATATTTCTGTCTTAATAGTTCAAAGACATCGCGTCTACTAGTCAGCCAGTAAAGTAAATATACTTTCACAAGGGAAGGTTCAAGGCACATCAGCTACCTATCCTATGCAGATATCTTCTGTAGAAAGTTATCACCACATTTTAATCGTCCCGTTTCTAATTTTATTCATGTGGGGGATTGTTGGAAAATTTTGAATAAAATTATTTAGTAATTTAAATACCAACAAACACCTCCTTTCATGAACAGTCGTGTCCGTTGTGAACAGTCGTGTTCGTATGTGAACAGTCGTGTCTGTCAGTGTACAGTCGTGTTCGTTCGTGAAGAGACATATCCTTTCGAGTTCTATTTATATAGAATGGATTGTCAATTTCACAGCAAGTTAAAAGTTGTTGAAAAAGTTTATGAAAAAACTCGTGTCTTGTTTTCCTATTCCGGTGATAACTATGCTACACACGGTTTGAGTTCGGACGATCGTCAATAGTGACGACATCTGTCTTAAGGAAACTGCTAATACAGGCCTCGGATTTGTCTATCTCTTTCCTTTTAATTTTCAGTTTTACTGTTTGTATATTTTTCTGTGTTCGTTTTGTTTTTTGGTTAATCACATCCTACAGATATTACTTGAAATAGGGTGATTGAGAGTGATATGAGTTTATTGGGGATTGAGGAAAATATGGTATTGGATAGGGCGGAGTGGAGGGAGAGAATTTATGCCGCTGACACGACTTGATTTCAAGGTTTCGTATGATGGTGCATGTTAGCCGACCCCGAATCATTTCGGGACTAAGGCTTTGTTGCTGTTGTTGTATACTTCATTTTATTTCTGTAATTTATGATGGTTTTCATTGTTTTTCTTATACTTTTTCTATTTGCTTTTGGTGTTTACCTTTCTTTTAAGTCTGCAATAAATAGGAGGAAAAATAAAAGAACGGGCAAAAGGATTAGTAACGATAATAGCATCAGAAGTTGAAAACTTGAAATTTGGGTTTTTATTCTTCTCTTCATTTTTCCAGCTTTCGTAGAAGAGGTCGTCAACTGCATATCTACTTAAGTTTATAGGCATACTAGTTAAGCTGACAGTGCAGTACTTAATCGAGGCATTATTCATTACTACTATAACTTTAGCCATAGTTATTAAAGGCCTATGGCAGAGCAAGCAAATGAGGCAAGGTTCAGATGAAACACATCTAACAAATGACAATTTTAGAAAATTACAGAAAATGTATGGAACCCTAACTAATTAAGTTTCATAAATCTAACTTTTAGGTCCATTACCCCCAACTCAATTGTTATGGAACCATATCAAAGCCAAAGCACACAAGCTAAAGAAAACACTCACACAGATAACCGACAAAAAAATCGAACTGAGAGACGAATGCTACATACCTGCGAAAATTGAAAGGGAGAGATGATCGGAGTCTGACCGCCGGAGCTTGAGAGATGATCGGACTTGGACAAAACAGAGAGAAAGAGAGATGGATGTGGATTGGTGTTCTTCGATGAGATGAGAAGGCAGGGGAAGGGGAGCGATTTCCCTGTCTCTTTCGTTCGATTCCCCTTTCTCTGTTGGTGTTCTTGAATGCGTGAATTAGGGATTTGATGATTTTCTGTTCTATTTGTTAAAGTAATGAGTTTTTGGGAGTCTTTTTTAAAATCATCATAAAATTTTACATACCCCATAGGTGACTTTACTCCTAATTGTATTTTAGTTTAGGCTTAATACATCATTTGCCCCCTGAACTTGTCCAAAAAGCTTGATTGGCCCCCTGAACTTTCAAAGTGTTCCGATAGCCCCTTAAACTTGCATAAAATGTTCAGTTAGCCCTCTGAACTTGCATAAAGTAAGTTAAATGCGGAAGATATATTCCACGCATTTTAGAATGTTATTACATGATTAAAAAATAGATTAAAAATGAAGTTATTGCTTGCTCAACTATACAACTTGTCTTCTCTAATATTAGAATCGTATACTCCGATTTTGGTCGATTTACTTTTTTTAAGACTCGTGGAATATATCTTCCACATTTAACTTACTTTTTTACAACCGAGTGATCAATTGATTACATTTTACGCAAGTTCAGGGGGCTATCGGAACACTTTGAAAGTTTAGGGGGCCAATCAAGCTTTTTGGACAAATTCAAGAGGCAAATGATATATTAAGCCTTTAGTTTAACTAATAAATTCAACGGTTAAGGTGTAACAATACCCCTAACATTTTGGGTCAGGAGCAATTTTACCCCTAACGTCTAAAATTGTACAATTTTACCCCTAATGTTGGAAGTCAAGAGCAATTTTACCCCTAACGTTAATAAATTGGGTCAATGTCAGACACTATTATAAAACACATATATTTATGTTCCTTATTCAACACCAATTGCATAACAATTCGTTCTGAAAGAAATGATTTCATGTTTTTTTATAATTTAATAATAGAATTTGAGATTAATATTTATAAATTTGGTGAATTTTTTGAATTTATTTTGTCTAATTCGTACAAAAAGAGAGTATGTTTTTTTTTGTTTTTTTATTTTTTTTTTCACATCCCAATGTATGTTTATGATTTGTTACTAATAAAATGACTCATGCATGAAGTGTAGATGACAAGATTCATGATCGAGAAGACAGTTTGATGAACTATTTCTCAAATTGACCCAATTTATTAACGTTAGGGGTAACATTGCTTTTGGCTTCCAAAGTTAGGAGTAAAATTGCACTATTTTAGACGTTAAGGGTAAAATTGCTCCTGGCCCAAAACGTTATGGGTATTTTTGCACCTTAACCCTAAATTTAAAAAATAAAAATCCTTAAATAAAAAAAAGTGTAATTCTATGCGGTTTTACTGTTTGAAAAATAAGAACTTAACCGAATCAAAATACAATTTGATTCGGTTCGATTTTTACGATTCGGTTTCATTGGTTTCAGGGTTTGGTTCAATTCTGCGCACCACTAAACCTAGCTTAGCGTGGAGCCAAAACTGTCTTCAAATAATATATGTCCATATTTATAACCAAATTGAATTACAATTTGATTCGGTTAGGTTTTTACGATTCGGTTTCATTGGTTTCAAGTTTTTTTGTTCAGTTCTACTCACCACTAAACTTAGCTCAGCGTGAACCCAAAACTGTCTTCAAATAATATATTTCCATATCTATAGGAATCACACCACACTTAATAACTCATTAAAAAAATATCGTATATGTAATTTCCTATTCATTTAGTTGCACGGTTGCCTTCCCGATAAATGTGAATGAATTTAATCTCTCAAGTTCGGTCCTTGAGGTTATGGCACTCTTTGAATGTGTCTTCTATGCTTACTTTGTTTTTGACAAAATAAGGCTTACTATAAAAAGCACCATATATATAATATTACAGAATTTTATAATTGATTGGTTGGTTAGTTTTTATATTAAAGATCGAAATCAGCATAGTCAAGTATCATATTTTAATTGGAATTATTTTATATTTAATTAGTAATAGCTGGGATTTTGTTCAACTCAGTTGGGAATTTGTTCAAATCAGCTTTGACAGATATCATATACATGTCGAGCTTGACAAAGAATCTCATTTCTGTAGGAGTCATAAGCAAAAAGGGTTTCACTATTGTTATCAAAGAATATTCTATGAATGTCATCTCTGGTGCACTTATGACAATGAAGGAAGTTCAGAAGAGCAGCAACTTGTACTATTATGATGGTTACAATTACTGAGCAACATCAGTGGTTTCCAATGATGATAAAGAGTTAGAAGCAACCACAGTGTGGCATATGCAGCCAGGGCATGTAGGTGAAAAGCCCTTGAAAGCTTTGGCGAGTCAAAGGTTATTTAATGGAGTTCGGACCTGCAAGTTAGATCTTTGTCAGCATTGTATCAAGGGGAATCAAACGAGAGTGAAGTTTGACACTGCAATTCATAATACTAAAAGTATTTTGGACTATATTCACCCAGATGTATGGGGACCTTCCAAAACAGTTTCGTTGGAGGGTAAATCCTATTATGTTACCTTTGTTAACGACTTCTCTAGAAGAGTATGGGTGTACACTATGAAGTCGAAGGAGGAAGTGTTAGGAGTTTTTTTCATATGGAAAAAGATGATGGATACTCGGGCAGGAAGAAAGATCAAATGTCTCCAGTTAGATAATGGTGGGGAGTACAAAAGTGATCCTTTCATGAAAGTTTGTCAAGATGAAGGAATTGTCCAACACTTCACAGTTAGAAATACACCACAGCAGAATGGGGTGGCAGAATGGATGAATCAAACTCTGCTGGAGAAAGTTCGATGTATGTTGTCTAATGCTGGTTTGGGCAGATAGTTTTGGGTTCATGCTGTAACATATGCTAGCCATCTCATTAATCGGTTACCATCATCTGTTATCAATGACAATACACCTTTAGAGGTGTGGCATGGAAAACCAGCAAAAGCTGATAATTCCTTACGTGTATTTGGTGTTGGTCCCTTATAACGTTACATGTATAGTTCCAAGGGGGGGTTAGGAACTATTTAAAAATTTTAAGCTAGGGCAGACTTCTTTTTCGTGAGAAAAAGGTTTGGACAGTGGCACTGAGTGAATAGCAAGATACTGGCTTAGTCAACTAGTGGCTAGGTCAGTTTCTTTACTTGAGTCAGGAGATAGCACTTAGAGTCTATTCCTGAGCTCAGATATTCAATGCGCACAACTCAGCTTGACCTCTTTACTTGGTCAGTTTTTGTTTAAGCAAGCAATAAATATATGAAGGAGTTAAAGGTTAGAAATATGTTACTCAGCAGATTTATCCAGGTTCGGCCTCCAAGCCTACGTCCTTTCCCCAGAACACGTTCCCAGATTTCGAATTCTCTACTGACTCTTTAACGGTAGAGCATCAAACCTTTTACAATCTTAGCAACTGAGTATAACAATAGTGCCTTCCTCTATACCTCTACTCAATCCTAATCTCTCACTGAGTACTATAACCGAGTACTCAGCTTCTCCTTTCTAATCTCTAGAAATGATAAGTGTTTGTCCTAAACAATGATTGCTAAAACACCTTAGATGATTGGATAATCACTCTAGACTTTTACACAAAAGATATGAAATTTAGTGTAAGATTGCTTTGCTTTTTCTTGCAGAACTTTGCGTAGAGATTTGGTCAGCGTAATGGCTTGATCAAGTTCTGTGTTGAATGAAGCAACTGAAGGGCTCTATTTATAGAGACGTCTGAGGTGTCGGTCATTTCGAATTTCGAAATAACCGTTGGAGGGAAACGGCTTCCTGTCGTTGTCATCCTGTCTTGCTCAGAGCTCTCGGCCAATCAGATTTGAGTATCTTCTGTCCTCGGTCAGCTCGGCAGAATGTCTCTCCATTTATGGTAAGGTCAACTGGACAGCATTCTGTGTCTTCTGAACTTTACCCAAAGTGGAAACACTTTGTCTGGAAGTTGTTCTTAGCCAGCTGTTGTCTTGTACTCTTTGTCGAATCAACTCAGCAGCTTCCTCCCGAAGTTGTTCCACGAAGGTCTTCTAGATCCTTCTTCCGCTGAGTTGCGTTTTGTACATAACGACAGTGTTTTGACATACGCGGGCCGAGTTGCCTTAAACTGTTTGACTTGGGCTTTGACTTCCGTATTGGGCTTTGGGCCTTTTAAACTTTGTGTCTTATAAACAATTTAGCTCAACATTGAACAAACACATTAGTAGAATAAATCAAAGCATTTAAACTTAGTGTGTTTAGAATATATTTTAATTACACTTAAACAATTTTGTCAAATCAAAATTATGTGGAAAGGTGTTTCAACAAACTCCCCCATTTTGATGTTGGCAAAACTATTCAGCGAAGAACTCAGTATTGAGCTCCCCCATGATAGTTGACCTATTATAGCTTAGCAAACTCCCCCGTCAGTGTTGAGCTACTGACTTAGTTTTACTCTAAACATTTGAAGGTTTAATCGAGTAAGTCTAAGGTCAGTTTTCAGATATAGGTCAGCTCATGAAACATATTCTATTTTACTCAGTGTTTAAGCGGAAGTTTTAACATTCAGATGGCGCTGAGTAATTTGTTGTTCAATGAGTTTTATAAGACAATGTTTTATAAACATACAAGTCAATGTCAAACATGTTATCACCATTGGGTACAATCAATAAGTTTTATAAGCATTAAACATAGTTGATGTAATTGAAGATACATAATGACTTAATACTCAGCATCATAGATAATAACTCATAACTCAGTTTTTGGATAAAAAGATGCAAGTATTGATATTACTAGAAGTAGTCAGCGTATACAACAAAAGAAAAGCATAAACATAGAGACTACAAACTTAGCATAACTGAGCTAGCCTAATTTCTATTTCTTTTTCTTTTGCTTGGACTGACTATGCTCATGTTGTGTTCTAGCTTGTTCTTTCTCCCCCGTTTTGTCAGCATCGGGAGGAGGAATCCTAAAGGCATCGGTTAAGACGGCTCTGGTCAGTTCCGTGGACAGCGCCTTAAGTCTATCGGCGCTTTCATTGACGCCGTCAAAGATAGCAACTCCATCATCTGATACCTCGGCGGGTATATTGAGTTCAGCAGCGCTGATCATGCTTACTATGAAAGCTTGAGATTTACCTATCCAGGTAAGTGCATCGGTCAGACCAGCAACGACTTGATGAAATGTCTTCAGTAAGGATGTGTCGTAGTATTGACGCTGAATATTGCTATGACGTACATGGTTGAAAGTTTGTCTGGTGACAGATAGTATTTCATTTTGCTTCATGGCGTCAGCGCCCATCTCTTGTTTGTTCAAGTTCAACAGTCGAACAGCCTCACTAATTTGCTCCACTGAGCATTGAGAATAGGAGACCATTTGCTCGTTGGTCTTGATTTGCTCGGTGTGAAGCTGAGCAAAGAGCATTTTAACTTTATCAGAAGTGGCATATCGCGTGTTCGCAGCTGACAGGGTCTGAACTTGACCTTGAAGAGAATTGAGATGTTGAACAATTGTCAGCTGGAGCTCAGCCAGCTTTGTGATGGAATCCTGCTTAGGTTGCTGTGCTTGAAAGGATACTATGACACTCAGCAAATCCTTGAATCCCTTAACTTCATTGAGAAGCTGAGTTACTTGGGAGAGCTGAGTTGTCTCAACAGTAGAAGACCCAGCAGCAGGTGGAGTGGTTTGATGAAGGTCTTTGATTAATGTTTGCACCGAGTCGATGATTCTTTTTCCAGACTCGGTGGCATGTAAGTAGCTGAGAGAGCCTTCATGAACTTGCCTAGCTTCCTCAGTATGACCGGTTGGAAGAGGAGTCAAGGGTATAACATGGTCAGTGACTGGAAGTGTGTTTCCAATCTGTACTTGAGTCTCAGGTAAAGCTAATTGATCGGCAGAAGTGTTGATTGGAGAGGAAGTAATCTGAATGTTGTCTGTGCTGACTGGAGCAGGAATGTCCTGAGTCAGCACAATGCTTGTTGTAACAGCATTGACGGGAATTAGCTCCACTTGGCTTGTAGAGTTAGCAGAAGCATTCAAGTTGGCGTGTTCCTTTGGTGAAGAAACAGAGGCTTTCTTTTCAAGGGAAGCCGATGGAGTAGAAGATGGTTGTTTTCTGAAAAATTTCAGCTTGAGTTTAGAAGGGTCTTGGGTCGGCTTCTGGATAACAAAGTCAGGGACAGTTGGTTTCGGAATAGGAGGGTCAATGACAGACTTCTGACTTGCCTTGATTAATCTTCTTCTTGGAGGAGGAGTGTCAGCTTGTATAGATTCTCCTGAGTGAGAGGGAGAAGTTTCCTCTTGATCAGCATTAAGCTGGTCAGCTTGTTCTTGTTCTTGATTGGCATTGGATTGGTCAGGTTCTTATTCAGTTTCAGCAGCCAACTCAGTATTGATTAGCTCAGCTCCAATCTCACTAGCTGTCTCCTCAGTGTCCTCAGCGTCATCCTGACCGCTTGCTTCTTCTTGTTCTTCATCTTCTTCACTATCGCCATCTAATTCTTCCTCAACTTGTGCAATGAACTGATCGTCCAGATGCACATCATCTTCTTGATGCTCAGCTACAGTTCCTAGACACTGTGTGTAGTGAGAATCACCAGGAACAACGACGTCAGTAGGAATAGCATCAATAGGAGTCAGTGTAGAAGACTTCTGCTTCTTTTGAGGTTGCTCATCAGCATTTGTTCTTTCCTCAATTTCAGGCTCATCTTGCCTGCTCCTTTTCTCAGCTGACTTAGGTCTCTCCTGACCTGGTTCAGCAGCTGACTTCGGCTTCTTGGCCTGAGGCTCAGCCTTCTTTGAAGGAGTCACAACAGCTTTCCTCTTGCGGGCAGCTGGAGCCTTTGTCCTTTGTCTTTGCTTTGGAGCTGTTTCCTCAGCTTGTTGTTCAGCAGTAGCTTTTCCTTTCTTTAGTGGCTGATTGAACTTCAAAGCCCTCAGCGAAGCCGCGGTTATCTCAGATCCTCTAGCCTTAGTTTCCTCAGATAGATCAATTTGATGATCTAGGAGGATTCTGGTGATGAGCGATCCCAGCCTGAGAGTTCCAGTGCTCCTTTAGAAGCCAGCAATCAAGAATACTGGCATGTTGATCGGCTTATATGTCAGCATATGCCATATGAAGCATTGCTCAAAATTCGTTGTTGAGGTAGTGCAGTTGATCTTGGGATAAATAAAGAAGGTCAGTAGATAGTGAGCCATCTTTTGGTGCTGACCCATTTAGGTGCTTGAGACTTCTCTAGAGTGGCCAGCGGGCTTACAGAAGGTGGTATCGTACCCAGTACCTTCATGATCTCCAGATCGCCTCAGTTTTGTTCCCTCATTCTTTAACTTCAGCAAGTTAGCGAGATAAGTAGGGTTTATAAAAATGGTCTTTTCCTTTACCACAGTTACCAGATAGTCCTGGTTATCATCAGCAACTCGGAGATTGTGGTAGAACTCCCTTACTAGGTCAGGATAGGTGTGATCTCTAATGGAGAACAGCTTTGTCCAACCATTCTTCGATATCCATTCGCAGAAGGGTTGCTCGGATGTCACGAAGGCCTCAGAAACCCATCGTGAGAAGTCTACTTTCCATTCGCTAATGTCTTTAAATACCTTGGTATAGGTTCTGGCCTTGGTCGACTTACCCTTAGTTGAGGTAGCTTGGCCAGCTTTGCCTTTGCTCGGCGTAGTGACCTTGGTGGTTTCAGGCACAGTAGTTTGCCTGGAGGGTTCATCGGAGCTGGTCTTAGGGTGACCGGCACCGGAGATGTTGACGGAAACTCTAGTCATTGTTTCAGAAAAAAATTGGGAGGCTTTGAGAGTCTTAGAGAGAGAATGCTTTGCCAAAAAATTCGGTAAGTGTAAAGAAAATAAAAAATGGGGATTTACCCATTATTTATAGCGGTGAAGAGTGGATCTTATCGAATCCATGTGTCAGTTTTTCCTTGGGATTGTCAACCGACAAAGATCCTGGCTTTTATGACACATTCGGCGCATACGTCATCCTAGGTGGCTATTCGCGTGCTTTTGCATTTAATGCAACGGATCTAACACTCAGTGTTTAGAATACTAAGCGTTTTATATTCTGAGTGGTCAGTAGTATATGAAAGGATGATTTCTCAGTTTGAGATTACTACTCGGTGTGCATATTTACTCAGTATTGATATGTATTTTGCGTTAAGTACTCAGCATAACAATCACTCAGCATGCATTTGCATAAATCATTCAGCATAGTAATTCACTCAGCATAAATTTACATTTTAGAACAGGAATTTACTGAAGAGGATTAAACATACCAATGGCTTCTCTCAGTATGCTGAACTGTTCACGAGCCAGTGGCTTTGTGAAGATATCCGCAAGCTGCTCATCCGTTGGGACATAGGTCAGCTTTATCTCACCCTTGAGTACATGGTCTCTAATGAAGTGATGTCTTATGCTGACATGCTTCATCCTGCTGTGTTGAATTGGGTTCTTTGATAGATCAATTGCACTTTTGTTGTCGCATTTGACCTCAATTGTCTTTGTCTGAACACCATAGTCTTCAAGCTGTTGCTTAATCCATAGGACTTGAGCAACACAGTGACCCGCAGCAATGTACTCAGCTTCAGTGGTAGACAAGGCTACTGACGCCTGCTTCTTGCTGAACCAGGATACAAGACAGCTTCCTAAAAAATGACATCCTCCAGAGGTGCTTTTTCGTTCTAGCTTGTCTCGACCATAGTCAGGGTCAGTGTATCCAACGAGTGTAAAACCATGAGTGTTGGGATACCATAAACCTGCGTTCACTGAGCTTTGCAAATATCTAAGGATTCTTTTTATAGCTATGTAATGTGATTCCTTAGGGTTAGATTGATATCTAGCACAGTAGCATACTGAGAACTGAATGTCCGGTCTACTTGCTGTTAAGTAAAGTAGAGAGCCTATCATACCTCGATACAATTTGCTGTCTACCGACTTACCATTCTCGTCAGCGCAGAGGACAATATCAGTGCCCATAGGAGTGGATATTGGCTTGCAATTTTCAAGATCATATTTCTTCAATATCTCCTTGGCATATTTAGCTTGACTGATGAAGATGTCATTTTTCCCTTGTTTGATTTGAAGTCCAATGAAGAAGTTGAGTTCTCCCATCATCGACATTTCAAACTCAGTCTGCATTTGCTTGCTAAATTCCTTGCACATTGACTCATTAGTAGCACCGAAAATAATATCATCAACGTATATTTGAGCCAGCAGGGTATCTTTACCCTTTCTCTTAATGAATAAGGTTGTATCAGCTTTACCCCTGACATAGTTTCTAGTCAGTAGGAAACTGGTCAGCCTCTCATACCAAGCACGTGGTGCTTGCTTGAGGCCGTACAGAGCCTTTTTGAGTTTATAAACGTGGTTTGGGAATTTAGGATCCTCAAACCTTGGAGGTTGATTAACATAAACTTCCTCGTTTATAACTCCATTAAGGAATGCACTCTTAACATCCATTTGAAATAGTTTAAAGTTCATGTAAGATGCATATGCACATAAAATCCTAATAGCCTCTAGCCTTGCCACTGGGGCAAAGGTCTCACCGTAGTCAATACCTTCTTGCTGACTGTAGCCCTGAGCTACAAGCCTTGCTTTGTTCCTGACTACGTTTCCTTGCTCATCCAGCTTGTTGCGGAAGACCCATCTTGTTCCAATGGTCTTCTGACTCCTTGGATGTGGCACTAGCTCCCATACATCGTTTCTTCTGAATTGGTCAAGTTCCTCTTGCATTGCGCTCATCCAGAATTCATCTTCCTCAGCATTAGCGAAGTTCTTAGGTTCCTGAACTGAGACGAAGGCTACATTGCTGAGGTATCTCCTGAGTTGATTTCTTGTCATCAGGGTATTCTCAGCGGCATCAAGGATTGCACTCTCTGAGTGCCCTCTTGGAATCCTTATCTCCTTGGGTAGATTGATGCCTTGTGCTGCCTGTGTTTCAACAATCTCTGCAGGTGAAGACTGCTCAGTGAAAACAATTTTTGGTTCACTTTTACCTTTGGTCAGCCCTTGAGGGAATGACTCAGCGGGTGCTGAGTGTGGATCATCCTCGTCAGCGGCAGATATCTTCCTGCAGGGTTAGTTTCGTCGAACTTAACATGTACTGACTCTTCTAAAACTTGAGTTCGTTTATTGAAAACTCTGTATGCTTTGCTGTTTGTTGAGTAGCCTAAAAAGATAGCTTCATCAGCTTTTGAGTCAAACTTAGCTAGGCTATCCTTAGTGTTTAAAATAAAACATTTATAGCCAAAGGCACGAAAGTATCCAATGTTGGGCTTTCGTCCTTTCCAAAGCTCATAGGGGGTTTTCTTTAGTATAGGTCTAACAAGAGCCCTATTAAGAATGTAGCACGCTGTGTTAACAGCTTCTCCCCAAAAGTACTTTGGAAGCCTATGCTCACTCAGCATTGTCCTGGCTATTTCAACCAAGGTTCTGTTCTTCCTTTCAACAACCCCATTTTGTTGATGCGTTCTAGGAGCAGAAAAGTTATGGTCAATGTCGTTGGCTTCACAGAATTCAACAAACTGTTGGTTTTTTAATTCTCCACCATTATCACTTTGGATGTGAGCCAGTTTTAGGTCTTTATCATTTTCAAGTTTTCTAACCAAATTTGAAAATGTCTCAAAGGTCTCATCTTTGCTACTCAGCAAGATGACCCAAGTGTACCGAGAGAAGTCATCTACAATGACCAAGGAAAATCTTCTTCCACCCAGACTCAGCGGCTGGACTGGACCGAAGAGATCCAAGTGTAGTAATTCTAATGGACGCTTAGTTGAGACAATGTTTTTGCTATGAAAAGATTGTTTGGTTTGTTTTCCAGCTTGACAAGCGTGGCATAATTGATCTTTTTCAAATCTAAGTTCAGGCAGTCCCTCAACCAATTGCTTTCTTGCTAATTTGGCCAGGAGGTTCATGCTTACATGACCAAGTCTCATGTGCCATAGCCAGGAATTTTCTTCCTTTGAAACTAAGCATACAGTTTTTGAAAACTTTTTCTCTAAGTCTAGCATAAAGACATTATCAATCCGAGGGGTAGTTAAAATTAACTCATTTGTTTTTCCCTCGTATATTTTACATCCAGTAGCATCAAATATAACTTTTCTCCCATTGTCACATAGCTGAGCTACGCTGAGTAAGTTATATTTGAGTCCGCTGACTAGGGAGACTGACTCAATAGTAGGATTACCTCTGATGGTTCCTGACCCTACTATCTTACCCTTTTTGTTGTCTCCAAAACTTACGCTTCCTCCTCGTTTACGCTCAAACGTGATGAACTGAGTTTCATCACCAGTCATGTGCCTCGAGCATGCGCTGTCAATATACCACATCTTTGACTTCTCAGCACACCTCAGGCTTACCTGCATTGTAACTAGTTACTTTTAGGTACCCAATTCTTTTTGGGTCCTTGCTTGTTAGGTTCAATAGGGAAAGCATCATATTTTATTTTATGGCGGCATACTTAGATGGTATGGCCATTCTTTCCACAGAAGTCACAACTGACCTTCCGTTTAGGATTTCTCACTAACTGGTCAGCACCCCAGTGCTGAGCGTGCCAGCACACCTTTGTGGTGTGTCCTTTCTTCCCACAGAAGTCACACTGGACATTCCGCAGGGGATTCCATCTCTGCTGACCAGTACTTCGGTACTGAGCATTCAGAGGAATATTTCTTTTATTTTGAACCTTTAGTTGGTTCTGGATATTTGTGACGTCCTTTCTCAGTTTCTTTGAATCTGATTGGACTTCAGAGACAGACTTATTATGATCTCCATATTATCATGCAAAGTTGAGTTGTCCTGAAGAAGGAATCTGAGGTCACTTAGCTTGACCTCTTCAACCTCGTCACAGCGCCTGCTGAGTGCTCTAATTTTCTTATTACACTTTTTGACAAGTGTATAGAGGTCACTTAGGGCATTACCCATTTCGTTTCTGAGCTGGGAAAGTGATATTACCTCATTTGATTGCTCCTCATCATCAGATGCAATGGAGGGGTCAGCATGCTCAGAAACGCACGGCTCAGCAAGTTCGTCAGCTATGAAGCATATCTTTGCTGACTCGGTGGCCTCAGCTTCTGTTGATGAAAACTCATCACTGTCGCTCCATGTTGCCACCATTTCCTTTTTGCCGTTCTTCTTTTCTTTCCTCAGTGTGGGGCAGCTTGACTTGATATGGCCAGTTTGATGACATTCAAAGCATGTAATGGGCTTTGAGTTGTCCTTCTTGTATTTGTTGTCGCTGGACTCAGCTTTATACTTATCAAACTTTCTATAAGGCTTCTTAGAATATTTGTCATTCTTTCTGAACAGCCTTTTCATCTTCCTTGTGAACATAACCATCTCCTCATCATCTGTTGAGCTCCCATCAGTGGAGTCAGCTTTCATGACAAGAGATTTTTGCTTCTTGTCTTCAGACTTTTCCTTCACCTCGAAATTCTTCATTGAGATCTCATGGGTCAGCAGCGAGCCGATGAGCTCATCATATTTGTAGGTGGTTAAGTCCTGAGCTTCCTCAACAGCGGTCTTCTTTGCTTGCCAGTCTTTGGGAAGGCTCCTGAGTATCTTCTTGACTTGTTCTTCCTCAGTGAAGATCTTCCCAAGTCTCTTGAGCTCATTGATGATGTTGGTAAACCTTGCATTCATGTCAGATATTCCTTCATCATTGTTCATTTCGAACAGCTCGTACAGTCTCATCTGCTGGTTCACCTTGGACTCCTTTACTTTATTGGTTCCTTCGTAGGTGACCTCCAACTTCTTCCAAATCTCTTGCGCCGACTCACAACCTGAGATTTTATTATATTCTGCAGCATCGAGCGCACAGTGAAGCATGTTTATAGCCGAAGCATGATTTTGTAGCTTCTTGAGATCATCCTCTATCCATTTGGCCTCAGCTTTAACAACTGTTTGGCCAGCCACAACTTCGACAGGTACAAATGGACCTTGGACTATGGATAGCCAGGCACTCATATTTGTAGCCTGAATGAAATTTTTCATCCTATTCTTCCAGAAGGTGTAGTTAGACCCGAAGAATAGGGGAGGCCGAGTAATGGACAGCCCCTCAGGTAAGATCTGAGTTGTTTGGTTTCCTGGGAGAAACCGAGTGCTGTTTTCGCCCATATTGGGGATCAGCTCAAGGTGGTTAAACCTTTTACAGTGAGCTTTTAAGCTCTGATACCACTTGTTGGTCCCTTATAACGTTACAGGTATAGTTCCAAGGGGGGGTTAGGAACTATTTAAAAATTTTAAGGTAGGGCAGACTTCTTTTTCGTGAGAAAAAGGTTTGGACAGCGGCGCTGAGTGAATAGCAAGATACTGGCTTAGTCAACTAGTGACTAGGTCAGTTTCTTTACTTGAGTCAGGAGATAGCATTTAGAGTCTATTCTTGAGCTCAGATATTCAATGCGCATAACTCAGCTTGACCTTTTTACTTGGTCAGTTTTTGTTTAAGCAAGCAATAAATATATGAAGGAGTTAAAGGTTAGAAATATGTTACTCAGCAGATTTATCCAGGTTCGGCCTCCAAGCCTACGTCCTGTCCTCGGAACACGTTCCGAGATTTCAAATTCTCTACTGAGCTCTTTAACGGTAGAGCATCAAACCTTTTACAATCTTAGCAACTGAGTATAACAAGAGTACCTTCCTCTATACCTCTACTCAATCCTAATCTCTCACTGAGTACTATAACCGAGTATTCATCTTCTCCTTTCTAATCTCTAGAAATGATAAGTGTTTGTCCTAAACAATGATTGCTAAGACACCTTAGATGATTGAATAATCACTCTAGACTTTTACACAAAAGATATGAAATTTAGTGTAAGATTGCTTTGCTTTTTCTTGCAGAACTTTGCGTAGAGATTTGGTCAACGTAATGGCTTGATCAAGTTCTGTGTTGAATAAAGCAACTGAAGGGCTCTATTTATAGAGACGTCTGAGGTGTCGGTCATTTCGAATTTCGAAAAAACCGTTGGAGGGAAACGGCTTCCTGTCGTTGTCATCCTGTCTTGCTCAGAGCTCTCGGCCAATCAGATTTGAGGGAATAAGGTATCCGATAATCAGATAGTGAATAAGGTATCCGATAAGCAGACAAATGGTATACTCCACGATAAGTGGATGATATTTCCAAACAGGTAGAGTTTGAGGGAAGTAGAAAATTTGATCTAGCAATGGAATCTGATACTCCTATAGTAGAAAGATCAGATGAAGAAGGTGAGGTTCCATCACAAGAATCTCAACAGCAACAGATGCCAATTGCATTGGGAAAGCCACGTAGAAACAGAAAAAAGCCTGCTCGGTATGAAGATACAGTGGCTTGTGCATCTTTAGTTAAAGAAATTCATAACTCTTATTCTGAAGTTGTACAGAGTTTAGAATATGAAAGATAGAGGAATGTTATGGATGGGGAGATGCAGTTCCTTGAAAAGAATCAGACATGGAAGCTAGCCAATATGCCAAAGGGAAAGAAGGCAATTGGGTGTAAATGGGTATTTGCAATGAAATTGGGATTTCCTGATAAGTCCGGTGTTCGCTACAAGGCAAGATTGGTGGCTAAAGGCTAAGCTCAGAATGAGGGAATTGATTACAATAAAGTGTTTTCTCTAGTTGTAAAACACATCTCCATTAGAATATTGTTGGCATTGGTAGCACAATTTGATTTGGAACTAGTTCAATTGGATGTGACTGTGTTTTTACATGGGGACCTAGAGGAGGAAATCTATATGACTCAGCTAGAGGGATACAAGGTTGCTGTAAGGAAAATTTAGTGTGAAAGTTGAACAAATTGTTGTATGGATTGAAGCAATCTTCAAGGCTGTGGTACAAGCGATTTGAGAAGGTCATGATGGGACAGAAGTACACCAGAAGCAAATACGATCAATGTGTATATTTGCGCAAGCTATAAGATGGATCATTTGTGTACCTTCTCTTTTATGTTGACGATATGTTGATTGCGTCAAAGAATAAAGGATAGATAGAGAAAATGAAGGCTCAACTGAATCATGAGTTCGAAATGAAAGATTTGGGTGAGGCCAAGAAGATTCTCGGTATTGAGATAAGCAAATAGGAAATTGGGGAGACTTTGTTTGATTCAGAAAGAATATCTGAATAAAGTATTGAGACATTTTGGCATGGATGAGAAGACAAAATCAGTCAGTACTCCATTTACTCCTCATTTCAATCTTAGTGAAGATCTATCTCCAGAAAGTGATGAAGAACGAGAATCTATGTCAAATCTTCCATATATATGCGAATGCAGTTCGTAGCTTGATGTATGCAATGGTATGTACGAGGCCCGACATTTCACAAGCAGTTGGAGTTGTGAACATGTATATGCATAATCCTAGTAAAGGACATTGGCAAGCTGTGAAATGGATTCTACAGTATATCCAACATATTGTGGATGTTGGTTTGATGTTTGAGCGAGATGAGAAATTCGGCCAATATATAGTAGGATATTGTGATTCTGACTATGCCAATGATTTGGATAACCGATGGTCAACTCTTGGTTTGTTTGCCATAGGAAAAGCACTAGTTAGTTGGAGGTCTACCTTACAGTCGACAGTTGCTTTGTCTACGACGGAGGCAGAGTACATGGCAGTTACAAAAGTTGTTAAGGAGGCAATTTGGCTTCAAGGGTTGCTAAGAGATTTGGGAGTTGGTTAGAAGCATGTCAAAGTGCATTGTGACAGTTAGAGTGCTATTTATTTAGCAAAGAACTAAGTCTATCATATAAGGACGAAGCATATCGAAGCTCGTTATCATTTTGTAAAAGAAATTCTTGAAGCGGGACAAATATAATTTCAGAAGATTCCGACTGCTAACAATCTTGCAAATAGAGCAACGAATATGGTAACATCAATCAAGTTTCAACATTGTTTGAACTTGCACTACACCATAGAATTCCAATTGCAACAATGCTGATCCGTTACGTTTGGCACTAAAAATGGTTGCGTTATGGCCAAAAATGGGCTAAGGCAACGATTTTGGTCAATTTATTTTCGTTGGTTAATTCACGGTTGCTTTTTTTTCTCAAAGGTAACGAAAATATTCTCAAATGCAACAATGGAGATGTCGTTGCTATTGTTTTTCAGCAAGTGCAACGGTTGAGGGATACAACTGAAAGGCAACGAAACATGAACCCTAAAGCAAAGCATTTACATTTATTAGTCGTTACCTCATGTTAGATAAGGCAACACTATTTCAAACTAATGGCAACGGTTTTACTGTCTAAGGCAACAATTATTTTTTAAATCAACGGTTTTTGGTTAGCAAAAACAACATAATTTTATATCAAAGGCAACGAATTGAATTTTTAGCAACAATATTTCTCTAGCAAATGCACCGCTTTTTAACATGATGGCAACAATTTTCTTTTACCAATGCAACGATTTTTACAACAAAGGCAACGATGTTTTGTTTACAAGTGCAATGATGTTTTGTTTGCAAGTGTAACGATGTTTAGAATAAAAGGCAATGATGTTTGTAAAATATAGGTAACAATATTTGTACCAAAAAGGCAACGATGATGATATTTATAATCCAATAGGCAACGCCTGTTTAAATAAATATCCACAAGCAACAAAATCCAAAAGTGCCTAAATATCAACATCCAAGAGTACCTAAATAATAAAATCCCAAATCCTAAAGTATCATCACAAGGATAAATAAATCAGTCTTGGAAGGAACTGAACACCATCCAAAGTTAGATTGAGTGATGGGTTCATAAGGCTCAACTTCTGCACAAGAAATTCAAAGTGAGCTGATAGTTCATTCTTCACTTCCTATCTAATCTTATTCTTCACTTCGTCTCTGATTTCCTCTCTGATTTCCATTTTGAATTGCTCTTTTGCATTTTCAGACATGGGGCTCTTACTCGTAGTAGTTGAAGATCGACGCTCCTATAACCTTTTTTTTCTTCATGGGGTCTATCCTACCAACTAGATATTTGGAGACAGTATTGAGTATGGGAAAAAGGATAGAGAGATAGTTTGGTTGGGGTTTCTTAGAAGATCGTCAAGGTGGAGATCATAGAAAAATGGCTCTTTTTTAGGAATCTCACATTGTTAGTCTAAAGGGAAGAAGGGAAAAATAAAGTGTATATTGGGCTTTAGGTTTTAGGTTTAGAGCATCCCACAACAAGCACCCTCTAATTCTAATGCTTAGTTGATTTCTCTTCCTTCCTCTATTGTAATATTTACTCATTTGAAATATTATTTGTTAGTGTTGGGACGCATGCAATATTTGTTGAACCTCATTAAATTCTGGTGTTTTCTCTATTAGTTTTATGTTTTAGCTTTCAATTTGCTAATCGTTTCTACAATATCCTCTTCTTACAATCATTGTCAGTAAAACACCATGAAGTTTGAGTTCAACACAAGCTACAAATTTTTAAATTTCGAAACATCGTATCAGAGTGGAGAAGCAATTTGATGAAGATAGATTTGATCCGGTCGATGATTAGTTCTAACATCATATGCATTAGAATTTCAAAAATCCAACATTGATTTTGATGAACTCTGCCCAAGTGGATTTCAAGCTTAGATGATATATGAGCGACAAACACTAATTATATATGCTTTTTTAGTTTAAGCTCATAGGATGATTTTAAAATGGGTCAAATACATGAATATCATAATTAAGTACAAAATTACAACTAAATCATATCACCAAACTTAATTCTTAATATGTCATTATTCTCTATATATTATGATTTTGTACCATAATTTAAAAATTCTAGACTCCAATTCATAAATCATAAACCCAAGAAAATATATTCTAAACTTCTAATTTATAAATTTTAATCCTTAAAATATATTAAAAGTACTGATTTTGCTAGTTTAACATAATGTAAAATTATGATTTGACATAGTTGTAAATAGTTGTTAAAAATGAATTTCTGTGTAATTTTCCCTTTTAAAAAGTGTTGTTACAAAATGGTTGTTAAAGCCCAATTTTTTTTTCGTAGTGTATACTCAAAGCATAATGAACCATATAACAGTAAAAATACAATATACTTGAAATAAAGCTTCACAAAATAACATTTGATGGAGTAGTTAACAAAGTTGAATCTTTTTCTTTCTTTCTTGGATAAGAGAATTTACAAATGCATAGGTTTGGTTTTAACTTACATTTTTCATGTGAGTTTTTATTCATTGTTGGCATTGCATCAATATGTGTTAATTGAATAAATTTACAGAGGATCTGGTGGCACTGGGCCATTTTCCCTTTCACATTACACAAGATACATGACAGACATTTGTTTTCGTGTTGTCTGAATATTTTTCGTGACAGTATTTTAACTGTATGTCATCTGAAGGCGAAATAAAAAATGCGCTCGATTCTCAGGTGACATTATGATTACAGAATCCTGTCATCCAAAGAAAACGCGCGTTTTTGTTAAATTTGATTCGCTCAACAGATGACACCTCTAATAAATGAATGTCATTGTATGCCGAAAACAAAAAAGCGGCAAATGAAATTTCACTTACGCGGCCATACCAAATTTTAGGCGCTCTATTATTTGACTGAAATTTCAGCTGATATATAAACCCTCTCTCTAATCCCAAACCCCAGTTTAGGTTACGCAAGAGCTTCATCCCTCTCATCCCTCTCTATCTCCATGGTTGATTTGAACATGCAATCACTGGGTGAGCTCGAAACACGGTACCGGTAAGCCATATTTTCTTTGTTCCTAGATGTATTAGAGTATCATTGTTCCTTACTCTATCTTTTCCTCATCCGATTTACTTTTGTGTATGTCGATTTCAGCAGCTGGAATAAGGATCTTGTGATTTTTAGACCTATCATTGAAAGGTTTAGATCTCTCGCTTAGCTACACTGATTTTATTGTATTCAGATTCACTGCTGAAAAGCTTGGGTCTTTATCTTTTTTAACCTAGGGCAATACAGTGTCTGCTGCTGAAGATGGTATGAACTCATCTGATTCCTTTTTCTTTGAACATAATATTTGCAGGGATAGTAAGAATGCTTCAGTACATGGGAAGGCTGACTGAAGAGATTGTCAATCGGTTCATGCCTTTAGCATATGGGAAGATTTCTTTAACTTAATGAATATATATTAATGTTATGTTGGTTTGAACTAATTGGTCATGCCTTTAGAAGTGATTGAGTATGTTTGATGTACTGTTTAGGAACCTAGAACTCATTGATTTAGGAAACTACCCTGATTTAGTATATATATTGTTATGTGGGTTTGAACTGAATGATTACATATATGTATGATGTTGTGGGTGATGATGAAATGATTAGTATGAACTAATTGGTTAGATATAACTCTAAAGCTTTGAATGGTTATTGTGATTGACAATACTCTTACACCTATGAGTTATACTGCTAGAAGTGATTGAGTATGTGTATGTGTATGAAACATGTTTATGTTTGATGTTCTGTTGATGTTTATATTTGATGTTCTGTATGAGTATGTGTACGATTGTTCATTTGGTCATGTAGCTTATTAGTTACATGTATGATGTTGTTGTGATTGGCCATACTCTTATGCTATGAATGTTCATTGAGTGAAATAATGTTCATGCCTACTTGTTATAGCATGTTCACTTGAATATACATATGTCTACTTGAATAAGTTGTCTACTTGTTATAGCAAGTTAGGCATACTCTTAAAGCTAAAAATGTTATGAACTCAACTGACTCATTTTTATTTGAACATGAGTTATGCTGATAAGTAAGGATTCTGAATGCAATTCGTTTACAATATACCTTAATCATGCATCAAGTATTAGAGGAACATTGTAAAAGGGTCATTGAGCATGTATGAAGCATGTATTAAAGGGTAAATTTAGGCTAATTGCATGTACTGATATGGCTTGCAAATGATAAGATATATTTTGATTAGATAGAATATACATATACATACGAACTGAATAACAAGCTCTACATAAAGGGTTATATATGTGCATTGGCCATACTCTTACTATGTTCCTTTCCACTCGGTTTGATATCGTAACAACAACATTAAACATGGTGATAGGTTTATGATGCATTCAGCACAAATAGAGTCCTTTGTGGTGTCAGCATCATAAACCTCATTACGAAATTCAGAGTACAACGAGTACAACCCAAGTGGAAGAAGCATCGTAAAAGGGTCAGTTTAGTCTACTTGCACATACATACGAACTGAATAGCAAAGCTCTACGTTATATTACAAAAGGGGGGATGAGTGTTGCCTTTCGGTTGTAATTGACGGTCCAAAGCTCCTTAGTTGTTTTGACTAGTGAAAGGAAATTTGGAATTGGAATGAGAACCACATTTGGAGCTCACATTGTCTTTCGATTCTCCTTTCACTTAGTCAGGACAGCTTAGGAGATTTGAACACCCTCATATTCAGCACAAACAGAGTCCCTTGTGGCGTCACTATCATAACCCTCATTACCAAGTTCAAAGTACAACGAGTACAACCCAAGTGGAAGGAGCATTATAAAAGGGTCAGATTAGTCTACTTGCACAGACATACGAACTGAATAGCAAAGCTCTACGTTATATTACAAAGGGGGGGGATGAGTGTTGCCTTTTGGTTGGAATTAAAGGTCCAAATCTCCTTAACTATTTTGAGTGGAGAAAGGAAATTTTGAATTGGAATGAGAACCACATTTGGAGCTCGCATTGCCTTTCGATTCTCCTTTCCCTCACTCAAGATAGCTTAGGAGATTTGGACACCCTTATATCCACTTTGCATACTCCTCAGTCCATATCCGGGCAAGCCCCTCATACTCTTCCCTGTTGCTGTGGTATTGCTCAGCAACTGCTTCTTGCCCAGGATATGGCTCCTCATTGTGGGGTTGTAGAAGTAGATTATATAGGTGCCACAGACACTACAAAATGCATAGAATAATTAGATCAAAAATATGATGTTGTATGTTTATCAAATGAAATAGATAAATGGTTGCATTATACCGTGGCAGTGGATAAGTGATGGGTATTAAGGATATGGGGAAGACGAATCAACCCCTGAGGAGCCACGTTAGGATGATATATCCTATTCCAGAAGCGAAACTGAGATTAAGAGGAGAGATTTATTAGTGTATCTTTCATGTAGGTGATTATATCTTACTGATCTGAGTTAATATTTACTCTTGCAGGAATGTTTGGGAAATCCGGAGGGTAGCTGATTCTAATTTCAAATACACCCCTTTCATATGGGGTGTATTGGGGGCCTTTCATTCTGATCGACCATTTGAAAAAGTTACCATTGAGAGGACATGTACGTTATCATCCAAGAAGAATCATTAGAAATACACAGAAGAAACCAGGAAGAGTTACAGAACAACTATGGATTGACATTACATACCATCGATGGCCAGAAGCCACTTTGGGTTCTCCATGTACAATTTCTCCAAGACAGCAATTATCTCTTGTGGAGTTTCAACAAGGGGATCCATTGTTACAGCGTAAGTTTTCTGGTTGTTGAACGTATGGATTCTGAACGATTATGATGCATATATTTATAGTGATATGATTGTGGTAAGTGAAAGGCCATGAAAGGAGAAGGGTCTATGTAATTACTGAGTTTAGGGTTGTGTGTAATATTAATGACCTACTTGGCTTTTGCAGATACCAAGACCTTTGGGATTATAGGCCTAATTATTACTCCAAGATATGGATTGACGTTATGGAAGATTATTGGTTTTTTGTGTGTGTTTTAATTCAGAAATGTATTGGTTATTCAAGATATGGATTGACGTTATAGGCACAAATGTAAACATATTATGAGTATTGGTCTCTAATAAAATTAAAACCATTGATATACAGAATTTCATCTTCATATTTTAGTATGTTTCAGTATTCAGGTATAAAAACCAGAAATTAAAATGAAGAAGAAGGCAAAAAGAGACATTTTAATTTTTAAAAATGTCATCTAAACAGCAATAAAAAAAGACATTAAAATAAACGTATCTGTCATCTGAAAAAAATCCTTTGACATGATTGATTAAGACCCATGCCATCTAAACAGGCTATAACGACAGAAATTATTATACGAACTGTCATCTCAAATTCAATATGCCAATTTCCCAAACGCTAACCTGATGGTTTTAATTATTAGAATGTCATGTGATGATATTAAAGGTGACAACAGTAATAAATAAGCTGCATCGTAAAAAGGGTAAGATGACATTAATAAAATAGGCTAATGTCATGTGTGATGACGAAACATGACAGAACCTGACCGTCGTCTGAAGGTGCAATAGACGACAGCGAGCCCCGTGACAGATTTATATCTCGCGGGACGACGGTTTTTAACCGTCGTCTGAAGAGGGTTTTGGCGTAGTGTGGTAGTTGAGGAATAGTTCAGTTATGGAACAACAGTTGATGAAACCAAATATTGGACTGTGAAAAAATAATGAATGGATATATAAGTATGAAGCGCCAAATATGATCAAATCTGAAACAAAATTCATTCCAATGCATGATAATCTAATCAGTATTCATCTCTCAAATCAAATTAACAAGCAATGAAATAAATATACTTCCTCTCAATAACACAATATAGTCATTAATGAAATCGATACCAAAATCAATAAATTCTACATTAACATCAAAAAGAGAAGAACAAAAAAAAATACCGAATAGATCAAAATTGGCTCCTCGTTTTTGTCAACTCAGTGAATCAAAAAATCAAAAATCAAAATCATCACCATTTTCATGATTATAATCATCGCTAACATTATACTCATTATCTACCCCAATTTGATTACCTGTAGATTTTTCCTCTGCCTCCTCCTCCATAACTTTTTTCAGAGCATCATAATTCATATTACAACTTAGCCTTTGCATTGTCTTCTTCATCTCTTTCTGATTGGCACTGACTTTCATATCTTTCTTTGAAGAAACTTTCTTTTTGGATTTAACAACTCGTTTTCCCTTCACATAGTCTCTGTGTAAAATCTCCCACAAAATATTTCTAAATTCAGCTTCCTTCTTGCTGCAAATATAACCATTAATCTCGGCGTCAGCGAGTTGTAATCCCCCGCACAAAGCCTCTTTCACCATGGTCGAGTCTAGATTGAAACATCGAGAGAAAGGATTAAAATTGGTTGACCTTCTATATATATGAAATTGAATGCTTTAGATCTCAAAGGCGGTGTAATTTCTAAACGTTAATTTTATGTGATTTAGGTTTTGTATTAGGGCATTCCAAATTACCATTATAACCTTATCATTGGCCTAACTTCCATTTAGGCAACTTTAAGGGTCTGTAAAAATAACTTGCTTGCAATTTCCATAAAACTACATCTACTTCCCAACCATTAAAGATAATAGGCAAAAAGTATCATTTAGCCATGATCTTTTATTTTTTTATTCATTAAAACCTCCATATTTTATTTAGGTACATTAAGACTCTAATTATTTATCTTTAGTCTTATTAAGTAGTAATTAAGTACTATTGAGATATAAACACATCAAACTTCACTATGTACACGTGTTGTTATTTATAATATTTTACAATCCCTTCATTAATATTAGCTGAAGTTTTTTCTTTATATTTTTTTCCCAAGTGAGCTTTGTCCAGAAAATTACTGTTAGAAAATCATAAATGAAGAATGAAAGAGAAAATCAACTTAAAGAATCAATGTTTCAAATAAGCAATTTGAACAACGTGAACCTAAAAAACGATTTAAAAAAATGAAAATCAACATTCTTAACAATAAGGAAGAAAGCATAAAAGTTCAGCAGTGTTTGATGCCTTACTTTATGTTGCTAGTAGAGGAGAGAAATTCAAAGAAAATATACGAATCTGAAAAATAAGAACCATATCGAAAATTGAGAGAGAAGGAAGCCCCACATGTTAAAAATGGATGCGAATGTTAAATTGGAAATCATAATTTTAAAAATTAGACCTATAAAAGAAATTAAACTTATCTAAGTAATTAGACAAAGAATTAGGATGTTGGCACTTGTCCCCGATGAGGTAGAAATGAATTGAGTTAGGAAGAACCCATAATAGCTTAATATTAGGAAATTACCTACCTTTTAAGATGGGTAGAGAGAGAACCAAAGAAGGCAGATGGGTATCGAAGAAGATGTTTAGGAAAATGGGTAGATAACTTCACCAAAGATTGCTATTGACAATAATACATCACCAAAGAAAATAAACAAATTAGAAATCAATTGAAATCTAACACTTTTCTACATCAAAAGGGATAGAATGTAGGTAAATGCCACCATTAAAAGGTCTATTGAGAAAATAAGCAAGATTAGCAACATGTGAACCAAAGTAAAGATAAATGGTACATCTTGATAATTCATTGCAAACTAATAAAACAAAGAAAATATATCCTAGTTCCAAAGAAAATAAGACTTGAAAGCAACCATTTTATATATAATTCTCTCAGCCAATTATTACTTATTTATATATTAATATTTAAATAGACTTGAAAACAAAACAACTATTAACCAGTTTAAAAATAATATATATTAAGCCTAACAATTTAAATAGACTTGAAAACCATTTTATAAATTTTTCACTCAAAGTAGTTGATGAATCTCCCTGTCTAAACCTACTAGAAAGCTTGAATAAATTGCCTTTTCTATTGGTCATTTAACAAGAAGGAAAAAGATACAAACGACACAACCACTTCATATGTTTCAAAATGTTCTCTAGGAGTTTCATTCAATATGGTAACACGTCTTAATTCATATCTAAATTTAGGTTCTTCAGAAGCAATAAAATTGAATTGCTTTCTTTTCTTAAGAACCAATAACATTTCCATGTCCATCCAAACTGACCCAGATGTGCATAGTTGAGTTAAATAAAATAATCCCTTAATAATAATCATATCCATCACTGCTCTCAAACCAAAACTAAACAATCGTTTAAATAATCCACACTTTCAACATCTCTCTATAAAAATTGGATGTCCCTGTCTTATACCTTAAAACACTAACTGAAAATGCATCTACCTATAAAGTAATCATCCAAGTAATAAACTTTCTTTCAGGTCTTAAGCATCGGTACTCATCAACATCAATCAATCAGGAAACAACAACAATATCAAATAAGTAATTGTAAAATATATGCCCCATGTACAACAAACCAACAAAAACACACTAAAAATCAGAATTAACATAAGCAAACACATGGAACATAATACATACATAAGCAAACACACGAAACCACAACACTTAAGCATAATACCAGAACACATAGTGCTTACTAGTTTTTTTTTTTTTGTAGTCTTGGCATGTGAACATGAACCTCCAGTATGGGTTCCTTTTGGTACCCCATCTTTTCCACCCCGTGCTTTCTTTGCTCTTACACTCCTTTTTAATTTAGGCGAGCTCCACATAAGCGTCCATGACTGCCATACATCATCCGGGCACCAAACAGGTTGTCTTTTGGCTTTCCTCACATCATTTAAAATGCCTTTATAGCCATTTTTTAGTTTATCAATAAAAGCCTCCTTCATTATATTATTTGAGTAAGATGAACGATTCCACACACTTTTTCTGCAAGGAAACAAAAAAAAATTGATATAAACCATTAAGATCATTTTGCTTAATTAATTTACGGTTTTTAAGCAATAATACATGGAACTCCTCCCAATATTAATTTATAACATCTTTTGATAGGACTTAATTGTTATTTATTTTGATGACTAGTTCGATGTTACTTAGGATATGTTGTGTACACCAGAAATAAACTCGGCTAAATTGAAATATAAATGGTGTTATGTGCTTTGTTGTTTTACAGTTGTATTTTGATGTATAGGAGATATGGTGGAAGTAAAAGATGTTGCCCACTCATAATTGTTACATAAACTGGACCACTATAAGAAAGCTCAGTAGGAGCTCTTGAATCAGCTGAAGAATTCGGAGACTGAGAAATATGTGTACTTCGAAGAATACACAGAAGCTAGTCATCGAATAAATGAACTTGAAGCAAAGGTGAAGAATATGAGTGATCAATTAATTATTAGAAACTAGAAAGCTAGGAGCTCTTGAATCAGTTGAAGAATTCGGAGACTGAGAAATATGTGTACTTCGAAGAATACACAAAAGCTAGTGATCGAATAGATGAACTTGAAGCAAAGGTTAAGAACATGAGCGATCAATTAATTATTAGAAACTGGAAAGCTAAAAGAGCATCTTTCTCATGTTTTACTCCAATTAAAGGCTTTACAAGGAGAGCTACTTTGTGTTCAGAACTTACTACTGCTCAAGATGCAAAGCTCAAGGCTAATGAGGAAGAAACTGAAATTGATTAATAAATTGGAAGATCAGCTAATGAGGAAGAAACTATTAATCGATTCTCTGCAAGTGGAGCTTAATCAAGCGAATGAACTACTTAATTCATCTGTTGTTTCAGATGTGATACATAATATGAACAAGCTCAAATCTGATTTGAAAGACAGTGAAGAGGAAAACTCTTATTAAGCATTTCAAATTAGGGTAATGGAAACCGAAATGAATCAGTTAAAACATGAACTCAAGAACGCAAATGGTGAGGTAAGTCATTTGAATTTTGAAGTGGAGACAATGATAGATAAGTTGGAGGAGGCGAAAACAGAAATGGAAGAAGAACTCGCAGCAGCTGAAGGAAGAGGTAGAAATGTGAACTATGAAGAATTGAAGGCTAAGAATGAAGAAAAGATGGAGAAAATGGAGAAGTAAATGGAAGCATCAATGGGAAAAGTAGCAGAGTTTAGGACAAGGGCAGAACAAGCAAGAACAAAGGCAGAAGAGACAGAGAGAGCAAGGAATTTACAGTACAATATATAAATACTACTTTTACATTTCATGGCATATTATCCAGAATCAATAAACATATGAGATTGAAAATTCATTTGAGCAGCTTAACGAGTTTAGTGGAAAAATAACAACTGACATGATCTATCAATGAAATCCAATTTTACATCCAAAAAGGATATTAAGAAACTATAAAGACCACAAAAAAGCATAAAGCCCATTTGTCCCCTAAAACTATAAAGTTAAAACAATTAGCTCGTCATTCTCCTCAAATCATAAAAAAGGTTCCTAAACTTTTCAAAAACAGAAATTAAATTCAACAAATGAAAATTATAACAGAACATTCCAAAACCGAATATCAGCAGCTAGTCTGTTAATTTTAGGTCTCCAAAACTTGCTCCACTACAACTTCGATTCAGACATGTTTTACAAAACATTCCAGTTGATTTGACAAAAAGTGTAGAATATAAAAGGCAGCAAGTTTTGAAATAGAACATCCAAGTTTTGTAAGAGGTTTCAACCAAAAAAACAAAAGCACATCAGCCTCTAATGACCAGATTAAACTTACATCTGCTTTAGCAATTTAAAAAACCCTAGAAATCAAATCATATTAATGAAGCAACTAATTATAAGAAACACATCACATTAGATAATAAACCAAAATAAATTTCAAACAAATGTAGAAATCAAAACCCAAGAAACCCTAGAAATCTTGGAAATACAGATTCTTGTAAGCAAGAAAGAATTAAAGTCACCTTTTAGGAGTGAAATTTTGCTGGTTGTTTTTCTCTCCCGACAATCCTCTGGTTTGCAGTTCGAGTAGTCAATTAGAAGAAAAACAAAAAAAAAACAATACACATACAAGAAATGGAAGTAAGAACATGGATGAATAGAGAGGAAATGGGTGAACCGAGAAAGAATTCGTATGTAGATTTTGATCTGCAGTGAAAAACCAAGGAAGACCTAAGGAGAGAGACGCTTCTCCATCGTGATGTCTGCAGACCTGGAGAGAGAATATGGTAACTTTTTTTATTTATATTATTGTCTTTCTTTTTGTAATAATTAGTAAGAATAAGGACTTAATACTTTAGTAGCTAATGTCAATGTTAGTCATTATGTGGGCGGCAATTTTGTCATCCAATTTTTGCTACTTATAATTGGATTACCAACTAATGTTGGTTGGTAACATAATGACTAAATTTTTTTAGTCCTTAATTTTAGTCATTAACTATTAATTTTCTTATAGTGGAAATTCTTGACTTTGTAAAAGCAGGAGATTATTATTCAAATATTTCAATTACTCTTCGAATCCTCTTAACTATGTTAGTGACCATTGTATCTGCTGAAAGAATTTTTTCGGAGTTAAAATCATTGAAAAACTATTTGACATCATCGATATTTTGCGATCATTAACATCTCAAGAAAGATTAAATGGTTTAACACTTTTATGTATTGATACAAATATGTTAGAGAATATTGATGTATATACGTTTTTAGTGATTCTATAGGCTTAATACATCATTTGCCCTCTAAAGTTGTCCAAAAAGCTTGATTAGCCCCCTGAACTTTCAAAACGTCTCGATAGCCCTCCGAACTTGCATAAAATGTTCAGTTAACCCCCTGAACTTGCGTAAAATGTAATCAATTGATCACTCGATTGCAAAAAATTAACTTAAATGCGGAAGATGTATTCACGTGTCTTATAAAAGTAAAACAATGAACATCGGGGGTATGCGGTTGTAATATTAGAGAATACAAGGTTTATAGTTGAGCAAGTAATAACTTTATTTTTAATCTATTCTTGAATTATGTAATAATATTCTAAGACATGTGGAATATATCTTCCGCATTTAAGTTACTTTTTTGCCATCAAGTGATCAATTGATTACACTTTACGCAAGTTCAGGGGCTAACTGAATATTTTATGCAAGTTCAGGGGCTATTGAGTCACTTTGAAAGTTTAGAGGGACAATCAAGCTTTTTAGACAAGTTCAGGGAGTAAATGATGTATTAAGCTTTTCGGATCGATTTGTTACCTCATATTCGAAATCATTTTTTTCCGGAGTTTTCCATCCATTTTTTAAAAATTTCAGTTTCTTGAAAAAGAGGATTTTTAGTTTTTAGGGGACAATCATAAGTAAAAAGGATGGACAGATAACGTTAAAAGTTTTAACACAACTGTGGCTTTCTCTTCTCCTTCCCTCAACTAGCTCTCTAGGTGGGTGTTAGGGACTACGCTTGTGTTGTTTATTTCCATCAACCTTTCCATTACAAACCTTCACTTCCAAATTCACTCTCTTCCCTCCTTTATCTCCATCCCTGCATCCTTTTTGCTCCTTTTTAAAACTACAAAGACCCGCAAAAACAAAAATGGACACAACACTAGAACTACAATTAGCAAAAATCAAGCTCTCTGATACAGAAGATAGAGTTATCGACTTGGGACAAGATCAAGGTCTCCCCAATCCTAATACATCTAAACCCAGCTTGGTGGGAAAGATTCTCACAAGCAAGCCCCTAAACCTCAAAGGGATGGCTCAAGTCTTTGTGGTGGCTTGGAAAATCAAAACTTTTCAGCTTAAAGAACTGGGAAATGGTATGTTCATGTGCAAATTTGAAAGTAACCGTGATAAGGATCGAATCCTACATGAAGGGCCATGACACTTTGCTAGGAACCTGGTTATTCTAAAAGCAGTCAATGGGGATGAACACTTAGCGGATATCACTCTGAACCACTGTGCTATCTAGATTCGCCTAATAAATCTTCCCCTAAATAGAAGAGATTTAGCCTCTATTGAAAGGATTGCAAGCAGCGCAGGTGAGGTTTTAGAAGTCGACGGTGAAAGCATCGGGTCCTGGTGTAACTATGTCCGTGCCCGGGTTCAGGTTGATGTTAGCCAGCCCCTTCCCTGGGGAGTTAAAATCAAGAACGGAAAAGGCGAGATTGTCTAGACAACATTCAAATACGAAAGGCTCCCTAATTTTTGCTACTGGTGCGGTAAGCTGGGGCACGTACATGAAGAGTGCGGCGACATCCCGGAAGAGTTCAACGAGACGGACTGGCCATATGATCAATCTCTGAGGGCAACACCGCTCCGGTTAAAATCCGTCAAGGTGGATGCGACAGCCACCAAAACCATATCAGAACATTTAGGGATATCCAAGAAAGTAGCACGGAAGCTTTTTACTGAAATCATTGGGCAAGGAGGTTCACACGACGAAGTTCCGACCACGGTGATAGGAGAGGGAACATAAGACATGGCGGTGGATGGGGGCTTCTCAGATCAATCTGCTGCAATTTTGCCTGCTATCACAGAAGGTGGGTATGGAGGCATGGCTTCTCTAACCTTCTCGAAAAAGGCACCTCTGGCACAGCTTTGCAAGGTAACAGGTCAGACCCCCTTCATGTAAGCACTCATCACATTGCCCCTTCCTCTTTTGACAGTAAGTGGACTTCTAAAGGGCCCACAGAAATTATCCCCTCTAACAGCGGCAACTCTACCCATCCCAATTTCTCACCCACTAAAAAACAATCAGCTTCTCCTTTTGGCACCACCTACAACGATAATGACAAAATTACACCCACCCCTCCCATAGGCCCTAAAATAGGATTGGGAATTCCCAAAACTGACAAATTGCATAAGGTGCCCATTCTCACCAATCCAACTTACTTTCCCCATGCAAACTTACCCTTTCCTCCATACCCACGTCAACCTGAGACTAAACCCATACAAACCGCAAATTTAAAACAAAAAAGAAATGTTAACTACCCAAAAGACTCAATCCCCATTCTTTTCCCTTCCTCCCCAACTGCTGCAAATAACCAGGATCAAGGGTATGGCACCAAGCGCAAATTTTCAGAAGAAGGGTTATCCAAGATTGAAGTTACAGATGAGAACTCTATGCCTAAGAAACTTTGTGGAGGCACTGAAGATCATCTCGCACCTATATCGATGGAGGCTGGGCACCAGCCCCGCCAGTCACCATGAAGATTCTCAGCTGGAATGTTGAGGGGCTGGGCAACCCTCGAACAATCCAAACTTTGGCTCAAACTATGAGTCGTCACTGCCCAAACTTAGTCTTTCTCATGGAAACCAGACTAAGCCTTCACAGTACGGAAATGATTCGAAGAAGATTTCTGAGGTATCACTTGTTCCCAGTTCAAGCAGTTGGTCGGTCAGGCGGACTAATTCTGATGTGGAAGTGCGAATTACAAGTTAGCATCCTTAGGTACTCGGATCATTGCATTCACTTTGGGGTGCATAACTCTGAAAATATCATGTGTTGGAGAGGAACTGGGGTCTACGGCTGGCCGGAATCATGCAATAAGTTCAGGACCTGGGCAATGTTACGGGATATTCTTTATAGGGAAACACTCCCATGGCTCTGCTTTGGCGACTTTAACGAGATTATGTACTCCTTTGAAAAGCAAGGGGGCCGTGATCCAAGTGAAACTATCCTAAGAGCCTTCCGAACTTGTCTTGGGGATTGCGAGCTCTTTGACATGGGGTTCAAAGGATCAAAATACACTTGGGAGAATGGGCGTCAAGGCATCGATAGTATTAAAGAGAGATTGGACCGCTTTGTACGCACAGTCGAATGGGACTTCATGTTTCCTAACTCCATCATTCACCTCTTAGCAAGGTACAGCTCAGATCACTCCCCTCTTCTTTTGGATTCAGACGGCATTAGGAAAGCTAGTAAAAGGCCTTTCCATTTCGAAGCCATGTGGACCAAAGAAACTAGCTGTAGACCACTTATTGAGAAAGCCTGGGGTATAGTCTCGAATTCTACCAGTTCTAATATCACCTCCAAACTCCAGTATTGTGCTCACAAGCGTACTGAGTGGAATAGAGAAGTCATAGGAAATATTGGTAACTCCATTAGGCGTAGCACAAAAAGACTTGCCTCACTACAGATGCTATCCACAAGCCCACAGGTAGAGGAAGAGATCACACGGTTAACCAAAAATATCCTAGCCCTACAAGACAAAGAAGAACTTATATGGCGACAACAATCAAGGGCTGTCTGGCTAGCCGAAGGGGATAGAAACACCAATTTTTTCCATAACAAAGCTAGTGCTAGGAGGAAAACAAACAACCTCTCTCGATTAAAGAATGGGGAAGGGATATGGTGTGACAAGGAAGAAGAAATTCAGGAGATAGTGGTTTCCTTTTATGATAAGCTCTTCACCTCCGGGACATCTGTGAACCCCGAAACTGTTACCGGCTCTATCCACTCTCGACTCTCATCTGAAGCAGTAGAAGACTTATCCTCCCCTTTCTCCAAGGAGGAGATTAAAAGGGCTCTTGATCAGATGCACCCCCTCAAATCCCCAGGGCCGGACGGGATGCCGACTCTTTTCTTTTCCTCCTATTGGGATATAGTTGGTGATGAAGTATTGTTGGTCCCTTATAACGTAACAAGTTAGTTCCAAGGGGGGGATATGAACTATTTAAAATTTTGTACGTTAAGACTGACTTCTTTTTCTTTGAAAAAGGTTTACACAGCACGCTGAGTGAACTTAAGACACTAGCTTAGTCAACTGGTGACTAAGTCAGCTTCTTTCCTTGAGTCAGGAGATAGCACTTGAGTCTATTCCTCAACTCAGATACTCAATGCACACAACTCAGCGTGACCTCTTTACTTAGTTAGTTTTTAAGCAAGCAATATATATATCAAAGGAGTTTAAGGTTAAAAATATGTTACTCAGCAGATTTATCCAGGTTCGGCCTCTACGCCTACGTCCTGTCCCCGGAACACGTTCCGAGCTTTCGAATTCTCTACTGAGCTCTTTAAAGGTAGAGCACCAAACCTTTTATAACTAGAAGCTGAGTATAACAAGAGTACCTTCCTCTATACCTCTACTCACTCCTATTCTACCGCTGAGTACTATAACCGAGTACTCAGCCTCTCCTTTCTATTTCTAGAATTGATAATAAGATTGTCCTAAACAACAATTGCTAAGACACTTTAGATGATTGGAAATCACTCTAGACTTTTACACAATAATCTGGAAATTGGTGTAAGTATTTGCTTTGCTTTTTCTCACAGAACTTCAAGTGTGAATTTGATCAGCGTAATGGCTAGTTGAAGATCTGCATCGAATGAAGCAACTGAAAGGCCTATTTATAGTGACACTTGAGGCATTCGGTGATTTCGAATTTCGAAATAACCGTTGGAGGGAAACGGCTTTATATCGTTGTCACTCAGTCTGCTCAGTGCCGTTGGCCAATCAGATTCTTGCATCTTCTGTCTTCGGTCAGTGCTGAGCAGCTTTTGGTCAGTCCAACAGAATGTCTCTCCTTTTACGGCAAAGTCAACCAGACAGCTCTGTGTCTTCTGAACTTTACCCGAAGTGGAAATACTTTGTCTGGAAGTTGCTCTTGCTCAGCTGCTGTCTTGTACTCTTTGTCGTTCAACTCAGCAGCTTCGTTCCGAAGTAGTCAAGGAAGGTCTTCTCGATCCTTCTCATGCTGATCTGCGTTTTATCAACAACGACATCGTTTTGCTTACACGGGCCGAGTGGTCTTGATCTGTTTTGACTTGGGCCTTTGACTTTCTTTTGGGCCTTTAGCCTTTTAATATTTGTGTCTTATAAACAGTAACTTAACATTGAACAAACACATTAGTATAATAAATCAAAGCATTTAAACTTAGTGTGTTTAGAATATATTTAAATCATATACTTAAATAATTTTGTCAAATCAAAATCATGTGGAAAGGTGTTTCAACAAACTCCCCCATTTTGATGTTGGCAAAACTATTCAGTGAAGAACTCAGTGTTGAGCTCCCCCATGATAGTTGACCTTTTATAACTTAATAAACTCCCCTGTAAGGGTTGAGCAACTGACTCAGTTTTACTCTAAACATTTTAAGGTTTAATTGAGTAAGTCCTAGGTCAGTTTTTCAGATAAAGGTCAGCTCATGGAACATATTCTATTAACTCAGTTTTAAGCGGAAGATTTAACTATCAGAGAACGCTGAGTATATTGTTGTTCAATGAGTCTTATAAGACAATGTTTTATAGCATGCAAGACAGTGTTAACAGCATAAATCAACAAACATTATAAATGATAAACATAGTTGATGTATTTGAAGATGCAGAACATAAAACATAATAACTCAGCATCACATAAGATTTTAATCAAGTTGAATAATTAATGCAGGCATTGCATTAAGTTTAAAGTAGTCAGCATACATAAGCAAAATAAACATAGAAGATAAAACTAAGAAGTTGAGCTAGCTAGTTCTATTTCTTTTTGCTCTTAGGCTTTTGCTGACTGCTCCCAACAGCATCTTCTTGCTGAGTTCTTCTAGCTTATTCTTTCTCCCCCATTTTGGCAGCATCGGGAGGAGGAGGAGGCCTGAAAGAGCTTGTTTGGACAGCTTCAGTAATTTTAGCTGACATGTTTTTAAGCTTGAGGGTGCTTGTATTTATCCCATCAAAAATAATGACACCTTCTTCCAGTACATCTTTATCAACCTCGATGTTGGATGAGCTGAGCATGCTCAGCACATATTCTTGTGATTTGCCTACCCAAGTTATGGTGTCCGTCAGCGCAGCAAATGCCTGATGAAACATTCTCAGTAATACTGTGTCATAGTACTGACGCTGGACGTTGGAATGATGTATATGGGTGAAGGTACGTTGTGAGTACTGGAGAATTTCGTTCTGCTTCAGTTGGTCAGTTTCCATCTCTTCCTTGTTTAGATTCAGCAAGCGAACAGCTTCACCGATCTGCTCAATTGAGCATTGAGAGTAGGAAGCCAGCTAATCGTTGGTCTTTGCTTGCTCAGTTTGCAGCTGGTCGAATAGATGGTGGACTTCAGCTGAAGTGGCAGACCCAGAATTCGCAGCTGACAAGGTTTGGAATTGTCCCTGAAGGGAGTTAAGGTGTTGAACCATAGTCAGCTGGAGTTCAGCCAGCTTTGTTATGGACTCCTGCTTTGGTTGTTGAGCTTGGATATTGGTCATGACACTCAGCAGGTCTTTTAGACCTCGAACCTCGTTGAGAAGTTGAGTGACTTGTGAGAGCTGAGTGGACTCATTGTCGGCAGACCCAGCAGCAGTTTCTGAGGTCTGATGAAGGTCTTGGATCAAGGCCTGCGCCGAATTAATGATCCTTCTACCAGACTCAGTGGCAGTGAGATAGTTGTATGATCTTTCATCAGTTTGACCAGTTGGTTGAGGTGTTAGGTTTAATTCAGCATTTGAAGTGCCAACGGGGTCAGTGACTGGTCTTGGTGTTTCATTCTGCACCTGTTCCGTTGGTTTGGGAAGTGATTGAACAGCAGCATTGATGATAGGTTCAGAGTCAGGCTGAAGCTGACTTATTGGTGAAAGTGGGATAGGTTCAGTGCTGCCTGGAGCAGGAATTTCCGTAGTCGGCTGAGGACTAGGTTCAGCAGCGGCATCGAGAACTTGCTCGGTGTTGGTCGGATTTTCAGAGGCATTTAAGTCGGTTTGTTCCTGTGGAAGAGAAATAGAGGCTTGCTTTTCAGTTTGCTCTGGTAGAGGAGTAGAAGGTTTTCTGAAGAACTTTAGCTTGATACGTGAAGGATCATGGGTCAGCTCAGGTCGGTTTTCAGTAAAGTCCAAAACTGTAGTCTGATGTGCCTTTACAAGTCTTCTTCTTTTTCCCTGAGTCCTTGGAGGAGTGGTATCAGCGGGAATTGAATGAGATGGAGAAGGTTCTCCTTGATCAGTATTGTGCTGTTCTGTGTGCTCAGCTTCTTCGTCTGTAGCCAACTCAATGTTAGTTAGCTCAGCATTTTCCTCTTCACTTTCTGACTCAGTGTCATCCTGACCACTTTCTTCGTCAGATTGTTCTTGCTCATCATCCTGCTCTTCTTCCTCTAATTCTTCTTATAGCTGGTCAATGAACTGATCATCCAGTTCAACTTCATCGTTCTGTTGCTCAGGGTCAACGCCTTGACTCTGGGCATAATGAGAGTTGATGGGTACGAAGAAGGTAGTAGTTAGAGCATCAATTGGACTTAACTCCGAAGAGTTCTTCTGTTTCTTACTCAGTGATTCCTTATCAGCGTCTGCTCTTTCTTCTGCCTCAGGCACATCTTGCCTAGGTCTTTTCTCAGCTGACTTGGGCTCAGCTTGACCTTGCTGGGGCTGAGCATCTGTTCCTTTGGATACAACTCTCAGTTTCTTTGGAGGAGGAACGGCTCCCTTAGAGGTGCTTTGCACAGCTTTCCTCTTCCTGTCAGCGGGGGCCTTAGTTCTTCTGCTTTTCTTGACCACTGTTTCCTCAGCGATCTGATCAGTAGCACCTTTTGCTTTCTTGATTGGCTGATTAAACTTTAAAGCAAATAGGGCAGCGGCAGTGATCTCTGATCCTTGGGCCTTAGTTTCCCCCGATAGGTCCACTTGGTGGTCCAGGAGGATTTTGGTGATGAGTGAGCCCAACCTTAGAGTTCCAGTGCTCCTTTGAAAGCCGGTGATTAAGAATACTGGCATGTTGATGGGCTTGTAGGTCAGCATATGCCATATGAAGCATTGCTCAAAGTTTGTTGCTGAGCTGGTGTAATTTATCTTCGAGAAGATATAATTGGTCAGCAGGTAGTGTGCCATCTTTTGGTGTTGGCCCATTGAAGTACTGGAGATTTCTCCAGCATGGCCAGTAGGTTTGCAGAATGTAGTGGAGTACCCAGTGTCGTCCTGATCTCCAGACTTCCTAAGAATGGCTCCTTCATTCTTAAGTTTCAGAAGGCTGGCTAAGTAGGTGGGATTGATGAAGATGGTTTTGTCCTTCACCTTGGTGACTAACTGGTCCTGGTTGTCATCAGCGACACGAAGGTGGTGGTAGAATTCCCTCACCAAGTCAGGGTAGGTAGGATCTCTTATTGAGAACAGCTCGGTCCAGCCATTCTTTGAGATCCACTCACAGAATGGTTGCTCAGTTTCCATAAATTCTTTCGAGAACCACCTTGAGTGGTCCATCTTGTATTCCCTGACGTTCTCATAGACCCTGGTATATGTTCGTTGCTTAGGTTTCTTTCCCTTGGAGGAGGTACCTTGGTTAGTCTGGGTTTTCTTGCTCGGTGTGGTAGCTTTGGTTTGATCATGGTGGGTAGGAGGCTTAGGGTTTCCAGCAAATCGGTGACCGGCATCGGAGATGTTTACAGAAACGTTCGTCATTTTCGCAGAGAAGATTTGAAGGATTTGAAGTTTTTGAGAGAGAAAGTATTAATGGCAGAGAATTTTGTACACGTAAAGAAATAAAGGTGGGGATTTGCCCACTATTTATAGAGGTGAGAGATGGATCTTATCGAATCCATGTGTCAGTTTTGCCCTTGGGATATTCAACCGATAAGAATCCTGGCATTTATGACACATTCGGTGCATACGTCATCCTAGGTGGCTATACGCGTGCTTTTGCATTCAATGCAACGGATCAATTTACTCGGTGTGAGAATCCTAATCGTTCTATATTCTGAGTAGTCAGTTTTATACAAACGGATGGTTTAAGTAATTGGTTGCTCAGTTTGAGATAACTACTCAGTGCGCATATTTGCTCAGCATGTGATATTCATTCATTTAGCATTAAACACTCAGCATACATCTATTCACTCAGCAAGTAATAGCATAAATCATTCAGCATGGTAATTCACTCAGCATGAATATATATTTAGAACTGGAATTTACTGAAGAGGATTAAACATACCAATGGCTTCTCTTAGTATGCTGAACTGCTCACGAGCCAGTGGCTTCGTGAAGATATCCGCAAGCTGCTCATCCGTTGGGACATAGGTCAGCTTGATCTCATCCTTGAGTACATGGTCTCTAATGAAGTGATGTCTGATGCTGACATGCTTCATCCTGCTGTGCTGAATTGGGTTCTTTGATAGATCAATTGCACTTTTGTTGTCACATTTGACCTCAATTGTCTTTGTTTAAACACCATAGTCTTCAAGCTGTTGCTTAATCCATAGGACTTGAGCAACACAGCTTCCAGCAACAATGTACTCAGCTTTAGTGGTAGACAAGGCTACTGACGCCTGCTTCTTGCTGAACCAGGATACAAGACAGCTCCCTAGGAAGTGGCATCCTCCAGAGGTGCTTTTTCGTTCAAGTTTGTCTCGTCCATAGTCAGCGCCAGTGTATCCAACGAGTGTGAAATCATGCGTGTTGGGATACCATAAACCTGCGTTCACTGAGCTTTGCAAATATCTAAGGATTCTTTTTACAGCTATGTAATGAGATTCCTTAGGGTTAGATTGATATCTAGCACAGTAGCATACTGAGAACTGAATGTCCGGTCTACTCGCTGTTAAGTAAAGTAGAGAGCCAATCATACCTCGGTACAATTTGCTGTCTACTGACTTACCATTCTCGTCAGCACATAGGACAGTGTCAGTGCCCATAGGAGTAGATATTGGCTTGCAATTTTCAAGATCATATTTCTTCAATATCTCCTTGGCATATTTAGCTTGACTGATGAAGATGCCATTTTTTCCTTGTTTAATTTGAAGTCCAAGGAAGAAGTTGAGTTCTCTCATCATTGACATTTCAAACTCAGTCTACATTTGTTTGCTAAATTCCTTGCACATTGACTCGTTAGTTGCACCAAAAATAATATCATCAACATAAATTTGAGCCAGCAGGGTATCTTTCCCCTTTCTCTTAATGAATAAGGTTGTATCAGCTTTGCCTCTGACATAATTTCTAGTCAGCAGAAAACTGGTCAACCTTTCATACCAAGCACGTGGTGCTTGCTTGAGGCCGTACAGAGCCTTTTTGAGTTTATAAACGTGGTTTGGGAACTTAGGGTCCTCAAACCCTGGAGGTTGGTTAACATAAACTTCCTCGTTTATAACTCCATTAAGAAATGCACTCTTAACATCCATTTGAAATAACTTAAAGTTCATATAAGATGCATATGCACATAAGATTCTAATAGCCTCTAACCTTGCCACTAGGGCAAAGGTCTCACCATAGTCAATACCTTCTTGCCGACTGTAGCCCTGAGCTACAAGTCGCGCTTTGTTCCTGACTACGTTCCCTTGTTCATCCAGCTTGTTGCAGAAGACCCATCTTGTTCCAATGGTCTTCTGACTCCTTGGATGTGGCACTAGCTCCCATACATCATTTCTTCTGAATTGATCAAGTTCTTCTTGCATGGCGCTCATCCAGAATTCATCGTGCTCAGCTTCAGCGAAATTCTTTGGTTCCTGAATTGAGATGAAGGCTACGTTGCTGAGGTATCTCCTGATTTGATTTCTTGTCATCAGGGTATTCTCAGCGGCATCAAGAATAGCACTCTCTGAGTGTCCTCTTGGTATCCTTGTCTCCTTTGGTAGATTGATGTCTTGTGCTGTCGGTGTTTCAATAATCTCTGCAGGTGTAGACTGGTCAGTGAAAACAATTTTAGGTTCACTTTTACCTTTGGTCAGCCCTTGAGGGAATGACTCAGCGGCTGTATCTTGATCAGCGGGTACTGAGTGGGGATCATCCTCAGTCAGCGGCTGATATCTTCCTGCAGGGTTAGTTTCGTCGAACTCAACATGTACTGACTCTTCTAAAACTTGAGTTCATTTATTGAAAACTCTGTATGCTTTGCTGTTTGTTGAGTAGCCTAAAAAGATAGCTTCATCAGCTTTTGAGTCAAACTTAGCTAAGCTATCTTTGGTATTCAAAATAAAACATTTACAGCCAAAGGCACGAAAGTATCCAATATTGGGCTTTCGTCCTTTCCAAAGTTCGTAGGGAGTTTTCTTTAGTATAGGTCTAACAAGAGCCCTATTAAGAATATAGCATGCTGTGTTGACAGCTTCTCCCCAAAAGTACTTTGGAAGCCTATGCTCACTCAGCATTGTCCTGGCTATTTCAACCAAGGTTCTGTTCTTCCTTTCAACAACCCCATTTTGTTGAAGCGTTCTAGGAGCAGAAAAATTATGGTCAATGTTGTTGGTTTCACAGAATTCAACAAACTGTTGGTTCTTGAATTCTCCACCATTATCACTTTGGATGTGAGCCAATTTTAGGTCTTTGTCATTTTCAAGTTTTCTTACCAAATTTGAAAGTATCTCAAAGGTCTCATCCTTGCTACTCAGCAAGATGATCCAAGTGTACCGAGAAAAGTCATCTACAATGACCAAGGAAAATCTTCTTCCACCCAAGCTCAGCGGCTGGACTGGACCGAAGAGATCCAAGTGTAGTAACTCTAATGGACGCTTAGTTGAGACAATGTTTTTACTATGAAAAGATTGTTTGGTTTGTTTTCCAGCTTGGCAAGCATGGCATAATTGATCTTTTTCAAATTTAAGTTCTGGCAGTCCCTCAACCAATTGCTTTCTTGCTAATTTGGCCAGGAGGTCCATGCTTACATGACCAAGTCTCATGTGCCATAGCCAGGAATTTTCTTCCTTTGATACTAAGCATACAGTTTTTGAAAACTTTTTCTTTAAGTTCAGCATGAAGACATTATCAATACGAGGGGCAGTTAATATTAACTCATTTGTTTTACCCTCGAATATTTTACATCCAGTGTCATCAAATATAACTTTTCTCCCATTGTCATATAGCTGAGCTACGTTGAGTAAGTTATATTTGAGTCCGCTGACTAGGGAGACAGACTCAATAGTAGGATTACCTCCAACGATTTCTGACCCTACTATCTTACCCTTCTTGTTGTCTCCAAAACTTACGCTTCCTCCTCGTTTACGCTCAAATGTGATGAACTGAGTTTCATCACCAGTCATATGCCTCGAGCATGCGCTGTCAATATACCACATTTTTGACTTCTCAGCACACCTCAGGCTTACCTGCAATGTAACTAGTTACTTTTAGGTACCCGATTCTTTTTGGGTCCTGGCTTGTTAGGTTCAACAGGTAAAGCATCATATTTTATTTTATGGCGACATACTTGGATAGTATGGCCATTCTTTCCACAGAAGTCACAGCTGACCTTCCGTTTAGGATGTCTCACTGACTGGTCAGCACCCTAGTGATGAGCGTGCCAGCACACCTTTGTGGTGTGTCCTTTCTTCCCACAGAAGTCACACTGGACATTCCGCTGAGGATTCCATCTCTGTTGACTAGTACTTCGGTACTCAGTGTTCAGAGGATTATTTCTTTTATTCAGAACCTTAAGTTGGTTCTGAATTGATGTGACGTCCTTCCTCAGTTTCTTAGAATCTGATTGGACCTCAGAGACAAACTTTTGCATAATTCCTATGTTACTATGCAAATCTGAGTTGTCCTAAAGAAGATATCGAAGGTCACTCAGTTTGACCTCCTCAACCTCGTCACATCGCCTGCTGAGTGCTCTAACCTTTTTATTACACTTTTTGACAAGTGTGTAGAGGTCACTCAGGGCATTAACCATTTCATTTCTGAGCAAGGGTAGTGATATTACCTCAGTTGAATGTTCCTCATCGTCAGATGCAATGGAGGGGTCAGCATGCTCAGAAACACATGGCTCAGCAAGTTCGTCAGCCATGAAACAAATCTTTGCTGACTCAGTGGCATCAGCTTCAGATGATGATGAATCATCACTATCACTCTAGGTTTCCACCATTGCTTTCTTACCGTTCTTCCTTTCTTTTCTCAGCGAGGGACAGCTTCACTTGATATGGCCAGTTTGATGACATTCAAAGCATGTAATGGGCTTTGAGCTGTCCTTCTTGTACTTGCTGTCGCTGGAGTCAGCTTTGTACTTATCAAACTTCTTATAAGGCTTCTTAGAATATTTTTCATTCTTTTTGAACGGCCTTTTCATCTTTCTGGTAAACATAGCCATCTCTTCATCGTCTGTTGAGCTCCCATAAGTGGAGTCAGCTTTAGCTTTCATGACAAGAGACTTTTGCTTCTTGTCTTCAGACTTTTCCTTCACCTCGAAATTCTTCATCGAGATCTCATAGGTCAGCAGTGAGCCAATAAGTTCATCATACTTATAGGTGGTTAAGTCTTGAGCTTCCTCAACAGCGGTCTTCTTTGCTTGCCAGCTTTTAGGAAGACTCCTAAGAATCTTCTTGTCTTGTTCTTCCTTAGTGAAGATCTTACCAAGTCTCTTGAGCTCGTTGATGATGTTTGTGAATCTTGCATTCATGTCTGAGATCCCTTCATCATCGTTCATTTCGAACAGCTCGTACAATCTCATATGCTGGTTCACCTTGGATTCTTTCACCTTGTTGGTTCCTTCGTAGGTGACCTCCAGCTTCTTCCAGATCTCCTGCGCTGACTCACAACCTGAAATCTTGTTGTATTCTGCAGCATCTAGCGCACAGTGAAGCATGTTTATAGCCGAAGCATGATTTTGTAGCTTCTTGAGATCATCCTCTGTCCATCTGGTCTCAGATTTGACAACCGTTTGGCCATCAATAATTTCAACAGGAACGAATGGGCCTTGGACTATAGATAGCCATGCACTCATATTTGTAGCCTGAATGAAATTTTTCATCCCATTCTTCCAGAAGGTATAGTTAGACCCGAAGAATAGGGGAGGCCGAGTTATGGACAGACCCTCAGGTAGAATCTGAGTTGTCAGATTTCCTGGGAGAAACCGAGTGCTATTTTCAGCCATAGTGGGGATCAGCTCAAGGTAGTTAAACCTTGCACAGTGAGCTTTTAGGCTCTGATACCACTTGTTGGTCCCTTATAACGTAACAAGTTAGTTCCAAGGGGGGGGGGATAGGAACTATTTAAAATTTTGTACGTTGAGGCTCACTTCTTTTTCTTTGAAAAAGGTTTACACAGCGCGCTGAGTGAACTTAAGACACTAGCTTAGTCAACTGGTGACTAAGTCAGCTTCTTTCCTTGAGTCAGGAGATAGCACTTGAGTCTATTCCTCAACTCAGATACTCAATGCACACAACTCAGCGTGACCTCTTTACTTAGTCAGTTTTTAAGCAAGCAATATATATATCAAAGGAGTTTAAGGTTAGAAAGATGTTACTCAGCAGATTTATCCAGGTTCGGCCTCTACGCCTACGTCCTGTCCCCGGAACACGTTCCGAGCTTTCGAATTCTCTACTGAGCTCTTTAAAGGTAGAGCACCAAACCTTTTACAACTAGAAGCTGAGTATAACAAGAGTACCTTCCTCTATACCTCTACTCACTCCTATTCTACCGCTGAGTACTATAACCGAGTACTCAGCCTCTCCTTTCTATTTCTAGAATTGATAATAAGATTGTCCTAAACAACAATTGCTAAGACACTTTAGATGATTGGAAATCACTCTAGACTTTTACACAATAATCTGGAAATTGGTGTAAGTATTTGCTTTGCTTTTTCTCACAGAACTTCAAGTGTGAATTTGGTCAGCGTAATGGCTAGTTGAAGATCTGCATCGAATGAAGCAACTGAAAGGCCTATTTATAGTGACACTTGAGGCATTCGGTGATTTCGAATTTCAAAATAACCGTTGGAGGGAAACGGATTTATGTCGTTATCACTCAGTCTGCTCAGTGTCGTTGGCCAATCAGATTCTTGCATCTTCTGTCTTCGGTCAGTGCTGAGCAGCTTTTGGTCAGTCTAGCAGAATGTCTCTCCTTTTACGGCAAAGTCAACTAGACAGCTTTCTGTGTCTTCTAAACTTTACCCGAAGTGGAAATACTTTGTCTGGAAGTTGCTCTTGCTCAGCTGCTGTCTTGTACTCTTTGTCGTTCAACTCAGCAGCTTCGTTTCGAAGTAGTCAAGGAAGGTCTTCTCGATCCTTCTCATGCTGAGCTGCGTTTTATCAACAACGACAGCGTTTTGCTTACACGGGCCGAGTGGTCTTGATCTGTTTTGACTTGGGCCTTTGACTTTCTTTTGGGCCTTTAGCCTTTTAATATTTGTGTCTTATAAACAAGTAACTTAACATTGAACAAACACATTAGTATAATAAATCAAAGCATTTAAACTTAGTGTGTTTAGAATATATTTAAATCATATACTTAAATAATTTTGTCAAATCAAAATCATGTGGAAAGGTGTTTCAACAAGTATGTTCGCTTATTCTCGGCATATTACAAGGTAATGAATTCCCCCTGATCTTAACCACACCTTCATCACCCTAATACCCAAGACCACTTCTCCTACCACCATGAAAGACAGCTTCTGCAATGTGCTCTACAAACTCATCACCAAAGTACTTGCAACCCGCATCAAACCCATTCTTGACTCAATAATAAGCCCAACTCAGAGTGCTTTCATCCCTGGGAGACTAATCATAGACAATGCCCTTATCGCTTTTGAAATGTTCCACTCTATGAAATACAGATGTCGAGGAAAAGACGGGATGTGTGCACTAAAACTACATATAAGTAAAGCCTATGACAGAGTTGAATGGGCATTCGTGGAGCAAGTCATGACAAATATGGGATTTCCGGAACAATTTATGAATACCATTGTTAGATGTATGTCTTCAGTTTCTTTCTCTTTCCTTATAAATGGGGTGCCTAAAGGTTTCTTAAAACCAAGTCGCGGACTCCAGCAGGGAGACCCGTTATCCCCCTATTTGTTTCTCTTATGTGTGGAAGGGTTATCAGCATTGATTAAGAAATCTAAAGACGACGACACTCTCCATGGTATTACGGTTAGTCCTACAGCTCCTATGGTTTCACATTTACTTTTTGCAGATGATTCAATGGTGTTCTTCAAAGCTAACGGACCAGAATGTGAGGCGATAAAGCACATACTCCACACATATGAACGTGCCTCCGGCCAATGCGTCAATTATGAAAAATCTGAAGTAAGCTTCAGCTCTAGGGTGAAAGAGAGTACAAAGAACAGTATTTGCAATATCTTGGGGGTCAAAGAAACTCAAGCCTTCCCCAAGTATCTCGGGATGCCTACCATGATTGGGAGATAAAAAAAGATAGTCTTCACCTTTCTAAAGGAGCGCTTACTAAAGAAAGTAGGCGGATGGAGTGAAAAATGTTTGTCACGGGCCGGGAAGGAAGTCATGATTAAGGCGGTAGCCCAAGCTATTCTACAATACCTAATGAGCTGTTTTCTCCTTCCCAAAACGTTTTGTGATGAACTCCAATCTCTAATGGCGGATTTTTGGTGGGGTTCGGAAAAAGGAAAAAAACGGATTCACTGGATGCGATGGGGTAAATTATGCGCTCCTAAAAAAGAGGGCGAACTCGGGTTTAGACACATGTTTTCCTTCAATCAAGCTCTCTTAGCAAAACAATTCTGAAGAATTTTCAACAGACCAAGCTCTCTCTGTTCCAAAATCTTCTCCCACAAATACTTGAGAGGAATTTCGATTTTTAAAGCTACGGGGACCAGTAATGATAGCTATGTGTTGCGCTGCCTGCTTTCGGTCCGACACATTTTACTCGAAGGGGGTGTGTGGCGAATTGGCACCGGGGATGAAGTTAAAATCCTCTCATCTCGATGGGTTCCCGGCCTCCCTGGACATCGCCCTTTCCATATGGTAAATCAAGCCCCTACAGAATTTGTCTCCTCACTAATAAATTGGAATCCCCCATCTTGGAACAGCGAGTTACTTCACCACTGCTTCAACCACGAAGAGGCAGCCTGGATTCAAAAAATCCCATTACAAAGATCTCATCACACTGATAGCCTTTTCTGGTCAGAATAAAAAACTGGAGAATATACAGTCAAAATTGGGTATAAAACTACTCAATCAAGTAACGGGGTGCTGGCAGATATCCGGGGCTCGTCCGGAGGTCCTGATGATTTCTGGTCACCTCTATGGAAGTGCAAACTGGTTCCAAAAATCAATCATTTCCTTTGGGGAGCTTGCCCCAACTCCTTACCCTCCATGGACAACTTAGCACGGAGACATATAGTTGAGTCTGGGTCATTTTTTGTGGATCAACGAATGCATCACTGCTCCATCTCTTCAAAGCGTGTCCGCGGACAAAACCTCGTTGGAAGCTCCTAGGACTCTCTCTTAAGGTTTACAAACTTATTGGTAGCTCCTGCGGTGAATGGCTTCGACAGGCTCATCTCCATCTTCCAGCTCATGAATTCTGATGTTTCTGCTCCTTTCTCTGGATGACCTGGTTTGATTTTAATAAAGTGCGAAATGACAGCCCCCACTCTCAAATGAAGCTTTTCTTCTCGGTATTACACGGGCGCAGGAATAGTGTAAACCCATTCAGAGCTCCATATCCACAACAATCAAAAGGACTGACCAATGGCTTCCTCCCCCTCCAGGCTTTCTAAAACTTCATTGTGATGCATCCTTCAATCCCTAAACTCAATCTAGTTCAGTGTGATTCATCGTACGGATGGAAACCGGAGTTGTTGCAATGTGTGGTACGTCTCCCTTGGGGCACTGCTGGTCCACAGTTCATGCGGAAATCCTTGCCATTTTAAATGGATTATCTTGTGCTAAGGAATGTGGCTTCAAGTCACTGATAGTTGCAGCAGACAGTAAGGTTGCTGTTGAGGCTATTTTGCAACAAAGAGATGTTGCATACATTGATACTATAGCCCAAGCTATTCAAGAAGTCTCTGCTACCATGACCTCTGTCCAATTCATGCATGAGTTTAGGGAGCAAAATAAAGCAGCACATCTTTTGGCCAAATGGGGCTCCAATTTTAGCTCTCCTGTAGTTTTAATGGAATCCTTTTCCTTATGCATTTCAGCTTGTATCAAGTGTAAGGCCCTGTTCTTTTTGACTTAATTTTACATAAGTAAGTTCAGTTCAGTTCAGTTCAGCAGGATTCAGTTCAGTTCAGTTAAGTTCAACTAATTATTTAGTGTAGTTAAATTAAGTTAAATTTAGTTCAGTTTAGTTCAGTAGCATTCAATTAAATTAATTTAATTTAATTTAATTTAATTTAATTTAATTTCAGTCTAATTCTTCATCTATTTAATACAAGTTCTACCTTCTTCTAAAAAAAAAAAAGATGGACATTTAGCAACTCCCTTAAATATTCAAGTGGGACCTACTTATTTGTTATTGAAATAATAAAATCTGTATTTTCTTTTGACTAAACCAAATAATGACATGTGTTATATCTCCAAGAATGAATCTGGTCCTCATGATTCAATGATAGATCTTACGTTATATTTCCTTTTTTAATCTCCTCTAACTAAAAATTGGAGGATAAAACCGCCAGCACCACAGCATTTGGATCACGTGGCTAGTCTTGAATGGTCTAGTGTATTTAACTAATATAGACTGCAGCCCTGTGTATCCCCTCCTCTCCTGGTGTCGCATACTCTGTCTGTTGATTTGAATTAGAAAGATCCAACTTCACTGCTAAATTAATTTCATTTGTATCTTACACAACAAAACGAACCTACGCTTTTCTCCGATCAAATCTTCTCCTCCTTGGTTTGGTTCATCTGTCACCATGGGGCAGTCTCTCGGCATATTTCAGGGTACGTTTCTTTCTTATATTATTTACACTCTTTCCTTCTCTTTCAACTTTGTTTTCCGATTTTTAGGTTTTTGTTTCTTCTTGTTTTCTACTTCCTTATCGGTTGTTTCCATGTTTTTAATTGCCATTCTTATCGCTTAATTAGATTTTGTTCGTTGTTCAATTGATGACCTACCCGTTAGAATCTTAAACGAAGAAACTCAGAACGTTTGGCTGAAATTTCTTGGATATTAGATTATATGCAATTATTTTTGTGAACATCTGAGCAACAAATTGACATATGTTTGTAATTTAGAACACTAGTTTTGAATTTCCTGTGGAATCTATTTCTCCCTTTATTTTTTTAGTTTTTGAAGGTACAGGATTTTAATTCATAGTGGTCAAATGATTATATTTTAGGAACGTAAACGTGCTTAGAGATAGAGTGGAATATTAATCCAAGGGTAAATTATGAAGGGGAACAACAGACTGATTTTGTTTTGATTAGGTAAATACATGAAACAGAAATTAGTCTTTTAGGTTCTTGCTTGCAGTAAGTGCAAATATGCTTGTTTTCATAGCATAATTATTAATAACTGTGTTTATTGGTTTAACAAAATATGAAATAATTGATGAAGCATAGACATTTAAGCAACTTGTGATACTGTAGAATTTTCCTTTTCTCATATATGCTCAATAGCCTATAAATTGTGCAGGTAGGCAGCGGAGGGAAAGGCACATAAAAGTGATAACAGACAGGGTTTTTAAACGCGTGAAAAATCAGTCAGGAAAGGATACTCTGTCATTTGAAGATCTATACATTGCTGTCCTACTTGTCTACAAGTACAAAGCCTTTTCATTTCCTCTGAATTTCATTTAAATCAATATAATGTTTCAAGTTTTCGGCTTGCAGCCTACTAATCTTATTATATTATAATTGTAAATTGTTTGTCATGTTGTAGTGATATCAATAAGCGATTGCCAGGTCCTCATTTTGATCCACCCTCCAAAGATCAAGTTAGAACCATGATGCAGGTATCCTAACTATTTGAAATAAACAGAAAACAAGTGATTCTTGAATTGCTGGGCCGTACATTTGTTGTTCACTCTGTCTTAGTATTTTAGATATTCTGAAGCATAAAACAGTATGAGCATTCAGGATTACTTGATTTTAGTGTTTTAGCTTTGTTATTTAACCGGAGTCGTTTGATGACAAGAAATGTATAATTTATGTTTATGTGAAAACTAGTTGAAAGGGGAAAATGTAACAAAAACGTAGACCGTAGAACACATTTACTAGTGATGCTTGTTCAATAGCTGGCCTGCTGGTGATTTTAGGGATAAGGCCCGTTTTTGCTCCTAAGGGTTTTAGTATTTGCAATTTTACCAATGGTAGAAATCCTAGGTCAAACTTCTTCTTTTTCAATAAATCTCGTTGGGATTCTACTAGGAGTGAACATTGCACCATTTTGAATGATAGGGGTTAAACTGCTTCCAGACATACTCTATCCCTGGCTATTTTTTAAGGGGAATTTCCTCAAGCAGAGCTCAATATTTGTTAAGTTGTATGAGACCCGGAATATCAATGTAAAGGAAGTCGTGGGTGCTTTATGCTCGTTCGTGCATACATATTGCCTTAAAATTGCCATTTACTTGGTTCTTGTTGCACTCACAGGAATGCGACGTAAACTTCGATGGGGAGATTGATAACGAAGAATTTGTGAAATTTATCCTGAAGCTAACATCGGATACGTTCGTACTGGTTAGTCAGGGACTGCTAGTGACATTGATTGTAGCCCCAACGGTTGCAATGGCAACAAAAAAGGCAACAGAGGGAGTCCCAGGTGTAGGAAAAGTTCTGCAGAAAGTACCAAATTCAATATATGCATCCCTTGTCACTCTTGCTATTGTGTGGTTCCAAACTTCTGTCCAGGACTATGACTAGCCATTTACATTCAATATATTTCTACTTGCTCTAAAGGGCAGGCTGCCTGCTACTTGTTTCTTCATATTCGTGTAATCTAATGGACCTACAGAATTGCTTATATGGAAAAATACCATGTCTCGTTTTTGCATTTCATTCTTCCCTTGTTTCGAACAAATTTAAAAAACAGCAATTATACTTCTTTTAAAAGAAAATAAGTAATCAGTTATTTTAAAAGGAAAATAAATAAACATCTACCAGTAAAATTAATCAAGTCCTTAATTCAATAGTAATTTATAAATTCAATTATTAGTACAGTTATTCAGTAAAAAGAAAGGTGAAACCGAGAAACAATGAATAAAGGGTCAAAATGATCCTAAAGTTATTAGCATGGATACAAGGGGTCTGGGCTCTTTTGGCCGTTGGAACCACCATGACTAGAGGTAGTTCTGTCCCTTCCATCTACACAAAATTTAAGGTTGTAGGGTGCTAAATTAGTGATTTGATTAAACTTTGATTGGAGATTTAACCTAAAACTTTGTTTGGGAATTTGATAAATTGGGATTTATATAAATTGAGGATTGTTATATGATTAATATAAAATTAACTCATTGAGATTATATTTAATTAAGGTTCGGAGTGGTTAATGAACTCATTGAGTTTGTAATTACAAAATTCAACCATAGGTGATAAATTTCTCAAAGATTGTTGAAAAAAACGATTCAATTTTACTTTTGAAGTCCAAATCTAGTTTAATTTTGAGAAGTTTTACATTGGTACGTAAAAATTGATTCTGGACCACTCAAATGATAACACGTATATAGTTTTAAGTCAGAAAAAATAGAGTTATCGGACTTTGGCGGCCTCATACAAGATTGTAAGGAAATTCTTTTAGTTAGTACATGTTTTACTGTATCGTTAGTCCCTCGGCTAGTGAATGCAGCAGCTCACATTATGGCTCAACATGCTCGTCCCTATGCTAGTGATTTCATTTCTTTTGTGTCGCCAACATGGCTTTCTGATGTACCAGTTGCGTTCACATGGACCCTGATGACCACGTAAATTTGGTCATTCACCGTTAGATCTAGGCGGATTAAAATCCTAAGATGGAGATTCAAAACATCCTAAGGCTTATATTTAATCCGCCTAGATCTAACGGTGAATGACCAAATTTACGTGGTCATTAGGGTCCATGTGAACGCAACTGTTCTGATGTACTCTTGCAGGATGTTAACTGTTCATTAATTACATTTGCGCTTTGGTATATATATATAAGGCAAAAGGCCTTGATTTTCTTAATTTTTTTTGTCATATTAAGTCATTGATGACTATAAAAGTTAGTTTTGAATATAAAACTTGGGGCCCGTTTGTTTTACCTACTGTTTGCTGTTTGCTGTTACGGTTTGCTGTTTGCTGTTGCTGTTTGCTGATTGCTGTTGGAAAAAGCTGTTTTTTCAAAAAGCAGATATTTTCTGCTTTTGTAAAAGGCTGCAGGTGTAAAAAGCAAACAGGAGGTCACTAACCAAACACTTAATGCTGCTTTTCAACTGTAAAATGCAAACATGAGAAGTCTAACCGAACACATAAAACTCTGCCTTTTAAACTGAAAAGGCAAACAGGAGGTGAAAAGTAGGTAAACAAACACCCCCTTGATTAACAAAGTGTTATTCATTTCACATGCGTTAGAAATTTATATTTTTAACAGTTCAAAACAGTTTTTAATATGTGTAGTATGACTATAGGAAAACTGTAAAAACCTAATTTCGAGCTGTAAAAATAATAATTTCAAACACATATGAAATTAATAGCATTTTTTAACTGTAATAAATATTCACAAGTAACAAATTTAACAAGTGTAACAGAAAATAAAAGATTAAACGCTCAATGTGTCCAAATAAAAAATCAGAAACTTAATATATATAAAAAAAATTGAAAGATAAGGGATCTTGGATGTAGAACACATAAATTATTATTATTACTATTATAATTTATTTATTTTTGAGAATACACACATTAGAAGATAGATTTGCACTTTTGGCAATACACACGTTAGAAGATAGATTTGCTTAAGAGTCTGAAATATATTCCATGATTGAAGCAATCGTTTTTAACATTGGACGAAAACTTGCCAATCATCTCTACGATCGAAAGCCAAAACCTTTTTTTATATCAAGCATTGCCTTAGTAATTGTCACTAAATTTAAAAAGCTTGGTCTTTTGCTCTGAACAGTAGCGCTCGTGGCCTAATGGATAAGGCGTCTGACTTCTAATCAGACGATTGTGGGTTCGACCAGTTGATCTGTGTTAGGTATCTGGTTTTCTTGGTTTATTTGAACATCCATGAAATTAAGCTATCTAGTAAACAATAGAGAGATTTCACTAAGAAAATTAGGTTGAGAAAATGGATAGATTAGAAAACTCAGTTCTTGACCTCCACAGAAGCACACTCACTGAAGCAGTGAGAATGTGGGAATTGGAGTTTAGATTAGAAAAGCTCCTAAATCGTTTTTAATAGGCAAAAGCTATATTATGCTCCCTTATTTTTCCAAGTTTTTTTTTTAAATAGGCTTATCCATTCTACTTTCCAATTAATTAGCTCCAGTAATTATCAAATAACTTAGAAAATAAGGGGTACTTTTAAATTAAAAAAATCCTTAGAAAGACATTTAGATAGTTTGGTCAAAACTTATTAAAAAAAATATAGTTTGTTAAAAAAAACTTATCAGTAATAAATTTTTTTTTGGTGTGCGTGTCTTCTATCTACTGGTGTAAAATATACTGAAAATATGTCTAAGGTCTGTTTAAATTACCTGATATTTGCTGTTTACTGTTTGTTGTTTGATCATTAGTGTTTGGTGAAACTAAAATTGCCTATTGCTGTTACTATGTAAAATGACTAATATGGACATGTTTTAAATAAATATATAAAATTAATTTTAACTTTATTTTTTTTTGGTAGAAAAGGAAAGGAAACACAACAACAAAAAACCCAATCACGGGATCATCCTAGGAAAGCTAACCCCAATCCTATCATCTAACAGGAAAGGGAAGAGAAACCCAGGGGAAACAGGAAGGGTAGAGACTCCAAGAAGACCGTCATGAGCAGCTGCTGCCAAACGATCAGCAACCCGATTTTGCTCTCTGAAAACGTGACAGAACTCAAAACTCTCAAAGGATGAGCAAAACCTTCTAATAGCTTTTATAAGGTTGCTATACTTCAAACTCGGGGCATGACTGTCTTTAATCATATTAATGGCCTCCAGATTATCTGATTCAATAGTCAGACTCTTAATACCAAGCCTACCAGCCAGCTTGATCTCAGTTAGGATGCCCCAGAGCTCAGCAGCAAAGGAAGACCCTAAACCCAAATTCTGGTAAAAACTAGAAAGCCAAGCTCCTCCAGCATCTCTGAGAACACCTCCTGCAGCAATTTTCCCATTGCTGAGGCAAGAGCCATCAGTGTTCAGCTTTACAACCCCTTCTCTGGGTCTAACCCAGCTAACCAGATGGACATTCTTACTCAGGGAGGAAACGGCCAGAGAATCACCTTTAAAACTGTCCAAAATGGAGAAGAACTTATTGGAGAAAAAATCGACTAAGTTTGGCACGAAAATAGTTTTACTACCAAAAATTTTCTCATTTCTCCACTTCCAGATTTGGTGACAGATAATGGCAAAGAAGATGTCACCATGCTCCATAAACGAGAGGAGCTTGCCTTTAACACCATCAGAGAACCAGACCTCTTCAGGATGGGCCAGGAAGGAAGAAAAAGAATTAGAAGGAAGAATCTTCCTCCAAACCTCTTTACTCTTTGAACAATCCCTCAGGGCATGGCATAAGGACTCAGTATGGTCCCTGCATCTACTACAAGTTCCAGACTCCGATAAATGCCTCCTGTGCCTATCCAAGTTAGTCAATAACCTGTTCTTGACGCCCAGCCACAAGAAACTCCTAACACGATAAGGAACTTAAGGGCCCAAATGGACTTCCAAACCTCAGAGGAAGGAACCGACAAAGGGGGGGAGGAAAACGCTTCAAAGGCAGACTTGCAAGAGTATGCTCCATTATTAGTCAGAGCCCAACAGTGTCTATCCAAATCCTCCTCATGAGTACTCACCTTGAAGCCCCGCATTTTAAGGAGGGTATCGAGACCTAAAAAAGGCTCAAACTTGGCCTAGATCCAATCCCCTTCAGAGTCCACCACGTCAGCAATCCTCCAGTTCCTGATGTCATTAGGCAGGGGAGAAATACACACATCTACCAAAGGTTTGTCCCCTAACCAGGTATCAAACCAGAAACTAATGGATTTACCATTACCCACATCAAGACCAACCCCAGTACAAAATTCCGCAAAAATGGTGCTAATCCCTTTCCAAAGAAAGGAACACTGGGCAACTCTTTCCTTGGGGCCCCCAAAGATTTTATCTTTCCGATACTTACCACAAAGAAGGCGAGCCCAAAGAGAAGAAGGGCACTGCCACATCCGCCAAAGGAGCTTCATTAATAAAACTTTATTGTTGTCCTTTGCTTTCCTAATACCCAAACCACCAGACGCTTTGGGTAGGCACACTTCATTCCAGGGCACAAGATGGATTTTTCTCCCCGCCTCAGCTTTTCCCCACAGGAATCTACGGTTGATCTTATCCAGATTATTAAGCACAGGGGCCGGAAGTAGACAAGCCTGCATGATATGATTAGGGGTTGCACAATTAACCGATTGCACTAACGTCGTACGGCCTGCCAGAGAAAGAGTACTGGCTTTCCAAGAGGCACATTTAGAATTGGCTCTGTCCAAAGTATCCTGAAAGGTAACTTTAGAAACTCTTTCACTGTGCAGAGGAATACCCAGGTACTTACCAAGAGAGTCAGTAAGAGGAATACCAGACAAGTCACTTAATCTTTTGCAAACTCTGGGATTCATATTCTTAGAGCACATCATCCTTGATTTTTGGATATTAAGCTTTTGACCGGAAGCCTCACAAAAACAATCAAGGATATCCATAATAACACTCAATTGCTCTTCATTACCTTCCAGAAAGATAAGGACATCGTCAGCAAAGAATAAGTGAGTCATCTGGGGGCAGAATCTATTAATAGCTACCGGGTGGAAACTCCCAATATCAATAGCATCTTGAATTAGGTGAGAAAGCCTTTCCATAGCAATAATGAAAAGGAAAGGACTCATAGGGTCACCTTGACGGATACCCCGGCCTGGAGAAAACTCCTCAGACATATCCCCATTAACCATGACTTGAAAAACCGGAGAAGAAATACAGACCTAACGTATCAAGCGAAGTGCAGAGTTAGCCCTAACGTATGAAATTTAACTTTATAATTTTCAAGGATAATGACCAAATTTAACTCTTAACGTTTCAAGCGAAGTGCAGAGTTAGCCCTAACATATGAAATTCGGCAAATTTAACCCTATCGTTTCCAAGTAAAATCAATTTTAGCCTTGCATTATTGCAAATTTGAAAAGATTTTTTTAAATGTTATTTAACTATCACTTCAGACCTTTCAAATATCAATTATGTCTAACATATTTAGTGTATTACTATCAAAATTATAAAAATTATGTTAAAAATACTAAAAACTAAATATGTTACATATAAGTTAATTACAATTTTTTTTATCAAACTGTCTAAACTATTTACTGTGTGTTATTAGTATAGTTATAAAAAAACCCAACAAAAATAGTACGGAACAACTACAATTTATCGACAAACTTGTTTGAAATGTTCAATATGACAGTTAAATTAATAACAGTCAAACGGTTTTTTCAAATTTTCTATTACACAAAGTTAAAATTGATCGTGTTTGGAAACATTAAGGTTAAATTTGCACTATTTCATATGTTAGGGCTAAATCTGCACTCCGTTTGAAACGTTAGAATTAAATTTGACCCTATTGAAAAGTTAAGATTAAATTTCACCAAATTCAAAAAAAAAATTAATTAATAAAAGTAATTAATTAATGTAAATTCTGTGGTTGGTTATAAATTTACTATTTTTATAACTTTTTAAGAGTTGATAAAAAAATTCTAAAACCATAAAGAGAAAAAAAATATTGCAAAGGTATAATTGTTTATTTATAATATCTTGTTGTAGGTGTAAAAGGGATGAATTAGAGTTCTTGGAGAGAAAAAAAACCTGATATGTACCTGAGTTTTAAGTAAAAGTTAAAAGGTTATATAGGGTTATAAAATATAAACCGCATAGGCAATAAGAATCAGCAGCAAATTGCTGTTGTTGCAAACAGCAGTCTCTTAGTTGTTAAAACTACAAATTGTAGCTGTTATACATTTTTAACCAAATACTAATTTAGGTGCCACTAGAGGAGAAACAGCAAATAGGAGGTAGAAATAGGGAGAAACAAACCCTCTCTAAATTGATAGTGAAATATTTATATAACAATGATAATTGCATAAAAAGATTTTCTAAAGATAATAAAAGATAAAAATACACATGCTGATTGATGTTTGGATTTCAAAAAATTAAAATTTTAATGGATGTAAAGTGAAGTCAGATACAGATGTGCAGGTCCATCTCGCTATCTGTTTTTAATTTTACAAATTAATGAGGTTATCATGATTCGAACCTTCGATCATTTGGTTCAAAAGACTCGGATATCATGTCATGGAACCAATTGAACTAAAAACTCAAACTTTTATAGTTAAGGTCCAATCATAAATCTTATATTCACTGACAACGTTAGAGTCTATTTTGTTTGAATGGTGTAGCTCAAGCTTTATATTCAAATTCTCTTAATGTATTTGCATTTCTTAAAAGAGAAGAAAAAAAATTCTAAAATTGACATTTCCAATTTGAGAGAGAGCCTTGACCCTGTTTCCCCCTCAATTACGCCCTTATACATTGGTAGATTTTACATCCTAAATCTGCTATATCAAGTTATGATAGTGAGGAGTAATTAAGTTTGAGTGATATTAATTAACATTGCTTTTGAAATTAAAATATTACTACTTTGCTTTAAGTTAAGTGGATGTGCACTTGATAACATTTTCGTTATGATAGTCAATTAAAGGTTTATCTACAGCTTAATCCCACTTTGTTAGTGGGTTTGTGGTTAAAAGTCTCACAGCTACTACTGTAAAATATGTTTTCTTCATTAGGTAAAGAAGAATGAAAAAAATAATAAAATAAAAAAGCACATGAAAAATGCCTTATTTATGAATCAATCCAGCCGTTAAAAGATGAAAAAGTTACATACCACATGAAATTATACACAATTTAATGATTGAATTTAACTTAGCAAGTAATACATCGTTGTTTTTTAATTGACACGGAATTGATTTATAAATTTTTGGGTTAGGTTAAGTTAGGGTTGACACGCTAACTCGAAAGGAATATTTAAAATTAGAATTAATTTCAAACAAATATCATATGGTTTCACGTTTTTACAAATCGATATCTATGAGTTTTTTTTTGTTACAAACCAAATCATGTAGTTTGCAAAATTTTCATTTTTTTTTTGTTGATTTTGCCAAGTTTGACCGATGAAGACTTCGAAATAAAAAAATTCAAGAATTAAGGCTCTGTTTGTTTGGGGAAAAATATTCTGCAGGAAAATATTTTTCCAATTTTTCAGTGTTTGTTTGGGCAGGAAAATAAATCAAAGGAAAATAAGTGGCAAGTCAATGGAAAATGAAAGAAGAAATAAGGGAAAATGGGTAAAACATTTTCCCCAAAACATATGCGTTTAGAGAAAAATGGGGAAAACGTTAAAAAATGTAAAAATACAAAAATATGAAACACGAAAAAACACGAATAACGTGAAAACGTTACAAAACACGAGAATATGAAAAAACCCGCAAAAACATGAAAATGTGAACAAACGTGAAAAACACAAAAAAAGAGCAAACACTTGAAAAAGCACAAAACATGAACAACACGAAAACGTGAAAAAATACAAAAACACAAAAACGCGGAAAATGCTAAAACACAAAAACTTGACAATAAGTGAAAACACGACAAACATGAAAAGACGAAAAATGCAAATAAAACACGAAAACGTAAAAAACACAAAAACATGAAAATACGAAAAACATGAAACGTGAATAACACGAAAAGTAACAAAGTGAGAAAAATAAAAAACGCGAAAAAAAAAAGAAAACGTGAAAATGGGAAAAACCGAAAAACTAAACGTGAAAACACGAAAAAATGAAGAGAAAATGCAAAAAAAACACAACAACGTTAATAACACGAGAAAACGTACAAAAATGCCAAAAATATGAAAAAACGTTTTTCGTGTTTTTAACATCAATTTTTTTTTTCACATTTTCGTGTTTTCCCACTTTTTTCCATGTTTTTAATATTTTTTTACTTTTTGTGATTTTCGCATTTTTCCACTTTTCGTGTTTTTAACAAATTTTCACGTTTTTTTTGTGTTTTTTCACGTTTTTAGTGGTTGGAAAATATTTTCCAGTGTTGTAGCCAAACACCGAAAAATATTTTCTAGTGTTGTTGCCAAACACAGAAAAATATTTTATTTTCCTGCACAATTTTTCCCTGCATAAAATTTTCCAGAACACAATATTTTCCCCAAACAAACGGGGCCTAAATCATATTTTAATCAACTTTAATTCTTCAACTTGTTAGGTGTCAGATCATTTAGGTGTTGTTGTTTTTATAAGTGAGAAAGTTAATGTTTACAAAGAAAAAACTCCAAAAATGATAATTTTGAAAAATTAAAAATATGTTTCCACAATAAATATGATACTAACCAACTTTAATTCTTGAAAATTTTCATTTTAATGTCATTATCGGTCAAATTTGGCGAAGTTAATAAAAAATGAAAATTTTGCAAACCACATGGTTCGATTTGTAACAAAAAAAAAACTCATAGTTATCGATCTGCAAAAACATGAAACCATAGGGTATTTATTTGAAATTAACCCTTAAATTTATTATCTTATCAATGCTATGTCCAATGGGACAACATGTCAGCCACTCCGACACAGATGTAACACCAACCCACCCATAACCTTCCAAAAGTTGATGGTTGTGGGAAAGAGCTTCGTCTGTTATATCGACAATATGAGACCGACAGACTACGAAGAGCGTGAGGAAGACAAAAAAAAAAGAAAGACAAGAAGAAGGAAGATAAATAGAGGCGGCAACCGAGAAAAGAGAAACCCAAAGTCGATAAGATGATGGGCCAATCCTGTACCACCCTAGAAGGGAAGAACCCGCAAGGGAGCCGCGAGAAGACAGAAGCATAGGTCGAGAGTTCCACTACTTGGACAAACAATGCCCTCCTCTCAGGAACGATCACCAGATCGAGTAGGAACAAACCTACCCCCCCCCCAAACTCTTCGGAACCCTCCCCCAAATCCCGCCTAAGGGAGGGATAAATTTTGCAAATTCCATAAACGCAGCAGCCATAACACCGATGAATGCAAGGAATACTCTAGGGAGTGCGAGAAGCTGCTGCTCCAGTGGCCAAGCCCTAAAGGTGGGCAACCTAAGGAAGGACTCCAACATTTAAAAGACTCCCCTCCACGCAGGGATGATCCCAAACAACCAAGGTATCAGGGCGCGATATAAGTGATACGGGAGGCCACCCCCACATATAGGGAAAGTTCACAAGCAAGAAAAAAAGCTAAATGGGCTTATAGGGGAATCCCTCTCAGTCAACCCTTTTCTCCTCATATCCTATAGTGAGGCTTTCATCGTCTCCCTTCCAATCAACAACTTTATGGTTCATCGCATCATTGTCGATACTAGAAACTCGGTGAACCTCCTTTTTTAGTGAGCACTCGATGCCATGGGGCTCAACAAGAAGAGGTTGTGTGAGGGAACTGCCCCCCTAATGACTCTATCAGACATAAATGTCTCATTCTTGGGTATCATCTCACTCATAGTTGTCTTCGAGGTCAAGGAAAAGCTGGTGGAAACCCAAACCAGCCAGGTGGTGGTCGATGTACCCCATGGCTTACAATTCCATCATGGGTAGACCTCTTCTCTCCAACATCAACTCCACCATTAGCAACCACGATCTCGCATTCACTCTCCCTAGCGCTTTGGGAAACCTAACCATCAAAGGCAACAAGCAGTTGGCCAAAGAATTCCACTGAACCTCCACGGACAGTGCTCGTCATCGACACTCCTTAACCCCTGGAGCCACTGGAGGATTTTGACATGGGATAACACCAAACGCTTAAACTGAGCACCCTAATGACCACAGAACTGGCCAACCATGTCAAAAGCCCACTACTTGAGCATACTGACATCTTTGCTTGGACAACGACTGATATCACAGGCATCTTTCCCGATCACGCCGCCACTCCCTTAGTACATACCCCAATATGGAAGCAATCCAACAAAAGAAGCGACTACAGGCCCGTGACAAACAAGAGGCCATCAATGTAGAAATGGAAAAACAAAAGGTTGTAGGGTTCATTAAGTCGGTCTACTAGCTATTATGGATTTCTAACATAATGATAATTGTGTAAACTTCCTTGGCCGAAATCTCTTCCCTGTGAGGTGCCGTTGGGATCGGCGGGGGACACTCTGGTGCCAAAGTTAGTATAATATTTAGTGATAATAAGGATAATTGACAAGAGTTTTGTGAGCATACCTTAAATACTTCGAAGTTTGGAATATTTATTTAGATTTTTGTAACCTTTTAGTATTAATGATGTTCGAACAGTCATGTCATTACTCCTCTTAATGGCTACTAATTATCATTTAAATATATTTATTCTCATTTAAGGGTGACTATAAAGGCGAAGGCACAAACATCCTCATGTGGTTCATTACTCCTCGTGTAGTTCGAAAAGCAGCCACAAAGACGAAGGCAAAGAGCTCATACGGCGTATGAGATAGCAACACGACGTGTTGCGAGAAAATGGAGTTTCTACTTCTTTGGTTTAATTCACACACTTCTTTGGTTTAATTCACACGATGTGTGACTCTTCCCACATGGCCTGCGGATTTTTGCATTTTCAGTCACACAACATGTCACCTTTCCCACATGACGTGTGGCCTAATTTAATCATCAAGTTCTTCAATTCAACAGTGTTCTAATTACGAATCTGTCACTACCTATTTACAATTTCTGTCATTGGCATATTTACTATTCTACCATTAATTTAGTGAGCTGCTAAATACTGCCATCAAATTCCTTTTCACCGCCACTTTTGGACTTTTTTGCCCTTCTCATAATTTTGATCAAAAACTAAAAATTCTCTCTCCAAAATCATAAACCCGAACAACAATAATTGAAATTATGAAAATAATTGATGTGTTACAATCCGAACCCCGAAAATGGATAATTACGAGTCGGAAACATTAAGATTTACATCTTTTTATCAAAGAACTCATGAAAATAATACATATTTTTCATGACGATATTGCATTTTTCGTCACAAAAAATAGGAGAATTTTTAATTTTTCGTCACAAAAAATTGAATGATTTAGTATTTTTCGTCACTAAAATTTTTACGATTTTGCATATTTTAAAATTTAGCCTAAACGCCATGGTGGGAATGGTATGCCGCATCTGTTCTCACCATGGCAGGAACGGATGCGGCATACCATTCCCACCATGGCAGGAACGGATGCCGCATCCGTTCCCACCATGGTGGGAATGGTATTCCGCATCCGTTTAGGCTAAATTTTAAATTTTCTCTCAAAAAAAAATTCCCAATTTTGACAAAAAATTTATGCCAATGGCAAAATGGTCCAATGGATGCGGTGATAAGGAATTTGGTGCCGTATATAGCAATACCCTTAATTTATCTTGTAACCATGTTACCTCTAGTGGCTTAGGTTATCTTAGTTGTGCCTTATGAGCTTTTATGTATTTCCTAGCATTCGGTTTGGAAGGTATATAAACCTTTCTTTTTGTATTGAATGCATCTATTATGGATTAAATAAAAAAAACAGTCATTTGAAAGATTTGGATTTTCATTATTTGGGATTATTTCCTTCAAGTTTAGCTCGAAAAGAGTTTGATTCTTTCTTAATTTACTATTAAATATTATTTCACTATCGATCTGCATCACATACTTTTCATAAATCAAAATCCGTAGAAAAGCAGCTACAATCCAATTTTTATCATTTAGGTCCTTTCGGATAATCGTATCTCAGTCATTTCTACTGCAACCATATAGATCTAGTGATTTACGGATAAAATAAAACGTATCTCCTCTTACTAAACCCATAAAAAGTATAAATGAAAGTATTATAGTTGACATATACAGATGAGATGGAAAAGAAATCTTATGAAATATATCGATTTCAACCAAAATAAAATCATTAATTAAGAAAAAGACACTAGAAGTGTAGAATACACATAGATGAGAGGAGAACGAATATAAACTTCATTTTCCCTCCTCCAACTAGATCTAGTTACCTAAAAGTGAATATTTGATGAATGAGCAATGAAACCACTAATTAATGACATCAGAAATGTAGGGATGGACACATAGATGAGGAGGACGAATGAATATAAACTTTCTTCTTCCTCCTCCAAATGGATTTAATTACTTAAAAGTGGATATTTAATGAGAGGAGCAACATTTGTTGTAACTAAACATGTTGTTGAAGGAGCAACAATCAGAAATTACTTCAATTGTCTATCGCTTATCCTTTGTAATCTTTACTAGTTTTGTACTTGCTCCAATTTTTATTAGTTTTGTACAAAATTTTAATGTTTAGTAATTCTTATGTGCTCGCTCCAGTTTTTATTATATATCGTTATAGTAGGGTTTGTGGTCGTGCACACCGAGGGTAAAGAATTTAGGGTTTAGAACAAGTTTAAGAAGAGTTTGGAGGAAAAGGGAAAGCAACTAGCTTCTTTCAATTTGTTCATTTTTATATTACCAACGATATTTTCTCAAATTTTCCATATACATATAATCCAAATTAAGCCATAAAAATAAAAAGAAATTTTTTTACAGAGATTATGACACACAAACAAAGTGGATGCTTACTGGTTGAGCCTGAATGTTGGATGCGAGATGGCTCTCGAACCAGTTTAGTGCCTAGATAGATAGCATGTCCATCCATCATAGTCAAATCCAAGGCCAAGAACAAGCTCCCCATACTAAATTGGATCGGCATGTTACGTACTCTTAATTACAGTCGTCCCACATCCCACATTCGAGCTAAAGTAGCAAACACCCGCCTTGTTTGCGTGTAACGAACATATATCAAGAACAAAGATACCTCATTTTAAAAATCATAAAATTGACTCATGTATATTTAAAGGAGCAGATGCTTTGGAAGTATTACAAAATTTTACTTGATTTTTAGAAACGACCTCAACCTCAAAACTCTGCAGTATAGGTTAACATATGACATCAATTTAATACTCAAAAGCTCCCCTAATACCCTCAAGGGGTTCCCCCAGTGAATCCCTGCAGAGAAGCCAATAAAATTTGTATTACAAGCAGTAAATAAAATATCCCAGTGAAACTTTCAAAATATTAAAAAATATATATATTATCAGGTGAGTACTTTAACAAGTTCCATCAAGTTTATACCCCCAAGTTCTATTCTGATCGTTAAACCCCAAAATAGACATAACATTTGTGTGAAATTGTATTTTCTAAAATTCCACTTAATGTGACAAAAAATAAAAGATCATGAGTTTAATGTGTTGGAATGAAAGATCAGGGACAATCCATCAAAATCAGAATGATCACTGGCCTCGGGATGTTTTTTCTTTGAAACAACTAGAATGTGACATGCTTTAATCACATGGGACATCAAGCTCCCATCATCACCAGCATAATCAGGCACTAATGATTTGTTTAAGATTAATCATATTGTAACAGGGAGAAAGTGAATTTTGATTATACAGAATGAGGCCCACAAGTAGACAATTAGCTTGTAAAGCAAACTGAAAAGCACAAAAGAACCAGGAAGTCAAATTATCATCTACAAACTAGCTTAATTCCATGCGTTCCACTGTTGCAAATGCAGCAAAATAAGCTTCCATATGCATTTAGTCGTTAAAGAATTACTTGAAATAAAAAAACGTGTCATGTGCCTAATTATGAAAACAATTAAGAACTAAGACGCCCAATCAGTAACTGGGAAATGTTTGCAAACACAGGGTTGAGCAAAACTATACCACTAGGTTCATTCACACCATTCAAACAAGTAGACTTACTTTCTTCTCATTCCGTGTACCGAAACACTCAAAAACACTATCTACGTTATCTCAATATGAAAATTTTGAGGATCATTACCCCGTCACATTAAAGCAGAGAGATTATAATGTACAATCAGGGGATGAAATGAGCATCCACATCGGCAATACGAACTTACGAACTAATTATGTATGAAACACAGCAGGAGGTGGTGAAGTTTGAACATCCAGCTTCTTACTTGGTACAAATATTATAGAGCATGAGCTAAAGACTATTTTCATGGATTCGGCAATTATATTTTAGAAGAAATAAAGGAATGAATGGTGTGAAGATCAGTATGAGGTAAAACTTAAAAGTAAGTTAGCTATGCAGATAGTGAGCTGTGTGGGTCACACAATTAAGGGTGCATTAGCGCAAAACACTCTGCTACATAGAGTGGAGATGCAGTTTGTGGGTTCCTGTAGTAGTAGAGTCTTACTTAGTTCAGCGTATTTTTACTTTCTTTTACGCTAAACCTTACTTGCTTTCTCATTAATGGAGAAAGAATTATCAGTAAGACTCTTTCTCTATTTGTCTGTCTCTTTGTGTTTGGGTTTTTATTACACCTAGATGAACTAAAACCAGTACAGGGATTTGTTATTACTACTTCTGTAATCAAATTGTTTCAAAATGTAGAAAACAGTTAATATCACTGGATCAACCATTTGAAGTTTCGATTCGGTTCTCCTTGCTAGTAAATTAATTCAGTAACTTGATGTTGGACTTACAAAAAGTTATCGTTCTTCACTACTATGGAATGGACCTTTTTCTTTTCTTTTCTTTCCTTTTTTTCCATTCCAGCAACATCAAACATTTTTTGCAGCATGTTGTGAAAGTTTTTCTTCCCCCCAAAACTAATGGGAACACAAAGGCAGCCATTTAAAACAAAATTGTCAATGTGATGTATCAGAAGCAACTAAATTACATTTTAAACCTACTGCTACTAAAAAAAAACTATAAAATTATTAAGTCTTTTTTTTTTCAAGACAGACTAGGATTAAAACTTAGACAGCACAAACTACATCAGGATTCAACCTATTTGCGAGCAAGATCAGAAATCGTTCCTTTCAGGGGCGGAGACAGAGGGGAGCCTGGAGGGGCCTGGCCCCCCAGCCGCCAGAACCACCCCTACCATGGATGGTTTCGGGTCCCCCGGCTGTTGGAACTATCCCTACTATGGATGGTTGCGGGTCTTCGGGGTGCTTAATTAACTCATTGAGTTTGTACTTAATTACAAAATCCCACTTGATTAATATGTGATTCTTTAAGTTTGTTCAGAACGACTCAATTTTACCTTTGTAGTCTAAATCTAGCTTAATTTTGAAATGTTTTAAAGTGGTACGCAAAAGAAAAAAAATTGAGCGAGTTCGATTTAGCAAAAGAAAAAAATTTTAAGCACGCACTTGTAAAATTGGCCCCCCAGTGGACCAATGCTGTATTTGCCACTGGTTCCTTTGGTAATTTCACTTCATCCCACTTGGAAATAGTGGTTCTAAATCACATTCCTAACACCAGAAGACCAAACATGTGTATGTTAACCCCAAGTTATAACTCTCACTCAGGTGTCAATATGTTAATGCTGCATCCAGTCAATACTCTCATTGTTATTCATATCTCAGTTCTAAATTCACAAAGGCAACTCACCGAAACAACCATCAACATACAATAGTCCATTGTCAAAGCAAACCATGGCTGCTACAGCTCAATCACTTGTTATATGACATTGCAGGATCTCATTACCTCTGAATCAACTTAGCCAAAAATTTAACCATTTAACTATGTCGCTCTCACATATCAGTTTATGGTAGAGCATCAACCTCTATCTTATAACTACACCTTGAAATTTTGCATTGCTAGATTCATTGGAGAAGTAAATGCAATCTCTGGAGTCTGAATTCAATTGACTGTTCATGCCAGAACTCATTGAAAACTTCAGTTAATATTGGGTTAGCTTTTGGTTGTCAACAAATGCTTATTTAGTTAAATGCAAAGCATTTAGTATCATTCTTTATACTAGACAAGGAAAAATTCTAAAACCTCGACACAAACATAAACAAAATAGTAGCAATCAATATCATGCTGACACTTCCCTCCAGGAATAACAGTAGCCTGATTTTATGTTTCGAACACAAATATACAAGTGATCCAATCTAATTATAACAACAAAAAATGATTTTCCAGCAGGGATCAAGGTATTAATGGTATAAATTCATAATCTTAAAACCTACTGCGTGAAACATAAGAGAGACATGACATCCAAGTCTCTTCCTCCACTAGCTTATTGAACTCATTTACTTGTCTTGGCTAAATTCATCTTGCCTATGATCAAAACACAATTAACTAATACTGACATTAGTCTAAATATTATCTAACATCTCTAAAAAGTAATTCTTATCAGTTAACAATCACTTCTAGTACACACTATGGACTTCATTAGAGCCAGAAGCAACCCATCAATCAAATTCATACTCTTATTATACCACTACCAAGTACTTCCAATAGGAGCAAACATGTTCATTACCAACCAAGTTGAACAAGTTCATGCATAAATACATAAAAATAAATGTGTAGAAAACGGCAAAAAAGCCTTATAAGTTCAATTATTAGATTAAGGGTTTGATAAACTTACTTATAGAGACAATACTTGTATTCTTGGCTTCTAACATGATCTTTCTCACCCTCTTCAAGCTACAAGTAAATAAAAAGTAATAATAATAATAATCGATTCTTGAACAAAATATTTAACAAAAATACACCGAAACTTAGAAAAGACTCATCTAGAGAATCAATGTATACCGGATCGCTCTCGTAAATAAGCCCATAACAAGTTGGGGAAAGACACCGCAAGGCACAATTTTCCTTCGCCGTCATTGAGGTTTTGCATTGCTGGCCCCAAAGTCCACTATTCCCATCACAAGTAACACAAACCAAGATTTTCTTAAGATATATAGTAGGAAATCAAATTAAGAAAAAGATAAATTAGAAGATCGGAAAATTGTTTCAAAAGGTAGAACTGCAAACCTCTCTATATCAGCATAACACTCGTTCTTCTTTTGGCGGATGTCTGAGTCCTAAAATTTGAACAAAGAACAGGCATTAAATTTGGGAATCAAAGTAAAAATTGACAGGATTAGTGAAACAAAAATTGGGAGTATGAAAGGATTACAGATATTGGACGGCGAGACTTAGAGAGAGCAGGAGGAGTGATACATAACAAGAAAAGGATCGAAATTAAGAGTAAATAATTATGAATAAGATTAGCCATCAACTAATCGATCAGATTCAGACCGATCCTTATTCGTTGTCCTTCGCGAGTTACAGTTGTGTCAGTTTAAAGTTTCCGAGTCCGGAGAGAAATCGAATTTAGTGCGTCTTTTATATTAACGGGCCGCCATCTGTGGGCATACCATGTTTTATGACCCAATCCGGATTTAAATCCACATACGCTTACGCATTTAGAAGAAATTTCTTGAAATGATTTATAAGAGAGTTTAGTTTAAATTTCGGAATCATCCTGAAAGTATTATTCAAAATTATCAAAGGAATGTGATGAACCAAAGAGATTTAGAAGGCCGGTTGGTAGATTGCTCTACTGGGCTCTACAAGGCCAGATATATAGCTTTTGTTACACAACAACTTGGTCCCGTATATGAGTAAGCCAATACAGGTATAAATGGAATCACATTTACATGTAGTTAAGTGTCTCAAAGGAACTCAAATGTGGGATTATTTGATAGTGCACATTCAGATTTAATACAAATGGAAGGATTTGTGATTCAGATTGGAGAAGATGCAAGGTGATTAGGAAATCAGTTACAGTGTATTGTGTTTTCATTAGCACTTGCTTGATATCTTGAAAATCAAAGAAGCAAGGCACAGTAAGTAAGAGTTTTGCTGAGACAGAATATAAAGCAATGGCTACACATCTTGTGAGTTAAATGGTTGTCTTACTTACAAGGAGAAGTTCATACATATTAAGCCACAGTAGCCTATACCTTTATATTGTGACAGCCATGCGGTAATATATATTGTTGCAAATCCAGTTTTCTATGAGAAAATGAAACACGTATAGATAGATTGTCATGTGATGCGTGAACATTTGAAAACAAGATATATCCACACACCTTATGTCTGCTCTACTAATCATGTTGCAAATTTGTTAAATGAGTCTTTGGTTGGTATACGAATGGAAGTTCTTTGAATAAAATGTAATTGCATCCTATGCCACAATAAAGAGTTAAAGTCGGAGGTATTGTAAAGATGTTTCAACATTGAATGTCAAGATGAAAATAAATGTGTTTCATCTTAAAAGGAGCGTATCAAAAAGAGAAGGAAAAGAAGTTAGACAGCTCATCACAATGTTATTATCCATTGTTAGAGTTGTTAGCTGTTAGGAAAGATATAAAGAATATTAGCGAGAAGAGTTAGTTAGGAAGTTAAGAATTAGTTAGATGGTTGGTTAGTTTGTTATGCTATATCAGCTTGTAACATGTATTAATACACCGCATTGCAGTATATGAATCAATAAGAAAAATATGTGTTCTTCTATACTCTTCTTCTCTCCCTGTTCTTATCTTAGCTTTCATAATGGTAAGTTTTCAAATCACTTGAAAGTATTTGCTAAAACAAAACAATCCCATTTCCTTCTAGAAAAGAAAAATGAAAAATGGCATAGTTTAGTGATACAACATTTTATGCTATGTAGCAAGAAACCAAAGATTTTCCAGCTGCAAAATTAACAAAATCAATAACTACCTAAATTTTGTGCTGGTTTTTTGAGGAATTTTTGCAGGGATTCAGCAATGTTCAAAAACATGACAGTTTAATCAAACAAGAATGCAATTCACAAACTTTACATTTTCCAAATCCCACTTCTCCTTAATATGTGATATTATGATGCTGAGGCCATCTCGAGATCTCTGTGTTTAAACTCTGGTAAAATAGTTCCTTCTGAGAATATAAATTTCTTTGTTGCACTGAAAATGTTGGCCATTTGTAGAATCACAGTTTGTGATGAAGCAGCAGAGGGCGCGAGAAATGCTGGAAGCGAAGGGATGCACTCAGGATGGTATTCCTTCTTGCCAAAGCATGGTCCATATAGTGTTAGAACCGCCCGACAGAATAAAAATCTGCGAAAATTGAGAGAAGTCAGGAGCTTTCGTCCAACAACAATAAGGTTTTTCAAATCTCTACCTAGTTAATATTGCCAGCCATGCTGCTATTTGGGACTACTCAATTAATGTTACCAATTCTATAAATTCATATGTACCAAAACAATCTCAAATGAAGAAAAAATTTCCTCTAGGAGATATAGATAAACTCCATTATCATATACATGCCAAATATGATATTCATCAACATAAGATATTTGAAAATTCTACGGAATTTGAACCATTAGCACTGACATCCTTGAGTTCTCAGTATTGAGATGATTTTGCAGATAGGCTTTAGGGTGAATCTAGTTTTAGAATCCCACAAATGTAAAAGAATCATTCCTAGCACTGTCGTAGAGGAGCAGACTAAGATGGGATACAATTTCACATTATGCAGGATCTCACAGTTAAAACTGCTCAGATTGGGGAAGTCTGTAAATAGCCTCTTTCATTCGATAATATGATTATGCATAACTTTCCAGGTAAAATTTGATGAAAATGTCAGACAACATATTTGTAAAATATTTATACGCAGCAAAAAAAAAAAAGGTACCTCAAAAGAAGTCGCCTAAGGAATGGATCACCTAAAACTTGTGCCCAAACAGGATCCAGGGTGTCTGAAGATGCCAAAGATGATCCCCAGTCATTCATGGATGAAGAAAGCAATTCCTCTGCCCGGTTGAATGTATCCTGAAAACCATTGCATTCATCCATTACTATATGGTACAAGTTAACCTACCAACTGTGAAGCAACGTAAGAGTTAACTCTCACCATTTCAATATCAGAGCCTGACAAGCCAATCAACAGACAAAATGCTTGCAGTGGAGCTGTCAGAAAAAGAGTGAATAGACTACCACTCTGGTATCGGGAGGATTCGACAGCATTGAGGGGAATCGAACAGCTTGGAGATAGGAGGATTGCTGCTGGCTCTCCTTTCTCAGCTCCACTTACAGCCTGTACATACTCAAAATTATTAAATAGTAGAGAAAGTTTAGCACTGTAAAATATTCTCTTGAGCATAGCAATTCAGGCTTCAGGAATAACGACCTGCAGACTTAGAAGGTGCAAAATAAAAAAAAAATCCTTCAATAAGAGAAAAAAACAATTTTGCACCTATCCACATAGAGTTTGTGTCAAAAACTAAAGAATGTGATTTCAATTCTCAACATAATTTACATTATTGACATGAAATATGCAAATCCAATTTTGTATACTGTTTCATTTTTTGCTCAGATTTTCTCTTTATCTATTATCTGCCCAGGGTAGTAGTCCAGTTAGTATGAATATATCCAAAGATTAGTTTTCCAGGCATTATTAATCATTTCTGACATGTAGCATATCTCTGATCCCAATATCTCTTCCAGATGAACTTTCTCCTTCAAAAAGCTTCTCTACTAATGAAAGAAGTCTTCTATCAAGGATTCGGCCCTTTTCCAGCCATTAATTATAGATTATCTTAACCTTTCCTGTTATAAGCTTGAGATCAATAAATTCCATTGTGGTTGGTTTTTGTTTTCTCTTTCCACGCTTCATAATCATCTCCATTCTAACAAATGTAGTAATCCCTATTAGTTTCAGATTCTTACATAGATAAATGTTTTACTCAAGAATTTTCAAGCAAATCAGAAATGTTTTGGAGGATAATATTCACTTTTTCATCTACAATATCGAAGCTCAATGCTGAACATACAAAAAAAAAAGTCTGCTATGAGTAATTTCCAAGTGTTTGAATAACACAATAATTTAAGGGTATTGCTAAATACGGCAACCAAATTCCTTATCACCGCACCCATTGGACAATTTTTCCCTTGGTATAAAAAAAATTTCGAAATTGGGGAAAATTTTTTTTGAGAGAAAATTCAAATGCGGCATACCGCTCGACCCATGGCGGGAACGATCCCGCCATGGGTCGAGCGGTATGCCGCATCCGTTCCCGCCATAGGTCGAACAGTATGCCGCATCCATTTAGGCCAAATTTTGAAATATGCAAAATCGTAAAAAATTTAGTGACGAAAAATACTAAATCATTCAATTTTTTATGACGAAAAATGAAAAAATTTCCAATTTTTTGTGACGAAAAATGTAAAATCGTCATGAAAAATATGTATTATTTTCATGGGTTCTTTGATAAAAAGATGTAAATCTTAATGTTTCCGACTCGTAATCATCCATTTTCGGGGTTCGGATTGTCACAAATCAATTATTTTCATAATTTCAATTATTTTCATAATTTCAATTATTGTTGTTTGGGTTTATGATTTTGGAGACAGAATTTTCAGTTTTTGATCAAAATTATGAAAAGGGCAAAAAAGTCCAAAAGAGGCGGTAATAAGGAATTTGGTTGTGGTATTTAGCAGTTGACTAATTTAACTTAACCAGTTTATAAATTTAGAGTTGTACAATAACAAGCACTCCTTTGTCAAGTAGGTTTCTCTGGTCTAAAAAGGTTCCTCGAGCTAATTATATGCTAAGGAAAATTGGTTTAGTTGGACACCATAACAATGTATGCCGTGCTATTTTATATGATTATCTACAGAAAATGATACAGGACACAATTAAATTTTCACTACTATTTCTATTGAAAATGTAGAGATGTGTTAAAATATCTTTCTTAGAGTCCCCAAATGGTTAAGTACAGGCTTGAGATTTTTCAGCCAGAAATCCAGAAACTTATTTTATTTGAATACATAAAAATGAAGTCTATTTTCTTTCTTTTGGGTGATACAAAAGTTTCACAAAGACCAGGAGAGAGAGAGAGAGAGAGAAAAAAAAAAAAAAAAAAAAAGAGGAGGATCAGCTTGCCAAGGTCTGCAGCATCTCAGTTGCTCTAATATCCTTGGTATTCAAAGGATTACAAAAAAAAAATTAATTTGGTCCCAATGAATGCACCATTCAAATCCACATCGTTTACTAGAATCATACAAAAACTTACACATGTAGAACTACTAAATAACAAAGATTAAGAGGTGATATACTTGCCTTAAATGCTTCACTAACATCACTGTCAATAACTAAGAAGAGCGGCCTTCTTGTAAATGGAACTAAATCAGTAGGGTAAATGTTGTTTAATCCTGGAAAAGATAAAAAAAAAAATTAACATCACAACACATGACAATTCTCCAATACCTGTATGCAAAATACCAGGATGTCCAGCCAGTGACACGACTCAAAAACAATAGTTTTCGATGCCATAAATGAACACTTTGACTCATACAAATGTCACACAAAACATCGACAAATAATCAGATTTTTCTAAAAATATTTGCCTTCCAAACCTAATACTATAGATGAAAAGCAACATAAAAACAATTTTAGAAAAAAAGGAATACATAAAGTTGGTAACCATGACAAACTTAAACATTTTCAGTTATATTTACTGTTAGAACGGCATAGCCCATTGACAGGATGTTCTAGAAGGGCTGAGCTGCAAGGGAGATCAATTATGATATGTTGGCAAAGGGTATTTCTGGTATAAGCTATTCGTTTTTTTCTTTATCTTTTCCGGTAGCCCATACACAACACAAATAAATCACACAAATAAATCAGATTTGTATTTGTACGATACAAAATGAATTAAATTTCTTTGATAGGGACAAATAGCAGCTTTTGAGCGACTGTCTTTCATTTCGGAAGCTGCTTTGGCTAATGAAACTTTCTTCTGTGATCTTTCTCACTTACTAAAGGTGACTCGATAGCTAGATGAATAGCCTTTGCTAAATGGGGAGATGGTGGAGGAAGAGTGATAGGCAATATCTTGATTGTTGTTTGGTTTGCTTTCTAGCAGAGGCCCTACATTTGTAGAGAGAGAAGATTCATCTTCCTTTGGGATTGAGTCTCTCAATTCATTTTACCTTTTGTTGTCCTTCCCTATTTCTGTTAGTTCCTTCACTGTAAGCTTGTTTATTTATGGTTATCAGAGAAGAACTATCAATAGAAACTCTATTCCTAGACTTTACTGTTTCTGTGTTTTTGAGTTTCTATCACTTACAATTGCACATAAAATGCTTAAGAAATAATTTTGCCCAGTGCTTGAGCTGCTAATATATTGGAGAGGAATAAGGAGGTTACAGAGAACAGTCCTGCTTGTGTCTAGAGAGGTAAAGTTTGTGGAGTGAAATCAAAGAACCTGGAAACATCAGAAACAAAATCTAAGATTTTGATGGAGGAATCTTTTTTTCTCTTGGTTTTCAGCTTCATCAGAGCTCATTTTCCAGTGCCCTTAACAACTTTTATATCCAATGTTTTCTCAGATTATTTCTTTAGTTCTCTTCATTTCCCTTTATAAAGTAAGGACTTTATAAAAAAGAAAAAATCTTCAGCAGTTGTCTTCTGTATTATAGTATTCTTACTGTGAATATGAGGCGGGTTTTAAGTTCTAGTCAACTCATAAATTTCTGAACCCAGGTGGAAGTGTTTAGTAGTAAACTATTTTAATTTAACAGCGGAAAGCAATCAAGGTGCTCAGCAGCTGTTCATTAAAAGAAACTGCACCTTGGTTTTTTCTCTCATTAACTGGTAATAACTTAATTAGGCCTTTCCTATAATGCACGGAAACTCTCCATGACAAGCGTTTCCTCGTTTCCGGTAGATGTGGGAAACGGAAACTCTCGGAAACTGATACGAAACGTTTCCGGGCACGTTTCCGTAATTACCAAAAATATGAAACGCGGCTCTCAGTTTTTAAACGGTTTTCCCTACCTATTTGGATTAAAATTCTAGAAATTCAAACTTTCTATTTTCCAGTTCCTATTCAATCTATGATTATGAAAATTGAAACTTTCTATTTGAGAGATAATTACTTCCTTGTATCCTTCAATTTAAAGAACTTATCCATATTTCTTTCTCCTATAATCCTTGTCCCTTGAATCTTGATTGAGGTTGGACTTTCTTCATCTTGTTCTTCAATCTTGTTTTTATTTAATGTATTATTATATTTTTAATATTTATAAATATGCCCCTATATTTTTAATATTTACATGTTTCCCCCACGTTTTCGTTTCCTATGTTTTTTAGAAATCACATTTCCCAGTATCGTTTTCGTTTCAGTTTCCGTATCCGTTTCCGTGCAACATAGGGCCTTTCATAATGACCATATATTTCCTTTTAAAAATTTATTAGTCACAGAGAAAAGGTTCTAGCTTTAGCAGATCAAATTTCACTAAGATACATGGAACCTGATGTTTCTAGGAGGAAGAGTATCGTGAAAACACATAATAGGATACAGAAAAGATAAGAAAAGGAGGAAATATAAAGACCTAATCGTAAAAAGAAATGCAGAATTTTTTGTGTAATTTCATTAAATATGCAGAAATAACTGAATAAACTATCAATAAATATGTTGAGATTTGTGTCAAAACAAATCCATGAAAAAAAAAGTTGCATGACATGCTAAATAGGTACCTCCATTTGCACGGGCACCAAAATATAAACAGTCTCCTTTACATCGCCTGGAAGAAGGATTCAGGCAATTACTAGATGAACTAAATGGAGATGTGGAGGCTGCATCCACGTACATTGCATGAGACTGAAAGTTCCTCATAACAATTTCTGTAGTACTGATCGAATTTCCAGCAACCGAAGGCGATGAAATGGTTTGTCCAACTCTTCCTGAGGGAACTTAAACGGCATTAGAGACATGACAATCTCATATTTAACCAAGGAAATATGCAACTTGTATATAGCAAAGCAAAATATGCAACCTGAAGCTGACAAATATATTAACAGAACTCCATCAGCAGGTAGCTCCTCACAAATCATACCCAGCACCTGAAAAAAACCATGTGAACGAGGTTTCACTGTCATATTCTCTACATAAATGTTAATAGTATAGTGCTTGTAATTGTCCCACTTTGAAGACATGTCAGATAAATCAACAGTGTTAAATAAGCAGACAGAAAGTATTTCACGATTGCTTGTCTCCGCGACTAGATTCCCACCCTGACTACCCCTCCCTCCTGATCAAGATAAGGCTATAAATCACAATCCTAAATTGAAATGCAAATTGTTTAGGTGTCTCCATGTCACGCGGCAAAAGAAAATTATCTTCCCAGAGCTCAACCTACTGTGAGAGGACTGGAATCCTCCTAAATCCAAACAGAACAAGAAGAATATGACTGCCACCACATTCAATAATCTGAAAGAACCGTGTTTCCTTTCTCCTTGATATTGTTGTGTGGCCTAAAATCAATCAGCAGGAATTTCATCTTTTTAGATTTTATCATCATTGTACCACTTTGAAGGTATCACTACTCCACAAGAATCCAACATGAAAGTTATCAAAGCATCCCATCCTCAGGTTCCAAGTTCTATCGTAATCAAGGACATGATATGCTTTCATAAACATTAGTTGGATGATAAATGTTCGATAATAATATAATTTCATATATGTGTTTTCTGTACACACACGAACACAAGGCAATTAGGAGAACTAAGAGCAGAAAATTTTATATCACATGATACTCACTGCCAAAAAATGTGTTACAGATGGACGATACAAGACAGCTTTCCTTGCATTTGGAGGCATAGTAGGATCAGTTATATCTTGGTTATAGTTTATTCGACTAGGCCCTGGACCCCCATTCTGACTAACTTTGGAGTTATTTGACTGGTAAAATGAACCAGAAGGTTCCCACTCCAGGCACTGAAGCATCCTGAATGTGTCTAGGGTGAGCTCTGAAAACTTAACCTGATACGGATATAAACCAAAGGAAATTACCACGAAGAGTTACATATTCTATTTGAAAAAACTATGTGATAGATTCTCCAGTTGATAAGCAGAAAAAGAGGAAAGATGAACCTGAATACCTAACCTCATTATGATGGTAGCTACTCAGTATTGCATCTCGTAGTCTTAAGTTTCTCCTTGTTGCAACACGTGTCAGAGAATCTGGATGGGGATCCAATACAAAACTATACCTTAGAGGCCTGATATTCATAAAAGCTGTGTCAGCTTTCAAAAATCTAATTATTTCCTGAACCACCAGCTTCCATTCTTTAAAGTCAGTCTCCTGGAGAAAAGATTATTCCAAGGCCATACTGATCAGTCAATCTGCCTAAAAGCAAACAAATATTATTGGAAATTAAACATCCATCATCTAGGATAAGACCACCACCAAAATAGAATGAAGAGATGCAGAACCAATAACAGCAGCTTATAAGTCATGATCAAAGCATTTCAAATCTCACAACAAAATTTCCTCAAGATTTTAACAGATGTGCTTTTTTTTTTTTTTGGCTAGAATAGATGTGGTTCCAAGTAGGTCATAGTATATCATGAGTTATAGAGTTTAGATAATATGGCACTCGGTGCTTAAACAATTTTTATGAGTAAGAGATTATCACCTCAATGGAAAATTCGGTGACGTAAATCTTGATGTTCCAAGAAAATATATAAAACTTGATGTCCAATGGAAATACAATCGCAAATAAAAATTCTCTAAGTGGCTAGTAATTTCCTTCATATTTCTTAGTCTTGGCTTTCAATTTTAGGAAACGAATATTGTAACAAAAGAACATTTATAGAGTAAATAGTCCAGGATTCAAGACGAAGCAATGAAAAAATTACATTGAAAGCAAGAAAGATTGACAAAACTAAAAAAAACAACCTGAAATGCTCTCCGGCATTCATCAAGCAACATTTTGAGCTGATTAACCAATTGATGCACCATGTCTCGTCGGTTCAAAACCAAGCACACCATTAAAAATCTAGCAAAAAACCTCAGCTGTTTGTTTGCTAGATTAAGATCTTGAAACAGTCCATCCTTGAAATACTCACGGCTCAAAATCGCTTCATAGAATATATATGATTCTGACAAATAACCAAAATCACTTGTCCGCATGTATTGACCGTAATACAGCTGAGCAATTCGAGATGCAATTTCCCCAATCTCCCATCTCTTCAGTCCAGCTTCCACAAGCTTATGCCGATTTTCTTGTTGAAACTTCCATAATTGTGTATACACTTTGAATACTTTGTAAAAGTATGTATCAGACCTGAGACAGGACCAAAATGCAACAATTTATTGCCTCAGCAGAGTGACCCACTATAGTACTGCCTCAATGTATCGGTAACCAAAACTTATAGCAAATGCTATCTGATGTTAATCTAAGATTGCTTACACTAAATAACGCAAAAATTGCATATATTTCAAACTGAAGGAAATCTCATTGTCTATTGGTATTGATGAATTAAGAGAAGAGCTTGGAAAGAAAAAAGTAATGAGCACTGAACAGAGATTATCCATTGTTAATTTTAAAATCATGCTACTTAAAGTCCAGAATAAATGGAAAATTCTACTCATCTAGTGAAGAAGAGAAAGCTCAAATAATTACCACAGACCACTGAAAATCAAATTGATAAAACCAGAGATTATTCCTTTTCAATATATTAACTTAAATTAAACTTTATCAATCTCCATCCAAGTTAATACAGACATAGTTATAACTTCTTCACATTAGAACTAAATGAATCATTTTCATCCACACTTTTATTTATAAATAAGTTCCACGAGTTTTGATGGAAATTACATTTAATTGGAGCTCTCTGTCCCTTTTAACTAAAACTTTTGTAATTCATTACCCTAAATTTAGCAAGCATAAAAATCCATATGCATCTATTCAGTGACATATTTATATGTAAATTTTCATTCGAAAAGGAAATGAATTATTTGTGCGATTAAATTATTTCTCATTCTGATATACACTGCTTGAACACAGGTTCCTAATAGTACTTCCTAAATTTCACCACGTTTGCTAGTCCTGAATAAAATCTTATCTATAGTAAGTCTCAACCAAGGCACCTAAGAAAAAGAAGACAAAGAACTCCAAATCGGGAAAAAAAAAAATGAAGCAAACATCACGAATTTCCTTTTTTTTTCTTTTCTTGGCAGTCAAACATCAACTATAACAAATAAAAAGAACAAGAAGAGAAAGAAAACCTGTTGCGTTCATAATACGGCAACTCTCTGATCTTAGAGAACTTCTTATCGGCCTTCTCCACCAGAGACCAATACACTTCACTCACTGGAATATTAGTAGTGCTGCTGCTATTATTATTAGCATTCTCGCCTATTATCTGCTGCTGTGACATTTGATTGTTTACCTGATTCAGCTCTAAATCAAGGTGAAATTATTTTCATCAAATCAAACAATCATTACGACTTTATCCTTCTCAATCCATTTCTTAGGTCATGTTGAATGATCTGATCGTGTTAGGTAACTGTGATGACACTGCAAGTGGAGGAAAAAGAAGAGAGGAAAAAGAAGAGAAGGAAGAAGATAACTGGAAACGGGGCAGTTCCGGCGGAGTATGGGCTGAGGAGTGAGGAAGTGACCGGAAAGAGAGGTGACAGAATAAAATGAAACGGGAGTTTCGCGGATTATCCATTATGCCCTTTGTTTAACCGATACTGTTCAGGAAAGAAACAAAGGCAAAATCACCTAATATATAATTTCACCCCTCAATTTATTACTTTTTACGTTTAGCACCCTAAACTTTTGGATAAATCTATTATATACCTCAACTTGTCTATCTTATAACTCAATTCTCCCTTTTTTTTCTTTTCTTTTTTTTTAAACAAATGAAAAGTAAAACAGACTTCAAATAACTTGAAATAGAAAACAAATGAAAATGATTAGTATTGGAAATAATACTTCTAGTTAAAGTATGAGTTGTTACCTTCACTAATCTTCTATAAAGAGACACCACCAAATCAGAATGATTATCGATTAGCCTTTTATAATCTAGGATCAAACTCTCAAACTCAATTAAATCTTCTCTCTTGGAGTAGAAGGAATTCACAACTTCTTTGGTATGAATTTCTAACATAACACTAATATGAAACCTCGTACGATGCACAAGATGTGTTATAATTTTTTAGTTATTTTATTAGTATAAAAAATTTGTATGTAAATAGAATTCAATTCAATAGTTGTATACTATTTACAAACTAAATTAATGAAATATAAATAAATCTAATGATATAATTATTTTATTTTTTAAAATGCTTGAAAAAAAACGTTACTTTGAATAAGAATTTTCAACATCGTCTTACTCTTAATCTTATAGACTATCAAATGCAATTGACTATAATTGAAAATTGAGCATGAAAAGACATAAATCAACATTTAAATTAATTGTTTCTAACTTTTATATTATCATATTTAAAGTTAAACAAAACACAAAGGATATTCTATTAGTTAAATTTGATTGGTTTTCTGAAATTTGTTGGATTAAAAAATAATGGATGAATAAATAAAAAAATTATCTAATATTGCAATCCATTATAGACTCGCATTATATGCAGATTTGTTAATTAATAAATAATAAAATAATACATTTTAATTTCATTTTCAACATATAACTCTAATTTTTTTAACAAAAATAAAATGGTTTGAGAAAAAAATGAAGTACACAATACTGAGGGATTCGTCTGCTTACTGGTACGATCAACTTTTGCCAGTCTCCATAAGGTCTTTTAAATAGATGCCTGAGGAGTTTGTGGATCATTTCATTACTTACATCCTTGAAAGTAAGACGATGCAAAATCTCAACTACTTGGTGCAAGAACCCAGTGAATCCCTGAAAGAGTGGGTTGAGCATTTTCAAAGAGTAGCCATTTAGATTAAGCATTTAAATGTGGATGGGGGCAGTGCAAGTTATCGCAAACAATTGCCAAAGTAAAGATTTGTCCAAAAAGTTAACTACCTAAAGACCGAAGAACTTCCTAGATCTGATGCGAAGAGCCAAAGACTTCATCAAATGGGATAGTCATAAGTTGAACCCTTTTCTTAAAGAAAGATTGAGTTCGATTCATCAGCCAAAAGGGTCCAAAGGTGACAGGAGTATGGATGATCATAAACGATCCAAAGAACACATGGATCAAAATTATACTCCTTTGAATGCTCTTCGGAAGGAAATCCTTTATTGGATGGAAACTAATAGGCAACATATTCAATATCCCCCAAAGCTAAAGACTTCTGGTCGAAGACATAACGACATGTATTTTGAGTTTCACAAAAGTGGGGGTCATGATACAGAAAATTGTAGACAACTAGCAGCAGAGCTGAATAAAATGGCCGAGGTGGGTAAACTGGACAAATTCTTGAAGAATGCAATAAAGCCTAGAGATTCCAAAGGCAAGCAACATGGGCAAAGGGCTCCTAGGGGAGTCATCAATGTCATTGCCGGAGGACCAAAGGAAGATAGTTCAGCCAAACGGCGGAAAATTCATAAGGATCGGGAAAGAATATCCAAATCAAGATCTGAGCTTTCTTTCAACAACTTCACATAATAGGCACATAACGATCCTTTGGTTATTAAGATTTTGCTGGAGGAATATAAGGTTCGTCGGGTATTCATTGATACCAGAAGCTCCATCAATATTATCACTCTTAAGGCTTATGAAGCATTATGTCTCGATCAAGAAAGGCTCATTCCAACTCTGTCGTCATTGGTGGGGATATCAGGGCATTCGGTACCCCTCCTGTTGGGGTTTAGTGTCCTATAGACAATTGTTCTAGGATACAAACTTAATGTAAATGAATTGTTCTTTATATCATTTGTTTTAATGAGATATATGTTTTATAACTATATAAAGGCAATCCCTTTTAAGCACTAAATAAAGTCTAATAAAAGGAAATCCGTAAGTTTGTTTAAAGTGATTATAAAGTGTTCATACAAGCATGAAGTGAGACAAAACTTTATAATAAACTAATAAACTTAAAACCACCCCAAGTCAAGTGATATGTTTAGGATTGATATATCACTGTTGAGACTTGTATGTAACAATGTCTTCTGTCCGACAGAAAGCTGATCTCACAAGCTTCATATATATAGATATCTGGACAGTTACATAGATCCGATGAAACGTCGTTCATTAGGATTGGGGATCCGATTTGAGATAACAGGATGGGTAGATTCATCCTTGTCACCTGTTCATCTCATTGGTATTAATAGGTATAACTAATCCTCAGACTCAAAGGAATGTTAATTGGTCATCCTGAATTACTGAATGTGAGACTTTGATCCTGCTGTCCCACGATCCTTAATAGAGATGACTCTGGGGTGTGAACGGCAAAGGTTGGGTGTCACAGGAGGTAATGTCAGGGTAGTTATACATTGGATTGAGCATTTATCACTCCCGATTAATGGGAGATACATCCAAGGATCGCTTGTGGAAGACTCGACTCTAAATCCTTGCAAGGTGATAGCTTAAGAGTAAGAAATACAGATTTCACTTAACCTATCTATTTTGAGTTGACTCGGCCTATACAAGTAAAACGAACGTCTCGCTATATGTGACTTGACATCACCCATAGTCATAAGATTCAGTTCAAGGATGTAGTTGATAAAGGATCGAATTATACTGTAACTAATACGGAAGGGTTAACGACAGAATTAACCTGTCTTCTTAACGGACTCTGGGGGAATGATTACAGACTTGCCAATAACATACTCAGTACATCATTCCGTTATGCAAAGATTAAATATAATTCTTGAAGAAATTAATTTAATAGTTGCATACGGTCAGAAGTAGTAAGAACCTAATGGATCACACATAAGACTTGGAACCAAAAGAGAGATGGATGTCATTAATAGATGGAAGCCCAATTGAGCCCAGTAAGGCCCATTTAAATAGAGGGGGCCGAAATTTATATGTAATAAATAAGGAATTATTTTAATTCCATTAATCCTAATTTGATTAGGTTTGTGAATTAAATTAATTAAGAGATAATTAAGTTAGGAGTTTTAATTAGATTAATATACTCCTATTATTATCCAATTAGGTTATTTATTATTATCCTAGATATATTAGATATATAATGAGATAATAATTGGGAATTCTATTCCGAATTGAATTTCTATTAAGTAACCTATTCCTATCTAACTAGGGTTTAGATACAAGCGATTATATACCCTCTATACATGAATTTCGACTAAGCTCCCTAATTCCCCCTTTGTGATTTTCGAAATTACAAGTAAGAGAGAGAAAGAGAATTCGACTCCCCTAGTTCGTGGATAAGAATTCATACGGCTTCTATCGATCGATTAATTTCATCTATCTCCTTTTTCTTTGATCTTATGTTGGTTAATTAGAGGCAATCTATTTTGGTTGCATCTCATACGGTTGATTCTAACTTAACCTCACCGTGTTATACTTCGTGCTTGGGAACTCGGAGAAGAGTTGTGGGCGCTTCTTTAACAACGGTAGATTGTTCTTCAAAAGGTATTTCTTCTTATCCCTCTTTATATAAAATAACGATTAACGGATCCTATGGTTAAAAGGAAGTAGGCTAAAATTTTATATTTCCGCTGCTATACCTTAGCCTTATTTTTCTTCACCTCCTTGGTAGCACACAAATGGTTGTTTCTATTGGTGACGGTCCGGTCAAATGGCATTTTGAAGCTGAATTCTTGGTAATTGATTATGTGTTGCCTTATAATGTCATATTAGGGCGTCCTTCTGGCTGAATTTGCAGGTGCTCTATCTATACATCACTTGGCATGGCAGATTCTAACAAAGGAGGGCATGGAAGTAGCTCAAGCGAATCAAATTATCGCACAAGAAACTTATCTTACATCTTTAAATATGAAGCCTATGTAAGACCCTGTGGAAGAAGAAAGGGAGCGAAATGAGCTAGTTGGGGCGTTAGAGATTGTTTGGTTGGCCGAAGGCAAATCTGTCAAGATTGCTTCTGAGATCCCAAAGCAACCGAAATCTGATAGCATTTCGACCTTGAAGATAAATGTTCAGGCCTTCGCCTGGTCTCCCATGCACTCATTAAACATTTAGAAGGACGCTCCTCCTTTTAAGCAAAAGTTAAGAAATCATGGTGTGGAAAAGAAGAAAATTATTAAGGCCGAAGTGAAGAAATGATTAGATTATCATCACATCGACGAGGTCATTTATGCAAAGTGGATTGCCAATGTAGTCTTGGTAAAGAAGGCTAATGGTAAGTGACGTATACGTGTAGACTTTATTGATCTTAACAAGGCATGCCCTAAGGATTCCTATCCACTACCATGCATAGACATGCTTATCGACTTTACAGAGGGCTTCACCATCTACTCACTTATGGATGCAGCAGTTGGGTATCATCAAATCCCAATAAATCCTGAAGATCTCTTGAACACGTGTTTCCGAATAGACAAAGGTACGTATGGATATAATGTTATGCCTTTTAAGCTGAAAAATACGGGAGCAACTTGCCAACAACTGGTAAATAAAATCTTTGGGGATCTCATTGAAGATAAAGTTGAAATTTATGTTGATGATATGATTGTCAAGAGTAGATTTGTAGAAGAGCATAGCATACGACAGATTTGGCTACAATTTTTGCTACATTTCAGGAGCATAACCTCAAGTTGAATCCGCAGAAATCTACATTTGGAGTTTCTTCAGGAAAGTTTTTGGGTTTTATGATATCCCAAAGGGGTTGATAACACTGGAGAAACTTCTTGATCGGATCCCGTCCCTGTGAGGCGCCGTTGGGATCGGCCGGGGACACTCCGATGCCAAAGTCAGTAGAATATATGTAGAGTAAATCGTATTGACAAAGCTTAGTGAATGTAAAAGTAAGTGTACCTTGATAGCCTAGAAAGGTAGGCTATATATAGTTGAGGAATTCGTAACCCCTAGGTAACTAGAAAGCCTCCATTAATGCTCATTTAATGGCGGTTACAAGTTACTCTTAATTTGGCGGTTTGAGACTATTAATGATTCATTTAATAATCATTTATGGTCGAGACGGTGGCCAGCCGTTATCTAGGTAAATGGAGAGATTCGCCTAAGAGATCCGCCAGCGGATCTCTTAGAGCTGATCTAGGGTGATCCGCCAGACGACTTCCTTTGCTACGTGGCATATCTTAAGGTAATTATCTCTTTTGGTCCTCATGATAATATCCTAATGTTATCAGAAGCCCCCCCAAAATGCCTTTAAAGTCCTTTAGGGCTTTTGGACTTCTGCGCGCCGTCTTATGCTTCCGCATTTAATGTGCACTCTGTTCAACGTCCTTTGATGGCCGACACGTGTAATAGCACACTGCCCTAGAAACGTTCAAAAACCATCTTCATCTTTCGGAGTTTCTCTTTTTTTCTCATTTTCCATCTCCTCCCGTTTTCGAAGCCTTTCCTCAGAAACTTCAAAGATCCTACTCAGGCTTCTGCATTTCCATGTAAGTGCTTTTTATTTTACTCTGAATGTTTAGAAGTTCATCTTCATCCTCTGGGTCAACTTCCGAACTCTTTAATTCGACGTCTTCTCCTAAGATTGAAGTAGATTTTAGTTGGACCACATCCTCGTCGAAAAACTCCCAATCTTCCGTTGGCGAGATTAATTCTGGTTCAACTGAGTTCAATAACTCGGCGCGTAACCCTTACCAGACTCGTTCCACCGGAAATCCTTCTTTCTTTTCCGGTTTTACTCCGGCCGGTGCCCGTAACCGGTTTCTGGGTTTAATGGCTTCTTCTTCTGTTCCTGTTAGAAAAAAGAATCCTTGAGCGGAGTCTACTTCGTCTCGTATGAGTGCCGCGGATTTGGCGAGTCTATCGGATCGCTTTCCGTGGATCAAAAACTATGAAACCCAACTCCCAGCTTCTCATCAACGCCCCTCCAATCCGCCGATGGGCTTCTTTACTGTATTTTGTAGTCATATTGAGAGAGGGTATCGCCTTCCTCTTCCCCAGATGTTGGCGGATATCCTCTCGTATTTTGACATCACCGTCAGCCAGCTACACCCTAACGGCTGGCTTGACATGGCTTTAGATTGTTATCTTGCGTCAAATTTAGGCGTAGCGTATAATGGCCGAATCTTTAGAGCTTTTCACAAACCCTCCAAGAGGAAGTCGGAGTCTTATCTTACATTCGCCAAATTCGGTGTCTATTCGCCCTTTTACGACAAAATGTCCAACGTTCATAGCTGGGATGAGAGTTTCTTCTACGTGAAGATAAAGGAGGATGAACCGTTAGGTTTTCCTTCCGTCTGGAACTCTCGTCCGCTACATATGGCGGGTGACATGCGAATCCTAACACACAGTGATGAAGAGGTGGCGGATCTCATGAAGCGGATTAAGGCGGATGCATGGACGTATGCGGATGCCTTAGCCTTCATGATGAGTGACATTCCTCTGATCCGCCAAGTGGAGGATCAATTCATTTATTCAAAAATTACTCAGTTTGATCAAGGCACCTTGCATATTTCAAGAGCTTTAATTATTCTGATATCTTCTTTGGCAGGGGTGTATCTAAGGCAAATCGTGCTCTTGCAGAGACGCGCAGGATGTTTCAAGAAGAGGAAGCCCGCAAGAAGAGTCAGGCGGCTAACCCTCAACCTGATACGGGCAAACGCCCTATGGAGATGGCTGTCGATCCGCCGCTGAAGAAGAGGCGGCCCAATACTATTGGGAGTACCAAGATAATGGCGGACGCGATTAAATCCGCCAAACCTACTGAGAAAGTGGTTCAGGTAATTCGTCTCTTGATTTTGTTTCATGCTCATCTGATTTTAAAGCGGCGTATGGTTTTTCCTGTTTGCGCAGATGGCGAAGCCTGATATCGGTGGATATTGGTCCGCCAAGTTTGGGGTTCAAGGAACTTTTGAGAGTGAATCTCTCTTGAATGACCTGGACGAAGCTTTAGGACAGGTGGGAGAAGTACAAAAGGATTACGACCAAATCCCCGGATCGATCCACGTCCATAAGGGAAAGTCGGAGCTTCTTTCGGTGAGTATTAAAAGAATATGATGATTTGTTTCGTTCTTGGACTAAATCCTTTTGTTTTCCTCAGCTGTATGCCCGCTTGCGCACTTTGGAGAATGGAGTCCTTCAGAATGTGGCGGATAGGGCGACTATTGAAAAGTTAGAGAAAGAGATAGCGAATGCCAATTCCACTATTGCCACTGCCAATGCGAACCTAGCTTCCGCCACAGCTGCTTTAGTTCTCCGAGACGGGGAGATACAAAATCTGAAGGCAAAGATAGCTTCTGATGCTAAAAGCCATGAAGATGCTCTCGGGGAAGCGGAATACACGGCGGGCGAACAGGCATTCTTTTATGGAGAGATGCTTATGGCGTACTTCTCTTTAGCCCATCCTGAAATTGATTTCACAGATCCTGAGTTCGCTGTCCCCGAACCGGAAGATGTGGCAAGGTTCAAGAAGATGCCCGATGCCAAGGAGTACCTTCGCAACTATGTGCGAAAATGGATGAAGGGAACCTTGCCGAATGTCAAACCTTCTACCACAGTTGTGGTGGATGACCTCCAGGAGATGCCGTCCAAAGCTGATTCTGAACAAAAAGGGGATAAGGAAGTATCTCTTGAAGGCGGATCCATGACTGCGAAGAAGAAGGACCCTCAAGCGAGCGTCGGGGGCGAAGGAAGCACAAAAGAAGATGCTCCTATTATCATTTAGTTAGCAATTTTTGTAAAAACCTTTCAAGTATAATTCCAAACATTGCTATGTATAAACATTATTTTACTTTTACACTTGCGCAGGACAGTGTTTTCAATGTGAGTATGTTTAGGATTTTCGTTTGAAGTAGGTGGCCAGCCATACTTCATTGTATGAACCTTTGTGAAGGTTTGAAGCTGTTCTATTCCTTCTTTAGAGGAAGTAAAGCTGCCCAGGGGTTCAATTTGCTACCTATCTTTGAGGTGAAATGACCCGCCCGTAGGACTTGTGAATTCCTTTTTGAAAAGGATAAGAGAGTGTAAAGACCTTGCGTCCAATGATCGTTTTAACTCTTATTGGAGATTGGGATCCGCCCGGAGACGGATCCGCCCATAAGATTGATCCTCTTATGTGCTTTAGGATAGCGATATATTGTGAATGTGGAGAGCATTGGGTGCCTCCCCTTCTTTTTAAGACTGGAATATTGATATTGCAGCAGTAAACTATAAAAAGAACATGAATAATAAAACCAACGATATTTATTAATGGGATGAACACCTTATTACAGCGGACAGGTCTTTATAGATGAGCCTCATCAAAACCTTTAACAAGAAAAACCCCATGGGAAAAAGCTTGTTAAAGGAAAAAGAGTACTCAAGACCATACTTTATTTTCTAACAAAGTATTTGCGGAGATTTTGGAGATTCCACGTGCGTGGCAGCGTGTTGCCCTCCGTATCTTGTATTTTGAATGTGGCTGGTCCCACCTTCTCCACTATCTGGTATGGACCTATCCAATTGATCCCCAACTTGCCTTTGCCTTCTCGAGATTGGACTTTATCAGCCTTGCGAAGCACAAGATCTCCCATCTTTAGATCCACAATCTTGGCATTTTTATCATGATAGGATACAATCCGCTGTTTATATGCTGCCATGCGTACATAGGATTGATCCCTGCGATCCTCGACCTGATCCAGACGTTCCCTCAGTCGTTTATCGTTGTCTTCTTCACAATAAAAGGCCACTCGATCACTGGAGACTCATATTTCCACGGGGATTACGGCCTCCACTCCATGAGAAAGGGCGAACGGCGTTTCTCCCGTAGCGGTTCTTGGGGTTGTGCGATAAGCCCATAAAACACTTGTAAGTTGATCCGCCCATCTTTTGTCATGTTCTTTCAACCTCTTTTTTATCCCCTTTACAATCGTCCGATTGGTCACTTCGGTCATTCTATTGGACTGAGGATAATAAACGGAGGCGAATCTGTTCATGATGCCCAATCCCTCACAAGAAGCCTTGAATTTGCCACAGTTAAACTGTGTCCCGTTGTCAGTGATGATGGTGTGTGGAATGCCATATCTTCCCACGATGTTGTCTTTGACAAACTCTACTATCTGCTCTACTGTAATGGAGGAAACAGCCTCGGCTTCTACCCATTTGGTGAAATGGTCCACCGCTACTATTACATACTTCTTTTGCCGGCGAGTTGGAGGAAATGGTCCAACGATGTCTATTCCCCAAAGGGCGAACGGACGGCCTTCAATGATTGGCCTTTGAATGTGCTTGGTAGTGTGTGACTCATTTGCGTGAATCTGGCAACTGTGACAAGATTCTACCAAACTCTGGGCATCTAACTCGGCTGTGGGCCAGTAGAAACCTGCTATCCTTGATTTCTTCAAGATCGCGGTGGATGCCTCATGTGACCCGCAAGACCCCTCATGTAGCTCTTTGAGGATCTGTTGCCCTTCTTCTGGTAGAATGCATTTCATCCAAGGATGACTAAAAGACCTTCTATAAAGACCATTATTGATCAAGGAGAAGTAAGCCGATCTCCTGACAATCTTCCTCGCCTCTTCCTTGTCTTCAGGTAATGTTCCATTCAGTAGGTACTGGCGAATGACTGTCCTCCAATCATCCTCCATTGTTGTGAGTACGGACACTTCTTCAGCAGCAAATGCTGGAGCCATTTTTACTTCGAAGGGACAATCTGGATCCGCCTAGTTTACTTCACTAGAAGCCATTTTGGCCAATTGATCAGCCTCTGTATTGGATTCCCTTGGTATGTGAACCAATTCCCACTTAGTTTCTTTAGCTTCAAGGTTATCCAGAATCTTTTTGACTTCTGCTACATACTTGGCCAGAACCTCGTCCTTCACCTCGTAATTCTTGATTACTTGGTTGACCATTAGTTTAGAATCGCTGTAGATCACGATCTGCTCCGGGGTGATTTCTTGAAGTAGACGTAAGCCCAATATCAGAGCTTCGTACTCAGCAGCATTATTAGTAGCATGGAAATTTAACTTTGCTGCGTATCGCAGTCTTATGTAGTGGGGACCTTTGATCACAACTCCCACACCAGCTCCATCTACGGAGGAAGCTCCATCTGTATACATTGACCATTCTTCTAACGGAGGCTTGGGATGAGATATCCCCTCGTCAGTGAATTCATTCACGAAGTCCGCCAGGACCTGACTTTTTAAAGATGACCTGCTCTCGTATCTTACATCAAATTCACCCAAGCGAATCGCCCATTCCATCAACCTTCCCGAAGTGTTCGGCTTCTGCAATACCTTTCTCATCGGTATATGGGTTCGAACTATCACGGTATGCGCCTGAAAGTATGGCCTAAGGCGGATTGCCGTGGTCACGACAGCCAGTGCCATTTTGTCCAACTTCGAATATCTGGTTTCAGCATCTTTCAAAACTTTGCTCACGTAATAAATGGGGAATTGTTGGCCATCTTCTTCTCGCACCATGACTGTGCATACGGCTTTATCCGTAACTGACACATACATGTATAGATCCTCCCCCCTCATAGGTCGACTCATCATGGGTGGCTCTGTAAGGAACCGCTTGATTCCTTCGAATGCATTTTGGCAATCTTCATTCCACTCAAACGCCTTTTGTCCTTTGATAACTTCGAAAAAAGGCTGACATCTACGAGCTGAGCAAGAGATAAACCTGCCCAAGGCTATGATATGCCCATTGAGGTGTTGTACTTCTCTGATATTCCGAGGAGGTTGCATTTCTAGGACTGCTTTGACTTTGTCAGGATTTGGGCTAATTCCTCTTTCGCTAATCATGAATCCTAGAAATTTGCCATATGTTGCCCCGAAAGTACATTTCTCTGGATTTAACTTGATGTTGTGATGGCGAAGTATGTCCAGTACTTCCTTTACATCCTCTGCATGCTTTTCCGCAGTTGCGCTTTTAATGATCATATCATCTACATAGACAGAATAATTATCATTCTTACTGTTCGAGAATATCTTGTTCATCATCCTCTGATAGGTAGCACCTGCGTTCTTGAGCCCGAAGGGCATAACTTTAAAACAATAAGTAGCTTGATGTGTCACGAATGAGGTCTATGCATGGCAAAGGATAGTTATCCTTGGAGCAAGCTTTATTAAGATCTGTGAAGTCAATGCACATGCGGTAGGATCCGCCAGCTTTCTTGACTAGCATGACGTTCGCCAACCACTGAGTGTAAAGTACTTCCTCAATGGCATCCGCCTTCTGGAGCTTGGCAATTTCCTCCTCTATCACTTTTTGTCTTTCTGGACCATGATTCCTCCGCTTCTGGGCCACAGGAACTGCATCTTTATCAATGTTGAGTTTATGGGTGATTACGTCCGGACTGATTCCAGGTAGAATTTCATCCTTCCATGCGAAGACATCTTCGGCCTCACAGAGTACCTTGGAGATTGCATCTCTGATATTGCCCTGTAGTCCTTTAGCTATCCGTACCTGCTTTTCTTCTGCCATCAGGTACATTTCGGTTTCGCCTAAGGCCATTGTACACGCTCTTCTTCATCTTCCTCCTTAGATTGAGGGCGAATCATTAAGGAAGCCGAATATGTCTCTTGGGCTACTTTTTGACAACCTCTAACCATCACGCCCCCCTTGACCGTGGGGATGTAAAGCGTTAAATGGTGAATAGAGATAAGAGCTGCAGCTTCGGAGATGAAAGGACGCCCGAGGATAATATTGTAGGCTAATTGTCCGTCCAAGACCGAAAACTCCAAATCTCCTCTCCAAACTTGATCATCATCAGTAAGCTCGCAATTCAAAGTAACTTGGCCTTTCGTCTGGATGGTATGACCCGTCACTCCCAAAATGTCCACCACAGTTGGTTCTACCTGGACAGGATCAATCTTGAGTTTGGCGAATGCTCCTCGGGTAATGACATTACATGAACTTCCTGTATCGATCATTACCCTCTTCATCTCCCAACCCTCAACCATCATAGTGACGACCAATGCGTCCGCATGGGGTGGAATTTCAGGACCTGCATCTGAGAAAGGGCGGTTTAGTGATGTCCTATCAAGGGTGGTTGTCTTCGCCTTTTTCAACGTTGGCTGATAGCCAGGCCCACCTGCTATGACGTTGATGGTACCCTTTCCTTTCTTCTTTGGGTCCTCTTTGGATTTGTCATCTTTCTTTCCTTCTGTTTGGATGAACCGATCCAATTTTCCTCTCTCAATGAGCCGCTCAATTTCTCGAGCCAATTCCCAGCAAGCATCCGTATCATGACCATTCTTCCTGTGATACTTGCAATAATTTTTAGGATTCTTTCCTTTGTTGGTGTACTCCCCCCCTTTTGGCTCGGGATATGAAATGCTCCGTTTGTGCTGGCTGTTCTCGATCCACATAAGAACTTCACTTTTAGAAGCATTGAGAGGTGTGAAGGAGGTGACAAACGTTGATTTGTTCCTAGAATCCCTTCGTTTGTTTCGAGAAGAAGAATCTTGACGTTTGTCTCTATCCCGATCCCGAGGGCGGGACTCGCCTCTATCCTTCTTTGGCGATGATGGTGTACCTCGGTGAATATCATCAACCTCTATAAAGTCTTTACAGCGCTCCATCAACTCTGCCATGCTGGTGGGCTTTTTACGAATGAGGTCTTCTTGCAAACTTTTACAAGTAGTGTTTCTTACAAAGCACTCCACAGCTACGGAGATATCTACATCAACGATTTGTATACACAACTGGTTGAAAGTGTCCACATAATCTCGAAGTGGTTCATTCGCCTTCTGTTTTAGCTCAAAAAGCTTTCCAGATTTCACCACTGCAGGGATGCAGCCAGCAAATTTTGCACAAAATTCCCTGCTTAATTGATCGAAGCTATTTATAGAGCCTGGAGGTAGAGATTGGAACCATAAATTGGCTGGACCTCCCAAAGTGGTGACAAACATCTTGCAAAGTACAGGTTCGGTGGCTCGATTGAGTCTGGCCAAGATTCTATATTTTCGAACATGAGCCTCCGGATTGTCTTTGCCTGTGTAAATTGCAAGATTAGGGATTTTAAACGCCCTTTCAGTTTCCTCTGCTTCGATCCAGGCCGCAAAAGGCGAATCTCTATTAGCGAATGGATTATGCCTAGCATTTTCCTCATTCATTTGGAGCACTAGGGCCCTTACTCTATCATCAAAATTCTCCGGATCCGCCCTGGGATGATCTCTTCGTGGCGATCTGCTTGGAGAGGAAGAAGAACTTGATTCTGACGATGAATCCGATGGCGAATGTCTGCCTCGTCCGCCTCCCCTTCTTCCTCCGTCGCCTCCCCCTCCACTTCCTCTATTTGGAGGAATTGGACCGTTTCCTCCTTGCTGGCCTTCTGGCAGAGTGTGTCCAATAGTTCCCGAAGATGGATGGGGTGGTGGTCCACCTATATGAGACGTTTTTTCCGGTCTCTTGCTCCTTCTACGACCAGTAGATGGAGCAGATCTGCCACGGCGTGGAGATTTTGTTCGCCTTGGCGAAGGAGATCTTGCCTGCTTATCCTTGTTCTTTTTACGCTTTTTACGAATGGGCTCTTTAAATCCGCCATGGGACGAATTCGTCCGCGGGCGCCTGGGTACATTCGGCCCATCATGATTAAACCTTGGAACTTCTGATCCGCCAGGAGGGACCGTATTGTTCCCGTGGCTTCCTTCACCAGGAAACAACTCCCTGATAACTGGTCGCTCTCCACCCGGCGCTGTGGTAGTTACCGTAGAGTCAACGTTGTGAGCTTGAAGGAATGAAGAGCTACGAGCCCCAGGTCCCAGACCGAAGTTTAACGGAGGTAGAGATGAGACAACTGATGTAGGTACCGTACTACTATGAGGAGGAATAGTCATGAACGCCCGAAGGCGGTTTCCAATTTCAAGCCCATATCACGCCTCGATATCCTGAGCACACATATCAAGGAAGGATGCTGTGGGCATATTACCATCAATATTCATCGTAGGGGCGATTGTGCTTGTGCATCCAACACTAGATGGTGTAATTATTGGCGATTCGATCCCTGAGGAGGGATTTTGTATTTCATCATTCATGATGTTTCAATGTGAACGAAAAATCCTTTATTTGGTCAAGGATTCCACGTTCACCGCACCAATTGATAACACTGGAGAAACTTCTTGATCGGATCCCGTCCCTGTGAGGCGCCGTTGGGATCGGCCGGGGACACTCCGATGCCAAAGTCAGTAGAATATATAGAGAGTAAATCGTATTGACAAAGCTTAGTGAATGTAAAAGTAAGTGTACCTTGATAGCCTAGAAAGGTAGGCTATATATAGTTGAGGAATTCGTAACCCCTAGGTAACTAGGAAGCCTCCATTAATGCTCATTTAATGGCGGTTACAAGTTACTCTTAATTTGGCGGTTTGAGACTATTAATGATTCATTTAATAATCATTTATGGTCGAGACGGCGGCCAGCCGTTATCTAGGTAAATGGAGAGATTCGCCTAAGAGATCCGCCAGCGGATCTCTTAGAGCTGATCTAGGGTGATCCGCCAGACGGCTTCCTTTGCTACGTGGCATATCTTAAGGTAATTATCTCTTTTGGTCCTCATGATAATATCCTAATGTTATCAGGGGTATTAAAGCAAATCTTGATCAAATACAAGCTATTATCAACATGGAGCCTCTGAAGAAGTTTAATGATGTTCAAAAGCTGAATGGAAAGATTAATGCTTTAGGGCATTTCATTTCTTGTTCGGCCAAGTGTTGCATGCCCTTCTACAAGAGCCTTAAGGGAGTTAAGAACTTTGACTGGACAGAAGAATGACAAACGTCCTTTAAACAATTAAAAAGCTTTCTTGCTTCACCTCCACTACTTAGCAGGCCTTTGCCTAGTGAAACATTGTATCTATATATAAGTGTTGCAGAGGATTCAATTGGTATGGTATTAATTCAGGAGGAAAGCATGGAGAAATTTCATGTGTATTATGTCAATAGAGTCTTACAAGATGCAGAGATTAGATATTCAAAGCTCGAAACACTTGCTTTTGGAGTGGTCATCACCGTGCAAAAGTTAAAACATTATTTTCAAAGTCATTCCCTTATAGTAAGAACTGATTTTCCTTTTCAGAAGATCTTGCAAAGGTCCGAAACATCAAGAAGAATTGATGAGTAGGCCTTAAAGCTAACAGAATTTGACATATGATTTGAGCCTCGAAAAGCCTTTAAAGTGCATGCGCTGCCTAATTTCTTAATAGAAATTCCAAAGGAAGGAAGCCTTCTCCCGAAGCTTTCAGAAGTTTGGGAAATCTTTGTTGATGTCAACTCGAATAAAGATGGTGCATGTATTGGGATTTTTGTGCAAGGACCTCACGGGATAAAGCTTCGATATGCAGCTGCATTAGACTTTATTGTATCTAACAATGTTTCCGAATATGAAGCTTTGTTGTAGGGACTTCGGATTCTCAATATATTAAAGCCAGGCAGGGCTATTTTCAAAAGTGATTCCAAGCTTGCGGTATGTCAACTCACTGAAAATTATGAAGCTCGTACTGACACAATGAAACATTATTTGACCATGGTTAAATCATTGTTGCAAGAAGGGAAATCTGAAGGCCGAAGCCTGGAAATTCAACGAATCCATGGGGAAGGAAATAATGAGGCTAATCATCTAGCGAAGCTAGCTTCAAGCCCTGAATGGGTCTCGTCTGTGCTCCTATCGCATTGAAAGAATTCCCACAGCCAATATTAATCATGAAGAAATCTTAGTAATTGAGATGAAGAAATAATGGTTTTCCTATTTTTTCTTATCTTACCACATGTGTTCTTCTCGAATATAAAAATGAGCAAATAAAATCTTTAAGAAAGGCATGAAGATATTCGGTAATTGAAGCCTCTTATACAGAAGATCATTTGATAGACTATGGCTGAAATGTGTGGGATTTGAAGAAGGAAAGTTCATTCTGCAGGAGATTCATGAGGGTCTATGTGGAGCTCATAAGGGCAGAGATGCGTTGGCCAAAAAGGCGCAACTACAAGGTTTCTACTGGCCGAAAATGGCTAAAGAGGCAGCTGAGTTTGTACAAAAATGTTTAGTTTGCCAGCATTTTTCCCCTGTTGTTTAATAATGGGCAGCAGCTACAAGAGTAATCCAACCAGCTTGGCCATTTGTAACATGGGGAATTGATATTATGGGAGCTTTTCCAATGGCCAAGGGTCAGAAACAATTTCTGATTACAGTTGTTGATCATTTCTCCAAATGGGTAGAGGCCGAAGCAGTTCCAACTATCACTTCGTCCCAGATCATCTCTTTTGTTAACAAAATGATCTTATGCAGATTTGGGATTCCACATACGATTATCACTGACAATGGTAAACCGTTTGATTATAATGCATTTCGATAGTATTGTGAGAACCTACATATCAAGCTTCGATTTACTTCAGTTGCTCATCCACAAACTAACAAGATGACTGAAGTCACAAACCGAACGATTGTCCATGGTTTGAAAAAAGATTAGGAAAAGCCAAAGGCTCTTGGTTTGACCAACTTTAACATATCTTATAGGCATACAGAACAACCCCAAGAGCAGCTATAGGAGAAATACCTTTTTTCTTAATGTATGGAGTTGAAGCTTTCGTCCCTGTTGAAATTAGGGTACCCAGTCCTAGAGCAACCCATTACTCAATAGATGGGAACGTAGAAGGTATCTTTAGATGACTTAATCATCATCGATCTCTTCAATTATTAGAGCCTTGCTTAGTTGCCTACTAGAACTTGGCACAACTAAGAATATTTCTTTGTTAAGAGTTTTCTTCTCCGCTTTGGGCATCACCGAACATTATTCAGGTGAACCAAATTTTTCTTGCCCAATGAATTTGATTGGCCCAAAATTTCCTCTATAGAGTCTAGCATCCACAACATCCAAAGTTGTTACAAAGGGTTTCTCGTCTGCCCAAACCACCTCTACTTCATCTTCTTTCCAAAACAGAAGAAACTGATGTATAGACAATGACACACACCAATTTGAGTGTATCCAATCCCTGCCTAGCAAAACTTGATAATATACCAAGGAGTCAACTACAAAAAAGGCAGATAGATCAGAGTTGGTTCCCACTTTTACCTCCAAAGGCAAAATCCCTAAAGACTTGGTGATTTCTCCATTGAGAGCAGACACCATAACTTAGGTATCAATATGATCTTTTTTATTCTTTCCCAATGCTTTAACCATTTTCCATGGCATAATATTCACAGTAGAACCATTGTTTATTAATACCCGGGAAGTAGGTCTTCTATTGAGGTGGGCCTTAATATACAAAGGTTTAATGCGTTGAGTCATTTATGCAGATAAATAACTCTTTTAGGACCCTCTTCTGATGGTCCCTGAATGGTAATCCCATTGTTAACTTTGGGTTCATCCTTGGGGATAGGGTTGTAAATGAGACAAGCCGCTCATGAGCAGCTCGGTGGTCGGCTCGATAAAAGCTCGACTCGGCTCGGTTTGATTTGTAAACGAGTCGATCGTGAGCACGATTTACTGGCTCGGTTCATAAACGAGCCAAGCTTGAGCAGGCCAAAGCTCGGCGTGAAAGCTCGTGAGCAGGCTCGATTAGAACATTTATGAACAAATTTTAGTTTTGTAGAAAACTATATAGTTTTGTGTTAGTTCACAAATATCTATACTTAATATTATTTCATTTGCTATTAAATGAGTTCGTTTACAAACATAATAAATGAGTAATAGACGAACTATTTGTAAGCATCTTGTTTAGTTATTCACGAACTTTGCTTGTGAGCTTGTTTATATACACAATTAAAGAGTTATTTGCGAGCAAACTTCACAAATATAATTAACGATTTACTCATAAACAATTCATGGTTAGATAATTTTCTTAATGAACCAAGTCCAAAGAGGATTTTGGGCTCAAAATAAGCTTGAAGCTCGGCTCGAGCTTGTTGAGCAAGCCAAAAAGCTCTACTCGGGCTCACGTTCGTTAATTTTATAGCAAGCTCGGCTCGGGATCGAGCTCATTAATTTTATAACGAGACAATCTTAAGCAGGTCAAAGCTCGGCTCGACTCGGCTCGATTACAGCCCTACTAGGGATCTCCCAATTTTCAAACTCCACAGTCACTTCTTCTACTTTCAGGTCTTGTGAAGAATGATTTATTTCATTGCTTTTTCCCTAGAAATCTGCATGTAAGGTTAGAGATATTGTATTAATGGGAATTGCAATATCTCCAATCTTAATCTCCTTCGGCCCTGAAGCAGCTGGGTGATGAACTTTGGTCTTGCCTTTCCAAACTTTCGCTTTCTCATCAGCTTTATATATCTCTGCCAATCTCTTCTTTTGCAACCTTCGTTTTTGTGTCCAATTAACTGAGCAGGGAACTTCTTGTGTTTTACCACATTCCACTCATTTCTTGGTCTTGTCGAAGAAGGAACCACAAACCTAGGTTGATTTCTAGTAAACTTAGGTTGTGGTTTTTTCTCTTTTTGTTGGTGCTATTGATACTGTTTAGGAATTGCAACCTCTCATGGACACTGATTCGTTCTTTTTGGCTCCTATCTTTGGTTTTATCGTAGAGAAATCTTTGGTTCCTTTCGGATCATCCTTTGATTTTTGTTTGTGTTACTCCTCTGATTGTCCAATACATGTCTAAGATCAAAAGAAGTCATGTTAACAGAAGCCATATGTGGGAATAGATCTTTGTCTACAAGCATAACCTCTTTCTTTTCCACAAATTTCAAGATTCCCTTCTCAATTTGATCTTGAACAATGTTTTTAAAACCCCAATAAGACCCTGTAGAATGAGTCCAAGTATCATGGTATTTGGAATATGTCTTATCCTTCAACTCTTCTCTAGTAGGCATTCTGTAATTTTGTGGAAAAGTCATGAATTTTTCCTTCACCACGTCGAAGGTATATTGTACTGTGTTCTTCTTTATATCAACATCTTTGATATGCTTAAAATGAGATGGGGGCACAATTTTGCTTATTTACTTGATAGTTCTGCAACAGCAATTTCATGATTATTAACATCCTGAAAATATGATCCTATTGATGTTTTCTTCCTGTAATTGTATTCCCTTAAAAAATCTTCATACTCAAATACCTTAGCTGCCAGCTCATAGAAATCTCTAAATTCCATTCCATGGAACTTCTTTCAGAGTTCAATATCCAGACCCCACATAGCCATCTTGACAAACTCTTGCTCTGGGAGGAAGATTCTAAATCGGCTCATCAAACGCTTAAAATGTGCAATGTAAATATCTACCATTTCTCCATTCCTTTGTAACATCCGAGATAACTCAGCTACACAAACTTCTAGCTCAGCAGGTAGAACTGAGTATGAAATTGTCTTTCTATGTCCTACCAGGTAAAGACTGAATTACAAGGTAAAGATGAGAACCAAGTAAAAGCCAAGCCCATAAGCAAATTAGGAAACAACAGTAACTTGAAAAAAAATCAAAGTTAAAAAGGTTAGCTAGTTCCCCGCATTAAATTGTAAATCTTGCCACATGCTCCATAGTGGATTTCCTTTCTTCAACAGAAAAAGGCTAAAATCAGGAATTCGATAACCTCTTGGGTAAGGATTCTCTCGGTCGATATTTTCTGGATAAGGCTTATGAAACTCTGGCCTACCCACCTACCAAATTCTAGGACCATATAACTCCTGCACAATATCTCTCACCGATTCTATATTCATTATTGGATTCCCAATCTGGTTTGATGAATACTCATTGGTGGAATAAAAGAACCGCCACAAGGACTGCTTCCGCCTCTTCTAAACTTAGTCGTGCCTCCCGAGTCATGAATCAACTCTTCCTTATGAATGTAATTATGAGGAGTAGCCTGCATATTGGTGTGAGCTTGCAAATAGACAGTTGGTATGAAAGACTGTTTAGGCCTATTACCATTTGTGTTTTGGCTTGCAACATTGGTGACCTTTTGGCTATTATCCTCTCTTAGTGGCGGGATTTGATATTTTTCTCCAAACTGACCTCTTGCTTCTTCTAACAAAGCCACATCTTCCTTTCCTTTTGCTGGAGAAATGGTCATACTTGAATCGGCTCGGTCTTTCTTAGTTTCCACCAATGCTTCGATTTTTTGAGTTACTTGCAACAGAGTAACATCATATTTCCTGGACAAAGCATCCAAGACTCTAGACATTTTGTTCAAAGTTGTCGTTACTGTTAATGAATTCTGTGCGTCTGGAATTTGCAAAGAAATTACTTCTCTGTTTCAGGTTGAACGAACATAACCCAAATCATCATGTTCCTAAAAAGTACATTCTACTTCTTCAAGATTTTAAGTCGAATCAATCATTTACCATGTATTAACAAGCACAATATCTGCATCGATAGTTGTGGTTATTGAAATCTCTCTAGAGTTGAAATCCTCTAGAGTTGGTGGAGTTATAAGCATCTCGACCATTAATTACAAAATGAATGGATGAGATTTGATTGATCAATAAATGACTAATTAAATATTAGAATTTATCAATTAAATCTCATCCATTAATATTGTAATTAATGGTTGAGATTACAACTCCACCAACTCTAGAGGCTTTTCAACTCTAGAGGATCCCTACCCACCCAAGATTGTCATTGGTTCAAAATAAGACTTACATATTCATGTAACTTGACATTTAGAATAAATATAATCATTTTTGCTATAAAAAAACCAGTATAATCATTAAAACATTTTATAGAACTAGTAAGAAATATATATAGGATCTTCAAAAATATATATATATATATAAGTTGTGAACATTAAATTAAATTAAATGCAATAAATAGATAGATTGAATAAATTTTAAGAGAAGAGTGATGGAAAAAATAGTAAAATATTTATGGCTTGCCACATTATGATTACTTGCGTATCAACATGTTGAAATGTTGAGGGAGTTATGCTTTTATATACATATATTCCAATGTGTTAAAGTTAATTTATTATTCAGAAGCAATTATGAAGTTGTCTATTTATGTTGAGCTAAAATGGATATTAGCCATATGAATTCTGTTATTGGCGTAGATTAATGGTGGCATGCATGAGCTGTAATTTTCACCTAGTAAGTAGGTGACCAAACTCTATTTGGTGAATTGCCATCAGATCATATCTTGTTATAATCCTAGGATAGAGAATTTACTTAATTAAATAAAGTTATTTTATTTTTTAAATCAGTAATTATCCTCATTAACGTCTTTTTGTATGCAATTATCTCGATATTTGAACGTTGCTGCCGCCACCGTCTACGCTGATTGTCACCGGAGAAAAGCAAAAGGTAAAGCGTCACCTTCTACAATTTCGCCGCCGCCGCATTTACTTAAATAAATAAGTAAATTTTCTTTTTTTAATTAATTAATTATCTTCATTAATGCTTTTCTCTGTAATTATCTGGATATTGCATACTAAAGGTTGCTGCCGCCTACAATTGATTGTCGCTGGAGAAAAGGTAAAATACTCGCAATCTTAGTTGTTTGTCAATTTATCGAAGATTGATGATTATATTAAGGGTAAAGTTCAAATAAAATCCAAGTGGTTTCACTAATTTTCAGATAAAAGACTGTGATTTACTTTTTATCAAAACGAAGACTGAGGTTTTCAACTTTAGTAAAATAAGGACTTTTTCGATTGATACTATTAAAATCACCTTAACAACTTCAAAAATGACATATTTTAAGAACTACTAATATTCTAAGCAACTTTAATTCTTCAACTTTTTCATTTCGAGATTATTTAGATGATGTTTGGTAAAGAGAGAGAAAGTTAATGTTTAGAGAGAGAAAGTTCCAAAAAAGATGATTTTCTAAAATCGAAAATGTAGTTCCATAGAAAATATGACATTGAACAACTTTAATTCTTGAAAATTTTCATTTTCAGGTCGTTAAAGATAGTTTTAATAGCATTATTAAAAGTGTGAAACCTCAGTCATCGTTTTGACAAAAAGTAAACCACAATCCTTTATCTGAAAATTAGTGAAACTACAGGGGTTTTATTTGAACTTTCTCCTTATATTAATGCCAAATCTCTAAAGTGTGTTTATCAATTTATAATTAATTATTATTTATGGTAAAACTTTGAATTGCAACTGATATTATTTTATATTAAAACTCATAGATTCATACTTTTTTTTTGGTAGAAAAGGAAAAGAAAAACGAACAACAACAAACTACCCAGGAATTAGCCTAGGGAAGCTAACCCCAATCCTATCTTCTAAGAGAAGAGGAGAGATGAAACTAGGGAAAACAGGAAGGGTAGTAACGCCTAACGTCCCTTCATGGCCCGCCGCCGCCAAGCGATCAGCAACACGATTCTGCTCTCTAAAAATGTGTCTGAACTCTACGAACTCAAAGGAGGAGCAAAGCCTTTTAATAGCTTTGATGAGGTTGCGACTGTTAAGACCCATAGAATGATTCTCAGAAATCATTTTGATTGCTTCCAAATTATCAGACTCCACAGAGAGCCTCTTAAAACCGAGCCTTTTAGCAAGATTGATTCCAGTAAGAATAGCCCAGAGCTTCGCAGAAAAGGAAGAACCCAACCCTAAATTCTGGGAGAACCCAGAAAGCCAGGCGCCCTCTGCATCTCTAAGCACACCTCCAGCCGCAATCTTACTGTTACTGAGGCAGGAACCATCAGTATTCAGCTTCACAACCCCCTCTCTTGGCCTGCTCCATCCCACGAGATGGACATCACAACACTGAGAGGCTCTGGCAAGGGACTCTCCTTTGAAATTATCGATAATAGAGAAAAGTTTTTTCGAGAAAAAATCAGCTAAGTTTGTCATAAAAACAGTTTTATCTCCAAAAATCTCCTCGTTTCTCCATTTCCAAACTTGGTGACAAATAATAGGAAAGAAAATGTCACCATGCTCCATGTATGGAAGCAACTTTCCTCTAACACCATCAGAGAACCAATCGACCTCAGAATGTGCCATGAAGGAAGAGAAAATATGGCGTGGGAGAATTTTCCTCCAAACCTCTTTACTATTAGAGCAATCTCTAAGAGCATGACACAAAGTCTCAACATGGCCTCTGCATCTACTGCAAGCTCCAGAATCAGCCAAGTGCCTTCTGTGCCTATCCGAATTAGTAAGAAGCCTGTCCTTAACGCCCAGCCACAGGAAACTCCTAATACGGAAAGGAACTTTAAGGGTCCAAATCGACTTCCACACATCCGAGGGAGGATCAGATCTAAAGAGAGAGAAAGCTTCAAAGGCCGATTTGCAAGAATAAACTCCATTGTTAGTCAGCGCCCAGCAGTGCCTATCCAAGTCTTCCTCTTGATTACTCACCTTCACTCCCCGCATTCTAAGGAGAGTCTCAAGGCTAAAGAAAGTATCAAACTTTGACCAGATCCAGTCCCCTTCCGAGTCAACCACATCGGCAATCCTCCAGTTGCGTATATCACTAGGCGGGGGGGAAGAACACACCTCAATTAACGGTTTATCCCCAATCCAGTTATCAAACCAGAAACTAATGGACTTACCATTCCCCACCTCCAGGCCAACTCCCGAGCAGAACTCATCAAACACAGCACTAAGTCCTTTCCAGAGGAAGGAACAATTAGCAACTCTCTCTTTCGGGCCCCCGAAGATTTTGTCTTTCCGATACTTACCACAAAGGAGGCGAACCCAAAGAGAGGAGGGGTTTTGCCACATACGCCAAAGGAGTTTCATTAATAAAACTTTATTATTGTCCTTTGCTTTCCTAATACCCAGACCCCCGGAATCTTTAGGCTGGCAAACCTCACTCCAAGGCACAAGATGGATCTGCCTGCCCTCCGCAGCTTCCCCCCACAGGAACCTACGGTTAATCTTGTCAAGATCATTAAGCACAGGATCCGGAAGCTTACAAGCCTGCATGATGTGATTGGGGGCAGCACAATTAACAGATTGAATTAACATGAGGCGGCCAGCGAGAGACAGAGTCTTGGCTTTCCAAGTGGCACACTTCGAATTAGCTTTATCCAAAGTCTCTTTGAAGGAGCCTTTAGACACACGCTCACTGTGGAGGGGAACGCCCAGATACTTCCCAAGAGAATCAGTAAGAGGAATACCTGAGAGATCACTTAATCTCTTACAGACTCTCTGATTCATATTCTTAGAGCACATCATCCTAGATTTCTGGATATTAAGCTTCTGCCCAGAGGCCGAACAAAAACAATCCAGAATATCCATAATGACTCTCAACTGCTCCTCATTACCCTCAAGAAAGATAAGGACATCATCTGCAAAGAATAAGTGAGTCACCTGGGGACAAAAGCTGTTGATCGCCACAGGGTGGAAACTCCCATTATCAATCGCATCCTGAATCAGGTGAGAGAGCCTCTCCATAGCAATAACAAAAAGGAAAGGGCTCATAGGATCCCCCTGACGGATTCCTCTGCCCGGGGAAAATTCCTCCGACATATCCCCATTGACCATAACTTGAAACACATGAGAAGAAATACATACCTTAATTAAACTTCTCCAGCTGTCCGGGATTCTAGCTCTCTCAAGGCTCTCCATTAAGAAATCCCAATTAATTCGATCATATGCCTTCTCTAAATCTAGCTTCAGAGCCATAATGCCTTTCCTCCCCTTCCTAATCTTCATCGTGTGGACCATCTCTTGGGCGATCACCACATTATCCATCATTTGTCTACCAGGCACAAAGCTACCCTGATTCTGACAAATGATCGCAGGAAGAATGCCACGGATTCTATTAGCCACAATCTTTGTAACAGTTTTGTAAAGAACATTACAAAGACTGATAGGTCTCATATGCAAAAAGGAAGAAGGCTTATCAATCTTAGGAATCAGAACCAGGAGGGTTCTATTAACCAGCTCAATATCCTTCGAACCACTGAACACCCCCAAGACAAAATTATAGATGCCTTCCTTCACGACATCCCAATGCTTATGGTAAAAGCCCGTCGGAAGACCATCAATCCCAGGAGCTTTAGAAGCCCCAATGCTGAAGATAGCTTAGTCAATCTCTTTTCGGGAAATAGGTTGAAAGGCCTCCTGACTACAATCCTCACTGATTAAAGGAAATGTAGCAATAGAGTGAGCCCTCTCCAAAAAAACAGGTTCCTCTTTGAACAACTCTCTGTAGAAATCCAGGGCTAAGTTCCGAATAACCTCATCTTCATAAACCCAATCACCATTAGAATCCTTAATGGCCTCAATTCTATTTCTCTACCTTCTGATCAGGGTAGAGAGATGGAAGTATTTGGTATTACGATCCCCATCTCTAATCCAGGACTTTCGAGACTTCTGGAACCAAAGGAACTCCTCCTGCCTAAGCACAGCCTCCAGCTCCTTCTGAAGGGTTCTGAGGAGGCCCTCAAGGCTATGATCAAACCTCCCCTCCAACCTGCGTTGAATGCCCTCCATCCTCTTTAATAACTTGTTCTTCCTTCTGATAATATGCCCAAACACATTCCTATTCCACCCCTGCACCTTATTCCTGAACCCTTCAGCAGCTTGCAGTACATACGAATGAGGTCTCCAACTCTCATGAACGAACTCTTTAAACTTAGGATGGGACTCCTAAGCCAACTGATACCGGAACGGTCTCTTACCCCTAGGATGCTTACCTCTCAAAAGTCTAAACAAAATAGGACAATGATCCGAATGACGGAACGGGAGGTTCAACACAGAGCACTCGGGGAAGGAAGTTAGAGCTAAAACATTAGCGTAGACTTTGTCCAATCGAACAAAAGTATTATTACGCTTCCAAGTGAATTTATGACCAGAAGCCCCCAGATCGAAAAGCCCACATAAATCCATACTATTCTTGTGATGCAGACAGCGATTAACATAATGATTGGATCCCCCTCTCTGATCACTCATAAAGGCGATATCATTAAAGTCACCCGCCACAAACCAGGGCTCCGAAATGCTGACACTCATAGAATAGAGAACCTCCCAGAGCCGTTTTCGATTAGACAAGATAGGGTCAGCATACACAAGGGTAATAAAAAAGGGAGTATTGCCGGAAATACTCACTTTACAATGAATGAACTGCTTATCCATGCTAAGAATATCAAAATGAATCCGATCTGGCCTCCAAAAAAGCCAAATCCCCCCAGCCCGGCCAATTGCCTCCGATCTAACACAGTGCCAGTTCTTAAACTTCTTAACCACCTCATCTGCTTTCTCACCACTAATCTTAGTTTCCAAAAGAGCAAAACAAGATGGATTAAACTGCTTAATAAGATCATTAATATGGATACGGGTAGCCTTGCTAGCCGCACCCCTAACATTCCAAAATAACAAATCCATAGAAAGGAGGACAACTGACCACACCCCTACCCTAAGCCAGGTATTTACTAGGGGCTCCTGAGAGCCTTACCGAGGTACCCCCAGGCCCCCTCTTATCTGGAAACGCCAAAGTGTTAAGGCCACTTTTTTGTTTTCCTTTAAGCTTTTTCATATTAGTTTTGTTAACTCCCATAGATTTCCCAATCCCAGGATCAATACCAGGAACAGGAATACTAACCTCATTTGATTTCTTCATCCTTCTAGCTGCAAGGGTCAGGGTCCCCCCATGGGCTTCATCCTTAGAGACAAAAAGCGGGTTCACAGATTCAACCACCTTCTCGACTGGATCTACAGACTCCAATCCTGGAATACTCTGATCCATATGATTCTTATCTTGGTCCGACTCTTGAACTTCCTCAATCATCAGGGCCCCAAATCTGGACCCAGACAAGGCTACTGAAGAAACCCCAGCCTCCTTTCTAGCTTTGAGGACAGGCTTCTCCTTGACATTTGGAATAACGGTAGCTTTAGGAGAAAGGGACTTAGAATTTGTGTTGATATCAGGAGGACGATTGTGAACCACTGCAGGTTGATTCCTACGTCTAGCGGGCCTCTTTGCCACCATCCAGGGACCAAAGTTCCCTTCATACCCCTGGTTCCCTCCAGTAATCCGCACACTACTCTCAACCCTCTCTATAACAACCCTCTCCCTTTTAGGGCAACCCTCCTGAGAATGACCATACATGCCACAATCATAACAGATGTTATGTAAACCTTCATACTCAATAAAGAACACTTTATCCTGAACACAGAACTTTGAAAGTAAAGGTTTAGCCAGATCAACATCTATACATACTCTAGCAAACTTACCCCTAATGGCCCCAATTGTAGTTTTGTCCACATGGTGGACATTACCAACCAAACCTCCTATTTTACTCAGAAAGTTTTCACTGTAGTACTCAATGGGAAGGCCCGGGAATCTTACCCAAGTCAAGATCCTGTTAACTGAACAGTCGTGAGGATTAAAATTAGGAACCCAAGGCCTTAAGGCCAAAACATGATTGGAAATGATATATGGGCCTCCCTTGATAACCGAATTATAATCCTCAACCCTGGTAAATTTAATGACATAGTAGTCATTTTCCAGGTCAGTAATACTGACTTTACCTTTCCTTGCCCACTGCGCTTGTATTCTTTGGGAAAAATAGTTAAAACTAATTCGCTTACCCAGGACAGTAACAATCAAAGACACCTTCCACTTCTCTCTAAGCTCACGCTTCTCTGCAGCGGAAAGTCTAATGACCGGACAGAGAGGATCCTCCTGGCCATTATCTTCCTCATCAGAATCCGAGAACATATCATCAGAATCTCCCACCATTAAAACTTCCTCTAAAACTGGCTCATCCTCAGCCACCCCCATGACCGTGTCCTTCTAAGAGTTTTTACCAATCTCGCTCATCTGAACCCTAGGTCTGGGGGAGACCGTCTTCCCATGAGCTACTCCTACAACACCCACCCTTCCCGAATTATTAGAAACATCCAGACCTAAGGCAGCCTGCCTCCCCATCGTAGCCCCTGCCTGCCCCTCACTGCCCGGAGGAGAGGATCCCACGCAAGGCACTGCGCCGACAGCCCCAGCCCACTGCCCGACCGAGGAGCCGGCAGCGCCTGGGCAGTGCCCAGCACTATCGGCGCATAGCCTTACGCCAGGCACCCCCCGCCCCACTTCTCCCCCAAGATTGGGGGAGCCTTACCCCCGGCATCAGAAAACCCAGCCGCTCGTATCTCCCATTGATCCGCACCCAGCCGCGACAACCTTGCCGAATCTGTCGCATGTGGATCGTAAAGATCCGTCCCCAGCCGCACGGGCGGCGCCCGTGAGAACCCTGCCGACGCACCATCCATGCCCACGAGATCCCTACCGACGACCCTGGATTCCCCTGCCTCCACCCCGCCAAGCGCCCCGCCCCGATCTACACCAGGCGCACGCTCGCCGCCAACAAAACCTGCCTCACCCTTCTCGCCCCAAACCACCAGGCCGCCGCCCCCTTCCTTGCCGCAAATCCCCTCCAGATCTGACCCCCCCTCGCCGGCCACAGCCCCCCTCTCCCTAGATCTATCCCTAACACGCTTTACCATGAACCCTAGCCGAGAGAGAAAGAGAGAGAAAGAGAGAGAGAGAGGAGATAGATCTAAAAGAGAGAAAAAGATCTAAAAGAGAGAAGAAGATCTAAAAGAGAGAAATAGATCTGAGAGAGAGAAGATAGATCTAAAAGAGAGAAAAAAGATCTAAAAGAGAGAAATAGATCTGAGAGAGAGAAGATAGATCTCAAAATTCTCCATCTTCATAAAAATTCTTCACCATGACAACAGATCTGAGAGAGAGAAGACAAATCTGAAAAAGAGAAGATAGATCTAAAAGAGAGAGAAAGATCTAAAAGAGAAGAGATAGATCTCAAAACTCTCAATCTTCATAAAAAATTTTCACCATGACAACAGATCTGAGAGAGAGAAGACAGATCTGAAAAAGAGAAGATAGATCTAAAAGAGAGAGATCTCTATCTTTTAGATCTAAGAGAGAGATCTAAAATATAGATCTCAAAATTCTCCATCTTCATAAAAATTCTTCACCATGACAACAGGTCTGAGAGAGAGAAGACAGATCTGAAAAAGAGAAGATCATAAATTCATACTTTTAAGTATATAGTAGTATGTTAATTCTACTGATTTTTCAGTCACATAGATAGTTCAAATTTACCATGAAAAGGACAAAACATTTTTGCTTTCCAAGCTCAAAGAAATTGATGCAGTTAGCCGCAATTATATCAGAAGAAGAATTGACATTTTGGCTTTAGTTAGTTTATGAAAATTAGTACAGTGATGATTTTTAATCAATTTATTTTGTTTGTTTGCTTAATATCTTATCGTTGTTCAATTAAATTATTAATGCTAAAAGTTGATTTTAAAACTAGTTATTGGTTCGAGAGACTCTAATCCGCTTCAAGGACATGGAAATCATACCAGATAAATTGATGTTCATTCCAGAAAATACTGAAAAGATATATATTTGTGATGTTGAAGATGATATGAAACCAAAAGTGGATCAAAAATTCAATTCATTAGATGCGGTGTACAAGTTCTACAATGACTATGCACGTGAGGTTGGGTTTAGTGTCAGGAAAAGCCAGGGTACAAAGAAGAAAGGAATAATAACTTGGAAAAAATATGTATGTTTCAAACAAGGGGAGACTGGTGAAACATGGAGAAACAACAATGAAATTGAAGAAAGAGACCGCAAGAATATACGAACAGGGTGTAATGCAAAATTGACAGTAAGCTATGATGGAAGTTGTTATGTTGTCAAGACGTTCATAGAAGAACACAATCATCCGCCTACGACACCAAGCAGAGTTCACATATTACCATCACATTGTAAATTGTCAATAGCAAAAAAAAAAATCTTATACAAGATCTAAAAAAGGTGGACATTCCATTGTACCAACAATTTGCATTATTTGAAACACAAGCTGGTGGGCATGAAAATGTCGGTTGCATTGAAAGAGATTTGTGGAATGCTGTTCGAGATGATAGGGAAAAAGTTAAGGGACATGATGTAGACATTTTGTATGAGCACTTCAAAACTGAACAAGAGAAGGATCCTGATTTCTTTTTTGAATTCGACACTGATGAAGAGCAAAGGCTTGTTAGATGTTTCTGGATCGATTCAATTGCAAAAAAAGCATATTCAAATTTTGGTGATGTGGTTGTATTTACAACACCAATCGCTACAAGATGATTTTTGCTCCTTTTGTAGGCGTGAACCACTATGGGCAGACCATAGGTTTCGGATGTGAATTTTTGAGTGATGAACTTTTGATTCGTTTGTATGGTTGCTGAACACTTGGCTTGCGGCAGTGCCTAATGGACCCTCACGTGTTATTATTACCGACCAAGATCAAGCAATGGCAAAGGCAATTGCTCAAGTTTTTCCAAGTACATTTCATAGGTATTGTATATGGCATATTCTAAAGAAATTTCCCGAGAAAACTAATGTAGCATTTATGAAAAACTATTATGAGTTTTTTAAGACTTGCATATGGGATTCAGAGTGCGAAGAAGAATTTGATGGGAGATGGTTTAAAGAATTGGAACGAAGTGGACAAACAGATAATGAATGGTTGAGAAAAATGTACGAGTTGCGTGAAAAGTGGATTCCTCCATATGTCAATAAGTATTTTTTAGCAGGGATGTCGAGCAGCCAAAGGGTTGAATCTGAACATGCATTCTTTAAGCGTTACTGCAGTAAAGAAAACAACTTGATGGATTTTGTCACCCATTTTAATAGGGCACTTGCTCATCAAAGGCATCAAGAATTGATTCAAGACCATAAAGATTTGAATGAGACACCTGTTTTAAAGCTGGGGATGCCAATGGAGATCCAAATGGCTCACTTGTATACAAAGAAGTATTTTCAGTATTTTCAAGTTCAACTTCATGATGGGAATGGCTATTTTGTTGATGTTCTTTCGGAGGATGATGCTTGTGGTGTTTACACGGCGAAAATATTATATGCTAACAACCTTAGAACGAGAATGTTCACACACAATAAAGTGTCAAACATAGTGACATGCAGTTGTAGAATGTTTGAGTTTGAAGGCATGCCTTGCAGACATATTTTGGCTTATTTACGAGTGAAACAGATTATGGAGTTGCCAAAAGATTATATTTTGAGAAGATGAACAAGGTTTTCAAGAGTTCATAAGGAAACATGTCAAGGTCAAGATGGTGGAGATAGTTCATTAATAATAAGACACAATAATATGTTTAAAATTGCTTCCACCTTAATTGATGAGGCTGCTATTTCAATTGAAGGGACTGAGTTTGTAAAAAAATCACTTGATGGGCTATTGGAGCAAGTTAAGGAATTACATATTTCTATTGGGGGGTCTTCTAGAGATGGTTTCATAGCTGGAACTTCGCAAGAAAATCGTTATCTGGATTCATTTCAAGTCAAGACTAAAGGCAGTGGAAAACGTCTAATATCATGGAGAGATAGAAAGGGAAAAATTAGACATTGCTCTATATGTCAAAGTACTAAACATACTAAAAGAACATGCACACCAATTAGGTATATATATATATATATATATATATATATATATATATATGGAGGAGTTTTCAATGGTGAGTCTCCACCCATGGTGAGTCAATAGGTGACCTGCTATAGTAGGTTACCAAGTTACCTAAATACATATTTCTCTCTCCATGATAAATACCATTACGTTTTTTAATAAAGGCTATTACGTTTTTTTTAAAAAGGTTTCTCTCACCACATTAAATTCTTCTTCTTCACCATCGTTATACCCCCGGTGTCTGGTTCTATAATAATTTTTGTATTAATCTTACTCATGGATACTAAATCCATATCTTTCTTTACGGTCTTTTTATGTTAATTTTTCTGATTGATTCGAGATCCATATCGTTATAATAAATACATATCATTCTTGTTAATTTTTTTCTGGCTGATTCCAAATATATATCGTTAACACATCTGATTCGAAATATAATACATGGAAGGTATTTCGATTTCCTTTGATTCATAATCGATTTTGGTTTCTGATTACGACCACCATTTTTATTAGTAACTTCATTCAAGTTCATGAAGTTGAAGATAAGCTTATGGATTTAAGTTGATTTATATAATTATGTATTCGGTTAATTTCTGATTTGGGATATACAATTAGAATTGGAAATTTGGGATTGGAGTATGATCAAGAAGATGTCTACATGGAAGTGATAAAACTATGGGTATATAAAGGTGTTGATGCTTCAATTATGAAAACTGCAACAATTTGTAACGAGGAATATGATCAAGAAGACGTATACATATTTTGCAGAAATTTGAAACATAAGTATGAAGAAGATGTCTTCTTATGCCTTATATATCAGAATCGTATAACTATCAATAAAATCTATATACTATTTTAACGATGTAATCTCTTTATGTAATATGTCTCACTCAATTGTTCACAATTCTTTCTGATTTGAGTATGAGTTGCAAATTGTTTAATTAAATGAAAGATATCATTTTTTTTTGTATTGTTTTTTTAAGTTACTAAAAAAATAACAACCATGAGATATAACATTGCTAAATTATGTTGTAGCTAATATTAAATGAGCAATGAAAAGGTACAACAAGTAAAGATTGACATTCGATGAACTAATCAATATTGCTATCAGAGTTCTCTTCCAAATCGTCATCCTTAAATTTATGACAATTCCTTGAATCATGACCAGTCCGACCACACGTTTTACAATGGTTAGGAGTATTTCTTTTTCTTTTGGTCTGGCCTTTGTTTTGGGGTTTTGATGAAGAAGCAACCTGCTTTGATTTCAGCGTCGTAGCCACGGTAGGTCGACCCCTTGGTTTGCTAACAGTGGAGTCCAAAACAGGATCATGAAACGTTCCTTCAGCATTTTGACGATGTTGGATCTCGTCCTCTGCGGGGTATTTGGACAATTCCACATTCAATGCAGATACAACTTGCATAGCCCTTTGAAAAGATTTGTCTGATTTTGAAGCAAGGTATGAAGTTATACCACAATTCTTTGAAAGTGATCCGTACCTCAAATTTCTAGCTGATTCTGGATGAGGGTACTTTCTTTCCTCATGGTTGGTTAAATAATCAAAATGTTTAGCATCTTTCAGCCAACGACGATTGACCAAACAATCAGGAAAATTCAGTATCTCCAAACTCTTCATAGATGCAAAAATATGTCTGCATGGAATTCCTTTCGTCTCAAATGAATAGCAATCGCATTGAATTGTTGCTCGATCATCGGAAATCGTAACCGTGCGCTTTGCCACTTTACCCCCGAATGGTTTTACATTACAAACAGCTTGATTCTCCTCACGGTCTATGATGGTAACATATTTTTCCGAGCGTTGCATCTCCCGCTTTATCATTTTATAAATTTCCCTGGTGAAAATTGAAGAAACATCATCCTCCACACTTGGCATCGAAGTTTGGTTGGGCAATGTTTCGGTCATATTGGTTCTATAGTGCTCTTCCATCTCGTTGAAGTGTAACATTGACAGAGAAAACTCAAAGTGTTTGAAAAACTTCCACAATGATACTTTGTTTTCCAAGTCTTTTTTCAACAAAGAATTCATTGACTCGCATCGGCCCGTAGCTTTTGCACCGCCAAAATAATGACCACGAAGAAAAGTGTCTGCCCACTGCTTTCTAGTTGCATAATGTGCTTCTATCCATGCATTGGCTTCCAAATTGTATTCTTTTACCATCCCATTCCATTTAATCTCACATTCGGCCTCTTCGTAGTATCTAGTGTGTTACAAAAAAATATAAACCGCGTTATCAGTATTGAAACCAGTAATGAAATTAGTATCAAAGGGATCGTAAACTTAAAACCATAAATATAATTTTTTACCTGAAAATAAACTTTCTAAAATCTGTATTGAAACCTGAGGCTTTAATATGTGCAACTGCATTTTTCAATATGTGCCACGAGCAAATACGACGTGGAATTCCCGGCATTATAGCTTCTAGTGCTTTACTCATTGATCTGCAACCGTCCGTTAGTACTGTTTTCGGCATCTTGCCATCCATACACCCTAAAAATGTTTCCAATAGCCAAACATAATTTTCTGCTGTCTCATCTTGGAGGAGTGCAGATCCAAACACACATGTCTTATCATGATTGTTTGATCCAAGTAGAATAACCAATGGTTTTCCGTACCTGTAAGGAGTATTATGAATCAGATACAAAGAAGAGATCCAATAGTAAAAACTTATTAGATTTTATTGTAACTAAGAAGGGGTTTATGAAAACATACCTGTTAGTCTTGTAAGTAGCATCAAAAGACAAACAATCGCCAAACAATTTGTAATCAATTTGGCAACTCCCGTCAGACCAGAATAAATTTCTTAGTCGTCTATCCTCATCTACCTCATACTTGTAGAAAAACTTATCATCTGCTCCTTTTTTCGATTCAAGTAAACACATCGCTCTATTTGTGTCGGTATCATCCAAATTTGAATTATCTTTTGCAATTGCCCTGTACAGGTCTTTTTTCAGGAATCCTAAATCTTTCCAATTACCATTTACTTCTACAAAGTAATTGTAACATTGAAATGTATTAATTCCAGCTCTCTTCATTGAAAATGCTTGCTCCATAGTAGGATCATCTATTTTTCTGTGAGACCTCAGAAATATTTTTTCGCTCGATACTGCTAGTTTGTGTGTATGGCTGGTATTGAAGCATTTAACTATCCAATTTTTATTTACCTTATCGATATTAATTCTGAATTCCACTGCACACATCAATCTTGTTACAGGACGTACTTCCCGAATCCTATTTTCTGTATTACAATATTTTGGTTCTCGTTTACCTTCGCACGAGCAAACCCAACTTCTAACAACTATATCATTGTTTTTGTCTTTCCTTTTTAACTTTTTCCTAACACTAAACCCCACCAGCTTTGCATATAACATATAAAAAGACTCAGCTTGTTCAACACTTACAAGTTTCTTGTTATCGAAGTCCGATAACTGTATATCCATTTGATCTTTGTTGATTTCCAGAAAATCGAGCAGGCTATTCCACTCTTCAATATCTGGTTCGATCCATTTTTCGTCCGCCCCTGTTTCTACAACCAACTCATCTTCGTTGACATCGGTCGTCTCTTCCTCATGTCTTCCATCATTACTATTTTGGACATTGCGGTCTTCACAATCAGCATGCTGTTTTGAGCTCTCCATATCCTTTCAACAATTGTCTTTGAAATGAAATTTGTTGATAAAATGTTTACAGTAATCCAATTTACCGTTTGTGTTTATTTTAAATTCAAATTTTCGCGAGCCCCAACATTATTAATCGACAGTTGTGTCGACATTAATTACATATTGTAACCCCCCCAAAACACCTCTAATATTAGTATATGTAGAATGATTTCAATAATTTGAATTGGATGGGTTGGTTTGAGTTGTTTCAATTACAAAAGATAGGTTGGGGTTTCGAACCCCCTGAATCTCATTTTATTTTTTGAGTCATTATATATTTGAACGTATATTTTTAAAAAGAATATGAAATATTAAATTGTGCTTTTATATAAAGACGACTTTTTAGAACGGTTTCTCTAATTTGCCTCCTATTTATGCAAATAAACTAAATTAAGACATACAAAATGATGTGGGTAAATTATTAATGTTATTAGTCTCACTAATATTTCATTAACATATTAAAAAGAACGGAGCGAGTCGTTACAATGTTTATGTTAAATATTTTTTATTTTCAAATAAGTGTATTTATTTTAACATAATTGAATTATTTAAGTAGTGGGGAAATAAGACTTGGCAATTTGTGATGCATTAAGAATAAATAGTAAAAAAAAACATATATCAAAACGATTCCAATTATACATACTACCAATTAATTCGCACGTTGTAATTCATGCACAATAGCTTACAAAAAAACACAATAACAATTGTAATTTAAATAAACGATTGTGCTTTTTCTAATAGTTCGGTTTTCCTCTTATTATAGTCCGACTTCGCAATCCACCAAGCTATTCGACATCTTTCTTTATTGGAGTTGAACTACAAAACAAACGGAAGAAAAATAGAATTAATAAAGTGTAGTGTATTTAAAAAAAAAGAATTCTCAATGACTATTATAAATATTACCTGAAAAGTACTTGAATCAACCTGACAATGCTTGATCATAAATAAAATCACAAAAACTCCACAGTCAAAATTATTTGGTTGTCTAGGAACATTTCTTCCACGGACAATTGCAAAGCTAGCGAAGTTGTAATTTGCGGGTTTGCTTTTTAGTTGTTCCTTGAAGCCCATGTCTAACGCGCGTGACTACATTTATTAATATACATTATTTCATAAGAAGATAATAATTATTTTTTGAACTGAAGTAGTATTAAAAATCAAATAAAACTTAATATTCCAACAATCAATGTCTTATGATATATTGGTGTGTCGGGATGAGAAAACGAGTCCCAAACTTCTACTACTCCCTTGTCAATCATAATCCGGGATAGAATGAAGTGATTTTTATGTAAAATAGGGATATAAATCTGATAGACGTCTTCTACATTAGAATTTATATAAGAATTATATACAAAATTTGAACTTATATCTATGTAGTTGCTTACTTCATTGCACTCGTCAAGTAGACCCATGTAGCGCTCGAAATATCTCATACGTTCCCAAGATTTGGACAATGGTAGATTATGTTGAGGCAAATGCTCTTTCTGTGTTTGGAGAAATATAAAAGGTTGGTACCAACAATGACATGTATGTGTATCACAACAAAAATAATAATAATAAAAGCCTACCGTAATTCTTGCTGGTAGATACCAGTTTATTTTACCACCATTTTTTGAGGTTGACCTTGCATGTTCTGTCAATATTGATGACACCATTGTAACAACCTGTTAATATGTAAAAAGATCAGCATCATATCTTGTATGCAATATTTTAGATATTTATTTACAAATAATACCTCAACTTCCAACTCTTCATTTGGTCCGAGAAAACGAAAATCAAACCGACTTAGTGAACAAATATCGGTTTGAGCTATAATTTCGCTGTATTAGATGAAATTAAACCTTTTTTAGAAAACCATAACAACTTCAATGATTAATGTAAAAAGAAATTGCAAAAAGAGTTTTAAAATTATACTTGGAACTTGCATTTGAGAAGATGTATTCCAATAAAGGTATTTCTTTAGGAGATGTTTTGTGTTTTAAATTAAAATTTGAAAATGTCACAACTCTAGGAACTTCTGTCTGAAGTTTGTTGTTTACAGCTTCATTAGTAACTCCATCTATTTGAGAATCACATCTTTTACGGTTAACTGTTGCTTTGATTCGCCTACTCAAAGGTGACACCCTCCTTTCAACTGAACTTTGCCATTTCTTGTCATTAGCCATTTTCGAATTCTTACAAATAGGTATGTATGGATTATGTGGATGAATAGGTATGTATCTATATGTTTTGGTATTGTATATGGTTTGATTCCTTGTTATTTTAAAAATAAGAAAGTTTTAATTGCTAAAGTATTGATTGAATAAAAAATGCACAACTTCCTATATATGAGTTATTTACAGCCTTTTTTTTAATGTGACTCTTCGTTTTTCTTGGTTACATTTAGGCAAAAAATCGAATAGTATTTGAAAGTTGGTGGTTAATTTTACAATTATGATAAATGGAGTACATCTTTATAAATTTTCACATTTACCAATAAGAAGGCGTCTTCGAATTTATATTTATGGCACCACATAAAAAAAAACTGCACTCATAAAAGTATGTTCGGTCAAATTAAAAGATAATATTAGGAAAAAAAAGATTTGATAAACAAGCGACTCGAACATGTGATCTGACGCTTAGAATTAGTATGTATTAACAGCTGAACTGGGAACAATTATTGTCTAGGTTGCATTTAAGAAGTATAACATAAGATACACGAGTACATCTAAAACAGAATTACAACAAAATAATGGAATTAAGTTTAAGATAATATAGTTAGGGTGTGGAATTCAAAGTATTAATTAAGTAATAATCATGTGCAATTAATGTCTTATTGCCTTCTATATAAAAAAAATGTTTTATAACGTATCATAACGTGAATAATTAAGTAATAATCACTAGCTCCATGCAAAAGTCCATAGGGTTTCTCAGCTCGTTAGTCGAACGATTGTATTTTATATTCATCCAATAATATTGTTTTTTTTTTAATTTTGAGGTTATGAAACCTTATCGTAACCTAACACCGTCGGACTTAACGTATCTTTGTGTGACTAATGAAGTAAAATTAAATCGATCTCCATGCAAAAGTCCCTAGGGTTTCTCAGCTCGTTATCCGAACGATTGTGATCAATCATTTATCTAATAATATTTTTTTAAAAATATTGAGGTCATAAAAGCTTATCGTAAACTAATGCCACCGGACGTAACGTATATTGGTGTGACTAATTATATTAATTCAAACAATCTCCATACAAAGGTCCCTAGGGTTTCTCAGCTCGTTATCCGAACGATTGTGATCAATCATTTATCTAATAATATTTTTTAAAAAATTTTGAGGTCATAAAAGCTTATCGTAACCTAATGCCACCGGACGTAACGTATATTGGTGTGACTAATTAAGTAATAATCACAATCTCCATACAAAAGTCCCTAGGGTTTATCAGCTTGCTATTCGAACGATTGTGTTCTATATTTATTTTATCGATCATTTATCTAATAATATATTTTTTAAAAATTTTGATTTGAGGTCATTAAATCTTGTTGCAACCTAACGCCGTCGGACTTAACGTATCATAATGTGACTAATTACTTTATAATCATGATCTCGATATATAAGTCCATAGGGTTTCTCAGCTCGTTATTTGGATGATTATGTTCTATAATTATTTAATAATTATTTTGTTTAATAATACTTTATTTATTTTAACTAGTATGGAAGCCCGTGCAATACACGGGATGTAGAATAACTTTTAAGATAGCTTGTTAATATTAAAACCGTTAAATAAAAATATTATTGAATTCAATTGGTATTCTATTTGTAAACTATATTGAATAAATAAAATTTAATTTAACAAAGGAACTAATTATGCTGAAATGAAAATCTTTATTACATACTCAAATAAATTAAATAAATTTCAAAATTGAAATCGAGAACATAAGAATATTATTTTTACACACATCTTTAGGGAAGGAAATCGCGTTGTTGATGCTTTGGCAAAATTTGGAGTCTCTTCCTCGGTGATCAATTGGTGGCCTTCAGCTCCTGCTTTTTGTCACAGGTTTATCAATGATGACATCTGTAATTTTTTCCATTTGCGTTTTTCTTGACCTTTCCTAAACTTTTCTCCTTCCCCCTTCTTCTTGTTTGTTCTCCTTCTTCTTCTCTTGTTCAAACTCTCATCTTTTCTTTTTTAATATATTGCGGGTTTGACAGTTCTTGGGTCATGGGTGCTTTCCCGCTCAAGGTCTGTCTCGTCCCAATTTCTATAAAAAAAAGAATAGAATTCAATACTTGTATACATACATTCATATAGTGTACCTATCATATAGCTAAATGTATATCTATCATTTTGAAAAGAAATTCATATAGCTAAATGTTAATTCTTTCTTAAAAGTTATGCAATATGTAAAGAGACCCTTCAACAAAAATAATGAAATCAACTATAAAAATAAAATTACATGATTAAAGAAAAAAACTAAACTGAACTATTAACATACTAATTTTTTTAAGAGTAGAAACGTAATATTGGCCATGTTTCTATTTAATATTTTTGAATGGCCATCATAAACTTATAATTGGCCATGTACAAAATTTAGTGTCATATCCATAAATTTTTTTTAAGTCCTATAATATTTGACTAAAAATGAAAATAAAAGAATAAAATGAATATATCAGTAACATACTTCACTGGTTTAGAAATCATGTTCATAATAACCATACTATTAAACAATATATCAAACATGTAATAGAAAATAATAAAGGACTGAACTATAAACACACATTATTCTTTCTTCGGAATCCCATTTTCAATGTTCCGTGAGGTGAGACGTTCTCGCATATGGTTACTCTCTTTCAATTTATATACTTTTTAAGATGCTGGTGAGGCTATTCATATGTTTCATTTGCAACCATTTGTCTTTTTCTCTTCAGTTCAACAATTGGATTCTGCTGTCTAGACAGATGAAAAACCCGTGGAAATTGATATGAAGAAAATTAAAGAAAAACTTAAAATCCAATAATATTAGATTAAAAATATATTACCTGTATATCATGTGAAAAGAATCAACATCATGATTCATGTATCTTTTTTTGCTACTATTAACACAAAAAACAACCCACAAATTATTAGGAATTTTAATACTTTAACACCACAATGGATCAACGAAATCATATGGCCTCACTACTACCATAATGATTCAAGAATAAATTGCAATTCCATGTTGCATCATATGAATCAAAAGCAATAGAATTAAGGAAACCTTGAACTCTATAACCTTCCATAGGCTTTAGAAGGAGCAACATGGTTATATTTCGTCATTGATGGATTGTAAATATGATCAAATTATACATAATTTTCAAATGGTACAATATTAGACCAATATGCAGAAAAGTAAATAGAGAACAAAAATGGATCAAGTCAATTACCTTTCTTGTTTGCAAAAAGCTTCTTGACAATCATTAGTTTGCTCTTTTGTGAAAGTTGTCATTGCAACTAAAATTCATCTCACCACACAATATAGGGAAATGCTCACTGTAAATAAGGTTTCTTCACGAGTCTATAAATGACAGAGAAAAAGATGGAAAATTATACATGTCTAACTCATCAAATCTTTCAATCTAGTAGTCACTAAATACCTCTCATTGTAAAAATCAATTTAGTATAAACTATAGATTTATGAAGCTCAAGAGAATACGCAAAAATTGAGAAGAGGAATAGTAGAAAACATGGAAGAAGATGTACAAACAACCCTGCTAACAATTTTTGAGAGGTAAACGAAAAAAAGATTTGCAGTTCAGATGAGCAAGCCCTCAATCATATGGGCTAATCTCCTATGAATGAGAGAGTTAAAAGTGTTGCAATATAAGTATCCTTTCTGTTGCTAATATATTTACATGAACACACTCCAAGTAGTTGTCACACCTCCAATATTAACATATGTGCCAGGAAGTACTACAACTCCTTTCTTAGACAGAATATGCAATATCAACTCTTAGAAATAAGAGCCATGTTTTATTTCCATCATTTTTTTATGAAACTGCAAAAGCAAAAGATTAATGTTATCTCATCTGCTTCAGGATAAGTATGATGATTTGTTTGCTGCCCTTATGGTGCATTTTGCCCTCACATGATGCAACATTTTCCCTTAGGAGGACAACATAGAAATTGGGGGCAACCATAGTTCAATTGATCAATTGAAGATAATGCTTTTAGATTCTTTTAAAAATATCTTTAAGAAAACACATGCCTAGTCAAGTAGTCATCTACTTGTTAATCAATATACATGTATTTTCTCAATGATGTTTTTGAAAGGATCTAAAAACATTATCTGTACATTGTAATTTTTTAAATTGATCAACTGAACTATGTTTTTCAAGAACATCTTTTAGAAAACACATGCCTAATCAAGTATTAATCTAGCTGTTAATTAAAGAAATAAAATTGCAAGAATGAAATTCATGCTTTTGTTATAATATAAAGACATAGAATTACACTTTGCTGGAATCTAGAATACTGGGAAAAGAAGGGTTGGACAAACCTGTTCAGAACTCCACTTAGAGCAGATAAAATGAGGAATCACATTTGTGCACCAGCTGTTCACTGAGATCCTACATTAAGCATGAAACAACGAATTATGATTTGCGAGATAAATCATTTAAGCATAAAGATAAAATAATCTAAGATAAACATCAATATGTAATGTAATTATTGGAAAGAAGGGTTGATAACATTGAAAAAATGGTAGCCATATGAAAATGCGGTTATGAAATACATTAACCCAGTAATTGAGTTCCATCTGACCTGACATTGGTTGGACAGATAAATTCAAGGATGAAAGATTGTCATTGCGGTTACAAAAGGGCATTTGGAGTGCCTGAACGCAATAGAATACAGAATTAGTGTAGCATTTGATTGAATGGATGAAAATCATAATAGGAGAATAATTTAAAGAGAGTGCATCGGTTTGACTGAATCTCCCAAAATTTCATCATGTTTCCATCCCTTAAAAACAAAATCAATTTCAGTAGAAAGAGAAAGTAAAACAAACCCATAAAAAACACTTACAGAAAATAATTAGGTGAAAACAAAGGAGAAAGCTTTCCCAAAAGTTAGAGAGTGGAGATGAAGGAGATTAGCTGCCAAAAAGAAGAGATGGGTAAAAAAAATAAGTTTCCATAGAAGTTATCGTTTGAACAATTTGAGGGAATTTGAGGAATTGGTTAGAGAAGAAGCAGTTGAGGAAGATTTGAAGTGGCAAAGATTGAGGGAGGAGTGGGAAAGGGCAGTTCAATATTACGTAAATTTGATTTAAGTTGGAGAAGAATTATATAAAAAAAATCAAAATTCTATGGAAATGCCACATCAGCTTGAGTGTAAGCTTCTTTAAGTATATAGATAGATTTGAGGTCAAGAACTCGATATATAAGTTCATGTAAAAAAAATAATCAAATGTATATTGTACCCTCCTCATATTCAATAAAAAAATTAAAATTTTTTAAGTCAAATAGCTAGCATGGTTGGAGGAAATCATAATTGTAGATAAACTAATTATAGTAGTAGCATTTTATTTAGGTTTTCTTAGCTTGGTTTGTTAATCAATTGGTGTTACTATTAATTAATTTCTCCCTTACCTCAAAATTCGAATGCATTAATTTCACAAATACATTAAATGCAAATCAGAACGCATCCATATGAAACGTGCTCATTAATTAGTAAATGAAGACGTCTTATACTAAAGAGTGAAATATAATGAAACTTGGGAAAAAAAAATTTGCCAACAAGGGGACTCGAAACAGTGACACACAGATTCATGAGGACGTGTTATACCAACAGATCTACGAATAATTACTGTTTTACAATACGGCGGAATTCATAACAAGGCAAACCATAATTCATACAATTAGAAAGATATTAGATTGATTCAATTGCAATTAAGGTCCGTACTCTTTTTTCCATTAATATTATTATTTCATATGAAAAAAAGTTGCATACATTTTGACATTATAGTTGTTCAAATTCAAGGTGAGTCGTTATACCATCAGGACAATGAGCTATTTCTATTAATGTTTACACCGACTTATGTAAGATGACTTTCTAATACATTTTGTTTAATAATATTTTCTTTATTTCATGTGAAATTAAGGTCTTATTGCCTTCTATAAGATGACTTGGTGTGACTAATTAAGTAATAATCATGATCTCCATACAAAAGTCCATAGGGTTTCTCAGCTCGTAAAGTATTAATTAAGTAATAATCATGATCTTCATATAAAAGTCCCTAGGGTTTCTCAGCTCGTTATTCGGACGATTGTGTTCTATATTTATTTTATCAATCATTTATCTAATAATATATATTTTTTTTTAATTTTGAGGTCATGAAACCTTATCGTAACCTAACACCGTCGTACTTAACGTATCTTTGTGTGACTAATTAAGTAATAATCATGATCTCCATATAAAAGTCCATAGGGTTTCTCAGCTCGTAAAGTATTAATTAAGTAATAATCATGATCTTCATACAAAAGTCCCTAGGGTTTCTCAGCTCGTTATTCGAACGATTGTGTTCTATATTTATTTTATCAATCATTTATCTAATAATATATATATATATTTTTTAATTTTGAGGTCATGAAACCTTATCGTAACCTAACACCGTTGTACTTAACGTATCTTTGTTTGAATAATTAAGTAATAATCACGATCTACATACAAAAGTCCCTGGGGTTTCTCAGCTCATTATTCGAACGATTGTGTTCTATATTCATATAATAATATAGTTTTTTTTAACTTTTATTTGAACTCATGAAACCTTATCGTAATAATCAAGTAATAATTAAGTAATAATCACTAGCTCCATAAAAAACTCCCTAGGGTTTCTCAGCTCGTTAATTGAATGATTGTGTTCTATATTCTACATTTATCAAACATTTTTTGTATCATTATTTATAAAAAAAAATTAATTGGAATTTAATCACTGTGAATGTAAAAAATAATCAAATGTATATTGTCCCCTCCTCATATTCAAAGTTAAAAAAATAAATCTAAAAAATATTAAGTCAAAGAGCTAGCATAGTTGGAGGAAAACATAATTATAGTAGTAGTATTTTATTTAGGTTTTCTTAGCTTGGTTTGTTAATCAATTGGTGTTACTATTAATTAATTGCTCTCTTACCTCAAAATTCGAATGCATTAATTTCACAAATACATTAAATGCAAATCAGAACGCATCCATATGAAACGTGTTCATTAATTCATAAAGGAAGATGTCTTATACTAAAGAGTAAAATAATATAAGTGAACTTAGGAGAAAAAAATAGCCAACAAGGGGACTCGAAACAGTGACCCAAGGATTCATGAGGACGTGTTATACCAACAGATCTACGATTAATGACTGTCGTAAAAAATAGCGCGGTATATAACAAGGAAAACCTTCATACGTACACTCACAAATATATTAGATTGTTTTAATTGCAATTAATGTTCAAATCTTTTTTTTTCTATTAATATTTATTATTTCGGCATATGGAAAAAGTTGCATACATTTTGACATTATGGTTGTTCAAATTTAATTAAAATAAAAATTTATAAAATTTGCTGAAAAGGAGAATCGAACACATGACCTTAAGATTCAAGGGGAGTCACTATACCATCAGGACAATAAGCTATTTCTGTTTATGGTTACACCGATTTATCTAAGGCGACTTTTTAATTCCTTTTGTTTTAATAATATTTTCTTTATTTCATGTGCAATTAAGGTCTTATTGTCTTCTATATAAAAAAAAATGTTTTATTACCTTGCGTAGGCTTAAATAACGTACCATAACGTGAATAATTAAGTAATAATCACGATATCCATATAATAATATATCTTTTTTAACTTTTATTTGAAGTCATGAAACCTTATCGTAATAATCAAGTAATAATTAAGTAATAATCACTAGCTCCATAAAAAAACTCCCTAGGGTTTCTCAGCTCGTTAATTAAACGATTATGTTCTATATTCATCTAATAATATTTTTATTTTTATTTTGAGGTCACGAAACCTTATCGTAACCTAACACCATCGGGCTTGACATATCTTGGTCTGACTAATTAAGTAATAATCACGATATCCATACAAAACTCCCTAGAGTTTCTCAGATCGTTATTCGAACGATTGTGTTCTATATTTATTTTATCAATCATTTATCTAATAATATATATTTTTTTAAAATTTTGAGGTCATGAAACCTTATCGTAACCTAACACTGTCGTACTTAACGTATCTTTGTTTGAATAATTAAGTAATAATCACGATATACATATAAAAGTCCCTAGGGTTTCTCAGCTCATTATTCGAACGATTGTGTTCTATATCCATATAATAATATAGCTTTTTTAAATTTTATTTGAAATCATGAAACCTTATCGTAATAATCAAGTAATAATTAAGTAATAATCACCAGCTCCATAAAAAAAACTCCCTAAGGTTTCTCAGCTCGTTAATTAAACGATTATGTTCTATATTCATCTAATAATATTTTTATTTTAATTTTGAGGTCACGAAACCTTATCGTAACCTAACACCATCGGGCTTGACATATCTTGGTCTGACTAATTAAGTAATAATCACGATATCCATACAAAAGTCCCTAGGGTTTCTCAGCTCGTTATTCGGACGATTGTGTTCTATATTTATTTTATCAATCATTTATCTAATAATATATATTTTTTTAAAATTTTGAGGTCATGAAACCTTATCGTAACCTAACACTGTCGTACTTAACGTATTTTTGTTTGAATAATTAAGTAATAATCACGATATACATACAAAAGTCCCTAGGGTTTCTCAGCTCATTATTCGAACGATTGTATTCTATATCCATATAATAATATAGCTTTTTTAACTTTTATTTGAAGTCATGAATCCTTATCGTAATAATCAAGTAATAATTAAGTAATAATCACTAGCTCCTTACAAAACTCCCTAGGGTTTCTTAGCTCGTTAATTAAATGATTATGTTCTATATTCATCTAATAATATTTTTATTTTAATTTTGAGGTCACGAAACCTTATCGTAACCTAACACTATCGGGCTTGACATATCTTGGTCTGACTAATTAAGTAATAATCACGATATCCATACAAAAGTCCCTAGGGTTTCTCAGCTCGTTATTCGGACGATTGTGTTCTATATTTATTTTATCAATCATTTATCTAATAATATATATTTTTTTAAAATTTTGAGGTCATGAAACCTTATCGTAACCTAACACCGTCGTACTTAACGTATCTTTGTTTGAATAATTAAGTAATAATCACGATATACATACAAAAGTCCCTAGGTTTTCTCAGCTCATTATTCGAACGATTGTGTTCTATATCCATATAATAATATAGCTTTTTTAACTTTTATTTGAAGTCATGAAACCTTATCGTAATAATTAAGTAATAATCACTAGCTCCATAAAAAACTCCCTAGGGTTTCTCAGCTCGTTAATTAAACGATTATGTTCTATATTCATCTAATAATATTTTTATTTTAATTTTGAGGCCACGAAACCTTATCGTAACCTAAAACCGTCTGACGTAATTAATTAATAATCATGATCTACATACAAAAGTCTTTATGGTTTCTCAGCTCGTTATTTGAATGATTATGTTCTGTAATTATTTTCTCAATCCTTTTGTTTAATAATATTTTATTTAACATAATAATTATAATAACAATTTATAAATCATAAGAGTTTTTTTAACTTATAAATATAAATTAATTAGTGTGAATAATTGCTCCCTTACCTCAATTTCGAATTCACATTATATATAAAAATATACTGCTTGGATTTGAGAAATACATTTAATGCAACATGGATCGCATTTACATGTATAACTGGAAAATTAAAACGCATATGAAGGCGTCTTCTAATTGGCGAACGCTTACCATATTAAATTAGCAATTCATTTATTTTAACGCCACATTAATGACATTCATAAATAGCGCGGTATATAACCTTCATACGTACACTCACAAATATATTAGATTGTTTCAATTGCAATTAATGTTCAAATCTTTTTTTTTCTATTAATATTTATTATTTCGGCATATGGAAAAAGTTGCATACATTTTGACATTATGGTTGTTCAAATTTAATTAAAATAAAAAATTATAAAATTTGCTGAAAAGGGGAATCAAACACATGACCTTAAGATTCAATGGGAGTCACTATACCATTAGGACAATGATCTATTTCTGTTTATGCTTACACCGATTTATCTAAGACGACTTTTTAATTCCTTTTTTTTTAATAATATTTTCTTTATTTCATGTGCAATTAAGGTTTTATTGCCTTCTATTAAAAAAAGGTTTTATTGCCTTGCGTAGGCTTAAATAACGTACCATAACTCCCTAGGGTTTCTCAGCTCGTTAATTGAACGATTATAAAATATTCATCTAATAATATTTTTATTTTAATTTTGAGGTCATGAAACCTTATCGTAACCTAACACCGTCGGGCTTGACATATATTGGTCTGACTAATTAAGTAATAATCACGATCTCCATACAAAAGTCCCTAGGGTTTCTCAGCTCGTTATTCAGACGATTGTGTTCTATATTTATTTTATCAATCATTTATCTAATAATATATATTTTTTTAAAATTTTGAGGTCATGAAACCTTATCGTAACCTAACACCGTCGTACTTAACGTATCTTTGTATGAATAATTAAGTAATAACCATGATCTCCATACAAAAGTCCCTAGGGTTTCTCAGCTCGTTATTCGAACGATTGTGTTTTGTATTTATTTTATCAATCATTTATCTATAAATATATATATTTTTTAATTTTGAGGTCATGAAACCGTATCGTAACCTAACACCGTCGTACTTAACGTATCTTTGTGTGAATAATTTAGTAATAATCACGATCTAATACAAAAGTCCCTAGGGTTTCTCAGCTCGTTAATTGAACGATTGTGTTCTATATTCTACATTTATCAAACATTTTTTTGTATCATTATTTATAAAAAAAAATTAATTGGAATTTAATCACTGTGAATGTAAAAAATAATCAAATGTATATTGTCCCCTCCTCATATTCAAAGTTAAAAAAATAAATCTAAAAAATATTATAGTAGTAGTATTTTATTTAGGTTTTCTTAGCTTGGTTTGTTAATCAATTGGTGTTACTATTAATTAATTGCTCCCTTACCTCAAAATTCGAATGCATTAATTTCACAAATACATTAAATGCAAATCAGAACGCATCCATATGAAACGTGTTCATTAATTCATAAAGGAAGACGTCTTATACTAAAGAGTAAAATAATATAAGTGAACTTAGGAGAAAAAAATAGCCAACAAGGGGACTCGAAACAGTGACCCAAGGATTCATGAGGACGTGTTATACCAACAGATCTACGATTAATGACTATCGTAAAAAATAGCGCGGTATATAATAAGGAAAACCTTCATACGTACACTCACAAATATATTAGATTGTTTCAATTGCAATTAATGTTCAAATCTTTTTTTTTTCTATTAATATTTATTATTTCGGCATATGGAAAAAGTTACATACATTTTGACATTATGGTTGTTCAAATTTAATTAAAATAAAAATTTATAAAATTTGCTGAAAAGGGGAATCAAACACATGACCTTAAGATTCAAGGGGAGTCACTATACCATCAGGACAATGAGCTAATTTTTGTTTATGCTTACACCGATTTATCTAAGACGACTTTTTAATTCCTTTTGTTTTAATAATATTTTCTTTATTTCATGTGCAATTAAGGTCTTATTGCCTTCTATATAAAAAAAAGGTTTTATTGCCTTCTAAATATATTACATTAATTCAATTACAATTAAGGTTCCTTTTTTATTATTATTACTAATATTATTATTTCAGAGTATCTTATATTAAAAAAGTTGCATACAACTTTGACAATATGGTTGTCCAAATTTAATCAAAATCAATAAACAAAGAAATTTGCTGAAAAGGGGAATCGAACACATGACCATAAGATTCAAGGGGACTCATTCTACCAACATGACAATATGGTTGTCATATTTAATCAATAATTTATTTAATAATTATTTTTTTTACCTCACGTAACCTTAGCCTAAACTAATAATAATAGTAGTAAATTAGTTAGATTTTGTTATATTATTGGTTTGTTAATCAATTAGTTTTAATAGTAATTAATAGCTCTATTTTCGAATGCATTGACTTCACAAATATATTAAATGCAATTCGGAACTCATTCATATCAAACGTGCATATTTACGGACATAGGAAGACGTTTTCTCATATATTGATTCAACTATAATTAAGGTTTCAATAATAATAATAATAATAAATACATACTTGTTCGAATTAAAATAATACTTGCCAAAATAAGGTGACTCGAACACATGATCATTTATTTCAAGGGGAATTTGTTTTACCAACTGGACAAGGGTCTATTACTGCTAAGATTAACAACAAATTATTTGAGATTATTGTGTTGTACATAAAAATACCTAAAATGGGAACCTTGGTTATGAGGGGAATTGAAGTAGCATGTTCAACTGCTAACATGGAATCAAAATGGTAGAAGACATCCAGAATACGTCGGCACCCCTTTCGACCAGATAAACAAAACCCAAATGAATAAATAATCAATAACCCGAAACAAAACCCAAATGAATAAATAATCAATAACCCAAAAAAGAACATAAGCAAATTAAAATAAAACATGTTTAAATGCTAACATGGAATCAAAGTGGAAGAAGACATCCAGAATACGTCGGCACCCCTTTCGACCAGATAAACAAAACCCAAATGAATAAATAATCAATAACCCGAAACAAAACCCAAATGAATAAATAATCAATCACCCAAATAAGAACATAAGCAAATTAAAAGAAAAGCAAACATGTTATGGCTCGTCATGCCCGTTCCAATGCTAATCATTTTAGTGACTCTTCTATTCCGGTTTTTTTACATTCACAAGTTTGTAATGACTATTTGTTTCGTTTATAAAGCATTTTTCTCCTTTCAAAAAAAAAAAAGAAAAGCAAAGATGAAATCAACTGATGTCAAAGCTCCCTGATGAAATCAACCGATACATAAATGTTTGCTCAACTGATGTCAAAGCTCCCTGGGGTACAATTATACAAATGAGTAACTATTGCAGCCCAGGAAGTTTAGACATTAGTTCTTCAAACATTTTTTCTTCTCTTGAAGGTATATATGTCTCGCCTAATTTGTGGATTCTCTACAAGTAGTTTAATAGTTTTTTTTTTAAAATACATAACACATAAGAGAGTTCCATTTCAGTTATTTATATGTAAATGTCAATGCAGTTGGAGACTCTTCAGTTTCCCATCATCAATGAAAGGAATATCAAAAAAAGGCTGCAACTCTTTACGTATAAAAGTGGTAAAATAATTGAGGATGACCAGTTACATCAGTCATCTCCCATTCTCCATTATTGAATATACTAGTAATAACTTAAACAAGTAATATAGTAATAATAATTTAACTAGAAGATATGATTACACGATATCCATAATGAATCTATATTCAATAATTCAGACAGATGCATCATATAAAGACAGAAAATAATTAAAAGACGTCTTCCAGTATTCTTTCGTTTCAAATTTTTAACTTATCATGCATTTATTATACTGTCATATTAATGGCATAAAATCGACCTTGCATTTATTATTGTATGCAAGAAATTTGAAAAGAATTTTTAGTAGTAGTATAAATAAGCTTGAATCGATGGAAATCATTTAAAGTATAACATTGGCTTTCAAAGTTTATCAATCATTTATCATTTCATCTTCAAATATAATTCATATTATATGGATAAGTCTGAAAAGCAGATTGGAAACATTATGGGAGAGAAGGATGATGTTACTGATACTGATGCCACAAAAGCATTGGCTGATTTTTCAAACATGATTACAAGTTTTAATGATTCATTCGTGGAAGGAGATGCAGATTCAATAATAGACTTCATGCAGGTGATTGCATCTGCCACAAAATTGATGTATGAGTCAGCGGCTAAATATATGAAATCCGAATTGGAAGAGATTGAGGAGTTGAAGGATGAAGTTGAGGAGGCGAAGGAGACGTTGAAGGCTTTTAACAAGATGAACAAAGTATTGGATAGGTTGGAATAGTCAACTACACATGTTATGTTTGCTTTGTTTAAAATTGTTGTTTTGTGAGATACCGTAAACACAGTTTTTATTTTAATGCAAAATAATTTCTTATCTACTGAAGTTTATATTAATAATTGCATTTAAGAGTATATTTAATTTGAGTTTTCTCTATTTTATGTGTAGTGAGGCAATAAAATTTGTAAATACTTAAAATATCCGTTTTTTCATATTACATCTAAAAACTTGTAATTTTAAAGTACGATTTGCATAGGGATAATGAAAATGTGTTGGTGCTTAAATTGTTAAATTAATTGTGTAGTGAAACAAGTATAATTTGGACATACCTAAAACATCTGTTACTTCATATTACATCTAAAAACTTGTAATTTTGAAGTACATTATAATTTCGTGATATAGTCGGTTTAACATGAAAAGTTTAATTATATTTAATTAAGATTTGTAATAATTAATATTTAATAAAGGATATCGTAGGTGTAATTTTATGGACTAATTTTTTTCCGTAGCTCAATTTTTTTTTGGGTTGTCAAAATATTATTCTACTCAAATATAATTTGGAAATACCTAAAACATCTGTTTCTTCATATTACAATTCGTTATATAATCGGTTTAACATGAAAAGTTTAATTATATTTAATTGATTTAACATAATATAAACCTTAATTTTGACATCAATAATTTACAGTTAATAAATATAAAAAAACATAATATTTCAATATTAGTGAGATTGTGATGATAGAGAAAACCATAGTACTATTATTGAAAATGAAAAAGAACTGTGTAAACATAAGTAAAACAACAAATAAAAGATCCATAAAAAAAACAACAAAATAAAGTAAAAGACAAAAACATCACAGTTTATCTATTCTTAAATCCACATTCACATTATGTGCATCATTTATTTTTGCCTTCAGATCTTCCAGCTTCTTCACCAATTTCTCATTCTCCTCCATTTTTGACTCAAAATAATCAGCCATTGAATCAGAGAGAAACACTAATGCAGATGAAACAACTTTCATGAATTTTAGGATTTCATCCTTGTCTCCACGTTTGAGTGCAACTTTTACTCCATTTAGAACACTTTCATAATAAACTCCCAATTGAGTATCATCACTACCCTCACTATCTTCGCACATCTTTCTCTTTTTACCTGAGGACTCACCTGCCACGTTACCAAGATTCTCTCCTGACATATTTATCAGTGATTACAACACTTTGATAGTGCTATGTGAAATGGTATGCATGGTAAGAGACTATTTATATAGATTAACACACCTTTTCAAATGCACACTACATGTAACTGAAAACTGCTTTTATTTCACAAATACATTGAATCCAATACGATCTGTATTCAGTTACATTTACCATACCAACATAATGGCATTTAAAAAAGTATTAATACATTGAATACAAAACAGATACATCTAATGAAAAGACGTCTCTGTATTTAAGTGTGATTATGAATAGACTTTACAAATTAAGTACATTAATTCTGAAATTTTCTATATAAATAGGAGTATGTAAGGCTCTCGAAATGTTATACTCGCTCTTAAAATATGGACTTGGTAATACTGGACGATTCAGCAGAGCCTTCCAAAGAGCCTTCCAAAAATGAAGACAATTTCCATCCATGCCTATTTGAAGATGATCCTAATGAAGGAATTTCTCCACTCAAAAAAATAAAAGTAGAAAAGTCTAAAAAAGAATCAGTGGGGCCTTCGTCGCAAAAGAAGAAAAAGGGTCAGCAAAAGTTGGGTGTGAAGGAAGGGAATACATCCAGGAAGCTTATTATTGGGAAGACTGATGACGGTGTTAATCCGTTGGGTGCTACTCCATTTCCGATAAATCAAATTGAAGATGTTGTTCAAAAGTGTGTCAAGAAACATATGCGTCAACATACAGCTGAATTCTTAACATGCATCAAGTCCATCGCCGTATCCTTAGATATTTTGCATGATTCAATGCGTCTTTGTTTGGAGTCGGATTATCAGGAGATGGAAACTAATGATGAGAAGCTGGATAAAGGGAAAGACAAGAAGATGTAGATCCACAAAAGCATTTGATTGTGAAAAATGCTTTAATAAGTTTCATATTCTTAATTATGTGTGTCTTGACTTACTGTAAGACATTAAATTTCAATAATATATATGAAACATTGATTTTCAATATTTTATTTCTTAGTTTCATTATTGGATGATAACTTAGTTTTCAAGTAATACCTAGGTTACATATATTTCAATTTGTATTATAATGATAACAATTGCTAATTTTTATAAAAAATTAACCATTCATATAATACCAAATATTAATTCATAAAAAAAAATACATTTAATATCAAGGTGCCTTCTATGGTTACTTTGTTTTTGACAAAGTACCATTACTTGGTGTGTTTTCACCATTGGATGATGGATTATAAAATTAATCCAATGGTGAAAACACACAAAGCAAGAGTTACCTTTTTAAAAACAATGTAACAATAGACTTTACCTTAATTATCAAACTATAATTTGCAAGTAATACCTGAGTTGAATGAATTATAAATTAATGCATTAAAATAAACTGTATATAAACAAGACGTTTAATTAATTAACAAAATAATTTGAATATAAATACCCAATTCGAATGATTAAAAGTGATAATTTTCAAATAGTAGCTAATTTGGATGCATTATAAATAAGTACAAATAAGAAGACGTCTTCTGATTGTTATTTCTTTTTAAAAATGCATTTAAAATAATTTTTAAAACCAATTTAAAAAAATATCACTGACCGGTTTCGAACACAGGACCAAATGATTTTTACGGTAGTTGCTAACCAATTGATCTACGAACATTTACTAATGCGATTGATAATTAATATGTTTTAACGTGTTTATATAATAATCTGCGAAAAAATACAAAAAGGAGCGCGACGTTGGGGTCGAAAACGGGTCGGCTTGTTTAGATCACCAAACTTACCGCTACAGTAGACCGTCTTAGTGATACTTCTCTCGAATTAAATTGTAACACGTGTTATATGGGGTTTGTTTAATCCTGGAGAAATAGGAACGCCATTGTTTCCGATCAAAATCCTCTACAAATTCCCAATACCGAAACCTAACTTCATCACCGGCGGCATCGATTTTTCCTTACCACTACACAGATTTTCTTATCATCCTTCATTTCTAAATCTTCAAATTTCAAGCTCCAATTTCAAGCTCCAATGGCTAAGACAAGACAGAGTACAGCTGGTTCACGAAGCAAGGGGAAGCAGACATTGCAACCTAAGAGGAAGAACAAGGGTGTAAAAAGGCATAGAACTTGCAATGCCGGAACATCTAGTACCAGAGATAGAGTGGCGAAGCTGGATAGTATGCATGTGCTCAAAGGTATGCCCGTTGATATTGAATCCCTGAAAAAAATCGATTTTGATGTTTCTCCTTACATTGAGCATTTAAAATTGAGGAAATTGTTGACTCTTAAAGTCAACACATACGATGAATTGGTTAAGGAATTCTATAGAAACCTTCATAGGAATAACAGGGGAACAGAGATATCTTCTAGTGTAAAAAACGTTAAGATCAAAATAGACACTGCTTTGTTAAATGAACTTTTTGATATGCCTTCGGTTGAGGATGGGTTTTGCATTAAAAACCCAGCTGATAAAAAAATAGAATGGGAGGGGTATAATGATACCCATTTCATAAAGGAAGTCCTACACGAGTCTGGTTTACACCTTGCCACGACAAACATGACGGCTCATGCCCGATTTTTACATCAAGTGGTGATAAAGACACTGCTACCTAAGTATGGTAGCAGGGAAAAATGCTCATTAGTCGAAAGGATTATTTTGTGGCATCTGTTAAAGGGGAAACATATGAATTTTGCTCAACAGATTATCTATCACATACTGAACAAGTTCAGAGCGGTTAAGAAAGACCGTCAAAGGAAAATCCATCTACCTTATGGTAATCTTTTGACGGTAGTCTTTGAACATTACAATGTGTTGAAACACCTTTCCATAAGATTTTGATTTGACAAAATCATCCATGATTAAGAGACAATTAAATTTAAATGCTTTGATTTAATTGTACTAATATGTTTGTTGAATCTTGAGTGCAAAAATATGAAAAATAAAAGATAGGACAAAAGTCAGCACAAGCGAAGCTGAGTAGAAAAGAACTCAGCATGAAAGTGTGGAAGCTAAAGTGGAGCTAAAGCTCGGAAGCAAAACGAAGCTGACTAAAGCTGAAGACCTCTTCAGTAATGGATAAACAAAACAAGGCTGACCTTGGAGGAACTCAGCATGAAACATGAACAAACAAAGCTGAATATTCATCAGGACAGCATGAAGGATCCGTTTTACCAAAAGACAATGTCTGCCAATCGTCTGCACCAATAATTGGAACCTCGAAGATACCTAAGAAGACTGATTCCGAGAGTCATGGGACGTTGGATTATTGGAAATAGACAACTGTCACAAACAAACAAAACAGACGCTAAAAGACAACCTGACGCCTGAAGAAAATCAGAAGCAGGGAATGGTGGGCAGTCTGAAGATTTCCAGAAAATGTTCCCCAAAAGAGCCGTTTTGGTAGCAACGGTCAAGACATTTTAAACGATCAAATCCACAGGATTTAGCCTATATAAGGACAATCGAAGAACCTAAAAAAAAGAGGCGAACTGATCCATCAAAAAGAAAAATACTAGAGAGAAAGTCTCAAAAGCACTCAGATACAAAAAGAATCTTACACCCACGTTTTTATTCTTGTGTAAATGCTAGATTGAGTTGTAATCATCTAAAGTGTTCTTTAGTTCAAAAAGGAACAAGTCTGTGATCAATAGTGATATTGAGAGAGTAAAGCTGAGTGCTAGGTTGTTGGCATTTCAGTAGTAGAGAAATCTAGGTGCTGGGCTGTAGCATTTAGTAGGAGTTGAGTAGACGAATAGAGGAAGGTACTCTTGCATATTCAACTGCCTTGTAATTGGTTTGTGCTCTACCGTTAAAGAGCTCAGTATTGGATTCAAAAAGCCGGAGGATTCTAGGGACTGGACGTAGGCAGAGAGGCCGAACCAGGATAAGTGATACTGAGTAATTTCTGAACTCTCTCTTAAATTGCATGTGTTGTTTGCTAAATTTACTCAGCATATAAAGTCACTAAGCTGACCTTGAGTAAATAAGTGGTGCTGAGTTAGAAGCTGACCTTAAGAGTGTCAATTCTCAACTCACGTGAAAACAACCTTAGTCAACTCGTGACTAAAGCTGTCTTCAAATACATCTCACCAAGCTGACCAAAATTAGAGTTAATAAGCTCCCAATATAAATTCTGGTCAGCTCAATTAAAACGCGAAAAAAGTTATATTAGTTCCTAACCCCCCCCTTGGAACTAATTATCAGGGACCAACAAGAGGTATCAGAGCCTAAAAGCTCACTACTCAGAGATTTAACAATCTTGAGCTGATCCCTAAAATGGGTGAGAATAGCACTCGTTTTCTTCCTGGAAACCAAACAACACAGATACTCCCTGAGGGATTATCAATCACTAGACCACCCCTATTCTTTGGATCAAATTATATATTCTGGAAGAATAGGATGAAGAACTTTATTCAAGCCACAAACATGAGTGCATGGCTTGCAATTGTTCAAGGTCCACATGTGCCATACAAAACTATTGACAATGAGAAAATTTTTAAGAGTGAGGCTGAGTGGACAGAGGATGACCTCGGAAAACTACAGAATAATGCTTCGGCTATAAATATGCTTCATTGTGCTTTAGATGCTGCAGAATACAATAAGATTTCAGGTTGTGAGTCAGCACAGGAGATTTGGAAGAAGCTTGAAGTAACCTATGAAGGCACAAGCAAAGTTAAGGAGTCTAAAGTCAATCAACACATGAGACTCTACGAGCTGTTTGAGATGAAGGAAAATGAAGACATCTCAGAAATGAACGCAAGGTTCACAAACATCATAAATGAACTAAAAAGGCTTGGAAAGAACTTCACTGAAGAAGAACAAGTAAAGAAGATTCTGAGAAGTCTGCCCAAAAGCTGGCAAGCAAAGAAGACAGCCGTAGAGGAAGCTCAAGAATTGACTACCTACAAATATGATGAGCTGATAGGATCCTTGCTGACCCATGAAATCTCTATGAAAAACTTTGAAGCCAAAGAGAAGGAAAAATCAGAGGATAAAAAACAAAAATCTCTTGTCATGAAAGCCGACTCAACTGAAGCTGAGTCAACCGATGATGAGGAATTAGCCATGTTCACCAGAAAGATGAAAAAGCTGTTCAGAAGGAATGATAGAAATGGCAAAAGATCATTTAGAAGAAATGACAAGTACAAAGCTGAGTCAAGCGACAAGTACAAAAAGGACTGCTCGAAATCTGTCACATGCTTTGAGTGTCATCAGACCGGGCACATCAAGTCAAGCTGTCCCAATCTCAAGAAAGAGAAGAAGGGAAGCAAAAAGGCTATAGTAGCCACATGGAGTGACAGTGATGAGTCAACATCATCTGAAGCTGAGTAGAATGAAACAGCCAATATATGTTTTATGGCAGATGATGAAGCTGACCAATCGCAGTCTGAGCATGCCGACTTTTCTGATGAAACTGACCAAGAAAATCACAACAATGAGGTAACATCCTTACTTTTGCTTAGAAATGAAATGGTGAATGCCCTGAGTGACTTATATACACTAACTAAGAAGTGTAACAAAAGGATTAAGGCACTCAGCAGGCGCTGTGATGAGATTGAAGAGGTCAAGCTAAGTGATCTCCGATATCTTCTCCAGGACAACTCTGACTTGCATACCAATATGCAAATCTTACATAAGTTTATCACGGAGGTCCAATCTGAGTCAAAGAAACTTAGAAAGGATATCACACAATTACAAAGTCAAGGGAAAGACTTAAATAGAAATAGAGCTCATGCTAAGTATGCAAATATTAGTCAGCATAAGCAAGTCACACAATGTGAATGTTGTGGGAAACGGGGACACACAATGGATGTGTGTTGGCATAACAAGCGGACTGTCCAATGTGACTTCTGCGGAAGAAAAGGGCATACCACAAAAATATGTTGGCATGCCCAACACAATAATGCTGACTATACTCAGATTAACCCACAAAGGGTACCTTTTTGTGACTTCTGTGGTAAACCAGGCCACACCATAAAAGTATGCCGTCATAAATTGAAACATGATTTTGCACCTGTCTACACTAACAAGAAAGGACCCAAAAGAAATTGGGTACCTAAAAATGAATAGTTTGAACTGCAGGTCAGCTTGACATGCGTGGAGAAGTCAAAACTATGGTACATAGACAGCGCATGCTCAAGACATATGACAGGTGATGAAACTCAGTTCATCGCACTAGAGCTTAAACGAGGTGGAAGTGTAAGCTTTGGAGACAATAAGAAGGGTAAGATTGTCGGCTCAGGTACTATCGGAAGTAATCCAACCATTGAGTCTGTCTCCTTAGTTAAAGGTCTCAAATATAACCTGTTGAGTGTAGCTCAGCACTGCAAGAGCGGCAGAAGGGTTGTATTTGATGATACTAAATGTCAAATACTCGAGGGAAATACAAATGAATTGATTTTAACTGCCCCTCGTGTGGAAAATGTATATATGTTGAATTTGGAAAAACAGTTTTCTAAAAATATATGCTTAGTATCTAAAGAGGACAACTCCTGGCTATGGCATAGAAGACTTGGGCATGTCAGCATGGATCTTCTTGCCAAATTAGCTAGAAAGCAATTAGTTGAGGGGTTACCCAAATTAAAGTTTGAAAAAGATCAGCTATGTAAAGCTTGTCAGCAAGGAAAACAAACTAAAAAGCCATTTCATAGTAAAAATATCGTCTCAACCAAAAGGCCATTGGAATTACTACACTTAGATCTTTTCGGACCTATCCAGCCGCTCAGCTTGGGAGGAAAGAAATTTTCTTTGGTTATTGTAGATGATTTCTCTCGGTATACTTGGATCATCTTGCTTAGTAGCAAGGATGAAACCTTTGAGATGTTCACCACATTGATCAGAAAGCTTGAAAATGACAAAGACCTAAAAGTAGCTCATATTAGAAGCGACAATGGTGGAGAATTCAAAAACCAACAGTTTGATGAATTCTGTGAAACTTGTGGTATTGACCACAACTTCTCTGCTCCAAGAACACCTCAACAAAATGGGGTCGTTGAAAGGAAAAATAGAACCATTGTTGAAATAGCTAGGACGATTCTGAGTGAAAATAGGCTTCCAAAGTACTTCTGGGGTGAAGCTGTTCACACAGCATGTTATATACTGAATAGGGCTCTAGTCAGACCTATACTTAAGAAAACCCCATATGAACTTTGGAAAGGACGAAAGCCCAACATTGGATACTTTTGTGCCTTTGGTTGTAAGTGTTTTATACTCAATACAAAAGACAACCTTGCTAAATTTGATGCTAAAGCTGATGAGGCGATTTTTTTAGGGTACTCAACAAACAGTAAAGCATATAGAGTATTTAATAAAAGAACTCAAATTGTAGAAGAATCTGTACATGTTGAGTTCGATGAAACTGACCCCACAGGTAAGTCAGCTCAGCCTGAAGAAGAAGAACCAGGCTCAGCTTCCGCTGATCAACCAGAAGCCACAATACCTAACATACAGGAGCTGACTCAAGGTAAGCAAGAAACTGAAATATCATTTACTGACCCATCTATTCCTGTAGAGATTGTAGAAACACCTCTTCCAAACGACTCAGCACTGCCAAAAGAAATAAAGATCCCAAGAGGCCATACAGAACAAGCCATTCTTGATGCCGCTAACAACAAACTGATGACCAGGGATCAACTTAGAAAATACCTCAGCAATGTTGCATTCGTATCAATACATGAGCCAAAGGATTTTGCTGATGCTGAGCAAGATGAGTATTGGATCAATGCTATGCAAGAAGAGCTTGATCAATTCACCAGAAATGAGGTATGGGATCTAGTACCCAAGCCTAGGAATCAAAAGCCCATAGGAACTAAGTGGGTTTTTAGAAATAAGCTAGATGAACATGGAAATGTGATTAGAAACAAAGCTCGACTTGTAGCCCAAGGATATAGTCAGCAAGAGGGTATAGACTATGGAGAAACATTTGCTCCTGTTGCTAGATTAGAGGCTATACGTATACTGTGTGCCTATGCCAGTTACATGAATTTTAAATTATACCAAATGGATGTAAAAAGTGCATTTCTTAATGGCTTTATAAATGAAGAGGTATACGTTAATCAACCTCCTGGATTTGAAGACTCAAAATTTCCAAATCACGTTTATAAACTCAAAAAGGCTCTGTACGGCCTAAAGCAAGCTCCAAGAGCTTGGTATGAGAGGTTGACCAACTTCCTGCTGACCAGGAACTATGTCAGGGGAAAAGCTGACACAACCTTGTTCATTAAGAAAAAGGGTAAACATACCCTACTTGCACAGATATATGTTGATGATATAATATTTGGTGCTACTGACGAATCCTTGTGCAAGGAATTTAGCCAACAAATGCAAACTGAGTTCGAAATGTCCATGATGGGAGAACTCAATTTCTTCCTTGGACTCCAAATCAAGCAAGGTAAAAATGGCATATTTATAAGTCAGTCTAAGTACACCAAGGAAATGTTAAAGAAGTTCAGCATGGAAGAATGCAAACCAATATCAACCCCCATGGGTACTGACACTGTCCTATGCAAGGATGAAAAGAGTAAGTCAGTTGATAGTAAACTTTATCGAGGAATGATAGGTTCATTACTCTATCTCACTGCTAGTAGACCAGATATTCAATACTCAGTATGCTATTGTGCTAGATATCAAGCTGACCCCAGGGAATCTCATCTAACTGCTGTAAAAAGAATTTTTAGATACTTGCAAAGCTCAGTTGATGCAGGTCTATGGTATCCAACCTCAAATGACTTCACACTCATTGGATATACTGATGCTGACTACGGACGGGATAAGCTAGAACGGAAAAGCACGTCAGGAGGATGTCACTTCCTTGGAAGCTGTCTAGTATCTTGGTTTAGCAAAAAGCAATCATCCGTAGCTCTGTCTACAACTGAAGCTGAGTACGTGGCTGCAGGAAGCTGTGTTGCACAAGTCCTATGGATAAAGCAACAGCTTGAGGACTATGGAGTCAAAACAAAGACTATAGAGATCAAATGCGACAACAAAAGTGCCATTGATCTATCCAAAAATCCAGTTCAACACAGCAAGATGAAGCATGTTAGCATAAGGCATCACTTCATCAGAGATCACGTACTAAAGGATGAAATCAAGCTGACCTACGTGCCAACAAACGATCAGCTTGCAGATATCTTCACAAAACCATTGGCACGAGAGCAATTCAACACACTAAGGGAAGCAATTGGTATGTCAAATCCACTGTAACTAAATTTTGCATTAAATATATATGAGTGGAACCTTGAATGATTGTACGTATGTCATGTTGAGTGAAATACTTATTCTTCACCAAGCTTAGGTTAAAATGGCCATCCTGCGTACACATGGTAAGCAATTACACTAAGTTAAGTATAATGGTTAATAGACATCCCATGCTGAGTAGATAAGCGAATCACTTCATGCTGAGTAAAGACACAAGCTGAGTGCGTAAACTATGCTGAGTCAATAGGAGATAGAAAGATCACCTTGACAAACGATAGGTACTCAATATCATTGACGTTTCGAATATCGGCAATAAACCATTCTTATAAAGTAAACTTACACGTGTAAAATCTGACACATTGGCAAGACGCACATTAATGGCAAAAACCCATGCGCCGAAGATTTCATAATTAACAGAGTATCTGACGATTGAACGTCCCTAGGAGAAAAACGGCAAGGTAATAATTTAGGATCCTCAGAGATTTATATAAAATAGTTGAACCCTCACTCTCCCTTTCTCATTCTTGCAATCCCTAAAACTCAAACCTCTTCCTTTCCAAAAATCTCAAAATCGCCAAAAATGTCTCCAAGCAAAAAGAAAACCCCTGAAGCACAAAACACGTCTACTGACCACGCTGGTCCTTCAACAGAAAAAGAGAGGATAATGATCAAAGTACACTCGAAGGTTAACAATATGGAGGTGTTAAAATGTCGGTGGTTTTCTGCGAGTTTCGTGTCGAGTGAAACACCATTCTGTGAATGGATTGCCAAAAACAACTGGACAGGTCTCTTTTCCCTTCCAGGAACAGCCTACCCAAGATTAGTTCGAGAGTTCTACTCAAATTTACGAGTTGATGCAGACGACTCAGATTACTTGGAGACAAATGTGAAAGGTCAGAAAATTGTTATTACCCCTGTTTATCTAGCAACACTGTTAGAAATACCAAACGAAGGAATCCAATTTCGTACAACAAAGGAAAAGATACCTAAAGCCACGTCTGAGAAGTTAAAAGGATTTTGTAAACCCAAAGATCACAAAGGAGAAGTACCCAGTACGTGTATGGGTAAGAATCAAAAGATGGCTCATTTCATGCTGACTAACTTTATCTTTCCTAAACTTGGCTCTGCCTCCTCCGCGTCTAACTTCGAACAGTGCTTCATATGGCACGTGTTGACTTCCACTCCATTCAATCTCCCTGTGTTCCTAGTTGGAGCCCTTCAATGAGGCGGTAGTAAACTACGGTTGGGTTCACTCATTACAAAGATTCTACAGGGCAAGCAAATAGAAACTGTGGGTGAGGTAAGTTCGTTGGGAAATGAAATCACTGCTGTCCTCCTGAATGGACTATTGTACAATCAACCCTTGAAAGGGTATGAAGGAACTGGAGATGCAGAGGAAGATGAGGAAGAAGAGCATGCAGAGATGGAACCTGAAGCAGAGCCTGCTCAAGAAGTTGTGGCTCATACTGAGTCACCCAAGTCAGTTCAGCCTGAAAAAGGGAAGAAGAGGAAGGCTATAGAAGTTAGCTCCAAGGACATCCACTCTGTTCCTAAGAAAATAAGGCTTTCATCAAGACAGAAAGCCAGGGCTAACAAAGTTGATGAGCACGGTGAGAAAAGAAAAAGGCCAGAAGTGCCTGAAGATGAGGACGAAGAGATTCCGGAAACCCCACTAAAGAAAAGGAAAAGAGAGCACTCCTTGAGGATAATGGAAGCCGTACCACAAACTGAAGGTCATGGGATTGACCTAGAAAAGAAAGATGTGGAACAAGCTAAGCAACAAAAAGGTGATACTGAGGAAGAAGCATGCCCTCGTGATGATGCTGAGCAATTTATTTGCCACACCCAGAAAAATATACCAATTTAAATCCAATTATTTGCCACACCCAGAAAAATATACCAATTTAAATCCAAGCATCCAAATTTTCAAAATTTTATTAAAATCACTCTATACAACAATTTCGTATCTGGAAATGAAATTGAAACATTCAAATTTAAAGCAAAAATCACTTTAAGGACGATTAATTATCAAGTGAAGCTCGATTTGTCTCTTGTTTTTGTCTGACAATATTGTATGCAGTCGCACTTCACCTTTTGCTTTTCTCCGGCGACTATCTTAGGCGATGGCGGTGAAATTGTAGCCACTGACGCTTTACCTTTTGCTTTTCTCCGGCGACTATCGTAGGCGACGGTGGCGAAATTGTAGGCGCTGACGCTTTACCTTTTGCTTTTCTCCGGTGACTATCGTAGGCGACGACGGCGAAATTGTAGAAGGTGACGCTTTACCTTTTGCTTTTCTCCGGTGACAATCAGCGTAGACGGTTGCGGCAGCAACGTTCAAATTGTCGCGTTCGTGCCCGCGGATCGCGAACTTTTATCTTCGAATGGCTCCCGCTCGACTGGTTTTCAAACGGTGCTAGACAGTGCCTCTAAGGAGACTGATCTAATGGGTTTTCGAGTCGCCACCAATCAGTTTGACGGTCTGATTGGACATCGATTTGATTTGAAATTGACCCTTTCGGGTCAGTTTGGATAAAGAAGTTGGTCTGCAATGATTCTAGATTCGGTTTCCGATTACGTGTAGGGAAGAGATGAAATCTCACCCTACCCGCCCGATAAAATCGGTACTGTTATATTTCTGTATGCTTGTTTTATGTGTTTGTGTTCGGTATTGCTTTGGTTAATAATTACGTTCGTCTAGGCATTCCTTCGATATTCATGAAGTCTTCTAGATTTGTAGAGTTATAACATAACCCTACCCGATTGAGCTAAGGAGGTTGTAATGCAATAATGTTGCCTTCCTCGTCGCGCCTTGAATTCGTCAATCGTATACACGGTTATGACATAACCTTGTATATGGGATTTGAAACTATAACCATTAGGTTTCGTATTTTGGAAGTTCCTTTAGGTCTTCAAAAGCGTGGTTATAGTATAATCATAGTGTTAGGTTTGAGTAGGGTAGAACGGGATGTTAGGGGTTACGTAACTATTAAACCTTTCGTACGCTATATAGTAATGCATATGATTATAACATAACCTTATGCAGAGAGCTTAATATTTTTTGCGGTATATTGACATTATCTCCGAACGATTCGTCGTTTTCTATTTACCATATATATGGTTATGACATAACCTTATATAGAGGGTTTAATATATTTGGAGGATATTACTATTATTTTTATGTGATTTTATTATTTCATATTTACCATGCATACAATTATTACATAACCCTATGCGTTGGGTAATAGAAGATGTTATTATCATTTATGCACGTTTTTATCATTTCACATTTACCATGCATACGGTTATGACATAACTTTATGCATTGGGTAATAGGAGATGTTACTATTATTCGTGCACGTTTTATCGTTTTACATTTACCACACATATGATTATGACATAACCTTATGCATTGGGTAATAGAAGCAATTGGGAGTTCGTGAGTGACATATATCGTTTTAGGAGTTCGAATCATGTCGTCGTTAATTTTAAGCGGACATTTGAGAAGCTAAAAGGATATTCGGGCTAAATTACAAACTTAAGTTAACAGGGTCTACGGAAGGGATTTGTTTATAAACTAATTTAAGCTATACACATTTAAAATTAATTTAAATTAAAGAGAAAGAAATAAATTCAAGTAATTAATTAACTAACAACTAGTAAACTATATTAAGTTAAATGAAACTAGAATTAAACCTCATCAATTATCGCTATGTAATTAAAATGGATAAATGAAACTTATTATTGGATAAGAAAGAAGATGGGCTTTAATTTAAACAAGGATGGGTCTTAGCTTTCTAAAAAGGGTAAATAGTGGGTTTTTTCTTTTACAATTTGATGCTATTTTGTGTCCTCGCTAGTTGGAACTTTAAATGGGAAAGTATAAACGATGCTATTTGGTGTTATTTTTTTTTATCATATGATGGTTTAAGTCCTACTAGAACAAATAAAAGAACAGAAGCTGTTACAGATTCAAATTATACAAATTCAAATTATACAATGTGCAGAAGATAAAACTTTTAGATAAGGAATATGATAAGTAGACTAGATATTCAAGATGTACTAAAACTCAAAGATGCATACTTAAACTTGCAATAGCAAAACTAAATTATATTACCAACCTTACAAAGTAGTATTGACTTTGAGTCTTGGGAATCCTTAGCAAGAATTGTTCCCCAATTACAAATAGAAATTCACAGCCAAGAACCCTTAGTATAGAAGGTTCAACTCTTGAAGGAAAGTACAGATCAGATCATTACCCTAAAACTAGAACTCTCTCTATTACAAGCTTAATTGATTTTGACTCTTTTATTTTCTTGCTTTTTTTGCTCTTTTCTGCTCTCTTGTTGCTAATTTTTCTCTTTTTGCTCCCGTTTCTTTTTGCTCTAATATTGTTGCTGCCCCTTTCATTTTTTCTCTCCAATCTGTTGTGTCCTCATTTGCTGGAGAAAGCCCCTTTTTATAGCTTGATTCTATCATGGGTGCAGCTGCCTTAGTATGGGTGTGACTGTTCCCTTGCCTCCAAATTGGGACACTTTTTCAATGATATATTTGTCTCTTGTGTTCTGGGAATGGGTTTCTGCAGGATCTGCTCTATATAATTGAAAAGGGTCAGCTTGACTTTGCTTCATAATTGAAAAACTATGCTTGGAGTGGTCTCTTCTGCAGCGGGATTTGGAGAGCCCATAATGCTGTCTCAATAGATGATTTCTCCATTATTTGAATTCTAAATCATTGCTTTGGGGAAGTTCCATTTGAATTTAGACTTAATTTGAGTTTGGAATGCTGGAAAAACAAAAGATGTAAATTGTGATTAGTTTGTAAATGTCATTATTTATTAATGAAAGATCCTAATTTATTTATTTTGCTTCCAACTTTCATCTAATGGTTTGATTTAGATAATAATTATTAATCCATTGGTCATTAATTAAGTTTGAAGATAAACTATATTCTGAACATAGTATATAATCACAAATCATTCTTAAAGTTACATGGGTAACTTTAACAAATAATTTTCTAACTATAACTTACATTGAGACTATATATATTTCTAACATAATTTCACAACTAACGAATTAAAATTGAAAAATTAATCTAACCAATTAGATACAAGTTGGATTTAACTAATAAATTTGAAGCATAATAATTTTAAAGATTATATTTAGACACAACACATTATATCCCAAATGTAATTTATAACTTTGGAAAAAATATATTTTCAACTCCAATGAATTATACATCTCATATAATTTGATAATTATATTGAGATATAACGAATCGATATGAAAAATCTAACTTTCCTGATAAATTACATGCGTGATAGAAAGTTTGTATTTCTAATATAATTTACGAATTTGTTAGAATTTCAAATATAATCCGTTAAAACGCAAAAAAAAATGCCCGGACAAAAATGGGTATCTACACAAATATCGAGATAATTGCATACAAAAAGACGTTAATGAGGATAATTACTGATTTAAAAAATACAATAACTTTATTTAATTAAGTAAATTCTCTACCCTAGGATTATAACAAGATATGATCTGATGGCAATTGACCAAATAGAGTTTGGTCACCTACTTACTAGGTGAAAATTACTGTGTGCTCAGTTATATGCGCTATTAACAACTTGTAATGTTAATTGTATCGGTAAGAGGATTGTTCTTTTGGTTATAAATATATAATTTCATTTGATAAAGTTTATATATAAGAGTGCTAGAGAATAAGCAAATGAGATTAGAGAAAATTGTGAGATTGAAAAATATCGGGTTATAGAATTAGGACTATTTTTTGGTCTGTGTGTTTCATGAATCTCATGTAATGTTTTGAATTGCTCCAATAATAAATACTCCTCCTCTCCCGTGGAAGTAGGCACGATTGGCCGAACCACGTAAATTTCTATGTTGATTATTTTATTTAACTGTTACATAAATCGACCTTAATCTCCTAAGACAATGCCTAAATCAGATTCGTGGAAAGATTTGAGGATAATCACAATAGTAAATCAAAGTTGTAATGTAAACTCAATAAATAAATTAAATAGTGTACATTGAATAGTGTCTTACTCTATTTATTATGTGTAGCAGTTCTGTGGGAGATAGTTATAAGCTTAGGAGCAGAACGTGCTACATATTACATGTTGATATGTGAATATGTGCCCGTATATTGGGGCTCATTATCCCTTAAGCTCACTTGGTCTGTAATTTACGTGATTGAGTGATTGTTGTAATATGTGGATTCTTGACGAAGTCTTTTAAAGCTTTTCCAATCCAAAACCCTAAAACTAGATCATACTGAGTAGATCTCGTGTGATGCCTCCACATATTCTCTCAGGTGGTCCAAGCTTCATAAATGCCATAAGAGCAACATCTTTAAATCATAATTTCTCCTTTTTTTTTGGCTTAATAGGCACCAAACCCCCTAAACTTGTAACTTTTTTTCACCTAGCCCCCTCAACTTAGGGGACAACCTCTCAACCCCCTCAACTCTCCAAAAACATCACATACAACCCCTTACACCCCTATGTTCGGTCAAAATATTGACCCGTGTAGAAAACGCGCTTGACTGTTGACCACACCAATGCCACGTGTCATTTTTGTAACAATCACTTCGATACATTTCACCTCGACGACCACTACCGCCAACCTCAGCACCTCAATAAGGCTGCGACGAAAAACAGCGACAACACCTCGCACGAATATGGAAAAGTTTGATAAAAAAATGACACGTGGCATTAGTGTGGCCAACAATCAAGCGTGTTTTCTACGCGGGTCAATATTTTGACCGAACATAGTGGTGTAAGGGGTTGTATGTGATGTTTTTGGAGAGTTGAGGGGGTTGAAAGGTTGTCCCCTGGGCTTGATTGGATGGAGGGTTTAGAGGGGTTAGTAAGGGAAGGGTTAGTAAGGGTTGATAGAAACCCTTGTTTGGGAGGAGGAAGGGTTAGTAAGGGTTTCTACAAACCCATGTTTGGAACATAAAAAACTTAGGAGGGTAAGGGGTTGGAGGGGTTTTGAAGGGTTTCTTTTTAATAAATTGCATCCAATTTTGAACCCTCCAATTTGGTGGGTTTGGAAGGGTTAGAAATTCATCTTCCTTACCTTTCCTTACCCTTCTCTACCATTCCTTTATTAACCCTTCCATACCCTTCATCCAATCAAGCCCTAAGTTGAGAGGGGGGTAAATTACATACGTGGTGTACAACCTTTACACATAATCACACTTTGGTGTACAACCAAAATTTTGTCACACTAAACTGTACAACCTTTTAGTGACCTCCCACTAAAGTGTACAGCCGGTAATTTTGACCGGTCAACGCCTGGTCAACGCGCCACCTCATCACTTTTAACCTCCTAACAAATAAAAGTGGATCCCACCTAATATTAAATGTCTAATTTACCCTTAATTATATTATATTTTATTTTTTATTTTTCCTTTCTATTAATTTTATCTTTTCTCTCTCCTAAATTCTCTCTCCTCTCTCTTCCGTTCTCGGCCTCTTCCATCGTCTTCCTCCTCCACAGCCTTCTTCAATATCTTTTCTTGTTCTTTAACAGAAAATAAGCTACTTAAACCAGACAAAAACTCCTCATCATTCTTGCTGCCCTAATCTTTATTCTGCTTCTTCTGATTAGCAATTCGGTTCAAAGCCAGTAGCACGATAGGACTTCCTCATTCTTGTGAGCTTTCCGATATCCGTATTCTGCATTCACCAATTTCTCAATTGTTAATCCAACAAATCAATTTAATTTGTGATGTAAACTAACTCACTTCATAAATTCACCAATTTCTGAGTTTTATGATCTGGGTTTTCTTTTTTTCTTTTTTTCTATGTTGGTAAGCTTTGGTTTTTTCAATTTCTGGGTTTTTACTTTTGGGTAAATTACACCCATGGCTCTGAATTTGGTTTTTTTTTTATCTCTTTAGACCTTGGAATTTGGAAGAAGTAATACACATTATCAATTATCAATGGAATAGGGTTGATAATTGCTGCTGTTTGCTTCAATCCCTGCTTCTTTTCTTCCCTGGTGCGCATCGGTCGCTTTGTGATAACCCGCGAAGCCCAAAATGGGTTATATTCATTTCGCAAGCCCAGCCCATATTAAAGTCCCATGGGCTAAGATTGGACGGGACCCGAATGAAGGAAGCGGGCACAGCGAGTAAACCGCCCCGAGTTCCTAAACGGAGCGTCAAGACTCCCACTCAGAACCACGTTCGTTGCCATGAAAGCCACGAAAGGGACATGGCCTAAAAAGGGGTAACCGCCCTCAGAACGTGGCCCACTAAGGAGTAACCGCCCTCGGCGGTTACCCAAAAAACACCTATAAAAGGCCTTAAGAATAAGGGGGGAGGTACGTTCACATTTTTTCCCACAAAGCTATTGCTAAATTATAGACTCATTTTTACAAAAACTGACTTGATCGTCAGAGAGTTTTCCCGGAGATCCTGTCTCCGGTTTTGTTTTGCAGGTAACTCCGGCAAAGAATATCAAAGCGGATCCAGCAAGTTATCATTGGTGCGGTGAGCGTGGACCTTTTTTACCAACACTTGGTTAAAGGTACACGAAGAACATGTCAAAACCATCACGAACGACCGGTGTTACGACCAGATCCACTAGCATGAACTCACGAGGTTCACAGATTGCAAATTCGCAGCCTGCAGGTACTCAGCCTGTGGTGCCTAGCTCGTCAGGCCCCTCGGGACAATTGGGTCCCTTATTGGAAGTGCAGGTGCAAAATGAAATGGAGATGTCCAATAGCGATTTCGTGCAGATGGCAGGACAGGTCTTGGCTTCGAATATGAGCCAGGCGGCTGGCGATCGAATGATTAATTTATTAACCGCCCTCGCCGAACGCGATACCGCCATGGCGCCTGTCCCTCAGGAACCTGTGGTTATCTCAACAGAATCACTGACTATTCCTGTCATACCTGTCCTTCCGCAGCCATCTCAGGTGCCAAATCAAGTGGGCCAGAGTAGTCGCACGAATCCACACAGTCACCCGAGCAACTACTCGCACCCAGATCTCATTACGACGACACATCCAACCTGGCAACCATCCCAACCGTTGCCAGGAATGCAAGGCACTCTTCCACTACAACAACTGGACCCTTTTCCTCACAGACGTTCGAAATTGATGACGCCTAACACAACTATGTCTGGGCGTGAGCACACATGGAACTTTGATCCTATAACGGGACGGCGATTGGTCCACCAACAGGCACCCGTCTCAACACCGATGGGCGAGTGGATGCCCTTCAGAATTCACCAGCAGCGGATGGAAGAGGTCCGGCGGGTACCCGATATTGACTTAGAAGATCAATTACGGAGCATGATGGAGCGAATGGGGTACTCACCTCGGCCGAGAGCAGAGGTCCAAGGCGATTCACCTTTTGCCCCTTCGTTGCGGGAATTCATTCCAGATCACAGAATCAAAGCACCTCCCATACCAAAATACTATGGGGATCCAAATTCTGACCCTGAGGCTCATGTCAGGAACTACAGAGAGTTAATGGATGTTGCAGGGGCAAGCGAAAGCATAATTTGCAGGTTATTCTCGACAACTTTGGGCAGTGCGGCATCTGATTGGTTTCGATCTTTACCGGCAGAATCTATTCACAATTGGCAACAATATAGTCGGGATTTCTGTGCGAAGTTCGTGGGCTGTAAAGCGGCAGATGTGACAGATAGGCAGCTGAAGGAGATCAAACAGAGAAACTATAATTCCCTAAGGGAATTTGTTGTCGCCTTTAACGATATCCTGGTGCGATTGCAGAACCCAGATATCGTGAGTATTTACAACATCATGGCGGATGGAACCACAGATTGGAGCATGCGGGAAGAAATCATCCGTAACAAACCACGCACTGTAGCCGAGCTCATGAAGATAGCAAAGGAATTCATGGAAGTGGATGATGTCAATAGGGAACATAGGGCCCAAACTCGGTGAGAAAGAGAGGCCGCTAGAACCACTTCGGACAGTCGGCGTGAGACCCAGTCCAAAAGTAATTTTGTTCGAAGAGGCGATCGTCCCTTTCAAGGTGGAGGATATCACACGCCACTAAACACGACTCGCCAAGAGGTGTTACTTTGGATCGAAAAGAGCCCCTTGAAGAAGGATGTGCGGTTCCCCGAGGTGAAAGGCCGAACCAGTTTGGGGCGCTATCCCAGTAAGTATTGCAGGTTCCACAGGTTGAATGGCCATAACACAGATGATTGCTACGAACTGAAGAAGGAAATAGAAAAACTGATCGAGAGAGGCAAGCTGAGTCAATTTGTAAGAAAAGAAACAGCTGATGAGAAAACAACGCTCCCGCATGAGGGAGAAACACGGCCAGAAAAGAAGCAGAAGAAAGGGGTGATAAACGTGATAGCAGGCGGAATCTACGAGCCTCCAATAAAAAGAACTCGCCGTGAACGGCGAAAGAGCAACACACATAGGGGGGATGCCCTTAATTACTCATTTGCGAGAATCACGGAGCCACATGCGGATGCCCTGGTGATCACGATGGCCGTTGAAGGATGGGACGTCAAGCGGGTCCTTATCGACACAGGCAGTTCTTGCAACGTCATTACCCGGACAGCATTCAACAAGTTGGGAATCAACGACGAGCGGGTGGAACACACCTTCATGGATGTAACTGGTTTTGGGGGTCAATCCTCCCAAACAAGTGGGCAGGTGGTGTTGGAGGCAGAAATGGGCGATAAGAATCTAAAATGGCGAGGTGATTTAGAATTCGCAATTGTTGATCTCCCACTGGCCTACAACATAATTCTGGGACGGCCATTCCTGTCGGAGACGGAGTCGCCCATCTCAATGAAGCATTTAACGTTACATTTGCCAACACACCAAGGGCGAGTCATAGTTGAAGGTGATCAACTTGTATCTCAACAGGCCTATACATTATCACTTGAACCAAAACCGGAAGAGGAGGATAAAGTCGAAGAGAAGCTGCCGGCGGAAGCATTAGGAGAAACGGAACTATTTGCCATCTCGAATGACAAGAACGTGCGAATAGCGGCTGGACTCTTAGAAGAAACAAAGAAAGCCATTACCGAGGTATTGATCCAATGTGAGTCGGCATTTGCCGCCCCAAATGAAGTGCTAAAAGGAATAAGCCCAGACGTAGCAACCCATCGGTTGAATGTAGACAAAGGGGCAACCCCAGTGCGGCAAAAGAAGAGGGGACATGCTCCTGAGCGGCAAAAGGCGATTGAAAAAGCAGTGGCGGACTTGCTAAGGTCGGATGCGATTCGAGAAGTCACCTATCTGGAATGGCTAGCCAATGTGGTGCTAGTCAAAAAGCCGAATGGAACGTACAGAATGTGCGTCGACTTCAAAGACTTGAACAAGGCATGTCCGAAAGATATGTATCCACTTCCTAACATTGATATATTGGTAGATGGAACTGCAGGATATGAAGCTTTATCATTCACCGACGTGAAATCCAGTTACCATCAGATACCCATGGAGAAGGCGGATGAAATCAAAACATCATTCATAACTCACCAGGCGACTTATTGCTTCAAGGTGATGCCCTTTGGATTGAAAAACGCGGGAGCAACATACCAGAGGATGATGAACAAGATATTTTCAGACAAATCCGGCGAGAACTTCTCGATCTATGTTGATGACATGATCATCAAAAGCAAGAAAATGCAAGACCACCCGCGGGATATCAAAGAAATCCTAGAAGTGTTGATCAAATATGGCCTCAAATTGAACCCAGAGAAATGCACATTCGGAGCAAGAGCGGGAAAGTTCCTGGGTTTCATTGTTAGCGGCAAAGGGGTTGAGGCGAATCCTGAGAAGGTTAAAGCAGTAATGGAGATGAAGACGCCAAGGAACATAAGGGAAGTACAGAGACTGAACGGGCGGTTGGTGGCATTAGGGCGATTCATATCATGCTCAGCTAGGCGATGTCTACCTTTCTACAATGCCATCAAAAAATCCAAGTCCTTTGAATGGACGCCGGATTGTCAAGAAGCATTTGAGGGGATAAAGCGATTACTATGTTATCCGCCCTTAATGAGCAGGCCGGAAGACGGAGAAGATTTGTTTCTTTATGTATCCGTCACCAGCATGGCGATATGCACTATGATGGTGCGAGAAGAAGAAGGGCAACAATATCCAGTATACTACGTGAGCAAAGTCTTGAAGGACGCAGAACTCCGGTATTCGAAGTTGGACAAAATGGCCCTCGCGGTGATAACCACGGCGACTAGATTGAAACCATATTTTCAGGCGCATACTGTCATTGTGAGAACTGGCATCCCAATGCGAAAGGTATTGCAGAAACCTGACGCATCCGGTCGGTTGATGGAATGGTCAATTCGCCTGGGCGAATACGATATCCGCTATGAAGGAAGACCAGCGCTAAAGAGCCAAGTGCTCGCCGACTTCGTGAATGAATTCACCTAGGATGATGATGAATGTCCAAATGCACAAAAAGAAGAGTGGAGCATGTACACAGATGGGGCCTTATCTGCAGATGGAGTTGGGCTAGGAATCGTCATCAAAGGTCCGAAGGTTATCCGCCTGTACTATGCAGCAAAATTAACTTTCAAAACTACCAATAATGCCGCAGAATACGAGGCTATGATATGTGGATTGAGGTTGCTCAATGAACTCACCCCAGAAAGAGTGGTAATCTACAGCGATTCCAAACTCATGATAAACCAGATCATAAAAAATTATCTGGTGAAACAGGAGGAGCTAGTAAAATACCATCAGGTGGTCAGCCGATTGACACAAGAGTTAACGCACAAGGGAGTCGTTTGGGAGATGGTGCATGTTCCACGAGGCCAAAATGCAAAAGCTGACGAATTGGCAAAAGCAGTGGCAAGTAGAGAACCATGGAGTCAAAAAGCATGCAGCTTGGAAATAAAATAGGCACCAGCATTCGAGGTTGATCAGATTATGATCATCGAGGAACTGGAAGACGATGAAGATTGGCGGATGCCAATCCATCAATATCTGGAGCAGGGAGATTTGCCGGCTGATAAGAGCTTAGCCAGAAAAATAATTGGGCAGTCGGCACGATATTCAATGCGGGATGGAACTTTGTATCGGAAATCGTACACATGTCCATGGTTGAAATGCGTTAGTCGCAATGAAGGAGACTATGTGCTGCGAGAACTACACGAAGGAATTTGTGGCGCGCACGAAGCTTCGGCGGCATTGGCAAGAAAGGTCAAATTGATGGGATACTACTGGCCCAAGGTGGTGGAAGATTCCCAGAAGATGGTTGCGGAATGTCACAACTGTCAAATCCATGCGAATGAAAAGCATGTTCCCGGAGCTGAACAAATCACTATAATGACGGCGTGGCCATTCGCAACATGGGGAATTGATATAGTGGGTCCATTCCCAGAAACAACAAAGAAAAGGAAGTATTTGATAGTCGCAGTGGACCACTTCAGCAAATGGGTAGAAGCGGAGGCAGTAACCGCACAAACACCTGAGCGAATGATCGAGTTCTTACGAGAGAACATTATCATGCGATTTGGGATCCCGCAGAAGCTTATAACCGACAATGGCACCCAGTTCAACTGTGCCAAGTTCAAAACATACTGCGAAAGCATGGGGATCAAGAATCATTTTTCTTCTGTAAACCATCCCCAATCAAATGGTATGACGGAGGTTACCAACAGGGCCATGGTTCAAGGCATCAAGAAGCGGCTAGGTGGCAAAAAAACAAGTTGGGCGGATGAGATACCCCATATGTTGTGGGCATACAGAACCTCTGTAAAGGCAGCAACAGGCGAAACACCTTTCTCGCTAGTTTATGGAGCCGAAGCAGTCCTACCTGTTGAAATCAAGTCGCCCACAGATCGGACAATTTATTATTGCGACACACAAAATCCTATCAACATCAGAGATGCTTTGGATTCTGTGGAGGAACGAAGAGAAAAAGCTTACATGCGAATGGCAATGTACCGCAATAGAATCAAGAAATACCATGACAGAAGAGTGTGAAAAGTAATGATCAACGAAAACGACTTGGTCTTGAAAAAAGCAGATAAAATACAGTCTAGAGATGGCAAAGGCAAGCTAGGCGTCAACTGGATCGGGCCATACAAAGTATCCAGGAAGATGGGACCGGCCACTTTCGAAATAGAAGAAATGAGTGGAAAGAAGCTCCCGCGCACCTAGAATCTAGAGAATCTACGCCTATATAGAAAGGCCGAGTAGTTCGAGGAAATGACGAGTACTCTTTTTCCTTTTATGAGTTTTTCCCACTGGGTTTTCTGATAAAAGGTTTTAATGAGGCTTCGATCCCACACAATTGGTGTACATATGTAATAAACTTTTTCTCGTCATCAATAAAAGTTATTACATTCACTCAGTATGTTACAACAAAATGCGGATTCTTTACAAAAACACATAAATGTGTTGCCTCTTAAAGAAAGGCGGATGCATGATTACGCATCACTCGCAAAAAACCTTAGGGTTAAAATAAAAAACACATAAATGTGTTGCCTGTTAAAGAAAGGCGGATGCTTGATTACGTATCACTCGCAAAAAACCTTAGGGTTAAAATCAAAAAACACATAAATGTGTTGCCTGTTAAAGAAAGGCGGATGCTTGATTACGTATCACTCGCAAAAAAACTTAGGGTTAAAATAAAAAACACATAAATGTGTTGCCTGTTAAAGAAAGGCGGATGCATGATTACGCATCACTCGCAAAACCTTATGATCAAAACTTATGATTATTTTCGAAAGAAGAATTATAAGTTAAGGCATAAAATTAAGCGAATAAACGAGTACTCAAAATTGCAAAAAGGGTCTGGCCACCCTAGCTATGAAGAAACACAAATATGGAGTCGGCAAAAGGACAAAGGGCACATATAAAGGGCAAAAAAGTGACAATCACACACATATGAAAAGCAACAACCGAAAGAAAATATATATATCAGAGCGGTTTGTTACATACAAAAGTCCAAATATAAGTTAAGCTATGCTACAACTTCCTCTCCTTCGCCCCTAATGCCCTCCTGGACTGCGGCGACTCCCTCATCTCCTCCGGTAGGAGGATCTACTTCAAGCGAATCCTCAACCCTTGAATCGGTAACCGCTTCAGTAACCTCTTCGGTGAGAGGTACCTCTTGCACAGGTTGAGAAACGGCTTGGGGTGCCTCTCCTTCCGCGGGCTGAATAGGGATCTCGCAGCTAATCAGAGGATCCTGAAGACTCTTCCAATCTAAGAAGAGTACCTCATCCATATCAGCATCCTCGGCTTCCAGCTTATCCCACTCCCCAATTAAATCCTTTTCAGGGATGGGAACTTTGGGGCGGTTAAGTACTAGACCCTGATGCCCGTGCTCATAAGCCGCATGAATCCGCTCCCCATACCAGTAGATGCGGGCGCCATCTTCAGCCAAAATCTCCTCAACCCTCTTCTTTTGGGCCTCCTTGAAAGCAGCTAGGTCGTCGAGGGCTTTTTGCAGTTCATCGGACTTGGCCTGAAGGGATTTAAGGGCCTCCTCCTTCTCGCCCACGGCCTTCTGACAGGTGCCCTCTAGGACCTTCACCTTCCCTTGGACATCATCATAAAGCGACTTCTGAGTCGCCAATTCCGTACCAAGACTTTCCAACTCCTTGGCTCGCTCTGCATCCCTTCGGAGAATGCCCTCAGCGAAATTGATAATCTGCGTATAACACGTCTCATAAATAAAAATGGGCGAATAGAAATATGCGGTTACGATGAACACAAGATATTTGAAAGCGAAGGACAAAGCAATAATATACCTCTACAGAACGCTTCTCGATCCCTTCCACAGCAGTAGGGAGCGGTACTTGCTCGCGCACACGGGAGGCAGAGGGAAGTCGCCCGAGGACATTGCATATGGAAGATACAATATCCTTACAAGAGAAGTTCACGGCCAGGCCGAAAGTCCTAGTCCACCATCCGCTAATATCGGGGATTGGCTGCAAAAGCATAAAGAAAAATATCAAGAGAACGACAGATAGCTCATGAGGAAAAAGTAGCAATACGAGAGGGAGCAGATCAAGATACCTCGTGAATGGGGGTACTGCTCTTTCCTTTAGACGAGGCGGATACAGGTGCGCCGCCAACAGTAAGGGACACAGAAGTGTTCTTCTTTTTAGAACGAGAAGACTCTGTATCCGCACTTATCTTCCGCTTCCTGGTTAAAGGAAGATCCTCGGAGGCAGAAGCGGGACCTTGTGAAGCGGAAGCCCTAACCGGGGAAGCCGCCCCAATAGAAGGAATCGTCCCTCCAGAAGGATCCGCCCCTACAACGGAAGCAAAAAGCCGAACAAAGAACAAATGTGAAAAGAAAAACTTACATGAAAAAGACAACACAGTGAAGTGACGGGATTAAGAGGTCAACGCCGGAAAAGAAGTAACGGAATTAAAAGGTCGACGCCGGAGAAAACGAAAGAGGGGAAATGCACAAATTCAAAACTTTGAAATAATCGGACAAAGACGAAGCGTCCCCTATAAAAAGACCCTAAAAGGGCTCTTGCTAGACCAAGGGGGAGGCATGTGATAACCCGCGAAGCCCAAAACGGGTTATATTCATTTCGCAAGCCCAGCCCATATTAAAGCCCCATGGGCTAAGATTGGACGGGACCCGAATGAAGGAAGCGGGCACAGCGAGTAAACCGCCCCGAGTTCCTAAACGGAGCGTCAAGACTCCCACTCAGAACCACGTTCGTTGCCATGAAAGCCACGAAAGGGACATGGCCTAAAAAGGGGTAACCGCCCTCAGAACGTGGCCCACTAAGGAGTAACCGCCCTCGACGGTTACCCAAAAAACACCTATAAAAGGCCTTAAGAATAAGGGGGGAGGTACGTTCACATTTTTTCCCACAAAGCTATTGCTAAATTATAGACTCATTTTTACAAAAACTGACTTGATCGTCGGAGAGTTTTCCCGGAGATCCTGTCTCCGGTTTTGTTTTGCAGGTAACTCCGGCAAAGAATATCAAAGCGGATCCAGCAAGTTATCACTTTGCTATTGGAGGACTTTACGGAGCTATGAAGCGGCGAGAATAAAGGCCAAAACCTTTGAAGCGGCGAGAGTGATTTTCTGGAGAAGAAAGTTCTGGGTATTTCCTGCAATTGCAAGATATAAAGACAAGTTCTCGGTTTTTTTGATTCAAAATCACCAAAAGCATAGGAGAAGGTGAATCCCTTTAAAGGGTCAAGAGAAACATCATCTGATTTTAGGAGTGGGTTGTGTGATTTGAGTTTTTGAAATTGAGATTTAAATGGGAAGGCGATGGTGAAGACGATGGAAGACGATGGTGAACAGGGAGGCGGTAGAGAGAGGGGAGAGAATTTTGGAGAGAGAAAATATGGAATTAATTTAAAAGAAAAATAAAAAATAAAAAGAAAAAATAATTAAGGGTAAATTAGTCATTTAATATTGGGTGGGATCCACTTTTATTTGTTAGGAGGTTCAAAGTGATGAGGTGGCGCGTTGATCAGGCGTTGACCGATCAAAATTACCGGCTGTATACTTTAGTGGGAGGTCACTAAAAGGTTGTACAGTTTAGTGTGACAAAATTTTGGTTGTACACCAAAGTGTGATTATGGGTAAAGGTTGTACACCACGTATGTAATTTACCCGTTGAGAGGGCCAGGTGAAAAAAAGTTACAAGTTTAGGGGGTTGGGTGCCTATTAAGCTTTCTTTTTTTCCAAACCAAATATAATTTTTTAATGGAACTAATATAACGAGAAAAGTCAAGCAAAATCTTACTCCCTCCATTCTCAAATAAGTGTCGTTTTAGAATTTTCACATAAATTAAGAAACATAATTAATATACACTTAAATTAGTAAATTTACATGGATTAACTAAATAAAAATTCTCCCTCCTATAATGATTGGAGAAGAAACTTTGAAAGCTTAAAAAACACATAAATCAAGACAAAATTTAAATGTTTAATCCAAAAAACTAGACTAAATTTTATTGAAAAACTAAAACGACACTTAAAAAAGAACAAAAATAATTATCTAAAACGACACTTATTTGAGAATGGAGGGAAGTATCAGAAACTAAACAATGATGAGAATTTGGAGAAAACTATGAACACATAATATTCTCTTCTAATTAAAAAACACTACAAGTCCCAATATTTCAAATCGTCAAGTTGATTATCCAAGTAAAAGTTATCCACCCTATATTGTTTTTGTCTTTTAATGGATTAATATTATTTTTTACATATTTGTATTGATAAAATTTTAACATTTATTTTGTCAGATAAAATATAAATATAACCTAAGTCAGAATAATACAATTATTAATTCGTCCTTATACCTTATTTCTTACCAGTCTGAGACCGACTAATACATCAGCATTATTCAATGTGGCGGGGCCATTGCATCGTCACATAAAATGAGAAAATCGATTCCAACGACTTAAGACTTTCTATCAATACATGCTTTAACTTAGCTGATGGATTGGTGTATTTTATTTTCTAGTTTTCTGAATTTATATAATTAATTCTTTTAATTTTAAATTTGAATAAGTCTAAATGCATTTAAATTGAAATGGCATGGTTATAGTAATGGAGCTTTCTTTGTGAATTTGGCTGAATATGGAAGGGTTGAGATTGTTTAGCCATTCTGTTAAAAAAAACAAAATTTGCAAATTGATAACAAGACTTATTTTTCAGTACTTCATTCCTTTCAAAGATGATGCCTCTCCAACGAGAACTTATTGATAAAGAGTGAGATATTTCCCTTAATCATATTTTTAGTGAAGGAAATAAAAGTGCGGAATGACCATTTAACTATGCAAGTTCGATGTCTTTTAGAGTACACATACTTTAAAGAGAGGGTTTGTTATGTGGAATAAATAAAATGATATAGGAATAAAAATCCAAAATTCATTCATTTTATGTTTGTTTTAGAGATAGAGTATGAAAATAAGGGAGAAATATTTTATGCCTCAAATCTTATACCTAAGGAGTGGTATAAGGGATGACATAAGAGCATCTCCAAGAGACTCTTAGTAAGCTCTCTAAAAATAATATAAATAATTGGCTCTTAATGATTTAAGAGTGGCTAAGATATATCATCTCCAACAATGCTCCTTATATTCACTCCTTATTTATTATTTTATTATTAAGATTATTCTTTATTGTTACATTACCAATAGTGTGAGGAGAGAGACACATCAATAATAAATTATTAATAAAAAATGAAGTTAGGAGGCACTAAGAGGTGGAGAGAGGCTCTCTATTAATAGAGAAGATGAAGAGGCTCTTAGTGATTTGAGGAGCCACTAAGAGGCTGTTGGAGATGAATTTTCATTCTCCCTCCTCAAATTTTAACTTAAGAGCCAATTTAAGAGGCTGTTGGAGATGTTCTAAGTTCCTACCATTTTAATGAGATGGAAAAGTCTATCTCATCTCTAAAATCAATACTCCATCCATTCCCTTATATAGGTCATTCTAAAGTATTTCACACAAATTAAAAAATATATTGATTAATTAAAAAAAATTCATTATGATGTTATTATTGGGAATTCGCATTGGAATATTAAAAAACACATGTACCAATATAAAAAATTTAATATTTGGACAAAAAAACTAAACTAAAACTTCTTGGAATCTTAGAATGACTTATATTTGGAAAAAAAATTAATTTGCTAGAATGATCTATATAAGGAAATGGAGGGAGTATTATGTAGTGGGTAATTTACATTATGACCACTTAACTTTGCTCTTTTTAATATTATGACTATTGAACTTCAAACTTAATATAAAAGCCACTCAACTTTACAATTTTTAATACCTACGACCCCTCAACTTTAAGCCTTTATTTGGAAGAAAGTTAATGGAAGTAAATGGAAGATTAAATATCACATTAATCTTGTTTGAGAGTTGTTTTTTTAAGAATCCATTTGGCTAATTGCTGTTTGCTGGTTGCTATTTCTGTTTGCTGTTTGCCTTTTGAAAAGTATGCTTTTCCAAAAAGCATAGATTTTCTGCTTTTGTAAAAAGCTACTTTTCAGCTGTAAAAGGCAAACAAGAGATGTCTAATCAAACGTCTAAGGGTCTGTTTGTCTTACCTACTGTTTGCTGTTGGAAAAAGCTGTTTTTTAAAAAAACAGAGATTTTTTGCTTTTGTAAAAGACTGTTTTTTAGGTGTAAATGGCAAACAGGAGGTTACTAACCAAACACATAATGCTGCTTTTCAATTGTAAAACGCAAATAGGATATCACTAACCAAACACCTAAAACTCTCCATTTTGAAGTGAAAAGGTAAACAGGAGCACGAAAAGGAGCAACCAAATACCCCCTAACTGTTTTTTTTCCCTGCAAAAAAATTTAAACATTGTCTAAAACTCTACATTTTAAAGTGAAAAAATAAACATGAGGTGAAAACTAAGTAAACAAACACCCTTTAAATAAAGATTAATGGAAGTTAAAATTTTACTTTTTTTAACCTCTAAACTCCAACCTCCAAATTGGAGGTTAATAGAAGCAATGTAAACTTCGTTAAAAACCTTGAACTCTCAAACAAAATTAAACTTTTAACTCTCCTTTATATACTATAAACACCAAAACAATGTTAATTTTTAAATTTCATTTTCTTACCTTATACATATATATATTTTTCCATTACCTCATTTTACCAACAACTCCGTTAGACAAAGGCTAATTCACGCCTCAAACCCACCATTACACAAATAGCTCCTTGACTTCTCCCTATCCCGATTTTGTGTAGTGTGCTGCACCTTTGCTTATCAAAAAGAAAGGCTAATATGTCAATTAAGGTGGTCTGTTGACCAATTTTAAACACGTTCACCCGACTAACTATATAAATTCCTACATGAATCTACATTTTTTGTGCCAATCTTAAGATTCTGATGTATTAACGAACCCACCTTCCTCCTTTCTCTCTCTCTCTCTCTCTGAGGAAAGAAAAGCTCGCATTCACATATGAATTAGTCCTTAATGGATCTGTAGTGCTATGCTTTGCGCATCTTTCTCATATTCTTCAATACAAATCGATGTTTATTTCAGCTTTTGTTAATTGAACAGGTATTATTTTCTATTTCTGTGATTGGTTGATTTATTTGTTCCCTTCGCAGTAGTAACGAACTTTTGAATTCCGCAAATGTCTGGAAAGTTTTTAAATCATTTGATAAATAGGATTTCAACTTCTTTAATTCACTCTCTTCCGAACTTCCCCTTTATGTTTATTTAATCTATTTTAAGCTCTGTGCGATTTGCAATCTATTTTGAATTTTCTCGGTAACCAAACACCGCGTTCGCTTTCTTTCTACGTTTTGCTATTCATATATCATGCACGGCGAGGCTTTTATTATGTTCGGTTTAATTGCGGATTTGTTAAGGTTTTCTATTTGTATTTTCTCCTTTTTGTGTGGAAATATTTGAGTTCTGTATGTATGAGCGCCGAGATATAGTTCAGTTTTGGGTGGTAATTATCTTGCATATTTTCTATCATTTTCACTTTAGCTTCAGTTGCTTCCAATTTTACTGGAATTAACTGCATTATTTTCCAATTCAAGGGAAGTAGATTTGCAGTTCGCTGCCTATACTTCGTGGTTCCTGCGGGATAGATGAGCCATATGAATTTATCTCTTGTTTTTTTATTTTTTATATATATTTTTTTAATATCATATCTAATTGCTGAAAAAAAAAACTTGAATGAGAAGGGACTAATATTTTTACTAATGTTCTTTACTTGCTCCTGATTATATCATTTGTGGAGTGGACTCTGAATAGGTTATAGGATGATATAGTCTGTTATTATTGTTTCTTTGTATTTTTTATTTTTTATTTTCTCTCCAAATCCATCCCCTATGTTCTAACTTGAATTTATGGCTGGATTAAAGAATTTACCTTGCTGATTGAAATCCAAATTAATGAATGGTGGCAAGCTCAACCCACATGTGTCATGTGGCAAGATGATTTTAATGAAATTAATGAATGAATTTCTAACTCATGCCAGGAACATCTTCTTAATATGGCATTCTTTATCCTGTTTAATCTGCACTTGATTTTTAATTGGTTTTCACTTTTTTAGATCCCCTAATGACAATTCTGGTCGATACTTGATCGAGTATTTATGATTGGTAATCGTGGTAATATTGAAGAAGAATTTTTGCACCTACTGGAAATAAGGAACTGGAAATAAATGAGGTCACATGCATGATTTAGTTGATGTTCATGGACAAAGAAGAGTTTATGCAGTCAGACAGAATCTTAACGAGGATTTAAGCCAATGCAATGTCTTCAAGTAAAAACTCTATGCAACGATTTAACAATAATGGCTTTTGGACTCAAAGCTCCAACTCTACAAGCCGGTATGGCCTACGTTCACCAACATGAACGAAGTTCCTTTTCTTTTTTTTTTAAACTATTTATACAAATGCTGAGTTGATTGTCAATATTAGGGCTGTAAATGAACAGAGCCGCTCATGAGCAGTTCGGTGATCGGCTCGATAAAAGCTCGGCTCGACTCGGTTCGATTTGTAAACGAGCCGCTCGTGAACACGATTTACTGGCTCGGTTCGTAAACGAGCCAAGTTTGAACAGGCCAAAGCTCAGCTCGAAAGCTCGCGAGCAGGCTCGATTAGAACATTTATGAACAAAAACTTAATATTATTTCATTTGCTATCAGATGAGTTCGTTCACAAACATAATAAATGAGTAATAGACTAACTATTTGTAAGCATCTTGTTTATTTATTCACGAACTTGTTTATGTAAACAATTAAAGAGTTATTTGCGAGCAAACTTCACAAATATAATTAACAATTTACTTACAAATAATTCATAGTTAGATAATTTTCTTAATGAACCAAGTCCAAAAGAGGATTTTGGGCTCGAAACAAGCTCGAAGCTCGGCTCAAGCTCGTTGAGCAAGCCAAAGCTCGGCTCGGGGTCGGCTCGTTAATTTTATAGCAAGCTCGGCTCGGGCTCGAGCTCGAGCTCGTTAATTTTATAGCGAACCAAGCTTGAACAGGCCAAAGCTCGGCTCGGCTCGATTACAGCCCTAGTCAATATCACATAGGCTTGAAGTTTTATGTTTGCATATGAGTTTTTTATATGATATTTTATTTAATGTAATTTTTTGTAGCAGACATAATCTGGAACCACATCTTATGCAAAGGAGGTTAAAAGATGATAGCATGTACAATTACTTGGAAGATAAAGAGGCAATGGTATGGTTATTTTCATGGTTTAGAAAATTTAATTCAAAGATAATAATCAAGGTTGGTGCTTACCTCACACAATACGAGTTTACACAGGAGCTTTATTCACGTTTGAGAGCACAGAAAGAGGAAATCCAGATTCTTCGAGAGCAAGTTACGTCTGCTTGTTTGAGGGTATTACATGTTTCTTGTGGCCACTATTTGTGTATATAAATATTTCTATGGTTTACGTACTCAGTTTCTGACATGTTTGGAATTGCATTGGTCTATGGTGTCAGGAGCTGCAACTGCTGAATGAAAAATATGTGTTAGAAAGAAAGTTTTCTGACTTGAGAATGGTTTGTTCATCTTGGAACCTAGATTATTATTTTTTTTTTCAAGTCTGGAATGTTGAGTGTCGTTTAGAGTCTGAGATGATATTCTCTTGATCATAGGCAATTGATGAGAAACAAAATGAAGCTATTACATCTGCCTCCAATGAATTAGTTCGCAGAAAAGGTGATCTTGAGGAAAATTTAAAATTGGCCCATGATTTGAAGGTATGTTACAGTTTCTGTATCCTATTTATGCTTTATTTCCCTATCAGTCTGTAAATTTGCAATGTCTTGTGGACCTTAATCTACTATGTACAGTTACCACATGAAATCAGGGAAAAAAATAGTTGTCAAATAATATTGCACTGCACAACAATAGATGTAAAAAGTGATAGGATGATGAGCAGGAACGCAGAGAGAAGGGGGGAAACGCAAAAAACAAGTTTTACATGATTAGGGGCAATTTGTCTATGTATGCCCATGAGGACTGCTCTATTAATTTTCACTGTGGCAAAAGGAAGTATACATTTATTTTTGCAGTCTAGGGATTCCTTGTTGCTAACCTTGTATTCCAATACATTGAAACCCAAAATGCATGCTTATGCAGAAAAGTATGGCTTCCATGTGAAGCCTTCCCCTTCTTACAGGCTTGCAGTGTAAAATATATGTGTGAGCCATAACCTCAAATGTCTCTGAAGATGCTGTGGTTCAGTAAGCTAATAATTTTAAGTCGAAGAAAACCATTCTTTTCAAATTTTAGCAAGTCCTAATGAAATTGTAAACTCTTGGTTTAGAGTCGAAGTATCAAAAAAACAAATACATGTTTAATCACTATTTAGTACTTATTGCGGTCAGTAGGAAGACAAGGCATGGAAAGCTTGAGTAAATTCTTCTGTCATGGAACCAATTGAACTAAAAGCTCAAGCTGATAGTTAAAGGTCCACTTCATATTAATATTTGACACATCTAATACCATGTTATGGAACCAATTGAACTAAAAACTCAAACTAATAGTTAAAGGTCCACTTCATATTAATATCTGTCATCTTTAAACAAGTATTGTAAGGTGAGTAGGAAGATAAGGCATGTAAAGCTTGAGCACAATCTGTAAGTCCTACTTTTATCAAAAGATAAGTTCCTTTTTCTTCTTTATCGGTTCTTAGAATGAAATCTGTTTAAATTGACTCACAGTATTTTCACTAACATTGTGGGTCCAAATAGAAGATTATCAGAGATAATAACTAAAGCTATTATTGGCCTTACCTATTAGCTTAAGCTTTTGGGTGATGGTATCAAAACCTCTTAAACCAAGTGGTCGAGGGTTCAAATCATGATAACCCCATTTATTGATGAAATTTTAATACATGGTAAGATGGGCCTTTGTTCTACACGCTTCAAGTCCAGGAGAATTTGCGTGCATGGGTGTGTCATAGATGGGCCTTTTAGGTTAAATGGTTCGTTGACAAAGATAAAACATATCACAAGACAAATCATGCATACAATTGAAGGCATCATGACAGTGGTTTTGCTGAAAGATGGAATGAATGTTGGTCCGTTAATAAAGAAAGCAAAGTTCCAGATGTTAATATGAATTGGGCCTTAACTATAAGTTTAAGCTTTTAGTTCAATTAGTTCCATGACATGGTATCAGAGGCTCTTTGACCAAGGGTTCGAATCCTTGCAACCTCATTTGTTGATTAAATTGCTGGACATGGTATATGGGCCTGTGTTGCCTAGTGGGAATTCACGTGCGTGGTGTGTCAGATATTAATATGAATTGGAGCTTAAGCTTTTAGTTCAATTGGTTCTATGACACAAAGGAAGTTGAGCGAATCTATGAAAGTTGGTCTTAAAGGGAGCATCTTAGCTCAAATTCAAGTAATTGTAGGGGATCTACAGCAATGCCTTTTGCTTTCAGAAAACAGCCTAAAGATTATGACTAACTAACAATTCAAATTGAAATTTTTTATGTGGTCCCTGAACCTGAACTGCAAAATATGAGTTACCATGGGATATTGAGGCTCTAGAGACTCATAAAAGGTCTGGAAGGTCCGTAAAGTATATGCTTCCTAATATATGTTATAACCTTTAAATTAGGCAGTGACAGAAGCCACTTAAAATAGTGGGAGATTCAAGCACACCCACAATTTAAGGCCATCTTTCCTTTCATATCTTGGAAAATGACATCTTCATCCATAACCAGTTGCTGTATGTTCAAAAGAGAAAGGAGAAAAGTGATTGGAGCATGTTCTTGATCTATCACTTTCTTCTCTTCTCAATTTGGTTGTCAGTGTATGTATATTTTCTTGGAACATTTTGTGACAATGAAGTATTCTTTTTTCAGGTTGTAGATGATGAGAGATACATTTTCAGGTCATCCATGCTCGGCTTATTGACCGAGTATGGAGTTTGGCCTCATGGCATAAATGCCTCTGGCATATCCAGTGGTGTAAAGGTATTATACTTTACTTCAGGTGTGCTATATCTGTCACAAGTAAATGGAGGATAAAGTTGAAGATTCTATATTCACTGTTCACATTTTGTTCTCATACTTCCTTGCACTTTTCTTTTATGTCATGCAGTGCTTCTTCCTAATTTTTCTTAGTCTTTTTTCCAATCTTAGAAAATGTTACTTATTTTTGTTTTGAACCATTGATATGTCAAGCTCGTAATCTACTTTGCCTTCTCTTGAATTTGCAATTAACTTTCACATTGTATGTCATTTATGTGAATAAATATTAAGGATAATTCATTAAATAACTGAGCACTAAGAACCAAGTGGCACATTATGTTTAGCATGAGACAGTATGATATTCCCATTTTCAAAATCCAATAGTGACCTTCTTAGTGAGTGCAGATCTTTCTATCCCTGCAATTCAGACTTATTACCTCCTAATTGAAATCTTGAAAATTTTAACCTGTGACTGCTATTTATTATCTTAAGAACCCTTTTCTTTTTCATTTAAACGTCATATTATATTATGTGAGCTAATATAGTGGGATTTCTATGTCAAACACTGGTACAATATTTGAAAGGATGTTATGAAGCAATTTTAATAAGTGGTATTAAAGACCTAATCCTTTGATAGTTTGTTTCAAATGATGAAACTCTTCCTCATGTATGCTAATTCCTAGTTATCTTAAATGCTTATTTTGCTTTTTTTTCTTCAAAAAAAGAAAAAAGAAAAAAGAAGAAGCTCATTTTACTCAATTTGCCTAATGTTTGCTCTTCTTGATAATCTGCAGCATCTATACGATCAACTACAGTGGAAGATTAGAACTTCTCATGTAAGCTTGCTCCATTGTATATTGAATTGATGGAAAATCCTTATTATTCTACTGGACATGCCTCCATTTTCTTACATTTGCGACCATCTTTGTTGAGTTGACCAGTGAAGCATGATAATCTCTTTATTGCAGACACACATGCATTCATGTATATTTTTTTGCTTATATTGAGGACAAAGAGTTAAATGGCTTAGCATTTTCTTCAGTGGTGAGGACAAAGCATTAACCGGTTTAGTATTTTCTTCAGTAGTTCATTATCATTCAAGTGAAAATTGAATTGGTTCTACCACCGGAATAGTATTTAACTAGTCATAAGAATTTACCTTTGCTTCATTAATGGGAGAATGATCTGTTTCTATGAAAAGGAATGAATTACTTAGGAGAAATATTAGGTTCTATTGACTTTGGTTGGTATAATCTCTAAAAGGCTAGGCTCTTTGTGGATGTGATATGTGCAAAAAAGACAACCCTTCAAACTCTTTTTTGGACGAAATTTTCCATACACTTCATTATATTTAACTTCTCTATCTACATAGGTTGTTTCCTTCTCAAACTTGATTACACACAAGAATTATTTGCACTCAGCTAACTGATGTATGTATCTAAGTACACACATGATTTCCCTGTTCCGTGATAATTAATCTTTTAATTGCTGGGTAGGCACAACCATATTTTGGAGTCTTTGTCACTTAGACATACAGATCCACTTTCCTGCTGGTTACTTATGAAGCATTTTCTTGCTGCTTGCGTCATATTTTTGAACCCCTATTTCTTTAGGAAGATATTTAACTGAAATGTGCGTATTCTGAATCATGAACTTCTTTTCTGTTAGTTCTTTGACAGAGATATTCAGATGCTTGAGTCATGCGTTATTTTATCAAGAGCAAACAATATCTTGTGCTGTTTTGTCCATTATACTTAATTGTATCGTGTACCACAGGATAGAATTAGAGAATTAGCGGTGGCTACTCATACTGAGAGTGAACCTCATGATAAGGTCAACCCTGGTTCCGGTATCCTGATGCAACATGTTCCTCTTCAATCCACGGTACTAGCTGCATGTAATCTACTTGTTTACAATCTCACTTTTCAATTGCATCAACTTTGTTTTATCATTTTATATGTTTTCTTTTCTTGACCATTTCAACCGTTCTATCTCTCCCATTGCAGAGTCAAAATGGAATTTCTCCTCCTACTCATTACATAAATAAATGGAATCTGGAACCAACTGATAAAATGATGAGACATAATCGTGAAAATGATCTTACAGATAAAACAAGGTTAATTCTTGATGGTGAGATGCAGCAACAGTTATACAAGAACAACTTGCAATTTGCAAGTGATCCTGAGAGGTTTGTACTAACCACATATTTTTAATCCAGTAGTTTTGATCTTTTCCTTTGCATGGTTTTTGTGAATTGCAAGTTGTAACACCTATTTAGCTTGCTAATATGGTATATGAAGTCTTGGAACAAATTTGTTAATATTAATCCTTTAATGCATGGTGCAACTAGGAAGATAAATAGATTATTGTTTTCTCCCGGTATTTCTCCGAGGTCAACTTACCCGTATTCGATACTCCGACTACCGGGACACGGCCGGACACATACTGGACACAGCTGGGAAGTATATTTTTTTTTAATGCGGGGACACGCCCGGATACTTTGGGGTTTTTTTAAAAAAACTTTGAAAGTAGGGGTTTTTTCAAAAAAGCCTCAGAAAGTACAAGGATTATAATTAAATTAACCCTAATCCACTAACTCACCGTATACACAGGTACAAAAGGAAGAAATTCCCAAATTGATTTCTTCTTCTCTCTTCTGTCGAACTCTAAATAAAAAATCTCTGATTCTAGTCTTCTTTCTCTTGTGTTCTGTCCGACTTCGCCTTCTTCAATTTAGTCGGCTTCGGCTTCTGCGATTATCGACTGCCATTATCGATTCTACTTCTGCGATTATCGACTGCCATTATCGATTCTACTTCTGCGATTATCGACTGCGACTCGACTTCGACTTCGGCTTCTTTCTCAACTCTTGTGGTTTTTATTCTGTTTTTTTTTAATTAATCAGTAAGTTATTGTAGATGAAGGAGAAATAGCTGAAGAACATGAAGATATATTAGAATAGTTTTTAAATTCAATAGTTCAAATAGTTTTGAGTATAAACGTTTGCTTTTTTTTATGAATTAATGACTTATTAGTTAATATTTATAAATGTTATTTGTTTTTTTATAATGACTTACGAGGATTATTTGTGAATTTATAATGACTCTATGTATCTTTTAAATTTTTTATTATAAATGATATATATATTATTAATTATAAATAAAATTTGTTGTATCCCCTACCCGCATCTCATATTTTTTTTTAGAAATGCCCTTTGCCCTATGCCTATCAGTATCGGTGGTTCATAGGTTTTTCTTCACAAAATCCAAAGAACAAAAGAGAATTATTCTAATTCACTCTCTATTGAGGAATACATGCAAGTTCTAAAAGTTTCCGAAGGTTTATCCCTAAATTAGGTAGAACATAGAAAATATATCAAATAGAGCCCTATCCAACTAGTTTGGGATTGAGGATATTGAGTAAAGCTAACAGCCTAAGTTTCTGAAATAGTCATTTGTACAACTTGTTCTATAATTTATTGAATCTCACCTACTTTTTCTGTATTTTTGTTCGAAGCATTCTCATACGGCTGTTGAATCATTCTTGACCCTAACAGTTATCTGATTGTTGGTTTTTCAAATTCCCTAGATCAGACCAACTAATACCAAAGTCACTTATTTGATAAGCTTAATACCAATGTCACTTAATACCAAAGTCACTTATACCAAATTCCCTAACAGTTACCACGTGCTGACTTTCATGCAATGCTTAATCTAACCAGGTTTATACACAATTCAGTTTAGATTAGTTTGATCGACCCCTCTCTTTACATTCTGCTTAGTTTAAAATTACTCTTTTAGAGGATTAATCAGCCTTGTCTTTTTTACCACTTATGTCATTCTTTTGTCTGCTCTCATCTTCTTTGTTGTATAATTTGACTATGCCATAATTTGTAGTAGTGCATCTGGTCTATGTTGGACAAGTCTAAACTATCTATTGGCCCCTCTTAACAATTTCCAAATGGCTACTTTTACCATCTTTACAGGAATATACATATTTCTTATCCAAGAATTTCATATGTCTATCTTAGCATCCTTGTCTCTGCCACTGTCCTTTCTGAGATCTATTTTTATCATTTCTCAGCACTTGCCATTATACATGATAATTGGCTATGTTATAGTCTTGAGGGATTTTTCCTTTAATGTAGCATGGATTCTGATGCCTTTTCGTTTCAACTATCCTGAGTGTGTTCTTTTTTTAACTGACCAATTTGTTTCGTAATATCTAAATTTGGGTCGGATGACATTTATGGGAGTAGCATGTCAGAGAATTGTTCTGTTGCAGGAAGGTTAATGTTCCTTATTCCAATAGTTTTTTGGACAAAGGTATTGCAAATATGAGACCAGGAGACTTGCTAAATCCTCACAGTGCACATGATGAAGTTGCTTTCTCTGTTTCTGAAGGTGAGGCATGTTTTTAGAAACTAATTAACATCCTTTGTTTAATAATCTGAAATTTACTTTTGCATTTTAGAGGGTCCTGGAATAGAGAATTTCCAGATAATTGGTGATGCTGTGCCTGGAGAAAAGCTTCTTGGATGTGGATTCCCTGTCCGTGGAACTTCTCTTTGCATGTTTCAGTGGGTTCACCATCTTGAGGATGGCACTAGACAATACATTGAAGGTAAGATTTTTTTTTGATTTCTCTCAGATTTTGTGTTTTCTTCTTAATTCAAGTAAGAGAGAGGGTGGGCGGGGACAATGCCAGGTTATTATTGTGTGATTAAGTTGTTTTTTACATGTATTAACTTTATGGGAGTGTTTGACTCAGGGGCCACAAATCCTGAATATTTTGTCACTGCTGATGATGTGGATAAGCTCATTGCTGTTGAGTGCATACCAATGGACGACCATGGCCGTCAGGTTTATTGATAGATAGTGGTTATTTGTTGCTTCTGAAATCTTTCTTCGGGTATGAAAAGTGTATCTGTCAATTTGCTGAGTATCAAGAATATTCTAGCAATGCATTTAAAAAGTTAAAAGCTGAGGATTGTATCTGTCAATTTGCTGAGTATCAAGAATATTCTAGCAATGCATTTAAAAAGTTAAAAGCTGAGGATTTTAAACTGGACGAGAAGTACTTGATATGGATGTAGCCAATTTGGTATGCATTAGTAAGACATCCCTAAGGTTTCACTAAATATAACACATTACTGCGTTGAGCTTGGGCACTTTTTCACCACCCTTTCTTATTCCATCAGCTAGGAACCAGTTACTTGCTTCTTGTTATCACAATGATATAAACAACTACGTTTCCATGTGTTATCCATTCTTGGTAAATTGCTATCAATTTTGTATTGACTGAACAATTATACATGCATAGCTTTCAGGCATTTTCTCACAGACAAACTAGGAAAGTTATTGGGTTTTCAACACTTTTCCACAGCTAGAAAATCATGCACCAAGATCATGAATTCTCCAAACTTGCAGCAAATTATGATCCATTCTTTGAACTACATACATTCATATGCCTTTTGAACTACTTATGCAGTATTATGGTCCTTAAGAGTGATCATTTCTTGCTTCTAGCTCCATTATTGAATTTTCTTGTACATTCCACAATTTTTTTTTTTTTTTAAATGAAGGTTTCTCTCTTTTTCATATTATACTGTAACCAATCGTCCTTTTTTTCCTAACATACTTGCATATGCATGTCTTTTGAACTAGATATGCAGTCTGACTCCCATATAGAGTTCTTTTTTTTTTTCCTTTTGTACTTGGTCCACATTATTGTTTAAAATGAAGGTTATACACTTCCTATTGCATCAACTATGGCTTATGTCAAAGATATTATTGACAGGTTTATATATTTGTGCTGATTGAGATCTTGCTTATTATTTTACCAAATTGTTTATTCTTATCATTATTTGTATCAAATTGTTTATTCTTATCAGGGAGAACTGGTTAGGATTTTTGCAAATGATCAGAACAAAATAAAATGTGGTAAGTGCATATGAAATCAATAAATTTATGTTGAATCTGAATATTCTAGGAAAATGCCTCGAAATGGAAGCTAATAATAGTTGATGGTGGCTTTTTTACCACGTGTAATCTTTTGTCAGTATTAAGCACTTTGTAAAATAATTAACATTTGGTTTTTCCCATTTGTTATTGAAGCTTGTAAATTTTCCATGTTAGCATGGTTTTTTGTTGATATTCAGTTCTATCTTCCAATGGATGAGATGTGATTTGCGGTCACCTCTTAATCAAAACAAAAGAATGGACTATAATTTCTATTTTGTTCATGATTTTGATTTGGTTAGTGTTTGTGATACTTTGTTGTTACATCTAGAACGGTTTTCTTTTACTTGATGAAATCAGTGTTTCTTGTGCTGGGTGTTAATAATTTTCTTTATGAAAAACACGGGACCTCCCATATGGGTGTGTTTATGGAAGGTGGGGAAGGTCACCAATAAGAAATAAAAATAGAAATAAAGAACATAACACTTCTTTCTTTACTTTCTCTCTCATGCATTAATCAACAAAAAGAAAGATGGAAAAATTCATGATTGACCTAAAAACTATGTTTCCTTGGATTCCCACTTTGCATTTTATTTGTCCTTTTTTATTTTATTCCTGTTGTGTTATTACTGAAGATTCTTTCTGCTTCTTTAGACCTGGAAATGCAACAGGAAATTGACTCGTATATTTCTAAGGGTGAAGCCACATTCAGCATACAGTTGTTGGTAGGTTGTGCTCATTATAGAAATACTTGTATGTATTAAGTTCTTGTATCTTCAAATTTGTCCCTGGTCATTCAAATGATACTTTTGTTGGTTATCTTTCATCTAATCTCTCATTTTCTAGATGGATGACAAATGGAAGTCGGCAACATTAATTTTGTATAGATCAGGTTACCAAATTAAGAGCATAAGTGAGGACATTATGCTGACTGCTGAGAAATTTTCAAAGAATTTATCAGTACGTTCATTTCTTAAAGTGTTTCCTTTTTCTTCTCTGTTTTGTTTTTTTCCTCGTTGAAATGCATTTTTACCTGTTCAGACATGGTCCAAATAGATGTAGCAATCATTATGTATCAAGTTTAATATTTAGAATTTCAAAGACCTCAAGTTTCTTTTGAACATTTTACCAGGATAAAAACATAGTATTCTTGCTTTTTCTATTATGCAATTAATATCCTACTTCTTCTGTATTTTATTTGACACATCCATTTTTATTAGCATGCCAGTTAGAGTGAACTAATTCCTTTACAATAAGAAATAAATTCAGAATCATTTACTTAAACCATAGATCTGTGAAGAGTTAGCAATTGGCTACAGGAGAATAAATTTGTGGTTCACTCAAATTAAATGGAAAACAAGGCATTGATTATGCAATTACAATATATTAAGTGGAAAATTCATGTTCCTAGCCGAGTTTATTGCTAATTTACATCACGACTATATCAGCATTCAATGAACATTTATTCTACTGTATATATTTATTTTCCGAAACAGTTGAGCAACAACAATAGATCTATCATGCATCCAGGGTTGAGGGACTATTAAATGTTTAATTAGAAGGCTCGATTTCTGTATCATTATTGTTACACTTGTAGGACTACAGATAAAATATATGCTTAAAAGTTTGAGCATTTTGAATACAAAGAAATGCTTATTATTGTTTGTCTTGCACATATTGCAGATCAAAATTCCTTCAGGATTTTCAACACAATTTGTTTTAACGTGTGCTAGCGGGTCTTCACTTCCTCTCAATACATATGATGTCCGGTAATTGATACTTCATGCCGAACTTTTATATGGGTTCAAGTTTAATATTATTATTTTGTTTCTTGTTTTACGATAAATTAGGGACACATTGTGGTCATAATAGTGGCCCATGTGTAGAAGCTATGAGGTGTGGTCTTTATTTTTCTTACCTTGACTAAAAGAAGCAATAATTTTAGAAAAACTAAGAACAAATTGGAAGGAGAAGCAGAGAAAGATATGTACCACCCTAAGGAGAAACGTAAAAAGAGAAACAAAAGTGGAATACTGAAGAAGATAATCTAATCCAGGATTGAACATTATCCTGCACTACCCTAAGGAGAAAACGGATTCCTAAAACTATATTTCCAAAATTTACCTTTCCCAAACACCTATATATACTCCTCACCTAGTATCACACTAAACCCTGATGAACAAGACTCCAGCTAGCCCTATCCGTAGTTGTTAAATTGAGATTCGACTCGTGACTTGAAATTCTCATTTCGTGAATTGGCAGTCGTGTCACTTTCTATTCCATCATTGCCCTTAATTATCATATGGTATATCACATTCTCTATCAGTGTTAATATCTGATAGAGAATGACAGTAAAGGAATTAGGGGCAGTAAAAGAATGAAAGGGACATGTGGTATTTTTTCTAGCTGGAGTCATACCAGGGGATTGGTGCGGGTATTGGGAGGGTAGCTTAGCTTTTGGAAGAATTATTTCTGTTTGGCTTTCTCTCGGCTGTAGTTTTGAGGAAGAGGGGTTCAGTCCCTGGGCTGTGCCCAATTTGACACAGATTTTTATCCTAGTTCTTTCTATTATTTTTTCTGTATTGTTTGCTTAGTAGAGACATCACTCAACTTGCATTTTCTTTATTTTCATGTCGTTGTTTGGCTACTGTTTTGTGTTTGAGCTGCTGTTTGGTGCACCCAGAGTATCTCTCAAAAACCAGTCGTTCCTCAATAGTCCGAATTTGAGTTGTTTTGCAGTTTTGAAATCCTATTTTAAAAATCGTATTTCAAAACATTATCCTTGCTATTTTCTAGTAAATCCAAAATGATATTGAGATGATTTTTTTTTTTTTTTTGGTAACTGGTCTTCTGAAACAGCCAGATCTTTTGTCAATTTGATTGGTTTATTCTCACAGTACAAGTTCATGTCATGCAATTGATTATGTGATTTAGAAATATTAAAAATGAATTCATGTAACACTAGGCATGCAGCTATTATTTTCTTTATAATTAAAGGACAAGCTGTATTTACAGGTCTAACAAAATCATATTTTTCAGAAGAAAAATAGTGATCTATTTATTTTGAAAAAAAAAACTAGTAGAAATAAATTTGTCAAAAATACTTTCTATCCTTGAAAATGCATAATTATAAATTTGAAAGAAGAAAGAGTTTTCAGTAAAATATATTTCCGTAGTAAATAAAAAACTTACAAACATATATTTAATATCTTATCTTATTTCTATTATAAACACAATTTTCAATATTTGTATTTAAGCTTACTTACCAATAAGCTCCTATTACCTTGTTATCATACGATTCCTACCTTTAATGGCAAGCTTCCAAACATGATAAGATCGATTGCTTTACTGTACCTCCTATTACTGATGCGAACGGTGCCTCGAAAACCCAACAACTAGATTTGATCCCCAAGAAAGCTAACGAATCAGGGTTGGATAGAAAAGAACCTTTGTAAAACGGAGTTGCAAAGACCCAATTCCAATCTCCAACAACCAAGAATAAAACCCGAATGATAAATTGAGACGGAAGAAAATCCCTGCAAAACGAAGTTGCAAAGACCCAATCCCTAGTCTAACTAACAAGGATTCGATTCCGAATTGTTCAGTTGTAGTGCTCCAAAGAACACAAGAGAAACCCTCGCTTGAATCTCAAGAGAAGAAATTCCGAACTTTAATTTCAATGATAATCGATGTCTGCCGATTACAATCCAAGAGAAAACTATAAATACCTAACCTAAATCTAATTAGCTATGGACGTAATAGTCCTTACAATAAAATAAAGAATGAAAGAGTAAGTTAATGGCAAATGGGTAATTACCTAATTAAAATTAGAAATCTAATAAAATAAATAATTGTTGTTGGCGTAGGTGTAGGGGTAAAACCAACTAATTATTGTAGTGGTAGGATATAAGGCTGCACATGACACTTGATATGAATTCCACCATAAGTTGTAGAATTAGGCAGAAGCCAAAATCGTCTAAGCCGTGCCCACGTCAATTTCCAGGCCACTTTTGTTATGGAGAAACAGAGGCCAAAGTTGTCTAAGCCGTGCCCACGCCTTAGGAAAACTTTTGAAATTGTTGTTAAATCCTTGAGAACAAAGCCAATCAATCTTGAACATTCTCATGTGAATCCAAATGCTCCCATTGACCTCCGTATTCACATTCCGTGCAATTTGAAAGAGATCCCAAGTTTGAACTCCGATTCCCGTTTTCATCATTCCCTCTCTCCTCAGGAGGATTCGACCTCGAATCAGTATTGTTATGTTGTTGACGGCTCGACAATCAACACACATTCTCCAGCTCCCATCTTTCTTAGGCACAAGAAGCACAAGAACATCACATGGACTCATAGACTCTCTCACGTATCCCTTAACAAGAAACTCTTCCACTTGTCGTTGTAATTCCTTAGTCTCATTAGGATTACTCTGGTAAACTGGACGGTTAGGGATAACTGCTCCAGGTACTAAGTCGATCTGGTGTTCATTGCCTCGAATATATGGCAACCCCTCAGGCAAGTCTTCAGGAATCACATCTTGATACTCCTTGCTTTTCACGAGACATCGAGTGTGGAAAATATTTTTCCGTTGTTTCTTGTCCTCAGCAATCTTCATCTGAGCACTCAATAGTCGTAAGGTGACTAGTGATTCTCCTATTTCGGCTTTAGTGTAGTCGTCCGCCTCATCAGAATCAAACTCCCCTTCATCTTCATCTACCTCACACTCACTCTCACTCTCACTATCAGTGACCACTACACCTCCTCTCATCAGTATAGCTCTTTTACTTGTGCATTCTGAAGCTATATGCCCAAAGCCTAAGCATTTGAAACATTGAATTTTACTTGCCCTCGACTTTTCCTCTACCTTCTGATTGTTCTTATCAGTGGAGTCTGTCTTAGGTGTGGATTTGCTAAACTTGGATGGATTTCTTCTTCCCCTCTCTTGATTTCCCCATCGGTCCTCCCAATTAGAGTGGGTAGATGGAAACCCCCAATTGTAGGTTCTAGCTTCCTTCCTCTCCTTAAGTTGGCGTTCTGCTGTCTTTGAGGCATGTACCATGTCTTCCAAATCTACACAATGTTGAAATTCGACAATATTGGCTATGTCCCGATTAAGGCCAGCAAAAAATCGAGACTTGGTAGCTCTCCGATCTTCCACTACATCGGCTCTCAACATTGCCATTTCCATCTCCTTGTAGTAAGCATCTACGCTCTTAGAGCCTTGTCGAAGGGATTGCAATTTTCTGTATAAGCCATCATAGTAATCATTAGGAACAAAACGCTTCCTCATAACGGCTTTCATCTCACCCCACGTGTCAATTTGTGGCTCTCTGCTTCTAAATCTAGAGGTCACAAGTTGATCCCACCAAACTAATGCATAGTCTGTGAACTCAATCACTGCTGCCCTCACTTTCTTCTCATCAGAATAATTATGACAGTCAAATAGGAGTTCAATTCTTTTCTCCCATTCTAGGTAAGATTCAGGATCATCCTTACCATTGAATGAAGGAATCTTCAGCTTCACATTCCCAAGACCTCTGTCTTGTCCCTCATGTTGCCAAACTTGTCTATCCCGGTTATCACGTCGATTTTGTTCTTCGGCATTGCGTGCTTCTTCAGCAACTCTATGATTCTCCTCAATCACATCCATACGCTCCATTAACCGGTTTAACAAGGTCAATACTCGTTCCTCCGCCATTTTTTTCTACACAGAAAAAGAAACACAACCAAACAGATAACGTTGAACAAACACAAGAAAAAATTAATCCAAGCTCACAATCCTCTCGGTGTTTCACTCAATTCTTTGGCTTTTCACTCTAATACGCTCACCACTCGTTGCCTTTTACCGCTCGATTTCTCTTATTGTGCTCTTTAAAACACTCAGTAGAATAAATTCAGTTTCAAAACCCCGAAAGTTCAAACCGGAATTAAATCCTACAACTTAAGAAGCAAAACGGTAAACAAGAACGGATCGTAGATAACAAGTCGATGACCAAAATTAAAGTGACGATATGGAAGTATAACACGAAACAATGATAATCCAAATACGAATGAAAAAACTCAAATTTTATTCACTATAATTTGGAAGCACCTAATTTTTGTGCTATGCTGTGAATTGTAATTATCAATTCTCTGTAACTTTTTTTTTTCGACTTTTTTTTTTTTTGGCTGCTTTACTTTCTTTTGTCTTCTTTCTGAATTGAATTTGAAATCAATTCCACAGCAACTAGATTTGGTTAGGTAAGCACATAATTTTTTTTTTTGAATTGAAATCTTAATTCAATTCCACTACAACTTCTTTTTCGATTTTTTTTTTCTTTTTATTTATATATATCTTCAACAAACTAGAATTGGTTAATTGAAGCAGATTTTTTTTTCCTCTGAATTTTAGATTAGGTCAGAACCTATTCTTTGATTCGACAAAACTAAGAAAGGAAGGGAAAAAAAATAATTAATTGAAAAAAAAGAAAGAAAACGGATAGATGAAACCTGAAAAAGTTAGAGCTCGGCTCTGATACCAAACTGATGCGAACCCTCGAGGAACGGTGCCTCGAAAACCCAACAACTAGATTTGATCCCCAAGAAAGCTAACGAATCAGGGTTGGATAGAAAAGAACCTTTGTAAAACGGAGTTGCAAAGACCCAATTCCAATCTCCAACAACCAAGAATAAAACCCGAATGATAAATTGAGACGGAAGAAAACCCCTGCAAAACGAAGTTGCAAAGACCCAATCCCTAGTCTAACTAACAAGGATTCGATTCCGAATTGTTCAGTTGTAGTGCTCCAAAGAACACAAGAGAAACCCTCGCTTGAATCTCAAGAGAAGAAATTCCGAACTTTAATTTCAATGATAATCGATGTCTGCCGATTACAATCCAAGAGAAAACTATAAATACCTAACCTAAATCTAATTAGCTATGGACGTAATAGTCCTTACAATAAAATAAAGAATGAAAGAGTAAGTTAATGGCAAATGGGTAATTACCTAATTAAAATTAGAAATCTAATAAAATAAATAATTGTTGTTGGCGTAGGTGTAGGGGTAAAACCAACTAATTATTGTAGTGGTAGGATATAAGGCTGCACATGACACTTGATATGAATTCCACCATAAGTTGTAGAATTAGGCAGAAGCCAAAATCGTCTAAGCCGTGCCCACGTCAATTTCCAGGCCACTTTTGTTATGGAGAAACAGAGGCCAAAGTTGTCTAAGCCATGCCCACGCCTTAGGAAAACTTTTGAAATTGTTGTTAAATCCTTGAGAACAAAGCCAATCAATCTTGAACATTCTCATGTGAATCCAAATGCTCCCATTGACCTCCGTATTCACATTCCGTGCAATTTGAAAGAGATCCCAAGTTTGAACTCCGATTCCCGTTTTCATCAATTACCCTATCATACTATTCTTTAAAAAAGCTCCTTACGCTCCATTAAAAAAAGCATAAACATACTAATTTAAGAAGCCTAAAAAAGAAAAAGGACTACGTGAAGATATATGTTGGGTTTATTTTCTTGATATGTATGATATCTGGAAAATGGAAAATGAGAGATTGAACACAATTAGACCAGATCGATAGCTACCTAAGAAACAAATCAATGGTGTGGTCGTTGTAAAAAACGACACCGAGTCTTGATAATTTTGTTACAAAGCACAGCATGTTTTCGTTTTTCAAATGCTTTGTTTTAATTGACACAACTGGGTTCGATAAGTGGCTGCTGGCTGAGTGTTAAAGTGGTGTTTCTAGGAAAACTTATGCAGGGTCATGAACTCATGATGATGGTAGTTATTGCAAAGAGTTTTCAGTAATATATATTGTTAAACCTAATCATATTCTCTTGAAACTTATCCGGTAACTTGCATATTTGGCTCAGAAACTCAACTAATTATTGGAGAGCATACTGTAAGATGACTTTCCAAAGTTCTTATAGTTTGATACAAAATTATTTTAAGCATTCGCTTCATCTATTTGCAATTTGGAGAAGTGAAAGTTTTATCACATTTTGTTTTGGTTCTGAATGCTGTCCATGTTATCTAATTCACATTGTTTTGTAGGATGCGTGAGACACTTGTTTTGACATTGAGAATGTTTCAAAGCAAGGTAATTATTTTGTTCTCGTAAAATTCTCCTTGAAAAATGCACCAACTTCTCAGTACACTTGCATTTTCGTTTGAGTTAAAGATGTTTCTTCCTTGTGTGAAAAGGATCAAAGAAAATACAGGGTATCAGCCATGTTTTGTGTTGCAAAACAGGCGTCATTTGTCTCTTCTTTATTACATATCAAGTATCAATTGAATTTTCGGTTCTAAACTTTCATAGATGATACAATATTAATTTATAGAAACATTCCATGGATTAAAAGCTTTTGTAAGCCATAGTTTCTAATCATATTGGAAATAAAAAAAATAAGCATAAATTTCAATGCTAGAAACTATAGCAGAAAGGAGACCACTTTTCCCTCTAGATCATGCCTAGCATAGTTGTTATTATTATTATTGTTTACCTGATGCAAGTTATTCATGGTATATGCCATATGAACAGGCATTGGATGTGAAGAAGAAAGGAAGAGCTTGAAACCACCAATCTAGCCGATATTTGAGCATGGACACTACACAATACATTCAAAATTCATTCATGTACAAGATGGAAGACGCAATAAATATGCAGGAAGTTTTTTAGGCATGGCTAAATTATAATAATAATAATAATAATTGATTGTCGCATTTTGTATTCCTCTTCTTTATAGATGGTGCGTCACACGTACAAAGCATTTAGGTTGCTTATTAATAAGATTCTCGATGTGTGTTCTTCAGTGCTTACCAAATTTTGTAACCGTCAGGACATTTTGTAACCCATCATATGCTTTTTCCTTGAGTGCGCCATTTGTTCTAGTGTGGGAATGAATTAAGAAATTATTTACTTCACTTTAGTTTAGTTTAGTTAGATGAATGAGAAGGGTAGAGACTATGGTTACTTTGATTTTGACAAAGTAAGTCTTACTTTGTGTGTTTTCACCATTGGATTAATTTTACACTCCATCATCCAATGGTGAAAAATACCAAGTAATGGTTACTTTGCCAAAAACAAAGTAACCATAAAAAGCACTGAATGAGAAGTGATATCTTGACCTATGTATATATCATTCGGTTTGTAAGTTTTTTTTTTTAATTGAAATACGGATCTAGCCCCATGGGAAGTCCAACCAGGTTGTTTCGGTTTGTAAGTTTTACTTTGTTTATTATTTACCAAGATGGTATTTGAAATTAAATTAATTTTCGAATCATTTATCTATTTTGTCTTGTAGCTTTTGCACCCGGAGGGGAAGAATTTGGATAAATTTCATAGAAGAGCTATTTTCCATTTCTACCTTAAAGGGGAAAGCACAGTAAGTACTTGAAAAAATTGTTAAATGGTTGAAGGAGAACATAATAACTATTAAATTTAAAAAGTTTAAAGAGGATTCAAAGCAGAAAAAGAGAGAAATAATGTCATGGTGCAAGCTTAAAGTGTCCATAATATCATTATTATTGAGTATTGCTAAATACCGCCCTTAATTTCCGTTTCACCGCATTGTTTTGACCATTTTACCCTTGCCACTTTTTTCTCCCCTAAAACTTTAAAAACTCTCTCTAGTTTTCTCTCCCGAGCACAAATCCCGGATTTGAAAAAAATGGATCAAAACATTCCCGAAGACAATGAGTTCGAACACGAGGTAATATTACGAGAATTAAAAACGTTATTAATCATTTTTTTATTTTTTTTTATTCGAATTTTGCCTGGGCGGGTGGCGATTACCACCCGTTCCTTAGGCCGATCGGATGAACTACCCGATCGGCCTAAGGAACGGGTGGTAATCGCCACCCGCTCCACCCATGGAACGGGTGGTAATCGCCACCCGCTCCACCCATGGAACGGGTGGTACGCGCCACCCGTTCCACCTTTGGAACGGGCAGTACGCGTTGCCCGTTTCCACCTATGGTGGAACGGGTAGCCTGCCCGTTCAGGCAAAAGTGGACAGAAATTGCCCCGAACTAATTTCGAACGGGAGAAATAGGCCCGAAGTATTTTTTTTTTGTAATTTTAATGTAAATTTTTCGTATATTCAGGTACCGATAGAAGATTGGAACCCCGATAACATTGATTATAGTTCGCGTTTTATAACGGATACCGTTTTCCTCTCCAGTCAGGATGCTATTGATTGGGCAAAAAAGATAGCTATTCAGAATGGGTTTGAGCTTGTAATATCTTCGCACAAAAATGGGGGTAAACAGAAGTTGTTGCGCTGTTCACGGGGTGAATGATATAGAGGTGTTGTGAAAAATGATGAAGATCCTGCAATTAGGAAAAGTAAAACTAAAGCGTGCCGATGTAAATTTCAGATTAAAGCCTATCAACATGCAGACCTTTCGGGATGGGGGATAAAGGCTAAGGCTGGGTTAACTGGAATGCATAACCATACAATGCGTATGTATCCAGAGGGAAGTCGGCAAATGAGCGGACTCAGTATCGCATCTAAACAAATTGTGCGTGATATGTCTTCAGCTCAAGCAAAGCCTTGTGCTATTTTAGCAGCAGTTAAAGAAAAACACCCAGAGGACAACTCAGTAATTAAACACATATATAATTACAGGGACAAAATGAGGAGGGACGCGTTTGAAGGTAGAGACCTGGCTAGTCAATTCTACCATATTGCTGTGGAGAACAAATATGTCAATTACACACAGGCTGATTCAGGTGTGATAACGCATGTGTTCATGGCACATCCAGAGTCAGTTGATATGTTCAGGACTTACCACTGGTACATCGACATTGATTCAACGTACAAAACAAACAAGTACAAAATGCCGTTTGTTGAGATTGTTGGGATGACGCCATGCAATAATAACTTCAAGATAGCGTATGCTATTGTTAAAGACGAGACCGAAGGGAGCTATCGTTGGATTTTGCAAAGGCTGAGGATTTTGCTTGTTGATGATCTTAACCCGACCGTTGTTGTTAGTGACAGGGAGCTTGGGTTATTAAAGTCGATACAAGAAGTTTTTCCACAAGCAGCGCACTTGCTATGCACTTGGCATATTAATAAGGATGTGGAAGATCGTGTGTATAGAATCATTGGAGATAAAGGCCTTGCCTCTAAATTCAAGAATGGCAAATGGAGAACAATATTAGAATCATTAACCATTGAGGAGTACGAGACCAATCTTATGATGATGAAGGAAAAGATGAGCAGGTTCAAAGGAGTTATCTCGTATGTTGAGGAGACGTGGTTGGTGCATAAGGAGAAGTTTGTTGTTGCTTGGACAAAGGAGTTCCTACATTTTGGTAACACAACTACTTGTCGAGTGGAGAGCGAACATGCTAGTCTAAAGCAATGGCTCAATACGGCAACTGGGTCCCTTGACACGGTATGGCAGAAGGTTCACAAGCAGATTGAATCACAAGCAACCAATATAAGGTATTTGCAATTTCTTCTACTGCGATTTTGGAATTTGCATTTAGGGTTGTATCATTTCACTAACTAATAATAATTTTGTCTTCGTATCAGGTACATGCTTGAACAGTCGCGGCTTCGTCAATCAGTCACTTTCACCGGACGCCCATTAAGCCAACTTGTATTCAAAGTCTCTCATTATTGTCTGCAGTTGTTGAATCAAGAGTTAGAGCGTATGAGAGGGTTGAGCCATGAAGTGTACGTGCGTTGCGGTTGTGTATTGAGAACATCGCATAAGATACCATGTGCATGTGAACTGAAACGAGCTTGTGATCTGGAACAAAGGATCAGTTCTGAGAGTGTTCACGTGTTTTGGAGAACACTTTTAATCAATCATGGTCACACTGATGAAAATGACGGGCGTAATGATCTGAACGAGGAGCAGCGATATTTTAAGTCCTTAGTGGACCAAGTCTCTAAAGCCGACCCATCCGTAATGCGTAATATTTCAATGTTTATCCATGATCAACTACACCCTGATCAAGCTCAGTACACCGAACCCGATGTCAAAATTAACGTGCGGGGGCGACCTAAGGTGAGCAAATCCACAAAACGTATGCCGAGTTCTTGGGAATATAATGAAACTCGTCGTGGACGGGCTCGTTCTACTAGTTCATCTAGGAGTCGTGGTAGAAGTGGCAGAATTAGCTCGTCATCCTCGGTACATAATGCTGCCTCATCAGGTAAATTATATCTGATAAACCTAACTTTTTTTATAACTGTTTTGCAATATAGAGTTGTTTTACACTAATATACATGAATGCAGATGGAAAAACGTATCATGGTTCTGAATTCGTACATTCCGATAAAATAGTTGGCATAATTAAACCATACGTCGAATCATACTACGACGTTGTAGGTGATGGAAATTGTGGTTTCCGTACGGTAGCAACTTACATTTTTGGTGACGAAGAAGCGTGGCAGACAGTTAGGCATCACATTCGAAATGAAGTAATTGCTAACCGTTGTTTGTATCAAAGAGTGTTTGTTGATACTGTTGATGCAGCTCTTCGTAGATTTGTATAGCTCATTTAGGGAATCACTGCCAGCACTACATACGTTTAAATTTATCGCCTAACTTTCTGGTGCCCCCTATAGTACACTGGTGGTTTGTGCACCGAGGCCAAAGCGTTGTAGGATGGGAGCGCTTCTATCAGGATAGGGTGACACAGTGGACCAGATTGGCCCAACTTAGGGGATATTAGTGGTTGATATTCTATAATGTTACAGGTGAATTCTGATGAATTATGTGTGGTTCTGTAATGTTACAGGTGAATTGTGATGAATTTTGTGTGGTTCTGTAATGTTACAGGTGAATATTGATGGATTTTGTGTGGTTCTGTAATGTTACAGGTGAATTGTGATGAATTTTGTGTGGTTCTGTAATGTTCCAACGTCTATATTCCAACGGCTATATTCCAACGTCTATATTCTCCATCTATAAAATTAAACAATGTTGCTACTTCAGTTATCCACATTTACTCTTTACATTACGATCAACGAAAACTCTCAAACATAAATGGCTTCATCTGATTTTACCAACGAGTTCCCTAATTACCTGCCAGGACGAGCTTGGCCAAGAAATAGAGGAAATGCTCCATGGAACATTTTTCCTGTGGAATATGAGACGAATATTGCAGAGGAGAAAGAGATATACCTTGCAATACAGTCAGGTGTACCAGCGACATCTTCACCAAACATTCAGGTGTACGAAGAAGATAGTGACTAATGTCTTTTTTTCCGGTTTATGTCGTTGTAATGTCTTTTTTCAGTTTATGTCGTTCTAATGTATTTTTACAGTTTATGCAGTTTATGTCGTTCTAATGTATTCTTAAATTTGCAATAATAACAAAACATACCACAAAAAAGTACTAAAATATCAATCCACCAAATTCTGTCAAAATAGTACTAAAATACTACAAAATACAGTCATAACTCACTTGGCCAAATGCCAAGCATCCATAATCTCCTCTAACGACTGCCTATATACAATCGCAACATCCTCGTCCAGATGACTCATGTGATCCAGCACAGTTTCACCCCAGCCAGATAATCGACTAACCCACTGTAAAAAAGTAAGGAACAAAAAACAAGGTTAATATCATTTCACATTTCAGTAAATATCATTTCACATTACTAGACCAGTCAAGAAAACCAAAAATAACTTACAATCTCACTGTTCGAGCGAGTATAAACAGCCGGTCCGGGTGCAACAATCTCCGGAAGTAGACGAGGGTGTGAGTGACGGGTGTACCAATGCATGTACTGATCCTCACAATCTGATGGAGTATGTGCTGGAGTGAATACAGACAGTATAAGGACGGACGACTGGGGAAAAGAGTCCCAAATACCCTGCACCATCACAGTTGGCACCTCTACACGATACTTCAAACTGGTCCACGGGCGAACAGCCTTAGAAGGCTGCAATATCGGTCTAGGAATGGTCTGCACATGTCCAAGCTGTCGAAGGCATCGCCCCGGCATGTACGGCTCGATCACATCCCGATACCGTATCCATCCAGAATATAGAGTCCTCGGGGTCTCAGTAATGGCATCAGGGCCATACGGCATCCATATGACCTACAGATGTATAAAATTACATTAACACATACAAGTAATACACAAATTTGTTTTAATTGAATAGTATTTATAATTATAAAGCAAGTATACCTCATCTGCTGTCAACACATCAAGCCGGGCACGAAATGCTCTCAACCGCTCATCGCTCTTCTCCATCGATATAGATGGCCACAACGAAGCCCTAGGAAGATCCGGGTCAACTGTAACTGCCTCTCGATGTGGCCTGAAGCAAGGAAAATACTCGTAAATCCAGGACTGGAGCAATGTCATACAACCCGTCATCTGCCCGCAATCTCCTCTGGTAGCAATACCAAGATGACGGTATAGATATGCTAGTGCAGCTGATCCCCAAGAAAGTCCAACGGCTCCAGCCGCCGAGTCCTGCACCTCTAACAGACAAGAAGGTCGGATGCGGTCACCAATCTTGTCTACGAACAAGGTGGAACCGAGCATCAGCCACGTCCAAGCTATAGCCTGGGTCTCAGGAATCCGATCACCTCCACAGCGCTCCATGACGGAAGCGGCTCGTATACCACCAGAAGCATAATGACGGGCATCTAACTCAACCCGAGTCGCCCCAAACAAATCCATCACGCACTCCTTAAGCTCATCAACAGTCGCATCAGCAGTCACCATGGCACCATCTACGGGGATGCGCAATATCTCCCACACATCATGCATCAAAATGGTCATCTCGCCAAATGGCATGTGAAATGATGACGTGTCTGGCTGCCACCGCTCAACAAATGCTGTGATCAGTGCAGCATCTATGTGACTGTGCATAATACCAGGTAAATGGAACAAGCCAGATGACTCGATACGCGACTGAATCGTCCGGGAAGAACCACTGTACCATAATCTCAGCTTCGTGCAATACCCTGATCTGGTATGACACCTAAGGACGCCCCTGTCCTGACCGGCCCATATAGCACATGCAATATGTCCCAAAAAGCTCGGGATCACATCACCATCAAATGGACCCCCGGGGACGGGGTCCTTCACAACCCAGTCATCCTCTACACTCCTCGATCGCTTGCTGCTACCTGAAATTACAGCAAACGGTAGACATTAATTTTTTAATATATTTTTCAATAATCACGATTAACACAAATACAAATAAACACATTTTTTAATTTCTCTTACCAGAAGAAGATGCTGCGGTAGAAGAAAATCGTCCGTCTCGACCCCTCGTCACAACGCCACGATTTATGGGGATAGTATCAGCACTAGGACGATGCATAGAAGCATCCCCGTCCATGTCTATACCAGCCGCCTCATCCCGTCCCTCAGCACGCTCCGCCTGTGCAGCATGTGCCCTCCGGGCGTCCGCCATAAACCGCTGCTGCTCCTCCCGGTCCCGCCGAGCAGATGCAGTAACAGGACGTGAAGACGTGCGTCTAGGGTCAGCTCCCTCCTTATCCTATAATATTATTTATTTATAAGGTATATTCAATTTAACATAATTTTTTTTTTCTATACGTTCGGGTTTGCCTACGCCCGGTCCGTGCAATTTTTTTTTAAAAAAATTTAAAATTTGCCCCTTTTTGGCCTGGGCGGGTGGTTTACACCACCTGCCCTAAGGGCCAAACGGGTGCGGCGCACCAGTCGGCCTTAGGGCCGACCAGTGCGCCGCAAATGTTTGGCCCTTAGGCCAAACGGGTGGCGCATGCGCCCCACCATAAGGTGGAGCGCATGCGTTGTACGCGTTCCACCTTAAGTGGAACGCGTACGTCGAGCGATCCACCCTAAGGTGGATCGCATGCACCGCGCGCTCCGCCTTACGGTGGAGCGCGTGCGCCGTGGGATCCACCCTAAGGTGGATCGCTCGACACTATGCATCTCCACCTACGGTGGAACGCATAGTTCATGCGTTCCACCGTAGGCGGAGATGGATTCCGGCGCCCGCCTAGGCGAAATTCTGGGATTTTAATCCCGAATTTCGGCCCGATTACTCACGATTTTGATAATTTTTTTTATGGAAATACTTACCGTAATACCCATGTATCCTTTGCCGATGCCTCCTCTTCGTGCCATCTCGTTTTTGGTCGGTTTTTTTTAGAATGGAAAAGATGTTGAGAGGATTTGGAATTTCAAAACTTATGTTTGAAATAATGAGAAGGGCAAAAAAGTCAATACAGGACGGTGAACCGGAATTTTAATGCGGTATATAGTCGCCCACTTATTATATATAACAATGTTTACTTTTCTTCTTATCAAATGCCATAATTTTGAGTAATTTCTGTCGTGATAAAATTAAGTATAAAATTACTGTTTGGACTGCTTAGGATGTCAGTCCTCGTCAGAGCATGATCGCATCACTTGCTAGTGTTACCTTTCTTTTGGGAGCAAAAATGGTTCATAATTATTTTGTTTCAGGTTTTTTTTTTTTTTTTTTTTTTTTTTTTTTTTTTTATGAATTTTCTTTCCTTTTATGGATTGTTTTTTCCTCGCATAGACTTTGTATGGGTTCCAGCCTGCATTATGTGGGATTTTATTACTCTTTGTTTTTTACTCTACTTTTTTTCATTTAATGGAATGATATATATCTTTATAAAAAAAATTGAATATATAAAAAATTTATAATTATATTCTAAATTATTTATTGAGATATGATTTATAATTATATTTAGCCAAATCACATTTGGACCCTAAATGATCATGAATTTGGTCATTTATCATTAAATCTAGGTTTATTATAATCTTAGGGAAGAGATTCAAAACATCTCAAGGCTTAGATTTAATAAGTCTACAGATAACGGTGAATGATTATTCAGGGTTCAGGTTAACACTACTGAGCCAATAAATATAGTAATATAAATGGTGATTACATCTTATCAATATTTTTAAATTTACTGATCAAATATGACAATGATATTTCATTACATTATATGTACCAAACACCACCTATGAGTGAACATTACTAGGATGGTAACATGTACGGGTTTCATGGGTATCCGATATTACTCGTTCCTAATGAGATTACTCAAACCCCGTGTAAAATGGTATGGAATCCAAAAAAAAAAATTACCCGTGACGGGTACGGAATGGATATGAGATTACCCGTGACGGGTACCTAATATCCGCCATGTATTTGGACACTTAAATTTTATTCCCTTAAAGGTTGATGAATGTGAAAACCAAATGGAGGAAAAAAAATAAAGATTATCATTATATGAAAATGAAACTTTTTATTTTTATTTTTAGTGTGTTTTAATTTCTTGATAATTTGATTGATATAGAAAGTAATTATCGTTTTGTCAAAAACAAAGTAACCATAGCTTCTACCTGATTTGGTAATATTTGAATTTAGAATGTTTGTTAAATTTGTGTATGGTTTATTAAATTTATATTTTGTTAGATTTATAATTTATTTTATGTATTGATTCTTAATGAGTAAGAATATCCGCAATTTAAATGAAAAGGATATAGGATACGTGAGGATAATGAGACGATACATGTAATGTAATTGATAAAAAAAAAATGAATAAAAACTTGGGATTGGATACCCTACTTCTTGCCATTCCCAACACCAAGTAATGGAAAATTGAAATAGAACTTTTAGTGTTGAAAAAGAAGAGATCCATATATTATTAGTCGAATTAGCAGATGCAGGACAAGAAGAGTAATTTGGTTTGAAACTTTTGTAGGAAGGTAAGAACTATGGTCTCAATTATACTAATATAATATACCCCTTTCTTCCTCTTTGCTCCTTCACAATATAAAAAAAAAAAAAAAGTATATATGCCAATTGTATTTGTCCGTATGGTCATATATGCCTCTATATCAATAAATAGCAAAATGTATTATCATATTTTTCAAATGATAAAAAAAATATCTTCATATCACATTCACCTCATATATATCAAATAAAAAGTTAAATAGATCTTCGTAATTGTTAAAAAAAAGACAAATATACAATTAGTAGTGTGGTGATTAGACTAACATAATTATGTCAAATAAACTTACTGTTCATATAAGGTATATTTATATGTCGTTAAAGGACATATTTAACTATTATATATATATATATATATATATATATATATATATATAAAAGCATATGTGATAAAATGTAAAAATACAATAACCCTATAAAAATAATGGGCAAATACCTACTATGAATAATTAATTTAATTTCTTGATTAATTCTAATGTAAAAACTTTGTAATTTGTAAAGCAAGGAATTCAAGTTATTTTTATCCACAAAAGACGTTTCCAAAGTTTCGTCCCTAACGTGGCAAGATCTGAATGGATGGTGAGGTAGAAGTTGGTGTTACTTCCACAACATGCCACCAGTCTCTTCTCTTGGCTCACTCACCTACACTTTACCAACCATTATTATTGTTATTATTTATTTTGTGAGAAAGATTAAAAAGAAAAGGTTGGACGTAACTTCACCAATTGATTGGATGGACCTTCTATCACTATGCCCAACAAAAATATCAACTCCTTAAACTATTATCTCCATCAATTAAACTAATAACCTTCTTTACTCACTTTAATTATATCTTCAATGATTTGTACTCTACACGAAATAAAATAAAATAAAATCCAAATTTATCTCCACCATCTTTTGAAAAATATATATAATCATGGTATATATTAAAATAATATCAATTTTATCTTTTAAACTCTTGAATAAGTTTTAAATAAAGATAATTTTATTTCTAGGCAACAAAAAAATTCAAATAATTTGATTATTATTTAACTATTATATCAAAATTTTTAAATATCAATAATATTTAAAATATTTACTGTATAATTAATATGATTGTAAAACAAAAATACAAACTAAGTCTGACATATATAAATTAATAATAATTTTTGTTTGTTACATATTACTAACATCATTATAAACAATTTATCAACCTACACTAAATTGCTTCAGTTTATTTATAAACATGTTTGAAATATCCAATAGAACGGTCAAATAAATGTAATCAATTAAACTTCAAAATATATCATAAGAATCACTCAATTTTATATTTTTAATAATATGACCACTAGTTTCAATTAATGTCTCAAAATAACCGTTGATGGCGCCAACATGAAAATATCTAAATATTAAAGTTATTTAGAATTATATTTATCATGGAACAATATTTTTTATTTTTCAAAATCACAATTTTCGAAACGCGCTCTCTAAACTTTCACTTTCTCTTTTCTAACCAAATAATACCTAAATGATTCCAAAACCAAAAAGTTGAAGAATTAAACTTGCTTAAAATATCATTAATTCTTTAAATTTTTTTTTATTTTAATGTCATCAACGGAAATTTAAAACATTAATTGAAGTTTACTAGTTATAATGTTGAAAATTTAGTAAATTTGTATATTATATTTTGAAGCTTAGTGATTATACGTTAAAAATGAGTAAAGTTTAGTGGCAATAGGTGTAATTTACCCTATTTCTTTATGTTGAAGAGAATTAATCCATATAAACCATAGTGAGCAATAAAACAAATAAAAGCCACAGCCAAAGCAAAAAAGAAAAGCTAAAGACCCCATAAAAAAGAATAAAGAAGATATGGAGGTAGAAGAGAGAGAAAGAGATAGCCATTTTCTTTTGTTTGCTTAGCTTCTCATCTAATCAAATCTAATCTAATCAAACCCCTTTCTTTCTTTTTCATGTAAATTATAATTTAGGTAAGTGTACCATAAAACACACTATTTCCCCAATTTTATCAAATTATTAAACATACACATGGGTTCTGTTGGAAATCAGAATCCATGGCAAACTTATGATACTTACAAAGATTGTTCCCAAGGAATTTGCAGCATCTATTGTCCCCAATGGTGCTACATCATTTTCCCTCCGCCGCCTCCTTTTTCTCTTTCCGACGACACTGATTCTTCTTCCGCCACTGATTTTTCCCCTCTTATCATTGCTGTTATCGGCATTTTGGCCAGTGCTTTCATCTTGGTAAGTTACTACACAATCATTTCTAAATATTGCAGGCGCCGGAGTACTACTTCCCCCGAAAACACCTCCGGATGGAATAATGAATCTTGGCAGGGTGCTTCCGCCGTCGTTGGCGGCGGATTAGATGAATCCATCATTAAGTCTATTAGTATATGGAGATACAAGAAAAGCGATGGGTCCTCCGTTGAAGGGAATGATTGCTCTGTTTGTTTAACGGAATTTCAAGAAAATGAAAGCTTAAGATTATTGCCCAAATGTAACCACGCATTTCATGTTCCTTGTATTGATACATGGTTGAAATCTAATGCAAGTTGTCCTCTTTGCCGAGCTAATATTGCTTCTTCTTCTTCTCATGTTTTGCAACCACCGCAGCCTCAGCCACCACCATCGGTAAATCAAGAAACTCCGGCGGCGGTAACTACAGCCCAAGAATATCAATACAGGAGTAATGATTCTGTTTTAGTGGTTGAGGATTTAGAGAGGTCTCATGTGGTTGAAATTAGAGAGGAAGAAGAAGATGATGATGATGGGATTCAAAAAATTAGAAGGTCAGCTTCATTGAATTCTTCATCTTTGTCAATTGTAATTAAGGAGGAGGATGATATGGAAATGAAGAAAATAGGAAGTTTGAATATGGTAACAAGTCCAGTGGCTTTGAAGAGATCAGTTTCAACAGGTAGAATCATGTTTATCACAAGGTATGACAATGGCAGGACTCCTTTTGATTCCTAATTCATTCGTATATTATAATGTATTCTTTTTTTTTCTTTTCTCCATCATGTATAATTAACCATTACTTTAAATTTTTGAACAAAAAAAACAGAGGAGTATACCATTACAGAAACCTTGGATATAAAATTTGATAGACAGAATATGATTTTTGTATCTTTAAGTTTTTTTTTTGGGTTCTCTCTTGATTTTGTTGGTAAAAAATAGAAATTCTAATGTACACCGTAACAATCGGATTCGAAGTGTCAGGGTAAAGCGTGATTTTGAGGAATGACAATGAGTATGAATTGGCTAGAGATCCTCTAGAGTTGAAATCCTCTAAAGTTGGTGGAGTTATATGCATCTTAATAATTAATTACAAAATGAATGAATAAGATTTGATTGATAAATAAATGACTAATTAAATATTAAAATTTATCAATTAAATCTCATCCATTAATGTTGTAATTAATGGTTGAGATTACAACTCCACCAACTTTAGAGGCTTTTTAACTCTAGAGGATTCCTATACGTATGAATTAATTCAATGATACATGTATGACACATTTTAAAATGGTGGGATGTTATAATATTAGATAAAATTGTTATCAATTTGTGGGGAAGCATATAAAATAGGCATTTGAGTGTATTATTCAAAAAAATTATATGGTAGACCAAATGCAATTACTCCACTAATCAAAATTAAAATACATACTGCCTCGTTAAGTAATGTAAAATCTTTTTATTGGTAAGTCCATTTCTAGTATTACTCTGTTCCAATTAAAAATCTCTATAAATTAATAATGTTGAGATCATAAAATTTTATTAATTTATAGAGATATTAATCGAGTATAAATTTACTGGACCGGCCCAAGTCGAAAATAGAAAAAATTATTATGTTAAAGAGATTATTAATTTATCGAATATTAATTTATGAAAGTTTTACTGTATATCGAACGATCCAATAATAAGGTCTAGAAGCGAGGGAAGACCCTAATAAGTATGTGTAGGCAGATGTAAACATGACCAGGTTGGGTCTATCGGGTTTTTAGATAAAAATGTTCAGTCCAAATCCAGCATAGTCCACTATTAATTTAGACGAGCTCAGGCCGGGTTGGGTTCGGGCTTAAAAATCAAATCTCAAACCCAACCCATATAAACCCACCTAAATATATATAAAATTGTTAATTATAAAAAATAAATATTATACTTAAAAATAAATATTTAATATATAAATATATACATTTATTAATTAATATTAATAGGCGGGCGGACCGGGCTGACCGATCCGTATTATTTTTATTAATCCCAAACCTATTATTTTTATTAACCGTAAAAACGTTTCCCTGGATTCATATCACGCCAAAGATCTGATTATCACACTCCACGAGCGTTGCATATTTCGCATTTCACGCGTTTCTTTAATTGTAGTCCATGTCAGCAATTTGGGATCATATTTTACAATTTGACAAGTTTAAGGGGTAAATTATTCAATTAGACAAGTTCGAGGGGTAAGTTGTTACAATTGAAAGTTGGAGGGGGCAGTTGCAACATTTGGACAAGTTCAGGGGTTATGTGTGTATTAAGCCAAAATATTAAAAAAAGAGTACTTTAATAAAATATTAATGTTTTACAGGAATTGCTGAGAAACCATGGATAAAATTAAAGTTGCAGAGGATATATTCTCTGCATTTTACAAAGAAAAAATTAAGTCTGCCATGTTTTAGTTTCTAATAATTTGGATTTTTAAGATCCTAAGTGATTCCTCTTTCAAAAAAAAAAAAAAAAAAGATCCTAAGTGATTCCAGCTAATTAAATTCAAGGGATTAAGAAATTACAAAAAATCTAATTAACTAATTATTTATTTTTTAAAAGTGCAACACTTAGTATTTTTTTTTGTAAATGAATTTGATTAATCACCTTAAGCTTGCTAAGATATTTTTAAGTGATTTATCTCCCAATTAAAATCAGTTTAGTAAGATGGATTAAATAGTCTTTAGGTAAATCTTTCCCAATTAAAATCTACTCTAAAATTAATAGATGCAAAGATTTTGCAGAATGATGAGAGTGAAAGATTCTTGCACTTTTACTTTAAAAATACTCAAGCTTAGTGACAGGTAAGTTGCACCTTAATGAGGAGAGTTGAGACTGATTTTGTTTCATAATTAAGGTTTGATAAATAAATTTTATCAAGTTTTCTTAATTGGTTAATGACAAAAAAAAAAAAAAAAGTTTTTCTTTTAAAGGAACAGAGAAACTTTATTAAAAAATCCTCAAACAAAAATGTTAAAGAAAAAGTGGGCGACTATATACCGCCCCTAAATTCCGGTTCACCGCATCCTATTGACCCTTTTGCCCTTCTCATAATTTCAAACAAAACTTTTGAAAATTCCAAATCCTCTCTACTTCTTTTCCGTTCTCAAAAAACCGACCTAAAACGAGATGGCACGAAAAGTAGGCATCGGCAAAGGATACATGGGTATTACGGTAAGTTTTTCCGTTCAAACATTTAACGAATTCGTGATTTTAAGGGCTGAAAATCGGGATTAAAATCCCAGATTTTCAGCCAGGCGGGTGCGACGCACATGCTCCACCTACGGTGGAACGCATGAACTATGCGTTCCACCGTAGGTGGACATGTGCGCGACGAGCGATCCACCGTATGGTGGATCGCACGGCGCACGCGCTCCACCGTTTGGCCCTTAGGGCAGGTGGTGTAAACCACCCGCCCAGGCCAAAAAGGGGCAAATTTTAAATTTTTTTAAAAAAAAATTGCACGGACCGGGCGTAGGCAAACCCGAACGTATAGAAAAAAAAAATTATGTTAAATTGAATATACCTTATAAATAAATAATATTACAGGATCAGGAGGGATCTAACCCTAGACACACGTCTTCACGTCCTGTTACTGCATCTGCTCGGCGGGAGCGGGCGGAGCAGCAGCGGTTCATGGCGGACGCCCGGAGGGCACATACAGCACAGGCGGAGCGTGCTGAGGGACAGGATGAGGCGGCTGATATAGACATGGACGGGGATGCCTCTATGCATCGTCCTAGTTCTGATACTATCCCCATACATCGTGGCATCGTGACGAGGGGTCGAGACGGACAATTTTCTTCTACCGCAGCATCTTCTTCTGGTAAGAGAAATTTAAAAATGTGTTTATTTGTATTTGTTTTAATCGTGATTATTGAAAAATATACCAAAAATTTAATGTAAACCGTTTGCTGTAATTTCAGGTAGCAGCAAGCGATCGAGGAGTGTAGAGGATGACTGGGTTGTGAAGGACCCCGTCCCCGGGGGTCCATTTGATGGTGCTGTGATCCCGAGATTTCTGGGACATATTGCATGTGCTATCTGGGCCGGTCAGGATAGGGGCGTCCTTAGGTGTCATACCAGATCAGGGTATTGCTCGAAGCTGAGATCATGGTACAGTGGTTCTTCCAGGACGATTCAGTCGCATATCGAGTCATCTGGCATGTTCCATTTACCTGGTATTATGCACAGTCACATAGATGTTGCTCTGATCACGGCATTTGTAGAGCGGTGGCAGCCAGACACGTCATCATTTCACATGCCATTTGGCGAGATGACCATTTTGATGCATGATGTGTGGGAGATATTGCGCATCCCTGTAGATGGTGCCATGGTGACTGCTGATGCGACTATTGATGAGCTTAAGGAGTGCGTGATGGATTTGTTTGGGATGACTCGGGTTCAGTTAGATGCCCGTCATTATTCTTCTGGTGGTATACGAGCCGCTTCCGTCATGGAGCACTGTGGAGGTGATCGGATTCCTGAGACCCAGGCTATAGCTTGGACGTGGCTGATGCTCGGTTCCACCTTGTTCGTAGACAAGAGTGGTGACCGCATCCGACCTTCTTGTCTGTTAGAGGTGCAGGACTCGGCGGCTGGAGCCGTTGGACTTTCTTGGGGATCAGTTGCACTAGCATATCTATACCGTCATCTTGGTATTACTACCAGAGGAGATTGCGGGCAGATGACGGGTTGTATGACATTGCTCCAGTCCTGGATTTACGAGTATTTTCCTTGCTTCAGGCCACATCGAGAGGCAGTTACAGTTGACCCGGATCTTCCTAGGGCTTCGTTGTGGCCATCTATATCGATGGAGAAGAGCGATGAGCGGCTGAGAGCATTTCGTGCCCGGCTTGATGTGTTGACAGCAGATGAGGTATACTTGCTATATAATTATAAATACTGTTCAATTAAAACAAATTTGTATTACTTGTATGTGTTAATGTAATTTTATACATCTGTAGGTCATGTGGATGCCGTATGGCCCTGATGCCATTACGGAGACCCCGAGGACTCTATATTCTGGATGGATATGGTATCGGGATGTGATCGAGCCGTACATGCCGGGGCGATGCCTTCGACAGCTTGGACATGTGCAGACCATTCCTAGACCGATATTGTAGCCTTCTAAGGCTGTTCGCCCGTGGACCAGTTTGAAGTATCGTGTAGAGGTGCCAGCTGTGATGGTGCAAGGTATTTGGGACTCTTTTCCCCAGTCGTCCGTCCTTATATTGTATGTATTCACTCCAGCACATACTCCATCAGATTGTGAGGATCAGTACATGCATTGGTACACCCGTCACTCACACCCTCGTCTACTTCCGGAGATTGTTGCACCCGGACCGACTGTTTATACTCGCTCGAACAGTGAGATTGTAAGTTATTTTTGGTTTTTCTTTACTGGTCTAGTAATGTGAAATGATATTTACTGAAATGTGAAGTGATATTAACCTTGTTTTTTGTTCCTTACTTTTTACAGTGGGTTAGTCGATTATCTGGCTGGGGTGAAACTGTGTTGGATCACATGAGTCATCTGGACGAGGATGCTGCGATTGTATATAGGCAGTCGTTAGAGCAGATTATGGGTGCTTGGCATTTGGCCAAGTGAGTTATGACTGTATTTCGAAGTATTTTAGTACTATTATGACTGAATTTGGTATTTTGATATTTTAGTACTATTATGACTGAATTTGGTTTTTTTTGTGGTACGTTTTGTTATTATTGCAAATTTAAGAATACATTAGAACGACATAAACGGCATAAACTGTAAAAATACATTACAACGACATAAACTGAAAAAATACATTACAACGACATAAACGGAAAAAAAAAGACATTAGTCACTATCTTCTTCGTACTCGTCAATGTTTGGTGAAGATGTCGCTGGTACACCTGACTGTATTGCAAGGTATATCTCTTTCTCCTCTGCAATATTCGTCTCATATTCCACAGGAAAAATGTTCCATGGAGCATTTCCTCTATTTCTTGTCCAAGCTCGTCCTGGAAGGTAATCGTTCTTTGAAGCGCTGATACTCTGTAGTACTCGAACCTCTAATTTATAGCGATCCCAATTTTTCACGATCGAGTAAGGATAAGTTCGATGAACCTCATGAGAAATTTCAGACTCTGTCCATCTTAAAAAGATGATGGAGTTGAAATTTTTTTTAGGGATAATTCCCCTCTGATTATCACGCAGTAGTCTGGCGAACATAGCTTTCCAGTCATCAATAGGCATAAACCACTTCAGAAATGTTTGAATATGACTAGGAATATTTCCTTCATTCAAAGTGTTCAACCATTCCTCTAGAGCAAATTCAAAAGGCATGTAATACATATAACATAAGAACCATAGCATGTGTAGTGAGTATATTGGAAACTCACCAGCAGACGGAAGCTTGAAGCAAAACATAAATGGAGTTTCAGGATGGAACATTGCTGGACTCACACATGTCTCTCCATATACACGGATTGCGTAGTATTTGTAATCAAGCATCTTCGTCGTGCAATCAGACTTATTCAAAGTTGATACTATGCTTTTCTCGGGAGGAAAATTAGGGAACTCATTGGTAACATCAGATGAAGCCATTTATGTTTGAGAGTTTTCGTTGAAATGAATTTAAAGAGTAAATGTGGATAACTGAAGTAGAAAAATTGTTTAATTTTATAGATGGAGAATATAGCCGTTGGAATATATCCGTTTCAATATAGCCGTTGGAATATAGCCGTTGGAATATAGCCGTTGGAATACCACATGTAACATTACAGAACCATACAGAATTAATCAGAATTCACCTGTAACATTACAGAACCACACATAATTAATCAGAATTCAACCTGTAACATTACAGAACCACACAGAATTAGTCAGAATTCACCTGTAACATTACAGAACCACACATAATTAATCAGAATTCAACCTGTAACATTACAGAACCACACAGAATTAGTCAGAATTCACTTGTAACATTACAGAACCACACATAATTAATCAGAATTCAACCTGTAACATTACAGAACCATACAGAATTGATCAGAATTCACCTGTAACATTACAGAACCATACAAAATTAATCAGAATTCATCTATAACATTACAGAACCACACATAATTAATCAGAATTCAACCTGTAACATTACAGAACCACATAGAATTAGTCAGAATTCACCTGTAACATTACAGAACCACACATAATTAATCAGAATTCAACCTGTAACATTACAGAACCATACAGAATTGATCAGAATTCACCTGTAACATTACAGAACCACACACAATATCAAATACTAATATCCCCTAAGTTTGGCCAATCTGGTCCACTGTGTCACCCTATCCTGATAAAAACGCTCCCATCCTACAACGCTTTGGCCTCGGTGCACAAACCACCAGTGTACTATAGGGGGCACCGGAAAGTTAGGCGATAAATTTAAACGTATGTAGTGCTGGCAGTGATTCCCTAAATGAGCTATACAAATCTCACGTGATGGTCTTGTAGCAGTGGATGCGGCATACAATGGTAAGATAGTACCACACAATGCTAATGTGTCCCCACCTGAGAAGCCAAATAACATGATAGCAGAATTGTACATTGTAGCAACCGGCCACAAGTCATCCCAAACGATCATCCAATAATCCGGCGTACAACCTGCACCGTCCCAACTTACTCTACGAAGAGCTGCATCAACAGTATCAACAAACACTCTTTGATACAGACAACAGTTAGCAATTACTTCATTTCGAATATGATGCCTAACTGTCTGCCACGCTTCTTCGTCACCAAAAATGTAAGTTGCTACCGTACGGAAACCACAATTTCCATCACCTACAACGTCGTAGTATGATTCGACGTATGGTTTAATTATGCCAACTATTTTATCGGAATGTACGAAGTCAGAACCATAATACGTTTTTCCATCTGCATTCATGTATATTAGTGTAAAACAACTCTATATTGCAAAACAGTTATAAAAAAAAAGTTAGGTTTATCAGATAAACATTACCTGATGAGGCAGCATTATGTACCGAGGATGACGAGCTAATTCTGCCACTTCTACCATGACTCCTAGATGAACTAGTAGAACGAGCCCGTCCACGACGAGTTTCATTGTATTCCCAAGAACTCGGCATACGTTTTGTGGATTTGCTCACCTTAGGTCGCCCCCGCACGTTAATTTTGACATCGGGTTCGGTGTACTGAGCTTGATCAGGGTGTAGTTGATCATGGATAAACATTGAAATATTACGCATTACAGATGGGTCGGCTTTAGAGACTTGGTCCACTAAGGACTTAAAATATCGCTGCTCCTCGTTCAGATTATTACGCCCGTCATTTTCATCAGTGTGACCATGATTGATTAAAAGTGTTCTCCAAAACACGTGAACACTCTCAGAACTGATCATTTGTTCCAGATCACAAGCTCATTTCAGCTCACATGCACATGGTATCTGATGCGATGTTCTCAATACACAACCGTAATGCACGTACACTTCATGGCTCAACCCTCTCATGCGCTCTAACTCTTGATTCAACAACTGCAGACAGTAATGAGAGACTTTGAATACAAGTTGGCTTAATGGGCGTCCGGCGAAAGTGACTACTTGACGAAGCCGGAACTGCTCAAGCATGTACCTGATACGAAGACAAAATTATTATTAGTTAGTGAAATGATACAACCATAAATGCAAATTCCAAAATCGCAGTAGAAGAAATTGCAAATACCTTATATTGGTTGCTTGTGATTCAATCTGCTTGTGAACCTTCTGCCATACCGTGTCAAGGGACCCAGTTGCCGTATTGAGCCATTGCTTTAGACTAGCATGTTCGCTCTCCACTCGACAAGTAGTTGTGTTGCCAAAATGTAGGAACTCCTTTGTCCAAGCAACAACAAACTTCTCCTTATGCACCAACCACGTCTCCTCAACATACGAGATAACTCCTTTGAACCTGCTCATCTTTTCCTTCATCATCATAAGATTGGTCTCGTACTCCTCAATGGTTAATGATTCTAATATTGTTCTCCATTTGCCATTCTTGAATTTAGAGGCAAGGCCTTTATCTCCAATGATTCTAAACACACGATCTTCCACGTCCTTATTTATATGCCAAGTGCATAGCAAGTGCGCTGCTTGTGGAAAAACTTCTTGTATCGGCTTTAATAACCCAAGCTCCCTGTCACTAACAACAACGGTCGGGTTAAGATCATCCCCAAGCAAAATCTTCAGCCTTTGCAAAATCCAACGATAGCTCCCTTCGGTCTCGTCTTTAACAATAGCATACGCTATCTTGAAGTTATTATTGCATGGCGTCATCCCAACAATCTCAACAAACGACATTTTGTACTTGTTTGTTTTGTACGTTGAATCAATGTCGATGTACCAGTGGTAAGTCCTGAACATATCAACTGACTCTGGATGTGCCATGAACACATGCATTATCACACCTGAATCAGCCTGTGTGTAATTGACATATTTGTTCTCCACAGCAATATGGTAGAATTAACTAGCCAGGTCTCTACCTTCAAACGCGTCCCTCCTCATTTTGTCCCTGTAATTATATATGTGTTTAATTACTGAGTTGTCCTTTGGGTGTTTTTCTTTAACTGCTGCTAAAATAGCACAAGGCTTTGCTTGAGCTGAAGTCATATCACGGATAATTTGTTTAGATGCGATACTGAGTCCGCTCATTTGCCGACTTCCCTCTGGATACATACGCATTGTATGGTTATGCATTCTAGTTAACCCAGCCTTAGCCTTTATCCCCCATCCCGAAAGGTCTGCATGTTGATAGGCTTTAATCTGAAATTTACAGCGGCACGCTTTAGTTTTACTTTTCCTAATTGCAGGATCTTCATCAATTTTCACAACACCTCTATATCGTTCACCCCGTGAACAGTGCAACAACTTCTGTTTTCCCCCATGTTTGTGCGAAGATATTACAATCTCAAACCCATTCTGAATAGCTATCTTTTTTGCCCAATCAATAGCATCCTGACTTGAGGGGAAAACGGTATCCGTTATGAAACGCGAACTATAATCAATGTTATCGGGGTTCCAATCTTCTATCGGTACCCGAATATACGAAAAATTGACATTAAAATTATAGAAAAAAATACTTCGGGGCTATTTCTCCCGTTCAAAATTAATTCGGGGCAATTTCTGCCCATTTTGGCCTGAACGGGCAGGCTGCCCGTTTCACCATAGGTGGAAACGGGCAGCGCGCACCACCCGTTCCAAAGGTGGAGCGGGTGGCGATTACCACCCGTTCCTTAGGCCGAACGGGTAGTTCATCCGTTCGGCCTAAGGAAAAGGTGGTAATCGCCATCCGCCCAGGCAAAAACCGAAATAAAAAAAAAACCTAAATAACGTTTTTAATAATCGTAATATTACCTCGTGTTCGAACTCATTGTCTTCGGGAATGCTTTGATCCATTTTTGTCAAATCCGGGATTTGTGCTCGGGAGAGAAAAGTAGAGAGAGTTTTGAAGGTTTTGGGAAAAAAAAATGACAAGGGTAAAATGGTCAAAACGGTGCGGTGAACCGGAATTTAGGGGCGGTATTTAGCAATACCCAAGAAAAAAGGGGAACACGATCACACACACTCCATAACTAGACTCGGAAGCTTTTGCTAGAGTATGCGCTATATGATTCGCTAATCGACTAATAAAACTGACACGACAGTTAATGATATCCGCACAAAGGGATTTACAATCAGAGATAATAAAACTAAATACATATCTCATCTATCCTATGAAAAACATTAATAAATGTTTGAGAATCAGATTCCAAGATAATATTTTTGTAGTTGTGCTCTTTTAACCAACTCAATGCTTCCCCCACACTAAGACAATCACCAATGATAAGAGGGTCTAAGGAACGAGATAAAAGCCTAGCTGATGCAGCGACCAAGTTATTAGAATTACATCTTGTAATGAAATCAAAACTAGCAATGCCTTGAATAGGAAAAATCGCAACATCGATATTAATTACACTTCAACATACCAAGCGAAGACGAGCACCACTTACAAGCTGTACAGGCAGTCGGAGAAGACGGATTGGCAGGTGTCGAACGTAAATGGGCTTGGAAATGAGAATTATGATAATACCTTGCTTTATATACCCCAAGCCACTAGGGAAGTAGGATGCTTCAAAAGCCTCCACCTTTGTTTCTGTCACATACAGACGCCGAATTAAGTAGAAGGACCTGATTAGTAATTTTACTTTTGTTAATTAATTCTGTTACGTAAGATTGCTTTTTATTGTTATTTGTTTTTCCTAAAGAAAATCTCTCTTAGGAGATGTGCATGTAGCAGGTAGGGCAAGGAAGTGGGTAAGGAAGTGGTGGCCACCTTCCCTATAGTGGTTCTGCTTTTGTAACTGTTTTTATCTTCTCTATTTAAGAGAAGCATCTCTGTATTAGCTTTCATGCAATTAATTATGAAATATTCCCCTCCTAAATCTCTTCTTTCTTCTTCCTGACCTCACCTCTATTCTTTTCTTCCTATTCTAATTCTAGAATTCTTTTATCAGAACTTAGTCTTGACATTTGGTATCAGACACAGTTCTTCCTCCTGCCGTCCTTACCTTATATGGTAAGCAATGCTGCTAAGAGAACTCGAGCTGTGAAACGAGCACAAGCCATGGAAGAACTTGAGCAACAGATCAAGGCAATGAATACCAAGATCCAGGAGCAAAATGAAATTACAGCTATGAACATGGAGGCAATTAAAAACCAGTTCAATGATGTGCAATCTGTACAGCAGCAGAGGATTGATTCTATTCTTAAGGAACAATCCAAATCTCAATTCTCCATTGAGGAAGTTATAAAAAACTTATCTAGCTTAACCCAAATCATTAAAAACAACTCTCAACCACCCCAAAATTCTTCTTCATCTTTCACTAAGGATAATGGTAGTTCATCCTTGTTTGGTCAGCATGACAAGGGAATCTTACAGACTCCAGGGGAATATATGAGTTCTGAGATCCCTAAAAGGGCACCTTATTTTAATAAGATGTTGCCTAAGTGCTGTAAGTGTGGTATGCCCTAGGCCATTCCTGTTGTATATTATACAGTGTGAATTTTGTATCCAAATGGCAGTTAATAAAATATGTATTCATGTGTAATTATTTGTATTGTTTAATTACTTAATGAATATACATATTAGTCCAAAGATTATTTACAAAGAGATAATATTATTAAGAGTTAATAATAATGAGATATATTTCTTTGGTAAAATAATAATCTTAAATGTTCATAGTCGGTGGATAATGAATTGGACACTCATCTATCCTTAGACTATCACCTCTGTTTATTTTCTCGATTAGTATGAGATATTAATCAGAAATAGAAAATCTCATTCTGTTTGATATGTTGATATCAGAATAAATATGTGGACATTCGAAGAGGCGAATGGTTCGAACTGTGATGTTAGATAATAATTGCACAAAGGTTTACTCCTAGTCAACATAATTATTATCTAGGTCATAATAGTGCATATAGTCCTTTGACTTGAGGAAACTTAGTTGTTCTTGCGCAGGTAATTATAGTTTGTTCCTGCTTTGTACTAGGATATTAATTCTGGTAATCCGGCAGTGAACCGCTATAGTTAGTTGTGTAGTGTAACAAGAGTTTGCTAATAGAGGATTCATTACTCTAAGTAAATAGAGATAAACCCTAAGATGGCTATTGATTAGTTTTTTGATGGAATGAGTTCCTGGCCAGGACAATAAGACTCATCTTATGAGATAAGTATCAAAGAATGGTTCTTTGATAAGAGTCTTATTTTATCAAAGACTTAATCAATATTTCTTAGTATCATGACAATTAGAGATTGATACTTTGTGGCTCTAGTCAAAATCAGGATTTTTAATGAAAGGACTTTAGTGCATGGAAATTATGATCGATGGTTCATAATTAGTTTAATTATAAGTTCAAGTAACTTCATTCCTTAATTTGGGACGTCATGGCACAGTGTGTTAGCTGGAGATCATGACCTTTAGAGGACTATACGCATATATAAGCTAAGCTTATATAGGATATACTTGTAGTACAAGGAATTGGATTCCTAACATAATTAATAAGTGTTATTATTATGCATTTAATGCCAGTTAAAGATGAACCTAGAAAGTCACACACATACAAGTTGTTTGTATCAAGCTTTAATTAAATTGATTAATTAAAAGTGTTTTAATTAATTAATTGACACAATTGAATATGTCAATGGGATTGACAAAACATTCTAACACTGTTTGATATTCAATTGAGGAAATTATAAATTATTATTCTTGCTCAATTTAAGTTGATGGCTTTTTCAGAATACAATAGTCAAGTATTGACTGTTGGAATTTAGAGGTGTTTTAAGGTAATTCCTCTAAGATTTTATTAAAGGATATAATCGTAATTAATTAAGTTATTAATTAATTATTATTATATTATATTATATTATATTATAATAAGAAATAATATAATTAATTATTAATATTTAATAATAAAATTTATTTTATTATTATATTTATTAATAATAATAATAATATTATTATATTATATATATATATATATATATATATATATATATATATGATAGATCCTACTCATCATACATATATATATATATAGTTTTTGAAAAAGTTATCTATAACGTTTTACAAAAACTGATATATATACAATCAAAAGGATTTTGATTGTGTGGGTTCGATTAAACGTTGAGCAAGATTAATCAATTTCTTCGAGGCTTGATCTAATCGACTTAGTGGACTGACTAGAGGCTTCACCACTAGAGAAGCTTTAATACCCGGTTGGAATCTACAAGAGGTATTTTTCAATCTCGTAGTATAAATATCAATTTGATTATTGAAGAACTTAATGATTTTGGTTAAGGATTTGATGTCAGACATCGGATGTTTGACTGTTTATCAGAGTGATTGGATCACACTGATTGTTTGTTTAGGGAAAATTCTTGAAATTCGTCTCCTAAATACCAACATGTTTCCGCCTCAAATCCTTCAAGTGGTATCAGAGCCATCTAAGTTCTTTTTATAGTTAATTGATGTTGTGTTCTCTTGAATGATATAATTATGGATTGTTAGGGTTTTGCTTTTATTATTTTGCTCTTGTTGTAATTTTGGAGCAAAATTGAAGAAACAGCAAAATTGACAGTTTGCAGAATTTATGGCGTGGGCATGCTTTCGGCAATTTTTAGTTGTCTAGTTTGTATGTTGTCTGCTGTTATAAAATTAAAATGTGATTAAAATTATATATTGGCCTTAAATGTAAGTGTTACATTTAGGAACAATTTTGGGTCAATTGTGTAATAAAGTCAATTTTGATTTTATTACATAAATATATGTAATTTTATTAATTACATGTTCAATTTTATCCAATCCATAATTATACCAATAAGATTAGATGCATGTTAAGATTGATCACCACAAGGCATGTTATTGGATAATGTGCAAACAATAACTAATAAATTGAATTTAGTGTTAATTCAAGATAAATTTCTTTTTATGCAAAATTGCATGTTAGAAATTTAAATTGGTTAATGTGCAAAGTGAGACCTTAAGTTAAATTTAATTTAACTGCAAGACCAGAAATCTTCCACATAAATATTAAATCCGATAAAGATACAAGAGTTGTATCGAGGCTCTCCACTGGTGCATTAATACACAAATAGTTTGTGTGATTAGTGTGAAAGTTAATTCTCATTGAATTAATTTGTGGGTTACATTAGGCAATTAACATTGTAAGAATGCCAATGTGAAGCTGAACAATGTTAATTCGGGCTTAATATAATCTGCTGATCTAGTGGGTTGGATTTATCTAGTGTTGAAATCCAAGAACGTCAAAGGGAAACTGAGGATTAAAACACTAGGAGCTAGAAAAGTATGAAATTGAATTTCACAGCATAGTGCAAGGTGATTGACAAGTGTTGTCAACTTATGAATTTATTAGTTATCCCAAGAATACTAATGTGAAGTTGAGGGAGAACCTAATAGAATTTATAAGAAATTCGATTTACCCACTAGTAATTCATTCCAAAGAATTATCGTTTCCTATTTGGAAGTATAGGATTCGCCAAATTAGTGGGAAACCATTATGATAAAAGTCCATGTCATATTGGTTCGTTTAATTCACCTTATATATATAACTGACTATCAATCTTTATTTTCTGCAGTTACTCTTTGATTCCAAACATGTTATCAACACCTCTCCAATCGATATTAGACCGTAATAGGCTCACAGAGCCGAATTATGTGGACTGGCTGAGAAACCTTAAGGTTGTGTTAACTCAGCAACGTTTATTATATGTAATTCTAAAGCCTAAGCCTGCATGCCCTAAAGAGGATGCAGCAAAGGCTTTACATGAGACATATGATAAATGGGTAGATGATGATACCCAGGCCAAATGCTATATTATTGCTTCTATGGATAATGAATTACAGAAGCATTATGAGAATATAGCAACATCTTTTGAAATCTTATCGGGCTTGAAAGACCTGTATGGTGAGACCAGCAGGACTATGAGATATAAGATATCAAGTAAGCTCTTTAGGATGAAGATGAAAGAAAGCCAAAATGTTTCTGATCATGTTGGAGAAATGATCCATTTAATCCAAGCTTTGAAAAATTTGGATTTTGCAATGGCTCATGAACTCCAAATTGATCTTGTGCTTTCTTCACTCCCACGTTCATATGGAGGTTTTGTTTCAAACTTCCAATTAAACAAAGTGGAGTGTACTTTGGCCCAGTTGCTGCAGAATCTAGTTGTTCACCAACAGAATGTGGTGGACCAAGATAAAAAAAAGATGATGTTGTAGTAGTGGCTGCATCTTCTTTTAAAAGGAAGGGTAAGACCCAACCTAAAAAGAAGAAAAAGAAAGTTCAAAAAACCACTAATACAAGTCCATCATTTTTTAGGCCAAAAGCCTCAACACAACTTAAGAGTGCTGTTAAGCAGGGATGTTTCCAATGTGGAATGGAAGGTCACTTTAAGAGAAATTTCCCAATCTTTCTGAAAAGTTTAGAGAAGGGTAAGGGTGCAGCTTCTGCATCAGGTATTTCTCTTAATAATTATTTAAATGTTGATTTAAATAATGATCTTTCTTATAACTCGTCTAATGCCTGGATTTTAGACACTGGAGCAACTTCTCATATTTGTTCCTATGTTCAGGATCTGGCAAATAGAAGGTTGTTGGAAGATGGTGAAGTGGAACTCACACTGGGAAATGGTGCAAGGGTTGCAGCCAGGGCAGTGGGAGATATTTCACTTATGTTAGACCATCATGTTTTGTTATTGAAAGATGTATTGTATATACCAGGAGCATATAAAAATGTAATATCTGTATCTAGTTTGACAAAAAGGAATTATGAATTCCGATTTTGTAATAAAGCTTGTACAGTATATTTTGATAATGTGATTATCGGTTCTGGTGTTTTACATCGTGGTTTATTTTATGTTAATAAAAATATACCAAATAACAAAAATGAAAATAAGCAAGTTTTGCTTGGCAACCTAAAAGAGATGAATAATAATTCCACAGATAAACAATCAGAATTTAATTCAAAATATTTATGGCATCTCCGTCTAGGACATATTTCCAGTAATAGACTCACTAAGTTGGATAAGATGGGAATTTTAACAAATTTAAATTCTCAATCCGATTATTCAACATGTGAATCGTGTTTACAAGGAAAAATGACTAGAAAACCATTTGTGGGACAAATGAAGAGACCCAATGAAATATTAGAATTAATACATTCTGATGTTGCGGGCCATTTAGTGAAATAGCTCGTGGAGGTTATCACTACTTCGTAACCTTTATTGATGATAAATCAAGATATGGTTATTTGTATTTAATGAAATACAAATATGAAGTTTTTGAAAAATTCAAAGAATTCAAAGCCGAAGTAGAAAATCAAATTGGGAAAAATATTAAATGACTAAGGTCGGACCGAGGTGGTGAATATATGAGTATTGAATTTGATGATTTCCTCAAGGAAAATGGAATTATCTCTGAACTCACTCCTCCTTACACACCACAATTAAATGGAGTATCTGAAAGGAGGAATCAGACTTTGTTGGACATGGTTCGATCGATGATGAGTTACACTGATTTGCCTATCTCATTCTGGGGATATGCAATTGAGACAGCACTTTACATTCTCAACCGTGTTCCTTCTAAATCTGTTTCTACCACACCATATGAAATATGGGCTGGAAGGGCACCAAATTTAAATCATGTTAAAATTTGGGGTTGCCCTGCTTATATAAAAAAGCAGAAAACAGAAAAATTAGAGGAACGGTCTACTAAAGGCCGATTTGTTGGATATCCTAAATCAAAAGGATCTATGGGTTATTATTTCTATCTCCCTGATGAACAAATTGTTACTATCAGTAGAGGTGCCATTTTTCTTGAGAAAGAGTTTCTGCAAGAAGGTGGTAAAGGTAGAAAGATTTTATTGGATGAGGAATCATCTAATAAAGAAATCCAACAAGCTGAACCAATACAAATTGATCAGCCAGTTGAGCCTACCAAAACAACAGATATCATCACTCCAACTCTAAGGAGATCTGAAAGGGTTTCACATCCTCCTGATAGGTATGGTTTAATTGCTGACCACGAACAAGAGTTATTTGTTTTTGGTAGTACTGACCATCCTGATGATCCAATTACTTATGAAGAAGCAGTATGTGATACTGACTCTTCTAAGTGGTTAGAAGCAATGCAAAGTGAGATTGATTCCATGTATAAGAATGAAGTTTGGGAACTTGTTACCCCACCTGAAGGAATAGTTCCTATAGGTTGTAAGTGGGTATTCAAACGCAAACTGAATTCTGAAGGAATTGTGGATACTTATAAAGCAAGGCTTGTGGCGAAAGGTTATCGCCAACGGGAGGGAATTGATTTTGAAGAAACATTCTCACCCGTAGCTATGTTTAAAAGTATTCGAATAATCTTATCTATTGCAACACACTTTGACTTTGAGATTTGGCAAATGGATGTTAAAACTGCATTTCTCAATGGATTTCTTGAAGAAGAAATCTACATGGAACAACCGAAGGGTTTTATATCCAATGAAAGTTCTCAAGTGTGTAAGCTTAAGAGATCCATTTATGGACTTAAGCAAGCTTCAAGGAGTTGGAATAAAAGATTTGATGAAGCCATACAGAGTTATGAGTTTGTCAAAAATCTTGATGAGCCATGTGTTTACAAGAAGGTTAGTGGGAGAGCTATCACTTTCCTTGTCTTGTATGTTGATGATATTCTGTTAATTGGGAATGATATTGGTATGTTAACTAATGTTAAGGTCTGGTTATCCTCTACCTTCTCTATGAAAGATTTGGGAGAAGCCGCCTATATTCTTGGAATTAAGCTTTATAGAAATAGAGCTAAAAGAATATTAGGGCTATCTCAAAAACTCTATTTGGAGAAACTTCTAAAGAGATTTAGAATGGAAGACTCCAAAAGAGGATTGATACCTGTTAGACATGGTTTGCAACTCTCCACGGAGCAATCACCTAAGACTCCAGCGGAGAGAGCAGAAATGGCCAAGATTCCTTATGCTTCTGCTATAGGAAGTCTAATGTATGCTATGTTGTGTACAAGGCCAGACATTGCATTTGTGTTAGTCTAACAAGTAGATATCAATCAAATCCAGGTATGGCTCACTGGATTGCTGTTGAGGCTATCTTTAAGTACTTGAGAAGAACTAAAGATATGATCTTAACATATGGAGGAGGTGATCTGTTAATTGAAGGCTTTACAGATTCTAGCTTTCAATCAGATAAGGAGAAACTTATATCCACTTCAGGATATGTGTTTACATGTAATGGAGCTGCAGTTGTTTGGAAAAGTTCTAAACAAGATACTGTAGCTGATTCCACTACTGAGGCTGAATATATTGCTGCCTCAAGTGCCGCTAAAGAAGCAGTGTGGTTGAAGAACTTTATCACCGAACTTGGTGTGGTTCCTTCTATTGTTAGTCCAATCCCTTTGTATTGTGATAACAATGGAGCGATTGCACAATCCAAGGAACCAAGGTCTCACAAGAACTTCAAACACGTGCTTAGGCGGTATCACTTAATCAGAGAGATTGTTGGACGAGGAGATATCTCGGTGCAGAGAATAGCATCAGCTAATAATCCAGCTGATCCATTTACTAAGCAATGACTCAGTCACAGTTAGACCGTCATCTTGAGAAGATAGGTCTTAAATATTGTACTGAATGATTCTAGTGCTAGTGGGAGATTGTAAGTGTGGTATGCCCTAGGCCATTCCTGTTGTATATTATACAGTGTGAATTTTGTATCCAAATGGCAGTTAATAAAATATGTATTCATGTGTAATTATTTGTATTGTTTAATTACTTAATGAATATACATATTAGTCCAAAGATTATTTACAAAGAGATAATATTATTAAGAGTTAATAATAATGAGATATATTTCTTTGGTAAAATAATAATCTTAAATGTTCATAGTCGGTGGATAATGAATTGGACACTCATCTATCCTTAGACTATCACCTCTGTTTATTTTCTCGATTAGTATGAGATATTAATCAGAAATAGAAAATCTCATTCTGTTTGATATGTTGATATCAGAATAAATATGTGGACATTCGAAGAGGCGAATGGTTTGAACTGTGACGTTAGATAATAATTGCACAAAGGTTTACTCCTAGTCAACATAATTATTATCTAGGTCATAATAGTGCATATAGTCCTTTGACTTGAGGAAACTTAGTTGTTCTTGCGCAGGTAATTATAGTTTGTTCCTGCTTTGTACTAGGATATTAATTCTGGTAATCCGGCAGTGAACCGCTATAGTTAGTTGTGTAGTGTAACAAGAGTTTGCTAATAGAGGATTCATTACTCTAAGTAAATAGAGATAAACCCTAAGATGGCTATTGATTAGTTTTTTGATGGAATGAGTTCCTGGCCAGGACAATAAGACTCATCTTATGAGATAAGTATCAAAGAATGGTTCTTTGATAGGAGTCTTATTTTATCAAAGACTTAATCAATATTTCTTAGTATCTTGACAATTAGAGATTGACACTTTGTGGCTCTAGTCAAAATCGGGATTTTTAATGAAAGGACTTTAGTGCATGGAAATTATGATCGATGGTTCATAATTAGTTTAATTATAAGTTCAAGTAACTTCATTCCTTAATTGGGACGTCATGGCACAGTGTGTTAGCTGGAGATCATGACCTTTAGAGGACTATACGCATATATAAGCTAAGCTTATATAGGATACACTTGTAGTACAAGGAATTGGATTCCTAACATAATTAATAAGTGTTATTATTATGCCTCTAATGCCAGTTAAAGATGAACCTAGAAAGTCACACACATACAAGTTGTTTGTATCAAGCTTTAGTTAAATTGATTAATTAAAAGTGTTTTAATTAATTAATTGACACAATTGAATATGTCAATGGGATTGACAAAACATTCTAACACTAGGAAATTATAAATTATTATTCTTGCTCAATTTAAGTTGATGGCTTTTTCAGAATACAATAGTCAAGTGTTGACTGTTGGAATTTAGAGATGTTTTAAGGTAATTCCTCTAAGATTTTGGTAAAGGATATAATCGTAATTAATTAAGTTATTAATTAATTATTATTCTATTATATTATATTTATTATAATAAGAAATAATATAATTAATTATTAATATTTAATAATAAAATTTATTTTATTATTATATTTATTAATAATAATATTATTATTATTATATTATATATATATATATATATATATATATATATATATATATATATGATAGTTGAAGTAGGACACTACGTGTCCTACTCATCATACATATATATATATATAGTTTTTGTAAAAGTTATCTCACAGATAACGTTTTACAAAAACTGATATATATACAATCAAAAGGATTTTGATTGTGTGGGTTCGATTAAACGTTGAGCAAGATTAATCAATTTCTTTGAGGCTTGATTTAATCGACTTAGTGGACTGACTAGAGGCTTCACCACTAGAGAAGCTTTAATACCCGATTGGAATCTACAAGAGGTATTTTGCAATCTCGTAGTATAAATATCAATTTGATTATTGAAGAACTTAATGATCTTGGTTAAGGATTTGATGTCAGACATCGGATGTTTGACTGTTTATCAGAGTGATTGGATCACACTGATTGTTTGTTTAGGAAAAATTCTTGAAATTCGTCTCCTAAATACCAACATGTTTCCGCCTCAAATCCTTCAAGTGCAACCTGCCTCCATTTGACGGCACAGAAGTTGAGATCTGGCTGAGCAAATGCGAGAAGTATTTTCAATTGTTCAAAGTAGCGGAAGGAAGAAAGTTGGATCTAATGGATTTATTTCTGCAGGGAAAGTCTGAAAAATGGTTCAAGAATTGGATCAAAAGCCAAGTTGTGGTTAACTAGGAGATTTTCGTTGAGTAAGTCACAAAACGATTCCAATAAGTGGAAACCACATATATGGTCGAGCAGTTTTTGAGGTTTCAGCAAACGACTACTGTCCTGGATTATCAGGATTAGTTCAAAGAGCTTAAGCTCAAAATGGAGAAGGTTCATCCCTCTAACTCCGAACAATTTTACGTTTCAAGTTTTGTAGCTGGCCCGAAACCTGAATTAAGATCTGATGTGCGCTCCTATAAGCCTAGTAACATATACTCAACCATTAAACAAGCTAAGTATTAAGAGGCACACCTCAAAGAAGTAATGGAGGTAATGAAACCCAAATCAACCTACAAACCAAACACTACATCCAAACCATGGCAACCAACACCCATGTCGACTTATAAACCACCAAATCCACCTCACCCACCTGGAATCCTCACCCAAAAACATTCAGAACCTAGACAATTAACCTATAACCAACCCTTCAAAGAGTTCCTGAAGCTTGCTGGAAGTGTGGGGATAGATATGTTCCAGTATATCAATGTGCTCCGAAGAAGCTCAACATGATGAGCGCTGAAGAAGTAATTCCAAAAGTTGGTGAAACCTCTCTAGAAGAGGAAATAGAACCTGAGGTTGAAGGAAAGGATCAAGAACAGCCCCCTGAGTAGATCACTCTCTCCATTAATGCCAACGATGGTGGAGTAAATGACAATACCTTGAGGTTAAAGGGAGTTCTTAACAGGAGAAACGTCATGATATTAATAGACAGTGGCCGCACCCATAGCTTCTTGGATGCCAATTTTGCTACTACAGAGAAACTTCATTTGGTTCAAATCCATCCAGTTGTTGTGACTATAGGAGATGACAGACAGCTATTGGTGAATACCAGATGTGAGGAGTGTCAATGGACAATGCAAGGGGAGAAGTTCAACTTTCCATTACGGACTTTGGCACTGAGGGACTATGACATAATTTTTTGGCACTGATTGGATGAGGCAACATACACCGGTTACATTTGATTTCGAATTCAATTGACTTCTCATTCACAAGGGCAAGAGGGAGATTACACTTAAGGGAATAACAGAAGGGTCTAAGTTGAAGGGCATGACTATGAAGTCCATTAATCAAATGGTCTCTAAAGGATGAAAAGGAGTGACATCAAAGTTATTCTTAATGTCTGTAACACCAGTTAATAAGGCAGAAAACACAGTCAGTCATCTACATTAGGTATCACCTTTATACCAACCCTTAATTGCTGAATATCAGGCTATATTCCTTCCACCTATTAAATTACCCCCTCATAGATCCTATGATCACTCAATTCCCCTTAAAAATTCCACTGACCCCATCAGTGTTAGACCCTATCGATATTCGCATCACCAAAAAATGAAATAGAATAACTAGTTGCAGAAATGCTAGACTCAGGAGTCAAAGCCCTTATGCCTCCCTTGTTTTACTAGTTAAGAAAAAAGATGGAACCTGGCGATTTTGTGTTGACTATAGAGAGCTAAACAAAGCTACCATTAAAGATAAATTCCCCATTCCTATCATTCAAGAATTAATAGATGAATTGCATGGTGCTAAGGTGTTTTCTAAAATAGACCTTAGGGCTGCATATCATCAAATCAGAATGAACCCCAATTATGAATACAAGACAACATTTCATACTTATTCTGGTCACTATGAATTTAAGGTTATGCCATTTGGTTTAACAAATTCCCCAGCTACCGTTCAGTCACTAATGAACTCTATTTTTGCCCCATACTTGAGGAAATTTGTATTGGTGTTTTTTGATGATATTTTAATTTATAGTCCCACAAAAGCTGATCATTACAGGCACCTTCAGTTAGTATTTCAACTGCTTGAGCAACATCAGTTGTTTGCTAAAGCTTCTAAGTGTGACTTTAGAGTGTCCCATGTGGCTTATCTAGGCCATATTATCTCAGCAGCAGGAGTAGCTATAGATCATGCCAAAGTTTCTGCTATGGTTGATTGGCCACTTCCAACAACACTTAAAGGACTAAAAGGATTTTTGGGGCTGACTGGATATTATCGAAGGTTCATCAAGGGGTATAGTGAGTTGAGTATACCATTGACCGACCTTCTTAAAAAAGATCAGTTCTGCTGGTCACAACAGGCAACTGATGCTTTCAACAATTTGAAGAGCATCATGACCAAAGCACCAGTATTGGCTCTGCTCGACTTCAAGCAACCTTTTGTTTTGGAATGTGATGCAAGTGGAATTGGGATAGGGGCAATTTTAATGCAAGGAAGAAAGCCACTCTGTTTCTTGTCTAAAACTCTAAGCCCAAGAAACCAAAGACTGTCAGCTTATGAGAGAGAGAGTTATTGGCAATATTGCAAGCTTGTACTACTTGGAGACACTACCTAAAGAACTATACTTTTGTGATCAAGACTGACCAAGAGAGTATCAAACATCTATTAGAACAGAAGCTTCATACTTATCTACAACATAAAGGAGTATCTAAACTCTTGGGACTGAACTATGTGATTCAATATAAAAAAGGAGTAGATAATAAAGTTGTTGATGCATTATCAAGGCAACAAGAGGAGGTACTTAAATCTTCTACTCAAGTTTTTTCCATTTCCATGACCATTCCTACATGGATGCAGGATATACAACATACATATATTGGTGATGAGCTAGCTCAAAACCTTATCCAACAACTTATGATCTAGCCCTCCTCCCATCCTCATTATTCATTCAGTAATGGTGTATTGAGATATAAAGGCAAACTATACATTGGCAATCAGTCAAACCTCAAAAATCAAATTATTGAAGCTTGCCATAGTTCACCTATTGGGGGTCACTCAGGAATTAAAGGCACCCTCACTTATTTACAGCTACATTTCCATTGGCCAAACATGCCCCATTCTATGACCAAGTGGATTGTAGCTTGTGAAACTTGCCAGAGATGTAAAGTTGATCATTCAGCCTATCCTGGACTCCTTCAATCTCTACCTATTCCAGATGGCGCTTGGCAAGACATTGCCATGGATTTCATTGAGAAATTACCTAAATCAGCGGGGTTTGACACTATTTTAGTGGTGGTTGACATGTTCTCAAAAGGGGGACATTTTATTGCATTATCTCATCCCTTTACTGCTGCAACTGTAGCAAGGGCATTCTTAGATAATATTTTCCGTCTATATGGAATTCCAAAGACAATTGTCTCGGATTGTGACAAGATATTTACTAGGTTGTTCTGGAAAGAACTTATGAAGCTCTTAGGGACCAAACTGCACTTCACTAGTGCCTATCACCCCCAATCTGATGGACAATCAGAATGTTTGAATCAATGCTTAGAGAATTATCTGTGTAGCATGTTGTTGGTCCCGTGTGATTAGTTCCAGGGGGGTTAGGAACTAATATAACTTTTTCTTATATTAATCTTGCTGACTTAATAATTTTGGTGAGTTTATTAACTCAGCTTTGGTCAGCTTGGCCGATCTTAATGTAAGACAGCTTTAGTCAGATGCTGACTAAGACTGTTTCACTTGAGAGTTGGGAATTGACACTTTTGAGGTCAGCTTCCAACTCAGCACTCCAATTTACTCAGTGTCAGCTTCAAACAATTTATATGCTGAGTAAATATAACAAGAAACACATTCACATATATATATTTGAGAGAGTTAGAAATTACTCAGTATCACTTATCCTGGTTCGGCCTCTCCGCCTACGTCCAGTCCCCAGAGTCCTTCGGGCTTTTAGAATCCAATACTGAGCTCTTTAAGGGTAGAGCACAAACCGATTACAAGCAGTTGAATATGCAAGAGTACCTTCCTCTATTCGTCTACTCAACTCCTACTAAGCGCTACAACCCAGCACTTAGATTTCTCTAACACTAAGTACTTAGTACCAAGTACTCAGCACACACACTCTCAATATTACAATTGATCACAAACTTGTTCCTTTTAGGATAAAGAACACTTTAGATGATTACAGACAATCAATCTAGCATTTACACAAAGAATAGAAGGTTGGTGTAAGCTTTCTTTCTTATTTTTGAGTGCTTTGAATTTGTATCTTTCTCACTTGTAATTTTCTGTAAATAGGCAATCTTCCAAATGATATCTTTGTCCCTTTTATAGTTGAAATGTAAGGAACAAATCATTTGAAATTGATTTGTCCGTTGAGTCCAAAACGGCTCTTTTGGGGGGACAAACTTCTGGTCAGCTTCAGATGTGCAGGCCAATCCTGTCTTCTGAATTCTTCAGACGTCAGACTTGTCCTCTTCCTACAGACTTTGTCTTCTTGCGGCAGTTTGTCTTATGGCATCGAATAGTTGACCCATGCATCTTGGAATTTGGCTTTTGCGTAATTCAAGACTTCTATTATTGGTGCAGACAGTTGTCGAATTTGTCTTTTAGCTTAACGGATCACTCATGCTGTCCTGAAGATCACTCAGCTTCACTTCGATAATCATTGTCTTTTGATTTTCACCAAGTTACATACTGAGTTCTTTTTCCACTCAGCTTCCGTGGCCAGCTTCGTTCTGTAGGACCTATTTCTTGAAGCAGACTTCTTTTGTGTTGAGCTTCGTTTCACTCAGCTTCTTTGATCAGCTTCATCCTGAAGCTGTTGTTCTGAAGATGGCTTATCTTTTCTTATGCTGAGTTGCTCTTGTGTTGTGTTCTCATGCTGACTTTGTCCTGTCTTTAATCTTTATTTCTTTTTGCATTTATATTTATACTCAATATTGAACAAACGGATTAGTACAATTAAATCAAAACACTTAAATTTAATTGTCTCTTAGTCATGGACTAAACTTAAATGATTTTATCAAATCAAAATCTCGTGGAAAGGTGTTTCAACACATGTGTTTCTTGTAACCTAAGAAGTGGCATTCCTGGTTGAGCTTGGCAAAGTGCTGGTAGAACTCTACTTATCATCGCGCCATCAGAATGAGTCCATTCCAAGCATTATATGGAGTAATTCCTAAGCTATCTATCCTACCAGTTCAATCTACAGACGTAGCTGCAGTAGACTCCTTACTTCATGAGATGCTCAAGCTCCGCACAATGTAACTCCGGAAATAAAAACGAGCTCCGCCCAAGCTCCATCCAAGAGGAAACCGATCGGACCACTGATTTAATCAACACTTCTTTACCAGCTCTTGAAAGGAATTTACCCATTCCTCGGTAGTTCCAACTTAGAGTATTTATTAATTCCGACGATTACCAACTCGTCAAAAACGAAACATTTTTACTCGCTTTGTGAGACAGCCCCTCAATTGAGTTAGTTATTATTAGATAGTTTTATTGAAATAAAATGAAATTATCAACCCATGTGTTACTAATTTCTAATTCTAAAATGAAAATTGATGAAAATGATAGATTGCCAAATTCCATCCAATCATATATATTGGTCTTCTTTCAATCACATAACAAAATAACATATATGCCATTTTCTAGGGTTGGCATTCATCTCAATCTCAACTTTACATATAATTAAGATTTCACTACTGCTACTTTCTTTTAAATAACAGTAATAATATCCAAATTTAACTAAATGATAATTTTCATCCTACATATAGTGCTTGATCATAATAATATAAATGGTAGTGAATGAAAACTTGTCTCATTCTCATTAAAAAAAAATATATACAGAATACAAATGGAATTGACAAAAAGATACAGCTATGAAAGAGAAAACAGAAAAACAGTAAATGCTTCCAAAGCTTGATTTTTGAAACTAATTTACATCCTTAATCATTGAATGGTAATGATTGATGTCAAAAGTTTGGATATGTAAGAAGAGAATTGAGGATGGTGTGGTGCCAAAAGAAATAAACACCAATCTGATAAGTCATGGTTGTGTTAGTAAAAAATGAAAGTGAAATTTATTTTAGTAGTAAGTTATGTAATTATTATTTGAATGGCTTAATTGCATATTTACTTACACCTTTAAAGTTGGCAAGTTTTGCTTATTGACATCCTGAATTATTTAAATAACCTATCACACACCTATAGTTTGTTTTAAAAATCTATTACACACCTATAGTTGGCATTAAAAATCTATCGCACACCTAAAGTTGGCTCATTCAGACCTATTTCACACAAAATTATTGATCTGTTATCTTTGACAGACGAGGTCGAATGTGAGTGCTATAGAAAAAAGAAAGCGTATTAGTTCGTTATGTATGTCACCTCATATGTCAAAGATGACAAATCAATGATTTTGTGTGCAGGAGGTCCGTATTGATAATGTAGAATCCTTGCCTTTCCATTCATTGATAATGTGAGATATATACACAAGATATATGTGTGAACATGATAATTACAAATCAATTATATTCCTAAATTACAGCAGAAATATCCATATCTAATACACCCCCGTAGTCGAAACGGGAGGTGGTCGAACGTTGAGACTAGAGCGGAAGTCGCCGAAAAGAATTTGTGGTAGACCTTTGGTGAAAATATCTGCAATTTGATGACGAGAAGGAACATGAAGTACCCTAACCTCTCCTTTAGCAACCTTTTCTCGAACAAAATGTATATCCATCTCAATATGCTTGGTACGTTGGTGTTGTACAGGATTACCAGTGAGGTAAACTGCACTCACATTGTCACAATATACCAAGGTGGATTTACTAATAGGGCAATGAAGTTCAAGAAGAAGATTTCTAATCCAGCAAGTTTCAGATACGACATTAGCAACACCACGATACTCTGCTTCAGCACTAGAACGAGATAAAGTGGGTTGCCGCTTAGCAGACCAAGACAGAAGATTGTCACCAAGGAAAACACAATATCCTGAAGTAGAACGTCGAGTGTCAGGACATCCCCCCCAATCTGCATCTGTATAGGAGACCAAGGAATCTAGTGAAGAGGTTGTGAATGTAAGTCCGAACTCCAGGGTTCCTTTAACATATCGAAGAATCCGCTTGATAGCTGCCATATGAGACGTTTTGGGATCGTGCATGAATAAACAGACTTGCTGAACAGCATAACTGATGTCTGGGCGAGTGAGAGTCAAATACTGTAATGCACCAGCTAAACTTCGATACTCAGATGGATCATGATAAGCAGAACCAGATGAAGCACTCAGTTTTTGCTTAGTGTCAACAGGTGTTGTACAGGAATTTGCTGAAGAAAGACCGGCTTTAGAAATGATCTCAGTAGCATACTTCTTTTGAGACAGAAAAAGAGAGCCGGCGCTCCGAGTGACAGATATCCCTAAAAAATAACTCAATGGGCCAAGATCTTTCATAGCAAATTCGGAACTCAATTTGTTGATAATTGACTCTCGTAGAGCAGTGGAAGAAGTAGCTAGAACGATGTCATCCACATATAAGAGTAGATATGCCATCTCTGCTCCCCGACGAAAGACAAACAGTGAATGATCAGATTTACTGTGAGAAAAACCCATGGTAGACAAGAAAGAGGCAAACCGTTGGTACCACGCCCGTGGTGCCTGTTTGAGACCATAAAGAGACTTTTGAAGAAGGCATACATGATCTGGATAGTTGGGATCCCGAAATCCCAGTGGTTGATGCATATAAACAGTCTCATGAAGATCCCCATGAAGAAAAGCATTTTTTACATCCAGCTGATGTAGTGGCCAACCTTTAGAAAGTGCAATACTTAATACAGCTCGAATTGTTGCTGGCTTAACAACTGGACTGAAAGTATCACCACAGTCTACCCCAACAAGTTGATTCGCCCCATTTCCAACAAGTCTTGCTTTGTATCTTTCAAAAGATCCATCTGCATTAAATTTGTGCCTGAGAATCCACCAACTACGAAGAACATTAGCATTAGAAGGACGGGGTACGAGGACCCACGTCTTATTTTCAATAAGAGCCTTATATTCTTCAGTCATGGCTTGTTTCCAATTAGGGTCTTGTAAAGCAAGTGAAGGATTAGAAGGAATAGGAGAAATAGTGGTGGTGTGTAAGTTGAGCTTTCTTTGGGGTTTGAAAATTCCAAGTTTAGCTCGGGTTGTCATAGGGTGAGTCGGTTGGGTTGGGTTGGCGTGTATAGGATCGGGAGAAGGCGGGGAAGTGGGCTGTTGTGGGGAGGTGAGCTGTTGTGGGGAATTTGTGTTTGGGCCGTGTTGAATTGGAGAAGGAAAGGGACTGTTGAGAGGAGAAGGGGGAAGTGCTGGGCTGTTTTGGGAAGATGGGTTGGGACTGTTGGGCCGTGGTGAAACTGGGCTTTGGTTAGGAGTGGACGCATTAGTGGGGAAGGGAATAATGGGTTGGGTTGTTTGTGTAGGTGAGTTGGAAATAGAAGAAATGGGAGGGGAGGCCGAGACATGTTGAGTGGAAAATGGAAATTTGCTTTCATTGAAAATAACGTGACGAGATATAATTATTTTCCGCGCGGAGATGTCGTAACACTTATAGCCTCGATGATTGGATGGATATCCAAGAAACACATATGGAGAGGACCTAGGTTGAAGTTTATTTCTAGAGGAAGAAGGGACAAGTGGGTAACAAAGACAACCGAAAGTGCGTAAGTGAGTATAAGAAGGAGTACGATTGTAGAGAATTTGAGTCGGTGAAAGAAGACTAAGATTTTTGTGAGGGAGAATATTTAAAAGATAGGTCGCATGAGCAAGAGCATGAGGCCAGAAAGAATGAGAGCAAGAAGCATGTGTTAGAAGAGTGCGAATTATATTATTGATTGTTCGAATCGTTCGTTCAGATTTACCGTTTTGGGAGGAAGTATGTGGACATGAAAAACGGAATTGCATACCATTATTGTTAAAAAAATCATGAAAATGACTATTGTTATACTCACCACCATTATCACACTGAAAAGTTTTGATATCTTTTTCAAATTGAGTACGTACGTAATTTCGGAATGTGAGGAACACAGAAAAAACTTGAGATTTATTTGCTAAGGGAAAAGTCCACAGAAAATTAGAATAATCATCTAGGAAAAGAACATAATATCTATAGCCACTAGAACTTAGAACAGGAGATGTCCATATATCACTATGAATAATATCAAACGGCATTGATGACATATTTTTAGAAGAATAAAAAGGCAATTTAATATGTTTCCCAAGCACACAAGAATTGCAAATAGAAAAATCAACATTTTTAGGACAAGAAATAAAATTATTAGTTCAAAGATTGTCTAAAATTTGAGGACCAGGATGGCCCAATCTATTGTGCCAAACTGAAGGAGATAAAACAGAAGCATTTAAAGCATAAGAAGACTCTGAAGAGGAGGATGTGACTGGATATAAATCACCGGTGCTATTACATCTCATAATAGGGATCCCCGTGCGCAAGTCCTTCACAGAGAAACCAACAGGATCAAATTCAACGGACACATTATTATCAATAGCAAATTTCCGCACAGATATAAGGTTTTTGATTAATCTAGGGGCATGTAAAACATTGTTCAATTCTAGGGTTTTGTTGTTTGTTTTTAAGGATGCATTACCAAGACCGATAACAGGAATACAAGTGCCATTACCTACTACGATACTCGTGTTAGGACTCTTATTTAAATAAGATGTGAGTTTACCTCCATCCCCGCTCATGTGAGAAGTGGCGCCGGTGTCCATATGCCAAGGTTCTGCAGGTGGTGTGATTGTCAAGGTGTGCATAGCCGCCTCAATGTTTGTTGGAGTGTAATACTAGGCCAGATGGGCCTGCGGATGGGCTCCCAATATGCCTGGCTGGACTGCAGAAGAATTGTTATTAAAAACAGGCCCGCGAGTTGCACCATGAGTTGCACCATGTGAAGAATTGGGCCAAGAAGGATAAGGACATGGGGGATAGGCCCATTGGGGCGCCTGTCCAGTCCATGGCCCGTACCCCCATGGCTGTTGTAAAGAAACAGCCCCTGACCAGCGAGGACCGCTATTTTGCTGCCATCGTCCGCCTCTGCCCCGTCCGCCTCTGCCACGGCGATAATAACCCCGGCCACCGCGAGCAGCGCCAGAATTTTGAGGGAAAGAAGGCCGAACGTGATTTGAATATGGAGGAGCTTGATTCGACGGGGACTGTTGGGCGATAGTAACGGCGGCAATTTCAGATCCGACGGTGGCGGCTGTGCGTTTTTTACGGGCAGATTCTTCCAATAATAACATGGACCTTGCCTTTGTGAAATTGGGCAGAATGTCATTGTGGCGAATTTGTGTTCCGATTGTCTCGTAGGCGTCAGTGAGCCCCGAAATTAATTGAAGAACGAGACGATCGTTGGATACGGCAGCCTCGACGTTGCTTAATTGGTCCGAGAGGGACTTCAAATGTTGGCAGCAGGCAGAGATATCATCAAAATTTTCAAGTCTAGCATTGGACAGTTCTTGTTGTAAATAAAGGGCTCTTGAATTTTTATTATCGGAGAATTGTTGTTCTAGGAGTTTCCAAGCGTCGGCGGCTGTTAAATTTGGTCCGATGATACTGTTGAGAAGGTCTGAAGATATGGTTCCATAAATCCATTGCAACACGATGGCATCAACACGAGACCATAAACCTGGATTCTTTGCTTTCATAACCGAAGAAGAGGTTTCCGATTTATCGTCGGTTTCAGGAAGGATATGATCAAGAACTTGAAAAGCACGGGCATGTGTTTTAAAAAGTTCAGCCCAAGTGGTATAGAGGCCTTTGCCGGATTCGAGAGGATCACGAATAAAGGAGGTAATGTTGATAATGGAGAGGGCCGGATGAGTTGGTGCGGCGGCGGCACCATTGTTTTGTTCATTGTTTGGCATGGTGGCAGTAGAGTTTTTAGGGATGAAGAACGGCAGAATGAGGAAGAGAGAAAGAAGAGATTTGGGTGGGATTAGGGAGAGAAATTTTAGGAGAGAGTTTTTAGGAAAGAAATTAGGCTCATGATACCATGATAATGTAGAATCCTTGCCTTTCCATTCATTGATAATGTGATATATATACACAAGATATATATGTGAACATGATAATTACAAATCAATTATATTCCTAAATTACAGCAGAAATATCCATATCTAATACGTATGAGCCGACTTTAGGTGTGTGATAGATTATTTAAAAAGTTCAGGGTACCAATAGGCAAAACTTAATACATTAAGCCTATTTGAATTTTGAAAGGTATGCTTTGTAATTAATTATCTCTTATTATTAAGCAAACATTAATTAATGAAAAATGAAACTTTTCTCACTCTTTTATTATGCCTGCACAGGCTTTATAAAAAAATGTAAAAGAAATATAGAACAAAAATTGTTTACATAATTTTTTTTTTCTCCATATCTTATATTGTTTCTTTATTTCGGTCATAATTCTTTATATACGGTAGAGTTCAATTAAGTTTGTTGTTGTGTATCCTGAGAGACAAACTGTGTTAACGGGCAAATCAGTCTTAAGGAAACTGTCTAGTACAGGTTTCAACGTTTTTCTCCGCTTAATTTCATTCCAAATAGAGGTTGATAGTATTCTCTAACTCTAATTATTTTATTGCAATTTCGGATTATTAGAGGAGTTATTCGTTTCGTTTTCCTTTTTGGATTAATATTATCTAACAATCTTAAGACAAAATCTTATCTATTCTATAGAATGCTGACAAGTTTAAACGTTGTCTTGACTACAAACTTTATAGACTGCAGGGGCGGAGCCAGCCCAGGGCTCGGGGGGGCCAGAGCCCCCCCAGCCACCGGCTCCACCCTTGAGTACGGGTCGATTTGTCCCCTGTAGTCCTCCCTAAAATTAGTATATATTGATTCTATATAATATCATTTCAATGTTTAAAGGTAGATGAGATGGTTAATCTTACATACTTTTATTAGAGAGGTCCTATATTCAAGGTCCCCCTAACCTCATTTTTCTAGAAACTTTTTATTTATTTTAACTTTATTTTTAAATAATTATAAAAACATGTTACCATTATTAATTAATTTAAATAGATTATTTATTTTGATAACACTTTTAAATTCATTTTTATTATATCTTTTAATCTTTTCCATTAAAAAAAATAAGCATATTTAATTTTCTATTAGTTCAATGCTAGTTTCTAAAAAATGATAACATTTTTACAATTTTAACGCGTTTGAGGCTAAAAAAATTTTGCCCAGCCCTAACGGGCAGGACTTTGAAAATTTACCCTCAACCGCACGGCTAAAATTAGCCCCTCAAATTTAAATTTCTGGCTCCGCCACTGATAGACTGTACCTTGATTATGAACACTATGCCTTGATTACGGACTTTATGGATTGTACCTTGACTACGAGTTTTTTTATTGAATGTTTGGACAAAATATATAAACGAACTCTAGTTAATTTGTTTGAATGAACATTAATTAAAATATATAAACAGACTTTAATTTCTTTTGTTGTTCGTTTCTTGTTAATTTTTGGTTTGTTAAACATATTGTATTTTCTTACTAACTTTATTAGCTCCAATTTCATATAATAAACGGTTGGAAGTGTTAGTGATGTTCCATCTAGTCCTCCGAAGGAATCAACAGTCATTTCTGAGGCTCCACGCCTAGCCTTACTAGTAGCAACGCCCATTAGCTACAATGAAAAGCCAGAGAAATTCATCGATGTGAATTTCCAAGACATGGCAACAAAAAATGTTGTTTACTTGACTATGCTAAATCTCGAAAAATATTTGTAGGATGATCCTCCTGTTATCAGAGAGGATGAGGTAAATCTTGTTATCACCTTCAATGTTGTTGAGGTATTGAAATTTTTTATCTTCATTTGTCAGAATTATATTCTAAACAGTTTAACTAATGTACTTTACAATGTTTATAGTGTTAGAAAAAGAGGGCAAAAGAACTTCGGGAATCTTTGGACTATAAATATAAATCAAAGGTGCAAGTGCTAAGAAATTCTTTAGTTATCAATTCTTGAATTATAATACGGTAGATTCCAAGAAAGTTGTAAGTCAGGTGCAAGTACGGATAAATTACACCAATAGTACCTAAACTTTACCTATTTTACACTTTGGTACCTGGATTACATTTTGTCCCAAAAAAATACCTGAAGTAACGATGATTGGACAATTTAGTAAATTTTACCGGTAAATGACCGATCAATGCAAGTTTGTCTGAGCAAATTACATCAATAGTACCTAAACTTTTTCTAATTCACACTTTGGTACCTAGATTTTTTTGTCCTAAAAATATAACTCAAGTGAAGGTGACTGGATAATTTAGTACATCTGATCGGTTGTGACCAATCAACGAGAGTTTGACCATTTTGAATTAAAAATTAGGACCTACAATACACTCAATTAACATAAAATTATAATACTACCCTTTAATATATATGTAGAGCTATTAATTGAGTGTATGATGGGTCTAAATTTCTAATTTAAAATGGTCAAACTCACGTTGACTGGTGAAATATACTAAATTATCGATTCATCTTTACTTGAAGTGTATTTTTTGGACAAACTAAAATTTAGGTATCAAAATGTGAATTAGGATAAAGTTTAGGTACCATTAGTGTAATTTACTCATCAAACCCGTATTGACCGGTTATTGACCGGTAAAATGTACTAAATTGTCCCTTCATCGTTAATTCAGGTATATTTTCGGGACAAAATGTAATCTAGATACCAAAATGTGAATTAGGCTAAAATTCATGTACTATTGGTGTAATTTACTCGTGCAAGTACTAAGAAATTCTTTAGTTTGACGATTCTTGAATTATAATATGGTAGATTCCAAGAAAGCTGTAAGTCAGGTGCAAGAATTACAGCTCATTATCCATGCAATACATACCGAACATATGGTAATTAGTGAATCTTTCCAAGTGGCAGCAATAATAGAAAAATTACCACATGGATGGAAAGACTTCAAAAATTACCTTAAGGAAAGGAAATAAATGTTGAAGAGCTCATTGTTAGACTCTGAATTTAGGAAGACAACAGAGGCACTAAGAAGAAAGTCTCAAACGTGGCCAGTCAATATGTGGCTAGAGCAAATATAATAAAGGCCAAGGAAGACTCTAAGAAGTCAACATGTGTCCAAATGGGGTCTTAAGGGTGACATTTCAAAGAAGCCAAAGTTCAATGGGAAATGCTACAACTTTGACAATATGGGCCATAAGTCATCTGATTGCGGACTACCAAAAAGGGTCAACCCAAATGAATCAAACGATATGGAAGCTATTACAAAGGATGTATCTGACATCGACCTTTGTGATGTGGTTTCAGAAGTCAATATGGTTGATTCCAATCCATGGGAGTCTTGCTGGATACAAGTGCAACATGTCATGTCTCTTGTGATAAAGAGTCCTTTACTGAACCGCGACTCCTAAGACTGGAGAAAAGCTTTTTATGGGAAATTCTTTCACCTCAAAGATGAGGGGAACTGTGATTCTAAAGATGACTTCTGGAAAAGAGGTGAAGCTACAAAATGTTTTACATGCGTCTAACATTCGAAAGAATATGGTTTCAAGAAGTCTCCTTAGCGTTCATGGCTTTGAGATGATTTTTGAAGTTGAGAAGTTTATTTTGCCTTACAGTGGAATGCATATGGGTAAGGGTCATATGTCCAATGGATTGTGGAAATTTAATATAATTTTTTGTAAGCTTGTTGCAATGAATATTAATAAGAACAATGTTTTTTCTGGTTATATCATTGAGTCATTTAATTTATAGCATAATAGACTTGGACATGTTAATCATAATGCTTTGCGTAGATTAATTAATTTAGAACACATCCCTTCATTCTATATTGATTATAAACATAAATGTGAAATTTGTGTTGAGACAAAATTAACGAAGTCTTCATTTCATACAGTGGAAAGAAATACACAACCAATTGATTTTATACATAGTGATATTTGTGACGTAAAGCTTATTCAAACTAGAGGAGGTAATAAATATTTTATTACTTCCATTGATGGTAATACAAAATATTGTTATACATATTTACTTAAAAGCAAATGGGTATAGATAAATTTGTTCTCTATAAAAAGGAAGTAGAAACCCAACTTAACAAAAAAATTAAATAGATAGAAGTGATTGTGGTGGTGAATATGTTGAACCATTTGACGAGTTTTTCTCTCAGGATGGAATTATTCACAAGGTAACACTACTATAATCTCCTCAATCGAATGGAATAGCGGAGCCTAAGAATCGTACCTTGAAAAATGATGAACGCAATGCTGAACAGTTTTGAGTTGCTACAGAATAGGTGGGAAAGTGGTTTTATCATCTAATCACCTTTTAAATAAAGTTCCCCATAAGAAATCAGATAAAACACCACATGAGAAGAAAAAATTTACGCATATACATATAAAATCATTCCTCCAACTAACCAATCTTGTATTCATCTCTGTGTCTGTTTATAGCTTTACCACACGATTGGTAGATGAGAACGATTTAGTGAATCATACTTGTAACTTCCTTATCTTTAGAATTTCTCGCTTTATTTCTGCTTGACCATCGGTGGTGGTCGAGTTCTAACAAGACAATTTGTTTTATTGCAAATTTCGAGTTTACTCCCCAGAGCTATTTGGAAAGGTTGTTTTTTTATTTTGTTTTAGAAACAACAAGTTGGAAAAAAACCTAATTAACTAAATTTGTACATTATCTTTCTAGTAAAGCCTCAAAGCCACAAAACCATTTACAAAAAAACTTATTGGTTTATCTATATAGACTCTAACATGGTTAAATCAGAACCACAAAACTATTTACAAAATGATATATAAAGACTCCAACCGGGAATCAAATCTAATTGCCTGCATACTTTGAAAAGTAAAAAGAGAATTCAGCAGCAGTGTTCACATATCCTTAAATCAAAATCTTTCAATCAATAGGGGTATTATTGCAAATGGAATCACCATAAAAGTAAAGATGCAAATTACAAATCCATGTAATTGAAATAGAGTTTCTTGATCCAATGAAAAGAAAAGTGGAATGAATTCATACATAAAAAGAGAGAGAGGGTGTTAATTATCACAAATTAAGCAAGAAAACAACTTGTTAAAGAATGATTTGGGAGTAGCAGTAGTGTTGGATTGTAGAAGAATGATCTGTGATTCATCAACACCATTTTCCCTAGCTATTTCACAGGCTTGACGGAATTGTTGGAAAGCATCCTCTACATATTTAGCTGCCTCAGAAACCTTCATTCCTTCCACAAGTTTGTGAGGATAAATGTCTTTAGTATGATCTCCATTCATAACTGCTGCCATTTGTACTAACTCTCCCTGGAACTCACTTACTGTTGCCTCTTCCTCTTCCTCTATTCCCCTTGTTCTCATTTTCACTGGTTCCGTCAATGTAACTGCAATTTATGCATTCCATACATACATTATTTCATCAATTAGACCTTTTTTTTCAATGCTGACTTAGGCCTGTTCTTGTTGCTTAATTTCAGTATTAGTAATTTCAATTCGCCAACGATGGTTGGTTATTTTATGAGTTGAATAAGGAATTGCAAACCAATGAGGGTTGGTCCGAGTGATAAGGCGTTGAATTCTTTAGTATCCAAAGATTTAAGATGTATAATTATACTTAATGATTGAGCCAAAATGTCAATAATTGTAAAATCTAAAAACCCATGACGTTAACATGCTTATTTATAATTGAGTTGCTACGGATCCTCAGAAAAAAAAAATGATTTATTTAGAGAAAAATAATAGAGTAGTGGGGTTAATTATAATTACCAGGGCAATCTTCTCTGGGAGTAGTTCTGTTCAAAGCAATCTCAAAAGTACCAGCCCATGCGTCACGCTTTGTCAGAAAGTCTTTCAGATTAAAAAGCTTCTTCACTGTTGCAGCTATTGACGAATGCTCAAACTCCGATGTCTCTTCTGGTCCTTCTGGCCCATGAATTACTGCAATAAATTCATCATTTTTAACACCTACTTTACCATTTATTAACATGATTGAAATTAAAATTACCTGTTCCGGGGTTGATCCAAGGTGATATAAAAAGAGTAGGAACCCTAACGCCGAGACGATCAAAGTTGAACAAATAAGGTGGAGGACCAACAATGCCATCAGGATTAGGGACACCAGTATTAGGAGTAGGAACATGATCATAGAAGCCACCATGTTCATCATATGTTATTAGAAACAAGATTTCATTCCATTGAGGGCTTTTTCTTAGGGATTCATATACTTGTTTTGTAAATCTCTGGCCCTCAGCTATATCATGTGTTGGATGATCATCGTTTGCCTCAATTGAGCCAAGGTTGTAGTACCTTGGCTCGATCACCACATAGTTTGGTAGCTTTCCTTCTTCACAGTGTTTCTTGAATTCCAAATCATATTGGTGGAACTTTGAAATGTACTTCAGTTTTCTCAAGTTACTATTTCATTCCATAACAACACAAATCCGTCAGATACTTATTAATTAATCAAACATAGTACCCGAACTCACTACGATGAAAATATGTTAAAAATTAGAGATTTTTTTAAAAGATAGATTCGAACCCATATCATTCCACCCCTGATTTTAGAGGTGTATCAACTGAACTATGCTTCTTTTGATATATCTAACTAAGCTGAACACGGAAGAAAATCTAAATCTTTATATTTTTTTTACCCAAAAAAAGTTAAGTCTGAAATTTAATGTCACCAATTTCACCTAAATCTAATTGATTTTTCTTAGATATTTTAAAGTACTGATTTTTATATTTTCTATCAAATATTATAATAAATAAATTATATCAATTTTAATGTAATTTTTTATTGATATTTAAAAAAAAAAATTGAATCTGATTTTTTTTTTTTTTTTGGCATAATTTTGGAAGGCAGTGTCTGGATTTTTAAATTGAAAGGAACGTTAATACTAGACATAAAAAAAACTAAAGCATCAATAATAGAATTTTGAGAGATTAGAAAGGCAAATCTCCATAGGCCACTTGCATAATATATCACGTTTTAAAAAGAAATAGTTAAAGTTTAATTTGTATTAAATTTTATTTCTTCGTTTTAATTTAAATAATTGAGATCTTTAAAGTGCATACAGTACCCCCAAATATTCTAACATAGTATGAATTATTATGGGTTGGTAAAGTGGTATGCATTATTTTTCTAGGACGGTTGGGTTCATATATGACTTTAACCGAGTCAAACCAAGTCGAGATTTGACATATTTAAATTCAACTCGTCGAAAAATTAACAGCTCGAGCTCAATATCATATTTATGAGTTGTTCGCAAGAAGCTAGTTTATTTGTTCACAAATTTTACTCGCGAATAGTTCGTTAATTATATTCATTTGAATTTTTTTAACACAAAATTATGTAGTTTCAAACCTACAAAACTACGTAGTTTTACGATATATTATTATTAAAAAAATCGAATGAAAGTTACTGATCATGCGCGTGTTCATAAACATTATAATCGAGAATGTTCATGGGTTTATTTATGAACTTGTAACCAAGTCTGTTCGAGAACGTTCGAACCGTTGTGCTCAAGTTTGACTTGTTTATAAATTGAAACGAACACAATCAAGTTTTTATCGAACCGAATGTAAGGCCGAATGAGCAGCTTAGCTTTACGACCCTATTAAAATGGTATGCATTGCCTAAAAAGAATAAATTGTATGCATTCCCTTTCGTAATTAAGAAAAGTCAAAAGAAAAAAAAAACATGAAAAATGAATACATGACTTTTTTGGAAAATAATTAGTTGGCCATAGTTTGTTTTTTTTTTTTTTTCCTGACAGAGATTGGTTTGGCCATAAGTTAATCCGCAATAGTTGAAAATAAAATTATTTGTTCTGTGTCTTTAAAGAAAAAAAAAACTTTGGCAGCCTGTTACCATGATTTTAAATAAAGAAAATATTGGTTAGGTATGTATGCCAAGTTGTCATCTTTCCCATCAAAGAATATTATGCAAATTGGCTTAAAAGAAATAAATTAGTACGTATTTTAAATTTGGGATTTCTTTATTTCACAACGAACCATTTAAATAAGGTACAAAGTAGAAGCAGTTATAAAATACTGTAATTTTAAATCCTATTAATAAAAAATATTATTTTTTATTAAGAGCTGCAATTTCAAAATTGAAGAAGCGAACAAAATATAAAATCATATATGAAAAAAAAAATACTAATAATTTATTACTTAAGTTTGAAATTACACCATTTGCTAAAGGTTAGAATTAAGTATGTGAGAGCTAAATAAGAAAGTGGCTTAAATATGTAGATATACTGTTTAAAATAATTAGAGAAATAACAAACCTTCAAACAAGTGACTTTCATTTGTTAATAATAAATTAAGGGTTAGGCTAGTACGTTAAGATTAGTTAAGTGAAAAGGACTTTTAATTATTTAGAAATAAGTCTCGAATTTTAATTTTTAATATATGTATTAGAATTTAATTAGAAAATTTTCATTTAAAAGCAATGTGAAACCAGTTAATTAATGGAATTCAATACAAATAAAAAAAATTATAATATAACCCTAGCTTAATTACAGAATAAAAAATAAGACCTATAGAGATCCTAAATCATATGAGGTGTCATTTTATCCTATAAAGTCAATGCCTTATAAGTTATATCTTCCACCTGTTTCATTGATTGGTTCAACTCTTCCAACCAAATGCATTAGTATATATTCAATTGTTAAATTAGCATGTGCTCTTTTTATACATTTTAATTATTTCATCATAAAAAAATTTATTTTTCTTATTTAGTAGGAATATAATTGTAAGAAGATATTTATAGTAGATAGAAAGAAATTAATGTTAATAATATTAATAACTAGGGTTGTTAAGGTTTTTCTTCATGACATGATGAATAATCTAATAAAAAAAGAAAAAAAATAAGGGGCAAAAAAATACTTCTAACGTTTATAGGCATGAGTAATTTTATCATTAACGTCTAAAGTGGTGTAATTTTACGTCTAAAGTTAGCAGTCAAGCACAATTTTATCCTTAAAGTTGGCAAATTTGGTTAATTTCAAACATTATTATAAAATACAAATATTTTGTTTGTTATTCTGTACCAGTTGTACGTAAGTTGATTCTAAAAAAATTCATATTTTTTCTGATTTAATAATAAAATTAGAGATTATTGTTTTTAAATTCGGCGAAATATTTAGATTTTTTTTGTCTAACTCGTATAAAATACAATATATATTTTTTTTATTTTTTAAATTTTTTCACGTTCAATCATATGTTTATGATGTGTTACTAATTAATGATAAAATGTTGAACATATGGAGTGCAAATGACAAGATTAATGACCGAAAATTTGATGAATAATTTTTCTAATTGACTCAATTTGTCAACGTTAGACGTAAAATTGCTTTTAATTGTCGACGTTAAAGGTAAAATTGCATTATTTTAGAACTTATAGGTAAAATTGGATATTTTTACATCTTATCCCATTAAAAAAACCCTAAAAGTGTGACTGAATAAAAATAGAAAATGTGTTCGCAGGATTTCAATCTTAAATATCGTGAGATCTCACGCATTATTAATAAAATTATATATATATATTAAATATTAATGTTACTTTTTATATTCAATAATTCTAATTATAACACTAATTTAATTTTAATTTTTTTACAAATTTAATTTTCTTTTAAATAAAAAAAATACTTAGAAATAAGAAATGAAAATTTTCCGTAAAACAAACCTTAATCCCAAAATTAAAAAAAAAAAAAAAAAAGAAGTAGAATATAATTACCTGTAGAAAAAAGTAGTAGGGACCTGATGAAAATAGATACCAAAACTAAACCCAGCTTCATCCATGGATTCAAATATCGTTTTCTGTGGATAACCTTTAGCAAGCAACTTCGTTTCATTACTGGTTGCCCCATGCGACGTCGCAGAATGCAAGTACAATCTATTACACTGTGTCGACGACGGAATCGATGCAAACCACCGGTCACAAACAGCAAAATTAGCTGCCAATTCTTTGAATACCGGCACCGAATCCGGTTTAAACCCGTTCATCACTGTCTCCGACATCCCCTGCTTTATTCCCTCTCCGTTTTGTGCGAATCCATTCATTTTTACAGGAATACTATTCCCGCTAGAAAGTGCGGCTTCAGTCCAGGGAGTGCCGAATACTTGCTCGTAAATTGCTTGGATTGAGTGACCGGGGTCGTCGACCACGTAGGCGGCATTGTCTCCGTAGAAGACGAGGGAGGAATTCGCGTCGGATGTGGAAATAGGATTGGATTCGGATCCTGTGACGCCATCAATTTCAGGATTGATAGTCTTTAGCCAGCCTAGCATGTGGTCGAAGGAACGGTTTTCTTGAACAAGAACCACCACCGTTTTGATCGGGTAGGGAGCGGCTGAGGAGCTTCCGGCAGCCATTTGTGGCAGCGGTTGGAGATTTTAAAATTTTGTTGTTTTGTTTGAGACCTGAGCTGCTCCACGCCATAGTCGTGCATTTCTATTTTATAGAGAGGAAGAGGAAGATGAATCAGACTTTTGAATTGAGAAGAAACTTACGTGGATGGTCCACGCAATAAAACAAATATCCAAATACGGGACTATAGTTATTCAAAATTTTCAATTTACCCTTGTCATGTAAAATTGTCTAATGTTGCATTCATGGTAAAATTTTAACTTAATACACAATTACAATCTTAAATTTATCACTTTTCACAGTTGGCATCCCTCACTTTACACTTCAACATATCATTAGACCTTATTTATAATCCAATTTCCATATAATCATTCTACCAACAATAAATCAATTTGACTTAGTATTTAATGAGAAGTTTGGTAAATTAATTAAATAGATTTTGGTGTCCATTTAATGTGATTTCCTTTGAGATTTTATGGAGACTGGCCCTCACTGGGAGCCAGCTCGACAAGCTAGCCACCAATGCCAGATTAAGCCAGCCATTGAAGGCAAGCTAGCCTACCCAGCTCGACGAGCTAGCCACTACGAGCCGACCAACCCTTTCGAGCAAGGCCATCTCGACGAGCTGACTCAGCTAACTCGATGAGACGACAATCTGAGCTGTTATATGTTGACTCCTTCTCCCATATTTGAATTTGGCAAAATCCTTTGTGATACTATGGTTGTTGCAAACATTTGAAATAGTAGGATATAATTTGATTTTTGCCTATTTAAAGGCCTTGGCTATTCATTTCAAAGGCATCCAGAATTATTATTGTAAATTTCTTTCGACCTTCACATACATCTTAATTTCCTACATTCTTCCATTGTCATTTGCAAAAGTCTCATCTACCGTCACACCACAAGTTCTCAAGTTTCCATCACCTCCAAGTTCAGAAAGACGGCCACTCGAGTCGACAGGTTTTCAAAAGGTGATCTTTCTCCTTGAATTCTTGTCAACTAGTGAGATCTTTTCCGGTGACTTAGGTTTAGATTCAGGGGAGTTAGGGTTAGATTCTGGAGAGTCTTCATAATCTACATGTTGTTCTTGCTCAGGTGATTCTGGGTTTATCTCATATGAGTAGACTTCCTCACTTCCAGAAGAACTGGATGAGGTTTTGCCTTCTTGTTCGAACTCCATTGTTGAAGTTTTGAAGGTTTGAAGATGGAAGATGATTTTTGAGGGAGAAAACGTTTAATTGAGAGAGAACGGGAGAGTAAAGAAGGAATTTTGAGTGCAAAGGAAACTTAGTTAAGATTTATGGTCAATTTATAGGCAAGGATTTCTAGTTGAAACGTCTAAAGTTCAGAGGTCGCTTAAACGGAAGCACTTATGGCCTAGTTTCCGACGTTAACCTAGTGGCGGAGCAATTATTGTTGGTCCCGTGTAGTGTAATAGGATCAGTTTCAATGGGGGGGTTAGGAACTAATATAACTTTTTCGCTTAATAATGCTGATTTAATTAAATGTTTGATAATTTAACTCAGCTTTAGGTAAGCAAGGCTGAGTGATGTGTGAGACAGCTTTAATCAGACACTGACTAGAGCTGTTTCAATTTGCGAGTTGGGAAATAACACTTTAGGTCAGCTTCCAACTCAGCACTCTGATTACTCAGCGTCGGCTTATACAAATTATATACTGAGTAGTTTAAACAAGCAACACATACATATATATATATCAAGAGAAAGGGTTAGAGATTACTCAGCGGTCTTATCCTGGTTCGGCATCACCGCCTACGTCCAGTCCCCAGAATCCTTCCGGGCTTTTTCAATCCACTACTGAGCTCTTTAAAGGTAGAGCAAAAAACCGTTTACAAAGCAATTGAGTATGCAAGAGTACCGTCCTCTATTCATCTACTCAATCCTACTGAGCGCTATAACCGAACACTCAGATTTTCTCTACCGCTGAGTACTAAAACCAAGTACTCAGCTTCACTCTCTCAACCTTTACAGTTGATACAAGATTGTTCTTTCTAAACAAAGAACACTTTAGATGAATACAAATTCACTCTAGACTTTTACACAGAGATTGGATTTCGGTGTAAGAACTTGCTTTTTCTAATCAGACAGCTTCTCTTTTGGATCTTTTAACTTAGTGAAGATCTTGCTTGTCTTTTCTCTTTTTGTAATTCGGCAAAAGATCCAAGTGATGAACTTGTCCTTTTATAGCAATTTCTAAAGCTCCAATGATTTGAATTTGGACATATCCGTTGAATTCAAACGGTCTTCTTTCGTCATTGATAGGTCAACATTCAGAATCGCAGGCCAATCCTGTCGTCTGAATTTAGCAGGCGTCAGGCTTGCCAGTTTCGTCTTCTAGCGTCAGGTTTCATCTTCTAGCGCCAGTTTTGTCTTCTTGCCAAACGCCAGTTGATCCATGCGTCTCGAAAAGGTCTCTTGGTGTAATTCTGAGGCTTCTGAATTGATGCAGACCTTTGTCGGACTTTGTCTTCTAGTCAACGAATCATTGGTGCTGTCCTGACGAACACTCAGCTTGACTTAATTGACGTTGCCTTCGATCTTTATCTTTATCAGAAACTGAGTAACATTCTACTCAGCATCTTCGGTCAGCTTCGGCTTCAAGCATTTGTTCTGAAAAAGACTTTTCTTTTATGATGCTGAGTTGTGTTCTACTCAGCTTTGGCTTATGCTGACTTCGTTCTGTCTTGCTTTTATGAACACTTAGTTCCTGTTCTCATTAATTAATATACTTAACATTGAACAAACATATTAGTACAATTAAATCAAAGCACTTAAATTTAATTGTCTTAATCATGGGTTTAACTCAAATAATTTTCTCAAATCAAAATCATGTGAAAAGGTGTTTCAACAAACTCCCTCATTTTGATGTTGGCAAAAGTATTTAATTATGGAACTCAGCGTTGAGGTTCCCCATGATCATTAACCTTTCTTATTCTTCTGAAATTACTCCACCGTAAGGGTTGCATCTATTGACTTAATTCAACTCTAAACCTTCTAAGATCTAATCGAGTGAAATTAAGACATGCCTTTACTGACTTAGTTCAATTCTAGACCTTCCAAGATCTAATTCAGATGAGCCTAAGGTCAGTTTTCAGAAGCAGGTCAATGCTTGGAACATCTAGGTATTACTCAGTTTCAAATATAGATATTAGAGTTTATGCTGAGTATAATTTACTTGTATATTCTTTATGTTCACAAGATTTAATTTTTTGTTCAATGAGTAGCTAAGTATGACAGATCAGCATATAAAGTAAGCATCGTATAAAATTAGTCAGTTTTGGATAAAGGATGCATATATATAGATAGTCAGCTTCAACAAAATAGAACACGCCAGATTATAAAGTTACAAGTCAAAAACTAAGACTATTGCTAATCTATTTCTTTGTGTTGACTTGAACTTGGTTAGATTTGCCATTGCCTTTGGCAGTTCGTTGTTGCTGACTCTGATTGCCCGGGTCAGCAGAAGTTGAACCAGGCTTCTGTTGAGTTCCGGCAGCTGGCTGCTTAGTTGTCTCCCTCATTTTCTGCTGAGTTACAGCAGCTTGCCTTTGTTCTTTCTCCCCCGTTTTGCCAGCATCACGAGATGGAGGAGAAGGAGCATAGAAAGTCCCTTGGAGAAAAGCACGAGTCAGCCTCGAGGAATACTGTTGCATTTCACTCGTACTGTCCCATAGACCTTTAAAGACCTGCATGCCATCGGCCATACTTGAGGCGGGAATTTTAATGTTGGCACTGAGCATACTGAGTAAATACTCTTGAGATTTCTTGATCCAAGTGATCGATTCTGTCATCCGGGCATAGGATTGATGGTACATCCTAAGTAGCGCAGTATCATATGACTGGCATTGAGCATTTGTGTGCCGGACATGCGCAAGAGTGGATTGAGTGCATTGTAGAATCTCATTGGTCTTGACCTGGTCAGTGTCCATTTCCTCTTTGCTCAGGTTGAGTAGGCGAATGGCTTCACCAATCTGTTTTATGGATCATTGAGAAGAGGAGGAGATAAGGTCATGAGCTCCAATCAGCGCAGAGGTCAGCTGGGAGAAAAGATGATTAACCTCAGTAGAGGTTGCAGATGTTGAGTTCACAGCTGATAATGCATTGAGTTGACCTTGGATGGAATTCATATGATTTACCATCATCAGTTGGAGTTCAGCCATTTCACTATGGACTCTTGTTTGGGTTGTTGAGAGACGAAAGATGTCATAACACTCATCAGTTCTTTGAGACCCTTAATTTCGGTAAGAAGTTGAGTAACAGAGGACATTTGGGTTGGCTCAGCAGGAACAGACCCAGCAGCATCGGCGTGAGTTTGATGAATATCCTAAAATAGAGCTTGAGCTGAGTCAATGATTTTTCTTCCAGACTCAGAAGCATTCAGATAAGCGTAGGAATCATCGATGTTATGCTCAGGGGCCAGAATGTTGTCAGCACCAGATAGAGGATGTGTTTGGTGCTGTCCAGAAATGGAGGTGCCAGCGTGGTCAGCAGCTGCACTTTTATTGAGGTCAGCAGAAGGTGCTGACTAGTTTTCTGTCTGCTTTGAAGAAGTAGAAAGAGGTTGATCAGCAGAGTTATTAACCTGCTCAGTGTCAATTTGAGGCTGAGTAGAAGTTTGTGCTTAAGGTAACTCAGAACTGTCTTGAGCAGGAGTTTCCTTTGCTAACTCATTGGGCTGAGCAGCATGGACTTCGAGCACTTGCTCAATGGAAGGTTGAGCAGAAGTGTCGGCATAAATTGGACCTTTAGGGGCTGTTGAGTCGGCTTGTTCCTCAATGCGAGAAATAGAGGCTTGTTTTTCCTTTATTTGGTCCGAAGTTGGCTCAGTGACGTTGGTGAAGAACTGGAACTGAAGCTTAGTGAGGTCAGTGATTGGGTCCCTTAGTGGAGATTCATCCAATAGGTCTATGACCCTGGGTTTCAGAGCTTTGCGTTTAAAACGCTTTTCTGCACTGTCCTTAGGAGTTTTGGTTGGCGGAGAAGGGTCAGCAGCAATAGAGTTGTGGGACTCAGAGGAGGAGTTGAGTCCAAGGTCAGCATCAAGGCCTTCCATAACCTTGTCTTTCACTGGTGACTCAGCTTGGTTCTTAGCTTGCTCAGCAGCAGCTGTTTTGCTTTGCTCAGCAGGACCCATCACGTCAGCTTGAGGCTGATCCTCAGTGTAGCCTTGTTCTTCCGCCTGACCAGAAGGTGTCTTCTCTAGATCAATTTCTTGACTCCGCACGAAGTGTGATTCCTTTGTAATCACGAAGTCAAGTGGGTTAGCTTCTATCGGCTTCAACCCAGAGGTTCTCTTCCTCTTCAGAGGTTGATCAGGGGTTTCCTCACTTTCTTTCTCAGGCTCAACTTGCCTTTTCTGTTTCTCCGCTGACTTAGGTTCCCCTTGAGTTTACTCAGAAAGAGCAGCTTCCTTCGCACTAGAGACAATCCTCAGCTTCCTCGGAGCTGTGTTAATGTCTTTTGCGGATTGGTCAGCTTTCCTCTTTTTGTCCTGCCTAGTACGCTCAGCGGGTTCTTTGTCACCCATAACTTTCTTCCCTTTCTTGGTCAGCACATCATGTGCTTCTTCAACCATATTATCCCCTTCCTCATTTTCTTCAGCGGGATCTTCTTCAATAGCCCCTTTTCCTTTTTTGGGTTTGATGGGTTGGTTGTAAGCTAAACCAAACAGCACTGCTGCGGTGATTTCCGTACCTGATATCTCAATTTCTTCTATCAGGCTCATCTGGTGATCCTGAAGTATCTTTGTGATGAGAGAACCCATCCTGAGGGTCCCGGTACTGCGTAGGAAAGCACCGATTGTTGAAACACCTTTCCACATAATTTTGATTTGACAAAATTGTTTAAGTATAATTGAAATACATATTCTAAACACACTAAGTTTAAATGCTTTGATTTATTCTACTAATGTGTTTGTTCAATGTTGAGTTAAAATTGTTTATAAGACACAAGAATTAAAAGGCCCAAGCCCAATACAAGTGACAAAGCCCAAGCCAAACAGTTCTAATACAACTCGGCCCGCGTTAGTCAAAACGATGTCGCTATGTACAAAACGCAACTCAGCAATCGAAGGATCTGGAAGACCTTCGGGAACAACTTCAAGATGAAGCTGCTGAGTAGATTCGACAAACGTACAAGACAGCAGCTGGCTAAGGAAAACTTCCAGACAAAGTATTTCCACTTTGGGTAAAGTTCAGATGACACAATATGCTGTCCAGTTGACTTTACCATAAATAGTGAGACACTCTACCGAGCTGACCAAAAGCTGACCAAAAGCTGACCGAGGACAGAAGATACACAAATCTGATTGGCCGAGAGCTCTGAGCAAGTCAGGATGACAACGACAGGAAGCCGTTTCCCTCCAACGGTTATTTCGAAATTCGAAATGACCGATGGCCAGACGTCTCTATAAATAGAGTGCCATCAGAAGCTTCAACACTTACAAAACTTGATCAAGCCATTACGCTGACCAAATCTCTACGCAAAGTTCTGCAAGCAAAAAGCAAAGCAACCTTACACTACATTCAATATCTTTTGTGTAAAAGTCTAGAGTGATTATTCAATCATCTAATGTGTCTTAGCAAATCATTGTTTAGGACAAACACTTATCATTTCTAGAGATTAGAAAGGAGAGGCTGAGTACTCGGTTATAGTACTCAGCAAGAGATTAGGATTGAGTAGAGGTATAGAGGAAAGTACTCTTGTTATACTCAGTTGCTAAGATTGTAAAAGGTTTGAGGCTCCACCTTTAAAAAGCTCAGTAGAGGATTCGAAATCTCGGAACTTGTTCCGGGGACAGGACGTAGGCTTAGAAGAAGCCGAACCTGGATAAATCTGCTGAGTAACGTATTTCTTACCTTAAACTCCTTATATATATTGCTTGCTTAAATAACCAAAAACTGACCAAGTAAAGAGGTCAAGCTGAGTTGTGCGGATCGAACATCTGAGCTCAGGAATAGACTTTAAGTGCTATCTCCTGACTCAAGTCAAGAAACTGACCTAGTCACCAGTTGACTAAGCCAGTATCTTACTGATCACTCAGTGCCGCTGTTAAATACTTTTCTCTTTAGAAAAGAATTCTGCCCTAAGGTTTAAAAAGTTTAAATAGTTCCTAACCCCCCCTTGGAACTATACTTGCACTGTTATAAGGGACCAACAAGTGGTATCAGAGCTTAAAAGCTCACTGTAAAAGGTCTAACAACCTTGAGCTGATCCCTAGCATGGGCGAAAACAGTACTCGGTTTCTCCCAGGAAACCAAACAACTCAGATACTGCCTGAGGGGCTGTCCATCACTCGGCCTCCCCTATTCTTCGGGTCTAACTATACCTTCTGGAAGAATAGGATGAAAAATTTCATTCAGGCTACAAATATGAGTGCCTGGCTATCTATAGTTCAAGGCCCATTTGTACCTGTCGAAATTGTGGCTGGCCTAACAGTTGTAAAAGCTGAGGCCAAATGGACAGAGGATGATCTTAAGAAGCTTCAAAATCACGCTTCGGCTATCAATATGCTTCACTGTGCGCTCGATGCTGCAGAATATAATAAAATCTCAGGTTGTGAGTCGGCGCAAGAGATCTGGAAAAAGCTGGAAGTCACCTACGAGGGAACCAATAAAGTAAAGGAGTCCAAGGTGAATCAGCAGATGAGACTGTACGAGCTGTTCGAGATGAACAATGATGAGGGCATTTCAGACATGAATGCAAGGTTTACCAACATCATTAATGAGCTCAAGAGACTTGGGAAAATCTTCACTGAGGAAGAACAAGTCAAAAAGATACTCAGGAGTCTTCCTAAAGACTGGCAAGCAAAGAAGACAGCTGTTGAGGAAGCTCAGGATTTAACCACCTACAAATATGACGAACTCATCGGCTCGTTGCTGACCCATGAGATATCTATGAAAAACTTCGAGGTGAAGGAAAAATCTGAAGACAAGAAGCAGAAATCTCTTGTCATGAAAGCTGACTCCACTGACGGGAGCTCAACTGATGATGAGGAGATGGCTATGTTCACAAGGAAGATGAAAAGGCTATTCAGGAAGAATGACAAATATTCTAAGAAACCTTACAGAAAGTTTGATAAGTATAAAGCTGACTCAAGCGACAGCAAATACAAAAAGGACAGCTCAAAGCCCATTACATGCTTTGAGTGCCATCAAACCGGCCATATTAAGTCAAGCTGCCCCACACTGAGGAAAGATAAGAAGAGCGGTAAAAAGGCAATGGTGGCTACATGGAGCGACAGTGATGAGTCTTCATCTACAGAAGCTGAGGCCACCGAGTCAGCAAAGATATGCTTCATGGCTGACGAACTTGCTGAGCTGTGCGTCTCTGAGCATGCTGACCTATCCGTCGCATCAGATGACGAGGAGCAATCAAATGAGGTAATTACTCTTCCCCAGCTCAGAAACGATATGGTTAATGCCCTGAGTGATCTCTACACACTTGTCAAGAAGTGTAATAAGAAAGTTAGAGCACTCAGCAGGCGCTGTGACGAAGTGGAAGAGGTCAAACTGAGTGACCTTAGATTCCTTCTTCAGGACAATTCAACTCTGCATGATAACATGAAGATCATACATGAGTCTGTCTCTGAAGTCCAATCAGTTTCAAAGAAACTGAGAAAGGACGTCACAACTATCCAGAACCAACTAAAGGTTCCAAATAAAACAAACATTCCTCTGAGAACTCAGTACCAAGGTACTCAGCAGAGATGGAATCCCCAGCGAAGAGTCCAGTGTGACTTTTGTGGGAAGAAAGGACACACCACTAAGGTGTGCTGGCACGCTCAGCACTAGGGTGCTGACAAGTCAGTGAAACATCCTAAACAGAAGGTCAGCTATGACTTCTGTGGAAAGAATGGCCATACTGTCCAAGTATGTCGCCATAAAATAAAATATGATGCTTTACCTGTTGCACCTAACAAGCAAGGATCCAAAAAGAATTGGGTACCTAAAAGTAACTAGTTACAATGCAGGTAAGCCTGAGATGTGCCGAGAAGTCAAAGATGTGGTATATTGACAGCGCATGCTCGAGGCATATGACTGGTGATGAAACTCAGTTCATCACGTTTGAGCGTAAACGAGGAGGAAGTGTAAGTTTTGGAGACAACAAGAAGGGTAAGATAGTAGGGTCAGGAACCATTGGAGGTAATCCTACTATTGAATCTGTCTCCCTAGTCAGCGGACTCAAATATAACTTACTCAGCGTAGCTCAGCTATGTGACAATGGGAGAAAAGTTATATTTGATGCTACTGGATGTAAAATATACGAGGGTAAAACAAATGAGTTAATCTTAACTGCCCCTCACATAGATAATGTCTTTATGCTAGACTTAGAGAAAAAGTTTTCAAAAACTGTGTGCTTAGTATCAAAGGAATAGAATTCCTGGCTATGGCACAGGAGACTTGGTCATGTAAGCATGGACCTCCTGGCCAAATTAGCAAGAAAGCAATTGGTTGAGGGACTGCCTGAACTTAAATTTGAAAAAGATCAATTATGCCACGCTTGCCAAGCTGGAAAACAAACCAAACAATCTTTTCATATCAAAAACATTGTCTCAACTAAGCGTCCATTAGAGTTACTACACTTGGATCTCTTCGGTCCAGTCCAGCCGCTGAGTCTGGGTGGAAGAAGATTTTCCTTGGTCATTGTAGATGACTTCTCTCGGTACACGTGGGTCATCTTGCTGACTAGCAAGGATGAGACCTTTGAGACATTTTCAAATTTGGTTAGAAAAATTGAAAATGATAAAGACCTAAAATTAGCTCACATCCGTAGCGATAATGGTGGAGAATTCAAAAACCAAAAGTTTGTTGAATTCTGTGAAGCCAGCGGCATTGACCATAATTTTTCTGCTCCTAAAACACCTCAACAAAATGGGGTTGTTGAAAGGAAGAACAGAACTCTGGTTGAAATAGCCAGGACAATTATGGATGAGCATAGGCTTCCAAAGTATTTTTGGGGAGAGGTTGTTAACACAGCGTGCTATATTCTTAATAGGGCTCTAGTTAGACCTATATTAAAGAAAACCCCCTATGAACTTTGGAAAGGACGAAAGCCCAATATTGGATACTTTCGTGGCTTTGGCTGTAAATGTTTTATTTTAAATACCAAAGATAGCTTAGCAAAGTTTGATTCAAAAGCTGATGAGGCTATCTTTCTAGGTTACTCAACAAACAGCAAAGCATACAGAGTTTTTAATAAGCGAACTCAAGTTCTAGAAGAGTTAGTACATGTTGAGTTCGACGAAACTAACCCTGCAGGTAGATACCAGCCGCTGACCGAAGATGATCCACACTCAGTACCCGCTGACCAAGAACCAGCTACTGAGTCATTCACTAAAAGGCTGACCAAGAGTAAGAGTGAACCTAAGATTACTTTTACTGAACCATCTACTTCTGCAGAGATTGTTGAAACACAGACAGCACAAGACATAAATCTACCTAAAGAGATAAGGATTCCAAGAGGGCACTCAGAGAGTGTAATCCTTGATTCTGCTGGGAATACCCTGATGACGAGGAATCAACTCAGGAAGTACCTCAGCAATGTAGCCTTCGTCTCAGTACAGGAACCTAAGAACTTCGCTGATGCTAAGGAAGATGAATTCTGGATGAACGCAATGCAAGAGGAACTTGACGAATTCAGAAGAAACGACGTATGGGAGCTAGTGCCACATCCAAGGAGTCAGAAGACCATTGGAACAAGATGGGTCTTCCGCAACAAAATGGGTGAGCAAGGAAATGTAGTCAGGAACAAAGCAAGGCTTGTAGCTCAGGGCTATAGTCAGCAAGAAGGTATTGACTACGGTGAGACCTTTGCCCCAGTGGCAAGGCTAGAGGCAATTAGAATTCTATGTGCATATGCATCTTACATGAATTTTAAATTATTCCAAATGGATGTCAAAAGTGCATTTCTTAATAGAGTTGTAAACGAGGAGGTTTATGTTAATCAACCTCCAGGCTTTGAGGACCCTAAATTCCCAAACCACGTTTATAAACTCAAAAAGGCTCTGTACGGCCTCAAGCAAGCACCACGTGCTTGGTATGAGAGGCTGACCAGTTTTCTGCTGACTAGAAATTATGTCAGGGGCAAAGCTGATACAACCTTATTCATTAAGAGAAAGGGTAAAGATACCCTGCTGGCCCAAATTTATGTTGATGATATAATATTTGGTGCAACTAACGAATCAATGTGCAATGAGTTTAGCAAACAAATGCAGACTGAGTTTGAAATGTCCATGATGGGAGAACTCAACTTCTTCCTCGGTCTTCAAATTAAACAAGGAAAGAATGGCATCTTCATCAGTCAAGCCAAATATGCCAAGGAGATATTAAAGAAATATGATTTGGAAAATTGCAAGCCAATATCCACTCCTATGGGCACTGACACTGTCCTATGCACTGACGAGAATGGTAAGTCGGTAGACAGCAAATTATATCGAGGTATAATAGGCTCTCTACTTTACTTAACAGCAAGCAGACCGGATATTCAGTTTTCAGTATGCTACTGTGCTAGATATCAATCTAACCCTAAGGAATCTCATTACATTGCTGTAAAAAGAATCCTTAGATATTTGCAAAGCTCAGTGAACGCAGGTTTATGGTATCCCAATACTCATGATTTTACACTCATCGGATACACTGACACTGACTATGGACGGGATAAGCTGGAACGTAAAAGCACCTCTGGTGGATGTCACTTCTTAGGAAGCTGTCTTGTATCCTAGTTCAGCAAAAAGCAGGCGTCAGTAGCCTTGTCTACCACTGAAGCTGAGTACATTGCTGCTGGTCATTGTGTTGCTCAAGTCCTTTGGATTAAGCAACAGCTTGAAGACTATGGTGTTCAAACAAAGACAATTGAAGTCAAATGTGACAACAAAAGTGCAATTGATCTTTCAAAGAACCCAATTCAACACAGCAGAATGAAGCATGTCAGCATCAGACATCACTTCATTAGAGATCATGTACTCAAGGGTGAGATCAAGCTGACCTTTGTCCCAACGAACGAGCAGCTTGCGGATATCTTCACGAAGCACTGCCCCGTGAGCAGTTCAGCATACTGAGAGAAGCTATTGGTATGTTTAATCCTCTTCAGTAAATTCCTGAACTAAATGAATATGCATGCTGAGTGAATTACTATGCTGAATGATTGTTTTTGCTGTGTACTCATTGAAATTAATTGAACAGCAAATACTGAGTAAATTTGCACACTGAGTAAGTTAGTTTAAACTTAGAGATCATCCGTTTATGCAATACTGACCACTCAGAATATGAAACGCTTAGTATTCTAAACGCTGAGTGTTAGATCCGTTAGAATAAATGCAAAAGCACGCGTATAGCCACCTAGGATGACGTACGCGCCGAATGTGTCATAAATGTCAGGATCATTGTCGGTTCACAATCCCGAGGCAAAACTGACATATGGATTCGTTAAGATCCACACTTCACTGCTATAAATAATGGGTAAATCCCCATTGTTTTCTCTTTACGTCTACCGAATTCTAAGGCAAAGAAAGCTTTCTCTCTAAACATTCTCAAAGCTTCCCAGACGCATTCTTCAACTATGACTAAAGTTTCCTTCAACATCTCCGGTGTCGTGCACCCTAAGCCCAGCTCTGATATAACTTCCAGGCAAACCTCTGTGCCGGAATCTACCAGGGTCACCTCGCCGAGCAAAGGAAAAACTGGCCAAACCTCCTCTGGTAAGGGAAAGCCTAAAAAAGTCAGGACCTATTCAAAGGTCTTCAAAAACGTCCGAGAATGGAAGGTTGAGCCCTCAAGATGGGTATCTGAAGCCTTCGTACAATCCGAACAACCCTTCTGTGAGTGGATTTCACAGAATGGATGGACTGAGCTGTTTTCAATTAGGGATCACACCTATCCTGACCTTGTTAAGGAGTTTTACCACAACCTTCGCGTTGCCGATGATAATCAGGACTACTTGGTAATAGTGGTGAAAAAGAAAACCATCTTCATCAACCCTCTCTACCTAGGGAATTTGCTCAAGTTAAAAACTGAGGGAGCAAGGCTAAGGAGATCTGGAGATCAGGATGGTACTGGGTACGAGGTGAACTTCTGTAAACCTGAAGGCCACTCAAGAGAAGTCTCAGCTTCATCTATGGATCAGCACCAGAAGATGGCTCATTATCTGCTGAGTTATTTTATCTATCCGAAGATCAACTGCACTACCTCAGCAACGAACTTCGAACAATGCTTCATCTGGCATATGCTGACGTACAAACCGATCAACATGCCAGTATTCCTTATCGCTGGCTTCCAACGCAGTACTGGCACGCTGAGGCTAGGATCGCTCATCACCAGGATCCTTATTGATCATCAGATAGACCTGACTGATGAAGAAACAGCTAGAGGATCTGAGATCACAGCGGCTTTGCTGAGAGTGTTGAAGTTCGGGCAGCCTCTGAAGAAAGGTAAAGCTGTTGCTGCTGCTGCGGGTGCTGAGGAAACTGCTGTCCCAAAGAAAGGGAGAAGGACTAAGGCTCCAGCTTCCCGAAAAAGAAAAGCTGTTGAGACACCTTCAAAAGACGCTGAGTCTCCAGCTAAGAGGCAGAAGTCAGCTGGTAAGTCAGCTGAGAAAAGGAGCAGGCAAGATGAGCCTGAAACTGAGGACACTAATGAGCAACCTCAGAAGAAGCAGAAGCCTTCTACACTGACTCCCCTCGATGCTATCCCTACTGACATTGTTGTGCCAGGTGACTCTCACTTTACACAATGTCTAGGAACTGTATCTGAGGACCAAGAAGAAGAGGTGCATCTGGACGACCAGTTTATTGCACAAGTTGAGGAAGAACTAGATGGTGATAGTTCAGAAGATGATGAAGAAGAAGAGACCAGCGGTCAGGATGACGCTGAGGATAATGAGGAGACAACCAGTGAGGTTGCAGCTGAGCAAGCTAATACTGGGTTGGCTGCTAGAGAAGACCAAGAACTTGACCAACACAATGTTGATCAAGTCCAAGAGCAAACTGACCTCCCTCATCATGATCAGGAAGAAACTTCTCCTTCTCACTCAGGAGAGTCTATTCAAGCTGACAATCCTCCTCCACCTCGAAGAAGAAAACTCATCAAGGCAAGTCAGAAAGAAGTCAGTGAGACTCCTGTTGAAATATCAACTCTTCCTACCTTTGCCATTCAACAACCAACCAAAGACCCTTCTGCTCTAAAACTCAGATTTGTTGGTAGAAAACCTGCGGCATCCATCGAAAAACAAGTCTCTGTTTCTTCCCAACAGGAACATGCCGACCAAAATGCTTCTGCCACCTCAACAAGCCAGGTTGAGACGAGTGCTGTCAATGATGTCCATCCAAGCATTGTGCTGACTCCAAACACATCTGCCCCCATCAGCACAGACAGTATTCGAGTTTCTACTTTTCCAACTCATCTATCTGCCGATCAAACTCATACTCAAATGAACCAAGTGTAGATTGAAAACACCATTCCAATCACTGACCATGTCATTCCTTTAACTCATCCTCCTACCGGTCACACTGATGTCACTGAAGGCTCTCAAAGCTATCTAAATGCCACTGAGTCCGGCAAAAGAATAATCGACTCAGTGCAAGCATTGATCAAAGACCTTCAACAATCCACTCCTCCTGCTACTGGGTCTTCAACTATTGAGACTACTCAGCTTTCCCAGGTCACTCAGCTTCTCAATGAAGTTAAGGGATTCAACGACTTGCTGAACATCATCATCTCCTATCAAACACAGCAAGCTAAGCAGGATTCCATCGCCAAGCTGGCCGAGATCCAGCTGACAACTGTGCAACACTTAAATACTCTACAACAGCAAGTACAGAACTTGTCAGCTGTGAACCCTGGATATGCAACTTCTGATGAAGTAAAGATGCTCTTTGCTGAGCTTCACACCGAGCAACTCAAGACCAATGAGCAAATGGTATCTTACTCTCAGTGCTCAGTGGAGCAAATTGGTGAAGCTATTCGATTGCTAAATCTGAACAAGCAGGAGATGGACACTGACGCAATGAAACAAAACGAGATGCTGTCTATCACAAGACAAACATTCAATCACATCCGTCACACAAATATTCAGCGTCAGTACTTTGACACCTACTTACTCAAAACCTTTCATCAAGTCATTGCTGGACTGACTGATGCGCTAATATGGATTGGTAAGTCTGAAGCCTTTATCGTCAGTATGATCAGCGCTGCCGAACTCAATATACCTGATGAAGTCTCAAATCAGGGAGTTGCCATTTTTTATGGTGTCAATGAAAGCGCTGACCGACTTAAAGCGCTATCCAACGAACTAACCAGGGCTGTCTTAACCGATAGCTTTAGGATTCCTCCTCCCGATGCTGACAAAACGGGGGAGAAAGAACAAGCGAGAACACCAGCAAGAACACATCATGGATCTAGTCAATCCCAACAAAAGAAAAAGAAATAGATATAGGCTAGCTCAGTATAGACTAAGTATGATGTAATCTATATGCCTTGTCTTTTAAATTTTTGTTTGTAAACACTGACTACCGATATCAATATATCATATCTGCATCTTTCATTCTATTCCTGAGTTATGATATATGTTGCTGTGTACTGAGTTATTCTGTATCTTCAATTAAATCAGCTATGTTTAATACTTATGAAACTTATTGATTGAATCAAATGCTGATAACATGTTTGACATTGACCTATGTGTTTATAAAACATTGTCTTTTAAGAACTCATTCAATAACAAATTACTCAGCGCACTCTAAATGATTAAACCTTCCGCTTAATACTGAGTAAATAAAATATGTTACAAAAGCTGACCTATATCTGAAAACTGACCTTAGACTTACTCGATTAAACCTTTAAATGTTTAGAGTAAAACTAAGTCAGTAGCTCAACCCTGACGGGGGAGTTTGCTAAGTTATAATAGGTCAACTATCATGGGGGAGCTCAATACTGAGTTCCTCGCTGTTTAGTTTTGCCAACATCAAAATGGGGGAGTTTGTTGAAACACCTTTCCACATAATTTTGATTTGACAAAATTGTTTAAGTATAATTGAAATACATATTCTAAACACACTAAGTTTAAATGCTTTGATTTATTCTACTAATGTGTTTGTTCAATGTTGAGTTAAAATTGTTTATAAGACACAAGAATTAAAAGGCCCAAGCCCAATAGAAGTGACAAAGCCCAAGTCAAACAGTTCTAATACAACTCGGCCCGCATTAGTCAAAACGATGTCGCTGTGTACAAAACGCAACTCAGCAATCGAAGGATCTGGAAGACCTTCGGGAACAACTTCAAGATGAAGCTGTTGAGTAGATTAGACAAACGTACAAGACAGCAGCTGGCTAAGGAAAACTTCCAGACAAAGTATTTCCACTTTGGGTAAAGTTCAGACGACACAGTATGCTGTCCAGTTGACTTTACCATAAATAGTGAGACACTCTGCCGAGCTGACCAAAAGCTGACCGAGGACAAAAGATACACAAATCTGATTGGCCGAGAGCTCTGAGCAAGTCAGGATGACAACGACAGGAAGTCGTTTCCCTCCAACGGTTATTTCGAAATTCGAAATGACCGATGCCCAGACGTCTCTATAAATAGAGTGCCATCAGAAGCTTCAACACTTACAGAACTTGATCAAGCCATTACGCTGACCAAATCTCTACACAAAGTTCTGCAAGCAAAAAGCAAAGCAACCTTACACTACATTCAATATCTTTTGTGTAAAAGTCTAAAGTGATTATTCAATCATCTAAGGTGTCTTAGCAAATCATTGTTTAGGACAAACACTTATCATTTCTAGAGATTAGAAAGGAGAGGCTGAGTACTCGGTTATAGTACTCAGCGAGAGATTAGGATTGAGTAGAGGTATAGAGGAAGGTACTCTTGTTATACTCAGTTGCTAAGATTGTAAAAGGTTTGAGGCTCTACCTTTAAAGAGCTCAGTAGAGGATTCGAAATCTCGGAACTTGTTCCGGGGACAGGACGTAGGCTTAGAAGAAGCCGAACTTGGATAAATCTGCTGAGTAACGTATTTCTTACCTTAAACTCCTTATATATATTGCTTTCTTAAATAACCAAAAACTGACCGAGTAAAGAGGTCAAGCTGAGTTGTGCGGATCGAACATCTGAGCTCAGGAATAGACTTTAAGTGCTATCTCCTGACTCAAGTCAAGAAACTGACCTAGTCACCAGTTGACTAAGCCAGTATCTTACTGATCACTCAGTGCCGCTGTTAAATACTTTTCTCTTTAGAAAAGAATTATGCCCTAAGGTTTAAAAAGTTTAAATAGTTCCTAACCCCCCCCCTTGGAACTATACTTGCACTGTTATAAGGGACCAACACCGATGAGAAATACGGGCATGTTGAGCGGCTTGTAGTTCAGCATGTGCCAGATGAAGCACTGCTCAAAGTTCGAAGCTGATGAGGAAGAGTTGACTTTAGGGAATAGAAAGTTGGTCAGTATATAGTGGGACATTTTCTGAGGCTGGCCCATGCAAGTGCTGGCAATTTCTCCTTTGTGGTTCTTTGGTTTACAGAACTCAACAGGGTAATCAACGCGCAAATAATCGTTCGTGGTTCTGAGTTCTGATCCCTTTGCCTTCAACTTTAGCAGTTTGGCAAGATAGGACGGAGTGATGGTGATGTCCTTGTTTTTGACCTTGGTGACTAAATTGTCAACATCATCTTCGGCAACTCTAAGGTTCGTGTAGAATTCCTTTACTAAATGTGGATAAGTGGTTCCAGGGAGAGAGAAGAGTTCGATCTAGCCATTTTTGGAGATACACTCGCAAAAAGGTTTCTCAGCTTCTACGAATCCTTTGGAGAACCAACGGGATCGGAAGAATTTAAGACTTTTGACGTTTTTGTAAACAGGGAGGAAAACCTTTTCCTTAGGTTGCTTGTTCTTTTTCTCCTTCTTCTTTCTTGACGGAGTTGCTTGGTCAGCTTGAGGGTTTTTATGAGCCATGCTGACTTTAGGAATAGATAGGTCATGCTGACCTTGTTCTTGAGACTCAGTGGAAGTCTCTTCATAGTCCTGCTCAGCAGGAGACGGAGGGTTCAGATCGGAGCGATTATCGTCGTAATCGGCGCCGGAGTTGTTCTGGGAATCGCTAGACATGGTGTTTTTTTAGGATTTGAGAAATGCAAAGGATTTTGGGAAATTAGAGAGAGAGAGAAATCGAATGCCAAAGATTTCGAGTGTAAAGAGAAGTTAGTGGGAAATCGTCCACTATTTATAGTCGTTTCGAATTGATCTGATAGGTCGGAATGGCGGTTTGACCTCGAGATAATCAATCGATAATTATCTCTGGCATTAATGACATATTCGGCGCATGGTTTCCTAATTATTATGCTTACATCATCCTAGGTGGCTACTTAATGCGCGTGCTAGCATTAATTGTGCAAGTGGCTTTACTCAGTATCTAGAATACTAAACGTTTGAAATTCTGAGTGCTCAGTTTTGCGTAGAAGGGATTTTTAGCATGCTTAGTAACTCAGCATATAGTAATCACACAGTATATATGTCTACTCAACATAAGGTGATTTTATGTCATTCATATTAGCTCAGCATATCATGCACTAATCACTCAGCATGTTATAATCACTCAACATTTATTTATGTGCAAAAAACTATTGTAGAGGATTAGACATACCGATAGCATCCCTTAGTATGCTAAACTGCTCACGAGCCAAAGGCTTCGTGAAGATGTCTGCAAGATGTTCATCTGTTGGAACATAGGTCAGCTTGATCTCACCCTTGAGTACATGATCTCTGATGAAGTGATGCCTAATGCTGACATGCTTCATCCTGCTGTGTTGGATTGGATTTTTGGATAAGTCAATGGCACTCTTGTTGTCACATTTGACTTCAATTGTTTTTGTTTGTACTCCATAATCCTCCAGCTGTTGCTTAATCCATAGGACTTGTGCCACACAGCTTCCAGCAGCAATGTACTCAGCTTCAGTGGTTGACAGGGCAACTGACGACTGCTTCTTGCTGAACCAAGACACTAGACAGCTTCCAAGGAAGTGACATCCTCCTGAAGTGCTTTTATGCTCCAGCTTGTCTCGTCCATAGTCAGCGTCAGTGTATCCAATGAGTGTGAAGTAATTTGTGTTTGGATACCATAAACCTGCATTCACTGAGCTCTGCAAATATCTAAAAATTCTTTTCACAGCTATATAGTGAGATTCCCTGGGGTCAGCTTGATATCTCGCACAGTAACATACTGAGTACTGAATGTCTGGCCTACTGGCAGTTAGATAAAGTAGAGAGCCAATCATACCTCGATATAACTTACTGTCTACTGACTTACCTTTCTCGTCAGCACAAAGCACAGTGTCAGTACCCATTGGGGTATATATGGGCTTACATTCTTCCATATCAAATTTCTTCAATATCTCCTTAGCATACTTGGTCTGACTAATGAAGATGCCATTTTTACCTTGCTTGATTTTAAGTCCAAGGAAGAAGTTGGGTTCTCCCATCATTGACATCTCAAACTCAGTTTGCATCTGTTTGCTAAACTCCTTGCACATAGATTCATTAGTAGCACCAAAGATAATATCATCTACGTATATTTGTTCAAACAGGGTATCTTTACCCTTTTTCTTAATGAATAAGGTTGTGTCAGCTTTACCTCTGACATAGTTCCTAGTCAGTAGGAAACTAGTCAACCTTTCGTACCAAGCACGTGGTGCTTGTTTCAGGCCGTACAGGGCCTTTTTGAGTTTATAAACGTGGTTTGGAAATTTTGGATCTTCAAACCCAGGAGGTTGACTAACATAAACCTCTTCGTTTATAACTCCATTAAGAAATGCACTCCTAACATCCATTTGGAACAATTTAAAGTTCATAAAGCTAGCATATGCACATAATATTCTTATAGCCTCTAACCTAGCTACGGGTGTAAAGGTCTCACCATAGTCAATGCCTTCCTGCTGATTGTAACCTTGAGCTACAAGTCTGGGTTTGTTCCTGACTACGTTTCCCTATTCATCTAGATTATTTCGGAATACCCACTTTGTTCCTATGGTCTTTTGATTCCTAGGTTTTGGCACTAAATCCCATACCTCATTTCTCTTGAATTGATCAAGCTCTTCTTGCATCGTATTGATCCAGAATTCGTCGTGCTCAGCTTCGGTGAAGTTCTTTGGTTCATGGACTGAGACGAACGCAACATTACTGAGATATCTCCTGAGTTGATTTTTGGTCATCAGGGTGTTCTCAGCAGCATCAAGAATGGACTTTTCTGAGTGTCCTCTTAGAATTTTGATCTCTTTGGGTAGTGTTGAGTTTTCAGGAGCAGGTGTTTCAACAATCTCTGCAGTTTTAGATTGGTCAGCAAAGATAATTTCAGGTTCGTTTTTACCTTTGGTCAGCCCTTGTGGTAATGAATCGGCGGCTCCATTTTGGTCAGCGAAAGCTGAGCATGGGTCATCTTCGGTAGGCTGACTTATCTTACCTGCAGGGTCAGTTTCATCGAACTCAATATGTACAGACTCTTCTATGACCTGAGTTCGTTTATTGAACACTCTATATGCTTTACTGTTAGTTGAGTACCCTAGAAAGATCGCTTCGTCAGCTTTAGAGTCAAACTTAGCAAGGTTGTCTTTCGTATTGAGTATAAAAAATTTACAACCAAAGGCACGAAAATATCCAATGTTGGGTTTCCGTCCCTTCCAAAGTTCATAGGGGTTTTTCTTAAGTATAGGTCTAACTAAAGCCCTATTGAGCATATAGCAAGTTGTGTTGACAGCTTCACCCCAGAAATACTTTGGTAGCCTATTCTCACTCAGGATTGTCCTAGCTATTTCGACTATGGTTCTATTCTTCCTCTCAACTACCCCATTCTTTTGAGGAGTTCTAGGAGCAGAAAAATTATGGTCAATGCCGCTGACTTCACATAATTCATCAAACTGTTGGTTTTTGAATTCTCTGCCATTATCACTTCGGATGTGAGCTAATTTTAGTTCTTTGTCATTTTCAAGTTTTCTAATCAGTGTTGAGAACATCTCAAAAGCTTCCTCCTTGCTACTCAGCAAGATGACCCAAGTATACCGAGAGAAATCATCTACAATGACCAAGGAAAATCTCTTACCACCCAAGCTCAGCGGCTGGACTGGTCCGAAAAGATCCAAGTGTAGTAATTCCAATGGACGCTTGGTTGAGACTACATTTTTATTTTGAAAAGACTTTTTGGTTTGTTTACCTTGCTGATAAGCATTGCATAATTGATCCTTCTCAAATCTAAGTTTGGGTAATCCCTCAACTAATTGCTTTCTTGCTAATTTGGCAAGGAGGTCCATGCTTACATGACCAAGTCTCCTATGCCATAGCCAGGAATTATCTTCCTTTGACACTAAGCATATATTTTTCGAAAACTTCTTTTCTAAACTCAGCATGAAGACATTGTCAACACGAGGGGCAGTTAAAATCAAATCATTTGTTTTTCCCTCGAGTATCTGACACTCAGTGGCATCAAATATGACCTTTCTACCACTGTCACACAGCTGAGCAACGCTCAATAGGTTATATTTAAGACCCCTGACTAGGGAGACTGACTCAATAGTAGGATTACCTCCGATAGTACCTGATTCTACTATCTTACCCTTTTTGTTGTCTCCAAAACTTACATTTCCACCTCGTTTATGCACAAGTGTGATGAACTGAGTTTCATCACCAGTCATATGCCTCGAGCATGAGCTGTCAATGTACCATAGCTTTGACTTCTCCGCGCACCTCAGGCTCACCTCAAATTTAAACTAGTCATCTTTAGGTACCTAATTCTTTTTGGGTCCTCGTTGGTTAGCGTGAACATGTGAAGCATCATATTTTATTTTGTGACGACATACATTTATGGTGTGGCCGTCTTTACCACAATAGTCACAAAAAACTATCCTTTGAGGGTATTTCCTCTTTTGGTCAGCACGATGGTGCTGAGCATACCAACACATATTTATAGTGTGTCCTCTCTTTCCACAATAGTCACACTGACTGTTCTGCTGAGTGTACTGTCTATGCTGACCAGTACCTTGATACTCAGCATTTGGATAGAACCTCTTTTTAACCGATGTACTCAACTGGTTCTATATAGATGTGATGTCATTTCTCAGCTTCTTAGAGTCTGATTGGACTTCCGAGACAAACCGATGCATGATTTTTAGATTTTCATCTTGCCTGGTATTGTCTTGAAGCAGATGTCGGAGGTCACTCAGTTTGACCTCTTCAATCTCATCACATCGCCTGCTGAGTGCTCATATCTTCTTATTACACTTTTTGGTCAGTGTATAGAGATCACTCAGGGCATTAACCATTTCATTTCTGAGCAAAAGAAGAGATACCTTATTGGAGTGTTCCTCTTGGTCAGATCCATCTGAAAGGTCAGCTTGCTCAGATCGGCAGTGGTCAGCAGATTCGTCAGCCATGAAACATATGTTTGCTAACTCAGTGGCATCAGCTTCTGATGAGGTTGACTCATCACTATTGCTCCATTTTGCCACCATTGCTTTTCTGCTACCTTTCTTTTCTTTCTTCAGAGTGGGACATCTTGATTTAATGTGCCCAGTTCGATGGCATTCAAAGCAAGTGATATGCTTCGAGCTGTCCTTCTTGTATCTGCTGTCGCTGGACTCAACTTTGTATTTATCGCTTCTTTTGAATGGCCTTTTGCTGTTCTTGTCGTTCTTTCTAAACAGCTTCTTCATATTTCTGGTGAACATGGCCATCTCTTCATCATCTGATGAGTCAGCTTCTGTTGAGTCATCTTTCATGACAAGAGATTTTTGCTTCTTGTCCTCTGACTTTTCTTTAGCTTCAAAATTCTTCATGGAGATCTCGTGGGTCAGCAGAGATCCTATGAGCTCATCATATTTGTATGTGGTCAGGTCCTGAGCTTCTTCCACAGATGTCTTCTTAGCTTGCCAGCTCTTGGGGAGACTTCTCAAGATTTTTTTCACATGTTCTTCTTCTGTGAAGTTCTTGCCGAGTCTCTTAAGCTCATTGATGATGTTGGTGAACCTTGAGTTCATCTCAGAGATGTCTTCATTTTCATTCATCTCAAACAGCTCGTATAGTCTCATGTGTTGGTTCACCTTGGACTCCTTGACCTTGCTTGTTCCTTCATAGGTCACCTCCAGCTTCTTCCGGATTTCCTGTGCTGACTCACAACCTGAAATTTTGTTGTACTCTGCAGCATCTAACGCGCAGTGAAGCATATTGATAGCCGAAACATTATTTTGCAATTTTTTAAGGTCATCCTCTGACCACTTAGACTCACTCTTGACAGACTTTACTCCGTCAATAATTTCATAGGGAACAAACGGGCCTTGGACTATTGCTAACCATGCACTCATGTTTGTTGCCTGAATGAAGTTTTTCATCCTGTTCTTCCAAAATGTATAATTTGACCCGAAGAACAAGGGAGGCCGACTAATAGATAATCCCTCAGGGAGTATCTGTGTTGTTTGATTTCCTGGAAGGAAATGAGTGCTGTTCTCAGCCATTTCCAGGGATCAGCTCAAGATAGTTTTATCTTGAATAGTGAGCTACTACCTCTGATACCACTTGTTGGTCCCGTGTAATGTAATAGGATTAGTTCCAAGGGGGGGGGGGGGGGTGGGTTAGGAACTAATATAACTTTTTCGCTTAATAATGCTGACTTAATTAAATGTTTGATAATTTAACTCAGCTTTAGGTCAGCAAGGCTGAGTGATGTGTGAGACAGCTTTAATCAGACACTGACTAGAGCTGTTTCAATTTGCGAGTTGGGAAATAACACTTTAGGTCATCTTCCAACTCAGCACTTTGATTACTCAGTGTCGGCTTATACAAATTATATACTGAGTAGTTTAAGCAAGCAACACATACATATATATATATATATATCAAGAGAGGGTTAAAGATTACTCAGCAGTCTTATCCTGGTTCGGCCTCACAACCCACGTCCAGTCCCCAGAATCCTTCCGGTCTTTTTCAATCCACTACTGAGCTCTTTAAAGGTAGAGCATAAAACCATTTACAAAGCAATTGAGTATGCAAGAGTACCGTTCTCTATTCGTCTACTCAATCCTACTAAGCGCTATAACCGAACACTCAGATTTTCTCTACCGCTGAGTACTAAAACCGAGTACTCAGCTTCACTCTCTCAACCTTTACAATTGATATAAGATTGTTCTTTCTAAACGAAGACCACTTTAGATGAATACAAATTCACTCTAGACTTTTACATAGAGATTGGATTTGGGTGTAAGAACTTGCTTTTTCTAATCAGACAGCTTCTCTTTTGGATCTTTTAACTTAGTGAAGATCTTGCTTGTCTTTTCTCTTTTTGTAATTCGGCAAAAGATCCAAGTGATGAACTTGTCCTTTTATAGCAATTTCTGAAGCTCCAATGATTTGAATTCGGACCTATCCGTTGAATTCAAACGGTCTTCCTTCGTCATTGATAGGTCAGCATTTAGAATCACAGGCCAATCCTGTCGTCTGAATTTAATAGGCATCAGGCTTGCCAGTTTCGTCTTCTAGCGTCAGGTTTCGTCTTCTAGCGCCAGGTTTGTCTTCTTGCCAAACGCCAGTTGATCCATGCGTCTCAAAAAGGTCTCTTGGTGTAATTCCGAGGCTTCTAAATTGGTGCAGACCTTTGTTAGACTTTGTCTTCTAGTCAACGGATCATTGGTGTTATCCTGACGAGCACTTAGCTTGACTTAATTGACGTTGCCTTCGATCTTTATCTTTATCAGAAACTGAGTAACATTCTACTCAGCGTCTTCGGTCAGCTTCGTCTTCAAGCATTTGTTCTGAAGAAGACTTTTCTTTTATGATGCTGAGTTGTGTTCTACTCAGCTTTGGTTTATGCTGACTTCGTTCTGTCTTGCTTTTATGAACACTTAGTTCCTGTTCTCATTAATTAATATACTCAACATTGAACAAACATATTAGTACAATGAAATCAAAGCACTTAAATTTAATTGTCTTAATCATGGGTTTAACTTAAATAATTTTGTCAAATCAAAATCATGTGGAAAGGTGTTTCAACAATTATTTCCTAGAAGTAATGATGTCCAGTCGTTTCTATAGCCTTTAATGTTAGATACGCATGCAAACCTTAGAAACGTGGCATTCATCTAAAAGATCACGTAACAACATAGGTAATGATCATTTATAGCATGCATACATGGCAGAGAGAGCTACTGGAGAGGATTAGACATACCTATTGATTCTCTCAGAGCTCCAAATTGCTCTCTTTCCAGAGGCTTGGTGAAGATATCCGCAAGTTGTGCTTCAGAGGGTATATAGATCAATATGATTTGTCCTTAATAGACCTGTAATTAATTTATCTATAACTATAATCCAATTATAATTATCTTAATAAATTAATGAATCAAAATTAATCCTACCTATATAATTTTCGGCTCCCTATAGTTCCACTCTAAAATTACCATTCCATCCTCCGGTTCCAAGTCCTATGTGTGACCCAATAGGTTCTTACAACTACAAGTCGTATACAATTATTGTAATTAATTTCAACTAAATGTATAACGGAATGAGTGCGTAGACTATTTCTAGTAGAACTATAAACATTCCCCCAGAGCGATAAGAAGCCAGGTTGATATTGATCTTTACCTTTTCGTATTAGGTCTAGTATAATTCGATCCTTCATCAACTATATCTTTCAATGAATTTGTAAGTATGGAATATGTCAAGTTACATATAATGAGACATTTGTTTTACTTGTTCAGGTAGAATTAACTCTGGATAGATAGGTTAAGTGAAATCTTCATTTCTACTCTTAAACTTATCACCTTGCAAGGATTTCTACTTAATTCTTCAAAAGAGGCTATGGATATATCTGATATCTATCAGGAGTGAAAAATGCTCAATCTAACATTAACTATCATGCAATTACTTTATGTGATACTGATGCGCCTCGCGGCGTTCGGTACCGCAAGGCTCACTAAGGGATAAGTGTACCCCGTCGTTATCAAGTAATAAAATTCTGGAAAAGTCCAGGTATCATCCACAGGATTTATTTCTGCAAGTATCAAGCTACTGGTCTCAAGTGTTATCTAGGCTTTGGGAGTTTTGAGTTTGGTTTTGTTTAAGTTAATCTACTCCTAGTTGAATTATACTACTCCTAGCTAAGTTATTCTACGCCTAATTAAGTAACTCTACCCCTAATTAAGTTAAACTACTCCTAAGTGATCTTTTACCAATGTAATTACCCGAAGGAACATGAGGGGATACGATGATAATGAAAATAGATTGTTTAGACAATGGAATTAAAGCCTAATCTAAGTCACTTGTGTCCGAGGCGATTAACCCTACCTATCCTCCTGAGGTCCCTAGTTCGTGAGTCCCTTGTAAGGCCGAAACTAGCTCTAAGGCTCAGCAATTTGGGCTTAATCTTCTATAGGGTCGTCAATCCTATAGGCACTGACTAGGTCAGATTCAGCTCGCAATATGTGCCAACTTAATTTTGGGATTATCGAATGAGTTAAACCAATCAGACAAAGTATAAGACAAAGATTAAAGCAATAAAGCAATTGAATAAACAAAACTATAATATATATCAAAGATGAAGAGTATTGTCACGAAGATACAATGAGCCTAGGATTCATAACATGGATCAGAGGCTAGACAAAATATAAAAGAAGAAAAATCCCTTTCAGGGAACCTGTCTACCAATGCAGGCGTCTTCCTAGGACTTAAGGATGAAACTTGAGCAATCCTCGGTGAACGGAGCTTCGGAGCTGTCTTCAATGGAGGTTGAAGGAGACAGAGGAGGTGGAGAGGATTTCTCAAGGTGGGAGCTTAGGTTTTTACAAAAGATAAAAGATATTTGATTTACAATTGAAAAGTTCTATTTATAGATGCGGCTCGGGCCCTCTTTCTGACCTAACTTGTTTCCTTTTGCAGGTGGGAAGTCGTGGGGCCAATCGTGGCTTCGTGGGGCCGGAAATCAGTTTTTTGACTGATTCCCGCATGTCAGCTCGCCGAGCAGGGCGAGCTGGCCCTTGCTGGCTTGCTCGCCGCGAGCTGGCCTCCAGCTCGCCCGAGCAGGCCCCTGAGGGCCAGCTCGCCCGAGCTGGCCTTTATCATGAGCTGGCATGGCCAGCTCGCCCGAGCTGGCTTACACAGGCCAGCTCGTCGCGAGCTAGCATGGCCAGCTCGTCGCGAGCTAGCATGGCCAGCTCGTCGCGAGCTAGCATGGCCAGCTCGGCGAGCTGGCCTAAATAGGCCAGTTCGACGAGCGGTTTTGCCCGGCACGCCTCTGCACGGTCGCTGGATGTCCCAAGATGTATTTTTCGCCCGAACTTATCCCTGCGCATGCACGAAAACTCCAAATAGTATTAGTCCAAGGCTAAATTGACCCGCCAATCGCTCATTTTGAGCAAACGCTCCGTTTGGTGCGACTTTTGGCGGATCAATTAGCTATAAAAGATAATGGAATTATAACATACATGCCATTTTGGCCATATTTGCCTAAAATGATCAGAAAACGAGCCTAAACAACGAAAAGTAAATAAAACATTTCCAATTTCTAACTAACTCACCCAAAAGCATATAAATGCGAGAATTGCTCGCTTATTCACGAAATAACACTAAAAACCATCCTAAAACCGTGCCCAAAGATAGGGGTTTTTAACCCCTATCAGATACCTAAACCCCTGCTCGCACACACCCTAGGAACCCTCCTGTTATGGATCGTGTTTAAACAAAGTCAAAGCATCACACTCCATAATCCAGAATCACTAATTAATGTTTATTTCTGTTTGAGGATTATTTATACCTATTAATACCTTTGAGAGAAACAGGTGACGCTAGATAAATCCACCCATCCTGTTATCTCAAGTCAGATTCTCAATCCTATTGAACTTTTTCACCGGTGTTAGACGAGGTGCCGCGGCCTAATCTCCCGGGCGGACCGGGGGGTGGACAACCTCATGGCGATGTAAGCGGTGATTGGCGCCGAAAGCAACCAATCGTGGAATCAAGCTGCTCGGCAGGACCGGAGCTCGGAGATATGGAAGAGTCGCCACCCACGAATGGAAAGATGAACACCGATCCCTTGCGGGAGACCGGTGTGGGTTCGGGAAACTTAGGTACGAGCCGAGAAGGCTAGCTCCTTTCCGGAGAAAGGCTACTAGGCACCCCGACATCGCCCGATTATGAACCACCGGCCTCCTACTCAGCATGTTAGGCGATAACGGACTAATCGTATACTTCTTTAAGTTTAAAATTCATTTGAAACCCTTTTCTTTCTCTTTTTAGAAACCATTTTGAGCATATATTATTGAAAAGCCACATCAGTAAAGAATCACCCATTTATGTTTATACATACACAGAGAGGGGGAAGAAAGAAGTGATTTATTTACACCCGTATTAAATGTGATGTTGTGTGTTCATTCTACATTAACTTATTTTCCCCAAAACGAGTTCATTTACATGGTTCGCACCTTAATCGCCATTGGAACGATTTAGGTGCGTTTTAAAACCCCGTTTGATGAAATTTACCCGAATCGCCGTTGGAACGACTCGAGTATTTGAAAACGTTTGAGATAAAAACCTTTTAATGAGAAAACATGGTTTAAACATACAAGTCAATTTTATTTTGTACAAATTTTTTGAGAAAATGATTCAAAACTCTATTATTCACAAAGAAAACGATTTTAATTACAATGATCATTTAATCCGCCTTTGGAACGGATTAAGGTTTTAAAACGTGGCGTTTTGAGAAACGATTTGAAATATTAACAAGAATGACTCTATTTATTTACATTAGAAATCTAAAAACTCATTAGTTTAAATAATTCAATTGAAAACTCTCTTTTTGTGATTTATTTTCCCCACTTATTTAATGGACTCTTTACTAATTATAATTACCATAATAAACCCATTCAAACCACCATCCATACTCAAACAAAGTCCACTTGAAACATGGACCATGATTAAGCCCAAAAGAATAAAGAAAGCAATTCTAACATATATATATATATATTTAAATCAAAAATAGAATATGAAAATAAAAGTTAATACAAAAGGAACTATATGTATATAAAAATAATAGGTACAATATATCTATACTTTGAAAATGTGAAAATAGTAAGTAAATCCTATAACTAAGAAAATAACATTTACCCAAAAATAATTTCATTCAATAATCAAGATAACCCAAATATCCCAAAACTATATATATGTACACATAACTAATATAGTTTTAAATATAAAAAATGACACATACTAATATTTATCCATTATTTCTCAAAATATCAAGTAACTAATATTCAAAACATAGCCTAAATCAATAAAAAGGAAATACATATATATATACTTGTACTCATATTGTAAAATAGAATAAAAATGATATACAAATATTCTAAAATAAATATATATGCTAAAGTTCTAAAATAATTTAAAAAACATATATTACGTAATTATACATATATATACTAAGGATCAAAAGCTTAAAAGTTAAGAAAAAGGGACTGAAATGGCATTTTTTACATTTTGGCAGATTTACCGACGGAAAATCCGTTGGTAAACAGCATTTAGTGACAGAATTGGTAAATTACAGCAGCACTCCTAAATGTTTCCATATTTATTCAACAGCTTTAAATTAAATCTAATTCAATCGTTTTGGATTTCCGAACTACCAAAAATGGATCATAGTCGAAAACGGAAGTTCCTAAAACGACGTTTTTATTTTAAAACATTATTTGGAAATTTCTTTTAAATTAAAATGTTATAATTACAACGTTTTTGATACCCGAACTACCTTTTTATCTGATCACGGTTCGTATTGGGATATCAAAACGAGGTTTTTTATTTTAAAACAAAACCGAATTTTATTCAACACGAAACGAAAATTAAATAAATACGCTAATTAAATAAAATGTGACAAAATAAATAAATGACTAAATGAATAAAAACTATAGTATATAAAAAAAAAAAATAGGAGAAGAGAATAAATTAAATAAAGAGTCTAGTCCTCGGATAATACCTTGAATTCGGTATCTGACAGTCGAAGCCGATTGATTCCACGAACCGCGAGCTTCCGTTTTTTTATGAAAAATTTAGTAAAAATTGAACTTAGGGAATTTGGAGATTTTCAATTTTTAGGAAAAAAAATGTTTTCTCCTAAAAAAATCAACTTCTTCTCTCTAGAAAAAATATTCTAGTGTGAGAAGCTCTCCCTCCCTCCTTCCTTTTTTTTTCCTTCTTTTTTTTGCATGGGGATCCGTGCCTTTTATAGGCAAACGGATCCCCGGACCAATGGGCGACGCCCAAAAGAAATTGGGCGTCGCCCATTGGGGTTGGGCGGCCGCCCAACAATCGTTGGGCGAGCGCCCAACGCTAGGTTGGGCGCCCGCGCCCAACCTCCGTCGGGCGTTCGCCCGACGTGGTTGGGCGCCCACCCGACGACCCTCGGGGCGTGCCTCGAGCCATCGGGCGTGCGCACCCCGCGGCCGCCGAGCGCGCGTCCTGCGGCCGCCGGACGCTCACACGTCGCGGCCGTCGAACGCGCGCTTTGCGCTACCGGGTACGTGCGCTCAGCGGCCCACGAGAGCGCGCCCCGTGCCATCGGACTCGGGCATTGCTCGGACGTCGAGAGCGTGCCACTTGCGGTGCGTCCGACGGACGCCGAGCGCACGTCCCGCACCGCCGAGCGGGCGTTCGACCATTGTCGTCCGCGTGCCGGATGCCGCTAAGCACCCGCGCCGTGCCGCTAATTTTCCTTCGCTTATTATTCTTTATATATTTTTCAAAACTTCCGGAATCAATCGCTTCAACCGTCTTGTTTTCAGGTTTTCGTCACATGTCCTCCGACTCGGTGTCTACAGTTGCCCCTACTTTTCTATTTTGACAGTGATGTGTGTGTTTCGAAAACGTTTTTTTGCTAACGCAACACATGCAATGTAAAACATATAAAAGTAAAAGACACGTAAAGAGTAGGAGGGAGCATACCTGACCTTTGCGCTGCGCGCTCTGGCATTGTTCTCTGATTTCTTCAGACTCTGCTTTGGGTTGCACCGTGCTGCCTCTGAATCGGCTGCTGGCGAATGTCCCCCTTTTCGACTCCGGCCTACGTTGGCTGACTGCGATGAGAACGGCTCTAAAGCGATTTGGTCTACGGCGGTGGGGATGATGGCTCAATAGCTACCCTAGTCTACAATCTTCGGTAAAAACGGCTCAAAAGCTACCCTAGTCTGCGACTGCGAGGATGATGGCTCAATAGCTACCTTAGTCTACAATCTTCGGTAAAAACGGCTCAAAAGCTACCCTAGTCTGCGACTGTGAGGATGATGGCTCAATAGCTACCTTAGTCTACAATCTTCGATAAAAACGGCTCAAAAGCTACTCTAGTCTGCGACTGCGAGGATGATGGCTCAATAGCTACCCTAGTCTACGATCTTAGATAAATATGGCTCAAAAGCAACTCTGGTATGCGACCATGAGTCAGATGGCCCAAAAGCAACTCCGGTCTGCGACCGTGAGTCAGATGGCTCAAAAGCAACTCCGGTCTGCGACCGCGAGTCAGATGGCTCAAAAGCAACTCCGGTCTGCGACCGCGAGTCAGATGACTCAAAAGCAACTCCGGTCTGCGACCGCGAGTCAGATGGCTCAAAAGCAACTCCGGTCTGCGACCGCGAGTCAGATGGCTCAAAAGCAACTCCGGTCTGCGACCGCGAGTCAGATGGCTCTAAAGCAGGGATTGTTTCTGGATTTTATTACAACACTGTTGTCTGTATTTTCTCACTGGAGCTTTCATCTCGGAGGTTCAATGGGAACGTGTTTTAGTCTGAAATGATATAGACTAATGATTGTTCTTCTATTGACTGTCATCTGTATTTTGACTGGTGTCGCTGTTCTGTAAAAAATGACTGTGGTCTGGAGTTCATATCTTGACAATGTTGGTCGCTGTCTGGGAGAAATGCAGGCTGAAACGGACTGCAAATCGGAGGTCTGTGCACCTAGTAATTAATTATTTACTTTTTACCTTTATGTCAAATCGTACTTTTTTCACTATTTACGGGAATGCCATTCCCTTTTCCTATATAAGGTGGTGGGGTTTCATTTCAACCCCACACCTTCTCTCTCCTCTTTCTCTCACTAGACTTCAATTTGGATTATTCTCGGGATGGATTTAGATGAATGGGATGGCACTAGAGGCATGGACGAGGTTTACGTAAACCTGGATAGAGTGGATACCTTTCACGACCCTACGACCCATTTGAGCAGGACACGCTGCAACGAGGTAAGTAATTTCTCACTTTTATTTGATTCGAACTCTAGGCTTTAGCATTCCTATCCGAACATGATTTGCATCCTAACCCTTAGACTGCCTTAGAGGACTTTAGCTAGAAAACGTGAATTCCTTTATTTACAAGTAACACCTGTTTATCTTTGTAAGAATGCGCGCTATATGTATGTGAATAGTGACACTACGAATTTACGCATGCTAACAGTAAAAACGACGTGAATAGTGAAGACGTGAATAGTGCACGTGAATAGTGAAAGCGTGAATAGTGCAAATGAAAGTAAAAACGTGAATAGTAAAGACTTAGCTAATGCATGTGAATAGTAAGAAACGTGAATAGCGCACGTGAATAGTGAAAACGTGAATAGTGCACGTGGATAGTAAAAACGTGAATAGTGCACGTGAATAGTAAAAACTTAGCTAATGCACGTGAATAGTAAAAACTTAGCTAATGCACATGAATAGTAAAAACGTGAATAGTGCACGTGAATAGTAAAAACTTAGCTAATGCGCGTGAATAGTAAAAACGTGAATAGTAAAAACGTGAATAGTAAAAACGTGAATAGTGCACGTGAATAGTGAAACGTGAATAGTAAAAACTTAACTAATGCACGTGAATAGTAAAGCTTAATCTATGCTCCTCGTCACCGCAGACGAGGGTGGATTAAAGAATTGACTAAACCTTACGTGAATGACCCTACAGGAGAGATTTTTACAGAAAATTGGTCCTAACTGACCGGATGTCTCTAGGTTAGAAAATGAAAGAATACCTAGTCTTAACGCGTTCTTATCAATTGCATGCTTTAGGAGCTGTATTTAAATTTCCTTATCTTGTTCCTTTTTAGTTCATTGAGATTTCGGGGACCACCGCCGAGGTTCATTCGTGGTATGATAGGCTAGGCGCCGCGGCGAGAGCCCGCGTGCGTGAGTTGGGCTTCGAGCCCTTTATTGCAGCGCTGCCCCGCACCAACGGGGTATGCGATCCTTTTGGCCTACGGGCCTTGTGTGAGCGGTGGGTTGATTCGACCCACACCTTCCACCTTTCCTTTGGGGAGATGACTATCTCGCCTCGAGATTTTTCGCTATTGACCGGATTGCGAGGGAGCAACACTCCCGTCCCTTTTCATTTTGGTATGATGCGACCGTGGGTCGACCCTGCTAGGCTTGCTGCTTTGATTGGACCGGGAGTTCGTCTATGCGCCAAGTCTACTCCGGCGAAGTTTGTTTCCACCGCGAGCCTCTTGAGTAGACGAGATTTTTGCGAGACTGACGATACCGACTTCGCGGTTCGTAGCTTCTTGGTATATGCTCTGAGTGAGACGATTTTCCGCACGAAGGGCGGGAAGGTACATGCGGGCCTCATTCAGGCGCTCAGCGATTTGGATGCAGCGGCTTCCTACGATTGGGCGGGGGCAGGCTTAGCCTTTCTTTACAAGTTTCTGGATCTGACTTGCCGGAAGCGCAAGGACTTCGGTGGTTATACCTTTGCTCTGCTGGTACGTGACGCCTTCTTGACTTATCCGTCTTATCTTCTTCGCATTTTTCACACTCCTAGTCCTCGTTTTTACCGCAGGTGTGGGCGTATGAGAGACACATCCTTCCCAGTCGGTCTCGATCTCGACCGAGAGTACTGAGGCCGCCTTTCATGACTCAGTGGAGGGATTTTGACTTGAGCGCCGAGAGGAGTCGGAAAGTGTCGCGGCTTCTGGATCGGATCGACTCGCTGACCCTCACACAGGTAGATTTTGCCTAATCATGCTTGGTTTTTTGTTTGAATCTTTCTGACTTTCTCTTTGTGCATTTTTTAGATTAAGTTCCGATGGGACGACCTCGACTTCGGCCCTGGTTATACATATGTATCGATGATCCAGGAGTAGCAGTGTGTGCTCACCGGCCCCTGCGTGCGGGCGTGGTATTTAGGGGATCGAGGCATCACCGGAGTTAGGGACGCTCACTGGACGCCGGGCGAGATCCCCGTCTCTATAGTCGCGGTGCGGACCCTGCCACTATCGGTCATTCGTCGGGACCTGACCCATCGGTATGTTGGTAGAGCGGTGTGGATTCACGCCGGGGGCCGTGAGCCTTACTTGTCTACTTTGCTGAGCGCGAGGGATGCCCCGGCGGCGGCGATGGAGGTGGATCCGGTGGCGGATGTATTTTCGAGGGAGGCTGTCGCGGCAGTTTTTGGTCAGGAGGAGGTCCCGGTAAGTGATTCCATTCCCTTTTTATTTTACCCCTTTTATTCATGAGATGTTCAGAGGTTTTATGGTGTGTTTTGTTTGCAGGAGGGATCCTGGAGGAGTGCCCACTTATCTGATTTCTTTGACGGCACTCGGGCTCAGACGCCAGTGTGCGAGCAGCCCTACTATGTTGGCGAGTCCTCCAGCGCTGCCCGACCGGAGAGGTCTTCCCTAGGCGTGCCTATACCAGAATATGGGAGAGATTATGCTACGATCTGCTATGACGAGTCCGGGGCACCTTACGCGGGATTTGAGGCGGCCCCTCCTATCTTCTCCTCGAGGGTCCCGTTTGATCCCTCGGACGCTTCTCTGACCACGAGAGAGACTTGTACGGATTATATGGGGCTGTCTGGTTATCTCCGAGACCGCCTCAGCTTGCGCTGCACCGATCACCTGGTATGTATCATTACTGTACTTTAGTGTAGTGAAATGTATGCATGTATGTATGATTTATGTTTTTGCCTATGCTGTCTTTTATCTGTTCTTTTTTTTTTCTTTTTCTGTAGAGTGATCTGCATGCCCACGAGCGGAGACAGAGCGAGCTAGTGCGGGAAGCTGATGCCCGAGTTGGTCATGTGTATCAAGAGAGGAACGACCACTGGTCGGGGATGATGCGACGGGAGACTGAGGGTCGTCTTGCCGTCGAGGAGAGGGCGCGCGATGAGTCGATCGGACGCCTTGCTGCAGAGGAGAGAGCACGAGCTGCTGATGAGAGAGCACGAGTTTCTGATGAGAGAGCGCGAGTTTCTGATGAGAGAGCGCGTGCTGCCGAGGAGGCACTATCTGCGGAGCGGGCATCACACTTGAGAGATTTTGAGAACTATTGGGACTTCCCTCCGTATTAGGCTTGTTATGTATTGCTTTGTAGCTTTCATTATTGCTTTGTAGCTTTTATTAGAGTTTCCCCGATGTATAGCTGATGTATAGAGAGTGGGGTGGATAGTAGGTAGGCTTTTTGTGAAAAGTAGGATAGGAAATGTATAACCCGTGATTCATATTACCATGCATTCAGTAGACTATGATGATTCCAATCATTCTCGTAAAATATATTCATGCCTTTATTTATTTACAAACAACAGAAATACTTAGTCTCTTATACATTGTTTTTATAATTGCTCAAGTCATAACTATTTTACCAGGATCCGCCTTTCGGTTTTCGGATCCCGGCGATTTTTCTCCTCTCCTTTTACTATCCCGGAATTTTTAAATGAGTGCCCTTTCGGGTTTTCACCCATTGGGATTTCCCTTATTGTTGCATAGGTCGCCCTTTGCGGGTTTTCAACCTATCGGGAATTTTTCTTTTTTTTTTTTTTTTTTTTTTTTTACGAAAAGTATTTCTTAAGCCTATCCAGGTTGGTAGGTTCGGAGAATTCCATGCCGTCCATTGTGGTTAACTTCACCGCTCCTTTGCTTAGTATCTTCTTCACAACGAATGGTCCTTCCCAGTTAGGCCTGAACTTCCCCCTCGGGTCGGTGTGCGCCACACGGATCTGTTTCAGCACCAAATCTCCTTCTTTGATAGGACTGGTCTTGACCTTTTTATTGAAAGCCCGAGCCATCCTTCTTTGATATAACTATACATGGTAAAGCGCTTCCATCCTTTTTTCGTCAACAAGAGCCAACTGCTCACATCGCTTCCTTGCCCATTCTGCCTCGGGAATTTCTGCCTTCACTGCGATTCTCAACGATCGCTTTTCGATCTCAATCGGCAAGACTGCTTCTGTTCTATACACCAAAGAGAATGGCGTTGCCCCAGTTGAGGTTCTAATTGTCGTCCGATAAGCCCATAATGCGAGTGGGAGCTGCTCATGCCAATTCCGATGTGATTCCACCGTATTTACGAGAATCCTCTTAAGGTTCTTATTAGCTGCTTCTACTGCTCCATTAGCTTGTGGACGGTACGGAGAAGACCTGTGATGTTCAATGCCATATTCTTGGAAAATATTCCTTACTTCCCCCTGAAACTGGACTCTGTTATCCGTGATCATGTGATGAGGCACTCCGAACCTGGTGATCAAGTGTTTTTCAATGAACTTTCTCATCTGCTTGGATCCCAGTTTGCTAAACGACTCTGCTTCTACCCATTTGGTGAAATAATCGATGGCGACTACAATAAACTTATGTCCATTTGAAGCATTAGGCCTTACTTCGCCGATGATGTCAATGTCCCAGGCAGCGAATGGCCAAATAGGTGCTAGCACATGTAGTTCCATGGGCGGAAGATGACTGCAATCACCGTGGATTTGACAATCGTGACATTTCTTTGCATACTCGTTACAATCTCTTTCCATGGTGAGCCAATAGAAGCCTTGTCTGATAATTTTCTTAGCTAGTACTGCTCCTCCCATATGGGCTCCACAAATTCCCGAATGTACTGATTCCATTGCCTCGCGGGCTTCTCCCGCATCCAAGCATCTGAGTTGTAATCCATCAACGTGCCTTTTGTAAAGCAAGTCGTTGTGGATGACGAACTGACGAGCTAGCCTTCTAATCACAGCTTGATCCCTCGGTTCTGACTCTGCCGGATATGTTCCATTTTGCATGAAGTTCACGATATCGAAATACCACGGTTTTTCATCTGTCCCTAATAGCATTACGTCCTCGTAGCATGTTTATGAGATCTTCTCAATACCAACGGTTTCGAAGCAAGGTTCCGGGGATTGTCCCAAACTGACACCAAAGTGGCCAAAGCATCCGCTGCTTGGTTCTGTGCTCGAGGAATATGATAGAAACGGCATTCTTTGAATCTTTGTGCCAACCCTTCTAGCTGATCGAGGTACGGACGTAGTCTTTCTTCTCTTACCTCCCAGTTTCCTTGTGCCTGTTCGATGATCAACTTTGAGTCACCCCAAATTTCGACATATGACGCTCCCAGTGCCGCTAATGACTCTAAACCATAAATGCACGCTTCATACTCGGCCATATTATTGGTGAGGGGGAAGGATAACTTCTTGGCCATCGGGATCCTTTCTCCTTCTGGTGAGGTAAGTAGTACTCCTACTCCGGCTCCATTCGAATTAACTGCTCCGTCGAAGAACATTTTCCATGGTATAACTTCAATTGCGTTTAAGTGCTCATCGGGGAAATCATAATTTATCTCTTCCTCTTCTGCATTCAGGGGTTGGTTGGCCAGAAATTCTGCCACGGCCCTCCCTTTGATAACCTTCTTCGTCATATATTCAATGTCAAACTCGGATAAAAGCAACAACCATCTGGCTAACTTCCCGGTCAAGGATGGGGTTCGGTATAGATACTTCACGGGGTCCATCCGAGAAATAATGATCACTTTATACGATTAGAAATAGTGTCGCAGTTTCTTTGTCAACCATACCACTGCCACACATGTCTTTTCGATCATGTTGTACTTGAGCTCGTACTCCAGGAACTTCTTACTCAAATAATACACCGCGTGCTCCACACCGGTGTCTCCCTCTTGAGCCAACATTGCCCCAATAGACCGCTCCTCAATTGCTACGTAGAGGAGAAGCGGCTTTCCCAGTTTAGGCGGTCTCAGCACTGGCGGATTAGACAAATAGCTCCGGACGCTCTCCAAAGCTTGCTGACACTTATCATTCCAAACAGCGGGTTGGTCTTTCCTTAGCAACTTAAAGATTGGCTCGCAGATTGCGGTGAGTCTTGCTATGAACCGACTGATATACTGAACCTGCCCCAGAAACCCTCCCACTTCCTTCTCATTTCTCGGCGTCGGCATTTCTTGTATAGCCTTCACTTTATCAGGATCTACCTCGATTCCCTTATTTCCGATTACATAGCCTAAGATTTTCCCCGACGAAACGCCGAAAAAGCACTTCTTCGGGTTTAACCTTAGCTTGAATTCTGCAATTCGGGCCAAAAACTTCTCGAGCGCGGCAAAATGCCCTTCTCTTGTCTCTGATTTGACCATCATATCGTCCACATAGACTTCTACCTCCTTGTGTATCATATCGTGGAACAGTGCTATGGCCATTCTCTGATAAGTTGCCCCGGCATTTTTCAACCCAAACGACATTACTCTGTAACAGTATGTCCCCCACTTAGTTGTGAGCGAGGTTTTTGCTTTGTGCTTTTCGGCCATCTGAACTTGCATGTAGCCCATGAAACCATCCACATTCGTGTGTAATACACTTGACGCTGCACTGTCGATCAATACGTCGATATGAGGCAATGCGAACTCATCCTTGGGGCATGCCTTGTTAAGATCTCTGTAATCGACGCACATCCTCACTTTGCCGTCCTTCTTCGCAATTGGTACCACATTTGCGACCCAAGGGGGATAGTCGATTACTTCGATGAATCCTGCTTCTAACTGTTTCTTCACCTCCTCTCTGATCTTATCTGCCCATTCTGGTCTCATACGTCGGAGCTTCTGCTTTACGGGCTTTGCTTCGGGATATGTTGGAATAGGGTGAGTCACGATTGATTGATCGATTCCAGGCATGTCTTTGTATGTCCAAGCGAATACAATTTCGTATTTTTTAATTATTCTCTCAAATTCATTTCTCTCTTCAATAGTTAATGCTTGAGCAATTTGTATAAGTTTAGGATTTTCATCCGTACCAAGATTGAAAGTTGACATTTCTATTGTATTGATTTCAAATGCAGGCATGTTATATGAATGAGAATGCATGGAATGATCATGATTGACATCAAGCAAGTAAGCAAAATCCGAATTCATTTCATTGATAGCATGGGTGATTACATCATCTGACTCAAACAAAGCAGTAATACAATTTTCATCATCAGGGTCCTCGGACTTCTCATGAATTTTGGAGGTACTAGGCTCATTCACCGGTCTTGCAGTTGCTTCAATAGTGATGACCTGCTCCTCGGCATTCAAATCCAGCATCATAATCTCCTCGACAAAGCAGCTCGCCTTTCCTTTGCCCCAGTCGGCAACATCATTGAAGATTTCGAACCCTGGCAGAATCTTCCCTTCCGTGCTAGTCCATGCCTCGGGGGTTCCTGAATATGCCTTCCCATGCCCCTCGCTCACGAAGTACTTCCTCAAGCCCACTTTTCCTTCGCCACTTGCGTTGGATGGACCTCCCTGCTCATATTCCAAACCTCTCCGGGTTTTCTGACTCTTAAAGTCCGGAAACTCTGGCAGCCCCTGATGGTATGCTCCTAAACCCATTCCCGGGATGAAACCTCCCTTCATCATTTTCACCACATCGGTGGTCATGCTTGATTCGTAAATCCCGGAGACTTGGAATCCGGAGAAAAGTTGAGGCTCAATTCCCAATGCTGCCACCGAGCTCAATTTCTCAGCTCTAATTGTCACTATCTCCTCCCCGAAGGGGAATTTAATCATTTGGTGGAGCGTGGAGGGCACACCTCCCAGCTTATGGAACCAAGGGCGTCCCAACAGTACAGCAAAGGTTACCGGTATATCCAGCACCGTGAACTCAGTTTCTTCCTCGTGCGGCCCCACTTTCAACTTGGCCTTGAAGACTCCTTCAATGTGCCTACGGCTGTCGTCATATGCTCTAATCACTGTTTCAGAGGCCGTCAAGTCTCCTCTTTCCACTCCCAACTTCGACAAGAGTTTCAACGGACAAACATTAATGGCCGATCCATCATCGACCATCACACAGCTAGTCTTCTTCCCGTTAATTTCCGCTCGGATATACAATGGCTTATTATGAGCCTTCCCCTCTTCTGGGAGATCCTCGTCGGTAAATGTGATCTCAGTCTTCTTTCGAGCCATAATTACCCCTACTAGCGCTGTCGGCTCAGTATCGGTGGAAATAACCAAATTCTGCAACTCCTTCATCAGGTTCTCACGATGGTACTTAGAATGGCATAGAACTTTCCAGACCGTAGACTTAGCTTGCGTCTTCTTCAACTGCTCAAGAACTTGGTCATCGGGCTTAGGAGCCGACCCTTCTCCAATCTCAGTCTCTACCATTGGTGCCTTTCCCTCGGCCACACGACCTGATCTCGTCATTACCGCAATTTCTGGCTCATCATCCGATTCGTCCCAAATGTTAATAGGAACCCTTCGATTGGCATCCTCCTCGTCCGAGGAACTCTCCCAAATGTCCATGACCATTAAATCCATGACGTGAGGAACACTCGGATTCAGGAAAAAAGGATCCGTCGATCCGTACAAAGCCCAACCTATCAACTCATCATAGTCACGACACCCGGCTCATCCTCCTTGCGGCCAACAGAATAGCACCTCGTTGTATGCACATAAGCTGCACCTTATCGCTCATTGTCTCATTACACTACTCATAACGGTGCCTCCACCTTCTAGCATAATCCACAAAATGTTCCTCGGGGAATTGCCTAATCCTATCCAGATCATCCAGGGATCCCGTCCATGAAATGTACATTTCATATCTCGCCACAAAGGCACTTCGGAGCAGTATCCAATGACCCATCTCCTCCTCTGATAGACCCTGATGCCACAATAAGGCTTCACCCATCAAGGTTTCCGGAAAATGTTCATGCAAATCACACTGCGGAAATCCGGCGTCATACATATGATTGCGAAATATCCTCGCATGCTCCACAGGATCCTGGTATCCACCATACCTAGGCATTGCTAACACTGCATCAGGTGTTTGGTAAGACGGGGAGTCAGGGGTTTGCTCTGCCAGCATCCATACTGTATACTCCTTGATAAATCTTTTCATCATTGCTGCCCAATCGGTCTTAACATACATCGGCAGCGACATGTACCACATTAACGGTTCACCCATCAACGAATTACAAAACAAGCTAAGGATCTCTTCTTCTTTAAAACCCAAGGGTGCCATAGCCGACAAATAAAAATGAAGGTGTTCCATAGGATCCTTATTGCCATTATATTTGCTAACCCTCAGTAGCGGACGCTTGATAGGTCCAATCTGCATTGCGAAGCGCTCTGCGGCCCTGTCCTCGGCTCTTTGGTACTTTTCTAAGAATAAATATGATAATTGATCCCAATCATGCTTGCAAGAGTCGGGTAATGAGTGGAACCATTCCAAAGGCTCGCCTACCAGCGAATGATGAAACCACTGAGCAATCTCATCTACTCCGAAGGATTCAATAAACATGTTGTGCATATATTCACGCAAGTGCACCTCGGGATCTCTTCCTCCACTAAACAAACTCAAATCTGGCACAATAGTCCGAGACGACCCTTCTCCGGTATCTTCAGCACTATCCTCATCATACGGTGCTCCACCATCTGACCCTTCTTCCATCGGTTCATCCTCTCGTTCCTCACCCAAGAAGGACACATACAGACCTTTTCCCACATTGCTTTTTTCGACGGAGTCCAACAACTCCTCTACATCTTCCTCAAAGGATTCCATCACTACAGTTTCTGTCAAACCAGCTCCGATCACGCTCACCCTATGATTAGGCAATGGATTGCGCCTAACGGAAGGGTTTGCTGACGAAGGATCAGCTATCTTCTTCTCCTCAATCAAATCTTGGATTTCGTGTTTCAGCCTCTCGCAATTCTCAATCGTATGTCCATAACTGTTGTGGAACTGACAGTACCCTCTAGCCTGAATCTGCGGAGTAGGTTGAGCTTTGTTATACGAGGTAAGGGCTTTCAACAATCCCTTTTTCTGCAGACGCTCGAAAACTTTAGCATAGGTCTGATCGAACTTGGCGAACCGCCTCTTTTCAATAGCATTAAGATCAACCACTTTCACTGATGCGGATTCCGTACTCGTGCTAGGCCCTCCGGCACTATATCCAGACTTCGTCCACTTTATAAGCTTTCTTCGGCTCCCCATCACCTTCGACAGTCAAGGCACAACTATACATCTGATTGAAATCCGTAAACGGCATATACCGCAACTCATTCTTGATATACGGCAACGTGTTGCCAACCACCATTCGGATCTGATCCTGCTCGAGCGGCTTTTGTTTCATCACTGCGGCCTTAGCCCTCCATCTTTTCATAAAATCGGAAAAGGATTCCCCAGCCTGCTGCTTAGTGCTCTCTAATTCTTTCAAAGTGACCTCCAGCATGGTGTTAAAGCTATACTGAGCGATGAACGACTTTGCTAATTCCTTCCAATCCCTCTTTGTTACCATCGGCAATGCATGAAACCATGTGAGGGCAGCCCCCTCTAGATAGGTGTTAAACAGCCCCAGGACTTGATCCTCAGTCAGGATCGTGTGCTTCATCACAGCAACATACTGATTCATGTGAGCGGTGGGATCTCCAGTTCCATCGAACTTTTTCATGTCGGGGAGCCGAAATTTCAAAGGCAAAGCTGTTGCCGATAAACAATTCTTCAAGTTATAAAAGTCCTGACTCCCGAAACTTCCCCCGCGTAAGTCCTGCACTTCCTGTGTGATGTGTTGCTTCCACTCCTCTTCCTTAGCTTTCTCTTTCTCTAACTGTTTTCGGATATAATCCTGATAATCCTCCTCATTCCCAAAGCGAGGGCCATCGTTCACCTCATTCTCAGCACGCTTACTACCACTCTTGTTGTCCTTCAGTGCTAACTCAGCTAGCTGGGCCAAGATTGTGGCCAGCTGATCATTAATATTGTTCAAAGAATTCTCCAATTCAGCCACTTTCTCGTCGGTCGCAGACATACTGATGGAAGACTGAGTATACCCAGACGAAGATGATTCAGAAGCCACAACTACTGATTCCAAACTGTCTACTCGTAGCTGATCAAACTGTCTGACAAGCCGATTACTCTCGCGAAACTACAACCGCTTAATGATGACGTCTGCGCGAACGGTATCCATTAGTATGTATGCATGATTTTTATATGCATGATTCGTGGTGTGTGCGTTTATTTATTTACGATTATAAGATAAGAAGAACAAACGTTAGTTCTATTTACATGTATCACAACATCTCTCTTCCACCCTTATTCCTCCACACACTCGTCGGTCCAGGTCTCTTTTCTAGGATTTTGGTTTTTGGCTCACATTGCGGTCCAGGGGACGCGTGATGCCATCGATTATTGCGGGAAATTAAATCATTCATCAGACAACACAGTTCGTTTTGACGTATCCACGTTTGGTGACTAAGAAATTGACCAAGTTGGATTGTCCTTTCAGAATAACTCGTCTTTTGTCCTTTTGCGAGACGCATTAATTCGGGTTTTGACTCCCTTTGAGCGTATCTCAGTTTTTAGACGTGGTTCGAGTTATTCTTCTAGTTCAATCGTTCGTTATTATCGATGACTCGTTCCCTTTTGTTCGCGTGGGTTCGTGTCTCGATTTTGGATTACAACGGGATCTTTTGGATCTATCGAGAGACGTAACCACATGTTTATTTAGTGATGGAATCACTTTTGGATTTTATTTTAGGGAACGGACTCATCACGTAACGCGTTTGTTCTTAGCGTCGAGGATCCGTTTGCTCATTTTAGCTACGTGAAAAAGACGGCGAGTCTTATTTTGAGCGCACGGTAACCTTTCGGCTAGCAATAGTTCGTTGTTCTTCTCAATCCACGGGATATATCGTCTTAGTGTGGTTATAGAAAATCAACGTTTCGTTGAATCGCATGCTTATTCAAAGCGAGGACATCACCGTTCTCTTTCCTTTAGGCACGATTTAAGCAAACACGTACATCGGGCCATATTTCTTGCAGTTTTGGTAACGGTCGAAATGATCGAGTCGTTAGTCAAAACCCGCAGTCTCGTCCATATGGCGCAATTATATGGTTTGGCTTAATTCGGCTTTGTGATTTTAAACGGGGTATACACTCGTTCGAGGCACGTACTCAACGACATTGGTTTATTTTCTTTAACTACTCTCGGTATTGATATATATCGTAGATTCGGAATGATTTTGGTCGTTTAGTTCATTTTTCTCTTCTTTATTTTCTTAGTCATCTGTACGGACACATCCATTTCTCTTAAGAACGACACGAGGCATAACGTAAAAGCTCGTCTTTCATTCGGAAGGGACGGGCTACTTGTGCGAAACTTTTCGCGTTATGACAGGGTCGTTCAGGACAGAAATGTTCTTCGTTTTCGTTTCGTCTTGATCTCGTTTTATCCCAATTTATTTAAAGAATGTGAATAACGGCTATTGTTAATATAGTCTTTTGTATCGAAATGTAATTATCCTTAACATTAAACCGATTCATACTTAATACGTGCCTACGTCATAACACATTTCCTGAACACGTGCCTTCGTCGGGACACCGAAAGGGACAAGGCGGGTCGCACATGTTCATTCATATGAGATGACTAAGTCGTCTTTAGTTCAAATCGTTTCGATGTTTTAGGGTAATTAGTATGTCGATTCATGAGTATATATTAACGCATCGTCTCATTTTCTTTACATAATTTAGGATTAGACACGTATCATGGCGGTTTGAAAACACGAACTGATTCATTTATCACATCAAAAATAGTAACGGGTAATCCTATGGAAACTTCTAAGGCTACTATATGCTGACACGGCTGACCGCGGGACCTCACAGGACCGCACAGATTCGCCCTTAACGAATGGATGGGGACCCTCTGGCGCCTTACTGTAAGGGGGAACTTACGCTAGCCTCTTTCGAGCGACGAATGGACTCTCGCTAGAGGTTTCGCGGAAATTACCCAAAGGGTTTGCAATAATGCATATGAATGCATACGAAAAGAAGTAAAACGATCCGTCCCCGTTAAGGGCTTAATACACGCCTTCCGGAATCAAATTTCTCGCTTCCCCAGCAGAGTCGCCACTTGTTAGATGAGGTGCCGCGGCCTAATCTCCCGGGAGGACCGGGGGGTGGACAACCTCATGGCGACGTAAGCGGTGATTGGCGCCGAAAGCAACCAATCGTGGAATCAAGCTGCTCGGCAGGACCGGAGCTCGGAGATATGGAAGAGTCGCCACCCACGAATGGGAAGATGAACACCGATCCCTTGCGGGAGACCGGTGTGGGTTTGGGAAACTTAGGTACGAGCCGAGAAGGCTAGCTCCTTTCCGGAGAAAGGCTACTAGGCACCCCGACATCGCCCGGTTATGAACCACCGGCCTCCTACTCAGCATGTTAGGCGATAACGGACTAATCGTATACTTCTTTAAGTTTAAAATTCATTTGAAACCCTTTTCTTTCTCTTTTTAGAAACCGTTTTGAGCATATATTATTGAAAAGCCACATCAGTAAAGAATCACCCATTTATGTTTATACATACACAGAGAGGGGGAAGAAAGAAGTGATTTATTTACACCCGTATTAAATGTGATGTTGTGTGTTCATTCTACATTAACTTATTTTCCCCAAAACGAGTTCATTTACATGGTTCGCACCTTAATCGCCATTGGAACGATTTAGGTGCGTTTTAAAACCCCGTTTGATGAAATTTACCCGAATCGCCGTTGGAACGACTCGAGTATTTGAAAACGTTTGAGATAAAAACCTTTTAATGAGAAAACATGGTTTAAACATACAAGTCAATTTTATTTTGTACAAATTCTTTGAGAAAATGATTCAAAACTCTATTATTCACAAAGAAAACGATTTTAATTACAATGATCATTTAATCCGCCTTTGGAACGGATTAAGGTTTTAAAACGTGGCGTTTTGAGAAACGATTTGAAATATTAACAAGAATGACTCTATTTATTTACATTAGAAATCTAAAAACTCATTAGTTTAAATAATTCAATTGAAAACTCTCTTTTTGTGATTTATTTTCCCCACTTATTTAATGGACTCTTTACTAATTATAATTACCATAATAAACCCATTCAAACCACCATCCATACTCAAACAAAGTCCACTTGAAACATGGACCCATGATTAAGCCCAAAAGAATAAAGAAAACAATTCTAACATATATATATATATATTTAAATCAAAAATAGAATATGAAAATAAAAGTTAATACAAAAGGAACTATATGTATATAAAAATAATAGGTACAATATATCTATACTTTGAAAATGTGAAAATAGTAAGTAAATCCTATAACTAAGAAAATAACATTTACCCAAAAATAATTTCATTCAATAATCAAGATAACCCAAATATCCCAAAACTATATATATGTACACATAACTAATATAGTTTTAAATATCAAAAATGACACATACTAATATTTATCCATTATTTCTCAAAATATCAAGTAACTAATATTCAAAACATAGCCTAAATCAATAAAAAGGAAATACATATATATATACTTGTACTCATATTGTAAAATAGAATAAAAATGATATACAAATATTCTAAAATAAATATATATGCTAAAGTTCTAAAATAATTTAAAAAACATATATTACGTAATTATACATATATATACTAAGGATCAAAAGCTTAAAAGTTAAGAAAAAGGGACTGAAATTGCATTTTTTACATTTTGGCAGATTTACCGACGGAAAATCCGTTGGTAAACAGCATTTAGTGACAGAATTGGTAAATTACAGCAGCACTCCTAAATGTTTCCATATTTATTCAACAGCTTTAAATTAAATCTAATTCAATCGATTTGGATTTCCGAACTACCAAAAATGGATCATAGTCGAAAACGGAAGTTCCTAAAACGACGTTTTTATTTTAAAACATTATTTGGAAATTTCTTTTAAATTAAAATGTTATAATTACAACGTTTTTGATACCCGAACTACCTTTTTATCGGATCACGGTTCGTATTGGGATATCAAAACGAGGTTTTTTATTTTAAAACAAAACCGAATTTTATTCAACACGAAACGAAAATTAAATAAATACGCTAATTAAATAAAATGTGACAAAATAAATAAATTACTAAATGAATAAAAACTATAGTATATAAAAAAAAAATAGGAGAAGAGAATAAATTAAATAAAGAGTCTAGTCCTCGGATAATACCTTGAATTCGGTATCTGACAGTCGAAGCCGATTGATTCCACGAACCGCGAGCTTCCGTTTTTTTATGAAAAATTTAGTAAAAATTAAACTTAGGGAATTTGGAGATTTTCAATTTTTAGGAAAAAAAATATTTTCTCCTAAAAAAATCAACTTCTTCTCTCTAGAAAAAATATTCTAGTGTGAGAAGCTCTCCCTCCCTCCTTCCTTTTTTTTTCCTTCTTTTTTTTGCATGCGGATCCGTGCCTTTTATAGGCAAACGGGTCCCCGGACCAATGGACGACGCCGAAAAGAAATTGGGCGTCGCCCATTGGGGTTGGGCGGCCGCCCAACCTAGTGTTGGGCTACCGCCCAACAATGTTGGGCGGCCGCCCAACGCTAGGTTGGGCGCCCGCGCCCAACCTCCGTCGGGCGTTCGCCCGATGTGGTTGGGCACCCGTCCGACGACCCTCGGGGCGTGGCTCGAGCCATCGGGCGTGCGCACCCCGCGGCCGCCGAGCGCGCGTCCCGCGCCGCCAGACGCTCACACGTCGCGGCCGCCGAACGCGCGCTTCGCGCTACCGGGTACGTGCGCTCAGCGGCCCACGAGAGCGCGCCCCGTGCCACTGGACCTGGGCATTGCTCGGACGTCGAGAGCGTGCCACTTGCGGTGCGTCCGACGGACGCCGAGCGCACGTCCCGTGCCGCCGAGCGGGCGTTCGACCATTGTCGTCCGCGTGCCGGATGCCGCTAAGCACCCGCGCCGTGCCGCTAATTTTCCTTCGCTTATTATTCTTTATATATTTTTCAAAACTTCCGGAATCAATCGCTTCAACCGTCTTGTTTTCAGATTTTTGTCACAGGTCCTCCGACTCGGTGTCTACAACCGGATCCATGCAACTGCCTAGATATCTAAATACCTAAAACTTGTGAGATGAGCTCTTTGTTCACAACAAAAGATATTGTTACGTGCACGTCTCAATAATATTATGTTAATCCCTAAACATATTACTTGACTTGGGGAAACTTTAAGTTTATTGACTTATTATAAAGTATAGTCTCACTTCATGTTTATATGAACACTTTATGGTTACTTAAATAAACTTGGGATTTCGTTTTATTTAACTTGTTTAGTTGTGATAAAAGATTAATCCTTTTTTATAGTTAAACATACTATATCTCACAAAACAAATGATAAAGAACAATTCACTTACAATTAGTTTATATCCTAAAACAATTGTCTATAGGAAAAAACCCCAACATATACTCTGACATGCTCGATAATTTTTTCTTGTCTCCAGTCGTATGGTTAGAGCATCCAGAATCCACTATCCAATCATCATTGTAATTGATAAATTTATTACTTACATCGGTAAGTGCTAGCTCATCTTGTGCATCTATTTTGGAGTGCATGACTATATCACATGTTATTGGCTATATAATTGCACACGAAGCCTTGGTCCCAATATTCCTCTCTTTCATCTTGAGAGTGTGTGGATGTTGCAACATTTCCTTCTCCTTTCTTATATCGACAATCTCGAGCATAATGACCTCTTTTGCCACAATTATAACATTGATTATTCTTGTAACGTTGTGACTTCTCGTCCGATTGATTATAGTTGTGGTGAGCTCCCCCTTGTTGCTATCTCCCTCCTTGTTGCTTGTTCTGTCATCCTTGTTTGAATCTTCCACCATTTCTCGATCTCGTCATTTTTGGGTCCTTACTCTTTTATTACTAAAAAGAGTTTTATCTTCATCCTTGACTGAGATTTTTAGACATTTGCTTGTCTAGAGCCTCTTGATTAGCCAAAGTATTTTCTAATTCATTTAAACTTAGCTCTTTAGCCTATCCACGGGTTGTTGTGAGAAGCGTATTAAATTCAGGATGAAAATCATGGACTATAATTCTTCTCATTCTCGTTTCAGTAATTTTATTTTTTGGATCCAATTTCGAAATTTCTTTACATAAAGTTTTAATTTAGTAAAGTATTGACTCACCGTCATTTCGTTTTGTGAGACCAACAGTAACTCGTTCTCGAGTTGTTGGAGCTTCACATTTGTTCGTTCTTGCAAATAACCCGGCAAGAGCTTGACACTTGACTTTCTACTTTTTACGGCATTTTGTTCTATCGGAGGTGTTGTTTCATTACCTCCAACAGTCTCCCATAAATCTTGGCGAGCAGATAAAATTGCATACAAGTAGTCCAAGTACTATAATTATTATTATTGATTTTTTTTCTAGAGTGCTTACCGAGGTAGACATGTATGCCATGACAACTTGGTTATCTCCTTTAATCAACCAAATAAGTTTGGTCACTGACCAATAATTTCCACAGTCCCGGACTGTGCGCTAAAAATACCTTGTATCACTATGATCCTGGATCGCGAACTCCTAGCACTCGGTAAGTGGTCCCTGACCGTCCGCTCTGATACCACTTGTTGAATATTGAGGACTTAAATGAACAATCTTTATTTTATTAAATTGGAACTAAAATTTTACAAGAGCAACAAGACATTTTTTATATCGTTGCACTCTTACATACTTACACTTTTGTAACTCTTTTTCTCACTTACTTATGACTTTTTTGCTCACTACTTGAGCTTTTTAATTTTTACACACATAAATGAGATCCTAAGCACCCTATTTATAGTATGTTAAATTGATTTTGGACCACAAATTAGATAGTCGAGGAAACAAATAAATCAAGTAAAAATACTTAAAAAAATCTAAATATTATAGTAGACTAATCTAGACATGAGTTTTGTGGAAAAAAGTAGAGAGAGAGAGGCTCCTCATTCTCTCAACTTTTTCCTCTGATTGCTTTTCTTCTTTTCAAATCCGGTCATTTTTTCTACCACAATTATCACCGCCGTCACTTTTTCAAGTTTATTTGGAGGAGGCAGAAGGTTCCTCCTCCCATTTATATTTTAGTCTTCTTTTTTAGCTTTAGATTTACATTTTCTTATTAATTTGAAATCTATATATATTCTTGAACGGTTTTTTCCGTCAGATCTACACATGTGAGCTATACTTCTTTCTTTTATTCTTTTTTCGGTCTTAGCAAGAGCGGAAAAGATTTTTCTTGTCCGTAAATCTATAGATCTGCGTGGTTGCATAAACAGAAATGACGCAGATCTGAACGTTCGGAAGAGCCCAAATGATGAAGTAGGGATTACAACGGGTTTTTAACGGGATTTGACTTACTGGAAGGATATGATTTCTATGTTTATTGTATTTGTATCTTTTATAACTTTTATTGCTCTTTGTAGTCTTTTTATTACTCTTTGTAGTCTATTTTTTCCATTTGTGGGTCTGGTACTAACTGTAGCCTGTATGGGATGAATGTTTTATTTCTCTTTGTTTTTGCGTTCTATTTGTACTTTTTATATATGGTATTTTTATTAAAAAAATGAGTTTTATGGACTATTTTTGAAATTAATCTACTAATCATTTTTCAACATGGTATGATACTAATTAATATTATTTTCACATAAAATCATCATGACCATTAAATTCCAGACATGAAATTAGCTGTTAATGTCAACTGATTTCAATCAATGATCATGTTATCACATTGAACACATTCCCGCTCGCATTTAGCGTGTTCAATGTGATAATAATAATAGTAATAAATAAAAAGAAAAGGTAGACAAAATTTAAAATCAACCAAACAAGTACAATGGCATAAATCGAAAAACTTTATCTCAATTTGAAATTGGGGAAGATGGAATCTATATTAATATTAAATCACCTGCTAATAATATGTTCAAGTCCAGTTTTTAGTTCATCATGGCCCTGTTTAGTAATTAGCTGTTAGCTGTTAGCTAATTACATTAGCTGATTTGACTAGCTGTTTGTGTAGACCTGTTTGGTAAAAATTAGCTGATTGACAATAGCGGTTTGTGCAAAAAGACGAATAAGGGCATTAATTTTGACGCATGAGAAGAGGAAGTCTATCTATTAGGGTTATAGAAGTCCATTAATTTTAATATTGCAAAACGCTAATTGAAAAAACTCCTTTTAATAGCTTTTTCTAAATTAGCGTTTTCATCCCAAAACTCTCTCCCAAACCTCTCTCCACCAAACACTCCAGTCAGCGGTTTCAGTGATCAAACCTCTAAAGTTGATCAAAACCGCTCTTTTTATCTCAAAACGTTCTTTACCAAACAGGGTCCATGATTTTTGATTTTGGGTAAGAAAATAAATTAAAGATCCATCATCTTCTTATAAATTAAAGTTGTGTTAGTACTATTATGTTACAAGGGAAAAACTTATTAAGGCTATTTGCGTGCCTTGAAAAAAAATTGATTGACGAGCTCAACTTTGGAGATATTTTATTACTCTTTTAATTTATTTAAATTCATTTGTTTGATTTTATTCAAATTGACATATGATCTTTGAAATTTGTTTAAAGTCATATGTGTTTTGATTTGTCCAGATTACTTTTTATTTTGCCACGTAACATTATAAGATTGAGTGTATTTATTTGGTAGAAAATACAAAACCAACTATTGAAATCAATCAAGTTAAGAGAGAGAGAAAAAAAATAATAATAATAATAATAAGGGTAAAGTTCAAATAAAACTCATGTGGTTTCACTAATTTTTAGATAAAGGACTGTGGTTATTTTTTGTCAAAACGAGGACTGAGGTTTTCAACTTTAGCAAAATAAGGACTTTTTCGATTGATACTATTAAAATCACCCTTAACAACTTCAAAAATGACATATTTTAAGAACTACTAATATTCTAAGCAACTTTAATTCTTCAACTTTTTTATTTCGAGATCATTTAGATGATGTTTGGTAAAGAGAGAGAAAGTTAATGTTTAGAGAGAGAAAGTTCCAAAAAAGATGATTTTCTAAAATCGAAAATGTAGTTCCATAAAAAATATGACATTGAACAACTTTAATTCTTGAAAATTTTCATTTTCAGGTCGTTAAAGATAGTTTTAATAGCATTATTAAAAGTGCGAAACCTCAGTCATTGTTTTGACAAAAAGTAAACCACAATCCTTTATCTGAAAATTAGTGAAACCATAAAGATTTTATTTGAATTTTCCCCTAATAATAATAACAATAAGATAAGTTCAAGCAGTAGCGAATACAATATTGCTTTGCTGGTGGAACTAATTTTATACTTTTTTTTGGGAATCAGGGTCGGGCCTCCTAGCTAGCACCCATGTCTCTACCCGTGAATTCAAGTTAGTTATATGAATCACTGGGTCAAGCAAGTGACTCCGTTAAGGGAGGGGATAAAATAATGGGTTAATTGTAGATAGATGTTACGTGGTTTTAGGGATTTGTAGGTTGGTACATGTGGTATTTTTCATTATAAACGCAACTTTATGATTTGTAAAAATTTTATTTTTTATTGTCTTTATTAAATTTGACCGATAACAATCCTAAAATGAAAATTTTCAAGAATTAAAATTGTTTAGTATCGAAACACATCTTTTATTTTTACTATGGAAACACATTTTTTATTTTTCAAAATAATCATTTTTGGAGTATTCTCTCTTACAAAAAAAAAAAAACACATAAATGACATTAAATCTAAATATTTGAAAAATTAAAGTTGCTTAAAATATCATTTAAATCTTGAAAAATTTCATTTTGAGATCGTTATTGGCCAAAATTTGGAAAAGTCAACAAAAAAATGAAAATTTTGCAAACTATAGGATTGTGTAAAAATACTGCAGGTACCCATCTGCAAATCCGTAAAACTACAGGATATCTATTTGTAATTAACCCTAAAAATAAAACCCTCCTGTAACATCCTGAAAACGTAAAAAAACGTTTCTTAAAAAAAGCATAAAAAACGTGGGGTTGGAATATTTAATTAATAGGTTGAAAAAATAATTAAAAAAATAGTCAATAGAATAGAAAAGAAAAATGTTAGAACAAATAAAAAAAGGAGTGATCGAAAGAATTTACAACTTTATAAGAAAAATGACTTTAAAAAATAATAATCTAATTATATGTATATAGGGCAGAAGGATGAAGAACCTTCTATTGATTAGACCACTTGTTCACGGGTTCAGGTACCCGTCCGACCAGTTTAGACCTGTGTCTTTTGGATCGGGTTTGGACATGAATATTTATCTTTCGATTCAATCCGGTCTTGGCCTGCTAAAATCCGCTTTTTTTTTGGGCAGGTTTGGGATTTATAAAAATAATACGGGTCTAGCCCGGCCCAGTCTGTCTAGTAATATTAATTAATAAATTTATATATTTATATATTAATATTTATTTTTAAGTATAAATTTAATTTTTTATGATTAAAAATTAAACATATATATTTAGATGGACTTATATGAACTTGAGATTTGATTTTTAGATCCAAACCCAGCCAAACCTGAACCCGCCTAAATTAACAACAGGCTAGACTGGACTGAGCATTTTTAGATAAAAACCCGTTGTATCCAGTCCAGTCCAACCCATAAACAGGTCTACCCTTGATTATTGAATATTGAAGAACAATTCAAGAACAGATTTCTTCTCAACTGACTTATTCATAATTTTCCTTTAGGATTTTTTCACTTACAAAATCATTTAAAAACATACTAGGCCTTTAACTGCCAAATTTGAAAAAGTCAATAAAAAAAATAATTTTTTTTACAAACGATAAGATTGCGTTTTTAACGAAAAATACTACATGTATCTATTTACAAATCCATAAACCACGTAACATATATTTATTATTAAGGCTTAATACATCATTTGCTCCCTGAATTTATCCAAAAAGCTTGATTAGACCCCTGAACTTTCAAAGTGTCTCGATAGTCCCCTGAACTTGCATAAAATGGTCAGTTAATCCCCTAAACTTGCATAAAATGTGATCAATTGCTCACTCAGTTGCAAAAAAAAAAAAAGTTAAATATGAAAGATGTATTGCACGCATCTTAAAAAAAGGTAAAACGACCAAGATCGGAGTATGCGGTTCTAATATTAGAGAAGACAAATTTTATAGTTGAGCAACTAATAACTTCATTTTAATCTATTTTAAATATGTAATAACATTCTAAGATGCGTGAAATACATCTTCCATATTTAACTTACTTTTTTACAATCGGATGATTAATTGATTACATTTTATGCAAGTTCAGAGGGCTAACTGAACATTTTATAAAAGTTCATGGGGCTATTGAGACACTTTGAAAATTCACAGGGCCAATCAAACTTTTTGGACAAGTTCAGGGACAAATGATATATTAAGCCAATTATTAACCTTAAAATAAAACCCTCCTGTAACATCCTAAAAACGTAAAAAACGTTTCCTAACAAAAAAAAAAAAAACATTAAAAACATGGGGTTAGAATATTAATTAATAGGTTGAAATAATAATTAAAAAAATAGTCAATAGAAAAGAAAATTGTTAGAACAAGTAAAAAAGAGTGATAGAAAGAATTTAGAACTTTATAAGAAAAATGACTTTAAGAAAAATTTTAAAAAAATAATAATAATATAATTATATGTATATAGGGCAGAAGGATGAAGAATCCTCTCTTGATTATTGAATATTGAAGAGCAATTCAAGGGCAGATTTCTTCTCAACTGATATATTCATATTTTCCTTTAGGATTTTTTTCACTTAAAAAATTATTTAAAAACATACTTCGAAACTGTGGCCATTATCATTATTAAGTTAGTGTAGGTGTCCTACAAACATTTTGTTTTAAAATACTTTATGTTTAATGAAGTGTTGATTTGTCATATTCATTTTGATTTATTTTCTTAAGAGTTATTTGATCAACCAGTGTTCTCATTTCGAGTACGATCCACGTATATCAGAAACGGTCCTTGATATACACTCCGCGATCAAATTAGTAAACAAATAATAGAGAAAGAATACACTCGGTTATAGAAATATAGATAGAAAAATATCCTTTACTGCCAGGACTAATAATGAATCTTACAGGCATGCTGGTTACTTTTTTTAGTTGTCAACCGTCTCTATTTAATGGCGGCTAATAAATGTAAGCGACGGTTGATCTTCTGCGGTCTCTAATAAATAGGTCTTTTATTAACTGTGTTGATTTCTCTTTCTCTGAGTGTGAGTTTTATCTTTAACAACTTTGTTTTGCATTTGGGAGTGTGGTGTGAACTTTGTTATTGTGGTGGAGATTTTGTGACCTATTTTTGCACTTCCTTGAGAAATTTTTTTAAGGCGGCTCTTGCGTCAGTTCCCTTTGTTTTCTTCTCCATTTTGCTTTTGTGGCTTCTTGTTTTTCTTATTCTCTATGTTCTTGGGTGTTTGTCTTTTCTTTCATGTGGAAATCTTCAGCGCTGGTGTTGGATCTATTATGTCCGGGAGCCATATGCTTCTCCTAGTCCTCGAGTTGAGAGAGATTTGGGTTCACAAATCCAAGTTGGTTTGGAGCATGTTAGGCTATTTCCAGGGCCAGAGATAGACTCTATTGCTTCGTCAACTTCAGGCGTGCCTGTGAATGAGAAGAAGAAAGTAGTGAAGTTGTCGCCAAAACTTCTTAGGTCTAGTGGGGGAATGGTTCGTGATAATTGGTGTCTGCTGATTGATACTCTTCCCGAGCTTTATAGGAGGGACAATCGTGGCATTGGGGAAATTTATAAGGACTTGTTTGAAAAAATATAGCCACGGGGACTGGGGAGGAACATCTAGTCTGCTGGGGTGAGGTTTGACCCCTTTGTAAGACCATTTGTGCCGAAGTCGAAGAGGGTTAAAAATGTGTATAACATTACCATAAATAGAGATTTGAGCGTGATTGCTATGGCATACCAGTTGAGTAGGCCTTTGACCCTTACCGCTAGGGCTGGGCGCGGATCCTGGAGATACTGGACCGGACCGAATATCCGAGGAAAAAACTCCGAAATTGGACCGGACCGTTGACTTTTTTTGAGGAACCGAACTGGATTGGACCGTTGACTTTTCGTCAAAGAACTGGACCGAACTGGACCAAAATTTATCCAGGACCGGATTGGATTGGATTGGACCGAACTGAAATAACCGAAAGTTTAGCAATAATAAATTTATATTTCATACATTAACTTTATATAAAGAGAAATATTATATAATATATAGTTATATATTTTGTAAGGTTTGGTAAACATAGAGAATCGAACACCTAACCAACTGGAACATTGTTAATCGCCTTAACCATCTGAACCAATTCTACTTCTTGTTAACCATTTAATTAAGTAACAAATATTAGAAGTTTTAAATATTAAAATTTTTAAACATTTTATAAAATAGATTCGCGTGCTTCTTTTACCCATTCTCTCTGCTTTGATTTTTTTCTAGGGTTCTATCTCCTCCACTGCACTCCATCGTCGCTACCACCTCGCACACCGCTGCTACCACCTCGCACGCCGCCACCTCTACCTTGCACATTGCCACCTCCACCTTTTACCGATCTAAACTCTGGTAAGTTTTCTAGAACTTTTATATTTCAATTTCTAAACTCTGTGTTGTGTACATTGTGTAGATTTGAAGTTTTATATGTTCTATGTTATATTTGAAGTTTTATATGTTAGGGTATTAGATATAGTTCTTAATTAATTCACAGAAGCTTCCTCTCATGGAAAATCAATTAGGAAAATTTTCTTCACCTGGCTAGCTACTTATTTTGTGATCGTTTTTGTTTAAAAGATGATTGAACCTTTAATGTGTGAAAAACAATTGAGTTTGTGAATTGATTACGTATTGATGTAGTTTTTGACTTGGCTAGCTATCTAAGTTGTTACTATTATAATTTATGATGCTGTTTATATTTTTGACTTGGCTAGCTACTTATTTTGTGTTCATTTTTTTAAAAGATGATTGAACCTAGTTTATTTTGTATTCTAGTATTCTTAAATATTTGATCTTCAGAGACGCCATAGCAACAAGCTATATGTGAATGAAACAGTGGAATGACCAGCAGTGAATTACTATGAAAGTGAATTGACTTTATGTCATCCTGAAATTGCATCATCTCTTTTATCCGTATTTCAATTGGATATCTAAAGTTTTTTTAACCGAATCAAATGCACTTTGGTAAGCATATTTTTTTCCTTTTACTTTTTGCTAGTGTGTTGATTAATTTTATTGAAGTGAAAGCTAATTAATTTAACATTTGTTGATTCATTAATATGGTAAATTTTATATATTAAGGTTGATGTTTGGCTTTTACTGCCTTTGCTTTGGAAAACAAGGAATTTGTTTTGTTAAGAAGATTCAATTACAAATTGGGATGATGATTAGAGAGATCTTGCTAATGAAGTGTTGTCTTTTTTGAATTAAAGGTTGTTTGTTTTTATGGATTTGTTATTTTGTAACTTTGATTTTGTGGGATTTTTTAGCCTTGTTGTCTACCGTAACTTTTAATACTTTGATTTTGTGGGGTTTTTTTAGCCTTGTTGTCTACTGTAACTTTTAATGAATGTTGTTTACTTCCTAAAAAAAAAATATCATTTATTTCAAGTTATGTAAGATAATAAAATTTTATATTTTATTATCTTGTAAATTAAATTTTTAATTTATTTTCTAGGACCTAAACTATTAGATATTTATCCGAATCACCGAAAAATTATATTGGATTGGACCGGAACCGAATCTCCGAATCCCCGAACTGGACTGGACTGAAATTTTGGGGCAATTCAATTCTGGAGATTTATTCTTTCAATCCAATCCTGGAGATTTCCTTTTATTTATCTCCGAATTTCAATCCAATACTGGAGATTCATGAATCCCCGACTTGAACCGAACTGTGCCCAGCCCTACTTACCGCGATGTCGAGGATGGAGTGGAATAATGATAATTGTGCCATGATACTTGTGTAATATAACCTCGACCGGAGTTCTTTCCTGTGAGGTGTTGTTAGGATCGGCAGGGGACACTCTGGTGCCAAAGTTATTATATCGTTTGAGAATAATAACAAGAATTCTTGTATGACTAAGTGTGCACACCTCGAATACCTTTCATTAGTAAGTTTGACAATTACTACATCCTTATTCCAGTAGCTGAAAAACTAGTGCAAGAGCAAATCTGATGATTATTACAGATTTGATCTGGAAAATCTAGATTAAGAAACAATAAAACCCTAATACATTGAGGAAGACAACAAATATAGCTTACCATTTCTATGTTTCGATTTCAGAAACAGAGACTTGCATGTAGAAAGCTTCCATTGAGTTAGCCAAAGAGAGGGATGGGAGAGCTAAATCCTGAATCATCGAGCTGAAAATCTCTAGAATGACTGATTGAACTCAAAGAAACCTAATTAACTCTGTAGGTTTTGCTTTATATATGAGGTGAAATATTAGTGAAACATTTGAGCGTGTTAAATTTAGAATACGTTTTGGTCTGGCCACATAACTTATTTCATTTGCAATTTTTTGTTTTCAAACAACAATGACAGTTATATATACGTCATGTCATATGATGATTACGCACCTTTTCGATTAAAATCGCATTTTCTTGGGATGACGGACGTGTGCCATTGTTTGCCACGTGTGATTTGAGATTCTTTGTACTTAAACTTTCAGATGACATAAATTTATTATAGTGTCGCAAAAAATATTCAGACGATACGAAAACAAATGTTTGTCATATATCTTGTGTCATGTGAAAGGGAAAATATCGCAGTGTACAATTTAGAGTGGAACGCTAAATGTTGTTATGAAAAGTAGAAATAAACACTTCCTAAGAAGGAAAAACATGTTTAATAGGTGAAACAATAGGTATGATCAAAATAGTCATATAACCCCCTATTATTTCCGACCAAATAAGCATTCAGAAAAGCAACAATAGTGCAAAAAATACTGGTTCTCGTTGAAACTTTTAGACCCTTCCATTATTGAGTTTGATATTAGCAACCGAACCTATAAGACCTTAGTGTTAAAAATAAATTAAACTTAATTTTAATAAAAAAAAACAAAAACAAAATAATAAATGCAATCACATGTTTGTGAGTATGGGAAGTCAAAAATGGACAAAAAAATAATTGATGGATTGGTTCATCCTTTCACATTTCTTATAAGTATAGAAAATGAAAAAAATCAATATTTGAGTGACGGAGTCTATGGTCAAAGCATGTAGGTTAGGTGTATTGTTTTTTTCGATTAAAAATCCGTCCAAACTAGTAGCCTATAAATAAGGCTTTGCATTGTAAGATGGTGGGTGTGAGGAATTGTATTAAGAGAAGAGAGAAGAAATAATTAATCAATTAAAAGTTTATAGTGTGTATTTACATTATCAATTTTATTCCTCCAACAAAGTGGTATCAGAGCCATATTACGAGAGTCAGTCTTCCGCCAAATAGACCCTATAAAAATGTCAGACGGTCTCAAACTTCCTTATCAATACCCTCAGCTCACCAAAACCAATTATTCAAGTTGGTGTATTCGAATGAAGGCGTTACTCGGATGTCAAGATGTCTGGGACATTGTTGAAAAAGGCTACGTAGTCCCAGCCAACGAGACAGCGTTGACACAAGCAGAAAAAGATACTCTGCAGAAAAATCGCAAAAGCGATCAAAAGGCGCTTACTCTCATCCATCAAGGTTTGGATGAATTAATGTTCGAGAAAGTAGCTGAAGCTACCACCGCCAAACAAGCGTGGGAAATCCTACGAGTTTCTCTTCAAGGGGAGGAGAAAGTTAAAAAAGTTCGTTTGCAGATGCTGAGAGGAGAATTTGAGACGATGAGGATGAAAGAGACAGAGGCCATCAGTGATTACTCATCCCAAGTAAGATCTATCGTAAATCAGATGCGGCAGTATGGAGAAAAAATTGGAGAGTCCAGAATTGTTGAAAAAATTATGCGATCACTACTACCAAAATTTGATTACGTAGTGGTGGCTATGGAGGAGTCCAGAGACATCAGTGAAATGTCCGTTGATGAAGTTGTAGGGTCATTACAAGCACACGAGGAGCGGTTTGAGAAACGAAGAAAAGATTCCGTAGAACAAGTCTTAGCAACGAAGACTGTGTTTAAAAATGGCGAAAGTAGTCAGTCCGACAGAGGACGTGGAAGAGGTCGAGGAGGAAGTGGTAGAGGATGAGGACGTGGCAGAAATCAAGGCAGAAATGAAAATGGCAACAACAACAATGACAGAAGCACTCAATTCACCAGAGGCAGAGGAAGAGGCCGAAGACGCGGTCAAGGAAGAGGAAACTGGAGGCCGAATGAAGGACGTGACAAGTCTAATATTCAGTGCTATAATTGCTCCAAGTATGGTCACTACGCGGTAGAATGTTGGAGTCCGCCTAAGGCGGTAGAAGAGACTGCCAATAATATTCAAGATGAGGAAGTAACTGGCACTGTGTTACTTACCTACGAAGGTGAAGAAAATCGCGAAAATAATATATGGTATCTTGACAATGCGGCAAGTAACCATATGTGTGGTGACAAGAAGATGTTCGTGGAGCTCTATGAATCCGTTCGCGGTATGTTGTATTTGGAGATTCCTCTAAGGTTCCTATTACAGGCAAAGGAACCATTCTTATTCGGCTCAAAAATGGCGCTCACTAGTTTATTGATAATGTTTAGTATGTTCCTAGCATGAAAAGCAATATTTTGAGCTTGGGACAGTTATTGGAGAAAAATTATGAAGTTCACATTGTGGACCGAAAACTACTCCTGTTGAATGAGAAAAAGGAGTTGATTGCACGAGTACCCATGGCGAGAAACAGAATGTTCACAATTAACATTCAGACGGACGTGGCCAAATGTTTGAAAGCTTGTGTGCAAAGCCCCCCCTGACTTTGGCATTTACGGTACGGACATCTCAATTTTGGAGGATTGAAGCAGTTGGGACAGAAGCAGGTGGTAAACGGATTGCCTCACATTGACCAGCCTCATCAACTGTGTCAAGGATGTCTTGATGGAAAACAATTCAGAACCAGTTTTCCAAAGGAGTCCATGTCAAGAGCAAAGGCGCCACTTGAGCTAGTTCACACAGACGTGTGTGGACCGATTACTCCACAATCCTTGGGAAAAAATAAATATTTTCTACTTTTCATTGATGATTATAATAGAAAAACTTGGGTGTATTTTTTGAAGGAAAAAACAGAAATATTTGAGACATTTAAAAAATTCAAAATCCAAGTGGAGAAAGAAAGTGGTCATTTTATTAAGGCACTCAGATCAGACAAAGGCGGTGAATACATGTCCATCTCTTTCAAGCAATTTTGTGAAGATCATGGAATCCGTCATTTCCTTTCAGTCCCGAGATCACCTCAGCAAAATGGCGTAGTAGAAAGAAAGAACAGAACTGTGCTCAACCTGGTGAGGAGCATGTTAAAAAGCAAAAAATTACTGAAGGAGTTATGGGCCGAAGCAGTAGACTGTGCTGTCTACCTATTGAACAGATCGCCAACTGTCAGTGTTTGGGATCAAACTCCACAAGAAGCATGGAGTGGAATAAAACCCGGTATTTCTCATTTGCGTGTTTTTGGCAGTGTTGCTCATGTCCATGTACCGGATGAAGAACGCAAGAAGCTAGGTGATAAAAGCAAGAAATATTTGTTTGTGGGCTATTCAGAACATTCCAAAGGGTACAAAATGTTCGATCCTCAAACTCAGAAAATCGTCATCAGTAGAGATGTCACTATTGATGAAGAAGCAGTTTGGGACTGGACCGGTGAAAAAGAAAACAGTTACAGTTTTTATCCGTTCATGGATGAAGACAATGATCAGGAAGAACCAGCCACAGTCACAGCCACAACACCAGCAACCAGTTCGACATCAGCAAGCTCATCCAGTTCGAGTTCATCCTCGAGTAATGAAGACAGTTCAGATGAACATCCGCCCGGAAAGCCAAAAAAATTCATACCTATTAAAGATCTCTATGATGTAACAAGAAATCTCGATGATGAATTAACTCTTTATTGTCATTTTGTTAATGATGAACCAACAGATCCAGAAGAAGCAATGAAAGATGAAAAATGGAGAAAAGCCATGGAAGAGGAGATTCATTCGATCGAGAAAAATAAAACATGGGAGCTGACATCACTTCCGGCCGGTCAAAAACCCATTGGAGTTAAATGGGTGTTCAAAGCAAAGAAAGATGCAAACGGTGAAATCGTCCGACATAAAGCAAGACTGGTGGCAAAAGGATTCAGTCAACGACCCGGAATTGACTATAATGAAGTTTTTGCTCATGTTGCCAGAATGGAGAGTATCAGACTGATAATTTCTGTAGCTGCTCAACACGGGTGGAGAATCCATCAAATGGACGTGAAATCCGCATTTCTCAATGGATATCTGGAAGAGGAAATTTATATCCAGCAACCACCTGGGTATGTTGTGAAAGGTCAAGAAAATAAAGTGCTAAAATTAAAAAAAGGCACTTTATGGTCTCAAGCAAGCACCACGAGCCTGGAACAGTCGCATTGACAAATATTTTCAAGAAAATGGTTTTGTCAAATGCCCACATGAATATGCCCTACATGCAAAGGTGAAAAATGGAGATATGTTACTTGTTTGTTTGTATGTGGATGATCTCATTTTTACAGGGAACAATCCTAAGATGTTTGAAGAGTTCAAGAAGACAATGGCTCGTGAGTTCGAGATGACTGACATTGGTCTAATGTCATATTATTTTGGCATTGAAGTGAAGCAGAATGACGATGGAATTTTTATTTCTCAAAGTGGTTTTGCAAAGGAGATCTTAAAGAAGTTCAAGATGGAAAATTGTAATTCCGTCAGCACGCTAGTCGAATGTGGAATCAAATTGACAAAAGATGAAGGTGGAGACAGAGTCAACCCGACATTATTTCGAAGCTTGGTCGGAAGTCTCAGATACTTGACATGTACGAGACTAGATATTCTCTATGCAGTCGGCTTAGTAAGTCGATACATGGAAGCCCCAACGGTGTCACATTGGAATGCAGCAAAAAGAATTCTCCGTTACGTGAAAGGTACAACTAATTTGGGATTACTTTATTCAAAAACTAACGATTTCAAATTAGTTGGATACTGTGATAGTGATTAGGCCGGTGACAAGGATGATCAAAAAAGTACAACTGGTTTTGTATTTTTTCTGGGTGATACTGCATTTACGTGGAGTTCGAAGAAGCAGGCGATTGTGACGTTGTCAACCTGCGAAGCTGAATATGTTGCTGCAACCTCATGTGTGTGTCATGCGATTTGGCTCCGAAAATTGCTAGAAGAATTTCAGATGACTCAAAATGATCCGACGGAGATTTTTATCGATAATAAATCTGCACTGGCATTGGCGAAAAATCCAGTGTTTCATGATCGAAGTAAGCACATTGATACGAGGTATCATTTTATTCGTGAGTGTATTGAGCAAAAGGAGGTGACACTGAAGTACGTGAAGACACAAGATCAGATTGCAGATATTTTCACGAAGTCGCTGAAGTATGATGTGTTCAGTCAATTGAGAGATCAACTGGGAGTCGCGAAAAATTAAGTTTAAGGGGGCATGTTAAAAATAAATTAAACTTAATTTTAATTAAAAAAAAAGAAAAAGAAAAACAAAATAATAAATGCAATCACATGTTTGTGAGTATGGGAAGTCAAAAATGGACAAAAAATAATTGATGGATTGGTTCATCCTTTCACATTTCTTATAAGTATAGAAAATGAAAAAAATCAATATTTGAGTGATGGAGTCTATGGTCAAAGCATGTAGGTTAGGTGTATTATTTTTTTCGATTAAAAATCCATCCAAACTAGTAGCCTATAAATAAGGCTTTGCATTGTAAGATGGTGGGTGTAAGGAATTGTATTAAGAGAAGAGAGAAGAAATAATTAATCAATTAAAAGTTTATAGTGTGTATTTACATTATCAATTTTATTCCTCCAACACTTAGAGCTCAGTGGCGGAGCCAGGACTTATAGGTCGGAGGGGCTAGACCGTGGACAAAAAAAAATTAAATGCTACGGGTTGGGCTAGATGCTATGAGTCGGGTTAGATCGGTCCATGTTATTTTTATAATTCCCAAGAAATCCTAAAGTAATTATAGAGATAAGGTACCAAAAAAGGCCTATCATTTTTTTTGGAAGTATCAATTTAGACTCCACGTACAAAATAACACAAATATAGTACGTTTAAAAAAGTGTACCAATTTAGGTCTCGATAACGAAATGAGACACGTCATTGATACTTTTTTTTAAATGTTAAGCCTAAATTGATACTTCCCCAAAATCATATATCTATTTTGGTACCTTATCCCTTAATTATAATCACTAAAAAAAACTCTAATTAAACAACATATTAATAATCCTCAACATAGTAAATAAATCATAATTGAAATTAAAGTAAATATAAATATCTAAATTATACCCTAAATTAGAAATCCTAAATTAAACCCTCTCAAAATTAGTTATAATTATTAAAGAATCTCTAAACAAACAATATATTAATAATCCTCTAAATTAGAAATCTCACAAAAAAAAAACTCAATTTGGCAATCTCTAATTTAGAATCATAAACTTAAACCTAGAAATAAAATAAAAAATAAAAAACTTACTTGGCTGTTTGAAATTAGAAGCTGTGGGAAAATTGAAAATGATTGAATAATTGAAATTTTAAAAAAACTTTGGACCAATTTAGAAAATTTACCAAAATTTTATTTGCTTTGTCCGAAATAAAGGAGAGATAAAGCAAATAAGATAATAAATTAAAAGGGAAAGGTTGATACATTTCTATCGCCTACAATTTCTTTAAAAACAAATAAAAAAAGATGGAAAGGGCTGGAGGCAATTTCGCCCTTTCCATCTTTTAATTTTTTTTAACCTAACCAGCACAATTTCGCCCTTTCCATTTTTTAATTTTTTTTAACCTAACCAGCACAGACGTTTTGTGCTGGTTAGGTTAAAAAAAAAAATTAAAAGATGGAAAGGGCGAAATTGCCCCAGCCCTTTCCATCTTCTAATTTAGACAAATGAAGAAGAAGATACAGAGATCTTCTTCTTCAGCCGCCATGGCTTCTTCTTCAGCCGCCATGGCTGGAGGGGCTCCAGCCATGGCGGCCCCTGGCGGAGCCAAGGTTGAAACCTCCCTACCAGGGGGTTTCCGGCGGGACTGGAGGGTCGGCTGACCCTTCCCGCCCCCTCTGGCTCCGCTCCTGTTAGAGCTCGTCATCTAGCATGTTCGCATTCCCATATTGGCCGGAGACAAACTTCAATGATTTTATTGAAATATTTTAAGATATTGATCAAGTTCATGAGTGCTTTTTATCCGTATAAAAAATTGATCAAGTTCATGAGTTCTTTTTATCCGTATAAAAAGGGACTAAAAACGATATAATTATATCAAATTTAAGAGTGAATTTATATATTAAATCTAAAATTAATATATATTTTAAAACTAGAAGTAACATAAAATAATTAGTTAAAACTAATAGAGTAAAGTATTGATCAATATCAATATTGTTATGGAAGTATCAATGAAACTCCTGTTAAAATTAGTAGGGATAAAGTGCAAAATTACTCCGAGAAGTAATTTTATCTCTAACGTTTAAAATGATGCAATTTTACATTGATCTAACATTGATAAGTTGGTGAATTTGAGAAATAATTCATCAAATTGTTTTTTCGATCATGAATCTTATTATCTACAGTTCACATATGTGTCATTTTATCACTCGTTAGTAACATATCATAAACATATGGTTAAACGAGAAAAAGATTAAAAAAAATATTGTATTTTGTACGAGTTGGAAAAATATCCAAATATTTTTCCGAATTTAAAAATTTTATTTTTATTATTAAATCATACGATTTTTTTAGAATGAACACATGTGCAATTTATGCAGCATAAGAACAAAATATCTGTATTTTATAATAATATCTGAAATTGACCTAACTTGTTAACGTTCTTAATAAATTTTCTCTTAACTACCAACATTAGAAGTAAAATTGCACCATTTTAGATATTAGAAATAAAATTGCTCTTGGCTAAACGTGGGATGTATTTTTTCACTTTATCCCAAATTAGGAAAAGTAAATATAATGAACTTTAATGTATCCAACAAAACAAATAATGATATTCATCAATTCGAAGTGAAGGAAAAATCAATCAACATCTTATTTAAATAAGTAATTATTTAAGTTAATGATTAATTGAGTTTTTGTTTACTTACTTTTCATCTCATGTTAACCTTTTCACTTTAAAATGCAGGTGTTTGGTTATAGACTTTCTGTTTGCTTTTTACAGCTAAAAAATAGTTTTTTCACAAAAATATCTGCTTTTTGGAAAAAAAAACATTTCTCAAAGACAAATAGCAAACAAGAACCGCAACCAGCAGACAGAAACAATAAACAGTAAGTAGCCAAAACGATCTAATTATGCCAAAAAAAATAGCTGGAGTTAAGTAATTTAGGCTAAAAGTAAATAATGGGGCTAATTACAAATCTAGCCCAATTAAGAAGGGTATTTTACATATCTAACCCACTTTGCTTCCATCTTACCAAATTAAATACTTTCAACCATTTTGGACAAAATTACCCTTAGTTCTATTCAATCATCGATCTACTTCTTCTTCTTCTTCTTCTTCTTCTTCCGCTTCTTCTTCTTCCGCTTTTTTCTTCTTTCGCTTTTTCTTCTTCTTCTTCTTCTTCTTCTTCTTCTTCTTCTTCTTCTTCGGTTCAACTTCTTATTCGGTTCATCTTCTTCAATTTCTGATACCAATCATTAGCGATTTTTGAGTTAATTTTCCATAGAAATGATATGTTTTTAGCTTATACGCTTGCTTTTCTCGTTGGTCTTGCCTCTTTCTTCATCTGTAATGGTATCGTTTCAATTTTCTCAATTTTCCACAATTTTTCTCAATTTTCCTCCATTGCTGTCGTATTTGTGACGAAATTTATCGCATTTCGTCACAAATGCGACAAGCGCTGTCGCATTTCGTCACAAATGTGACAAGAGTTGTCGCATTTGTGACGAAATGCGACAGCTCTTGTCGCATTTGTGACGACATGCGACAAATTTCGTCACAAATGCGACAGTAATGGAGGAAAATTGAAAAAAATTGTGGAAAATAGAGAAAATTGAAACGATACCATTACAGATGAAGAAAGATGCAAGACCAACGAGAAAATCAAACGCATAAGCTAAAAACATACCATTTCTACGGGAAATTGAACATAATACGTAAATAATCTCAAAAATCGCTAATGATTGGTATCAGAAATTGAAGAAAATGAACCGAAGAAGAAGAAGAACCAGAACCAGAAGAAGAAGAAGAAGCGAAAAAGAAGAAGAAGAAGCGGAAGAAGAAGAAGAAGAAGCGGAAGAAGTAGAAGAATCAGAAGTAGATCGATGATTGAATAGAACTAAGGGTAATTTTATCCAAAATGGTTAAAAGTGTCTAATTTGGTAAGATGGAAGCAAAGTGGGTTAGATATGTAAAAGACCCTTCTTAACTGGGCTAGATTTGTAATTAGCCCTAAATAATGAGTGGCCTTTCATTAATGACTAATTTATTAATAGCAAATGAATCTTATTATGGAAAAGCTGTCTTTATCATAAATAAATGAAGTTGGGAGGATCTATTAGTAGTATAAAAGCAGACATAGTCATATAACCATTTTAAACAAAATCACAAATAAAAACTCATATTTTCTCTTCAGAAAAATGGAAGTATGGTTGCTCATCGTTGTGGCCATCTCCATTTCTGCCTTGCTGAGAGCTTTTCTAAACCTTTTCTCTCTGTCCAAGATTCCGGCTAACAAGTTCCCGCCTGGGCCCCATATTGTACCTATCATCGGACACTTAAGATGGACGAAAAAATCTTTATCGGATATTGAATTGATCTTCCGTTCCCTTCACTCGAAGCTCGGTCCTATAATCACTCTCCGCATCGGATCTCAGCCACGCATCTTTGTTGCCGACCATTCCCTTGCTCACCAAGCCTTAGTTGAGAACGGGACTGTTTTCTCTAACCGCCCGGCACCTACTGCTACCAATTTAATTGTTAGTGGCAATCAGCGTACTATCAGCTCATCCTTTTACGGTCCTACTTAGCGCCTCCTCCGCCGGAATATCACATCGGAAATACTCCATCCTTCACGGGTGAAGTCGTATTCCCATGCTCGCAAATGGACTCTGCAATTTCTCCTCCAGCGCTTCCAATCTCAGTCGAATTCCGGCGGTCCTGTTAGCGTTTTGGATAATTTTCGATACGCTATGTATTGCTTATTAGGTGTTATGTGTTTGGGAGAGAAACTTTATTAACCTAACTGAAATTGAAAAGAGATGAAGAGAAAGATATTTTTGTATATATGAATCAGAGAGGATTACAGTATTTATATACAAACAATTACAATTAATACGGAATAAGGAAGTTTACTTTCTATGTCTAAACACTCTAATACCCTCTGTCTATATAACACCAATATAGACAACCTCTGTCTATATAACACCAATATAGACAACCTCTGTCTATATAACACCAATATAGACAATGATAGATGTATATATTCTAACAGCCTCCCCTCAAGTTGAGATACTCTGAATTTCAACTTGCACAACCATAATCAACATAAGTGTACAACTGCATCTTATGCAAAGTTGTGGCCATCTGCGTCTTCAAATATTTCACCACATGTATTGCTGTCTCCATATGTATTACTGTTGGATTGCTCATATACTGACTCAATTGTTGTGTAGCAAAGGAAATATCAGGCCTTGTGAATCCAAGGTAAAGCAACCTGCCAACCATTCTTCTGTATCTCTCTGGTTCAGTGTATAGTGGAGAACCTTCATCATCAAGTTTAACACCTGATGCAAAAGGACTAGTTACACTATGAGCTTCTGTCAATCCAGCATCCTTTATCAAATCCCTGATATACTTTGATTGAGAAATAAGCAAACCTTTTTCTGATCTTGCTAGTTCTATTCCCAAAAAATACTTGGCTTCTCCCATATCTTTGATAGTGAATGACTCATCCAAAGCTCTTTTAGTTTCTGCAATCAATTCCATTGATGTACCAGTTATAAGTACATCATCAACATATACGATTAATGCAAGGAAGTGGCCATCTGTTGTTCTTTTAGTAAATAGACAATAATCATGTATGGATTTCACATATCCCAATTGAATCAACTTGTTTGTGAAAGCTTTATTCCATTGCCTTCCAGCCTGCTTAAGTCCATATAAGGACTTTTCCAGTTTGCAAACCATGCCCTGACTATCATATCCTGCTGGTGCTTCCATGTATAATTCCTCCTCAATTGATCTATGCAAGTAAGCATTATTAATGTCTATCTGCTGGATTGGCCAATTGTTGGCCGTAGCCACTGCAAGAAAAACTCTCACTGTGGTTACTTTAGTAACAGGAGAGTAACTGTCATGATAATCCACTCCATATGTTTGGTTATAACCACGAGCCATAAGTCTGGCTTATACCTAGAAACAGTTCCATCAGGAGCATATTTCACTTTGAAAATCCATCTGGAAGTGATAGTTGTCTTTCCTGAAGGTAGATGCACTAGCTTCCAAGTTTTGTTCCTTTCGAAGGCTTCAATTTCTTCAGACATAGCTTTCTCCCATTTAGGATTCCCTTTGGCTTCATTATAATTCTTTGGCTCATATTCTTTATTTAATTCTGCCATATAAGCTGTATGCTCTTGACTGTACAAAAGGGAACTGCTTCCTTCATGAGAAATCTGATTAATCACGAAATCTCTCATCCATCCTGGTTTGGTATGCTGTCGATGAGGCCTGTTGGCAGCAATTGAAGGTAACAAGGGTGCAGGAGCATCAACTGTTGTCTCTACAGGCAAAGTTGAAGTTGAATCACCAATAAGGGATGTGTCTGTCAAATGATTATCTACAGTAAGGACTTCAACTTCTTCATCATCCGATGGAATTGACCTGAAAATGTTATTAAAATCCTCATTGCCATTATGAGAATTAGCAACTTCCTGCAAATTGTGTTGGTTAGTTGCATAAGGAAAAACATTTTCAAGAAATTTGACATCTCTTGAGGTACACAATTGCTGTGTAATTGTATTGTACATTTTCCACCCCTTTTGTCCAGCCGAATAACCCAGATATATACTCAGTTTCGATCTGTCGTCAAACTTACCCCTCTTAGGATTGACATTTAAAACATACACTGCACATCCAAAAATTCTCAAATCTGTGTAATTTGGTACCTTATTATATAGCACATCATACGGGGTCTTCCATTTCAACACTTTAGTGGGAGACACATTTAATAGCACTGTGGCATGAAGCATTGCTTCCCCCCAGAACCTGATAGGCAGTGAACCTTCCTTCAATAATGCCCTTGCAACATTTATCAAACTCTTGTGTCTGCGCTCCACAACTCCATTTTACTGCGGAGTGTAAACACAAGTTTTCTGATGCTCTATTCCATACTTCTGAAGAATTGATTGAGTGTTAGTTCCAATAAATTCTGTCCCATTATCCGTTCTTATACATTTCACCTCTATTTGAAATTGTGTTTTGACCAGGATTAAGAAATTTTCTAACAAGCTGGCTACTTGATCCTTATGTTTGAATAGAATAGTCTAAGTGACTCTGCTAAAATCATCAACTATTGTCAACATGTATCGATCTCCACTCAAAGAAGTCTTCTTATAAGGACCCCAACAATCTAAATGTAGCAAATCAAAAACTTTTATTGATTGGATAGAGCTATTACAAAAAGGTTGTCTGACTTGCTTAGCTCTTAAACAAACATCACACTGACTAAATTGCTGAGAGTTAGGAAACTGAAATACATGTGACAATTTATCTGAAGCCATATGGCCAAGTCTTCTATGCCACAAGAACACATCAGAACAATCTTCTTTTGCAGATAAAACTGTAAACTTATTGCTAAGCATGCTATTTGGACTGGACAAATTCATTATTACATCTTTATTGAAGGATTCAGCATTCAAGTAGTATAAACCATTCTTTATTCTGCCCACTGCGATGATTTCCTCACATTTCAGGTCCTGCAAAACGCAATATTCAGCCCAAAATTTCACTGTAATGTGTTGATCTTTCAACAATCTACCAACTGACATCAAATTTTGCTTAAAATTGGGAACATATAGAACATTATGCAATTACAAATTCTGCTGAAATAACACCTCTCCCCTGAAACTGACTAAATGTACTTCTCCTGTTGGTAGGAAAATCCTTTTTGTGTTTGCCAACTTGGTAACATTAGTCATTATGCCTAAATTTGAGGTCATATGTGTAGTAGCACCTGAATCTATTATCCATTCAGCATATATTTCAGTATTTCGAACAGAATTATTACCTGCACAAGCACCAGCAAAACCAGCAAAAGCAGAAAATTCCTGGTCTGATTGTTTTCCCTTGATGGCTCTCTGAACCTCCCTTTGCATTACCTCCAATTTTTGCAACATTTCCTGCATTGAATCTTTCCTGCATGCCTCACTATCATCAAAATCACAGTTAGATAAAGGAGTTTCGAGTTCAGAAGATGGTTCTTGTGTCATATTTGCTTGGTGTTTGGCTGGTCCGGTTATCCTCTTTCCTTTGAACCAATCTGGATATCCTTTAATCCCGAAACAATCTTGACGCTCATGTCCTTCTTTTCTGCAATAAGTACAAACCTTATCCGATTTGTTCTTAGCCTGATAACTGCTTTTTCCACTATTATAACCAGTGTTATATCCTTGTTTTCTACCACCAGCAGACATATTAACAAACTCCGCAATATTGTTATTTGTGCTTCCACTTCTTTGTTTCTCAATTCGTGAAAGAATTGAAAATGCCTTATTAACAGGAGGTAATGGTTCCATGATCAAGATTTGATCTCTAACATGATCAAACTCAGCATTTAATCCAGACAAAAATTGCATCAATTGTTCATCCTCAATCTGTGTTTGAGCAAGCTTCCTTGACTCTCCACAAGTGCAATTTTCAATAGGCTTCAATATTGCATATTCATCCCACATCATTTTCATCTTATTAAAAAAATCTACTAAAGACATACCTCCTTGAGTCGAACTGCAAATTTCCTTGCGAAGTTGAAAGATAAGAGGACCATTACTTTCTCCATACCTTTGCTCTATCTCCTTCCACAATCCTTGAGCAGATTTTGCATGAATGAAGACTGCAGCCAATTCTTTGGTGAGAGAATTCAAGATCCAGGAGAATACCAGATCATCTGTTTCTTTCCACTTCAAATGTGCATCTGAGGTTCGATCTGCTGGTTCATCGTTCTTCATGGTGAAATTTGTCTTGCGTTTTGCACTAATGGCAAGCAACAATGCTCTCTTCCACAGATTATAATTCTTTCCATCAAGAATTATATTAACGATCATCAAACCAGGATTGTCACTGCTCTGGTTGTTTGATGAATTACCAGATGTATTCATCGTTGATTCTGAATTAGGTATATTACGATTTGAATCGTGATTGAAAACTTGATCTGAGTTCCGATCGGGATTGCTCGATTCAGAATCACGATCAGAATTTCTTGATTCAAAATCGTTTGATTCTGATTCAACCTCTTCAAAACTTGAATTCACGATATCAGCGTACGATCTGTACTGTTGTTTCTTTCTTCTCATTCTCCGATCATCTCAATTTCCAGTCGCCGGAATTTGGAATCCACCACCCAGCTCTGATACCATATTAACCTAACTGAAATTGAAAAGAGATGAAGAGAAAGATATTTTTGTATATATGAATCAGAGAGGATTACAGTATTTATATACAAACAATTACAATTAATACGGAATAAGGAAGTTTACTTTCTATGTCTAAAGACTCTAATATCCTCTGTCTATATAACACCAATATAGACAACCTCTGTCTATATAACACCAATATAGACAATGATAGATGTATATATTCTAACAAACTTGATGAGAAACAAATCAAGAGGATAGAGCATTGTGCTGTTAGCAATGAACTAAAATTCGAGACACTTAATTACTGGCCGGCGTTGACTAAGATTCTGTTAAAGAAACGTTGGTCGGAGTTCATAAAGATTCAGAAGGAAACACATGAAGTGATGCTTCCATTGATAAGAGCAAGAAAGAAAGTGAGTGAACAAAATCAGGAAAGTGAAGAGTTTATGTTATCATATGTTGATACTTTGTTTAATCTGCAACTTCCAGACCAGAAAAGAAAGCTTACAGAGACAGAAATTGTGAGTTTGTGCAATGAATTGGCTCTGATACTAGTTCCACAGGATTGGAATGGATCATGGCGAATTTAGTGAAGTTGCCCCAAATTCAAGAGAAGCTATTTATGGAAATCAAAAGTGTTGTTGAAGAAGGAGAAGAAGAGGTTAAAGCAGACGAACTTCATAAGAAGGGCTAAGGCGACACCCGCCCGTCGCATTTTGTATTGCCACATTCAGTGTCAGAAGATGTTGTTTTGGGGAAATATTTAATACCCAAAAATTCAAATATAAACTTTATGATAGCAGAAATGGGATGGGATTCAAAAGTATGGGAAGATCCAAAGAGTTTCAAGCCAGAAAGATTTATGGGAAAAGATTTTGATATAACAGGAAGTAGAGAGATTAAAATGATGCCTTTTGGTTTTGGAAGGAGAATGTGTCCTGCATATGGTTTTGCAATGTTTCATCTGCAGTATTTTGTGGCCAATTTGATATGGAAATATGAGTGGAAAGCTGTTGATGATGATGAAGTTGATCTCTCTGAAAAACAAGAATTTACCGTCGTCATGAAGAATCCATTGCAAGCACACATTTCTCCCAGGCTTAAATAAAATTACTATGATTATTTTATTCCATTGAGTTATTGAGTTTGCAACTTTTAATCGTTTCTTTCAACTACGGAGTATATCACTTATAAAACACACATATATACGTGTGTAGTAATATGTTTCACTTTATCTCCATCGAGTTTGTTGCTGTTTAATTAAGGAGGAAAAACGAGACTTCTTTTCCTTCTTTCTCATTCACCGTTTTTATTCTTCTAGTTTTTTATTCTTTGTTCGTTAAATTTTTGTCTCGTTAGTTTTCATATATCTTGCTGTATATCTATTAATCTGTTTGATCTATATCAAATGGTAGATTTTATATGTAGAACACTAGATTTACGGGATTGCGAAAGAAAGGATTCGGATCCAAAAATTCCGAATGGTTTAAATGAAGAAGTCATGATTACAGTTGCTTCTCTACGAATTTGGAGAGACAAACAGTATATGTTCCATTTATTGTTTGTTTTAACGGTACTTTTAATGATTTTTTTTAATCTTTGTAGTTTATTTCTTACTTTCGTGGATCATGAATTATGCATAATCTATGCTTATGTAAAGTTTTATTCCTTACTGTTTTCATGCTATCATTGTACTCGTATTATCTAATGAAATTTGATCATTTTAATAAGAAAATTAATATGTTTCACTTTTTACAATCTCCAATGAGATTTTTTCTTTGCTTAATACATGACCCTCCTTCTTAACTTGTTTGAAAAAATCTATTCGATCTTTAAAACTTCTAACGTTTCTAGCAAAAAAAGTGAATCATAACATAGAATAAGCGGGTTAAATGTTTTTTTTTTTTTGAAAAATAATAATATCAAAACTAATAAAAACATGTAGGGTTAATATACATATATGTCATTATATTCATTTGTTTTAACACATACGCCCATATATCAAAGGGATAAGGTACTAAAATAGGCCTAAGGTTTTAGGGAAGTCTTAATTTAGGCTCAACGTTCAAAATAGCACCAATATAGGTTTAACGTTTACAATATAATATCAATTTAGGCTTAACGTTTACAATATAGCATCAATTTAGGCCCCACGTACAAAATAGCACCAACATAGGTTTAACATTTACAAAATAATACGAATTTAACCTTAACGTTTATAAAAATACATACAATTTAAGCTAAACGTCATAATTAAATTAATCATATTATATTCTTTCCCTATTAACTTTATATGTTATCTTTTTATTTAGTTCTATATTCCTATTTATTATAATACAATTAATTAGTATTTTTGCTCATTAACATCTTATATTTGTTTTTCATCAACCATTCCATAACTACTAAATTTCATTACTCATATAATATATGCAAACTAAAAATAATTAAATATCCACAATATTTCGAAGACTAGGCAGGCATAATATTAACCAATTGTATTAAAAGTTTTAGCACCATTGGTCTTATTATTAATTTCTTTTTATACTTTTTCTCGGGTAAATTACATACGTGGTGTATAACTTTTACCTATTTTCACACTTTGGTGTACAACTTTTAATTTTGCACACTAAAATGTACAACCTTTTGGTGACCTTCCACTAAAGTGTACAACAGGTAATTGTAACCGGTCAACCCGAAGTCAACGCGCCACCTCAGCAATTTAACTTTTCTAAAAATAAAAAATTAACCCAATAAATATAACATTACTTTTATACCCTTTATAAAATCATCTTCTTCAACCTCCACCCTTATTTTCTTTCTACTACATTTTCAAAAATTATTTCTCTCTCTTCAACCTTCATACTTGTTTTCTTTGTACTCCATTTTCAAAAAATATTTCTCTCTCTAACTCTCATCTCTCTCATTCTCTCTCTAACTCTCATCTCTCTCTTATTCTCTCTCTAACTCTTCCATCTCTCTCTTAATTCTCCCTTTCTCTCTAGAATATCTTATAAGCTTGTTAGGAAATTAAACAGACATCTATCTCTAATTCTCCTTTTCTCTCTCATACTTGTTTTCTTTGTACTCCATGTTTTCTTCTCTTCTTCTTCATTTCATCTCCCTCTTTCTTTCTTTTAGCTATATTGGGTTCAGGTTATAGATCAGTTGTCAACACAAGTTCAATTCTCACTAAATACATCCGCCTTAACTGCGACTAAACACGGGGTAAAAAGGGTAAAGTCTGGAATGGAATATGAAGTTATAAAGATGAAGAGGAGCTTGGATCGGAGAGATCATGTCAGCAGCAATTAAGAAATATCAGCCTATTAATTTAATTCAAGGTTGAGAATATATAATCAAAATTTGCGCTGAGAGGAACCTCGGATCCTCTTCCATCTCATCCAGCAAAAAATCTACCAAGAATCAACTGTTTTGGTGCAGCTTTTCTTTGTATCAGTAAGTTGGTCTTAATTAATTAATTATATGTATATAAATGCATGACATGTCGTCTATATCTGAGGTACTGAAGATTTTTTTAGGAATACTTTTTGGGTCTATGGGAAAAAAAGGATTGGGTATAAGTGGTATAGAAAAGAGGGAGATCTATTAATTATTGTAATGGGGTTAATATACATATTTGCCCTTGTGTTTTTTCGGAAAAACAGATATGCCCTTATATCAAATAAACCCACTAAAATATCCTCATATATTTTAAATAACAGCAAAAATGCCCTTATCTAACAGAATGGTGAAGTGGCACTAACAGTGCAACACCTCAGCTTCCATGTCATCTCCACTCATTGCCAGCTCAACTAAACAATGCCACGTCATATCTTTTAGCGACGAAATTTTATGACAAAATTTCACACGACGAAATTTTACATGCTGACATTTTCAAATTTATCGCCAAAAAAGACCTACCGACAAATTTACTGACGAAAATTCTCCCTTATTAAAATTTTAGATTTACTTTCTTATTAAGGTTTAGATGAAAAAAAAGAACAAACCCCACACGTGAAGTCTTACCGAGAGAAGTGTTGTCAAATAAATATTACACACTATTATTCTTTAACAAATTAGTAATCGTTACAAATATTATACACAACTGTTTGACTACACACAAGTATTATTCAAGTCCAAAATCAAATCCAACCAACTTCAATCCCTATTTACCTTGCAACAAATCTAACCAACTTCAAATCTCTATCTGCCCTGTACAGCAACAATGCAACTCTCATCAACTATTTTTGCATCTAAACCTTACTTCTAATTGCATGCAACCAACGAGTAACTCCTCCAAATCAGATATATGAATAGCACGTCCTCTCTTTTCAGCAACGAAACCCAAATAGAGGCACCTGAATAAGATGAGGATTAAGCGACAAAAGAGGACTCAAGAAGTTTATGGGTAGTGCAATATCCTGCATAGAAAATAATTATATTAGAACAAAATGTACAAAATAAAACTTGAAGTGTTTCTTTATATGCTTTATACTAAACAAGACTTCTTAAAAAAAAATTGTTATTAAAAAAAACTCAGCCAAATTTTACTAGAATGCGAAGATATATTATAAGTTTTGATTGCACAAAAGGAAATTTGACAATTATATTTAGTCCACAACCACCATTGAAATAACTCCAGAACAAGAGCGGATAATATCAATGCATTTCTCTCTGCACAATAACAGCTTGATGCAGAGCTAAAACACTAGTAAAATTCAAAGCTGGCCACAGAGAATAATAACTTATGAGTCTAGGCTTTATTGATACAAGGTCCAGCGATACAGAGTAGAGACAAGACAAGCCATATCATGTTTAGAGCAAAATATGGGAAGTAGAGTAACAGGGACAGACAAACCTATCATAGAATTCTTTTACTGTAAGAATACAGGACCCCAAATCTAACAAACCATCGAAACTCACGGATGTAGATTTTTGTCTCAACACTAATCATGACGAGCATAAAGCACCAAGCAAGGGCCTCAATGATCAAGGAAACTATCTGCCACCAAATCAGGAATAGCTTCAATTAGCAGGTAAAGTGAATGGCAAAGACTCATGTATACTTGAGTTTGAATCACAAGAAGAATCCAAACTGTTGCAGCACAATTGCCTGCTCAAAAGTCAACAGAAAAGGAATTGGACTTTGTAAAATGAGTCCTTACGAAAACGCCATATGCAAAGAGAAAAATTTGAACTTGGTTTCTGCGCTCATGCTTAATCTCAATTTCTATGTTGAGCCAAGACATAATAAATTTGGTTCAAACATTTATAAGTAATGTCTAGAAAACAGATGAACCATTGATAGTGTTGTTAACATAGATGATGATACTGGAAGACAAAAGAGGTCCAAACTGCAAGCCAACAAATATTAAATTGAAAAAAAACAACGAACCTCATATGGAGCAAGACCTTTCTGTCCATCTATATTCAGAATAGAAATTCCCATGAGCTAAAACACTAGTAAAATTTGATTTTTGTAGCTAGTAACCTAACAGAGTAGAGCCAAAATGTACTACGTTGAGATTTTACTGCTCAGTAAAAAAAAGCAAATATAAATACAATAAACTAAGAGTATGCAATGCCATCAAAATAAGTGAGATGAATACTTTGAACCACAAAAAAAGAATTTCTGATTACTTAAGATATTAAATGTGTATCAAATGTAACAGAACAATAATACATTTTGGATATCACAAGTTGTAGACGTATACAGCAAAAAGCTCCAATTAACAGTATGATAAAAGAATTTAAAAGGGAAGTAAGATGAATAAGAGTGGGCTTGACTTATAAATTTAGCATATGACATTGATTCAATTACTTTCTTAATGACATCAACTGGTAAATAATGCCTTGATGTATCTGTGAAAATATGTTGTGAAGTAAATAACAATCTAGGATAAATATATCAGGGAAACAAATTTGCATTTTTACTTGTTTTCTCTCTGAAAGAACTCGCTTACCAAGCATAAGCTCACGATACGCAAATCTTGGTTTGTCCTGAATATACCAAGGTGCCTTGTAGATTTGCCTTGGTTAGTAATTACGGAAACGTGCCCGGAAACGTTTCGTATCAGTTTCCGAGAGTTTCCGTTACCCCAAGCCGAAGCTGCATATAACCCCCAAACACCGAAACACAGTAAGGGCAAAAATTCACATTATGAAAACATAAACCGAAATGCTAATTCCTCCTTCATCGTTCCGCACTGAAGAATCAGCTTCCTCCTTCATCGTTTAGTAGTAGAGAATCAAACTTCTCTTCCCCTTCTTCCTTCGTCTTTTGGCAGAATCGACCTCCTCCGATTTTTAGAGAGAAAACGTAAGTAAAGAAGATTTTAGGGTTTGGCTAAATTTAGGGTCAAATGTGTAATAGGCCATTCATTTCCACATAATTCCTATTTTAATTATCTAATTATGAAAATAGGGACGTGGCATCATACGTGGCACGCCGTTTGTGCCAAATCACACGTCTGTTAGATTAGGGTATATTTGTAGGTTTGTGGAAAATATAGGGAGATTTTAGTGAGTTTATTTGATACAAGGGCATATCTGTTTTTCCGGAAAAACACAAGGGCAAATATGTGTATTAACCCTATTGTAATGTGGGTGTTTTTTTCCTTTCTATTAATGTGGTTATTTGGGTTTTTTTTTTAAATAAAATCTGTATCTTGATGCTACTGGTATTCATTATGGATAGATTCATAATCGAGGCAAAATAAGATTTCATATGCAGGACTTGGATTTTTGTATTCTGGCTGAAGAATATAGATTCTCTATATAGACATGTAGCTATAGGGAGAGAGAGAGAGTTGTCAATTGTATAGTGCTTTTGGGAGATCCTTTTATCACCGTAAGAAAAGAGAATTAAGAGAGAGATGGAAGAGTTAGAGAGAGAGTTAGAGAGAGAAATAATTTTTGAAAATGGAGTACAAAGAAAACAAATACGAAGGTTGAAGAGAGAGAAATAATTTTTGAAAATGGAGTAGAAAGAAAATAAGGGTGGAGGTTGAAGAAGATGATTTTATAAAGGGTATAAAAGTAATGTTATATTTATTTGGTTAATTTTTTATTTTTAGAAAAGTTAAATTGCTGAGGTGGCGCGTTGACTTCGGGTTGACCGGTCACAATTACCTGCTGTAGACTTTAGTAGGAGGTCACCAAAAAATTGTACATTTTAATGTGTAAAATTGAAGGTTGTACACCAAAGTGTGAAAATATGTAAAGATTGTACACCGCGTATGTAATTTACCCACTTTTTCTCTAAAAAATCCCAACAACTACTGCATGCCTTATCACCTTTGAGTTCCTCACTATATGTTTTTTTGGTAACTTCGGCCAATTATTAATAGACATGTTTCATAACATAAGAGACAAAGAGGAGAAAAGCGGTTCAATCACCGATCACGTGAGTGTTTCCTAATTCTTCTGTTCGTCAAGTAAAATGTCTTAATGCTTCTTTCATTTTAATTGTTTCTCTGGTGAGAAAATGCTCAACGAAAATTTTCTCATCGGAGCATTTTCCTCCATTAGGGAATTTGTTAGAAAACCTCAACCAAGTAGAAATGCGTATAGATGATCTTCCTGAAGAAGAGGAAGATGCTGAAAAATCTTTATCCCACTATATTTTTTTAGCAGAGCTAGAATAGAGAGAGAAATAGATAAGACAGAGATGGCTGGGTAAATCAAATGGTAAGAGTTCTTGGCTCTTCACCTGTAAAGACGATGGCTGGGTAAATTACACCTATTAAGCAAGTTTGGAAACCATCAAATTAATTTCACAGGTTCAAGCTCAACAGTTCTGATTAAAGGGAACCTTAAATATTGGCCTTAATTAGAGGAAACTCTAAATTAATTTGATGGTTTTCATAAATTTCTTATCCTTTGGAGAATTTTTTTAGAAGAGATAGAAAGAGACTAAAGAGAGAATAAATATACATAGAGAGAGGGGGAAGATGTGAAAAGAAAGAAAGAAAATAAGGGTAAAATAAGAACGAAAAACAATCAAAGGTAAAAAATGTGAGTCAATGGTAATAATGGTTACCGGTGTTAAAAAGTGTAAAGTTGAGTGGCGATTGTAAGAAATAGATTAGGGTTACAGAAAAAAACTGATTGGAAATTGAGAACAGAAATCGAATTGTGCCGTGACGGAGACCACTGCCTTGAAAGCGATTTCGGCAGACCGATGTGCAATTTCGAATTCCGGTCGCTCCGCAAGGTTAACACAGAGACCTTCGAACTTGTGCACTCAAAGTCGAAGATGATGGAACAACAAGAGTGTTTTTTAATTGCCCAGAAAGTTTGATTGAAAAGATTAAAAGAAAACCGTGTCTTCAAAGCTGGAAACTTGTTGTATTTATAGGCTTCAGAAATAAGAACGTTAGAACGTAATAACGTTAGAACGTGGAGTAAGACCATGAGAAAAATAAGGTTCCGATTTTTGACTAAATAAAGTGTTGAAGAAAAATTCAAAGGAGTTGAAACGGATAAAAATAAAAATAAAATTCAGGCCCAGTCCAGTCGGGACGGGCGGGCGTCGTGCGAACGAACGAGCGCGCGTGTATGGTATATTTGCTAAAACCCACTTAACACAATTTGAAGGCTTATAAAGCCCAACTCTATATATACCCACTCAAACATTAGTAAGTTTCCCATGTGGGACATGAAAGAGCTCTTAAGAACAAAGTCCATAAAGACAAATATACCCCCACCATTCAAAGTCATTTTCTTCAACAACAAAGCCATTTTTCTAACAATCCCCCACAAATGGCTTTAAAAAAACATTTTAAAATACTACAAAGAAGATAATTTTCTGGGCAAATAAAAGAAATAGGATAAGGTTATGAAAACTTAAGTATCAATGTCTTTCGATTGAATTGATACGTAGTGAGATGAGGCAACAGAGTGACATTTTAGAAGTGAATTGCTCTTGGATTTCTAAAACCTCATCTGAGACCCCCACAACACGTAAATAACCTTAAAAAAACTTTTGATGTTCCGCGATAAAACATTACAACGCTTTTGAAGGCCATGCGTACTTGGGTCTCATGAGTGCTCTAGAAAGACTGCCTAAGTCTTTCATAGAAGGCGGCCCACCTCCACACTCAAATAGGTGATCTCAAAATGAGATCATTAAGAGTTTCTCGTAACTCAACCTTCAAAACACATCCATGAAGTCCATGACCCCCCACTTAATCGGGCTATGGATTACACACGCACTATTATTTGCCATAGGAATGGGAGAAATATAATGCATAGCAAGGACAATATGGCTTTGTTTGACCACGAATGGTGTCCACCATATTTCCTTTACTCAACGGGCTTTAGTCCCATTCCCCTCGACGACTCAAGTACAACTCTTCTAAGTAACCCTTTGGTAAAAGGATCTGTTAGATTCTTTTCCGACCTCACATAGTCGAAGACAATTACCCCATTCTTCAAGAGTTGTTTCAAAATTCCATGTCTAATGCGAATAGGTCTTCTCTTTCCATTGTAGACACTATTCTTTGCAGTACCGATAGCTGCTTGTGAATCACAATGCATTAAAATGGGTGCAGAAGAATTCCCCCACAACGGAACATCTGCTACTAGAGCCCTCAACGATTCTGCTTCTTGACTAGCCAGTTCAAGAGCTATAAATTTAGATTCCATGGTTGATCGAGCAATACAGGTTTGCTTGGATGATTTCCAAGACACTGCACCACCACCTAGAACAAAAACATAGCCACTGGTGGAACTCACCTTATCATTGTTAGATACCCAATTTGCATCAGTATATCCTTCTAAAACAGCAGGAAATTTAGTAAAGTGCAAACAATAATTCATGGTACCTCTTAAGTATTTCAATAAGCGATAAAGTGCACTCTAGTGTTCATTATTTGGATAGTGAGTATATCTACTCAATCTACTAACAACATAGGCTATGTCAGGTCTAGTATGGTTCATTAGGAACATTACACTGCCTATGATCTTAGCATATTCCTCTTGGGAGACACTATTTCCTCCCTTATTACTTGTTAGATTTACACTAGGATCATAAGGAGTTCTAGCTGGAACTACATCAAAACTGTTAAACTTTTTCAACAATTTTTCAACATAATGTGACTGTCCCAATGAGAACCCATTTTCTGTCTTAGTAATTTTGATACCAAGAATTACATCCGCTTCTCCCATGTCTTTCATGTCAAAGTGAGAAGATAGAAAAGATTTTGTGTCATTAACCATATCTAAGTTTGTCCCTAAGATAACCATGTCATCTACATATAGGCATATAATCACATAATTCGATTCACAAGACTACATATATCTGATCCATTAACCACATACCCACTGGAAAGTAAAACATTGTTAAATTTTTCATATCATTGCTTGGGTGCTTGTTTCAACCCATAGAGTGACTTTCTCAATTTGCACACTTTGTCCTCGTGTCCAGGTATGACATGTCCTTCTGGTTGGTGTACATAGATCTTCTCTTCTAAATCCCCATTTAGAAATGTCGTCTTTACATCCATTTGATGTATCACAAGGTTATGAATTGCTGCAATTGCAATCAGAACTCTAATAGTAGAGATTTTAGTAACAGGAGAATAAGTATCAAAATAGTCAATTCCTTTCTTTTGACTATAACCCACTACAACTAATCCACCCTTAAATTTTTCAATGGATCCGTTAGGCCTCAATTTTCATTTAAATATCCATTTACACCTTATAGGTCTAGATCCTTTTGGCGGATCAACTAGTTCCCATGTATGGTTGGTCATAATGGAATATATTTCACTCTTAATAGCTTCTTTCCAAAAATCAGCATCTATAGAAGTAACATCTTCTTTATATGTTTTTGGGTCTTCTTCTATTAGATAGGCACACATAATCTCATCAGTAATGGTATCTGGATTTTCTAATAGAAAGGCTGAAATGAAATCTGGTCCAAAGCTATTTTCTATTCTTCTTCTTTTGCTTCTCCTAGGTTCAAAAGCATCATCATTTTCACTCTCATCTTGAGGTAGAGATGAAGCAGACACAATTGGAGTAGGAATAGGTAATGAAGTAGAAGCACTAGTTGCATCACACTGTTTGTGTTTCTTTAGGGGAAACCATAAAACAATTTGGTTTCGAACAAAACTCATAAGAGGCTTGTGTTTAGAAGAACACAAGTGGGAGCTCAGTCATTTTCTTAGTACTATATGTTGATGATATACTACTTATGGGAAACGATGTTGCAATGTTGCAAACAGTAAAAGTTTGGTTATCGAGTAATTTCTCCATGAAAGACTTGGGAGAAGCAGCCTACATCTTAGGGATTAAGATCTATCGGGATAGATCAAAGAGACTGCTCGGACTATCCCAGTCTACATATATTGACAAAGTCCTAAAGCGTTTCGACATGCATGAATCGAAAAGAGGTAACTTACCAGTGGTCCATGGTGTCAAGTTATCTAATGGTCAATGTCCTAAAACGGACAGTGACAAGAATCGCATGGCTGTAATTCCTTACTCCAGCGCGGTTGGTTCGATCATGTATGCTATGCTTTGCACTAGACCTGATGTGGCGTTCGCATTGAGTATGACGAGCCGATATCAAGGGAATCCAGGATTCGATCACTGGATTGCTGTCAAGAACATTCTTAAGTATCTTAGAAGAACTAAAGACATGTTCCTCATATATGGACAAGGAGAAATGAAAATTGAAGGATATTCAGATGCTAGTCATCTGACTGATGAAAATGATTATAGATCCCAATCAGGATACCAGTTCATCCTGAATGGAGGTTCAGTTACTTGGAAGAGTTCCAAGCAAGGAAGCGTTGCTTTCTCGTCAACTGAATCAGAGTACATCGCAGCTGCAGAAGCGGCAAAGGAGGCTGTTTGGATTAGGAAGTTCATAACAGAACTAGGAGTGGTGCATGACATTGTGAATCCCATTACTCTGTGCTGTGATAACAATGGAGCCATTGCACAAGCAAAAGAACCACGGTCTCATAATGCATCCAAACATTATCTCAAGCGATATCATCTCATTAGGGAGATCATAGCCAGAGGAGATGTGAGAATAGAAAAGGTGCCCACTCAGGACAACGTTGCAGATCCTTTGACCAAGCCATTACCACAAAGAGCTCACGATAGACATCTTAGTTCTTCTAGTATTAGTTTCAGGAACAATTGGCTTTAGTCCAAGTGGGAGAATGTTGGAGTTTAGTGTCCTAAAGACAATTGTTTTGGGATATTAATATTAATGAATAAATTGTTTATTTGATCATTTGTTTAATCAGATATATAGCATTAAAATGTAACTATATATAACGGCAATAATCTTTCATAAAGAAAGTAACCATAAGTTTATTTAAGTAGTTATAAAGTGTTCATACAAGCATGAAGTGAGACTGTACTTTATAATAGACCAATAAACTTAAAGTAAACCCAAGTCAAGTAATATGTTATAAGGGTTGACATATTACTGTTGAGACTTGCACGTAACAGTGTTTTCTATCGAGACAGAAAGCTGATCTCACAAGCTTTAGATATTCGGATATCTAGACAGTTACATGGATCCGGTGAAGGAGTTCATTAGGATTGGGACCCGACTTGAGATAACAGAATGGATTGATTTATCTAATATGTCAACTGTTCATCTCATTGGTGTTAGTAGGTATAACTAATCCTCAGACTCAAACATTCGTTAATTAGTAATTCTGGATTATGGAGTCTGGTACTTTGATTCTGTGTGAGCACGATCCAATAGGTGAGAGCCTAGGGTGTGTGAGAGCAGGGTTAGGTATCACGCAAAGTGATTGCAGAGTGGTTAATGTCAGATTGAGCATTCGTCACTCTCGATAAGTGGGAGATATATCCAAATGGCCGCTTGTGGTGAATTGACTGAAATCCTTCCAAGGTGATATAGTTAAGAGTAGAAATGAACATTTCACTTAACTTATCTTTTCAGAGTAAATTGAACCTGTACAAGTAAAACCAGACTCTTCGTTATATATAACCTTGACACATTCCATGGTTATAAGGAATTGACCGACAGGATATAGTTGATGAAGGATCGTATTATACTGTACCTAATATAGAAAGGTTAACGTCAGTTATCAACCTGACTTCTTAATTGCTCTAGGGGAATATCATAGGTTTTGCTAGTAACAGCTCGCGACGGTATTCCATTATATACATGTTGGAATTAATCGTGATGAATAATTTCAAAGGATATATACGGCTAGTGGCAATAAAGAACATAATGGGTCGCATATGAGACTTGGAATCGAAGGACGGAAATGTAATTAGTAAAGACACACTATATGGGCCGAAATTTATATATATATTAGGAAATAAATTAATTTGATTAATAATTATAATTTGATTATAATTATGGATTAAATTAAAAAGATTATCTAATAATATTAATTAGAAGTTTTTATGTGATTGAAACTCTAATTAATTATCCCTAACATTAATTGATTATTAATTTGATTAATAATAATTATCTAAATATAATTAGTTATTGTTTAGATAAAATTAAAGTGTTTATTTAATTATCTAATTAGGAATCCTATTTAGAATAAGATTTCAATTAATTAAATTCCTAACACAACTGGGATTAGGGTTTTGAGGACTCTATAAATAGACCCCCTAACCCCAGATTTCGGCCAACCCTATTCAGGAGAGCAAGGAATCGTTTCGTCGTCGTCTCGGCTAATTACTTTAATTTCTTACTCTCTTTTTGATCTCGTATTGATTTCTGTTAGAGGCAATCATTGCGATTGCTATTTATTGAAGGTTGATTACTGATTATCTTTTGTTTTGTGTTGAATCAAATGTTCGTGGTTCACGAGTTGATAATAACAAGTTGTGGGCACTTCGTTTGCAACGGTAGATAGTTCATCAGTAAAGGTATTACTTTCCATCCCTCTTGTTAGACGAGGTGCCGCGGCTTCGCCCGGGCGAACCGGGGGGTGGACACCTCATGGCGACGTAAGCGGTGATTGGCGCCGAAAGCAACCAATCGTGGAATCAAGCTGCTCGGCAGGACCGGAGCTCGGAGTATGGAAGAGTCTCCACCCACGAATGGGAAAATGAACACCGATCCCTTGCGGGAGACCGGTGAGGGTTCGGGAAACTTAGGTACGAGCCGAGAAGGCTAGCTCCTTTCCGGAGAAAGGCTACTAGGCACCCCGACATCGCCCGGTTATGAACCACCGGCCTCCTACTCAGCGTGTTAGGCGATAACGGACTAATCGCATATTTCATTAAGTTTAAAATTCATTTGAAACCTTTTCTTTCTCGCTTTGAAAACCGTTTTGAGCATGTCATTAAAAGCCATTTTAGTAAAGAATCACCCATTTTGAATAAATTCAAAATACATAGGAGAGAGAGGGGGAGAAGAGAGAATTGATTTGTTTACAATGTGATTTATGCTTCGTATTACATACTAACTCTAAACTAAGCTCACTTCCCAAAAACGAGTTTATTTACATGGTTCGTACCTTAATCGCCGTTGGAACGATTTAGGTACGTTTCAAAACCCCGTTTAATGACGTTCACTCGAATCGCCGTTGGAACGACTCGAGCGTTCGAAAATGTTGGGATAAAAGTTTTAACAAGAAAACGTGATTAAGCATACAAGTCAATTTATTTTGTTCAAAAACCATTTAGTTAGGAAAACAATTCAAAAACTCTATTATTTACAATTAAAAGCAATTTTAATTACAAGGTTCGCTTAATCCGTCGTTGGAACGAATTAAGGTTTTAAAACGCGATGTTTTAAGAAATGGTTTAGAAATGTCAAGAAAACGTTATTTACACTTTAGGAATATCTAGAAAACTTTAAATTTAAATAAGCAAATTAACTCTCTTTTTGTGATTTTGCTTTTCCCTTTTCACTCAATTAACCTTTAACATTATCATAATTACAACAATAAACCAACTAACCAAAATTCCTCAATTGAAAACCAATTTAAAACCATGTCCCCAAATGCCCAAAAGGATAAGGAAGAATATGTACATATATACATATATATATTTTTAGATAAAAATAATGATATACATATAACTTTGAAAACCAAGCAAAAATACCCTATAGTATAGCTAAGTATATGTATAATAATGAAAATAACACTAAGTATGATATATTATAATCAAAACATGTAAAAATGATGAGGTAAGTTCACAAATAAGAAAATAACATTTGATTCAAAAACAATATTTACATCATGACCCAAAAACCAATTAATCATCCCAAAAAGTGACAAAAACTATACATATATATTTATATAATTTACAAAACCAAATCAATATAAATTAATTTTCTAACATAACATAAATAGACATATAATATGTAGATAATAATTATATAAACCAAAAATATATTTATCAAGTATTTTACATAATTAAATAGAGATATACTTAAAAAGAAACGTCAAAAAGATAAGAAAAAGACTCAAAAAATGGGTATTTAAGGTTCCAGCAGCTTTACCGACGGAAAATCCGTCGGTAAACAGCTATTAGTGACAGAAAATGTAGAATTACAGAAACAGTCTACAACTTTCCAGATTTATTCAAAAGCTTTAGATTAGATCTATTCTATCGTTTTGGACTTCCGAACTACCAAAAATGGATCATAGTCTATAACGGAAGTTCCTAAAACGACGTTTTTATTTTAAACGTTATTTTGAAATATTTTTAAAATATTTTTAAAATTTATAATTACAACGTTTTTAATACCCGAACTACCTTTGAATCGGATCACGGTTCGTATTGGGATTTTAAAACGAGGTTTTTATTTTAAAACAAAACCGAACGTTTATCTAATACGAGACGAAAATTAAATAAATACGAAAAATTAAATAAAACGTGATAAATAAATAAATAACTAAATAAATAAAATTATAACATAAAAATAAATAAATAAAAGAAATAAATTAAATAAAATAAAACGAGTCTAGTCCTCGGATAATACCTCAAGATCGGTATCTGACAGTCGAAGTCGGTTGATTCCACGAATCGTGCTTTTCCGGTGTTTTTTTATATTTTTGGTAAAATTTTAACTTTTAGGAAATTCGGAATTTTTAGGAAAAAAAATGTTTTTTTCCCAAAAAAATAACTTTCTCTCTCTAAAAAATGTCTTAGAGTGAGAAAGTCTCCAAAAAATCCCCCCTCTTATTGCATGGGGATCCGTGCCTTAAATAGGCACGGGTCCCGGAAAAATATGGGCGACGCCCAAATAAAATTGGGCGTCGCCCAAAGCCGGTTGGGCGAACGCCCAACTTTCGTTGGGCGGACGCCCAACATTAGTTGGGCAAACGGCCAACATGGTTGGGCGTACGCCCAACATGGTTGGGCGTACGCCCAACCAGCGTTGGGCGCGCGCGCCCAACTGATGTTGGGCGTTCGCCCAACGAGCGTTGGGCGTCCGCCCAACGTCGCTGGGCGCTCACCCAGCGGCTACCGGGCACGCTCGCCCAACGGCCGTCGAGCGCGCGCTCCGCGCTGCCGGGCGTGCACGTCCAGCGGACGTCGAGCGTGCGCCCCGCGCTGCCGGGCGTGCGTCCAACTGTCGTCGGACACGCGTCGGCTGCCGCTAGGCGCTCGCGCCACGTCGCTGAGCACTCGCGAGCCGTCCACTTGACGACCGCGACTCCCATCAACTTTTCCTTTCTTTTTTTTATTATATGTTTTTTCTTCTCTTTTTTAATATTTCCGGAACCAACCGCTTCGACCGTCTTGTTACAGGTTTTCGTCACAGGTCCTCCGACTCGGTGTCTATAGTTGCCCCTACTTTTCTATTTTGACAGTGATGTGTGTGTTTTGAAAACGTTTTTTGCTAACACGGCACATGCAATGGAAATATATTAAAGTAAAAGACACATATAGAGTAGGAGGAAGAATACCTGATCTCCACGCCGCATGCTCCGGCTTCGTCTTCGATCTTCGCCTCGGTTGTCCCGCCCTTGCCTCTGAATCGACTGCAGATGAACGCTCCTTCCGGCGACCCTAGTCTCTAAATCGACCGCAGGTATATAGCTCTATCTAGCGACCCTAGCCTAAATCGACCGCAGGTAAAGTTGCTCTTTCTAGCTACCCTAGTCTCCAAATCAACCGCATGTAAAATTGCTCTTTCCAGCTACCCTAGTTTCTAAATCAACCGCAGGTAAAATTGCTCTTTCCAGCTACCCTAGTCTCTAAATCAACCGCAGGTAAAATTGCTCTTTCCAGCTACCCTAGTTTCTAAATCAACCGCAGGTAAAATTGCTCTTTCCAGCTACCCTAGTTTCTAAATCAACCGCAGGTAAAATTGCTCTTTCCAGCTACCCTAGTCTTTATCTCGACCGCAGGTAAAGTTGCTTTTTCTAGCGACCCTAGTCTTTATATCGACCGCAGGTAAAGTTGCTTTTTCTAGCGACCCTAGTCTTTATCTGGACCGCAGGTAAAGTTGCTTTTTATAGCGACCCTAGTCTTCATCTCGACCGCAGGTACTTTTTCGTTTTGCATATCTCAAAATCCATCGTTCTACCCTAATCTCTACATCGATCGCAGGCGTTTTCTTGTATTGTAGATCTCCAAATTGAAAATTCGACCCTAATCTATACATCGATCGCAGGCGTCCTTTCGTTTGTATATCTCCAAATCAACTGTTCGACCCTAATCTATACATCGATTGCGGGCGTCCTCTCATTTTGCATATCTCTAAATCAACCGTTCAACCCTAATCTATACATCGATCGCGGGCGTCCTCTCGTTTTGCATATCTCAAAATCCATCGTTCTACCCTAATCTCTACATCGATCGCAGGCGTTTTCTTGTATTGTAGATCTCCAAATCGAACATTCGACCCTAATCTATACATCGATCGCAGGCGTCCTTTTATTTGCACATCTCCAAATCAACCGTTCGACCCTAATCTCTACATCGATTGCAGGCGTCCTTTGTTGATGATAGCTGGGCTTTATCACTCGTCCGAGAGTTTTTGACCGCAGTCGCTTTAATATTTGGGCTTTATCACTCGTCCGAGAGTTTTTTTTACCGCAGTCGCTTTGATATTTGGGCTTTATCACTCGTCCGAGAGTTTGTGACCGCAGTCGCTTCTTTTTACCAGGATTGTCTGCGTTTGACCGGAGTCGATGATGCCGTAGAGCGAAGTCCGTAGCAGGGCCTGTGCCTATTGATGATGTTGTAGACCGCAGTCCGTAGCGGGGCCTGTGCCCATTGATAATGCCGTAGACCGCAGTCCGTAGCGGGGCCTGTGCCCATTGATGATGCCGTAGACCGCATCCCATAGCGGGGCCTGTGCCCATTGATCGAATTTTAATTTACCTATCGGAGCCTGCCTAAACTCGCACGGATTTCTTGGAGCTATCCGAGTATTTCTGCATGCGGCTTGACTTGAGTCACGCCCATCACCTGGTGAATATTTTTATGGTATGACCTAGTGTAGTGATATGTATGCACATGATTATGAATGAATATGTTTCTCTCTTTTTCTCTTTTTTTTTTTATACATTGATTCCCTCCTATTTTCTTTACAGCGAGACCTCCATTCTATTGACCGAAGATTACATGAGAACGTGGCGGTTGGGCAAGGGGAGTGGCTACTGGATGCTGACGCTCAGATCGGACGTCGTTGTCGGGATAGGGAGGATGAGCGCTCCAACTGGGAGGAGCGAGGCCGAGCAGCCGAGGAGAGGAGCCGTATGGATATAGAAGCCCAGCGAGCTGCTGAGGGGAGTTTGCGGATTGCGGTGGAGAGTCATCGGGTTGCCGATGAGGCCTTAGCCGAGGAGTGGGCACCTTACTTCAGAGGCTTTGATTCGCTTGAGGGCTTTTGGAACTTTGGGGTTCCCCCTCCTTGATAGTCCCGTCATTGTTTTGGTTTACGACTTTATTAGTACTACTGTGATGTATAGTGGGTATATGTGAAAAAGATGTTTGTGTAGGCTTTTTATTTGGTGGTGGGGAAAAGAAATGTATAACTCATGACTTGTAATACCATACATTCAGTCGATCATAATCATTTCAAACATTCTCTTCGAATATATTCATGCCTTTATTTATTTACAAGCAACAGAAATACTTAGCCACTTACACATTATTTCCATAATTGCTCAAGATATAACTACTGTTACCAGGACTCGCCTTTTTTCGGTTTTCAGGTCCCAGCAATTTTTCAACTCTCCTTTTATTATCCCGAAATTTTCAAATGAGCGCCCTCTTGGATTTTCACTCATTGGGATGTCCCTTATTGTTGCATAGGTCACCCTTTGCGGGTTTTCGACCTATCGGGAATTTTTATTTCTTTCTCTTTTTTTTTACGAAAAGTATTTCTTAAGCCTATCCAGATTGGTAGGTTTAGAGAACTCAATGCCATCCATTGTGGTTAGTTTCACCGCCCCTTTGCTTAGGATCTTCTTCATGAGAAACGGTCCTTCCCAGTTTGGCCTAAACTTGCCCCTAGGGTCGGTGCGCGTCATTCGGATCTGTTTCAGCACCATGTCTCCTCCTTTGATAGGACTAACCTTAACCCTTTCGTTGAAAGCCCGGGCCATCCTCCTTTGATATAGCTGTATGTGGTAAAGGGCCTCCATCCTCTTCTCGTCTACCAATGCCATCTGTTCATAACGCTTCTTCACCCATTCCGCTTTAGGAATCCATACTTCTACCGTGATTCTCAGCGATCGCTTCTCAACCTCAATAGGTAGAACCGCTTCTGCCCCATATACTAAGGAGAACGGCGTTGCCCTATCTGACGCTCTAACCATCGTGCGATAAGCCCATAAAGCGAGCGGAAGCTGCTCGTGCCAATTCCAATGCGATGCTACTGTCTTTACGAGGATCCTCTTAAGGTTCTTATTGGCCGCTTTTACTGTCCTGTTAGCTTGTGGGCGATATGGAGACGATCTATGATGCTCCATACCGTACTCTTGGAAGAGAATTTTAACTTCCCCTTGAAACTGGATCCCATTATCCGTGATCATGTGGTGAGGCACCCCAAACCTGGTGATTAGATGCTTTTCAATAAACTTTCTCATCTGCTTCGATCCTAGCTTACTAAACAATTCTGCCTCTACCCACTTGGTGAAGTAATAAATGGCAACTACGATGAACTTGTGTCCATTTGATGCATTAGGCCTCACCTCACCGATGATATCAATGCCCCAAGCTTCAAACGGCCAAACGGGTGCTAACACGTGCAGTTCCATAGCTGGTAAATGATTATAATCTCCGTGGATTTGACAATCATGGCATTTCTTCGCATATTCATTACAATCTCTTTCCATGGTGAGCCAATAGAAGCCTTGCCTTATGATTTTCTTCGCCAACACCGCTCCTCCCATATGGGCCCCACAGATTCCCAAGTGTACTGACTCCATCACTTCACGGGCTTTTCCCTCATCGAAACACCTTAATTGTAACCCATCGGCATGTCTTTTGTAAAGCAAGTCATTGTGGATGACGAACTGCTGAGCTAACCTTCTAATCACAGCCTGATCCCTAAGTTCTGATTCAGCCGGGTACGCCCCACTCTTCATGAAGTTTACGATATCGAAATACCAAGGCTTTTCATCTGCTCTTAATAGCATCACATCTTCATAGCACGGTTTGTGAGACCTCCTCAACACCAACGGCTTTGAGGCGAGGTTCCGAGGGTTATCCCTTACTGACACTAAAGTGGCCAAAGCATCCGCTGCCTGGTTCTGTGCTCGAGGAATGTGATAAAACGACATTCACTGAACTTCTGCGCTAATCCCTCCAACTGGTCTAGGTATGGACGCAACCTTTCTTCCCTTACTTCCCAGTTTCCCTGCGCTTGTTCGATAATCAGTTTTGAGTCACCCAAAATCTCAACATATGATGCTCCCAGTGCTGCTAACGACTCCAACCCATAGATGCACGCTTCATATTCGGCCATATTATTGGTGAGAGGGAAGGATAACTTTTTTGCCATTAGAATCCTTTCTCCTTTTGGTGAGATAAGTAGCACTCCTACTCCGGCTCCATTCGAATTAACTGCTCCATCGAAGAACACTTTCCATGGTATAACTTCTATTGCGTTCAAGTGCTCATCGGGGAAATCATAGTTTATCTCTTCCTCTTCTACGTTCAGAGGTTGGTTGGCCAGAAATTCTGCTACGGCTCTCCCCTTGATAACCTTCTTCGTTACATATTCAATATCAAATTCGGACAAAAGCAACAACCATCGGGCTAGCTTCCCTATTAGAGACGGAGTTCGGTACAAATACTTCACAGGATCCATCCGGGAAATAATGATCACTTTGTAAGATTGAAAATAGTGCCGTAGTTTCTTTGTTAACCATACTACTGCCACACACGTCTTTTCGATCATGTTATACTTAAGCTCGTATTCCAGGAACTTCTTACTCAGATAATACACCGCGTGCTCCACACCGGTGTCCCCTTCTTGGGCCAACATTGCCCCAATAGATCGCTCTTCGATTGCTACATAGAGGAGAAGCGGTTTTCCAAGTTTAGGCGGTCTCAGAACCGGCGGATTAGACAAGTAGTTCCGGACATTCTCTAAGGCTTGCTGACACTTATCATTCCAAATCGTGGGTTGATCTTTCCGTAGCAACTTAAAGATCGGCTCGCAGATTGCAGTGAGTCTTGCTATGAACCGACTGATATACTGAACCTGCCCCAGAAACCCTCTCACCTCTTTCTCATTCTTTGGTGCCGGCATTTCCCATATGGCCTTCACTTTGTCAGGATCTACTTCAATTCCCTTATTTCCGATTACATAGCCTAAGATTTTCCCCGATGAAATGCCGAAAAAGCACTTCTTCGGGTTGAACCTTAGTTTGAATTCTGCAATTCGGGCCAAAAACTTTTCGAGTGCAGCGAAATGTCCCTCTCTCATCTCCGACTTGACCATCATGTCATCCACATAAACCTCTACCTCTTTGTGTATCATATCATGGAACAGTGCCGTAGCCATTCGCTGGTAAGTTGCCCCGGCATTTTTCAAACCAAACGGCATTACCCTATGGTAGTACGTTCCCCACTCAGTTGTGAACGAGGTCTTTGCCTTGTGCTTTTCTGCCATCTGAACTTGCATGTAGCCCATGAAGCCGTCAACATTCGTGTGCAAGACGCTCGACGCAACACTGTCGATTAATACGTCGATGTGAGGCAATACGAATTCATCCTTGGGGCACGCCTTGTTAAGATCTCTATAGTCGATGCCCATTCTCACTTTGCCGTCCTTCTTCGCGATTGGCACTACATCTGCGACCCAAGTACTTCGATGAACCCTGCTTCTAACTGTTTCTTTACTTCCTCTCGGATCTTATCTGCCCATTCCAGCCTCATACGTCGGAGTTTCTGTTTCACGGGCTTAGCATCGGGGTATGTCGGAATACGGTGAGTTACGATTGATTGATCGATTCCTGGCATGTCTTCGTACGTCCAAGCAAACACTATTTCGTAATTTTTTAATTATTCTCTCAAATTCTTTCCTCTCTTCAGTAGTTAATTCTTGAGCAATTTGTATAAGTTTAGGATTTTCATCTGTGCCAAGATTGAAAGTTGACATTTCTATTGTATTGATTTCAAATGTAGGCATGTTATATGAATGAGAATGCATGGAATGATCAGAATCAACATCAAGCAAGTAAGCAAAATCAGAATTCATTTCATTGATAGTATTGGTGAGTACATCATCAGATTCAAACAAAGCGGTAATCTAGTTGTTATCAACAGGGTTCTCGGGTTTCTCATAAGTCTTGGAGGTACTGGGCTCATCCACCGCTCCCACAGTGGCCTCAATAGTGATCACCTGCTCCTCGACATTAAGATCTAACATCATGATCTCCTCGATGAAACAGCTTGCTTCTCCTTTGCCCCAGTCGGTAACATCATTGAAGATCTCAAAACCTGGCAGAATCTTTCCTTCGGTGCTAGCAGCCATTTCCAGCTCATCATCAGACTCATCCCAGATGTTGATCGGAACTATCTGATTGATACCATCCTCGTCGGAGGAACTTCCCTAAATATCCACGACCATCAGATCCATTACGTGAAGGACGTTCGGATTTACGTAGGAAGGGTCTGACGATCCATACCGAACCCAGCCTATCAGTTCTTCATAGTCCCCGAGGAACACTCCATTCATTCTTCTAGCGACGAGTGGAATAGCACCCCTTCGGATACACATGAGTTGCTCCTGATCGCTCAAGGTGACCCGACATGAGGCATACTTGAACCTCCATCTCCTAGCATAATCCACGAATGCTTCCTCGGGAAATTGCTTGATTCTTTCTAAATCTTCCAACGACCCAGTCCACGGGATGTACATCTCATATCTCTGCACGAAAGCCTCCATGAGGGACCCCCAGTCCCCTTTTGCCTTTGCCGAGAGCATTCGGTGCCACATCAAAGCTTCTCCTACGAGTGTCTTTGGAAAATGCTGAACCAACTCACTTCAATAGAGTCCTACGTCAAACATGTAGGCACGGAAACAGTTTATGTGGTCGATGGGGTTCTCACCTCCTTTGTACTTAGCCATGGTTAACACCGCCTCAGGTGTCTCCTCATCGGGTAACATCGGCACTTCCTCTGGGTATCCCCCTACGGTGTACTTCTTGATGAATCTCTTAGTCATTTCAGCCCAATTCACTTTAACGTTCATCGGAAGAGACATGTACCACACCAGTGACTCTCCTGCCAATGAGTTGCAAAACAAGCTCGTAATCTCCTCCTCTTTGAAACCTAGAGGACCCATAGCCGACAGATAAAAATGCAGGTGCTCCATGGGGTCCTTCCCTTCATTATACTTGCTGACAGTCGGAAACAGATGTTTGATAGGCCCAATTTGCATCGCGCTATGTTCCCCTGCTTGTGTTTTATCTCTTCGATACTTCATCAAAAACAAGCTTGACATCAGTGACCAATCATGCTTAGTCGAGTCAGGTAGCGATTGAAACCACTTCAAAGGTTCGCCCACCAGCGAAAGATAGAACCATGGAGCGACTTTTTCCACTTTGTATGGCTCCCCAAACATAGCACACACATATCCATACAAATGAGCTTCGGGGTCTTCTACCCCACTAAACAATTTCAACACAGGCATGATCCTCTGAGATGATACTTCCTCGGTTTCCTCAGTTTTAGTTCTATCATCCATCACTTCTTCCGTTGGCTCTTCCTCTAAAACAGACACGTATAAACCATTTCCCACATTCCTTTTCTCATTGGAGTCCAACAGCTCCTCCTTAAATTCGCAGAATGACTCCACCACAAAGCTCTCTTCCAACCCAGATCCAATTGCGCTCACCTTATGACTAGGCGATGGATTGCACCTAAGGGGAGGGTTTGCTGACGATGGGTCGACTATTTTCTTTTTATCAATCAGATCCTGGATCTCATGCTTTAGCCTCTCACAATTTTCAATGGTGTGCCCGTAGTTACTATGGAACTCGCAATACCCCCTGGTTATCATTCGTGGTGTGGGTCATGTCTTGTTCTTGGGAGCAACTCCTTTTTCTGCAATCGTTCGAAAACTTTTGCATAGGTCAGATCAAATTGGGCGAACTGCCTTTTCCCGATAGCGTTAAGTTCAAGCACTTTCACTGCGGTAGGTTCTATATTAGTACTTGGCCCTCCGGCACTATACCCCGACTTCGTCCATTTAGTACAAGCTCTTTTCGGCTCTCCATCCCCCTCAACTGTCAAAGCGTAGCCATACATCTGATTAAAATCGGTGAAAGGCATGCACCGCAACTCATTCTTAACATACGGCAAAGTGTTGCTGATTACCACCCGGATCTGATCCTGCTCCGACGGCTTTTGTAACACCCAGTTTTCACAAACCATAAATGTATAGACAACAATAATTTTGATTTAATGTAACCTCAAAACGGATACTATTAATCTCGCTAAAGCTTAGCTGGAATAACATCAATACAACCTAAATTTTTAAATAAATAATAAAAATTTCAAGATTGACAACTCCACATATTAACCAATCTGAACAAGCGTCTAAACTCTTATTTTCTGAAAAATGGTAGTAGCAAGAGGTGAGCTGCAGACTCAATATGATAGTTAATTAAAATACAAAGTAGCGTATAAAATAAATTTTCGTACATTTAATTTATTAGTTATCAAACATTCATCTTTACTATTTATTTGGACATTTCTTAAACTAGTCTAGTAATACTCAATGGTTGCATGATCATATTATCATGGGGTACCCTATCGTAACAAATACCCGGTACCCCAATGATATATCTCTAGGTACCCTATCGTAACAAGTACCCGGTGTCTATTTTTCATGTAATCAAAATCTCACTTCACAACAACCATTGAATATACTATCCCATTTAAGCTTGTAACTCTTAGAATTTCCAACATTTTCTATAGACCAATTTATATATATTGCTTAATTCTCACTTCGTCATTGTCGTTATCAATATTATTCTCAAGTTTATACATACTAACATAATCAACATCGTTGTATCACAAAGATCAACCCAATAAACAATCAATATCAATAAATGTACGGTTAAATATACCATATATTGAATCAACTAATTTGCAAGTCTAATTATAATCAACTAATTCTTTCGGCCTACCTTTTACTTGATCTTCGTGTCTCTTTGTCGGACGAAAGGAACAAGCCGAGTCCCTCCCTTTTTTTTTCCTTTCCCGTCCATCTCCATATCAATCCCGTTTAGATTGTTTTTCCCTTTTAACATATATATAAAAATAGACTTTAACAAAAACTGCATCTCAATTCAAAAAATATTATATATAAAACAATATCATCATTCCCATAAAATAGGAACCCGTTTTTTTTCAAAATTATAATATCAAATTTGTTTTTTTTTCTACTTTATCTTTTTATATATCATTATCATTAAACTTAAAAAAATGAGTACCAACCAACTTTCTTTATAAATAAAAATTACACTCTTTCACTAAAATAAATTGTTATTATTTTATATGATAATACATTATAATAATACATAATATAATTTAGGTCCACATAAAATATTTTTACGGACGTTACAGTTCTTTCCTCCTAAAAAAAAATTTTGTCCTCGAAATTAATGAATTATTAACGTTGAGGCTTTACAAAATTTTCACTAGACGCTCGATATCCGCTCTGATACTATTAATGTAATACCATTTTTCGCAAACCATAAATATATAGAAAATAATAAATTTATATCCAACGTATCATCAAATTGATGCACATAAACTCAATAACATCATTTATGAAATGAAAGCAAACACGTAAGGACTGATGACTCCCCATAATAGCCGACCCAAACGATCATCACTAAGCATTTAATGACATTAACCTAAAAAGAAAACTATAACATCAAAATATAACCACATGATTTTTCGTAGCCTATCTTCTGTTTCATCCCCAACCTTGAAAGTTGAATGATCTAACCCTATAATAGTCGACCCCGTAAGTTGAGGTAGGAGAACCCAAAATTAAATAGGGTTTCTATGTACATATATAGTAAAAGAGTTTTAAATTGTAATTTTTCTTAAACAATTATTAATTATTGTCCCGAAATAATTAGAACTCTTGTTTGTTTTGTTTTTTTTTTTTTTTTAAGTTTATCAAAGCACGAATTTATAAATTCAATAAATAAAAACTAATACTTTAATGAAGAAGGGAGAGAGTATAGATAATGGAGGACTTTTAAACAACACAATATGTGGGTAAGATATTTATAACTAATTTTTATCATCTTTATCTATTCACATTTTAAAATCATAATTAAATATGATTAAAAAGAGTACAATTAAATAAAAGAAAATATTTTTTTTTCCTTAAAAATAATAAACAATAAAATATGATAGTTTTTTTTATACGATAAAATGAAAGCATATGAAAAATGATTAAATAATTATATACTTTTTTTACCGGCGTTACAGTTCTCTCTCCCTAAAAAGAATTCGTCCTCGAAATTTATAAGTCATGTATGTCAAAATATTCTAACTATTATAAGGAAAATATATTATATAATAAAATGCATTGTCTACAAGTATATAGTATATCAAAATGAAATTATACCATTGTAATTAATGGGTTTAATTGACCAGGAGAATTTGAAATGAATTTCAACTAAGAAATAAATTATAATTTTCATTTTCAGTCCAAAATTCAATTGAAATAAAAAGACCAAGTTAAAACTACTCACATAAGGAAGTCCACAAAATAATAATAATAATAAATGAACTTTTATAAAAAAAAATGTTAAATAACATTAAATAGGAAAACAAAATTAGTGTTTTAAATTGAAACACATTATTACCAATAATATACTAGTATATATTATTGTAAAATTAAATTCACTTCCACAGCAAATTCATATACATAAAAATTTAATTAAAGAACTAAAAATTACAAAACATATTACAATAGTTCTTTCATCCCAAAAAAAACTTCAAATGGAAAATTTCTAACCTCTCTAAAAAAAAATTTCTTTTTTCTTTTAATACCAATTTCATCAGCACCAACAATTAAAGCGAAACAAACAAAACTATAATATAATAAGAATAAAATAGGATTGTTTGGTACCCGAATAATATTAGGAATTACCAGTACATGTTGTATAGAGACTAATTGACTTCCACGTAGAAACTTTATAACCAGTATATTTTTTTTATGAGGGTTGCTAATTCTAGTTTGGAAAAAAAATACATATACGTTTTAAATTGCATTAATGTCTAAGGACTAAATTGTTAAATTCATAGAATTTGACCACACATATAAACTAATAACAACAAAAGAAACATTCATGTACTTTGGAAAAGAACTTCTAATGAATTTCAAGGACAAAACAACAATCATTCATACATGCAAAACAAAATTTTAATTCCAAAAAGTTACTTTTTTTCTAAAATAAAAAAAAATGCATTCTGTAAATGGATATATTCAGATAATTAATAGCCTATATATATCTTATATCCGGATATTGTATCCCTAGGAACGTAGACCCGCTATGATACCATTAATGTAACACCCAGTTTTCACAAACCATAAATGTATAGACAATAATAATTTTGATTTAATGTAACCTCAAAACGGATACTATTAATCTCGCTAAAGCTTAGCTGGAATAACATCAATACAACCTAAATTTTTAAATAAATAATAAAAATTTCAAGATTGACAACTCCACATACTAACCAATCTGAACAAGCGTCTAAACTCTTATTTTCTGAAAAATGGTAGTAGCAAGAGGTGAGCTGCAGACTCAATATGATAGTTAATTAAAATACAAAGTAGCGTATAAAATAAATTTTCGTACATTTAATTTATTAGTTATCAAACATTCATCTTTACTATTTATTTGGACATTTCTTAAACTAGTCTAGTAATACTCAATGGTTGCATGATCATATTATCATGGGGTACCCTATCGTAACAAATACCTGGTACCCCAATGATATATCTCTAGGTACCCTATCGTAACAAATACCCGGTACCTGGACACCCTATCGTAACAAATACCTGGTACCCCAATGATATATCTCTAGGTACCCTATCGTAACAAATACCCGGTACCTGGACACCCTATCGTAACAAATACCCGGTGTCCCGACACCCTATCGTAACAAATACCCGGTGTCTATTTTTCATGTAATCAAAATCTCACTTCACAACAACCATTGAATATACTATCCCATTTAAGCTTGTAACTCTTAGAATTTCCAACATTTTCTATAGACCAATTTATATATATTGCTTAATTCTCACTTCGTCATTGTCGTTATCAATATTATTCTCAAGTTTATACATACTAACATAATCAACATCGTTGTATCACAAAGATCAACCCAATAAACAATCAATATCAATAAATGTACGGTTAAATATACCGTATATTGAATCAACTAATTTGCAAGTCTAATTATAATCAACTAATTCTTTCGGCCTACCTTTTACTTGATCTTCGTGTCTCTTTGTCGGATGAAAGGAACAAGCCGAGTCCTTCCCTTTTTTTTCCTTTCCCGTCCATCTCCATATCAATCCCGTTTGGATTGTTTTTCCTTTTAACATATATATAAAAATAGACTTTAACAAAAACAGCATCTCAATTCAAAAAATATTATGTATAAAACAATATTATCATTCCCATAAAATAGGAACCCGTTTTTTTTCAAAATTATAATATCAAATTTGTTTTTTTTTCTACTTTATCTTTTTATATATCATTATCATTAAACTTAAAAAAATGAGTACCAACCAACTTTCTTTATAAATAAAAATTACACTCTTTCACTAAAATAAATTGTTATTATTTTATATGATAATACATTATAATAATACATAATATAATTTAGGTCCACATAAAATATTTTTACGGACGTTACAGCTTTTGTTTCATAACTGCTGCCTTAGCTCTCCACCTACTCACAAAGTCGGACAAAGACTCCCCAGCCTGCTGCTTGGTGCTCTCTAGCTCCCTCAAAGTAACCTCAAACATAGTGTTGAAGCTATATTGGGTGATGAATACCTTCGCTAGTTCTTTCCAATCTCTCTACGTTCCTAGTGGCAATGCATGAAACCACATGAGGGCAACTCCTTCCAGATAGGCGCTGAACAACCCTAGGATTTGTTCCTCCGTCAGAATTATGTGTTTCATTGCTGCCACATATTGGTTCACATGGGCGGTAGGATCCCCAGTTCCATCGAACTTCTTCATGTCCGGGAGTTGGAATTTCAAAGGCAAAGCAGTCGTCGATAAGCAGTTCTTCAAGTTATAAAAATCCTGACTCCCGGAGCCTACCCCGCGTAGATCATGCACTTCCTGAGTGATGTGCTGCTTCCATTCCTCTTCCCTTTTCTTTCTCTTCCCTAAACTGCTTGTTACGCAATCCTGATAGTTATCTCCAAAACGGGGACCCGCGCTCACAATGTTCTCAGCTGGTTTACCGCCACTCTTGTTACTCTTAATTGCAAGCTCGTCCAGCTGGACTAAAATTGCGGTTAACTGATCGTTGAGGTTGTTTACCACTCTTTCTAACCCTGATATTCTCTCATCTGGCGTAGACATACTGACCGAAGACTGAGCTGATTCGGACAATGATGATTCGGACGTCACAACTGCTGATTCGGAATTGTCAATTCGTAGCTGATCAAACTGCCTGACTAGCCGGTTACTCTCACGGAACCACAACCGCTTAATGATGAAGTCTGCGTGAACGACGTCCATTAGTTATGTATGCATGATTTTATATGCATGATTCGTGCTGTGTGCGTTTATTTATTTACGGATATATAAGATAAGAAGAACAAACGTCAGTCTAATTACACGTATCACAGCATCTCTCTTCCACCCTTATTCCTCCACACACTCGATGGTCTCAGTCTCTTTCTTAGGATTTTGGTTTGGGGCTCATATTGCGGTCAGGGGACGCGTGATGCCGTCGATTATTGTGGAAAAATAAATCATCCATCAGACAATACAGTTCGTTTTGACGCATCCACATCCAGTGACTAAGATATCGACCAAATGGATTGTTCTTTTGAATAACTCGTCTTTTGTCATTTCGCGAGATGCATTCGTTCGGGTTTTGATTCCCTTTTGAGCGTATCTCGGATTTAGACGTGGTACGAGTTATTCTTCTGGTTCAATCGTTCGTTATTGATAATGACTCGTTCCTTTTTATTCGCGTGGGTTCGTGTCTCGATTTTGGATTACGACGGGATCTTTTGGATCTATCGAGAGACGTAACCACATGTTTATTTAGTGATGAAAGCACTTTTAAGGAACGGACTCATCGCGTAACGTGTTTGTTTTTAGCGTTAAGAATCCGTTTGCTCGTTTTTGCTACGTGAAAAGACGGCGAGTCTTATCTGAGCGCACGATAATCTTTCGGCTATTAACAACTCTTTATTTCTTCCAATTTACGGGATATATCACCCTAGCGTGGTTATAGAAAGTCAACGTTTCGTTGAATCGCATGCTTATTCGAAGCAGGGATATTACCGTTCTTTTTCATTTAGGCACGAGTCAAGCAAACACGTAGATCGGGCCATACTTCTTGTAGTTTTGGTAACGGTCGAAATGATCGAGCCATTAGTCAAACCCACAGCTTCGTCCATATGGTGCAATCATGCGGTTTAGTTTAATTCGGCTTTATGATTTTAAACGGCGTACATAACGGCTCGAGGCACGTATTTAACGGCATTGGTTTATTTTCTTTAACTACCCTCGGGATAGATATATATCGTAGATACAGAATGACTTTGGTCGTTTGTTTATTTTTGCTTTTCTTTTATTTTCTTAGTCACTTTTGCGGACACGTCCATTTCTCTTAAGAACGACACAAGGCATAACGTAAGAGCTCGTCTTTTATTCGGAAGGGACGGGCCACGTTTGCGAAACTCTTTACGTTACAAGGGGGTCATTCGAAACAGAAATGTTCTTTGTTTTCGTTTCGTCATAATCTCGTTTCATCCCAACCTATTTAAAGAATGTGAATAACGGCTACCGTTAATATAGTCTTTTGAATCGAGATATAACTATCCTTAATATCAAAGCGACTTGAACTAATATGTGCTTACATCACAACGCATTTCCTGAACATGTGCCTTCTTCGGGACACGGAAAGGGACCAGGCGGGTCGCACAAGTTCATTCATACGAGATGACTAAGTCGTCTTTGGTTCGAATCGTTTCGATGTTTTGGGGTAGTTTGTATATCGGTTTAAGAGTATATATTAACGTATCGTTTCATTTTCTTTACATATTTTAGGATTAGACACGTATCATGGCAATTTGAAAACACGAACTGATTCATTTATCACATCAAAAATAGTAACAGGTAATCCTATGGCAACTTCTAAGGCTACTATATGCTGATACGGCTGATCGCGGGACCTCACAGGACCGCACAAATTCGCCCCTAACGAATGGATAGGGACCTTTTGGCGCCTTACTGTAAGGGGGAACTTACACTAGCCTCTTTCGAGCGACGAATGGACTCTCGCTAGAGGTTTCACAGAAATTACCTAAAAGGTTTGCAATAATACTTATGAATGCATACGAAAAGAAATAATACGATCCGTCCACGTTAAGGGCTTAATACACGCCTTCCGGAATCAAATTTCTCGCTTCCCCAGCAGAGTTGCCACTTGTTAGACGAGGTGCTGCGGCCTCGCCCGGGCGAACCGGGGGGTGGACACATCATGGCGACGTAAGCGGTGATTGGCGCCGAAAGCAACCAATCGTGGAATCAAGCTTCTCGGCAGGACCGGAGTATGGAAGAGTCGCCACCCACGAATGGGAAAATGAATACCGATCCCTTGCAGGAGACCGGTGAGGGTTCGGGAAACTTAGGTACGAGCCGAGAAGGCTAGCTCCTTTCTGGAGAAAGGCTACTAGGCACCCCGACATCGCCCGGTTATGAACCACCGGCCTCCTACTCAGCGTGTTAGGCGATAACAGACTAATCGCATATTTCTTTAAGTTTAAAATTCATTTGAAACCTTTTCTTTCTCGCTTTGAAAACCGTTTTGAGCATGTCATTAAAAGCCATTTTAGTAAAGAATCACCCATTTTGCATAAATTCAAAATACATAGGAGAGAGAGAGGGGGAGAAGAGAGAATTGATTTGTTTACAATGTGATTTATGCTTCGTATTACATACTAACTCTAAACTAAGCTCACTTCCCAAAGACGAGTTTATTTACATGGTTCGTACCTTAATCGCCGTTGGAACGATTTAGGTACGTTTCAAAACCCCGTTTAATGACGTTCACTCGAATCGCCGTTGGAACGACTCGAGCGTTCGAAAATGTTGGGATAAAAGTTTTAACAAGAAAACGTGATTAAGCATACAAGTCAATTTATTTTGTTCAAAAACTATTTAGTTAGGAAAACAATTCAAAAACTCTATTATTTACAATTAAAAGCAATTTTAATTACAAGGTTCGCTTAATCCGTCGTTGGAACGAATTAAGGTTTTAAAACGCGATGTTTTAAGAAATGGTTTAGAAATGTCAAGAAAACGTTATTTACACTTTAGGAATATCTAGAAAACTTTAAATTTAAATAAGCAAATTAACTCTCTTTTTGTGATTTTGCTTTTCCCTTTTCACTCAATTAACCTTTAACATTATCATAATTACAACAATAAACCAACTAAACCAAAATTCCTCAATTGAAAACCAATTTAAAACCATGTCCCCAAATGCCCAAAAGGATAAGGAAGAATATGTACATATATACATATATATATTTTTAGATAAAAATAATGATATACATATAACTTTGAATTTTTAGATAAAAATAATGATATACATATAACTTTGAAAACCAAGCAAAAATACCCTATAGTATAGTTAAGTATATGTATAATAATGAAAATAACACTAAGTATGATATATTATAATCAAAACATGTAAAAATGATGAGATAAGTTCACAAATAAGAAAATAACCTTTGATTCAAAAACAATATTTACATCATGACCCAAAAACCAATTAATCATCCCAAAAAGTCACAAAAACTATACATATATATTTATATAATTTACAAAACCAAATCAATATAAATTAATTTTCTAACATAACATAAATAGACATATAATATGTAGATAATAATTATATAAACCAAAAATATATTTATCAAGTATTTTACATAATTAAATAGAGATATACTTAAAAAGAAATGTCAAAAAGATAAGAAAAAGACTCAAAAAATGGGTATTTAAGGTTCCAGCAGCTTTACCGACGGAACATCCGTCGGTAAACAGCTATTAGTGACAGAAAATGTAGAATTATAGAAACAGTCCACAACTTTCCAGATTTATTCAAAAGCTTTAGATTAGATCTATTCTATCGTTTTGGACTTTCGAACTACCAAAAATGGATCATAGTCTATAACGGAAGTTCCTAAAACGACGTTTTTATTTTAAACGTTATTTTGAAATATTTTTAAAACTTATAATTACAACGTTTTTAATACCCGAACTACCTTTGAATCGGATCACGGTTCGTATTGGGATTTTAAAATGAGGTTTTTATTTTAAAACAAAACCGAACGTTTATCTAATACGAGACGAAAATTAAATAAATACGAAAAATTAAATAAAACGTGATAAATAAATAAATAACTAAATAAATAAAATTATAACATAAAAATAAATAAATAAAAGAAATAAATTAAATAAAATAAAACGAGTCTAGTCCTCGGATAATACCTTAAGATCGGTATCTGACAGTCGAAGTCGGTTGATTCCACGAATCGTGCTTTTCCGGTGTTTTTTGTATTTTTGGTAAAATTTTAACTTTTAGGAAATTCGGAATTTTTAGGAAAAAAAATGTTTTTTTCCCAAAAAAAATAACTTTCTCTCTCTAAAAAATGTCTTAGAGTGAGAAAGTCTCCAAAAAATCCCCCCCTTATTGCATGGGGATCCGTGCCTTAAATAGGCACGGGTCCCGGAAAAATATGGGCGACGCCCAAATAAAATTGGGCGTCGCCCAAAGCCGGTTGGGCGGACGCCCAACTTATGTTGGGCGAACAGTTGGGCGGACGCCCAACATGGTTGGGCGAACGCCCAACTATCGTTGGGCGTACGCCCAACCTCAGTTGGGCGCGCGCCCAACCAGCGTTGGGCGTCCGCCCAACGTCGCTGGGCGCTCGCCCAGCGGCCGTCGGGCATGCGCCCCGCGTTGTCGGGCGCGCGCGCCCAACGGTCGTCGAGCGCGCGCTCCGCGCTGCCGGGCGTGCACGTCCAGCGGACGTCGAGCGTGCGCCCCGCGCTGCCGGGCGTGCGTCCAACTGTCGTCAGACACGCGTCGGCTGCCGCTAGGCGCTCGCGCCATGTCGCTGAGCACTCGCGAGCCGTCCACTTGACGACCGCGACTCCGATCAACTTTTCCTTTCTTTTTTTTTATTATATGTTTTTTCTTCTCTTTTTTATAATTTCCGGAACCAACCGCTTCGACCGTCTTGTTACAGGTTTTCGTCACAGGTCCTCCGACTCGGTGTCTACACCTCTTTATATGAAATAACAATTAACAGATCTTGGAAAAGGGAAATAGATAAAATAGATAAAATTTTATTATTCCGCTATGCCTAGGCTTGTCTATTTTCCTACATAAGCGGCACTATTTGAGGCATAACCAATGAAAACACAATCAAAGGTCTTGGGTCCTATGTTTGGCTTTCTAAACGATGGAAATGCAACTTTAGCAAGACAGCCCCAAACTCTCAAAAAATTCAAATTGGATGCAAACCAATTCCGCAGTTCATAAGGAGTTTTATCTAACTTTTTATGAGGAACCCTATTCAGAATATAACATGCAGATAAGACAGCTTCCCCCCACATATTATCAAATAACCCAGAACTAATTAACATGGCATTCATCATCTCTTTGAGAGTTCTATTTTTCCTTTCAATTATACCGTTTTGTTGAGGTATATACGGTGCAATAGTCTCATGTACAATGCCATTATTCTCACAAAAGGACTTAAGGAGAAAAGTTTCATACCCTCCTCCCCTATCGGACCTAAGCCTTTTGATTTTCTTATCTAATTGATTTTCTACCTCTGATTTAAACTTAATAAACATATGCTCAGCCTCATCTTTTGATTTCAATAAATACCCTTTGGTATATCTAGAGAAGTCATCAACAAAAGTAATGTAATACCTTTTGCCACCTTTGCTAATGGAATTTTTAAAATCAGCCAAATCAGAGTGAATTAAACCAAGCAGTTATGTACTTCTACTCTCAACAGGTAAGAAAGGTTTCTTTGCAAATTTTGCTTCCACACATATAGAGCATTTGGAATTAATTTCAGAATTAGTAACATTTATAACATGCATATTTCTCAATTTTTTAATGGAAGCAAAATTTACGTGTCCTAATCTACCATGCCACAAATCAATGGATTCACTAAAGTAAACAGAAGCAGATATAGTTGCATTAATTCCAACAGAATTGACATGAACAATGTTCAAAATAAAGAGGCCATCAACTAGGTACCCTTTTCCCACAAAAGTCTCATTCCTAGTGAGAATAACCTTATCAGCCTTAAAAATAATTTTTAAACCAGCCTTATTTAGCAAGCTACCAGAAATAAGATTCCTACGAAGAGCAGGCACATACAATACATTATTTAAAGACAAGCTTTTTCCAGAAGTTAACTTAATTAAAACCGTTCCTTTACCGACAACACCAGCATTAGTGGTGTTTCCTATGTAGACGCATTCCCCCATCGACAGCGTCCTCAAAGCGATTAAACAGGTCCTTGTTTGAGCATAAGTGCCTTGTAGCTCCAGTATCTAGAGCCCGGTCCGTTTTGTTTTCCACCAGATTAGCTTCAACCACAACAGCAGCAATAATTTCTTCATTTTCCACCAGATTGGATTGTGGAGCAGCTCTGTTGTTTGGATTCTGATTGGTGTTCTATTGGTTCTTCCTTTGGTAGCACTGAAATGCCTTGTGTCCAGGTTTACCACACACAAAGCATTCCACTACTTTCCTCTTCTGAATTCTTCCATTCTTCTTGAAAGGCTTGTTTTGGTTTGAGCCTTTTTGGAATTTGGTTGAGTGTCCTTTGGTCCTGTCTTTTAGCACCACATCAGATTCAACAATATTAGCATTAATTGAAACAGATTTTGAGGAAAGTTGCTTATCTTTCATTCTATTTGCTTATTCAGTTCTCATGTGGCTGACAAGCTCATGGAGACTGAAGTCTTTTTTCTTGTGCTTCAGATGGTTTCTGAAATCACTCTAGGAGGGTGGAAATTTTTCCAAAAGGACATTGGCTTGCAGCAAATCAGACATTGTCATGCCTTCACCCAGAACTTCAGCAACAAGATACTCATATTTATGAATCTGGTCCATGATGGGTTTTTCATCAACCATTTGATAATTGAGCCATCTTCCAACCATATATTTACGTTTACCAGCATCATCAGACCCGTATTTTTCTTTCAGGGTATCCCAAATTTCTTTGGCAAACCTTTTATTGACAAACATATCGAACAGTGGATTCGACATATGATTTAGGAGATGACCCCTAACTGTTTTGTTGTCTTTTTCGTATTTTGCAGATCGGGTGTCATACTACTGAACAATCAGAGACATGGCAGGACCATTTGGGTCAGAGGGTGGATCCTGGATAACAACATAGTCTAGTTCGAGTTGTTCAAAGAATATCAGAATTTTCTGTGACCATCTTTTGTAATTAAGATCGTCCAGAGGCTCAAGTTTGGAGAGGTCATGAAGGGATTTCACAATTAGGGCAGACATGATTGCGAAATAGAAAGTCGCTTTCAAATTGTAAGAAATAGATTAGGGTTACAGAAAAAACCGATTGGAAATTGAGAACAGAAATCGAACTGTGTCATGGTGGAGGCCACTGCATTGAAAGCGATTTCGGCAGACCGATGTGCAATCTGGAATTCCGGTCGCTCCCCAAGGTTAACACAGAGACCTTCGAACCTGTGCACTCAAAGTCGAAGATGATGGAACATCAATAGTGTTTTTTAATTGCCCAGAAAGTTTGATTGAAAAGATTAAAAGAAAATTGTGTCTTCAAAGCTGGAAATTTGTTGTATTTATAAGCTTCAGAAATAAGAACGTTAGAACGTTCATATACACGTTAGAACGTGGAGTAAGACCAGGAGAAAAATAAGGTTCCGATTTTTTACTAAATAAAATGTTGAAGAAAAAATCAAAGGAGTTGAAACAGATAAAAATAAAAATAAAATTCGGACCCAGTCCAGTCGGGACGGGCGGACGTCGCGCGAACGAACGAGCGCGCGCGCGGTATATTTGCTAAAACCCACTTAACACAATTTGAAGGCTTATAAAGCCCAACTCTATATATATCCACTCAAACATTAGTAAGTTTCTCATGTGGGATAGGAAAGAGCTCTTAAGAGCAAAGTCCCTAAAGACAAATATAGTTCCACCATTCAAAATCATTTACTTCAACAACAAAGCCATTTTTCTAACACTAAGAATTAAAGTTCAGTAACCATAACATTAAAAAAGATAACTTTCATTAGCCATGAGTATAATTATAACATGATTCTTTAAACATAACTACAGAACTTATTAAGTATGTCGAATAACTTAGAGAATATGCAACAAAAAGAGAGGATCAAGTGCAATATATTAAAATTAAAAAGAATTGAAAAATATAATACTGTACGGAGAAAATACTCATCGTACATAAATAATAATAAAAACATTGAAGAAAGCAAAAAAAAAAAAAAAAAAAAATACATTCAAAGAAAATATAACCTCAATAAATCAAGTAAGTTGGCGGGTTATTCAGTTATCCGAAAAAACCAAGTTATCAAATCATTACCGAAGAAGAAAATTGGATTGGCTTAAAGAGGAAATTACTCAAGAAATCAGTTTTGTTTTACAGTTTATCATCATTGTTGTATTTTTAATTTGTAATCTATATATAATATAAAACAGTAACGATGGAGCTGAGGTGTCACTTCCTCCTTTTTTACTGATAAAAAATATAATATATTAACTTTAGTTATATTATTATATTTATTTATAAAAAGATTATTTTATCTGTACTATATCTAAGAGATCTACATAATTTAAATTAATCCCTAAAATCTCTCTAATTCTCTACATATCTATATTTAAAAGTTATACATAATTTAAATTAATCCCTAAAATATCTCTAATTCCCTGCATATCTATATCTAAAAGTTCTATGTAATTTAAATTAATCCCTAAAATCTCTCTAATTCTCTACATATCTATATTCTATATAAAACAGTAACGATGGAGCTGAGGTGTCACTTCCTCCTTTTTTACTGATAAAAAATATAATAAAAAATATAATATATTAACTTTAGTTATATTATTATATTTATTTATAAAAAGATTATTTTATCCGTATTATATTTAAGAGTTCTACAGAATTTAAATTAATTCCTAAAATCTCTCTAATTCTCTGCATATCTATATATAATATAAAACAGTAACGATGGAGCTGAGGTGTCACTCCCTCCTTTTTTACTGATAAAAAATATAATAAAAAATATAATATATTAACTTGAGTTATATTATTATATTTATTTATAAAAAGATTATTTTATCTGTACTATATCTAAGAGTTCTACAGAATTTAAATTAATCCCTAAAATCTCTTTAATTCTCTGCATATCTATATCTAAAAGTTCTACATAATTTAAATTAATCCCTAAAATCTCTCTAATTTTCTGTATATCTATATCTAAAAGTTCTGCATAATTTAAATTAATCCCTAAAATCCCTCTAATTCTCTGCATATCTATATTCTATATATAATATAAAACAGTAACGATGTAGCTGAGGTGTCACTTCCTCTTTTTTTACTAATAAAAAATATAATAAAAAATATAATATATTAACTTTAGTTATATTATTATATTTATTTATAAAAAGATTATTTTATCCGTACTATATCTAAGAGTTCTACAAAATTTAAATTAATCTCTAAAATCTATCCAATTCTCTGCATATCTATATCTAAAAGTTCTACATAATTTAAATTAGTCCCTAAAATCTCTTTATTTCTTTGCATATCTATATATCTATATATAATATAAAACAGTAACGATGGAGCTGAGGTGTCACTTCCTCCTTTTTTATATCATTAATTGTAATTATTAATTATATTTTTGTTAATATTTATATATTAAGATGAATCCGTGCATCGCACGGGTCAAAAACTAGTATCAAATCTTATTTAAGTAATTATGATTTTGTCAAATTACAGTTAACAGAATTAAAATTACTTATTTAATTTATTTTAAAAATTCATAATTCATTTTATTGCTTTTCTATTCACGCAACTACTCTCATTCCATCCCATTGATTCCTTTTTCTCTGTTGCTTTTCCATTTCTATCATTTATGTTTTTTTTACAAGAATTTATGTTCCCATTTTCATACTTTTATTGTTAATTAAGGAATTCATTTTGCAATCTAATACTTGAATTTGTAATTTGTAATTTCTGTGTTTCTTTCCTTTTTCTTCTTTTTTCTTGGCTTTTTATCATTGAAATTTCAATGGATTACTAAAAAATAAAACAACTATTGTTTTCACTTTAAAATAATAAACAAATCAATATTTTTCTAACACCAGTATATATATTTGACATTCTTATACATATATATATGTATATGAATTTGGATTGGCGTTTTTAAAACAATAAGTCTCCAAGCAATTCACACGTGGCCCTAAAGGTTGATATTAGGAAGGACTTTGAAAGCCTGCGTCTGATGAGTTTCGGAACCCAGGTAGCTGTTCACTGGAGCTCGGCTATCGTGGCTTGCCTCTAGATTATTTGGAAAACGCGAAACAATGCTTTGTTCAATGCTGAGATCCCTTCAATCCAAACTGTTGTTCGAAGACTTCACCAGCTGATCTGTGAGTCAGGCTCGTCCAACAAGAGCTGCTGCTACATGCGACATGACGTTGGGATTCTTACCCGTCTCCGGGTCCCGATCAGGTCACTGCCCGCACCAAACATCAAAGCAGTTCGGTGGGTCTCTCCACCGCAAACGTGGTTGAAGGTAAATGTAGATGGATCTGCACTTGGATCTCCTGGTGATGCTGGTGCTGGTGGGATTTTTCGAAATTCCCAGAGCTTTGCTAAAGGGAGTTTTGCCTTTCCGATTACATCAACATTTGCCTTTATTGCCGATCTTAGAGCCCTAATTTTCACAGTGGATCTGGCTTGGGAGAAAAACTGGTACAACCTATGGATTGAATTGGATTCCTCACTCATGGTTAATAAGTTAAAATCAAAATCAACAAAGGTCCCATGGTCTGTCCGTTAAGATCGGCTGAAATGCATTCGTCAATGCTTGCAGATGACAATCTTGATTACCCACATTTTCAGAGAAAGTAATTGTGTAGCTGATGCCTTAGCAAGATTCGGCATCTCTACTAGACCTACTGGGTCGGGTTCGGGCCGGACCAGACGGATTTTTCTATAAGTCCTCGGTCCAAGTCCAGCCCAGTCCACTAGGCGGGCTCGAGCTTAAAAATCAAATCTCAAGCTGAACCCATATAAACTCACCTAAACATATATACATAATTTTTTAATTATAAAAAATAAAATTTAATACATAAAAATAAATATTTAATGTGTAAATCTATAAATATATAAAATTTATTAATTAATATTATTAGACGGGCCTGACTGGACCGTCCCGCGCTATTTTTATTAATCCCAAGCCCGCTCAAAAAATAGACGGGCTTTAACGGGCCAGGGCCGGCCTGGGTCTAGCATCAATTAGCATTGTCTAAGTCCGGCCCAAAGGACACGAGTCTGGACGGGTACCTGGGCTCGTGGACCGGTCTAACTATTGGAATAACTTGGTGGCAATCTGCTTCGCCGTTCTGTCAGTCACTGCTTTTTTATGATCTTTATAATGTTGGTCACTTTAGATTTCGCTGAATCTTCTAATATTTGTTTTCTTTTTCCTCCCTTGTATGACTATAATTTTTTATTTTATTTATTCAATCGGGTTTACAGTTCTAGAGCCTGAGATGTCGACCTAGTTGGGATGTCAGGTTTCTAATGGGTGTATCATTCCAATCTTTATTGAAAAAGAATAATTTCAAAACCAGATTAACAAACAAAGAAGGCTCAAATAATAGGAAAATAGATCTTTGATATTAGATCTAAAATCTATTTATCTTATATTCATGTTTCAATTATGTGTTTTGTATTTGAAGAAGATGAAGTTACAATGTACTTATTTATCATAAGGGATTTGTTGATTAAACGACATTTTCACAAAACAGAACAGCAAAATATTATTGCAGTAGGAAAGGAGAAATTCAACATAATATATTTTAAGGGTGAAGTTTTATATGTACATAAAATTATAAGTTGTCATTGTTTGCTTCACTGAATAATAAGAGATTATTCATTGTCTTTCCTACTCTTTCTTAATTATTCTTTACTTCTGCCATTTTTACAATTAGATTCACAAATTGTGTTTCGTTTGGTGACATATGGGAATCACTGCCAGTATGGTTAATTTTTCTGCTTAGTTATTAATTGTTGTCTGAGTTATAACTAATAGAGATTGGGAACTGAAATTGCGCTGTCACACTTATTGAGAAAATAATCATCCTGCTGATCAGATAATTTCGTAAAAACTATTTCTTTGGATTATATTATGAAGGTAATAAATGCTTAATACAAAAATAACTCATACTTTGTATAAATGTTGCAACTGTCCTTCCAACTCTCAATTATAACAACTTACTTTTTAAACTTGTTGAATTATAAAGCATAACCCTCAAGCTTATCCAATTGTAAAACATAACTCCAAATTGAGATTTTTTAACCTCGTACTTGAAGCGGCCGTAAAAACGTTTCCTCAGATTCATATCATGCAATGAAATCTTCAATGGAGCTATTTCTCCCTATAAATACATTTTCACCCCATAATATCCTAAAACTTTGAATCAAGACTAAAAGAAAAGAATAGAAATAACAAAAAAAACACCGTTAGGTTGGAAAATAAGTTGAAAAATTGGAGATTTGATTAAATACTGTTTTTTTAGGTCTAAAGATCTGTTCATCACATTCCACGAGCGTTACAGCTTTTGTAGTTCATGTGTTTTTTCAATTGCAGTCCATGTAGAATTATATTTTACCATTGGACAAATTTGAAGGTAAGTTGTTTTTTTTTATAGAAAGGTAAGTTGTACAATTGAATCATTTGTACAAGTTCAGTGTTATGTGTGTATTAGGGCTGAAATAAAAAATAAAATTTCCCTTGATGGACTAAAGCGCACATAAAGACCAAACCATTCAAATTGGCATGTCGTTTCAGTTTAGCACATTTTGAATCAAAGCACGCCAGAGGACGAGGATGAATTGTGGCAGTAGCTTCAGCGAAGAGCAGCTGAACCAGCAGGAACACCATTGCTGCATATGCCACGAGTTTTTCAAAGTAGCAATCACGAACCCTAAGAAAATCGCGGTCATTCATTCACCGCACCCTCGCGGTGATCGTGCGTCCCAAATTCCAAGAGAATTAAGCAAGACTGCCACTTACTCATCCTCTTCGTTTTCTAGTCCACCGGTATTTGAAGGAGACCAATGTTTCACGTTTTCTGATGTTCTCAAGTCTGTTGACTACCTCAGCTCTCGCCTCCGCTTTCTTCTTGACGGTGCTGATAATTCCAATCTCCAACCCACTGCAGGTCTTTGGTTCTTTACTCAATCAAGCTATAATGGTTAATTTATCTCTAATGTAATGCTGAAGCTGAAATTACATTGCAATCATGATCAAGATCATCTTAAATAGTGCAGGTAAGTCTAATAATGGCGAGCAGAGCACAGCTGACATAGCTGAACCTTCCATATCATTTGTGCCGAGATTACAGCAAGTTTCTGAGCATACGAATGTGAATAGACCAAAAATATTGGGAATATATATGCCACCTTCTGTGGAGTATATAATCTCTGTTCTTTCGGTTTTGAGGTGCGGAGAGGCTTTCTTGCCTCTTGATCCTTCATGGCCGGAAGATAGAATTCTATCGATTATTTCTTCTTCGGACGCTGGTCTTGTTATCACTTCTTCCTCGTCATTTAGTAAGGTTGATAAACAGAATTGGCTTGTTGAATGTGGTGTTTGTCCTGTGGTATGTTTTTCCGTGGAAGAAAGCCTTAAAGAGCACGTCTCTCCATTACCCTTAGGCTGGCCTTGCGAAGAAGAGAAGAAAAGATTGTTCTGTTATTTAATGTATACATCTGGATCGACTGGAAAGCCTAAAGGTGTTTGTGGCACTGAACAAGGTAAGCATTTGGGGTGGCGTGGATGTTCTAGTGTGCAATTTGTTGCCACGCAGTGGTTGCTACAACTGTGCTGTTTTGTGCTATGGACAAGAATGAGCTGAATAGTTTGCCCTTTTCTAGCACGCAGTGCGAGGGCTTAGTTCGAGTTTATTAATACTGAATATTGGGGGCATCATTCTAGAAACTTTTCAAATTAAATTTGGAGAAATAAATGTTTTCCTGCAAATTGAGGAATGGATATCTTTTCTCTTTCCCACTTGATCCACTGGCACCAACCTTTCTTAGTTTGTTTCCTCGTTCCATTAAATACTATGACATGGAAAAATTAGCTTACTGCATACGCCTTTCTTCATATCTCTACTGGAACTCGTCTATTGCCAGACTGTTTTTGTATATAAAGTTAGGGCTGCTCGGCTCAATAAAACTTGACCTTGTTCGACTCGATTTATAAGCGAGCCGAGCTTGAGCACGGAGAATCTGTGTTGAAAGCTCGCGAGCATAGTCAGTTATAGGTTCATGAACAAGCTCGACTATAATGTTCATGAACTGGCCCATGAGCAAGTTTGGTTCGATTGTTTTTGGGATATGTAAAACTACGTACTTTTGTGTAAAATTTTAGTTTTGCAGTTTCAAAATTATGTACTTTTGTGTTAACAAAATTTCAAATGAACGTAATTAATAAGTTGTTCACTAGCAAAGTTTATTAACATAATTAACGAGCTGCTCGCGAGCAAAGCTTGTGAACAAATAAATGAGCTGCTTGTGAGAAGCTCACAAACAAGATGTTTAGCTCGAGCTCGTCCATTTTCTGTTGAGCTGAGCATGAGGAGGCCAAACCTCAGCTCGGCTCGATTATAACCCTATGTAAAAATGTGACATGGTTATTTGATTTTCTTGTTTTCTTTCAAGGTCTATTTAATCGCTTTCTGTGGATGCAAGAAGCATATCCTCTGAATGGAAATGAAGTGTTATTGTTCAAAACATCAATAAGTTTTATTGACCACTTACAAGAATTTCTTAGTGCCATGCTTACGGCATGTACGCTGGTTGTACCTCCTTTCAATCAGCTGAGACACGATCCATTTTCTGTAGCCAATTTTCTACAGGTATGTTCATTGTAGATATCAAATATTGTATATTACTTTTCATGTTTGCCTTTATTGTTCTGGTCCTTGAGAGAGCTACTGACTTAGTAATGTAAGTTGTAGGTACTCTTGTTTTTAGGATGTAGAGTATCTTAAAAGTTTACTATCACCGTAAGTATGGTGAATGGCATTTGCAGTGAGAGATCATTCTTGAATTCTAGACAGCACAGTTTCTTCATAAATCATGTTTAATGTGTTATGCGCTCACTGTATATATACCGTATGCAGGTAGGATCGTTTTATATCTTATAACTTCATTTAAGTTCTATGTGTTTAATGGCATGTACAACTTTGCTGAGAAAGAGGTTACTGGTTTCAATTTTATGATAAAGAAAGATTAAGACTAGATTTTTGGGTTATTAGAAGGTGCTCTTTTGGTCTTATTAGTAAAAGTTAGTGCATCAAAGAATGTTACGGAATAGAGAAGGCATCTGGGCTGAGCAACAGATACAGCTTTGAGGGATCATGCAGGGATTCATTGAAAATAAACTCAGATCATAGGACCTTTATGATGTATAACTTTCTTTAACAGTACTAGACAACATTCGGTGAATGATTGGACTTAATGATCATGGAGTTGTGGTTGGTATGTCGCAAATGGTTAAGGAGGGGATGATAGAGAAAAGAGGCGAGGATACAAGAATTTAAGAAGTAACATAAAGAGATTTTGAAATCCCATTTAATTCTTAATTATCTATTATTAGCTCAAGTTTGGATTGATGAAGTTCAGTTTCCCATAAACCGATAATAGGCTTTTTGCGTAGCAGATCTGGTACCTATTGTGGATAAGGAGTGGGAAACTTTGCATTTTTACTTTCTGAATGTTCAGAGAAATGAATGCTGCTGCCGGTGATCATCTTCAACGTCTGTTATGCATGCTTGTGTGCTTTAGTGTTAACAAGGAATACAAGGTTCAAAAGGGTAAGTTTCATTGAGGGGTTATTCACTGTATGGACTAGAAATCTTATGGCTGAGTTCAGCTAGTAGATTACTTGCTGTGCTTAATGTTAAATTACTGATCAAAATGAACACCTATGTTTCACTTACTGAGCATTTTCTCAGTTTATTTTTATCCATAATTTTTTTTGAGGCTGAGGCTTAGTCTGTTGAGTTATAAAATTTACAGGCCTAATTTTGTCCAAGGGGGTACGAAAGTATGAGCATCCATTATATAGGGAGACAAATCATTTCTTGTATATCTAAATTCAGTGTTTGTTGTTATGGTCAATCATTTTCACTTAGTCCATTGTAAAGAAAATGTTCTTTTGCCAAATAACTAACTGATGGGTGGGTGAGTATGCAAAAATATGGGCCATCATGCACCTTTGCATTTGATTGTTTGGTTCAATGTTCAGTAAATCTTTGTTCAAGCCAAGGACGTACTCTCTCTCTACTTGTGAATTCTTTTTATATACTTGCATATGGAATTTTTTGATTTATGGTCAAGTTCCATATATAAAGTTGATCTAAGTATTTTTCTTTTTAATATGAACATGGTTTCTAACAGCATTTTGTATTAATTTGCTTTGGAAACCCATTTGTGCTTAGGTTCATTTTCAATCTGTGGGTCACTTCTGTTGTTGTTATTCTGAAGTGATGGATGCTCTTCCTTTTATTTTTCGTGGTTATAATTTTTTTTCTAGCAACGCTATTGTTCCCATTCAGCTACTAATGAATATTTAAACTATCTCTGTAGGCCTACTCAATAGACAGGCTTATTGCTGTTCCTTCACTCATGCGGACAATCCTTTCTGCTTTGCAAAGTCAATTTAACATGCAAATTAAGAGTTCACTGAAATTGCTAGTGCTAAGTGGCGAAGTATTTCCTTTATCCTTATTGGATGTATTGTCAAATTTGCTACCCAATACCTCTATTTTGAATTTATATGGGAGCACAGAGGTTAGATGGAATCTCTCTTTTAAATCTTTTTTTTTTCTGATTCAAAGCATTATTTTTGTTATCTGTTTTAACATACAAGACAAAGGAAATTTACAATGCTTGTGTATTGCTTTCTTCGTTATTATCTTTGTAGTCGTCTCCATTCAGATTATTGATGCTCTTTCGAAATCATTTTACATCCAATTATGCAGTTAAGTGTATGCTTCCAAGTGTTACCATGAACTGTAGAAATGCTTCACTAGGGTAGCTTCTTAGTTTCTTTTCTTTCTATTTTCCCATCTGCTTCCTTATCTCTCATCCTATGATGTTAATAAATATTGCTTAGCAGGATTAATGATGCAGTTCGGTATATTAAATATATTAGAGGTTCTGAATCATGTTTTTGTATTTTTCTTGTTTTGTCATGTACCTCCTAGTCTTAACAAGTATAAGTTGCTTTTTTCCTCCAATTTGTGTCCCTTTTTGTTCTTCATTAATGAAACTTCTTCTATTTAAGTAATACATCCACTTTTCAATTAAGGTAGCTGGGGACTGTACATATTTTGATTGCAAGAGGTTGCCAATGATTTTGGAGGCTGAGGCGCTAACAAGTGTTCCCATTGGCATTCCTATTTCTAATTGTAATGTAATATTGGTTGGTGACACTGATATGCCCAATCAGGGAGAGATATGTGTTAGTGGTCCCTGTGTTTCTCTCGGTTTCTGTTCCAAGTCTGCTGTAATGTCTTTGAACTCTGTAAAAGTGCATGGTAACAGCATCTGCAGCTGTTTGGTGGATGGCTGTGGAAGCCAAATATATTATAAAACTGGTGATTTTGCACGACGGCTTCAATGTGGTGACTTGGTGTTTTTAGGTAGAACTGACCGCAGTGTAAAAGTTAATGGCCAACGTATAGCCTTGGAAGAGATTGAAAATACAGCCAAGGGACATCCTGATGTTCTTGATGCTGCTGTGATTGCCAATGAAGGTCCAGAGGAGGTTGTGCACCTTGAAGTTTTTTTTACATTAAAAGATAATGATAAATCTGGTGACTCGGTTAGATCAATTAGAAGTTGGATGTTCAGCAAACTTCCTTCAGCCATGATCCCAAGCCACTTTGTATTAGTAAAATCACTGCCCATCTCTTCTAGTGGAAAAGTTGATTATACCTCGTTGAGAGGTTCATCATTTCTCACAAGGCACACCAAAGATAAAATTGGCAACGCTAATACCAGTGATATCTTGCACATTGTAAAACAGGTTTTCCCTCAATTTGTGCTAAAACTATTTTAGCTTGTAAGATCTCTATGCACATGCATTCTATTTCCTAATTATCAAACCATTTGTAACATTGAGCAGTATGACCCTTTTCTGACAGGCATTTTGTGATGCTTTGATGGTGGAAGACTTTTCTAATGATGATGACTTTTTTATGATGGGGGGTAGTTCTGTTACTGCTGCCCAGGTTTCATATAGCCTGGGAATTGATATGAGATTGCTTTATAAATTTTCCACTCCGTATAAGCTTCACAATGCCATCCTTGATGAGAGGGAATCTTACAAGGTAGATCCGGCAACTGATTTTAGCTGGAAATCAAATCTGAAAGATCTTAGTCCTAATCTTAGTCTTAAATCAGAGAAATGGCCACTAAAGAACCTTCATCACAAGAATGAACAGAAGGCAGCAGTATCCAAGCGCTTTAAGGTCGATTTGAACAAACACATATCTTCAAATTGTATTAGTCTGAACGACAAGACTGCTTGGTCTGCTTTGGTACCTATTTCATGTTCATTCAGCCGATGCAACAAGGTTATGTATGAAAGGGAGTACAAGTTAAAGGATTCCTATCAATTAACTTCGTCATCAGAAGTTCTGAGAGAAAAGGAAGGTGTTTCTATGCATGAGTTGTGGAAGGTTCACATGGATTCTTGTGTAGATGCCTCGCCACTTGTTGTGTCTAAAGGCCAAGATGTTTATTTATTTATTGGATCTCATGCACATAAGTTCATTTGTGTTGATGCAAAAAGGTAAGGGTTTTCTTTTGGTAGTTATATGGACTAGAAACGAAATTGCATTACTCTTACTATCTAATTATTATTTGTGTAATATCTTTCCCAAGATCGTGTATAATGCTTAAATGAGTCTCGGCATAAATAGGCAGTGGGAAGAACATCTTTTGGACTCTTCTTAACTGGCTTAAAAATCATTCAAGTGTAGGACATATGATAGGTGACATACATTTGAAAGAATTCTAGTTCTACCAGATGTCTGGTGCAGGTCCAAAATCTTACCCTTCAAATACTACATAGGAAAGTATAAACTCTCCTAGTTTCAGAAACAGGTTTTTCTTTTTCTTACGTTCACAATGTTGGCACTTGTTTCTTGAATAGAAGTGCTAAGCAGCTGATAGGGTTTCTTTTTATGATTCAATTCAATTAATTATCACTCCCTTTTGGAAGATTTTTCCTAGCATGTTGTATTTATCCATTTTTTTTGTTGAACACGATCTTAAGATTCTCTACAATGCAATATCATTTTTTTGTTCGTGATGCATGAGAAGTTCATTGCTGGCACAGACTGTTCATCTTCTAACTCTATTGTTAGTTGTGTTGTGTAATTTTAGTGGTTCTCTCCTGTGGGAAGCCAGACTACAGGGAAGAATTGAATGTTCAGCAGCAATTGTTGCTGACTTTTCTCAGGTTCTTCTTCTTATTGTACATGATTCACAATGTGTTAAGCATTTTGAGGCTTCAAATCTCTTATATGCATTTTCAGATTGTAGTTGGATGCTATGAAGGGAAAATATATTTTCTTGACTTCTTAAATGGCAATATTTGTTGGACCTTCCAAACAGGGGCCGAGGTATGATAATCTTTTTCCCATGCTTTTCGTGCTTAGTAGGTTTAATGTATTGTCCTTCATCAGCTCTTTTCCATTAAGATTCATGTTCTCCATGCTGTTTGCTTTTGGATTATGAAAGATGTACCAAGAACACAACAGGGGAAATTACTTGCCTGAAATTTCAATTAATCAATAGCAATTTTAAAGCCTAGGCATGCTCTAGAATGTTTGTATAAGCATTATTAACTCCAATCCTGATAATTATTTGACACGATGATGAGCAAATAAACTTGGAAACGCTGAAGCTGGTCCAAAATTGGGTTTTATTCAATATGTTATATAATATTTGTATACTGATGTGAAGACTTTAGATGTAATAGCGATATTATTAGAAGAAATGGATAAGATGGTAAAATATGGGTGCATAATCCTTGTAGCTTAACTTGTAATAGCAATATTATTAGAAGAAATAGATAAGATGGTAAAATATGGGTGCATTATCCCTGTAGCTTAACTTCTTATTTTCTTTCGAGTTATGTTGTTGATAAAATCAGTTGACAAATTGATACTCTCTCCATTCCATTATATAAGTTATTCTGAAGTATTTCACACAAATTAAGAAATACAATTAGTATATAATGAAATTAATGAATTTACATTGGTTAACTAAAAAAATTACAGGAATGCCTTGGAATGTTCAAAAACACATGGACCAAGACAAAAATTTAATGCTTGGACCGAAAAACTAAACTAGAAGTTCTTGGAAAACTAGGACTTATATTTTGGAAAAAAATTGAATTGCTAGAATGACTTATAAAGTGGAATGGAGGGAGTAGTTTTATTGAAATGCATGTGCTGAATTTCAGAATTTGTTGATTGAATCTTCATTATCTTTTTTTTTCATGTTCCTTTTCCTGTTTCTTTCATATGTTCATATCTGAGTATATTCTCTTTAAAGTCTCCTTGTGTATTAGAAGTTTACCTCCAATCGTTGTTTTCTGTTAACCATTTATGAAGGTAAAGTGCCAACCAGTTGTGGATATACACAGACAAGTGATCTGGTAAATATTTGAATTGTATCGTGCTTTTATCAGCTGATCTTATTGTTGCTTCTTTCTATTGCTTTAACCATTGATAGATAACTCTATTTTTGTGGTTGAATAAGTGGGAGTGTGTATGCTTTCTGTTCAACCACATCAGGTGAAGCTATCAAGTTATAATTGCTGTTTGATATCATATCACCTGCAATTTGGTTTATGTTATGTTGGTCAAATTCAGAACAAGAAATAGAGATAGAATCACGGGACAAAAGAAAAAACAATTGATGAGAAAGAGGAACCAAACCAAAAGATCAGGATTAGGAGAATTCCTCTCGTGTAAATAATCTCATGTTTTGCATTTGGTTGCACTTTCAAGGCCCTATATTGGGCCAGTAATCAGAGACATAAAGAGAAAAGGAGACTACATTGAGTTCCTTAAAATAATTAAAATTCCTATTGTCATCATATTGCCGACAATCTACCTTTAATATTCTATTATGTCTTTGGGCATAGAAAGTCCCCAAACCATGGGAAATCAAACAATTATGTAGAATTCCACAAAGTACTTGTGAATTAATATACTAAGAGAACACATGAGGAAAGAATGGAAAAATGAAAAATAATATCCTGAAGAGTTCAGGAAAATAAAATAACATTCTGAGAGATCTTCAACATCTGTTTAGCACTCTGCTTGGAGTTTCGAAAGACTACCATTTCCAGTGGGTGTAGAATTTAGTGTTGCAGCTTTACATGGAAACCCCATGGGGCATGATTGCATTTGTTTCTGTTACCCACCAGTTGCTTTGATAAAGCTGGATAACTTCTTGATTTGCCACCTCGTATTCTGAATGAGGCTGTCATTGATGATAAGTTTAATGAAACGCCTTGAGCTGCATCTATTTTGTGTCGCTGACACGACTTGATTTCACGGTGTTATATGATGGTTCATGTTAGCCGACCCCGAATCATTTCGGGACTAAGGCTTTGTTGTTGTTGTTGTGTTCATGGAAAAAGTTCTTTAGCATTTCTATTTTGTAAAAAGTAATTGATCATGAGAAAACTATCTGCAGGTGTGGCTCCCATGACCACTATTTATATGCTCTTGACTACAAAAATCATTGCTGTATTTATAGGCTGTCATGTGGTGGAAGTATATTCAGTTCACCTGCAATTGATGAGGTGAATATCTGCTAATCAGCTGAAATTCAGTTTTATTTAGTGGCATAGGCTTTTTTCTTTTTTTGAAAAAAAAAAAAAAATTATTGCATCAGAATTGGCTATCATTCTCATCTCCTTTCTAATCTGCTTTTCTGTTTGTTTGTGGGTTTTTTTTTTCTCCTCAGAACATTGCATTATGAATCCACATCCGTTTTCATATTTGATGGTTTCATATATTCATTCACTAAACCCACTTCGTCCACAAAAGATGTTTTATAATTCAGTTTTCTTTTATACTTGTTCTCCCCTCCTGTAATGTATTATATTTCTGCATTTGTCCTCTAATATAATTTGTTTTTTCGGCTTGATATTATCAATCAGAGAAAGCTACAAATAATTTTCTTGTATTAGGAATATTCTATCCATCACTTTTTCCTTTGGTTGGATCCATATGTAGAACTTTTGGCTCCACATGTAATATCTATAGGTGTAGGTGTACTAGTTGATTTAAACCTCTCAGTTGATCATCTCAATCATATGTTGGTTGTTATTAGATCGTGTTGCTTTTTCTAGTATTTTTAGTAAACAATTAATGAATGTGGAAATTACTGAATCATCTTAGTTTATCTCCTGATTTAATATTCAATTAATTATCATTTAGGTGCGAGAGGCAATATATGTGGCCTCAACTTGTGGTCTTGTGACAGCTATATCCCTAAAGGTAAGGTAACAAGTTTTTTCCCCCTACGACTGAGATTTCAATAACATTGTTGTAAGTTGGGCTGAGCATAAATCATGAAGAAACCTAATTGAACTGAATATTTGAAAAAATATTCGTGATTGAACCGAATCATGGACTTCTTTTGAGGAACTAGACTGAATTGGACCAATGTTTTTCTTTTCGAAGAACTAGACCCTATGTTGCACGGAAACGGATACTGGGACGTAATTTCTGAAAAACATAGGAGCAGAGATGTGGGAGAAACGTGTAAATATTAAAAATATAGGGGCCTATTTATAAATATTAAAAATATAATAATACATTAAACAAAATAAGATTGAAGAACAAGAGGAAGAAAGTCCAAGCTCAATCGAGATTCAAGAGACAAAGATTACAGGAGAAAGAAATATAGGTAAGTTCTTTAAATTGAAGGATACAAGGAAGGAATTATCTCTCAAATATGAAGTTTTAATTTTCCTAATCATAGATTGAATAAGAAATGCAAAATACAAAGTTTGAATTTCTAGAATTTTAATCGAAATAGATAGGGAGAACAGTTTAAAAATTGAGAGACGCGTTTCATATTTTGAGTAATTACGGAAACGTGCCTGGAAACGTTTAGTATCAGTTTCGGAGAGTTTCCGTTTCCCACATCTGCCAGAAACGGGGAAAGGCATGTCATGAAGAGTTTCCATGATGTCTAGTCTAGACCTAATTGGATTAAATTTATCCATAAGCAAACTAAATTGAGCTGGACCGCTTTAGTGTAAAGCACATGCCTACTTTACCTTGTGTTGGAATTTCACTAATAACTGGGTTGTCTGTAATCGAATTCTAAACTCCTGGTCCAAGAGGCTTTTAATATCATGTCAAAGAGCCACCCAATCCAATAACTTAAGCTGATGGGTAGGATTCCAAAAAATATTATTTTTTTTATTATTTCTATAATTTTATAGAGTTGTTTTCATGTAAAAGTGTGTGGTAGGTGTTCAATTAGCACTGTAAGTATAAGTTCCTATGCTTTGATGAATACACTGAATAAAATTATGTTTTCCCTATTCAAATAACACCTTAGACCTCTCTTTATAGCTCTCGAAGTGCAGGAGGTCTACTGTTGTTTTGATCCGAATTTCAAATTCTAATTAATAATAGAATAATTATTTAATTTAATATTTAATTAATGTTAATATTCTATTATAATATAGTTTCTAAAATAGTCACTTTTTTTTTTAATAAAATAGTCACTTACTTTTTCTAGATTTAGAGATTGAATTTCTAATATGGGCGCCATTAGCCATGTTGTTTATATGCAGGCTTTACCATTTCATACTTTATGGCAGCATGAGTTAGAGGTGCCAGTATTTGGGTCACTTTCAGTTGGTTCTTCACATGGAAATGGTATGCATATGTTTCAGTTGAGTGACCATTCCCTTGTGCAGATGAATTATTTGACTAAATGTCATTTTCTTTTTCCAACCTGCTGCAGTTATTTGTTGTCTAGTGGATGGGAATATTGTTGCATTGAGTTCAGGTGGATCCGTCATTTGGCGGGTATGAATTTATCCTATTTCATTTTATCCAAATTCACTTTTTAATACCTAGTTTGATGTATAAATTATAATTTTTGTCCTCCATATCTCCCACAATATGTTGACGCACCTATGCAAGTGGATTCTAGTGCCATATGATGTATTCTTAAAGTATAATTTCGCCATGATCATATTTATACCAAGCACTGCGGGTGGGGCAGAATCTAGAATATTTTGTTGGCTTTAGATTTTGGGTAGATCTATTTGTAAATGAATATTTTGTTTTATTTGTCTCATCATGTTGATTGTATTTCTGGAAATCTTTTTTATCCTTCCTTTCTTCTGAAAATTCATGTCCTTCAGTGTAGAACTGGTGGTCCTATATTTGCTGGAACATGCACGTCTTGTGTACTTCCTTCTCAGGTGAGTAGTTCTGCTTCCATTGAAACTGAAATTAAGGTTACAGTAAAGCTCTGCTCTGCTCTCTCTCTCTCTCTCTCACACACACACACACACACATATCAGACTTCTATCACGTCAATGCTAAATGTCCAAGGAAACTGAAATTAAGGTTACAATATAGGAACACTTCCCATTGACTATGCACGGAGTATATGCAACTGCACAATTGATATGAAATGAAGGTCAAAATTCAAAATGTTCGGGAGTGGGTTAGGTTCAGAGGATTTATATATATTTTGGGTAATTTGAGCTTCTCCCATGTAGAGATTTTATACAAGGAAATGTGTTTGGAGATAGACTTTCAGTTTTGAGTTTTAGACTTGGAGATAGACTTTCAGTTTTGAGTTTTAGACTTTAATGTTCATGGATTTGAATTCAAGATCATGAGTTTGAGAGCATTGATTTTCACAAACAAATATTCGAAATGTAAATATTCTAGAATTTGGGATACTCAAAGGCTAAAACGGATGTAGTGTAAGATGATTGCAAGCAAGATGGCACGATAGAGTAGGCAAAGAAGAGACGGAAAATAAGAAAACCTTTGGCAGCAAGCTTATAGATAAGGTTTTCAAGCTGTTGGATTTCATAATATCAGTTAACTAAATGGGAATTTTCCAACCTTTGCAGAGAGCACTCTATAAAATATAAATCAAAAGCCAGAACATATGCAGACTTTTCTACTGCTAAAATAGCTTTAGCTAGTACAAGTACCTCAAGCTATCTTTCTTTCGATAAGGCTATCACTTAGTCTCTTTTAGATGAAGTGTTTAGATGTCCCTGCGGTGTCCCAGATGTGTCCCAAGTCACAAACAAAAAAAAAACGCAGGGGACACGTTTTTGCCGTGTCGGACACGTCTCCAGCCGTGTCCCTGGCGAGTCCGGCGAGTCCGACTCCGCCACGCCGATCCCGGGGAAGAGTCCGTGCTTCATAGCTGATATCACTATATGAATTATCTTAAAGAGTAAAGATGGACAATATTAAAACTAAGCTTTGGAATCGGACCAATTATATTTGTACCAAGCTGATCAATATCTGTGCTCCAGTGATAGATATGTATCGGCTATAGATTTCTTAATCATAGGGGATTTTAGTTTAAAACTATTTATTTACTTTCGGAGTTTAGAATACATTATCCTGTATGTACCTGTGTATTGATTCATCATAAATATACTGAATAATTTCCAGTTGCAATTCCAGTACTTCATTTGGTTTCCCCCAATTCAAAATGATATTATTTTGACTCTATAAGACGAATATGGTTATATCTCTCCCTGCTCTCTTATTTGGTACAGGTGCTGGTGTGTTCAAGAAATGGGAGTGTTTATTCATTTGAAATGGTAAGGTTTTACTCTTTATTAATTTCATAGCAATATGTGCAGTAAGTTCTAAGTTGTGTCTCTTGGTTCACTGGTGCTTTTCAACCAGTTCTTCCATAATCAATATTGCTGGTATTTCTCTTCTTCAATAAGTTGATATCTTTACTTGGAATGAGGTTCGTATGACCACGTGCCAATATGAACAGGAGGTTTATAGTATGATTATGGGCCAAAGGAAGAGTTCAATGATAGGCAATTCATGATGTGATCGTCGTATTTCCTTAAAAAAGTTAGTTTCTAATTCTTGGCATTGAAGGCATAAATCAACTTTGCGGTGCAAATTGAAGTGTATTAATACACATCTGCAATTTAAGATATTGTCCCTTCCCTTCCACAGAATCAGAACTGAGCAATCCAGATCCTTCCTTTCTTTCTTAATTCTAATCTGCTGGTGATTTTAAGAATATAAACTTAAGTTGTTGCGCAAATCCTAATTAATCTGCCCTTCAAAATATTTTTGTGATACTTAAAAATGTTTCTACCTTATTCACATTTTTTTATCGCACATTCTTCATTCCAAAGGTTCCTTTCAGGAAAAGGGAGATCTACTCTGGGAGTACAATGTTGGAGATCCAATAACAGCATCTGCTTATGTAGATGAACAGTTACAGCTGGTTTCTGACTCCTCTCTTGTGTCAGACAGGTGAAGAAATCACTGAAAATCATAAGAAATTGTGCATTTACATTATCTAAAAGTATCCATCCATATAATATTTTCAGGTTGGTCTGTATATGTGCAAGCTCTGGAAGTGTACATCTACTCCGTATCAATTTGGATTTTTTGGGAAAGGAAAATCAATCAACTAAAAATGTGGTTGAGGAAGTTGCAAGATTGGAGCTCCAAGGAGACATATTCTCTTCACCTGTGATGCTTGGAGGAAGGATTTTTGTTGGTTGCAGGGATGATTATGTGCACTGTATTTCACTTGGAAGTGTTCTGTAGAGGAATGAAAGTGCTTTGAGCTGGATTGCTAAAATGTGATATTAGAATGGTACCATCTTTGCAGTATCTTCTGATGTCAGCCCCGACATGAATAGTTTGAACAGGTTCAGTTCTGCCTACTTTGCACAGCAGAATATACCAGTGGCTCAGCCATATATCTCAACGAGCTGATAAAAAAAGAGGTACGCTTTTCTTCTAAGATTTGATACTATCTTGATGTGAGAAATGATCAACTAATATCATGTATGCTCTAAAGAGTTGATTTTCTGTTGCTGTTATTCTTTACATAAATAAAAAATAAATTAGAAATCGTAACATTGTTAAGCCTTGACAGGATCCAATCTATTGTCAGATCTTCGTCCTAGAATTAAGGGCTGAAATGAGCCAACTGCAAGTGAACCAAGCAGAGATTTTGGAGGAGTTAAAACTTAAAAAGCAAGTCTTATTTAACTCCAACAAGTCTTGATTTATTGATTTTGAAGTTGGAGTCAGCTAGGTTCATGTTCCAACATGGGTTTTATCTTGTTAGTTAAGCAGATCAAACCTATTGTTGAATCTTGTATTTTTATCCAAGAAAGTTACTAAAGAGAAAAAGAAAAAAAGCAGCACTTTTCCTCCTTTAAGGGTTTCACTCATTTCCTAGAAACTTTTATTTTTTCTGAAAACATGTGACAATTATTGTTGAAGTTTTCTAAGTATTTGTTCTGTAAATAGGGTTCCTTCTGCACTCTAGGGTCGTTTTAAGTTGTTCATTATCTAAGGAAACAAGTTCTTTCCGTTTTTTCGATTTGAAAGGGCCAGCTTATCAACAACTTCTAGCCAATGTCCTGAAAACCCGATCGGACCAGGTTGATGCTAAAATTTTGGGTGCCTTGAAACCGGTCTAGTTGAGCGGTTTGATTCAGTTTGAACCTTAGCCTCTAAAAAGAAAGCATATATAGCTTACCACCAAACTGATTGTCATTTAATGTTTATTATCAATTATATATATATAACGAATTAAATAGTTGAATAATATAAAAATGTATGATTTGTGTTTATTGTAATGCTAATTATGTATTAATTTATTGTATCAAATTAATTTCTTATTTTTGGATGTATGAATTTTTATATTTAATTGCAGAGAACTGTATTATATATTTATTAATTAATTAATATATATATATATATATATATTATTTATGATACCATCCAGTTCGATCAATCCGATTGAACTTATTGACTACTAACTCAGTTGTCAATCTGGTTCCGATTGAGTTTTTAAATCATTACTTCTATCTTGAGAGCTACGTCATAATCATGTTTAATCGAGAATTAATTGTAAATTCTTTTTGGCTTTGTTATATGAGAACCAAATAAATAAATAATGAATCTATATTCGCTTAAAGGGTAGGGACCAGGGTGTATGAGCTTCAAACCAATTAACTCTTTTCGGTTTGGACTATTGCATCTGGTTTACTGTAAAATTCTTGATTATTTATATTAAATCACTTTGAGAAACATAATTTTATTTATTTATTAACAGACAGATTAGAGAGTCTAGATCATCATGGCTTCTGGCCACTACTTGGGGAATGTTGGTAACAATATAGTAAAACCTCTATAAATTAATACTCGATAAATTAATAAACTCTTTAAAATAATAATTTCTTCTGGTCCCGATTTGGGCCAGTTCAAAAAATGATCAATTTTAATATATTAATAAGATAATAATTTTTCGGAACAACCCTATATAAATACATTGTATTATTACCTCTATAAATTAATAATTTCTCAAATACATATGCGAAAGATATATAGATATATATACTTAGGATAATTTAGCAAAATATGAATCTATAGTATTTTGTTTTTTCTTGAAATTTAAATCTAGTTGAATTTCATTTTTAACCATTCTCAGTGCATTCAAAAGTTCTGGTGTATCCTTGTCAAATTGTAACAAAAAATTATAAAGCGTAGATGATGCTATAATTGTTTCCTTTCTTGTGACTGGTTTCAAAGGTACCGAATCATCATCAGCTTCATCCTCAATTGAATTTTGCATAACGCTCGACACAATTTCTTCTAAGATTTGGACTTGTGAGCATTCATTGTTTTCACTTGGATAATCCAATATTTGATTGACATCCATTGGATTGTGGTAACCAAGCAGGCCAATCATTCCCTCAAGTTCATAAATGTCTTATATTTTGACAAAACACACTGTTTAGTCCCTGTATTTTCAAAAACACATGGTAAGGTCTCTAATCTTTTTCTCAGTGAACTGTTTAGTCTTTCCGTCTGTTTGTTAGATTTTTTACCGTTTATGACTTCGGAAATGACTAAATTACCCTTCACTATTTACCTTCAAACTTCAGAAGAGGAAATCCAATTTAGAAAAAGAAACTATTTTTATGGAGAACAAGAAAAGAACAGACCTAATGCTTACGAATTTGAACGATTAAGAAGAAAATCAAGAAGAAGAACACTCAAAGTTGATTTCAGATGCATTAGAGTTTAAAGGAAAGGAAAATAAAGGAAAAGAAGAACGCAAATCCAAATTGACTAACTGAATCTTCATGAGAGTCTAACGGCAGAGACTAAACAGTTCATCGAGAAAAACGTTAGGGATTAAACAGTTCACCGAGAAAAACGTTAAGGACTTTATCGTGTGTTTTTGAAAATATAGGGATTAAACAGTATGTTTTGTCAAAATATAGGGATTAATAAATTAATTACCCTAACATAAATACAATGAACTTCCAAGTTCAATTAAATTGTATAATGCACATTTAATTTTATTTGTTCATTGATTTTAGACAAAAACTTTATTTAAATTAGTAATTTAAAATTTATTTTAAAAAAAATTTAAAATCACTCTATAAATTAATAATTATTAATTTATCGATTAATTAATAACTTTCTAATTAATAAAATTATATAGTCCCAACATTATTAATTTATAGAGGTTTTACTGTAATTTCCTCTTACATGAAAATGACAGGATCAATATGTTTATAAGACTACTCTTTAAATCAATGGTGATAATTCGGGCTTACTTGTTATAATTATATTATGTAATTTATATGTTCCATACAATATGATATAAATATATTAAAAATGATAATTTGTAAATTATACTTATTATCATAGCGGAAATTACCATCCCTACTCTAAATTAAAATATATTTCGAATCATTTCCTTTCTTTAAATTATGAGGCATATGGTACAACTTCAAGGTTAAAATTTAATTAGTTAGTATTATTAAGATGAACTTCTGATGGTTCAATTAGGCTTTAACGAACTTGTTTTCCTCCAGCACTGATTTGCTGGTAATAGTATCCCCTTAGATTGAGTATTTGAATCTCAACTTTTGTAAAATGTATTATTGTTAAATAGCATAAACTTGTTATATATAGGTAGTGGTGGATCCAGGATTTGAGGGAGGGGGTCAAAACTCTATGTAAAAAAAATTTAGACAAAATAACGTTAATTGAAAAAAATATACTTTAGTACATAATTATTATTCGATACAAAATGTCTTAAAATTAAAAAAAATAAATTTAATGCTAAGTATATCGACGATAACGAAGTGTCAATTTACATCTACTATCTGTCATAGCTTGAAAACGATGCAAAAATATCTTTATTATCAGAGTGAAATATGAATCAAACCACTTCATAAACTTGAAATTTCCTGAAAGCAACCAAGAGAAATAACGTGAAGCTCCATTAATATTAAGAAAATGCCACTTAATAATTTTTTAGTACTCTTCCTTCACAACTACATGGAACCTAGATATCTAACTGAATAAGAAAGAAGTAGATTCTGGAACTCCAGAGCAAAATCTGCAGAAATTTTACAGATACGAAGAAACAGAAAATATAGCAAAAATAAGAATTTCACGATCACAAAACAAAATCAGCAGAAAATTTCCATAAATTTACAAATATGCAGAGAATTTCATTTCTTTTCCATCAAAATAAATAAAGTAAGTAGCTAGCAGACGTATGACGCACAAGACGGTGACAGAAGTAGCTTAATAAAGACGGCGACGATGACTATAGCTGGAGTCTTCGACGGATGATTGAGAAAGAGACGAATAGCGGCAGCAGAGAAGAAAGGAAGCGATGGACCTTTGGAAAGACGGCGATCGGAGCGGATGGATTGGAGCCCTGAACTTAAACAGTTGAACGGAAGGAGGGGCGTGCGTGCGTGCGTTTGCTGTGGAGGAGGAAAGGAGAAGCGAGCAAGGGCGAGGAGAAGCGAGATGAACGAACGCGAATATCCCTGCGTCTCCTGCTGCTTTTGGTTTTTTTAAATTAAAACCATAAACCAAAACGACGTCGTTTTGGTAAAAAAAAAAAATTTCCGAATGAACGGGGTTTCGAATAAAATATAGCAGTCCCCGCCCGGACCAATCCGCCCCCTCGACCCCTAAGCCAATTCGGGTGCCAATCACTAACCCGGGGGAAGACGTCCCGTCTCTAATATCCCTACTTCCTGTGTGCCCTTAAGTAAGTCAGTTAGTAGAGCTAGTGCCTTCTCAGTAGAGCAAGCAATGGGATAAGCTCAAGACAACACTAATCCAATCAAATAAGGCTCTTATTTTGTTTTGTGTGAATATACATCATATAAGATAGAAAATTGGTAGATATAATAAGTATACAGAAGAAAATAAAGGATTAATTACATCAATGGTCATTGAATTTTAAGTCAGTTTTAAAAAATGATCTAACTTCATTTTGTTTCTATAAAGTCATTCAATTTTTATTTTTATTTTCAATAAATTCATTCTCGTCATTTCAGACATAAAAATCACCTAAAAAGTGACCCTACAACCATGTTGAAAATTATTGACTTTTACGTATGACATAACAGTTAGACGACCAAAAAAAAGATACTATTTATTTAAGGGACAATTATAAAACTAGCACCTTTTAAGGGGCTAGTTTTCTTTTCTAACTCATTTTGAGAAACTCACCAAAACTAACACATTTCATTAATTAAATTCCAACCTTGCCCTCCTCTCTATCCTTTTATAACGTTGTCTTTCCCCCCATTTTCCTCTTTTTTCTCACGCCCTCGCTTTCTCTCTCTCTCTCTCTCTCTAAAGAACAACTCAATTTATAGACAACGAACAACAATCAATCCAACCCACAGTTTGTGCTTCAATATTTTATACACAATCATGTAAGTTTTTCATTTATTTACAATATTTAAAGCTTCGTCATATTCATGGTTAAGATGTAGCATTTTGTTTCTCTAAAACCCAATGTATATTGTTGCTGTTGCATTTTCATGTTTTTCCTGTTCGTGCGAATCCCTAAAAACAGTGACATTATTGTAGGAAGATGCATTTCGTTTGGAACTTCACTCAGCGATTTTTTACCGAAAAGGTCGATAACCGTCGATATCTTATTGATATCGACAGACATATCGGCGTCGATAGATGAAGAATATCGACGTATATCGACCTCGGTTAAATGAGATTTTCCATTCTAAATCATAATATTCAAACACAAAACACATAAAACATAGATGAGAACAATATTTTTATATTAAAATAAAGAAAAAAATACACAAAACGGAAAAAAACACAATAAAACATAAAGAAAAGAGAAACAAACACAAAACAACAAAAGTACATAAACATTAAAGACAAAAAATACATAAACTAAACATTCAGGTACTCAGGACCTAAAAGGGCGTCAGCGTAGTCCATCTTGGACTTCTCCAACTGCCTTTTGAGGCGCCTAATTGTCCTCCTGAGCCGCCTGTTTTTTTCCTAACTGACTCAAGATGGTCAGCCATGGCCTCAGCAGCGAAAGACATGGTGTGCGCCATGCCCCTCATGAATCGGACTATTTCGTCCGTGTCACCTTCACGGAAGGGTTCGTCGAATGTAGCTATTAATGCTTCGAACTCAGGCAGAGGAGGTGGTGGTGGTAGCGGTGGCGCTTCCATTTTTGGATAAACTAGAGTGTTTGAGAGTTTACTAGAATGAATATACTATGAACAGACAAAGCGTCTATTTATAGGAGAAAGAACTGTATTGTTCATGGGGAATCTCAACAGACAAGCCTCATATTTAATGCTTAGAGTGATATTCGAAGAAGAGTGAAAGTCAAAGTGATCATTACATGCATTTAATGCTCATTAACAGATCATTCTAGAAAAACGTCTTTTGATCTTCCGTCGATATCAATCGATATATGATCACTATCGGCCGCTATCACGAGAATGCATCGTAGATATATGTCAAATATCGACGGAGTAGCCAGCCTTATGTGTCGATATGTGCCGATGTGTCGATATATATGTTGTATCGACATATCTTATAGTTTGAAATGTGTATACCATGATATGCTTCGTTAGCTTTCTTCGTTGAGTTACAAATAATATATAATTTACAAGCTGTTTTTATGATAATGCAGAAATATGTCCACCCCGAATACTTGTCTGTGTATGCTTTCGTGGGATGGAGAATGGAAAAAAGAGGGGCCCATGGACACAATGATATACGTTGGTGGTCAATCGAAGGTGCTCCATTTTTCAACGCCAACTGATTATCAAACTTTGAGAGATAAAATTCACGCTTCGTTAAACGTTGATGCAACCTGTTTTGACATACAAATGGCAATGCACACAACATACGGTCCAAATAAACTTTTTGGAAGATTAGCACACATAGTGGATGACAGTGATATTGCTGGATTCGTTGAGTTTTGTAGATGGAATAAACCCGATGTGATGCCATTATATGTTACTATGACTCCTCGAACAAGTGTTGCGGAAGTAAGGCGACCAATGGTTGCTAAAGTACGGCCACAAAATGTTGCTGAAGTAGAGGCAACCAGAATAAGTTCTTGTGTTCCCAACATAGCAACTGAGACTCGTGCTCCGGCAAAACATGTCATGAATCCATATACCCAATCTCCTCTTGGGCTAGACGATATTACATTGGATCACAATTGTGGGTATGATAATGTAGTGAACGGGGATGATCAAGGATATGGTAATGGATGTGATAACGATGATCATGGATATGATAACGATTACAATGGATATGACAATGATGAACATATATGATAACGATGATCGCCAAAGATCCGTTTCAGAACCATCGATTGATAATGTTCAACCAAGTTTGAATGAGATTGATGATGAAGCAGGAATGAGAAGGAGAACAGATCCATTTCGGTTTGTTCCACAAGTAACACAAGCCTTGACATGATCCAATCTATTGTCAGATCTTATTCTTGGTCATATTTGCCATCTCCATGAATCCAAAGAAATTTGAGTCGATGGCAGTCCAATCCTGACTCTGATGGACGTTTTTTCCGTTCAATAACCACAAAAATGCATTTACAAGCTGTAACAGACAAAATGTTCATTAGTAAGGACCAAAACATACAAAGTGAATAATATACACCAAAACATACAAAGTGAGCAGTATCTTACTTGGTTGTCTATGTACTTTCCAGTTAATTCTGCTTCCTCAAACCACGATACATTTTGTCCCCATTCGGTTCCACCTAACTCCCTCAATATATCACGGGGCGTATTCTTCTTCCAATCATCATAGGCCTGTAGGAGGTGTCCTTTTATACGATCGCGACCATCGTGTTGTTCTACCGGGTACTGATCATCATCATCAGCAAAATGATAATTCATCTGAGGATCAGTGAATGGTGACTGGACGTCTTTCCCAAGTTTCCTTTCCCGTTTGGGTCTCTCTTTCACTTCAAGCACCTCCTCACTGTTTCCATCCCTTCCTCTCCCTCTTCTTCCCCATCTTCTTCCTCCTCTTCCATCCCTTCATCCTGCATCCCTTACTCCCCCTCTACTCCCTCTTCCACCTCCTCTTCCTCCTCTTTTCCCCTTCCCTTCCTCCTCATATTTAACCTCGATAGTCATATCTTCGATTTCACCTTTGTCTTCACGCATATGTAAAGATGACTGGACAAACTGGTTAACCAGAAGATTAAGCTGTCCATGATCTATGTCAACATCATGGCCGTCATGGCTCTCATCCTGTTAAAACACCAAGTAGAAACACAGATTATATCATTATTCGTTGTTAAAAGCACCGGGGTAAACATTAAGGACCAAAACTTACAACAATCATTATAACAGAAGATGTATGAACACTTTCCCTCTCATCCAGCTCTTTCTTCTTCCTATCCTTATGATCCTTCTCCTTCTCCTCCCTCTCCCTATTCCTCTCCCTCTCTTCCTGGTCTTTCTTCTCCCTATCCTCCTGGTCTTTCTTCTCCCTCTCCTCCATCTCCTCCTGGTCTTTCTTTTTCCTCTCCTCATGCTCTTTCTTCTCCCTCTCCTCCATCTATTTCTTCTCTCTCTCCTCCTGCTCTTTCTTCTCCCCCTCCCTCTCCCTATTCCGCTCCTTCTCCTCATGCTCTTTCTTCTCACTCTCCTTCTCCCTCTCACTACCATACATATGAACCTCCCCCTCATACATCCCACATTCCACATCCCGTTGTGACTTCAGTTCCTGCACATCACGTTCTACAACGGACAATCTATTTACAAAGGCAGACAAATGGTCATTCATTTTCCTCTCTTGCTGACCAAACTGTTCAGTTATTATCCTCTCTTGCTCAGCAAAGTTGTCATTCATTTTCTTCTCGTGCTTAATAAACATCCTCCTCAGTAGTCGTTCTAGACCAGACTGTTTCTTCTTCTGGACAGATACTCTAGGAGAGACAATGAAGGCATTTTCATCATTATCAGTCTCAGATTCACTGTCATCCTCTACATCAGCATATCCTCCTTCATATGTACCCAATCCCTCATGTCCATCCTTTTCCATGCCTTCATCCTCTTGCTCCTCTTGCCCCTTTTCCACCTCTTTCCCCTTTGCAACCTCTTGCCCCTTTTCCTCCTCTTTCCCCTTCTCCTCCTCTTGCCCATTTTCCTCCTCTTGCCCCTTTTCCAAATCGGTAAACACTTGTTCATAATTACACGGCAGACCATTCACATGGTTTACTAGATGTTGATACCATGAGCTTTCTTTCTCCCTATCTTCAGCTGTAACTTGCGTGGCATTTGGTTTTATACCCGACTAAAAATAAACAAGTCAGTCAGATGTATAGCATAATAGTGACACATATAGGCACAATGATTGGTCAACTTACTTCAAAAATGGCTAGAACTTTGGGCAATTTAGCGATACTGGTCTTTTTCCATCGTATCCATCGTGGGATGCGAGTGCCTTTCTTGTCATACCATGCGTGGGTGGCATCCCATACTTCGAACAGCCAAGCCTGTAACAAAGTGCCAATTCATTATTTATGCCTATTACCAACATTTCTAGTATATAGAATATACACACATCATACCTGAAATACGTGTGCAAAACCATATAGGTTGTATGAGACACGGTTAGTCCTGAAACGATCCCTATGAGCACACAACTGATCAATTCGGTCTTTTCCACCAATTATCCCATTAACAAGAGACCTGTAGGTCACATCCCAGGCCACAACACCCCACGGAAACTCGTTAAACAATGTTGGAAATTCAGCAAGTTCCAAAACCCAAGGAAGAGCATATTTCGTGGCAGTGTTATCCAACACACAGCCAATGACAAAGTACAACATGGCAAATGAAACTGCATCCTGATCAGATTCATTCTTCCAAACAGTTTGCAGCATAATTGTGTCCACGTCTTTAAAGGTTGGTGTAGGGATGCCTGGAAAAAACTTATTCCTAAATCTATATGGCTTATTTATCGCACTAAACCTTTCGGTAAATGCTTCCATGTCTCCAAACCGTAACCCACTTAGGAGTCCAAACTCCCAATCCCCAAATCTTAACTCAACACCTCTAACTTTGAAGCAAAGCTCCCTGGGTTTGAGGTCTTCACGTATGATCTCCCTTGTTAAAAGGGTATGACAGAGGACTCCTACAAATACTGTATTGGTCATATCCAAATACTGTATTCGACGCACTTCAACCAAACCGAATGACTTCCTAACACCAGACGAACCCGGATAAACCCTAACACCAGAAGAAGTAAACGAAACGAAATATTCCTTCTCAAACACAGCAAATCTACATACAATACAAGAGAGAATCTCAAATGTAAAGTCAAGTTATTTACCCTCTTTTTCGTCCTTCCTTCTGAATTCGATTCGTTGTCCGAACTTCGTGTTCTCGCCATGTCCACTCGAAGTAACAGAGATTTGCCGAATGAAATGTACAGAATCGGGCAATGAATCGCCGGAAAGTTAGAGAGAGGAATAACGGGGTGTTAGGTTAGAGAGATTCGAATGTTAAAGAGCGGGGAGCGGAGTGTTAGAGATGAGGGCAAGGTTGGAATTTTGTTAATGAAATGTGTTAGTTTTGGTGAGTTTTTCAAAATGAGTTAGAAAAGAAAACTAACACCTTAAAAGGTGCTAGTTTTGTAATTGTCCATTTATTTAATTCAACTGTTTGAAACTTTCACGTAACAGCAAAATTTTATTTTTATTTTTATACATAGTAGAGCTCTTTCCAATGTGTTCATCACGTCACTATTCTAGTAACTTTTTCTGTTTGAATTGATTGGAATGCTTTTATTGAAATAAAAAGTAAAGCTCCATGATTTTATTGAAATAAAATGAAGTTTAATGAGATCTCAAACTTCAGTGATCATTGGTATAATTTATGCAAAAATAAAGTTATAATATAATGCCAAAAATTACATATTCTACTATCTTACTACGTGTCCAATGTTATTTTTAATGTGTGTCCATAATTGGTTGATGTAACTTGTTATTTGGTAAACAAGTTATATATGATTTGGTTTCTGATGAAGGGGAAAAGAAATAAAGACAATAGCGAATTTGATTAAATTAGATAAAATTAGTGAAAGACTAGCAAGTAAAGTAACAAACTCCCCCGTTTTGGAAGGGTTTTTTTGTATAGGTGGTGTTGAATGTTTGTTCTGGCTTTGATGGGGGTGGGGGGATACATCATCATTTTTGTCATAAAAAAAGGGGATCATGAATCAATCTCCACCTTCTGAATTCAGTCACAGAAAAGGAGATGTTGTAATCTATCTAATTGCTTTCTTTTTCTTTGCATGTATTGTTGGTGGTGGTGTTTTTCTTTCTCTTTACCTTTTCTTCCCTGCAGATCAGTTTCAACCTTGGTTTCCTATTGCTGGTTTCATTCTTGTTGGCATTCCTTGGTTTTTCTGGTTTTTCACTTATTTGTACAGATGTCTTACCCCCCGAGATTCGCCCCCTCATTCTTCCAAATCCACCGTAACAGCATCACCTGCATCTGTATTTGATAATGCTAATGCTAATGCTAATGCTGCACCTGTCCAAGAGAATAATCCTGATCCCCAATTGCATTCTGTTACTGAAACCGGCGGTGGTGGACGCCGCGTCCAATTCGGCAGTGTCGTTGTCATAACCGAGGATGATAAACCCGTCCATGATGAAGGTGTTGTTGATAAGCCTCCTCCGGAATCCCAAGATGATCAGGGAAGTAGCTCCTCACCTTTGCCTAAACAAGAACAAGATGCTAAATAATCATAGACAATATTTATTTTGTTTATTGGCCATTTGTTTTGTGTTTACATGAAAGATGATTTTATATATATATGGCCTCAAAAAGCACATTCATTGCTGTTCTTGTTTTGCACAAAAGAAAAAAGAAATCATATCCAGATTTATAGCAATTGAGGGGTTGAGATTTTCTCATATATAACTAGTTGATCCCATCCATTCTTTGTTTATGTAATAGTTCATATTTCAACTTGCAAGAATAATTTATGTTGTTGATAATTAGCAGAATAATGTTTGTTGTTGCAAGAAAATTACAGAGAAAATATAATGAAATTATTGATAATTAGCAGAATATGAATGAGATAAATCAAGACTTTGGATGCACCTTCTTCTTCTTCAATTGAGAATTGCAATCATTCATGCTGCTGATGCAACCTAACTTTCTCTTCATTTCCTTCCATTTGCTACTCTTTTCCTTCTCCTTCTCCTTTTTCATATTTCCATTGTTAATTTCTTTCCTCATTACATAGCATTTTTTCTCTAACTCCTTCACTTTGATGCTCATTTTCTCCATTTCAGCCCTCACTTGTTCGTCATCGAAACCCGCCCCTCCCTCCTTTTCTTCATCCGCTTCCTCTTCTGTCGATTTCGAATCAAAAGCCTCAACTTTATGTGCTATTGTGTCTCTCATATGCAACTGTGTCACAAACAACACCTGCACTACAAACCTCAATGGCAGTCTTTCGTTCTTCACCGCGTGTTCGCAAGCTTCAGGTGTCATTTTATGGCAATCCAGAATCTTGCATACTCCCTCTCTTTCTTGTTCTGTCAAATATCTATGCCTATCGAAGTAAATATCAATAGCTCTGTATATTCCATCCGAGTTCTTCTGGAGTCCTAATGATATAGACAATGCCATCTCTGCTAAATTAACAAACGTATCAATCTCTAAATCTATATCACTTGCAACTTCTGTTAAGAAATCTTCAATGAGTTGTGCAACTGGGATAAACCCGGAACTGTCAGGAGTAGTGTAGTTTCCAAAGAAATGCTTCAGAATCCTCCTCACACACTCGATATCATACTGTGTTTCTCTCGTGTAGCCTTGTGAAGGTATCAAGAGGTCTTTAACTGTTGCCTGATGAAGTTGCTTCCCGATTCGCTGCTCGAATCCATGTCTACACTCATTGCTGGATTCCAAGGAAACTGCATATTTAAGCATTTTGAACAAAAATGTGCAGGGAATTAGTCCTTTTTCGTCAGGAAGAAGTCTTTCGACAGCTTCAATAACATCCCTCAGTAATTTCCTTTTGTACATTGACATATTCTCATCACTTATTCCATTGCAGAATACCCATTTCTCAGCATACAAACAAAGAGATCCTGCCACATACTCCGTCAGGATTTGATACTGATTCATCCTTTGAATGATCGGGCAGTATAGGTGAAGAGGCAGTGTAATCAAAGCTTCTGATTTCCAATTAGGAAGAAAGAGCCTTCGTCTGGCTTTCGGTATATAGTTTTCTTCATCTTTCTCATCATCATCGTCATCTTCACTATCCTCATCATTTCTCGGATTCTTGATTGGATCCGCAACAAGACGGGGATTAAGGAGTGCTTTATCAACAAGAGACTGTAAACAAGCATCAAACAAGCCAAAACGTTCGACCTGTTGAAGAATAGTGGCTGCAGAACGAAGAGCTATGATTGTCTGATTCCAATTAGTGAGAATTGTTTCTTCAAAGAATGTAAGGAGCTTCTTAATCAGATTGTTTTTGCTGTGACTTTCAGTCATTTCCAAGTAGAAAGCAAGGCAGGTGAGAGGTATTACATTCTCAGAAGACAAAGCAGGTTCGAATCCACAACAGAATCTTCCAACAATCTCAATAATTTCAGGATCGCCAGGAATATCCTGGATAAAACTAGAGAATTTTAATTGGGGATTTTCTTTGAGGATGTAAGCTACTTTGGCTGATCTTTCTGCCAGAAGTTCCTGCATAAAATAAATAAGAATTAATTAAACTCACCTTGCCTTTTGTGCTAAAATCGAAAATTTGCAAAATTAAGTAGAAAAACTCACCATGTTGAGAGAAAAGTGAGAAGCATGTGAAAGTCTAGGCTTGGAAAACCTGTAATGGAGGAAAGAGAGAAGAGTTTTGAGGTATTCTGAAAGTAAGTGAAAGTGGTTGAAAACAGGAGAAAAGAAATAATACCAAGATGATGATACGCCTCCTTTCTCCATCTTAATTACCACAAATGAAGTTGAGCTCAAACTCTGAAACAAACAGAAAAAAGTAGAATAAAAGATAATTCTATGGAGATGAAAACATCAAAACAAAATCCCAACGTTTCTCAAACTTGAAAAAAGATTTTTTTTCCTATTCTTTTGGGTTTCTGTTATTTCAGTATCCGGAAACTGATATGCTCACTAAATTATTTTGTTTCTTTTTTTCTTAGTTCTATTAGCTAATATTTGTTAAATAAATTCAATATTTAAACATAATATTTGTCCAAATATATAGTAGTATTAGATAAAAGAAAAATATATAACACAATAACGAATTTAAAATTTTAAAAACTGCTTTACTGGTTAGATTAAAAGATGAAATTGTCTCAGTTATCTTAAAATAATAAATTCTTCTTACCTAATTCTTTTTAGTAGGTTAACATAAAAAAAAATAAAAAAAATCTTTTAAGTAGGATGGCAAACCTGACCAGGAGGATTAGCTCCAATAATGACAGGGAATTCACATTTAATTTCCTCATGGAATGGAGATGGGTTTCCGGAGAAGTGGGGATGGGGCAGCGGCCAGAATCGCTCATTTGTATGTATAGACTTTTCCAGGAATCCGTCATCCTCATTTGTATGCACAGACTTTTCAGCACTTATAATATTCAGTGTTTAACATTCAATACTTAAATGAATTACACAATAAAATTTTAAGAAATTGAGAATGAAGATTCCTAGGGGATCCGAATCCCTATGAGAACAGAGAAATGGATTATATTTTTCCCATTTGTGAAAATGGAAATGAAAATGCAGAGTCCCCATCTAGGCAAGGACATGGAGGGGAAGTAGTCTCCATTCCTACCCGCTCCATTTGCTCCATGACCACTCAACTTTGCTTTCATCAATATTATGGCTACAATTTTTTTTTTTTTTTTTCCAATTGAATAGGTTGAAAATGGATCCGAGACACATAAAATTGACAAATATACAAACATTTTCAACCTTTTGGGAAGGGTACCTTGACTTCCCCAACCATGCCAAGCATGAAACTCCATCCTGTCCAAACCGGAGATGTTCATGTTGTTAAAACATAAATAAACACATATCTCATTATTTTGATTTTACTATATTTTTTTTTATTTTTACTTTTTAATTTTGTCACTCAAATTTTAATTCAATCAACTTAGATTCTCATTATTTCCTAACATCATAATGAATTCCACAAGTGATAATTTGATCCTGCAAAAAGAACGAGGCTAGGATTTTTCAGTTGAACGCAAGTATTGCATGCTTGAAGAAGGATTCTTTGTTTGATACATATTTGGATCAGAAATCCACATTGGTGATGCAACAATGGAAGCGTATGCGTATGGTGTGTTTGGAATGAGAGAGAATCACCGGAAACAAGAAAAAAAACACTTAAGAGATTAAGATGTGATTATTTGAATGAGGTAGAAACAACGTGCCTAGTACTCCTCTTGTGTTTTTACCAAAACTTTGAAACAAGCAATTCCGAGCAAAAAACAAGTAACAGAGGACAAATCAACGAAGGCAGATTGGCTATAGCAGGTGAAAGATGGCTGCGCAAAAAACTGCCTCTGATAACCTTGGCAATTGGACCGTCTGCCTCTAGAATGTTGTCCATGTCCCAGTCCACGAGCAGGCAGTGCGCCGTAGTTTGCTATTGGAGCAACAATACCATCAGCTGTAGCATTTCAAGCTAGCTGAATTCCTCACCGAGCAGCAAACAGAACAAATCATCACATGTGAAAGGTTCCAACTGAGCTTCTAAAGCCCGAACAAACAGTTTATAAAATGGTCCCAGATCAGCTAGAATACAGATTTTGCAAAGCATCTAGTTGATTGAATAAGTCTTTAGCCTTTTGCATATAAACAGAAATCGAATCGTTATTTTGTCGAAGAGTGGGAAGTTGATTCCGAATATTTTGAATATGAGGCCGAGATGAGAATGTAGCATACAACTTATCTCATGATTGCTTTGTTATAGTTGATTCAATCAACTGTGAAAGCATATTTTCTGAAACTGAAGAAAAGATTCTCATGAACTTTGTGATCTTGTTGTTTCCGGATAACAAAACCATCACAACCAATAGGAGAGGATTCATCAACATGATGAAAAAGCCAACAACCCTTCAATACATTAATTAACTGAGCTTTTCATAGAAGAAACTTGGTAGATGTATGTTTAACCGATAAACCATGTACAGATTAGGAGTAAATTAGGGTATGAACCAATCCTTGTTCATGCCCGATGCAAATTGCATGAATTTTGTATTATCATTTACACACACCTCTGATGCACGGACACGCCATAGACCCAGCGTATCCCGTGTCGGATACGTATCCGATACGGACACGGCCGGAAACGCCAGGGACACGATGTCGGGGCCGTGTCCGTAATATCGGAAAGTTGGACACGCATATCAGTGAAGGATACGCGTGTCCCAGGAAAAAAAAAACCTGCGCTTCTTCAAATGTCAAATTAATACCTGCGATTCTTCAAATTCAAATTACAGCCGTTCAACTTCACCGATCGTCGTTATAGTTGATAGATTTGGAGAGCCAGAAACTCCAAAGGACAGGGGGAATTAATGCCAGAAGAAACTCCTAATTAATACAAAAACTCTCAAACTTCTCCATCCATCTATATAAATAGGGCTCCTAATTATTTAGTTATATTACAAAAAATCATATATATAAATATATTTTTAATATTTATAAATGTGCCCCAATATTTTTAATATTTACACGTGTCCCCCACGTAACCGTGTCCTGTGTTTTATAGAAATGACGTTTCCCGTATCCGTGTCCGTGTCGGATACTGTATCCGTGTCCGTGTCCGGGCAACATAGACACACACAGACACCAGAAATATCTATCCATATGCTATGCTAGATTGAAAAAAGAGAATGCAGCAGTGTTACAAAATGCATTCACTATCTTTTATAAGCATCCATTTCTCATACTCTAGGGAGGGAGGGAGCAAGCTCAAGATTTGTAAGTATACCCTTCTTTGCTTGTAAAATTTTAGTTAGGCAACAGCATCTGTTCCATAAATTACATTCTATCACTCTGACACCTTTGAGCCCTCGTACGAGAATATCCGTACAGCATTTCTGTAACTTATATCTGCAAGCTCTTCTTTTGTCATGTCTAGCAAAGATGCTACGTAGCTGAGTACCTACAAGAGTCATCATAAATTGTTTAATAGTTCAAATCAATAAAACCATAGCCTCAATCTCACCGCGAAAACAAACAACATACGCTATGGATATTTGCTGGATGATTCAAAGTTTCTTTTGGCAGTGTTGATGTATCTTTTGAAACATCATTGGAAACACTGGCAGTTCCTGAAGCAGAGTTTTCTCCTTTGGAAGGGCTCCTTTCAGGGTCGGATTTCACTTCATCCGCCAAAAATAGCGAATCTATATTTGTATTTGGTAAGGCATCAGGGGCATCTGTTTCCAACAATATCCTATCACAACTAACCTGAAAAGGTTTTGGGTATAGAAAATATAAATTTCTCAACATTGTGAAATGTGTTAAACACATAAGTCCAATGGATGAACTAACAGTTTTCACTACACGTTTAGCCTTCTGCACTTTCATGGTCATAAGGAAGCCTGAGAAAGAGAAGTACGCACCAAGCTTGGCAAATTCAGGAACCATCTCAGCAGAACCTAGGTAAGAATGAAGAATCACTCCAGCAGGGAAAGGCCCCATGCTTCTGATGGATTCATCGGTTACATAAAAAAAAAAGTTGTTACAGAATTATAACATGTAATAAGCATATAATGCCATTATGACTTTTGGACAAATAGAAATACTTAGTGATCAAACAGAGGTATATTACACCCTTGGCCCTCCAACATAGACCATCTTTTTCCTAATTTAGCACCTTTACTCATCTTGTAACAAAAACATGATTTGTTGATTTGGACAATTTTGACCAATTCTTTTTACCAGTTTACAATCGCATATCAATTAGAAATAAAATTATTAAGAAGAGCAGTAATAGCATAGAGCTTCATACTTCATTGTCTCGAGAAGATCACCATAAGCACGAACACAATGAACAGAAGCTGGTCTATTCAGCTCTTTTGCAAGTTGAAGCTGTTGTTGAAATACTTCAAGCTACAATTTGAAAATGTCACCCATTGAAGACCAGTTTAGGAACGATATTAAGTGAGATACACTTAAATGTAAGAAGAATCTTCAGTTAGAGGTCTTCCAAAAGGTATGTGTAAATATAGAAAAACAACTTTGGAAAAATAAGTACGTCTACAGATTAAAGAATCCATTGTATGCATATATATAATAGGGTGACATACACATTTATAAGGTGAACGTCTAAACTCTCTTCATCAAAAGATCAAACACTTTCAAGGCAGCATCAAAGCATCAAATGGCAAGAGATAAACACCTTTTAATCGTAAACCTAGAGGCAGTACCTACTGGATTTTATTTTTACAAATAAAAATAAAATTTGTGTACTTCTAATTCAGCTTGTAATCGATTTTCCCGGACCATATAATCAAAGTTCATGCTGTCTACTTGTGAAGTTGTAAGTATTTCCACTTATATAAAGAAAAATGATAATTCAAAGGAAAACCTGATCTGCAAAATCAATCTTCTTTCCATGAGAACCTTTGTCCAATCCAATCTGAAAAGGTTCATATAAGTTATAATATGAACTTTTTAGAATTTGAAATAAACCAGTAAATGAATTCAGATATTCTATGTACATAGGAATGAAAAGTATAAACAAGGAAATGGGAATGTTAACCTCTCCAACGGCAGCACAAGGATTGGTATCAAAGAGTTCTTTGAGGGTGTTGAGCCAATTGGGAGTCCTCTCCGCAACATACCTGCAGATAAGAGAAATCCCAAATAAAGGTTCAATCGAAAACTCGAATTTCAAATATGAATAAAAAAATTTAAAAAATAAAAATAAGAACTCACCAAGGATGGAGACCGAAGCAGGGAATTACTGAAGGATACTGCTGACCCATCTCTTTAACCAGATGCCAATCTTTCTACAAAAAAATAAAAAATAAAAAAATAAAATAAAAAGAAGTATCGAAATTTTAAAGATGATAAGGAGGGAAGAGAAAGCACAAAGGGAAGATGAATACCTCAGAGACTCCATTAACAGCAAAGCGAAGTACGCCAGAATGAAGAGCAGTGGCGATGAGTTGCGGTGTCTTGTCAATGATTCTTGGGTCTTGGAGGTGACAGTGTGCATCGAACAGTTTGATGCCCATCTTTCTATCGATTCACCTCTGTAAACTACATCAAATTCAATCACACGCCTAGGTGAAACTGGATAGGTGTCCAATCCGATGAACCCAGGCAGGCCAGAAGCAAAGTTTTTTGGGTTCCTTTCATTTTCACATTTCAGTTAAACTTCTTGCTTGTTCGGGCCTTTCGGTGTTTTCGGGCCTCCCTCCCTCCCAATCCAATTCATTTGTTTCATTTTTCATTTCGTGTTCAAGAGTAGGAGTGGTGGTAGTGTTGTGTTAAATTATTGAGTTAGTGTTAAATAAATTAATTTAATTCAAGTGAAAAATCTATGTTTCGTAATCTGTGTTAATGTGTCAATTTCATATCGTGTTATGTAATTTTATTATGTATCAATATCAATAATCATTTTTAAAAATATATAACGATATTATAAAATTTTTAAATATTTTATCATTTTTGAATTAGCATGTTACATTTAAAAATCCGTTAATATTATATTGGGATTGTATAAGGTGCTTCTTTACAAATTGCATGTAATTTTATTATGGTCATGTTCGGTAGATAGCTGGTAGTTGTTAGCTGATTATTAATAGTTGTTTGTTTAAAATGATAAATAAGGATATGATAAAACTTTTATTTAGGATTAAATGGTAGTAATTAGGGGTAAAAATGTCATTCAAAAGAGATTGAGCAATAAGCTAATTGAAAAAGCTCCTAAAACTAGCATTTTCAAAATTAGCTTTTTGGACCCAATAAGCTCTCTCAAACATATCTTCGTCATATACCACTATTAGAGGTTTGACTAGTCAAAACCTCTAAAGTGGCTCAAACCTCTAATTTTATCCAATAAAAAAATGGTTTACCAAACAGGGTTTATCTCTATTACAGCTTTCTCTTCTTTGGCATTAAGCGCATAAGACAAATGTCGTTTGGGTTTTGGATTCCAGTTCCATGATCTGGGGAATCTCAAAAGTACGCCTTTCTCTTCCTTAATGAAAAAATATTCACTCACCCAGTCATGGATGTTATACGTCTTGGAGTGGAAGGGACTGTATCTTGTTTTCCTTTGAAAGGTAACGTGATCCTCAACCTTTCACCGAGTCATTGAATGTGATGCCCGAAAGGTCTGAGGCCTAAAAGGAATCCCCAAATTACTCGTCAGATAAGAGTCGCAAAGGAGATCTACCCAACCATTAGGATGGAGCTGACCCACTAGGATTTCAAATGATTACAAAATTTCTCCTATCGTCTCGGATACCAGATATTGCAAGCTATATGGCTAATATAGATCGTGAAACATCCGCTAGGTGCTGTGCAGGACGGTGCTAAGGGTCTATGAACAACGCATTCAAGGTCTCTCATCCAAGGGTAAAGACCTTTCAAGATGTTAATGACTCCTCGAGAAACGAACAACTCTTGGTTTCCATCCTAGGGCTTTTACCCCCTTTTTCCTAGAAGCCAATGAATTAGTTTTCTCCCATTCACTAGAGTTTGGGTTAATAACAGTGAGTGTAGTAGTTAATTGCTGCTCCAACTGGGTACCCTCAGAATCCTCTTTGGATAACTCACGAATATCCTCTTAACTCATGCTAAAAATCCCAGAACTATGAACACATGAAAGGAAAAATTGAAACCAGAAAATTAACTACAGAGTTAGTAGAAAGACTTACATGTCAAAGCTTGAGACGAAGATGCTGAAGAAAAACTTTGAAAATGAAGAAGATGAACTCTAAGGAGAAAACCACTAGGACGTGTCAAATAGTTGTAAAACTCATTTTTGACACGTCCTATGATACCCACAAAATAGAGAGAGAAAGTCAAGTAGTTGTGAGAAAAAAAGAAGAAGGGGAAGAAGAAGGGGAATTAGTTGTAACAAATCTTTGAATGGAAGAGTTTTAAGGGTATTATGAAACCTTAGTTGCGTTTAAAATAGATTCGACATGCCGTGTGAGAAGATCAAAAGAGAGAGAAAGAGGCATGATGCATAGAGATAGAGAGGAAATAAAGAGTTTTTAAGGAGGTTTAGTTTATGTATTTTTGTAATTTGAAATTTTAAATATGAATTATAACCCATTCTTTTGTGTGCAAATTCAAAGCTTAGTTAATTTACACACAAAAAAGGGGGAAAATTATTAGCCCATAAAATAAAATTTTCATTTTATTCCAAACAAGAGCATATGATAAAAAAAATTAGCATACATTTTTAAGAAAAAGATTAAAAAAATAAGAAAATAAAAGAAAGGAATAAAAATATATCCTAGCTATCTTTATTTTTCAGCAGCCACAAAATAGCCAACACGCTGGTCAAAGCCACACGACGTGTGACTTTTAATATAAACATTATGCTCGAAGAATTTAATTCCACATGTTGTATGACTATACCCACACGTCGTGTGACTACACCCACACATCATGTGGAATTCAAAGGAAATGCGCTTTGGTCAAGTTTTCGAGGCTCGGAACAATGGGTTCTTTGCTGAGCAATGAAGGTTTCAGAAACTAGACGTCTCAAGGAACCCACGGGTTATTTTTGGAGCCAAAACTAAGTCAAATTTCAGAAATTGATGTTTTAAACATGTATATATTTTTGCCCACTTCCTAAAAAATTTCTTCCAATACCCACTATCCATGAACACATATGTCTAGAAAGTGGAAAGAGTGGAAGGGGTGGGAATGTGTGTGAGTGAATTTAGGAAAGAGTGAGAGGATATTATAACTTCTACATAAAAACTATAAATAGTGGCCAAAGCTCAACCAAACATCTAAACAAATAAATACAACAAACCCGACTTCATGTCCTATTTTCTTTAACATTCAGGCCCCAAATTTCATGTTTCCAAGCTTCAAATCACTCTTTAGAGATCAATTTTCAAGTTCCAATCTTTTGTTTGTAAATCTCGAGCCTAAAAATTAACGTTTTTCTCGCCCAAAACTCATAAAAGTTAATCTTTGCCCCCCTTTCAAACATTCTGCCTAATAGTTTTGTTTTAACCTTTTTGACCCTTACAGTCCATTTCTATCCTAATTTTTTATGCACATTTGTTCCTAAATCCTAAATTTAACTTTGGCTTTCATTTCGTCTATTTGTGCCCAAACACTCATTTTACAAGCCCTTTTCGAGCCCCTAATTTCTACACCGTTTATTTCCTTGCTACCCGACCACGTTCATTATTCCGTTTCAACCCTTTAAAGCTCGTTTTTGTCTGAAACTTTCGCTCTATTTCCATCCTTTATATCCCAAATTTAGTTATAGGTTTTTGTTTCACCTTAATTCGTGCCCGAAAACTCATTTTACAAGCCATTTTCAAACCCCCAATTGTTGGTCCCGTATTATGTAAGAATTAGTTCCTAAGAAGGGGGGGGGGGGGGGGGGGGTTAATGGAACTATTTAGGATTTAAAAAATTTACCCAAGTAAAAATATTTCTTACATCATAATAGACAGTTCTGAGGATAAATATTTAAGGTTCAGAGGCAACTTTAGTTGATCAACAACTAAGATTGATTATGTTCTTAGTTCGAAGGATAACGCCTCAAAAGAGCTTCCGAACTTATCACAATTTAAACAGAACTCTGACTAGTTTATGATTACGAAATATAAAAGCAAACAATAAAGGAGTAGGAGTTAGAGAGAGTGATACTCAGCTGTTTTATCTTGGTTCGGCCTCCTGCCTACATCCAATCCCTGGAATTCCTCTTCCGAGCTTTAATCCACTACTGAGCTCTTTCTGGTAGAGCATAAACCCTTACAATAGCTATTGAGCAATTACAGAGTACCTTCCTCTATAATCCTACACTTAGAACTATCTAACTCTGTTTGCTAAATACCGAACAAACAGAGCTTCCGAACTAATATTAAAGATTGATAAGTTTTGTTCTAATCTAAGAACACTTTGAAAGATCTAAAGAAATGATTACACAGAAAAATAAAGAATTTTGTGTAACGTTCTTGCTTTGCTTTGCTTGGAACTTCAAGAAAATGATTCACTCAGAATTTGTGCGTTGAAGATCAAGTTCCAAAGTAGCAAATGAGAGGCCTTTTATAGTTGACACCTGAAGGGTGTGGCATTTCAAATTTCGAAATAACCGTTGGGAGGGAAACGCTCTTCTGTCGCTTTCATTCCACAGAAGCCAATGTCAACAGCCAATAATCTTCTATCTTTTACCGTTGGTTTGTCTGTTGCGTTGTGCTTCAGAGTTGGTCGTAAGCAGACTGGTTGGTTTAACCAAATCAGGCAAAGTTCTCAGGTTGACAAGGAGACAAGCCGTCTGTTGGTTTTGAATCTTTCCTTATTTGGTGAGGTTTTGTTAGTTGCGCAGAAGTCAACTCTTGATCTTGTCCAACGTGGTTGCTCTTGTCTAACGTGGCTTGATCTTTGTCTTCCGGATTGATATTATCTTTGAGACACATAGGCAAGCTTCTGGATCCTTCTGCTTGTTGGGCTGGAGTTTGATCCACAAGCATTTGTGCAATGGGCTTGGATGTAAAGGCTTAAGGCCTTTTCTAATTTCTTTGAACTTAAACTTAATTCATCAACACACTTCAACAAACACATTAGTATAAATCAATCAATCAATCATTTAATTTTAATGTGTTATTAATTATGGATATATTAATTTAATATAATTTTTTTTATCATAATCAAAATTAATGTGGAAATTGTGTTTCAACAAAAATTTCTACACCATTTTTAGCATTGTTGTTCAGCCATGTTCATTAATCTGTTTCGACCCTTTAAAGCTCGTTTTTGTCTGAAACATCTCCTTTATTCTCATCCCTTATATCCTAACTTTAATTTTAGGCTTTCTCGCTTAAATACACCTCCGAAAACTCATTTTACTAGCTATTTTCGAATCCCAAAATACATTCTCTTACCAAAAATATGGTAATCCACTTGTTCTACTTTTGGCCATTATCTGCTTAAGTTCCACAAACTAAATTGAGTACGCTTTTCACCAAGCATTCAAGTCGCTCATTTTGCTCGTGAATTTGAAGCCGATCGTAGCTCAAGGCCTCGTCGAAATAGCCATTTGTTGGCTTTAAATTTGTTATTTTCAATTCCAGTTCTGTTATTGTTATTTCAATTTTATTTTCAGATTTCCATTTCTGTCATTAATTTGTTTTAGATTCAATTCTGCAAATTGATTTAGCTATATTTTGAATAGAAATGATTTCAATTGTAATTTCTTGTTTTCGCCTAGGCACTTGTAATCAAACTATTTTCATCAATAAAATAGAATTTTCTCCAAAAATCCTCGTATTAATTTCGCATTTCAATTCTATTTATTTTACTCGTATTAGCCATAAATCATCTAGAAAATCTTTTATAGCAGAGCTAGGAACTTATGAAGGATTTTTTCAATCATTGTGTCCATCGTCAATCGCTTAATTTAGAGTTCAAGTTTTTTCGCGCATTATTCATAACGTTAATCGTCAAAATCAATTGGGAATTAGTTTTCCTGACACGACCGCATCCAATCCACACGTGACAAGGTTGAAATTAGTAATATTACAAAAATATCGTTAACAAATAGTAAATGGTTTATTATTTTGGTTCCTATTAGTTTTAGGTTAAAAAAATCCTATATAAAGCTAAAGCTAGAGCTTTATTAAGTAAATACTTTCAAGAGAGATAAACTAGATAGGTTATTCTGAAGAAAATGAACCTTTTTCTCATGATTTTCTCCTCCCTAGCCGAGCCGACCCTCCTCCCAAGTTTGTTCATTATTCGTTCGAAGTTCAAGTATCAGAGTTCTACCATAGTAGGTGGTTCTAGTACAAGTCTCTGCGTGTGAAACGATAGAGGGAGTTCAATCTTCAGCTCCCCAATCTCAAAGGGAACATCTCTCTTTCCTCAGTGAAAGATATTTTAATCTTTAACCTAATCTACGTGTTTTTGATCTTGTGTTAAAAGGTTTTTTTAGGATTAAAATTGTTTTTTGCCTTTTAATCGGTACTAGAAACTTTCTTCACAAGTTGTATTTTCAGATATAGCAACACGCCTAATTATTTCTTCAGCTTTCTCTAGTTTTCCCTTCATTTCTGCCATTCAAAGGCGTGTTCTTTCCACATTATGTTGACAGTTTCTTGGACAGAGCCAACGTTATCCGTTAATCGTTTGGTGATTTTGTCCAAAAGCATATGTTTTGTGGCCCTAGGATGTCAACATTATCTTTCATCTCTCGATCTAGGTTTTTATTAACCTGTAAAATCCGACGTGTTTCATTTTCTGCCTCCTTTTAGGTTCTAAGCCCCGAACGTGTGTTAGAGGAGGGAAAGGCATTTGAGCTGTTCAAGCGAGCCATGGTTTCAGTCAGTCCACGCTCATCGCACCAGTCCACTTCCATCGCACCAATTTGAGGTGGTTGAATCTTGCAGATCCTTGAGCAAGCCTGAAATAGGACAGAAAAAGGTTCAAATGAGGGGTCAAGGAATGACGATTCCGTCCGATATTTAAGTAAGTTTTCAGGGATATGAAGAGGACGAACACAAGAGTGATAAAAAAATCTGTGAGAAATGAGCTAATGATTGAATATGTACCTTGAGGCTTGTCTCATTCTATTTATAGCATATTTGGACTGGCTGAGGGTGTTACAAACCCTAAGGTTTGTGGAGACACATCTCGTTTGTTGATAGGTTGAGTTGTGTACGATTCAAACTTTCCACTTCGTTATTGTCGGGGTTGGTGGTGACGTGTTGTAGTGGCTTGATCTCCAACCGAATCTATTACGATGTTCTAATTGTATTACGTGGCTAAATCCTGTCGGTGATCGCGTGCACATGTGAACTATTTTATATTGCCAGACATCAAGTATATAAAAATAGTTTGTTTTTTATTTTATTTTTATAGATAGTTGAAAATGGTATATATAAAGAAAGTGAGAATAATAAAAAAAAAGAACCGCATTGAAAATATCCTAATGCATTCCCCACCTCTCCTGGAACAAAATATATGAAAATAGATTGTTATTCCACCTAAATAGGAAAAATAAAATTGGCTTAATACATCCGTTGTCTCTGAGTTTGTTCAAAAAAACTTGATTGACCTTAACTTATATGGTGTCTTGTTAGCTCTCTAAACTTGCTTCAAATGTCACTATTAAATCCCTAAATCCATAAAAACGCTATAAAATGTATAAAACAGATAGTTAATTTCTTTTAAGGACTAAAAATTAAGAATTAGGTCTTTATTTTTAAAGTTTTAAATTTTTTTAACGATTTAGATAAATTACAATGTATATCATTTTAAACAAGTTTAAAAGGAAAAATGATCATTGTAAGCAAGTTCAAGGAGCTAATATGTCATTTTAAATAAATTCAGGTGACGAATATATTATTTTAAATAAGTTTAGAGGATTAATAAGAGACCATGCAAGTTCAGAAATCAATTTCAACGACCTTTCGATGTATTAAGCCAATAAAATTGGAGGAAAATAAAAAAGAAAAGAAAGAGACATGTTTGCCCTTGGCCAAATGTTGGACGGTAAGTGGAACACGTCAAGTCGTGAACCCAAAAATTTGGAATGATTGTTAAATTTGATATTGGCCACACGAAAAATTATTAATTTAAAGTGAAAAAGGAAATAGGATAGGACAGTAAAAGAACACGTTGGGCAGGCACAAGGCTAAGCAGAGTCCACAAAATCGCAATCAGCCAATGGGAGTTTGAGTCGTTCATCTCTTCTTCCCCACTTCCCATCTGATTACGATTTTCCCAACCTTCTTTCATATACTAATATTTTCTTACAAAAAAAATATCTTAAACCATACTTTTTTTAATTTCCTCCTCTCAATAATACGAGAAATTATATTAAAAATACATCTCCCAACCAAACTTCTCTTTACAATATTTAAATTTGACTTGTTTGAGTAAATTTTTTACACTTGTAATTGTTTCATTCTAGTAATTTGTTTTGACCACAAGTTCAGTATTTACTGATTAGAATGATATGAGATTTTGATTTCTAATCTCAAAATAAATAGGCATATAATAATTGTAAAAAATAAAATAAATTATTTGAGCTTGTTACTAATAAATACTTTTTTTTTATCTTATAAGTAGTATAATAGAACAATGTAGGCAATTCAAAATCACCTATCGGAGAATTTGTATACAATTACAACTAATTGTACTTTATTTGAAATTAGGGTAAATGCTATGCTTACTTTGTTTTTAACAAAATAAGTCTTACTTTGTGTGTTTTCACCATTGGATTGATTTTTTAATCCACCATTCAATGGTGAAAACACACCAAGTAATAATACTTTGTCAAAAACAAAGTAACCATAAGCACCTGAAATTAGATATTTTATAGATGATTATTAAAATAAATTATTTTAGGTAGGTCTCAAATTCCAATTTTGTACTTTTATATATTTCAATTGCATTTAAAATCTAATATAACTATAATTTTGTGATCGATTTTAATTGATGTCTTTTTTTTAGTATATGAAAAATACATTATTACTGATCTAAATGATTAACATATTATAATTATCTCCAATAATTTTTCTATCACGGTTAAATTACATAAGAATAACAATAAGTTTTTAAATGTCGCCCGTTAATATCTAATTATAGTAGTTAAAAATTATAAGCAACTATGTTATTAAAATATAAAATATTTAATATGAACAATGTTTATTAATCCATAAATAAATTATAAAAATAAAAAATATAATATATAAACTAATAAAAATAATTTAAATAACTAAATGTATTTTATTAAATTAAATAAATAGAAATAAGATTTGGTTTAAATCTCAATTTATCAGGTTTGTCTGACATAGATCGACGTATTGTTACCTACACTTTTTTTTTTTTGATTAAAACGGAGGACTGAGAACGGAATACAGACATCCCAACTATATTGGCACCCCTGAAGGCCACCCCCATAACCCAAATTGAATAAAAGAATAAAAAATGAGACCTACACTTTTTTTTTAATAACAAAAAAAATATAAATAATTTTCTTTTTCGAAATACTTCATTTTTATAAACTTCCAATTTTGGAAAGTTCGAATATTGATGATCTTTAAATTATCATTATTATTAATAATAAAAGAAATATGAGAATTAAGCAATATAAAGATGGTGCGCAAAAGATAAATGGTTGGTTCCAATTAAGATGGAAGCAAGCTCTGTGTTGAAGCAGTTACCAAGCTGCTTCAGCTTCAGGCTTCCCCATCAACTACCCAATTCCCATTTCTTATCTTTCTCTTCCTTCATTAATAAATCTCACTCTCTCTTTCTCAATCCCAAATACTCTTTTCCTTCTTTATCTCGCCAAAATCATCAATCTGTTTGGAATAGCAGCAATGGCGCCACCAAGCCCAGAACCACCACTTTCAAGAAAAGAAAAGTCCGTCGCAAGAACACTATTAGCATCGCCAAAACAAACACCACTAAATCTACCGATACTTCTACTACTAGTACTAGTACTACTTCTGAAAGTTCAGAGGGCGGAAAGTTTGTAATTGACGAAGCGAAGAACAAGGAGGAGAAGATAAATGTAAAAGCTTTGCATCAGAACGGAGATCCATTAGGGCGTAGAGATCTTGGTAAGACAGTGGTGAAATGGTTAAGCCAGGGAATGAGGGCAATGGCGTTGGATTTTGCTTCAGCGGAGGCGGAAGGGGAATTTTCCGAATTTAGGCAGAAGATGGGGTTGGAGGCTGGTTTGACGTTTGTAATACAGGCGCAGCCTTATATCAATGGGGTTCCTATACCTTCGGGTTTCGAAGCCCTTTGCCTGAAGGCCTGTACTCATTATCCGACGCTGTTTGATCACTTCCAGAGGGAGTTGCGTGATGTTCTTCACGGCCTACAGCGTAAAGGAACGGTTGAAGATTGGCAGCAAACTGAGTCCTGGAAGTTGCTCAAGGAGCTTGCCAATTCAGGTCTCTTTTCTCTACCCTGTTAATTTAATTTAGTTTTTCTTTTAAAATTACTAATACTGTTAGATTATCTTTTAGTGTAAGTGGTTCTTTACATGGTATCATAGCCTTCTAAGTTATGTTGTTTAGAGTTCAAGCCTTGGTAACCCTAGTTATGAATTAAATTTCTGAACAAGGTAGAGTGAGCCTGTGCTTATAGCATTTAGGCGGGTTCTGTTAGAGATAATAATTACCATTCTTGTCTATAGCTTAAGTTTTGGGTTAAATGGTCCTTCGACAAATATTAAACATGTGAATTCCTGAGTATAAGCCATGTATCTGAAGAACATGGTTCATAAGGATTGTCCTTATTGGATGGTTTTAAATTTTAAACTTTAAAATTCTTGTTATTTACTATGCTGATATAATTCTTGAATTTTCAGTGATGAAATAATTTCATTGCGTAATTTTTCTGTTTAACTTGGAGACTTTGTAATATGCAAGTAAGACAATTTTATTTATTCCAAATTTAAGGTCGTGAGTCTGGGTTTTGGACTGAGACAGTTAACTTGCAGTTCAGCATAGGGCAGTTGCTAGGAAGGAATCTAAGCCTTTGCAAGGAGTTTTGGGGATGAATTTGGACAAGGCCAAGGCAATACAGAACAGGATTGATGAATTTACCAGGAGAATGTCAGAATTGCTCCGTATAGAGAGGGATGCTGAATTGGAATTTACTCAGGAGGAGTTGAATGCTGTTCCTACACCTGATGAAAGTTCTGACTCTTCTAAGCCAATTGAATTCTTGGTGAGCCACGGCCAGGCACAGCAAGAGCTCTGTGACACTATTTGCAACTTGACTGCAGTTAGCACATCTACAGGTTACTCAATATTTAACTTTGTCATGACTAATTGATTTTACTTGTCTCTTCATCCAAGGTTCTAAAGTGATAATTATCTGTCAAGTAATGAAAGATTTTGGATTTGTATACAGGATTAGGAGGAATGCATCTTGTACTGTTTAGGGTTGAAAGAAATCACCGGTTGCCTCCAACAACCCTTTCACCTGGAGACATGGTTTGTGTGAGAATTTGTGATAGCAGGGGAGCAGGTGCGACCTCTTGCATGCAGGGTTTCGTGCACAACCTTGGTGAGGATGGCTGTAGCATCAGTGTGGCCTTAGAATCTCGTCATGGTGATCCCATGTTCTCTAAGCTCTTTGCAAAGACTGTTCGCATTGATCGTATTCATGGATTGGCTGACACACTCACTTATGAGGTATGTGATAAAGAAATCTTACAGCCATTCTTTCTATGTATATCATGATAATTTCTATGCGGAAGGTTCACTTGAACATGTCTTCCTCAATTCGAAGATCTTCCATCTTAAAAGGAACAGGAACATATGGAAAGAAGAATCTAATTGGATTATGGCTTGGTTGTTGTTATGGTTCGTCCTCCAATTTGACATATTCGTTTTTTGGGGGATTCCTTTTAAAAAAATTCAGTTACATTAAATATGTTATCTTCCATCATAAAACCTGTACCCTTCATGTCTCATTTACCTGCCTGACACATAATGATGGTCTACAACTTTGGGTCTGTGCTTCTCTCTATTTTAAAGAGATAGAACTTTGACCAATAACATTAGCACTGCACAGACCTTGTGTTGTCTATGCTGCGTTTGTCTTTCTTTTTTTCCTGATCCTTTAACTCATACCTTTTGGTAGCTCTTCAATTTGATGCTTATGGTCATTGACTTCCTCCTCTCTCAACATGTAAAGTCAGCTGCTAGTCCAATAGCTATGTGGCATGCCTTAGTTTTTCCAATCTCAAAGGTTTTCTGAAATGACTGGGATCCTCATGTCTATATTTTTCCCCATAGAACTGTTGCTGAAACCTTTGAATTTCACTGGTAATTTGGTTCCTAATAAACCATATAATTCATCTACGACCATGTCTTGGGCTAAACATTTTGTGTTGGATTAGAATCTAAATTTTCTTGTTGCTATACTTTTGCAATTAGAGGGTCCAAAACTTGGTTATACCAAAAGATACTTGCTATTGCAAACAGATGTTGCGGATTGATGCGTACTGCATCTTAAAATGTCATTACAATTCTGTTTTCTGCTTCTCAAATATTTTTTTTTAATTGGCTTTGCAGTTTACTTGCATATTTAATAGCTTCTTGTGATATTCTTGTGAAGCGTAACTGCGAGGCCCTGATGCTTCTTCAGAAGAATGGTCTGCAGAAGAAAAACCCATCGATTGCTGTTGTGGCTACATTATTTGGTGACAAGGAAGATGTTGCATGGTTGGAGGAGAATGATTTGGCAGATTGGAATGCTGTGGACATGGATGGATCTTTTGGTAGTATTAAATTCGATGATTCACAGCGGAGCGCGATTGCCTTAGGATTGAACAAAAAGCGGCCCCTAATGATAATCCAAGGGCCTCCTGGTACTGGGAAGTCAGGTTTACTCAAGGAACTTATTTTACGTGCTGTTCAACAAGGTGAAAGGGTGCTTGTGACAGCACCCACAAATGCAGCTGTTGACAATATGGTCGAAAAACTTTCAAATGTAGGATTAGACATTGTCCGGGTGGGTAATCCAGCACGTATTTCTTCGACTGTAGCATCAAAGTCTCTGGGTGATATAGTAAACTCCAAGCTTGCAACTTTCAAAATGGAGTTTGAAAGAAAGAAATCAGATCTTAGACTAGACCTGAGATATTGTCTAAAAGATGATTCTTTAGCTGCTGGAATTCGTCAGCTTTTAAAACAATTGGGGAAGAGCCTGAAAAAGAAAGAGAAGGAGACTATGAAAGAGGTGCTATCAAGTGCACAAGTAGTGCTTGCGACCAACACTGGAGCAGCAGATCCACTGGTTAGGAGGCTGGATACTTTTGATCTAGTTGTTATAGATGAAGCAGCACAGGCAATAGAACCTGCTTGCTGGATACCAATGTTGCAGGGTAAACGCTGTATTCTTGCTGGGGATCACTGCCAGCTTGCTCCTGTCATTCTTTCGAGAAAAGCCTTGGAAGGTGGCCTTGGTGTATCTCTACTGGAAAGAGCTTCAGCTCTGCATGAAGGGGTGCTTGCAACAAAATTAACTATACAATATCGTATGAATGATGTGATAGCCAGTTGGGCCTCGAAAGAGATGTATGGTGGACTATTGAAGTCCTCTTCAACTGTTGCATCACATGTTCTTGTGGATTCTCCATTTGTTAAGGTAGCAAACTCTCTATTTTATTTTGATGTTTTGAATAGGAGCCAATTTGTTGCTTATTGCATATTGGTAGTCCTGGTCATTAAGCTGACATTACTAGTTTTTCATTACTATATATTCTCTATGCTTTAATCATCATCATGTTCATGATTACCTGTAGTTTTAAGAGTTCTTCTCTTTACTTTTATTTTGTTCCATACTCTCGGCTCAAGGCCCAATTATTTTCTATTTTCTTCCCCTATTTTGGACTAGTAATCAAATATTGGTTTAGACTGATTTCACACATGAATCATTCTCTGTGTCATGGAACCAATTGAACTAAAAGCTCATGCTGATAGTTAAAGGTCAACTCCAGATTAATATCTGACACTCTGTAACATGCTTGAAGGAATAAACATTTGTTTTAGGGTTTTCTTCTGCTACCATAAAATTAGCAGTTCATCATTTTGCTTGTTGTATTGGTTTATATAGATAATTAAGCATCTTGTGCCACAAATGTTCTTTGATTATCTCCAAAAAAGACCTTTTATTCATGATATAACGTTGATGCATACATTGAAAGAATATTGGCGACTTCATAGATTAATTAGGATGCGCTGACTTTGATTTGTAGGATAATTTTTGCTAAGGATTTGCTGTTCTCGTCTTGTTTTTAGTTTTCTACTTAGACATGAGGCATTACCTTGACTGGTTGTATATTTTTTTTAGCCTACATGGATAACTCTATGCCCCCTGCTGTTACTCGACACAAGGATGCCTTATGGAAGTTTGTCAGTAGATTGCGAGGAGCATTTAGACCTAGCAGGAACAGGCTCTTTTTACAATGAAGGGGAAGCTGAAATTGTTGTGCAACATGTGCTTTCCTTACTTTATGCAGGTACATGATCTTCTTTTATCTAATAATTAAGTGCTCATATATTCTTGCGCTTTTAACTGCTAGGTTAAACTTGGTTGAGTGATGACCCAACCCTGCTCTATATACATTTTCCATTTGCTTATATGAATTATTAAATATACAGCTAATTGCTGCTAGATATTGTGAAAATATGTCCTGAATTTGAACCAGATTAACTTTTGCAGGTTTGTCAATCAATAACGTGTTATATAGTAAGGAAGTCATGAAATTTAAATTTGTTTTATGAGCGAGAACAGCTGTAAATTCTAATACGTGACTGAAATTTGTGTGAACAATATGCTCATATTCATAGTTGTGCTGTTGAGCATTCTATCTTCATCATATTTCATGATGAGCTTTCATTATTTACTGCCATAACTTCTCCTGAATCCCTATGGCTTCATAATCATATTATATTTCCCTGATCTCTAATAATATTTTGGATCACTTGGTGTATATTTCTTCTTGTCTTCTATTTTTGGTCCCTTCTCATGCATGTTATTTAAATTCTCCCTTTGGATTGATTGGGAGAGACTGTTGTATCAGCCTCGGAGTCCTGGCCTAGCACCCCAACTACAAAAACAGACATGTATAAAAAATAAAATAGAATTTTTATTTCTCTGACAGGACCTAGTAACTAGGTAGGTCTTATATCATTTTGAAGTATTTGAGAAGATGTATTCTTACTGAATCTATATGCAGGTGTTAGGCCGACAGCTATAGCAGTTCAATCACCATATGTTGCTCAGGTGCAACTTTTGAGGGATAGGCTTGATGAACTTCCGGAGGCAGTCGGTGTTGAGGTTGCAACTATTGATAGCTTCCAAGGCCGTGAAGCTGATGCAGTAATCATATCAATGGTATGTCTCCTATACAGTTTCTTTGCAATAGCTTCACTTGGCGTTTAATCCTGTCAACTGAATCGGAATCTGCTTCATCTTTTTCCTGAATATATTTCCAATTTTCTTTTTTCTGTCTAGCTTAGTTTGTTAAGCTTGACTGTTGCATTGCTGACTCGCGATGCAATCCCTATTTCCTCTGTTTTACCAGGTTCGCTCAAACACCTTAGGAGCTGTAGGGTTCCTAGGGGACAGCAGGAGAATTAACGTGGCCATAACAAGAGCGCGGAAACATGTAGCAATTGTCTGTGATAGCTCAACCATATGCCATAATACCTTCCTGGCCAGACTCTTGCGCCACATTCGCTATTCTGGTAGAGTGAAGCATGCTGAGCCTGGTAGTTTCGGAGGATCTGGACTGGGTATGAATCCAATGCTTCCATCAATTAGTTGAAGTACATATGATATACACTTTCCCAAGTGGAAATTGATTGAAGGTTAATCTGCCTTCTTATCCATTTATGTACAGCTGGTTTATCAATTTTGTTGACACAAGTTAGTGGTTAGATTTGTATATAAACACCGTATACATATGTCATTCTTAATTGTATATGATATGTATTTCATATATAAATAGGCGATGAAAATTTGGATGTTGATTGACGCATCTGTTATGTACTTTTGTGTTTGGCCTCGTCTTTCGGTAGCTGATAGAAGGAAGTCCCAACACATCAAAGACCTGCTGATTGTGTTTTATATCAAGGCACATTCTAACATTATTGGGAGAATTTTACTTTTGTCTTACAAAACGATCTAATATTGCTCTCACTAGAATTTTAGATCAATTTTACCTTTTCCAAGGGATTATGTTCGAAAATCCATCGGTAATTACTGACAGGTTTTGATTGGGCAGAAATCAGGTGTTTGCAATACTCGTATTGGAATTCTGCAACATGGAATTTTGTGTCACATGCGGAATTCCAACAGAAGGTGTTAACAGCCTGTACTAGATATAAGCTCACTTAGGGGTGTGTATCAATTCAGAACCGAACCGAACTGAAATTACATCGGTCCTGTTTGGTAAAGAGCGTTTTGGGATAAAAAGAGCGGTTTTGACCAACTTTAGAGGTTTGACCACTGAAACCGCTAATTGAAGTGTTTGGTGGAGAGAGGTTTGGGATGAAAACGCTAATTTAGAAAAAGCTCTTAAAAGGAGCCTTTTCAATTAGCGTTTTGCAATATTAAAATTAATGGACTTCTTTAACCCTAATAGATAGACTCCTTCTTCTTCTGCGCCAAAATTAATGCCCTTATTCATCTTTTTGCACAAACCGCTATTATCAATCAGCTAATTTTTACCAAACAAGTCTACACAAACAGCTAATCAAATCAGCTAGTCAAATCAGCTAATGTAATCAGCTAACAACTAACAGCTAATTCCCAAACAGGGCCATCGACATTGACATCAAATTGAATAGTATGTGAAAATGAAATATTCGGTTCGGTTTTAAACCGAACAAAAAATAAAAAACAAAAAATAAAAATTACTATATTTTCTTATTAAATTTATCTCAACGATATTTTTTTTTAAAATACTTACAAAATATATCTATATTGGATTATTATCTCAACAACACTTAAAAAAAACTAAACTTGTAGCATCTAGTTAATATATATATAAAATAAATAATGTAGAATATGTGAAATTCGGTGCGGTTCGGTTTTTTACATTTTTTTATCAAACTGAATCAAATACCGAAATGCACCTAAAACTAAAACTGATGTCGAACTGAAATGTCAAAAAGACTGAACCAAAAAACCGAATTCAATCGGTTCGGTCCGAACCGATGCACACTTGGAGAGGCTAAAATTGAGCTAGAACGACTATGAAGGTATGATTAAGCTGATTTGTGTATAATAAGGACTAAATTGATCTATTACACTAATTTAGGGAATTTCAGTCCTTATCTCGAGTTCTTATATTAAGCACCCGGCCACCCCCAATTCATATTTAGACACATGTATTGTGACCTCACGTAATAATTAAAATAGCGAGGCCTCTTATAATGTATGTGAGTCCATGTTACACGTGTCAAAATATGTGTGGGAGGTCCTCCAATTGACATGGAGAACCGGATGCTTCTAATAATTTACTAGATTAATATATATATATATATAGGAGAGGGCTCTTGTGAGAACCCTTTCCTAGGTGAGAACTCACCTTAGGTGAGAACTACCCAAAACTACGTCGTTTTGGGTAGAAAATTAAAAAAAAAACGCTGAAAAACGCTGGTTTTGGGTAGAAAATTAAAAAAAAAACGCTGCTACTTGGGGGGGGTCGAACCCTGGCCTCATCCCTTACACTCCACACAACTTACCATTGAGCCATTTGCTTTTCTTGCGTATTATGTTGTGCACTGCTTAATAAACCAATGCCCTTTTAGCTTCTATTATTATTTTTTTTTTTTTGGTAAGAAGGGAAGAAAAAAAAACAAACAAACAAAAACCTAACCCGGGATCAGTCTAGGAAGACTGACCCCAATCCTATCCTCAAGAAGAGAAGGTAACAGAAAAGAAGGAGGAACGGAAAGGGTAGAAACACCTAACATCCCCCCATGCCCAGCAGCTGCCAAGCGATCCGCCACGCGGCATTCACTTATTAATATTGATTAAATGTGCATAATAATAAATTATTAATAGAAAAAAAAGAAATTTGGATAATAATGAATTATTAATAGAAAGAAAATGTCCATAATAATGAATTATTAATAGAAAAAAAATCTAAAAACATGCTCAAATTTCTTATTTATTTAATTCCTTTATATTTTTGTAATTTATGTTATATAAGAAAATATATTTTTTAAAACATACGTTAGAACATATATTTTAAACTTTTAAAACACGAACTATGAAGTTTAGAACGTACAACATATTTTTTAGAACATACGTTATGTTTTTTAGAACATGTGTTATGTTTTTTCGAACATGAGTTATAAATTATATTATAGAACAAATGAAAAAACGATCTAGATATCTACTGATTTTTTAGAACATTATACTTAATTTTTACAACACAAACTATATATTTTTTAAAACATACGTTATAACATATATTTTAACTTTTAAAACACGAACTATGAAGTTAGAACGTACGACATATTTTTTAGAACATACGATATGTTTTTTTAGAACACGTGTTATGTTTTTTCGAACATGAGTTATAAATTATATTATAGAACAAGTGAAAAAACGATCCAGATATCTACTGCTTTTTTTAGAAAATTATACTTAATTTTTGGAACACAAACTATAAACTTTAGAACATATGTTATGTTTTTTAGAACATACGTTATGTTATTTAGAATGTGAGTTTTTTTTTGAACAAAAAAATGGCCCATATAATTACTATTTTTTTAAGACATTATCTTAATTTTTAGAACACAAGTTATAAAGTTTAGAACATATGTAACAATATTTAGAACATCGTCTTTAACAATTTAAAATATAAATTACAAAAATATAGAGGAATTAAATAAATAAGAAATTAGAGCATGTTCTTGGTTTTTTTCTTTTAATAATTAATTATTATGCACATTTGTTTTTTTCTATTAATAATTATTATGCGAATTTAATCAATATTAATAAGTGCATGCATCAAATATTAAACAATAGAAGCTACAAGGGCATTGATATATTAATTAGCGCGCGACAAAATACACAAGTAAAGTAAATGGCTCAGTGGTAAGCAGTGTGAAGTGGAAATCAAGAGGCCAGGTTCGACTCCCTTTAGCAGCAGCGATTTTTTATTAAATTTTACACCAAAAACTACGTAGTTTTGGGTGGTTTTCACCTAGGGGAGGGTTCTCACTTGATACCTCCCCTATATATATATATATATATATATATATATATATATTTACAAATGGGGACCGAGGTTTTTGTTTTATAAAAATCGTTTATTTTGACACTATAAAAATGATTGTGAAGGACTTTAAAACGAAAAATTCCAAAAATTAAAACTGTTTAGTATCACATTTACTATGAAACTAAATTTTTTATTTTCAAAAATCATTATTTTCGGAGTTTTCTCTCTACTCACCAAACAACACCTAAATGACTTCAAAATTAAAAGGTTGAAGAATTAAAATTGCTTAGAATGTCATCAAGTTTTTGGATTTTTAATTGTGGAGTCATCAACACTCATTTTAATTTGGAGGTTTTTGTTTTTAGTAAAACGAAAAACCTCAATCCCCGTTTGGATATATATTTTTTTTAACTGATTGACAAAAAAAAAAAAAAAAAAGTGAAAGATGATGAATTTTGTTGGACTTTACCATATTTTTAAATATCCTTACTAAAGTAGAAAAAAGGAAAATAATGGTTGAGAGTAGTAGCCTAACTAGGTTTAAAATTAAAGGGATAAAATATAATTTTTTTTTTGATAAATAAGAAAGGAAAAAAAAAAAAAAACTAACACGGAACCATTCTAGGAAAGTCAGCTCCCATGAGATCATCTAATAACAACCTTCGAATATCAACCGGCGGGAGCAGAAGATGAGTAACACCTGGTTCAAGAGCATGAGCGCTGCTAGCCATAAAATCAGCAACCCGATTTTGCTCCCGGAACACATGCCGAAGACGAACACACTCGAAGTTCCTGAGAAGTAGCTTGATACCTTTGAAAAGGTTCTGACCAATACACTCAATATCTCTATCCTCATTAATAGCCGCCACTATCTCGATATTATCCGACTCAATCTCAATCGATCGACAACATCTGCTCAAAGCAAGAGAGATACCAGAAAAAAACCCCAAATTTTCGCATCATATGCGTTACCTATACCGATATTATGGCAGAAACCAGCCACCCATTCCCCATGACAATCACGAATAACGCCTCCGGCAGAAATTGAAAGATGGACCAGTTCCGCCTTCAGTAATAGTTCCACCTAAATTAGAACTTAAAGAATTACCAAACCATTTGAGGTACAACAAAGAATATTGGGCTATTAAGGAACTTAACTTCGATTTACAACAAGCAGGAAAACTTAAGTCCAGATGGGACGGACCGTATTTAGTCGTCAAAACATTCGACTATGGTTCTTTGGAACTTGAGGAAACCAACGGTAATCGTTTTAAAGTTAATGGTAATCGATGTAAAATTTATTACGAAAATATTTCCGAAATAGGAACTAATTTCGTAACAAGATTTCCTGACATATAAATCATTTCATTTTTCTAATAGTTAGTTTTTATTATTTTTTATTTTTATTTTTGTTTTGTTTAGATTATATCATTTTATATTAAAATTTTAGATATAGAAAAATATATACAAGTCATGATTTTAATTAATTTTTAGGAATTTAATGAGAATTAGAAGAAATTCAGTGATTCTCAGTTGAGAATTTGAAATTCTCAGTTGAGAATTCACATATATAGAATTCTTAAGGAGGTAAGAAATTTCTGAACTTATAGAGAATTTAAAATTCTCAGTTGAGAATTTGGGTATAATTAGTAGCCAGGAAAATTTCTGGACTTATAGAGGATTTCAGATTCTCAGTTGAGAATTCTGATTTCAAATTGAAAGGAAAATTTCTGAACTTACCGAGGATGAGGATTCTCGGTAGAGGATCAGAAATTTGGAGTTTTGACAACTGATTTCCGCAAGGAAATCAGGGTGTCGCGACCGCGGGTCAGCATCCTCGGTCGCGACAAGGGGAAATTATGCAAAAATTGACCCTTTTTCCAGCAGATGCAACTCTTCAGAAACAAAGCGTTAAGTTTCTTCATTTCTAAAAGGGTTGTTTCATGCCTTTTCATTTCAAAAACAACACCTCTTTTCGTCCTAGGATCTTATAAATAGGTTCTAGATGTTCAGTTTTCTGTCACTTTCTTTTCATCTCTATCAGAACTATCTCTGATTTTTTTTTTACCATTGCAACAATCCAGAAACTAAGTTCAGAACCTTTCTTCCTTAATCATTCCAAACACCATGACTTCCTCAAACACTTCATCTAAGAAAGTTATTGCTTCACGCAATAAGCATGTTGATATATCAGAGCGTTACGGATGTAACTTTCCCATCTTCAATCATGATGAGGGAAGGCGCTTCTTGAAGCTTCGATACACATTCTTTGTCGGAATGCTATACATGGATGACTTTCTTAACGATCAGTTGGGAATTAAAGAAGATATGAGTCGCTACATGGAACGTTTACCAGATTTGTTAATATGAAGTTTCCTATAATTGGAGACTGGATATTAGAGTTCTTTTGTACGGTTCGCTTTGTTAACAAGCGTCGGGTGCGTCTTAGTTTTCATCGGGATGGCAAAACTTTCACTTTTGGATATCCAGAATTACATGCTTGGTTTGGTTTTCCCTTGAAGGATACTACCAAACGTCATCCTGGAAGAGACATGACGTCTACTGATATTTGGCGAATGCTCACCGGCATCTGGCCTTTCCACCCAAAACTTGCCTATAATAAGTCTTTCTATTCCAACTCTATGCTATATTTGCATAAGTTTCTGAGTCACAGCCTGTTCGGTCGCACGTTCAGTAGTGTCGTCCAAGAATCTGATCTTTATGTCCTTGACGATATATTTCAAGGCAACGTGGTAGATTCTTCAAAAATTCTGATGGAGGGTCTTGTTGCCACATCTAGATCCAAGGCTAAGAAGGTTGGATTCGGGAATATTGTATGTGGAATAATTCTAGGGACCAAGGGAAGTATTTCTGTTCCTTGGAGTGATGCTGAATCTTTCCCAATGCTAGACTATGAGTTTTTAGAATATGAAGGTCTAGTGAAACGAGTATTTCGATCAGGACCCAATTTTCTTTCTGCACAAGAACGTCACGCCTTCGTGCAGTTGAAAATAGAACGCTATAGGGCTAAGAAAATCCCGATTGAAAGGGGCGAATTTTTAGCATAGCTTTTGTTTCGTTTGTTTGTAAATATGTTTCTATTCAATAAAAATCTTTCTCTTTTGCATTATTCCCTGTTTTTGATTATTTGGTTAAACTAACATTTAATTCCATAATTCTAAACTAATGCACTTATTAAATGCAAACTTATTCCATTCATTACTAATTAAATGATTAATAACTAAGTTTCAATTCCTTAAATAAAGATTCATTTAACTTACATTAATACATGCACATAAATGCTTCAATTAATTTTAGTTCCAAACCTTTCCTATTCTTAATTTAACATCCATTAATTAAAGCATTGTTCATTTATTTTTCCATTAATAAGGATAAACATTTGGTTTTCCTTATCATTTAATGTTTTACATTTATGTTTTTAAGTACAGATAACATTTTTAAGGAGTTCAGGATAGGATTTATCAAGAAAATGCACGAAATGAAGTTAATATGCAGAATTTGGGTAGCCACGAGGTGATCCGTGGCCGAGAATTAATGGATTCTCGGTAACTTCAGCAAATTTACTCCAATTTCAGACAAAAAATTCGCTGCCAAACGCAATTCGCGGCCGCGAATGGTGTATTTCTCGGTAACTTCAGCAAATTCCCACAACAATTCAAGCTGAAAAACGCGATCCGCGGCCGCGGATACACATCCACGACCACGACACGCGTGTTAAAGGCAACTCCAAGTCCGGATTTTTGGCCTAATTTTCAACCTTTTTCCTATTCAACCTCTACCTATTACTCTTCCTATTCCAACTATACTCATTACTCTTCCTATTCCTACTCTACCTATCAAACTTCCTCTTCAAACCCTATATATATACCTATTCCTTACACAAACCTTACACCACCTCCAATTTTAACCAATTCCCTACTCTTACCTCTTCCCAATACTTCACTTTTACTCTTCCCAATTTCATCATTACCCTTTTCAATCACTTACCCCTTTCAATTCAAGTCTACATACAACACTTCTACTTCATCTTCAACCTCAAGCTTTTCTCTCTTTTCATCTTTTTCATCTAAACCCTAAACACCATAACCATGCCTAGAGCAAAGCATGTTGGACACAAGCCGGCTGTCACTGAGGCTAATCGCCTAAGGATTAGTTGCGGGGCTTATTTCGACATTCATTCTGAGGAAGAAGTTGGACGTTTCAAGCACTTTTCAAACGCCAATCGTAAGTTCGTGGATATGCAGTTTCTTGACTTTGATTCGGTAAGGAAGTTGAACTTCACTACACAAATTACTGCTTTTATTAAAACTTTGGGATGGGAAACTTTTGCTTCTATGCGTTTTCCACAAATTCAAGAGTATGTGGTTGAATTTTTGGTTACTTTGACGATGAACAAAAAGAGGACTGAAATTTCTTTTCGGAATAATGGTGTCACCTATACCGTTGATTATGAGGCTATGGGTAACATGTTTGGTTTCCCTACTAGTGATTTTTATGATAAGCCTCGGGATTTTGACAATAACTCTTTTTGGCAAACTCTTTCCGACCAAACTTCTTTTGATTCTAAAAACACTTCAAGCAAGTTGATTAAGGACAATTGTGTGTTCTTCTTTCACAAGTATTTGAGTTTTTCACTTTTTGGTCGTGTTGAGAGTTCGGAGATTCAAGTCCGGGATTTGTTTGTTTGGGATTGTTTGTTCAAGGGTTTACGGGTTGATAGCATTGGAATGATTTTTGACAATTTATATCGTGCTTCGAGGGCTCATACCACTCAAGTCCCTCTCGGTAATTTTATAACCGCTATTTTTTTGGGAGCACGGGATGAATTGGCTACTTTTGATATGTCCACCTACCATGGATATGTTCCGGTTTTGGACATTGCGGCTCTTGAGCGGGCTCATTTGTTGGTTTCTGTGGCTCCTCCGGTTTTTATTTCTTATGCTACCCGTATTGCTCATCTTCGTGGCACTATGGGTGGAGGTGCTTCTAGTTCTCATAATGTAGGTACCGAGGGAGAAGGAGCGGAGGACGGAGCGGAAGCTGCCCCACAAGCCCAAGCAACACAAGATAATGATCCGGTGGATTTAAGGAGAATTTTGAACCAAATCAATGCCAATAATCGACAAATGAATTTACGGATTGATGATTTGGTGGAGAACAACATGGTGATGAATGACAACCTCAATTCTTTGAGGCGTGCGCATAGATCGACTCGGCATCGGATGCTTTCGTTTTTTCGTCGCCAAAATGTGGAAACTTCACCAACACCTCCGGATTCCCCGCCGCATGCTTAGGTTTTCTCTTTTATTTTTATCTTATCTTGTTTTCATTTCAGTTTCGTACATTTTTATTTTCTTATGTTTCGTACAATTTCAGTTTTAATTTAATTTTATGATGCATGTTTTCTTTGCTATATCTTTCATTTCTTTCCGTTTGTTTTATCTTTAACGTTTTATCTCCATTTTTGCTCCAATGAGGACATGGTCCAATTTAAGTGTGGGAGGAGATATATACATATATCATTTTTATACAAACGAATGAATGAACGAATGTATGCAAATGAATGAATGAATGTATGCAACACTTGTTTTCAAAAATACAAAATGCAACGTATATTGCAACACTTTAAGTATATTGCAACAAATGAAAAAAATTAACATTTTTTTATGAAATATCATTTTTACATTTATAAATTAATCATAAGTTAAAAATTTTATGATTATTTTTAGGTTATCATTATCGATAGAAATAAATATTTCTATACGGGTAATATTTTTCAAATTGTTCACAAATCTTCGACACGATTTTAAGTAAAAATTGTCTCGAGTAAATGTATTTAAGTAAAAATTCTTTATTTTCAATCTCTATTTCATATCATGAAATTCATGATATAATAAATCTTATTTTAAATTCTCAATTAGGTTTATAGGCATTAAATTGAACTAACAATTTTTAGCTCGGTTTTGATTTTATCTTACATTAACACCAATTGAAGTTTTTAAGGAAACTATAGCCATAATACATGTTGAATTTTAAGTCAATATAGGAAGAATGTGCTAATTTTCTTTTTCCCAAGTTATAATCAATAAATCGTATTCTTAACTTTTGGCCACGATTGAGACCAACCTTATCACAATTGAGGTATGAAAGGGAAGAAATTAATAAATAAAGCGTACTTTTGGCCACGATTGCGACCACCCTTATCACAATCGAGGTATGAAAGGAACGTTTAAATAATAAAAAATTAAGCGTGTTTAAAGTTTAAAGTAACGATTGCGTCCACCCATGGCATGGTCGGTACCTCTTAAGCGAACACAAAACAAATGCATATAAAGTTACGATCGAGACCACCCTTATCACGGGCGTAACTAAGCAAATAAATTAAACTTAATACTCATATATAATAATTCAAGTTTGGGAAAGGAAATTTGGTGCTTTGAAATGCCTTGAGATGAAAGACTCAATAACATGCGTGCTTACATCGTCCCGAATACTTCAATTTAAAAATTGAAATACAAGACGAATGATATATCGTACTTATACTAAGTTAGTTTGATATTTTGCGTATAAATTTGCCATGCAAAGTTAGTCTTTTCGGCTTAACTAATTTAAAAGGTAAACACAAAGATATATGTTTTATTTTCATAAAGAGATTAGTTAATGAATAAATTCAGTGAAATTTTGCTCGGGACTAGCAAAAGATTAAGTGTGGAGATTTGTTAAGCCCAAAATATACCTAAAATATCATTAACATTTACATCATTTTTATTACAAATTCGTGTTATTTATATCTGTTTAGATTACTTTTACTCTCGAATATCTTTCTTTCTTGCAAGGTACCTAAATATTTGGTAAAATCCAAATAGGAACGAAAAAGGATCTAAAACAGAAGAAAAACCCTACAAAAGGAGTCAAAGACGACGTAAATCGAAAGCGCCAAGTCGAAGACACGAATGAAAGCTAAGAAGTGAGAAAAATCACCGGGCCGCGACAGTGGATCCTCAACCCGCGGCCGCGACACGCGTGGTATAGCTATTTCTCCCCTTCGTCCGAAGCTCAACTCAATGCTACGTCATTCACGGCCGCGGATTACCTTCCTCGGTAAGTGCAGAAAATTTACAAAGAGCATTTAACACATGCTGAAAATCCAAAAAACGCGTTCGTTCAAGTGGATAAAGACGTCCTTTCACAACGGACACGACTCTTAACCAACGGATACATCACTTCAAACACAACCCTTCAACATCTATAAATAAAGAGTTGATGTTGAGAAAAAGAGCAGTGAAATGTTATAATATAGATATAGAATCAGAGCGTAAAACTTATGTCGAAGTTCTAAGTAAACACATTTCGAGAGTTAGAAATTAGATTCTGTACAAAACAAGATGAGGTACACATATTGTTTATAGTTTAATTACAACTCAGTAGCGTTTAAACATTGTTCCAGTTTTAGTTTGCATCATGGTAGTGGCCGACCGAATCCCTATTACGAAGTTACAGCGAGAAGATTGAGTAGAGTGTTCGCCCCTGAGCCTGACAACCTCTTAGGAAACCCAAGGAAGCGGAACCGATCAAGCCCTTCACTTGCACGCCCTCGAAGAACTCGATGCTCCTTGTTCTCTGTAAACTTGTATCAATTTATATTACATCTAATAAAGTCCGTTCTATTCGACAAATCGTTATGCAGCACTTATGGTAACCAATCCAATATAAGTGAGGCTGGTGTTTTCATTAATATGCACTTGAATTCAAAATCATTACAAGGAAACTTTGTTGAACACTTAGGCAAATTATCATCTCGAAAGAGTTTTAATTTGAGTAAGGGCAACTATCCCGAAAGGGTTTTGTCGCGTTCAAAGCCAATTAATTAGAGGTTCCGTCATTTATTTCATCATCATAATTGATACAAAGTTTAAGTTGTTTTCTTTGCTTAATGCAAATGAATAAATTCATTCGTTTTTCTAAAAAAGTTCTAAATGTTCCTGTTTTGTAAAATTCATCCTTAAAATCAGAAGACCTTTCTAACAATCGATTTATTCTAAATATAAAATCTTATTCCAGCATTTTCAAATACTCAAAGTTCACAAATTCAATTAAACAAATTTCCTAAATTCAATTAAACCAATTTTCACTTTTCATTTACATTTAATAGTAAATCTAACTAGTTCGAAATTAACAGATTCAAAAAATAAGTTTTTTCGTTAAAAAACGTATTCCTGTGGGATCGATATTTTTATTACTACAAGCGAAACCGTGCACTTGCGGAAATCGCTCAACAGACACTAAGATAACTTCCAAGAGAACTAGTCATAGAGATACCAGTGATAGTACTGAGTGTGTTACAAAGAGAGGAAGGCATGTTTTTGGAGCAAAGTATTATGGACTTTTGAATGTCGACCTTATGGCCTGAGGCTTGACAAAAGGTCTTAATAATATCCATCATAGTTTGAACCTGTGCAACCTCTCCATCCACAAAAAGCATCACATCATCAGCGAAAAAGAGATGGGATAGTGGAGGGCAATGCCTACCAATCTTGATTGGATTAAGACGTTGATCCTGAATGGCATCCTGGATCATATGGGCGAGCCTCTCCATAGTAAGCACAAAGAGGTATGGAGAAAGGGGATCACATTGACGGACACCTCTAGAAGGTCGGAAGGGATCAGAAATATCTCCATTCAAAAGAACATGTAAAGATGATAAAGAAATACAAGAGTGAATAATATGACACCAACTCATGGGGAACTTCGCTTGATAGAGAGTATCAGTGATGAAATTCCAATCAAGCCGATCATAAGCTTTTTCAAAGTCCAATTTCAGCGCCACCATGCCACGTTTCCCTTTCCTGATACGCATAGAGTGCACAACCTCTTTAGCAATACTAATGTTATCAACCATTTGCCTTCCAGGGATAAAGGTACCTTGGTTGGGCCCAACCATAAAGGGTAAAAGGTTGCAGATCATTGTAGCAATAATTTTCGTGAAAGTTTTATAAATAACATTACAGAGGCTTATATGCCGCATTTGGGTGAAAGAATCGGGACTGGAAACCTTGGGAATTAAAACAATTAATATGGCATTAACTTTAGCTATATCTTCCGTACCATTAAAGACCCCATAAACAAACGGCAACTCACCATCCTTCACTGAATTCCAGTGCTTCTGGTAGAAGATAGTAGGCAAACCATCCACTCCCAGGGCCTTGGTTCCCCCCATTCCAAAGATCACTAAATGAACATCCTTCTCAGATATTGGAGCAAAGGCCATCCGAAACATGTCCTCTGGAGGCCTATCAAAGGTCGAAGTAGTCACCAACAGCTGCTTAGGACCATACTCACAACTAAAGAGGCGTTGGTAAAACCCCACATCCAATTTTTTGATCTCATTCTCATCGTAAATCCAATTCCCCTGGTCATTCTTGATTGCTTCCACTCTATTCTTTTATCTTCGGATAACGGTAGCTAAATGAAAGTACCTAGAATTCCTATCCCCTTGAGTAATCCACTCTCTTCTAGACTTTTGAAACCAATAAAGCTCTTCCTGATTCAAAACTCTGAAAAGTTCATTTTGCAGTTCATTGTGGAACCGACACAGGTTGTCGTCCGAACGAGTTTCAAGCTGTTTTTGGATACGTGCAATACGCCTCACTGAAACTCGCTTACGACCAAGAATATTCCCAAAAACCAACTTATTCCATTTGGTTGCTTCCTCCTTGAAATTTGCAGCTGCCAGAAGAGCATCATTACCAGGTTTCCACATTGAATTAACAAAATCCTTGAAAAGAGGGTGAGTCTCCCAAGCTAAGAAATATCGAAAGAGTTTGGCCATAGGAGAGGATTGACAACCATCCAATCGAAAGAGTATTGGGCAATTATCTGAATGCCTAAAAGGAAGATTTAGCACATGAGATTTCAGGAACGATAATTTACCAGAATCATTCCCATAAGCTTTATCAAGGCGAACAAAAGTCTTATTACGCTTCCAAGTAAAGCGATGCCCTGAGAAACCAAGATAAAAAAAAAATACTACAGCTGTCCATCTCTCTTTTATGTCTCAAACACCGATTCACGTAATGAAAACTACCCCCTTTCTGATCTTGCATCGAGGAAATATCATTGAAATCTCCCAAAAGGAACCACGATCCTGAAATATCATTACTAATAGAGACAAGATCTTCGTAAAGGAGCTTTCGGTTAAAGGGTATAGGAGAAGCATAAATGAAAGTGATTTTACATATTTCTTTACCATTCCTCCAAATGCCACAATGAATGAACTGGGCCTGAATAGATGATGCAACAATATTAATAACAGAAGGGTTCCAGAAAACCCAAATGCCACCAGACCTACCTTGAGCTTCAGACCGGATACACTCCCATTTTCGGGATTTGTTAATCACTTTATCCGCACTCGAACCACTGATCTTAGGCTCAAAAATAGCAAAACACGCAGGATTGAACTCCTTAATCAAATCTACAAGATGGATGCGGGTCGCCTTGTTCGCCGCTTGATAGGGGTCAAAAACCCCTATCTTTGGGTACGGTTTTAGGACGGTTTTTAGGGTTATTTGGCTAATAAGCGAGCAATTCTCGCATTTAAATGCTTTTGTGTGAGTTAGTTAGGAATTGAGAACATTCTATTTACTTTTCGTCGTTTAGGCTCGTTTTGTAATCAATTTAGGCAAATACGGCCGAAATAGCATGCGTATTAGAATTCCGTTATCTTTTGAAGCTAATTGGTCCGTCAAAAGTCGCACCAAATGAAGCGTTTGCTCAAAATAAGCGACTGACGGATCAATTTGGCTTTTGGACTAATGTTTTCCGGAGTTTTTATGCGTGTGCAAGTGTGAAGTCGGACGAAAAAGGTCGCGGAACTCATCGAGCTTGGATCGAGCGCGCTTCGGGCGAAAACGCTCGGCGAGCAGGGCCCCACGGGCCATTTCTACTCACCGAGCAGGCCTCTGGAGGCCTGCTCGTCGAGCAGGGCGCCAGGCGCCTGCTCGGCGAGCAGGGGGGCTGCTCGGCGCGAGCAGCCCTGCTCGCCGAGCAGCCTTTCCTGCTCGCCGAGCAGCCCTGCGGGAATTGGTCAAAAAGACCAATTCCGCCCCCACGAAGACACGTTCGGCCCCACGTCTTCCTACACCAACTAGGACACGAAAATAGGTCAAAACGAGGCCCGAGACGCGTCTATAAATAGGGTTTTTCAATTGTAATTCAATATCTTTCGTTTTTGTAAATTATTTTAGCTTTCCACTTGTAATTCCTCTTCATCTTCTCCATCTTCCTCAACCTCCATTGAAGCTCCTTCAAAGCTTTCTACCGAGGAATTATCAAGATCCGTCCTCAAAATCAAGTCGCCGGCTGCAGAGTAAACAGGTTCCCTAAAAGGGATTTTTGTATCTCCTTTTATCTTTCCATGTTTGTATTCTTCGATACAGTTGCCGAACTTGACTTATTGTATCTTGTGACAATTGCTTTCGCCTTTAATAATAATTTAGCTCTTGTTTTGTTCTATGTTTATTGTTTAATCTCTGTCTTACGCTTTATTCAATTGGTTTAACTCATTCAAAAGCCCCAAAATCTAGTAGGCACATATTGCGAGCTGAATCTGACCTAGTCAGAGCCTAGGAGATTGACGACCTCTTAGTTGATTAAGCGCAAATTTACTGAGCCTTAGACCTAGTTTCGGCCTTAGGGAATCACGCGCTAGGAACCTCAGGAGGGTAAGTAGGGTTAATCGCCTTGAATACAAGTGACTCAGATTAGGTTTTTATTCAATAGACTTGACAATCTATCTTTATTATTATCGTTCATACCATGTTCCTTCGAATAATTTCATTAATGAAAGATCAATTAGGGGTAGAGTAACTTAATTAGGCTTAGATAACTTAGTTAGAATTAGATAACTTAGTTAGAATTAGATAATTTAGTTAGGATTAGCACAATTCAACCTAGGAGTAGATTAATTAAACAAACCAAACTCAAAACCCCCTAAGCCTAGATAACATCCGAGATCGAGTAGCTTGATACTTGCAGAAATAAATCCTGTGGACGATAACCTGGACTTAAACCAGAAATTTATTACTTGATAACGACGGGGTACACTTATCCCTTAGTGAGGTTTCCCAGAAACCGCATCAAGTTTTTGGCGCCGTTGCCGGGGATTTATTTCTTCTGCAATATCGAACCAAAGGTCGATTTGTTAGTTTAGGCATTCTTTTGTGAATACCCTTTGTTTATATCGTTTATATGTGCTTATATATAATTCTTTATAACTTTTGTAGTTGTTCATATCTTTTGTATTCTGTCCATAACTATATACTTTTTGCTTATCAACTTTTGTGCTTGAACTTCACTTTTTCTCAGCGTTCTCTGATCAATGAATTGGCAAGAAAGAGTCGAGTGGCAAGCTCAAAAGTTTACTATCCCATCAAGATGATACATTCATGCCCTGGAGAATAAGGCTCTCAATCCCTTCATGGCCGAGTTAAATAAGAAAATGGATATCTTGATGGCGAAACTGAGCCTCAACACCAATGAAAGTGTAAGTTTTGTGGGTAATCACCAAAGGTACAATTCTAACCCCAATTCTTATAGCTTTTATGATAATAATTGGAGGAGACCTCAACACTCAAATCTGTCCTACGGGAATCCTAACATGTTGAGGCCTCCAAATAGGTTTGTTAATGAGCACAGGGAAAACGAATTGGGAATGTTCCCTTACGAACAAGCAAGCCAAGTTCCTCCACAACCCTCTAGCTCACGAGATGTGGTGCTGTCCCTTTTGAAAGGAATATCAGCCCGACTTACAATCAACGAGGAGGTTTGCAAGGACTTGAGCAACCAATTGGCTCAAATAAACCATGAGATGCAAGAGCAATCCCGAGATGCTCTCCCATGCATAAAGGAAAACATAGAAATCCCACAAAGGGAATCAGCCCAAGCCATCTCCTTGAGGAATGACAAAAAGGTAGAACCAAGTCCACTATCACATGCATCACTCGAGGTAAGTGAGGAACCGGAAGCGGTAAGCAACCCCGGTTCAAAATCTGAAATTCTAAATCATGTGATAAAGATAAAAGATCAAATCAAAACTTGTGTATCTCAACTACCTCTTCCTCAAAAATTAGAAAAGTTTAGGTTTGCTTCATGCTCAGAAGTTTTCATTCTCTTCGACCTACCAAGAGAATCCAAAAGGGAGCAAACCAAACTTTTTCATAATATGTTTAAATTCGGCCTCCTACTTTCATTAAACTTATTAGAGGATCTTAATTCGTTTTGTAGGTACGGGTTATTTGTCAAGGAGTTCGAGTTCCTAACGCGGATAGAAGCTTATACTTAGGAAGAAACTCTATGTCGAGCTAACCGACTGTAAAAGTAGCGCTTCTTGGGAGGCAACCCAAGTTTGGATTACAATTTTTTCTAGGTTTGTTTTTCTTTTTAATTTAATTTTAGATTTTTGTTTTTAACTTTAATCAGTAAGTTGTCTTCTCCACCCTAACTTTTTACACTCGTACTTCATGATTTGTGATGCAATGTTGGAACTTATTGCATATTTTTAGTGTGAGGAGGAGGGGTAGACAAACTTACAAAAATTGTATAAATTTTTAATTTTTGTTGCGTCGTGTCTAGTTTAGTTTAGCGTTTTTGGGTTTTGTTTATGTTTTTGCATGTTTAGGACCTAAAACCGTGAACCTCCTTCGAATCTAAACTTCGTTATTTGTCTTTGAGGGCTGAGAACCGAATCTAAAATTGCATGACAACTAGTTTAGGCGTAGGACACAACTCTTGTATCTGTAAAAGCATGAGCTACAGTTTGCATTTAGACCCTACTTTTGAAGAAATGCTAAAATCATTACTTAGGTAGATAACTTAAGAATTGAAGGCATGTGATATTAAACTTGAGTTTGGGGAAAACTAGTAAACACAAAATTGAAACCCAAAGAATTGTGAGCTGAATTTGAGCCTAAGAGCGAACATCAAAAAGCTCTTTTTCTTGACATTTTTGTGTGAATGCTTTGACTTGTGGAAGATTACAGATTTTGCACCTAATACTGTGTTGAACCTACATGCAATGATTTGAGATGATAAACGATGAATCAGCCTCATTAGAATTAACCCTTTTCTTTACCTTGTTTTTCTTTTTTCATCCACTCTAGGAAGCCCCTTTGAGCCGACATTTTTGTAGTTTGTAGATTTTTCTTTCGTTCTAACCCGTTTTTGCGAACCACAACTTGGTTCGCCACTTAACCCTTGTTTTTGCAAAGCTTGAACTGAGCCTTTGTTTTCTTCTAGCGCTTTATCTTTGTTTATGGCATTACAGTAGCAAGCCAAAAGGCTAAGAAGTGAATGAGCATCACTATCCCAAAAAAAAGAAAAAAAAGGGGGAGAGAAAAACAAAAAAAAAAAAAGAAAAGAAAAGAAAAGAAAAGAGACGAACAAAGGGGAAGAACTCCATTCGCCAGTTCTCAGATTTAAATCAAAAAACGTCTCAAAGAAAACATCCCAAAAAAAAATAATAATGGATGAATAAAAAGCTCAGTCACTTCATATTTGCTAAAGCCATTTAAAAACTTTGTTTTTGTAGCGCTAGAACATTTAACCTTTGTTGTACCTTTAACCCTTTAACCACTTTACAACCCCAATTAGAGGCTGTTTTTGATATCATCGGAGTCATATAGCATAGTAGAGGAACTCGGATGAACGTACAAAATCAACGTAATCCTAAGCAAGAACATAAGCCGAGAGTAAACACCTTAGCCACCAAAAATTGTGTGAATGAGTGAACTACCTATGGTGAGGTGTTTTACTTAGCGATCCCCTCAAGCTCGTTTAATTGAACATGTGTCCATTTGCTTAAAACTATAACCCATGATAATTGAAATGCGGCTTTTGGATATTGTGTCTCTACTTTGTACTTCCGAATGCATGTAATTACAGATGCTCGAAATTGTGTCAAGCACCTAGTCAAACTGGGAAGTTTTCTAGCTTGCTTGTGATGGCGGGTTTAGTTTTTTAGTTTACTTGGGGACAAGTAAAGTTTTAAGTGCGAGGAGGTTTGATAGGGGTCAAAAACCCCTATCTTTGGGTACGGTTTTAGGACGGTTTTTAGGGTTATTTGGCTAATAAGCGAGCAATTCTCGCATTTAAATGCTTTTGTGTGAGTTAGTTAGGAATTGAGAACATTCTATTTACTTTTCGTCGTTTAGGCTTGTTTTGTAATCAATTTAGGCAAATACGGCCGAAATAGCATGCGTATTAGAATTCCGTTATCTTTTGAAGCTAATTGGTCCGTCAAAAGTCGCAACAAACGAAGCGTTTGCTCAAAATAAGCGACTGACGGATCAATTTGGCTTTTGGACTAATGTTTTCCGGAGTTTTTATGCGTGTGCAGGTGTGAAGTCGGACGAAAAAGGTCGCGGAACTCATCGAGCTTGGATCGAGCGCGCTTCGGGTGAAAACGCTCGGCGAGCAGGGCCCCATGGGCCATTTCTGCTCGGCGAGCGGGCCTCTGGAGGCCTGCTCGGCGAGCAGAAGCCTGCTCGCCGAGCAGGGCGCCAGGCGCCTACTCGGCGAGCAGGCCACCAGGCGCCTGCTCGGCGCGAGCAGCCTTTCCTGCTCGGCGAGCAGCCCTGCGGGAATTGGTCAAAAAGACCAATTCCGCCCCCACGAAGACACGTTCGGCCCCACGTCTTCCTACACTAACTAGGACACGAAAATAGGTCAAAACGAGGCCCGAGATGCGTCTATAAATAGGGTTTTTCAATTGTAATTCAATATCTTTCATTTTTGTAAATTATTTTAGCTTTCCCCTTGTAATTCCTCTTCATCTTCTCCATCTTCCTCAACCTCCATTGAAGCTCCTTCAAAGCTTTCTACCGAGGAATTATCAAGGTCCGTCCTTAAGATCAAGTCGCCGGCTGCAGAGTAAACAGGTTCCCTAAAAGGGATTTTTGTATCTCCTTTTATCTTTCCATGTTTGTATTCTTCGATACAGTTGCCGAACTTGACTTATTGTATCTTGTGACAATTGCTTTCGCCTTTAATAATAATTTAGCTCTTGTTTTGTTCTATGTTTATTGTTTAATCTCTATCTTACGCTTTATTCAATTGGTTTAACTCATTCAAAAGCCCCAAAATCTAGTAGGCACATATTGCGAGCTGAATCTGACCTAGTCAGAGCCTAGGAGATTGACGACCTCTTAGTTGATTAAGCGCAAATTTACTGAGCCTTAGACCTAGTTTCGGCCTTAGGGAATCACGCGCTAGGAACCTCAGGAGGGTAAGTAGGGTTAATCGCCTTGAATACAAGTGACTCAGATTAGGTTTTTATTCAATAGACTTGACAATCTATCTTTATTATTATCGTTCATACCATGTTCCTTCGAATAATTTCATTAATGAAAGATCAATTAGGGGTAGAGTAACTTAATTAGGCTTAGATAACTTAGTTAGAATTAGATAACTTAGTTAGAATTAGATAATTTAGTTAGGATTAGCACAATTCAACCTAGGAGTAGATTAATTAAACAAACCAAACTCAAAACCCCCTAAGCCTAGATAACATCCGAGATCGAGTAGCTTGATACTTGCAGAAATAAATCCTGTGGACGATAACCTGGACTTAAACCAGAAATTTATTACTTGATAACGACGGGGTACACTTATCCCTTAGTGAGGTTTCCCAGAAACCGCATCACCGCTCCACAAACATTCCAAGTTAAAAATTCCATAAAATTTATTCTCATTATTTTTATAAATTTTTTAATTTTTTTTAAATTGAATTATAAACAAGTCTAAATATTACAACTCGAGATTTTATTGTTGACAAATATGTTTCAACAATAAATATCAATACAAGCTCTTATCCTGTTGACAAGTTTTTGACCTACTGTATTCTATTGAAATTAATTCGTTCTCGCGATGAGTCTCTTAGCTTAGAACTGTCGTGGGATGGGCAACCCACGGACAGTTAGGATGATCCTGGATTTAGCCCGTAGTTATAAGCCTAATTTAATTTTTCTTAGTGAAAGAAAAATTAAAGAAAGCAAATTAGAAGTCTTAAAAAAGAAATTGGGCTTCACTGGTTGCTTAAGTGTCGACTGCATAGGCAGAAGCGGTGGCCTGGGCCTGTTGTGGTAGGATATTGAGATGGTCCAAATATTAAACTCTAGTAAATATTATATAGATGCTAATGTTTTCCTTGGATCTGTGTAGCCTTGGAGATTTACTGGTTACTATGGTAATCCAGACAGATCTAGAAGACAAGAGTCCTGTAATATTCTTCGTGATCTTGCTTCTCTATCAGATGATCCCTGATGTCGCATGGGTGATTTTAATGATCTAGTCGGTCCTGAGGAAAAGAGGGTTATTAATCCTCACCCTCCTAAACTGTACTTGGGGTTTAAACAAGCAATTGAGGAATGTGGTTTGGTTGATCTGGGTTCTTTTGGTTTGTTGTTTACAAGGGAGCGTGGTCGTGGTACAACTGCTTGGGTGGAGGAACGCCTTGGTAGGGGGATGGCCACAATTTCTTGGCTGGACAAATTTCCACAAGCTCATGTACGTGTTATACCGTATAGTTCATCTAACCATCTTCTTCTTCTTTTATTCTTACACCTGAGAAAATGTAAAGTCTAGATCAAACGTTTTCGCTTTGAAAATGTTTGGTTGAAGGAGAATAAATGTCATTTAATTATTGAAAAAGTTTGGAAGGATAGTTCTTCTATAGATTTACAAACTAAGATACGTGAGTGTGGACGGGCTCTCTCAAATTGGGGAGAGATTATATTTCTAAGATTAAAAAAGAAATTACAGCAATTAAACATGAGTTGAATTTTCTGCGTAATTGGAGGGACAATGAAGGTGTGGCTTTGTTCAAGAAAACAGAGGTTCGTTATTTCGAGTTGTTCGGGTCTATGGAAATTTTCTGGAAACAATGTGCAAAAGCGCACTAGCTTAAATCTGGAGATGTAAATACAAGATATTTTGATTCTTTTGCTTCGGGTAGGAAAAAATGTAACAAAATTGAGAGTCTTCGTGGGTATGATGATCAGTGGTATGACTGGGATGGGGATTTGCGGGACGTTATGATACACTATTTTAAGAAGATGTTTCGGTCTTCAAATTCTTTCTCCCTTGAAATTCTTGAGTGCATAAATCCAGTTCTTTCTCTTGAGCAGAATGAGAAGCTTATGGAAGAAATTACTGCTGATGAAGTAAAGAAAGCAGCTTTTAGCATGGATGCTGATAAGGTGTCGGGGCCAGATGGAATGAATCCAACATTTTTCCGATCTTATTAGTCTCTGGTCGGCATGGATGTGGTAAACATATGCAAGGATTTTTTTTTTGAATCAGGTTACCTTCCTCAAGGGCTAAATAGTACTAGACTTATACTCATACCAAAGAAAAATCAGCCTGAGGTTATGGGGGACCTTAGACCCATATCACTATGTAATGTAACTTATAAGATCTTAGCAAAAGTAATTGATAATATATTAAAACCGTTACTTAATGCGTTGGTTTCAGTCTCAAAGTGTATTTGTGCCTGGGAGAATGATAATAGATAAGATTTTAATTGTGCTCGAAACAACACACTTTTTTAGAAGAAAAAACAAAGGAAAAAGGGGTTTGCTACTCTCAAGATCGACATGAGTAAAGCATACGATCGGCTAGAATGAGGTTTTATCAAATCTATTTTTCAGCAGTTTGGATTTAGTGAGAGGTGGATTAATCTAATCATGTGATGTATAGGAACGGTTGATTACCATATTACAGTAGATGGATAAGAACTTGGTCCTATCATTCCCTTTACATGGATTTGTCAAGGAGATCCACTATCTCCTTATTTGTTCATCATTTGTGCTGAGGGCCTAAGTGCGTATATACGGGAAAAATAGTCTCAAAACTTATGGCAAGGTTGTAAGATTGCTCGGGGTGCTCCGTCTGGTAGCAACATATTTTTTTGCCGATGATTGCTACCTCATTTTCAAGCTAAAGTGGGAGAAAGTGAGGTGGTTCAACAAGTGCTTTAAGAATATGAATTGGAATTAGGTCAAGTGGTAAATCTACATAAATCAGCGGTGTTTTTTTAGCCAGAACGTAGGGGCTGATACTCGACAGTGGATATGTCACAGGTTGGGGGTTCGGGAAACTCAGAATCAAGGAAGTTATTTGGGGTTGCCATCAATGGTTGGTCCGAATAAATGAGAGATCTTAAATTTTATTAAGGACATCTTCAGTCTTGGGATTCCAAAATCCTATCTCGTGCATGTAAGGAAATATTGTTGAAAACTATTGTCCAGGCGATTCTAATATATGCGATGAACGTTTTCTTACTACTATTGAGTTTGTGTCGGGATCTTGAACGTATGTTCAATGCTTTTTGGTGGTGTAATGGGGCCGGGGTATTCATTGGTTGCGTTGGGATTGTTTAAGCATACCTAAATTTCCTAGCGGTTTGGGGTTCAAAAAACTTAGGGAGTTTAACTTGGCTATGCTCTGGAAACAGGGTTGGCAGTTTATCACCACACCAAATTCTTTGGCTTCTCTCATATTTAAAGCTAGGTACTTTAAGCATGAGTATTTTTTGGAAGCCACTAGAGGGCATACTGCAATTTTTGTTTGGAGCAATATTATTGAGGCAAAGGACATCCTTCTTCAAGGTTGTCACATGAGAATTGGTAATGGTAATAACTTGCGTATCAGACATGATCCTTGACTGCTATGTACTCCTTTTAGAGTCTCAACTTCTATATTGGAATATCATATTGCTGATGCTCCTGTCAGTTCTCTCTTTGTTTTTGGTGAGAGACGGTGAGATATAGATATAGTTCGTGATCTTTTCAATTTGGAGGATCAAAATTATTATTTAGTATTCCTATTTCTGAAAGTCCGCTGCAGGATGATTGCTTTTGGTGTTTTGAACATGATGGAAACTATTCTGTCCGGAGTGCTTATAAGAGGCTTTGCAATATTATAGTTGATATTATGAGTAGTTTGTGGAAGAAAATTTGGCATATTGCAGGAAAGGAAAGAATTCTAAACTGGAGAGGTCACTTATTCAAGGAGTGAGTGAGCTTTATTTTTAATACACTATCTGTTGACTCTATTTGTGTGTGGGCCATGGTCATATAGGGTATTTGGACAGGTAGAAACAATTACATTTGGAATAATATTAAGATGTCTCCAAGAGTGGTTTTCCAAATGGATTGTCTGGGTTTGAAGGAATGACAGGATGCACAAACCTTGCATCACAACGGAAATGGTTTGACACAAAATTCATTAGCACATATATAGATGGTGATATTTCTTGACGCACAAAAATTGTCACAAAAAGGTAATATTTCGTCACAATATATAACAAATGACGAAATTTTATCATCGCAACGATCGTCATAGTATGAGCGTGGTATTTTGTATATGTGACAATTTTTAATTTCGTCATCAAATATTTGTTTTTATGTGACAAAAAAAAATTATGTCATAATACTTTATAGTTATTGTGACACTTATTTTGTCATCGTTTGTGTACATTGCTTGTCACTAAAGATTGTATTTCGTCATTATTTGTTGAACCTTAAATGACAAAATCTATATTTTGGCATAAAAACTGTATGTTATAGTGACAAGTATAAATATAACATTGAAACGATATAATTACACTGGTGCTATGTTTGTCATGAAAAATCTAAGGTTCTGTCACATTCAAATTTAACTCATTTTTTAAATGATAATTTGTGACGGGTTTTTTATACATTTTATTATGGGCTTTTATTCTTTTATATATATATATATATATATATATATATATATATATATATATATATATATATATATATATGCATTACTTTAAAGTTTATTACAATCTACTTCAATTTTTTTTTTGCTCAACTCATGAAGTTAAAGAAATGAACAATATCTAAAAGATAATAAATTATACAATTGAAATGATAGACATAAAAAGTAATATAGTTAAAAAGAATTACATTTGGGGTTGATACAAAGCGAGTTTAAATTACAACAGCATATACAAAAAATATAATAAATAAAAACACACAAAAAATATTTCGTTCTTCCTTTGTTTTATGGTCTGCCGCTGCACGATTTCTTCTGTTTTCCATAATTCTTAAAAAAAATCCATTTATGCTTTTCTTTCCAAAATCAATGATATACTGAAGGATTACCAACTTTCTTCCTTCTGTCAAAAGATAAATCACAATGAGTAATGTATGCCATATTTAGTACAATCAATTAATTGTCTAGAAATTTATGCTTTTGGATCATTGTTAGGCATGAATATGACTGCAATTAAACAGCATGTTAATAACAATTTGTGTGTGATTTAGGCGAAATATTCCTAAATAAAAGAACTTATAAGTGTTTTATGCAGATTTGTATTGATTAAGTCAAAAGGGCTATCACACAGCCTGTTTTGCAACGAACCTTGAGGAGTAGAGCAACTTTTGATCCAGCGGATCTCTGATGCGTACCTGATGACGGATAGCGACTGGACAAGTGGTAGGAGCGGTGTGGCAGTGACAGCTGGCGTAGGAAAGGCAGAAAGCAACATGATGACAAGATGGATCACCCCCTTGAGTGTTCAAGGGTCAAATTAGAATTAATCATTTCCTAGTATCTTAGCTGTAGAAAAACAATCTTTTGTAATATTTTTGTGGTACGGCTCGTATTTCTCCCTTTATATAGAGGTAGTGGGGAGAATGAGAAGGTACCTTTTTAACTTCGGATAATCGTTTAACTAGAATTTTGGCTTCTTGGAGAGAGAGGAAGCTCTCTAAGGAAGATGACTCCATCAATGGAGGTTTGTGGAATTAACTCAGGCTGTTCACTCTATACTATGAGTGATTAGTCATTTTGAATGGGGTTGGCCAGTTAGGTCCGGTTATGTAAGTCTTCTATTATCTTATTTATGAATGAATGGTGATATATTATGTTGTGCTTGATGAATCTTTAACTCCATTGCTTAAGGCATGTATGTTAGTGTTAGATGCATGATAGGAAACTGCTTTCATCTTCACGGAACTATTTGTCAAGCATTCAACCCCGAAACAGAGATGTCAGGAGGTTGTATCAAGGGTTTTCTTAACAGAAATGATGTTTCGATCGTAATGCAAGAAAGAACCAACTTTAGGGACGCTTAAGGTTATAGTACGTCTTAGAATCTTAAGAACACACGAGAGTTGACTTAAGTGAGCATTAAAGCAGAGACCTTGACTTCACTTTACGTCATTCATGAATAAATAGGGTGTTTAAAGACTGAAAGTAACCTGTTCCGCTGTGCTTAACCTGTTCTGCCTTTTACCATCATTAAGTACTTCTTTTAATCAACTAAATCATTGACTTTGTTACTATTTAAACAACATCTCTCAATTTAAAGAATACACACACCACGAACACCCTGTTCTACAAAGTATTTCTCATAAACTTTGGTCCTCAATCCCTGTGGATACGATACTTGACTTATCACTTTATTACTTGTATCTAGTACACTTGCTAGAGTCCATTCAGGAGACAACAAGTTTTTGGCGCCGTTGCCGGGGATTGAAAGCAACAAAGTTTATACGAACTTTTCTGTGAAACAAGGTGTTTTTAATCTGTTTGCTAAATAGTGCAGCCAGAAGGAATCTTTATCGGTTTATGCGCAGAGCTAGACCTCCTGTTTTTCCTAACGATATCGAATTGGAGAGAATGTGTAGATGAAACAGAGCGGGAGCTCGACGTGCAAGACAAAGAGAACGACAAAGAGAGAGAAGAATGGCTGGAAGGGTACCACCCGAACAACCAGTTCAACCAAACCAGGAAGAAGAGGGAGAAAATAATAACCCTCCTGTCATGCGAATCCGAGATTATTCGAGACCAACTACTGAAGGACATTCATCATGCATCGTGTTGCCCAACGAAGGGAACAACATGTTCGAGGTGAAAGCATCTATGATACAAATGTTGCAGGCAGCCGTATGATAGCGCGACGCCTAGTGGTGGAGTTTTCACGACGAAATGTATATATTATGAGTGCGGACTCTATATCTATGGATGTGACTACTTAGGGGCAATTGTACCCCGTCGTATCAAGTAATAATCCGGTTAAGATCGGGTATCGAATCCACGGGATTTATAATTACAAGTATTAGACGACTCGGTTTCGTATGTTATTTAAGCGACGATTACTTTGGGGTAAAGTAAGACACAACTACACACTATTCATAACTATTGGCGACACAGATTTATGTAGCTAAAACCCTATGAAGTGGGATGAATAATGATAAGTTATAACCTCGATAAATAACGACTCTAAATGTATACGGATAATAATTTACTCTTGCAAAGATGACTAAGTGTAGTAGGACCGACCCGTGAAGCACTTAGACTACGTGATTCCTAGTCAATGCGTGTCTAATGCGGGGGAATTAGAAACTAGGGCCCATAAGTTCCGTGGTTTGTCAATTCCTACGGTTTCCGGTTTGTCACTTCCGGTAGGGCAACACCTATATAACTCCCTAAAGATAGCCCGAATGGCGTCGAAAATCGCGTTCTCCTACACAATAATCAATTATCAATATCAAAACAAGTAGCAAACACTAACACGTAAAGGGAAATAGAGATCATAAATCATGAAATTATAAATATGAAATGTATATAAATGGAATACAACCAAGCCTAGTACATAGGAAGAGTACAAGCTAATTAGCACGTAAAAGGGGAGAATCCGCCCTTGAAACTAGCTAACCGGACTCAAAGCCGTCTCCTAGGTCGTGGAGGTGGAACTCTCGAGCTTGGTGACGAATGGTGGAGCGGAACTTTGATGGAATGCCGAAACAACCGAACAAGCTCTCGAGGTGGAGAGTTTAGCTACAAAAACTGAATCTATACTACAACAAATATCAAAACAAGTATAGTTTGCTCCCTAGTGTGTAATTATTTCTTGGTATCAAATGAAGTTCAAGAGCTTCCTATTTATAGACATAAAGCAAGGGCAAGTTTGTAACTTCACAAAGTACAAGTATGGAGCAACATTATTTGGTGCAGAAATCCCATGATATGCCCCGCGTAGGTTGGTCTGCGCCCCGCGTAAGTGCCCATTCCGTCAGAAATCTCCTGCATGTGGACCAATTCGTTGTCTTGTTGTCTCGAACACGCCCTGCGTAGCTAAAGTACGCCCCGCGTGTTTGAGTCTCTAGAGTTTTATTGCTTGCATTGGAGCTTTTACGCCGTGCGTAGCTGAAGTACGCCCCGCGTAAAAGAGTCTCTGAGTTTTTATCATTGAGGAATTGCCTGGTACGCCTCACGTGTATGGTTATACTCCCCGCGTACGAAGAGTTGACTCAGGGAGACAGTGTAGTCTGACTTTCAGGATTAGGCCAATTATTTCCGACATGTGTCATACGCCCCGCGTAGGGTGGCATACGCCCCGTGTATGCTGAGTCAATTCCACATGGTGCATGCGGATAAGGCAATCATTGCTGACACATGTTTCACGCCCCGCGTAAAGGATTATACGCCCTGCGTATTTGAGTAGATTTTTTGCTCCTTGCTCGTACCTAAAATACAAATCTTGCGAGCCGAGTTAGCTTGACGTTTTTATTTCCTAAACTAATCAAAAATACGGAAAATTAACTGAAAGTACGAGATTTATTTTTATTTCTTTATTTTATCAAAACACTTTATTTTTATAATTAAACTTATTTATTCTATCCAAAATCAACCCGTAAATCACGCTAAAAGATAGGGCTAAAATACCCATATCAAACCTCCTCGGACTTTAAAGTTTTACTTGTCCTCAAGTAAAACAAATCGAAAGACAAGGGATTGAGAAAATTAAGAAACAAACCGAAGGTTGGTTTTGCCAAGTGCGTGATTTCAAAGTTATGGTTTTGTGCAAAGGTTTCGGTAAGTACCTACGCAAACAATTGAGTACGAAACTTGTTTGAAACCTCCATGATCAAGATTTAATAGGCAATATTAACGGGGGTTGATTATCTTTTGAGAACCCGATAGTACCTCACCGAGGGATTTTGCTCTTACGCTCAATTTTAGGTGGGTCGGTATTTTAGCACTCTTCTTTGCACTTACTCGAGATCATGTTGAATTTGCATTTTCATCCAGGTTTTTCCTCCTAAAATATGGTTAGGCAATATTAAAAATGAACCCGGAGGGGGGTTGTAATGTGGGTGGCTTCTTTAGTGGTTAGTTTAAAGAAACTCGAGTTCGAAAATACCGTTTTGTGATTGCACCGTATCTTTGTTTATTTCGGCCTTGGCGAATTTTACAAAATATACTTCAAAATTGCTCGGGTGGAGCTTGAGAATGCCTTTTTATTTTTATCGTATCCTTTGTTTTGATAGAGGCGCAAAAACAAAATTTTGAAAGCTTATGGTGCTCATTTGCTAAGGCCGTAACTTATTTCGAGTAATTTGGGTGCAACTTGGTTATGTCGGTGTTTGAACAAGAGGAAAAAGGGTTAAATGTTTAAACGGGTATTAACAAAAAGGTTGGTTAATAGGCTCGAAGGGGTTTCCTAATGTTCAATGAAAAACGAGAAAAAATAAATTAAGAAAAATTAGCCTAAGTGGGTTCGGTTTATCATCTATTGCCTTTTTACCAAAAATAAGTGTACTTAACCCGGTATTGGATGCAAATTCTATGAGTCGAGTGAAGTCAAAGTTCTCGAAAAATTGTGAAAGAATTAGAGTTCTCGTACGAACTCTTTTAGGCTCAAAAATACCTCACAAAGATTCGGATTTAAATTGTGTACTATCAAGCCTTCGCTAAATTCTCAACTATCCCGTTTTTATTGCCTTTTTAAAGTTTATTATGGAGATAACATTTGGTTAAGCCTCAATGCCTTAGTTTAGTACTAATCCTAAGTTTTGCATAAATTCCCTAACTTTAAGATCAAGACTAAAATCTCTTAATTGAATCATTCCTTTATGTTCCGACGCTTTTATTTTTGACGACAAATAACGGAACTTTAGTTAATTTCCGAAGAAGGGATAGCGTATCGGGAAAATTTTAAAGAGTAATAAGTGAGTTTAATTATTTTTTTGTTATTAAATTTTTATTTTTGTTTTTGGTAGTGCAAACCAAACTAAAAGTGCGGGGTTGCACGACCCTCCGCGTTATTTAAAATGACGCCTATTCCAAGAGCGTCGCAAAAAGAGGTTAAAACAAAAACAAAAATAAAGTAAGGAAAGGAAAAGAAGACCCTTAGTGGTCAGGGGCCCTACGCGAGGCGTGCCCAGGGGGGCGCCCCGCGTAGGGTAGCAGTTTTATTGCGCTTTGAGTCAGACTCTCAAATACGCGGGGCGTAATAGGGGTGGCGCCCCGCGTAGGGCGACATTTTTTTTGCTTTTGGAGTCAGAGACTCAAATACGCGGGGCACAAGAACAGGGCGCCCCGCGTGTTTGAGTTTCTGAACTTTTTTAAATAAAAATGGTGGGTACGCGGGGAGTACCATGGGGTACGCCCTGCGTGGTGTTATTCTAAACAATAAAAACGAAGATAACGAAAGCACAAAACACAAACGAAACTTAACGATTTAATTAAAAACAACATCGTACATTAAAAACATAAAAATAGGATAGGAAATAACAAAAGAAAATACATAAAGAAAACATAAAAGAGAAAGAAAAATGGAAACTATGGTTGTGGTGGAGGCGGATTGTCATTGATGTTGAAGTGGGTGTAGAAGGCGTTGGTGAAGGCGTCAAAGTTAGCCCTATCCGCTAGCCTTTGAGCCTCGAGGGTATCGAAGCGGGAGTCGAAATGAGCCCGGTCCCGGCGTTGGTTATCCTCCAAGATATCCAACCGAGCATAAAGAGAGTTAAAATCATGGAGGGGTGGAGGACTAAAATTGAGACCCAAGCTTGAGTCCGAGTCACCGTCCGCATTGGAGTGGGCCGCCCCCGAAGTCTCGCCCGAGCCGGAGGTCGAACGGTTAAGAGACTTAAAGGCGTTCTTATCCACGGGCCGAGGCAAAAGGCTCGGGAGGCGATCGAGGGCAGCTTCACCGAGAGCGGTGAGGGCGAAGATGGTGATGAGGTGGCCAAAACCGAGCTTGGCCCGCTTCCGAATGGGTGTGGAGTGGAGGTGAGCAGCCACGTGATAGGCAAGGTCATAGGTGAGCCAATTGACATAATAGTAGAGGGCCAACAGTTCGTGTTTGTTGACCTTAGAGGCCTCGGACTTCCCCGAGAAGTAAAATGAGATGAAGCGGTGGAGAAGTTGGAGGATAGGGTCACGGATGAGAGATGGGCGGAGGTTGGAGACGTGATAGGCATCGGACCCGGTAATGGAGGCCCAAAACTCATGAGCGGCAACGCCGTCGGGCCAACTAGATCGACCCCCCTCCGCTTGGAGAGTGAAATGGTGTTGGAGCCATTGAGTGTCAATGGAAAAGGGGCGGTTGTGGAGGCGGAAGTTGAAGAGGGCGGCTCTGGGGACGTTGTTAGAGGTGAGGGTGGTGTAGAACTCCACCACTAGGGACGGGTACACCCGCCAATGCGTAGAGTAGATGTCATACCAACCGAGGGCACGGAGGCGAGCTTCGAAGGGAATGCCCAAATCATATTGATCAAGCACGCTTCGTTGGATATAGGGAAGCTCCATGATAGTGGCGACACAAAGATCTTCGTACCTTTGGGCCTCCTCCTCGGTGAGGAGATGAAAAGGAGCCCGGTATTGGCGGGTGAGTGGTGGAGTTTCCTCCTATTCGGGAGGTGGAGGGGATTGTTGGTTTTGTGCGGAACGGGAGGATCGGGCCCGAGTGGACCGTGGGGGGCGTATGTCGGCGGCTCTTTTTCGTGCCATGACAATTAGTGAGGAATGGAGGAGAAGTAGAAAGAGTGGGAGATGAGTGTTGGGGAAGAGTTGGGTTAATGAGTGGAGAAAAAGAAGGAAAAAGGAAGGATATTTATAGGAAGGAAGTGGGGATCCAAGCAAAACTCGGATCCCCAGGAGGGGTACGCGCGGCGTGAAGCGGCCACGCCACGCGTATCCCACCTTTTGAGCGCTTAATTGCACAATAGGGGTGCGATACGTGATAGGGGTATTTTACCCCTATCTTTTAGCGTGATTTACAGTTTAATTTTAGAAGAAATAAATAAGTTTAATTACAAAAATAGAGTGTTTTAATAAAATAATAAAATAAAAATAAAATTCGAGCTTTCGGTTAATTTCCTTTATTTTTAGTTGAATTTAGAGAATAAAACGTCAAGCTAACTCGGCTCTCAAGATTTGTATTTCAGGTATGAGGAAGGGGTGAAAATCTGCTCAAATACGCGGGGCGTAGTACCCTATACGCGGGGCGTACCATCATTTACGCGGGGCGTAAAACATGGTGTCAGAAATAATTGCCTTATCCGCAGGCACTATGTGGAAATGACTCAGCACACGCGGGGCGTATGACACCTTACACGGGGCGTATGACACATGTCGGAAATGATTGGCCTAATCCTGAAAGTCAGACTGCACTGTCTCCCGGAGTCAACTCTTTTACGCGGGGCGTAAAACCACTTACGCGGGGCGTAAAACCATATACGCGGGGCGTAAAACCATATACGCGGGGCGTAAAAGGTAGTTCTTCAACGTAAATAGATCAGAGACTCATTTACGCGGGGCGTACTTCAGTTACGCAGGGCGTATTTGAGACAATTAGACACAGAATTGGTCCATATGCAGGAGATTTCTGACGGAATGGGCATATACGCGGGGCGTGCCTCACCATACGCGGGGCGTATTATGGGATTTCTGCACTCAATGATGTTGCTCCATACTTGTACCTTATGAAGTTACAACTCTACCCCTAGCTTGATGTATAAATAAGAGTGACTAGCACTCATTTAGGAGACTTGAACATAGCTACATTTTACTTCTTTTGATTCTTGTCATCTTAGTTTAGATTCAGTTTTTATGTAATAAAACTCTCCCACCTCGAGAGCTTGTTCGGTTATTCCCACGTTCCATCAACGTTCCGCTCCATCATTCATCACCAAGCTCAAGAGTTTCACCTCCAAGACCTAAGCGACGGCCTTGAGTCCGGTTGGCTAGTTCCGAGGGCCGATTCTTCCCTCTTCGCTTGCTAACTAGCTTGCACTCTTCCTATGTACTAGGCTTGGTTGTATTCTATATTCTTACTCTCCATATTTATAATATATGATTTGCAATTTCCGTTTTTATATACGTGTTGATGTTTATTGCTTGTTTTGATGCTCATAATTGACTATTGTGTAGGGGAACGCGATTTCCGACGCCATTCGGGCTATCTTTAGGGATTCATATAGGTGTTGCCTCACCGGAAGTGATGCTCCGGAAACCGTAGGAATTGACACACCACGGAACTTACGGGCCCTAGTTTCTGATCCCCAGCATTAGACACGCCTTGACTAGGAACCACGTAGTCTAAGTACTTCACGGGTCGGTCGAACTACACGTAGTCATCTTTGCAAGAGTAAACCATTAATCGTATATATTCGGAGTCTTTGTTTGTCATATTTATAACTTACCGTCGCCATTACACTTCGTAGAGTATTTATTATATAAAATCTATCTCACTAATAGTTTAGGAGTAGTTTGTAGTTGGTCCACACTTTACCCCAAAGTAATCACCGCTTAAATAACGTATAAAACCGAGTAGTCTAATACTTGTAATTATAAATCCCGTGGATTCGATACCCGGTCTTAACCGGATTATTACTTGATACGACGGGGTACACTTGCCCCTAAGTAGTCGTGACGTCTAGTGAATTTAAAGCACCTATAAAGATAACATCCATAGTCCCATAGCACACACATATCACACCAACATTCCGTATCCGTAAATTACACCACTAGACTCGCGGCGCATCAAGTTTTTGGCGCCGTTGCCGGGGATTTATAATTTCTTACAATATTAGACAAAAACGTTTTATTGTTAGTTTAAGCATTTGTAAATATTATTTTATATTTTTGTGAATAATTTATCTTATCATTACTAATGATTTTTTCCATGATATGATGCCATATACTCGTCATTTGTGGGACGACCACAAGGATGACGGGTGTTCGCACCAACAATCCTCGCAATTCGATGTGGTAATCTCTATACTTAAAGATATTCAAGTGAGATTATCTAACAATGAGGCATATTGCAGGGATTTGGGAAATCAAATCACTAGATTGACGTCTCGTCTCGATTCAACCGCGGACGAATCAATTCGAGACACCAATCCGGGTGATCAACATGTAGAGGTCGAGTTAATTGAGCCCTCTCAAGAGGAATCCCCAAATCATATAGGTTGTCCCAGCTGCGAGGAGCCAGAAATCCTACTCGATGAGCTGGTTGTGTGCGGACCCATGGAAATGACTCCACAACTAGAAGAGTTTGAGGTTCCTTCTACCTCGGGTTATTTCACTCTTTTTGAACTACCAAAGGAGTCAAAAAGGGAGCAAACGAAACTCTTCAATAATTTCTGTAAATATAGTTTTTGGTTTTTGTTAAATTCTTTTGAAGCTAACAATCTGTTTTGTAGGTACGGATTGTTTATTCAAGAATTTGCATTTCTAACGCGAATGGAAGCATACACCTAGGAGGAAATGCTAAGTCGAGCTCACCGACTATAACGTAGCGCTTCTTGGGAGGCAACCCAAGCTCGAATAAGGGAGTTTTCTTTCCCAACTTTTATTTTCCGCATGTCATTTCCTTTAAAATAAATAAAAAAAAATTAAAAGAAAAAAAATCCCACTTTATCCAAAGGAGAATAATCCGCGCGGGGCGTACACACCTATACACCCCGCGCACTGTACTAGTTATTTTTGTTTTTTGCGTGAGTTAATAACGTTCACGCAGGGCGTATCCATTTTACGCCCCGCGTGCCCTACCTGCTAATTAAATAAATTGTCCAGAGACGGGAACACGCGCGGCGCCTCTCCAAGTACGCCCCGCGTGTTTATGTCTCTGGCCCCAACGTGCTTAAAAAGCACATTTTGCACGGGACGCCCTCTCGGGTACGCCCCGCGTGGGGACCATACCATCTGGGCCCTTCTTTAAAGTTAACTTTACCTTTATTTTTGTTTTTGTTTTTCGTTTCTTTTCTTTTGCGACGTTTTTGGAATAAACGTCATTTTAATAACGCGGAGGGACGTGCAACCCCGCACTAAACGTTTGTTTTGCAGTACCAAAAACAAAAATAAAAATAAAATAAACAATAAAATAATTAAACTAATTTATTGTTCCCTTAAATTCTCCCGACACGCTACCCCTCCTTCGGAAATTAATTAAAGTTCTGTTATTTGTCACCCAAAAATAAAAGTGTCGGAACATAAAGGAATGATTCAACTAAGAAATTTTAGTCTTGATTTTGAAATCATGGAATTTGTACAAAGATTAGGATAGTACTAAACTAAGACATTGAATCTTAACCCAATTGACATCTCCATAATGAACCTTAAAAAGGCAATAAAAACGGCATGTTCGAGACTCTAGCGAAGACTCGATAGTACACAATTTAAAACCCGAATCTTTGTGAGGTATTTTTGAGCCTAAAAGAGTTCGTACGAGAACTCTAATTCTTTCACAATTTTTCGAGAGCTTTGACTTCACTCGACTCATAGAATTTGCATCTAATACCGGGTTAAGTACACTTATTTTTGGTAAAAAGGCAATAGATGATAAACCGAACCCACTTAGGCTAATTTTTCCTAATTCATTTTTTTCATTTTTCATTAACCATTAGGAAAACCCCTTGAGCCTATTAACCAAGTTTTTTGTTAATACCCTTTTAACATTTGACCCTTTTTCCTCTTGTTCAAATACCGACAAAATCAATTTGCGCCTAAATCACTCGAAAAAGTCACGGCCTTAACAAACAAGCATCAAAAGCCTCCAAAATATTGTTTTTGTGCCTCTATCAAAACACAAAGATGCAATAAAAGACAAAAAGGCATTCTCAAGCTCCACCCGAGCAATTTTGAAGTATATTTTATAAAAATTGCTAAGGCCGAAATAAACAAACACGGTGCAACCACAAAACGGTATTTTCGAACTTGAGTGTCTTTGAACTAACCACTAAAAAGCCACCCACATTACAACCCCCCTCCGGGTTCATTTTTAATATTGCCTAACCACTATGTAGGAGGAAAAACCCGGATGACAATGCAAATTCAACATGGTCTCGAGTAAGTGCAAAGAAGAGCGATAAAATACGAACCCACCAAAAACATTGAGCGTAAGAGTGAAATCCCTTGGTGAGGTACTATCGGGTTCTCAAAAGATAATCAACCCCCGTTAATATTGCCTATTAAGTCTTGATCATGGAGGTTTCGAACGAGTTTTTGTACTCAATTGTCGGCGTGGGCACTTACCGAAACCTTTGTACAAAACCGTAACTTTGAAATCCCGCACTTAGCAAAACCAACCTTCGGTTTGTTTCTTAATTTTCTCAATCCCTTGTCTTTCGATTTCTTTTACTTGAGGACAAGTAAAACTTTAAAGTCCGAGGAGATTTGATAGGGGTATTTTACCCCTATCTTTTAGCGTGATTTACGGTTTAATTTTAGAAGAAATAAATAAGTTTAATTACAAAAATAGAGTGTTTTAATAAAATAATAAAATAAAAATAAAATCCGAGCTTTCGGTTAATTTCCTTTATTTTTAGTTAAATTTAGAGAATAAAACGTCAAGCTAACTCGGCTCTCAAGATTTGTATTTCAGGTACGAGGAAGGGGTGAAAATCTGCTCAAATACGCGGGGCGTAGTACCCTATACGCGGGGCGTACCATCATTTACGCGGGGCGTAAAACATGGTGTCAGAAATAATTGCCTTATCCGCAGACACCATGTGGAAATGACTTAGCACACGCGGGGCGTATGACACCTTACGCGGGGCATCAGACTGCACTGTCTCCCGGAGTCAACTCTTTTACGCGGGGCGTAAAACCACTTACGCGGGGCGTAAAACCATATACGCGGGGCGTAAAACCATATACGCGGGGCGTAAAAGGTAGTTCTTCAACGTAAATAGATCAGAGACTCATTTACGCGGGGCGTACTTCAGTTACGCAGGGCGTATTTGAGCTAATTAGACACAGAATTGGTCCATATGCAGGAGATTTCTGACGGAATGGGCATATACGCGGGGCGTGCCTCACCATACGCGGGCGTATTATGGGATTTCTGCACTCAATGATGTTGCTCCATACTTGTACCTTATGAAGTTACAACTCTACCCCTAGCTTGATGTATAAATAAGAGTGACTAGCACTCATTTAGGAGACTTGAACATATCTACATTTTACTTCTTTTGATTCTTGTCATCTTAGTTTAGATTCAGTTTTTATGTAATAAAACTCTCCCACCTCGAGAGCTTGTTCGGTTATTCCCACGTTCCATCAACGTTCCGCTCCATCATTCATCACCAAGCTCAAGAGTTTCACCTCCAAGACCTAAGCGACGGCCTTGAGTCCGGTTGGCTAGTTCCGAGGGCCGATTCTTCCCTCTTCGCTTGCTAACTAGCTTGCACTCTTCCTATGTACTAGGCTTGGTTGTATTCTATATTCTTACTCTCCATATTTATAATATATGATTTGCAATTTCCGTTTCTATATACGTGTTGATGTTTATTGCTTGTTTTGATGCTCATAATTGACTATTGTGTAGGGGAACGCGATTTCCGACGCCATTCGGGCTATCTTTAGGGATTCATATAGGTGTTGCCTCACCGGAAGTGACGCTCCGGAAACCGTAGGAATTGACACACCACGGAACTTACGGGCCCTAGTTTCTGATCCCCAGCATTAGACACGCCTTGACTAGGAACCACGTAGTCTAAGTACTTCACGGGTCGGTCGAACTACACGTAGTCGTCTTTGCAAGAGTAAACCATTAATCGTATATATTCGGAGTCTTTGTTTGTCATATTTATAACTTACCGTCGCCATTGCACTTCGTAGAGTATTTATTATATAAAATCTGTCTCACTAATAGTTTAGGAGTAGTTTGTAGTTGGTCCACACTTTACCCCAAAGTAATCACCGCTTAAATAACGTATAAAACCGAGTAGTCTAATACTTGTAATTATAAATCCCGTGGATTCGATACCCGGTCTTAACCGGATTATTACTTGATACGACGGGGTACACTTGCCCCTAAGTAGTCGTGACGTCTAGTGAATTTAAAGCACATATAAAGATAACATCCATAGTCCCATAGGACACACATATCACACCAACATTTCGTATCCGTAAATTACACCACTAGACTCGCGGCGCATCAATACGCGGGGCGTACATGGGGGTACGCCACACGTAGTGCACCTCCTGCCCTTTTTGATGGAAGAAAAAGGCAGGGACGCGGGGCGTACGGGGGAGTACGCGCGCGTAAAAACGAACTTGGAACAATTTTTTTTTCAGTTTTTTAGATGTATTTTGAATTTTTTTGGAGTTTTGAGTTATGATGTTATTAATGAGTATGGTTTTTATGTTTAATTAATGTTTTTGTGTGTTTTAATTTTGAAATTAAGAGGGTAGTTAATGCACAATTTATTATGGAGGGAGGTTAAGGATTTGAATTTGAAAAGGTAGAAGTTGATTGGAGAGGAGAAGAGGTGGAGTGGAGAAGTGGGAAAGATTTTTGGGGAAGAGAAATGATGTGAGGTTAGGAAGGAAAAGCTGCCATAGGGAGTTGTGATTCACAACTCCCCGAGGATACGCGCGGCGTACCCTAGGGTACGCCCCGCGTGTCCTCTACGTGGCATTTATTGGGATTAATTGTAAGATACGCGGGGCGTATGGGGTTATACGTCCCGCGTACCTTAAAATTTTTGGATTAATGTGGGATTTGTTTTTCTTTTGGTTTTATAAAAATAATAGAAACTAAGCTAAAAATAAAAATGAAAGCAAAAATTAAAACACAAGCGAAAATAAAATGTAAAACAATAACTCAAAAAGGAAAAAAATAAAGAGAAGAGGAAAGAACAAAAATTTATAATACATATAAACAAAAAGGTTCGAGTGATTCAAACCGATGCTACGTTTATAGTCGAAGTAGCTCGACTTTCTTACGCCGCGGCTTAGGGCAAGATGTCCGGGTTGGAACTCGACGGGTCCGAACTCCTATTGTTGAGGAGCGTTATCACCAGCCCGTATTCCCGATTCTTACCCCGCGGGTTTTGTTCAGTGTTCGCCGGGAGGGTTCCTAGTGGCCTTTCTTGTTGTTGACGGTTTAGGTGGGCCACCTGGCGGCTAAGATCCCTGCAAAACACTTCGCTATCGGAAAGACGGGTTAATATGTCCTTCAACAAAGACGTGACCGATTGGTCGTGTACATTGTTGGAAGGTGGAGCGTTCTGATTACCGGGCGCGGCTTGTGATTGCCCGAGCCCGTTTTCCCAAAATTCCTGCTCAAAGCCGGACGGGGGCCTCAACACGTTATTATTATTGCCATATGACAAGTTCGGGTGTTGGTACCGAGGCCTCCATCCGTCGTTATTATTATTATTATTATGGTGAGAATAGGAGTTCGGATGGGAATTATACATTTGGTTGCCTCCTATATAACTTACGTTTTCGGCATCGCCGGCGAAAGGGCTACCGGTTTGGCAATTAAACGCATCATGGTCTCCACCACAGTGAGTGCACATCAGGACCTGCACACTTTTATTGAGGCTCAATTGGGCGATCAACGAGTCAAGTTTCTTGTTCATTTCTACTATGGAGCTTTTCGGAGCCTCTTTCTCCACATCGAATGTCTGGTGTCGCGACGGGCCAGCAAGCCGATCCTCTTGCCATTGCACACTTTTCCTTGCGAGCTCATGAATGAGCTCGTAGGCCTCACTAGCTGACTTCCGAAATAGATCCCCACCTGCAGGGGAATCAACAGTCGCACGGTTAGTGGGGGTTAACCCGTGGTAAAAAGTGCTTACCAAGTCGTGCTTCGGGATGTCATGGTGGGGGCAGTTTCGGAGCAACTTTCGGAACCTAGCCCAAGCTGTGTGAAGGGCCTCGCATTCCAACTGCCTGAAGGATGTGATATCGGTCCGTAACTTGACTGTTTTGGATGTCGGAAAATATTAGGAAAGGAACTCCTTTTCGAGCTCTTCCCATGACGTGATGGATCCCGCCTCCAATGAGTGTAGCCACTCCAACGCCTGTCCTGTCAGTGAAAAAGGAAACAATTTTAATCTCACAGCCTCAACGGGAACACCATTTTGCCGAGAGGTATCGGCACACATAAGAAATTTATCCAAATGTTCGTTGGGGTTCTCATGGAGTTCCCCTCCGAATTGGCCACATTGTTGTATCAATTGGATCATTCTGGTCTTGATCTCGTATGTATTGGCCGGGATCGTAGGAGCGACAATGCCATTACGATTTTAGGGACGATGCGGAGCAAAGATCTCCATCATCGAACGCGTATCATTGCCCCCGCGGATGTTGTTCACTTGCGGTCTTGGGTTTCCGTTGGGTTGGTTGACCTCGGCGTTGGGGTTTTCCATTCTCTCTTTTCGAATCCTACAAAGAGTACGTTCAATTTCGAGATCAATAGCAATAAGAGAATCACTTTTCGATCGGGTGTGCATAAAGTAAAAATGAAGTATAAAAGGTTATCAACAAGAAAGAATAATGTTAGTCAAAGTATATATAAACAATTTATACAAAAAGAATGCTTAAACTAACAATGAAACGTTTTTGTCTAATATTGTAGGAGATTATAAATCCCCGGCAATGGCGCCAAAAATTTGATAGCGCGACGCCTAGTGGTAGAGTTTTCACGACGAAATGTATATATTATGAGTGCGGACTCTATATCTATGGATGTGATCTTTACAAATTGCTCTTAACTCTAATAGACGCTACGACTACTTAGGGGCAAGTGTACCCCGTCGTATCAAGTAATAATCCGGTTAAGACCGGGTATCGAATCCACGGGATTTATAATTACAAGTATTAAACGACTCGGTTTCGTATGTTATTTAAGCGACGATTACTTTGGGGTAAAGTAAGACACAACTACACACTATTCATAACTATTGGCGACACAGATTTATGTAGCTAAAACCCTATGAAGTGGGATGAATAATGATAAGTTATAACCACGATAAATAACGACTCTAAATGTATACGGATAATAATTTACTCTTGCAAAGATGACTAAGTGTAGTAGGACCGACCCGTGAAGCACTTAGACTACGTGATTCCTAGTCAATGCGTGTCTAATGCGGGGGAATTAGAAACTAGGGCCCATAAGTTCCGTGGTTTGTCAATTCCTACGGTTTCCGGTTTGTCACTTCCGGTAGGGCAACACCTATATAACTCCCTAAAGATAGCCCGAATGGCGTCGAAAATCGCGTTCTCCTACACAATAATCAATTATCAATATCAAAACAAGTAGCAAACACTAACACGTAAAGGGAAATAGAGATCATAAATCATGAAATTATAAATATGAAATGTATATAAATGGAATACAACCAAGCCTAGTACATAGGAAGAGTACAAGCTAATTAGCACGTAAAAGGGGAGAATCCGCCCTTGAAACTAGCTAACCGGACTCAAAGCCGTCTCCTAGGTCGTGGAGGTGGAACTCTCGAGCTTGGTGACGAATGGTGGAGCGGAACTTTGATGGAATGCCGAAACAACCGAACAAGCTCTCGAGGTGGAGAGTTTAGCTACAAAAACTGAATCTATACTACAACAAATATCAAAACAAGTATAGTTTGCTCCCTAGTGTGTAATTATTTCTTGGTATCAAATGAAGTTCAAGAGCTTCCTATTTATAGACATAAAGCAAGGGCAAGTTTGTAACTTCACAAAGTACAAGTATGGAGCAACATTATTTGGTGCAGAAATCCCATGATATGCCCCGCGTAGGTTGGTCTGCGCCCCGCGTAAGTGCCCATTCCGTCAGAAATCTCCTGCATGTGGACCAATTCGTTGTCTTGTTGTCTCGAACACGCCCTGCGTAGCTAAAGTACGCCCCGCGTGTTTGAGTCTCTAGAGTTTTATTGCTTGCATTGGAGCTTTTACGCCGTGCGTAGCTGAAGTACGCCCCGCGTAAAAGAGTCTCTGAGTTTTTATCATTGAGGAATTGCCTGGTACGCCTCACGTGTATGGTTATACTCCCCGCGTACGAAGAGTTGACTCAGGGAGACAGTGTAGTCTGACTTTCAGGATTAGGCCAATTATTTCCGACATGTGTCATACGCCCCGCGTAGGGTGGCATACGCCCCGTGTATGCTGAGTCAATTCCACATGGTGCCTGAGGATAAGGCAATCATTGTTGACACATGTTTCACGCCCCGCGTAAAGGATTATACGCCCCGCATATTTGAGTAGATTTTTGCTCCTTGCGAGCCGAGTTAGCTTGACGTTTTTATTTCCTAAACTAATCAAAAATACGGAAAATTAACTGAAAGTACGAGATTTATTTTTATTTCTTTATTTTATCAAAACACTTTATTTTTATAATTAAACTTATTTATTCTATCCAAAATCAACCCGTAAATCACGCTAAAAGATAGGGGTAAAATACCCCTATCACCGTACAGTTCAATGGATACCAGTCGGAAGATCCAAATGGGCATATTCTTGAATTTATCACGCTGTGCAACACTTTCAGATCAAACAGAGGCGTTGCTGACGACATAATCCGACCGAAGTTGTTTCCTATTTCTCTAAGAGATAAAGCGAAGAATTGGTTGAAATACTTGCAACCAGGAACGATTACTACTTGGGAAGAAATGGCCAGCGCTTTCTTAATGAAATATTTCCCACCAAGGCAAGCCATTAAGCTCAGAAATGAGGTTTCCCATTTCGTGCAAGAAGAGGATGAATCCTTAGCCGAGGCATGGGAAAGGTACAAGAAATTACTAAGGAGAGTCCCCAGTCATGGCATCCCTATGTGGATGCAAATGCAGAACTTTTACAATGGGGTAACCAACATTTATAAGATCCAGATCGAGTCCATAGCCAATGGAAACCCCGAAGATCTGGAACCACAAGCCTTGTACGACCTTATTGAGAGAGTAGTGAGCACAAGTTATAACTGGCACTATGCCAGAAGTGAGGGAAAAAGAGCGGGAAATGAAGATGTTGTGTCAAAATTGACAAGCCAGGTAGAACAGCTTGCCAGACAGCTCAGGAAGATAAATGTGTCCTCGATCCACAACGAACCACCATTCAATGACATTTGTGATTTTTATGGAGGCCTTCATTTCAGCATCAACTGTCCCAGAGTTAAGCAGGGAAAGGGTGCACAGGCAGAATGTGATTATGCAGGGTATAATAAGAGGAATCCACCTAACCCGTATTCTAACACGTATAACCCTACCACAAGAAATCATCCGAATTTCAGATGGACAGGCCAGCCCAACCAGCAGGAACAACCGAGATATCAACAACAGCAAGGAGGACACTACCAGAGGCAACCTCAGCAGCATTATAAACAACCTGTTCCACCAAAGGAAGATATAGAGCCAGATATGAAGACGATGATGATGCAGTTCATGAAACAGACACAAGCATCAATTAAAAATCTGGAAACACAAGTCCACCAATTAGCTGCATCTACGTCAAAAGGGAAGGGAATAATGCCAAGCAACACAGAGCCAAATCCAAAGGGTGGTGTTATGGCAATCACCCTGAGATCTGGTAAGCAAACTCAACCCATTATATCTACTGATGAAAATGCTGAATGCGCAGAAACATCTGAAGAAACTGAAGGAGAGCAGGAACAGACTTTTCCTAGTCAAGAAGAAACCAGGAGACAAAATCTACTAGTGAGCAGGATCAGGGGGAAAGCGGAAAGATGTACAAGCCACCTCCGCCTCATGTTCCGCCTGTGCCATATCCAACGCGGTTGATCTACAAAAAGCTGGAAGAACAGAATTCTAAGGTGTTAGACACCTTAAGGAAATTGCACATTAACATTCCGTTCGTAGAAGCACTGGCACAGATGCCGTCGTATGCGAAGTTCTTGAAAGATCTCCTGTCAAACAAAAAGAAGCTGGAGAACATATCGATGATCCAACTCAACAGAGATTGTTCTTCAATACTCCAAAACAAGCAGCAGCTACCGAAAAAGCTAAAAGATCCAGGGAGTTTTTCTATTACTTGTTCAATTGGAAAGCTAAATATTGAAAATGCACTATGTGACCTAGGAGCTAGCATAAACCTAATGCCTTATTCTGTATATGCTAAACTTGGATTAGGAGAACCTCAGCCTACTCGTATGTCAATTCAGTTGGCCGATCGATCAGTATGTTACCCTAGGGGAGTGGTGGAAGATGTGTTGGTCAAAGTAGGAAAATTCATATTGCCTGTTGATTTTATCATAATGGACATAGATGAAGACCTGCATGTTCCTATTATCCTAGGTCGACCATTTTTAGCCACGGGTAGAGCATTGATAGATGTGGGAGAGGGACAACTATTCTTGAGGATTAATGGGGAGGAAGTCATTTTCAAAATGAACGAGGCAATGAGACGAGCTAACAATAATGATGACACATGCTGTTTCTTGGATGAGTTTCAAAGTCTTTCTACTTTGCAGGAACAGGACACTCTGGAGACTCTATTGGGAGAAGAGGTGAACTTATGTGAAGGAACATGTTGTTCCATTGAATCCAACTTACCTACACCTCCTTTCGATCCTACTGTTCCTACTCATCAAGAACCACCGGAGATACCAACTGTGCCAGTGTCTAAACCAGAATTGAAACCGTTACCTGCACACCTCGAGTATGCCTTCCTAGAACCACCCAGCGGGAGTCCAGTTATTATATCCTCAAATTTAACTCCTGATCAGAAAGCACAACTCATGGAAGTTCTGCGAAGGAACAAGGATGCAATCACATAGAAAATTGATGATATCAAAGGTATCAGTCCGGCAGTCTGTGTCCACAGAATATTGATGGAGAAGGAGCACAAGCCATCTATCCAGCCGCAGTGCAGATTGAACCCCCACATGAAGGAGGTTATGCGAAAGGAGGCGATCAAGCTGCTGGATGCCGACATTATTTACCCAATTTCTGATAGTGTGTGGACCAGCCCTGTTCACATTGTACCAAAGAAGGGAGGAACAATCGTAGTACTCAACGAGAAAGACGAGTTGGTTCCTACGAGAACAATAACAGGATGGCGAGTTTGTGTGGATTACAGAAAGGTCAACGAAGCCACAAGGAAGGATCACTTTCCTTTGCCCTTCATTGACCAGATGTTAGAACGGTTAGCGGGGTATGCATTCTATTGTTTCCTTAACGGTTACTCGGGGCACAATCAGATTGCAATTCAATATGAGGATCAGGAAAAGACAACGTTCACATGTCCATACGGGACCTATACCTACAGGCGCATGCCGTTCGGACTGTGCAACGCTCCAACCACGTTTCAAAGATGCATGATGTCTATATTTCATGATATGATGGAGCAAACTGTAGAGATATTCATGGACGACTTCTCTGTTTATGGAAACTCTTTTGAGAGCTGTCTAAACAACCTCGAAGCCGTGCTTGTGCGATGCAAGGAGACCCACTTGGTCTTGAATTTGGAGAAATGCCACTTCATGGTTACAAGTGGAGTTGTTCTCGGGCATAAAATTTCAGAAAAGGGGATGGAAGTGGATAAGGCTAAAGTGGAAGTGATAGAGAAACTGGCTGTTCCGACCAATGTAAAAGATGTGCGAAGTTTTCTGGGGCACGCAAGGTTTTACCGCCGGTTTATCAAAGACTTTTCAAAGATTGCGCTGCCCTTGTCAGCATTACTTCATAAGGATGCGGAATTTTCTTTTGATGCAAGCTGTCTAAAGGCTTTCGAACTATTGAAAGGCAAGCTAATCAACTCGCCTATACTGGCAGGACCCGACTGGGAACAACCTTTTGAGATGATGTGTGACGCAAGCGATACATGTGTGGGAGCTGTTCTGGGGCAGAGGGTTGAGAAGAAATTTCGGCCTATCTATTATGCAAGCAAAACATTAACCGAGACCCAGCAGAATTACACCACGACGAAAAAAGAGCTCCTCGCAGTTGTGTATGCTTTCGACATATTTCGCCCTTACTTGGTGCTATCAAAAGTCATTGTTCACACAGACCATACTGCACTATGCTACCTGTTCGCCAAGAAGGATGCAAAACCAAGGCTGATATGGTGGTTGCTTTTACTTCAAGAGTTCGATCTCGAAATTAAGGATAAGAAGGGAACGAAAAATGTAGCAGCTGATCATTTGTCAAGAATTCCTCACCAGAGCAACCAAGAACAACCTGAGATTTTGGAGAGTTTTCCAGACGAACGTCTCTATATTGCACAGCCTGCTCCATGGTTTGCTGACATTGCTAACTATCTAGCAAGTTCGCTTAAACCTCACAACCTGTCCACTAATCAAAGGAGGAAGTTCTATGCTGAAATTAAATATTATTTTTGGGAGGACCCCTATCTTTTTCAGGTTGTGTGCCGACCAAATTATTCGAAGATGTATATCTCAAGAGGAGGGACAAGCTGTTCTAAGCCATTTCCATGACCGAGAAGCTGGAGGACACCATAGCGCTAGCAGAACTGCAGCAAAAGTACTTCAATCAGGTTTTTTCTAGCCAACACTCTTTAAAGATGCCAATCTACTCGTTCGCACTTGCAATGAGTGCCAACGAACAGGCAATATCTCCGCTAGAAATGCCATGCCCCTCAACAACATAGTTGTTTGTGAAATTTTTGATATATGGGGCATAGATTTTATGGGTCCATTCCCTACATCTTTTGGGCATAAATATATCTTAGTAGCTGTTGATTATATGAGCAAGTGGGTTGAAGCAATAGTTAGTCCCACCAATGACACCCGTGTGGTTGTAAAATTCCTAAAAAGGCTGTTTGCCAGATTCGGTATCCCACGAGCGGTCATTAGTGATCAAGGAACCCACTTTTGCAATGCCAAATTTGAGAAGCTGATAGGAAAGCTTGGAGTCTCTCACAGAATTGCCACACCTTACCATCCACAAACAAGTGGACATGTGGAGATTTCCAATCGTGAAATCAAAAGAATTTTAGAAAAAACTGTTGGCAGTTCTAGGAGAGACTGGGCAAACAAGCTTGACGATGCTCTTTGGGCATATAGGACGGCCTATAAAACACCAATCGGAATGTATCCGTTTAGATTGTTATACGGTAAGTCTTGTCACTTGCCGGTTGAAATGGAACACAGGGCCTTTTAGGCATTAACCTTCTTAAATTTTGAGCAACAGGCTGTGGGAGACCAACGAAGACTTTAACTCTGTGACATGGACGAGTTCAGGCTGTTTTCATATGAGAATGCGGTGAATTACAAAGACAAGACCAAGATGTGGCACGATAGAAAAATTCAGATAAAGACGTTTCACGAAGGATAAAGAGTTCTCTTGTACAATTCGAGACTCAGGTTGTTTCCTGGGAAGCTTAAATCAAGATGGACGGGACCTTATCTGGTGAACAAGGTGTTTGGTCATGGTGCAGTTGAAATTGGCAAGGAGGGTCAGGAACCTTTTAAGGTGAATGGGCAAAGATTGAAACCCTATCTAGAGAACGATCAAACAAGGAAGATCGATACAGTTCACTTCCAAGACCCCCCAAGCCAGTAGAAGCACAAACAGGGTGTTCGCTACAAACACCAATTGTAGCACAAGTAACTTTGCATTTAAATTAGTTTGCATTTCAAATTTTGTTAAATTTTGTTAAAGGTAGTTTATATCCATTTTGTGTCGTGCAATGGTCCGTATTATGTATCTCCGGTGCAAGCAAAGATGTAAAACTTACATTTTTTCCACAAGGATCGAGTTTTACGTTTTTACTTGTTCAAATAGGGAGTTGATTTACCCTTCCATGGACAGACTATCCTTGGAAACTGGGAGGCGAACTAAAAGTCTGAAAAAGTAAAATGTCTCATCATAGGTCACTAGGTACTTCTTTCACATGCTCTCCTTTCCTCGATAAAATCCAACGGATAGGGGAGTCATAAATTCAAATTTTGAAGCGTGACCATTCGTCGCCCTAGGGTCTCTACATGTAACGCGCCTTTTTCCAACCACTTGTCCAGGTGGCATCCTTTGGACCGCTAGGCGGGTTGGCAACAGGACGTTTCATTTCCTCTCCCTACTTAAGGAGACCAACCAAAAATATGGCCCCTCGTTCGACCTATATTATTTTCACATTTTTATTTCACGGTTCAGCACATGCTCTGTGCTCTTTATCATTGGGAAACCCTATTTAGACTTGAGCGCAGGATGAGAACTCGTGGATCTGGCAAACAGGTAAAAATTGAAGGATCAACGAAGAAAGAAAAAGCTAAGGGCAAAATGACGGGAACAAGCACAGTTGCTTTCATCCCTGATGAAAAATTGGTGAAAAAGCTATCTCAGTTCAAAGATGCTGCAGTGCAGACATACTACGAGGAACTTGCGCAACTTGAATTCGGGTCTGTGAGAACAGTTTGCTGGGAGACCTTGAAGAAGCTCAAACTTGACGTGTGTGTGTGGAAACTCATGGAGGCAGGCCATTTCGGCTGTTTCTTTGAAATAACGGAGCCGACTTACAAGGAACTCACGTTGGAATTCCTGGCTACGTTTAAACATCATCCCGAGATCACAGACCCGGATGAGGAAGGAAAGTTTAGTTTCAGACTAATGACCCACACCCAGCGGCCTTCATTGAACATGTTTAACAGTTTATTGGGTGCCACGGATGACGATGACCTAGAGTCGGAAAGTTACAAGGAGGCGTTCACTCAAACCCCCGATGTGTTTGACCCACAAGCTTTCTGACAATCTATTTCGAACCAGCCGAGGTATGACGGTAGTGTTTCCAAGGCGTCGAATATTGATGACTATGTCGTCCGTTACCTCCATAAACTGGTCTCTGGCACCATCTTTGCCCGCGAAAACCAGGCCACTATTCCCCATGCCTACCTTACGGCTCTGTGGAGTATGACAACCGGGCCCAGAATGAATTTAGGCTATTGGTTTGGGGAGTACATTTCCAACTTTGGAAAGAAGAATTCCTCTGTCATTTGCTGTGGGAGTATCGTGACTCAGATTGCAGCTGAGATTGGAGTTTTTAAGCCAGAGGACCGCACCCGGCTCACTGTTATGAACCACCCTGACCAGATTGATTTAAGGAGCTTACAGAGCATGTTGTTTGGGAAAATGGTGAATGGGAAGTGGGTCTGGATGGCAGACTTTGTTGAATCAATGAGAGTCGAAAGCCGAAAGAGAAAGAGTGAACCTACTGTCTCTGTCTCCTCTGAGTCCGAGCAAGTTGAGCACGAAAAAGACCTTGCCTTTTACATGAAATGTGCAAAGCTCACCAATGATGATATTGTCTGTAAGTTCAATGCCCTGTTTGCGCAAAATGTAGCTAACCGAGACCAGATCCATGCCCTTGAGCATAAAACTGCTATTCTGTAAAGTGAGGTGGATATGCTGAAGCACCTCTGTGTAGAAGAGCATGGGCGGGAAAGTCCTTCGGGTACCTCGGTCAAAAGTCCGGTAAGAGCGAAATCTGCTGCCCCTGAAACACATGCCACTACCTCCTCGAAAGGGGATGGTACTACTCCTGCTAAGGATCGAGAGGTTGAGTCCTCTCGTTCCCCACTTGTCTAAACCTTCACACTTGTCGCTATCCAAGCATCTGGTAACACTTATAACCCTTCTTTGCATTTATTGTTACACTCCAATGCGATCATGTTATGATTCTTTTTCTCCCATTTTTAGTGTAACATTGGGGACAATGTTGATTTTTATTTGGGGGTGGGATGCATGCGTTTAAACTGCAAATTTTTTGTGCATAACATGATAAGATGAAACATGATGCTGTTATAGACTGATATGTTTAGCAAATTACCCTCTAATAAATCTCGACGTCCGCTTTAAGCAATTTGTCCGTTATTTGTTTTCTTGTAATTATCTCATTCTCTTGTCTTTTTCCTAGCTGTTAGTGCTTTTGTGATTGCGATTTGAGGTAATAGCTTTGTGTAATTATTTGAACTCCCAAATCGTGCAGTTCTAAAAAATTTTAAGTTTTAAATCAATCTTCACTTAAAGAATCTCCTGCTCCAATGTAAAAGCCCTAAAATGTGAGAACTTGAGCCTACATTAGCATGAAAATGCATTGTTTCTTCATGAGAGGGCTAGTGCATATTGTCCTTAGGTAGATATTGCTTTGGTTGCCTAGTCAAAATGGTAAAATTGTGGAAGAACATAGGAAGAAAAAGGCATTTAGATCCCAAATTCACTCCACGGAAAGCCTACCCGTGCTTTGCACCCACATTTTTAGGATATCCAACTTGAGCCTTAGCCTATTCTTTCTTAAACACTACGTAATGGAACCAATTTCCCTTCACTGAAATCCCAAAATACCTTGAATTTGTCTCATGCCTCAGAACAAGCTGCGCGAGTTAAGAAAAATTACAATTTTAAGAAATTCTGAGTGGATAAAAATAAATTTGTTGAAATGGTGACATCTGAGGAATGGTGATTGAGTGAAGTTTTGTTGTATGCTCAGAACATATGTACATATCTTGAGCCTGAAATGAAATGTTTGAATTGGTTGCCTCTTGTGTGTTTGAAGTTTAGTTTGGCCAATGTTGTAAAACAAACTGTGCAGAGTAATAAAGGGAAAACAAGTTCACTAAATGTTTAAAATGTAATTAAGTTGAATCGCTTGGCATGTGGACATAATTCTTAAACTCAAATAGCCATTCATTTCCATACCCTGGCCTTATCTTAACGTTACAACCTATGTGTAAGACCTTTAGACTATGTTCGGGAAACTTTTGATCCATCGAGATAGAGCCGACAAGCAATGTCATAACCTAACGATGATTGTACTAAGCTGAGGAGTGATGATCCCTTCCCTTATGGCAACAAAGGCCATTTGAGAGTGAGTGAATCCTCCTGAACTTAGTGAGGCTTGGAGCAATGCAGGTGGTTTAAATGATGATTGAGGTTCAATTTGAAGCTTTGAGGAACTTCATAAGAAAGGGATAAAAATTTTAACTCTAGCGAAAAAACCTCATTAGCAATCATGATTTGCTCAAAAATTCTTCTGTCGTAAATTCTTTCTGTTTGAATCATTTTTCTAAATCTGTTTCGCCTGTTCATCTTTGTTCTATAAATATTCTTCCATTATTCATACCTAATCCCTTGTGATGTTGTTATTGTCTTTTTGTTTACTTGAGGACAAGTAAGGATTTTATTTGCGGGTATTTGTTAGGCATGAATATGATTGTAATTAAACATCATCTTAATAACAATTTGTGTGTGATTTAGGCAAAATATTCCTAAATAAAAGAACTTATAAGTGTTTTATGAAGATTTGTATTGATTAAGTCAAAAGGGCTATCACACAACCTGTTTTGCAACGAACCTTGAGGAGTAGAGCAACTTTTGATCCAGCGAATCTCCGCTGCGTACCTGATGACGGATAACGACTGGATAAGTGGCAGGAGCGGCGTGGCAGTGACATCAGGCGTAGGAAAGGCAGAAAGCAATATGATGACAAGATGGATCACCCCCTTGAGTGTTCAAGGGTCAAATTAGAATTAATCATTTCCTAGTATCTTAGCTGTAGAAAAACAATCTTTTGTAATATTTTTGTGGTACGGCTCATATTTCTCCCTTTATATAGACGTAGTGGGGAGAAGGAGAAGGTACCTTTTTGACTTCGGATAATCGTTTAACTAGAATTTTGGCTTCTTGGAGAGAGAGGAAGCTCTCTAAGGAAGATGACTCCATCAATGGAGGTTTGTGGAATTAACTCAGGCTGTTCACTCTATACGATGAGTGAGTGGTCATTTTGAATGGGTTTGGCCAGTTAGGGCCGGTTATGTAAGTCTTCTATTATCTTATTTATGAATGAATGGTGATATATTATGTTGTGCTTGATGAATCTTTAACTCTATTGCTTAAGGCATGTATGTTAGTGTTAGATGCATGATAGGAAACTGCTTTCATCTTCACGGAACTATTTGTCAAGCATTCAACCCCAAAACAGAGATGTCAGGAGGTTGTATCAAGGGTTTTCTTAACTGAAATGCTGTTTCGATCATAATGCAAGAAATAACCAACTTTAGGGACGCTTAAGGTTGTAGTACGTCTTAGAATCTTAAGAACACACGAGAGTTGACTTAAGTGAGCATTAAAGCAGAGACCTTGACTTCACTTTACGTCATTCATGAATAAATAAGGTGTTTAGAGACTGAAAGTAACCTGTTCCGTTGTGCTTAACCTGTTCTGCCTTTTACCATCATTAAGTACTTCTTTTAATCAGCTAAATCATTGACTTTGTTACTGTTTAAACAACATCTCTCAATTTAAATAATACACACACCACGAACACCCTGTTCTACAAAGTATTTCTCATAAACTTTGGTCCTCAATCCCCGTGGATACGATACTTGACTTATCACTTTATTACTTGTATCTAGTACACTTGCTAGAGTCCATTCAGGAGACAACAATCATTAATAAGCACAATCAGTAGCATATCATCTACTCTCTCACCTTTTAAACCCATGGACTCCAAATATCAAAATATCATCTACTCTATGAGCTTTAAAACCCATACACTCTAAACAAAAAAAACCAACCATTAATTTAGTTTACACAAGTCCCATATTTCTCATGCTAATCTACCATTTCCATACATAAATCAATCCTTTTTAGTAGAGTTACTACTTGAAGCAAACCTTATGATATTGTAGCATGCTCTACATCGAAAGCACACCATTTGCATAACCCTTCCCATGAGTAATGCCAATGGTAATGGTTGTTTCATCTTTGCTTCCAACATGCTGCAGATACACGATTTATAGAACATTATGCAGTTATTAAATTTGAGGATAAATACTTAATATCATTGAATCCCAAGATTATTTTTTATCATTAAGGTCTAAAATTGAGCCTCAAAATTCGACAAGTATCTTGTAAGCAACCAAACACAACATATCATAATGTGTCTCAGAAGCAGAATCCCATAAACACAATGATAGAAACGATAAAGATGCTTAATAAGTACTTCTATAAAAAGCTCAGTGATCATATTTCCAAAAACAAGATGAATTAAACCTCAATCAACAAAATTCACAAAATCATAAAAAGAAAAAAAAAACTCTTATACTTCCCTTAGCTCAAACAGAAACAACAAGAACAATTAAGTTGTCCCATAGTTTTCAACCACCAAAAACAGAAGCAAAATTTAAGCAACAACTTAAAAGTGAACAAACCTGATAAAATTAGTCGAAATCTTGGAAACGGGGATAAAAATGGAACTCAACCTGATAAAAGAAAGAGGGAAAGAGAGAAAATCAGAGAACAAAAGAACAAGAAGGAAAAATAAAAGAGAAAATAGATGTTTACCCCTAGGAATTGAGAAATGATGAGAGAAAGTAATCTGATCTTGAAAACGGCAGTTGATGGAGGTGAAAACGACAGCTGGAGATCGAAGCACGTAAAAGAAACCACCAGAATGTAAGGAAAGGATGAGAGTCACACGAGAGAGATAGAGGAGGGAAGAATATATTATTGAAGGTCATATACTTTGGCTTAGGTTATGTAATGAGTTATTGGGTTTGTGTTAATATTTTTGTTGGGCCTAATTCTATTACTTAATTGTACTTTTTTTTATAGAAATTGTGTAATTGTACTTTAAATTTTGTAGTTATAAATATATTTATATATGATAATGAAATATGTAAAACTGTAATTATATTATTTTAGAAAAAAAATTGTAGTGGGTGTAAATGAAGTAAAGATATGTATCAAATTATAATTATATTTTTATAAGGATAAGGTGTAAAAATACTGGTAACGTTTATAGTAAGGAGCAATTTTGCTCCTAACGTCTAAAATGATGCAATTTTACTTCTAACGTTGGTAGCTAAGAGCAATTTTACCCCAACATTGACAAGTTGGGTTAATTTCAGATATCATTATAAAACACATATATTTTTATTGTTTTAAATTAACAAATAAAAAATAATTATTTAAGGATAAAGTGATTTTTATTTCTTTAAATTAAAAAATAAATAAATAATTAACAAATAATTTTTTTTTGTTAATTAATTGATTAAATTAAATTAAATTATTTAGGTGATGCTTATTGCTTTATTATTTTATTTCTAGTATAGTATCTTTGTGTATCACATTTTCTTACGTTGACTTATAAGTTGTAAACTTACATAAAATAAAATAAAAATTATAAATTTATAATAAATATATCATAGTACTAAAATATATGACAATATCTATATAAAATTAATAATACAACGACGATGAAAAATCTTTATAAAAAACGATGATATAATAATCATCATCAATTAATAAAATGATGACAATTTTATGTACCGTCATGGAAAAATATTATAATACATGACAAAACTTAAATAATGTGATTATAGAATAAAAAATATATGACGTAATCTATGTTGTCATATTCTTTCTATTAATTTATGATAAATAGAAATCATCATTAAAATTACTACGTAAAATGACGATATAAAATTGTCAACAATTAACATAATGGCAACAATTATTATCTATCGTCATAAAAACACATAAAAATAAAGATAATATAAGAAAAATGACAATGAAAAATTAAATATATGACTAAATTTAATTTGTTATATTCATTTTCATTCAATTATGACAAATAAAAATTGTCATAAAATTATTTTTTTACCATGACAATATAATTGTCATTACTTAATTTTATTTTGTCAAGAAAAGTTTTTCCCTCCAAAATTTTAGTACTTTTTTTGCCTCCAAATTTATAAGTGACGATATTTAACTTATCATCATAAAAGGTATTAAATAGTGACAAAAATATATAGTAATAGAGACACATAAATTTTTTGTCATAAATAACTAAATATGGTGACGAGTTTTAAAATTTATCATGGTTAAGTAATTATTAATGAAGAAATTTTGTGCGTAGCAAGAAAAAGTGTCATAAAAAGCCATTTTTTTTTGTAGTGGACGGTGCAGACCTCCTCCTCAGGTTCACAAGTTAAATGTTGATGCTTCCCTGATTTCTGGTTCTGGTTTGTCAGGGGTTGGGCTGTGCTTCGCAATAGTGAATGCTAGTTCCGTGGTGTGTTTTCTAAGATTCTCCCAGTAAACCATTAAGTTAGAGATGGAGAAGCAGTGGGTATAAGGGAAACGATGAGTTGGTTAAAAAATAAAGGTTTGGGAAGATGTGAGATTGAATCAGATGTTGCTACACCTTTTAGACATGTTTATGGGTTTATATTAGAAGAATGCAAATCTCTATTAAGTTCATTAAATGACGTTACTGTCAATTTTGTTAGCCGTTTTGCGAATAATGTAGCCCATGAGGTTGCTCGAGCTGCATATTCTATATCAGGACTGATGGAATGGTCCTTAAGTCCTTCTGATTTTATTTGTTCTATATTATATTCTGACTTTCATTAATGAAATTTTCTTTTTACTTCAAAAAAAAATATTACAACTCGAGAAAATTAAAAATAGTTAAAAATTAAACCATTGTTAGCTTTCCAAACATCAAATTTTATTTTTGCTTCAACCCACTGCACCATTTATTACATTAAAAAGAATATTCTTTATTTTATTCTATTCTACATAATCCTTTCACTAATATTTTATTCTTTTAATATATTATTATTATCAATAATCTATAATAAAAAAAATAATTAAAAAATAACAAAATAATTTTATTTAATTTTAAATGATTAATAATGATATTTAACAAGAAAAAAAATCACTAATTGTTGGTCTCGTGTAATTAGTTCCAAGGGGGGGTTAGGAACTAATGTAACTTTTTCGCTTAATTATGCTGACTTAATTTAATTCTTTAAATTACTTTACTCAGTTTTGGTCAGCAAGGCCGAGCAAGATATAAGACAGCTTTAGTCAGAGGCTGACTAGAACCGTTTTACTTGTGAGTTGGGAATTAACACTTAAGGTCAGCTTCCAACTCAGCACTCTGATTACTTAGTGTCAGCTTATACAATTTATATCCTGAGTAATTTAAGCAAGCAACACATACATATATATATTGAGAGAAAGAGTTAGAAATTACTCAGCAGACTTATCCTGGTTCGGCCTCACCGCCTACGTCCAGTCCCCAGAATCCTTCCGGGCTTTTTCAATCCAATACTGAGCTCTTTAAAGGTAGAGCACAAACCGTTTACAAGCAGTTGAGTATGCAAGAGTACCTTCCTCCATTCGTCTACTCAACCCTACTAAGTGCTATAACCAAACACTCAGATTTTCTCTACCGCTGAGTACTAAAACCGAGTACTCAGCACCACTCTCTCAATTTTTACAATTGATACAGATTTGTTCTTTCTAGATGAAGAACACTTTAGATGAATACAAATTCAATCTAGACTTTTACACAGAAATAGGATTTGGGTGTAAGTATTTGCTTTTTCTTGTTTGTATGTGCTTGTATGCATGTTTTTCTCTTTTGTACTTCGGCAAAGGATCCAAGTGATGAACTTGTCCTTTTATAGTGAACTCTGAGGCTTCAATCATTTGAATTTGGATGTATCCGTTGAATTCAAACGGTCTTCTTGCGTTATTCACTGGTCAGCATACAGTTTTGCAGGCCAATCCTGTCGTCTGATTTTAGCAGGCGTCAGGCTTGTCTTCTTCTGCCAGGTTCGTCTTCTAGCGCCAGTTTCATCTTTTAGCCAAATGCCAGTTGACCCATGCATCTCGAAACTGTCTCCTTACGTAATTCCAAAGCTTCTGAATTGGCGCAGATCTCTGTCGGATCTTGTCTTTTAGTTAACGGATCATTGACGCTGTCCTGATGAACACTCAGCTTGACTTTAATAGACGTTGCCTTCGATCTTTATCTTTGGCGAGGCTGAGTCATGTTCTACTCAGCTTCTTCGATCAGCTTCGTCTTCAAGCGTCTGTTCTGAAGAAGACTTTTCTTCTATGATGCTGAGTTGTGTTCTACTCAGCTTCTGTGGCTCATGCTGACTTCATTCTGTCTTACTTTTTATTTCTGTTCTCATTTATAATTATACTCAACATTGAACAACCATATCAGTACAATTAAATCAAATCACTTAAATTTAATTGTCTTAATCATGGGATTAACTTAAATAATTTTATCAAATCAAAATCATGTGGAAAGGTGTTTCAACACTAATGTATGAAGCAGTTTTGGTTAATGCGGTTCGGATGGCGAGACATCTGAGCGAGTCTGATGTGTGCTTAGCATGCGGTTTGCCGGAGTCATTATTGCACGTTTTAAGGGACTATAATGAGGCTGTGGGGCTTTAGCGGATCCTGATACCTGCTGCGGATTGGATTGAGTTTTGCTGCGCTGATCTTAGTTCTTGGTTGTTAGCTGGTCTCAGTAAAAAGGGGAATTGGCGTGGTATAGGCTGGAGTACCGTGTTTGTCTACACCATCTGGTGGCTGTGGCGGTGGAGATGCTCGGTGGCGTTCGATCCGGATACTGCTGTTTGTCGAAATAAGCTGGAATTTGTATATGGTAAAGCTGGGGAATGTCAGAAAGCTTTTTTAGATGAGCAGCACATGAGAAATAGCAGTAGAAGGATTTTCATGGTTAGTTGGAAGCCCCCGTCGAAGGGCTGGATCAAGGTGAATAGTGATGGCGCTTGTAAGGGAACCCCAGGTCCGGCGGCTGCAGGGGGCGTTGCTATGAATGCCAATGGAGTTTGGGTAGGAGAGTTCACTGTTAACTTAGGTATTTGCAGTGCTGTGCTTGCGGAGCTATGGAGTCTGTACTTCGGGTTGAAGTTTGCTTGGGATAGACATTTCCGTAGAGTTGTATTCGAAATGGACTCGCTTGTGGTAGTGGATTTGGTGAAGAATGGTAAGGATCATAGACATAGGTTCTTTTGGCTGATTGATGAGTGTCAAATATTGTTAAGACAGGATTGGGAAGAGGTTAGGTTGATTCATGTTCTCCGCGAAGGTAACCGTGTCGCGGACTGGATGGCGAATTACGCAGGTAGTTTACCACTGGGTCTTCACGAGTGTGAGGTGTCCTCTGCAGGCATCTTGGATATCTTATTTTATGATATTTGTGGTACTTGTCTTCCTAGGATGACTAGTATCACTTAGCTTGTTTTTTTTTTTGTGCTCCGGGGTTTCGTCCCCTCCATTAAGATAAAAAAAAATTCTTATATTGCTAAGAGTCAAATTATTTATATTATTTTGAAAGAGAATGTTAAGAGCAAAGATGCTCTTAAAATAAGTTGAATCTGGCTAGCTGAATCATACATGAAGAGAAATCAACGCTTAATACATTTTTATATTCACATATTTCTTGTAGATCTTAATTAGATAGTAATTTTAATAATAAAAAAATAAATAAGCAATGAGTATGTAGTGAATTATTGGAGAGGATATACTTTAATGTCCTATATGCGGTTAAGTGCATAATTATTTATATTATTTTTTTATTATAAAAGAGACAAATAATCTCTTGAAGATGCTTTTAGAATAAGATAAAATCCTAGTGGATTTTTTTATAGGTAGTAATTTTAGTAATAAAAAACAAATAATGAGTGAGTATGAGAGTATTATTGGAGACAACACATTTTTTAATGTCTTATGCGGCTAAGAATCAAATTTTTTATTTTATTTTTAGAGAGTAAATTAAGAGTCTTTTAAAGATTTTGTAAGAGTAAGCTGAAATTCTGGCTGGTTGAATCATACTAGAAGGCAAATGGAGTTAATCTATCAATGCGTTTAGTTTTTTTTATTAGAAGATGGAGGCAGGCGGAGGAGAATCCCACCGCCTGGCCCAGAGCAAAAAGAAAAGAAAATTGTTCATACAAAATTGAATTCCTGCCAGTCCAGAGGTGCCAAAAGATGAACCATCAGTGTTAATTTTTAGCCAATGAGCCGGAGGGCGTTTCCAATGAACCTCTAAGATATTTGGAGCTGAAGCAGGTCTGCGAACAATGAAGAGCTCTCTAGAAACATGAATATCTATCAATGTGTTAAAAGCAGGACCCGTGCTCATTGCATTCGACTCCCGGATGTATTTCCATAGTAAACGAAGAGCATTATGAATATTGGGGTTAATTCCTTGGAAAAAAGAATCATTTCGAGTCCTCCAGAGAATCCATACGCAGTGAATAATAGCAGAGTTCCAAAGAACCCCGGTTTGAGGACTAAAACGGCAATGCAAAATACTGTCAAAAAGAGTTGAGAAATTACCATTTGTGTGAATATTTCGTCCAAAAAGACTTGAAATTGCATGCCAAAGAGTCGAAGTAAAAACACATGAGACAAACACGTGATCTAATGTTTCAAAGGCAGCAAAGCAAAGACTACATCTCGAAACCACTTGAATACCACGAGATATAAGACGATCCTGAGTTGGGAGACCATAATGCAGAAGCCTCCAAATCAGAATGGATCGAGATGGAGGAATATATGTCGTCCAAATAAAACTAGACCATATGACTGGAGTCTGTTGTTGTCTCAAGGAAGAATAACAATTTTTTACCGAAAATATACCATCCCGAGTAGACTTCCAAAAAGGAACATCAGTACTTTCATGACCTGGAAAAATTGTTGTAATTTCCAGCTTTAAATCATCGGGGAAATAAGAAGGAAGAGACCAGTGGTCATTACTCCAGTAATTAGAAATAGAATCTGCAGCAAGATTCTTACAATTACGAGGTAGATTAAGACGATCCGCAATGGGAGGATAAAGCCAATTATCGTACCAAAAATTAAGATGTGTATCTGCCCTAATCCACCATCCAATATCATCTCGAATACGAATAAAAGAGGCACGAGTTGAGCTCCAAATTGTAGAGCTAATGGGAGAGATACGTGCATTCTTTGCGTGATTGAGGAACCTGCGAGTAATAACCGTGATAGGAAAACGTGTACTGGTATAAAAATCCCAACTCAAGCAAGTCAATAAAGCCTGATTGAAAATCGATAAATTCTTTAGGCCAAGACATCCTTCCTTCTTTGGTAAACAACAAATTTTCCATGGAACCGATATTAATTTTTTTTCATCAACAGAACCAGTCCAAAGAAAATTGCGAATAACTTTTGAAATTTTGCCAATAAGGAGAGAACGCCATCGATATACAAAAAAAGAGTGGATCAAGGAGCTCATAATCACAGAATCAACTAAAGCAAGACGTCTTGCCATTGAAAGCAGCTTGCGCTTCCAATTCGAGAATTTAGCAATAATACGATCAGCTATTGGGCGAAGATATCTACTCCGATGAGCTCCTATAAAAAGTGGCACCCCCAAATAATTAAAAGGAAGGGTCCCAATACGGATACCGACAATATCACCAAGAGTCCTAGCCCGATGTTGTCCAATCCGAGAGCTAAAGATCACCGCTGACTTGTCCCAATTAACAGCTTGACCCGAGATAAGGTCATAATAATTGAATATGTGAGAAATTATGAGCATATTCTTAACCGAAGCTTTACAAAAAAGAAGAATATCATCCGCGTATAACAAATGAGAAGGAAACTGACAGTTTCGAGCATAAGAGATTTGATCTAATCTTCCATCAGAAGCAAGTTTGGAAATCCAACGGCTAAGAAAATCCTCCGCCAGACAGAAAAGAATAGGCGAAAGAGGATCTCCTTGTCTCACCCCACGTGAGCAACGGAAATAACCCTTAGCAGAGCCATTAATCATGATAGAAATCCTGGCAGAAATGAAAATATTTAGAAGCCAATCTCGAAATGGAAGAGAAAACCCATAAGCATCCAAAACCTCAAGAAGGAAATTCCAATCCATACAGTCAAAAGCCTTTTTAATATCAATTTTGAGAGACATATTTCCCCCAAAGCTAGACCGATTCAACACATTGACCCCCTCTGAGGCCATGGCAATACAATGATGAATGTTACGTTGTTTAATAAATCCAAACTGATTAGGCGTGATAATTCTGGCTGCTATGGTTAACAGACGGTCCGCTAAAATTTTTGTTATAATTTTGAAAATAAAATTACCAAGAACAATCGGGCGATATTGATCCACAGAACTGGCATCAGATGTTTTGGGAATTAACACCATAAGATTGGAATTCAAACCGGGTAGCATAAACCCAGAGGTAAAGAAGCTGAGGATAGCTGCACAAACATCTGAACCCACAACACCCCAAAAAGATTGGTAAAAACTCCCTCCAAAGCCATCAGGTCCCGGCGCACTCTGCCTATCCATAGAGAAAACTGTTTTCTTGATATCCTCATGAGACGGACAAATCAATAAACTCGTGTTTTCTTCTTGAGTAACCAGAGAAGGAACAATATTTTTAATTAAAGTTGAGGCAGAGGCATCAAGTCTAATACCAGTCCCCCCGAACAATTCAGTATAAGATGCAATAATATGTTGTTGAATTTCTGAGGGATTTGTTGAGATAGAACCATTGATCTGCATAGCAGAAATCCCCATTGTGGCTTTTTTGCTGGCCGCATAATTCTGAAAAAATGCTAAATTCCTATCCCCTTCCTTAAGCCATTTAATCCGACTCTTGTCTTTGAGAAAAATTTCTTTCTGAAGCAGACAGGTGTCCAGTGACTGATGAGCATGCAATTCTGCCTGATGAAGCTCCTCAGTAAACCCATCCGAAGCCAGAGCATTCTGAGCAGCAATTAAGTTGTTCTCAGCAACAGTAATATTGACATCTAAATTACCAAATACCTCCCGATTCCAAGTTCGAAGACCAAAACGGAGTCTACGAAGTTTACTGATGATAAGTTGCATAGGAGGTAGACGTTCAGTGGGCTCGTTCCAAGAGCTCTCAATAAAACTTTGAAGTGAAGGGTGAGAAATCCACATATTTTGAAATCTAAACCTAGAGTAGGTACGATTGCCCTTATCACACAAAAGAAAAATAGGATTATGATCAGACTGGTGACGAGCTAAAATATTGCAAGAGACATGATCCCAGAAATGTAAGAAACTCGATGAAGTCACAGCTCTATCAAGACGAGAATCCACACGCGAGGAACCTCGACGACCGTTGGTCCATGTAAAGTTCGAACCCGAAGATTGAATATTAAGTAAATTCCCAGAATCTAAAAATTCTCTAAAATCTCGACAAGAAGAAGAAGCCGGAGGCGCTCCAGTTTTCTCATGGGAACCTAACACATCATTGAAGTCTCCCACCACCAATCGCTCCAAAGGGCTACTAGGACTATTATGAAGTTCAAGAAGATTTTCCCAAAGGCTTCTTCTGGTGGTAATATGCACACTACCATAGACAAAAGATATTCTGTGAACCTTACTGCAAATTTCAACATCAATACTAACATGTTGATCGTGAATGAAGATATTAGACGGAGTCGGAGCAGAACCAAGCTTGAAAAGCCAAAGCGAAGGCAAATCCCGAGAATTTGACACAATGAAATTTAAATTTAAAGAAGTCCAAAAACTTTGTTGAATAGATGCATAGTGGACCATAGGCTCCGCAATACAAACAAAATCAGGATGATGTTTAATACAAAGATTATACAAACTACGCTGAGTGGCCGCATTTCCGAGGCCTCTACAATTCCAATAAAGGATTTTTAACATTGATATTTAGTAGGTAACTTACTCACCCGCTTAGGACGGTCCGGTGAAACCCGAGATTTATTCTTTTTTTTTCTTTTTATCTTCCACAACATGCCATGGAAATTCTTCCGATTCATTTAGTATAGACATATTTTCCTGTGCTGTCCCATAAGAGGTTGTTTTTAGTGAAAGTCCATCTACATGAAATGTCTCAAAAGACAAAGCACTGGCAGATACTTCCTCTGCCACAATAACAACAGCCATGTCGCATTGATCTGCGCAGGACACATGTCGAGGAGAAGCATTAGTGTCCTTCCGTGGTATGATTTCATTACTAATGATCTCATTTGGATGCTCAAATATCGCAAGTTGAAGATCATTATTTTTTAATTCAGGAATGTTAGTGTCATAGAAAGTATTGTCAATTGTTGAAGCTGAAGCACTAATATCCCTGTGTGAAACATTTCCATTTTCATTTAGTGGAGCAAACTTATTACTTGATTCCAAAATTGAATTAGCAATATTTAATGCTGAAGTATTTGATTCTTTGGGAGTCCATATTGATTTCCTAACATTAATTTCCCCATCATCAACTCCTGGACCAGGATGCAAAATATTATTAGATTTCCTCCTATCCTGTGTGTGTCGAGTTGGTGGCAAATTTGGAGCATTTCGTCTACAGTTTATGGTTGAATGTCCAACAGCTTTACAAGAGCCACATATATCAGGAAGATGCTCATATTCTAATGTAATCCAGTGCATCGAGTTATCCGTATCAATCCTAAGTGAATATTGAATGGGTTGAGCTAAATCAATGTCAATTAAAATACGAGCATAATGCCCAAATTCCCCATCTATAGTATTTCGATCAAATCGAAGAGGAACTCCTACACTTCGAGCAATGTCAGAAATAATATGTTTATCCCAGAATTCCCACGGGAGATTGTATATCCGCAGACGAGGATCGGTGACTTTGGGGATCAAAACCAGGGGACCAAGTCGTGAACCTCATAATTCCTGGTTTCAGAAAAAGGGCACCCTTACTCCATATTTGTTTGAGGGCCTCTGCAGAATTCATTATAATGTGATAATATCCCCTACCAATTGAGATCATTTTCCAGTCCATGCTACGATTCCAAATGAAGTTTAGTTTTTCTTTTAGATCGTTATGTCGCCAAGGAGAGTCTCCTTTAGCCAATGAAAGTCGTCCAATTACAGAAAATTGACATTCATTCACACGTTTGTCATACAGAGCTTGTGGGATTTTGATAGCTTTTAAACCTCCAACATCAGAAATTACCGATTGAGCATAATGACTATGAAGTGTCTTACCAGCAACTACCTGCGCAAAGGAAGACTCATTGAGTTTCTTTACTTTGGCAAAGTCAGGGCCCTGTTGTTGACGATCATTGCCTTGACGGAATTGCGGAGGAGATTGATTAACGATTTTTGGGAAAAGATCACTGCAATCCGAAAGAGGAACGAGATGCCTAGCCATATCCAAGACCAGAGATCAGAACGCCAGAGAGACTAGGGTTCAGAAATCCCAAAGGACACCGCGATTGTCATTCATCAAATCTCCGCACCAAAATCGAACTAGAACTTGAAGGAGAAAGGAGCGACGCCGGAGGCCGACCTTGAGGCAAGCCGCAACGCCGGAGGCAGGGGAACAGCGACGCCGGAGACAGGGGAAAACGCAGAAGCCCAAAACAAGAAACCGGCGTAAGAGACGCAGAACAGAGAGAAGACGCTCTGAATACGGAGCCGCCGGAGGAGGACGAGTGGAGTGAGGATCAACCGATGGAGGCGGAGCCGCCGATGGAGGAGTAGCCGCAGGTGGCGGAGTCGCCGCAGGAGGAAGAGATTCAGATCTAGGGTTTTTTCCAAGTCGCCGCAGGAGCCTCCTTATAATTATATCCAATGCGTTTAGTTATTGTTGAAAATAGGCCATTAACATTAAGAAGCCTAGTTTCACATTTTTTATAGATCTCAGTTTTGTCTACAGATAGTAATTTTAGTAATAAAAAACTAAATAAGAAATGAGTATGAGAAATATTTTTTGAGACGATACATTTTAATGTCTTGTGTGACTAATAATTAAATTGTTTACATTATTCTTATTCTTGAAAAGATAACTAATAGTCTCTTGAAAATATTGTTATAATAAGCTGAAATGAGTCATATTTAAAGAAAAATCAATTATAACTGATTTATCACTATATTTAGTTATTGTTGAAAATACAGTAAAACCTCGATAAATGCATATCCTTGGGACCGGAAAAAAAATATTCATTAAGCGAGATTATTTATTTATCGATAAATGAATATCGATAAATCAATATTTATTATTTTATAGACAATTTTTCATTGTAAAAAGCATACATTGTATGTGGTAAGAAAAATCAAAAGACATCAATTACAGTATTACTTGAATCTAGAGACATTTAATTTTTTTGGTGAAACTTAATGCATTTAAAACTAAGTTCATGTACATAGCAAATGAAAATGTTTAATATTTAGCTATAAAAGGTAGAAGATATATTCCAAGTACACATTTTTTTCTCCTCCAATGGCTTCTCATTATTTATATTTTGTATGTAATTCAATAATTATTAATTTATATTTTCATTGGGCCCTTAAGGATTTAAACATTTTTATTACTTAATGCATTTAGCTAGGTTATTACTTTAGTCCATTGGCCCAAGTCGGGACCAAAATTTTTTTTATTATATAAACGAGATTATTACTTTATTGAACATTTATTTATCGAGGTTTAACTGTAAGTTATTAACATTAATAAGCCTAGATCTCAATTTCCTTATTTTAAAAATTCCTCCCATTTTAGTCTTTTAGAATTTATATATTAGAATTTAGAACTATTTGATTCAAATAACCTCAAGGTTATATATATATATATATATATATATATATATATATATATATATATAATTATAATTTTTTGAAATTTGAATTTTAACGTTTATAAAGCATAAAAATTTATTTGACGTAATATGAATGCGCTCATTTAATTTTTTTAATTGAAAATTAAAGTTTAAGAATTAAAAACATGTATTCTTTAAAAACAAAATTAAAAATATGTATTAAACCATTTAATACTATGCAGATAATTTCTATAATGGATTGGGTGCAATGAATTCGATCAATAAAAGAAGAGAAACATATCACCTAAAAAATGATTGATGTAAGACATACTCATGTCAACTTAATCTAATTTTTAAGTCACATGCATTTTTCAACGAACCAAAACAGAAAATTTATCAATAAGTTAAAAAAACATGCAATTTTCAAGAAACCAAAACATAAAATTTATTTGACATAATAAACAACTTAATCTAATTACCATAATCTTTAATTCATAAAGAACTATATTAAGATATATTTCGATTACTAACACATGTCAATATGTCATACAAATTTTAAGTTAACTGAGATGAAAAGTAAAGTAAAACGAATGCTAAATGACGACAATGCATTTGTTAATGAGGACAATGATTTCAAATCAGTCAAAGACTTATATCATCAATTCATAATGAACTATATTAAGCATTTTTTTTTATTTTAACACGTGTCAATAGATGGTATAGATTTTAAGGAAATTAGAGATGCAAGTTAAACTAAAATGAATCTCGATTTCGTAATATTAACTATGAAAGTGAATGAGGTAAGAAATTAATGTTCTTATAATTCTCATTAAGAAAATAAGGTGCTAAACTTGACATTATATATTTGATACTAGGTGTGCTGATCAAGAAATGTCTACACTAAGGAAATAAGGACAAGAGACAAGTGTGTGGATGATAGCCGTTGATCACAACTCCTTGTGATGGATGGTTGAGATTTGTTGAGTGAGTAATATACTGTGTTGAGGTGTATTGTAGACATGGTGAGCTGCTTTTGGAATCTACTAAGGAGCAAAAATTACTAAAGTGTCCTTAGTAGATGAAAGGTTGGCCGAAAAAAGATAAAAGCTTGGAACTTGTACTTGCATTTATTTCTAGATAGAAAGTCTTCTCTTTTCATTTTCTCTTCCAAAGTCTTTTGGTTCTTGAAGAAACCCTTTTCTTATTCTTCTTCGTTCGATTCATGCTTCTCCTTCATTCTTCATTCGAACCAGTTACTGGAATATTAACGAAATATCCTAAATGACAGCAATGAAATGATTAGTGAAGGATCCTATATGATAACAATTTCAAATCAGTCATAATCGATTCATAAAGAACTATGTTAAGACATATTGATAGGGATTCTTCAAGCCTATTTTGCCTAAGAGAAAGAGAAAGTGTGGAGAGTGTTGAGCTTTGGGAAACAGATCAGCCAATTGTAGCACAGACGAAATCAACATCAACCGTATGAGTCCTGTCTGATCTCGTTTGCGAATCATATGACAATCAATGTCTATGTGCTTCATCCGTTCGTGAAAAATGGGGTCCTGGGCTATATGCATGGAAAATGTGTTGTCATAGAAGAGAAGAGAGGAAGTTTTTGGTGAAAGATTGAAGTCATGGAGAAGCATTGGGAGCCAGTGAAGTTCACATGAAGTAGACGCCATCGCCCTATATTCAGCTTCTGAAGAAGAACAAAAGACTGTGTTTTGTTTCTTCAACCACCAAGAGACGAGAGCAGATCCAAGGAAGACGACGTAGCCTGTGACAGATTTGAGAGTTTCAGAGCAAGTGGCCCAGTTTGAATTGGAAAAGGCCAGTAGTTGGAGGTCATTACATGCAGGGAAGAACAAGCCCAAACCTATTGTCCCTTTAAGGTAACGTAATATCCTATTGGCTCTGTATTGGTCATCTTTGGTGGGTTGGCTTAGATGTTGGATTAATTGGGTTACTATGTAGGATATGTCTGGTCTTGTATGTGTGAGATATAGTAGTTTCCTTACTAACTGCCTATATGGTCTTATTTCTGGGAAAGACGATATGTTTGTGCTGGGTTTATGAGTTAGTAAGTCTGGGGAGGAGGCTGGTTTATAGTCGATAAATCCCATTTCATGTAACAATTCTAATGAGTATTTTCTCCGTGACATATGGAGCCCTTGGGTGCTGCAGGCAAATTCAAAGCCGAGAAAGTAATGCAGAGGTCTGAGGTCTTTGATGCTGAAAGATTCATCAAGGTGTCTCTTGGCTAAAAGGATGGTCTGCATGTTGCTACCTTTGAGAATAACGTTATCAACATAAATTAACAGTGCTGTTATGTGACCTTTTCCTTTGTTGGTGAACAAAGATGGATCAACTGCGGACTGAATGAATCCCATGCTTTGACGGCGACTGTGAGTTTGGCATTCCATTTTTGGTATGCTTGACGGAGTCTATAGAGGGACTTTCTGAGTTTGCCGACCTGTTGTGGGCTTTGTGGAGACATCCCAAGTGGTAATGTCATGAAGAAATCTTCGTTAAGATCCCCATGTAGGTAAGCGTTATCTATATCTAGTTGGTGTAGATACCAATTTTTGGCAATGGCAATGGCTAACAAAGCCCGTATTGTTGTAAATTTGGCTGCATGAGCAAATGTAGCGGTGAAGTCCACACTCTCCTGCTGCGTATATCCCTTGGCCACCATCCTGGCCTCAAAACATGTGATACTCCCATCCGCCTTGTGTTCGATTTTGTAAACCCATGTTTGATTTTCTTCTAGAGCAGCTAGTTCACTCTGCATCACTTATTTCCAATTCTCATCTTACTTTGCTTATTTGTATGTGGCATATTCTCTATGACAAGTGAGATTGATAGAGAAAGTTCTTTTGGTAGGAGACAATTTGTCATATGAGAGGTGCTTGGAAAGAACGTGTGGTGAATTTGTGAGGCATGGCAAAGGGGAACCCTGAACCAGGGCTCAATGATAATCTCTGAGATAAGTTGGAAGTCTATGTTGTGATTGTTCATCTACTATTTCTGCTATCTCATGATCATCTTCATTTTATGTTTGTATGATATCAACATTTTGTGTAATATCCGATAATGCATATTCGGTTTCTATATCGAAGTGTGTATCCTCATCATTATTCATGGATGCCATGTGTAGTGTGTTTAATTCCTCTTCATTGCAGAATGATATGTCTGTCGTTTGGCCACTATCTGAGAAGGGAAAGTGTTGTTTAAAGAATTTTACGTGCCTGGAAAAGAAAATGACGTTAGTGGTCAAGTTGAATAATTTGAAACCCTTGGTGTCGTGTCTATCGCCCAGGAATGCACATTTTACTGCTCTGTCTGTGAATTTGATTTTGTTTCTGTCAAGGGTTGAGGCATAGGCCAAACTCCCAAACACTTTCAGGTCCTCTAGGATGCTTTTCTCTCCATATATGTGTTTGTAGGGAGTCTGTCATTGAATAGGCACCAAGGTCAACCTATTTATAAGGTAGACGACATGACTGACTGCTTCTGGCTAATACTCTTTGTGTGGAGATCTTTGAAACACGAGTGCTCGTGTATTGTTCATGATGTCAATATGCTTTCTCTCTACTCTGCCATTCTGTTTCGTTGTTTCTGGGTAGGATGTTTGGTGTGTAATACCGTTGGTGGCATAAAAATCCTTCATGATGAACTCGAGGCCATTATCTGTTCTTATTATTTTGACATCTTTGCTGAATTGTCTGTTGGTGTATTTGCAAAATTGTTATAGTTCTATGCTTGCTTCACCCTTTGTTTGTATTAGTGTGACCCATGTATACCTATTGTAATAGTCAAGTATAGTTAAGAAATAATGCTTGTTAGAGTAAGACTCCTTGACCGGACCCCATATGTCGACATGTATAATGTTAAAACGTTCTTTTGTTATGATGCGACTTAATGAAAATGGCATTTTTTCTGTTTGGCTCTTTGACAGATATCGAATGGTATTGCCTCAAAGGAATTGAAATCATTACATGATAAATTAAGGCCTTTTAAACGCTCATAAGAGGAGTGGCCTAAACGTAAATGCCATACATTAGCTTTAATTGAAAAAACAGAATGAACTCCATTTGGTAAAGGGTATTCCAAGTAGTACAAGCCCTCATGTTCCATAGCAAGCCAATCCTCTTCCAACTTGTTGTGTCATGTATTGCACATATTGAGCTCGTTACACAATGCACAGTTCACCAGTATCTATTAATTTACTAGTCGAGATTAGGTTGTAATCAAAGATAGGTATGCATAAGACATGGTGTAAAACAAGTTGTGGACTTAGGATCAATGTACCAACATACTCAGCCTTAACCCTTTCCCCCATTTGGCAAATTTACCCAACATTTGTCTATTTTGGTGAATGAACTATATAGTCCAGTGTCACAAATGATGTGATCCGTGGCCCTTGTGTCTATTATCCAACATGATGAAGTAGAGATAAGGTTTAGGGTTTTACCAGAACTATCTCCCTTGATAAAGGTATTGATGCTACTACATGAGGCCAGAGCTTTCCCTAAATGGTTCAGCGGCAATAGGGCTACTAGCGTTAGGTAATGTTCTTTGGTGAGGGTGAATGGTTCTGTATTTGTTTACTTGTTATCTTCTTCCCCTGAATCTCCATTATCTCTACTTTGATCCATAATTGTATTTGCCTTGGGTTGATTTCTTCTGAAAGGATTGCCTTTGTTCCTGTTTCCATAACTTGGTGGGTCTCCGTGTTTTTTGAAGTATATCTCTTCAGTATGTCATGTGTTGCCCCAATAAGTGCATAAAGATGAGCTTTTAGCATTGGGTTTACGATTGTTATACCTTGAGTTTCCCTGTTTGTTCTGTTTGCTATGTGTGTTGGCGAATCCTACGAACATGTTACTTTCACCTCCTTCGCGATTTTTGACAGGTGCAAGCCCTATCTACCTTTCATGCTGTATTGCCAAGATAAAGGTTTTTTTCAAGGAAGGCAGAGGTTCAATCAGCAGGATTGGAGAGCAAATGGTGGAATAAGAGTCATTCAATCCTTGAAGAAATGTGATGACTTGATCTGTATCCTGCTGGTCATGTAGAACTTTGAAAGCATCGCATCTGCATGCTGGTCTACAGGTGCACTTCGGCATTGGCCTGAGGTATGTTAACTCATCATAAAGTATTTTTAAACAAGTATAATACTCTGTAACATTACTGTTTCCCTGCTTAAGGTTGTGTATTTTCCTTCGCAGCTCAAGTATCCTTAAGGAGTCTGTTTATGCAAAATGCTCCTTTAGGTATGCCCAGACTTAATATGCCTTATCAAGCCACATAATGCTCCATGCAATGGAAGGTGATAAGGCGTGATGAATTCAAGACATCATTATATTGTTACACCTCTCCCACTAATTGTACATGTTATCATCCAATGCAGGTGCTTTAATGGTGCCATCCAGAAAAGAATATTTATTCTTCGACATTAGGGCAACTTTGACTTGGTGATAGTTTGGTCCGGTGAGAACCTGTGAAACCAGAGTCAAATCCGGTGTTTCATTTTGGGGAAGGTGATAGGGACTGCTGGAGGTAATTAGAGGGGCCGCCATGGTTGCTTAAAGAAGAAACCTTTGAAGCAATATTTTCTCTGATACGATATAAAAGTGAATGAGGTAAGAAATTAATGTTCTTATAATTCTCATTAAGGATATAAGGTGCTAAACTTGACATTATATATTTTATATTAGGTGTGCCGGTCAAGAAATGTCTACACTAAGGAAACAAGGACAAGAGACAAGTGTGTGGATGATAGCCGTTGATCACAACTCATTGTGAGGGATGGTTGAGATTTGATGAGTGAGTAATATAGTGTGTTGAGGTGTATTGTAGATATGATGAGCTACTTCTGGAATCTACTAAGGAGAAAAAATTACTAAAGTGTCCTTGGTAGAGGAAAGGTTGGCCGGAAAGATAAAAGCTTGGGACTTGTACTTGCATTTATTTTTAGACAGAAAGTCTTTCTTTTCACTGTATATCTTCCAAAGTCTTTTGGTTCTTCAAGAAACCCTTTTTCTTCTTCTTCTTCTTCGTCCGATTCTTGCTTCTCCTTCATTCTTCATTCAAACCCGTTACTCTAATATTAACGAAATATCCTAAATGACAGCAATGAACTGATTAGTGAAGGATCCTATATGATAACAATTTCAAATCAGTCAAGGACTTATATAATCAATTCATAAAGAACTATGTTAAGACATATTTCGATTATTAACACGTGTCAATAGACCATAAAAAAATTAAGCTAATTTGAGATAAAAACTAAACTAAAATGAATCTCGACTTGATAATGTTAATGAAATATCCGATTTGACTAGTGAAGGATCATAAACAACAACTCAATATATAATATAATCAACTAATAAAGATGATCAAATAATATAATTATAAACAAATGCCTAACTCATCCCAAAAGGTACCTCTAAAGGTAAGGATTGCCTCATATATTTAAGGAGCCATGTAGCTTCCTCATTTAGCATTGTGTGATGTCTAACACGCCCTCCTCACGTCCAATTCGTTTGGTGCGTGACGTTAATATCAGCGGGAGCCCCAACATTGAATCATGGTTCTGATACCATGTAAACAAAGACCTAACTCACCCCAAAATGTACCTTTAAGAGTAAGGATTGCCTCACATATTTAAAGAGTCATTTAACTTGCTCATTTAGCAATGTGAATGTCTAACCATAATCAACATAGTTGGTGCTTTTCTTTCAATAGAATTTGTATATTATTATAAAATAAAGTTTGACCATATATATAAAAATTGAAGAAAACCCATATAAAAGAAAATGAATCCGAGAAAATAAAATATGGAAAGAGAAATCCATCCAACAAAGTGAAGACAAAAAAGAGAAGAAAAAAAAAAGGTTATGTAATCTGGAAATAATTGGTTCTTGTTATTGATACCAAATATGGCTAAAATCAGTTTCTCTCTCATAAATTCACAATATGTCTCTTGTAATTACTCCTCTAGTCTCCATTAAATCAACGCTCTTTGTATCCATCAGCATCCGTTACATTTACAACTCTCCATTTTTGGCATTTTCCCTTTTTTGTTGCCAAAAGTATTAGGGGTAGAATGGGTATTTCCAGCCCCAGGCTACTGACCATGAAAAAAATTCAAGACCACACGAAAGTTTACAAGATGTTATGCACCTTAATGAGTAAGTGAATTTACATTCTAGGCTTATTAACTCTAAACCTCATGATATTTTTGAATCTCCACCTTATAGGATTCTAATAAGTCTAGATTTAATGGTGATGCTCATTAAGGTGCATGTGATCAAGACTGTGTTTACCTATTGCTCCACTTATAAGAATTTCAACAATGATAGCGGAATTCGAAAAAATCGCTCCACTTGTAAAAATTTCAACAAGGATAACAGAATTTGAACTCAAATGTGATGACATAAAAATCGTTCCACTTTTAAAAATTTCAACAACAATAAGAAATTCGAACTCAAATGTGATAACATAAGAGTCGCTTTCTTACCGTTGAACTAACATTCTTCCTAGTTTTAAATAAACTTTGCTTTCACTCTACTTCCTTAGAATTCCATACCCAATCAAAAAATATTTCTTAATATCTTTTTCTTTTTACAGAAAAAGTCTTGCAATCCTTTGACTTTGTACTACACCTTCACACCAACAGTATATGTATGTGCATACACATGTTGGGTATACATCCCAAGTCCCACATCGGAAAGATACAAGGGAGATGCATAGTTTATAAAGAAGTTCACCAACTATATTAGTATGAGGCCTTTTGGGAAGGAGCCCAAAAATAAATCCGTGCGGGCTTGGCCCAAAGCGGACAATATCATACTAATGGTAGAGCTATTGGTGAACTCGTGGGTCCAACAACTGGTATCAGAGCCGATGGTTCGGCTGGGAGAATGTGCATGAGATCTAAGGAGATGTGGGAGGCTCTCAGTGTGACCTCGCGATGGGAAATCTGTGTTTCGCGGGTTGGCGGCGGTACAAGATGATTAGACAGATTATCGCTGAAGGGGAGGCTTGTGGTCCTTGGTCTGAGGGGAGGATTGTTGGGTATACATCCCAAGTCCCACATCGGAAAGATACAAGGGAGATGCATAGTTTATAAAGAAGTTCACCAACTATATTAGTATGAGGCCTTTTGGGCCACATACACTCCCACAATTGTGACATCTTCTCCTGTCTTCTTAATGTACAGAGAATGCTCAATTGGACATCGTTTGAAGCTCAGAGACTTTAGACACTCATCGAGAAATTCAAACGAGAAATGATGCAGAAATTTGAGATGAGTGATCTGGGGCTTTTGAGTTACTACTTAGGGATAGAGGTAAAGCAAAATGGAGAAGCCATAACACTGTGCCAATCAGCCTATGCAAGAAAAATTCTTGAGAAAATGGGAATGACAGATTGCAACATTTGTCATATTCCTATGGAGCCAAGGTGCAAACTGAGCAAGTATGATGGAGAACCATCAGTAGATGCAACCACGTACAGGAATATTATTGGAAGCTTGAGATATCTGGTAAACACTCGCCCAGATCTTGCTTATTCAGTTGGAGTTGTAAGCAGATACATGGAGGCTCCAACCATTGCACACATGAGTGCTGTCAAGCAGATTCTGAGGTATGTAAGAGGAACTTGATGTTGGATGTGTGTACAAGAAAGACCAAGCAAATGAAGATTTGGTTGGTTACAGTGACAGTGACCTTGCAGGGGACACTGATGACAGAAAGAGCACAACTGGTGTGCTGTTCTTCCTTGGAGAAAGTCCTATTACTTGGGTGTCACAGAAGCAAAGAATTGTGGCACTCTCATCATGTGAAGCTGAGTATATTGCAGCAACAGGGAGTGCTTGTCAAGGGATTTGGCTCACAAGACTGATGGAAAGCCTAAGAGGAGATGGACAAGTGAAGCCAGTACTGAAAGTTGACAACAAATCTGCAATTGCCTTGGCTAAGAACCCAGTCCACCATGAAATGAGTAAACATATTGATACAAGGTATCACTTCATTCGTGAATGTGTTGAGAATGGTGATGTCAAGCTGGAGTACACTAAAACAGAAATTCAACTAGCTGATATCCTGACAAAGCCAGTTGGAAGACAGAGATTCCTTGAGCTGAAGGATAAGATCGGTGTGAGCATCGTCAAAGGTAAACAAGTTTAAGGGAGTGAATGTGAACGGTAAGTTTAAACTTGTTCCAGGGTCAATTCAGTTAGTTTTGTTCCTGGTCTTTAGGAGATAGTTATCTAGTTATCTATTTTTATGCAAAACAAATCGTGTGATTTAGTCATCCATAATACACGATGTTAGGTTTTCTTAGTGGCTGAATTTGTGTAACAAACTCCACTCTCAAGTTGTATAAGTAGGAGGTGGAGTTGAGGTTTTTAATAAAAAAAAAATTTATCTGTACTGCTGTTTCCTCATATTGAATGCAGAAAGAATTTGCTTCAAACACTTATACCTTGTGCTTTCAATTTACTGTGTTTATTTTGTGAGTTCTGAAGAGAAAACAAAGTTGGCTTTTTCCAACAACTGGTATCAGAGCCGATGGTTCGGCTGGGAGAATGTGCATGAGATCTAAGGAGATGTGGGAGGCTCTCAGTGTGACCTCGCGATGGGAAATCTGTGTTTCGCGGGTTGGCGGCGGTACAAGATGATTAGACAGATTATCGCTGAAGGGGAGGCTTGTGGTCCTTGGTCTGAGGGGAGGATTGTTGGGTATACATCCCAAGTCCCACATCGGAAAGATACAAGGGAGATGCATAGTTTATAAAGAAGTTCACCAACTATATTAGTATGAGGCCTTTTGGGAAGGAGCCAAAAAATAAATCCGTGCGGGCTTGGCCCAAAACGGACAATATCATACTAATGGTAGAGCTATTGGTGAACTCGTGGGCCCAACAACAACACACACACCCTTATACATATCGCCCTATAAAAGCACATAAGAAAACCAAACAATTTCATAAACTGAAACAAACTTTTCTCTGTCTGTGTCATGGCTGCCAAACACCATACCAAGGCTATTCTCTTCTTCTTTCTCTTCTTTGCAGTGTGTTCTGGATCAATATACAAAGTTGATAACATAAGGAAGCACATGATGCATGTTTATCCTCCTATAACTTTCAGTTTACTTCCCAAAGGAGCTCCGATTCCGCCTTCAGGTCCATCAGAGAAACAGAATAAGCTACCGAATGACAGCAGGCCAAAACCTCCGAAGAACATCCGTAAAGTTCATCCATGACTCCCTCCACCGAGAAGAAGAATAGGTGAAATAGACAGACAGACAGACAGATTGATATGATATGATATATGTAATAGAGAGCAAGTACAATAAAACAAAAAGATGTATCATGGTTTTGTGATTGTTAGAAGATATCTTTTTGTTTTCTTGAGTTTTCTTTCATTGAAATTAATTTGGTTGTGTTTAACTTAGAATTTCAGTTTGAGTCTGTATTAACTGATATGAAGTAGAGGCATTGATTCCATGTTAATACAGCAAATGAATGAGTATCATAGCAACAAAGATGAATGTGATGATGTACATAAATGGTAAAGATGAAAGAAGAAGAAGAGGGTGATGACGCATGAATTGAAAGCTTATGTCATGCCTTGAAGGTTGAAGCTGTGAAATTATAGTCAAGTAACAAAAAGACACAACAAATAAATATCATTTAAAAGGTTCAGTCAACTGGGTATTTGTTTATACTTTTCATACTGTTTCAAAAATCTAATTTTAAATGTTTTGTTAGACACGTTCTGGTTGTTGATCTGATTATTGAGGACTGCAAACTTCTATTAAAGGATATCGAAAATGTGTCTCTCTCTTTTATTCATAAAACCGCTAATTTGGTTGCTCATTCTTTAGTCCGTGCAGTTACATTTGACACTGATAGATAGGATGATCTGGTTATCAAAACTTCTACGGCTCTATTTTCTGATATATAAGACTTTTCATTCTTTTCAAACAAAAAAAAACCTAACCAGCTTGGGAATTCCAATCTAACTGTTCCAAATATAATACTAATTGAAACTCTAGTCTTTTCTACCTAACCCCTGTCTCAAAAATGGATGCTAAAAGATAAGGTTAAATACTATGGGTTCGTTTGGTATGCCGTAATGCAATGTAATGTATTCAAGGTTGTAATGTAATCAAAGTTGTAATGTAATGGAATGGAATAGTGATTCTATTACCATGTTTGATTGACAATTATGATGTAATGTAATAACCATTACAATACTTATATTTTCTTAATTAAATACAATCATAAAATTTTATTTACATAATTAAAATCAACGAAAAATGTGAAAAATCGAATCGAAATCAAATACAAAATTAGATTAACCGAAATCAATATTTTAGTATATAGTTTTTCGCCTTTTCATATTTTTTACATTTTTCTTGTTTCTTTTAATTTCCATTTTTAACATTTTTCACCGTTTTTCTATTTTCTCATTTCTCCGGTTTTTCATCTTTTTTTCATTTTTCGCATTTTTTCGGTTTTTCGGTTTTTCGGTTTTTCATTTTTCTCGTTTTCAATTTTCATGTTTTTCTACTTTTTGCGTTTTTGACAAGAATGAGAAGTGAGATTTGAGAAATGAGAGGTTAGATGACAATGTAATGAGAATTCAAGTCATTTTTCCATGTAATGGGGATTACAAAGTTTCTTCAATAAAATTTAACTCAATGTTTTCTCATTCCATTACAATGAAATTGTAACATGCAACCAAACATGGTAATGAGCCTTCAATGTAATGGTCATTCCATTACGAAGGTCATTACATCTTACCAAACGGCACCTAAAAGTATTGAGTTTGTCCTCTGCATCTATCAACAAAAAAACTCTTTGTCACTAGCGTTTCAGTGCTTCACGTCCTTTTTCATTTCCGATGCCGTTTAATATTTTCCGGTATCCGTTTCAGTTTCCGTGTTCCAGTACAACATAAATCAAACTTAATCACTAACAACTTTTTTTTTATGTTTTTAACTGATTCCCAATTTGACTGTTAAACTTTTAAGTATCCAAAATGAATTTTTCAGCTTAAATAAACCCCGAGCTATCATTTTTGGCCATCTCAGTATTAAGACATGGAAATTTTTGAGAAATCTAACTACAATAGGTGAATCACTTTGGTTGAAAGCATTCATAGTCATTAAAGTAGAATTGTTTGTTTATGTAGTCATTAAAATAGTTAAAAGTACATTTGTACCAATAAAGTTACTAAAACTGAATCCGTGACATGGTATCTACGTCAAAAGCACGTCAGAACATAATCTATTTTTTTAATATATTTCACATGAATGGCACGTGATAGCAATGTGATATATAAAAAAAATATTTAAATGATAATTTTTATAAATCTTTTAATTTTAACTTTTTGATATAATACATACGTCAAAAACACGTCACAATCTTTTAATTTGTATCCGTAAAAGTTACTAAAAGTGAATTGTGACCCCAAAACCTAACATGACATCTACCTCAAAAGCACATCACAATCTACTTTTAATATATTTTACATGAATGACATGTGATAACCACGTGATATATAAAAAAATTAAAATGATAACTGTTGTATATCTTTTAATTTTAACTTTTGATACGACACATACGTCAAAAACACGTCACAATCTTTTAATTTGTATCAGTAAAGTTACTAAAAACGAATCCTGATATCAAAACCTAACATAACATTTACGTCAAAAGCATATCACAATCTATTTTTAATATATTTTACATGAATGACACATGATAACCATGTGATATATATAAAAAATTAAAATGATAACTTTTATAAATCTTTTAATTTTAACTTTTTTGATATGACATATACGTCAAAAACACACTATCTACTTCTAACATATTTCACATGAATGACATATGATAGCCATGTGATACAACAACAACAAAGTCTTAGTCCCGAAATGATTCGGAGTCAGCTAATATAAACCATCATACGAAACCGTAAAATCAAGTCATGTCAGCGACAAAAATTCTCTCCCTCCACTCCGTCCTATCCACTACCATATTTTCCTCAATCCCCAATAAACTCATATCACTCTCAATCACCCTCTTCCAAGTTTGCTTAGTCCTTCCCCTACCTCTCACCATTGCATACTTTTACCACTCTTCAATCCTTCTAACCGGTGCATCAAGCGCTCTTCGTCTTACATGACCAAACCACCTTAGTCGGTTTTCCCTCACTTTATTCTCAATAGATGTAACCCCTACTTTTTTTTCCTAATTATTCATTACTCATCCGATCATTTCTTGTATATCTGAAGGAAAATAGACAAGTCTAGGCGCAGTGGAATAATAAAATTTTATCTATTTTATCTATTTCCCTTTTCCAAGATCTGTTAATTGTTATTTCATATAAAGAGTGATAGAAAGTAATACCTTCGGTGAAGAACTATCTACGGTTGCAAACGAAGTGCCCACAACTCTTAATCCGTGTATCACGAACAACAAAAGAAACAACACAGAAAAGATAACTAATCAGTAATCAACCTTCATAATAGCAATCGCAATAATTGCCTCTAACAGAAATCGATACGAGATCAAAGAGAGAGTAAGAAATAATGTAGATTAGCCGAGACGAAGACGGAACGGTTTATCCTCCTTTATTATTGTGTTGGCCGAATTTATGGGGTTAGGGAGTCTATTTATAGACTTCTCTAAACCCTAATCCCAGTTGTGTTAGGTAATTAAATAATTGGAATCTTATTCGGAATAGGATTCCTAATTAGATAATTTTTTTTTTGAAAGAATTAGATAATTAAATAAACACTTTACTATTATCTAAATAATAACTAATTATATCTAGATAATTATTATTAATCAAATTAATAATTAATTAATGTTAGGGATAATTAATTAGAGTTTCAATCACATAAAAACTTCTAATTAATATTATCAGATAATCTTTTAATTTAATTCATAATCATAATAAAATTATAACTATTAATCAAATTAATTTATCCCTAATTAATATGTAAATTTCGGCCCATATATAGTGTCTCACTAATTACATTTTCGTCCTCCGATTCCAAGTCCCATATGCGACCCATTAGGTTCTTTATTGCCACTAGCCGTATATATCATTTGAAAATTGTTCATCACGATTAATTCCAACATATATATAACGGAATACCGTCGCGAGCTGTTACTAGCAGAACCTATGATATTCCCCCAGAGCAATTAAGAAGTCAGGTTGATAACTGACGTTAACCTTTCTGCATTAGGTACAGTATAATACGATCCTTCATCAACTATATCGTGTCGGTCAATTCTTTATAACCATGGAACGTGTCAAGGTTATATATAACAAAGAGTCCGGTTTTACTTGTACAGGTTGAATTCACTCTGAAAGATAAGTTAAGTGAAATGTTCATTTCTACTCTTAACTCTATCACCTTGCAAGGATTTCGGTCAATTCACCACAAGTGGCCATTTGGATATATCTTCCACTTATCGGGAGTGACGAATGCTCAATCTGACATTAACTATTTTGCAATTACTTTGTGTGATACACAACCCTGCTCTCACACACCCCAGGCTCTCACCTGTTGGATCGTGCTCGCACAGAATCAAAGTATCAGACTCCATAATCCAAAATCACTAATTAACGAATGTTCGAGTCTGAGGATTAGTTATACCTACTAATACCAATGAGATGAACAGTTGACACATTAGATAAATCAATCCATTTTGTTATCTCAAGTCGGGTCCCAATCCTAATGAACTCCTTCACCGGATCCATGTAACTGTCTAGATATCTGAATATCTAAAGCTTTTGAGATCAGCTTTCTGTCTCGACAGAAAACACTGTTACATGCAAGTCTCAACAGTAATATGCCAACCCCTACAACATATTACTTGACTTGGGTTTACTTTAAGTCTATTGGTCTATTATAAAGTACAGTCTCACTTCATGTTTGTATGAACACTTTATAACTACTTAAATAAACTTAGGGTTACTTTCTTTATGAAAGATTTGTGCCTTTATATATATAGTTACATTTTAATGCTATATATCTGATTAAACAAATGATTAAATAAACTATTTATTCATTAATATTTATATCCTAAAACAATTGTCTATAGGACACAAACCCCAACATTCTCCCACTTGGACTAAAGCCAATTGTTTCTAAAAACATTCCCATAAGCGTTGGTATGACGATCATGAACCTTTGGGTAAGGCATTCTTTTAAATGGATCTATAATATTGTGCCTTAGTGGGCACTCTTTTAATTCTCACATCTACTCTTTTTGTTATCTCTCGGAAGAGATGGTAATGACTGAGGTAGTGTTTGGATGTATTATGAGACTACGGGCCCTTAGCAAGAGCAACAGCCCTATCGTTAGTCTCATTAACAATGTCAGGTACCACGCCTAGTTCATTAATGAACTTGCATTCCAAACTTCCTTTTTAGCTGCTTCTGAAGCTGCTACATATATATATATACTCTGATTTAACTTACTGGCTCGGTCACGATTTCCTGCTCGGAACTATTCCAGCTAATTGTACCTCTTTCAGAATAAACTTGTGTTTCGTAAGATCATCTTTATCTGTTTGATGACTTATGTCTGAAAGTCTCCAACTTTCAGATTTCATCTCCATGTACCCGGAACATATCTTCAGTCATTTTAAGTACTTAAGAATGTTATTGACAACAATCCAATGACCATCACTCGGATTGACCTATAATCGACTTTGTCATGCTTAAAGCAAAAGTGATGTTAGGTCTAGTGCAAAACGCTTTGAGCACTTTGTCAACATGTTTAGACTAGGAGGGGTCAAGCAGTCTTCTCAATCTATCTCCATAGATCTTAATCCTTAAGATGTAAGCTGCTTCTCCTAAGTCTATTATGGAGAATTTTATCCGATAACCAAAATTTTCACCGATTGTAGTATAGCTACGTCGTTCCCATTTGTAGAATATCGTCGACATATAATACTAAGTAAACGACCAAGCTCCCACTAGTTTACATGTAAAGGCTCATACGAGCTCCCACTAGCTTACATGTATAGGTTTACAAGAGCCTTCCCATAAGTCGTAGGTTCATCGTCTAACACGTGAACCTCTTCGTCGTCTCCCACTAGAAATCCAAATCTCTTTGGGATTTCATCGGCTCCCACTAGAAATCCAAATCTCTTTGGGATTTGATGAACTTGACCAGACATATGAGTTAGTAATGTCACCAGTGTCTCATCCTGTGAGACAGATTCGGGTTCCACCATCGCTTCCGCTATTTCAGCCAATCATTCTTCTTGAACTTCTTCAAGTTCAATCACACTTTCTACTTGTGTTTCTAGAAGAAACTCTTTCTCTAGAAATACAGCATGTTTGGATACTATTACTTTCGATCATCCGAATGATAGAAGTAATATCCTACTATTTCTTTCGAAATTCCAATGAAGAAATATTTATCAGACTTAGGGTCTAACTTAATCTGATGCTATGCATTTAACATATGCTGATCACCCCTAAATTCTCATGAAAGAGAAATTGGGTTTCTTTTCCAATGAACAATTCAAATGGAATAGAACTTGGCGGTTTTGTGGATACTCGGTTCAAGGTAAATAAGGCAGTTTCTAGGGCGTAGCCTTAGAATATCTTTGGAAGGGAGGTTGTGCTCATCATGGATCGTATTATATCTAATAGAGTACAATTTCTCCTTTCAGATACATCGCGGGTGTGTATGGAGGAGTCCATTATGAGTGAATCCTATATTCAATTTAGATAATTCAGAAAAATCATTAGAAAGATATTCTTCACGACGATCTAATCAAAGCACTATAATATTCTTTCTTGTTTGTTTTTCTTACTTCATTCTTGAAGCATTTGAACTTTCTCAAAAGCTTCTGACTCATGCTTCATCAAGTAGATGAATCAATATCTGGTATGATCATCTTATGAAGCTAATGAAATGATTGAACCTTTCTCTTGATTGTGTTTGACGTATGAATACATACATCTGAATGTACTAGTCTTAGAGTGTCTGATACACATTCTCCTTTATTGCTAAAGGGTGTCTTTGTCATCTTTCTTTTAAACAAGATTTATATGTGCCCATTGATTCAAAATCAACCGAGTCTATAAGCCCATCTTGATGAAGTTTAGACATGTGTTTCTTGCTTACATGTCCTAGGTGACTATCACAAGTAAGTTGAATTATCTATCCTTTAGTTCTAAAAGTAAAAGCATCATCATGACCCTTCTTCTAGAGAGAGTCTAAGTACTTCTTACAGTTCCTCTTCCAATTCCCTTCTTTACCATATTGGTGGCATTCCCTTCTTGCTTTTATTGACTTGGGTTTAATGCATTTGTTCTTCTTGGAATCTTTTGAATTGGGAAACTTCCCTTTCTCTCGTGAGATCCCTCAATAACAAGTGCTGACATCACTTTCTTAAGATTTGGGCTCAACTGACTTGAGCATATTCAAGAGCTCTTCTAGAGAGGTCTCTGAGTTTATTCATCTGACAGTTCGAGATGAACTTATGAATAAATCTCTAGGAGGGATTGTAGAACTAAGTCGACACTTAATTCATTATCCATCATAAATCTAATACTAGAAAGCTTTGGTGATGTAGTCAATCATCTTGACACAAAGTGCCACAACAGAAGAACCTTCTTGCATCTTGGAGCGAAACATTCATCATTATCTCATAGCGTCCGCATTTGAGTATGTTTCTCAAAACACGTCTTCCAAGTGTATAACCATGGAATACGTATCCATGTTCTCATGTTGCTTTTGTAGCTCTAGTGCCAAGTATGATACATCCTGTACGTTCGTCATCTGATTGGTGCTTTCGGTAAACATCAACCCTCTTAACAGGCGCATCATCAATAAGGACATTGGGTATTGATGTATCTTAATACATACCCAATTTTTTCGAACTTCAAAACAATTTTGATGATGGGTATTCAGTGTATTTTAATACATACCCAATCATTTTGAATCCTCAAAACAATTTTGCTTAATTCATTTGCTTAATTCATTTACAATTTAAATACGTCGGTCTTTTATGTTTTTAAATTGCGCCCACTATTTTACCAAATTAATAACCCTCTATATTAATTCGAAGAATTTCACAAACCCTTTAGTGAGCTAGAATCCTAACTCCTGAAATTTGATCTTGAGTTTGCTCAACAAGCTAGTTTCATTCATTAGGTAGATTCATGTAATCAATCACATCAAACATGTGACTTCTAGGTTGTTGGGTTACTAACCACATTAGTAACTGATATGTGTCGTTTATCAATCCCAACCATATTGTCCATTAGGTTAGAACAACATGAGTTTGCTCATCTAATTATTCTAGCCTAATTTAAGCATTACCCCATATTCGTGAAAAACAATTTTTCGATAATTCAAGTGTTACCATAAGACCCCAAGCTTGAGTTTGCTCAACAACCCAAAGGCCCTTAGTACTGCCGGCTAAATTATAATATTAGGGAGGGGCAACCGATTTCAATAACTTGCTTATTTACTTAACTTTTAATTAGTGAGGGATTTTTATTTTAAGTCTCATAATCTAACCTAGTCTTGATTTGCTTTAGCATACATCAGACACATACAATTTACATTGATAGTTATGGACATATTATCTAAATTATTCCGTTGAGCCAGAAACGGAATAAAAGGTCAAACCTAGGGAAATACTAACTATTACATATTTCTCCTTGGGTCCTCCGTCTTTTCCTTGGCGCCTTGAAATTACATCAATATCAATTTCTATACTACTAAAGAATACTTCAACTAATTTGAAGGGAATTAGATGAGAAGAGAAATTACCATAGAGAGTAGATAAGGCAGGACACGCAGGTCCTATTTTCAAAATACCAAAAGACTAAATAACAATTATAGAGGGTCCAAATATGTCCATAACTCCAAACATACAAAGACTCAATTAAATAAATTTAATTGGTTGATTACATAAACCCTTTATGTAATATTTAAGTTAATCAAATTAAACCTTTAGATTAATTACATTTTCAATTTAGTCCTTTAACTAACTTTACTATCTAATTAACCTTTAATTAATTTTGTATCGTCTATATTTTATCTTAATTAAAGTATATCAAATATAAACTTAATTAGACACTTCAAAATACAACTATATAAAATATTAATTATTTGTGTTCAATTATTTTACCAAGATTATTTAACGCGTTTAATTCAACCGTATCACATACAAATAATTAAACTTTGTAAAATCAATTCCAGAACACAAAACTTTTAAGACGAGAGATTATACATCATTGTGTTTAATCATTTTACAAAAACCATTTAACGTGATTAACTAATATATCAAGTATATTTATTAAGCATAAAACGGTTTGCAAAATCAAATTAAAACACATACCATCATTACCTCATCATTTTATTAATTATAACAATTAATAAATTTATATGGGCTTATTCGTTGTTCCTAAATTTTAATTTTGTATCAATGAAATAGTTTATCTAATTAACCGTATCAAAACATCTTAATTAGACAACTGAATTCAATCTATACAATTTAAAATAGACAACGATTAAATCAAGTGGATTAATTAATTCTATATATATTAATTTTAGTTTTCTGAAAAACCAAAATATATATTTTTTTTAAAAAATCAGAAACGCAAAACAAACGTGATGGGGACGAAAAACCGGATTCGTCCCCTTTTGTGGATCATATCCGTGACGCTGGGGAATATTGCTGCCAAAGGGCAGCAACATCGCCCAGCTCCTTCATCTTTGTGGAGGGCTGCGCAAAACAGGAGCTTGTTTTGCGCAGCTCTTCACAAAATTGATTTATTATTTTATATTTTTTTTATTAAATTAAAACTTTTCATTTATAACTTAAACAAAACTTTTAATTAAATTAAACTCCTTTAACAAAATCGTTTTAGATTAAAATTCTTTTAATTCAAAACTTTTAAATAAAACTTTTATATATAAATCGTATAAACCAATTTATGATTATATATAAACCTTTTCAATACATATCCCATATTAATCGGTTCGAACCGTTTCGTTTAAATCGTTTAACAAAATCAAATTTTCAAAAATTAATCTAATTTACTCTTTTAACGATTCAAACAATTATCACCCTTAATCCACAAAACACGTATATCACGTATACAAATATTGTTTTAATCAACCGTTTAATTCTACAAACCCTTTGTTAATTAACCGAATCATAAAACATCTTAATCTCATCTTAACCATTTATCTTTAGATTAATTAACTAAATCAAATTTATTAATTAACCTAACAATAAATCTATTCAATCTGATTGAAAACCCTTTTATTTACATATATGAAATAACAGATTAACATAGCCTCTGATATCAATGAAAGAAAATAGACAAGCCTAGACGCAGCGGAATAATAAAATTTTATCTATTTTATCTATTTCCCTTTTCCAAGATCTGTTAATTATTATTTCATATAAAGAGGGATAGAAAGTAATACCTTTGGTGAAGAACTATCTACGGTTGCAAACGAAGTGCCCACAACTCTTAATCTGTGTATCACGAACAACAAAAGAAACAACACAGAAAAGATAACTAATCAGTAATCAACCTTAATAATAGCAATCGCAATGATTGCCTCTAACAGAAATCGATACGAGATCAAAGAGAGAGTAAGAAATAATGTAGATTAGCCGAGACGAAGACGGAACGGTTCCTCCTCCTTTATTATTGTGTTGGCCAAATTTATGGGGTTAGGGAGTCTATTTATAGATTTCTCTAAACCCTAATCCCAGTTGTGTTAGGGGAGTCTATTTATTAACTCTTTTAACGATTCCTCCTCTCCTATTTTATGTGTGTGTGTCGAAATTTAGGGGTTAGGGGAGTCTATTTATTGACTTTTCTTAACCCTAATCCCATTTGTGTTAGGTAATTAAATAATTGGAATCTTATTCGGAATAGGATTCCTAATTAGATAATTAAATTAACACTTTACTATTATCTAAATAATAACTAATTATATCTAGATAATTATTATTAATCAAATTAATAATTAATTAATGTTAGGGATAATTAATTAGAGTTTCAATCACATAAAAACTTCTAATTAATATTATCAGATAATCTTTTAATTTAATTCATAATCATAATCAAATTATAATTATTAATCAAATTAATTTATCCCTAATTAATATGTAAATTTCGGCCCATATATAATGTCTCACTAATTACATTTTCGTCCTCCGATTCCAAGTCCCATATGCGACCCATTAGGTTCTTTATTGCCACTAGCCGTATATATCCTTTGAAAATTATTCATCACGATTAATTCCAACATATATATAACGGAATACCGTCGCGAGCTGTTACTAGCAGAACCTATGATATTCCCCCAGAGCAATTAAGAAGTCAGGTTGATAACTGACGTTAACCTTTCTGCATTAGGTATAGTATAATACGATCCTTCATCAACTATATTTTGTCGGTCAATTCCTTATAACCATGGAACGTGTCAAGGTTATATATAAAGAGTCTGGTTTTACTTGTACAGATTGAATTCACTCTGAAAGATAAGTTAAGTGAAATATTCATTTCTACTCTTAACTCTATCACCTTGCAAGGATTTCAGTCAATTCACCACAAGCGGCCATTTGGATATATCTCCCACTTATCGGGAGTGACGAATGCTCAATCTGACATTAACTATTCTGCAATTACTTTGTGTGATACCCAACCCTGCTCTCACACACCCCAGGCTCTCACCTGTTGGATTATGCTCGCACAGAATCAAAGTATCAGACTCCATAATCCAGAATCACTAATTAACGAATGTTTGAGTCTGAGGATTAGTTATACCTACTAATACCAATGAGATGAACAGTTGACACATTAGATAAATCAATTCATTCTGTTATCTCAAGTCGGGTCCCAATCCTAATGAACTCCTTCACCGGATCCATGTAACTGTCTAGATATCTGAATATCTAAAGCTTGTGAGATCAGCTTTCTGTCTTAACAGAAAACACTGTTACATGCAAGTCTTAACAGTAATATGCCAACCCCTATAACATATTACTTGACTTGGGTTTACTTTAAGTCTATTGGTCTATTATAAAGTACAGTCTCACTTCATGCTTGTATGAACACTTTATAACTACTTAAATAAACTTAGGGTTATTTTCTTTATGAAAGATTTGTGCCTTTATATATATAGTTACATTTTAATGTTATATATCTGATTAAACAAATGATTAAATAAACAATTTATTCATTAATATTTATATCCTAAAATAATTGTCTATAGGACATAAACCCCAACAATATGACCATACATCCATCGCAACATACGCATCTCCGCCACCGACATCTTATGCATATGACAATGTTTCACTTCCCAGCACTCCATACCATATAACAATGCATGTCTAATTGATGTGCGGTAGAATTTTTCCTTCAATCTATTAGGCATGTTGGGGTTGCAAAGTAAACCTGTAGCACTCTTTCACTTCGACCAACCAGATTTAAGCCTATGAGCAACATCTTCATAAGACATACACTAAAACTAACTAACATGCACACATGCATAAAAATGCGAGAATTGCTCGCTTATTGAATGAAAACTAGACAAAACCATCCTAAAAACCGTACCTAAAGATAGGGGTTTTCGACCCATATCAGGTTTACGATTGTTATACCTTGAGTTTCCCTATTTGTTCTGTTTGCTCTGTGTGTGTTGAATCCTGTGAACATGATACTTTCACCTCCTTCGTCGTTTTTTATAGGTGCAAGCCTTATCTGCCTTTCATGCTGTATTGCCAAGGTAAAGGTTTTGTTCAAGGAAGGTAGGGGTTCAATCAGCAGGATTTGAGAGCAAATCATGTAGGGGTTCAATCAGCAGGATTTGAGAGCAAATGGTGGAATAAGAGTCATCCAATCTTTGAAGAAAGGTGATGACTTGATCTGTATCCTGCTGGTCACGTAGAACTTTAAAAGCATAGTAGCTGCATGTTGGTCTACAGGTGCACTTCTGCATTGGCTTGAGGTTTCTTAACTCATCATAAAGTATTTTTAAACAAGTATAATACTCTATAACGTTACCGTTTCCCTGCTTAAGATTGTGCATTTCCATTCGCAACTCAAGTATCCTTAAGGAGTTTGTTTGTGCAAAACGCTCCTTTAGGTCTGCCCAGACTTGATCTGCCTTATCAAGCCACATAATGCTCTGGGCAATGGAAGGTGATAAGGAGTGATGAGTCCAAGACATCACCATATTGTTACACCTCTCCCACTGATTGTTCATGTTATCATCCAATGCAGGTGCTTTAATGGTGCCATCCATGAAAGAATATTTATTCTTCGACATTAGGGCAACTTTGACAGTCCATGGGAATTGGTGATAGTTTGGTCCAGTGAGAACTTGTGAAACCAGAGTCAAAGTCGGTGTTTCATTTTGGGGAAGGTGATAGGGACTGCTGGAGGTAATTAGAGGGGCAACCATAGTTGCTTAAAGAAGAAACCTTTGAAGCAATATTTTCTTTAATACCATATGGAAGTGAATGAGGTAAGAAATTAATGTTCTTATAATTCTCATTAAGGAAATAAAGTGATAAACTTAACATTATATATTTGATATTAGGTGCGCTGATCAAGAAATTTCTACACTAAGAAAACAAGGACAAGAGACAAGTGTGTGGATGATAGCCGTTGATCACAACTCCTTGTGATGATGGTTGAGATTTGCTGAGTGAGTACTAGAGTGTGTCGAGGTGTGTTGTAGACATGGTGAGCTGTTTCTGGAATCTACTAAGGAGTAAAAATTACTAAAGTGTCCTTGGTAAATGAAAGGTGTTAAGCCCAAAATATACCTAAAATATCATTAGTATTTACATCAGTTTGGCTACGAATTCATACTATTTATACCCGTTTAGCGTACTTTTACTTCCAAATATGTTTTTTTCATGCAAGGTACCTAAATATTTGGTAAAATCCAAATAGGAATGAAAAGAGGTGTTAACGGAAGAAAAACCCTACAAAAGGAGTCAAAAACGACGAAAATCAAACGCATCGAAACGAGGACGAGGACGAAGTCAAAGACAAAGGAAATCACTCCGTGTCGCGATCGAGAATCCTTCATTCTCGGTCGCGACACGCGTCGCCAGCTTCTCCCCCTTATCATTTCGAAGGCTTAATATCTGCTCCCCCATTCTCGACCGAGAATTTAAATTCTCGGTAAGATCAGAAATCTTGGAAGGGCTATACGTACACGTTCGTTCACAAAGAAACGCATCCGTTCGATTGGATAAGAACGCCTCTTCGTAGCAGACACGTCCATTAAACCCGACTCTTCAACATCTATAAATAAAGAGTTGATTTCAAAGTTGAAGATATAGAAAAATTGAAGAGAAGATTAGTATATAATTAATGCAGAAATTCTGAGTCAAGCGATTCAGAGTTAGTAGTTCGATTCTGTAAAAAGCAATATGATGTACACACATTGTTTATTAAATAAATACAAACACAGTAGCATTTAGATTTGTTCATACTAGTTTACATTTTGGTAGTCGATAGACCAATCGCTATTCCGAAGATTCAGCGAAAAGATTTAGTAGAAGATTCGCCCCTGAGTCTGACAAACTCTAACGAGGTTCAAGGAAAGGATTGACAACCCGTTCGCTTGAAAGTCGTCGAAAGTTTCCTGTTGAAACACCTTTCCACATGATTTTGATTTGACAAAATTATTTATGTGAAAAATATTCTAACACATTAAATTTAAATGCTTTGATTTATTCACACTAATGTGTTTGTTCAATGTTGAGTTATTTGATTTATAAGACATTAAGATAAAAAGCCTAAAGGCCCATAAGAGGAAGTCAAGCCTAAGTCAACAGCCCAGGAAGATAAAATGCAGTCGTTCTAAGTAAAACGCCAGCCCAGCATGAAGAAGGATCGTGAAGCCTTCTACCAATAGCTTCAAGATGAAGCTGCTGAGTTGAACGACAAGAAGTACGAGTCAGCGGCAGAACAGAATAAACTTGAAGACAAAGTATTTCTACTTTGGGTAAAGCTCAGAAGACGCAGGAAGCTGTCTAGAAGACTTTACTATAAATATGGAAACATTCTATTCCACTGTCGAAAAGCTGCTGAGCACTGGCGAATACAAAAGATACAAGAATTTGATTGGTCGAGGACACTGAGCACGTACTGAGTGAAAGCGACAGGAAGCCGTTTGCCTCCAACGGTTATTTCGAAATTCGAAATCACCGGTGCTTGAAGTGTCACTATAAATAGGCCTCTCAAATGCTTCATTCCATGCAGATCTTCAATTAAGTCGAGACGCTGACCAAATTGATACTTGAAGTTCTGTGAGAAAAGCAAAGCAAATCTTACACCAATTCCAATCTTGTGTAAAAGTCTAGAGTGATTTTATTCATCTAAAGTGTCTTAGCAATTGTTGTTTAAGACAAACACTTATCATTTCTAGAAGTATAGAAAGGAGAAGCTGAGTACTCGGTTACAGTACTCAGCGGTAGTAATAGGAGTGAGTAGAAGAATAGAGGAAGGTACTCTTTTATACTCAGCTTCTTTCGTAAAAGGTTTCGTGCTCTACCTTTAAAGAGCTCAGTAGAGGATTCAAAAAGCTTGGAACGAGTTCCGGGGACTGGACGTAGGCGGAGAGGCCGAACCAGGATATGTTTGCTGAGTAACATATTTCTAACCCTTAACTCCTTTATATATATTGCTTGCTATAAAACTGACCAAGTAACGAACTTACGCTGAGTTAAGTGCATTGAGAAGCTGAGTTCAGGAATAGACTCAAGTGCTATCTCCTGCCTCAAGAAAAGAAACAAACTTAGTCACCAGTTGACTAAGCTTGTGTCTTAAACTACTCAGCATTGCTGTGTAAACCTTTTCTTAAGGAAAAGAAGTCAGCCTTAACGGACAAATTTTTTGAATAGTTCCTATCCCCCCCTTGGAACTAATCTTGTCACGTTACACGGGACCAACAAGTGGTATCAGAGCTTAAAAGCTCACTAAGCAAGATATAACTATCTTGAGCTGATCCCCACAATGGCTGAAAACAGCACTCGTTTCCTCCCAGGAAATCAGGCAACTCGGATTCTTCCTGAGGGACTGTCCATTACTCGGCCTCCTCTGTTCTTCGGGTCTAACTACACCTTTTGGAAGAACAGAATGAAAAACTTCATTCAGGCAACAAATATGAGTGCATGGCTTTCTATAGTCCAAGACCCATTTGTTCCTATTGAAACTGTTGACGGCCAAACGGTTGTTAAAGCTGAGACTAAGTGGACAGAAGATGACCTCAAGAAGCTACAAAATCATGCTTCGGCTATAAACATGCTTCACTGTGCGTTAGATGCTGCAGAGTACAACAAAATTTCAGGTTGTGAGTCAGCACAGGAAATCTAGAAGAAACTGGAGGTCACTTATGAAGGAACCAACAAAGTTAAGGAGTCCAAGGTGAACCAGCACATGAGGTTGTACGAGCTGTTTGAAATGAACGATGATGAAGGAATCTCTAAAATGAACTCAAGGTTCACAAACATAATCAACGAGCTCAAAAGACTTGGCAAGATCTTTACTGAGGAAGAGCAAGTCAAGAAGATATTGAGGAGTCTTCCCAAAAGCTGGCAAGCCAAGAAAACTGTTGTTGAGGAAGCTCAAGACTTAACCACCTACAAGTATGATGAACTCATTGGATCTCTGCTGACCCATGAGATCTCAATGAAGAACTTTAAGGTGAAGGAGAAGTCTGAGGACAAGAAGCAAAAGTCTCTTGTCGTGAAAGCTGACTCCACTGATGGGAGCTCAACAGACGATGAAGAAATGGCCATGTTCACTAGAAAAATGAAAAGGCTGTTCAGAAAGAATGATAAATATTCCAAGAAGCCTTACAAGAAGTTTGACAAGTACAAAGCTGAGTCCAGCGACAGCAAGTACAAGAAGGACATCTCAAAGCCCATCACATGCTTTGAATGTCATCAAACTGGCCATATCAAATCAAGCTATCCTACCTTGAGGAAGGAAAAGAAGAACAGCAAGAAGGCAATGGTGGCAACCTGGAGTGACAGTGATGAGTCATCATCATCAGAAGCTGATGCCACTGAGTCAGCAAAGATTTGCTTCATGGCTGATGAGCTTACTGAGCCTTGTGTTTCTGAGCATGCTGACCCCTCCATTGCATCTGACAATGAGGCACACTCAACTGAGGTAATATCACTACCCCTGCTCAGAAATGAAATGATAAATGCCCTGAGTGACCTCTATACACTTATCAAAAAGTGTAACAAGAAGGTTAGAGCACTCAGCAGGCGATGTGACGAGATTGAAGAGGTCAAACTCAGTGACCTTCGATATCTTCTCCAAGACAACTCAACTTTGCATAGCAACATAGAAACTATGCACAAGTTTGTCTCTGAGGTCCAATCAGACTCTAAGAAACTGAGAAAGGACATCACATCTATTCAGAATCAATTCAAGGTTCCGAATAAAAGAAATATTCCTCTGAACACTCAGTACCGAAGTACTAGTCAGCAGAGATGGAATCCTCAGCGGAATGTCCAGTGTGACTTCTGTGGGAAGAAGGGACACACCACAAAGGTGTGCTGGCATGCTCAGCATTGGGGTGCTGACCAGCTAGTGAGATATCCCCAACGGAAGGTCAGCTGTGACTTTTGTGGGAAAAATGGGCACACTATCCAAGTGTGTCGTCATAAGATTAAATATGATGTTTCACCTGCTGAGCCTAACAAACAAAGACCCAAAAAGACTTGGGGTACCTAAAGATAACTATCTATATTGCAGGTAGGCCTAAGGTGTGCCGAGAAGTCAAAAATGTGGTACATTGATAGTGCATGCTCGAGGCATATGACTGGTGATGACACTCAGTTCATCACACTTGTGCGTAAACGAGGTGGAAGCGTAAGTTTCGGAGACAACAAAAAGGGTAAGATAGTAGGGTCAGGAACCATTGGTGGTAATCCTACTATTGAGTCAGTCTCCCTAGTCAGTGGACTTAAATATAACTTACTCAGCGTAGCTCAGCTATGTGACAACGGCAGAAAAGTTATATTTGATAACACTAGATGTAAAATACTCGAGGGAAAAACAAATGAAGTAATTTTAACTGCCCCTCGTGTGGATAATGTCTTTATGCTGAATTTGGAAAAGAAATTTTCAAAAAATGTATGCTTAGTGTCAAAGGAAGAAAATTCCTGGCTATGGCACATGAGACTTGGTCATGTAAGCATGGACCTCCTGGCCAAATTAGCAAGAAAGCAATTAGTTGAGGGACTGCCCGAACTTAAGTTCGAAAAAGATCAATTGTGCAATGCTTGTCAGCAAGGAAAACAAACCAAAAAATCTTTTCATAGTAAAAACATCGTCTCAACTAAGCGTCCATTAGAGTTGCTACACTTGGATCTCTTCGGACCAGTCCAGCCGCTGAGCTTGGGTGGTAGGAGATTTTCATTGGTCATTGTAGATGACTTTTCTCGGTACACTTGGATCATCTTGCTGGGTAGCAAGGATGAAACCTTTGAGACGTTTTCAACATTAGTAAGAAAACTTGAAAATGATAAAGACCTAAAGTTAGCTCACATTCGAAGCGATAATGGTGGAGAATTCAAAAATCAACAGTTTGTTGAATTCTGTGAAGCCAGCGGCATTGACCATAACTTTTCTGCTCCTAGAACGCCTCAACAGAATGGGGTAGTTGAGAGGAAAAATAGAACCTTGGTTGAAATATCCAGGACAATGCTGAGTGAGAATAGGCTTCCGAAGTATTTTTGGGGAGAAGCTGTCAACACAACCTGCTACATACTTAATAGGGCTCTAGTGAGACCCATATTAAAGAAGACTCCCTATGAACTTTGGAAAGGACGAAAACCCAACATTGGATACTGTCGTGCCTTCGGCTGTAAATGTTTCATTTTAAATACTAAAGACAGCCTTGCTAAGTTTGATTCAAAAGCTGATGAAGCTATCTTTTTAGGCTACTCAACAAACAGCAAAGCATACAGAGTTTTCAATAAACGAACTCAGGTCTTAGAAGAGTCCGTACATGTTGAGTTCGATGAAACTAAACCTGCAGAAAAAGACAAACAGCTGACTGAGGATGATCCACACTCAGCACCTGCTGACCAAGAAACAGCCGCTGAGTCACTACCTCAAGGGCTGACCAAAGGTAAAAGCGAAACTCAAATTGTCTTCACTGACCAATCTATACCTGCAGAGATTGTTGAAACACAACCAGATCAAGACATCACTCTACCAAAGGAGATCAGAATACCAAGAGGACACTTAGAGAGTGTTATTCTTGATGCTGCTGAAAACACCCTGATGACCAGAAATCAACTCAGGAGATACCTCAGCAATGTAGCATTCGTCTCAGTTCTGGAACCAAAGAACTTCTCTGAAGCTGAGCACGATGAGTTCTGGATGGGTGCAATGCAAGAAGAACTTGACCAGTTCAAAAGAAATGAAGTATGGGACTTAGTGCCAAACCCAAAAAGCCGGAAGACCATAGGAACAAGATGGGTCTTCCGCAACAAGCTAGATGAACAAGGGAACGTAGTCAGGAACAAAGCAAGACTTATAGCTCAGGGCTACAGTCAGCAAGAAGGTATTGACTACGGTGAGACCTTCACCCCAGTGGTAAGGCTAGAGGCTATAAGAATTTTATATGCATATGCTAGTTACATGAACTTTAAGTTATTTTAAATGGATGTTAAGAGTGCATTCCTTAATGGAGTTATAAACGAGGAAGTCTATGTTAATCAGCCTCCAGGGTTTGAGGATCCCAAGTTCCCAAACCACGTTTATAAGCTCAAAAAGGCTCTGTATGGTCTCAAGCAAGCACCACGTGCTTGGTATGAGAGGCTGACCAGTTTCCTGCTGACTAGAAATTATGTCAGGGGTAAAGCTGATACAACCTTATTCATTAAGAGGAAGGGTAAAGATACCCTACTGGCTCAGATATATGTTGATGACATTATTTTTGGTGCCACTAATGAGTCCATGTGCAAGGAATTTAGTAAGCAGATGCAGACTGAGTTTGAAATGTCAATGATGAGAGAACTCAACTTCTTCCTTGGACTTCAAATCAAACAACGGAAAAATGGCATCTTCATCAGTCAAACCAAGTATGCTAAGGAGATATTGAAGAAGTATAAACTTGAGAACTGTAAGTCAATATCTACTCCAATGGGCACTGACACTGTCCTCTGCACTGACGAAAATGGTAAGTCAGTAGACAGAAAACTGTACCGAGGTATAATTGGCTCTCTACTCTACTTAACTGCTAGTAGGCCGGACATTCAGTTCTTAGTATGTTATTATGCTAGATATCAATCTAACCCTAAGGAATCTCATTACATAGCTGTAAAAAGAATCCTTAGATATTTGCAAGGCTCAGTGAATGCAGGTTTATGGTATCCCAATACTTATGATTTCACACTCATTGGATACACTGACGCTGACTACGGACGAGACAAGCTTGAACGAAAAAGCACCTCAGGAGGATGTCATTTCCTTGGAAGCTGTCTTGTGTCTTGGTTCAGTAAGAAGCAGTCGTCAGTAGCCCTGTCAACCACTGAAGCTGAGTACATTGCTGCTGGAAGCTGTGTTGCTCAAGTCCTCTGGATTAAGCAACAGCTGGAAGATTATGGTGTTCAGACTAAAACAATTGAAGTCAAATGTGACAACAAAAGTGCCATTGACCTATCAAAGAACCTAATCCAGCACAACAGGATGAAGCATGTCAGCATAAGGCATCACTTTATCAGAGACCATATACTCAAGGGAGAGATCAAGCTGACCTATGTCCCAACGGATGAGCAGCTTGCTGATATCTTCACCAAGCCACTGGCTCGTGAGCAATTCAACATACTTAGAGAAGTTATCGGTATGTTTAATCCTCTTCAATAACATTCTATGCTTAAATTAAACGTTGAGTGATTACCATGCTGAGTGATTCGTGCAAATTTAGTAACTATTGCATGCTGAGTATAACATGATATGAAATCCCCCATGCTGAGTAAATGTACACACTGAGTGATTATCTTAAGCTGAGTTACTAAGCACACGAATAATTATTCAACGTAAAACTGACTACTCAGAATACCAAATGTATGGCATTCTTAAAGCTGAGTAAAAGATCCGTTGTAGAATTAATACTAGCACGCGCATTAAATAGCCACCTAGGATGACGTAAGCGCAATAATTAGAAAACACATTCGCCGATTGTGTCATAAATGCCATAATCATTGTCGGTTGATTATCTTGAGGTCAAACTGCCACCTCAACGCTTAAGATCAACTCGACACCCCTATAAATAGCGGGTGAATTCCCACTTCTACCTCTTTACACTTAGAAATTCTGGCAATCAAATTCTATCTCTCTAAAAATCCCAAACCTCTCAAAAATCTCTAAGAATCATATCTAACGATTCTCATAATATCTCCGGTGTCGGTTACGATGATAACTACTCCGATGAAAACCCTTCATCTCCTGCTCAGCAGGAATATAGCGAGACTCCCACCAAGTCTCAAGAACAAGGTCAGCATGACCACTCTAGGGTCATTACCCCAAGCAAAAAACCCCAGGCTGACCAAGCTACATCGTCAAAGAAACAGAAGGACAAGGGGAAGAAACCAACAGAGAGAACCTACACACCGGTCTACGAGAGTGTAAGAGGATACAAGGTTGACCACTCCCGATGGTTCTCGAAGGGATTTGTTGAAGCTGAGAACCCTTCTGCGAGTGGATTTCTAAGAATGGCTGGATCGAGCTATTCTCTATTCGAGAAGCCACTTACCCAGAGTTGGTGAAGGAATTCTACGCTAACCTGAGAGCTGCTGATGATAACAGTGACTATATGGTCACCAAGGTCAAAGGGAAAAACATCTTTATAAACCCTCCTTACCTGGCCAAACTGCTCAAGCTAAAAACCGAAGGCGCTAAACTCAGAACAACGAATGACCACGGTAAAATTAAGTATCCCACTGAGTTTTGCAAACTCGCCGGTCATTCAGGGGAAATCGCTAGTACTTCCATGGGCCAGCCTCAGAAAATGGCACGCTACATACTAACCAACTTCCTCTTTCCAAAGGTCAACTCCACGTCTTCAGCATCTAACTTCGAGCAGTGCTTCATTTGGCGCATGCTGACCTACCAGCCGATCAACATGCCTGTTTTTCTCATCGGCGGTTTTCAATGAAGTACTGGAACCCTTAGGTTAGGCTCACTTATCACCAAAATCCTCAAAGACTATCAGGTGAGCTTGGTTGAGGAAATTAATGTCTGGGGGACTGAGATCACAGCAGCTGCATTGTTCGGCTTGGTCTACGACCAACCCATTGTACCTAAGAAAGGAAAAGGGGCCACTGTTAAAGAAACAGAGGGGATGCTGACTAGAGAAGGAAAGAAAGTAAGGAAAGCTCAAGCTGATAAGCAAGACAGAAAGAGGAAAGATGTTCAAACACCTACCAAAGACGTTGATGCTGCCCCGAAAAAGATTCGGTTTGTGTCCAAAGGAATAAAGCCTCAAGTTGCACAAGGTCAGGTTGGGCCCAAGTCAGCAGAAAACCTCAAAAGGCAAGCTGAGCCTGAGGAAGAAGAAAAAGAGGAAACTCCTGAGCAGCCTTTGAGAAAGAAGAAGAAGATCTCTTCTGGGTTGAGTCCTATTGATGCACCCCCACTTGACGTCGTCATCTCTGAAGACTCGCATTTTATGAGAAGTCAAGGCATTGATCTTGAGAAAGCCCCCACTGTCCAAGATGAAGAAGAATTGGGTAATCTTGGAGGACAAATTGATGTTGAGGAGACAGCAGATGTTGAGCAACATGAGACAACTAACACTGAGCAGGTTGACAAACAAGTTGAGCCAACAGCAAAGGATCATGCTGACCTAGGGGTAAATTCACCTTCTGAATCTCTTGACTTTATTCAAGTTGACCCCTCTCCTCCAAAGACTAAGAAATTAAGGAGACTTAAGAAAAAGGCTCATAAATCCCCAGTTATTGACCTTCTGGATGACTCACCTCTCGGGGATCCCATCACTGATCTCTTTGACATGCAATTCAAATTCTTCTCCAATCCCACTGAGTCTTCTCCAAGAGAGCACCAGGAAAAGCAAGCCTCTGTTTCTCAACCTAAGGAACATGCCGACTCAACTGCTACTCAAAGTCAAGTTCATACCGAGCAAGTGCTCGAAGTTGCTGCTCCTCAACATACTGAGATAGCAAAGGAAAAACCTGCTCAGGTCAGTTCTGAAACTCCTCAACCTCCTCAAACTAGTCAGATTCAGCCTGACTCTGAGCAGTTAAATGACTCTACCGATCAATATCTTCCACATCCTCAAGTGCAGAATATCAACCAGTCAATTCCTACTAGTAGTCAAAATAAAAGTCCAGCCACTGACCACGTTGGCACTTTAAATAATGAACAACACCAATCACCTCCTCCATCTAGTGCTACTCATATTCTGGCATCTGGACCAAACATTGATGGATCCTACACTTACCTGCACACCACTGAGTCAGGTCGAAGAATCATTGACTCAGCTCAAGCATTACTCCAGGACCTTCATCAATCCAATATCGAAGCCGCTGGGTCAGTTCATGTTGAGCAAACTCAACTTTCCTCTGTCACTTAGCTTCTCACCGAAATCAAAGGTCTTAAGGATCTTCTGAGTGTTATGACCTCTCTCTAGTCTCAACAGCCCAAGCAGGAATCACTAGTAAAGCTGGCTGAACTCCAGCTGACTATGGTAAATCACATGAACTCTCTCCAGGGTCAACTTCAAAACCTGTCAGCTGCGAACTCAATGTATGCAACCTCTGCTGAGGTTCATCACCTCTTTACCCAGCTTCATTCTGAACAAGCCAGAACCAACGAGCAACTCTCTTCCACCTCCTAATGCTCCATTGAGCAAATTAGTGAGACTGTCAGTCTATTCAACTTGAGTAAGGAAGAGATGGAAACTGACCAACTCAAGACAAATGAGCTTCTGCAATGCTCCCAATCCATCTTCAAACATGCGCGTCACACGAATGCTCAACGTCAGTATTACGACTTGGCTTTGCTTAAGATGTTTCATCAAGCTTATGCCATGCTAACTGATACTATCACCTGGTTTGGGAAGTCGCAAGAATATATTCTGAGTATGCTCAGTGCCTCGGTCAGGAATCCCGGTTCTGTCTTGGATGATGGTGTTCCGGTTTTTGATGGTCTCAATGAAAGCACGAAAAAGCTTAAGGCATATTCCGTGCGGTTAACTCGTGTTGCTCTCAACGACACCTTCATTCCTCCTCCACCCGATGCTGGCAAAACGGGGGAGAAAGAACAAGCTAATAGAACTCAGCACACAGGAGAAGCATCTGGTAGTCAGCAGCAACAAACACATGCCAAGGGAAAAGGCAAAGATAATATTGCTCAAGTCAACAGAAAGAAATAGTTTAGTTTGGCTAGACTTGTTAAGATCTTGACTTGTACTTCTGTTATTATCCGACGTATTTTGTCTCGCTGACCATCAATCTAAACTTATGCATCTATCATTCAATTTGACTAATCTTATGTGATGCTTACTTATGTTGTGTGCTAAATACTAATGTATCTTCATTAAATCAACTGTGTTATTTGTTCACATTGCTTTATGATTGTCTGCTGTGTTGATCTAAACGTTGACCTCTTTTATATGTCTTCTTAATTAAAACTCATTGAACAAAGATATACTCAGCGTACTTTGATATCTAAACTCAATCTTTCGCATAACCTAACTGAGTAAAAAGAATATGTTCCATGAGCTGACCTAAGTCTGAAAACTGACATTAGACTTACTTGATTAAACCTTAAAATGTTTAAAGTAAAACTAAGTCAGCAGCTCAACCCTTACGGGGGAGTATCTTGAAAAAATAAGGTCAACTATCATGGGGGAGCTCAACACTGAGTTCCTTACTGAATATTTTTGCCAACATCAAAATGGGGGAGTTTGTTGAAACACATTTCCACATGATTTTGATTTGACAAAATTATTTATGTGAAAAATATTCTAACACATTAAATTTAAATGCTTTGATTTATTCACACTAATGTGTTTGTTCAATGTTGAGTTATTTGATTTATAAGACATTAAGATAAAAAGCCTAAAGGCCCATAAGAGGAAGTCAAGCCTAAGTCAACAGATCAAGACCACACGGCCCAGGAAGACAAAACGCAGTCGTTCTAAGTAAAACGCCAGCCCAGCATGAAGAAGGATCGAGAAGCCTTCTACCAATAGCTTCAAAATGAAGTTGCTGAGTTGAACGACAAGAAGTACGAGTCAGCGGCAGAACAAAATAAACTTGAAGACAAAGTATTTCTACTTTGGGTAAAGCTCAGAAGACGCAGGAAGCTGTCTGGAAGACTTTACTATAAATATGGAAACATTCTGTTCCACTGTCGAAAAGCTGCTGAGCACTGACGAAGACAGAAGATACATGAATTTGATTGGTCGAGGACACTGAGCACGTACTGAGTGAAAGCGACAGGAAGCCGTTTGCCTCCAACGGTTATTTCGAAATTCGAAATCACCGGTGCTTGAAGTGTCACTATAAATAGGCCTCTCAAATGCTTCATTCCATGCAGATCTTCAATTAAGTCGAAATGCTGACCAAATTGATACTTGAAGTTCTGTGAGAAAAGCAAAGCAAATCTTACACCAATTCCAATCTTGTGTAAAAGTCTAGAGTGATTTTATTCATCTAAAGTGTCTTAGCAATTGTTGTTTAGGACAAACACTTATCATTTCTAGAAGTATAGAAAGGAGAAGCTGAGTACTCGGTTACAGTACTCAGCGGTAGTAATAGGAGTGAGTAGAAGAATAGAGGAAGGTACTCTTGTATACTCAGCTTCTGTCGTAAAAGGTTCCGTGCTCTACCTTTAAAGAGCTCAGTAGAGGATTCAAAAAGCTCGAAACGAGATCTGGGGACTGGACGTAGGCGGAGAGGCCGAACCAGGATATGTCTGTTGAGTAACATATTTCTAACCCTTAACTCCTTTATATATATTGCTTGCTATAAAACTGACCAAGTAATAAACTTACGCTGAGTTAAGTGCATTGAGAAGCTGAGTTCAGGAATAGACTCAAGTGCTATCTCCTGACTCAAGAAAAGAAACAAACTTAGTCACCAGTTGACTAAGCTTGTGTCTTAAACTACTCAGCACTGCTGTGTAAACCTTTTCTTAAGGAAAAGAAGTCAGCCTTAACGGACAAATTTTTTGAATAGTTCCTATCCCCCCCTTGGAACTAATCTTATCACGTTACACGGGGCCAACATTTCCATGCTTCTTGTTCTCTGTAAACTTGTATCAAATTCACATTTCATCTAATAAAGTTCATTCTATTCGATAGATTTTTATGTAGCACTTTGGTAAATGATCCGAAGTGAGTTCTGGTGTTTTCATTAAAACGTAGTTGAATTCAAAATCATTACAAGGAAACTTTGTTGAACACTTAGACGAATTGATATCTTGGATAAAAGTATTAATTTGGTTAAGGAAGCAATCTAAACCAGTTAGGAGGATTGTTGCGTTCAAAGCCTTTTAATTAGAGGAATTTACGTTGTTACATTTTTATAATTTATACAAAGTTTAAAGTTGTTTTCTTTGCTTAATGCAGACAAATACATTTATTTACTTTTCTAAAGAACTAAACGTTTCTGTCTTGTATATTCACCCTTAAATCAGAGGTGATTTCTAACGTTCGACATACTCTAGTCTAATTCTTATTCTAGCAATTTCAAAACCAAATCCAATTAAACGATTTTACATATTATAAACCTTAAAAGTAAATCTAACTGATTCAAAATAAGTTTTCGTTAAAAAGCGTTCCCTGTGGGTTCGATATCTTTTATTACTACAAGCGTATACCGTGCACTTGCGGAAATCGCTCAACAAAAGGTTGGCCGAAAAGATAAAAGCTTGGGACCTGTACTTGCATTTATTTTTAGACAGAAAATCTTCTCTTTTCACTATATCTCTTCCAAAGTCTTTTGGTTCTTCAAGAAACCCTTTTCTTCTTCTTCTTCGTCTGAACCCGTTACTCCTTCATTCCTTCTTCGTCCGAACCCATTACTTCTTATTCCTGCTTCTCCTTCATTCTTCATTCAAACCCGTTACTCTAATATTAACGAAATATCCTAAATGACAGCAATGAACTGATTAGTGAAGGATCCTATATGATAACAATTTCAAATCAGTCAAGGACTTATATAATCAATTCATAAAGAACTATGTTAAGACATATTTCGATTATTAACACGTGTCAATAGACCATAAAAAAATTAAGCTAATTTGAGATAAAAACTAAACTAAAATGAATCTCGACTTGATAATGTTAATGAAATATCCGATTTGACTAGTGAAGGATCATAAACAACAACTCAATATATAATATAATCAACTAATAAAGATGATCAAATAATATAATTATAAACAAATGCCTAACTCATCCCAAAAGGTACCTCTAAAGGTAAGGATTGCCTCATATATTTAAGGAGCCATGTAGCTTCCTCATTTAGCATTGTGTGATGTCTAACACGCCCTCCTCACGTCCAATTCGTTTGGTGCGTGACGTTAATATCAGCGGGAGCCCCAACATTGAATCATGGTTCTGATACCATGTAAACAAAGACCTAACTCACCCCAAAATGTACCTTTAAGAGTAAGGATTGCCTCACATATTTAAAGAGTCATTTAACTTGCTCATTTAGCAATGTGAATGTCTAACCATAATCAACATAGTTGGTGCTTTTCTTTCAATAGAATTTGTATATTATTATAAAATAAAGTTTGACCATATATATAAAAATTGAAGAAAACCCATATAAAAGAAAATGAATCCGAGAAAATAAAATATGGAAAGAGAAATCCATCCAACAAAGTGAAGACAAAAAAGAGAAGAAAAAAAAAAGGTTATGTAATCTGGAAATAATTGGTTCTTGTTATTGATACCAAATATGGCTAAAATCAGTTTCTCTCTCATAAATTCACAATATGTCTCTTGTAATTACTCCTCTAGTCTCCATTAAATCAACGCTCTTTGTATCCATCAGCATCCGTTACATTTACAACTCTCCATTTTTGGCATTTTCCCTTTTTGTGTCCAAAAGTATTAGGGGTAGAATGGGTATTTCCAGCCCCAGGCTACTGACCATGAAAAAATTCAAGACCACACAAGAGTTTACAAGAAGTTTACTTATTGCTCCAGTTATAAGAATTTCAACAATCAGGGGCAGAGACAGTCCAGAGCCCGGGGCTGAAACCCCCGGCCACCGGCTCCGCCCTTAAGTATCGTTAATTTTATCTCGTGTAGTCTCTCTAATATTGGTATATATTTAACCTATGTAGTATTATTTTAAGGTGAGAGGTCATGAGTTCAAACCACACCAAATTATTTTTTTGTTTTATTTGAACTTTATTTTTTCAATTAGACTCTTTATTGTTTCATTTCAACTTATTTTTATTATATCTATTTTTTAAGAATTTATTATCTATAAAAAAAAATCAACTTTTTACTTTTGAGACTCAATTAACTTAATTTCTAAATTAAATTTTATGAAAAATATAAAAAATTTATAGTTAAAAATAAAAAAAGTGTGAAAATATTATAATTTTTAGTCAACATACCAAAATGACAAAGTTTGAGTGTGCTGGAAGCTTAAAAAAAATTTGTCCAGCCTTAACGGGCTGGACTTCGAAAAATTACTCCCAATAATCGAACTAAAATTAGCCCCCCAACTATCAATTCTTGGCTCCACCACTATCAACAATGATAGCGGAATTCGAATTCGAACTCAAATGTGATGACATAAGAATCGCTCCACTTATAAGAATTTCAACAATAATAGCGGAATTCGAACTCAAATGTGATGACATAAGAATCGTTGAACTAACCTACTTCCTAGTTTTAAATAAACTTTGCTTTCACTCTATTCCGCTAGAATTCCATACCCAATCCAAAAGTATTTCTTAATAATTTTTCTTTTTACAGAAAAAGTCTTACAATCCTTTGACTTTGTACTACAGCTTAACACCAACAGTATATGTATGTGCATATATACACACGCCCTTATACATATCGCCCTATAAAAGCACATAAAAAAAACCAAACAATTTCATAAATTGAAACAAACTTTTCTCTGTCTGTGTCATGGCTGCCAAACACCATACCAAGGCTATTCTCTTCTTCTTTCTCTTCTTTGCAGTGTGTTCTGGATCAATATACAGAGTTGATAACATAAGGAAGCACATGATGCATGTTTATCCTCCTATAACTTTCAATTTACTTCCGAAAGGAGCTCCGATTCCGCCTTCAGGTCCATCAAAGAGACACAATAAGCTACCGAAGAACATCCCTGAAGTCCATCCATGACTCCCTCCACCGAGAAGAAGAATAGGTGAAATAGACAGACAGACATATTGATATGATATGATATATGTAATAGAGAGCAAGTATAATAAAACAAAAAGATGTATCATGGTTTTGTGATTGTTAGAAGATATCTTTTTGTTTTCTTGAGTTTTCATTGAAATTAATGTGGTACTAATGTTGTGTTTAAGTTAGAATTTCAGTTCTTTAAAAAAAAAAAACTTAGATTTTCAGTTTGAGTCTGTATTAACTGATATGAAGTAGAGGCATTGATTCCATATTAATACAGCAATGGATGAGTATCATAGCAACAAAGATGAATGTGATGATGTACATAAATGGTAAAGATGAAAGAAGAAGAAGAAAATGATGATGACGCATGAATTGAAAGCTTATGTCATGCCTTGAAGGTTGAAGCTGTGAAATTATAGTCAAGTAACAAAAAGACACAACAAAATAAATATCATTTAAAAGGTCCAGAGTATTTGGTCATACTTTTTATCCTTATCCCTTGTTTGCCTTTTGAAAAATCGAGTTTTAAGTGTTTGGTTAGACACATTCTGATTGTCTAATCTCTACCTTTGGTAAAAACAGTTTTTTCTAATGACAAACAACACAACAAACAGTAACAGTAAACATCAAAACTCATACAATATGTGTTACAAGGGAGAAAGACAAGTTATGTTGACAACCACAAGCACAAGCAGAAGCCCATCAATATATAATAGTATATTTATAGGTATATAAGTTGAGAAAGCAAATGTAAAGAAATAGGAATGAATTGTAGTGAAGGAATATCCAAGGGGAAGTAAGTGAGGAAGGCACTAAAAGTTACGTTAACAACAAGGAAGAGATTTCATGTAAGGCAAAGGCACACTACACTTTCCAGGCAGTGTGCACTTATTTAATCACTTGTGTCGTTTTATGGGATCAAAGGGTTGACTCCTTCTTCTCTAGTTATTTTTTTAATAGAGTTTTACAGAGACAAGGCATGTACTATAATTTATCCTCTAATTCTAATTCTTACCCTGGCCACTTGAGGTATTTAACTAACCACCTGGGGAATTCCAATCTAACTGTTCCAAATATAATACTAATTGAAACTGTAACATATGCTTATCACTTAATATGTTCTCAATGTCTCTCTACTCTTTTCTACCTAACCGCTGTCCCAAACATGGATGCTAAAAGATAAGGTTAAATACTCAAAATGTTGAGTTTGTCCTCCGCATCTACTCTTTGTCACTAGAGTTTCGGTGTTTCGCGACCTTTTTCATTTCCCATACGATTTCCAGTTATATTTTTAGAAATAATGTTTTCCGGTATCCATTTTCGTTTCTTTGTCGTTTTTCCGTACAACATAAATCAAAACTTAATCACTGACAACTTTTTTTTTTTTTATGTTTTTAACTGATACCTAATTTGGCTGTTAAACTTCTAAGTATCCAAAATGAAATTTTCAGCTTAAATAAATGCAGGCCTATCATTTTTGGCCTTTTCAGCATTAAGAAATGGAAATTTTGAGAAATCTAACTACAATACGTGAATCACTTTGGTTAAAAGCATTCATGGTTATTAAAGTAGAATTGTTTGTTTATGTAGTCATTAAAATAGTTAAAAGTACATTTGTACCAATAAAGTTACTAAAACTGAAACCAACGCCAAAACCTGACATGACATCTACGTCAAAAGCACGTCATAAACTATTTTTTTTCTTAATATATTTCACATGAATGGCACGTGATAACCACATGATGTATAAAAAAAATTAAAATGATAATTTTTATAAATCTTTTAATTTTAGCTTTTTGATATAACACATACGTCAAAAAGACGTCACAATTTTGTAATTTGTATTAGTAAAGTTACTAAAATTGAATTCTGACACCAAGACCTAACATGACATCTACGTCAAAAGCACATCACATCCACTTTTAATATATTTTACATAAATGACACGTGATAACCACGTGATATATAAAAAATTAAAATGATAACTTTTGTAAATCTTCTAATTTTAACTTTTTGATATGACACATACGTTAAAAATACGTCACAATCTTTTAATTTGTATCCGTAAAGTTACTAAAAACAAATCCTGACATCAAAACCTAACATAGCATCTACGTCAAAAGCACATCACAATCTACTTTTAATATATTTTACATGAATGACACGTGATAACCACGTTATATATAAAAAACTTAAAATGGTAACTTTTGTAAATCTTTTAATTTTAACTTTTTTGATATGACACATACGTCAAAAACACGTCACAATCTACTTCTAATATATTTCACATGAATGGCATATGATATCCACGTGATATATATATATAAAATTAAAATAATTACTTTTGGAAATCTTTTAATTTTATTTTTTTATATGACATGTGGAATCCACATAGTGTAGAGGAGGGGGGGGAGTGTTTGACTATAGGCAAACTCAACCCCAAGTATTGGCAAAGCTACGAGAAGGTTTCGGCATTGAGTGGCGAATGAGACATATCAACGCACGCTGATGGTAGAGGCAAAGTTGGTATAATCAACATTATAAGGGACAGGGACTATCGTGCCATTGGATTTCTGCCACCTCATGTGTCAGTAGTCAGAACTGACTTAAGAGATCCACCCTCGTCCATTAGGGACATGAGAATCGGGCATTTGCCTTTCATGAAGAGAGCCACATGTCTCCATAGAGGGGAAATCTATGGACACTATGGGGCCAGCGAAAGCCCATAGTGCATGCCCATTCCAGGGCAAGGTTTAACCATAAAGAGACCCTCCGGGACGGAATACCGACAGACATATTGATGAGACGCTAAAAGGGGATAGACCCCTCCGGTAGGAGTTGGCTGGCCGAGACTTGGAGAAAGTCGAGGCACCACACATGGTTTTGGCTGGGCTAAGACCTGGTCCCGTAATCAGAGACTAAACCAACAAAGCCCTTGTGAAGTATGTGGTAGTCTCTTAACTAAGCAAGACCTTTTTGTGAGTTTGGCGAGTAAGTTTTAACTAAACGAGTTCTTCATGGTGTGAGCGTGCAAACTTTAACTAAGCAAGTTTTTCGTAGTGTAAATGTAACACCCTAGACGTATAATTTTTTTTTAAACTAAAGTTATTCATTAGATAAAAGCATATATTAACAATTTATAGTCGTAGGTATATCAAACATATACACGTTAATATATATATATATATATATATATCTTTATACATACAATCTACAAACTTATATAGTCCAAAAGTTTACTTATTCTATATGCTTATAATGAGAGGAGAGAGTGTGAGACGAAACCCAGCAGACCGACCTTTCATCCATGGAATCTACAGTTCTTTAAGCGTCTAAAGTCCCAATCTAACCTTCACTTCAACTAGTTGGTAAATTTAGCGATTTATATGAGTCGCAACTCAGTGAATATAAACAATCAATGAATACCAATCACACACAATCACGTAAACAAGTCTCACACCCAAGTCATACAAATGCAAATGAATGAACCGTTTTATTAATGTTGTGACACCACCAGCCAGTCACTACCCGGTGTCAAATAACAGGTAACATGTATAACATAATCTTGTTTCGGTCCATGTAATCAAGTAGTCCACGTATTGACCTTGTAGGTCCAAGTAGTCCAAATATTGACCGTATAGGTCCAAGTAGTCCATATAGATTCAAGTAGTCATAACAGTGACTGAACGGGTATGTCACAATGCCATCCATTTATGTTTCATGCAATCATGTACATATGTTCTATATCAATGAAATCACATTTAACATATACACATACTCCTCATTCCAATCCAACTATCACAAATAATATTCAACATGTATCACATTTAACATATACACATACTCATTTAAATCCAACTATCACAAATAATGTTCAACACGTATCACATTTAACATATACACATACTCATTTAAATCCAACTATCACAAATAATGTTCAACAAGTATCAATTCATATCTATTCAAGTTAATTACAACAATTCACATCAATATGTATCCAATCAAACACCACAATTCTCAAATCACAAACACAATTAAAAATTAACTTCACATCATGTTTATACTCACTTTTAAGCCGCTAATTTTCTCGATGACGGCTTGTACCCTCCTCCGGAATATCTTCAATATTACGAGCACCTATAATATAATTTAGCATATGATTAAATATAATTTACACCCTCTTTAAACCCAAAAATTATTTACTTATTACTTTTTATTTTCCATTTCATTACACTTGTTTCCAACAAATGATATTTGTACCTATACAAGTATGACCTTTTAACCTTAAAAGCCTTATAACTCCTCTTTCACTTATCTAAATGAACTAATTCTAATTTCATTTTATCTTAGACTCATATATGCATACCATACTAAAGTTTTATAGAATGTCCAAGTATACATACTTTATTACAAAATTTCTCGTTGGGTCTTAATTTAATCACAATTTTTCTGTACCAGTTCCACGAAATCCCTCATAACTCAAAAGATATAACTCCAAATGGTCTGATTACTTTTTCTACTTAAACTAGACAGACAGGAGTATAGTATATCCAAAACTCAGAATTTTCAAAGCTCTGTACAATTTATAACCGAATTTATAATCTGACCTTGTGTCAACACATAGGCAACATAGCACATATGAACTTCTTTCCTAGTTATATATTAACATACAAATACAATACTAACAATTTGTTTACAAATCACTAATTAATACATATATGAACATTTCTTATTTTTAATACCTCTCCAAATGAAGTCTTTAAAGGCTTCAAAAACATACCACAAGAACAACTTTATATATAGGATTCAACTTAGAGCTAGTCTAATAAATTATACCTTATCTTCTAAAATAATTAACCAAATTGCATGCAACAAATTTGAGAGTTTACCTAAGACATAGACTCAAAAATTTCTCTTCTTCAACTTCCTCAAAATCAGCTTCCAAAATTATGAAATAATTTGTGTAAGGTGGTGTATAAACATACCCTTCTCTTCTTCTCTTCTTCTCTTTTTTTTTTTTGAGCAGTCTTCTTCTCTTCTTTTTCTTTTTCTTCTCTTTTTCTTCACTTTCTCACTCTTGAAGGTGTTTCTCTCTCTAAATTTTCTGGAGAATTTGAGATGAATGACTCACATAATCCTTCCACAAGATTATCTTATGGGTTTGGATACAATTCCTTATTTACCCATGAGTTTATACTCTTATTACCACTATTACCACTATTCTTGTTCTTATCATTATTATTACTATTATTATTATTCTTATTATGCTTATTATTATTAATAATAATTTTGATTTGAAATTGTATGATATATTATTTAGATTAAAATTTTAACAAATTACATTTAAGTCCATATACTTTTAAGATCATTCAATTTAGTCCCTATATTTTAAAACACACTTACACATCTATTTCATATACTTTCACTTATCCTAATATTAGTATCTATATGTATTCAATGACATAATGTCATGTAAAATGCAAATATTATTTTCTAATGTTCCTAATAATGTTATGTAATGCATATGTTTATATGAAATGAAATGCATAAAATTGAGATGTTACAGTAAACCAACAGTGCTTTAACTAAGCGAGTTCTTCATGCTGTGAGCCAACGTTGCTTTAGCTAATCGAGTTCGTCGTGGTGTGAGCGAACATTGATTTAACTAAGCGAGTCCCTCGACATATGGGCTAGCGATACTAAAGATTCTAAATTTCCTCAACAAATTGACGGATGGAAATTTACGATGATTTTCCTGAAAATATTTTGTGATGCCTTTCGGTTCAATAAATGTCATTGGTTTACTAGGGCCATTGTTGCGAGACTTCTACCCAGTGTGTGAGAGTGCGGAAAATAGCAAAAGGGAACTAAGATTGCTAACGCATACAAATGCTAGAAATTAAAATTATACTCCCTTACGGTTATAGGCAATGGAATTCTACGGGATTCAATGCCTTTGAGGGGGGAGAATTCATAGGTGACATTCAGAATTCGACGCTTATGTGAAGTAGCGTAGAGATGATCTATCGAATTGATGGTTGTTATAGCCAAATTATTGAGGTGTAACCCTTCTAATTCAATTAGACATTGCTTGATCTCTTCCATGAGTCGACAAAATTAAGGCGGAATATCGAGGCTTGGGTGACGGATCACATGAATGGACTGTTGAATTCTTGTGGCGATGTAGGACTATCAAAGTATAATCTGAATTCCGTCCTATCAGGATTCAGTAGAAAATTACGTGTGCCTTCTCAGGAGTCAAGGAAAACTCATTATCGAGTTACCCTTAGACTACGAGGACTTTGTCCATCGTATGGAAATCGACCATTGTTCGGAAAAATTGTGGGAACTCTTAGGCATGTTGGCCTAATGTATCTTGGCAAAGATAGACATCGGAAGTAATTGCGAATATCAGGTGGGAAACATCCGATTAAGAAATTTGGTGGCCAGAATTGCCCTTGTGTGTGAAAATTACGGAAGTTGTGTTTGACCGAAGAAAGTCGTGCGGTAGATACTACAGAAGATTCATGTGAGCTAGAGTTGGTCACGAGATAATAGTGAAAACTCTGAGGGTGGGGTCCGGTCTATGAGGATGACCGATGCGTTTAAAAAGAAAAGGTCGCGATCACTAATGAAATTATTAGCGAAGGCCAGTGGTCATTGTGAAAATAATAAGAATTAGGTTGCGGTAACCCAGGGTCGTAGATACCCTTGAAGACCTACTCGAGTGGAGATGAAAAGTTCTAAATGCTATGAATGTATTGAGGGGGCGCCTGAAATAATTCACAAACTGTGATCCTTTTGCTTGTAATGAGCTCTGTGGAGGGGATGCCCAAAACAACTCATGTACAAGAAGGACGTATTTTTTGTACATGTACTCCAAGAAGTTTGAGAAAAGTGAGGAGTTCCGACAACAAAAGAGTGGGGATCCCATTAAGAGGAATGAAGCAGGTAAAAGCATTCAAACTCGGCGGCAAACTCTAAGGAGCTTAAAGTCTGTCCAAACAAACTCAAGACAAATCATAATGGTGGCGTACGCAAATGGGAATGACGGTTTACAAATCAGTGCAGAAATTAGGAATTGTTAGAAGCATAAAACAAAGATTGTGAACGGCAACAACATGATGTCCATCAAACAACAGGTTCAGTAAATCAAAGTATTTAAATACTTGATCGATCGTGTAAGTGGGATTACCTATGCCTCATGATTAATTATTGCCATATTATTTTCTTGATGATGGTTTCGGTTGTGAATGTTGGTACGGTTGCATTAAAAGGTACTTTGAATACCAACATTATAAAAAAAAAAGGTATTGCTATTTACCGGCCCATTGGACAATTTTGCCCTTGGCATAAAAAAAGGTTCAAAATTGGGAAAAAAATTGAGAGAAAATTCAAAATTTAGCCTAAATGGATGCGGTATACCGTTCGACCCATGGCGGGAACGGATGCCGCATCCGTTCCCACCGTGGGTCGAACGGTATGCCGCATCCGTTCCCACCATGGGTCGGGCGGTAAGTCGCATCCGTTCCAGCCATGGGTCGAGCGGTACGCTGCATCCGTTCCCACCATGAGTCGAGTGGTATGCCGCATCCGTTTAAGCCAAATTTTGAAATATGCAAAATCGTAAAAAAAAATTAGTGACGAAAAATCTAAATCATTCAATTTTTTGTGACGAAAAATGAAAAATTCTCCTATTTTTTGTGACGAAAAATGTAAAATCGTCATGAAAATATGTATTATTTTCATGAGTTCTTTAATAAAAAGATGTAAATCTTAATGTTTCCGACTCGTAATCATCCATTTTTGAGATTTGGATTGTCACACATCAATTATTTTCATAATTTCAATTATTGTTGTTCGTGTTTATAATTTTGGAGAGAGAATTTTCAGTTTTTGATCAAAATTATGAGAGGGGCAAAAAAGTCCAAAAGAGGCGGTGATAAGTAATTTGAGAGCGGTATTTAGCAGTTGGCAAAAAAAATTAATTGCGAATATTGTGATATTTTCCTTTGGTTCTTTTTGCGAGGTGTAAAGGTTGAGAAGACTTGTTTGGTTAGTCGACATCAATGGTCTTCGTCGACTTACCAAACCCCCTTTTCCCAATCAATAGGGGATGTTGATCCTCAAGTGGGGGAGCGTACATTAAGGAGGATTAGAACCGTATCGACCCGCTTTACGGTATATTATGGAGATATATTGAAGGGTGGGCTAGATGGAAGATGGAAGATAGAAAAAGAATGATATGAAAGACCCTGGATGAAGGAAGAAGATTCGGAGTATAAGAGCAACAGAATGAGAACGACATGATGGGTGAAGTGATCCATTTTCAAAGTCAAGCAAACAGCGTGAAAATTCAAGTAGAGTTCAAGTGCAAGCAGAGATGAGATGGGAAAGAAGAGCGCGAACAACTTGGCGGAACCTCAGTAACGTTCGAGGAGGAAGTGAAGCTCCCTTTAGAGGAGGCGGACTTGATCGATGAGGACGTTGTTCCTCTAAAGTGGGGGAGTTTGACCATAGGCAAACTCAACTCCGAACATTGGCAAAACTACGAGAAGGCTTCGGCATCGAGCAGCGAATGGGACATATCAACGTACGTTGATGGTAGAGACCGAGTTGGTATAAGCAACACTATAGGGGACAGGGACTACCCTGGCGTTGGATCTCCACGACCCCTTGGGTCAATAGTCGGAACCGGTTTAAGCGATCCACCCTCGTCCACTAGGGACGGAAGAATCGGGTATTCGTTTTTCGCGAAGAGAGGCGAATATCTCCATAAAGGGGAACTCTATAGAACTATGTGGCCGACGAGAGCCTATAGTACGTGCTTATTCTAAGGTGAGGTTTAACCATAAGGAGACCTTCCGGGACAGAATACCGACAGACGTATTGACGGGCGCTAAAAGAGGATAGACCCTTTCGGTAGGAGTTGGATAGCCGAGACTTGGGAAAAGTCGAGACACCACACGGGGTTTTAACCTGACTAAGACCTGGCCCCGTGACACATAACATATGTTAAAAGTGAATTGTGGTGTGCTACTTACGTGAATGTCATGTTAATTTTCCAGGTGCTGATTTGGTTTTAGTGACTTTATTGATACAAATGTGATACTTTAGCTTCTAAAAAGCTAAAAACTACATTAATGACCATCGGAGCAGTTACCTCTTTACTTTGGTGACCATCACTTTCATAAATCCAACAATGACATATATCTACTTCCATAGAAGTAGAGCTGAACCAGTCCAAAATAATAGTAGTGGTTTGATTTGGGCCGAAATGCATTTTGGAGTATATTGGAGATTCCAGATTGATGACAAATTAAGGGTGAAACTCTCCTTTCAATGACTTTACAAGACAACTATATTTTAGCATACAGCTTTCCAATTCACAAATTACTATTAATGCTCTAACTAATAAAGTTGTAATACAGAAAGCTTCATGAAAAATTATATAACTTGGTAAAAGTATAATAACTAACAATATTTCATGGTTTACTTTCAAATCTAAGCATTGCGAGTTTTCTGCCGAGAGTATCCTTGAGAAAACTTGGATTACAAGGCTCGAGCAAAACTTAAAACAAGAAAGTTGCTTACTGCTTCTTTCTGGATCACTGCAAGAAATCTCAATTGGAACATATTTGGCTCTAAAAATGGTAGCAAGGTAAATGTTTGATTACTTTTTGGCTTCCGCTTCAGCAGGGGTCTTGGTAGTCATCTGATCAACTGCATGGACTGTGCTCTGAAGCTCTTCCCATATTGCTTTGTAAACCATTCTCTGTCTATTCACAGCTGACTGTCCTTCAAAAGCAGAGGAGATAACATCGATACTGCAAACATACAGTACATAAGATCAATTTTGATGGCGAAGCTCAAAAAGGGGGAAGAACTAAGAAAACGAAATGTGTGTTCACACAACTGGCCCAATTGACATATAAATGACATCCATTATACGCATTAATCATGCCTTATAGAAGGGAAATATAGTCTAGTTACAACTTGTCATCACATTTCAACTTAATTAAACCTCCTGCAGATCAAACGTTGGAGAAAACAAAAAGTTCACTAACGCTGATTCATAACTGCAGCCTCAAACTTGAGCATATCATTATGTGTTAGTAACAGTTGAAGGTTGGTTTAGCAGTGTACAATTGCATTCTTAAGGAAAAAAGATGCTATTACAACTCTTATCTCCCAAACATCAGCCATAACCTATGTTGCACATAAACAGAAATGAATGCTGAAAAACAGCATTTTTAAAAAATATAGAAAATGGAAATGTGTATATATAATATACTAGAGTATATATATATATATATATATATATATATTGCTAAAATTATATACAAATTACAGAAGAGAAAAAGAAGGTTTTTTGTTTTGAAAATTTTAAGAAGATGATCTGAAAGATGAGCGGAGAGATTGCCTCTCCAAACATATTTTATTCTAAGATACGAACTTCCAATTTAAGGAATGTGGCCGAAACATTTTTCTAAGAGTTTCAGATTTCGAAGCAATAAAACACGTTAAATTCAAAGTTTGCATGCAAATAAGCAACAATGTAAGCAAATATACTTAGATTGTGAAAAATTGAAAATATTCATTCAATGAAGCATTTTCAATTGAACCTTATTATTGCATAGTCATATACCAAAATTGGAATGTTTGAATGCATAAGAAGATGAGAAGGAATGCCAGTATCTAGCTCCCATAATTCATAATCAACAGCCTTTCAAACATGCCATTACATGTTATCAAGTGTTAGGATGTTCACACACAGCACAAGTGGATGAAAATCAGATACCATAAACATTGATGTAAAAGAGGAATCACCTAAACAAATGCTTAGGAGAAAAATAAGGAACTATGATGTGCATCAATATCTGTTTTGCTTCACTTTTATCATGGATTAAACAAATGAATCATTTATCACCTAAAAACAAATTTCATGTGCATTTATCTAAATTCACACATAAATGGATGGGATGAAAGGTCAATTTGGTCCTTCAACTCATAGTTGTTAAAGGCGCACCTCAAGCAAGGCTCAAGGCAGTGAGCCTTGATTGCACAAGGCGAGGCACGGTGTAAAAGGCTCTCGCCTTGTGCGCCTCGGAGCCTGAGTTGAGGCGTGCCTCAGTAACATATACTGTTTTCCCTAGTTTTTTTTTTTTTTTTTTTTAACTTTTTTGTGTAAAACAAATGGTTGATTAATCTCAACCACTAATCTAATTTAAATAAACTTAATCTTAACCCTTGATCTAAATAAGGATATCAAGAGACGTAAATATAGAAAGACTATATCTGCATTAAGTACTGCTCGTTTCTACAACCATGTAATTGTATTAATATGTTAATTTAAACTTTTGCACCAAGACTACAAGTTAATGTAGACAACCTGTTCATGCCAAAATTCAGGCTGAACTAATGCAAACCTTTTTTTTTATTCATCTATAGTACCAAGACTACAAGTTAATGTAGACAACCTGTCTTTTTGGTTTATGTTTTAACTGGTAATGGAGTATTAGTGATATTGATATCAAATATTGATATGCTTTAACTAGTAATGGACTATATATATATTTATTATTTTCTGGGCCTGTTCTTCAGGTGTGCGCCTTGAGCCTAGGCCCCAGGATCCCTTAACGCCTTAGTGCGCCTTTAACAACTATGCTTAACTTGAATCAATTTGCTTCTAAGCTTTGAGTAACTATTTGTCCTTAACTTGGCTTTTTTCTGCCAAATTAACCCAAAGGTGAAATGTGTCAATATATGTTTCATAGTTCTTTGTCAAGTTGAAGTACTCTAATTCAGTCAAGTTGAAGGAACAGAGTCATTTTTTTAAATCCTAAATGGATGTATAATAAGAAAGTTTAGGGCTTAAATCCTCCTCAATCCCTTTCCCCTCTCTATTGGAAAAATTTCCAATGAATCGTAGTTCTCCAAAGAAATACAGATTACCTGACATGCCTGCCGTCCCCATATGCGTCTTTTACACTGACCGATTCTGCACTTAGATGCTCCTTAATCTGTTGTTTAATTCAAAATCGAATTATAAATAGAAACTCCAAAACCTCCAAAAATAAAATGTGAGGTTCAACGGAATTTGAAGTTACCTTTTTCTCCATGGATTGCATAAGAGGCGAGTCAATGGACCCAGCATCATTAACATTCGTAGCTCTAACACTGAATCTACGATAACCGGCAAGACCAAACCCTAATTTCGATAACTTAAGGCAGCCGCACTCAACTGGGAGCTCTGTTGTTCCGTTGTGGGTGGAAGACCAGAACAAGAAGTTTGCTTGAGTTTTGGTCGATAAGACTGATTTATGGGAAAGGAAGCATCGTTGGGGGAGCTGAAGAAGGGAAGATGAAGGAGCAGCCTGATTATGGAGAAGACGGTGAGGGTGATGGCCGCGAGCGGAGGAGAGAATGGGTCGCCACATGAGAGACTTGGCCATTTGCAGTCGATTTGGGGGAGAGTTGAAGCCTTTCGTGTTGGAAATGGAAGCTTATTTTCTTGTGGCCGGCGATGAATGGTATGGAACTGGGCCTTTAACTGGGTTTAGCTTTCTTGTTTTGGACTTATTTTGAGCCTTTAATTCGAGTTTCCAATAGGAAATTAGAAAATTTTATAAGTGGAATTTACGTGAAATGACAATTTTAGAGGATATATTTTTGTTACATAGTTACCTCATTATTGCTCATTATTGCCTGTGCATTTATTTTAAAATGTGTTTTAAAGTCTGTTGAAATTAATTGAGAATTTGGTGCGGTAAAGTGGATAAAAATTTATGTGATATTGGACGAAATTATGTGAAATAAATAGAATCTGTGTAATTTTTATATTTGCAAAATAAAACTTTTTATAAAACATGTGAAAGTGTTTGAAATATTATAAAATTAGTTAAAATTATGTTTAAGTCGATGAAATTGTGTTATTCTTGTCATCATAGTTGTAACAACCTATTGCTTATGGTCGTTACAAAAAAACCTAACTTATCACGCGACAAACCAATATTTTGAACAATTTAGACTTTTAATTTCCCCAATTGTTATATTTGCTTCCATTCATTTATTGGAATTCCGCCCGTTTTCTCCTTTCCGTGAAGCATAACCATAGTTAAGGCATTTTTCGAGACTACCATATGTGCATCTTAACTTCCACAGGTCATAAGTTTCTCATATAATATTAGAATTTGACATACTTAGGGCTCGTTTGGTTCGCGGAATAGAGGGGGAATAGAATAGCATATTCCTAAAGAATAGCTATTCCCACCTTTGGTTGATTTTTTTTATGGAATAGCTATTCCTTGGAATCCCTATTCCTTGATTTCATGGAATAGCTATTCTTCAATTTAGGTTAGGAATAGCCTATTCCTAATATTATATTTTTGTAATTTACAAAATTATCCTCCATTAAATCCTCAATCTTCTCTCTAATCACTTTCCCAAATCTTATAAATTTTGGTCAATCCATAATTTATATCATATAAAACGTGAAAAATGACGAAAACGTTAAAAAATGTAAAAATACGAAAAATATGAAACACGAAAAATGTGAAAATGTTACAAACACGAGAATATGCAAAAAAATAAAAAATGCGAAAAACATGAAAACGTGAACAAATGCGAAAAACACGAAGACGCAAAAAAAAAAGCAAACACACAAAAAACACAAAATAGGAATAGCGCGAAAAAGTGATAAAACACGAAATATTAAAAACGTGAAAAATAAAAACACGAAAATGCGAAAAAATACGAAAAATGCTAAAACACAAAAACGTGACAATATGTGAAAAACATGAAAATGCGAAAAACGCAAACAAAACACGAAAACGTAAAAAACACAAAAATATGAAAAAATACGAAAAACATGGAAAAACGTGAATAACACGAAAAAGTAAAAAAATACAAAAAATACAAAAACGCGAATAAAACAAAAAGGGAAAAAACCGAAAAACTAAAACGTGAAAAATCGAAAAAATGCAAAATAAAACACAATAACATGACAAAACGTGAAAAATACGAAAACGTGAACAAACGAAAAAAACAAGAAAACTTGGGAAACACGAAAAAACATAAAAAAAACGTTATAAACGCATTTTTCGTGTTTTTAACACTTTTTCATGTTTTCGTGTTTTTCGATTTTTTCACGTTTTTCATTTTTTTTTTCACATTTTCGTGTTTTCCACTTTTTTCATATTTTTGTGTTTTTTACGGTTTGCACATTTTTTTTGTGTTTTTTCATATTTTGCGTGTGTGTTTTTTTTTTTTTGTGTTAACACGTTTATATGTTTTCGCGTTTTCACCCTTTTCCACTTTTATCTCATTTTTTTCTTTTGTTTTTTTACCTCTCTTTTTTCGTGTTTTTGCAATTTTTCCGTTTTCATGTTCTTATTGTTTTTTCGTTTTTAATGTATTTTTCGTGTTTTTTTCGTCTTTCGTGTTTCCCATTTTTCTATTTTTTATATATTTTTTAAAATAATATATATTAAATATTTGAACAATTTATAGTAAAAAATTAAAATTTTAAAAGAAATAAGAAATTACATTTGAGGATAATATTGTCTTTTTAATAAAAAAATTATCTATTCCATTCTACCTTATTCCACCAACCAAACATAGGAATAGTAATTCCTAAGAATTTCTATTTCATTCTATGCTATTCTATTCATTTGGAATAATCATTCTATTCCATTTCATTCTATTCCGCGAACCAAACGGCACCTTAGTTTCTTTGGAAAGATTATAGAGTAATACAACCCATATTAAGACCTACAATCTTGATTATAATCCTATCAAAATAAGTTTGTTACTAAATCTTGAGTTGTTAGTGTTTGACCAAAAATTTTGTTGGTCACAACTTTCTCATGAGATCTCTGATTTAGATGTGTTACATGGAATTGGGTATTATGAGTTCGTGCTCTATAACCTAACTTATATCGGGTAAAAAAGGTTGATACAATTTGATCTTTGTAAAACTCGTCTATTTCTCATCCATTACAACTCCCATTACAATCATAGATCCCTTTTTATTGGATGTCATCACATAATTCAGATTTCAATATCCGCATCTGTGAATTAGCCAAACTTAAGAGGTTTTCTAAAGTTAATCATTTAAAGAATTATAAGGTGATTCCAACAATTATATGGAAATTATTATAATAGAAAATTTAGAAGGATGGAATTTATAAGTGTATGAATGCTTTAAAAATGTTGCATTTAGAAGTGAGAGAGATAACTCTATTCACTACTAGGTTTCCAAATAGCTACTAATAATAATACATGTATAGTTGTTGAACATCAATTCAACATATGTTTCATAAAATATAACTTCTTCCTTTTTGTAATTAATTAGGAGTAAATAAGTCATACATCATGTTTAATTGTTCATCCTCAAATAAAGTTTCTCCATGGAATTCTATATAGAAAAGTTCTTCCAGCAATTATAAAGATTATAAATTTTGAGTAAATTGAATTGATTTTTTTGAAATATTATTATGCAATTTGCATTTCGATGGCCTATTATAATTTTGATTAGCAATTATGGAGTTTTTGAAAGAGGCTGCATTTTTTTTTAATAGTACATATGTGGGAGGAAGAGGAAAATAAACATTTAAATATAATACAAAGAAATATTATTTCATAGTGTTACATACCGATAAAAAAATTTTATAATAGTAACAGTACTCGTAAGTATTACTTCATCCGTTTCATATTACATGTTTTTTAGAGAGTTGTATAAAAATTAAAGATATTGGAAAAAAGATGTTGTTTTTTCAATATTTATTTATTCTATAATAAATCCATTATTCTAATTAATTTCCGTAAATCCGCATTTTATAGCAGACAAAAGAGATAACTTAACGTGTATTGATCAGGGCCGGCCCTGGGCCTAGGCCATGAGTGCACTGGCCTAGGGCCCATGGCTGTAAGGGGGTCCAAAAAATTTTTTTTTATAGATGTATATATGTATATAAATATAGGCCGTAAAAACATTTTACGCACAGATGAGTGTGTATCTCATTGGTTAAGACCACTCATTCCATTACCGGAGCCTAGGTTCGATCCCTCGTTGCACTGATTTTTTTACAAAAAAGTATATTCAAATATTTGGAATTCTAAAAGAAATAGAGGAGAGATCAGGTGTGACACATTGCTTATGGTGCAACAAGTTTTATTGTGTGACAATGACCAATTTTGTAATTAACTAAAAGGAGGTGGCAAATTTATAAATAAAAGGAAAGAGAAAATTGTTTTATTTTTTTTTTAATGCATTTTACTAACTTTTCCAACCTCGTTTTTTTAAAAAAAATTTATACCATTGTACTCGTCTTAATTAAACGGTCATTTTAAGATCCATGAAGCTCAAGTAAAAAAAATTCCGGTGAACGGAATCCGGGTGAGCGTTTTCTGGCAAGAAAAACAGTATACAGAAAATTCTCAAAAAATTTCAGAAAATGTAAAACATTATTCTAAGAAACTTTAATTCTTGGGTCGACCAAGATTTCTTATGGTTTAGTCCCAATAAAACTTTTTCCTTAATTTTATCCATTTTACATGCTTCAACAATTTGTTGGGTAAAAACTGTAAGGAATCTCTCTTTAAGCTAAGAATTAAAGTTTCTTAAAATAATGTTTTACATGTTTTGAAATTTTTTGATAATTTTCTGGATACGTTTTTTGTCCTACTTACGTTATTCCAAATCAATGTACCATTTGTTCCAACATAATACTTATATTGTTCCAACAGAAAATTGTTTAATTTCTTTTCTTTAAAATACATTTTTCTGACATTTTTAACCTCGTTTTTCGAAAATTTTTATACTATTAGACTTGTCTAAATTAGAAAGTCATTTTAAGATCCCTGAAGCTCAAGTAAAAAAAAATCTGGTGAATAGAATCCGAGTGGGCGTTTTCTGGCAAGAAAAAAAGTGCCTAGAAAATTCTAAAAAAAATCTAAAAAATTTAAAACATTATTCTAAAAAACTTTAATTCTTGGGTCGAAACGGGATTTCTTACGGTTTAGTCCCAATAAAACTTGTTCCTTAATTTTATACATTCTACATGTTTCAACAATTTATTTGGTAAAAAATGTAAGGAATTTCGCTTTGAGCCAAGAATTAAAGTTTCTTAAAATGATATTTTACATGTTTTCGAATTTTTTGATAATTTTCTGGGTACGTTTTTTGTCCTACTTACATTGTTCCAAATCAGTGTACCATTTGTTCCAAATCAGTGTACTATTTGTTCCAACATAATACTTGTATTGTTCCAACAGAAAAATGTTTTATTTCTTTTCTTTAAAATACATTTTCCCGATATTTCTAACCTTGTTTTTTGAAAAATTTTATACTATTAGACTCGTCTAAATTAGACGGTCATTTTAAGATCACTGAAGCTCAAGTAAAAAAAAATTCCGGTGAACGGAATCCGGGTGGACGTTTTTTGGCGAAAAACAAAGTGCTCAAACAATTCTCAAAAAATTCCAGAAAATGTAAAATATTATTCTAAGAAACTTTAATTCTTGGGTCGAAGCGGGATTGCTTACGGTATAGTCCCAACAAATTGTTGAAGCATGTAAAATGGATAAAATTAAGAAAAAAGTTTTATTGAGACTAAGCCGTAAGAAATCATGTTTCGACCCAAGAATTAAAGTTTCTTAGAATAATATTTTACATTTTCTGGAATTTTTTGAGAATTTTCTGGGTACGTTTTTTCTCACCGGAAAACGCCCACCCGGATTCCGTTCACCGGAAATTTTTTTACTTGAACTTCAAGGATCTTAAAATGACCGTCTAATTTAGACGAGTCTAATAGTATAAAAATTTTCGAAAAACGATGTTAGAGATGTCAGGAAAATGTATTTTAAAGAAAATAAATAAAACAATTTTCTCAATCATCTCTTTCATTTTATTTACCAATTTGCCACCTTGCCCTTTTTAAGTATCATCAAAACTACGTAGTTTTGTTATGTCACACAATAGCTCATTGTCACAACTTAAGCCATTGTCACGCTGGATCTCACCCCATATATATATATATATCCAAATATTAATATGAAGAAATTTATTTAACAATAATTTTATAATCAATTATAATAAATTAAAAATCTCTAATATATTTACTAAGATTTAAAATTATGAATTGGGATCGGTTCAAAAAGAAATTATGAAATGGTGTCTAAATTTTTAATTTGAGTACAAAAATTATTTTTTATATATGAAAAATAATAACATATTGAATTGGGATCGGTTCAAAAAGAAATTATGAACTGGTGTCTAAATTTTTATTTTGAGTACAAAAATTATTTCTTATATATGAAAAATAATAAGATATTGATAGGGGTGAGTTAGTTGGGAGTTTTCTTTTATATTTAATGTAATTTTCCTCTGTTTAATATAAGTGGATTGTGCAAAACTTTAAAAAAAAATAACATATTGAAAAATAATTTTGATAATATGATTGAATTGTAACTTTGTAACCAATTATGATATTTATGTAAAAAGCCCTAAAAATTATTTAGGTTTTAAAATATATAAATAATTAATATTTTAAACTTAAAAGAGGTCTAATTGATTTTTTTTTTAATATAGATTGAAGGTTAATTTAAAAATTAAACTCATATTTGGCTTATGATATGCCGAATTTTGCCATACCATTTGATAACATTTTCCCTTTAGAGTATTTCCATAAATGACATTTAACTCAATGAAAAATTAATTGTTTTGTTTTGTTTTATTTTTTGCCAAATGATACAATTTTTTACACGTGATATATGCATGTGGCAATTGATTTAATTTTTTACTAAATAGATTTAATATGTAGATAAATAATGAATTAATGAAATACTTTTTTTTAAGATTAATGAAATACTTTTTTGTTTATCATATACTGAAATATTTTTTAAATATTTTTTACGTAAAATGTTTTTATTAAAAGGGCCCTTTTTTATTATTCTGCCTAGGGCCCATAAATTATCAGGATCGGCCCTAGTACTGATTATATAAAATGACATGTAATATGAAATAAAAAAATCTTTAAAAAAATATGTAATATGAAACGAAGATAGTATTATTTTTTTAACACATTGCTCACATGTTGTATTAAACACTTATGAATATTCAGGTTTTATCTATAGAGCTATTCTGCTAACATATATATGTAAACGACATATTCTGATTTTTTTCGTTCAATTTCTACTTCCTATTATATTATCAATATTATCTATAAAGTTCTAGAAACAATACAACACAATCGAACATAATGCTTATCTTATTAGCCAACATCCACATGCACCACATGTGTATTATCAGTGTAGGGATCCTTTAGAGTTGAAAAGCCTCTAGAGTTGGTGGAGTTGTAATCTCAACCATTAATTGCAATATTAATGGATGAGATTTAATTGATAAATTTTAATATTTAATTAGTCATTTATTGATCAATTAAATCTCATCCATTCATTTTGTAATTAATGGTTGAGATGTATATAACTCTACCAACTCTAGAGGATTTCAACTCTAGAGGATCTCTAGCCGTATTATCAATACTGACCACAAATGGAGATTTCAATGATTTTTCTAATTGTAATGCCCACAATATTAATTTTTTTCCACACTTCCCTTTAAACTTAATTTTTTCAAACTCCCTTACAAACTCTCAATTAAATAAACACTTCATTTTTAGCAGCTTTGTAAATATATATGCACTTTGATCTTGTATCTTCATGTACGTTAATGTCATATGTTTTTGCTCAATACATTCTCTATTAAAATGACATCTTGTACAGACATGCATATTTCGGTCATGAAACATTGAATTTTCTAACCATAATACATATTTAATGTTGATAAAAAAAATTTCTATCGGATCATTTCAATCATCCAAACTTCCTTTAACAATTTGGGAAGACAAATTGCATGAAAAACACGCGATTTGTAAGCATATGTTCGACTTCACAAGTACGCAATGACACAATCACATGCTTTTAAGAACTATATATGAATGCCATGTCACAATAAAAACTAAGCCATTTGTGCGTTTCCGGTCATCCTTATCACTAGTCCAATCACTATCATAGTACCCAACTAATTTGAAATCTTCAATTTTTAATAAAGTAAATCGAAATTAGCTGTACCTTTTGTTGAAACACCTTTCCACATGATTTTGATATGACAAAATTATTTAATCCCATGATTAAGACAATTAAATTTAAGTGCTTTGATTTAATTGTACTAATATGTTTGTTCAATGTTGAGTAAGTAAACTGACTAGAACAGGAACTAAGTGTTCATAAAAAGAAAGACAGAACGAAGTCAGCATAAGCAGAGACACACAGCAGAAGCTGAGTTGAGTGTTACTCAGCCTCGTTAAAAGGAAAGTCTTCTGTGAAATAACGCTTGAAGACAAAGCCGATCAAAGAAGCTGAGTAAGATGTTACTCAGTCCCGACAAAGGAAATCTTAAAGGCAAAGACAATGTCCGACAGATCTATGCAACAAATCAGAAGCCTCGGAAATATGATCAAAGACCTTTTCAAGACGCATGGACCGTCTGGCATTTAGCTTGAAGACAAATCTGGGGCTAGAAGACGAAACCTGGCGCAAGAAGATGAAACTGGCAAGCCTGCCTCCTGCGCAAATCAGAAGACAGGATTGGCCCGCGATTCTGGAAGCTGGCCATTCAATGACAAAAGAAGACCGTTACTCCCAACGGATATGTCGGAATTCAAATGATTTGAAGCTTCAGAATTCACTATAAAAGGACAAGTTCATCACTTGGATCCCTACAACACATAGAAGCAAAAATACAGACAGAAAAGCAAATCTTCACAAAAGTGAAAATCCAAAATAGAAGCTGTTTGAAAAGAAAGCAAGTTCTTACACCCAATTTCCAATCATTGTGTCAAAGTCTAGAGTGAATTTGTATTCATCTAAAGTGTTCTTCGTTTTGTGAGAACAATCTTGTATCAATTGTAAAGGTTAGAAGAGTCGTGCTGAGTACTCGGTTATAGTACTCAGTGGTAGAGAAATTCTGGGTACTCGATTATAGTATTCATGTGAGATAGGATTGAGTAGACGAATAGAGGACGGTACTCTTGCATACTCAGTTGCTATTGTAAACGGTTTATGCTCTACCTTTAAAGAGCTCAGTAGTGGATTGAAAAAGCCCGGCGGGATTCTGGGGACTGGACGTAGGCGGTGAGGCCAAACCAGGATAAGACTGCTGAGTAATCTCTAACCCTTTCTCTTGATATATATGTATGTGTTGCTTGCTTAAATTACTCAGTGTATAATTTGTATAAGCCGACGCTGAGTAATCAGAGTGCTGAGTTGGAAGCTGACCTAAAGTGTTATTTCCCAACTCACAATTGAAACAGCTCTAGTCAGTGTCTGATTAAAGCTGTTTGACACTTCACTCAGCCTTGCTGACCTAAAGCTGAGTTAAATTATCAAACATTTAATTAAGTCAGCATTACTAAGCAAAAAAGTTATATTAGTTCCTAACCCCCCCCCCCTGGAACTAATCATATTAAGTTACATGGGACCAACAAGTGGTATCAGAGCTCAGTAGCTCACTATCCAAGATAAAACTATCTTGAGCTGATCCCTATAAATGGCTGAGAACAGCACTCGTTTCCTTCCAGGAAATCAAACAACACAGATACTCCCTAAGGGATTATCTATTAGTCGGCCTCCTCTATTCTTCGGGTCAAATTACACATTTTGGAAGAACAGAATGAAGAACTTCATTCAGGCAACAAACCTGAGTGTATGGATGGCTATAGTCCAAGGCCCGTTTGTTCCTTATGAAATTATTACCGGAGTAAAATCTGTCAAGAGTGAGTCTAAGTGGTCAGAGGATGACCTTAAAAAATTACAAAATAATGCTTCGGCTATCAATATGCTTCACTGTGCGTTAGATGCTTGTTGAGCTATTTCCACAAGTGCATGGTATACGCTTGTAGTAATAAAAGATATCGAACCCACAGGGAACGCTTTTTAACTAAAAACTTATTTAATTCAGTTTTATTCACGTCTTTAGGTTTAACTAAAGAAAATCGTTTAATTAATTGTATTGGTTTGTATTGGTTAGGATTAGATGAGGATTATATGTTGAACTTTAGAGAACAATTCTGTCTTGAGATTTGATTACAAGACAGAAACTTTCGTGTTTAGAATAAAAAGTGTAGAAAACTTATTCGCATTAAGCAAAGAAAGCAACTATAACTTTGGTAAGATTATGAACATGTAATAATACAAGAATTTATGCAATTAAATGGCTTTGAACCGTAGAAATCCCCCTGATGTTGAGTGGATTTCTACCTTAATCAAATTGGTATTTTATATCCGATAAGCCGCGCTAACGATCATATCATCCATAAAAACTAATTCTTTCAAGTGTTCAACAAAGTTTACTTGTAAATATATTTGTATAAAACGTTTTAATGAAACACCAGTTTATTACTTTGAAAATCATTTTGTCAGAACAACATCAAAATAACAACAGAAAGAATATATTGAATAAGATAAATGTATTATTAGTGAATTGTGAATCTTCACAAGTTAACAGAGAGGAAGAAACATGGATAGCATTTAAACGAAAACTTTGAGATCCGGGTTGTCAATCTTTCCCTCAAACTCCGTAGGCTTGTCAGACCTCTTTGCGCTTTAGCCGTTAGTTCTTCTCGCTGAATCTTCAGAATAGAGACCGCTAGGTCCACTACCAGAATGAAAACTTATTTTTGAACAATCTTTAATACTAAACTAATCACTACTGTGTTTATAACTAATCTAAGAACAACTTGTGTACAGCAAGTTTGCTTTTACAGAAATGTAAACTAATCTGACTCATTTCTGAGTCAGAGTTTCTTCAACATAATAACTCTCATAACCCTTAATCCAACATTTAATTCTGAAATGAATTCACTTATTTATAGTTGGTGAATGGTTGTAATTGAAGGGTCGTGTCCGCTGGTAAAGGGTCGCTTTTATCCAAACGAACAGACGCGTTTTTTGGATTTAAACATGTGAAAACTGTGCAGAATTCTTCGATGTCTCATATGAGATTCTGAAAATCTCAGTCGCGACAGGTGGTGAATGGACGAGCTGAAAACTTCAAATTTTCTGGTGACTGGTGTTCGCATGTCGCGACTGAGATTCTAAAAATCTCAGTCGCGACAGGGGCTTTCTTCCCCGTCGTTCGGCTGCTTCTTGTCTCCTTGAGTCGGTCTCCTGATTGATACATATTCTTGGCACGTAATTTAGGTTTTTCCTCCGTTTTAGCTCCGTTTTAGCTCCTATTTGGATTTAACCAAATAATTAAGTACCTTGCATCAAAGAAGTAAATAAAGACGTAAAAGTACTCTAAATGAATATAATTAGCACGATTTCAATGTAAATTTAACGTATTTATATATGACATTTTAGGTATATTTTGGGCTTAACAAACTCCCACACTTAAGCTTTTGCTAGTCCAGAGCAAAATTTCACTGAATTTATTCTTTACTCAATCTCTTTATAAATAGAACATATATCCATATATTCCTTTTTGAATTAGTTAAACCGAAAAGAAAAACTTTTCATGGTAAATTTATACGCAAAGTATCAAACTAGCTAGTGTAAAAGAGATATATTATTCGTCTTGTATCTCAATTTTTATATTGAAGCATTCGGGACGGTGTAAGCACGCATGTTTTTGAATCTTTCGTCTCAAGGCATTTCTAAGCAAAAAAATTCCTTTCCCAAATCTAAACTATTACAAATATAGATTTATTAAGGAATTAGGTTTAATATATTTACTTAGTCACGCCCGTGATAAGGGTGGTCTCGTCCGTGACTTTATATGAATTAATTTGCTTTTGTGTTCGTTTAAGAGGTACCGACCATGCCATGGGTGGACGCAATCGTTACTTAAAACTTTAAACACGTTTAATTTTGCTTTAATTTCTAACGTTCCTTTCATACCTCGACCACGATAAGGGTGGTCGCGATCGTGGCCAAAAGTAAACAGTATTTAATGTTCTTCCCTTTCATACCTCGATTGTGATAAGGTTGGTCTCAATCGTGGCCAAAAGTTAAGAATACGACTACTTGATTTAATTAACATGTAAATAAAATTGGGAAAGAAAAATAGCACATTCATCCTATATTGACTTGAAATTCAACATGTATTATGGCTAAAGTTTCCTTAAAAACTTCAATTAGTTTTTAATGTAAGACGAAAATCATACCGAGCTAAAAAGCTAAAGTTGTTAGTTCGATTTATACCTATAAACCTAATTGAAAATTGAAAATAAGATTTATATTTATCATGAATTCATGATATAAAATAGAGATTTGAAACTAAAGAAATTTTTACTTATATACATTTACTCGAGACGTTTTGATAAAATCGTATCGGAGATTTGTAAAAATATTTGTAAAAATATTTGCCCGTATAGAAATATTATTTCTAACAATAATGATAACCTTAAAATATGTTAAATATTATTTTGAGAATAGAATTGTTTTGAAACATATGAAATATAGACTAAACAAAAATTCACGTTTATGAAAAATTGTCATTATTTTTGAAAAATGTTGTACTTTATATAAAAATGTTGCATTTCTGTTTTGAAAATGTTGCATTCTATACTTAAATAAATAACATTCATTCTTATTCGTTGCATTCATTCGTACTTAAAATTTAAAATGAATATGAAATATCTCCTCCCACACTTAATTTGGACCATGTCCTCATTGGTGCAAAAAGCGATAAAACACGAAAAATAGTACGAAATTAAATCATACGAATGGGAATTAAAAAGATGGTACGAGAACATTCAAACATAATAATAAATATAAGTGTACCAAACATAATTAGAAAGATTGTACCAAACTTAACAAAACATAATAACGAAAATGAGTGAAAGATAGAAAGGATAAAACCTATCAAGGTGAACTCGGTGGGGAAGGCGTAGTCTCAACTCCTTGGCGTCGGAAGAAAGACAGCAACCGGCGACGAGTAGATTTGTGCTCACGTCTCAAAGTATTGATATTGGCATCCACTAGGTTGATCCTCGAACTCATTTCGGTATTGTTGGCAACGACTTCATTTAACCGCAAATGCATTTGACGGTTATGCTCGTTCATTTGTGTCAAAACACGTTGTCATCCAACTTGTTCTTCAACATTTGGTTCTTCATGTGCTTGCTCTTGTGCATTGGCATCAACATTCTCCTCCTCCTCTTCATCATCAAATCCCTCATCATGCTCCTCATCATCATCTAGGGCACCTAATCCTTGTGAACTTGAAGCTTCACCACCCAAAGTAGCAAAAACACGTCTTGTACGGTCCTCGTAGGAGATAAAAGCGGGTGGTCCCAATTTCTTCAATAAATTGGCTCTTTGAAGTGTCATGATATCCAAGGAAGGAAAACCAACATGAGGCATATTTTGATAATCCGCTAATTCACCCCGAGCACCCAAAACAATGCCGGTAATTAAATTACCCATTGGCACTTGCTTACTGCGTGAAGCGGAAGCTCGGACCAAATTAGTAAATATCATTCCAATACTATCAATGGTCAAATTATTAAAAATACAATCTAGCACAAACAAATCACGGACTTGCACCTTTGAACTTTCAACCCGACCAAATAAAGAAAAGGATAAAAATTTGTGAAAGAAAAAGATACAATTATCCTTAATTAATTTACTAGATGTGTTCTTCGGATGAAAAACATCTAGGCCGGTTAAAGATTGCCAAACCGTGTGTGCATCAAACTTCTTTGGTTTAGAATAAAAATCTCTAGTAGGAAAACCAAACCAACGGCCCATTGCCGCATACCCGACTTCAAAACGAACTCCATTATTTCGAAAAGAAATAATACCATGTCAGTATCGAGAAAAGGCATGTCGACGAACTCAACTTGGCTATTAGAAAAACGGCGAAATTTTCGTCCTTCGGCCTCCGTCGCAATATCGAACGGTGCTCCATATTGAACACGTAATCTAGTGATCTCGGAGGCTTTGGTTTTGTTAGAAACGGTCTTTTGTCTAGGCATTTTTGTTTGTGAAATTTGGTGAAAGAGATGAAGAAATTTGAAAAAAAATGAAAGGGAGAGTAAAAGATAATGGTGGTGATTTAGGGAAGAAGAAGATGAATAGGGTAAAGATTTATGGGGAAGGTGAGTGAATCTTTGTGTTGGGAAGAGTAAAAGGTGATTGATTAGTGTAAATAGAGGTGATATAAATAGGTGTAAGTAGTAGGTATTGATTAGGATATTTGAATAGGTAAGTAATTAGAGTAGAAATAGGAAAGAGTGCAAAAATCCGTCCAAATCCCGCCATACCAGTCGCGACAGCAAGCTTGCAGGGGGCTGAAATTCGCTGAAAATTTACTCCTTTTGCTATCTCAATCGAGATTTCAGAATCTCAACTGAGATTCTGGATTTTCTGGGTAAAAATTGGACTGTTTTGACAAAATCAATATGATCAATTCAACTCCTCTTGTATTTAAGTGACATTAATGCTAAGTTTTAATTCCTGAAACTACAAAAACAAAATTGAAACATTAAATAGAAGGACAACCAAAGGTTGTTCCTTAATTAAAAGAAATAACTGAAAGAATTAATGCACTTAATTAATCATAATGACATATGTATATGAATTACTTATTAAACATATATACACAAGAAATAAATCTATATACATGATCATCAATCATATGTACAGAATTTACAATCAAACATTATAAATTTAAACAGTATCCCTATGAATTGGAATACGTCGTGCATTGGCCCTGTTAATCGTCGCTTGTATGAAGATTTGTCTTTCTTCAGGAGAAAGAAATTGTGGACCAGAACGAAAAACTCTTTTTACAAGTCCCTCATTTTCCAAAAACTCGTAATTCAAGTATGGGAAAAGTCTCTTTATTAGTCCAAGGAATAGAAACTGATCCTTTGGTTCCTAGGATTATTCCACATATAATATTCCCAAACCCTATTGTCTGATTCTTCGAACGGGAAGCGGCAACTAATCCCTCCATCAAAATTTTTGAGGAATTAACTGTGTTACCTTGGAAAATATCACCTAGCACATATAAATCGGTATCCTGGACAACACTGCTTCTGACTCGACCAAATAGACTATGACAGAGAAATTTGTGCAAAAACAGCATGGAGTTAGAATTTATTGATTTGTTGTAGGCAAGACTTGGATTGAATCTCCAAAATCCCGTCAACATTCTCTAGATATCTGTAGAAGTCATATCTCTGCCAGGATGATGCGGAGTGGTGTCCCGTGGTGGAAAACCAAACCAATTATGAAGTTCAGGATATCCAAAAGTGAACATCTTCCCTTCACAACGAAAACTGAGATGAACACGCCTCTTATTGACGAACCGAACGGTAGACAGAAACTCTAGAACCCAATTCCCAATTATAAGAAACTTCCTGGAAGCAAACTTGGTCCATCCCAAATTTGACAGATAGCGATTCATGTCATCGCTTATCCCGAGTTCTTCGTTCAGGAACTCGTCCAGATACAGCATGCCACAGAATTGTGCATATCTAAACTGCAAATATCGTTTCCCTTCATCATGATTGTAGATGGGAAACCATGCTCCATAGCGTGAAGAAATGTCAACACGCTTGCTATGAGCAGAAGTACTTTTCTTAGATTTCTTCAGATATGTAGTCATTTTTTTTAGAATTAAAGTGTGTCTGTAACCTTAGAAATGAAGAAAGAAATTTAGAATTCTAAAAGAGATGAAGTGAAAATAAAGGAATGCTGAATCGACTGGAATTTATAGGTTACTTAAGTGAAAAATTGTGTCTGTTGAAAATTAAAAGATGTCAAACAGACACCTTTTGGATTTAACTGACTGAATTTTTGAAATGAGATGCCTGTAATCTCTTACAGTTATATCAAAATGTTTAAAATACTGAAAATCTCAACTGAGATTTCCGGAATCTCTACTGAGAATCCCCAAATTCTGAAACATAGGGAATCTCAACTGAGATTTCTAGAATCTTCAAAGAGATTTCTAAATATATATTTTTTCAAAAACACTTAATACTTTATGAAATATTTCAAAACATGACTAGATTAGAATTTAATTTTACAAAAACTTATTTGTACACAAAACTAAAAATAAAAATAAATTAAACTAAAAATGAAAATAAAAATAGATTAATTTAAAAAGAAATAAAAATAAAAACTATGAACAAAAGATAAGAAAAACTAAAAATTAAAAATATGAAAACTAAATAAATTAATTTTCATAGAATTCGTCCACGAATTCAATTGCTTGAATTGGAGCTCATTCGTAATAAATTTTGCATCGATTACCGTTAACCTTAAATCGATCGCCTTTGGAATTTTCTAATTCTAAAGCTCCATAATCAAACATTTTATTAACCACATATGGTCCATTCCATCTAGACCTGAGCTTAACTGGGAATAATTTCAAGCAGGAATAAAAGAAAGTAGAACTGTATCCCAAACTTTGAAATTATTATTATATTTTTTTCTTTCTTTTTTTTTCCTTTTTTTTAGCATTTTTTTAAGCACTTTATTTTTTAGCGTTTTCTCAATTTAAGGATCTAATGATTTCGGTTGAATGTCCGAACTTCTGGTTCTGGCCACGAACAAAAACTACGCACATTAACTGAAACTTTCAAAACTATTGTAAAAATCAACAATTCCTTCCTGGGGGATAAGATAATTTCAAGGACGGTATTCCTCACTCCACGTTCTGATGTATCTGTCTGAGAAAAATTTCCATGGTGATTTCTTAGAGAGATAAATGTAGGTGTTTAAGGAAATGGTATGATCAAAGAAGAAATTATTTGGATGTAATGTAGGATTTGAATAATTTTTTACAAAGAGATGTGATATTTTGGTGAAGGGTTAGTGTATAGAAAAGAGGTAAATGTGTTTGGGAAGAGGTAAATTTTCTGGAAAAATCATATGTCACGTCTGACATCCTGTTTCATAAAATTTTCTTTCCCTTTGCGAGCCGAATTTCTTTTCTGTAGACTCCTTCTGTGAATTTTATTGATAATCAAATCTCCAGTTTATAACAATGAGAATTTAGGGGGGGCTTTTGATAACAACCCAAATTATTCTTGAATAAGGAATAAGGGAAAATTAATATAAATAATAGCAAACCATTATTCCTTCTAAAAAAGATATTTATGCATGATTAATGTGGAACTAATGATAATTAATGCAGGATTAATGCAGGGGCGAATATGCAAATAATGAGGAAAAGGAAGGAGTCTCTAGCATTATGCCACACCACGTGGATCATGGCGAGATACGCCATAACGAGATACGCCCGATGAGAGCGAGTAGTGGAGACCCGCCATAGCTCTCAAGGAGAGCGTACATACGCCTTGACAAATCTAAGAATACCAAAAGGCGCCTTTATTACCATCCATGAATGGGAATAAATACAATTAAATGGTAATTAATAGCCATCAAGTTATCACCCTTGTAATTCCTCTCCATCTCATCCATATCCTTCAAACCTCCATTGAAGCTCCTTCAAAGCTTTTCTCGAGGAATTATCAAGGTTCGTCCTTAAGATTAGGTCGTCGGCTGCAGAGTAAACAGGTTCCCTGAAAGGGATTTTCGCATCTCCTTTTATCTTTCCTTGTTTGTACTCTTTGATACAGTTGCGGAACCTAGCTTATTGTATCTTGTGACATTGTTCTTCGCCTTTAATAATAATTTAGCTCTTATTTTGTTCTATGATTATTTGTCTAATCTCTGTCTTACGCTTTATTCAATTGGTTTAACTCATTCAAAAGCCCCAAAATCTAGTAGACACATATTGCGAGCTGAATCTGACCTAGTCAGAGCCTAGGAGATTGACAACCTCTTAGTTGATTAAGCGCCAATTTACTGAGCCTTAGACCTAGTTTCGGCCTTAGGGAATCACGCGCTAGGAACCTCAGGAGGGTAAGTAGGGTTAATCGCCTTGAATACAAGTGACTCAGATTCGGTTTTTACTCAATAGACCTAACAATCTATCTTCATTATTATCGTTCATACCATGTTCCTTCGGGTAATTGCATCTAGTGAAAGATCAATTAGGAGTAGTTTAACTTAATTAGGGGTAGAGTAGCTTAATTAGGCATAGAATAACTTAGTTATAATCAGATAACTTAGTTAGGATTAGTATAATTCAACCTAGGAGTAGATTAACTTAATCAAACAAACTTAAAACCCCCTAAGCCTAGATAACTCCTGAAACCAAGTAGCTCGATACTTGCAGAAATAAATCCTATGGACGATAACCTGGACTTAACCAGAAATTTATTACTTGATAACGATGGGGTACACTTATCCCTTAGTGAGTCTTCTCCGAGTCTTCTGCAATATCGAACCAAAGGTCGATTTGTTAGTTTAGGCATTCATTGTGAATACCTTTGTTTATATCATTTATACTTGCCTATAACTTATACTTGTATACACAAATACTTGTTGATATACTATTACTTAAATTCTGTAACATTACTTGTACTTATCAAATCGTTCTTCCAGCAATTATGGACAACAGAGCTTCGAATCCGTCCATGAACGATCTTAACACAAAAATGGATTTCCTTGTGGCTTCATACAGCCGTAATAACCAACCAAGGATACCATTTTACGAGAGATGTGGCCAGAATCACCCCGGTAAGGTATGCCACGTCAACTATTACGTACCTAGAGGTGAGAATGTAAGTTACTTAGGTAATCATCAAAGGTATAATTCTGAACCCCCAACTTACAACTATTACGATCAGGAGCATACACGATATCCACCGGCGCCCTACATGGCACCCGTGGATACCCTTCCATGTCCCCATTCTAACTTTGATTTTTATGGCAGGCAAACGGAACGTTCAGAAGGAATAATGATCCTATTACGAGAGATATCCGTCCGAATGGCAGCCAACGAGGAGGCATGCAGGACCCTGAGAAACTAGCTTGCCGCAATCAGACAAGAAGAAAGGGAATGCCAAGAGGCGTTCCTCTTACAAGAGGGGGCAATTCAAGCCATCGCCCTAAGGAGTGGCAAGGAAGTGGACACACTCGTGACACCTCCATCGCAAACACATCCGTCACCTCAGGTAAGTAGGGAACCGGAAGTGGTAAGCAACCCCGGTCCCGCATCTGAAACTCCAGCTCCTGAAATAGCTGTAGAAAAAGTAGTTAGGCCTTATGCACCAAAACTGCCATTTCCTCAGAAACAGAAAAAGGCCAACTTAGATAAGAAATTCGCTCGGTTTTCGGAAATCCTTAGTAGATTAGAAATCAATATTCCATTAATGGAAGCACTAGAGGAAATGCCAAACTATGCAAAATTTCTTAAAGACATGTTGTCAAAGAAGAAAAAGTTTGGGGAAAACGAGATAGTGGCCTTAACAGAGCAATGCTCGGCCATAATCACCCATAAATTGCCCCCCAAACTTAAAGATCAAGGGAGCTTTACCATCCCGTGTAGGATAGGCAACATGCACATAGATAGGGCATTATGCGATTTAGGAGCAAGTATTAATCTTATGCCTTTATCAATTTTCAGGAAATTAGGACTCGGAGAGCCTAAACCAACAAACATGACACTGCAGCTAGAGGATAGGTCGATCGCACGGCCTAGAGGCATAGTTGAAGATGTATTGGTGAAGGTAGACAAACTGATCTTCCCGGTCGATTTTGTGGTCCTCGACATGGAAGAAGATGACTCCGTCCCCATTCTTCTTGGGAGACCGTTCCTTGCAACCGGTAGGACACTGATAGACGTCCATGGAGGTAAATTGGTCCTAAGGGGTAACATTTAACGTTTATGAGTCTATGAAATTTCCTCAAGAACGCTCCAAAAGTTGTAACTTTGTAGATGCGCTAATAGATGAATGTATTGAGGAAGTTGACCTTAACATGAGAAATACCTCTTTAGAACTCGATCTAGGTGGTGAGGGACGTGAAAACTCGAATGAACCATTTGAAGATCTCCCACCTGAAAAATGTTATTGGGTCAAGGGTAGAAAAGAGGATCTTGATCGCGAGATCAAACCTAAACCCAAAACCTCGTTAGAGGAACCTCTAGAATTGGAGCTTAAGCCCTTGCCCAACAATCTGAAATATGTTTTTCTTCAACCTCCCACAGATTTACCCGTTATTATTTCTTCTTTGTTGACAGTTGAACAGGAAGAAAAATTGGTGGAGGTGCTGATGCAACATAAAGGGGCCTTTGGATGGTCAATCCACGACATCAAAGGCATCGACCCCAAAATCTGCACGCATATAACTGGTCGAACTGTCTGACTAGCCGACTACTCTCACGAACCCCCGACCTCTTAATGATGACGTCTGCGCGAGCGGTACCCATTAGTATGTATGCATGATTTTATATGCATGATTCGTGGTGTGTGCGTTTATTATTTACGGATATATAAGATAAGAAGAACAAACGTTAGTCTAATTACACGTATCCCAACATCTCTCTTCCACCCTTATTCCTCCACACACTCGATGGTGTTGGGGTTTAGTGTCCTATAGACAATTGTTCTAGGATACAAACTTAATGTAAATGAATTGTTCTTTATATCATTTGTTTAATGAGATATATGTTTTATAACTATATAGAGGCAATCCCTTTTAAGCACTAAATAAAGTCTAATAAAAGGAAATCTGTAAGTTTATTTAAAGTGATTATAAAGTGTTCATACAAGCATGAAGTGAGACAAAACTTTATAGTAAACTGCTAAACTTAAAACCACCCCAAGTCAAGTGATATGTTTGGGATTGACATATCACTGTTGAGACTTGTATGTAACAATGTCTTCTGTCCGACAGAAATCTGATCTCACAAGCTTCATATATACAGATATCTGGACAGTTACATAGATCTGATGAAACGTTGTTCATTAGGATTGGGGATCCAATTTGAGATAACAGGATGGGTAGATTCATCCTTGTCACCTGTTCATCTCATTGGTATTAATAGGTATAACTAATCCTCAGACTCAAAGGAATACTAATTGGTATTCTGGATTACAAAATGTGATGCTTTGACTCTGGTGTAACACGATCCTTAACAGAGATGACTCTGGGGTGTGAACAGTAGACGTTGGGTATCACATGAAGTAATTACGGAGTCGTTATATATTGGATTGAGCATTTATCACTCCCGATAAATGGGAGATACATCCATGGATCGCTTGTGGAAGACTCGACTCTAAATCCTTGCAAGGTGATATCTTAAGAGTAAGAAATACAGATTTCACTTAACCTATCTTTTGAGTTGACTCGGCTTGTACAAGTAAAACGAACGTCTCGCTATATGTGACTTGACATCACCCATAGTCATAAGATTCAGTTCAAGGATGTAGTTGATAAAGGATCGAATTATACTGTAACTAATACGGAAAGGTTAACGACAGAATCAACATGTCTTTTTATAGCTCTGGGGGAATGATTACGGACTTGCTAATCACATACTCTGTACATCATTCCGTTATGCAAAGATTAAATATAATTCTTTGAAAATTAATTTAATAACGTTGCATACGGCTAGAAGCAATAAGAACCTAATGGATCACACATAAGACTTGGAACCTAAAAGAGAGATAGATGTTAATTAATTGATAGAAACCCAATTGAGCCCAATAAGGCCCATGGACATAAGGGGGTCGAAATTCATGTGGTGATATACATGAATAATTAATTTGATTTTGTTAATCCTAATTAGATTAGGAATATGAATTAAATTAATTAAGAGATAATTAAGTTAGGAGTTTTAATTAGATTAATATACTCCTATTATTATCTAATAAGGTTATTATTATTATCCTTAATATATTAGATATATAGTGAGATAATAATTAGGAATTCTATTCCGAATGGAATTCCTATTCAGTAACCTAATTCTATCTAACTAGGGATTAGATACAAGAGATTATAAATACCCCTTCCCTTGAGATTTTCGAAATCCAAGCAAGCCATACCCTACTTGTGATTTTCAAAATTCACCTAGTCCAAGAGAGAGAAAATTCGACACCCCTAGTTCGAGGACGAGATTTCTCTACGGCTTCGTTTGATCAATTGATTTTCATCTATTTCTTTTATCCTTGATCTTGTGTTGATTAATTAGAGGCAATCTACTTTGGTTGCTATTCAACGGTTGATTCTAAATTAATCTTCCCGTGTTTTATTTCGTGTTTGGGAACTCGAAGAAGAAAAACAAACAAAAGGGAGAAATTCGTTTTACTACTCCTACATCAGGCCAGTTCACGATTTCGCGGATTCTCGGAGATTGAACCGTCGGATCGTCGTGATATTTGGACAGGAGCTGCTAGACATATTCTTCCACGTTTCCACCGAAGCGATTGTTGTTCGGAGGTTTGGAAGGTCTGTTTCGGATAGGGGCAGATTGGTAGACAGTTTCTATCTCTTTTGAAGTTGTGGGCACTTCGTTTGCAACGGTAGATAGAACTTCTAAAAGGTATTTCTTCTTATCCTTCTTTATATGAAATAACGGTTAACGGATCTTGTGGTTAAATGAAAATAGGTTAAAATTTTTATATTTCCGCTGTTATACCTTAGCCTAATTTCCAACAGTGGTATCAGAGCCATCGTTAAATCCGTTATTTCATATATGAAAATTTAGAAGTTTTCAATAGGATTGAATAAATATTTATAGTTAGGATTAATTAACAAATTGTTTTGATTAATTAATTCTAAAGATAAATAAGTTTTAATTAATTGTTAATTAAAACAGATTATGCGTATGTTCCTAATTATTTTGGTTGATAATCATTATAACGAAATCTATTAGTTTTATAGTTAGATTGATAAAATCAGTTTTATTAATTCTAAAAATAAAACGGAAATCTATAGTAGTTTTTCCTATTTTCTGAAAATCGTTTTAAAACCGTTTTAGAACTGATATATATATTTAAAATCGTTTTTATATTTAAATATATATGTTTCAGAAATTGATAGTTTTCTGTTTTGATTATCGAATGAAAATTTGTTTAAAAGTTTGTTTTACCAATTTGTAAATCAAAATGTTAAATGAATTAAAATCAAAATAATTGGGACCGGCATAATTAAAGTTTTGTATAGTTATATTAATCTAAAGATTAATATAAAAGATACGAAACTATTAGAAGTAAAATTGGATGAAAGTTAATTTGATATGTTAATGTGATTAACATAACTATTACATAAGATAGTTATGTAATCAACCAATTAAATTTATTTAATTGAGTCTATGCATGTTTGGAGTTATGGACATATTTGGACCCTCTTTAGTCTTTTGGTATTTTTGAAATAGGGCCTGCGAGTCCTGCCTTTCTACTATCTATTGTAATTTCTCCTCTCATCTAATTCCCTTCAATTCAATTGAAGTTTTCTTTAGTAGTATAGAAATTAATATGTAATTTCAAGGCGCCATGGAGAAGACGGAGGACCTAAAGAGAAATATGTAATAGTTAGTATTTCCTTAGGTTTTGCCCTTTTATTCCGTCTCTGGCTCGACGGAATAATTTAGATGATATGTCCATAACGCCAATGTATGTGAATGTATGTGTCTGATGTATGCTAAAGCAAATCAAGACCAAGTTAGATTATGAGACCTAAATAAAATCCCTCATTAAAAAGTTAAGTAAATAAACAAGTTATTAAAATCGGCTGCCCCTCCCTAATATTATAATTCAGCCGGCAGTGCTGAGGGCCTTTGAGTTGTTGAGTAAACTCAAGCTCGGGGTCCTTTCGGTAACACCTGAATTATCGAAAATCATTTTTCATGAATATGGGGTAATACTTAAATTAGATTATGATAATTGGATGAGTAAACTCATGTTGTCATAAACTAATGGGCAAGACGGTTGGGATTAATATGAATAGCATATTAGTTACTAATGTGGTTAGTAACCCAATAACCTAGGAATCACATTAAAGATGTGATTGATTACATGAATCTACCTAATGAATGAGACTAGCTTGTTGAGTAAACTCAAGGCGAAATCTCAGGAGTTAGGATCCTAGCTCACTAAAGGATTTGTGAAATTCTTCGAATTAATATGGAGGGCTATTAATTTGGCAAAATAGTGGGAGCAATCTAAAATAAACTAAAAGGCCTATAATTTTAGATTGATATACTTTAAGCAAATGAATGACATACGTTTACTCTTTATCACTCTCAGGTTTAATTAAACCCACTCTTATAATCATGACTAAAACCAATCTGCAAAACATTCTTACCGATAACAAATTGAATGGTTCAAACTTCACCGATTGGTTTCGTAACCTCAAAATTGTTTTGAAGTTCGATAAAATAGGGTATGTACTTGATACATCGATACCCCCTCTTCCTGCTGATGATGCTCCCATTGAGGAAATTGATGCTTACCAGAAGCATAAGGCTGATGATGATCATGCCGGATGCATCATACTTGCATCGATGACACCGGAATTACAAAGGCAACATGAGGAAATGGATGTCTATTCCATCATCATGCACCTAAAGGAATTGTTTGGGAAACAAACCAGGTGCGAACGCTACGAGATATCCAAGTTGCTATATCGTAGTAGGATGCAAGAGGGCACATCTGTCATGACACATTGTGTCAAGATGATTGGCTACATTACCAAACTTTCTAGTATTGGATTTGCGATGGATAACGAATTAAGTATAGACTTAATTCTTCAATCCCTCCCAGAAAGTTATTCACAGTTCATTATGAACTATCAGATGAATGACTTGCAAACCTCTCTTGAAGAGCTTGCAAATATGCTCAAGTCAGTTGAGCCCAATATGAAGAAAGACAAAGCCATACTGGCTCTTGTCATTGAGGGATCAAAGAAAAGGAAAGGGAGCTATCCCAATCCTAATTATCCCAAGAAAGGTAAGAAAGCCATGCCCTACAAAGCTAAGGGAAAGGAAGTGAAGAAGCCCAAAGGAGAGTGCCACTTCTGTGGTAAAGACGGGCATTGGAAGAGGAACTGCAAGGAGTACCTAGCCTCCCTCAAGAAGGGAAATGAAGGTGCTTCAACATCTGGTATGTTTTATATTGAAATAAATACAGTTTCACTGTCTGAATCTTGGGTATTAGATACCGGACGTGGATCTCATATTTGTACAAATATGCAGGAGCTAAATCAGACTAGGGAACTAAAGAAAGAAAGCATAAGCTTGCGAGTAGGAAATGGAACAAGAGTTGTCGCCCTCGCAATTGGAGATTATGTTTTAAATTTGCCCTCTGGGCTTGTAATAGAATTAAGGAATTGTTTATACGTTCCTCAAATGTCTCGCAACATTATTTCTATTAGCCGTCCTATTGACTACGGTTTTCATATTTCAATAAAAGACAAGAGTTGCAATTTTTATAAAGATTCGATCTTTTATTTTTCAGGAATTTCACAAAATGGGATTTATGTGTTAGATAACAAAATTCCTACTTTTGCAATTGATACCAAAAGACATAAGCTAGATAATTCAACTTACTTGTGGCATTATCGTTTAGGCCATATAAACAAGAGACGCATGCTAAAGCTACATTCAGATGGGCTTATAGATCCAATCGATCCCGAATCATTGGAAACATGCGAATCATGTTTAAAAGGTAAAATGACAAAGACACCCTTTAGCAATAAAGGTGAGCGTGTATCAGACACTCTAGGACTCATTCATTCAGATGTATGTGGTCCTATGTCAGTCCAAGCAAGAGGAGGATTCAGATTCTTCATAAGCTTCATAGATGACCATACCCGATATGGTTACATCTACTTGATGAAGCACAAGTCAGAAGCTTTTGAGAAATTCAAATGCTTCAAGAATGAAGTAGAAAATCAATTAGGAAAGAAAATAAAGACGCTTCGATCTGATCGAGGTGGCGAATATCTTTCAGATGATTTTCTGAATTATCTAACTGAATGTGCGATATGCTCACAATGGACACCTCCCTATACACCACAACACAATGGTGTGTCCGAGAGGAGAAACTGTACCCTATTAGATATGGTACGATCCATGATGAGCATGGCCTTGCTTCCAAAGACGTTCTGGGGCTATGCCTTAGAAACTGCCCTCTTCACCCTAAATCGAGTACCAACTAAATCCGCTAATTCCACACCATATGAATTGTTCGTTGGTAGGAAACCCGTGTTTTCATTTATGAGAGTATAGGGTTGTTCAGCCTTTGTCAAACGCATTGCGTCCGACAAACTAGATTCGAAATCTGATAAATGTTTCTTCATTGGATACCCTAAGGAAACTATGGGATATTACTTCTATCATCCAGATGATAAGAAAGTAATCGTATCCAAGCACGCAACCTTCTTAGAGAAAGAGTTTCTCAAAGAAACACAAAAGGGAAGTATGATTGAACTTGACGAAGTTCAAGAAGAAGAAACACCGACTGAAACAACAGAGGCGGTTGAGGTACCCGAAGGAGTCCCATTAGATGAGACTCTAGTGCCACCTATTCGTAGATCACAAAGAGTTCGTGAACTCCCAGTTAGATATGGTTTTCTAGTGGGAGATGATAATAAGGTTCCCGTGTTAGACGACGAACCCGAAAACTATGAAGAGGCTCTTACTAGTCCAGATTCTAAAGCATGGCTTGAGGCCATGGATTCTGAAATGGATTCCATGTATACTAACCAAGTGTGGACTTTGGTTGATCCACCCGAAAGGATAATACCCATTGGGTGCAGGTGGATCTTCAAAAAGAAGACAGACATGGATGGAAAGGTTAGCACCTACAAAGCTAGTTTAGTAGCGAAAGGATATTGTCAGAAGCAAGGAATTGATTATGACGAAACTTTCTCTCCTGTGACTATATCCAAATCAATCAGAATCATGCTTGCAATTGCCGCTCACTACGATTATGAGATTTGGCAAATGGATGTGAAAACAGCTTTCCTAAACGGAAATTTGCTTGAGGATGTATATATGATGCAGCCTGAAGGTTTCATATCGAAGGATGCAAATAAAGTTTGCAAACTTCAGAGATCCATTTATGGACTCAAGCAAGCATCTAGAAGCTGGAATAAGCGTTTTGACGAAACCATGAAACAATTTGGTTTTGAACAAAATTTCGAAGAAGCTTGCATTTACAAGAAAGCAAGTGGGAGCTCTATAGCATTTCTCATACTATATGTGGACGATATATTATTAATGGGAAATGACGTTGCTCTCTTACAGTCAGTGAAAGTATGGTTATCTGGTAACTTCTCAATGAAAGACCTTGGTGAAGCAGCTTATATACTTGGTATAAAGATCTATAGAGATAGATCGAGAAGACTGCTTGGTCTTTCACAGGCTACATACATTGAAAATGTGCTAAATCGGTTTAGCATGCTTGAATCGAAACGAGGTAACTTACCCATGTTACATGGAGTAAAGTTAAACAATCATCAATGTCCTAAAACCGATGATGATAAACGACGCATGGCTGTAGTCCCGTACGCCAGCGCAATCGGTTCGATTATGTATGCTATGCTATGCACTAGACCTGGCGTAGCATTCGCGTTATCTGTAACGAGTCGTTACCAAGGGAATCCGGGAGACGAGCATTGGATTGCCATCAAGAACATTCTTAAGTACTTGAGAAGAACTAAAGATATGTTCCTAGTGTACGGAGAAGATGATCTGAAAATAGAAGGATTTTCAGACGCAAGTCATCTCACAGATGAGAATGATTATAAATCCCAATCAGGATACCTGTTTATCTTGAATGGGGGCGCGGTCAGTTGGAAGAGTTCCAAGTAGGGAAGCGTAGCTTTCTCTACGACCGAGTCAGAGTATATCGCAGCTGCGGAAGCAGCAAAGGAAGCGGTTTGGATTAGAAAGTTCATTACAGAACTAGGTGTGGTGCCTGACATTGTCAATCCCATTACACTGTACTGTGATAACAATGGAGCCATTGCACAAGCAAAGGAACCACGGTCTCATAATGCATCCAAACATTACCTTAAGCGATACCACATCATTAGAGAGATTGTGGCTAGAGGAGATGTGAGAATAGAAAGAGTACCTACAGAGGACAACGTTGCAGATCCGTTGACAAATCCTTTAACCCAGAGAATACATGATCGTCATTTAACTTCTACTGGGATAAGTTTTAGAAACAATTGGCTTTAGTCCAAGTGGGAGTATAATGGGGTTTAGTGTCCTATAGACAATTGTTCTAGGATACAAACTTAATGTAAATGAATTGTTCTTTATATCATTTGTTTAATGAGATATATGTTTTATAAATATATAAAGGCAATCCCTTTTAAGCACTAAATAAAGTCTAATAAAAGGAAATTCGTAAGTTTATTTAAAGTGATTATAAAGTGTTCATACAAGCATGAAGTGAGGCAAAACTTTATAGTAAACTGATAAACTTAAAACCACCCCAAGTCAAGTGATATGTTTGGGATTGACATATCACTGTTGAGACTTGTATGTAACAATGTCTTCTATCCGACAGAAAGCTGATCTCACAAGCTTCATATATACAGATATCTGGATAGTTACATAAATCTGATGAAACGTTGTTCATTAGGATTGGGGATCCGATTTGAGATAACAGGATGGGTAGATTCATCCTTGTCACTTGTTCATCTCATTGGTATTAATAGGTATAACTAATCCTCGGACTCAAAGGAATATGATGCTTTGACTCTGGTGTAACACGATCCTTAACAGAGATGACTCTGGGGTGTGAACAGTATACGTTGGGTATCACAGGAAGTAATTGCGGAGTCGTTATATATTGGATTGAGCATTTATCACTCCCGATAAATGGGAGATACATTCATGGATCGCTTGTGGAAGACTCGACTCTAAATCCTTGCAAGGTGATAGCTTAAGAGTAAGAAATACAGATTTCACTTAACCTATCTTTTTGAGTTGACTCGGCCTGTACAAGTAAAACTAACGTCTCGCTATATGTGACTTGACATCACCCATAGTCATAAGATTCAGTTCAAGGATGTAGTTGATAAAGGATCGAATTATACTGTAACTAATACGGAAAGGTTAACGACAGAATCAACTTGTCTTCTTATAGCTCTGGGGGAATGATTACGGACTTGCTAATCACATACTCTGTACATCATTCCGTTATGCAAAGATTAAATATAATTCTTTGAAAATTAATTTAATAACATTGCATACGGCTAGAAGCAATAAGAACCTAATGGATCACACATAAGACTTGGAACCTAAAAGAGAGATAGATGTTAATTAATTGATAGAAACCCAATTGAGCCCAATAAGGCCCATGGACATAAGGGGGTCGAAATTCATGTGGTGATATACATGAATAATTAATTTGATTTTGTTAATCCTAATTAGATTAGGAATATGAATTAAATTAATTAAGAGATAATTAAGTTAGGAGTTTTAATTAGATTAATATACTCCTATTATTATCTAATAAGGTTATTATTATTATCCTTAATATATTAGATATATAGTGAGATAATAATTAGGAATTCTATTCCGAATGGAATTCCTATTCAGTAACCTAATTCTATCTAACTAGGGATTAGATACAAGAGATTATAAATACCCCTTCCCTTGAGATTTTCGAAATCCAAGCAAGCCATACCCTACTTGTGATTTTCGAAATTCACCTAGTCCAAGAGAGAGAAAATTCGACACCCCTAGTTCGAGGACGAGATTTCTCTATGGCTTCATTTGATCAATTGATTTTCATGTATTTCTTTTATCCTTGATCTTGTGTTGATTAATTAGAGGCAATCTACTTTGGTTGCTATTCAACGGTTGATTCTAAATTAATCTTCCCGTGTTTTATTTCGTGTTTGGGAACTCGAAGAAGAAAAACAAACAAAAGGGAGAAATTCGTTTTACTACTCATACATCAGGTCAGTTCACGATTTCGCGGATTCTCGGAGATTGAACCGTCGGATCGTCGTGATATTTGGACAGGAGCTTCTAGACATATTCTTCCACGTTTCCACCGAAGGGATTGTCGTTCGGAGTCTGGAAGGTCTGTTTCGGATAGGGGCAGATTGGTAGACAGTTTCTATCTCTTTTGAAGTTGTGGGCACTTAAGCCGATTTAATGCCCTAGTAGTCTCTCTCTAGTGGTCTCTCCCTATCTTTGTTGCAGTTAGCAATATAACTCCATACAAAGATTCACCTACCTTTGTGGCTCCTAATCCCCCTTCCGTCCTCTCTTTATCCCTCCATCTTTCACTTCTAATCAGCAAACTCTGTTTCTACCACATATAGCCAAACCACTACCCAAGGTACCCTGCGATGGAATCCCAAATTGATACAATGCTTGCAAAGATTAAGCTCACTGACTCTGAAGAAACTGTTGTAGACCTGAAATCAGCCACAGAATCAACTTTTAAGGAGGAGGGGAAACCATGCTTGATCGGCAGGGTAATAACCCATAAACCCTTGAACCTGAAGGGAATGGCACAAGCATTCTTAGTTGCATGGAAGATCAAAGGATTTGAACTTAAAGAGATAGGCAATGGTCTCTTTTTATGTGAATTTTCTTCCACCAGGGACAAAGAAAAAATTCTCAAGGAAGGGCCATGGCACTTTGCACGACAATTGGTGGTGCTCAAAGATGCTAGTGGAGAGGAACAGCTGGAGGATGTCCGAATGGACATGTGTGCATTCTGGGTAAGAATCTGTAATTTACCACTTAACCGAAGGGACCCAGCCTCCATTGAAGCAGTCGCAAGCAGGATAGGCGTTGTGTGTGAGCTTGATAAAGATGGAATAAATTCATGGAACAGCTTTGTGCGAGCAAGAGTTAATATCAACATCCTGAAACCACTACCCAGGGGTCTAAAAATTCGAAATGGGAAAGGGGAGCTCAACTGGGTGTCGTTCAAATATGAACGGATGCCAAACTTTTGTTATTGGTGTGGATTAATCAGACACGCACATGATGATTGTGGAGACTTCCCTGAGGACTTCACTGGCGATGATTGGCCATATGATAAGACATTGAGAGCAACTCCGATGAAACTCCGGGCAGTCAAAGTTGATGTTTTCTCACCCAAGGTGATCTCTGACTACAAACAGACAAAGCCTGGGGCGTGTAGAAAGCAAGAGATGGAGCTGACACCAACTGCAGACCATATACAAGTGAAGAAGACACAGTGGGAACAACAAGTGGACTCAAGTGGTATGGAAGTGGAATTGTCAATGAGTGAAGACAAAAATGCTAATTCCAAATCTCAGGATGAGACAAAGATTGCTGTACCAACCATAATGAACCAACCCAATGATGATGCAAAGTCAGCGCTACAAGACAAGAGCTCAATAAATATAAGGGCCAGAACACATGATGGGAACCAGATAGAAAAAGAGGAGGCAATTAATGTGTCCACAATTCCAAAAAAGGAACCTCATGCAACCACTACCTGCATGCACGTCATTGACATCGGAAGCTCGCCGGCTGCTAATTTTCCCCAGGTAAATAATCAGAATAGTTCACTACAGCTATATGACAGAAGCAAGCTTAAGATTTCTGGCAGTTTGAAAAGAAAAGCAAGAGATTCATCCGATTATCAACTAGATGGAGGGGAGATCCGAATGAACTCGAAGAAACACAGAGAAGAGGAGCAGAAGGATGTAAGCTTGGAATTGGCGGAGACTGCACATCAGTCCCGCCAGGGATTATGAAAACATTAAGCTGGAATGTTCGGGGGCTGGGCAACCACCGAACCATTCGAACCTGATAACAGGTAGGGAAATTCTGATCAACGTCCGTCCCTGTGGGGGCGTCATTGGGTTCGACGGGGGGAAGCTCCGATGCCAAAGTCAGTAAAGTGAATCAAGGAAACAAACTGAATTGACAAAGGTTGTGAGAATGTGTACCTTAATAGCCTAGGGAATCGGGCTATATATAGCTAGGAAGTCGTAACCTTCAGGCAACTAGAAAGCCTCCATTAATGCCCCATTAATGGCGGTTACAAGTTATCTTTAACCTGACGGTTAGCTAATTGATAACTCATTAATGATCTTTATGGCCAAGTCGGCGGCCAGCCGTTACAGTGGCGAATCAGGTGAATGAAGAGATCCGCCTCATAGGTCCGCCAGCGGATCTCCCTGAGCAGAACCGTGGAGATCCGCCTGCCGGCTCTCCTTTGGGGATTAACACGCGGCGTTCTCTAGGTGAATATCCCTTTTAGTCCTTGGGATAATATCTCTATGTTATCAGAAGCCCCCCCCCCCCCAAACGCCCTTAAAGTCCTTTAGGGCTTTTGAGCTTCCGCGCGCCGTCATAAACATCTGCATTAATGAGCACACTGTTCAATGCCAATTGATGAATGACACGTGTAATGGACGCACTGTCCCAGGAAGGAGAAAACATCCTTCTTCCTCTTTCGCTTTCTCTTTCGTTTCCATTTCTTCTTCATTGTCTCCTTTTGAAGCTTTTTCTTGGAATTTTCAGAGTCTCGCACCAAGCTTCCGATTTCACATGTAAGTTCATCCTCTTCGGTTTAACTTTTCTCTGAATATTTAGAAGTTCGTCTTCATCTTCTGGATCAACTTCAGAGCTTTTTAATTCGACCCCTTCTCCCGAAATAGTAGTTGATTTTAATTGGACCACTTCATCATCGGAGAACTCCTCTTCTTTCGAGGACACGATTAATTCTGATTTAGCTGGGTTTAGTAACTCGGCGTGTAATCGTTACCAAACTCGTTCCACTAGGAATCCAGTTCTTTCCACTTCTATCTCCGGTACCGCTCCGGCCGTTAAGGCTAGGTGTTTTCCGGGGATAATGGCCTCTTCTTCTATCCCACCTAGGAAAAAGAACCCTCGAGCGGAGTCTACTCCGTCTTGTATGAGTGTCGCGGATCTAGTGGATCTGGCGAATCGCTTCCCTTGGATCAATAATTATGAGACTCAGTTAGCCGTAGCCCATCAACGACCTTCCTATCCGCCTAGCGGTTTTCTAACAGTATATTGCAGTCACGTAGAGAGGGGGTTCCGGCTTCCCCTCCCAAAGATGATGGCGGACATCCTCTCCTACTTTGATATTACAGCCAGCCAACTGCATCCCAATGGTTGGTTGGATATTGCTTTAGACTGCTACCTCGCCTCAAATTTAGGAGTGGTATATACGGGTCGTGTTTTTAGAGCTTTCCATAAACCCTCGCAACGGAAGTTCGAATCCTACCTCACTTTCGCCAAATTCGGGGCGTATTCGCCCTTTAGTGACAAAATGTCCAATGTCCATTGCTGGGATGAGAAATTCTTCTACGTGAAGATAAAAGAGGGTGAATCACTGGGTTTTCCCTCGTTTTGGAATCCCAAGCCCTTACACATGGCGGGCGATATGCGAATATTGACCGATAGTGATGAAGTGGTGGCGGAGCTCATGAAGAAGATCAAGGCGGATGCATGGACATACGCAGACGCTTTAGCCTTCATGATGAGCGATATTCCGTTGATTCGCCGAGAGGGGGAGCAATTCATTTACTCCAAGATTGCGCAATTTGACCAAGGTAACTTTTATTTCTTCTCGAACTTTGATTACTTCAATGTTTTCCTTGGCAGGGGTTTATCTAAGGCCAATCACGCTATTGCAGAGAAGCGTAGGAAGTTTTTAGAGACTGAAGCACGTAGGAAAGATCAAGTGGCGAATCCTCAGATGGAGACTGGAAAATGCCCTGCAGGAACAGTGGTCGAGCCGCCACTAAAAAGGAGGAAGCCCATGGCCACTGGAGGCCCTAAGCTTATGGCGGATGCCATGAGGTCCGCCAGGCCTGTTGGGGAGATAGAACAGGTAAGTTGCCTTTTATTTTTACCGGTTCATCAAGTTTTAAGTTTTGACCCTTGAATGTTTGTGCAGATGGCGAAGCCTGATATGGGCGGATACTGGTCCGCCAAGTATGGCGCTCAAGGATCTTTTGAGAATGAGTCCATCATAAATGACTTGGATGAAGCTCTTGGTCAGGTGGGCGAAGTGTAAATGAATCAGAACCAAATTTCTGGTTCTATTCATGCGCAAAAGGGGAAAACAGAGCTCCTTATGGTGAGTCCCCTAGAAAGGATCTCTTTTTGTAGAAAAAGTTGTCCCTTTGCTCTTTTGACGAAATTGTTTGTTTTTGACAGATGTATACTCGTATACGTGCTATGGAGGCTGAGCTCCTTCAAGGTGTGGCGGATAAGGCAACCATTGAGAAACTGGAAAAAGAGGTAGCGGATGCCAATGCGCACATTGCTTCCGCTAATGCGAACCTTGCCTCTGCTACAGCCGCCTTAGTCCTTAGAGATGCGGAGATTGAGAAGCTAAAGGAAAAGATTGTGACGGACGCTAAGAACCATGAGGACGCCCTAGGAGAAGCTGAATATATGGCGGGCGAACAAGCCTTCTATTATGGCGAACTGCTCATGGCGTACTTTTCCCTGGCGCATCCCGAGATTGATTTCACAGATCCGCAATTCGCCGTCCCCGAACCAGAAGACGTAGCCAAATATGACAAGATGTCAGACGCTAAGGAATACATCCGCGAATATGTTCGGAGATGGATGAAGGGACCCATGGAAGAAAGCAAACCTTCCACTACTGTCCCTCTAGTGGAGCTTGAGGAAGTGCCCCCCAAGGCGGGTGAAGAATCGATCACCGATAGCGCCCTTCCTTTTGGTCCCACAACTTCCGTGGAAAAGGAGGTAGCTTTGGTTGGCGTATCTGAGGCTGTGGAGAAGGAGGCTTTCCAGGCAAGCGCCGTAAGCGAGGATAGTGCAAAGGAGGATGCTCCCATTGTTAATTAGTTGCTTACTTGTGATTTGTAAAAAATCGTTAAGTACAATTTGTTTTAATCCGTTATGGCAGCTATTTATTTTACTATTACGTTTGCGTAAGTAAATATATAGGCATCTAGGATTTATTTTGGAGTAGGTGGCCAGCCGTACCCCATTGCATAAGGAAGTAAAGCTGCCTAGGGGATCAATTTGCTACCTATCTTTGAGGTTAAGTGATCCGCCCGTAGGACTTGTGAATCCTTTTTTGGGAAGGATATGTAAGAGAGTGTAAAGACCTTGCGTCCAAGGATCATTTTAACTCTATCGGAGATTGGGATCCTCTCAGAGATGGATCCGCCCATAAGATAGGTTCTCTTATGTCCAAGGAGAAAAAGTAGCTATGAGATAGCGATACTTTGTTAATGTGGAGAGCATTGGATGCCCCCCTTCTTTTTAAGACTGGAATATTGATATTGCTGCAATAAACTTTAAAAAGAACACAGATAATAGAACAAATGATGTTTATTAATGGGAGGAATGCTTTATTACAGTAAGCAGGTCTTATAAGTGAGCCTCGTTAAAACCTTTAGTAAGAAAAACCATATGGGAAAAAGCTTGCTAAAGGAAAAAGAGTACTCAAGACCGTGTGTATACTTCATTTTCTGATAAAATATATGCGGAGATTTTGGAGGTTCCATGTGCGCGGCAATGTGTTGCCCTCCATGTCCTGAATTTTAAATGTGGCGGATCCAATCTTATCCACTATCTGATACGGACCCGTCCAGTTGAGCCCTAACTTGCCCTTGCCTTCTCGAGATTGGATTTTGTCGGCCTTTCGGAGCACAAGATCACCCACGTTCAGATCCACAAGCTTGGCATTTTTATCATGGTAAGCGGCGATCCGCTGTTTATACGCCGCCATGCGTACATAGGCTTGGTCTCTTCGATCGCCTACCTGATCCAGACTTTCCCTTAGCCTTTTGCCGTTGTCCTCTTCACAATAAAAGGCCACTCTATCACTTGGGACTTGTATTTCAACCGAGATCACAGCCTCTACACCATGAGAGAGGGCGAATGGTGTTTCTCATGTGGCCGTCCTAGGAGTGGTGCGATAAGCCCATAAAACGCTTGTCAGCTGATCCGCCCACTCCTTATCATGCTCTCCCAATCTCTTCTTTATCCCTTTTACGATCGTCCGATTCGTGACTTCGGTCATCCCGTTGGATTGGGGATAATAAACGGAGGCAAATCTGTTCAGGATGCCCAACCCTTCACAGAAAGTTTTGAATTCGCTACAGTTGAACTATGTTCCATTATCGGTGATGATGGTATGCGGAACACCATATCTTCCCACGATGTTGTCCTTGACGAATTCCACCATTCGTTCTGCAGTGATGGAGGAGATAGCTTCGGCTTCTACCCACTTAGTGAAATGATCCACTACCACTACCACGTACCTCCTCTGTCGGCGAGTTGGAGGAAATGGGCCGACAATGTCTATTCCCCAGAGGGCGAATGGCCGTCCTTCTATGATGGGCCTCTGGAGATGCTTGGCAGTATGTGATTCATTCGCATGAATCTGGCAACTATGACAAGATTCTACCAATTTTTGGGCATCCAATTCGGCCGTGGGCCAGTAGAAACCTGCTAGCCTGGATTTCTTCAAGATGGTGGCGGATGCTTCATGAGCCCCACATGATCCCTCATGTAGCTCCTTAAGGATTTGTTGTCCCTCTTCCGGCAGAATGCACTTCAACCAAGGATGGCTAAAAGATTTTCTGCAAAGGTCGTCGTTGATTATGGAGAAATAAGCTGCTCTCCTAACTATCCACCGTGCCTCTTCCTTATCTTCAGGTAAAGTTCCACATAGCAGATATTGGCGAATGACCGATCTCCAATCATCTTCTATTGTTGTGAGTAGGGATACTTCCTCTGAAGCGAAGGCTGGAGCTATCTTAACTTCGAAGGGACAATCTGGATCTGTCCAGTTCTCCTCACAAGAGGCCATTTTGGCCAAATGATCCGCCTCAGTGTTGGACTCCCTTGGTACGTGAATCAGTTCCCATTTGGTTTCCTTGGGCTCAAGGTGATCCAGCAATTTTTTGACTTCTGCTACGTATTTGGCCAAAACATCATCCTTCACCTCGTAATTCTTGATTACTTGGTTGACCATTAGCTTAGAGTCGCTATAGATCACAATCCGCTCAGGAGTGATTTCTTTGAGTAGGCGTAATCCTAATATCAGAGCTTCATATTCAGCAGTATTATTAGTTGCATGGAAATTTAATTTTGCTGCGTACCGTAACTTTATGTATTGGGGACCCTTGATCACAACGCCTACGCCAGCTCCATCCACTGAGGAGGCGCCATCGGTGTACATTGTCCACTCCTCTACTGGAGGCTTGGGATGATCTATCCCTTCATCAGTGAATTCATTCACAAAGTCTGCCAGGACCTGACTCTTTAAAGCTGACCTGCTTTCATATCTCACATCGAATTCACCAAGGCGGATTGCCCATTCCATCAACCTTCTAGAAGTGTCCGGCTTCTGCAACACCTTTCTCATCGGTATATTCGTTCGAACCACCACAGTATGAGCCTGAAAATATGGCCTAAGGCGGATTGTCGTGGTGACAACAGCCAGCGCCATTTTATCAAGCTTAGAATATCTGGTTTCGGCATCTTTCAGAACCTTACTCACATAGTAAATCGGAAACTGCTGGCCATCCTCCTCTCGTATCATGACCGTGCAAACAGCCTTATCCGTAACCGATACATACATGTAGAGGTCCTCTCCCTTCATTGGTCGACTCATCATGGGCGGCTCCGTGAGGAACCGCTTTATTCCTTCGAAGGCCTTTTCACAATCCTCATTCCACTCGAACGCCTTTTGCTTCTTGATGACCTCGTATTTACTATTTTGCATGACTCAATGCGTGTTTGTTTGGAGTCGAACTCTAAGGAGATGGAAACTAATGATGAGAAGCTGAAGAAAGGGAAAGACAAGAAGGAGATGTAGATCCACAAAAGCATTTGATCATGGAAAAAGCTTTAATAAGTTTCATATTCTCAATTATGTGTGTCTTTTCTTAGTGTAAGACATTCAATTGCAATAATATATATGCAACAGTGCTTTTTAATATTTTATTTTTTAGTTTCATTATTGGATGATAACTTAATTTTCAAGTAATACCTAAGTTACATATATTTCAATTTGTATTGAAATGATAACAATTGCTAATTTTTACAAAAAATTAACCATTCTTGTTCTCAAACATTTATAATTTTTTAAGTTTATTTACAAAAAATAATAATGTCCATGTAATACCGAAGATTAATTCATAAAAAAATAAATACATTTAATATCAATTTATAATTTGCAAGTAATACCTGAGTTGAATGAATTATAAATTAATGCATTAAAATAAATTACATATAAACAAGATGTTTAATTAATTAACAAAATAATTTGAATGTAAATACCCAATTTGAACGATTAAAAGTGATAATTTGCAAGTAGTACCTAATTTGGATGCATTCTAAATGAATGCACTTCAAAATAAATTGAAATAAAAAAAATAAATGAATATGCTTCGTGCATTAAAAAAAATTCAATATATATTTCGATTACGTAATAATTATAATAACAATTTATAAAGTGATAAATAAACACATAAGAAGACGTCTTGTAATTGGCGTACGATTAACATATTAAATTAGCAAATGCTAATTATAACAAGATAATTAACCATTTTTTTGTCTCAATTTTATATTTTTTTCAATTTTATTTGAATTGTTATTTTTTAATATCAAATGCTAATCCCGAAATAATATGTAATTTGAAGGCATTAAAGATAACGTTATGTCCTATTAAAAAATGCATTTAAAATAAATTTTAAAACCAATAAAAAAATACCACTGTTCGGTTTCGAACACAGGACCAAATGACTTTTACGGTAGTTGCTAACCAGTTGATCTATGAACAATTACTGATGCAGTTGATAATTAATATGTATTATCGTGTTTATAAAATAAACTGCAAAAAATGTGAGACTATTACGAAAAAGAGAGCAGTGTTGGGGTCGAACACGGGTTGGCTCGTTTAGAGCACCACACTGACCATTACTGTAGACCATTTTAGTGATACGCTATTCAAATGAAATTATAACACGTGTTCCCAAAGCTAGATTGAAATGATCGTCTTTACAAATCGAACGCCATACTTTCCGATTGAATTTCTGGAGAAATTTCCCACGACTGAAACCTAACTTTTACCGGCAACTCGCGTCAATTGTTCCTTTCCACTATACAGATTTTTTTCATCCTTACTTTCAAAAGCTTCAAATTTCAAGCTCCAATGGCTAAAACAAGACAGTCGAGTACAACCGATTCACGAAGCAAGGGGAAGCAGACATTGCAACCTAAGAGGAAGAACAAGGCTGTAAAAAGGCGTAACACTTGCAATGCCGAAACCTCTAGTACCAGGGATAGAGTGATGAAGCTGGATAGTATGCTTGTGCTCAAAGGTATGCCCATTGATATCAAATCCCTGAAAAAAAAAATCGATTTTGATGTGTCTCCTTACATTGAGGATTTAAAATTGAGCAAACTGTTGACTCTTAAAGTCAACACATATGATGAATTAGTGAAGGAATTTTACAGAAACCTTCATAGGAATGCTAGGGGCACAGAGATATCTTCTAATGTCAAAAATGTTAAGATCAAAATAGACAGTGCTTTGTTAAATCAACTTTTTGAGATGTCTTCTAATGAGGATGGGTTTTGCATTAAAAACCCTGCTGATAAAAAAATAGAATGGGAGGGGTTTTGTAACACCCTGGCCCAATACCATGTAGATATTGTCCGCTATGGCCCAATTCCAACACATTGGGCCTCAAGGCTTTAAAACGCGTCTGCATGTATTGGATTCACATCTTACTAATAAGCCCCAATCACTCCCTCTCCATTTCCGATGTGGGATTCAGTTCATTCATGTCCCCATCGCCATCCCTTAGGGCCGCTCCTTGCTCAGGCCTTCTACCCCGGTGCCACTCACTCCGGATCGGGTCATTACAGGCCCACCAGCTTCTGCCTGGTTCATCCCCGAACCACACATCGTACGTGGAGAGTCGGCTCTGATACCAATTGTAACACCCTGGTCCAATACCATGTAGATATTGTTCGCTATGGCCCAATTCCAACACATTGGGCCTCACGGCTTTAAAACGCGTCTGCATGTATTGGATTCACATCTTACTAATAAGCCCCAATCACTCCCTCTCCATTTCCGATGTGGGATTCAGTTCATTCCTGTCCCCATCGCCATCCCTTAGGGCCGCTCCTTGCTCAGGCCTTCTACCCCGGCGCCACCCACTCCGGATCAGGTCATTACAGGTATAATGATACCCATTTCAAAAATGAAGTCTTACATGAGTCTGGTTTACCCCTTGTCACGACAAACATGACGGCTCATGCCCGATTTTTACATCAAGTGGTTATAAAGACACTGCTACCTAAGTATAGTAGCAGGGAAAAATGATCATTAGCTGAAAGGATTATTTTGTGGCATCTGTTAAAGGGGAAACATATGAATTTTGCCCAACAGATTATCTATCACATCTTGAACAGGTTTAGAGCGGTTAAGAAAGAGCGTCAAAGAAAAATCCATCTACCTTATGGTAATCTTTTGACGGTAGTGTTTGAACATTTCAATGTTTCTGTGACTAGGAGGGATAACCGGTCAGTCAATACAAATGTCATGGATGCTCTATACTTGTTAAGTATGGCAACTATGACGAGTAATAGAGGTTGGATCCTTTCAAAATTTGTCAGAGCTGAAGATGATATTGTTTTTGATAAAAAAAACATATTTAAGGAACTTGGGGAATGACGAAGAGGATGTTGAGGTTGAGCTGGAAGGTGATGGGCCTGTGGATGATGAAATAGAACGTCTAGATGTTGGGATGGATGGTTTTGATTTTGATGATGAAGATGTTGGGATGGGTGGTGTGGAGATGGAGGGTGCAGAGGTTGAGGTAGAGGCTGATGAGCCAAGACCCGAAGAGTCTGACGAAGAAGAGGAGGATGAGTATGAAATTGTGTTTCGGAAGGTGGAGCAGCCAGAAAAGGAGAAAACAATGGAGGAAGAAGTTGATGATGACATCAATGTTGGGGCGGTGGTAGTTTACGTTGGAGCTGAACTATCGACACCCTCTTGTCCAATGAAGAAGCTTCTGATTTTGGACTTGAATGGGGTACTTATATGCTCGCGAACCCGTCTCTATGGCCCACATATCATTCCATTCATGAAATTCTGTTTTGATAATTTTACGGTTGCGATTTGGTCATCAAAGATGAGGTATTTTTCACATTCTTCTAAGGTTCATTGAATTCTAAACATTTGATTCTCTTTTTACATTCTTCTTAAGTTCATTGAATTTTTTATAATTTTAGTGTCTTCTTATTTGTTTTCCAGGAAAAACATTGACAAGATTATTCCAAATATTAGAAGATCATTAGCTGATAAAGTTGAAATGTTGTTTGTTTGGGTTAGACGATTGTTTCCAACTTTTAGGATTCTTTTCCGTTCCATAATCAATTATTGAAATATTCAGTTTTCTTATATTAATGTTTACTACATTGTTTGATTTTCAGGGTCAAGAGCATTGTGTTGTAACAAAGGTCAGATTTGGTGCTCGTGATAGAAAATTTATAATGTTCAAAGATTTGAAGCAAGTTTGGGATAGCTTTCCACAATGCAATGCTTCAAATACTGTGTTAATAGATGATACACCATACAAGTCACTACTGAATTCTGTAAGTGTACCATCTTTATTATAATTACCCTGTATTATGATGCATTATAATTTCATTTGTTGGATTCTGTAGCCAAACAATTTCATCTTCCCACAACATTTGATTCAAGCAATAAATGGGACAATTATCTAGGTAAAGCTTCGTGTCAATATCTATGTACTTTATTTACTAAAATGTTCATCTAACTAAAATAATGCAATTTGCAGACCCAAATGGAGGTTTTGTAAACTATTTGGAAAGACTATCAAGTGCACATAACGTTGCAGAATTCATCCAGAGGGAACAAATCGGTCAAGATCCCATTCCAGAGGATGATTGGCGAATGGCTAAACTACAGCAAGCTATAGATTATGCTATGACATATGGAAGATGATTGTATAACCAAGTCGTTTGGTGTACTGTTTGTACATTTTCTAAGTAAATTTTGTGAATTGTAGGTACATTTTGTGTAAAAAATTACTTTGAAAAACTGTAAATATATATTTTGACAAACTGTGTGAAAACAATTGTTTTGGCGATCAATTTGTGTTGCAAATTTATGTTTGTTTAATTATCATTTGGTTGTTTCAATTTCGACAAGCTGTGTTAAACACAAATTTATAATAGTTTGTATATATGAATTCTTCCATAGAAGACATCTTCTGTACATTCTATTTTAAGATAATGAATGTGGAGAATAAATCATATGTAGTAATTAACACATAAGAAGACATCTTCTTTGGAGAATATATTCTATAAGCTTAAAGGTACCACCAAATTATAATACATCATTTTTTTATTTTATATTGTTTACTTATCACAAATATTTACTCATATCGAAATGACACAGATGACTGGAATTTTAGTTATGCTTCATATTTGATTGATAATAAGACAACATCTTATGTATATTCTAACATTAAAATATGCTTCTTTGATCAAAATCTAACACTTAAACCATAAAAGAACCATAATGTTTCTTTAATATGATATCGAAACAACATTTTTTACATTGCATTTTCAATCCATTTATTTATCAATGAGGATTAAAATAGAGTGGTAAACGATTGATAACATCGAGATATTATCTACGGGATCAAAGAGGATATTTACCAAAACGACTGCGTACTCGGACGATCCGGGAAGCAATGGCATATCAAGCAAGCCATCCGAGTGGCGGATCACCTAGATTTCGCCACACGCCATCTGTAGTCAAACCTACGGGAGACCCGCCATCATGCCTCGATCCGCATGTCGAACGGTTAAGCCGATTCTCAATAAAGGCAACTAATAACCCATTAATGAGCTAACGGTCATACTTGAATGAGGTCAGTAACCACCATTAATGAGGCATTAATGGAGACTCTCTAGTTACTAGGAGTTACGACTACATGACTATAAATAGATTGCACCCCAAGCTATTGAGGTACACACACATTCTCGCTCTCTGAAACCCTACTTTGTCAATACAGTTTATTCTCTTACTATATACTGACTTTGGCATCGGAGCTTCCCCTCGTCGAACCCAACGACGCCCCCCGCAGGGAAGGAATCCGGTCGAAAGTTCATCACCAGTTATCAATTGGTGCGGTGAGCGTGGAAGTTCTAATAAAAAAGGACTCAGTTCACGATTTAAACATGGCAAGTGGGGGGTCTAACCCCTCGACATGAACTACAATACCATCCGTACCACCATCAATTAATCCCTCTACAAACGCTGGTCGCATTGATCCCGATGCGCCAACTGTCCATGATGAAAGGGACATGTCGCCAGAATCCTTTTGGGATATTTGCACAAGTACCGTAGGAAGAGAACACGGACCCGTTATGGAGGGTCGATTAAGGGCCTACCTGGATAATCAAGATTTAGGAGGAGCCACACGACAGGGACTATTCCCATACTGAATCATCGTCGCCCACCAAGGCCGACCCTATCACAATGGCAAAACACCTATACTAGACCTGGTGATTACCGCGATTCGTCATTTTTGCTCTCTCAACCTATGGATTCAACAGTCGTTAATCCGGAGCTCGCTAGTAACCTGCCAATAAACCGAAGGTTATTTTCCGATATACTAGAGGGAAGTCGTAGGAATGATCAACCTCCCTCGAGGAACACAACAAACCCAAGGATCACTATCGGTGGATCTCGAGTTCCTCCAGTATAAACCGGAACATTGGCAGATCAAAATAACACGGTATTGGATCAACCAGAGGGCGGACGCGATGGTCACAGACATAAGAGACGAACCAGGACACATAGGAAGGGACGGTCCAAATCTCGTTCTCACCACAAACACCGAACTAGATCCCCCCGGCGTGGAAGGTCGCCCCACCCCCCGAGCGAAGGGAGAACGAACACCGAGCTGAGTCGCCTCACCAGGTCATTCAACACCCGCCACCAAATCAAGGAGGAGGCGGACGATCTCCACTAAGGGGGCGGGGCGGTGGCGGAAGAAGGTCACCATCAGATCCTTCATCAGAATCCAGCTCCTCTTCCTCGCAACGAAGCAGGTCTCATAGTAGGAGACGCCCTAGAAGGGATCAATGTTCTATAGCGGATCAGATCAGGGCAGAGATACGCAGACAGAACGAGGAGAATGCTAGGCACAATCCGTTCGCCAATCGAGAATCGCCCTTCATAGCGTGGATTGAAGCCGAGGAAACTGATACGCATTTTAAAATTCCGAACATACCGGCCTACTCCGGCGAGGATAATCCTGAAGCTCATGCAAGGAAGTATCGCATGTTGCTTGGACTTAACCGTGCAAGCGAAGCAGTGTTGTGCCGGATGTTTGTCACCACGCTAAAAGGTCCAGCGTACGATTGGTTCCAATCCCTGCCCCCGGGATCGATAAACAGCTGGGATCAGTTGAGTAGGGAATTTTGTGCAAAGTTCGCAGGATGCATTCCGCCAGTGGTTAAATTGCGGAAGCTCTTTGAGCTAAAGCAAAAAGAAAATGAATCTCTTCGGGAGTATGGCGACAACTTCAATAAGTTATGCATTCGCATTGTTGATGTGGATCTCTCCATGGCAGTTGAAGCAGTGGTAAAAAATACAACTTGCAAGAGCTTGCAGGTGGATCTAATCAGAAATAAGCCAAAGACTATAGCGGAGCTGATGGAGAGGTGTAAGGATTTCATGGAAGTCGATGACATCCGGAGAGAGTCGGCATCTCCTCCAAAAAGAGGGAAAGGCGAATCCCGAAGGCGGGATAAAGAGAAAGAAAAGCCCTCTGACTCATCCTCCCAAAATAGGCGAAGGGGCTCTAGGAACAAATCAGCATATACGCCATCGTTTACGCCGTTAAACGCCTCCAAAAGCGAAGTGCTAATGTGGATAGAGAACAGCCAACACAAACGGAGCATTTCATACCCTGAACCAAAAGGGCGAGAGTACACCAACACGGGGAGAAAGCCCAAGAATTATTGCAAGTACCACAAGAGGAACGGTCATAAAACAGATGCATGCTAGGAGCTGGCTAGGGAGATTGAAAGGCTTATCGAGAGAGGAAAACTGGACAGGTTCGTCCAGAATGACAAGAAGGGAGATGGCGATAAACCCAGAGATGAGTCGAAGAAGAAAGCTAAAGGGGTCATTAATGTTATCGCTGGCGGACCAGGATACCAGCCTACGGTAAAGAAGGCAAGAACCATCGCTCTAGATAGAGCATCACTCAATCGCCCCTTTGCGGATGTTGGTCCAGCGATCCCCCCACATGCAGACGCTCTCGTCATCACTATGATAATGGAAGGATGGGAAATAAAGAGAGTGATGATAGACACTGGCAGTTCTTGTAATGTTATCACTAGGGGAGCATTCGCCAAACTCAAGGTTGATCCTATTCAGGTAGAGACCACCATCGTAGACATCCTGGGAGTAACAGGTCACACAATCCAGACAAAGGGACAAGTGACACTAGAATGCGAATTAGGAGATGAAGATCAGGTATGGATGGGAGATCTGGAGTTCTCCATCATGGACGGTCAATTGGCGTACAACATCATCTTAGGGCGGCCTTTTATCTCAGAAGTGGCGGCTCTCATATCGATACGCCATTTGACGATGTACATCCCTACTGCCAAGGGAGGCGTGATGATCAAGGGGAACCAGAAGGTTGCTCAGGAGACATACTCTGCATCCTTATCAATTCTCCCCCAGTCCAAAGATGACGAAGAAGATGAGCTTATTACGACGGCCCTGGGGGATACATAAATGTTCCTCATTGCAGATGGTAAGTAGGTACGGATCGCCAAGGGGCTAAGAGTTGAGATTAAGGAGGATGTTATGAAAGTTCTTCGCGAATCGAAAGACGTGTTCACATGGAAGGATGAGATCCTCACACGGGTCAGTCCAGATGTGATCACTCATAAGCTCAATATCGCCAAAGATGCGGTTCCAGTGGCTCAGAAGAGAAGGAATCATGGGCCAGAGAGACAGAAAGTGATAGGGGGAGAGATATCTAAACTGAAAAAGGCGGACGCCATCGAGGAAGTTATTTACACGCAATGGCTGGAGAATGTAGTCCTGGTTAAAAAGGCAGGCGGATCATACCGCATGTGTATCGATTTCACGGACCTTAATAAGGCTTGTCCCAAAGACAACTACCCTTTGCCTTGCATTGATATTCTAGTTGACGGAACCGCAGGACATGCAGTATATTCCTTCACAGATGTGAAGTCGAGTTATCACCAGATCCTCATGGAGCCATCAGATAGGATCAAAACTTCCTTTGTAACCCACCAGGCGACTTATTGCTTCAAAGTCATGCCTTTTGGGCTTAAGAACGCTGGAGCTACTTACCAGCGGATGATGAACAAAATATTCGAAGGAAAAAAAGGTGACAACTTCTCAGTTTATGTGGATGACATGATCATTAAAAGCACCACCATGGAGAGGCATACAGAGGACATAAGGGAAGTCTTAGGAGTCCTTCGTCAGCACAACATCAAGCTAAATCCTGAGAAGTGTACTTTTGGGGAAACTTATGGAAAATTCCTGGGATACATGATCAGCCAGAAAGGAGTAGGTCCCAATCCAGATAAAATCAAAGCTGTACTGGATATGAAGGTGCCACAAAATGTCAGAGAGGTGCAACGCCTTAATGGGCGAATCATAGCACTTGGTCGATTCATCTCATGCTCCACTCGTAGATGCCAACCTTTTTATGAAGTGATAAAAAACAGAAAGCATTCGAGTGGAATGAAGATTGCAAACAGGCCTTCGAAGGGATCAAACGCTTCCTCTCAGAACCACCTCTAATGAGTAGACCTTTGGAAGGTGAGAATCTGTACATGTATGTTTCTGTTACTGATAAAGCAGTTTGCATAGTCATGATAAGGGAAGAAGACGGCCAACAATATCCGATCTACTACATAAGCAAAGTCCTAAAAGATGCCGAAACTCGGTATTCAAGATTGGACAAGATGGCTTTGGCTGTGGTCACCACTTTGATTCGCCTGAGACCTTATTTTTAAGCACACACGGTCATTGTTCGCACCAACATACCCATGAGGAAGGTATTACAAAAGCCGAAAACTTCAGGGAGGCTGATGGAGTGGGCGATCCGCCTAGGCGAGTTTGATGTTCATTATGAAGGCAGATCCGCCTTGAAAAGCCAAGTCTTGGCAGACTTTGTAAACGAATTCACCGAAGAGGGCATAAACCTTCCCAAACCAAAAGTGGAGGAATGGATGATGTATATAGATGGCGCTTCTTCAGCGGAAGGCATAGGAATAGGCGTAGTAATCAAGGGACCTTACTATATCAAGTTACATTATGCTGCGAAGTTGGAGTTCCCTGCAACCAATAATGCCGCAGAATATGAAGCCTTGATATTGGGGCTGCGCCTGCTGAAGGAGATAATGCCAGAGCGAGTTGTGATCTACAGCGACTCTAAGCTAATGGTCAATCAGGTGATCAAAAACTTTAATGTAAAAGACGAAACTCTGGTCAAATATGTAGAGGAGGTCAAAAAGATATTAAACCATCTAGAAATCAAAGAAACCAAGTGGGAGCTAGTTCACGTATTGCGAGGATCAAACGCAGAAGCGGATCACTTGGCTAAGCTGGCTTCAAGCAAAGATCAGTGGGCGGACCTGTAGTGCCCATTCGAGGTGAAAGTCAGACCGGCATTCGCCCCAGAACTCATAGCTCTTCTTACGCCCGCCGAGGGAGATTGGAGATCGCCGATCCAGCAGTATCTCACAAATGGGACTTTGCCTCAAGACAAAGAAGAAGCCAGACAGACGGTAAGAAAAGCGGCATACTTCTCCATAATAAATGACCAGCTGTACAGGAAATCTTTTGGGCACCCCTGGTTGAAATATGTTACGATGCAAGAAGGACAAGAGATCCTCAAAGAATTACATGAAGGTGCTTGCGGAGCCCATGAAGCATCCGCCTCCATTCTAAAAAAGTCCAGGTTATCCGGATTTTATTGGCCTACGGCGGAACTCGATGCACAAAAGTTGGTAGAGACGTGTCATAATTGCCAAGTCCATGCAAACGAATCCCACACGGCTAAGCACCTGCAAAAGCCCATATCGAAGGACGACCTTTTGCCGTCTGGGGAATCGACATTGTCGGTCCTTTTCCTTCTACCAAGAGACAAAGGAAATATGTGGTAGTAGCTGTGGACCACTTTACAAAGTGGGTAGAGGCCGAAGCTGTCTCCTCCATAAACGCAGAGCGGATGGTCGAGTTTGTCAGGGACAATATCGTCGAAAGATACGAGATCCCCCACACGATTATCACTGACAATGAGACGCAGTTCAATTGTGGAGAGTTCAGAGCATTCTGCGAAAGTCAAGGCATTCAGAACAGATTCGCCTCTATTTACTACCCCCAATCCAATGGGATGACTGAAGTCACAAATCGAACGATCGTTAAAGGCATAAAAAAGTGACTGGGGGAGCATAAAAAAAAGTGGGCGGATCAGCTAATGAATGTCCTATGGGCATACAGAACCACTCCTCGGACAGCAACAGGTGAATCACCGTTCGCCCTCTCCTATGGCATAGAAGCTATGATCCCCGTTGAGATTCAGGTCCCTAACGACAGAGTCTTATTCTATTGTGAAGACAAGAATGACCAAAGGTTGAGGGAAAGTCTTGACCAACTGGAAGCAAAAAGGGAGAAAGCGTATGTACGAATGGCCGCCTACAAACAGAGGATCGCAGCCTATCATGACAGACACGCCAAACTCATGGATTTGAACCCAGGAGATCTAGTGCTCCAGAAGGCGGACAAAATTCAATCCACGGAGGGCACAGGAAAGTTGGGAATCACCTGGATGGGGCCATACAAGATAGTCACCAAAATTGGACCCGCCACTTTCAAAATCCAGGATATGGAAGGGAACACATTGCCACGAACGTGGAATATTCAGAACCTCCGCAAATATTTCGCCAAAGAATAAAATGTAACCAAGGTCTTGAGTACTCTTTTTCCTTTAGTAAGGTTTTATCCCATGTGGTTTTTCTTATTAAAGGTTTTAATGAGGCTCACACATAAGACCAATTTGATGTAATAAGGCGAATTACCATTTAATAAAGAGAAATTTTTCATCTTGCAAATTCTATCTTAAGTATTTTCTTGCAACAATATAAATATTCCAGATTAAAAAAGGGGGAGGTAACAAACGCATTCCCATGGTAGAATAATGCCATCATGGCATAACTACCTTCTCCTCAAAGATAGGAGAACAATACTCTCAGCGGCGGATCAATTTACCTCAAAGATCGGAAATAATTGATCACCGTTAGAGACAGAGTTAAAACATTTCTCAGACGTGAGATCTTTACACTCTCAAATACTCTTCCCAAAGAAGAGTCTCAAGACCTGGCGGCGGATCGATTCACCTCAAAGATAGGAAGCAAATCGATCGCCTAAGGCAGCTTAACTTCCTCAAAAGGAATAAAAGCTTCAAAGCCTTCAAAAAGGCTCACATTCCAAGGTACGGCTGGCCAGCTATTGTTGAGCGATTTCCGCAAGTGCACGGTATACGCTTGTAGTAATAAAAGATATCGATCCCACAGGGAACGTTTTTAAACAAAACTTATTTATAATCGGTTAAATTTACTTTTAGGTTTATAATATGGAAAAATCGTTTAATCGGTTTTGGTTTTGAAATTGCTAGAATGAGAATTAGATAGAGTATAAAAACGTTAGAAAATATTCTGATTTAAGAATGAATTTGCAAGATAGGAACATTCAGTACTTTTTAGAAAAGTAAACAGATGTATTTGTTTGCATTAAGCAAAGAAAACAACTTTAAACTTTGTACGAATTATAAAGATGAAATAAATGACGGAACCTCTAATTAATTGGCTTTGAACATGACAAAACCCTTTCGGGATAGTTGCCCTTAATCAAATTAAAACTCTTTCGAGATAATAATTTGCCTAAGTGTTCAACAAAGTTTCCTTGTAAAGATTTTGGATTAAATACGTTTTAATGAAAACACCAGCAGTCACTTTAGTGGATTGGTTACCATAAGTGCTGCATAAAAATCTATCGAATAGAACGGACTTTATTAGATGAAATATAAATTGATACAAGTTTACAGAGAATATGGAGCATGGAAACATTCGACGACTTGCAAGTGAACGGGTTGTCAATCCTTTCCTTGGGTTTCGTTAGAGTTTGTCAGGCTCAGGGGCGGATCCTCTACTCAATCTTCTCGCTAAATCTTCGTAATAGAGACTGGGTCGATCTACTACCAACACGAAAACTAAACTGGAACAATGTCTAAACGCTACTAAACTTGTTATTATTTAATAAACAATGTGTGTACAGCATATTGCTTTTTACAGAATCGAAATTCTAATCTTTGACTCATTTCTGAGTCAGAGTTTCTGCATAACTCTTGCACTAATCTTCTCTTCTAACTCTCTCATTATTATTCAACTCTCAAATCAACTCTTTATTTATAGATGTTGAAGAGTCTTGATTGAAGTGTCGTGTCCGTTGTGAAGGATCGTGTTTTGTCGAAAACGAAAGTGTGTAACTAGGCTTCTAAAAACTCCTGCTCGTACCGAGAATATTAAATTCTCTACCGAGAATGGGGGAGCATAAATTGGTCTTCAAACGAAGGAAGGAAAAACTGAGGAACGCGTGTCGCGATCGTGAATGTGGGGGCCGCGGTCGCGGCACGGAACGTTTTTCAGCTCTTCTGCTTTCGTTTGCGTCCTCGATTTGGCGTTATTAATTTCTGTCGTCTTCGACTCCTTTTGTAGGGTTTTTCTTCTGTTTTTGAGCTCTTTTTGTTCCTATTTGGATTTTACCAAATATTTATGTACCTTACAAGAAAGAAACATATTCGAGAGTAAAAGCTTTCTAAACAGTTATAAATAGCATAAATTCGTAGCAATATTGATGTAATTATTGATGATATTTTAGGTATATTTTGGGCTTAACACCTACCTTGAACCAGCAAAATCCTAAAACCTAGAAATTTACTTGCTGAAAGATATAAAGCATAAGGTAAAGTTAATGGTTGAAAAAGGATTAATCAAAAAATAACAATTGTACTTAGTGACATTCACAAATAAACTAAACGTTTACAGCGGCATCCTCCTTAGCATCTTTCTCTAAAGATGCACTCTCTAGAGGAACCTCATTCTCCGTAACGACAGTTCCCGCCTGAGGAGCCGTACAATCAATCATCGCGTCATTGGCTTTGTCACCCGCCTCTTTGGATGCTTCGCTGAGATCATCCGATTCAAGGTCGACAACAGGCTTGCTCTCCTCGCCTGACCCATTCAGCTCCTTCCGAATTTGATCGCGGATGAAATCCTTAACGTTCGGTATCCTGTCATACTTAATGCAATCCTCAACCTCAGGGACCACATATTCTGGATCCACAAAATCAATTTCGGGGTAGGTAAGCTTCACATAGGCCATGATCCGCTCGCCGTAGTAATAAGCGCGGTTGCCCGCCATAATCTCCGAGTTTGATAGGGCAGCTTTATGGTTCTTAGCATCCTCCTCCATCTTCTCCTTCAAGCTACGGATCTCCGCATCCTTGCTTTCATTAAGGGCAATGGCGGAAGCAGCATTTGCACTTGGCGAACCAATATCCTCCCAAGTCGGGCTTAACCACCTATGCAAGAATTAGAAGGCCAAAATCAGGATGCATAGTAGAAGGGAGAAAAACAGTAAAGTAAACATACCTGCTCTTGATCCATCCTAGGCTTCCCAGCTTTCATGGCATCCACCAGTAATTTCTCTCCACCAGCAGCGGTTTATCTCTTCTTCTTAATAGGAGGATCCGCGGCACCCTCCAAAGGGCGTTTCCCGGAGCTCCTACTGGGATCCGCCACTTGCGCATCTTTCTAGGCCTCCAACTCCTTCTGTTTTTTATGCTTCTCTACAAGGGCGCGACTGGCCTCAGACAAACCCCTGACAAGGGAACAAAGAATAATAATCAAGGTTCAAAGAAGAAACAAAGTTACCTTCATCAAGTTGGGTAAACTTTGCGTAAGTAATCACATCCCCCACACGACGGACCAGAGGAATGTCATTCATCATGAATTCCAGAGCATCGGCGTACGTCCAAGCATCCGTCTTGATGCTCTTCATGAGATCCGCCACTTTCTCATCGTTGTCTGTCAGTATACGCAAGTGCCCAGCCATGTGTTGAGGATTAGCGTTCCAATTCAACGGGAATCCCAGAGATTCGCCATCTTTCACTTTAACAAAGAAAAATTTTTCGTCCCAGAGATGGACGTTTGACATTTTGTCGCAAAAAGGCGAATAACTCTTGAATTTGGCAAAAGTGTAGAAAGATTCGGTTTGACGCTTCGAAGGTTTGTGAAGAGATCGGAAGACACGAGGGTTACAGACTACCCCCAGATTCGAAGCTAAGTAACAATCTAGAGCTATGTCCAACCAGCCATTTGGATGCAGCTGGCAGACAGTGATCCCAAAGAACTCCAAAATATCCCCCATCATACGGGGAATAGGAAGGCAGAATCCTCTCTCCACATGACTACTGTACACGGACAGGAATCCCTTGTGGGGACAGACGGGTCACTGATGAGTAGTCGCCAACTCGGTCTCGTAATTTTTGATCCACGGATAGCGATCCGCCAAATCCGTAAGATCCGCGGCGCTCATACGAGACGAAGTAATCTCTGCACGAGGCTTCTTTTTCCTAATCGGAGTTGAAGGGGAAGCTTCCATCCCCGAAAGGGTCCTAGGATCTATCGCCGAAGCAATATAAGCTACAGCGGCGGAAGGGTTCTGGATTCTAATTAAACGAGGGCGATGATTCCTACTCTCCCTCACCGTATTACGCAACTCGGATAAATCACAACTAGGCGTACTTTTAGAGGAATTAGAACTCTCGAAAGAGGTCCAACTAAACAAAGGCTCGGAGGAAGTGGTCAAATCAAAGAGTTCAATGGTAGAGCCAGAGGAAGAACTCATAAAAACCCAGATGGCAACAAGAACAAGACGAGAAGGTTCACTTACATAGAAAATCGGAAGCTTTGAAGATTCTTGGCGCTGGAAAAGCTCTGAAAAAACGCAAGCCAAATCGAAAGGAAATTAGCAAATGAGGCAAAAAGAGAGAGAGAGAAGTTGAAGAAGGTACCGCCACTTACCTCGAGCTGTGCATCCAGGACACCTGTCGCACATTAAATGGCCTGGAACAGAGCGGTAATTAATGCGACTCATCATGACAACGCGCCAGGAAGTGCAAAAGCCATAAAGGACTTTAACAAAACTTTGGGGGGGCTTCTGATAACATCGAGATATTATCTACGGGATCAAAGAGGATATTTACCAAAACGACTGCATACTCGGACGATCCGGGAAGCAATGGCATATCAAGCAAGCCATCCGAGTGGCGGATCACCTAGATTCTGCAACACGCCATTCGTAGTCAAACCTACGAGAGACCCGCCATCATGCCTCGATCCGCCCGTCGAACGGTTAAGCCGATTCTCAATAAAGGCAACTAATAACCCATTAATGAGCTAACGGTCATACTTGAATGAGGTCAGTAACCGCTATTAATGAGGCATTAATGGAGACTCTTTAGTTACTAGGAGTTACGACTACATGACTATAAATAGCTTGCATCCCAAGCTATTGAGGTACACACACATTCTCGCTCTCTTAAACCCTACTTTGTCAATACAGTTTATTCTCTTACTATATACTGACTTTGGTATCGGAGCTTCTCCCCGTCGAACCCAACGATGCCCCCCGCAGGGAAGGAATCCGGTCGAAAGTTCATCACTAGTTATCAACTATTAATCTAATACTAAGATTAATTCTGGTCGAATAGAGACTGCCTGAGATTAATTCCGATCACTTTGAGACTACCTAAGATTAATTCCGATCACTTTGAGACTGTCTGAGATTGATTCCGGTCGAAAAAAATCTGCCTGAGGTTGATTTAGCGTCGTCAATGGCTGCCATGAGAGAGAAATCATATTCCTTCTTTCCACAATTCAACGTTATGCACAAGGTTTTAAATTACAACCTACATGTCAGCAGGTAAAAGCCTTTTTAATATTAAATGCCAACTTAAATTATGGACCACTAGATCTTGATCCAATGGCTATTAAACACTCACCATGTATGGAGATAATTTCCCCATGAAAGACTTGGGAGAAGCAGCCTACATCTTAGGGATCAAGATCTATCGCGATAGATCAAGGAGACTGCTCGGACTATCCCAATCTACATATATTGACAAAGTGCTAAAACGTTTTGACATGCATGAATCGAAAAGAGGTAACTTACCAATGGTCCATGGTGTCAAGTTATCAAATGGTCAGTGTCCTAAAACGGACAGTGACAAGAATCGCATGGCTGTAATTCCTTACTCCAGCGCGGTTGGTTCGATCATGTATGCTATGCTTTGCACTAGACCTGATGTGGCATTCGCATTAAGTATGACGAGCCGATATCAAGGGAATCCAGGATTTGATCACTAGATTGCTGTCAAGAACATTCTTAAGTATCTTAGAAGAACTAAAGACATGTTCCTCGTATATGGTCAAGGAGAATTGAAAATTGAAGGATATTAAGATGTTAGTCATCTGACTGATGAAAATGATTATAGATCCCAATCAGGATACCAGTTTATCCTGAATGGAGGTTCAGTTAGTTGGAAGAGTTCCAAACAAGGAAGTGTTGCTTTCTCGTCGACTGAATCAGAGTACATCGCATCTGCAGAAGCGGCAAAGGAGGCTGTTTGGATTAGAAAGTTCATAACAGAACTAGGAGTGGTGCCTGACATTGTAAATCCCATTACTCTGTACTGTGATAACAATGGAGCCATTGCACAAGCAAAGGAAACACGGTCTCATAATGCATCCAAACATTATCTCAAGCGATATCATCTCATTAGGGAGATCATAGCCAGAGGAGATGTGAGAATAGAAAAGGTGCCCACTGAGGACAACGTTGCAGATCCGTTGACCAAGCCGTTACCACAAAGATCTCACGATAAACATCTTAGTTCTTCTGGTATTAGTTTCAGAAACAATTGGCTTTAGTCCAAGTGGGAGAATGTTGGAATTTAGTGTCCTAAATACAATTGTTTTGGATATTAATATTAATGAATAAATTGTTTATTTGGTCATTTGTTTAATCAGATATATAGCATTAATATGTAACTATATATAAAGGCACAAATATTTCGCAAAGGAAGTAATCCTAAGTTTATTCAAGTAGTTATAAAGTGTTCATACAAGCATGAAGTGAGACTATACTTTATAATAGACTGATAGACTTAAAGTGAACCCAAGTCAAGTAATATGTTATAGGGATTGGCATATTGCTGTTGAGACTTGCATGTAATAGTGTTTTCTGTCGAGACAGAAAGCTGATCTCACAAGCTTTAGATATTCTGATATCTAGACAGTTACATGGATCTGATGAAGGAGTTCATTAGGATTGGGACCCGACTTGAGATAACAGAATGGAGTGATTTATCTAATGTGTCAACTGTTCATCTCATCGGTATTAGTAGGTATAACTAATCCTCAGACTCAAACATTCATTAATTAGTAATTCTGGATTGCAGAGTCTGATACTTTGATTCTGTGCGAGCACGATCCAATAGGTGAGAGCCTAGGGTGTGTGAGAGCAGGGTTGGGTATCACGCGAAGTAATTACAGAATGATTAATGTCAGATTGAGCATTCGTCACTCCCGATAAATGGGAGAGATATCCAAAGGGCCGCTTGTGGTGAATTGACTAAAATCCTTGCAAGGTGATACAGTTAAGAGTAGAAATAAACATTTCACTTAACTTATCTTTCAGAGTGAATTCAACCTGTACAAGTAAAACCGAACTCTTCGTTATATGTAACCTTGACACATTCCATGGTTATAAGGAATTGACCGAAAGGATATAGTTGATGAAGGATCGTATTATACTGTACCTAATACAGAAAGGTTAACGTCAGTTATCAACCTGACTTCTTAATTGCTCTGGGGGAATATCATAGGTTCTGCTAGTAACAACTCGCGACGGTATTCCGTTATATATATGTTGGAATTAATCGTGATGAATAATTTCAAATGATATATACGGCTAGTGGCAATAAAGAACCTAATGGGTCGCATATGGGACTTGGAATCGGAGGACGAAAATGTAATTAGTGGGACATACACATATGGGCCGAAATTTACATTAATTTAGGGATAAATTAATTTGATTAATAATTATAATTTGATTATGATTATCAATTAAATTAAAAGATTATCTGATAATATTAATTAGAAGTTTTAAGTGATTAAAACTCTATTTAATTATCCCTAACATTAATTAATTATTAATTTGATTAATAATAATTATCTAGATATAATTAGTTATTATTTAGATAATAGTAAAGTGTTTATTTAATTATCTAATTAGGAATCCTATTCCATATAAGATTCCAATTATTTAATTATCTAACACAACTGGGATTAGGGTTAAGAAAAGTCTATAAATAGACTTCCCTAACCCCAAATTTTGACACACAAAAATAGGAGAGGAGGAATCGTTCCGTCTTTCGTCACGGCTAATTTACTTTATTTCTTACTCCCTCTTTGATCTCGTATCGATTTCTGTTAGAGGCAATCATAACGATTGCTATTCATTGATGGTTGATCACTGATTATCTTTTGGTTTTGTGTTTAATCAAACGTTAGTGGTTCACGAGTTGATAATAACAAGTTGTGGGCACTTCGTTTGCAACGGTAGATAGTTCATCAGTAAATGTATTACTATCTATCCCTCTTTATATGAAATAACAATTAACAGATATTGGAAAAGGGAAATAGATAAAATAGATAAAATGTTATTATTCCGCTATGCCTAGGCTTGTCTATTTTCCTACATTGGTATCAGAGCCTATGTTAATCTGTTATTTCATATATGTAAATAAAAGAGTTTTTCAATCGGATTGAATAGATTTATTGTTAGGTTAAATTAATTAATTGATTAGTTCAATTAACCTAACGATAAATAAGTTTTGATTACTTGTTAATTAAAACTGATTATGCATAGTTCCTGATTATTTCGGTTGATAATCGTTTAAACTTGACTTGAAGGTTTTATGGTTAGATAATTAAAACTTTTGTTTTACTAAATCTAAAAGATAAAACTGATTTCTGATATTCTGAAAATTGTTTTGAAATTGTTTTAAAACAATTATATATATATATATATTAATATGTATTTATTTAAAAAAAATAAATACGAACAGCTGTTCGGGGTCGCTGCCGCGAGGCGGCAACCCCGGGCGGCTGTCGCAAGGCGGTTGCTGCTTTGCGCAGCGACCGACAGCAGAGACGCCACTGCCGTTAAGGCAATGGCTCCCTGTGATTTGCTGCTGCCGCGAGGCAGCAGCTGTCGCAACGGGGTGGGCCGATTAAAATCGGCCCGACCCAAATGGATACCGTTTTAAAATCGTTTTAAAACAGGCCCGGGTTTTGAATATATATACATATATATATGTATATGTATACGTTTCAGAATATTAAAAGTATTGTTTTGATTATCAAAATCAATTTATTTAAAAGTTTGTTTTACCTAAATATTTGATATAAGTAATTCAAAGTATTAAATGAATTATTCGAATTAATTAGGATATGCATAATTAAAATTGGATGAAAATTAATTTAAGTTGTTAATTTGATTAACTTAAATATTACATAAATAGTTTGTGTAATCAACCAATTAAATTTAATTTAATTGAGTCTATGCATGTTTGGCATTATGGACATATTAGACCCTCTTTAATAGTTATTTAGTCTTTTGGTATTTAAATAGGACCTGCGTGTCCTGCCTTCTCTTACTCTCTATTGTATTTCTCTTCTCATCCAAATCCCTTCAAGTAAATTGAAGTTGTCTTTGAAATTGAATATTGTTGTAATTCAAGGCGCCAAGGAGAAGACGGAGGACCCAAGGAGAAATATGTAATAGTTAGTATTTCCCTAGGGTGACCCTTTATTCCGTTTCTGGCTCAACGGAATAAACTTAGAGATATGTCCATAATTGTCAATGTTGAATGTATGAATGTCTGATGTATGCTAAAGCAAATCAAGACTAGGTTAGATTATGCGACTTAAATAAATCCATCACTAATCAAAAGTTAAGTAAATAAGCGAGTTATTAAAAATCGGTTGCCCCTCCCTAATATTATAATTCAGCTGGCAGTACTGGGGGCCTTTGGGTTGTTGAGTAAACTCAAGCTCGGGATCTTATGGTAACACCTGAATTATCGAAAAACTATTTTTCACGAATATGGGGTAATGCTTTAATTAGGATAGAATAATTGGATGAGTAAACTCATGTTGTTCTAACCTAATGGGCAATATGGCTGGGATTGATAAACGACACATATCAATTACTAATGTGGTTAGTAACCCAACAACCTAGAAATCACATGTTTTAATGTGATTGATTACATGAATCTACCTAATGAATGAAACTAGCTTGTTGAGTAAACTCAAGGTGAAATTTCAGGAGTTAGGATTCTAGCTCACTAAAGGAATTGTGAATATCCTTCGAATTAATATAGAGGGTTATTAATTTGGTAAAATAGTGGGAGAAATTTAAAAACATAAAAGTCCAATGTATTTAAATTGTAAGTGAATTAAACAAATGAATAACATCCTGATAACATTGTGATATTATCCCAAGGACTAAAAGGGATATTCACCTCAAGAACGCCGCGTATTGATCCCCGAAAGGGAACCGACAGGCGGATCTCCACAAATCTGCTTGGAGAGATCCGCTGGCGGACCTATGAGGCGAATCTCTTCATTCACCTGATTCGCCGCTGTAACGGCTGGTCGCCGACTCGGCCATAAAGATCATTAATGAGTTATCATTTAGCTAACCGCCAGGTTAAAGATAACTTGTAACCGCCATTAATGGAGCATTAATGGAGGCTTTCTAGTTGCCTAAAGGTTACGACTTCCTAGCTATATATATAGCCTGATTCCCTAGGCTATCAAGGTACACATTCTCACAACCTTTGTCAATTCAGTTTGTTTCCTTGATTCACCTTACTGACTTTGGCATCGGAGCTTCCCCCCGTTGAACCCAACGACGCCCCCCATAGGGACGAAAGTTGATCGGAATTTCCCTACCAGTTATCAATTGGTGCGGTGAACGTGGAATCCTTAATCAAACAAAGGATTTTTCGTTCACATTAAGAAACTATGACGACTGGAGATCAGAATCCCTCTTCAGGGATTGAAACACCATTAGTTACACCATCTAGTGCTGGCCGCACAGATTCAACTGTTCCTGCAACGCACATCGAAAGTAGTATGAACCCTGATGCTTTCATCAATATGTGTGCACAAGCCATCGGAGAGCGGTTCGGACCCGAGACGGGGAATCGCCTGCGGTCGTTCATGACCCTTCCTCCACATTGGAGCATGGCGTCCACATTAACTGTATCATCCTGGCCCTTGTTAAACTTTGGACCGGGCGCCCAGAGTTCTTCATTTCTCCAAGCTCACAACACGGATTCCATGGTAACTACTACGGCGGCAACTGGAGAACGACAAATCAATCGGGAGTTATTCCCTGGTGGCGTAGAAGGAAGTCAAAGGAATGATTCAACCCTTCTAGGCGGATCTACGGGTCTTGGATTAAATCCAGGCGGGTTCGATATCCCAAGGCGCCCAAGGACGAATCTATCCCTTGGCGGATCTGCGGGGCGAACACAGAAAAAGCGTAGAAGGGAGAAAAGCAGGCGGTCTAAATCACCTTCGCCTCGACGACCGAGATCCTCACGTCGGGGCAGATCGCCCCCATCTACTGGTCGTAGACGGAGTAAAAGGCCAACGGAGACGCCCAATTCGAGTGGACCACCACCCCTGCCACCCTCAGGAATTGTTGGACACATCCCATCAGGAAGCCATGGAGGAGGTAGTGGGCAGGCCCCTCCAGGAGGGAGGGCGGAGGAGGTAGTAGCGGAGGAGGAGGCGGACGCGGAAGCGGAGGAGGGCGTTCGCCATCAGATCCATCATCTGGGTCAAGTTCTTCTTCTTCTCCAAGCAGATCTCCACGAAGGGGTCGCCCAAGGGCGGATCCGGAGAATTTTGATGATAGAGTTAGAGCTCTAGTGCTCCGTATGAATGAGGAAAATGCCAGGCACAATCCGTTCGCCAATAGAGATTCGCCTTTCACAGCTTGGATTGAGGCAGAGGAAACTGATAGAGCTTTTAAAATACCTAATCTGGCCATCTACACAGATGTTGACAATCCGGAAGCTCACGTCAGAAAATACCGAATACTGCTCAAACTCAATCGTGCCACTGAGCCTGTGCTCTGCAAAATGTTTGTCACCACGCTAGGAGGTCCGGCCTATGGATGGTTTCAGTCTTTACCTCCGGGCTCAATAAACAGTTTTGATCAATTGAGCAGGGAATTTTGTGCTAAATTCGCCGGTTGTATTCCTCCAGTGGTTAAATCAGGAAGGCTTTTTGAGTTAAAGCAGAAGGCGAATGAATCCCTTCGGGAGTACGTAGACACTTTTAACCAATTATACATACAAATGGTTGATGTGGATATCTCCGTAGCAGTGGAATGTTTTGTGAGAAACACCACTTGTAAAAGCTTGCAAGAAGATCTAATTCGAAAGAAACCCACCAGCATGGCAGAATTGATGGAGCGTTGTAAAGACTTTATCGAGGTGGATGACATTCGCCGGGGATCGCAGTCATCACCCAAAAGGGACAAGGGCGAATCTCGCCATCGAGATAGAGACAAAGACAAACATCAGGATTCTTCCTCTAGAAGCAAGCAAAGGGGTTCTAAGAACAAATCAACATTTGTCATCTCTTTCACGCCTCTCAACGCTTCTAAAAGTGAAGTCCTTATGTGGATCGAGAACAGTCAACACAAACGGAGCATTTCATACCCCGAACCAAAGGGGGGAGAGTACACCAATACTGCTAAAAATCCTAAGAATTATTGTAAGTATCACAGGAAAAATGGCCATGACACCGATGCATGTTGGGAGTCAGCTCGGGAAATCGAACGTCTCATCGAGAGAGGCAAATTGGATCGGTTCATCCAGAATGATGGCAAGAAAGGAGATGGTGATAGATCCAAAGAGGACCCAAAGAAGAAGGGGAAGGGTACCATCAATGTCATAGCAGGCGGACCTGGATACCAGCCAATGCTAAAAAAGGCAAAGACTACCGCTCTTAACAGGGCATCGTTAAATCGCCCCTTTACCGATGTAGGTCCTGAAATATCTCCCCATGCAGATGCACTGGTCGTCACTATGATGGTGGAAGGCTGGGAGATGAAAAGAGTGATGTTGATACTGGGAGTTCATACAATGTCATCACCAGAGGAGCTTTCACCAAACTCATGATTGATCCTATTCAGGTAGAGCCAATTGTGGTCGATATCTTAGGAGTGACGGGACACACTATCCAGACAAAAGGCCAAGTCACTCTGGATTGCGAGCTTACAGACGATGATCAGGTCTGGAAAGGGGATCTGGAATTTTCTGTCTTGGATGGTCAGTTAGCTTACAATATCATCCTCGGACGGCCTTTTATCTCCGAAGTTGCAGCCCTTATCTCCATACGCCACTTAACACTTTACATCCCCACGGCCAAGGGAGGTGTAATGATCAGAGGTAGCCAAAAGGTGGCCCAGGAGACATATTCGGCATCACTAATGATTCGCCCCCAATCTAAGGAGGAAGATGAAGAGGAGCTCGTCACAATGGCCTTGGGCGAGACCGAAATGTACCTTATGGCGGATGAAAAGCAGGTGCGAATGGCTAAAGGGCTCAAAGGCGAAATTAAAAATGCAATCACCAAGGTACTCTGTGAGGCGGAGGATGTCTTCGCATGGAAAGATGAAATTCTCCCCGGAATCAGTCCAGACGTGATCACTCACAAGCTCAACATTGATAAAGATGCAGTTCCCGTGGCTCAGAGTGGAGAAACCATGGCCCGGAAAGGCAGAAGGTGATAGAAGAAGAGATCACCAAGCTCCAGCGGGCGGACGCCATTGAGGAGGTGCTTTACACTCAGTGGCTGGCGAACGTCGTTTTGGTGAAGAAAGCGGGCGGATCTTACCGCATGTGTATTGACTTTACGGATCTCAACAAAGCTTTTCCCAAAGACAACTATCCTTTGCCATGTATTGACATGCTTGTAGACGGAACCGCCGGTCACGCCATGTACTCCTTTACAGATGTGAAGTCAAGTTACCATCAGATCCCCATGGAGCCCTCAGATAGAATCAAGACCTCGTTCGTAACACACCAAGCCACTTATTGTTTCAAAGTTATGCCCTTTGGGCTTAAGAACGCGGGTGCAACTTATCAGAGGATGATGAACAAGATATTCACAGATAGTAAAGGGGATAACTATTCTGTCTATGTAGATAGCATGATCATCAAGAGCACAACCATAGAAAGGCATGCGGATGATATAACGGAGGTACTGGACGTACTCCGACGCCACAACATTAAGCTGAACCCAGAGAAGTGTACTTTTGGTGCGACGTATGGAAAATTCTTAGGGTTCATGATCAGCGAAAAAGGAGTTAGCACAAATGCTGACAAGGTTAAGGCTGTCCTAGAAATGCAAGCACCACGGAACATCAGAGAAGTACAACGCCTTAATGGGCGGATCATAGCCTTGGGCAGGTTTATCTCTTGTTCAGCTCACAGATGTCAGCCCTTTTACGAGGTCATTAAGAAGCAAAAGGCGTTCGAGTGGAATGAGGATTGTGAAAAGGCCTTCGAAGGAATCAAGCGGTTCCTCACAGAGCCACCCATGATGAGTCGACCAATAAAGGGAGAGGACCTCTACATGTATGTATCGGTTACGGATAAAGCCGTATACACGGTCATGATACGAGAGGAGGATGGCCAGCAGTTTCCGATTTATTATGTGAGCAAGGTCCTGAAGGACGCCGAAACCAGATATTCTAAGCTTAATAAAATGGCGCTGGCTATTGTCACCACGGAAATCCGCCTTAGACCATATTTTCAGGCGCATACTGTAGTGGTTCGAACAAATATACCGATGAGAAAGGTGTTGCAGAAACCAGACACTTCTGGAAGGTTGATGGAATGGGCAATCCGCCTTGGCGAATTTGATGTGAGATATGAAAGCAGGTCAGCTTTAAAGAGTCAGGTCTTGGCAGACTTTGTGAATGAATTCACTGATGAAGGGATATATCATCCCAAGCCTCCGATAGAGGAATGGACAATGTACACCGATGGCGCCTCCTCAGCAGATGGAGCTGGCGTAGGCGTTGTGATCAAGGGTCCCCAATACATAAAATTACGGTACGCAGCAAAATTAAATTTCCATGCAACTAATAATGCTGCTGAATATGAAGCTCTGATATTGGGATTACGCCTACTCAAAGAAATCACTCCTGAGCGGATTGTGATCTATAGTGATTCTAAGCTAATGGTCAACCAAGTAATCAAGAATTACGAGGTGAAAGACGAGGTTCTGGCCAAATACGTAGCAGAAGTCAAAAAATTATTGGATCACCTTGAGGCTAAGGAAACCAAATGGGAACTGATTCACGTACCAAGGGAGTCCAACATAGAGGCGGATCATTTGGCCAAAATGGCCTCTTGTGAGGAGAACTGGACAGATCCAGATTGTCCCTTCGAAGTTAAAATAGCTCCAGCCTTTGCTTCAGAGGAAGTATCCCTACTCACAACGGTAGAAGATGATTGGAGATCGGTCATCCGCCAATATCTGCTAAGTGGAACTTTACCTGAGGATAGAGAAGAGGCACGGCGGATAGTTAGGAGAGTGGCTTATTTCTCCATGATCAATGACGGCCTTTACAGAAAATCCTTTAGCCACCCCTGGTTGAAGTGCATTCTGCCGGAAGAAGGACATCAAATCCTCAAAGAGCTACATGAGGGATCATGTGGGGCTCATGAAGCATCCGCCACCATCTTGAAGAAATCCAGGTTAGCGGGTTTCTACTGGCCCACGGCCGAATTGGATGCCCAAAAATTGGTAGAATCTTGTCATAGTTGCCAGATTCATGCGAATGAATCACATACTGCCAAACATATCCAGAGGCCCATCATAGAAGGACGGCCATTCGCCCTCTGGGGAATAGACATTGTTGGCCCATTTCCTCCGACTCGCCGACAGAGGAGGTACGTGGTAGTGGCAGTGGATCATTTCACCAAGTGGGTAGAAGCCGAAGCTGTTTCCTCCATCACTGCAGAACGAATGGTGGAATTCGTCAAAGACAACATCGTGGGAAGATACGGTGTTCCGCATACCATCATCACCGATAATGGAGCACAGTTCAACTGTAGCGAATTCAAAACTTTCTGTGAAGGGTTGGGCATCCTGAACAGATTTGCCTCCGTTTATTATCCCCAATCTAATGGGATGACCGAAGTCACAAATCGGACGATCGTAAAAGGGATAAAAAAGAGATTGGGAGAGCATGATAAGAAGTGGGCGGATCAGCTGACAAGCGTTTTATGGGCTTATCGCACCACTCCTAGGACGGCCACAGGAGAAACACCATTCGCCCTATCTCATGGGGTAGAGGCTGTGATCCCGGTTGAAATACAGGTCCCAAGTGATAGAGTGGCCTTTTATTGCGAAGAGTACAACGGCAAAAGGCTAAGGGAAAGTCTGGATCAAGTAGGCGATCGAAGAGACCAAGCCTATGTACGCATGGCGGCGTATAAACAGCGAATCGCCGCTTACCATGATAAAAATGCTAAGCTTGTGGATCTGAATGTGGGTGACCTTGTGCTCCGAAAGGCCGACAAAATCCAGTCTCGAGAAGGCAAGGGCAAGTTAGGGCTCAACTGGACGGGTCCATATCAGATAGTGGAGAAGATTGGATTCACCACATTTAAAATTCAGGACATGGAGGGCAACACATTGCCGCGCACATGGAACCTCCAAAATCTCCGTAAATATTTTGTCAAGAAATAAAGTGTACACACGGTCTTGAGTACTCTTTTTCCTTTAGTAAGCTTTTTCCCATGTGGTTTTTCTTACTAAAGGTTTTAACGAGGCTCACTTATAAGACCTGCTTACTATAATAAAGCATTTCTCCCATTAATAAACATCATTTGTTCTATTATCTGTGTTCTTTTTAAAGTTTATTGCAGCAATATAAATATTCCAGTCTTAAAAAGAAGGGGGGCATCCGACGCTCTCCATTAACAAAGTATCGCTACTTTTTCTCCTTGGACATAAGAGAATCCATCTTATGGGCGGATCCATCTCTGAGAAGATCCAATCTCCGATAGAGTTAAAACGATCCTTGGACGCAAGGTCTTTACACTCTCTTACATATCTTTCCCAAAAAAGGATTCACAAGTCCTACGGGCGGATCACTTCACCTCAAAGACAGGTAAGAAATTGATCCCCAAGGCAGCTTTACTTCCTTCAATGGAATAGAACAGCTTCTAACCTTCGTAAAGGTCCATGCTATGGGGTACGGCTGGCCACCTACTCCAAAATAAATCCTAGATGCCTATATATTTACTTACGCAAACGTAATGGTAAAATAAATAGCTGCCATAAAGGATTAAAACAAATTGTACTTAACGATTTTTTGCAAATCACAAGTAAACAACTAAGTAATAATAGGAGCATCCTCCTTTACATTATCCTCGCTTGCGGCGCTTGCCTGGAAAGCCTCCTTCTCCACAGCCTCAGATACGCCAACCAAAGGTACCTCCTTTTCCACGGAAGATGTGGGACCGAGAGGAAGAGCGGTATCAGTGATCGATTCTTCACCCGCCTTGGGGGGCACTTCCTCAAGCTCCACTAGGGGGACAGTAGCGGAAGGTTTGCTTTCTTCCATGGGTCCCTTCATCCATCTCCGAACATATTCGCGGATGTATTCCTTGGCGTCCGCCATCTTGTCATATTTGGCTACGTCTTCTGGTTCGGGGACGGCGAACTGAGGATCTGTGAAATCAATCTCGGGATGCGCCAAAGAGAAGTACGCCATGAGCAGTTCGCCATAATAGAAGGCTTGCTCACCCGCCATATATTCAGCTTCGCCTAGGGCGTCCTCATGATTCTTGGCGGCTGTCGCAATCTTTTCCTTCAGCTTCCCAATCTCCGCATCTCTGAGGACTAAGGCGGGAGTGGCAGAGGCAAGGTTCGCATTAACAGAAGCAATGTGCGCATTGGCATCCGCTACATCTTTTTCTAGCTTTTCAATGGTTGCCTTGTCCGCCATATTTTGAAGGAGCTCGGCCTCCATAGCACGTATACGAGTATACATCTGTCAAAAACAAACAATCTCATTAAGAGAAAAGAGCAAAGGAGCAACTTTTTCATAAAAAGAAATCCTTTCTAGGGGACTCACCATAAGGAGCTCTGTTTTCCCCTTTTGCGCATGAATGGAACCAGGAATTTGATTCTGACTCCTTTGCACTTCGCCCACCTGACCAAGGGCTTCATCCAAGTCATTTATGATGGACTCATTCTCAAAAGATCCTTGAGCGCCATACTTGGCGGACCAGTATCCGCCCATATCAGGTTTCGCCATCTGCACCAACATTCAAGGATCAAAACTTAAAACTTGATGAACAGGTAAAAATAAAAGACAACTTACCTGTTCTATCTCCCCAACAGGCTTGGCGGACCTCATGGCATCCGCCATAAGCTTAGGGCCTCCCGTGGTTGTAGGCTTCCTCCTTTTTAGGGGTGGCTCGACCGCTGTTCCCGAAGGGCATTTCCCAGTCTCCGTTTGAGGATTCGCCGCTTGATCTTTCCTACGCACTTCAGCCTCTAAAAACTTCCTACGCTTCTCTGCAATAGCATGATTGGCCTTAGATAAACCCCTGCCAAGGAAAACATTGAAGTAATCAAAGTTCAAGAAGGAATAAAAGTTACCTTGGTCAAATTGTGTAATCTTGGAGTAAATGAATTGCTCCCCCTCTCGGTGAATCAACGGGATATCGCTCATCATGAAGGCTAAAGCGTCTGCGTATGTCTATGCATCCGCCTTGATCTTCTTCGTGAGCTCCGCCACCACTTCATCACTATCGGTCAATATTCGCATATCGCCCGCCATATGTAAAGGCTTGGGATTCCAAAACGAGGGAAAACCCAGCGATTCGCCCTCTTTTATCTTCACATAGAAGAATTTCTCATCCCAGCAATGGACATTTGACATTTTGTCGCTAAAGGGCGAATATGTCCTGAATTTGGCGAAGGTGAGATAGGATTCATACTTCCGTTTTGAGGGTTTATGGAAAGCCCTAAAAATGCGACCCGTATACACCACTCCTAAATTTGAGGCGAGGTAGCAGTCTAAAGCAATATCCAACCAACCGTTGGGATGTAGTTGGCTAGCTGTAATATCAAAGTAGGAGAGGATGTCCGCCATCATCTTTGGGAGAGGAAGCCGGAAACCCCTCTCTACGTGACTGCAATACACAGTGAGAAAACCGCTAGGTGGACAGGAAGGTCGTTGATGGGCTGCGGCTAACTCAGTCTCATAATTATTGATCCAAGGATAGCGATTCGCCAGATCCACTAGATCCGCAGCACTCATACGAGACGGAGTAGATTCCGCTCGAGGATTCTTTTTCCTAGGTGGGATAGAAGAGGAGGCCATTGTCCCCGGAAAACACCTAGCCTTAACGGCCAGAGCGGTACCGGAGACGGAATTGGAAAGGGCTGGATTACTAGTGGAACGAGTTTGGTAACGATTACACACCGAGTCACTAAACCCGGCAAAATCAGAGTTAATCGTGTCCTCGGAGGAAGAGGAGTTCTCCGATGACGAAGTGGTCCAACTAAAATCGACTTCTATTTCGGGAGAAGAGGTCGAATTAAAAAGCTCCGAAGTTGATCTAGAAGATGAAGACGAACTTCTAAACATCCAGAGAAAAGTTAAACAAAAGAAGATGAACTTACATGTGAAATCGGAAGCTTGGTGCGAGATTCTGAAAAATTCCCAGAAAAAACTTCGAAAGGAGACGATGCGGAAGAAATGAAGAAGAAAGAGAAAGCGAAAGAAGAAGAAGGACATTTTCTCCTTCCTGGGACAGTGCGTCCACTACACGTGTCATTCATCCATTGGCATTGAACAGTGCGCTCATTAATGCAAATGTTTATCACGGCGCGCGGAAGCTCAAAAGCCCTAAAGGACTTTAAGGGCATTTTGGGGGGGCTTTTGATAACATTGTGATATTATCCCAAGGACTAAAAGGGATATTCACCTCAAGAACGTCGCGTATTGATCCCCGAAAGGGAACCGGCAGGCGGATCTCCACGAATCTGCTTGGAGAGATCCGCTGGCGGACCTATGAGGCGAATCTCTTCATTCACCTGATTCGCCGCTGTAACGGCTGGTCGCCGACTCGGCCATAAAGATCATTAATGAGTTATCAATTAGCTAACCACCAGGTTAAAGATAATTTGTAACCGCCATTAATGGAGCATTAATGGAGGCTTTCTAGTTGCCTGAAGGTTACGACTTCCTAGCTATATATATAGCCGGATTCCCTAGGCTATCAAGGTACACATTCTCACAACCTTTGTCAATTCAGTTTGTTTCCTTGATTCACCTTACTGACTTTGGCATCGGAGCTTCCCCCCGTCGAACCCAACGACGCCCCCCACAAGGACGAAAGTTGATCGGAATTTCCCTACCAGTTATCACATCCGTCACCTTTTTCTCACTCTCAGGTTATTAATTTTTCGTACTCTAAAAACCAATCATGTCGAAAACCGATCTAAGAAATATCCTTACCGATAACAAGTTGAATGGTTCAAACTTCGCCGACTGGTTTCGTAACCTCAAAATTGTTTTGAAGTTCGAAAAGATAGGGTATGTACTCGATACATTGATACCCGCTCTTCCGACTGATGATGCACCCATTGAAGAGATTGATGCCTATCAGAAGCATAAATCCGATGATGAACACGCTGGGTGCATCATACTTGCATCGATGACACCAGATCTGCAAAGGCAACATGAGGAAATGGATGCCTATTCTATTGTCATGCACTTAAAATAGATGTTCGGGAAACAGACTCGCTGTGAATGTTTTGAGATATCAAAACTGCTGTTTCGCTGCAAGATGCAAGAGGGCACATCTGTTATGACACATTGTGTCAAGATGATTGGCTATATCATCAAACTTTCTAGTATTGGCTTCGCGATGGATCATGAGCTAAGTGTCGACTTACTTCTTACATCCCTCCCAGAAAGTTATTCACATTTCACCATGAACTACCAAATGAATGACTTAAAGACCTCTCTTGAAGAGCTCGCCAATATGCTCAAGACAGTTGAGACAAATGTGAAGAAAGATAAAGTGGTACCCGCTCTTGTGATTGAGGGATCAAAGAAGAGGAAAGGGAATTTTCCCAATCCAAAATATCCTAAGAAGAACAAGGGATGCAAGTCGGCCCAAGCCAAAGGAAAGCAAATCAAGAAGCCCAAAGGGGAATGCCACTTCTGTGGTAGAGATGGGCATTGGAGGAGAAATTGTAAGGAGTACCTAGCTTCTCTCAAGAAGGGAAAGGACGGTGCTTCAACTTCTGGTATGTTCTATATTGAAATTAACTCAATTTCGCAGTCTGAATCTTGGGTATTAGATACCGGATGTGGATCTCATATTTGTATGAATATGCAGGAACTAAAACAGACTAGAGAGTTAAAGAAAGGAGACATAAACTTGCGAGTAGGAAATGGAGCAAGAGTTGCCGCTCTCGCAATTGGAAACTATGATCTACATCTACCATCAGGACTTGTAGTAGTGTTAAGGAACTGTTTGTATGTTCCAGATATGTCTCGTAACATTATTTCTATTAGCTGTCTAGTAGAAGATGGCTTTCATGTTTCAATTAAGAACAATGGTTGTGAATTTTATAGAAATAGTATTTTCTATTTTTCAGGAATATCATTAAATGGGATCTATGTTTTGAATGATAAAGTTTCTGCTTTCACAATTGATACCAAAAGACTTAGATTAGATAACTCAACCTACTTGTGGCATTGTCGTTTAGGCCATATAAACCAGAGACGCATGCTTAAGCTACATCAAGATGGGCTTATAGACTCAATTGATTGTGAATCGATGGGAACGTGTGAGTCATGTTTAAAAGGAAAAATGACAAAGACACCCTTTAGCAATAAAGGTCAGCGTGTATCAGACACTCTATGATTAATACATTCAGATGTATGTGGTCCTGTGTCAGTCCAAGCAAGAGGAGGATTCAGATACTTCATTAGCTTTATAGATGATCATACCAGATATGGTTACATCTATTTGATGAAGCACAGGTCAGAAGCTTTTGAGAAATTCAAATGCTTCAAGAATGAATTTGAGAATCAAACAGGAAAGACTATCAAAATACTTCGATCTGATCGAGGTGGAGAATATCTTTCTGAAGAATTTATGAGTTATCTAAATGAATATGGAATATGCTCACAATGGACACCTCCTTATACACCACAATACAATGGTGTATCAGAAAGGAGAAATCGTACCTTACTAGGTATGGTACGATCCATGATGAGCACCACTTCTCTTCCAAAATCATTCTGGGGCTATGCCTTAGAAATTGCCCTATTTACCTTAAACCGAGTTCCAACCAAATCCGCCAGTTCCACACCATTCGAACTGTTCGTTGGTAGAAAACCCATCTTCTCTTTCATGAGAATATAGGGATGTTCAGCATACGTTAAACGTATTGTGTCAGATAAATTAGATCCCAAATCTGACAAGTGTTTCTTCATTGGATACCCAAAGGAAACTATGGGATATTACTTTTATCATCCAGATGACCAAAAGGTAATAGTATCCAAACACGCAGTGTTTCTAGAGAAAGAGTTTCTGGAAGAAACACAGAATGGGAGCTTGATTGAACTTGAAGAAGTTCAAGAGGAATCACATGTTGAAAACGCGGAAGAAGTTGAACCCGAACCTGTTTCACTAGATGAAACACAAGTGTCATATCCCACTCGTAGGTCTCAAAGAATTCGTGAACTCCCAGTTAGATATGGTTTTCTAGTGGGAGATGACGAACTGGTTCCCGTGTTAGACGATGAACCCAAAACCTACGAAGAAGCTCTTGCTAGTCCAAAATCTAAAGCATGGCTTGAAGCCATGAATTCTGAAATGGACTCCATGTATACTAACCAAGTGTGGACTTTGGTTGATCCACCCGAAGGGATAAAACCCATTGGGTGCAGGTGGATCTTCCAGAAGAAGACTGACATGGATGGAAAGGTTAGTACCTACAAAGCTAGGTTAGTAGCGAAAGGATATCGTCAAAAACAAGGTATTGACTATGACGAGACTTTCTCTCCAGTAGCCATGTTCAAATCCATCAGAATATTGCTTGCAATTGCCGCTCATTTTGATTATGAGATTTGGCAAATGGATGTATACATGATGCAACCTGAAGGTTTCACATCGAAGGATGCAACCAAGGTTTGCAAACTTCAAAGGTCCATTTATGGACTCAAGCTAGCATCTAGGAGCTGGAACAAGCGTTTTGATGAAACCATAAAACAATTTGGTTTCGAACAAGACTCAGAAGAGGCTTGTGTCTACAAGAAGACAAGTGGGAGCTCAGTCGTTTTCCTAGTACTATATGTTGATGATATACTACTTATGGGAAACGATGTGGCAATGCTGCAAACAGTAAAAGTTTGGTTATCGGGTAATTTCTCCATGAAAGACTTGGGAGAAGCAGCCTGCATCTTAGGGATCAAGATCTATCGCGATAGATCAAGGAGACTGCTCGGACTATCCCAATCTACATATATTGACAAAGTGCTAAAACGTTTTGACATGCATGAATCAAAAAGAGGTAACTTACCAATGGTCCATGGTGTCAAGTTATCAAATGGTCAGTGTCCTAAAACGGACAGTGACAAGAATCGCATGGCTGTAATTCCTTACTCCAGCGTGGTTGGTTCGATCATGTATGCTATGCTTTGCACTAGACCTGATGTGGCATTCGCATTAAGTATGACGAGCCGATATCAAGGGAATCCAGGATTTGATCACTGGATTGCTGTCAAGAACATTCTTAAGTATCTTAGAAGAACTAAAGACATGTTCCTCGTATATGGTCAAGGAGAATTGAAAATTGAAGGATATTCAGATGTTAGTCATCTGATTGATGAAAATGATTACAGATCCCAATCAGGATACCAGTTTATCCTGAATGGAGGTTCAGTTAGTTGGAAGAGTTCCAAACAAGGAAGTGTTGCTTTCTCGTCGACTGAATCAGAGTACATCGCATCTGCAGAAGCGGCAAAAGAGGCTGTTTGGATTAGAAAGTTCATAACAGAACTAGGAGTGGTGCCTGACATTGTAAATCCCATTACTTTGTACTGTGATAACAATGGAGCCATTGCACAAGCAAAGGAACCACGGTCTCATAATGCATCCAAACATTATCTCAAGCGATATCATCTCATTAGGGAGATCATAGCCAGAGGAGATGTGAGAATAGAAAAGGTGCCCACTGAGGACAACGTTGCAGATCCATTGACCAAGCCGTTACCACAAAGAGCTCACAATAAACATCTTAGTTCTTCTGGTATTAGTTTCAGAAACAATTGGCTTTAGTCCAAGTGGGAGAATGTTGGAATTTAGTGTCCTAAATACAATTGTTTTGGATATTAATATTAATGAATAAATTGTTTATTTGGTCATTTGTTTAATTAGATATATAGCATTAATATGTAACTATATATAAAGGCACAAATCTTTCGCAAAGGAAGTAATCCTAAGTTTATTCAAGTAGTTATAAAGTGTTCATACAAGCATGAAGTGAGACTATACTTTATAATAGACTGATAGACTTAAAGTGAACCCAAGTCAAGTAATATGTTGTAGGGATTGGCATATTGTTGTTGAGACTTGCATGTAATAGTGTTTTCTGTCGAGACAGAAAGCTGATCTCACAAGCTTTAGATATTCTGATATCTACACAGTTACATGGATCTGATGAAGGAGTTCATTAGGATTGGGACCCGACTTGAGATAACAGAATGGAGTGATTTATCTAATGTGTCAACTGTTCATCTCATCGGTATTAGTAGGTATAACTAATCCTCAGACTCAAACATTCATTAATTAGTAATTCTGGATTGCGGAGTCTGATACTTTGATTCTGTGCGAGCACGATCCAATAGGTGAGAGCCTAGGGTGTGTGAGAGCAGGGTTGGGTATCACGCGAAGTAATTACAGAATGATTAATGTCAGATTGAGCATTCGTCACTCCCGATAAATGGGAGATATATCCAAAGGGCCGCTTGTGGTGAATTGACTAAAATCCTTGCAAGGTGGTACAGTTAAGAGTAGAAATAAACATTTCACTTAACTTATCTTTCAGAGTGAATTCAACCTGTACAAGTAAAACCGAACTCTTCGTTATATGTAACCTTGACACATTCCATGGTTATAAGGAATTGACCGAAAAGATATAGTTGATAAAGGATCGTATTATACTATGCCTAATACAGAAAGGTTAACGTCAGTTATCAACCTGACTTCTTAATTGCTCTGGAGGAATATCATAGGTTCTGCTAGTAACAGCTCGCGACGGTATTCCGTTATATATATATTGGAATTAATCGTGATGAATAATTTCAAATGATATATACGGCTAGTGGCAATAAAGAACCTAATGGGTCGCATATGGGACTTGGAATCGGAGGACGAAAATGTAATTAGTTGGACATACACATATGGGCCGAAATTTACATTAATTTAGGGATAAATTAATTTGATTAATAATTATAATTTGATTATGGTTATCAATTAAATTAAAAGATTATCTGATAATATTAATTAGAAGTTTTAAGTGATTAAAACTCTATTTAATTATCCCTAACATTAATTAATTATTAATTTGATTAATAATAATTATCTAGATATAATTAGTTATTATTTAGATAATAGTAAAGTGTTTATTTAATTATCTAATTAGGAATCTTATTCCGTATAAGATTCCAATTATTTAATTACCTAACACAACTGGGATTAGGGTTAAGAAAAGTCTATAAATAGACTTCCCTAACCCCAAATTTTGACACACAAAAATAGGAGAGGAGGAATCGTTCCGTCTTTCGTCACGGCTAAATTACTTTATTTCTTACTCCCTCTTTGATCTCGTATCGATTTCTATTAGAGGCAATCATTGCGATTGCTATTCATTGATGGTTGATCACTGATTATCTTTTGGTTTTGTGTTTAATCAAACGTTCGTGGTTCACGAGTTGATAATAACAAGTTGTGGGCACTTCGTTTGCAACGGTAGATAGTTCATCAGTAAAGGTATTACTATCTATTCCTCTTTATATGAAATAACAATTAACAGATATTGGAAAAGGGAAATAGATAAAATAGATAAAATTTTATTATTCTGCTATGCCTAGGCTTGTCTATTTTCCTACATTGGTATCAGAGCCTATGTTAATCTGTTATTTCATATATGTAAATAAAAGAGTTTTTCAATCGGATTGAATAGATTTATTGTTAGGTTAAATTAATTAATTGATTAGTTCAATTAACCTAACGATAAATAAGTTTTGATTACTTATTAATTAAAAATGATTATGCATAGTTCCTGATTATTTCGGTTAATAATCGTTTAAACTTGACTTGAAGGTTTTATGGTTAGATAATTAAAACTTTTGTTTTACTAAATCTAAAAGATAAAACTGATTTCTGATATTCTGAAAATTGTTTTGAAATTGTTTTAAAACAATTATATATATATATATTAATATGTATTTATTTAAAAAAAATAAATACGAACACCTGTTCGGGGTCGCTGCCGCGAGGCGGCAACCCCGAGCGGCTGTCTCAAGGCGGTTGCTGCTTTGCGCAGCGACCGACAGCAGAGACGCCGCTGCCGTTAAGGCAGCGACTCCCTGTGATTTGCTGCTGCCGCGAGGCAGCAGCTGTCGCAACGGGGTGGGCCGATTAAAATCGGCCCGACCCAAACGGATACCGTTTTAAAATCGTTTTAAAACAGGCCCGGGTTTTGAATATATATATATATATACACGTTTCAGAATATTAAAAGTTTTGTTTTGATTATCAAAATCAATTTATTTAAAAGTTTGTTTTACCTAAATATTTGATATAAGTAATTCAAAGTATTAAATGAATTATTCGAATTAATTAGGATATGCATAATTAAAATTGGATGAAAATTAATTTAAGTTGTTAATTTGATTAACTTAAATATTACATAAATAGTTTGTGTAATCAACCAATTAAATTTAATTTAATTGAGTCTATGCATGTTTGGCATTATGGACATATTAGACCCTCTTTAATAGTTATTTAGTCTTTTGGTATTTAAATAGGACCTGCGTGTCCTGCCTTCTCTTACTCTCTATTGTATTTCTCTTCTCATCCAAATCCCTTCAAGTAAATTGAAGTTGTCTTTGAAATTGAATATTGTTGTAATTCAAGGCGCCAAGGAGAAGACGGAGGACCCAAAGAGAAATATGTAATAGTTAGTATTTCCCTAGGGTGACCCTTTATTCCGTTTCTGGCTCAACGAAATAAACTTAGAGATATGTCCATAATTGTCAATGTTGAATGTATGAATGTCTGATGGATGCTAAAGCAAATCAAGACTAGGTTAGATTATGAGACTTAAATAAATCCATCACTAATCAAAAGTTAAGTAAATAAGCAAGTTATTAAAAATCGGTTGCCCCTCCCTAATATTATAATTCAGCTGGCAGTACTGGGGGCCTTTGGGTTGTTGAGTAAACTCAAGCTCGGGGTCTTATGGTAACACCTGAATTATCGAAAAACTATTTTTCACGAATATGGGGTAATGCTTTAATTAGGATAGAATAATTGGATGAGTAAACTCATGTTGTTCTAACCTAATGGGCAATATGGTTGGGATTGATAAACGACACATATCAATTACTAATGTGGTAAGTAACCCAACAACCTAGAAATCACATGTTTTGATGTGATTGATTACATGAATCTACCTAATGAATGAAACTAGCTTGTTGAGTAAACTCAAGGTGAAATTTCAGGAGTTAGGATTCTAGCTCACTAAAGGAATTATGAATATCCTTCGAATTAATATAGAGGGTTATTAATTTGGTAAAATAGTGGGAGAAATTTAAAAACATAAAAGTCCAACGTATTTAAATTGTAAGTGAATTAAACAAATGAATAACATCCGTCACCTTTTTCTCACTCTCAGGTTATTAATTTTTTGTACTCTAAAAACCAATCATGTCGAAAACCGATCTAAGAAATATCCTTACCGATAACAAGTTGAATGGTACAAACTTCGCCGACTGGTTTCGTAACCTCAAAATTGTTTTGAAGTTCGAAAAGATAGGGTATGTACTCGATACATCGATACCCGCTCTTCCGACTGATGATGCACCCATTGAAGAGATTGATGCCTATCAGAAGCATAAATCCGATGATGAACATGCTGGGTGCATCATACTTGCATCGATGACACCAGATCTGCAAAGGCAACATGAGGAAATGGATGCCTATTCTATTGTCATGCACTTAAAAGAGCTGTTCGGGAAACAGACTCGCTGTGAACGTTTTGAGATATCAAAACTGCTGTTTCGCTGCAAGATGCAAGAGGGCACATCTGTTATGACACATTGTGTCAAGATGATTGGCTATATCACCAAACTTTCTAGTATTGGCTTCGCGATGGATCATGAGCTAAGTGTCGACTTACTTCTTACATCCCTCCCAGAAAGTTATTCACATTTCACCATGAACTACCAAATGAATGACTTAAAGACCTCTCTTGAAGAGCTCGCCAATATGCTCAAGACAGTTGAGACAAATGTGAAGAAAGATAAAGTGGTACCCGCTCTTGTGATTGAGGGATCAAAGAAGAGGAAAGGGAATTTTCCCAATCCAAAATATCCCAAGAAGAACAAGGGAGGCAAGTCGGCCCAAGCCAAAGGAAAGCAAATCAAGAAGCCCAAAGGGGAATGCCACTTCTGTGGTAAAGATGGGCATTGGAGGAGAAATTGTAAGGAGTACCTAGCTTCTCTCAAGAAGGGAAAGGACGGTGCTTCAACTTCTGGTATGTTCTATATTGAAATTAACTCAATTTCGCAGTCTGAATCTTGGGTATTAGATACCGGATGTGGATCTCATATTTGTATGAATATGCAGGAACTAAAACAGACTAGAGAGTTAAAGAAAGGAGACATAAACTTGCGAGTAGGAAATGGAGCAAGAGTTGCCGCTCTCGCAATTGGAAACTATGATCTACATCTACCATCAGGACTTGTAGTAGTGTTAAGGAACTATTTGTATGTTCTGGATATGTCTCGTAACATTATTTCTATTAGCTGTCTAGTAGAAGATGGCTTTCATGTTTCAATTAAGAACAATGGTTGTGAATTTTATAGAAATAGTATTTTCTATTTTTCAGGAATATCATTAAATGGGATCTATGTTTTGAATGATAAAGTTTCTGCTTTCACAATTGATACCAAAAGACTTAGATTAGATAACTCAACCTACTTGTGGCATTGTCGTTTAGGCCATATAAACCAGAGACGCATGCTTAAGCTACATCAAGATGGGCTTATAGACTCAATTGATTGTGAATCGATGGGAACGTGTGAGTCATGTTTAAAAGGAAAAATGACAAAGACACCCTTTAGCAATAAAGGTCAGCGTGTATCAGACACTCTATGATTAATACATTCAGATGTATGTGGTCCTATGTCAGTCCAAGCAAGAGGAGGATTCAGATACTTCATTAGCTTTATAGATGATCATACCAGATATGGTTACATCTATTTGATGAAGCATAAGTCAGAAGCTTTTGAGAAATTCAAATGCTTCAAGAATGAATTTGAGAATCAAACAGGAAAGACTATCAAAATACTTCGATCTGATCGAGGTGGAGAATATCTTTCTGAAGAATTTATGAGTTATCTAAATGAATATGGAATATGCTCACAATGGACACCTCCTTATACACCACAACACAAGGGTGTATCAGAAAGGAGAAATCGCACCTTACTAGGTATGGTACGATCCATGATGAGCACCACTTCTCTTCCAAAATCATTTTGGGGCTATGCCTTAGAAACTGCCCTATTTACCTTAAACCGAGTTCCAACCAAATCCGCCAGTTCCACACCATTCGAACTGTTCGTTGGTAGAAAACCCATCTTCTCTTTCATGAGAATATGGGGATGTTCAGCATACGTTAAACGTATTGTGTCAGATAAATTAGATCCCAAATCTGACAAGTGTTTCTTCATTGGATACCCAAAGGAAACTATGGGATATTACTTTTATCATCCAGATGACCAAAAGGTAATAGTATCCAAACACGCAGTGTTTCTAGAGAAAGAGTTTCTGGAAGAAACACAGAATGGGAGCGTGATTGAACTTAAAGAAGTTCAAGAGGAATCACATGTTGAAAACGCGGAAGAAGTTAAACCCGAACCCGTTTCACTAGATGAAACACAAGTGTCATATCCCACTCGTAGGTCTCAAAGAATTCGTGAACTCCCAGTTAGATATGGTTTTCTAGTGGGAGATGACGAACTGGTTCCCGTGTTAGACGATGAACCCGAAACCTACGAAGAAGCTCTTGCTAGTCCAAAATCTAAAGCATGGCTTGAAGCCATGAATTCTGAAATGGACTCCATGTATACTAACCAAGTGTGGACTTTGGTTGATCCACCCGAAGGGATAAAACTCATTGGGTGCAGGTGGATCTTCAAGAAGAAAACTGACATGGATGGAAAGGTTAGTACCTACAAAGCTAGGTTAGTAGCGAAAGGATATCGTCAAAAACAAGGTATTGAATAATAATTATAATTTGATTATGGTTATCAATTAAATTAAAAGATTATCTGATAATATTAATTAGAAGTTTTAAGTGATTAAAACTCTATTTAATTATCCCTAACATTAATTAATTATTAATTTGATTAATAATAATTATCTAGATATAATTAGTTATTATTTAGATAATAGTAAAGTGTTTATTTAATTATCTAATTAGGAATCCTATTCCATATAAGATTCCAATTATTTAATTACGTAACACAACTGTGATTATGGTTAAGAAAAGTCTATAAATAGACTTCCCTAACCCCAAATTTCGACACACAAAAATAGGAGAGGAGGAATCATTCCGTCTTTCGTCACGGCTAATTTACTTTATTTCTTACTCCCTCTTTGATCTCGTATCGATTTCTGTTAGAGGCAATCATTGCAATTGTTATTCATTGAAGGTTGATCACTGATTATCTTTTGGTTTTTTGTTTAATCAAACGTTCGTGGTTCACGAGTTGATAATAACAAGTTGTGGGCACTTCGTTTGCAACGGTAGATAGTTCATCAGTAAAGGTATTACTATCTATCCCTCTTTATATGAAATAACAATTAACAGATCTTGGAAAAGGGAAATAGATAAAATAGATAAAATGTTATTATTCCGCTATGCCCAGGCTTGTCTATTTTCCTACAGTTTTGGATCCAAAGTCGATTAGAACATGTTTCAGTCGATTAAGAGTGTGTTTCGGGTGTCGGAAAAATTTGGCAGAGGTTCGGGATGTAAAAAAAGTCCCCCCTTAGTGTTTCGAGCTCCGTGCCTATAAATAGGCACGAGGCCCTATGTTGCTTACACTCGGTTGAGCTAGGTGTAAGTTCTTACACTCGGCTCAACTGGGTGTAAATGCTTACACCCAGCTCAGCCGTGTGTAAGGTTTACATCTGGCTCGGGCCAAGTGTGAGGGCTGGGCTCAGGTGGCCCGAGCCCAAGCCTAGCCCATCATGGGTTCGTCCAAGACCCGTGACGAATTTTGGCGGGCCTTTGATGGGACCCGTATTTTTTAGGAAATGATAATAAAAATAAAAATATAAAATAGAAAACGATTTCAAAAGATAGAAAATGAATTTAGAATATAAGTTTATTGGGCCGATCCAAAGGGCCTCATTTCGATGCGGCATTCGCAGCGCCCACATCGTGCGGGTGCGTCCCCTAAACTCGATGATGGTTCGACTGCACCCCTCTGCGCGTAAGAGAGTCTTTCCTCCAGTAATTGGTTAGGAGCTTGTAAAGGCCATGAGCTTATAAACTAGCTTACATTCTCATTTCTTTCCCATGTGGGATGAGAAAAGCTTTCTTTTCTTCTTTTTCCTTCTTCTAATCCCTTCAAGTGGTCCACTTTGAGCATTAATTTCTCATTCATCACTTGTCCGTTTTGGGCTTATAATATGTAGTTGGAAAGATCTCACGTCATAGAATACGTTGACACATGTCAAGTTCTTCTAAACTTTATTTATCCGTTATATATTTAAGCCTCAAGTTGCCAAAAAATAACAAACTAAAAATGATTTATAATTTATTTTTCACCTATCTAATTTATGAAAATATTTTTACATTAATAAAAATGATTTATTTATTTATGACATCACCTGGTCCGACCAACCCGAGCCATCCGATCCGCCTAATTGACGCTTTTGTTTATTTTCTTACCGATTTTTGTTCGTTTAAATTGACTGATTTGGATCATTTATCAAAAGGTTTTCTTCATAGGTCCTCTGACCCCAGTGTTTGCACCTATCTTGGATGTTATGTCTCAGCCCTTCAAGATACCTTGAAGTCTTTTGGCTTTCAGTTTCTGACAAGTTAGCCATTGTCGAAAGCCTCAAGAACTCTAAAGTATACTCATGTAAGCTCTTTAACCCTTGTGAACAACTCGGGTACGAACTATAGATGTATTGTTTATAGTCAGGTGGCAATAACCGTTCTCTCAATATAGATTTCATCTATAACCAAGACCGTACTGGGTCCCTTCCTCCTTAATTTGGTCCCACCAAACTGAGGCACCACCCTTAAGCCTATACGCAACCAAGCAGACTTTTCTCTCATCTCGTATTCCCGCGTATTCAAAGAACCTCTCAACATCCGATAGCCGATCAAGAAACCCTTCTATATCAAGCTCACCTCTAAACAATGGCAAGTCAACCTTTAATTTAAAGGCATCGTCTCTATTAAAATTACCGGCATACCCGCCTCTAACATTCACATTCTCCACATACGAATTTCCCCCATCATAATTCATATAACCATGGCCAACCATACCAACATCATCATTAAACCCATATTTCTAACAATTCTATTAGGCTCAAAATCATCAAATGCATCCTCCTCACTATCATTTTCAGCATTGTGAATAACAACATGGTTAAGACACCTTACCTCGTGTGCCCTAGGGCCAATGTATGGTTGAACAATAGGTCACCTTTGAGGTGGGGACGGTTGTGGGGTTGGTTGACGTTGGTGTTGAGGTCAAATAACATCTTGTTGCCTCTAGTGAGGACCTCCGACGAGTTGTGAATGAGTATTCCATATCTCTATCTTGAACTCCTCAAGAGAAACATATAGTTCTCTCATTCTTGTGTCAAGACTTTCATTTTGCTCTATGAGGGCTTCTCTAAATCCTTTCATACAAGCTTCCGTGTCTTCAAATCTCTTTTCAATGGACTCCATTGCTTCGTGTTGTAGACAGGGTTGAACTATTACCAAGAAGAAGTCTCCAGGAAGGAGAACGACTCGGCTCTGATACCAACTGATACGGATCGAAATCGAACTAGAGGGTTTTGATCTTAAACACACAAATAGTTTCGTCTCAAGCCTAGCTTGAAGGAGTTAATCCTTAGACCAAGAGGAACAAAGTTCCAATGGAAGCTATTTTTGATTAATTTCATAAAAGTTGAGTTTCATTATAAATAAGGAAACTTATATACCTCCCTTAAAGATATGTAAAAATACTAAAGTGTCCCAACTAGGGTTACAACTCAAAAGGATAAAGTTAGGGGTAATATGAGGATAGATGACCAAATGGCAATTAAGGGAATAAGCCTAATGGCAATACCGTGGATAATAGAATGGCATAAATAATAAATAAAGAGGTGACAACACTTATTCCTCCTTTTCAACTTGGTGACTAAGGCAGCTCCGCACGTCGAGTGAGAATGCCACACGACATGTGGGTGCCTTGGTGCTCCCTGGTGGCATTTCATCCAACCCTCAGGCACCGAGTGAGGAAGCCACATGGCGTGTGAGTCACTCCATACATCGAGTGAGAGTGCCAGATGGTGTGTGGTTGCCTTGTCCTTCGGTGTCCAAAATTCGATCAAGTCCATCTCCAACGGCCAGCTCACTCGGTAAATGGGCAGTCTCACACGCCGAATGAGGAATTTTCACTTCAATGCTCCCTTTTACCCCATTACGTCCCTTGTGTTGGAGATGTCCGTATCAATATGAGTGTTGTGCATGTTGCCAACTCTTCCTTAATTTACTCTCATTTTCTTCCTACTCTTGCATTCATCCACTTCTTCTAATTTTGCTCGCATTACTTGTCATTTCACCTCGCTCTTCCTATTTTCTCGGGTTAGTGAGTAATTGGTTGTGGATGACTTGTGTACATGTGTAAATGATGTGTCAGACATCAGGGGTGAGCATTGATTCGGTTGTTAGCTCGATGGGGCGTCATGTGGTTCCGAATCCGCGAACTGTTCCTGAGTGTTGCTGTTTTTATATTCCACACGGTGTGTGGATTAAACCGCACGTCGTGTGGCTCTGTAGCTCCTTTACATTGGAATTTTGTTTTAATTTCACAACGTGGTGTCACCTAAACCACACATCGTGTGAATCGTTCAATGTCGGTCAGAGAATCTAGCTTGCACCAGGTAAAATTTATTAAAATTTTATTCTAAATTTCCTGTATGCTTTTTATTTGAATAAACTTAAAAATAAAAAGGAAAAAATATAAAAATAAACCTTGTGGTTATACTTGTTTTCGATCGGCACCCTTGTGGTTTAAAATTTACAAAATGGTATTTTGAGGTTCATTTCATTAGCAAACACATGCCAAATTGACTAACAGTGTTAAAAAAATCAAAAGTCAAAGGGAAAAGAATTAATTTTATCCTTATATTTATTTATTTTATAAATTAATCCCCTTATTATCTAATTATCACAAACAAACCCCAAAATAAAAAATAAAAATCAATTACACTATATTCCCTATTTCTCTTTAATTTCTTATTTTTCTTCTACTTTCTCTCTCTTCTCTTTATTAATTTTTCTCTCCCTAGAATCAATTCAACATAATACCTAACAAAAAACTTGTCGTGTGGAAGAGGGAAGTGATGGCAGATGTTCAACAGAGTAGCTTTCAAGAATAAGTAATTTTTGGAGTTTGAAATCCAAATCCAAAAATCAATGGGTAAATATGAGTTGATTAACAGCATATCTTCATATGACACAAACATAATGTTAGCTGCAATTATTTCACTTCTCGTCGTTCTTCTCCTCCATATCTACGCCTGATGATCCGTGAAACCAAACCGGGCCGAATCATAAACACGGGCCCAACCTATACTTAGGCCCATGGTTGAAGACCAAACGGGCTCCGAATAAAGGAAGCGGGTAAAACGAGTAACCGCTCCGAAATCCTAAACGGAGCATTAAACCTCCCACTCAAAACAAACGAGACCACGTTTGTAGCCACGTAAGGGACGTGGCCTGGAAAGAGTAACCGCCCCCGGCGGTTACCTAGGAACACTTATAAAAAGGACATAAAAGCAAATGGGAAGGTACATTTTTTCACATCTTTTCCCCACAATACCAGTATCAATTTACCAATCTTCCCGTAAAACTGACTTGATCGTCGGAGAGTTTTCCCAGAGATCCTGTCTCCGGTTCTGTTTTGCAGGTAACCGCGGCGAAGATCATCAAATCGAATCTAGCAAGTTATCATTGGTGCGGTGAACGTGGACCTTTTTTACCAACATTTGGTTAAAGGTACCCTAAGAACATGTCAGAACCATCACGAACGGCCGGAGTTACAACCAGATCAGCTAGTACGAACTCAAGAGGTCCACGGCAGCCTGCGAATACACAGCCTGTGGTACCCAGCTTGTCGAATCCTTCAGGACAGTTGAGTCCCTTATTGGAGGTCCAAGTGCAAACTGAGATGGAGATGTCTAATAGCGATTTTGTACAAATGGCAGGACAGGTCTTGGCTTCGAATATGAGCCAAGCGGCTGGGGATCGAATGATTAGTTTGTTAACTGCAATCGCTGAACACAATACCGCCGTAACGGCTGCCCCTCAAGAACATGTTGTCATCTCCACACAACAACCAACTATTCCTGCCATATCTCCGCTTCCACAGCCATCTCGAGAGCCAAATCGGATGAGTCAGAGTAGTCGCATGACACCACATAGCCATCCAGACCACTACTCACACCAAGATCCTAATATGACGATCCATCCGACCTGGCAGTCATCCCAACCAATGCCAGGAATGCAAGGAATTCTTCCGCTACGACAAACGGAACCCTTGGACCACGGACATTCAGGGTTGATGATGTCTGGAGGGAATATGTCTAGGCGGGAGCATACTTGGAACTTTGATCCTATAACTGGACAGCGGTTAGCCCCACAGCGAGAACAAGTGACGACACGGTATGGCGGGTGGACGTCACCCAGAATTCATCAGCAACGGATGGAAGAAGTTCGGCGGGAACCCAATACTGAATTGGAAGATCAACTGCGAAGCATGATGGAGCGGATGGGATACACACCTAGGGCAAGAGCAGCGATGCAGAGTGATTCACCTTTTGCCCCTCATTGCGAGAATTTATTCCAGATCACAGAATAAAAGCACCGGGGATACCTAAATATTATGGGGATCCAAATTCTGACCCTGAGGCACATGTCAGAAACTATAGAGAGTTGATGGATGTTGCAGGAGCAAGCGAAAGCATAATTTGTCGATTGTTCTCGACCACTTTGGGAGGAGCAGCATCCGATTGGTTTCGGTCCCTACCAACTGAATCTATTCACAACTGGAATCAATACAGTCGTGATTTCTGTGCAAAGTTCGTGGGCTGTAAAGCAGCGGATGTGACAAATAGGCAGCTGAAGGAGATCAAACAGAGAAACTATAATTCCCTAAGGGAATTTGTAGTCGCATTCAATGATATTCTGGTGCGGTTACAGAACCCAGATATCGTGAGCATTCGCAACATCATGGCGGATGGAACCACAGATTGGAGCATGCGGGAGGAAATCATCCGCAATAAACCACGCACAGTGGCTGAACTCATGAAGATAGCAAAAGAATTCATGGAAGTGGACGATGTTAACAGGGAGCATAGAGCTCAAACCCGTCGAGAAAGAGATGCGGCTAGATCCACCTCGGACAAGCATATTCTAAGGGTAATCTGGTTCGAAAAAGCGATCGTTCCTTTAAAGGGGGGGGGGGATATCAAACACCATTGAACACGACTCGTCATGAGGTGTTACTTTGGATTGAGAAAAACCCTCTGAAAAAGGATGTGCAGTTTCCTGAGGCGAAAGGTCGAACCAATTTGGGGCGATATCCTAACAAATATTGCAGGTTCCACAGATTGAACGGCCATGACACGAACGATTGCTATGAATTGAAGAGGGGGATTGAAAAGCTGATTGAAAGGGGCAAACTGAGTCAATTCATTAGAAAAGAAACGATTGATGAGAAAGCAACGCTCCCGCATGAGGTAGAAGCAAGGCCAGAAAAAAAGCAGAAAAAAGGGGTGATTAACGTGATAGCAGGCGGGATCTATGAGCCTCCAACAAAAAGGGCTCGCCATGAACAGCGAAAAAGCAACACACGTAGGGGGGATGCCCTCAATTACTCATTTGCACGAATCACGGAGCCGCATGCGGATGCTTTGGTGATTACGATGGCCATTGAAGGATGGGACGTTAAGCGTGTCCTTATTGATACAGGCAGTTCTTGCAATGTCATTACTCGAACTGCATTCAACAAGTTGGGAATTAACGACGAGCGAGTGGAACATACGTTCATGGATGTAACTGGTTTTGGAGGTCAATCATCTCAAACAAGTGGACAGGTGGTGTTAGAGACAGAAATGGGCGACAAGAATCTAAAATGGCGAGGTGATCTAGAATTCGCAATTGTTGATCTCCCATTGGCCTACAACATAATTCTGGGGCGTCCGTTCCTGTCGGAAACGGAGTCGCTCATCTCAATGAAGCATTTGACATTGCATTGGCCAACACACCAAGGGCGAGTCATTGTTGAAGGGGATCAACTTATATCTCAACAAGCTTATACATTATCACTTGAACCGAAGCCAGATGGAGAGGAAAAAGTTGATGAGAAGTTGTCGGCTGAAGCGTTAGGAGAAACAGAACTATTCGCCATCTCAAATGATAAGAACGTACGGATAGCGACAGGACTTCCAGAGGAAACGAAGAAAGCCATTACCGAGGTGTTGATCCAATGCGAGTCGGCATTCGTCGCTCCGAATGAAGTGCTGAATGGGATAAGTCCAGATATAGCAACCCATCGTTTGAATGTGGACAAAGGTGCAACCCCAGTGCGACAGAAAAAGAGAGGACATGCTCCAGAATGGCAGAAGGCGATTGAAAAAGCAGTGGCGGATTTGCTAGAATCAGATGCAATTCGAGAAGTCACCTATCCGGAGTGGCTAGCCAATGTGGTGCTAGTCAAAAAGCCAAATGGAACGTACAGAATGTGCATCGACTTCAAAGATCTGAATAAAGCTTGTCCGAAGGATATGTATCCGCTACCTAACATTGATATATTGGTAGATGGGACTGCAGGATTTGAAGCTTTATCGTTCACCGACATGAAATCCAGTTACCACCAGATACCAATGGAGAAGGCGGATGAGATCAAGACGTCGTTCATAACTCATCAGGCGACTTATTGCTTCAAGGTGATGCCCTTTGGACTGAAAAATGCGGGAGCAACATATCAACGGATGATGAACAAGATATTTTCAGACAAATCAGGCGAGAACTTCTCGATTTATGTAGATGACATGATCATTAAAAGCAAGAAGATGCATGACCACCCGCAGGATATTAAAGGAATCCTGGAAGTACTGATCAAATATGGCCTCAAATTGAACCCAGAGAAATGCACGTTTGGAGCAAGAGCAGGAAAGTTCCTGGGTTTCATTGTTAGCGGCAAAGGAGTTGAGGTGAATCCTAAGAAGGTTAAAGCAGTGATGGAGATGAAGACACCGAGGAACATAAGAGAAGTACAGAGACTGAACGGGCGGTTAGTGGCATTAGGGCGATTCATATCATGCTCAGCTAGGAGATGTCTACCTTTCTACAATGCCATCAAAAAATCTAAGTCCTTTGAATGGACGCCGGATTGTCAAGAAGCATTTGAGGGGATAAAGCGATTGCTATGCTATCCGCCCTTGATGAGCAGGCCAGAGGATGGAGAAGATTTATTTCTTTACGTATCCGTCACCAGTATGGCGATATGCACGGTGATGGTGCGGGAAGAAGAGGGGCAACAATATCCAGTGTACTATGTGAGCAAAGTCTTGAAAGACGCAGAACTTCGGTATTCAAGGTTAGACAAAATGGCCCTCGCGGTGATAACCACGGCGGCTAGGTTAAAGCCATACTTTCAGGCGCATACTATCATTGTGAGAACTGGAATTCCAATGCGAAAGGTACTACAGAAACCTGACGCATCCGGCCGATTAATGGAGTGGTCAATTTGGTTGGGAGAGTTCGATATTCGCTACGAAGGAAGACCAGCTCTAAAAAGTCAAGTACTTGCCGATTTCGTGAATGAGTTCACGTGGGATGAAGACGAATGTCCAAAAGCACAAAAAGAAGAATGGAGTATGTTCACAGATGGGGCATTGTCCACAGATGGAGCTGGACTAGGAGTCGTCATTAAGGGACCGGATGTTATTCGCCTGTACTATGTGGCAAAGTTAACATTCGAAACTACCAATAATGCCACGGAGTATGAAGCAATGATATGCGGATTGAAGTTGCTTAATGAACTCACGCCAGAAAGAGTGGTCATCTACAGCGATTCTAAACTCATGATAAATCAGATCACAAAAAATTATCTGGTGAAACAGGAGGATCTGGTCAAGTACCATCAGGTGGTCGGCAGACTGGCGCAGGAATTAACAAACAAGGGAGTCGTCTGGGAAATGGTGCATGTTCCGAGAGGCCAGAACACAAAGGCTGACGAGTTGGCAAAAGCAGCGGCGAGTAGAGAACCATGGAGTCAAAAAGCATGCAATTTGGAAATAAGGTCAGCACCAGCATTCAAAGTCGATCAGATTATGGTCATCGAAGAGCTGGAAGATGATGAAGATTGGCGGATGCCCATCCGCCAATATCTGGAACATGGAGATTTGCCGGTTGATAAAAGCTTAGCTAGAAAACTAATTGGGCAGTCAGCGAGATACTCAATTCGAGATGGAACTTTATACCGGAAATCATATACATGTCCATGGTTGAAATGTATTAGCCGCAATGAAGGAGACTATGTACTGCGAGAACTCCATGAAGGAATTTGTGGCGCACATGAAGCATCCGCGGCGTTGGCAAGAAAAGTCAAGTTGATGGGATATTATTGGCCAAAGGTGGTGGAGGACTCCCAAAAGATGGTAGCGGAATGTCACAGCTGTCAAATCCATGCGAATGAAAAGCATGTTCCCGGAGCCGAACAAGTCACTATAATGACGGCGTGGCCATTCGCAACATGGGGGATCGATATAGTGGGCCCGTTCCCAGAAACGACAAAGAAAAGGAAGTACTTGATAGTCGCAGTCGACCACTTCAGCAAATGGGTAGAAGCGGAGGCAGTAACTGCTCAAACACCTGAGCGAATGATCGAGTTCTTACGAGAGAACATTATCATGCGGTTTGGAATCCCACAAACGCTTATAACTGATAATGGCACCCAGTTCAACTGTGTAAAATTCAAAGCATATTGCGAAAGCATGGGGATCAGAAATCATTTTTCTTCTGTAAATCATCCCCAATCGAATGGTATGACAGAGGTTACCAACAGGGCCATGATTCAGGGAATCAAGAAGCGGCTAGGCGATAAAAAAACATGTTGGGCGGATGAGATACCTCATATGCTATGGGCATACAGAACTTCTGTAAAGGCAGCAACAGGCGAAACACCTTTCTCGCTGGTTTATGGAGCTGAAGCAGTCCTGCCTGTTGAAATCAAGTCGCCTACAGATCGGATAATTTATTATTGTGACACCCAAAATCCTATCAACATTAGAGATGCATTGGATTCTGTAGAAGAACGAAGAGAAAAAGCTTACATGCAAATGGCAGTATACCGCAATAGAATCAAGAAGTATCATGACAGAAGGGTGCGAAAGGTGATAATCAACGAGAGCGACTTGGTCTTGAAAAAAGCGGATAAAATACAATCCAGAGAAGGCAAAGGCAAATTAGGCGTCAACTGGCTCGGGCCTTACAGGGTATCCAAGAAGCTGGGACCATCGACTTTTGAACTAGAAGAAATGAGCGGAAAAAAGCTCCCGCGCACCTGGAATCTAGAGAATCTACGCCTATATAAACAGGCCGAGTAGTTCAGGGAAATGATGAATACTCTTTTTCCTTTTATGAGTTTTTCCCACTGGGTTTTCTGATAAAAGGTTTTAATGAGGCTTTGATCCCGCACAGTTTGTATACCCATGTAACAAGAAGTCTTTTTTCTTTATCAATAAAGATATTCAATTGTTGCATCATTCGCAAAACCTTATGTTTAATCTTAAACACACATAAATGTGTTGCCTATTAAAGAAAGGCGGATGCATGATTACGCATCATTCGCAAAACCTTATGATTATTTTTGAAAGAAAAATTATAAGGCATAAAATTAAGCGAATAAACGAGTACTCAAAAAATTGCGAAAAGGGTCTGGCCACCCTAATGAAAACAAAACTAACTACGAAAAATTACAAGTATGAAGTCGGCAAGAGGCAAGGGTCACATACGAAAATAACCGGCATTAAAGCGACGAAGGATAAAACAACAATTGCACATATATGAAAAGCGGCGGCAAGGTCGCTCGGTTGATATATATACTGGCAGTTTGTTACATACAACAGTTCGGATATAAATAAAATTATACTACAGTTTCTTCTCCTTCGCCTCTATTGCCCCCTTCGCCTTCAGCGGCTCCTTCATCTTCTCATGTGGGATGATCTGCTTCAAGCGAATCCCCAACAATCAAATCAGTAACCGCATCAGAGCGAGAAACATCTTGTTCAACGTGGGAAACATCTTGTGGTGCCCCTCCTTCTATGTTCTGATTTGGGATCTCACAGCTAATTGGAGAATCATAAAAACTCTGCCAATCGAGGAGAAGTACCTCATCCATATCAGCATCCTCGGCCTCCAACTTGTCCCATTTCTCAGCTAAATCCTTTTCAGGAATGGGAACCTTGGGGCGATTAAGTACATGATCTGGATGTCCATGCTCATAAGCCGCATGAATCCGCTCTCCATACCAATAGATGCGAGCACCATCTTCAGCTGTGATCTCCTCGGCCCTCCTCTTTTGCATCTCCAAGGCTTCCTTGGACGAATTCAGATCATCAATGACTTTCTGAAGCTCATCGGACTTAGCCTGGAGGGATTTGAGAGCTTCCTCCTTCTCGCTCATAGCCTTCTGACAAGCACCTTCAAGGACCTTTACTTTGCCTTGGACATCATCAAAAAGCGACTTCTGAGTCGCCAATTCAGTACCAAGGCTTTCCAACTCTCTAGCTCGTTCAGCATCCCTGCAGAGAGCACCCTCCGCGAAATTGATAATCTGCATATAAGACGATACGCGGATAAAAAGAGCGAATAAAGACATGCATTTGAAGGATAGAACATAAGTGGAAAGCAATATACCTCTATAGCTCGCTTCTCAATCCCCTCCATGGCAGTCGGAAGCGGCACCTGTTCGCGCACACGAGAAGCGGAGGGAAGTCGCCCAAGGACATTGCATATGGAAGAAATAATGTCCCTACAGGAAAAGCTCACGGCTTTACCAAAGGTTCTGGTCCACCATCCGCTGATATCAGGAATCGGCTATGGATACACAAGGAGAAGGGTCAGGAGAACAGCGAAAACTGACAAGAGAAAATAAATAACACAAGAAGAGCGAATAAATTACGATACCTCATGAAATGGGGGACCGCCCTTGGCTTTGGATGGAGTGGACGTAGATGTACCACCGACAGTCAAGGATACGGAGGTATTCTTCTTCCTAGGGCGAGAAGACTCCACATCCACATTACTCTTCCGCTTCCTATTTAAGGGAAGCTCCTCAGAAACAGAAGCGGGGCCCTGTGAAATGGAAGCAATTGGGGGGGAAGCCGCCTCAACAGAAGGAGTCGCCCCCACAGGAGAATTCGTCCATGCAACAGAAGTTATTCCCGCCATCCGCTTCTTCCTTCTCGCCAGGGCTTTCGCTTCCCGATCTGCAGCGAGTTGAGATAAAGGATCACCCCTGCAAAGGGTTAAAAGAAATCATCAACTTGGAAATAAGTTAATAGTACCTTGTACAAAAACGCGATAAGGGATATAGACAACACGATCTCCCTCGCGGTAGGCAATCGCTACTCCGCTTCTTAGCATATGGAATGCCTGATCATATGTCCATACAAAAGGAGGAGTGCTCTTCAAGAACTTTATAATATCGGATTCGTCCTTGCTGGGGTAACCAAAGTTCAAACTCTTTACATTGGGTCGGCCCCAGCAGCGAAGAAAGTTTGGATTCCCTTCATGGAACTTAATGAAGAAATAGGACTTATCCCACTCGCGGATTTTGTTCGACTTCTCATCAAAGCCGTAGTAACCGCTCTGTCGGATGAAAGTAAAGTACTCCCCCGAACTCTTGAAATGATGAAGCTTAGAGAAAATCTTGAGCGAGAGGGGAACCTCCAGACAATCCGCCAAAAATTTATCCAAGGTTAAGTCGGCCCATCCGTTGGGATGCAGTTGTCCGGGTGCGATTCCATAACCACCAAGGATGGAAGCAATCTCATCCGCCAGCGGATACGTGAAACCGCAGATAATCTGGGCGACAAAAATGGTGAAATACCCCTTTGGGTAGTCGCCCGGCCCTCTATTCTCCCCGGGAATGATGGTTTCCAGACCTTGGAGCCAAGGATACTGCTCCCGCAAGTCATCAATCGTCTCGCGGCAAACTAGGCTTCCCAACCTGTCCTTTTTTGGTAATAAACGGGGAGTTAGGACAGGTGGTGGAATCAACTTCTTAGGGTCAAAACCTAGACCCTCATCAGTTGTATTCGCCAGATGGAGAAAATCGGCGGGATGGGAATCAGACCAAGGAGAGCTGGTTGAAACTTCATCAACCATCTCATCAACCTCATGAGACACCTCGCGGACGTAATTTTCGTCGAACGGTGCGAAATCGAGGTCAGGGTTCGACATATTAACGAAGAAAGACGAGCAGAAATAAGAAAAGGTTCGAACGAGTTACAAGTTGCGGAAAGGAACACTTACATGTGAAAGAGAACACAGAGAAGAACGAACGCTAAAGGGTTGACGCCGGAGAAGAAATGACGGAGAACGAAAGAACCACTTTCGAATTTTGAATATCCAGACGAAGACAAAGTGTCACGTCCGAGTCTAAATTTCTAGAATTTATACTTTGATAGTATTATATATTATAATTATTAGGTTTGTGATTTTTATTTGGTGTTCTAGTAAAAGTTTGGAGTTCATTTGGTGGTTTTAGGTATAAATTAAAAGTTGAGAATAATTGTTAAAAGATTATATAAAGATGGAGGATCAAACTGTATTTTTTCCAAATTTGGATATATATTACCAGAGGATTGGTCATCATCATCAGCATCTTTCTTTTTCTTTTTTTTTTCTTTTCTTATCTTCCTTCCTCTGCTTCTTCGACTTTTTTTTATCGTTCTTGAACCGTTTCTCCACCGTTTCTTTGATTTACGGAGATTCGACCGTCCGAGTCATTTGAAATTGGAACCATAGCATCCTTATACATAGATCTAAGTCCTAGCCGAAGAGGTTTTGAGTTTCGGCAGTGTTTAGAGAGAAATAGCTTAGACAGAGTTTAGAGGCGAATTGAACGGGTTTGTGGTTTTCAATTAACAGCCAAGGTAAGTACCTATCAACTATATTTTGAGTTTGATGTATATAAATATATATATAATCAAAGGATTTACAAAAATTGATATTTCAGGGTTTCTACGGGTATTTTGTAAAATTGAGGTTTTTCACGATTTTGCTTTTTATTGTGAAATTATGGTTCAAATGAAGTCATTGACTATGCTTTTATGTGAATTTTAAATTTTACTTGATTATGTTGATTTAAGGCTTCATTTGGTTGATTTAATATATATACATATATGTTTTGGTTTTGGATTGAGAAATCTATTGCGGTTATTGTTGTTATTATTTTGGATTGAAATCCATATATGATTTTTATGAGTTGTGGTATTTCGAAAGATTTAATGGTTTTGTCCATCTAGGATTGCCCGGGGTATGAGTTGTATTTTAAGACCATACCTAATGGCGGTATGGCCAGAGTGCACGGCTGGTAGTCCTAACTGTTAGGCAAGGAACGAGATATAAATGAGATATCTCGATATTGTTATGATTGATGTTATGATCTACACGGGTGGAATTCGAGGATGGATACATATACAACTTTGATTTTATGAACTTAAGTTTTGAGTATATTTTATAAGGTTTTGGTGATTATATTATAAACTTAAGTTTTGAGTATATTTTATAAGGTTTTGATTAAATCCCTTTATAAACGTATATATGTAGCTATGTTAAATAAAGTTGGTTTTTATGGCTGACAGTTTCTTACTGAGATTTTTGTCTCACGTTTTTATATGTTTTAATGTTTTTAGGTGAGACAGTACAGGATATAGAGAAGGTTCCCGACCGATTAGGCGAGGTTTGGAAGTTGACTGCTTATTGTTAGCATTATGGTTAGAACTTTGGTATTGCAATTGTAATATAATGATATGTGGATAAATTGGAGACTCCTAAGTATTGATTATTATCTTTCCATTTCACGCCCGATGCCGCTTGAGGTCATTTAGGGTCGGGTGTGACAGTTTAAAAGAAAGATGCTGATGATGATGACCAATCCTCTGGTAATATATATCAAAATTTGGAAAAAATACAGTTTGATCCTCCATCTTTATATAATCTTTTAACAATTATTCTAAACTTTTAATTTATATTTAAAACCACCAAATGAACTCCAAACTTTTACTAGAACACCAAATAAAAATCACAAACCTAATAATTATAATATATAATACTATCAAGGTATAAATTCTAGAAATTTAGACCCGGACGTGACACAAAGAGTCCCCTATAACATATGAAAAGACCCTAAAGGGCTCTTGCCAAACTAAGGGGGAGGCATGTGATGATCCGTGAAACCAAACCGGGCCGAATCATAAACACGGGCCCAACCTATACTTAGGCCCATGGTTCAAGATCAAACGGGCTCCGAATAAAGGAAGCGGGTAAAACGAGTAACCGCTCCGAAATCCTAAACGGAGCATTAAACCTCCCACTCAAAACAAACGAGACCACGTTTGTAGCCACGTAAGGGACGTGGCCTGGAAAGAGTAACCGCCCCCGGCGGTTACCTAGGAACACTTATAAAAAGGACATAAAAGCAAATGGGAAGGTACATTTTTTCACATCTTTTCCCCACAATACCAGTATCAATTTACCAATCTTCCCGTAAAACTGACTTGATCGTCGGAGAGTTTTCCCGGAGATCCTGTCTCCGGTTCTGTTTTGCAGGTAACCGCGGCGAAGATCATCAAATCGAATCTAGCAAGTTATCAACGCCATATGGTTCTTCTCTCCAACTTCATCTTCAACATCCGCATCTGTAAATTCATACACCTTTAATCCTCATCCTTCAACAATAATCCATTCTTCTCCATCTCCTTCCAAATCCAAGGGTCTCGATCCCTCACTCGTCGCCTCCATTCGTCTCTTCGTTTTCCAGGAAGAAGAAGAAGAACAGGAGAAGAGCTTAGAATGCGTGAATGTTGGATTTTCCATAATTTACATCAAGTTAAAATATGGTCCTAGTATATTATATACTTAATGTTTGATAAAATAAAATAAAAAATCTTATTGGTCAGTTCACGTAAGGGTATGATCGATCATCATGTTTGATTAACGAAAGGGTACGTTGAATCCTATTGGTTCATTAATGAAAAGGTACCTTATGGATGAAGAGATACCTTGATGGAAGGTATATTTATAGAACATAAATCAGAATTGGTCCTCTCTCTAACCTATCTAAAAGTTATTTTCTCTCCATCTAGAAAGTCTGTAAAGTCTAAAGGTTAAGTGAGAGAAACACAATTCTCGGTAATTCCTGCAGAACTCGATTATAATCGTCATGGATCAAGGTACGCTCTTCTGACTGTCATCCTGTGTCTGTGAAAATCCTCTTATTCCAACATCTGGGCAATTAATGTTTATCTAATATTATAATGAAATCTAAGATTTCTAACATGTGGTATCAGAGCCTGGTTTTGAAAGGATGATTTTTCGATTATGTTTTAGTTTTTATCCGTTGCATTAATGTTTTGCTCTATATGCAAATTCAAGTTTAAAGAACTTATTATTAATATATGCTAGATTATCGTTTATGATTGAATATATATATATATATATATATATATATATATATATATATATATATATATATATATATATATATATATATATCAGTTATTGTTTTAGTAATTTATGAATCAATGATTTTTATATGTATTTATTCATGTTTTAAGCCGCTGCCAAGTTCGTAATCATTAAATATTTCATGTGTTAACAATGATTCTGAACATTTTTTCCATTAAAAATTTAAAGAAATTATCATGAACATGCCATTATGAATCAATATGTTTTTGGGTCATTGTTTTTACTCCTTATTTTATGAATTGAATTATTTTGCAAGGATCAAGTTTCTGGGCAAAAGTCAGTTTGTATAAATCGAGGACTAAATGGCCATTTAAATAATTTTATATATATTATGTCTTTATATATCTATAGGGCGAGCCTTGGCGCAACGGTAAACGTTGTTGTCGTGTGACCAAGAGGTCACGGGTTTGAGTCTTAGGAGCAGCCTCTTGCCAAATAAATTGGCAGGGGAAGGCTTGCCCCCAGTACACCCTTGTGGTGGGACCCCTCCTCGGACCCTCGCTCAGCGGGGACGCGTAGTGCGACCGGGTCGCCCTTTTTTTTATGTCTTTATATATCTAATGAAAGGTCAACTTGAATTAAAAGTAGTTTAAAATAAAATTGTTTTATTAAACTTTATGAAATTCAGTAATAAATTTAATCACCAAAGTGATTAAATATTAAAGTCTTGTATAATATTATTTTAATTTGATATCTATATTATGTGTAATTTGTTAGTCACCCAAATTAGAAAGGTTGCATAGATGTCATATCAAAGAAAATTGAATTACTCGTGTGTATGTGATGCTTATAACTGAGATAATATCAAAATATTTTATCATGAGTATATTAACGTTCATTGTTATAAAATATTTTAGGGTTGCCCAAAGGTTGATTAGTTATTTTATAATTTTATGAGCATTATGTGTTAATTGATATGCTTTATTAGACATGTTTAGTATATCCAAAGATAACAAATATATCTAATTGGAGTATATTAATTACAAATTACGTGTAATTAAATTAAGCATCAATTATGTTTTGTTTCATTGTTGTATATTGTTGTTTTACCCAAAGGAGAATTTCAATATACATTTAATGATGGTAAAATTATAGATCTATATTATTGAAATTAAATTTATTACTCAAAGCATTAATGGATGAGTATATTTATATATCTTTAAAACATCTGTTCCTATTTCTCTTCATTCACAAGCTACATCTGTAACTAAGTTCAATGGAGTTAATTTCTTTGAATGGTGTGAACAAATTCAATTTCACCTTGGCGTTTTATATATTGATTTGGCAATCTTAAATGATGCACCTGATGCACTTACTGATAGTAGTAGTGCCGAACAGAAGTCTGCCTATAAAGCATGAGAAAAATCTAACAGACGAAGCTTAATGTTTATACAAATGACAGTAGTAAACAACATTAAGTCCATAATAAATAAAATTGAAAGTGCTGAGGAATTTATGAAATTTGTAGAAGAATGTTCCCAGTTTGAGTCTACTGATAAGTCTCTTGTTGGGACGCTAATGGGTACTTTAACCACCATTAAGTTTGATGGTTCTCGTACCATGCATCAAGATATTATTGAAATGTCTAATATTGCTACAAAACTAAAGTCTATGGGAATGGAAGTGAATGAAAATTTCCTAGTAACGTTTCTTCTTAATTCCTTACCTCCCGAGTATGGTCAATTTCATATGAACTATATGGTTCAACCAGAAGGATATGTGGTTGAAGAAAAGGAAAATATGGTGTGTAAACTTAAAAAGTCAATATATGGACTAAAATAAGCTTCCCGACAATGGTATCTTAAGTTCAATGATACCATCACATCTTTTGGATTTAAGGAAAACATTGTTGATCGATGTATATATCTAAAGATCAGTGGGAGTAAGTTTATATTTCTAGTTCTGTATTTTGATGATATCTTGCTTGCAACTAACGATCTTGGTTTATTACGTCAAACCAAAGAATTTCTCTCTAAAAGCTTTGAAATGAAAAATATGGGTGAGGCATCCTATGTGATTGGAATAGAAATATTTCGTGATAGATCACAAATATTATTGCGATTGTCTCAGAAAGCATATATTAAAAGGATTCTCCGTGGCATGCTTTAAGGCCACGATTCATGGATTATGGTTGCAGAACTTTATTTCAGGACTTGGAATTGTCGATAGTATTGCCAAGCCGCTGAAAATTTATTGTGATAATTCTGCACCAGTCTTCTTTTTTAAAAACGACAAGTATTCTCAAGGTGCTAAATATATGGAAATCAAATACCTTGTTGTTAAAGAAAAAGTTCAAAAACAAAGAGTGTCAATCGAACATATTAGCACAAATGTTATGGTTGCGAATCTGTTGACAAAAGGATTATCCCCTAAGATATTTAGGGAACATGTTGAAAGAATGGGGATTATCGGATATCACTAATGATATTATAATTATATCTTATGTTATAATGTATTTGACACTCTGAGCTCATTTACTTACTGTTTCTGATATAAATTTATATGAATCTTGTTTCTTATGATTAGTATATATACATAAATGCATTAAGGGAATTAAATAGGATATAGTCTCTAAGAAAGGCATTATTGTTGGACCATCATGAAAAAAAAAAACCTTATTATAGTTCATGTTAAGCATAAGATTTATATTGTGATACATGGAAGGGACTATGTCGATAAACTGACATACGACCGCTATGATCCTTATTAGACTTATTGCTTAACAATGACTTTATGTTGTGACCATTATGATAATGGATTTATTTTAATGCGCGCCTTATGTTTGTTATTAAACTGTATATATAATTTCACACGGACCAAGTGGGAGAATGTTGGATTTTCCATAATTTACATCAAGTTAAAATATGGTCCTAGTATATTATATACTTAATGTTTGATAAAATAAAACAGTAAATCCTATTGGTCAGTTCACGTAAGGGTATGATCGATCATCATGTTTGATTAACGAAATGGTACGTTGAATCCTATTGGTTCATTAATGAAAAGGTACCTTATGGATTAAGAGATACCTTGATGAAAGGTATATTTATAGAACATAAATTAGAATTGGTCATCTCTCTAACCTGTCTAAAAGTTATTTTCTCTCCATCTAGAAAGTCTGTAAAGTCTAAAGGTTAAGTGAGAGAAACACAATTCTCGGTAATTCCTGCAGAACTCGATTATAATCGTCATGGATCAAGGTACGCTCTTCTGACTGTCATCATGTGTTTATGAAAATCATCTTATTCCAACATCTGGGCAATTAATGTTTATCTAATATTATGATGAAATCTAAGATTTCTAACATGATTTGCTAAACCGTTTTCGAGGAGAATGAAATTGGAAGAAGGTTGAAGAAATGTGGACATGGTTTTCATGTTGAATGTATTGATATGTGGTTGAATTCTCACTTGAATTGCCCTATTTGTCGAGCTCCTGCTGCTGAAGAAGAAGATGATTCAAGAGTGGATCATGTCCTTCTTGATGTGGGGTAAATTACACCCATGGCTACTGAATCAGGACTCCAACTGATCCGAGGTTCAAACATATCAGTAAAAAAATTTCAAAATGTAAAAAAAAATCGAAATTAACTGTACGGTTGGCGGTAAAATTTCAAAAATTTTTTAGCATCCAACGCATTAAAAACTGTAAAATTGTTATCATTTTTTAGAAACTAGCATTGAACTAATAGAAAATTAAACATGTTTACTTCTTTTTTTAATGGTAAAGACATAATAAAAATGAATATTAAATATGTTTACTTTTTTTTAATGGTAAAGACATATTAAAAATAAATTCAAAAGTGTTATCAAAATAAAAATAAAGAGTCCATTTAAATTAATTAATAATGGTAACATGTTTTTATAATTATTGAAAAATAAAATTAAAATAAATAAAACTTTTTAAAAGAAAATGAGGTTGAAGGGAGTTGAACATAGAACTTCTCAAATAGAATCCTTAACCATCTCATATACCTTTAAATATTAAAATAATACTACATAAAGTCAATATAAGTCACTCCAAAATATTACCAGACACCATTACTAAAAAAAGAAAATTTCTCAATTCTCCGGCCGCCTACCGGGGCTCGAGCCCCCTAAACCTCCTGGTTCCGCCCCTGCCCATTTTCACATTATGGCCACTGAACTTCATTTTTTTCCGGTATGGCCACTGAACTTTACACTTTTTAATACTGGTGGCCACTCAATTTTAACTAACTTCTCAAAATGACCGTTAACGATCGTTAACGACCTCAATATGAAAATATTCAAGAATTAAAGTTCTTCAGAACGACATTTACCATGAAACCACATTTTTTATTTGTGAAAATCACACATTTTTTGGAGCTTTCTCTCTCTAAAAATTCACTTTCTCTCTCCTAACCAAACAATACACAAATGACCTCAAAACGAAAATTTTCAAGAATTAAAGTTACTTAGAATATCATTAACGCTTTGGATTTTTTATTTTTAGCTGCCAACGGTCGTTTTGAGGCGTTAAGTGACCATTGGTGTTAAAAAGTGTAAAGTTCAGTGGCCATACTGGGCAGAAATGAAGTTTAGTGGCCATAATGTGAAAACGGATAAAGTTCAGTGGCCATGGATGTAATTTACCCTCTTGATGTGAGGAATGATAATTTAATAGCATCTGTTTGCTTAATGAATTTGGTATTAATTTAGTAAACATCCGTATTCTGAAAAATAAATGAATCGGGTTGCCACTTGATTCGCTAACTTGTTATAATCTGTATAAGCTTTTTACGAGTTGACGGGTTGTATCTACTAGGGGCCGAGTCATCCAAGAGTTTGGGGCCGGAACCCCATCTTGGTTATAGAGAGAGAAAAATTAATAAAAAGAAGAGAGAATGTAGAAAAAAAAAATAAGAAATTAAAGAGAAATAGATAAGATGGTGTTATTGATTTTTATTTTTTATTTTGAGGTTTGTTTGTGATAATTAGATAATAAGAGGGTTAATTTATAAAATAAATAAATATAAGGATAAAATTAACTCTTTTTTCCTTTGACTTTTGACTTTTTTTAACACCGTTAATCAATTTGACATGTGTTTGCTAACAGAATGAACCCCAAAATAACATTTTGTAAATTTTTAAACCACAAAAATACTGATGGAAATAAATATAGCATAATAAAAATTTGGGTTAATACACATATTTGCCCTCGTGTTTTCTCGGAAAAACACATATGCCCATGTGTCAAATAAACCCACTAAAATCTCCTTGTACTTGTCACAACCCTACAGATATACCCCACACTAACGGAATGATGATTTGGCACAAACGCCGTTCCACGTGGAACGCCACGTCATGCCACGTCAACTGCCAACAAATTAAAATGAATCCTACGTGGCAAAGTAAAAAGGGTTAATACACATATTTGCCCTCGTGTTTTCTCGGAAAAACACATATGCCCCTGTATCAAATAAATCCACTAAAATCTCCCTGTACTTGTTAATAAGTTATCATGCCACGTCCCTTTTTAAAAATTTTAAATAATTAAAAATATGTCTACATGGCAGTTCATATAAGTAGCAGAAATTAGAATGACTCTCTCTCTCTTTCTTTCGACTCTCTCTCGTTCTTTCGACTTCCTAGGAGAACTAAAAGAACCCTTCGACTCCTCTCTCTCTATCGCAGCGCTTCTTCTTCTCATGGATTGACAAAAAAACGAGTGCGAAACCCTATCTTCTTCTGGTTTATTCGACGCAACGGAGAGTGAATAGTTACTCTGCAGTGGAGTGAACAGTGGATTTATGAAAAACGAGTGCGAAACCCTATCTTCTTCTCCTTGGATTTATGAAAATATTACAGCAGTTGCTACATTTGAAAAAGTTGTTATAAGCAAATAGAGAATTGAGAACTAACATGGATGAAATATTATGCTTATAAATCCAGGACGATTTAGAGGCTTTACGGCAAATTTTTGCACTGCTTCCTCTTCCAATTCTTCAGCAGCAGCACCACCAATTTTCAGCTTTTTTACCATTTCCAAAGTGACATCTACATTTCAAATGCTGATAACTTATTAACAAGTACAAGGAGATTTTAGTGGGTTTATTTGATACAGGGGCATATGTGTTTTTCTGAGAAAACACGAGGGCAAATATGTGTATTAACCCTTTTTACTTTGCCACGTAGGATTCATTTTAATTTGTTGGCAGTTGACGTGGCATGACGTGGCGTTCCACGTGGAACGGCGTTTGTGCCAAATCATCATTCCGTTAGTGTGGGGTATATCTGTAGGGTTGTGACAAGTACAAGGAGATTTTAGTGGGTTTATTTGACACATGGGCATATATGTTTTTCCGAGAAAACACGAGGGCAAATATGTGTATTAACCCTAAAAATTTAGATCAATTAATTGACTGGAAAACTTGAGTCTGAAAAAAAAAATGCATAATAATTATATTATTAATTTGCCAACTAAGTAGCCTATATAGAGAGAGAGATATGAGATTATTCACATCATATTCTACTTATCCACACTAAAACAGAGAAGAGAAAAACAGAAGTCCACCAGAGCATCTCTGTCTAAGCAATGTCTGAGAAAAGCTCACAAGTAATTAGATGCAAAGGTAATTAATTAAAACTCATAAAATATCTTCTATTAATCGATCATGATCTGGATTTAATTAAATGTTCAGCTGCTGTATGCTGGGGATATGGAGAAGCAATGAAGGTTGAAGAGATACAAGTAGATCCTCCCAAATCTTCTGAAATTAGAATTAAGATGCTTTCTGCTAGTTTTTGCCACACTGATATCTTGTGCTCCAACGGTTTCCCATTGGTCAGTCCTTTTTCTTTTTTTTTTCTTTTCATTCCATTTTTATTTATTTAATCCTAATTACCATTAATTGTTTATATAACCTCAGCCGGTTTTCCCCAGAGTTCTTGGACATGAAGGTGTTGGGTAAGTCAACTCTTAAATAATAGGATTAAAAGTACAATTTAGCCCCTATTATTATAGTCTCCCTCCACTTTCATTTTATATATTATAATTGCAGAGTAGTGGAGAGTATTGGGGATGAAGTGAAAGAGTTCAAGGAAGGAGATATTGTGATTCCAGCTTATATTGGGGAATGCAAAGAATGTGAAATGTGCAAATCAGGAAAGACCAATTTGTGCCTAAAATACCCCTTAGGTTTCAGTGGATTAATGCTGGATGGAACATCAAGAATGTCAATTAGAGGACAAAAGCTCTATCATCTTCTTTCATGCTCAACATGGTCTGAATATACTGTAATAGATTCCAATTATGTTCTTAAGATTCCCCCTAATTTAAAACTAGCACATGCTAGTTTTCTCTCTTGTGGATTCTCCACCGGCTACGGAGCTGCTTGGAAGGAAGCCAGTGTTCAGAATGGCTCTACTGTTGCTGTTATTGGCCTTGGGCCTGTTGGCTTAGGGGTACATTTAACTACTCCAATTTTGTTCCCTTTTTTTTTTTTTTTTTTTTTTTTATCGAGCTTCAAAACGTAACAGCCTAGTCCAATACTATATAGATGTGTTTTAAATGAAGCTTAGACCAATACATAATATTAGACCAGACTGTTATAGAAAATTATGTAATGTATTTGTTTCTGTGGAGGTGTGTTCCAGGCTATAGAGGCGGCTCGAATACAAGGGGCAAGTAAAATAATAGGAGTGGATAAAAATGGAAGAAAGAAGGAAAAAGGGGAAGCTTTCGGAATGACGGATTTTATAAACCCAGAAGAATCGGGAAAATCGGTGTCGGAATTAATAAAAGAAAAAACAGGTGGATTAGGAGTGGACAATTGTATCGAGTGTAGCGGTGTACCATCTTTAGTCAATGAAGCTCTAATGTCAACAACTCCGGTAAGTATAAAGAAATTCTACAATACTCTTGAAACAATGTAGTTGATGGATGAATATTAATTGGTGCAGGGGATTGGGAAAGCAATAATAGTCGGTGCAGGCAATGTTCAAAGTGTAGAAATTAACTATCTGAGCCTTTTATGTGGTGGAAATCTAAAGGGGTGTGTTTTTGGAGGGCTGAAACTTCACAGTGACCTCCCTACCCTTCTTCAAAAATGCACTAATGAGGTTACAAATTTATATTTATAAAATTAATTTGATTGAATTGTAGCCTAGCTAAGGATAAAAAATAAATAAAGCATGAAATAATTGATGCAGGAATTGCATGTTGAGGAGCTATTGAGCCATGAAATATCATTGGAAGAGATAAACAAAGCTTTTCAACTTGTCAAGCAGCCAGATTGCGTCAAGATTCTTATCAACTTTTAAATATTGGTGTAATTATCAAATTAAATAAGGTGGGCCCTGGGGCTGCTATGTATTCTAATAATAATAATAAATGTATTTGTTCTTCTTCCACGGACATTATATTATAATACCTTATCATCTCTTTTGCGTTTCAGTTTATAAATGGAAAATATACATTTCGTGTGTTCTAAAAATTTACAAAAATGATTTTATGTTTTATCAAATTTAGAGTTACAAGATACTACTATGATCGAATTTTAATCAAACAATATCTATGGTTTGGTTAATTTATTTATTTTAGATAATTTGCAAGGTCAATCTTTTTAATTGCTCAAATCGCTATCTTTTATAATAAATAGTTACGACAACAACTTTTAAGGGATGAATGAGTTTGTATACTATAAAAAAATTCTTATTTGTAAATTTTTAAACCACATAGACTGTTTTTATAAATCGATTAAACTATAATATTTATTTTTATACTTTTATCTAAAATTGAATGGAAAAATACAAAAATAAACTACGTGGTTTGTACGTTTTCAAACATAAACTATATAGTTAAGTTGATAAACAGACACATTGAAATTGATTCTATTAATAAACATATTCCAAAACTGATTAATGGTATTAAAAAGATTTTTTATTTTTTTTCATATCCAATCAATATCTTAAGTCTCATTTGTCTCTATTCAAATTCTCTCTCTTTCCTCCTCAAGCTCTCTCTCTCCTAATAATAGTCTCATAATAAGCATTGTGGTTGGCCAGAAATGTTGGATAGAGGTGTCCATAATGGTAGGTAGGAGCCCAACTTACAAGGTTGTGGAGTGATGTTTAGGTTGACAGTAGATCTCTTGTGTTGTGACTATCGCCACTGATTTTTTTGTCCGATGAGGTACATGTGGAAACTTCAAAATTATCTTGGAGCTTCTAGGCTTCTGTTTCTTGGTCGTGGCGTGGGCCTACATGAGTAATGGTGTTTTCATTGTTGCCTTCTGGGAGTTGTAATAATTGGAATTTCCATTACTAAACGAATCTGTGCTTTTCTCATTATGGTATTATGTCAAATTCAAACCGAATGAAAATTGCATCTGATCTGAGTCTGGATTCTTGCTGCTCCAAGTGTGATGAGCTAGAAACCACATCCGCATTTGCTGGGATTGTGTTGAGGCTCGGCCAGTTTGGGTTAAATTTATTGGGAGAGAGAGCGCTGGAGGAGAGAATTTGAACAGAGAGAAATGAGAGGTAGATAGTAGACCTCTGCATGGGCCGGGCTCAAACCGCACCTGTCGAGCTTTTGATAAATCCTAATAAGTCCAAGCTCAGTCTAAACCCACACTAATTAGAGTCGGGTTCGGATATATTAAAACAAAATTCAATTAAAATAAAATACTAACTTTTTTTAATAAAAAATAATAAACATAATAGTTAATATGAGGCATTTAAATAAATATTAAATTTATAAATGTGTATATAAATAACGGGCTGGGCCAAGCCAGGCCCGACGGGTATTTATATAGTCCAAGCCCGCCCATTTTTCTAGACGGGCTTATTCGGGTTCGGACCGGGTGGGTGGACTCATCGGCCCATGGCGAGATCTAGTAGATAGTGAGTGGGTAGAGAAAAAAATAAATTATAAAAGAAATAAATATAAAAACAAAAATATCTCTTTAACTTTGGTTCACATTTTAACTTTTTCTGAATGTCGTTAATCAGTTTGAATTGTATTTACTAACAGAATTAATTTCAAAATATATGTTTATTAATTTTTAAACCACATAATTTATGTTTAACAATGACCCAACACATAAATTTTTTTTATACTTTTTTCAAAATCAAATTAACACTGTTTATTGGAATATCGACAACGATCAGGGTATTCACTTACACAAATTGAAATCCTTTCAAAATAAGTTTTAGAGGTCATATCAAATCAATCTCATCCACTAACACACTCAACTTCGGTAAACCTGATCAAGCGAAAAAAACATTGCTTCACAAAAGAAATGATAAAAGCTTCCTTTGTCAATAAACCCCATGATATTTTATCCAGCAAAGTGTTATTAAACGTTGCCAATTTTCAATCCCCAAATTTAATGTTTGGGCAACAAACTTACCATGGAACAATAATCAATTTCTGCATATCAATGCTATATTCATGATTTTTATAGTTATTGGAAAGTAAATAACGTGCATATTGAGATATTGAAATGATAATTTTATTGAGTATGGAATTCAAATAGTTATACAGTCAATAATCAACTACTTTGCATAAAATCTGCTACATAAAATCTTAAACTAATTTCTTAAATATAAGCGTACAGATCAAATCAAATACTAACTGATAGTTGATAGTTAACTCTTTCAAATCATAAAAAAAACAAGAGCTAGAGTCATATAAACGCTCCTCCTTGACTCTAGAGCTGCATACGCCTAGTTTTTCTTTAAGAAATTCAAACCTTGTTTTTGGAAGTTCTTTTATTAGAATATCAGCACTTTGATCTTCTGTTTTGCAATGAATTAAACACACATCTCCTTGTTGTTGTACTTCTCTAAGGAGATAAAACTTTATCTTGAAATGATTTGTTTTGTTGTGAAATAGTGAATCCTTTGTGATTGAAATTGTAGCTTGGTTATCCACAAAAAATTTGTGTGCTTTTTGTTCGCTCCATATGAAAATCGGTCATGAGTTTCCTTAGCTTAAAAACCTGATTTGCAACTAAAACAACAACTATATACTCAGTTGTTGTTGACCTAGCTATTAACTTTTGTTTCTTTGAACACCATGAAATATTCTAGAACCAAAGTTGAAACAATAACCAGAAGTACTTCTTATATCATCTTCACTTCCTGCATAATCACTATCGGAATAACCATGAAGATTGAACTTAATGACTTGTTGAAACTTCATTCCAAAGTCAACAGTGCCTTTGGCATATCTCAGGATTCGTTTTGCTACCTGGAAAGTGAATTCCACTTGCACAATGCATATATCTTGACAGCAAACTTACAACGTGCATAATATCCGGCCTGTTGTAGTTAAGTATATTAGGCAGCCTATTAAACTTCTATACAACACTTCATCAGTTTTTTTAAGATCTTCATTACATACTTGGATTGATTTATGAATATGTCACTTTGATTTTGTTGCACCTATATGCCAAGGAAAAATGACATTCTCCCGATCAGTCATCTCAAACACATCTTTCATTCCTTCTTTAAATTTGTCAATGAGCTTCATATTATTTCCTATAATAAGTAAATCATCAACATACAGAGATATTATAAGTATATTTTCATCAACCTTTATTGACCAAATTAGTAAATTACGAATATGTGATTCTATTAAAAATATGTTATTAACTACATATGTATTTAAAATTATTAAAAAATGGGTAAATTTCATCAATGGTGTACAACATTTACACCATTTCACACTTTGATGTACAACCTTCATTTTGTCTCACTAATATGTACAACCTTATGGGTGACCTCCCACTTTGGTATACAGCAGGTAAAAATGACCGGTCAACGCTTGGTCAACGTGCCACCTCAGTATTTTTCACCTTAATCATTTAAAAATAGGACCCACTGTTTATACAATTACTAAATTAACCTTACTCCTAATATAATTACTAAAATACCCATATGCAACTCATCTCTCCTTTTTTTACTTTCTCTTTTAATTTTCTCTCTATCTACGAAGAAGATCTGAAATTTAGATACAAAATATTCAAAAAAATTGAAACCATTGCAACTGTAAACCCCAATTAATTATATATTTTTTTTCAATATTAAAGCAATAGCAGAAATGTAGATTGTGGTGTAGGGGTGTGGACCCTTTTCTGAGTATTTTGATACTAAATGAATTGATTAATACTCTTGAATTGAATATTGACGAGAAGCCATTTTCCAATCCATTCCATTTCTCATCATTGATTTGAATTCTCCATAGCTTATTCGACCCTCTGGGTATTCTTCAGCTTTTCATGATACGGTTTGGCCCATACTCGGATTTTGCTGTCCGCGGTTGTTCCGGAGACAGCGGCAAGGTGCTTTAACCGACTCTAAACACCGGAGATCTGAGGCTCTCTATATCCCATGAAACTTAATAGATCAAACCATTATTAACTACAAAGCAAGTGATCAGAAGGTTCAGTCGTCATTGGAGAAAGTTTGTGCAAAGATGTGAGATGGAGAGGTTGAGATTTTCAGGTGTTAGTTTTTGAAGAGCAGGAACGGAAGGAAGGGTCTAGAGAGAGAGAGAGGTCGCACTTTAATTTCAGGTTCCATGATTTTAATTAGCAGAAAATTAAAAGGAGAGAGAGAGAAAGAGGAGTTGGGGGAAGAAGAAAGGACAGGTTTTTAATTAGTGGAAAAGAAAAGGGTAAAAAAGTAATTGCATATGTTTGGGCCAATTTTTGACTTTTTGACCGGTCAAATTGCTGAGGTGGCGCATTGACTTTGCGTTGACAGGTCATTTTTACCTGTTGTACACCATATTGGGAGGTCACCCACAAGTTCGTACATATAGTGAGACAAAATAAAGGTTGTACATCAAAGTGTGAAATAGTGCAAAGGTTGTACACCATTGATGAAATTTACCCATTAAAAAATATATTTTTTACAGTTTGAATTAAGGTTTTTACAGTTTTCTTATAGTCATATTACACATCTAAAACTGCTTTCAAACAGTGAAAAAATATAAATTTTGAATGCATATACAATGAATAATAGTATGTTAATCGAATTTTATATTCAAAATTACTTTTTTTGGTCATTAAGAGCTTAATGAGACAAAAAAAAATGATCACGATCTTAATGTATTCAAATAAAAGATCAAATGTTTAATAAACCAACAAAAAAAAATGAAAAATCAGAGAGCTAATAATACATCAATTATATCCTGAATTTGTCTTAAAAAAAAGCTTGATTAACCTTTTGAATTTATACAGTGTCTCATTAACTCCCTAAATTTATTTAAAGTATTATAATTAAATCCCTAAATATATAAAAACGTCGTAAAAATGTATAAAATAGAAAGTTAATTTGTTTCACGAATTGGGCTTTTATTTTTTAAAGGCAAAAAATATAATTAAGTCCCTGAATTTTACCTACTTTAAGGATCAAGTCTCTGATCAATTATTTTTCCACATTGAGCCATTGATTATTGATTTTGTTATGGATTTGACCGTTATTTAATTTTTTTGTCGAGTTTGAGTGACATGCATCGTTATGGCGATTCGGCTTATTGACGTGGACAAATAAAAATAAGAATTTATTGACTATGATAGATAGATAGTAAAAACTAACAAGAATTTACAAAAATTAATTTCCAGTGGGTTCTTCCAAACTCAATCTTTTCATCTCTCATTTTATGATTTTCAGCATTAGAATCGTCAAATCGGTCTTTTTCTTTCCAAAACTCGACGAAAAAGTTAAATAAGGGTCAAATCCATAATAAAATCAATGATTAAGGGCTCAATATGAAAAAATAATTGATCAGACACTTGATCCTTAAAACATGTAAAATTTAGGGGCTTAATTATATTTTTTTTTCTTTTTTAAATTTTGAATTTGTGAACAATTCCATTATTGAACAATTCCTGGTGGTAAAGAACATATTTCCCAAGTATGATTTGCATCAAGAGCTTTAATTTCATCGGTCATAGCATCCTGCCACTCTTGAAACTGAGCAGCTTGTTTATATGTTTTAGGTTCCTTATCTTTATATATTGGTGCTTACGCTCAACAATACCATTTTGTTATGGAGTTTCCACACAACTAGTCTGATGCAAAATGCCTTTAGAAGCATAAAACTGATCCTGTTTAAACTCTAAGCCATTATCACTCCTTATAATTTTAATTTCTCTATTAAATTGAGTTTTTACTAATGCAACAAAATTTTGAATTAAAACGGCAACAACAGCTTTTGACTCTAACAAAAAAATCCAAGTAAACCTAGTGTAATCATCGACTACAGTAAGAAAATATTTATACCCTTGAACAGAAACTGAGGTTGGCCCCCAAATATCCATATGCACCAAGGCAAAAGGTTTAACAGTTTTAGAAATACTTAAAGGAAAAACTTGCTTCTTTTGCCTAGCAATATGACAAACATCACAAGCAATTTTAGCAAAAGAATCAATACCAATATATTGACGAAGTTGGTGTAAACAACTATGAGAAACATGCCCTAATCGATTATGCCAAATCTCAATTGTTTGCTTAATAGAAACAGAATTAACAACATTCAACATGTTAACATTCTCAACATGTTCAGAACAAGAAACAGAATTAACAACAGGCAAATTCAAACAATATAATCCTTCACTCAACTTAGCTGATCCAATCATCCTCCCCATCTGAGAGTTCTGTATAAGACAACCAGAATCAGAAAAATTAACAACACAATGCAAAGAAGCTGTTAACTTAGAAACAGATATCAAATTATAAGAAAAAGAAGGAACATATAAAACATCCTGCAATACAAAATCATCTGTGAATTTAACAGTGCCTATATGAGTAGCTTTTGAAACCATTTGATTTGGCAATAAAACTTGCCAATTATTAACCGGTTGAATTTGAACAAAAAAACTTTTCGAACTAGCAATATGAGAACTAGCACATGTATCAATAATCCAATTATCTTTCTTATATAAAGCATTGGAAAAAAAAATGTACCTGACATCATAGAAGTGGAAGTAGGACAAACTGAAGTTGTAGCACAACTCACAAAGGAAGTCTGCGTATTATGAATCAATTTCAGCAGTTGAGTAATCTGTTCTGGAGTTAATTGAGAAACAATTTGTTTTTCTGCCTGAGGAACAGCACCCAAAATACCAGCTTCATCATTCTTGACAGGAAAAACTTCATTATCAACCATATTTGCCCTAACCATTTTATTCTTGAACTTATAACCTGGTGGGTATCCGTGCTTCTTATAGCAAGTATCAACCGTATGATTCTTAAAACCACAATAAGCACACTTCTTTGAAAGTTTGTTGTTCTGAACAAAAGCTACAAAATTCTCACTTAAAGCTGAATCTTGAACAACATTCTGTCTTTCAAATTGAATGATAAGAGAAAAAGTTTTGTTGATATTAGGCAGTGGATCCATCACCATGATCTGGGACCTTATAGTACTAAAAGAATCGTTCAAACCTTTAAGAAAACAGATCACCTGATCTAAATTCCTATCCCTTTGAACAACATAAAGAGCATTACACACACATCCTTCGCATACCCATTTAGGAATAGATCTTATAGAGATAAATTCATCCCATAATTTCTGAAGACAAGTAAAATATTCAGAGACATTTCTCATACCTTGCTTAATAGTAAATATCTCTCCTTGCAAATTAGCCACACGAAAGATGTCAGATTGAGCAAACCTTTCTTTTAGATTATCCCAGACCTTTCTTGCATCCTCTAACCATAAAACGCTTTGTTGAATTGACGGTGACACAGAGCGAATCACCCAAGAAAGCACAAGATTATTGCACCTTTTCCAATCTTGAAACATATCAGAATCTCTCTCTGGAGCGTCAATAGTCCCATCCACAAAATCCAACTTATTCTTAGAGAGTAAGGCCATCTTCATGTTTTGACTCCAAGAATGATAATCCCCTAGTCCAGAAAGTGGTGACGTAACTAGAACAAGAGCAGGATTTTCGCTAGGGTGTATAAAATACACACTAGACTCTCCGATTCGAACAACCATTAGAAAGATTTGCAGAAAATAGAAGAAAGAAACTTTCAATTTTGAAAGAAAGAAGAAATTCGGATCTTATAGAAAAAGAGATCGAACAATTTAGAAATCAATGATTTCTAAAGAAACAAAAAATATGAAGAACGCGGAAGCATAGAAATCAGAAATTGCTCTGATACCATGTGAACAATTCCATTATTGAAGAATTGAAAGAAGATTTCATTGAAATTAAAAGAAGAATATACAGATGAAGTAAAGTATAAAAGTTGTGAATAAAAGTTCCCTAATCTGCTTTATATAATAGCAGTACAAAACTAATCAAAAAATAAAATTACTATTATAACTCTGTTCTATCTAACTAATTACTTGACTAAACAACTGATAAAATATCAGTTAACAGAATTTTTATACATATTTAGATAAATTGAAATTTATATCATTTTAAACAAACTCAGGAACAAATTAATAGGTCACTATAAGCAAGTTCATGGAACTAATAAGTCACTTTAAATAAATTAAGATAGTCAATAAATTATTTTAATAAATTGAGGTGGCTAATAAAATATTCCGTAAATTTAAAGGGTTAATCAAATTTTTAGAATAAGTTTAGAGGGTTGGTGATATATTATGCTATTTCAATTATATAAATGTTATTATGTTGGTTTGTTTCTTTCACTCATGCGAAATTAGCAAGTGTGTGGGTTAGGTTAGGTTAGGATCTAGATGATACAAAATAAGAAAGAAATAGAAAGAGAAGAAGGTGATGGGATGGGATGGGATGGGATGGGATGTCACTAAATGTAGGAATGGGACAAGTAATCGGCAAAATGACAAAATACAAAGATTAAAAAAAGAGAAGCACGTAGGAGAGAGAATTCTTCATTTTGGGAAATAAAAACAAAAGTGAATGAGAAGAGAAGAGAGTGGGATCAGGGGGACGGGAGGGGCTCGGCCCCTCCGGTCGGAGCCATCACGGTAACAAGTAGTTTCGATTCTTTTTATTTCTATGAAATTTAAGTTGTTGTTGTATTTCGGTCCTCCTGTTTTTAAAAAAATTAGATCGGGTATTGAATTAGCACCCCGAAATTGGTTCAGGTCCGGTTAGGTTTTCTCTAAATCCAAAATTCTAATTTTTTTGGTCTGTTAAGACCTCTCTAAATCCAAATTTCTAATTTTTTTACCATTAAACCCTCATTAAATCCAAATTTCTATTTTTTTTCCTGTTGTTAGGTCCTTTTTAAACCTAAATTACACAGAAATTTAGATTTAAAAAATTATTTACTACTATGCCAAGTACTAATTTAAATAACGTTGAACTAAAAAAATCATTGTTTTTTTTATATATTTTAAGAATTATATTTCATGAGTTAGATGTCTAAGATATATTTTTAGGGTTTGAGATTTATAAATTGAGATCTAAAATTTATAAATTAGGGCATAAAATCATAATTTATTTGATATATATAGAAAATAATGACATATAAAAATTAAGTTTTGTGATATGATTTAATTGTAATTTTATAATCATATATGATTTTCATGTAAATAGTCCAAATTTCTAATTCTTTTGGCCTATTAGATGCTCTCTTAATCCTATTATTTTCTATTAGACACCGATCTAGTAAAAAAAAAAATTACACACCATGTATAAAATCGACTCCCAACCGAAAGAGTGGGATGGCATCACATGGCAGAGAGGGAGGGGAGAGGGCTGGATTTTGGAGAGAGCATGAGAGAAAGCAAGAGAAATCAGCTGAAAGTGTGCGAAAATTTGAGTGAAATTGAATGAAAACAAAACTTTGTTTTCTCTCAAACAAACTCAACTCCTTTCTTATTTCATCGTATAAAAACGGTTTTAAGTCCTTCATCTGCTGAGATGGTGGAGCCGTTTTTAACTTTTCTGATTAGTTTAGGGTAAATTACACCCATGGTCACTGAACTTTACTCATTTTAACATTATGGCTACTGAACTTCAATTTTTAACGACTTTATTATTTTTAACACTAGTGGTCATTGAACTTTAACTAATTCTTCAAAATTGCTGATAAAGACCTCAAAATGAAAATATTCAAGAATTAAAGTTGTTCAGAACGACATTTACCATGAAACCATATTTTTTATTTTCCAAAATCACATCCTAACCTAAAAGCACATAAATGACCTTAAAACGAAAATTTCCAAAAATTAAAATTCCTTAGAATATCATTAACTCTTCGAATTTTTTACTTTGAGACCGTCAACGGTCGTTTTGAGACGTTGAGTGACCACCGGTGTTGAAAAATGTAATGTCCAATGGCCATACTGTTAAGAATTGAAGTTTAATGACCATAATATTAAATGGGTAAAGTTCAGTAGGCATGCGTGTAATTTACCCATTACATTTAGCTAACATTTGACATTAAATTTTACTATAATATTAAACAAAGTAACAATAGCCTTTACCATTAATTTATATTCTAAAAATTAATTTATTTCTTACAAGTTATATTCTAAACACAATTTATTATAAAAAATTATTTTTAAAACCATTGATATAGATAACTTTAAGAATTGATTTCATATCATACTTATATTTAGACTATAAACGTTTCTAAATATACAAATGAGTTAAGATTAGAATATTAATCTACCTCTAATTAATTAGATAAAAATTGAATTTAATTAATCTAACAATTTAAAAAAGTAAAAAGCATCATTAGGTCCCTAATTTTTCATTTTTTAGTTCACTAAAGCCTTTAATTTTTTTATTTGGATACATTAAACACCTAATCATTTATTTTTGGTCTCATTAAGCCCTTAATGACCAAATTAGTAAGCTGTGAACATTTAATTCTGTTAAAAATACGTTATTAACTTCATCTGTATTTGAAATTATTTAAAAAAATATTTTTTACAGTTTGAATTAAGGGTTGTACAGTTTTCCTAGACACATTACACATCTAAAACCGATTTCAAACAGTTAAAACATACAAATTTCGAATGCATGTACAATGAATAACAGTATGTTAACCGATTTTATGTTCACAACTTACTCATTTGGTCATCACGAGTTTAATGAGACCAAAAATAAATGATTAATAGCTTAATGTATCCAAATAAAAGATCAAGAGTTTAATAAACCAAAAAATGAAAGATCATGGGTCTAATGATGATTTTTATCTTTAAAAAACATACTTAAAATACAATAAATCACATCTCAATTATATTTTGTAATAAATTAAAAAACATATTTTTATTTCAATAAATTATATCTCAAATACAATTTGATAATTAAACTTAAATATTGATTAAAACCGTAATGTCTCAGATAAATTATATGTGAAATAAAAAAATGTAGTGTAAGATAATATATATATGAATTTGGTAGAACCCGTATCTACACTTCAGACACCAGGCGGAGGTTGAGAGATTTTTCTTGAAGTTTCAATTATTCACTCTTTCGCTTTTGGTTGAAGCTCGCTAAATTTAATAGTTTTCTTTCAGCTAGCCAAAGAGTCTCGATTTATCCCATTGGTTCGACTCTCTCCCTCTCTTCTTCCCAGATTTCCTCATCATGGGTTTCATTTAAAGTGAGGCAATGTATGTATCCTTGGCAATCATTTGATTTTCTTGTGGAGTCACTATTCCTCCCTCAACAGGTATCTTCCATGATAGTCGTCGTATAGAGATAACTCCATCTGATTCTGAGAGCATAGGCTTCCAGATGATGGGTTGTATGGGAGAGAGGTGTCTACCACGAGGACCTCCGTTTTGGCTTTCTATTTAGCATGTTTGTCTCCGATTTCTACCTGTAGCCACTTATCCCTACCAAGGAGAGAGAAAGAATGGGAATTAGTCTGTTTGGGTCCATTTTTAGGGCCTCATATGCCTTACGGGCGATGATATTAGTGTTGGAAATAAAGCGTACAATAGAGTTTAAATGGATAACAGAAAATTAAATTTTTTATTCCTTTTACCAAATGGATCTGGTTATATATTTGATCATTTAACAAACTAAACTAACAAGAAAGTTTAGTTGTGTTTGTCTCTTTGGAGCGATTTATTATTGTATGGACCATCCATAAAAGGTGATTGGTCTTTGTTTGATCAACGAGTAACCACCGATAGTGACCGATATAGGATTTATTGACAGAGAATGCTTATGGTGGTCTATGGGTGCTAAATAGATATTTTTTTGGTGTTTTTACATAGAACATTAAAAACTTGTACACAATTTGTATAGAAGTTTTAGCTTTTTTCGACGACCACTGGGTGCTCGAGCCCCCTAAGCCTCCCACTGGATCCGTCCCTAGCCATTGATAATACAAGGATTAGGGGTTAGTTAATTAATTAAATAATAAAGCTTATCATATTCTAATTATACATCCACATGTATAATAAATAGGAAAACTAGTTTAATTAAATAAAAAATATTTATTAGGAAAAAATAGCTAACATGTCAACTTCCTAATTAATTATTTATTCTATTTAATTAATGCATACATGTATAATTTATTTTGATAATTAAGTAATAATCATCATTATTAATTTAATTAATTAATCAATTAATCATTCAAAAGCCATGTATTATAATTTGGCCCTCTTAATGTCCATTTGGACATATTTTTTAAATTACCATTCTACCTTTTTTCTGAATCTTTTTTGTGTGTGACCTATTATGTTCTTACCACAGTTAGTCATATATATTTATTTTAATTCTATTTAAATTAGAATTGGATAAAACTAACAATCAATTTTAGGGTTAATTTAAAAAAATAAATAAAAACTTTATGGTTTCACATTTTCGCAAATCCGCGTCTATGATTTTTTTGCCTAAAAAATAACCATGTTGTTTTTGTCATTAACAAATTCACGGCAAATGGCTAGACACTGTTAAAATGCATAGGTGTTTTCGGGAAAAAAAACACTTTTGACTTTTTTTTCACTCTCTCTCTCTTTTTCTCCTTTTTCTTCTACCTTTTTCTAGAATTCCACAAATCTAACGTTAGAAACCACAACGTTATTTTTGGAGCAAAAAAACCACAGATACCAATCTGTGAAAACGTGAGACCACAAGATTTTTTTAAATAACCCTTAATTTTATCTATTAATTATTCCAAAATATATATAACAAAGGAGAAGGCAAACAACTTGAAACATAAGCGTTCACTTTTTCTTCCCTAGAGCCATAAGAAGTCAAGTTGAAATTTGACCTTTACCTTCCAGTGCATTGTAAAGTAGTCTGATCCTTCATCAATTATGTCCAAATTGTTGAAACAAAATTTTCACACTAATTTTGATTATGACAAAAATATTAAAAGAAAATTAATATTTCATAATTAGTTTAACATTGAAATTAAATATTGATTTAATTTGACTTATTCTTTGTTAAGTGTGTTTGATTAAATGAATTAAAGAAAGGAAAATATATAAAGGCTTTGAAATTGGATCAAAGGCTCAAAGACTCATTTCAGCCCAAGTGTTGGAAGGATCCAGAAGCAAGGCCCATGCCATGAGGACTACTTGCTCCGGAAGATGAAAATCAAACCATATTAGGCAAGATCAACGTTGACTCTGGACCACTGACATTGCACCTCTATATATGGAAAGAAGTACAAGGAGCAGACGGCTTGTCCCCTAGTCAACTTGGAATCTTTACCTTATTTATACAAACAGTCAGACTGCTACTGACAAGCTTTTAGAAGTGTGATGTACACAACGGAAAAGAGAAGTTCAAAGCTTTTCGTACTGAATGTTGAAGATGAAAGGGCCGATGCAAATGCGGCCTCATTTGCGTCGGCTCTGTTGGTCCCGTGTAATTAGTTCCAGGGGGGTTAGGAACTAATGTAACTTTTTCGCTTAATTATGCTGACTTAATTTAATTCTTTGAATAACTTTACTCAGTTTTGGTCAGCAAGGCTGAGCAGGATATAAGACAGCTTTAGTCAGAGGCTGACTAGAACCGTTTTACATGTGAGTTGGGAATTAACACTTAAAGTCAGCTTCCAACTCAGCACTCTGATTACTCAGTGTCAGCTCATACAATTTATATCCTGAGTAATTTAAGCAAGCAACACATACATATATATATTGAGAGAAAGAGTTAGAAATTACTCAGTAGACTTATCCTGGTTCGACCTCACTGCCTACGTCCAGTCCCCAGATTCCTTCCGGACTTTTTCAATCCACTACTGAGCTCTTTAAAGGTAGAGCACAAACCGTTTACAAGCAATTGAGTATGCAAGAGTACCGTCCTCTATTCGTCTACTCAACCCCACTGAGCGCTATAACCAAACACTCACATTTTCTCTCCCACTCTCTCAATCTTTACAATTGATACAAATTTGTTCTTTCTAGATGAAGAACACTTTAGATGAATACAAATTCACTCTAGACTTTTACACAGAAATAGGATTTGGGTATAAGTATTTGCTTTTTCTTGTTTGTATGTGCTTGTATGTATGCTTTTCTCTTTTGTACTTCGGCAAAGGATCCAAGAGATGAACTTGTCCTTTTATAGTGAAATCTGATGCCTCAATCATTTGAATTCGGATCTATCCGTTGAATTCAAACGGTCTTCTTGCGTCATTCATTGGTCAGCATACAGTTTTGCAGGCCAATCCTGCCGTCTGAATTTTGCAGGCGTCAGGCTTGTCCTCTTCCGCCAGGTTCGTCTTCTAGCGCCGGTTTCGTCTTTTAGCCAAATGCCAGTTGACCCATGCATCTCGAAACTGTCTCCTTGCGTATTTCCAAAGCTTTTGAATTGGCACAGATTTTTGTCGGGTCTTGTCTTTTAGTCAACGGATCATTGGCGCTGTCCTGATGAACACTCAGCTTGACTCAATAGACGTTGCCTTCGATTTTCATCTTTGGCAAGACTTAGTCATGTTCTACTCAGCTTCTTCGGTCAGCTTCGTCTTTAAGCGTTTGTTCTGAAGAAGATTTTTCTTCTATTATGCTGAGTCATGTTCTACTCAGCTTCTTCGGTCAGCTTCATCTGCAAGCATTAGCTCTGAAGAAAACTTTTCTTCTATTATACTGAGTTGTGTTCTACTCAGCTTCTGTGGCTCATGTTGACTTCGTTCTGTCTTACTTTTTATATTTATACTCAACATTGAACAAACACATTAGTACAATTAAATCAAAGCACTTAAATTTAATTGTCTTAGTCATGAGATTAGCTTAAATAATTTTGTCAAATCAAAATCATGTGGAAAGGTGTTTCAACAAACTCCCCCATTTTGATGTTGGCAAAAATATTTAATTATGGAACTCAGCATTAAAGTTCCTCATGATTGATTTATCTTTTATTCTTCTGAAGTTACTCCCCCGTAAGGGTTGCATCCATTGACTTAAATTAACTCTAAACCTTCTAAGATTTAATCGAGTGAAAATAAGACATGCCTTTACTGACTTAGTTTAATTCTAGATCTTCCAAGATCTAATTCAGATAAGCCTAGGTCAGCTTTCAGAAGATGGTCAATGTTTGGAACATATAGTTATTACTCAGTATTGCACATAGGTATCAGAGTTATCATATAGATATCAGAGTTATGTGTGTTGAGTATGTTTTACTTGTATTTTTCTTATGTTCACAATATTTACTTTGTTCAATAATTAGTTAAGTATGACAGATCGGCATATAATCATAACAAGTAAGCATCGCATATAGATAAGTCAACTTGGATAAAAAGATGCTTATATAGATAGTCAGCATAACAAAATAGAACATGCCAAATATAAAGTTCCAAGTCTAAGACTATTTTTAATCTATCTCTTTATGTTGACTTGAACTTGGTGGGATTTGCCTTTGCCCTTGACAGTTCTTTGTTGCTGACTTGGATTACTTGGGTCAGCAGAAGTTGAACCAGGCTTCTGCTGAGTTCCGGCGGTAGGCTTAGTTATCTCCCCCGGTTTCTGCTGAGTTCCAGCAACTTGCCTTTCTTTCTCCCCCGTTTTGCCAGTATCGGGAGTTGGAGGAGGAGGATAGAAGGTTCCCTGTTGAACAGCACGAGTTAATTTTGATGAGTACATTTGAAGTTGACTCGTACTCTCTCGAAGACCTTTGAAGACTTCCATGCCATCGGACATAGTGGAAGCGGGGATCTTAATGTTGGCACTGAGCATACTTAACAGATACTCTTGAGATTTCCCGATCCAAGTTATGGATTCTGTCATCCGGGCATATGATTGATGATACATCCTGAGCAGGGCAGTGTCATATTGTTGACGTTGAGTGTTGGTTTGCCGAACTTGCTTAAGGGTAGATTGAGTGCATTGCAGAATCTCATTTGTCTTCACTAGGTCAGTGTCCATTTCCTCTTTATTCAGATTGAGTAAGCGAATGGCTTCACCGATCTGTTCGATGGAACACTGGGAGGAGGAGGAGATCAGATCTTGAGCGTCGGTCAGCTCAGAGGTCAGCTGGGAGAAATTTTGATTAACCTCAGCAGAGGTTGCATATGTTGAGTTCACAGCTGATAAGTCATTGAGTTGACCTTGGATGGCATTCATATGAATCACCATCATCAGCTGGAGTTCGGCCAGCTTTACTATTGACTCTTGCTTGGGCGGTTGAGAAGCAAAAGAGGTCATGACACTCATCAAGTCTTTGAGACCTTTGATTTCAGTGAGGAGCTGAGTGACAGACGAGATTTGTGTTGGCTCAACATGAACAGACCCATCAGCATCGGCCTGAGTTTGATGAATGTCCTGAAGTAGTGTTTGAGCTGAGTCGATAATCTTCCTGCCAGACTCAGAAGCATTTAAGTAAGCATAGGATTCATCAGTTTGTGGTTCAGAGGCCAGAATCTTGTCAGCACCGGATGGAGGAGGTGTTTGGTGCTGAGAAGTAGAGGTGCCAGCTTGATCAGCAGCTGCACTTTTAGCCAGGTCAGCAGCAGGAGCTGACTGGTTGTCATTCTGCATTGAAGGAGTAGGGAGAGGTGGAGCAGCAGAATTATTGACCTGCGCAGTATCAGCCTGAAGTTGAGGAGATGTTGAAGGTTGAGGCAATTCAGAGCTGACTTGAGCAGGGATTTCCTTTGCCAACTCGTTGACTTGAGCAGGGAACTTCGAGCACTTTCTCGGCAGAAGTAGGACCCTGAGGAGCTTTGGGGTCGGCTTGTTCCTCAGTTTAAGAAAAAGAGGCTTGTTTTTCCTTTATTTGGTCCGGAGTTGGCTCAGTGACGGTTGAGAAGAATTGAAACTGAAGTTTTATGAGGTCGGTGATTGGATCCCTTAGTGGAGACTCATCCAGTAGGTCAATGAATTTTGGTTTCAGAGCCTTACGTTTGAGCCGCTTGCCTGTGCTGTCCTTGTCTATTTGAGGAGAGGGAACATCAGCAATGGAGTCAAGGGACTCAGAGGCGGAGTTAGAACCAAGGTCGGCATCAAGGCCTTCCACAACCTTGTCCTTCATTGGTTGCTCAGCTTGGTTCTCAGTTTGCTCAGCAGCAACATTCACACTTGGCTCAGCAGATCCAATCTTATCAGCATGAGACTGACCTCCAATATTACCCAGTTCTTCCTCCTGGTCAGTAGGAGTCTTCTTAAGGTCAATTTCTTGACTCCATACAAAGTGTGATTCAGGAGTGACCACGAAGTCAAGTGGGTTAGCTTCGATCGGCGTCAACCCAGAGGTTTTCTTCCTCTTCAGAGGCATTTCAGGGGTTTCCTCACTTTCTTCCTCAGGCTCAACTTGCCTTTTCTGTTTCTCCGCTGACTTAGGTTCCTCTTGAGCTTGCTCAGCAGCAGCTTTCTTTGCACTAGAGATTATTCTCAGCTTCCTCGGAGCTGTATTGACATCTTTTGCGGATTGGTCAGCTTTCCGCTTTTTGTCCTGTCTAGTTCGGTCAGCGGGTTCCTTTTCAACCATTACCTTCTTCCCTTTCTTGATTGGCACATCATGTGCTTCTTCAACCATATTATCCCCTTCTTCATTTTCTTCTGCCCCTTTTCCTTTCTTGGCCTTAATGGGTTGGTTATAGGCTAAGCCGAACAGCAGTGTCGCTGTGATTTCTGTACCCCAGATTTCAATTTCTTCGACGGTGCTCACCTGGTGGTCCTGAAGAATTTTTGTGATGAGGGAGCCCATCTTGAGTGTTGGAATATGCCGATAAGAAAGACGTACATGTTGAGTGGGATATAGTTCAGCATGTGCCAGATGAAGCACTGCTCGAAATTGGAAGCTGAGGAGGAGGCGTTGATCTTGGGGAATAAGAAATTGGTCAGGATGTAATGAGCCATTTTCTGAGGCTGACCCATGCAAGTACTGGCAATTTCGCCTTTATGATTCTTTGGTTTACATAACTCAATAAGGTAGTCAATTTTCGAGTAGTCGTTCGTGGTCCTGAGTTCTGAACCTTTGGCCTTCAGTTTTATCAGAGTTGCGAGATAGGACGGAGTGATTGTGATGTCCTTGCCTTTGACTTTGGTGATTAAGTGGTCAATATTATCCTCGTTAACCCTGAGATTTTCGTAAAATTCTCTTACCAACTATGGGTAAGTGGTACCGGGGAGAGAGAATAGCTCGGTCCAGCCATTCTTGGATATCCACTCGCAAAAGGGTTTCTCAGCCTCCACGAACCCTTTAGAGAACCAACGGCAATGGACAACCTCACACTTCTAAGCGTTTTTGTAAACGGGGAGGAATACCTTCTCCTTTGGTTGCTTGTTTTTCTTGTCCTTCTTCTTTCTCGAAGGTGTTGCTTGGTCAGTTTTAGGGTTTTTGCTCGGAGTGTTGACCTTAGATTGGTCATGCTGACCATCCCCTTGAGAGTCAGTTGAAGTCTCCTCACAGTCCTGCTCAGCAGGAGATGGGGGATTTAGATCAGAGCGATTATCATCGTATTGCTCGTCGGAACGGTTCTGAGAATCGTCAGACATAGTTTTCTTGAGGATTTTTGAGAGATTTGAAGATTAGGGATTAGAGAGACAGAATCGAATGCATAAGATTTTAGACGTAAAGAGGAGTAAGTGGGAATTACTCCACTATTTATAGAAGTTCTGAGTTGATCCGATAGGTCGGAATGGCGGTTTGATCTTGAGATGATCAATCGACAGTTATCTCAGGCATTTATGACACATTCGGCGCATGTGTTTTCTAATTATTGTGCTTATGTCATCCTAGGTGGCTATTTAACGCGCATGCTAGCATTTATTGTGCAACTGGTTTTACTCAGCATCTAGAATACTAAACGTTTTTTACTTTCTGAGTGCTCAGTTTCACGTAGAAGAAGTATTTGTACGCTTAGTAACTTAGCTTATGATAACCACTCAGTATGTATGTCTACTCAGCATAAGGTGATTTTTTGTAATTCATTTTAGCTCAGCATGCAATAGTTACTAATTAATCACGAATCACTCAGCATGATAATCACTTAACATTCAACTAAACATAGAATTTTATTGAAGAGGATTAGACATACTGATAGCTTCCCTTAGTATGTTAAATTGCTCACGAGATAGAGGCTTCGTAAAGATATCCGCAAGCTGTTCATTGGTTGGTACGTAGGTCAGCTTGATCTCACCTTTGAGTACATGGTCTCTAATGAAGTGATGCCGAATGCTGACATGCTTCATCCTGCTGTGTTGGATTGGATTTTTGGATAAGTCAATGGCACTCTTGTTATCGCATTTGACTTCGATTGTTTTAGTTTGTACTCCATAATCCTCCAGCTGTTGCTTAATCCATAGGACCTGGGCCACACAGCTTCCAACAGCAATGTACTCAGCTTCAGTTGTTGACAGGGCCACTGACGATTGCTTCTTGCTGAACCAAGATACTAGACAGCTTCCAAGGAAGTGACAACCTCCTGAAGTAGTCTTACGCTCTAGCTTATCTCGTCCATAGTCAGCATCAGTGTATCCAATGAGTGTGAAGTCATTTGTATTTGGATACCATAAACCTGCATTAACTGAGCTCTGCAAATATCTAAAAATTCTTTTCACGGCTATATAGTGAGATTCTCTGGGGTCAGCTTGATATCTTGCGCAATAGCATACTGAGTACTGAATATCAGGCCTACTAGCAGTTAGATAAAGTAGAGAGCCAATCATACCTCGATATAACTTGCTGTCTACTGACTTATCTTTCTCGTCAGCGCAAAGCACAGTGTCAGTACCCATTAGGGTAGATATGGGCTTACATTCTTCCATATCGAATTTCTTCAATATTTCTTTGGCATACTTAGACTGACTAATGAAGATGTCGTTCTTCCCTTGCTTAATTTGAAGTCCAAGGAAGAAGTTGAGTTCTCCCATCATTGACATCTCGAACTCAGTTTGCATCTGTTTACTAAATTCTTTGCACATTGATTCATTAGTAGCACCAAAGATATTATCATCTACGTAAATTTGTGCCAGCAGGGTATCTTTACCCTTTTTCTTAATGAATAAGGTTGTGTCAGCTTTACCTCTGACATAGTTCCTGGTCAGCAGGAAACTAGTCAACCTTTCGTACCAAGCACGTGGTGCTTGTTTTAGCCCGTACAGGGCCTTCTTGAGTTTATAAACGTGGTTTGGAAACTTTGGATCTTCAAACCCAGGAGGCTGGCTAACATATACCTCTTCGTTTATAAATCCATTAAGGAATGCACTTTTGACATCCATTTGATATAGTTTGAAGTTCATGAAACTAGCATATGCACATAATATTCATATAGCCTCTAACCTAGCAACGGGAGCAAAGGTCTCACCATAGTCAATGCCTTCTTGCTGATTGTAGCCTTGAGCTACAAGTCGGGCTTTGTTCCTGATTACATTGCCTTGCTCATCTAGCTTATTTCTAAAGACCCACTTAGTTCATATGGTCTTTTGATTCCTAGGTTTTGGTACTAAATCCCATACCTCATTTCTCTTGAATTGATCAAGCTCTTCTTGTATAGCATTGATCCAGAATTCGTCGTGCTCAGCTTCGGTGAAGTTCTTTGGTTCATAGACTGAGACGAACGCAACATTGCTAAGATATCTCCTGAGTTGATTTCTTGTCATCAGATTGTTCTTAGCAGCATCAAGAATGGATTTCTCCGAGTGTCCTCTTGGAATTTTGATCTCTTTGGGTAGTGTTGAGTTGTCAGGAGCAGGTGTTTCAACAATCTCTGCAGTTTTAGATTGGTCAGCAAAGGTAATTTCGGGTTCGCTTTTACCTTTGGTCAGCCCGTGAGGTAATGACTCATCGGCTCTATTTTGGTCAGCAGAAGCTGAGCCTGGGTCATCTTCAGCAAACTGACTTGATTTACCTGTAGGGTCAGTTTCATCGAACTCGATATGGACAGACTCTTCTACGACTTGAGTTCGTTTATTAAACACCCTATATGCTTTACTGTTAGTTGAGTACCCTAGAAAGATCGCTTCGTCAGCTTTAGAATCAAATTTGGCAAGGTTGTCTTTCGTATTGAGTATAAAACATTTACAAACAAAGGCACGAAAATATCCAATGTTGGGCTTTCGTCCTTTCCAAAGTTCATAGGGGGTTTTCTTAAGAATAGGTCTAACTAAAGCCCTATTGAGTATATAGCATGTTGTGTTGACAGCTTCACCCCAGAAATACTTTGGAAGCCTATTCTCACTCAGCATTGTCCTAGCTATTTTAACTAAAGTTTTGTTCTTCCTCTCGACTACCCCATTTTGTTGAGGAGTTCTAGGAGCAGAAAAATTATGGTCAATGCCGCTGACTTCACAGAATTCATCAAACTGTTGGTTTTTAAATCTTTGTCATTTTCAAGTTTTCTGATCAGTGTTGAGAACATCTCAAAAGCTTCATCCTTACTACTAAGCAAGATGACCCAAGTATACCGAGAGAAATCATCTACAATGACCAAGGAAAATCTCTTACTGCCCAAGCTGAGTGGCTGGACAGGTCCGAAAAGATCCAAGTGTAGTAATTCCAATGGACGCTTGGTTGAGACAATATTTTTACTTTGAAAAGACTTTTTGGTTTGTTTACCTTGCTGACAAGCATTACATCATTGATCTTTCTCAAATCTAAGTTTGGGCAAACCCTCAACTAATTGCTTTCTTGCTAATTTGGCAAGGAGGTCCATGCTTACATGACCAAGTCTCCTGTGTCATAGCCAGGAGTTATCTTCCTTTGACATTAAGCATATGTTTTTCGAAAAATTCTTTTCTAAACTCAACATGTACACATTGTCAACACCAGGGGCAGTTAAAATTAAATCGTTTGTTTTTCCCTCGAGTATCCGACACTCAGTGGCATCAAATACAACCTTTCTACCGCTGTCACACAGCTGAGCTACGCTCAGTAGGTTATATTTGAGACCCCTGACTAGGGAGACTGACTCAATAGTAGGGTTTGTTGGTCCCGTGTGATTAGTTTCAAATGGGGGGTTAGGAACTAATGTAACTTTTTCGCTTAATTATGCTGACTTAATAAATTCCTTAAGTTATTTAACTTTGTTTTGGTCAGCACGACCAAGAGACATAAGACAGCTTTAGTCAGATGCTGACTAGAACTGTTTTACTTATGAGTTGGGAATTGACACTTGAGGTCAGCTTCCAACTCAGCACCACAATTACTCAGTATCAGCTTTTACAGTTTATATCTTGAGTGATTTAATCAAGCAACACATATATGGATATATTGAGAGAGAGTTAGAAATTACTCAGCACGACTTATCCTGGTTCAGCCTCTCCGCCTACGTCCACTCCCCAGAGTCCCTCCGGGCTTTTTTAATCCAATACTGAGCTCTTTAAAGGTAGAGCACAAACCATTTACAAGGCAGTTGAATATGCAAGAGTACCGTCCTCTATTCGTCTACTCAACTCCACTAAGCGCTACAACCCAGCACTTAGATTTTCTCTACCACTGAGTACTTAAAAACCGAGTACTCAGCACCACCCTCTCAATTTTACAATTGATAACAATTTGTTCTTTTCTCAGACAAAGAACACTTTAGATGATTACAAAATCAATCTAGCTTTTACACAGAAATGGAAATTTGGTGTAAGATCTCTTTCTTGTTTTGATGTGCTTTTGTATGTATGTTGTTTTTCTCTTGCAATTTCTGCAAAAGATCCAAGAATGGACTTATCCTTTTATAGTTGAAATCTGAAGACTAAATTATTTGAATCTGGATCTATCTGTTGGATTCAAACGGCTCTTCATGCGACATTGTTCTGGTCAGCTTCAGATTTGCAGGCCAATCCTGTCGTCTGAATTTGGCAGGCGTCAGGCTTATCTTCTTCCCGCAGGTTCGTCTTCTAGCGCCATTTTCGTCTTTTAGCTTGAGGACAGTTGACCCATGCGTCTCGAAACTATATCCTTGCATGATTCCAAAGCTTCTGAATTGGTGCAGATTACTGTCGGATTTTGTCTTTTAGCAAACGGATCATTGGTGCTGTCCTGAAGAGCACTCAGCTTTACTTTGATAGCCGTTGTCTTTGATCGTTGCTATTTACGATACTGAGTCGCTTTTTACTCAGCTTCTATGGTCCGCTTCGTTGTGCAAGATATTATTTCAAAGAAGACTTTTCTGAGTTAAGTTCTTCTCACTTTCTGTGGTCAGCTTCATCTGCAAGTTTCAGTTCTGAAGAAGACTTTCCTTCTTTCATACTGAGTTATACTTTACTCAGCTCATCCTATGTTATCATGCTGACTACGTTCTGTCTTCTTTGATTCCTGTTCTTATATGTATATATTTTTATTCTCAACATTGAACAAACGCATTAGTACAATTAAATCAAAGCACATAAATTTAATTGTCTTAATCATGGATTAACTTAAATAATTTTGTCAAATCAAAATCATGTGGAAAGGTGTTTCAACAAACTTCCCCATTTTGATGTTGGCAAAATATTTAATTATGGAACTCAGTTTTGAAATTCCCCATGATTGAGTTATCTTTCATTCTTCTGAAGTTACTCCCCCGTAAAGGTTGCATCTATTGACTTAAATTAACTCTAAACCTTCTAAGATTTAATCGAGTAAAATTAAGACATACTTATACTGACTAAGTTCAATTCTAGACCTTCCAAGATCTAATTCATATGAGCCTAGGTCAGCTTTCAGAAGAGTTCAAAATTTAGAACATATTTTTACTCAGTTTGATACACGGACAGTTTAGGTATCAGAGTTATGAAGGATTATATCAAAGCTTATTTAATCATGTATCAAAGCAAATGAAAGGATGTATCAAAGCTAATGTGTACTGAGTATATTTTACTTGTATGTCCCCTTTTTAGTTTTGTTTGTTTGTTCGTTTAAGACAGATCAGCATATAGCACAACAAGTAAGCATCGCATATAGATAAGTTTAATAAAAAGATGCTTAAAGTAGATAAATGGTCAGCATACAAAATATGATAGAACACGCCAGATGAGCTACATGTCAAGTACTAAAACTAGCCAGTCTATTTCTTCCTGTTGACTTGAGCTTGGTGAGCAGCATTAACTTTGCCTTTGCCTTTGGCGGTTCTTTGTTGCTGACTGCTGGATGTTTCCCCCATTTGCTGAGTTCCATCAGCTTGTTCTTTCTCCCCCGTTTTGCCAGCATCGGGTTGAGGAGGAGAGAAGGTGTCGTTAATAACAGCACGAGTCAGTTTTGCTGAGTATGCTTGGAGTTGACTCGTACTCAGCTAAAGACCGTCAAAAACTGCCACGCCATCATCCAGAGTGGAAGCAGGGATTCGAATAGAGGCATTGAGCATACTTAGAAGATACTTTTGTGATTTCCCGATCCATGTGATGGTGTCAGTCATCTTGGCATAAGCTTGATGATACATCTTGAGCAGAGCCGAATCGTAGAACTGACGTTGGGCATTTATATAGCGGACATGTTTCAATGTGGCTTGGGAGTATTGCAGAATTTCATTAGTCTTCACCAGGTCAGTGTCCATTTCTTCTTTACTCAAGTTGAGTAGGCGAACAACTTCACTAATTTGCTCAATGGAACACTGGGAGGAGGAGGAGATTAATTCACGAGCTCCGGTCAGCTCAGAGTGTAGCTGGGTGAAATGTTGATTAACCTCAGCAGAGGTTGCATAAGTTGAGTTCACAGCTGAAAGGTTGTTGATTTGTCCTTGTAGGGAATTCATGTGGTTCACCATCATCAGCTGGAGTTCAGCCAGCTTCATTATTAAGTCTTTCTTGGGTTGTTGAGATTGAAGGGTCGTCATGACACTCAGCAAGTCTTTGAGACCTTTGATTTCTGTCAGAAGCTGAGTGACAGAGGAGATCTGTGTTGGTTCAACATGAGTAGACCTAGTAGCATCAGCATGAGCTTGGTTAAGATCCTGTAGTAGGGATTGAGCCGAGTCAATGATTCTGTGCCCAGACTCAGTTGCATTTAGGTAAGCATAAGGTGCATCAGGAGTTTGCTCAGCGGCCGGAATTTGAGTAGCACCAGATGGTGGAGAAGTATGGTGCTTTCCAGAACCAGATGGGCCAGCTTGGTCAGCAGCTGGACTTTTGCTCAGGTCAGCATCAGGAACTGATTGTTCATGATTCTGCGAAACATGATTAGGAAGAGGTGGATCGGCAGAGATATTGTCCTGCCCAACATTTGTTTGAAGTTGAGTTGGTGCAGGAGGAGGCACTTTAGAGCCAACTTGGGTAGAATTTTCCTTTGCTCGCTCATTGTCTTGAGTAGCTTGGACTTCGAGCTCTTGCTCGGCAGGAATTGGATCTTCAGGAATCTTGGCTTGTTCCTCAGCTTGAGAAACAGTGGCTTGCTTTTCCTTAAATTTGTTCGAAGTGAGCTCAGTGACAGTGGAGAAGAATTCAAACTGGAGTCATGTCAGATTAGTTATTGGTTCTCTGAGTGGTGAATCATCCAGCAGGTCTAGAGAGTTAGACTTTTGAGCCTTACGTTTTAAACGCTTCTCAGAACTGACCTTGTTGGTTGGAGGTGATGGGTCAGCAGCAATAGAGTCAAAAGATTCAGACGAAGAGTTTAACCCTAGGGCAGCATTAAGATCCTTGACTGCTTGAGCTTTCACTGTTAGATCAGCTTGCTGTTTAGTTGGCTCAGCATCAACCGACTTTGTTTGCACAGCAGCAACATCATCATCTTGCTCATCATTAGCTATTCTCTCAGCATCGAACTGACCTCCAAAATTTCCCAGTTCATCTTCCTGGTCAGTAGGGGTTTTCTCAATATCAATCTCTTGACTTCTCATGAAGTGGGAATCGCCGGATATGACGAAGTCAAGAGGTGCAGCATCAATCGGGTTCAGATCAGATGTTTTCTTCTTCTTCCTCAGTGGTGTCTCCGGAGCATCCTCACTTTCTTCTTCCTCAGGCTCAGCATCCCTTTTTCCTGCTGAGTTAGCTTCCTCAGCAGCAGCTTTTTGGGCACTTGAGATAACCCGAATCTTCTTTGGAGCCGTGTTGATATCCTTAGCGGCTTGGTCAGCTTTTCTCTTTTTATCCTGTCTTGTGCGGTCAGCAGGAGGTTTCACCACAACTTTCTTTCCCTTCTTGGTTGGCACATCCTGTGCTTCTTCAACCGCATCCCCTTTTCCTTTCTTTGGTACGATAGGTTGGTCATAGGCCAGTCCGAATAGAATGCCGACAGTAATCTTCGTACCCCGGACTTGAATTTCCTCTGCCAAGCTTACTCGGTGGTCTTGGAGAATCTTTGTGATAAGGGATCCCATCCTGAGTGTCCCAGTTCTCCGTTGAAATGCACCGATAAGAAAGACGGGCATATTGAGTGGTTGGTAGGTCAGCATGTGCCATATGAAGCACTGCTCGAAGTTGGATTCGGAGGATTGGGAGTTGACCTTAGGGAATAAGAAATTTGTCAGGACATAGTGGGCCATTTTCTGAATTTGACCCATACAGGTGCTAGCAATTTCTCCTTTATGATCCTTCGGTTTACAGAACTCAACGGGGTAGTTAATTTTACCGGAATCGTTTGTGGTTCGGAGTTCGGTTCCTTCATTCTTCAGTTTGAGCAGTGTAGCGAGATAGGGAGGATTGACAAAGATTTTCTTTCCCTTGACCTTGGTCACCATGTAGTCACTGTCATCATCAGGAGCTTTTAGGTTAGCGTAGAATTCCCTTACCAACTCAGGATAGGTGGCTTCACGGATAGAAAATAGCTCGGTCCAGCCATTTTTGAAGATCCATTCACAAAAGGGTTGTTCAACTTCTACAAACCCCTTAGAAAACCAGCGAGAACGATTGATCTTCCAACCCCTTACGCTATTAAAGACTGGAGAATAGGTTCTTTCCCTTTGTTTCTTTTCCTTCTTTTTCTTCGCCTGTTTGGACGGTGTCGCTTGGTCAGCTTGGGTATATTGGCCGGAGGTACTGACCTTAGCCTGGTCATCCTGACCATGACCTTGAGACTTGGTGGGAGTCTCGACGTAATCCTGGCGAGCAGGAGATGGAGGGTTTTCGTCGGAGCGATTTTGGTCGTAATCGGCACCGGAGATGTTCTGAGAGTCCGACATGATTTTCTCAGGGATTTTTTTTGAGAGAATTTGAAGCTTTAGGGATTTAGAGAGAGAGAGAGAGAGATGGAAATCGATTGCCAGAGATTTCAGATGTAAAGAGATATGAGTGGGAATTCGTCCACTATTTATAGGGGTGTCAAGTTAATCTGAATGTTGGAGTAGTCATTTTACCTCGAGATGATCAAACGACAATAGTCTGGCATTTATGACATGTTCGGCGCATTTGTTTTCTAATTATTGTTCTTACGTCATCCTAGGTGGCTATTTAATGCGCGTGTGCTAGCATTTATTGTGCAATAGGATTTTACTCAGCATTTGGAATTCCGAACGTTTGAGATGCCGAGGACTTAGTTTTACGTAGAAGAAATTTTCATACATAGTAAATTAACCTATAGTAATCACACAGCATGTATGTCAAGTCAGCATAAGGTGATTCTATGTTTATTCGAGTTGGCTCAGTTTAAATAAGTTACTTAGCATGCAATAACTACTCAGCATATAGTATAATCACTCAATATTGATTTGGCAAACATTATTGAAGAGGATTACACATACCGATAGCTTCCCTTAGTATGCTGAATTGCTCATGAGCCAAAGGCTTAGTGAAGATATCCGCAAGCTGTTCATCTGTTGGTACGTAGGTCAGCTTGATGACAAGAAAGTAACAAGATGACAAGAAAGCTCGACCCTTGAGTGTTCAAGGGTCAAAATGATCTTCAACCACTTTTAGCAATTTTTAGATTTCTGAACTTTTGATTTTGTTTTGTAATATATTTTGTGCGGATACTTTTCTAGTACGTTTTTTTAGACTCTGACCTTTCCTTTAAATAGAGGTGGTAAGGAAGGAAAGGGGATTGCACTTTTTTAGAGAACTTTGCAAGAAACTTTTGTGGAAGAACAGAAGATAGTTTTTTGTAGATGGAGTTTAAGAGCTCTGAATTATCTGATTGCTCACTTGCCTGTATGAGTGAGTAATCCTTTTGAATGGGCTCGGCCAGTAGGGCCCGGTAATGTAAGTCTCTATCCTAGTAATGAACGAACGATGTTTATGCATGAAGTGTTTGTTGAGGTTATATATTTGATTGCGTATGCATGTATGCTTGTGTTAGATGAATGATAGGACACTGCTTTCATCTTCACTGAACTCTCTATCAAGCATCCAACCCCGAAGCAGAAATGTTAGGTGGTTTTATCAAGGGTTTTCTTTTTTGAAATGTTGCTTCAGTCTTAATGCAAGAAAGAACAAGCCTTTAGGACGCTATTGGTTTTAGTAAGTCTTAGAATCTTAAGAACACATGAGAGTTGACTTAAGTGAGAGTTAAAGCAGAAACCTTGGCTTCAGTTGCATTGTTCATGAATTATTAGGGTAGAGCTTACGGCAACCTGTTCCGCTGTACAAAGCCTGTTCACCTTGTTATCATCTTCAACTAATCATTTTTAACACGTAAAGTAATATGTTTAATCTCCAGTTTTCACGACTACCAACATCTGTCAATATAAAAGAATCACACACTACGAGCACCCTGTTCACAAAGTATTTCTCATAAACTTTGGTCATCAATCCCTGTGGATACGATACTTGACTTATCACTTTATTACTTGTATCTAGTGCACTTGCTAGAGTCCATTCAGGAGACAACATGTATCCAATGAGTGTGAAGTCATTTGAGGTTGGATACCACAATCCTGCATTAACTGAGCTCTGCAAATATCTAAAAATTCTTTTCACAGCTATAAGGTGTGATTCTCTGGGGCCAGCTTGATATCTAGCGCAATAGCATACTGAGTACTGAATATCAGGTCTACTAGCAGTAAGATAAAGTAGAGAGCCAATCATACCTCGATATAACTTGCTATCTACTGACTTACCTTTCTCATCCGTGCACAGGACAGTGTCAGTACCTATTGGGGTTGATATGGGCTTACAATCTTCCATATCGAATTTCTTTAACATTTCTTTGACGTACTTAGACTGACTAATGAAGATGTCGTTCTTCCCTTGCTTGATTTGAAGTCCAAGGAAGAAGTTGAGTTCGCCCATCATAGACATCTCGAACTCAGTTTGCATCTGTTTACTAAATTCTTTGCACATAGATTCATCAGTGGCACCAAAGATTATATCATCTACGTAAATTTGTGCCAACAGGGTATTTTTACCCCTTTTCTTAATGAACAAGGTTGTGTCAGCTTTACCTCTGACATAGTTCCTGATCAGCAAGAAATTGGTCAACCTCTTATACCAAGCACGTGGTGCTTGTTTCAGGCCGTATAGGGCCTTCTTGAGTTTATAAACGTGGTTTGGAAGTTTTGGATCTTCAAACCCAGGAGGCTGACTAACATATACCTCTTCGTTTATAAAGCCATTAAGAAATGCACTTTTAACATCCATTTGATATAGCTTGAAATTCATGAAACTAGCATATGCACATAATATACGTATAGCCTCTAACCTAACTACGGGTGCAAAGGTCTCACCATAGTCAATGCCCTCTTGCTGACTATAGCCTTGGGCTACAAGTCGAGCTTTGTTCCTGACTACATAGCCTTGCTCATCTAGTTTATTTCTAAAGACCCACTTAGTTCCTATGGTCTTTTGATTCCTAGGTTTTGGTACTAAATCTCATACCTCGTTTCTTTTGAACTGATCAAGCTCCTCTTGCATAGCATTGATCCAATGTTCGTCGTGCTCAGCTTCCGAGAAGTTCTTTGGTTCATGTACTAAAACGAATGCAACATTGCTGAGATATTTTCTAAGTTGATCTCTCGTCATCAGCTTGTTTTCAACAGCATCAAGAATGGACTTCTCCGAATGTCCTCTTGGAATTTTGATTTCTTTGGGCAATGTTGAGTTGTCTGGAATAGGTGTTTCTACAATATCTACAGGAGTAGATTGGTCAGCAAAGGTTATTTCGGTTTCGTGTTTACCTTTGGTTAGTCCTTGTACTGATGACTCAGTGGCTACATTTTGGTCAACGGAAGCTGAGCTTGGGTCATCTTCGGCGGACTGAGTTGTCTTTCCTGCAGGGTCAGTTTCATCGAACTCAATATGTACAGACTCTTCTACAACCCGAGTTCACTTATTGTACACCCTATATGCTTTACTATTAGTTGAGTACTCGAGAAAGATCGCTTCGTCAGCTTTAGCATCGAATTTAGCAAGGTTTTCTTTTGTATTGAGTATAAAGCATTTACACCCAAAGGCACGAAAGTAGCCAGTGTTGGGCTTTCGTCCTTTCCAAAGTTCATAGGGGGTTTTCTTAAGAATAGGTCTAACTAAAGCCCTATTAAGTATATAGCATGTTGTGTGGACAGCTTCACCCCAAAAATACTTTGGAAGCCTATTTTCGCTCAGCATTGTCCTAGCAATTTCAACTACTGTTCTATTCTTCCTTTCAACAACCCCATTTTGTTGAGGCGTTCTAGGTGCAGAAAAATTATGGTCAATGCCACTGACTTCACAGAATTCGTCAAACTGTTGGTTTTTTAATTCTCCGCCATTATCACTCCTTATATGAGCTACTCTTAGGTCTTTGTCATTTTCAAGCCTTTTAATCAATGTTGTGAACATCTCAAATGTTTCATCCTTGCTACTCAGCAAGATGATCCAAGTATACCGAGAGAAATCATCTACAATGACTAAGGAAAATTTCTTACCTCCCAAGCTGAGTGGCTGGACAGGTCCGAAAAGATCCAAATGTAGTAATTCCAATGGTCGCTTGGTTGAGACAATGTTTTTACTTTGAAAAGACTTTTTCGTTTGTTTACCTTGCTGACAAGCATTACATAGTTGATCTTTTTCAAATTTAAGTTTCGGCAATCCCTCAACTAATTGCTTTCTTGCTAATTTGGCAAGGAGGTCCATGCTTACATGACCAAGTCTCCTATGCCATAGCCAAGAGTTATCCTCCTTTGACACTAAGCATATATTTTTAGAAAACTGTTTTTCTAAACTCAACATGTATACATTATCAACACGAGGGGCAGTTAGAATTAAATCGTTTGTTTTTCCCTCGAGTATCCGACACTGAGTGGCATCAAATACAACCTTTCTACCGCTGTCACACAGCTGAGCTACGCTCAATAGGTTATATTTGAGACCTTTAACTAGGGAGACTGACTCAATAGTAGGGTTACCTCCGATAGTACCTGATCCAACTATCTTACCCTTTTTATTGTCTCCAAAGCTTACATTACCACCTTGTTTAAGCTCAAGTGTGATGAACTGAGTTTCATCACCAGTCATATGCCTCGAGCACGCGCTGTCAATATACCAAAGCTTTGACTTCTCCACGCACCTCAGGCTCACCTGCATTTTGAATCATTCATCTTTAGGTACCCAATTCTTTTTGGGTCCTCGTTGGTTAGCATAGACAGGTGCTACATCATGTTTTAATTTGTGACGGCATATATTTATGGTGTGGCCTTGTTTACCATAGAAGTCACAATGAGTTACTCTTTTAGGGTGACTTTGTCTTTGGTCAGCACCATTGTGCTGAGCATGCCAACATACCTTAGTGGTATGACCTTTCTTTCCGCAGAAGTCACATTGGACAATCCGCCGATTATACCAACACACATCTATTATGTGTCCTCTTTTCCCACAACAGTCACACTGAGTGGACCGTTTATGCTGAGTGTACTGTTTATGCTGATCAGTACCTTGAAACTCAGCATTGGGATAGAACCCTTTCTTTGCCGATTTACTCAGCTGGTTCTGTATAGTTGTGATGTCCTTCCTAAGCTTCTTTGACTCAGTTTGGACTTCTGAGACAAAACCATGCATGATTTTCAGATTTTCATCTTGCCTGGTGTTGTCTTGGAGAAGATATCGGAGATCACTTAGTTTGATCTCCTCGATCTCATCACATCGCCTGCTGAGTGCCTTTATTTTCTTGTTACACTTTTTAGTCAGCGTATATAGATCACTCAGGGCGTTAACCATTTCATTTCTAAGCAAGAGTAGAGATGTTACCTCATTGGAATGTTCCTCTTGGTCAGAACCGTCAGAGAGGTCAGCTTGCTCAGATTGACTTTGGTCAGCAGTGTCGTCGGCCATGAAGCATATATTTGCTGTCTCATTTGCATCAGCTTCTGATGAGGTTGACTCATCACTGTCACTCCATGTGGCCACCATTGCCTTTTTTCTCCCCCTCTTTTCTTTCTTTAAGTTAGGGCAGCTTGACTTAATGTGCCCAGTTTGATTGCATTCAAAGCACGTGACAGGCTTGGAGCTGTCCTTTTTATATTTGTCACTAGACTCAGCTTTGTACCTATCGCCTCTTTTGTATGGCCTCTTGATGTTCTTATCATTCTTTCTGAACAGCTTCTTCATCTTTCTTGTGAACATGGCCATCTCCTCATCATCTGATGAGTCAGCTTTCATGACAAGTGATTTCTGCTTCTTGTCTTCTGACCTTTCTTTAGCTTCAAAGTTTTTCATATAGATATCATGGGTCAGCAGAGATCCGATCAGCTCGTCGTATTTGTATGTTGTCAAGTCCTGAGCTTCCTCCACAGCTGTCTTCTTAGCTTGCCAGCTCTTAGGGAGACTTCTTAGGATTTTCTTCACATGCTCCTCTTCTGTGAAGATCTTTCCAAGTCTCTTAAGTTCATTTATAATATTGGTGAACCTTGAGTTCATCTCCGAGATGTCTTCATTTTCATTCATCTCGAACAGTTCGTATAATCTCATGTGTTGGTTCACTTTGGACTCCTTGACCTTGCTTGTGCCTTCATAGGTCACTTCGAGCTTCTTCCATATTTCATGTGCTGACTCGCAACCTGAAATCTTATTGTATTCTGCAGCATCTAGCGCACAATGAAGCATATTGATAGCTGAAGCATTGTTTTGTAATTTTTTAAGGTCATCTTCTGACCACTCAGTTTCACTCTTGACAACCTTTTCGTTGTCAACAGTTTTGTAAGGCACATATGGGCCTTGAACTATTGCAAGCCACGCACTCATGTTTGTAGCTTGAATAAAGTTCTTCATCCTGTTTTTCCAAAATGTATAATTTGATCCGAAAAACAAGGGAGGCCGACTAATTGATAATCCCTCAGGGAGTATCTGTGTTGTTTGATTTCCTAGAAGGAAACGAGTGCTGTTCTCAGCCATTTATCAGGATCAGCTCAAGATAGTTATATCTTTGAGTAGTGAGCTACTTTGCTCTGATACCACTTGTTGGTCCCGTGTGATTAGTTCCAAAGGGGGGGGGGTTAGGAACTAATGTAACTTTTTCGCTTAATTATGCTGACTTAATAAATTCCTTAAGTTATTTAACTTTGTTTTGGTCAGCTACTTTAGTCAGATGCTGACTAATACTGTTTTACTTATGAGTTGGGAATTGACACTTGAGGTCAGCTTCCAACTCAGCACCACAATTACTCAGTATCAGCTTTTACAGTTTATATCCTGAGTGATTTAATCAAGCAACACATATATGGATATATTGAGAGAGAGTTAGAAATTACTCAGCACGACTTATCCTGGTTCGGCCTCTCCGCCTACGTCCAGTCCCCAGAGTCCCTCCGGGCTTTTTCAATCCAATACTGAGCTCTTTAAAGGTAGAGCACAAACCGTTTACAAGGCAGTTGAATATGCAAGAGTACCGTCCTCTATTCGTCTACTCAACTCCACTAAGCGCTACAACCCAGCACTTAGATTTTCTCTACCACTGAGTACTTAAAAACCGAGTACTCAGCACCACCCTCTCAATTTTACAATCGATAACAATTTGTTCTTTTCTCAGACAAAGAACATTTTAGATGATTACAAAATCAATCTAGGTTTTACACAGAAATGGAAATTTGGTGTAAGATCTCTTTCTTGTTTTGATGTGCTTTTGTATGTATGTTGTTTTTCTCTTGCCATTTCGGCAAAAGATCCAAGAATGGACTTGTCCTTTTATAGTTGAAATCTGAAGACTAAATTATTTGAATCTGGATCTATCCGTTGGATTCAAACGGCTCTTCATGCGACATTGTTCTGGTCAGCTTCAGATTTGTAGGCCAATCATGTCGTCTGAATTTGGCAGGCGTCAGGCTTATCTTCTTCCCGTAGGTTCGTCTTCTAGCGCCAGTTTCGTCTTTTAGCTCGAGGACAGTTGACCCATGCGTCTCAAAACTATATCCTTGCATGATTCCAAAGCTTCTGAATTGGTGCAGATTACTGTCGGATTTTGTCTTTTAGCAAACGGATCATTGGTGCTGTCCTGAAGAGCACTCAGCTTTACTTTGATAGCCGTTGTCTTTGATCGTTGCTATTTACGATACTGAGTCGCTTTTTACTCAGCTTCTATGGTCCGCTTCGTTGTGCAAGATATTGTTTCAAAGAAGACTTTTCTGAGTTAAGTTCTTCTCACTTTCTGTGGTCAGCTTCATCTGCAAGTTTCAGTTCTGAAGAAGACTTTCCTTCTTTCATACTGAGTTATACTTTACTCAGCTCGTGCTATGTTATCATGCTGACTACGTTCTGTCTTACTTTGATTCTTGTTCTTATATGTATATATTTTTATTCTCAACATTGAACAAACGCATTAGTACAATTAAATCAAAGCACATAAATTTAATTGTCTTAATCATGGATTAACTTAAATAATTTTGTCAAATCAAAATCATGTGGAAAGGTGTTTCAACAGGGTTTCCTCCGATAGTACCTGAACCGACTATCTTACCCTTTTTATTGTCTCCGAAGCTTACACTTCCACCTCGTTTACGCTCAAGTGTGATGAACTGAGTTTCATCACCAGTCATATGCCTCGAGCATGCGCTGTCAATATACCAAAGCTTTGACTTCTCCGCGCACCTCAGGCTCACCTGCATTTTAAACTATTCATCTTTAGGTACCCAATTCTTTTTGGGTCCTCGTTGGTTAGCATGAACAGGTGAAGCATCATATTTTATTTTGTGACGGCATACATTTATGGTGTGGCCATCTTTACCACAGAAGTCACAAAAAATTACCCTTTGAGGGTATTTCCTCTTTTGGTCAGCACGATGGTGCTGAGCATACCAACACACCTTTATAGTGTGTCCTCTTTTTCCACAACAGTCACACTGACTGTTCTGCTGAGTGTACCGGCTATGCTGACCAGTACCTTGATACTCAGCATTAGGATAGAACCTTTTCTTAGCCGATGTACTCAGCTGGTTCTGTATAGTTGTGACGTCCTTTCTCAGCTTCTTAGAGTCTGATTGGACTTCAGAGACAAATCTATGCATTATTTTTAAATTTTCATCTTGCCTAGTGTTGTCCTAAAGCAGATGTCGGAGATCATTTAGTTTGACCTCCTCAATCTCATCACATCATCTGCTGAGTGCCTTTATTTTCTTGTTACACTTTTTGGTCAGTGTATATAGATCACTCAGGGCGTTAACCATTTCATTTCTAAGCAAGAGAAGAGATGTTACCTCATTAGAGTGTTCCTCTTGGTCAGATTCATCTGAGAGGTCAGCTTGCTCAAATCGGCATTGGTCAGCAGATTCATCAGCAATAAAACATATGTTTGCTGACTCTGTGGCATCAGCTTCTGATGAGGTTGACTCATTATTGTCACTCCATGTTGCCACCATTGCTTTTCTGCTGCCTTTTTTTTCTTTCTTCAAAGTGGGACAACTTGATTTAATATGCCCAGTTTGATGACATTCAAAGCATGTGACAGGCTTTGAGCTGTCCTTTTTGTATCTGCTGTCGCTGGGCTCATCGTTGTATTTATCGCTTCTTCTAAATGACCTTTTGCTGTTCTTGTCGTTCTTTCTGAATAGCTTCTTCATCTTTCTTGTGAACATGGCCATCTCCTCATCATCTGATGAGTCAGCTTCTGTTGAGTCAGTTTTCATGACAAGAGATTTTTGCTTCTTGCCCTCTGACTTTTCCTTAGCTTCAAAGTTCTTCATTGATATTTCGTGGGTCAGCAGAGATCCGATCAGCTCATCGTATTTGTATGTGGTCAAGTCCTGAGCCTCTTCCACAGCTGTCTTCTTAGCTTGCCAACTCTTGGGTAGACTTCTCAAGATTTTCTCCACCTGCTCTTCTTTTGTGAAGTTCTTGCCGAGTCTTTTCAGCTCATTTATGATGTTGGTGAATCTTGCGTTCATTTCAGAGATGTCTTCATTGTCATTCATCTCGAACAGCTCGTATAGTCTCATGTGTTGGTTCACCTTTGACTCCTTGACCTTGCTGGTACCTTCATAGGTCACTTCCAGCTTCTTCCATATTTCCTGTGCTGACTCACGACCTGAAATTTTGTTGTACTCTGCAGCATCTAACGCACAGTGAAGCATATTGATAGCCGAAGCATTATTTTGCAGTTTTCTAAGGTCATCCTCTGACCACTCAGTTTCACTCTTAACAATTTTCTCGTTGTCTACCGTTTTGTAAGGCACATATGGGCCTTGAACTATTGTAAGCCACGCACTCATGTTTGTAGCCTGAATAAAGTTTTTCATCCTGTTCTTCCAAAATGTATAATTTGATCCGAAGAACAAGGGAGGCCGACTAATAGATAATCCCTCAGGGAGTATCTGTGTTGTTTGATTTCCAGGAAGGAAACGAGTGCTGTTCTCAGCCATTTACAGGGATCAGCTCAAGATAGTTTTATCTTTGAGTAGTGAGCTACTGAGCTCTGATACCACTTGTTGGTCCCGTGTAATTAGTTCCAAAGAGGGGGTTAGGAACTAATGTAACTTTTTCGCTTAATTATGCTGACTTAATTTAATTCTTTGAATAACTTTACTCAGTTTTGGTCAGCAAGGCTGAGCAGGATGTAAGACAGCTTTAGTCAGAGGCTGACTAGAACCGTTTTACATGTGAGTTGGGAATTAACACTTAAGGTCAGCTTCCAACTCAGCACTCTGATTACTCAGTGTCAGCTCAAACAATTTATATCCTGAGTAATTTAAGCAAGCAACACATACATATATATATTGAGAGAAAGAGTTAGAAATTACTCAGCAGACTTATCCTGGTTCGGCCTCATTGCCTACGTCCAGTCCCCAGATTCCTTCCGGGCTTTTTCAATCCACTACTGAGCTCTTTAAAGGTAGAGCACAAACCGTTTACAAGCAATTGAGTATGCAAGAGTACCGTCCTCTATTCGTCTACTCAACCCCACTGAGCGCTATAACCAAACACTCAGATTTTCTCTACCACTGAGTACTAAAAACCGAGTACTCAGCACCACTCTCTCAATCTTTACAATTGATACAAATTTGTTCTTTCTAGATGAAGAACACTTTAGATGAATACAAATTCACTCTAGACTTTTACACAGAAATAGGATTTGGGTGTAAGTATTTGCTTTTTCTTGTTTGTATGTGCTTGTATGTATGTTTTTCTCTTTTGTACTTCGGCAAAGGATCCAAGAGATGAACTTGTCCTTTTATAGTGAAATCTGATGCCTCAATCATTTGAATTCGGATCTATCCGTTGAATTCAAACGGTCTTCTTGCGTCATTCACTGGTCAGTATACAGTTTTACAGGCCAATCCTGTCATCTGAATTTAGCAGGCGTCAGGCTTGTCCTCTTCCGCCAGGTTCGTCTTCTAGCGCCAGTTTCGTCTTTTAGCTAAATGCCAGTTGACCCATGCATCTCGAAACTGTCTCCTTGCATAATTCCAAAGCTTTTGAATTGGCGCAGATCTCTGTCGGGTCTTGTCTTTTAGTCAACGGATCATTGGCGCCATCCTGATGAACACTCAACTTGACTCAATAGACGTTGCCTTCGATTTTCATCTTTGGCGAGACTTAGTCATGTTCTACTCAGCTTCTTCGGTCAGCTTCGTCTTTAAGCGTTTGTTCTGAAGAAGATTTTTCTTCTATTATGCTGAGTCGTGTTCTACTCAGCTTATTCGGTCAGCTTCATCTGCAAGCATTAGCTCTGAAGAAAACTTTTCTTCTATTATACTGAGTTGTGTTCTACTCAGCTTCTCTGGCTCATGTTGACTTCGTTCTGTCTTACTTTTTATATTTATACTCAACATTGAACAAACACATTAGTACAATTAAATCAAAGCACTTAAATTTAATTGTCTTAATCATGAGATTAGCTTAGATAATTTTGTCAAATCAAAATCATGTGGAAAGGTGTTTCAACAGGCTCCTTTAAAGAGCCGATGAAAATGCTTCAACCATTTGCATCAGCCGACGGCCGATGCAAATGCATTTGCGTTGAGAGATTTTGCATCGCCTAAAAACCGATGCAAATGGTCTTTTTTCCACTAGTGTAATGGAATAGAGGTCATGAACTGTTTGGTTAACTCATTGGCCATTTGTCAAAGGACCTAATGGATCTGAGGAGCAGTTGCTCATATCAATATGATGCCACCTCTCAGAATAGTTGGGAAGAGATGACACCTGGCCGCATTAGTAGGATTGGTAGTTTCTAGAGCTCTTAAGCAATACTTAACATGAGTTGTAAGGTCACTGGCTCATCCTATTTCTCTAGATATGGCTTTTTGATTCTTTGAAGAAGTATCGCCTTCTAGAGGCATGTATAGAGTGGGGGAAGTAGTGTCTGTCACCTCCATCATCAAAGAACCTAGTGTCAAACCTCATAAAGTGTTATATATGTCTCTTTGGATGAGCTTCGGCATGGGTTCCTTTTCTTTGGGCTCTATGCTACTTATGGATGCCCTTCGGGGTTATGCATGTCGATCATTATGGCATATGGGAGATGATATTTTCTTTTCCTAGCTAGGTCGTTCAATGGAATCATATCTTTTCATTAGAGTTTTTACGGTGGTGAAGAGATTCTGAGTCACTCGAAGTCCTTCAGATCATGCGCTTGCACTCCAACGCAACAGGAGAAGGAGATAGTTCCTCGCGCTTTCCATCCGGATGAAGGGTTTTGCGTATTCTCCTCTTTTCCCATGCAAATGGTAGGAGGGTGATCATCCCCGAAGGGTTCCTTCTAGCTTCTCTCACCGTATGAATATGAGAATGACAAATATCGTTTTCTTTGGGATTTTGGAGTAGGTGGGCATGCATTTTTCGATCTCCCTCTCACACCACCCCTAACATACTTCAGAGATATATTTCTTCTTAGTAGGTGGCCAAGGTCCGTGTTCTTTCTAGTAGAATAAGCGGTGGAGTTCTGGCTTTTTCGTAGTCAGATGGGCTCTTCGATCGCAGCCAGTTTGTCCTTCAGCTCAACCATCGTATGGCTTGCTCATTGGTGGCTCGCTACACAGTGCCTATAATGTAGAAGAGTTGCTTGGTGATTCTGTCCATAACATCTGCAGGTTCAAGAGAACCTAAGGCAGTATCGATTCACCAATTGATCCCTGTTGTGATTTGGATGAAAGGCATGGGATCGTTGTTGGCCTCACGATGGAATTGTTTTATTGTTGTTGAGAAATGGTTGTTTTGTATTTCAATCCACGCTCATCACACCAATTTGATATCAAAGATTTTTTGAAGTAATACTTCGGTGATCGATGTGATCTTTCGGATGTCTGATATAAGATGGAAAGATATTGAGAGAGAGGTTGTTGAATGACAACCCCACTCTTATGTCTAAGGTAGTGATGTATAGACTGAAGTATTAAACAATTTGAGAGTAATTGTAGAGAATGTGAGTATGTACTTTGACTATGTGATATTTAGGCATATTAATAGGGAATTACCATCCTAGGAGTCATCGAAAGATAATTTAGACAAGTTGGATCTGAAGATCTTCCTATTGATTCACGTATGAGAGGAAAAGTGGGATCCCTATTGGCTCAGATGCTAAAGGAAATGGGTATACAATAGATGATCCTAACTCCTATATGAGGTAGTTGAGATCTTGCATGGTCTTGCTCACCATCGTAATAGAGGTAATGAACTGTTAGGTTAACTCATTGGCCATTTGTCAAATGACCTAATGGATCCGAGGAGTAGTTGCTCATATCAATATGATGCCACCTCTTTTAGAATAATTGGAAAGAGATGACACATGATTGCATCAGTAGCATTGGTAGTTTCTAGAGCTCTTAAGTAATTCTTAACATGGGTTGTGGGGTCACTGGCTTATCGTATTTCTCTAGATAGGGGTATTTGATTCCTTGAAGAAGTATCATCTTCTGGAGGCATGTACAAAGTGGAGGAGATAGTGTCTGTCACCTCCACCATTAAAGAACCTAGTGTCAAACCTCCTAAAGTGTTCTATATGTCTCTTCGAATGAGCTCTGATATGGATTCATTTTCTTTGGGCTCTATGCTACTAAAGGATGCCCTTCTGGGTTTTGTATGTCGATCATTATGGGATCTGGGAGTTGATATTTTCTTTCCCGACTAGGTCGTTCAATGGAATCAAATCTTTCCATTGGAGTTTTTACGATGGTGAAGAGATTCAAAGTCACTCAAAGTCCTTCAGAATTTTGGAGTAGGAGGGCATGTATTTTTGGGCCTCCCTCTCAATCCATCCCTAACATAATTTGGAGATATATTTCTTCTTACTGGGCGGCAAGGGTCTGTGTTCTTCTGGTAGAACAAGTGGTGGAGTTCTGGTTTTTTGGTAGTCAGATGGGCTCTTTGATCGCGGCCAGTTTGTCCTTCAGCTCAACCATCGGTGTGGCTTGCTTATTGGTGGCTTGCTACACAATGCCTATAGCGTAGAAGAGTTGCTTGGTGATTCTGTCCATAAAATCCGCAGGTTCAAGAGAACCTAGTGCAGTACCCTGGTGTGATTTGGATGAAAGGCGTGGGATCGTTTCTGGCCTCACGAAAAGGGTCAAGTTGTTGGGAGGAATAGTGATGGAATTGCTTTATTGCTGTTGAGAAATGGTTATTTTGTATTTCAATCCATGCTCACCGCACCAATTAGATATCAAAGATTCTTTGAAGTAATACTTTGTTGATCGATGTGATCTTTCGGATGCGTGATATAAGATAGATGTGATCTTTCGAATGCTTGATATAAGATAGAAAGATAGTTAGAGAGAGGTTGTTGGATGACAACCTAACTCCGATGTCTATGTTAGTGATGTATAGGATGAAGTATTAAACAATTGAGAGTAATTGCAGAGAATGTGAATATATACCTTAACTGTGTGATATTTAGACATATTTATACTACCGTCATATGAGTCATCGAAAGACAGTTTAGACAAGTTGGATCTGACCCATATTGAACTTCCTTGATTTTAGGTGAATCTGGTGGGATATAGTCTGGATAGGATGTGAAGATATTTCTATTGATTCACGTATGAGAGGAAAAGCGGTATCCCTGTTGGATCAGATGCTAAAGGAAATGGGTATAACAGATGATCCAAACTATTTGTCAAAATTATAAATTTACTGTAACATTGTGGTATTGTAGAAAATGTGTTGATAAGCAAACAGAAAAAAGGATGATAGGTAGGTAGCTATTGTCGTATACTTGTTTATAGATATAAACATGTGACTAGTAGAATCCAATGAATCAATCATCATAGTGAAGCTCTCTCCTCGGCCATGGAAAAGGAAAACAGCAGCAGCTCACAACAAGTCATAACATGCAAAGGTAAAATTTCTTAATATTTGTTGAGAAATTGAGTGAAATTTTACTAATAAATTAGGGATGTTGAAGGTGCTGTGGTTTGGGGAATTGGGGAGGCATTGAAGATTGAAGAGATACAAGTAGATCCACCTAAATCTGGTGAAGTTAGAGTGAAGATGCTATATGCTAGTATTTGTCACACTGATATCACACGTGTCAATGGATTTCCATTTGTGGGTCATAATTCCATCATTTTAATTACTTCCTTTTTTTTTTTTTTTAATGTTCCCTTGTTTCTAATCTGTTCTTTTTTTTTTGGTTTGTCATCAGCCAATATTTCCTCGAGTTATGGGACATGAAGGGGTCGGGTAAGCTCTCTCTTTCGTTGAAAAAGAGGTCCTTATCCTCACATCCCACCTTCTGGAAAAATACAAGACATTCATCATTGCTCACAAATACTGATTTTTTCTCATTTCCAATCCTACTCTCTCGCTCTTCTTTTCTTTCTTTTCTTAAAATTTTAGGTAAAATATATTTTAACTCCATCCCTCATGTTCAAACTTGTTCTATTAGTCCCTTCAATTTTACAATTAAACTATAAAGAAAATTTCTCATAAAAGAATATTGTAGAAATAAGAGACTAAGTGAATTTTAATTATTTATAAGTAGAAGAATGTAATATTTTTTTTATTGAGAAAGAAACCATGTATTTTATATTGTCAACAATAGAAGAAATTGGACTAACATCGTTTAAAATCGGCCTTCTTAAATGTAGATTCTTGGCTCCACTATTGCTAACATCATTAGTTGAATTTCCTATTTTACTAGTGGTATAAAACACAAGATTTATTTGGCAACAAAAAAAAATATTATATGCTTCTAGTTTTTTTTTTTTTTTTTTTTTTTTTTTTTTTTTTTTTTTTTTTTTTTTTTTTTTTTTTTTATATGCTTCTACTTATAAATGCATCAAACCACGTTTTTTTAGCTAAAATATATTAAGCCTTTTAACCCAATACATGTGCATCATAATTGAGAAATCACATAAAGAAAAATGTATTAATGTGCAAGTGAAGATTGGTGGAGAGCATTGGGGAGAAAGTAAAAGGAGTAAAAGAAGGAGATATCGTAATACCAACGTTTATAGCAGAATGTGAAGAATGTGAGAATTGCTTATCATCAGAGACCAATTTGTGCCTAAATCATCCCATAAATCGCAATGGTCTAATGCCAGATGGTACTTCAAGAATGTCAATTAAAGGGCAGAAATTGTACCACTTGTTTACTTGCTCAACATGGTGTGAGTACATGGTTATTCATTCCAATTATGTTGTCAAAGTTGACCCATCAATACCTCTTCCACATGCAAGTTTTATTTCTTGTGGCTTTACTACTGGGTTCGGTGCTGCTTGGAAGGAAGCTAAGGTTAAACAAGGCTCAACTGTGGCTGTTTTTGGCCTTGGTGCTGTTGGACTAGGGGTAGGCATGTCTGGTTTCATTTCATTTATAACCAATCTGTTTGGGTTGTTGTGTGATAAAATATAGTTGCAGGTTATAGAAGGAGCTCGAATGCAAGGAGCAGCTAAAATAATTGGTGTGGATATTAATGGAAGCAAGGAGGAAAAAGGAGCAATTTTTGGAATGAATAACTTTGTAAACCCAAATGAATTTGATAAACCCATTTCAGAGGTGGTCAAAGACTTGACTAATGGAATTGGAGTAGATTATAGCTTCGAGTGTTGTGGTGCTGCCCACTTACTCAATCAAGCTCTCCAAGCCACAAAGCTGGTATCCTTATCTTTTTCTATTCATCTTCAACTAGCAGTTAAAGCTATATAGATGCTGATGGCTGATGTTATGTTGTTGCAGGGTACAGGCAAAGTAATTGCGATAGGTTCAGGAAGAGAGCGCGTAATAGAAACTTTCCATTTATTGGCAGGCAGAAGTTTAAAGGGGTCTATTTTTGGAGGACTCAAAATTAAATCTGATCTTCCTATCATTCTGGAAAAATGCAAGAATAAGGTGATGCATAATATCTACCGATCCCACTGGTTACCTATTTTTTATGAATAAAACTAAATGTTTAGCAATGCTGTACCTTTGCACAGGAACTCCACCTGGATGATCTTTTGACACATGAAGTTGCATTCCAAGACATGGACAAGGCTTTTGAGCTATTGAAGCAACCTGATTGTGTCAAGGTGCTTATCAAGATTTGACCTCCAACTGCATTCCTGCCCTGGAGCTTATAAACAGAACGAGTCTATACTTTCCAATATTGTTAGCAAAATAAAGTTTGAATTCCAGGAGTCAAATTAACCCTTCATCCTTTTTTTTTCCATCTTCATCCTTCAAGTACCTGGAAGAAAAGACCTTTAAAAAGACTTGTACAGTGCATTTCTCTGGCAAATAACTTGGCTGCGCCTTATCAAATCCAAGTACTTTCTACATGAATTCGCAGATTTAAAATGCACGTTTGGCACAAAAGAACATATCGCCTTCACAATCCGATTAAAAGTACAATCCAATAACATTCAAGGAACCAGGGTATATAAACAATTTATAAAAGAAATTTGCCATTGGAGGAAACGAATCCATCCCAGTATACAATCTCAGATGCTGCGGTAAACAAGTAAAGTGTTGATTGCTGTGATTATATTAACCAATACATTTGTAATGTTCTGTGGTTTAAAACATAAAAAACGAAACCTCCAACTAGCAATCCTGTTCAAAGATTATATGGTGGCTTCCACCTCAGGATCAGTTTCAACAGGCACTGTGGGTGGTGAATTATTCCCACCTCTCAAACGTGAAGATACCTTGTCAATAGCATTGTTCAGTTGGCTGATTTTTGCATTTAGTGTCTGCCTTGTCTTCTGTTTTTCAGGAAAGTAAACAATCAAAAAAAAAAAAAAAAATTTGAACCTCTGTCACAGTTAATTCTACTAGCCAGCAAAAAATGTATCAAATGTAAATCGAAACAAAATTATGTACTACCTCTAAACCTTCATCATAATATATCGGTCGCTTTGCCCTGCGGAATCCGTATTCATCTTCATTAAGCAGGGATCTTCTGATCTGAAACAATTCATAACAAACAAATAAAATCAGCCTTTGCTGCACAACACAGCCTCTGTAGGGTTGCAGAAGATAGATAAACAATATAAACAAAGAAAAATATCAACGCGCAATGATACTACAAACAGGCATTCCGATTATTTATACATGAAAGAAGCTTTAGCTCATATGATAATGGCATTAAGATAATGCTTGTGCTCATCTGGAAATACAGGGGAAATATGTTGTGCATTGCAGGAATACATAGGATTCATAGTAAAGATATAGATTAATCACTCTAATCATGGCCAATGAAAGCCAGTTTATTTTTACCATAGTCAAAATGAAAATAACAAAAATTTTAAGGGTTGTCTAAAATGGATAATGATGCTATCAAACAACATTTCAGCATCAAGAAAATTTCATAGCAGTAAGATATTATAAGAGGCATCCAGTGCTTCATTCTGCACGATTCAGACACGTTTAAAGAATCACCGACATCAATTTGCACGATTCAGACATGCAAGGCTAGACGTGATGTGTTGGAGATAGTTGCTCTGTAAGTCAGTGTTGGAAGAGCTATTCTTTTAGAATGGCATTTAAATGAAGCTATTCTCTGCTTCAAACATCTAATTGGCTGTCAAGACATTTTGATTGTTTGACAGGACATTGAAGTAATAATTGACAAAAAGAAAATACATTTATATGGTTACAGAAAGATATCTAGATCACCTGCGGAGCAAATATATAAGCCAAAGTGCCACACACAGCGCCTCCTAAAAGAAAACCAGCAACAAAATCACCGCCGCCACCCCTACTGCCGTCACTGCATAAAACAGAGGATACGATAAGAAAAACCTCTAGAAACTAAACAAAAGAGGGCATACTTAGGGAGCAGAAATCAGTTTTCTTTCAAACTTCAAAACAACAAAACTTAGATGACAGAACCCTTTCAGAATCACTAAGGAACAGAGGAGCCCTTACAAATCAATATGGGTGACCCGCATGAATAATACACACAGTAAAACGTCAAAAAAGGTTCATCTGATGGCTGGAAACACAGGAACCAAGCAATAATAGAAATCACATGTCCTCACTGATGGCTGGAAAGACAACCTTTTATGCCATTAAAGGGCATCTCTAAAATTCAACTTAAAAGGTTCAAATGTAATATTATTCATTTCTCAATAATTGTTACCTATTATAAAAAGCAACCTTCCTGACCACAGATGTCCTAAACTCTTCCCTATCCTTGACCAATGTCACCATCAGCGAGTAAATTTGGCCAGCAACAGCCTTAGTCGAACACTGATCAAAACCTAGTTGTTTGCAATATTTACAAATTTAAAAGGGAGAAAAAAACAGATGATGCTATCAAAAAAGAGGAACAAGGAAGCATAAGATGGACTAGGAACATTAAGCTGCTTATTTCTTTTTCTCAATCATATGTGCAACTAAATATAAATTACAACTTGGTAAAAATTAACAAGCTTTGCGTCTATGTTTCTGTGCCTCTCAAAAGACAAATCTCATACAACTTTTCTCGAAAGATCCAATTCTTTTTTTTATTGAATTTCTTAATTTAATTGGAAATAATTAAAATGAAAGAATTGATTTTAAACTATACACATATTTGACGGATGTCAATTCAATTTGAATAACCATTATGAAATTCCAAAACACCAACTCTCTTTTTCTCCCTCATCATGATGCCCTTGGCAAAATCTTTTACACAATTCAATATACAAGACTCACATCAGATAATTCAGATGATGCAAATTTACCCATGAAGACGCGGATTAGGAGTTAGGACTTAACTTCAGGTTAGCATTAAGACCACCATCTAACATGAAAGGCAGTTTAAAACAGTATATCCTGGCTCTAACTCTAAGAAGACAAAAAAAGCATTTACGAATGAGAAATGAGAAAGCTTCCTTTTTTTGTTTAGATTATTGAAAGGGAATTATGGATACTGGTTTAAGAAAGATGGGAAGAGAGTTAGAAGAAAACTATTCCATATGGGTGGGTGAATAGAATTTGATGGCACAAAATTGAATGGGTACTATTCTGGCATATAATGGCTAAAAAAATGTGATATTGTTGCTTTATAAGATAGCTAACCTAAGCAAATAAACAGTTGATGGTTTACTTCTACGACCTTGCTTATATGTAAAAGACTTTCTTAGCTTACAAAAACAAGATACTATTTAGCATCAATGAACATCAAGGGTAGAAAATAACATATCTACCGTATATGCCTTCATGATTTATGTAAACCATCAAATAGAATTGAATTCTTTCATTTTGAAATATATTGCGAACAAAATAATTCAACAATTAAATAAAATATTACTGGAAATAAGTTCATTCTTGGTTATAATTTATTCCAAACAAAGGATATAGTTGTTTTATTTGTACTTCAAACCAAAAAAACGTATGATACCTATAATCTGCACGAACCAACAAATTGCGGTTGGTTCCCACCTTTGTTGACCTCCTTTGCACTGCCAGTTGTGGAGACTTTCGAAATGAATTGGACTTCGGGGACCAAAGATCATGTGTCTTCAAATTGGATCCACCTACAACCATAGACAAAAATTACTATACTCAATCAAAAAAATAAAAAAAACACTCAATGGTAGATTTCAAACTCAATTGTCTAAACCACACAAATACTAAGAGTAGAAGTGATTTTCAGCTCCAAAGACAAGAAACATGCACCAATGGCAATGTGTCCATGCTAACATCTAAGTAAAGCGTTTAAATAAAATGTCGACAAAACAGCAACTCCAACTGGTAGACATTTATCATTCAAAACCTTCAAATGTTCCTAGTGTCACACTCTTCAGCAATATTGCTGATAAGCCAAAAAGAAAAAGAAGAGAGGAGCAATATTCCAATATGTTATACAATTCGTAATTTTTATAACACCAGTGCCAAGCTACTTTCATCACCAATACGCAGAAATTAGACAAAAATAACATATGGTAATCCAAATTCTGAAGCTTCCACGACAATCACCAACTTTCATTTTGAAAAACAACATGCTTTCCTTTGTTCATAATTAGTCAACTAGAGCAAAGTATTAAATCAAATGATTATAAAATAGATAAGAAAAAATTATATATTAATTTTCTAAGTTGAGGTGCAAGGGGTCAAATTTCAAGATCAAATTTGGTTGAAGATGTTGATAAATCGAATTTCAAGAATCCATTTCAAGTCAATAAATCGAACAGGTCCAACATCAGTAGTTGTTAATCTCATTGAAGAAGTTCAAGTATTAGCTTTAAATAAGGAAGAGAGTAAATGCAACTACGATCATTTCCATTTTGAACAATTTAAACTCATCAAATCCTAGGACATCAATTATAAAGGGAAAATCATAAGAAACTACAAAAAGCAATTCAACACCAATTGTACAATCACAGTGCCCAACGGTGAACCCTAAAAGAGAAACCAATATCTAAAAAAATAAAGTTAAATTACACAATAGCATTGAAGAACAGATGTAGGAAAAAAAACAGTGAGTATTAATCAGGGGGTGAAGAACCACAGTTCCCCCGCAAGTAATTGAAAAAACCCTGTAATATATTATTGTGGAGTTCATGAGAAGGCAAAGGAATAGAAACAGAATTGGATGGAAAAGGAAGCATAAGGAGAAGGTAGATGATACTTATTATACCTGATATGGATACGGGAGCAAAAGTGGCGGCCATGATAGAACAGGAAAAGATCGATGTAGAACAAACTTAGTGAACTGAGTTTTAGAGAGGGAGAGAATTAACTAATTGTGTCAAAAATGGGGAAGATATTCATACTTGCTCTCCGTTTTCTGAATTTCCAATTGTACCCTTTCCTTTGGAAGCAATAACAGGAGGGTTACAGCCAATCATAATTTTCTGTACACGGTTAATTTCTTTTAAAGAAATGATAACTTAGCAAAAAAATTAAAAGGAAAAAATCTGCAGATTATTATATAAAAAATGGTAAAAAGTATACTTCATTAAACTAAATTAAATATGAAAGTGGTGTTTGTTTCAGTTTTTTGAAAGAGCGTTTAGTCGCTCCAAACAGCAGGAAATATAGTGTTTGGTTAGGTTTATATAATTGCAGCGTTTAATATTTTCTCTAAAGACTGCAACATTTTGTAACTTTTCACGAAAAGCTCACTTTTAGAGCTTTTAATAAACAGTTGTTTGTCATTACTTGATAATGATAAAATTATCATTCTTTTTTTTTGAATCAATAAAATTATCATTCTTATTTCCGTAAAATACGTTCCTTTCTTAACATTATGTCTATTTTTAAAACATAATTATCGAAAGAACAAGGTTTTGTTGCATTCAATAAACTTCTTTTAATTTTTATTTAAATTATTTTTATTAATTTGTATACTATATTTTTTATTTTATAATTTATTTGTTGATTAATTTAAAACATGTCCATATTAGACATTTTAAATACCAACGGCAATAGTTCAATATAATTTTACTAAACACTAATAATTAAACCGTGAACAGCAACAGCAAGCAAACGGCATACTGCAACCGCAAACGGCTAACAGCAACAGTTATTAGCTAACTATTGAACCAAATAGACCCAAAATGTTTAAATAAAATAAATTTGAACATCAGAAGTACCAAAATAATATTTGAATATGTAAAATTTGGAGAATATGCAACTCCCTATTTAAATACTTATTTTTCTGCCAAATAAGAAAATATTAATTTAAATATAGAGTAGCAAAAAACTGAGCATCATCCGTATGCGGTTAAATCATTTATAAAGTAATTTCAAAAAACATGAATAATAATTAGTCCGTTAATAACGAGGAATAGTAAAGGGGAAGAGGGGGTAGTATAGTAAAAGAACATTAAAAATGGCATAACGACGGAGTTGCAGTTAAGGCCGAAGCAATCATCGAGGCAGGCATAGGTTGATCCGCCCGCCAGGCCTTCATTTCTGTATAAAGAAAACAAAACCTCAATTTTATACGAGCTGATATCTTATGAATATACATTCCTCATGTGATACTTACGAAATCCAAACTAATATTTTAAAAAAAATATGGTGTTACCGTAATAAAATCGATTAATATGATTCTGTATGGGAGACCTCAATTCAAAAAGTCTCAAAAACCCCGATATAAAATCCACCAGTTACAGCAATCACGACTAATCCTGTAAATCACAGATCTAGTGGGTTTAAATGATATCAGACGTTAATATTCGGTAAAAACCTGCAAACCTAATATTGTGCATCATTGAACAGTAACACATCGATAGGCACCGTAAAGCTCAGGATTCCTTATCAGAATCTCCAACCTAGCCAAAATTCACTAAAGAATTAAAAACCTCCCCATGAGTAAATAGAAAACATGCATCATGATATTACAATAACATTTTGCACCATTACAAAGCTAGACTTGTACTTGTACACTTCGAATAACAAAGAAACCATTACAAAGATGAGTCAACAAAGGCTTCAATCTAACACGTGATCCAGATTTGGAATCACATCATCATCCATCAACTGTTGATACATGTCTTTCTAATCTTTTCACTCATTTGTATTATGTCCATTTTGATCATGGTACAAACAAGCATTCCCTTCATGAGTGATCGGATGATAATAATCAGGTGGAATATATTGAACCCCTGATGATAGAACTCTTTAAAAACTATGTTGTGTCGTCTCTCCGGATTGGCAAACATCGGTCCGTGAGGATCGCTAGGATAAGCATGATGACCGCTATGACACCCACTCAGCTTCACACCCACTGGGATCTTTGTTATCAAGGACTCCTCATCTCGAAGAAGCTTCTTCACCCAAGTTGGATACGACTACGATAAACCCCCAACACAGAGATCCAAAACATTTGTTCCTACTTGCAAAGCACTACATGACCCAGAATCCTTCTCCGTCGTGGACCAGCCACTGGGAACTGCCTCACAAGAATCAGTACAAAAGCCACCACCACATGCAGAAGCACGCGGTCCACGAATGACATGATTCTTCAGGCCATCGGGCAATCTAAATCCAAAACAATGTCTCTCGCCAACCCAATCCATTTCCTGCCTCTTCTGAGAGCCAATGATCTGGTATACATAAGGATGCGACATCTCGGAGATTGCTTTCTGCACCTTGATCACCTTGTCGATTCAATTATGCCCCTCAACAACATCCTAACCAGTCTAGATCATGTCTATTTTTCAAAACCAACAAGTTCCCTCAAAAAATATGCTAAGTTACCAGGCCAGGCAACTTAGTTTTATACTAAAAAGGCGACCAATAAAATCAAACAACAGTCTCATCCAACCTCCCCCATAAGTATGGCAGAGCCATATAAACATCATTACCCTCGAAGAACTCAAAGATCTTACACAAAGAATATAATCAAAAGATTCAAATGTCAAATCACATGCTTTTGATTCTCAAAAAACAGGCAAATACATATACAGCAATAGACTAAAATCTCAAATTACAGCTCAACTATAGAATCAATTTTTTCCTATTGAGAGCTAGCCACAGAGAAAGCAGAAAAGACAAACGTACAAATTCAAGGCAGACTCTTTACGAACTCCACGACCTTGCTCTAGGCCTCGACATCATAAATATCTATACTTAGTACCTCCTACTTTGGCATTGGAAAACCTACATTGTGCGTTGCTTTCATCATAAGAGCATGGTCTACCCACAATAACTTCATCTCCCGATCAGTGGCAAACGCCTTTAGATAATATCTGGATGTTATCATGACTTATGCCCTCAACCTCGTTCCAATCAACAACCATAGTAACCTTTAGCGTCGCGCAAAAGCTTTCCAACTCCAGCACACGTTCACAAAAGCAAGTAGATAGGCGTACTTTGGTGAAGAAAAATGAGGACACTTTGCAGATAGAATATAACTAGAAATTTTCTCCAAAAGTTTATACAACTTCAAAAATGGCACCTATTTATAGGAGCCAAGAGACAAGTCAAACGGTAACAAGACTGAACGGCCACAAGCTTGACATTTGTCCATAACATGGCCCCCAAACCATCCAAATGCAATAAATGCTTATTAGGTCATCGTTGCGTTAAGGCTCGATAAGTAACCTCTGAGCTTCCAAGCAGTTGGCATCCACTAATCGAAACATTCCGCTGAACTCTTTTAAAATTTCTTCAGCACTCCTCATCCACCTCACCTAGTCTGCTCCCTGACAACCTCACATGCAATGGTTCAGAACACTCAACCGAATGGGGGGAACTAATTGATGAGGCACATAGGCCAAACCAACTAATAGGGAACAAGACCCTACTAATAGAGGTCTGGCCTCTCTCTCTCTCTCTCTCTCTCTCTCTCTCTCTCTCTCTCTCTCTCTCTCTCTATTTATCTCTCTCTCTCTCTCTCTAGCTGCATTCTCTTTTATTTCGCCTGTCTAACTTGGGCGTCAGAGTGTTCTAATGGACCGTTCTCAGTACAGAAGGAGTCTTCAACAAGAAAGCAACCTCGGAAATCTCACATCTCCATTAAGTAATAACCATTAAAGAGAAATGCAAGAGATGAATTTGCACAAATGAATGTGGTTTTCAAAAGCCAACTCAAGTTTCTTACTATCTGGGCATTTCAATCTATAAAAACTAGCAAAAAAATTAGTTAACGTTGTTTACATACTACACAATGGTATATATCTAAATATAATAAACATCACATCACTTTAATTAACGAAGCAATATACCAATATATATCCACTTCTCTCACATTATCAGGATCAATAATCCCCAAAACCAACAAAAACCAACTATCTATATCATGTCAAAGTTACTGAATCGTGTAAAATTGAATGAGATTTGGTGAAATTGATGAGAAAAATACTAAAAAAAATCAATATATAAGGAGTTTGATATTGTTAAATGAAGAAAAAATATTAGAAGAGTGTAACTTTTTTTTAAGAACAGAAGAGTGTAATTTGAAATATGCATCTTGTGTTTTCAGCAAATTTTAACCAGTTTCAACCAATTTTTATCAACTTTACATGAGATTAAATTTGTATGAAATTAGTGTAAAACTGCATTTAAATATGTTAGAAACTCAAAATGTAATTTTAGAAAATATTGGAATTAATATTTTAGAATAATTTCAATCAATTGCAACCATTAATCACTTATAATTCTTAAAAATATAATATTATGTTTATATTAAACTGATTAGTATTTGATCAATCATCACTTATAATTATTGTGGAACTCAAATATATGTAATGCTAAAAAAAATTTACTAATTAATTAAAAAAGTGTTATGTTGATGTAGTAATTAATTATGTCTTATTAGTTGAATACTGATGGCTCCTGCCTTAGCAATGGCAGAATTGCTGCTGGAGGAGTTCTTCGGGATGCTGGTGGCAATTGGATGGCGGGGTTTACCCATAACTTGGGGACGGGCTCCTCCTTTTCTGCGGAGCTCTGGGGTATCTTGTCAGGTATTAAACTCGCCATTCGCATGGGTGTTAAAAAGCTCTCGGTGGAATCTGATAATCTGGAGGCTATTAACAGGATTTCAGATAGCCAGGCTGTTTGTCTGAAGAGCCAGAATCTCATCAAAGCTATTTTGAGGCTTCGTCCTGCCTTTGAGTATCTTAATTTCTCCCATATTTTTAGGGAGCAAAACCGCGTGGCGGATCGCTTAGCAGCTGCTGGGCATGGGAGAATGTTAGGTGTTTCTACCCTATCTGTTCCTCCTTCTTTTCTTTTGCCTTCTCTCCTAGAGGATAGGATTGGAGTCAGCCTTCCTAGACTGATCCCGGTGTAGGTTTTTTTGTTGGTTTTGTTTTTTTCCTTTCCTTTCTTACCAAAAAAAAAAAAAAAATTAATTATGTCTTATTAATTTTTTTTAGCTCACTCAATTAAATGTTTTTCTAAAACATAAACTATTTAGCCACTTTCATTTAATTCAATTAATTTCATGTAATTTGAGTCAATTTTATATACTTTCGTTCAGTTTTCACATAATATATTACATTTTTTTTTGGTAGGAAAATGAAAGAAAAAGACAAACAAAAACAAAAAACCTAACCCGGGATTAGCCTAGGGAAGCTAACCCCCACCACATCATCCAAAAGGAGAGAAGACAGGAATTCAGGAGGAGAAGAGAAAGTTGAAACTCCCAACATCCTCTCATGGCCCTCAGCCGCAAGATGGTCCGCCACCCGGTTCTGTTCTCTGAAAATATGGCTGAAAAGGATGGAGTCAAAGGACGAACAAACTCTTCTAATACCTTTGTTACGGCGAATTTCATTCAATTTCACCCAATTTAAATCAATTATTGTCCAATTTGTCCAATTTGAATCAATTTCACCCAAATCCTATCAACTTCAATCACTTTTAATACGATACTAGAAAATACCCCTTGCTTCGCTTTGGGAGAAAATAATTATATATTTTATTTGATTGATATGTTCTATGTTTGAGATATTTACTTTGAGAAAGAAAATTATTTCATGTAAGTGAGTAAGGTCATATATAGTAATAGGATGAGAATATGTTTCATGGTATTTATAAAGGTTACACAAATAAATGATAACCGTTAAGTATACAAGATAGTAAAACATATATTTTGTTATATGATAAAGCGATGTAATTGTAAAGGCCGCACACATCATTAATTATACATGATAATGTTGAGCATGGAAGATAATAAAACGTGGATATTTTTGTACAGTACGGTGTAGATCGGTGAGTGGTGGTGTTTTTTTTCCCGGTTGTTAGAGCTGTAGAAAAAAGAGAAAAGATTTGAATTGTGATGTAGTGGACAAACGATGTTGATTAACGTTTTTCGGTAATCAGTGGGTGCCAAAACCCCAAAAACTCTCGTGATCCTGTCCCTGAACACACGCTAATTCGAATCTTTTTTTTTAAAGTCACCAAGAACCTCTTAGCTCTTCATATTTTGATCCAATTTCTAATTTCACTGATTTACATCTGAAGTAATTGAGATTGATTTGGACAATTTCTAAACAAATTAGCAAATAGAAGGACTAATAAAGGAAAAGTCATTAAAAGGTGGGGGAAGTTAAACGATGCCGTTTTTGTATAAGTGGGTATAGAAAATGATAGAGAGAAATAAGTAGAATATGATAGGACAAAATGGGAAAGTTTTGATATACATTTATAAGGGTAAAACTGGAAATAATTGGACCATTTGTTATTAGGTAGGTAGAGGCATTTAAAATAATTGGAGGGCAAAAGTGTAAAGATATTTGAAAGGGTAACATTGGAAAACATTGAACCAAAAATTGAAATTGGCACGGTTCCTTGTTTTTCAGTTTTATATGTATATATAATATGTATGGATGCCTAATTAGTCTAAAAATGCATTTAAACCTAAACCATTCTTTCCTAACAGAAAATGCTCATTTTTACATCATCACCTAATATGTTTCTATTCTGTAGAATATTATATTCAGATTCTTGTAATTTATTTTCTCTAGTTCATGAAGGATTCTTCTGTTCTGCATGATGCTAATGACCTATTTTCCCTATCTATCTTCACAGCTCTTGCATAGACATGACCTATGTTCTCTATATTCACATGTTTGAATGTTTCATCCATGTATTCATCAACAAAGAAAGTTTATAGAAAAGCGGATGTTTAAATTGAGAGAAAAGAGGCATTCAGAGTAAAAGCAGCAGAGAAATATAGAATTTCTTGTAAATTACATCCATGTACATTGCAATTTACTCATTTTCGGTTTTACCACTAAACCTTAAAATTTAACATAAAAATTACTCAATTTTACACTTTCTAATATTATGACCACTAAACTTTAATTACCGCTTCAAAATAACCGTTGATGGCCTCAAAATATAAATGTCCAAGAATTAAATATAAAACAACATTTTTTATTTTCCAAAATCATAAGTTCTAAAGCTTTATTTTCTAAATATTAATTTTCTTTCTCCTAAACAAACAACACCTTGAAGAATTAAAGTTGTTTAGTATATAATCAATTCTTTAAATTTTCTATTTTGAGTTCATCAATGATCATTTTAAGACATTAATTGAAGTTTAATATTACGTTTTGAAGTTTAATGGTCATACCGTGAAAATGAGTAAAATTCAATGGCCATAGATATAATTTACCCGACCTCTCAAATCAAATTTGACAAAATCGATTTTCTTCCCAAGAACCAGTTCACATAGTCACAATCAGTTCCAACTAGGGGTGCACATGGTCAGTTAACCAGTCCATTATAAAAAAAAATATTAATCAGTCCATTTAATCCGATTAACCATATTTCGATTAATCTATTATTTCGGTCGGTTAACTTATATTTTGATCGGCTAACCATTAGTGACATTTCATAAAAAAAAAAAAAAAAAAATTACTTTAAAATAAATATATATTTATTTAAATATTAAATAAAAATATTAAAATTTAAATTCAATTAACAAAATCACTTAAGCAAATAAATCTTTAAGTTATTTTAATTTTTTAACTTAAAAATGAAATATAAATATATAATATTTATAATTAAAGTTGCATATATATTTATTATCTTTTTGGTTTCGGTTAACTATCAGTTTTTTAAATAAAAACCCATAATCTAGTCCATCGATTTCGATTAACCTATTTTTCGGTTCGGTTTCAAAAATCAATTTTCTTACTTTCTGGTTAGTTTCATGCAGCCCTAGATCCCACCCCCCAAGACAAATTTACCGAACAAATCAAGTACCAATCCTCATAATTACCTCTCGGAGTTTCTGAACAACTCGTTCCCCAACTGGTAAATGTAGTTTCATCCATCTATTCATCAAGAAATAAAGTTGAGAGGAAGAGTTTAAATTCTTTTTTGTTATGTAACTGGCATAATTAGCCAATTTCACTTTATTCTTATGGAGTATTCTTAAGAAAGGAAATGGTTATGAATTTTAGAATTATCATGAAAAGTAAAAGATAGAATTAAACCCTTAGAGTGAAAAACAAAGAAAAAAGAAATTTATATTATACTTTTCTCCACTGGGAAATGGAGGCAACAAAATTCATAGGCCACAGGTGAGGGGAAAGGTTTGCCAGGCTATTCCAATACATGAGTTTACTAACATTTCTCATCTATAGTTTCAAGTACCAATGCCTCAATCAGGAAAAATAGTTTCTTCTGTTCCGTAGTAAATCCTGCTTCCTTGCTACACAAATTTGAATTCCGATACTGATAAGGGTACAGCAGAATTTCCCAAATCACATGCACCATCTTTTTAATACTGTTTCCTGGCAATCAACAGTTCAAAGCGATGACACAATGGACAACAATTATGAAATGTTAAAAAAAAGAAAAAAAAAGGAAGGTGATCTGCAAATATCTCATGGCATTTTTAAACGGCTTTAATTCTCTTTATATACAAACAGCCGTGACTATGCACTCAGAAATCAATAAAAGGAAAAATTATTAGTAAATTCTGTATGGGTTATGAACAGATGGAAATTGAGTTCCCCTATGACCAGCATTTACCACATCACAATAATATGCAAACTGTGAGGCCTATTTATCTGGGAAGCCCCCGAAAAGGAGCAGTGAAGTATTCACATGACGCCTTTCAGGCAGGAGCTGCTCCTTTTTCGAAACAGCTTTCACTTTCTGTTCCTTGTCTTCAAATGGGAATGAAAGAGAAAGGGAAAGAGAAGCCTCCTCTTCCTTCTCTGTCACCTTATCTCCACTCTTGTTCTCCCTATTGTTATTTTTCTCTACCATTCCAACAAACAAAGGTGGTGGGGGTTTTGTCTCAGCCCCTAAAGCAAGCTCAAGATTTGGGACCCCATCATGGAATTTATCCTCATCTTTCGATGAGTATTCTTTCCAGGGCACACGACGCGAATCCACAGGAAAGAAGTACCTTTCAGAAGCTCCCACATCCTCCAGAATAACTTTCTCTTCAGCATCTTTCTCACAGATTCTTCTCTCGATCGAGGAACTGGAACCCAAATCACATAATTGTGGACCCAAATCATCGTTGAAAGAATTCCCCCCTATTGAATTGCCACTCCCATATTGTTCACAAGAACCACTCTTCAGCTTCTTATTAACACTTTCACCATCAACTAATTTATCATTTCCAGCATTCCATGGAGTTCTTTTACTAGCAATATCACATGTGTCAACTGCTTTTTCCTCCAGATCCAGAAGAGGCCGCTTCCTGTTATTCGACTGCCAGCTACTGATCTGTTTGATGCCCAGGTCTTTTCCAGAGGAAGTCTCCATATCCAAGCTTATAGAATCATCATTCAGGTTCCTTTCAACTACAGCCTCATCTTTATCCACTTCCATTCCATCCACCATTTTCTCCTCCCTGGCACCTTTATCATGATCAGTAGTGTGAGCCTTGATAGAGGACGAATCTTCATCAACACATCTAGCATCCATATCCATTTGTCTACAATTGGAGCCAATATTGGTTTCAGTTGCCTGAATAAATGGCTGATTTTTCATATCTATTCTGTTATCTGGGAGAGCTACTTCTTTCTGTAACAAGAACAATGTGATTGTTAAAAAGGTGACGTGAAAATACACACAAGAAGCTTTACCAGTTCAAATGACTGAACATAATGAGCAGAACCCAGGTGCAAGAGAGAAAAAGAGAGAGAACAAGAAATGCAGAAGAGAAAAAAACTCTAATCTATTCAAATAAATTTTGGACCATCTCCAAGAGATATTATTGACCAGTAATAATCAATTATATGGCATTACCATAAATAATTATAAATATTTTGAGAATCAAGAAAAAAAGATCAGATCATGAGGATGAAGGCAAGATGAACAATAGTAACATTCCCATTAGGGCCGGGCGCAGATCTTGGAGAAACTGGATTGGACCGAATATCCAAGTAAAAATATCCAGAATTGGACCGAACTGTTGACTTTTTTCACCGAACTGGACCGAAATTATCCAGAACTAGACCGACAACCGAATTGGATTGGACCGAACTGGATTGAAAGAACTGAAGATTTATCATATTAAATTTATATTTTATATGAAGTTTTATTTTTTCCTATTTAGTGAAGTGGTGGGACCCCTCCCCGGACCCTCGTTCAGCGGGGACGCGTAGTGCGACCGGGCCGCCCCTTTAGTGAAGTGTTGTATTTTTTCCTAGAGGGCGAGCCTTGGCGCAACGGTAAACGTTGTTGTCGTGTGACCAAGAGGTCACGGGTTCAAGTCTTAGGAGCGGCCTCTTGCCAAATAAATTGGCAGGGGAAGGCTTGCCCCTAGTACACCCTTGTGACGCGTAGTGCGACCGGGCCGCCCTTTTTTTTAGTGAAGTGTTGTATTTCCTATTTTTATTTAAGGTAGGTCGTATTTCCTATTTTTATTTAAGGTAGGTTGTATTTCCTATTTTTATTTAAGGTAGGTTAGAATTATTAGGGTGATTTAAGGTAGGTTATATTTCCTATTCTTATTTAAGGCATGTTAGAATTATTAGGGCGATGATTTGTTAGGCCAAATGTACTTTCCTTGTCCCTACTGATTGATTGTGCAGTTGATTAATGAAATATTTGGACTTATAATATGAATCTAGATATAGACTCGATATGGACTAAGATGGAGCATAGCATAAGGGAAGTAGCGAAGGAAGTTCTAGGGGAATCTAAAGGTAGCATGCCACCGGGTAAGGACACATCTTGGTGGACAGAAGAAGTACGACAAGCAGTAAAGAGTAAGCGAGAATCCTATAAAATATTGGAGAAATGCAGGAGTGATGAGAACTACGAAAAGTACAAAGAGACTAAAAGAGAAGTAAAGAAGGTCATACAAGAGGCTAGAGCAAAGGTGAATCAGGATCTATATACAAGGTTGGATACGAAGGAAGGGGAAAGAGAGGCTAGAGCAATTTCAATTTCAGGTATTGTTTCTCCAGCTATTTATTTTGGTTGTTGGTAAAATCCTAAAATTTGTGTAGATATGACAATCAAAATAGATCAATTAATTTGGTAGTGTTTGACTTTAGTCAAATTTTGATTTCTGTTATTGAATTTTAACTCGTTAGAATCTGGTCAAGTTTTTTCTGCTATTGTACTTTAATTTGTTGCTGTTTAGCTTAAGTTGTGCGTTTCTTAAGATTTGCATGTGTTAAGATATTAAAATTGTTAATCTTGAAACTAAGTTACCCATTTGTTCTTTAGCAATTTGGTTCACCAATTACTTTATTTATGTTGAAATTAATATTTGGTATTGTAAACACATGTTATTTATTTTTTATTAAGAGTTTTATATATTTATTATCTTGTAAATTATATTTTTAATTTATTTTTGGTAAAAGTATAGGTATTTTATTATTTAACTCCTCAAATAACTGTACTGGATTGGACCGGAACCGAATCTCCGAATTGGACCGGACCGAAATTTTCAATCCAATCCTGGAGATTCTTGAATCCCCGAACTGGACCGAACTGTGCCCAGCCCTCCCATCACATGACAAGAACATAAAAGAAAGAACTAGTTAATGCAAGACTCGCTGATTAATTTTAAAAAAATGAATTTCTTCGTTTTTAGTGTAGGGTTTGGATGTGGCTGGGTATGTTCATGCATATGAAGCAATCTGCCGAAGCATCACAACATAAGCACACGAACAGACCCAAGCAGTAACTGTTTCACCAATCTAGGAAATAATTAAAAAAAGGTTGATACCTGTGAAGTACCAGTGCATCTAATATCTGAGGAAAAAAGTGCATCAACTGTCGCACTCTTTGACAATGGTCTGGAGTCAAGTCTGCCATCTTGATGCTCTGAGTTCATTTCAAAACTAGATACTTTGCTATCAACATCACCAATTAATGTAGTATCTGTCTTGTCAGAAGTATTCATGTCCAAAGGCATCAAGTTGGAACTGGGAATGACTGAAGTTTTTATGGGATCTTTACAATTGGATCTCGTTCCCCTGAACACACCCCACAGAAAAAATAGCATGTTCCAACCTGCCGATTACAGATCATATATTTTAGAAATTATCACATTTTCAGGTAAAAGAACACAGAACTGAGTTGATACATGTCACAAAGGAGGGTCATGAATGACATAACAGGAAGTGGAACAACATAAGAGAAATGCATACCAAGACACGCACACATCAAAAGAAAAAATCCAGCTAATACATGGTTAGATTTTACTAAGAATTACTAAGAGCAATTCTAATTAAGCTAGAGTTCAAGACATTAATATCAAATTATGATGAATATAACCTCGGGTAAATAAACAAATTACTACATTGTACCACAACCATGCTATAATTCTTCTGTGTTTGGAAGCAATTATACAAATGATGTAAACTACATTTCTACCATAGTTATTAAAGGCACACGCCGCACTAAGGCGCAAGGGTGTCCTGGAGCCATGCCGCGCGCCAAAGCAACACAAGGCGCATAAACAAAAACAAAATTTATAAAACTATAAAGGATCATATTTAAACTATAAGAAATTATAAAGTCTAAATCAAAATGTTATAAAGACTAAATCATGACAATATTCTGTTAGTACACATGCATAACATAGCCGTTAAAATGTTTGTTTAAGTGTTTATTACTGTTCGTACATGTGCATTAGCATAATAATAGTACACATGCATAACATAGTTGTTAATGTTTGTTTAAGTGTTTGTTACTGTTCATACATGTGCATTAGCATAATAATTGTACTCATAGGCGCACACAATTCTGTTTTTGTAAACATAGTACAAACATAGCATAAGAAGAACAGACATTGTGGAATCAATCAAATATCAATTCTCAATTCTGTTTGTACACGTGCATAATAATTGAATGAAAACACAATTCTATTTGTACAAAAATAGTACAAAACACAAACACAATGGAACAAATGAAATATCAATTTAGAATCCGAGCACGGAGACTAGAACTAAACAGTAGACAGAAACCAGAGTTTATTAGATCATTGTGTTGTCAGTTGTGCGGCTCTGACTCTTCCGATTCAAAGAGTATCTTTTGTTTTCTTTCTTTGTTATTTGTTTATTTTGGACCCTTAGATGTGTCTAATCCAAGGGTGAACATAACCCTACAATAAAACACTTTAAAAAACCCTAAATACATACATATGCCACCGAGGCGCGCCTCTGATCTGTGTGCCTTGGCGGCGCCATGTTGGGTGGTGAGGCGCTAGGCCTGGAGCCTTGTGCGCGCCATTAATAACTATGATTTCCACACGATTCTTCGAAAGGTTTATTGTTCGCAAATGAATCATATAGTAAAAAAAAAAAATCAATTTTGATTTTTGTAACCATATCTTTATTTCTCAACTTCATCAACACAAACACCCAGCTTTCCACCACAATGTTCACTTCTTATTCAAATGTCAATGCATTCATAATGATATTATGAAGGTAACAGGTAAAAGACACCCATGGCCCCTCAACTTAGGCCTTGCTCTCTTTATGGTCCCTCACTCACCTTCAAATCCAGACATAGAAGTCCCTGAACTTTCCCCTTTACTAACATAAAGTCCCTTATGAAAGTAATCAACCTCAAAAACCGTTGAGGGCCTCAAAATGGAAAAATCCAAGAATTCAAGTTGTTTAGAACCACATTTCCCATGAAACCACGTTTTAGATTTTCCAAAATCACCAGTTTTGGAGCACTCTCTAAACAGCCATCTTCTCTCTCCGAACCAAACAACACCCAAATAATCTAAAACCAAAAGGTTCAAGAATTAAAATTGCTTAGAATATCATATCCATTGGAGTGATTGAAGGTTAAAGGACATTTATGTTAGTAAACAGCCTCAGGAATTTTACGACCGGTTTTGAAGGTGAGAGGCCATAAAGAAAGTAGGCCTTGGTTGAGGGGCCATTGGGTGTAATTTACCCTAAAGGTAATTATCAAACATTTTACCATTAGTACTCTTTAACATAATATGGCTCAAGATCCATAAATAGCAGCTTTTAAGCACAATGGTTGAGCACTAGTCTACAACGCAAGAAGTAAAAAATGTCTGAATATTAGTCTATCACTATCAACTCTTTTACCACCAATAATACAAGTCTTGCTGATATTGGTACTCTAGAGCTAGAAAGAAATTAGAGAGAACAAAGGAGAGAACACAGAATATTTTACCCCACCCAATATTGTACATTTTTGCCATTTTAGTAGAAATGGCTTAGTCACATCTTTCAATTAACATCATAAGCTTCAAATTCACATTCATGTTGGTTTCTAGAATAGAAGTAACTAGAATAAATTTGACAGAATACATTTGCTAGAACCTGCTAAATAATAGAAATATGATGACTAAATCTTACGTTGGGAGTTCTCTGGAAGCTGAGCAGAAGAAAATATCAAAAAATCAACACCATCAAAAGATCCTTTGAGTGCCAGATCCCTTTTAATCATATTGTCCGACAAGTTCTTGTAACTTTTTTCATAACTGTATCACAAGTTGTGCAGAACATTAAACAAGTTAAGGGACGATAAAGGTGATGAAACATAAAAAAGGCCACCATTGATAACAAAAGAGCAAAGTGCATAGACATATTTACCTCTCAAGGTCCTTAGCAAAGAAATAAAGAGCAATATTATATTCCTTGGGACCATTGTCATGAAACTGTTTAGGCCATGTGCTTAAACGAGGTACCTCATCCAAGCTTATTTTATGGGGAAACTGGCTCACCACTTCAAGAACTCTAGGGGAAGCACAGGTTGATAGATGTGCTTGCACTCCACCATATAAGTCAAAAACTTTTCCACCTCTTCGTACTTCAATAGCCCCCCTGCATATATGTAACAAATGTCAAACTTTTTAACTGAGTGAAGTACAAATGGAGTGAAGAGATACAGGAAAATATAATGTTTAAGATAAGCAAAGAAAAAGAAACTCACTGCCAAATACACTCATGCTCTGGTATGGTTAAAATCTTTGAGAAGAGGGGTGCAGCTGCCAAAGCATGACTAGACTTAACCATGGAACCTGGGTCTCCAGCTTTTGAAGGAAGAATAGCTTCACGAGTATGAACATTAATCAGTTTCATGTCATTACTATTTATCTGTTTGCAATTCTCCAAGGAACAAGTACCAAGGTCCGTTTGCCCTTCATCTGCTCCTTCATCAGAAACCAAGTTCCTTGACCTATTTGAAGATGAAAACTGATCATTAGAAGCCATTTCAGAGATTGCATCCATGGTCGATGAGGACAATCCATCAGATTGATCACTTTCCTTCTTCTTTCTAAAAATCCCTGGCTTCTTAAGCATAGCAGCTTCAATTGCAGCTTTCAACTTACTTCCTTTGCTCATTTCTTCCCTAACACTTCTTGAACCAGAAATATCTGAAGCTCGAGCACTAGTGCATAATTCTGCAGCATGCCCAGTTTCTTTGCACTTTAGACAAGTAAGATGTTTTAGCCCAGCAGCAACAATTGGCTTTGAGCGATTATCAGAACTTTCCCTAGTTTTCTCAATCTGACTTGATGATTCCCGTAACCGAGATAAGCCATCTTGCTGATTTTCATCTAAAGTATTGGATGTACGCTCAGCAGTCCAAGAAGAACTTGAAGAAGGTTCATCCTTTGGGGTAACTTGGTTGAACTTTTGTTCAACAGATGCAGTGCTCATTCCATTGATAGATAAAGATCGAACTACGATAGAACAATAGATGGTCATTAAATTTTCATGCCAAACCCAAGAACAGAGAACTTAATAAGTGCAAAAAAACGACAAGATAAGATAAGGTAACATTTTATTGAAGTCCCACAATAAGTTCGGATCATACCAGAAGTAACAGGATTTTCTGGACCCTTGCGAGCTATAATGCTGTTTGATCTCAATAAGCTGCCTGGTTTAATATCAGATTGTGAAGCCTTTGACTCTTTGTTGTTGCTTGTAGACGATGTCATGGCACTTTCACCACGAGGTGTGAGCTTTTGATTGACCTTAGGCACAGAGACACTAGAACTAGTGGTCAATGAACTACCTAGTAGCGGACGATCCAACTTGGACACACTTTTACTTTCAAACACATTCCGCTCTTTCACTTGTTTTAATCCTTTTATTTCTTGAGATTGAGAAAATTTTGGTGTAAGCATTTTAACTTTTGAGTCGGTAGCACTAGAACGGGCCGGATTCACAGATCTAAATGACATAGATTTGCTTATCATCCTAGCAGATCCCTCCTTCATATCAAGATCTCTGCTGCTTTTTAGCTTTTGAGGAACCTCATCCACAAGTTTCACTTTTGGTTTGGAATTGGGAGTGCTGAACGAATTGGACTTCAATAGAGTACCTAAACATAGGATATCAACGAATCAGTGCTTGAAATGATAATATCAACTAATTGAACATCAAGATGAGAAAATCAAACCATTCATAGGACTGATCTACATCAAGTTCAACTCAAGCCACATGCAAACCAGCCTTATGACTTTGACAAAACCACCTAACCTAATAGTGGATGCAGTCTTTTACCCGAATAAATTCAAACATTTCAAGAGGATATAAATATACTCTGATGCCATAAAATGTGTCTTCAATTGATACTGGATGGATATAGTATTTAAACATATTATACAGATAGGGATTAAATGTTGCTAATTTTGGCATATAACTAACAAATGTCAATCAACTGCCTTTTAACACTCCAAATTACACCATAAGTAAATGAAAAACAAAGGTATTTCTCTTACCCTTGGATGATTGAAGTCGTGAAGCAATTAACGAAGCACGTACAGTCTCTGAACTCAAACCAGTGTGATTGGTAAAGGATGTTTGATGAGCTAGCTTCACTTTCCCTTTATCCAAGCTCTTGAATGAACTATCTCGAGACAAGGAAGGTGATCTTGTGGGGCTGGATGACTTTGGCGAGCTAGCTTTACCAAAACTTGTTTCAATAGCCTGCCTTTTTGAAGCTGGAGTCATGTCTACAGTTTCAATAAGTCTCTTGATGGAGCTTTGTGTCCTTGCTTTGTTCGTTCTTTCAGCATCTGAGCCTTCAAAATCAATTTCATGAAGAGTTAAAAATACAAATAATTGTGTCCAAATCATTGCAATTATTTTCCGTAGAATTTTAACTTCAATTTCATAGTACCTTGCTTCTGGTTTTCTGCTTCCTCAGATAATTTACATTCTTCACAAAGCCAATCACCTTCAGGAACTTTCTGAAGCATTTCCCGCATGCAATAGCTGATTAATTGCAACATTCATGTCAGATTTCTAGTGTTTAAGATATTTGATATAATAGAACAAATAAACAATTCAAGTTCGCAATAGAAGAAACTATAGATGAAAAGATATATATGCTTACGTGTGTTCTGCACCATCACTGCACTTGCTACATATGGCAAGCAAATCCTCCCGACCAGCATCCCCACAAATATCACATACTTTTACCTGTTTCAAGCAAACCAAAACTTCAGCAAAGAGAGAAAGCAAGGCAAGCAAGGGACCCCAACTAGCCCAGCTCATACAAAAACCCTTACTAACATACTGTATATATGCCAATTCCAAGAAAAATGGACATAAGAAGAAGAAGAAAGAACACTCAACACATCCATACACCCTACATGCTCTGCATATTTTACAATTCCATTTGTTTTGTGTTAATTCAAGAACTCATATTTCATTATTAATGTGTTTCACCACATCAAAGTACGTGAATGGGAACACAGTTTCCGGCCTTCGTTCCTCACCAAATGTATATGCCTTACCAGGACAGCCCAGCAAAATGCTTAAATAAGCAAAACATAAATACCAAAACAAAAAGGTCCTATTCAAAAACCACAAGTTTTGCAAATAGTCACCCTTAAGTAATTATAATTACACAGGCAATAGGATAAAAGCTTCAGAAACCTAGAATTTATATACTTAAAAGACGACTATGGCATGAATTACTCACATCATGTTCTACGATTTCTGACTCATCACTATCATCCCCAGATACAGATTGCAAAGCAGGCTCCAGCGTTTCAGGTAATTCAACCGACACCTTGGACTTCTGATCTTTTTCAACTTGGTTAGAACATTTAAAACCTCCATCCGGTTGGTGGTGGGCATCTTTTCTGGCCTCTGATTCCAACTTTGAGTAATGTTGGCTTGAATCCTTACAGGCATCTAATTTTGTATCTTCTTCTGAATGTTGACTGTTTGTGGGGGAGGATAGGCACCTGCTCTGAAACTTTGGTGATCTACTGCTAGCATCTGTATTATTTGAAAGAATCTCTAACGACTCTGACTTGGGGGAAAGTAGTGCCTTTCCAGATCCTTCCAGTCCTAAACTACTAACTAAAGCTGAACCAAATGACAAATTCTTCCTGTCTACATTCTTGTCATAATGACTTACTGCTGTACTCACATCATTAGCTCTACTAACACATGAAATGTTATCGTCATGGCCTTCTACTATTTTAGCATGCTCATGTTTATTTGAGAGATTTTTTTGATCCAAAATACCCTGCGCTGCAGAAAGCTGATCGACTGCAATATTTCCACCAAAAGGTGATTTTAAGAGCATTTTGGACTCAGCTGAGCCATCAGCTACATCGGAACGCCTTATGTTTGCTTTACTATCCACATTCTCGGATAAGGAATCATGATTTGAATTGACGCTGAGAAGATTACTTGCTTCACTGGTGTGCTGCAAGCTATCATATGCCCCACTGCTAAAAGGCAAAGCATCGTCTTCGTTGACAGAGTTCTGACTTGTTGCAGCTACACGACAGTTTTCATCTGAAAATTCATCACCCTTCGACCCCATACAAGACAACTTGAGGTGCATACAAGATGAACAAGGAGCAGAACACACGTTGCAAGTCCCAGACTGTACTCTGGTGTGGACCTTTCTTCTCATGGGAGGCTCGCTTAATCTCTTCTCAGACTGAAATTGCACCCACAACAAAGAAAACGGGAATAAACATTAACAACAGAACAGGTTCCAGGAAGTATAGCTATAAATCTTTCAATAAGCAACAATTTCTATTGTTGCATATTTAATTTTCTATGTACAAATTATTACTGGTGCAGAAAGGAAAAAATAAGACAGAAAGAGAGGGAACAACAAAACAAAAAATCAAATATATATGAGAAATAGTCATAGATATTAAAAAAAGAACAAACAAAACAGGTTGACACATGACTTTTCTATAAGAAAGCAAACTTGCAAGCACAACACAAGATACGACTTAGTATGTTATATTGATAGAGTAAGAAGCCTTTTTGCAGTCAGTGCTTTGTGCATGGATGCATATAGAAGATATTCACCCAACAAATGTTTCCAAAATGATTGTAGTTGAGAAGTCTTTGCCAAACCCAGTCCACCCATAACATATAGGACATATTCGGAAAATTATTTGCATAAAAGGTAGTCTGGCCCATATTGATATAATTTCATATATACCTGCAATTTTAATTAATTTCAACCAACACTTAAAACAGAAAGCAGAAAGGTTGCTAAGCTGCAACTCTGGAAAGCTTCAGCAAAGTAGGACAACCCTCAAAGTTACTAATGCCCCAAAACACGTTGCCGAAACTTATATATTTTTCTCAAACTAGCTATGTAGAAATCTCCAGGATATAATTTTCTGATACGGTTAAGGAATTGATATTCCAAAGAGCACGAGGAGAATGTGTCATCTTAAGGTATAGGTTTCAATAGCCAAGGAGTACTGGTATTTCCAACATCTTTGAAAGTCAGCTAGAAGATAAGTAGACCCCAGTTATTAGGCCATAAAAATACATCATTGCAATGCGATCTCCAAATCAATGATCACAAAATTGTCCTCCATTCATAGTTATTAAAGGCGCATGGGGCGCATGGCGCACTAAGGTGCTAGGGGTCCTGGAGCCTTGGCGCATGGCGATGGCGCATGCCATAGCGAGACAAGGCGCACTTACAAAAACAAAAATTATAAAACTATAAAACTAACATAAAAATGCAATAAATACTAAATCATGACAATATTAAGCATAAATAAGTTTTAAAAATGCAAAATAAACTCCATGTTAAAAAGCTAAAGTTGAATACTAAATCCTAAGTTCTACTCGTCATCAAAACTCTCCAAATTAATCACTCATGTTGAATTTGAATTCCCTTGGCTGCTTTGTTTCTGTTTTAATTTGTTTCCTGTGTTTTGTTCTACTAAACTTCTTCCTCTTATGATAAGACTTTGTCATTGCCTCTTCTAATTAATTCCAATGTATAATCTCTGTAAAAAAAACCATAAAACTGCCCCTAACTCACCAAGGAGCACCTTGGTGCGCCTATGGCAACTGCCCCTTGGCACAAAATGGCGCACCATGGCGGTTGCGCCACGCCATGGGGGTGTCAAGGGAAATCGTTAATTCTAAAAGCTTAAAATTCATCCACATACTCAATAGAAACTGCTAAGGAAATAAATTTGACATGAAATGATAAACATATCATAGAACGAGCAGATCATTTAAAGTAGAAGCTTAGGAGAGGACTGAATAGTACAAGGATAAAGAACAACAGAATGTAAATTACCCTTTTATTCTCACCATATTCTTCTTAATATCTTGTTCAATCTCCTCTGGTGGTCCTTGCATGTGATAACTTCCACTCAAAACTAATGATCTAAAAAGCACATCAAAATCACATCAATACTTATTCAATTCCTGTTAAAAAATACAAATAAAAATAAAACATACAAACATCAATTTCCAGTCCAATTATCAAATGCTGAAAAACAATCGTACCAAACCTGCAATTCCGAAACTGGAAAATTCCATTATAATAACTAAAAAGAACGAAACCCTAATTACATGCCTTTGGTACCGCAATCAACTCCGTCGCATTGCATTACTCATCCATGCCCCGTTCCCATCGACCGGCTGCCATCTCTGCCACCGACTCAATCCGCCGCAATCCGGAAACATCAAGTCCAAAATATAACAATCGCCACAAATTCCTTCCTCTTGTTGGGAAAAATCACCTCTGCCCCCAAATTTAAACGATACTCCTCAAATTAAACAAGAGATACGCACATATATATATCCCTCAAATTCTCTCCCCCTATCTAGGTTTTCCCCTTCTCCAATTATACAAACCATAAAATCAAGAATCTATCTATCGATATCTCTGCTACTGCCAAGAGGATCTGATGCACAAATACAGATACGAACATACACCCACTTTATATATCTATATGTTATATATATAAAATATACTACTTATTATTCTTATTATTACTATTTATTATATTTTTATATCTCTATAATACTTCTTCCGTCTCTCTTCTAAATCTATGATCTGAAGAGAAATCCTGAAATGCTCAGTTTAAGAGGGTACGATAGGAGATCCTCCTCTTGCTTCTCAGCATAGAATTGCCTCTTTCTCTTTATCTCAGATATAGCAGCGTGCCTATTTTCTCTCTCTAGATTTTTTTAGAGTGAGGGGAAGTCTTTTCTCTCTCTCTATAACTACACGAAATCTTTTGTAACGTTCTTTTCTCTCTTCACATTATTTTCCTGGAAAATGAGTTAAAATTCTGATGAATATCATTTTTAATTGAGAGTCTTCTCCCTTGGGTTGGGTCAGAATAAATCGAACTTTTTTTTTTTTTTTTTTGGTAAGAAGGGAAGAAAAAAAAACAAACAAACAAAAACCTAACCCGGGATCAGTCTAGGAAGACTGGCCCCAATCCTATCCTCAAGAAGAGAAGGTAACAGAAAAGAATGAGGAACGGAAAGGGTAGAAACACCTAACATCCCCCATGCCCAGCAGCTGCCAAGCGATCCGCCACGCGGGTTTGCTCCCTATAAATATGGGAGAAGGTAAGAGAATCGAAGGCAGGACGAAGCCTCAAGATGGCTTTAATGAGATTCTGACTCTTAAGACAAACAGTCTGTCTATCCGAAATCCTGTTGATAGCCTCCAAATTGTCAGACTCCACCGAAAGTCTTTTAACACCCATGCGAATGGCGAGTTTAATGCCAGACAAGATCCCCCAGAGCTCTGCAGTAAAGGAGGAGCCCGTACCTAAGTTATGGGTAAACCCAGCCAGCCAGGCGCCACCAGCATCCCGAAGAACTCCACCAGCAGCAATTCTGCCATTACTAAGGCAGGAGTCATCCGTATTCAACTTGACAACCCCTTCTCTGGGCTTCCTCCAACCAACTAACTGGACCTCTTTAACCGGGGAGGGGTGAACCAGGGGCTCTCCTTCAAAACTCTTTGTAATAACAGAGAGTTTTTTCGAGAAGTAAAACCGGAGGTCAGGAATAAAGACAGTCTTCTCAGCAAATAACTCTTCATTCCTCCATTTCCACATTTGGTGACAAATAATAGCGAAGAGAATAGCCCCGTGCTCCATACTGGCCAACAAATTCCCATTAACGCCTTCAGAGAACCAGTCAATATCAGAGAACCCCATAAAGGAAGGAAGGATGTGGTGAGGAAGGACCCCTTCCCAAACCTTTCTACTATTCGGGCAATCCCTCAAAGCATGGCACAAGGTTTCCACATGGCCGCTGCATCTGCTACAGGCACCAGATACAGCCAAGTGCCTTCTGTGTCTATCTGCATTCGTGAGGAGCCTGTCTTTGACTCCCAGCCATAGGAAACTCCTAATGCGGTAGGGGACTTTGAGGGCCCAAATGGACTTCCAAATTTCCAAAGGAGGATCAGCCCTATTAGGGGTAAAAGCTTCATATGCCGATTTGCAAGAATAAGAACCATTATTAGTCAAGGCCCAGCAGTGTCTGTCCTTATCCTCCTCCTGATTACTAATCTTCACACCTCTAATATTAAGGAGGGTCTCCAGGCTAAGAAAGGAGTCGAACTTAGACCAGATCCAGTCTCCCTCCGAGTCCACCACATCAGCAATTCTCCAGGAGAGGAGATCATTCGGTGGAGGGGCGATGCACACCTCAATCAACGGTTTGTCACCAATCCAGGTGTCATACCAGAAACTAATGGATCTCCCATTACCCACCTCCAAGCCAATCCCCGTACAGAACTCAGCAAAAACAGCACTAAGCCCTTTCCAGAGGAAGGAACAGCTGACAACCCTCTCCTTCGGACCACCAAAGATTCTATCTTTTCTATACTTGCCGCACAGAAGACGAACCCAAAGGGAGGAGGGGGATTGCCACATTCTCCAAAGAAGCTTCATTAACAGGACTTTATTATTGTCCTTAGCTTGCCTTATACCAAGACCCCCCTGCTCTTAGGCTGGCAGGCTTCCTTCCAAGGGACCAGGTGAATCTTCCTCCCATCCCCAGACTCTCCCCACAGAAAACGCCGATTAATTTTATCAAGGTCGTTGAGGACCGGCTCAGGGAGCTTACAGGCTTGCATGATGTGATTTGGAGCAGCGCAGTTGATAGACTGGATTAAAGTAAGGCGACCTGCAAGGGAAAGAGAATTAGCTTTCCAGCTAGCACACAAACCGTTAGATTTGTCCAAAATGTCTTTAAAAGAGGCTTTGGACACCCTGTCACTATGAAGAGGGACACCAAGGTATTTCCCAAACGATTGAGTCAGGGGAATGCCAGACATCTCACTCAGTCTTCTACACAAGCTATTATCCATATTCTTGGAACAAAGCATACGGGATTTATGGATGTTAATCTTCTGGCCAGAAGCCTCACAAAAGCAGTCGAGGATATCCATCACAGCCTTAATTTGTTCCTCATTACCCTCCACAAAAAGCATGACATCATCAGCAAAGAGTAAATGGGTAACAGGGGGGCAATGTCTGTTGATGGAAACAGGGTGGAGAGTCCCTTTGCTCACCGCCTCTTGGATCAGGTGAGACAATCTTTCCATGGCAATAACAAAAAGGAAGGGGCTCATAGGATCCCCTTGACGAATACCCCTGGATGGAGAGAACTCATCCGACATATCCCCATTGATCATAACCTGGAAAACAGGAGAGGAGATACACTTTCCAATCAAATTCCTCCAGTTCTCCGGGATACCAGCTTTGGCTAAACTATCCAGAAGAAAGCTCCAGTTCAACCTATCATAGGCTTTCTCCAGATCCAGCTTGAGAGCCACGATCCCTTTCTTGCCTTTCTTAATCTTCATAGAATGGACAACCTCCTGGGCAATAACAACGTTATCCATCAATTGTCTTCCAGGAACAAAGCTCCCTTGATTTTGGCTGATAATATCCGGAAGGATCTTCCGGATTCTATTAGCCACAATCTTAGTAATAGCTTTATACAAGACATTACAAAGACTGATGGGTCTCATCTGGAGAAAGGAAGAAGGCTTGGCAACCTTAGGAATCAAGACAATGAGGGTTTTATTAACCAAACTGATATCGTTCGAACCACCAAAGACACCTAACACAAAGCTGTATATACCCTCTTTAACAGTGTCCCAGTGTTTATGATAGAAACTAGCGGGGATACCATCAATACCAGGAGCCTTAGTGGAACCGATGCTGGAGAAGGCCAGATCAATCTCTTTAAGCTCAATGGGATGGAAAGCATTATTAATAGCATCCTCCCCCAAACGAGGAAAGGAAATGCCAGAGTGGGCACTCTCTAGGTCCACAGCTTCCTCTCTGAACAGGTCCTTGTAGAAATCAAGGGCAAGGCGCCGAATGTCCTCCTCCTCAAAAATCCACTCACCACTGGCGTCTTTAATAGCCTCGATCCTATTTCGCTGTCTCCTAATGATCGTTGAGAGGTGGAAAAACCTGGTATTCCGATCCCCGTCTTGAATCCAAGCCTTCCTAGATTTCTGGAACCACAGAAGCTCTTCCTGTCTAAGCACAACTTCCAACTCGTTCTGAAGAGCTCTTAGGTGACCATTCAGGCTATGATCAAAACGAACCTCCAAGCAACGCTGAACACCTTCCATTCTCCTCAAGAGTTTGTTCTTCCTCCTGATAATATGACCAAAAGTATTTTTATTCCAAACAGCCACATTCCTCCTGAATTCCTCAGTAGCGAGGAGAACATCAGAGTGGGGATGCCAATTGCTTTTAACGAAATCCTTAAACTCGGGGTGAGACTCCCAAGCCACCAGATACCTAAAAGGTCTATTACCTTTCAGCCGATTTCCTTTGACCAAATTAATGAGGATAGGGCAATGGTCTGAGTGACGGAAAGGGAGATTAAGTACCTTGACCTCAGAAAACCTATAAATCGCTGCAACATTAGCGTACACCTTATCCAACCTAACAAACACACTATTCCTTTTCCAGGTAAATTTGTGGCCAGCAGCACCCAGGTCCGAAAGCCCGCACATATCCATACTTTGCTTATGATTAAGACACCGGTTCACATAATGATTACCCCCTCCTCTCTGATCACTCAAGAGGGCAATGTCATTAAAATCCCCGGCAACCAACCACGCCTCCACCATGTTAGAGCTAAAAGAATGAAGGATCTCCCACAGCCTTCTTCGGTTAGTCGAAACAGGATCAGCATAGACGAAGGTAATAAAGAAGGGTTTATTACCCGGGTAACACACCTTACTATGGATGAATTGACTGTCCATAGTAACAATATCAATATTGACTTGACCTGGCTTCCAAAAGAGCCAAATCCCCCCTGCCCGGCCAGTAGCCTCCGACCTGACGCAATTCCAATTCTTAAACTTTCTAACCACCTCATCTGCTTTGGCTCCACTAACCTTGGTCTCAAGAAGGACAAAGCAGGAAGGGTTAAACTGTTTAATGAGATCATTGACATGAATGCGGGTAGCCTTGCTCGCCGCACCTCTAACATTCCAAACGAAGAAGTCCATCAGAGGGGGAGACTACAGACGCAGGCCCAAACCCTAGATCAGGTATTTGTTTGGGGCTCCGGAGAGCCTAGAGGCGGTCCCAGAAGGACCCCTTTTATCCAAAGAATTCAAACCATGAAGGTTCTTTTTAGGTTTCCCTTTGGGATTCTTCATGTTTAACTTACTCACTCCTATAGTCTTACCAATAGGAGCATCAACAGGAGGATGTAGAGTACTCGCCTCCCTACTCAAACCCTTCCTAGCTGACAGGATAGACTGGGGAATCTCTTTGCCTTTAGCAGAAGCATTAGAGACAAAGAGAGGATTAATAGAATTACCCAGACTAGAGGCATGCTCTACCGACTCCAGACCAGGCATGCTTAAATCAATCTGCTTATCAGAAGGATCCGAGTCTTGATCTTCCTCCATAGACAAAACACCAAACCTTGACCCGGAACCCGAAACTGAGTCCACTCCAGTCTCAATCCCCTTCTTAATATCCGGGGGTCTGACCTTGATCTCAGGAGCAATCTGGAGAGTAGTCATCTTCGTACTGATATTTGGTGAATGATTAGCATTAACATTAGCCCGTGGCTTCCTTCTCACTGGCCTCTTGGCAAGCATCCATGGGCCAAAGCTCCTTACTTCCCCTTGACTCTTCTCAGCTTCGCCTATGATAGGTTGCACCAACTCCTCCACGTCCTTCCTCCTCTTAGGACAACCCTCAAGGGTATGGCCAAACATACCACATTCATAGCAGATGTTGTGTATACCTTCATATTCAATATGATAGACCTTGTTTTGAGTACAGAACTGAGAAAGAAGAGGCTTAGCGAGATCAATATCGATACAGACCCTGACAAACTTGCCTCTCACTGCCCCAATGGTAGTCTTATCAACATGGTGGACTTTCCCAACAAGGCTACCAATCTTGTTCAGGAACCTATCACTGTAGTATTCAAGAGGTAGGCCCGGGAACCTAACCCAAGTAAGGATCCTGTTAACAGAGCAATCATGGGGATCAAAATTTGGGACCCAAGGTCTCAGAGCCAACACATGATTGGAGATAATATACGGACCACCATTCACAACAACATTGAAATCCTCAGCCCTTGTGAATTTAATGACATAATAGTCATTTTCAAGGTCTGTGATAGTAACCTTTCCTTTCTTTGCCCATTGAGCCTGGATCCTCTGGGCAAAATAATTGAAACTGATCCTTTTCCCCAACACAGTGACGATTAACGCCAATTTCCACTTCGATCTCATGACCCGCTTGTCATCTGAGGACAGCCGGATCCTAGGACACAGCGGGTTATCAGGCTCTCCATCCTCAGAATCGGAATCAGAGAGAAAATCCCCGGAATCATTCTCAAAAGCATCCACCTCCATCATGGGATCCTCCTCTGACACCCCTAGCAACTTATCCCTCCAAGAGGGGCCTCCCAAATCCACGGAAACTTCCGCTTGAGCGGCTTGCGTAGTCTGTGCGGCTTGCGCAGCTTGCGCGGCCTGTGCGGCCAACGAAAGTCGCACGGCATGCTCATCCTGCTGGGGAGAGACGGCCGGTACTCCCTGTGGCCCAAGCACCAGAAGCGGCCCTCTAACTCCAAAATCATACGCGCGTCCCTCCGCGAAAAACGAGTCCAAGGCCGCGGCACCAACACCTTCCAGCCCCCGATCGGCCGCCGCATCCCTAGAAGCCCCCAACGGCACCGACGCACCCCTAGCACCCCCCGTCGAAACCGCCGAATCTGCCTCCCCACCATCCACCCACTCCGATCTACTCCTATCCCTCGACCGATCCCTCCGCCTCCTCCCCCGAGGAGATCCCTCGGATCTCCCATCATCCACCGCCGCCCACGCCTCATCGATCCCGGAGCCATTGCCCCGCCCGCGCCCCGCCACCACCAGATCCGACACAGGCCAGCCGCCTGCCTTCACCGACCCATCCCCCTTAACCTTCACGATCGCCTTGGTCATCCCATCGAACTTCTAATTTCTGAGGTTTTATTTATTTCATTTTAATTATTGTTTTTCTTTATTATTATTTTTGGGGTTTAAAACTTCGAATGCTGCGGACAGCAACCAATCACGGCAGAGTATTTTGGCATGTGCTACCGTAGGATATATTGCTTTGGCACGTGTGATTTGTAACACGTGCAAATGTATTGACTAGGCGTGTGGGCATGGTTGGACCTGCCTTGTAACACTTGTTAGAGGCCATTCTTTATCTTGTCGACTGGAGCGTGTTATACTAAGGGGTGTTTGGTAGCTGCTTTTCGACTTCCTGTTTGCCTTTTCACTTTGAAAATGAGAGTTTAAGGTGTTTGGTTAGAGACCTCCTGTTTGCCTTTTGTAGCTGAAAAGTAGCTTTTTATAAAAGCAGAGAATCTCTGCTTTTTGGAACAGCAGCCTTTTCAAACAGCAAACAGCAAATCGTAACAGGAAACAGCAAACAGCAACAGCAAACAGCAGGTAAAACAAACGGACCCTAAGATTTATTAGGACTTCTTTACCTTAAATACTTATTAAGATAAGCTTCATTTTTGGGATAACCAAAATAGGTTCTAAGGTTTTTGGGAAAATACTAATTTAAGTTCAACGTTCAAAATTGCACCAATATAAACTTAACATTTACAACATAATATCAATTTAGGCTTAACGTTTACAATATAGCATCAATTTAGGCCTCACGTACAAAATAACACCAATATAGGCTTAACGTTTATAAAATAATACGAATTTAACCTTAACATTTATAAAATATATCCAATTTAAGCTAAACGTCACAATTAATTATAATACGAATTTAACCTTAACTTTATATGTTATCTTTCTATTTAGTTCCATTTTCTTATTTATTATAATACAATTAATTAGTATTCTTGCCAATTAAAACCTTATATTTGATTTTCATCAACCATTCCATTACTCCTAAATTTCATGGCCCGTGTAATATATGCAAACTAAAAGTATTGATACATGTCAGTGTTCGAAATATTGTGGATATTCAATTAGTTTTAGTTTGCATATTTTACATGAGCAATGAAATTTAGTAGTCATGGAATTATTGATGAAAAACAAATATAAAATTTTAATGGGCAATAATACTAATTAATTGTATTATAATAAATAAGAATATAGAACTAAATAAAAAGATAACATATAAAGTTAATAGGGAACAAATATAATATGATTAATTTAATTATGACGTTTAGCTTAAATTGTATATTTTGTAAACGTTATGCTTAAATTCGTATTATTTTGTAAACGTTAAGCTTATATTGGTGCTATTTTGTATGTGAGGCCTAAATTGATGCTATATTGTAAACGTTAAGCCTATATTGGTGTTATTTTGAACGTTGAGCCTAAATTGGTACTTCTCCAAAAACTTTAAACCTATTTTGATACCTTATCCCTTCATTTTTCCCCCGTAGGATTTTATCTTTCAAAAAAACTAAAGGATTTTATATAAATACCGAAGAAACAATTTGGTTCCATAATGTTTGCCGTTTAAAAAAATTTACACAAATTAAGAATTATAATTAATGTTAATATTTTGTAGAAAATTCAAAAATTTACCCTCATTTAATGTTTTAGGATCAAAACTTCCGGCAGTAAATTACTCCTCATTAAATGGGCGGTATATTTAGTAAAAGGGTAAATTACAAAAATGGGTCAAATGGGAGGTCCATTTACATATTTAACTCATTTACTCAATCTACTACATATCTAGACTGTTTTTGTGTGACTTTCCCATAATACCCTCAATATTTACGTGCGTCTGTCTCCCTCCCGTCTGACTTCGCAGATTCGATCTTATGCGAAGCCTGCGAAGCTAATATTTTGGGGTTACTTGATGAATTTAATTAGCACATGCGAAGCCTGTGAAGCTAATGTTTGGTTTAGTTGATGAATTTAACTAGCATATGCGAAGCCTGGATGTGTTTTTAAGCTAATTCGCGAAGTGGTATATAACAAAAAATGTCAAACCACAACGGATTCTAACATTAAAATCATAACATTATCAAAATTTACAACAAGATTGCCACAATAAACTCCTAACAAATCACTTCATAATACATAGGCTCCTATTCACTACCGATGGATGGATGTGTCTCACGGTACAGAACAAGATTGCCATAATAAACTCCTAGCAAATCACTTCATTATACATAGGCTCTTATTCACCAACGATGGATGGATGTTTCACGATACATAGGCTCTTATTAACCACTGAGGGATGGACGTGTCCCACGGTGTAGACTCCTATTCACCACTGATGGTTGGAAGTCCAGGCCTTTTGGAATGGATGTCTCTCATGACACCCTAACACACCGGCTTCCAGGAATGAATATTATGTATTCAACCACCTTCAGAAAAATTTAATCGTGTTAGTGAGAAAAAAGGAAGATTTGGCTTCACGAAACGATGATTCGCTAAGTATGCGAACATAAATGTGCAAGGAAGAGGGTGATTTTACTTAGCGAAACAATGATTTTGCGACGTCTGCGAGGAGGAATGTGACGCTCTGACTCCACGAAACAATGATTTCGCGGAGTCTGTGAGAGAAATTTATCGAATTACCTCGCAAACTTCGCGTAATCATCGTTTCGCGAAGTGAAATCGATAAATTTCTCCCCACAAACTTCACGAAAACCGCATATGCTAAGTGGATTTATGGGAAAAACGCAGAAAAAACAGTATATACTTACATTTTTCGATGAACCCAATATGATAAACTGGGGAAAACGATGAAAATAACGTAGAATCACCATTTCTCTGATGGTCACAAGAAGAAAGAAACCAAGAAACGAGTAGGAAATGGAAGATGAAGAACCATGGCTTCGTTTTCTAGGATTAGGAAGTTGCAAAATCAAGAGATGAATAGAGAAAAAAGAGAAATACATTGTGATTTGGAGAAATGGTGCAGATTTCGTGCAATTTAAAGAAAGAGAGGAAGATCAAAAGTCTTGGAATCATTAATGGAGGAGCCAACAGCCGTTTCGCGCACCCAAGGAGAAGAGGGGAGAGAACGTTCGCGTAAGGGGAAGTGGGAAGGTTAGGGTTATTATGGGAAAGTCACACAAAATCAGTCTAGATATGTAGTAGGTTGAGTAAATGGGTTAAATATGTAAACGGACCTCCCATTTGACCTAGTTTTGTAATTTTCCCTTAGTAAAATGGGACATATTCTTATTTACATTAAGAGTAATGAATAGTAATTAATGTTAATAAAAAAAAACTTTAGTAAGCATACTCTTTACTAAAATGGGTAACATATTTGGAAGTAATATTCCAAAGGTCACTTGGAAACATTCCAGTGCATTACTCAAATTTTTGGTGGAAATTTTTTTTCTTGCATTGGTTATTTTTGCAACTAATTATGAAAGGAAAAAAATCATAAAAAAGAAGTTTTGGATTTAAGAATGTCTTTCTGAGAGATTGATTTAAATATCTCATATAATGGTGTTAGAAGTTGTCAAGAATCTGAATATTTGGAAACACGAATGCTTTTATCATAATTTAAATTGAACGTGTCGTATAATCATGTTATAGATTTAAGAGAATCACAAGTTCAAGAGAAGTCTACTATCAATTTGTTTGACCTCAATGAAAAGCCAAATTCTCCAATAAACTTGAACAATTAAGCTAATTTTAACGATGACGTTGTGTTTGAATTGGCATTGCAAACTGATGAAGAATTCGGTATGCTCTATATTTCTTCTTTTTGTTGTTTCTATAATATTAATTCTCTACATATGCTATCAAACATCAATTAAAATGTATAATCCCATTTTTTATAAATGTGAAATTCATGTAAAAGACATAAACTAGATCTGTAATACTCACTTTAGAAAACAAAAAATACTAAACATAAAGCATCAATTAGATGGAATTAAGAAGGTGTTCTATTAGTTCTAGAATATTCTAACCTTTATGATTTGTAGTCAGGAGGCCTTTCAACCTATTTTCCGAAAAGAGATTGACCAAGCTATCTCCAGCATTGGGGCTTCTAAAGCTCCTGGGATTGATGGTCTTCCGGCGGGCTTTTACCATAAGCATTGGGATGTCGTGAAGGAAGGCATCTATAATTTTGTCTTGGGGGTGTTCAGTGGTTCGAAGGATATTGAGCTGGTTAATAGAACCCTCCTGGTTCTGATTCCTAAGATTGATAAGCCTTCTTCCTTTTTGCATATGAGACCTATCAGTCTTTGTAATGTTCTTTACAAAACTATTACAAAGATTGTGGCTAATAGAATCCGTGGCATTCTTCCTGCGATCATTTGTCAGAATCAGGGTAGCTTTGTGCCTGGTAGACAAATGATGGATAATGTGGTGATCGCCCAAGAGATGGTCCACACGATGAAGATTAGGAAAGGGAGGAAAGGCATTGTGGCTCTGAAGCTAGATTTAGAGAAGGCCTATGATCGAATTAATTGGGATTTCTTGATGGATAGCCTTGAGAGAGCTAGAATCCCGGACAGCTGGAGAAGTTTAATTAAGGTATGTATTTCTTCTCCAGTGTTTCAAGTTATGGTCAATGGGGATATGTCGGAGGAATCCGTCAGGGGGATCCTATGAGCCCTTTCCTTTTTGTTATTGCTATGGAGAGGATCTCTCACCTGATTTAGGATGCGATTGATAATGGGAGTTTCCACCTTGTGGCGATCAACAGCTTCTGTCCCCAGGTGACTCACTTATTCTTTGCAGATGATGTCTTTATCTTTCTTGAGGGTAATGAGGAGCAGTTGAGAGTCATTATGGATATTCTGGATTGTTTTTGTTCGGCCTCTGGGCAGAAGCTTAATATCCAGAAATCTAGGATGATGTGCTCTAAGAATATGAATCAGAGAGTCTGTAAGAGATTAAGTGATCTCTCAGGTATTCCTCTTACTGATTCTCTTGGGAAGTATCTGGGCGTTCCCCTCCACAGTGAGCATGTGTCTAAAGGCTCCTTCAAAGAGACTTTGGATAAAGCTAATTCGAAGTGTGCCACTTGGAAAGCCAAGACTCTGTCTCTCGCCGGCCGCCTCACGTTAATTTAATCTGTTTATTGTGCTGCTCCCAATCACATCATGCAGGCTTGTAAGCTTCCGGATCCTGTGCTTAATGATCTTGACAAGATTAACCGTAGGTTCCTGTGGGGGGAAGCTGCGGAGGGCAGGAAGATCCATCTTGTGCCTTGGAGTGAGGTTTGCCAGCCTAAAGATTCTGGGGGTCTGGGTATTAGGAAAGCAAAGGACAATAATAAAGTTTTATTAATGAAACTCCTTTGGTGTATGTGGCAAAACCCCTCCTCTCTTTGGGTTTGCCTCCTTTGTGGTAAGTATCGGAAAGACAAAATCTTCGGGGGCCCGAAAGAGAGAGTTGTTAATTGTTCCTTCCTCTGGAAAGGACTTAGTGCTGTGTTTGATGAGTTCTACTCGGGAGTTGGCCTGGAGGTGGGGAATGGTAAGTCCATTAGTTTCTGGTTTGATAAATGGATTGGGGATAAACCGTTAATTGAGGTGTGTTCTTCCCCCCCCCCCCCCCCCGCCTAGTGATATACGGAACTGGAGGATTGCCGATGTGGTTAACTCGGAAGTCCTCTGGTGGCAGTTTGATACTTTCTTTAGCCTTGAGACTCTCCTTAGAATGCGGGGAGTGAAGGTGAGTAATCAAGAGGAAGACTTGGATAGGCACTGCTGGGCGCTGACTAACAATGGAGTTTATTCTTGCAAATCGCCTTTGAAGCTTTCTCTCTCTTTAGATCTGATCCTCCCTCGGATGTGTGGAAGTCGATTTGGACCCTTAAAGTTCCTTTCCGTATTAGGAGTTTCCTGTGGCTGGGCATTAAGGACAGGCTTCTTACTAATTCGGATAGGCACAGAAGGCACTTGGCTGATTCTGGAGCTTGCAGTAGATGCAGAGGCCATGTTGAGACTTTGTGCCATGCTCTTAGAGATTGCTCTAATAATAAAGAGGTTTGGAGGAAAATTCTCCCACACTATATTTTCTCTTCCTTCATGGCACATTCTGAGGTCGACTGGTTCTCTGATGGTGTTAGAGGAAAGTTGCTTCCATACATGGAGTATGGTGACATTTTCTTTGCTATTATCTGTCACCAAGTTTGGAAATGGAGAAACGAGGAGATTTTTGGAGATAAAACTGTTTTTATGACAAACTTAGCTGATTTCTTCTCGAAAAAACTTTTCTCTATTATCGATAGTTTTAAAGGAGAGTCCCTTGCCAGAGCCTCTCAGTGTTGTGATGTCCATCTCGTGGGATGGAGCAGGCCAAGAGAGGGGGTTGTGAAGCTAAATACTGATGGTTCCTGCCTCAGTAACGGTAAGATTGTGGCTGGAGGTGTGCTTAGAGATGCAGGGGGCGCCTGGCTTTCTGGGTTCTCCCAGAATTTAGGGTTGGGTTCTTCCTTTTCTGCGGAGCTCTGGGCTATTCTTACTGGAATCAATCTTGCTAAAAGGCTGGGTGTTAAGAGGCTCTCTGTGGAGTCTGATAATTTGGAAGCAATCAAAATGATTTCTGAGAATCATTCTATGGGTCTTAACAGTCGTAACCTCATCAAAGCTATTAAAAGGCTTTGCTCCTCCTTTGAGTTCGTAGAGTTCAGACACATTTTTAGAGAGCAGAATCGTGTTGCTGATCGCTTGGCGGCGGCGGGCCATAAAGGGACGTTAGGCGTTACTACCCTTCCTGTTTCCCCTAGTTTCATCTCTCCTCTTCTCTTAGAAGATAGGATTGGGGTTAGCTTCCCTAGGCTAATTCCTGGGTAGTTTGTTGTTGTTCGTTTTTCTTTTCCTTTTCTACAAAAAAAAAAGGTATGATTTGAATATTTATCCCATTAGAGCATCTCCAATAGGGTGACATGACTTTCTAAATTGTCAAATTTGGCTAGCCATTTGGAAGGGGAGCACTCCAACAAGATGACATGGCTCTCTAAAATAAATAGCTAGCTATTTTTACTAGCTAAATTTGGCTAGTCCCTTTGGCTAGCTATTTCTATTTTTTATTAATTCTTTCTTTTTCTTCTTTTTTTTTTGATAAAAATGTCATATTTCATTCTATAGAATCACAAATTACAAATACAGCACGATAACTTTCCACTCATACAAGCTATAGCCAGTATAAGAACCACAAAGGGAAGAAAATAGACTACAAAGAGCAAGAAAAAGACTACAAAGAGCAGTAAAAAGACTACAAAGAGCAGTAAAAAAACCATAAAGGGTACAAATACAACAAAATAGAAATCATATACTCCTCGGAAGTTGAATCCCATTGAAAAACAGCTGTAATCCATTCTTCATCATCTAGCCTTTTCCGGACATTCGGATCTGAGTCCTTTCTTTTTTGCAACCACGCAGATCTATAGATCTGCGGACAAGATGAACCTTTTCCGCTCTTGCTAAGACCGAAAAAAGAATAAACGATAAAAGTATAGCCAACAGGTGTAGATCTGGTGGAAAAGAGATTCGAGAAAGTATATAGACTTTAAACTAGGAAGAAAACATAAAACTGAAGCTAAAAAAACAAAGGCTAAAACATAAATAGGAGGAGGAAGAAGGAAGATAAGCTTCATTCTTCCTCCTCTAAGAGAACCTGAACAAAAAGAAGGAAGCGAGACGGTGACGGTGGTGGAAAGCTGGAGAAGAAGAGCAAAGGGGGAAGAAGAAAGTGTAGAGAGATGGAGGAGCCTCTCTCTCAAAGGAGTCACAAAATTAAATAATTTTTACTACAAGATCTCTTTCTCTTTCTTCTTTGTTTCTTTTTACTTCTTTTTCTTTTTTTTATTTAAATTTATTCACTTTTAATGATAAAATAATCAAATAGAGAGTCAAATAGCTAGTATGGTTGGAGTAAGACATGAATTTGGCTAGCTAAATTTGGCTAAACTAATATTTTATATTATTTTAGAGAGTGAAATGGCTAGTTAGTGTTGGAGGTGCTCTTATGATTTTGATAACTATAAAAACTTCTTTAGCTGGAATACCTTCCCTGTGAGGTATCATTGGGATCGGTGGGGGACACTCCGATACCAAAGTTAGTATAATATTTGAGAATAATAAGAGTAATCTCAAGAATGTTTTTAGAACTAGTAAGTGTACCTTTGGCTTATTCTATTGGAGTATTTATATAGGTGTTCGTAACCTTTTGTCATTAAGGAAGAAGGAGTTGAACATTTGTGCCTTTAATGTTCATTTAATGCCTTTCAATAGTTATGTAACCATCCTCATTTATAGAAGACGTTTATTCAGTTACGTCATCAAGTATTATTGTAACCGCCATAAGATATGATGGCAGATCATGGATCACCTAAGTGAAGTAGCTGGATTGGGCATATCATCTTTTGTGAATCTTGGCGTATCTCTACATTATTACATGTGGCTGGTTATAATGATGGCAACTCCTTTTTTATTTGTACTAGTCGAAAACCCGTGCTATGCACGGGATATGGAACTATTATATAATTTAGATAAATAAATAAATTGATATATTTAGTTTTAAGTAATTTTATATTATATTATAATTTTTTTATATTATGTATATTTGAAATTAATATATATTTGTTATTGATAATTTAAATTAATTTTGAAAATAATTCATTAATTTTTTTATAGAATTTTAATTAAAGGTGCATGATTTATTTATTTTTACAAAATTCAATGATTTGTACTTTTTAGTAATTTTAATATATTTTTAATTTTTTTTTATAATTAGAATTCTGTGAAACAATAATAATAAAATATGAGATTAGTTAAGAAATATATTAGAATATAATGAAAAACCAAAAATTGAATTAAACTACAATTAAAATTAAATATTATATTTACGATACAAAAGAATTACAATCTATGTTAAACAAAAATTGAATTAAACTACAATTAAAATTAAATATTAAATATATGATATAAATGAATTACAATCTATGTTAAAATGGAAGCAACATCAATATATTATGATGTAAACTATTACAATCAATACTTTTCTAATGTTGCACATGAATAAACTTTATCAATTCAATATGTTACATATAAAAAAAATTCATAAAAATTAGTCACAAATTCATCCTGATGATAATCATTTTGCTTGATGGAATTTCATGATCACTAAGTATTCGAATTCAATTATTCATTCTGCTACAATAACCCAATATATCCAATTGAATCAGCTTAAGGTGATGATTTTATTTTCATCTCGTAATATCTCATCAAGACATTCAATCAATTTCTGAAAGATAAACTATAACAACTATTATTTAATAAAAATAAAACAACAATACAATTGAGAATCAAAATAACTACAACATATGGAAAAAAATTGAATAATTACCTTGAGAAACATAAGAATTTCTTGTTATTTTTGACACTTTCGTGTTTCTCGATTTTAGTTGTTTATGCATCTTCTATTTCTATCGGATTTCTTCAATTGGAGATATCAGTTTGAAAAAAAACAAATAAAAAAGAAAACATGGATAAGGTAGCGAGAGGTATAGAACGTGGGTAACGGCAGAAATGGATCTGAAAGATGAAACTATAACAACTATTGTTTAATAAAAAATACAACAACGACACAATTAAGAACAAAATAACTACAACATATGAAAAAAAATCGAATAATTACCTCCAGAAATATAATACTATCTATCATGGTCAATGAATATAATTGTGGAATACTATCATGCTTTATATAGAAGTTTATTTGTGACTTTTGAATTTCCTTTGCTTTGTGTTTTTTCATCTTCCTGTAACCCCTACTTTGTTTTATTATTTTAATTAATGGGCTATTAATTGTTTAATATATTTATAATAAATCTGTTATTTTTAATTAATTAAATCTTTTTAATTTTGATTTTTTACTACGTTGACAACTCATCAAAAGGGTCTCTAAAACACTTCTCTTCATTTCTCTCTGCTTCCGCTATTATATAGTATAGATTATTATAATGTTACTCCTTGGATATCATTTCAGATGTTATCAAAAGCCCCCCTAAAAGGTCGAAAAAAACCCTTTAGGGTTGTTTGTCTTCTTAGCGTGTTGAGGGTGTTGAAACATAATTTCCACACTAGTTTTGATTATGACAAAAATACTAAAAAGAAATTAACAATCCCATACGTAGTGATACATTAAAATTAAATGATGATTTATTGGACTAATGTGTTTGTTAAGTGTATGTTTGAATTAAGTGTAATTAAAAAAGAAATAATCAAAGGTCTTAAGAATGGATCAAAGGCCCAAAGATCAACTTCAGTCCAATAGCTGAAGGATCCAGAAGCTAAAAGCCATGTCTAAATAAAGACTAATTCTGGAAGACAGAAGATCAAGGCATTAGAGACAATATCAAACGCTGACTCTGGACCATTGACAGTGTATCACCAAATAAAGAAAGAAGTAGAAGTTCCAAACAGCTTGTCCCCTAGTCAACTTGGAATCTTTGCCTCATTTGGTTAGACAGTCAGACTGCCTTTGTCAAGACTCAAAAGCGTGGCATCTCGAAGACAGAATGGAAAAGAGAAGAACAACTATTGGCTAAGTACACTGGCTACTGAGGATGAAAGCGATAGAAGAGTTGTTTCCTTCCGACGGTTATTTTGAATTTCAAAATAACCAACCTTAAAGTGTCACTATAAAAGCCCCATCAATTGCTTCATTTGGACTTGATCATAAACATTGAAATCAAGAGATAATCATTATTGAAGTTCCAAAAAGCAAAGCAAAAGTCTATACACACTTATTGTATTCATTCTTGTAATAGCTTTGAGTGTTTATTGTGTTTTGAGCAAGGTTATCAAACCCGGCCCGGCCGGTTCAACCGGGTTGAACCGGACCCGGTAGGTATTCCGGTCCGGAAGTAGCCATTTTATTACATCTTAGAAAACCGCTAAAAAACCGGTGACCCGGTCGGTTGAACCAACGACCCGGAAACCCGGTCACGGTTTTTACGATCCAAACGGTTCAATGTTTGTACTGTAACTTTTTAAAAAATAAATAAAAAATTTAACTTTCAATTAAAATTAACTAATCCAATTAAGAAAAAATTAACTTGAATTTCATTTAAAAATAATAATTTTCCAATTAGTATTAACGTAGTACTGAAATATTTGTTAATGGTGTGATATTCATGCTTTCATTTGATTATCAATAAGTTTCTGTTGATGATTGATTTTTTGTTTGTTCACAAAGAATAAACCATTAAATTAAATCATGTTTGATGGATATGTAGTAAGAAAATATTAATAATATATGTACCGAAATCAAGTTATATTACTATTTAATTTCATATTATATATCATAATATAAAATTTATAATCAATCAAGTTAAGTTTTTGTTACATTCAGAATATGCAAGTTATAATTCGTCATGATAATTAAGTTATATATTAGGATATAAAATTTAACATTCTTATTATGTTTGAAGGTGTAAATAAAATTAAAATTATTATTTTTTAGGATTATTTGAATCTCGGTTCAACCCCGGTTTAACCCTGGTTAAACCTTAAACCCTTCACCCTTTAGCTCTTCTGGTTCTTTGACCGGTCCGGTTTTGATAACCATGGTTTTGAGTAAGAACAAATTATCAATAGCTCATAAAAGTTTAGAAGCTCTTATGTTTGCTTCGGTTATAAGTGAATAGCAAGAGAGATAGATAGATAGTTGAGTGTTGAGTGTAAAGGAAGATACTTTACAGAGCCTCCATATCTATTATAAGGGTTTATGGTCTACCTATTGGAAAGAGTTCACTAGTGGATTAAAACCTAGAAGAAGGTATTATGGGGACTGGATGTAGGCAAGAGGCTGAACCAGTATAAATCACTACATAACAATTTCTCTAACCCTTTCCTTCTGTTATATTTATACCGCTTGCTTCCGTGCTTCAAAATATATAACTTGTGCTTCTAACTATTATACTCAATAGTGTGTTTAACGAAGCCACACAGAGGTTGCTCCAGTTAAGTGGTCTGGTGTCAACGTTCAGAAGCAGAATCAAACTTTATTCATGTTCCACAAAGCAAACAAAGTTTGCTTCCAACTTTGAGCAGCCTTGTGCTATTGAATTAATTGTGAAATTTTTTTTATTAAGTTAAATTTATCAATAGTTCCATTCACCCCCTTTTGGAACTATATTCTATCTCACAAGGGACCAACAAGTGGTATCAGAGCCTAAAGCACGGTTTATTAAGATATAACTATCTTGAGTCAGACCCCTAATGGCAATAAATAACACAAGTTTTCTTCCGGGAAATGAGACAACTCAAATCCTCCCAGAAGGATTGTCAATAACCAGACCCCCAGTGTTCTTTGGATCAAGTTATACATTCTGGAGAAATAGAATGAATAACTTTATCCAAGCTCATAACATGAGTGCCTGACTGGAAATAGTGAAAGGCCCCTTTGAACCTTATGAAACAGTTGAAGGAGTTAAGACTCTAAAAACTGAAGATAAGTGGTCAGAGGATGACTTGAAGAAGCTCTAGAATAACGCTTCAACTATCAATATGATTCATTATGCTCTAGATGCTGCATAGTACAATAAAAACTCGGGATGCGAATCAGCAAAGGAAATATGAGACAAGCTGGAAGTCACCTATGAAGGTACCAGCAAGGTTAAATAGTCAAATGCCAATCAGAATATAAGACTCTATGAACTCTTTGAGATGAAGGAAGGTGAAGGCATCTCTGACATGAATGCTAGATTCACCAACATCATAAATGAGCTCAAAAGAATTGGAAAATTCTTCTTAGAGGAGGAGCAAGTCAAAAAGATTCTCAAAAGCCTTACGAAGGGTTGGTAGGCAAAGAAGACAGCCATTGAAGAAGCTCAAGACTTAACGAGATATAAGTATGATGAGGTGATTGGATCCCTTCTAATTTCGAAGCCAAAGAGAAGTCAGAAGATAAGAAGCAGAAGCCAATAGTCCTTAAAACTGATTCTTCAAAAGATAGCACTACTCACGATGAAGAGATGGCAATGTTCACTTGAAAAATGAAACGGATGTTTCGGAAGAGTGATCAATACAAGAAGCCATATAGAAGGTTTGAGAGACCAAGAAGAGAACAAGGTGAAAGCAAATCTCGGAAGGACTCTTCCAAACCCATCACCTGTTTTGAATGCCATCAACCTGGACACATCAAGTCAAATTATCCAGTGCTAAAGAAGGATAAGAAGTCTCAAAAGAAGGCTATGGTAGCCACGTGGAGTGATAGCGATGAGTCTTCCTCTTCAGAAGCTGATGATGCTGAGATAGCACGCGTTTACTTCATGGCTAATGAGACAGAAGAGAAGAGTGTAGATGAAGCAGAACCATCAATTGCCTCTGAGAATGAAACTCAGAATCTTAAGGTAACATCTCTTCCTATCTTTAGAAAGGAAATGATAAATGCCATTTGTGATGTCTATACACTTGTTAAAAAGTGTAATAAGAAAATCAGGGCACTTAATAGAAGATGTGATGAGATTGAGGAAGTCAAACTTTTTGACATCTGACATCTCCTTCAGGACAACACTAGGTAAGATGAGAATTTAAAAATCATGCATAAGTTTGTCTTTGAAGTTTAGAAACAATCTAAAAGCCTTCGGAATGATGTCACATCGATTCAGAGTCACTTGACTCCGAATCATTATAGCCACCATCGCCAATACTATGGAAGTAATTCTTCTAGTAGGAAAGGATGGAAATCACAGAAGAATGTCCAATGTGAATTCTATGGAAAATATGACCACATCACTAAGGATTGTTGGCATAGAAATGGCTATACAAAACATGAAGATATCAAACCTGTCAGAACTTACCCTAGAGGACCCAAAAATACTTGGGTACCTAAGAAGATATAGGTTGTCCTAAGATGTGCACAGTAGTCGAAAATGTGGTATATTGACAGCACATGCTCAAAGTATATGGCTGGTAATGAAACTCAATTCATCACACTTTAACATAAAATAGGTGGTACTGTAAGTTTTGGAGATGAAAAGAAAGGAAGGACATTAAGCTTTAGATCCATTGGAACCAACCCTGTTATTGATGAAGTCTCCCTAGTCAGAGGCCTGAAGTTCAACCTACTGAGCGTGGCTCAGCTTTGTTACAAAGACAGAAGGTTTACTTTCGATGCCTCTGACTGTCAAATCATAGACAGTAAGACTAATTATCTAATCCTTACTGCTCCTAGGATAGATAATATTTTCATGCTGAACTTAGAAAACAAGTTTTCAAAAGAAATCTATCTTATCTCAAAGGAAGAAAATTCCAAACTGTTGAAACACCTTTCCACAAGATTTTGATTTGACAAAATCATCCATGATTAAGGGATAACTAAATTTAAGTGCTTTGATTTTATTATACTAATCTGTTTGTTCAATATTGAGTACAAATATATATATAAAGATAAGGACAGGACAATGTCAGCATGAGATGAACAGAATAAGCTAAGTGAAATGAAGGTCAGCATGGAAGCCTAAAATATCAAGCTGAGTGAAATTAACCTTAGCACCAAAAGACCAAGTCATAACAACCCAACACAAAGAGAATAAAGCTCAGCATAAGAAGCCGCGTTAACGTTCGTCTAACAAAGCTGAGTGTATCTTCAGGACAGCATGAAAGAGTCGTTTGCTAAAGGACAATGATTACCACCCCTCTGTACCAATAATTGAAATCTTGGAAATATACAAAAGACAGATTCCGAGATGTATGGGTCAATGGATTATTGGTAAAAGACAACTGGCACAAAAAGACAAGTCTGACGCAAGAAGACAAAGCCTGACGCCTGAAGAAAACAGAGGAAGGGAATGGCTTGAACAGTCTGAAGTTGATCAGAAGATGTTCCCTAAAAGAGCCGTTTTGGTGTTAACGGCTAAAACAATTCAAATGATCCATCTGCAGATTTCCATCTATAAAAGGACAATCAAGAACCTTGGATCATTGCCGATCAACAAAAAGAAAAATACAAGAGAGAAAGAAACAATTTTAAAGCACTCAAATACAAGAAAGATCTTACACCAAACTTTCTATTTTGTAAATGCTAGAATGATTCTTTGTAATCTTCTAAAGTGTTCTTTACTGAAAAGAGAACAAGTGTTTATCAATTGTAATATTGAGAGTATCGTGCTGAGTGCTTGGTTGTAAGCATTCAGTGGTAGAGAAATCTAGGTGCTGGGTTGTAGCAGTTAGTAGGAGTTGAGTAGACGAATAGAGGAAGGTACTCTTGCATATTCAACTGCCTTGTAATCGGTTTGTGCTCTACCGTTAAAGAGCTCAGTATTAGATTCAAAAAGCCCGGAGGACTCTGGGGACTAGACGTAGGCAGAGAGGCCGAACCAGGATAAGTGATACTGAGTAATCTCTAAACTCTCTCTTAATATATTTATAAATTGCTTGTGTTGTTTGTTTTATTTACTCAACATATAAATTGCCTAAGCTGACCCTGAGTAAATAAGTGGTGCTGAGTTAGAAGCTGACCTCCAAGAGTGTCAATTCCTAACTTACAAGAAAACAACCTTAGTCAACATCTGACTAAAGTTGTCTTGAAACATATCTCACCAAGCTGACCAAAAGCTGAGTTCACCAACTCATAAAAATTTATAAGTCAGCTTATCAAATTAAACATCAAAAGTTACATTAGTTCCTAACCCCCCCTTGGAACTAATCACGCGGGACCAACAAGTGGTATCAGAGCCTAAGCTCACTACTCAAAGATCTAACAATCTTGAGCTGATCCCAAAAATGGGTGAGAATAGCACTCGTTTCCTTCCCGAGAACCAAACAACACAGATACTCCCTGAGGGATTATCAATCACTAGACCTCCCCTATTCTTTGGGTCAAATTATACATTCTGGAAGAATAGGATGAGGAACTTTATTCAAGCCACAAACATGAGTGCATGGCTTGCAATTGTTCAAGGTCCACATGTGCCATACAAAACTGTTAACAATGAGAAAATTGTTAAAAGTGAAGCTGAGTGGACAGAGGATGACCTCAGAAAATTACAAAATAATGCTTCGGCTATAAATATGCTTCACTGTGCTCTAGATGCTGCAGAATACAATAAGATTTCAGGTTGTGAGTCAGCTCGGGAGATTTGGAAGAAGCTTGAAGTAACCTATGAAGGCACAAGCAAAGTTAAAGAGTCTAAAGTCAATCAGCATATGAGACTCTACGAGCTGTTTGAGATGAATGAGAATGAAGACATCTCAGAAATGAACGCAAGGTTCACAAACATTATAAACGAGCTCAAAAGGCTTGGAAAGAACTTCACTGAAGAGGAACAGGTGAAGAAAATCCTGAGAAGTCTGCCTAAGAGCTGGCAAGCAAAGAAAACAGTTGTAGAAGAAGCTCAAGACTTGACTACCTACAAATATGATGAGTTGATCGGATCCCTGCTGACCCATGAAATTTCTATGAAAAACTTTGAAGCTAAAGAGAAAGAAAATTCAGAAGACAAGAAACAAAAGTCACTTGTCATGAAAGCTGACTCGACTGAAGCTGAGTCAACTGATGATGAGGAAATGGCTATGTTCACTAGAAAGATGAAGAAGCTGTTCAGAAGAAATGACAGAAACGGCAAAAGGTCATTAAGAAGAAGTGACAGATACAAGAAGGACAGCTCCAAGTCTGTCACATGTTTTGAGTGCCATCAAACTGGGCACATCAAGTCAAGCTGTCCCAACCTTAAGAAGGAGAAAAAGGGAAGCAAAAAGGCTATGGTAGCAACATGGAGCGATAGTGATGAGTCAACCTCATCTGAAGCTGATGCAAATGAAACAGCCAACATATGCTTCATGGCTGACGATGCTGACCACTCCCAATCTGAGCATAATGACCTCTCTGATGAAACTGACCAGGAGGTACACACTAATGAGGTAACACCCTTACTTTTGTTTAGAAATGAGATGGTAAATGCCCTGAGTGATTTATATAAGCTAACTAAAAAATGCAATAACAAAATAAAATCACTCAGCAGGCGATGTGACGAGATTGAAGAGGTCAAGCTGAGTGACCTCCGATATCTCCTCCAGGACAACTCAGATTTACATGCCAACATGCAAATCATGCATAAGTTTGTCACGGAGGTCCAATCTGAGTTAAAGAAACTTAGAAAGGATGTCACAACCTTACAGAGTCAAGTGAAAGGCTCAAGTAGAAATAAACCCCATGCTGAGTACGCAAGTACTAGTCAGCATAAGTAATTCACTCAATGTGAGTGTTGTGGAAAAAGGGGGCACACAAAAGATGTGTGTTGGCATAACAAGCGGATTGTCTAATGTGACTTCTGCGGAAGAAAAGAGCATTCCACAAAAGTATGCTGGCATGCTCAACACAACAATGCTGACTATACTCAGTACAACCCTCAAAGGGTACCTTTTTGTGACTTCTGTGGTAAGCCTGGCCACACTATAAAAGTATGTCGTCACAAGTTGAAATATGACTTTGCACCTGTTTACACTAACAAGAAAGGACCCAAAAAGAATTGGGTACCTAAAAACGAATAGTTTAAAATGCAGGTCAGCTTGACATGCGTGGAGAAATCAAAACTTTGGTACATAGACAGCGCATGCTCAAGGCACATGACAGGTGATGAAACACAGTTCATCACACTAGAACTCAAACGAGGTGGAAGTGTAAGCTTTAGAGACAACAAGAAGGGTAAGATAGTCGGCTCAGGTACTATCGGTGGTAACCCAACCATTGAGTCAGTCTCCTTAGTTAAAGGTCTCAAATACAATCTACTAAGTGTAGCTCAGCTCTGCAAGAGCGGTAGAAAGGTTGTATTTGATGATACTAAGTGTCAAATACTCGAGGGGAACACAAATGAATTGGTTTTAACTGCCCCTCGTGTAGAAAATGCATACATGCTAAATTTAGAAAAATAGTTTTCCAAGAAGACTTGGGCATGTCAGCATGGACCTTCTCGCCAAATTAGCTAGAAAGCAATTAGTTGAGGGATTACCCAATTTAAAATTTGAAAAAGATCAATTGTGTAAAGCTTGTCAGCAAGGCAAACAAACTAAAAAGTCACTTCAGAGCAAAAATATTGTCTCAACCAAGAGACCATTGGAATTACTACACTTGGATCTTTTCGGACCTATCCAGCCACTCAGCTTGGGAGGTAAGAAATTTTCCTTGGTCATTGTAGATGATTTCTCTCGGTATACTTGGATCATCCTGCTGAGTAGCAAAGATGAAACATTTGAGATGTTTACCACATTGATTAAAAAGCTTGAAAATGACAAAGACCTAAGAGTAGCTCACATTAGGAGCGACAATGGTGGAGAATTTAAAAACCAACAATTTGACGAATTTTGTGAAACCTATGGTATTGACCACAATTTCTCTGCTCCTAGAACACCTCAACAAAATGGAGTTGTTGAAAGGAAAAATAGAACTATTGTCGAAATAGCTAGGACAATGTTGAGTGAAAATAGGCTTCCAAAGTACTTCTGGGGAGAAGCTGTTCACACATCATGTTACATACTGAATAGGGCTCTAGTTAGACCTATACTTAAGAAAAACCCATATGAGCTTTGGAAAGGACGAAAGCCCAACATTGGATACTTTCGTGCCTTTGGGTGTAAATGCTTTATACTCAATACAAAAGACAATCTTGGTAAATTTGATGCTAAAGCTGACGAAGCGATCTTTTTGGGGTACTCAATAAACAGTAAAGCATATAGAGTATTTAATAAAAGAACTCAGGTTGTAGAAGAGTCTGTACATGTTGAGTTCGATGAAACTGACCCTACAGGTAAGTCAGTTCAGCTCGAAGAAGATGAACCAAGCTCAGCTTCCGCTGATCAACCAGAAGCCTCTGTGTCATCTATACAAGGGCTGACCCAAGGTAAGCAAGAAACTGAAATATCATTTGCTGACCAATCTATTCCTGTAGAGATTGAAGAAACACCTCTTCCAAACAACTCAACATTGCCCAAGGAAATAAAGATTCCAAGAGGACACACAGAAAAGTCCATCCTTGATGTTGCTAACAACAAATTGATGACCAGAGATCAGCTTAGGAAATACCTCGGCAATGTTGCCTTCGTCTCAATGCATGAACCAAAGAACTTTGCTGATGCTGAGCAAGATGAGTATTGGATCAATGCCATGCAAGAAGAACTTGACCAATTCACCAGAAATGAGGTATGGGATCTAGTACCTAAACCTAGGAATCAAAAGCCCATAGGAACCAAGTGGGTCTTTAGAAATAAACTAGATGAGCATGGAAATGTAATTAGAAACAAAGCTCGACTTGTAGCCCAAGGCTATAGTCAGCAAGAGGGTATAGACTATGGAGAAACGTTTGCACCAGTTGCTAGGCTAGAAGCTATACGTATATTGTGTGCCTATACTAGTTTTATGAATTTTAAATTATACCAAATGGATGTAAAAAGTGCATTTCTTAATGGTTTCATAAACGAGGAGGTATATGTTAATCAACCTCCTGGGTTTGAAGATTCAAAGTTTCCAAACCACGTTTATAAACTCAAAAAGGCCATGTACGGCCTAAAGCAAGCTCCAAGAGCTTGGTATGAGAGGTTGACCAATTTCCTGCTGACCAGGAACTATATCAGGGGAAAAGCTGACACAACCTTGTTTATTAAGAAAAAGGGTAAACATACCCTACTTGCACAGATATATGTAGATGATATAATATTTGGTGCCACTGACGAATCTTTGTGCAAAGAATTTAGCCAACAGATGCAAACTGAGTTTGAAATGTCGATGATGGGTGAACTCAACTTCTTCCTTGGACTTCAAATTAAGCAAGGTAAGAATGGCATCTTTATAAGTCAGTCTAAGTACACCAAAGAAATGTTAAAGAAATTCAGCATGGTAGATTGCAAACCCATATCAACCCCCATGGGTACTGATACTTGTCGGTCCCTGGTAATTAGTTCCAAGGGGGGGTTAGGAACTAATTTAACTTTTTCGCGTTTTAATTAAGCTGACTGGAAGTTATTTTGAGAGTTTATTAACTCAGCTTATGGTCAGCTTGGTGAGATATGTTTGAAGACGGCTTTAGTCAGATGTTGACTAAAGTTGTTTTCTTGTGAGTTGAGAATTGACACTCTTGGAGGTCAGCTTCTAACTCAGCACCACTTACTTACTCAAGATCAGCTTAGGCAATTTATATGCTGAGTAAATAAAGTAAACAACACATGCAATTATAAGAGAGAGTTTAGAGATTACTCAGTATCACTTATCCTGGTTCGGCCTCTCTACCTACGTCCAGTCCCCAGAGTCCTCCGGGATTTTTGAATCCAATACTGAGCTCTTTAAAGGTAGAGCACAAACCGATTACAAGGCAGTTGAATATGCAAGAGTACCTTCCTCTATTCGTCTACTCAACTCCTACTATGTGCTACAACCCAGCACCTAGATTTCTCTACCACTGAAATGCTTACAGCCAAACACTCAGCTTAACACTCTCAATATTCCTATTGATCACAGACTTGTTCTTTTTGAACTAAAGAACACTTTAGATGATTACAAATCAATCTAGCATTTACACATAGAATAGAAAAGTTGGTGTAAGATCTTTTTGTATTTGAGTGCTTTCTAAACTTTCTCTCTTGTATTTTTCTTTCAATGTTTCGGTAATGATCCAAGTTCATCGATTGTCCTTTTATAGAAAGAAATCTTTAGATTTGATCGTTTTGAAATGTCTTAGCCGTTAACACCAAAATGGCTCTTTTGGGGAACAATTTCTGGTTAGTCTTCAGACTGCTCTGCCATTCTCTTTCACTGTTTCCTTCAGACGTCAGGTTTGTCTTCTTGCGTCTGGCTTGTCTTTTTATGCCATTTGTCTGTTTCCAATAATCCAACGTCCCATGACTCTTGGAATTAGTTTTTTTAGGTGTCTTCGAGGTTCCAATTATTGGTGCAGAAGATTGGCAGACTTTGTCCTTTAGTGAACGGATTCTTCATGCTGTCCTGACTGTCACTCAGCTTCGTTTGTTCTCTTCGAATGTTCAACGTTCATGCTGAGTTCCTTCTAGGTCAGCTCCGTTCTATTTAACATCTCCTGAAGAAGTCTTCAACTTTAGTCAGCTTCGTTTTGCTTCTTAGTTTTGCTCCACTCAGCTTCCATTCTGTCATGCTGAGTTCCGTTCTACTCAGCTTTGCTTGTACTGACTTTTGTCCTGTCTTTACTTTATATATTTTTGCACTCAATATTCAACAAACATATTAGTACAATTAAATCAAAGCATCTAAATTTAATTGCCTCTTAATCATGGATGATTTTTTCAAATCAAAATCTTGTGGAAAGGTGTTTCAACAATACTGTCCTATGCAAAGATGAGAAGAGTAAGTCAATTGATAGTAAACTCTATCGAGGTATGATAGGTTCCTTACTTTATCTCACAGCTAGTAGACCTGATATTCAGTACTCAGTATGTTATTGTGCTAGATATCAAGCTGACCCCAGGGAATCTCATCTAACTACTGTAAAAAGAATTTTTAGATACTTGCAGAGCTCAGTTGATGCAGGTCTATGGTATCCAACTTCAAATGACTTCACACTTATTGGATATACTGATGCTGACTATGGACGAGATAAGCTAGAACGAAAGAGTACTTCGGGAGGATGTTATTTCCTCGGAAGCTGTCTAGTATCTTGGTTCAGCAAGAAGCAATCATCCGTAGCCCTGTTTACAACCGAAGCTGAGTACGTGGCTGCTGGAAGCTGTGTTGCACAAGTACTATGGATAAAGCAACAGCTTGAGGATTATGGATTTAAAACAAAGACAATAGAGATCAGATGTGACAACAAGAGTGCCATTGATCTATCTAAGAATCCAGTCCAACACAGCAGGATGAAACATGTTAGCATAAGACATCACTTCATCAGAGATCACGTACTAAAAGATGAGATCAAGCTGACCTATGTGCCAACAAATGAATAGCTTGCAGATATCTTTGTTGAAACACCTTTCCACATAATTTTGATTTGACAAAATTGTTTAAGTATAATTGAAATACATATTCTTAACACACTAAGTTTAAATGCTTTGATTTATTCTACTAATGTGTTTGTTCAATGTTGAGTTAAAATTGTTTATAAGTCACAAGAATCAAAAGGCCCAAGCCCAATACGAAAGTCAAGGCCCAAGTCAAACAGCTCAGTACAACTCGGCCCGCGTGTGTCAAGACGTTTCCGTTTTGAACAAAACGCAACTCAGCAAAAGGAAGGATCTAGAAGACCTTCGGGAACAACTTCAAGATGAAGCTGCTGAGTAGTCTCGACAAAGCATACAAGACAGCAGCTGGCAAAGGAAAACTTCCAGACAAAGTATTTCCCCTTTGGAAAAAGTTCAGACGACACAGTATGCTGTCCAGTTGACTTTACCATAAAAGGAGAGACAGTCTGCTGAGCTGACCGAGGACAGAAGATACACAATTCTGATTGGCCGAGAGCTCTGAGCAAGTCAGGATGCCCAGACGTCTCTATAAATAGTGCCATCAGAAGCTTCACTAACACAGAACTTGATCAAGCCATTACGCTGACCAAATTTCTACCAGTTCTGCAAGCAAAGAAGCAAAGCAAAATCTTACACTACAATTCTTATATCTGTGTAAAAGTCTAGAGTGATTGTTTCAATCGTCTAAAGTGTCTTAGCAAATCTTTGTATAGGACAAAACACTTATCATTTCTAGAGATAGAAAGGAGAGGCTGAGTACTCGGTTTAGTACTCAGCGAGAGATTAGGATTGAGTAGAGGTATAGAGGAAGGTACTCTTGTCATACTCAGTTGCTGATATTGTAAAAGGTTTGAGGCTCTACCTTTAAAGAGCTCAGTAGAGGATTCGAAATCTCGGAACGTGTTCCGGGGACAAGACGTAGGCTTAGAAGAAGCCGAACCTGGATAAATCTGCTGAGTGAAGTATTTCTTACCTTTAACTCCTTATTTATATTGCTTGCTTAAAATAACCAAAAACTGACCAAGTAAAGAGGTCAAGTTGAGTTGTGCACGTTGAACGTCTGAGCTCAGGAATAGACTCTAAGTGCTATCTCCTGACTCAAGCTAAGAAACTGACCTAGTCACCAGTTGACTAAGCCAGTATCTTGCTGTTTACTTAGCGCCGCTGTTAAAACCTTTTTCCTTAGAAAAAGAAGTCTGCCCTAATTGCGAAAAAGTTTAAATAGTTCCTAACCCCCCCTTGGAACTATACTTGCAACCTTACAAGGGACCAACAAGTGGTATCAGAGCTTAAAAGCTCACTTTAAAAGGTCTAACAACCTTGAGCTGATCCCTACCATGGGCGAAAACAGCACTCGGTTTCTCCCTGGAAACCAAACAACTCAAATATTGCCTGAGGGGCTGTCCATTACTAGGCCTCCCCTATTCTTCGGGTCAAGCTATACCTTCTGGAAGAATAGGATGAAAAACTTCATTCAGGCTACAAACATGAGTGCCTGTCTATCTATAGTCCAAGGCCCATTTGTACCTGTCGAGGTTGTGGCTGGCCAAACAGTTGTAAAAGCTGAGGCCAAATGGACAGAAGATGATCTTAAGAAGCTTCAAAATCATGCTTCGGCTATCAATATGCTTCACTGTGAGCTCAATGCTACAGAATATAATAAAATCTCAGGTTGTGAGTCGGCACAAGAGATCTGGAGAAAGCTGGAAGTCACCTATGAGGGAACAAATAAAGTAAAAGAGTCCAAGGTGAATCAGCAGATGAGACTGTACGAGCTGTTCGAGATGAACAATGATGAGGGCATTTCAGACATGAATGCAAGGTTCACCAACATCATTAATGAGCTCAAGAGACTTGGAAAAATCTTCACTGAGGAAGAACAAGTCAAAAAGATACTCAGAAGTCTTCCTAAAGATTGGCAAGCAAAGAAGACAGCAGTTGAGGAAGCTCAGGATTTAACCACCTACAAATATGACGAACTCATCGGTTCATTGCTGACCCATGAGATATCCATGAAAAACTTTGAGGTGAAGGAAAAATCTGAAGACAAGAAGCAGAAATCCCTTGTCATGAAAGCTGACTCCACTGACGGGAGTTCAACTGACGATAAGGAGATGGCTATGTTCACAAGGAAGATGAAAAGGCTATTCAGGAAGAGTGACAAATACTCTAAAAAGCCTTACAGAAAGTTTGATAAGTATAAGGCTGACTCAAGTGACAGCAAATACAAAAAGGACAGCTCAAAGCCCATTACATGCTTTGAGTGCCATCAAACTGGCCATATTAAGTCAAACTGCCCCACACTGAGGAAAGACAAGAAGAGTGGGAAGAAGGCAATGGTGGCTACTTGGAGCAACAGTGATGAGTCTTCATCTACAGAAACTGAGGCCACCGAGTCAGCGAAGATATGCTTCATGGCTGATGAACTTGCTGAGCCATGCGTCTCTGAGCATGCTGACCTATCAGATGACGAGGAGAAATCAAATGAGGTAATTTCTCTTCCCCAGCTCAGAAACGATATGGTTAATGCCCTGATTGATCTCTATACACTTGTCAAGAAGTGTAAAAAGAAAGTTAGAGCACTCAGCAGGCGCTGTGACGAAGTGGAAGAGGTCAAACGGAGTGACCTCAGATACCTTCTTCAGGACAATACAACTATGCATGATAACATAAAGATCATACATGAGTCTGTCTCTAAAGTCCAGTCAGTTTCAAAGAAACTGAGTAAGGACGTCACAACTATCCAGAACCAACTAAAGGTTCCAAATAAAAGAAACAGTCCTCTGAGAACTCAGTACCAAGGTACTAAGCAGAGATGGAATCCCCAGCGAAAAGTCCAGTGTGACTTTTGTGGGAAGTTAGGACACACCACTAAGGTGTGCTGGCACGCTCAGCACCGGGGTGCTGACAAGTCAGTGAAACATCCTAAACAGAAGGTCAGCTGTGACTTTTGTGGAAAGAATGGTCATACTGTCCATGTATGTCGCCATAAAATAAAATATGATGCTTTACCTGTTGCACCTAACAAGCAAGGACCCAAAAAGAATTGGGTACCTAAAAGTAACTAGTTACAATGCAGGTAAGCCTGAGATGTGCCGAGAAGTCAAAGATGTGGTATATTGACAGCGCATGCTCAAGGCATATGAGTGATGAAACTCAGTTCATCACGTTTAAGCGTAAACGAGGAGGGAGTGTAAGTTTTGGAGACAACAAGAAGGGTAAGATAGTAGGGTCAGGAACCATCGGAGGTAATCCTACTATTGAATCTGTCTCCCTAGTCAGCGGACTCAAATGTAACTTACTCAGCGTAGCTCAGCTATGTGACAATGGGAGAAAAGTTATATTTGATGCTACTGGATGTAAAATATACGAGGGTAAAACAAATGAGTTAATATTAACTGCCCCTCGAATAGATAATGTCTTTATGCTAGATTTAGAGAAAAAGTTTTCAAAAACTGTGTGCTTAGTATCAAAGGAAGAAAATTTCTGGCTATGGCACAGGAGACTTGGTCATGTAAGCATGGACCTCCTGGCCAAACTAGCAAGAAAGCAATTGGTTGAGGGACTGCCTGGACTTAAATTTGAAAAAGATAAATTATGCCACGCTTGCCAAGCTGGAAAACAAACCAAACAATCTTTTCACAGCAAAAATATTGTCTCAACTAAACGTCCGTTAGAGTTGCTACACTTGGATCTCTTTGGTCCAGTCCAGCCGATGAGTCTGGGTGGAAGAAGATTTTCCTTGGTCATTGTAGATGACTTCTCTCGGTATACGTGGGTTATCTTGCTGACCAGCAAGGATGAGACCTTTGAGACATTTTCAAATTTGGTTAGAAAAATTGAAAATGAAAAAGACCTAAAATTAGCTCACATCCGTAGTGATAACGGTGAAGAATTCAAAAACCAAAAGTTTATTGAATTCTGTGAAGCCAGCGGCATTGACCACAATTTTTCTGCTCCTAGAACACCTCAGCAAAATGGGGTTGTAGAAAGGAAGAACAGAACTCTGGTTGAAATAGCCAGGACAATGCTGGATGAGCATAGGCTTCCAAAGTATTTTTGGGGAGAGGCTGTTAACACAACATGCTATATTCTTAATAGGGCTCTAGTTAGACCTATATTAAAGAAAACCCCCTATGAACTTTGGAAAGGACGAAAGCCCAATATTGGATACTTTCGTGCCTTTGGCTGTAGATGTTTTATTTTAAATACCAAAGATAGCTTAGCAAAGTTTGATTCAAAAGCTGATGAGGCTATCTTTTTGGGCTACTCAACAAACAGCAAAGCATACAGAGTTTTTAATAAGCGAACTCAAGTTTTAGAAAAGTCAGTACATGTAGAGTTCGACGAAATTGACCCTGCAGGTAGATACCAGCCGCTGATCGAAGATGATCCACACTCAATAACCACCGCTGACCAAGAACCAGCTACTGAGTCATTCACCAAAAGGCTGACCAAGAGTAAGAGTGAGCCTAAGATTACTTTTACTGACCCATCTACTTCTGCAGAGATTGTTGAAACAGAAACAGCACAAGACAGAAATCTACCCAAAGAAATAAGGATTCCAAGAGGGCACTCAGAAAGTGCAATCCTTGATTCTGCTGGGAATACCCTGATGACGAGGAATCAACTCAGGAAGTACCTCAGCAATGTTGCTTTCGTCTCAGTACAAGAACCGAAGAATTTCGCTGAAGCTGAGTATGATGAATTCTGGATGATCGCAATGCAAGAGGAACTCGATCAATTTAGAAGAAACGATGTATGGGAATTAGTGCCTCATCCAAAGAGTCAAAAGACCATCAGAACAAGATGGGTCTTCAGGAACAAGATGGATGAACAAGGAAACGTAGTTAGGAACAAAGCAAGGCTTGTAGCTCAGGGCTACAGTCAGCAAGAAGGTATTGACTACTGTGAGACCTTTGCCCCAGTGGCAAGGCTAGAGGCAATTAGAATTCTATGTGCATATGCATCTTACATGAACTTTAAATTATTCCAAATGGATGTCAAAAGTGCATTTCTTAATGGAGTTATAAACGAGGAGGTTTATGTAAATCAACCTCCTGGTTTTGAGGACCCTAAGTTCCCAAACCATGTTTACAAACTCAAAAAAGCTCTGTATGGCCTCAAGCAAGCACCACGTGCTTGGTATGAGAGGCTGACCAGTTTCCTGCTGACTAGAAATTACGTCAGGGGCAAAGCTGATACAACCTTATTCATTAAGAGAAATGGTAAAGATACCCTGCTGGCCCAAATTTATGTTGATGATATAATATTTGGTGCAACTAACGAATCAATGTGCAAGGAGTTTAGCAAACAAATGCAGACTGAGTTTGAAATGTCCATGATGGGAGAACTCAACTTCTTCCTCGGTCTTCAAATTAAACAAGGAAAGAATGGCATCTTCATCAGTCAAGCCAAATATGCCAAGGAAATATTAAAGAAATATGACTTGGAGAATTGCAAGCCAATATCCACTCCTATGGGCACTGACATTGTCCTCTGCGCTGACGAGAATGGTAAGTCAGTAGACAGCAAATTATATCAAGGTATGATAGGCTCTCTACTTTACTTAACAGCCAGTAGACCGGACATTCAGTTTTCAGTATGCTACTGTGCTAGATATCAATCTAACCCTAAGGAATCTCATTACATTGCTGTAAAAAGAATCCTTAGATATTTGCAAAGCTCGGTGAACGCAGGTCTATGGTATCCAAATACTCATGATTTTACACTCATCGGATACACTGACGCTGACTATGGACGGGATAAGCTAGAACGTAAAAGCACCTCTGGAGGATGTCACTTCTTAGGAAGATGTCTTGTATCCTGGTTCAGCAAAAAGCAGGCGTCAGTAGCCTTGTCTACCACTGAAGCTGAGTACATTGTTGCTGGTCATTGTGTTGCTCAAGTCCTATGGATTAAGCAACAGCTTGAAGACTATGGTATTCAAACGAAGACAATTGAAGTCAAGTGTGACAACAAAAGTGCAATTGATCTTTCAAAGAACCCAATTCAGCACAGCAGAATGAAGCATGTCAGCATCAGACATCACTTCATTAGAGACCATGTACTCAAAGGTGAGATCAAGCTGACCTTTGTCCCAACGGATGAACAGCTTGCGGATATCTTCACGAAGCCACTGGCCCGTGAGCAGTTCAGCATACTGAGAGAAGCAATTGGTATGTTTAATCCTCTTCAGTAACTTCCTGTGCTAAATGAATATGAATGCTGAGTGAATTACTATGCTGAATGATTGATTGTTTGCTGAGTAACTCATCGAAACTGACTGAACATCAAATACTGAGTAAACTTGCACACTGAGTAAATTAGTTTAAACTTAAACTTAAAAATCATCCCTTTATGCAATGCTGACCACTCAGAATATCAAACGCTTAGTATTCTACACGCTGAGTGTTAGATCCGTTAGAATGAATGCAATAGCACGCGTATAGCCCTAGGATGACGTATTCGCCGTATGTGTCATAAATGTCAGGATCTTTGTCGGTACACAATTGTAGACACCGAGTCGGAGGACATGTGACGAAAACCTGAAAACAAGACGGTTGAAGCGATTGATTCCGAAAGTTTTGAAAAACAAAAAATATATAAAGAATGATAAGTACATAATAAGGAAGAAAGAGTTATGGCGGGTCGTTGTTGCCAATGGGGTGGCTCGCGAATGCTTAGCGGCATGGTGCGAGCGCTTAGCGGCATCCGACGCGTGGTCGACGACAGTCGGACGCCCGCTTGATGGCGAGGGGTGCGCGCTCGACGTCCGTCGGATGCACGCATCCAACCACAACTGGCGCGCGCTCGACGTTCGAGCGATGCACGGGCTTGGTGGCGCGGAGCGCGCTCTCGTCGGCCACGGGGCGTGTGCGCCCGGCAGCGCAGAACGCCTGTTCGACGGCCGCGACGCGTGGGCGCCCGACGGCACGGAACGCACGCTCGACGGCCGCAGGGCGTGCGCGCCCGACGGTGAGAGACGCGCCCCGGCGGCCGTTGGGCGAGCACCCATCGACGTCGGGCGAACGTCCAACGGCGGTTGGGCGCGCGCGCCCAACCTTGCGTTGGGCGCTCGCCCAACGCTGTTGGACGATCGCCCAACAATTGTTGGGGGATCGCCCAACGTGAGGTTGGGCGGCCGCCCAACATGCCTTGGGCGGCCGCCCGATTCTTTTTGGGCGTCGCCCATTCCGCCGGGGATCCGTTTGCCTATAAAAGGCACGGATCCCCATGCATTTAAAAAAAAGAAAGGGAGGAGAGAGATTCTTTGGAGCTTTCTCACTCTAAACATTTTTAGAGAGAGAAAGTCAATTTTTTGGAGAAAATATTTTTTTCCCAAAAAAATCCAAATTTTCCCAAAGTTAAATTTTTACTAAAAAACACAAAAAACCGGAAAATCACGACTCGTGGAATCAATCGGCTTCGACTGTCAGAGACCGAACTTGAGGTATTATCCGAGGACTAGACTCGTTTTATTTTATTTAATTTATTTCTTTTCCTTTATTTATTTTTATGTTATAATTTTATTTATTTTGTTATTTATTTATTTATCACGTTTTATTTAATTTTTCGTATTTATTTAATTCCCGTCTTTTGTTAGATAAACGTTCGGTTTTGTTTTGAAGTAAAAAACCTCGTTTTGATATCCCAATACGAACCGTGATCCGATTAAAAGGTAGTTCGGGTATCGAAAACGTTGTAATTATAAGTTTTAACTAAAAAAATTTCCAAATAATGTTTTAAAATAAAAACGTCGTTTTAGGAACTTCCGTTATTGACTATGATCCATTTTTGGTAGTTCGGAAATCCAAAACGATTGAGTTAGACTTAATTTAAAGCTTTTGAATAAATCTGGAAACAATTGGAGTGATGCTGTAATTTTCCGTTTCTGTCACTAATTGCTGTTTACCGACGGATTTTCCGTCGGTAAATCTGCTGGAATGTAAAAAATGCTGTTTTGGTCCCTGTTTCTTAACTTTTAAGCTTTTGGTCCTTTGTATATATATGTATATTTATGTAATATATATTTTCAAACTATTTTTAGACATTTGGTATATATAATTATTTGGGATGTTTATATATCATTTTTTATTAAATATAAGTATATGTATATATATCTTTTCTTTTCTTTTTCCTTTACTTAAATGGTAATGAATTTCATTTTAAAAGAATATTTACTTGGGTGTTTTGGGAGTGATTAATTATTGGATAAATAGATATTATTTTGTCATTTAAAATTACATTAGTTATGTATATGTATAGTTTTGGGATATTTGGGTTATATTAGTTATTATTAAATAAAACTATTTTGGGAATAAATGTTATTTTCTTATCTAGGAGTTTTATTTACTATTTTCACATGTTTAAAAGTATAAATGTATTATATTTAGTATTTTGATATATGTATTATATAATCTCTTTTCATTAACTTTTATTTCATATCTTTTTTTGGATTAAAATATATATATATATATATATGCTTATATTATTTCCTTTGTTCTTTTGGGCCATTTAGGGGTCCATGTTTCAAATGGACTTTATTTGGGATTGAATTTTGGTTTAAATATATTATTGTAATTATGACTAGTAGAGAATCCATTAAGGAAAAGGGGAAAATAAATCACAAAAAGAGTTTTTAATTTAATCATTTAAACTAATGGTTTTTTAGAGGCTCCTAATGTAAATAAATAGTGTTTTCTTGACATTTCAAATCGTTTCCCAAAACATCACGCTTTAAAACCTTAGTCCGTTCCAACGACGGATTAAGCGAACCTTGTAATTAAAATCGTTTTCATTGTGAATAATAGAGTTTTTGAATCGTTTTCTTAAATGATTTATATAAAATAAATTGACTTGTATGTTTAACCACGTTTTCTTATCAAAGGCTTTTATCCCAACATTTTCAAACGCCCGAGTCGTTCCAACGGCGATTCGAGTGAACATCATTAAACGGGGTTTTGAAACGTACCTAAATCGTTCCAACGGCGATTAAGGTACGAACCATGTAAATAAACTCGTTTTGGGGAAGTGAATTAGTATAGAATTAGTATGTAACACGAAGCATAAATCACGTTACAAATAAATCAATTCTTCCTTCTCCCCCTCTCTTTCCTATGTATATTGAACTGATGTAAATGGGTGATTTTTTACTAAAGTGGCTTTTCAATAATATATGCTCAAAACGGTTTTCAAAACGAGAAAGAAAAGGTTTCAAATGAATTTTAAACTTAAAGAAATATACGATTAGTCCGTTATCGCCTAACATGCTGAGTAGGAGGCCGGTGGTTCATAACCGGGCGATGTCGAGGTGCCTAGTAGCCTTTCTCCAAAAAGGAGCTAGCCTTCTCGGCTCGTACCTAAGTTTCCCGAACCCACACCGGTCTCCCGCAAGGGATCGGTGTTCATTTTCCCATTCGTGGGTGGCGACTCTTCCATATCTCTGAGCTCCGGTCCTGCCGAGCAGCTTGATTCCACGATTGGTTACTTTCGGCGCCAATCACCGCTTATGTCGCCATGAGGTGTCCATCCCCCGGTCCGCCCGGGAGATTAGGCCGCGGCACCTCGTCTAACAAGTGGCGACTCTGCTGGGGAAGCGAGAAATTTGATTCCGGAAGGCGTGTATTAAGCTCTTAACGGGGACGGATCGTATTATTTCTTTTCGTATGCATTCATGTGCATTATTGCAAACCTTTTGGGTAATTTCCACGAAACCTCTAGCGAGAGTCTATTCGTCGCTCGAAAGAGGCTAGTGTAAGTTCCCCCTTACAGTAAGGCGCCAAAGGGTCCCCATCCATTCGTTAGGGGCGAATTTATGCGGTCTTGTGAGGTCCCGCGCTCAGCCGTGTCAGCATATAGTAGCCTTAGAAGTTGCCATAGGATTACCCGTTACTATTTTTGGCGTGATAAATGAATCAGTTCGTGTTTTCAAATCGCCATGATACGTGTCTAAATCCTAAAGTATGTAAAGAAAATGAAATGATGCGTTAATATATACTCTTGAGTCGACATACTAATTACCCTAAAAACATCGAAACGATTTAAACTAAAGACGACTTAGTCATCTCGTATGAATGAATATGTGCGGCCCGCCTTGTCCCTTTCTATGTCCCGACGAAGGCACATGTTCAGGAAATGCGTTACGACGTAAGCACGTATTAGTATGCGTCGGTTTGGTGTTAAGGATAGTTACATTTCGATACAAAAGACTATATTAACAGTAGCAGTTATTCACATTCTTTAAATAAATTGGGATAAAACGAGATCATAACGAAACGAAAACGAAGAACATTTCTATTTTGAACGACCCTGTCGTAACGTGAAAAGTTTCGCACAAGTAGCCCGTCCCTTCCGAATAAAAGACGAGCTCTTACGTTATGCCTTGTGTCGTTCTTAAGAGAAATGGATGTGTCCGCAAAGGTGACTAAGAAAATAAAAGAAAAAGAAAAATGAACTAAACGACCAAAATCATTCCAAATCTACGATATATGTCAATCCCGAGAGTAGTTAAAGAAAATAAACCAATGCCGTTGAATACGTGCCTCGAACGAGTGTATACCCCGTTTAAAATCTCGAAGCCGAATTAAGCCAAACCATATAATTGCGCCATATGGACGAGACTGCGGGTTTTGGCTAATGACTCGATCATTTCGACCGTTACTAAAACTGCAAGAAATATGGCCCGATATACGTGTTTGCTTAATTCGTGCCCAAATGAAAAAGAACGGTGAAATCCTTGCTTCGAATAAACATGTGATTCAACGAAACGTTGATTTTCTATAGCCACGCCAAGGTGATATATCAAGTAGATTGAAAAGAATAAAGAATTGTAATTAGCCGAAAGATTACCGTGCGCTCAAATAAGACTCGCCGTCTTTTCACGTAGCAAAAACGAGCAAACGGATTCTTAACGCTAAAAACAAACGTGTTACGCGATGAGTCCGTTCCCTAAATTCAAAAGTGATTCCATCACTAAATAAATGCATGGTTACGTCTCTCGATAGATCCAAAAGATCCCGTTGTAATCCAAAAATCGAGACACGAACCCGCACGAATAAAAGGGAATGAGTCATTGACAATAACGAACGATTGGACTAGAAGAATAACTCGTACCACGTCTAAAAACTAAGATGCGCTCAAAGGGAGTCAAAACCCGAACTAATGCGTCTCGTGAAAGGACAAAAGACGAGTTATTCCGAAAGGACAATCCAACTTGGTCGATTTCTTAGTCACTGAACGTTGATACGTCAAAACGAACTGTATTGTCTGATGACTGATCTACTTTTCCGCAATAATCGACGGCATCACGCGTCCCCTGGACCGCAATGTGAGCCCCAAACCAAAATCCTAGGAAAGAGACTTGGACCATCGAGTGTGTGGAGGAATAAGGGCGGAAGAGAGATGTTATGATACGTGTAATTAGACTAACGTTTGTTCTTCTTATCTTATATATCCGTAAATAAATAAACGCACACACCACGAATCATGCATATAAAATCATGCATACATACTAATGGATACCGTTCGCGCAGACGTCATCATTAAGCGATTGTGGTTTCGCGAGAGTAACCGACTTGTCAGGCAGGTTGATCAGCTACGAGTAGACAGTTCCGAATCAGTAGTTGTGGCTTCGGAATCATCTTCGTCCGAGTATACTCAGTCTTCAGCCAGTATGTCTGTGACCGATGAAAAAATGGCCGGATTGGAAAACTCTGTGAACAACATTAATGAGCAGTTAGCGGCGATAGCAGCCCAGTTAGCTAAGCTGGCCATGAGAGATGATAAAAATGGCAGTAAACACGCTGAGAATGAGGTGAACGACGGACCTCGCTTTGGGGATGAGGATGACTATCAAGATTATATCCGGAAGCAGCTTGAGAAAGAGAAAGCTAAGGAAGAGGAGTGGAAGCAACACATCACTCAGGAGGTGCAGGATCTACGTGGGGGAAGTTTCGGGAGTCAGGACTTTTATAACTTGAAGAATTGTTTATCGGCAACGGCTTTGCCTTTGAAATTCCGGCTCCCTGACATGAAAAGGTTCGATGGAACTGGGGATCCCACAGCCCACATGAATCAGTATGTCGCTGTAATGAAGCACACGATCCTGACTGAGGATCAAGTCCTGGGGCTGTTTAACACCTATCTTGAGGGGGCTGCCCTCACATGGTTTCATGCATTGCCTATGGTGACAAAGAGGGATTGGAAGGAATTAGCGAAGTCATTCATCGCTCAGTATAGCTTCAACACCATGCTTGAGGTCACTTTGAAGGAACTTGAGAGCACTAAGCAACAGGCTGGGGAATCTTTTTCCGATTTTGTGAAAAGATGGAGGGCTAAGACCGCGGTCATGAAACAGAAGCCGCTTGAGCAAGATCAGATTCGAATGGTGGTTGGCAACACATTGCCGTATATCAAGAATGAGTTGCGGTATATGCCGTTTACCGATTTCAATCAGATGTATAGTTGTGCCTTGACAGTCGAGGGGGATGGAGAACCAAAGAAAGCTTATACCAAGTGGACGAAGTCTGGATATAGTGCCGGAGGGCCAAGTGCGAGTACAGAGTCCGCTGCAGTGAAAGTGCTCGATCTTAATGCTATCGAAAAGAGGCAGTTCGCCAAATTTGATGAAACCTACGCAAAAGTTTTTGAACGATTGCAGAAAAAGGGACTGCTAAAAGTTCTGACTGATTATAACAAGACGCCGCCTCCTCCGTAGATACAAGCTAGGGGATATTGCGAGTTCCACAGCAATTATGGGCATACAATTGAGAATTGTGAGAGGCTGAAACACGAAATCCAAGATTTAATCGAGGAGAAAAAGATAGCTGATCCTTCGTCAGCGAACCCTTCCACTAGGCATAATCCATTGCCTAATCATAGGGTAAGCATGATCGGAATTGGTTTGACAGAATGCGTAGTGATGGAATCCTTCGAGGAGAACGTAGAGGAGTTGCTGGATTCCGACGAAAGGAACAATGTAGGAAATGGTCTATATGTGTCCTTCCTTGGTGAGGAACAAGAGGATGAACCGATGGGAGAGGGATTGGATGGTGGAGCACCATATGATGAAGATAGTGCCGAAGAGACTGGAGAAGGGTCGTCTCGAACTATTGTGCCTAATTTGGGTCTGGTTAGTGGAGGGGGAAATCCCGAGATGCACTTGCGTGAATATATGCGCGACATGTTTGTTGAATCCTTCGGGGTAGATGAGATTGCTCAGTGGTTTCACCATTCGCTGATAGGCGAGCCTTTGGGGTGGTTTTACTCATTACCCGACCCTTGCAAGCGTGATTGGGATCGATTATCAGATTTATTCCTAAAAAAGTACCAAAGGGCTGAGGACAGGGCCGCGGAGCGCTTCGCAATGCAGATTGGACCTATCAAGCGTCCGTTGCCGAGGGTTAGCAAATATAATGGCAACAAGGACCCTATGGAGCACCTTCACTTCTACTTATCGGCCATGGCGCCCTTAGGTTTTAAAGAAGAAGAGATCACTAGCCTGTTTTGTAATTCGTTGATGGGTGAACCATTAATGTGGTACATGTCGTTGCCGATGTATGTTAAGACCGATTGGGCGGCAATGACGAAAATATTTATCAAGGAGTACACAGTATGGATGCTGGCAGAGCAAACCCCGGATTCCCCATCTTACCAAACACCTGATGCGGTGTTAGCGATGCCTATGTATGGTGGATACCAGGATCCTGTTGAGCATGCGAGGTTATTCCGCAATCATATGTATGACGTCGGATTCCCGCAGTGTGAATTACATGAACATTTTTCGGAAACCTTAATAGGAGAAGCCTTGTTGTGGCATCAAGGCCTATCGGAGGAGGAAATGGGTCATTGGGTACCACTTAGGAGTGCCTTTGTGGCAAGATACGAGATGTATGTTCCATGGACGGGATCCCTGGAAGATTTGGATAGGATCAGGCAATTCCCCGAGGAACCATTTGTGGACTATGCTAGGAGGTGGAGGCACCATTATGAGCAGTGTAACAAAACAATGAGCAATAAGGTGCAGCTTATGTGCATACAACGAGGTGCTATTCCGTTGGCAGCAAGAAGGATGAGCAGAGTGTCCCTCCGAGATTACGACAATTTGATAGGCTGGGCGTTGTATGGATCATCAGATCCCTTTTATTTGAATCCAAACGTTCCTCACGTCATGGATTTAATGATTGTGGACATTTGGGAGAGTTCTTCGGACGAAGAAGATGCCAATCGGAGGATTCCTATTAACATTTGGGACGAATCGGACGATGAGCCGGAAATTGCCGTAATGACAAGATCAGGTCAGGTGGCCGAGGGAAAGACACCTATGGTTGAGACTGAGATAGGGGAAGGGTCAGCTCCTAAGCCCGATGACCAAGTTCTTGAGCAGTTGAAGAAGACACAAGCTAAGTCCACAGTGTGGGAAGTTTTATGCCATTCCAAGTACCACCGTGAAAACCTGATGAAAGAGCTGTAGAATTTGGTTATTTCTACCGATACCGAACCGGCAGCACTAGTAGGGGCAATCATGGCTCGAAAGAAAACTGAAATCACGTTTACCGACGAGGATCTCCCAGAAGAAGGGAAGGCTCACAATAAGCCTTTGTACATCCGAGCGGAAATCAACGGGAAGAAGACTAGCTGTGTGATGGTCGATGATGGATCGGCTATTAATGTTTGTCCGTTGAAACTCTTGTCGAAGTTGGGAGTTGAGAGGGGAGACTTGACAGCCGCTGAAACTGTGATTAGAGCATATGATGACAGCCGTAGGCATATTGAATGAGTCTTCAAGGCCAAGTTGAAAGTGGGGCCGCATGAAGAAGAAACTGAGTTCACAGTGCTGGATATCCCGGTAACCTTTGCCGTATTATTGGGACGCCCATGGTTCCATAAGTTGGGAGGTGTGCCCTCCACGCTCCATCAAATGATCAAATTCCCCTTCGAGGAAGAGATAGTGACAATCAGAGCTGAGAAGTTGAGCTCGGTGGCAGCATTGGGAATCGAGCCACAACTTTTCTCCGGGTTCCAAGTTTCCGGGATTTACGAGTCAAGCATGACCACCGATGTGGTGAAGATGATGAAGGGAGGTTTCATCCCAGGAATGGGCTTAGGAGCACACCATCAAGGGCTGCCAGAATTTCCGGACTTCAAGAGTCAGAAAACCCGGAGGGTTTTGGGATATGAACAGGGAGGTCCGTCCAATGCAAGTAGTGAAGAAAAAGTGGGCCTGAGGAAGTACTTCGTGAATAAGGGGTATGGAAAAGTTTATTCAGGAACCCCCGAGTCATAGACTAGCACAGAAGGGAAGATCCTGCCGGGGTTCGAAATCTTCAATGATGTTGCCAACTGGGGCAAAGGAAAGGCGAGCTGCTTTGTCGAGGAGATTATGGTGCTAGACTTGAATGCCGAGGAGCAAGTCATCACTATTGAAGCAACTGCAGGAGCGGTGAATGAGCCTAGTACCTCCAAAGCTCATAAGAAACCCGAGGCCCTCGATGATGAAAATTGTATTACGACTTTATTTGAATCAGACGATGTAATCGCCAATACTATCAATGAAATGAATTCCGATTTTGCTTACTTGCTTGATGTTGATCGTGATCATTCCATGCATTCTCATTCATATAACATGCCTACATTTGAAATCAATGCAATAGAAATGTCAACTTTCAATCTTGGCACGGATGAAAATCCTAAACTTATACAAATTGCTCAAGAATTAACTATTAAAGAGAGGAAAGAATTCGAGAGAATAATAAAAAAATACGAAATAGTGTTTGCTTGGACATACGAAGACATGCCTGGAATTGATCAATCAATCATAACTCACCGTATTCCAACCTAACACGAGGTGAGGCCCGTAAAGCAGAAGCTCCGACGCATGAGACCGGAATGGGCAGATAAGATCAGAGAGGAAGTGAAGAAGCAGTTAGAAGCATGGTTCATCGAGGTAATCGACTATCCCCCTTGGGTCGCAAATGTGGTGCCCATCGCAAAGAAGGATGACAAAGTAAGAATGTGCGTCGATTATAGAGATCTTAACAAGGCGTGCCCCAAAGATGAAATCGCGTTGCCTCATATTGACGTGTTGATCGACAGTGCAGCATCAAGTGTCTTACACACGAATGTGGACGGTTTCATGGGCTACATGCAAGTTCAGATGGCCGAAAAACACAAAGCAAAAACCTCGTTCACAACTGCGTGGGGAACATACTGCTACAGGGTAATGCCGTTTGGTTTGAAGAATGCCGGGGCAACTTACCAGCGAATGGCTACAGCACTGTTCCATGATATGATACACAAGGAGGTGGAAGTTTATGTGGATGACATGATGGTCAAATCAGAGACGAGAGAGGGGCACTTTGCTGCACTCGAGAAGTTTTTGGCCCGAATTGCAGAATTCAAACTAAGGTTAAACCCGAAGAAGTGCTTCTTCGGTGTTTCATCGGGGAAAATCTTAGGCTATATAATCGGAAACAAGGGAATTGAGGTAGATCCCGACAAAGTGAAGGCCATACGAGAAATGCCGGCACCAAAGAATGAGAAAGAAGTGAGAGGGTTTCTGGGGCAGGTTCAATATATCAGTCGATTCATAGCAAGACTCACCGCAATCTGCGAGCCCATCTTTAAGTTGCTACGGAAAGATCAACCCACGATTTGGAATGATAAGTGTCAGCAAGCCTTAGAGAAGGTCTGGGACTACTTGTCTAACCCACCAGTGCTGAAACCGCCTAAACTGGGAAAACCTCTTCTCCTCTACGTAGCGATTGAAGAGCGATCCATTGGGGCAATGCTGGCCCAAGAGGGAGACACCGGTGTTGAGCACGTGGTGTATTATCTGAGTAAGAAGTTCCTGGAGTACGAGCTCAGGTACAACATGATTGAAAAGACGTGCATGGCAGTAGTATGGCTAACAAAGAAACTACGGCACTATTTTCAATCATATAAAGTGATTATTATTTCTCGGATGGACCCCGTAAAGTATCTGTACCGAACTCCGTCTTTGACAGGGAAACTAGCCCGATGGTTACTACTTTTATCCGAGTTTGACATTGAATATGTAACGAAGAAGGTTATCAAAGGGAGGGCCGTGGCAGAGTTTCTGGCCAACCAACCTCTGAATATAGAAGAGGAAGAGATAAGCTATGATTTCCCCGATGAACACTTGAACGCAATAGAAGTTATACCATGGAAAATGTTCTTCGATGGAGCAGTTAATTCGAATGGAGCCGGAGTAGGAGTACTACTTATTTCACCAGAGGGAGAAAGAATCCCGATGGCCAAGAAGTTGTCATTCCCTCTTACCAATAATATGACCGAATATGAAGCGTGCATTTATGGCTTAGAGTCATTAGCAGCACTGGGAGCATCATATGTTGAAATTTGGGGTGACTCCAAGTTGATCATCGAACAGGCACAAGGAAACTGGGAAGTGAGGGAAGAAAGGCTACGTCCATATCTAGATCAGCTAGAAGGGTTGGCACAAAGATTCAAGGAATGTCGTTTCTATCATATTCCTCGAGCACATAACCAGGCAGCGGATGCTTTGGCCACTTTGGTGTCAGTTTGGGACAACCCCCGGAACCTTGCCTCGAAACCGTTGGTATTGAGGAGATCTCACAAACCATGCTACGAGGACGTAATGCTGTTAGGGGCAGATGAAAAACCGTGGTATTTCGATATCGTGAACTTCATGAAGCATGGAACATATCCGGCAGAGTCAGAACCGAGGGATCAAGCTGTGATTAGAAGGTTAGCTCGGCAGTTCGTCATCCACAACGACTTACTTTACAAAAGGCACATCGATGGGTTACAACTGAGGTGCTTGGATGCGGGAGAAGCCCGCGAGGCAATGGAATCAGTACATTCAGGAATTTGCGGGGCCCATATGGGAGGAGCAGTGTTAGCCAAGAAAATCATCAGACAAGGCTTCTATTGGCTCACCATGGAAAGAGATTGTAGCGAGTATGCGAAGAAATGCCACGATTGTCAAATCCACAGCGATTGTAGTCATCTTCCAGCCATGGAATTACATGTGTTAGCACCTATTTGGCCATTCGCGGCTTGGGGCATTGACATCATTGGTGAGGTAAGGCCTAATGCTTCAAACGGGCACAAGTTTATTGCAGTCGCCATCGATTATTTCACCAAGTGGGTAGAGGCAGAGTCGTTTAGCAAATTGGGATCCAAGCAGATGAGAAAGTTCATTGAGAAACACTTGGTCACCAGGTTCGGAGTGCCTCATCACATGATCACGGATAATGGGGTCCAGTTTCAGGGGGAAGTAAGAAGTCTCTTCCGAGAATATGGCATTGAACATCACAGATCTTCTCCGTACCGTCCACAAGCTAATGGGGCAGTAAAAGCAGCTAATAAGAATCTTAAGAGGATTCTCGTAAAAACGGTGGAATCACATCGGAATTGGCATGAGCAGCTCCCACTCGCATTATGGGCTTATCGCACGACAGTCAGAACCTCGACTGGGGCGACACCATTCTCCTTGGTATACGGAACAGAAGCAGTCCTGCCGATTGAGATCGAAAAGCGATCGTTGAGAATCGCAGTGGAAGCAGAAATCCCCGAGACGGAATGGGTGAAGAAGCGATATGAGCAGTGGGCTTTGGTTGACGAGAAAAGGATGGAAGCCCTTTACCATGTACAGTTATATCAAAGAAGGATGGCTCGAGCTTTCAATAAAAAGGTCAAGACCAGTCCTATCAAAGAAGGAGATTTGGTGCTGAAACAGATTCGTGTGGCGCACACCGACCCTAGGGGCAAGTTTAAACCTAACTGGGAAGGGCCATTCGTCGTGAAGAAGATACTAAGCAAAGGAGCGGTGAAGTTAACTACCATGGACGGCATGGAATTCTCCAAACCTACCAACCTGGATAGGCTTAAGAAATACTTTTCGTAAAAAAAAAAAAGAGAAAAAGAAAGAAAAATTCCCGATAGGTTGAAAACCCGCAAAGGGCGACCTATGCAACAATAAGGGAAATCCCAATGGGTGAAAACCCGAAAGGGCACTCATTTAAAAATTCCGGGATAGTAAAAGGAGAGGAGAAAAATCGTCGGGATCCGAAAACCGAAAGGCGGGTCCTGGTAACAATAGTTATAACTTGAGCAGTTACAAAAACAATGTATAAGAGGCTAAGTATTTCTGTTGTTTGTAAATAAATAAAGGCATGAATATATTTGACGAGAATGATTGGAATCATCACAATTTACTGAATGTATGGTAATATGAATCATGAGTTATACATTTCCTATCTTACTGTTCACAAAAAAGAAAAAAACCTACCTACTATCCACCCACTCCCTATACATCAGCTATACATCGGGGTAACTCTAATGAAAACTACAAAGCAATACATAATAAGCCTAATATGGAGGGAAGTCCCAGTAGGCCTCAAACCCCCTCAAATGCGATGCCCGCTCCGCAGATAAGGTCTCCTCGGTAACTCGGAGCCTCTCCTCAGCAACTCGTGCTCTCTCCTCGGCAGCGAGGCGTCTTGTGGTCTCAACATGCACCCTCTCCTCGGCAGCTAGGCGTCCAATCGTCTCATCACGTGCTCTCTCCTCAACGACAAGACGTCCAGCAGTCTCCCTCCGCATCACCTCCGACCAGTGGTCGTTCCGCTTTTGGTACACCTGGCCAACCCTGGCATCGGCCTCCCGCACCGACTCACTCCGTCTCCGCTCATGGGCGTGAAGATCGCTCTAAAAAAGGAAAAAAAAAGAAGAAAAACAGATGTGAAAAAAAAGAGAAAAAACGAAGCAGCATAGGCAAGAACAGAAATCATACATACATGCATGCATTCCACTACACTAAAATAAAGTAAGGATACCTACCAGGTGATCGGTGCAACGCAAGCTGAGGCGGTCTCGGAGGTAACCGGGCAGTCCCACATAATCTGTACAGGTCTCTCTCGTAGTCAGAGAAGCGTCTGAAGGATCAAATGGGACCCTCAAGGTAAAGATAGAAGGAGCCGCCTCGACCCCCGCATAAGCTGCCCCAGACTCATCGTAACAAACCGTGGCAAAATCTCTCCCGTAGTCTGATACGGGCACGCCTAGGGAAGACCTCTCTGGTCGGGCGGCACTGGAGGACTCGCCGACATAGTAGGGTGGCTCGTCTACGGATGTCTGAGCTCGAGTACCGTCAAAGAAGTCCGACAGGTGAGCGCTCCTCCAGGACCCCTCCTGCAAATAAAAACACAATAAATACCGCTAACCATCTCATGAATAAACGGTAAAAAGAGGAATCACTTACCGGGACCTCCTTCTGACCAAAGACTGCCGCGACAGCCTCCCTCGAGAATACGTCCGCCACGGGATCCACCTCCATCACCGCCGCTGGGGCATCCCTCGCGCTCAACAGAGTCGATAGGTAGGGATCACGGCCCCCGGCATGAACCCACACCTCTCTACCGACAAACCGACGGGTCAAGTCCTGACGGATGACCGACAGGGGCATGGTCCGCACCGCGAACATGGAAACGGGAATCTCGCCCGGTGTCCAGTGTGCGTCACTAACCCCGGTGATGCCTCGGTCCCCCAAATACCATGCCCGCACGCAGGGGCCGGTGAGCACGCACTGCTGCTCCTGGATCACAGATACATACATGTAATCGGGACCGAAGTCGAGGTCGTCCCACCTGAACTTAATCTAAAAAAAAAAACACAAAGAGAAAGTCAGAACGGTTCAAACAAGAATCTAGCACGACTAGACGACATCTACCTGTCCCAGGGTCCGCGAGTCAATCCAATCTAGGAGCCGCGCCACCGTCCGTCTCCTCTCGGCGCCTAGGTTAAAATCTCTCCATCGGGTCATGAGAGGGAGCCTCGGTACTCGTGGCCAAGGCCGAGACTGGCTGGGAATAATCCGCCTCTCAAACGCCAAACCTGCGGTAAAAACAAAGATTATAAGTGTGAAAAGCGCAAAGAAGATAAAATGGGCGAGTCAGGGGCGCGTCACGTACCAGCAGGGCAAAGGTGTAACCACCGAAGTCCTTGCGCTTCCGGCAAGTCAGATCCAAAAATTTATATAGAAAGGCTAGACCTGCCCCCGCCCAATCATAGGAAGACGCCGTATCCAAATCACTGAGTGCCTGAATAAGACCCGCGTGTACCTTTCCACCCTTGGTGCGGAAAATCGTCTCGCTTAGAGTATACACTAAGAAACTACGAACTGCCAAGTCAGTATCGTCTGTCTCGCAAAAATCCCAGCGACTCAAAAGGCTCGCAGTAGAAATAAACTTTGCCGGAGTAGATCTGGCGCCTGGACAAACTCCCGGCCCAATCAAAGCAGCAAGCCTAGCGAGGTCAACCCGCGGTCGCATCAGGTCAAAATGAAAGGGAACTGGAGTGCTGCTCCCCTGCAGCCCCGTCAACAAAGAGAAATCTCTGGGCGAGATGGTCATCTCCCCAAAGGAAAGATGGAAGGTGTGGGTCGAGTCAACCCACCGCTCGTATAAGGCACGTAGGCCAAAACGATCACACACCCTGTCGAGTCAATCTAGGAGCCGCACCACCGTCCGTCTCCTATTCATGTGCATTAGTTAAGTTTTCACTATTCACGTTTTTTACTACTCACATTCACTATTCACGTTTTTTTACTATTCACGTGCACTATTCACGTGCATTAGTTAAGTTTTACTATTCACATGCATTAGTTAAGTTCTCACTATTCACGTGCATTAGTTAAGTTGTCACTATTCACGTTTTTACTATTCACGTGTACTATTCATGTTTTTACTATTCACGTTATTTTTACTGTTAGCATGCAGGAATTCGCAGGGTTACTACTCACATGCATATAACGCGCGTTCGTACACAGAAACAAACAAGTGTTACTTGTAAGTGAAGAAATTCATGTTTTCTAGCTAAAGTCCTCTAAGGCAATCTAAAAGTTAGCATGCAAATCATGTTCGGATAGGAATACTAAAGCCTAGAATTTGAATCAAACAAAAGTGAGAAATCACTTACCTCGTTGCAGCGTGTCCGGCTCAGATGTGTCGTAGGGTCGTGGAAAGGGTCCACTCTATCTAGGTTCACGTAAACCTCATCCATGCCTCTCGTGCCATCGCATTCATCCAAATCCATCCCGAGGATAATCCAAATCAAAGTCTAGAGAGAGAAAGAAGAGAGAGAAGGTGTGGGGTTGAAATGAAACCCCACCACCTTATATAGGAAGAGGGAATGGCATTCCCGTAAATAGTGAAAAAAGTACGATGTGACATAAAGGTAAAAAGTAAATAATTAATTACCAGGCGCACAGATCTCTGATTTGCAGTCCGTTTCAGCCTGCATTTCTCCCAGACAGCAACCAATACTGTCAAGATATGAACTCCAGACAACAGCCAATTTTTACAGAACAATGACACCAGTCAAAATATAGACAACAGTCAACATAAAAATAATCATTAGTCTATATCATTCCAGATCAAAACACGTTCCCATTAAACCTCCGAGACACTAGCTCCAGACAATGGTGTTTTGAAAGAATTCAGAATCGTTAGAAAGAACTTTTCTACCCTTGAGCCATCTTACCTATGGTTCATGACCGAGGTAGCTTTTTCTTACCTGCGGTTCACGATCGAGGTAGCTTTTTAGCCATCATACCTACGGTTCACGACCGAGGTAGCTTTTTAGCCATCTTACCTACGGTTCACGACCGAGGTAGCTTTTTAGCCATCTTACCTACGGTTCACGGCCGAGGTAGCTTTTTAGCCATCTTACCTACGGTTCACGACCGAGGTAGCTCTTTAGCCATCTTACCTACGGTTCACGATCGAGGTAGCTTTTTAGCCATCTTACCTACGGTTCACGACCGAGGTAGCTTTTTAGCCATCTTACCTACGGTTCACGACCGAGGTAGCTTTTTAGCCATCTTACCTACGGTTCACGACCGAGGTAGCTTTTTAGCCATCTTACCTACGGTTCACGACCGAGGTAGCTTTTTAGCCATCTTACCTACGGTCCACGACCGAGGTTGCTTTTGAGCCATTCTTACCCATAGTCAACGTACGCTAGATTCCGAGAGAAAAAAATCCATCGACGGCCGATTCAGAGGCAAGGCTGGAAAGAATCGACGAACAACACCGGAGCGCGCAGCGCGAGGGTCAGATATTCTCCCTCCTACTCTTTACGTGTCTTTTACTTTTTATATGTTTTACATTGCTTGTGTGCGTTAGCAAAAAAACGTTTTCAAAACACACACATCACTGCCAAAATAGCAAAGTAGGGGCAACTGTAGACACCGAGTCGGAGGACCTGTGACGAAAACCTGAAAACAAGACGGTTGAAGCGATTGATTCCGGAAGTTTTGAAAAACAAAAAATATATAAAGAATGATAAGTACATAATAAGGAAGAAAGAGTTATGGCGGGTCGCTGTTGCCAATGGGGTGGCTCGCGAATGCTTAGCGGCATGGTGCGAGCGCTTAGCGGCATCCGACGCGCGGTCGACGACAGTCGGACGCCCGCTCGACGGCGCGGGGCGCGCGCTCGACGTCCGTCGGATGCACGCATCCAACCACAAGTGGCGCGCGCTCGACGTCCGAGCGATGCACGGGCCTGGTGGCGCGGAGCGCGCTCTCGTCGGCCACGGGGCGTGTGCGCCCGGCAGCGCGGAACGCGCGTTCGACGGCCGCGATGCATGGGCGCCCGACGGCACGGAACGCACGCTCGACGGCGGCAGGGCGTGCGCGCCCGACGGCGCGAGATGCGCCCCGGCGGCCGTTGGGCGAGCACCCACCGACGTCGGGCGAACGCCCAACGGCGGTTGGGCGCTCGCCCAACGCTATTGGGCGATCGCCCAACGCTATTGGGCGATCGCCCAACGCTATTGGGCGATCGCCCAACAATTGTTGGGCGATCGCCCAACAAATGTTGGGCGGCCGCCCAACTATTGTTGGGCGATCGCCCAACGTGAGGTTGGGCGGCCGCCCAACATGCCTTGGGCGGCCGCCCAACCCCCTTGGGCGACGCCCGATTCTTTTTGGGCGTCGCCCATTCCGTCGGGGATCCGTTTGCCTATAAAAAGGCACGGATCCCCATGCATTTAAAAAAAAGAAAGGGAGGAGAGAGATTCTTTGGAGCTTTCTCACTCTAAACATTTTTAGAGAGAGAAAGTCAATTTTTTGGAGAAAATATTGTTTTCCCAAAAAAATCCAAATTTTTCCAAAGTTAAATTTTTACTAAAAAACACAAAAAACCGGAAAATCACGACTCGTGGAATCAATCGGCTTCGATTGTCAGATACCGAACTTGAGGTATTATCCGAGGACTAGACTCGTTTTATTTTATTTAATTTATTTCTTTTCCTTTATTTATTTTTATGTTATAATTTTATTTATTTTGTCATTTATTTATTTATCACGTTTTATTTAATTTTTTATATTTATTTAATTCCCGTCTCTTGTTAGATAAACGTTCGGTTTTGTTTTGAAGTAAAAAAACCTCGTTTTGATATCCCAATACGAACCGTGATCCGATTAAAAGGTAGTTCGGGTATCGAAAACGTTGTAATTATAAGTTTTAACTAAAAAAATTTCCAAATAATGTTTTAAAATAAAAACGTCGTTTTAGGAACTTCCGTTATTGACTATGATCCATTTTTGGTAGTTCGGAAATCCAAAACGATTGAGTTAGACTTAATTTAAAGCTTTTGAATAAATCTGGAAACAATTGGAGTGCTACTGTAATTTTCCTTTTCTGTCACTAATTGCTGTTTACACGGATTTCCGTCGGTAAATCTGCTGGAATGTAAAAAATGCTGTTTTGGTCCCTGTTTCTTAACTTTTAAGCTTTTGGTCCTTTGTATATATATGTATATTTATGTAATATATATTTTCAAACTATTTTTAGACATTTGGTATATATAATTATTTGGGATGTTTATATATCATTTTTTATTAAATATAAGTATATGTATATATATCTTTTCTTTTCTTTTTCCTTTACTTAAATGGTAATGAATTTCATTTTAAAAGAATATTTACTTGGGTGTTTTGGGAGTGATTAATTATTGGATGAATAGATATTATTTTGTCATTTAAAATTACATTAGTTATGTATATGTATAGTTTTGGGATATTTGGGTTATATTAGTTATTATTAAATAAAACTATTTTGGGAATAAATGTTATTTTCTTATCTAGGAGTTTTATTTACTATTTTCGCATGTTTAAAGTATAAATGTATTATATTTAGTATTTTCATATATGTATTATATAATCTCTTTTCATTAACTTTTATTTCATATCTTTTTTTGGATTAAAATGTATATATATATGCTTATATTATTTCCTTTGTTCTTTTGGGCCATTTAGGGGTCCATGTTTCAAATGGGCTTTATTTGGGATTGAATTTTGGTTTAAATATATTATTGTAATTATGACTAGTAGAGAATCCATTAAGGAAAAGGGGAAAATAAATCACAAAAAGAGTTTTTAATTTAATCATTTAAACTAATGGTTTTTTAGAGGCTCCTAATGTAAATAAATAGTGTTTTCTTGACATTTCAAATCGTTTCCCAAAACATCACGCTTTAAAACCTTAGTCCGTTCCAACGACGGATTAAGCGAACCTTGTAATTAAAATCGTTTTCATTGTGAATAATAGAGTTTTTGAATCGTTTTCTTAAATGATTTATATAAAATAAATTGACTTGTATGTTTAACCACGTTTTCTTATCAAAGGCTTTTATCCCAACATTTTCAAACGCCCGAGTCGTTCCAACGGCGATTCGAGTGAACATCATTAAACGGGGTTTTGAAACGTACTTAAATCGTTCCAACGGCGATTAAGGTACGAACCATGTAAATAAACTCGTTTTGGGGAAGTGAATTAGTATAGAATTAGTATGTAACACGAAGCATAAATCACGTTACAAATAAATCAATTCTTCCTTCTCCCCCTCTCTTTCCTATGTATATTGAACTGATGTAAATGGGTGATTTTTTACTGAAGTGGCTTTTCAATAATATATGCTCAAAACGGTTTTCAAAACGACAAAGAAAAGGTTTCAAATGAATTTTAAACTTAAAGAAATATACGATTAGTCCGTTATCGCCTAACATGCTGAGTAGGAGGCCGGTGGTTCATAACCGGGCGATGTCGGGGTGCCTAGTAGCCTTTCTCCGGAAAGGAGCTAGCCTTCTCGGCTCGTACCTAAGTTTCCCGAACCCACACCGGTCTCCCGCAAGGGATCGGTGTTCATTTTCCCATTCGTGGGTGGCGACTCTTCCATATCTCCGAGCTCCGGTCCTGCCGAGCAGCTTGATTCCACGATTGGTTGCTTTCGGCGCCAATCACCGCTTATGTCGCCATGAGGTGTCCACCCCCCGGTCCGCCCAGGAGATTAGGCCGCGGCACCTCGTCTAACAACAATCCCAAGGTAAAACTGACACATGGATTCGATTAAATCCACACCGCTCATTCCATCTATAAATAATGGGTAATTCCCCATTTTTTATTCTTTACGCTTAATCAAATCCTAAGGCAAAGAAACTCTTTCTCTCTCAAGATCCTTCTAAACCTTCCCCATCCTTGAAAATGACTAAGGTATCCTACAACGTCTCCGGTGCCGGCCACCAAAAGACTAGCTCCGATGAACCTACTGGAAATTCTCCTACGCCGAGCAAAGGAAAAGCTGGCCAAACCTCTGGTCAGGGAAAACCCGTAAAGGTCAGGACCTACTCCAAGGTCTTTGACAATGTCCGCGAATGGAAAGTTGAGCCCTCAAGATGGGTCTCTGAAAACTTCGTGCAAAATGAACAACCGTTCTACGAGTGGATTTCACAGAATGGATGGACTGGGCTGTTTTCGGTTAGGGATGAAACCTATCCTGACCTGGTGAGGGAGTTTTACCACAACCTCAAAGTTGCAAATGACAACACTGACTACCTGTGCACTGAGGTGAAAAACAAAACCATCTTCATCAACCCTCTCTACATAGGAAATCTTCTCAAGCTAAAAACTGAAGGAGCAAGGCTGATAAGATCGGGAGATCAGGATAAAACTGACTATAAACACAACTTCTGCAAACCTGAGGGTCACTCATGAGAAGTCTCAGCTTCATCAATGGGTCAGCACCAGAAGATGGCTCATTATTTGCTGACCTACTTCATCTACCCGAAGATCAACTGCACTACATCAGCAATAAATTTCGAGCAGTGCTTTATATGGCACATGCTGACGTACACTCCCATCAACATGCCGGTCTTTCTCGTTGCTGGTTTCCTTCGAAGCACTGGCACGATACGGCTTGGATCACTCATCACTAGAATCCTCATTGACCATAAGGTTGATCTTGAAGGCGAGGAGAAGAATCGAGGAACTGAGATCATAGCAGCCTCGCTGAGAGCTCTAAAATTTGGACAGCCTTTGAAGAAAGGAAAAGTTACTGCTGCTGCTGGCCAAGCTGAAGAAACTGCTGAGCCAAAGAAAGGGCGAAGGACTAAGGTCCCAGCTTCCCGCAAGAGGAAAACTGCTGAGACTCCTTCCAAAAATGTTGAGTCTCCAGCAAAGAGGCAGAAGTCAGCTGGTAAGTCAGCTGAGAAAAGAAGCAGGCAAGGTGAGCCTGGAACTGAGGAAGCTGCTGAGCAACATCAGAAGAAGCAGAAACCTTCTACACTGACTCCACTTAACGCCATACCTACAGACTTAGTTGTACCGGGTGACTCTCACTTCACCCAGTGTAAAGGTACTGAAGCTGAGCATGATGAACATGAGGTACAACTGGATGATCACTTCATCTCTCCAGTTAAGGAAGAACTTGATGGTGACAGTACCAAAGAAGAAGAAGAAGAAGCCAGCGGTCAGGATGACGCTGAGGACTCTGAGGAAACAGCCAGTGAGATTGAGGTTGAGCATGCCGATACTGAGTTGGCTGCTGGAGTTGAGCAAGTACTCGACCAACACACTGTTGATCCAGCTGAAGAGTAAGCTGACCAGCCTCATACTGAGCAACAAGAATCTTCCCCTTCTCACTCAGGAGAACCTGATCATACTATCACTCCATCTCATAGAAGGCGAAAGTTGGTCAAGGCCAGTGAGAATCTAGTCAGTGAACCTCCTGTGCAACTACCAACTCTTCCTGACTTTGTCATCTAAAAAACAACTAAGGACCCTTCTACCGTCAAACTCAAGTTTTTCAAACGCCAATCCACTTCCACTACATCAGCGGCATTAGAAAAACCAGCCTCTGTTTCTTCTCAATAGGAACATGCCGACCCCAATGCTTCTGCAACATCAACCAGTCAGGTTGAGCCGTCTACTGTTCATGCTAATTCCTCAAGCATGGTGCTGACTCCACACACCTCTGCCATCAGCACAGACAGTATTCGCATTACAACTTCTCCAACTCAACTCTCTACCGATCAATCAACTATTCCTTCAACTCAAGTGCAGATTGAGAATACTGTTCCAGTCACTGACCAGGTTACTCCTTTCACTCCTCTTCCTTCCGGTCATACTGATGTCCCTGAAGGTTCACAAAGCCATCTGAATGCCACTGAGTCCGGCAAAAAGATCATTGACTCAGTGCAAGCATTAATCAGAGACCTTCAACATTCCACTTCTCCTGCTGCTGGATCTTCAATTATTGAGACCACCCAGCTCTCCCAAGTCACTCAGCTTCTCACCGAAGTTAAGGGACTCAAGGATCTGCTGAATGTCGTCATATCCTTCCAAGCACAGCAAGCTAAGCAGGATTCAATTGCCAAGCTGGCTGAGATCCAGCTGACAACCGTGCAACACCTGAACTCTCTCCACCAACAAGTCTAGAAATTGTCAGCTGTGAACACTGACTATGCTACTTCATCTGAAATCAAAATGCTCTTTGCTCAGCTTCATACTGAGCAACTTAAGACCAACGAGCAAATGGTGTCGTACAGTCAGTGCTCAGTAGAGCAAATTGGTGAGGCTATAAGGTTGCTTAATCTGAATAAGCAAGAGATGGATACTGATGCAATGAAGCAGAATGAGATGATGACTCTCGCACAACAAACTTTCAACCACATTCGTCATAACAACATTCAACGTCAGTATTACGACACAGCTCTCTTAAAAACCTTCCACCAAATCTTTGCTGGCCTTACTGAAGCTCTTATCTGGCAAGGCAAAGCTCAAGCGTTCAGTGTAAATATGCTCAGTGCTGCTGATCTCAAAGTACCCGACGAGGTATCAGCTGATGGAGTTGCCATTTTTGATGGCGTAAATGAAAGCGCTGAGAAGCTTAAGGAGCTATCCCAAGAACTGACTCGAGTTGTATTAACAGATGCTTTCAGACTCCCTGAAGTTGACTAAACGGGGGAGAAAGAACATGCAGCTAGAGCTCAGCATGAGCGAAGTCAGTCGCAACACAAGAAAAAGAAATAGATAGGCTAGATCAGTATAGGCTAAGTCAGTTGTAATCTATTTGCCTTATCTATATATATTTTGCTGTGTAATCACTGACTTCTATCTATATATCATATTTGCATCTCTTATTCAAATCCTGAGTTATGATATATGTTATTAAGTACTGAGTCATTATGTATCTTCAATTAAATCAGCTATGTTTAATACTTGTAACATTTATTGACTAAATGATATGCTGATAACATGTTTGACATTGACCTATGTGTTTATAAAACATTCTGATAAGAACTCATTGAACAACAAATTACTCAGCTCGCTCTATATGACTAAACCTTCCGCTTAATACTGAGTAAATAGAATATGTTGATATAGCTGACCTATATCTGAAAACTGACCTTAGACTTACTCATTTAAACCTTTAAATGTTTTGAGTAAAACTAAGTCAGTAGCTCAACCCTTACGGGGGAGTTTGCTCAATTATACTAGGTCAACTATTATGGGGGAGCTCATACTGAGTTCCTCGCTGATTAGTTTTGCCAACATCAAAATGGGGGAGTTTGTTGAAACACCTTCCACATAATTTTGATTTGACAAAATTGTTTGAGTATAATTGAAATACATATTCTTAACACACTAAGTTTAAATGCTTTGATTTATTCTACTAATGTGTTTGTTCAATGTTGAGTTAAAATTGTTTATAAGTCACAAGAATCAAAAGGCCCAAGCCCAATACGGAAGTCAAGGCCCAAGTCAAACAGCTCAGTACAACTCGGCCCGCGTGTGTCAAGACATTGCCGTTTTGAACAAAACGCAACTCAGCAAAAGGAAGGATCTAGAAGACCTTCGGGGACAACTTCAAGATGAAGCTGCTGAGTAGTCTCGACAAAGCGTACAAGACAGCAGCTGGCAAAGGAAAACTTCCAGACAAAGTATTTCCCCTTTGGGTAAAGTTCAGATGACACAGTATGCTGTCCAGTTGACTTTACCATAAAAGGAGAGACAGTCTGCTGAGCTGACCGAGGACAGAAGATACACAATTCTGATTGGCCGAGAGCTCTGAGCAAGTCAGGATGACAACGACATATAGCCGTTTCCCTCCAACGGTTATTTCGAAATTCGAAATGACCGATGCCCAGACGTCTCTATAAATAGTGCCATCAGAAGCTTCACTAACACAGAACTTGATCAAGCCATTACGCTGACCAAATTTCTACAAGTTCTGCAAGCAAAGAAGCAAAGCAAAATCTTACACTACAATTCTTATATCTGTGTAAAAGTCTAGAGTGATTGTTTCAATCATCTAAAGTGTCTTAGTAAATCTTTGTATAGGACAAAACACTTATCATTTCTAGAGATAGAAAGGAGAGGCTGAGTACTCGGTTTTAGTACTCAGCGAGAGATTAGGATTGAGTAGAGGTATAGAGGAAGGTACTCTTGTCATACTCAGTTGCTGATATTGTAAAAGGTTTGAGGCTCTACCTTTAAAGAGCTCAGTAGAGGATTCGAAATCTCGGAACGTGTTCCGGGGACAGGATGTAGGCTTAGAAGAAGCCGAACCTGGATAAATCTGCTGAGTGAAGTATTTCTTACCTTTAACTCCTTATTTATATTGCTTGCTTAAAATAACCAAAAACTGACCAAGTAAAGAGGTCAAGTTGAGTTGTGCGCGTTGAACGTCTGAGCTCAGGAATAGACTCTAAGTGCTATCTCCTGACTCAAGCTAAGAAACTGACCTAGTCACCAGTTGACTAAGCCAGTATCTTGCTGTTTACTCAGCGCCGCTGTTAAAACCTTTTTCCTTAGAAAAAGAAGTCTGCCCTAATTGTGAAAAAGTTTAAATAGTTCCTAACCCCCCCTTGGAACTATACTTGCAACCTTACAAGGGACCAACAATCTTCACTAAACCCTTGGCACGAGAACAATTCAACATACTAAGGGAAGCCATCAGTATGTCAAATCCACTCTAGATAAATCTATATGAAAAATTAAATGTTGAATGATTGCCATGTTGAGTGGAAACTTGAATGATTGTGCAAATGCCATGCTGAGTAAATTAACAATAAGCAACTACTACTTACTAAGCTTGAAATGTAGAAAAATCACCCTATGCTGAGTTGACATACATATTGAGTGATTATACTGAGTAAGTACATATACTGAGTTACCTAGAGATAGGAAAATCATATTCACAAAGACTAGGTACTCAATATCACGAATGATTCGAATTCTAGCAAAACCGAGTAGAAACTCACTTGCATCAAATAAAAGCCTACACGTGTAACAACTAGCACCTTGGAAAGACACACATTAATGGCTAAACCCATGCGCCGAAGGTGTCATAAATGACAGAATCTCTGTCTGTTGAACGTCCCTAGGTAAAACGGCTAGTTAAATGAATAGGGCCGCCATAAATCTCTTTAAATAGTGGAAGATTTCCCACTTAGTCCTCTTTACTCTTAAAACCCTTGATATTCGAATTCTTCTCTCTCAAAATTTCAAAATCCCTAAAATCTCTGAGAATGTCGAACTCTCAAAATATCTCCGGTGGTGATTCCGGCAAGCGTCACACCGATGAAAACCCAAAATCTCCGGCTCCTAACAAAACCCAAGCTGACCCAGCGAGCTCCTCTAAGAAGAACAAGCCTGCGAAAGACAAGCAACCAATGGTCAGGCCCATGATCAAGGTTCACAAAAACGTAAACAACCTTAAGGTTCTCAAGTGCAGATGGTTCTCTCCAAGCTTCATCACCACTGAGAAACCATTCTGTGAATGGATTGAAAAGAACTAGTGGGCAGGTTTCTTTTCTCTATTTGGAAAAAACTACCCCAGGTTAGTACGGGAATTTTACTCGAATTTGTATGTTGATGAAGATGATGCTGACTACCTGGAGACTCGTGTCAAAGGCCACAAGATAATCATAACCCCATCTTATCTAGCAACTTTACTCACCCTACCAGAAGAAGGAATTGAGTTTAGGACAACAAAGGAAAAAGTATCAAAGGAAAAGCTGGACCAGATAAAGGGATTCTGCAAACCCAAAAATCACAAGGGAGAAATACCCAGCACGTGTATGGGGCAAAACCAGAAGATGGCACACTACATATTGACCAACTTCATCTTCCCCAAACTCAACTCAGCCTCATCTGCCTCCAACTTTGAGCAGTGCTTCATATGGCACATGCTGACCTACACCCCTCTCAACCTTTCGGTATTTCTGGTTGGTGCGCTCCAGCGAGCAGGTAAGAAACTTCGGTTAGGTTCTTTAATCACTAAGATCCTCGAGGATAAACAGATCGAGACCGTAAATGAAACTGATACCTTGGGAAGTGAGATCACAGCAGCTCTGCTGGTTGGATTATTATACAATCAACCATTGAAAGGATATGAAGAATTTGAAGATATTGAAGAAAATGATGAAGCTGAACAGGAAGTTGTGCCTGAGGATGAGCCTGAAAAAGAAGTGGAGGCTCCTGCTGAGTTCCCTAAGGACAAGAAGAAAAGAAAAGTGCTGGAAACATGTGCAAAAGATATTGACGCAGTGCCCAGGAAGTAGCGGGCTATGAACATAGCTAAGAATGTTGATGCTGACCAACCTCAAAGTACACCTAGGTCAGCAGAGAAAAGGAAAGGGCAAGCTGAGCCCGAAGAAGAAAATGAGGAATCTCCAGAACTGCCTCTAAGGAAGAAGAGTCGAAGTTCTGGTTTAAAAATTGTTGAAGCTGATCCCCTTGATAAGGTCGTCACCCCTCAGTCTCACTTCGCCAAAAGCCGTGGGATTGACCTTGAAAAATCACCCCGTATGCAAGAAGAGCAAACACAGAGAAAGGATACAACTCAGGTTGAGTCTGAGGAAGTAGAAGAGGTTGATCAAACTAATGCAGAAGCAGAACAAGGACAGGATGTTACTCAGCTTAACATTGAGGAAGAAGATCATGCTGAGCTTCATGATGCTGAGCAAGTTGAGAACACTAATGCTGACCATGGGGAGCACTCATCTTCAGATTCAAGTGAAGGTATTCAAGATGACCCTTCATCCCCAAAAGCTCCGAGATGACGGAGACTCAAAAAGAAGGCACAAAAGCAAATTGATCTTCTGGATGATTCCCATCCTCAAGATATTAATGCTGAACTCTCCAAAATTCAGTTCAAATATTTCTCCCATGATGGTGAGCTTGAGTCTCCTCCAACGGATCTTGTGCAAAACCAAGCCTCTGTTACTCATATTGAGGAACAAGCCAAAACTCCGGAGAATCCAAAAACTGCCGAGCACGAGCTCGAAGTCGCAGCTACTCAACAAGGCGAGCAAGCTCTTAAACATCCAACTCCACCTCCTCAGGTCCATACTTCTGTAAGTCCATCTCTCCAAACTCAGTTTCCACAGAGTCATGAGAACTCAGCTTCTGGTACTGAGATCCCTAAAGGACCCACTCCTGACCACTCAACTCAAGCTGACAAGCAGCCAACTCCACCACCATCTAGCCCAACTCACATCCCTACCTCTGAGCCAAATCAAGCTGGTCAGTTTGCCTATCTAAGTGCAACTCAGTCTGGTCATCGCATCGTGGAAACTGCACAATCTCTTCTCCAGGAGTTCACGACTTCTGATGCTGCTGGGTCTGCTAATCCTGAGTCACCCAATGTCTCTGCCATTACTCAACTTCTGAATGAAATCAAAGGGCTCAAGGACCTCATGAGTGTTATGACGTCAGTTCAAACACAGCAACCCAAGCAAGACCAAATTGCCAAAATGACTGAGCTGCTGCTTCTGATGATAAACCATATGAACTCCCTTGAAGGCAAGATCAATAATCTCTCTGCTCCAAATCCAGGCTATGCAACTTCTGCTGAGTTAGATCAACATTTCGCCAAACTGAGATCAGAACTGCCCAACCTTGGTGCATCGGTTAATACTGAGTATGCCACATCTGTTGAACTCCAAAAATGCTTTACCAAGCTCAATGCTGAGCTGACTTATACACGTGAGTTAGTCTCCTCCTCCTCTCAGTGTACAATTGACCAACTGAGTGAAGCAGTCAGTCTACTGAACGTCAACAAAGCACAGATGGATGTTGACCCAGTCTCCAATGGTCAACTCTTGAGTTTCTCCCAAGCAATTATGAAGGCAATGCGCATCAACAATGCTCAGCGCATGTTTTATGACTCTGCCATGCTGAAGATGTACCACCAATCTTTTGCTCAGCTCACCAGCTCGCTCACCTGGCTTAGCAAATCACATGAATGCCTACTCAGCATGATTAGCAGCTCTCTCCGGGTTCCTCGCCATGTCCAAGATGACAGTGTACCTGTAATTGATGGCTTGCGTGAAAGCACAAAGAGGATCCAGCGTTACACAAATGTCCTCTCCACTGCTGCTAGCAACGATACCTTCCTTTATAAACCCGATGATGGCAAAACGGGGGAGAAAAGCCAAGAAGGAACTCATCTTCTAGGTGGTGCATCCGAGAGTAAAGATAAAGGCAAAGGAGTATATAAAGCTGACCATCAAGCACAAGTCAACTTGAAGAAGAAGAAGTAGACTATAGACTAGTCTAGAACTTAGCTCATACCTCATTCTATGCTTAATATTTATAGTTTTTGCTGAGCAAATTTATGATAAGCATTACTTTATCCACCTTATCTTCATATCATGCTTAGTAGTATATATTATATATATTGAACTATCCAAATTTGAACAAACAAACCATAACGAAACTGAAGTAATAAAATGTTTCATAAATTGACCATTTCTGAAAGCTGACCTGAACTCTAATAAACTTGACCTTAAAAGGTCTAGAAGTAATTTTAGTCAGTACAAGTCTTTTTAATTTATCTCAATTAAATCGTGGAAGGTTTAGAGTTAAATTAATAGATGCAACCCTTACGGGGGAGCAACTTCAGAAATATGAAAAATGATTCAATCATGGGGAATTTCAAAACTGAGTTCCATAATTATGTATTTTGCCAACATCAAAATAGGGGAGTTTGTTGAAACACCTTTCCATAAGATTTTGATTTGACAAAATCATCCATGATTAAGGGATAACTAAATTTAAGTGCTTTGATTTTATTATACTAATCTGTTTGTTCAATATTGAGTAAAAATTTATATATATATATAAAGATAAGGACAGGACAATGTCAGCATGAGATGAACAGAATAAGCTAAGTGAAATGAAGGTCAGCATGGAAGCCTAAAATATCAAGCTGAGTGAAATTAACCTTAGCACCAAAAGACCAAGTCATAATAACCCAACACAAAGAGAATAAAGCTCAGCATAAGAAGTCGCGTTAACGTTCGTCTAACAAAGCTGAGTGTATCTTCAGGACAGCATGAAAGAGTCGTTTGCTAAAGGACAATGATTAACGCCCCTCTGTACCAATAATTGAAATCTTGGAAATATACAGAAGACAGATTCCGAGATGTATGGGTCAATGGATTATTGGTAAAAGACAACTGGCACAAAAAGATAAGTCTGACGCAAGAAGACAAAGCCTGACGCCTGAAGAAAACAGAGGAAGGGAATGGCCTGAACAGTCTGAAGCTGACCAGAAGATGTTCCCTAAAAGAGCCATTTTGGTGTTAACGGCTAAAATAATTCAAATGATCCATCTGCATATTTCCATCTATAAAAGGACAATCAAGAACCTTGGATCATTGCCGATCAACAAAAAGAAAAATACAAAAGAGAAAGAAACAATTTCAAAGCACTCAAATACAAGAAAGATCTTACACCAAACTTTCTATTCTGTAAATGCTAGAGTGATTCTTTGTAATCTTCTAAAGTGTTCTTTACTGAAAAGAGAACAAGTGTTATCAATTGTAATATTGAGAGTATCGTGCTGAGTGCTTGTTGTAAGCATTCAGTGGTAGAGAAATCTAGGTGCTGGGTTGTAGCACTTAGTAGGAGTTGAGTAGACGAATAGAGGAAGGTACTCTTGCATATTCAACTGCCTTGTAATCGGTTTGTGCTCTACCGTTAAAGAGCACAGTATTAGATTCAAAAAGCCCGGAGGACTCTGGGGACTGGACGTAGGCAGAGAGGCCGAACCAGGATAAGTGATACTGAGTAATCTCTAAACTCTCTCTTAATATATATATAAATTGCATGTGTTGTTTGTTTTATTTACTCAGCATATAAATTGCCTAAGCTGACCTTGAGTAAATAAGTGGTGCTGAGTTAGAAGCTGACCTCCAAGAGTGTCAATTCCTAACTTACAAGAAAACAACCTTAGTCAACATCTGACTAAAGATGTCTTGAAACATATCTCACCAAGCTGACCAAAAGCTGAGTTCACCAACTCATAAAAATTTATAAGTCAGCTTATCAAATTAAGCATCAAAAGTTACATTAGTTCCTAACCCCCCCCCTTTGGAACTAATCACACGGGACCAACACAAACTATGGCACATAAGACTTGGTCATAGGGCTGGGCACAGTTCGGTCCAAGTCGGGGATTCATGAATCTCCAGTATTGGATTGAAATTCGGAGATTAATAAAAAGAAATCTCCAGGATTGGATTGAAAGAATAAATCTCCATAATTGAATTGCCCCAAAATTTTAGTCTAGTCCAGTTCGGGGATTCGGAGATTCGGTTCCGGTTCAATCCAATATAATTTTTTGGTGATTCAGATAAATATCTAATAGTTTAAGTCCTAAAAAATAAATCAAAAATTTAATTTACAAGATAATAAAATATAAAATTTTATTATCTTACATAACTTGAAATAAATGATATTTTTTTAGGAAGTAAACAACATTCATTAAAAGTTACAGTAGACAACAAGGCTAAAAAAACCTACAAAATCAAAGTTACAAAATAACAAATTCATAAAAATAAACAACCTTTAATTAAAAAAAGACAACACTTCATTAGCAAGATCTCTCTAATCATCATCCCAATTTGTAATTGAATCTTCTTAACACAACAAATTCCTTGTTTTCCAAAGCAATGGCAGTAAAAGCCAAACATCAACCTAAACATATAAAATTTACCATATTAATGAATCAACAAATGTTAAATTAATTATCTTTCACTTCAATAAAATTAATCAACACACTAGCAAAAAGTAAAAGGAAAAAATATGCTTACCAAAGTGCATTTGATTCGGTTAAAAAAAACTTTAGATATCCAATTGAAATATGGATAAAAGAGATGATGCAATTTCAGGATCAGAACTAATTTCTATAAATTAAATAACATTTATATAGTTAGTATTCATAAACATTTAATTAAAATAAAACTATGAAATATAATTGCTAAGTAAATATTACCTTCTTCAATAGCTTCAAGATTTTCAACTTCTTCTTCATGCTTGAAAGCTTGAGTTAAAGTTTTCAACCAATCTTGACAACAAATCAAAACCGCAGATGTAGCAGGAGTTAAAGAACTCCTAAATTGATCCAAAGTTCTACCACTTGTGCTAAACGTAGATTCAGAAGCCACAGTTGAGCATTGAATTGCAAAATCATCTTTTACAACTTTGGATAAAGCAGGATATCGCATAGCATTAACCTTCCACCACAATAGAAGGTCAAACTCAATTACATATTTTTCAGGTGCCTCATTAACATATCTTTCCCATTCTCCCTCAATTGACATATCTTTATCAATATTCAAAAAATAATCATCAATCTCATCATCAATGTCATCATCCGCTTCATCCAAACTAGAAGAATGTTCTCCAAGATTTACATTTTCTTGCACATTTTGCACTATATACTCATCTAACAATCCAATAATAATCTTTGTGACTTGTGCCACCAACTCATTAGCATCGTTCTCACTATAAAATTCATTGTACTTAGCCATCAAGTACTTAATTTTATACATTGGGTCAAAAACCACCGATACAAAAAGCATCACATTCATTATTGCTAAACTTTCGGTTATTTCAGTTCGGTCCAATCCAATCCAATCCAATCCGGTTTTCGGTCCGGTCCTGGATAAATTTCGGTACAGTTCGGTCCAGTTCTTTGACGAAAAGTCAACAGTCCAATCTAGTTCGGTTCTCCAAAAAAAGTCAACGGTCCGATCCAATTCCAGAGTTTTTTCCTCGGATATTCGGTCCGGTCCAGTATCTCCAGGATCCGCGCCCAACCCTACTTGGTCATGTGAGCATGGATCTTCTGGCCAAATTAGCAAGAAAACAATTAGTTGAAGGACTGCCAACTATGAAATTTGAAAAGAATCAATTGTGCAATGCTTGTCAAGCTTGAAAGAAACTAGAAAATCTTTTAGAAATAAAAATCTAGTGTCAACCAAACGTCTTCTGGAACTACTACAATTAAATCTTTTTGGGCTTGTACAACTGTGAGCACGAACTTTTTTTGGCCCTAGTGATGAGTCTATGTTACACTCTAGCTAACAGTTTGTGTAGGTGGACTTCACACGATGCGCTGTGAGAGATGCAAGCTAAGACTTGAACCCCATTTTCTGAGTCATTTAGCTTATTTTATTTCATCTTTATCACAATCTTTTCAGATTTATAGTTTCTGAGATTTTAAAACACTCATTGCCAGACATAGTCTTCGATCGACCAACCAGTCCCTGATCGGGTACTATGGTCACTGATTGGTGACCCTTGACGGTTTTCGGGCAGTTTACAGCCGGTTTTCTTTGCAGTTTTGCCTGATTTTCCACTACTTTAGTGGAAAATAACTGGCATGACGGGAGATAGTTTTGATCACAAAAATCAAAAGAAATTAAGAGAAAAGAGAGTGAAACTTAGTGAAACTAAGTGAAATTGAGTGAAAAGAAGAGAGTTTTACACCATTCTTCACCAAATCAGCCATTTTTGAAGGTTCCCACACCCAAATCAAACATCATTTCAAGTTATTTAGTAGAGGAAAACGTTTACTACAACTATTCCTTAATAATTGTCAATTTTGAAGTCATTACACTTCTAGAATTGTTCTTTTTGGGTCAAAACCTTTCATTTACCGGTGAAATTCGGTTCAAGTACGTGGAAAATTATTTTCTTTCCATCTTAATCTCCTATTGCACACGTCAGTGTTGCTGCTCAAGTCATAATCACGTGTTCATTGGCCTACCTTACTACAAAACTGGAAAATGTGGGAATGTGGGAAAGCAATCTTAGGCTTCAATAAATATATCTTGTGATAATATTTTGAGCCTGTTACACTTCTATTTTGGAGATTATTATTATTAGTAATTTATTCACCTATCTCTTAGCTTTCCATAAAATTTTGAATCTCCTCAATCCGAGTTTGTATAAGAGATTTACGATTAAAATATGAAAATATGTCAAATCTGCCAGCAATGTGAACAAGAGACTTTACCCTTAGAGCAACCACCTTGACGAGGTGTAAGGGCTAAAGTGAATAAACTTCACTTTATTCCCACCTCGACGAGGTTGGGATGAACCTCGACTAGGTGCAGGGACTAAAGTGAATAAACTTTATTTTATGGCTCCGTTTTACTTCTGAGTCTTTGTCTTAAACCCCGACTTTGGTTAATTATGACGAAACCTTGTGAAAGTGCCTGAAAACACACGAAAATGATGAAAGTATATGAAAACTATCATTAAATCTTATTAAAATGGTACGAGATACCTAGTAACTAAGTATGAAAAATGCTATAAATTACGATGATAACATTTACTATGGCTACTTACATGATTTTCGGACTGACTAGGCTTGGGTTACTGAAAGGTTCTCAACACACAATATACTTGCCTAAGCCTCTCCTCGTTTAGGAGTTCTTGCGATTTGCAGGGGTAACACTAATGAGTTTTTTACAAATATGCACACCCAAGGTTCTAGGAATGTATGGAATGTACATACCGGTACAACGAGGCTAATCGGGCAAAGGTGCAAACTGTGCAAGTGTAGTGGTGTAATGTAACAAACATATTTTAACAAGAAGTCAATTTTAATTTCATTAATTGTCAAACCCTTGGTATGTTTAATTCATTTACTTATCCCCAGCAGAGTCGCCACTATGAGCGCCTGGACCCTTACTGGAAATGTCCATTTTTATAATACACCATCATTTAACATTGTCTTAGGATGTCATTTGGTGGGTCCCTTCTAGTGCATGCATTATTAACCTTTTTTATCATGTTTTTAGGCTAATTCGATATGTCAAAATCGTCATTTGGGACTAGTGTTCGGGAACATAAAAATTAGATGACGTGCGGGCTCATATTATGTCATCTCTTCAGAGATTGGTTCGTGAATTAAACATTATGAGGGATTGATTAATAAAATCGTAGACTTGACTTCAATTAAAATACCAAATATTTCTAATCTGTTTTCAGTTTATAACCATTCACCACACAAATTGTGGAAAGTGATAAATAAATTCGGAATTATAAATTACATCCCAATTTAATATCAAAATATTATACATTTGATCTAGCCCTAAAAAAATATATTAAACCCATAAAATAAACAAACGTTAGATGCGGGACATTGGGACTCGTTTTTCAGATTTGTCCTACGATGCCGAACTCGATCACATAGGACTTAATCAGATCTTAGAAATATAGCACATCAGCATATCAATTCGATCCGTGAACTACACCTATCTATTCTAACAAATTAATTTAATTGTTCTAAAAATACCCCTTAACCCATAATTAATCAAATTTCACATGTGGAATATTTATACACCTATTTACGTCTACTAGAATGTAAATTTGCCGAAATAGGAAACTAACCCAAACAAAACCGAATGAAAAGTATAATTTCTAAATTTCTACCACTATAGTCGATCGGCTACAGTGAATGGTTGATCGGCCATAAGTGTGGCCAATCAGCCACTTGGTGTGGAAATGTAGAGCTTCGCTTTTATCCCATAAATAGTAGCAAATAGATACAAAATTAAATACAATTTGCACACTTAAAGGAAGATTTTTAAACCCTTTAGAGTGTCACATTTGGTGCTATGATCTGGTTTTGCATGGAGGTAGACTAACAAATGCAAACGAATAGGACCGCAAGAGAAACCCATGAACAGAGTCCGAACTGGTGAAATTAAACTCGAACAGGACTGAATCGACTTCAAATGTTTGATTTGAACCCTTTCCTTGCTTCCTATAACCAATGAATCAGTTAGACAAATAAGGGATTTCACTCACTTTCAGACACTTTCAGACGCTTTCTCACTCTATAAACTCTTCAAAGACCTAAAATTCACTCAATTCTGATCTTCTAATCACTTTTAGAATGGTTAGGAACCTCAAATTTGGTGTTTTGGGTTGAGAAATCAAAGAAGAAAGCTTATTTCTCACTTTCTCTCTTTAAGATTCTATAATTTTTCAGAGCTCTTAAATGTGGCTCCCCACCCCTAACTGACATTTCTATCTTGACGATGTAGCCAATCAGCCAACCCCTCTGGCTGATCGGCTACAGCCTGGTTAGGGATAGAAATTCCTTTTTCCCGAGATAGTTTTGAGGCCCAAAAATGCCTTTCCCTACCTCCGATTTCAACGATTCTTATATAGTTGGAATTGTTTTGATGAGATGGACACTTATATGTCTCATGGCCTGGGGCTAAAAAGTTTTAATTCAAGGTTATTCCCCTAGTTTCATCCTGAGGTTTTCGTTCGGAAACTTCGGAAGGTCATAACTTCTTCGTTTGACCTCCGAATCGAGCCCGATAAAGTGTAGTACGCCTAGATTAGAAAATAATTTATTTTGACCTCTATAATTGACAGAAATGAGCTTGGGTTTTAATCTTTGATCTCATAAGAAATGATACGGGATCCACCTGCAATATGTCAAGCACATGCAACATAATTTCATCATTAGGATCGAAAAAGTCCGTGCTCACAGAAGCATAACATTTTGTGTACTTTTTTTCATCATTCTGTGGGGAATCAATTAAATCCCCACTAATTTATTACTACTTCAGTGGTGATATATTGTTATCCCCATAATATGTATGATATTTATGTAGATTATATGAGAGTGAAATGTTATATATTATAATAATTTTTTATTATTTTTTAGTACTACTTGTTACCGCCAGATTTTGGTGCAGTAATAATTCGAGATTTTGTGGGGAAATTGAAGAAATCTCTACAAATATATATATATGTATTTTATGTGGAAACACAAAACTCCCCCACAATTAAGTATATTAACTAGGGCGAAAGTCTCAGTTCACCACAAATACTTATCTTTTATGGGGAAATTATTAGTTCCCCACAGATATGTACTAATTAGTGGAGAATTGTATTTCCCCACTATACTTCCCCACAAAAAGTATGATTTCTTATAGTGTTATCACTTGAACGAATTTGTTGAATATCTATTTTACGTTTCTTTTGAAAGCATGAGTGAAGAATGTGCTTGGTGAAATGTGTTTCATTCTATCACATTTGATGTACCCTCATTTTAGTTGAGTTATGCATGCTTTATTATCTTCATATATTATCGTCGATAAAAAATTCTTCAAAATGCAACATGCACTTCTTCTGGATATGATGAATCAACGATCTTAGCCAAACGCATTCATGACCTACTTCATGCATTGGAATTATTTTTTGCATGATTTGAATAAATGGTAGCTAAAGTCTATTTTGCAAAATCCCATGATATAGTTGTGCTTCCACAAGTAAATAGATAACATGTTTATGATTGAGCTTTGTGTGAAATATCATGCATTTGCATAACCAACTAAATGTGATTTTGATTTATTAGAATAAAACAATCATATATCGAGTGTTCCTTTGAGATATCGAAAACATTCTTAATTCCATTTCGATGTCTTCTTGTTGGGGAAGAACTAAATCTTACTAATAGTTTTACAACAAACGTTATACCCGATCTTGTATTATTAGCAAGATACATCAATACACCTATAATATAACACTTAAATATGGCACTTCAGGTCCAATAAATTTTTCATCATTCTCTTGAGGATGAAATGGGTCTTTATAAACCTCTAGTGATCTCACAACCATGGGGTACTCAATGGATATGCTTTATCCAAATAAAATCGTTTTAGGATCTTTTCAGTGTAAGTTGATTGATTAATAAAAATTCCATCTTTTAAATGCCTAATTTGTAGACGAAGACAAAAATTTATTTTTCCAAGATCTTTCATTTCAAATTCTTTCTTTAGATAATCTACGGTTTTTATAAGCTCTTTAGAAGTCCCAATGATATTTAAATCATCAACATATACAATAATTATACAACAAATTCAAATCATGCTCTTCTTATAAACACATATGGACAAATCATATCATTGTTATATTTTTCACTTAACAAATATTCACTAAGACGATTATACCACATTCGTCCGCATTGCTTTAATGCATATAATGGTTTTTGTAATTTAATTGGACAGATTTCCCAAGAACCTTTATATGCTCGTCCATTTTAAACCCTTCAAGGATTTTCATATGAATTTCACTATCAAGTGAGCCATATAAATAGGTTGTAACTACATCCATTAGACGCATGTCAAGCTTTCCACAAACTTCCAAACTAATCAAATATCTGAATGTGATTGCATACATCATTAGAGAATATGTTTCTTTATAATTAATGTCAGGTCTTTGCATCCTTATGCAACCAATCATGCCTCGTGTCTTACAATTTCATTGTTCTCATTTCGTTTTCGCATAAATATCCATCGCGTTTCACCTTTAGGTGTTCGGACTGTGGGGACAAATACTTCACATTTTGAAAATTAATTCAATTCTTCTTGAATTTTATCTTTCCATTTTGGTCAATTATTTTTATTTCCACATTCTTCAAGAAATGGTGGTTCAAGATCCTCATTTTCTTTTAAAATAACAATAGCAATATTACATGCAAAGACATTGTCAACAATTGTATCTTCTCGCTTCCATATTTTCCCTTATTGTCATAACTAACTGGAATCTCTTCATTGTCATTATTTCCAAGCAATTGAACCTCTTCTAGGGTTTTATGATTAGTTACGTCTTGAGTATCTTCAAGAGTACCCACCTTCGTAATATGGTCATGTTGGTTATTTGATCCTTTTCTTGTTCGAGTATTTTTATCTTTGAAACCGACGGGTCTGCCATGCTTCAAGAGTGTATTACTAGCATTTGCAATATTAGATTGTCCTATAGGGAGATCAATATGAATATGAGCATTTTCTGTTAGTATATGAGATTTAGTAACCTTTTCTAAATTTGTGAATGCATCTGATAGTGGATTTGCAATATTTTGCAAATGTATTGTCTTTTGAACTCTAGCTCATATTGTTTTATTCGAGGATCTAAATTTTTTTTTATTGAAATACGGACATAGCCCAACGGGAATCCCAACCAGGTTGGCACCCCCGAAAAGGCAAAGAACCAAATATATAAATGAAGAGATGAAAAAAGTATGAAACCATGAGATAATGTTAATGCATTCCAAGTAATTCATTTTTTCCAAATTCTTATTCTCTCTCCTAATGTTGGAAAAATTGTTTCATCAAAATGACAATTGATGAATTTTGACGTAAATAAATCTCTAGTTAGTGGTTCAAGATGTTTAATTGTTGAAGGAGATTCAAACCCCAAGTATATTCCTAACCTCCTATGTGGATCCATTTTTTTATGTTGTGGTGGGGAAATCGACACAAATACTGCACAACCAAGTTTTTTTAAGATGTCCAATGTTTGGTTCTTAACCAAAAGTCAATTGCAATGGAGATTATTTATGATAACTTATTGTTCTAATGCACACAAACGCTTATGCATGTAAAATAGCATACCTCCATGTATAAATATGAAGTTTTATTCTCATAAGAAATGTCTAGCTATCAACTGGAGGTGTTTAATAAATGACTCTACCAAACTATTTTGTGTATGAACATGTGCGACATGCCTTTCAATCGTTGACATATAATGATTATTAAATGCTTCAAACATACATTCACCAACATTATCACGACAAATTGATTTAATTGTATAATCTGGAAATTGTGTTATTAGATAAATTATTTCAGCAAGCAACTCAAAGGCTAGGTTATGAGTTGATAGTAAACAAACATGTGACCATCTTTGTATATGCATCGACTAATACCATGGATACTTAAATAGTCCACATGGTGGATGAATAAGCCCACAAAAATAGGGGATTCAATTCCAATCTTAGCTGGTGATGGTCTAACAATTAATTTGCCTTAAGAAATCATATGAGAATTCTTTAGATTGAAGAATCTTCTAATTTTTGAACGAATGTCCTTATGAATTCTCAATAATTTTACGCATCATAATTAGACCATGATGACCTAACCAGCATGCCAAACTACAAATATTTTTGGATCAGTAAACTTGATTTACTGTAGCATATGTCTCAATTGAACTAATATTTGTATAATATAAGCTAGAAGAGAATGATGACAGCCTTTCTAAAACACAATTTCTACCATATGCATTACTTGTAATGTATAAATATCCAATACTATTTTCATTTTTCAGTATAAACATGATATTCATTGGTATGAATATCTTCGGAACTTAACAATTTTCTTTGAGATATAGAATAAAATAATGCACATATATGGTAAGCTTTGTTCCTTCGGGTATAATATAGTAGCTCTTTCAGAGTCTTCAATTAATTTTGTATTTACTTGATATGGTATTAACATTAGCATCTTTTAATATTAAATTATAGAAAAACCTTTTATTTTCCAGAATGGTATATGTTGTAGCACTACCAACAAGGCATATGTCCTCATTGTTAAATACATGTGTAACAATCCAGTCTAGAGTGGGTGGCGCCTAGGGGTGCAAACGAGCCAGGGTGGTTCGCAAACTGTCCAAGCTCGGCTTGGTCAAAGCTCGACTCGATAGAGCTCGGTTCGAGTTCGAGTTTGGGTTCGGTTCGAAACATTCATGAGCCAAGTCGAATTTCCTTAGATTTGGCTTGAAAGCTCGTGAGCAGGCTCAATTAATTTTTTTAACTACTGTATATATTAATAATTAATTTATAATGTAAAAAAAATAATTATCTTAGATTTACCCTAAAAAAAATCAAGTATATATTACTCTATAAAACAGACATTTAAATTGGAGTGGCCCAATTTTTAGTTAGAGTTCCATTTAGGAATAAAGAGTAAACAATAAAGAAAATCATAAACCTAACTAACCTACATAGCTTTCACACTCTTCTTCTCTCTTCTCGTTCTCTCTATCTACAGCCACCCACCGATCTCGACTTTCTCTCTCTGTCGGCAACCAATCTCGACTTTCTCTCTCTGCTAGTGATCCAAGGTGTGGAAGAAGATTGCTTCCGGTCATCTGACCTCTCACACTTCTACTGCCGCTCATTCTGTACCATGACAGGTTTGCTTTTTGCTTGATACAACATAACAACAACAACAACAACAAAACCTTAGTCCCGAAATGATTCGGGGTCGACTAACATGAACCATCATATAAAACCGTGAAATCAAGTCGTGTCAGCGACACAAATTCTCTCCCTCCACTCTTTCCTATCCACTACCATATTTTCCTCAATCCCCAATACACTCATATCACTCTCAATCACCCTCCTCCAAGTTTGCTTAGGTCTTCCCCTACCCCTCACCACTACATCCCTTTGCCATTCTTCAGTCCTCCTAACCGGCGCATCAAGCGCTCTTCGTCTTACATGGCCAAACCACCTTAATCAGTTTTTCCTCATTTTATTCTCAATAGATGTAACCCCTAATTTTGTCCTAATTATTTCATTACTCACCCGATCCTTTCTCGTATGACCACACATCCATCTCAACATACGCATCTTCGCCACCGACATCTTATGAGTGTGACAGTGTTTCACTGTCCAACACTCTGTACCATATAACAGTGCTGGTCTGATTGCCGTGCGGTAGAATTTTCCCTTTAATCTATTTGGCATGCCGGGGTCACAAAGGAAACCCGTAACACTCTTCCACTTCGCCCAACCAGATTTAATCCTATGAGCAACATCCCCATCTACTTCTCCATCCGTTTGGATAATAGATCCTAAATACCGAAAGGAATCCGATGCCTAAACAACTCTCCCATCTAGTGTGATTGGCCCTGCCTCCCTACTCCTATCGCCGTTAAACTTACACTCCAAATATGCTGTCTTACTTCGGCTCAGCTTAAAGCCTCTAGATTCTAAAGTTTGTCTCCATAGTTCCAACTTCCTCTCCACGCCCTCTTTTATCTCATCAACCAACACAATATCATCTGCAAACAACATGCACCATGGTATACCATCTTGAAGTGAACTCGTTAGTTCATCCATAACGATGGCAAAAAGAAAAAGGGCTTAGTGCAAAACCTTGATGCACTCCAATCGTAATAGGGAACTCTTCAGTCTTTCCAACACTGGTGCGTACACTCGTGCATGTTTTTTGCTTGATATTACTCTTAAATCTTTATGTTGATCTGGTTGATTTTTGAAGGCCTATAAATCCTCCATTTTTTTGCTTTTGAAGCCATGTAAATCAGCTCTTTCTGATTGATTATTTTTTTCGTTATCTCTGGATACTCTGATAATAACCCAAAAGCCTTAATAATGGAAGGATTATTTGGGATCTCTTTCTTCATGCATACTTAATACATGGGTCTTGTTGATTTTATATAAGCCTTAATAATGTGGGCATAAGTTTTCATTTAGGTTCAACAATATGATCTGAGTTTTTTCTGCAAGTTTTTTCAAGGATTATATATAATATACTCCAATGATACTGTTTAATTTGTTAATTTGAGAAGCAAAGGAATGGGTTTAACTTGTTATTTTATTTTAGGTTGTTAAATTCAACTAAGGAAGATTATATATAATATATTCTATGGTATCAAAGGCCAGGTGCGGAGACAGCTCGGAGCTTGGGGGGCCTGAAGCCCCCCCAGCTCCGACAAAACCCTTGGGTAGGGTACTGTTTTGCCCCTGAACATCCCCCCAAAACCATAAGTTAACATCCACCTCCTTCCTGTATTTCCATCTTCTTCGCGAAGAAGAAGATGGAAATCTGTCTAAATCTGGCCCAGTCAAAACAACGCCGTTTTGTCTAGGTCCCAATTTAAAAAATCCCATCTATAATAAATAGACAGTTATTAAAGATAAAAGGAAATGTAATTTATTAGGATTTGGGTGGGCCTCATTCTGATTTGTTTTGTTGGGCTCAACTCAAGTTATTAAAATTGGACACATTATAAAATAAAGCCCATTTTATTTATTCTTTCTCTTCATTTATTCTTTCTCATATTCTCTTCCAATCCAAACCTAAAGCTCCTGCCTCGCCTTTTGCTCTTACGGGTGTTTTGCTGCCTCCTCCATTTTCACATCTCTTAATTTACTCAGCTCTTATTTCTTTTGGTTAGTTGTGCTTATTTGTTTTTCATCAACTCTTTAAAAGGTAATACTCTTTCTTTCAATTCCTCCTTAAATTCTTAATTGTTAATTTTTATTAGGTTGTTATTATTTGTATTGATTTTGATCTAATTTCTAATTTTTTTATGAATGAATTAGCCTTATTGTTTGGTACTTTAATTTAATTTAGAGTTAATTGAAAGTATTGATGGATGAATTTTGAGTTTTAATTAATGATTTGAATTGGGTTTATAAAATAGGGGTTTTGTTTTATGGTATTTGCTTGTAGCATTTTGGTTATAAATTTAGGGGTTTTATTAATTGATGACTCGAATTGGTTTGGGTTTATTAATTTAGGGGTTTTGCTTGTAGAATTTTAGTTATAAATTTAGGGGTTTTATTTTGTGATATTAATTCAAGGCTATTAGTTATAGCCTTAATTTAGGGGTTTTGTGATATTCATTTTGGTCCTAGACTTGTCATTTAGGATAATTAACACATATTTTTTTTTTAATTATAGAACTACAAAAGGATGGACAAATTTGTTATCAAAATAAAGATAAATCCAACTCCTGAGTCATCCTCCTCAGTAAATAATGTAAAATCTATTGAGCAAGAAGATAGCAAAAGAACTCGTGTTGATGTTGAAATTTCAGATGAACTTATTGGTGATCCGGGAAAACGTGTTCCAATTGATTTATACCCTATTAATTTGACAGATTCAATGAGGAGACAATATTTGGCTAAAGACGCTTCTCAACCTAGTGGACATGATTTCCCATTGTCCAAGGTAATGGTAAAGGTAATAAAAGGAAGTTTCAAGTCAAGTGGTTTGAGAAGTATCCATGGTTAGAATACAGTATATTTAAAGATGCTACATTTTGTTTACGCTGTTATTTGTTTGCTAGTGGTAATAAATTTGGGGATAATGTCTTTACACAAATTGGTTTTAGAAATTGGAAAAAAGTTTTAGAAAGTTTTAGACTCCATGAAGGAGGTACTTCTAGTTCACATCATTATGCTAAACAAAAGTTTGATCAATACCAAAATCAAAGGGAGAATGTGGATCATGTGTTAGCATCAAAATGTTTAGCATTAGAGGGTGAATATCGCACTAGGTTAACTGCAGTTGTACATGTTATTTGATGTCTTTTGGAGGCAGGTATTGCATTTCGGGGACATGATGAGTCGAAAGAGTCGAAACGCTCGGGTAATTTTCTTTTACTCATCAAATGGTATTGTAAACGGGATGAAGGTGTAAGGAAGGTAATTCAAAATGCTCCAGTTAATAATCTATTGACTTCTGGAGAAACTCAAAAGCAAATTATATCTACTTGTGCTTCAAAGACAATAAAAGTCATTCTCAATGCGATTGGGGATAAGTTCTTTTCCCTTTTGATTGATGAGGCCCGAGATTGTTCAATTAAAGAACAGATGGCTATGGTTTTGAGATTTGTAAATGATCATGGAGAGGTGATTGAACGGTTTCTTGGTTTAGTACATGTTAGTGACACATCTGCAAAGTGTTTGAAAAAAGCTATTGATGGTTTCTTTGCAGCGAATAGATTATCACTTTCGAGGCTTAGAGGTTAAGGTTATGATGGAGCTTCTAATATGCGTGGTAAGTTTCATGGACTACAAGCACTCATTTTAAATGAAAACAAGCATGCACATTATATTAATTGTTTTGCTCACCAACTTTAGTTAATTGTTGTTGCTACTGCAAAAAGGTGTAAAGTAGTGAGTACATTTTTATTATCTTCCTATTATTGTGAATATTGTTGGTGCTTCATGTAAAAGAAAGGATGCTCTTCAGCAATTACATCATGATAAAGTAGTAGAATAAGTAGAAAAGGGTGAAATTTCTACAGGAAAGGGCAAGAATCAAGAAATAAGTTTAGCTCGTCCAAGTGATACACATTAGGGTTCTCAATATAAAACGATAATTCGTCTTTTTGAGATGTGGGATTCAGTTATAGAAGTTCTTATAGTTATTTCAAATGATGGGGAATTTCGTGCCACTGCTGATAGTTTGGTTGTCAAAATGTTAGGTTTTGAATTTGTGCTTATTGGAAAGTTGATGGCTGGAATGACAAATGCTTTATCACAATTCTTACAAATTAAAAATCAAAACATAGTACATGTTATGGAGTTTGTTAAATTGGTGAAAAGTGTCTTACAAGTATATAAGGAAGATGGTTGGGAAAAGTTGTTGAAAGAAGTCACTGAATTTTGTGAAGCACGAAATATACCCGAACCTATTATGGAAGATATCATTCAAAGTCGTGCTAGACAACTTATTGATGGAATGCAAAAGACTCATCTCCGCCATTTTCGTATAGATATCTTTCTCGAGGTACTTGATTTTCTTTATGCTATCTAATTATATATTAATTAAATAACATTAATCTTCATTGCATTCTAATTATTTATATTCCTACAAATGCTAGGTTGTTAATGTTATTGCTTCAGAAATGGACCATCGTTTTAATGAGTCAACTTCTGAGTTACTTGTGTGCATGTCGTGTCTTAGTCCTTCTAATTCATTTTCCCATTTTGATCATGAAAGACTACTTCAACTTGTCAAGTTATATTAAGACGATTTTTCTAGTTGTGATATAGTTGAGCTTGACCATCAACTTGGTCTCTACGTTCATGATATGAGAAAAAAATAAATACTTCTTTGATATTTATGATATTGGTGACCTTGCTAAAAAGATTGTGGAGAAGCAATATCACATGTATTATCGGTTAGTGTATCGACTTATAGAGTTAACGTTGGTAATTCCTGTTGCAACATCTACTATTGAAAGATGTTTTTCTGTAATGAATATTGTTAAGACAGATTTACGCAACCGAATGGGAGATGTTTATATGAGTGATTCATTGATGTGTTATATTGAGAATACTACTTTCAACAGTATTGAAGATGAAGCCATTTTGCAAAATTATCAGAATATTCAGTCTCGGAGAACACTATTGCCAACTATTAGTAGATCATAGATTGTCGGTAGCTCATCTATTTTGAAAAATATTTATATACTTATCGATATCTGTAAAAATTATTTTTGATTATTTTGCAATAGAATTAAATTTTTATATAGTTTTATTTTTAATTTTTATATGTACATGGAGAATTTTTTTTTTACAATGTTGGGCTAAAATTAGCCCCCCTAAGCTTAAATCCTGGCTCCGCCACTATCAAAGGCCTTGGAAATTCTATGGTATATGGAGGATTATATATAATGATACTCTAATGAAACATGTTCTAATTTTATATGATGAATGCATGAGTGGTGTTTCTAATAAAAATATATGAATTCATGAATGTAACTTTGACTTGTTCAAACTCATATGCATTATTCAACCATGTAAAAATGAATTCTTTTCTAACACTTTGTAAAAATATGGTTTTAAAATCTTGACTAGTTTTTTTTATATTAAATTATAATTAAAACAAGTTTGAAAGCTTTCGAAAATTTCTTTCAAATTTGTATAACTTCATTTAAATTTGTTTAATTATTAAATAAGTGCTTTTAATAATTATTACTAATTTACTTTCTTATTGATTATTTGTTTCACAGATAATAACTCTACTGGTGCACCATCATCAACATCGGGTTGTTCATCTACACCTATCATAGAAGAACATTATGTACATCTTGATGATGAGAATGAGATGTTAGATTTAGTGGAGGAAGAATATATAGAAGTAGAAACTCAAGAGGACTCATATAAGGATGTAGACGATGAAGATCCGACTTATCCTTTTAAGAGACCAAGAAAATTTGAAGTGTGGAAAGATTTGGAGGATCATATACTTATAGGTAGGGATTGGAAAAAAAATGTAAGCATTGTAAAACCTCTTTTAGTGTTTTGAAATCTGGCACTACAAGTCATTTCAAAAGACATTTGAAGAATTTTGTGCAAAAGAAGTTAAAAGTAAAACAGCAAAATTTAATTAATTTTTTGCCAACTGACTTGGGTGCACCAAATTGTGAGTTTGTTAGTGTTTTACATGATGGTAAGTTTGATAAGTTTGTTTTTAGAGAAGGGATAGCAATTTGGTTGGCTATGACTGAACAACCATTTTCAGTTGTGGAACATTCATCTTTTAAAATGATGTTGAAGAGGGCAATACCCGAATGGACATCTGTGTCACGCACCACTATAAAAAAAAAGATGTTGAAAAAGTTTATGAGGCAGAAAAAAGAAATTGAAAGACATTCTGAAAGGTGTGGATAGAATTTCATTACCACTAATCTGTGGCGTTCAAGTGCGCAAAAGATTGAGTATATAGTTCTTACGGGTCATTTTGTTGATCGTGATTGGAAGTTGCAGAAGCGAGTCTTGAGCTTTGTCTATATACCGCCTCCTTGAAAAGGCAAAGACATAGCAAATAACATTTTCAAATGTTCGAAAGAGTGGGGAATTGAGAACAAAGTAAGTAGTTTTTTTCCTTTGTATAATATTTTTTACCTTACAAGTTAGTTTATTGTTATTTTAATGATAATATTGATCAGTATTTATTTTATTTTAGGTTTTCACAGTTTCTGTGGATAATGCTAGTGCAAATGATTATTGCATAAAAATCATGAAAGATACTTTCTCACTTACCAAAAGGTTGCTTTGTGGTGGTGCGTTGTTTTATGTTCGTTGTTGTGCACATATTTTGAACATTATGGTGCAACATGGTCTCAAGCAAGTTAAGCCTATCATTAAGAATGTCCATGACACCATGGATTATCTCAATGGAAGTGAACATAGATTGAAGAAGTTTGTCGAGCTTGTCCAACAATTCAATCTTAAAGAGAGGAGATTAGTTCTTTAATGCAAGACTCGATGGAATTCTACTTATGATATGCTAGCTTGTGCAATCAAGTTCAAGGAGGTATTTTCCAGACTTGCTTTAGAGGATATCGATTATGTTTGTTATCCTACTGTTGATGATTGGAGTAAGATTGAGAAAGTGCTTGAGATCTTAAAGGTTTTCTATGAAACTACTAATATTATCTCAGGATCATAATATCCGACTTCTAATTTTTTTTCTTAGTGAGGTTTATTATAGAAAAGAAATGTTGGATAAAAATTCTGATTCTTCTGATGATTTTGTTAGAGGAATGATAAAAAAAACATGAAAGAAAGGTTTGATAAATATTGAAGTGAGTGTAATTTGCTTATGGTTATAGGTGGAGTGTTAGACCCTCCACTACGCCAAAACCCTCTTCAGAAGACGGTTAAAAACCGTCGTCCCGCGAGATATAAATCTGTCACGGGGCTCGCTACCGTCTATTGCACCTTCAGACGATGGTCAGGTTCTGTCATGTTTCGTCATCACACATGACATTAGCCTATTTTCTCACTGTCATCTTACCCTTGTTACGATGCAGCTTATTTATTACTGTCGTCACCTTTAATGTCATCACATGACATTCTGACAATTAAAACCGTCAGGTTAGCGTGTGGGAAATTGGAATATTTAATTTGAGATTACAGTTCGTATAATAATTTCTGCCATTATAGCCTGTTTAGATGGAACAGGTCTTAATCAACCATGTCAAAGGAGTTTTTTTCATATGACAGAAACATTTATTTTAATGTTTTTTTTATTGCTATTTGGATGACATTTTTAAAAATTAAAATGTCACTTTATGCCTTCTTCTTCGTTTGAATTTCTGGTTTTTATACCTGAATACAGAAACATTCTAAAATATGAAGATTAAATTATGTATATCAATGGTTTTAATTTTATTGGAAACCAATACTCATAATATGTTTACATTTGTGCCTAACGTCAATCCATATCTTGAATAACCAATACATTTATGAATTAAAACACACAAAAAAACAATCTTCCATAAGTCAATCCATATCTTGAAGTAATAATTAGAAACTAAGTCAGTAGCTCAACCCTGACGGGGGAGTTTGCTAAGTAATAATAGGTCAACCAATCATGGGGGAGCTCAAAACTGAGTTCCTCGCTGAATAGTTTTGCCAACATCAAAATGGGGGAGTTTGTTGAAACACCTTTCCACATGATTTTGATTTGACAAAATTATTTAAGTAAAATTAAATATATTCTAAACACACTAAGTTTAAATGCTTTGATTTATTACACTAATGTGTTTGTTAAATGTTGAGTTAAATTGTTTATAAGACATAAAGACTAAAAGGCTTAAAGCCCAATATGGAAGTCAAAGCCCAAGTCAAACAGATCAAGACCACTCGGCCCGCGTGTGCAAAACGTTGTCGTTATGAACAAAACGCAGCTCAGCGAGAGAAGGATCTAGAAGACCTTCGTTGAACAACTTCGGAATGAAGCTGCTGAGTTGAATCGACAAAGAGTACAAGACAGCAGCTGAGCAAGAACAACTTCCAGACAAAGTGTTTCCACTTTGAGTAAAGTTCAGAAGACACAGAACGCTGTCTGGTTGACCTTACCATAAATGGAGAGACATTCTGCCGAGCTGACTAAAAGCTGCTCAACACTGACCGAGGACAGAAGATACTCAAATCTGATTGGCCAAGAGCTCTGAGCAAAACTGAGCGACAACGACAGGAAGCCGGTTTCCTCCAACGGTTATTTCGAAATTCGAAATGACTGATGCCTCAGACGTCTCTATAAATAGAGTCTTTCAGTTGCTTCATATAACACAGAACTTCTATCAAGCCATTACGCTGACCAAAATTCTACTCAAAGTTCTGTGAGAAAAAGAAAAGCAAATACTTACACCAAATTCTATATCTTTCGTGTAAAAGTCTAGAGTGATTATTCAATCATCTAAGGTGTCTTAGCAATTGTTGTTTAGGACAAATCTTTATCATTTCTAGAGATTAACAAGGAGAGACTGAGTACTCGATTATAGTACTCAGCGAGAGATTAGGAGTGAGTAGAGGTATAGAGGAAGGTACTCTTGTTATACTCAGCTTCTAAGTTGTAAAACGTTTGATGCTCTACCGTTAAAGAGCTCAGTAGAGAATTCGAAAGCTCGGAACGTGTTCTGGGGACAGGGCGTAGGCTCAGAGGCCGAACCTGGATAAATCTGCTGAGTAACTGATAGCTCCCATTTATATAGGGTTTTTAGGATTAATTTAGTTTGTTTTCCCTTTGTTTCTGTTTAATTTCAGTATCGTTTTATTACTTTTTAGTTAAAATTAGTAATTTCCTTTATTTATGGTATTTTTGGTGTTTTCATGGATTTTTAGGGACCTTTCGTGCATTTCCGAACCAGCCCCAAGCCTATTGGAGCATTTCCGGATTATTCAGGGACCGTCAGAGCACTTTTGGGATTCATCATGGAGCATTAGAGCACTTTTCGGAAGCCCAGGGACCTAAACAGATAAAACCCGGAGCAAAATCGCCCCTTTTTGGACCTATCTCGGCGAGACAATACCTGTCTCGTCGAGACAGGCCCTCGTCTCGTCGAGACACTCCTTGTCTCGACGAGATGAGGCGGGGCAAGGCGCACCAACGCCTTCCCCCTTGCTGAAATTCACGGATCAGGACCCAGAAGCCCATTTAAACACTTTGTAAATGCCCATTTTTACCCTTGAGGCATTAGGGTTTCATCCCTAACTCTATAAATAGGGAGCTAAACCTAATCCTTGAGGGGGGATTAACCACTTAATAAATTAGAGAGCCGCTAGGGCTTTCTCTCCTCCATAATGTAGATTTATATTTTTTAGATTAGATTTCCAGCTTTCTAGGTTAGATTTATTTTCAGTTTTTATTTCTTATTCAAGAACAATTGATGGAAGAAGCTCCAGGTCTTCTATTTTTGTAATCAGAACCGACAAGCGGGTTTTGGATTTCTATCTCTCCCTTTTATCTTTTCCTTTTATATTCAATTGAAGCTTTTTCCATTGTTCCTATTTGCCTATTGCTATGATTAATTTGTCTATGAATTAATCCCCGTCCAATTTGGGATGGAGATGAAATTGATTGTAAGAATATGTATGATTAGGGATCTAGGACCTTTGATTGATTAGTTTATGCATGCTTAATGCCTAGAAATTGTTAGGAACAGGATTTATGCTAGAATGAACATTGATAATGATCAACTAGCCTGTTTATGCATATAATGTGCTTAATGCCTGTGACCCTGATATTAAATAGGATTATAGATAGATGAGAACCTGACCACGGAATCGTCTATACCGAACTTGTGTAAATCTGACTTCGCTAGAGACCACTAGGAATGAGGCTTTATGGCTGGGCTACGACTTTAGCCTTAGTTGTCAATAAACCTAATGCTTTGCATGACCTAGGGTATATGCCTAATCAAGCCGTCACCCGAATGCATGTGAATAGGTTAGACAAATCTCGTACAAATTTGTCTTTCACTTAGGACAATTACCTTCAATCATTGATAAAACACAAATCTAAACTCCCTAAACCCATACCTAGGATTTAATCAAAGGAATCCTCAACCTATATTGTGTCATCCGTCAATTCACCTTCTACCCTGTCAATTGTTCACTTTATTTTGTTATGTTTATTTCCTTTAATTCAATTAGTTAGTTATTAAAAACTCAAATCTTTATCCAACCCTCTAAACAATTAGATCATTCTAGGTAGATTTACTAGTTATAACGAATAGTCTTTGTGGTTCAATCTCGTGCTTAGCACAATATTACTTGTTGCGATAGGATACACTTGTCCTATTAAATGCTATATACTTTACGAGCATCAGTAACATCTTTCTAACCTTAAAATCCTTAATATATATATCGCTTGCTTAAACAGGTCACGCTGAGTTGTATACATTGAGTATCTGAGTTCAGGAATAGACTCAAGTGTTATCTCCTGACTCAAAGAAAGAAACTGACTTAGTCACCAGTTGACTAAGCTAGTGTCTTAATTTACTCAGCGCGCTGTGTTATCCTTTTTTCAAAGAAAAAGAAGTCAGCCTTAACGTAATAAAATTTTAAATAGTTCCTATCCCCCCCTTGGAACTAACTTGTTACATTATAAGGGACCAACAGCTTGCGTAACCTAAACTGGGGTTTGGGATTGAGAGAGGGTTTATATATCAGCTGAAATTTCAGTCAAATCATATAGAGCGCCTAAAATTTGGTATGGTCGTGTAAGTGAAATTTCATTTTCCGCTTTTTTGTTTTCGACATACAATGACATTCATTTATTAGAAGTGTCATCTGTTGAGCGCATCAAATTTAACGAAAACGTGCGTTTTTTTGGATGACAGGATTCTGTAATCGTAATGTCATCTGAGAATCGAGCGCATTTTTTATTTCGCCTTTAGATGACATACAGTTAAAATACTGTCACGAAAAATATTCAGACGACTCAAAAACAAATGTCTGTCATGTATCTTATGTCATGTGAAAGGGAAAATGGCATAGTGCTCGCTTAAAAATGAGTGTTGTTGAAATTACATTTCCTACTATGTTTCCTCCAAATCTTGTTAGGGAGAATATCAACAAGGTTAGAGATACATTGTATGAATTGTATGATGAGTACAAAAGTATGTATCCTCATGCACTGGAGGAATTTGGAGAGTTTGGAAATAGAGTTTCAAATGTTGGTAGAAGGGAAAACCTTACAGGAATGTCTAGAATTTTACAAGTTGTGAGAAGTGGGGAAACAGCTGAGACTAAAAAATCATAACTTGATATGTACCCTGAGGATGGAACTTGTATTAATGAAGGACATAAGTTTGATGCCTTGGAGTGGTGGAAGGATAAATCTAGCAAATTCCATGTTTTGTCTAAAATGGTAGCTGATGTCTTAGCTATTCCTATTACCATTGTTGCTTCTGAGTCTATTTTTAGCGTCAGAAGTCGGGTTATCGATACTTATCGATCTAAATTGACACCAGACTCAGTGCAAATGTTGATTTACATGACAGATTGGTGTAAGTCGACTTATGGATTGAAGGACTTCAAGAAAGTAAGTATATTTCTTCCATTTTGTATGCTTTTTTATTTCTTTCTCTCCAGTAGCCATGTTCAAATCCATCAGAATATTGCTTGCAATTGCCGCTCATTTTGATTATGATATTTGGCAAATGGATGTGAAAACAGCTTTCCTAAATGGAAACCTGTTGGGGTTTAGTGTCCTATAGACAATTGTTCTAGGATACAAACTTAATGTAAATGAATTGTTCTTTATATCATTTGTTTAATGAGATATATGTTTTATAACCATATAAAGGCAATCCCTTTTAAGCACTAAATAAAGTCTAATAAAAGGAAATTCGTAAGTTTATTTAAAGTGATTATAAAGTGTTCATACAAGCATGAAGTGAGACAAAACTTTATAGTAAACTGATAAACTTAAAACCACCCCAAGTCAAGTGATATGTTTGGGATTGACGTATCATTGTTGAGACTTGTATGTAACAATGTCTTCTGTCCGACAGAAAGCTGATCTCACAAGCTTCATATATACAGATATCTGGACAGTTACATAGATCCGATGAAATGTTGTTCATTAGGATTGGGGATCCGATTTGAGATAACAGGATGGGTAGATTCATCCTTGTCACCTGTTCATCTCATTGGTATTAATAGGTATAACTAATCCTCAGACTCAAAGGAATATTAATTGGTATTCTGGATTACGGAATGTGATGCTTTGACTCTGGTGTAACACGATCCTTAACAGAGATGACTCTAGGGTGTGAACAGTAGACGTTGGGTATCACAGGAAGTAATTACGGAGTCGTTATATATTGGATTGAGCATTTATCACTCCCGATAAATGGGAGATACATCCATGGATCGCTTGTGGAAGACTCGACTCTAAATCCTTGCAAGGTGATAGCTTAAGAGTAAGAAATACAGATTTCACTTAACCTATCTTTTTGAGTTGACTCGGCCTGTACAAGTAAAACGAACGTCTCGCTATATGTGACTTGACATCACCCATAGTCATAAGATTCATTTCAAGGATGTAGTTGATAAAGGATCGAATTATACTGTAACTAATACGGAAAGGTTAACGACAGAATCAACCTGTCTTCTTATAGCTCTGGGGGAATGATTACGGACTTGCTAATCACATACTCTGTACATCATTCCGTTATGCAAAGATTAAATATAATTCTTTGAAAATTAATTTAATAACGTTGCATACGGCTAGAAGCAATAAGAACCTAATGGATCACACATAAGACTTGAAACCTAAAAGAGAGATAGATGTTAATTAATTGATAGAAGCCCAATTGAGCCCAATAAGGCCCATGGACATAAGGGGGTCGAAATTCATGTAGTGACATACATGAATAATTAATTTGATTTTGTTAATCCTAATTAGATTAGGAGTTTTAATTAGATTAATATACTCCTATTATTATCCAATAAGGTTATTATTATTATCCTTAATATATTAGATATATAGTGAGATAATAATTAGGAATTCTATTCCGAATGGAATTCCTATTCAGTAACCTAATTCTATCTAACTAGGGATTAGATACAAGAGATTATAAATACCCCTTCCCTTGAGATTTTCGAAATCCAAGCAAGCCATACCCTACTTGTGATTTTCGAAATTCACCTAGTCCAAGAAAGAGAAAATTCGACACCCCTAGTTCGAGGACGAGATTTCTCTACGGCTTCGTTTGATCAATTGATTTTCATCTATTTCTTTTATCCTTGATCTTGTGTTGATTAATTAGAGGCAATCTACTTTGGTTCTTATTCAATGGTTGATACTAAATTAATCTTCCCGTATTTTATTTCGTGTTTGGGAACTCGAAGAAGAAAAACAAACAAAAGGGAGAAATTCGTTTTACTACTCCTACATCAGGTCAGTTCACGATTTCGCGGATTCCCGGAGATTGAACCGTCGGATCGTCGCGAGTTTTGGACAGGAGCTTCTAGACATATTCTTCCACGTTTCCACCGAAGGGATTGTCGTTCGGAGGTCTGGAAGGTCTGTTTCGGATAGGAGCAGATTGGTAGACAGTTTCTATCTCTTTTGAAGTTGTGGGCACTTCGTTTGTAACGGTAGATAGAACTTCTAAAAGGTATTTCTTCTTATCCTTCTTTACATGAAATAACGGTTAACGGATCTTGTGGTTTATGGAAATAGGTTAAAAAATTTATATTTCCGCTGCTATACCTTAGCCTAATTTCCAACAAAACCTACTTGAGGATGTATACATGATGCAACCTGAAGGTTTCACATCGAAGGATGCAACCAAGGTTTGCAAACTTCAAAGGTCCATTTATGGACTCAAGCAAGCATCTAGGAGCTGGAACAAGCATTTTGATGAAACCATAAAACAATTTGGTTTCGAACAAAACTCAGAAGAGGCTTGTGTTTACAAGAAGACAAGTGGGAGCTCAGTCATTTTCTTAGTACTATATGTTGATGATATACTACTTATGGGAAACGATGTGGCAATGTTGCAAACAGTAAAAGTTTGGTTATCGGGTAATTTCTCCATGAAAGACTTGGGAGAAGCAGCCTACATCTTAGGGATCAAGATCTATCGCGATAGATGATGGGGTGAACGGCTAGGTAGAGAGTTCTTAAACGACGAAGTGTATGTTATGATGAGTGCGTTACGACTATGGATGTGATCTTCCTAAATGCTCTATCTCTACTAGATGCCACTAGTTAGGGGCAAGTGTACCCCGTCGTATCAAGTAATAATCCAGTTAAGATCGGGTATCGAATCCGCGGGATTTATAACTACAAGTATTAAACGACTCGGTTTTATATGTTATCTAAGCGGTGAATACTTTGAGTTGATTCGGGGAACAACTACAAACTACTCCTAACTACGGGTGAGACAAATTTATATAGAAAAACTCTACAAAATGATATGGAAAGCGATAAGTTATAAATATGACAAACAATGACTCTCAATATATAAATGGTTAATGATTTACTCTTGCAATGACGACTACGTGTAGTGTGACCGACCCGTGAAGTACTTAGACTACGTGATTCCTAGTGAAGGCGTGTCTAATGCTTGGGACCAGAAATTAGGGCCCGTAAGTTCCGTGGGTTGTCAATTCCTACGGTTTCCGGAGCGTCACTTCCGGTAAGGCAACACCTATATGAATCCCTAAAGATAGCCTGAATGGCGTCGGAAGTCGCGTTCTCCTACACAATAATCAATTACGAGTATCAAAACAAGTAGCAAACATCAAGACAAATATAGAAAAAGAGATTATGAATCATAAATTATGAATATGGAGAATGTAAATATGAAATACAACCAAGCCTAGTACATAGGAAGAGTACAAGCTAATTAGCAAGTGAAAAGGGAAGAATCCACCCTCGGTCCTAGCTAACCGGACTCAAGGTCGTCTCTTAGGACTTGGAGGTGGAGCTTTCGAGCTTAGTGAACGGAGATGGAACGGAACTTTGACGGAATGCCGGAATCAATGAACAAGCTCTCAAGGTGGAAGAAAATTGTTATGTAAACTAAAATCTCAAACTATCTAACAAGAACTATATTAAGAATTGTATATCCAAAGGTGTATACAAAGTCTAAGAGGTGTATAAATGAGTGCTAGTCACTCCTATTTATACACATCAAGCTAGGGGGTAGAGTTGTAATTTCACAAAATACAAGCATGGAGGAACATGATTTTCTGCAGATTTCCCATAATACGCCTCGCGTATGGTAGGGTACACCCCGCGTATTTGCCCATTCCGTCAGAAATCTCCTGCATGTGGACCAAATCTAGATCTTGTTGTCTCAACCACGCCCCGCGTAGACTGGGGTGTGCCTCGCGTGGTTGAGTTTCTGAGTCTTTTAGGTCGAAGAACTTCCTTACACGCCCCGCGTGTAAGGTGGGACGCCCTGCATAGGAGAGTTGACTCTGTGAGATCATGCAGTCTGACTTTCAGGATTAGGTTAATCATTTCTGACATATGTCACACGCCTCGCGTGGTGGTTGATACGCCCCGCGTATTGGTGACTAGATCCCACGTGGTGCCTGTGGATTGAACAATTATTTCTGACCAAGTGTTCCACGCCCCGCGTGAAGGGTGATACGCCTCGCGTATGTCGGTGGATTTTCACTCCATGCTCGTACCTGAAATACAATTCTCGAGAGCTGAGTTAGCTTGACGTTTTATTTTCTAAATTAATTAAAAATAAGGAAAATTAACCGAAAGTACGGAATTTATTTTTATTTCATTATTTTATTAAAACACTCTATTTTTGCAATTAAACTTATTTATTTCATCTAAAACTAAACCGTAAATCACGCTAAAAGATAGGGACGAAACGCCCCTATCAAATCTCCTTGGACTTTAAAGTTTTACTTGTCCTCAAGTAAAAGAAATCGAAAGACAATGGATTGAGATTATTAAGAAACAAACCGTCGGTTGGTTTTGCCAAGTGCGTGATTCCGAGGCTAAAGTTTTATGCAAAGTTTTTCGGCAAGTACCTACGCAAACAAATGAGTGACCAAAACTTATTTGAAACCTCTATGATCAAATTTAATAGGCAATATTAACGGGGGTCGATTATCTTTTAAGAACCCGAAAGTACCTCACCAAGGGATTTCACTCTTAAGCTCAAATTTTGGTGGGTCGGGTTTTTGCACTCTCCTTTGCACTTACTCGAAGTTACTTTGAGTTTGCATTTTCATCCGAGTTTTTCCTCCTATGTTATGGTCTAGGCAATATTAAAAATGAACCCGGAGGGGGGTTGTAATGTGGGTGGCTTTTTAGTGGTTAATTTTTAAGAACTCGAGTTTAAACACCATTTTGATGATCGCACCGTGTTTTTATTTTGGCCCTAGCAAGTTCGTAAAATATAACTCGAAATTGCTCGGGTGGAGCTTGAGAATGCCTTTTGCTCTTTATTGTGTTTTTCTTTTTCTTTTTGTTTTGAGAGCGGCACAAAAATGATTTCGAAAGCTTATGGTACTTTACTCATCGAGGCCTTGGCTTATTTCGGGTGCGATTTGATTTTGTTGGTATTTAAACAAGAGGAAAAATGGTTAAATATTATAAGGGTACTAGCAAGAAAAAGTCGGTTGATAGGCTCGAGGGGGTTTCCTAGAGGTTAATGAAAACGAGAAAAATGAGTTAAGAAAAGAATTAGACTAAGTGGGTTCGTTTTATCATGTATTGCCATTTTAACCAAAATAAGTGTACTTAACCCGACATTAGGTGCAAACTCTATGAATCGAGTGAAGTCAAAGCTCTCAAAAAATTGTGAAAGAAATAGAGTTCTCGTACGAACTCTTTTAGGCTCAAAAATATCTCACAAAATTTCGGGTTAAATTATGTACGTTCAAGTTCTCGTCAAATTTTCAACTATCCCGTTTTTATTGCCTTTTTAAATTTCATTATAGAGATGACCTTTGGGTTAGGACTCAATGCTTTTGTTTAGCACGAACCTAGGCTTTGCATAAATTCTATAACTTCAGAATCAAGACTAAAATTTCTTACTTAAACCGATCCTTTGTGTTAACATCTTTACATTTAAGAACAAATAACAGAACTTTTAATTAATTTCCTAGGGGGGTAGTGTGTCGGAAAAATTTAAGAATCAATAAATTAGTTTAATTATTTTGTTGTTTATTTGATTTTTTATTTTTGTTTTTGTTAGTGCAAAACAAATGGTGAGTGCGGGGTTGCACGGCCCTCCGCGTTATTAAAATGACGTCTATTCCAAGGACGTCGGAAAAGAAAAGAAAACAAAAACAAAAAGAAAAATAGGTTGGGTTTCACGCGGGGCATACGCGCGACGTGAAACGCCTTGGAATTGTGTTTTTGGGGCAGAAGCGTGGATACGCGGGGCGTGCCGAATGGGGCGCCCCGCGTGATCCAGGTTTCAGGCCGCTTTTTTGCAGTAGAGAGTGGATTTCACGGGGCGGGCCGAAGGGGGCGCTCCACGTAATCCTTATTTTAGGTTTGGAAGAATATAAAGCGGAAATGTACGGAATGGGAAAACGGAAACATAGAGATATATTAAAAATGAAAATAAAAGCAAGAAAAACATGACAATTAAAAACAACTAAAATGTGATGATTTTTATTATTATTATTATTATTATTATCATTTTGGCTCATGTGATTAATTGAGGGGTATGGGGGAATGAAAAGAAGAAGTTTGGGAAGAGTGGGATGTGAAAGGAAGCTTGGGAAGCGTGAGAGATGATTGAGAAAGTCAAAAGTTTGCATTGGGAGGTGAATGAAGGTGGGGAAGAGAGTTAAAGTTAATGAAAGGTTTGGGAATGGTGAGTTGATTATGGGGTAATTAATTATTCAAGCAAACTAAATAAATTATTTAAATTTGAAGCACAAGGTGTAAAGAAAAAGAGTAAGGTAGAGAAGACTCCCTCAAAAATCTTCCGATGGTGGTGGAAATGTTCTACTCCCAATAGTAATGACTTGTGAAGTGTTAGAAGCATCAACTCCCGAACTCGGTTGGCATTTATTTAAAATATGAAATTTAAAATTTAAATTGGGTGTAAGATTATAAATGTAAATATTTTTATTAATTAATTTATTTATTTTTTGATTTTTTTATAGGTAGAGAGTTCTTAAACGACGAAGTGTATGTTATGATGAGTGTGTTACGACTATGGATGTGATCTTCCTAAATGCTCTATCTCTACTAGACGCCACTACTTAGGGGCAAGTGTACCCCGTCGTATCAAGTAATAATCTGGTTAAGACCGGGTATCGAATCCGCGGGATTTATAACTACAAGTATTAAACGACTCGGTTTTATATGTTATCTAAGCGGTGAATACTTTGAGTTGATTCGGGGAACAACTACAAACTACTCCTAACTACGGGTGAGACAAATTTATATAGCAAAACTCTACGAAATGATATGGAAAGCGATAAGTTATAAATATGACAAACAATGACTCTCAATATATAAATGGTTAATGATTTACTCTTGCAATGACGACTACGTGTAGTGTGACCGACCCGTGAAGTACTTAGACTACGTGATTCCTAGTCAAGGCGTGTCTAATGCTTGGGACCAGAAACTAGGGCCCGTAAGTTCCGTGATTTGTCAATTCCTACGGTTTCTGGAGCGTCACTTCCGGTAAGGCAACACCTATATGAATCCCTAAAGATAGCCCGAATGGCGTCGGAAGTCGTGTTCTCCTACACAATAATCAATTACGAGTATCAAAACAAGTAGCAAACATCAACACAAATATAGAAAAAGAGATTATGAATCATAAATTATAAATATGGAGAATGTAAATATGAAATACAACCAAGCCTAGTACATAGGAAGAGTACAAGCTAATTAGGAAGTGAAAAGGGAAGAATCCACCCTCGGAACTAGCTAACCGGACTCAAGGCCGTCTCTTAGGACTTGGAGGTGGAGCTTTCGAGCTTGGTGAACGGAGATGGAACAGAACTTTGACGGAATGCCGGAATCAACGAACAAGCTCTCAAGGTGGAAGAGAATTGCTATGTAAACTAAAATCTCAAACTATCTAACAAGAACTGTATTAAGAATTGTATATCCAAAGGTGTATACAAAGTCTAAGAGGTGTATAAATGAGTGCTAGTCACTCCTATTTATACACATCAAGCTAGGGGTAAAGTTGTAATTTCACAAAATACAAGCATAGAGGAACATGATTTTCTACAGATTTCCCATGATACGCCTCACGTATGGTGGGGTATGCCCCGCGTATTTGCCCATTCCGTCAGAAATCTCCTGCATGTGGACCAAATCCAGATCTTATTGTCTCAACCACGCCTCGCGTAGACTGGGGTGTGCCTCGCGTGGTTGAGTTTCTGAGTCTTTTAGGTCGAAGAACTTCCTTACACGCCCCGCGTGTAAGGTGGGATGCCCTGCGTAGGAGAGTTGACTCTGGGAGACCATGTAGTCTAACTTTCAGGATTAGGCTAATCATTTCTGACATATGTCACACGCCTCGCGTGGTGGTTGATACGCCCCGCGTATTGGTGACTAGATCCCACGTGGTGCCTGTGGATTGAACAATTATTTCTGACCAAGTGTTCCACGTCCCGCGTGAAGGGTGATACGCCCCGCGTATGTCGGTAGATTTTCACTCCATGCTCGTACCTGAAATACAATTCTCGAGAGCCGAGTTAGCTTGACGTTTTATTTTCTAAATTAATCAAAAATAAGGAAAATTAACCGAAAGTACAGAATTTATTTTTATTTCATTATTTTTTTAAAACTAACTATTTTTCCAATTAAACTTATTTATTTCATCTAAAACTAAACCGTAAATCACGCTAAAAGATAGGGACAAAACGCCCCTATCAATAGCTCAATGAGACTGCTCGGACTATCCCAATCTACATATATTGACAAAGTGCTAAAACGTTTTGACATGCATGAATCGAAAAGAGGTAACTTACCAATGGTCCATGGTGTCAAGTTATCAAATTGTCAGTGTCCTAAAACGGACAATGACAAGAATCGCATGGCTGTAATTCCTTACTCTAGCGCTGTTGGTTCGATCATGTATGCTATGCTTTGCACTAGACCTGATGTGGTATTCACATTAAGTATGACGAGTCGATATCAAGGGAATCCAGGATTTGAACTCTAGATTGCTGTCAAGAACATTCTTAAGTATCTTAGAAGAACTAAAGATATGTTGCTCGTATATGGACAAGGAGAATTGAAAATTGAAGGATATTCAGATGCTAGTCATCTGACTGATGAAAATGATTACAAATCCCAATCAGGATACCAGTTTATCCTGAATGGAGGTTCAGTTAGTTGGAAGAGTTCCAAACAAGGAAGTGTTGCTTTCTCGTCGACTGAATCAGAGTACATCATAGCTGCAGAAGCGGCAAAGGAGGCTGTTTGGATTAGAAAGTTCATAACAGAACTAGGAGTGGTGCCTGACATTGTAAATCCCATTACTCTGTACTGTGATAACAATAGAGCCATTGCACAAGCAAAGGAACCACGGTCTTATAATGCATCCAAACATTATCTCAAACGATATCATCTCATTAGGGAGATTATAGCCAGAGGAGATGTGAGAATAGAAAAGGTGCCCACTGAGGACAACGTTGCAGATCCGTTGACCAAGCCGTTACCACAAAGAGCTCACGATAAACATCTTAGTTCTTCTGGTATTAGTTTCAGAAACAATTGGCTTTAGTCCAAGTGGGAGAATGTTGGAATTTAGTGTCCTAAATACAATTGTTTTGGATATTAATATTAATGAATAAATTGTTTATTTGGTCATTTGTTTAATCAGATATATAGCATTAATATGTAACTATATATAAAGGCACAAATCTTTCGCAAAGGAAGTAATCCTAAGTTTATTCAAGTAGTTATAAAGTGTTCATACAAGCATGAAGTGAGACTATACTTTATAATAGACTGATAGACTTAAAGTAAACCCAAGTCAAGTAATATGTTATAGGGATTGGCATATTGTTGTTGAGACTTGCATGTAACAGTGTTTTCTGTCGAGACAGAAAGCTGATCTCACAAGCTTTAGATATTCTGATATCTAAACAGTTACATGGATCTGATGAAGGAGTTCATTAGGATTGGGACCTAACTTGAGATAACAGAATGGAGTGATTTATCTAATGTGTCAACTGTTCATCTCATCGGTATTAGTAGGTATAACTAATCCTCGAACTCAAACATTCATTAATTAGTAATTCTGGATTGCGGAGTCTGATACTTTGATTCTGTGCAAGCACGATCCAATAGGTGAGAGCCTAGGGTGTGTGAGAGCAGGGTTGGGTATCACGCGAAGTAATTACAGAATGGTTAATGTCAGATTGAGCATTCGTCACTCTCGATAAATGGGAGATATATCCAAAGGGCCGCTTGTGGTGAATTGACTGAAATCCTTGCAAGGTGATACAGTTAAGAGTAGAAATAAACATTTCACTTAACTTATCTTTCAGAGTGAATTCAACCTGTACAAGTAAAACCGGACTCTTCGTTATATGTAACCTTGACACATTCCATGGTTATAAGGAATTGACCGACAGGATATAGTTGATGAAGGATCGTATTATACTGTACCTAATACAGAAAGGTTAATGTCAGTTATCAACCTGACTTCTTAATTGCTCTGGGGGAATATCATAGGTTCTGCTAGTAACAGCTCTCGACGGTATTCCGTTATATATATGTTGGAATTAATCGTAATGAATAATTTCAAATGATATATACGGCTAGTGGCAATAAAGAACCTAATGGGTCGCATATGGGACTTGGAATCGGAGGACGAAAATGTAATTAGTGGGACATACACATATGGGCCGAAATTTGTATTAATTTAGGGATAAATTAATTTGATTAATAATTATAATTTGATTATGGTTATCAATTAAATTAAAAGATTATCTGATAATATTAATTAGAAGTTTTTATGTGATTGAAACTCTAATTAATTATCCCTAATATTAATTAATTATTAATTTGATTAATAATAATTATCTAGATGTAATTAGTTATTATTTAGATAATAGTAAAGTGTTTATTTAATTATCTAATTAGGAATCCTATTCCGAATAAGATTCCAATTATTTAATTACCTAACACAACTGGGATTAGGGTTAAGAAAAGTCTATAAATAGACTCCCTAACCCCTAAAATTCGACCAACACAAAAAGGGAGAGGAGGAATCGTTATGTCTTTCGTCTCGGCTAATTTACTTTATTTCTTACTCCCTCTTTGATCTCGTATCGATTTCTGTTAGAGACAATCATTGCGATTGCTATTCATTGAAAGTTGATCACTGACTATCTTTTGTTTTGTGTTGAATCAAACGTTCGTGGTTCACGAGTTGATAATACCAAGTTGTGGGCACTTCGTTTGCAACGGTAGATAGTTCATCACTAAAGGTATTACTATCTATCCCTCTTTATATGAAATAACAATTAACAGATCTTGGAAAAGGGAAATAGATAAAATAGATAAAATTTATTATTCCGCTATATCTAGGCTTGTCTATTTTCCTACATTGGTATCAGAGCCTATGTTAATCTGTTATTTCATATATGTAAATAAAAGAGTTTTTCAATCAGATTGAATAGATCTATTGTTAGGTTAAATTAATTAATCGATTAGTTCAATTAACCTAACGATAAATAAGTTTTGATTACTTGTTAATTAAAACTGATTATGCATAGTTCCTGATTATTTCGGTTGATAATCGGTTTTAAATAAAATCTAAAAGTTTTATAGTTAGATAATTAAAATGTTTTGTTTTATTAAATCTAAAAGATAAAACTGTTTTAATATTCTGAAAATTGTTTTGAAACTGTTTTAGAACAATTATATATATTTATATTTAATATATATATATATATATATTGATAGTAGTTCGGGGTCACTGCCGCGAGGCGGCAACCCCGAACCGCTATTTGCGGCTGGTTGCTGCCTTGCGGCTGCAACCAGTAGCGGCGGACGCCGCTGCCTTTACGGCAGCAGTGTCTGTCCGCTAGCTGCTGCCCTACGGCAGCAGCTATGCCAAAGGGTCGGGCCCGATTGTTGGTACCAGGTTTTAAAATTGTTTTAAAATAACCCGTTTTATATATATATATATATATATGGTTCAGAATATAATAATTTGTTTTGATTATCAAAATCATTTTATTTAAAAGTTTGTTTTACCTAAATATTTGATATAAGTAATTCAAAGCATTAAATAAATTATTCGAATTAATTAGGATATGCATAATTGAAATTGGATGAAAATTAATTTAAGTTGTTAATTTGATTAACTTAATAATTACATAAATAGTTTGTGTAATCAACCAATTAAATTTAATTTAATTGAGTCTATGCATGTTTGGCATTATGGACATATTAGACCATCTTTAATAGTTATTTAGTCTTTTGGTATTTAAATAGGACATGCGTGTCCTGCCTTCTCTTACTCTCTATTGTATTTCTCTTCTCATCCAAATCCCTTCAAGTAAATTGAAGTTTTCCTTGAAATTGAATATTGTTGTAATTCAAGGCGCCAAGGAGAAGACGGAGGACCCAAAGAGAAATATGTAATAGTTAGTATTTCCCTAGGGTGACCCTTTATTCCGTTTCTGACTCAATGGAATAAACTTAGAGATATGTCCATAATTGTCAATGTTGAATGTATGAATGTCTGATGTATGATAAAGCAAATCAAGACTAGGTTAGATTATGAGACTTAAATCAATCCCTCACTAATCAAAAGTTAAGTAAATAAGCAAGTTATTAAAATCGGTTGCCCCTCCCTAATATTATAATTCAGCCGGCAGTACTGAGGGCCTTTGGGTTGTTGAGTAAACTCAAGCTCGGGGTCTTATGGTAACACCTGAATTATCGAAAAATTATTTTTCACGAATATGGGGTGATGCTTAAATTAGGATAGAATAATTGGATGAGTAAAATCATGTTGTTCTAACCTAATGGGCAATATGGTTGGGATTGACAAACGACACATATCAGTTACTAATATGGTTAGTAACCCAACAACCTAAAAATCACATGTTTTGATGTGATTGATTACATGAATCTACCTAATGAATAAAACTAGTTTGTTGAGTAAACTCAAGGTGAAATTTCAGGAGTTAGGATTCTAGCTCACTAAAGGAATTGTGAATATCCTTCGAATTAATATAGAGGGTTATTAATTTGGTAAAATAGTGGGAGCAATTTAAAAACATAAAAGTCCAACGTATTTAAATTGTAAGTGAATTAAACAAATGAATAACATCCGTCACTTTTCTCACTCGCAGGTTAATTTTACGCTAAAAACAATCATGTCGAAAACTGATCTAAGAAATATCCTTACCGATAACAAGTTGAATGGTTCAAACTTCGCCGATTGGTTTCGTAACCTCAAAATTGTTTTGAAGTTCGAAAAGATAGGGTATGTACTCGATACATCGATACCCGCTCTTCCGGCTGATGATGCACCCATTGAAGAGATTGATGCCTATCAGAAGCATAAATCCGATGATGAACACGCTGGGTGCATCATACTTGCATCGATGACACCAGATCTGCAAAGGCAATATGAGGAAATGGATGCCTATTTTATTGTCATGCACTTAAAAGAGCTGTTCGGGAAATAGACTCGCTGTGAACGTTTTGAGATATCAAAACTGCTGTTTCGCTACAAGATGCAAGAGGGCACATTTGTTATGACACATTGTGTCAAGATGATTGGCTATATCACCAAACTTTCTAGTACTGGCTTCACGATGGATCATGAGCTAAGTGTCGACTTACTTCTTACATCCCTCCCAGAAAGTTATTCACAGTTCACCATGAACTACCAAATGAATGACTTAAAGACCTCTCTTGAAGAGCTCGCCAATATGCTCAAGACAGTTGAGACAAATGTGAAGAAAGATAAAGTGGTACCCGCTCTTGTGATTGAGGGATCAAAGAAGAGGAAGGGGAATTTTCCCAATCCAAAATATCCCAAGAAGAACAAGGGAGGCAAGCCAGCCCAAGCCAAAGGAAAGCAAGTCAAGAAGCCCAAAGGGGAATGCCACTTCTGTGGTAAAGATGGGCATTGGAGGAGAAATTGTAAGGAGTACCTAGCTTCTCTCAAGAAGGGAAAGGACGGTGCTTCAACTTCTGGTGTGTTTTATATTGAAATTAACTCAATTTCACAGTATGAATCTTGGGTATTAGATACCGGATGTGGATCTCATATTTGTATGAATATGCAGGAGCTAAAGCAGACTAGAGAATTAAAGAAAGGAGACATAAACTTGCGAGTAGGAAATGGAGCAAGAGTTACCGCCCTCGCAATTGGGGATTATGTTTTGAGTTTGCCCTCTGGGCTTGTAATAGAATTAAGGAACTGTTTGTATGTTCCAGAGATGTCTCACAACATTATTTCTATTAGCTGTCTAATTGATGATGGCTTTCATGTTTCAATTAAGAACAATGGTTGTGGATTTTATAGAAACAAAGTTTTCTATTTTTTAGGAATATCATTCAATGGGATTTATATTTTGAATGATAAAGTTTCTGCTTTCACAATTGATACCAAAAGACTTAGATTAGATAACTCAACTTACTTGTGGCATTGTCGTTTAGGCCATATAAACCAAAGACGCATGCTTAAGCTACATCAAGATGGGCTTATAGACTCAATTGATTGTGAATCGATGGGAACATGTGAGTCATATTTAAAAGAAAAAATGACAAAGACACCCTTTAGCAATTAAGGTCAGCGTGTATCAGACACTCTAGGATTAATACATTCAGATGTATATGGTCCTATGTCAGTCCAAGCAAGAGGAGGATTCAGATACTTCATTAGTTTCATAGATGATCATACTAGATATGGTTATATCTATTTGAGGAAACACAAGTCAGAAGCTTTTGAGAAATTCAAATGCTTTAAGAATGAAGTTGAGAATCAAACAGGAAAGACTATCAAAATACTTCGATCTAATCGAGGTGGAGAATATCTTTCTGAAGAATTTATGAGTTATCTAAATGTGGAATATGCTCACAATGGACACCTCCTTATACACCACAACACAATGGTGTATCAGAAAGGAGAAATCGCACCTTACTAGATATGGTACGATCCATAATGAGCACCACTGCTCTTCCAAAATCATTCTGGGGCTATGCCTTAGAAACTGCCCTATTTACCTTAAACCGAGTTCCAACCAAATCCGCCAGTTCCACACCATTCGAACTGTTCGTTGGCAGAAAACCCATCTTCTCTTTTATAAGAATATGGGGATGTTCAGCATACGTCAAACGTATTGTGTCAGATAAATTAGATCCCAAATCTGACAAGTGTTTCTTCATTGGATACCCAAAGGAAACTATGGGATATTACTTTTATCATCCAGATGACCAAAAGGTAATAGTATCCAAACACGCAATGTTTCTAGAGAAAGAGTTTCTGGAAGAAACACAGAATGGAAGCGCGATTGAACTTGAAGAAGTTCAAGAGGAATCACATGTTAAAAACGCAGAAGAAGTTGAACCCGAACCCGTTTCACTAGATGAAACACAAGTGTCATATCCTACACGTAGGTCTCAAAGAATTCATGAACTCCCAGTTAGATATGGTTTTTTAGTGGGAGATAACGAACTGGTTCCCGTGTTAGACGATGAACCTAAAACCTACGAAGAAGCTCTTGCTAGTCCAGAATGTAAAGCATGGCTTGAAGCCATGAATTCTGAAATGGACTCCATGTATACTAACCAAGTGTGGACTTTGGTTGATCCACCCAAAGGGATAAAACCCATTGGGTGCAGGTGGATCTTCAAGAAGAAGACTGATATGGATGGAAAGGTTAGTACCTACAAAGCTAGGTTAGTAGTGAAAGGATATCGTCCAAAACAAGGTATTGACTATGACGAGACTTTCTCTCTAGTAGCCATGTTCAAATCCATCAGAATATTGTTTGCAATTGCCGCTCATTTTGATTATGAGATTTGGCAAATGGATGTGAAAACAGCTTTCCTAAATGGAAACCTACTTGAGGATGTATACATGATGCAACCTGAAGGTTTCACATCGAAGGATGCAACCAAGGTTTGCAAACTTCAAAGGTCCATTTATGGACTCAAGCAAGCATCTAGGAGCTGGAACAAGCGTTTTGATGAAACCATAAAACAATTTGGTTTCGAACAAAACTCAAAAGAGGCTTGTGTTTACAAGAAGACAAGTGGGAGCTCAGTCGTTTTCTTGGTACTATATATTGATGATATACTACTTATGGGAAACAATGTGGCAATGTTGCAAACAGTAAAAGTTTGGTTATCGGGTAATTTCTCCATGAAAGACTTGGGAGAAGTAGCCTACATCTTAGGGATCAAGATCTATCGCGATAGATCAAGGAGACTGCTCGGACTATCCCAATCTACATTTATTGACAAAGTGCTAAAACGTTTTGACATGCATGAATTGAAAAGAGGTAACTTACCAATGGTCCATGGTGTCAAGTTATCAAATGGTCAGTGTCCTAAAACGGACAGTGACAAGAATCGCATGGCTGTAATTCCTTACTCTAGCGCGGTTGGTTCGATCATGTATGCTATGCTTTGCACTAGACCTGATGTGGTATTCACATTAAGTATGACGAGCCGATATCAAGGAAATCCAGGATTTGATCATTGGATTGCTGTCAAGAACATTCTTAAGTATCTTAGAAGAACTAAAGACATGTTCCTCGTATATGGACAAGGAGAATTGAAAATTGAAGGATATTCATATGCTAGTCATCTGACTGATGAAAATGATTACAAATCCCAATCAGGATACCAGTTTATCCTGAATGGAGGTTCAGTTAGTTGGAAGAGTTCCAAACAAGGAAGTGTTGCTTTCTCGTCGACTGAATCAGAGTACATCGCATCTGCAGAAGCGGCAAAGGAGGCTGTTTGGATTAGAAAGTTCATAACAGAACTAGGAGTGGTGCCTGACATTGTAAATCTCATTACTCTGTACTGTGATAACAATGGAGCTATTGCACAAGCAAAGGAACCACGGTCTCATAATGCATCCAAACATTATCTCAAGCGATATCATCTCATTAGGGAGATCATAGCCAGAGGAGATGTGAGAATAGAAAAGGTGCTCACTGAGGACAACGTTGCAGATCCGTTGACCAAGTCGTTACCACAAAGAGCTCACGATAAACATCTTAGTTCTTCTTGTATTAGTTTTAGAAACAATTGGCTTTAATCCAAGTGGGAGAATGTTGGAATTTAGTGTCCTAAATACAATTGTTTTGGATATTAATATTAATGAATAAATTGTTTATTTGGTCATTTGTTTAATCAGATATATAGCATTAATATGTAACTATATATAAAGGCACAAATCTTTCGCAAAGGAAGTAATCCTAAGTTTATTCAAGTAGTTATAAAGTGTTCATACAAGCATGAAGTGAGACTATACTTTATAATAGACTGATAGACATAAAGTAAACCCAAGTCAAGTAATATGTTATAGGGATTGGCATATTACTGTTGAGACTTGCATGTAACAGTGTTTTCTGTCGAGACAGAAAGCTGATCTCACAAGCTTTAGATATTCTAATATCTAGACAGTTACATGGATCTGATGAAGGAGTTCATTAGGATTGGGACCCGACTTGAGATAACAGAATGGAGTGATTTATCTAATGTGTCAACTGTTCATCTCATCGGTATTAGTAGGTATAACTAATCCTCGAACTCAAACATTCATTAATTAGTAATTCTGGATTGCGGAGTCTGATACTTTGATTCTGTGCAAGCACGATCCAATAGGTGAGAGCCTAGGGTGTGTGAGAGCAGGGTTGGGTATCACGCGAAGTAATTACAGAATGGTTAATGTCAGATTGAGCATTCGTCACTCTCGATAAATGGGAGATATATCCAAAGGGCCGCTTGTGGTGAATTGACTGAAATCCTTGCAAGGTGATACAGTTAAGAGTAGAAATAAACATTTCACTTAACTTATCTTTCAGAGTGAATTCAACCTGTACAAGTAAAACCGGACTCTTCGTTATATGTAACCTTGACACATTCCATGGTTATAAGGAATTGACCGACAGGATATAGTTGATGAAGGATCGTATTATACTGTACCTAATACAGAAAGGTTAATGTCAGTTATCAACCTGACTTCTTAATTGCTCTGGGGGAATATCATAGGTTCTGCTAGTAACAGCTCTCGACGGTATTCCGTTATATATATGTTGGAATTAATCGTAATGAATAATTTCAAATGATATATACGGCTAGTGGCAATAAAGAACCTAATGGGTCGCATATGGGACTTGGAATCGGAGGACGAAAATGTAATTAGTGGGACATACACATATGGGCCGAAATTTGTATTAATTTAGGGATAAATTAATTTGATTAATAATTATAATTTGATTATGGTTATCAATTAAATTAAAAGATTATCTGATAATATTAATTAGAAGTTTTTATGTGATTGAAACTCTAATTAATTATCCCTAATATTAATTAATTATTAATTTGATTAATAATAATTATCTAGATGTAATTAGTTATTATTTAGATAATAGTAAAGTGTTTATTTAATTATCTAATTAGGAATCCTATTCCGAATAAGATTCCAATTATTTAATTACCTAACACAACTGGGATTAGGGTTAAGAAAAGTCTATAAATAGACTCCCTAACCCCTAAAATTCGACCAACACAAAAAGGGAGAGGAGGAATCGTTATGTCTTTCGTCTCGGCTAATTTACTTTATTTCTTACTCCCTCTTTGATCTCGTATCGATTTCTGTTAGAGACAATCATTGCGATTGCTATTCATTGAAAGTTGATCACTGACTATCTTTTGTTTTGTGTTGAATCAAACGTTCGTGGTTCACGAGTTGATAATACCAAGTTGTGGGCACTTCGTTTGCAACGGTAGATAGTTCATCACTAAAGGTATTACTATCTATCCCTCTTTATATGAAATAACAATTAACAGATCTTGGAAAAGGGAAATAGATAAAATAGATAAAATTTATTATTCCGCTATGTCTAGGCTTGTCTATTTTCCTACACACGGAGCCGCCCTAAGGGATGGCGACGAGAGAAGGAATGAACTGAATCCCACATCGAAAAGGGAGAGAGAGTGACTTAGGCTTATTAGTAAGATGAGAATCGGTGGAGGCAGGAATAAACTGAATCCCACATCGGAAAGGGATAGAGAGTGACTGGGGCTTATTAGTAAGATGAGAATCCAATACATGTAGACGCGTTTTAAAGCCGTGAGACCCAATGTGTTGGAATTGGGACAGGACGGACAATATCTACATGGTATTAAGCATGGCGTTACAACATGTCCAATTAAAGACCGTCCATTCTTTTATTGAAGATATAAAAATAAAGTATTATTATTAGAAAATAGATAAATACTTAAAGACTTATTTGAGAGAAATAGGAAAATAAACTAACGTACTTAATAAAAGTAACACACTTAATAAAAGTAACAAATATAAATAATATATAAAATAAGGAAATAAGATAATAAGTATAAAGATCACTTCTTTTTTATTTTAGTTTTCTTTTCATGGCTCTTTGAAAAAATCTGAAGCATCTAAGTGAGTAATATCTGTAAAGTTTCCAAAATCATCGTCATTATCATGTACCAGGTTTGCCTCAACATCATCATCCTGGTCAATTAAATTTGTTTCCACGTTTTCCCTTTTTTTTAATGGAGGCTTGATAAAGTTTGATAAGGTAATCAATCGTACGACATGTACATGATCAATGACCTTTTATGCCACATTGATAACATGTGCTTTCTATAGTGTTTGAAGAGTGATCATGGACGACTTTAGTTTTTCCTTTATCCCCGTGATTGTTCCACTTCTGGTGGTGAGAAATATTATTATTATTATTACTACCACTACGATGACGGTAATTAGTTCATTTTCGTCCTTGTCCTTGTCCCTTTCTACGATTTTTACCACGACCACGATTATGGCCGTGCATTGCTGCATTTGCTCCCGGCAATGGAGCAAATCCAGTAGGACAAGACACATGGTTTTTTTTATCAACATCTCATTATTTTATTCAACTACAAGTAAACATGAGATTAACTCATAGTACTTTTTAAAACCATTTTCTCGATATTGTTGTCGTAGGAGCACATTCGAGGCATGAAATATAGAGAAAGTTTTCTCTAACATAATTTCATCGGTAACATCATCTCTACTCGATTTTAATTGAGATGTAATCTTAAAAAGAGCTGCATTGTGTTCTTTTACTGATTTAAAATCTTGTGATCTTAATTGCATCTTGTCATAACTAGCTGATAATAGAACCAACATCCAGTGATCATATATTTCTTTCAAAAATTTCCAAATAATAGGTGAATCTTTAACAACCAGACATTCACATTTGTAAGATTTAACATGACTAAAATATAATACAAATAATAAATTATCTGAGACTAAATGGATGAATAAATTCGAGTAGAGATTAATCGAATGAGAAAGTTCGTGCCAAAATTAATTGGTTGAACAATTTCGTGTTGAAATTAACCGAACAAGCAAACTCGTGTTGATAACGTGTTATTAAATAAGAAAGATAGTATGAAATGGAATAAGAACAATAAAGAGAAAGTAATTGTATTTTTTATATTTCTGCTTGTAAGTATTATATAAAAGAACCTATATTTATAGGCTTATGAACATAAATGATTGAGTTACAAACATTAAAGAAATGGAGAGTTGCAACATTAAAGGAATAATGAAGATTAATAGTTACACTTATGGATATTATTTTTTTAATGTTTTTTTTTTTTTGGTGAAAGCGCGATACTACATGTATTTTTTTTATGAAGTTTACCCAATAAATAAAAGCTATATCAACCAATAAAATTTTATTGAACATTTTTTTATCTATCAACTACTAAATAAATACCAGCTACGAATTGTATATATTTATCGTAATATATTTATTACATTGTTTGGATATAAAACTTTAACTGTTATGTGAACCTTTAAAAGTTTTAAAGGACTTATATTTTTGTCTAATTGCATTCAATGATTCTCTATTTCTTAATAAAATTTGTTGGATGCAGAAAGTGAAACATATTCCAACACGTGCCAAATAAATAATTAGGTAAGTTGAAGTTTTGGGGTTCTTAAATACAATTAAACAAAAATAGAGGATTACTGAATGCAATTGAAAAAAAAACAAGGTTATTGAATGCACTTGATAAGAATATGAAACTATCGAATGCAATTATAGAATAGATGATTATTTAGAACTTTTGAAAGTTCATTGGGATAGTTGAAGTTTTGAACTAAATATATGTGTGGCAAATGTATTAAACTATTATATTTAATTAATAATTTTTCGAAAGTATATTTATTAATGAGACATTTAGATCCCAGATCTATAAAGGATCGAATCGGGTAACCTCAAATACCCGATTCAGAGAACATAGTAAGACTCAGAGGCATTACGAGCTTCGGCCTCCATCTAGAGTCTATATAAATGAACTATGTAACATCCGTAAATGGGGTGTGCTCCCTCTTTGTGCACATTACTTTCTTACTTTCTTAAAATGGATATTAATCTTTTAATGTTTTTTTTTGTTTTTTTGTTTTTTTTTTTTTTTTTGTGAAAGTGCGATACTATATGCATTTTTTTTTTATGAAGTTTACTCAATAAATAAAAGCTATATCAACTAATAAAATTTTAGTGAACTTTTTTTTTATCTATCAACTACTAAATAAATACCAGCTACAAATTGTATATATTTATCATAATATATCTATTGCCTTGTCTCGATATAAAACTTTAACTGTTAACTGAACCTTTAGAAGTTTTAAAGGAGTTATATTTTTGTCCAATTGCATTTGATAATCTTTATTTTTATCCAATTGCATTTAATGATTCCTTATTTCTTAATAAAATTTGTTGGATATAGAAAGTGGAAGACATATTCCGACACGTGCCAAAGTACTCGCCACGTGTCAAATAAATAATTAGGCAAGTTGAAGTTTTGGAGTTGTTAAATGCAATTGAACAAAAAATAGAGGATTATTGAATGCAATTAGATAAAAAAAATGAGGTTATTGAATGCAATTTGATAAGAATATGAGACTATCGAATGCAATTATAAGAATAGAGGATTATTTAAAACTTTTGAAAGTTCACGGTGATATTTGAAGTTTTGAACTAAGTATATATGTAACATATTAAACTGTTATATTTAGTTAATAATTTTTTAAAAATATATTTAGTAACGAGGCATTTAGATCCCATATTTATAATGGATTGATCCACTTAAAGCCCACCTGCCTCCACGATGAGCCTATTCCTCAAAAGGATCGAATCGAGTAACCTCAAGTACCTGATTCGAAGAACATAGTAAAACTCATGGGTATTATCCATCTAGAGTCTATATAAAAAAACTATGGCCCTGTTTGGGAATTAGCTGTTAGCTGTTAGCTATTAGCTGATTACATTAGCTGATTTGACTAGCTGATTTGATTAGCTGTTTGTGTAGACATGTTTGGTAAAAATTAGCTGATTGATAATAGCGGTTTGTGCAAAAAGACGAATAAGGGCATTAATTTTGGCGCAGGAGAAAAGGGAGTCTATCTATTAGGATTAAAGAAGTCCATTAATTTTAATATTGCAAAACGCTAATTGAAAAAGCTCATTTTAAGAGCTTTTTCTAAATTAGCGTTTTCATCCCAAAACTCTCTCCACCAAACACTCCAATTAGCGGTTTCAGTGGTCAAACCTCTAAAGTTGGTCAAAACTGCTCTTTTTATCCTAAAACGCTCTTTACCAAACATGGCCATAACATCTTTAAACGGTGTCTGTTCCATCTCTCTCTCCATATTATTTTCTTACTAATTTAACCGTGGAAGTGTGGTTCCAAACACAAGTTGATGGAGCAAGCTTCAATGTCCTATCATTTAGTTAATTAGTAATATTAAAAGAATATGTTGTTATTTTAAATTTTAAAACTAAAATGGTAAGAAAAGAAAAAACTGAAATGGTAAAAAAAGGGGGCAGTAAGCACGTGCAGATCACTTGAAGCAGAGAGAGAGACCAGTCAAAGGGAAAATAAAAACTGTTAAAAACAAAAGAATTGAGAAAACGGTAGAAGGCAGATAGATTCACTTCACAGCACAGCACACATGCAGTCAAAACCTATGACTCTCATCCCATGTTTTTCTTTTTCTTTTTCCCCTTAAAAACAAATGATTATTCGTAGTCTCAGTCTGCGATTCAGAACCCATTTTGTTTAGATAGCAAAAAAGAACCTTTCTTTCCATCTCTTAGCAGGGAAAGATAAAAGATAAGAATAAATTAACACTAACACTTTGGATTTAGGGACAGACACCTATAAAGGGTTGAAATTTCAAGCTACTTTAAGCTTTTTACCTATTTCAATAGAGAGATAGAGAGAGAAAAGCTCCACTCCTCTTTCTTTCTTTCTTCCACTCATCTGATCTCTTGCCGGTTTCCAGCGATTCAAGGTATTTTTTGTCCAATTGCTGCGTTTTTTCTTTCTATATACTTTTGGATCTTTTTTTTTTCTTTCATGCTACTGAATTACTTGCTAGATTTCAGTTCAGGGGGATCTGTATTGTATTGTATAGATTCTATTGTCTTGTGTGTGCTTGCGGGGAAATTGTTACTTGCTAGATTTATCAGTTGTTACCTTTGATTGCACATCTCTATTCTTTGTGGGTTAATGATTTTGGGGGTTTTTGTTTTTGTTTTTGTTTTTGTTCTGGTTTTGTTGGTTGTCAGTTTACAATGGTATTCAGAGATGTAGTTAAGGAGCCTAAAATTAAGGCGGAAGGAGCTGGTTGTGGTTCAGTAGTAACAGTAGGTTTGCAGAATTGTGAAGAATCCGAGGTGAGCATGTATTTTGAGGAAGAATCGAGGTTGTCCCAGCAAGATTTGCAATCATTGGCATTCTTTCTTTTGTCAAGGAATGTTAATCTGCAAGATGTTGGAAGAGGATTGCTTGATTTGGAGCAGATACAGATAAAGGAAATGAAAGATGCAATCAGGGTTAGGAATGGAGAAAATCATGAAACACGAGCATCAGATGACAGTTTCTTGCCCGGTCTTGATGAAGACACTGCGCTAGATATTTTGGCTTGGAGCTGCAGATCAGATTACCCAAATCTCGCTTGTGTGAATAGAAAATTCAAAACATTGATTGGAAGTGGGTATCTGTATAGATTGAGGCGACAGCTTGGTGTTATTGAACACTGGATTTATTTAGCTTGTATTTTGATGCCATGGGAAGCATTTGATCCTGTGAGGCAAAGATGGATGAGATTACCTAGGATGCCCTGTGATGACTGCTTTACTTGTGCAGACAAGGAGTCCCTTGCAGTTGGGACTCAGCTACTTGTTTTCGGTCGTGAGTTGTCCGGATTTGCTATTTGGATGTATAGCTTACTTTCTCATGATTGGTCCAGATGCCCTCCTATGGACTTACCCCGATGTTTGTTTGGTTCAAGCAGCCTTGGAGAAATTGCCATTGTTGCTGGGGGAAGTGACAAGAACGGACGCATTCTAAGATCTGCTGAGCTATACAATTCCGAACTGGGTTCCTGGCAATCTTTGCCAGATATGAATTCGCCACGTAAGCTGTGTTCAGGCTTCTTTATGGACGGAAAGTTTTATGTGATTGGTGGTATGTGTAGCCAAACAGAATGTTTAAGCTGCGGTGAGGAGTATAACCTTGAGACAAGGGTATGGAGGAGGATACCGAACATGTACAATGTTTCGAGTGTGGGTCATCCTGCCATGCGTTCTCCTCCTTTGGTTGCTATTGTAAATAATCAATTGTACTCTGCTGATCAAGCGACGAATGAGGTCAAGAAATATGACAAGATTAATAATTCATGGAGGGTTGTGAAAAGATTGCCTGTGAGGGCAGACTCTTCTCATGGTTGGGGATTAGCATTTAAAGCATGTGGTGATCATTTATTAGTGATTGGCGGACATAGAGGTCCAGAAGGTGAAGTTGTTGTACTCCATTCTTGGAATCCCCAAGACACTGCTATGGATGCGCATGAATGGAACGTTCTTGCCATCAAGGAGCGAGCAGGTTCCTTTGTATACAACTGTGCAGTAATGGGATGCTAATGCTTTGGTACGCACTTTTCTCTCGAACAAACTTCTGTTAGCGAGTGTGTGTTATCAAAATTTTATTTAAAGTTTACATTGTTCTGTTTGTACTTTCAGTGCTTATTTTTTTTTATGTCATTTAGATGATGATCATAATTGACCTCACAATAACATTGAGAATTTGTAATGGTTTATCATAAGCTCCAATACGTTGTTCATCACTGTAGATTAGCATTTTCCGTGAATAATGATTTTTGTATATTCTTGTTGAATGCTGATCTTCAGGTTGATAATGATGAAAACTTATCACTGCTTCTGTAGGAATCAAATGTTATGTTCTTGTATTATGCTTCAAATTGCCAAATTTTCCACTTTTGATCCAGAAATTTGATTTTTTTTATTAAAATATAGTCCTTGTTGGCCAAATGATCATCACTCTTGGCGTATTCCTTAAATGGACAAAACTTTGATTTTGTTGAGAAATGATTTTGTCCATTAAGGGCCAAAGCTGAAGGACTAAATCTCAGAAAATGAAAGTAGAAATTTGGGTGAAAAGCAGAATTAAGTGTCATGATGTGGCTGTTGCCTGCAGTTAGAGTTGACAATACCTCTGCTACAATTATATTCCCCAGCTGTATTGTATTGTATGCTTTGTCTTTTGTTGTTTTGTGAAGCTGTGGTCTACTCAGGCAGCCTTATCTATTAAGCTTTTTAAAAATAAGTATCAGATTCCATTAACCTTTATTCTTACCTTTCTGTAATTTATTTATTCTCTGTAAAGGGTTGTGGAATGGAATCCATCTAAATAAATTAGATGTTACTGACTATAGCACCATTATTTTCAAATGGTAAATAAATTGTTACTGTTCAGTACTTTATTTATTGTCATTTTGGTAAGTTTGTATTATTCTTATGGTTATTCCTACTTTTCTGTGGCTTTTTGTTATTCCTACTTTTTTCATCATGTCATCTCATGTGTGGTTCCTCTTGATGGGTTTTGTTTTTTTTAGGCTGTGTTTTGTTTGTTTGTTTGCTGGAATGATGAATGTTTTTTGTTTTTTTATCAATACAAATAATAATCATAAATGGAAGAAAAAAAGATGCAAGGTGAAATATGTCTCTATAATAGACATCACATGAAAACAAATGACCCTCTCAAATTTTCCCAAAAAGTCTAGTTAGTGCCCCCGAACTTTTAAAATGTCCGTCCTGCCCCCTTAAAAGTGCAAAAGTGTAGTTACTAACCGCTCTAACCCCTTCTTGAGACAGATGGAGTTGCGTCTATTGCACGTGCCTGCCATGTCGGATATGACGATGCCAAAATCACCCATGTCATATTAAACTATGAATGCCTGTCCCGTGTCCTTGAGTATGCAAAAGTGTAGCTACTAACCGCTCTAACCCCTTCTTGAGATAGCCAGAGTTGCGTCTATTGCACTTGCCTGCCATGTCGGATATGATGATGGCAAAATTGTCCATGTCATATTAAACTATGAATGTCTGATAAAAGGACTTCACTCTTCGTTTCTTTCTCTCTGAAATTCAGAACTAAAAAACTCAGCTTGACCAATCCATATTCAAGCATCAAACTTTTCTTTCTTTTGGGGATTTCTTCTACGAAATTTCATGTGGGTAGTACTCTTAACAATTATTGAAAAACTGAATGTCGTTGATTTGAAGAACAACAAATGAGACATTGTCGATTGATTTGTTCACTTTAGGAAAATTTGGAGTGAGTTCTTGCTCTGCTTCAGGTATGCATATATTCTCTTTGTGTTTTAAGAATTAAAAAGTGGAAACTCTTACTAGTTTAACTTTAGGATATTTTCGTGATAATGGATAATAATATGGGTATTTTGTGGGTAAATCAATTGCATGTGGTTCTGTTAGGTCAAGAAATACCAAGTTTTATTAAACTCCAAGTATACATTATTATCCCTTTGTATCGAGAAGAGAGCGTTAAAAATCAGCTCCAACAATTTCTTAGTGACTACTCAAATTACTAAGAACAGCCTCTTTCCACCTCATGTTTTTTTAATTCATTTTTTATTAATAATTTATTTATTGAGGAGTCTCTTTCCTCTCACTATTGGTAAATATGACAATAATTAATAATTTTAATGATAAAATAATAAATAAAGAGTGAATATGAGGAGTATTGTTGGACATGACATGTTGACTAAGAGTCAATTATTTATATTATTTTTAGAAAGTACACTAATGATGAAGTTCTTATGGCCTTGCTGGATGGTAAGAAAGGAAGGAGATATAATTGATATTTATGTTGAGTCATTTGCCAACAACACATTGAATTGAAAAAGAATAGGCAATGTAGATGGGAAAATTGGAACCTATGAACCTGATAATGTGAAAAATAGCGCAGTGTGGCCAGTATGTAGACATATCTAATGTGGATAAGTTTTGCATCTGATGAAGACCGGAAAGGCAAAGGAGATCAACGTAGAAGGAGGAAGAAAAAAAGAGTGCACCATGATCCTTAAAACCCTTGTGCTGGACATGGTGTTTAAAAATGTTTACCAGTTCAAAGATGTATTTGCCTATTATGTTATGAAAAAATAGTTCAATTGGACATAAGGCCTAATGAAGAGTGTATAGATAACTCTAATATGGATAGTTTTGCATCTGATGAAGATCAGGAACTCGAAGGAGATCAACATAGAACGAGGAAGAAAAAGAGAGTGCACTATGATTCTAACTATGAAAAACCCTTGTGCGAATTGGGCATGGTGTTTAAAAATGTTTAGCACTTGAGAGATGAATTTGCCTATTATGATTTGAAAAAGGAGTTCAATTGGACATAAGGTCTAATGAAGAGTATATTGACAACTCTAATGTGTATCTAATGAAGATCAGGAAGGCGAAGGAGATCAACATAGAAAGAAGAAGAAAAAGAGAGTGCACTGTGATCCTGACTGTGAAGAACTCTTATTCTGAGATGCATTTGCCTATTATGTCGTGAAAAATGAGTTCAATTGGACATAAGGCCTAATAAAGAGTATATAGACAGTTCTAATGTAGATAGTTTTGCATCTGATGAAGATAGGAAGGCGAAGGAGGTCAACATAAAAGGAGGAAGAAAAAGAGAGTGCACTATGGACCTGACTACGAAGAACCCTTGTGGGAATTAGGCATGTTGTTTAAAAATGTTTACTAGGCCAGAGATGCATTTACTTATTAAGTGGTGAAAAATAAGTTCAATTGGACATAAGGTCTAATCATTGGCATAATGTCGGGGTGAGGTGTGATAGCGATAAAACGTATCTACTCCTAAGAGCAAGTAAACTCTATTATTATAGTAAATGTTTCTAAGAACAATATCGATCCCACAGAGACTAGTTTTCTATTCCTTACTCGACTAAAACCCTATGTTAACTAATGAATTGGTTAAGAAGCTTGTTGTTTTGTTTTTCTAATTCTAAATTGGAAGTAAAAGGGTATGATTTAAGATTGGTTGTTCTATGAATGAGTGAGAGGCTGAGATATCAGGATCCCTATGTCTAGCTCCTATGGTATCAAGTTATGTAGTGATGTGACAAAGATAAAACTATAAAGACGGGTAACTTTCCTTAAGAAATAATAACCTCAGCCTAAGATTATTAACTTTATTCCTAATTCTTTAGACTGATGCTTGATTAGGCAAAATCTATAAGTTACTAGAAAGCATGAATATTAATGAAAGCTAAAGTTAAGTTGTGACTTAAGCTACAAAGCCGCACTATCTGATTAGGTAGGGTATAGGCAAAGTTAGGTTTTGTTTGATTGAATTGATTATTTGATTAGGTTTCACAATTCAACTCCTATACTAATTACTTGATTAGGTTTCTTAGCATAGAAAGACAATTATTCCTGACTTAATCTTTTAGTTATTTTCTTTTCACAACACACTTTAAACGTTAACTTTATTTAAACCATATTCGCTAAACACAGTTCACCTTTAATCTCAGCCAAATGGTGATTTAGCTCATGATGAAGCTAATACACAGTTTGGGGGTAAGATGTAAGGAAGGCGAGCCCATGTTTACAAATACGTTTTTAAGATTCAATATGAGATAGAATACGAGATGAAGAGAATTCAACTTTAATAAGTAAATTGATAAACTTGAGATGAAGAACAAACCAATATTGAAATCTTACAACTAAGGAACGAATGTACCTTGGTTGATTGAATACAAAACGAATCTGAACTTACTTGAATGTAAAACGAACAAAACTAAGAACTATTTTATGCTGAAATTAATAATAACTGAAATTGGCATTCTAATACAATGTTTCTAGCCTCTATTTATAGTGTTATTACCACTAGCCTGGTCTAATTAGGCCTTCTCTCTATCTCTGAATCGGATTGATGTGTTTGTGTTTGATCTCGAGTTTGATTTTATCCAATCAAATCATCTCAAAACATATAACTCGATGCACATAACTTATCTAAGTTATACCTAATACGACCATCGTTGATTCCCCTGAACCTGCACCCCGTAGGCTCATTCTAATATGGTAGTGGACTCGAATCCATCATTCGGTCCATGTTTCATACATCGACTTTAGCATGTTGATATATCAATCCAGATTGAATAGTTATCTCGTGTACATAACTAACCATAATCTAATAGTAATCTTATGTGACCCCTACTAACCGGATATCAATGCTCAACTGAGGCATGGACCAGTCACCCTCAAAAGCTTATTGAGCATGTCCCGATTTCCTGATGAACTAATAGGAGTCAAATGAGTTGTGGCACTGCAGCCTCACTTGGATACGGTCGTACACTTCTCAGTCTCACCAATCAAGTGCCCAATGATATCCTCTCTCCAATGGAAGAGAAACAATCCCTTACTTCACTCGTGGTTTCTAAGCATGACATACAACATACCTGACTAAACCCATACTTGGCACCTTGTTACAAGCCCATTAGGAGATTAATGAAAGTGAATTGTAAGTCATCTAGGCCCCATAGTGAACACTGATCTAAGGACTTCACAGTAAGTGTTACAATGAGACACACTCATGACTAGGTTCCACGTGGTGTTCTCATTTGGCGGATCTGTCCAACGCTTACTATTTCATAAGCTCTTATCCCTCTGACTCGACATCTAATGTTTGTGACTGATGAAACACCATCACAATCCAAACACATACTAGTCTAGTTGAATATCGTTCCCACGATAACCAACAGACTAGGGACGATTTAGTATAGTATCTTATTACCACACTGTTTCACTTGTCCAAGTCATCAACCCTCTAAACATGCCCAGATCACTATACTCTGGATATTCTATTAAGTTCCTTTCTCATTTTTTAGTCATTGATTCTGCATTATTATTATGAAGAAGATGTTAAATTTTTTTGTCCAATCCTTTAGACAAAAAGATTGTAAGCATCTAATACATTTGATAAGATGTTTATTCTTGAAGCATTTTGGATTATGCTAGATATGAACTCAAAATAAAGGTAAATAAAAATAAAAATTGATGTTCAAAATCCTAAAATGTACATTAATTATGGAACATTAATATTGAGAATGTTGCTTTTGCAACACTGGCCTTTATAGTTATTAACCATTATATTGTTCTTTGTACAAAATTGTTAGTATTTCAAGAGTTTTTATTAGTCATTTTTATGTAGGAATTTTTTTTCCCCGATGAAACAATGTATCAAGTTGTATTTTTTGAAGGAAAATAGAAAGACATTTCTACATTAGTAAATTAGTGGTTTAGTAATTAATTTTTTATAACAGTTTTATATATACCATAAATGATAATAAGTTAAATTATAACATCTTCATATATTCACTTCTATCTTCAATTCTTAAAATTTATTAAGTGTAATTTTTATTTATTTCAAATGAAAACTATTTAATTTGGTCGTCATATTCCTTTCATTTGTTGTCTCTTGATATAATTTTTTAAGTAAGTTGTATTGATGTCTATGTGATATAGGGTCTGTTTGGTTCAATTGTTATCTCATAGTTGTTGCGCTGTTAGCTGTTTGCAGTTGCAGTAAGCTATTAGCTGTTTGTTTTTAGTTGCTTAATTACTAGTGTTTGGTAAAATTATATTGAACTGTTGTTGTTCAGATTTAAAATGTCTAAAATAGACATGTTTTAAATTAATCAACGATGAAATTATAAAAGGAAAAATGTGAAAAAATGTTCATAACGTTTACAACTATGAATAATTTTACTCTTAATGTCTAAAATAGTGCAATTTATCTATAACGCTGGCAGTTAAGAACAATTTTACTCCTAACATTGGTAAGTTAGGCCGATTTCAGATATTATTAGAAAACATAAATATATTATTTCTTATTATACACCAATTGCACATACCAGTAGTTCTAAAAAAGAGATTTTATATATTTTTTTTATGATTTAATACTACAATTGAAAATTAATATTTAAAAATTTGATGAAATATTGGAATTTTTTTGTCAAACTCATACAAAAGACAATATATTTTTTTATTTTCTTAAAAAAAATTCACGTCTAATCATATTGGTGTGATCTGTTTGTCACGTCCGTGTCTAAATTTCTAAAATTTATATTTTGATATTAGTATATATTATAATTATTAGGTATATGATTTTTATTTGGTGCTATAGGAAAAATATAATATCACACAAATTAGCGTTTCAAAAGTGATATTTTTGAAGTGTATAGAACTTGGAGATAGGTGAAAGATATTTGCTATATATGCAATTGATGGAATCAATTGTGAGTTCACTTTATTAAAGTGAGATTTTGTGTATATTAGGAAAATACGAATATAAAGTGTATCATATCATATAAAATTGAATATATGATATTTGAAGTTTTATTGTGGATTTATTGGTGATGAAATTAACTAGGTTGAAATTGAGAGGTACAGTGATGTGGATATGGATAAATGATGAAGTTAATATCATATCATATAAAATTGAATATATGATATTTGAAGTTTTATTGTGGATTTATTGGTGATGAAATTAACTAGGTTGAAATTGAGAGATACAGTGATGTGGATATGGATAAATGATGAAGTTAATATTATATCATATAAAATTGAATATATGATATTTGAAGTTTTATTGTGGATTTATTGGTAATGAAATTAACTAGGTTGAAATTGAGAGGTACAGTGATGTGGATATGGATAAATGATGAAGTTAATGGAAGGATTGTGGTCTTATGATGATTTTGAGGAATCTTGATAATGTGAAATAATTTTGTGATCTTAGAGATTAGTTGAGAAAGAAAATTTAGATTAGAGAACGTGGATTTCGAGGACGAAATTTCTTAAGGTGGGGAGAATTGTCACGTCCGTGTCTAAATTTCTAAAATTTATATTTTGATATTAGTATATATTATAATTATTAGGTATATGATTTTTATTTGGTTTAGAGTAATTTTTAAAAGATTATATAAAGATGAAGGACCAAACTGGATATTTACCAGATTTGGAATAAGAGGTGGGAGATGAGGATGATGGATTTTTTTTTCTTTTTCGTTTCTTTTTCTTTTATCTTCTTCGTCATTTTTATCGTTTTTGGACCGTTTCTCCACCGTTTCTTTGATTTACGGAGATTCGACCGTCCGAATCACTCGAAATTGAAACCATAGCATCCTTATGCATAGATCTAAGTCCTAACCGAAGAGTTTTTGAGTTTCGGAAGTGTTTGGAGGGAAACGTCTTAGATAGAATTTAGCGGCGAATCGATCAGGTGTATTTTGTTCAATTAGTGACCAAGGTAAGTAACCATCAACTATATTTTGAGTTTTATGTATATAGATATATATATAATCAAAGAGTTTTCAGAAATTGATATGTTAGGGTGATGCAGGAATTTTGTAAAATTGAGGTTTTTCATGATTTTGTTTTTTATTACTCCCTCCATACATTGAAAACTTAAAATAGCAAAAAGTGTAATTAATATTAAGCTCATTAATAGGGGTAAAATAGGAAAAAGTTGCATTGGAAACTAAACCTGACAAATAATATGAAATGGAAAAATTTGATCAAAAGTGACAATTATTTTGAAATGGAGGGAGTATGAAATTATGGTTCAAATGAAGCTATTGACTATACTTCTATGTGAATTTCAGATTTTACTTGATTACGTTGATTTAAGGCTTAATTTGGTTGATTTACATATATACATATATGTTTTTGGCTTCAATGTATATATATATTGAATAAAATGAATTTGATGATTTCTTACGAATTGTTTTTGGATTGAGAAAGCTGTTGCGGTTATTATTGTTATTATTTTGGGATTGAAGTCCAAATATGATTTTTATGATACAAAGGGCTAATTGAAGCCAAATGATTTATGATTATGAAATAGTTTGCAATTTGATTGTGAAAGGAAATTTGAGCACGTTATGATTTAATGATTTTATATCCATCGAGAGTTATCCGGATCGGTGGTTTTATATTTGAAGATCATGTTCAGTGAGGGACATGACCTGTGTACACAGTCTTAAGACCTATTGGGTATGGCAGCGAAGTATTGGGTAAGACCATATGGGATAGGCAATGTTAAGAGACGTCTCGATTATATATGTGGTTATGTATTGATACTTAAGGGGAGAAACTCGAGGATGGATTCAATGTTTTAAATTCATTTGGATTATGTTTTCAGTTATGATTGATTTTGATATAAAGTTTTACGTAAGATACCTTATATTAGTAAAGTTATATGAACGTTAAGTTTTGAGTATATTTTATAAGGTTTTGATTAAATCCCTTTATAAAGGTATATATATGTAGCTATGTGAAGTAAAGTTGGTTTTTATAGCTGATAGTTTCTTACTGAGATTTTTGTCTCACCTTTTTAAATGTTTTAATGTTTTTAGGTGAGAAAGTACATGATAGTGAGAAGGTTACCGACCGATTAGGCAAGGATCGGAAGTTGTTGCTTATAGTTAGAATTATGGTTAGAACTTTGGTATTTAATTGTAATATAATGATATTTGGATGATTGGAGACTTCTAAGTATTGATTATGATCTTTCTATTTCACGCCCGATGCCGATTGAGGTCGTTTAGGGTTGGGTGTGACACTGTTACTAACGATGATAAAATAGTGCACATGTGAAGTGTAGATGACAATATTCCTGATCAAGAAGACAGTTTGATAAATTATTTCTCAAATTGATCCAAATTATCAATGTTATGGGTAAAATTGCTTTTGGCTGCGAAAATTAGGGGTATAATTGCACCATTTTAGACGTTAAGGGTAAAATTGCTCATAGCTATAAATGTTGGAGGTATTTTTGCACCTTATCCTATTATAAAATAAAAAATGTGTTACACAAATTAATAAAAATAATCTATATAAAAAATAAAAAAATTATTGAACCCACCAAAACCTTGTTTTTCCGGTAATTATGTTGTAGAAATATAAATAATGTTAAAGAATAAACATATTTTGTGGAAATAAGAAGGATAATTCTGTCAATAACGAAACTCTTAGCCTGTTGGTTGAGAGTTTACCTATGACCCTATCTTTAAACGTGATACATGCATTCGATAAGTTTTTTTAATATAAAACATGAGTATTTTATTGTTATACAACAACAACAACAATAAAGCCTTAGTCCCGAAATGATTCGAGATCGGCTAACATGAACCATCATATAAAACCGTGAAATCAAGTCGTGTCAGCGACATAAATTCGCTCCCTTCACTCCGTCCTATATCACGTTCGATCACCTTCCTCCAAGTTTGCTTAGGTCTTCCCCTACCCCTCACCACTACATCCTTTTGCCACTCTTCGGTCCTCCTAATCGACGCATCAAGCGCTCTACGTCTCATATGGCCAAACCACCTTAGTCGGTTTTCTCTCATTTTATTCTCAATAGATGTAACCCCTATTTTTGTCCTAATTATTTCATTACTCACCCGATCCTTTCTCGTATGACCACACATCCATCTCAACATACGCATCTCCGCCACCGACATCTTATGGATGTGAAGTATGGGTTGAGGGTTTTCCTTTCTCTTTAAACGTGATACATGCATTCGATAAGTTTTTTAATATAAAACATGAGTATTTTATTGTTATAAATATATTTATTTTGTGAAGTATTTATTTTTTAATGTGTACTTTTTGTTTTTTATATATTATATTAAAAAATAGTGTTAAAAAATAATAATATTTTCTTATAATAATCTAGATATTATTATTAAAAATAATGATAATTATTATGATCAATATAATATAATAATAAATAACTAATTATTTAAAGGGCTATGATATATACAGTCCTTAGGACTGTATATAAGCATTTAATGGGGTAGTATATTTATGTGTATTTCTAATATTTGTATATATTATTGCATTGAACTTTGAATAAATTAAATACAATTGTATACTTCCAATATTTACATTAATAGATTTTGTTATATTTAAAACTTCAATGTAATAATAAATGTAAATAATACAATAATAAATATAAATATATTACCCTATTAAATGCTTATAATATTTTAAGGGTTTTGCTATTCGTCGCCCCTATTTTCCTTACCGTCGCCTCCTGTTTGACATTTTTGTTTGCCCTTTTCATTTTTCATTCAAAAAAGTGAAATTCTCTCAACCACGAAGAACAAAACGAAGAAAAATCATGCCTCCAAAACAAGGAAAAATAATTGAACATCTAAGTTTCGTATTTACCAATAATCTAAAATTTAACGAATTTAACTTAAAACGAAATTTTTTTTTTCGTTGAATTTGCACTAAACGGGTAGCCCATACGGTCCGGTCCATGGACCGATAGCATGAACCACCCTATTTCACCTAGGCAAAACGGGTAGGCTACCCTATTTTGCCTAGGAAAAACGGGTAGGCTACCCGTTTTCCTTTAGGGAAAATAGATTTATTTATTTATTTATTTTAATTATAATAAATATTAATTATAGATAAATTACGTATTAACGCGTGCAATACATAATTTACATATTTTTTATTTCCAATCAATAATTTATATATACGTTTTTTCTATCCAGTCAATACATAATTTACGTATAATTAAATTTACGTTCTAAAAGGTAAATAAATATAATTTACCAAATAAAAATTAATTGGACACTTCAATACGTATTTTTTATTTCCAATCAATACATAATTTATCTATAATTAATATTTATTATAATTTACGTATAATTAAATTTACGTTCTAAAAGGTAAATAAATATAATTTACTAAATAAAAATTAATTGGACACTTCAATACGTATTTTTTATTTCCAATCAATACATAATTTATCTATAATTAAAAAAATAAATAAATAAACCCATTTTTTCTAAAGCAAAACGGGTAGACTACCCTATTTTGCCTGGGCAAAACGGGTAGCCCACCCTATTTTGCCCGTTTTGCCTAGGCAAAATAGGGTGGGCTACCCGTTTTGCCTAGGGGTGCACATGGTCGGTTAACCAGTCCATTAAGGTTAATTCGGTCGGTTAATCATTTTATCGGTTTTTTAAATACACTAACCATACACTAGTCCACTAAATTCGGTTAACCACTAATCGGTTAACCAATTATTCGGTCGGTTAACCTTTTTATTTCGGTTTCTAACCATTAGTAACTAAACATAAAAATAATAAAAGAATTCAAATTAAAATTTATTGCCAAATAAAATAAACTGATGCATTTTAAAGTCTATGACATTAACTACCAACCAAATCAAAGTTTAATAAACTGACTCATAAATATGAACTGAAAATATCAAATCACATAATGTGGTAAGGTTTTATTCTATCTAAGTAGAGACATATACAGAACTTTCTATCCCAAAAATTAAAACTATAAAAGAATAATGATCATGAAACCTAATTTTTTTGCCTCATGTAAATTAAAATTTCTATAAACTCCATTTCAACGTATGATATAATAGTTAATGGATTAAGGCAAAAAGCATCCTAAGGCCCCTGATCTTTCATTGTTTGATGCATTAAGCCCTCGATCTTTTATTTAGATACATTGAGCCCCTAATCTTTCACCATTTGGTGCATTAAGCCCTCGATCTTTCATTTACACACATTGAGCCCTTGATCTTTCATATATGGGTGTATTAGTTCATTCCATAAATCAATTAATATATAGGTTTATTAAGGGCATGTTTGGTGTGACAACAAATGATGTTCTAAAAATAACAAATTCTAAAATAAAAAATTTATTGAACACAATAAAACCTTGTTTTTCGATAATTATGTTCTAAAAATAAAAATAATGTTAAAATTGAAGCACATTTTGTGGAAATAAGAAGGGTAATTTTATCAAGGGTAAATAATTTATTAGTCCCCTAGTTTTTATCTAACGCACTGTTTAGTCCCCTTATTTTGAAAAACACATTTTAAGATCCCTATCTTTTACCAATATTAACCTTGTGGTCCTTTTATCTATTTTTTTTTTATTTTTAACCTAACATATCTATTTGTATAATATATTTTTTATTTTAGAATTTGTTATTTTTAGAACATCATTTGTTGTCACACCAAACATGCCCTTAATAAACCTATATATTAATTGATTTATGGAAGGACCTAATACACTCATATATGAAAGATCAAGGGCTCAATGTGTCTAAATGAAAGATTGAGGACTTAATGCATCAAATGGTGAAAGATCAGGGGCTCAATGTGTCTAAATAAAAGATCGAGGGCTTAATGCACCAAACAATGAAAGATCAGGGGCCTCAGGATGCTTTTTGCCATAAATTAATAATGGATGGATTGTATAATATAATCGGTGGAATAGAGTGGATTAATATTATTAATATAATTGATTTTTTATATATTTTTAATATTTTATTGATATTCGGTCGGTTTCGGTTAACCACGGTTTTTGAAATACAAAAACCGTAACCGTAACCATTAACCACTATTTTTAAAATTAAAAACCGTACACTAATCCATCGGTTTCGGTTAACCTTATTTTCGGTTTGGTTTTTCAGTTTTTCGGTTTTCCGGATTTTTGTGTGCACCCCTAGTTTTGCCTAGGTGAAATAGGGTAGTTCATGCTATCGGTCCATGGACCGGACCGTATGGACTACCCGTTTAGTGCAAATTCAACGGAAAAAAAATTTCGTTTTAAGTTAAATTCGTTAAATTTCAGATTATTGGTATTGATAAATACGAAACTTAGATGTTCAATTATTTTTCCTTGTTTTGGAGGCATGATTTTTCTTCGTTTTGTTCTTCGTGGTTGAGAGAATTTCACTTTTTTGAATGAAAAATGAAAAGAAGTACAAAACTTTGGTATAGATTTCATCAAAATTAGGATCAATTTAGCCTCTAAAAGTTCTTTAGTAAAATCAATTTAGTCCAAAATCAAATTAGAATATCAGTTTGGTCTCTCAACTTAACATCTAGAGTCAAATAAGTCCAAAATGACATGTATCCTAATGAAAAAGTAACATATATCAAATAACTATCAATCATTTATAAACACGCATCATTTTAAGTTAAATTTGATCCTAAATGTCGAGTTAAAAAGTCAAATTATACTTCAAATTTATCCTTAATTCATATCTCATCAATCTCCTACATTATAGAGAGATTAGCTTGAGTCATCAACATCGTCATACATCATCATTATTATTATATCAACAATTTTTTAAAAAGATGCACGAAATAAAAACAAACTCTTATATTAATTACAACACGAAACCTGATAAAATTGATACAAAAGAAGTTAACCAATAAATGAATTACGTTGGAAAAAGGATTTTGGATTCCAATTATAAGTGGCAACCGGACAGCCCAACGCAAGGCATCGGATGAAAACAAATCAAAATCATGTTGATATCGCTAGTAACTATCACTAATGAATTAATGGAATAGTGTGTCCTAGTAAACATCATCACTTCAATTACTTAAACTATCATCGCACACAAACTATTCACAAAAATAACATCAATCTCTATATTGTATATTCCTACACTCCTTGTTTGCTCTGCTGTTTGCAGAAAGTCCTTGTCTTCATTCATATTTCTCATTCTATCTTTCGGTTATTTCCTCTATCTGCAATAACCCACAAAATATATAATTTTGGACCACAAAAGAAATTTGAGCAAAATGGAGTGGGGTGTTTTCTGTTTGTGGATAGATGAGATATCGAGAATCAGCTAGGTTGTTCATCTGAACTTTCGATGTTGAAAACCACTGGAACCTAACCAGTAAGTTTAAGAGGGTAAAAATCAACAATCTCACCATACAGATAATTATCAATATGGTGTTGCATTTCAAATATAAAAAATAGCATGATAGTGTATCAATCTAACCAAGTCGTGCAAATTCTGTTGTTGTTGCCTATTATATTCATACTGATTACAATCTAAGTCAACCAAAACAGGATATATTAAAACTCATTTGTTGAATTTATCTTAATTCTATTTATCCATAGAGAGCTAAATCTGCTGCAAGATCAAGCTTGTTCAGTTGATGCAGCCAAATTGGTTTGGGACAAAGAATTCTATACCATAATAATTCTTACATATATATGACCGATAGTTTTAGTTATTTAAAGGCTGTAGGAGTTTAGCTATATTTAAGTTATTAACAAAAATGTGCCCCAACTCACTCTCAAAAAGTATTTTATAAGAGAGAATCACCTAAATTTATTATTGGTATTCGGGTCATTATCTAGTCAATATGAGATATCTCAACACCAACTCCATCTGTGTCCTCTTTTATGGTTAAATTTGGATATCTAAAGTATAAAGGTTGCACTTGACAACTGCAGGTGGCCTTTTGATCCCCCTTTTATGCTTAGATTTGGATATCTGGAGTATAAAGTATGTAGAACTTGACATCTGTAAGTGGCCTTGCAGCTCTTATGCTTAGATTAGTATGTGGTGGCCTAACATTGGACTAGGCAACTTCGATATCAGTTGTTTAAAATTTTAGGGGTCAATCTGTTATTAAGAGAATGGCTTTGGAAGAATGCGGTCTGCATTTCTTCATGGACTTGGGCTATTCCTTGGGACTTTTATTCGGAGTTAAGTTAATGTGCAGAGATCCGAAATGGCAAGCCCTTTTGGTAATGCCCAGTTCTCATTTTCATAGCGAATGCCTTTGTTTTCTTGAAATGAGGGATTTTTCATCATGCCCTATCTTTTGCCTTTCTGTCCTATTTATGCCACTTTTGCTTCCAATATTAATTTTTCTTTAAGCACAACTCCACTCCCTAAAGGTGCCTTATATGCAAGAGAAATGCCTAAGCTTATAAATTCCTACTTGACTCTAAAATATAGCAAGGAAAAAAATCTAGAAAAAATAGAAAGAATATGAAGAAGTACCTCTTTTTGCCTTGGAAGTTGGAAGGGTAATCAGAATCTCACAAGTATGGTCCCTGTTCCACATATGCTATAACATGGTAAATAGTTTGCAGCAACACAACAACCACAGAGGTAAAAGCACATCATGGACCAGTGTAGAAATTTTAGGTATCTCGAAGAAAAGGAACTTTAGGTGATATTTTAACTCGAAGGCTTAGACTAAAAGTATTGCTTTCGGGAATACTAAAAGAATTGCTTTCAAGCATACTAAAAGTATTGGTTAACTAAGTAATACATCAATTGATAACCAGAACAAAACAAATAGATTATAGACTTCACTGTATCCTGTCCACAAATTTCTGTACTATCAAGCTGATTAAAGACAAAGGAACTTGTTGTGTAATAGTTCCGCTTTAGAATACTATAATTGACCGAGGAAACAAGAATTGCATTGACAGAACTTACACAATGAGTATATCAATCGATTGGGTGTTTATCAGACTGTCGTGATGTATAGTGTGCCGAAAGCAAAAGCAAAGAAAGGAAAGCACTTGCTGCAAAGATGGCATCGAACCACCGGTGATAAAAGTCGAACTGAATATCTCCACCCAACACATCTGTTATGATCATCCTGTCAAGAAATACCATCTCAGATAAAATGAAGAATACTTCGCGAGCTGTATAATAGTGTGGAAATCAGATCCTAACCCTTTGTATGATGCAATGAACAATTAACAAACAGTAACGTTGTCCTATTTGTCAATCCTAGTGTTCTGGTGTGTTGATCTGTATGACTAAGAGAGGAATCTCCTCTTTATTCAAATAGTCTTGTGAATTTTGTCTTAGAAACCATATAGCTGCTGTTATCAAACCAGAAATAGAAAAAAGGGAAATGGGCCTTCAGAAGCAATTGCTAGAAACTACATTTGCAACTAGGTAGCCAAATGAAAACTATATTTTCATATACAAATCCTACTGGGCTTAAAGTGCTCATTATAAACTGTAAACCTAATTAAACATGTACAAGTCTAGAATCAGAAATTTAAAAACGAAAAATGATTTAGTCATGAATAGTTTATCATACCTGTATTCATTTGCTAAACTTTTCCTTATCAAAAGAATGGAAGAGAGGAAGTACATTCCCATAATCTCGGATAGAAAAAGTACAACATTACTTGAAGATCCACTTCCTACTCTAGAAACTGCAAAGAAAAACTACCACAGCGAAACACATGCAAGTCAATTATTAATATAAATAGGTTCAATTTAGTCTATCCAGGAACAGATCTTAGAGCAAGTGACCAAGTTAAAATGGAGACAACGAGAGGTGCATGCATATAGAATAGTTAAACTGAACTAATTGGGACTAATGCTGACTTAAATCCAATCATACAGCAAACCTTTTTTTTATCACAAACTCAGCAAGCGGTTAGTCTTAAGTTCTTTTAGAGATTTCTAACTTGTCCAGTTTGATAAACAAGGCTCATAACTATTACAGTTCGAGTTCTTATATAAAATAAGCATGACAAACAACAGAGAGCAATGATCATAACTCCCCAGCAAATAAATTGAGCAAACTAATAAGAAGCCACAATTACCTTCATTAGATTTGTTAAGAACCCCCGAACTGAAATAACGACCAACACTCCAATGAATAACAATGAAATGTACTGTACAACAAAAGCAAATGTAAGACAATGACCTTGGCTAAGAAATATTCCTTACAACATTAAGGAATACGAAAAACAAAGACCCAAAGAACTCCAATTGGTATTGGATTTCAGAATATTTTCTCCCAAAATACAAGTAAACATTATCCATCTTTCTTGCAAGAAAACTTCACAAAATTTGAGGTCTAAATTAAAATTTTATCTAACTGACCTGTGACAGTAATGCAGCATCTATTCCTATGTCAAAGAACCGGAAGAATATGCTAATAGTCATTGTCACAGGATCTACTGAGCCAGCCTGGAAAACAGCATTATCTCAAAAACGGAAACAAATGACAGCACAAATGATTCAAGGATCTGAAACGGTAAGAAACACAAAATCAGGCATATCACAAGGAATCACTGAGGGACAGAAATTACCTGCTTGAAAATAATGCTTTGTAAAGACTGCATAAACAAGCACACAATTAATCACTTCTTGCTCACTTAAAATTCAAAAGAAATCAAAGCACCAGTGTAAAAAAACTAAAGTAATTTGCATTACGCCATTGCCTTAGCAAAATGGTCTGCAAGCAATAACTAGATTGTATTTTGATTCAACAAAAAGGCAGGAATTTAGATTCTCTAAGTAGATGGCAAGGGAAAACCAGAAGGAACACAAAAATTTACCAACGAATCAGACCTTTTTCTGTCTGGGAAAGATGTTGAGAGGTAAACGAAAAAAACATTGCAGTTGCAAAAGGGGTAATCCAGTAAAGTTTTCTCATTCCATGAAAAACAATCACTCAAATAATATTACCATGCAATGACAATGTATTGTGAAGAATTTTATTTCAGAATATTTTGAACTCTCATCAATCCCAGTGAGAACCATACCTTAATATATCATGCAATGACTATGTATTGTGAAAGAATTTTATTTAAGAATATTTTGAACAATCATCAAGCCAGTGAGAACCATACCTTAACCATTTTGTACACACAATAGATAGAACATGCATAGCCGAGTAGATTCTGCATGTGCCCCCTCCAGGTTCGAGAAAAAGCAGCTGCCTCCTGCAAGTAAGAACAAAACTGAGAGCTGGTTAACAAGAATCAAAACTAACATCAGTGCAGCACTAAACACATACAGACACACTATTATCATTTTAGCATGAAATGAATAATGCACAGAAAAATACATGTACTTAACAAGTGCAAGAAGTCAAAAGAAATGGACTAGAAAAAATACACTGCCACAAGGAGCATTATTAGTATGACCCTAATATCTTATTCAACAGACTGAAAAGAGATATTATTCAAATGACTTTAGAAGAACTAAGATTTACTGGACGTTCAGTGGAACTCTATACTAGCGAATCATATTCTTAACACAGAAAGTATCACATGATACTCAATGAAAAGGAAATGGACAGAGACAGAGATGCACAATTCAACCATAAAACTGAACCAACTCCCCCCTCTAGATAGGAAACGCAGATTGTCAAACATGGAGCAGAAGAATAAAATTTTCCCATTCCAAGGAGGGTAGCATGTTTCATAATTTCAATCACTCAGACTCGTATCGCTGACATGTATTACAATGAATTCAAGATACTTAAGATCACAGCATTTATGCATTATTATCAAAAGTCTTAATTATTCCACACATGCAAATTAAGTCTGCAACAAGCCTTCAAAATATTGAATAATATACTTCCTTTTTTGCACCCTAGCTCTTGAAGGTAATGGAAATAGAGTTAATAAATAGCAACAGTATTATGCTACCTTAGCTTGGCGAAGCTCATATATTTCCAAGAAAAGCTGCTTTGAAAGCTCTTCTAAAGCTTGCACCTCACCTTCCATGTTTTTTATATCTGCAGAAGAGAAAGGGAAGATATCAAAGAACCAAAGAAAGACAACAGGAACCTGTAACAGATGCACGACAAAAAAGAAACCACATGTAATGTTGAGTAATATCAAGTGATGCAGCACTAAATGACAAAATTACATGTTAAAAATAATGCATAAATCAAAACAATGTTAAAATTTATTCAGCAAGCTTGAAGATGAAGGCTAATATATAACTCAGATGCCTTTGCACATTAAAAAATGATTAAATACGTGAACATGTTGAAACACCCTGTTAATGGGAAAACAGATATGGGGTAGAATCAAAACACTGTTAAAATTTATTTAACAAGCTTGAGAATGAAGCCTAATATGTAACTCAGATGCCTTCGCACATAAACTTTTTTAGATTAAATACGTATACATGTTGAAACACCCTGTTAATGGAAAACCACATATGGGGTAGAATTTTTGAAACAAAAGAAGACCCAGAAATGGCAACAATATTTATTCACATAGCACCAAAAGTTAACAGCAAAATAAATTGGGAAGAAAAAGGGTATGACGAACTATCAAATTCAAAAACAAAATTGTAAAAAACATATATTTGCCAAAGTAAAGGTAATAATAGTGACCTTGCTCTTTTTGATCATCTTGAACTGTTCGTACCACTGTTCCAACTATCCGCTTAAAGAATGATCTAGCGTTTAAATTCTGCATTGCACACTCTTGAGTTAGTAGTATCTATGAATTGAGATTCACTACACTAATCATAGATAGCAACCCCGAAATGTTCAGTGGATGAAAAGTTTTGAGAAGATAAGTTGAATTTACATCTTAAACCTAAATATGCATTCAATTGAACCATGTTAATGTTTCTACAGATGCAGAAGAATCCTATCCTATAAATTAATACCAGGAAACAGTAACAAAAATTAACATCTTTGTAAAGGATTAATGGTTCTTAGATTATTCAAAGACATTTTTGAAAATCAGGACTGAGATCTCAGGATTTTTATGAGATAATGCATCTTTATGTTTCCCATAAAGTAAATCATTGTTGAATTGAATCGCTGGTGGTTTTATTTTCTTGTTCAACTTTTGGCATTAGATGGAAAAATGTTAATATTATAAAAAATAATAATTCTGATGCTGGGAATGATGGAGATACAGGAAAAAGGAGAAAACTTAGAATAAAGATGAATGGATTCATAGGAGGATGGAGGGAACCACCCTTTGAGGAGAAGTCCAGAAAGGGTTGACAGAATCAGACATTATGCATATCTAAGGAAGCACTAACGTGAAAGAAGGGGAGGATTCAAGTAGTAGGAGTGATAGATCATAAGAAGCATCATGTTCGCCTTCAATAAAGCAAAGAAGAAGAAGCTTCATGTAACAGAGAGAAAAAAATCAGCTAGTTTAAGCATTAAAAAGCAATTATCGTGCCAATAGACTTGCTATCTCTAATGCAAAGCCTCCACAAAAAGGAACTTTCAGTTTATAGATTATACTTCTCTGACCCACTTCTGTCGTAAAAGTATATATGTGATAGATATCACATATGTACATCAGGAGCACAATTCCATGCATTGTGGTAAATACTGCTTTTGACAATTGCCCGACATTAAATAGAGTAAATCAAATTCACAGACTAAAAAGATGCAGCAAAAACCAAAGATTTCAAAGAAAAGCATAGACAAGTTGAATGAAAATGTGAAGAGTTTGCCATCAAATATTGCAAATCAAAGATGCAGCAACAGCACAAGAGTAAAAATAAGTGAAGATAGTAAGATAAGAAACCTCCTCTGATCCCTGTTTCCGTTCCATCTCCTTTTGAGAAAGAATAATTTTCTTTTTCTTGGAAATACAAGTTTCAATTGATTGCATTAATTGTCTTTCTAAAGCCTTGATCTCCGATTCCTCAATTTCTCTGCCATGCAAAAAATATGAATTTGCAAGAAGTTAGTAATCACTTTATCCTACCAGCAACAAATCAGAGGGCAAGCATCTACCTTTGCTCATCTAAAACCATAAAAATTTAGTCAATACCACAGTAGTAGTAAAAATCATGATATGCATGAAAAAAAAAATCTTATGTGATCTTGCCACAAGCAGAAAGGAGTAGCCTTAAAATACCCAAGTCTTTGGTGGGACTAGGGAGGTGAGGGTGAGGAGCAAACACTTGAAACTAAAAGCCTTATTTTTTTACATGCTAATACACAGGGTGGTAAATTTAAGAAAATTCAGTACCATATTAGTGAAAGGAATTTGCATAATTAATTTCTGCTCATTGGCTTTTACCATTTTTCACTTCTGTAATTCACTGGCAATCAACGTCCAATAATCAATGCCTATTTTTGCTTCATAATGATATTACTTAATTCTCTTATTTTCTAATCAAGAACCTCTACCAGCTCCCCATATATTTTCAGCAAAGGAAGATATCATTTTTTTTCATGATCAATCTTTACATATGATTTTTGGCTGATCATAGGTCAAAATGTTTCTTGAACCCCCAGGTTTCCTTTATCAGCTTTCCATCCCACAGCATTTTAAACTTTCATCATGTTACTCAAAATTGGAGCTTGCCGTGCACATGTGCAAGGGTGTGTGTATGGAGTGGAAACCCATCCCTATAGATCACTCCACTACTCAACCATCGTCAAACTGTGATATACTCAAGTTAAAAATTCCCAAGTTATAGCCATTATTTCATCCCCTCATGAATTACTACTAAAATATATTAAAACGACTCCTTCAAAGTCAACCATTGAGCTAAGGAGTGAATGAAAAGAAATGCCAAAATACATACAATCAAATTAAAAAAGAAAAAACAACAGGATAGGGGAAAAAAAGGCAGTCTCATAGAATGACAACAATAATCAATAGTACATACCTAATAAAGAGAGATAAATAACTGTATGGCAAATTTACAGCTCCAAATCCTGACAACACAGCCATGACAGTAACACCGATCACTCCAATTCTACTGACCAGCTGAGGCATGGTGAAGAAACCTATAATGGAAAATTGGAAGTAGATAAACAATACGAAGTCACTATGGAATTCTTAAGAGGCCAAAATAATGATCATGAAAGGTTTGCATAAACAATAAATCAATTATAGAAGGAAACCGCCTAACATACACGGCATGTATAAGTACACTGCTTATATGCATTATGAAGAAAATTGTTCAAAATTCATATTGGACTATACAGCATATAAAGATGGGAAATAAAGAGCTAATATTTGACTGACCAATAAATCAAATCGTATTTAAATATTTAACATAGCAGCCACAAGGCAAACCAATGCTAACAATGACTAGGTGTTCCATATATAAATACGCTCAACCTTGTCCTGATATATAGGCTACAAGGATTTGGTTATGTAAATAGAACTAGAAGAGTTCATCCTCCCATCAAAATTTATAAACCACCAAAATAGAATTAGATAATTTAGTTTCTGATCTGTAAAAATAAAACAACCTGTATTGAGAACCAGCTATGAACACATGGAAAAAGTACAAACCTTTATCAGGTGAAGGCATAGGGAAGTGGATGCCCATGCGCCAAAAAGCATAAAGAAATGCCGACAAGAATAAGATGGCTCCAAGTGCAGCCCGTTCCTTCCTTACACCTGATGAGAAGCCCAATTTGTGTAAATTAGACAAGGACAGTTAAACAATAACCCAATAACTTCTCAATCATGATAAAACGACTGGTGAAATTACTTACTCATACTAGTAAAACAGCAAGTATATGCAAATAATAGTTACTCATCTAAAGGAGAGAAACATCTCCCATGCATCAACACAAAGATATCCCTACTGAATGACAATGAAACTGCAAGCCAAATGACAACAGGTTTTAACATAACTTGCTGTTCATTAGAATTGAAAAGGTAAAAAATAAACCAAACATATTGCAGATGTAAAAGAGAAGATAGATGAACTATTCAGTTATAGAAGATTTTTCTGAATTTCGGAAGTAATTCAAAAGTAACTGACATATACAGAAGCCGAGTACCCAATGGCAGAATGTTTCTGGACTGTGATTTAGACACATACACTAAAAACACTCATCATGTAAATAGAATTAACAGGAATATTTACTATTTCTCAAATTATGGTCATACTTGGGGGTTCCCTTGATCTCTACTAGGTTTACTAAAGCTGATTACGGTCCTCTGATAACTAAAATCACAGCTAAAATCGACTCCTGGGAGGTTAAATTACTTTCCTAAGCAGGGAGGGTTCAATTAGTCAATTTTGCGATTCAAAGTATGCATGTGCATTGGACATCCATCTTTATTCTGCCTGCTTCAGTTGTTCAGGAAATTGACAGAAAATATAGATGCTTTTTGTTGACACGGGAGCAACGGGCTCAAAAGTGCTGTTGTGGCTTGGGAAAATGTTTCTAAACCTAAGAATGAAGACGGTTTGGGAGTGAAAGAGCTTAGTGTTTGGAATAAGGCTGCTATAGGAATATGGGAAAATTACAGTCATGACCACTTAACTTTGCCCTTACTAACATGATGGCCACTCAACTTTGACGTTTACTACCATAAAAGTCCCTTATGAAAGTAAACAACCTCAAAATGATTGTTGACGGCCTCAAAATAGAAAATTCCAAGAACTAAAGTTGTTTAGAACCACAATTCACATGGAACCACGTTTTCGATTTTTCAAATCACCATTTTCGGAGATTTCGCTCTCTAAACAACCACTTTCTATCCCTTATCCAAAAAACACCTAAATGGCTTCAAAACCCAAAAATTCAAGAATTAAAGTTTCTCAGAATATCATTTCCATCAGCTTTACAATGGAGGGTTGCCTGCTATTGGAGTGGTCAAAGGTCAACAGACTTTTATGTTAGTAAATCGAAAAGTTGAGTGATTTTTATGTCCGGTTTTGAAGTTGAGTGACCATCACCTTAGTAAGGGCAAAGTTGAGTGGCTATAGGTTTAATTAACCCATAGGAAAATATATATATAGGACATTCTTTGTCAGAAACAAACTCTTTGGGCTTCTTGGGTTATTTTTAATAAGCTTAAGAAGTTGAGTTTTTAGGGCATTACAAAACCTCTGGAGGCCAGTTGTTGGAGTTGGAGGAACATATTGAAGATAAGAGATGATTTCAGTGAGAGTTTTATGATGCGGATCAGTTTCGGGACGAGTTAGTTTTGATTGTAAACTAACAAAGAAGTTCTTCTCTAGCTAAACTAGAAGGAGTTAATCCCAGGTTTTACGGACTAAAACCATAGGAAATAGACATTCCCCATTGTTGAAGGTTAGAAAACCTTAACAAAAGCTTCAATTAAGAAGATGATAATTTGTATTGATAAAAGTTGTATTTCCTTACAAAGAGTGAGGCTTATATAGCTCTCTCAAATACAAAGACAAAGACTAAAATACCTAGCTAGGGTTACAAATAATAGAGAGTGAGAGGGGTAGAATAGGAAGGGAATGCCAAAATGGCATTTAGGGAATTAGAACAAAAAGGACAAACAATAAGGTTAAAATGGCATAATTGTAATTAAGAGATGTAAGTAATTGTGGCAGTCTTGGTCCCCTTGTCCCCTAGCCTTGTGTGTCTTCTTCTTGGGCTGAAAAGCTGATTCGTCGTCGCTAAAAATCAGCATTCCGTCGTTGAAAGTGAATTTGCTGTCGCAGAAAAGAAACGTTTTGTTGCCAGAGATGGAGCCACTCGCCCAGCTCCTAACTTAGAAGCTTTGGGCAGGAGCAGCCCCACACGGCGTGTGGGACATGTCACACGCCGTGTGGGGGCAAATCTGGCCCATTTTGGCCATTTGCCCCACGCGCCCGATCTCGCCTCGTGTCTCGCCCGATTCGACGATTCCTTTTGCCGCGACTCGAACCCTTGAGGAAATGCTCCGCATCATTTTGTTTACAAGTTAGGTGATGGGAAAAAGTTTTCATTTTGGTCTGACCCTTGGGTGAGGGGTATAGTTAGGTTGGGTTATTCACTGAGGTGGATATTAGAGAAACTGATGCAGCAACTGCTGACTTTTGGAGGTACATGCGGCAAAATTACACACGACCCCATTGCGTATGTGGTTTGGAAGTCGAGAAACGTCTTGTTTTTCAAGGTAAAGATGTGAGTGTACAGGAAATGGTGATGGAAATTTCAGGGTGTATTAAGGATAGCTTGGAATCTTTCTCCTTCTCTTCAAATTTGCTTAATGTCTGATTGATGTTGGAAAACTGCTTCAACTTATACTAGATTGATCAGCTATAGAAGCTATTTCTCTTGTAATATTAAGAATGCAGAAATAAGAGTGAACAGAGACAAGCAAGGGGAATACTATCATGTGTGCTCAGTAAGAGAGTTCCCTTGAAGTTGATATACATGTGATAAAGAATGCATATAAAATAACATTCACTAGAGCAAAGACTGCACCGCCCAATAATGAATTTTTGTAAGAGGGAATAATGAAAGACATAAAAAATAATTGAACTGAACTTGCAAAAATAACATTCAAATAAATGAGAACATGAAAATTAAATCAACATACCGTTGCTACAAAGCATTAGGTAGCAATGATAATAAGGCAACATGAACACCAACAAGGATATCAAACAAAACAGATCCAACTTCCAATTTATCCATCTTGACCTACAGTAAGAAAATAAAGCAACAAAATTAACTATCTGAGATCAGTAAATCAACTCTACCGTACAGCATTTTCTTCAGAATGTCCATTGAGTATAACCATTTAAAAAAAAAATCTTCTACTCTTTTGAGTCCAATTTTTTTCTTTCTTTTCCTAGAAAACAAACAGAACTTCTGTAAGTACCACCTTGTTTTCACTCATTTCAATAACAAACAGAAGAGTTGCTTTAGCTCCAGAAACTAGCTTTACAGCTCTGATTTCCCCTAATTCTATCTACATGTATCTTGATTATCCATTGCCTAAGCAAACAAAGAGCGCTCAATTTATAAAGAAATAGTTACTTACTCTTTAGAGAGAAGAGGAATAATCTCGAAAAGGACTAGCTGTAGGAGATTGCAAGAGAAAGCAAAGACGACGCTGAATATGATCTGCACTAGTACTCTCTTTTCTTCATACTCTTTGTATAATCTCCTGTTCAAGAACCACAGCCCAGCCCAACCTAAGAGACAAAGCGACCCGACCATCACCACCCCCTCGTAAATAGCCATTCCCCACCCCATCTCCCTTGCTGTAGTTTCTCTTTTATCTGTGCTTATCAGTCAGTTAACTGTTAGTGTTTTGGATCTAAAATCTGCAGTTATTCAGTGAATATGTAGTGCACTGCAGAGAAACACGCTTCTATATTTCGGGCATGTCTCTCCCTGATCTACCTAATCTGGGTATGGAACGAAAACTGGCTGAAATGAAACGAGACGGCTGCTTCGATTGATTTATGGGTAAATTACATTCATGGCCTCTCACTTTGTATTACATTCTTTATAGCCTCTAAACTTCAAAATACGGCTATAAAAATGGGTTAAATGCACCGTTGGTCACTGAACTTATATGTTTGTCTCAAAATAGTCACTCAACTTCAAATTGTTTCAATAAAATCACTCAACTTTGAGTTTTGTCTCAATTAGGTTAATCCGACGATTTTAGTGATTAAAATGGATCGGAACTATGACATGAGTGACACATCAGCATGAGTCAACTTAGATATGTAGTCAAAACGACATATGACATTCATTTATGCGCTATTTGACAGCCACGTGCTGGTTATTTTTATGGAAAAAAAAAATTAGTTTTGTTCATAAAAATAACCAACATGTGGCTGTCATGTATCATTTCGGTTAGACATTTAAGTTAAATCACGCTCACATGTCATCCATGATATCATTTAGATCCATTTTAACCATTGAAATCACCGAAGTGACCTAATTGAGATAAAACCTAAAATTGAGTGATTTTATTGAAATAAATTAAAGTTAAGTGACTATTTTGAGACAATCATATAAATTCACACACCAGTGCATTTAACTCCTGTAAAATTCATAAACTTTAATATAAAAGCCTTATAAAGTTGACAACTATAAAATTAAAAAGTTTTATTTAGAACTGTAACTTCCACAAACCACGGTTTTTTTATGTTTTGAATCATCTTTTTTGAAGTTTTCTATCTCTAAACAATCAGTTTATCTCTTCTAACCGAGCAACACATATAATATTTCAAAACCAAAAAGTTCAAAAATTAAAGTTGCTTATAATATTATTTCTGTCATTTTTACAAAGGAGGGTTGCCTATTGTTGCAGTAATTGATTAAGAGACTTTTATTTTATGTTAGTAAAACAGTAGATTTCAAAACCTTTTATATCCGGTTTTCATGTTTAAAGGGGTCTAAAGAAAGTAAGGATATTTCCCATTAATATACACACAGTACTATTAAATTTAGGGTTAGACTATGCTTACTTTGTTTTTGACAAAGTAAACATTACTTTGTTTTTTCCACCATTGGATGGTGATGAACTTTGACAAAATAAACTCATCTAATGGTAGAAAAAAGGCCTAATGCATACCCAGCCCCCTAAAGTTGTCCGTTTTGTTCATTTAACCCCCTCAACTTAGAGACAACCCTTTAACCCCCTAAACTCCAAAAAAAAAATGCTACTTTTAACCCCATATTTTAGACTGCCGAGATATAATGTTGTCCGTGTGTGTCACGCGCGTGACACGTGTGTATCCCGCATTACCCAGCCCTCTAAAGTTGTCCGTTTTGTTCATTTAACCCCCTCACCTTACGGGACAACCCTTTTGTTGGAAAATTTTGAATAAAATTATTTGTTAATTTTAATACCAACAAACATCTCCTTTCATGAACAGTCGTGTCCTTCGTGAACAGTCGTGTTCGTACGTAAACAGTCGTGTCTGTCCGTGTACAGTCGTGTTTGTTCGTGAAATGACATATTCTATTTATATAGAATGGATTGTCAAAATTCACAAGCAGCTAAAAGCTGTTGTTGAAGTTTTTCCAAAACACTCTTTGTCTGTTCACATTCTTCTTGTTTTCCTACTCCGGTGATAACTAGGCTACACACGGTTTGAGTTCGCTTGCGTAATCTGTTGTATCCTGGGAGACGATCGTCAATAGCGACGACATCTGTCTTAAGGAAACTGCTAATACAGGCCTCAGATTTGTCTAACTCCTCTCTTTTAATTTTCAGTTTTATTGTTCATATATTTTTCTGTGTTCGTTTTGTTTTTTGGTTAATCACATCTAACATTTTTAAGACAGACGTAATCGTTTGTCTAACATTTTAACCCCCTAAACTTCAAAAAAACGCTACTTTTAACCCCATATGGGAAAGTCCTTAATATTAAGGACTTTCCCATATGGGGTTAAAAGTAGCGTTTTTTTGGAGTTTAGGGGGTTAAAGGGTTGTCCCGTGAGGTGGGGGGTTAAATGAACAAAATGGACAACTTTAGGGGGCTGGGTATGTATTTTTTTTACCGTTGGAGGCAAGAACAAAATCCTCCTACGCGCCTCCTGTGTTTGAGACACAAACGTTGACTAGGTCAATGCCACGTCGGACGATATGGGGTTAAAAGTAGCGTTTTTTTGGAGTTTAGGGGGTTAAAGGGTTGTCCCGTAAGGTGAGGGGGTTAAATGAACAAAACGGACAACTTTAGGGGGCTGGGTATGCATTAGGCCTAGAAAAAACAAAGTAAAACTTACTTTATCAAGAACAAAGTAAGCATAAAAGGCATCTAGTATGCCATTTTCTAGGTGAATTAAACTCATGGTGCTTGTTAATACGGGGAGTCGAGATATAGGATAGAAACCTATAAAGAAGGATTTATAAAAATTTCTATTCAAAATAAATACCTTAGAAAGTCATGTCGAGGGCCGGCTATAGGGGCAGGCCGTATAGGCGGCCGCCTAGAGCCTCCGATTTACGGAGACTTCTGATCAGAATTTGTTTCGAATTTGATAATTATTAAGATTGTTGTCGTTAAAAGTATGTAGACTTGGATTTATAACAAAATATAGTGCTAGGCTACATAGTAAAGATATAGTGAAGTTGTTTGCTAGGGTGGAAGTTTAATCCCTGAATTTGTATGTTTTGATTCTCATTTTTTTTATTCCTCATTTCCTTCGTAATAAGAAAAATATGTTTATTATTATTATTATATAAATTTCTTTTCTCTTTATTTTTATTATATGATTGTTTTTATTTTTATTATATGATTGTTTTTTTATAATTTTAATTTTTTTTCTTAAACCAGTTAATATATATTCAATCTAAAATGACTAATATATTATATATTGATTTACTTGTTACAATATATTTTAGGTTCACTAATTTAGTAGTCAATTACACAACAACATGTATCGAGATGTTAAGTTTTTGCCCTGAAGCAGAGCAAAAGCAATTGAGAATATCCATAATCACACCAATTTACTCCTCACTCCCTTCGACAAAAATAATCACATCATCCGTAACAAGTGCGTCACAGGGGGGAAAAACTTGTTAATGGACACACGATGGAAACTCCCAATAGCCACAGCCTCATGTATAAGGTGAGTCAACCTCTCCATAGCAATAACGAACAAGAAATGGCTCATAGGGTCACCCTGACGAATGCCCCGGGAAGGAACAAAATCATCCGATATATCCCCATTGATCATAACTTGAAACACTGAAGAAGTAATACATACCTCAATTAACATCCACCAATCCTCCGGGATCCCAGCAAGCTTCAGACTCTCAAGAAGAAAACTCCAGTTAAGCCGATCATATGCTTCTCCATATCAAGTTTTAAAGTCACAATACCACGCTTCCCCATTTTAACTTTCATCGAATGAACCATTTCCTGCACAATAACGATATTATCCATCATCTGTCTACCAGGCACAAAGCTACCTTGATTCTTGCTGATAATATCAGGGAGAATACAACGGAGTCTATTAGCCACAATTTTAGTGATCGTCTTATAAAGAACATTGCACAGACTAATCAGCCTCATTTGTAAGAAAGAAGAAGGATTCTCCACTTTAGGTATCAGAACAAGGAGGGTTTGATTAACCGGCTTAATATCCTCAGAACCTCTAAACACCCCCTCGACAAAATTGCAAACCCCATCCTTCACTGTTCCCCAATGTTTATGATAAAAGCCAGCCGGAAGCCCATCAATGCCCGGGTATTGATGGGCTTCCGGCTGGCTTTTATCATAAACATTGGTTTTTTAAAATAAATATGATCGCTTTATATCAAAACAAAGTAACCGTATTTTCACGGAAAAAAAGCAACTGTATAATTCACCTATATATGTGTGTATATTTGAGTCGATTAACCGATTATTAGATTTTGAATAAAACCGAAACCATTAACTTTTATTTTAGAAAATTAACTATTTATTTAAAAATTTAAAAATTTAAAAATTTAAAAATTATATACTAATCTATTGGTTTTTTTTATAAAAACATATACTTAATATACATATTATAATAGTTAGTCTATCTATTTTTAAAAATATACTATAAAGTTTTTTTATAGGAATATACTATAAAGTCTTTAAGTTTTGACAAAATTAATTAATTGGTCCTTCCATCCATGAATTTTATATAAATGATAAGTTTATCTTTCTACCATTAATTAATTTGTATAAATATTTTTTAATTAAGTTTTATATATTTTTATTAATTTAAGTATGAAAAGTAATATTAGTAATAATATTATAATATTATTTAATGTATTTTAATTAAAACTAGTATTGTGCCCGCACGTTGCGAGGGTGGCTAAATTTTTTGTACAGTAAATAATTTTTTAATTTTATATCATTTACATATATAATGATATTAATATTGTTTTTAAAATAATTTAAATTTATAAAGATACCTTTATAATTGTTTGATAATAGTGTTTAAAAGTCGTTGAAGTTGTAATCTATTGTCCATATTGACATGTTTGCAATGTCATTTTCCATTTTTACGTAATGTTTTTTCTAAAAAATCTTGCAATTCTTAAATATTTAATCTACTTTCTTTTAATAACTTTTTAATGTCACAATTATCTATTTTAAATATCATTTTCTCCAAATCCTCATTGTTGTCTTCATTGGGTATGATTCGAATTGATTCTTTTGTTCTGACATTCCTATAAATAATAAAAAAAAAACACTTTAGTTAATTGGTTAATGACAAAATCATTAATATACAAAATAATTTTACTTGTTCATAATTTCTTCGATTTTGGGAATGTTGAAATTCAAATATATTTTGGTTGATGTAGTCGAAGATGGTGTATATTGACCTACAATTAAAAAATATTTTATTTATTACATACATAAATATATTTGTATCTATTTAGTAATTATGCTTATCCAAATACTTCTTCACGATAATTGATGTTAAAGTAATAACCAATGGTTGATCTTTTGTAGAAATTGACATTCCATCAAAATTTATGGCTACTTTCCCTCCACAATGTGACTCTAATCATTTTCCCTCTATAAGTAATTTGCTTCGAAATTTATCAATTTGAGCTTTACGGATACTTCCATGAATGATGCTACCCTTTTGCAACAAAAAATTATATAAATGGATTTTCAGTTTTAATGAATATATAAAAATATTACATAAATACTTATTCATCTAGCAATATCATATCCAAACTCATTATGGAATTGTTATCTTTTGTGATAAGTGCTTCCCATGACCTAATAACTCTGACTCTTATTCTCCACGTGTCTTTTTCGACAGAGAGGTAATTAATTTGGTTGAAACAACCCTTCATTTGCAACATTGCCATACTGCATGAAAATAAATTCATTAAAAAACAATTCATAAAAAAAAGATCATATAACTCTAACAAAATTCATCATAGTTGTACCTGAAGATTTAAGTTTGTGGAGATGTAAATTTGTGAAGAAAAAAATCACAAACTCCTTACATTATATAGTACAATAAATTGTAACAGTTGATGTAATAATAATACTTATTAAATACAATTAATTAATACAAAATATCTTCACTTACCCTAATTATTATATGATTAAATTTATTATTATTTTTTAATTCATTCAACTCACTTGAATGAATTAAAATCATCAAGTCCCACCCATTCAAGTTACTTGACTTTTCATTTATCATAACTCATTCGAAAATCATCAAGTTAATTATATTATTTTATTAAATATAAAATTTTAATTAATTAAAATCCTTTTTAATGTTGATTTTTAAATATTTGACAACTCATAAAATAAGCATCTAAAACACTTCTCTCATTTTCTCTTTGCTTCCACTATTATATATAGTATAGATATGTAAGCAAATTTATAACAATATAATATTTTAATTTGAATAATAGTTAATCCATTTTTCATATGATACTTTTTTTGATGCAGTATTTCTAATTTGTATACCATTAATATATATATAATCAATAATATATTAAAATTATTTTAATAAATAATTATAAACAAAATAAGAAATTTATCTATTTATCATAAATTAGTTTAATATTTCATAATGTTCAATAATATATTAAAAATAAATAATATAATATTTAACTATTTATATTAAATGAATTAATATTGATTTTAGTGGTTAATGACCTCAAGTCATTTAAATTTGAGATCTAAAGTTCGAGCTCTAGTGTACGTATAAAATTTTAATTGAAAAATGATCCATCTAAAAACTTTTTAACAAAATTTGAACCAAACAATCAGATAAATTATAAAAAAATATTTTCATACTAAAATACTATTATTAAAATTAATTAGTAATGATTTTATAAATTTTAATTTTACATGATTAGGTTACAAATGACTATTTAGCTTAGGTTTCGTTTTAATCCATTAATAATTAATAAATTAGAAATTTGATGGTGCATATATAAAAAATGTCATATAAAATAGATATTATAATATATTTAAATTAAAATAGTAAATTATTATAAAATTGATTATTTATTTTTAATTAAAAATATACTAAATAATAATATAATTGTATTATTATTGTATTAATATAATAAATAAAACTATATAAAACTTGATTTTTAATTAAGCATATATGAATATTAATTGCGTCATTTTATATAAAAGGGACTAAGGACCCGTTTGTTTTATCTACTGTTTGTTATTGCTGTTTACTGTTATGGTTTGCTGTTGGAAAAAGCTGTTTTTCCAAAAAGCAGAGATTCTCTGTTTTTGTAAAAGACTGTTTTTCAGATGTAAAAGACAAACAGGAGGTCACTAACCAATCACTTAATGCTGCTTTTCAACTTGGAAATGCAAATAGGAGGAGGAGTCTAACCAAACACCTAAAACTCTGCCTTTTAAAATGAAAAGACAAACAGGAAGTGAAAAGTAGGTAAACAAATACCCCCTAGTTAGTCTTGTCAAGTCAAAGACGTTATAACGTGTTTCTAAAAACAGATAGACTAACTAGTGTAATACGCACAAATTGAGAGACTAATGAATTATTTATTCAAAAATCCCTCCCTTATATTAAGTCAATTTTTAAATTTAAAAAATAAAAAGACATTTTTGTATGGAAAAGAGAGAACATAAATGGGAGAAGAAGAGGAAGGAAATAGAGGGAGGGAAGAGAGACATGGGGTTGCGGGGGAGACACAGCTGTATGACGTGGACACTAGCACCCAATTACGCTATATGTACGGTTTGAACCCACTCAAACCACGTGACACCCCCTCCCTCTAGCTGTCTTTCGAGCCCCACTTCTTCTTGACGTCACTCTCACATTTCCCTATGCTCACGCTCGCCGACATTCATCTTTCTTTTTCTTTTTTCTCTTTTCCAAAATAGTACTAGAATATTGAAACATATCACTCTTGCATTCATTTATTTGCAAAATAAATTCATGAATAGAGTCAATTTAACAACTTCTCCACACAAGTCGAAACAACTTCTCCACGTCATTTTTATATTCAACCTAGTTTGAAAAATTCAGTAAAAATTCGACAATTTATCCTATTGAAAATAATAAGAAGGCTCTATTCTTTATCGCTGAATTGAACTGAACTAAATTTAACTGAATGCTACTGAACTTAACTGAATACTACCGAACTTAACCGAACTTAACAATAATGATGATATTAGACTTTAAAATAATTTTAATGATAATATTAAACATTAATAAACTAATAATAATAATAATGGTTCTAATAAATTTAATAATATCAATAATAAATAAATATATCATTAAAGATAAAACTAAATTGAATATCAAATAAAAGCTCGGGTTGATAAAATCTTGGCTCGATAAAAGCCTATGAAATTAAATAAAAATGAGTCTAATTTAAATTAAAAATATAAATTACATACAAACACAAATTTACATATAATTTAAAGCCTATGAAATTAAATGTAAATTTGTAATTTTTTTTATTAAACGATATATACTTTAATAAACTATCATTTCTTGACTTTTATCTAATTTATAAATAATGATAAATTATAGATAAATAATTATAATATAATAAATAATGATAAATTACTGAATACTGAAACTGAATGCTGAAGTGAACTAATTGTTACTGAAATTAAGTGATAAAAAAACATGACCTAAGTATATGGAAAATTGTTTTACCAAAGTATATTAGAAAACTTTAAAAAAAAAAGTAAATATATGGATTGTAACGATAAATAAATAAAGGCTTAAAGCACTATTTGGTCATTGATCTATCCAAAATTTTGTCATTTGGTCTCTAACCTATTATTTGATCATATTTGGTCCATGATCTATCCCAAATTGGTGAACTTTCACCAAATTTGAATTCAAACTTAACCGAATCATGATCTCATTGAATAAGTAACGATATTTTGACACTTGAACTTAATAGATTTTAGTTTAGGATTTGTTTTTTTGTTTTTTTAATCTAATTAATTATTTTCACATAATGTGGAAAAAAAAAACTTTAAGAAATATCACGTTTCAAGTTTAAGTGTCAAAATATCGTTACTTATCAATGAGATAACGATTCCTTTAAGTATTCATACAAATTGAATGAAATTTCACCAAATGGGATAAGTCAAAGGCCAAATATGACAAAATAATAGACCAATGACCAAATAACACAATTTTGGATAGATCAGGACTAAATAATGTTTTAAGCCATAAATAAATTGAAAAAAAATGTGAAATATTTTTGTTGGACAAAAGTAATCAATAAATGAATGGGTGAGTTACATTCATTCAATTTAGAAACTTTAATGAATAGAAAGTTTATGGGAACACAAAATAACATGAGCAGACACATGCACATCCAACTTAATTTTGCAACCAAAAGTTCCAGCATTCTAATTAATTACTACTACTGTATATCAAAATCATGGAGCAAAACAAATATGGAAAACCCCCCAAAAATTAAAGGAAATAATAATAGATTTGTTGCCCCCTCTGACTTGATACAATCCACACTCACTGTTCTGGCTTGGGTTTCTGAGTTTGTTTTTATTCCACAACTAAAACTAGATTTTGTTTAAGCTTTCCCAATGTATAGCATTACACAAACATCTGTGCACATAATCCACAACACTTTAATCATGTCTCAAAACCAAACTACATCCCACACATTTCACAAATCCAGATTCTTAGCCTGCCCTCTTCAGTTATCTGCAACACAATATCACACAGACAGGAATCAGAAACAAAGATTTGACATTTCGTTAAAAAAAAAAAATCTAATCTTTGTTCGGCACGGCACTTACCATGCGGTGATCGAGAACTCGGTGTGGACAAGTCAGAAGATGCCATAGGAGTGGATATTGAAAGGCGGGTTGTAGAGAACGACGTTGGGTTGGATCTATCTTCTTCAAGGCTAGACCAAGAGTCCCGGTTTTTAGGCCACTCGTCCAAGAATGGTCGAAGAGACTGACCACTCTGCTTCACAGGTTCCCCAGCAGCATACTCGCCACTGAAAAACGAATGCTGCGGATAATCATTCTGCAATATCGAGTTATCACTGGACTTCGTTATAGTGAATGATGACACTCTGGTCTGCATTCCATGCCACGCATTGTCAAGCTGGGAGTCCATCTGGAGACCCCTGTTGCTTCCTGAACCAGCTTCAGAGAAGAAACTATGTTCCCCAATATCAGGCTTAAGTCCTTGGACATACCTGTTTCACCATCATTGACAGAAATTTTCATCAAACATTCATTGTAATATATATTCAAATAGAGACGAGACATTGAATCGAAGAAATGAGCATGGAATGCAGCTGGAGAATTGTAAATAAAAGGCAGTAAACAGGCTCAGAAGAATGAGACAATTTGGATAACATTAAAATTGCTAACTCTGGTCCTAAACCATATCATGATTCCACTTCAAGTTCTGACTTTTCTGTATACCATGTGTTAAAGCATACATAATTCACAGAATTTAGCAAACCTCTAATTAATGTGAAGAAATCAGACAGAGGCAACTCAGACAGTAAACTTCAATGGAATATCTTCCACACAAATAAATGAATCAACAAAAAGGTGCCATCGGAGAAGTATGAATCTATCACAGAGGAGAAATATATATACTGTGAAGCAGAAAAAATTACTATCCACAGTAACATTAAATATTTCATTTCTCTATACGAACAATTTCAATATTTGAAAACAAATCAAAAGTTAATAACCAGAAAAGAAAACATCAGAATATAAGGTCAAAAGTTAATAATCAAAATTCAAAACAATTTTATCTGGTTGATACCTAACGTTTCTGTTGCTTACCCATCACACAAGATTTACAGACATTATGATCTTAAAAAAAGGAAAGAAGAAAAATGAGAGAGAAGCTTAATACTAAGAGTAGGAATTTTGTAGGCGTCCTCAACAGAGGTTTCAGCTGTGTAGTATTCTCAGACACAAATAAAGCAGTTCAAGTGTTCTGCATCTCCCAATTCAAAAAAGCAGTTCTAATGAAAAAAAAAGGTAACAAATGGCAGAAAGAAGAGCAGATAACGGTCTTAGCTAAAAAAGAGAGCAGTTAAGGGTCAAGAATAACAGGCAAAAATATCTAGACTAATTGCTGACACAGCAATTATATGTTGCAGACAGATGTTAAAGAATACACAATCATTTTTAAAACATTCAGAACAAAAAGTTGATCCTACTTTCTGCAAAATGTTCTAGGTAGCTAATCCTTCTCAAATATTTTTTTCACTTTTTACTTCAACAGTAAACTGCAAAGGGCAATATCACTAGCTTTGCATACACAACTGAAGACAATTCAGAGTGGTAGTCAGAAATTCTACAAGTTTTACAGCAAAAAAAAGGTGAAGTAGGAAAGTAGATATTCAGAGACTAGACAGAAGACTAAGAATACATGCTCTGCAAACACAATAGAAGTTGACAACTGTCATAATTTGAACGTAACACATAACTGAAAAGTTCCAGGAATACATTCTCTATTTAGAGAACACAAGTCTTCAATTTGGAAAAATTTACTGCATTTGCATCATGTTTGAGAACACACAAAAAAAGGGTTTTGTCCCATATAACTAGAACAAGCCATAAGCCTTTTCAAATTGTTTAACAGTGCACAGCCTACAATGCCCACGAATCAATGAATAACAACTAAATTATGCATAATTTTCTACAGAAAGAAAAACTCAGGCAGGATACCGCAGTTCCTTTTATCCTGAAAATTGCAGACAGTTCTTCCAGAAACTTGTCTCCAAAGCCTTGTTGACTTGCCCTTTTGTCCCCCTCATCAGTTTTTCCCGACACAAACGAAAATAGTTAATTGCTTTACCACACCACTGATATGCTGGAGACAATTGCTAATGACTGTCAGAATTGCTGCATTATTTCTAGAGATAACAGGAGGCACAATGCCAGACCAAAAGAGAAAAAATGACAATGAAAAACATACATTCTCTTGTGCCATAATTGGTTCCCATTGTAGACACTAGGGCCCAGAACCTTGCAATTGTTTGTAAAATATATAGTAGCCCAATGATAAAATTCCACAATCCAAATTCTACATCATAATTGCACCCACAATCATGAAGGAAAGTGTCGTGACGCATGCAACAACTAGACATATTCAAAATCTAGATCATAAAGGATCTACTTAAATTGTAAGTTTATGGCTTCTTTCTTAATTAACTAATGGTGATTATATCGATTAATGTTTATAAACTTAGGAAGCAAGATGTGTTATCAACTGGTCTAGTTAGACCAGTAATAAGTTACAACCTGTAATCACAGATTCTTAGATACATTCACACAAGAAACAATACCTGTAATCTTTGCTAGGAATTCCATAGGGAATTGAGTCCATATTATAATGGGACTGATTAGTACCAGAAGCAGTGCTCTGGAGATTACTATAGGCATTTAATGGAAGATTATGGAAACTTCCAGTCCCACTGCTGCTTCCAGAAACAGTCAGCGATGTCACAGAGGATGATGTCTGTGACATTGTTTGTGATTCCACAGGCTTTCTTGAACGGTTGCGGCCACGGTGCATGTGGCGCTCACAATATTTGGAGTCTGGATATGCATCTTTGGAGCATCTCCACTTCTTCCCATCCGTCCTCCTGCATCGTCCTGGCTCCGGGTCAACCTTCTTTCCGTAGAAGGAGCAATAACCCACTGCAAAAGTGTGCCAAACATGTGATACTATGTAAAGCAAATATAGAACAACTACAGAGATAATATGCTATGCAGCATTCGGTGACAGATAAAACCCGAAAGAGTTAGAAAATTGATAGTTCGTTATTCTAAGAAAGGAATGACAATCAGGTACGACACTTGATTATCAAGAGAATATCAATAACACATGGATGGCTAGATAAATGCTAAAGAAAAGGAATCAAATCAGCAGAAAGCATCTTATATGATCAAGGATAAGAAGGCACAGAAAGGGAGAGAGAAACATGACAGTTAAATTCTTGGAATAAAGAATAAAATCCTATCCTCTTTGAACAAATTGGAATGGACTAAAAGTATCGGGTAAGACACAATACCATAAAACAACTAAAGCTGATCCTTATCTTTGATAAAGCATAGCAATCTCCAGTCTTTGTCCCTGAAAAGTTGATTTAATTAATTGATCGACGAATGGTTAAACCAGGCTCCCTCATCTATCTTCCGGAGCCAACAAATTTCAAGTGCAAAAGGGTGTTATCAATCCCTATTTTTAATAAAGTTATACTTAAAAACCGCTAATTTTTCAGTTCTTTAATGTACCCAGCCTTAAAAAGAACACAGATGCAGGCCAAGAAAAGAAAGCTTTTCCATGGACAAGATAGATTTATTCTTTAAACAAAATTGTAATCAGAAAAAAACAAAAAAGGCGTGGTTTTATTCCTCAGTAAAAGGAAACACATACACAGAGAAAAAAACTAAAAACTATTCACAAATCAAATCAAGCAAGGCAAGAACGAAAATCCAATCAAGATTGGAAACACGAAGAATAGTGAAAGAGAGAAAGAGACATGTCGATATAAAGAGGTTTGGATGCATACCAGTTGGATGGTGAAAAAATCTATGAGAAATGGACTCGAAGCTTTTCTGAATAGGAAGCACAAGATCAGGAGGAACAGGCAGACCTGCCATCATGTACTTAAAAATCAAAGCTTGGTGTTCCAGTTCTTGCCACTGAGAAACAGTGAAAGGAGACTTCATCCCCAAAACCCCTGTCCCCATCCCTCCTCCAACACCAACACCAACCCCAACCCCAACCCCACCGCCCCCTCCGACACCGCCAGTATTCATCTGCCCGCTGCCGCTGCCGCCGCCGCCACCGGGAGAAGTAGTGAAAAACAAGTAGTAGTATGAATTAGTAGTAGAAGTAAGTATGAAGATTAAACATGGAGAGGGACAGGGAGAGGAAGATGGGACACAGATCAGGCTGTGTCTCAAACATTTAAAAGGAAGAGCAAGTGATGTATATATGTATGTGCGTGTGTGTCACAGTCTCTCTCTGTGTGTGTGTTGAGAAAGGGGGCAGTGTCTCTGAAAGAGGGGATGGGATCCTCAAACCCCAACTTTGGTCTCATTTTATTGGAGGACCCATTTATTTTATTTAATCAATTTTGTCCTCAACTAATTATTGTCCGAATTTTTTTATTGGAATTTTTCTATTATTACATCAATAAACTATAAATGTGCTACTAATGTTTTTTCGAAAAGTGGAAATACACTCTTAATATGAGAAATGGTGATTTTTTTTAAAAATATTTTCAATGTGCAGTGGTTGAGATAACGAAATGAAGTCATTACTACTTAGAGTAAAAAAAATAAACATAAAAAACATAATCCCTGTCAATTTGTTAGGAAAAAAATCAAAACGATGCCTGCTGACTTAGATTAAGAACAAACAAAATGGAGAGAAAAACCCTACAAAAACAATGCATGTTGATCTAAACAAAAGCAAGAGGAGCAAGAGAAGACCGTACAATCCTTCATAAGTCGAAACTTTAACTATTTAGAGTAAAAAAAATAAACATAATTCGTATAGATTAGTTAGAAAAAAAAACTATGTCCAAATCAAAACGATATCTATTGACTTAGGAGTTAGGGTATGCTTACTTTGTTTTTAACAAAGTAAGCCTTATTTTGTTTTTTTCCACCATTAGATGGTGATGAACTTTGACAAAGTAAGCTCATCCAATGATAGAAAAAACAAAGTAAAACTTACTTTGTCAAAAACAAAGTAAGCATAGAAGGCACCATTGACTTAGACTAGAAAAACAACTGTAAAACGATGTCGGTTGATTTAGATTAGAGCAAAAAAAATACAATCTTTCATCATTTAAAATTTGACTATGTAGAGTAAAAAAGATAAACATAATCCACATGTATTAGGAAAAAAAATATCTACCCAAATCAAGATAATGCATGTTAACTTAGACAATGCTTGTTGACTTAGACTAGAGCTAAAAAAATCGTACACTCATTCATCAGTCGAAAGTACAATCACCACCCTATTAATGAAGGTCGATGATTTGATATGGGTGGTTTCCAATGGCCAAAGATGTGTCGACACGTTGTATCCTCTATCTCTATCTCGAAATATAAGGAAAATTCATGTTTTAAAGGTGTTAGGCTATGTTCTTTATCACTTAATTTCAGTAACAATCAGTTCAGTTTAATTCAGTTCAGTTCAGTTCAATTCAATTCAGTTCAGTTCAGCATTCAGTTTCAGCATTCAGTTTCAGCATCCAGTTTCAGTATTCAGTAATTTATCATTATTTATTATATTATAATTATTTATATATAATTTATTATTATTATTATTATTATTATTTATCTATAATTTATCATTATTTATTATTATTATTATTATTATTTATAGTTTATCATTATCTATAAATTAGATAAAAGTCAAGAAATGATAGTTTATTAAAGTATATATGGTTTAATAAAAAAAATAAAACTAAAGTATGCATACATATTTAAAAATTAGGAATTGCATCCATATTATGAATTATTTCTCAAATTTCTCAAATTTATCAATGTTAGGGATAAAATTCCACCATTTTAGACGTTAGAGGTAAAATTACTTCTGACCCAAAACGTTATTTTTGCACTTTAACCCTTAATTAAAATAAAAAGTTAAGAGTTTGTATTCATATGAAGATTTGTATTTAATTTCATAGGCTTTAAATTATATATAAATTTGTGTTTGTATGTAATTTGTATTTTTAATTTAAATTAGACTTATTTTTATTTAATTTCATAGGCTTTTATCGAGCCAAGATTTTATCATCCCGGGCTTTTATTTGATATTCAATTTAGTTTTATCTTTAATAATATATTTATTTATTATTGATATTATTAAATTTATTAGAACCATTATTATTATTATAAGTTCATTAATGTCCAATATTATCATGAAATTATTTTAAAGTCTAATATCATCATTATTGTTAAGTTCGGTTAAGTTCGGTAGCATTCAGTTAAGTTCAGTAGCATTCAGTTAAGTTCAGTATTCAGTTCAGTATTCAGCAGTATTCAGTTCAGTTCAGTTCAATTCAATTCAGTTCAGTTCAGTTCAATTCAATTCAATTCAATTCAATTCAATTCAATTCAGTTCAGTTCAGTTCAGTTCAGTTTTTTTCAGCGATAAAGAACAGAGCCTTAGAGCATCTTCAAGAGACTATTAATTCACTTTCTAAAAATAATATAAACAATTGACTTTTAGTGATTTGATGAGTGACTAAGACAAATCATCTCCAACAATACTCATCATATCCACTCCTTATTTATTATTTTATCATTAAAATTAGTAAGTACTGTATAGTGAAATGAGAGAGAATACTCAATAATAAATTATTAATAAAAAATAAAATAAAAAGACATTATGAGCTTCTCAATAATAGAGAAGATGAAGAAGTTTTTAGTAATTTGATAAGTTACTAAAATACTGTTGGAGTTTGGATTTAATTCTATCTCCTCAAATTTTAACTCAAGAGTCAAACTAAAAGACTGTTGGAGATACTCTTATCACGTAAGTCCAAAATTTAACCATATATTTTGATTCAAAATTACTCCAAGTTAAAAAAAAAAATATCTACACTTTTCAGGGCCGGTCTTGAGAAATTAGGGGCCCTAGGCAAAATAAGCAATCGGGGCCCTTTTAATAATAAAAAATTTATACATAATAAAATCCTTCAAAAATCGATTTTTAAATATTAATTTTTTTTGCATTCGGATCACTATTCTACTATTGTCATCGTTTATTATACAAAATTCTTCTAAAAATCATCGCTTGTTCTTCTAAAAATCATCGTCTCCTACGGTCTCACTTGCAAAACAAGAAATAATTTCTCATAAGAAGCGGGTTCTTCTAGCATTTTGAGATGCAAAATCATTAATGGTAGCATCAACATCAATAGCTCCTAACATATACTTCTCAATAGCTAAAGTTGCTAAAACATTCAACCTTTCCTGCGACATTGATGATCTCAAGTATGTTTTTATTAATTTAAGCTTTGAAAAACTTCTTTCAGTACAGGAATAGTTAATAAAATTCTATAAGCAATTGAAACATTAGGATAACAATCTGCAGATTTGACAAACATAAGAATTTCAGTGGCGGATAACAATTCTGTAGGCAGAGTCATTTGTAACATTTTCAATTCAGAATAAAGATCCTCCAAATCAACATCTCGTAAATTTTCATGAGAAAAAGTAGAGTAAAAATGAGCACAACATCCTCTCAACTCACTATCATCCAATGACTTTAACTTATTCGAATCATATAAAAATCCAAATATGTTTTCAAATGTCTTCAATTGCTCAAACCTTTCATTTAGCGATTTAATTGTCATATCCACCACAACCACAAAATAATCAATTCTAAATGACTCTTCAAGCGAGTTAACTACTTCATTCTCATTGTTCTCCCCAAATTATTTTTTCCTAATAACACGACGCTTGGTGGGAAAAGTAGGCTCTACATCCATTTCAAGTGCAAGACTTTTAGCAATATCAATAGTATTTGTAAATCCTTCACTTTTATACTTTTTGAAGTACGATATCACTCTTTCTATTTGTTGTATGGTAGTGTCTATGCACATGGACTTAGATTGCAATTTTTTGCTCACCACATTAACATCAAATAAAATTTCATACCAAATCACCATACTAAGCAAAAACTCATAACTAGAGAGTGCATTAGCTAAACTTTCTGCTTCACTCTTTGACTTTGCATCATTTTCACAAGAATCAAATAATTCCCACAAAGCTAATTTTATTTGGGGACATTGAAATCTAATAGCTTTGACACTGTAAATTCTACTCTCCCAATGAGTATTTGACAAGTATTTCACAGTTAACCCAAGAACATTATCAAGTAAAATTTTCCATCTCTTTGTAGACCCTGAAAATAATGAATATACTCGTTGAACAACTCCAAAAAAAAGAAATAGCTCTAACACAAGAATGTGTCATATCACCAAGAGTAAGATTAAGACTATGACAAGCACAAGGCATGTATAAGGCTTTTGGTTTTATTTCGAGAAACCGCTTTTGAACACCTTGATATTTTCCTTTCATACTAGAACCATTATCATAACCTTGACCCCTCACGTTATCAACATTAAGATCAAGAGATTGCAAAACATCTTTCAATTCATTAAAAAGTCCTAATCCTGATGTATCACCCACTTTTAAAAACTCCAAAAAAACTCCTCAATTTTAACTTGGTTATTGGACATATTCACACATCAAATTATAAGAGTCATTTGTTCTAGATGACTTATATCAGGGGTACATTCAATAATTATGGAAAAATATTTTGCCTCTTTGATGAACTTAATGATAGAACTTCTAACATTTTTTTACAAAAGGGAAATAAATTCATTTTGAATTTTATGCCCAAGATAATGATAATGAATTCCTCGATCCTGAATGCGTCTAACATGGTCTTGCATAATCATATCAAATTCAACAATCATTTCAATCAATCCTAAAAAATTACCATTGTTATCTTGATATAATTTTTCATTGGACCCTTGAAATGCAAGATTATGTTTAGCAAGACATTTCACAACAGAGAATATTCTATGTAAAACTTGTCTCCAACGGTCTTTCTCTTTCATGATCTCTTCTTACAAATGTTTATCGATTGTTTAATTTTTATATAATCTTACTCTCAATTCATTCCAAGTAATCATATTAGTCATATGCTCCACACTAAGTTCATGTTGTTTGAGTCTTTGGCTAATATGTTTCCAATCATTTAAGCCCTCCTTTGCTAACAAAGTTACGTTACTAACAGATTTGAACAATTTACAACAAAAACAATATACTTTGTCAACATGTTTGGAGTAAACTAACCACTTTGTATCACTAATCTCACCATTACTCAACTTTAAAATATGCATACGAGAAATGTCTAGAAAAACTATCCATAGGAAAATTAAGATTCACTTCTCTTATAGGGCCGACCCTTTTCAACTAAAATATCTCTCACATTGTTGTCCATACCCTCCCAATTTCTAGGATCATATATATCCAAATTAGGAAGTATTTGCTCTTCATTATTAATGTCTAAATTTTCAATATTAGATGCAATTGGCACATCATTGGGATCAATTGGATCATTAATTTCATAATTTTCAGGATTTTCATTATGTAATTTTTCATTTACTTAATCCAAATTTTCAATTGATTGATCCAAATTTTCATGAGAATCTAGCTTCTTAAACACAAACTTATCTAGGGCCCCTTGTTGTGATTTCACCAATTCTTCATCTCGTTTTTTCCTTTTTCTTTTTTCACTTCCAGATAAATATTTTGTAGGCAACATCTCATCAACAAATATAATATCTAACGATTAACTAACATAAAAAGAACAATTGCACCTGAAAAAAATATAACTCTCGATTCTTGAAGTAGGAAGACAAAATTTGAAGCCAACTTCCACTGTAAAAAGAACTAGAGCACCTGAATGAAATTAAATCAAAGTTAATGTCTCAATTCAGACTGATCTTAAATTAAAAAATACAATCCAAACCACAATAGAAAAAATACAATTCAATTCAATCACTGCCCCTAAATTCAGAGACACAATCTTAAATTAAAAAAATACAATTAAGACCATAATTCAAACTAATCTTAATTTCAAAAGTAAAAACAAAACTAAAACTAAAAAATAAATAATAATCTGGAAAAAATAACAACCAAATACATAAATTATTACAAATAATTTCAATCGGTGATGGTGGGTGGTGAGTGATCACAAATGAAATATTAAAAAATAATAATGAAAATATGAGCCATCACTTTCTCTATTATAATTTATATCTATGGTTTTTTTTCCTTTTTACTACTGCTGTTTATTTACTTGCTTCTGATTATAAAAAATAAAATAAAAAAAGCTCTCATGTGAAGCTAACATGGCTGGCTACATACAAATATAACCAAATCAAGATGAGACGGGACGGACGGTCAGAGGCCAGAACGGGACTACCATAGGAAAGCCCGCCTCTGCTAGCTAATATAGAAACTCTAAACAAAAAGCAGGCAGCCGATGTGAGTTGATGTTGAATCGTTGCGGTGGTTTGAAGGGGAGTAACGTAAGCAGAAGCAGTGAGTGGCGTGTTTGAAAGGAAGGGAAGCGACAGAGACGTAAAGCACAACAACGTAAAGACCAGGAAGAGGAAATTACGTGGGAGTCTAAAAAGTAAGGTGTAAAATTTTAAGCAGACCCTTTTAATTTGTATTTATCGATGAGCTTCCACAAATAATAGGCCATTTGTTTATATTTAAAAGAATTAATTTTGTATAGCTATATATAAGGATAAAAAAAATTTGGGCCCCCTCCAGCCCTGGACCCTAGGCCGACCCTGACACTTTTTAGAAAATGTTAAAAACAAATTTGAAATTAGTTGATTAATCTATTATTCAGTTAGAGATTTATTGGACAAATTGTATATAATTTTATTTTCTATTAAAATTAGGGCATATGTTTCAAAATTGTTATCTCTCAAACCAATCTTAATATTCAGTACATGGATTCTGACTGTCCAAATGAATTTGACCAGCCACCATTAGATTTATATTTTACTAGAAGATACATTATTGTTGCTTCGGAAGTTAAAAGCATACATTATACAACTATAATAACAATACAATTAAATCGATAAATGGTAATAGATAAAAATAAAGATAGTACATCGATACCGAGTAATTATTTAATAAATATAAATCCAATACATTGTTAGGGGTAATAATTTATGATGTAATAAACGAAGTATAACAGGAGAACAAATGTGATGAAAGAACATTTGTTGAACTAGGAGTTTCCTTTTTTTTTTGTACATAGATAACTAAGTTGTACTTAGAAATATATTTTTTCTAGCTCACACGGGTTCACTAGCATATGTGGAATTTCACTATGGCGAAACATAATATAAACAAATAATATCATTTCACCGGAATGAGTCATATTCCGTATTTCACTTCGATGAAACATAATATAAACAAATAAATCATTTCACCGAAATGATTCATATTCCGTATTTTACTTTAGTAAAACATAATATAAACAAATTTCTAAATTGTTTTGTTAATTACTAAAGAAATGTAATTTATAAAGTAAAGACATGATTCGTTTATTCATTTTGTCTTCTTTCATACATTTTGAAAAACTAGTGAACACATAATAATGATCATTATATACAAATTTATGCCTTTATTAATATTTACGACCCTCACAGTAAACACATTGTTCATATTCTCATAAGAAGAAGATGAGTCATACTAATCAATCATATTACTATAAGAAAAGGATATGTGTATTTTATAAGAAGATTGAAAAGAAAGAAAATAAGAAATACTCAAACTAATTGCATTTATTTTGTTATTTTTTTCATTTTCTCTTCATTATTAATCCTAATAAATTTCTAGTTCGAATACATTCTCTCTATGAGTATGGTATGGCAAATTATGAAATTATCAATCAATTTATGTTTTATGTTATTATTCACGAAATACTGAAACTGTTGACTGGAGTAGAATTATATATATATATATACATACACTCAAATACTTTTCTTCGATTTTATCCTTCAAAATACCAAATTTCACACAACTAGCAATAAAATAAAATAAAGCTCGTCAATAAACAAAATCCAAAATATATACGTCAATTATAAATTAAACATTGCATGCAAACATACATATTTACTTTAATTTAAGTTACAATTCATAGTTAAGAACTAAACTATAAAAAACGCTATAATTAACAAAATAAATGCTAAAACCTCCAAATTTGTTTGAAAAATATAGAGTTGCTTATGTATTTATTAATTATACAAAATGGAAGTAACGCTTACTCCCTTAATTTAAGTGACATTCCCACCCAAAGTCGAAGTTATATGTTTATAGTTAATTAAAACTACAAACAAAAAATATTAAACATAGCGAAATTTTATCATATCTAACTAAATATTAATTTTAGCGATTTTTAATTTTGTCACAATATTAATGATTATGGAAACAAATGGTGCTTAGTCACAATAGATATAAAATTATAACTAAATATTTATCATGGCGAAATTTTATCATATCAAAATGTGTTGTTACAAAAAAAATACTTATTTTGTGTCAATAACAAATATTAGAATTCGGAAGACATATTGAGATATTTTGGGGGTCAATTTTAAGTTTAGAAGAATAAAAATTTAATGTCAAATTTAAAATTCTTGAAGTAAAGTATAATAATTATTTTTCCTAATTTTATAACATTATTTATTAAACAAGTAGTATTTTTTAAGCAAATAAATTAAATTAAAAGATTAACTCCTAAACCGTAAAACTAAAAGTCTTAATGAATTATCCCTAATCACCGCCGCAACTCCACCAACAACCTTCCTCTCATTATCAAATTGGAAGAAATCCTTCCAAACAGCTCTAGTTGTCTTGCACTTAATTAGATCTCAACCTAACGATGCTAGTTTAGTCTACATTCTAGCATCAATAACCCCACGATTCGTTTTTATGCCCTTTATAATCATCGAACTCACCTCCTCCGCCGCAGCCATGGCTTGCTCCTGCACTCTCCCTTCTGTTTCCTTTTCTCTGCTTTTTTTCATTTCATGGTCAGGTCAGTTTTTGTTGTTGATTCCAAATTAGTGTAACTGTCTTTTTTTTTATTCCAAATGTCTCCGTAATTTGGTTTTTTCTGCTGCAAAATATGAACTACCAACAAGTAGTTAGATATTTAGAAGGTATCAGAGATCAATCAAATACAAAATAAAAAAAAACCTTTACCAGAAAATAGAAGTTTCAAGCGATTTATGTTTTTTAATTTGATTGTTGGACTAAATTGATCCCATTTAGAGCACTTTGGGGTTAAATTAAATTTTTTATCTGATATTGAGGGGTTTCTTGAATGAGGAAGAGCAAATTACCAGAATGAGTTGCACAAAACATATATCAAGACCATACTTATAGGTTTGCTAATGGTTTAAGGGACAAGGTACTAAAATATGTCTATGATTTTTGGGGAAGTATCAATTTAGGCTCCACATACAAAATAACATCAATATAGGCTAACCTTTAAAAAATGTACCAATTTAGGTCTCGGTAACGGAACGAGACACATCATTGATATTACTCCGTTAAGTGGAGGGAGATATCAGAACTTAACAGAGTAATAGGAATGTCGTGTCCAATTTGTTTTCGATACCTAAATTGATATATTTTTTAAACGTTAAGCCTATATTTGTGCTGTACGTGGAGTCTAAATTGATATTTTCTCAAAAAAGCATAGGCCTATTTTGGTACCTTATCTCATGATTTAATGAATTGTAACTTCTTGTCCAACTTTAGGCAGTTTTTTTGTGGTAGAATATTTTAAATACTTGATTTTAGGAAATCTCGTACTCGATTTTAGGAATTGGAAACTAGAATATATGAACATTGATTTGGTTTACATATATTGAATAATTTTTAAATTTTTCAGTTTTATAGAATTACTTACCACTAGTTTAGCAAATCCTATATATATATACATATTCTAAATTGTATTAGGAACGTTATTAATTGAATCGAATTATATTAGGAAGATTTTTTATGCCTATTTAAAATATATTTAGATCTTTTAATATCTAAATATTTCTTATTTAGATGTATATTTATCATTTAGGAATTCTATTGCGGTTTTATGATCACTTCACTAGTAATATATACATTCAATCAGAATTCATCTTTTATAGCCTATTTGTTATAAATATGTTAGCAACGTTCATAAAGAGAAATATGGTCTCTGTTTAGCAATTGACAATTTGTGAATCGACTGCTAACTTTTCACAAGTTTCTTTTAGGCATAGTTGTTGGAAAGAAATCATGTGTTGGATTGATAATAACCTTCCAATTCTTTGTTACATTTTTCTTTGAAGTTTCAAGATATTTATCTCTTCAATAACATATAATTATGTTATATTGTCTTTAGTGACTACAATCTAAACTTTTTTTTCCTTTATTTTGTTAAATGTAGAAGGGGATTTCTCTTGCGTGGATTTGTAGTTTGTTCAACTGTGTCAAAGTTGGAGATTATTTTTAGATTTAGTGTTACTTTTAAACATCTTATATCTTCAATTAATTTTATTAATTTGGGATTTATTTTTTACTTTTGTTAGAATATTGTACATTTTTATTCCGATGGAATATTGGGTTGACATATGATTAATGTTAATCTATTGATATAAAAATTGTATTATTATTCTTATTGCTTTACAACTATGATTTTTTTAATCACGATTTTGTCATAACTCGTGAATTTTTTAATATCTTTTCGTCACAATTAAGTTTGAAATCATGACAAATACATAGTGAGTCATGTTATCACAGTAAATTAATTATATTGCGTTGAATTTGGTTTGTCAAAATATTATTTATCACATTAAACTAATTGTAACAAATACTATGTTTGTCAAAACATAGTAATCAATTAATTACAACAAATATTTCATTTGTCACAATATACTATCCAATTGATTGTAACAAATTTTGTTTGTCACAGTAACTGATTTTGTCACAATAAATATCAAAATTTGTCAAATTAACTCACATTTTGTGACTAATATAGACTTGTAACAACAAAATATAATACATATTTTAGCAAACTATTAGTCACAACATACAACATAAAAGTGACTAATGAAATTTTGTCACAAGATAATATTTAGAATTGAGACAAACTATAATTTTGTCACAATATACTTATTGAGACGAGCTTATTGCAACGAAATTTGTGACAAATCATTTTGTCATAATAAGTATATTGTGACGATTTTTTTTGTCATAACACATACTTTTTTTTGCAGTGTCATATTTTTGCATATAATGTGGCAATGAACATTATAGATGAAAATATGGATCATGAACCACAATCTGGTCAAGAATTTAAAGTAAAGATGATTGACAAAAATGGAAAGATGCAATCCAAGAAGAATCGAATTCTCTCAACAAATGCAAGGTTTTTGGACCAGTAGTCCAAACACCACAAGACGTTAAAACCATAGGATACAAATGAGTATTTGTTAGAAAGAGAAATGAGAAAAATAAAGTTATGAGATATGAAGCAGGACTTGTTGCACATGGTTTTTCCCAAAGACATGTGATTGATTATGAGGAGACATATTCTCCTGTGTGTGGATGCAATAACTTTTAGAAATCTCATTAGTTTGACAATAAAAGAAAGATTGAGCATGCGCTTAATGGATTTAGTAACAACTTATATATATATGGCTCACTTGATAATGATATTTGTGTGAAAATCGTTGAAGGATTCAAACTGCAAGAATAATAAAGTTATAAAGGTCTTTGTATGGACTGAAACAATCTGGGCCATATGGGATATCGTCTTAGTGAATATATGCTAAAAGAGGGTTATAAGAATAATCAAATATGTCCATGTATTTTTATAAAGAGATCGAGAATTGAATTTTCCATCATTTATATTTATGTGGATGATTTGAATATTATTGGAACTCCTCAAGAGATTCCAAAAGCAATGGATTATTTGAAAAATGAATTTGAGATGAAAGATCTTTGAAAGACAACATTTTATATTGGCTTAGAAATCGATCAACTAGAAAAGAGAATTTTTATCCACCAATCGACTTACACAGAAAAGATCCTTAAAAGATTTTAAATGGACAAAGCACATCCATTGAGTAGTCCAATGGTTGTTCGATCACTTGATGTAAATAAAGATCCTTTCCGACCTCGAGAAGACAAGGAAGAGACTATTGGTAGGGCTATAAATGAACAGAGCCACTCATGAGCAGCTCGGTGATCGGCTCGATAAAAGCTCGGCTCGACTCGGCTCGATTTGTAAACGAGCCGCTCGTGAACACGATTTATTGGCTCGGTTTGTAAACGAGCCAAGCTTGAGCAGGCTAAAGCTCGGCTCGAAAGCTCGCGAGCAGGCTCGATTAGAACATTTATGAACAAATTTTAGTTTTGTAGGAAACTATATAGTTTTGTGTTAGTTCACAAATATCTAAACTTAATATTATTTCATTTGCTATTAGATGAGTTCGTTCACAAACATAATAAATGAGTAATAGACGAACTATTTGTAAGCATCTTGTTTATTTATTCACGAACTTTGCTTGTGAGCTTGTTTATGTACACAATTAAAGAGTTATTTGCGAGCAAACTTCACAAATATAATTAACAATTTATTCACAAACAATTCATGGTTAGATAATTTTCTTAATGAACCAAGTCCAAAAGAGGATTTTGGGCTCGAAACAAGCTCGAAGCTCGGATCAAGCTCGTTGAGCAAGTCAAAGCTCGGCTCGGGCTCGGCTCGTTAATTTTATAGCAAACTCGGCTCGGGCTCGAGCTCGTTAATTTTATAGCGAACCGAGCTTGAACAGGCCAAAGCTCGGCTCGGCTCGGCTCGATTACAGCCCTAACTATTGGTCCTGAAGTACCATATACTAATGTATCTTGCTAACAATACAAGGCCCAATATTGCTTAATCTGTCAATTTGTTATCTAGATATAGCCTTGCACCTACACGAAGACATTGGAATGGAATTAATCATATATTCCGTTATCTTCAAAGAACTATTGATTTGGGTTTGGTTTATGCATATGAATCTAAAACTAAATTAGTTGGCGATGCAGATGCATGTTATCTGATCCACACAAAGTTCGATCGTAAACATGCTATTTATTCACATATGGAAGTATATTTATATCTTGGCACTCTACGAAGCAAACTATAACAACTATTTCTTCAAATTACGATGAGTTAATATTTGGTCATAAAGCAAGCTGAGAATGTGTTTGACTAGAATCATTAACTAAGCATGTACGAGAATCATATCGTAGATCATCCGATAAAGGAACCCCGATTACGATATATGAAGATAATGCAACTTGCATTGCTCAACTAAAGGAATGTTATATTAAATGAGGCAGAATAAAGCACATTTCACCAAAAAATTTCTTTACTCACGATCTTCAAAAGAACGGTGAAATCAATAATCAACAAATTTAATCAAGTGACAATTTGACAGATTTGTTCACAAAGGCATTACCTTCTACAACTTTTAAGAAGTTGGTTTATGGTATTAGAATGCGTCATCTCAGAGATCTTCGGTAATATTGCGAATATGGAAGTAAACATTGTACTCTTGTTCCCTATCCAATGGTTTTGTCCCACGGGTTTTACTTGATCATGATTTTTAATGAGGTAGTGCGCTATTCGCATGGATGGAGTGGTATGAAATAATTATAATTACCATCTGCCCATTGAACTTGTCCAAAAATCTTGATTGACCCCTGATATATGTTGTCTCATTAGCCGGGTAAATTACACCCATGACCACTGAATTTTACCCATTTAACATTGTGGTCACTAAACTTCAATTCTTAACAGTATAACCATTGAATATTACACTTTTTAACACCGGTGGCCACTTAATGTCTCAAAACGAATGTTCACGGCCTCAAAATAAAAAATTAGAAGAGTTAATGATATTCTAATGTGATGGAATTTAAGGCTAACGTATGGCAGCGGAAATATAAAAATTTTAACCTTTTTCCATTAACCCAAGATCCGTTAATCGTTATTTCATATAAAGAGGGATAGAAGGAAATACCTTTTGATGAACTATCTACCGTTGCAAGCGAAGTGCCCTCAACTCTTACTCCGAGTTCACGAGCACAAAACAAACACAATCCAAAATCAAGGTAGATATCAACCGTATAAAAGCAATCAAGAATAGATTGCCTCTAATCAATCAACACAAGATCAAGGAATAAAAGAAAGAGATGAAAATCGATTGAACGGAAGGAAGCGGTAGACAATCTCGTCCTCAAACTTGTGGGTCGAAATTCTCTCTCTCTCTGGCTAGGGTTGGCCGAAATTTACATAGGAGGGGGGTATAAATACTCTCTTGTATCTAAACCCTAGTTAGATAGAATTAGGTTACTAAATAAGAATTTAATTCGGAATATAATTCTTATTTATTATCTATTAATATATCTAAATATAAAGATAATAATAATAACCTTATAGGATAATAATAGGAGTAATTTTAATCTCATTAAACCTCCTAACTTATTTATCCTTTTATTAATTTAATTCACAATCATAATCTAATTAGAATTGTTAAAATCAAATTAAATTATTTATGTATTTTCATACATAAAATCGCCCCCTCTCTCTACTGGGCCTTAGTGGACTCAGTTGGGTTTCCATCAATTAATTAACACCTGTTTCTCTTTTGGGCTCCAAGTCTTATGTGTGACCCATTAGGTTCTTATTGCTTCTAGCCGTATGCAACTATTAAATTAATTTTCACAGAATTATATTTAATCTTTGCATAACAGAATGAGTACGCGAAATGTGATTAGCAAATCCGAAATATTCCCCCAGAGCTATAAGAAGACAGGTTGATTCTGTCGTTGACCTTTCCGTATTAGTTACAGTATAATTCGATCCTTTATCAACTACATCCTTGAACTGAATCTTATGACTATGGATAATGTCAAGTCACATATAGCGAGACGTTCGTTTTACTTATACAGGCCGAGTCAACTCCAATTAGATAGGTTAAGTGAAATCTGTATTTCAAGTCTTAAGCTATCACCTTGTAAGGATTTAGAGTCGAGTCTTCCACAAACGATCCTTGGACGTATCTCCCATTTATCGGGAGTGACAAATGCTCAATCCAATGTATAATTATCTTGCAATTACTTCCTGTGATACCCAACGTCTGCCGTTCACACCCCAGAGTCATCTCTGTTATGGATCGTGTTACAACATGATCAAAGCATCACATTCCGTAATCCAGAATCACTAATTAACATTCCTTTGAGTCTGAGGATTACTTATACCTATTAATACCAATGAGATGAACAGGTGACAAGGATGAATCTACCCATCCTGTTATCTCAAGTCGGGTCCCCAATCCTAATGAACTCCTTTTCAGTGGATCCACGTAACTGTCCAGATATCTGTATATATGAAGCTTGTGAGATCAGCTCTCTGTCTCGACAGAAGACATTGTTACATGCAAGTCTCAGCAGTGATATGTCAATCCTAAACATATTACTTGACTTGGGATGGTCTTAAGTTTATTAGTTTATTATAAAGTTTCGTTTCACTTCATGCTTGTATGAACACTTTATAATCACTTTAAACAAACTTATGGATTTCCTTTTATTAGACTTTATTTAGTTCTTAAAAGGGATTGCCTTTATATAGTTATGAAACCATATCTCATTAAAACAAATGATATAAAGAACACTTCATTTACATTAAGTTTGTATCCTAGAACAATTGTCTATAGGACACTAAACCCTAACATAATGAACTTTAATTATTAATTTTTTTTTGTTTTGAGGTCATTTATGTTTTTTTTGTTAGGAGAGAGAGTGCATTTGTAGAGAGAGAAAGCTCTAAAAAAGGTGATTTTAGAAAATAAAAAATATGGTTTCATGGTAAATGTCGTTCTGAACAACTTTAATTCTTGAATATTTTCATTTTGAGGTTGTTACCGGTCATTTTGAGGAATTAGTTAAAGTTCAATGACCGCCGATATTAAAAAGAATAAAGTTCAGTGACCATACCATTAAGAATTGAAGTTCAGTGACCACAATATTAAAATGAGTAAAGTTCAGTGGCAATGGGTGTAATTTACCCTCATTACCCCCAAAACTTGCTTAAAGAGTAATGATTAAGTCTCTAAATCTATAAAAACGCCATAAAGATACAAAATAGAAGATTGATTTGTTTTAAAGACTTAGAATAAAAAATTAGATCTTTAATTTTTATTTTTTAATTTTTTTTATAAATTTAAACAAATTGAAATGTATATTACTTTAAACAAATTCAGTGGATAAATGAACTATAATAAGCAAATTGAGAGGATCAATAGGCCACTTTAAACAAATCTAGGTGACTGATAGGTTACCTTAAACAAGTTAAAGGCTAACAAAACACTTCATAAATTTAAGAACTAATCAAGCTTTTGTAACATGTATTAAATCTAATAATTATTTAATTTAATATCTATGTGGTAGGGATGCTGAGTCCATTAATCACCTATTCATTAGCTGTTCTTTTGCAGGTTCTCTTTGGAGGGCCCTTGAGTTTCACTTTGACTGCTCTTTGCCTCATTATTCACAATTCATCCACTTCTTCAGCTCTCTTCGTAGCATTCATTTTGGCTCACAGGTGTCGATGATCTGGCGTGTTGCCGCTGTCACTTGCATCTGGTTAATCTGGCATTGCAGGAATGAAGCAATCTTTAAGGAAGTTTCTCCTTCTATTCAACACTCGAAGATCACCCTCTTTCGAATGATTCAAGAGTCCTTTGCCACTTCTAAAGGTTTTTGCTCTTCACGGAGAGATGATATTATCTTATCCCATCTTCTAGCTTCTCCTAGGCCGCCTCCGGCTCCCAACATTATTCCGGTCCATTGGCTTAAACCTCCTCCGGGATGGGTTAAAGTCAATGTGGACGGCTCTGCTTTTGGCACTCCAGGCGAGGCAGGAGCAGGAGGTATTTTTCGCAACTATCGTGGATTTCCCAAAGGCTGTTTTGCTTTTTCTACCCCTCCTTCTTTTGCTTACATGGCTGAATTGAGAGCCACTATTTTTGCAATTGAACTTGCTTGGGAGAAAAATTGGCATCAGCTTTGGGTTGAGTCAGACTCAATGTACGTTGTTAATCTGCTTAGACATCGTTCCATGGATGTTCCTTGGAGTATTCGTCAAGAATGGTTGCATTGTCTCAACATTTGCTCTAGGATGAACATTCTTTTTTCACACATCTTTAGGGAAGGAAATAGAGTTGCTGATGCACTGGCAAAGTTTGAAGTCTCTTCCTCAGTGATCAATTGGTGGCCTTCAGCTCCTGCTTTTTGCCATAGGTTTATCAATGATGACATTTGTAGTATTTCTCACTTGTGTTTTTCTTGACTTTCCTAAACTTTTCTCCTCCCCCTTCTTTTTGTTTGTTCTCCTTCCTATTCTCTTGTTCAAACACTCATTTTTCGTTTATTAATATATTTCGGGTTTGTCAATTCTTGGGTCACGGGTGCTCACCCCGCTCAAGTTCTGTCTCGTTCCAATTTCTATCAAAAAAAATGTCTATGAATAATTCTCAGACCTCCCATGTCCTTAGGTTGACAAACCTCATTCCAAGGAACAAGGTGAATCTTCCTCCCTTCCTCAGCTTCTCCCTACAGGAACCGATGATTAATTTTATCAAGATCCTTGAGAACAGGCTCAGGAAGATGACAAGCCTGCATAATGTGATTGGGAGTTGCACGATTGAACCAAAGTAAGGCGGCCATCGAGAGAGAGAGTCTTAGCTTTCCAAGTGGCACACTTCTTATTGGCTTTATCCAAAGTATCCTTAAAAGACACTTTCGACACTCTCTCACTATGGAGGGGAATACCCAGATACTTCCCAAGAGAAATAGTCAGAGGAATTCCAGACAAATCACTCAACCTTTTGCAGGCTCCCTGCTTCATATTCTTAGAGCACATTATCCTGGACTTCTGGATATTGAGCTTCTGACTAGAGGCAGAACAGAAACACTCAAGAATATCCATAATCACACTTAACTGCTCCTCATTACCTTCCAGAAAGATCAGAACATCATCTGCAAAGAACAAATGAGTAACCTGGGGACAGAACTTATTGATGGCCACCGGGTGGAATTTCCCATTATCAACAACATCTTGGATTAGGTGAGACAATCTTTCCATTGCAATAACAAATAAGAAAGGACTAATTGGGTCCCCTTGACGGATACCCCGGTAAGGAGAAAATTCCTCCGACATATCCCCATTGATCAAAACTTGAAAAACATGAGAAGAGATACAAACCTTAATTAACCTCCTCCAATTGTCCGGGATCCTTGCTCTCTCCAGACTCTCAAGAAGGAAACTCCAGTTAATGCGATCATAGGCTTTCTCCAGATCCAACTTAAGAGCCACAATACCTCTCTTCCCCTTTTTGATTTTCATAGTGTGGACCATCTCTTGGGCAATAACCACATTATCCATCATTTGTCTACCAGGCACAAAGCTTCCCTGATTCTGACTAATGATCTCAGGAAGAATGCAACAGAGTCTATTTGCCACAATCTTTGTAATAGTCTTATAGATAACATTACAAAGACTAATAGGCCTCATATGTAGGAAAGAAGAAGGTTTCTCAATTTTAGGAATCAGAACTAGAAGAGTTCTGTTCACAAGCCCAATATCCTGAGAGCCATTAAAAACACCTTTGATAAAGTAATAAATGCCTTCCTTCACAACCTCCCAGTGTTTATGGTAAAAACCAGCAGGCAGGCCATCAACCCCAGGAGCTTTAGTAGCCCCAATACTAAAAATGGCTTGATCAATTTCTTTTAGGGAAATAGGGTGGAAGGCTTCCAGAATTCTATCCTCTCCCACCATGGGAAAGGTAGCAACAGTTTGAGCCCTATCCAGATCAACAGGTTCCTCTTTAAAAAGGTATTTATAGAAGTCAAGGGCCAAGTGACGAATATCTTCATCCTCATAGACCCAATCACCATTAGAGTCTTTAATAGCATCAATCCTATTGCTATGTCTTCTAATGACGGTCGAGAGATGAAAATACGTTTTATTAATGAAACTTCTGTGGCGAATGTGGCAACTTCCTTCAGCTCTTTGGGTTCAACTATTATGCGGGAAATATCGAAAGGATAAGGTCTTTGGGGATCCTAAGGATAGAGTGGTTAATTGTTCCTTTATTTGGAAAGGCATTAGTGCGGTTTTTGCTGAGTTTTGTTCAGGGATTGGGTCGAATGTGGGGAATGGTAGATCCATCAGCTTCTGGAATGATATTTGGATTGGTAAAAAGCCATTATTGGAAGTTTGTGAGTCTTTGCCGTCTTTAGAAATTCAGAACTGGAGGATTGCAGATGTGGTGGATTCTGAGGGTGATTGGATTTGGTCTAAATTTGATTCTTACCTTAGTCTGGAATCGCTCATGAGAATTAGAGGAGTTCAGATTAGTAGTAAAATGGAAGACATGGATAGTTACTGTTGGTCTTTGACGAACAACGGGGCCTATTCTTGTAAATCGGCTTTTCAGGCTTTCTATCAGGAGTTGGATACTTCGCACCCAGGGGTGTGGAAGACGATTTGGGCCTTAAAAGTGCCGTACCGTATTAGAAGCTTCCTGTGGCTAGGGGTTAAAGATAGGTTGCTTACTAATTCTGATAGGAAAAAGAGGCATTTGGTGGAGTTTGGAGCTTGTGGCAGATGTAGAGGTCATGAAGAAACTTTGTGCATGCTCTCAGAGACTATGAGAAAAGTAAAGAGGTTTGGAGGAAAGTTCTCCCTATAAAGGTGCTATCTTCTTTTTTAGCCCACTCTGAGCATGATTGGTTTGTGGATGGGATTAATGGAAAACTTTTGGCTGAGTTGAATCAGGGTGTTCTTTTATTTGTGGTGGTTTGCCATCAGATTTGGAGATGGAGAAATGAGGAGATTTTTGGTGGAGAAACGGTTGTTTTGCCTAATGTCTTGGATTTCTTTTCCAAAAAGATTTGCACCTTGGTTGATAGCTTCGTTGAGGATCCCTTGGCTAGGGCTATTCAGAGGAAGGAGGTCCATCTCTTAGGCTGGTGTAAGCCTAGTGAATGTGTGGTTAAGCTTAACACTGATGGCTCTTGTCTAAAGGACGGGAGAATTGCCGCGGGAGGGGTTCTGAGAGATGATGGTGGCAGTTAGGTTTCTGGTTTCTCTCAGAATTTGGGAATAAGTTCGTCTTTCTCTGCATAGCTTTGGGGGATTTTTTCTGACCTTAGCTAGCAAAAAAATCTGGGGGTGAAGAAGCTTCTGGTGGAGTCTGATAACCTTGAAGCGGTCAGAATGATATCAGAAAACAATGCTATTTGCCTGAATAGCCAAAATTTAATCAAAGGCATTAGAAGGATTGGCTCCTCCTTTGATTTTCTTAGCTTCGCTCATATTTATAGGGAGCAAAATCAAGTAGCGGACCGTCTTGCGGTTGAAGGTCATTCAAGGATGTTGGGTCTCTCAACATTTTCTTCTCCTCCGTTATTCATTTCGTCTCTGATCTTGGATGATTTGGTGGGGTCAGTTTTACCAGGCTGATCCGGGCTAAGAGACTTTGTTTGTTTTTCTTTCCTTTCCTACAAAAAAAAAAAAAAAAAAAAAAACATATAATTAATTATGCACATGATTAAATTTGACCCCTCTACCATTATAAATGAGTTTATATCCTCATTTATAACAAACCAAAATTATGATTTTTATGCATCTATTATTACAATGAAAGATATTTTTGATTTGGGGCAACTGAAGTTACTTACAGCATAATTGCTCTTAGCACCTTCTCTGCTTTCAACACTCTTTCTTCGGAATTTTATTGAACGGACTTCAGACCGATCAGTCTCTGCAACGAAAAAATTTGGGGTATAGGGACCTGACGTTTGTGACTCAATTCCCTTCTCCTGCTACCCGTCAACCCTTACTAACCACCCTCCCCTTACTAACCCTCTTAAACCCCTCATCCAATCAACCTCTAAGGTTGCTGGAAATTCCATCTCTCATTCGCTCTCCGAAAATGGCGCCATCTCCGCCTGACTCGCCAACTACTTCATCCCAGGAGGTCATCGAGAACAACCTCCAGGCATGCCTTTATATGGGTCATTGCTTTTTTTTCTGCTAGTTTGTGAAAGCCATAAGCACGAAATGTAGAAGAAAATATATACTCTCAGTTTATGTAAATGTTTTCAGTCTTCATAATTTTCTTCTTTTCTGTTTTGGTTTTACCTGCCGGCGGATTTAGTCTCTTTTGATAACTGGAAAACTTAGGACCAAATATGAATTTAAATAATTAAAATTCTGTTATGCATTTCTTTGTTTTACTTCTAATTTTTGTTTTGTGGACTCAAAATTGAAACATATGATTGAACATACTTCATTGTATAAATGCTTAATCAGTAATCATTCTGTTGTTTTGATTTGATTTTTGATATTGTATTACCTTCCATGTTAAACAAAAAAAAAAAAAAGAAATTTATGAAAAAGTTACTAGTATGAGCACGATTGTTTTCAAATCTTGGCTATCCAGAAACATGAATTTTGTTTTCTTTGCTGAAGGGATATGGATATAATTCTTCCTGGCTAAACGAACTACTAATTCAGTTGATTTTGGTTTCTTTACCCGCAGCCCTTTTTCGTTCTACACAGAGGGATATGTAAGAAATCTGACAAAAATCCAAACAGAACAGTAAAAACCAGGAGGCGAATTGATTTATCTCCCTCACTACCTAAGATTGGTGAAAACCCGGAGCTGGAGAAGCCAGGAGAGGGTGATGATCAACAATGTGACATCAGGCGGTTGGAAGCTTTTGAAGCTATTTGGTCAAAAATTGAGTCCACAATTAAAGTATGTGCCCTGATCATTTCTTTCATTACACTGTTCTTACTCATCTTACGAAAGATTTTAAATATTATAAGGGCATCAAAATAGCAGGGTTCATAACTGGTTGATGATATGTCGACCATGCAAATACAATGCTTCATTTAAGTGCTATTATTTTAATGGTTTGCCATGCAGTTGAGAGTTGGGATCAAAGACAAACGAATTCAGTTTCTCTGTATTCTATATTCTTAGCAACCTATTTAACGACTATGATATTTTCATGAAGAATGGATAATTGTAATCCTATATGCAGGATGTTTTGAGGAACCTTAATACTACCATATTCAATGAGATACATCAGTGGGTTTGTGAGTCTTTCAAGACCATTTCGTCGGTTGGAGCACCATTATTTACTGAAGCAACTCATGATTTTCCTGTCATAAAAGATGCTACGTCTAAAAAGCTGTTCACAGGGTTGGTTCTGACCAGTGAGTTCTCCAATTCATCATTTCGCTATGAGGTGTATTCAGATTAGAGAAACTAGAATTGCTTTTACTTTTAGTTGGATTGCATGCACTCCAATTTGAAAATAAGTTAGTTGGGAAAACTTTATGCCACTTACTTGTGATGTTCAACGGGAAATTAACATAAGTATCATATGCTAGGCATTCTATTATTTGATAATTGTTCTATTGACATTCATAATTCCAATGTTCAAGACACATCTTGTGAATATCTACTGGCCCTGGCTTCACAATTTTGTTAAAGTTTGGATGCATATGACATGTGTGAATGATTAGGAATTAGAAAAGTTGTTTTGAGAAACTAAAAATTTAACATTTACGAATTAGATTTGTATTGCTCCTAAATTTTGAAAAACAGAGAAAACATGAGCACATTCATTTTAGTAGTAAGGGCTTATTAATTGATGATGATTGACAGAGAATATGGAGTTTGTTGATGATCTATTGACATTCCAAGAGCTAGGCTTACATTTGAAATCTCAAGGATGCCATGTGGCTAACCTCTCTTCACTTGACTTCTCGGTGAAAAATGGTATTGGTGGTTGTCTAAGGAGTTTATTGAGGCAACTTTTGATGGTTACTCTGGATGTAAGGATCTATTGAAGTTTTTTGTATACAAATTAACAGCTTCTTACTGAAGTTTTATGTAATTGATACTCATTTGTAGTGCATCATTTTATGCAGGCACCTGATATATCCATCTTGGCAACCTGGTACAGAGAACAAGGAAAGTTTAGTAGCCCAATTGTCATAATCATAGATGATTTGGAGAGGTGTTGTGGGACTGTCATGTCTGATTTCATTTTTATGTTGAGGTACTTTCATGAACCTTGCTAATGCTATCATTTTCCCTTGCTTGACCTCATGTTCTTTCTACATTGCTTTGGTATGGTTACTATTTATCTCTCTTTGCACCCAATAGTGCATGGTTTCTTTCAACCCTTGTTGGCCTTGATGGAGCCATGAACATTGTTGCTGGGGCTGGATAATCCTTTTATCCATTAGACTGATGTTGCTAAATTAAAATTATGACTTATATTTTGAATATCTCCATTTCTTTATGTGATTTGATGCTTTGCATGTGCAGAACTTAATATTTTAATGCAGAGAATTGTGTATATTATACATAACATATTTCTATATGCATGGATGTACTTTGAAAAATTCCACTTTTGCTTATTTGACCATGGATCATAGTTGTTAAATCGAGATTCGACTCGTGACTCGAAATCTCATTTCACGAATCAGGACTCGTGAATCGAATCGAATCGTAAGATTCGGATCAAATTCAAAATGCTATAAAAAATAAAATATTAATCATATTTAACTTTAAATATTAGTCCAAAAATGCAATTTTAATATCTAAATAGAAATTATATCAAGTTATAAAAGAAAGTAGAGACAGACAGAACATGGAAAATAGAAAGAATAAAGAGTAGAAGAAGATAATAATAAATAAATAGAAAAGAAGAGGGAAGGTTTTGGAATTTGTAGAGTGAAGAGTCATCTAATTGAAACTATTTGTGTTTCATAACTTGTGTACGTTTTTTTGTTTTGTTTTTGTAAAGTCAATAGTCATCTTCTTCTGCTGTACATTTTTTAGTTGTTAAAAATTGATTTTTTTTTAAATGGTGGCCTGAATTGACCGACTCGGGTGACTCGGTGACTCGATGAATCGGCCGAATCGGTAGTGACTCGGCCGATTCATGAAGCTTCCGAGTCGTACGACTCGGAAGCTTCATGAATCGAATCAAATCGTACGATTCTAACAACTATGCCATGGATACTATTTGAGGTTCTGGTGAACTGTTAATGGAATGACTTAAGGACCATTTGTCTGTAGAATATGGTAAAGTTACTATAAGGTATGCTTAAAGCTTCATGTTGGAATTGTTGTGAAGTTATGTCTGCATCAACTGCTACTGAGATTTCTCATGGAATCTATTTGAATATGTTTTTAAGAAATGCTCAGCGGGCTTAAAATATTTATTGGTGTCCGAATTTACCTTTTTGTAGAGAAGTAATGAATGTCTTCGATCTGATACCAATCCCTTGATTTTGAGTTTCTGGAACATTCAAGTAGACAAGACAAAACAAAGCACAACTATCTCATATGAACACATTTGAATGGGTGGTTACCTGTAGCTTGTCAAGAATATCACTGATATATCTGCTGCTATAATGAGCGTGTGTCTGTATATTGTTCTTTTCTAATTGAGGTATAAATATATATCAAAATTTGTGGGTGCAAACTGTTTCTATATTTATGTAATTAAAATGTAAACCATACAGTTATATGAAGTTCAGTTCCTAATAAGGCAAATCATTGGCTACCTAACTCAAAGGAAGTGGGGAGGCACATTGTTGTCTGCCTATTTCCACTGCAATATATAGAGAACTTATTGGTTAGGTTTTTGTATCTTAGGTTGTTTCTTAACTATACTATCTTTTTAGAGCCCTATTGTTTATACTATCTTAATTGGTGATGAGGATGTAGTAGTGGTTAGGAATTTAATTCATTCTTTTTCCAGTCCTGTGATTCTGAGACCTCTTTGAAACTATAAATCACATCCTAATTTGTTGTTTGTGTCTGTTTGCTCATATTGCGAATGTCTGTACCAGTGGTACATTTTTGTTAAGATTCCTTATAGTTCACATAATTTTGGATCTTAACTTGTTTTTGTCCCTCCCCCCCACAGTGAATGGGTATTAAAAATCCCAGTGATTTTAATAATGGGAGTTGCAACTACACTTGATGCCCTGAGAAATGTACTTCCTTCGAATACTCTACATCACCTTTGCCCTTGTAAATTCATTTTGGGAACCCCGTCTGAGAGAATGGATGCAATTGTTGAGGCTGTTCTTGTGAAGCATTGTTCTGGGTTCAGTGTAAGTCACAAGGTGGCTGTTTTTATGAGAAATTACTTTGTAAGCCAGGATGGAACCATAACATCGTTCATAAGAGCTTTAAAGGTTAGCAATTTATCTTCTGTGGATCTGACAAATGTTATTGATGCGCTTTATGGCACTGTCACTTTTCTCTCCGGAAAGTGATAAAAATCTGATGGACTTATGTTTAAAACTACTTTTCAGATAGCATGTGCTCAACATTTTTCCATGGGGCCCCTCAGCTTCGTACTCTTACCGTTTCTTCATGAAAAGGACAGTCAGGTTATATTTCCATCTGTTTTTTCAATTCTGAGTATGTGTGATTTCTAGTGGTAAAAAATTACTTGAGAAGGTTTTTAAATGGTGATCAAAACACATTATTTAATGGTGATCAAAACACATTTTATGAGGTAATAAACCTTCATTGGATGCTACTTTCGAACATTTTTGGGATTCATCATTTTGATTGTTTTATATCACTATCTTATAACAGAGTGGATGTGGTTTTGCAAAATGATATACCATGGTCACAGTTATCAATACAATGACATTCTTTATGATTTGTCTACGATGTCTTGATCAACTAAGTTATGGAGTGCATTATTGCCTCTAACATCTTGATCAGCTTGCCCTCTTCCTTCTTAGCATGCATAGTATTTTCCATAGATGACTTGACTTCCCTTTTGTTTTCCTTTTGTTTTCAACTGAAGGTGGTAGATGGTAAAAAGTATGGACTGTCACAAGATATGATGCTTGAGCAGGCTTTTCAACTCCCATCTTTTACAAGGTACTTTAAAAGTATCATTTTTGTGTTTCAGTAATCAACCCTGTAATAATGTAAGCATGTTATGGGTCTTGTATGTTTTCTAGGTATGGTCTGTCTAGGTAGTATCCTTAATGTGTATATATATGTGTATTCTCCTTGAATGAAATATATTCCTATAGTTTTAGTCTATATGATGGTTTGTAACACGGTATGAGAGCCTAGTTTGGCTTCATTTTCTGCCTTTGTGTGCAGAGTTTCTGGATTTGTATTTTTGAGCTGTTTTCTTGAGCATTATTGTCTGCCTTGTGAGCAGACTGTTTGGACATAGGGTTCCAAGTCTCAGTTCATCTCACCGGATTGTTGTCATTCCTCTTGCATGTTGCTTCAAATGAGTTTTGCTTGTTCTTTTCCAAAGAAGCTTGATGTTCCGCTATCGTCTCTCCTGTCCGATTTGTTCATCTAGGTTGCGTCCCACTGATTATGTTTTATATTCCAAATTATCTTGAGTTTCTTTTTAAGTTGTATTGTCTTTAAGACTATGTATTCTGTATCTGTAGCAAGCTGAGCATGATTAAAATCCATGCTCCAGCTTGAGGAGAGCTTAATAATGTAAGCATGGTATGGGTCTTGTATGTCTTATAGGTATGAGTCTGTCTAGGTATGGGTCTGTTTAGGTAGTATCCTTAATGTGTATATATGTGTGTATTCTCTTTGAATGAAATATATTCCTATAGTTTTAGTATATATGGTATCCCATTTGTTTCCAGTGTATTCACATGGTTTGTAACAAACCCAAAGTTTTCAATGTGGAAGTTGATTGCTGAATTAGAATGCGAAATCTTTTTCCAGAAATAAAGAACCTGAGGAGGTTAATAAGACATTTTTCCATAGGCTATCAGAAATGAAGAAACTGCAGCTACAGTGGAGCAGTGTAGTTATGGTGAGTTTCGAGTAAACATTAAGTGTTAAATATTGACACGTGTATTTTAGGAGGATGTGCAAGAATTAGGAAATTAATTGGTTTAATACTTTAACTAGAAGACTTTGTTACCCTTATTTTAATTGTATCACTCGTTAATGAATCACTTATATAAAGATAACTTAAATAAGGTATATTTGGTAAAAATCAATTTTTTTTTTTTGGTAAACAAAGAAGGCTCAAGGCCGGTAAAAATCAATTAATGTTTGCATTGATTAAATCAAAATGTCATGTATTATGAAATAAAAAAATTTCTCTAGAAACCCGTTTATTTTGAAATGGAGGGAGCATGTTTTTTTTTTTCCTGAATTTATTTGTAAGGTGGTTATCTGTTTTCTAACAACACTAATTCTCATGTATGGCATTGGAATTTGTTATTTCAATTGAACAAGTAATGTTTCTTTGACAGTTGATACCAAGTTATAATAGATGTGTTCAAAATGTCAATTATCTTGATAGATAGTGTTAGTTGCTACTATCATGTACTCGCTAAATTTACAATTGGATAATCCTTCTCATTTCCATAGTGCCTATATGAAGCTGGGAAGTGTGATAAAATACAACTGTTAGACTTGTTCTGCGAGGCCCTTGATCCAGAGTCAGACAAGCTAAGGGTATCTCAAAGGAACCAAGATACCTTTAAAAAGCATTATAATACTCGGAATGGTGGTATTGTCTGTCGAGCAATTCGCAATGTGAAGTAAGTAAACAATTTTAGAATCCTCTCTTTGTGTGAATTTAAAGCGCTGAAGGATTCCTGAAGGTGTCCACAAAATTTGTATTAAGAACTGTTGTTTTAGATTATTCCCATAAGAGGGGGTGGACCAGCTGTAGCTGTGTTAAAAAAATTACTTCAGAAAGTTTTTAATGGTGATCAAAACACATTTTTTTTTTCCCATTTGATGGTTTATTACCTCATGCTGCTATTTGATTTGATAACCTATATCTGCCTTGGGTTTGTGAGACTTAGTTTTCTTGAACATCACGTTAGTATGTTGGATTTTCCCTCCATTCCTATCCTAAAATCTGCAGGTCTTTCTTGCATTTGTTTCAAAAAGAAGCTTGGTGGGAAGGAGGGGATTTGGGGGTGGTGGGGGAGGTGTCACTGATGTAGAAGTATTAAATGCAATGGGATTCTTCTATGAATCTAAATAGTGCTCTATTAGTGTTCTGAAAATGCTTCTTCTATTAAGCTAGAATACTAAAGTTTACATCTGATCAGGGATCTTTCAGCAGTGAAGCTATATAAGTTGCTTAAAGATTGGGAAAAACATCTGGTGGATATTCCTGAGGTATGACACTTGTTTGAAGATATTTGAATGTTAGTCTTATGGGTGATGAATTTTATTATTTTTTCAATAAATTCAGTTATGTATTGCTTGTATTACATGCAAAAATGTTTTTCCCTTCTTTCTATCAACCACTTTGCCCCTATGGTTAAAAAATAAATAAGTTATTCTCTGACTTCCATGTTTTATCAAGCATCACAATGATGAAGTTTGAATGCTTAGTAAGTCTTTTAAAAGAATACATAAAATTGAAGTGTTTGCTCCTTTCGTGCTTATTTTTTTGAAAGCTCCTTTCGTGCTTATTGGATACTAACAAATTTGCATTAGGGCCTTCTTTTCAGTTATTGAGCATATGAAGTTTGACTTTTGTAAATAGGGTACAGGTTTTAAGGCTCTGTCATGGTTGATAAGTGTGTAAAGTGTCATGTATATATTGTCAGAGATTTATATAGAAACTCTTCTCGGGCCTTAACTATAAGCTTAAGCTTTTAGTTAAGTCGGTTCCTTGACATGGTATCAGAGGGTTCGAGTCTTGGCAACCCCATTTGTTAATTAAATTTCAACACATGGTAAGATGGGCCTGTGTAAGCTTAATCTTTTAGTTCAATTGGTTCATTGACATATATTTGTCTCGTATAGTTTTCGTTTTCTGTATATGGTTATTATAATCTTTGCACCAAACAAATTGCACAATTGTTAGAATGACACTGCTCGGTGTGTAAATTAAAAAAACTGCAGTGCTGATTAGTGAGAAAATTCATTTGTCTTATCCATTAATCTCCATATACCTTCATTGGGCTATTACTTTTCTTGATATGTTAAAAAACCAAACCTTCCAGTAAGAAGACAATACTTTGATAATGAACTTTCTGCGCCATTTTGATGGATGGATGTTGCAATTGAGGCCATTCATTCCTATGCATTGTGCAGATAAAAAATATATATTTAGTTTTGTTTTCCTTCTCATCTTCTAGAAATCACATACCTTTTCTAATTCTATAACTCATGCTCAGTAGATCTATCTAACATGTTTCATGTCAATTATTTGCCCCTGATGTTTTCCCATCACTCTGTAGTTCTTTATGTCTTGGTAAAACACTCTGCACTTCTGATGTTTTTGTGGTATCTTGAAAGTTTATTGTTCTCTGATTAGATTGATTAGTTATGCTTCACGTGTCTTTTGATGTAAGTTCAATTATATATCGATTCATCTGCAATTTGTTAGTTTGTATAGATCCATGACAAAGTGAAGGAGTTGCTATCATTGTTGAACTTTGAGGATGACAGGAGTTTGAAACAAGATTTGAATGATATATCCAAGTAATTTTCTGTTGCTGACTTGCTGTTTTATTTTGCTTTAATATATCTGGAAAATATCCTTCCTTCGTGTCAGATGTGTTTAAATGCATTTAATATAAATATATCATAAGATTTATTTATATGATTTTCCTTCTCTATGTCCATGTCTAGGTTAAATTACTTACATGGTGTACAACCTTTATCCAATATCACATTTTGGTATACAACCTTCAATTTGTCATACTAATATACACCACTTTATGGGTGACCTCCCACTAAAGTGTACAGCCAGAAAAAAATGACCTGTCAAATCCTGGTCAACTTACCATATCACCAATTTTTAACGGATCCCTTAAGAAAAATGGGACACACCTATCTTCTTCAACCTTGTATCTCCATCATTATTTTCTCTCTCCTTCATTTTTTTAAGCATCTCCTCTCTCTCTTACTCTCCCTTTCTCTCTCTAACTCTTTTTCTCCTCTCCAAAGAGAGAGAAATGGAGCGTTAGAGGGAGTGAGGAGATGCTTAAAGAAATGAACGAGAGAGAAAAATAATGATGGAGATATAAGGTTGAAGAATATGATGAGTCCCACTTTTCTTAAGGGATGGGTTAAAATTGGTGATGCGTCAGGTTGACCGGTCATTTTTCCAGGCTGTGTACTACAGTGGGAGGTCACTCATAAAGTGGTGTCTATTGGTGTGATAAATTAAAGGTTGTACACCAAAGTGTGACATGGGGTAAAGGTGGTACAACATGTATGTAATTTACCCTCGATATCTAAGTTGACATTTGCCATGTTTGCTTGATGATAAGTTATCAATGTGATGATCTTGGACAATTGTGTAAAATTAGGCAGCCTTTATTCTTTTCTCAGAATGGATGCAGGAAATCCATACTTTCAAAGGTTAACACCAGGAAATGGTATAATATGTTTTCTTGTCTAGCAGTAATATGGGCTGTAAGCGACTTTTGTTATATTTTACTGACAACATGCTTGTATATTAGTAGAGCATTGTAGTTAGGATGCCAGAATCATGTTCTTGCATAATGGTGCTTTAAATGGAGTCAAGTTTGAAGTTCAGTAGGTATAAATTCATGTTGGGAAGTGTGCTCGATATCATTGAGAATCTTGTTGGATGTCTGTTTAGATCCATCCCTTTCTTTCTTTGGCGTTTTCATTATATTGTCTTTAATATCACCTCTATGATGGCAATTCATAAGCTAAAATATCTTCAATCAGAAAATTAAGTTACTTTTGAGTTGATCAAACTGGTGCTGGTTTCCATTTTGTTTGCTTATGATTCTTGTTATATTATATGTGTTTGTGTGCATAAAGTTCATTGAAGGATATGAAATAACTGGTTGTGGTGGCTTCATACAAACAACAGGAGACGGCCATCTCGTAGCCATTTGAATTTTGAAAAGGATTCCAAAGCCGTAAATGAGAAAGCTGCAAGACTCGCTGAATATATGGTTAGGTAGGAATGCTCGTTCTAGATTCACTTATTCTTTCTTCTTTGGCTAACATTTTCTTAACTTTTTTTCTTTTTTTGTTTTAATGTGGAGTGCAACTTCTTAACATAAATAGTTGAATATATGTCCTTCAAGTTTCTGTCCATGGTAGATAATAAGCTCAGTAAGAGCCATTTTATCAATTTGTTAGGGTTTTGCACTGAATCTCTCAAATGATCAACTTTTTTAGGACATATCAGAAAGTTGTTTAGTTATTATTTATCATATTTGTTTACTCCCTGACATCATCATAAATTCTTGAATGCTAAAGATGATCATTGATATTTCAAGCATCAAGTAATGAAGTGAAGGAATAAATTGAATCTCTTGTAAAGTGTGTGAGGTGAAATATGGAAGATTTGGACAACTGAGTTTCAGTTTTGCTGTATGCTGAGCCTGAATATTAGACTTGAAAACTGAAATAATAAAACTATATTGTGGCTATATATATGGTTATAGTTATAGATTCCCCTATTCCAGGATAGCATGTGCATGTTTATACTTTATAACCATACATATTATGTTTTTCTTTTTAGTAAAGAGAGTTGAGTTATACTTTTTGTTAGTTCCATATGCATGAAATTGAATTGGAAGTGTAACTAGCCATTTCTTGATGTTTCAAGCCACTCAATTTTCTTTATTTGCTGTCGGACCATATTAGTTAATTTAGTTTGGTTGTGATTTGACTTGTTCAGCGGGGATTGGAAAGCCAAATTTGTTTTGCTAGTTGTTTCTTTCACAATTAAACTTTTATTTTCATAATTCCAGTGAAGAGAGAAACTAGTGAAGTTTTAAATATGTTGACATATCTATTACATTATCTAAACATCAGAAAAGGAAACAAAAGATGTAGAGACCTATTCCTATATTATGTATTTTGGAAAACTAAAATCTGGATCTTAGTCGAGATATTTGGTCTAATATGAGTCAGTGAAACATGTTAGTGCGAATTTGATGGATTGTGCTTTCCTCATAAATCACATGATATGATATGAATGATTCAATCTTGCATTTGCTTTTCTCACTTGTACATGTAGTTTTTTGTTTTTAGGTTTTTTTAGAGAACTTTTACTTGCATATAGTTTGAGAAAATTTAATTTCATCAACTTTTGGATGATTTCCTGGATATCTGACCCTCTCGTGGAACAGAAACTTTTTGCAGCCCATTGAGTGCATAGCTTTCCATGAAATTGTCTGCTTTAAAAACGTTGACAAGCTTCAGTCGGTGAGTATTTGAAGGTTTTTTTTCCCCCATTTTTTAAAGCATGTAGTTGGCAATTGGGATAACTTTTCCAGTTTCTGTAAGAAAATACATTTCATGTGCTGCAGGATACTGTAGTTAGAGATCACAGTTTAGAATCCACTAGAATAGCTTTGTTTAATTTATTAAGTAGACCAATTTGCCAAAGTAATCTAATGTTTTATGTCTAATTTACTTTTGACTTTTTCATCTTTAACATTTATATTAACTTTATCAATGTGGTTGAAATTATACACAGAGATATTTATCACATATTCAAGAAGAATATTACTATGATAGGATATATTTTCAAAGGCAAGCAAAATAATTTAGAACTGGTGATGTCTAAGATATATATAAAAAAAGTTTTTTTCATTCACTTCATTAGAAATTGATAGTAATGCAAAAGAATTAGATAAAGATGGAAAAGAAAATTAAACGAATTGAAGAAAACTAGTGATTTGGGCAAATGTTTCAGTAAGGTATTGTTTACTTCATGCTGCTATAATTGATTTTTCTTCTAATGTGAAAACATTGAAATTGCTAAATTGCCATTTTTTCTTTTCATTTATTGCTTCAAAACATGTGTCAGGCTTTAATTGGAGATCCAAGAAGAAGGATTCAACTTGATCTTTTGGAATTCCACAGTATCATGCAGTGCAGTTGCTGCTGCATGAGTGGTAGTACCCTGTTGCCATCCATGCATGATTCTTCAATTATGTAAGTGCTTAAGCACTTTCTCATATTTTAACGTTCTTGTCTGATTAATTAAATGGAGCTGAGTTATCCCTGGTATGATGGCTGGCTGGCTGGCTATTCATGGTCTTTACTTTTGCTGAATTTTCCCTTTCCATATATCGAACTGTTTCCATAATTTTGAATCAATCCAAAGGATCCTTGGAGACCTAAAGTTCCTTGATTATCAAATGGCAGTGCTTTAGACTTTCGGTTTGTTTGGTGTAGATAGAGGTTAGAGAAAAAGGGTTGAGGGTCTATAGGTGGAAATTGCTTGTGGGCCGAGGGAGGGGACACATGGCTGAGGGATCAGCTGGAATTAGGTATGCTGTGGGATTGATGAGGGAATGAGAAAAATGTGTTATGAGTTAGTTATGTTGCATGGAAACAGAAACAGACACAATAAGAAATGAAATGAACACGAGAATAGAATAGGAAGCAAAAACGTGGGGATTTAAAGTTATAAGGTATGAATTTACAATTTTCTTTTTATATATAAAATGAAAAATTACATAGAAGTCCCATAAGAAGTAAAGAGAAAAGGTTTCTGCATCTTGACAGCTAGAGTACTTACCTGGAGCATAACTTTGCTAACCTTGTTGTATCTAACAACGAGAATAAAGATGAAATTAAGGAATTTCAGCCCTTGATAGAGTCAGTTTCCCATTACAAAAGAAAGGGTAGAAGGGGTTGGAACTAACATATGTGACAAACCAGTGGAATCGGAATCATTCACAAACCAGTGGAATTGGAATCATTCGACCATTCCTAAATACAACGGCTTGGAAAAGAGATTTGAAGGGTGTGTAATCACAGACAACCTCCAACCAATCTAGACTGAATCATTCCAAGCATATCAAATTGAAGTTGTTGCATAGGGAGCTGCAATCGCCCTAAATATGTGTTGGAATTTTCTTCCTATAATGGAATTTGGGGATTCTTTGGGATGGTTTCACATATATGAGCAATTTTCATCAGCCAATGGACAATGGAGAAGGACTTGGGTGGCTGCATGCCATAAGACAAAAGAGACTCAACTCTGGTATTATAGGCTAGAACAAGAGGACTTTGGAGGATGACGAAGATGAACCCAGTGACATTCCTCAATTCGAGCTTTTGGACAAGCTCTAGTTCAAGGGGGAATAAGTTTACGGATACTAGGGGTTGGATCTTATTTTGAAAGTTTTGTTATTTAATATTGTATTGTTTAGGAGTTCTATTATTTAGGGATTTTCATTATTCAGGAGTTTTATTGTTTAGGAATCTTATTATTTAGGAGTTTTTCTAAATAGGAATCTCATATATTTAGAATCTGTCTATTTAAAGGGGAGAATCATATTAAATAAAATTAATGAAGTATTTTCCAGCCAAAAAGAGAATTAAAGGAAGTTGGTGATCTCTTACAAATCACCATTGATCTTCAAGGATATGCGACTCGAAGAACAGGAAAATTAAGGGTTTTCTTGTGAAAAGACGTGTGATGAGATCCTATTCACTGGCCCATATCAGTAAGACGCTTCTGAAAACTTGTTTATTTTATGAACGAGTTTTCAATTCTTTAAAATTACAGAAATTTCCGAAAGAAAATGTTTCCTATAACTCTCGAATTTCAATTTTCAGAAATGTTTTCGATGCATGGAAACACTTCGATGCCAATGTTTCTGTGCATCATAGGTTAGTTATATAGGCCCTCATTAGCTCACCCCTCAGCCACATGTCCCCTCCTTTGGCCTTCTAGAGTACACATTCCAGATTTTATGCTCATGAGATAATTTCACAACTATAAGAACTATGTTTTTATTTTTCCATTAGAAGGGGCTCTTACATGTTCTGCAGTACCACCTCTGAGTACTTAGTGAAACTGCTGAACAAGCTTTTAGAATAATAATAAAAAAAAATGGCGGCCCGGTCGCACTACGCGTCCCCGCTGAGCGAGGGTCCGGGGAGGGGTCCCACCACAACGGTGTACTGGGGGCAAGCCTTCCCCTGCCAATTTATTTGGCAAGAGGCCGCTCCTAAGACTCGAACCCGTGACCTCTTGGTCACACGACAACAACGTTTACCGTTGCGCCAAGGCTCACCCTCTAAGCTTTTAGAATAATAATAATAAAAAAAAAATTATGTGTCCGAAAATGCACACTACATAGTTTGGCTTTAAAAAGATTCTCCACATAGGTTAACAATCAATTTGTGTTAGCTTTTATTTACATTTCTTTTTTCAGGTACACATTAGCTCAGGAGCATGGAGATCTTATTAATGTCCATGACTGGTATCAATCATTCAAATCTCTGATTCTTTGCTCTAGTAATAAAGGGAAACGTCGTACAAAGCATTCTCCAGCACCAAAGAAGAGAAAATTTTCGACAGAGCCCGCAAAGCCAAGTGAAGCATTGATTCAGTATCCTCTTTGATTTAGCATGTCACCCTCTAAAGTTCACTTTTGTGCACTGCATTTTTTTATCCTGATTATCAAACATATGATCACCTTTTCTGTTTGCACTTTGGACCTTTCGTATAGAAAGATGTAAAAGAAAGTGAAAACAGACTTCATTTTCAATTTTCAAAACAATCCATCTTTTTAGGACCTTCAATGTTCAACATCTTGTGTCATTGATGTTGCTGTTGAAGGAACATAGCTGCGCTTCCCACCCACATTATTCTCGCAAATGATGTAATATTCTGCATGAAGTTTCTTTTAACTTGTTTTTCACAGAGCAAGGTTTTGTAGGGCAGTGATGGAGCTACAGTTTACGGGGCTTCTTCGCATGCCTGGCAAAAGACGTACTGATTATGTGCAGAGAGTTGCCTTTGGATTGTAGCATTGGTTTATCACTGAGGTACATCATCTTCCTTCTTGTGTTCGGTGTACTTATTTGATTTTCAATTAATTAAATTGCAGTACAAAACATCAACAATTCTGAGTTAATGTAATCCAATGTTTCCACCTGTTTTCCTTCTTCAATTTCACCTTTTCTAATTCTTTTCTGAAAAAGAATACTATATATGTAGAAAATGGAGGAGAATTTGAGAAGGGAAAGGAACATGTTACATGGAGAGGATTTTAGTGTTTTGCCTTTGAGTTTTATTTTGTTTGTATTTCTTAGCAAGTTGTAAGTATTTGAATAGTAAAATCTAAGGGGGTGTTTGGTGGGTGAAAATAAGGCATGGAATGGCCTTTCCTAATGTTTTTGGTTAACTAAAATATAATAGGAAGTGGAAATCACATTACCCTCTAGGTAGGAATCACATTATTTTTTCTCTCCCGTGATTTTTTGTTATCTATTTCTACACTTTTTTCATTATCTTTCTTCAAAACTTTCAACGGAAAAAATTTACAAAATTAATTTTCCTATATATATTATATACAATGTTTTTCATACATACTGTAACAATACTTAATACAATGTATAACATACATACTGTAACAATCTTAAAATCATTTCAAATCTTTAATATTTATAATACAGTTATCATTACTGTTATTATTATTATTATTATTATTATTATTATTATTATTATTATTATTATTATTATAGCTTAGCTTAATACATTTGTTGCTACATGTACTTATTATAGCTTAATACATTTGTTGCTACATGTAATTGTTGGTCTAAAACTTCAAAAGCTCCCTAAATTTTTAAAAGTTTAAAATGACTTCTATTCTTATCCAATTGCGTTCAATAATTCTCTATTATTGTCAATTGCTTTAATAACTCTCTATTTTTGTCCAGCTACATCCAATAGCCTCATAATCTTGTCTAATTACATTCAATAACCTTAAAACTTCATTTTCCCCGTAAACTTTCAAAAGTTTCTAATTATTTGTCTATTTGACATTTTCTTTTGATACGTGACGACCACTTTGACACGTGACGGAGCGTGTCTTCCATTTTCTACACCTAACCAATTCTATTGAGAAATAAGAGGTTATTGGATGCGATTGGATAATAGGAGGTTATTTAAAACTTTTAAAAGTTCAGGGGCCAGTTGAAGTTTTGGACCAAGTATAGGGGTAACAGATGTATTATGCCTATTATTATTATAATTACTCATGTATTGTTTTCGATTTCGGACATTTAGAGAGCCAAACAGTTTCAAAAGATTCTGATTCTGATTTCATATTAAACCAAACACAATAAATAAATTGTGTTTCCGATTCCATCACATTCCTATTCTATTTTCGGTTCTGATTCTGTAATTTGAACCAAACACCCCTTAAGTGCATGTGTGATTGTTGCTAGTTAATCGATAATTGATCTTTACTAAAGTTACAATTATTTATTGTAAAATGATTAACATGATTTTATTTTAAATTTATGTATAAATAAATTGGAGAAATTAAAAATGGAATAAAAATATTAAGATGCTAATTTATTTTTAAGAAAAGTATGATTGCAAAAACCAATTAAAGTTGATTTGAGTAGTTAGAGTGAATCATTTAAATTAGTGATGGTGAGTTCAAATTTTAGCGTATGATGTAGACTTCGATTGAGCTAATATGATATGATCCCACGGCGGTTTCACCTGGTGATCAAATGAATTTAGACGCGAATCTAAGCCTTACGATGATTTTAATCTCTATCATAGGATTTTCCTACCCTTTTACCATCTTTTTAGTTATGAAAAATTGAGTAAACGGGCTGAACCTCACATCTACTAATCTCACAACTATTGTAGGTGAATCAAGATTTTCTCAGCTAATATATATATATATATATATATATATATATTAATAAAAATACTATATTGCATTCCATTAAATCACAAAATACAAATACAGCACAATAAAACTTCCAATCCATACAGGTTACAGCTAGTATAAGATCCATAAAGGGAAGAAAATAGACTACAAAGAGAAAAAAAAAACTACAAAAAGCAATAAAAACCATAAAAGGTGCAAATATAACAAAATAGAAATTATATACTCATCGTAAGTCGAATCTCGTTGAAAAACAACTGTAATCCATTCTTCATCATTTAGCCTCTTCCGGACATTTGGATCAGAGTCCTTTCTTTTTTTACAACCACACAGATCTATAGATCCGTGGACAAGATGAATCTTTTCCGCTCTTGCTAAGACCGAAAAAAGAATAAACGATAAAAGTATAGCTAACAGGTGTAGATCTGACGGAAAAGAGATTTGAGAAAGTATATAGATTTCAAACTAAGAAGAAAACATAAAATTGAAGCTAAAAAAACAAAGACTAAAACATAAATGGGAGGAGAAAGAAGGAAGACAAGCTTCATCCTTCCTCCTCTAAGGGACCTGAACAAAAAGGAAGAACCAAGATGGTGGTGGCGGAAAGTTTGAGAAGAAGAGCAAAGGAGAAGAAGAAAGTGTAGAGGGAAGGAGGAGCCTCTTTTCTCAGCTACTATGACTCTAGCATTTTGGAATCCTAGTTGTCTCGTACTCCATATTAACTACAATGCGTAGTCATATTAGTCATGATGCAATAAATCAAGTCAAATAACAACAAACTGTTTTTTTTGTTTTTTAATGTTCAAAATCTATAATAAATCATTATAATCTAGTTCCGTTAACATTTTTTCCTCAATAGGCAATATGGTCAAACTGTTCAATTTTTCTTGTGGCATGGTGGATTGAAAATAATTCTTTGTTAACTCCAGCTTGAAGAAACCTTTTTCGGCAGTTAATATAATTTTTGATGTACTCCAACATTTCAATGGGTTTGGTTAAGTAACTATTGCACACTAGTCGTCGCTAATATAACCTGAGAGTGAGAAAGAGTGACGGATGTTATTCATTTGCTTTAATTTATTTCAATTTAAAACATAGGACTTTTAATTCATTTTAAATTGCTCCTACTATTTTGCCAAATTAATAACCCTCAATATTAATTCGAAGAATTTCACAAATCCCTTAGTGAGCTAGAATCTTAACTCTTGAAATTTCGCCTTGAGTGTGGTCAACAAGCTAGTTTCATTTATTAGGTAGATTCATGTAATCAATCATATCATCAATCTGATTCCTAGGTTATTCGGTTACTAACCACATTAGTAACTGATATTTATTTATATCAATCCCAACCATTTTGCCAATTGGTTTAGAACAACATGAGTGTGCTCATCCAATTATTCTAATCTAGTTTAAGTCATTACCCTTATGTTTGTGAAAACTGTTTTCAAATAATTCAGATGTTACCCATAAGGCCCCAAGCTTGAGTGTGCTCAACAACCCAAGGCCCTCAGATACTGCTGGCTGAAGTATAACATTTAGGGAGGGGCAACCGATTTCATAACTTATTTATGGACTTAACTTTTTGATTACTGAGGGATTTATTTTAAAGTCTCATAATCTAACCTAGTCTTGATTTGCTTTAGCATACATCATACACATACAATTTACATTGGTGGTTATGGACATATTATCTAAATTATTCCGTCGAGTCAGAAACGAAATAAAAGGTCAACCCTAGGGAAATACTAACTATTACATATTTCTCCTTCAGGTCCTCCGTCTTTTCCTTGGCGCCTTGAAATTACAACAATATCAATTTCTATACTACTTTAGAATACTTCAACTAATTTGAAGGGATTTAGGTGAGAAGAGAAATACAATAAAGAGTAAATAAGGCAGGACACGCATGCCCTATTTTCTAAAAATACCAAAAGACTAAATAACAATTATAGAGGAAAGTCCTACTTTCGCTTTCGGGAATTCCAAGAATGTCAAACTTGATATTCTTTCCATTGGAACATACTCCGATGACACTTAGGTAATCGTCATAATCTTTTGAGGTTTTCACCAAAACTGATGGTATTTCATCAATAATTATCCAGACTGCTATAGTATTTTTGAAACGAAGTAACAAGCGTACAAGGTTTCAACGTGTTCTTGGAAATACATGGATAATTATTGTAAATGCCATGTTTGTTAGAACAGTTTTCTCAAATCCACTTCTTCAACATTTCCATGATTTTGAATATCATTTTACTACTTCCTGAATGGAAAGTTTTCACATAAAACCCCCTCATTGCTCAAAACTTTGAATGTGTTTCATTCATCGTATTACGATTTTCAAATCAATGCCAAGTCATCACGTTATGATTGTAACTTGTTTGAATAAATTCGACAAGTCGAAAAGTCCCAAGTTCTCAAAACAATAACCACCATTGATCTATCGCTTTAGCATAATAGTAATTATATAGGGTTGAAAGTAAAGTAGAAATCTCATGAAATGAATTGATTAAAAGATATTTAAGACATTTTGAATTACGGTAAAGTAGATGTAAGAGTCCACGAACTCTCTATCTAAAGGGTATGATAGTCTCAATTGTTGCATCGGCTATTTCTCGGTAGTAGAAAACAAAATGAGTGGTGACTTTCATTATCATCCCCGAGATGGGCGTTTGTCCCGTTCATAAATCGAAACATCTTAAATAAAGAAAAAGAGACGGTATCGAAAGGATCCGCTCCCTTAAAAGTTGTATGGCTTGTTCTTAATATGAATGACGAACATGAGGAGCCACCAAAAGGGAATCAGGAAAATCCATCAAACTCATGTGCACTATAGTGGGACATTCCCTCGTGTGCGTACTTTTTTCGAACCGCTCGCTCACAACAATGTAAAATATTTATAGCTTTAACTTTAACTGTAATTTCTTCCAATCGTTTTTGTCATATTCACTTTCAAGTTTTTCTACAATATTTCTATATACTATTTTCTTGGGTAAATTACATACGTGGTGTACAACCTTTACCCATAATCACATTTCGGTGTACAACCAAAATTTTGTCACACTAAACTGTACAACATTCTAGTGACCTCCCACTAAAATGTACAACCGGTAAAAATGACCGGTCAATACAAGTCAACGTTGCCACATCAACATTTTGACCATTTTAAAAGTAAAAAATTCACATCCCTAATATGTAATTACTAAAATACTCTCATCCCTTCAAATTGAAAAAAATAGAACCCACTCCATTTCTCTCTCTAACTCTTCTCTCTCTAAAAAAAAGAATATTTACATTTGACATGTCTGTTAAAATTTTATAACTTGTCATTATTGGAACATTAATTACAGCTACTTCTGTACATTTGACCAAGTTGGTTCGGTAGAGATGAAGGACCACGACCAAAACCGGCTATTCCGGCGGGTTGACTGGTAGAGAAAACAGAGCATCCGACGAGAAAATTGGGGACAGTTAGGGCATTAAGATGAAGAGTCTCGGAGAGTGCAGTGTCGTCGATGAAACCTGAACCATAGAGAATAAAATACGGCGGACAATTCTGGGAACAGTTTCTTTTGTTATTACACTGTGGACAGTGTACTTGTTCATCATGAATCTAAGAACATTTAGGGTTTTTTCAGGTAATTACCTTTATAGATGAGGAACGTTTAGGGATAAAAGGTGAGATTTTTCCGGTAGAGGATTGAAAAGTGCAGTTGTGGCAGTCGTAATGATGGGTACAAGGAAACCAAACAAAGTCACTACCAGTATCGAAGACAAACGACATCGTTTGAGGTGGAGTTCCAAAGCTAAGAGAGATTGAGTAACCTCCATAGCTGTGAGAAAAGATTTGAGTTTTAGCAGTAGGATGAGGATGATGATGATGGTTTTTGAGATGGTGAGCTCGGGCTAAGGAAGATAAGACCAATTGATTGAGGTTTTGAAATGGGTTCTGGATTGTGTATGAATTATCATTATATGATAGTGGAATGGTGATTGAAGAAGCTAAAAAAAATGTAATTGATAGAAGAAGCTAAACATCAGTCAAGTTTTATTCTTATTCACTACTTCGTGCACTCTGGAACTGATTTAGAAAAGCTATATTATGAAGGGAGAGGTTAGAGAGAGAAGGAAATTTGAAGTTTCTGCAAAGATTTGATGGTATTAATTTTATGGAGAGAGGTTAGAGAGAGAAAGAAATTCAAAGAGAGAGAGGTTAGAGAGAGAAAGAAATTTGAAGAGAGAGAAAGAAGATGAAGAGTTAGAGAGGGAAGAATATGAAGATATGGAGAGACAGAGGTATAGAAGTAATTTTATATTAAGTGTTTTTTTTTTACTTTTTGACCGGTCAAAACTGAGGTGGCGCGTTAACTAAGCATTGACCGGTCATTTTTACATGCTGTACACTTTAGTGGGAGGTCACTAGAAGGTTGTACAGTTTAGTGTGACAAAATTTTGGTTTTACACCAAAGTGTAATTATGGGTAAATGTTGTACACCACGTATGTAATTTATCCCTATTTTCTTGAGTATTTGTGGTCCATCTCTAATGATTTTTTAGACTTGTATATCAATAGATTGTACAAATTTTCTCATTCTATTTTTCTTAAAAGAATAATTGGAAGACTAATGGGTTGTATTAGTCATACTTGAATCTCTCTTAAGAATATCAGCCTTAGGAAAAAAAAAGATTGACTCTCATCCCACTTGTCACTTCCATATGACCAACAACTAAATACCAAGAGAGGGGTGAATAAATATTATTCATCTTTTAAAAATTATCACTAATATTTCATTGTTTTTATAAAACTTAAACGTTGAAAATGAATGAGTTTAAGAGATATAAGATTAGAGTCAGAGCATTTATTCAGGCTTGATGACTCCGGCCTATACATTTTTTATAACCTTAAAAATTACCCTTGACGATTTTCCAGATATTTAATACACCCAAGATTTCGAGTACTTTAAAAAACTCTCCCCTCAACTTTTTACAAGATCAAGTAGAGAAACTTTACAATACTTTTTTCAAAAGATTAAGTGAGAAACTTATGATTCACATACAAGAGTAATCTTGAAAAAGATGGTATATGAAAATGAATATTACTTAACTTCTCTCTTATCTCAACCACTCTTTGAAGCTTGCAAAATCTCCTTCATAAAAGATATGCTCAAGTATGGGTTAATTTTTTGAGGACTTTCTTCTCCCAACCTTCTTTTACATAGGCAATTTGATGAATGTATCTGTTAGGTGCATTTAGTGTTGTTTGAGCCAATATAGCAATCTATCTTCAAGATGACAGTCGAAACAACTTATCGAACAAGTTGGATTGCAAACTTCTCTCTTCAATTTGTCCTGCATAGATCATGGATGATGAACTATATTGCATTTGATTCCGCAATACACATTAGTTGAATTTGAAACTTTTGTTCCTTTTTAATGATATTTTATAACATAGTAAGTTAAATCATCTTCTCTTATCGCAAATTCTTTCCGATATATACATTTATGACTTAATATTATTTTGTTTGTCATTATTATTTTAATATATTTGATTCATCATGACATTTATAACACATAAGACTTTATAACTTAGTCCATCAATTTACCAAATTCCTCTTACCTTTTAGATTTTGTCTTTTAGCTTCTTACTTTCCAACGGTGAACACTCACAATGTAAAACTTATTTTTGTTAAAAACAAAGTAAGCATCTTCTCAGCTTCATAATCTTACTTCATGTGTATCGTTCCTCAAAGAAGTTAGTATAGAGGATGATATGCGCTTACCTCATGTGTATTTTTCTCTTAAGAAGCTAGTTTAGAAGAGAATTTCTTTCAAGAGAGATTAAGGTGACATTTTTTAGAGATTAAGGTGGTTTATTTCCTTTTTACTTTTTTTTAGAGATCCTTTTTAATTTTTATATAGACTAATATAATTAGCTATAACTTATATGTATTCAAGGCTTTAGATCTATTCCTACACATATATGAGTATATATATGTATATAAATTTAATAATAATTAATACAATCATAAATGTTAGTACATATCTTTATAGAAATATTCTCTGTATTTATCTTCTCACTTACACATTAATCTTGTATCTAATTCAATTCCATTAGAACTCAGATGTGATAGAGTTATAGGGAGGCTAGGCTTTCTTATTGTATATATTCTAATCTCTGTATCTTGAGTTAATCAATATATACATAATTATATTTTCACCATATCACATCACTAGTACAGAAATGGCCTATGGACACGGTCGTTTACCGTCGTTAGCCACGGTTGCTCGACCGTGGCCAAAGGAGGCGTGGCAAATGCTTGATATCTTTTGCCACGGTTGTCCGACCGTGGCCAAAAGGGCATTAGAGTCAGTTTTTACATATAACCGACTCTAATACCCTATGTTTTGGCCACGATTGATATGAAAAAACCGTGACTAAAGGGTTCTTTAGCCACGGTCTTTCGTAACAACCGACTCTAATGCCCTGACCATTAGAGTTGGTTGTAGAAGAACAGTGGCTAATGATAAAAGCATTAGAGTCTGTTGTTTTGCAACCGTGGCTAATGTTAATTATATTAGAGTCGGTTGTTTGTATTACTGTAATTAACGGTAAACAAGATTTGTTATCTTCATTCATTTACCTTAATCGAAATTGATCCTGATGTACTACTAAAATTAAATGCAAAATCAATAAAAAAAAATGTACACAAATATAGGATAATTAATTAATATGCTATATATATATACAATCTTTGATTCAATATTCAAAGTATTTTCAAGTATTTAACCAACTGTATATTAATGTGAATACAAAAAAAAACTAAAATATACTAGTATCTATCATACTCTCTCTACAACATGCTAATGTCAAAATGACTATATTTCTTTGTTTCTTTTTATAAGTCACCAATCTAACTCAACTTCATATAACTTCTCAGAGTTTACCATCCAAAAACAACTACCACCGTGTGATCTGACCAAACATTTCACAAAGCTAGGGAATGCCGATCCAAGATTTGACTGAACCTCCTCTGCTCAAATAATTAAAGGTGGTCCTTATGTTCAGTCCTTGACTGCCAAATTCACCATAAACCCAATGTTAGATAGATATATCCACTGAAAACTATGCTATTCAAGAATTCATAATGAATTATACCTGCTCTGGTTAGTGTAATTGGCCTCTGTTAATCTGATTTTGTCATTAGATGCTGGATCGTTGTTCAGGGCGTCAAACAGAAAACTAAAAGGTTCCACGGATGGAAAATTGAAATTATCTGCAAGAACAACAAGTTAATCATAGTAACACCGAATACTAAACACTCTTTCCGAATTGCTAACCTTCGGATACTTTTAGCGCATCCATAGAATATGCAAAATAGGACTGATTGCCCATGGTGTTCCGAGCTTCTTGCAACCCTGCAAGTCGCCTCCTCTGAAATTCAAGAACTTGCTCCTGCTCTTCTATGAGTTGCTTCCTCAGCAACCTTGATGTCTCATGCCCTCTTGGAACTAAAACAAGTATATATAACTTAGATTATGTTGAAACTACATCAACAAACAGTAAAGATAACTACATCAACAAACATTAAAGATAACTTCATATCGGGATTAGATTTACTGTTGAAAAATGTATTCTTCTAGTTTTAATATACTGGAAGTATAGTAGAAAAGCAAACTCACATGAATGAAGCTCAACATCCATATCTACATAGTGAGGAGGGAAATACATTGGAGTCTCAGTTCTTTCCTGATATTTTCTGCACCAAAAAAGTATTCGAGCGTAAATTATGAACTTTTGTATTCAAATTCAATTCGACATCAGTTAATTGTTCCATTAACTTGTAAAGTACTATCATTATAATTAATCTAATATAAAAATGCAATAACATAAAGCCATTTGGTTTTAGGATAACAACATTTTTCAGTGACTGTTGTTACCTATCAATTAGCTTAGATTTTTCCCATATAAGGCTTCACGAGAACCTGAGCACCACAAACAAAATGAGGGTTCCCTTTAGCCAGAATCGTCTTCACAGTGTATGAACTATAAAATGTTACGAAGCCAAACATCCTTTTCTGCTGGCAGGGGATTCTAACATCCTCAACTGGTCCAAATGTGCTGCAAATATAAATGACAGTCAATAAAACTATTTGCAACCATTCAGATATCAATAGTATAGTAAAAAACCGTAATTTTTTCGGAAACACAATTACTTGAAATAGTTAGAAACATCATCTTCATTGAGGTGCTCTCAGCTAGAAAGGTCAGATATATTTGTCTAGAACCACTGACAACCAGTCCAGGATCATTCCTATCACCACGATTCTCCGAGTATTTCGGATAATCTGTAGCAAGAATTAAAACATGTTGAGGTCTGGTATTCAAATTGAGAAACAATCTAGTTAAACACTTGAAAATAAACACAATATATTTTATCCATCATTTTAAGTCGTAGGTCCTATTTGCAATCTTACATCATTCATCACTTTGGTGTTGGCAAATTACAAAGACGTAAACATCAAATCTTTCACAAGGAAATATACTTACAATAAATATTCAAATTATAAAATGTCCTCTTCTTTGTTACAACTCCATTAATTTAATTAAAATAATAATAATAGTAAGCAAATACAATAGATAATTATGAACTGATTAATGAAAAATTATGTATGTTTCTTTAGCTTGAATGCGCATCTACTAAGAGAATGTCCGTGCAACGTAGATGCTAAAAAGTGACACGGGGAAACACTATTTCTAAAACATGACCGTAGTAAAATAACTTTGAAACCACAATGGATACGGACACGAAACGTAGAAAAGCTATTAAAGGTGAGTGTCCGTGCAACATAATAATTATAATTACAGAAAAGTTCTGATGTGATCTGTATCCAACATAAATGAATTATACAAAAGAAAATTGCAGCACATAAAATAAGGATAAAATGAAGAAAAGATCTACACAAATGGCTATATATAGTGCTTTACTGAGTTCCTGAATTGCAACAGATGAATCACAAGAAATAGTATATATAATCAGGAAAAGATGCTCACTAAGAAATAGTATATTAATCAGGAAAAGATATATCAACAAAATTGCAAGCAGAGAGCAACAATTCAAGCTAGCTAGTAAAGCTAAAGATGTATCAGCGAAATTGTACAGCAGTAGCACAAATAGAATGAACAGAATCTGCATGTTAAAATTGCAACAGAGGTATCAAACACACATATTAGCAATTTAGCTTCCAACACCGAAGCAATTTGGGGAACATAATTAAGACAAAATTCAAACCTTTTACAGTCCCACTCTTCCAACTCAATCAATTATATCACTAAGTATTCTACTTAAGACTGTTATTAACACCTAATTAAGGCTTCAATTCAGCTTCTATGTAGATTAGGTACTCCAAGTCAAATTTTGTAATATTAGTACATTTAATCAACTAATTTTGTTAATTGATATAAGATTAATGGTTTAAGAGTTGAGAGATTAAAGCTTAAGTAGGTAATTAAGATTAAAGAATATATGGTTGTTAATATATAAAGGTCTTGGAGGATTCCCAGCAAGCAATTGCTATATGACAAGTTATAGCAGAGAAATAAATAACTAGCCTATCACTGGTCTGCAATGCACAAAAGAACAAAAAGAAACCACACCTAATCCCAAACTTGAGGACAACCAGAATTAATTCCTCATGAATTAATTAGCTATTGATTTTCTAAGACACTATAACTACATTATTAGAGGAATTCCAAAATTAAAGTCTAAGCAAAGTAAAAGAATTCAAGCACATAGAAGATACTTATTCTGATGCCCATTTATCATTTTTGCAAACACACTGTTGATGTTATCATCTCTATCCCACTTTAGATGTTTCACATACCTCTTGAAATCACTCTTCTTCACATTATCTGTTCCCTGTTTCTCTGCTATACAAACCAGAGGTATACAAATCAGCAAATTAAAAATTAACATGTTAGAGTTGGTTCGTACATAAGAAAAACAGCAGTAGTACTTCAAACTCGTTTTACAAGCTTAACAATTAATTAACAAAAAGGAAGAACTCTATCAACAGCAAATCCATTTTAGGAAGAACTTTATCAACGCAAACCCATTTTAGGGAAGAACTCCATCAACATTTGCAGCCAAAGTTCTCCCTCTTCTACTACCACCTATAGCCTAGAAAAGTACCGACTCCATTTAGGGCAGAACTCTATCAACCACAAACCCAACAAACACGAATGACAAGCAAACCCAGCAAAAGAAAGCACAAACACGAACAATAAACGAAAAACAAAAACGAAATTTACCTCTTTTCTGTTGAGTTTGCACAGTGACGAACGATAAGCCAAAAACCAAGCGCAAAAACCCAGTAAAATCAAACAAAACATCAAACCAAACAAGAATGAACGAAACTTTAAAGGAGAAACGAGGAATGTAGTTTGCACAAAAGAGAAAGGAAAAGTGTCGTTCGTGGTTCGCGCAAAGGAGAAAGGAGAATAGGGTTGGTACTCTGTAATTTCTTCCCGCAAGAGGAGAAGAAAAGAAGCGCTAGCTGGTTTCTTAAAAGCGGGTCTTTAGAATCGGTTATATACATAACCGACTCTAAAAAAAATCATTGGCATCAGTTTATAAAGAACCAATGCCAATGATAGTAATTAGGGTCGGTTCTTTGTGAACCGACCCTAATTATTAGGGTTATTAGCGTCGGTTATAAAGAACCGACGCTAATGACAGTAATTAGGGTCGGTTCAATGTGAACCGACCCTAATTATTAGTGTCATTGGTGTCGGTTCTTTCAATAACCGACGCTAATGACCCTCAGAAACACGGCACATTTTATTTATGAGTTTTAGAGTTGGTTATTTTAAATAATCGACTCTAATAAGCCATTATTTGAGTCGGTTATTTAAAATAACCGACTCTAATAACCTTTAGCTACGGTTCCTATTAACAATCGTGACCAATAAGGCGTAGCTATAGGTCATTTCTGTACTAGTGCATCAATACCCTAAAGAATATTTATCTGAGTGGAATTCTATAAAGATATATGTTCTAGCTTGCTGGATGAAGACGTTCTTTGCGTGATGGTCGTCGGCGGTGGCAGAAGCGTTGTGTCTGAAGGAGGTTTTATCTTCAAGAGTGTTGAGTGGCGGCATGTTATTATCGAAATGGATGCTCAAATGGTTGTCTTTGCTCTCTCTAGCAAAGTCCATGATAAATCCGAATTTGGAACTATAGTTAATTGCTGTAAAATTCTGTTAGCCTCTTGTCTTACTGTTCAGGTTATGTTTGTGCCTAGAAATGCCAATAGAGTGACATATACTTTAGCTAAGGGCTCCTTTATCTTAGCCCTTCTGTTTGGTCCTCAACCCCTGACTTTATGCGGGATATCGCCGAGTTTGATATTACTACTTCTTCCTAACTAATATATTTGGTTTCGTTGTAAAAAAAAATACTATATTATTTATTTTTGATAAAACATTAAAATTTCTTTTGTCATGAGATATCATATGGAGAAAATGAAATTGATAATGATGATAATAGCTTAATAAGAATTAATAATGTTGATGATGAATATTGGATAAACTATGGAAGAAATATGTGATTTGTGTTTTTATTGTAATGTTGAATTGTGTATTAACTTAATTTTAATCTTTAATATTATATTAAACTAATTTCTTGTTTTTGGATGTATGAATTTTTATGTTTAATTAAGAGATTTTTATTACATATTATAACGTGATTAGGTTCAACCAATTGGACCATTAACCTTTATTCAGTTGTCAATCCGACTCGACTTCCGATTCAGTTTTAGAACATTTGCCACCATGTAAGAGAATAACAAAAAAAATTGGAAATTTAAGGGAAAAGTACAAATAAAACCCTTATGATTTCATAGATTTGCAAGTAGAGGAACATGTTTTTTTTGTGTATAAAAAGAGGGCATGTGCTTTACATAGTTAGAAAAAATCATTTGAATAACATTGTTTGACATGTCATTTAGTAACAACGCATTATTAAGTCAATATGCCATGTTAGCAAAAGTCAATAAGTCATGTCAGTAAAAATCAATATTTCATTGTGGCATGTCAGTAAAATAAAAAAGTCAACATACCACATTATCAAAGTTAAGACGTCTTGATATTAAAAACTAACACCGTTAGTTAAACTCTCATTTGTTCGCTAATGGTATAAAGCACATACCTTCTATTGTAAAAAAAAAAAACCCAGAGTCTTATGTTCCTAAATCAATGAAATCATGTAAGTTTTATTTGTATTTTTTTCCAAAATTTAACAGTAAGAGCTAAAATGAAAATGGGACCCCCAAGCTCTCTTTTCCTATTTTTCTAAAAAAAAAAATCTTTAATTCAAAACTATTATGACCCCTTAACGCTACTAAGATTAAGGGCCTGTTTGTTTTACCTACTGTTTACTGTTGCTATTGCTGTTTGCTCTTTACTGTTACAGTTTGCTGTTTGCTATTGGAAAAAGCTGCTTTTCCAAAAAGTAGAGATTCTCTGCTTTGTAAAAGGTTGCTTTTCGGGTGTAAAAGGCAAACATGAGACCACTAACCAAACACCTAATGCTGCTTTTCAATTATAAAAGGTAAACAAAAGGTCACTAACCAAACATCTAAAACTCTCCATTTTGAAGTGAAAAGGCAAAAGGAGCCTGAAAAGGAGCAACCAAACACCCCCTAATAGTATACTCTTTAAACTCCATTTCATAATATAAAATAAAACCCCCTAAACTTTATATTAAACTATTATTAAAATCCATATTAACAAAATGATGATCCAAATAAATTTGATTATATCATTGACTTTTTTTTTAATTCATGTTACCATAGAGTATTAGCACCTATCTCATTGATTTTTTTTTTATCTTTTTTCTATAATTTGGACTTTAATATGAATATAATATAAGGTTGAAGGACTTTTATGTCACAAAATGAAGATTATAGGATTATAATATTAAGGGATAAGTTATAAATTTAGCCATATGATTATTAGAGAAAAAAAAGATTTAGAATTTACGTATAAAACAATGTAATTTTAAGTTGAACATTTACTCGATAGTGTAATTTCAAACATCATTAGCAAAAACTGAGTTTTTTCATTAACAGAAGATATACAATTTTAAATCTTATCAGGTGACCAAAACGCTGGATGTTGGAGGGTAATCAAAACATCAAAGTACACATAAAAAACTCATCTTTTATTAATATAAGACTTGAAATTATATTATTTAGTAATTAAGTTGAAGCTTAACTGTTTAAGTGGGGGATTTTCGAACAATCGCTATGTGCAACGTCTTGTATGAAATTGTTTCCAAAAATTTGGCAAATCGATTAAAATTGGTGCTACCAGGTATTATATATGAAGAGCATTCGATATTCGTTCCAAGAAGACTTATAGTGGATAATGTTATAGCAGGCTTTGAAACTATTCACACGATGCGATATAAACTAAAGGGTAATAATGGTTTTGTGGTAGTTAAAATTAATATCCGAAAAGCATATGACATTGTTCATTGGGAGTATTTACATTAGATGTTGTGTAAATTGGGATTCTATAGTCAATGGATCAATTAGATGATGATGTGCATACAATGGATCTCTTACATATTTCAGATTAACAATTAGTTAGTGGGGCTAGTTACTCCTGGTAGGGGTATTCAACAAGGTGACCATTGGTCCCCTTATATCTATATTCTATGCATATAAGGGCTTTTTTGTCTTATTGCTGGAGCAACAGTTGTCTAACCTGCTGACATAAAGTAAAGTTAGTCGTCATGCTCCAGTTTTGCCTCATTTTTTATTCGCTGATGACAACTTGTCATTCTATGGAGCACAAGTTTGTGAAGCTCAGGCTTTAAAGGAGCTCTTGGGGGAAGTACGATGCAGACTCAGGTAGGCTATTAATTTTCAAAAATCAACCATCTTTTTAAGCCAAACAGTTCAAGAAAGGAAGCATCAGTCTATTCGAGATATTCTTGGTATTCACAACCTTTTGGATGTCATTCGGTATTTGGGCCTTCTTGTTATGGTAGGCCGGAATAAGAAAGCTATTTTTAGGTATCTTAAAAACTGACTGTGACATAGGCTTTTTGGATGGTACAGTAAGCTCATATCACAGGCTGGGAATGAGCTTCATTTGAAGTTAGTTGCTCAAGTTGTTCCGACTTTTTGTATGAGCACTTTTGTTTTATCTTACCAGTATCATTATGTGATGAGCTCTAAAAGATGATGAATTCTTTTTGGTGGGGTTCAAATCCAATAGGGAAAAATGTATTCATTGGGCTTCATGGGATAATTTATGTGCGCGAAAGGAACATGGTGGTCTTGGTTTTTGTCAATTACAGGCTTTCAATTCCGCTATGCTCGCTAAACAGGCATGTATCCTTATTATTAGACCATATATTTTAGTTTGTAGGATTCTCAAAGCTAAATATTTCTCTAGAGGAGATTTTTTGTCATCCCGATCAGGTTCTAAGCTGAGTATGATATGAAGGAGTATCTGGAGTTTGAGGGAATTGCTTGTTAAAGGGCCACGATGGTTAATAAGGAATGGACAACAGATAAATGTTTGGCGTTCACATTGGATGGGGGATTCACCGGAGTTTCGACAAGGAGGACTGTGTTAACGAAATTGACAGTAGAAGAGTTATGGTGCATGGATTCATGTGCTTGGGATATTCCACGTATCCAAACGCTTTTCTCAAAGAGTGATATACGACATATTCTGCAGTTACATACATGAGATGTAATGATTCCTGACAAAATTGATCTGACATTTTGACAAATGGTGAATATACTCTGTACGATCGAGGTATTATGTGGCCTGGGATAGTTTTAGTAGCTATGGGGCATCTATGGTCTCGGGTTTGGTCATACCCTATCCCCTCACAGGTTAAGATGTTTATTTGGCGGATTTGCTGCAATTTTCTACTACTAAAGATGCATTGATGGGGAAAGGGGTCATGACATATTATTTATGCGGGTTTGTTTAAGGAAGAAGGTGATCATGCTGGTCATTTATTCCTTGATTGTAAATACGCATATTCATTTTGGCAAGCTCTGGGGATTGATCATCACATACCCAACACAAACTTATTTCTATATTAGTTTGAGGGATTTCTACAATCCCAAAGCTTGAGGGAATGTGATCTGGTACGGATCTATAAAAAATTTAGTGTTAGTGGAATTCCTGTCATTAGGAGGGGTTGTTTGCTATTCTGTTAGTGGCAGCATGCTTGTGTAATGTTTTTCTTCATCAATTCACTCGGGCGGCCTGTTCGGGTTCTACGACTACCCCAACTCAGAATAGGGTGTCTGGACGACTCCACCATGAGTATAATGAAATTAAATATTGATGCAACTTGTCGGGTGGATCAGGATAGAATATGACTGGGTGGTGTATTACGGGACCATTCGGGAGCATTTGTCTCTGCGTATGTGCATCCAAAACCAGGTTTTTTTTACTCCTCGGACAACATAAGTTCTAGGACTGCAACAAGCATTGAGGATGGTGCAAGATCAGGGATGATCTAACGTGATCATAAAGATGGATGCATAGGAGGTAATACTAGTAATGCTAACTCGAACTGAGGATTTTACTGAGTTTGAAGTTATTATTGAGTCCTATTGACGATTATTAGCTGAGTGTATTTATGTTTCTATTCTATCATTTTTAATCGAAGGTCAGGTAACCTTGTTACTCAATCATTAACTAGTAAAGCGTGGTTCTTAGCTACGCCTATAATTTGACAGTTTTAAACTCTCTTTTATCTTCTGATATAATGTTGCTTTATTTATAAATTCATTAATTTTTTTTTCCTTAAAAGAAGTTGAAGCTTAAATACACTATTTCTCAATAATCATATCCATCATATTATATATCATCGGATGCCATAAATATAATTTTACCCATCCAAAACTACATGAAAGCACCCATGGAATTGGAATAATGAATTACAATCCACAGTTTATATTTAAAGTTGGAAAAATAATATAGATATTTATTTAGAGTAGTAAAATAGTCAAAGTGTATAGAGACTTTCCTGTCTATTTTCTCTCCCTGGAAACAGCTATAAAGTCCACACATTATCTCACCGCTCAATGTCCGCATTATATTCTCTCCTTCAAGTCACTCGCCATCCCTTACACTTTCAATTCTGCTTCCTCCTTTCCTTTTACTAATTACTAAATCCCAAATCTCGCCAATCTCAATCTCACCATTATTATTATTATTTTGCATTTCTCCTTCCCCTTTTTCAAGATCTGCATTCCCGTTCCCGCTTTCCAGGTATTCTCTTTCTACAAACTCAATCACTCTGTTTGATCTGTTTTGTTTTATGCAATCAAATGCACCTTTCCAATCATGTGTTTATGAATCTGTTTCTCTGAATTTTGTGGAGCTACTTGTATTATGATTGATTTGAAATGTCATTTTATCTTTATTTTTGTTTCAGTTTTCCCTAAAATTACCAGATTTCTCTGAGACCCTAAGAAGTGAAGTTTTGCCAAATTTTGTTTCCTACAATAGCTTTTTTTTTTTTCTGTTTTTCCTTTATATCTTTTGTTCATTCAACTGCGAATCCAGGTAAATTTAATTAAACTTATCTTGAAATTTTGCGGTTGATCTTGTTGTTCGTGTAGTCACCGACTCTTTGATGCCTGATTTGTAGAATACCAGTGGCTACATTTATTGGATCTTTGTTCCCTGATTTTTTCAATTTGTTCTGATTTTTAATTTTTGATATAAACAGATTTAATTCACGATTAGCAACTGCTACAATGACCATAACAAATGGTGAAGCTGAACAAGTGAGTGGTAATGGAGGGATAGCAAATGCAAAATCCCTTAAAATCTTTGTGGGTTATGATCCACGCGAAGACGTTGCTTATGAGGTTTGTAAGCATTCAGTCCTGAAACGATCTTCAATACCTGTTGAGATCAATCCCATAATTCAGTCAGAACTTAGAAACAAAAACCTTTATTGGCGTGAGAGAGGTCAATTGGAGAGCACTGAGTTTTCTTTTACCCGTTTCTTGACCCCATACTTGGCCAATTATGAGGGCTGGGCAATGTTTGTTGATTGTGATTTTCTCTACTTGGGTGACATTAAGGAGCTGAGTGATTTGATAGATGATAAATATGCAATTATGTGTGTTCAACATGACTATACCCCGAAAGAGACCACGAAAATGGATGGAGCTGTGCAAACTGTGTATCCAAGGAAGAATTGGTCTTCAATGGTTTTATACAATTGCAGCCATCCAAAGAACAAGGTGTTGACTCCTGAGGTTGTGAACACACAGACAGGAGCTTTTCTTCATAGGTTTCAGTGGCTCAAGGATGAAGACATTGGTTCGATCCCTTTTGTGTGGAATTTTCTTGAAGGACATAACAAGGTTGTGGAGGCTGATGCAACAACATTTCCTAAAGCAATACATTATACCCGTGGAGGGCCATGGTTTGATGCTTGGAAGAACTGTGAATTTGCAGACTTGTGGTTGAAAGAGATGGAAGAGTGCATAACTGAGAAGAAGAAGAAGAAAGCTGATTCTGCAAATTAGATGCAGTCAATCAAGCATTGGATGGTAGTGTATTACGTTGAATTTGTAGTTTATATTACTAAATTCTAATCACTTATTATTTCCTATTCATATATTCTTTATGCTAATTTCATTCTAGGTATACTAGTGTATCTTGCTTCTTTGAGTTGGGGAGCTGGTGTGTATTTCATTGCGTTAGATACAGCACTGGCATTTCAAGTGTATGAATTGCCTTGCAATTGTTTTAGGATTGTTGATTTTATTAATGGTATTGTAATAAAGTTGAAAGCTATGTGCTTTTGCAAAGGAAAAAAAAGCATTGTGGATTTTTGTTGATTAAGTCCTGATATTTTAAATTGACACATTAAATTATGGATCAATAATAAATGCACACTTGAAAGCCTTGGTGACCAGTTTAGTCTTTGAATAGAGCTCTTCCGGCGAACCCAATTAACGTCATTAACCGATCATGCACAAGAGACCAAAGGAATGTCCTCACTCTTTTCGGGACCTTAAGCTTTCAAATGCATAACCGCAAAGGGGCCAAGGGCATTTTATAATCATGCATAAGGATAACATACCCCGTAGTTACAGTGTAGGAACCCGAGGAAGAGTTTTGCTAATACTAGCATTTCATAATCATGCATAAGGATAACATACCTACGGTGTAGGAACCCGAGGCAGAGTTTTGCTAATACTAGCTATCATTGTTATTGTGCCCAGGAAACATCAGGTAAGAGGCAATTTTAAAAACAGAAGCCATTGGAAGGTGCGCGAACGACTCCCAATTCCAGTAATTCTCCGTTATACGAAAACTAGCGACACTGAGATTCACCAAACCAGAGTACATAAAATTAATAACGACATTAATGAGAGGGACATCCCCACATCATGTGTCATTCCAAAAGCTCGTGTCACTACCATTTCCCACCCACGCCTCTACTCAAAATACCAGCCCCTAAAACATTGTTCGCCAAATGCTGGAGTCTCCATTCTTGTGGGAAAAACATCCATACCCGCCTTGTTAGAGTAGTGCTTTGCATGCAATAGATGAACCCAAAAAGTATCTATATTTAGGAGTAATTTCCAGCTGAGTTTCCCAAGTAAAGCAAGGTTCATGTCATGGGCTTGACGGATTCCTAGACCCCATGCACTTTTGATCGACAAACAGCATCCCTATGGGTGAATTTTCTCATTTTAAACCCCAACCAACAAATCCAACAAAAAAAACTTTAAAAACAAAACTAAAAACATTAGCTTTCAAACCAAAACTTACAACCATTGTCAAACATTCAAGCTTCAATCCTCAATCCCAACCTCTTAAATCAGTTGCAGCAGCCTTCAAGCTTTCAAACTCCATTTTCTTCCATCTGAACGTGCCTTTACAGTCATAATTAATTTTCTCCAAGCTTCAATTGTTAAACCTGAACCTTTTAATCAATTTCTCAAGCCTCTGTTTTAATCCAACTCGATTTCATATTAGTTCACATACATTTTTTCCAAGCCATTTTCCACCATTTTTAACAACAGCTCCCAAGTTCCTGCAGTTTCACTTTAATTATCCTCACTTCATCTCCCATTCTTGTATTTGATTTGTTCGAATTATTTCAGCTATAATCTTCAAATTTTTCAAGCCATTATGTTCCCAAATTTCTGTTGATAAACACGTCACACTGTTGCATTTTCCTATCTCGATGAGATGCTGTGAGTTCATTCACTTCCCAATCAACTACACCAATCACTATTTGTATTCATAACATGAGTTTCAAGCTTGCAAAAATTGCCCTTTTTTCGCTTCAAGTTTGTTATCTCAATTTAAATTTTTCATTAACATTGTCCGTTCAGTCAATTTCAATCAATTTAATTTACATTCATTTAAATGTAATTTCATTACGAAATTAATGTATTATTTCAACTGTAATTTCTTGTTTTCTTTTCAATTCATCATTTGTAATCAAAACTCATTTATAAAAATTAATAAAAGAGGAAAAAATTTCCAAAATCCTTGTGCTGATTTATTTTTTCGTAGTGTCACTAGTTAAGCTATAGTGGAGCTAGGAAGCCAAAAATGATTTTATTCGATCATTGAATCATTCATTCAATTGTCTTATATTTTGAAGTCAAGTTTTAAGCCCGTAATCACAATCCAAAAACATAAAAGATTAATTGAGAATTAATTTTTTTGACACATCCTGCACAAAATACACCCGTTAAGAATGAAATTAACATGTTCTAAAAGCATCGCTAACAATGTTTTAAGAGATTAATAATGTCTCTCGGTTTATCAATTACAAATTGTAAATTGGAAAAGAAAAATTCAATGCTAAATGGATGAAAATTAAATTGGATAATAATAATAATAACAATTTGAGAACTAAATTTTATTCCGCTATGGAAAAATCAAATAACTTCACAAAAAATTAGATTTTAATTTCAGATTAAACCAAAACGTAAGATATAAATAGTCATTTGGATTATAATTTCAATTCGGATTTCGATTTTAAAAAGGCCTAATACACAAATAACCCCTGAGCTTGTCCAAATATTGCAACTGCCTCCCGAACTTTCAATTGTAACAACTTACTCCTCAAATTTGTTCAATTGTAAAACATAACCCCTCAAACTTATCCAATGGTAAAACATAACCCCAAATTGTTGACATAAGCTGCAATTGAAGAAACGAGTGAAGTACAAAAGTTGAAACGCTCGTGGAGTGTGATAATCAGATATTTGGCGTGATACGAATTCGGTGAAACGTTTTTACGGTTGCTTCAAGTATGGGGTAAAAAAATTCTCAATTTAGGATTATGTTTTACCATTGGACAAGTTTAAGAAATAAGTTGTTACAATTGAAAGTTGGAGAAGGCAGTTACAACATTTGGACAAGTGGAGAGATGATCTGTGTATTAGTACTTTTTAAAAATTAAACCCAAAGTTAAAGAGCTCAATAATTAGATTTGCCGGGAACCAAATATGGTACATGCTAAATTATTTAGCCAACTAATTGGAAAGAGGACCACACACATGGCCGACTAATTTACCAATATTATTATATCACTGCAAAAACAGTATGGGCCGCTATTTAATTCCCCTTTCTTCAACCAATGGCCGAACTCCTCCGCTGCCGCTCCTTTCAGCCCCCAATTTTCTCCCGCTACCAGTCGCCCTCCTCTTCTTGCCGACCTCATCCATCCTTTTTCCCCTCAATCCGCCGTCCAACTGCTTCCACAAAAGCTGCCCGTGTAACTACTGAAATGGCAGTGGTTAGTACTGATCAAGTATTACTTAAAAAAGGTATAGCTGATTTGTACGATGAGTCGTCCGGTGTATGGGAAGATATATGGGGAGACCATATGCACCACGGATTCTACGACACCGGCGTTGATGTTTCCGGTTCCCTCTCTGACCATAGAGCAGCTCAGATTCGAATGATCGAGGAAGCTCTCTGTTTCGCCGGCGTTCCTGAAGGTTAATTTCTATCTTTATCTGTATTTACACGTTTTTTGTATCGATTCTTAATGTGCAGTCAAATTGCAGAGTCGAAGCTTTGTTTAATCCGTCACTTTAATTACCTTATGCTTGACTGAAAACAATTATTTATTGAAAATATAATAGAAAAATAAGCTCACAATTGTTGCTCAAATCATGGAAGCAATACGCTTAATAATTACTGAATTCCTTTAAAAAATTATTAAATTTACCCATTTTGTGGATTTTTTCTTTAAGAATTTGATTTCACTTGTTAATTTATTTTATCATTCTCTGGGAGTAGCTAGAGATCCGGATGCATTGTTTGAATGCAAATGCATCAACTGCATTCATAGTATGCGCTGTAACTACACTTTATTGAGTTTCAGTTTTGTATAAATTCATAGTGATAAAACTGATAATTTTGGGGGTTTCTTTCTCAAGAGGATTCAGAAAAGAGGCCTAAGAATGTGGTTGATGTTGGGTGCGGGATTGGAGGAAGCTCAAGATACTTAGCAAAGAAATATGGAGCTAAGTGTGTAGGTATCACACTCAGTCCTGTTCAAGCCGAGAGGGCCAATGCTCTAGCAGCTGCTCAAGGATTGTCGGACAAGGTTTTTCAATCTGTTTGAGGATTTTACATATATAGTAAAATTTTGGGGCATAATATTGTGATTAATTTGCAGGCTTCTTTTCAAGTTGGAGATGCTTTGGAGCAGCCATTTCCAGATGGGCAATTTGATCTGGTTTGGTCTATGGAGAGTGGAGAACATATGCCTGACAAGGAAAAGGTATAGACTAGTTGTTACTGTTTTTGGTAAATGCATGTAGCTTTGCTATTTAAGTTGTTCTCTCACCCTTTTACTAAAATTGGCAGTTTGTTGGTGAATTGGTTAGAGTGGCAGCCCCAGGTGGTAGAATTATAATAGTAACATGGTGCCATAGGAATCTCAGCCCTTCTGAAGAATCTTTACAGACATGGGAGAAAGATCACTTGAAGAAGATATGTGATGCATATTATCTTCCTGAATGGTGTTCTGCTGATGATTATGTCAAATTGCTCAACTCTCTTTCCCTTGAGGTAATTAATTACTGACTACTTTTATTTCATGACCACTTCATAATAACAAAACCTATACCATCTTGAGTTTTATGACCTTTGCTCAAATTATATTTTTGGCTTAGACCATACAATACAACGGCCTTGAACTTGTTAAGAAAAATACCCTCCCTAAAATATCCCGATACAAAGAGGGGTGAAAAAGGTAAATGTCATATTATATGGATTTAATTTGAATTAAATCATACTCGTGGCATTAATTTTCAGCTGGGACCCGCATATGTGTGTCAACATATTAATGGAGGGATTCTTGAAGTACTCTGTCCAAAATGACTTTTTTTTTTATTAAGTTATTATTTTAAGCCTATACTTTTGTTCTGCTTTTTGGTAACTGGGGAAGGATTTAAAGTTAGACAAAACCCACTATGTAAACTAAATTAATTATAAATATAGTTATCTTTCTTTTAGTTGAATTCAAGCTTCAAGTGGTAAGATTTGTTTTGCAGGATATTAGAACTGCCGATTGGTCAGAGTATGTTGCCCCATTTTGGCCGGCAGTGATTCGTTCAGCGTTGACATGGAAGGGCCTGATATCTCTACTCCGCAGTGGTAAGCTTTGTTTCATTTGCACTTACTAGTTTTATTTCTTAAGCTTATCATTTATGCTGTTAGGATGTGTTGTGTTGATGGTTTTAGGAGATAATAATATATAGGCCTAAAATTTCATCATCTAAATTTTCAAAAGTTTTAAATGATACTCCATTTTCAACAAATTACATTCAATAATTTCTATTTCTCAACTGAAGGCATTTGAAGTTTTGGGAATATTAAATACAATAAAGTAGCATAGATTTAGACTAAAGAACTGAACTAATTTTTTTTAGGAAAACTAGAATAAAGAAAAACTAATTTACTAGTATAAGGGAATGAGAGGAGTAAATGATTTATTAATTTAAGCACTTTAATTTTATGTAGAACAATAATATTGGAAATGTTAATATTAACGAGGGTTGACCATTATCATTATCAGGTCTGAAAACCATCAGAGGAGCATTAGTGATGCCATTGATGATTCAAGGATTCAAGAAAGGTGTTATAAAATTTGTTGTCATTACATGTCGAAAGCCCCAATAGAAAAGCCTTCAACTATCCATTTAATTCATAATTAATAAACCAACAAACGGACTACCCCTTCATGTTTCTGTGTTGCACCCTTTGTCAGGCCGCCTCTTTCCATTGTAATTTCATAATGGACGGTATGTAACTGGAGTGTGTTAAAGTATGATATAGTAAGAGAAACTGAGTGAAGTATATAATATTCTGATATTATAGGAGAGTACAAGTTCTATTAGAGCAACTAAGAGAAACTAACAATTTATAAGAATTAAAACCTCACTAACGCTTCTTGAGCTAACCCTAAAACACTCATTAAGAAATAAGTGTACTCTGTCGTTACCAAAGTAATAATTTAGAAAAGTCCAGTATCGAATCTACAAGATTTATACCGCAAATATCAAACTATTCAAATTCTAATCGTCATTTAAGCGGTGAAAAGTTGGAGTTTGTTTTGCTATACTAAAATCTATTGCTAACTCTAATTCTAATTCTATTTCTAATGAAGGATCCAGACCAACTATTATGAATGAAAATGGAAATGATATGATAATAAAGAAAATTGGAGTAATGTGTTGGAAATTGGTGCATGTATATTTTTATGTGCATAATAAATGAAGTATTTAATATCAAGAAGATGGAGGATTATGCTTTGAACCTAGTCAAGAAGTTAAAAGGTTACATTGATCTCTACAACACATTAATTGAAGAGAGAGATTACGAAGCATCACATTCTATTTATAGGGCTCTTTGTTTCCTATAAATAGAGACTCCATATTTCTGGAGAATTAAAAGAGAAGAGTTATAAAAAGGCTGTGAGTGTTTGCTTAGAAGTATTGCAGGAATTCTCACTCTGCACATCTGTGTAAATTGTGTGTGTGATTAAAAGTGAGTAGGGTGTACTTGGGTTTTGGGTAGTGAGTGAGTGATTGAGTGTTGTAATACTTGTACTCCATTCTTATAGTGCAAAGAGCTTCTTGCAGTAGCTCCAAGGATTAGCCACTGTTTTGTGGTGAACCTTGTAAAAATTCTTGTATTCTTTCTTGTTTGTTTATTTCTATATTCCGTGTTTTATTTCCGCGTTTTGCCGTTGTGTCCTGGAAGAGAAATTTGGTATTGTGATCGTTTATTTTATAAATTTCTAACAACTGGTATCAGAGCTATCTGGTTTGGACAATGATAGGGTTAGACAGAATAAGTTCTGGAATAAGCAAGTTTGATGGAACTGACTTTTCATTTTGGAGATTACAGATTATAGACTATCTATATAGCAAAAAGCTGCGCTTGCCGCTTTCAAAAGTGAAACCAGCAGACATGAGCCAAGAGGATTGGGAACTTCTCGATCGACAAGTGTTGGGCGTAATTAGATTGACGCTAACACGGAATGTCGCTCATAACGTAGCAGAAACCAAGTCAACAACCGAAATGATGAGACTTTTATCAGATATGTACGAGAAGCCTTCCGCAAATAACAAGGTACATCTGATGAAAAAGTTATTCAATTTAAGAATGGGTGATAATGCCTCAGTTGCAGAACATATAAATGAGTTCAATACCATTGTTACTCAACTAATGTCTGTTGATATTACCTTTGATGATGAGGTACATGCTTTAATTCTTTTGGCTTCATTACCTAATAATTGGGAGCCTATGAGGGCTGCGGTTAGTAATTCTGTTGGCAAGGGAAAATTGTCATTTAGTGATGTCAGGGATCGAATTCTTGCTGAAGAAGTGCGAAGGATTGATTCCGGTGAAGGTACATCGACAAGTTCTGCCTTAAATGTTGAAAATAGAGGTAGAAGCAAAGAAAGGAATTCTAATCGAGGACGAGGTAGATCGAAGTCAAGGAATGGTAGATCCAAATCAAGAAATGGATGGAAATTGGAGTGCTGGAATTGTGGAAAGCCCGGACATGTGAAGGCTAAATGCGGACTTCCAAAGAAGGAAGACAATAAGAAAGCTACAAATGTTGTAGCTGATGAGGTACAAGATGTCTTACTTTTATCTATTGATTGTTCTATTGAATCTTGGATATTAGATTCAGGTGCTTCTTTTCATACGACATCAAACCGTGAAATCATGGAGAACTATTCAATTGGAAACTACGGGAAGGTGTATCTCGCAGATGGTGAGCCATTGGAGATAGTCGGAATAGGTGATGTTCGTTTGAAGTTAGAAAATGGAACGGTGTGGAAAATCAACCAAGTAAGACATGTGCATAAGTTAACAAAGAACCTTATTTCAGTTGGACAGCTTGATGAAGCAGGTCACAATGTGCACTTTACTAATGGATCTTGGAAAGTCAGCAAAGGAGCAATTGTTGTTGCTCGAGGTAATAAAACTGGTACTTTATACATGACCACTAATTGCAAAGATACTCTGGAAGCTATTGATGCAGGTGTAAACTCAAGTCTATGGCACTGTAGACTTGGTCACATGAGTGAGAAAGGGATGAAGTTGATGCTATCAAAAGGTAAACTCCCTGACTTGAAAGGTGTAGAACATTGCATATGTGAAAGCTGCATCTTTGGCAAACAGAAAAAAGTGAGTTTCTTGAATGGTGGAAGAAAGCCTAGAGAAACAAAGTTGGAGCTGGTTCACACGGACGTTTGGGGGCCATCTCCTGTGCCATCCCTTGGAGGTTCAAAATACTATGTTACATTCATAGATGACTCAAGCAGAAAGGTATGAGTTGACTTCCTCAAAAATAAATCTGATATGTTTGATACCTTCAGGAAATGGAAAGCTTTAGCAGAAATGAGATGAATTTGAAGGTGAAGTGCCTGAGATTTGATAATGGTGGAGAATATGAAAATAGTGAATTCAAGAAGTATTGTGCACAAATGGGCATCAAGATGGAGAAAACTATCCCAGGCACACCTCAACAAAATGGGATAGCTGAGCGGATGAATAGAACACTGAATGAACGTGCCAGAAGTATGGGGTTACATGCAGGGTTGCCAAAATAATTTTGGGCAGATGCAGTTGATACTGCAGCTTACTTGATAAACGAGAGTGACAACATCAGGAAGACGAAAGGCAAAATCAGTTTCCTTAGATGTACATGGGGTACATTCACCATCTAGGCGCAACGCGAGTTGAGGTTAGGAGGATGAAAAGACATCAAGCCCCTAAATACCTAGAACTCTTAGCGGGGTGGGAGAATTTTCAATCATCGGGCCTAAGCAAGCCACGAATATCTAAGGCAAAAAGGACTTTCAGCCACTAGAAATGCCAATTGAGCTTCCATTAGAGTGAAAGGTGGGGCTCAAGGGAGCTAAAGCAACAAACGAGCCCAAGGTGTTGCCGTTAGAGGGCAAGACTCAGCACCAACCAACCAACTGAGCTTTCACCCAATGGAGTGGTGAAATCGAAAAAGTCCAAAGTCAAACGGGTGGCCAAAGATGTGAGCAACACAAGTGAGCAAGGTGTCATCAGCCAACTAGAGAATCCTATGGTAGCAAACACCAAGGGGAGAAATATGTGAGGTCTGAGAGCCAATGGAAGAATATCGGCCAAGCGTAGGAAGACTTTCCAATCGAGGCTTGTGGAAGGAAAATTACCAATAAGAGACAAGCACGATGTTAAGCCAATAAGGAGAAGGTCAATGAAGATTTGTGCCACTGAGGGCCAAAACTCAAAAATTATAGGCCAATGGGTTGGACAACATTGAGATAGTCATTGGAGGAATGACATGTTGCGACCGAGAACCAACCCATGTATGGAATGAAAAGCTTGTTAATTTTGTCTCAACATAAAGTTCATATTTATGTTTATAATCAATTTGGAATAAAGAGTTATATGTTTCAAATTGATTAATCTACACAACACGTCATAATTAACATGTGCAACCCACCGTGCCATAAATTAAATGACTAAATAATATAAATAGAAACTTTATTCTTATAAATATTCATTGAATTGGACATATAATAAATTTCTTTGAATTTCCACATCTCATCAGATACATAACCCTTACCCATATACATTCCACCTTTTGACAAAACAAACATTTCACATTCGAAAACCATCTTAAAATCCGGAGCAAAGACGGCTTCGTAAAACCAGGTCCTTTGAATGTGAGGCATATACAAGACATTATGAAATGTTACTTCTTTCCGAGAAGCCATCTTCATAATTACAGTTCTGGTCCCTCGATCTTAAAGGTATCAGAATTGTTCATAAAGAAATTTTCTCTAAACTTAGGAGTCGGTTCAATAAAGAATTCCTTGTCACAACAAACATAACATGCGACATTGATATCCAACCACCACTCCATTAGGTTGGAATCAACCATGTTGACTTTCGAGACCATAATACACATATTGATGTTAGACACGTCTTGCATAATAGTTTCCTTCTCTCTAATTACTTTTGCAATAAAAGTGCAAAAAATGATGAACTCATTTTTGTGGGGTTGTTCGCTTGAGAGGAATTCAGGTATCATATGGTGTTTGTAGGATAAACTATGTATTTCTAAATGGATTGGGGGCCTTGGCTTCCGTAAGCTTAAGAAGTTCAATATAAGCCTCTTAGAGAAACATGGTTGAGCTATTTTTATCCAATCCTTCTTCCTTAGTTGTTAGAGTTCTCAAGGACCGTTAGTTCCCATCTGGGACTTTTTCTAACTACCACTCAAGGGTCCAATCCTAGTTATATTTGGCGTAGCTTGATAGATGTCCAACCCCTCCTTTAGATGTGAACCAAGATTCGTGTCACCTTATGGAGCAGTTTTAACATTTGGTATAGTCCATGGTTGATGACTGGGGGGACAAGCCTTCTATAGACTCATGCATTGTATGATTTACGAAGTGCTAAGGCAAGTTATTTAATGAACAATACTTAGACTGGTTCGAATGAAATAGATCACTAATCATCTTGATAGTAGATACAATGATCCGATTCGTCATATTACTGTTATAAGTTATCCCAATAAGGATGGATGTGGCTCTTTGAACTAGGGGTATGTTCACTATAAAAAACGACTACAATTTTCTCACCGGATCCTTTGACACCCTCTATGGTTGCCCTTTTATTGGTGGTTTCATCTTTGGAATGCTAATATCCCCTCAAAGTATAAAGAGTTTTATTGGTATGCTTCGTCCAACTGCCTCCCGATAACCTCCTCTCCCATGTTCAGGGGTATGGACCTTGATCCGCTTTGCCTTTTCTATTAGTCTTAGGTTAAAGTTACCTTCCATGTTCTGTTAGGCTGTGAATTTCTAGTTCTATTTAGCATTTGGCTAACCTAGACATCAGTTTTAATTTATCCTATTTCATTGAATGGTTAGACAACATTTTTTCTTCCAAACCTAAAGTTGTTGCTTGCTAAGTGTTGCCAATTCTTTAGCACATTTGGAAGACTATGAACGAGAGACTTTGGCAAGGTTCCGATCACTCCCCAGAGTTGGTCCTCTACTTGGCTTTATGTTCTCTCTCCTCCAAACAAGTAGCCTAACTTCTCCAGCTTGGCTCAACAATTGTTTCTTCCACGTCTCCCTCTTGGTGGATCACCCCCTATTGATTGGCTCAAATGCAATTTTGATGTAGCCTATTTTACCAAGATTAATTGTTGTGGGTTCGGGGTGTGTTCTCCGTGATTCTAATGGAAGGTTCATTGTCGCCCATTCTTCCCGTCTCTATGGTCTTCCTTACGCTCTAACAATCGAAGCTTTGGGCTTTTGTAGAACATAGTATTGCAATCGAGCCGAGCCGAGCCAAGCAAAGCTCTGGCCTGCTCAGACTCGGTGTTGAAACACCTTTCTACATGATTTTGATTTGACAAAATTGTTTAAGTATAAATTAAAATACATATTCTAAACACACTAAGTTTAAATGCTTTGATTTATTCTACTAATGTGTTTGTTCAATGTTGAGTATAAATGTTATAAGTCATAAGGATTGGAAGGCCCAAGCCCAATACGGAAGCCAAGGCCCAAGTCAAACAACTCAGTACACTCGGCCCGCGTATATCAAGACGTTGCCGTTTTGTTCAAAACGCAACTCAGCTATCGGAAGGATCTAGAAGACCTTCGGGAACAACTTCAAGATGAAGCTGCTGAGTAGTCTCGACAAAGCGTACAAGACAGCAGCTGTCAAAGGAAAACTTCCAGACAAAGTGTTTCCTCTTTTGGCAAAGTTCAGACGACATAGTATGCTGTCCAGTTGACTTTACCATAAAAGGAGAGACCATCTGCTGTGCTGACCGAGGACAGAAGATACACGATTGTGATTGGCCGAGAGCTCTATGCAAGTCAGGATGACAACGACACATAGCCGTTTCCCTCCAACGGTTATTTCGAAATTCGAAATGACCGAATGACCAGACGTCTCTATAAATAGTGCCATCACAAGCTTCACAACACACAGAACTTGATCAAGCCATTACGCTGACCAAATCTCTACAAGTTCTGCAAGCAAGAAGCAAAGCAAAATTCTTACACTACATTTTCATATCTGTGTAAAAGTCTAGAGTGATTGTAAATCGTCTAAAGTGTCTTAGCACATCTTTGTATTAGGACAAAAACACTTATCATTTCTAGAGATAGAAAGGAGAGGCTGAGTACTCGGTTTTAAGTACTCAGCGGAGAGATTAGGATTGAGTAGAAGTATAGAGGAATGTACTCTTGTCATACTCAATTGTTGATATTGTAAAAGGTTTGAGGCTCTACCTTTAAAGAGCTCAGTAGAGGATTTGAAATCTCGGACGTGTTCCGGGGACAGGACGTAGGCTTAGAAGAAGCCGAACCTGGATAAATCTGCTGAGTGAAGTATTTCTAAACCTTTGACTCCTTATTTATATTGCTTGCTTAAACAATCAAAACTGACCAAGTCAAGAGGTCAAGTTGAGTTGTGCGCATTAAAACGTAAGAGCTCAGGAATAGACTCTAAGTGCTATCTCCTGACTTAAGCTAAGAAACTGACCTAGTCACCTGTTGACTAAGCCAGTATCTTGCTGTTTACTCAGCGCCGCTGTTCAAACCTTTTCTTTAGTAAAAGAAGTCTGCATAAATTGCGAAAAAGTTTAAATAGTTCCTAATCCCCTCCCCCTTGGAACTATACTTGCAACTAAACAAGGGACCAACACTCGGCACATCAGAAAATTGACGAGCTCAAGCTCGAGCTCAACATTCTATTTATGAGCTTGTCCACGAGCTTTGGTTGCGAGCAGCTCATTAATTCAGGTCATGAACTTTGCTCACAAACAAATCATTAATTAGATTGACTTGAAATTTGTTTAACACAAAACTACATGGTTTTAAAATCTACAAAACTATATTGTTTTACATTTTTCCCTTTATAGAAATACTATTATTAAAAAAATAATTGAACCAAGCTTGCTCACGAGCATGTTCATGAACATTATAATCGAAATTGTTCATGAATCTATAATCAAGCATGCTTGCGAGCTTTCGAGCCAAGTTTCACCTTGCTTAAGCTCGACTCGTTTACAATCAAGCTGAACATGATCGAGCTTTACCAAATCGAATATCGAACCGGCCATGAGCAGCTTAGCTCATTTACAATCCTAGTAGAGCACTTAATTGGATCAAAAACTTTATTCTCAATCATATTGTCTTTGAATTTGATTCTCGGCTTATGGTTCCAGCACTTTACAACAACATTTACGCTAGTTCTTATGTAAGAGCTGTCTTAGATGATTATATGTTTGTTCTAAATTCATGATGTTTCTTTATTTTATTTTGGTTATTGTAAATCATGTTAAGAAATCAACAAACTAGATTGCTCACACTTTAGTTTGATCCTAGACTCGGGAGGTTCACCCTCCCTTTGTATTGTTGATCTTCTGCCTCTAATTCTTTAATGAATTTCTTTTTCTGTGTCAAAAAAAAGGGAAAATTATAAAATTGGATCAAATTGGAGGCCCATTTATATATTTAGACCAATTACCCAACACATTACATATCTACACTATTTATTTGTGATTTTCCCAAAATACCCCAAATATTTCATCTTCCCCCTTTCTTTCTATCGTTTCATTTTCCTCTCTTCCTTTCTTTTTATTGTGCGAACAGAATCCATTTTTTCATCATTCTGTCTCTTCTTCCTCTACTTGTCTCTCTGTTCTTATATGAATCGAAGGCATGGTTCTTCATCTTCTTGTTTCTTCTTCCTCTCTTTGATTCTTTCTTCTTCTGTGAATCGAAGGCATCATTATTCGATGTTCTTCTGCGTTTATCATATATTTATTGTCGATTTCAATGGTAAAAAGCAGAAAAAGGTAAGTATCTACTGTATTTCTGCGCTCATCTTCCTCTCTTTCTAGAAAATGACTTTGCAGAATGAGTTTGCTTCACATTTTGTGAACCCTGCGAAGCAAAATCATCCTTTGAAGTAGTATTTTCTCTAGAAAATGACTTTGCATAATGAGTGTTTCACATTTTGCAAAGCCTGTGAAGCAAAATCATCCACCGAAGCAGTATTTTCTCCAAAAAAGGACATCACAGACTTCGCAGTTTCGCAATATGCGAAGCAAAATCATCATTTGTCAGGTTGTATTTCTCTTCGCAGGCTTCGCAGTTTCGCTTTCTGAGAAGCGTTTCTTTCATTATTTCCCTAAAATGACTTAATTTTTGTGTGAAGGTTGAATACAAAGGCATCAAATTCAAGTATCCATTTAGCTTGAATACAAAGACATCAATCACAGTGAGGGGTGATTGAGATGTGATGAAGAAAGTGAAGAATAAATGTTCTAGTTTCTTTTGCTTATGAACTTCCTCCTAAAGCCTAGAAGCACTCCAATTAGGGTTTACTGTGGTAAACTGGTACTCATGCCATTGCTGGGGTTTAAGGTTTATGGTTTGAATTATTGTTGCAATTTTGTTTTAAATTTTGATAATGTTATACTTTTTATGTCATTTTTCTATACATGTTACTTGTGTATATTTTAGGCAAATAACAAAATATACTGCTTCACATTTTCCCCAAACTACGAAGACTGAGCAAAAACTGTGAAGGTAAATACTACTTCAGTATATGAATTTGCTTTGTAGTTTGTGAAAACTACGAAGTAAACTCATTTTGCGAAGTAGTATTTCTCTTCGCAGGTTTCGCAATTTGCGAAAATGCGAAGTAAAATCATATGTGAGAAGTATTATCCTAGAAAAAATGTACAAAATACTAAAAAATGGAGTGACAAGTTCGCAATAAGAAAGATTTTACAGAGTTGATAATTAAAAACGGAGTGCCAAGTTTGCAAAATAAGAAAGAAACGAAGAGAGAAAGAAGGAAAAATAAGAAATTTCTAAATTGTTATATATATATGAAGGACATTTTAGAAAAATCACAAATAAATAGTCTAGATATGTAATATATTGGGTAATTGGTCTAAATATGTAAATGAGCCTCTCATTTAACCCAATTTTATAATTTTTCTAAAAATAATAATAATCCTGCAACCCAGGATATTGTAATTTGAATTTCAAAAGTGAAGATTTATTATAATTACGAAAAAGTAACAAATATTTGATCTCCACATGAATTCCGGGTAACAAAAATGTGGTCATTTTAATTTTAGATATAAAAAAGAATGAAGAGAAGAATCAGTTCATGTGTGTGCTGTGCATCATTAAATTAAACATTAGCCAGCTTTTCCATCCTGGCCAGGACAGCTTTTATTTATTTATTTTACTTAATTAATTTTCAGGTGAATGTCTTTAATTTGTTGAATAAATAAATGGTAAAAGAAATAGAAACTATATTATTGCACAAATTAAAATAGTTACTAGAAAATACAAAATTTTATAATGTGAATAAAAGAAAAGATTCTTTTCTTGTTCTAATTACTAAAGGAAAAATCTGCAAGAAATTTGGTCTACAGAAAAAAAAAAAAAAGCCAAAGCAGCTTTTTTTTTTTATTTTTTTTTTGCTTTCAGAAAAAAGAAAAAAGAAAGCCTCTGGTTGGTTGGAGTGTCACAATACCACAAAAAGAATTAATGTATTTATCCCAAACGAAAATATTTCAATCAAATAATCCAATTCCTTTTCTTTTCTATCTTCAATTATACACAAGATAATAATCATAATAACTCAAATTTAGGGATGAGGTATAAGATGTTGGCAATATTAAAAAAAAAAACAATTTTACCCTATTTAGGGGTGTTTTTCTACTACTTTACTTTGTATTTTTACACATAGCAACTTATACTAAAAAATAATAAAAATATACAAATATTTATTTAGTCATTAAAAAAAAAGACAAATAAAAAAAGAGAATATAGATAAGGTAGTGAAAGGTGTGGAACAACATAATTGAGAACAAAATAACTACTACACATGAAAAAAATCGAATAATTACCTTCAGAAACATCACAATTTCCTGTAATTTCTGACACATTTGCTTTTCCTCAGTTGTCTATTTATTTGCATCCGATTTCTTCAATTGGAGATATCAAAGTCTAAATTCTCCAAATTCTTGAAAAAAAATCTATTCATACAGTTTATCAATGGAAACTGCTCTTAAATAAATCCGAATTTCTTAATGAAGTAAGGAAAAAATTATAAGACTATATTATTTGAAGTAAGAACAAAATTAGAAGATTAAGAACAAAACTAATACATAATCAAAATCTCTTACCAAAAAAAAAAATACATAATCAAAATTAGAGGTCTTTGATTTTCAGTGGCCAATGAATATAATGATGAAATACTATATATCATGCTTTATATATAGGTTTATTTGTGACTTTTGGATTTCCTTCGCTTAATGTTTTTTTATCTTCTTGTAACTCATGCTTTCTTTTATTACTTTACTTAATGGCTAATAATTGACAATAAATAATGTGTTAATATAATACTTATGCTATAGAGATAATAACAGCTCATTAACTCATTTATTCTTTTTGCTCCTACAATGCCAACTAAGCAATAAAAGCTCTAAAACACTTATTGTAAATTCTCTCTGCTTCCGCTATTATATATAGTATAGATAGATATGACGGTGAGGATGCTAGCTAATTTTGAGAATATTTGTACACCGTATTTCAAGATTCAATATTAAATAAGCTTAGCTTACTTCTTAAAAAAAAAACCCTTAGCTTAAATAATTAATTAAGAAACTCAAATTTCTTAAACTATTGTTCTCATGTTTATAGTAGGGCTGGGCACAGTTCGGTCCAAGTCGGGGATTCATGAATCTCCAGTATTGGATTGAAATTCGGAGATTAATAAAATGAAATCTCCAGAATTGGATTGAAAGAATAAATCTCCAGAATTGAATTGCCCCAAAAAAAATCGAAGCAGAGAGAATGGGGTAAAGAAGCACGAGATTCTATTTTATAAAATGTTTAAAAATTTTAATATTTAAAACTTCTTATTACTTAATTAAATGGTTAATAAGAAGTAGAATTGGTTTAGATGGTTAAGGCGATTAACAATAATAATGTTATACCTTATTAATAAATTATAAATTTATATTATTGTAATTAGTTTACCAAACCTTACAAAATATATAACTATATATTATATAATATTTCTCTTTATATAAAGTTAATGTATGAAATATAAATTTATTATTGCTAAACTTTCGGTTATTTCAGTTCGGTCCAATCCAATCCAATCCAATTCGGTTATCGGTCCGGTCCTGGAGAAATTTCGGTCCAGTTCGGTCCAGTTCTTTGACGAAAAGTCAACGGTCCAATCCAGTTCGGTTCTTCAAAAAAAGTCAACGGTCCGGTCCAATTCCGGAGTTTTTTCCTCGGATATTCGGTCCGGTCCAGTATCTCCGGGATCCGCGCCCAGCCCTAGTTTATAGTCATACTAGAAAATTAGGTAATTTTAATAACTACAAGATTCTTTGACACCAATTCACGAATGGTGAATCTAACTTATTTACTTTGATTTAAATAAATTTTGTATTTTAAGAATAATCATAATCATAAAAGAAATTTATAAAATTGCTCAATGGAGAGACTTATTTACATTTTTAGATCCATTTAAATATATGCTACCAAACTAGACTCTTCCATTACATATTTTTTTTAAAATACTCTTTAATATCATGTAAAATGACATCACGCGGATGACGTCATTTTCGTGCTCTCTAAAGCTAAAAGACACGTGCAAAAGATAAGGGCCCAAATTCAACGACAGCAGCTCAAATACGACGATCGAAGCTCCGATCTCCAATTACGAGAGAATCTTTTAGAATCCTACGAGACAAAGAATTCCTCCCAAGATTCAGAATCCTTGAGAGTTATGAAATTCTAAGCTCATAAGGACTCCTAAAGAGGTAACAATCTCAACCTAAAAAACCTATAAATAGACAGGTATTGACACAAGATACAGTACGTTAACTATTATCTCACAACTAGTTAAGACCCTTCAATTCGGTCCTAATCACAAACTGATTTAGGCATCAGAGCGGGTTCACCGGATCCCGGCCCCGTTTAATCTACGTTAATGTTTTGTAGGTTATCAATGATGTTGAATTATTAAGGCGCTTGAGACACGTAAGTAGAATTAGGTAACCGATTATCATTAGTGCGGTGAGCATGAACCAAAATTCTCCGTGATTATTCAGATTATTCGATCATGGCTACATCCAGTCGAGTTCAATTAGAGATTCGTCGAAATAACGAGCAGACTGCGCATTTCCTGATTTGTGATTATCGAGAGAGATGGGATTCTGACAGAGTCTTATGTCTTCTGATTTTATGTCAAAAAGGGAAAGTCCTCGTTTGACTTTTACGCGGGCTTCAGCTTCTAGGCTTCTTTCGGCTTGGGTCTTTGATTTCATTCAGGCCTTTTTGCTTATTTGTGTATATGCTTCTAATTAATTTAGACACTTAAATAAATTTGTTAGCACATAAACACAAATAATTGATTCTGAATTTTTAATACTTTGAGTGATCTAAGTCCTTATTAATTGTTATTTTTGTCATAATTAAAACTTTATCAAAATTGGGTTTCAACAATAACCTCCGAATCTCAGAAATCGCATCAGTGGATGCTCGAGATGGCCGAGGACTATCATCACAGTCATCGGGGACATTGTCCATACCAACATGCTCCTTTCTCTCATCATCCCCGTTATCTTGCTCCTTTGCCTCATCCCGCACAACAACAAATCCCCCAAATAACTTGTCATAATCAAATTCACGATCCTGAATGTGGTTAAGGAGCAACTTATACCAAGTTGTATTCGTATCAACATCTTCCACAATAAGTTTAGATTGTGGAGAAGTAGCATCCTACAAATCATAAATGGATATATGATAATTAGTATGATTTCAAAATTGATTATGACAATTTAAACTTGCTCACCTTAATCATATCATGCACTTGAGGAAATATCGGGACTTTAGCCGTTTTCCATCTAAGCATGCGTGGCAGGATACAATTTGGTTTCTTCACGTAGTATGTCTTTGTCGCCTTCCAAAGCATAAATAGCCAAACATGTACGAAGGATAAAAACATGTAAGTAAACTAAGTTTTTATTACAATTCATATGTACACAATATATATACTATGTGTACCTCGACTACGTGTGTTAGCCCCTCCTAATTGACATTTAGTAGGAGTTATCTTCTCTTTAGACTCAATGGCTTTTCGTCTTTTGGCGATAGCTCTTGTGCATCTCATACCGAATCACCTCTCCCCATAATAACGATTCAAATTATATTGGATAATTAACAAGCACTAGTGTGAGCATGGATTTTTCCGACCCTATAATGAAATTATAGTTGCATGTGCTCAATATGTTACAGGTGGACTCCAGATCGTATTGTGCAGAATCACAGACTGAAACTCGAGTCTCTTTTAAGAACGTTAGAGCCAAAATCAACCACTTTCTCATTGGAACATATATTTCTTGACCAAATCGAGTTTCAAGAGGTCTTAATGGGTTGTGCCCTTCAAGAGTGTCACCACACACTTTTTTCGGCTCAATTCGGAGGTCAAACGAAGAAGTTATGACCACTCGAAGACTTCCGAACAGAAACTCGGGATGATGTTAGAGCTATAACCTTAATTCGGGTCATTTTTAGCCATGTACATTCAAACACAAAATGTTCGTCTTGTTGAGACGAATCCAATGGTATAAGAAGCATCAAAATCGGAGGTCGAAAAAGGCATTTTGGGCCTAAAAACTACGAGTGCCTTGTCTAGGAAAAGGGCATTTGTGCCCCTAACCAGGCTGTGGCTGATCGGTCATAGGGTGTGGCTGATCGTCCACCGATATAACCGATCGACTACGTCGTCACTTAGTGCAAAAATGCCCCATAACTTCCCTATTTTATGCCCACTACTTTGGCAGTTGAAACCAAGGGTTGATACATGAATAAAACACCAAAAAATATCAGTTTACAGGGGATGGAACACACTTTGAGAAGAGAAAGAAAACATAGAGAGTTAGAAAGAGAAGCTAGAGAGAAAGTGAAGAAGTCATCTCTTTTCTTTGATTTTCTCAACCAAATCCAAAGTTCCTAACCATTCTAAAAGTGAATAAAAGATAAGAATTGAGTAAATATAAGGTCTTTGAATAATTTCTAGAGTGAGAAAGCATTTGAAAGTGAGTGAAAGTAACTCAAAGTGAGTGAAATTCTTGATCTCTCTTAGTGATTCTTCGGGTAAACACCAAATCAAGTATTCCAATCCTTCTAAGAAGCAAGGAAAGGGTTCAAATCGAACATTTAAAACTATTTCAGTCATATTCGAGTTCAAATCCACCAATACCGATCACTGTACTTGGGTTTCGATTGCAGATTCTATTTGTTTGCGTTCGTGAGTCTACCTCTTCGCAAAATTGAATTAAAGCTTGGAAGGTAACTCTCTGAAGGGTTTAAAAGCCTCTTTTTGACATGAAAATTCATATCTATTTGTTACAGTGTTCGGGACGAAAGCGAGTTTTTTGCAATTCTATAATAGGTGGCCGATCGGCCACTCATTATAGCCGATCAGCTACAGTGGAAAAAATGCATAAATTCTACTTTTCACCCATTTCGCACGGGTTAGTCTGTAGGTTCTGATTTCGATAAATTTACATTCCAGTATGCGTAAATAGGCGTTTAAATACTCAATACGTAAAATTTGATTAATTACGAGTTAAGGGGTATTTTTGGAATATTAAATTAATTTGTTAGAATAAATAGATGCAGTTCACAGATTGAAATGCAAGTTGATGTGCTATATTAATAGGATCTGGTTGAGTCATATGTCATTGAGTCCGACATCATAGAATAAACCCGAAAGACGGGTCCAACGTCCCATGACTAATATTTGTCTGTTTTATAGGGTTAATAGATTTGTTTAAGGCTAGATCAAATGTATATGATTTCAATATTCAATTGGGATATAATTTATAATTTTGAATTTATTTATCGCTTTCCGCAATCTATGTGATGAATGATTACAAATTGAAAAGAACTTACATATATTTGGTATTCTAACAGAAGTCAAGTTTACGATTTTATTAATCAAACTCTTCCAAACGTTTAATTCACGAACTTGTTTTAGAAGAGGTGTCATAATGTGAGCCCGTATGTCATGTGACTTTGTGTTCCTGTACACTATTCAGATGGCGACTCTGACATATCGAATTATCCTAAAACATGATAAAAAAAAAGCTAAATAATATATGCATCGGAAGAGACACACCAAGTGTCATCCTTAAAAACGTTAAGTGTCGGTGTATTATAAAAACTGAGCATTCCAAGTAAAGGTCCGGACACTCACAAACCGAGTTTTCTCAGTGGTGATCAAACAACGATGTATGAAAAACTACATCACAATATTAATGGCTTCATCGTCATCCTTCTTACTCCAATCAGTATCTTTAGACATTTCAAATATGTCATGGTGAGTTATGGGATCTACCCCTTTTAAGTTAGAAAACTCCAAATATAGGTCCAATACACAAAGTTGCCGGATAAAATCAGAAAACTCCAAATATAGGTCCAATACACAAAGCTAATTTCAAATACATAAAACTACTTAGCCCAAAAGGATTTATGTATGTAAAATGAACATAATACTTACATGAAGTGCTTGGATCTTGGATTAATGTATAAAAAATAAAGGATTCCCAATGAATAGAATAATAACGATAAAAAAGATGATAAATTGTTATATACAGGGTATTGTGGATAATTCTTAAATGAAATAGTCTATATATGTAATGTGTTGTGTCATGAGTTTTAATATGTAAATGAGTCTCCATTTTAGCTAAACTTTATAATTTACCCTTAAAAATATAGTGAGCTTTTTAATTTTTTCCATCGTTTTTTAATTAGCAGCTTAACTATAACCATTCAAAAGTCTGTTAATATATCATGTTAAGTCGTATGTAAAAATATGAAAAGTTTGAGTCGTGTTTGTAATTAATAATTAAACTTTATTACATTTATTAATTAAGTTGACATATAAACACATGTGATAATTAGTAATAGTTTTAAATAGATCAAAGTACAAAAATCAATCATGTGATTAGACTGATTTGCAAAAACAATCATATGATTTAAAAATTTGCAAATATAGATTTGTATTTTATACAATCTACAATTTAAAAATGACCGTTTTAGAACAATTAAAAATACTTTTGTAAATTATATAATATATGTATGAACTTACAAATTTACTTCAGCATAGTATTGTATGACAAAAGAATTTAATTAACGGATACAAATTTCATAAATTTCAGACTCATGTAAAAATCAACCTTAATCTAACTAAAACATTTACTTATCAACTAAAAAACTATCAAACATTATAATTAGATGTTAATTTTTTTTTTTTTTTGTATGTATACATGTATATAAATTTATCATATTTTTAAACAAATCTCTGATTAAAGGATGTTATTGTATGAATTGGTAATTTTATTTTCATTTATAATTGAAATCCTCCGTATTTAACTATAAAAAAGAGAAAACCTCCGTATTTAATAAACCAAACAGTCGAGAAAAGGAAAAAAGAGACGAGTGAATCCTAATTTCTCTAGGGCCACAACGGCCACGTGTAATGCTGATTTGGCAAAAAAAGTACTCCAACAAAATAATGTTTTCAAAGTTCCAATTAAATCCCTAATTCCCTGCAATTCGTTCTCCTGGGCCGGGGGAAATAGAAAAAAAAAAAAAAAATTAGAAGCAAAAAATCTTGTTTGCCGATTAGCCGCCAATCCATCCACTCTACTCTCAGGTGAAATTTCAGAGCAGGTGAGAACTTGCTGAGTAATAGGTACCAAGTACACGATAAGGAAATGGTACAACATAATTGAAAGGCTGCAGTTTCTTCTGAGTTTTTGAGAAGGGAATAGGCCTAACCTGAACCCTAATCTGTTCAATGAGGTTCTATTCTTCTTCTTCTTGTTGATATTCTCTTGTTTTTTATTTTTCTTATTCTTATGTTTATATATACATATTTGTCTCGCTTTGTTTATATCGGTGATTGTTTGTGTTGTAAGATTTACTGAACTTTTTCGTTTTTGATCCAAAGTTTTTGTGTATCGATTGCGTTCGCTATCTGTTTTTGATTGGATGTGTGGATAGTTGTGATTTTGCTGAGAATATGTTTTTTTTTTTTCTGGAATATTCTGCAGATTTCAGGCGCTTTCTCTCTCTCCCCCCTAAAATGGGCTACCTTACCGAATTAGGATTTCTTTCATCATTCCTAGAGCCATTCTCAAATTGAAAATATGTGGGGGGGTAATTATGCCATATTTGTGGAGTATCGTCGTTTTTAAGGATCATCGCTAATTAGATGATTTTCTCTAGTAGGTCAACCATTCTTATGAATAAAGTGGGGGCGGGTTTTTTCTTGAGATTTTCTGTTAAAGTGAGCTGAGGATTGAGACAAAGGAATGTAAAAATAGATTCTAATTTTAACCATACTAATGGATCAATTGGGGATATCTCATTGGAGATTTTGCTGACTTAGGCAAGTGCAAAACATGATAATAGTTAAGGAGGGCTGAGGTTTTGTTGTTTGGCTGCAGAGATTGTTGGAAGTTAATATCCATTTCTGATTTAGCCCTTCTCTTCTACACTTCAAGTGATTCATGGATGTTTTGTAGGTTATTTTTAGGATTGTTGTGATAATTTTACTATGTGAATGCCAAATAGAATTTTCAAAATTCAGATGAATTTTGTTGGAGGAATGGTCTTGGCGAGAGCAAATGTATCATGAATAGATTTGTGGAAGCTATAGAATTCTGCTTGTGATTTTGTAACTATTGTTGATAAAATCCCATCTTCAATGTGTTCATTATTAGCAAGCACAAAAGGCATGTAAAACAAATATGTTGATATTACTATTGTAGTATTGTATCTTCTGTTGATTCAAAACTACAGAAATTGTCAGTATGTTATAGTTATGTGCATATAGAAATGTGATGATACTAAATGATAGGAGATTTAGCATGGATAGAAGAATCATGGACGGTGGGATTTTGTCACTGCTAGGTTCATTTGGGTATTAAAGTAAATCACATGCCATTCACATATAAAAAATTTAATGCATGGATTACTATCTTTACATATGCATATACAATGCATTTACATATACATCTTATGTACTTTCAAGGATTGAAAAACTTTGAGCGTCTCACTGGTGTGCTTTTCTTATGTGCCCCTATACTGCAGTAAAAATACCAAAGGAATTTTGGTTCAATGCTGATGTAGGTCATAATTGGATGAATAAGCAAGCTTCACATCAGTTCTGCATATGCTATTAAAATGAAACCAAGAACTACTGGTGGTCCTAGAGGTCAGAAGGGACAAAATTTTCAGGTTGAGGGGCCAAACTGGATACTCATCGCAGGTGGTGCTTTGTTAAGTACTCTATCTATTCGCCTAGGGTACAAGCTGAAGCAGACACTCGATTCAAGGCAACAGGGAAATGCTTCTAGTAGTCTGAAAGGTCTTGTATAATTCATAGTGTCAACAAGTTGTCATAATTTGAATACGAGCTAACTTTTTAAGGTTATACATTTTAGGGAAGGAGAAGCCATCTGAAAGGAGGAGGACGGGAGTTTGCCATATGCATTCAAACATGTACTCCTTTACTCAAGATGAAGACGGTTGCTTCAACTGCATATCAGGTATGGTGATTATTTTAGTTCAAACCCTGGGGGACTGGAGAGGAACCAGTTGAAAGCTTCATTTCTAACATTTTTATGGTATTCCCTTTTGATAATCTTGCTACTGAATGCTATAATGTTGCAGTATGATAAGTGGAGATATGCACAACTTCTGTTTTTGTTGTTGTTTCTTCGTCTTTTTGGAATGGTACCCCTATGGATGACAATATTTTGTTGTTGACATGTTTATTTCATTATTTATTTGTTCGCAAGTGACAATCTAAATTTATAAATGCTTTATTTTTCAAAGTCCTTAATCCTTTCAGTTTTCTAGGTGATTGGTGCTTGGTTTGAGCTATGTGCCTTTTTTTCCTCTTATTTTGGGGATCATTGTGGGATCTGCATTTTGCATAATGGTGTTTGTTTGTCCTCTTTGTGTTTTCTAGTGGCAGGACAGTGGGCGTCTGTATGAATGCTTGTTTCAACAAATACAATTGCCTCATGTGAATTTTATGTAGTACATCATATCTTAACCCCTTACAATTCTTAGAATCTATTGCTATGAGATGTTCCGAATGTTCACTGTTATCATGTGTGAATTTGATTTTGGGTTTTCACAGGGAATGAAGGCATTGCAGATTTGAAGCACCAGTCTAGTGATCAGATGCTGTCTGAATCTGACGTTGCTCTTCCTTTGGTCACAGTTCCTGGTCCAGAATTCACCAAAGAGAATGGTGTTATGTGGGTATCATCTCCTGATCGGCTTGAGTTACCTCCAAAGCCATTCCACCATTCAAATTGCTCCGACTCACCGTGTGTCTCAGAATCTGGCTCTGACATCTTCAGCAAGCGAGAAGTGATACAAAAGTTGAGGCAGCAATTAAAGAGAAGAGATGACATGATAATGGAGATGCAGGATCAGATTTTGGAGTTGCAAAATTCCCTCAATGCTCAGGTGGCACATTCGACAAATTTGCAATCACAGTTTGATGCGGCTAGCAGAGATTTGTTTGATTCTGAGAGAGAAATTCAGCGTCTGAGGAAGGCAATTGCTGATCACTGTGTGAACCATGTCGCTGTGAATGAAAAACCGTCAACATCGCCAATATGGGCATCTGAGGTGGCAAATGGTCATGCAAATGGGTATTTGGAAGGCAACAACGGTTTTGCCTTGTCAGAAAAGGGTGGTAGGGGAGATGGAGAGAGGATTGACATGCTGAAAAGGGAAGTAGGAGAATTGAAGGAAGTAATAGACGGAAAAGAGTACTTGTTGCAGAGCTACAAGGAGCAGAAGGCAGAGCTGTCAATGAAGGTTAAGGAATTGCAGCAGAGACTGGATTGTCAGCTCCCTAATATTTTGTAGGCATTGTTAGGTTATGTGCATTCTTGCTCAATTTTTCATGTTCCTCTTTGATTTGAGGTTTCTAGATGTGGGAGAAGCTTCTTTTTCTCCTTGCTTTCTTATTTTCTTTTCTTTGGTTTAGTTTGGATTGTTTGATGCGTTTTAGGGTTTTGGCATATATCGGGAGTGAGGAGAGGTAGGGAAAAGCAAAAAGCTGTGTAGTGAATGGTGTATCGATTGGCTAGTGTTTGCTTCCTTATAAGAAATGCGAGAAAGTATTCACAAATGGTTTGGCAAAAGCCATCTTTTCATCTTGGATTTGAGTTTAGTTAGCTCATATGCTCTTTAAATTTTCCAAGATAAGTTCCTGCAGATTTATCTCTAACCTAAGAAGGAGGGGGTAAACTCATTTCCTAATTATTATTTTTTTCATGATTCGACTAAGACCATGTTTGTTTCATAGAATACGAGTGAATGGAATTGTTATTTGATGAGAAATACTTATTTTGATACTTAAATTAAAAAAATTGATTCATGGAATAACTATTGTTTAATGTAAGGAATAATCACTATGTATGCAAAGTAAACTGCAAGAATTATAATATTTTGATAGTATATTGGAAGGTTGATGTTAGCTTGGAAAAATGTGGTTGACAAACACCGCATTTATTTTAAAATGCAAGAAGCTAGCTAATGTGGGAGTGGTGGAGATTGAAAAAGAAGACTTTTGCTTTATGATTTGGTCATGCTGATGTGTTAAAAAAGAAGTATTTGTCGTTTTAAGTTTTTTTTGAATTTTTTTTTTGAAATTTCGTTTTAAGTTTTAGTAGTCGTTTTAGAGCATCTCCAATAGAGGGTGCTCAAAAAAGTGTCAGCTGATGTGACATCAGGTTTGACAACTTTTAAAGGGTGCCCACTATTGAAGTGATTGTGAGTGTCAAGGAAAGTTGCCAATTTTTGGCAACCAATTTTTTAATATACACTCCTAGAAATAATAAATCTGGAACATTTTATTTATAATAAAATAATAATTTGTAGGATTATAGTGGCAACTTTTCAAGCAACCTCTATTGGAGCATTTTTTAATTAAAAGTTGTCAAAAATGATGTGGATGAAAGAGACAATAAAACACTATATTTTAGTAAGTTTTGGCACTCTTTTAGGCACCTCTATTGAAGATGCTCTTAGTAGTTTTTTTTTGTTGGCTAATTAGTTGGGAAAAAAGAGAGAGAAACATATATAGCTTTTCCTTTATTTCTGGTAAACCGTTATTCTTTTCCAAGGTGCAACGGTACCAAAAAAAAAAAAACTTAAAAAAATAACAAAGCCTTGATATATTATTTTGGGTAATTAATTTATTAGTCCTTATATTTTAACAAAACACACTGTTTAGTCCCTGTATTTTTAAAAACACATGATAAGGTCCCTAACCTTTTTCTCAGTTAACTGTTTAGTCCTTTCGTCTGTTTGTTAGATTTGTTACCGTTTATGACTTCGGAAATGACTAAATTACCCTTTACTATTTACCTTCAAATTTCAGAAGAGGAAATCTAATTTAGAAGAAGAAGCTATTTGTATGGAGAACAAGAAAAAGAACAGACCCAATACTTACGAATTTGAACGATTAAGAAGAAAATCAAGAAGAATAAACACTCAAAGTTGATTTCAGATGCATTAGAGTTTAAAGGAAAAGAAAATAAAGGAAAAGAAGAACGCAAATCCAAATTGACTAACAGAATATTCACGAGAGTCTAACGGAAGGGACTAAACAGTTCACCGAGAAAAACGTTAGGGACTAAGCAGTTTACCGAGAAAAACGTTAGGGATTTGACTGTGTTTTTTTTAAATACATGGACTAAACAGTGTGTTTTGTCAAAATATAGGGACTAATAAATTAATTACCCTATTATTTTTGGATAATTAATTTATTAATCCCTATATTTTGACAAAACACACTGTTTAGTCCCTATATTTTCAAAAACACACGGTAAGGTCTCTAACATTTTTCTCGATGAACTGTTTAGTCCTTCTGTCTGTTTGTTAGATTTTTTACCGTTTATGAATTCAGAAATGACTAAATTACCAATTACTATTTATCAGTCAAAAGCAATTCACACTTCTATGTCTTTCTCTCACAACTCGCGCTCACAATTTAGAAGAATAAGCTATTTGTATGGAGAACAAACAAAAGAACACAGACCCAATGTTTACGAATCTGAACGATTAAGAAGAAAATCAAGAAGAAGAACATTCAAAGTTAATTTCAGATGCAGTAGTCTAAAGAAAAGGCAAAATAAATAAAAAGAAGAACACATAAATGAGAACAATGAAGATAATAGTCTTATATATTTGATTTTGTAGTAAAGGATAGTTAAGACATTACATTTTTATTTTAAATAGATTTTGACTAATAGAATCTTCATGAGAGTCTAACGACATGGACTAAACAGTTCACCAAGAAAAACGTCAGGGACTAAACAGTTCATCGGGAAAAAAGTTAGGGACCTTATCGTGTGTTTTTGAAAATATAGGGACTAAACAATGTGTTTTGTCAAAATATAGGGACTAATAAATTAATTACCCATTATGTTTCCCTGAATTTCTCCAGAAAGCTTGATTGGCCCTCTGAAATTTTGAAGTTTCTCGATAGCCCCTTCAACTTGTATAAAATGTTCAGTTAACGCTTTAAACTTACGTAAAATGTGATAAATTAATTACTCGGTTGCAAAAAAGTAAGTTAAATGCGGAAGATGTATTAAATACATTTTAAAAAAAGTAAAATGATCAAGGTTGGGATATCCGATTCTAAGAAAAGGGGGAACACGTTAAGTTCTAGTTCCGATCGAAGGAACAGAGGACAAGGTGTTTGACTTGAAGTATTGATTGGGCCTGCACAAATTTTATAATTGAACAAGTAAGAACTTCTTTTTTTAATCTATTTTATGAATTATGTAATAACAATCTAAGACGCGTATTGCAATTGAGTGATTAATTGATTACATTTTACGCAAGTTCAAAGGGCTAAATGAATATTTTATACAAATTTAAAGGACTATCGAGATACTTTGAAAGTTGAGAGAGCGAACCTTCTTAGACAAATTCAATAAATCCATAGTTATTCTTCCTCCTTGGTAATTTTTCTTCTCTAATTTTTGGTTACAAATCTCACTAGTATTAATTAGTATTATAGCGTTGGATTCTCCTTGTCAAGCTATGAGCTCACTCACTCCCACCACATCCAAACAAACTTCATGACCGATGACCGATACTACCAAGTTACTTGACCTCAACAACATTGAGGAAAATATCAAAGCTATATATGGTGAAGAATATGTTAGTGGAAAATAGTAAAAAAAAAAAAAAAAACAAGAACATGCGGGTACTTGTCGTTAAGTAGTAAGGTAATATTATTGATGAACTTAAGATTTTGTTCACCAGTATACACAGCAAAAACTCTTCCTCCACCTCAAACCCTCGCCCATATTCATCAGTAAACCTAAATTACTTTTGCCCAGAAGCTAATCCATACCAACTTGCCACACGATTTACCAAAGTTGACTTTTCCAAGTTTGATAGAATAGATTTAAAAGGATGTCTCTTCCGTTGTGATAGCTTTTTTTCAATAGATCTCACGCCACCTAATACCAAAATAAGTTGGCATCCCTCCAGGTGCGGAGCCAGCCTAGGGCTTGGGGGCTCCAGCCCCTTGGCCGCTGGAATGCATATATATTATTTTGCTTAATGGGCTGAAGGATTGAGTGCCTGGATATATTTCATGTCACCCAGGGCTAGCTTACCTTTGAAAAGACAATTTAGGCAGCCTGAATTGGTTTGCAAAGTTGCTACATTTCTTTAATAATCTTGTTTCTCTTGGTGGCACTCATATCCATCTGCAGAAGACACAATTCCAATTCTTGTGACTGATCTATTTTATACCTCAAAATTGAGTAATGATCTAATGGGGTTCTTTCAAACAGAGAACGAACTGTTAATGAAGCAAGAAGATATGTTTTCTTGATTATGTTTTTCTATACGAGGATGAATAATGCTTTGTGATTTTGGATTAGTGATTTGATATGGAGAACTGAGTGCTTCTAATAATTTGATCTGAACACAAGATGAATCATGAAAATTAGTCAACCGGATGTAATGCCAACTACAATTACAGTAGTGCTTTCAGATATTTACATTCTCTGAGCAGAGGAATGAACCAGGCAAGACCAAGGGTGATTAAAAGGTGGCTTTTGTTATGCATACTGTAAGTGTAAGAAGTGTAGAATAGGTGACAGAATGTTGTAACTGACTATAACAATTCTTCCCGCCAAGTCTCTCTTAACAGAAATAACCAACTTCTACTAGAATACAACCAGTTACATCATAAAACATGTGCATCTGCTGATAATCAGCTTTACTGATCCCAAAAGCCCCTCAAGGTGGTGATGGTGTTTTGCAATCAATCACAACTTGTATAAACTTGGTAACTTATTGTTTGTGCTATGAGGGGTGTAAATCCTAAGTACAATACTTTCTCCACCAAATATCTATAATTATCAAGATTCATTTGCTCTTCCATGTCTGTAATCACAGTAACAACAACCTCTGGACTATTGTGCATACACAAAGTAGCTATTTAACTATACTTTATTCTAACACAATCATATTCCAACAAACTTCGTAACTCATAATCATCTAATTCTTATCATAAATCAAATCTTACCAACATCAATCTATTCTCATCTATGTCGGAGATTAATATAAGATCTATGATTGGGCCTTAACGATAAGCTCGAGCTTTTAGTTCAATCGGTTCCATGACATGGTATCAGAGCCTCTAGGACCAAACGGTCGAGGGTTCGAGTCCCGGCAACCTCATTAATTTGTGGAATTAAAACACATGGCGGGATGTGCCTGTGTTGTGCACGCTGCAAGCCCAAGGGGCATTTGCGTGTGGGTGTGTGTCGGGGATTAATATAAGATCTATGATTAGGCCTTAACTATATAGCTTGAGCTTTTAGTTCAATCGGTTCCATGACAATCTAATCACATAACAATAGTCTCAACCAGATCCGTTTTAAACATTTGTGGGGCCATGTGCGAATACAATAAGTCTTAATACAATTTTATTCTAATATAATTTTTTTACTTAAAAAGTGATATCCTTCTAACACTTTTTGAAGCAAAATCATCAACTAAGTTTTCACATTCTATTTTCTCCAAAAGATCATTCTCAATCGCTATCAATGTCAATCCATTAAGTCTTTCTTGTAACATTGTAGATCGCAAATAGTACTTCAATAACTTCAATTTTGAAAAGTTTCTTTATGCGGATGCAACAGTCATATGAATAGTCAACAAAATTCTATATGCAATAATTGTATTAGGAAAACAATCTAAACCTTTCAAAAAATCAAAATATCAATAGATCCTATTATATCTCGAGGCAAAAGTTCTCTAAGTAACTTTAATTCCACAAATAATTCATTTCCATCAATATCAGACTGCTCGTACATTTTCCAATTGGATACAAGAAGACTCCAAACTCATATCATTCAATGATTCCAACTTTTGAGAGGTAAATAAAAAACCAAAGATAGTTTCATATTCTACATATTGCTCAAACCTCCTATTAAGAGAACTGATGACTTGATCAACAATATAAAGAAAGTATTTCACTCTAAATGATTCACTCCAAATTTGTTGCAGGCATAAGATAAAGCAGCCTCTTTACTAAGTGGAGGATATAATTTGTGGAAGAACTCGGAAGGAATAAAATAGATCGCCGTCAGGTCTCAGAAAATAGGTCGCACCGCTGTCGTTAAGATGGGTAGGTTGAAGAACGGTAAGTTTTGTTCTATTTTATTTTTAATAATTCATATATATATAAAATTCCAATCAATAAGATAACGTAAAAAAAAAAAATTAAAATGGCCCCCAAAATTTCGGGGTGTGCAATAGAACAGTTTGAACTGGTTCATCTATGGGCCTGGTCTCAACAACATAACTATCTCATCCATGTCATACAAACATTTCATATAAGCAATGACACTTACTTCTCATCTAATAAGCTAATCAAATTGTTCGAGTTCTTGATCTATCTTGTACTCCATTATAAGCATAAAATACATTTACTATAATTAATTCATGTTTATGCAAAGATAAAAATTTTAATATATGTTTAAATTGTAACATCCGTGTCTAAAATTTTATTTTTCGAAATAGATAGTGTGAAATTATTTATGAATTTAAATATATTATAGAGTTCACTTTAATATTTTTAGGTGTAAATTAAAGAAATAGAAAAAGTTTAGAACTTTTTATTAAAATACTAATAATAATGATACACAAGAATTTAATAAAAATTTTAATACACACCATTAGATAAAATGGAGTGATTTTTATACATAATTTATATTTAATATTTAATATATTATAAATTATAATATGAACTAAGGTGTCATACATGTTATATGTGTTTAAGTAAATGACATGTGTATGACACATGTAAAACTTAGATACAAATATATAATTTTAAGTGTGACATGTGTACAAAACTTTGAATATATATATTGTTCCATTTTGAGTTGAAATTTTAATTATTCATTTTTTTAGAAATGGTTTTCACGTATTAATAGGTTATCAAATGATATTTCATACATAAAAATTATATCAATTTAGTTTGGGTTAAGGTGCAAAAATACCCCTAACGTTTTAGGTTAGGAGCAATTTTACCCTTAACGTCTAAAATGGTGCGATTTTGCCCCTAACGTTAGAAGTGAAGAGCAATTTTACCTCTAACGTTAATAAATTGGGTCAATTTCAGACACTATTATAAAACACGGATATTTTTGTTCCTTATTCAACACCAATTGCATAACAATTCGTTCTGAAAAAATAATTTCATATTTTTTTATAATTTAATAATAAAATTTGAGATTAATATTTATAAATTTGGTGAATTTTTTGTATTTATTTTGTCTGATTCGTATAAAAGACAGTATATTTTTTTTATTTTTTTCACATCTCAACGTATGTTTATGATTTGTTACTGATAATATGACACACGTATGAAGTGTAGATGACAAGATTCATGATCGAGAAGACAGTTTGATGAATTATTTCTCAAATTGACCCAATTTATTAACGTTAGGGGTAAAATTGCTCTTGGTTTCCTACGTTAGGGGTAAAATTGCACCATTTTAGATGTTAGGAGTAAAATTGCTCTTGGCCCAAAATGTTAGGGGTCTTTTTACACCTTTACCCATTTAGTTTTTCAAAAATTTATATAAAACATATAAAGAAGTTAATTAAGGGCGTACTACTTGTTTAAAACAAAAATATATTTTTGCATTTACTTATAAAAAAAGGTTTATTAAATGGGATTTGGTATTTATTTTCTTTTAATTGTTCCATTTGTTTTGAATTTGAGGTAATCAAAATGTAAAGGAAGATGATATTGTTTTATTTCGGATCAGCTGTCAATGGATTACACCGACAAATTTTCGGTGACTGAAGACGACATTCCGGTAACTCTATTTTATATCTAAATTATTTTTAAAAAGTTGTAGGTATGATTTTATATAAGTTTGGTTTCGGTAGTTTTGTCAATTTTAACAGATTTAGATTTACGATTAATAATTTATCGTCTATAGGTTACTAATAAAACTATAAAATTTAGACAGTATTCAAGTCGGTATTTTAGCATCGTCATGAGTTTAAAAGTATAATCAGTCTGGATTAACTACGTTGCTTTAAAATTACTATCTTAGTGACCGAAAATAATCTAATAAGAATATTTTGATCAGTAAAATATTTTAAGCGGCTTTAACAGTTAGAGTTAAAATAAGTTGAAAATGGAAGGACTAATACGGATATTTTTCAAATAAAGTCGGTATCGAGTCGAATATAAAATTTGTACAAAAATTTGGATATAAAATTAGTTCAAATAGATTTATGATAATATAATGAGTCTAACTGAACCTTCGGTCGGAATTAACGTTGTAAGTTTAAATGGTCAAAATTCGAATATTTATAGATTCAGACAATTACAACGAATTTGAAGATGAAAATTAGTACGAATAGGCTTATGATAATATAACGAGTCTAACGCTATATTCGGCTAAAATAGCTATTCCGATGACAAATAAAAATAAGTTTCGGTTTTAAATTATTTGAGTGGATTTGAATACGTTTTATTAAATCGTTTAAAATATATTGCTTAAAATATTTATATACTTCGATTTTGGTTATTTGAAGAATAATTATTTATTATCGTGGTATTTTGAAAATTGGGTTAGAAAATGAATTTGACTATTTTATGCGAATTGTTTTTGGATTTGGATTGAAAAAGCTGTTACGGTTGTTTTTGTTATTATTTCTGTGATTTGGATTGAAGTCCAAATATGATTTTATGTTGCGATATTTTGAATGATAGATAAAAAATGGTTTTGTCCATCTAGGATTGCCCAGGGTAGGAGTTGTAAGTTGTAAGACCATACCTAAGGGCGGTATGGCCAGAGTGCACGGCTGGTAGTCCTAACGTTAGGCAAGGCGAGATATGAATGAGATATCTCGATTATTGATATGATTGATGTTATGATAAGCTACACGGGTGGAATTCGAGGATGGACACACACACAAATTTTGTATTACGTTTTGATAATGTTTGATGATTTGAATGTTTTACGATTTATTTGATTATGAGTTGGTTTGTTAAAGCGGTTTATTCGATTTGATTCGTTTTGATAAAACGTTGTTCGATTGATTCGTTTTGATAAAACGTTGTTCGATTGATTCGTTTTGATAAAACGTTATTCGATTTGATTCGTTTCGATAAAGTGATTTATATATATTAAATTATATAGTAATAAAGTGAAATGTATAGTTAACTCATTAGTGTATCAGTCATCGTGTGAATAAGTTAAAACGTCTCAATAAATCAAGAGAACTACCAAAGTCAAGAGAACTACCTAAAATAGGTAGAACTACGTGGCTTTGATTCCTGGTTTAAATATTAAAAGACGTTCGGGATACGTAGGAAGCTCGATAGAATTATCGAGTCCAAGCCCAAATAATTAAATAAACTTTAGGGAGTCCGAACGAATTTTTATCTATCAGAAAATAGGTTTGTCTTTTAGATTGGTAGAAGTTCGTTATCCTGTGTTCCGTTCATACCCGATGCCGATTTGGGTCGGGAGCTCGATAGAATTATCGAGTCCAAGCCCAAATAATTAAATAAACTTTAGGGAGTCCGAACGAATTTTTATCTATCAGAAAATAGGTTTGTCTTTTAGATTGGTAGAAGTTCGTTATCCTGTGTTCCGTTCATACCCGATGCCGATTTGGGTCGGGTGTGACATAAATGCTCCTAAAAGCGACTTAAAGTCCCAGCAGTTCAATTTATTCAATAATTACATTAATTCTAATATTAAATCTAACCCACAGTATCGATTTAGGTTCCATAATTATCTAACTAATTGAATAACTTTATAATAATCTAAAATTCAACCCTTTAGAATTCAATTTCATAACAGGCTAAGAATTCAGAAAGAGAAACGAGTAAAATTCTGTCAGAGTATCGTCAGAACGCGGTGGTTGATAGTTGAAAGTTCGCCAGAGTTGTCAAAAAAAGTTAACAAAAAATCATATATCTTATATTAATCTCCGACACACCTCATACGCAAATGCCCATTGGACTTGCAACGTGCACAACACAGTCCCATCCCGCCATGTGTTTTAATTCCACAAATTAATGAGGTTGCCGGGACTCGAACCCTCGACCGTTTGGTCCAAGAGGCTCTTATACCATGTCATGGAACCGTTTGAACTAAAAGCTCGAGCTTATAGTTAAGGCTCAATCATAGATCTTATATTAATCTCCGATAATTGAGTTCGAACATATGACCGAAAAATAAGAAAAGCTGAATAGATTTGTGATTTGTGGGCTAACGGAAAGGTCCATAGAAAATTGGTGTAAGAATCGAGAAATAATACATAAAAACGATGACCACCCGAGGTGATGTCCAGATATCACTATGAATTAAACCGAATGGCATACAAGCAACATTGTTGGAGGACTGAAAATATAATTTGACTTGTTTTCCATTAATACATGAAGAACAAACAGAAACATCCTTAACTTTATTACAAGAAATCAAATTTTTATTGAGCAGAGCGTTCAAAACAGGAAGCCCTGGATGTCCTAATCTATTATGCCAAACGGCGGAAGACAAAGCAGTAAAAACAGAATGAGACGACGGTGAATTGTGGGAGCTAGAGGTGACTGGATATAGGGCGCCAGAACTTTTACATCTCATGATAATAGTGCCCGCCTGTAAATCCTTCACAGAAAAACCCAAATGATCAAATTCCACAGAAACTTGGTTATCTTTAGTAAATTGATGGACAGAAATAAGATTTTTGATAAGGTGAGGTGCATGCAAAACATTGGTTAACTTTAAAGGGTGATTAGAAGCTAAATATGCATTACCAGATCCACAAACAGGCATTCAATGACCATTACCAACAATTATATTTTCATTGAGGCTCGAATTAAAATAAGAGGTGAGTGTACCTTTGACGGCTGTCATGTGTGAAGTAGCTCCTGTGTCCATGTGCCATTGATCAGAAGGTGCAGCAAGTGTCATGGTGTGCATAGCTTCTGCAATATTGGTAGGCACATACGATGGTGATTCCATATGAAGGTGTGATTGCTGCATGTGGGGACGAGGTCCTAAAATACCAGATTGTGACGGCTGCCGGCCTGATGTAGGATAAGGGCATGGAGGAGTTGCCCATTGTTGCGGTGGTGCCCAAGGGTAGGTATATCCCCAAGGAGGAAGGGCAGCAGAGTGATAATGTGGTGGCTGAGACGATCGGTAGTGGTGTCGATCGCTTCTGCCGCGATAGGAACGACCATTGTGTCTGCCGCCGCGGTAAGAGGAGGAGCCGCGATATTGCACGGGTCGGGATGAGGAGTGGTGCGACGGCGCAATAGCAGCGTCGACAAACAATACAGTCAATGCAATGGGTTCAGATGTAGGAGGATTCTTGCGGACACGAGCTGTTTGCTCCAGAATCAGCATGGATCGAGCTTTCTGAAAAGAGGGAAGAGGATCCCCATGTCTAATTTGAGTACCAACGGTATCATATGCCTCAGTCATACTTGATATAAGCTGTAACACCATCTGATCATTGGTAACCGGACAATCCACATTTGATAATTGATCAGATAGGGATTTGAGGTGCTAACAGTAGGCGGAGATGTCAGAATAGTCAATAAGCATGGTTTTGGAGAACTCTTGTTGGAGAAAGAGAGCTCGGAAATTTTTGTTGTATGAGAAAATCTCCTATAAATGACTCTAGGCCCTGGCGGCTGTGGAGTCGGCTTCAATAATAGTATGTAGAAGGTCGAGGGAGATGGTGCTATAGATCCATTGAAGAACAACGGTATCAATACGAGACCAGAGATCAGGGTTGGATTGTTGGAGAGTATTGGCGAAAGGGTTTGTGGGTGATGGAGAAAATATACGGTCCAAGACCTGGAATGCCTTGGCATGGAGCTTGAATAAAGCAGCCCAAGTAGGACAATGCCCTTTTTCTATGTCGAGGGTTATTTTGATGAAGGTAGATATGTTGGAGACGGTGAGAGAAGGATGGTGATTAGGGTTTGTATCTGTGTTATTCATGTTCGAGTTTGTGTTGGGCGGGGTACCAGTTGTGGAATTTTCCGTGTTGGTGCTCATGATTTGCGATGGGAAGAGGGAGGTGGTGTTTCGGTTTTGATGGATCGGTAGAAGGAGGTGGTCGGAAACAGTAACGGCGGCGACGGGAGGAGGAAGGTGGTGTCTCGGTGAAGGTGGGAAAGAAAGAGGCACTACACCATAGATGGTCTGTTGCAACACCAAACAAGTGTTGGCTAAAGTCGTTATTGTGTTGCTTAAGACGTTCTGGCAACATTTTTTGCCAAAAAAAAGTGTTGCTTTTTCGCGCGTTGCCTAAGACATCTTTAGCAACATTTTTTCACAATATTAGCAACATCGATACAAGTGTTGCTATATTATCTGTGGCAACACCTTCCTACCCAATGGCAATTAAAATAAATTTGTTGCCTAAACCATAGAGCTGGTAACACTATTACCTAATACAATTTAAGCAACACTTTTCAACTTTCTTGCAACATGGTCTTGTGCAACATTGTTTTTTAGATGCACCTCTTTTTATATAAATTGCAACACTTTTTCATTTAACATTTTTCGTTTCAAACAACTTTTTATATACAATTTGCAACTTTTTTTTTTAATTTGACATTTTAATTTAACCCTTAATAGGTCAATATATTAATAATGAAATTTAAAATTCTCACATGATCCAAAATACATAATAAAAAAATATAATAAAGTCATAATGTAACCCATCCTTCAAACTCCTTAGAAAAAATCTTTTGGGGCAAGGACAATTCAACAACATGCTTTTCTTTAACATCCTTTTCTTGTTCATTTTCTACTTGAGCAATCTTTTGGCATTCCCGCAAAGCTAAAAGTTCAGCCATTGACCCAATTCCTTCATTCCTTCATAGTTAAAATTCCTATGAAAATTATGATGTGTTTGTTGCTTTGGTATTGCTCATCAATCTACGATATCAACAAGAACTGGAAGATGCTGCCATTCCCATGAATCCGTCTTCCAGCACACTGAAATGAGAGTAATATGTGAGATTAAATTCTTCTCTTTTCACTAACAATTGCATACAGTTCAAAACATGTCTCTACTATAAAATACACCATATTGATGATAAAAAGGACATCCAGATCAAAAATATAAAACAAAACAACCACCTTATTCTTTTCTTTGATTATATTCTGACTTGGACCCGGCTCAAAATTATCCGAGAACTTATCAGATATGAACTTGCTAACTAAAATCCTTGATCCCTCGACTATTATATCAGTAAAGAAATAGAAGTAAGAGTTAAAAGAATCCATTTAAGCCATACGCATCAAATGAAATTAAATTGCAAGAAACAAAGAAATAATCTCACATTGGTTTTCATTTAATTGAACTGAAACACTGAGATAGCACAACTCTGACAAAAAAAAAAAAAGCAACAGCAGCAAATGGTCTTAATTAGAACAGCTAAATAGTGTTGAAAAATATGGGTTATTAATAAAATTATTAAAAGAAATTGAATTGTCGTTTCAATTTCTGTTCTCTTGGGGTTCAATGGGAGAGACCATGTAAATGTAATTAAAGTTGATTAAAAATTAACTTCTTACAATTGATCTAGAGTCAAGTTGATAGTTCGAATAGCAGCAATATGATCCTCTTCATCCTGCAGAATAGGTACAGGTGAGCATATAACATATATAGAATCTACACATACAAAAACAAGTAGGTTACCTTGCCTATAAATCAAATATGGAGAGCTCATGAGCAGCTCGTGCATACACATATATGTAGAAATTACACATATAATTAGAATACTCAACCACAAATATTCATTATAAATTTCTGAATTAAGTGACTAAGGGAGTTAAATATAGTGATAAGCATGCACACACGCACAAAGTAAAGGCTGACTCTGTAAATGTGGCTGAATTATTTCATGACATATAGTTTAACAGAGAAATGTAAGATTCTCTGGTATGAGCAATTCATTTCTTAACAGATCATGATTGTAGCAATGGCCTGATTGGATATGATTTTTCAAATTGTTATAAAAAGTACAAGGACACATGACACAAGTGAATATAGATAATCTTTAGGTTATATTCAGGGAAAAACTAACCAATTAGCAAAAAAAAAAAAAAATCATATCAGATCTTGGCTTAGTTGTTCCTTTCATTAGATTGATCAGGATTAGTGCTGTGCTTTTTAAATAATGGTTTTCCATTATAGGTAGCCAAAACAATATTCGTGAAGGCCCAGAAACATGGAACAACAAAGATACCTTTGCTAAAATGAGTAAATCAGTTGAATATGGAAGCAAAACAACTCCAATACCTGTATCAAAAAGCCTAACATATCGATTAGCAGCATCTTCTTAGATCTGCACATAACAAACCGAAATGAAGTGGATCGAAACTAACATATAAACCCAAAAATAAAAAACAGCAACTAACATAAGAAATTACCTTTGAAGCCACAAAACGATTGAATGTATATACATGATAAGCATATTTAACAAAAATCCATCAAAAGAAGAAAGAAAAACATGACAGAAGTAAACGAGCCTATATCTGAAGACAATAAATGGAAATGAAGCGGATCTAAGTTCTGGAAAGGAAGGGAAATGAAAATAATGAACCAAAACTACGACTTCCCACTTTTGACCTGGGAAAATAAAAATTCACTAGACGTTAGACTTCCCAAAACCATTAATGATTGAAATTAGATTGTTTTCTATATCTTAAATTTTGATAATATCAACAAAATAAACATATAGGTATAATGAACCTAAAATAGAAGAGTAATATCTCCCTATTTAATTCGAAAAAAAGTGACAGCTAACTCTTGATCTATCTTAAGTAAATGATATTGTATATATCAGAAAACTTAATTATATTTCTTCACAATTACTTTTTTTTTTTTTTTTTGGTAAGAAGGGAAGAAAAAAAACAAAACATAATTATATTTCTTCACAATTACTAATATTAGCTAGGAAGGCACAAAAGTTAGAAAACATAATAAAATACAAGGTATAAATGCAATCATACTTCTTGAACCTTGGGAAAAAAAGAGAAGGGTTGTAGGCATATCTAACCTGCTTTCCTCATTTTATAAAAAAAACAATCAGCTAGTGTGGAAGCATGTTCTAGTGAAAACAACAATCAAAACTAAAATGACCCATTTTCATAATAAAACATGGCTCTAATTAACAGCAACATTCGCACTAATATTTTGTAAATGGACAAGTAGAGGTAAATAAAACTCATTGAGTTGCCGAAGCGAACCTGGAGCAAGCCAGAGTAATCAAAAACATCTTGCATAGATTCTGCTCCATCTCGGGTCAAAGAGTTAATGTGGCTAAATCGAAGCTCTTCTGCTCCAGGAATGTTCAGAGGGGAGTGGCGAGGAAAATGAGTAGAAGAACTGAAGTGGCACTTACTAATGATTTGGGGAAGTATTTGGGAATGCCAGTTTAAATGCACAAAGATATAAAATGTTTGTCCTCAGAGGAACTTGTCTTGAGAGATATACCTTTTTCTCTTCATAAAGGAACACAACCTAGTTATTCATCATCCATTCTGTACTGTACTCATTTCATTTCCTTGGTTAACTCGCTATTCAACAAAGCAGATCCAAATTTACCTGTGCAGCACAACTCACCAAGTGTTAGAATTCCTTCAATTTTTACACTAGAAGAATTTAAAATATCTGGAAGAATAAAGTGGTTGATCCATCGCCAAATGATCTCAGATCTGCAGGTTTCACCAACGCCCTGCACAAGGGGCCCGTTCTCTCTTTCAAACCAGAAATCAGAATTTCACTCAGCAAAATGATACTAACAACAAGCATAAGGAATATCTATTTTGTTAAAGAATATTATTAAACTAACCATTCTCATACACAATCTTCACAAAAAAGACTCTTGGCATATAGCACACAGATTTCCTGCTGCATTGACCTGCATCATATTTGGTATAATATATTCTCATAAGCAGGACCATAACATAGATTTTAATAACTTCCCTTTCACTACCTCAGCTTAATCAGATTAGGACGAAAGCAACAAATGGCATCTATCACTTAGAATCATTTAAATGATTCAAGCAAGTTATCAATCTTTGCAAGAGCTGTACTAGTTAAAGTTTTCAACTCCAACCTTATCAACTTAAAACACTAAGAAAGTTACAGAAGAAAATTCAAAAGTTAACTATATAATAAGTCCTTGGGTGCCCATCATGTAAAAATCTAATTTACCAATGAACTTGGCTGCTCTCTTTCATCAGCATCTTACAGAATGATGTTCTGAAGCAAAATCACCAACATCAAATACCTCAAAAGGTACGTTTCCTTTTAGAAGATCTACAAGTTCTTAATGTCTTGTCAAAGTAAAAATGGTAATTTGAGTTCTAATATATATTCATTGACAAGGAAGTTTCAGCTCTATAATACATATACAAGCAAGATAGATAACATAGCTCATGCTTGTTATGCGTGAACCATAGTAATTGCTCCCGTATCTATTAAAATAAGGATGAAATTGCTTCACTTTCATACCATAGTGGGAAAATATTAAATTGAAATGGAGAAAAAGGAAGTAGATATGTAAAGAATAGTCACTTACCTTGGCTCGGAAGGCCAATTTGAGTTTAGCAGCTGAGCAACATGGATCAACACCTAGTATGGTGTAGGCAGAGGAAGTGGAAAGGTGAATTTCTCTCCCAATTTCTGTCCAATTAATCGTGAAATTGGGCTCCAAATGAAAAGTAAAACACTTTAAATTTGTAATACAGTTTTGAAATGGAAGAAATTAAAGGATGTAACAGAGAAAACACAAGGCCTCCATCTCTTCCTTTTGAGGAATTAGCGCTTCGAACTTTCTTGATTCAATAAGGAGAGAGCTCGTACCATATGAGGAAAGATTGAAAGGCAAGTGAGGAGATTACTGGAAGCGCTGAACTTGTTGAGGCTCTAAATGTTTATCGCAGTGAGGAAACGTCAGCAATCGAGGAAGATCTTGGAGGAACGTTGGTGGCCGATAGCCAAAAATTTATGAATCCATATAAAGGGTTGTTAGAGTTAGAGTTAGGGTTAGGGTAAATGGGCTTGCCAGAGAAGAAACGAAGGAATAGGAGGATGTGAGGAAGGTTTTGCGGCGCCGACTAGAGGCGGATATACAGTAGAGCGGCGTTGAAGAAAACGGAGAGAGACTTCGGATTAGATACCATTTGCAATTGAAAGGACTTTTCTCTTTTTTTTTTCCTTCGCTGTCAAGCCAAATATTGGGGGGAAATTAAGGGCGGTACATTTTGGGTTGGAGGGAAATATCAGAGCCAAAATTTCAATTAACAAGGTGAGTTTAATAATAATTATAGTATTTTTTTAATTAAGAATAAAAAATTTATTGTCTATTTTACGAGCTGGACAAAGAAAGTTCAAAATATTTTACCGAACAAATAAATATAAAAAAAACATTCTATTACTAAATCACAAAAAATATGAAATCTTTTTTTTCCAAAACGAACTGATATGCAATTGGTGCAGAATAAGGAACAAAATATTTGTGTTTTACAATAATGTGTGAAATTGATCAAACTTGTCAAAGTTAGGGGTAAAATTGCTCTTGCCTGCCAATGTTAGGGGTAAAATTGCCTCATTTTAGACGTTGTGGTAAAATTGCTACTGACTGTAAACGTTAAGAGTATTTTTGCACCTTATACCTTTTTTTCATAAAACTCATTTAGCTCCCCACACTGAAGCTTTAAAATCAAATAGGATCTTAAACTATCAAAATAATTAATTAGGTCCTTAAACTAAACAAAAATTACCAATTAAGTCATCATCCTAAGCAAAAACCATCAATTGAATCCTCATAAAAAATTATTCGGTTGAACAGTTTCAGACACTATTTCCCAAACTCATTTTAGCCAACGTAGAAATCATTACGGTCCATATTAAATAATTACAGTTTCTGATTTTATGATAAGAATGAGACTCGAATGATGATTTTTGCTTAGTTCAGGAACCTAATTGATGATTTTAATAGGTTTAAGGGGTCAAATGAGTATTATGCCATTTTTTTTTTAATTCTAAGGGATTCAAAACGGCGTCATTTTGCCTCTATTAGAATGAAGAAAAATGATTTATATAAAAAGTGTTTCATTTTTGGCACATCTCTTGCAACACTTGGTAATTAGTGTTGCAAAATACCAGAGTTATGTAAGTTTGACATGTCATTTGCAACATTTTATAAACCATGTTGCAAAAGCTCCAATTAATTCATAAAAAGTGCAACACATTACAGGCAACACATGTATTTTGCGTTGCAAAAGACCATCTATGGTGTAGTGAGGAAAGATTAAGGTTAGGGTTAGGTCTCTGATACCATGTAACAATATGATTCTTAGTGATTGTTATTGATATGAAGTTTAGTATTTATACAGAATACAGTTCACTCTGTAGTGAATGACTATAGTCAACAACTGAACCTATATTTTAGGCTAGAGATAAATAACAGAATGATACAGATAAATGATAACTAAATACATAGTTTAATACACGTGACATATCGATTGTCAATTAAAATGTATAGTTAAATTTTTTAATATGTCAGATGACGCTGATGTAATATTGAAATGCGGCATTAGCAATTTCAGCTAAAAGATTATTAAAAAAACATTCAAAATGATCTTATTGGAATAAAAACAAACATAAATAATTGTATTGAGATAAATTAAATTTTTATGACATTTTAATGATATCACCCAAATTTTAGTGACCACTATTACTAATTACCGTCTAAACAGGTCATTAAAAAAGTTTGGTATTCGAAATCCGCAAATTATGCAAATTTATATATTAGACCTAAAATAGATATATACCCCACATCTAAAAGTATGATAAAATAACTAGTTAAAACTAATTAGATCTGTTCATGAACTCATTCGTCCGCCCAGTCCGTCCAAATCCGTTATTTATGGGAGAGACTTGGACATATATATTTAATATTTAGCCCGGTCCAGCCCAAATCCGTAAAAGCCCGAATATAAAATGGGTTGAGCTTGGGATATAGAGGAAATTACACCAAACCTCAATTATCAATTTAATTTTACACTTAATGCAGGTTTATTTTTGAATTTTATCAATAAACTAATTTTTTCTAATTATTTTGTCAAAAACTAATAGTTTATTGTACTTTTGTCAAATTGGTTAATTAAACGTGGTTCAATGTTTAAGTTAATTTATTACTTATACTGAATTTAATAAAAATAATTAAAACTGTTCCATTAATTTTTCTTTTCTTTACAATTATCTTCTTTTTTTTACTCTGCTTTCAAAATCTGTCATCTTTGATTCTGTTACTTTCCATCTAATTATTCTGTTACTTTCCATCAAAGAACAAATATATAAAATAAATTTATGAGATAATTTAGGAGGAAATTACATTTTTCATGCTAATCTAGAGTTTCATTTCAGAAATTACTATCTTGAAAAGATTTGTCTACAGTATAATGAGAAAATAATTATGTTAATTTCAGAAATTACAAACATGGTTAACCAATAAAAGTTTCATCTCAAAAGGAAAATTACAGTAAACATGGGTTAACTTCTATCCTGTCTGAAGAAGGAAGAAGTTACAGTTGATCATATATTCTTTTGTTTGGCAGTTGCTGAAAAAGATTTGAATTTATTTTATTAATTATTGAAATAAAATATAAAGAGATAATATGCCGTGGAAACGATGATAAGTGATATATTCAATATAACTTTTTCATCTTTGATATATATGGGATAAACTTTACCATTATGATTACCTTGTATTTATTTATGAATTTCATGAGATTTGTGTAACTAACCCTGGGATATATCTCAAAACCCAGACCCAACCCGGTCCGGTCCGTCCTTATAAAAAATAGTTAATGTTAGGAGAGGTTCTAATAGTTTTTTTTTTTTTTTTTTAAGTTTAGGTAAGGGTAGGTCTACCCACTTCCAAGGTCAAGGCAAACCTTACAGTGGGAGGGCTAAATTTTGACGGAGTGGGGAATCGAACACCAAACCTTTCAAGCAGAGGTTCAACGCCTTACCACTCGGACCAACCCTCATTGGCTTGATTTTTTTTTATTCTAATATCACATGTATTACGTAATTATATTTTTTTTTTGGTAATTGATCATAATAAATAGTTAATATTTAATATCTAATGTCAGGAGAGAGTCTAAATTTTAATCAGTCCTCATTACTATTGTCTACTACTCTGTTAGTAACCCATTTTATTTTGTAAAAAACATTAGCCTAAATGCCATTTTCTTCTATTTAATGACTTATTTGTTTATAGATTATGTTGAATTATTCTGTTCTTTTTATTAGAAATTACATTCATTGAATTTGGTTGAATCAATTAATTAAATTTTTATTATTTATAATCATATTTTAATTTTATTTTAATTTATTTTTTAATTGGACGGGCTGGGCTGGGGAATTAGTTTTTGTAGCTTGGCCCAGTCCGGCTCGAGCCCGGTGTAAATATAATGTGGGCTTGATTGGGCTTGGACAAGGTAATTAAGTGTTAAACCCGCTTAGGTCCGATCCGACCCAACACATGAACAGATCTATAACTAATAGAGCAAGTATTTAAAAAAAAAAAAAACTATAATAGAGCAAATATTGATCAATATTAATACTCATCAACTTTTTTGTTAAAATTAGGGCTTATTTGTTTCAGCTGTTTCTATTGGCTGGTTGTTGAAAGACAAAGAAAATTATATTTTTACGGACACCTATAATTCTAATTCATCAATCCGAAGTTGATCAACATCTTATTTAAATATTCTTCAAAAAAAGAAAAAAAAAAACATCTTATTTAAATAAATAAGTAATTATTTAAGTTTATTGGAGTTAAGTTAGTAAGGAAAGAATGATCATAAGTAAATGAAGTTGGAAGTTGAATACTGATGGTTCCTGCCTCAGTAACGGTAAGATTGCGGCTGGAGGTGTGCTTAGAGATGTAGGGGGCGTCTGACTTTCTGGGTTCTCCCAGAATTTAGGGTTGAGTTCTTCCTTTTCTGCGGAGCTCTGGGCTATTCTTACTGGAATCAATCTTGCTAAAAGGCTGGGTGTTAAGAGGCTCTCTGTGGAGTCTGATAATTTGGAAGCAATCAAAATGATTTCTGAGAATCATTCTATGGGTCTTAACAATCGCAACCTCATCAAAGCTATTATAAGGCTTTGCTCCTCCTTTGAGTTCGTAGAGTTCAGACACATTTTTAGAGAGCAGAATCGTGTTGCTGATCGCTTGGCGGCGGCGGGCCATGAAGGGACGTTAGGCGTTACTACTCTTCCTGTTTCCCCTAGTTTCATCTCTCATCTTCTCTTAGAAGATAGGATTGGGGTTAGCTTCCCTAGGCTAATTCCTGGGTAGTTTGTTGTTATTCGTTTTTCTTTTCCTTTTCTACCAAAAAAAAAAAAAAAAAAAAAAAAAAAAAAAAAAAATTATCATAAGTAAATGAAGTTGGAAGTTGGGAGGATCTCTCTTTAACTTATGTACAAAATCAGAAAAATGGAATTATGGTTCCTCATCCTTCTCACCATCTCCATTTCTGCCTTGCTCAGAGCTTTTCTAAAGCTTTTGTCTTCTTCCAAGATTCCGGCTAACAAGCTCCCGCCGGGGCCCCGTATTGTACCTGTCATCGGACACTTAAGATGGATGAAAAAATATTTTTTGGAGATTGAATTGATCATCCGCTCCCTTCAATCGAAGCTCGGCCCTATGATCACTCTCCACATTGGATCTCAACCTTCCATCTTCATCCCCGACGGCTCCCTTGCTCACCAAGACTTAGTCGAGAACGGGACTGTTTTCTCTACCCGGCCCCCACCCATGCTATCGATAAAGTTGCTACTGGCAATCACCTTATGATCAACTCATCCGTTTATGGCCATACTTGGCGCCTTCTCCGCGGGAATCTCACATCCGAAATACTCCATCCTAGTCGGGTGAAATCGTATTGATCACATACTTGCAAATCGGTTCTGCAAATTCTTCTTCGCCGCTTCGAATCTCAGTCGAATTCCGGATATCGTGTTAGTGTTGCCATTAATTTTCAATACGCTATGTTTTGCTTACTAGTCCGTATGTGTTTCGGCGACAATGTTGATGAGAAACAAATCCTGGAAATAGAGCAAAATAATGCAAATATTGTAGCAGATATGGGATGGGATCCAAAAACGTAGGAAGATCCGATGAATTTCAAGCCAGAAAGATTTATGGGAAAAGAGTTTGATATAACAGGAAGTAAAGAGATTAAGATGTTACCTTTTGGTGCAGGAAGGAAGGAGAATGTGCCCTGGATATGGTTTATGTATGCTTCATTTAGAGTATTTTGTGGCTAATTTAGTATGGAATTATGAGTGGAAAGCTGTTAATGATGTTGATGTTGATTGTTGATCTCTCTGAAAAACAAGAATTTACAGTCGTCATGAAGAATCCATTACAGGCACATATTATTCGCATGTTCAAATAACTTAAGTTTACTCTACCGAAAAATAAGAAGCTAAGTTTAGATGAGCTCTATAAATCTTACTGCAAATAACATTGAAATACTTGTGTATGAAGAAGGATTAAGTTTAGATGGATTTTTGTTTTTGTTGAGTTTGAATTAGAGAAGTTATATTTAATATATTAAGAGGCTGCCGACCAACATCTGAATGGTGTTCATCAACTCGGGAGTGGTTTTTTCACGATTTCGACACTTCCAGGATAAATGGATTGACACCAATTTAAATCTCAACTTCTGAAGCATATGTGTGTATGCTAGAATTTTTGTACGAAGTATGTATGCAAATCAACAAAATCTCCCATTAGAGACCAATGGCATGCTTTCTTAGGATTTGCAAGATGATAAAATCAGAAAAGTGTTTCCCTTCAAGGTGTGAAGGTGTATTGTGCTAGTGTATGAATTAAAAGAGTTAGCAGATATGAACTTTGACACTAGAGTTCAAAGCCTAGCAGCGAGAGGTTTTCAAAAGAGTGCAAAACAAGTGCATTTTGATTGTGGTTTTGATGGCATGTCTCGACGGACGGCTTTCCGAATGTGAATCTGAAGATGACTTGTTCACCACCTTCACCGCACCAATTAATAAGGATGTTGGATCTTCAGAGTTGATCTGGTATATGAAGCGAGGTTGCTGCCGTTCTGGTTGCCGGGCGTGCGTCGGAGAGGCCCCCGGTGTGCACTCCGATACCAAAGTTAGTAGGAGAATGGAAGTAGAGAGATAAAGTAGTGTGTAGAGAGAGAGAGAGAGCGAGAGAGTCGTACCTTCCCTTTATAGGGGTATTTATCGTGAATGTGGTGGCTTATGGGCTTAGAGAGTCTTGCTTGTATTATGTTTGATTGATTTAGGCCTAGTGGGCCGCCTTTGATCCACATTCCTCATCATATTGTTTTATAAATAAAGCTAAAGCCTAAAATAATTTGAACACATTATCTGAAAATAAATATTTGTATGTAGGATAAATTAATTGGTTGATTATATTATTCTTTCAACGACCCTGTTTGGTAAAGAGTTTTTTAGGACAAAATTACAGATTTGAGTCACTTTATAAGTTTTGACTAGTCAAACTTCTAATAATGGTATTTGGGTAAGAGAGATTTGAAAGAGTTTATTGGATCCAAAAATCTAACTTTGAAAAAACTCGTTTTAGAAGTTTTTTCAATTAGCTTGTTCATCCATCTCTTTTGAAGGATATTTTTATTCCTATTTATTAACATCTAATTTTAAATAAAGATTTTATCATATCTTTATGGGATAAGGTACAAAAATTTGCCTAAGGTTTTTGGGGAAGTGCCAATTTAGGCTCAACGTTCAAAATAGCACCAATATAGGCTTAACGTTTACAACATAATATCAATTTAGGCTTAACGTTTATAATATAACATTAATTTAGGACTCACGTACAAAATAGCACCAATATAGGCTTAATGTTTACAAAATAATACGAATTTAAGCTTAACGTTTACAAACAGAGGCGAAGGCAGCCCGGCGCCCGTGGGGGCTCCAGCCCCTACAGCGCTGGAGCTGCCATGGAAGGTTTAGGGAAGGCTAAAAATTAGCCCCCTCGGCGCCGCTGCGTATCCCGATCTAGGGATTTAGGCGCAGCGGCACCTGCTACATCTCCTTCTCAGGAGATGTAGCGAGAAGATAGAGCCCAGCCCAAGTGCGCTGGGCCGTTATTTTTTTTTTTTAATTTGGCCCCCCAAAACGACGTCGTTTTGGGTTTGGGCCAAATTAAAAAAAAAAACAGCGATTGGGGATGAAAATCCCCAATCTCTGCGCAAAGTGGCTTAAAGCCACTTTGCAATTTTCACCCAGTGCTCTCCTCCTCCCCCCTTTCTACCATTCTTCAGCTCAGCTCTCCTCCTCCCTGTCCTTTTCTTTTCATTTTACTTTCATTTCTTCCATAAAATTAGGTTAATTTTCATTTATGGTTTTTAATTTATAATTTATTGAATTAATTTGGTGATTTGTTAAATTATTTTAGGGTTTTGATAGTTTAGGGAATTTGTAGGGTTTTGATAGTTTAATTTGTTGAATTAATTTAGGGTTTTGTTAGTTTAGGGAATTTGTAGGGTTTTGATAGTTTAATTTCTTGAATTAATTTAGGGTTTTGATTTAGGAATTTTAGTTTAGGGTTTTTATAGTTTATGGAATTTGAATTAATTTGTAGAATAAATTTAGATTCTTTGATTTAGTGATTTTCATTTGAGGGTTTAATTTAGTGATTTTGATTTGTGTCATATTTTTTTTTTAATGTAGAACTACAAAAGGATGGATAAATTTGTTATCAGATTAAAGAGAAATCCAAATGAATCATCCTCGGGTAGTAATCCGGTTGAGCAAAAAAGTGATAAAAGAGTTCGTGTTGAACCAGAAATATCAGATGAACTTATTGGTGATCCGGGAAAACGCATACCAATTGTTTTATATCCTTTCAATATGAGAGATTCAATGAGGAGACGATACTTGGCTAAAGGCCCTTCTCAACCTAGTGGACACAACTTCCCGATGTCTGATGTTGGTAAAGGTAATAGAAGGAAGTTTCAATACAAATGGTTTGAGAAGTTTCCTTGGTTAGAATATAGTGTATCTAAAGATGCTGCATTTTGTTTACATTGTTATTTGTTTGCAAGTGGTAACAAATTTGGGGATAGTGCTTTTACACAAATTGGTTTTAAAAATTGGAAAAAAGCTTTAGCATGCTTTTTTTTTTTGCATGAAGGAGGTGCTTCTAGTTCACACCATTATGCTAAAAATAAGATTGATCAATACAAAAATCAAAGAGGGAATGTGGATCATATGATAGTAGCAAAATGTTCAGTACAGGAGGATGAATATCGCATTAGGTTAACTGCAGTTGTACATGTTATTCGATATCTTTTGGAGGCAGGTGTGGCATTTCGGGGACATGATGAGTCGGAATCGTCAACACGACCGGGCAATTTTCTTTTATTAGTCAAATGGTACTGTATGCGAGATGAAGGTGTAAGGAAGGTAATGAAATTAAATGCTCCAGGTAACAATCAATTGACTTGTCATACGATTCAAACGGAAATTATAGAAGCTTGTGCTTTAGAGACTAAAAAAATTATTCTCAATGAGATTGGGGATAAATTCTTTACTGTTTTGATTGATGAGGCCCGAGATTGCTCAGTTAAGGAGGAGATGGCCGTGGTTTTGAGATTTGTAAATGATCATGGAGAAGTGACTGAACGGTTTCTTAGATTAGTGCATGTTCGTGAGACATCTGCTCAATGTTTGAAAAAAGCGCTTGATGCATTCTTTGCTGTGAATAGATTATCAATTACGAGGGTTAGAGGTCAAGGGTATGATGGGGCTTCTAATATGTCTGGTCAGTTTCATGGATTAAAAGCACTCATTTTAAATGAAAATAAGCATGCACATTATATTCATTGTTATGCTCACCAACTTCAATTAGTTGTTGTTGCTGCTGCAAGGGATTGTCGAGCAGTGAGTGACTTTTTTGATTATGTTCCTATCATTGTGAATATTGTTGGTGTTTCATGTAAAAGAAAGGATGCTCTTCTACAATTGCATCATGAGAAAGTAGTACAACGAATAGAAAACAATGAAATTTCTACAGGAAAGGGCAAGAATCAAGAAATAAATTTAACTCGCCCAGGTGATACACGTTGGAGTTCTCACTACAGAACGATAAATCGTCTTTTTGACATGTGGGATTCGGTGATAGAAGTGCTTTCAGCAGTATCAAATGATGGTACTGATAAACAAAGTCGAGGTACTACTGATAGTTTGGCTAAGAAAATGTGGGATTTTGAATTTGTGTTGGTTGGAAAGTTGATGGGATTTCTATTGGGGCTTACAAATGGACTATCCCACTTCTTACAAGTTAAGAATCAAGACATAGTTAGTACTATGCGCATGATTCAAATGGTGAAAAATGGCTTGCGGGAATTTAGGGAAGATGGTTGGGCGAAGTTGTTAAAAGAAGCCACTGAATTTTGTCAAGTACGAAAGATACCTGTGCCTAATATGGAAGATCCCATTCAATGTCGTGTTAGACAACTTATTGATGGATTTCAAAAGACTTATCTCCACCGTTATCGTATTGATATCTTCAAAGAGGTACTTGATTTTCTTTATGTTATCTAATAATATAATTATATTTTCTTGATGACATTAATCTTGATTATATTCTAAATTACTTTTAATTGTACATATGTTAGGCTGTTGATGCTATCATTTCAGAAATGGACAATCGTTTTACAGAATCAACTTCTGAGTTACTTTTGTGCATATTGTTGGTCTCGTGTGATTAGTTCCAAAGGGGGGGGGGGGTTAGGAACTAATATAATTTTTTCAAATTTAATTAAGCTAGCTTGACATATTTTCTTGAGTTCGTTAACTCAGCCTTGGTCAGCACGGCCGATTATAGTGTAAGACAACTTTAGTCAGATGTTGACTAGAATTATTTTACGAATGAGTTGGGAATTGACACTATTGTGGTCAGCTTCCAACTCAGCACTCTTATTTACTCAGTGTCAGTTTAAGCAATTTATATGCTGAGTAAATATGACAAGCAACATATACAGATATATATATATATATATATATATATATATATATATATATATATATATATATATATATATGTATATTGAGAGAGAGAGAGAGAGTTAGAGATTACTCAGTACGACTTATCCTGGTCCGGCCTCTCCGCCTACGTCCAGTCACCAGAGTCCCTCCGGGCTTTTTAAATCCAATACTTAGCTCTTTAAAGGTAGAGCACAAACCGTTTATAAGGAAGTTGAATATGCAAGAGTACCTTCCTCTATTCGTCTACTCAACTCCTACTAAGTGCTATAACCAAACACCTAGGTTTCTCTACCACTAAGCACTCAACACCGAGTACTCAGCACAACACTCTCAATTTTACAATTGATACAGATTGTTCTTTTCGAATGAAGAACACTTTAGATGATTACAGAAAATCAATCTAGCTTTTACACAAGAATAGAAATTTGGTGTAAGATCTCTTTTGACTTTTGTGTGCTTTGTATGTATGCTCTTTTTGTTCTTGTTGTAATCGGCTAATGATCCAAGAATGATCATGTCCTTATATAGTTGAGGTCTGAAGCAGAAATGGTTTGAACTTTGGATTTGTCCGTTGATCCAAACGGCTCCTTTTTGAGACAAGTTCTGGTCAGCTTTAGTTTTGCAGGCCAATCCTGTCGTCTGAATTCCGCAGGCGTTAAGTTTGTCTTCTTCTTGCAGGTTTTGTCTTCTTGTGCCAGTTCGTCTTTTAGCTAACGAACAGTTGACCCATGCATCTCGAAATTGGCTTTTGCGTAATTCCAAGGTTTCTATTATTGGTGCAGACAGTTGTCGGAGCTTGTCTTTTAGCAAACGGATCATTCATGTTGTCCTGAAGATCACTCAGCTTGATCTTTATAGTCCCTGTCTTTGATTGTTGTCAATCCATATACTGAGTTCTCTTTTACTCAGCTTCCATGGTCAGCTTCGTTCTGCAAGACATGGTTCTTTAAGAAGACTTTTCTACTTTTGATACTGAGTTCTATTCCACTCAGCTTCTTGAGCTTTAAGCTTCTGTTCTGAAGATGACTTATCTTCTGTCATGCTGAGTTCCACTCCACTTAGCTTGGGCTGTGATCTTATGCTAACTCCGTCCTGTCTTACTTTTTATTTTTGTATTTATATTTATACTCAACATTAAACAAACATATTAGTACAATTAAATCAAATCACTTAAATTTAATTGACCCTTAATCATGGATTAACTTAAATAATTTTGTCAAATCAAAATCATGTGGAACGGTGTTTCAACAAACTCCCCCATTTTGATGTTGGCAAAATATTTAATTTGATGGAACTCAGCATTGAGATTTCCCATGATTGAAATTCTTTTTACGCTTCTGAAATTACTCCCCCGTAAGGGTTGCATCTATTGACTTGACTTAACTCTAAACCTTCTAAGATTTAATTGAGTAAAGTTAAGGCATGCTTATACTAACTTAGTTCAGTTCTAGACCTTCCAAGATCTAATTCAGATGAGCCTAGGTTAGTTTTCAGAAGAGGTCAATATGTGGGATATGTTTTGACTCAGTTTTGATACATGGTTAGTTTGATATCAGAATTATGGGAAACCTAGAGCAAATGTATCAAGTCTAATGTGTACTGAGTATATTCCCTTTTTCTTTTGTTTGTTCAATTACGACAAGTCAGCATAAAGCACAATACGTAAGTAAGCATCACATAAGATCAATAAAAGATGCATAATTCTATAGATAGTCAGCAAGACAAAATACGCATAAAAAATACAAGTCAAGAATAAACCCTAGCAAATCTAGCCAGACTATTTCTTCCTATTGACTTGGACTTGGGCAGAATTGACTTTGCTTTTTCCCTTTTGTTGCTGCTGACTACCAGATGCTTCTCCTGTGTGCTGAGTTCTATCAGCATGTTCTTTCTCCCCCGTTTTGCCACCATCAGGCGGAGGAGGAACGAAAGTGTCATTGAGAGCAGCACGAGTTAATCTGACTGAATAAGCCTTAAGCCTTTTCGTGCTTTCTCTTAGACCATCAAAGACTGGTATACCATCGTCCAAGGTATCACGGGGAATTCGGATAGAGGCACTAAGCATACTGAGTATATATTCATGGGATTTCCCAATCCATGTGATTGTGTCAGTCAGCTGGGCATAAGCTTGATGGTACATCTTGAGCAAAGCCGAGTCATAGAACTGACGTTGAGCATTCGTGTGGTGCACATGTCTGAATATGGCTTGAGAATAGTTCAGGATATCATTTCTTTTGACCAAGTCAGTATCCATCTCTGCTTTACTCAGGTTGAGTAGACGGACAGCTTCGCTTATCTGTTCGATTGAGCATTGAGAAGTTGAGGAGATTAGCTCGCGAGTGCCGGTCAGCTCAGAGTTCATTTTGGTAAAATGTTGATTCAACTCAGCAGAGGTAGCGTAGCCCGTGTTGACTGCAGAAAGAGCATTAATTTGGCCTTGAAGGGAATTCATGTGATTCACCATCATTAACTGCAGTTCGGCCAGCTTGACGATGGAGTCTTGCTTGGGTTGCTGTGTTTGGACTGTTGTCATAACACTTACTAGATCTTTGAGACCCTTGATCTCATTGAGGAGCTGAGTGATAGACGAGACTTATGGTGACTCAACATTTGCAAACCCAGTAGCATCGGTATGAGAAGTGTTCAAATCCTGAAGAATAGTTTGAGCGGAGACAATAATGCGACGCCCGGACTCAGTAGCATGAAGATATGCATATGTTGCTTCAGGAATTGGCTCAGTTGCCAGAATTCGAGTGGAACCAGAGGGGCCAGCATGGTCAATAGTTGGGCTTTTATTTAGGTCAGGTGCAGGAACTGACTTCTCAACATTCTGCGATATCGGAGTGGAAGGAGGAGGATCAACAGAAATATTGGCCTGCTCAATGTTGGTTTGAGTTGGTGCAGGAGGAGTTAACTCAGGTTGAGCAGGATTTTCCTTTGCATGCTTTTCACTTTGAGCAGCTTGGACTTCGAGCTCTTGCTCGGCAGGGATTGGATTTTCTGGAGTCTTGGCTTGTTCCTCAGGATGAGTAACAGAGGCTTGCTTTTGCTGAAGTTCCTTTGGAGAAGGCTCAGTGGGATTAGAGAAGAATTGGAACTGCATGTCCGATAGATCAGTAATGGGATCCCGCAGAGGAGAATCACCCAAAAGATCAATAACTGGCGACTTTTGAGCCTTTTTCTTAAGCCTTCTCAATTTCATAGCCTTTGGAGGAGAGGGGTCAGCTCGAATAGAATCAAGAGATTCAGAAGGTGAATTTACCCCTAGGTCAGCATGTTCTTTTGCTGTTGGCTCAGCTTGTTCTTCAGCCAGCTCAGTGTTAATTGTCTCATGTTGCTCAACATTTGCTGTCTCCTCAGCATGAAACTGTCCTCCGATATTACCCAACTCTTCTTCATCTTGGTTAGTAGGGATTTTCTCAAGATCAATTTCTTGACTTTTGGCGAAATGCGAATCTCGGTGATCACAAAACCAAGAGGGGCAGCATGAATAGGACTTAACTCCGAAGATTTCTTTTTCTTTTGCTTTTTCTGCAGTGGTTGCTCTGGAGTTTCCTCACTCTCTTCTTTAGGCTCAACTTGCCTTTTTCTTTTCTCTGCTGACTTAGGTGTGTCCTGAGTTTGTCCAACATCAACTTTCTTTCCCTTTCATACAACCCGGATTTTCTTTGGAACAACGTCAACATCTTTGGAACAGGTTTGTATTGCTTTCCTCTTCTTCTCTTGCTTAGCTTGGTCAGCAGGTTCAGCCACGACGTTCTTTCCTTCATTGGGTTGCACATCCTGTACATCATCAGCTTCTTCCTCATTTTCCTCAATGACCCCATTTCCCTTTTTGGACTTAAGGGGTTGGTTGTATACTAACCCAAACAGCAGAGCCGCTGTGATTTCAGTTCCCCAAGTTTAAGTTTCATTAATCGTGTCTATTTGGTGATCTTCGAGGATTCTTGTAATGAGGGATCCCATCCTGAGTTTCCCAGTACTTCGTTGAAGTGCACCGATAAGAAACACCGGCATGATGAGTGGTTGATAGGTTAGCATGTGCCAGATGAAGCACTGCTCGAAGTTTGAAGCTGATGATGCTGAGTTGATTTTTGGGAAGATAAAGTTAGCCAGGAGGTAGTGAGCCATCTTTTGATTCTGACCCATGCATGTACTAGCTATTTCCCCTTTCTGATCCACCGGCTTATAGAACGTCACTGTTTGATCAAGTTTCTCCTTTGTAGTCCTGAATTCTTTCCCTTTGGCTGGCAAGTTTAGCAGGGTTGCTAGATAAGATGGGGTAATCGCTATTTTCTGGCTTTTGACATAGGTTACCAGATGGTCAGCATCTTATTCGTCAAAACGGAGGTTGGAGTAGAATTCCCTCACTAACCTAGGGTAGGCTTTACCAGGAAGAGAGAAGAGTCCAGCCCATTCGTTTTTCGAGATCCACTCACAGAACGATTGCTCAGCTGTTACGAAGCTCGGAGAGAACCACCTACAGCAAAGTACCGCATGGTTCTTAACACTTTTATAGACTTTAAGGAATGCCTTTTCCTTGGGCTGCTTGTCCTTCTTTTTCTTCTTCTTTTTCAAAGAGGTTGCGAGGTCAGCTTGAGGGCTCTTGCTTGGAGTTTGGTCATGCTGACCTTGTCCTTTGGTGGGAGTCTCGCTATATTCCTGCTGAGGAGGAGACTTAGGGTTTTCATCGGAGTGATTTCTGTCGTAATCACCATCGGAGATATTTTGTGAATCCGACATGATTAGAGATTCTTTGAGAGGTTTTGGGATTTGGAGAGTGAGAGAGATGAAAATCTATTTGCCAAGGATTTTGAGTGTAAAGAGTGATAAATGGGAATTCTTCCACTATTTATAGACGTTCGAATGATCCTAAACGTTTGAACTAGCCGTTTTACCTCGAGATGATCAATCGACAAAGATCCTGGCATTTATGACATGTTCGACGCGTTCGTTTTCTTCATTATTGTGATTACGTCACCCTAGGTGGCTATTTATGGCAAGTGTGCTAGTATTAATTGGGCAAATGAATTTTACTCAATTTGTTAGAATACTGAACGTTTTGTGGTACTGAGTGCACAGTTTTACATAGAGGGTTTTCATACTACTTTAGTAACTCATCCTAAGATAATCACTCAGCATGTATGTCTTACTCAGCATAGGGTGATTTTCTATAACACATATTAAGCTCAGCATGTAGAAGTTACTCAATCAGCACAAGTCACTCAGCATGGTAATCACTCATCATTCAATTAAGCCCATAGTATTATTGAAGAGGATTAGACATACCAATATCTTCCCTTAGTATGTTGAATTGCTACGAGCCAGGGGCTTAGTGAAGATATCCGCAAGCTGTTCATCTGTTGGTACATAGGTCAGCTTGATCTCACCATTGAGTACATGATCTCTGATGAAGTGATGCCTTATGCTGACATGCTTCATCCTGCTGTGTTGGATTGGATTTTTTGATAGGTCAATGGCGCTTTTGTTGTCGCATTTGACTTTAATTGTTTCCGTTTTGACTCCATAATCCTCAAGATGTTGCTTAATCCATAAGACTTGTGCAACACAGCTTCCAGCAGCTACGTACTCAGCTTCAGTTGTAGACAGGGCAACTGATGACTGCTTCTTGCTGAACCAAGATACCACACAACTTCCAAGGAAGTGACATCCTCCCGAAGTACTTTTATGCTCTAGCTTATCTCGTCCATAGTCAGCATCAGTGTATCCAATGAGTGTGAAGTCATTTAAGATTGGATACTATAAACCTGCATTAACCGAGCTCTGCAAATATCTAAAGATTCTTTTTACATCTATAAGGTGAGATTCCCTGGGGTCAGCTTGATATCTTGCATAATAACATACTGAGTACTGAATATCAGGTCTACTAGCGGTAAGGTAAAGTAGAGAGCCAATCATACCTCGATATAGCTTGCTATCTATAGATTTACCTTTCTCATCTTTGCATAGGACAGTGTCAGTACCCATTAGGGTTGATATGGGTTTACAATCTTCCATATCGAATTTCTTTAGCATTTCTTTGGCGTATTTGGACTGACTAATGAAGATGTCGTTCTTACCTTGCTTGATTTGAAGTCCAAGGAAGAAGTTGAGTTCTCCCATCATAGACATCTCGAACTCAGTTTGCATCTGTTTACTAAACTCTTTGCATAAGGATTCTTCAGTAGCACCAAAGATTATATCGTCTACGTAAATTTATGCCAGCAGGGTATGTTTACCCTTTTTCTTAATGAACAAGGTTGTGTCAACTTTGCACGTGGTGCTTGCTTTAGGCCATACAGGGCCTTCTTGAGTTTATAAACGTGGTTTAGAAATTTTGGATCTTCAAACCCTGGAGGCTGACTAACATATACCTTTTCGTTCATAAAGCCATTAAGAAAGGCACTTTTAACATCCATTTGATATAATTTAAAGTTCATATAGCTAGCATATGCACACAATATACGTATAGCCTCTAACCTAGCAACAGGAGTGAAGGTCTCACCATAGTCAATGCCCTCTTGCTGACTATAGCCTTGGGCTACAAGTCGGGCTTTGTTTCTGACTACGTTGCCTTGCTCATCTAGTTCATTTCTAAAGACCCACTTAGTTCCTATGGTCTTTTAATTCCTAGGTTTTGGTACTAAGTCCCATACCTCATTTCTTGTGAATTGATCAAGCTCTTCTTGCATAGCATTGATCCAATATTCATCGTGCTTAGCATCGGCGAAGTTCTTTGGCTCATTTACTGAGACGAATGCAAAATTTCCGAGATACTTTCTAAGCTGATCTCTTGTCATCAGCTTGTTGTCAGCGGTATCAAGAATGGACTTCTCCGAATGTCCTCTTGGAATTTTTATTTCTTTAGGTAATGTTGAGTTGTCTGGAATAGGTGTTTCTACAATATCTGCAGGAATAGATTTGTCAGCAAAGATAATTTCGGGTTCGTGTTTACCTTTGGTCAGTCCTTGTACTGATGACTCAGTAGCTCCTGTTTGGTCAGCGGAAGCTGAGCTCGGTTCATCTTCGACAGACTGAGTTGTCTTTCCTGAAGGGTCAATTTCATCGAACTCTATATGGACAGACTCTTCAACAACTTGAGTTCGTTTATTATACACTCTATATGCTTTACTGTTAGTTGAGTACCCTAAAAAGATCGCTTCGTCGGCTTTAGCATCAAATTTAGCAAGGTTATCTTTTGTATTGAGTATAAAACATTTACACCCAAAGGCACGAAAGTATCCAATGTTGGGCTTTCGTCATTTCCAAAGTTCGTATGGGGTTTTCTTAAGAATAGGTCTAACTAAAGCCCTATTGAGTATGTAGCATGCTGTGTGGACAGCTTCACCCCAGAAATACTTTGGAAGCCTATTTTCACTCAGCATTGTCCTAGCAATTTCGACAATTGTTCTGTTCTTCCTTTCAACCACCCCATTTTGTTGAGGCTTTCTAGGAGCAGAGAAATTGTGGTCAATACCACCAGCTTCACAGAATTCGTCAAACTGTTGGTTTTTGAATTCTCCACCATTGTCGCTTCTAATATGAGCTACTTTTAGGTCTTTGTCATTGCCAAGCTTTTTAATCAATGTGGTGAACATCTCAAATGTTTCATCCTTGCTACTCAGTAAGATGATCCAAGTGTACCGAGAGAAATCATCTACAATGACTAAGGAGAATTTCTTACCGCCCAAGCTGAGTGGCTAGACAGGTCCGAAAATGTCCAAATGTAGTAATTCCAATGGTCTTTTGGTTGAGACAATGTTTTTACTTTGAAAAGACTTTTTCGTTTGTTTACCTTGCTGACAAGCATTACACAATTGATCTTTTTCAAATTTCAATTTGGGCAATCCCTCAACTAATTGCTTTCTAGCAAATTTGGCAAGGAGGTCCATGCTTATATGACCAAGTCTCCTATGCCATAGCCAGGAGTTATCCTCTTTAGATACTAAGTATATATTTTTGGAAAACTGTTTTTCTAAACTCAACATATATACATTGTCAACACGAGGAGCAGTTAAAATCAAATTATTTGTTTTTCCCTCGAGTATCCGACACTGAGTAGCATCAAATATAACCTGTCTACCGCTATCACAAAGCTGAGCTACGCTCAATAGGTTATATTTGAGACCTTTAACTAAGGAAACTGACTCAATGGTAAGGTTACCTCCGATAGTGCCTGATCCTACTATCTTTCCCTTTTTATTGTCTCCAAAGCTTACGTTTCCACCTCGTTTAAGCTCAAGTGTGATGAAATGAGTTTCATCACCAGTCATATGCCTCGAGCATGCGCTGTCAATATACCACAGTTTTTACTTCTCCACGCACCTCAGGCTCACCTGCATTTTGAATCATTCATCTTTAGGTACCCAATTCTTTTTGGGTCCTCGTTTGTTAGCATAAGCAGGTGCTATGTCATGTTTTAACTTGTGACGACATATATTTATGGTGTGGCCTTATTTACCACAGAAGTCACAATGAGTTACCCTTTTTGGGTGACTCTGTTTTTGGTCATCACCATTATGCTGAGCATGCCAACATACCTTAGTGGTATGCCCTTTCTTTCCGCAGAAGTCACATTGGACAATCCGCTTGCTATACCAACACACATTTCTTGTATGTCCCCTTTTCCCACAACAGTCACATTAAGTGAACTGTCTATGCTGACTAGTACCTGAGTACTCAGCATGGGATTTATTTTTGTTTGAGCCTTTAGTTTGGCTCTGTAGGTATGTGACATCCTTTTTCAGTTTCTTTGAATCTGACTAGACTTCCGAGACAAACTTATGCATAATTTCCATGTTACTATGCAATGTTGAGTTGTCTTGGAGAAGATATCGAAGGTCACTGAGCTTGACCTCTTCAATCTCGTCACACCGCCTGCTGAGTGCTTTTATTTTCTTATTACACTTTTTAGTCAGTGTATATAGGTCACTCAGGGCGTTAATCATTTCATTTCTAAGCAAGTGTAAGGATGTCACCTCATTTGAGTATTCCTCCTGTTCAGATTCTTCAGAGAGGTCAGCTTGCTCAGATCGAGTGTGGTCAGCAGCGTCATCGGCCATGAAGCATATGTTTGCTGACTCGGTGGCATCAGATTCAGATGATGTTGAGTCGTCGTTGTCACTCCATGTGGCCACCATTGCCTTTTTGCTTCCCTTCTTGTCTTTCTTCATATTAGGGCAGCTTGACTTGATGTGCCCAGTTTGATGGCACTCAAAGCACATGACAGGCTTGGAGCTGTCCTTTTTGTATTTGTCACTAGACTCAGCTTTGTACCTATCACCTCTTCTTAATGGCCTCTTGCTGTTCTTTTAATTCTTTCTGAACAGCTTCTTCATCTTCCTTGTGAACATGGCCATTTCCTCATCATCAGATGAGTAAGCTTCGGTTGAGTCAGCTTTCATGACAAGTGATTTTTGTTTCTTGTCTTCTGACTTTTCTTTTGCTTCAAAATTTTTCATAGAGATCTCAAGGGTCAGCAGAGATCCGATCAGCTCATCGTATTTATATGTGGTCAAGTCTTGAGCTTCCTCCATGATAGTTTTCTTAGCTTGCCAGCTCTTGGGTAAGCTTCTCAGGATTTTCTTCACCTGCTCTTCTTCAGTGAAGTTCTTGCCGAGCCTCTTTAGCTCATTTATGATGTTGGTGAATCTAGCGTTCATTCCAGAGATGTCCTCATTGTCGTTCATCTCGAACAGCTCGTGCAACCTGAAATCTTATTGTATTCTGCAGCATCTAACGCACAGTGAAGCATATTGATAGCCGAAGCATTGTTTTGTAATTTTTTAAGGTCATCTTCTGACCACTCAGTTTCACTCTTAACAATTTTCTCATTGTCAACAGTTTTATAAGGCACATATGGGCCTTGAACTATTGCAAGCCATGCACTCATATTTGTGGCTTGAATAAAGTTCTTCATCCTATTCTTCCAGAATGTATAATTGGATCCAAAGAATATGGGAGGCTGACTAATTGATAATCCATCTGGGAGTATCTGTGTTGTTTGGTTCCCTAGAAGGAAACGAGTGTTGTTCTCAGGCATTTATCAGGATCAGCTCAAGATTGTTAAATCTTTGAATAGTGAGCTTTATAGCTCTGATGCCACTTGTTGGTCCCGTGTGATTAGTTCCAATGAGGGGGGGGGGGGGGTTAGGAACTAATATAAATTTTTCAAATTTAATTAAGCTGACTTGACATATTTTCTTGAGTTAGTTAACTCAGCCTTGGTCAGCACGGCCGATTATAGTGTAAGACAGCTTTAGTCAGATGTTGACTAGAACTATTTTACGTATGAGTTGGGAATTGACACTATTGTGGTCAGCTTCCAACTCAGCACTCTTATTTACTCAGTGTCAGTTTAAGCAATTTATATGCTGAGTAAATATGACAAGCAACACATACATATATATATATATATATATATATATATATATATATATATATATATATATATATTGAGAGAGAGTTAGAGATTACTTAGTACGACTTATCCTGGTTCAGCCTCTCCGCCTACGTCCAGTCCCCAGAGTCCCTCCGGGCTTTTTAAATCCAATACTGAGCTCTTTAAAGGTAGAGCACAAACCGTTTACAAGGCAGTTGAATATGCAAGAGTACCTTCCTCTATTCGTCTACTCAACTCATACTAAGTGCTATAACCAAACACCTAGATTTCTCTACCACTAAGCACTCAACACCGAGTACTCAGCACAACACTCTCAATTTTACAATTGATACAGATTGTTCTTTTCGAATGAAGAACACTTTAGATGATTATAGAAAATCAATCTAGCTTTTACATAAGAATAGAAATTTGGTGTAAGATCTCTTTTGACTTTTGTGTGCTTTGTATGTATGCTCTTTTTGTTCTTGTTGTAATCGGCTAATGATCCAAGAATGATCATGTCTTTATATAGTTGAGTTCTGAAGCAGAAATGGTTTGAACTTTGGATTTGTCCGTTGATCCAAACGGCTCCTTTTTTAGACAAGTTCTGGTCAGCTTCAGTTTTGCAGGCCAATCCTGTCGTCTGAATTCCGCAGGCGTCAGGTTTGTCTTCTTCTTGCAGGTTTCGTCTTCTTGTGCCAGTTCGTCTTTTAGCTAACGAACTGTTGACCCATGCATCTCGAAATTGGCATTTGCGTAATTCCAAGGTTTCTATTATTGGTGCAGACAGTTGTCGGAGCTTGTCTTTTAGCAAACGGATCATTCATGTTGTCCTGAAGATCACTCAACTTGATCTTTATAGTCGTTGTCTTTGATTGTTGTCAATCCATATACTAAGTTCTCTTTTACTCAGCTTCCATGGTCAGCTTCGTTCTGCAAGACATGGTTCTTTAAGAAGACTTTTCTACTTTTGATACTGAGTTCTGTTCCACTCAGCTTCTTGAGCTTTAAGTTTTTGTTCTAAAGATGACTTATCTTTTGTCATGCTGAGTTCCACTCCTATTAGCTTGTGCTGTGATCTTATGCTGACTCCGTCCTGTCTTACTTTTTATTTTTGTATTTATATTTATACTCAACATTAAACAAACATATTAGTACAATTAAATCAAAGCACTTAAATTTAATTGACCCTTAATCATGGATTAACTTAAATAATTTTATCAAATCAAAATCATGTGGAATGGTGTTTCAACAAACTCCCCCATTTTGATGTTGGCAAAATATTTAATTTGATGGAACTCAGCATTGAGATTCCCCATGATTGAAATTCTTTTTATGCTTCTGAAATTACTCCCTCGTAAGGGTTGCATCTATTGACTTGACTTAACTCTAAACCTTCTAAGATTTAATTGAGTAAAGTTAAGGCATGCTTATACTGACTTAGTTCAGTTTTAGACTTTCCAAGATCTAATTCAGATGAGCCTAGGTCAGTTTTCAGAAGAGGTCAATATGTGGGATATGTTTTGACTCAGTTTTGATACATGGTTAGTTTGATATCAGAGTTATGGGAAACCTAGAGCAAATGTATCAAGTCTAATGTGTACTGAGTATATTCCTTTTTTCTTTTGTTTGTTCAATTACGACAGATCAGCATAAAGATCAATAAAAGATGCATAATTCTATAGATAGTCAGCAAGACAAAATACGCATAAAAATACAAGTGAAGAATAAACCCTAGCAAATCTAGCCAGACTATTTCTTCCTATTGACTTGGACTTGGGCAGAATTGACTTTGCCTTTTCCCTTTTGTTGCTGCTGACTACCAGATGCTTCTCCTGTGTGCTGAGTTCTATCAGCATGTTCTTTCTCCCCCGTTTTGCCACCATCGGGCGGAGGAGAAACGAAAGTGTCATTGAGAGCAGCACGAGTTAATCTCACTGAATAAGCCTTAAGCCTTTTCGTGCTTTCTCTTAGACCATCAAAGACTGGTATACCATCGTCCAAGGCATCACAAAAGATTTTTAATGGACAAGAATACTAATTAATTGTAAGTGCAAGCTATGGTTACTTTGTTTTTAACAAAGTAAACATTACTTTGTTTTTTTCACCATTGGATGATAGAGTGTAGAATTCATCCAATGGTGAAAAGACACAAAATAATGATTACTTTGTTAAAAACAAAGTAACCATGGCCTTTACCATTAATTGTATTATAATAAATAGGAATATAGAACTAAATAAAAAGATAACATATAAAATTAATGGGGAAAGAATATAATATGATTAATTTAATTATGACGTTTAGCTTAAATTGTATATATATTTTGTAAAACGTTAAGCTTAAATTCGTATTATTTTGTAAACGTTAAGTCTGTATTGGTGTTATTTTGTACGTGGGACCTAAATTGATGCTATATTATAAACGTTAAGCCTAAATTGATATTATGTTGTAAACGTTAAGTCTATATTGGTGTTATTTTGAACGTTGAGTCTAAATTGGTACTTATTCAAAAAATTTAAACCTATTTTGATACCTTATTCCTCTCTTTATTTATTATTTTATACAAACAACTATTATCAATTAGATAAATTTTACCAAACAAATTTATAAATTATATCGTTTTTTTCTTTTTTTTTTCTTGGGAAACACATTGTATTTTATTTTTATGATTAAAGTTTTCGTTAATTTTCATTTGTGATAATGACGAATGGATAATAAAAGTAAAATAAGTTTGGGGGCCACGCAAGACATGACGACTTCTAGAATATAACAAAACAAGAAATTGAAACTCATCAATTCTCTTCTTCCTCCTTTCTATATACTATATCTCAACCTTTATCCCAATCAATCCACTGACTAAAATGGAAATCTGGTTTCTCATCCTTGTCACCATCTCCATTTCTGCTCTCTTCAGAGCTTTCCTCAACCTTTTCTCTCCTTCCAAGGATCCACCCTACACCCTCCCGCCGGGACCCCATATTCTTCCCGTCATCGGAAACATTAAATGGATGAAGAAATCCATTTTGGAGATTGAGCTCATCCTCCGCTCCCTTCACCGGGAACTCGGCCCTGTCATCACTTTCCGACTCGGATCTCGCCCATCCATCTTTATCGCCGACCGTACCCTTGCTCACCAAGCCCTAGTCGAAAACGGCTCGCTTTTCTCTACCCGCTCTGTAGCTACTGCTACTACTAAAATTGCTACCGGCAATCAGCGTACTATCAGCTCATCCTTTTACGGTCCTACTTGGCGCCTCCTCCGCCGCAATCTCACTTCGGAAATACTCCATCCTTCTCGGGCCAAGTCGTATTCTCATGCTCGCAAATCGGTTCTGCAAATTCTCCTCCACCGCTTCCAATCTCAGTCGAATTCCGGCGATCCTGTTACGGTTGTGGCTAATTTTCAATACGCTATGTTTTGCTTATTAGTCCTTATGTGTTTGGGAGACAAACTTGATGAGAAACAAATCAAGGAAATCGAGAGAGTAGAGCGTTCTGCGATTGTCAATGGCCGGAGATTCGAGGTACTCAATTACTGGCCAGCGTTGACGAAGATTTTGTTGAAGAAACGTTGGTCGGAGTTCTTCAAGATTCAGAAGGAAAGACAAGACGTGATGCTTCCATTGATAAGAGCGAGAAAGAAAGTGAACGAAGAAAGGCTGCAAAATCTCCCAAATCAGGAAAAAGAAGAGTTTATCTTATCATATGTTGATACTTTGTTGAATCTGCAACTTCCAGATGAGAAAAGAAAGCTGACAGAGATAGAAATTGTGAGTTTGTGCAACGAATTTCTCAACGCCGGCACTGATACTACTTCCACATCATTGCAATGGATTATGGCGAATTTAGTGAAATTCCCCCAAATTCAAGAGAAGCTATTTATGGAAATGAAAGGTGTTGTTGAAGAAGGAGAAGAAGAGGTTAAAGAAGAGCAACTTCACAAAATGCCATATCTGAAAGCAATAATCTTAGAAGGGTTAAGGCGACACCCGCCGGCGCATTTTGTGTTGCCACATTCAGTGAAAGAAGATGTTGTTTTGGGGAAATATTTAATACCCAAAAATGCAAATATAAACTTCATGGTAGCAGAAATGGGATGGGATGAAAAAGTGTGGGAAGATCCAATGAGTTTCAAGCCAGAAAGATTTATGGGGAAAGAGTTTGATATAACAGGAAGTAGAGAGGTTAAGATGATGCCTTTTGGTATTGGAAGGAGAATATGCCCTGGATATGGTTTAGCAATGCTTCATTTGGAGTATTTTGTGGCCAATTTGATATGGAATTATGAGTGGAAAGCTGTTGATGGTGATGATGTTGATCTCTCTGAAAAAATGGTGTTTACAGTGGTCATGAAAAACCCATTGAAGGCACACATATCTCCCAGGCTAAAATAAAACTAGTATGTTATTCTGGAATTTGCAATTTGAATCTTGTCTTTCAATTATATATCTATCCCTCGCAAAAGCAGAGACACATGTGTAATATATTTATTGGGTGTGGGCAGCAAGAAATAAATGTGTTCAATGTGTACCAACCCAATGGGAATAGTATGTCTAGTATTAACAAATAAATAAATTATGTAGCCATGTGTAATATTGACACAGTATTAGAAAGTTCAACATCATCATGTTGAATCAATTTTAGTGGCAAATTAGATGGAAGTGTTAGAAAAGGGTTTCACGCATGTAATATGGACTCACACCTATTATAAAAGGTTTTACTATTTTAATTATTAGATGATATCACAATACAAATATCTAAATGTGAATTGAGAGTCCTCCGAATGACATGTAAGATTCGATGTTTAATATAAGAACTCATGATAAAACAATAATGTGAAAAAATATCTTTCACAAGTGTCATCCTTAAAACACAGAAAGTTAAGGAATTTAATTATTGGTTTTGGTAAAAATAAAATAAAATAATAATAATAATAATAATAATTAACTAACTAAAAGAGGTCATACCAATTTCATGCCAAAAAAAAGGGATAGTTGTCTTCTAACAATTCATTTGAATTTATTTTTGTTAAATAATTAGATTCAATTTGATTTAACTGTTTGTTGTTTCAAATTTTAACAAATATAAGAAAATAGTTCCATGGAAACAAACTGTTATCAAATCTAAAAGTGGAATTTTCTAATTTAATTATCTTGAACCTCTTAAAACAGAAGTCAACAACCTCAATTGCTAAATATGAATTTGGCTCTTAAAAAATATTAGCATATCTCTTAAAGCAGATATAAAGATTTATTAAAATTTTATGACATGCAATAATATATAAGAGTTTCTACTAACACAATGTCCCAAATAAAAATGAAAAACTCAACTTTAAACTCAATAATTTAATTTTTTTTATATATATAGTTTGCCTGAATCTCGTCAGAAATTCTTTAGGTGTATTTTTTTCTAATTAAAACTTTCTATTATTACTTGAAATCAAAATCTAATATAACGACTTGAAATCTTTAATAATTCAAACCAACCTTAACACATTTAGTTGGTTTTGTTCTGTATATAAGTGATCATTGAAAATCTGTTTTTAGTAACTTCTTGAATAATATGTGAAACAAAAATTTCTTCCACCTCTTGGTATTAGACCTCAGAGGAAAAGAAGAGTTCAACAAGTGAAATATCGTCAAATACATTAATATATAAGTTCACCCCAAAACTTGACATAATTTAGTAATTGGGATCCTAAACTTTTCAAATAACTCTTCACACACTTCAACTTGGTATTTCTAAGACTTTTCCATCCTTAATTTACGTGTTAAACTCTCATTGCTGAAGCACGATTTACACCTATGCACTTGGCATTTTTAAAACTTTTTCACCTTTAATTTATATCTTAAACTCTCACTTATGAAGCATGATTTACACCTATCAATGATTCAGTGATTGGCATATACTAATATTAACTGATATAGCATAAAATAAATCGGTTCAGGCAAAGGCCTAGCCAAATCTAACATATAGGTATGATCTAAGGGCTCATGTCAAGAGAGACTACAAAAGCTAGAAACTTCTTCATGAATTTGTCTAAGAGGAAACATGGATCAGTGGTTGTCCTGGATCCAAAAGGCACGCTCTTAATCATTAAATCAAGTCGTGTATTGCAGAATGATATAAAAGGAAAGAGTTTGAAACCAATCACAAGCTAACACGTATACAACTTATTATCAAAGTCAATCAGAAAGTGACACATGTAAAGTACATAAATATTTCAGGTACATACTTGTCTATAAATAGTCTTGGAATCTAAGCCTCCTACTACTCCTTCTAGGCCTTCTTATGCATTGAGCCTGCTTATTGTATTTATGCCTTTCATTCCTTCTATTCATTCCTACTATAGCTATTCATTGGTCATAATTATACATAGTCTACTATCAGTTGCTTTTAAGTTATTTTGTACCTTTAAGTACCTTACTGACTTAAGCATCGCAAATGGGACGTCAGTCTGGCCCGTCCCTAACGGTTTGTTATTGATTCATTTGATAAGAAGACGTGATCGAAAAAGTGTATTCATTATTGAAGACATCATTTGGTGCGCGAGCATGGACGATCGTCGTGATAATGGCTCATATTCACAGTTTTGTAGTTCAACCCGACCCTTTGCCGGGGATCTCCCGAGCACATCAGCGACACCTAATCTTCCTAATGGAGGAAAACTTTGTTCTTTCGGCAATAATATTATAGAGATAGGAATGCCGTTAAAAAAGAAACATGTTTTATAGAAATAAGAAGGGTAATTTTATCAACATCAAATAAATACAAATAACTTTTCATGCAAATCTCAAAAAATAAGATTTTTGTGAAAACTCTAAAACATTATTATTTCCATAAAAAAAACTAAAATATGTTATTATATATAAATCTAACCAAACACTATATTTCCTACAGTTTGGAAGGGAGTGCTAAACGATATTCCGAAAAGCTAAAACAAACACCCATTAAGAAAGAGAAATATGTTAATTAGAAGAAACAACGCGTATGATTAAAATAGTCAATAAACCCCCCCTCCCCATTATTTTCGGCGAAATAAGCATTCGAAAAAGCAACAATAGTGCCAAAAATACTTGTTCTCGTTGAAAGTTTTGGACCCTCCCATTATTGCGTTTAAGCCTTTGTTTGGGAGTTTGGAGGTTAATGGAGGTGAGAGTTAAAGGAGGTGATGGAAAGGGAAGGGAAGTGATGGAAAGGAAAGTTAACAAATAGGAGTTTATAGGATGTAAATGAGGTTAAATGTTTAACCTCGTTTGGGAGTTTAAATCTGGATGGGAAGAAAGGTTAAATTTACTCTGCAGAGACAAGAAATTTTTAAAAAGTTTACGTTACTCCTATTAACCCCCAATTTGGAGGTTAGATGGAGTAAAAATTTAACCCCATTAACCTTCATTTTACTCTCAAAAAATAACTCTCAAATAAGATTAACTTAATACTTAACTTTTCATTACTTCCATTTACTTCTATTAATCTCCTCCTAAACAAAGGCTAATATTAGCAACTGAACCTATAAAACCTTAGAGCTCGTTGTCTAGCATGTCCGCATTCCCATATTAGCCAAAGACAAACTTCAATGATTGATTGGAATAATTTAAAGTTGAATGTCTTTAGTGTGATATTGATAAAACTTGAGTAATCATTATTTTCTTTTATCGGTGTAAAAAGTCATTGAAAAAAATTCAAGATGCCAAATGATAAATTAAGTCAAATGTAAGAGTGAATTTATATATTAAACCTAAAATTAATATAAACTCTAAAACTAGAAGTATCATAAAATAATTAGGGGTGTTTGTGTTAGAGATAATGTTTCTATTATCTCTGTAAATAGATTCTTATCTAGTTAGAGTTTCAATTTGTCTATAACCCTAACTAGGTAGAGTTCTAATACGACTATACTTGTGTATTGTATTCCTATACAAACTACTATTGGCTCACTATAAATACAAGGTCTCTGAGCCATAATCACTAAGGTGATTCAAACCATTAATTGTGTTATTACTTATCTCTCTCTATCTCCATAATCTTCCATATATCAAACTATACATTCAACATGGTATCAGTAGTATCAACTTCCGCATCTTCCGAATCCTCTGATCATCCTCAATCACCAACTTATTCTCAATACAAAACTACCGTCGCCGCCGCCACCGCCGCAAATGCTGCTGCGTCCGCCGCCGCCACCGTCGGTGTGGCTGCCGTAACCATCGCACCTGTCGCCGCTACAACATCCGCGGCCGCTCAGAACACAGACGAAGCCTTCGGAGGCTCGTTCGCATCTTCGGGATGGCGGTTCACCTCACCCTTCGTCACCGGAGAATCCGACTTCCTAGCCGCAACTACCGCCAAACCCACCGCGACAGTTCCACCGCAACAACAGACGGTGGGCGATTACTTCCCTCTGGAAGTTCGCGCCGCCCTTCAAGCATACCTGGCGGCCAGCGCCCGCGCGCCCACTACGGTTCCTCCGACGACTGCGGCTCCTGCTTCATCTGCGCAGATCGCGCAAATCCCCACCGCGGCAGCTGCTACGGACTCGCTGTCTCCGGAGGTACAAGCTGCGCTCCTGGCATACCAGGCGGCCAGCGCCCGCGCGCCATCTGCGCTCCCAGCGACATCCGCGACTCTTGTTCAATCCGCGCGCCATATCCGCACCGCGGCAGCAGCTGTGGATCTAGCATGTGTTCAACTCACGCAAGAACCTTCCGCGACAGCAGTTCGTGATCAGCGGTTTGTGCAAACCGCAATGCTACCAACACCGACGACGTCCGCCGCTGATGCTGCGGTGCTAGCTGCAATTGCGGCATATTAGGCGGTAGTCCCGCCTCCACGGAATCAACAACTTCCGGTTCAGCAGCCATCTATTCAATTGCAACAATCCGCGACACCTCTAACTCTATTTTCTCCATCAGTTCTTGCTGCCCTAGCAGCGTATCAGGCAGCTGAAGACAGTAACAAACATCAGGTTATTTCTGAATCTAATACTTCACTGTTTTGTTACAATACTCAATTAACCTGTGATCCCTCACCATCTTTCTTCTCAAATTCGTTTCACAATACTGTTGATGCACCGTCTAATAATGTTAGACACAATTTTATCCCTCCTACTATAAACAATCCTGTCCATCCAGAACCTGTTTCCACTCATGTTGAACAACCAAGACAACCACCCACAAATATCAACATCAACATCAAATTAACCCCTCACAACTACAAAGCATGGAGAATGTCCATGGAATATACCCTTCAAACTTACCATCTTCTTTCTCACATTCTTAGTTCAACACCTCCTCCACCCAAATTTATTTCTAGAACAGGTTTTGTGACATCTGCTGCGGATTTAATCATAAATCCATCTTTTTCCCAATGGGATGATGTAGAAAATGTGGTTAGGACTTTGCTCCTAAATTCAATCACCGAAGAGGTGTTTCCTGATATTGCTTATCTCAAATACTCACATGACATTTGGCTAGCATTGGAAGAAGCCTGCGGGCTCATTACAGGAAGCAAGCAGTTTCAGATGGGAGTCGAACTACATGAACTTGAGCAAGGGGGGATGTCAGTTACTGCGTATATGCAAAAAGTGAAGTCTATTCTTGATGATCTGGCTGCCTCGGGGAACCCTTACCCTCGGCACTTACTACCATCAGTTCTTTACAAGGGTTTGGGAGAAGAGTATCGCTCCACTGTCCAGAATCTTGTCACTCAGCGCGGTACTAACATCAATTATCAGGAGATCTTGCACAGCCTGAAAACAGTTGAAGGCATGATCCAATCAACCAGAAAGACTACTCTGCTTCAATCAGACGGTATATCAGCGCACCAGGAGGCTAATGTATCCACCATGGAAACAAATCAATCAAAGAAGCAGAATCCAAAGAAGAGAAGAAGTGGCAAGTGCTACAACTGTGGTGATCCAAGTCACTGGGCTGATAAGTGCAAAAGACCAAAGAACAATTCAAGATCAAACTACAATCCTGGACCACAAGCACACATGGCATGGCAACAACCACCAAATCCATTCATGGGTCCTAATCAGCCGTGGTATCCTGACACATGAGCAACTAATCACATGACGGCAAATCCGACTCAACTTCATCAAATGCAGCCATATCCAGGATATGATACGGTTCAGTTTGGCAATGGTCAAGGTTTGCAAATTTCTCACTTTGGAAACTCAAATATCAATAATTTGAAAATTAATGATGCCCTACTTGTTCCTAAGCTTACCAAATCTTTACTATCTGTTCAAAAATTTACCCGTGACAACTCATGTTTCTTTGAATTTTGGCCTAACCATTTTCTTGTGAAGGACCAAACAACTGGGGAAATCCTGTTACGGGGCCCGAGTAAAGATGGGCTTTATGTGCTTACACCCACCCTGAAGGAGGCGCTAGTCGGAGAGAAGGTGTCTTTTGAAAGGTGGCATGCACGGCTTGGACATTGTCAGAATCAGACAGTCAGCACAGTTCTCAAAGAAAACAATCTATCCTCTTCAAAATCAGTTAGCAATTGTTCTTTTTGTCCATTAGGCAAACTTGCTAGAAGCCCTTTACCCTCTATTAGTCGCTCTAGCACATTTATGTTTGAGAACTTACATCTGGATGTTTGGGGACCAGCTCCAGTTGTTTCTTGTCTTGGTCACCGTTATTTTTTAATAATCATTGATGAATTCACTAGATTTGGATGGGTTTTCTGTTTAAAGAATAAGAGTGATGTTTTCTCAACCTTTTGTGATTTTTATGCCATGATCTCTAATCAGTATAGTGCAAGAGTTAAGAATATTTACTCAGATCTTGGGGGAGAGTTCCAAAAACTACAACCTTTTTTCAAACGACATGGCATTATACACAAAATTGCATGCCCTCACACTCATGCACAAAATGGTATAGCTGAGAGAAAAATTAGACATGTCATTGACACCTGCCTCACTTTGTTAGCCAATGCATCTTTACCTCTAAAATTCTGGAACTATGCCATGATACACAACATTAGGCTAATCAACTACTTACCCACCAAAATATTGAACAACAATTCACCCTATTTCTTGTTCTACAAGAAACAGCCTGCTTATAAAGCATTACGCATCTTTGGCAGTGGTATCTATCCTCTTCTTCGTCCATACAACCAGCACAAATTTGATTTTCACTCCAAGCTATGTGTCTACCTTGGTCCATCAGAAAATCATTCTGGGGATATTTGTCTTGAGTATGCCACCGGACGCATATACGTCTGCAAATTTGTGCAGCACAATGAAGAAGTATTTCCTGCATCTGCAGTCACTGCATCATCACCTTCATCTAGCAACTCAGGGGTAAGCACATTGTCTCAACTACCATCTTTACTCGGCCCGTATCCAGGTAATTTCTCTAATCCCAATCCTATATTATCTACTTCTAACTCAGTTCCATGCTCCCAACCCATCACACATGTCCACTCTGGACCTCATCCTGGTACTCCAATTACTCCCCCTGATTCTGAAGCCACAAACACTGCTCCATTAGCTCCACGTCAATGTTTGTCACCAGTGGTCACTACTGCATCAACACCTGTTCCTCAGAATGATCCTGGCACACCAGTTGATGCTGTGAACATCATCACACCGGAAATACAGAATGCAGTACCTCATGACGAGAACATCATGCCACAAACAGAGTCTCCTCCTCCTGAAACTGCACCACCTGCTCCGATTCCAACTGAAAGGCCCAGACCTCGCAATGCACCGCTAATTGGTCCACGACAACATTATATGCAACTTCGACAGTCGTCTCTTCACCCAAGAGGACGGTTTGAGGGACTTTTAGCTACACATCCAAATGGCACAGTGGATCCCACATGCTTCAGTAAAGCCAACAAACAACCCGAATGGCGTACAACAATGTCTGAAGAGATTCAAGCTCTTCTGGATAATGGCACATGGCAACTTGTACCGAGACCACATGATCAACATGTCATCACCTCCAGGTGGCTCTTTCGTACAAAGAAGAAGTCTGATGGAACTATTGATCGTCATAAAGCCCGTTTGGTAGCACGGGGGTTCACTCAAAAAGCTGGGATTGACTACAAAGAAACATTCAGTCCAGTAATCAAAGCTACAACCATTAGGTCTGTCTTTGCCATTGCAGCAGCAAACAACTGGTTCATCAATCAGCTGGATGTCTCTAATGCATTTCTTCATGGAAACTTATCAGAGACAATATATATGGAACAACCGCAGGGCTTTCGGGATAGTGACCGACCAGATCATGTCTGTCTTCTCAAAAAGAGTCTTTATGGATTAAAGCAAGCACCACGAGAATGGTTCACACGCCTTCGAACATTCCTCCTCTCCCTTGGGTACAAAATGTCACAGGCTGACAACTCTCTATTCATTAGACGCACCGACACTGAAAAGACTTACATTATGTGCTATGTTGATGATATACTCATAACAGGTAACCACCCTGCACACATCACCAACACTATTGCAGCCATCGAACATGAGTTTCCCATTCGCAATCTTGGCAAGGCAGAATACTTTCTCGGAATTGAGATCAGATATGAGAAGGATGGCATTCATATGTGTCAGGCCAAGTATGTGGCTGACATCCTAGACAGAGTGAAGATGATTGACTCCAAGCCCACACTAACGCCCATGGCCACCACGCCAACACTTTCAAAGGAGCTAGGCACCAGCTTAACCTCTGGAGATGAATATCGAAGCATTGTGTGAGCACTTCAATACTTAACATTCACTCGTCCTGACATTGCATTTGCAGTTAACAAATTATGTCAGTTTCTGCATTGTCCGACTGATGAGCACTGGAAAGGAGTTAAGAGGGTCTTACGCTATATTCAGGGCACATCAGACTTTGGCATAGTCATGTCCATCAAACCAATACAACACATCCATTGTTACTCAGACAGTGATTGGGGAGGGTGTCCTGATGATCGACGATCCATGGGTGCCTTCTGTGTTTACCTTGGATCCAGCATCGTATCGTGGCAGACCCGCAAGCAACCCACAATAGCCAGATCCTCAACAGAAAGTGAATACAAGGCAGTGGCAAATGCAACAGCAGAACTCTTATGGTTCAAATCTCTTCTCTCGGATCTCGGATTTCCCTTGCCCACCCCGGTTCAGCTATGGTGTGACAATGTTGGAGCAATTTATCTCACCTCAAATCCAGTTTTCCATGTCCGTACGAAGCACATTGAGCTAGATTATCATTTTGTTCGTGAACAAGTTCACAGAGGTTTTCTCAGTGTCAGATTTATTCCCACCGATGATCAGGTTGCAGACATACTCACCAAGCCGCTAGCTCCGGCTCGCTTCACAATGTTACACTCTCGCCTCTTTGTTCGTGCCCGCCATCGGCTTGAGGGGGGGTGTTAGAGATAATGTTCTTATTATCTCTGTAAATAGATTCTTATCTAGTTAGAGTTTCAATTTGTCTATAACCCTAGCTAGGTAGAGTTCTAATACGACTATACTTGTGTATTGTATTCCTATACAAACTACTATTGGCTCACTATAGATACAAGGCCTCTGAGCCATAATCACTAAGGTGATTCAAACCATTAATTGTGTTATTACTTATCTCTCCCTATCTCCATAATCTTACATATATCAAACTATACATTCAACAGTTTGATCGCTCATTTTTTCCTCATGTTTTTATTTTCACTTTAAAATGAGGGTAAATTACACCAATGGTACCTGAACTTTATATAATTTATACTTTGGTACCTAGATTACATTTTGTCCCAAAAATATACCTGAAGTAATGATGACCGGACAATTTAGTATATTTTACCGGTTAATGACCGATCAACGCGAGTTTCATGAGTTAATTACATCAATGGTACCTGAAATTTATCATAATTCACACTTCAGTACCTGAATTTTATTTTATCCTACAAACATAACACAAGTAAAGGTGATTGAAAAATTTAGTTTATTTGATTGGTTAGTGACCGGGTAATGTAAACTAAACATTGAGACTCACCATACACTTAATTAACATAAAATGGTCAATTTTTAATTTAAAATGGACAAATTCACGTTGATCGATTACTGATCGGTCAAATGTACTAAAAGATTGAGTCATCTTTATTTGAGGTGTATTTTTGGACACAATGAAATCTAGGTACCAAAGTGTGAATTAGGGTAAAGTTCAGGTGCCATCAGTGTAATTTACTCATCAAAGTCGCTTTTACCGGTCGTTGACCGGTAAAATATACTAAATTGTCCAGTCATCGTTACTCTAGGTATATTTTTGAGACAAAATGTAATCTAGGTACCAAAGTGTGAATTAGGGTAAAATTCAGGTACCATTGGTGTAATTTACTCTTTAAAATGAAGAGATTTGAATGTTTGATTAGACATCTCATGTTTGTCTTTCATGTCTGAAGAGTAACTTTTTACAAAAGTAGAGAATCAATGTTTTTTGAAAAAACATATTTTTTAAACAGCAAATAACAATTCAACCAAATAAGCCCTTAATTAAAACTAGAGAAAAATATTAAAATAAACCTTATGGTTTGGGTCATTTTCAAACATAAATTATGTGGTTTAAAAGTTGATAAATAGGTACATTGAGGTTGATTCTGTTAGCAAACACAGTCCAAACCATGGTTTTGAAAACTGGACCATACCGATCAGTTGAACTGGTTCGATCGGGAACCGACCAGGCATCCAGTCCGGTTTATATAAAATATGTTTGTTATATATAAACCTAACCAAACACTATATTTCTTACAGTTTGGAGTATAACACTAAATGTTGTTCTGAAAAGCTGAAACAAACATTCCTTAAGAAGAATAAATATGTTTAATAGGAGAAACAACCCGTATGATCAAAATAGTCATATAATCCCCCATTATTTTCGGTGAAATAAGCATTCGAAAAAGCAACAATAGTGCGAAAAATACTTGTTCTCGTTGAAACTTTTGGATCCTCTTCGTTGAAACTTTTGGACCCTCCTATAATTGCGTTTAATATTAGCAATTGTACCTATAAAGCCTTAGAGCTACTCATTGATAGGGGCATTTTGTCCCTATCTTTTAGCGTGATTTACGGTTTAATTCCGAGCTTAATAGATAAGTTTAATTACAAAAATAGTATGTTTTCAAATAAATTACGAAATAAAAATCAATTTTACATTTTTAGTTGATTTCTTTAGTTTTTTATTAATTTCAGAAAAATAAACATCAAGCTAACTCGGTTCTCGAAGATCGTATTTTTCAGGTACAAAGAAGAAAACACTCAAGCACTAACTCTCGGATAAGCGGGGCGTAAAACAAGGCATGCGGTGCGTAGAACAATGCCCCTCAATACACGGCAGTCAACTGAGCATTCCCACATGGTCAACATCAACTATGCGGGGCGTAAATCATACTACGCGGAGCGTCTCCTGTGTGAATTGAAGACAAAAGTTCCATGAACTCACTTACTCGGGGCGTAACCCAGACCACGCGGAGCGTATCCCAGTTTACGCGGGACGTGGTTGAGTCAACAAGTCTAAATCTAGTCCACACGGAAGAAATTATCAACGGAATGGGTTGATTTTGCAGATACGCGGAGCGTACCACCTTCTACGCGGGGCGTACCTTGTGAAACCTGCAAAAATAGTGTGAATTCTTGTTTGTAACTTCTGTAATTACGATTTTACCCCCGAGCTTGATGTGTATAAATAAGAGTGACTAGCACTCATTTCCGCATTCAGATTTTTGTATAGCTAAACTCTACCACTTTGAGAGCTTGTTCATTTGTTCCGCCATCCCGCCGAAGTTCCGTTTCACCCTCTTCCACCAAGCTCGAGAAGTTCCACCTCCAAGACCTAGGTGACGGCTTTGAGTCCGGTTAGCTAGTTCTAAGGGCCGATTCTTCCCTTTTACTTGCTAATTAGCTTGCACTCTTCCTATGTACTAGGCTTGGTTGTACTCATATTCTTTTCATTCCATATTTATAACATATGATTTGCAATTCTCGTTTCTTTATACGTATTGATATTTGCTACTTGTTTTGATATTCTTAATTGATTATTATGTAGGGGAGACACGATTTTCGGCGACCCGTAGGGACGGGTTATCTTTAGGGATTCATATAGGTGCTGCCCTACCGGGAGTAACATTCCGGAAACCATAGGAATTGACAAGCCACGGAACTTACGGGCCCTAGTTTCTGATCCCCAGCATTAGGCACGCCTTGACTAGGAACCACGTCGTCTAAATACTTCACGGTGCGGTCCATCTACACATAGTCGTCTTTGCAAGAGTAAAGTATCAATCGTATATGTTCGGAGTCTTTGCTTATTATACTTATAACTTATCATAGTTCGTAGAGTTCGGTTATACAAGTTTGTCTCACCGTAGTTTAGGAGTAGTTTGTACTTGTCACCCAAACCAACCTAAAGTATTCACCACCTAGATAACGAATAGAACCGATTAGTTTAATACTTGTAGATATAAATCCCGTGGATTCGATACCCGATCTTAACGGGATTATTACTTGATACGACGGGGTACACTTGCCCCTAAGTAGTAGCGTCTAGTAGAGTTTTTCGTCAACGCACACATCACGTTTATCATCACCCATATACCATCTACACATTCCATTGTCCCACATTATACTACTAGGCGCCGCACGCATCACTCATCTAGCATGTCCGCATTCCCATATTAGCTAGAGACGAACTTCAATGATTTTATTGGAATAGTTTAAAGTTCAATGACTTTAATGTGGTATTGATAAAACTTGAGTAATCATGAGTGTTTTTTTTATCGGTGTAAAATGTCATTAAAAAAAATTCAAGATGCCAAATGATAAATTAAGCCAAATTTAAAAGTGAATTTATATATTAAATCTAAAATTAAGACGAACTCTAAAATTAAAAGTATAATAAAATAATTAGGCGATGTTTGGTTGCTCATTTCTCTTCTCCTATTTGCCTTTTACTTTAAAATGGAGAGACTTGGGTGTTTGATTAGACACCTCATGTTTGTCTTTCATGTCTGAAAATCATTTTTTTACAGAAGCAGAGAATCTATGCTTTTTGGAAAAACACATTTTTCACATAGCAAACCGTAATAGTAAACATCAAAACTGATAGAGTAAGGGGGCGTTTGGTTCACAGGGGTAACAGAATAGAATCAAGAAAGAGAAACAAGGAGAAAGGAATGGAATGACCCTGAACTCCATTCTTTGTTTGTTTCAGTTCCACAAATGGAATGATATACCCATGATTTCCTTTGTGGCTGTTTAGTTCAAATGATGTAATAAACTAGAGTTGTGTTTTTAACAATAATTTCTATATATACATGTGTCTATATTAATAAGTTAATCATATGTAAATATAAGAATGAAAATCAATTTATTCAACCATTAAAATCAAAAGACGATGAAACTGAAGAAATTGAAATAAAATAAATAAATAAAAGTATAAATATTCTATTCTAAAAAATAATTATTTTAATATAATTAAAAATAAATACCAAAATCGAATAATATGATAAAAGAAAAATATTTATCAAAAATATTTTTCAGGATAAAAAAGTAAAAACAAATAAGTATAATAATCAAAAGTGAGATTATTTTAGGGACAAAAAAATATAAATAAAAAATATAAGGATCAAAATAAAAATAAAAAAGTGAAAATTAGGCAAAAATATTTTTTGAGAATAAATAAACAATATCCAAGTATAAAGATCAAAAGTGAAATTAATTAAAGGATTAAAAAAGTATAAATAAATAAATATATGGACCAAATTAAAAATAAAATAGAGACTAAAATGAAATTTTATAAGGAGAATAGATGTTCAAATTAGTGAGAAAGAGAGAGAGGGGAAAAGGAATGGAAAACCTTAGGAGGTTGGAGGAATGAGATTAGAGGGGTTAGGGGTAACCCAAAACTAAAAGATGGTAAATGAAATGATTGAGTTGATAAAATAATGATAACTTGCTGGATCCGCTTTGATATTCTTTGCCGGAGTTACCTGCAAAACAAAACCGGAAACAGGATCTTCGGGAAAACTCTCCGACGATCAAGTCAGTTTTTGTAAGAATGAGTCTATAATTTAGCAATAGCTTTGTGGGAAAAATGTGAACATACCTCCCCCCTTATTCTTAAGGCCTTTTATAGGTGTTTTTTGGGTAACCGCCGAGGGCGGTTACTCCTTAGTGGGCCACATTCTGAGGGCGGTTACCCCTTTTTAGGCCATGTCCCTTTCGTGGCTTTCATGGCAACGAACGTGGTTCTGAGTGGGAGTCTTGACGCTCCGTTTAGGAATTCGGGGCGGTTTACTCGCTGTGCCCGCTTCCTTCATTCGGGTCCCGTCCAATCTTAGCCCATGGGGGTTTAATATGGGCTGGGCTTGCGAAATGAATATAACCCGTTTTGGGCTTCGCGGGTTATCACATGCCTCCCCCTTGGTCTAGCAAGAGCCCTTTTAGGGTCTTTTTATAGGGGACGCTTCGTCTTTGTCCGATTATTTCAAAGTTTTGAATTTGTGCATTTCCCCTCTTTCGTTTTCTCCGGCGTCGACCTTTTAATTCCGTTACTTCTTTTCCGACGTTCACCTCTTAATCCCGTCACTTCACTGTGTTGTCTTTTTCATGTAAGTTTTTCTTTTCACATTTGTTCCTTGTTCGGCTTTTTGCTTCTGTTTTCCTTTTATCGATCATGTCAGACCTCGACTTCGCGTCGTTTGACGACGATTATGTCCGCGAGGTCTCTAACGAGGTCGAAGAGATGGTTGAGGAAGCTTCAACCAGCTCTCCTGGGTGTAATTCTCATCCCGCCGACTTCCTTCATCTGGCGAATACAACCGACGAGGGTTTAGGTTTTGACCCCAAAAAGTTGATTCCGCCACCTGTCCCAACCCCTCGTTTGTTACCAAAGAAGGACATGTCGGGAAGTCTGGTTTGTCAAGAGACAATCGATGATTTACGGGAGCATTATCCCTGGCTCCGAGGTCTCGAGACTATCATTCCTGGGGAGGATAGGGGACCGGGCGATTACCCAAAGGGGTACTTCACTATTTTCGTGGCCCAGATTATCTGCGGCTTCACTTATCCGCTGGCGGATGAGATTGCTTCCGTCTTAGGCGGTTACGGAATCGCGCCCGGGCAATTGCACCCTAACGGCTGGGCCGATTTGACTCTGGACAAATTCTTGGCGGATTGTTTGGAGGTTCCCTTTTCGCTCAAAATCTTCTCCAAGCTCCACCATTTCAAAAGCTCGGCGGGGTATTTCACTTTCATCCGCCAGAGCGGATACCATGGTTTTGACGAGAAGCTGAACAAGATCCGCGAATGGGATCGATCTTACTTTTTTATCAAGTTTAATGAGGAAAACCTGAACTTCCTTCGTTGTTGGAGCCGACCCAACGTAAAGAGTTTGAACTTCGGGTATCCCAGCAAGGAAGAATCCGCCGTTATCAAGTTCCTGAAGAGCACTCCTCCTTTTGTATGGATATACGATCAGGCCTTTCATATGCTAAGGAGCCGAGTAGCGATTGTGTACCGCGAGGGGGATCGCGTTGTCTATATTCCTTACCGCATTTTTGTGCAAGGTACTTTTTATTTCCGAGTTGATGGTTTCTTTTAACCCTTTGCAGGGGTGATCCTTTATCTTAAATCGCTGCAGATCGGAAGGCTAAAGCCCTGGCGAGAAGAAAGAAGCGGATGACGGAAACCGCTTCCGTTGTAGGGGCGGATCCTTCTGGAGGGACGATTCCTTCTATTGGGGCGGCTTCCCCGGGTAGGGCTTCCGCTTAACAAGGTCCCGCTTCTGCCTCCGAGGATCTTCCTTTAACCAGGAAGCGAAAGATAAGTGCGGATACAGAGTCTTCTCGTTCTAAAAAGAAGAACACTTATGTGTCCCTTACTGTTGGCGGCGCACCTGTATCCGCCTCGTCTAAAGGAAAGAGCAGTACCCCCATTCACGAGGTATCTTGATCTACTCCCTCTCGTATTGCTACTTTTTCCTCATGAGCTATCTGCCGTTCTCTTGATATTTTTCTTTATGCTTTTGCAGCCAATCCCCGATATTAGCGGATGGTGGACTAGGACTTTCGGCCTGGCCGTGAACTTCTCTTGCAAGGATATTGTATCTTCCATATGCAATGTCCTCGGGCGACTTCCCTCTGCCTCCCGTGTGCGCGAGCAAGTACCGCTCCCTACTGCTGTGGAAGGGATCGAGAAGCGTTCTGTAGAGGTATATTATTGCTTTGTCCTTCGCTTTCAAATATCTTGTGTTCATTGTAACCGCATATTTCTATTCGCCCATTTTTATTTGTGAGACGTGTTATATGCAGATCATCAATTTCGCTGAGGGCATTCTCCGAAGGGATGCAGAGCGAGCCAAGGAGTTGGAAAGTCTTGGTACGGAATTGGCGACTCAGAAGTCGCTTTATGATGATGTCCAAGGGAAGGTGAAGGTCCTAGAGGGCACTTGTCAGAAGGCCGTGGGCGAGAAGGAGGAGGCCCTTAAATCCCTTCAGGCCAAGTCCGATGAACTGCAAAAAGCCCTCGACGACCTAGCTGCTTTCAAGGAGGCCCAAAAGAAGAGGGTTGAGGAGATTCTGGCTGAAGATGGCGCCCGCATCTACTGGTATGAGGAGCGGATTCATGCGGCTTATGAGCACGGGCATCAGGGTCTAGTACTTAACCGCCCCAAAGTTCCCATCCCTGAAAAGGATTTAACTGGGGAGTGGGATAAGCTGGAAGCCGAGGATGAGGTACTCTTCTTAGATTGGAAGAGTCTTTAGGATCCTCTGATTAGCTGCGAGATCCCTATTCAGCCCGCGGAAGGAGAGGCACCCCAAGCCGTTTCTCAACCTGTGCAAGAGGTACCTCTCACCGAAGAGGTTACTGAAGCGGTTACCGATTCAAGGGTTGAGGATTCGCTTGAAGTAGATCCTCCTACCGGAGGAGATGAGGGAGTCGCCGCAGTCCAGGAGGGCATTAGGGGCGAAGGAGAGGAAGCTGTAGCATAGCTTAACTTATATTTGGACTTTTCTATGTGAAAACCATGTAACAAACCGCTCTGATATATATATTTTCTTTCGGTTGTTGCTTTTTCATATGTGTGTGATTGTCACTTTTTTGCCCTTTATATGTGCCCTTTGTCCTTTTGCCACCTCCATATTTGTGTTTCTTCATAGCTAGGGTGGCCAGACCTTTTTTTTGCAATTTTGAGTACTCGTTTATTCGCTTAATTTTATGCCTTAACTTATAATTCTTCTTTCGAAAATAATCATAAGTTTTGATCATAAGGTTTTGCGAGTGATGCGTAATCATGCATCCGCCTTTCTTTAACAGGCAACACATTTATGTGTTTTTGATTTTAACCCTAAGGTTTTGCGAGTGATGAGTAATCATGCATCCGCCTTTCTTTAACAGGCAACACATTTATGTGTTTTTGATTTTAACCCTAAGGTTTTTTGCGAGTGATGCGTAATCATGCATCCGCCTTTCTTTAACAGGCAACACATTTATGTGTTTTTGTAAAGAATCCGCATTTTGTAGTAACATACTGAGTGAATGTCAGAACTTTTATTGATGACGAGAAAAAGTTTATTACATATGTACACCAATTGGGCGGGATCGAAGCCTCATTAAAACCTTTTATCAGAAAACCCAGTGGGAAAAACTCATAAAAGGAAAAAGAGTACTCGTCATTTCCTCGAACTACTCGGCCTTTCTATATAGGCGTAGATTCTCTAGATTCTAGGTGCGCGGGAGCTTCTTTCCACTCATTTCTTCTATTTCGAAAGTGGCCAGTCCCATCTTCTTGGATACTTTGTATGGCCCGATCCAGTTGACGCCTAGCTTGCCTTTGCCATCTCTAGACTGTATTTTATCTGCTTTTTTCAAGACCAAGTCGTTTTCGTTGATCATTACTTTTCGCACTCTTCTGTCATGGTATTTCTTGATTCTATTGCGGTACATTGCCATTCGCATGTAAGCTTTTTCTCTTCGTTCCTCCACAGAATCCAAAGCATCTCTGATGTTGATAGGATTTTATGTGTCGCAATAATAAATTGTCCGATCTGTGGGCGACTTGATTTCAACAGGTAGGACTGTTTCGGCTCCATAAACTAGCGAGAAAGGTGTTTCGCCTGTTGCTGCCTTTACAGAGGTTCTGTATGCCCACAACATATGGGGTATCTCATCCGCCCAACCTGTTTTTTTGTTACCTAGCCGCTTCTTGATGCCTTGAACCATGGCCCTGTTGGTAACTTCCGTCATACCATTTGATTGGGGATGGTTTACAGAAGAAAAATGATTCTTCTTTCCCATGCTTTCGCAGTATGTTTTGAACTTGGCACAGTTGAACTGGGTGCCATTGTCGGTTATAAGCTTCTACGGGATCCCAAATCGCATGATAATGTTCTCTCGTAAGAACTCGATCATTCACTCAGGTGTTTGTGCGGTTACTGCCTCCGCTTCTACCCATTTGCTGAAGTGGTCCACTGCGACTATCAAATACTTCCTTTTCTTTGTTGTTTCTGGGAATGGACCCACTATATCAATTCCCCATGTTGCGAATGGCCACGCCGTCATTATAGTGATTTGTTCAGCTCCGGGAACATGCTTTTCATTCGGATGGATTTGACAGTTGTGACATTCCGCAACCATCTTTTGGGAATCTTCCACCACCTTGAGCCAGTAGTATCCCATCAGTTTGACCTTTCTTGCCAATGCCGCCGAAGCTTCGTGCGCGCCATAAATTCCTTCGTGTAGTTCTCGCAACACATAGTCTCCTTCATTGCGACTAACGCATTTCAACCATGGACATGTGTATGATTTTCGATACAAAGTTCCATCCCGTATTGAATATCGTGCCGACTGCCCAATTATTTTTCTGGCTAAGCTCTTATCAACCGGCAAAACTCCCTGCTCCAGATATTGACGGATTGGCATCCGCTAATCTTCATCGTCTTCCAGTTCCTCGATGATCATAATCTGATCAACCTCGAATGCTAGTGCCGATTTTATTTCCAAGCTGCATACTTTTTGACTCCATGGTTCTCTACTTGCCGCTGCTTTTGCCAATTCGTCAGCTTTTGCATTTTGGCCTCGTGGAACATGCACCATCTCCCAAACGACTCCCTTGTGCGTTAACTCTTGTGTCAATCTGCCGACTACCTGATGGTATTTTACTAGCTCCTCCTGTTTCACCAGATAATTTTTTGTGATCTGGTTTATCATGAGTTTGGAATCGCTGTAGATTACCACTCTTTCTGGGGTGAGTTCATTGAGCAACTTCAATCCGCATATCATTGCTTCATACTCTGCGGCATTATTGGTAGTTTTGAAAGTTAATTTTGCTGCATAGCACAGGCGAATAACCTCCGGGCCCTTGATGACGACTCCCAGCCCAGCTCCATCTGTAGATAATGCCCCATCTGTGTACATGCTCCACTCTTATTTTTGTGCCTTCGGACATTCATCGTCATCCCAGGTGAATTCGTTCACGAAATCGGCGAGTACTTGGCTCTTTAGCGCTGGTCTCCCTTCGTAGCGAATATCGAATTCTCCCAGGCGAATTGACCATTCCATCAACCGGCCGGATGCGTCAGGTTTCTGTAATACCTTTCGCATTGGGATGCCAGTTCTCACAATGATAGTATGCGCCTGAAAGTATGGTTTCAATCTAGCCGCCGTGGTTATCACTGCGAGGGCCATTTTGTCCAATTTCGAATACCGAAGTTCTGCATCCTTCAAGACTTTGCTCACGTAGTATACTGGATATTGTTGCCCTTCTTATTCTCGCACCATCACAGTGCATATCGCCATGCTGGTGACGGATACATAAAGAAACAAATCTTTTCCGTCTTCCTGCCTGCTCATTAAGGGCGGATAACATAGTAATCATTTTATCCCCTCAAATGCTTCTTGACAATCTGGCGTCCATTCAAAGGACTTGGATTTTTTGATGGCATTGTAGAAAGGTAGACATCGCCTAGCTGAGCATGATATGAATCGCCCTAATGCCACCAACCGCCCGTTCAGTCTCTGTACTTCCCTTATGTTCCTTGGCGTCTTCATCTCCATTACTGCTTTAACCTTCTCAGGATTCGCCTCAACCCCTTTGCCGCTAACAATGAAACCCAGGAACTTTCCCGCTCTTGCTCCGAATGTGCATTTCTCTGGGTTCAATTTGAGGCCATATTTGATCAACACTTCTAGAATTTCTTTGATATCCCGCGGGTGGTCTTGCATTTTCTTGCTTTTGATGATCATGTCATCAACATAGATCGAGAAGTTCTCGCCGGATTTGTCTGAAAATATCTTGTTCATCATCCTCTGGTATGTTGCTCCCGCGTTTTTCAATCCAAAGGGCATCACCTTGAAGCAATAAGTCGCCTGGTGAGTTATGAATGATGTTTTGATTTCATCCGCCTTCTCCATGGGTATCTGATGGTAACTGGATTTCACGTCGGTGAATGATAAAGCTTCATATCCTGCAGTTCCATCTACCAATATATCAATGTTAGGAAGTGGATACATATCTTTCGGACATGCCTTGTTCAAGTCTTTGAAGTCGACGCACATTCTGTACGTTCCATTCGGCTTTTTGACTAGCACCACATTGGCTAGCCATTCCGGATAGGTGACTTCTCGAATCGCATCCGACCTTAGCAAGTCCGCCACTGCTTTTTCAATTGCCTTTTGCCACTCAGGAGCATGTCCCCTCTTCTTTTGCAGTACTGGGGTTGCCCCTTTGTCTACATTCAACCGATGGGTTGCTACGTCTGGGCTTATTCCTTTTAGCACTTCATTTGGGGCGGCAAATGCCGACTCACATTGGATCAATACCTCGGTAATGGCTTTCTTTGTTTCATCTGAGAGTCCAGCCGCTATTCGCACGTTCTTGTCATTCGAGATGGCGAATAGTTCCGTTTCTCCCAATGCTTCCGCCGGCAGCTTCTCTTCGACTTTATCCTCCTCTTCCGGTTTTGGTTCAAGTGATAATGTATAGGCCTATTGAGATACAAGTTGATCACCTTCAACTATGACTCGCCCTTGGTGTGTTGGCAAATGTAACGTTAAATGCTTCATTGAGATGAGCGACTCCGTCTCCGACAGGAATGGCCGCCCCAGAATTATGTTGTAGGCCAGTGGGAGATCAACAATTGTGAATTCTAAATCACCTCGCCATTTTAGATTCTTATCGCCCATTTCTGCCTCCAACACCACCTGCCCACTTGTTTGGGAGGATTGACCCCCAAAACCAGTTACATCCATGAAGGTGTGTTCCACCCGCTCGTCATTGATTCCCAACTTGTTGAATGCTGTCCGGGTAATGACGTTGCAAGAACTGCCTGTGTCGATAAGGACCCGCTTGACATCCCATCCTTCAACGGCCATCGTGATCACCAGGGCATCCGCATGTGGCTCCGTGATTCTCGCAAATGAGTAATTGAGGGCATCCCCCCTATGTGTGTTGCTCTTTCGCCGTTCACGGCGAGTTCTTTTTGTTGGAGGCTCGTAGATTCCGTCTGCTATCACGTTTATCACCCCTTTCTTCTGCTTCTTTTCTGGCCGTGTTTCTCCCTCATGCGGGAGCGTTGTTTTCTCATCAGCTGTTTCTTTTCTTACAAATTGACTCAGCTTGCCTCTTTCGATCAGCTTTTCAATCTCCTTCTTCAATTCATAGCAATCGTTCGTGTCGTGGCCGTTCAGTCTGTGGAACCTGCAATATTTGTTAGGATGTCGCCCCAAATTGGTTCGACCTTTTACCTCGGGGAACCGCACATCCTTCTTCAGGGGGCTCTTTTCGATCCAAAGTAACACCTCCTAGCGAGTCGTGTTTAATGGTGTCTGATATCCGCCACTTTGAAAGGGGCGATCGCCTCTTCGAACAAAATTACTTTTGGACTGGGTCTGGCGCCGATTGTCCGAAGTGGATCTAGCGGCATCTCTTTCTCGCCGGGTTTGAGCCCTATGTTCCCTGTTGACATCATCCACTTCCATGAATTCCTTTGCTATTTTCATGAGTTCAGCCACTGTGCGCGGCTTGTTGCGGATGATTTCCTCCCGCATACTCCAATCTGTGGTTCCATCTGCCATGATGTTGCGGATGCTCACGATATCCGGGTTTTGCAATCGCACCAGAATATCGTTGAATGCGACAACAAATTCCCTTAGGGAATTATAGTTCCGCTGTTTGATCTCCTTCAGCTGCCTATCCGTCACATCCGCTGCTTTACAGCCCACAAATTTCGCACAGAAATCCCGACTATATTGATGCCAATTGTGAATAGATTCTGCGGGTAAAGATCGAAACCAATCAGATGCGGCTCCGCCCAAAGTTGTCGAGAATAACCTGCAAATGATGCTTTCACTCGCTCCTGCAACATCCATTAGTTCTCTGTAGTTCCTGACATGAGCCTCAGGATCAGAATTTGGATCCCCATAGTATTTAGGTATCCCGGGCGCTTTGATTCTGTGATCTGGAATGAATTCCCGCAACGAAGGGGCAAAAGGTGAATCACTCTGGACCTCTGCTCTCGGCCTAGGCGAGTACCCCATTCGCTCCATCATGCTTCGTAATTGATCTTCTAAGTCAACATCGGGTATTCGCCGGACTTCTTCCATCCGCTGCTGGTGAATTCTGGGTGGCATCCATCCGCCCATCGGTGTTGAGACGTGTGCCTGTTAGGGGACTAACCGCTGTCCCGTTATAGGATCAAAGTTCCAAGTATGCTCTCGCCCAGGAGTCATCAACTCCGAATGTCTGTGAGGAAAAGGTTTCGCTTGCTGTAGCGGAAGAGTGCCTTGCACTCCTGGCAACGGTTGGGATGGCTGCCAGGTCGGATGTATCATCGTAATGAGATCTGGGTGCGAGTAGTTGCTCGGGTGGCTGTGTGGGTTTGTGCGACTACTCTGGCCCACTTGATTTGGCGCCTGAGATGGCTGCGGGAGGGCCGATATGACAGGGATAGTCGGTGATTATGTTGAGATAACCACAGGTTCTTGAGGAGCAGCCGCCACGGCGGTATTGTGTTCGGCGAGGGCAGTTAGTAAATTAATCATTCGATCTCCAGCCGCCTGGCTCATGTTCGAAGCCAAGACTTGTCCTGCCATCTGCACGAAATCACTATTGGACATTTCCATTTCAGTTTGCACTTGGACTTCCAATAAGGGACTCAATTATCCCGAAGGACCCGATGAGCTAGGCACCACAGGCTGTGTACTTGCAGGTTGCGAATTTGCAATCCGTGAACCTCGTGAGTTCATGCTAGTGGATCTGGTCGTAACACCGGTCGTTCGTGATGGTTCTGACATGTTCTTCGTGTACCTTTAACCAAGTGTTGGTAAAAAAGGTCCACGCTCACCGCACCAATGATAACTTGCTGGATCCGCTTTGATATTCTTTGCCGGAGTTACCTGCAAAACAAAACCGGAGACAGGATCTCCGGGAAAACTCTCCGACGATCAAGTCAGTTTTTGTAAGAATGAGTCTATAATTTAGCAATAGCTTTGTGGGAAAAATGTGAACGTACCTCCCCCCTTATTCTTAAGGCCTTTTATAGGTGTTTTTTGGGTAACCGCCGAGGGCGGTTACTCCTTAGTGGGCCACGTTCTGAGGGCGGTTACCCCTTTTTAGGCCATGTCCCTTTCGTGGCTTTCATGGCAACGAACGTGGTTCTGAGTGGGAGTCTTGACGCTCCGTTTAGGAATTCGGGGCGGTTTACTCGCTGTGCCCGCTTCCTTCATTCGGGTCCCGTCCAATCTTAGCCCATGGAGCTTTAATATGGGCTGGGCTTGCGAAATGAATATAACCCGTTTTGGGCTTCGCGGGTTATCAAATAAATATCAACAAAGAATGAAACCTCCTCTTTCCTTACCCTTTCCTGAAACATCCAAAACAAACGGCTCCTAAGTATTGATTAATATTAATAGGGATAATGTACCAAAATAGGCCTATAGTTTTTGGAGAATTATCAATTTAGGCTCCACGTACAAAATAGCATCAATATAGGCTTAGGTGCCGTTTGGTATGTTGTAATGGGCGTCGTAATGGAATGATCATTACGATGGAGGCCCATTACCATGTTTGGTTAGTAATATCATTTTTATTGTAATGGAATCATCATTACGTCTTTCACTTTTTCTTCACTAATTGATGTAATGGGCATTACAAACAAAATAGATATGAATCCCCATTACGATTAGACCTTGTATTTTTATTACTAATTGCAAAGTACGAAAAAAACATGAAAACATAAAAACTAAAAAAAATGCGAAAAAGTGAAAACCAAAAACGAGAAAAAATGCAAAAAATGAAAAAACATAAAAATGAGAAAAAATATGAAAAATACGGAAACAGTAAAACAAGAAAAAATACGAAAAAATGCGAAAAAGTAAAAAAACCGAAAACGAGAAAAAAATGCAAAAAAGCGAAAAAAACATAAAAACGAAAAAATATGAAAAATACGAAAACGGTAAAACGATAAAAAATGCAAAAAACGGGAAAAGGCAAAAAAACATAAAAACGAGAAAAATATGAAAAACACGAAAACGGTAAAATAGCAAAACGAGAAAAAATGCGAAAAAGTAAAAAAAAAAACCAAAAATGAGAACAAAATGCAAAAAAGGGTAAAAGCGAAAAAAAACATAAAAACGAAAAAAAATATGAAAAACACGAAAATGGTAAAACGAAAAAAAATACAAAAAACATAAAAACAAAAAAACATGGAAAAAACGGAAAAAACAAAAATGAGAAAAACAACGAAAAATGGAAAAGAAATTGAAAAAAACATAAAAACGAAAAATGTAAAAAAACATGAAAATTGTATTTAACTAATATAAACATATGTTATGATAATTGCATTTCATCAATTTTATTAAAATTTGTCAATCAAACATGGTAATGTAATCATGATTCCATTCCATTACATTACACATTTGATTACATTACAACATTGATTACATTACATTGCATTACAACGTACCAAACAGACCCTTAATGTTTAAAAAAGAGTATCAATTTAGGCCTTGATAACGGAATGAGACACGTCATTGATATTACTCTGTTAAGTTCTGTCAATTGTACGTGGAGAGAGAAATTAGAACTTAACGGAGTAATAGGAATGACGTGTCCAATCCGTTATCGAGGCCTAAATTGATACTTTTTTAAACGTTAAGTCTATATTGATATTATTTTGTACGTGGAGTCTAAATTGATACTTCCCCAAAAACCATGGATCTATTTTGATACCTTATCCCATATTAATATTAACCTCATTAAAATTAGTAAAAGTATTAATCAACATTAATGTATCCAACAAAATAAATAATGATTTTTTTTATGAATCTAATTCATCAATTCGAAGTGAAGGAGAAATTGATGAACATCTTATTTTAAAAAGTAAGTATTTAAGTTTATGTCAAAAACAAATATTTGGAGTTAAGTTAGTAATTTAGGCTAAAAGTAAACAATGATTGGCCTTTCATTAATGACTAATTCATTAATGGGCAAATTATAAATCTAACTCAATTAAAGGGGTTCATTTACATATCTAATCCACTTTGCTCTCATTTACCAAATCAGACACTTTCATTCATTTTTGGACAAAATTACCTTAGTTCTATTCGATCGATCCATCTGCTCCTGCTCCCGCTTCTTCTTCTTCTTCCACTTCGTCAGCTTCTTCTTCTTCTTCTTCTTCTTCTTCTTGTTGTTGTTGTTCTTCTTCGTTTCAACTTCTGTTTGGTTCATCTTCTTCAGTTTCGGTTCGTTTCAACTTCATTATACGTTTCATTTTCGTCCCTTTATATATATTCATCTCTTCTGTTCTTCATCCTGTGCATTTTCATCTCGTTCTTCGCAACGTAACATCTCTACGGTTTCATTCGTTCGATATGGCCAGAAAAAGGAAGGCAGCCGGAAATGAGGAGGAAGTACAAACTAAACATAAGATAAGTGGTCTGGCCTTCATCTTCTTCGTTAAATTTTGCCATAGGAAGCTGGAATGCGCTCGAATGCGACGTTAATGGATATTGTGAAATTCACAGTTATTGTCGCATTTTCGTATATGTAATCCTTGTCGCATTCTGCTGTAAATGCGTTTGAATGCGACAAGGTTTTTGTACAAACCTTGTCGCATTTATGTATGAATGCGCTTGCATGTGATAATGTTTATGTACAAACCTTGTCGCATTCTTTTATGAATGCGCTCGGATGCGATAAGGTTTTATATATAAACCATGTCGTATTTGGATTGAATGTGCTCAACTGCGACATCGATTATACATATAATTTGTCGCATTTTTGTTGTATGCACTCAACTGCGACAAGTTTTATTAGTGAAATTTAATATTTGTGTATATGTGTTGATTGTGTTATATATCTTGCAGAATAATGGGAGGGAAGCAAAAAAGAGCAAAAAGAGTTCCAATTACAAATATCCTGAAACGATTAATTCGAACGCTCAAATAACTGTGAGATTTAATTTGGATTATGGAAAGGTTATCATCATTATCGTAACAATAATCATTATCATTATCATTATGATGACCATGATTATCATAATTCAGATAATCCTCATTATTGTAATTCTGATAATCATGATCATTATGATGAGCATTATGATAATGATTATTGTTACGATAATGGTGATAACCTTTCCATAATCCAAATTAAATCTCACAATTAAGACCTTAATAACAAGTTTGATTAATTAATTACGTATATAATTATTGTTGGAGACTTTAGATAAAATGGCTCTTTAGCCCTTGCTTTTGCTTTGTAACTTTATGTATCCCACATGGGAAACTTATGAGTCGGTTGAAACGTTTATATTGGGTTGGGCCTAATGAGATATTAAATTGTGTTTAGTGGGTTTTACAAAATATACCACATGAGCGCGCTCGCTTGTTCACACGACGCCCGTCCGACTGGAGTGGGCCCGATTTTTTTTTTGCCATTAAATATTTTAAACCTTTTGACTAATTCTTAAGCAGTTGAATTCTTATCTCCACTATCCCTAATTTTATTCAACAATTACGTTTTTCTCTGCACAAACGTTGTCCACTACAACGTTCGGTTTTCAAATTAAAATAAAAGGGAATCCTTAGCAGTTCTGAAAATATATGATTTTCGATTCCCTGATTTTTTATCTCAAATATTATTTCTTCTCTAGGCATTAAATTCTTGTTGTTCCAAAGCTTCGCCCTAGAGTGAACTAGGTCGGTGCTTGCTGTGTAAACCTTGGTTGATGATCGGACTTCTAGATTGCACCAGAGTCTGCCGCAATCGTTTCCAACTCAGTGGTTTTATCCACGACACATCGTTTACATTCCAATAAGTTGTTATGTTTCCTTTTTTGTTTCTACAATTTGAAAACGATTATTTCTATCGGTCATCATGTCTGCTCTAATTTCAAAGAACATTCCCGATCTCTCTAAATTAGAGCCCTTAGACGGTCTCAACTACAAAAGATGGTCTCAAAAAATGAATATATTTTTTGAACAACTAGACCTTGATTATGTTGTTCTTTCTGATCCCTCTGTCGACCCAAACGGTCTTGCTATGTCGCTTATTGTTCAACAATACGATAACCAGTCTGCTAAGTATGAAAAAGATAACAAAATAGTTAGAGGACATCTCCTTAATCATATGTCGAACCCTCTGTTTGATATATTTGTGAACAAAAAGTCTGCGAAAGAAATTTGGGTTTCATTAAAAGATAAGTATGGATCTGATGATGCTGGAAAAAGAAAGTATATTGTTGGCAGGTGGCTACATTATCAGATGGTTGATCAAAAACCGATCATTGATCAGATTCACGAATATGAAAACCTTGTTGCTGAAGTTCTCAGTGAGGGGATGAATATGTGCGATATGCTTCAAGCCAACGTTCTACTAGAGAAGTTCCTTCCTTCCTGGAGTGACTTCAGAAACCACCTGAAGCACAAAAAGAAAGACTTCAGTCTCCAGGAGCTTGTTAGTCATATGTGAACTGAAGAAGCAAACAGAATGAAAGATAAACAACTTTCCTTTATTTCAGTTTCTATTAATGCTAATGTTGTTGAATATGCTGTGATTCCAAAAGACTGATCAAAAGGACATGCAAATAGAACTTCCAGATTGCACCAGATCTTCCGTAATTGTTTTCAACTCAGTGGTTTTGTCCACGACACAACGTATAAAGTTGTTCTGTTTCCTCTTTTGTTTCTACAATTATTTTCAATTATTGTTACGAATATGTTATTTCAATTTTACAACTTATATTTCGTGCGATCAATTTGCTCATTTCAAATTATGCATTTTAGTTGTAATTTTCTGTTTATTTCTCACATGCGTAATCAAAACAAAAACAGAAAAGTATAAAATCAATGTGTGAACTGAAAATAAAAAAATGGATGACTACAAGTCGGAAACATTAAAATTTATGTTTCCTATCAAAGAACTCATGAAAATAATATATATTTTTTATGACGATTTTTCATTTTTCGTCACTAAAAATTTTACGATTTTGCACCGGCCAAAATTTGGCCTAAACAGATACCGCATCCGTTCGGCCGATGGCGGGAATGGATGTCGCATCCGTTCCCGCCATAACCCGAATAGATGCGGCATCCGTTTAGGCCAAATTTTGGCCCATTCTCTCAAAATAAAATTGTTTATATAGGTGCGGTGATAGGCAATATAGGAGCGGTAAATAGCAAACTTCTTCATTAATTTCTAAATGAATCTTATTAAAAGTTGTCCTTATCATAAATAAATACTCATGTTTAGTAGTATAAAAGCAGACATAACCATTTTAAACAAAATCAAAAGTTAAAACTCATATTTTCTCTTCAGAAAAATATGGAAGTATGGTTCCTCATCGTTGTCACCATCTCGATTTCTGCCTTGCTCAGAGCTTTTCTAAACCTTTTGTCTTCTTCCAAGATTCCAGCTAACAAGCTCCCGCCGGGGCCCCGTATCATACCTGTCATCGGACACTTAAGATGGTCGAGAAAATCTTTTTCGGAGATTGAATTGATCTTCCGTTCCCTTCACTCGAAGCTCAGCCCTATAATCACTCTCCGCATCGGATCTCAGCCATCCATCTTTGTCGTCGATCATTCCCTTGCTCACCAAGCCTTAGTCGAGAACGGGACTGTTTTCTCTAACCGCCCGGCACCTACTGCTACAAATTTAATTGTTAGTAGCAATCAGCGTACTATCAGCTCATCCTTTTACGGTCCTACTTGGCGCCTCGTCCGCCGGAATATCACATCGGAAATACTCCATCCTTCACGGGTGAAGTCTTATTCTCATGCTCGCAAATGGACTCTGCAAATTCTCCTCCAGCGCTTCCGATCTCAGTCGAATTCCGACGGTCCTGTTAGCGTTTTGGATAATTTTCGATACGCTATGTATTGCTTATTAGGTGTTATGTGTTTGGGAGAGAAACTTGATGAGGAACAAATGAAGGAAATTAAGAGGGTAGAGCATTGTGCTGTTAGCAATGAACTGAAATTCGAAACACTTAATTACTGGCCGGCGTTGACTAAGATTCTGTTAAAGAAACGTTGGTAATGGTTCCATGATCAAGATTTGATCTCTAACATGATCAAACTCAGCATTTAATCCAGACAAAAATTGCATCAATTGTTCATCCTCAATCTGTGTTTGAGCAAGCTTCCTTGACTCTCCACAAGTGCAATTTTCAATAGGCTTCAATATTGCATATTCATCCCACATCATTTTCATCTTATTAAAAAAATCTACTAAAGACATACCTCCTTGAGTCGAACTGCAAATTTCCTTGCGAAGTTGAAAGATAAGAGGACCATTACTTTCTCCATACCTTTGCTCTATCTCCTTCCACAATCCTTGAGCAGATTTTGCATGAATGAAGACTGCAGCCAATTCTTTGGTGAGAGAATTCAAGATCCAGGAGAATACCAGATCATCTGTTTCTTTCCACTTCAAATGTGCATCTGAGGTTCGATCTGCTGGTTCATCGTTCTTCATGGTGAAATTTGTCTTGCGTTTTGCACTAATGGCAAGCAACAATGCTCTCTTCCACAGATTATAATTCTTTCCATCAAGAATTATATTAACGATCATCAAACCAGGATTGTCACTGCTCTGGTTGTTTGATGAATTACCAGATGTATTCATCGTTGATTCTGAATTAGGTATATTACGATTTGAATCGTGATTGAAAACTTGATCTGAGTTCCGATCGGGATTGCTCGATTCAGAATCACGATCAGAATTTCTTGATTCAGAATCGTTTGATTCTGATTCAACCTCTTCAAAACTTGAATTCACGATATCAGCGTACGATCTGTACTGTTGTTTCTTTCTTCTCATTCTCCGATCATCTCAATTTCCAGTCGCCGGAATTTGGAATCCACCACCCCAGCTCTGATACCATATTAACCTAACTGAAATTGAAAAGAGATGAAGAGAAAGATATTTTTGTATATATGAATCAGAGAGGATTACAGTATTTATATACAAACAATTACAATTAATACGGAATAAGGAAATTTACTTTCTATGTCTAAAGACTCTAATACCCTCTGTCTATATAACACCAATATAGACAACCTCTGTCTATATAACACCAATATAGACAATGATAGATGTATATATTCTAACAAACTTGATGAGAAACAAATCAAGGAAATCAAGAGGGTAGAGCATTGTGCTGTTAGCAATGAACTGAAATTCAAGACACTTAATTACTGGCCGGCGTTGACTAAGATTCTGTTAAAGAAACGTTGGTCGGAGTTCATAAAGATTCAGAAGGAAACACATGAAGTGATGCTTCCATTGATAAGAGCAAGAAAGAAAGTGAGTGAACAAAATCAGGAAAGTGAAGAGTTTATGTTATCATATGTTGATACTTTGTTTAGTCTGCAACTTCCAGACCAGAAAAGAAAGCTTACAGAGACAGAAATTGTGAGTTTGTGCAATGAATTGGCTCTGATACTAGTTCCACAGGATTGGAATGGATCATGGCGAATTTAGTGAAGTTGCCCCAAATTCAAGAGAAGCTATTTATGGAAATCAAAAGTGTTGTTGAAGAAGGAGAAGAAGAGGTTAAAGCAGACGAACTTCATAAGAAGGGCTAAGGCGACACCCGCCCGTCGCATTTTGTATTGCCACATTCAGTGTCAGAAGATGTTGTTTTGGGGAAATATTTAATACCCAAAAATTCAAATATAAACTTTATGATAGCAGAAATGGGATGGGATTCAAAAGTATGGGAAGATCCAAAGAGTTTCAAGCCAGAAAGATTTATGGGAAAAGATTTTGATATAACAGGAAGTAGAGAGATTAAAATTATGCCTTTTGGTTTTGGAAGGAGAATGTGTCCAGCATATGGTTTTGCAATGTTTCATCTGCAGTATTTTGTGGCCAATTTGATATGGAAATATGAGTGGAAAGCTGTTGATGATGATGAAGTTGATCTCTCTGAAAAACAAGAATTTACCGTCGTCATGAAGAATCCATTGAAGGCACACATTTCTCCCAGGCTAAAATAAAAATTACTATGATTATTCTATTCCATTTAATTTGCAATTTTAATCTTGTCTTTCAATTATATCACTCACAAAACACACATCTATACATGTGTAATAATATGCTTCACTTTTTACCATTTTCATCTCAATTATATCAGACTTTTTTTTTTTTAATACATGAGGCTCTTCCTCAACTTGTTTAAAAAAATATGAGGATATACTATATAAGCATATATGCTAAAACGGAAAAATACAATAGAAATATATATTAACCCATAAATATATACTACAAAAAATAATAGGAGTTTCAAGTACAAATAGTTAGGGAAAATTAGTTATGTGTGCCTAAATAATATTATCAAATTCATATTAGAAACAAACCTTTATATTATTTCTAATGCTCTCTATAATACAATAATGGACGATTGTATATTGATATGTATTTACATGATATAGAATTAATTTCAACTAATAATTCAGAGATGAATATGGCTTTTTTCTTCCGCTCAGCCTCCCTTCGCATATATGTTGTAATAATTTGGTCCAATACTATATAGCTATTGTCTATTTTGGTCCATATCCAACACATTGGGCCTCACGGCTTTAAAACATATTTGCATGTATTGGATTCTCATCTTACTAATAAGCTACAGTCACACACTCTCTCCATTTTCGATATGGGATTTAGTTCATTCATACCCTCATCACCATTCCTTAGGACCGCTCCTTGCTCAGACCTTCTATCTCAGTGCCATCCACTTACAGGCCCACCAGCTTCCTCTTGGTTCGTCCCCGATCACACATCATACGTGGAGAGTCGGCTTTGATACCAATTGTAACATCCTGTTGAGAATTTTCACCTACAACAGCTTGGTTGCTATGAGAATCGATATCAAACTAAAAGGGTGTTGTTAAACCTAGTCCCAAATTCCCACCCCTAGTCCCGTGAAAGGACGAAAATGCCCTTTCATGGGTTTTGGGGAGGGAAATTTCTATTTTTTTTGCCAATCCGACACGCGGGCGTGTGGCCATCACGCCTCACTGCGTGGTCGGGCGTATAGATATCACGCCTACCCGTGTGGTCGGGCGTGATAGCCCCACGCCTCACCGCAAGGTCGGACAGTTGGCTATCACGTCCGACCACGCGGTGAGGCGTGTGTCTATCACGTCCGACCACGCGGTGAGGCGTGATCGCCACACGTCCGCGTGTCGGATTGGCAAAAAAAATAGTCTTTTAACCCCGTAAATAGGCCGTTAAACCCGTAAATAGGCCGTTAATCCCGTAACTACAGAATTGTACTTAAAACCTAAAAATACCATACAATTTAGTCCTAAAATCAGTAAAAATAATATAAGTTAATTAATAAATATTATAAATCACAACATATAAAACTAATATAATCTAGTCCAAGCCTCTCTCCTTTCAGCGTATAGATTCTCCAAGTGACGAACACTCAGATGACAAAATAAACGCCATTGGGTGGCAATGGGAGGAACTGGAAACGTAAGATGTAAATAAAGACGTATGTAGTGATGATAACTCCCCAAATGACAAATCACAATCTCCCGCTCTGGTGGTCTTCCATCGTCCGAACGCATCGGCAGTATAGTGCAACATCCTAACTGTTGTGTAGTAAAGAGGAATATTACTGCGTTCAATACAGATGCAGCAGCATATAAGTCATCCGGACTCACCATCCAGTGGGACTCACCACAACCCGCTCCTGCCCATTTAATACGTGTGAGGGCAGCATCAAATCTTTTCCCGTACACTGGCGCATACAGATCACAGTTTGCCCGCATCTCAATCTCTATGAGCACTCTCATCAGCTTCCACTCCTCTTGGTTATAGGTGATGGCATCGGCTAAAACACGAAATCCACAGTTACCATCTGCTACAACATCGTGGAATCCAGTAATAAATGGTACGATGAGACCTTGAACCCGATGTAAATTGTGGTAACCGGCGATATCCGCATCAAATCCGACTGAAAATATTAATATATGAAATTCATCAATAAAAATATATTTACTTTAAATTCAACATATATATTAATGAAATAAAATATACCCGGCGATGAGGAACGGCCTCGACTATGACTACTCCTCGAACCTGATGACCGTGCTCGACCTCGTTGACTGTACTCCCATGCACTCGGATTTCGTTTCGTCGATGAATTTCCCTTTGGTCTACCCCTAACAGTGTCTTTGACCTCAGGTTCTTTGAAGCCACTCTGTTCCGGGTCTATCTGATCATGAATGTACATCGATATGCTACGCACCATTGAAGGATCTAATTTTTCAACCTTTTCCACAAGAGATTGAAAAAATCGGTGATCCTCAGACCCGTCAGCATATACTGGAGCAGTAACTGGTATGTCACTCAACCCTTCAAACGCAAGAGATCTCCAAAAAGGATGGATGCGGTCAACACGGACCGATACATCTGTGTCAATATATGTTTTAAGCTCACATGCACACGGAATGCTATGAGTCATGGGCAACACGCATCCGCATTCACTTACCACATCCATACTCAATCCGTGCATACGCTTGAGCTCAGCATTTAGTACAGCCAAGCAGTAATGTGAAACGTGTAAGTCGAGATACATGAAAGGTGCTCCACAGTGATTCACCGCAGATCTTCTTCTCGAGTCCTCGAGTGAGTATCTGATTATATACAGTGAAGGATTACAAAACTAATGTATTAAATTTTAAAAGATTAAAGCAAATAACAGAATAAATGTCTTACTTGATCGCCTCGATCTGAGCCTCAATGTCCTTGTGCACCTTCGCCCACACTGTATCGAGTGCACCAGTAGATGAATTCAACCACTGTTTCAACTGTGCATGTGAACTCTCTGTTGGTCCCTTATTTAGTTGCAAGTATAGTTCCAAGGGGGGGGTTAGGAACTATTCAAACTTTTTTCGCAATTTAGGCAGACTTCTTTTACTAAAGAAAAGGTTTGAACAACGGCGCTGAGTAAACAGCAAGATACTTGCTTAGTCAACAGGTGACTAGGTCAGTTTCTTAGCTTGAGTCAGGAGATAGCACTTAGAGTCTATTCCTGAGCTCTTACGTTTTAATGCGCACAACTCAACTTGACCTCTTGACTTGGTCAGTTTTGATTGTTTAAGCAAGCAATATAAATAAGGAGTCAAAGGTTTAGAAATACTTCTCTCAGCAGATTTATCCAGGTTCGGCTTCTTCTAAGCCTACATCCTGTCCCCGGAACACGTCCGAGATTTCGAATCCTCTACTGAGCTCTTTAAAGGTAGAGCCTCAAACCTTTTACAATATCAGCAATTGAGTATGACAAGAGTACCTTCCTCTATACTTCTACTCAATCCTAATCTCTCCGCTGAGTACTTAAAACCGAGTACTCAGCCTCTCCTTTCTATCTCTAGAAATGATAAGTGTTTTTGTCCTAATACAAAGATGTGCTAAGACACTTTAGACGATTTACAATCACTCTAGACTTTTACACAGATATGAAAATGTAGTGTAAGAATTTTGCTTTGCTTCTTGCTTGCAGAACTTGTAGAGATTTGGACAGCGTAATGGCTTGATCAAGTTCTGTGTTTGGTGAAGCTTGTGATGGCACTATTTATAGATACGTCTGGTCATTCGGTCATTTCGAATTTCGAAATAACCGTTGGAGGGAAACGGCTATGTGTCGTTGTCATCCTAACTTGCACAGAGCTCTCGGCCAATCACAATCGTGTATCTTCTGTCCTCGATCAGCACAGCAGATGGTCTCTCCTTTTATGGTAAAGTCAACTGGACAGCATACTGTGTCGTCTGAACTTTGCCAAAAGAGGAAAAACTTTGTCTGGAAGTTTTCCTTTGCCAGCTGCTGTCTTGTACGCTTTGTCGAGACTACTCAGCAGCTTTATCTTGAAGTTGTTCCCGAAGGTCTTCTAGATCCTTCCGATTGCTGAGTTGCGTTTTGAACAAAAACGGCAACGTCTTGACATACGCGGGCCGAGTGTACTGAGTTGTTTGACTTGGGCCTTGGCTTCCACAATGGGCTTGGGCCTTTCGATTCTTATGTCTTATAATATGTTAACTCAACATTGAACAAACACATTAGTAGAATTAAATCAAAGCATTTAAACTTTAGTGTGTTTAGAATATGTATATATATTATACTTAAACAATTTTGTCAAATCAAAATTATGTGGAAAGGTGTTTCAACAAACTCCCCCATTTTGATGTTGGCAAAACTATTCAGCAAGGAACTCAGTATGAGCTCCCCCATGACAGTTGACCTAATATACTTTAGCAAACTCCCCCGTAAGGGTTGAGCTACTGACTTAGTTTTACTTAAAAAAATTTAAGGATTTAAATAAGTAAGTCTAAGGTCAGTTTTTAGGTATAGGTCAGCTATATCACATATTCTATTTACTCAGTGGTAAGCGGAAGGTTTAAACATATAGAGCGCGTGCTGAGTAATTTGTTCAATGAGTTTTTATCAGAATATTTCATAAGTATATGGGTTCATGTCAAACATGTTATCAGCATATAATTTAGTTAATATTACAAGTTTTAAACATAGCTGATTTAATTGAAGATACATAAGGACTCAGTACATAAAAGCATATATCATAACTCAAGATTTGAATAAGAGAAGTAAGTATGATATATTGATAGAAGTCAGCAGTTACGCAGCAAAAGAAATAAACATAGCACATATTACAAAAGTTAAGACCTAGCCTATCTATTTCTTTTTCTTGCCCTGTGACTGGCTTCTCTCGTACTGACGTTGCTCATGCTGAGCTCTAGCAGCTTGCGCTTTCTCCCCCGTTTTGTCAACTTCAGGGAGCTTAAACGCATCGGTAAAGACAGCTCGAGTCAGTTCTTGTGAAAGCTCTTTTAGTTTGTCAGCACTTTCATTGACCCCATCAAAAATGGCAACTCCATCAGCTGATACTTCGACTGGTATATGAAGATCAGCAGCACTGAGCATGTTTACACTGAAAGCTTTTGCTTTGGCTTGCCAAATGAGAGCTTCAGTGAGGCCAGTAAAGACTTGGTGGAAGGTTTTCAAGAGTGCTGAGTCATAATGATGACGCTGGATATTGTTATGACGGATGTGATTGAAGGATTGCTGTGCAAGAGATAGCAACTCGCTTTGCTTCATCGCGTCAGTATCCATCTCTTGCTTGTTGAGGTTAAGTAGCCGTATGGCCTCACCAATTTGCTCGACTGAGCACTGACTATAGGATACCATTTTCTCATTTGTCTTAAATTGCTCGGTATGAAGATGAGCAAAGAGCATCTTGAGTTCTGAGGAAGTAGCGTAGTCAGTGTTCACAGCAGACAACTTCTGAACTTGCTGATGGAGTGAGTTCAGATGTTGAATTGTTGACAGCTGTATCTCTGCCAACTTGGCAATTGAATCCTGCTTAGCTTACTGGGCTTGTAATGACAGGACGAACTTCAGCAGATCCTTGAGTCCCTTGACTTCATTGAGAAGTAGAATGACTTGGGAGAGCTGAGTTGCGTCAGGAATTGAAGATCCAGCAGCAGGCGAAGCGGAATGTTGAAGATCGTGGATGAGTGCTTGCACTGAGTCAATGAGCTTTTTGCCGGACTCAGTGGCATCCCGATGTACATCAGTATGACCAGAAGAAAGTGGAGTGAAAGGAGTACCCTGGTCAGTGACTGGATGACTTGGCTCAATCTGCACTTGAGTTGGAGGTAAGGTTGATTGATCAGCAGAGAGGTTGGTGATGGAAGTCATAACCCGAACACTGTCTGTGCTGACGGCAGAAGGATGAGGAGTCAGCACCATGCTTGAGGAAACAGCATGGACAGTGCTTGGTTCAACCTGACTTGTTGAAGTGGTGGAAGTGGTATGCTCGGTATGTTCCTGTTGAGAAGAAACAGAGGCTTGTTTTTCCAACGGCGTTGTAGTAGAGGAAGTTGAGGGCCGTTTGAAAAATTTTAATTTGACGGTAGAAGGATCCTTTGTTGTCTTGGAGAGGACAAGTTCAGGAATAGTCGGTGATTGCTCATGAGGTTCACTGACCGACACCTCACTGGCCTTAACTAGCTTCCTCTTTCTACGTGGTGGAGTGGAAGTAGGAGCAGCTTCTTCTGAGTGAGTGGAAGTAGTTTCCTTTTCCTCAGTATTGGTCTGGTCAGCTTGATCAACTTGCTCAACTTGCTCAACTCCAGCAGCTAACTCGGTGTCAGTTTGCACAACTCCACACTCTAACCCAGTGTTAGCATTTTCAACCTCGATTTCGCTGTCATACTCTTCAGACTCCTCAGCGTCATCCTGACCACTGGCTTCAGCTTCTTCTTCAGCAGTGCTGTCTCCATCAAGTTCTTCCTCAACTTGGGAGATGAAGTGGTCATCTAACTGGACCTCGGTTTCCTCAGCATCAGTACCCTGGCATTGAGTGAAATGAGAATCACTCGGTACAATAAAGTCGGTTGGTATAACGTCCAGAGGTGTCAGTGTTGAAGTCTTTTGCTTCTTCTGAGGTAGCTCAGCAGCTTTCTTAGTTACAGGCTCATCTTGTCTGTGTCTCTTTTCAGCTGACTTTCCAGCTGACTTCTGCTTCTTTGCAGGAGACTCAACATTCGATGAAGGAGTCTCAGCAGACTTTCTCTTGCGAGAAGCTGGGGCCTTAGTTCTTCGTCCTTTCTTAGGCTCAGCAACAGTTTCCTTGGTTTGGCCAGCTTGGCCAGCAGCAGCAGCAGCTTTTCCTTTCTTCAAGGGCTGCCCATATTTCAGTGCCCTCAGCGAGGCAGCTGTGATTTCGGTTCCTCGGAAAGATTCCTCACCTTCGAGGTCAATCTTGTGGTCGATGAGGATCCTGGTGATGATTGATCCCAACCTCAGTGTACCCGTGCTGCGTAGGAACCCAACAACTAGGAAGACCGGCATGTTGATGGCGGTGTACGTCAGCATGTGCCATATGAAGCACTGTTCAAAGTTGGTTGCTGATGTAGTGCAGTTGATCTTTGGGTAAATGAAATAGCTCAGCAGGTAGTGATCCATCTTCTGGTGCTGTCCCATTGAAGATGCTGAGATCTCGCCTGAGTGACCCTCAGGTTTGCAGAAGGTATGGACGTAGTTGGTTTTGTCCTGATCTCCTGACTTCCCCAGCCTTACTCCCTCAGTTTTGAGCTGGAGGAGATTTCCTATGTACAGAGGGTTGATGAAGATGGTTTTCCCTTTTACTTCAGTGCTTAGGTAGTCGGCGGAGTCACTGGCAACCTTGAGGTTGTGGTAAAATTCTCTTACTAGGTCAGGATAGGTCTCATCCCTGACCGAGAACAGCCCAGTCCATTCGTTCTTTGCTATCCATTCGGCAAATGGCTGTTCGTTCTGTACAAAGTGCTCCGAAACCCATCTGGAGGGTTCTACCTTCCATTCAGATATATTGTCGAAGACATTGGAGTAGGTCCTGATCTTAACAGCTTTCTCTTTGCCAGAAGTTTGGCCAGTTTTACCCTTGCTCGGTGTAGAAGGGTTTTGTGAAGGTTCATCGGAGCTGGACTTTTGGTGGCCGGCACCGGAGACTTTGAAAGATAACTTAGTCATTCTTCGAAGATGGAGGAATTAGAGGAATTTGAGAGAAAAGAAGTTCTAAGTGATTTCTTTGCCTTAAGAATTGATTAAGCGTAAAGAGTAAAAGATGGGGAAATACCCATAATTTATAGACGAATTGAACGGTGTGGATCTTAATCGAATCCATGTGTCAGTTTTGCCTTGGGATCATGTACCGACAACGATCCTGGCATTTATGACACATTACGGCGAATACGTCATCCTAGGCTATACGCGTGCTTTGCATTTATGCTAACGGATTAATCACTCAGTATTTAGAATGTCAAGCGTTTGATATTCTGAGTGGTCAGTGCAGTATTTAAGGATGATTTTAAGTTCAAGTTCTAAACTAATTTACTCAGTATGCAAGTTTTACTCAGTTATTGTATATTCAGAAAGTTCCGATGAGTAACTCAGCAAACAATAAATCATTCAGTATGTAATTCACTGAGCATTCATATTCATTTAGCACAGGAATTCACTGAAGAGGATTAAACATACCAATTGCTTCTCTCAGTATGCTGAACTGCTCACGAGCCAGTGGCTTCGTGAAGATATCCGCAAGCTGTTCGTCCGTTGGGACAAAGGTCAGCTTGATCTCACCCTTGAGTACATGGTCTCTAATGAAGTGATGTCTGATGCTGACATGCTTCATTCTGCTGTGTTGAATTGGGTTCATGGACAGATCAATTGCACTTTTGTTGTCACATTTGACCTCAATTGTCTTCGTTTGAACACATAATCTTCAAGTTGTTGCTTGATCCATAGGACTTGAGCAACACAATGACCAGCAGCAATGTACTCAGCTTCAGTGCTGGACAAGGCTACTGACGCCTGCTTTTTGTTGAACCAGGATACAAGATAGCTTCCTAAGAAGTGGCATCCTCCAGAGGTGCTTTTACGTTCCAGCTTATCTCGTCCATAGTCAGCGTCAGTGTATCCGATAAGTGTAAAATCATGAGTATTTGGATACCACAAACCTGCGTTCACTGAGCTTTGCAAATATCTAAGGATTCTTTTTACGGCAATGTAATGAGATTCCTTAGGGTTAGATTGATATCTAGCACAGTAGCATACTGAAAACTGAATGCCCGGTCTACTGGTTGTTAAGTAAAGTAGAGAGCCTATCATACCTCGATATAACTTGCTGTCTACTGACTTACCATTCTCATCAGCGCAGAGGACAGTGTCAGTGCCCATAGGAGTGGATATTGGCTTGCAATTTTCCAAGTCATATTTCTTTAAGATCTCCTTGGCATATTTGGCTTGACTGATGAAGATGCCATTCTTTCCTTGTTTAATTTGAAGACCGAGGAAGAAGTTGAGTTCTCCCATCATAGACATTTCAAACTCAGTCTGCATTTGTTTGCTAAACTCCTTGCACATTGATTCGTTAGTTGCACCAAATATTATATCATCAACATAAATTTGGGCCAGCAGGGTATCTTTACCCTTTTTCTTAATGAATAAGGTTGTATCAGCTTTGCCCCTGACGTAATTTCTAGTCAGCAGGAAACTGGTCAGCCTCTCGTACCAAGCACGCGGTGCTTGCTTGAGGCCGTACAGAGCCTTTTTGAGTTTGTAAACATGGTTTGGGAACTTAGGGTCCTCAAAACCTGGAGGTTGATTTACATAAACCTCCTCGTTTATAACTCCATTAAGAAATGCACTTTTGATATCCATTTGGAATAATTTAAAATTCATGTAAGATGCATATGCACATAATATTCTAATTGCCTCTAGCCTTACCACTGGGGCAAAGGTCTCACCGTAGTCTATACCTTCTTGCTGACTGTAGCCCTGAGCTACAAGCCTTGCTTTGTTCCTGACTATGTTTCCTTGTTCGTCCATCTTGTTCCTGAAGACCCATCTTGTTCTGATGGTCTTTTGACTCTTTGGATGAGGCACTAACTCCCATACATCATTTCTTCGAAATTGATCGAGCTCCTCTTGCATTGCGTTCATCCAGAATTCATCGTACTCAGCTTCAGCGAAATTCTTCGGTTCTTGTACTGAGACGAAAGCAACATTGCTGAGGTACTTCCTGAGTTGATTCCTCGTCATCAGGGTATTCCCAGCAGAATCAAGGATTACACTTTCGGAGTGCCCTCTTGGAATCCTTATTTCTTTGGGTAGATTCATGTCTTGTGCTGTTCCTGTTTCAACAATCTCTGCAGAAGTAGATGGGTCAGTAAAAGTAATCTTAGGTTCACTCTTACTCTTGGTCAGCCTTTTCGTGAATGACTCAGTAGCTGGTTCTGAGTCAGCGATGGTTACTGAGTTTGGATCATCTTCGGTCAGCGGCTGGTATCTACCTGCAGGGTCAGTTTCATCGAACTCTACATGTATTGACTCTTCTAAAACTTGAGTTTGCTTATCAAAAACTCTGTATGCTTTGTTGTTTGTTGAGTAGCCCAGAAAGATAGCTTCATCAGCTTTTGAATCAAACTTTGCTAAGCTATCTTTGGTATTTAAAATAAAACATCTACAGCCAAAGGCACGAAAGTATCCAATATTGGGCTTTCGTCCTTTCCAAAGTTCATAGGGGGTTTTCTTGAGTATAGGTCTAACTAGAGCCCTATTAAGAATGTAGCATGCTGTGTTAACAGCCTCTCCCCAAAAATACTTTGGAAGCCTATGCTCATCCAGCATTGTCCTGGCTATTTCAACCAGAGTTCTGTTCTTCCTTTCTACAACCCCATTTTGCTGAGGTGTTCTAGGAGCAGAAAAATTGTGGTCAATGCCGCTGGCTTCACAGAATTCAACAAACTTTTGGTTTTTGAATTCTCCACCGTTATCACTACGGATATGAGCTAATTTTAGGTCTTTTTCATTTTCAATTTTTCTAACCAAATTTGAAAATGTCTCAAAGGTCTCATCCTTGCTGGTTAGCAAGATAACCCACGTATACCGAGAGAAATCATCTACAATGACCAAGGAAAATCTTCTTCCACCCAGACTCAGCGGCTGGACTGGACCAAAGAGATCCAAGTGTAGTAATTCTAACGGACGTTTATTTGAGACAGTGTTTTTACTGTGAAAAGATTGTTTGGTTTGTTTTCCAGCTTGGCAAGCGTGGCATAATTGATCTTTTTGAAATTTAAGTTCAGGCAATCCCTCAACCAATTGCTTTCTTGCTAGTTTGGCCAGGAGGTCCATGCTTACATGACCAAGTCTCATGTGCCATAGCCAGGAATTTTCTTCCTTTGTTACTAAGCACACAGTTTTTGAAAACTTTTTCTCTAAGTCTAGCATAAAGACATTATCTATCCGAGGGGCAGTTAAAATTAACTCATTAGTTTTACCCTCGTATATTTTACATCCAGTAGCATCAAATATAACTTTTCTCCCATTGTCACATAGCTGAGCTACGCTGAGTAAGTTATATTTGAGTCCGCTGACTAGGGAGACAGATTCAATAGTAGGATTACCTCCGATGGTTCCTGAGCCTACTATCTTACCCTTCTTGTTGTCTCCAAAACTTACACTCCCTCCTCGTTTACGTTCAAACGTGATGAACTGAGTTTCATCACCCGTCATATGCCTTGAGCATGCGCTGTCAATATACCACATCTTTAACTTCTCGGCACATCTCAGGCTTACCTGCATTGTAACTAGTTACTTTTAGGTACCCAATTCTTTTTGGGTCCTGACTTGTTAGGTGCAACAGGTATAGCATCATATTTTATTTTATGGCGACATACATGGACAGTATGGCCATTCTTTCCACAGAAGTCACAACTGACCTTCTGTTTAGGATTTTTTACTGACTTGTCAGCACCCCAGTGCTGAGCGTGCCAGCACACTTTAGTAGTGTGTCCTAACTTCCCACAAAAATCACACTGGACTTTTCGCTGGGGATTCCATCTCTGCTGAGTACCTTGGTACTGAGTTCTCAGAGGAATGTTATTTTTCTTAGGAACCTTTAGTTGGTTCTGGATGGTTGTGACGTCCTTCCTCAGTTTCTTTGAAACTGACTGGACTTCAGACACATACTCATGCATGATCTTCATGTTATCATGCAGAGTCGAATTGTCCTGAAGAAGGTATCTGAGGTCACTCAGTTTGACCTCTTCCACTTCGTCACAGCGCCTGCTGAGTGCTCTAACCTTTTTATTACACTTCTTAACAAGTGTATAGAGATCACTCAGGGCATTAACCATATCGTTTCTGAGCTGGGGAAGAGAAATTACCTCATTTGATTGCTCTTCATCATCTGATGCGATGGATGGGTCAGCATGCTCAGAGACGCATGGCTCAGCAAGTTCGTCAGCCATAAAGCATATCTTCGCTGACTCGGTGGCCTCACTTTCTGTTGATGAAGATTCATCACTGTCACTCCAAGTAGCCACCATTGCCTTCTTCCCACTCTTCTTGTCTTTCCTCAGCGTGGGGCAGTTTGACTTAATATGGCCAGCTTGATGGCACTCAAAGCATGTAATGGGCTTTGAGCTGTCCTTTCTGTATTTGTTGTCGCTTGAGTCAGCCTTATACTTATCAAACTTTTTGTAAGGCTTTTTAGAATATTTGTCGTTCTTCCTGAACAGCCTCTTCATCTTTCTTGTGAACATGGCCATCTCCTCATCATCAGTTGAACTCCCGTCGGTGGAGTCAGCCTTCATGACAAGTGACTTCTGCTTCTTGTCATCAGATTTTTCCTTCACCTCAAAGTTTTTCATGGATATCTCATGGGTCAGCAATGAACCGAAGAGTTCGTCATATTTGTAGGTGGTTAAATCCTGAGCTTCCTCAACTGCTGTCGTCTTTGCTTGCCAGTCTTTTGGAAGACTCCTGAGTATCTTTTTGACTTGTTCTTCCTCAGTGAAGATTTTCCCAAGTCTCTTGAGCTCATTAATGATGTTGGTGAACCTTGCGTTCATGTCTGAAATGCCCTCATCATTGTTCATCTCGAACAGCTCGTATAGTCTCATCTGCTGATTCACCTTGGATTCTTTTACTTTGTTTGTTCCATCGTAGGTGACTTCCAGCTTCTTCCAGATTTCTTGTGCCGACTCACAACCTGAGATTTTGTTATATTCTGCAGCATCGAGCGCACAGTGAAGCATATTGATAGCCGAAGCATGGTTTTGAAGCTTCTTAAGATCATCCTCTGTCCATTTGGCCTCAGCTTTTATAACTGTTTGGCCAGCCACAACCTCAACAGGTACAAACGGCCCTTGGACTATAGATAGCCATGCACTCATGTTTGTAGCTTGAATGAAGTTTTTCATCCTATTCTTCCAGAAGGTATAGTTTGACCCGAAGAATAGGGGAGGCCTAGTAACGGACAGCCCCTCAGGCAGTATTTGAGTTGTTTGGTTTCCAGGGAGAAACCGAGTGCTGTTTTCGCCCATGGTAGGGATCAGCTCAAGGTTGTTAGACCTTTTACAGTGAGCTTTTGAGGCTCTGATACCACTTGTTGGTCCCTTATTTAGTTCCAAGTATAGTTCCAAGGGGGGGTTAGGAACTATTCAAACTTTTTTCGCAATTTAGGGAGACTTCTTTTACTAAAGAAAAGGTTTGAACAGCGGCGCTGAGTAAACAGCAAGATACTGGCTTAGTCAACAGGTGACTAGGTCAGTTTCTTAGCTTGAGTCAGGAGATAGCACTTAGAGTCTATTCCTGAGCTCTTACGTTTTAATGCGCACAACTCAACTTGACCTCTTGACTTGGTCAGTTTTGATTATTTAAGCAAGCAATATAAATAAGGAGTCAAAGGTTTAGAAATACTTCTCTCAGCAGATTTATCCAGGTTCGGCTTCTTCTAAGCCTACGTCCTGTCCCCGGAACACGTCCGAGATTTCGAATCCTCTACTGAGCTCTTTAAAGGTAGAGCCTCAAACCTTTTACAATATCAGCAATTGAGTATGACAAGAGTACCTTCCTCTATACTTCTACTCAATCCTAATCTCTCCACTGAGTACTTAAAACCGAGTACTCAGCCTCTCCTTTCTATCTCTAGAAATGATAAGTGTTTTTGTCCTAATACAAAGATGTGCTAAGACACTTTAGACGATTTACAATCACTCTAGACTTTTACACAGATATGAAAATGTAGTGTAAGAATTTTGCTTTGCTTCTTGCTTGCAGAACTTGTAGAGATTTGGTCAGCGTAATGGCTTGATAAAGTTCTGTTTGTTGTGAAGCTTGTGATGGCACTATTTATAGAGACGTCTGGTCATTCGGTCATTTCGAATTTCGAAATAACCGTTGGAGGGAAACGGCTATGTGTCGTTGTCATCCTGACTTGCACAGAGCTCTCGGCCAATCACAATCGTGTATCTTCTGTCCTCGGTCAGCACAGCAGATGGTCTCTCCTTTTATGGTAAAGTCAACTGGACAGCATACTGTGTCGTCTGAACTTTGCCAAAAGAGGAAACACTTTGTCTGGAAGTTTTCCTTTGCCAGCTGCTGTCTTGTACGCTTTGTCGAGACTACTCAGCAGCTTTATCTTGAAGTTGTTCCCGAAGGTCTTCTAGATCCTTCCGATTGCTGAGTTGCGTTTTGAACAAAAACGGCAACGTCTTGACATACGGGGGCCGAGTGTACTGAGTTGTTTGACTTGGGCCTTGGCTTCCGCAATGGGCTTGGGTCTTTCGATTCTTATGTCTTATAATATGTTAACTCAACATTGAACAAACACATTAGTAGAATTAAATCAAAGCATTTAAACTTTAGTGTGTTTAGAATATGTATATATATTATGCTTAAACAATTTTGTCAAATCAAAATTATGTGGAAAGGTGTTTCAACAAACTCCCACATTTTGATGTTGGCAAAACTATTCAGCAAGGAACTTAGTATGAGCTCCCCCATGACAGTTGACCTAATATACTTTAGCAAACTCCCCCGTAAGGGTTGAGCTACTGACTTAGTTTTACTTAAAAAAATTTAAGGATTTAAATAAGTAAGTCTAAGGTCAGTTTTTAGGTATAGGTCAGCTATATCACATATTCTATTTACTCAGTGGTAAGCGGAAGGTTTAAACATATAGAGCGCGTGCTGAGTAATTTGTTCAATGAGTTTTTATCAGAATATTTCATAAGTATATGGGTTCATGTCAAACATGTTATCAGCAATGGCTGTCGGATGCACATCAGGTTGGAGCAAAAGCTTCAATTTTTGTAACACCCACATATAACTACCCTCAGTTTCATCCTTCATGATTGCATAGGCGATCAAGAAGTTTTTGTTTGAAGGCGTCATTCTAATGATTTCAAAGAATGGCATCTTATACTTGTTTGTTTTATATATTGAATCCATACCAACAAACAAGTAATAAGATCGGAACAGTGTGATCGATGTTGGATGTGCCATAAATAAGTGAGTCACAACATTGCTGCCCGGCATCGCTTGCGTCCAATGTATGTACTCCTTATCTATAGCAAGCCGATAAAACTGACCGATTACATCCCGACCCTCAAAGCTCTCAGTCCTGATTTTCTCCCTGTAATTAATAGATATGTCTTTGTGTCGGGCAATCCTTCGGATGTTTTTCTTTTATTGCAGCAAAAATAGCACAAGGCTTAGCTTGAGCTGAACTCATTTCACGAACAAGTTTTTTGGAAGTCGCGCTTAGTCCGCTCATCTGTCTGTAGCCCTGACGATATACAGCCAACTGATGACAGTGTTGTCCTCTATCTCCAGGAATCCCATTCACCACCCAACCGCCCAATTCAGCGATTTCTATAACCTTTATCTGAAATTTGCAACCACAGTACTTTGTTTTTGTATTCTTCCGTAGTATAACATCCATATCCATATCCTTTTTTCTTTTATAATTCTTAACACCATGAGCACATTTAACCAATATCCACTTTGACTTGCGCCCCGACTTGTGCGACGCTGTGGTTAACTCGAACCCGATCCCAATTGCCGTCTGTTTTGCCCAGTTAACAGCTTCATGATATGTTTGAAACGTTTGTTTGGGAAAAAACTGCGAACTGTAATCTATGCCGTTTCCGTCAAATTCTTCCCACGAAACCTCCTGTAAATGATAAATAACGAACATTACATTCCAAAACGTGACATTTCTACAGCGTTTCGGTGTCTAAACCCGAAAAACAGCCATAAATATGTTCGGGCGTGTGAGCATCACGCCTCACCATGTGGTGGGGCGTGATACTCATACACCCCACCACATGGTGAGGCGTGATTCTCACACGCCCGAGTGCCGAACCAGATTTTTTTTTAATTCAAATTACAGAAATGAAATGAAGTTCAATCGGAAAAATACCTCGGTTTTAGACACAGCATCACTCCCGTCTTCTCCCGGTGATAACAGATTGCCTTCCATCAAACGTGTTGTCTTTGATTCGGATGAAAATGTATTTGGGAGATTTTGAGAGAGGTTGGGAGGGATTGGAATTTTCAGTTTTTGGTTAAAGGGCGGTCACGTCTTTTTCCGGGGCTGGAAGTGTGAAATTAGGGTTGGGTTTAGTAATCCACAACTAAAACTTAATTAATAGGATTATATAAAAAAAAGTTAATTTGGTTTGGTTTTAACATGTATAATCAAATGAAAATTGATTTGTGATTTTAGTTTAGTCGAATTTAATATGCATAATGTGTTATAAGTACATGTGATTATATATAATATGATATATTTGTATGAAAAACTAATGAGCATGTCATCGATATTCTAATAGCAGAACTGAAGAGGAATAGAAGAGAGAAAGAACTAAAGTTTCACAAAACCGAGAAAGAACTAAAGCTTCACGTATAGACAAAACTTATAAACAATTTAATATAATTGTAGAAAATTATATAGTAAATTGTTTCTGTTTATTTTGAGAGATCATTAAAAGAATACTTGAATTTCTTTAATTAGAACACGATTCTTTAAACATAACGACAGAACTCATCAAGCATGTCGAGCAACTTAGAGAATATGTAACAAAAAGAAAGGGTCAAGCGCAATATATTAAAATTCAAAAGAATTGAAAGACATAATATAGAAAAAACACTCTATCGTACGTAAATAATTAAAACCATTGAACAAAGCCAAAAAAAAAAAATACATTCAAAGAAACTATAACCTTAATAAAAAAAAATACAATTATAATCTTCTTTAATATCCACATTAATCAACCTTCAAATAAAATAAAATTTATATATCCAAACACATAGCGGGTACCGGATATCTTAAGGGTAATCCCATAACTGTCCTATACCCACATGTGATTTGTTGAATACCATGCACGCTCTATGCCCTTTTATATAGGGCTCGCGCAAATCACATAAGACGACGCTTGGACCGCAATATATTGTTTTATTGTGTTTACGTATCAAATAAAAAAATAATATTTAAAAAAAATTACATTATGGCCGCCTAGTTGCAATTTTTTGTAATGTTAGTTAAATTAGTTGTCCAGCAAGTCAGTTATATTAGCTGCCAATGCATAATTGATTATAGGTAACGCAGTTAAATACTGGCACATTAAAATTCAGTAAAGAAGAACAAGTTGGCATTTTTAAGTTTTAACCATCCTCCTACCTTTTTATTGTTATAATACTGCTTATAAATATGTTTTTTTTTTCTAATAACTGTGACATCCCATCCCAACACAAGACAAGAAAAATGATGCTCTGGATTTACATGTTCTTATTTTTCCTCTTTTTCTTCATTGTTAAAATCATTATCAACCTTTGCCTTAATTCTAAGAAACTCACCCTTCCACCAAACCCATCAATCTTTCCGGTCATCGGAAACCTCCTATGCCTGGGCCGTTCTTTCCATCTTGAGCCCATCCTCCGGTCATTTCACGCCACTTTTGGACCAATAATAACTCTCCACTTCAGACATTGCCCCTCCATATTCATTGCAGATACTTTTCTAGCTCATCAGGCCTTAATCGAATTTGGTGCCATTTTTGCAGATCGTCCTCCACCAGATGCAACTGATAAATTCATCACGAGTAATAACCATACCATTAGTACCGCCTTCTTCGGCCCCAATTGGCAACTCCTTCGCCGGAATCTTACCTCCGGTGTCCTCCACCCTTCCCGTGTCAAATCTTATGCTCATTTGCGTAAATCGGTGCTGCAATTTCTTCTCAAAAACATCCATTCCCAAGCTAAATCTGACCATTCTGTTTGCCTTACCGATCATTTCCATTACGCCATGTTTTCTCTCTTAGCCTTTCCCTGTTTCAGTGACAGCCTTGATGAAAACCAGATCAAACAAATCGAGAAAGCTCAGCAACTTATGCTTTTCACTAATTCTCATACCAAATTCAAAAAACTCAACTTCTGGCCACGTGCTACTAAGATTTTGATGCGTAAGAAATGGCAGGAATTTTTTCAAACACTTAGAATGCATGAAGATGCGTTGATTCCACACGTACGAACAAGAAAGATTTTGAAGGAAGAGAACGATAAAGAGCGACAGGATTCATACTTTGTGTCCTATGTTGATTCCCTATTGGATTTGGATCTTCCTGAGGATAAAAGAAAGCTAAACGAAGCAGAAATTGTAAGTTTATGCTCGGAATTTCTAAGTTCCGGCGCAGAAACTACATCGACGGCATTGGAATGGATTATGGCGAATTTAGTTAAACACCCACAAATTCAAGAGAAATTATTCAAGGAAATCAAGGGGATAATAAAAGATGGAGAAAAAGAAGTAAATGAAGAGGAATTGAAGAAATTACCATACCTGAAAGCAGTAGTATTGGAAGGTTTAAGGAGGCATCCGCCATTGCATTATTTGATACCACATGCTGTAACAGAAGATGCAGAGTTGGATAAATATGTAATCCCGAAAAAAGGGATTATAAATTTCAACGTAGCACTAATGGGGTGTGAGCAAGGGGTATGGGATGATCCAATGGCTTTCAAGCCGGAAAGATTTATGAATAATGGCGGAGGAGGTTTTGATATGGGTGGACATGAACATATAAAGATGATGCCTTTCGGAGTTGGGAGGAGGATGTGCCCTGGCCATGAATTAGCGATTCTTCATCTGGAGTATTTTGTGGCGAATTTGATATGGAATTTTGAATGGAAAGCTGGGGATGGTGAGGAAGTTGATTTGACAGAGAAATTAGGGTTTACAGTGAAGATGAAGTATCCATTGCAGACACATATAACCCCGAGGTTAGAAAAGGAGACTCAGACTGAGACTGAGACCGGTCATGATATGGTATGGGATGAGTCACTTTTATTTCAAACTGATTTTGAAAGAGATGGGACATTATTATATTATTTATCAAGGTAGACCCTATATATATATATACTGTGAATTTCTATTATGTATATACATTATACACTATATGGGTTGAGTAATATGTATATATCGGATATTATTAATAATAAATATATATAAATACTATGGATTGATTGATATAATGTATTACCTCAACAAAAATTGTCAATTTTCTTACAAATACTAACTAACGCATTCGTGATTTTTACCTGATCAGTCACCATTAGATTTAGAAGGTGTGAATATAAACATTTCGATGATTTTAATTTTCACCATAAGATTTTAATAAGCTTAAATCCAAAGGTGATTGACTAAATTCACTTGGTAAGTTATTGACTAGGTGAAAATTACTGACTAACTGATAGTAATAAGAAGAAATTATACCAATAGTCACTTATTAGATATGTTTTACAAAAAAAAAATATAAGCAAAACCACATATTATGAAGTAAGTGAACAAATGTCATTTTAAATATATACAAGCTGAAACACAACTAGGGAAATATTCAATGAAAATTTCCATTTGAGAAAGAGAACATGCACAAGCAACTAATAAATGAGCCGCAACATTTGTTTGACGTCTCTCATACACAAACTCGAATAAAACAAAGGATCGGGCCACCTTATAAATGTTTTCTAAAATGATCCTCAACCAATTTGATACCACCACATCACCTTTAATTAACTCAATAGTAGAGGCTGAATCAGAAAAAACCAATAAAACTTGATATCCACAATCTCGTACCGCACGCAACGAATAAAGAATAGATAAAAGCTTCGCATGTAGGGCCGATAAAATAGTGCCAATTGGGTCACCACCAGAAATGGATACAAGACCATTACAATCCTAAACAACTAATCCAAATGATGCAATAAAAGTTTGAACTAAAAAGCGGCATCATAGTTTAACTTATAGGAATTAGGAACATGTGGTAACCATAAATAATAGACGACAGACTCAGTTAACCTTGGCCGAACATCAATTCATTCTGATGACCATAACCTTACTCCACCTTCAAAATTAGCAGCACATTGCATCCCTCCCTTATCCAACAAGACTTCTTTCCTTTTGTATTTGCCTTCCATTAATACGAGCAGCACCTTCCTAAGTCTGCTGCAATATTTGTGGACCATTAATATTCCAATCAGCACCACGCCTAGATAGAAAAATGTCAACATCAAATGAAGAAGAACACTAAAGAGGTTTGTTCATGGAATTATTTAGTTTTTAATAATAAATCCAAATTCAACACAAAACCTTAATAGCATTTTTGTAGTAAGTTACGAGACGGTTATATCTAATAACCTAGTTCTTTATGCATAAATATCTAATTAGTAAGGTTGAATGTTAGAAAATAAAGGATAATTAGAGCCTCATTGGCTCTCTCTTTCTAAATTGAAATCTAGTGTAAAGTCCAGAATATGAAAATAAAAATATGGTAGAAGAGAAAAAGGCGCGTGAACCTTTGGGGACTGTTATGGATGAACCCAAAGAGTGAGCTACTACTCAACATGGAAGGGACCAAGAGGCCTATCTGGCATGGAAGAAAAGAATTCCATAGCTCATATCATCTAGCTCAGGTGCGATCTATGCACCACTTTGAAGGAAAAGTTTTGAGGTATGTATCTAACAAATATCCATTCTCTAGCGATCAAGTTTGACACTTACAAGAAACATCATGATCGTAGTATGAAGCATTTAAGAGAAAATGTTGAACATAATCAGTAAGCTTAGTGATATCCATCATAGGTTGACAGATCAACAAAAGGTCTAAGATGGTATACGCTATTTACCAAACAGTTGAGAGCATATGAAGATAAACCTATACTGGAAAATTACAGTTTACTGATGGAAAATTTCGTCAGTAAACACCTAAATTCCATCAGTAAACTAGATTACTGTCGGAGCTTTAACGACAAAAAACCTATGGACAAATCTCAGGTCAATGATTTCTGTTGACGGTTTGTTCACAGATGTTTGACGGTTGTTCCGTCAATATATTCTGATATTGCATCTGACGTTAGTATCTATCAATTGTTTTGATAGAAGCTTTGATGAAACTCTCTTCCGTCAGAATAATTATCTGTAAAAAAGTGTAATATTAACAAAAGAATCTGTCATGAATTGTTCAAATAAATTCTTGATTCTTCATTTACAAAAAAAAAAAATTATGACAACCATATTCTGTCGGTAGCTATGTTTTATTTCAGCAAATCCTTTATGGCGAAATTATGACAAACTCTTCTCTAGTAGCCATTTTTTATTTTAAACTAGTTTTTGGCCCGTGCGATGCACGGATTCATCTTAACATATGAAAATTAACAAAAAAATACAATCTAATAATTACAATTAATGATATAAAGGTGCTATACAAATTAAATATTATTATTTTATTTTCAAATTTACTTCAAATAATTTTTTGTAGATAAATATAATAACATAATTAAAATTAATATATTATATATTATATTATATTTTTTATCAGTAAAAAATGAGGAAGTGACATCTCAGCTCCATCGTTAGTGTTTAATATGATCTATAGATATACAGATAATTAGAGAGATTTTAGGGATTAATTTAAATTTTGTAGAACTCTTAGATATAATATGGATAAAATAATATTTTTATAGATAAATACAATAATATAATTAAAATTAATATATTATATTATATTTTTTATCACTAAAAAAAGGAGGAAGTGACACCTCAGTTCCATCGTTACTGTTTTATATTATATATAAATTAGCTTTAGCATCGATTTTATAATTACAATTTACAATTCAATCCTATTTCATAAATATAATTACTAAAAAATGCAATTAATATATCCATGAAAACACAATTATAATTACTAAACTTGTATATATTAATAATTATAATTTCAAAATATATCCATAGTTACAAAAAATAATCTAATTAAAGTAATTTGATTCTTAGATCATATACAAAATTATTATGCAAAAAGACATCATGCATCAAGTACCAGAATAAGTTGATATAATTTAGTGTCCCTAGAAATCTAAAAAATCTTTAATCCAAAATAAATGTCCAAAAATGTAACACCTTTCAACTACCAAAATACGTTGATATTGATGCACCTCTTCATAACTGTAGAAAATATACATGGTAAAAAATATATAACACGATTACATATATAAAAATATATTATAAGGTTATAAGATAACGGGATTATAATTTCCAAAACAAATTCATCAAGTTAGTGTCAATCATTGAGCTTGGAGACCTGCTTTCAATATCAAATTTGTTAAAAGAAATAAAAGATGCACCAAAAATCTAAAAATAAAATCAAATTGGTCTTTTAAGGTCAATATTGCTTATAAAGACCAATTGTAAACTAAAAGGCCAGATTAATGGAAAACTGAAATTACTTTGGGATGAAGTTTCAAACATAAGAAGTTAGAGGTTATATCTAAAAGAACTTCAATTCTCTAGTGTTCTCTGCTTATTTTACTCCACTTTTGATCTTTAATTTACCACCACATTCTAAACTAGTGTTAGGCATGGTTGAACGTTTCTAGCTTTGTCAACAACAGGTTTGATACAAGTACTCTCTATTATAAGCACACAGAAAATCGAAATTTATCAAACTCAATCAAGTCACTCGTTTTCTAAAATCTTATCAAATTCAATTAAGTCAGAACTCATTTCCTCAAATGAATCTAATTTAGTAAGTTTCATAAATCCTAATGTAGTTAGGTCATTGAAAACTTCACTTCCACTCTTCATGGGTGGGGGAAGTCCCATCTCAACCCGATTTTTCAAAAACTTGTTCTTGTTATTTTTATATGGATGATCATGAGGTAGGAATTTCTTATAAGTGTCAAACCATGATGGCTTACCCCATTCTTCAATTGAAATGCTTGATTGTGTTCCATACAACATGGACATATTGTCTTTCAATGTGTACTCCAACCTAAAAACATTCCATATACGGGGAAGTCATTAATAGTCCACATCAAGACTGCTCTTAGTTGGAATTTTTGCTTCAACGAAACATCATACGCTTCAACACCGACATCCCAAAGGTTTTTCAATTCTTTAACTACGGTTTGTAGGAACACATCTAATCTTTGCTTAGCACTGGTTGGACCTAGGTACAAGGACATTAAGAAACATGTAAGGCTCTTTTATACACATACATGGCGGCAAAGTGTGAGAATAATTGGCCAAAAAGATTATTTGTTCCTTGTTTGACCAAAAGGTTGGAATCCATCTGTCCATATTACTAACCTGATAATGCGAGGTTCTTCTATGGATGTGTTTCATTGAAATGCCTCCAAGCTTCAGCATTATAAGGGTGACACATTTCTCCATTTTCACATTGATGTTTATTATGCCATCTCATATGAGAAGTAGTGGCCTTCTAAGTGTATAATCTTTTCAACCTTGGACTTAAAGGAAATTAATACATCCTTTTAACTAGGATAAGCTTCTGTTTCCTCAAACTAAGCTTCTTTTTTATATCATGCTTGACCACACATTTTGCAAGCAGTCAATTCAATATCCTCCTCCAAAAATAACATACACCCTTTAACACAACAACCTATTTTATCCACAGGTAATCCAAGACCTTGAATCAATTTTTTAGTCTCATAAAAATTGTTAGGCATTTTGTTATCTGCTGGTAAAGCCTCCTTCAAAAAATCAACAAAGGTGTCAAAACACATCTCTGATAAATGATTCTCTGACCTTATGTTCAACAATCGAGCAATTGTAGACAAAACAAAATGTTTCTCACAACTAGGCCATAATTCTTCATTGCAAGCATTTAACATGTCGAAGAATTTGTTTGCCTCTGCATTTGTTCCTCTTCCACCATTGGATTAGGAAACTCGGGTCCAACAGCATCATAAACCATTTGCCTTATCACGCTCATTGTTTCACTATTATAATGTCCGATCAATTGAGCTTTATCATCAACGTGCGTGGAGCTACCACTAATATCTTATTCCCTATTCCTTTCCCATACATAGTAGTTAGACATAAATCCTTTCATACATAAATGCAACTTAACATCATTCAACTTAATAAAAGCTCGATTTTTACACTTCTTAAAAGGGAACCTTATCTCGTCCGATCCATTCATAAATGTAGGGTGCGTAATGGTATGCCTTATAAAGTGTTCAATTCTATGAACAAAATCTAAGTTCAATGTACCACTTTCTAACCACCGATACATCCATGATCTATCGAGCAAACTCATTTGCACAAGTATAGGGGAATGCGACTTTCAAGTACAAATGCAGAAATTTCAGTGCGAAATAAAAACAACGCACTTGAAACAAACTCAAAGTTGAATAGCCTCACTGTTCCCTCATTTTATTCACATAGTTAGAATGAAAAATAAAATTTAGAAACTTAATTTTTGGTTTAGTTTTGGTTGTTGGACTATTTCTAATGGGTCAAAATAGTTTAAAAAATCTCTTACTTAAATTATTTTTTATTCTTCAAAATCTATAATCGAATCATTAATTAGGAGTAAAAGTTATATAAACAATAGAAGAGGATCTACAAGACTTTTATAAATTTAATCCATAAACTTTGTACATAAAAAAAATATATAAAAACTTAAATAAATAATTAGAAAAACAAACAGATAAAGAAAGAAAACTTTATAACATCACAGTTAAAAACACTCTAACACTCAAATTGTACAAAAAATCATTAGAAACCACAATAGAGAAAAAGTTAAACCTTAAACACACAACAAAGACAATAACAATAACAATAGACAAAAAAAAGAATCAATTTGATAAAACTTGACAAAAAATCAACAAAAAAAAACTTATTTAGACCAAAAGTAAGTGTAGATAGTTAAATTGAAATAAAAAAAAAACTTATAGACCAAATTGAGTATTTAAAAACCCCAAAATAATTTAAGGTTCAAAGAAAGGGAAGGAAGAAGTGCTAGTGGACAGAAATTACAAACAAATCTCAACTATCAATCTAAATGTTATAATGAACTTAACAAAGACATTAAAAAAAAATAATGCTTACCTTCAAATGATATCTTCTTGCTAAAAACTGGAGATTTATTTATCAATTCCACAAACCCCTTTGTCCTAACAACATATTCAACAAACAAATATACAATTAGTTGTAGTTGAAACAAATATACAATTAGTTGTAGTTGGAATTTTTGGAATTGAAACTTCCACAATGAATACCAAGTCAATTCAAATCAGAGCATATTAAAAATAAAAATAGAATTAAGTAAGATCAATAGTAACAAGTTAATCAAAAGATATATCATATCATACTAGATTAGAAATAAGAGAATTCGGTAGAGATCAACAATTTAATATGAAAGTGTTAGTATTCTGATACTCCCTACACTGTCTGATAACCCGCGAAGCCCAAAACGGGTTATATTCATTTCGCAAGCCCAGCCCATATTAAAGCCCCATGGGCTAAGATTGGACGGGACCCGAATGAAGGAAGCGGGCGCAGCGAGTAAACCGCCCGAATTCCTAAACGGAGCGCCAAGACTCCCACTCAGAACCACGTTCGTTGCCATGAAAACCACGAAAGGGACATGGCCTAAAAAGGGGTAACCGCCCTCAGAACGTGGCCCACTAAGGAGTAACCGCCCTCGGCGGTTACCCAAAAAACACCTATAAAAGGCCTTAAGAATAAGGGAGGAGGTACGTTTACATTTTTCCCACAAAGCTATTGCTAAATTATAGACTCATTCTTACAAAAACTGACTTGATCGTCGGAGAGTTTTCCCGGAGATCCTGTCTCCGGTTTTGTTTTGCAGGTAACTCTGGCAAAGAATATCAAAGCGGATCCAGCAAGTTATCATTGGTGCGGTGATCGTGGACCTTTTTTACCAACACTTGGTTAAAGGTACACGAAGAACATGTCAGAACCATCACGAACGACCGGTGTTACGACCAGATCCACTAGCATGAACTCACGAGGTTCACGGATTGCAAATTCGCAACCTGCAAGTACACAGCCTGTGGTGCCTAGCTCATCGGGTCCTTCGGGACAATTGAGTCCCTTATTGGAGGTCCAAGTGCAAACTGAGATGGAAATGTCCAATAGTGATTTCGTGCAGATGGCTGGACAAGTCTTGGCTTCGAACATGAGCCAGGCGGATGGAGATCGAATGATTAATTTACTAACGGCCCTCGCCGAACACAATACCGCCGTGGCGGCTGCTCCTCAAGAACCTGTGGTTATCTCAACACAATCACCGACTATCCCTGCCATATCGGCCCTCCCGCAGCCATCTCAGGCGCCGAATCAAGTGGGCCAGAGTAGTCGCACAAACCCACACAGCCACCCGAGCAACTACTCCCAGATCTCATTACGACGATACATCCGACCTGGCAGCCATCCCAACCGTTGCCAGGAGTGCAAGGCACTCTTCCGCTACAGCAAGCGAAACCTTTTCCTCACAGACATTCGGAGTTGATGACTCCTGGGCGAGAGCATACATGGAACTTTGATCCTATAACGGGACAGCGGTTAGTCCCCTAACAGGCACACGTCTCAACACCGATGGGCGGATGGATGCCACCCAGAATTCACCAGCAGCGGATGGAAGAAGTCCGGCGAATACCCGATGTTGACTTAGAAGATCAATTACGAAGCATGATGGAGCGAATGGGGTACTCGCCTAGGCCGAGAGCAGAGGTCCAGAGTGATTCACCTTTTGCCCCTTCGTTGCGGGAATTCATTCCAGATCACAGAATCAAAGCGCCCGGGATACCTAAATACTATGGGGATCCAAATTCTGATCCTGAGGCTCATGTCAGGAACTACAGAGAACTAATGGATGTTGCAGGAGCGAGTGAAAGCATCATTTGCAGGTTATTCTCGACAACTTTGGGCGGAGCCGCATCTGATTGGTTTCGATCTTTACCCGCAGAATCTATTCACAATTGGCATCAATATAGTCGGGATTTCTGTGCGAAATTTGTGGGCTGTAAAGCAGCGGATGTGACGGATAGGCAGCTGAAGGAGATCAAATAGCGGAACTATAATTCCCTAAGGGAATTTGTTATCGCATTCAACGATATTCTGGTGCGATTGCAAAACCCGGATATCGTGAGCATCCGCAACATCATGGCAGATGGAACCACAGATTGGAGTATGCGGGAGGAAATCATCCGCAACAAGCCGCGCACAGTGGCTGAACTCATGAAAATAGCAAAGGAATTCATGGAAGTGGATGATGTCAACAGGGAACATAGGGCTCAAACCCGGCGAGAAAGAGATGCCGCTAGATCCACTTCGGACAATCGGCGCCAGACCCAGTCCAAAAGTAATTTTGTTCGAAGAGGCGATCGCCCCTTTCAAAGTGGCGGATATCAGACACCATTAAACACGACTCGCCAGGAGGTGTTACTTTGGATCGAAAAGAGCCCCCTGAAGAAGGATGTGCGGTTCCCCGAGGTAAAAGGTCGAACCAGTTTGGGGCGACATCCTAACAAATATTGCAGGTTCCACAGGTTGAATGGCCATGACACAGATGATTGCTACGAACTGAAGAAGGAAATAGAAAAACTGATCGAGAGAGGCAAGCTGAGTCAATTTGTAAGAAAAGAAACAGCTGATGAGAAAACAACGCTCCCGCATGAGGGAGAAACACGGCCAGAAAAGAAGCAGAAGAAAGGGGTGATAAACGTGATAGCAGGCGGAATCTACGAGCCTCCAACAAAAAGAACTCGCCGTGAACGGCGAAAGAGCAACACACATAGGGGGGATGCCCTCAATTGCTCATTTGCGAGAATCACGGAGCCACATGCGGATGCCCTGGTGATCACGATGGCCGTTGAAGGATGGGACGTCAAGCGGGTCCTTATCGACACAGGCAGTTCTTGCAATGTCATTACCCGGACAGCATTCAACAAGTTGGGAATCAACGACGAGCGGGTGGAACACACATTCATGGATGTAACTGGTTTTGGGGGTCAATCCTCCCAAACAAGTGGGCAGGTAGTGTTGGAGGCAGAAATGGGCGATAAGAATCTAAAATGGCGAGGTGATTTAGAATTCGCAATTGTTGATCTCCCACTGGCCTACAACATAATTCTGGGACGGCCATTCCTGTCGGAGACGGAGTCGCTCATCTCAATGAAGCATTTAACGTTACATTTGCCAACACACCAAGGGCGAGTCATAGTTGAAGGTGATCAACTTGTATCTCAACAGGCCTATACATTATCACTTGAACCAAAACCGGAAGAGGAGGATAAAGTCGAAGAGAAGCTGCCGGCGGAAGCATTGGGAGAAACGGAACTATTCGCCATCTCGAATGACAAGAACGTGCGAATAGCGGCTGGACTCTCAGAAGAAACAAAGAAGGCCATTACCGAGGTATTGATCCAATGTGAGTCGGCATTTGCCGCCCCAAATGAAGTGTTAAAAGGAATAAGCCCAGACGTAGTAACCCATCGGTTGAATGTAGACAAAGGGGCAACCCCAGTGTGGCAAAAGAAGAGGGGACATGCTCCTGAGCGGCAAAAGGCGATTGAAAAAGCAGTGGCGGATTTGCTAAAGTCAGATGCAATTCGAGAAGTCACCTATCCGGAGTGGTTAGCCAATGTGGTGCTAGTCAAAAAGCCGAATGGAACGTACAGAATGTGCGTCGACTTCAAAGACTTGAACAAGGCATGTCCGAAAGATATGTATCCACTTCCTAACATTGATATATTGGTAGATGGAACTGCAGGATATGAAGTTTTATCATTCACCGACGTGAAATCCAGTTACCATCAGATACCCATGGAGAAGGCGGATGAAATCAAAACATCATTCATAACTCACCAGGCGACTTATTGCTTCAAGGTGATGCCCTTTGGATTGAAAAACGCGGGAGCAACATACCAGAGGATGATGAACAAGATATTTTCAGACAAATCCGGCGAGAACTTCTCGATCTATGTTGATGACATGATCATCAAAAGCAAGAAAATGCAAGACCACCCGCGGGATATCAAAGAAATCCTAGAAGTGTTGATCAAATATGGCCTCAAATTGAACCCAGAGAAATGCACATTCGGAGCAAGAGCGGGAAAGTTCCTGGGTTTCATTGTTAGCGGCAAAGGGGTTGAGGCGAATCCTGAGAAGGTTAAAGCAGTAATGGAGATGAAGACGCCAAGGAACATAAGGGAAGTACAGAGACTGAACGGGCGGTTGGTGGCATTAGGGCGATTCATATCATGCTCAGCTAGGCGATGTCTACCTTTCTACAATGCCATCAAAAAATCCAAGTCCTTTGAATGGACGCCGGATTGTCAAGAAGCATTTGAGGGGATAAAGCGATTACTATGTTATCCGCCCTTAATGAGCAGGCCGGAAGACGGAGAAGATTTGTTTCTTTATGTATCCGTCACCAGCATGGCGATATGCACTGTGATGGTGCGAGAAGAAGAAGGGCAACAATATCCAGTGTACTACGTGAGCAAAGTCCTGAAGGATGCAGAACTCCGGTATTCGAAGTTGGACAAAATGGCCCTCGCAGTGATAACCACGGCGGCTAGATTGAAACCATACTTTCAGGCGCATACTATCATTGTGAGAACTGGCATCCCAATGCGAAAGGTACTGCAGAAACCTGACGCATCCGGCCGGTTGATGGAATGGTCAATTCGCCTGGGCGAATTCGATATCCGCTATGAAGGAAGACCAGCGCTAAAGAGCCAAGTGCTCGCCGACTTCGTGAACGAATTCACCTGGGATGATGATGAATGTCCAAAGGCACAAAAAGAAGAGTGGAGCATGTACACAGATGGGGCCTTATCTGCAGACGGAGCTGGGCTAGGAGTCGTCATCAAGGGCCCGGAGGTTATTCGCATATGCTATGCAGCAAAATTAACTTTCAAAACTACCAATAATGTCGCAGAGTATGAAGCAATGATATGCGGATTGAAGTTGCTCAATGAACTCACCCCAGAAAGAGTGGTAATCTACAGCGATTCCAAACTCATGATAAACCAGATCACAAAAAATTATCTGGTGAAACAGGAGGAGCTCGTAAAATACCATCAGGTAGTCGGCCGATTGACACAAAAGTTAACGCACAAGGGAGTCGTTTGGGAGATGGTGCATGTTCCACGAGGCCAAAATGCAAAAGCTGATGAATTGGCAAAGGCAGCGGTAAGTAGAGAACCATGGAGTCAAAAAGCATGCAGCTTGGAAATAAAATCGGCACCAGCATTCGAGGTTGATCAGATTATGATCATCGAGGAACTGGAAGACGATGAAGATTGGCGGATGCCAATCCGTCAATATCTGGAGCAGGGAGATTTGCCGGTTGATAAGAGCTTGGCCAGAAAAATAATTGGGCAGTCGGCACGATACTCAATGCGGGATGGAACTTTGTATCGGAAATCGTACACATGTCCATGGTTGAAATGCGTTAGTCGCAATGAAGGAGACTATGTGCTGCGAGAACTACACGAAGGAATTTGTGGCGCGCACGAAGCTTCGGCGGCATTGGCAAGAAAGGTCAAACTGATGGGATACTACTGGCCCAAGGTGGTGGAAGATTCCCAGAAGATGGTTGCGGAATGTCACAACTGTCAAATCCATGCAAATGATGTTCCCGGAGCTGAACAAATCACTATAATGACGGCGTGGCCATTCGCAACATGGGGAATTGATATAGTGGGTCCATTCCCAGAAACAACAAAGAAAAGGAAGTATTTGATAGTCGCAGTGGACCACTTCAGCAAATGGGTAGAAGCGGAGGCAGTAACCGCACAAACACCGGAGCGAATGATCGAGTTCTTACGAGAGAACATTATCATGCGATTTGGGATCCCGCAGAAGCTTATAACCGACAATGGCACCCAGTTCAACTGTGCCAAGTTCAAAATATACTACGAAAGCATGGGAATCAAGAATCATTTTTCTTCTGTAAACCATCCCCAATCAAATGGTATGACGGAGGTTACCAATAGGGCCATGGTTCAAGGCATCAAGAAGCGGCTAGGTGACAAAAAAACAGGTTGGGCGGATGAGATACCCCATATGCTGTGGGCATACAGAACCTCTGTAAAGGCAGCAACAGGCGAAACACCTTTCTCGCTAGTTTATGGAGCCGAAGCAGTCCTACCTGTTGAAATCAAGTCGCCCACAGATCGGACAATTTATTATTGCGACACACAAAATCCTATCAACATCAGAGATGCTTTGGATTCTGTGGAGGAACGAAGAGAAAAAGCTTACATGCGAATGGCAATGTACCGCAATAGAATCAAGAAATACCATGACAGAAGAATGCGAAAAGTAATGATCAACGAAAATGACTTGGTCTTGAAAAAAGCAGATAAAATACAGTCTAGAGATGGCAAAGGCAAGCTAGGCGTCAACTGGATCGGGCCATACAAAATATCCAAGAAGATGGGACCGGCCACTTTCGAAATAGAAGAAATGAGTGGAAAGAAGCTCCCGCGCACCTGGAATCTCGAGAATCTACGCCTATATAGAAAGGCCGAGTAGTTCGCGGAAATGACGAGTACTCTTTTTCCTTTTATGAGTTTTTCCCACTGGGTTTTCTGATAAAAGGTTTTAATGAGGCTTCGATCCCGCACAATTGGTGTACATATGTAATAAACTTTTTCTCGTCATCAATAAAAGTTATTACATTCACTCAGTATGTTACAACAAAATGCGGATTCTTTACAAAAACACATAAATGTGTTGCCTCTTAAAAGAAAGGCGGATGCATGATTACGCATCACTCGCAAAAAAACCTTAGGGTTAAAATCAAAAACACATAAATGTGTTGCCTCTTAAAGAAAGGCGGATGCTTGATTACGTATCACTCGCAAAAAACCTTAGGGTTCAAATCAAAAACACATAAATGTGTTGCCTGTTAAAGAAAGGCGGATGCATGATTACGCATCACTCGCAAAACCTTATGATCAAAACTTATGATTATTTTCGAAAGAAGAATTATAAGTTAAGGCATAAAATTAAGCGAATAAACGAGTACTCAAAATTGCAAAAAGGGTCTGGCCACCCTAGCTATGAAGAAACACAAATATGGAGTCGGCAAAAGGACAAAGGGCACATATAAAGGGCAAAAAAGTGACAATCACACACATATGAAAAGCAACAACCGAAAGAAAATATATATATCAGAGCGGTTTGTTACATGGTTTTTACATACAAAAGTCCAAATATAAGTTAAGCTATGCTACAGCTTCCTCTCCTTCACCCCTAATGCCCTCCTGGACTGCGGCGACTCCCTCATCTCCTCCGGTAGGAGGATCTACTTCAAGCGAATCCTCAACCCTTGAATCGGTAACCGCCTCAGTAACCTCTTCGGTGAGAGGTACCTCTTGCATAAGTTGAGAAACGGCTTGGGGTGCCTCTCCTTCCGCGGGCTGAATAGGGATCTCGCAGCTAATCGGAGGATGCTGAAGACTCTTCCAATCTAAGAAGAGTACCTCATCCATATCAGCATCCTCGGCTTCCAGCTTGTCCCACTCCCCAGTTAAATCCTTTTCAGGGATGGGAACTTTGGGGCGGTTAAGTACTAGACCCTGATGCCCGTGCTCATAAGCCGCATGAATCCGCTCCCCATACCAGTAGATGCGGGCGCCATCTTCAGCCAAAATCTCCTCAACCCTCTTCTTTTGGGCCTCCTTGAAAGCAGCTAGGTCGTCGAGGGCTTTTTGCAGTTCATCGGACTTGGCCTGAAGGGATTTAAGGGCCTCCTCCTTCTCGCCCACGGCCTTCTGACAGGTGCCCTCTCGGACCTTCACCTTCCCTTGGACATCATCATAAAGCGACTTCTGAGTCGCCAATTCCGTACCAAGACTTTCCAACTCCTTGGCTCGCTCTGCATCCCTTCGGAGAATGCCCTCAGCGAAATTGATAATCTACATATAACACGTCTCACAAATAAAAATGGGCGAATAGAAATATGCGGTTACAATGAACACAAGTTCAAAACTTTGAAATAATCGGACAAAGACGAAGCGTCCCCTATAAAAAGACCCTAAAAGGGCTCTTGCTAGACCAAGGGGGAGGCATGTGATAACCCGCGAAGCCCAAAACGGGTTATATTCATTTCGCAAGCCCAGCCCATATTAAAGCCCCATGGGCTAAGATTGGACGGGACCCGAATGAAGGAAGCGGGCGCAGCGAGTAAACCGCCCCGAATTCCTAAACGGAGCGCCAAGACTCCCACTCAGAACCACGTTCGTTGCCATGAAAACCACGAAAGGGACATGGCCTAAAAAGGGGTAACCGCCCTCAGAACGTGGCCCACTAAGGAGTAACCGCCCTCGGCGGTTACCCAAAAAACACCTATAAAAGGCCTTAAGAATAAGGGAGGAGGTACGTTTACATTTTTCCCACAAAGCTATTGCTAAATTATAGACTCATTCTTATAAAAACTGACTTGATCGTCGGAGAGTTTTTCCGGAGATCCTGTCTCCGGTTTTGTTTTGCAGGTAACTCCGGCAAAGAATATCAAAGCGGATCCAGCAAGTTATCACTGTCAATTTGATTGCATCGAGCTTTTTAAAATTAAATGAGAGTCTTGGTGAAGTTATTAGACACTAAGCAATTTCAAATGCATCAGTTAGAGAGACTTACATTGGACAATGCCTTTTTCACTTGATATAGCTTAATAGTTAAAACTATAACATTGCTAAATAATAGATTGTAAACATAGTTATAAGAACATGAAAAACCGCACAAAATACTTTGTTTTTCAGATATGACAACAAGACGTCAAATTGATACCATAAATAACAAAACAATTTAGTGTATTAGATGGCTGGTGAATATAACACAAAAGTGTAAACCAAATAGCTAGATAATTATTCCACTATTAAGCATGATTTTAACCAATATTAAAACAGTTCAACTCTAAACTAGTGTAGCATTGGCGATTTGGCAGCAACTAGTTGGAAGAAAAAAAATTGAAAAAAATTAAAAATTATTAAAAAAAAATTAACCTTTTATGTTTCTTATAAGCAAATCGGGTTTGCTTCAGTTCTGCCTTTGATTATCTTTCTCCCATAAATCAGATTCTAATCTACTAATCAATTAGAGAAATTCTATACAACTTGCTAAGAGTTTGTACAATTCTCAAAACATTGAGCTAAATCCAAATTTTAATCTCAACATATATAATATAACCAACAATATGCAATTTACTAGGATTATCATTATTCAATCATTTCATTCTAATTTCATAATAGTTAAAGAATCTAACAAACAACAATTCAAAAGAATTGTGAGGGAATTGATGTTCAACTATTGAGATGAATGAGTCTGATACAAGGAGAAAAGATAAAGAAGAATCGTATCTAGAAAATCCCTAATCTGCTGTTTATATAGAGCAGGTCAATAAGAAAGATAAAAAGACTATATTACCCTTACTAATCTAAGCTATAATCTTAAACTACCATTTACATATATTATTCTATTACCCCCCCCCCCCCCCCCCCACCCCTCAAGCTGGAGTGCAAATACTCAAAACTCCAAGCTTGTTTAAGAAATAATGAAACAATTTTGTCGGCAAGGCCTTTGTCAATATATCTGCTACTTGATTGAGTGTAGTCACTGCCAATGGATGAACCAGACCTTGTTTGTGTTTTTCTCTAACAAAGTGACAGTCTAGCTCTATATGCTTTGTCCTCTCATGAAAAGTGGAGTTGTTAGTGAGATAGATGGCTGATAAATTATCACAAAACAGAGGTACTGGTAACTTATGATTAATCTGCAAAGCTTGTAGAATATAATGAAACCATTGAATCTCTGCAGAAAGGGAAGCCATTGATCGATACTCTGCTTCAGTTGATGATCTTGAAACAGTTTGTTGCTTTTTACTCTTCCATGAAATCAAAGAATCACCCAAAAACACACAGAAACCTGTTATTGATCTCCTTGTATCAATGCAGGTTGCCCAATCTGCATCTGAGAATGCTTTCAAAGCAATTGTAGAGTTGGCTGAATAAAACAACCCTTTCCCTGGATCCCCTTTAATGTAAGCTAAAACTCTTCTTGCTGCCTGAAGATGGATTGTAGTAGGAGCTGCCAAATATTGGCTTAATGTGTTGACAGCATAAGTAATGTCGGGTCTGGTGTTAGTCAAATACACTAGTCTGCCTATCATTCTTCTGTAAATAGTAGGGTCTGTCAAAGGAATGCCTTTTGTCTGAGAAAGTCTGAGTGTTGACTCCATAGGTGTTGCAGCAGGTTTTACTGCCAGCATCCTCAAGTAGCTCCAATGCATACTTCCTTTGTGTTATACTCAAACCTGCACTAGTTCTAGCAATTTCCAAACCTAAGAAATACTTCAAAGTACCTAAGTCTTTGATTTTAAATTCTGCATCCAACAAACATTTAATATTTTGTATCTCAACATTATCATTGCCAGTTAGTATTATATCGTCTACATAAACCAATAAAACAGTAATAGCAATACCTTGATGTTTAATGAAGAGGGAATGATCAGATTCACACTGTTTGTAACCAAATTTATATAGAAAATCAGACAACCTAGAGAACCATTGTCTACTTGCTTGTTTCAAACCATAAAGAGATCTGGTTAATTTACAAACAAGATTGGGAGATGACAAATGTAACCCTTTAGGAGGTAACATGTATACCTCTTCATTTAATTCACCATGCAGAAATGCATTGTTAACATCACATTGAAAAAGAGGCCATTTGTTAATGACCGCAAGTGCTAAAATCAACCTAACAGTACTAAGCTTGACTACAGGAGAGAAAGTGTCCAGAAAATCAATGCCTTCAACTTGAGTGTACCCTTTTGCAACTAGTCTAGCTTTATACCGTTCAAGTGTTCCATCACTTCTAAGTTTTACTTTAAAAATCCATCTACGACCTATAGCTACTTTACCAGGTGGCAAAGGAGTTAATTTCCATGTATGATTAGCTTCTAAAGCTGTAAGTTCCGCTTTAATAGCCTCAATCCAACATGCATGTTTAATAGCTTCTTTATAAGACCTGGGTTCTGTAAGAATGCTTATGTTCAAAACATAATGTTTGTGCTCAGGAGATAACTTAGAATACCCTAAAACATCATGAATGGGATACTTAATGGGATAATGAACACTAGAAGAATCACTACAATTAGACATACTTAATTGATTGCAATGATAATCAACTAAATAACTAGGTTGAGTTCTAGTCCTAGTTGACCTTCTCTCAACCACAACAGGAGCAATTTGCTCAGGTGGTTGAACTTCAGTGTTAACAAGATCCCCTATATTATGCTGATTAACAATTTGTTCACTAGCATCATCCTCAAGTGGCAAACCTATATCAGTCTCATCCACAATATTTGCATGAACAGGAATGACCTGACTAGATTGACTAGGAACAATATTGGTATTAAGTGCAGGAAAATTATCATCAGCAGAGAAAATACTTCTCAAAAAATCAGTAGTTAAACCCTGCCTATTCTCTAAAGATTGCATTAAGACTTCTGATTGATAAGGAAAGATATGTTCAACAAACTTCACATCTCTAGACACTGTATAGGAGTGAGTGTCGAGATTATAAACCTTATAGCCCTTAACCTGAGGTTTATATCCCATAAAAATACAGGGAATAGCCCTGGGATCAAACTTAGTTCTCCCGGTTTTGAGATTAGCTATAAACACTAAACTACCAAAAACCCTAAGATTACTATAATCAGGATCTTTCCCATACAAGACATGATAAGGCGTAGTATTAGCTAACACGGGAGTAGGACTCAAGTTAATTAAGTATGCAGCATGCAAAATACAATCAGCCCAAAAAGTAAGAGGCAAAGAAGATTGAAAACGCAAAGCTCTAGCAACATTTAATAAATGTTGATGCTTCCTCTCAACCAAACTATTCTGTTGAGGAGTATACGGACAAGAAAATTGATGAAGAATACCTTTATTCCTACACAAATCAACTAGTTGAAACTCAGGTGCATTGTCACTTCTAATAGTTTTAATACATATGTCAAAATGAACCTTTACATATTGGTAAAAACCCTCTATACATTTGGGTGCCTCAGACTTATGCTTAAGAAGAAATATCCAAGTATAACGACTGTAATCATCAATTACAGTCAAAAAATATCGATAGCCAGCATTAGAAGTAGTATTAAAAGGACCCCAAATGTCCAAATGAACCAACTCAAATAAAGAAATAGTTTTAGTAATACTAATAGGGAAAGAAGAACGCTTCATTTTAGCTAAAGGACATATTGTACAATCAACATGATCATTCTTATTATTCAAAATGGAAATAGGTAAACTGTCTATAAGACCAAGTTTGGATAAAGGAAAATGCCCTAGTCTATAATGCCACAATTCTTTTACAGAAAAAGGTTTAGGCTTAGCAGAATTTAAAGAAATATTAGGAACATGTATATGCGATACATTTGAAACAGAATGCATACAAGTAGAAGAAGTTTTCTCATGAGGAAGCAAGTAGAGGCCGTTGCAGAGTTTAGCTGAACCAATCATCTGCCGCCGATGAATGTCCTGGATCAGACACAAACCAGCAGCAAAGACACATTCAGCATTACTATGTTGGGCCAACCTACTTACAGAAATAATATTGAACTTAAAACTAGGAATATAGAAAACATTTTGTAAGAGAAGTTTAGAATTAACAAGAACAGTCCCTATTTTAGTAACATGAATTTGTTGGTCATTAGGCAATCGAACAGTAATATTATTAACATCAACATAAGAACTAAAATAAGATAGATTGGTGACAATGTGATCAGTTGCCCCACTATCTAAAATCCAATTATCATTATCAACATTCAACTTATCATCTGTCAAACTACTATTAATAATATGCACAAATTGAGTATCAACAAGACAATTACTAAGAAAAGATATACAGGGTATAGAAGTACCTGTGATCACATTACCAACAACATGACCTGTGGAATGTTGAGAAGAATCAGGTGTATCCAAAAGCCCCAACAAGCGAGAATATTGTGCCTTGGATAAAGTTATGCCTATTCCACTTGTATCCATGTATGAATTATGCTCAGAATTATTGGTAGCACCAGAAACAGCAGCAATATCTTGCAATTGATTATCAGCAACCACATTACCAGTCACATTTTCTTTCTTGTTCTTGGTGAACTTGAAGGAAGGAGGAAAACCATGCTTGCGGTAGCACTGGTCTACAGTGTGCCCTGGCTTGTCACAGTGGCTGCATTTCTTCTTGCTCTTATTATCATAATGCTGAGTCTTGGCTAAATTAATAGAAGATTCAGTCTGTATAGAACTACTTTGGTTTTGACGTTCTTGTTGCAAAACTAAAGATAAAGCTGTCGTTATATCAGGAAGAGGCTTCATCAAGAAGATTTGAGACCTAGCTGCTGAATACTCAGAATTGAGACCTCTTAAGAAACGAATGACATAATCCTCCTCTTGATAAGACTTAGCTTTGAGTAAAAGAGTCGAACACTTGCAAGACGGATTACAAGTACAAACAGATAATGGCCTATAATTGATTAATTCCTCCCATAAAGTCATTTGCCTAGTGTAATAGTCAGTGATTGTCAAAGATCCTTGGGTAAAACTATAGAGTTGTTCTTGCAATTCAGAAATCTTAATAAAATCTCCGTGAGAAAAACGTTTTTGCAAATTCTCCCAAGCATCAGCACAATTGTCAAACCACTGTATGCTATTAGCAATAGAAGGAATCACTGACCTGCAGATCCATGAAAAGATCATAGTATTACATCTTTCCCAGGCAGCTCTATTCTCACCATTGATGGCTGGAATTCCAAAGGCAGTATCGATGAAAATTAACTTGTTCTTGGCTCGCAATGCACAGCGAAATTCTCGACTCCAGGAGTGGAAATTAGTTCCATCAAGTAATTGTGCAACTAACACCAAACCTGGATTTTCTCCTGCATGAAGATAAAAGTAACTTGAAGGATTCTGAGAGGCATCTGTTATGATGCTTGAATGCCCAGAAACAGGTGGATCTTGAGTTGTTGTCATGAAAGATTCAGCAAAACAAGATGAAAGAAGATATATGAAATCAACAAAGAAGTGAGATCTTGATCGGAATACAATCAAAAGAAAAAGAAAAAATTAATGAAATCTGATTATAGGAAACAAATCAGAAGAAACAAGAAGAAATTGATATGAACGATGATGCACGGAAGTGCTCTGATACCATAACAAACAACAATTCAGAAGAATTGTGAGGGAATTGATGTTCAACTATTGAGATGAATGAGTCTGATACAAGGAGAAAAGATAAAGAAGAATCGTATCTAGAAAATCCCTAATCTGCTGTTTATATAGAGCAGGTCAATAAGAAAGATAAAAAGACTATATTACCCTTACTAATCTAAGCTATAATCTTAAACTACCATTTACATATATTATTCTATTAGAATCAATTGTTCCACAGATATAACAAACGTCTTAATATTATAAAAATCACTAACAAGGAAACAACAAAGAATACTAAAGGTCTGTTTAGTTTGGTTGTTGTTGTTATATATATATATATATATGTTAACCTGTGTTGCCCGGACACGACACGGCAATGGACACGGAAAACCTTATTTCTATAAAATATAGGACACAAAAACGTGTAAATATAAAAATATTATGGATATTATAATATATTTAAAACTTTAATTTTTGTTTAAAATAAAATTTTATATGTAAATTTTAATCTAATACATGTTATGACCACCAATTATTATAAATAAATAAATAAATATAAAAGTAACTCTTAGCCAAACATTAAATATTAAATAAACATAAAATATAACTAAGGATTTAGGAAGAACAATAAAGTTTTGGAATGACCAATTTCAAAATTAGGAAGACGAAGTTTGACTTTGAGAGTCCCATGATAAGTTACAAATGGTAACCCACCCATTAAACAATATTAATTTATTAAATAATAAAAATAAATAAAAATCTATTTCTTCCATGCACCCCACCTATTGCCAATTCAGAGTTTCGGATGTGCTCTTAAGTTAAAAGTTGAAGAAAAAGACCAAACAAATACAATTTTTTATCACAATTTCTCAATTTCATATGAAATTCAAGTTGAAGACTAGATCAAACAAAAATCCAACCAAAGTAAGAATGTCTCGCTTTTGACGAGTGCTTTATGGTTTTTGTCGTTTTCCTAGCCGCCTTTGTTGTTTTCCTTCAAGCTTTAATCCATATCTTCCTTCGACAAGCATTGATTACTTTCCCCCCATGGATACTATTACCGATCACGCGGCGAGAATTACCTTAGCGGAGCAACAAGACACTGGGTTGGTGCTACCAACTACTGTGAACTGGGAACTGATAAGCCGCCGACGTGGAGTTTGCTGGGCCGCTTTCTAACAGATCGCCCTGTTAAGATTCCCTTCATGAAGAACAGCATGGCGGATCTATGGCGACCAACAAGGGGCTTGTTTATTGAGATGTTAAGCTTGAACTTATTCCGCTTTGATTTTTTCCACCCGCTAGAGAGGAGCCGTGTGATTCAAGGTGGTCCGTGGACCTTCGAACAGCACATGTTGATAACGAAGAATTTTGAGGAGTGTGTATTAGGTATCGAGGAGCAGCTCTCAATGGCAGATTTCTGGGTACAAGTTCATGACCTACCGATGGGGTTCATGTCTGAAAGGGTGGCCGCCAGTATCGGTAATTTTCTGGGTGTCTACATCGAATCAGGCGCTAATAACTTTACAGGCGACTCATGCTCCTACATAAGGATTCGTATTGCAATGAATATCCTCAGCCCGCTGAAGCGTAAGATGAAGATTTGGAAGGTAGAATGGGAGTTCTCATGGATTCAGTTTCGCTACGAGCGTCTCCCGACGTTTTGTTTCTTTTGTGGATTGATAGGGCACGCTGACAAGTACTGCTCAGCTCTGCTAGACCACCCCCACCCAGATAAGGCTGACTGTCTATACAGTACGGCCCTCTGTGCTCTCCCGCGCAGGCTGACCGCCCCACCTGTTTCGAAGTGGCTGTTGCCGGCTCCTCCCACCTTAACGCAACCTATGACAAAAGGAGGCCCTCAGCTTAGCTCCACGCCCTCAGCTCCTGATAAGCTGGAGAGCAATCAACATTCAGTCTCAGCCAAAGTGTTGGCCCTCGAGTCCAAAAAAATGGGAGAAGAGTTATTGATCAATGAGTCCAAGCGCAGACGCCAGGAAAAAGGGGACTTGGAGATGAACTTACAGAATATCGGGAATCTTAACAGTATGGAATTTGAACACAGTAAACAGTCGGGGCAGATAAAGAAGCTACAACTAACACAAAGGTGGGCCTGTCGCAGGTCCGCCAGTTATCATGAGCACTCTCAGTTGGAACTGTTGGGGTATGGGCAATCTTTGGTCAGTTAGTGGACCTCGTGTCCAGATTCCGCCCATCTTTTGTTTTTCTTATGGAAGTTAAATGTAACATAAATAAGATTGAGATAATAAAACAACGTCTGAATTTTGATGGCTTATTCTTTGTCGACCCCGTCAATTGTGGGGGAGGTCTTGCTTTATTATGGAAGGTTAATGGCTCTATTAATCTACTCGGTTTTTCTCGGAATCATATTGATGTTCGTATTACAGTTTAAGGTTTACCGGAGTATCGATTAACCGGTTTCTATGGTTTCCCAGAACGTTCGCGTAGAACAGAATCATGGTAATTATTACAGTCGCTCAGAAGTGTATCTGCTCTCCCGTGGGTGGTCATAGGAGATTTTAACAGTATCTTGGCACATCACGAGAAGCATAGGGGTCGGAGGTACCCGCAATATTTAATTACAGAATTTGATGATGCACTTGAACACTGCAGATTATCAGAACTGACTATGACAGGCTCTCTATTTACATGGGAAAAGAGTCGGGGCACAGTTAATTACATTGAGGAAAAATTAGACCGAGTTGTAGTAAGCCCGGAGTGGCATATCTTATTTCCGAATGCCGGGGTAGTGAACGAAGATGCTCACACATTGGATCATTCCGTGCTAATTCTGGCCCTAGCACGACATAACTCGAGTTGGAAACGGAGGTTCTGTTTTGAGAACGCGTGGCTCGGAGAGGCATATTGTAGGGACCGGGTTATACAGGCTTGGAGTGAAGGCACTGAATCTTATCTCGTAAGTCGATAGTCACGTTGTGGGAAGAGGCTGTTCGAATGGGGAGAGCAGCTCCGTGTTCAGTTTCGCACTCAGATTACTGCATGTAAAGCCGAAATACAGAGAGGGCGGAGTAGGCAAGACTCGCACTCGTAGAACCGTGTGCTCACGGCAAGAGCTAGATTAGACACTCTTCTAGCTCAGAACGAAACTTACTAGAGACAACGATCAAGGAAGCTATGGCTCCAAGATGGTGACCGTAATTCCCATTTTTTCCACATTGCTGGCAATAATAGACGAAAGAAGAACAACATCGACAGGCTGAAATCTGATGAAGGGGAATGGTGCGACTGGTCATCATGGTTAGATGATCTGATCCAACATTATTTTCAGGCACTGTTCACATCAAGCGGCAGCCAGGCGGATAAAATTCTATTCAATGTTAATTGCAAACTGACATAGGAACATAATGAGGAGCTTCTGTGCACATTTACACCTGAGGAAATAAAGTCGGCCTTGTTCTCCATGCACCTAGACAAGAGTCCTGGCCCAGACGGTTTTAACCCCGGTTTTTATCAGCGGTATTGGGATATAGTAGGCCCCCAAATTACTAGCTCCTGCCTCTTTTGGTTGAATTCTGGGTCTCTCCCAGATAATATCCACGAGACGAACATAATGCTAATCCCAAAGAAGGCTAAACCGGAAAAGTGGCTGATATGCGCCCTATCACCCTGTGCAATATTATCTACAAGGTGCTCAGTAAGAACCTAGCCAACAGAATGAAAAAGGTGTTGAATCATATTATCTCCCCGTCCCAAAGTGCTTTTATCCTAGGAAGATTAATCTCAGACAATGTTATATTGGCATATGAGGTAAACCATTACCTTCATGAGAAATCACAAAGAAAAATAGGTATGGCGGCTTTAAAACTTGACATGTCCAAAGCCTATGACAGGATTGAATGGGACTTTGTTAGACAGATGATGCTCCGATTAGGATTTGCGGAGGCCTGGGTAAATCTGATCATGCAGTGCCTATGCAAGGTTCAGTATACAGTAGTAAATAGAGGACACTCAATTGGACCGATTATTCCACGGAGGGGGCTAAGACAGGGCAATCCTATCTCCCCGTACCTATTTATCATCTGTGTCGAGGGTCTTTCCCTGTCCTTAACCAAGCTGGAGGAACAAGGAATGATTCATGGTTGCCGTATTGCTCCATCTACACCACCTATTTCTCACTTATTTCTTGCAGACGACAGCTACTTCTTTTTCAGAGCCAACATGAATGAAACAGTAGCAATTAAACAGTGCCTATTGGATTATGAGTTAGCTTCAGGATAGGAAATCAACCTCTCAAAGTCCTCTATTTCGTTTAGTAGAAAGTGCCAGCCCGAGGCCTATGCATCGACCATCGCTATTCTTGGGATCACGGCGGTCACCATACCGGATAAATACCTTGGACTGCCTTCAATACTGGGAAGGAGCAAGGCTGATGTCTTTCGATATATTGAGGATGTTGTGAGGCGACGTATGGGCAGCTGGAAATCTCACTTTCTGTCCCGAGTTGGGAAGGAAGTCATGATCAAATCTGTCCTACAGGCCATCCCGACCTATGCAATAGGTTTGTTTCTCCTTCCGAAACTACTATGCTCTAGCCTTGAAAAAATGATGAATGCATTTTGGTGGGGTTCTGGAGAGAATGGGAAAAAGAGTATTCACTGGAAATCGTGGGACAAACTTTGTTACCCAAAGAAACTTGGTGGTTTAGGATTCCGGAAACTAGACACTTCAATTTGGTCCTCCTGGAAAAACAAGGATGGCGGCTACTATCCCGCCCTCAATCTTTAGTTTCAAGGGTCTCAAAAGCATGTTATTTTCCTGATAACTCGTTCCTTGAAGCGTCTCTTTCATCCAACCCGAGCTATATATGGCACGGCATCCTTGCCGCGCAGCACCTAATTGCAACAGGGTCGAGACGTCTAATCGGTTTGGGTAGCTCAATGCACATATGGAGAGATCTGTGGCTTCCGAATGCTTCTGATCCTTTTATCAAAAGCCCCCGAATTAATAATATGGAGATTGAACGAGTTTCTGATCTGTTGTTGGAAGGGGAAAGATCGTGGGACTTAATTCTGATCAGTGGTATGTTCTCGCCTCGTGATCAGTCACTAATTTCTAAGATTCCGTTAGGTTACATGATCGATGATGATACATGGTACTGGTATACGGAGAGAAAAAGTACTTACTCGGTAAAAAGTGGGTACAAGATGTAGATGTTGGAGTTTGGAGAAGTGCAGGTACAAGCATTGAATGTTCAGTGGAATAAAACATGGCACCTTGCTATTCCCCCGAATGTTCGCGATCTGTTGTGGCGAGCCCTGTCAGGGTGCCTCCCCTCACGAAGAGCGATGCACTCCCGCCATGTTGATATCCCGCTCCTTTGTCAGATATGCGGTACTACTGAAGAAGATAGCTTCCACGTCCTAGTAAGTTGTACTGCTGCACGGAATGTCTAGCAATTATCCATGATAGGGGATCGATCAGAACAATCGGAGAATCTCACTGAGTTTTGGGCCCAAGTCATGGAAGAGCCAGTTCAAACTGTGGTTCAGGCTGCTATGTTGTGTTGGATGCTGTGGAAGAATAGAAACAATCTTACTTGGAATAACTGTTTGATGTTGGCATCCCACATCTTCAAAACGGCCTGTCAGGTTCTGGCGGCATGGCAATTAGCACAACAGCACCGTTCTTGTCTGCTTAACACTCCGTCGGCCTCTGCTGGTGCACCGTCGACTTTGACGCCTGGTCATATCCGGCTGCGGGTTAATGCAGCGATTTTTCCGGACCCTGAAGCTGCTGGTTTTGGCCTGGTGGCATGGGATGCTGAGGAAAATTTTCTGGGTGCAAGGAATGGACGCCTAACAGCAACATCGGACGCCTCAATGGCTGAAGCTCTATCCCTGCGCGAGGCACTCACATGGACCAGAGCCCGTGGCTGGGCAAACATCCTGGTGGAAACCGATTCACAAATTGTCGTCCTTGCTCTCCAACAGGACACAGACTCACAATCTCCCTTCTACGTGATTCTTTGGGACTGTTTAGCTATTATGAGGAACTTTCAAAATTTTTCAGTTCGTTATATTCGTAGAACCTTTAATGCCCAAGCTCATACTCTTGCACGAGCTGTGTGTATTCCTAGTAATTGCAGGGAATGGCTTAACGCCCCTCCCCCGTTCTTATGTTCTTCATTGATTGTTTCGAGTTAACATAATTCTTTCATTCGTTTCAAAAAAAAAAAATCCAACCAAGCTTCAGTCGAATTTCAATTTCTCATAATAATACAATAATCCAACCAAGTTTCAAAACAAAAGATAATATTGTAATTTCTAGAAAAGGTAAAAGATTTTATGTAGAAATTGGCTCATTCTATTATTTATATATATATGCTATTTTATAATGGGAGATGGATATGTTCTATAAAAAAAAGTTATGAGAGACTATAAATAACAAGAAAAATGAATAAAAAAAGAAATATATAAGTTTGAAGTTTATCCATATTTTAAATTTTTTTATATATAGCAATTTTCCATAAATATAATTACTATTATAGCTATTTTCTTATATTGACCGTCCATTCACAAACCTTTTCTTCTTCAACATCCCCTCCCCCCCCCCCCCCCCCCCCCCCCACAACTTTTTAAAATATATTTTCGTCCCTATAAAAACACAATTCAAATATTTTAATTCCCATTATTAGTTAAGCCTAAGAGAAAATGACAAGTTATTCAATGGGACTTGGTTTCATGGCCGCCTTTGCTGTTTCAGGCAGTGTGGTTCTTATTGCCCGTCAAGTCCACAAACGTCTCGTCTCTAATTTCATGAAGAATATTGAATTTGAATTGAAGGGTATGCTTCTTCTTCTTTTTATCTTCTTCATAAAGTTTTATTATATTTAGAATCTGTCGGAATTTTTTTTTGTGAAGGGGTAGGTTCAAGGAGATCATTTAGTCAGAATCATAAGAGGGTTCGATTTGCAGAAGAATCAATGATTAGCAAAGAAAATAGGAACAAACAAGAAGAAAGGGAGATATTAAAAATGGAGAATTTTATAAACCAGAAGAAAATTAGTTATGGTGGAAATTTGCTGGAGACCATGCCTGAAAATAGAAGAATTTTGTATATAGGAATTCTTAAATACAGAACTCTTCAAGGATGTCAATTATCCTCTACCTGAACTAAATTCAACTTTTCGTTTTGGGGTTTTCCTAATTTATTTTGGGTTTCATGTAAATATATATATTAAAAATGGAGAATTTTATAAACCAGAAGAAAATTAATTATGGTGGAAATTTGCTGGAGGCCATGCCTGAAAATAGAAGAATTTTGTATATAGGAATTCTTAAATAGAGAACTCTTCAAGGATGTCAATTATTCTCTACCTGAACTAAATTCAACTTTCAGTTTTGGGGTTTTCCTAATTTATTTTGGGTTTCATGTAAATATATGTCTACAACTTGTTGGTGTGCCATAGTTCATAGGCATTGGTTCTGGAATATGTATTAGATATTTTTTGTATATTGTTTGAATACATTGTATATGTGTTATATGAATAAAGCATTAATTTACATTGTTTATATCTTGTGCTATGAAACACATATGAAGTATCCATTGATTGATAATCATAAACTATCTGAGACCTATTCTATTCGTGGGAACGAATATAACTAAAGGTCTATGCATCCAGTATCTGTGTAGTTGTGTAGGAAGCACCACTACAACACTTGTATAGTTAGATAGGATATAGGTACGCATTGATGTAGCTCAATATGGGACTAGACTGATTCGCTCTAGGATGATTCATGGTGGACGTGTCATTAATCTTTCTAAGTGTAGAACTCTGCCACCATGTTTCTGGTTTATAATATAGATATGCAATTAGTAAGAGATACTGAGAGATCATCTACTGGGTTTCATGTGTCTTCTAAAGACGGTTGAAATAATTCGTATTAGTCAGGGGTCGTAATAGTTTGTTAGAACCCAGTTATGGTCATTGGGCTCTAGGACCATGTCTGGATGAGGATAGACCCTAAAGATCGTACACACACAACTCGTGAAACCGAATAAATGAATAATCATAAATACATGTTATGTATTTAATCGGAATGGAAACAAGTTAATTAATTGTTAATTAATTAACATATGGATTAGTTGATTATTTGTTATGTAACAAGTTAATCAATTTGATATTTAATTTAGTTATGGTTAATTAATTAAATTTCCAAATGTAATTAATTAATCAATTAATTAATTAGATTGCATAGGATAAATTATTAATTGAACCATAATGCAATTTAATTTTTTAGGGCCTTGATGATATTTGTGGGTAATTGAATTAGACCTAATTGATCCTAATTGAATTAAATATAATCTATAGGGTTATATTTGTGATTAGGGATCGGGAAGGGGCTAAGTAGAAATTAACCACTTAATCTAAACCTAATTGGAAGAGGTATATAAAGCGTAGGTTAAAAGAATTAATTAACCTAGCCTCCATAGACACTAAATTTCAGCCCCATCTCTCTGCTTTTAGTGTTCTTCGCGTTCATCACGTTCTTGACATTCCGTAGTGACTTTGGCTAGCACTGATTCAGTTCCTAAACGGTTGGTGCACAAGACATTTTGAGATTCACTCGACTTGTGAATTCATGCAGCCGTCTCTAGAAGAGACTTAACCCGTGAGTTTCGATCTTTGTTTTAAATTTGTTTTTTAGGTTCAATCTGTGGCAGTCTAACACGATTCTTAACTAGATTATAGAAAATTTTAACGGTAGCATTCTGATGCGCTTTATTGATTTTCAATGATTAATCCCCAACATAACTTGTGTATTAAAAAAGAAATGCCTTAGAATAGCAATAAATTATATATTAGATCAATTTGAGAATTGGTATATTAGATTCCTATATAATAGGAGAAACAATAACAAAAAGGTAAAAGATTAAATAGAAAAGTAGATTAGATTACCTTTCTTTTGCCCCTCCTTCCAGCCAACAGGACAACTGAAACACTCCCTTCAACAGTTTCAGAGCACTAAGACATGCACAAAACACAAATTTATGAACAATTAATCTCATGAAAAATGCAAATATACGGGAAAAGAAAAGCACTTACATTTTCAATTTTAGTTAGGCATTTTAATGGTGGAAGTAGCTAGGAAGTTTTTGGACCAAGAGATTTTATGTTCAGAAAATACAAACAAAAACTCATATTGAATCAAGAAAAATCAAAACAAACTCTACTCAATAACAAAAATAGAATTAGAAGTTGTTTGCTTGCTTACTGGATGTTATCGTATTTTGTATGTTGATTCCTTGATCAGAGCTTTAATCACCTGAAAACACAACAACGGTCAGAAAAGAGGCCGGAGGCCGGCGAACCCTCTCCGATGATAAAGTCAGTTGATAAACCAGAGAATATCAAAGACTAATGAAGATGTATTTCAATGATTAGATATGAGTTACCTCGATTCTGGGAGCACCTCTGCTATTTATAGATAATTAAAGTGATATTTTTGGACACGTGGCAGTTTATGATATGTTAGTGGACCCTATCTTTGCGCGCCATCATATTTATGAAAATGAGGAGCATGCATTTGGAATCCAACGCTTTGATTGGTCCACGTGTCCTCCAAAATTCCCATCAAAAAGTTGCCTTCGGCAACATGAAGACGATGGAATCATTGCCTTTGGTCAATACTTTGGCCAAGACTGTAACTCTCCATTTCTCTTGCGTTGACCAGTGCCCATCTGAACTCCTTAAATCATAGTGCGCCCACTTGCTATAAGCCCAAATGATTTAATACTATAACACTGGGAATTTGAGTGAAAAGAAGTGGGTGGAATTAGAGTAAGATTATCAGCTGGAAACAAGCAATTGCAAGAATTGAAAAAAGAAGTAGAAACAGAGGAATTACAAGAATTGAAAGAAGTAGAAACATATGGAAACAAGGAATTACAAGAATTTAAATGATAACACATCTTTCCCCTCCTCGACGTTTTTTCTTCATTTTCTTCAATTAATTAAATAGAGAGAGAGAGAGGGAGGAAGAAAGTAAACATGGATTCTTTTGGAGATCGGAATGGGTATTGAACATTAACCCTAAATCCAGAAGACCCATTTGAAATTAATACAATAGCAAGGAAACTTACCTCTATCTGAGAAATACAATAACAAGGAAACTTACCACAACTGAATAAAAATTCAGAGAAGAAGACTATAAACCCAATCCGGAACACATCCGTAAAAACCTAAACCCAGTCATCTTCAATAGTTGTAGTTTTTTTAGAAATAAATTGCAAATATGTCTCGTTATTATAAGGAAGTTTTTTTTTGCATTTTGATTGACTAATTTAAGGTTTGCAGAAGAAGAGAAAAAGGTGAGAAGGGGAAATCGCTAAAGAAGGGAGAGGAAAAAGACTCATCGTGCGTTTGGTATGAGTGAGAGAGACCTGAAAAAATCTTATAACAACTCTATTTATATTTTTTTATTATTTAATATTAATTTACATGAATTCATTTTATTTTATTTTTCTAAAATAACATTTTCAACGGAAATTAATCAAATAGGTCAAAGAAAACGTCAATCCTATTTTGACGGAATCGATTTTGTTAAACAAAACATCAAGGATGGCGGCGGGAAATCTCTCACCAAATATTTTGACGGATAAGTACGTTCCATCAACTAGTTTCGTCAATCTGTTTGACGGTTACAACATTGATGGAAATTCCGTCAAATGCTTTCTGAAGGAAATGATTCTGTTAGAGATTTCTGTTGAAACACCTTTCCACATGATTTTGATTTGACAAAATTATTTAAGTAATGATAAAAATATTCTAACACATTAAATTTAAATGCTTTGATTTATTACACTAATGTGTTTGTTCAATGTTGAGTTTAATTGTGTATAAGACATTGAGATTAAAAAAAAGCCCAAAGGCCCATGAAGTGGAAGTCAAGCCCAAGTCAACACATCAAGACCATTCGGCTCAAGAGTTCAAAACGAAGCCGTATCAACTAAAATGACGACTCAGCAAGAGAAGGATCGAGAAGCCTTCGTGGCAAAAGCTTCAAGAAGAAGCTGCTGACTTGGACGACAAAGCAGTCTGGACAGCGGCAGGAAATGTTCAACTTCTAGATAAAGTATTTCTACTTTGGAAAAAGTTCAGAAGGCGCAGAAAGCTGTCTCGTGGACTTTTCCTTAAATGGCGAAACATTCTGCCGAAGACTGACGAAGACAGAAGATGCAAGAATTCTATTGGCCAACGACGCTGAGCACGCCCAGAGTGACAACCACAGGAAGCCGTTTCCCTCCAACGGTTATTTCAAAATTCGAAATGACCAGGTGCCTCAAGTGTCACTATATAAAGGCCATCCATTTGCTTCAATCGATGCAGAACTTCAATTAGTCAAAACGCTGACCAAATTCATACTCGAAGATTCTGTGAGAAAAGCAAAGCAAATACCTTACACCAATTTCCATATTATTGTGTAAAAGTCTAGAGTGATTTCCAATAATCTAAAGTGTCTTAGCAATGGTTGTTTAGGACAAACACTTTATCATTTCTAGAAGAATAGAAAGGAGAGGCTGAGTACTCGGTTATAGTACTCAGCATAGATATAGGAGTGAGTAGAGGTATAGAGGAAGGTACTCTTGTTATACTCAGCTTCTATTTGTAAAAGGTTTCGTGCTCTACCTTTAAAGAGCTTAGTAGAGAATTCAAAAAGCTCGGAACGAGTTCCGGGGACTGGACGTAGGCGGAGAGGCCGAACCAGGATAAGTCTGCTGAGTAATATCTTTCTAACCCTTAAACTCCTTTAATATATATTGCTTGCTGTGAAAAACTAACTAAGTAAAGAGCTCACGCTGAGTTAAGTTTACTAAGAAGCTGAGTTCAGGAATAGACTCTAAGTGCTATTTCCTGACTCAAGTAAAGAAGCAGACTTAGTCATAAGTTGGCTAAGCTTGTGTCTTGAATCTACTTAGTGACGCTGTGTAATCCTTTTCATAGGAAAAGAAGTCAGCCTCAACGGACAAAATTTTAAAATAGTTCCTATCCCCCCTTGGAACTAACTTGTCACGTTATAAGGGACCAACAAGTGGTATCAGAGCTTAAAAGCTCACTGTGCAAGGTTTAACTACCTTGAGCTGATCCCCACTATGGCTGAGAACAGCACTCGGTTTCTGCTAGGAAATCTGACAACTCAGATTTTGCCTGAGGGTCTGTCCATAACTCGGCCTCCTCTATTCTTCGGGTCTAACTATACCTTTTGGAAGGATAGAATGAAAAATTTCATTCAGGCAACAAATATGAGTGCATGGCTATCTATAGTTCAAGGCCCATTTGTTCCTGTTGAAACTGTTGATGGCCAAACGGTTGTCAAAGCTGAGACTAAATGGACAGAGGATGATCTCAAGAAGCTACAAAATCATGCTTCGGCTATAAACATGCTTCACTGTGCTTTAGATGCTGCAGAATACAACAAGATTTCAGGTTGTGAGTCAACGCAGGAGACTTGGAAGAAGCTTGAGGTCACCTATGAAGGAACCAACAAGGTGAAGGAATCCAAGGTCAACCATCACATAAGGTTGTACGAGCTGTTTGAAATGAATGATGATGAAGGAATCTCTGACATAAATGCAAGGTTCACAAACATCATCAACGAGCTCAAAAGACTTGGAAAGATCTTCACTGAGGAAGAGCAAGTCAAGAAGATTCTTAGGAGTCTTCCTAAAAACTGGCAAGCAAAGAAAACTGTTGTTGAGGAAGCTCAAGAACCACCTACAAGTATGATGAACTCATTGGCTCATTGCTGACCCATGAGATTTCAATGAAGAATTTCGAGGTGAAGGAAAAGTCTGAAGACATGAAGCAAAAGTCTCTTGTCATGAAAGCTGACTCCACTGATGGGAGCTCAACAGACGATGAAGAAATGGCTATGTTCACTAGAAAGATGAAAAGGTTGTTCAAAAAGAATGACAAATATTCTAAGAAGCCTTACAAGAAGTTTGATAAGTACAAAGCTGAGTCCAGCGACAGCAAGTACAAGAAGGACAGCTCAAAGCCCATTACATGCTTTGAATGTCATCAAACTGGCCATATCAAGTCAAGCTGTCACACGCTGAGGAAAGAAAGAAAGAACAGCAAGAAGGCAATGGTGGCAACTTAGAGCGACAGTGATGAGTCTTCATCATCAGAAGCTGATGCCACTGAGTCAGCAAATATTTGTTTCATGGCTGACGAACTTGCTGAGCCATGTGTTTCTGAGCATGCTGATCCCTCCATGGCATCTGACGATGAGGAACACTCAACTGAGGTAATATCACTACCCTTGCTCAGAGATGAAATGGTTAATGCCCTGAGTGACCTCTATACACTTGTTAAAAAGTGTAATAAAAAGGTTAGAGCACTCAGCAGGCGATGTGACGAGGTTGAGGAGGTCAAACTGAGTGACCTTCGATATCTTCTCCAGGACAACTCAACGTTGCATAGTAATGTAGAAATTATGCAAAGGTTTGTCTCTGAGGTCCAATCAGATTCTAAGAAACTGAGAAAGGATGTCACATCAATTCAGAACCAACTTAAGGTTCCGAATAAAAGAAACATTCCTCTGAAAACTGAGTACCAAAGTACTAGTCAGCAGAGATGGAATCCTCAGCGGAATGTCCAGTGTGACTTCTGTGGGAAGAAAGGACACACCACAAAGGTGTGCTGGTATGCTCAGCACTGGGGTGCTGACCAGTCAGTGAGACATACTAAACGGAAGATCAGCTGTGACTTCTGTGGAAAGAATGGACACACTGTCCAAGTATGTCGCCATAAAATGAAATATGATGCTTTACCTGTTGAACCTAACAAGAAAGGACCCAAAAAGAATTGGGTACCTAAAAGCAACTAGCTATATTGCAGGTAAGCCTAAGGTGTGCTGAGAAGTCAAAGATGTGGTACATTGACAGCGCATGCTCGAGGCATATGACTGGTGATGAAACTCAGTTCATCACGTTTGTGCGTAAACGGGGAGAAAGTGTAAGTTTTGGAGACAATGATAGGGGTCAAAAACCCCTACCTTTGGGTACAGTTTTAGGATGGTTGTTAGCATTATTTCATGAATAAGCGAGCAATTCTCGCATTTATATGCTTTTGTGTGAGTTAGTTAGAAATTGGAAATGTTTTAAATACTTTTCGTTGTTTAGGCTCGTTTTTTGGTTATTTTGGGCAAATATGGCCAAAATAGCATGTATGTTAAAATTCCATTATCTTTTTATAGCTAATTCATCCGCCAAAATTCGCACCAAACGGAGTGTCTACTCAAAATGAGCGATTGGCGGGTCAATTTAGCCTCAGAACTAATGTTATTTGGAGTTTTCGTGCATGTGCAGGCTAAAGCAGAAATGAGTTCGGGTGAAAATCACGTCTCGGGGACCCCCGGCAGTCGCTCGACGAATTGAGCATCGGTGAGCAGCCCATTCGATGCTCGGTGCGCAGCCCAGACGCTGCTCGGCGAGCTGCCCAGGCACTGCTCGGCCGAGCAGGCCCCTGGAGGCTAGCTCGCCGAGCAGGCCCTTAGAGGCCTGCTCGGGCGAGCAGGGAGCCTGCTCGCGACAAGCAGTGCCTGCTCACCGAGCAGCTCGTCCTGCTCGGCGAGCAGACCTGCGGGAATTGGTCAAAAAGACCAATTCCGCCCCCACGACTCCACGACCGCTCCCACGACTTCCCACCTGCATAAGGACACGAAATGGTCAAGAAGAGGGCCCGAACCGCGTCTATAAATAGGATTTTTCCAATGTAAATTAGATATCTTTTATCTTTGTAATTTTCTTAGTTTTTCACCTTGAGAAATCCTCTCCACCACCTCCATATCCTTCAAACCTCCATTGAAGACATCTCCGAAGCTCCGTTCACCGAGGATTGCTCAAGGTCCATCCTTAAGTCCTAGGAAGACGCCTGCATTGGTAGACAGGTTCCCTGAAAGGGATTTTTCTTCTTTTATATTCTGTCTAACCTCTGATCCATGTTATGAATCCTAGGCTCATTGTATCTTCGTGACAATACTTTCATCTTTGATATATATATATATATAGTTTTTGTTCATTCAATTGTTTTAATGCTTTAATCTTTGTCTTATGCTTTGTCTGATTGGGTTAACTCATTCGATAATCCCAAAATTAAGTTGGCACATATTGCGAGCTGAATCTGACCTAGTCAGTGCCTATAGGATTGACGACCCTATAGAAGATTAAGCCCAAATTACTGAGCCTTAGAGCTAGTTTCGGCCTTACAAGGGAATCACGAACTAGGGACCTCAGGAGGATAGGTAGGGTTAATCGCCTCGGACACAAGCGACTTAGATTTTAATTCAATTGCTTAAACAACCTATTCTCATTATCATCGTATCCCTTCATGTTCCTTCAGATAATTGCATTGGTAAAAGATCACTTAGGAGTAGTTTAACTTAATTAGGGGTAGATAACTTAATTAGGCGTAGAATAACTTAGTTAGAATTAGATAACTTAGTTAGGAATAGTATAATTCAACCTAGGAGTAGATTAACTTAAGAAAAACAAACTCAAAACCCCCTAAGCCTAGATAACACCTGAAACCAAGTAGCTCGATACTTGCAGAAATAAATCCTGTGGACGATACCTGGACTTTTCCAGAAATTTATTACTTGATAACGACGGGGTACACTTATCCCTTAGTGAGCCTTGCGGTACCGAACGCCATGAGGCGCATCAAGTTTTTGGCACCGTTGCCGGGGATTTATTTCTTCTGCAATATTGAACCAAAGGTCGATTTGTTAGTTTAGGCATTCTTTTGTGAATATTCCTTGTTTATATCGTTTATACTTGTTCATATATAATTTTTTATACTTTTGTGAATACTTTTGTGTGAATATTTGTCTTTAATTTTTATTGTTATTCTTAATGATTCTTCTTTTTTGAGAGAATGGCTAGAAACAATGGAAATAAGGAATCTATTACGCATTTGCTTAACTTTCTATCTAGTCACGAAGATCAAACTGACGATTTGTATGCCTCAATTAAAAATTTATGCATACAAAAAGGGATCCTAGTTGATTCAACCGCGGACGAATCAATTAAAGAACCCAATTTGGTAGGTCAGGTTGATAAGGTAATATCTTTTCCCATTAACAATGAAGAACTGATCCCTAATTATGAGAAACCAAAAGTTTCAATATTAATTGAGGAATCAGTTGAAATTGAGCCTCTAGAGAAGAATCCAAAAATAGAAGAGTTCGGTTTTACTCCATGTCCAGAAAATTTCATTCTCTTTGATCTACCTAGAGAATCAAAAAGGGAGCAAACTAGACTTTTTCATAATTTATTTAAATTTGATCCTTTGTTTTCATTAAAATTCTTTGAAACTGATAATCCGTTTTGCAGGTACGGATTATTTATTCAGGAATTTGAATTCCTAACGCGAATGTCAGCATACACCTAGGCGGGAATTCTATGTCGAGCTCACCGACTATAACGTAGCGCTTCTTGGGAGGCAACCCAAGTTTTAATAAAAACTTTTCAGGTTTATTTTATTTAGATTATAGATTGATCTTTTAGTTTAGTTTTTTTTAGTTTTCTTTTACGTTTTTTTAAAGTGTTCGGGTTTTTTAAAATATATATATATATATATATTTTTCGGACCTTCTGCCTGCCAAGCTGAAAAAAAAAAAAAAAATTTGCCCCGGGCGGCCCAGCTCGCTGGACACTGCCGCCCAGGCCGCTATTGGTCACTGCCGCCCAGCCCGCTGCTCGGCCGAGATAAGCAACGGTTCGGGATTTTTTTTCCCGAACGGAGCTGAAATAAATAAATAAATAAATAATGGCACCGCAAATCATCAAGTTTTTGGCGATTGCGATAAAATCAGTAGGTTCTCTTCTCCACCCTAACTTTTTGCACATACGCTTGATGGTTTTAGATGCAATGTTGGAACTTATTGCATATTTTAAGTGTGAGGAGGAGGGGTAGACAAACTTACAAAAAATTGTATAATTTTTAAATTTTTGTTGCGTCGTGTCTAGTTTAGTTTTGCGTTTTTCGGGTTTTATTTATGTTTTACATGTTTAGGACCTAAAACCATGAACCTCCTTCGAATCTAAACTTCGTTATTTGTCCTTGAGGGCTGAGAACCGAATCTAAGATTGCATGACAACTAGTTTAGGTGTAGGACACAATCCTTGTATCTGTAAAAGCATGAGCTAAAGTTTGCATTTAGACCCTACTTTTGAAGAAATGCTAAAATCATTACTTAGGTAGATAACTTAAGAATTGAAGGCATGTGATATTAAACTTGAGTTTGGGGAGAACTAGTAAGCACAAAATTGAAACCCAAGAACTGTGAGTTGAATTTGAGCCCAAGAGCGAACATCAAAAAGCTCTTTTTCTTGACATTTTTTGTGTGAATGCTTTGACTTGTGGAAAGATTACAGATTTTGCACCTAATACTGAGTTGAACCTACATGCAATGATTTGAGATGGTAAACGATGAATCAGCCTCATTAGAATTAACCATTTTCTTTACCTTATTTTCTCTTTTTCATCCACTCTAGGAAGCCCCTTTGAGCCTGTATTTTTGTAGTTTGTAGATTTTTTTTCGTTCGTTCTAACCCAATTTTTGCAAACCATCACTTGGTTTGTTACTTAACCCGAGTTTCTGCAAAGCTCACATTGAGCCTTTATTTTCTTCTAGCGCTTTATCTTTGTTTATGACATCATAGTAGCAAGCCAAAAGGCTAAGAAGTGACTGAGCATCACTACCCAAAAGAAAAAAAAAGAGAAAAACAGAAAAGGAAAAGAAAAAGAGGCGAACAAAAGAGGGAGAACTCTATTCCCCAGTTCTAAAATTAGAACGTCTCAAAAAAAAAATAATAATAATAATGATGAATAAAAAGCTCAATCACTTCACAATTTGCTAAAGTCATTTTAAACTTTGTTTTTCTAGCGCTAGAACTCCTAACCCTTGTTGTATCCTTAACCCTCTAACCACATTACAACCCCAATTCGAGGCTGTTTTTGATATCATCGGAGTCATATAGCATAGTAGAGGAACTCGGATGAACGTGCAAAATCAACGTAATCCTAAGCAAGAACATAAGCCGAGAGTAAACACTTTAGCCACCAAAATTGTGTGAATTGAGTGAACTACCTATGGTGAGGTGTTTTACTTAGCTATCCCCTTAAGCTCGTTTAATTGAACATGTGTCATTTTTCTTAAGCATATGACCTATGATAATTGAAATGCGGCTTTTGGATATCGTGTCTCTACTTTGTATTTCCGAATGCATGTAATTACAGATGCTCGAAATTGTGTCAAGCACCTAGTCAAACCAGGAGGTTTTCTAGCTTGCTTGTAATTGCGGGTTTAGTTTTTTAGTTTACTTGGGGACAAGTAAAGTTTTAAGTGCGAGGAGGTTTGATAGGGGTCAAAAACCCCTATCTTTGGGTATGGTTTTAGGACGATTTTTAGCATTATTTCATGAATAAGCGAGCAATTCTCGCATTTATATGCTTTTGTATGAGTTAGTTAGAAATTGGAAATGTTTTATTTACTTTTCGTTGTTTAGGCTCGTTTTTTTGTTATTTTGGGCAAATATGGCCAAAATAGCATGTATGTTAAAATTCCATTATCTTTTATAGCTAATTGATCCGCCAAAAGTCGTACCAAACGGGGTGTCTACTCAAAATGAGCGATTGGCGGGTCAATTTAGCCTCGGAACTAATGTTATTTGGAGTTTTCGTGCATGTGCAGGCTAAAGCAGGAACGAGTTCGGGTGAAAATCACGTCTCGGGGACCCTCGGCAGTCGCTCGGCGAATTGAGCATCGGTGAGCAGCCCAGGCGGTGCTCGGCGCGCAGCCCAGGCGCTGCTCGGTGAGCTGCCCAGGCGCTGCTCGGTGAGCTGCCCAGGCGCTGCTCGGCGAGCTGCCCAGGCACTGCTCAGCGCGCAGCCCAGGCGCTGCTCGGCGAGCTGCCCAGGCACTGCTCGGCCGAGCAGGCCCCTGGAGGCCAGCTCGCCGAGCAAGCTGTGCCTGCTCACCGAGCATACCCTCAGAGGCCTGCTCGGGCGAGCAGGGAGCCTGCTCGCGACGAGCAGTGCCTGCTCGCCGAGCAGCTCGTCCTGCTCGGCGAGCAGACCTGCGGGAATTGGTCAAAAAGAACAATTCCGCCCCCACGACTCCATGACCGGTCCCACGACTTCCCACCTACATAAGGACACGAAATAGGTCAAGAAGAGGGCCCGAACCGTGTCTATAAATTGGATTTTTCCAATGTAAATTAGATATCTTTTATCTTTGTAATTTTCTTAGCTTTTCACCTTGAGAAATCCTCTCCACCACCTCCATATCCTTCAAACCTCCATTGAAGACATCTCCGAAGCTCCGTTCACCGAGGATTGCTCAAGCTCCATCCTTAAGTCCTAGGAAGACGCCTGCATTGGTAGACAGGTTCCCTAAAAGGGATTTTTCTTCTTTTATATTCTGTCTAGCCTCTGATCCATGTTATGAATCCTAGGCTCATTGTATCTTCGTGACAATACTTTCATCTTTGATATATATATATATATATAGTTTTTGTTCATTCAATTGTTTTAATGCTTTAATCTTTGTCTTACGCTTTGTCTGATTGGGTTAACTCATTCGATAATCCCAAAATTAAGTTGGCACATATTGCGAGCTGAATCTGACCTAGTCAGTGCCTATAGGATTGACGACCCTATAGAAGATTAAGCCCAAATTACTGAGCCTTAGAGCTAGTTTCGGCCTTACAAGGGAATCACGAACTAGGGACCTCAGGAGGATAGGTAGGGTTAATCGCCTCGGACACAAGCGACTTAGATTTTAATTCAATTGCTTAAACAACCTATTCTCATTATCATCGTATCCCTTCATGTTCCTTCAGATAATTGCATTGGTAAAAGATCACTTAGGAGTAGTTTAACTTAATTAGGGGTAGATAACTTAATTAGGCGTAGAATAACTTAGTTAGAATTAGATAACTTAGTTAGGAATAGTATAATTCAACCTAGGAGTAGATTAACTTAAGAAAAACAAACTCAAAACCCCCTAAGCCTAGATAACACCTGAAACCAAGTAGCTCGATACTTGCAGAAATAAATCCTGTGGACGATACCTGGACTTTTCCAGAAATTTATTACTTGATAACGACGGGGTACACTTATCCCTTAGTGAGCCTTGCGGTACCAAACGTCGTGAGGCGCATCAGACAACAAGAAGGGTAAGATAGTAGGGTCAGGAACCATTGGTGGTAATCCTACTATTGAGTCAGTCTCCCTAGTCAGCGGACTCAAATATAACTTACTCAGCGTAGCTCAGCTATGTGACAATGGGAGAAAAGTTATATTTGATGACTCTGGATGTAAAATATTCAAGGGTAAAACAAATGAGTTAATTTTAACTGCCCCTCGTATTGATAATGTCTTTATGCTGAACTTAGAAAGGAAGTTTTCAAAAACTGTATGCTTAGTGTCAAAGGAAGAAAATTCCTGGCTATGGCACAGGAGACTTGGTCATGTAAGCATGGACCTCCTAGCCAAATTAGCAAGAAAGCAATTGGTTGAGGGACTGCCAGAACTTAAATTTGAAAAAGATCAATTATGCCACACTTGCCAAGTTGGAAAACAAACCAAACAATCTTTTCATACTAAAAACATTGTCTCAACTAAGCGTCCATTAGAGTTACTACACTTGGATCTCTTCGGTCCAGTCCAGCCGCTGAGCTTGGGTGGAAGAAGATTTTCCTTGGTCATTGTAGATGACTTTTCTCGGTACACCTGGATCATCTTGCTGAGTAGCAAAGATGAAACCTTTGAGACGTTTTCAAATTTAGTAAGAAAACTTGAAAATGATAAAGACCTTAAGTTAGCTCACATCCGAAGTGATAATGGTGGAGAATTCAAGAACCAACAGTTTGTTGAATTCTGTGAAACCAACGTCATTGACCATAATTTCTCTGCTCCTAGAACGCCTCAACAAAATGGGGTTGTTGAAAGGAAAAACTGAACCTTGGTTGAAATAGCCAGGACAATGCTGAGTGAGCATAGGCTTCCAAAGTACTTTTGGGGAGAAGCTGTCAACACAGCGTGCTACATTCTTAATAGGGCTCTAGTTAGACCTATACTAAAGAAAACCCCCTATGAACTTTGGAAAGGACGAAAGCCCAACATTGGATACTTTCATGCCTTTGGCTGTAAATGCTTTATCTTGAATACTAAAGACAGCCTAGCTAAGTTTGACTCAAAAGCTGATGAGGCTATCTTTTTAGGCTACTCAACAAACAGCAAAGCATACAGAGTTTTCAATAAACGAACTCAAGTCTTAGAAGAGTCAGTACATGTTGAGTTCGATGAAACTAACCCTGCAGGAAGATACCAGCCGGTGACCGAGGATGATCCACACTCAGCACCCGCTGACCAAGAAACTGCCGCTGAGTCATTCCCTCAAGGGCTGACCAAAGGTAAAAGTGAAACTCAAATTACTTTCACTAACCAATCTACACCTGCAGAAATTGTTGAAACACAACCAGCACAAGACATCAATCTACCAAAGGAGATCAGGATACCAAGAGGTCACTCAGAGAGTGCCATTCTTGATGCCGCTGAGAATACCCTGATGACGAGGAATCAACTCAGGAGATACCTCAGCAACGTAGCATTCGTCTCAATCCAGGAACCAAAGAATTTCACTGAAGCTGAGTATGATGAATTCTGAATGAATGCAATGCAAGAAGAACTTGATCAGTTCAGACGAAATGAAGTATGGGATCTAGTGCCCAAACCAAGAAGCCAGAAGACCATAGGAACAAGATGGGTCTTCCACAACAAACTGGATGAACAAGGGAACGTGGTCAGAAACAAAGCAAGACTTGTAGCTCAGGGCTACAGTCAGCAAGAAGGTATTGACTACGGTGAGACCTTTGCCCCAGTGGCAAGGCTAGAGGCTATTAGAATTTTATGTGCATATGCAAGCTATATGAACTTTAAACTGTTTCAAATGGATGTTAAGAGTGCATTCCTTAATGGAGTTATAAACGAGGAAGTTTATGTTAATCAGCCTCCAGGGTTTGAGGATCCTAAATTTCCAAATCACGTTTATAAGCTCAAAAAGGCTCTGTATGGCCTCAAGCAAGCACCACGTGCTTGGTATGAGAGGCTGACCAGTTTCCTGCTGACTAGAAATTATGTCAGAGGTAAAGCTGATACAACCTTATTCATTAAGAGGAAGGGTAAAGATACCCTGCTGGTTCAAATATATGTTGATGACATTATTTTTGGTGCCACTAACGAGTCAATGTGCAAGGAATTTAGTAAGCAGATGCAGACTGAGTTTGAAATGTCAATGATGGGAGAACTCAACTTCTTCCTTGGACTTCAAATCAAACAAGGGAAAAATGGCATCTTCATCAGTCAAACTAAGTACGCTAAGGAGATATTGAAGTAGTATGAACTTGAGAATTGTAAGTCAATATCTACCCCAATGGGCACTGACACTGTCCTCTGCGTTGATGAGAATGGTAAGTTAGTAGATAGCAGATTGTACCGAGGTATGATTGGTTCTCTACTTTACTTAACTGCTAGTAGGCCAGACATTCAGTTCTCAATATGTTATTGTGCTAGATATCAATCTAACCCTAAGGAATCTCATTACATAGCTGTAAAAAGAATCCTTAGATATTTCCAAGGCTCAGTGAATGCAGGTTTATGGTATCCCAACACTCATGACTTCACACTCATTGGATACACTGACGCTGACTACGGACGAGACAAGCTTGAACGAAAAAGCACCTCAGGAGGATGCCACTTCTTTGGGAGCTGTCTTGTGTCCTGGTTCAGCAAGAAGCATGCGTCAGTAGCCCTGTCAACCATTGAAGCTGAGTACGTTGCTGCTGGAAGCTGTGTTGCTCAAGTCCTATGGATTAAGCAACAGCTTGAAGATTTTGGCGTTCGGACTAAAACAATTGAAGTCAAATGTGACAACAAAAGTGCCATTGACTTATCAAAGAACCCAATCCAACACAGCAGGATGAAGCATGTCAGCATAAGACATCAGTTCATTAGAGATCACGTACTCAAGGAAGAGATCAAGCTGACATATGTCCCAACGGATGAGCAGCTTACCGATATCTTCACAAAGCCACTGGCTCGTGAGCAATTTAACATACTTAGAGAAGCCATTGGTATGTTTAATCCTCTTCAGTAAATTTCAAGTATAGTATGCATGCTGAGTGAATTACCATGCTGAATGATTTATGCTATTACATGCTGTGTGTTTATCTTAAGTTGAGCAACTAAGCATAAGAATTATTCCTTTGCATAACAATGACTACTCAGAATTTTAAACGCCTGAAATTTGTAACACTGAGTAAAGAGTCGTTGTAAACTTTAATGCAAAGCACGCGAATTAAATAGCCACCTAGGATGACGTATAGGCTATAATTAGAAAATACACACACCGTATGTGTCATAAATGCCAAAATCTTTGTGGATTGAGAATCTCGAGGCAAAATGGACTACTCAACACCTTGGATTAACTCAACATCTCTATAAATAGTGGATGAATTCCCACTTTCATTTCTTTACGCCTAGAAATCTTTGGCATTCATACTCTCTCTCTCGAAAATTCCCAAAATCCCCAAAACTTCTCTGAGAACATGACAAAAGTTTCTCTAAACATCTCTGTTGTCGGTCTCTCCCATAACCGCTCCGATGACAACCCCACTTCTCCTACTCAGCGTGACCACGCTGGAGCTGCTACGCCGAGCAAGAAAGCTCAAGCTGCCTCTTCCAAGGGGAAATAGCAGCAAAAAGACAAGGGTAAGAAAGTAGTTGAACGCACCTACACTCAGGTCTTCAAGAGTGTGAGGGGGTGGCAGATAGACCACTCGCGGTGGTTCTCACAAGGATTCGTGGATGCCGAGCAACCTTTCTGTGACTGGATCAAGAACAATGGATGGACCGAGCTGTTCTCAGTTCGGGATCCTACTTACCCTGAGTTGGTACGAGAATTTTACGCCAACCTGAAAGTCGCCAATGATAACAGGAACTACCTAGCAACTCATGTTCGAGGAAAGAACATCTCCATCAACCCAGCGTATCTAGACTCACTGTTCAAGCTGAAAAACGAAGGAGCTATACTTCGTAAATCTGGTGACCATACCAAAACCGACTACGTTTAGACCTTCTACAAACCCGAGGGTCATGTAGGTGAAATTTCAAGCACTTCCATGGGTCAGCATCAATTTCACGAGTTCTTGTGGGTTTTTCAGTAGTTTTGTATTTTGGAGTAGTTCCACCAATTTGCAACTTCCCAAATGCTTTTGAATCAACCTGAGGCGTTTGGTCACTTTTAGAGCTAAATTCAGATTTAGTTTTGAAATTACCTCTTGGATCTGACTTCCATGGAGTGGAAGTAGTGCCTTTGAACTTTGATCTCCCTTTCTCAACCTCTTGAAGTTGTCTCTCAATTTTTATCGCTTTATGGAGCATCTCGTCCATGTGGAAATAAGTTTGTAGCTCAAGAGGGTTGCGAATCTCCCTCTTCATTCCCATGAGAAATCTAACCATGGTAGCTTCCTCATCTTCTTGTATATCAGCTCGGATTAGTGCCATCTCCAATTGTTTGTGATAATCTTCAACAGATTGGTTACCTTGAGACATGGATTGGAGTTCTTTCAACAACTCCTTATAATAGTGAGCCGGCACAAATCTCTTTTTCATGACCTTCTTCAATTCACCCCATGTTCTTATGGGTTCATCACCATCTCTTTTTCTTGTGCGCTTTAATTGGTCCCACCAAACAGCCGCATATTCAGTTAGTTCGGATACTACAAGTTTCACCTTCTTCTCCTCGGAATACTCATGTATGTCAAAGATTGTTTCAACCTTTCGTACCCAATCAAGATACGCCTCTGGGTCACTAGCTCCTCGAAAAGTAGGCATTTTAAGTTTGATAGCATTAAGATTACTATCTTTTCGATCGTTACCCCTTTTTCGGTATCCAAACTGCTCCTCCTCTTCAGACTCGGATAGTTCATCATCAAAATTCAATCTCCCGCGTCCTCCTTTCTTTTGGCTTGATTTCTTTTGGTTTGAAACCAAATCAGCCACAATAGCCCCTAACCTCTTCATCTCACCTACAATAGCTTGTTGCCATTCTTTAGAATCAACATCGTTAACGTTGTCCTTTTTAGGTTCGTTAGACATGACAAAATATATAAAGAATGAAAGAAAAGTGAAATCTAGTCTAAAGCAAGAAAAGAAGAAAAAGAAAGTAAAAGAAGTACCTCACAACCGGTTCAATCACTCTTTTATATTATCTTGATAGATCACAAGGATTATCTCGGGTAATATAAATGCCAATGAAGCAAAAGAATGACAAAATAAAGTAGAGCAGAAACTAGAAGCAAAGAAGACTAATATTGTAACGATAACCAAAGTTTAGCACACTAAGAATAGAATAAAAGACGATTTTCGAAGAAGAGACAAATGTTTGAAAGAAATTTTAAGAATGTGTGTTTAGCATGCAAATTCTAGAAAACTTGTAACTTTAGTACAAACAATGAGCCGATTTTATTTTTTTTTTTCCTTTTTTTTTTCCTTTTTTTTTCCTTTTTTTTTCTTTTTTTTTTCCCTTTTTTTTTTAAACTAGATTGGAATTGATTAACAAATTAAACTTGCACTAATGATTTAGCATGCAAAAAAAAATTGAAGAAATTCACACACATAAATGGGTTTGGCTAGTAAGAATAGAATCCAAAAATAATCAGTTCGCTACAACTAAGAACCTAAATAACTAGATGCAAAGATATGAGGAACTCGATCAATAATTAAAGACTCTAGATTGGGGTAATTTTTTTTTTTTTTTTTTTAATTTCGACAAACAAAACAAAAACAACAAATTCCTTAAGAGCCAAAGCTCTGATACCAATTGATGTGATATTGGTTATGAAAAAGAGATAATAACCAAATCAACAAGTTTTCCCGATCTATCTTAAGGAATTAATAGAATCAAATAACAAACATAAATTGGTGATAACAAACCAATCCCAAAGAATTAAAGACAATGAAAGGAGATCTGACCTTACACCTTCGAATAATTAAATTGGAACCTGAGTGTTTGGCGATTCACAAGTACCTTACCAAAATACTTGTTCACGATCAAGATAATATTGCAAGAATGATGACCCGGTCTCTCAAGCTCACAATAAAGAATTCAATCCCGGATTGAAAATAATTCCCAAAGGAAAAAAAGAACTTTTGTTCATAAAAATATTGATTTCTGATTGATGAAAATAATGAAGAATACAAGCCTTTATATAGGCTACAAAATAAACCTAAACCTAAACTAAAAAGAAAGTTGAATCCTAGTGCATCAAGGTAAAAGAAATCCTAATTAGACAAGGAAAAACATTAAATTCGTTTTTGTCCTTTAGAGCCCAATTTCAGCCCATTAATTAACATTATTTGGGCCTTTTAATTAGCTAGAAATAAGCCCAATCAAACCTATAAGGTTATAGCATTAATTTTAATGAGTCCCAATGGGTTTTGCACATGCCAAACACATGCAAGTCCAAAGCTTCTCTTAAAATATGATCAACCTTTTTACATATCACTATTATGGGCTTGGGCTTGGATACAACACAAAAACACACCATCTTTAATGACTTCGCTAGAATTCATTCCTTGTTTAAAGAAGCTCAAGATGAGTCCATTAAGCATTTGTTGGTCTTTCTTTGCACGATTCTTCGTCATAGGTCCAATTGACAGCTCCAATGGATCCCTCATGCTTCTACTAGGCTCCTTAACTCCAAGCTCCTTTGTTCCATGCTCTTGTGCTTTTGATATCACATCAGGAAAGCTGTGCAAAGCACCTCTAAAGCTGCTGCTTCTGCCCCGAAGAAGCTTAAATTTTTCTGCGGAGGAACCAAGCCTCAGATTCATCCAGGCCAGGGTGGATCTAGGTCAGCTGAGAAAAGACCTAGGCAAGTTGAGCCTGAGATAGAAGAAAGAGAGGTTGCTGACCAACCATTAAGAAAGAGGAAGAAGCTCAACTTTGAGTTAAGACCTATTGAGGCCATGCCAACAGATATCGCCATTCCTCCTAACTCACACTATGCACAGAGTCAAGGGATTGACGCTGAGCAACAGGTTGAGGAAGAACAAGACCAAGACCAATCGGGTGGTCAGTTTGATGAGGAAGAGTTGGATGACCAGTTAGAAGAAGAAGATCTGGATGATGAGTCTGAAGAAGAAGAAAGTGGTCAGGATGACACTGAGGAATCAGCAGATGATGAAAATCTTGAACCAATCAACACTGAGTTGGTTGATGAAGAAGAAACTGAGCACCAAGTAAATGCCCCTGCTGTTCAAAGGGAAGTCTCACCCACTGACTCCATTGCGTCTATTCCCTGTGACCCTACTCCTCCGAAGCTTAGGAGACTGAGAAAGAAGCAAGCCTTTAAACAACCAGTTATTGATCTCATGGGCGATTCACCGTTGAGAGATGAGATCACTGACCTTAGCGAGGTACATCTTAAATACTTCTCCAACCCACCTGTACCTCAACAAGATTTACCAGAAAATCAAGCCTCTGTTTCTCCAAAGGGACATGCCGACTTAGATGCTTCTGCCAAACAAAGCAATGCCGAGCAAGTGCTCGAAGATTCCGCTCCTCAACATGTTGAGCAAGCCAAGGAATTTCCTGCTCAGGTGGTCACTGAACTTCCTCAAATTCCATCACCTAGTCAGCTTCAGCCTGACACTGAGTAAGCAACTCTTTCTGCTGATCCTTCACTTCCCCAACTCAATGAGCAGAACAAGATTCAATCAGTTTCTACTGACAATCCAAATTCTAGGCCAGCTGCTGATAATGCTGGGCCTTCCAATGACGAGCAGAACCAAACACTGCCCCTATTCGGTTCTACTCCACCTCCGGCATCTGGGCCAACACAAAATGGATCCTTTAGCTACCTCATTGCCTCTGAGTCTGGTCGAAGAATTGTTGACTCAGCTCATGCTCTCATCCAGGACCTCCATCAATCAAGTACCAATGCCGCTGACTCTACCATTGTTGAGACAACTCCATTTTCGTCTGTCACTCAGCTTCTTACGGAGATCAAAGGTATGAAGGATCTTCTGAGTGTCATGACTACACTACAATCTCAACAGCCCAGGCAGGATTCTATACTGAAGCTGGCCGAACTCCAGCTGACCATGGTCAACCATATAAACTCACTGCAAAGGGAGTTTCATCAACTGTCAGCTGCGAACTTAGTATATGCCACTTCTGTCGAAGTACAACATCTCTTCAGCCAGCTTCACACCGAGTAAGAGAAAACAAATCACCAGCTTTCCACCTCCTCTCAATGCTCCATTGATCAAATTAGCGAGGATGTGCGTCTGCTGAACTTAAACAGGCAAGAGATGGCCACTAACGAGCTTAAAACCAACGAGATTCTGAAGTATTCTCGAGCAACTTTCAGCAATGTACGCCAAATCAATGCTCAGCGTGAGTATTATGATTCCTCTTTGCTAAAGATGTTTCATCAGGCCTTTGCAATGCTCACTGAAACCATGCACTGGATTGGCAAGTCTCAAGCCGCTGTTTTAAGTATGCTGAGTGCTGCATCAATCGGAATTCCTCGATCCATTGTGGATGATGGTGTTCCAATTTTCAACGGAATGAATGAAAGCACGAGAAAGCTAAAGGCATTCTCTCAGCGCCTCACTCAAGCTGCAATTGACTCCACCTTCATTCCAAAACCTGATGATGGCAAAACGGGGGAGAAAGAACAAGCCCCAAGAACTCAGCAAGCCTCAGTTAGTCAGCCGCAACACAAGGGCAAGGGCAAACAAAAGTAGCTAGGATAGCTAGTCTTTGAACCTTTATGTTTTATTTGTGAACTCTGTTGTGCTGACTTTAAAATCAAAACAAATTATATGCATCTCTATCTCTTTCATACTGACTACTCTTGTGCGATGCTTACTTAAGTGATTGATATAATTTGTTAAAACGCATCTTCATTAAATCAACTGTGCTACACTGTCTATATTAATTGATGATATGTCTGCTGTGTTGATCATATATGTTGACCACTTCTTATATGTCCACTTAACTAAAACTCATTGAACAAAGCTTACTCAGCGCTCTCTGATATTTAAACCTTCCGTGTAAAACTGAGTTAAATAGAATATGTTCCATGAGCTGACCTATCTCTGAAAACTGACCTTAGACTTACTCAATTAAACCTTGAAATGTTTAGAGTAAAACTAAGTCAGTAGCTCAACCCTTACGGGGGATTTATTTGATAAAATAAGGTCAACTATCATGGGGGAGCTCAACACTGAGTTCTTCGACTGAATATTTTTACCAACATCAAAATGGGGGAGTTTGTTGAAATATCTTTCCACATGATTTTGATTTGACAAAATTATTTAAGTAATGATAAAAATATTCTAACACATTAAATTTAAATGCTTTGATTTATTACACTAATGTGTTTGTTCAATGTTGAGTTTAATTGTGTATAAGACATTGAGATTAAAAAAAAGCCCAAAGGCCCATGAAGTGGAAGTCAAGCCCAAGTCAACACATCAAGACCATTCGGCTCAAGAGTTCAAAACGAAGCCGTATCAACTAAAACGACGACTCAGCAAGAGAAGGATCGAGAAGCCTTCGTGGCAAAAGCTTCAAGAAGAAGCTGCTGAGTTGGACGACAAAGCAGTCTGGACAGCGGCAGGAAATGTTCAACTTCTAGACAAAGTATTTCTACTTTGGGAAAAGTTTAGAAGGCGCAGAAATCTGTCTCGTGGACTTTTCCTTAAATGGTGAAACATTCTGCCGAAGACTGACGAAGACAGAAGATGCAAGAATTCTATTGGCCAACGACGCTGAGCACGCCCAGAGTGACAACGACAGGAAGCCGTTTCCCTCCAACGGTTATTTCGAAATTCGAAATGACCAGGTGCCTCAAGTGTCACTATATAAAGGCCATCCATTTGCTTCAATCGATGCAGAACTTCAATTAGTCAAAACGCTGACCAAATTCATACTCGAAGATTCTGTGAGAAAAGCAAAGCAACTACCTTACACCAATTTCCATATTATTGTGTAAAAGTCTAGAGTGATTTCCAATCATCTAAAGTGTCTTAGCAATCGTTGTTTAGGACAAACACTTTATCATTTCTAGAAGAATAGAAAGGAGAGGCTGAGTACTCGGTTATAGTACTCAGCATAGATATAGGAGTGAGTAGAGGTATAGAGGAAGGTACTCTTGTTATACTCAGCTTCTATTTGTAAAAGGTTTCGTGCTCTACCTTTAAAGAGCTCAGTAGAGAATTCAAAAAGCTCGGAACGAGTTCCGGGGACTAGACGTAGGTCAGGATAAGTCTATTGAGTAATATCTTTCTAACCCTTAAACTCCTTTAATATATATTGCTTGCTGTGAAAAACTGACTAAGTAAAGAGCTCACACTGAGTTAAGTTTACTAAGAAGCTGAGTTCAGGAATAGACTCTAAGTGCTATTTCCTGACTCAAGTAAAGAAGCAGACTTAGTCACAAGTTGACTAAGCTTGTGTCTTGAATCTACTTAGTGACGCTGTGTAATCCTTTTCATAGGAAAAGAAGTCAGCCTCAACGGACAAAATTTTAAAATAGTTCTTATCCCCCCCTGGAACTAACTTGTCACGTTATAAGGGACCAACAATTTCTGTCAGTAAATGGGTATTTAGTGCTAACCCATTTTGAAGGTATCATAACCTTTGTTGGTTTATGTTAGTTGGAAACCATTCCGATAGTCAAGGTAAGAAGCACAAACGTTTTAATGGAAAGGAAAAAAGGCAGGCTAAGGAGCCCAATAAGCTAAAGCGGAAAGGGAGCAAGAAGCCAAATAACAGGAAGAAACCAAACACCTCACATGTGAAGTGTTTCAATTGCCAACTCAAAGAAAATTATGCAAAAGACTACACTTCCCTTAAGGTGCATTCAAGCAACTCACGAGTGAGTTAATTATATGTATCTAGTACTATTCTTCTAACTAAATTCCATCCTTTGTGGATTGTTGATTCATGTGCAATGGTACACACAAAAAGGATCAAGATGCATTTTCATTGAGTTTCGGCGAATTCCAGTCAGATTAAGGTGGATCTACATAGGAAATAACTAAAGATTTGAAGTGCGAGAGATTGTAGATTAAATCTATATGGTGGTGGGGCTTTCCTCCTATATGATGTTCTGTTTGTTCTGGATATTCAAAGGAATCTTATTTCTATAACAATTATGTTAAACCAGGATTCAACTTATATTTTAAGGATAGTAGTTGAAGATTGTGTTTGGAAGATAAATATAATGTGGTTCTTGCATGCTAGACTAAACTTTATAGACTAAGATTGAATGAGTCGGTTATCCAAATAGGGTTTACTAAGTAGTTTAAATAAAGTTAACATGTCTCCTTGTGACTTATAAGGGAAATATATTTAGAAAACCATTTTGAAAAGCTAATAAAGTTAAATATCCTTTGGAATTATTTCATTGAGATGTATCTAGTCTGTTCAGTGTTAGGGCTATGCATGGGGCCTATTATTTCATCACTTTCATTGATGACTATACCAATTGGTCATGTCTGCTTGATCCCACATAAGTCTAAAGTTTTAAACTATTTCAACAAGTTTAAGAACCTTATTGAGAATCAATCAGATAGAAATATTAAAGTTTGGAGAATTGACTATGGTTAAGAATATCTCTTAGATGAATTAAAAGATTTATATGATGAAAATGGAATTGAATATCGGTTGTTAATTTTGCCCAACCTGCAACAAAATTGTGTTGCCAAGAGGAATAATAGAACTCTGATCTATATTTCAATCATTTTCAAATGGTTTTTTTATTTAGTTTGTTAATGTATCTCAATCATTTTCAAATGATTTATTTATTATTTCATTCATGTTTAGTTAATTTTACAAGATGTGGAATTCTACTGATAGTTGATGAAAGTGTTTGAAACTGGCTAAAATTGGCTAAAATTCTTTAAAATCATCGAAGTTTTCAATCATATTGTAATATGGTGTTTTTGTTTGTGTGTGTGTGTTTTTTTACCATCAAGAATCTGTGATTGGTGATATTGAAGATGATGTTGATGTTGGAAAGGAAGTTTTTATTGAAATTAAAAGAAAAAAATAAGTCAATACTTGTTTTAGATGGTTTTGAGAATTATCCTTTTGAAATTAAGTTTGGTGGATCCATAGTTTGTTATGATGTTGATGGTAGAAGAATTGTCGAAAAATATATGCACTGGATGACAAACTTGAGGTCGTCCGATGTTTCTTTGAGTAAACCAAATAGAAATTGGATTTTGAAAGATTATTTAAAGATTTTGGATATTTAATATATATTTTCTTGTTTGTGTTTTATGTTTGTATGCTTTAAGGATAAATAATAACTAATAAAAAATTTCTAGGATTGTCAAAACGTGGTATGAATTGAGATATGATAACATGTAGCAACCATCTGAAATGGGAGTTGAATCAGTTGAAACAAAGTCATGTTTTATGAATTGTTGAACAAGCATATGTAAATGTCTTGTATCTGGTTATATGAATGGTCATGGTCATAAGTGTACGAAAAGGTGGTTAGAAATTGATGAAGTGTTAATTCCTACTAACATTGGGAATGAAGTGTTGATTCTTTGAATACTTCAACATTTAGGAATTATACTAAATAGTCTACATTGAAGTATACCAAAATTTTGGCAAAGTATCTTCATTATTTTGTTATTCTTTGAGATCTTCTAGAATTATTGAAAATCGAACCTTATATTGGAAAATCTTGGAATGCTCCACTGGAGTTGGAGTGCGTGAAAGGTCTGTCTTAGCAAACAGCCAAGTATTATATTTTTCTATTATCATTATTATAGAATTTAATAGTTTTTTATTTTATTTTTTTTATAACAACACTTCCTTCATTAATGATAATTTTGCCATTGGGGAGACGTAGTTGGGTTCGGTCGTGGCACCTCCGATGATAAAGTCAGTAATGAAATTTGAGATTAATAGATATTGAAAAGTATTCAAGAGAGCGTTGTTAACTTACTTATAAGGATGTTCTGATGGGGGTATATGTACCCTCTCTTTTGTAACATGCTCACTTTAATTGAGTTTAATTGTCATTAATCATCTTATTAATTGTTATTAATCCTTCTATTAATTGTCATTAAGACTTCTTTAAGACTCTCTTAAGACTTCTTTAAGACTCCTTTATATTTGCTCATTACTGACAGTTGATGACATCATTTGCAAATCGAGTTGTTATCAGAAGTCCTCTTTAAGAGTCTAAAAGGCTCTTTAGGGCTTTTGAACTTCTAGGCGTGACTTGCATTTAATGCTCTTCTGTTAAACACATTTTCCCAGGCCAGTAAGAGTGGGACACATCATCAAGCTTTTCCCGCTTCTCTAAGCATCATGCTCAACACGAATCTCCCCCTGTTGAGTAGCAAAGTTTTAGTTTTGCAAAGTTCTTTGTAACAACTTTGAATATATTTTAGTACTTTTTTGGCCAAGTATGGGCTTGGCCTTTTTTGCTTTCATAAGTATTTTGTCAAGGATATATAGATAAGTGTCCAACCCTATATCTACATTTGTTGCTTTTGGCACACACCTTGTATGTTTAAGCAAATGTTTTTTCAAAGTATCCTTACTCTGATTTTGCAGAAAAATTCACTTTCATTCGCCATTCTAGGAATTATCCACTCTAGGATTTATATCGCCATTCTAGGCATTTCCATTCGTTATTCACAACTCTAGGCTTTATATCGTCATTTTAGGCATTCTCCACTCTAGGTTTTATATCGTCATTTTAGGCATTCGCCACTCTAGGCTTTATATCGCCATCTTAGGCATTTTTCCCATTCTAGGATTTCACCATTCTAGGCATTCTCCATTCTAGGCCTTTTTGCCATTCTAGGCAGTTTCTCCATTCTAGGCATTTTCGCCATTCTTATTGTGCCTGGATGCATTCTGTCTCTTATTCTTTCCACCACCGATTGTGACCTAGTCACATATTCTAGGATCGGAAGTTCCAGTGTTTGTGGGAGTCGTTGGCCTGTAAATGAAGATAAAAATTATGTTTACTTACCCGTGGGGCCGAAGTTGTACTTTCATATCCGTGGAGCAGACTTCTTGATGGAAGATTCGTTTGTAGTAGTAGAGCCAAGGTTTGAGTTTCGGGTTAAATTGAGGTTGGAGTTTCTATTCTAGTTGTCAGGCTTATGAGTAACTCAATCAAACGATTTCCTAAGCTCTGACTTATGTGGTTTGCCAACATAGATCCTGCCTCTTCCAGTAAGGTGGATGGAGACTTATTATCTATATCCACTACTTGCTCTATCGTTGAAGAAACAAGAGTTGTAGTTTGTACAAACCGCAAGATCCCCCAATAGAGGGTGATACCTCCGTTGACTCCATTGTACTGTTCATTGTGAAACTCTATACAATCAAGATTTGAGATTTTTTATTATTAAAGTCAACGCTCACCGTACCAATCTGATAACATCACTTCCGTCGTTGAGGAGACGTCGTTGGGTTCGACCGTGGAAACTCTGATGATAAACTCAATAATGGAATTTGAGATTAATATATATTGAAAAGTATTTAGGAGAATGTTGTTAACTTAGTTGTAAGGATGTCCTGATTGGGGTATATATACCCTCTCTTTTGTAACATGTTTGCTTTAATTGAGCTTAATTATCATTAATCCTCCTATTACTTATCATTAATCCTCCTATTAATTGTCATTATACCTTCTTTTAGAAGGAATAACGTTTTTGTCATTACTCCTTTAAGACTTCTTTAAGACTCCTTTATATATTTTTTATTGCTAACAGTTGATGACATCATTTGCAATTCCGGATGTTATCAATTTTATTGTTTATTTTTTTATTGTGAGTGTGAAGTATTGTGGAGCAAAAAATAGACCAAATCATATTGAAAAGATGCATATGTTAAGGTTGTATACTTTGTTCTACCATTATAGGAAAGATGAAGCATATGGATTGATAGGTTGATGTTGAATGTGAATAATTTTTTTGGCAAAAAGCAATATTAGGCCTTTGATCTTTCATTTTTTTGTTCATTAAGCTTTTGAGCATTTATTTTTTATTTCATTAAACTCTTGATGACCAAATTAGTAAGTTGTGAATATGGAATTCGGTTAACAGACTGTTATTCATTTCACCTGCATTCGAAATTTTATTTTTACACAGTTTGAAAGCAGTTTTGGATGTATAATGTGTGACAATAAGAAAACGGTAAAAATCTTAATTCAAACTGTAAAATATATATTTTTTTTAATGATTTCAAATACATATGTAGTTAATAACGTCTTTTTTAACAGAATTACATATTCACAACTTACTAAGTTGGTCATCAAGGACTTAATGACAAAAAAAGGGAAATTTACATTAAATTCACAAATAATTAAATAAATACAAATCAATCATATTAAAAAAATTCATCTACTATCTATCAAATATGAGAACTTTATTATGTAAATGTCAAGCCACCCATAATTTGTGGGGAACGTAATAAAAGGAATTATTATAAGCAACTGCCAAATTCAAAGGTGGTATCCTCATTTCAAATAATTCAAATAAATGTTTGATTTAAGTGTAAGTACTTTTAAAAACCTGAATTTCCATGTAAATGTTCCAAAAAAAAAGATCAGAGACTTAATGTATCTAAATAAAAGATTAAGGGCTTAATGAATAAAAAAAAATAAAAGATCAATTGTCCAATGATGTTTTTTTTTATGAAGTATTGAAGTAATTTTTGTGTTTGTATTAAGTAATGGAGTAGTATTTATATTGTAGTTTATTTTGTAAATTGAATTAAAATATATTTGTATTATATATTATTTTTTTGTTGTAGTTTATTGATTTATTTCTATTTCATTCACTTTCAATTTCATTTTTGAATTATTTTCGCTATTTTAAAATAATGATAATTTTTTGTGATTTGTATTGTAAGGATATTGATACTAATTTTATGCACTTTTACTTAAATTCTTTTATCTTCATTGAATTTATGAACATTTTGAATTTGTATTTAAATTGTTTCGTAAAGTTTTTTTTTTTTTACTTATTCTATCTTTGTTGTCTTTTTATTTTACGAGTTTTTTAATTGAATTTTTTAAATTGTTTTGAATCTTTGTATTTTAAATCGAATGAAGCTAAAGAATGTAAATTGTTATTGAATTACATATATTGGAATTTGGATGAAGAGATCGGATTTGAAAATGCTTTTTATTTTTTTTTATTTAGATTTTGTGTAATTTAAATTCTGATATGAAAATAATTTCAGATTGTTTATTTAATATGCGTCAAACAAGCAGATTCTACAGTGTTCAAGAGAATTTTCCAGATGAAAATAGTCCAATATGTTTGTGGGCTATAAAAGCCCATTGAAAGGTCATATTAGGGTGGGTATAAAGTAGAGAATCATTTCCTACCGTTTCTTCTCAAGACAGAAATAGAGATTGAATCAAATTCAAATTTTGAATTTTGCAGAGATAAATAGAAAGAGAAAGGGATAAACATGGCAACTGCATCAAACGACATGAAGAATTTCTACAGGCAAAGGAAAACTGGCATTTCCAAACCATCATCCTCAAAGTCCAAGAAGAAATCGCCCAAAAATGCTGCCGCTATCGGCTCTGATATCACCCAACCTAAGGCCCTAATTTCCCATGGCGCTCCTGATCTTAAAGGTACCCACTCGCTCTTTTTTTCTATAACTAATCGTCTTCTTTTTCTCTTTGATTTATGTTCTCAGGCTCTTTTACCCTTTTTTTTTCTTCTAGGGTTTTAATCACCACTCTGTTTTCTTTTATTTGATTTACTTGATTATAACCAACATACGTATCTGTGTCTCCTTGCATCATTTTTTCAGAACTCTGACTTCACTATTTTAATAGCATTTCTGCTCAAATTCTATTGACATGAAGCTAAATAATGTCCTTTAAGATTACCCTACCGCTCAAACTTATTTTGATTTTCTTAGAAAGAATGAATTATGAATTTGGGGACTTTTTTCTAGTATTATGTTTATGTGGAAGTAGAACGCTGAAGACGATAAATAATATTCTTAGAGCTTGATTGGATGAGGGGTTTAGGAAATAGTAAGGTTGATGGAAACCTTGATTGGGAGAATGAAAATTTAGGAGGGTAAAGGTGTTGGAGGGGTTTTGCGAAGGTTGAGAAGGCTTGATTTTATTGCAATTCTTCCAATTTTGGGGGTTTGGAAGGGTTGATCCTTCCCCCTTCCTTCCTTTATTTACCCTTCTCAACTCTCCATCCAACCAAACTCTTTGGTAAAATTGAATTACAATCAGTAATGATTTAGGGTTTGGCATAACATTTTCTGGATTTCTACCACACTATTACTTGAAACCATGTGTTTGGCATAGTTTAACAGCTTTCTTGTGTTGTTCTGTTGGTTGTGGTGGTAGATGATTATGACAAAGATGAGCAAGTGTTGAGGCAATTTGACATGAACATGTCATATGGGCCATGCATTGGGATGACTCGGCTAGGTCGTTGGGAGCGTGCTAATCGATTAGGCATGAACCCACCCAGAGAGATCGGGTGTCTGTTGAAGGATGGAAAGGTCAACTCAGATTGCCTGTGGGATGGCCGTGTTTAAATGTTGTTCCGATTGTATGTAGTATGTATTAGAATTCTGTTTATCATTATGTGTTTGTGTACTCTTGTTTTTGTAATGTTCAGCCTCTGGCTGTGCTGCTTGAATGTTCATATGCACTTCTGAACTAATGGTTTGCTGATCTTAATGGAATGATTTTGCTGACAAAACTAATCGGCCTTGTGCTTATGTTTGGAAGCTGAGTTAGGCACGTTTATTACTGGAATTCTTGCATATCTAGTTGGCAGATTATAATTTTTTGCAACATGAATACGGATCATTTTTAGTGAGGGTATGAAAAGTTTTTTTGAAGTTTTGATCCGTCGGTCTGTTTCGTATTCATTATTAAGCACTGTGTGATGCAGCAGGCACGAGAAAAGTTGCCTTGCCTGTAATATGTTTTATGTAATTCATTGAGGTTCATAAGTGGTGAATGTTATTCAATAGACCGCTTGATTTTGTTCTTGATTATGACTGGTGTATGAGACACTATCATCAGAGTAAGAGTAGTTCAAAATCAATTTTTTTTACGTACTATAAAACTTTTCAAAATTAAATTAGATTTGAACTACAAAAATAAGGTTTTCTCATTTGAAGGAATTTAGAAAAATTAATTCTCTATTATATATTAATCAAGTTAGATTTTATAATTAAATATGAATTCAATAAACTAATTAACCACCAACAATCTTAATTTACTAGGGATAGTGGGGTTGGAACCGCTGATGACCAGGACTACCTCGTGTGAGGGGCGGCCCTGCCGGCCTAGGGCCTACGGCTGTAGGGGGCTCAAAAAAAAATTTTTTGCCTTTATATGTATATATGAAATTTACTTTTTTTTAATATAAATAGTGATAAAATTATATAGGATGACCTATTTCTTTCCGAAACATCATTGATAAAAAAAATTAAAAAGCCTATTTTATTATGTATAAATTTTTTTATTATTAAAGGACTTTTGTTACTTATTTTGCCCAGAGCCCCTAAATTGTTAGGACCGGTTCTGCCTTGTGTCTCCGTCCCTAGTCGTAATATTACCATTTTTACATTAATTCTATATGTTGTTTTTATAGAGTGGAAAAATGGTGATTATTTATAGTCAAAAGAAGATTTGTTTGCATGTGAAAAAAAAATTGGTTCTTGGATGCAAGAAGAATACCTTGGTTTGGAGACTAGATATCTAAAGGATGTGTGTGATCATATTTTCTTTGATTGTTAGAAAAAAGAATTTTGATAACATTGTTAAATTTCGTATGATGTTTTTTTATATTACTATTGAAATTAACGACGTATTGAAATAATTTTTGTAATATCAATATTCTCTCATGTTATTTACTTAAATAAAAATATACTAGTCATTCAAGAACTACATGATTTCATTAATAAGAGAAGCATAGGATAATGACTGGTTATTTGACACCCAATTGCTCATGGAGATATGTTTTTGGTTGCAGGAAGAACATGTAGCAAATGAAACTCGAAGCTGAGTATAAATTTTAAGAAAAGATTTACTATCTCTAAGCAAATTAAACAGAGAACAATCTCAAAAAAGTAACAAACATGATTGAAGAACAACAAAACTGTACAGACCACAGCTTTTTCTGTGGCTGATAATTGAATTACATAAGAATAGAGATATTTAACAACAGGATTGAACTCTCTGTTTCAATCTCAATAATATTGGCTTTGACTTTGGCTAATCAATTCATTAATATGTAAAATTTTGAATTATATCCTATAAGAACCTGCCAAGAAACAATCAATCATTAATCAACTACTCTTTCTTGCTGCTAGTTTTCATTTTCTTTTCATCTGGCACACATGATGACCAATATATCGGCAACAGAGTGCACACTGCCTGTATCAGAAGGGCCCGAGGAAACCCCGAAAAATCATCTCCAGTTACTCCAACATAAGATGCTAGTGCAACACCAAAGCAACCACTCACTATCAGTGAAAGAGCTATGGCTGATGCCACTAGTGCCATCAGAGACCCCTCGCACCCGGGAGGGCACAGTTGCATCATTAAAACATTGAATGGAAGAATTTTGAAAAAGAACAGCACCTCTAAAAGCCCTGAAAATATTATGACATACAACGAGTCCGGTACCCCCATATTCCGATAAAAACCTTTCACGAATAACACATCAGAAACCATCAACAATGCCATCGTTGCCTGTACAGCTGCGATTATTTTCCTTGCTGGAACTGTTTTCAGACGCCCATTGTAGACGACACTCCAAACAAGCATTCCAGCCTGGCCAAAAACCTTGGAAAGCCCAAGTAACGATGAATCGATCTTCAAATTTTGTGTTTGATAAAAGAACATGGTTCCTGTTAATGCTGGAATTACGGCATAAGATGCAGCAAACCATGAGATTGAGTAAGCAATCTCAGGTTTCTTTAGTGCAACTAAGAGCTGTGAAAGCTGTTGCTTTATCCCAATTTTTGGTGAAGTTTTGGGAAGGTTCAGAGAGCTTTCACGAACGCAAATGGTTACCAAAAATTGGAGTACAGCAATTAGGCTGAAAAAGAGAAATGTAACTTGCGGGGCGAATCTGGTAATGGCAATTCCGCCAAGAAGGTTTCCAAGAACACCGCCAGCAGAGGCAGCGATCCAAACGAATGACTGGAGCTCACCTGAGGAAGATGATTGAGATTTTTGAGAAGAGGAAGCCTGCTGCTTCCCTATCTCTGCAACAAGAGCATCATTTCCAACCTCGGCTATTGAAGCACCGAGATTACTAAGAAGAAGGTATGCACTGATACACAAGATTGAGAGGCTTGATGATGGGATAACTGCAACAGCTAGCCACGAAACTGCTTGCAAGAAAGCTGAGATAGAAAGAAAAGCAAATCAGTCCGGAATATCAAATAATACAAGCATATGCATAATGATAGTCAATTGGAGCATTTTATTTCCAATTACCAGAAACAACCTAGTGCAAATGCAACAATAGAAACAAACATACATTTTCATTGCCAGTAAATTTCATATGTAATGAGATCATCACCTGAATTTCATACATGCACAAATGACTGTATTCAGTGATACTGGAACAGAAACGTGGAAATAAGAATAGAAGCGTATAAAAATGAAAAGATTATATTCAAGTTACATAGCAGGGAGAGATGAGGTTTGTTTCATTTTCAAAGTATGAACAAGATCATCCATAACAATTTATGATGATGAACCAATTAGAAGATTGTTTAATTCACTCTCTTAGAAAAAGAATTTAGAATTTTCTTAAATTACCTAACGCATCCTACAAATTTCAAATAAAGGTTTCAGTTTCCAAGCGCAAAAACAATCTTAAACAAGCAATTTTGGAATGAAAAACATAGTCAATTATTTGTTTTGTAGATTGTTTAATTTCTACGATTGAATTGGCAGAGTTATATTCATAGAAATTTGTTGATGAAAAAGCTGAAGAAACAGATAGAAGAATAATCAAAACAAAATAGGGTAAAGAATAGACTTACCACCGAACGCAATGTAAGGAATACGATGCTGGCCGGAGATGTAAACAGCATCCGAAACAACGCCGTAAAGAGGCTTACCGACCATAGGAAGATTAGCAGAATTCTGAAGAATCTGAAGAGTGGAAGGATCTACATTGAAGCCATCTTTCAAGAAAAAATTGAGGGCCAACCATGGAAAGCACCTGAACCCTTGAACCCAGAAGCCGAGTCCGAGTAATCCCCGGATCAGGTTTCCACGGCCTGAAACAGAAGAAGCTGACACCATTTGATTTGATCGAATAGCAAAATTTCTAGAGAGAGTGACGATGATACATATTCTTTCAGGGTTGTGGTTTGATGTTGAAGTTGCAATTTTTCAGAAAATGTTGGAGAAGGTGTTTGTTTATAAATGATGGTGGTGGGGATCGGCGGAGGACGCGTGGCGGAGTGACGTTTCCTTGTAGAAAAGGAGTCACAGATCGGAATGTGTGGCAACTGGGTACCGGATATCCTCCAACATCTTTACTCAAGGGATAATCTACTAAAATTCCCCTCATGTGTCGGCCAACAAGAATTTTAAGTCTAATGAAATTTTAGGGAAACAATTGATAACATGAATCAATTTTAAAATTTATTAAAAAATACAAACATTTTATTTTTACTTTCTAACTTTTCATCATGTCACATTTTTGGTGTACCATTTATAGTTTTGCATTCTAAAATAAAACAATCCTATCATTTGTATAGTCGGAAAAAATAATTGGCCAAATCTATTAAACTTGATGCATCATCATTTTACAACTACTCATTTATAAAAATGTGGGATCCATTTTATATTCAATTACTATCTTAACCATTTATTATTTCAGTCATGATAACTGGTTATCTGATTTCGCTTACGTGTCCATGTCGCCTTAGTAATCTGACGTCGTTGATAACCTATAAAACAGTAGCATAGGTCAGATGGGACCGCAGTCCGACGAATCTGCTTCGATATCTAAGTCATTTTATGATTTCGATCAGATTGAAGGGTATGCACTAGTTGTGGGATAGTAATTAGCGTAATGTATCTTATGTCAATACCTAATACGCTCCAAAATCCTGTAAGTCTCAAAGTAGCATTGAGCGAGTTTATGACTTTCTCATATTGTCATAATTTGTTATTTATAGGATTGTAATTTAACTAGAATGAGATCCCCCGACTATGTATGTGATGTCACGATGGGGATTGTCTCCTATTTGCTTCATGCGATGTTGCGTTGTGAGTAAATTGGATTTTAACTCACATAGTAAGCAATCACGCTCCACCAATAACTCATGTATTGCCTGAATCGAGGAAGAGTGTGGAACATAAGCTGGAATTACGGGAGGAAGATGCCCAACAAGGCCTGAAAAATGCTCATTTTGGAATTATAATATTATAATAGGAATTATAACTGAACTCCACCCAACTGAGTAGTGATGCCCAAGCCTTCGATTTTGCGAAAGAAAAGGCGCGTAAATACTGCTCAAGACGTTGGTTGACAACCTCTATTTGTCCATCGATTTCTGGATGGTATGATGTATTGTGCTTCAGTTTCGTTTCGCTTAGTTTGAACAATGTTTTCCAAAATTGGCTTATAAAAATGGGGTCTTGTTGGAAATAATTGAATATTGAAACTCATGATGTTTGACAACTATGTCCACAAATAGTTGAGCATCCTTAGAAGTCATAAAGCGGGTTGGTAAGGCGCCAAAATGCACGTATTTCGTCAATTGGTCGACCATGACCACGAGTGTTGTATATCCTCAAGAGTTTGGAAGGCCGGTGATGAAATCCATAGTGACGTCCTGTAATGGCCTTGTCGGTGCTTGCGTATAGAACTTTTTTCTAGCATACGACGCAATTCGTAATGAACTTTCAAACGTCAGATTTTAGATAGGGCTAGTAAAATAATAAAGCGAGTCTAACCAGGGGGCGTTTTTTCCGACATGACTAGCGGATTTTATAGAATGAAACTCTAATAGGGTTACGCATAGAGAAGAATTGGAGTTGATGTACATACAGCTTTTAAAACAAATAATTCTATCATTGATTGTATATCCTTTGGGTTATGGGGTCTCAATTGAAAATAATTGAAGCTTGAAACTCATGATGTTTGACAACTATGTCCACAAATAGTTGAGCAACCTTAGAAGTCGTAAAGTGGGTTGGTAAGGCGCTGAAATTCACATATTTCGTTAATTGGTCGACCATAACCATGAGTATTGTATATCCTCAAGAGTTCGAAAAGTCGATGATGAAATCCATAATGACATCCTGACAAACTAAATTAAGGATGGGGAGAGGTTGTAGTGGCCTTGTCGATGCTTGCGTAGAGAACTTTTTTCTGGCATATGACGCAATTTGCAATGAACTTTCAAACGTCAGATTTTAGATGGGGCTAGTAAAATAATAAAGTGAGTCTAACGAGGGTGCGTTTTTTCCGACATGACCAGTAGATTTTATGGAATGAAACTCTAATAGGGTTACACGTAAAGAAGAATCGGGGTTGATCTACATGCAGCTTTTAAAACAAATAATTATGTCAATGATTGTATATCCTCTGGGTAAGATACCCTGATTAAATTTTCCATGAGGTCTTGCATGTCTTTTAAATTTCCATATTCACGACGTAACCCGTTGAGAAACTAAAAGATGGGTTTACTAACGAGTTGTAAAAGACCACATATGGTGTTGGAATCAGTGTTCTCTCCAATCCATAATAATTTTTTTACAAATTCATACCAATCCACATAATTTTTTTTTTTTCATTTTCACTGAAAAGAGGAATACATTTGCTAATCACGAGATAAGGAATGTTAGTATCCAAAGAAAACACTAAATCATCCTTCTCCTTTCATTGCATATATTTTGCACTTCAAACATTCAAAAGCTTCATTTTATAGCATGAAACTCGTTTTTCGCTTTGCATTGAGATCGAGTAGCATGGATCGCTTCCAAGCAATGTAATTTTTTCTAGTAAAGAATTGAACTAACAAGCAAAAGTCTCGTATATAATACCATTTTAAGTCTAATATTTTATATAATAATTTAATGTCCCCATTAACATAAAATGCTAGGATAAATTGTATATAGTGGTACATGAATTTTAGTTTGCTTCACACTTTCATACATGAACTTGAATTTTATACTTAAAAATACCTAAACTTGCTTTTTGAAACAAAAAATATCTAAACTTAATGGTGATCATATGACTTTCTATCAAAGGTTAATCATTAATAAACATAACATGACATAATTTTGTCTAAATATTTGAATTTTTTTTTATGGATCCACTAATACTAAAAATATAGTTTGATATATTTAAAATATTAAAATTATTTTTTTATTTTTTAGCTTTCCTAATTTTATTAAAAAGACATCATTTTAATTTATAGAATTTTAAAATATTAATTTTAATTAAAAATATATTTTAAATCTAATTTGATTTAATAAGATTATAGTTTTTGTTTTAAAATATAGATATAAAATATAAAAATATATATTGTGTTAGGTCACCATTAAATTCAAATATTTTTATGTATAAAATTAAAATTCAAGATATTAAAATATGAAACACAGATATCAATTACCATAAATGTAATTTACCCTTATGGTCTTCCGTCAATGGACTTCAAATTATTCCATATATGAAAAGTTAGCTTTAAAATTGCATTATAAGTGAATCTAAATTTGTTTTCCCATACACTGATTTTATATTTGATATATCCCTATATAACTAGAATATTATGGCAGTCCTTTAATGTTAAAAGAAAAAGAGAAGTGGAATATCCTGGCAGTCCCTTTATTAAAAGAAAAAGAGAATGATCTCTTGTAAAGAAAAGAATAAGAAAAGAAAATGAATATCTTTTTAGGTACCAAAATATTTGGAGATAATGTATATTGGTTAATGGTCTTATTCAATGGTAAAATTTTACAATCCCTTTAATTTTAATTAAGCATAAAACTATTTTTTTTTATGTTAACAATAAACTATGAATCTAATCACATTGTTTTGATAATAAGAATTTCTCTGGTGTTTGTCCTTGGACTCTTCCTGGTTTGCTCCTAATCCCTAGATTGATCTCTCTACCGCCGCCAAACTGAATTCAAACATGGATGCCATTACGAATTTGGCTAGGCAGGTTACCTTGGACGAAGAACAAGAGGCTGGTTTTAGTGGAGCAGATGCGGGACGTTCAACCTGTTGTCCGTCCTTCATCGTGAGGTATCATTGGTGGTTTTCTCACCGATAAAACTATTAATGTAACGATTATGAAGAATGTGCTCGCAGACTTGTGGAGGCCAGCCAGAGGGCTCTGTATTGCGGAGCTTGAGCCGAATCGCTATAAGTTCGAGTTCTTTCACCCGATGGAACGAGATAGGGTGATTAAAGGCGGACCTTGGACTTATGAACAGAATATGTTGCTAGTGGAAGTTCTTAACGAAGGATAGGACCCCTCATCGATGAAACTTGAACATGCCGACTTGTGGGTTCAAGTATACGAATGAGAGGGTTCATGTCAGACAGAGTGGTTGTGAGCATATGCAATTTCATGAGTGTCTTCATCAAGGCAGACCAGAATAATTTCAATAACATTGGCAGGACTTATATGAGGATCCGGGTCTAAATCAATGTTTTTAACCCCACAAGCAGAAGATGGAGATTAACAAGTCTGGTGGTGAGGTATCTTGGGTGAACTTCAAGTACGAAAAGCTGCCTACATTCTATTTCTATGGCGAGAAACTGGGCCATGTTGAAATATTTTGTAGTAGCCTTCTTGACATTGTGAACCCCGAAGCTATAGTTTGGTTCTATGGGGCCTGGCTCTGAGCTCCAACCAGACATTCACAAACATTACCCCAGTCGAAGTTCCTTCTTCATGGTCCGGTAATGATGACTGATATGAATTTTGTTGGGATTAGTCAGAGGGTTGAGACGGATAAGGCGACAAAAGGCGGTTTGTTGTATGGAGGCATAAGTAAGGGGTACAGTGAAATGGAAGTCACTACAACAATCTCAAAAGAAATGGAGGAGAGAGTGGTTATAAATGAGCCCAAAAGAAGACGTCGGGATCCAGAACTGGGATATGGTAATACTGTTGCGCGTGTCATTCATGCTCATCGACCCATAGAGTGTGATATCGCTGGTGTGAAGTCGAATAATGGGGATAAGGTGGGACCTGGTGGCCAGGCCCACCGGAGCCAATGAGTATCCTAAGTTGGAACTGTCGAGGCATGGGTAACCTTCGGACAGTTCATATGTTGGCGGACCTGGTGGTCCATTTTAAACATGGCTTTGTTTTTTAATGGAGATTAAATGTAATCGTAGCAAAAAAAAAGTAATAAAAAAAGAAACTTTCATATTCTGGCATTTTTGTAGTTGATTCTGTAAATTTTGGTGGTGGTTTGGCTTTCCTCTAGAAAGGCTTGTGACACTTTGAACCTATTAAGCTATTCACGGAATCACATTGATATAGTTGTCTTTCTCCAAGGTATTCTGATGTGGCGTTTGACTGGTTTCTGTGGTTTCCCTGAGCGAAGCCGTCGCAAGGAGTCATGGGCCCTCCTAAAGCAATTGAAATCGAGGTCCCCCATACCTTGGGTAGTCCTCGATGACTTTAATGACCAGTTATTCCAAGAAGAGAAACATGGTATTTATCATCATCCTACATTGCTCTTGCGTAGTTTTGGAGAAATTATTAACATTTATGGTCTGAGGTTCGTATGGTGGGGTATCCCTTCACATGGGATAAAGGTCGTGGTACGACTCACTTTATGGAAGAAAAACTAGACTGTGGGTTGGCTTCGGGTCTCTGGCTGTCCATGTTTCCTATGACATCTGTGTTAAATGTTGAAGCACCTACCTCTAACCATTCTGCTCTAGTGCTCACTCTCGCCTCGTATGATCACACCTAGCCCAGTAGATTCTGTTTCGAGAATAACTGGAGCAGGAAAGCTGGCTGCATGGATAAGATACGGTTAGGGTGGAACAGCTCACTTTCCACATCCCTGTTGTGTTGTTTGAAGAATTACGGTGAAACAATGTTGGACTGGGGAGACAGTTTACACAATCAGTTCAAAGACCAGCTTCATGAGTGTCGACGCTGCATTCTGCAACTCCATTTTGGGAAAGATCCTCACGTCCAACAACGCTACCTAGTTGCACGTCAGTAGTTGGGAAAGTTGTTCCATCAGCAAGAATGTTACTGAAAGCAACATCGGTTGCAAATCGGGGACTTAAATACCCGCTTTTTTCACATAGCAGCCACCAATCGAAAAAAGAAAAATTCTCTCCATCAGTTGCGCAATTTAGAGGGGCAGTGGGTCGACTGGAAGTCTAGTATGGATTCGGTGCTCCTTACCTATTTTAATGACATTTTTGCATCTACAAGTTGTGACATGGAGGATATTATTGCCTCTATTCATCAAAAAATGCATGAAGAGACTAATAGAATGTTGAATGCACCATTTACCCTGGAGGAGATAAAAGGTTCGTGTTCTTTATGCATCTTGATAAAAGCCCAAGTCCATATGATTTTAACCCTTTCTTCTATCAATGGTATTGGGACATTATTGGTGCGTAGGTCATAGAATCATGCCTAGAATAGCTTCGATTGGGTACTTCTCCCGAGGTGATTCATGACACAACTCTGATCCTCATTCTGAAGAAGTCTAGACCGGAGTCTGCAATTGATCTCAAACCTATAGCCTTGTGTAATGTCATTTACAAATTTCTTTCGAAGACCATTGCAAACAGGCTGAATCTGGTATTGAATGATATAATCTCTGAACAACAAAGTGCATTTATACTAGGTAGCCTCATCTCTGATACTACAATGGTGGCTTTTGAAGTAAATCATTATTTGAACATGAAGACGCAAGGGAATATGGTGGTTGCCTTAAACTTGACATGTCCAAAGCATATGATAGGGTGGAATGGCACTTTTTAGAACTGATGATGATTAAATTAGGATTTAGCAGTCGGTGGATCAATCTTATCTTGCATAGTGTAACAAAGGCTCGAAAGCATATCATTAGTGGCACTCATCTCTTTGGTCCCATTATACCTTAAAGGGGACTCACACATAGTGATCCTATTCCCTCGTACCTATTTCTCATATGTGCTGAAGGTTTATCATCCTATCTAAGGTAGTGTGAAGCTTATGGTTTGATTTATGGTTGTAAAGTAGCAAGGTCAGCCCCCCCCCCCCCCCATCCCTCACTTATTTTTTACTAATGGTAGCTATTTTTTCTTCATAGCTACATATTCAGAATGTGATATTATAAAGGAATGTCTGTCAAAATATGAGAAGGCCTCCGGATAGAAGATAAATTTTGCTAAGTTTTCCATCTTTTTCAGTAGGAATGTACACATCGATATTCGAAACTCACTGGGTACGAGCTTGGGTGTCATTCAAAATCTCAATATAGGTATGTATCTTGGTTTGCCATCTGTTATTGGTCGACGGAGGGTGGACGTATTCGGTTATCTAGAGGATATGCTCAGGAAATGGATCAGTAGTTGGAAATCCAGGCTGTTATCTAGAGCAGGTAAGGAAGTAATGATTAAATCAGTACTCTAGGCCCTTCCACCTTACGCTATGGGGTTGTTCTTAATTCCTCAAATGTTGTGTGATGAGTTAGAACGTTGGCTAAACTCTTTTTGGTAGGTCTATGACAACATTAATAAACGTATTCAGTGGAAGTCATGCCATGGACTGTGTTACCCAAAAAAGCTTGGTGGTATGGGGTTTAAGCGTCTCCACCTTTTCAATCTCACTTTGCTTGGGAAGTAGGTTTGGCGCTTGCTTACCAATCTAGGCTCACTGGTTGCAAGGGTATATCAAGCCTGTTATTATCCCAACTCAACTTTCCTAGAGGCTACATTGAGGTCCAATCCTAGCTTTGTCTAGTGTAGTGTGCTAGTCGCACAACCTTTGATTCAACATCAAATGTGTCATCTCATTGGAAATGGTGCAGACACGCACATCTGGGTTGACCCCTGGCTGCTAGATATGGCTAATCCACAAATGGAATTTACTACATGGTCGGGGCTTGAAGATGCGTTGGTCTAGAGCCTGATGATGGAGGACATACGATTATGGGACTCTGGTATCATCTCAGGCCTGTTCAACAAGAGGGACAGGGAACTTACAAGTCAGGTGCATCTGAGCATCTAAAAGGTTTGTGATTGTTGGTGGTGGTCGAGAAACGGTAATGGGACCTATTTGGTCAAGGCTGTGTATCGACAGCTGTTAGGCGAACTTAACATGGGAAATCACAATAATTCTATTGATTTTTGGCCGTATTTATGGCAATTAGCAGTTCCTTCGAAGGTACAAAGCTTTCTTTGTCGTGCTTTAATCGACTGTATCCCAACATTAGTTTGACTACAGCAGCATCGGGTTCCGATTGACAGTATAACTCTTTGATGAGGTAGTTGGAAGCCATGATGTTGATTGCTCCCTCCATATTCAGTACCTTGACTTGAATGGCTTCTTGTTGGAATCTTTCTACATAGTCTTTGAGATTTTCTTTCTCGTGTTGGTCCAAGTAGATAAGATCATGAATGGTTTTCTTTCGGAGATGGATGTTACGAAGTGGTTGGCGAAGAGTTTTGACATTTGCTTGAAGCTAATAATTCTCTCGGTGCCTAGGGTTTGGTACCAGTAGGAGGCAGCACCTTTTAGGGTAGTGGGGAATAGACAATATATTACAACATCGGTTGTCATGTTAGTATCCATGGCTCGTCTGAAGTTTTTAACATGAGTAATGGGTGTCTATTGTCCCGTCGTACTCTTTTAATAGTGGGTACTTAAACCCTCGGGGATAGACTCGGCCATGATCTTCTTACATAGCGATATTTCTACCTTTGTTGCATTGGGGTGTTCGACGTTGATCCCCGCCTCGGCGATGGTGCTCCTGAGCTTATCGAGCTCTTTCTGCATTGTGTCGAGCTTAGCTTTGGTAACCTCATTCTTGACTATGAGGTTCCTTTCCTTTGGTGTCCATCACTCTCGGGTCTGGGGCCTATTCTTCTTAGCTGACAAATCGAGACTCAACAAACCGATGATAGGTCCTTCGGTGATTAGAGTCCGATATCCTCCTATTTGAGGAGGGTCGTATTTCTTCTCTCGCCCTGACTGATCTTACGGGGGATTAATCAACATCCCTTATTTTACGATAAGGGGGAGTTCGGGATCAGCGACATCATATTGGGGAGTCTCATTTCCCCTTTAACTGGGTGTCTAGATCCTTTACTCGGTTCTTCGATGATTCCTCTCGTTGACGATATTAGCTTCAGATTGTGCGATGTATGGTCGAGCAGTTGGTTTTCTTAGGTTTGTTCACATACCTGATGGCCTCTTCTTCTATCTCAAGCTTTTCTTTTATTTCAGTCATTTGAATGGCGCGTTATTGCCCCATGATGTTGACGTTGTTGTGGAGAAATCCTAGGTTTTCTACCAAACATCGAGAGATTACGCCGAAGAGCCTTTGATGTTGGGGGCTCTAGGGCTTTATCTTCTTCCACCATTTTCAGAGTTAGGTCGTGAATCACCTGTTGAATTCGGCACGCCTCTTCCTTAGTCGTTTTCTAAACCCTGATGTAGGAACTGCACTATGGAAAGAGTTTCAATGGAACTATTCAAACGAGTCATTGTTGTGACGGTCCATGTTTACTGCACCAATTTATTGTGGTTGAATCTTGAGAGTTCATTTGTCAACTTCTGATTGCACATAAACAAGGTCAAAAGGAGGTCGTTTCCTGGTAACCCGCTCTGATGCCTAAGTCAGTTTATGAAAGGACTGGAGGATGATCACATTCAGTAAATAAAATCCATAATGTAAACTTAGTAGAATGAATGAACTTGTGTACCTTGAGCTCAACTTACTCTATTTATACTGTAGTCGGACTACAGAAGAAGGTTATGGGTTGAGGAGCGGAACATGCTCACTTGTTGATAGGTGAACATGCACCCAGATATCGGACCTGATATTCTTCAAACCCACTAAGCCTATGATTCTCGGAATTGCACGCGATCATGGTAAAACGGGATCCTTGACTACATCTAGTGAGACTTCCTGAATCAAAGTTCTAGTACTGTATATTTCACTGAGGAGATGCCATGTCCCTTTCCCTAAGAGTTGGTTCGAGTCTCTTAAGTGCCACATGACAAAGTTATATTTATCGGATATTACTTAGTATACCTTCAACATCATTAATCAACGAGTTTTCGAACATTCCTTGACAGATCATGGAAGTTGGAATCACGTTTTTCCATTTTTCGTTCTTCACCCTTTTATATATAAATACATAGCTGAAAATAATAAAAAAAATACAAATAAATATGATATTATGTACCTTAAATTAGTGATCGGAAAATATTTTTGGGTATCGTAGTTAAAAACCAAAATATTTTCCAATGTTGTAATACAGCACAAGATTTTCTTATGAAAAATTTCCTACACAATTTTGATCTGCAAACAAACGGGTGTGCTTTCTCATTTCTTTCATTCCTTAAAGATCTAACTTTAGGGTTAGGCTATGCTTACTTTGTTTTTTACAAAGTAAGCTTTACTTTGTTTTTACCACCATTGGATGAACTTACTTTTTTAAAGTCCATAATGATCCAATGGTGAATAAAACAAAGTAAATTTTACTTTGTAAAAAACAAAGTAACAATAGAAGGCACCCTAACTTTAATATGGAAATATCTATATAGGTCAGCCGACATACATACTTACTGTTTTCAAAAGAAAACAAAATATGAGAAAGTGACTTAATTGAAATAGGCTGTTTTCTTACTTGAGAAAATAAGACAGCTTTTGCCGAAAGTGATGGATGGAACATCATATCATCACTTACTAGAAAACGAACAACTTTACATTTACTGCCTCATCTCATGAACAAACTTCATTTCTTTGTTTATTATTTTCTGTAGGAAGGATTTAATTTCACTACTTTAAATTAATTCATCATTTTATTGGTTAGCGACTCAAAAAATGAATTCACATTAAATCTAGATTCATTTAGATCCAAACCTATTTTAATCTCTACCTAAATCTAAAGTGACCAAATTCATTTTGTAAATCTAAAATATTGATTCCACATAACTTCTTTCGATGGAGTTGCTGTGGCACCATCATCAATTACTTCTACATGTATCTTTCTTTTTTAACCTTTCTACTCCAAACTCTATTTTCTTTATTTTCTCTTGCTACGACAAAACTTCCCCATTACTCTCTTTCAACCTCCCTAGATAAAAAAAAAAAAAATCATTTCAACAATAATATATACATAAAGAGTAGATATCATAAAATTGCAGCCCCATAATGCAACTACAATTTGTGTTTGCAACTACAATTTGTGTTGGCAGTCAATCAACTCAACTCCTTATTTCAAAGGTTATTTATTCTCTTATTTCAAAATAAAATAAAAATTTAATATTTCAGAAGTTAAAGAAACTCATAAAATAAAATAAATAAATTATTTTCTTATTAATATATTGAGAATAATAAATCATGCAAGTATTTAACTATATTCTATAAGCAAGAACGGACCTAGGATGAGTCGGGCTGTCGCAGAAAAAACTCCCTTAAACCATTGTATGTAGCTTTAATTTGTTAGGGTAAAGGCACCCAAAAATTTCAATTGAACACTCAGGCACTGAGATACCTCTATATCTGTAAATCATGATCCATCATCACTCTCAATAGGTAATATAGAAAGAGACCTCAAGTATTGAAAGAAATGCATGCATTTGTTGAAGGTGATGGATGTATTATTAATTTAATTCACAAGACTACAAACATCTAAAAACATGATAGCAGATGCTCCATCAAAAGAAGGGGTATTTTGTTATCACAGCAAGTACTTCTCAACCACAGTCCTGCCAAACTTCTCTTGAACATCCTTTGGCGTTTCAAGCTGCAATATTCATAAACAGGAAAATCAACTACACAATAAAACATCAAAAACAGGAAGAATTCCTTCCATCCATCATATTTTCAAACACTTACAGCATTCAAAGCTTTGAATAGAGCCTTAACAGTATTATGAGGATTCCTTGATCCAATCACCTGGTATAACAGTTTCACCTTTCATATAAGTTTCATACTTCACATATAATATAACCAACACATTCAGTTTACAAGTCCATTTTACCTTGGATTTCACATTTTTGAAACCAGCTAAATTCAGTACAGTTTGAACAATTCGTCCAGCTTTCATACCCGTCCTTGTTGACCCAGGCCACAGATACACCTACAATCAAGCGTAATAGAGAATGAGCCAAAACAGAAGCACTTCATGCATATGTTTACAGATGACTAGAGGAGAAAGAGATCAAAAGAGACAGATACCTTGGTTTTCTTATAATTTGTTTGTATTGCATGTGCAATTGTGTGCTCCTCGTGCCGTTCCACATAGTGGAGATTCTGAAAGCACTTCTCGTATGCCTGTTCACTTAATCAAATTAGTAAGAGATGAGCACTGTGGAAACAGCTATACACATCCAACATACTTTGTGATAGGATAGGATCAAGTTTCACTCCATTTGTTATTATATTTATGTTCGCAGGAAGCCAATTGCAGCAAGGTTTTAACAAATTAAATAAAACCATAAGGTCAAAGAGAACACTGAATATATTTCCTACTTACTGACAGGATCAATTTCCCAACTCACGGTCCATTAATTAACTATAACAACAGAAAACATAGGATCGTGAGAAAACAGAAGCTACCTTGCTCTCCAAAGATAAATGTAGAAGAAAATTTATAATGCAGTCAGTCAAGAACTATGTCATAGTTCTCTTGAAACTAGCAAATTGAGGATTAGCAATGGCACAGTCAAAACTATACGTCCACTTAGCAGCATAGTTATTAAAGGCACACAGTGCACTTAGGCGCAACGCGCACTAAGGCGTCCTGGAGCCTAGGCTCAAGGCGCGTGCCTGAGGAACACGAGGCGCAGAAATATATACATATATATATATATATATATATATACTCTTTTACTAGTTAAAAGCATAAACCAAAAAAAAAAAAAAAACTTGTGACCTCACAAACAAAACAAAACCACATAAAAACATAATACTAAATCATAAATGTCAAAAACACAAAGTTAAGTTCATACTTCATATAGACATTAACATATACTTAACATCTTAACCTAAATACCTAACTAATGCTATTACTAATAACCATTCATTGTCATTTGATATTCTTATGTGTGTCTGTCCCAGTTTCTCGCAGTTTCTGTTTGAGTGGAGTGGAGTGGAGTGGAGGAGACTCTTCTTTACTTGACTGCTCTTAATCCCTCTCTAATCTTCTATATTTAGTTATGTGTCTTGATATTCTTATTTAGATGAAGGGTTAAGAATAATCTTATTTAAATTAGATTAGTGGTTGAGATTAGTTAAATATTTGTTTACATAAAACAGTAAAAAGAAAAAAGAAAAAAACCCTAGTGAAAACGCAGAGGCGCCCCTTGATTCAGGCTCCGAGGCCCAGGCGAGGCACACAACGCAAGAGCCTTTTAAACAGGGCCTCGCTTTCTGCAATCAAGGCTCACTACCTTGAGCCTTGAGTGAGGCACGCCTGAGACGCCCTTGACGCGCGCCTTTAACAACTATCCTGGAGTCTTGGCGCATGGCACATGGTGATGGCGCACCTGAGCGACACAAGGCGCACTAACAAAAATAAAATTTATAAAACTATAAATGATAATACTTAAAATATAAGAATGATAAATTCTAAAATAAAAATGCAATGAATAATAAAACATGACAATATTCTTAATCATAAGTAAATTCTAACATGTAATAAACCCCATATTCAAAATCTAAAGTTCAATTGTTCAACTAAATAGTAAATCCTATGTTGACTTATAGCTACTCCTCGTCAAAACTCTCCAAATTCATCACTCATCATTCATCACTATCACACTCCTCATCTAAAACATTATCAAACTCTTGTTCAAGAAACTGGTCCTCTTCATACTCGTCATCCTCATGAACAAAATCAATATCTTCTTCATCCTCATCTCGAAGAACCGTAGGAGCTTTTCCTCAAGAACTAGAAGATGGTACTTTAGCCCTTTTTCCTACTCCTCTAGTGTTATAAGAACTTGCGTCAACTCCAGTAGCCCTACTAACTGTACCCCATTGTTAGATTATCATCTTCAAACACGAATCATTCCACAATAATCTCCCATTGGCTGCCAATGTTTCATGTAGGTTTTGTTCTTTCTCTTCTATTTTTCTCTGCTTCTTTCTCTTTCAGTAACTTTGAGACTTTGTCTCTTCCTCATTATAGTTTTGCTTATTTTGGACCCCTAGATATGTCTAATCCAAGGGTGAATTGTAAACCTACATTAAATACTTTAAAAAACCCTAAAACTGCACATATGTCACAGAGGCGGCACTGTCTTGGCGCACAATGGCACGCCTGGCTGGCGCCGCAATTGAGGGTGTTAAGGCGCTAAGCATGGAGCCTTGTGACATGCACCTTAGGCACGCCATTAATAACTATGATTAGCAGAGAACATTGCAACGTGCCATGGAATTAATATAGAACAAATGCAGCGAGGGACTTTGTTCTGTCGTGGGCAAAGTTAGCAATCAAGAAGTAACAGAGTTGAATGTACAACATAGGTAGAAAATAAGAGATCAAATGGTATTCGAAACTCAATAGAACAGTAATAAGCCACAAGGACAAAGAAAGAATATAACTACACCCCTAAGAAGTAACAAACAGCAAACTGACATCCACAGGACCAACCCCACCTTGCTGGAGACCAAATTGAAAAATCATCAAAAGCCCTTGCAACATCCCTCTGTTGTATTTATTAGCCTGCAGTTTTACTACAAAACAAACCTATCTCACCTATCCTTTCTACACACATGTACTCCCCTTCTGCCTCATATAGCTTTCCATATCTTTGGGTCGTGTGCTGGTTGATCCACTATAGGGCCGGCCCTATCCATTCTTTTACCCACATCATTGTTGTTAAAATTATCAAGTCAAAGCAAAGGTGAAAGAGTATAAAGATCTAATAAGATAAATGTTAAGGTATGTCTAGAATCCTATTTAGTTTGGTTTTCCTAATTAGAATAGGAATTGAAAACTTCCTCTTAAGTGAATCCTACTTGGAAAAGGATTCTACTTCCAGGCCTATATAAGCAAGGGTTGTTTGCTTATTAATTCGCTGAGAGTTTTGGAACTTGTAGTCTTGGAATATGCATAAGTGTGAGCTTTAGGGTGTACTCGGGTCTCGTGGGATTTAAGAGTTAGGAACTTGGAACCATGACAACGAATACTAACTGTTGTACCAACTTGTCGATTATTAATGAATTATGTACGCCTGTTCACCATTGGATGTAGTGTAGGCAAAAATAACCGAACCACATAAATCTCCTTATTATATGTTTAATTTCTACTTGACATATCAAGCTTGTTACAATCAGCAACCAATCCCATTCCTAACGATAAACAATCTGAATGGGGACAATATCAGTATCAAACTTGTTATTTGACTTCAAACTGCAAGTGCTTCACTGTCTTCTATATCATCAAGAACCAACTACTCCTCCCTAATTTGCAATATCAATGAACCATTCGATTATAAAGATTAATCATGTAGCTGAAGGCCTTAAGATTAGTTTTATTATTTCTAACAAACCTTGCATGCAACTACTCATTGGCCTCAAAATGTGGATAAACACACAAATTTCATATTGTGCTGAAATTTTAAAAAAAAAATGTGGGTTGCTAAGTGTCATGGAACCGATTGAACTAAAAGCTCGAGCTAATAGTTAAAGGTCCACTTCATATTAATAGCTGACACACCCCCACACGCGAAAGCACACTTGGGCTTGAAGCGTCACAACACAGGCCCATATTACCATGTCCTGCAAATAACTCAACAAATGGGGCTGCCAGGAATCGAACCCAGGACCACTTGATCACACTGGCTCATGTCATGGAACCGATTGAACTAAAAGCTCGAGCTAATAGTTAAAGGTCCACTTCATATTAATAGCTGACACACTAAGGTTTGATCTATGAACCTTTTGGTATGAGAGGTTTTAGTTCCATGTCAAAAACTGACTCGATCTCAAAGCTTAACCTTGCAGGTCAAAGCGACTGTGAAATTTAATTACTTCTACAGAAAATAAAGTCTCATTCCTCTACATCTTGTTATCCAATCAAATTTGACACCAAGGATCTTTCTCATAGCAATAAGCATATTTGAAATTTGAACATGGAAATAAAACAAGAAAATTTGGTAAAGGAGGAACAATCAAAGCAACCTTCACAACTCATGTATGCTGGAGATAAAGCAAGATTTTTGTTGAATTTTACAGTATTAAAAGCAAGCATCCTAGTTACGCTGCTATTCATTAATGACTGAAGCATCAATCATTCCAAAGGGACCAAATGATAGTTGTCAAATCGAGATTTGACTCGTGATTGAAATCCTCGTTCTGTAAATTGTGACTCCTGAATCGAACTGTAAGATTCCATTCAAATTCTATAGCCTTGGATTTGACTTTACACACTAGACATTAATTTGTGTCTCTTCGAGTTCTGTGTTAGTTTTATTATTTACTGTCCATTAAGTATATAATAATTCCATTGGTTATTATTTAGTGGCTCTTCAAATTCTAATTGGTTCTCCAATGCTACCCAAAATGACGTCCTCCACCATCTCCTTCCCAAAATCCGTCTTCTCCAAATTTCAAAATCCTCTCCTCTCCTCTCCTCTCCTTCACTTCTCTGCAAACCTCTCAAAACCATTTTGACTGCCTGTCCTGTCCCAAATCACTTTTCTCTCTCGTTCTTCCCTGTCATTGCTATGCTGTTCCCCCCCTCTCGGTTCACCGTTGGTTGTCTGGCGTACTCGCTGCTGACAGTTAAGTTAAAAAAAAAAAATATCACCTTTTCAAGACTCGGTTGACTCACCCAGTTCGGCACCGGTCTTGGTCGAGTTCAATTCTCCTGTAGAGACGTCTCGAAACCTAGCTAACCCGACTCAGACGAGTTTGATAATAGAGGATCAAAAATGGATCATTATTACAGTTCTCTGCACCATATTCTATTCAGCCCCTAAATTTCTAAAACTACTCAGAAAAGAACAGAGCATAACATATTAATGTTAAATGCCAAATAAAGATGCATGTAAAGGAGCATACATCACCCAAATAATCTGATGCAGGAGCACCATTTCTGTTTTAGATGTTCTATTTGAGTTTTAGGATCTAACAAGTCATGTGACCTTTTAATGATACTGATACTGGAAAGAATCAGTTGTAATTTTTTTTTTATCCAAGACCTGACGTTTATTCTTTAATTGTAGCCATAAGTAGTTGTTTATTTGTTAGTTCCAGCAGACTTTTCAATATTCAAGAACTATTAAATGAAGGCAAATAAATCATTGCTGTTTTCTTCAACTGTCAGCCAAATTTCCTGTTGCTATTTGCATTTTGCCTGTGTAATCTATCATAAATTCATAATCACGTACCATATGCATTAAGATATAACTATGCATAAAAGGTACATTCATGTAGCAGGCATACTGTACATAAGCAATATATTTCTAATAATAATATTAGAGAACAAATTTTGTAACAAAATCAATGTACATTATAGCATATAGAGTAAATCTCAATTCAGTAAAGCATGTAGAGCAAATCTCAGTTTAGTGATGCTGCTGGCTGGCTGGCCAAAACCAGGGGCACAAAAATCTAGCCATACTAACTCAGGCCAAAAAGGCATAAAATTATCGAGATAAGAAATTTAAAAAAAAAAAAAATATCAGATGGTGCAGTTAATTTACCTTCTGAAGAGCTACAGGGACTGCAGGGCCCTTGGCTTTAGCAAAACCAACAACACCATTATAGTTTCCACAAGCCAATATAGCAGTGTACTTGACTACTTGTCCTCCCTAAATAATACAAAATTTACAAATATAAAACACATACATCACACACATAAACAAACCTTAAAGAGAAAGCAAAGGTCAGAGGTAATACCTTTGTAACCTTACAAGTTCGATTCACATCTATCAATTTCACGTCAAATCCCTGCCATTACCAATAGCCATTTGGATATAAAAGCAGGACATAAAAATTTATCATTGCAAATATCCATGATTTTAAATGTATTACACACTATGCAATTGCACTAATATAAGTAAGTTCAATTCTAATTCATGACTACAATCTGTGTCTAAATCTTAGTTTTAGATACAGCACCTCATTAAACGCACACCATGATAAATTTAACCATCACAAGAAAATAAAATTAAAATTTAATGAAAAACCTAATTTCCTAAAAGCATTAGAAACCTAAATGACAATTAAGTTCTAAATTTTGATATCAATCCTCCATTATACAGGTAAATTCCCTTTGTGCTTGTTCTATAAGGAAGACTAGATAGGTGATAACTGAAATGCACAAAACACATCGAATTTATTATGTGATGTGTAAACTAGCACTTCTTCACTGAACAGCTTCGGAACTGACCACTTCAACACATGCACACACAATAGATCATTGTACTGATTACGTATTGAGCATGGAGCAGAGATGCTTGAAGAAAGTCTTTCTTTGATTGATCAATTGCGATATCCAAGGTCATCGTTACTATATGGTATATACTTCATTTTGTATTTTATTCGACAAAAACATTAATATGTACAGAATAAGCAATTTCATAATCGAAGTTCAGACTAAGGTCATTGTCCACAAAATTAGGAAACTTCAAAGCAGTAAGAATGGAAAAATGCAACACAAAGTATTTATGTCTTGACAAACCATGATAAATGATAATGAATGGAGGAGTATGCAGAAAGTATATCCTTAAGATTTGCATTTCAATATCAAATTAGAGCAGTGCATCTAGAGGATTCCAAGTACTTACTTTCCTATACATAGGAGTTCTTTTCTTTTCCGTCAAAGAATTTCTCTCCTCTGCAAGATCTCTGATCTCCTCTTCAAGAACTTTCCCCTTCTTTCCAAAGGTAAAATCTAATTCAGCTAACTTCTCTTCAAGTTTCTTGTCAATAGCATTGAGCTTTCCCAACAGGATGTCATCTCTTTCTTTCATGTCATCAAACTCTTCCTCATCATCAGACCCACCTAATGGTTTATCATCCTTAAGTCCAGCATCATCCATATGATCAACATGGGGACCCTGCGTACGATTAATAACTCCATAATTATCTGGCTTGTTGGGATCATAAGCTTCCTTCAAGTCCGCTAGCCTCATTGCTCTGTTTAACTTCTGCTGAAGAATAAATTTGTCCTTTCCTTCTGCTACTTTTAGATAATTCATCAACTCACCAATGACCCTATATTCAGGTCGAAGTTTAAAATGTTTTTCCTCAAATTTGTCAATTTTATTCATCCATTTGAAACTATCATCAAGCGTGCCTGTTGAATAATTAAAATTCACATTGTTCAAGACTTCTTAGTCTTAACCACAACAGAAACATAAAAAAACAAAAAAAATTAATCACAATTGAAGCATGTTTTCCATTTAATTACGTACTAGAAGCAACAAAATTATCGAGCAATTCCTTGTGGCGTTTATGCTTCTTCTGGAACATCTCAAACCTCTTGGTCACTGCTTCTTGGCCAAACCTTTCATCATCGTCATCGCTGTCAGAATCGGATGGCTCCTCGTAACGATGCATATCCGGTCCAGCAGGCTTTAGCTTTTCCTTCTCTAACTTCTCAATCAATGGGGCTATGCCCATATAATCTTCTTCATCCTCGTTATCAATGTCCTCAGTGTCTAGTCCTGCTCTCTTCCTGGCTTCTCTTTCCCGCTGCTTTTCGCGCTCGAGTTCGGCGAGGAGATCATTTACAATACGGCTGGAAGCAGCCTGAGAAGTGGAAAAGAAGGTTTTGGAAGAATGAGAGAAGGGAGGAGTTTGGGTGGTAGGAAAGTGCGGAAAAGTTGAGAGCTCCCTGGGAAGATGGGGGATTGGGAGTTTTCTAGGTTTTGTGAGAGAATGATAAAGGAGAAGACGAGAAGAAGATTTGGGAATCATTATAGGAGCTAGTTATTGGGTCATTTCCAGAAAGAAGAATGTGAGTGATGATTTTGCTACATCTACTAAACCCTTTGATCGATTTTGGATCAAGTGTGTATTTTATTTTTAGGGTTTTAGCACTACCGAGCCTAATGCTTACATTTACATACATAAAAATAAAAATAAAATGGGTTAATACACATATTTGTCCTTGTATTTTCTCGGAAAAACAGATTTGCCCTTAAATCAAATAAACACACAAAATTATCCTTGAATTTTCCATAAACCTACAATTATACCCTAATCTGACGGAGCTGCTAAACGGCGATGACATCAAACCTTTTTATCTCCAGAAAAATTTCAGAAAAGAACAACCAATCACAAATAGAAAAAAATATGCACATTCAATTTCGATTAAAAGCAAGTTAGAAGAACAGATCGGTCAAAATTCATTTTCATAAAAGCTCAATGAACCTAATAAAATGGCGTCTAAACCTCCTAATTAATCCAAAAGCAATAGCACTAGAAAACAATAAGAAACCAAATGAATTTTGATTGTCGTATCCAATTTTTTTGGAGACAAGAAGGTTTGATGTCATCGCTGTTTAGCAGCTCCGTCAGATTAGGGTATAATTGCAGGTTTATGGAAAATTCAGGGATAGTTTTGTGGGTTTATTTGATTTAAGGGTAAATCTATTTTTCCGCAAAAACACAGGAGCAAATATGTGTATTACCCCAAATAAAATTGTCTCCAAGTTTTTTTCATTAATGGAAGCTCAACCATGGTTATGTTTAACAGAATTAATAGGCTTGACTCTAATTTTTTTTTTTATTTTTTTTTTAAGATTCTGCGACTGTACCTAGTGTAGAAAATTTTGACTTGATAAATGTTCTATTTATTCACAAGTGTTGTTGAAGGTGAAATTCACGGTGAAAAGAAGGTAATAGGAAATTTTTAACAATTTAATGTACGTATACTTTAAACAAGTTTAACCACTCAATAGATGACAAATAGTTGTTAAAAAAAATGACATATAATTGAAAGTTTTTTATTTATTATTATTTGAAAAAAATAAGTTTTATTAAACGGAATCAAGCACTAGCAAGCAGAGAAGTCGAAGAGATCTAAGCAGAAAGGATCGTCTCCACAAGCCGACGTTCGTACAAAGAATATCTCGTCAAATGGAAGGCACACGGCGAAAAAGAAATCAGCTAGGACAAGGAATCAGATCTCCAGCCCTTCAAGCATGAGATCAAAGACTTCGTCAAGGCTCATTCGACGGGGACGTCGAACCTCTGAGTGGGGGAGAGCGTTAGGATGGGGAGAGTTGGGCGAGTGTAATGTGGGGAATTGTTGTAATAATAAGCTTAATAGGGAGAGTGATAGTGACTATGTAATGGGGCAAAGAGTGGGGGAGTGTGTCAGGGCATTTGGGGTAGTGGTGAATGAGACGTTGTAACGTCCACTGCCCCTGGGCCGGACTTGGCATAAGAAACACTATAGGGGGAGGGACTATCCTCCCCGGGACTTGACACTAGGATTTGCCTAAGATATCCCCGTCTTCCCCTACTGCTAGTGTTAGGATGTTGAGGGTGTAATATGGTTGTCTTATGATTAATAAAAGCCTCCATGTATTATTCATATATTGTGTTCCTTTCTGTATGTTGTTGCTTACTGTTATATGTGACTGGTGTGGATTGTCTGTTTGATGTTACTGTGATGCTTGTCCCTTTTATCTAATCGATATATGGTTTGTCCTTAACATATATATGTGCCTATTACACATATTGTAAGGTGTAGCTATTGGCTGGCTTAGCTTTCGGGGAAGAAGCAAGCGCCACATGGTGTCAATTAGTTAGCCCCGTGACACGTGGTATCAGATATGTAAAATAAAATGTGGAGGGACAGTACCTCACTCCATAACTTCTGACAATGAATGAGAAGACCTAGCTAAATCATGAGTCACCTCATTCGCAACGACCTATAAATCTCACAGAAATGTCATTGATACTAGAAATACAACTTTTATAATCGTCTATAATTGAACCGTAAGAAGAACGAAAGTATGTTTTATGAATGTGCACCACCACTGATAGCGCATATGACTCCACCTCCACACCACCCAAACCCTCGAGTTTGATCCACCTAAGAGCCTCTCGAATACCAGTAGCTTCACCTTCCCTAACCGAAAAGTTTCCAGCAATACGAGAACGAAAAATAAGAAATGGTTTGTAATTTTGGATAAGATCCCTTAAACGCCGCTCGTGGGTTGCCCAGTCCACGATAGTTCTAGACTAATAGACTCATGATGATGGGTGGGCCTGCCCAGCAGAGCCCACCTGAAACCTATTTTTTTGGATCCACAATCAGACTATTATTTGAAACTGCCTCTTTCCCCTCATTAAAACATTTTCTTTCCTTCTACGTTTTACTTATATAACCATAATATCTTCTCCAGACTCATGTTAGAACCTATGATTTATGCCTTCTTCTTAAGCAACTGTCATATTAATTTATTCCATTATTGTCGCCATTAGTCTCAGGATTAATTTCACCAAATATGGGTGTTTGTTCAACCGTTTTAGACATTTCCCTAGTAACTGACTTATGAATTACGCTTCCTTCATAATTAACTGCCCTATTAATTGTTCCATTAATGTTGTCATTAGTCTCACGATTAATGTCACTAAATATGGGAGTTTGTTCAACATTTTCCATAGTAACTGATCCATGATTTACTCCTCCTTCATAATCAACTGCCATATTAATTATTCTACTAATGTCGTCATTAGTCTCATCATTAATGCAACCAAATATGAGAGTTTTCTTTTGGATCTTACCACTACGCTCCACCACCACTCCCTAATCACTGTCGCTGATGTTTGGCCGGACATCAATAACCAGTCATTTTACACCTTTGTTGGATTACTTCCTTTCGGTCTGAATAAGCATATAAGAGCCATAGGGCTTTTCAACTTCTCTATCAATCGAATCATAAACTTTTGGACATGAGAAATCTGTATGGTCTAAAAAACCACAAACAAAACAATTTTTTTTTATTTCTCATAGTGAAATTCTGCCCAGAACTCATCTCTAGTTGGTCGACTTATTCTCCTCATAAGTGGTTTTCGGACATCAGAGAGGAATCTACCAATCAGAGACCATCTATCTTCCTCCAAACTCAAATTGGTATAAATAGTCTCGATACTACTTGACGATGCCATGAAGCAAAACAACACAAAACAAAACAAAACTTGTTATCGGAAATAAGAGAAAACAAAACTTGTTATCAGAAACAAAACAAAACAAAACAAAACTTGTTATTAGAAACAAGACAAAATCATATATGATCTAAAATCATAACATAGATAAGCGGAGGACAAGAAAGACATGCTTCTTTTTTTAAAGTTTTCCCTCCTCTCTTTCTCGCTCTTAGTTTGAAAGTTTTAACACATTGATTTAAGCAAGTTAAAAAAATAAATAAGGCGTTTTCAAAATATAAAAAGAAAAAAAAAATTAAAATATTAAGTTTTTGATGGAGAGATGAAGTGAATGAAAGTTGATCACTGTAGACACCGAGTCGGAGGACCTGTGACGAAAACCTGAAAACAAGACGGTTGAAACAATTGATTCCGGAAGTTTTGAAAAACAAAAAATATATAAAGAATAATAAGTACATAATAAAGAAGAAAGAGTTACGGCGGGTCGCTGTTATTGATCGGATGGATCGCGAATGCTTAGCGGCATGGTGCGAGTGCTTAGCGGCAGCCGGCGCACGTTCGACGACAGTCGGACGCCCGCTCGACGACGCAAAGCGCGCGCTCGACGTCCGTCGGACGCACGCATCCAACCACGAATGGCACGCGCTCGGCATCCGAGCGATGCACGGGCCCGGCGGTGCGGAACGCGCGCTCGTCGGCCACGGGGCGTGTGCGCCCGGCAGCGTGGAACGCACGTTCGGCGGCCACGACGCGTGGATGCCCGACGACACGGAACGCGAGCTCGACGGCCGCGGGACGTGCGCGCCCCGGCGGCCGTTGGGCGAGCGCCCAACCACGTCGGGCGGACGCCCAACGCTGTTGGGCGATCGCCCAACAAATGTTGGGCGGCCGCCCAACAATGTTGGGCGGTAGCCCAACAAAGGTTGGGCGGCCGCCCAACAATGTTGGGCGGTAGCCCAACGGAGGGTTGGGCGGCTGCCCAACATGCCATGGGCGGCCGCCTAACCCCCTTGGGCGACGCCCGATTTTACTCGGGCGTCGCCCATTTTTCCGGGGACCCGTTTTCCTATAAAAAGGGGCACGGATCCCAATGAAAAGAGGGAATTTTGGAGCCTTTCTCACTCTAAACATTTTTAGAGAGAGAAAGTGAATTTTTTTGAGGAAAATATTTTTTTTCTCAAAAATTCCGAATTTCCTAAAGTTAAATTTTTACTAAAAAATATATAAAACGGAAGAAGGCGACTCGTGGAATCAATCGGCTTCGACTGTCAGATACCGAATTTAAGGTATTATCCGAGGACTAGACTCTTTTATTTTATTTTATTTATCTTCTCCTTCTATTTATTTTTATGCTATAGTTTTTATTTATTTAGTTATTCATTTATCTTGTCACGTTTTATTTAATTAGCGTATTTATTTAATTTTCGTTTCGTGTTGAATAAAATTCGGTTTTGTTTTAAAATAAAAAAACCTCGTTTTGATATCCCAATACGAACCATGATCCGATAAAAAGGTAGTTCGGGTATCGAAAAACGTTGAGGTTATAAGCTTTTTTGGATCTAAAAGAAATTTCCAAATAATGTTTTAAAATAAAAAAACATCGTTTTAGGAACTTCCGTTATTGACTATGATCCATTTTTGGTAGTTCGGAAATCCAAGGCGGTTGAATTAGATTTAATTTAAAGCTTTTGAATAAATCTGGAAATAATTGGAGTGCTGCTGTAATTTGTCATTTCTGTCACTAATTGCTGTTTACCGACGGATTTTCCGTCGGTAAATCTGCCAAAACGTAAAAAATGTCATTTCAGTCCCTTTTTCTTAACTTTTAAGCTTTTAATCCTTAATATATATATGTATAGTTATGTAATGTATGTTTTTCAAACTATTTTAGATATTTAGTGTATATAATTATTTAGGATGTTTGTATATCATTCTTTATTTAATTTTTAAACATAACTATATGTATATATATGTTCTTTTTTTATTCATTTGAGTTATATTAGATCCTATTTTAAAGGTTATTTACTTGGGCATTTTGGGAAATAATTAGTAGATATTGGTATATGTTATTTTTGATATTTAAAACTATATTAGTTATGTATATATGTAGTTTTGGGGTATATGGGTTATGTTATTGATTATTATATGAAACTATTTTGGATAAAGGATTATTTTCTTATTTATGAGATTTATTTACTATTTTCACATTTTTAAAGTATAAATGTATTATATCTAGTATTTTCATACATGTATTATATAGTTCCTTTTTTTATTAACTTTCATTCTCATATTCTCTTTTTGATTTAAATGTATATATATATGCTTAAATTGTTTCTTTATTCCTTTGGCCCATCCATGGGCCCGGGTTTCAAATGGGCTTTATTTGAGTGTGAATCTTGGTTTAAATAGGTTTATTATTATAATCATAATAGGTAAAGAGTCCATTAAGTAAGAGGGGAAAATAAATCACAAAAAGAGAGTTTTCAATTTAATCATTTACACTAATGAATTTTTAGAGGTTCCTAATGTAAATAAATGGAGTTATTTCTGTTAATATTTCTAAATTGGTTCCAAAACATCACGTTTTAAAACCTTAATCCGTTCCAAAGGCGGATTAAGCGAACATTGTAATTAAAATCGTTTTCTTTGTGAATAATAGAGTTTTTGAATCATTTTCTAAAAAGGTTTGTACAAAATAAAATTGACTTGTATGATTAATCATGTTTTCCTATTAAAAGATTTTTATCCTAACGTTTTCAAACACTCGAGTCGTTCCAACGGCGATTCGGGTGAACTTCATCAAGCGGGGTTTTAAAACGCTTCTAAATCGTTCCAACGGCGATTAAGGTGCGAACCATGTAAAGGAACTCGTTTTGGGAAAATGAGTTAGCATAGAGTAAACACACAGCATGACATTTAAATAAAGTCGTAAACCACTTCTTTCTTCCCCCTTCTCTGTGTATGTATAATATAAATGGGTGATTCTTTACTAATGTGGCTTTCCAATAATATATGCTCAAAACGGTTTCTAAAAAGAGAAAGAAAAGGTTTCAAATGAATTTTAAACTTAAAGAAGTATACGATTAGTCCGTTATCGCCTAACATGCTGAGTAGGAGGCCGGTGGTTCATAACCGGGCGATGTCGGGGTGCCTAGTAGCCTTTCTCCGGAAAGGAGCTAGCCTTCTCGGCTCGTACCTAAGTTTTCCGAACCCACACCGGTCTCCCGCAAGGGATCGATGTTCATTTTCCCATTCGTGGGTGGCGACTCTTCCATATCTCCGAGCTCCGGTCCTGCCGAGCAGCTTGATTCCACGATTGGTTGCTTTCGGCGCCAATCACCGCTTACGTCGCCATGAGGTTGTCCACCCCCCGGTCCGCCCGAGAGATTAGGCCGCGGCACCTCGTCTAACAATCACCTTTTGATTGATTATGCTTTTTTATTCCAAAATAAAAATTAAAGACTTTGAAATAGTTTACGAACTTGTATGAAATCATTAAAAGTTAGTAGTATGTATTCGAAATTTAATATATATTTTTAAATACTTTTTTTATACTTTGAATGATAATTTTTATGAAATTTTATAAATATATCTCTTAAAATTTATCTGTCCTGTCACTCAAGATTTTATTGGAATTGATGCGGACACCTCTTTCAAGGATTCGAGTCAAGATGGAGGAATGTCTTACACACCGTGTGGCTTTCCTCACACATCATGAGACCCTTTTAAAAAGACCATCAAAGACTATGTCTATGGCCGTGTGAGCTGCCTAATTTCTTCAAGTCACATGGCGTCAGAAAGACCACACGCCGTGTGGGATTGCTTCTTCGCTAAGGAGACAAACCTGTCATAATCTTGCTCACATTCTTATTATTGTTTTGTCATTCTATTATTACTGTTTTGCCATTAAGGCTTATTTACTACTTTATCATTTATCCTTTCTACCATATCTTATCCCTACTTCACTAGTTATGAGATGTACCCTAGTAAGGGCTTTAAGGTCTTTTATCTTTATTTTAGGAGAGGTATTATACCCTAAGTTTTGTAAGGATGCTTAACTTTTAATCAATCAAACACAAATTCCTTTTTAGAGAAAGGTTTTATACCTCTTATTTGAGATTCACTCCTTCTAGTTTTAGCTAGTAAAGATCTTTTTTGTTGATTTAAGATCAAAATAAAATCTATCGTCATTAATCTGTATAAGTTGGTATCAAATCTAATTTTTTTCCTAACTAAGACTTCTTTTGGCAATGGTTCAACATAAGCTACCTCAAGAAACCATGGAAGTGGTGTACATAAAGATAGAAGACTCCAAGAACGAGATGATGGAGATGTTACTGGAGCAAAATTGGCTCATAGCCGAAAGTAGAAAGCATTCGAAAGAACAAATAAAGGAGATGAGAACCACAATGGAAAATTATAAGCTAGAAGTGCGGGATATGATTCAACAAGTTGTTGAGGTCCTAACTAGAGGCATGAAGATATTCCTACACCTCAACCACAAAGGCAACCCACACCACCACCATCAAAGCGAAACATTGCACCATAACAACCACATCTAGCAGGCCCTAGAGCTCACAAGGTAAGAAGATCGAACTATGTTGTTGTTCATAATAAGGATAGTGATAGCAATGGCTTTGATGATGTTGAGCAGACTTAGTAGGAATGTTGAAAATGTTGGTAATGTTGGTTTAGTTGGCAATAGACATACGCATATTGTTAGGGGAAACTCGTATCTTGATAATAAGCATGCTATGTGTGGATATGTTGGAAACTTCAATCGGGATGATGACTTCAAATTTAATGTCAAATTGCCTTCATTCGGGGGTGAATTGGATATAAAAGGAGTCCTAGATTGGTTATCTGATACAGAGAGATTCTTTGAATGTGTCGGTATTCCAAATGAGTGATAAGTCCGATTAGTAGCTTATCGATTGAAGGGTGGAGCTTCGGTTTGATGGGATCAAGTGAGGGAAAAGAGAAGAAGATAAGGAAGGGAGCCGATTAGATATTGGCTTCAGATGAAGGCGATGTTGAGGGAGCAGTTTCTATCACCGACTATGAATAACATATCTATAGCTCGTATCATGGTTTCCCGTAAGGTGCTAAGAATTTCCATGAATAAACCTCAGAATTCTTGCGACTTTCAGCAAGGGCAAACTTGTCAGAAACCAAAAGTCAAAAGAATTCTAGGTATCTCGAGAGTTTATGGTACAACATTCAAGACAGAATTGGTACACAAATGGTAATTCGGGTGTAAGACTCACTGAATTTAGCTCTCAAGGCCGAGTCATAGTAGAGTGTGAGGACCCAGGATAGTTATCGGAGGTATAAGGGTGATGGTCCGTTTGTGGGAAGAGAAGTTTCAAAGAGGCTTGATAAGGGCAACCAAGTTAGTGCTAGTGGAGTGAAAGCTCCTATTACGGGAAAACCATTGGTGGGGGACGTAAGGCTCTATAGGGGAGCACCACTGCCTCCTAGGGGTAACAACCCATATGCCAAGCCAGCACGATTTAAGTGTTTCCATTGGAACGAGCTGGGACACCGCTCAAATAAATGCCCTAAGAGGAGGAGTGCCAATGTAGTGGAGTGGTATGAAGATGATTATGAAAAGGATGATGATGTATTTTGTGAAACAATTGATTATAAGGATGATAGGGAGTATGATGATGCTCATGTTATTCACGTTGTTAGGCGATTGTTGGTCTCCAACCGGGTTGAGGAGGATCAACGACACCAACTATTTTGTACATGTTGTCTAGTAAAATGGGAGAAGTGTAATGTCATTATTGATAGCGGGAGCCAAGAAAATATCATTAGTGATGTCGTTGTTCGAAAGTTCGATTTGATTGTGGAAGCACATCCTAGTCCCTATGGTGTGGGAACAATCAAAAGCATTGGTGAATTGAGCATAACCTAATGGTGCAAGGTTCCAATTGTCATTGGAGAGTATTAAAACAAGATCTATTGCGATGTGGTGGACATGGATGCTTGCCACCTACTCTTGGGAAGGTTATGGAAATTTGATATGATGCCACCCATGCCGGGAGGAGAAATACCTATAGGTTTGTGAAGGATGGGGTGAGGTACGTGCTTACACCTATGGTGGGGAAGCCCAAATCGAAGAAGAAAGGTACATTAGTCGTTTGCCTACTCACAAGGCATTCATAAATGAATGTGAGGAGAGTCAAATGGTTTATATGATGATGGTAAAGGCAAGTGGAAAGCTGAAGGTAAAGCAAAAGAGAGAGGTGCCAAAAGAGGTGCATCATATGCTTGACGAGTACAAAGACTTGTTTCCCGAAGAGTTACCTTATGGGCTACCGCCTCTATGGGACATCCAACATTATATTGACCTACTACCCAGAGGTAGCCTACTCCATACTATTGGATGAGCCCTAAAGAGAGTAAAGTCATGAGAGAAAAGGTGGAAGAACTTATGGAGTTGGGTATGTGTGGGAGAGCATGAGTCCTTATATGGTTCTGGCATTACTTACACTAAAAAAGGATAGATCTTGGCGTATGTGCATTGATAATCGGGTTATCAATAAGATCACCATTCGGTATAAGCTCCATATACCTATACTCGATGACATGTTTGACCAACTTAGCGGGTCTAAGGTTTTCTCAAAGATTGACTTGAGGAGTGGCTACCACCAAATTCATATTCAGGTCGGTGATGAGTGGACGACCACTTTCAAAACCTGGGATGGACTATATAAATGGCTAGCGGTGTTGTTTGGAATGGCCAATGCTCCAAGTACTTTCATAAGGCTAATGAATTAAGTGCTTCGTCCCGTGATTGGGAAATTTGTGCTGGTATGGTATACTTTGACGACATTCATATTCATAGCCAAACATTGGAGGAGCATGTAAAGCACTTAGGAGTGGTGTTAGATTTTTTGAAGAATCATCATATATACGCCTATGAAGCACGGGCATGGGTGCGGACACGGAAAACGACATTTTTGGAAAATATGAGACACGGGTGCGGCGGGGACACGGTAAATTTTATATAATTAATTAGATATATATATTAGATATAAAAATATATAAAAAAACTTTCTAAATCACAAATAAGTCATTCTCTAATCCATAAAAAAACATTCATACTAAGATAAGTCATTAATTCATCACAAAAACAATATCTACTACAAATCAAATCAAACCAAATTACTTAATCTTCAAGCATTTCATTTTCATCATCTTCTTCATCTACAAACACCATCAACTCCAATTCCGGTTCATCAAGAGATAGATCAGCAATCTCAAGGATTCCCGCACCATCCGGTGACTCAAAGGCATCTCCACCAATATCCCACATTCTTGTCTCTCATTTCTCATATTATGGTGTCTTCCTAGAAAGAAGATGCAAGTTAGTGTGGACAAACATTAGATCCTCCGCACGTTTAGGAGTGATTTTGTTTCTTCTCATTAAATTGATAAAAGAGTAGGTACTCCAGTTTCTTTCACAACAAGAAGAGGATGCTGGTTGACCAAGAAGCTTGATTGCTATAGATTTAAGCATAGGAGTACCGGCTCCATAGGAGAGCCACCAATAAGATGGATCCATTTCACCCCTATCATTAATGGAATCAAAATCACCAAACTCTTCACGCAAAGATGAAAACTTAGCATATTCAATTAAAAAATTTCTACGATCATCCCCATTTAGAAAATAGCGTCTAAAACACTTGTTTCTTTCAATAGAAATCTCCACATCATTATGAGGAGCTACACGTCCAACACCATTTTTGAGCCAATTATCAGTATAGTACCTACAAATATTAACGATTAAATTAAATTTCTAAATGGATGAACTATAAATAAAATTATTTATGTCGAAGGAAGAGACTAAAAAATTACCTAGGATTCAAGGAGTGTGCCAAGCAATGAAGTGGGGTGTTGCTTTTGTTCCAACGAGACACTAAAATTTCGTGAATCATATTGTAAAATGTAGAATCATCATAAATGTCTTTGTGCTCATGTCTAAAGATAACAATCTTTATCTTTTCAATCATTGTGTCCCACATATCATAGATCAAGTGAAGACATGGTTTGTCTGTGTCTGCAATCCTTAACATTTGATAAATAGGCTCCGTGAAATCAACAATGTATATAATTTTGTCCTACCAAACATCATCAACTACCTTTGACTTGAAAAAAGCAACTTTTTCCTTATATTTGTCCTTAAAACTATCCCATTTATCACTAATAACCACAAGTGTAAGCCCTCGTTTAATAGACAACATTCTTCTAAGCATCACAACTACAAAAGCAAAACGTGTATGTGCAATTGACAACATCTTTAAATTGGAAGATTCATTGTAAATGGCATTACTCAAGCTATGATTAGTAATGAAATTCTTCATTCCAAATCCATCACTAGCAACTTCAGTAATCCAATTGCATTCACTATAAGTTTCAACATTAGTATCCTTTGGTGCACAAATTTCTTTTAATGCCAAATTAAGAGTGTGGACTACACAAGGTGTCCAATAAATATGTGGAAATTCATTTTCCACCAACAACCCTGCAGCTTTACATACTAGTGCATTATCTGTTATCATTTGAACAACATTTGATTCACCCACTACCCTAATTTGCTCTTTAATCAAATTAGCAATGAAATGTTTACCTTTATACTCACCTTCGCAATTCACAGCTTTCAAAAACATAGGTCCACTCTCTGATGTAGCCATGAAGTTGATAATTGGCCTTCTTTGAGGATCCGTCCATCCATTACTAACCAAGCTCAAACCATTCTCCACCCATTTACTTTTAGTTGGCATCAACTTCCTTTCAATAGATGTTCTTTCTTTTTGCAATAATGGAGTCCTCAACATATTGTATCCCGGTGGCAAATATCCAATTATATTTTGATTTGCAGCCAATGTATACGAACTCACAAAGCATAGGTTCCTAACAAGATGAAAAGGCAGCTCGATAGAATAAAACATTCTTGCAATTTCACTATGTATTTGCTCAATTCGTTCGTTATTTGCTAACTTCTCCAAAGGATTTGTAATTGATGTCTTCCTTTTCCGTTGATCAAATGGTTTCAGTCCTTCCACCCTAAAGGAGCCTGTTCCTGTAGTACCACCCATGGTGCTTGTAAATGAACCACTGCTCCATGTTTGAGAAACAGGAAGCGAGAACAGATGCGGTTTTGCTTTGGCCTTTGATGCTGCTTCTTCTTCCACCTCTTTTTGCACTTGAAGATAAGAGTCTTTGCTTATTGTTGTACAAGCTTGAATCCCTTGCCCTTTAATCTTCAATAAATGAGCCTTGATTTTGGAAAGAGAACCAGTAAATTGCTTGACACAATACTTGCATTCAAACTTCACATTACCTCCCCTTTTTCTAGAAATCTATCAATCATTGTAACATGGTTCCACAATGGAGAGTTAACTTCACCAGATTTTGAAGTAATTTCCCCCATATTAGTAGAAGAAGCAACACTTGTGGAATTTGTGGCGCTTACAGAAGAAGAAGCCATGACTAAACAAAGTATGAAATTAGAAAAGGGAGATGAAGACTGAACAAGAGATGAAGAATCAGAATCCCCAAAAAAGAAATCGGTATCCCTAAAAAATAAATCGAAATAGAAGAAATCAGAATCAAAAGAAATAGGAAGAGAAGAAGTCGAATCCCAAAAGAAATAGGAAGAGAAGAAGTCGAATCCCAAAAGAAATAGGAGAAGAAATCGAATTCAAAAGAAACAGGAGGAGAAGAAATCACAATTGCGGACAACCCAAATCGCAATCGCAGGAGAAGATAACCTAAATGCGCGATGTACATGTAAGTAAAAATAGTTATATTTTAGGATTTTTTGGTAAATATTGCAATTGGTCCATATATTTTAAAAGATTTAAAAAAACCCCTAAAATTTACCTATTTTTACAATTTGCTGTGTCCCATCCGTGTCCGATGCTCCAGCCGTGTCGCCGCTGTGTCCCCGAGTCCGACATGGCCACGGCGACCCTGGGTAAGAGTCTGTGCTTCAAAGATATACGCCAATATAGAGAAGTGTGACTTCATGATGGAAAGTTTGATCTTCCTTGGGTATGTATTGAGTGGAGACAGAATCCAGGTGGATGAAGAGAAGGTTAGGCTGTTTGGGAATGTCCAACACCGAAGAATGTGGGGGATGTTCGTAGCTTTCACGGGCTTACAAAATTTTATAGGCAATTCATCCAGAATTTCAACACCACCATAACACTCTTGACCAAATGCTTAAAGAAGGGGAGCACATTCAAGTGGGGTGAAGAACAAGACAACAAATTCCCCTTGATCAAGGAGAAGTTAAGCACGGCTCCAGTGTTAGCTTTTCCAAATTTTGATAAGATGTTTGAAGTTGAATGTGATGCAAGTGGAGTTAGAGTTAATGGAGTATTGATGCAAGAGAGGAGGCCGATAGCATACTTCAGTGAGAAGTTGTGCAACTCAAGGCATAAATGGGATACATATGGCAAAGAGTTCTATGCGGTGGTTCAGGCTCTAAAGATATAAAAGCACTATCTTATAGGTAAAGAGTTCATCCTCTACACTGATCACCAAGCCCTTAAGTACTTGGGAACTCAAAAATAACTTAGGAGCTCCATGCACGTGAGATGGTCCATTTTTGTGGATAAGTTCCCCTACAAACTTCTTCACAAGGCCGAACAATAAAACAAAGTAGTGGATGCCCTAAGCCATAGGTCGACACTCTTAAAAATGTTGGCTCTTGAGTTGGACTATTTTGAGCATGTGAAAAGGGACTGCGAGGAGGATCCAAACTTCCGGGCCATTTGTGAGAATTGTAAAGGTCAACCCAGGGATGGAGAATTTCACCTACTTGATGAGCACCTCATGCAGCACAACCAACTATGTTTACCATGCACCTCCATCTGGGAGAAAGTGATATGAGATCTTCATCAGGGAAGCTTAGAGGAGCACGTTGGGCGAGATAAGACCTATGAAGTGGTAAGCTCCCAATACTTTTGGCCAAGGATGAGAATGGATATGGCCTACCTTATAGAGTGTTGTTACAGGTGCAAACTTCCAATGGGCACTTTACTAATTCGGGATTGCACATGCCGCTACCGGTGCCCGATTCCATATGGGAGGATTTATCAATAGACTTTGTAATGGGTTACCAAGGACACAATGAGGCATATGTTCTATCTTTATGGTGGTGGATTGATTCTCCAAGATGGAACATTTCATCTCGTGTTGGAAAACCAAGGATGCCACGACTATTGCTAAATTATTCTTTTGAGAAGTGGAAAGATTGTATGGTGTCCCAAAGAGTATTGTTTCAAATAGAGACACAAAGTTTTTTTTGACATACCGTGTGGGCGATACTGTTGGTCCCTTGTAAGGTTGCAAATATAGTTCCAAGGGGGGGTTAGGAACTATTTTACCTTTTTAAAATAATTTGGGCAGATTTCTTTTCTTTAAGAAAAGTTTATCTAACAGCGGCGCTTAGCACTCAGCAAGACACTGGCTTAGTCAACTAGTGACTAGGACAGCTTCGTTGCTTAGGTAGGGAAATAGCACTTAGAGTCTATTCCTGAACCTTCTCGTTGGTAGCGCACAACTCAGCTTGACCTCTTTTACTTGGTCAGTTTTAGTTTGTTTTAAGCAAGCAATATGAATAAGGAGTTAAGGTTTAGAAATACTTCACTCAGCAGATTTATCCAGGTTCGGCTTCTTCTAAGCCTACGTCCTGTCCCCGGAACACCTCCGAGATTTCAAATCCTCTACTGAGCTCTTTAAAGGTAGAGCCTCAAACCTTTTACAATATCAGCAATTGAGTATGACAATAGTACCTTCCTCTATACTTCTACTCAATCCTAATCTCTCCGCTGAGTACTTAAAACCGAGTACTCAGCCTCTCCTTTCTACTTCTAGAAATGATAAAGATTTTGTCCTAAACAACAATTGCTAGAACACCTTAGATGATTGAAAAACAATCACTCTAGACTTTTACACAGATATGAAAATGTAGTGTAAGAATTTTGCTTTGCTTCTTGCTTGCAGAACTTGTAGAGATTTGGACAGCGTAATGGCTTGATCAAGTTCTGTGTTTGGTGAAGCTTGTGATGGCACTATTTATAGAGACGTCTGGCCATTCGGTCATTTCAAATTTCAAAATAACCGTTGGAGGGAAACGGCTATGTGTCGTTGTCATCCTGACTTGCACAGAGCTCTTGGCCAATCACAATCGTGTGTCTTCTGTCCTCGGTCAGCACAGCAGATGGTCTCTCCTTTTATGGTAAAGTCAACTGGACAGCATACTGTGTCGTCTGAACTTTGCTAAAAGAGCAAACACTTTGTCTGGAAGTTTTCCTCTGCCGGTCTACTGTCTTGTACGCTTTGTCGAGACTACTCAGCAGCTTCATTGTGAAGTTGTTCCTGAAGGTCTTCTAGATCCTTCCGTTTGCTGAGTTGCGTTTTTGTCCAAAACGACAACGTCTTGACATACGCGGGCCGAGTGTACTGAGTTGTTTGACTTGGGCCTTGGCTTCCGTATTGGGCTTGGGCCTTCCAATCCTTATGACTTATAACATTTATACTCAACATTGAACAAACACATTAGTAGAATAAATCAACGCATTTAAACTTAGTGTGTTTAGAATATGTATTCTAATTTATACTTAAACAATTTTGTCAAATCAAAATTATGTGGAAAGGTGTTTCAACAAACTCCCCCATTTTGATGTTGGCAAAACTGTTCAGCAAGGAACTCAGTATGAGCTCCCCCATGATAGTTGACCTTTTTAATTAAGTGAACTCCCCCGTAAGGACTGAACTACTGACTTAGTTTTATTCTAAACATTCTAAGGTTTAACTGAATAAGTCTAAGATCAGATTTCAGGTATAGGTCAGCTTATGGGTCATATTCTATTTTACTCAGAATTCAGCGGAAGTAATGTATAGTGACAGAGCGCGCTGAGCAAATTATTGTTCAATGAGTTCTTTATCAGAATGTTTCATAAGATCATAGTATGATGTCAAACATGTTATCAGCATATCATTTAATCAATAAATATTATAAGTGTTAAGCATAGCTGATATAAACGAAGATACATAATAACTCAGTACTTAATAGCATATATCATAACTCAGTATTTGAATAAGAAAAGGAAGTATGATATATTGATAGAAGTCAGCAGTTGCACAGCAAAAGAAATAAATTAGCAATAATTAAGACCTAGCCTAACTATTTCTTTTTCTTGACCTAGCCTAACTATTTCTTTTTCTTGCCCTGTGACTGACTTCTCTTGTACTGACGTTGCTCATGCTGAGCTCTAGCAGCTTGCGCTTTCTCCCCCGTTTTGTCAACTTCAGGGAGCTTAAACGCATCGGTTAAGACAGCGTGAGTCATTTCCTGTGAAAGCTCTTTGAGTTTGTCAGCACTTTCATTGACCCCATCAAAAATGCCAACGCCATCAGCGGATACTTCGACTGGTATATGAAGATCAGCAGCACTGAGCATATTCACACTGAAGGCTTATGCTTTGGCTTGCCAAATGAGAGCTTCAGTGAGACCAGCAAAGACTTGGTGGAAGGTTTTTAAGAGTGCTGAGTCATAATGATGACGCTGGATATTGTTATGACGGATGTGAGTGAAGGATTGCCGTGCAAGAGATAGCAACTCATTTTGCTTCATCGAGTCAGTATCCATCTCTTGCTTGTTGAGATTAAGGAGCCGAATGGCCTCACCAATTTGCTCGACTGAGCACTGACTATAGGATACCATTTGCTCATTTGTCTTAAGTTGCTCAGTATGAAGCTGAGCAAAGAGCATCTTGAGTTCTGAGGAAGTGGCATAGTCAGTGTTCACAGCAGATAACTTCTGAACTTGCTGATGGAGTGAGTTCAGATGTTGAATTGTTGACAGCTGTATCTCTGCCAACTTAGCAATTGAATCCTGCTTAGCTTGCTGGGCTTGTAATGACAGGACGACATTCAGCAGATCCTTGAGTCCCTTGACTTCGTTGAGAAGTAGAGTGACTTGAGAGAGCTGAGTTGCGGCAGGAATTGAAGATCCAGCAGCAGGCGAAACAGAATGTTGAAGATCGTGGATGAGTGCTTGCACTAAGTCAAGGAGCTTTTTGCCGGACTCAGTGGTATCCCGATGTACATCAGTATGACCAGAAGAAAGTGGGGTGAAAGGAGTACCCTGGTCAGTGACTGGATGACTTGGCTCAATCTGCACATGAGTTGGAGGTAAGTTTGATTGATCAGCAGAGAGGTTGTTGATGATGGAAGTCATAACCCGAACACTGTCTGTGCTGATGGCAGAGGGATGAGGAGTCAGCATTATGCTTGAGGAAACAGTATGGGCAGTGCTTGGTTCAACCTGACTTGTGGAAGTGGTTGAAGTGTTATGCTCGGCATGTTTCTGTTGAGAAGAAACAGAGGCTTGTTTTTCCAACGGCGTTGTAGTAGAGGAAGTTGAGGGCCGTTTGAAAATTTTTAATTGGACGGTAGAAGGATCCTTTGTTGTCTTGGAGAGGACAAGTTGAGGAATGGATGGTGGTGGCACATGAGGGTCACTGACTATTACCTCACTGGCCTTAACCAGTTTTCGCCTTCTACGTGGTGGAGTGGTATGATGAGCAGGTTCTATTGAGTGAGTAGGAGAAGGTTCCTTTTGCTCAGTCTGAATCTGGTCAGCTTGCTTTTCAACTTGTTCAACTCCCGCAGCCAACTCAGTGTCAGTCTGCACAGCTCCACCTGCTAACCCAGCGTCAGCGTCCTCAGCTTCAATTTCGCTGGCATATTCATCAGATTCCTCAGCGTCATTCTGACCGCTGGTTTCATCATCTTCTTCTTTTTCCTCAGTATTATCTCCATCAAGTTCTTCCTCAACTTGGGAGATAAAGTGGTCATCTAACTGGACCTCAGTTCCCTCAGCATCAGTGCCTTGACATTGAGTGAAGTGAGAATCACCCGGTACAATAAAATCCGTCGGTATGACGTCGAGAGGGGCCAGTGTTGAAGACTTCTGCTTCTTTTGAGGGAGCTCAGCAGCTGCCTCAGTGTTAGGCTCATCTTGCCTGCTTCTCTTCTCAGCTGACTTTCCAGCTGACCTCTGCCTCTTTGCTGGAGACACAACATTAGGTGTCTCAGCAGATTTTCTCTTGCGAGAAGCTGGGGCCTTAGTTCTTCGCCCTTTCTTAGGCTCAGCTATAGTCTCCTCAGTCTGATCAGCTTGGCCAGCAGCAGCAGCAGCTTTTCCTTTCTTCAAAGGCTGCCCATATTTCAGTGCCCTCAGCGAGGCCACTGTGATTTCGGTTCCTCTGAAAGATTCCTCACCTTCAAGGTCAATCTTATGGTCGATGAGGATCCTGGTAATGATTGATCCCAACCTCATTGTACCCGTGCTGCGTAGGAACCCAGCAACTAGGAAGACCGGCATGTTGATGGGGGTGTACGTCAGCATGTGCCATATGAAGCACTGTTCAAAGTTCGTTGCTGAGGTCGTGCAGTTTATCTTAGGGTAAATGAAGTAGCTCAGCAGGTAGTGAGCCATCTTTTGGTGCTGTCCCATTGAAGATGTTGAGATCTCGCCTGAGTGACCCTCAGGTTTGCAGAAAGTATGGACGTAGTCGGTCTTGTCCTGATCTCCAGACTTCCTCAGCCTCACTCCCTCAGTTTTAAGTTAGAGGATATTTCCCATGTACAGAGGGTTGATGAAGATCGTCTTTCCTTTTACTTTAGTGCTTAGATAGTCAGGGGAGTCATTGGCAACCATGAGATTGTGGTAAAACTCCCTTACCAGGTCAGGATACGTTTCATCTCTGACGGAGAACAGCCCAGTCCATTCGTTCTTTGCAATCCATTCGGCAAACGGTTGTTCATGTTGGACGAAGTGCTCAGAAACCCATCTGGAGGGCTCAACTTTCCATTCGAGAACACTTTCGAAGACTTTGGAGTAGATTCGTATTTTCACAGCTTTCTCTTTTTCAGAGTTTTGATCAGTTTTACCCTTGCTAGAGGTGGAAGGGTTTCGTGAAGGTTCATCGGAGCTGGACTTATTTTGGCCGGCACCGGAGACGTTGAAGGATAGCTTAGTCATGCTTCTAAGATGGAGAGAATAGAGGTATTTGAGAGAGAGAAATTTGGGTGATTTCGTAGCCTTAAGGATTTGTTGAGCGTAAGGAGTAAAAGATGGGGAAATGCCCATGATTTATAGACGAGTTGAACGGTGTGGATCTTAACCAAATCCATGTGTCAGTTGCCTTGGGATCATGTACCGACAGGGATCCTGGCATTTATGACACATTACGGCGAATACGTCATCCTAGGTTATACGCGTGCTTGGAATTTATGCTAACGGATTAATCACTCAGTATTTAGAATGTCAAGCGTTTGATATTCTGAGAGGTCAGTGCATTATTTAAGGATGATTTTAAGTTCAAGTTCTAAACTAATTTACTCAGTGTGCAAGTTTACTCAGTATTGTATATTCAGTCAGTTTCAAGAGATACTCAGCAAACAATAAATCATTCAGCATGTAATTCACTCAGCATTCAATATTCATTTAGCACAGGAATTTACTGAAGAGGATTAAACATACCAATTGCTTCTCTCAGTATGCTAAATTGCTCTCGTGCTAGAGGCTTTGTAAAGATATCAGCAAGCTGCTCGTCTGTTGGCACATAAGTCAGCTTGATTTCTTTCTTGAGTACATGATCTCTGATGAAGTGATGTCTTATGCTGACATGTTTCATCCTGCTGTGTTGAACTGGGTTCTTTGAGAGGTCAATTGCACTTTTATTGTCGCATTTGACTTCAATTGTCTTTGTTTGAACACCATAATCTTCAAGTTGTTGCTTAATCCAAAGGACTTGAGCAACACAGCTTCCAGCAGCAATGTACTCAGCTTCAGTTGTGGACAGGGCTACTGACGCCTGCTTCTTACTGAACCAAGATACAAGACAGCTTCCTAGGAATTGGCATCCTCCAGAGGTGCTTTTTCTTTCCAGCTTGTCTCGTCCATAGTCAGCGTCAGTGTATCCGATGAGTGTAAAGTCATGAGTATTTGGATACCACAAACCTGCATTTACTGAGCTTTGCAAATATCTAAGGATCCTTTTTACGGCTATGTAATGGGATTCCTTAGGGTTAGCTTGATATCTAGCGCAATAACATACTGAGAACTGAATGTCCGGTCTACTTGCTGTTAAGTAAAGTAAAGAGCCAATCATACCTCGGTATAACTTGCTGTCTACTGGCTTACCATTCTCATCAGCACAAAGGACAGTGTCAGTGCCCATATGAGTGGATATTGGCTTGCAATTTTCCAAGTCATATATCTTTAAGATCTCCTTGGCATATTTGGCTTGACTGATGAATATGCCATTCTTTCCTTGCTTAATTTGAAGTCCGAGGAAGAAGTTGAGTTCTCCCATCATTGACATTTCGAATTCAGTCTGCATTTGTTTGCTAAATTCCTTGCACATAGATTCATTAGTAGCACCAAATATAATATCATCCACATATATTTGTGCCAGCAGGGTATCTTTACCCTTTCTCTTAATGAATAAGGTTGTATCAGCTTGACCCCTGACGTAACCTCTAGTCAGTAAAAAGTTGGTCAGCCTCTCATACCAAGCACGTGGTGCTTGCTTGAGTCCATACAGAGCCTTTTTGAGTTTGTAAACGTGGTTTGGGAACTTAGAATCCTCAAACCCTGGAGGCTGATTTACATAGACCTCCTCGTCTATTACTCCATTAAGAAAGGCACTTTTGACATCCATTTGAAACAGTTTAAAGTTCATGTAAGATGCATATGCACATAAAATCCTAATAGCTTCTAGCCTTGCCACTGGGGCAAAGGTCTCACCGTAGTCTATACCTTCTTGCTGACTGTAGCCCTGAGCTACAAGTCTTGCCTTGTTTCTGACTACGTTTCCTTGCTCATTTAGCTTGTTCCTGAAGACCCATCTCGTTCCAATGGTCTTTTGGCTCCTAGGATGTGGCACTAGCTCCCATACATTATTTCTCCTGAACTGATTGAGTTCCTCTTGCATGGCATTCATCCAGAATTCGTCATCCTCAGCTTCGGCAAAGTTCTTCGGCTCAAGTACTGAGACAAAAGCTACATTGCTGAGATATTTCCTTAGTTGATTTCTTGTCATCAGCGTATTTCCAGCTGAGTCAAGAATTGCATTTTCTGAATGCCCTCTTGGGACTCTTATCTCCTTTGGTAGACTTGTGTCTTGATCTATCTGTGTTTCAACATTCTCTGCAGAAGTAGATGGGTCAGTGAAAGTAATTTTAGGTTCACTCTTACTCTTGGTCAGCCGTTTTATGAAGGACTCAGTAGCTGGTTCTTGATCAGCAGGTGCTAAGTTTGGTTCATCTTCTGTCAGCGGCTGGTATCTTCCTGCAGGGTTAGTTTCATCGAATTGCACATGTATAGATTCTTCTAATACTTGAGTTCTCTTATTAAAAACTCTGTATGCTTTGCTGTTTGTTGAGTAGCCTAGAAAGATAGCCTCATCAGCTTTTGAATCAAATTTGGCTAAGCTATCTTTGGTATTTAAAATAAAACACCTACAGCCAAAGGCACGAAAGTATCCAATGTTGGGCTTTCGTCCTTTCCAAAGTTCATATGGGGTTTTCTTAAGTATAGGTCTAACTAAAGCCCTATTCAGAATATAGCATGATGTGTTGACAGCTTCTCCCCAAAAATACTTTGGAAGCCTATGCTCATCCAGCATTGTCCTAGCAATCTCAACCAGAGTTCTGTTCTTCCTTTCAACAACCCCATTTTGCTGAGGCATTCTAGGAGCAGAGAAATTGTGGTCAATGCCGCTGGCTTCACAGAATTCAACAAACTTTTGGTTCTTGAATTCTCCACCATTATCACTACGGATATGAGCTAATTTTAGGTCTTTCTCATTTTCAATTTTTTTAACCAAGTTTGAAAATGTCTCAAAGGTCTCATCCTTACTGGTCAGCAGGATAACCCATGTGTACCGAGAGAAATCATCTACAATAACCAAGGAAAACCTTCTTCCACCCAGACTCAGCGGCTGGACTGGACCAAAGAGATCCAAATGTAGCATTTCTAACGGACGCTTAGTTGAGATAATGTTTTTACTTTGAAAAGATTGCTTGGTTTGTTTTCTAGTTTGGCAGGCATGGCATAATTGATCTTTTTGAAATTTAAGTTCAGGCAGTCCCTCAACCAATTGCTTTCTTGCTAATTTGGCCAGGAGGTCCATGCTTACATGACCAAGTCTCCTGTGCCATAGCCAGGAATTTTCTTCCTTTGTGACTAAGCATACAGTTTTTGAAAACTTCTTTTCGAGGTTTAGCATAAAGACATTGTCTATCCGAGGGGCAGTTAAAATTAACTCATTTGATTTTCCCTCATATATTTTACATCCAGTTTCGTCAAATATAACTTTTCTTCCATTATCACATAGCTGAGCTACGCTGAGTAAGTTATATTTGAGTCCGCTGACTAGGGAGACAGATTCAATAGTGGGATTACCTCCAACGGTGCCTGATCCTACTATTTTACCCTTTTTGTTGTCTCCAAAACTTATGCTTCCTCCTCGTTTACGTTCGAACGTGATGAATTGAGTTTCATCACCCGTCATATGCCTTGAGCATGCGCTGTCAATATACCACATTTTTTACTTCTCGGCACATCTCAGGCTTACCTGCATTGTAATCAGTTTCCTTTAGGTACCCAATTCTTTTTGGGTCCTGACTTGTTAGGTTCAACAGGTAAAGCATCATATTTTATTTTGTGGCGACATACATTAATAGTGTGGCCACTTTTTCCACAGAAGTCACAACTGACTTTCTGTTTAGGACTCTTTACTAACTTGTCAGCACCCCAGTGCTGAGCGTGCCAGCACACCTTAGTGGTGTGTCCTAACTTCCCACAAAAGTCACACTGGACTCTTCGCTGGGGATTTCATCTCTGCTGAGTACCTTGGTACTGAGTACCTTGATACTTAGTTCTCAGAGGAAAATTATTTTTGTTTGGAACCTTTAGTTGGTTCTGAATGGTTGTGACATCCTTCCTCAGTTTCTTGGAAACTGACTGGACTTCAACGACAGACTCATGAATGGTTTTCATATTTTCATGCAAAACTGAGTTGTCTTGAAGAAGGTATCTGAGGTCACTCAGTTTGACCTCTTCCACCTCATCACAGCGTCGGTTGAGTGTTTTAATCTTTTTGTTACACTTTTTGACAAGTGTGTAAAGATCACTCAGGGCATTACCCATTTCATTTCTGAGTTGAGAGAGTGAGATTACTTCATTGGATTGCTCTTCATTGTCTGACTTATCAGATTGGTCAGCATGCTCAGAAATGCATGGCTCAGCAAGTTCGTCAGCCATGAAGCATATCTTCGCTGACTCGGTGGCCTCAGTTTCTGTTGATGAAGATTCATCACTGTCACTCCAAGTAGCCACCATTGCCTTCTTCCCACTTTTCTTGTCTTTCCTCAGCGTGGGGCAGTTTGACTTAATATGGCCATCTTGGTGGCACTCAAAGCATGTAATGGGCTTTGAGCTGTCCTTTCTGTATTTGCTATCGCTTGAGTCAGCCTTATACTTATCAAACTTTGTGTAAGGCTTTTTGGAATATTTGTCGTTCCTTTTGAACAGCCTCTTCATTTTCCTCGTGAACATCGCCATCTCCTCATCGTCAGTTGAGCCATCATCGGTTGAGTCAGCTCTCATGACAAGTGATTTTTGTTTCTTGTCTTCGGATTTTTCTTTCACCTCAAAATTCTTCATGGATATCTCATGGGTCAGCAGTGAGCCGATGAGTTCATCATATTTATAGGTGGTCAGATCCTGAGCTTCTTCAACGGCTGTCTTCTTGGCTTGCCAGTCCTTAGGAAGACTTCTGAGTATCTTCTTGACTTGTTCTTCCTCAGTGAAGATTTTTCCAAGTCTTTTGAGCTCATTTATGATGTTGGTGAATCTTGCATTCATCTCAGAGATCCCTTCATCATTGTTCATTTCGAACAGCTCATATAATCTCATTTGCTGGTTGACCTTGGACTCCTTCACCTTGTTGGTTCCTTCGTAGGTCACCTCCAGCTTTCTCCAGATCTCCTGTGCGGATTCACAACCTGATATTTTGTTGTATTCTGCAGCATCCAACGCACAGTGAAGCATATTGATAGCCGAAGCATGGTTTTGGAGCTTCTTGATATCATCCTCTGTCCATTCAACCTCAGCTTTAATAACTGACTGGCCATCCACAACTTTCACAGGTACAAACGGGCCTTGGACTATAGATATCCAGGCACTCATGTTTGTAGCTTGAATGAAGTTTTTCATCCTATTCTTCCAAAAGGTGTAGTTTGACCCGAAGAATAGGGGAGGCCTGGTAATGGACAGCCCCTCAGGTAATATCTGAGTTGTCTGGTTTCCAGGGAGAAACCGAGTGTTGTTTTCGCCCATGGTATGGATCAACTCAAGGTTGTTAGACCTTTAGTAATGAGCTTTTAAGCTCTGATACCACTTGTTGGTCCCTTGTAAGGTTGCAAATATAGTTCCAAGGGGGGGTTAGGAACTATTTTACCTTCTTAAAATAATTTGGGCAGATTTCTTTTCTTTAAGAAAAGTTTATCTAACAGCGGCGCTTAGCACTCAGCAAGACACTGGCTTAGTCAACTAGTGACTAGGACAGCTTCGTTGCTTAGGTAGGGAAATAGCACTTAGAGTCTATTCCTGAACCTTCTCGTTGGTAGCGCACAACTCAGCTTGACCTCTTTTACTTGGTCAGTTTTAGTTTGTTTTAAGCAAGCAATATGAATAAGGAGTTAAGGTTTAGAAATACTTCACTCAGCAGATTTATCCAGGTTCGGCTTCTTCTAAGCCTACGTCCTGTCCCCGGAACACCTCCGAGATTTCAAATCCTCTACTGAGCTCTTTAAAGGTAGAGCCTCAAACCTTTTACAATATCAGCAATTGAGTATGACAATAGTACCTTCCTCTATACTTCTACTCAATCCTAATCTCTCCGCTGAGTACTTAAAACCGAGTACTCAGCCTCTCCTTTCTACTTCTAGAAATGATAAAGATTTTGTCCTAAACAACAATTGCTAGAACACCTTAGATGATTGAAAAACAATCACTCTAGACTTTTACACAGATATGAAAATGTAGTGTAAGAATTTTGCTTTGCTTCTTGCTTGCAGAACTTGTAGAGATTTGGACAGCGTAATGGCTTGATCAAGTTCTGTGTTTGGTGAAGCTTGTGATGGCACTATTTATAGAGACGTCTGGCCATTCGGTCATTTCAAATTTCAAAATAACCGTTGGAGGGAAACGGCTATGTGTCGTTGTCATCCTGACTTGCACAGAGCTCTTGGCCAATCACAATCGTGTGTCTTCTGTCCTCGGTCAGCACAGCAGATGGTCTCTCCTTTTATGGTAAAGTCAACTGGACAGCATACTGTGTCGTCTGAACTTTGCTAAAAGAGCAAACACTTTGTCTGGAAGTTTTCCTCTGCCGGTCTACTGTCTTGTACGCTTTGTCGAGACTACTCAGCAGCTTCATTGTGAAGTTGTTCCTGAAGGTCTTCTAGATCCTTCCGTTTGCTGAGTTGCGTTTTTGTCCAAAACGACAACGTCTTGACATACGCGGGCCGAGTGTACTGAGTTGTTTGACTTGGGCCTTGGCTTCCGTATTGGGCTTGGGCCTTCCAATCCTTATGACTTATAACATTTATACTCAACATTGAACAAACACATTAGTAGAATAAATCAACGCATTTAAACTTAGTGTGTTTAGAATATGTATTCTAATTTATACTTAAACAATTTTGTCAAATCAAAATTATGTGGAAAGGTGTTTCAACAAACTCCCCCATTTTGATGTTGGCAAAACTGTTCAGCAAGGAACTCAGTATGAGCTCCCCCATGATAGTTGACCTTTTTAATTAAGTGAACTCCCCCGTAAGGACTGAACTACTGACTTAGTTTTATTCTAAACATTCTAAGGTTTAACTGAATAAGTCTAAGATCAGATTTCAGGTATAGGTCAGCTTATGGGTCATATTCTATTTTACTCAGAATTCAGCGGAAGTAATGTATAGTGACAGAGCGCGCTGAGCAAATTATTGTTCAATGAGTTCTTTATCAGAATGTTTCATAAGATCATAGTATGATGTCAAACATGTTATCAGCATATCATTTAATCAATAAATATTATAAGTGTTAAACATAGCTGATATAAACGAAGATACATAATAACTCAGTACTTAATAGCATATATCATAACTCAGTATTTGAATAAGAAAAGGAAGTATGATATATTGATAGAAGTCAGCAGTTGCACAGCAAAAGAAATAAATTAGCAATAATTAAGACCTAGCCTAACTATTTCTTTTTCTTGACCTAGCCTAACTATTTCTTTTTCTTGCCCTGTGACTGACTTCTCTTGTACTGACGTTGCTCATGCTGAGCTCTAGCAGCTTGCGCTTTCTCCCCCGTTTTGTCAACTTCAGGGAGCTTAAACGCATCGGTTAAGACAGCGTGAGTCATTTCCTGTGAAAGCTCTTTGAGTTTGTCAGCACTTTCATTGACCCCATCAAAAATGCCAACGCCATCAGCGGATACTTCGACTGGTATATGAAGATCAGCAGCACTGAGCATATTCACACTGAAGGCTTATGCTTTGGCTTGCCAAATGAGAGCTTCAGTGAGACCAGCAAAGACTTGGTGGAAGGTTTTTAAGAGTGCTGAGTCATAATGATGACGCTGGATATTGTTATGACGGATGTGAGTGAAGGATTGCCGTGCAAGAGATAGCAACTCATTTTGCTTCATCGAGTCAGTATCCATCTCTTGCTTGTTGAGATTAAGGAGCCGAATGGCCTCACCAATTTGCTCGACTGAGCACTGACTATAGGATACCATTTGCTCATTTGTCTTAAGTTGCTCAGTATGAAGCTGAGCAAAGAGCATCTTGAGTTCTGAGGAAGTGGCATAGTCAGTGTTCACAGCAGATAACTTCTGAACTTGCTGATGGAGTGAGTTCAGATGTTGAATTGTTGACAGCTGTATCTCTGCCAACTTAGCAATTGAATCCTGCTTAGCTTGCTGGGCTTGTAATGACAGGACGACATTCAGCAGATCCTTGAGTCCCTTGACTTCGTTGAGAAGTAGAGTGACTTGAGAGAGCTGAGTTGCGGCAGGAATTGAAGATCCAGCAGCAGGCGAAACAGAATGTTGAAGATCGTGGATGAGTGCTTGCACTAAGTCAAGGAGCTTTTTGCCGGACTCAGTGGTATCCCGATGTACATCAGTATGACCAGAAGAAAGTGGGGTGAAAGGAGTACCCTGGTCAGTGACTGGATGACTTGGCTCAATCTGCACATGAGTTGGAGGTAAGTTTGATTGATCAGCAGAGAGGTTGTTGATGATGGAAGTCATAACCCGAACACTGTCTGTGCTGATGGCAGAGGGATGAGGAGTCAGCATTATGCTTGAGGAAACAGTATGGGCAGTGCTTGGTTCAACCTGACTTGTGGAAGTGGTTGAAGTGTTATGCTCGGCATGTTTCTGTTGAGAAGAAACAGAGGCTTGTTTTTCCAACGGCGTTGTAGTAGAGGAAGTTGAGGGCCGTTTGAAAATTTTTAATTGGACGGTAGAAGGATCCTTTGTTGTCTTGGAGAGGACAAGTTGAGGAATGGATGGTGGTGGCACATGAGGGTCACTGACTATTACCTCACTGGCCTTAACCAGTTTTCGCCTTCTACGTGGTGGAGTGGTATGATGAGCAGGTTCTATTGAGTGAGTAGGAGAAGGTTCCTTTTGCTCAGTCTGAATCTGGTCAGCTTGCTTTTCAACTTGTTCAACTCCCGCAGCCAACTCAGTGTCAGTCTGCACAGCTCCACCTGCTAACCCAGCGTCAGCGTCCTCAGCTTCAATTTCGCTGGCATATTCATCAGATTCCTCAGCGTCATTCTGACCGCTGGTTTCATCATCTTCTTCTTTTTCCTCAGTATTATCTCCATCAAGTTCTTCCTCAACTTGGGAGATGAAGTGGTCATCTAACTGGACCTCAGTTCCCTCAGCATCAGTGCCTTGACATTGAGTGAAGTGAGAATCACCCGGTACAATAAAATCCGTCGGTATGACGTCGAGAGGGGCCAGTGTTGAAGACTTCTGCTTCTTTTGAGGGAGCTCAGCAGCTGCCTCAGTGTTAGGCTCATCTTGCCTGCTTCTCTTCTCAGCTGACTTTCCAGCTGACCTCTGCCTCTTTGCTGGAGACACAACATTAGGTGTCTCAGCAGATTTTCTCTTGCGAGAAGCTGGGGCCTTAGTTCTTCGCCCTTTCTTAGGCTCAGCTATAGTCTCCTCAGTCTGATCAGCTTGGCCAGCAGCAGCAGCAGCTTTTCCTTTCTTCAAAGGCTGCCCATATTTCAGTGCCCTCAGCGAGGCCACTGTGATTTCGGTTCCTCTGAAAGATTCCTCACCTTCAAGGTCAATCTTATGGTCGATGAGGATCCTGGTAATGATTGATCCCAACCTCATTGTACCCGTGCTGCGTAGGAACCCAGCAACTAGGAAGACCGGCATGTTGATGGGGGTGTACGTCAGCATGTGCCATATGAAGCACTGTTCAAAGTTCGTTGCTGAGGTCGTGCAGTTTATCTTAGGGTAAATGAAGTAGCTCAGCAGGTAGTGAGCCATCTTTTGGTGCTGTCCCATTGAAGATGTTGAGATCTCGCCTGAGTGACCCTCAGGTTTGCAGAAAGTATGGACGTAGTCGGTCTTGTCCTGATCTCCAGACTTCCTCAGCCTCACTCCCTCAGTTTTAAGTTAGAGGATATTTCCCATGTACAGAGGGTTGATGAAGATCGTCTTTCCTTTTACTTTAGTGCTTAGATAGTCAGGGGAGTCATTGGCAACCATGAGATTGTGGTAAAACTCCCTTACCAGGTCAGGATACGTTTCATCTCTGACGGAGAACAGCCCAGTCCATTCGTTCTTTGCAATCCATTCGGCAAACGGTTGTTCATGTTGGACGAAGTGCTCAGAAACCCATCTGGAGGGCTCAACTTTCCATTCGAGAACACTTTCGAAGACTTTGGAGTAGATTCGTATTTTCACAGCTTTCTCTTTTTCAGAGTTTTGATCAGTTTTACCCTTGCTAGAGGTGGAAGGGTTTCGTGAAGGTTCATCGGAGCTGGACTTATTTTGGCCGGCACCGGAGACGTTGAAGGATAGCTTAGTCATGCTTCTAAGATGGAGAGAATAGAGGTATTTGAGAGAGAGAAATTTGGGTGATTTCGTAGCCTTAAGGATTTGTTGAGCGTAAGGAGTAAAAGATGGGGAAATGCCCATGATTTATAGACGAGTTGAACGGTGTGGATCTTAACCAAATCCATGTGTCAGTTGCCTTGGGATCATGTACCGACAGGGATCCTGGCATTTATGACACATTACGGCGAATACGTCATCCTAGGTTATACGCGTGCTTGGAATTTATGCTAACGGATTAATCACTCAGTATTTAGAATGTCAAGCGTTTGATATTCTGAGAGGTCAGTGCATTATTTAAGGATGATTTTAAGTTCAAGTTCTAAACTAATTTACTCAGTGTGCAAGTTTACTCAGTATTGTATATTCAGTCAGTTTCAAGAGATACTCAGCAAACAATAAATCATTCAGCATGTAATTCACTCAGCATTCAATATTCATTTAGCACAGGAATTTACTGAAGAGGATTAAACATACCAATTGCTTCTTTCAGTATGCTAAATTGCTCTCGTGCTAGAGGCTTTGTAAAGATATCAGCAAGCTGCTCGTCTGTTGGCACATAAGTCAGCTTGATTTCTTTCTTGAGTACATGATCTCTGATGAAGTGATGTCTTATGCTGACATGTTTCATCCTGCTGTGTTGAACTGGGTTCTTTGAGAGGTCAATTGCACTTTTATTGTCGCATTTGACTTCAATTGTCTTTGTTTGAACACCATAATCTTCAAGTTGTTGCTTAATCCAAAGGACTTGAGCAACACAGCTTCCAGCAGCAATGTACTCAGCTTCAGTTGTGGACAGGGCTACTGACGCCTGCTTCTTACTGAACCAAGATACAAGACAGCTTCCTAGGAATTGGCATCCTCCAGAGGTGCTTTTTCTTTCCAGCTTGTCTCGTCCATAGTCAGCGTCAGTGTATCCGATGAGTGTAAAGTCATGAGTATTTGGATACCACAAACCTGCATTTACTGAGCTTTGCAAATATCTAAGGATCCTTTTTACGGCTATGTAATGGGATTCCTTAGGGTTAGCTTGATATCTAGCGCAATAACATACTGAGAACTGAATGTCCGGTCTACTTGCTGTTAAGTAAAGTAAAGAGCCAATCATACCTCGGTATAACTTGCTGTCTACTGGCTTACCATTCTCATCAGCACAAAGGACAGTGTCAGTGCCCATATGAGTGGATATTGGCTTGCAATTTTCCAAGTCATATATCTTTAAGATCTCCTTGGCATATTTGGCTTGACTGATGAATATGCCATTCTTTCCTTGCTTAATTTGAAGTCCGAGGAAGAAGTTGAGTTCTCCCATCATTGACATTTCGAATTCAGTCTGCATTTGTTTGCTAAATTCCTTGCACATAGATTCATTAGTAGCACCAAATATAATATCATCCACATATATTTGTGCCAGCAGGGTATCTTTACCCTTTCTCTTAATGAATAAGGTTGTATCAGCTTGACCCCTGACGTAACCTCTAGTCAGTAAAAAGTTGGTCAGCCTCTCATACCAAGCACGTGGTGCTTGCTTGAGTCCATACAGAGCCTTTTTGAGTTTGTAAACGTGGTTTGGGAACTTAGAATCCTCAAACCCTGGAGGCTGATTTACATAGACCTCCTCGTCTATTACTCCATTAAGAAAGGCACTTTTGACATCCATTTGAAACAGTTTAAAGTTCATGTAAGATGCATATGCACATAAAATCCTAATAGCTTCTAGCCTTGCCACTGGGGCAAAGGTCTCACCGTAGTCTATACCTTCTTGCTGACTGTAGCCCTGAGCTACAAGTCTTGCCTTGTTTCTGACTACGTTTCCTTGCTCATTTAGCTTGTTCCTGAAGACCCATCTCGTTCCAATGGTCTTTTGGCTCCTAGGATGTGGCACTAGCTCCCATACATTATTTCTCCTGAACTGATTGAGTTCCTCTTGCATGGCATTCATCCAGAATTCGTCATCCTCAGCTTCGGCAAAGTTCTTCGGCTCAAGTACTGAGACAAAAGCTACATTGCTGAGATATTTCCTTAGTTGATTTCTTGTCATCAGCGTATTTCCAGCTGAGTCAAGAATTGCATTTTCTGAATGCCCTCTTGGGACTCTTATCTCCTTTGGTAGACTTGTGTCTTGATCTATCTGTGTTTCAACATTCTCTGCAGAAGTAGATGGGTCAGTGAAAGTAATTTTAGGTTCACTCTTACTCTTGGTCAGCCGTTTTATGAAGGACTCAGTAGCTGGTTCTTGATCAGCAGGTGCTAAGTTTGGTTCATCTTCTGTCAGCGGCTGGTATCTTCCTGCAGGGTTAGTTTCATCGAATTGCACATGTATAGATTCTTCTAATACTTGAGTTCTCTTATTAAAAACTCTGTATGCTTTGCTGTTTGTTGAGTAGCCTAGAAAGATAGCCTCATCAGCTTTTGAATCAAATTTGGCTAAGCTATCTTTGGTATTTAAAATAAAACACCTACAGCCAAAGGCACGAAAGTATCCAATATTGGGCTTTCGTCCTTTCCAAAGTTCATATGGGGTTTTCTTAAGTATAGGTCTAACTAAAGCCCTATTCAGAATATAGCATGATGTGTTGACAGCTTCTCCCCAAAAATACTTTGGAAGCCTATGCTCATCCAGCATTGTCCTAGCAATCTCAACCAGAGTTCTGTTCTTCCTTTCAACAACCCCATTTTGCTGAGGCATTCTAGGAGCAGAGAAATTGTGGTCAATGCCGCTGGCTTCACAGAATTCAACAAACTTTTGGTTCTTGAATTCTCCACCATTATCACTACGGATATGAGCTAATTTTAGGTCTTTCTCATTTTCAATTTTTTTAACCAAGTTTGAAAATGTCTCAAAGGTCTCATCCTTACTGGTCAGCAGGATAACCCATGTGTACCGAGAGAAATCATCTACAATAACCAAGGAAAACCTTCTTCCACCCAGACTCAGCGGCTGGACTGGACCAAAGAGATCCAAATGTAGCATTTCTAACGGACGCTTAGTTGAGATAATGTTTTTACTTTGAAAAGATTGCTTGGTTTGTTTTCTAGTTTGGCAGGCATGGCATAATTGATCTTTTTGAAATTTAAGTTCAGGCAGTCCCTCAACCAATTGCTTTCTTGCTAATTTGGCCAGGAGGTCCATGCTTACATGACCAAGTCTCCTGTGCCATAGCCAGGAATTTTCTTCCTTTGTGACTAAGCATACAGTTTTTGAAAACTTCTTTTCGAGGTTTAGCATAAAGACATTGTCTATCCGAGGGGCAGTTAAAATTAACTCATTTGATTTTCCCTCATATATTTTACATCCAGTTTCGTCAAATATAACTTTTCTTCCATTATCACATAGCTGAGCTACGCTGAGTAAGTTATATTTGAGTCCGCTGACTAGGGAGACAGATTCAATAGTGGGATTACCTCCAACGGTGCCTGATCCTACTATTTTACCCTTTTTGTTGTCTCCAAAACTTATGCTTCCTCCTCGTTTACGTTCGAACGTGATGAATTGAGTTTCATCACCCGTCATATGCCTTGAGCATGCGCTGTCAATATACCACATTTTTTACTTCTCGGCACATCTCAGGCTTACCTGCATTGTAATCAGTTTCCTTTAGGTACCCAATTCTTTTTGGGTCCTGACTTGTTAGGTTCAACAGGTAAAGCATCATATTTTATTTTGTGGCGACATACATTAATAGTGTGGCCACTTTTTCCACAGAAGTCACAACTGACTTTCTGTTTAGGACTCTTTACTAACTTGTCAGCACCCCAGTGCTGAGCGTGCCAGCACACCTTAGTGGTGTGTCCTAACTTCCCACAAAAGTCACACTGGACTCTTCGCTGGGGATTTCATCTCTGCTGAGTACCTTGGTACTGAGTACCTTGATACTTAGTTCTCAGAGGAAAATTATTTTTGTTTGGAACCTTTAGTTGGTTCTGAATGGTTGTGACATCCTTCCTCAGTTTCTTGGAAACTGACTGGACTTCAACGACAGACTCATGAATGGTTTTCATATTTTCATGCAAAACTGAGTTGTCTTGAAGAAGGTATCTGAGGTCACTCAGTTTGACCTCTTCCACCTCATCACAGCGTCGGTTGAGTGTTTTAATCTTTTTGTTACACTTTTTGACAAGTGTGTAAAGATCACTCAGGGCATTACCCATTTTATTTCTGAGTTGAGAGAGTGAGATTACTTCATTGGATTGCTCTTCATTGTCTGACTTATCAGATTGGTCAGCATGCTCAGAAATGCATGGCTCAGCAAGTTCGTCAGCCATGAAGCATATCTTCGCTGACTCGGTGGCCTCAGTTTCTGTTGATGAAGATTCATCACTGTCACTCCAAGTAGCCACCATTGCCTTCTTCCCACTTTTCTTGTCTTTCCTCAGCGTGGGGCAGTTTGACTTAATATGGCCATCTTGGTGGCACTCAAAGCATGTAATGGGCTTTGAGCTGTCCTTTCTGTATTTGCTATCGCTTGAGTCAGCCTTATACTTATCAAACTTTGTGTAAGGCTTTTTGGAATATTTGTCGTTCCTTTTGAACAGCCTCTTCATTTTCCTCGTGAACATCGCCATCTCCTCATCGTCAGTTGAGCCATCATCGGTTGAGTCAGCTCTCATGACAAGTGATTTTTGTTTCTTGTCTTCGGATTTTTCTTTCACCTCAAAATTCTTCATGGATATCTCATGGGTCAGCAGTGAGCCGATGAGTTCATCATATTTATAGGTGGTCAGATCCTGAGCTTCTTCAACGGCTGTCTTCTTGGCTTGCCAGTCCTTAGGAAGACTTCTGAGTATCTTCTTGACTTGTTCTTCCTCAGTGAAGATTTTTCCAAGTCTTTTGAGCTCATTTATGATGTTGGTGAATCTTGCATTCATCTCAGAGATCCCTTCATCATTGTTCATTTCGAACAGCTCATATAATCTCATTTGCTGGTTGACCTTGGACTCCTTCACCTTGTTGGTTCCTTCGTAGGTCACCTCCAGCTTTCTCCAGATCTCCTGTGCGGATTCACAACCTGATATTTTGTTGTATTCTGCAGCATCCAACGCACAGTGAAGCATATTGATAGCCGAAGCATGGTTTTGGAGCTTCTTGATATCATCCTCTGTCCATTCAACCTCAGCTTTAATAACTGACTGGCCATCCACAACTTTCACAGGTACAAACGGGCCTTGGACTATAGATATCCAGGCACTCATGTTTGTAGCTTGAATGAAGTTTTTCATCCTATTCTTCCAAAAGGTGTAGTTTGACCCGAAGAATAGGGGAGGCCTGGTAATGGACAGCCCCTCAGGTAATATCTGAGTTGTCTGGTTTCCAGGGAGAAACCGAGTGTTGTTTTCGCCCATGGTATGGATCAACTCAAGGTTGTTAGACCTTTAGTAATGAGCTTTTAAGCTCTGATACCACTTGTTGGTCCCTTGTAAGGTTGCAAATATAGTTCCAAGGGGGGGTTAGGAACTATTTTACCTTCTTAAAATAATTTGGGCAGATTTCTTTTCTTTAAGAAAAGTTTATCTAACAGCGGCGCTTAGCACTCAGCAAGACACTGGCTTAGTCAACTAGTGACTAGGACAGCTTCGTTGCTTAGGTAGGGAAATAGCACTTAGAGTCTATTCCTGAACCTTCTCGTTGGTAGCGCACAACTCAGCTTGACCTCTTTTACTTGGTCAGTTTTAGTTTGTTTTAAGCAAGCAATATGAATAAGGAGTTAAGGTTTAGAAATACTTCACTCAGCAGATTTATCCAGGTTCGGCTTCTTCTAAGCCTACGTCCTGTCCCCGGAACACCTCCGAGATTTCAAATCCTCTACTGAGCTCTTTAAAGGTAGAGCCTCAAACCTTTTACAATATCAGCAATTGAGTATGACAATAGTACCTTCCTCTATACTTCTACTCAATCCTAATCTCTCCGCTGAGTACTTAAAACCGAGTACTCAGCCTCTCCTTTCTACTTCTAGAAATGATAAAGATTTTGTCCTAAACAACAATTGCTAGAACACCTTAGATGATTGAAAAACAATCACTCTAGACTTTTACACAGATATGAAAATGTAGTGTAAGAATTTTGCTTTGCTTCTTGCTTGCAGAACTTGTAGAGATTTGGACAGCTGTTAGACGAGGTGCCGCGGCCTAATCTCCCGGGCGGACCGGGGGGTGGACAACCTCATGGCGACGTAAGCGGTGATTGGCGCCGAAAGCAACCAATCATGGAATCAAGCTGCTCGGCAGGACCGGAGCTCGGAGATATGGAAGAGTCGCCACCCACGAATGGGAAAATGAACACCGATCCCTTGCGGGAGACCGGTGTGGGTTCGGGAAACTTAGGTACGAGCCGAGAAGGCTAGCTCCTTTCCGGAGAAAGGCTACTAGGCACCCCGACATCGCCCGGTTATGAACCACCGGCCTCCTACTCAGCATGTTAGACGATAACGGACTAATCGTATACTTCTTTAAGTTTAAAATTCATTTGAAACCCTTTTCTTTCTCTTTTTGGAAACCATTTTGAGCATATGATATTGAAAAGCCACATCAGTAAAGAATCACCCATTTATGTTTATACATACACAGAGAGGGGGAAGAAAGAAGTGATTTATTTACAACCGTATTTAAATGTTATGTTGTGTGTCTATTCTACATTAACTTATTTCCCCAAAACGATGTTCATTACATGGTTCGCACCTTAATCGCCGTTGGAACGATTTAGGTGCGTTTTAAAACCCCGTTTGATGAAGCTTACCCGAATCGCCGTTGGAACGACTCGAGTAATTGAAAACGTTAAAGTAAAAGCCTTTTAATAAGAAAACGTGGTTAAACATACAAGTCAATTTTATTTTGTACAAATTCATTAAGAAAGCGATTCAAAATCTCCATTATTAACAAAAAAAACGATTTTGATTACAATGTTCGCTTAATCCGTCGTTGGAACGGACTAAGGTTTTAAAACGTGGTGTTTTGAAGACGATTTGAAATATCAACCAAAATGACTCTATTTATCTACATTAGAGATCTAAGAAAGCTCATTAGCTTAAATAATTTAATTGAAAACTCTCTTTTTGTGATTTATTTTCCCCACTTATTTAATGGACTCTCTAACTATTATAATTACATCAATAAACACATTTAGGCTCAAAAATTAATTTTTCCAAGTGAAGCCCATTTGAAACATGGACTTATAAATGACCAAAAGAAATAAAGAAAATAATATAGATATATATTTACACATTTTAGCCCAAAAGACATAAAATAAGAGTAAAAGAAAATATACTATCTAATACATATATAAGAAAGAATAATGAAAATAATACATTTATACTTTAAACATAAGAAAATAGTGAATGAAATTCATAAATAAGAAAATAGCATTTATCACTCAACATAATTTTATTTAACAATAATTAAGATAACCCAAATATACCCCAAAACTATATATATACATAACTAATATAATCCTAATGTCAAAAAGACTATATGTTCATCCCCCAATATCTACTAATTATCTCCCAAAATGCCCAAGTAATTAACATTTAAAATAGAATTTAATGTAATTTAAATGAATAATAATAAAAAAGAAAGTAATATGTACAAATATAAAAAATTAGAATAAAAATGGAATACCAATCTCCTAAAATAATTATATATGTTAAACTTTTAAAACAATTTGAAAAGAATATATTACATAATTATATATATATATATATATACTAAGGATTAAAAGTCTAAAAGTTAAGAAAAAGGGACCGAAATGACATTTTTTACATTTTGGCAGATTTACCGACGGAAAATCCGTCGGTAAACAGCCTTTAGTGACAGAATTGGCAAATTACAGCAGCACTCCAACATTTTCCAGATTTGTTCAAAAGCATTAAATTAAATCTAATTCAATCGTTTTGGACTTCCGAACTACCAAAGATGGATGATAGTCGAAAACGGAAGTTCCTAAAACGATGTTTTTATTTTAAAACGTTATTTGGAAACCTCTTTTAAATCAAAAACTTATAATTACAACATTTTCGATACCCGAACTACCTTTTTATCGGATCACGGTTCGTATTGGGATATCCAAAACGAGGTTTTTATTTTAAAACAAAACCGAATTTTATTTAACACGAAACGAAAATTAAATAAATACGCTAACTAAATAAAACGTGACAAAATAAATAAATGACTAAAGGAATAAAAACTATAGCATAAAAAATAAATAGACGGAGAGAAATAAATTAAATAAAATAAAGAGTCTAGTCCTCGGATAATACCTTTGATTCGGTATCTGACAGTCGAAGCCGATTGATTCCACGAACCGCGAGCTCCCGATTTTAATAAAAATTTAGTAAAAATTGAACTGGGGAAATTTGGAATTTTTGAGAAAAAAATATTTTTCTCAAAAAAAATCCACTCTCTCTCTCTCTAAAAATGTTTAGAGTGAGAAAGTTTTCCCAAAAAAAGCCTCCTCCAAAAAACCTCTCTTTCCTTTTTTTTACCTTGGGATCCGTGCCCTTATATAGGGAAACGGATCCCGGAACAATGGACGACGCCCAAAAAAATTTGGGCGTCGCCCATTGTGGTTGGGCGGCCGCCCAACCTAGTGTTGGGCTACCGCCCAACCTTGTTGGGCGATCGCCCAACGGTGTTGGGCGAGCGCCCAACGCGAGGTTTGGTGCCCGCCCGGCGACCCTCGGGGCGTGTCCCGCGCCGTCGGACGCGTGCACACCGTGGCTGCCGAGCGCGCGTTCCGCACAGCCAGACGCTCGCACGTCGCGGCCGCCGAAGGCGTACCTCACGCTGCCAGGCACGTGTGCTCAACGGCCCACGAGGGCGCGCACCGCCAGCGGTACCAGGCATTGCTCGGACGTCGAGAGCGTGCCACTCGCGGTGCGTTCGACGGACGTCGCGCGCACGTCTCGGGCCGTCAAGCGGGCGTTCGACCATCGTCGTCCGCGTGCGGGATGCCGTTGCGTGCTCGCGCCTTGCCGTTAATTTTCCTCCGCTTATTATTCTTTATATATTTTTCAAAACTTCCGGAATCAATCGCTTCGACCGTCTTGTTTCAGGTTTTCGTCACAGGTCCTCCGACTCTGTGTCTACAGTTGCCCCTACTTTTCTATTTTGACAGTGATGTGTGTGGTTCGAAAACGTTTTTTTGCTAACGTAACACATGCAATGTAAAACATATAAAAGTAAAAGACACGTAACGAGTAGGAGGAAACATACCTGACCTTTGCGCTGCACGCTCCGGCGTTGCTCTCTGACTGCATCAGACTCTGCTTCGGGCTGCACCCTAGTTCACGACCGCGGGGATAATGGCTAAATAGCTACCCTAGTTTACGACCACGGGGATAATGGCTAAACAGCTACCCCATTTCAATATTGCGGAGATAATGGCTAAATAGCTACCCTGATTTACGACTGCGGGGATAATGGCTAAATAGCTACCCTATTTCAAGATTGCGGGGATAATGGCTAAACAGCTACCCTATTTCAAGATTGCGGGGATAATGGCTAAACAGCTACCCTATTTCAAGATTGCGAGGATAATGGATAAACAGCTACCCTAATCTACGACTGTGGGGATAATGGCTAAACAGTTACCCTATTTCAAGATTGCGGGGATAATGGCTAAACAGCTACCCTATTTCAAGATTGCGGGGATAATGGCTAAACAGCTACCCCATTTCAAGATTGCGGGGATAATGGCTAAACAGCTACCCTATTTCAAGATTGCGGGGATAATGGCTAAACAGCTACCCCATTTCAAGATCGCGGGGATAATGGCTAAACAGCTACCCTATTTCAAGATTGCGGGGATAATGGCTAAACAGCTACCCTGATTTCAAGATTGCGGGGATAATGGCTAAACAGCTACCCCATTTCAAGATCGCGGGGATAATGGCTAAACAGCTACCCTATTTCAAGATTGCGGGGATAATGGCTAAACAGCTACCCTAGTCTACGATCTTAGGTAAATATGGCTCAAAAGCAACTCCGGTCTGCGACCATGAGTCAGATGGCTCAAAAGCAACTCCGATCTGCGACCGTGAGTCAGATGGCTCAAAAGCAACTCCGGTCTGCGACCGTGAGTCAGATGGCTCAAAAGCAACTCCGGTCTGCGACCGTGAGTCAGATGGTTCAAAGGCAACTCCGGTCTGCGACCGTGAGTCAGATGGCTCAAAAGCAACTCCGGTCTGCGACCGTGAGTCAGATGGCTCAAAAGCAACTCCGGTCTGCGACCGTGAGTCAAATGGCTCAAAAGCAACTCCGGTCTGCGACCGTGAGTCAAATGGCTCAAAAGCAACTCCGGTCTGCGACCGTGAGTCAGATGGCTCAAAAGCAACTCCGGTCTGCGACCGTGAGTCAGATGGCTCAAAAGCAACTCCGGTCTGCGACCGTGAGTCAAATGGCTCAAAAGCAACTCCGGTCTGCGACCGCGAGTCAGATGGCTCAAAAGCAACTCCGATCTGCGACCGCGAGTCAGGTGGCTCAAAAGCAACTCCGGTCTGCGACCGTGAGTTAAAATGGCTCAAAAGCAACCCTGGTCTCTAAATCGACCGCAGGTGTGTAGTGATGCATATAGATGGATGAATGTAGCCTAGTCTATGGATGCATGTAAACACCTATGTGTGTGTGTAGGTGACTGTGCGTGTGTTTGAATGTGCATAAGTGTGGCTTATGTGTTTTGCTTTATGCGGATGTATGGACATGTGTGTATGCGAACTATGTACATGTGGATGAAATGCTCGGATGGATTCCCTTTTCATAGGCTTGGAGGATTTTTGTAGCTTCAGATCAAGAAATGATGTTTCGGGCCGTCCCCAAGGAGTGCGAGGATGAGGGCGAGGTTAAGTTTGAAACCAAGGGTTGTAAGGATAAGGATTTGGTCTTGATGAGCTCGTGTCAAAGGGACTCTCGCTTTTAACCAGAGTTTGACGTATCATTTTTTCCCTAATTTTTGCCTGAGCTGCCCTTTTCGGGTTTTCAACTCAACGGGATCTCTCCGATGTTCTCTATCTCTCCTTTTGCATGAACTGCCCCTAGGGGTTTTCAATTCATCTTTTCTATATCTCACTGATTTTTTCTATCTCTCCTTTTGCTTGGATCGCCTCTTTGGAGGTTTTCAATCCAACCTTTTTGTTCAATTTCTCTTCTCTTTTTCTTTCTTTCTTGATTGTGAATGATACCGGATAGCACAGGGGGTTTATATTCATAGGCCATTTCTATGCTAATCATTTGATGATGAGTTCATGCCCGATGCCTTCGTTAATGGAGAAGCTTCCGGAGTGAGATGGATGTTGATCTGATTGTAGGGCCGTGCCCCCGATTAAAGTTACCGTCTTGGTGTAGGTTAGAAGTTGATGCAGGCGTATGCCCCTGCCAACTCGAGGTGAGATTTCGTGTGCGCCAAACTAGGGATACTGCCGTTGGGAGTAGCTATGGAGGAGAGACGCTTCGGTCGAAGTTTGACCCTTGAGAGGACCACATAGGAGCAGAGGAACCAGACTTCATGGAGCATGAGAGAGAGGAATAGTCTTTTTTTTTTTAGTCTTTTTTTTATAGATTTTGGATCGGTTTATGGGTGTTGGGGTGATTTCAGTTGAGATGGGGTGCCTATTGATGCGGGTGTTTTTATGGCAAATGCAACCGTCTAGCTTAAGTAAAGCACTTGGCAAACATACATTGAGTTGATTACTGCTCAGTTTATTAACCACTGTCACCGAAGTATGCCCTTTCGGGTTTTCACACTTCAGTTATTTTAACTCTCTCCTTCTATCCCCGGAATTTTCAAATAAGCGCCCCACGGGGTTTTCACTTATTGGGGTGTCCCTTATTGTTGCATAGGCCGTCCTTTGCGGATTTTCAACCTATCGGGATTTTCTTTCTTTCTTTTTTTTTATTTTTATGAGAAGGATTCCTCGGTTCCCTCGAGATTGATTAAAGTTCTGAACTTTGTTGCCGCCTTCGGCTTCCCTTGACTATGCATTTGATCTTTCTTCGTTACAGTGAGCTTCTGTTTGATTACACATTTGTTGGGCAATGTCAACCGCTCTTGCCACCTTGACGCCTCTTGGCTGATCACGTCAGCTTTTTGATTTATTTTCTGTTACTTCCGATTGACTTGACTTTGCCCCTGGGCCTTTTTAGCATCATTTTTTCTTTCCTTGTTTAACTTTGAGTCATCATAGGTCTAAACCCTTTCGTTGATCCTAGAACAAAATATTTTATCGATGATAGGCTAGTTGCCCTTGCCTCGTTCTGAATGGCGCACTCCTGTACTTGTGTCTCCCTTTGGGGGGAGAAATCTTTGTCGGTGCCTCAGTGTAAGTATGGCTTTGAGGGCTTGTTGCTTGCTCCATATTTTCTTTTCTTTTTCTTTCTTTTGGACTTTGTTGATTGTCGCTCAATCTTCTTTTCGGCAAAACCCGGTGAGAACCCTTCGTTTTATGGATCTACGTCCGACTTATCATCGTAGAGTCAGGGAATCGCTTCTCATGATTTATTTTGCTTTTTTTTTTATTCTCTTAATTTCCTCTCTTCAGTGGTTAAGTACTGAGCAATAAGTATATTCTAGAGCTTATGTCCGTGCCATGATAGAAGCGGGAATATCTCAATTAAGTGTATATCGAATGTAAGTACGTATGTTTAGGATAAATTTGCGGAAACGAAATTTCATTGAATTCAAAAGGAAGTTAATAACATCTCGTGGAATAGAAGATAAAATAAAAGACAAGGATAAAGACTACAAGTGCAATCCTCTCTCTCATACTACTTCGGGAAGCTTCAAGTTCACCTGCTTCCTAAGTGTCCTCAATCTAGAGAACTTCTTCTTTCGCTTATCCTGATCCGTGATAGACCTCACCGTTCAAGGAACAAGTTGAAGACTTCATCCGCTGAGAAGGATCTGGATCACTTATCTTCCCAGCTTCGATGAGATCTTGGATTTCATGCTTCAACTTCATGCAAGTGCTTGTTTCGTGACCATATTTCTGGTGGAAGTGGCAGTAGCCCCTGCGTTTGACTAATTCAGTGGTGTGACCTCCCGTGGCTGGTAGAGGGTGAAGTATGTCATGCATTCGTAGACCCTCCAACACTTCAAACAAGGGTTGAGTGAAAGTGGAGAATTCCCTTCCCTCTCTCCTATACTGAGTGGGCGATGGAGGGCGAACAACACTGGTAATCTCATGTCCTCGATGGTGTGGATCTTGTTGTGTTCGTGGAATATGGTGTGAGACTACCCTTGGTGGAGTGGATGTTTGTGGATTAACTTGTGACGTGAGCTGGAACATAGGTTTCTCCATAGCAGCTTTCGGGATCTCCGCAACTAGTGACTCGCTCAGGACCTCCCTGACCAACCTTTTCAGCTCTATCTTGAATTCATCTGAAGCAAGGATACCAGGAAGAACTCGCTCAATTTCTGCTCTGAGATTGAAATCTCCTATCATCTCTTGGGAATTTTCAACCCCCTCATGCTTAGTATTCTCCGGATCATTAAGAGCACGTTTGAACTCATCAGAAAAGATGTATTTGGCTAAAGCCCCTTGCACACGGCTCTCAAGATTGTGGTTTGAATTGCTGGACTGGGCCATGAGTTGGGTTTCTAACAAGGAAAGAGAAAGGATTGGTGAGTGGAGCTTTTTAGGCATTATGAATTTTGATGATGCATGTGTGATGCGAATGTTAAAGCTATCTACTTGTGCCTCCTATAGATGGATGTATGATTTATGCATGATTCGTGGTTTGCGCTTTATTTCTTACAACATAAACACGATTTGACTGGAGCTAAACCCCTTCTTCTTTTTTCTTTTCTTTTTTTTTTTTTTTTTTACCAGAGCCGTCGGCAGTACTTTGGTCGTTTGTGCTAACTTACCTGTTTGGAAGTGCCGATGCCTAAAACCATTTCAACTGTTATACACACATTAGTACGAACCCTACAAGTTCACCTTGCAATGCTTTACAAGATGTACAATGTTGAATGACGCTTGACACGACTGACACTTGTGAGATTGAGACGACCCTCATGATACGTAAAATCCCCTATGACACTAGGTAAATGAGAGTGTACCCCGATGATATCCATGACGTGTAGATACATTGGAGGGGTAGCGACATGAGTGGTGGGAATGGCATATTTGGTACATCGATACGACTCACGATCTAAAAAGAACAACCTAAGCGATCATGCCTGAGGTGTATGTGAGGGATTGCCATCCTTGGTGGCAATGACGTACTTCGAAGATAGGCGGTGTTACACGGACTGATGTGACGCTCATGGTATGTCCGAGACTCAAACAGACCGTGATGGAGGCATGCGGGGCATTTGTCCATAGTTTACTTGGTATCGATACTGATAACAGGGAACCGTCTTTCTGGGAAACACAAGTTTCCTGAAACAGACCGACGTAGAGGGCGTGTCCTAAACTAGAAGCAAGCGGGATGAGACCACCGCATATGGGGTGTGGGTCAAGGGTTAGTTTAAACCCAAGACACGAATACGTAGGTGTACCAACGGAACCTTGGCGTGTTATGCAGAAAGTGGTGATGCACAGGACATGCCCTAAATAGGTTAAGGCATAGGGGAGGCTCGAGTGACATATGTGATGTGCGCTAATCGTCAGCTTCTCCTGGAAAGCAACTATTACGATGATGGCTATTATCTGACGGGATAACGAACACGGAATTCCCGACACTCGAGGTACGAATAGGATGCATATGTCAACGTACGAGGTACGTGTCAATTATTAACTCCTACTTGGCTCACTAGCATCTTGACATAGTGGTTTGAAACGTGGTGCGTTCAGGAAACACGATGACGTACTTGGTATGCCTTAGAGGTAGCCAAAAGGCATGATGGGAGTCCCACTTGATGTGCCCCCACGATTGACTTATACGTAACTCATGAACGATGTGATGGCTTGATTTTGGGATTTCGACCATTGTGGGGGAAATCCAACATGCTAGGTACGAGACACGAATAGGGTACGCATATGACACACGTATTATCTGACCAACTTTGGGTACAGAGATGACTCGAGAGGTACCTTCTAACAACATTGGAGGTGTAAGCTCGACACGATACCGACACGCAGGGTGTGGTTCAAGGATTAACTTAAGCTAGGGACCCAAATACCTCGATGGATTTGCGGACATCAGTGCGTCCGGTAGAATGAGAGGTGTCCTAATCCGATCGAGGTATCAACGAGACGGAAATGAAGACTTACCTGGTATGTGTCGAAGGTCAATTTGTTTCATAACGCAAACCCGACGAAGATATGTTTTATGAGAATCACTAAAGATCTTACGCGGATATGTCTGACGTATTCGGTCCATCATTGATATTTGAGATACCAACGATGACACACAGGGTGGACATCCATAGTTCGACGGGAACCTATTACTATGAACAACTCGAGGAACAACGAGGACGCGAACCAAGACCTTCGAGGTAAGTGCCAAATGTTGGACTTAGCCGCGGTATGAACAACTCGATACTACTGATACGAGTGAGACTCAAATAGCGACACATAGGGCATGTGTCTCAGACTCGTGGATAAGGCAATTCGGAGTTTGGGGGCACATGGACAGCGGTACCAATGATGTAGGGAGAGCGTGTCGAGGATTTGACGATAGAAACAAACCGATGTTTGAGACGTACTCCAGATATGAGTGACAATTTACAGGGCGTACGTCAAGAGTTTGATAGGAACCTCATGACATGAACGACTCAGTGTGTCAAGGTATGGGCGGGATGCCCGAGATGTCCCATAGGGTACGTGCCTAAGGGTGTGACTTGGACTCGATGACATGAATCACTCTATATGACAGGTACGGGCCAAAAGTTCAACTTGAACTTGTCGATACAAATGACTCGACATTGGGGGTGTAAGCAAGATGCACGTGATGACATATATGAACTTGCCCCAGATTCGACTGGAACTCAATGACATGAGTGACTCGACATTTGACATGCGAACAAGACATACCGAACCGCGTATATGGGTGTGTGCCACAAGCTTAACCTTGACTGGATGGTATAAATGACTCAGTTTTCGACATGTGAGTAAGGTGCGAGGGATGACCTACGGAACGCGCGTCAAAGGTCGGTCCAGAATTGGATAGCCTAATGACATACTCGTGGGCTACAAATATTGACAAGGCGACATGTGGGGCACATTTTGACAAGGCCCAATGTATGACTAAAGCGCAAGTGGTGACATACGAGATACGCACCGAAAGCTGATACGTGTTCGAAGGACTAGTGTCACATGTTTGGAATACTGATGTGTTACGATATATGATGACACACCTGGTATGTCTCATATCGATTTGCCCATTTTTGAAGATGCGACAGTGTGTCTCAAGAAGGCCGAGGATGCGCGGGTTACCTTAGTACAATGACGTATCGATATACAAAGTACGGTCGAGAGTACCAATAGGGGCATGAGGATGACCTACTAGCTAAGAGTTTAGTGCAATGACGCATAGATTCATTAGATGTGACGAGGTGACCTATAAGGCGCTAGCTAAAGAGCGGATATGACGCCATGACTTCGTGTGAAGCGTGCATCAGAGGGTCAATATGAACCTGGGATCCGGACAGTGGGATGACGCAAATACGAGGGGACGCTATGACGACCCACATGGCGCACCTAAAGGTACAAATTGGAAGCGTGGGTAACACACCAGTCAAGGGTTCGTTTCGAAGTTCAGGGTATTGCCCATAATTTTGAAATACGGAGGTGCTACGTATGGACTACCTCCCCAGATGCGAATGACGACAGGTAAACGAGATTCGTGTGAAACAGTTCACTCGACCCTAAGGTTTCGATCCTACAACCACGTAACTTTGGAGTATAGATGCACGGCGCACCGACACACATGGCATGTCTTAGCATGCGAAGGTCATGATGGCAACCTATGAGGTGAGGGGCATGGATAATGCAACAACGTAATTTGGAATCACTTGGGCATTGTGTATAGCGTGGCGACATCCGGGGATATGTCTTGAGATACGAAAGGGAGGTGACGACGACCCATGAGATTATGGTTCTATTTGAGATCAAGGTGCCAGTCATAATATTGAGATGAGTTGGCTAGGGCGTAGCGACACACATGATATGTCTTGAGGCGTAAGTAGGACGTGTATGAGACATGTGGTGAATGGTTAATTCGAGTCTCAAGGGAACCGACGCCACGACAAATTTTTTTTTTTTTGAACCATCGATAAGTTGCCCGCGACATGGTGACACACATAGTATGTCTCGAGTCGACCGTGTGGAGAGTGAACGGAATTTGCCCCACGATGCGAATGTTATGACAAACGAAGTATGACCACCAAGCAGTTTGGATCTGGCAAGGATGCATATCTAACGAACAGTATTCTCAACCATGATAAAGGGAGGCGGAGTACGTCGTGACACATGGGATATGTCTCCGGATAACTTAAGCATGGTGGCAAAGACGCATGTGATATGCCACGATGCATAGGGTATACCTCCTAACGGCATAAACAAGACGATAAAGATGGGCGTGGCGTATCCCACACAAAGTATAACACGACGAAGACGTAGGGAGTACCTCGAGGTCCAAAGGTGCTCCTCTGGACTAATATGTAAGACACATCACACATGCGGGGTAGAACTTTTGACGGGCATGCGAGACATGGTAATGACATGAGATACATTGCGATATACGGGATGTGTCTTCCGTTAGGCACCTAGCAAGGCGAGGACTCAGGTCATGCTATACAGTGTATGGCTCTAGACTAGCGTATCTGACATGAAAGACGCATATGCGACCTATCGCGATGTATAACCTTGACAATACCCGGATGTACGCGATGCACGGTGGCGCATTAAGTACATGCTGTGACTAGTGTATAGTTGATGCGATGGAGACGTACGAGACAATTCATGATATGGAAGGCGGAACGAGGCAAGGACGTATGGGATACGTCACAACCCAACTGGTATGTCTCCGTCAAACGCATATAACATGGTGAAAAAGCGCCTGATACACCATAACATGCGGGACATGAATCTCATGCCTCTCGCTTGGCGTAAGGGAAGAGGCGAAGATGTATGGGAGGCATTATGTCACACATAGTATACCTTTTGAACGGTGTGTAATGACATGGTAGAGACACCAGGAATGAGTCCCAATAAGCGGGGCTCAACAGGGAAAAGACATATGGAATATGTCGCGACATGACAGGTATGCCTCTTGATTGGTGCCCGGACGACTAATGGAAGATGCATGGGGCGCATTACGTCCTACGGGGTACAACAAAGTGAAGATACAAGGAATATGTCACCACACGACAGGTGGGACTCCTGACGGGTGGACACATGATGACACGACGCAGCCAGGCCATAGGGGATTTGTCATAAGAGAATGGTATGCCTCTTAACCGGGCAAGGATATACAGGAGATGACGCGACATACGGGGTAAGCCAAAACCAAGGCGTAGGGGATATGCCATGACATAATGGTTGTACCTTCTGATCGGTGCCTACGATACTGGACAAATGTACGAGGTATGCTACTATACGGATAGTATACTAAGGCGAAGACGCATAGGATACGTCATGACATAATGGACATGCCTCCTAGCTAGAATACAAACGACACGGTGAAGACGCATGAGATATGCCAAGGATGCATAGGATGCGTCCCAATACATAGGTATGACAAGGCAAAGACGTATGGGATACGTCACGACATAACTGGTATGCCTCCTGAATGACACACGACGCCGGGGTCGACTCTTTCTCACATCCCTAATAAATACGTCCTAAGTCTACGAAACCTAGAATGGCTGCACGCAATTTGGTTAGCATGCAACGCTCTACATGGTATGACTGCAATGATTTGTTAAGCATAGAATGTATTATAACTTAAATTTGACTTGACTGATGTACAACAATATATAAATCTATACAAACTAACTAGTTAGCGGAAAAATCGTACATAACGCGTAAGTAGATCGCAATAAGAGAAAGAAAACGTTAGATAACAATCACATTCATCACATCATCTCTCTTCCATCCTTATTTCTCCACACACTCGTTGGTCCAAGTCTCTTTCCTAGGATTTTGGTATGGGCTCACATCGTGGTCCAGGGGACGCGTGATGCCGTCGATTATTGCAGAAAAGTAAATCATCCATCAGACAATACAGTTCGTTTTGACGCATCCATGTTTAGTGACTAAGAAATCGACCAAGTTGGATTGTTCTTTCAGAATAACTCGTCTTTTGTCCTTTTGTGAGACGCATTAATTCGGGTTTTGACTCCCTTTGAGCGCATCTCAGTTTTTAGACACGGTTCGAGTTACTCTTCTAGTTCAATCGTTCGTTATCATCTATGATTCGTTCCCTTTTATTCACGTGGATTCGTGTCTCGATTTTTGGATTACAACGGGATCTTTTTGGATCTATCGAGAGACGTAACCACGCGTTTATTTAGTGATGGAATCATTTTTGAATTTAGGGAACGGAATCATCGCGTAATGTGTTTGTTTTTAGCGTCGAGGATTCGTTTGCTCCTGAAAAGACGGCGAGTCTTATTTGAGCGCACGGTAATCTTTTGGCTAACAACAATCCTTCATTCTTTCCAATTCACGGGATATATCACCTTAGTGTGGTTATAGAAAATCAACGTTTTGTTGAATCGCATGTTTATTCGAGGCGAGGATATCACCGTTCTCTTTCCTTTAGGCGCGAATTTAAGCAAACACGTACATCGGGCCATATTTCTTGCAGTTTTGGTAACGGTCGAAATGATCGAGTCGTTAGTCAAAACCCGCAGTCTCGTCCATATGGTGCAATTATATGGTTTGGCTCAATTCGGCTTCGAGATTTTAAACGGGGTATATATTCGTTCGAGACACGTATTCAACGACATTGGTTTATTTCCTTTAACTACCCTCGGTATTGATATATATCGTAGACTCGGAATGATTTTGGTCGTTTAGTTTATTTTTCTTTTGTTTTCCTAGTCACCTTTGCGGACACATCCATTTCTCTTAAGAACGACACGAGGCATAACGTAAAAGCTTGTCTTTTATTCGGAAGGGACGGGCTACTTGTGCGAAACTTTTCGCGTTATGACAAGGTCGTTCGAAACAGAAATGTTCTTCGTTTTCGTTTCGTCGTGATCTCGTTTTATCCCAATTTATCTAAAGAATGTGAATAACGGCTACCGTTAATATAGTCTTTTGTATTGAAATGTAACTATCCTTAACACCGAACCGATTCATACTAATACGTGCTTACGTCATAACGTATTTCCTGAACACATGCCTTCGTCGGGACACCGAAAGGGACAAGGCGGGTCGCACATGTTCATTCATATGAGATGACTAAGTCGTCTTTAGTTCAAATCGTTTCGATGTTTTAGGGTAATTAGCATGTCGATTCATGAGTATATATTAACGCATCGTCTCACTTTCTTTACATAATTTAGGATTAGACACGTATCATGGCGGTTTGAAAACACGAACTGATTCATTTATCACATCAAAAATAGTAACGGGTAATCCTATGGAAACCTCTAAGGCTACTATATGCTGACACGGCTGACCGCGGGACCTCACAGGACCGCACAGATTCGCCCCTAACGAATGGATGGGGACCCTCTGGCGCCTTACTGTAAGGGGGAACTTACGCTAGCCTCTTTCGAGCGACGAATGGACTCTCGCTAGAGGTTTCGTGCAAATTACCCAAAGGGTTTGCAATAATGCTCGTGAATGCATACGAAAAGAAGTAAAACGATCCGTCCCCGTTAAGGGCTTAGTGCATGCCTTCCGGAATCAAATTTCTCGCTTCCCCAGCAGAGTCGCCACTTGTTAGACGAGGTGCCGCGGCCTAATCTCCCGGGCGGACCGGGGGGTGGACAACCTCATGGCGACGTAAGCGGTGATTGGCGCCGAAAGCAACCAATCGTGGAATCAAGCTGCTCGGCAGGACCAGAGCTCAGAGATATGGAAGAGTCGCCATCCACGAATGGGAAAATGAACACCGATCCCTTGCGGGAGACCGGTGTGGGTTTGGGAAACTTAGGTACGAGCCGAGAAGGCTAGCTCCTTTCCGGAGAAAGGCTACTAGGCACCCCGACATCGCCCGGTTATGAACCACCGGCCTCCTACTCAGCATGTTAGGCGATAACGGACTAATCGTATACTTCTTTAAGTTTAAAATTCATTTGAAACCCTTTTCTTTCTCTTTTTGGAAACCATTTTGAGCATATGATATTGAAAAGCCACATCAGTAAAGAACCACCCATTTATGTTTATACATACACAGAGAGGGGGAAGAAAGAAGTGATTTATTTACAACCGTATTTAAATGTTATGTTGTGTGTCTATTCTACATTAACTTATTTCCCCAAAACGATGTTCATTACATGGTTCGCACCTTAATCGCCGTTGGAACGATTTAGGTGCGTTTTAAAACCCCGTTTGATGAAGCTTACCCGAATCGCCGTTGGAACGACTCGAGTAATTGAAAACGTTAAAGTAAAAGCCTTTTAATAAGAAAACGTGGTTAAACATACAAGTCAATTTTATTTTGTACAAATTCATTAAGAAAGCGATTCAAAATCTCCATTATTAACAAAAAAACGATTTTGATTACAATGTTCGCTTAATCCGTCGTTGGAACGGACTAAGGTTTTAAAACGTGGTGTTTTGAAGACGATTTGAAATATCAACCAAAATGACTCTATTTATCTACATTAGAGATCTAAGAAAGCTCATTAGCTTAAATAATTTAATTGAAAACTCTCTTTTTGTGACTTATTTTCCCCACTTATTTAATACACTCTCTAACTATTATAATTACATCAATAAACACATTTAGGCCCAAAAATTAGTTTTTCCAAGTGAAGCCCATTTGAAACATGGACTTATAAATGACCAAAAGAAATAAAGAAAATAATATAGATATATATTTACACATTTTAGCCCAAAAGACATAAAATAAGAGTAAAAGAAAATATACTATCTAATACATATATAAGAAAGAATAATGAAAATAATATATTTATACTTTAAACATAAGAAAATAGTGAATGAAATTCATAAATAAGAAAATAGCATTTATCACTCAACATAATTTTATTTAACAATAATTAAGATAACCCAAATATACCCCAAAACTATATATATACATAACTAATATAATCCTAATGTAAAAAAGACTATATGTTCATCCTCCAATATCTACTAATTATCTCCCAAAATGCCCAAGTAATTAACATTTAAAATAGAATTTAATGTAATTTAAATGAATAATAATAAAAAAGAAAGTAATATGTACAAATATAAAAAATTAGAATAAAAATGGAATACCAATCTCCTAAAATAATTATATATTTTAAACTTTTAAAACAATTTGAAAAGAATATATTACATAATTATATATATATATACTAAGGATTAAAAGTCTAAAAGTTAAGAAAAAGGGACCGAAATGACATTTTTTACATTTTGGCAGATTTACCGACGGAAAATCCGTCGGTAAACAGCCTTTAGTGACAGAATTGGCAAATTACAGCAGCACTCCAACATTTTCCAGATTTGTTCAAAAGCATTAAATTAAATCTAATTCAATCGTTTTGGACTTCCGAACTACCAAAGATGGATCATAGTCGAAAACGGAAGTTCCTAAAACGATGTTTTTATTTTAAAACGTTATTTGGAAACCTCTTTTAAATCAAAAACTTATAATTACAACATTTTTGATACCCGAACTACCTTTTTATCGGATCACGGTTCGTATTGGGATATCCAAAACGAGGTTTTTATGTTAAAACAAAACCGAATTTTATTTAACACGAAACGAAAATTAAATAAATACGCTAACTAAATAAAACGTGACAAAATAAATAAATGACTAAAGGAATAAAAACTATAGCATAAAAAATAAATAGACGGAGAGAAATAAATTAAATAAAATAAAGAGTCTAGTCCTCGGATAATACCTTTGATTCGGTATCTGACAGTCGAAGCCGATTGATTCCACGAACCGCGAGCTCCCGATTTTAATAAAAATTTAGTAAAAATTGAACTGGGGAAATTTGGAATTTTTGAGAAAAAAATATTTTTCTCAAAAAAAATCCACTCTCTCTCTCTCTAAAAATGTTTAGAGTGAGAAAGTTTTTCCAAAAAAAGCCTCCTCCAAAAAACCTTTCTTTCCTTTTTTTACCTTGGGATCCGTGCCCTTATATAGGGAAACGGATCCCGGAACAATGGGCGACGCCCAAAAAAATTTGGGCGTCGCCCATTGTGGTTGGGCGAGCGTCCAACGCAAGGTTGGGCGCCCGCGCCCAACCCTCGTCGGGCGTCCGCCCGACGCGTTGGGCGTTCGCCCGACGTGGTTGGGTGCCCGCCCGGCGACCCTCGGGGCGTGCCCCGCGCCGTCGGACACGTGCACACCGTGGCCGCCGAGCGCGCGTTCCGCGCAGCCAGACGCTCGCACGTCGCGGCCGCCGAACGCGCGCCTCGCGCTGCCAGGCACGTGTGCTCAACGGCCCACGAGGGCGCGCACCGCCAGCGGTACCAGGCATTGCTCGGACGTCGAGAGCATGCCACTCGTGGTGCGTCCGACGGACGTCGCGCGCACGTCTCGAGCCGTCAAGCGGGCGTTCGACCATCGTCGTCCGCGTGCGGGATGCCGTTGCGTGCTCGCGCCGTGCCGTTAATTTTCCTCCGCTTATTATTCTTTATATATTTTTCAAAACTTCCGGAATCAATCGCTTCGACCGTCTTGTTTCAGGTTTTCGTCACAGGTCCTCCGACTCGGTGTCTACAACAGCGTAATGGCTTGATCAAGTTCTGTGTTTGGTGAAGCTTGTGATGGCACTATTTATAGAGACGTCTGGCCATTCGGTCATTTCGAATTTCGAAATAACCGTTGGAGGGAAACGGCTATGTGTCGTTGTCATCCTGACTTGCACAGAGCTCTTGGCCAATCACAATCGTGTGTCTTCTGTCCTCGGTCAGCACAGCAGATTGTCTCTCCTTTTATGGTAAAGTCAACTGGACAGCATACTGTGTCGTCTGAACTTTGCTAAAAGAGGAAACACTTTGTCTGGAAGTTTTCCTCTGCCGGTCTACTGTCTTGTACGCTTTGTCGAGACTACTCAGCAGCTTCATTGTGAAGTTGTTCCTGAAGGTCTTCTAGATCCTTCCGTTTGCTGAGTTGCGTTTTTGTCCAAAACGACAACGTCTTGACATACGCGGGCCGAGTGTACTGAGTTGTTTGACTTGGGCCTTGGCTTCCGTATTGGGCTTGGGCCTTCCAATCCTTATGACTTATAACATTTATACTCAACATTGAACAAACACATTAGTAGAATAAATCAACGCATTTAAACTTAGTGTGTTTAGAATATGTATTCTAATTTATACTTAAACAATTTTGTCAAATCAAAATTATGTGGAAAGGTGTTTCAACAGATACTACCTTGAAGTTTAGCACAACCGCCCACTGACAAACCGATGGACAAAGTAAGGCAGTCAACCATACTTTGGGAAACCTCTTGAGGAGCAAATGTATGGATAAACTCAGGATATGGGACGTAGTATTGGCCCAAGTGGAGTTTGTGTACAATGGAGCCATACATTCGGTCACAGGAAAGTCACCTTTCGAAGTGGTATATACAAAGACGCCCAACCATACTTTAAACATTATAGACCTCCCGAAGAGCGACAAGAAGAATGTGACCATCCATAACCTTGCTAACGAATACCAACAAATACACTTAGAGGTGAAAGAAAGCCTTGAAGAGCGGAACAAGAAGTTGAAAGCAATGGTTGATAAACACCGGAGGGACCTTCAATTCGAAATAAAGGATGAAATGATGGTATACATAAGCAAAGAGAGGCTCGTTAGTTCACCAAGTAGAAAGCTTCAGCCAAGGAAGTATGGCCCGTATAAGGTAACCAAGAAGGTCAATGCAAATGCTTATCATGTGGCTTTCCGCAATTGGCTAGACAAGATGTCAACATCATTCAACGTACGTGATCTAAGCCTATAGAAGCCGAATGGTTCTCTTGAGTTTACTAAGGGTGAGTCAGGGTCCAACTCATTTGAAGAATGGGAGAATGATGCAAGTATCTTTTTCAAGGATAAGAGTCAAGATGGAGGAATGTCTCACACAATGCATAACATCAGCCACACGCTGTGTGAGTAAGGTGCTAAATGAAGAATGGCATAAACACAGATCCACACGGTGTGTCATAAGGCCACATAGTGTGTGGATGGCTAGCAGAAGCTCTTGGAACTTTTGTGATAATTCACAGGGTGTGTGGCTTTCCTCACATGACATTTGACCCTTTTGAGAAGACCATCAAAGATTATATATACGGTTGTGCGAGCTGATGATGCGCCTCAGGGAAGAAGCCCAATTGAGACTCACTAAGGGATAAGTGTACCCCGTCGTTATCAAGTAATAATCTACACAAGTCCAGGTATTGAATCCACACGATTTACTCCTGCAAGTATCGAGCTACTCGGTTTCTAGTCTTATCTAGGATTTAGGGGGGTTTAAGCTTGGTTTTGATTAAGTTAAACTACTCCTAACTAAGTTATTCTACTCCTAAGTGATCTTTCAATAGTGTAATTACCTGAAGGGATACGGAATGATAAGATAATGATGAACATAATCTATTTAGACAGCCAATTAATAACCTAATCTAAGTCACTTGTGTTCGAGGCGATTAACCCTACTTATCCTTCTGTGGTTCCTAGTTCGTGATTCCCTTGTAAGGCCGAAACTAGCTCTAAAGCTCAGAAATTTGGGCTTAATCTTCTATAAGGTCGTCAATCTTATAGGCTCTGACTAGGTCATATTCAGCTCGTAGTATATGCCAACAAAATATTTGGATTTATGAATGAGTTAAACCAATCAAACAAAGCGTAAGACAAAGATTAAATAGATGAATCAATTGAACAAAACAAGAATTGTATTAACATTAAAGATGGAAAAAATTGTCACAGAGATACAATGAGCCTAGGATTCATAGACTGGATCAAGAGATAAACAAGTTGTAAAAGAGTAAGAAAATCCTTTTCAGGGAACCTGTCTACCACTACAGGCATCTTCCAAGGGCTTTAGGAGGGAACCTTGAATAATCCTCGGTGAGCGGAGCTTCGAATGTTCTTCAATGGAGGATGGAGGAGATGGAGAGGATTCTTCAAGGGGGAAGCTAGGGTTTTTACAAAAGAGAAAGATCTCTAATTCACATGTGAAAAATCCTATTTATAGTTGAGGTTTGAGTCCCAAATCTGACCGAATTCATTTCCTATTGCAGGTGGGAGAAGTGGGCTGCAATCGTGGTGTTGTGGGGTCGGGAATCAGTCAAAAGACTGATTCCCATAGGCCATCTCACCGAGTTGGCCTAAAATGGCTAATTTGGCGAGCAGCAAGTGCCCAAACGCTCTGCGTGACTGTCTGGTGTCCCCGAGATGCGATTTTCGCCCGAACTTATTCCTGTTTTCACCTACACACTCATGTAAACTCTAAAAGACATTAGTTCCGAGGCTAAATTGACCCACCAATCACTTGATTTGAGTAGAAACTCCATTTGGTGCGACTTTTGGTGGATCATTTAGCCATGATAAATAATTGAAAGCTAACATACGTGCTAGTTTGGTAATATTTGCCCAAAAACAATCAGAAAACGAATTTAAACTACAAAAGTAAATAAAATACATACAAAATCTAATTAACACACACACATGCATATAAATGCGAGAATTGCTCGCTTATTGATGAAAAACTAAACTAAACCGTCCTAAAACCGTACCTAAAGATATGGGTTTTTGACCCCTATCAAACCTCCTCACACTTAAAACTTTATTTGTCCCAAAGTAAACTAAAAACTAAACCCGCAATCACTAGCTAATCTAGAAAAACCTCCTGGTTTTACTAGGTGTCTGACACAATTTCGAGCATCTGTAATTACATGTATTCGGAAGTACAAAGTAGAGACACGGTATCCAAAAGCCGCATTTCAATTATCACAGGTCATATTCTTAAGAAAAGGATACATGTTCAATTAAATGAGCTTAAGGGGGTAGTTAAGTAAAACACCTCACCAAAGGTAGTTCACTCAATTCACACAATATTTAGTGGCTAAAGTGTTTACTCTCGGCTTATGTTCTTGCTTAGGATTACGTTGACTTTGCACGTTCATCTGAGTTCCTCTACTTTGCTACATGACTCCGACAATATCAAAAACAGCCTCGAATTGGGGTTGTAATATGGTTAAAAAAGGTTATAGGTACAACAAGGGTTAGGAATTCTAGCGCTAGAAAAACAAGGTCGAATGGCTTTAGCAAATATGAAGTGATTGAGCTTTTTATTTTTTTCTCTCTTTTTTTTTTTCTGAGACGTTTTGATTCTAAGAACTGGGAAATGATGTTTTCCCTTTTGTTCGTCTATTTTCTTTTGCTTTTCTTTTTCTTTTTAACAATTATGCTCGTTCACCTCTTTGCCTTTTGGCTTGCTCTTATAGTGCCATAAACTAAGAAAAAGCGCTAAAATATAACAAAAACTCAAGATGAGTTTTGCAAAAATTGGGTTAGGTAACAAACTAAGTGATAGTTTGCAAAAATAGGGGTTAAGAAGAAAGAAAACTATAAACTACGGGTAAATTACACCCATGGTCACTAAGCTTTACCCATTTTCACATTATGGCCACTGAACTTCATTTCTTCCCGGTATGACCATTGAACTTTACATTTTTTTAACACCGGTGGCCACTTAACGTCTCAAAACGACCGTTGACGGCTAAAAATAACAAATCCAAAGTGTTAATGATATTCTAAGAAACTTTAATTCTTGAAAATTTTCGTTTTGAGGTCTTTTGGGTGTTGTTTGGCTAGGAGAGAGAAAATGAATTTTTAGAGAGAGAAAACTCTAAAAAATGTGATTTTCGAAAATAAAAAATGTGGTTTCATGGTAAATGTCGTTCTGAACAACTTTAACTCTTGAATATTTTCATTTTGAGGCCGTTAACGATCGTTAACGGCCATTTTGAAAAGTTAGTTAAATTTGAGTGGCCACCGGTGTTAAAAAGTGTAAAGTTCAGTAGCCATACCGGGAAGAAATGAAGTTCAATGGCCATAATGTGAAAATGGATAAAGTTCAGTGGCCATGGGTGTAATTTACCCTATAAACTACAAAAGTTAAGGCTCAAAGGGGCTTCCTAAAGTGGATAAAAGGATAGAAATAAGGTAAAGAAAAAGGTTAATTCTAATGAGGCTAATTCATCGTCTATTGTCTCAAATCAGTGTGTGCAGACTCAACTCAGTATTAGGTACAAAATCTGTAATCTTCTACAAATCAAAGCATTCACACAAAAATGTCAAGAAATAGAGCTTTTGATGTTCGCTCTTAGGCTCAAATTCAACTCACAATTCTTTGGGTTTCAATTTTGTGCTTATTAGTTCTCCCCAAGCTCAAATTCAGTATCACATGCCTTCAATCCTTAAGTTATCTACCTAAGTACTGATTTTAGCATTTCTTCAAAAGTAAGGTCTAAATGCAATCTTAGCTCATGCGTTTACAAATACAAGGGTTGTGTCCCACACCTAAACTAGTTGTCATGCAATTTTAGATTCGGTTCTCATTCCCCAGAAACAAATAACGAAGTTTAGTTTCGAAGGAAGTTTGGTTTTTAGGTCCTAAAACATGCAACAACACAAAATAAAACCCAAAAACACCAAAAACTAAACTAGACACGATACAACAAAAATTTAAAATTTGTACAATTTTTATAAGTTTGTCCACCCCCCTCCTCCTCACACTTAAAATTTGCAATAAGTTCCAACATTGCAATGTTAATCAAGAAATTGCACATGTGTAAAGAGTTAGGGTGGAGAAGACAACTCACTGATTTCATTGCAATCGCTAAAAACTTGATGATTGGCGCTACCAGATTTTTTTTTGAATAAACAAACAGAAATCTATAATTGAAAAAAAGAAAATCAAACCTGAAAAAGCTTAATCCAAACTTGGGTTGCCTCCCAAGAAGCGCTACTTTATATTCGGTTAGCTGGACATAGAATTCCTTCCTAGGTGTAAGCTTATATTCGTGTTAGGAATTCAAATTCCTTAATAAATAACTTGTACCTACAAAACGAATTAGGAGCCTCAAATGAGTTCGATAAAAAATAGAAGGCTAAATTTAAACAAATTATGAAACAGTTTGGTTTGCTCCCTTTTGGATTCTCTTGGTAGGTCGAAAAGAATGAAAACTTCTGAGTATGGAGAACATCCAAACTTTTCTAACTTTTGAGGAAAAGGTAGTTGATATACATAAGTTTCGATTTGATCGTTTACCTCTATCACATGTTTTGGGATTTCAGATTTTGAACCGGGGTTACTTACCGCTTTCGGTTCCTCACTTACCTTGAGTGATGCATGTGACAGTGGGCTTGGTTCTACCTTTTTGTCGTTCCTCAAGGAGATGGCTTGAGCTGATTCCCTTTGTGGGATTTTTATGTTTTCCCCCTTTCTGCTCGGGAGAGTACCTTGGGATTGCTCTTACCTCTCATGGTTTATTTGAGCCAATTGGTTGCTCAAGTCCTTGCAAAAATCCTCATTGATTGTAAGTCGGGCTGACATTTCTTTCAAAAGGGACAACACCCACCTCATCTTGTGAGCTAGAGGGTTGTGGAGGAACTTGGCTTGCTTGTTCGTAAGGAAACATACACAATTCGTTTTCCCTGTGCTTATTAACAAACCTATTTGGAGGCCTCAACCTGTAAGACAGATTTGAGTGTTGAGGTCTCCTCCAATCATTATCATAAAAGCTATAAAAATTGGGGTTAGAATTGTACCTTTGGTGATTACCTACAAAACTTACACTTTCATTGGTGTTGAGGCTCAATTTCACCATCAAAATATACATTTTCTTATTTAACTCGACCATGGAGGGATTGGGAGCCTCATTCTCTAGGGCATGAATGTATTGTCTTGATGGGGGAGTAAATTTTTGAGCTTGCCACTCGACTCTTTCTTGCTAATTCATTGATCAAAGAATGCTGAGAAAAAGTAAAGTTCTATAGCACAAAAGTTTAAAAGTAAAATTTTACAGCTATGAACACAGACGTTAATAGGTATAAGTCTAAAAATTACAGATATGGAATTTTAACAAGTATAAACAAGGTTTACAACTATAAGATTTAACACGAACAGTCTATGCCTATGAATATCAAAAGAAATTACAGCCATAGAGTTAATAAGAGTTTTATGTTTATACAAACAAAAAGGCAAATTGAACAGCTATGAACAAATACAAGAAGAAAGGTATGAATAATTATACACAGATACAATGCCTAAAGCAATAAATTCGACCTTTGGTTCAATATTGTAGAGAAATTAATCCCCGGCAACGATGCCAAAAACTTGATGCGCCTCAGGGCAGAAGCCCAATTGAGACTCACTAAGGGATAAGTGTACCCCATTGTTATCAAGTAATAATCTGGACAAGTGCAGGTATCGAATCCACAAGATTTACTCCTGCAAGTATCGAGCTATCCGGTTTCTAGTGTTATCTAGGCTTTGGAGGGTTTAAGCTTGGTTTTGATTAAGTTAAACTACTCCTAACTAAGTTATTCTACTTCTAAGTGATCTTTCAATAATGTAATTACCCGAAGGGATATGGAATGATACGATAATGATGAATATAATCTATTTAGACAACCAATTAATAACATAATCTAAGTCACTTGTGTTTGAGGCGATTAACCCTATTATCCTTCTGTGGTTCCTAGTTCGTGATTCCCTTGTAAGGCCAAAACTAGCTCTAAGGCTCAGAAATTTGGGCTTAATCTTCTATAAGATCGTCAATCTTATAGGCTCTGACTAGGTCAGATTCAGCTTGCAATATATGCCAACAAAATATTTGGATTTATGAATGAGTTAAACCAATCAAACAAAGTGTAAGACAAAAATTAAATAGATGGATCAATTGAACAAAACAAGAATTGTATTGACATTAAAGATGGAGAAAATTGTCACGGAGATACAATGAGCCTAGGATTCATAGACTGGATCAAGAGATAAACAAGTTGTAAAAGAGTAAGAAAATCCATTTCAGGGAACCTTTCTACCACTGCAGGCATCTTTCTAGGACTTAAGGAGGGAACCTTGAATAATCCTTGGTGAGCGGAGCTTCGAATGTTCTTCGATGGAGGATGGAGGATATGGAGGACATGGAGAGGATTCTTCAAGGGGGAAGCTAGGGTTTTTACAAAAGAGAAAGATCTCTAATTCACATGTGAAAAGTCCTATTTATAGTTGCGGTTTGAGTCCCAAATCTGACCGAATTCGTTTCCTATTGCAGTTGGGAGAAGTGGGCTGCAATCGTGGCGTTGTGGGGTCAGGAATCAGTCAAAAGACTGATTCCCACAGGCCAACTCACCGAGCTGGCCTCTGAGGGCTAGCTCATCGCACTGGCAGTGCCAGCTCACCCAGTTAGCCTAAAATGGCTAATTTGGGGAGCAGCAAGTGCCCAAACGCTCCACGTGACTGTCGGGTGTCCTCGAGATGCGATTTTTGCCCGAACTTATTCCTGTTTTGACCTGCACACACATGTAAACTCTAAACGACATTAGTTCCGAGGCTAAATTGGCCCACCAATCACTTGATTTGAGTAGAAACTCCGTTTGGTGCGCCTTTTAATGGATCATTTAGCCATGATAAATAATTGAAAGCTAACATACGTGCTAGTTTGGTAATATTTGCCCAAAAACAATCAGAAAATGAATTTAAACTACAAAAGTAAATAAAACATATACAAAATCTAATTAACACACACACACATGCATATAAATGCGAGAATTGCTCGCTTATTGATGAAAAACTAAACTAAACCGTCCTAAAACCGTACCTAAAGATAGGGGGTTTTGACCCCTATCAAACCTCCTCACACTTAAAACTTTACTTGTCCCCAAGTAAACTAAAAACTAAACCCGCAATCACTAGCCAATCTAGAAAAACCTCCTGGTTTTACTAGGTGCCTGACACAATTTCGAGCATCTGTAATTACATGTATTCGAAAGTACAAAGTAGAGACACGATATCCAAAAGCCGCATTTCAATTATCACAGGTCATAGTCTTAAGAAAAGGATACATGTTCAAATCTGACTGAATTCATTTCCTATTGCAGGTGGGATAAGTGGGCTGTAATCGTGGTGTCGTGGGGTCAGGAATCAGTCAAAAGACTGATTCCCACAGGCCAGCTTGCCGAGCTGGCCTCTGAGGGCCAGCTCACCACACTGGTAGTGCCAGCTCACCGAGTTGGCCTAAAATGGCCAATTTGGTGAGCAACAAGTGCCCAAACGCCCCACGTGACTGTCGGGTGTCCCCGAGATGTGATTTTCGCCCGAACTTGTTCCTGTTTTGACCTGCACACGCATGTAAACTCCAAACGACATTAGTTCTGAGGCTAAATTAACCCACCAATTGCTTGATTCGAGTAGAAACTCCATTTGGTGTGACTTTTAGTGGATCATTTAGCCATGATAAATAATTGAAAGCTAATATACGTGCTAGTTTGGTAATATTTGCCTAAAAACGATCAGAAAATGAACTTAAACTACAAAAGTAAATAAAACATATACAAAATCTAATTAACACACACACATGCATATAAATGCGAGAATTGCTCGCTTGTTGATGAAAAACTAAACTAAATCGTCCTAAAACCGTACCTAAAGATAGGGTTTTTGACCCCTATCAGCTGCCTAATTTCTTCAAGCCACACTACATGTCAGACAGACGGCATGTCGTGTGGGATTGATTCTTCGCTAAGGAGACACCTGTTATAATCATGCTCACATTCTTATTACTATTTTGTCATTTGTTATTATTGTTTTGCCATTAAGGCTTATTATCTACTTCACTAGTTATTAGATGTAACCTTAGTGAGGGCTTTATGGTCTTTTGTCTTCATTTTAGGGGAGGTATTTATACCAAAAGTTTTGTAAGGATGCTTAACTTTTAATAAATCAAACACAAATTCTCTTTAAGGACAAGGTTTTATATCTCTTATTTAGGATTCACTCCTTCTAGTTTTTGCTAGTAAAGAACTTCTTTGTTGATTTAAGATCAAAATCAACTCCATCGTTATTAATCTGTTTCATGAATTGCACGAGATTTGTGATTAGAATGTCAATTCTTCATGCAAGCCATGGGAAAGAGGGAATTTGTTGAGATGATTGGCTATTTTCCTATGTATAAGTCTTGATGCCAAAGTACAATACTTCTCGGTTCCATGATTGTTTATAAACTTCGTAATTAAAACTTAGATGTATATTGTTTCTTCCCTTCATTTTGGATGCTCGATTATTCCTTTTAGTGTGTCCTCCAAGTCAGGTCATACAGGGATATAAATCTCGGGGAGGATCGACTGACAGTGTGGGTTGGATTAACATATGGAAGCCAGTTCTCCTTCCGAAAATAAAGTTTTTCTTATGGAAACTTGCATCTAAAATTCTTCTTACGCATTCTCGCCTTTCCTCGAAGCATGTATTAGTTCCAATTAATTGTCTTATATGCCCCTAATGATATTTAACACAACCGACATCTCTTCTCAGGTTGCACCTAGGGCTGAGTACGAGTCTAATGGTACCAGAGATTATCAAGTTTCCAGAACTGAACTGGAATTCAAAGATTTATAAAATTCAATCTCCGAAACCGGTCCTGAAAATATAAATCTCCGAATTGGATTGTCCCGAATTTTCGGGACAATTCAAGATGAGGATTCGAAGCTAATTCAATTCAATATAAATGATGTGATTTTTTAAAACACTTAACTTGTAAATGTATTTTATATTATGTATATGCATCATTGACTAATGTACCATTAAGAGAAATATATTAAAATTCACAGTTTACTACTTCATAATTTACACAACTATATATATATGTATGCTTACTGCAAATACATACATACAATTAGTTTTTCATTATCCTAATTTGATAATTACAAAATATATAAAATCAAGTCCCAGTGTATAAAACTTTTTTGCTCCACTATTCTGGCTATTTTTTCAAGTATTTCCTCCCAACTTTTTTCTGCATTAGAAACTGATTAATCATGATAAGTTCTCCATAATTTGAAATGTAAATGTTAAGAGAAAACATAATATATTCAACTAATAAATTTTATACTAGACCAACATACATAAGTCAATGTTATTCAGAATTTGATAAAATAATTTGACATTATCTAATCCAAACTCTTATTAAAAACAAAGTTATGCAAAATAAACTCTCCATTTAGAAACAAAAGAATAATTACTTGCTTAAAATCCATGAATTAATACATTAGAAACCAAAACTATGCAAATAGAACTCTAATTGTCTATCAAATAAACTTATTGCAGCTCTATTGAAACATATTTTGAACCTAAAATTGGATTTTAATTACTATATTTAGTTAAAGAATGGGTTACCACCAAACAAGACCTCAGGTAAGAGGATTGATCACCAAATACTCCATTGATTAGAGAGGCGTTGTTTGATTCAACACAACAAGTGCTTCTCTTTGTGTGACTGTACATTTAAAAAACTTCAGCAATTATTATTAGTCCTTTGAAAGAGATAAACATTAACATGCATAATAAGAATATTTTTAAGTTAAACTTGTAAAATTCACCTGAAAACAACGTTGTCAATTATGAAGTAGTAGCCAACAAAAATATTACAAGTTCAAAACATATATTAAATACAAAAAGATTGTTGGTCCCTTGTGTTACAAGAATAAGTTCCTAAGGGGGGGGGGGGGGGGGGGGGTTAAAGGAACTATTTAAAATTTTGTTCAATTAGGCTGACTTGTCTTCTTTATGACTTAAGATTTTTCTCTTAATTCTTAGCACAGTGATATTGGGTAAGGTCAGAGGCAGCTTTAATTGATCAATGACTAAAGCTGCTTCTAATGTTGAGTCAGGAAGCAGCACTTGGGAGTCTATTCCTGGGCTCAGCACCAAATCACTCAACTCAGTATTCGTTCAGTTAAGTATTTACTAGACAAAGTAAAAAGCAAGCAGATAAAGGAGTTAAGGGATAGAAAAGGTTACTCAGCAGTTTTATCCTAGTTCGGCCTCCTGCTTACATCTAGTCCCCAGAATCCTTCCGAGCTTTAATCCACTACTTAGCTCTTTTGGGTAGAGCACAAACCTCTTACAATAGTCAGCAAGTATATAGAGTACCGTATTCTATATCCTGTACTCAACACTGTCTACCTCTGAGTGCTAAATACCGAGCAACTCAGAGTCTCCTAACAATTTGATAATTGATAAGGTTTTTGTTCTAATAACAAAGAACACTTTGAAGGATCTAATCTAGTCTTTTACACAAAAATGAGAATTGGTCAGCATTTCGACTTGTTGAAGAACTGCATCGATTGATGCAAATGAGAGGCCTATTTATAGCGACACTTGAACCATCGGGCATTTCAAATTTTGAAATAACCATTGAAGGGAAATGACTCTCCTGTCCCTTTCGTTCCTCAGTGCTTAGTGTCGCGACTAATGAGAACGTAGTATTTTCTGTCTTGATCAGTGCTTCCGTTGCTTTTGGTCAGTAAGCATCATGTTGTCTCTCCATTTTCGGCAAAGATTCCTAGACAGCTTCTCTGTTGCGTCTGAACCTTTCCTCATTTTGGTTAGCTTTGTCTCTAAGTTTATTGAGTCAACTCTTGCTTTGTCTGTGTTGTCCATTGAACTCAGCTACTTCGTTGTGAAGGAGTTAGCCAATCTTCTGGATCCTTCTACTTGCTGGGTCGAGTTGAATCACAAGCCTTTGATCTATTTTGACTTAGCTCGGGCATTGACCTTACTTATTGGGCTTTGGGCTTTATCTTAATGTCTTTCACACTTGTATAATTAAATACTCCAAACAATACTCAACAAACACATTAGTAACAAGTAAATCAAAGCACTTAAACTTAATGTGTTGGAATTTTATCTTAGGGATTTAATTCTAATTTAAATAGATTTGTCATATCAAAATCATTGTGGAAATGCGTTTCAACAAAGATAACCTGCCAATGTCAGTGCCAATGATATTATATTAGTTACAGTCATAACTCAATGTAAGATTAAAAAATAAACTAATTTGTTTACTTACAAATGTATGATTAAAAAATAAACTAATTTGTTTACTTACTTGATTAGCAATCTATAACAGCCCTAGTGAAAATATTTGCTGCCATATCAGGATCTTTTCTAATGTCTACAAAAACAAATAAAAATTAATACTGTTAGCATGCAGTAATAATAACATTTAATTACTAAACTCTTTTATGTAAACATTACCCGATTCAAAAGTTTCTTGTTCTTCAAGTTCTTCTTCAAGTTGGATAGGATCACTAGAATTCATTAACCAATCTTGGCAGCAAATGAGTACTTCAGCTGTTGCAAGAGTTAAAGAGCTGCAAAATTTGTCAAGTGTCATTCCACTAGTTAGATGCGACGGTAGAACATTGGATTGCTAAAATATCTTTGGCAACTTTAGACAAAAGAGGATATCTTACGTAATTGATCTTCCACCACCCCAAAAGATCAAAATTAGTTGTATATTTCTAAGGTAACTCCTCTAAGTACCTATCTAGTCCTCATTATGTAGCGACATTCTCATTATTTGTCATTCGAAGAAAATATTCATCAATTCATCGTTGTTCAATGATTCATCATCTTCTTCACTAACTTTTGGGGATTCCTTGTCAAGGTTAACATTTCCTACTTCATTCAATAATATATAACCATCTATCAAGTCATTCATTGCCTTTTTTTACTTTCGCCACCAACTCCTTTTGCATCACTTTCACTCCAAAGTATGTGTATTTAACTAACAGATAATCCATTTTGTATCTTGGATCAAGAACCACAACTATGAACATACAAACATTTATCTTCTGAAATAAACCCCAATATTTATCATATTTGGCTTTTATTTTATCACCCATCATTTTCAAGGAGGAATCTTTACTACTTTGGCATACTTTCACATCTTGGGCAGTGGCTTTCACATTAATGTCGGTATTGTACCATTTTGGGCAGTGGCTTTCATGCCACTGCCTTACAGTTGTCCAGACCTTTAGGGCAATGACCAGTATTTGAAAAATTATAAAAAAGCTAAAAAATAGAGAACCATAATAAATTAACATGTAATAATATTTGAAACTTTTTTTTTGAAAAAAAACAATTCTTACCATTACGGCAACATATGCACCGTAATGGTAAGAAACTCTGCAAATGACAGAGTTTCTCTCACCATTACGGTGGATAAGCCAACGTAATAGTATTATTTTAACTACTCTAGCTAAAAATAGTCACTCTTCATGAAATATTTCTTAACCAGTACTGAATAGAGAATATTTTTTTAAAATAATACCAAATTGGTATTTAACCCGATTAAATGTCACAAACTATTAAAAAAAACTCTTTTGTTTGAAAGTACAAATGATAATGGTAGAATGAGGAGAGGGTGCAGGGCCACATCATGTGCATTGCCAAGTACGATTAGGCTGCTCTCTTTCACATTTTTTATTTGCAAGTTTTTTTGTTTTCTTATATTTTCTTTTTTTATATATTTTCTTATTAAAAACCCCGCTCTCCGAAAATCTTAGAAGTAGTTTTTCCAATAATAAAAATCTGGTTTTTTTTTATAAGGATAACTTATAATATTATCAAGTTACAAGTAGATTGTTATAAATAAAATATTGAAACATGTACATTATATATATATATATATATATATATATATATATATATATATATAGAATATATGCAATTTGTTTTTGTTCGATTTTTTTATATATATTTTGTCAAACTGAATACCGAAATGCACCTAAAACTAAAATTGATGTCGAATCAAAATATAAAAAGAACGAATTCAATCGGTTCGGTATGTGGTTTAAATCGAACCGATGCACATCCTATGCATGACTACTATCCATAACATGCAGTTTACATGTCAACTTACTCATTTAAATAACACTAATGTTGTGCTCTGTCTAATTTTATTACTCGTGCAAATATACACATACATTTATACAACTTTCACGAAAATATCATAACAAGCGGTTGTATTAAAAGTAAATCAAGAGAACAAAAGGTTTACCAGTTTTCCAGTGTACTGAAACTCCACCTTCTTGCTTTGTACCTTAGTGTGCTTGATGCAAGAACAATCTAAACTGTTGGAGACATCACTGGCTAGACACTTTTAAGCAATTTCTCTGAGTGGGTACGAGGAAAAGAGTTTATTAAGTTAGCTCTCCTTCCGAAAATGAAGTTTTTCTTATGGAAACTTGTATCTAAAATTCTTCCTATGCATTGTCTCCTTTGCTCGAAGCATGTATGCCCCCAATAATATTGAACACAACCGGCATCTCTTTTTAGGTTGCACCTAGGGCTGAGTACGGGTCTAATGGGACCAAAGATTATCAAATCTCCAGAACTGAAGTGGAAATCAGAGATTTATAAAATTCAATCTCCAGAACCAGTCCCGAAAATATAAATCTCCGAATTGGATTGTCCCGAATTTTCTGGACAGTTTAAGACGGGGATTCGGAGATTCGAAGCCAATTCAATTCAATATAAATGATGGGTTTTTTTTGAAAATACTTAACTTGTAAATGTATTTTATATTATTTATATGCATCATTGACTAATGTACCATTAAGAGAAATATATATATTTTTTTGAAATCAAAATACATTAATGAGCCACAATCGGGCAAGGAGTCAACAAACAAGCGGAAATAACACCCCGAATAACATCATAAATAAAAGGAATAGCATGTAAACGAGATAACCGGGCAAACACGTCAGCTAAACCGTTAGCGAATCTCCTGACAAAACGGACCAAGAAGCCGTTGTCAAGATTAAGAAGAGATTTGCAATGTTGTATAATGTCACCAAACTCACGATCATCGACAAGAGGGGAGTTGATAGCTTGCACGACCGTTAGTGAATCTGATTCCAGAACCACCTAATCGTAGCCTTCATCAATAATCTATCGAATAGCATCCAGCAGTGCAGAGGCTTCCCCTTCATGAACAAACTGCAGACCGTCCCCAAGGCTGACATTAAGGGAAATATATTAAAACTCACAATTTACTACATCATAATTTACACAACTATATATATATATATATATGCTTACTGCAAATACATACATACAATTAGTGTTTCACTATCCTAATTTGATTATTACAAAATATATAAAATCAAGTCTCAGTTATAGACTTTTTTGCTCCACTATCCTGGCCATTTTTTCAAGTCTTTCCTCCCAACTTTTTCCTACATTAGAAATTGATTAATCATGATAAGTTCTCCATAATTTCAAATGTAAATGCTAAGAGAAAACATAATATATTCAACTAATAAATTTTACACTAGACCAACATACATAAGTCAATGTTTAAGAATTAAGCTCAAATTTATGGTATTCAGACTTTAATAAAATAATTTGACATTATCTAATGCAAACTCTTATTGAAAAACAAAGCTATGCAAATAAAACTCTACATTTAGAAACAAAAACATAATTACTTGCTTAAAATCTATTAATTAATACATTAGAAACCAAAACTATGCAAATAGAACTCTTATTGTCTATCAAATAAACTTACTGCAGCTCTACTGAAACATATTTTGAACTTAAAATTCTGGTTTTAGGAGTACCTTTTCCAATAATAAAAGTCTGGTTTTTTTTATAAGAATAACTTATAATAATACCAAGTTACAAGTAGATTCTTATAAATAAAATATTAAAACATGTACATTATATATAATAATAATATAGAATATATGCAATTTGTTTTTGTTCGATTTATATATATATATATATATATATATATATATATATATATATTGTCAAACTGAATACCGAAATGCACCTAAAACTAAAATTGATGCCGAATCAAAATATAAAAAGAACGAATTCAATCGGTTCGGTATGTGGTTTAAACCGAACCGATGCACATCCTATGCATGACTACTATCCATAACATGCAATTTACATGTCAACTTACTCATTTAAGTAACACTAATGTTGTGCTTTGCCTAATTTTATTACTTATGCAAATATACACATACATTTATACAACTTTCACGAAAATATCATTACAAGCGGTTGTATTAAAAGTAAAACAAGAGAACAAAAGGTTTACCAGTTTTCCAGTGTACTAAAACTCCACCTTTTTGCTCTGTACTTTAGTGTGCTTAATGCAAGAACAATCTACACTGTTGGAAACATTACTGGCTGGACACTTTTAAGCAATTTCTCCGAGTGGGTACGATGAAAAGAGTTTATTAAGTTAGCTCTCCTTCCGAAAATGAAGTTTTTTTTTTATGGAAACTTGCATTTAAAATTCTTCCTATGCATTGTCTCCTTTCCTCGAAGCATGTAATGGTTCAAATTGATTGTCTCATATGCCCCAATAACATTGAACACAACCGGCATCTCTTCTCAGGTTGCACCTAGGGCTGAGTACGGGTCTAATGGTACCAAAGATTATCAAATCTCCAAAACTAAAGTGGAAATCAAAGATTTATAAAATTCAATCTCCGAAACCAGTCCCGAAAATATAAATCTCCGAATTGGATTGTCCCGAATTTTCTGATCAGTTCAAGACGGGGATTCGGAGATTCGAAGCCAATTCAATTCAATATAAATGATGGGTTTTTTTAAAACACTTAACTTGTAAATGTATTTTATATTATTTATATGCATCATTGACTAATGTACCATTAAGAGAAATATATTAAAATTCACAATTTACACAACTATATATATATATATATATATATATATATATATATATATATATATATACTGCAAATACATACATACAATTAGTGTTTCATTATCCTAATTTGATTATTACAAAATATATAGAATCAAATATCAGTGTATATAACTTTTTTGCTCCATTATCCTGGCCATTTTTTCAAGTCTTTCCTCCCAACTTTTTCCTACATTAGAAATTGATTAATCATGATAAGTTCTCATTAATTTCAAATGTAAATTCTAAGAGAAAACATAATATATTCAACTAATAAATTTTACACTAGACCAACATACATAAGTCAATGTTTAAAAATTAAACTCAAATTTATGGTATTCAGAATTTGATAAAATAATTTGACATTATCTAATCCAAACTCTTATTGAAAAACAAAGCTATGCAAATAAAACTCTTCATTTAGAAACAAAAGAATAATTACTTACTTAAAATCTATTAATTAATACATTAGAAACCAAAACTATGCAAATAGAACTCTTATTGTCTATCAAATAAACTTACTGCAGCTCTATTGAAACATATTTTGAACCTAAAATTGTATTTCAATTACTATATTTAGTTAAAGAAAGGGTTACCACCAAACAAGACCTATGATAAAAGGATTGATCACCAAATACTCCATTGATTAAAGAGGCGTTGTTTGATTCAACACAACAAATGCTTCTTTTGTGTGGTTGTGTATTTAAAAATATCAGCTATTATTATTAATGTCTTGAAAGAGATAAACATTAACATGCATAATAAAAAAAATTAAGTTAAACGTGTAAAATTCACCTGGAAAAAACGCTTTCAATTATGAAGTAGTAGCCAATATAAATTAACATGTGATAACATTTGAAAAAAAGTTTTGAAAAAAAACAATTCTTACCATTACGGCAACATACGCGCCATAATGGTAAGAAACTCTGCAAATGACAGAGTTTCTCTCACCATTATGGTGGATAAGTCAACATAATGGTATTATTTTAACTACTCTAGCTAAAAATATCACCTCTTTATAAAATATTTCTTAACCAATACTGAATAGAGAATATTTTTTTTTAAATAATACCAAATTGGTATTTAACCCGATTAAGTGTCACAAGCTATTCAAAAAAATAAAAAAAATGTTTTGTAGGAAAGAACAAACGACAATGGTAGAATGAGGAGAGGGAGTAGGCCCATATTAGGTGCGCTGCCAAGTACGATGTAGGCTGCTCTCTTTCACATTTTTTATTTGCAAGTTTTTTTTTTTTGTTTTCTTATATTTTTTTTGTTTTCTATTTTTTTATTAAGAACCCTACTCTCCGAAAATCTTAGGAGTAGCTTTTCCAATAATAAAAGTCTGGTTTTTTTTATAAGGATAACTTATAATAATACCAAGTTACAAGTAGATTCTTATAAATAAAATATTAAAACATGTACATTATATATAATAATAATATAGAATATATGCAATTTGTTTTTGTTCGATTTATATATATATATATTGTCAAACTGAATACTGAAATGCACCTAAAATTAAAATTGATGCCGAATCAAAATATAAAAAGAACGAATTCAATCGGTTCGGTATGTGGTTTAAACCGAACCGATGCACATCCTATGCATGACTACTATCCATAACATGCAGTTTACATGTCAACTTACTCATTTAAGTAACACTAATATTGTGCTCTGCCTAATTTTATTACTTATGCAAATATACACATACATTTATACAACTTTCACAAAAATATCATTACAAGCGGTTGTATTAAGAGTAAAACAAGAGAACAAAAGGTTTATCAGTTTTCCAGTGTACTGAAACTCCACCTTTTTGCTCTGTACTTTAGTGTGCTTGATGCAAGAACAATCTACACTGTTGGAGACATCACTGGCTAGACGCTTTTAAGCAATTTCTCCGAGTGGGTACGAGGAAAAGAGTTTATTAAGTTAGATCTCCTTCCGAAATTGAAGTTTTTCTTATGCAAACTTGCATCTAAAATTCTTCCTATGCATTCTCGTCTTTTCTCAAAGCATGCAATGGTTCCAATTAATTGTCTCAAATTCCCCAATGATATTGAATACAACTGTCATCTTTTAACCTAGGGCTGAGTACCAGTCTAATGGTACTAGAGATTATCAAATCTCCAGAATTGAACTGGAGTTCGGAGATTTATAAAATTCAATCTCTAGAACCGGTCCCGAAAATATAAATCCCCGAATTTGATTGTCCCGAATTTTCGGGACAGTTCAAGATGGAGATTCAGAGATTCGAAGCCAATTAAATTCAATACAAATGATGGTTTTTTTTAAACATTTAACTTGTAAATGTATTTTATATTATGTATATGCATCATTGACTAATGTACCATTAAGAGAAATATATTAAATTCACAATTTACTACTTCATAATTTACACAACTATATATATATATATATATATATATATATTTGCTTACTGCAAATACATACATACAATTAGTTTTTCATTATCCAAATTTGATGATTACGAAATATATAAAATTAAGTCTTAGTGTATAGAACTTTTTTGCTCCACTATCCTGGCCATTTTTCAAGTATTTCCTCCCAACTTTTTCCTTCATTAGAAATTGATTAATCATGATAAGTTCTCTATAATTTCAAATGTAAATGCTAAGTTCAACTAGTAAATTTTACACTAGACCAACATAAATAAGTCAATGTTTAAGAATTAAATTCAAATTTATGGTATTCAAAATTTGATAAAATAATTTGACATTATCTAATCCAAACTCTTATTGAAAAACAAAGCTATGCAAATAAAACTCTCCATTTAGAAACAAAAGAATAATTACTTGCTTAAAATCTATTAATTAATACATTAGAAACCAAAACTATGCAAATAGAACTCTTATTGTCTATCAAATAAACTTACTGCAGCTCTATTGAAACATATTTTGAACCTAAAATTGTATTTCAATTACTATATTTAGTTAAAGAAGTGGTTACCACCAAACAAGACCTATGGTAAAATGATTGATCACCAAATACTCCATTGATTAGAGAGGCGTTGTTTGATTCAACACAATAAGTGCTTCTTTTGTGTGGTTGTGCATTTAAAAATATCAGCTATTATTATTAGTGTCTTGAAAGAGATAAACATTAGCATGCATAATAAAAAATTAAGTTAAACGTGTAAAATTCACCTGGAAAAAACGCTTTCAATTATGAAGTAGTAGCCAACAAAAATATTACAAGTTCAAAATATAAATCTCCGAATTGGATTGTCCCGAATTTTCTGGACAGTTCAAGATGGGGATTCGGAGATTCGAAGGCAATTCAATTCAATATAAATGATGGGTTTTTTTAAAACACTTAACTTGTAAATGTATTTTATATTATTTATATGCATCATTAACTAATGTACCATTAAGAGAAATATATTAAAATTCACAATTTACTACTTCATAATTTACACAATTATATATATATATATATTTGCTTACTGCAAATACATATATACAATTAGTGTTTCATTATCCTAATTTGATTATTACAAAATATATAAAATCAAGTCTTAGTGTATAGAACTTTTTAGCTCCACTATCCTGGCCATTTTTTCAAGTCTTTCCTTCCCACTTTTTCCTACATTAGAAATTAATTAATCATGATAAGTTCTTCTTAATTTCAAATGTAAATGCTAAGAGAAAACATAATATATTCAACTAATAAATTTTAAACTAGACCAACATACATAAGTCAATGTTTAAGAATTAAACTCAAATTTATGGTATTCACAATTTGATAAAATAATTTGACATTATCTAATCCAAACTCTTATTGAAAAACAAAACTATATATGCAAATAAAACTCTCCATTTAGAGCATGTCTAATGCTTGTAAATTGGTTGTAACTTTCCTACTTGGAGTTATAACATAGCATTATTGGGCTTGTTACTTTTTTTGGTTTGTAACCAAAAAAAGTTACAAAGTTTATCGTACAAAAACTGTACTTTTTTTACCTTTTTTCCGACACCACTTGCAAACACTGAATTTACTTTATGGAAAATTAATATTTCAGTCTATATTTATTAATTTAATTATTTTTTAAAACCAATTTTTTTTAAAATAACACCCATTCTAATGGGATGTCACTTTGACTCTCTAACTTGTCCTATGTGGCACCTTATAAGTTACAAAGTTTGTAACTTAGCACTAGAGATGCTCTTGGAAATAAAAGGATAATTACTTGCTTAAAATCTATTAATTAATACATTAGAAACCAAAACTATGCAAATAGAATTCTTAGGGTAAATTTTATCAATGATGTACAACCTCTATCTCATTTCACACTTTGGTGTTGATAACATTGTGATATTATCCCAAGGATCAAAAGGGATATTCGCCTAAAATACCACGCGTTGATCACCTGATACCGGAGTATCACGGCGTATTGAGCAAAGGGATCCGACAGGCAGATCCCCAACACCTCACCACAAGAGACCCGCGGGCGAACCTATGAGGCGAATCGCCATTACCGCCCAATCCGCTATTGAACAGCTGAGCCGATCCCGCAATAAAGACCATTAATAAGCAATCAATTTCCTAACGGACATGCTTAAAGGAAATCAGTAACCGCCATTAATGGAGCATTAATGGAGACTTTCTAGTTACTAAAGGTTACAACTTCATGACTATATATAGCTAGTATCTCGAGCTATCAAGGTACACATTCACTTACCCTTTGTCAATTCAGTTTGCTCTCTTGTTCTTCTATACTGACTTTGGCATCGGAGCTTCCCCCCGTCGAACCCAACGACGCCCCCATAGAGACGGAAACCTATCGGAAATTCTCCACCAGTCATCAATTGGTGCGGTGAAGGTGGACCCTTAATCAAATAAAGGGTTTTCGTTCACGTTAAACAGATATGACGAATGGAGAACAGAACCCCACCTCGGGGGTTGAAACGCCATTGGTAACACCATCAAGCCAACCTGTAACCAGTGCTGGTCGCACGGATTCAAATGCTCCTATGACGCAAGCTGAAGGGAGTGTGGCGCCGGATGCATTCATCGACATGTGTGCGGAAGCAATATGAAGAGAGTTTGGACCTGAGATGGGTAATCGCCTACGGTCATTCATGATCATTCCTCCGCTTTGGAGCATGGCACCCACATCTACGGTATCGCAGTGGCCGCAGGAGACCATAGGATTGAATGCCCATAACTCTTCATTTCTCCAAGTTCACACTACGGACTCTTTGGTGACCACCACATTACCGCTTGGAGAACGGCCAATCAATCGAGAATTATTTCCTGATGGCGCAGGAGGAAGTCGAAGGGATAACCAAACTCTCCCTGGAGGTTCCGCAGGCCAGGGGATAAATCTGGGCGGATCAGGTATCCCAAGTCGCCCGTGGTCTAGTCTCCCCGAGGGCGGATCGGAAGGTCGAAGGCACAAAAAGCGAAGAAAGGGGAAAAGTAGGCGGTCGAAATCACCTTCGCCCCCGAGACAGAGATCTTCTCGTCGGGGTAGATCACCCCCATCTACTGGTCGTAGACAAAGCAAGAGGCCAGTAAAGACGTCGTGTCTGGATAGGCCACCGCCGCCACCAAATCAAGGAGAAGATAGACGCGCTCCCCCAGGAGACCACGGAGGTGATAACGGCCAAGGTCCTCCTGGAGGACAGGGTGGTGGAGGTGGACGTTCACCATCAGATCCGTCGTCCGGCTCTAGCTCTTCATCTTCTCCGAGTCGATCGCCACGAAGAGGACGCCCCAGGGCGGGTCCGGAAAATTTTGATGATCGTGTTAGAGCTGCGGTGCTCCGCATTAATGAAGAGAATGCCCGACATAATCCATTCGCTAATCGTGATTCGCCTTTTACTGCATGGATCGAAGCTGAAGAAACGGAGAGGCATTTTAAAATACCTAATATACCCGTTTACATGGGTGCGGACAACCCGGAAGCCCATGCAAGAAAGTACAGAATGTTGCTCAGCCTTAACCGTGCAAGTGAGGCGGTCTTATACCGGATGTTTATCACCACCTTAGGAGGCCCCGCTTATGATTGGTTCCAATCTTTACCTCCCGGATCAATCGACAGCTGGGATCAATTGAGTATGGAGTTTTGTGCTAAATTCATCGGATGTATTCATCTAGTGGTCAAATCACGAAAGCTTTTTGAATTGAAGCAAAAAACGAATGAAACCCTCCGAGAATATGTAGACAATTTCAACAAATTATGTATACGAATTGTCGATGTGGATGTCTCCATGGCAGTAGAAGCTCTAGTGAAAAACACCACATGCAAAAGCTTGCAAGAAGATTTAATTCGAAAGAAGCCTCGAGATATGGCAGAATTAATTGAAAGATGCAAGGACTTTATGGAGGTAGATGACATCCGCCGAGAATCAATGTCTCCGCCTAAGAAGGACAAAGGCGAATCTCGCCATCGAGATAAAGAGAAGGACAAGCACCAGGACTCATCCTCTAGAGGCCGGCGAAGGGGCTCTAAGAACAAATCGGCATTTGTGTCGTCCTTTACACCGCTCAATGCCTCTAAAAGCGAAGTGCTAATGTGGATTGAGAACATCCAGCACAAGCGGAGCATTTCATACCCCGAACCAAAAGGGGGGGGGAGTACACCAACACCGGGAAAAATCCCAAAAATTATTGCAAATTGTTGAAACACCTTTCCACAAGATTTTGATTTGACAAAATCATCCATGATTAAGAGGCAATTAAATTTAGATGCTTTGATTTAATTGTACTAATATGTTTGTTAAATCTTGAGTGCAAAAATATATAAAGTAAAGACAGGATAAAAGTCAGCACAAACGAAGCTGAGTAGAGAGGAACTCAGCATGACAGAATAGAAGCCGAGTGGAGTTAAAATTCAGAAACAAAACGAAGCTGACTAAAACTGAAGACTTCTTCAGGAGCGGTTAAACAAAACGAAGCTGGCCTTGTAGGAACTCAGCATGAGCCGTGAAACATTCGAAAAGAACAAACGAAGCTGAGTAACAGTCAGGACAGCATGTATGTTCCGTTCACTAAAGGACAAAGGCTGCAAATCTTCTGCACCAATAATTGGAACCTCGAAGACACCTAAAAGACTAATTCCAAGAGTCATTGGACGTTGGATTATTAGTAAAAGACAACCGACACAAACAAACAAAAGAGACGCTAGAAGACAAACCTGACGCCTGCAGAAAACAGAGAAAGGGAATGGAGGTGCAGTCTGAAGCTTTCCAGAAATTGTTCCCCAAAAGAGCCTTTTTGGTGGCAACGGTCAAGACATTTCAAAACGATCAAATCCATAGGTTTTCGTCTATAAAAGGACAATCGAAGAACCAAAACAATTAGAGACAGCCGAAGCATCAAAAGAAAAATACAAGAGAGAAAGTTTCAAAAGCACTCAAATACAAAAAGGAATCTTACACCGACGTTTCTATTCTATGTGTTAAAGCTAGATTGAGTTGTAATCATCTAAAGTGTTCTTTAGTTCAAAAAGGAACAAGTCTGTGATCAATAGGAATATTGAGAGTGTAAAGCTGAGTGCTTGGTTGTAAGCATTTCAGTAGTAGAGAAATCTAGGTGCTGGGTTGTAGCACTTAGTAGGAGTTGAGTAGACGAATAGAGGAAGGTACTCTTGCATATTCAACTGCCTTGTAATTGGTTTGTGCTCTACCATTAAAGAGCTCAGTATTGGATTCAAAAAGCCCGGAGGACTCTGGGGACTGGACGTAGGCAGAGAGGCCGAACCAGGATAAGTGATACTGAGTAATCTCTAAACTCTCTCTTATAACTGCATTTGTTGTTTGCTTTATTTACTCAGCATATAAATTGTCTAAGCTGATCCTGAGTAAGTAAGTGGTGCTGAGTTAGAAGCTGACCTCCAAGAGTGTCAATTCCTAACTCTCAAGGAAACAACTTTGGTCAACATCTGACTAAAGCTGTCCTGTGATATATCTCACCAAGCTGACCAAAGGCTGAGTTAATAAACTCTCAAAATAACTTTTGGTCAGGTCAATTAAAACACGAAAAAGTTATATTAGTTCCTAACCCCCCCCTTGGAACTAATTACCAGGGACCAACAAGTGGTATCATAGCGAAAGCTCACTACTCTAAGATTTAACAATCTTGAGATGATCCCTAAAAAATGGGTGAGAATAGCACTCGTTTCCTTCCTGGAAACCAAACAACACAGATACTCCCTGAGGGATTATCAATCACTAGACCACCCCTATTCTTTGGATCAAATTATACATTCTGGAAGTATAGGATGAAGAACTTTATTCAAGCCACAAACATGAGTGCATGGCTTGCAATTGTTCAAGGTCCACATGTGCCATACAAAACCATTAACAATGAAAAAATTATTAAGAGTGAGGCTGAGTGGACAGAGGATGGCCTCAGAAAATTACAAAATAATGCTTCGGCTATAAATATGCTTCACTGTGCGTTAGATGCTGCAGAATACAATAAGATTTCAGGTTGTGAGTCAGCACAGGAGATTTGGAAGAAGCTTGAAGTAACCTATGAAGGCACAAGCAAAGTTAAGGAGTCTAAAGTCAATCAACATATGAGACTCTACGAACTGTTTGAGATGAAGGAGAATGAAGACATCTCAGAAATGAACGCAAGGTTCACAAACATTACAAATGAGCTAAAAAGGCTTGGAAAGAACTTCACTGAAGAAGAACAGGTAAAGAAAATTCTGAGAAGTCTGCCCAAGAGCTGGCAAGCAAAGAAAACAGCCGTAGAAGAAGCTCAAGACTTGACTACCTACAAATATGATGAGCTGATCGGATCCCTGCTGACCCATGAAATCTCTATGAAAAACTTTGAAGCCAAAGAGAAAGAAAAATCAGAAGATAAGAAACAAAAAGCCATTGTCATGAAAGCTGACTAAACTGAAGCGGAGTCAACTGATGATGAGGAATTGGCCATGTTCACCAGAAAGATGAAAAAGCTGTTCAGGAGAAATGATAGAAATGGCAAAAGATCATTTAGAAGAAATGATAAGTACAAAGCTGAGTCAAGTGACAAGTACAAGAAGGACAGCTCGAAATCTGTCACATGTTTTGAGTGTCATCAAACCGGGCACATCAAGTCAAGCTGTCCCAACCTCAAGAAAGAGAAGAAGGGAAGCAAAAAGGCTATGGTAGCCACATGGAGTGACAGTGATGTGTCAACATCATCTGAAGCTGAGCAAAATGAAACAGCCAACATATGTTTTATGGCAGATGATGGAGCTGACCAATCCCAATCTGAGCATGCTGACCTTTCTGATGAAACTGACCAAGAGAATCACAACAATGAGGTAACATCTTTACTTTTGCTTAGAAATGAAATGGTAAATGCCCTGAGTGACTTATATACACTAACTAAGAAGTGTAATAAAAAGATTAAGGCACTCAGCAGGCGCTGTGATGAGATTGAAGAGGTCAAACTGAGTGACCTCCGATATCTTCTCCAGGACAACTCTGACTTGCATACCAACATGCAAATCTTAAATAAGTTTGTCACGGAGGTTCAATCTGAGTCAAAGAAATTTAGAAAGGATATCACAACATTACAGAGTCAAGGGAAGGGCTCAAACAGAAATAAAGCCCATGCTGAGTACGCAAATAATAGTCAGTATAAGCAAGTCACTCAATGTGAATATTGTGGAAAAAGGGGACACACAAAGGATGTGTGTTGGCATAACAAGCGGACTGTCCAATGTGACTTCTACGGAAGAAAAGGGCATACCACAAAAGTATGTTGGCATGCCCAACACCACAATAATGCTGACTATACTCAGTTCAACCTGCAAAGGGTATCTTTTTGTGACTTCTGTGGTAAACCAGGCCACACCATAAAAGTATGCCGTCACAAGTTAAAATATGACTTTGCACATGTCTATACTAACAAGAAAGGACCCAAAAGGAATTGGGTACCTAAAAATGAATAGTTTAAACTGCAGGTCAGCTTGACATGCGTGGAGAAGTCAAAACTATGGTATATAGACAGCGCATGCTCAAGGCATATGACAGGTGATGAAACTCAGTTCATCACACTAGAGCTTAAACGAGGTGGAAGTGTAAGCTTTGGAGACAATAAGAAGGGTAAGATAGTCGGCTCAGGTACTATCGGAGGTAACCCAACCATTGAGTCTGTCTCCTTAGTTAAAGGTCTCAAATACAATCTGCTGAGTGTAGCTCAGCTTTGCAAGAGCGGCAGAAGGGTTGTATTTGATGATACTAAGTGTCAAATACTCGAGGGAAATACAAATGAATTAATTTTAACTGCCCCTCGTGTAGAAAATGTATATATGTTAAACTTGGAAAAACAGTTTTCTAAAAATATATGCTTAGTGTCTAAAGAGGACAACTCCTGACTATGGCATAGAAGACTTGGGCATGTCAGCATGGACCTTCTTGCCAAATTAGCTAGAAAGCAATTAGTTGAGGGATTACCCAAATTAAAGTTTGAAAAAGATCAACTATGTAAAGCCTGTCAGCAGGGTAAACAAACTAAAAAGTCATTTCATAGCAAAAATATCGTCTCAACCAAAAGGCCGTTGGAATTACTTCACCTGGATCTTTTCGGACCTATCCAGCCACTCAGCTTGGGAGGTAAGAAATTTTCTTTGGTTATTGTAGATGATTTCTCTCGGTACACTTGGATCATCTTGCTGAGTTGCAAGGATGAAACCTTTGAGATGTTCACCACATTGATCAAAAAGCTTGAAAATGACAAAGACCTAAAAGTAGCTCACATTAGAAGCGACAATGGTGGAGAATTCAAAAACCAACAGTTTGATGAATTCTGTGAAACCTGTGGTATTGACCACAACTTCTCTGCTCCTAGAACACCTCAAACAAATGGGGTTGTTGAAAGGAAAAATAGAACCATTGTCGAAATAGCTAGGACAATGCTGAGTGAAAATAGGCTTCCAAAGTACTTCTGGGGTGAAGCTGTTCACACGGTATGTTATATACTGAATAGGGCTCTAGTCAGACCTATACTCAAGAAAACCCCATATGAACTTTGGAAAGGTCGAAAGCCCAACATTGGATACTTTCGTGCCTTTGGGTGTAAATGTTTTATACTCAATACAAAAGACAATCTTGCTAAATTTGATGCTAAAGCTGATGAGGCGATCTTTTTAGGGTACTCAACAAACAGTAAAGCATATAGAGTATTTAATAAAAGAACCCAGATTATAGAAGAATCTGTACATGTTGAGTTCGATGAGACTAACCCTACAGGTAAGTCAGCTCAGCCTGAAGAAGATGAACCAGGCTCAGCTTCCACTGATCAACCAGAAGCCACAGTGTCAAACATACAGGAGCTGACCCAAGGTAAGCAAGAAATTGAAATATCATTTGCTGACCAATCTATTCCTGTAGAGATTGTAGAAACACCTCTTCCAAACAACTCAACATTGCCCAAGGAAATAAAGATCCCAAGAGGTCATACAGAACAAGCCATTCTTGATGCCGCCAACAACAAACTCATGACCAGGGATCAACTTAGAAGATACCTCAGCAATGTTGCATTCGTATCAATACATGAGCCAAAGAACTTTGCTGATGCTGAGCAAGATGAGTATTGGATCAATGCTATGCAAGAAGAGCTTGACCAATTCACCAGAAATGAGGTATGGGATTTAGTACCTAAACCTAGGAATCAAAAGCCCATAGGAACTAAGTGGGTCTTTAGAAATAAGCTAGATGAACATGGAAATATGATTAGAAACAAAGCCCGACTTGTAGCCCAAGGCTATAGTCAGCAAGAGGGTATAGACTATGGAGAAACATTTGCTCCTGTTGCTAGATTAGAAGCTATACGTATATTGTGTGCCTATGCTAGTTACATGAATTTTAAACTGTACCAAATGAATGTAAAAAGTGTGTTTCTTAATGGCTTTATAAACGAAGAGGTATACGTTAATCAACCTCCCGGGTTTGAAGATCCAAAATTTCCAAATTACGTTTATAAACTCAAAAAGACCCTGTACGGTCTAAAGCAAGCTCTAAGAGCTTGGTATGAGAGGTTGACCAACTTCCTGCTGACCAGGAACTATGTCAGGGGAAAACCTGACACAACCTTGTTCATTAAGAAAAAGGGTAAACATACCCTACTTGCACAAATATATGTTGATGATATAATCTTTGGTGCTACTGACGAATCTTTGTGCAAAGAATTTAGCCAACAGATGCAAACTGAGTTCGAAATGTCCATGATGGGTGAACTCAACTTCTTCCTTGGACTCCAAATCAAGCAAGGTAAGAATGGCATATTTATAAGTCAGTCTAAGTACACCAAGGAAATGTTAAAGAAATTCAGCATGGAAGATTGCAAACCAATATCAACCCCCATGGGTACTGATACTGTTCTATGCAAGGATGAAAAGAGTAAGTCAGTTGATAGCAAACTCTATCGAGGTATGATAGGTTCATTACTCTATCTCACTGCTAGTAGACCAGATATACAATACTCAGTATGCTATTGTGCTAGATATCAAGCTGACCCTAGGGAATCACATCTAACTGCTGTAAAAAGGATTTTTAGATACTTGCAAAGCTCAGTTGATGCAGGTCTATGGTATCCAACCTCAAATGACTTCACGCTCATTGGATATACTGATGCTGACTACGGACGAGATAAGATAGAATGAAAAAGTACTTCAGGAGGATGTCATTTCCTCGGAAGCTGTCTAGTATCTTGGTTTAGCAAGAAGCAATCATCCGTTGCTCTGTCTACAACTGAAGCTGAGTACGTGGCTGCTGGAAGCTGTGTTGCACAAGTCCTATGGATAAAGCAACAGCTTGAGGATTACGGAGTCAAAACAAAGACAATAGAGATCAAATGCGACAACAAAAGCGCCATCGATCTATCTAAAAATCCAGTCCAACACAGCAGGATGAAGCATGTTAGCATAAGGAATCACTTCATCAGAGACCATGTACTAAAAGATAAGATCAAGCTGACCTACGTGCCAACAAACGATCAGCTTGCAGATATCTTCACAAAGCCCTTGGCACAAGAGCAATTCAACATACTAAGGGAAGCAATTGGTATGTCAAATCCACTCTTACTAAATCTGTATTGAATGATGGCTATGTGAGTGACACTTTAAATGATTGTACAAATGCCATGTTGAGTAAAATATCTGTTCCCAACTAAGCTTAAAAATGAAAAAAGCCACCCTATGCATACATGTTAAGTAACGATACTGAGTAGGCATAAAAGTTGAAGTAAACATCCCATGCTGAGTAGATAAACAAATCACTCTATGCTGAGTAAATACACATGCTGAGTACGTAACTTATGCTGAGTCAATAAAAGATAGAAAATTGTCTTCACCAACGTTAAGCACTCAATATCATGGGCGCTTCGAATTCCAGCGAAACCTAGCCAAAAACCCACTCGCGTAAAGTGAAGCTACACGTGTAACCTCTGACACCTTGGGAAGACGCACATTAATGGCAAAACCCATGCGCCGAAGATGTCATAATTGACAGAATGTCTGTCGATTGAACGTCCCTAGGAGAAAAACGGCTAGATAATGATTTAGGGTCTTCATAAATTTATATAAAAATAGAAAAACCCCCACTCGTCATTCCTTACGTTTGTAATCCCTGAAATTCAATCTTCTTCCTCTCTAAGAACTTCAAAATCGTCAAAAATGTCTCCCAGCAAAAAGAAAACCCCAAAAGCTCAAAACACAGACAAACCCACTGACCAAGCGGGTCCTTCAATAGAAAGGGAGAGGACGATGATCAAGGTCCACTCAAAAGTTAACAATCTGGAGGTGTTAAAATGCCGATGGTTCTCTCCAAGCTTCGTATCGTCTGAAACGCCATTCTGCGAATGGATCGAGAAAAACAATTGGAAAGGTCTCTTTTCTCTTCCAGGAACAACCTACCCCAGGTTAGTTCGAGAATTCTACTCGAATTTACGGGTTGATGCAGACGACTCTGATTATTTGGAGACCACTGTGAAAGGTCAGAAAATCGTCATAACCCCTGCCTATCTAGCCACACTGTTAGAGATACCAGACAAAGGAATCCAATTTAGAACAACAAAGGAGAAGATACCAAAAGCCACATCTGAGAAGCTAAAGGGGTTCTGTAAACCCAAAGATCATAAAGGGGAAATACCCAGTACCTGTATGGGTAAAGAACAAAAGATGGTCCACTTCATGCTGACTAACTTCATCTTTCCCAAACTCAGCTCTGCCTCCTCCGCATCAAACTTCGAACAGTGCTTTATCTGGCACATGTTGACCTCCACTCCATTCAATCTTCCCGTGTTTCTTATTGGAGCATTTCAACGAAGCGGTAAGAAACTACGTTTGGGTTCACTTATTACTAAAATTATACAGGACAAGCAAATAGAGATCGTGGATGAGACGAGTTCGTTGGGAAGTGAAATCACTGCTGTCCTACTAAATGGACTATTGTATAATCAACCCTTGAAGGGGTATGAAGGAGCTGGAGATGCTGAGGAAGATGAGGAAGCTGAGCAACCAGAAATGGAACCTGAAGCTGAGCCTGCACAAGAAGTTGAGGCTCATACTGAGTCACCTGAGACAGTTCAGCCTGAAAAAGGGAAGAAGAGGAAGGTTGTAGAAGCTTGCTCCAAGGACATTCATTCTGTTCCAAAGAAAATAAGGCTTTCATCAAGACAGAAAGCTAAAGCTGACAAGCATGTTGAGAAAAGAAAGAGGCCATAAGAGCCTGAGGATGAGAACGAAGAAACTCCTGAAACCCCGTTAAAGAAAAAGAAAAGAGGTAACTCTTTGAAGATAGTGGAAGCTGTCCCACTAGTCTCTACTCAACCTGAAGGTCATGGGATTGACCAAGAAAAGGAAGATGAGGAACATGTTGAGCACCAACAAGTTAATACTGAAGAAGAAGAACACCCCAATGATGATGCTGAGCAGAAAAGGAAAGAAGGTAATGTTGAGCAACCTGTAGAAGAGGGGACAGTTGCTACTAAGTCCAGTGAAGGTCTTCGAACTGACCATTCACCGCCAAAAACTGAGACCCGGCGAAGATTAAAGAAGAAAGCGCAGAAGCAACTTGATCTCATGAACGACTTTCCCATTGACGAGCCTGAAACTGACCTCTCTACAATTCAGTTCCAGTATTTTTCAAATGCAACTGAATCTCCACCAGAAGATCTAGCGGAAAAGCAAGCCTCTGTTACTCAGGATGAGGAACATGCCAAAAACCCTGTAGATCCAAGTCAAACTGCTCAAATTAAGCCAACTCATACCTCAATTCCATCTCCAACACAAAATGTTGATAACTCAGCTCAACAAATCCATCAAAGTCCAGGTACTCAATCTGGCAAGGAACCACCACCTCCATCAGAAAATCCTACACCAGCCTCCGAGTCCAATGCTGCTAAGTTTGCATACTTGAATGCAACTGAGTCTGGCCGTCGGGTCATTGCTTCTGCTCAGTTCTTGCTTCAAGATTTTCATCCTCCTCAAGCTGAAGGTTTCCAATCCACTCAAGCTGAGTCCTCTCACCTGACAGGTATCACTCAGCTTCTGCATGAACTACGTAGCCTAAAAGATCTGGTCAGTATTATCACTGCAGTCCAAACTAAGCAACCAACCCAAGAGCAAATGGCCAAACTGACTGAATTAGTGCTTACAATGGCCACTCATATGAACTCTCTTGAAGGGAAAATTCAACAACTATCTGAAGCAAATCAAGGGTACGTCACTTCCACTGAGCTTCAAAACTATTTTGTTAAGCTAGCAGCGGAACTGACCCCCTCTAGAGCAACTGCCCATACTGAGTCTACAACATTTGCTGAGTTGCAAGATTGCTTCACCAAGCTATATGCTGAGCTAACTAAATCCAATCCACCAAGCAATACTGAATTTGTCACCTCCACCGAACTCCAACAATGCTTCACTAAGCTTCAAGCTGAGCTGACAAGTACACGTGACCTAGTATCCTCTTCCTCTCAGTGTACTATTGATCAATTGAGTGAGGCAGTGAGACTCCTGAACATTGATCGAGCCCAGATGGATGTTGATCCAGTATCCAACACAGAACTCATGAGCTTCTCACAAGCCATTATGAAGGCAATGAGGATCAACAATGCACAGCGCATGTTCTATGACTCTGCTCTGCTAAAACTATTCCATCAATCCTATAGTCAGGTCACCAGCTCAATTTCCTGCCTGAGCAAAGCCCATGAATGTCTCATTAGTATGATCAGCAGTTCTCTTCGGGTCCCCAGGCACGTCCAGGACGATAGCATTCCTGTCATTGACTATTTGGGTGAAAGCACAAAAAGGCTTCAGCGCTACTCTAACTACCTCTCCTTTGCTGCCAGGAATAAGACCTTCCTTTATCAACCCGATGATGGCAAAACGGGGGAGACAAGTAAAAGAGGAACTCAGAGAGGAACTCAGCCTCTGCCTTTAGGAACTGCGTCTGCGTCTGGAAGCAAAGGAAAAGGCATTGCTTTTGTTGATCCCTCAGCTCAAAGCAAGAAGAAGTAAATCTAGCCAGTTTGTGTCTAGAGATTTGTCACCATATCCTGTTAACTGTTTTTTTGTGGTCTCTATGTTTAAGTTAATATGCTTTGTTTTGTTTAAATCTAACATCACAATATCAGTTTCTTTTCCTGATCTGACTAATCAAGTTTGAACAAACAAATCAAAAAGGTTAACCACATGAACACTAAAACTAAACTAAGAGACAACATCCTTCCAAAACTAAGTCAGTATACACAAATGTAACAAGTCTAATGAAATTAGATCTTGGAAGGCTTAGAATAAAATGTATGCAACCCTTACGGGGGAGTCATATCAAAAATATCAATCATGGGGCAACTTAAAACTGAGTTCCGTAATTATGTATTTTGCCAACATCAAAATGGGGGAGTTTGTTGAAACACCTTTCCACAAGATTTTGATTTGACAAAATCATCCATGATTAAGAGGCAATTAAATTTAGATGCTTTGATTTAATTGTACTAATATGTTTGTTAAATCTTGAGTGCAAAAATATATAAAGTAAAGACAGGATAAAAGTAAGCACAAACGAAGCTGAGTAGAGAGGAACTCAGCATGAGAGAATAGAAGCCGAGTGGAGTTAAAATTCAGAAACAAAACGAAGCTGACTAAAACTGAAGACTTCTTCAGGAGCGGTTAAACAAAACGAAGCTGGCCTTGTAGGAACTCAGCATGAGCCGTGAAACATTCGAAAAGAACAAACGAAGTTGAGTAACAGTCAGGACAGCATGTATGTTCCGTTCACTAAAGGACAAAGGCTGCAAATCTTCTGCACCAATAATTGGAACCTCGAAGACACCTAAAAGACTAATTCCAAGAGTCATTGGACGTTGGATTATTAGTAAAAGACAACCGACACAAACAAACAAAAGAGACGCTAGAAGACAAACCTGATGCCTGCAGAAAACAGAGAAAGGGAATGGAGGTGCAGTCTGAAGCTTTCCAGAAATTGTTCCCCAAAAGAGCCTTTTTGGTGGCAACGGTCAAGACATTTCAAAACGATCAAATCCATAGGTTTTCGTCTATAAAAGGACAATCGAAGAACCAAAACAATTAGAGACAGCCGAAGCATCAAAAGAAAAATACAAGAGAGAAAGTTTCAAAAGCACTCAAATACAAAAAGGAATCTTACACCGACGTTTCTATTCTATGTGTTAAAGCTAGATTGAGTTGTAATCATCTAAAGTGTTCTTTAGTTCAAAAAGGAACAAGTATGTGATCAATAGGAATATTGAGAGTGTAAAGCTGAGTGCTTGGTTGTAAGCATTTCAGTAGTAGAGAAATCTAGGTGCTGGGTTGTAGCACTTAGTAGGAGTTGAGTAGACGAATAGAGGAAGGTACTCTTGCATATTCAACTACCTTGTAATTGGTTTCTGCTCTACCATTAAAGAGCTCAGTATTGGATTCAAAAAGCCCGGAGGACTCTGGGGACTGGACGTAGGCAGAGAGGCCGAACCAGGATAAGTGATACTGAGTAATCTCTAAACTCTCTCTTATAACTGCATTTGTTGTTTGCTTTATTTACTCAGCATATAAATTGTCTAAGCTGATCCTGAGTAAGTAAGTGGTGCTGAGTTAGAAGCTGACCTCCAAGAGTGTCAATTCCTAACTCTCAAGGAAACAACTTTGGTCAACATCTGACTAAAGCTGTCCTGTGATATATCTCACCAAGCTGACCAAAGGCTGAGTTAATAAACTCTCAAAATAACTTCTGTTCAGGTCAATTAAAACATGAAAAATTTATATTAGTTCCTAACCCCCCCTTGGAACTAATTACCAGGGACCAACACAAATACCATAGGAAAAATGGCCATGAAACAGACGCATGCTGGGAGTTAGCCAGAGAGATAGAAAGGTTTGTCGAGAGAGGAAAGTTGGACCAGTTCGTCCAAAATGATGGCAAGAAGGGAGATGGTGATAGATCCAGAGATGATCAGAAGAAGAAGGCAAAAGGGACCATCAATGTCATAGCAGGCGGGCCTGGATACCAACCTGTGTTGAAAAAGGCAAAAACCACTACTTTAGATAGGGCATCACTTAATCGCCCTTTTGCAGATGCCGGTCCGGAGATCTCTCCTCATGTGTGACCCATTAGGTTCTTATTGCTTCTAGCCGTATGCAACGTTATTAAATTAATTTTCAAAGAAATATATTTAATCTTTGCATAACGGAATGATGTACAGAGTATGTGATTAGCAAGTCCGTAATCATTCCCCCAGAGCTATAAGAAGACAGGTTGATTCTGTCATTAACCTTTCCGTATTAGTTACAGTATAATGCGATCCTTTATCAACTACATCCTTGAACTGAATCTTATGACTATGGGTGATGTCAAGTCACATATAGCGAGACGTTCGTTTTACTTGTACAGGCCGAGTCAACTCAAAAAGATAGGTTAAGTGAAATCTGTATTTCTTACTCTTAAGCTATCACCTTGCAAGGATTTAGAGTCGAGTCTTCCACAAGCGATCCATGGATGTATCTCCCATTTATCGGGAGTGATAAATGCTCAATCCAATATATAACGACTCCGCAATTACTTCCTGTGATACCCAACGTCTACTGTTCACACCCCAGAGTCATCTCTGTTAAGGATCGTGTTACACCAGAGTCAAAGCATCACATTCCGTAATCCATAATACCAATTAATATTCCTTTGAGTTTGAGGATTAGTTATACCTATTAATACCAATGAGATGAACAGGTGACAAGGATGAATCTACCCATCCTGTTATCTCAAATCGGATCCCCAATCCTAATGAACAATGTTTCATCGGATCTATGTAACTGTCCAGATATCTGTATATATGAAGCTTGTGAGATCAGCTTTCTGTCGGACAGAAGACATTGTTACATACAAGTCTCAACAGTGATATGTCAATCCCAAACATATCACTTGACTTGGGGTGGTTTTAAGTTTATCAGTTTACTATAAAGTTTTGTCTCACTTCATGCTTGTATGAACACTCTATAATCACTTTAAATAAACTTATGGATTTCCTTTTATTAGACTTTATTTAGTGCTTAAAAGGGATTGCCTTTATATAGTTATAAAACATATATCTCATTAAACAAATGATATAAAGAACAATTCATTTACATTAAGTTTGTATCCTAGAACAATTGTCTGTAGGACACTAAACCCCAACATACTCCCACTTGGACTAAAGCCAATTGTTTCTAAAACTTATCCCAGTAGAAGTTAAATGACGATCATGTATTCTCTAGGTTAAAGGCTTTGTCAACGGATCTGCAACGTTGTCCTCTGTAGGTACTCTTTTTATTCTCACATCTCCTCTAGCCACAATCTCGCTAATGATGTGGTATCGCTTAAGGTAATGCTTGGATGCATTATGAGACCGTGGTTCCTTTGCTTGCGCAATGGCTCCATTGTTATCACAGTACAGTGTAATGGGATTGACAATGTCAGGCACCACACCTAGTTCTGTAATGAACTTTCTAATCCAAACCGCTTCCTTTGCTGCTTCTGCAGCTGCGATATACTCTGACTCGGTCGTAGAGAAAGCTACGCTTCCCTGCTTAGAACTCTTCCAACTGACCGTGCCCCCATTCAAGATAAACAGGTATCCTGATTGGGATTTATAATCATTCTCATCTGTGAGATGACTTGCGTCTGAAAATCCTTCTATTTTCAGATCACCTTCTCCGTACACTAGGAACATATCTTTAGTTCTTCTCAAGTACTTAAGAATGTTCTTGACGACAATCCAATGCTCGTCTCCCGGATTCCCTTGGTAACGACTTGTTACAGATAACGCGAACGCTACGTCAGGTCTAGTGCATAGCATAGCATACATAATCGAACCGATTGCGCTGGCGTACGGGACTACAGCCATGCGTCGTTTATCATCATCGGTTTTAGGACATTGATGATTGTTTAACTTTACTCCATGTAACATGGGTAAGTTACCTCGTTTTGATTCAAACATGCTAAACCGATTTAGCACATTTTCAATGTATGTAGCCTGTGAAAGACCAAGCAGTCTTCTCGATCTATCTCTATAGATCTTTATACCAAGTATATAAGCTGCTTCACCAAGGTCTTTCATTGAGAAGTTACCAGATAACCATACTTTCACTGACTGTAAGAGAGCAACGTCATTTCCCATTAATAATATATCATCCACATATAGTATGAGAAATGCTATAGAGCTCCCACTTGCTTTCTTGTAAATGCAAGCTTCTTCGCAATTTTGTTCAAAACCAAATTGTTTTATGGTTTCGTCAAAACGCTTATTCCAGCTTCTAGATTCTTGCTTGAGTCCATAAATGGATCTCTGAAGTTTGCAAACTTTATTTTCATCCTTCGATATGAAACCTTCAGGCTGCATCATATATACATCCTCAAGCAGGTTTCCGTTTAGGAAAGCTGTTTTCACATCCATTTGCCAAATCTCATAATCATAGTGAGCGGCAATTGCAAGCATGATTCTGATTGATTTGGACATAGCCACAGGAGATAAAGTTTCGTCATAATCAATTCCTTGCTTCTGACGATATCCTTTCGTTACTAACCTAGCTTTGTAGGTGCTAACCTTTCCATCCATGTCTGTCTTCTTTTTGAAGATCCACCTGCACCCAATGGGTATTATCCCTTCGGGTGGATCAACCAAAGTCCACACTTGGTTAGTATACATGGAATCCATTTCAGAATCCATGGCCTCAAGCCATGCTTTAGAATCTGGACTAGTAAGAGCCTCTTCGTAGTTTTCGGGTTCGTCGTCTAACACGAGAACCTCATTATCATCTCCCACTAGAAAACCATATCTAACTGGGAGTTCACGAACTCTTTGTGATCTACGAATAGGTGGCACTGGAGTCTCATCTAATAGGACTCCTTCGGGTACCTCAACCGCCTCTGTTGTTTCAGTCGGTGTTTCTTCTTCTTGAACTTCGTCAAGTTCAATCATGCTTCCCTTTTGTGTTTCTTCGAGAAACTCTTTCTCTAAGAAGGTTGCGTGCTTGGATACGATTACTTTCTGATCATCTGGATGATAGAAGTAATATCCCATAGTTTCCTTAGGGTATCCAATGAAGAAATATTTATCAGATTTCAAATCTAGTTTGTCGGACGCAATGCGTTTGACAAAGGCTGAACAACCCCATACTCTTATAAATGAAAACACGGGTTTCCTACCAACGAACAATTCATATGGTGTGGAACTAGCGGATTTAGTTGGTACTCGATTTAGGGTGAAGAGGGCAGTTTCTAAGGCATAGCCCCAGAACGTCTTTAGAAGTAAGGCCATGCTCATCATGGATCGTACCATATCTAATAGGGTACGGTTTCTCCTCTCGGACACACCATTGTGTTGTGGTGTATGTTGAAACACCTTTCCACATAATTTTGATTTGACAAAATTGTTTAAGTATAATTAAAATACATATTCTAAACACACTAAGTTTAAATGTTTTGATTTATTTCTACTAATGTGTTTGTTCAATGTTGAGTTAAAATGTTATAAGACATAAGAATCAAAAGGCCCAGGCCCAATATGGAATCCAAGGCCCATGTCAAACAACTCAGTACACTCGGCCCGCGTATGTCAAGACGTTGCCGTTTTGAATGAAATCGCAACTCAGCAAACGGAAGGATCTAGAAGACCTTCGGGAACAACTTCAAGATGAAGCTGCTGAGTAGTCTCGACAAAGCGTACAAAACAGCATCTGGCAAAGGAAAACTTCCAGACAAAGTGTTTCCTCTTTTGGCAAAGTTCAGACGACACAGTATGCTATCCAGTTGACCTTACCATAAAAGGAGAGACCATCTGCTGAGCTGACCAAGGACAGAAGATACATGATTGTGATTGGCCGAGAGCTCTGTGCAAGTCAGGATGACAACGACACATAGCCGTTTCCCTCCAACGGTTATTTCGAAATTCGAAATGACCGACGACCCAGACATCTCTATAAATAGTGCCATCACAAACTTCACAACATACAGAACTTGATCAAGCCATTACGCTGACCAAATCTCTACAAGTTCTGCAAGCAAGAAGCAAAGCAAAATTCGTACACTACATTTCTCATATCTGTGTAAAAGTCTAGAGTGATTGTAAATCATCTAAAGTGTCTTAGCACATCTTTGTATTATGACAAAACACTTATCATTTCTAGAGATAGAAAGGAGAGGCTGAGTACTCGGTTTTAAGTACTCAGCGAGAGATTAGGATTGAGTAGAAGTATAGAGGAAGGTACTCTTGTCATACTCAATTGCTGATACTGTAAAAGGTTTGAGGCTCTACCTTTAAAGAGCTCAGTAGAGGATTTGAAATCTCGAAACGTGTTCCGGGGATAGGACGTAGGCTTAGAAGAAGCCGACCCTGGATAAATCTGCTGAGTGAAGTATTTCTAAACCTTTAACTCCTTATTTATATTGCTTGCTTAAATAATCAAAAACTGACCAAGTAAAGAGGTCAAGTTGAGTTGTGCGCATTAAACGTAAGAGCTCAGGAATAGACTCTAAGTGCTATTTCCTTACTCAAGCTGAGAAACTGACCTAGTCACCAGTTGACTAAGCCAGTATCTTACTGTTTACTCAGCGCTGCTGTTCAAACCTTTTTCCTTAGAAAAAGAAGTCTGCCCTAATTGCCAAAAAAGTTTAAATAGTTCCTAACCCCCCCCCCTTGGAACTATACTTGCAACTAAACAAGGGACCAATAAGTGGTCTCAGAGCTTAAAAGCTCACTCTAAAAGGTCTAACAACCTTGAGCTGATCCCTACTATGGGCGAAAACAGCACTCGGTTTCTCCCTGGAAACCAAACAACTCAAATACTACCTGAGGGGCTGTCCATTACTAGGCCTCCCCTATTCTTCGGGTCAAATTATACCTTCTGGAAGAATAGGATGAAGAACTTCATTCAGGCTACAAACATGAGTGCCTGGCTATCTATAGTCCAAGGCCAATTTGTACCTGTCGAGGTTGTGGCTGGCCAAACAGTTGTAAAAGCTGAGGCCAAATGGACAGAGGATGATCTTAAGAAGCTCCAAAACCATGCTTCAGCTATCAATATGCTTCACTGTGCACTCGATGCTGCAGAATATAATAAAATCTCAAGTTGTGAGTCGGCACAAGAGATCTGGAGAAAGCTGGAAGTCACCTACGAGGGAACAAATAAAGTAAAAGAATCCAAGGTGAATCAGCAGATGAGACTGTACGAGCTGTTCGAGATGAACAATGATGAGGGCATTTCAAACATGAATGCAAGGTTTACCAACATCATTAATGAGCTCAAGAGACTTGGGAAAATCTTCACTGAGGAAGAACAAGTCAAAAAGATTCTCAGGAGTCTTCCTAAAGACTGGCAAGCAAAGAAGACAGCAGTTAAGGAAGCTCAGGATTTAACCACCTACAAATATGATGAACTCATCGGTTCATTGCTGACCCATGAGATATCCATGAAAAACTTTGAGGTGAAGGAAAAATCTGAAGACAAGAAGCAGAAGTCACTTGTCATGAAAGCTGACTCCACTGACGGGAGTTCAACGGATGATGAGGAGATGGCTATGTTCACAAGGAAGATGAAAAGGCTATTCAAGAAGAGTGACAAATACTCTAAAAAGCCTTATAGAAAGTTTGATAAGTATAAGGCTGACTCAAGTGACAGCAAATACAGAAAGGACAGCTCAAAGCCCATTACATGCTTTGAGTGCCATCAAACTGGCCATATTAAGTCAAACTGCCCCACGCTGAGGAAAGACAAGAAAAGTGGGAAGAAAGCAATGGTGGCTACTTAGAGCGACATCGATGAGTCTTCATCCACAAAAACTGAGGCCACCGAGTCAGTGAAGATATGCTTCATGGCTGACGAACTTGCTGAGCCATGCGTCTCTGAGCATGCTGACCCATCTATCGCATCAGATGATGAGGAACAATCAAATGAGGTAATTTCTCTTCCCCAGCTCAGAAATGATATGGTCAATGCCCTGAGTGATCTCTATACACTTGTCAAGAAGTGTAATAAGAAAATTAGAGCACTCAGCAGGCGCTGTGATGAAGTGGAAGAGGTCAAACTGAGTGACCTCAGATACCTTCTTTAGGACAATTCGACTCTGCATGATAACATGAAGATCATGCATGAGTATGTCTCTGAAGTCCAGACAGTTTCAAAGAAACTGAGGAAGGATGTCACAACCATCCAGAACCAACTAAAGGTTCCAAATAAAAATAACATTCCTCTGAGAACTCAGTACCAAGGTACTCGGCAGAGATGGAATCCCCAGCGAAAAGTCCAGTGTGACTTTTGTGGGAAGTTAGGACACACCACTAAGGTGTGCTGGCACGCTCAGCACTGGGGTGCTGACAAGTCAGTAAAAAATCCTAAACAGAAGGTCAGTTGTGACTTCTGTGGAAAGAATGGCCATAATGTCCATGTATGCCGCCATAAAATAAAATATGATGCTATACCTGTTGCACCTAACAAGTCAGGACCCAAAAAGAATTGGGTACCTAAAAGTAACTAGTTACAATGCAGGTAAGCCTGAGATGTGCCGAGAAGTCAAAGATGTGGTATATTGACAGCGCATGCTCAAGGCATATGACGGGTGATGAAACTCAGTTCATCACGTTTGAGCGTAAACGAGGAGGGAGCGTAAGTTTTGGAGACAACAAGAAGGGTAAGATAGTAGGGTCAGGAACCATCGGAGGTAATCCTACTATTGAATCTGTCTCCCTAGTCAGCGGACTCAAATATAACTTACTTAGCGTAGCTCAGCTATGTGACAATGGGAGAAAAGTTATATTTGATGCTACTGGATGTAAAATATACGAGGGTAAAACAAATGAGTTAATTTTAACTGCCCCTCAGATAGATAATGTCTTTATGCTAGACTTGGAGAAAAAGTTTTTAAAAACTGTGTGCTTAGTAACAAAGGAAGAAAATTCCTGGCTATGGCACAGGAGACTTGGTCATGTAAGCATGGACCTCCTAGCCAAACTAGCAAGAAAGCAATTGGTTGAGGGACTGCCCGAACTTAAATTTCAAAAAGATCAATTATGCCACGCTTGCCAAGCTGGAAAACAAACCAAGCAATCTTTTCATAGCAAAAATATTGTCTCAACTAAACGTCCGTTAGAGTTGCTACACTTGGATCTCTTTGGTCCAGTCCAGCCGCTGAGTCTAGGTGGAAGAAGATTTTCCTTGGTCATTGTAGATGACTTCTCTCGGTATACGTGGGTTATCTTGCTGACCAGCAAGGATGAGACCTTTGAGACATTTTCAAATTTAGTTAGAAAAATTGAAAATGAAAAAGACCTAAAATTAGCTCATATCCGTAGTGATAATGGTGGAGAATTCAAAAACCAAAAGTTTGTTGAATTCTGTGAAGCCAGCGGCATTGACCACAATTTTTCTGCTCCTAGAACACCTCAGCAAAATGGGGTTGTGGAAAGGAAGAACAGAACTCTGGTTGAAATAGCCAGGACAATGCTGGATGAGCATATGCTTCCAAAGTATTTTTGGGGAGAGGCTGTTAATACAGCATGCTATATTCTTAATAGGGCTCTAGTTAGACCTATATTAAAGAAAACCCCTTATGAACTTTGGAAAGGACGAAAGCCCAATATTGGATACTTTCGTGCCTTTGGCTGTAGATGTTTTATTTTAAATACCAAAGATAGCTTAGCAAAGTTTGATTCAAAAGCTGACGAGGCTATCTTTTTGGGCTACTCAACAAACAGCAAAGCATACAGAGTTTTTAATAAGCGAACTCAAGTTTTAGAAGAGTCAATACATGTAGAGTTCGATGAAACTGACCCTGCAGGTAGATACCAGCCGCTGACCGAAGATGATCCAAACTCAGTAACCATCGCTGACCCAGAACCTGCTACTGAGTCATTCACGAAAAGGCTGACCAAGAGTAAGAGTGAACCTAAGATTACTTTTACTGACCCATGTACTTCTGCAGAGATTGTTGAAACAAGAACAGCACAAGAGGGCACTCCGAAAGTGCAATCCTTGATTCTGCTGGGAATACCCTGATGACGAGGAATCAACTCAAGAAGTACCTCAGCAATGTTGCTTTCGTCTCAGTACAAGAACCGAAGAATTTCGCTGAAGCTGAGTACGATGAATTCTGGATGAACGCAATGCAAGAGGAGCTCTATCAATTTCGAAGAAATGATGTATGGGAGTTAGTGCCTCATCCAAAGAGTCAAAAGACCATCGGAACAAGATGGGTCTTCAGGAACAAGATGGACGAACAAGGAAACGTAGTCAGGAACAAAGCAAGGCTTGTAGCTCAGGGCTATAGTCAGCAAGAAGGTATTGACTACGGTGAGACCTTTGCCCCTGTGGCAAGGCTAGAGGCAATTAGAATACTATGTGCATATGCATCTTACATGAATTTTAAATTATTCCAAATGGATGTCAAAAGTGCATTTCTTAATGGAGTTATAAACGAGGAGGTTTATGTAAATCAACCTCCAGGTTTTGAGGACCCTAAGTTCCCAAACCATGTTTACAAACTCAAAAAGGCTCTGTACGGTCTCAAGCAAGCACCACGTGCTTGGTATGAGAGGCTGACCAGTTTCCTGCTGACTAGAAATTACGTCAGGGGCAAAGCTGATACAACCTTATTCATTAAGAAAAAGGGTAAAGATACCCTGCTGGCCCAAATTTATGTTGATGATATAATATTAGGTGCAACTAACGAATCAATGTGCAAGGAGTTTAGCAAACAAATGCAGACTGAGTTTGAAATGTCCATGATGGGAGAACTCAACTTCTTCCTCGGTCTTAAAATTAAACAAGGAAAGAATGGCATCTTCATCAGTCAAGCCAAATATGCCAAGGAGATCTTAAAGAAATATGACTTGGAAAATTGCAAGCCAATATCCACTCCTATGGGCACTGACACTGTCCTCTGCGCTGATGAGAATGGTAAGTCAGTAGACAGCAAGTTATATCGAGGTATGATAGGCTCTCTACTTTACTTAACAGCCAGTAGGCCGGGCATTCAGTTTTCAGTATGCTACTGTGCTAGATATCAATCTAACCCTAAGGAATCTCATTACATTGCTGTAAAAAGAATCCTTAGATATTTGCAAAGCTCAGTGAACGCAGGTTTGTGGTATCCAAATACTCATGATTTTACACTCATCGGATACACTGACGCTGACTATGGACGAGATAAGCTGGAACGAAAAAGCACCTCTGGAGGATGCCACTTCTTAGGAAGCTGTCTTGTATCCTGGTTCAGCAAAAAGCAGGCATCAGTAGCCTTGTCCACCACTGAAGCTGAGTACATTGCTGCTGGTCATTGTGTTGCTCAAGTCCTATGGATCAAGCAACAACTTGAAGATTATGGTGTTCAAACGAAGACAATTGAAGTCAAATGTGACAACAAAAGTGCAATTGATCTTTCCAAGAACCCAATTCAACACAGCAGAATGAAGCATGTCAACATCAGACATCACTTCATTAGAGACCATGTACTCAAGGGTGAGATCAAACTGACTTTTGTCCCAATGGATGAACAGCTTGCGGATATCTTCACGAAGCCACTGGCCCGTGAGCAGTTCAGCATACTGAGAGAAGCAATTGGTATGTTTAATCCTCTTCAGTAAACTCCTGTGCTAAATGAATATGAATGCTGAGTGAATTACATGCTGAATGATTTATTGTTTACTGAGTAACTCATCGAAACTGACTGAATATACAATACTGAGTAAACTTGCACACTGAGTAAATTAGTTTAGAACTTGAACTTAAAATCATCCTTAAATACTACACTGACCACTCAGAATATCAAACGCTTGATATTCTAAATACTGAGTGATTAATCCGTTAGCATAAATGCAAAGCACGCGTATAGCCTAGAATGACGCATTCGTCGTAATGTGTCATAAATGCCAGGATCGTTGTCGGTACATGATCCCAAGGCAAAACTGACACATGGATTCGATTAAGATCCACACCGTTCATTTCGTCTATAAATTATGGGTATTTCCCCATCTTTTATTCTTTACGCTTAATCAATTCTAGAGGCAAAGAAATCACTTAGAACTTCTCCTCTCTCAAATTTCTCTAAGTTTCCCAACTTCTAAAAATGACTAAATTATCTTTCAACGTCTCCGGTGCCGGCCACCAAAAGTCCAGCTCCGATGAACCTTCACAAAACCCTTCTACACCGAGCAAGGGAATAACTGGCCAAACTTCTGGCAAAGGGAAAGCTGTTAAGATCAGGACCTACTCCAAGGTCTTCAAAAATGTCCGCGAATGGAAGGTTGAGCCCTCCAGATGGTTCTCTGAGCATTTCGTGCAATATGAATAGCCATTTGCCGAATGGATTTCTAAGAACGAATGGACTGGGCTGTTCTCGGTCAGAGATGAGACATATCCTGACCTGGTAAGGGAGTTTTACCACAACCTCAAGGTTGCCAGTGACTCCGTCGACTACCTAAGCACTGAAGTAAGAGGGAAAACCATCTTCATCAACCCTCTGTACATAGGAAATCTCCTCCAGCTCAAAACTGAGGGAGTAAGGCTGAGGAAGTCTGGCGATCAGGACAAAACCGACTACGTCCATACCTTCTGCAAACCTGAGGGTCACTCAGGAGAGATCTCAGCATCTTCAATGGGACAGCACCAGAAGATGGCCCACTACCTACTGAGCTATTTCATTTACCCCAAGATAAACTGCACTACATCAGCAACCAACTTTGAATAGTGCTTCATCTGGCACATGCTGACGTACACCCCCATCAACCTACCAGTTTTTCTCGTTGCTGGGTTTCTACGCAGCACTGGTACACTGAGGTTAGGGTCAATCATCACTAGGATCCTCATCGACCACAAAATTAACCTCGAAGGTGAGGAATCTTTCAAAGGAACCGAGATCACAGCTGCCTCGCTGAGGGCACTGAAATTTGGGCAGCCCTTGAAGAAAGGAAAAGCTGCTGCTGCTGGCCAAGCTGGCCAAACTGAGGAAACTGTTACTGAGCCTAAGAAAGGGCGAAGAACTAAGGCCCCAGCTTCTCGCAAGAGAAAATCTACTGAGTCACCGAATGTTGAGTCTCCTGCAAAGAGGCAGAGGTCAGCTGGAAAGTCAGCTGAGAAGAGAAGCAGGCAAGATGAGCCTGGCACTGAGGAAGCTGTTGAGCTACCTCAGAAGAAGCCAAAGACTTCAACACTGGCACCTCTGGACGTCATGCCGACCGACTTTATTGTACCAAGTGATTCTCATTTCACTCAATGCCAAGGTACTGATGCTGAGGAAACTGAGGTCCAGTTAGATGACCACTTCATCTCCCAAGTTGAGGAAGAACTTGACGGAGATAGTACTGAGGAGGAAGAGGAAGAAGAAGAAACCAGCGGTCAGGATGACGCTGAGGATTCAGAAGAAACTGCCAGCGAAATTGAAGCTGAGGATGCTAACACTTGGTTAGCTGGTGGAAATGTGCAAACTGACACTGAGTTAGCTGTTGGAGTTGAGCAAGTTGAGCAAGTTGATCAAGCTGACCAGACCCATACTGAGGAAAAGGAACCTACTCCTACTCACTCAAAAGAAGCTGCTCCTACTTTCACTCCACCACGAAGAAGGCGAAAGTTGGTTAAGGCCAGTGAGAAGATGGTCAGTGAACCTCCTGTGCAATCACCATCTATTCCTGAACTTGTCCTCTCCAAGACAACAAAGGACCCTTCTACTGTCAAACTGACATTCTTCAAGCGGCAATCCACTTCAACTTCCTCCACGCTGTTAGAAAAACAAGCCTCTGTTTCTTCTCAATAGGAACATGTCGATCATCATACTTCAACCACTTCAACTAGTCAGGTTGAACCGACCACTGCTCATGCTGTCTCCTCAAGCATGGTGCTGACTCCCCATCCTCCCGCCGTCAGCACAGATAGTGTTCGGGTTATTACTTCCACAACAAGCCTCTCTGCTGATCAATCAACCTTACCTCTAACTCAAGTGCAGATTGAGCCAAGTCATCCAGTCACTGACCAGGGCACTCCCTTCACTCCACCTTCTTCTGGTCATACTAATGTACATCGGGATGCCACTGAGTCCGGCAAAAAGCTCATTGACTCAGTGCAAGCACTTATCCACGATCTTCAACATTCCGCTTCGCCTGCTGCTGGATCTTCAATTCCTGAGACAACTCAGCTCTCCCAGGTCACTCAGCTTCTCAACGAAGTTAAGGGACTCAAGGATCTGCTGAATGTAGTCTTGTCCTTCCAAGCTCAGCAAGCTAAGCAGGATTCACTTGCCAAGTTAGCAGAGATACAGCTGTCAACAATTCAACATCTGAACTCTCTCCATCAGCAAGTTCAGAAGTTGTCTGCTGTGAACACTGACTACGCCACTTCCTCAGAACTCAAAATGCTTTTTGCTCAGCTTCATACTGAGCAACTTAAGACAAATGAGCAAATGGTGTCCTATAGTCAGTGCTCAGTCGAGCAAATCGGTGAGGCCATCAGGCTACTTAACCTCAACAAGCAAGAGATGGATACTGACGCGTTGAAGCAGAATGAGTTGCTATCTCTCGCACATCAATCTTTCAACCACATCCGTCATAATAATATCCAGCGTCATCATTATGACTCAGCTCTCTTGAAGACTTTCCACCAAGTCTTTGCTGGCCTCTCTGAAGCTCTCATCTGGCAAGCCAAAGCTCAAGCGTTCAGCATCAATATGCTCAGTGCTGCTGATCTTCGAGTACCAGTCGAAGTATCAGCTGATGTAGTTGCCATTTTTGATGGCGTCAACGATAGTGCTGACAAGCTAAAAGAGCTTTCACAAGAACTGACTCGCGCTGTCTTAACCGATGCGTTCAAGCTCCCTGAAGTTGACAAAACGGGGGAGAAAGCGCAAACTGCTAGGGCTCAGCATGAGCGACGTTAGTACGAGCGAAGTCAGTCACAGGGCAAGAAAAAGAAATAGATAGGCTAGCATAACTTAGGCCATACCAGTGTAATCTATTTGTCTAGTTTATTTCTTTTACTATGTACTTGCTGACTTCTTTCAATATATATCATACTTACTTTTCTTATTCAAATACCGAGTTATGATATATGCTATTAAGTACTGAGTTGTTATGTATCTTCATCTATATCAGCTATGTTTAATATGTATAATATTTATTGACTAAATGATATGCTGATAACATGTTTGACATTAACCTATGTACTTATGAAACATTCTGATAAGAACTCATTGAACAACAAATTACTCAGCGCGCTCTATATGTCTAAAACTTCCGCTTAACATTGAGTAAATAGAATATGTGATATAGCTGACCTATATCTGAAAACTGACCTTAGACTTACTCATTTAAACCCTTAAATGTTTTAAGTAAAACTAAGTCAGTAGCTCAACCCTTACGGGGGAGTCTGCTAAATTATACTAGGTCAACTATCATGGGGGAGCTCATACTGAGTTCCTTGCTGAATAGTTTTGCCAACATCAAAATGGGGGAGTTTGTTGAAACACCTTTCCACATAATTTTGATTTGACAAAATTGTTTAAGTATAATTAAAATACATATTCTAAACACACTAAGTTTAAATGCTTTGATTTATTTCTACTAATGTGTTTGTTCAATGTTGAGTTAAAATGTTATAAGGCATAAGAATCAAAAGGCCTAGGCCCAATACGGAATCCAAGGCCCATGTCAAACAACTCAGTACACTCGGCCCGCGTATGTCAAGACGTTGCCGTTTTGAATGAAATCGCAACTCAGCAAACGGAAGGATCTAGAAGACCTTCGGGAACAACTTCAAGATGAAGCTGCTGAGTAGTCTCGACAAAGCGTACAAAACAGCAGCTGGCAAAGGAAAACTTCCGGACAAAGTGTTTCCTCTTTTGGAGAGACCATCTGCTGAGCTGACCAAGGACAGAAGATAAATGATTGTGATTGGCCGAGAGCTCTGTGCAGTCAGGATGACAATGACACATAGCCGTTTCCCTCCAACGGTTATTTCGAAATTCGAAATGACCGACGACCCAAACATCTCTATAAATAGTGCCATCACAAGCTTCACAACATACAGAACTTGATCAAGCCATTACGCTGACCAAATCTCTACAAGTTCTGCAAGCAAGAAGCAAAGCAAAATTCTTACACTACATTTCTCATATCTGTGTAAAAGTCTAGAGTGATTGTAAATCATCTAAAGTGTCTTAGCACATCTTTGTATTAGGACAAAACACTTATTGTCACACCCGACCCTAAATGACCTCAATCGGCATCGGGCGTGAATAGAAAGATCATAATCAATACTTAGGAGTCTCCAATTTATCCAAATATCATTATATTACAATTGCAATACCAAAGTTCTAACCATAATTCTAACAATAAGCAGCCAACTTCCAAACCTCATCTAATCGGTCGGTAACCTTCTCTATATCCTGTACTTTATCACCTAAAAACATTAAAACATTTAAAAACGTGAGACAAAAATCTCAGTAAGAAGCTATTAGCTATAAAAACCAAGTTTACTTAACATAGCTACATATATACATTTAGAAAGTGATTTAAACAAAACCTTATCAAACATACTCAAAACCAAAGTTCATATAATTTTATTAAACCAATTCATAATCAAATAAATGTTTTATCAAACCAACTTGTAATCAAATAAGTGTTTTATCAAACCAAATCGTATTCAAGCAAACGTAAAACCTTATATCAAAATCAATCATAACCGAAAACATAATCAAAATGAACTTAAAACATTGTATCCATCCTCGAGTTTCTCCCCTTAAGTATCAATTCATAACCACATATATAGTCGAGACGTCTCTTAACATTGCCTATCCCATATGGTCTTACCCAACACTTCGCTGCCATACCCAATAGGTCTTCAGACTGTGTACACAGGCCATGTCCCTCACTGAACATGGTCTTCAAATATAAAACCACCGATCCGGATAACTCTCGATGGATATAAAATCATAAAATCATAACGTGCTCAAATATCATTTCACAATCAAAGTCCAAACTATTTCATAATCATAAATCATTTGGCTTCAATTAGCCCTTTTGTATCATAAAAATCATATTTGGACTTCAATCCAAAATAATAACAATAATAACCGCAACCGATTTCTCAATCCAAAAACAATTCGTAGTAAATCATCAAATTCATTTTGTTCAATATAGATATATATTGAAACCAAAAACATATATGTATATATGTAAATCAACCAAATTAAGCCTTAAATCAACATAATCAAGTAAAGTCTGAAATTCACATAGAAGCATAATCAATAGCTTCATTTGAACCATAATTTCACAATAAAAAGCAAAATCGTGAAAAATCCCAATTTTATAAAATTCCTGCATAACCTTAAAATATCAATTTCTGGAAATTCTTTGATTATATATATATCTATATACATAAAACTCAAAATATAGTTGATAGTTACTTACCTTGGCTACTAATTAAAGACCACAAACCCGTTCAATTCGCCTCTAAACTCTGTCTAAGACATTTCCCTCCAAACATTGCCGAAACTCAAAAACTCTTTGGTTAGGACTTAGATCTATACATAAGGATGCTATAATTCCAATTTCGAGTGATTCGGACGGTCGAATCTCCGTAAATCAAAGAAACGGTGGAGAAACGGTTCAGAGAAAATTGACGAATTTAAAAAGAAATAGAAAAGAAAAAGGAAAGAAAAAGGGAGATGGCGATGACGATTCGTCTAGAACAATTTGGAATATATATCCAAATTTGGTGAATATCACGTTTGATCCTCCATCTTTTTATAATCTTTTAAAAATTATCCTGAACTTTGAATTTACACCTAAAACCATCGAATTAGCTCCAAACTTTTCCCATAGCTCCAAATTCACTTCACACACCCAATAATTATAATATATATTAATATCAAAATATAAATTTTAGAAATTTAGACACGGACGTGACACTTATCATTTCTAGAGATAGAAAGGAGAGGCTGAGTACTCGGTTTTAAGTACTCAGCGAGAGATTAGGATTGAGTAGAAGTATAGAGGAAGGTACTCTTGTCATACTCAATTGCTGATACTGTAAAAGGTTTGAGGCTCTACCTTTAAAGAGCTCAGTAGAGGATTTGAAATCTCGGAACGTGTTCCGGGGACAAGACGTAGGCTTAGAAGAAGCCGAACCTGGATAAATCTGCTGAGTGAAGTATTTCTAAACCTTTAACTCCTTATTTATATTGCTTGCTTAAATAATCAAAAACTGACCAAGTAAAGAGGTCAAGTTGAGTTGTGCGCATTAAACGTAAGAGCTCAGGAATAGACTCTAAGTGCTATTTCCTGACTCAAGCTGAGAAACTAACCTAGTCACCAGTTGACTAAGCCAGTATCTTGCTGTTTACTCAGCGCTGCTGTTCAAACCTTTTTCCTTAGAAAAAGAAGTCCGCCCTAATTGCCAAAAAAGTTTAAATAGTTCCTAACCCCCCCCCCTTGGAACTATACTTGCAACTAAACAAGGGACCAACAGTGTATAGGGAGGTGTCCATTGTGAGCATATCCCACATTCAGTTAGATAATTCAGAAAATCATCTGAAAGATATTCGCCACCTCGATCAGATCGAAGCGTCTTTATTTTCTTTCCTAATTGATTTTCTACTTCATTCTTGAAGCATTTGAATTTCTCAAAAGCTTCTGACTTGTGCTTCATCAAGTAGATGTTACCATATCGGGTATGGTCATCTATGAAGCTTATGAAGAATCTGAATCCTCCTCTTGCTTGGACTGACATAGGACCGCATACATCTGAATGAATGAGTCCTAGAGTGTCTGATACACGCTCACCTTTATTGCTAAAGGGTGTCTTTGTCATTTTACCTTTTAAACATGATTCGCATGTTTCCAATGATTCGGGATCGATTGGATCTATAAGCCCATCTGAATGTAGCTTTAGCATGCGTCTCTTGTTTATATGGCCTAAACGACAATGCCACAAGTAAGTTGAATTATCTAGCTTATATCTTTTGGTATCAATTGCGAAAACAGAAATTTTGTCACATAAATCCCATTTTGTGATATTCCTGTAAAATAGAAGATCGAATCTCTATAAAAATCGCAACGTTTGTCTTTTATTGAAATATGAAAAGCCATTGTCAACAAGGCGGCTAATAGAAATAATATTTCTAGATATTCCTGGAATATCCTCAGGCTGCATCCGGTATCAAGTACCAAAAGATTCAGACTGTGAAATTTCAATATAAAACATACCAGATGTTGAAGTCCCAGCTTCTTCCCCTTTTGAGGAAGGCTAGGTACACCAACAGTTTCTTTTCCAATGCCAGTCTTTACCACAGAAGTGGCACTCTCCTTTGGGATTCTTCACTTCCTTTCCCTTAGTTTTGTTGGGCACGGATTTCTTACCTTTCTTGGGATATTTAGGATTGGGAGAATTCCCTTTCCTCTTCTTTGATCCCTCTATGACAAGAGCCGGTATGGCTTTGTCTTTCTTCATATTGGGCTCAACTGACTTGAGCATATTTGCAAGCTCTTCAAAAGAGGTTTGCAAGTCATTCATCTGATAGTTCATGATGAACTGTGAATAACTCTCTGGGAGGGATTGAAGAATTAAGTCTACGCTTAATTCGTTATCCATCACAAATCCAATACTAGAAAGTTTGGTAATGTAGCCAATCATCTTGACACAATGTGTCATGACAGATGTGCCCTCTTGCATCCTGCAACGATATAGCAACTTGGATATCTCGTAGCGTTCGCACCTGGTCTGTTTCCCAAACAATTCCTTTAGGTGCATGATGATGGAATAGACATCCATTTCCTCATGTTGCCTTTGTAATTCCGGTGTCATCGATGCAAGTATGATGCATTCGGCATGATCATCATCAGCCTTGTGCTTCTGGTAAGCATCAATTTCCTCAATGGGAGCATCATCAGCAGGGATAAGGGGTATCGATGTATCAAGTACATACCCTATTTTATCGAACTTCAAAACGATTTTGAGGTTACGAAACCAGTCGGTGAAGTTTGAACCATTCAATTTGTTATCGGTAAGAATGTTTTGCAGATTGGTGTTAGTCATGATTTTAAGAGTGTTTTACTTTAAAACTTGAGATGTGAGAAAGAGTAAACGTATGTTATTCATTTGCTTAAAGTATATCAATCTAAAATTATAGGCCTTTTAGTTTATTTTAGATTGCTCCCACTATTTTGCCAAATTAATAGCCCTCCATATTAATTCGAAGAATTTCACAAATCCTTTAGTGAGCTAGGATCCTAACTCCTGAGATTTCGCCTTGAGTTTACTCAACAAGCTAGTCTCATTCATTAGGTAGATTCATGTAATCAATCACATCTTTAATGTGATTCCTAGGTTATTGGGTTACTAACCACATTAGTAACTAATATGCTATTCATATTAATCCCAACCGTCTTGCCCATTAGTTTATGACAACATGAGTTTACTCATCCAATTATCATAATCTAATTAAAGTATTACCCCATATTCATGAAAAATGATTTTCAATAATTCAGGTGTTACCGAAAGGACCCCGAGCTTGAGTTTACTCAACAACCCAAAAGCCCTCAGCACTGCCGGCTGAATTATAATATTAGGGAGGGGCAACCGATTTTAATAACTTGTTTATTTACTTAACCTTTTAACGAGGGATTTTATTTTAGGTCTCATAATCTAACTTAGTCTTGATTTGCTTTAGCATACATCAGACACATACATTCACATACATTGGCGTTATGGACATATCATCTAAATTATTCCGTCGAGCCAGAGATGGAATAAAAGGGCAAAACCTAAGGAAATACTAACTATTACATATTTCTCTTTAGGTCCTCCGTCTTCTCCATGGCGCCTTGAAATTACATATTAATTTCTATACTATTAAAGAAAACTTCAATTGAATTGAAGAGAATTAGATGAGAGGAGAAATTACAATAGATAGTAGAAAGGCAGGACTCGCAGACCCTATTTCAAAAATACCAAAAGACTAAAAGAGGGTCCAAATATGTCCATAACTCCAAACATACATAGACTCAATTAAATAAATTTAATTGGTTGATTACATAACTATCTTATGTAATATTTATGTTAATCACATTAACTTATCAATTAACTTTCATCCAATTTTACTTCTAATAGTTTTCGTATCTTTTATATTAATTTTTAGATTAATATAACTATACAAAACTTTAATTATGCACGTCCCAATTATTTTGATTTTAATTCATTTAACATTTTGATTTACAAATTGGTAAAACAAACTTTTAAACAAATTTTTCATTCGATAATCAAAACAGAAAACTATCAATTTCTGAAACATATATATTTAAATATAAAAACGATTATATATATATATATATATATATATATATATATATATATATATATATATATATATATATCAGTTCTAAAACGGTTTTAAAACGATTTTCAGAAAATAGGAAAAACTACTATAGATTTCCGTTTTATCTTTAGAATTAATAAAACTGATTTTATCAATCTAACTATAAAACTAATAGATTTCATTATAATGATTATCAACCAAAATAATTAGGAATATACGCATAATCTATTTTAATTAACAATTAATTAAAACTTATTTGTCTTTAGAATTAATTAATCAAAACAATTTGTTAATTAATCCTAACTATAAATATTTATTCAATCCTATTGAAAACTTCTAATTTTCATATATGAAATAACGGATTTAACGATGGCTCTGATACCAATGTTGGAAATTAGGCTAAGGTATAGCAGCGGAAATATAATTTTTTTAACCTATTTCCATTTAACCACAAGATCCGTTAACCGTTATTTCATATAAAGAAGGATAAGAAGAAATACCTTTTAGAAGTTCCATCTACCGTTGCAAACGAAGTGCTCACAACTTCAAAAGAGATAGAAACTGTCTACCAATCTGCCCCTATCCGAAACAGAACTTCTAGACCTCCGAACGATAATCCATTCGGTGGAAACGTGGAAGAATATGTCTAGAAGCTCCTGTCCAAAAATCGCGACGATCCGACGGTTCAATCTCCGGGAATCTGCGAAATCGTGAACTGACCTGATGTAGGAGTAGTAAAACGAATTTCTCCCTTTTGTTTGTTTTTCTTCTTCGAGTTCCCAAACACGAAATAAAACACGGGAAGATTAATTTAGAATCAACCGTTGAATAGAAACCAAAGTAGATTGCCTCTAATTAATCAACACAAGATCAAGGATAAAAGAAATAGATGAAATCAATTGATCAAAGGAAGCCGTAGAGAAATCTCGTCCTTGAACTAGGGGTGTCGAATTTTCTCTCTCTTACACTAGGTGGGATTTCGAAAATCTTAGTAGGGAATGGCTTGTGTAGATTTCGAAAATCTCATAGGGTGGGGTATTTATAATCTCTTGTATCTAATCCCTAGTTAGATAGAATTAGGTTACTGAATAGGAATTCAATTCGGAATAGAATTCCTAATTATTATCTCACTATATATCTAATATATTAAGGATAATAATAATAACCTTATTGGATAATAATAGGAGTATAATAATCTAATTAAAACTCCTAACTTATTTATCTCTTAATTAATTTAATTCATAATCCTAATCTAATTAGGATTAACAAAATCAAATTAATTATTCATGTAATTAATCACATGAATTTCGACCCCCCTTATGTCCATGGGCTCAATTGGGCTTCCATCAATTAATTAACATCTATCTCTCTTTTAGGTTCCAAGTCTTATGTGTGACCCATTAGGTTCTTATTGCTTCTAGCCGTATGCAACGTTATTAAATTAATTTTCAAAGAAATATATTTAATCTTTGCATAACGGAATGATGTACAGAGTATGTGATTAGCAAGTCCGTAATCATTCCCCCAGAGCTATAAGAAGACAGGTTGATTCTGTCGTTAACCTTTCCGTATTAGTTACAGTATAATGCGATCCTTTATCAACTACATCCTTGAACTGAATCTTATGACTATGGGTGATGTCAAGTCACATATAGCGAGACGTTCGTTTTACTTGTACAGGCCGAGTCAACTCAAAAAGATAGGTTAAGTGAAATCTGTATTTCTTACTCTTAAGCTATCACATTGCAAGGATTTAGAGTCGAGTCTTCCACAAGCGATCCATGGATGTATCTCCCATTTATCGGGAGTGATAAATGCTCAATCCAATATATAACGACTCCGCAATTACTTCATGTGATACCCAACGTCTACTGTTCACACCCCAGAGTCATCTCTGTTAAGGATCGTGTTACACCAGAGTCAAAGCATCACATTTCGTAATCTAGAATACCAATTAATATTCCTTTGAGTCTGAGGATTAGTTATACCTATTAATACCAATGAGATGAACAGGTGACAATGATGAATCTACCCATCCTGTTATCTCAAATCGGATCCCCAATCCTAATGAACAATGTTTCATCGGATCTATGTAACTGTCCAGATATCTGTATATATGAAGCTTGTGAGATCAGCTTTCTGTCGGACAGAAGACATTGTTACATACAAGTCTCAACAGTGATATGTCAATCCCAAACATATCACTTGACTTGGGGTGGTTTTAAGTTTATCAGTTTACTATAAAGTTTTGTCTCACTTCATGCTTGTATGAACACTCTATAATCACTTTAAATAAACTTATAGATTTCCTTTTATTAGACTTTATTTAGTGCTTAAAAGGGATTGCCTTTATATAGTTATAAAACATATATCTCATTAAACAAATGATATAAAGAACAATTCATTTACATTAAGTTTGTATCCTAGAACAATTGTCTGTAGGACACTAAACCCCAACAAGAGCTTGTCACAATGGCCATGGGTGAAACAGAGATGTACCTCATGGCGGGTGAAAAGCAGGTACGGATGGCTAAAGGGCTAAAGGGAGAAATCAAGGAAGCTATCACTAAGGTTCTCCATGAGTCAGAAGATGTCTTTGCATGGAAAGATGAGATTCTCCCCGGGATTAGTCCAGATGTGATCACTCACAAACTCAACATCAACAAAGACGCGGTACCGGTGGCCCAAAAACGAAGAAACCATGGCCTTGAGAGGCAGAAGGTGATAGAAGAAGAGATCACCAAGCTCAAACGGGCAGATGCCATCGAAGAGGTACTTTACACACAATGGCTGGCGAATATGGTTCTAGTCAAGAAAGCGGGCGGATCATACCGCATGTGTATTGACTTTACAGATCTCAACAAAGCTTTTCCCAAAGACAACTACCCCTTGCCATGTATTGATATCCTAGTAGATGGAACCGCGGGACACGCCATGTATTCCTTCACCGACGTGAAGTCGAGTTATCACCAGATCCCAATGGAGCATTTGGATAAGATCAAAACTTCATTCGTGACTCACCAAGCCACCTATTGCTTCAAAGTCATGCCCTTTGGGCTTAAGAACGCGGGTGCAACCTATCAACAAATGATGAACAAAATATTCGCAGAAAGCAAAGGTGAAAACTTTTCTGTCTATGTGGACGATATATTTATCAAAAGTACCACTGTAGAGAAGCATGCGGATGACATAAAGGAGGTACTGGGCGTACTCCGACATCATAACATTAAGTTGAACCCGGAGAAATGTACCTTTGGAGCGACATATGGAAAGTTCTTGGGATTCATGATTAGCCAGAAGGGAGAGTGAGCCCAAACCCTGATAAAATCAAAGCAGTTTTGGAGATGAAAGCGCCGCAGAATATTAGGGAAGTGCAACGTCTTAATGGGCGTATCGTGGCCTTGGGCAGGTTCATCTCATGTTCAGCCTAACGATGCCAACCTTTTTATGAAGTAATCAAGAAGCAAAAGACGTTTGAATGGAGCGAGGACTGCGAGAAAGCTTTTCAAGGGATCAAACGGTTTCTCACGGAACCACCCCTTATGAGTCGTCCCTTGAAAGGTGAGAATCTCTACATGTATGTTTCAGTTACAGATAAAGTTGTTTGCACGGTCATGATAAGGGAAGAAGAGGGCCAGCAATATCCTATCTATTACGTGAGCAAAGTATTAAAAGATGCTGAAACCCGATATTCCAAGCTGGATAAGATGGCACTGGCCGTCGTCACCACCTCCATACGCCTCAGGCCTTACTTTCAAGCACATACTGTCATAGTTCGTACAAGTATACCAATGAGGAAAGTGTTGCAAAAGCCAGAAACTTCAGGAAGGTTGATGGAATGGGCCATCCGCCTAGGCGAATTCGATGTTCGTTATGAAAGTCGATCAGCCCTGAAAAGCCAAGTATTGGCAGACTTTGTGAATGAATTCACCGAAGAGGGAGTGAATCTTCCCAAGGCTAAAGTCGAGGAATGGACAATGTACACCGATGGGGCTTCTTCGACAGAAGGCGCAGGTATAGGAATCGTGATCAAGGGTCCCCAATATATAAAGCTACACTATGCCGCAAAATTAGATTTCCTCGCAACCAACAACGCAGCTGAATATGAGGCCTTGATATTGGGACCACGCCTGCTAAAGGAGATCACTCCCGAGCGGATCGTGATCTACAGCGACTCCAAACTGATGGTCAACCAGGTGATCAAAAATTTCGAGGTCAAAGATGACATTCTTGCCAAATATGTTGAAGAAGTTAAGAAACTGCTAAATCACCTCGAAGCTAAAGACACCAAATGGGAATTAATCCATGTGCCCCGAGGATCCAACACAGAGGCTGATCACCTAGCCAAAATGGCTTCAAGCAAAGAACATTGGGCGGATCTGCAATGCCCGTTTGAGGTTAAAACAGCCCCGGCATTCGCCTCGGAGATGGTATCCTTACTCATGCCTGTGGAGAACGATTGGCGATCGCCAATCCGCCAGTATCTAACAGATGAAACATTGCCTTTGGACAAGGAAGAAGCTCGGTGGATTGTGAGAAAGGCGGCCTATTTCTCCGTGATAAACGATTGCCTATACAGGAAGTCTATTAGCCACGTCTGGCTGAAGTGCATCGTGCCGGAAGAAGGACAACAGATCCTCAAAGAGTTTCATGAAGGCGCGTGTGGGGCTCATGAGGCATCTGCCTCCATTGTAAAGAAATCCAGGTTAGCAGGATTTTATTGTCCTACAGCAGAACTTGATGCTCAAAAATTTGTGGAGTCATGCCATAATTGTCAGATTCATGCAAATGAATCACACACCGCTAAACACCTTCAAAGGCCCATCATCGAAGGTCAACTCTTTGCTGTCTGGGGTATTGACATAGTTGGACCATTTCCTCCCACCAGAAGACAGAGGAAGTATGTTGTCGTGGCTGTGGATCATTTCACCAAATGGGTAGAGGTTGAGGCTGTCTCCTCTATCAATGCTGAACGAATGGTGGAGTTCGTCAAAGATAACATCGTAGGAAGGTATGGAGTTCCTCATACGATTATCACTGACAATGGAACGCAATTCAACTGTGCAGAGTTCAAAACTTTCTGTGAAGAATTGGGCATTCTGAACAGATTCGCCTCAGTTTATTATCCTCAGTCAAATGGTATGACCGAAGTTACAAACCAGATGATCGTTAAAGGAATAAAGAAAAGATTGGGAGAACATGACAAGAAATGGGCGGATCAGTTAACAAGCGTCCTGTGGGCGTATCGCACTACTCCCAGAACAGCCACGGGCGAGACGCCATTCGCCCTTTGTCACGGTGTCGAAGCTGTAATTCCAGTTGAAATACAAGTCCCAAGTGACAGAGTTGCATTCTATTGCGAGGATGAAAATAGCCAAAGGTTGAAAGAAAGTTTTGATCAAGTGGAGGAAAGGCGAGAAAAGGCATACGTGCGTATGGCAGCTTACAAGCAGCGGATTGCAGCTTATCATGACAAAAATGCCAAACTTGTAAACTTGAATGTGGGAGACCTCGTACTCCGTAAAGCAGACAAAATCCAATCCAAGGAAGGAAAAGGAAAGCTGAGACTCACCTGGATAGGCCCATACAGAATAGTCGACAAGATTGGGTTCGCCACGTTTAAGATTCAAGACATGGAGGGAAACACGCTGCTGCGTACATGGAATCTCCAAAATCTCCGCAAATATTTCGCCAGAAAATAGAATGTAAACAAGGTCTTGAGTACTCTTTTTCCTTTAGTAAGCTTTTTTCCCATGAGGTTTTTCTTATTAAAGGTTTTAATGAGGCTCACATATAAGACCCGCTTGCTGTAATAAAGCGTATCTCCAATCAATAAAAAGCAATTGTTCAATTGTCAATATTCTTTTTAAGTATTTTCTTGCAGCAATATAAATATTCCAGTCTAAAAAAGAAGGGGGGCACCCAATGCTTCCCGCACCAAAAAAGTACTGCTATCACATAGCTACTTTTTCTCCTCAAAGATAGGAGATCAATCTCATGGGCGGATCAATCCTTAATTGACCACCATTAGAGATAGAGTTAAAACATTTCTCGGACGCGAGATCTTTACACTCTCTTAAATCCTTCCTAAAGAAGGGTTCACAAAGTCCTAAAGGCGGATCGATTCACCTCAAAGATAGGTAGCAAGACGATCCCTAAGGCAGCTTAACTTCCTCTAAAGGAATAAAACAGCTTCAAACCTTCACAAAGGTTCGCACAATGGAGTATGGCTGGCCACCTACTTCAAAACAAATCCTGAAAGCCTATAAATTTACTTACGCAAACGTAAAAGTAAAATAAATACTAGCAAAGGATTAAACAAACTGTACTTAAGTTTTACAAACAAAGCTACACATTAATAGGAGCATCCTCCTTAACATTTGTTGCGCCCGCCAAAGGGGCTTCCTTCTCTACAGCACCAGATACGCCCACTAGTGGGGCTTCCTGCTCAACAGAGATAATTCCCACAAGAGGAAGGGTGCCATCGGTTATCAGCTCCTCACTTGCCTTTGGAGGTACTTCTTCAAGGTCCACCAGCTTGATGCTGGCATGAGGCTTACTTTCTTCGGCGGATCCCTTCATCCATTTCCGAACGTGATCGCGGATGTAATCCTTAACGTCCGGGATTTTGCGATATTTGAGGACAACATCTGGGTCGGGAACGATGAACTCCAGATCTGTAAAATCAATCTCGGGATACGCCAGTTGGACATACGCCATAATCCATTCACCGTAAAAGAAATCCTGCTCCCCTGCCCTGAATTCAGCGTCTGTTAAGGCATCCTCATGCTCCTTAGCATCTGCTTCGATCTTTTCCTTCAGCTTCTGGATCTCAGCATCCTTGAGGGCAATGGCGGACGCGGCATTCGTGTTAGCATCAGTAACTTCTTTCTCCAACTTTTCTATAGTGGCCTTATCCGCCACACCTTGAAGGAGCTCATCTTCCATGGCGCGCAAACGAGTATACATCTATCAATGCAAACAGTCCATTCAAACGAAAAAACAATAGTAAAACTCTCCTCAAAGGAGATCATTCATTCATCCAAAAAATAACAGAAGGACAGAGGGAACTTACCGTTAGAAGCTCCGTTTTTCCCATTTGGACATGGGCTGATCCTGGGATCTGGTTCTGGTTCTTTTGCACCTCGCCCAAATGACCAAGAGCCTCGTCCAGGTCATTGATGACAGACTCATTCTCCAAAGATCCCTTGATACTATGTTTGGCGGACCAGTAACCGCCCAGGTCAGGCTTCGCCATCTGCACAAAGATGGGAAGGTAAGAACTTAGATTCAAAATATGGCAAAAGGAAAAGGTAAAAACAGCTTACTTGTTCCTCCTCCACCATGGGCATTGCGGATTTCATGGCATCCGCCATAAACTTTTGTCCGCCGGAAGCTGTAGGCTTCCTCTTCTTCAGAGGCGGGTCAACCACTGTATCAACAGGACGTTTTCCTACACTCTTTTGGGAATCTGCTGCTTGCCCTTTCTTTCGAGCCTCATCCTCCTTCATTTTCTTGCGCATCTCTACAAGAGCGTGATTGGCCTTAGATAAACCCCTGACAAAGAGAACAATCAAGTAATCAAGGTTCAAAGAAAAAACAAAGTTACCTTGATCAAATTGTGCAAACTTTGAGTAAATGAACTTGTCCCCTTCTTGGCGAATCAAAGGAATGTCATTCATCATGAAGTCCAAGGCGTCAGCGTATGTCTAAGCATCTGCCTTGACATTCTTCATGAGTTCCGCCACTACCTCATCACTATCTGTCAATATGCGCATATCTCCCGCCATATGCAGAGGTTTGGCATTCCAGAGCGATGGAAATCCTAAAGACTCGCCCTCTTTTATCTTTACATAGAAGAATTTCTCGTCCCAAAGATGGACGTTGGACATCTTGCCGCTAAACGGCGAATATACTCCAAACTTTGCAAAAGTGAGGAAAGACTCAGACTTTCGCTGTGACGGTTTATGAAATGATCGAAAGACACGAGGGGTGCACACTACCCCTAAGTTTGAAGCTAAGTAGCAATCTAGAGCCAGATCTAACCAGCCATTTGGATGTAACTGGCTAGCAGTGATATCAAAGTAGGCTAGAATGTCCGCCATCATCTTAGGGAGAGGAAGTCGGAATCCTCTTTCTACATGACTACAATATACGGGAAGATATCCGCTTGGCGGACAGGCGGGTCGTTGATGAGGAGCCGCCAACTAAGTCTCATAGTCCTTTATCCACGGAAAGCGATTCGCCAGATCCGCTAGATCCGCGGCGCTCATGCGAGATGGAGTAGACTCCACACGAGGTGCCTTTTTCCTAGACGGGGCAGAAGAAGAAGCCACCATCCCGGAAAATCGCCTAAAATCTATTGCCGGAGCAGTACCAGTACCAGTAACGGGAATGGAAAGGTTTTGAATTCTACTTGAATGAGTTCGACCACTATTTCGCGCCGAGATATGCAACTCAGCTAAATTAGAGCTAACTGTATCTTCGGAGGAATAAGAACTTTCCGATGAAGAAGTAGTCCAGCTAACTACGATTTCAGAGGAAGAGGTCAAATTAAAAAGTTCAAAGGTCGATTCAGAGGATGAAGAAGAGCTCCTAAACATTCAGAAAAAATAGAATGAAAAAGATGAACTTACATGAAAGTAAAAGCTTGGAGGACTCTGAAACTCCGGGAAAAACTCTAGGCAAAGAAAGCACAATGAAAAATGGAGAAGAAGAAATGAGGAAGAAAGAGAAAGAGAGGAAGGAAGAAGGAGTTTTCTCTTTTCTCGAGCGGCGCGCCCACAACACGTGTCACCCATTGATTGGCATCGAACAGAGTGACCATTAATGCAGGTAATCATGATGGCGCGCGAAGAAGCTCAAAAGCCCTAAAGGACTTTAAAGGAACTTTAGGGGGGCTTCTGATAACATTGTGATATTATCCCAAGGATCAAAAGGGATATTCGCCTAAAATACCACGCGTTGATCACCTGATACCGGAGTATCACGGTGTATTGAGCAAAGGGATCCGACAGGCGGATCCCCAACACCTCACCACAAGAGACCCGCGGGCGAACCTATAAGGTGAATCGCCATTACCGCCCAATCCGCTATTGAACAGCTGAGCCGATCCCGCAATAAAGACCATTAATAAGCAATCAATTTCCTAACGGACATGCTTAAAAGAAACCAGTAACCGCCATTAATGGAGCATTAATGGAGACTTTCTAGTTACTAAAGGTTACAACTTCATGACTATATATAGCTAGTATCTCGAGCTATCAAGGTACACATTCACTTACCCTTTGTCAATTCAGTTTGCTCTCTTGTTCTTCTATACTGACTTTGGCATCGGAGCTTCCCCCCGTCGAACCCAACGACGCCCCCACAGAGACGGAAACCTATCGGAAATTCTCCACCAGTCATCAGGTGTACAACTTTCATTTTATCTCGCTAATATTTACGACCTTATAGGTGACCTCCCAATATGGTGTAGAGCAGGTAAAAATGACTGGTCAACATGTCATGTCAATAGTTTGACCGGTCAAAAAGTCAAAAATTGACCCACCACATACGTAATCACTAAAATACCCCCATTTAGGTTTTCTTCCTAAAATTATCTTTCTCTCTTAAACCCTTTTCATAAATAAACCATTTCTCTCTCTAAAACCGTATCTAACTTCTCTCTAACTCTCCCTTTCTCTCTAGAAACAGTTGCAAGTAAGAGTAGGAAAAATAACAAAAATATAATCATTTCAATTTTGACAGTTATAATGGAGTCTCAGACGAATAAACAAAGAATAACATAGATCAACTTCTAATCCCCTCGCAAAAAACCACCGCCAAGAATCCTTTTAAAACACACCACAGCAAGGCAGACATCTCCCTTTGTTATTTATAAATTGAATTTCATTGGAAGCATTGTTTCAGTTTCTTGTCGTTTTAGCTTCCTTTTTTATGTTCTATTGTTTAGGTAAGTGGATTAATCAAAATTAGATGAGAAAAAGAAATAAAACAAAAGTCTTTCTCCACTTACAGGTTATATAAAAAGTGTGTTATATCATATGCACAAGCAGCAAGTTTTATTTTCAGTGGCTAATACCACGTAGATTGCGAGTCATGCTAGTATTCAGAGGTTCCATTCGCACTTAGTTTCTTAAATTTGTTCAGCTTCCAGATTCATCATATATATGCCTTTATATCTTATATTTTTCTTGCTTGCAAGAATTAGAGGAGTCAGAGAGAGAAAGTATTTGCAGAAAATCCATGAAGGAGAGAATATTTTTTTATTTAGAAAGGAAACTCATAAAGGGATATTTTAGTAATTGTACATGTGGTGGGTCCATCTTTATTAATCAGTGGAATGAAAACTGGTGAGGTGGCGCATTGACCAGACGTTGACCAGTCATTTTTACCTGCTGTACACCATATTGGGAGGTTACTTATAAGGTCGTATATATTAGTGAGACAAAATGAAGGTTGTATACCAAAGTGTGAAATGAGACAAAAGTTGTACACCATTGATAAAATTTATCCATAACTCTTATTGTCTATCAAATAAACTTATTGCAGCTCTATTGAAACATATTTTGAACCTAAAATTAGATTTCAATTACTATATTTAGTTAAAGAAGGGGTTACCACCAAACAAGACCTCGGGTAAGAGGATTGATCACCAATTACTCTATTGATTAGAGAGGCGTTGTTTGATTCAAACACAATAAGGGCTTCTTTTGTGTGGTTGTGCATTTAAAAAAATCAGCTATTATTATTAGTCCTTTAAAAGAGATAAACATTAACATGCATAATAAAAATATTTTAAGTTAAACTTGTAAAATTCACCTGGAAACAACGCTTTCAATTATGTAGTAGCCAATAAAAATATTACAAGTGAAGCATTATAGCATATTCATCCAAAGTATTATATAAGCCTTTCTTCGCAAAAAGTTACCTTCAAGCTTCAAAACATATATTACATACAAAAAGATAACCTTTCAATGTCAGTGACAATGATATTATATTAGTTACAGTCATAACTCAATGTAAGATTAAAAAAAATAAACTAATTTGTTTACTTACTTGATTAGCAATCTATAGCAGCCCTAGTGAAAATATTTGCTGTCATCTCAGGATCTTTTCTAATGTCTACAAAACAAATAAAAATTAATATTGTTAGCAAGCAGTAATAATAACAGTTAATTACTGAACTCTTTTATGTAAACATTACTCGATTCAAAAGTTTATTGTTCTTCAAGTTCTTATTCAAGTTGGATAGGATCACTAGAATTCATTAACCAATCTTGGCAGCAAATGAGTACTTCAGCTGTTGCAGAAGTTAAAGAGCTGCAAAATTTGTCAAGTGTCCTTCCACTAGTACTGAAAGCTGATTCAAATGCGACGATAGAACATTGGATTGCTAAAATATCTTTGACAACTTTAGACAAAAGAGGATACCTTACATAATTAATCTTCCACCACCCCGAAAGATCAAAATTAGTTGTATATTTCTCAGCTAACTCCTCTAAGTACCTATCTAGTTCTCCTTGTGTAGTGAAATTCTCATTATTTGTCGTTCGAAGAAAATATTCATTAATTTCATCGGTGTTCAATGATTCATCATCTTCTTCACTAACTTTTGGGGATTCCTTGTCAAGGTTAACATTTCCTGCTTCATTCAACAATATATATCCATCTATCAAGTCATTCATTGCCTTTTTTACTTTCGCTACCAACTCATTTGCATCACTTTCACTGTAAAAGTCTGTGTATTTAACTAAAAGATAATCCATTTTGTATCTTGGATCAAGAACCACAGCTATGAACATACAAAAATTTATCTTCTGAAATGAACCCCAATATTGATCAAATTTGACTCTTATTTTATCATCCATCATTTTCAAGGAGGAATCTCTACTACTTTGGCATACTTGCACATCTTTCAAAATTCTCATTATCTCTGGAAAGTACATAGTAGTAGTTGAGTAGCATGAGTCAGACAATCTATAAGTAGCATCTTAGAATTTTTTAAGAAACTTACGAAAATTCTTAGCATTTATCCAATCATGCTCAAGTGGCATTCTATCCATGACATCAGATATATGTACGTTCCTCTCATACTTTAACTTTTGAAAACCTTTTTGGTATCCCAAAGCAACTGCCGACATTAAATAGGTAGTGTTCCATCTAGTAGGGCAATCTAACAACAATGTTTTTTTTATATTTTATGTGCACAGATTCACAATATGTCTTAGACAAATCTAACCTTTGGGGACTGCTTCTAATATGCTTAACAACATCCCTTAAACTTCCTATAGATTCATCAACCATTTTGATACCATCACTAACAATTAGTGGAAGGATATGAACACAACATCTCATATGAAATCCATCACCACCCAAAACAAAAGCATTTTTCATTGTCAATCTTTTCTTTAATTGTTGAATGGCAGTATCATTAGATGAAGCATTATCAACAGTGATACACATAACCCCTTTAAACTCCCACTATTACATGCAAGAATCACTGACATTTCCAATATTCACTCCTTTATGACTCCTAATAGTACAAAAATTCAAGATTCTTTTTGCATACACCATTCATTATCAATAAAATGACCAGTCAAACATATGTAAGACATATTCTGAATACTTGTCCAAGTATCAGTAATTAATGACACCCTTTGACATTGAGAAGCAAGCAATGCTTTTAGTTTTTTTTCTCTGGTAGATATAAAGCATAACAATCCCCTCTAATAGTAAACCTAGACGGAACTTGAAACTCATGAATGTTTCTACTACAAAATCTTTTAAACCCTTTCCTTTCAACATACCTAAAGGGTAACTCATCCATTACTATCATTTTAACCACCGATTCCCTACAAACTTTTTTTTTATCAAACTTGAAAAATGATAAGTTAACTTTCTCACCATCAGGTGGAGTTTGAAAATGCAAAGTTGCTTGGTTTTTATTCATTTTCTTATGTGCTTCAAGGAATTGCTTTTGATATGGATTTTTTTTACAGTTTTCCCTTAAATGCTTCCATAAACCTAAAGTGCCAGATCAGACCTGCCTTGGTAATTCTTACGACACCGTATGCACAAAACCCTCCCAGCATCTTTCCCACTAGGATCAAATTTTCTCAAAATGGACCCAAATATCAGATATTGTCTTCTTTTCAGTAACTGGTGGCGTTATAGTAGTAGTAGTAATTGCATTACCTTCTATATTTGGAGCTAAAGAACCGATCTCTTGTCTGAGAGTAGAAGTATTGGCTGTAGTTTTATCATTCGGTGGTGGCATTTGAGTTAGGACGACACTTGAAGGTTCTTTTCTTTTCCTACCAATACCAGCAACAAAGTGTTCTAATGGGAAAAACCTACAATTAATGAAAAAGATAAAATAAAACTAATCCTAAAAGACCAGAACCATATGAGATATGGAAATGCAAAAAGAGAAGCCATAAGAACTCACCTCCACTATGAAACTTGAATTGGACAACCTGGTTGTAGTTTATGATCTATGATTGTTTAGCCCTAACTTTGATATTTTATGTTTTGGGTTAGATTAGAAGAGAAAATTAAATCACAGGGATGTGGAAATGATTCAATTTAAGGTATCGAATCAAAGAAGGCAGAAAAAAATGGTGAACATCTTGGTAATGAGAAAAGGAAAATGGATTCAATAAAGGCAACATGAGAAAGAAAAATTATCTAGTTTTGAAGTTGATTAGTTTTGTGATGGATGGAATGGTGGAAATGCGATACACCTAAGAAAAGAAGGTTCTAGTTTCCTTTTTAATTTATTAAAATATGAAATATTATTATTATTATTATAATTTAAAATAAATGAAAGCCACATTTAACAAAGAAGTTGAGTGATTAGTGTTGTTTGAAATTCAAATGCCAAAATTGAAGTGCTGTTTAAAAATCAATGTTTAAAAATCAAGGTTTAGTGGACCAAACCAAATAACAAATTATATATATATTTCTTTATCATGTATATAGTTTACATATGAAATTAAATAATAAATACATATTATTCACCCTTTATAATATTTATTCATATACCATCTTAAATAAATTCGGTTCTTTCAATGCAATACAATTTGGTACAATTCAGTTTGGTTCTATTCTGGTTCCCGTAAGGATATATGTAAATCTCCGGAATTGTACCAAATGAAAGTCAACGGTACAGTTCAATGCGGTTCTATTGAAAATTCAACGGTTCAATCCAATTCTAGATCTTTTTTTTTTCGGGTTTTCAGTTCGGTTTAAGAATCTCGGGGATCCACGCTCAACCCTAGTTGCACCTATGCATGCCAATGTTGGCCATCAACAAATCTTGAAGCTCTTGAGGAATGAGAGGGGATTGAGGACAGGTTTTTATTCCATTTTATTTCTGCAAATACAATACTTCAAGTTGAGCAACGACGGTCTTATTAGCAATATGGTAGAGCCGAAATGACAAGCTCTAGAATAGAGCAAGCAGACCAGATTCGACAACTACTATTGAGGCACTGCAGTTTGTATCAGAGTGGAAAAAACAACAAGTATGTAGCAGGAGAAGTTGAGACCAATATTGGAAACCATAAAATGTAATGTCGATGCGACAATTTTTCTAGCAATTGTTAAGTTCGATATTGGAGTTGTTGTTCGAGATGGGGGGCGATTTCTTGCTGGCTACAATTCAGTTGCGAATGGCACGATAATGACAAAAATGGTCGGCACCATTTCTTTGCGTACAAGTATGCAGTGGGTGCTATCTTTGGGCTATAAATGTATTGTTTTTTGAAGCTTATGCTAAAGGTGTAGTTGACGGTTTAATATCTAAAAATCGAGACCTTTCAGTTAATGGAGGTGTTATTAAAGATATGTGGGTCTTTTTTCAAAATCGCCAAGATTGTTCGGTGGCTTTTATTTCTAGATTAGCAAATGATGCGACTCATATAAAGTTGCAAATTTTATCTCCACCCTAAAAAGTACCACATGAGTGTAAGCATTTCTTTGCAATTATACTCTTATTTTATTTTAAAAAATAAAAAATAAAAAATAAAAAACAAAGCGGAAAATGTATATTTGACCTTTTTAATAAGGGAAAATTATAAAAATGGGTCAAATGGGAGATCCATTTATATATTTAACCCATTTACTCAACTTACTACATATCTATGATTTTGTGTGACTTTCCCATAATACCCCTAACCTTCCCACTTCCCCTTACGCGAACGTTCTCTCCCCTCTTCTTCTTGGGTGCGCGAATAGCGGTTGGCTCCTCCATTAATGATTCGAAGACTTTTGATCTTCCTATCTTCCTTTAAATTGCACGAAATCTGCACCTTTTCGCCAAATCACAATGAATTTCTCTTTTTCCTCTCTTCATCTCTTGATTTTGCAACTTCCTAATCCTAGAAAATGAAGTCATGGTTCTTCATCTTCATATTCATAGTCGTTACTTGGTTTCTTTCTTCTTGTTACCATCAAAGAAATGGTTATTCTACGTTATTTCCATCGTTTTTCTCAGTTTATCATATTGTTATTGTCGCTTTTAAGGGTGAAAGGTGCGAAAAATGTAAGTATCTACTGTTTTTTTTTTGCATTTTTTCATGAATACATTTCGCGTAGTCGATGATTTCGCGAAGATCTGCGAAGAGAAAGATCCTGAAACGTGACGATCTACTTCGTGAATCGATTAGTTCGCGAAGTCTACGAGTAGAAAAGTTCATGATTTCTCTTGCAGACTTCGCGAAAGCATCGATATGCGACGTAGATCGTCATGTTTCAAACCTCGCATACCTCGCGAAAACATCGATTAGCGAAGTAAAATCACCTATTTCCTTACACATTTACATTCGCATGCTTTGCTAATCCTCATTTCGCGATTTTTCCCTGTCTAACACGATTAATTTTTCCTGAAGGTGGTTGATTACATAAAATCCGTTTCTAGAAGGCGGCGTCCTCGGATGCAGGGGAGATGACTTTCCTTCCTGTATAGGGAGAAATTTCCCTCAAGATTGGCACATTCACTTTAAAATGATTGGTTAGGAGAGATTGTGCCAATCTTGGTGTGCACCATGGGACACGTCCATCCCAAAAGGTATAGACTTCCATTTCTCATCCCAAAAGGTCTGGACTTCCTGTAGAGAGAGAAATTTCCATCCAGATTAGTCAGGTTCACTTTAAAGTGATTTGTTAGAAGTTTATTATGGAAATCTTGTTGTAAATTTTGATAATGTTATGATTTTAATGTTAGAATCCATTGTTGTTTGATATTTTTTTTTGTTATATACCACTTCGCGAATTAGCTTTTAAACTCATCCAGGCTTCGCATATGCTAATTAAATTCATCAAGTAAACCAAACTTTAGTTTCGCAGGCTTCGCATATGCTAATTAAATTCATCAAGTAAACCCAAACATTAGCTTCGTAGGCTTCACATAATATCGAATCTGCGAAGTCAGACGGGAGGAAGGAAGACGCGCGTAAATATTGAGGGTAATATGAGAAAGTCACACAAAATCAGTCTAGATATGTAGTAGGTTGAGTAAATGAGTTAAATATGTAAATAAGCCTCACATTTGACCTAGTTTTGTAACTTTCCCTTTTAATAATAGTAAAAAAAAAAATGTTGAAAACGACGCCGTTAGAGTTTGACAGACGATGCTCCATGGCCTCCCTTTGAATCCCTCCGTCCATCTGACTCTTCTTTTCTCTTGGCCGAGGAGAGGACAGAAACCATGAAAGCCTCTCCATCCCTGCAGACCTAGTCCTATACCATCAACATTAAATTATGATCAAGCATTTCAAGAATCTCTCTTTGTCTAAATTTCTCCCCAAATCTATCCCTTTCTCATCAACTAACCATCATTCTCCTTCCCTCCTTAAACCCTACCAAAACCCTCTCCTCCTCCTCCATTCATCACATACTTCTTATTTTCTTCACACAAAATCCATCCCACCCGAAAAATCCTATCTCTATGCCTCTTTTTTCTGCACTCTTATACACCTCTATTTGACCTGCGGTAGACTCTCCAAAGCTACACAGACATTCTACGATATGAGAAATCACTCTGTTATTCCCACCTTACCCCTCTGGAATCAGCTTATGTACCATTTCAATGCCTTTGGCTTGGTGTCTCAGGTATGGGATTTTTATACTGATATGCTTTCTTGTGGCGTTTTGCCTAACGTTTTCACTCACAATGTATTGGTGCATGCTTGGTGCAAAATGGGGAATCTCATTTTAGCTTTGGATGTGCTCAGAAATGTTGATATTGAGGTTGATACAGTTACTTATAATACAGTTATTTGGGGGTTTTGCCAGCAAGGTTTAGTCGATCAGGGCTTTGGGTTTTTGTCAATTATGGTAAAGAAAGATACATTCTTTGATTCTGTAACGTGTAATATATTGGTTAAAGGCTTTTGCAGGATTGGTTTGGTTAAGTATGGAGAATTGGTTATGGATAATTTGATTAGTGGAGGGATTTGTAAAGATGTTATTGGCTTTAATACATTGATAGATGGATACTGTAATGCTGGAGAGATGAGTCTTGCGATCAACTTGCTTGAAAGAATGAGGGAAGAGGGCTTATTGCCTGATATTGTTACCTATAATACTTTAATTAATGGATTTTGCAGAACTGGTGATTTTGACAAAGCAAAGGGTCTACTTGACGAGATTTTGGAGTCTAGGAGGGAAAAACATTACAATATTTCAGACATTAATGACGAACACAACAAAGACAGCAATGTGAGTTTGGAACCAAATCTTATCACATATACCACCCTTATAAGCACATGTTTTAAACAGCATGGGCTTGAAGAAGCACGTGATTTGTATGAGGGAATGATCATTAATGGGTTCTTGCCTGATGTAGTTACTTATAGTTCTATAATAAATGGTCTTTGCAAGCATGGGAAGCTATCTGAAGCAAAAGATCTTATGACGGAGATGCAGAAGATGGGTGTTGATCCCAATCATGTCGTTTATTCTACTCTTCTTGATTCGTTGTTTAAAGCAGGCAGTGCTTGGGAAGCTTTTGTTTATCAAACTCAAATGGTAGTTCGTGGTATGGCCTTTGATTTGGTTTTGTGCACTACATTAATTGATGGACTTTTTAAGTCTAGGAGGCCCAAGGAGGCAGAGGATATGTTCAAGGTACTTTCAAAACTTAATTTGACTCCAAATAGTATTACTTATACAGTTTTGATTGATGGACATTGCAAGTTAGGGAACATGGTAAAAGCGGAGTGTCTTTTGCAAGAAATGGAGGAGAAACTTGTTACTCCAAACGTCATTACTTTTTCTTCTATTATAAATGGCTACACAAAGAGAGGATTGCTCGATAAAGCTATGAATACTATGAAGAAGATGTTGGATCAAAGTATCATGCCAAATGCATATATTTATGCTACACTAATGGATGGCTATTGCAAGGCAGGTAGACAAGATATTGCTCTTGATCTCTATAATGAAATGAAATTGAGCGGAATAGAGGACAATGTTGTTGCTGTTGATATCTTGGTGAACAACCTAAAAAGAGGTGGAGAAATGGATGAAGCTGAGAGACTGCATAAAGATGTAACGTCTAAGGGCTTGTTACTTGATCGAGTTAACTACACATCTCTAATGGATGGCTTCTTCAAAGTAGGAAAGGGGTCAGCAGCTCTAAATATGGTTGAAGAAATGACAGAGAAAAACATACAGTTTGATGTTGTTGTGTATAATGTATTAATAAATGGTCTTTCACAACTTGGCAAATATGGAGTCAAATCTGTTTATTCTGGAATGAGAGAATTGGGTTTGACTCCAGATCAGTTGACATATAATACCATGCTTAGTGCATACTGCAAGCGGGGAGAATTGGAAGATGCCTTGGAACTGTGGAATGAGATGAAGAGCCATCAGATAATTCCAAGTTCAGTAACTTGCAACACCCTGGTAAGAGGTCTTGCTCAAGCTGATGAAATAGAAAAGGCAATGAATGTTTTGAATGAAATGTCAGCTATGGGAGTCCACCCTAACTTGGCAATTCATAGGTTTCTGCTTAATGTGTCTTCAAAAACTCGAAAGGCGGATGCAGTATTTCAGATGCATGAGCAACTTGTCAATATGGGACTCCAAGTCGACCAAGAAGTTTATAACAATCTGATTGTGGCCTTGTGCAGGCTTCGTATGACTAGAAAAGCCACTTGGGTATTAAATGGTATGATTCAGGATGGCTTTTTAGCAAATACTATAACTTACAATGCATTTATCAGTGGATATTCTGAAAATGGTCATGTCGAAAGAGCTTTGTCCACTTATACTCGGATGTTAAATGAACAAGTTCCACCAAATATTACTACTTACAATCTCCTTCTAGGCAGTCTCTTAAGAGCTAGGTTGATGACAGAGACAGAGGAATTATTTGATAAAATGAAGAAAAATGGTTTGAATCCAGATGCTTCTACTTATGATACTTTGATCTCTGGCCATGCTAAAATTGGAAATAAGAAGGCATCCATAAAACTGTACTGTCAAATGATTGCCCAAGGCTTCATTCCTAAAACAAGCACCTATAATGTTCTTATCAGTGATTTTGCCAAGGTGGGAAAGATGGAGCAGGCTAGAGAGCTTCTGAATGAGATGCGAGTCAGAGGTGTATCACCAAACTCTTTCACTTACGACATACTAATTTGTGGATGGTGCAATTTATCAAAACAGCCAGATCTTGACAGTAGATTGAAGAAGTCATGCCAAACTGAGGCAAAGAGATCAATCACAGAGATGAATGACAAAGGGTTTTTGCCACGTGAAAGTACTATTGAATGTATCAGCTCTACGTTTGCTAGATTTGAAAATACGATTGATGCCAAGAAGCTGCTGAAGTAAATGTATCAAAGAAAGAGTATTTAGTGGAGTGTTGAAAATTGATGAGCATAGCTGGTTGACTGTAAGCAGCATATTGCTGCTCTCACGTGCACTGCTTCTTGTCTCTCTTGCTTGTCTCAAGTGCTTCAGATAGCGTGCACTGGTATTGCTTCTCCTCTTTTTCTGCATTAAGTTTCTCTATGTCTTGTCACAAGCAAGCCCTTTTTCCATCTGAAGTAGCCGCATTAGCCACCAGCACAATCTAATCGGATTGTCTTTTCTATAGATATATATCTTCTGGCCAGAGGAAAAGAACTAGGTAGTGAATGCTATACATGCTATGCTTCTGCTTCTTTCTTCATTTAGTATAGTTTGACCTGTTTTATTAATAGCCAGATTGTAAATCATGATTAAAGCAACCAATTTTAAATCCCTTTGTTACGTACAGCGCAGTCGTGCGTGAACTTATTTTCATGCAGTCCCCCGCTCTCCACCCACTTTTTCTCCTTATCTGCTCAGTGTGGCTTTTTTGCTTAACAAAGACGTTTACTTTAGTGTCCAACAAAATTAGTTTTGTTTAGCGTTGTTATTTCTTCACTTTATATTTTGCGCTAACGCTGTACTGCGGTGGAAAGAGCAAAAGATCTTTCAGTTTAATTTTTACAGGCATGCTTTTCATGATTGAAATGCAATCTATTGTATTCAAATACCATTCTGAAATTAAATCCTCCAGAACCGATTCAAACTTCCACTCTCCTCTCAATTCAAGCTGGTAGTGACATTAATTCCTTAGCTTCCTTCAAGCTGGTTAGTGGACTTCAGGATACCTGTAATCATCCTACTAAAACTGGACAAGAATATCTTCATATGTGAAATGGGAAAAGAAAGCCTTAATTTTTGTGGTGCTACTAGGGTGCACCATATGTGTGTTGGTTTGAATATATCTCAGGACTCATTGCCTGTTATGTTTTAAAGTTTTATGTTGATTTTTGGCTGTAGGTCCAAGCTGACAACTGACAATTATACTCCATCATTCAGAAACTACACCCTTCATTCTGATGATGCTGATCCATGGACTCTTTGTAGCTGCTAGGACAATTGCTGATGCAAAGGTATGATTCAAGGTTCAGAAAAGCCCAACACTTTCTTTCTATAGATCTCAAATCTTGCAGATGAATGTTACTTGTGTGGAATTTTGATTTTCCAACTTTTTTCAGCTAATGCATGCAAGTTCAGAAAAGGAGTGGCTTTTGTAGAATTTTCTTCCCTCCCATCTCTTAGGACATCTTTTGAGCTATGCTCTCGATCGTATGCATTGGGAGAACTGGTGTTTTAATATTTTCTTTCAGTAAATGACTGGTAAGAAATGACAAGATTATTGTTATTTAAATGTGTTTCTTTCTTGCTGATTAATTATAGTCTTTATTGCGTCGAAAGTGCTCCTAGAGAAGCTGCACACCTAGCATTGAGGAGGGAACTGGCAGTACTATTAGGCAACCCTGTGAGGGTTCGCAAAATATCCATCAAATTATGTTAAAAGTAAGAGGATTTGCCAAGCATTCAGAAAGCTTTATTTGGAGAATAGAATAGTTGTGGATTTTGAAAAGTTGGAGGCTAGATTAAAGCTCTAAATGTTGTCAGTGAAGTCAGTATTTACCAGTGTTCTGTTCCTCCCCAACTTTGGGAGGGAAAGTATGAGAAGATAATTTCTACATCAGCAGAAGTGGAGATGCTTTACACCAAGATTGAGGAGAACACAGAGTTGGTACAGATGATAGTGCTATTTTGATAGGTCTGTAGTGTACAGGATGCAAGAGAAGCTTTGGCAAAGATGACAACAAGTGTAACATTTCATGTGATTTTTTAAACCTATTTGGAAGATGACAACAAGAGGAACATTTCACGTGATATAAAAGTAAAACTTCCTGTCTTTTTATTTTTTTTCTTTCATAAATTGGCAATTCTGTAGCTTTGAATCTTCATTTCCAGAATAGTTTTTCATAAAAAATGAGTTGAATTAGAATTTTATTATGATTTACTCCATCAGTTTCACAATACATGTCTTTTTAAAGAATATTTTTTTTGTTCCATAATGCATGTCATTTTGATTCAATCCATGCATATTAATTGATTTTTACCAAATATACTCTCATTTAAGTCGTTTTTTTACTTTGGGAATTGATAAAAAATAATTAGTGGGGGTAATTAATACAAGAGTAACAAAGTCTTTTAGTTAAAATTAATTACTTAATTCTTGTACTTTAACCTTAAAAAAACAAAAAAACATGTATTATGGATTTTTCAACAGAAAATCAATTACTTCCTTATTTATTTCTATCCAAATAAATGATTTTATAAGGGATTTTTTTTTGAATAATTGCAAAATCTGTCAAAATAAATATTTTCAAACAATGGGCAACTTTAACATGATTTTTTAGGAATATATATTTTTTAATGAACAAGTTTGAGGAATTTTAACACAAAAATCCGTATTTCATTTATATATTCTAAATTATAAGTTACTTTTCTTAAAACATCTTCAACCTATTTTCTCAATTTTGTTACCTTAAATCATAAACCATATTTTTCTTATTTCTTATTTTCTCTGTTTTTGCGTTACTGCTCCAACTCATTTCCTTTTTCCCGACAAAAGATTCTTTTCCAATAATAATCACAATACCATAATGCCGTAGGCCGCAGTCTGTAGCGGGGCTTGTGCCCATAGATCGAATTTTAATTTGCCTATCGGAACTTGTCTAGACTTGCACGGATTTCGTGGAGTTATCCGAGTATTTCTGTGTGCGGCTTGACTCGAGTTAGACCCATCACCTGGTGAGTATTTTTATTGTATAACCTCGTGTAGTGATATGTATGCACATGATTATGAATGAATGTATATATATATATATATATATATATATATATATATATATATATATATATTACATTGCTACCCTCTTATTTTTCTTTACAGGGAGACCTCCATTCTATTGACCGAAGAGTACAGGAGAGCGTGGCGGTCGGGCGGGAGGATTCACTGCGGGATGATGATGTTCAGATCAGACGTCGTTATCGGGATATGGGGGATGAGCGCTCCAGCTGGGAGGAGCGAGGCCGAACAGTCGACGAGAGGAGCCGTGTGGATATAAAGGCTCGGCGGGCTGCTGAGAAGAGTTTGCGGATTGCGGTGGAAAGCCACCGAGTTTCGGATGAGGGTTGGCGGGCTACTTACTTCAAAGATTTTGATCCGCTAGGACACTTTTGGGATCTCGGATTTCCTTCGCATTGATATGACTGTCATTGTTTTGCCTTGTATCATCCCGATGTATAAACATATATCGTTGTCAACAATATATGAAAGAAACTTGTCAAATTCTAAATAACTTATATTCTAGTTTATTCAAGAGCAAAATTGTATTTTTAAAATTATAGTCATTAGATTTTCTTAAGGAAGTATCTTTTACGAGATTGAAGTACATTGTTTAAAAGTACACAACGAAGGAAATAAAGGAAAGGAAATTTCAAGATAATTCGTCATCAAGCATAACTTAAACGAATTGGACATTTTATTAAAAGAATAATCATTAACTTACAGGCATTATTACTTTGCTAAACTTGAATTAATTATTGCAGAATGAGAATGAATCAGGAAGAGGAACCCTAAATACATACAAGTACAACTAGTAGTAGTAACCAAACCTCAAACTTCCATTTTCAAGGTTAGGATATTATGACTGCAATCTCACTCATCCCATGAAACCAATCCAGTATTATTGTGTCATCTAAGTTTGTTCCTTCAAGTTGATCCAAACACCATTTCGTTTAATGATTTAAGAGGTGAACTGTATCCATATGCTACACTGTCTCCCCACAATGTCATTCCTGCTTTACATCAACAAAGAACCATGTAAGAGGCAGCAATGTAATCCAGACGCAACCCGAAACTGAAATGAAACTGAAAGGTAAGAGAGCCAAACCTATCCATGATATCAAACCGATTGTAGCTAAGATAAATAATTCCTTGCTGATACAGTTGAAACTGAAAGTATTGTAGCAAAGTCTTAGTTTACATTCTACTCTTTGCATTAAGAATAATAGACAGTAATATTTGTAAGATAGCTTACCAGTACAAACATAAAATATTTCCATATCCATAAAAGATTGAAGCCCAGCATGAACCAGTGAACCTACAATCATAGTTGAACCAACATCTGTGTCAAATACCATGGTATTCAGATGCATCAATTAGTAACTCTAATTACCAAACAGGCAAATATTATCTATCATTATGATACACAAATGCATGCCAAACTGATATTATTCAGGTGCATTTATAAACTTGGTTCCCAAGAGCCAATTGTCAGCAGTCATTTTCTGTATTAACTTAAATTATGTAAAACCAACAATGCAATTATACAAAATTCATTTACACCCCTGACTCCTGCACAGCCAGAAACGAGAGGTCACTACTAGCAGTATCGTTTAAGGCATTCTGCGTAGAATAGGACATATAATGTAGACTACTTGTCAAGAAAATATTACCTGAATGTATTTGTGCTCTTTACTCCAAAGTTCTATAGTCTGAAGAATTTCTAATACCTACTACTAAAACACCCGAGATTGATTCAACTAAATTTAAGGAAGAGTTTACCGTTGCTCCTTATATTACAATGCAAAAACAGCTCCTAAATTTCACATCCCACAAGGAAAGCTGGAGTTGTGGAAGGTGTAACAGTTTTCCAATTTCAAGAGTAAAAGAACAAAAGTATTAAGAATTATCAACATTAACACAAAACGGATCAGTTCTTTATATGAACGAAGAAGAAGAAGAAGAACACGTTTTTGGTAGATTAGACCACTATCAATAGCTATTCTAGGATTGAGGTGATAAAATGTAAGCTAATAGAGTTGAAATAATATGAAATTAACATAAATTTTCAGAATTATACAACTTAGCACAGAATAGGTTCTAAAAGGTTAAATTAGGAACATTACCACATTAAATCTCGAATAAAGAGTGCACGTGGGAGCATAAGTCCATTTCCAATCATAGCAAGCAACATTGAGATAGCTGATAAACCTTTTATGTTATCAGGATTTAGAAAATTTGTCCACTGAAAAGAAAGCAATATTTTTAGTCAGAGAGACACTTAAGTCTAGCATGAATAAGTCAACAATTGAAACAGATAGATTGCAAGGATTACCATTTGCGAAACTGGCATCCACATGAAAAGAAGAGTTGCTGTCCATCCCGATATTCCTCCAACAAATTTAACACCTTTCTCCGGAAGCTTGCCAGTTCGTGCCTGCAAATCTCAACAAATGTAAGTCTAAAAGGGTACTGGATCCATGCTTTAACATACTATTCACTGTTGTGTAGTTAAATCAGATTACATCCTACAGTATGTACAATAATACCTTAGAAACTCACCATTATAACAGCAGTAAGAGCTACCACAAATGATACTACCCCGGGCATGATAGTATTTGGTACAAATGGGACAAATGTAGACCACATGACCTGTAATACTTCAGAAGCTGTTAACGAAACTATTGAAATGATAATTTTGATTCCCTACATTGCCAGGATAAACATATAAAAAAACTGATACATAAACAAGAAAACGTAAAGGAGCATATTGTCCAGAACAGGGCTAATGGTAAAAATTAGCCCCAAGACATTTGGGCAGGCTCAGGCTCTCAGTTATATCCTTAACATTTTTGAGGGTGAATTCACCTTTATTGTTTTACCATTGCTCAATTTTGCCTTTATTTCAAGTGAATACCGACAAAAATTATCAGATGTAATAGGAGTATTTTCAAGTGAATCGTCCAAAATACATTAGGAGTAATTTGACCGTTAATCCTCCTGAATAAGGCAGAGAAAACAAAGCACCTGAGGAAGAACGGAGAGGCCACCAACAGTTGTAAAATCTTCCCAAAAGCGCCAGATTCCATCACTGAGCTTTTCAAGGAATTTGAATAAATTCACCACCAGACCTGATGCCACAACCACAGAAGTGACCGCAAAGTGAGGAAGAGGCATAGATTCTGCCAATGCAAGCTGAGTTATTACAATGTACATAGTAATCACTCCCAATGTTTGCACCAAAATCGCCTCTTTTTCCTTCTTTTTCACAAAGTAGGAAAGTAATGAAAGATTTCCAAGCAGCCCAGTTAACATTCCCTGCATTTGCAACATTTCCTGATCAAAAAATGAAAAAAAAGCAGCAAAATGAAGAGAGATGACTCTAATTACGGCTTACCAACCATGGCACTGCCAAAAGGGCAGCTTTATTTCCAGCCATGAGATTTTGCGCGTTGAGAATAATCTGAGGGAGTTGTAGCAGCAAAAATGGCAGATTCGCAGCAGCAGAAAAATTGGCTGTCCATGAATCCCATTGATCAAAACTCTTACTGTTCTTCAAGTGCACTGATCCCTTATGAAATTTCCAAAAATGCCAATAAAATAACAAGTCATCACCTCTAATCGAACAACAAGAAATAAAAAAAAAAAAATATGAAGAAGTATGAAGAAACAAGGAAAAATCATCAAAAATTGACATTTTCCTCAAAATTACCTGGTGAAGAGGATGAGGAACATCAGAATCAAGAGCAGAAACGGGGGAAATGCGGCGATTAAGGGAAGCTAAAGAATAGTGGGCATAATGAGAAGGGTTATGGAGTGAAAAAGAAAGGGATTTGGAATGGGAATGGGAATGGGAAGGGAAAGGATAATTAGGGAATAAAGAAGAATGCGGAGATGGTGCTGTGGCAGCTAAAGGCGCGAAGAGAGAGTTGGCCATTTCAATTTGAGAGAAGAGGAGAGGAGAGGAAGAGAAGAGGAGGAAGGAGAGTGACAGTCTGTGAAGTAGTAGGGAGGGAGGGAGGAAGAGACAGAAAAGAGTGGGCGGTGAAATGGGCATATGCGTATCTCTATGAGACACGTGGCGAATGGAAAAGGATATCTGGGAAAGGGAGTGAAGTAAAGGAGCAGCTTTCGTTCTATTTTAATGAGATCCGCCTGATCGGATCTTGTTCTTTTTGAGTTATTGACCCATCCGCTTATTTAGATTTCAAATCTATTTATTTCTTTTAAGGAATTTTAATGTGTATAATGTATAGTTGCTTCTTTTTACAAAAGATGTTTTTAATATGAGAAAATTATAAAATTGGATCGAAAGATTTATTTACATATTTAGACTAATTATTTAATTTTTTTTTCTTTTGATTAGAACATACAATATTACAACAAAGAAAAATAAAGGAAAGCAAAAATAAAACAGTACAACGGAGAAGCATACAATTATCCAGGAATCAATCTGAGTACAGTAACACCTAAATTATCATCTAGAATCAGTTGGGAAATTTGGGTAGGGGGCGTAACAAATGTGGTTACCCCTAATGGAAAATTATGAGCCAGATTTACGAGTCCATCCGCGACCCTATTCTGTTCCTGATATATGTGGTTGAATTTAATCTGCTGAAACACATTCATGCAGCCTTTAATCCTTTTAAGCAGCATGTTATGGCCCAGATTATTATCATCAGCACGTCTAAGAGCTTCTATGGCTTCATTGTTATCCGACTCCACTTCGAGGAGGGGAATTATCAGAGCATTAGCTTGTCGAATCCCCGTAAAAATTTCCCACAATTCCGCATCTAAGGAGGATCCTATCGCTATATTCTGCATGAACCCAGCAGTCCATTGTCCATTGGCATCCCGGAAGATTCCTCCCGCTGTAATCATACCACCTTGGTACATAGAGCCATCCACATTCAGTTTGACCCATCCCACATCCGGTTTAGTCCAGCCAAGTAGTTTCTCATATTTTGGAGCACCACCACGTGTCTCATTCTAATTCAAAAATGAGTTTAGAATAGTACCAGCAGCATCAACTAGAATTTTATCCTTAGTTTTGAAGACAATCCAATTCCTCCATCTCCATAAGTACCAACATGTTGTTAGGAAGATGACCATCCAATTGTCTATCCTTTTCATATGCTCATTGCTTAAGCACCATGTAAACCATTCCTCTCTACCCGTATTAAAGAACAATTGTTGAAGGTTCAGCGGAACGAGTCGTTTCCAGACCATCTCGCTAAATTTACAATCTCTTAGGACATGGGTTAAAGTTTCGGCACCTCTATTACATCTAATGCACACTTCAGATTGGGACAAGTGCCTTCTCAATCTTTCCACGTTGGCCAATAGACGGTCATACGAGCATAGCCACCCAAAAGCTGTGGATCCTTTGAGGAACTCTAATGGACCAAAAAGGCTTCCATATACTATTAGTATGGTGAATCTTAGTAGCTGTTAGCATTTGGAAGGCGGATTTGCACGTGAACTGGCCATTACTTGTTAAACCCTAGTATTGAGTATCCTTGTCTGCCACCTCATTACTTACCATTACATTTCCTTAAGCGAAGGAGCCATGGCGTATCAATAAATTGATCGAAGGCTCCCCACAACCAATCGCCGGATTCATCTACGTCGGTAATTTTCCAGGCTGATACTGGTCAGGTAGTTGTTTAGAGAAAACATCAACTAATCAAATCCCATCCAGCCATTTATCAGTACAAAAATGGATACTCCTCCTGTTACCAACTACCCAAGAGACTCCCCCGTAAAATTCCTTGAAGACAGAATGTATACTTTTCCAAAGGAATGAGCATTGTTTTATCCTACCATTAGCACCACCAAAGACCTCATCCCTGAAGTATTTACCATGGATTAACCAAGCCTAGAGAGTGGTCGGCTCTTGCCACAACCGCCAGATAATCTTCATGAGGAGAGCTTTGTTATTATCCTCCGACTTCCTCAAACCCGCACCACCACTAGCTTTAGGTTGGCATACTATTTCCCATGGTGGGAGGTGGATTTTGCGAGTAGACGCAGAGCTCCCCCACAAAAAGTGACGATTCATTTTGTCCAGTTTTGCATTAACCAAGGAAGGCAGCCTATTAGTTTGCATAAAATGGTTAAGCAAGGTACCTATAACTGACTGGATTAATGTCATCCTACCTGCTAGAGAGAGAGAGAACTAGCCTTCCACGTAGCAAGCCTCGATTGTACTGAATCAGTGAGGTTTTTGAAGGAGAGTTTTGTAACCCGACCACTGAGCAATAGTACTCCTATATAGTTCCCTAAAGATGATGTTAGAGGGATCCCACATGATGAACTGAGGCGATTGCAGAGGCTTCGCGACATGTTCTTGGAATAGTATATCCGAGACTTCTGGATATTCAATTTTTGTCCTGACGATGAGCAGAATCTGTCTATTATGTCCATAAGCACTTGCAATTGTTCCTCATCCCCTTCTAAGAAAAGAAGAACGTCATCTGCAAAGAATAAATGAGATATATATGGGCAGAACTTGCCAATCCGAATTGGGCGGAGCTTCTTTTCCATGATTGCATCTTGGATAAGATGGGCTAGTCACTCCATATCTATCACAAAAAGGTACGGAGACATGGGGTCGCCTTGTCAGATCCCTCTCGAGGGGCTAAAAGTCTCTGACATAGTGCCGTTCAACATAACTCGTGTTGAAACTGTAGAGATACAAGTTTGGATTATATCGCACTAGCGACTCGGAATTCCAGTCAGCGTGAGAGTCTCATGCAGGAACACCCAATCTAGTCTGTCGTAAGCTTTTTCCAGGTCTAATTTCAGTGCTATGAACCCTTTTTTTCCTTTTTTTACGTGAATAGAGTGGACCATTTCTTGTGCAATCACGATATTATCATTCATTTGTCTACCTGGGACAAAGCTTGCTTGGTTTGGCCCAATGATGGTGGGGAGCAACGGACGTAGTCGGTTTGATATGATTTTCATGACCACCTTGTAAACAACATTGCATAGGCTTATTGGTCTCATCTGGCGGAAGGAGACATGATTTTTTACCTTGGGGATTAGAACCGGCAAAGTTTCATTTACCGCATCTATATCAATGGTACCCAGGAACACACCTTTCACGAAATTGCAGACTCCCTCTTTCATGGTAGCCCAATGCTTTTGGAAGAAGATAGCTGGGAGGCCATCTGCTCCTGGGGCTTTCATGCCACCCATCTCGAACACTGCATCTCTGATATCTTTATCAGTTACAATAGCAAATGATGCACTTAAGTTGGAACTTTGGATGGGTGGGAATATGTTGACATAGACTAGGGCCTCGCGGACTGTCGATTCTGAAGTGAATAAGGACTTATAGAACTCTAGTGCCAAGGATTTTATCTGGTCTTCCTCATGATGCCAGTTCCTATGGTCATCTTTGATTGCCTCAATTTTATTATGTTGTCTCCTGATGATGGTAGAAAGATGGAAATACCTAGAATTCCTGTCCCATTGGGTAATCCAGTTCTTCCTTGATTTTTGGAACCAAAGGAGCTCCTCCTGGCGCAACACATTTTGGAGTTCATTTTGAAGAACGTTGAAAGTTCTTTGTAGATACCCATTAGATTGCATATCTAATATCTTCTGCATCCATTCAATTTGATTTAACAACGAGTTTTTCTTGGTGAGGATATGGCCAAACACCTTCCTATTCCACATATTGACTTCTTTGTTGAAGTTTTCTGCAGCTGCTACAGTGTTTGAGGCTGGTTTCCAATAGGAGGAGACGAAGCTAGCAAACATCGGATGCGTTTCCCATGCTACCATATAATGAAAAGGTTTGATTCCCAAGCACTTATTTTCACTAGATAGGCGAAGGAGAAGCGGGTTGTGGCTAGAGTGTCTGAACGGGAGGGTGATTATGGAAGCGTTTGGATATGAGAGCCTAGCTTGCTCATTTCCATAATCCTTGTCTAACCGAACGAAAGTGTGGTCCCTTTTCTAGGTGAATTTGTGACCAGAAGATCCCAAGTCAAAAATTCTGCAAGCATTCATTTCTTTTTTATGGTTCAGGCATCACTAGAAGTAGTGTCTCCCCCTCTTTTTTGGTCTGTAATTGAGGCAATGTCATTGAAGTCTCCCATTAGGAACCAGGGCATTGTCATGGCCTCGCCAATAGAAGACAATTCCTCCCATAGTGTCTTCCTGAGTGACGCAATGGGTGAGCCGTAAACAATTATGATTTGAAATTGTTCAATTCCCTCTTTCTTAATTGAGCAATGAATAAACTATGGATGGGTGATCAAAGCCTCTAACTCAATCTCCATCGGATTCCAGAAGACCCAAATCCCACCAGAACGACCTTAAGCAACTGTTCTGGTACAATTCCACTTGTGAAATCTAATGATTCTATCAGCTGTAGCATCACTGAATTTTGTTTCTAACATAGCAAAGCAGGCAGGTTTGAACTGCCTCAATAAATCAGATATATAGAGGCGGGTCGACTTATTCCTCGCTCCGCAGACGTTCGAGGTTAAAAAATCATAAAAGTATTACAGACAAGAGACTGCTTACCTATGTTGAGGCCTTGTTACCTCCTCCTTCCAGGCGGGATATACTCCCCCCTGAAGCTCGTCTTGACATTTTATCATCCAACTTCTTAATCGACTTTTGAGACAGGAAATTGGTCCTTGAGTTATTCCTGTTTTGCCATTAGCTGACTTTGCTGCATCAGAGATCGTTTGGTTGAGTGGGGGGTCTCCTAGAAAATCTTCATTCCCAGCCTCTCCTATGGGAATTCTTGTAGATGAGCCAGTCTTGAGAGCATCAAGAGGGGGGATCGAATTCCCTTTCAAAGCCATTGATTTTGGAGAATCCGGAATCTTTATATCTTCTGCCACTTGAATCAATTTCGAAGGATCTACCACTTGAATTGTTTGGAGATTAACTCCCTCTTGGATTCGAGCTAACAACTCAAAACGAGAGCCTTTGCCATGATTTCCCATCGGTGAATTGAAATTCTGTGTCTTTGGGGGGGGGGGGGGGGCGTGATTGGTGCAATTTCCTGTTTCATGCATCATATTGGTATGGGACTGTTTTACATTTGGGTCCTGAGTTGTTATGGGTAATTTTTGGGCTTGGGTTATGGAATGGTTTGTTTGGGTGTCAATGGGTAAAGGTTTAACTAAGTGAGGTGGCACTTGGGTTTTACTAGCATGGACCAGCCCTTTGTTTGTGTCTCCTGTCAAATTGAATAAAACCATGGCCCTCTCATTTAATGTTTTGTCCCTATTCATATCTTTTGGCATACCAATATGTGTAGCTGATGACTGCGTAGGGGAGGCAATTGCATGTCTTATTGGGACAAGGTCTGAAACATCATTAATATTATTTGTTTTTTTTTCTGACCTTCATTCTCCTCCTTGCACTTATTTCCTATTCTACCGTTTCTCTAACCTCTCTGCCGGTGAACGACCATCCAGGGACCGTAGTCTTCCAACACTTCTTCACGTGCTTCAGAACTTTGGTTCATTCTCGTGCTATTAACCGACTTAGCCTCCTTTGATTCTCCTGCTTCATGACTTGGACGATATTGCTCCATATTATGCCCATAGAGACCGCATGAGAAACAGATGTTGTGGAGTCCTTCGTATTCCACATGGTATACTCACCTTCTCATTTTATATTTAGAAACGAGTGGCTTAGTTAGATCAAGTTCTATGCAAACCCGAGCGTATTTGCCTCGGAGTCCGGCTGAGGAGTTTTTGTTAACATGTTTAGCAGTGCCAACCAAGTTCCTATATTTCAAAAGGGATGCAGTGCTGTAGTATTCAATGGGCAATCCTGGGAATCTGACCCAAGCTAGAATCCTTGCAATATGGTTATCTGTAGGATCAAAATTTGGTTCCTAAGGCCTTATTGTGATCACGTGGTCAGCCACTATCCATAGACCTCCAGAGAAAGCTAAGTCGTAGTCTTCGTCCGTGGTAAGGTTGGCTAGATAAAAATCATGACTCAGGTCTACCAAGGTGAGTACTCCACTTTTCTGCCAAAAGGATTACAGCCTGTTGAACATATAATTATAGCTGACTGTCCACCCTAATACTTTTATAATTAGAGTTCTCTTCCAAGGTTGCCAAAGTAGGCATTTTTCTCTTGCTGAGAACCTGATCAGTGGGCATTTCTCATCTTCATCATCATCATCTTCTTCTTCTTCACTGTTAGAGCATGGTTCATGCCTAAATTGTGAGCTGTTGTTGTTTTCCTTAGCTGTGTATTCTCCTTCTTCCATTGTCGTATCTTCCGTATCAAATCGCCCAAAAGAGTGTTTGTTTCCATGAGGCTACTTTTTTCCTAAAGGGAGATCCCTTTGGTTCAGCTTCTATGATAGATCTTGATTCCGGTTTCCCTTCCGAGCCTTTAAACTTCTTGTTGCTTCTCTCTTGTTTGTCTTTTTCTTTTGTTGTTAGCTCATGCAGCTTCTCCGGTGGACTTCCTATGTTGCTGCTATATCCAGCTATTACGGAAATCATTATCTATCTAGACTATATATTTGTGACTTTTCTAAAATACCTCAAATCTTTCATCTCCCCCTTCATGTCTATCGTTTTATCTTCCCTTCTTGTCTATTGTTTCATCTTCCCCTTCTTTTATATTGTGCAAATCACCAAGAAATTCTTCATCATCTTGTCTCTTCTTGTTCTCGTTATCTCCCTGTTTTTGTGAAGACATGGTTTCGTCTCTTGGTTTCTTTCTTCTTATGCAAATCGAAAGCACCGTTATTCGATGTTCTTTGGCGTTTATCATATGTTTATTATCGATTTCAATGGCAAAAGCCGAAAATAAGCTAAGTATCTGTTGTTTCATCTTCTTCTCTTTTTTTTTCATAAAATAGCTTCACAAAATGAGTTTGCGTCACATTTTGCGATATCTGTGAAGAGAAATTCACCTGGAAAATGATGATTTTGCTTCGCAAAAAGCGAATCTGTGAAGCCTACGAAGCAAAATCATAATTTTTTAACTTGTTTTTTCTCTTCACAGGCTTCGCAGATTCGTTTTCTGCGAAGCAAAATCATCATTTTTCAGGTGAATTTCTCCTTGCTGATTCGCTTTCTGCGAAGTAAAAATCATCCTTTTTTACGTGTCTTTTTCTTCGCAGACTTTGCAGATGGTGAAGACCAAGACATCAATCACAGTGACGATGAGTGGGATGTGCTAGTTTATTTTGCTTCTGAACTTCCCCCCAAAGGCTATTAATTTTGTATGATGCTGCCGATTTTTCTTGCTTCTGTAAAACTTGGAAGCACTCCAATGTTATTATTATTGTTTAGGGTTTATGGTTTAGGTTATTGTTGCAATCTTGTTGTAGATTTTGATAATGTTATGATTTTAATATTATAATTATTGTTGCAATCTTTTATTGTTATGATTTTAATGGTATATACCACTTCGCATTTTTCGCAAACTGCGAAGCTTGTGAAGGCAAATGCTACTTCAGTACATGATTTTGCTTCGCAGTTTGTGAAAATTGTGAAGTAAAAGTCATTATGCGAAGTAGTATTTACCTTCGCAGGCTTCATAGTTTGCGAAAAATTCAAAGTAAAATCATGTACTCAAGAAGGATTATCCTGGGAAAAACGTATAAAATAATAAAAAATGGAGTGTCAAGTTAACAAGAAGAAAGATTTTATGTATATATGAGTCGATAATGAAAAATAGAGTACCAAGTTCGCAAACTAAGAAAGAATCAAAGAGAGAAAGAAGAAAGAGTAAGAAATTTCTAAGTGGTTATATATATATATATATATATATATATATATATATATATATGAAGGACATTTTGGAAAAGTCATAAATATATAGTCTAGATAGGTAATGGCTTGGGTAATTAGTCTAAATATGTAAATAGTATTTTATTTGATCCAATTTTGTAATTTTCCCTTTTAAGAATAATGTATTCCTTTTATATAACTCATTCTAGGGTACACATAAATTACAATTAATATAGAGTCAAATTAATAAATTTACATTGTTTAACTAAAAAAAAATTCTCTCTCATATCATGATTGAGGCATAAGCTTTGAAATTTTCAAAAACACATAGACCAAAGACAAAAAAAAATTAATGTTTGGACCAAATACCTAAACTAAAAGTTCTTGAAAAGCTTAGAATGACTTATATTTGAGGAAAAAAAACTAATTTACTATAATGACTTATACAATGGAATGAAGGGAGTATAAGAATTACTCTTTCCATTCAATTATATTATAAGTTATTCACACAAATTAAAAAATACAATTAATATAGTCAAATTAATAAATTTATATTAGTTAATTAAAAAAATTCTCTTTCATGTAATAGTTGGGTAACAAGTCTTGGAATATTAAAAAAACACAAGAATCAAGATAAAAATTTAATGTTTGGACAAAAAAACTAAATTAAAAAATTCTTGGAAAACTAGAATGACTTATATTTAGGAAAAAAACTAACTTGCTAAAATGACTTATAAAAAAGGAATGGAAGGAGTAAAAATATAATTAATTTTACTAATAGTAATAAATTTATATCTATTCTTAAAATAAAAAGTGAATTTGTAAGTATATATATATTTATAAAAATATGTTAATGAGTATGGATTTGATCAAAATATTATGCGTAGTGCGTGTTTAATATCATGTAAGAAGGAGAGGGACGGGTACGGGAACATAATTACGGATAGGAGATTATGAAACAAAATATTTTCTCTAAAAAATATTAGTTGTAAAACAGAGGAAGTTGTTAAGCCCAAAATATACCTAAAATATCATTAATATTTACATCGGTTTTGCTACGAATTTGTGCTGTTTATATCTATTTAGAGTACTTTTACGTCCGAATATGTTTCCTTCATGCAAGATACCTAAATATTTGGTAAAATCCAAATAGGAAGGAAAACAGGTAAAAAACGAAGGAAAAACCCTACGAAAAGAGTCAAAGACGAAGAAAATCAAACACATCGAAACGAAGACGGGAATAATCACCCGTGTCGCGACCGAGATTCCCTAATCTCGATCACGACACGCCTCTTTCCGGTCTTCCTCCCTTTCGTTCCGAAGGATAAAAATTGCTCCCCTAATCTCGGTAAAGATATAATTAATCTCGGTAAGATCAACAGCCTTTGCAGCACTACATTCACATGTTTAAAATCCAAGAAACACGTTCGTTCGGGTGGATAGAAACGTCTCTTCACAGCGGATACGACTCTTCACAACGGACACGGCCTTTCAAACACGACTCTTCAACATCTATAAATAAAGAGTTGATTTCAGAGTTTCAGAGAGAGTTAGATTTTTAAGATTAGTGCAGAAGTTATGCAGAAACTCTGACTCAGAAATGAGTCAGAGATTAGATTTCAATTTTGTAAAAAGCAATCTGATGTACACAAATTGTTCTTAGATTACTTACAAACACAGTAGCATTTAGATTTAGATTAAGATCTGTTCGAAGATTAGATTACATTTTGGTAGTAGAAGAACCATCTCTATTCCGAATATTCAGCGAGAAGATTAAGTAGCGGATTCGACCCCGGAGCCTGACAAACTCTAACGAGGATTGAGGAAAGGATTGACGACCCAGAACTCTCATGTCGTTTGAATACATCCATGCTTTTTATTCTTTGTAAACTTGTATCAAATTCATACTTCATCTAATAAAGTTCATGCAATTCAATAATTTTTTATGTAGCACTTCTGTAAACGATCGGAAATGAGTTCTGATGTTTTCATTAAAACGTAGTTAAATTCAAGATCTTTACAAGGAAACTTTGTTGAATACTTAGGCAAATTCATTCTTCGTGAATTAATTTGGTTATGGTAGCAATCTATCCCGACCGTAGGAAGATTGTTTGCGGTTCAAAGTCTTTTAATTGAAGGAGTTTACGTTATTACACTTTTGTAGTTTATACAAAGTTTAAAGTTTTTTTCTTTGCTTAATGCAAACGAACACAATTATTCTCTTATTTTAAACACTAAACGTTTCTGTTTTGTAATTCCTATTCAAAACAGAATTGATTTCTAACATTCTACATATTCTAGCCTAATTCTTATTCTATCAATCTCAAAACCAATTTCAAATAACGATTATCTATTTCTATAAACCTTAAGTCGTATTTAAATTACACTTAAATAAGTTTTCGTTAAAAACTGTTTCATGTGGGATCGATATCTTTTTATTACTACAAGCAAAACCGTGCACTTGCGGAAATCGCTCAACAGAAGTATACATTATGGTACAAATTTGGGCATGTCAAAGTCTTCGTATGGGACAAAGACTTTCCTAAGTCATCGGTTAATTAATTGCTCAGTATCGAGAGGATTTTTCTCCATATATATTCCACCAACTCTTATTTCTAAGAATAGGTCCAAACATGAGTCATTACTCGTTAACCACTTCCGTGCTTTAAGATTCTATTGTGTATTGATATGGGAAATCTTGAGAAGGATCTCTTGAAGTAGGATTTGTAATCGCAATCTCCTGCAATGAGACATAAATGAGCTAAAGAAGGGGTTGGAAATCGACGATCTCACTTTAATGTCTAAGTTAACAAAGTTTGAGAGAATAAAGATAATGAATAAGAGAATTCTCGAGGGTTTTGTGACCAAATATCTTAGTTGCACATTTATTTTGTTCTACTTATAAGATGTTGAGGGCAATTTGGGAAGATGTTGATTTCTGTGTCGTAGCTAAAGCTACGAAAACGTGTAAGAATGTGAAAGACAGTATATCCTTTGGTGGGACCACTAGGATTTGGCATGTACCAACTGTAAAGTCGTGCATCTCGGGATGACAACTCTTTGGAATTGACATGCTTTTCATATTGTTCTATGTGTTTGAGACAGTTATCTTCTATCATTACATTTGATCTAGACGTATTCATTAGTCCATATGACATGCTATTTTATTCACTTGTTAATAGATTTCCTCTACTCTAGTCGGTCAAAGTTCTTTAAGGCATCAATCCAAATGTGCCAGTATATTGCAAACATCCTTTCCAATAAGTCTATACCACTTATAGGCCATTGTCATGTGTCACCAAGCATGTTGCCATTAGGAGGGAGTAGGAAGTGAAAAGTTTATTTTGCATTAAATAACTTCTTTAATTGAGGTTTTCCGAGCATCATAGATGTGTAATGATGATATTGAAGCCGCCATTTTAATTTACTATGCTTATAAAAAGGAAGGCGTGCAGTTTATCCTTTTCCTCTCCGCTTTCTTATCTTTCTTATTGTCTAGAGTTCACTACTTTCCTTTAAGAGCTCCAGATTTTCCGAGTTTAAGTCTCCATTTTTTTTAATAAGAACCTTTTATAATATGGTTCCGCCTTGTACAGTATTTGGTAAGGTGGCTGCGATTTTAAAATTGTGGATCTATTGTGTTACTTGATCTTTATACAACAACAATAACAACAACAAAGCCTTAGTCCCGAAATGATTCGGGGTCGGCTAACATGAACCATCATATAAAACCGTGAAATCAAGTCGTGTCAGCGACACAAATTCGCTTCCTCCACTCCGTCCTATCCACTACCATATTTTCCTCAATTCCCAGTAAACTCATATCACTCTCGATCACCCTCCTCCAAGTTTGCTTAGGTCTTCCCCTACCCCTCACCACTACATCCCTTTGCCACTCTTCGGTTCTCCTAACCGGCGCATCAAGCGCTCTAGGTCTCACATGGCCAAACCACCTTAGTCGGTTTTCTCTCATTTTATTCTCAATAGATGTGACCCCTACTTTGTCCTAATTATTTCATTACTCACCCGATCCTTTCTCGTATGACCACACATCCATCTCAACATACGCATCTCCGCCACCGACATCTTATGGATGTGGCAGTGTTTCACTGCCCAACACTCCGTACCATATAACAATGCTGGTCTAATTGCCGTCCGGTAGAATTTTCCCTTCAATCTATTAGGCATGTCGGGGTCACAAAGGAAACCCGTAGCACTTTTCCACTTCGACCAACCAGCTTTAATCCTATGAGCAACATCTCCATCTACTTCTCCATCCGTTTGAATAATAGATCCTAAATACCGGAAGCAATCCGAGGCCTGAACAACTCTCCCATCTAGGGTGATTGTCCCTGCCACCCTACTCCTATGGCCGCTAAACTTACACTCCAAATATTTTATCTTACTTCGGCTCAACTTAAAGCCTCTAGATTCTAGAGTTTGTCTCCATAGTTCCAACTTCCTCTCCACTCCTCCTTTCATCTCATCAACCAACACAATATCATCTGCAAACAGCATGCACCATGGTATACCATCTTGGAGTGAACTTGTTAGTTCATCCATAACGATGGCAAAAAGAAATGGGCTTAGTGCGGAACCTTGATGCACTCCAATCGTAATAGGGAACTCTTCAGTCTTCCCAACACTAGTACGTACACTCGTGCATGCTCCCTCATACATGTCCTTTATGATGTCAATATATTTCCGCAAAATGCCTTTCCTTATCAAGGCCCACCAAAGTACTTCCCTTGGTACCTTATCATATGCTTTCTCCAAGTCAATGAAAACCATATGCAAGTCTTTCTTCTTATTTCGATAGTGCTCCGTTAATTGTCTCATTAGATGGATGGCTTCCATAGTTGATCTTCCCGGTATAAAGCCAAACTGGTTTTCCGAGATCTTCACCATCCTCCTTAGCCTTTGTTCGATCACTCGCTCCCAAAGTTTCATAGTGTGACTCATTAATTTGATTCCCCGATAGTTGGCACAATCTTGAACATCGCCTTTGTTCTTGTACAAAGGGATTAAGATACTTTTCCTCCATTCTGATGGCATCTTATTGTTTCTCCAAATTTTGTTGAAGAACGTCGTCAACCATTCGATTCCTCTTTCTCCCAAACATCTCCAAATCTCAATAGGGTGCTTTCTTCAACTTCATCTTACTTAATGTCATTTTGACTTCACCCTTTTGAATTCTCCGTAGGCATTCATGATTTATCATATCGTGATGGATACTTATATCTCCAACATCTTGTCTGCGATCTCTATTAAATAAGTCATCAAAATAGGACCTCCATCGTTCCTTGATATCCTTATCTCCAACTAGGACTTTCTGGTCCACATCCTTCACACATTTAACTTTTCCGAGATCTCGCGTCTTCTTATCTCTCATCCGAGCAATTCTATATATGTCTTTTTCCCATTCTTTCGTATCCAATCTTGTATACAGATCCCGATTCACCTTTGCTCTAGCATCTCGTATGACCTTCTTTACTTCCCTTTTAGCCTCTTTGTATTTTTCATAGTTCTCGTCACTCCTACATTTCCCCAATATTTTATAGGATTCTCGCTTACTCTTTACTGCTTGTCGTACTTCTTCTGTCCACCAAGATGTGTCCTTACCCGGTGGCATGCTACCTTTAGATTCCCCTAGAACTTCCTTCGCTACTTCCCTTATACTATGCTCCATCTTAGTCCATATCGAATCTATATCTAAATCCATATTACAAGTCCAAACATCTTTTTTGGTCATCTCACCCACAATTTTTTGTTGATTCTCCCCTTGCAATTTCCACCACTTAATCTTAGTCTCTACTTGTGGTGTTTGTTTTCTTATACATTTCCTACTTCGAAAATCAAGCACCACTACTCTATGTTGGGTTGTCGTACTCTCACCAGGGATCACCTTACAATCAATATAACTCTTTCTCCAAGCACTCCTTACTAAGAAGAAGTCAATTTGGCTCGCATTACCGCCACTCCGATAAGTCACTAGGTGGGATGTTCTCTTCATAAACCATGTGTTCATGATACTCAAGTCATAGGCTGATGCGAATTCCAAAATATCATTTCCTGCTTCATTCTTATCTCCAAAACCATACCCTCCATGAACACTCTCAAACCCATCTCGCCTAGAACCCACGTGTCCATTGAGATCACCCCAGTACCATTTTTTCATCCCTAGGAACCTGATGCACCACTTCCTCTAGGTCCTCCCAAAAAGCTTGTCTGATAGAGACATCTAATCCTATTTGTGGCGCATATGCACTAATGACATTCACAACCTCATCCCCTATCACTAGCTTAACACTCATAATTCTATCGCTCTTCCTAGACACCGCTACTACATCATCAATATACTCCCTATCAATAAGAATACCTACTCCATTTCTACCCGTATCCTTTCCTGAGTACCAAAGCTTATAACCCCAAGGAGCTATCTCTCTAGCCTTGGCTCCAACCCACTTGGTTTCTTGTAGGCACATTATATTTATTCTCCTCCTCTTCATAACATCTACAATTTCATCTAATCTTCCTGTCAAAGAACATATGTTCCATGTCCCAAAGCGTAACCTACTACCCTTACCCCTACCCTTACCATTATCGTGGACTAGCTTATTTACCTGCAACCCTTGCATATTTGACACCACCCCCGGGTCCTGGGGTGGCGCGCCGCTTCGGGGCGACGACCTAGCAACCCTTTCACATTTATCACTACACCCGGGTCTAGGAAGTGCAGCGCGTCGCTGAGTAGGGAACGCCCCAACGGTATTTATAGTATGGTTCATGTCATAAGATGTGGCTAAGTTTTACGCTGGCCGCCACAAACCTACCGCAACCCTCCTCCTTTGTCCAGGCTTGAGACCGGCTGTAAAGGCCACCAAGTGACCCTCACAGGCGGAGTTGTTACTTGATCTTTATACTTAAACAAAATAGTCCAAAAAATCGTGAGAAATCATCACTATATTTAAAATAAAACTCTCTCTTATTAGTGCCTTTTGTCTTATATGATCCCTAACATTCAACATGAATTAATTCAAAAGGCTTTATTGGTTGTATTGAACTCGTAAAAAATGAATGTCTAACTTGCTTAGACATCAAACATACATTACAATCTAATATTTCATCCATATGACTAAAACAATGAATATGACTCATTTTTTCTCTTGACATGTGTCCAAATCTCCTATGTCATAAGTATACATTATCTTCAAATTTCTCTTGTATATATTAGGACTAAATTGTGGAATTATATGTGAATCAAAAGAAACAATATTTGATCCTGTTGGAAATATGCCATAGTTAATTTATTATGAGATAATGTTTTATTTAATTATTTTGAATTCAGGAGAAGTTATTTAGTTATTGCATAGATTAAGGAGAAGTTATGGAAGTCAGTTGTAACTGATGTCTGTATTTCTGTATAAATTTCCTGAAGTTCAATAGAAATATATATTGGTTCCAAACTCTTAAATATTAAATACTACAAATTGGTATCAGAGCAAATTATCTTGAGGGATCTGTGAGAATGGAAGGAGATGCAGTCTCTTTTAATCATGTTACTGCACCAGTTTTTGATGGCCAGAATTATCAAGCTTGGGCTATTAAAATGAAGGTGTATCTTGATGCATTGGATCTTTGGGAGGCTGTAGAAGAAGATTATGAAGTTGCTCCGCTTCCACAAAATCCAACAATGGCACAGATAAAGAATCATAAGGAGAGAAAGACAAGGAAGTCAAAAGCTAAAGCCTGTCTTTTTTCTTCTGTTTCCAACACCATATTTACGAGAATCATGAGTCTGGAATCAGCAAAAGATATATGGGACTACATCAAGAAGGAGTACCAGGGAAATGAAAGAACCAAGAACATGCAGGTTCTCAATTTGATTAGAGAATTTGAGATGCTGAAGATGAGGGAGTCAGAAACAATTAAAGACTATTCTGACAAGATGCTGGGCATTGTTAACAAAGTCAGGCTACTTGGTAAGGAGTTCTTTGATGAGAGAATTGTCCAAAAAATCCTTGTTACTTTGCCAGAAAAATATGAGTCTAAGATTTCTTCTTTGGAGGAGTCTAAAGATCTGTCAAACATATCTTTGGCAGAATTAGTTAATGCTTTACAGGCTCAAGAGCAAAGGAGAATGATGAGAAAAGAAGAAATGGTAGAGGGTGCTTTCAAGGCCAAAACTGAAAGTTCAGGAGGCAGCACAGACAAAAATTACATGGAGAAGAAGAATAACAAGTTTAGCAGTGATAACAAAAATGATGTGAGCACACCTTGCCCATATTGCAAGAAGATGAATCATATGGCAAAAAGATGCTGGTGACGGCCTGACATCAAGTGCAGGAAATGTGGTAATATGGGCCACATGGAAAAGGTTTGCAGATCACAACAAACTGAAGCCGCAAAAGTTACAGAAGAACAAGATGAAGAGCAACTCTTTGTGGCAACGTGTTTTGCAGTTAACAACACCTCCAGTGACGCATGGTTGATAGATAGTGGTTGCACAAATCACATGACCAACGATCAAACTCTTTTCACAGAAATAGATAAAACTCTCATTTCTAAAGTCAAAATTGGAAATGGTGAGTTTATTTCAGTGAAAGGAAAAGGAACAATGGGCATTGAAAGCTTAGCAGGTGTAAAACATATTACTGATGTTTTATACGTGCCTGACATTGATAAAAACTTGCTTAGTGTTGGACAACTTGTTGAAAAGGGCTTCAAAGTTATTTTTGAAGACAAGTGGTGCTTCATCAAGGATACAAGGGGCAAAGATGTGTTTAAAGTGAAGATGAAAGCCAAAAGTTTTGCCTTGAATTTGATGGAGGATAAGCAAGCAATACCAGCAAGTCATGTTAGCAATCAACTTACAACACCTTACACACCACAACAGAACGGTGTAAGTGAGAGAAAGAATCAGAGTGTCATGAAGATGGATAGATGCATGCTTCATGAAAAGGAATTGCCAAAAAATCTTTGGACAGAAGCAACGAGTACTGCAGTTTTTCTACAAAACAGGCTGCCCACTAGAGAAAATGGGAAAATTATTGTGAGCCCAGATGTCAAGTTCATGGAAGATAAACAATGGAGTTGGGAGGAGTCACTTGAAATGCAATCACCAACTAATTTGCAGATTATTGATGAAAATATTGATGATGTTCCTGTTCGTGGCACAAGATCTCTATCTGATATCTATGAAAGAAGTAATGTTGCTGTTTTTACGCCTTCAGAATTTAAAGAAGCTGAGAAGGATGACAAATGGATAGAAGCCATGAAAGAGGAGCTTCGTATGATTGAGAAGAATGACACTTGGAAGCTAGTTGACATGCCTCAAAATAGAAAGAAAATTGGAGTTAAATGGGTTTTCAGAACCAAACTCAATGCCGATGGTTCTATCAACAAACACAAAGCGAGGCTAGTTGATAAAGGGTAGTCAAGTTTCTAAATGGCTATCTTCATGAAGAAATTTTTTGTTGAGCAGCCAGAAGGTTTTGTAAATACTAAGGCAAGGAGGAGTTTGTTGGAAATATGCCTTAGTTAATTTATTATGAGATAATGTTTTATTTAATTATTTTGAATTCAGGAGAAGTTATTTAGTTATTGCATAGATTAAGGAGAAGTTATGGAAGTCAGTTGTAACTGATGTCTGTATTTCTGTATAAATTTCCTGAAGTTCAATAGAAATATATGTTGGTTCCAAACTCTTAAATATTAAATACTACAGATCCTTGAGCATCTTGCTTACTGATAATAAATTGTACTTGAATTGTGGTACATATAGAACATTAAGCAGCTTGAATCCGAACTTAAACACCATATCTCTGTTATTTGTGACTAAATGTGTTTTTCCATTCATCATAGAGTTCACTGTAATCAGGCTTAGAGTGTCATTGTTTGATACAGAAATACCTCTAGATTCTTCTCTTGGTTCTTCAACATATGGTTAAAAACAAGCCTTTGTGGGAAATAATTTTCTAACTATACCTACATGTATAATAATTTACACAAATAACCTCTATTTGGAGATTAGCCCTGAAAAGTTGCTATGTAATCCAGAATATATTGGATATTGTAGTCTTGCCAAAATTTTATCGAGCTTTGACGTGGTGGGATCCTGGTTAGGAAAGTATCCGAATTCATGTTTGGGACAGAAATTAGAATATTTGTATAAGAAGATCGGTATGAAGCTGGCATGGTTCTTGGTGATTGGCATGTAAAGTGATTCAGCTGCTCAAGTTTTAACAGGGATTTGCAGTAACTAGTCTCCATTAAGGAATCAGAATGTCTCAATTAAGGAAAGATTTGTTAGAATATAATACACAAATGTCTCAATATAATACATAACGGGGGGATGAAATGATTTTCATTTGATGTTTTCAGGCCTATAACATAACAAAATTTCAGAATGTTTTTAGGCCCTTGATGTTTCCGTATAGCTAAAACAGAAAAAGGAAGATAGAGCTTTCTTTGCTTTCTGTATGTATATATACAGTGATATTCTGGAGTTTGAAAGAATTTAATGTTTGACTAGCATAGCCTCCAGCTTCTTCTTCCTTGCAGCATGCTTTAGTTTCTCAAGAGCTACAAGCCCCACTTGCCGGACTCTTTCTCTCGACAAACCTATCCTGCACATTCCAAATCAACTCCATTCATATACATTTTCTTTTCTTCAAGCAAAGATTCTGCTATTAGATCGTATCAAGAGTTTTGATTACTCACCGCTTACTGATGTCCTCCCATGTAAGGCATTCATTATCCAAACCATAGTAAAGTCGTATAATCTCCCTTTCTCGTTCTCCAAGACTTGACTTTATAACGTTATTTACTTCGTCCTGGAAATAGATTTCCATATAAATATGGTCTGTCAAATTGTATCATTCTCATCTATTTGACTAGAAGAATGTGTTGTCAAGTATGCACATAGATTTTTACCTTGAGTGCCCATTCGTCTACTCCATTCCACGGGTTATTCTCAAGGCAGGTATCTGCAATGTACTACAAAAGGAATAAAGAAAGAGATGAGTCAATCCTAAACAAGAAAAGTCCAATTCAAATGAGGTGAATTTGCAGAAAATGACTTACGCTATGGTGGGTTTCTCCAGGAAGACCGTTCATAGACCGGAAGGCTTCTCTGTCCAGCGAAAAAACCTTGCTAACTGCCTGCACATAACTACATTATGAGAGTAAGCATTGAGAAAGGAATAACATAACAAGACTGTAGAACTGTTACTTCCTATGTTGCACGAACACTGACACGGAAGCTGACACGGACACAGAAACAGACACGGGAAATGTTATCTCTAAAACATAACCTTCAACCGAAAACAGACACGGAAACAAAATGGACTCGGACATGGACATGAATCGCAGAAACGCTACTAAAGAGAAGTGTTTGTGTAACATAGGTTACTTCAACTAATTCATACCTCTGTAGCATTCCTAACTTTTTTCTCTGACATATTCAGGGACTCTGCAATTTTCTGAGAATAACAAACAATGAAATATGAAGTCAATTGGTAACAGATGCAAAACAATACAAATTATATATGAAATTGATCTTCTCATGATTAATAATTATAACTGACTTACATCAATTGAAGGGGTTACTCCTTTTTCTTCCAGTCTAATTTTTGCATTCCGAATTAAGCCTAACCTTTCGTGTAAATGATTAGGCAGTCTCAAGGTTTTTGAATTCTCAAGTAATGCCCTTGAAACGCCCTGTCATAGAGAAAATGCTAAACAGCATCAGTTTCAGTTTAGAAATGCATTTGACATTTGGGCATAAAGTCAGATTTCACAGGAGATTTAAGGGGATCTATATGATCTAGTTCATCTGAAGCTATTAACTTCTCTTCATATGCTACTAACAAGGGAAAGGGGCTGGAAGAGAGCAATTGAGCAGAAACAGAAAAAAGGGGGCAAATTTTAGTAATAAGACAATCAGGTCTGCATCAATTTCAGATAGATAAGTGATGCTATCCAATGTTCAGTTGTTTACTATAACAATAGGAAAGCAAATTACCTGACGAATCCACCAATAGACATAAGTTGAAATCTTGAACCCCTTCGATGAATCAAATTTCTCGATGCCACGCAACAGCCCGATCAGACCTCCCTGCAAGAGAATAATAATAAATTTCGCAAAAATGTCTATACCAACACAAGTCTATGTGCTGTGTACATTGATTAAGGTCAATCACCAATATATTTCATCCTAGAAATGAGAAAGAAGAATCTCACCTGAACAAGGTCAGCCATTTCAGCTCCCATGTTATCATATCTTTGAGCAATAGACATGACCAAACGAACATTGCTCATTGCCAGTTTCTCTCTAGCCAAAGAACAAGCTATCATTTTGGATTGTAACTCAACCCGAGAAATCCTCAAGGAAGATGCGAGCTGTTCGTCTGTAGGATCACATCCTAATCTCTCCTTCAGCCTGAAGAGTACACATGACAATTATTAATAAAAACATCTTCAGGGAATAATCTTTTTCTGTAGAAGCAACTTCAATTTTTGAATAGGATTGGCTATTTCAAAACAACATCCAGATACAGAATCTCAAATTTTAGGAAGAGAAATAAGAGGTCTTCCTAATTGCCTTCATGATTTAAACAACTTTAAAGAAGTGATTCGGTAACCATTTATCTAGAGATAAAAAAAATGGTCTAAAGTTTGAATTCATTAAACAACTTTGGAGAAGTGATTCAATCCATTCATCATCCATTTAGATTACCTTACCACCATTTTCAAAGATATTTTTAGTAACAATTCTGAGATTACATAGAGAAAAATGGCTTTAACATGTTGGAACTACTTCTGATACAAGTTTGATGATTCTCCAATTGGTAAGCTTCAGTCTCACCTTGATTTATAATCCTCCAAGGAAAGACCAGCTTTTATCATTCTTGACAGGCGCACAACTTCAGCATGGGTGAGCAGCTCTTCACTCACTGCACCCTTAACATAACCCTTCAAACGATTCTGCAGCATCTCCGGATTCACAACTGATTTGAGCTGCTTAAAGGCACTAGCTTGAACTACAGGTTTACTTTGGCTAAGATTCTTTTTCCTAGTGTTAATTCTCCGTTGTCTAGCAGACACCCCAGAGCAGGTGACAGGTATCTTCTTTTGATTTTTTCTGCTAGGTGCATCAGTTGAAGCGGTTCTCTCAAAAGAAAGATTCCATTGTTTCTCAAGCATAGACTTCTGCAAAAGAAGAAGTGCGTCCATTGAATAGTCAAGATCAGAAGTATCCTCTTCCATATCATCCAATGTCTTCAACCATGTTGCTGCAGTTGATGGAGCAGACGCAGTATCCACGTGTTCTTTGAGAGCCTTAATAGACTGTGTATTACGGTTTGAAGATGGGAAACCAGGACCTAAATTTGAAGACTTTTTAGCAACTATCCCATTTTTACCCGATGCAACTTGATAATGGGTTGATCCATGATCATTGACATTCGAAAGCTTTTCTGTGAGATCCGAATAATAGAAAGTGGAACTCAAAAGCCTCTGTCCTGCATTAAGTCCGATAACAGCAGCAGTGGCCATCATACAGCTTCTTTTTGGGTATTTCCAATGATTCTTAGCCAATCTAATGAAGCAAAAAGCTGTGTATGCTCTTCAACTGTACTCAATACAATAAACTCATTCAACTCTTCAGCTGTAGAACCTGGAAAGAAAGCAGATACATATATGAGAGCTCCAACAAAGGTTTGCGAAACCTTAAGCTTTCAAAGGATCCAGGGTCACTATGCCAAAGCTCAATGCTAGATGCATGAGATTGTGTTTGGCCACAAGAAAATTAAATATTATACACATATTGCACAACAGCATCAATACAAAGTTGCAGGAGATTTAGATCCAACTACCAAGTTCCACACTCTGTTTCTGGTAGATGGATCCCATAATCGGTTCGAAACTTTTCTAGAGGAATTAGATTAGACACACTTTACTTGGCCCCTCCACTAAGAATCCAACACGAAACCTAAGCGAGTAGAGACCTTTTTGACTCAAGCTAACCTTAATTGGACAGTCTTTTGAATTCCACTCAGCGTTCATTCAACCATAAATAGTTTATGCAACGAAAAATTGAAATACAGTGATTTATCTTGAAAAACAGGAATATAAAACCCATTGAACTATGCAAGTAATTTTAATAAGACCTATTGTTGTTATCTTGAAAAACATATATAAATAAACCTCTAAATCAACTTAGAATTGATAATTAGGGATGCTAAAATTGAAAGGTAAAGAAGACAAGCATCCATTCCATGTGAGATAGTAAACGGCAAAATTCTAGCCATTTGATAGTTCAATCCAAAATTGAACACAAAACCATTTAATTTCTTTACTACGCCACAAAATGATCAGAAAAGAGTGTATACTAGTTAGTTACTGGTTTTGGATTATGCAAAGTTGAAACTTGTCTGACACATTTGCTCCATGTAGAGTAAGTGAAAAATTACAAGAAAAATGGCCAAAAAGTGGAATTGCGAGCAGAGAAGTAAACTGAAACTCAATTGTTGAAGCTGAAAAATCTAGGGAAGAAAAAAATGTGAAATTGGCATACCTGCAAAAACAACAGTATGAGGAAGAAGAAGATTGGATGGAGAATTCAGGTGAAGATTCCAAAGCGAGAAGAATGTAGATGAGGAGAATGTAAAATTTCTTGTTGTTTGATAACAGATTTTGTTTTTGTTTATTTATTTATTATGAATATAGGAAAATGTTAATGTTTATTAGATAATAGTAAAAATAGAAAAAGAAGGAAGAAGGGGTTATAAGAGATTTGGAATGGAGAGATACAATTGGCTGGAAGAGATATTGGGTCCATCGTTGAGTGGTGGATAACTTGCCATTTATATATTTCTTACATCTCTTTTTTTTTTTTTTATTGAAATTCATTCATTCTTTTTAAATATATATATATTTTTGGGTGTAATTGATATTTATAATAAAAAAGAACTGACACTTGCGATAGCCACACAACCAAGAGAAGAAATAAACAAAAACTGAGGGCTGTGTGGGGCCCACTTCATACATCACTTCAGTTGGTTCAACAAACTATGCTCTTCTCTTCTTCTTCCAATATGGGTTCATTTCTTCCAAAATTTACACATTTTATTTTGCCACCATCTAATATAAATTTGCACCAATTTACACTTAACTCACAAGTAAATGGAAAAAATTTAGTATGCACCCGATAAATTAATTAATGACACATGTATACATTTTTTTACACCAACCATCTCTCATACAATGATATGCAAAATGAAGACAATTTCATTGATCGTCGCTCAAAATAGCGTAACATTTCTACAAGTAACTGTGTGAAATTTTGAAGTAGAATATAAACAAGGATTGAAGTATTCTATCACCTCTTTTTACTTTTACATATTAGATCCTTCATATTTTTATTTTATATATTCAACATGTAATCATTTATATGTAAACTTCGTGTTCAATGAGTTAATAACTGGTTAAAGACCCCGAGTTACTTAAACTAGAAATTTCGAGCTTGAATCCTAGTGTACGTATCAAACTTTAATTTGAATAAAATCCACTTAAAGGTGTCTATCGAGCTTCGGACCGAATAATCGGATAAATTACCGAAAAAATACATACAAAAACTGATAAAAATACGACTTCTGAATTATTAGGTGAATCCATCAACCATATGACAGAGGCCCAAAAACAATGAAGAACTGTGCTGTATATAATAATCTAAATATTTTAAAATAAAACTTAAAAAAGAAATACAAATTCTAAATAAACAATACAGAAATACCTCAATTTCAGAGGCAAAATGCATAAACTCACTCGAATATTACCTAAAATAATGCGATAGCTAATGCAACCACACAAGATATTGATAGCTATATCACATTAACTATCTTTTCCTGGGTAGAGCCAAGTAAGAATCGCACCAATCCAGCCATCCAACCAAGTTCTATAGTTCAACTATATGGGTTCCATCTATCTATAAAATTCTTTAACCTGAAAAGCAAACTAGTATCTATATGCTATTACCAATTGGACATAGTGCAAATGGTACACCTGCCAAAGATACGTTCCATTCCCAATTTCTACAACGTAAACAAATATACAAAAGAAGAATCTATACTCCACTTGTCACCTTTGATTTCGATTCCCGGCTGGAACTCTTTCGTAGCAGCTTCTGAACACGCTTTAATAACATGGTTAGATTCCTTCAACACATAAAAAGCAATCTGCAATTAGTAAGATATGTAAATTGACACTCCGGATTACAGAATGAGGACCAGAGAATAGTAACTGAAGTTAAGGGTGGAAAATAGACGGGTGTCACAAGCGAATTGATTAGATGGCTAAGAATTAAGAAACAACAACCATGAATTATATTTATGCAAGCACAATGAATGAACATGTCTTGGTGAGGATCTTCTTATAGCATTAGCCCACTAGGATCGTGAACTAGTCAATACAACTTTCGTTCGGACACTCAAAAGATAACCCTTCACAATTAAAAAATAAGCTGCTTTCACTTTCAAAACTATGAAATCCTCCCATAGTCTTTTCTCCCCCGGGATGCTGGTGGAATGCTTGTGGCAGGATAATTGGCCTTGTGCCCTACAGTAGAATGTGATGTCAGTTAAAGTTGCATCAACTTATCATATTATCCACTGATGCAGCAGAGTAATTCAGCAAATGCTTTTCTTGCGAAGAACAAAGAACAACTGAAGGAAAATAAAATAAAATAAAAAGAGAGAAACTAAAGCAGTACCCCACGGCATGCCATTGTTGAGTGAACTACTTCCAGGAGAATGTGGGCCTCCAGAATTAAAGCTAGATTGAGGAGGCTGAACCTTGATATGATTCCACTCGCTACTCCGACCAGAAGATCTCCCATAATTGAGGCGCGGAAGAGATTGCTGCCCCAAACGGCTTGGCGAATTTTGGGGGATATGCGACATAAAATGAGATGGCTTTGACATTGCACGGCCGTACCCAGGATGCATATCATGAGCAGGAGGGCTACCCACCTCAGTGTGTGGAAATGCTTGAATAGGTCCATTTTGTCTGACACAACACAGGCAACCACAGGTGTAACTAGTTATAGCTAGCCAATTGTTCAAAAAACAAGAGCATATCTATCACTCCTTGAAAACAATTTCCACAAATGACTAGTACAAATTAATGGACTTGAAGCACTAATTTCAATGTCACTGATACCAGAATGACTGCCCAATCCCAAAATTTTGAAGTCACGTATCAAACCCTCACTCATTCAGCAGCTTACATATTTTAGTTTATTCAAATATTTTGAAAATCCACTTAATGTGAAGTTACATAGGGAAAAAGAAGTAAATATTCCTCTATAATTTAATTTGCGGAATAGAATGTACCCGTATATAGACAACTGAAAGAAATTATATGGACATAACCAAGAGAACAAAGTATACCTTTGAATAAATGAGTTAGAGCTATGGTTTGATGCACGGTTAGATCGTCCGAGACCAACTGATGGATCAACTGCACCAAGATGCATGCCCTTGCTGAACTCATTGCTTATGGAGCTTACATCTGACCCATCCTCTTGTAAAAGAAGTTCATCACTGGAACATGAACAAGATATGACATAACAACTAGATATATAAGGACAGGAATTCTTAATTTTCAAGTGAATTTTAAATGGGAAACAGTTATTAGCACAAAAAGTATCACTAAGATGATTGTGGAACTGCAATTATTAATTATAGTAGAGATAAACAAGCTCTTTTCGCTGTATATAGACCATCAAGCATCTAATATGTAAAAACTGAAATATAATCTTATGGACCCAACCTAATACAAAGGCAGAAGCATGGTACCTAATATGACATCCCAATCTATTACTAAATTTATTTTTAGGATAAAGTGTCATAAATCCAATCAAGAATGTATATTTACCTACATAAAAGAGTTGAATGTTCTTGCTACGACATTAGACCAACAACTGAAAAAGGCTAAAAAAGGCTCACTAATTCACATTACTCCAGAAATAATTCAAACAGTTTCTTTCTAATTGTCTTCTGATCTATTTGAGAGCTCAAAAATCATGCTCAACATTATTTAGGATCTAAGCTATTGTCGTGGCAGATGTAATTTATTTGTTATTATTTTTTTCAAGAAACAATAATCTAAACCATGCTCATTTACAGTCTTAAGTGCAGTGGTTCCATAACTAGTCCATGAGTAATACTTAAAGTCCAGTTCACCATAATCAATTAACTTTTTTATTGGTTAGCTTAACCTGTTTTTCAGTTCTAACCATTAACAAAATTTCCAAAAATCTAGAACATCAAATCTCTAAGAATCCAAGTCCATGTAGATACAATACATGTGAAATTCCATAACCATAACATTCAAGTCAAGCACTTGAAATTAAAATTCTAAGAATTTTTATGTTTTTTTTTTTTATTAAGAGGTAGAGGACAGGGAAAGGAAGCCCAGAACATCCCAACTAGAACAAAATTGAGGATGTGAGTCCCACCAGTGACACTCCGAACTAATCCTGCCAAAGTTGGCCAGCGCATCTGCAACCTGATTACTTTCTCGAAAAACGTGTGGCACAACAAATTGCATTTCACGAAGCAAGGCGCGACACTCAAGAAGCTCCTGATGCTGCTCCCACGGGGCCAATAAGTCAGCATGTCGAAGGAGAGATACCACATAGGTCGAGTCACTTTCAAGCCAAAGGCGGTGCCAACCCTTATTGTAGACCATATGAATTGCATAAAGCACAGTAAAGAGTTCCGCAATATGCACCAGGGAGCAAGTAGACGGAAAAGCAAAAGTACCTACTGAGTGCCCAGTAGAATCCCGAAACACAATTCCACAACCGGCATTGACAGTGGTAACGAGGCATCCGCATTAATTTTAATCCATCCAGACGGAGGAGACCGGCAGAATCCTAGGCGCCCGGGTCCGATGAGGCAACAACTGTAACGTGTGAAGCAGATCAAGTTCAACAGTTGAGTTCCAAATAGAGCTGAATGATAGAAGATCGGTCCGACAAATTTAAAGCCAAAGAAGTCTTAGCGCGGAATGAATATTAGGGGACAAATCCGAAAAAATGGAGTTGTTGCGGTGTCTTCCAAATTACCCAATGCACATGTAGGACTGCACTGTCAATGACTTGGGGTGGGGGTACAAATATATGAATCTAAATATATAATCTCCAGTATTGGGCTCTTGAGTTTGCGAATAAATTTAGTGTCAAGGGCCTCCCCCTTTAACTGTGGGGGGAAGCCTTTTTCGCCCCACTGCCAAAATTATCGTTAGAAAGACCATGAGAATGGGTGTAGAAGTTGCTTCCCTTACTTTTCAAGATTTGGCGTAGTCTATCGAAAAGAGCCAAAATCGTAGTACCGAACCTAATGTCACCAAAGAGCCAAAATCTAGGAGCTATCCGCAACCCAGCTAAACAGCACCGCAACAGACGATGTGATAATTCGTCGGCCAAACAGTAAGGACGGCCTCTGCCAAAGCACCTTAGCAAACCGACAATCCACAAATAGATGCTGCATGGACTCGCAAAGGCATAAACAGCAACGGGAGACAATATACATACCTCGAAGCCGCAGAGCATCATGGGTGGGGAGATAACCAAGCAGAGTGTAAAGGGGGAAGTTTGGCCATAGGTAAACTTAACCCCAAGCATTGGCAAAGCTACGAGAAGGCTTCAACATGGAGTGGCGAATAGGGCATGTCAACGTACGTTGATGGAAGAGGCAGAGTTGGCATAAGGAACACTATAGGGGACACGGACTACCCTGGCGTTGGATCTCCGCCACCCTGGGTCAGTAGCCGAAACTAGCTTAAGCGATCCACCCTCGTCCACTAGGGACAGGAAAGTATACGTCCTTCGTGAAGGAAGGCGGATGTCTCCATAGAGGGGAACTCACACTGTGAGCGGACCGAGCCCACAATGTGTGCCCACTCTAGGGCGAGGTTTAACAGGGAGGCCCTGCGGGGTGGAATACCGATAGATGCATTGACGGTAGTAGTTGGCTGGCCAAGACTTGGGGAAAGTCGAGGCGTCACACTGTCATGGAACCGATTGAACTAAAAGCTCGAACTGATAGTTAAGGCTCAATCATATATCTTATATTAATCTTTGACACAGACGGGGTTTTGGCCGGCCTAGAGTTGGTCCCGTGACACAGAGCGCGCCAATAGATGAGAGAGTGTGCATGCGGAATGTATTTTCGCCAAAGGAACCGATAAACCGCTAATGAATACGGATCATTCCCCAGCCATGCATAGAAAAGCTTGACCATCAAGCTCCCCTTATCCGTCGGGCACCAAATACAAATTCAGAGAGGTCACGACCTCTCCGAATGGCTGTTATTGCACACAAGAACTCCTTAGTTAAATCGGGTAGATCCATCCATGACTCTATCCACCGGAGGGGTCACCAATTCCCTGGTCTCCTGAGAATGCAGTATAATATGGAAATATCACGACCAATTGAGATTAACCTCCATGGTTCAGCCAGTCCCCAAATCGAATTCAGGACTCTCTTTAAATCCAACACCTTCCATGGGGCATCTCCCTTCGAGAGAACCAACCTTCCAATTAGTGAGTGAGAGCACATAGCGACACGGCGGTCATAAGCTTCTTGCAAAATCCTAATGGATTTGATTATGCCAATGTCTGTTACCTGAGCAGTAGACATTGTAAGACGCCTGCAGAGATTTTGAAAGAACAGAAGAAAACGGACGTGTTACAGTTGCCTTATTTTAGGTTATATTATTTAGAGGTTTTTATTATCTAAGAGTCTTTAAAATATAGGAATCTTTTATTATTTAATATTTATTATTTTATGTTCAGTTACTGCTTATTATTTAGGTCAGTTTGCGTATTTTTGCTGGTAGTATTTATTAGGCTTTTATCCTTTTATTTTTGGTAGAATCCTAAGGGTGGTAGAATCCTAATTGTGGTAGAATCCTTCTTGGCTAAGGATACCTTAGGTGCTTAGGAATCTTGTACCTCTCTATAAAAGGGGATTCTTTATCGATCAATTTTATGCAGAATTTTCAATCAAAAGATTAAGGAAGAGTGATGACCTCTTTAATAAAGATCACTTATCGTAAATTTAAGAAAGATAGGTAATTCAAGGAAAGCCAAAAACAGCAACAAAGAAATCACGTTTGATTTCTCCGTTAGAAGACCCGTTACGAGATCCTTTTCGTGGACCCATAACAAAACATTTCGGAGCAGTTGATTGAACAATCGAGGAAGTTGGAAGTGTCCGAGAATCGTAGGTTAGGATTGAAGAGAACTCCAATACCTACATAGTCCTCCGGAGGGGGAGGGACCGGCAGAAGACCTGCCATGAGAGCGGCAAAAACTGCCGCAAGGGCGACGGCTAGATCGGAGGCGGCTAGAGTTTCTCGCGAAGATGATGATACTCCAGCCTTCAGATCATGTAACCCAGACTCAAGGTGCAGAACAGGTGATATTTGAAATTAGGGTTTACCTCTGAAAACTTTGAAGCAGCAAAGCATAAAATTGATTTCTGAAGATTGTGGAAGACGAGCAACGGTTCCCAAAGATATGTGGCGAGCATCGATTGCCAAAAAGAAGAGCCAAGAGCGTTGTGTACTGTATGTATACACAATTATTGTACTTTTTTACTTAAGAACATAAACATTGGCTTGGTTAACTGTATTTTTGGTCAGGTCTTAGTTCAGTTCTTCACGTTTCCTTTTGGCAGCCCCAACATGACATTTTTATAAGTTTCTATTCCAATATGAAAACTCTAGTCCTTACCTGTAATTTGGATCCCAATCTCCTGGATCTGGCAATGACAGACCAGCTTCAGGTTTATCATGAGCTGGTCCGACACCTTGAGAGATTTGCATATGAGAAGATTTATAGGAGCCTGGCATAATATTCTGAATGGCAGAATGACCAGTGGTAACTCCAGTACTCCGATGCTGCTGCATCCAGCTTGCAGTTCCAGAATTTGACTGTCTATGTGAGGGTGAACTTCCAAGTACGGAAGGATTTCCCTCGGTTTGAGTAGAGCTGGTGCCATCAGCAAACTGTACTTGCCTATGTGAAGCTGCTGTACCCTCTTGATTTTGAGAACTTCCAGAATAACCCCAGCTTTTTCTTCTATTGAATTGAGTTACTGCAGCCACTTTTCCTAGAGGTGATCCATGACAATTACTTCTTGCTGGTGATGTTGGACCATAATGTCCTGGAGAACTATTAGAAACTTGATTGTAGGAACTTGGTGGAGTGAATTGTGAGGGACTAGTACCAAGGGGAAGTGGTGCAAAATTTCCTGTTGATGGACTTATACCAATTCCATTTGGATGTGAATATTGAATAAATCTCCGTCTTGCATCTGGACTACTTCCAATCATCGACAGACCAGCCTGTGCATGCATGTGCATTCCAGAAGGACCAACAGGTGAATAGTATGCAAACATATTACTGCCATCCCCATAACTTCCGTAACTGCTTCCCAGGCCCATACCATCATTGTAGCTGCCATGGCTTCCTATACTGCCATAACTATTACCATGTGCATAAGGAACTACTTGAAAGTGGGGACTGTTATGAAGGGAAGCTCTGGTCCTGCCTGGAATCTGCATTGGAAATATAAGGACTGTAAGTTTTTCTCCTGTTGACAAATATGCATTACTTCAATTCCTTTGTTTCTTCCAGTTGACAAATATGCATTACTTCAATTCCTTTGTTTCTTCCTTGTTTTATTTTTACAGAATAAAATTGCATTTCACTAAATATTAGAGGGTCAGGAAGCTCACATTAGGAGAAAGACCAGCAGCAAACCAATGCCCACCACCAGGGTGATGGTCCACTTTAAAATTTTGAGCTACCGGCTACAGATATTGAGAAGAAAGAACAGGAAAAAAAGAACACAATTGGTCAGTACGATTAAAAAAACAATACAGTAACATTCAAGAGCCTATAAAAGCAATTAATTAAAATAGAACAATTGAGTACCATAACCTACAGAGTTACATGCAGCCAATAGCACAAAATAATGGGCGAGGGATGGAAAGAAATGAGACAAATGTTATTGTACAAGAACTATTTTACACCCAAGAGCTCGACTGATAACTAAGGTTTCAAAAATGGTTTAATTATGGGATAAAGTACCAAAATAGGCCTAAGGTTTTTGGGGAAGTACCAATTTAGGCTCAACGTGCAAAATAGCACCAATATAGGCTTAACGTTTACAACATACATATCAATTTAGCCTTAACGTTTACAATATAGCATCAATTTAGGCCTCACGTACAAAATAGCACCAATACAGACTTAACGTTTACAAAATAATACGAATTTAAGCTTAACGTTTTACAAAATATATCCAATTTAAGCTAAACGTCACAATTAAATTAACCATATTATATTCTTTTCCTATTAACTTTATATGTTATCTTTTTATTCAGTTCTATTTTCTTATTTATTATAATACAATTAATTACTTTTCTTGCCCATTAAAACCTTATATTTGTTTTTCATATTGATACATGCCAGTGTTCGAAATATTGTGGATATTCAATTACTTTTAGTTTGCATATATTACATGAGCAATGAAATTTAGTAGTCATGGAATCATTTATGAAAAACAAATATAAGATTTTAATGGACAAGAATACTAATTAATTGCATTATAATAAACAAGAATATAGAACTAAATAAAAAGATAACATATAAAGTTAATAGGGAAAGAATATAATATGATTAATTTAATTATGACGTTTAGCTTAAATTGTATATATTTTGTAAAACGTTAAACTTAAATTCGTATTATTTTGTAAACGTTAAGCCTAACTCCGCCTGTGAGGGTCACTTGGTGGCCTTTACAGCCGGTCCCAAGCCCGGACAAAGGAGGAGGGTTGCGGTAGGTTTGTGGCGGCCAGCGTAAAACTTAGCCACATCTTATGACATGAACCATAATATAAATATCGTTGGGGCGTTCCCTACTCAGCGACGCGCTGCACTTCCTAGACCCGGGTGTAGTGATAAATGTGCAAGGGCTGCTAGGTCGTCGCCCCGAAGCGGCGCGTCACCCCAGGACCCGGGGGTGGTGTCAAATATGCAAGGGTTGCGGGTAAATAAGCTAGTCCACGGTAATGGTAGGGGTAGGGGTAAGGGTAGTAGGTTACGCTTTGGGACATGGAACATAGGTTCTTTGACAGGAAGATTAGCTGAAATTGTAGATGTTATGAAGAGGAGGAGAATAAATATATTGTGCCTACAAGAAACCAAGTGGGTTGGAGCCAAGGCTAGAGAGATAGCTCCTTGGGGTTATAAGCTTTGGTACTCAGGAAAGGATAAGGGTAGAAATGGAGTAGGTATTCTTATTGATAGGGAGTATATTGATGATGTAGTAGCGGTGTCTAGGAAGAGCGATAGAATTATGAGTGTTAAGCTAGTGATAGGGGATGAGGTTGTGAATGTCATTAGTGCATATGCACCACAAATAGGATTAGATGTGTCTATAAGACAAGCTTTTTGGGATGACCTAGAGGAAGTGGTGCAACAGGTTCCTAGGGATGAAAAAATGGTACTAGGGGGTGATCTCAATGGACACGTGGGTTCTAGGCGAGATGGGTTTGAGAGTGTTCATGGAGGGTATGGTTTTGGAGATAAGAATGAAGCAGAAAATGATATTTTGGAATTCGCATCAGCCTATGACTTGAGTATCATGAACACATGGTTTATGAAGAGAACATCCCACTTAGTGACTTATCGGAGTGGCGGTAATGCGAGCCAAATTGACTTCTTAGTAAGGAGTGCTTGGAGAAAGAGTTATATTGATTGTAAGGTGATCCCTGGTGAGAGTATGACAACCAGGCATAGAGTAGTGGTGCTAGATTTTCGAAGTAGGAAATGTATAAGAAAACAAACACCACAAGTAGAGACTAAGATTAAGTGGTGGAAATTGCAAGGGGAGAATCAACAAAAATTTGTGGATGAGATGACCAAAAAAGATATTTGGACTTGCAATATAGATTCAGATATAGATTCGATGTGGAATAAGATGGAGCATAGTATAAGGGAAGTAGCGAAGGAAGTTCTAGGGGAATCTAAAGGTAGCATGCCACGGGTAAGGACACATCTTGGTGGACAGAAGAAGTACGACAAGCAGTAAAGAGTAAGAGAGAATCCTATAAACTATTGGGGAAATGTAGGAGTGACGAGAACTATGAAAAATACAAAGAGGCTAAAAGGGAAGTAAAGAAGGTCATACGAGATGCTAGAGCAAAGGTGAATCGGGATCTGTATACAAGATTGGATACGAAAGAAGGGGAAAGAGACATATATAGAATTGCTCGGATGAGAGATAGGAAGACGCGAGATCTCGGAAAAGTTAAATGTGTGAAGGATGTGGACCAGAAAGTCCTAGTTGGAGATAAGGATATCAAGGAACGATGGAGGTCCTATTTTGATGACTTATTTAATGGAGATCGCCAACAAGATGTTGGAGATATAAGTATCCATCACGATATGATAAATCATGAATGCCTGCGGAGAATTCAAAAGGGTGAAGTCAAAATGGCATTAAGTAAGATGAAGTTGAAGAAAGCAGTAGGACCTGATGGCATCCCTATTGAGATTTGGAGATGTTTGGGAGAAAGAGGAATCGAATGGTTGACGACGTTCTTCAACAAAATTTGGAGAAACAATAAGATGCCATCAGAATGGAGGAAAAGTACCTTAATCCCTTTGTATAAGAACAAAGGCGATGTCCAAGATTGTGCCAACTATCGGGGAATCAAATTAATGAGTCACACTATGAAACTTTGGGAGCGAGTGATCGAACAAAGGCTAAGGAGGACGGTGAAGATCTCGGAAAACCAGTTTGGCTTTATGCCGGGAAGATCAACTATGGAAGCCATCCATCTAATGAGACAATTAATGGAGCACTATCGAAATAAGAAGAAAGACTTGCATATGGTTTTCATTGACTTGGAGAAAGCATATGATAAGGTACCAAGGGAAGTACTTTGGTGGGCCTTGATAAGGAAAGACATTTCGCGGAAATATATTGACATCATAAAGGACATGTATGAGGGAGTATCCACGAGTGTACGTACTAGTGTTGGGAAGACTGAAGAGTTTCCTATTACGATTGGAGTGCATCAAGGTTCCGCACTAAGCCCATTTCTTTTTGCCATCGTTATGGATGAACTAACAAGTTCACTTCAAGATAGTATACCATGGTGCATGCTGTTTGCAGATGATATTGTGTTGGTTGATGAGACGAAAGAAGGAGTGGAAAGGAAGTTGGAACTATGGAGACAAACTCTAGAATCTAGAGGCTTTAAGTTGAGTCGAAGTAAGACAGAATATTTGGAGTGTAAGTTTAGCGGCCGTAGGAGTAGGGAGGCAGGGACAATCACCCTAGATGGGAGAGGTGTTCAGGCCTCGGATTGCTTCCGGTATTTAGGATCTATTATCCAAACGGATGGAGAAATAGATGGAGATGTTGCTCATAGGATTAAAGCTGGTTGGTCGAAGTGGAAGAGTGCTACGGGTTTCCTTTGTGATCCCAGCATGCCTAATAGATTGAAGGGAAAATTCTACCGGACGGCAATTAGACCAGCATTGTTATATGGTACGGAGTGTTGGGCAGTGAAACACTGCCACATCCATAAGATGTCGGTGGCGGAGATGCGTATGTTGAGATGGATTTGTGGTCATACGAGAAAGGACCGGGTGCGTAATGAAATAATTAGGACAAAGTAGGGGTCACATCTATTGAGAATAAAATGAGAGAAAACCGACTAAGGTGGTTTGGCCATGTGAGACGTAGAGCGCTTGATGCGCCGGTTAGGAGAACCGAAGAGTGGCAAAGGGATGTAGTGGTGAGGGGTAGGGGAAGACCTAAGCAAACTTGGAGGAGGGTGATAGAGAGTGATATGAGTTTACTGGGAATTGAGGAAAATATGGTAGTGGATAGGATGGAGTGGAGGGAGCGAATCTGTGTCGCTGACACGACTTGATTTTCACGGTTTTATATGATGGTTCATGTTAGCCGACCCCGAATCATTTCGGGACTAAGGCTTTGTTGTTGTTGTTGTAAATGTTAAGCCTATATTGGTGCTATTTTGTACGTGAGGCCTAAATTGATGCTATATTGTAAACGTTAAGCCTAAATTGATATTATGTTGTAAACATTAAGCCTATATTGGTGCTATTTTGAACGTTGAGCCTAAATTGGTACTTCCCCAAAAACCTTAGGCCTATTTTGGTACCTTATCCCTTTAATTGTCTCTAAGTTGACAAACCCACATAAATGCCCCTCTAGATTGAAGGGTATACAAGCATAGACCTTCTCTACCTTGTGTTGAAATTTAGTCCAAATTTCGAAATCTAAATCTCTTGACTAAAAATCTTTAACACCATTATATCAAAAACTTGAACTGATAGATAAGACTCCAACATTCCAAATCCAACACCATTATTTCAAATCCAACATTCCAACTAGGGCATATGTTTTAACACAAATCTAGTATTAGTAACTACTCCCTTCGAAAACAAAAATAAGGCAATATCCTGAGAAGAAAAATCTTGCGATCTGGTGTCCATGGCGATTTGGGGCAGAAAACTAGGGTTTGACTATTAACTCTGATTTTCTTCTCCAAGTCTTCTGATTCTGATTTTCAATGGAGTTCTTCAGTCATGCTGATCTTTTCGCAAGGCATAAACAAAAAGGAACGATCGGCTCAGCAGATCTGACGGTTCCAAGTTCTTCGATTTCAGCGGCGAAATCGACTCCTTCCTTCAAGGATGCGCTGCTCACACGAGAGCAACCAACAATGACAGTATCTCAAGGTGAACAACCACGAATCTTTGATGTAGGAGGATTTAAGGCTATTAAGATATCACAGGAGGTCTACAACAATCGTTTAAAGGTCTGTAAATTCGCGGTAATTGGGAGGCTGACACTCTCAAAAGGAGATTCTCCATGGAAGCATCAGGAGCTTAAGCACAAATTAAATGCAATATGGGGACGTTCTTCGGATTGGAAGCTAATTTCCATTGGTAAAGGATTTTATACCATTATTATGCCAGATGAGGAAGCCTTGAAGGCAATTTGGAGCAGGGGTCCTCTTGCTCTCAAACCTGGTATTCTTCGATTACAACCCTGGATTCCTGGCTTTGATCCAACAAAACACAAATCCACAACTGCTCAACTCTGGGTTAGAATCTTTAACCTTCCTTGGGAATTTTGGGATAGGCAGATAATTGCTGATATTGCTCGAGTAATTGGCATCCCATTGCGTTTTGATAAAAACACAGTTGATGGTGAATTTGGGCATTTTGCTAGAATTTTAGTGGACGTTGATTTATCCAAACCTATTCAGCATACGCTTCGAATTGACACTGATTCTTTAATGGTCTGGGTCAATCTTGAATATGAAAATTTACCGGCCTTTTGCTCGGAATGCAATTCTGTGGGGCATATTACAGTTAACTGTAGGCGTAATTTGAAAAATAAACAGGGGTATGGGCATACAGAAACTAATAAGGTGGTGGAAACACAAAATAAACATGTTTGGCAATGCAAACCAAACATGCCAGCAGCCCCGATAGATATGAAAGAAACAACTGCTCTAGAAGCTGCTACACAGGAGAATGGTGATGATATATCCTCAGCGTCACAGGATATTGAAGAAGATATCATTATGGAAACTTCCCCGGCGAATCATGTTGATCAGCAAATAGTGGTTTTTCAAACAAACATTGATAATGCAGGTGTGACTAACCCGCTGAACCACGAACTTCCCACACCGCTAACTAGATCTTCGCCTTCGGATTGCAATACGCCTAATGAAACTGTGCTGGTGCATACAGAATCAATTAAACCTCAACAGGAGCATGTTTCCCCTGACTTAGAATCTCCGGCCAGGTCATGGGCGGATCAGTGTGAATCAGAAACAGAATGGCAAACAGTGTCTAATAAGAATAAGCGAAATAAAGGCAAGAAAAAAATGATTGCAGGACAGGAATTACTAACTTACAAGAGAGAAGTTCGTCCACCTACTCGATATCGATGAATGTCTTGTTCTGGAATTGCAGGGGGATTGGTAACTCGGAAACGCAGCGACGTTTGGAAAACTTTTGTATTCAGTATCGTCCAGACTTTGTTTGTTTGGCTGAACCAATGGTAGATTTCAATAGTATTCCCCAGAGATTCTGGCAGAGACTGCAAATAGAGTTTATTGCCTCTAATACAACCTCTTCATTGTGGGTTTTGATTCGGACTGGTTTTACTCAGGTCGATTCTGTGTGGAGTCATTCGCAACATGTTACTGTGTCTTTTCTGATAAACTCAGTTGTGCAGAAGATTTCTTTTGTTTATGGCAGCGTCTCATATTTACAACGTCGTAGATTGTGGGATGATTTGGCTAGAGTCGCTATGGGAAATTCTGATTCTTGGCTAATGATTGGAGATTTCAATTCTGTTCGCGGCGCTCATGAAAAAACGGGCGCACCTCCTTCCAACATTGCTTGTGCAGATTTTACAACTTGTCTTGACAATTGTGGTATGTCCGATGTTGACACCCGGGGTTCCTTCTATACTTGGAGTAATGGTCGAAGGGGTAGTAATTGGGTGGATTGCAGACTCGATAGAGCAGCAGGTAATTTCCCTTTTTTTGATTTCTGGAATTCTGTTCATGGTGTCACTCTTCCTAGACACACATCGGATCATTCTCCGATTATCTTGTCTTGCACTATCGCTGATAGGGGTCGAGTCCGTTTTCGATTTCAATCTATGTGGGTGCTCAACTCTTCTCTGCGTTCTACAATTGAAGAGTCGTGGGCTCAACTGGTGCTCTCTTCGCACCCTATGTTCATCATGAGCTATAAACTGAAACGGCTAAAGGGAGTTCTCAAAACTTGGAATAGAGAGGTTTTTGGTCGTCTTTCGATCAACATTGCGTCAGCATCTAGGGATCTTCAACATGTGCAAAATCAGATATCAGTGGAGGGATTTTCTGATGAACTTCATAACTCAGAATTACAAGCGCATGAGGTCCTTGAAACGGCATTAAAGCAAAATGAAATTTTTCTTAGGGAAAAAAGCAGGGTGAAATGGTTGGCTGCAGGGGACAGGAACTCACATTTCTTCCACCAACAGTTCGCTAGAAATAAATCTCGGCAAGGTATCAGACACTTGCAAATTGACGGGGAGGTAACCGCTGACTGCTCGGCTATACAGAGACATATTATAGACCATTTCAGCTCAGTTTTCACCTCTTCTGCCAATCCTAACAGGGATCTCACAAGCATTGCAGACATTATTCCATCTTGTGTGTCTGTAGAAGATAACATGACACTAACTGCCAAGCCAACTATTGAGGAGATTAGAGACACAGTTTTTCATATGGATGCAGATAGCGCCCCTGGCCCTGATGGGTACACTGGTGTTTTTTTCAAATCATTTTGGAGTATAATTGGCCACGATTTTTGCAAGGATATTCTGAACTTTTTCAGTCAGGGGACATTACCTACGGGTTGGAATTCGAGTCTAATGGTCCTTATTCCGAAAGTCACGGAAGCAATCTCTGTTGATCAGTACAGGCCAATTGTCCTCACCAATTTTTGTACCAAGGTAATCACTAAGATTCTAGCCTCTAGACTTGCCAATCTCTCTAGCAGAATTCTTTCTCAAAATTAATTCGGTTTTACAAAGGGTCGGAGAATATCAGATTGTATTACTGGAGCTTCGGAAGGGGTAAATATGCTTCAAAAGAAATGTTTCGGTGGGAACTTGGCAATCAAAATTGATATTCGTAAAGCATTTGACACTTTGGAATGGGATTTCATTTTAGAGGTATTAAAGTGCTTCGGTTTTTGTCAACAATTTCAAGATTGGATTCGTTCTGTTTTTTCCACTGCTAGGTTATCTATTGCCATCAACGGCCAAGACCATGGCTATTTTGCATGCTCAAGAGGTGTTAGGCAAGGAGATCCATTATCTCCCCTCTTATTTTGTTTGGCAGAAGACTTCTTTAGCCGATTATTGCAGTCAAGAGTTTCTTCTGGAGCTCTGACACCATGCTTGTATAGCGGTAATGTGAATTTTCCGACTCATTTTCTTTATGCGGATGATGTACTAATATTTCTTAAGGCTACCACTCGAAACATCACTGAATTGAATAGCATCCTCGATCAATATGGCATGATATCTGGCCAGATGATCAACAAGCAAAAATCGGAATGTTTTGTCAACAGATACTGCTCGGCCCGGAGGGGGATTGAATTAAGTGGATTATTGGGAATGAAGTTAGGAGTGTTGCCTTTTACTTACCTAGGAGTGCCTTTATTCTCGGGTGCTCCTAAGAGGAAATGGCTACAGAATTTGGCAGATAGAATTTATGGTAAATTGGCGACTTGGAAAGGTGAATTGCTATCAATGGCCGCTAGACTCACTCTTATTAAAAGTGTCACAAGTAGCTCTTTGCTCCACTCTTTTTCAGTTTACCGATGGCCTCGCTCTTTACTGAAAAAACTCAACCGCGCTATGAAAAACTTCCTATGGACGGGGGATGTGAACAAGCGTAAACTGGTCACTGTAGCCTGGTCCCACTGTTGTTTACCGGCTAGGGAAGGAGGTTTGGGTATTCGAAACTTGATTCACCTGAATTCAGCGATGTTGTCTCGACATAATTGGAACCTCATCTGTGGAAAAGACTTCATTTCGGTGTTAATTCAAAAACGTTTCTTATTCCCAAATGGTTGGCCGAGGAACTATACATTTAACTCTTCAATATGGTCTTCACTAAAACACACATACAGGGATATTCGAAAGCATGTGTATTGGGTGCTTGGAACTGAGTCGGACAGAAACTTTTGGGTGGATGAATGGATTTGGCCAACATTAGCAGATCAAATGGACATCCCGGAGCGGAACAGACATTTACTCACTGATTGTATTCAGAGATATAGGGATCACACTGGTTGGATTGATCTACCTGTGGAGGGGGATACTGCAACAGCAGTAAGTCGAGTTTCCATATCGCCTGCTGAGGACGATCTATGTTGTTGGACGCCGTCTTGTAACAGTCAATTCTCTGTTAAAAGCTCTTATGACACATTCAGATTGAAGGGCCAAACAAATAACTGGTACAGGTTTATATGGGGTGACTTTATTCCTCCATCGCGATCGCTCATTTGTTGGAAAGCGTTGCACGGTAAGTTAGCAACTGAGGATATGTTATGCCAACGCGGAATGATACTTGCGTTGAGATGTAGTCTATGCGGAACTGCTGTAGAGACACAGGATCATCTGCTGATACAGTGTATTTTTGCGCGCCAAATTTGGAAATCACTAGAGGAGGCTTTTTTAACTTACCTGGGCACACCGCAAACAGTTGCTCAATTATTTCAACGGGCTAATGATTTACATTTCAGTTCGCAGGTCAAACCATTATGGCAAAGTGCAGTGATTCATGCTATTTGGGTAATATGGAAGGTAAGAAATAACTATATATTCAATGATGTATCGGTTGATATCTCATTCACTCTACGACTTATTTGGAAAGGAGTGTGGGATGCAGATTTTTTTAATCATGGGGTAACGGGCTCAGCCAGGGATACACAGATTTTGTTACGATTTGGCATTCAGGGAAGGGCTGCCCCTCCCTTATGTTGCCAGTTCGTAACTTGGGCATCTCCGCCACACGGCTGGACAAAAGTAAATACCGACGGTTCCTCTTCAACTACAGCATCTGGCGCAGGGGGAATTTTTAGGAACTCGAGAGGGTTTCCGAGAGGTTGCTATGCACTGAAATTAGAGACATGTGATGCTCTTTTTGCTGAAATAAAAGCAGTCATATACGCGATTAAAATGGCTGCGAATCGACATTGGTTTCCACTTTGGATAGAGTCGGATTCGTTGGTAACAGTGAATCTGCTAAAGAGCCGCAGCAAAGAGGTTCCATGGCAGCTTATGGCTGATTGGCTTCATTGTTTAACTATAATTAATAACCAACTGGTGTGTGTATCTCACATTTTTAGAGAGGGTAACTCAGTTGCTGACTGTCTGGCACGTAAAGGGGCTAGTGATATGGGGGAACAGTGGTGGGACAGCTATCCACCGTTTTGTTCTGAATATGTTTTTAATGACTTCAATAGAACTTCATATAGGCGATATTGTTAAGTTTGGTTTTGGACCTGTTGTCCAATTTTTCATTTTTTTCATTCTTTATTTTTGCAATTTGTAATTCTTTTCTTTTCATTTAATAAAATTTAGGGGTTTGGAGGTTGTGGGTAGGGGCTGATGCCAACCTAGTTGGGATGAGTCTTGCTTCTCAACCTTCTTGCTCTCTGCCTTTACTTAAAAAAAAGATAAGACTCCAATAATGATTTCTTATTATCTATAACAGTAATAAAATAATTGATGGAAGAAAGAATAACTGATTCAAGGCTGAATGGATCTTCTTCTTCTTTGTCATCTTCAATTGATAATTGATTTTATAGACAGAAACAAAAGAGGTAAAGTTATAGACAGAGAAAGCCTATTTTGATGAATATGACAGTTTTTTCCTATAATCTAAATTAAGGCTTCAAAAGCGAATTCAACAGTAGCACACATTGATCTACTTACCATGCGAGGGGACTCGGGAGGGGGTTTGTAAGGACAAGTGAACGGTTCCCCTGTCACAAAAGGGTGTTTTGAAGCCTGCGGGCAAATAAGTAGCAACTCCATTATCATGAGTGCAAGTACATATTGTGGTGCAGGAGATAACAATAAGATGTGAAGAAATTGCTGAAAACTGGAGTAAATTGCAATTACCTGGAAAGGAGACCACCTTTTTGCAGGATCAAACTCAACAAGGCCCCTCAAGAAATCGATCAAAGCTAATCGTATTTGACTTTCTGTTGTAGATTAATCATACAAAAATCAGCAACTTCCAGAAGGACACACATACTTGGAAATTTTTTGTTCAAATATTAAGATTAACCTTTAATAATATCTTCTTGTGGCAGATTCTTTCTGTAAGGATAGTTCGTAACGATTGCCTCAAGGTTCATATGATGGAAATACTCCTTCCCAATAGATGGTTTTTTCAACTCTCTCTGAGCAGAACCCAGCAACCATCATATATCACAAAAAAGTGTCTATAAGCTCTAAAAAGGTCATATTATTTCCCTTTCATCAAACTACAATTTTTCTCATACTCCCCAACAAATAATTGAACACTTACAGCTTCATATTCTTCTACTGTCAAAGCTTTATAAGCACTTCTGCAACCCAAGGAAACTTCACCATTCTCTACGCTGTGGACACTTCCAATACACTTAAAGAACTTGCCTGTATTTTTTGCCTCCTTTAGTAGATAATCAGGGGGTTGTCCACTACAAACAATGCAACCATACATTAATGGCTGTACAAATTAATTGCAAACGAATGACCTTTAATAAGATAACATATGAAATCTCTTAAAAACATCATTACACAGAATCCATGGAAAGAACTTCTGCATACACGTAAATACTAGAAAGTAACCTGCTGTTAAGATGTGCCTATACCATACACAAGGAAATGGTCGATCTAATTAGGAAACAATTGTTCAAAGTCTTTCACATTTCATGTGATTGAATCCAGAAGAAAGAGGATGAGGAGAAGTAGCAGGCAGTAAATATAAACTAAGAAAGAAATGAAACATCAATCTCCAAACATTGAGACAACATACTAGTCTTCAGGTAAGTAAGATTTTTTTTTCCAAAGATAATAAATTGCAGGCCAAATAGCCGAATTCTATAAGTTACCTTCCACTAGTAAGCATTGATTTAATTCCATCAATCATATCAACTAAAAACTGATATTACCCAGAAGAAAATTACTTTATACCGCAAAATGAACATGTATAACTTGCTTCAACAGCAAGTGCTTTGGTGTCTGAGTTGATGATTACATTAGCCACCAACCAATGTATACTTATATGTACCTTGGTTACCAATTACAGGAATCAATCTCTTGAATTCTCTTAAATATATTAGTTGGATCAAATTTAAACAAAATGACATCATAGAGAAAGAGCATGAAGGACCGGGAGACAGGTTGGTTGAAACAACTCAAATCCATCAAAGCATATTAAAATTTATTGAGAGCACTCATTAATAGGGCTGGGCGCGGATCTTGGAGAAACTGGATTGGGCCGAGAATATCCGAATAAAAAGATCCAGAATTGGACCGAACTGTTGACTTTTTTCAAAGAACTGGACCGAATTGGAGTGTTGACTTTTTGTCAAAGAACTGGACCGAATTGGAGTGTTGACTTTTTGTCAAAGAACTGGACTGACCCGATAACCGAATTGGATTGGACTGGACCGAACTGGATTGAAAGAACTGGAGATTTATCATATTAAATTTATATTTTATATATGAAGTTTTATTTTTTTCCTATTTCGTGAAGTGTTGTATTTCCTATTTTTATTTAAGGTAGGTTGTATTTCCTATTCTTATTTAAGGTATGTTAGAATTACTAGGGTGATTTAAGGTATGTTATATTTCCTATTCTTATTTAAGATATGTTAGAATTATTAGGGCGATGATTTGTTAGGCCAACTGTAATTCCCTTATCCCGTTTCCTATTTAAGAGAATGAGATTGTACTAATTGATTATGCAATTGGTTAATGAAATCTTTTTTTTTTCCTTCTATATTCTTCTCTCTATTCTCATTCTTTTTTCTTTCTATTCTAAAATTCTAGTTCATGAGAATTCTAGTTCATCAGAATCCTAGTTCTGATATCATCTCCTCAATTTTCTCTCTAAAGTGAAATTTAATTGTTTGCAATTTCATTTTCAGGTATTACTTCTCCTACTATTTCTTTTGGTTGTTGGTTAAATCCTAAAATTTGTGTGCATATGACAATCATGATAGATTAATTAATTTGGTAGTGTTTGGCTTAGTCAAATTTCGATTTCTGTTATTGAATTTTAACTCGTTACAATCTAGCCAATTTTTTTTTTTTTGCTATCGTACTTTAATTTGTTGCTGTTCAGCTTAAGTTGTGCATTTCTTAAGATTTGTGTGTCTTAAGATGTTAAAATTGTTAATCTTGAAACCAAGTTACTCATTTGTTATTTAGCAATTCGGTTTACCAATTGCTTTATTTAGGTTGAAAGCAATATTTGGTATTGTAAACACATGTTATTTAGTTTGATTAAGAATTTTATATATTTATTATCTTGTAAATTATATTTTTAGTTTATTTTTGGTAAAAGTATAGGTATTTTATTATTTGACTCGTCAAATAACTATACTGGATTGGACCGGAACCGAATCCCCGAATCTCCGAATTGGATCGAACCGAAATTTTCAATCCAATCCTGGAGATTCATTTTTAGGAATCCCCGAAGTTCAATCCAATCCTGGAGATTCTTGAATCCCCGAACTGGACCGAACTGTGCCCAGCCCTACATTAATGCATCAAGGGTCAGCAATATTGAAAAGGGGAGAGCATGCTGGTTCATCAAAAATAAAATTTGATATATTGTTGTTAATCCCCAGTGGATAGGGGCTAATAGAAAACAAGCTTTCTACAAGACATAACATGAAAAAGGAGACAGCATGCAATTAATATTCCAAAGCAACCCTCAAATTATTGCTGGGACACAAACCTTTTTTCTCCTTTCTGGTATATAACATCAGCATATAAATAAATCAAAGAATATAATGAAATTTGCTGCTGATGTAGCGATTGTAGGTCCTTTTCATGCTAAGGGATTTATCTTAGACCATGAAAATTGGTGATATTAGGAGGGAAATCAAATAAATACAAGATATATATGAATTTGAAAAATACAAACAGATAACACAAAAAGTGAAGTCTTAAAAACAAGTAACCATATTTAGTTTTCAATTACTAGCACAAAGGAAAGAGAATTACCCTAGTATTTCAATCATTCTCCGCAAAAGATCGAACTCTGAAGCTCCAGGGAAGAGCGGCAATCCTAGAAACAATTCTGCCACTATGCACCCAAATGACCACATGTCGATAGCAGTTGTATATCTGGAAAAGGTTAAGGTCCAAGCCAAACACACACGATACCAGGACAAAGCATAAGCACATACAGATGGAGATATGGGAAGGCTTTATAGAAAAATTAAATTATTTTCTTTAAAATGATATTTCTTTGCATGGTAGGATTCAGATACAGAATCTCATGCTTAAATCAAACACTGTAATTATAAAATCGTAAGTCATATTCCAGAAGTGCCCTGATCTGCAAAAACTAAGTTTTTACTTATTTTTTTATGAGGTAGAGCCTGCGAAACCAGAACACAAGTAAATAAACCCTGCATGTCATTTGAAACAAATGAAACCCGAGAAATCTATCAAAGATAATTAGGAGGAATGGACCAACAACATGCCTATCCAAATTCAGGTACAAACCCTTGCTTCAACAAAATCTGCACAAGAGAACACCTCAAGTTCCTAAGATAGCAACCTCAAACTATTTCCTAATTAGATATCAGAAGACATGTCGACACACAAAGAGAGACAGATGCACAAAAGAAGCTACACTCTAGAAAGAGGAGGAGCAACTCCTCAATTTAGAAGGATACTGATACCCAAGGAGGACTTCAGGGGACCTGTAGTAACGACTCTGCAGAATAATAAAAGATATATGTAACTGAAAAAACTTTCACTTGATACCCAAGATAAGAGAAATGGAACTGAAGTTAAATATGAACCTGGATGTAGGAATAAACAGTACGATCCTCCATGCATGCAGATCCAAAGTCAATTATTTTTATTTCTGCTGGCTTCACACTGATTTCCATAGAAAAGAAGAAAAAAAAAATTCGAAACTGAACAGAAACAAAGACCTATGTGGAGTGTGCCCAAAAATCTTCAAGAAAAGTAATTCACCTTGCGCAGAGAAGAATGTTTTCAGGCTTCAGATCACAATGAATTATTCCAGCATCTTTTAACAGATCCAATCCACGTAATATCTTTTTGAAAATGCAACACAAAAAAGAAATAAGGATACAGGTAACTCCGTACATTATGAAGCACAGCATCAGTGTTAACTTCTAAGCTATACCTGTTTAGAGAACAACTGCACAATGCTCAATGACAGACCCCTGAATTGATTCATCTTGATAAGCTCATACCTGAAAAACTTTAAATGTTATTGGTATGCATCCAAAGTAGGTGCATAAAGGTAAATAATGAGATTAAGGTCCACCTCCTCAACGAAGTTAAGAAACTAAAGTTGAGGTAGTTACAATAACTCACAGATTTGTGTCCAGCAGTTCAAAGCAAATGCACAAGTGCCGCTGAAATACAAAATAATCATAAATACGAACAATGTGATGTTTATCCTCAGGATCATACTTCTTGTTTAACTGTCAAGAGAAAATAAATTTCAGTGCTAATACTACAACTATAAATAACATACAGGTGAAGGACAGTGTTTTAACTACCGTTGTCAAAATAGATACTTCGACCAGCGCTTGCTGATAGTAAGCTGGTTGATTTTTAATTATCTTGACAGCAACAAAACTATTGGTTTCAGAAACCCAGCATTTAGCAACCTGTCCAAAAGTCCCGTGACCAAGAACATCTTTGACGATGTATCTGCACATGTTGAATCACCAGGTCATCAGAACGCCAAAAACTAAACATTAACAATAGATCTTACTACACATCCTTCCTTTACAAATCATTCGAAGTTCAATTATACTTTAAACACTCAAAATGCCCAGCCTAAACTTTATTTTGGATTTCAACAGTCATCATCACCAAATTTTATCTGCTTAATTTTATCTGCGCAACGGTAAAAACGTTGTTGCCGTGTGACCTGAGGTCACGGGTTCGAGTCTTAGGAGCGGCCTCTTGCCAATTAAATTGGCAAGGGAAGGCTTGCCCCCAATACACCCTTGTGGTGGGACCCCTCCCCGGACCCTCGCTCAGCGGGGACGCGTAATGCGACCGGGCCGCCCTTTTTTTTTATTAGTTGTTTGACAAAGGAAATGGTCCAGCAGCTAAAGCAACCTGTAACGTGTTATTTCCACAGGGCATGAAATGCCTGCAACTGAATTCTGGTTAATTACACCCAACAGATGCAATCAGTATAAACAAATTTCTTCATTTAAACCAACAACTTTACCCATAAACTTGCTCTGCCATCGAAATTTTTGCTATCAGTAGATCATTTATTTATTTATTTAGGTTCATTTTTTCATCCTTTGAAAAAAAAAAACAGTTTAAGGATTTAACCATCTATAAAATCTATATCTTATCATGTGATTCAAAAGAAACAATTGAAGTACTTCAAGACAAGTTTTGGACACAGGTTCAAATCCTTTAATCATAGCTCACAAATAAATCATAGTTGTTCATAAAACTGACATCGTGAACTTCTTTTTACTTGATAACCAATTCATAAGGTTGCCAACTTTGCAACATTTGCAATGGAGATATAAAAGACATTTTTGTTATAGCTCATGAAATTCAAAATGTGTTGTAAAAAAAAAAAAAGAATTAAATTTAAATGATCCCCAAAGGCTTAAATGTGCTACATGCTATTATCCCAATATTAACTGTCTAAAATGATTATGCAATCTGTCATTCCATTACACTGAACACAGGTCATGGAACTTTAAAAGGTTAGAAATGAAAGATGATATCAGAACATGTTAGCACGTTTCTTCCAAAGTTGAACAGAACCATTGAACAAAGAGAATTAGTCAAGATTTTGTGATAGGTTGATCACAGATCTTTCTTTTCTCTATACCATCTTCCCCTATTCTCCTACTTTTTATTGTTATAACTGCTGTCCCCAAACCTAAATTTCAGACTCAAATCTCAGTTCAGCAATCACTACCCATCTTTAAACCCTTCCATCTCCAACCAGATCACTTTCCGTGAAAGATACCGCAGAATGTTTTTCACTTCTGGGTTTTAGCATGCAAGTAAAACAAAATGTACCTCAATAAAAGATAAAATGTCAGAAGGAAAACAAACCTCCTCTGTGTATCTTGATTGAACAGGGAAAAGTTTACTGTTAAAATAAGGTCCGAATTCACATTGTCATGGCCATCATTGAGGACTCCAGTTGATGGACTGGTCAAATATCTTTTTGGATTTAATTCTTCAGAATACTTGAATTGTGGATTGCATATTTGATATGTCTCAACTATGTCCTTGGTAAGTCTAGCCACCAACTGCACAGATTAAAAAGCTGCAAGTAAGCACACAGATCTCTCTAATGATTTCAAATTAAGTGTCTAATTAGAGCAAGACCGAATTAGCTGGAACGACAATAATGATGTTACACAATTTAAAAGTCAAATGGCAGTTCTTTACCATTGCATAGAGATAAAAGCTGTAAATAAAAAAGCACACGGACAAGATGAGATGGATGAGGTCAAAGGGAGGTCAATCAATTTATAGAATCAAGATATACACCCAAATTAGAAGCATTAACCCAACATCTTCATATATGTAACCCATGCTTATTTCTTCAGTCCCAAAAACTGAAATGGCATCATATGCCCTTATGTACCTAGTGTTGAATCTGATACTACTACTAGCCACTCTCACATGCACAACTGAATAATGTCATAATAAGTATTTGCTTCTCATTATATACATACAAGCACATGTCATGAGGTTAATAAAACTTAAATTATATATATACTATAAAACTGAATGAACTCAACAGTACAATTCAGCATTTTTATCAAAAATTTCCAATTAAGTCCCTCAAATCATTTTATGCCCTTTATCTTTAGGTGCTTTTTGGTCTTTTCAGGTTTCCACTGCTCACAACAAAATGACACCGTTTTAAGAGGGCCATTTTCGTCCATCCACTGCTCAATTCAGGGTTACGCACATTTAGTTTCTGCCTCCTCACATCTTCTCAGATCTGCACTTTCTTTCTTCCTCCTTCCTTCTAAATCAGAAACCTTCCTTCTCTTTGCCTTCAGCTGCTGTTGCAAAATATCATCTCGGTCTCTCTCCTTGCAGATCTGTTGTTCATTACCTCAATAAATTAAGCTTCTGCTCCATTCGTAACTGTCTCCTCCTGAGACAATGGTGCTAGGATTTGTACGAAATAGATTGTCTAAACTATTTCCTGTGGAACGAAGGAAGCAAGCAGAAGTAATAACCAGAGAGCAACTTAATTAATTTAAGGGTATGTATCTATTTCTTCCTCCTTTCTCTAACTAATAGCAGAAAGAGAGAATGAAAGAAGCAAATTTCTTGAATCGTGTTTCTTATTTTCATTCTGATTGCAGATCTGGTTATTTTCCCTATTTAATTGTTTTTTCTCTTTCATTCTTCCTCTAGGCTCTTGCGGGTTTAGATATGCTATTTTACCCTTTCGATTTAAAGCGCTATTTGTGCTTTTTTAGTAATTATTTAAAAAAATTGGAGTTTGCTCTTTTGTTGAGGTTTTCTTCATCTAATTTGGTTTTTTTTTCTCAATTATTTGTGTTTAGGAGCAAAAACCTGAAGGTCTGCAGACTATTGAATAACGGCCAAACAATAGCAGCAGAATCCATATTTACCTCAGCATACCTAATTGACATTAAATTTCTAACATCCAAAATGCAAAGGAGGAAAAAGAAAGAAGAAAAGATTAAGGTCCGTAAATAGTTGCAACCAAATATTTTCTAATTTTTAATTGTTAATTTAATTATAAAATATTTTCGTAATTGGTCTGTTTGTTTTGGTACTTTAGTTGTTTTGTCAGATCCTTGGAAGGGCAACCGGTGGTTATAGTTGCAGTCAGGTTATAATCATACCATTGCTGTTGGAATTGAAGCCCTGGTGGTTTTCCTGATATTTTTTTTTTTTGACAGATGGTGCCAATTAAGCGGTAACAGCCAATCTCAATGGATCTCCATTTTATGTTTTTGATCTTTTTTCCTTCTATTTTCAATGAAATCATATAATCCAATTATTTTTTTTTTTAATGTGTTTAGTTACCATCTGGCTGTTTAGTTGGCCAAATAGTTTTAGGTGGTTATTTGCAATAATATGGCTATGATTGATGATAGCTAATTAAATCCTACCTTTTATAGTTTTTCATGGATTGCACTTTTTAAAATCATTCACCATTAGTATTCCTAAAATAATTGATATTCATTTTGATTTTCAAAGTGCATAGAGATCCATTGAGCTATGAGAAAGAGAGAAACAAATACTCAGCCTAAAGATGATATTTATTTGTTTATAAAGATGACAAGAACTATGTCTTCAATATATCAAGAGATTCTAACATACAAAGATGAAGCAAGGAGAAACAATGTTTCTCCAATTGATTTAAAATGAGTTCTTCAAACCTTCATCAAATTTTTTATGGTTCCATTATTTTTGTGCTAGATATCATTTCCAAATTGAAAAAATGTCTAGACAAAGATTACCATTAACTAATTTTTGTGGTTAAGTTCTCTGTCTTTTATCCTTTTCTATAAATTCTTTTATGGAACTGTACTGATATATTGATTGTGATATTTCTTTAAATTGTTTGTTCTAGGAAAATGTGAATAATGTACTTTAAAGTTGTGTTTTATCTTTTTATATTTCCATTTCCAGTTTTTATGAGATCGTAGTAACTTCTACCGTCGTTGGAAAGTTCATTAGTTGCACTATCGTTTGCATATAAAATGCCCTTCTATATTTGTTAAGTTCTTTGTTCCATCTTTATGACTTACTAATATTGTTTGTATTTCATAAGGTATATCTACCAGTTGTGATCTCTTAATGCATTATTATTTCCTTCCCTGTTAGCATCATTAGTTTAGTTCTCCAGATGCCTTTAATGGGGTGCTCTTCTGATGCAATGCTCGATGAAGCCTTGCCCAACTGGAATATCCTTCTCATATCATGAGCTTGAATTAGATTTGGATTCTTACTTACATTCATATTGTTTGTGCTTAACTTACAAAGTTATTGGGTAGGGCATGTGTTATGTGCTTTTGTGGTTGTAGTGTTGGTTCGATTAAAGAACTAAGGGGTTCTATAGTCTTGATGGCCTTCCTGTTTATCAAATCGCTTGAAGTTCAACATTTTCATTGCTCGGAGTTGTTGGGAATCAAGGGTTAACTTCAACATGATCTTAATCCCGTGTAATAGTTGTACTTTCCTGTTGCGCTCCAAATTCTATTTCTGTAATACGTCTTACGTTCAGTTTTATGTGTTTACGATTTTATTCAGTTCTGTTTGTTTAGGATAATTACATTTGCGTGGTTTCATTTGTTCATATTCGACTATTGTAATTTTCTTCTCTTTTAGGAAATTTAGCTGTCATTGTAATTACCATTTATGGGTTAATTCAAGATTTCTCTTTTATATTTGTATTTTCACTAATTAGCTTCTTTAATTGTTTTCTTTTTCCCTTTAAAAATGTAGACATGTTTAATTAGGGAAATGAATTTATTAAAGTTTAGATATATGAAATTAATTTATAACATAGCATGGGTTGGGAAAATTATTAGGGAATATGGACTTCCATATCATGGAGGATTTCCAACACACATTTGGACACGTGTATGTGGTATTTGGACATGTGTATTGTGTATCCGTACATTTTCACCTTAATCAGTCCCTAATACACCTTAGTCAGTCCCTACTACAAGGATAGAATGTTAAATCTGCAGATTAAACTATCAATTATTTTCCTAAAAAAGGATACAGTTAGAAATATTACTATACAATGTAATTTATTTGGTGGCTATGTTTTGTGCTACACAATTTTATATGTCCTCATAATTTGGCTTTTTTTTTTTTTGTTTTTCAATATTTAAAGCACCATTCCTTAAATTATTATTTTATATATCCAATGTTAATCATGATTCTTAATCGAAAATCTAACTCATTCACCACTGTAATAAGAGCCTTCATTCACCATTCTAATAAGAGCTGAGCACATTGAAATCATTTGATTATGCTATTTGTTATTATGTTCAAAATCATACACTTCATTTATCATTGAATTGTTTCTTTTTTATTTTGTTAGGTAATTTTTATGGAAAAATCTATTATAAAAGTTTTACGTTTTTTGCTACCATATTATTTAATTATTTTATTAGTTATTTTCTTGCCCGAAGCAAAGCGAGGGTATCTTTCTAGTATCATATAAAGTTAAAAAAGAAAAAGAAAAAAAAAAGAGCAAGCAAAAAAAACAAGCATTTCACATCAAAATGATGTTTAATATTCATCAAGATTTCAGGTGCCACTAGTGAAAGTGTCAGTTACCAGGCATACTCGATCACACTCCGGTTATATCCTAAACTGAACAGCTCTACATATAACTGAAAATAGAGGAATCATAACAAATGAAGGATGAAGAAATTAAACAACAACCAGATTTGGGTAATGCTCTTACGCTGAGATGGAAACAAATCCATTGTTCTAAGCAATATAAAGCATTGGAAGAGAGCAGATTTGTACTAATACTAACAAATTGACATTATCCACCTATTTATTGCAACATTAATTTACTTCAAGTCCAACCAGCTCCAAAGAATGGAAGCATACTTATAAAAGAACAAAGTTGCTAGCATGAATACTGTGAAAACCAGATGCAAACATGAGAGACCTAACCTCTTCTTTCTTCCTTATAACATATATTCAACTCATCTCACTAATGCCTCAGCCCCAATAAAATTGATGTGTGCAGACATGATATATAGATCCTCCCCCCCACCCCCCCCCCCCCCCCCAAATTTTTTTATTTTAAAAATTGAGATAGCAAATTCTTTCACTTTCACTTTTCATATGGTCGACTTTCTCCATCACTGTCACCAACCAGTAGCTGCTACTGGCTGGATCTATGAGTATAATATGAACGATACTTTTTAGCTTTACAAAAATCCACCTTCAACATCTACTCAATTGGATTCCACCTTGAACTTCTACTGGCAATAATTGCTTCCAATCCAATTCACTGTTGTATTTCTATTTCTCTATAGCCATCTCAAAAACTCTTTTAGTTATGTCACTCCAACTGCATAGCATTTACTTCCTCGGAAGAAATGGTCTGAACCTATGAAGCACCGATACGGGTACGGCAAACGGTATTTCTAAAAAATATGAGATACGGGTACGGCGGGGATACGGCAAATTTTATATATAATTAATAATATATATATATCATTTATAATGAAAATTCAAAAGATACATAAATATATAAATCACAAATCATATTCATAAAGTCATTATAAAAACACAAATAAAACTCTCAAGTAATTATAAAACCACAAATACCAGTAATCTTGGATTATTTCATTTTAATCCTTCTATTTACTGAGTTTTTTTTTTTAAAAAAACCCTTATACTTTCAAAGTTTTAAAAAAAAAAAACCCCTAAAGTATCCCCGAAGTGTCCCCGGCATGTCCCCTCATTTAAAAAGAAAAAGAAAAAAGGGGATACTTCCCAGGCGAATCCCGTACGTATCCCCGCGAATCCCCGGCGAATCCCCGCACCCAGAGTATCGGATACGCGTACGGTGACCTCCGGGAAGTATCGGTGCTTCATAGGTCTGAACTTATATAAATCTTCCTTTTAGCTTACCATCTACCATCAACTTTATGATTATACATTTTGCTTCTAAATTTACACAACCTCATTCTAATTCCATTACTGTTATCCTTTCCATTCTACATTATTCTCCAATTGTTATGATTATTCGAATTATTAGAGAAAGTAAAAGGGGAATTATTAGCTATTAATTAGGAGGGTGATTGTTTTACATTTAAGTGTTAATTAGTTGTTATTTAGGACTGTTTACAGCTGTAACAGTTGTATTATTTACAGCTGTAGGATTCTGTAACTGCTGCCACATCAGCAGTAGGTTTCTCTATATAGAGTCATGCCTTGTATGGAAACGGTATCAGATTAATATTGAATGAAAACTACCTCTTTTTCCTTCTTTCTCTCTTCTCTCTTCTGCTATTCTCTCACTAATTCCCTGTTCTCTTTCTCTTCTTATTCTTCTCCTACCTCCAACCCTAATTCTTCTCTAGTCACTACTTCCAAAGATCCCTAATCATTACACCAATATTCCCCATTTTTCCTCTATTAAAATGTTTGAACCTAGACAAGAATAATGACCATTACACCTTTTCAACCATCACCATCCCTCTTTCCCCTAACACATGCTAATGTGAGAATTGCCATATTCTGTTCCTTTCTCCCATATTATGATATTAACACATCACACTAAGGGAATCCATAATTCCAAGCTGGATTCATATATTAAAGGCAAAAAGCATAATTAAGCCCCTGAACTTTACATGTTTTAAGGATCAAGCCCCTGATCAATTATTTTTCCACGTTGAGCCCTTGATCATTGATTTTGTTATGGATTTGGCCCTTAACTTTTCCATCGAGTTTAGGAGATGAGAAGATCGATTTGACGATTCTAATGTTGAAAATCACAAAATGGGAGAGGAGAAAATCGAGTTTGGAGGAATATACTAGAAATTAATTTCTATAATTTCGTTTTAGTTTTTAATTTTTATCTCTCCTAGTCAAGGAATTCTTATTTTTATTTGTCCATGTCAACAAGCCAAATCGCCCTAACGTTGTATGCAGTCCAAACTCGACGAAAAAGCTAAATAAGGGCCTAATTCATAATAGAATCAATGATCAAGGGCTCAATATGGAAAAATAAATGATCAGGGGTTTAATCCTTAAAACAGCCAAATTCAGGGGCTTAATTATGCTTTTTGCCTATATTAAAACAACATTGGCAACTAGCATATACCAAGAGATATCATCCACAACATCAGCAGATAACATATACCATAAAATATCACCCACAGTACCAGCAAAAAGGTTATATAGTCGGGTATCATCCTAAAATTTCCTAGTTAAAGGTATAAGAAAGCAAGTGACTTTTTTATGTAAACCTAACCTATTAGGAATTCACAACACATAAACTCCAATAAGTCTCAAGCCTGTTATTCCCCTTCATGCATATCGTTTATTACATTCATATACCAAGGTTCATGCTATTCCAACATTTACCTTATTCACAGTAAAAGGTTAATCCTTGATATTCGTGGTAATAATCACTCCAAAGAAGACACTTTAGAAGTTGCTCGAATAGAATAATTCAGCTGGAGCCTAACTATCAGGGATTTAATAACACATAATAGTCTCATTCTTCAAACATGTGCCTCTTTGTGAATGGTGTTCTAGACATTGTTCAGATAAATGTATATATATACAACAGCTTCCATTATTTTGGATACTATATGGGAAACTCCAAATAGACAGGAATTTCAGTATTTGAAAAATGCAGTTTCCACTCGTTTGATTGAAGAGCCCACTTTTTAACATCAACCCAAGCTATAGCTATCTCTCAGTATATGCCCTTCATGTCGGAACTGGGAGTTCTGAATTCACATATCAATCCCATAAATCCTCTAAATTTAACATCCAAATTGAAACCCAAATAAGCAACAAAAAATCACAATGAAGCAATTCGCATAAGAAGACTTCAAAATAGATATATATGGCAAACAAAAATACAGAAAATGGCTTACAGCTTTTCGCACAACAACGCGCAAAGTTTGTTTCTTGCTGGCAGCTTCACTCCCCGACGTATACGACTCGAATGCCAGCTGCTTCGGCCGCCACCGTATTGAAGACGCCTCCAATTCTGGTGCTTCATTAGCAGCTACCTCATCCATTGACGCAAATCCAAAAGAAGAAAATAGGGCAAAGAAAAACCCCAATAATCAGATATTAAAGGGAAATCGCTCCATTGACATAGAAATTGAAAGTAGTAGCATTGTAATCGAGAAATTGATCAGCGATTGAAGAGGCCGGTTCGATCACCCAATTGGTGTTCAGTTGAAAACTCAAACAAGCCACCAACAGATTTTAATCCCATATCTCATTCACTCAACAGAAGTCAAAACCACAAATCCCCTTTACTTGATCCATAAATATGAACACGATTCAGTGTGAAATTAATAAGAAGAAATTGCAATTTATAGTTTCAATAGAGAAAATGAAAACGAAGCAGAAGTTGGAATTAACAGACAAAATGAAAATGGAGGAAAAAGAAATGAGATGGAAATTAGCAAAGAAGACGAGAATAATTAGGAAAGTAAGATTAAAGAGAAGAAAGTTGACAAAATAAAAATTAGAGATGAAAATACAGACAAAGGAGATTAATAGTTGAATAGAGACAGGATTGGAGGTGATACAGAAAGAGATAGAAAGAGGTTTAGAGAGAGAGAGAGAGAGTGAAATTCTTTTGTGTAAATAAAAAGAAATAGATAAATTATATTTATCGTATTTTTGTTTTCTCAAAAAGGCACTTCTTTGTTTCTCAAGATTTGTTTGTTTATAAGAAGACAGCCGCAGATACTGTGTTTATTTCATTTAAAAATTATGTAAATTTATTTTTTTCAGTCTTGCCACGTTGGACTTTACAAGTTACGTGTCGCCATTAACTGCCAAATCACCTATTCCAAATTCTTATTTTCTTACATTGCCCTCCCTGGGATGGGATTACTGTTTCTCACATTATGATTAACCAACAACCTAATTCTGTGTTTAATGTAACTAAATAATGCTCTATGATTTTCGTTATTGAAGTTGTTCCGTCCTTTCCAAAGAAAAACAAAAAATTAAGAAGTATATATTAAAATTAGGATTAATCCTCTTCGATCTTTTACGAATACCTAAATTACTTGTATTGTTGTTATTCTCTCTGATTACTGCTCCAATATAGGATATAATCGTCTGCAAGAGAAAGATAGCAAGAAATTTTACAGAAGATGAACGAAAAGAAATAATGGAGAAAAATATCTAAATCTAATCCCTTAGAATTACGAAAACGACGTTTCTCTGATATTATATTGATATTACAAAAGTGTGTTGCATAAATGTAAAGTTTCCTATATATACTACATCTACACTATACCATATACATATAATATCATTTTTACCTCTCAACTATCTTGTTTATCCGTAGGAGATAGCTTATACAGTATTCTTTAATTGTTTTTTTATAACAAAATTAAAATCAATCTTATATAGTACAATATAAATCAAAATCTAAAAATCTTATAATCTTCATATTTAGATTTTTGTTTTGCTTTATTAACACATCATTTTATATCAATAAATTTCAATCGAGATAAATAATATTAAACACATATTACACAAAAACAATAGAACACATGTATCCTATATAGTGTGCTTATAACAAACTAAATATCTTAAATAACTTGATTTATATCACATGATAATCAAAGAGTTGTTTCAATGCCAAAAGTCACCACGTTAAAAAACGTCATTAGAAATTTGGAAAAATTAGCAATCCAATAGATAAAAATTCAAGTTTTTTATTTTAAAAAGCAACCAATAAACTCACCATGATATATACCTAAAAAGATACCCTTTAAATTAGATGAAAAAATAAATTCCCTTGCAATGTAAATAATTTTCTTTAAAATAACCTTAATATCATCATTATTGTTAAGTTCGATTAAATTCGGTTAAGTTTGGTAGCATTAAGTTAAGTTCAGTAGCATTCAGCGATAAAGAACAGAACCTAATTTGATTACATGTATATTTCAATTATCAAATATTGATAAAAATAACATCCTACCGTTATAAATATAGAACTATTTTTAAAACTTTATTTGACCATTTAGATTATATAATTATTTTATTTTACAATAAACAAAAACATACAGCGATACACTTATCTCCTCTCTATGAATCTCATCAGTCACTTATCTCTTCTATATGAATAGTGTCACTTATTTCCACAATATGAATCCTCATATCAAGCTCTGTCAGATCGAATGATTTGGACTCCATCAACAATTTCACCTCGTCCAAGAAGTAATCCACTATCCTATGGATTGTTATGCTTTCCCATAACTTCCAATCAGCCACTCTCGACTCTTTCATAACTTCTTGTGCCATCTTAATGGTATCCTCAGCTCTAGCTACCCAACATTTGGTAGCGTAATAGTCTTTGGGCATCCTTCCTGCCATTTGAAGTCTACGTCGTAAATCATCTGTTGCACTGATGAGATCCTCATAACTCCGTTTTAGTTTCCTGAGTTTCATATCAAAACTGTTACTGGAAAGTTTCAACACCTCAGTGAGAGATAGGTTTACGGAAAACAAATTTCCCATAGCAGAAGGAGGAGAGGAAGAAATATTAAATGAGGAGGAGATGAAGAAATATTACCAATAAATAAATAGAACAGGAGGCATGAGGAAGGAAGATGAAATTGAACGGAAGCTGCAATATGGTTTTTCAGTTTTACAAACGGACATGAAAATTTGTTTCACAAAATGACGAACAATTTTTTACTTCTGATGATAAAAAAAAGGGTTGGAATACAAAATGGGAACGTTGATGCCAAACAAACTATAGATGGATATCTTCGTTCTTCGTTTCTGTACCACCAAACGACGATTCGTTCTCTGATAAAAAAATTAGTTGCATTTAAAGGGGAACGCCGGCGCCGGAGCTGCGACCATAATATATGAATTTTCTGGTGTTATGGCGATATCAACCTGAATTTACTTTTGCAAGATTTGTTTGTGATAAAAAAATGGATTCAAATGGCAAGAAATTAAAATTTGGACTAATCCTCTTCGATCTTTTACGAATACCTAAATTACTTGTATTGTTGTCATTCTCTCTGATTACTGCTCCAATATAGGACATGATCGTCTACAAGAGAAAGATAGCAAGAAATTTTACAGAAGATGAACGAAAATAAATAATGGAGAAAAATATCTAGATCTAATCCCTTAGAATTACGAAAACGACGTTTCTCTGATATTATATTGATATTGCAAAAGTCAGTTACAGAAATGTAAAGTTTCCTATATATACTATATCTACACTATACCATGTACATATAATACCATTTTTACCTTTCAACTATCTTATTCGTCCATAGGGGATAGCTTATATAGTATTCTTTAATTATTTTTTTATAACAAAATTAAAATCAATCTTATCTAGTATAATACAAATCAAAATCTAAAAATCTTATAATCTTCATATTTAGATTTTTGTTTTGCTTTATTAACACATCATTTTATATCAATAAATTTCAATCGAGATAAATAATATTAAACACATATTACACAAAAACAATAGAACACATGTATCCTAGATAGTGTGCTATAACAAACTAAATATCTTCAATAACTTGATTTATATCATATGATAATCAAAGAGTTGTTTCAATGCCAAAAGTCACCACGTTAAAAAACGTCATTAGAAATTTGGAAAAATTAGCAATCCAATAGATAAAAATTCAAGTTTTTTATTTTAAAAAGCAACTAGTAAACTCACCATGATATATACCTAAAAAGATAACCTTTAAATTAGATGAAAAAATAAATTCCCTTGCAATGTAAATAATTTTCTTTAAAATAATCTTAATATCATCATTATTGTTAAGTTCGATTAAGTTCGGTTAAGTTTGGTAGCATTAAGTTAAGTTCAGTAGCATTCAGCGATAAAGAACATAACCTAATTTGATTACATGTATATTTCAATTATCAAATATTGATAAAAATAACATCCCAACGTTATAAATATAGAACTATTTTTAAAACTTTATTTGACCATTTAGATTATATAATTATTTTATTTTACAATAAACAAAAACATATAGCGATACATTTATCTCCTCTCTATGAATCTCATCAGTCACTTATCTCCTCTATATGCATAGTGTCACTTATTTCCATAATATGAATCCTCATATCAAGCTCTGTCAGATCGAATGATTTGGACTCCATCAACAGTTTCACTTCGTCCAAGCAGTAATCCACTCTCCTATGTGTTGGTCTCGTGTAATGTGATAGTATTAGTTCCAAGGGGGAGGGGGGTTAGGAACTATTATAAACTTTTTACGTTAATGCTGACTTATTTAAATGTTTAAGACTTTAACTTAGTATTTAGGTCAGCACCGCTGAGTAGAATTGAGAGAGCTTTAGTCAGCCGCTGACTTGAGCTGTTTCAATAGTAAGTTTAGGAATCAATACTTAGGTAAATTTCCAACTTAACACTCACATTACACAACTCAGCTTTCAAATTACTCAACACAGCATATGCAAGTTATTGTTTTGTTGAGTAATATTTAGCAAGCAATAAACATGTATATCAAAAGATAAAGGGTTAGAGATTACTCAGCAGACTTATCCTGGTTCGGCCTCTCCGCCTACGTCCAGTCCCCGAAAATCCTTCCGAGCTTTTTGAATCCTCTACTAAGATCTTTAAAGGTAGAGAACAAACCATTTACAATAGCAACTGAGTATGCAAGAGTTTGTCCTCTATTCGTCTACTCAATCCTATCTCTAACACTGAGTACTATAACTGAGTACTCAGCTTTACTCTACCACTGAGTACTATAACCGAGTACTCAGCTTTTCTTTTCTAACCGTTTACAAATGATACAAGAATTTTCCTTAGTAAAACAAAGAACACTTTAGATGAATAAAATCACTTTAGAATTTTACACAATGATTGGAGTTGGTGTAAGAACTTGCTTTTTCTTTTTGACAGAGCTACTAATTTGTATTCACTCAATAGTTTGACTTGATGAAGATCTGCTTGTCTGTCTTATTTGATTCAAGTGATGGATTGGTCTTTTTATAGAGATCTTTGGGGTGCCAATGATTTGAATCCCGACATAGCCATTGTGGGGAAACGGTCTTCATTCGTCATCACTTGGTCAGCATTCAGTGCTGCAGTCCAATCCTGTCTTCTGTTTTCATCAGGAGCCAGGTTTGTCTTCTTACGCCAGGTTTGTCTTCTAGTAAATGTCAGATGGTCCATGTTCTTTCTCGAAAAAGTCTTCCAGATAGATTTCTGATACTTTTGATTGTTTTAGAAAATTGTTAGACCTTGTCTTCTAAGTTGACGGATCATTGACGATGACCTGACGACTAGTCAGCTTGACTCAGCGGCTTCGCCTTCAAACTTTTCTGAAGAAGACATTTCTTTTCTTAAAGCTGAGTTGCATTCTACTCAGCTCCAACTGTGTGACTTGCATCCGCTGACTTTTGTCTTTCTCTTATAGATATTCAATTCATGTTCTTGTTAATTAACTTACTCAACATTGAACAAACCCATTAGCACAATTAAATTCAAAGCAATTAAACTTAATTGTGTTGGAATATTTTTATCATGGAGATTTACTTAAATAATTTTATCAAATCAAAATCATGTGGAACGGTGTTTCAACAAACTCCCCCATTTTGACGTTGGCAAAAATATTTAATAAGGAACTCAGTGTTGAGCTCCCCCATGATAGTTGACCTTTTCTATACTTCTAAAAATACTCCCCCTTAAGGGTTGGATCTGCTGACTTAGTTCAACTCTAAACCTTTTAAGATCTAATCGAGTGAGTCTAAGGCTTGAATCCACTGACTTAGTTCAGTTCTAAACCTTTTAAGATTTAATCGAAATGAGTCTAAGGTCCATTTCAGAAGTAGGTCAATACTTGGAACATTTTGTCCTTACTCAGTTTTCGATGGTTGATTATCTTAAGTTCAGAAAGTTAAGCTGAGTAAACTTATTGGTGCTGAGTAGTTTTACTCAGTAGCCAAGTACTTGTATGATTTTCATGTTCACAAGTTTTAAATTATTATGTTCAATGAGTAGTTGTATGAGAAAGATCAGCACATAGATAAACACAACATATAAAGCATCATATATAAAGATAGTGTGTGAAAAAGATGCTTGTATATAGATAGTCAGGTCAACAAGAAGGTATGCCAGTTACACAAAACAAGTTACAAGATAAATCTATTTCTAGTTCTATCTCTAAATGTTGACTTGAACTTGGTTAGCTTTGGGTTTGGTCTGGCTAGGCTTGGCAGCTCCTTGTTGCTGAGTTGGTTGGCTCGGGGTAGCAGAAGTTGAGCCGAGATGATGTTTCTTTTGTTGAGTTCCTTCTGCTGGTTGCTTATCTTTCTCCCCCATTTTGCCAGCATCACCAGGTTGAGGGGCAGAAGCATAGAACTGACCCCTCTGAACAGCACAAGTAAGGATATCGAAATAGTGTTCCATCTGACTCGTACTATCTTGGAGACCTTAAAAGACCTCGAGACCACCAGCCATGCTGGATGCGGGAATTTTCATATGTTCACTAATGACACTGAGTATGAACTCCAATGACTTCCCCATCCAGGTGATTGAGTCTATCATCCTTGCATATGATTGATAGTACATCTTGAGCATAGAGGCATCATAGATGTGGCGCTGAGCGTTCAGATGACGGACGTGGTCAAGAGTTGAGCGGGTGCAGTGCAGGATGTCATTGGTCTTAACCTGGTTAGTTTCCATTTCTTCTCGGCTTAGGTTAAGTAGGCGCACAGCCTCAATAATTTGTTCAATGGAGCATTGAAAAGTGGAGGAGATAAGTTCTCGAGTCTGAGTAAGCTCAGTGGTCAGCTACGTGAAATGTTGAGTGACCTCAGCGAAAGTGGCGGTTGATGAGTTCACAACAGATAGAGCATTAATCTTGCCCTCTATTGAGTCCATGTGGTGAACCATCATAAGCTGGAGATCCGTTGACCATAAATTCCTGCTTGGGCTGCTGAGAGACCAATGAGGTCATAACATTCATCAGCTCCTTGAGACCTTTGAGTTCGGTTAGAAGTTGCATGATGGATGAGAGTTGAGTAGACTCAGCAAGACTGGACCCAGCAGCAGCGGCTTGAGACTGATTGATCTCTTGGATAAGTGCATGAGCTGAGTGGATGATTCTACGGCCTGACTCAGAGGCATCCAGAAAGTTGTAGGGATCATCATCAACATGGATTTGTGAAGTCTCAGGGGCCGTTTTCTGGTTAGTAGCAGGTGTTGGAGGATTTGGATGCTGTCCAGAAGTAGAAGTGTCAGCTTGGTCAGTAGCGGCATTCTCATTATTGAGGCCAACAACAGGAGCTGACTGGCTTACTAACTGCTCATTTGGATTAGGAGTGGTTTGTGCAGCAGTAGTGTTGACCTGCTCAATGTCAACCTGAAACTGAGTTGGGATAGTTGGTGGAATAAGTTCAGAGTTGTCTTGAGCAGGAGTATTTTCCTTTGCTAGCTTGTTGTGTTGAGCAGCTGGAACTTCGAGCACTTACTCAGTAGAAGGTGGAGTAGCGGTGTAGGCAGAAGGTTTCCCCTTTTGGATTTGGGAGTCGGCATGTTCCTGAGTCTGAGGAACAAAGGCTTGATTTTCCTTAACTTGACTTGGAGTGGGTTCAGTGATGTTGGTGAAGAAGTTGAATTGTAGCCCAGTCAAGTCGGTAATTGGGTCCCTCAGCGGCGAGTCGCCAAGGATATCAATAAGCTGAGGTTTGTGCGACTTCCTCTTAAACCGCTTTTCGCTGCCGACTCTTGACTGTTTGGTTTTGGGTGAGGGGTCAATAGGTGTTTGTTCAGGGGACTCAGGAGAAGTAGTGAGGCCAAACTCAGCATAAAGGTCCTCGACTACCTTGTTTTTCTGTGGAGACTCAGCTCTTAGTTCATCAGCGTGCTCAGCAGCAGCTGTGTTACTGGGTTCAGTAGATTGAGTCTTGTCAGCTTCAGGCTATTCCTCAGTAATAATTGGTTCTTCCTCCTGATCACGAGGAGTCTTCTCAAGATCGATTCCCTGAGCTTGCAGGAAGTGGGAATCCTTGGAAATGACGAAGTCGAGTGGAGCTGCGTCCAACGGTGTCATTCTAGAGGTTTTCTTCCTCTTTAGGGGTTGCTCAGTTGTATCTTCACTTTCTTCTTCAGGCTCAGCTCTTCTCTTCTTTGCCTCAGTTGGTTCAACCTTTTTCTTGGCTGGGTCAGCTTGAGGGGGTTTGGTCATCACCACCTTGATCCTTTTAGCTGCCTGAATGATAGGTTTAGCTTTAGGAGTAGGGTCAACTTTTCTCTTCTTTCCTTTAACGGGAAACTCAACTTGCTCCTCCTCTTCCACAATCTCCTTTCCTTTCTTTGATTTGGACTTGAAAGGAAGGTTGTGTGCCAAGCCGACCAGGATTCCGGAGGTGATCTCAGTGCCTATTATACTTATTTCCTCCTTGAAGCTGAACTTGTGATCCTGAAGAATTTTGGTGATGAGAGAGCCCATCCTGAGGATCCCGGTGCTTCGTTGGAAAGCCCCAATGAGAAAAACGGGCATGTTGCGTGGTTGGAAGTTGAGCATATGCCAGATGAAGCATTGCTCAAAGTTTGAGGCTGAGGAAGAGGCGTTGACCTTTGAGAAAAGGTAGTTGGTCAGGATGTAGTGTGCTTGTCTTTGAGGCTGACCTAAACTTGTACTGGAGACTTCACCCATGTGATCCTTGGGCTTACAGAACTCAGCCTTGTACTCAACATACTTGTAATCATTTGTTCTCCTCAGTTCCGCTCCTTTTTCCTTGAGATCGAGTAGTATGGCGAGATAGGACGGGGTAATAGTAATCTGCTTCTGGTTAACGTAGGTTACCATATAGTCAGCGTCATCATCCGCCACAGTTAGGTTGGCGTAGAACTCAGTTACCAGTCTTGGGTAGGTTGTTCCAGGGAGTGAGAGAGGGTGGTCCATCCGTTATTTGAGATCCACTCACAAAAGGGTTTCTCAGCTTCAACGAAGCTCTTAGAGAACCAGCGGGAATGGAAGACGTTGAGTTTTTTAACACTGCTGAAGACAGGAGTGAACTTTCTTTCCTTAGGTTTCTTGTTTTTCTTCTTCTCCTTCTTCTTCTTTGAAAGAGTTGACTGTTCAGTGCGAGGGTTCTCACTGAGGATGCTGGCCTCGGCCATGGGCTGGTCAAGCTGACCATGGGTTTATTTCTGGGATTCGGATGAGGAAGTCTCTTGATACTCCTGCTCAGTTGGAGGGGGAGGATCAATATCGGAGCGGTTGTCCTCGTATTGGTCACTGGAGTTGTTCTGGGAATCGTTCGGTATGGTGTTCTTGGGAAGTTCTTGAGAAAAACGCAGAAGATTAGGGATTTGAGAGAAAGGGATTCAGGTGCGAAATTATCAAGCATAAGGGTGAATAGTGAGAAATCATTCACTATTTATAGCCGAGAGAGGTTGATCTGATAGGTCAGAATGGCGGTGGGAATTTGAACCATTCGGGGTCATTCAATTCTGACATTAATGACACGTTCAGCGCATGGTTTTCCTAATGATTACGCTTACATCATCCTAGTTGGCTACTCGAATTCGCGTGCAAGTATTAATTGTGCAAGTTGTCTTACTCAACATCTAGGATACACATCGTTTGTGGTTCTGAGTGTGAAACAGAGTTATGTATTTGCATAGTGAGTTACTCAGTGTGCATGTTAACTCAGTGTAAGGTACTTACTCAGCATGCATAGTATTTCACTACAAGAAAATATCAGTTTACATACGACATTTCAACGACACACATGTCGTTGTTATTAGTAATAAAATACGAACGACTTACTTACGAAATTAATCAGGCAACATCTATAAATAAAGTACTTAGAAAATACAATCGACATACCGACGACAGAAAATACCAATGGCACATGTCGTTGGCAATTGCAATGACAAATGCATGTCAATGCTATGTTGTCTGAAATAGAGACAACATACAAACAAGTTTCGTACCACTTATTTAATGGCTGAATTATAAACAACAAACACCAACTACTTGCCAAGGACTAAAAAATAGAGTACTAAAAAAATTCCCGCTTATTTCCCTAAAACTTCCCCCCTAAACTTTACTTTCCATTATTTTCCTTTCTCTAAAATCTCTTCCCAGGAACCCTAATCCCAATCCTCTAATTTCCCAATCGGTCTCTCTCTAATTTCCCTAAAATATCCTTGCAAGTAACGAACCCTTCGAGACCAGTTGCAACTATGGGCGGACTGACATAAAAAGAAAGAGCTAACAACGAACCCTTCCAATATCAAGACTGCATCATGGATCGATTTATTTGGGCGAGTAAAAATTAAATCCTCTAATTAGTTTGCTTTGTGTAATTTGAGTTCCCTGTGAACTGATTTGCTTCCTTAATCTGGATTAAGGTTAAAACCATTTTTCTTTAGAGGCCAAATGCAAGCAAAATCGACCAAACGGTAAAAGTTACGGGTACAAATTCTTCCTTTCACCTTTTTTCTCTTTGTCGGCCATGATTTTCAGCTTTCATTTTCATGGTCAATCTTGGCTGTAATGTATTTATTATAATGTTGTAATGATAGTTTTGGGTTCAACTGATATGCTTAAATTGGGAAAAATGTTTGGGTTGTTATTAGTTATGATTTTTGGGTGTTTGTTTGAATTATCTTAATTTGTGTTCCTAGGAACAGTTTAATAATTTTTATTTTTAAGAAGAAAAGCAGAAATAGGAAAAGCTTCCATTTTGATCTTTATGTTATCTTTGGCTATACTTCAATAACATTGTAGCTATGGCTGAAGTTTGTGTGTTTCTTCTACTTTTGCGTTAATATACTGGAGTTCGGTGCCTGCATATTAATTTACAAATTTAATATACTTAATTTGATTTTTTCATATTAAGTATTTACCTTTGAATGCAATTAATTTAACTAATGGAAGGAAATACTAATAATAATAATGTAGTAATTAAGTAATTTACCTCTCTAGTGATTCCATCTTCGGCCTTCCATTATGGTTTTGACACTAAATACTATGAGAAGAAACAGAGTTAATCACTATGTCTGCATATTTTATCTTCTAATAATGTTCTAATGGTATGATCTTTGCTAGACTTATTGTTTATTGTGTTCATTTTCTTACAATGATATTCATTTTTACTGTGTCCTTTTAATGTATTAATGAGTTAAGTAAATCTTCTTTGGGTTATTTCTATATGCTTTTAGACAAATTTGCTCGAATAGCATGCAACAGTAGATGTTAATATGCAGTAGAACAGTTTCATAAACTAAGCATGAGATGTAAATACATTGCATATTTGCTTCCAACAAAGTTCATATCGTGAATTTGTATTGGCCGTTTAGTGATTGCTTTTGGCTTTCCTTCTTTTTTCATGTAGAATACAATCATCATTGATGAGAGAGCTTCAATGTCTGTGGGAAGTCCGTTTCTAGGTCCAGTAGCAATATACTTAAGTCAGTGAAGAAGATTGTTGTTGCATTTGACTCATATCTGTGTATTATTCAACTATTTAATCTATATTTGGTGTGATGTCCAGTTACCAGCTAGGGTTGCTTTGAATGGGGATGTTGTTGCTCTTAATGATGAAAAGGTTTGTCAAATTTACCCAACTTCTAATAATGATGAAATTCTAGGTTTGTGAATATGCTTATTGGGTATTTATTCGTGGACTGAAACTTTAATAATTCAAATAGATAATGGTGGATATGTATGCATCTTTAGCACACTAACTCATTAAAGCATCACTAAGAATGCTGGATAGTTTTCAATAGGATCAACTGGTTCAATCTTCAACAATTGTAGTCTATATAATATATCCCTGCTATATCTTATGCTTTAACAATATGAAAAAAATGTGATAAAAGAGTCCACTTATACAATTTTTGGTGTATTAAGTTCTTCTGGTCATATTTCCTCGTCAAGAAGTGAAATTCTTATCGAGCTACTTGGAGGTGAAAAATATCGAGTTTATAAGTTCAATATAAGGTATTCAAGTATTGTGCATTATATTTGTCTAGTGTTATTGAGTGAGAATTTATTGACTAAGGGTTTTTGCTAAATTGTTATCATCACGGAATATGACATGGTTGCAATAAACCTAATTCATTTTTCCAGTTCATGTGCGTTGATTGACGATTATGGACGAACTCATAAAGTGGAACTAGAAGATATGGAGAGATTGAAAATAGATCCCTTAGGTAAGAATGACATCATTGAAAATGATTGATTAAGCCTGACAGTGTACGTACATTGTAACTAATTTAATATCTAAAAAGTAGTTAACATCTAAAACTATTTCATATACAACATCTCTTTCAGCTAAACTAATCGATGGCAGTAATCACAGCGAAGTAAAGCATAGAGCCCTTGTTCTTTTTTGTCATACACATGGATGTAAATGCAATAGTAAGATGTCCTTTCATAACATGTTCCTAATACGATCAGGTTGTGACATATTAATAAGATGATATATTTCTGATTTTGATGTCTGGTTGAGTTATATGAGAAAGCCTTAACTGCTAACGAGGTCAAGATGGTAGTTCAGATCGAACCATAGTGAACATAATTCGTTTTATCACAGGCCTTTGTATACGTGTTTGTTGGTTATCTATTATCAGAAGCATTAATTTTTATTGAAGTTTTACCTATTGTTCATGATGCATATATGGTGTCCGTTGATTGCAAAGGATTCGAGATGCTGTCAAATGTTCCTGGTCCGATATCTACAGATGGAATCAGAGAATGAGAACGGAGAGAATTCAGGTTTTCGTGAGGCACACAATATTGAGACTTTTTGTCAAGGGCTTGTAGAAATGGAAGAAGAAGTTGTCAAGCAGGGTTTCAGGCTTTAGTGGTCTCATGCTAACATGGGACTTCATATTAAAGAAATAAACATCAGAATGTGAAAGACATACAATTGTCTCACTCGCAAGTTTTGGTAAGAATTCAAGTTTGTTTCTTAAGATATTTTTATTTTTTTTAGTACTAGTTCAAATATCTTCGTTATTGAATTTAAAGAAAGAAAGATGTTAAATTCTAAAAACCAAAGAAAATTTGCTACACTATCTCTGCTCTACGTTTCTCATTAAGATGATTAATGTATTATAATCCAAAAAACTCATATTTACAAATTGAAATTTTGTGAAAATATAAGTGGTGACGAGATATGAGGTATTCATCACATTTATAAATGCATATATTTTTAAGGGACAAGGTACCAAAATAGACTTATGGTTTTTGGGTAAGTATTAATTTAGGCTCCATGTACAAAATAACACCAATTTAGGCTCCATGTACAAAATAACACCTATATTGGTACTATTTTATAAGTGGAGCCTAATGCAGGTTTAACGATTAAAAAAGAGTACCAATTTAGGCTCGATAACGAAATGTGACACACCATTCATATTAATCCATTAGGTTTTGGTTTCTCTCTCGATGTACAATTGAAAGATCTTAACGGAATAATATGAATGACGTGTCACGTTTAGTTATCAATGCTTAAATTGGTACATTTTTTAAACGTTAAGCTTATTTTGGTGTTATTTTATACGTGGATCTTAAATTGGTACTTCCCCAAAAATCTTATACCTATTTTAGTACCTTTATAATAAGTTCCTTGAAGAATTTTTTTGCTATTCTCATCTTTGCTTTTTCCTTGACTTGGATAATTTTTCTTGTTTATTGAATTCTAGGAAAAGCTGCTGTTTTTTTTTTTTTGCAATTATATTTTGGTATCCAAGCTTATGTTTGTGCTTTTCTGCTTTGATGTTTAATTCTTCAAGCATATGTAGGCAGTTCATTAGTGGATCAATAGTTTGTTTATATAGCGATAACAACGGCACTATTTATGCACCTCCACCGTTTGCTGAATATACTTCTCAAATTAGAGCAACAAGTTCAAGATTTGAATGAAAAGTATGGATGCCTACAGGTAGAAGAAACTCAGTTACGCCAACGGTTAGAAAATTGTAATGATGAACAAATTAATCGTAATAATGAATGACCTATTGTTTCTTGCTAGCTTGATTGTCTATCTTTTTACTGCATTAATGTGATTTTGGAATATTGTTTATATAGCCATAATTTAGTAATCACTTTTAAAACTCTAGCCCTGATTAGAAGATTGGAATAATTTTGGATATATTATCTCATTAGTTTGATGATTTAAATTATTTTGTTGCATGGGATATTATTTATTAGTTCTAGAATTATTTAAATATTAATATAGTATACAAATTTAAATTTCATGATTTATCAGGTATAATATATATATATATATATATATATATATATATAGTTTGCAGATATAGTTTACCAACGGCATTTTGACGATGATATTACAAACGACTTCCATACAATTCAAGTTAAAAACTACATACAAACGACTTCCCTACAACACATGTTTCTAAATTCATGCCAAATTGAATGTGAAAATTACCGACGACTTAACAACGACATGTCGTGTCCAATAACAACACCAATTGATTCTTATGGTTGTACACTTACAACTTACCAACAACCATGTTCTCGTTAATGCCAACGACAATGATTTTGTCATCGGTAACCTTTTTCCCAACAAGCAATCTGACTACGACATTAGTTTCGTTTGTATGTCGTCGGTAACTTATATTATCGACAAAAATCTTATGATTACCGATGACATTGTGCCGTAGGTAAACTATTATTTTCTTATAGTGTTTGTAAATTTATTGAAGAGGATTAAACATACCGATAACTTCCCTTAATATGCTAAACTGTTCACGAGCCAGCGGCTTCGTGAAGATATCTGCAAGCTGTTCATCCGTCGGAACATAGGTCAGCTTGATCTCACCTTTGAGTACATGATCTCTGATGAAGTGATGCCTAATGTTGACATGCTTCATCCTACTGTGCTGGACTGGGTTCTTTGATAAGTCAATGGCACTCTTATTGTCACATTTGACTTCAATGGTTTTAGTTTGAATTCCATAGTCCTCTAGTTGTTGTTTGATCCATAACACTTGGGCAACACAGCTTCCAGCAGCAATGTACTCAGCTTTAGTTATTGACAGGGCAATTGACGACTGCTTCTTACTGAACCAAGACACTAGACAGCTTCCAAGGAAATGACATCCTCCTGAAGTACTTTTCCACTCAAGCTTGTCTCATCTATAGTCAGCGTCAGTGTATCCAATGAGTGTGAAATCATTTGTATTAGGATACCATAGACCTGCATTCACTAAGCTTTGCAAATATCTAAGGATTATTTTTACAGCTATATAATGAGATTCCTTAGGGTTAGATTGATATCTTGCACAGTAGCATACTGAGTACTGAATATCTGGCCTACTTGCCGTTAAATAGAGTAGAGAGCCAATCATACCTCGGTACAACTTGCTGTCTACTGACTTACCTTTTTCGTCAGCACATAGTACAGCGTCAGTACCCATTGGGGTAGATATTGGCTTATAATTTTCCATTTCAAATTTCTTCAATATCTCCTTGGCATACTTAGTTTGGCTGATGAAGATGTCATTCTTGCCTTGTTTGATTTGGAGTCCAAGGAAGAAGTTGAGTTCTCCCATCATTGACATTTCAAACTCAGTTTGCATCTGCTTACTAAATTCCTTGCACATAGACTCATTAGTAACACCAAAAATAATATCATCAACATATATTTGTGCTAGCAGGGTATCTTTACCCTTTCTCTTAATGAATAAGGTTGTGTCAGCTTTTCCTCTGACATAGTTTCTGGTCAGCAGAAAGCTAGTCAGCCTTTCATACCAAGCACATGGTGCTTGCTTCAGGCCATACAAAGCCTTTTTGACTTTATAAACATGGTTTGGGAACTTGGGGTCCTCAAACCCTGGAGGCTGACTAACATAAACCTCTTCATTTATAACACCATTAAGAAAGGCACTTTTGACATCCATTTGAAATAATTTAAAGTTCATAAAGCTAGCATATGCACACAATATTCTTATAGCTTCTAATCTAGCCACAGGGGCAAAGGTCTCACCATAGTCAATACCTTCCTGCTGACTATAACCTTGAGCTACAAGTCTGGCTTTGTTCCTGACTACATTTCCTTGTTCATCTAGCTTATTTCGAAATACCCATCTTATTCCTATGACCTTCTGACTTCTTGGATTGGGTACTAAATCCCATACTTCATTTCTTTTGAATTGATCAAGATCCTCTTGCATTGTATTTATCCAAAACTCATCGTTCTCAGCTTCTGAGAAGTTTCTTGGTTCAAGAACTGACACGAAGGCTACGTTGCTGAGGTATCTCCTGAGTTGATTTCTTGTCATCAGGGTGTTCTCAGCGGCATCAAAAATGCTACTTTCAGAGTGTCCTCTTGGAACCTTGATCTCTTTTGGCAATGTAGTGTCCTCAAGAGTAGGTGGTTCAACAATCTCTGCAGGTTTGAGTTGGTCAGTAAAAATAATTTGAGGTTCGTTTTTACCTTTGGTCAGCCCTTGAGGTAATGACTCAGCGGCTCCATTTTGGTCAGCTGATGCTGAGTATTGGTCATCCTCTACTGATTGATTTACTTTTCCTGCAGGGTCAGTTTCTTCGAACTCAACATGTACAGACTCTTCTAGGACATGAGTTCGTTTATTAAACACCCTATATGCTTTACTGTTTGTTGAGTAGCCTAAGAAGATAGCTTCGTCAGCTTTTGAATCAAACTTAGCAAGGTTGTCTTTGGTGTTTAGAATAAAACATTTGCAACCAAAGGCACGAAAATATCCAATGTTGGGTTTTCGTCCTTTCCAAAGTTCATAAGGGGTTTTCTTAAGTATAGGTCTGACTAAAGCCCTATTGAGTGTTGGAGTTTAGTGTCCTAAAGACAATTATTTTAGGATATTAATATTAACGAATAAATTGTTTATTTGATCATTTGTTTAATCAGATATATAGCATTAAAATGTAACTATATATAAAGGCACAAATCTTTCATAAAGAAAGTAACCCTAAGTTTATTTAAGTAGTTATAAAGCGTTCATACAAGCATGAAGTGAGACTGTACTTTATAATAGACCAATAGACTTAAAGTAAACCCAAGTCGAGTAATATGTTATAGGGGTTGGCATATTACTATTGAGACTTACATGTAACAGTGTTTTCTGTCGAGATAGAAAGCTGATCTCACGAGCTTTAGATATTCAGATATCTAGACAGTTACATGGATCCGGTGAAGGAGTTCATTAGGATTGTGACCCGACTTGAGATAACAGAATTGATTGATTTATCTAATGTGTCAATTGTTCATCTCATTGGTATTAGTAGGTATAACTAATCCTCAGACTCAAACATTCGTTAATTAGTGATTCTGGATTATGGAGTCTGATACTTTGATTCTGTGCGAGCACGATCCAACAAGTGAGAGCCTGGGGTGTGTGAGAGCAGGGTTGGGTATCACACAAAGTAATTGCAGAATAGTTAATGTCAGATTGAGCATTCGTCACTCCCGATAAGTGGGAGATATATCCAATGTGGTGAATTGACTGAAATTCTTGCAAGGTGATAGAGTTAAGAGTAGAAATGAACATTTCACTTAACTTATCTTTTCAGAGTGAATTCAACATGTACAAGTAAAACCGGACTCTTCGTTATATGTAACCTTGACACGTTCCATGGTTATAAAGAATTGACCGACAGGATATAGTTGATGAAGGATCGTATTATACTGTACCTAATGCAGAAAGGTTAACGTCAGTTATCAACCAGACTTCTTAATTGCTCTGGGGGAATATCATAGGTTTTGCTAGTAACAGCTCGCTATGGTATTCCGTTATATATATGTTGGAATTAATCGTGATGAATAATTTCAAAGGATATATATGGCTAATGGCAATAAAGAACCTAATGGGTCGCATATGGGACTTAGAATCGGAGGACGAAAATGTAATTAGTGAGATACAATATAGGGGGCCGAAATTTATATATTAATTAACGGATAAATTAATTTGATTATGGTTATGAATTAAATTAAAAGATTATCTGATAATATTAATTAGAAGTTTTTATGTGATTGAAACTCTAATTAATTATCCCTAACATTAATTATTAATTTGATTAATAATAATTATCTAGATATAATTAGTTATTATTTAGATAATAGTAAAGTGTTTATTTAATTATCTAATTAGGAATCCTATTCCGAATAAGATTCCAATTATTTAATTACCTAACACAACTGGGATTAGGGTTTAGAGAAGTCTATAAATAGACTCCCTAACCCTAGGATTTCGATAGACACAGACAAAGAAGAGAAGGAATCGTTTCGTCGTCGTCTCGGCTAATTTACTTTGTTTTCTTACTCCCTCTTTGATCTCGTATCGATTTCTGTTAGAGGCAATCATTGCGATTGCTATAGTTTAAAGGTTGATTACTGATTAATTTTGTTTTTCTGTGTTGAATAAAAACGTTCGTTGCTCACGAGTTGATAATAAGAAGTTGTGGGCACTTCGTTTGCAACGGTAGATAGTTCTTCACTAAAGGTATTACTTTCTATCACTCTTTATATGAAATAACAATTAACAGATCTTGAAAAAGGGAAATAGATAAAATAGATAAAATTTTATTATTCCGCTACGCCTAGGCTTGTCTATTTTCCTACATTGAGTATATAGCAAGCTGTGTTGATAGCTTCACCCCAGAAATACTTTGGAAGCCTATTCTCACTCAGCATTGTCCTAGCTATTTCGACTAAGGTTCTGTTCTTTCTCTCAACTACCCCATTTTGTTGAGGAGTTCTAGGAGCATAAAAGTTGTGGTCAATGCCGTTGGTTTCACAGAATTCATCAAATTGTTGATTTTTGAATTCTCCACCATTATCACTTCGAATGTGAGCTAATTTTAGGTCTTTATCATTTTCAAGTTTTCTAACCAATGTTGAGAACATCTCAAAAGCTTCATCCTTGCTACTCAGCAGGATGACCCAAGTGTACCGAGAGAAGTCATCTACAATGACCAAGGAAAATTTCTTACCACCCAAACTCAGCGGCTGGACTGGTCCGAAGAGATCCAAGTGTAGTAACTCCAATGGACGCGTGGTTGAGACTACATTTTTACTTTGAAAAGATTTCTTAGTTTGTTTTCCTTGTTGACAAGCATTGCATAATTGATTCTTCTCAAACCTGAGTTTAGGCAATCCCTCAACTAATTGATTTCTTGCTAATTTGACAAGGAGGTCCATGCTTACATGACCAAGTCTCCTATGCCATAACCAGGAATTGTCTTCCTTCGACACTAAGCATATATTCTTTGAAAACTTCTTTTCTAAATTCAGCATGAAAACATTGTCAACACGAGGTGCAGTTAAAATCAACTCATTTGTTTTGCCCTCGAGTATTTTTACACTCAGTGGCATCAAATATAACCTTTCTACCGCTGTCACACAGCTGAGCTACGCTCATTAGGTTATATTCAAGTCCTCTGACTAGGGAGACTGACTCAATAGTAGGATTACCACCAACAGTACCTGACCCTACTATCTTACCCTTTTTGTTGTCTCCAAAACTTACATTTCCACCTCGTTTATGCACAAGTGTGATGAACTGAGTTTCATCACCAGTCATATGCCTTGAGCATACACTGTCAATATACCACAACTTTGACTTCTCAGCACACCTCAGGCCTACCTGCAATATAACTAGCTATCTTTAGGTACCCAAGTCTTTTTGGGTCCTCGTTTGTTAGGGTCAGCAGGTGATATATCATACTTAATTTTATGACGACACACATTGACAGTGTGGCCATTCTTCCCACAAAAGTCACAATAAACTTTTCGTTGGGGATACCTTACATTCTGGTCAGCACCTAGGTGCTGAGCATGCCAGCATACCTTTGTGGTATGTCCTCTCTTTCCACAGAAGTCACACTGGACATTCTGCTGAGGATTCCATCTCCGCTGACTAGTACCTGAGTACTCAGCTTTTGAATAGAACCTCGTCTTAGCTGATGTATTCAGCTGGCTCTATATGGATGTGATGTCCTTCCTCAGTTTCTTAGAATATGATTGGACTTTAGAGAGAAACCTATGCATGATTTTTAAGTTTTCATCTTGCCTGGTATTGTCCTGGAGAAGATGTCGGAGATCACTTAGCTTGACCTCCTCAATCTCATCACATCGCCTGTTGAGTGCTCGTATTTTCTTGTTACACTTTTTGATAAGTGTATAGAGATCACTCAGGGCATTAATCATTTCATTTCTGAGTAAAGATAGAGACATTACCTCAGTTGTGTGTTCCTCATGGTCAGACCCACCAAAGAGGCCAGCTTGCCTAGAATGACATAAGTCACCAGACTCGTCAGCCATGAAATAGATATTCGCTGACTCAGTGGCATCAGCTTCTGATGAGGTTGACTCATCACTATCACTCCATGTTGCCACCATTGCTTTTCTACTGCCCTTCTTATCTTTCTTCAAGGTAGGACAGCTTGACTTAATGTGTCTAGCTTGATGACATTCAAAACAAGTAGCGGATTTTGAGCTGTCTTTCTTGTGTCTGCTGTCACTTGACTCAACTTTGTATTTGTCATTCTTCTTGAATGGCCTTTTGCTGTATTTGTCATTTTTTCGAAACAGCTTCTTCATTTTTCTAGTGAACATGACCATTTCCTCATCATCTGATGAGTCGGCTTCGGTTGAGTCAGTTTTCATGACAAAAGATTTTTGCTTCTTGTCCTCAGTCTTTTCTTTGGCCTCAAAGTTCTTCATTGAGCTCATCATACTTGTACGTGGTCAGGTCCTGAGCTTATTCAACAACTGTTTTCTTTGCTTGCCAGCTTTTGGGGAGACTTCTCAAGATTTTCTTCACCTGTTTCATCACCAGTCATATGTTTAACTCTTTAAGTTAGTATTTAGGTCAGCACCGCTGAGTAGAATTGAGAGAGCTTTAGTCAGCCGCTGACTTGAGCTGTTTCAATAGTAAGTTTAGGAATCAATACTTAGGTAAATTTCCAACTTAACACTCACATTACACAACTCAGCTTTCAAATTACTCAACACAGCATATGCAAGTTATTGTTCTGTTGAGTAACATTTAGCAAGCAATAAACATATATATCAAAAGATAAAGGGTTAGAGATTACTCAGCAGACTTATCCTGGTTCGGCCTCTCCGCCTGCGTCCAGTCCCCGGAAATCCTTCCGAGCTTTTTTAATCCTCTACTGAGCTCTTTAAAGGTAGAGCACAAACCGTTTACAATAGCAACTGAGTATGCAAGAGTACCGTCCTCTATTCGTCTACTCAATCCTATCTCTACCACTGAGTACTATAACCGAGTACTCAGCTTCACTCTACCATTGAGTACTATAACCGAGTACTCAGCTTTTCTTTTCTAACCGTTTACAAATGATATAAGAATTGTTATTAGTAAAACAAAGAACACTTTAGATGAATAAAATCACTCTAGACTTTTACACAATGATTGGAGTTGGTGTAAGAACTTGCTTTTTTCTTTTTGACAGAGCTTCTAATTTGTATTCACTCAATAGTTTGACTTGATGAAGATCTGCTTGTCTGTCTTGTTTGATTCAAGTGATGGATTGGTCTTTTTATAGAGATCTTTGGGGTGCCAATGATTTGAATCCCGACATAGCCGTTGTGGGGAAACGGTCTTCATTCGTCATCACTTGGTCAGCATTCAGTGTTGCAGGCCAATCCTATCTTCTGTTTCCATCAGGAGCCAGGTTTGGCTTCTTACGTCAGGTTTGTCTTCTAGTAAATGTCAGATGGTCCATGCTCTTTCTCGAAAAAGTCTTCCAGACAGATTTCTAAGACTTCTGATTGTTTCAGAAAATTGTTAGACATTGTCTTCCAAGTTGACGGATCATTGACGCTGACCTGACGACTACTCAGCTTGACTCAGCGGCTTCGCCTTCAAGCTTTTCTGAAGAAGACATTTCTTTTGTTAAAGCTGAGTTGCATTCTACTCAGCTCCAGCTGTGTGACTTGCATCCGCTGACTTTTGCCTTTCTCTTATAGATATTCAATTCATGTTCTTGTTAATTAACTTACTCAACATTGGACAAACCCATTAGCACAATTAAATTCAAAGCAATTAAACTTAATTGTGTTGGAATATTTTTATCATAGAGATTTACTTAAATAATGTTGTCAAATCAAAATCATGTAGAACGGTGTTTCAACACTATGGAATATTATGCTTTCCTATAACTTCCAATCAGCCACTCTCGACTCTTTCGGTTAAGTTCGGTAGCATTAAGTTAAGTTCAGTAGCATTGAGCGATAAAGAACAGAACCTGAATTTACTTTTGCAAAGGGGAATGCCGGCGCTGGAGCTGCGACCATAATATATGAATTTTCTGGTGTTATGGCGATATCAACCTGAATTTACTTCTGCAAGCTTTGCTTGTGATAAAAAAGTTGGATTCAAATGGCAAGATATTAAAATTTGGATTAATCCTCTTCGATCTTTTACGAATACCTAAATTACTTGTATTGTTGTCATTCTCTCTGATTAGTGCTCCAATATAGGACATGATCGTCTATAAGAGAAAGATAGCAAGAAATTTTACAGAAGATGAACGAAAAGAAATAACGGAGACAAATATCTAGATCTAATCCCTTAGAATTATAAAAACGACGTTTCTCTAATATTATATTGATATTGCAAAAGTGAGTTACAGAAATATTAAGTTTCCTATATATACTACATCTACACTATACCATGTATATATAATACCATTTTTACCTTTCAACTATCTTGTTTGTCCATAGGGGATAGCTTATATAGTATTCTTTAATTATTATTTTATAACAAAATTAAAATCAATCTTATCTAGTATAATACAAATCAAAATCTAAAAATCTTATAATCTTCATATTTAGATTTTTGTTTTGTTTTATTAACACATCATTTTATATCAATAAATTTCAATCGAGATAAATAATGTTAAGAACATATTAGACAATAGAACACATGTATCCAAGATAGTGTGCTTATAACAAACTAAATATCTTCAATAACTTGATTTATATCACATGATAATCAAAGAGTTGTTTCAATGCCAAAAGTCATTACATTTTGATGACCCGCGAGGCTAAACCGGGTCATATTCATTTTGCAGGCCCAGCCCATACTTAGACCCATGGTCTAAGATCGGATGGGACCCGAATAAAGGAAGCGGGCGCAGCGAGTAACCGCCCCGAATGGGACCCGAATAAGCGGAAACGGGTGAAGCGAGTAACCGCCCCGAATTCCTAAACGGAGCATCAAGACTCCCACTCAGAACCACGTTCGTTGCCATGAAAGCCACGAAAGGGACATGGCCTAAAAAGGGGGAACCGCCCTCAGAACGTGGCCCACTAAGGAGTAACCGCCCTCGGCGGTTACCTAAAAAACACCTATAAAAGGCCTTAAGAATAAGGGAAAAAGGTACGTTCACAATTTTCCCCGCAATACTATTGTCAAATTACCAACCCTCTTACAAAAACTGACTTGATCGTCGGAGAGTTTTCCCGGAGATCCTGTCTCCGGTTCTGTTTTGCAGGTAACTCCGGCAGGGAATATCAAATCGGATCCGGCAAGTTATCATTGGTGCGGTGAAGGTGGACCTTTTTTACCAACGTCTGGTTAAAGGTACACAAGGAACATGTCAGAACCATCACGAACGGCCGGCGTTACAACTAGATCAACTAGTATGAACTCCAGGGGACCACGGATTGCGAATTCGCAACCTGCAAGTACACAGCCTGTGGTGCCTAGCTCATCGGGTCCTTCGGGACAATTGAGTCCCTTATTGGAAGTCCAAGTGCAAACTGAGATGGAAATGTCCAATAGTGATTTCGTGCAGATGGCAGGACAAGTCTTGGCTTCGAACATGAGCCAGGCGGCTGGAGATCGAATGATTAATTTACTAACTGCCCTCGCCGAACACAATACCGCCGTGGCGGCTGCTCCTCAAGAACCTGTGGTTATCTCAACACAATCACCGACTATCCCTGTCATATCGGCCCTCCCGCAGCCATCTCAGGCGCCAAATCAAGTGGGCCAGATTAGTCGCACAAACCCACACAGCCACCCGAGCAACTACTCGCACCCAGATCTCATTACGACGATACATCCGACCTGGCAGCCATCCCAACCGTTGCCAGGAGTGCAAGGCACTCTTCCGCTACAACAAGTGGAACCTTTTCCTCACAGACATTCGGAGTTGATGACTCCTGGGCGAGAGCACACATGGAACTTTGATCCTATAACGGGACAACGGTTAGTCCCCCAACAGGCACACGTTTCAACACCGATGGGCGGGTGGATGCCACCCAGAATTCACCAGCAGCGGATGGAAGAAGTCCGGCGAATACCCGATATTGACTTAGAAGATCAATTACGAAGCATGATGGAGCGAATGGGGTACTCGCCTAGGCCGAGAGCAGAGGTCCAGAGCGATTCACCTTTTGCCCCTTCGTTGCGGGAATTCATTCCAGATCACAGAATCAAAGCGCCCGCGATACCTAAATACTATGGGGATCCAAATTCTGATCCTGAGGCTCATGTCAGGAACTACAGAGAACTAATGGATGTTGCAGGAGCGAGTGAAAGCATCATTTGCAGGTTATTCTCGACAACTTTGGGCGGAGCCGCATCTGATTGGTTTCGATCTTTACCCGCAGAATCTATTCACAATTGGCATCAATATAGTCGGGATTTCTGTGCGAAATTTGTGGGCTGTAAAGCAGCGGATGTGACGGATAGGCAGCTGAAGGAGATCAAACAGAGGAACTATAATTCCCTAAGGGAATTTGTTGTCGCATTCAACGATATTCTGGTGCGATTGCAAAACCCGGATATCATGAGCATCCGCAACATCATGGCAGATGGAACCACAGATTGGAGTATGCGGGAGGAAATCATCCGCAACAAGCCGCGCACAGTGGCCGAACTCATGAAAATAGCAAAGGAATTCATGGAAGTGGATGATGTCAACAGGGAACATAGGGCTCAAACCCGGCGAGAAAGAGATGTCGTTAGATCCACTTCGGACAATCGGCGCCAGACCCAGTCCAAAAGTAATTTTGTTCGAAGAGGCGATCGCCCCTTTCAAAGTGGCGGATATCAGACACCATTAAACACGACTCGCCAGGAGGTGTTACTTTGGATCGAAAAGGGCCCCTTGAAGAAGGATGTGCAGTTCCCCGAGGTAAAAGGTCGAACCAGTTTGGGGCGACATCCTAACAAATATTGCAGGTTCCACAGATTGAACGGCCACGACACGAACGATTGCTATGAATTGAAGAAGGAGATTGAAAGGCTGATCGAAAGGGGCAAGCTGAATCAATTTGTACGAAAGGAGACTAGTGACGAGAAAGCAACGTTACCACATGAAGAAGAGGCAAGGCCCGAAAAGAAGCAGAAAAAAGGAGTGATAAACGTGATAGCCGGCGGGATCTATGAGCCTCCAACAAAAAGAGCTCGCCGTGAACAGCGAAAAAGCAACACTCATAGGGGGGATGCCCTCAATTACTCATTCGCGCGAATCACGGAGCCGCATGCGGATGCTTTGGTGATTACAATGGCTGTAGAAGGATGGGACGTCAAGCGGGTCCTTATTGATACTGGCAGTTCTTGTAATGTTATTACTCGGACTGCATTCAACAAGTTGGGAATTAATGACGAGCGAGTGGAACATACATTCATGGATGTAACAGGTTTTGGGGGTCAATCCTCTCAAACAAGTGGACAGGTGGTGTTGGAGGCAGAAATGGGCGATAAAAAGCTAAAATGGCGAGGTGATTTAGAATTTGCAATTGTTGATCTCCCATTGGCCTACAACATAATTCTGGGACGCCCATTCCTGTCAGAAACGGAGTCGCTCATCTCAATGAAGCATTTAACATTACATTTACCAACACACCAAGGGCGAGTCATAGTTGAAGGTGATCAACTTGTATCTCAACAGGCCTATACATTGTCACTTGAACCAAAGCCAGACAAGGAAGATAGGGTAGAGGAGAAGTTGCCAGCAGAAGCATTGGGAGAAACGGAACTATTCGCCATCTCAAGCGACAAAAATGTGCGAATAGCGACGGGCCTCCCCGAAGAAACGAAGAAAGCCATTGCCGAGGTGCTGGTCCAATATGAGTCGGCATTTGCCGCCCCAAATGAAATATTGAAAGGAATAAGTCCAGACGTAGCAACCCATCATTTGAATGTAGACAAAGGTGCAACCCCAGTGCGACAGAAAAAGAGAGGACATGCTCCTGAGCGGTAAAAGGCGATTGAAAAAGCAGTGGCGGATTTGCTAAAGTCAGATGCAATTCGAGAAGTCACCTATCCGGAGTGGTTAGCCAATGTGGTGCTAGTCAAAAAGCCAAATGGAACGTACAGAATGTGCGTCGACTTCAAAGATCTAAACAAGGCATGTCCGAAGGATATGTATCCGCTTCCTAACATTGATATATTGGTAGATGGAACTGCAGGATATGAAGCTTTATCATTCACTGACGTGAAATCCAGTTACCATCAGATACCCATGGAGAAGGCGGATGAAATCAAAACATCATTCATAACTCACCAGGCGACTTATTGCTTCAAGGTGTTGCCCTTTGGATTGAAAAACGCGGGAGCAACATACCAGAGGATGATGAACAAGATATTTTCAGACAAATCCGGCGAGAACTTCTCGATCTACGTTGATGACATGATCATCAAAAGCAAGAAAATGCAAGACCACCCGCAGGATATCAAAGAAATCCTGGAAGTGCTAATCAAATATGGCCTCAAATTGAACCCAGAGAAATGCACATTCGGAGCAAGAGCGGGAAAGTTCCTGGGTTTCATTGTTAGCGGCAAGGGAGTTGAGGCGAATCCCGAGAAGGTTAAAGCAGTAATGGAGATGAAAACCTCGAGGAGCATAAGAGAAGTACAGAGACTAAATGGGCGGTTGGTGGCATTAGGGCGATTCATATCATGCTCAGCTAGGAGATGTCTACCTTTCTACAATGCCATCAAAAAATCCAAGTCCTTTGAATGGACGCCGGATTGTCAAGAAGCATTCGAGGGGATAAAGCGATTACTGTGTTATCCGCCCTTAATGAGTAGGCCGGAGGATGGAGAAGATTTATTTCTCTACGTATCCGTCACCAATATGGCGATATGCACTGTGATGGTGCGAGAAGAAGAAGGGCAACAATATCCAGTGTACTACGTGAGCAAAGTCCTGAAGGATGCAGAACTCCGGTATTCGAAGTTGGACAAAATGGCCCTCGCAGTGATAACCACGGCGGCTAGATTGAAACCATACTTTCAGGCGCATACTATCATTGTGAGAACTGGCATCCCAATGCGAAAGGTATTACAGAAACCTGACGCATCCGGCCGGTTGATGGAATGGTCAATTCGCCTGGGAGAATTCGATATTCGCTATGAAGGGAGACCAGCGCTAAAGAGCCAAGTACTCGCCGATTTCGTGAACGAATTCACCTGGGATGACGATGAATGTCTGAAGGCATAAAAAGAAGAGTGGAGCATGTACACAGATGGGGCATTATCTACAGATGGAGCTGTGCTGGGAGTCGTCATCAAGGGCCCGGAGGTTATTCGCCTATGCTATGCAGCAAAATTAACTTTCAAAACTACAAATAACGCCGCAGAGTATGAAGCAATGATATGCGGATTGAAGTTGCTCAATGAACTCACCCCAGAAAGGGTGGTAATCTACAGCGATTCCAAACTCATGATAAACCAGATCACAAAAAATTATCTGGTGAAACAGGAGGAGCTAATAAAATACCATCAGGTGGTCGGCAGATTGACACAAGAGTTAACGCACAAGGGAGTCGTTTGGGAGATGGTGCATGTTTCGCGAGGCCAAAATGCAAAGGCTGACGAATTGGCAAAAGCAGCGGCAAGTAGAGAACCATGGAGTCAAAAGGCATGCAATTTGGAAATAAAATCGGCACCAGCATTCGAGGTTGATCATATTATGGTCATCGAAGAACTGGAAGACGATGAAGATTGGCGGATGCCCATCCGCCAATATCTGGAGCAGGGAGATTTACCGGTTGATAAGAGCTTAGCCAGAAAGCTAATTGGGCAGTCAGCTCGATACTCAGTTCGGGATGGAACTTTGTATCGGAAATCGTACACATGTCCATGGTTGAAATGCATTAGTCGCAACGAAGGAGACTACGTGCTGCGAGAACTACATGAAGGAATTTGTGGCGCGCATGAAGCTTCGGCGGCGTTGGCAAGAAAGGTCAAACTGATGGGATACTACTGGCCCAAGGTGGTGGAAGATTCTCAGAAGATGGTTGCGGAATGTCACAATTGTCAAATACATGCGAATGAAAAGCATGTTCCCGGAGCCGAACAAATCGCTATAATGATGGCATGGCCATTCGCAACATGGGGAATCGATATAGTGGGCCCATTCCCAGAAACGACAAAGAAAAGGAAGTACTTGATAGTCGCAGTTGACCACTTCAGCAAATGGGTAGAAGCGGAGGCAGTAACCGCACAAACACCTGAGCGAATGATCGAATTCTTACGAGAGAACATTATCATGCGATTTGGAATCCCGCAAAAGCTCATAACCGACAATGGCACCCAGTTCAACTGTGCCAAGTTCAAAGCATACTGCGAAAGCATGGGGATCAAAAATCATTTTTCTTCCGTAAACCATCCCCAATCGAATGGTATGACGGAGGTTACCAACAGGGCCATGATTCAAGGCATCAAGAAGCGGCTAGGAGACAAAAAAACAGGTTGGGCGGATGAGATACCCCATATGTTGTGGGCATACAGAACCTCTGTAAAGGCAGCAACAGGCGAAACACCTTTCTCGCTAGTTTATGGAGCCGAAGCAGTCCTACCTGTTGAAATCAAGTCGCCCACAGATCGGATAATTTATTATTGCGACACACAAAATCCTATCAACATTAGAGATGCTTTGGATTCTGTGGACGAACGAAGAGAAAAAGCTTACATGCGAATGGCAGTGTACCGTAATAGAATCAAGAAATATCATGACAGAAGAGTGCGAAAAGTAATAATCAACGAGAACGACTTGGTCTTGAAAAAAGCGGATAAAATACAATCCAGAGATGGCAAAGGCAAGCTGGGTGTCAACTGGATCGGACCATACAAAGTATCCAAGAAGCTGGGACCAGCCACTTTTGAAATAGAAGAAATGAGCGGAAAGAAGCTCCCGCGCACCTGGAATCTAGAGAATCTACGCCTATATAAAAAGGCCGAGTAGTTCGAGGAAATGACGAGTACTCTTTTTCCTTTTATGAGTTTTTCCCATTGGGTTTTCTGATAAAAGGTTTTAATGAGGCTTTGATCCCACACAGTTGGTGTACCTATGTAATAAACCTTTTCTCTTTATCAATAAAGGTATTCAATTATTACATTTATTCAATATGTTACGTCCGAATGCGGATTGTTCTTAAAAACACATAAATGTGTTGCCTATTAAAGAAAGGCGGATGCATGATTACGCATCACTCGCAAAACCCTTAGGGTTAAACTCAAAAAACACATAAATGTGTTGCCTATTAAAGAAAGGCGGATGCATGATTACGCATCACTCGCAAAACCCTTAGGGTTAAACTCAAAAAACACATAAATGTGTTGCCTATTAAAGAAAGGCGGATGCATGATTACGCATCACTCGCAAAACCTTATGATTATATTATTTTCGAAAGAAAAATAATAGAGTAAGGCATAAAATTAAGCGAATAAACGAGTACTCAAAAATTGCAAAAAGGGTTTGGCCACCCTAGCGAAAGCAAAAATTACTATGAAGAATTACAAGTATGAAGTCGGCAAAAGGCAAGGATCATACATGAAAATAAAGTGACAATAATCGTACGTATAGGCAAAGCGGCAAGTGAAAGAAAATTAATATATACGGGCAGTTTGTTACATACAAAAAGTCCAAATATAAATTAAACTATGCTACAGCTTCCTCTCCTTCACCCCTATTGCTTTCCTCGCCTCCAGCGACTCCCTCATCTCCTCCAGTGGGCGGATCTACTTCAAGAGAATCCTCAACCCTCGAATCAATAACTGCTTCAGAGGGCGGTACCTCTTGCTCAGGCTGAGAGATGTCCTGCGGTGCCCCTTCTTCCGCATTCCGGGTAGGGATCTCGCCGATAATTGGAGATTCCTGAAAACTCTTCCAATCTAAGAGGAGCACCTCATCCATATCAGCATCCTCGGCTTCCAACTTGTCCCACTTCTCAGTTAAATCCTTTTCAGGGATGGGAACCTTGGGGCGGTTAAGTACGAGACCCTAATGTCCATGCTCATAAGCGGCATGAATCCGCTCCCCATACCAGTAGATACGGGCACCGTCTTCAGCCAGAATTTCCTCAGCCCTCTTCTTTTGTGTCTCCTTGGAATCAGCTAGATCATCGAGGGCCTTTCGCAGCTCATCGGACTTAGCCTGAAGAGATTTAAGAGCCTCCTCCTTCTCGCTCACAGCCTTCTGAAGGGCGCCTTCTAGGACCTTCACCTTCCCTTGGACATCATCATAAAGCGACTTCTGAGTCACCAATTCAGTACCAAGACCTTCCAACTCCTTGGCTCGCTCGGCATCCTTTCGGAGAATGCCCTCAGCGAAATTGATAATCTGCATATAAGACGGCTCATGAATAAAAAAGGGCGAATAGAAATAGGCGGTTACAATGGACGCAAGATCCTTGAAAGAGAATGACAAGCAACAATATACCTCTACAGAACGCTTCTCGATCCCCTCCACAGCGGTAGGGAGCGGTACTTGTTTGCGCACACGGGAAGTAGAGGGAAGCCGTCCGAGGACATTGCATATGGAAGAGACAATGTCCTTGCAAGAAAAACTCACGGCCATGCCAAAGGTCCTAGTCCACCATCCGCTGATGTCGGGAATTGGCTGCAAAGGCGTAAAGAAAAATATCAAGAGAACAACAGATAGCTCATGAGGAAAAAAGTAGCAATATAGAAAGAGGGAATAAATCAGGATACCTCATGAATTGGGGTACTGCTCTTTCCTTTGGATGAGGCGGATACGGGTGTACCGCCAACAGTAAGGGACACGGAGGTGTTCTTCTTCTTAGGACGAGAAGACTCTGTATCCGCACTTATCTTCCGCTTCCTCGTCAAAGGAAGATCCTCGAAGGCAGAAGCGGGACCTTGTGAAACGGAGGCCCTTACAGAAGAAGCCGCCTCAATGGAAGGAATCGTTCCTCCAGAAGAATCCGCCCCTACAACGGAGGCGGTTCCCGCCATCCGCTTCTTCCTTCTCGCTAGGGCTTTAGCCTCCCAATCTGCAGCGATTTGAGATAAAGGATCACCCCTGCAAAGGGTTAAAAGAAATCATCAACTTGGAAATAAAAAGTACCTTGTACAAAAACGCGATAAGGGATATAGACCACGCGATCCCCCTCGCGGTAGGCAATCGCTACTCGGCTCCTTAGCATATGGAAGGCCTGATCATATGTCCATACAAAAGGAGGGGTACTCTTCAGGAACTTGATGACGGCGGATTCTTCCTCGCTGGGATAACCGAAGTTCAAACTCTTCACATTGGGCCGGCCCCAATGGCGAAGGAAGTTCGGATTTCCCTCATTAAACTTGATAAAAAAGTAAGAGCGATCCCACTCGCGGATCTTGTTCAGTTTCTCGTCAAAACCATAGTATCCGCTCTGGCGGATGAAAGTGAAATACCCCGCCGAACTCTTGAAATGATGAAGCTTGGAGAAAATTTTAAGCGAGAAAGGAACCTCCAAACAATCCGCCAGAAATTTATCCAGGGTCAAGTCGGCCCATCCATTTGGATGTAACTGCCCGGGTGCGATTCCGTAACCGCCGAGGATGGGAGCAATCTCATCCGCCAGCGGATAAGTGAAGCCGCAGATAATCTGGGCGACGAAAATGGTGAAATACCCCTTTGGGTAATCGCCCGGTCCTCTATCCTCCCCGGGAATGATGGTCTCGAGACCTTAGAGCCAAGGATATTGCACCCGCAAATCCTCAATGGTCTCGCGACAAACTAGGCTTCCCGACCTGTCCCTCTTTGGTAACAAACGAGGGTTGGGACAGGTGGCGGAATCAACTTCTTAGGGTCAAAACCTAGACCCTCGTCGGTTGTATTCGCCAGGTGGAGGAAGTCAGCGGGGTGGGAATCAGACCCATGAGAACTGGTTGAAACTTCATCAACCATCTCATCAACTTCATGAGAAACCTCGCGGACGTAGCTCTCATCGAACGGTGCGAAGTCAAGGTCGGGGTTCGACATGTTGAGGAAAAGAAATAAACATAAGTAAAAAGTCGAACGAGGTACAAATTATGAAGAGGAAAACTTACATGGGAAAGACAACACAGAGAAATGACGGAAATAAGAGGTCAACGCCGGAAAAGATGACACCGGAAAAGAAATAACGAAAGAGGAAAAATTCACAAGTTTTTGAATTTTGAATAGACAAGCAAAAACGAAGCGTCCCCTATGAACAGACCCTAAAGGGATCTTGTATCAAACTAAAGGGGAGGCATGTGATGACCCGCGAGGCTAAACCGGGTCATATTCATTTCGCAGGCCCAGCCCATACTTAGACCCATGGTCTAAGATCGGATGGGACCCGAATAAAGGAAGCAGGCGCAGCGAGTAACCGCCCCGAATGGGACCCGAATAAGCGGAAACGGGTGAAGCGAGTAACCGCCCCGAATTCCTAAACGGAGCATCAAGACTCCCACTCAGAACCACGTTCGTTGCCATGAAAGCCACGAAAGGGACATGGCCTAAAAAGGGGGAACCGCCCTCAGAACGTGGCCCACTAAGGAGTAACCGCCCTCGGCGGTTACCTAAAAAACACCTATAAAAGGCCTTAAGAATAAGGGAAAAAGGTACGTTCACAATTTTCCCCGCAATACTATTGTCAAATTACCAACCCTCTTACAAAAACTGACTTGATCGTCGGAAAGTTTTCCCGGAGATCCTGTCTCCGGTTCTGTTTTGCAGGTAACTCCGGCAGGGAATATCAAATCGGATCCGGCAAGTTATCACATTTAAAAAAGTCATTAGAAATTTGGAAAAATTAGCAATCCAATAGATAAAAATTCAAGTGTTTTATTTTAAAAAGAAACCAATAAATTCACCATTATATTTACCTAAAAAGATACCCTTTAAATTAGATGATAAAATAAATTTCCTTGTAATGTAAATTGTCACGTCCGTGTCCAAAAATTCAAAATATTCAGGATTAAGAGTATACCTTGAAGTCTTTTGCCTTTCGGTTTCCGACAAGTTAGCCCTTGCCGAAAGCCTCAAAAACTCCGAGGTGTACTCATGAACGCTCCTAGACCCTTGAGAGTAATTCCGGTAGGAGCTGTAAATGTACTGTTCGTAGTCGGGTGGTAAGAACCGCTCCCTCAACATCGACTTCATCCTTAGCCAAGATCTAATCGACTCCCTTCCCCATTTTCTCCTTCCTTTTTTCACATTATCCCACCAAACCGAGGCTCCTCACTTTAACAGATAGGCCACTAACCGAACTTTCCTATCTTCTAGTATGCCCAGATAATCAAAGAACCTCTCTACCTCAAGCAACAAATCAAGGAATCTCTCTATGTCAAGCTCCCCTCCAAACGAAGGTATATCGACTTTCAATTTGAAGGCATCACCCCTCTCAAACTTTCCTCCATACCCAATTCTTCCATTCGGCTCATCTCTATACCCGCCTCTCTCATTATCACGACCCCCATACGGATCATTGATACCATAATTTCCCCTTCCGTGACCACCTACATCATCATTATTCACAATATCCAAATTCCCAACATGCACATGCATGGGACCAACAACATCATTTACATTTATAGCACGCCTATATCTATCATGCACAACATTATCATCATTTCGAATTCCCATATTTCTAGCAATCCTAAGCAACTCAAAATCATCAAACAGGTGGCCATCACTATCATTATCAGCGTTTCTAATGATAACGTTGTTAGGACGCCTTACCTCACGAACCTGAGGGTCCATTGGCTGTGGTGCGTGATTCCTTCTAGGTGGTGTCAGTTGTCAATCGAGTTGAGGCCGGATTGGTTCCTCTTATCGCCAGTGATTATCTCCGGCTATTGGACTTTGGGTATTTCGACCCTCTAGCTTAAGGCCTTCAATGGCGAGAGTTCTCCCGGGTACTCGTTTGGTGCCTCTCATCCAACTCTCGTAGCGAGTCTGTCAACTATTTCAATATGCCTTCTATTGCTTCAAATTTTTGCTCATTGGACCCCATGGTTTTGGCTTAGATACGTGGTTGAACCATTTTCGAGAAGAAGTCTCCGGGAAGGAAAACGACTCGGCTTTGATACCAACTGTTACAGATTGAAATCGAGGTGAGGATTTTGATCTTAAATCCACAAAGAAGTTCTTTACAAGCCCAAGCTTGAAGGAGTAAATCCCAAGTAGAAAGAACAAGCTCTCAATGGAGTCTAGGTTTTTTATTAATTTCATAAAAGTTGTCCTTCATTACAAAATAGGAAGTATTTATACCTATCTCTAAAAGAAGGTAAAAGACCAAAATAATGGACTAGGGTTTCCACCACAAGTGGGGGTCATATGGATAATTAAGGAACAAAATAATGAGGTGGCAATGGTGTAAATAGATCATTGTGGCAAAATAGTAAATTCAGGATCATCAGCTTTTGTCCTCTTCCCTTGAGAATTTGGCGGAGAAGCCTTCTTTCCCTTTCCACGCTCCGCGCCACATATCCCACACTCCACGTGAGTGGCTCTCTGCTCCGGGTTACTGGCCAAGCTCTTCCTCCTTGCGACCCACGCTCCGCGTGAATGGCCCTCTAGTTCTGATCAACCAAAGCCAGCCTTTCTTCTCTTCCAGTAACAAATCCACGCGGAGCTTGACATGTTGAGCGCTCCGCGTGGGTGATTGCTAGTGCAGCTCTTCCTTCCGCCTCCATGTCATTGTTGCGCCCAACAATAAATCAACTTATGCTAAATTAGATAGTCATATAACTTGAGTATGCTCTAAGTTATTCTAAAACGCCAGCAAACCCAAAAGATGTTTAGTTATATGTTGATGATCTTGAATTTCATTTCCTTGTTTCATAACAATTGCAATTAAAGCACATGTAAACACAAAACCTTCACTAATTCTAAGGTTAGCTAAAGATAGACTCAAACTATGTCTAAATCACAAGATATATACATAGATAAACAGATATGAAGTTTAGAACGAAAAACTAGAATTCAAATGACTCCACAAAAATTGCAAAAACAAGCAAATATGGCAGCAAAAAATTAGAGAGACATAAATGATGATGCACCTGATTTAGAGGGGGGTAAAGAAATAGAAGCTGCTCCCTCAATTTTTCACCGCTAAAGTGAACTCCAGTGAAAGTAGCTGCCAATAAATATATATATTTGAACTAAGTTAGTAAGAAATGCAAATAAAGAGCCATTGTGAGTGCTTTTTTAGTGTTTGAGTAAAGAATTAAGTATATATATAATTCTAGACTATGTAAGATTAGTTTTGAAAAAATGAACAAAAGGCTCTTAGAATGAAATGACATTGATAGGCATAAAAAGAATCAACAAATTTTTGAATGAGAAAGAGATGGAAGAATGAAGCAAAATTGAATAATTATAAAACACTAAATGAGACAAAATAGATTCTCCCTTTCTCTTTCCAACCTGCTGGAACCTCAACCGTAACAGCATCACAGGTCACCATTATGGGCAGTGCTCACTGAAGTTTGATATGGTTGTTTATGACTATATGATAGGTTCTCGGGGAGGTTGGCTCTTGCCACCAACATTGTGACTGAACTGGTTCATGATTTTATAAGGGAGCTAAACTAGATATGGAAGGGATGGAAGTTCCCACTTATTGAGAGCCTAGATATTAGGCACGTTCATGCTATTTTTTAGAGGCGGGGATCCTCGTAGAGAGATTAAGGATGCTCGAGCTTATTAGAGCAACTCTAGTGGTTGGAGGGTTGCACACCCTCCAACCACTCCACCTCACCAATTTCTAAACAACCCTCTCAGCAAAACAACTCCAAAAAAAATCATCTCTAGTGGTTAGTCACAATCATGGGTCCCACACATCATATAATATTTAATTTTCATTACTTTTAATCAATTAACCTATTTTATAATAATAATAAAATTCATTGATGATTTAATATTAATTAAATAAAAATCTACCAATATTTAATACTAATCGAATAAATTTATTTAATTTGAATAATTTATTTAATTGGATTTAAAAATTAATAGGTAAATATAATTTATTTTCTCCGAATTTTAATCGATTTTAGTAATTAACAAAAGTGCATTACATTAAGGAAACATACATTTGAAAAAAACGAATAAGGTAAATGCATTAAAAGGAAAACATGATTGAAAGAGTAAAATTTTCCGACGTTCAAGTAGTAATATCGGTGATTCCGAAACGTTCCCAAATGTGCTCAACTAGATCCAATTTTAGTTGACCGTGCATGTTTTTATCGCGGATTTGTAAATCCCCTGCGAGATAAGCAGCAAAATCTGGAACATGCCCATGTTGAATGTCATCAGAAACTATGGGCTTAGAAAATTCCTCAGTTGGAAAGTTTCTTGAGTAAGTGTGCCTCTCATTTCCAACAATCATGTTATGTAATATTACACAAGCATCCATAATGTCGTGGAGTTTTTTTTATGCCAAGTACGTGCTGGTCCACGTACTATTGCAAATCGGGCTTGAAGTACCCCGAATGCTCGTTCAACATCTTTCCGTGCGCTCTCATGTCTTTGTTTGTAACATATTCGTTTCGGGTCATTAGCATGTGGAAAGCTTTTCACAAAAGCAGCCCATTCGGGATAGATACCATCAGTTAGATAATAGCCCATATTATATGACTTGTTGTTAACAGTAAACTGAACCGTTGGTGCTGTTCCTTTTAAATTATCTTGGAACAAATTGGATCTGCTCAAAACATTAAGGTCATTATTGGACCCAGCAACACCGAAATATGCGTGCCAAATCCAAAGATCGACTGAAGTGACTGCTTCAAGCATGATTATTGGATATCCATAATCTCCTCGGGTATATTGCCCCTTCCATGAGACTGGACAATTCTTCCATGCCCAATGCATGCAGTCAAGACTGCCAAGCATCTCAAGGAACCCATGGTGTTCTTCGTGCATCTGAATTAAATGTTGTACATCGACAGCATTAGGCCTCCTCATATACACAGGCCCATACACCTCGATAATAGCACAACAAATTTTTTCCACACATTCTAATGATGTGCACTCACTAATTTTTATGTATTCATCAAAAGCATCAGCCGGAGATCCATACGCAAGTATGCGCATAGTTGCTGTACATTTTTGGAGTGGAGACAAGCCACTTCGTTTGCCGCATCGACCCTTTGTTGGAAATATGTTGTGTGATTTCCAAGGTCTTCCACTATACGTTGGAACAAATTTCGACTCATCCGGAACCGTCTGCGAAAAAATTCAGCTGAATAAACTGGTTCAACAACAAAGTAGTCATTATACAGACGTTCTGCAGCAACTTCTCGATCACGTCTTATATATTTTCTCCTTCGAGGTTCAGAATTGTGGCCGGCTTGTTGTTGTACATGTTGAAGTAAATAAAGATCAAGTTCATCATCCTCTTGAATCATTTCAATCGCACTTTGTATCATTAGCTCATATTTTGCACTACTATCAGAAGACATTTTGGTGAGATAGTGATGATATTTTAGATTATGAGTGTTTGTTACATATTTTAGATGTATATATAGGAAAGTTTGAAGTCAAATTATTAATAATAGGGAGTTTGAATTCATACAAATAATTATGGCGAGTTTGAAGTCAAATTTTCAATCATGGGGAGTTTGAAGTCATACGAATAATTATGGGGAGTTTGAAGTCAAAGAATAATGATGCAAACATTAAAATCATAGAAAGGAATAATAATTATCCTACATCTACAAATTATGACTCTCTCGGAACAATTACTTCTACATACAGAGAAGGTTCAACTGAAAAATTCCTAAATGGCTACATCTCACCCTAATACTAATACAGATGAAAATTTCCCTAATTTTCTACCTTAACAGAGTATTGTCGAAACCCTCGACCGACCAGCTTGCACTGAACACATGTTATCTTATCAATATGATGCTATTTGTTTTCATGGAAATACTTTTGTTACTCCAGGCATGTTTCATCCTTTATTTCCATATATGTTTTGTTTTAAGCTTCCGGTCGATGGACAATTTCCAGTCCGATCTCTTCACATGTTGTGGTTCCTATGTTATATGCATTACATTCCGTTTGAATTTTGCATGCTAGAATGGTGTAACGCTTTCATCGGAGGTAATATTCCTGCGAATGTTGAGACATTCCTAAAATGGTTTATGCCTATTGATGCATGGAAAGATATGTTCACCAATTTGATGGGTGTGAAAATAAGGCAATACCGTGCATTGCGTCCGACGAAAAGGAAAATTCATGCCATATTCTTTCTAAAGTTGTCAAAATCTAATTCATTTCATGAGATTTATGAAGCTTATCCATTCTCTGTTTGTGAACAATGGGATGAACATCGTTTCGTATCTAGACGACTGGAAGAAGTTTGTGCACAGAAAAACAACTGCCTCATTGTCAAAATTGGAATGATGGTCCTTGGCGAAATCTTCCAAACGACTATTCCTCCACAATAGAGGAATATAAAGAGATATATCTTGCAGAGGAGTCTGCTGGAGTTTATGCTAATTCAGAAAACATGGAGTATTATGAAGGTGATGACGACGATATCGATTATGAATTTATGAATTTATCGCCAAGCCATGAACCCATCAATAGGAGGGATTGATAATTTGAATGTTATTTTTAGTATTTTCAAGCCATGTATCTTTAGTATTTTCAAGCCATGTATTTTTAGTATTTTTTAATGTTGTTATTTTTGTATTTTTAATGTTATTATTTTTAATGTTGTTATTTTTAGTATTTTCAAGCCATGTATTTTTTATGTTGTTATTTCAGTATTTTCAATGTTATTATTTTTAATATTTTCAATGTATTTTCAGTATTGTTAATGAAGTACTTATTTATTTATAAAGTTCATTAAAAATTAAAGTTCATTAAATAAATACACATAACATAATAAAAATTAAAGTTCATTAAAAATTAAAATTCATTAAATAAATACACATAACATAATAAAAACAAAAACATAACACAATAAAAATAAAAACATAACATAACATTAAAATTAATACTTAGTCTTAATATAGTGGCACATTTTACGGTGATCTGCTATAGCTTCATCATCCATAGTCGAGGTATCTTTACCGAGGATTGCGAAATCTTGTACACAAATTTCCTGAAGACGGGTTACTTCCCGCTGTTGAACTGCACGAGCAATAATATCAAAAGATGATTGTCGTTTCTCTCTATCCACTTTTAACTCATCCCAATTAAGCCATCAAGTATATTGGCAGTGTTTTTAGCTTTAGCTACTTTTTTTGCTGCCTTCTGACCAATTGGCCGTTGTTCGACCGCTTCCTGTGTTCCACTCTCAGTTGCCTCATGAGCTGAGCTTGAAGAAGTCTAGGCACCTGAAGCAGAATTTTTTGTTCTTTTTGAAGAACCTTGTGCTTTGTTTTTATCTGAAAACTCATGCCACTTAGGCTGTCCTTTGAGGATTTTCCAACAATGCATATAAGTAAATTTTTTATTACATCTCTGAGTAAATAGCTCATTGGCCTTACTAATTACCTGTGCTTCATCGTGACCGCTTGGATGACTATCCCTAATGGTAGTGTATGCTCCATGGAAACCAGATACATCCTTACTAATTTTGTACCAATGACAGGAAGTTATTTGGTCATTCACATCAGGATCTTCCTTCTTCCATTGATTATAGTAACCTGCAATTTTCTTCCAATAATCCCTTCTCGCTTGATCTGTGCCCACAATTGGATCTGTGGTTATTACCAACCCACTCTGGCATAAATGTACATCACGTACATTGGTTCACTTCATTTTCATTGATTTTTGATTGTTTGCATTTGGTTCCTGAACTATTGGAACTTCAGACTCGGCAACGGAACCGGTGTTCGGAGATTCGTCTGGCATGGTGGACGATCCAAAGCTGTCTCTTCTCATATTTTCAGGAACCATATATGGTTCTTGAGGATACGGGGTACGAGGAAAGTATCCCGACATCATTGGCCGATTACCTGCTGCATTCACATGAGGGAAGTAACCGTCGTGATTATAGTGAATGGGAGGACTCGAAACATATGACATATTAGGATCATATTGAAAATTACATGGAATTGGTCGGATTGGAGAACTTTGAGAATTATAAGTATTTAGGGTCGGGTTTTGGGAATTTGGATTCGATGCGTTTTGAGAATTTTGAACGTAAGAGTAATACTGACTGTATTCATCATTAGAATCCATCTCAAATAAATGTGTTAAGAGTAGAAGAAGGTTTAAATTGAATGTGATTTTTATGGGTTAAATGAGATGTTTTATAATATATAATTTTTTTTACCGTTTTAATTGTACCGTTAATAAAATCAAACAATGAAAAGACTATACATATTGTTGCTTGTCATGTTTATTTTGAAATCCAAAACAAAAAATTATATTAAATACTCAATTCACAATTTAGATACATCACTTTTATTGTACTCCCTTTGGTCCATAATAGAAGTCTTTTAAGGTTAATGCACACTAATTAAGAAATACAATTAATTTTAAGTAAAAGACTTTGTTACCCTTGTATTAATTGCATTCACTAGTAATTTTATCTATTTCTAAGGTAAAAAGTCAACTTAAATAGGGGTATATTTGGTAAAAGTAAATTAATGTGCATAGATTGAAACAAAATGTCATGTATTGTGGAACAAAAAACACTCTCTAGAAAGACTTCTATTATGGACCGGAGGGAGTATATTATATTTTAAAAATAAAAAGTTGAGACAGCAAGTTGCAACCATAGTAAAAGTAGGGGCCCACCACTCAAAACATATGAAATAAAAAAAAGTAGGCATTGACGTGCCAACTATATTGCGTGAATGGGAAATTGCTTTGGATTTGGCGGTTTACAATCAGTTCTCCCTTTGCGCGTCATCTTTTCTTTTAAACAATTTCTTCCTAGAGACTCGCTGGATTGGGCGACTCGCCCAAACGATCCCAAAATTTTCTTCTCTACTGGTTGGAAGTACCCACCTAATTACAAATTGGTCCAAAATCCCTCCACTAGAGTTGCTCTTACGGTTGATCTCAAGAGATACACCCCAAAGCAATGGAGTAGGGCCTTCTCTAATCCCCTTTCTTACCTATTGACTTTGCTTATTTAATTTTTTGTTTTTCTTAGGCTGTCATCCTCTAAGTTTTTTTTTTGAATTTTTGAGCTAACTACTTGTTTTTGCAGGCTGCATGAGTAATCAAGCTAAATAAAACTAGTGTTTGAACCTCAATTTGACCGAGGTAGATTTGACATTGCTCGTGTTAAATGAAGGCATTTCTCCCACCTCTTTTTGGCCGACTACCTTGAGTCAACTTGTGAAGACTACTAATATAGGTGCTGACCATGAGGAGTGGTTGGAGGATCTAACACGAGATATAGTGTGATCCTAGGGTGGATCACATTTCACGAAGACGAGGACTCGTGATGAGCCCTCTCGATCTTCACTAAGTAATGATTTTGGTCATCTCATTTATTTATTTTATAAGATCTCATTTTTATCTTGTTTTTTTTTATTTCATTTGCTTCATTTCTCTTTTGTTCCTAAAGAAATCTGTCATCGGAGGTGGTGAGCTTTTAGGAAGAAATTCTACTATAGAAACATGACAATTATGCACTTTCTTTCCTTACACTAATTATCTTCTAATGAGGTAATATGCTTTTTCATTTTCATTGGTTGGATCCATTGCACCCAGTCCACAGTAGAAGCTCTTGCCTCTAGAAACTTGGCCCTTAATAGTAGACGCTCGTTCTATTTTGATTTGAATGGGTCGGGTCTCCCGAGGTACATATGGCCGGCCCCTCAGATGTCTGATGATACATAGAAAAGACGAATTCCAATCACATCACCTAGCCCTGACAAAAGGAGGAAATAGAATGGAATAATCTACCTTCTTTTTCCTTCCCAATAAAGTTGCACTTCCTTATAACAAATGGCTGAGAGTTAGCAAGCAACCTTGGCCTCTTCGCATGTCCCCTTCCTTTCCGGTCCGGCCGCACCTGAACTTGAAGCTACGACTGTCATGGCAGATCCTCTGGTTTTCAAGGTGCATAGGCAACAATCGGAGCTGATAATCCCAGCCAACCCCACTCCGCACGACTTCAAACCCTTATCGGACATCGACGATCAAGATGGTCTTCGAGTTCAACTTCCGCTTATCTTCTTATATCGCTTCCATCCTTCCATGAGGAGAAATGATCCGGTTAGACTCTTTAAACAATCACTTGCTCAGACGCTAGTGTTTTACTACCCATTCGCCGGCCGTATTAGGGAATGGCCCAACCGTAAGCTCGTCGTTGAATGCACCGGCGAGGGTGTCTTATTTGTTGAGGCGGATGCCGATGTCAGTCTTGAACAGTTCGGGGATGCGATTCGACCTCCGTTTCCTTGCTTTGATGAGCTCCTCTTTGATGTGCCCGGTTCTAATGGGATTGTTAATTGCCCTTTGATGCTTATTCAGGTAATTAATCCGGAATTGGATAAATTTTGTTGTTGAATTATATTTAGCTATTCTTCTTGTTTGCGATCAATTCAGATTGATTTCACTTGTGTGAAGACGGAGTTCCTTTCAATTTTACTCAGTTAGCACTGTGCGAAAGCAATAGGACGAAAAAAGCGTAGTTGAACTAACCTGATAAATATGCAGATACTTGGTTGTGATCTAATCAAGTGATAGTGACTTAATAGTTGATGAACTGATTATGATATGCTATGGTGGTGAAATTTGGTATTCTGGTGTTGGTAAAGTATAAAAGACAATTAATTTGGATGATGAACTGACCAAGACACTCAAAAATCAGATTTTGTGAAAGGGAGATATAATCAATCCTGGTGGGGTATGTACTGTGGTGGGCTTAATCCTGTTTGAAATTTTACCTTTTCATAATTTCTAATTGTTCATCAAACAATCATTCATCTAATCATATGAAAAAACATTGTTATTCCATTTCAAATTCTCACTTGTGTAGTTAAAGTAAGGTAATGTAAGGTGTATAAAACAACTTGTTGTATTTGGATGGAAGTTAAGTGATGCTTTAATAATGTAATTATATGTAAAATTACTTTCATATCCCTTCATTTTTATAAATAAAATAGAAGACAAAAGATAATTTTGAAAGAAAAAGACCCTAACTATGATTGCCCTCCAATTTTGGGTGTAAGGAAAATGAGCCAAACTCACTTGCTATACTCTCCTATTACATCTCAAAATAAACAAGGTTAGCTCATTACACTTTCCCTCACCTGCCTCCAAATACCATCATCCAAACAATCTCAATAGATTGAAATTCATAATTTTAGTGACTCATAAGTAAAGCATCATTTCCCGTAGTAAACATTTAGAAGTGAAATTCAGGAACTTAGAATATGCTAAAAATAAAATGGAATCTGTAATTTCTTCATTTGAAACTATTACAATGGATGATTGACTGAAGTTTGAATGTAAAATTTCTGCTTACAAGGTATTGCTATTTCAGTTATTAAAACTACTAGTAGTATATATGGTATGACAGGTGACACGCCTCATGTGCGGAGGAATCATCATCGGCCTTCGTTACAACCACACCATTAGTGATGCAACAGGTATATTGCAATTCTGGTCAACTGTAGGTGAGATGGCACGTGGAGCACGTGTACCTACAGTCCCTCCGGTATGGGAGAGGCACCTTCTTAATGCACGGGATCCTCCTTCTGTCACATGTGTACATGAGGAGTATACTGAAGTTGCTGACACTGATGAGAACATTCCTCTGGTTGACAAGGATCATCGATCATTCTTTTTCGGGAAGGAGGAAATATCCTCGCTGAGAAGACTTGCTCCCCCTCATCTTGGTCACTGCTCCAGGTATGAATTATTAACTGCATGTATGTGGAGGTGTCGCACAATTGCACTTCAACCAAGCCCTGAGGAAGAGATGCGTATAATATGCATTGTGAATGCGCGTAACACATTTAATCCTCCCATCCCTAAGGGGTACTATGGCAATTGTATTGCATATTCTGCAGTTAAAGCAAGGGCGGGAGATCTCTCTCAAAAATCAATAGGGTATGCAGTGGAGTTGTTAAGGAAAGCCAAGGCCAAGATCACTGAGGAGTACATGCGGTCGGTGGCTGATCTAATGGTTATCAAGGGTAGGCCTTGGTATACAATGGCACGATCATTCCTTGTATCGGGTACAGCACGACTCAGGTTCGATGAAGTGGATCTCGGATGGGGCAGAGCAGTGTTCGGCGGACCTGCTAGAGGTAATGTGGCTAGTTTTCATATAGCGTTTAGAAATAAGAATGGTGAAGATGGGATTGTTGTTACCCTTTGTTTACCAAAACTAGCTATGCAAATATTTCTTCAGGAATTAGATAGCATGTTGAGCAAGGACCACCCAACAGGTGGTAGTAACACTAAATTCACTATGTCTTCTGCCTTGTAACCTACAAAGCACCGAGACTTTTAGGAGGTACAGTTAATGTACAAATGTCGGACACTCCGGGGACACGACTCCAAATTAAGTGTCCCTTTAAGAAAAAAAAATATGGGGACACTTTGAGGAAACCACTTCTAAGTTGATTAAGTAGAATATAGGTTTTTTTTTTAACAAAAAAAGAGGGGTTTATATATTTAAAAAACCCTAAAACCCTAATGAAAAAAAAAAGAAATCAAAATCTATTAAAAAGAATATAGCATCAGTCTTTTTTTTTTTTTTTTTTGTAGTTTAAATAGTTTGAAGTATTAAATGTTTGCTTTTGATGAATTAATGACTTGTATGGATGTTATTTATAGTTCATAATGATTTATGAATGTTATTTATGATATATATATATATTAAATATATTCAGATTTAGTGTCTCCCCGCCGCAGCTGTCTCATATTTTTTTTAGGAAAAAGGCCCAAATTTAACTCTAATTTTTTCAAGCTTTCAAGCAAAGATTTAATCCTAACGTATGAAATTATGCAAATTTAATCTTAATATGTCCAAGCAAGGTAAATTTTAGTTGTACGCTATTAAAAATTTGAAAAAACTGGCGATAAAATAAATTAACCTTTGATTCCAGCTCTGAGGTATGCTTATTTTTTTTTATCTTAATCATTTTCATGTTTCCTTTTTTTTTTTTTTTTTTTTTGCTAATAACGTTTTCAATTTTACTCCTGGGATTGTATGATTTGTAGTTAATTGCTCTACAACGCACTGCTAATCGTATGCTGCAAATTGCAGCTAGGAATAATGTTGGGCCATATTTAGTGCAGCAATGAGTAGTGCTGCAATTTGCAGCTGGTTTTATATATATGTAGTGTAGTGTTTTGTAATTTGTTGTGTATATTTTGATTAATTTTATTTGTTATTTTCTCTGTATTTCTAATTTTGTTATTTCAATATATTTAATTCACGTTATTTATGTAATCATTTAATATGTTATAATAACACATGTTCTTATATAAAACATGAAACAAAAGAATATTGTTTAAAATAATATCTTTGATTAAATTTGAAACAATTCTTATTGGAATTCTTAATTATTGCAAATGAAATTGGAAATATAAGTATAAATTTTAATTTCAATTTTAGTATGGCATAATAAAAGTTAATTTTGAATATATTTCTAATAAGTACCTTGTGTCAGAATTGAGAAATTCTATGGCTCGAATCTCCGGAAAAAAAAGGTTACGATAGCAAGCCCCTACCCGGCCGGAGAGCCTCCAGGATAAGGGGGCGGCGGTCTTCGGTGATACGTACGACATTCATTCTCTCTTTCCCAGCCGGGCTAGGGCTAAGAAAGAAGAAAGCAGAAAGCCGGGCTAGGGCTCATAAGCAAGCAGAAGAAAGCCGGGTAAAGAAAGTGAGTTCCAAGCCGGCGTGCAAGCAAGGCTTCCTGCTCAATCTGCAAGGAGCCTTGTTCCCACTGCAAAGGCATGGCATGGAAAGATGGTGGTTACCGAGGTCAAAGAAATGGGGCCAAGGGTAGGGTAAAAGCATAGGCTCAAAGGCTCCTATGTGGCCTGCAATTACGATGTAATCCAAGCAGGTTCAAGTGCTTGATGTGCATATCTTCCAAAACAAATACGATTGCTCCAAATAGAAATTGATGTTCTCATAAGGAAGGAAAGGAAAGGGATCTAGATCAATTCTTAATTACCATCTTAGGCAGCTGGGCCCCTGATCCGCGTAGACCAAGGGCGAATACTCATCGTTTACGGCCAAGAGCCCATCTCGAATACGATGCAGTTAGGGTACTCGTGACTCTGCTGGCAATTTTAAAGGAATTCCTGCCAAGATGACGGATCCTGCCGTAGGTGGATGAAAGAAAGAACTGAAAGAAATTCTTTCTAATGAACAAGTAGTCGCAGAGACGGTGACCAGCTTGGCGGGTATCTAAACCACTCAAGGCGGAACCAAACTGAGGAGAAGATGTAATGTAAGAAGAGGTAGAATAACTTTTAGACTGCCTCGGGACAAAGGCGATTGTGGATAAAAAAAGGAAGTTAGACTGTTTGGCGAACGAAACCGGACTCATAAACAACGAAAGGGAAGGCTTTCATGGGCTACCTCGCCTCTAACTAAGTAGTTTACTTACGAAAATTCGGCTTGGTATGTGTTGGAGACATCGGCTTTATGCCAGGTTATTAGTGAAGGGTTTTGCTACCGAAAGGCTTAGTAATCCAGCATTAGTGAGTCTCAACTCCCGGTGGATTGAAAGAGTTGCTTACAAGACTATCCTCAAAAGCTTTATTTTCATATCGCTCCGTGGGGATCTCGAAGAATGCATTTTTGTAGTCCAAGTAAGAAAGAGATAGGCATACATCAAGATCTATGGGTTCGGCCACGCAAGAAATGCGTCCGGGTTTGTTTCTTTTTGATTTTTTAAATAATAAAAACTATAAATGCTATGTGAAATTGTTGAAGTTTGAAATAAATATTATTTGTTCGAAAAAATATTTTTTGGAGTTTGAAATAAAGTAATGGGTTGGATAAGTTTTACAGTAACTTCCAAAATAAAGTCCAAGTCTTCTTTCTCTAATCCACTTTTATAGTGGTTACAAATCAGTAGAGGTTATTTTAGGTTTAACAAATTATATGTTTCTGAACTTTGTTGATTGATCTTTTAAGTTTATGGAGTATTTCGAAATTTGTTTAAAGTGATCTATTGGTCATATGAATTTGTTTAAGGTGATAGATCGATTTTCTGAAATTGTTTACATCGATTTATTTGCTCTTTAAACTTGTATAAAATGATATACATTTCAATTTATCTAAATCCTCTCTTGTTTTGCTACACGGACTTAGAGAGTTAATCATATCACTCTAACCAAGTTCATGTAGCTCACGATATACTTTGTAAATTCAAGGAATCAATCAGTTTTTTAAGTCAAGTTCAAAGAGTCACATAATAAGGTCGTCGACATCTGCTATCTTCCTTCACTAAAATCCAAGATGTCCCCTTAACTGTTGCCAGTAAAGGGAAATATATTGTCTCGAGCAGTCATTCGACTGTGAGACTGTGAGATAGAAACATATTTTCTTTATTTTCATCTTTGTGTATAGTTTAGAAAATCATTCACTCATTCATATATATATTTATGGACTAACCATTTCTTTTATATTCTCCATTGTGAAATTGGTATCCCGTTCTCCATTCAAATGTTGTAATAAATTATTTTCTGCATTTATGTATGATTTAAATGCATATTGTGTACAAAATAATTGAAACGAACAATAAGGAAATAAGGACTAAGGAATTTTTTTTAAAGTTAAAGATGTTCAATTTAATAAGTTGTATTCACTGCTCTAGAATCTTTATTTCAAATAGTTGATTCATTTAGTTAATTTCTCGATTGATCGAGTGGCGAATCTATCAAAATGTATTATGTTATACAAAATTAATATTACATAAAGAGTCCACTTTTGAACATTAGTAAAAGTGAGATTTTATAAAACAACAAACCTAAACGAGTCCAATGCTTGTGTTTATTTATACTTGTCTTGATATACCAACAGATCACCTTTTAACAAAATCTTTTTTTCTCACATTAGTCTTGCCACATTAGTTTGAACGGTGCCTCCGTAGAACATAACAACTTACAAGGATGCACCAATTGGAAGGAATGGGGCTTCTCATTGAGTAGTGGAAAACCCATGCGCCATTCCTGATCCATATTCTGCATACGTAAAAAAATATGAAAATGAGGATAATATACATGTGGAAAGTTACCTACAGGCAGATCCATCAGTTACATGCCAAATGGAGGATACATGTAAGGACTCATGGAAAGAAAACAAGAAAATGGGTCCCATCGTCTGCATACCCATATTGGCATGTACTGATGGATCATAGGTCTTGTATGTGCAATAGTGGCCACAACACTACAGGAGCCGAAGCATTCAGCTACAATCTCATTACCAAGCTAGCATAAGGATATATGTATCCTTTATTCACAGTTGTGATGTGCTATGTGCTTAAACCCTATAATAGTCCACAATGGTATCAGTAAACAAAATTCTATGGTTCAACCTAATTCTCAGTATACTACCTCCAGTTGGGGTTTGAAAAACATTATTCATTTAAACTCTAACCATCGTGCTTGTAGATACATGAGGAAATTTGTTTTTCTTTCATAACTAAGAAGCTATCTTAGTCGGAACAATAAATAGTGTATTGCATCCTATGGTCTCATGTTGATGGATTCCATGTACATACTGATGGATGTTTTTGTGTTAGGATTGTTGACGACATACTTATTCTTGTAAGAACCACTACTGACATTTGTTGTTTCAAGAGCCGATGAAGTTATGATTTTTTGGCGCCACGCTCACCACACCGATGATATTTTGTGAAGATTTCTAGTGGCCAGATCTCTAAATATACTTTTTCGTTGATTGCTTACTACAAAACTAGTGAGGTGTCGATTATCCAATGTGTCTCTGATGCCTACATCAATAACTTTCTTGTGAAAAAAGAAAACAATACAAACTAGAGTTTGCAATATACCTTAAGGCTTTTTAAGCCTTACCTTTTATTAGTCACATCACAATCCTAAACAAGATACAAACTTTTGTTCTATTTAGGAATTAATATCCTAATATTAAGCTATCACACGTACTTTCTCTCTAAGAATCCATCCACATTAGACTTTCAATACGAGTATCTTATGGCCGTTGTCTTCAATTTAGGATCTAAATTCATAAACATCAAAATTTGGAGCATCTAGCCCAAACTCTTTATAAAAGTCCAAAAGATAACATTCACCCATAATTTATATTACCAACAAAAAAACAAAAAATAAAAACAAAAAACAAAAAGTTAAAAACAAAAAAACAAAAAGAAAAAAGCAAAAAACAAAAAACAAATGAGTTCGATATTAGACATTCCAAGAAAAATTATCGATATAGTTTCGTATCTTTTAACATATTAACATATTAAATATTTTTAACATGTTAACATTTTTTTTCCGTGTATGATCAACTTGCATGCCACAAACTTAGTTATCTCATTTTGAGAAGTTCTTTATAACTAGTCCGTTCAGATTTTCCTCTACGTAGAATAAAATCTATATTATTTAAAAACTTTAAGAATAAATTTGTAGCACACTTCTCCAACAAATTAAAAAATAAATTGAGAGCTTATTATTATTTTGGATCGTGATTACCATTTTCAAAATTTTAAATAAAAAAAAAAAATCTGATACAAATATCCGTTATATTACCTTTGTCGTCCCAAATTATTCGATCCTGCAAAATTGCGAATTTCTGGGTGTAGAGAATATGAAAGTCAACATTAATATTTTAATGTAACAACATCTCCTGTATATGCATCTATCATTATATATCAACACTCTTCTTCCCAAACAACAATAACCAAAAATTCCAACTCCATCCATTGATCTTGGCTAATCGATTTCGAACCATGTCTCCGACCTCCCTAATATTCAATGTTCACAGACATGAGCCTGAACTTATAACTCCGGCAAAGCCCACCCCTCACGAGTTCAAGCCATTATCAGACTTAGATGATCAAGATACACTCAGAGTCCACATTCCTGTGATACAGTTTTATCCATACAATCCCTCCATGGATGGGGTAGACCCTGTTAAGCTCATAAGGAAGGCAATTTCTGAAACACTTGTCTTTTACTATCCATTTGCAGGTAGGCTTAGAGAAGGTCCTTCGCGGAAACTTACAGTCGAATGTACCGGAGAAGGTATCTTGTTTGTTGAGGCTGATGCTGATGTTTCACTCCATCAGTTCAATTATCCACTTTTACCTCCATTTCCATGCTTTGATCAGCTCGTTTTTGGTGTCACTGCTTTCCATGGAATTCTCCACAGCCCTCTTTTGCTTGTCCAGGTATCCGATCAAACAACTAGTTAATAGAACTGTTGCTCTACTTTAAAGGTTAAAGTTTGAACTTTTAGTTTAATTGGTTTCTTCACATGTTACCCGAGCTCTTGAACCAAAGTTGAGGGTTCGAATAGAAGAACCTCCTCATTTTTTTTTTATGAATTTAAACACACATTGGAACGAGTCTGTATTGTGTATCCTTCAAGTGCAAGGGGCATTCGTGTGAACGGATGTGTTAGAAGTGGGTGTTTGTTTTAACTTTTGGGAAAAGCGTTTAGCGTTTAACATTAGCTTTTCAGGAAAAGTCTATTTTTGGAGTTTTTCGTGAACAACTGTTTGTAGTTATTTATTACTGACACAATTATCATTCTCAAAATAAACATTTTAATATAATTTTAGCAAACACCGCTACCAGCTATTAGTTAACGCTGAGGCCCTAAAACTATTATTCGACCTTAAGTATCTGTTTGAGCCCTTAACACTCCTAACATTACTAATGCTTAGAAGTTTAAGTTAATACCTTTACCCTACTTGTGACAGGTTACACGATTGAATTGCGGGGGTTTCATTTTGGGTCTACTTCTGAACCATACAATGAGCGATGCAGCAGGTCTAGTTCAATTCATCTCGGCAGTAGGTGAAATAGCAAGAGGGTCAATTTCCCCCACTGTGCTCCCAACATGGGAAAGGCATGTCCTTATCTCCCAAAACCCACCACAACTCACATCTCTTCTTCCTGAATTCGACATTGATGTCACTGCTAAACATCCCACATTTCCTCCGGATTTATGTTGTCAATCTTTCTTCTTCGGAGCAACAGAAATCTCAGCTTTACGCAGAACTATCCCTCAACATCTCCGCAATTGTTCGTCTTTCGAAATAGTAACAGCATGTGTATGGAAATGTCGCATTGTTGCACTTCAAGTAGACTCCGGAGAAGAGACGAGTGTGTATTGGCCAGTTAATCTTCGTAACAAGCTTAAACATCTAATACCACCTGGTTATTACGGGAATGCAATTGTGTTTTCCATGTCGAATTCAACTGCGAAAGAAATAATAGAGAATCCATTAAGTTATGCATTACAATTGGTAAGAAATGGTAAAGACAAGGTGAATGAAGAGTATGTCCGGTCAGTAACGGATATGATGGTTGTGAATGAACGTAGGCCTCGGTTACCGAGAAGTATGAGTCGGTATACGGAGTCCGATTTGAGATATGCAGGATTTGAAGATGTTGATTTTGGATGGGGTAAAGCTGTGTATGGTGGACCTGCTTTTTGTGCACCAGTTTGCTTGTTTCATATGCCTTTCAAAAATAAAAATGAACAAGATGGAATAATGCTGCCTGTTAGCTTACCAAGCCAAGCAATGGAAAGATTTACCAAGGAGCTAAACAGTTTGTTAACATTATAGTGCTCAATCTACCCTTCAATTGTCTGCATATTGAACTCATATTATCTATTATTATTATTATGTACTATGTAAACATTATACTTGAATAAGATTATACTCTAGCTAGTGTGCTTGCTCGTAATAAGCAAATTAAGGATGAAGGAAGAATTGAATGAGAACAAGGGTGAGTTTGGCTGCTTCTTTTCATGCTCCTGTTTACATTTTCATTTCGAAAGGGAGAGTTTTAGATGTTTGGTTAGTTAACTCATGTTTGCCTTTTAAATCTGAAAAGCAGCATTAGGTGTTTGGTTAGTGATCTCCTGTTTGCCTTTCACACCTGAAAAGCAACATTTTACAAAAGCAGAGAATCTCTGCTTTTTGGAAAAACAGTTTTTTCCAATAGCAAACAGCAAACAGCAAACCGTAACAGCAAACATCAAACAGCAATAACAAACAGTAAACCGTAACAACAAACAGCAAAAGCACACAGTAGGTAAAACAAACGGGCCTAAATCTTTCTCATTGATTTTGCTTTGTTCCAAAGGTTATATATAGAGGAGTAACTTCTAACTAATATTAAGCTTAAAACAAAAGAGAAAAATAACTGCTCCTAGAAAGGGAATCTATATATGCATATCATACATGATGGGAAATACAATCAACAACAAGGGAAACAACAATAGTGTGAAATTAACCTTTGTTACCAATCCTTTCCCAACTTGATTAATGTTTAAGGAAACTAACAAATAGAGAAATAGTTAAAATCACTATAAGGTGATAATACAAATGGCAGCCACAATAATTAAAGTTAACACGCACCAGTTTTTATGAGGAAAATCCTCTCATTATAGAAGTAAAAACCACAAGATTATAGTCCGCTTAAATCTTTCACTATATCAAATAATAATGAGCAATATAATAGTTATTCCTTAGACAATAATAGAGGCATACACAATAAACATCACACTCTTAGAAATCTCCCTCAAGAAGTACGTAATCAAAGAAAAAACACAAAATATTAGAAATACCCAAAAGACACAATATGCCTCATTGACGCAAATACCCTTCAAATCTCAGAACCCGATCTCCATCGGTAAAAACAAGTAACCAGCTGTTAGGAAATAAAACAATTCGAGATGTAATAAATCAATTCGAGATGTTATCTCGAATCAATAAGAAATAAAACAAATTAATCCCAAACGATGTGAAAACGTCATTCGAATTCGTAAACTAAATTAACTCGAATCGATGTGAAAACGTCATTCGAATTCATAACCATACCAATTCGGATCGATGTGAAAACGTCATCCGAATTCATAACTAAATTAATTCGGATTGATGTGAAAACGTCATCCGAATTCACGACTAAATTAATTCGGATCGATGCGAAAACGTCATCCGAATTCACGACTAAAATTAATTCGGATCGGTGTGAAAACGTCGTTCGAATGTATAACCAAACTAATGCGAATCGATGTGAAAACGTCATTCGAATCCATAAACCAAGTTAATTTGAATCGATGTGAAAATGTTATTCGAATTCGTAAACCAACTTAATTCGGATCGATGTGAAAACGTCATTCGAATTCATAACCAAATCAATTCGAATTGATGTGAAAACGTCATTCTAATTTATAAATCAAGTTGATTCTAAACGATGTGAAAACGTCAGTAGAATTCAATAATAAACTTAAAATCCCCCTTATTAAAATCCTTATTTTATTTATCGCATATATGATATACGTAAAATAAAAAATAGGATTTTTTTGATAAATACAATTGCGTATATGTTATATACGTAATTCCAAACTGAAACAAAAATAAAACCCAATAACCCCAAAACCCACGAGTACCTGGTTTATACCGAAATTCAAAGCAAAACAAATAGCAGCATGTAATATCATGATAGTACCGATACGTCGGGCGGGGTAGAGTGAGATCACATCTCTTCCCTACACGTAACCGAAAAAACGAACCTTAAATCTCTCCGAAGACCATCCTTATCAAAATCAAACCACACAGAGTCAATTCAAACAGATAGAGCGACCAATCACGCCCGCACACATATTTCCAAATGATGATTGGTAGCGACTCAAAACCTTTAAACACGAGAAAGGAAGATCGAGCCGGCCACGCACCCCGACCTGCGAAACACCGGAAGCCAGGGTGCGACAGGGGCAACTGCCCCCATTACTCACATACCGGATTCGTCCCTCACTCCAACCACAAATCATTATTTTATGTAGAATTTATTTTAATTATAAATATTGTTATAAAAATACAACAATAGTAAACAACTGGTAAATGCTATAGTTACTTTGTTTTTGACAAAGTAATCTTTACTTTGTGTGTTTTTACCATTGGATGAATTTTAGATTCAATCATCTAATGGTGAAAATAATCCAGTAAGGTTTACTTTGTTAAAAACAAAGTAACCATAGAAGACACCGTAAACAACTAAATCATATTTTATATTAAAAAAAAAAGATAAAATAGAAGTACCAAATAGATGCTAAGAAATGACAATGTTACTATTAAAAAAAAACTAAATGACTTTGGTTACTCGATAAAAGGCAATCTTCTAAATATCTACCACCTCGTCAAGCATCCTCCCAAGCACTCCTAATAGAAATGCTGTTCGGAGCTTTGTGAACAATACTTTGAAAAGGTAATGTTTGGGTTGAATCACTTGAATCGGCACCTGTCGAAGTAGATTTCAATGTCTTTCATAATTAAACTTGAATAAATTCATTTCAAAGGAATTTTGAACTTTATTGGAGACGTAGGCCATCACACTTGCTCCAAATTTAGTTTGGGGCACTGTAAGAAAACATGTACTTAAATGCGCATTTAAACGTAACTGTTTGAATTCCTAAATTGAGACTGACCTTAGTTATTGATTGCTTTCACAATTTTTGTTATAATAATAAGGGGTAATACATTATTTACCGTCTAAACTTGTTCAAAAAGTTTGATTGACCTTCTGAATTTTAAAGTATTCTGATAGCTCACTCAACTTGCATAAAATATCCAGTTAGTCTTCTGAACTTGCGTAAAATGTAATCAATTGATCACTCAGTCGCAGAAAAGTAAGTTAAATACGAAAAATATATTCCACACATCTTAAAATGTTATTACATAATTCAAAAATAGATTAAGAATGAAGTTATTGCTTGTTCAACTATACAACTTGTCTTCTCTAATATTAGAACCGAATACCCTGATTTTGGTCGTTTTACTTTTTTTAAGACTCGTGCAATACATCTTCCACATTTAGCTTAGTTTTTTTACAACCGAGTGATCAATTGATTACATTTTGCGCAAATTCAGGGGACTAATTGAATATTTTATGCAATTTGAGGGGGTTATCGGAACACTTTGAAAGTTTAGAGGCCAATCAACCTTTTTAGACAAGTTCAGGGGGGCAAATGATGTATTAAGCCTAATAATAATAAAGGTTTAATACATTATTTTGGATTGTAAACTTGTCCAAAAAGTTGGATTATCCACTTCAATTTGTATAAAATGTTCAGTTAGCATTCTAATTTATACAAAATGTAATCAATTGATTATTCCATTGCAAAAAGAAAAATAAAAATAAATGTGTTGTATGCGCCTAAAAGATGATGTCCACATTTACGTAGAGAAGTATAAATTTACTTTTAATGTAGCAAATGATACAAGTTTGTAAGTAAATTTAATTTTATCCTTGAACGAATTAATTTAACTAATGGGGTATTTAAAATATTAATTATATCTAAAATTTATTTATTATTAAGATAATTACAAATAATATATTAACATGCCAATAATTAAATATGCCATATTAAGGTTAATCACAGAAAACTATAAAAGTGTTTAAAATATTTACTCTGTTACTAACATAGTTATATACAACTTGATAAAATACATGAAACTTGTTCAATTTATCCACAAATTTTGTTTGAAAGATTTGATACAACAGTTAAAAAATATTCAAATCAGTTCGTTCAAATTTTCTATTAAATTAGAGTAAAATTGAACTTAATTGAAAACATTAAAAATAACTTATAAAGTTTTATATGTTAGAGAATCCAGTTTGAAATTTATCCCTAATAATAATAAAAACAAGAGTTAATTTCAAAAATACCAATGTGATTTTACGTTTTCATAAACAGGTAATTTTTTGTTTTGTTAAAAGATGAATGAGATCATCATGGTTAAAGAATCGGGGACTTTTAACGTTATTAGTTTTACTGACGTGGCAAGAGAATTTTTTGTCCAAATTTTTTATCCCATTTTTTATTCATCAAACTTTCAGGAATATTTTATATATATATATAATAACGTTAGTTTTACTGACGTGGCAATGAGAATTTTCGTCCAATTTTTTTTTCTTTCTTTAGGCTTATCAAAAGGAGGGCGTTGTACAGGGAACCTGTTCCGAGGTCTAAGTCAGTTTATGGGAAGCAATGAGGATGATCACAATTAGTAAACAAAAGCTGTAAATGTAAGCTTAATAGAAATGAATGAATATATTTACCTCAAGCTGAGATTACTCTATTTATACTGATGTCAAGCTGATAAGTGTCTATTTCAGCGATAAAACACCCACTTGCTATGCTATTTGTTAGCCGATTTGATTGTTATCACGGGTTTTATTGCTTGTTTTGTGTATTATGCCTCTACATGGACTTATTATGAAGAAAGGAGCTGAATTGGGACTATTTGGAGCTAATTTAACTAAAGATAAAATTTGGAACTGTTTTAAAGACATGAAGTCGAAACTGGGAGTTAGTCTTGCACAAGACTAAGAAGCAGACGGGCAGAAATCTTTCCAAATAAATCAAGTGCGAATCTGTTCAATTCCATCACGTTTTCAGATGTCTATTAAAGAGTTTTAAGCCTACAAATCAGGAAGGAAGAAGCCAAGTAGTATTAGGAAGTTAGAATATTTATTTTTTATAATTAGCTAGTATTTATCTCCTAATTAGGGTTGGAGAACTCCTATAAATAGGAGAGGATCTATCTCTAAGGAGAGTTCAGTTTCAAATTCTGTTTTATAATCAGAATTCAATTTTCATTCCGTTTTTAATTTTTAGGTTTAGCTTTTATTTTTATTTTGTTCTCTCTTTCACAAGAGAGAAGGGTTGTTCTCCATGGCTATTCATAGCTAAACTCCCAATTTCGGTTAAGGGTTAATTCAAAGGAGGTTTTCTTTATTATTGTGAGACTGTTGTGCTTTAATTCTTCTTATAAATCTTACCGCTTATTTGTTCATTGCATTTTAGGGATTTATTCTCAATTGATTATTCACACTTTGAATGATAACTGCAGGTCATTCTTTGAATTGGATTGTCATATGGCTGAATTGGTAAAGTTAGAGTTTTACCTAAACGAACCAATCATAGTAGCAATCGATAATATAAATTAAGTTAGTTTTGTATTTGAAAGAATAGATTCAGATTTGACAACCTGAGATTGTCTTTCATGTGACATTAATACAAAAGTAATTAGATTTATTTGAGTCGAATGAACAAATGACTTAGTTTCTGAATCGTCTACGCTGAGTGTCGGTTGGCTAAGGTCGGGTTCTTCTAATTCATAAGGCTGTCAATAGATTGAATCTTGACCGCTGAGGCTGGATTATTTATTGATTAGGAACTAGTTATTTGCCGTGCTTGACTAGTATAATATTAAGGAAGAATACTCCAAACTGATCCGGTATGTGTATAAGAGTCTATTTTACCTGTCAATGATCAAGACTAATTGAATTCCTTGCCTGAGGACCCCTTAGCTGAAAGCTTCTTTATTTACTATATTTAATTTCAATTTTGATTTCGTTATTCCTGTTAACTTAGGTAATCAATCTACTCAAAACCCCCCATTTTATTTTATTTGTCTTTTTGGTTATTAATTTAGTTAAATCAGTACTAATCCCTTGGGTTCGACCTTTGCTTACCCTTTTTACAAATCCATATTTCGGTCAAGTAAAGTTATAATTATTTTTGGTGGATTCGACACCCATCAAATTTTGGCGCCGTTGCCGGGGATTAGTTTAACTTGCTTTAATTTTATTAATAGTCAGAACTGCATTTTTTTTCTTTTCTTTGATTGATTTTGCATAATTATGGATTATGTGCTTCACCTAATCGATGAGTACCGGTGGGATTCTCATCATTATTATGATCCATACCTTTCTCCATGTCCCAATTTCTTTTGGAACCAATTAAGTTCAGATAATTATCAATCATATTCTATTAATTCATCAACCTCTAGTATGTCTCTTAATGAAATTGTTTTGAATTTAGCCACTCCAATTTTAGTTCATGACTATGCGTTAGAGGAAGATGAAATAATAGAAAATGACAAGGTAATTGATGATAAAAATTACATAGCTATCGATGAGTTAGATTATTCAAAGGATTTTTATGTTTTGGATGCAAGTAACAATTCAATCATAAATTCAGAGCAAAATTTTCTGATTGACCCATCTAAGGCTAATGAAAATTTGGATATTCAAGAGGGTATAATTTTATATCCAATTGAATTTAATTGTGCTTTTCAGGTTGGCTTGATTGATTCCATTGTGCAGGAAAAGAGTAACCCGAACAATCTTGAAAGTATTTTTGGTTATGATTGGGATGGAAAGGAGGATGAACGGTTAGGAATTGGATAATGTAAAATCACAGACGTCTGGCCAAAGACGTTAAATAGAGGCGCTTTTGGGAGGCAACCCAGTATTGGTCTTGCCCAAGACTGATGTTCATAGTTTCATTTTCATTTGATTTGTTTTTTATTTAACTAACCAACTTAACTACCATCATCTTCTTCAAAGGGCTTACAATTTCTGGGTTTTTGATTTACAGATATGGAGGAAAGGAAAGAATGGAGGAATAAAGGCCCAAAGAAGAGAAGGAAAAAGAGAGAGAGAGGAATGGCCCAATATGCTGAATAAGAGGGGTTAAAAAGGAAAAAAAAAATTGATTTCACCATTATTTTAATTTTTCAATTTTTGTTAAATCACACTTTTTTTTACCTTAGTTCCACTTATCCCTCACCACCGCCACTCTCTAATTCCTACTTCTCCTTCGACCCCTTCACTACATTCCCAGCACCACCACCCTCATATTTCCATTTCCTTCATTTTCTAACGAAGTACCATCGCCATTCCCCAATCTTTCTCCAATTTCGAATCCACACTCCACCTTCACCATTCGGATTCCACCGTTCCTACAACTCAAGGAGGTCGTCATCCCTCCCATGTAGCAGTCAGTACACAGCACCGATCAGACCCGTCACTGTCAACTTCGGTGCAGATAAACCCCTCACCATTCCACTACATCATCAAATGGCTATTCGCACCAGGGCAGTTCCTTATTTCTCTTTCATTTAATTTTTTTTATTGCCCTTCATCCTATAATCATATTTTGTTTCGCATTGAGGACAATACGAGAATTAAGTGTGAGGTATTTAGGGGTCTTTAGTTTAATTAGAAATGTTGATTTACTCTATATTTTGTGTTGGTATATTTGGGATTAAATTTCTGAATTTGCTGCTGAAATTTTCTGAGTCAATTGATGCAAATTTTTCTGGTTTTGGGTGCTGATTTACTGGTATAAATTTCTGAATATGCTGCTGAATTTTTTTGAGTTTATTGATGCAAAGTTTCTGGTTTTTTGTGCTAATTTGCTGCTGAATTTTGAGTGAATTATATGCACTTTGCTGCTGTCAAATTGGGTTTAATTCTATGGGATATGTGTTAAAATAGTGTGAGATGTCCGCCTCAAAAGAAAAAAAATCAGAAAATATGCTCGAGTCTAGTGTGAGGTGCCCACCTCTTGCTTCGTCCCTAAAAATACCAATGCTAGCTCTCTATTCTGCACTTGATTGAAACTAGGTTGCTAACTTAGTACCGAAATCCTTAAGTCTTGTATTGAGTAAGGTCATTGATTTCAAAGGGTCAGGATTGCATAATTGCCTTAAAGATGCATATGAACTACTTGATTAATCTCCCGTGGCATGAAAAGATGTTTTGAATGAAGCAACACCACTTTTATCCCTAATTAAAGAAAGATTTTGAGCCTAAATGCAGAACAAAACATTACATTTTGTTCTATTTATTTATCTGAGTGTTGTCCAATTTTAGTTTGAAATTCTAGAACTTGCCATGTTATGCATTTCGAGACCACATCTGATGTATTCAAACATTAAAAATGATAAGGGCAGTAGGTTTCTTTTCTTAGCCATTTCAAATAAATTCGAACCCTTAGTCTTGCCCAAGACTAACAAAAATAACAGTACCAGCCCTTAGTTAGCCACATTTGAGCTTTTTCCCTATTCTTGACACAACCCTTGTTCGAGTCTCTTGGCCAGGGACATTTTAGCCTTCAAAGTCTGTATATTCTTTGAGTTTATTCAATGTTTAGTTGCTGCTTTGAGCAATGTCCGTGTTCAAAATAACCATAGGTTCACCAAAGTATGAGGATCCAATTGAATAGTCCTTTAGTTATATTATATGTGGTTGTGCTTCAAAAGGTGTCTAAATAGACATTAGTCTGCAAAATAGCAGCTTGCTTGTTCTAGTTCAAAGGTTTTGTATATTAAAAAAATCAGAAAAAAAGCCTCAGAAAAACAAAGAAGAAAAAAAAAGTGAGAGACATAAAAAAAGAAACAAAGAAAAATTTCTTGTTAGTTTTTTCATTTCAGTCTGTTTATAGTTGTTTAAGTTCATCTTGAACATTCATTCTGAAGTTTGAGAATTGCAAGTCGTTTGTAAATAATTGAGCTTTGATTTCCGTTTTGGCCATTTTCAGAGTAGAATGTACATTTTTACTACTCTCGGTTTCCCTTTCTTCCTCCTTTCCTTTCCAAACCTTACCCCCAACATATGTTACACCCTGTTTTAAGTCCCTTTGATTTAGTGTCTTGAATTCATACTAAGTGGTGGAGATTTGATATATTGGCAAGCTTATGGTAATTTCATTCTAGGTTGTGAATTGAGCGATTTCTTGAAAAATTAATCATAGCCTAAAACACTTGAGTGCAATGAGTGACCTCTGTGAGGGTGCTGCTGATTTTAATTCATCTCTCATGTACATGGTCAAAAGCTTATTTGGTGAGATTTTTCAAGTAGTTACATTGTGTATTTAAACATGAATAAATTCTTGACTTGGAGAGTTAATGACTGATAATCTTTGCATTATGAGAGGGGATCGGGAAAGGTTAGTAAACACGAAATCATTAGAGCTAAGAACTGTTGACATGATCTGGTATGCTTGAGGACAAGCATTGGGCAAGTGTGAGGTGTTTGATAAATGTCTATTTCAGAAAATTATAAAAGTGTTTAAAATATTTACTCTGTTACTAACATAGTTATATACAACTTGATAAAATACATGAAACTTGTTCAATTTATCCACAAATTTTGTTTGAAAGATTTGATACAACAGTTAAAAAATATTCAAATCAGTTCGTTCAAATTTTCTATTAAGTTAGAGTAAAATTGAACTTAATTGAAAACATTAAAAATAACTTATAAAGTTTTATATGTTAGAGAATCCAGTTTGAAATTTATCCCTAATAATAATAAAAACAAGAGTTAATTTCAAAAATACCAATGTGATTTTACGTTTTCATAAGCAAGTAATTTTTTGTTTTGTTAAAAGATGAATGAGATCATCATGGTTAAAGAATCGGGGACTTTTAACGTTATTAGTTTTACTGACGTGGCAAGAGAATTTTTTGTCCAAATTTTTTATCCCATTTTTTATTCATCAAACTTTCAGGAATATTTTATATATATATATAATAACGTTAGTTTTACTGACGTGGCAATGAGAATTTTCGTCCAATTTTTTTTTCTTTCTTTAGGCTTATCAAAAGGAGGGCGTTGTACAGGGAACCTGTTCCGAGGTCTAAGTCAGTTTATGGGAAGCAATGAGGATGATCACAATTAGTAAACAAAAGCTGTAAATGTAAGCTTAATAGAAATGAATGAATATATTTACCTCAAGCTGGGATTACTCTATTTATACTGATGTCAAGCTGATAAGTGTCTATTTCAGCGATAAAATACCCACTTGCTATGCTATTTGTTAGCCGATTTGATTGTTATCACGGGTTTTATTGCTTGTTTTGTGTATTATGCCTCTACATGGACTTATTATGAAGAAAGGAGCTGAATTTGGACTATTTGGAGCTAATTTGACTAAAGATAAAATTTGGAACTGTTTTAAAGACCTGAAGTCGAAACTGGGAGTTAGTCTTGCACAAGACTAAGAAGCAGACGGGCAGAAATCTTTCCAAATAAATCAAGTGCGAATCTGTTCAATTCCATCACGTTTTCAGATGTCTATTAAAGAGTTTTAAGCCTACAAATCAGGAAGGAAGAAGCCAAGTAGTATTAGAAAGTTAGAATATTTATTTTTTATAATTAGCTAGTATTTATCTCCTAATTAGGGTTGGAGAACTCCTATAAATATGAGAGGATCTATCTCTAAGGAGAGTTCAGTTTCAAATTTTGTTTTATAATCAGAATTCAATTTTAATTCCGTTTTTAGTTTTTAGGTTTAGCTTTTATTTTTATTTTGTTCTCTCTTTCACAAGAGAGAAGGGTTGTTCTCTATGGCTATTCATAGCTAAACTCCCAATTTCGGTTAAGGGTTAATTCAAAGGAGGTTTTCTTTATTATTGTGAGACTGTTGTGCTTTAATTCTTCTTATAAATCTTACCGCTTATTTGTTCATTGCATTTTAGGGATTTATTCTCAATTGATTATTCACACTTTGAATGATAACTGCAGGTCATTCTTTGAATTGGATTGTCATATGGCTGAATTGGTAAAGTTAGAGTTTTACCTAAACGAACCAATCATAGTAGCAATCGATAATATAAATTAAGTTAGTTTTGTATTTGAAAGAATAGATTCAGATTTGACAACCTGAGATTGTCTTTCATGTGACATTAATACAAAAGTAATTAGATTTATTTGAGTCGAATGAACAAATGACTTAGTTTCTGAATCGTCTACGCTGAGTGTCGGTTGGCTAAGGTCGGGTTCTTCTAATTCATAAGGCTGTCAATAGATTGAATCTTGACCGCTGAGGCTGGATTATTTATTGATTAGGAACTAGTTATTTGCCGTGCTTGACTAGTTTAATATTAAGGAAGAATACTCCAAACTGATCCGGTATGTGTATAAGAGTCTATTTTACCTGTCAATGATCAAGACTAATTGAATTCCTTGCCTGAGAACCCCTTAGCTGAAATCTTCTTTATTTACTATATTTAATTTCAATTTTGATTTCGTTATTCCTGTTAACTTAGGTAATCAATCTACTCAAAACCCCCCATTTTATTTTATTTGTATTTTTGGTTATTAATTTAGTTAAATCAGTACTAATCCCTTGGGTTCGACCTTTGCTTACCCTTTTTACAAATCCATATTTCGGTCAAGTAAAGTTATAATTATTTTTGGTGGATTCGACACCCATCACAAGCTGTAGCAGTTACATATTATGGAGCGGGTGGGCCATGTGCCTCTTATTGATAGGAGGGAGTGTGTCTAGATATCAGGACCTAATATCCTTCAAGACCACTTGGCCCGTGATTTTCAGGATCAGATATGACTATGACAATGTGTGGATTCTTGACTGGGTCTAACGAGGCTTCCCGAGTCAAGCTTCTAGTACGCAATCGTTTTGCTGTATTTAGTCGAGTAGATGTTACATCTTCTATTTTTGAGAGTAGGTTTGAGCTTTTGTGGCACCATATGGGAGAGGTATATTTGTCTGATATCAGATGCACCCTTCCTCGAGTCTAATTTATCATTCTTTAAGATGAGAAAGCATTAGGTTCAGGAAGCATTGTACTTGTCTTTTCCTCATAAGTTGATCGAGGGGAGAGGGGGATTGATAAGGAGGTTATGAAGGCTCCCGGTGGTTGATTTAATCCTCGTCTAGCGCTCATAAATGCATTTATTAGGGTTCGTTTCTCTATGTTCCTAAGCGTCTTTTTGGTTGATAGTAGTCCCCTTTTGTCATTCCATGTGTCGTCATTTTTGTATTTTTGATGGGGCAAGTTAGGGGATTTTTTTGCTTCTTAATCATTGCTTGTTTAGTAGTTGATAACATCCGAAAATTACCCCCAGGGCCAAACCATAAAAATCCATAAATAAATGGATTGATTGGTATAAAGGTTCAACCATAGAACAACACTCGCCAAAGTCAAAGGTATGGCGTATGTTGGAAGCCACCCTCAAATAGGGAACCTCGCCATATAGATACGTCACCAAGATCCAACATGGCATGAATGGCTTACATCCGCCATTCAAGGTAGATATACCCATGTTACCACAGAGCCGTCTTTCTAGAAAGCAGTTATAATCAAGTGGTATTAACCAGTTCATTAAAGCCTTAAGGGCGAACTTAAGGGATGTATCATTAAATGCATTGAATACAAGTATGTTTGAAATACCACCTAGATGGTTATAGAATCCCATATAAATACCCCCACATTAAGGTATTCAAGGTACAATTACTGATTCCCTACTTTTATGCTTATAGTTTATTCTCTGAATCATTACTGACTTAAGCATCAGAGTGTCCCCCGACCGAACCCAACGATGCCTCACAGGGAAGAGCTCCGGTCAAGGAATTTTCACAAGTTATCAGTAGTGATGTCATATGTCGATTTGTATGCATTTATTATCCGGTTGCCTTCTCCCATGTTTATTCATTGTCTTTTTAGCGATTTGAAGGTTTTTTTGGAGGGCAGCTTCTGGGCTTCTCATATTGGTCTTGTGGACATCGTGGTTATATTGATGATGGGTGTGCTTTCCTTCCCCTATTTTTGTTGTCGAGGGAACATGTCACGACCCGAACCTGGCCATGACCGGCGCATAAATTAAGATTATTTTAACCTATGCTAGCCTCGAATTTAATTTCAAAATAATACTTATCTCCTAATAAAGCCTTCTAACCTGATGATACAACTTAAACTGTAAATAAATATATATCACAAAATATCCGAAGTCTCCAATCTGTACAATAACAATATATAGCTAACAGTATCCTCCTTCAATATCGAACCCAAATGTTTGCGCATCTATAGAGATCTTAATCTGAAAAAAATATAAAATCAACGTGGTATGAGATTTCCGCCTATGCGAGTGAAAATCTCAGTGAGTGATAATCATAGCACAACAGACGGGGAATAGACAAATATGCAGATAAGTTTCAAATTTGTTTTCAGAATTTATCAAACATGATGGCGTAGAGAAATCAAATAATATTGCGATATTTACTCAAATCAATTAAATCGAATAATAATAAATAAATTACAGAAATTATTAAAACCACGGTACAGTAACATCAGAGTAATGATATTCCACATCACCAAAGGTCAGATAACAGACATAGATAGTAGCGCTGCCAGATTCAGATACAAAATGTCTTCACCGACCTTATGCATGATTCTAATATAACTGACACAAAGATAAACACATACACAGATAAAAACAATGACAAATAATGCAAGCTTAATATGAAGGTCAGTGAGACATGAAAACAGATACAGATACTACTGAGCACATGTACTGGTTTCAAAGTGTGGAATTTATATCTCATAATATTTTTCAAGTAACTTAATATCCAGATGACAGAATTCAAATAAAATTTAAGATTTTTAATACAAACGGTAACATATAAATCAATCGAGTAACAGAATTAAATATAACCTCAAAAGAATTTTCCATTTCCAAATAAAATAAATGATATCGAACACATAGCTTACCTATGCCTTGGGAGGTCATGGGTTCGAATCACATCCGGGTCTGGTGGGGATTTTTCTTTCTTCTTTAATGTAAGCGCATTGTGCGCAATTAAAAAAAAAAAAAGATATCGAACACACTAATGTGCAAAAGGTATGTTCCTAGAAGCCTAAGCTCTAATGCAGAGAATATTTGACAAATAAATTCGAATCCGAAGTGACAGCTTTGAGTCCGGTTAGCTAGTTCTAAGGGCTGATTCTTCTTCCTTTTTTCCTTGTTAACTAGTGGGTAAATTTCATCAATGGTGTATAACATTTACCAAATTTCACAATTTGGTGTACAACCTTCAATTTGTCTCACTAATATGTACGAACTTATAAGTGACCTCTCACTTTAGTGTATATCCGGTTAAAATGACCGGTCAACTCAAAAGTCAACACACCACCTCATTATTTTTTATCTTACCTAGGACCCACATATAATATAATTACAAAAATACCATCCCTTTTAAATAAAAAAAAACCAATCTCCCCCTTTCTCTCTCTCTCTTTTCTTTTTTCTATTGATACTCTCTCTCAAACTCCTCTCTCTCTTTCCAATATTTTCTGATACTTTCTCTTTCAAACTCCTCTATCTCTCTTCAATATTTCCCAGCAAGGCCAACATTCTGTTCATTTTAATGAAGTAAAATTCCCTCATCAGCTAAAATGGAGATCGTGACTTTCAGAAAGAGAGAGAAAGTTTGAGAGAGAGAGAGAAAGTTTGAAATATAAATAATATGAACTAGAAATACCAAATCTGAAATCATTTTTGTGGCATTTGTGTCATGGTTTAATAACTCGAATTAGCAAATGAGCAAATGAGCAAATGAGTAAATGAGTTGAGTCTATATATCAATTTTTATGTCTATAAAGGTAATCCTTGTGTGAGGAACTGAAAAACATAAACACAACCTTGTTTATGCCTACATGAAAGAACCAAAGGGATCACCTGGAGAAATTAGCAGTTGGACCTTGAAAAAGGGGTAACATCATTATATTTCACTACATAACAGAACAAAACATCTATCCCACCTCTACAAGAGGCTAAGAAGAAGAGGACTTCTACAATGTATACATATAAAACTAGAAAGAAACTGATTCAGATTCTAAATAATTTGAACAAAACTCTTTCATCTGTAACCTTTCTTTGGTCTTCTTCTCTCCAGAATACCTCCAAGAGTAGCCAATGCATCTTGGAACTTTCGGATTTTGATAAAACCCCTTACCATTCTCACTTCATTTTCTGTGAATTTTGCTTTCTCCATCACTTAATTTTAGTGCCCACCTACTTTGAACTTGTAACCACCTGGCTCTCCCAGAAAACTGCAACCAAGTTCCTTTTAGTTATTCTAATTACCTTACCAAATCTCATTATTTAGCAAGCACATTAAAATCAAAAAACACCAATAAAGTTCTTTATTAGTTTCAAACTTATCCATATTTTATCAACAGCTAATGCACCAAAAAGTTCAAAGAGATATTAACAGAGCATATTTGTAATGCACGCATAAACAGAAAGCAAATACTAGTAATATAGACAATTAATTTACAAAACACAAAACTTTGCCTTTTTTTGATCCAATTTAGGCCATTGCACAAGTATTCGGGAAAAAAAACTAAATACTACGATGTTGCCACCGAGAACGAGGGGAACAGCTCCTAGATGCTCACATTAGCAGGTGTGGTGAAGGATAAGGACAAAAGAAACAGGATGTGCAGAAACTCTATGGGAATCAGGAATCATGTGTATTGCATTGCCTTGCAGCCATCTGTGCATGAATCATATGTTGCTGAGAAATATTGAAGAGAGAGAGATGAGTTTGAGAGAGAGAAAGTATATCCAGAAAAACAGGAAAGAGGGAAAGAGAGAGAAAGGGAAATATGGGGGAGATTGGGTTTTTTTATTTAAAAGGAGGGTATTTTTATAATTATACATATGTGGGTTCTGGGTAAGATAAAAATAATAATGAGCTGGCACGTTGACTTTTGAGTTGACCGGTCATTTTAACCGGCTATACACCAAAGTGAGAGGTCACCTATAAGTTCGCACATATTAGTGAGACAAATTGAAGGTTGTACACCAAAGTGTGAAATTGGGTAAAAGTTGTACACCATTGATGAAATTTACCCGTTAACTAGTTTGTACTCTTCCTATATGCTAGATTCAGTTGTATTCCACATTTACGCTTTTCATAGTAATAAATATATGATTTAGGATTTTCAATTTCATTACATGTGTTGATATTTATTTCTTGCTTTGATTCTCATAATTGATTATTGTGTAGGTCATTTCTCCGAAATCCATTAGGATTCATATGGGTGCTGCCTTACCAGAATTGACAACCCGGAAACCATAGAAATTGACAAGCCACGGAACTTACGAGCCCTATTTTCCGAACCTAAGAATTAGAGTCGCCTTAAGAAGGAACCACGATCTAAGAACCACACGGAGTTGTTCAGTTTATAAATAATCGTTTTTCTAAGAGTAAATTGTTACCCGCATATATTCTGAAGTATTATTTGTCATATGTTGTAACTTAACGCCACCCGTATCATCCCATAAGGGTTTGAAATACATAAAAGTTGTCTCACCCATAGTTTAGGAGTAGTTATAATTGTTACCACACCACTCTAAAGTATTTACCGTCTAGATAACGTATAGAACCGAGTAGTTTAATACTTGTGGGTATAAATCCCATGGATTCGATACCTGGACTTAACCAGATTTATTACTTGATAACGACAGAGTACACTTATATCTTAGTTGTAGAGCCGCTATAGTGGGGATCGTCTCGAGCATATAATCGCTACTAGTTCGTCTTGCATCAAGTGCTTTGTAGGGTTTCTTTGTGATGATATTGGATGGACTTTTCGTATCTACCAGCGCCATATGAATCTTGAAGTCATTAATTTGGACTATGATTACTAGTGCATCGTCATTTGCTTCTGCAGGTTTATTTTATGCACTAACAAATGAGAACTTAGTTGGCCTACCTAACCCTTCCTTCTTGGGGGACCTTCCTCTTTTGAATGGGTGCTTTGAGTTAGGGTCACTTGAGAGGAAATTGATAACATTAGGGGGATCTACTCTTACCACTTTCTCCACCTTTTTGAGATGCCGAACCTCATCCAACGCAGTGTGACCCATTATTGTGTGAAGGTGATTTCTTCGTCTTGGGAGGATAGGTGATGCGTATCCTATTTTTCTCCACCCAGTAAATGACATCTTCTCGAGGAGCATTTAGGGAGATGGGTGGCCTCTTTGAGTGCTCTCGTGGCTTCTTTATCTCTCATTCCATGTCATTCCCAGCCGGCCTATTGGGCGGTCTTCTCACTTAGCAAATGATTTAGCATGTGGGCCTCCCACTTTCAGAAATCTCTTGCATAGGGCATTATGTCTTTGAAGGGTTGGAGCATGTTGGTTGTTAGTTCTTGGGTTGATTCCTTACTATGGCAATTGGCTGTCATAATATCGACCCTTCCCTCTACATTCAGTACTTTGACCAGGATGGCCTCTTGCTGGAATCTTTCTACATAGTACTTGAGAGTTTCCTTCTCGTGTTGGACCAGGTAGTTAAAATCATGCATGGTCTTGCTCTTGGACATGGATGTTACAAAATGGTCGACAAAAAGTTTAGACATATACTTAAAGCTAGTGATGGTCTTGGTGCATAGGGACTCATACCAATTGGAAGCAGCACCTTTTAGGGTGGTAGAGAATATGCGAAACATCATATCGATTGTCGTGGTAGCACTCATGGTTCGCTTGGAACTTTTGACATGAGTAGTAGGGTATGTGTTCCCATTGTACTCTTTCAGCAGTAGGTATTTAAACCCTCGGGCATCGACTCGTTTATGATCTTCTTGCATATGGGTATTTCTACCTTTGTGACATCAATATGCTCAATGTTGATCCCCTCCTCGACAATGGTGCTTCTGAGCTTATTGAGCTTTTTTTGCATTGCCTCGAGTTTAACCTCGGTGGCCTCATCTTTGATCGGAAGATCTCTTTCGGCGCCAAATGATCATAGGTTCAGGGCTTAGTCCCTCTTTCTTGGCTACTCGTTCAAGATTCTGCTGACCTGTGATGGTCCTTCGAGGGTTAGAGTCCAATATCCTCATGTTCGGGAAGGTCATCTTCATTCTCCTTCTTTGGCTGATCTAACGGGAGATTGATCAGTATCTTTAATGCTGCATGTAGGGGGAGTTCGGGACCGATAGTGTCGTACCAGAAAGACTCCTTTCTCCATTGATTTAGTATCCCGTATTGTCGGCGATAGTAGCTTAAGACAGTGTGGTGTCTGGTCGAGCAATTGGTATTTTCAAGTTTATTTATATACATGAATGTTTCTTCTAATATCACACGTTTTTCTTTTACTTCTGCCATTTGGATGGTTTGTTCTTGTCTTTTGATGCTGACGACCTCCTAAACAGAATCAAGGTTTTCTATCAGGCGCCGTGAGATTGCTCCCAAAAGCCTTTGCTGCTAGGGCTCAAGGGCTTCACCTTCTTCCACCATTTCCAATATTGGGTCGTCAATGACCTGATGGATTTAGCATGCTTCTTCTTCGATTGTTCTCTAGATCTCCATTGTAGGGACTGCATTATTGGAAGGAATTTCAATGGAACTGCTTAAACAAGCCATCGTTGTATCAGTACACGCTCACCACACTAATTTGATGTGGTTGAATCCCAATAGTTCACGTGTCAACCTGCAACTACACATCCAAGAGGGGTCGTGTATGGTGAACCCACTCTGATACCGAAGTCAGTTTATGTGAAGGAATGAAAGTTGATCACAATCAGTAAACAAAATTGTAAATGCAAGCTTAATAGAAATGAATGAATTTGTTTACCTTGAGCTAAGCTTACTTTATTTATACTGAGGTTGAGTTGTAGAAGATTGTTACAAATTGTCGAGTGGGGTGGACCACGTGTCTCGTGTTGATATGATGAAGTGTTCCTAGAGATCAATGACTAATATCCTTTAAGGTCACTTGGTCCGTGATTCCTGTGATTTGTAACGAATGAGTTAAACTTTTAATATGTAGTCATTTGATATATTTAATCACGTGATATTTTTATATTTATTTTATATCACTAAGTAAACAAATATTAAAAAATCAGTATATAATATTTTCCAATAAGCAAACGGAGCCTCAATATTCCAAAAAACAATTAATATAGTGTATTACGTTGCTTTGTGAATGGCAACTTTATTAGTGTAAACCCAATTAAACTTTCTAATTAAAGAAAGGGTTGACCCGGTCAATGGTCATAGGTCTACACTGTGCAGTCGTGGTGAGAGTAGTATTGAATGAAAACTTCTCATACATTTCCTTTCATGTAAGCAAGGAAGGAAATTAAACAAACAAACACTAAACTTTTTTATTCAATTATTATTATTACATGTTATACACGCAACGCAACGCAACTACTGTACTATACATTTATTTCAGATTGACCTTTAAGATCTGATCTTTTTATTCAATTACAATTGCTTTTGACCTATCCAAAATTTGTATATTTAGCCCATGGTGCTACATTTGATCCATCACCTATCTGAATTAGTAAAATCAAACCCAAAATGAATGAAAAATTAATTTAGGTTGATTATGTTAGCACATAAACAATCTGCTGTGACATTTATGAAAATTTCAAAATCTCATTTGAATCTAAAAAGATATTTTCCATCTTAACCTAGGTTCTTCTTCTTCTATTCCTTTTCACTTCCCAATTTCCATCTTCTCTGCAATCATTTCATAACTCTTTTCCAGATCTCAACTACCCAAAATTTTCATTTTCTATTCTTTTTTCTTTATACAGGCTTGGATGCAAGTACCATACAAGCTTGTTTTTCTAATCATCAATTCAAAACAGTTTTTTTGTTTGTGCATTTTCAGGGATCTCTCTCAACAGTTTTTATTATTTTATTTATGAAACATGAAACCCCTTTCATAATTATCTAATCTATTTCTCATATTTATTACTGCTTGCTCTGTTTCTTAACTTCAATTTTGATGGATTGTGCGACCTTCAAAGAAAATCGATTCCGACACCGTACTCTTTATTCATCGGTACAGATTAACATAGTGCTTATTAGGGATACGATGGGAACGAAGGAATTGTAGAATAAAAACGTCGGGGAACGTCAAAATCTCAGAAGAGAAGACGCCGGGAAAGAAAGAATGGCAGAAGACGACTGAAGTGGTGGTCGGTGAATCAAAGATGAAGAGACTGGATTGGGATGTAAAATATCCTTTCAGATTCAAATGAGATTTTGAAATTTCACAAATGCCATAATAGATTGTTTATATGGTAAAAAAAAAAAAACTTTCCATCCATTTTGGGTTTGATTTTACTAATTCCGATAGATGAAGGGCTAAATGTGACCAAATAATAGTTTAGAGGCTAAACATACAAATTTTGGATAGGTCGAGGGCCAAATAATGGGTTTTGCCTTACTTTTATACATAACCCAAAAAAAGAAAATTATAAATATTAACTTTAACAAAATTTTAGAAAATCAACAACTTATCATTAAAAGTGATTAAACGAATAGCTAGATAAAATAAAACTATAATTGAAATTATTTTGATCTAATACTTTCTAAATTTGCTTATTCCGTAACAATAAATATAAAAACTTATTAAACCTAAAACTTAAAAATACATTTTCGGTATTTTTTTTTCTCTTCTCCTACCTTTCAACATATTATAAAAATCAGTGTTGCAGGTTTGAGAGATCGAATGGATGAGAATCGAGAGTTAGTATTATGGATTTTATATTTAGTTGTTACAGAATAAACAAATTTAAGAAGTTAATGAGACATTTGTAAAGTTCAGGAAACTAATGTACTTTTATGAACTACGAGGTGATGTAGTAGAATAATTATTTTACTTTATGGGATGGAGTGTGCCTGGATTATTTTGTGATCTGTTAGAATAAAGTGCACTCTAATTTCTAATATGATGATTGTGTTAAAATTTAAAAAGCGAAAATGCTTCAAATCTGTAATTAATTAATTAATTAATTACAGTTGTTACTAAACAGAAATAGTTGAATTTAATGCACTAGATGAAAATTCTGGATTTTAACTGTTATTAAAAAATAGAACAGAGACTTGTAGATGGTTAAAGTTACAGTGAAGTTGTTATTGGACCCAGCGGAAATTATGATAACATGTTCGCACATGAATATTTATCAACAACATTCAATATTAAAAAAACTTTAGAAAAAAAATGAAATTTGCCTATTGATTATCAAAAACTAAAATTTCAAAATTTAGCAAAAGTTTTTACAAAACTGCAACTACATCAAAATTTAACAAATTTCTCCATAAATTTGTAAATCAATTCTTTAACCGTACATTAGTTCAGGGGCGGAGCCAGGACCTATAGATCGGAGGGGCTAGACCGTGGACAAAAAAAAAATTTAAATGCTACTTCAACATATTCATCAAAATAAAATGAACAATATAATAAACAAATTATATCATAAAATGATAGTAAAAATTATGTGTACTTACAGTAAGAAAATTAATGCCTAACAAGTGGCAATTTACCCCTCCGATTTGCCATGTTCTGAAAATTTTGCACAATTGCTTCATTTTCAACACCGACAAAAATTCTTTTCTCAACGTAACACACCATACAATCTGTGAGAAAGTCATCACCCATCTTGTTGCGCAAATCAGTCTTAATTAATTTCATTGCAGAAAAAGATCATTCAACAGAAGCGGTTGCAACGGTAAGATCAAAATCATCTCAATAAGTCGATATGTTAAAGGAAATAGAGAGTGATACTGCATTTGAACCATCTTCTTTGCAAGGACTCCAATATCAGTCAAACTAGAAAATGATGCATTCGATCTCATTTCAGAAATAAAGAGTTTGAGTTCCTCTTTAAGCTGAATTAGATCACAATAAGAAAAATCTTATGAATATAACTCAGCAAGACGAAGCACTTGTCGGTGATCAAAATTCTCAAAAGCATTTGTAGGATCAAGACATGACATACAAACAAGTAACTCTGTATTTGACTCGGGAAAACGATTATCAATTTCTGTAGCAAGACGATCAACAACCTAGTATTTTTCAAATGCAAAAAAGTCAAACACTGTCTCTTCCCACTATTTGATGAAGACTCAATGTTTTGACCCTTGTCAACCGTTTTAAAAAATCTACGCATCTCGTTTCTAAATAAAATAAAAACAAATAAACGAAATTAATCCCCAACATACATAGAAATCCCAAAATTAGAAACCCCTAAATTAGAAATCCAATAATAAACCCTAAATTAGAAATCCCTAAAATAGATTTCCTAAATTAAACCCTAAATTAGAAATCCAATAATAAACCCTAAGTTAGAAATCCCTAAAATAGATTTCCTAAATTAAACCCTAAATTAGAAATCCCTAAGTTAGAAATCCAATAATAAACTCTAAGTTAGAAATCCCTAAATTAGATTTCCTAAATTAAACCCTAAGTTAGAAATCCCTAAATTAGATTTCCTAAATTAAACCCTAAATTAGAAATCCCTAAATTTGAAATCCAATAATAAACCCTAAATTAGATTAGATTTCCTAAATCAATTGTAATTACTAAAGAATATTTAAGTAAACAACATATTAATAATTCTCCTAATAATAAACTCTAATTTAGAAATTATAAAACTCTAAACCTAGAAGAAATAAAATACAAAATGAGAATTAAGAAAACTTACTTAGAAATTGGTTGATTGAGAGAAGAATAGATGGACAATTGAAGTTTAGTAGAAAGTATGGTGTGATTTGGATATTTTTCCAAATTTTGAAATCAAAAACCTCTTTTCTTTCTCTTGTGTTTCGCACAAATAAAGAAAGAAGAAAAGGGAGTAGACAGAGAGCAACGCAGGGCAGGAGGCGGTAAGCTTTTTTATTCATTCGTTTTGGGCCTTTTAAGTTTAAAAAAATTAAACAGATGGGAAGGGCGAAATTGCCCTTCCCATCTGTCGACCCTCTTTCTGCTGAAGAAGATTACATCTTCTTCAGCAGCCGCCATGGCTGGAGGGTCGGCAGCCATGGCGGCTCCTGGCGGAGCCAGGGTGGAAAACCCCACTCTTGGGGTTTTCCGGCGGGGTCGGAGGGTCGACCGACCCTCCCCGCCCCCTCTGGCTCCGCCCCTGCATTAGTTAGATATCCTCCGCATCTCAGTAATCTTGAATACTCCCCCACTAACACCACTAAAGCTAAACGAGTCATTTGGTTTTTAAAATTTTAAAATTGGAATCTGAAAATGATGGAATCAGAATGAGTATTAGGGACATGAGTCATTTAACTCTATTGTTTTAAGAGAAGTGCCGATTTAGAGCTAACGTATAAAATTGTACAAATTTAACTCTAACATTTTTAAAAAAGATTAATTTTAGTCCTATGTTGACTCTCTGATTCCGAGTAACCTTAATAATGTTTATGAAATTGTTCCTTGCTTGGTTACAGATTTAGAAAATGCGGACTTGTTGCGTTGCCCGGACTATATGGAAGTGCGTCGGGCGGTCTTTGCTATGGACAGTGGCAGCTCACCTGGTCCTGATGGCTTCACGGGTATCTTCTGCCAGACCTTCTGGGATATTATGGGGTAGGATGTTTTTGAAATGGTTAAGAGTTTTTTCCTTACTGGGAATATTGTGCCTGGTTTATGTTCTAGCATCATGACTCTAATTCCTAAGGTGGATGGTGCACTCTCAATTGATCAATACAGACCTATTGCAATGAGCAATTTTAGTTACAAAATTATTGCAAAGATGCTGGCTGAAAGACTGGCTATTGTTGCTGCACGGGTAGTCTCTGCTAATCAGTTTGGCTTCATCCCTGGTCGAAGTATTCATCAGTGTATCGCTCTAGCTTCTGAGGGCACGAATACACTTCGTAAAAAATGCTTTGGGGGTAATATGGCCCTAAAAGTTGATATACGGAAGGCGTTTGATACGCTTGATTGGAATTTCCTCCTTGCTGTTCTGGAGGCCTTTGGTTTTTCTCTTCAATTTCGGGATTGGATTTTGAATATCTTGTTCGCAGCCCGTATTTCTATTTTAAATAATGCTTCCACTAGTGCATATTTTTGCTGCTCGAGGGGTGTGAGGCAAGGGGACCCTTTGTCACCGATTCTTTTTGGGATTGTAGAAGATTTTTTGAGTCTCTAGATTGCTTCCCTGAGTGAGTCTGGGCAATTAGATCCGATGCTTTACACGAATACTACGAATTTTTTTACTCATATGTTATACGCGGATGATATTCTCCTATTTTGTAAGGCTACCACTCATAATCTTAACCGGATTGATAGTATTTTTGAAACTTATGATGCAATTTCAAGTCAACGTGTTAACTGGCAAAAATCTGAGATCTGTTTGAGTCTGTCAGTTGTAGCTAGGCGTGGGAGTCTTCTGGCGGAAATCATGGGCATTCATCGAGGCTCTGTTCCCTTTTGCTATCTTGGCGTCCCATTATTCTTTGGCGCTCTACGGAGCAGGCAGCTTTCGAGTCTGGCTGACAAAATAGTGGCAAGGTTTAGTAAGTGGAAAGGTAGTTGCTTATCCATGACTAGGAGGGTGGCATTGATAAATTCTGTCATTATAGGAAGCTTTATGCACTCATTTATTGTATATAAACTGCAGATGGCCTTAATTTCTAGAATGAGGCGCTGTATGAGGAATTTTGTTTGGACAGGATCAATAACTGATCGGAAGTTAGTCACTGTGCCTTGGAGGATTTGCTGTCAGAAGGTCTCTAAGGGAGGACTTGGGATTAAAGATTTGCTTGTGTTGAATAAAGCTCTCATGGGAAAACTAGCTGATCCAAGGTCAATCCTTGTGTTTCCGTCTCCTCAGGTTACGACTTATTAATAGGACGGGGAGACCGCCAAATTGGATTTTTAATTCCTCAATCTGGACGTCAATTAGAGCAGTTTATTCAGTCATTCGGGAGCACTGCTTCTGGTGGATCGGTACTACTTCGAACTTGAGCTTCTGGTTTGATGCTTGGATCGATCTGTCGGTGGCTGAACCAGCCCATTTAAATGCCAGTCAGAGACGGAACTGTCACAGCTTGGTGGATGATTTTTTACATGGTAACTGCTGGAATTTGCCGGATTTGTCTGAGGAGGTTCAGAATAGAAATCGGTCAGTCAGTAGAGGGCGTGATGATGCCGACGTTTGTGTCTGGAAGCCGATGGTGGGGTGAGCTTTCTGTAAAGTTTTTTTATGCATGGTTGCATCCAAGGGCGGCTCCTCAGGCATGGTGTCGCTTTATTTGGTGTGCTTTTATTCCACCGGCCCACTCTTTAGTTTATTGGCGAGCTTACCTTGGGTATCTACCGACATATGATCAATTGAGGATTCACAGCTGTATTATCGCATCTTGTTGCCCCCTGTGCCAATTGGAGAATGAATCATTAAACCATGTCTTTATAACTTGCCAGTTTTCACAGGAGATTTGGAAGGGTATCACCTTGCTGTTTGGTCGTCAGTTAGATTCGATTTTGTCGGTTTTGGAATTGATTGAAGCTTCTGTTCGTTTCCGCTTTAGCTCTCAGATTAGAGAATCGCAGTCTGCGGCGATTGTTAATAGTGTGTGGGCAATTTGGCTAACTAGAAATAAAATAATTTTTGATGATGAAGTTCCGTGCATAACGACAGTTCTAAGACGAATCTGGCGGGCTATTAAGGATTCTTCGATATTGGGGGGCGGACACATTTGGAATTCTGCAGTTGAGGTCCAGATTCTTCGTGAGTTGGGAATTGATAGTCGATATGCTCGGGCACCATGGACTCGACAGGACTGTTGGTAGCGGCCTATGACGTCATGGGTCAAGATTAACACGGATGCTTCCGTTGTGAGTTTTTCTGGTAATGCCAGTTGCAGGGGCATCTTCAGATCCTCGTCGGGTGTTTGGATGGGAGCTTTTGCCTTCTCGCTGGATTGTTCATTCGCATATCTTACGGAACTAACAACGGCTATTCGTGCGATTACCATGGCAGTTGATCGGGGCTAGCGTCGAATCTGGTTGGAGAGTGATTCGATGTACATAGTGTATGTCTTCCGCTCCCGGACACGTTCAATCCCTTGGCAGGTAAGACAGAATTGGTTGAATTGTCTCGCTCTTATGGATTCTTTGCTCTTGGTGGTTTCTCATGTTTACCGAGAAGGTAATACCGTGGCAGATGCTTTGGCTAATTATGGTCGTCTTGTGACGGGTCTTCACTGGTGGGACTCGGTTCCCAGTTTTTGTAATTTTGTGTACTTTAGGGACATTATGGGAGGCTTTTCTTATCGCTTTTCCTAATCTCCGGTTTTGACTATTTGTAATAAATTTGAAGAAGTTGAAAATCCTCAACTGACAAACTAAACTTGAAGGAATTTAGGAATCCTCAATTGAACCCTAACTCTCTCAAGGGAATTTTTTTTTTATCATTTTACTGATAAAAAGATGCATTACAAGATGAAAATTGGGCTTTATATACCCACTACACCCTACAAATGAAACTACAATAAAACCCTAAGAACAAACTATTTTAATATACATTAAAAGGGCTAAAAATGATAAAGTACAATGGTAGACTAATAAATACTGAGTGGCAGAACTGTAATAAGGTGAATGGTAGAAGATGTAAATAACTAGTGACACAACTATAAATAGGAGGCAATTGAAATATTGAGGGCTGCTGGTGTTGGCATTTACACGACATGTCAAACTCTTGACACACCATGTGAATTCTAATTTGAGAACCTGAAAGCTACTGTTCTCCGCCACACAACGTGTGGCTTGTTGACACGTTATGTAAATTCTTTTTTTCCAAACGGTTTGTCATTTCTTCCACTTGACGTGTCGCCCTTTGAGACACCGTCTCGTACGAAACCTCAAATTGTCTCACTTGGTACTAATTTCTCGGGATAATAAGAACACAATGATCTCCAATTCTTCCATGTTGCTTCGAGTTGAACCCCTTTGACTTGACTTATCCCGACAACCTATTTTAATATATTTGGTCTGCTTGATGTCCTTATTAAGATTAGACAACTTGGATCTCATCCTTGTTGACATGTCTCTTATCGATAACTCAATCTCCAACTACAGCTTTTGCAATAAATGAATATTACCAGACGATGTTAATGATGGTTTGTAGTGACAAGTAAATTAATAATAATAATAATAATAATAATAATTAGTAAGGTAAGAGGGAATCAAATTCGATTAATGTGGTAAGAAATGGGAACCAATATTCCTAAAAATTGAGAATATGATTTTTATTAATTATTATTTTTGGTTCAACCAAACAATGAGAAAGGAAACTGATATGACCATAACACACGTAATCAATCAGGCATCTCATGTTAACGGTTATATACCTCCACATAATCCTAAAAGTTATTAAATGGTTTACTAATTACATCCACGATTGAAAACTGTATCCTTCTGATAACTCCCAAGTAACCTCCACCCATGTAACTTCCTCATTTAATTCCTATAAATAGCCTTTCAATTAAGGAGATGGGGGTTGGATTTCGAGAGATACAAGAGTACCATTAGTACGGTATCTAACTTAGGCATCAGAGTGTTTGTGGGAAGATCGCTTCCCACACTGTAACAGGTACAATCATCAAAGAACATCAATCGTCATCAAAGAACATCAATCGTCATCATTCTGATTGGAAGGACCGCCTTCCTTCCGAAGTTCATCGATTAATCTCCCCTCCTACAAATTTATTGTATAGTCCAAGCTACAACAATTGGCGCCGTCTGTGGGAAATACGATCAAAAAGTCATTTTTTCAGGTTACTTCTGTTCTTAGTCCAAAGGAGATGCCTCCCAAGAGATCTCAAGTTCCACCTTCGCAAACATCCCATATTCAAGCCGAGCATAACGCACACCCTAACAATGAAGAAGAACGTGTTGAACACGTTGAAGACCAACACGGACCATCAAGAACTAATCCACCCACTGTCCTTTTAGCGGAATATGAAGCCTTAAATAAAAAGTTTGATGAAAACAACAACACACTTCAAGAGTTAATGCTCTTTGTTCAGGAAGAAATGCGTGACAAGGAGTTTTGAAACAAGGAAAAATGTCCTGAAGGTGAGTCACCACACGATGAAACATCAGAGCCACACGAAGGAAGAAAACGTAAGGGAAATAACATAAAAATCCATGAGGTTGTGGAAAGTTCCTGCAAAGAAAATTCAAAAGTGCATGAAAAGGTTGGAGAAGAATCCATCTTCAGCGCAAGAGAGACTGTAGATCTCAAGAAGATGATAGAAGAAGTGTTGGAACAAAAGAAGTTGGTTCCAAACAATGAAGAACAAACAACACGAAAAGTTCCTTTTACAGGAGAAATCATGAACAAGCCTCTCCCTAGGATGTTCAAGATGCCACAACTAGCCACTTACTCTGGAAAAGGCGATCCTTATGATGTGTCGAGCTTTCTCTCTCACTTTGTTAGATCATGCTCATACTTGGTTCAATAGCTTAAAGGAGGGCTCCATCTCCAACTTTGATCAGTTAAGAAAAGAATTCATAAAAGCATTCATCATCAACACTAAAAGGAAGAAGGATGCAATGTATCTCCTTACAATAAAACAAGATGAAAGAGAAAGTTTGAAAGACTATGCAGAAAGGTTTCGTGCTGCAACTTTAGAGATTCATGATCTCCAAGTTGGAATGGCAGTTGCAGGAGTACTTCAGGGAACGAGATCGCGGGATCTCCAAAAATCTCTCTCTTATGATCAACCTTTAACCTTGGGGGATTTGTTCAGTCGAGCCAATAAATTCATCCTTTCTGAAGATGTGATGAGGAATATACTAGGGAGAGGAAATCAAGATAAAAAAAGGAAGGAGAGGGACGAGGTTGATGATGTAAAAAAGGGAAATGGGAGAGGAAATAAAGCAAGACATGCTCCAAAGTTGAGATATGAGAATTTCAAACCTTTACTCCAACCACGTTCTAATATCCTGGCAGCCATTGAGAGATCCGGACTCCTTACATTCCCTCCCAATGCCAACAGAACGATGGGCAAATTTACGGATGCTTATTGTCGATTCCACAAAACTCATGGTCACTCAACTGATCGATGTAGGCAATTGATGAATGAAATAGAATCATTGGTACGACAAGGTAAGCTTGAAAATTTCGTTTATGCAGAAATGTGGAGAAGGGAAAAACCACAAAACTCAAAGGAAGAAATATACATGGAGAACCGAGAAAATGATGGTCGAACATATGCCAAAGGAAAGGAAGAAAAAAAAGATAAAGTCGTAGCCCTTGATAACAAGCCGGCATATCCAACAATAAATGTTATCTCGGGGGGGGGGGGGGGGAACTTTAGCTGGTGAATCCTCTTCATCAAGGAAGGCTTATGCTAGACAAGCTTATGAAGTCAATAATGTGATGAAAGTTCAAGAAGAAGAGTCCATAACTTTTACTCCGGCAGATCAAGGAAATGTTGTTATACCCCATGATGATGCATTGGCGATTTCCGCTATCATAATGAAGTTTTCAGTAGAAAGAATTCTCATTGAGAGTGGGAGTTCGGTCAACCTCCTCTATTGGAATTGTTTTGAGAAGATGAACTTGTCTTTAGATAGATTGAAGAAGGTGTCGGCTCCACTCTTTAGTTTCTCAGGGGAAGCCGTCCAGGTGGCAGGGTCTATCCAATTACCAATCACGTTGGGCGACGAACCTTGTAATGTTACGAGGATGGTTAATTTTATGGTTGTCAAATCAATATCTCTAGCCTACAATGTGATACTAGGAAGACCACTGATTATCGGCATGGGAGCCATGATATTTCCAGGATACTTATTGATGAAGTTTCCTACACCAAACGGCATAGGGCAAGTGAGAGGAGATCAAAAGAAGGCTCGCAACTGCTACGTTTCTTCCATTAAAGGAAAGCATGGTGTGAGTGCAGAAACGATGGCAATTTCAGAAGAATCTGATAATACGCCAAAACCAAAGCCAGTTGAAGAAGTTGAATCAATACAACTAAAAGAAGACGATCCAGAAAAAATAACATATATTGGAAGTAAAATGGCAGAAGAGGTGAAGGATGAAGTAATTGCATGCCTTAAGAGGAACGTTGTCACACCCGACCCTAAATGACCTCAATCGGCATCGAGCGTGAAATGGAAAGATAATAATCAATACTTAGGAGTCTCCAATTTATCCACATATCATTATATTACAATTGTAATACCAAAGTTCTAACCATAATTCTAACAATAAGCAGCCAATTTCCAAACCTCGCCTAATTGGGCGGTAACCTTCTCTCTATCATGTACTTTCTCACCTAAAAACATTAAAACATTTAAAAATGTGAGACAAAAATCTCAGTAAGAAACTATCCGCTATAAAAACCAACTTTACTTCGTAAGAAATCATCAAATTCATTTTGTTCAATATAGATTTATATTGAAACCAAAAACATATACGTATATATGTAAATCAATCAAATCAAGCCTTAAATCAACATAATCAATTAAAATAGGAAATTCATATAGAAGCATAATCATTAGCTTCATTTGAACCATAATTTCACAATAAAAAGCAAAATCGTGAAAAACCCCAAGTTTACAAAATACCCGTATAAACCCTGAAATATCAATTTCTGTAAATCCTTTGATTATATATATATTTATATACATCAAACTCAAAATATAGTTGATAGTTACTTACCTTGGCTGTTAATTGAAAACCATAAACCCGTTCAATTCGCCTCTAAACTCTGTCTAAGCCATTTCTCTCTAAACACTGCCGAAACTCAAAACCTCTTCGGCTAGGACTTAGATCTATATATAAGGATGCTATGGTTCCAATTTCAAATGACTCGGACGGTCGAATCTCCGTAAATCAAAGAAACGATGGAGAAACGGTTCAAGAACGATAAAAAAAAAATCGAAGAAGCAGAGGAAGGAAGATAAGAAAAGAAAAAAAAAAAAGAAAAAGAAAGATGTTGATGATGATCACCAATCCTCTGGTAATATATATCCAAATTTGGAAAAAATACAGTTTGATCCTCCATCTTTATATAATCTTTTAACAATTATTCTAAACTTTTAATTTATACCTAAAACCACCAAATGAACTCCAAACTTTTACTAGAACACCAAATAAAAATCACAAACCTAATAATTATAATATATAATACTATCAAGGTATAAATTCTAGAAATTTAGACCCGGACGTGACAAACGTGGATGTGTTTGCTTGGGTTCCTACAGATATGCCTGGCATAAGTTTGGATATAGCTTCCCACCACTTGAATGTTGATCCGAACATCAAACCAATCAAGCAGAAGAAAAGGAGAATAGCTCTAGAAAGGCAAAAGGCTTTAGAAGAGGAAGTTGACAAGTTGCTTGAGGCAAATTTTATTCGAGAAGTTTACTACCCGGATTGGCTTGCAAATATTGTGATGGTGAAGAAACCCAATGGAAAGTGGAGAATATGCATAGATTTCACCGATTTAAACAAGGCTTGTCCAAAAGATTCATATCCTTTACCTCAAATTGACAAGATGGTGGATGAAACCTCTGGATACGAGTTATTGAGCTTTGTTGACGCATACATGGGATACCACCAAATAAAGATGAACCCTTCTGATGAAGAAAAAACTGCATTTATCACCGAGAAAGGCACATACTGCTACAGAGTTATGCCTTTTGGACTTAAAAATGCAGGAGCAACATACCAAAGGATGGTAAACAAAGTTTTCAAGCCTTTATTGGGTAACACCATGGAAGCGTATGTAGACGATATGATCATTAGAGAAAGAGTTTCTCGAAGAAACAGAAAAGGGAAGCACGATTGAACTTGATGAAGTTCAAGAATTGCTAATATGTCTAATTTAAATGCATTAGAAACATAATGGCGAGATTTCTATATGCATAGAGCAAATTAATTAGACATGCATGATATATATGATATACAACAAATTATATATATATATATATATATATATATATATCAAATAATTGTCTAGATAAATACAATATGTGATCTTAGGGGGCGTTTGGTTTAAACTTTGGAATTGGAAACAGAATCGGAAACGGAATGTGATGGAATCACAATCGGAATGAGTATTTATTTATTATGTTTGGTTTAATATGGAAACGGAATTTAATTCCCTTTATAGTTGTTTGGTTCCTTAGTGATCGGAATCAGGATGAATATAATATTTATTAAAAATAATTTAATAAATAATAATAATTAAAATTACTAATATTAGAACATGAAAAAAAATAGATGTTACAATACTATGTAAAAAAACTAATAAATTAAGATAAAGTGAATGGTTTCATATTCATACTTGTTATTATTATTATTGTAAATAAAAGAAATTGCATTACAATCTCAAAAACGGAAATATTTTTATACAGTATGTATGTATCAATGTATACATTATAACATAATATTTTTATATATTATAACATAATATAACTATAAATTAGTGGTAAGGGAATGTGGGTTCATGGTGAAAAAATCATGGGTTCTATAAATTGATTGATGTGAGAAATAAGCATATAAAGGTTTTTAATGCTAACACACATATATATATATATATAAATAATTATATGTACTCAAATATGCGTGTACCCAAATAAGCCAAAAACAAAAGATCCTATATAATTCAAGTAATTATCTCATTCTTTTAATATTGAATATATATTCAGTGGGATAGGCATAATTAGTAAAGTTTTAGTGTAGCTCTGCAAATTGATGATGGAGATAACAAGATATACTAGTATTAAGAGTTTCTACAAATTACTTATTAAATATATGAAAGATAGCATTGGGAAAAGAGCAATAAAGTTTGAGAGCTTACCTCCTATCTCTAATCTAGATTTTGTCCTTGAAGTAAGCGTAGGTTTGATGGACAAAAGAAAAAGAATAACAATGGAAGACTTTATATAAGGAATAGACTCCTAGATCTATTAGGTTTAGGTATACTATTTTGTTACAAAAAAATATACAAAAGCTTATCTAAAATAATATTTAATAATAAAAATATAAAAGGGAAGAATCCAATATTGCGGCAATAACTAATTTGATGGGTTTTCTAGTGGAAATTTTCAAGGGATTAATTGTATCTTCTTTTTCTTGTTATTAATATTATTTCAGGAAAGTTTTAATTATTTTTTATTCATATATTTATTTATTTTATTATATTTTATTTATTATTATTAAAAAGGCTGAGGTAATTAATTACCTTAAAATTATTTGCAAAACTATCTTCTTTTATACATGCCTAAAGAACGGTTGATAGTGAGACAATATTTATTTTCTTTTATGTCTAGAATCCTCATTCAATATTTTCATATTTAATTTTAATTTTTCTACTCATACCTTTAAATAACTCTAAAGGAATGAGTGGGGAGCAATTGATATGATCATAACACACGTAATCAACCAGGCATCTCATGTTAACGGTTATATACCTCCACATAATCCTAAAAGTTATTAAATAGTTTACTAACTACATCCATGATTAAAAACTGTATCCTTCTGATAACTCCCAGGTAACCTCCATTCATGTAACTTCGTCATTTAATTCCTATAAATAGCCTTTCAATTAAGGAGATGGGGGTTGGATTTCGAGAGATACAAGAGTACCATTATTACGGTATCTAACTTAGGCATCAGAGTGTTTGTGGAAAGATCGCTTCCCACACTGTAACAGGTACAATCATCAAAGAACATCAATCGTCATCAAAGAACATCAATCGTCATCATTCTGATTGGAAGGACTGCCTTCCTTCCGAAGTTCATCGATTAATCTCCCCTCCTAAAGAAAAAAGATTCAACCAAACATCCCATTAGGAAATAAACTAAAGAAAAATAAAGAAAACACAAAATAGTATCTATCTACGCTATAATATAAATATGTAGTGAGATTTTCCACGTCTCATAATAAAACTGCTTTTGCAAACGTGTCTACATTATAGAGTCTTCCCTTATGGAATTCCAAGGAAAAAAAATAAAGAAAGAAAAAAAGAAAGAGATAAAAAGAAGAAGGAAAAAAGTCAAATTTTTTCCTAAAAACACCCCCTGCCACGTCACTCTTTTTATTAGTGTCAAGACATTTGCCTTGATTTTGCTAACGGCGCAAGCCACATGATTTGTTTTGGAGTAAAAAAACCACATGTACCAATTTTTAAAAACGTGAAACCACATAATTTTTTTTTAAAACTAACCCTAAATTAAATTATGTATGTGATTGATGATGATATGAGAATTGATTATAATACAAATTAGATGATATGAAAGGTTAGAAAGTATGAGATTCAAACCTTACCTAGGATAACATATTCAATGGTTGCCAAATTAAGATGTGATTACAATTATTTTGATCACATGATTTATAAATACTAGATTGTTACAACAAGATATCAAGTATTTATTACGACATGATACCTAGAGATTTGTGGTTGGGTACTTGATATTTGTTATGACAATATACATCCATGATATTGATATATTTATAGAAAATTCGTGTTTATTTTGGAAAGTTCTTTTGTAAGAATAATTTATTTTCCTTAGTGTTTTTGCCTAAGCTTGTGTCTGGGTAGTAAGCCAGTGGAAATGCTGTGAAACCTAGAAAGTGCTTTGGATTGTAAGGAAAATAATTTATTATTGCAAACAATTTTTTTAAATGGATGCCTTTTTCTGTAGAACTATCTCTACAAATTCTATATCAACCGCTTCTTCTGATTCCAAGAAAATAATAAACAGTGAAGAAATAGTAATAGAAGATTTTCAAAATCAATAGATAATTAGCAAATTCCAAAAAAAGAAAAGGATGAAATTTATGAAACTTCTAAATTTCATTTTTTCAAAACAAATTTTACAATTAAGACTGAAGAAAGAGACCTTCAATTAACAAAACCTTTTGAAACAATAAATCTACTTTCTCAACAGTCTTTGAAAAAACATCGGGATAAAAATTTTAAATATACCCATATAGGTTTAATCCAAGTCGGAATTAAGCCTTTGACCAAAGAAGGACTAGATACCTCCATTCTTGCCATCCTAAGAGATGCCAGATTCACGAACTTTGGCGATTCCCTATTAAGTTCCGTAGAGTCTAGTCTCTGTACAAGTCCAATTTCTTTTGAATGTTATCCCAATTTTACTATCTCCTTAAATGATAAAAATATTTTGAAGTCTTTGGTTTTACAAATCAAAACTCACAATTATAGAATGCTTGAAGGGTCAATTCCAGTTGCTTTAATCTATAGAATTCACTATAAGGCCATGATGTCCGCCTTTGCCACTAAGGTAAAATTCCATAGCAAGAAGGGTGAAACCATCCTTCTACAAACAGACTTAACCAAGTCAAACACTGTGATACCTAGATCTATACTTTGGAAGGAAGTTACGCTTCCTGAAGAATAGATATTGGAAGGGGTAAATGAACCTCGACCAGTTAGACCATTAGTGACTCCCAAACCAAACTCCGAGTTGAAACATATAACTCAGTACCAAGATGGGAAAGTTAAACTTTCATTCCATCGACATTCTACCAGTAGTAGATATTCAGATAATTCCTCGATCTCAGATACCATAGACCTAGGAAAAGTTACTAATTTGCCATCTATTATAAACTTGCCATACTCAAATATGGCAAGACATTCAACTTCTGAGATTCCTGATTCTATTTTAAGAGGTGTAAATTTCACCTCAGTGATACCCAGGGTAGTTTATGACAATCCTAATAGAGCAGAGAGTTCTGGAACTCAAGCTCGTATTGAGGAGACCCATAATACCCAAAACCAACATAATCAATCTCACATTCCTGAAATGGACTTGCCTACAAGCCCAACGTTTTCAACCGTCACAGAAAATGTTTTTAATGAATTGAATGTTATTTCAAGAGAATTTCATATCAACAAACAACTTCTTCATGATGACTTTTATTCAGAAAACAACATTGAAAAAAGATCATGGTTTTTTAAAAAATTTATGCATTCCAAAAAAGCAATTCAAAATGAATTTTATGAATTTGTAAATCAAAATCAAGTTCATATTTTGTTTTTTGATTGGTTTGAATTTATGCTTTAAAAAATTCCATTGATTATCCTTTTAGAAATTATGTTAGCCCAATTACCCTTAGAAATAAGGCACCTGAGTGGGAAATGTTAGATAACAGGAAAGTTCAATCGACTCATCCACCACTTAGGGGTATAAGGCTAGATCACAATAACCAAAAGGTAGAAGCGATTCCCTATAAGACACCCAGTAATGATGACAAAACCAATGTTAAAAATATAATTCTCCAAAATAACTATATGAATACCAGTTTGAATACAATAGGAACACAACTAGATAGGATAGAAAAACACCTTGATAAACAACCTATAGTTTTTGATTCCTCCAAACCCGTTGCCAAACCTAAGATCCAAAATCCCATTTTTAAACCATATCAAATGACAAATCAAAGTTCAAAAAATATCCAAGACAGCAAATCTGAATACATCAAAGCCATTCGTGATCAATTAAGTAGGATGACTCCTACGGGTACCAACTCCAACCAAGATTCCGCTCAAATTATCCCTGATACTCCTACCCATTTGGCCAGTAAAGTTAATGTCATAACTCAAGACTCTGAAACTGAAAGTCTCATTGAACAATTCCAAGAAGTCACTCCTGGAATTAATAAACTTCATTGGTCTAGGATTCCACAAGACCGTTTGCAAATCATCCCTGCTCTTGATATCAATACAGCCAAACCTTTATCCCAATCTCGTTTCAATGCCACCTCTGTCTATTATTGGAACATAGATGGACTCTCTGAGTATGAAATTCTTGGTCTTCTACAATAGATAACCATGGCTGCCAATGCTTATAAGACTCAACCTGGTACCCAGGATAGGACAGTTGCTGAACTCCTCATAGCAGGATTTTCAGGGCAATTAAAAGGTTGGTGGGATTACTATCTCACACAACAACAGCAAGAAGAAATTTTAGATGCCATTAAGATAGATGAAAATGATGAACCAATCTTTGATGATGATGGTGACCCAATTCAAGATGCCGTAGCCATTCTAATTCTTACAATTTCTCTTCATTTCATAGAAGATCCCTCCCATTTAAAAGACAAAAATGCCAAACTTTTATCAAATTTGAAGTGTAAAAAACTTAGCGATTTCCAATGGTATAAAAATACGTTTTTAACTAGAGTAATGCTTAGAGAAGACTCAAACCAACCTTTTTGGAAAGAAAAGTTTTTGGCTGGCTTACCGACCCAATTAGGTGAGAAAGTTAGAAACAAAATTTAAGGAAACACATGGACACCAAATTCCTTATAACAAATTCACTTACGGTGAGCTGATTAGTCTAACCCAACAGGAAGGATTAAAAATTTGCCAAGAAATGAAATTACAAAAACATCTAAAATGGGAACTTAAGAAAACTAGGTCCGAATTAGGAACTTTTTGTAATCAGTTTGACATCAACATAAATAAACCCTCAACATCAACTTGCCCAGGAAATTGTAGCAAAAGTTCTAGGAGAAATGCTTATAGGAAACCCAAGAAATTCATGAAAAAATACCAAAAGTCCCAAGATGATTATTATAGAAAATCCCACTATAGGAAACCGAGAAAATACAAACAAAAGAAAACTGAAATTAAGAACAAAGAAAATAAATTTAGAGATATTACATGTTATAGATGCCATAAAAAGGGACATACATCGAAATTCTGTAAATTCAATAAAAAACTACATGAACTACAACTAGATGATGAAATAACCAACAAAATCTCCAATCTACTTCTTGATTCCTCTTCCGATACCTCTAGTTCTGATTCTGAAAACCTTTCTTCAATATCCTCTGAAAACAACCAAGACCTTCAATTAGATGAAATCGTTGCAACTAGCTCTACGAGCTCTTTTGAAATTAATGTTTTAACTAGGGAACAAAGTACAACTTTAGATATCATTAACAACATAGGAGACCCAGAACTCAAAAGAGAATTTTTAAACAAACTTTTAAGATCCTTAGATAACCAAAAAGAGAAAAAAGAAGATAAAAAGGTAGAGAAAACTTCCATTTTACCCAATACCAGTAAAGGAGCCTATGATCTCACCAAAAATCTAAATAAAAGGAAAAAACCCATCTTAAATGAAAAGACAAGCATTCAAGAACTACAAAAAGAAATTAAGGAAATAAAATATGAGCTTAGAGAACTTAAAAGAAAAGCAAAGAAATGATTCTAAATTAATTTCGAAACTTCTTCAAGATACCTCTAATTTTTCTGATTTTCCTGAAGAAACTGAGATTGGCCAAACCTCTTCCCATGAAATTCAAAATGTTCAAAATTTTGAAAAGATTCCAACTGATTTTCACTTTGTTTTACGGGAAATTACTACCCGAAAATATGTTATCAAAATAACTCTTGTTTTTTCAAAAGATTTCCAAATCGATACCATCGCACTTTTTGACACCGGTGCTGATTTGAATTGTATAAAATCAGGAATTGTTCCAAAAGAGTTTTTAGAGAAAACAAATGAAAGGCTTTCTACTGCAAATAATTCCAAATTGATTGTTGATTCAAAAACGGAAGCCTCGATTTTAAATAATGATATTCTCCTAAAAACTTGGTTTGCTTCTGTCAGTGCTATTCAACACAGTGTCATTTTGTGAACTCCTTTCATGAATCTGATTACTCCTTATAAGGTGAAAGCAGATTCAATTTCCTCAAAAACAGAAAATGGAAAATTAAATTTTGAATTTATCGAAAAACCTCAAACGAGGAATCTCGATTTAATCAAAGCTTGTTCGATTCATGAAAATTCCTTAAATGTTTTAATCAAAGGGAAAACTTATCATCTTCAATCTCTCCAAAAAGATGTTGTTTTCAAACGGTTTGAAGAACAGATAAATAATCCTTCAATCCAACAAAAAATTTCTGAATTTCAAAACTTGATTGAAAAAGAAATTTGTTCTGATCTTCCAACTGCTTTTTGGGACAAAAAACAACATATTGTTGACTTGCCTTATGAAATTGATTTTGATGAGAAACAAATTCCAGCCAAGGCTAGGCCAATTCAAATGAACCAAGAACTTGAGCAATACTGTAGAAAAGAAATTCAGGAATTAGAACAAAAGGGTCTAATTTCAAAATCAAGGTCCCCTTGGAGTTGTGCTGCATTTTATGTCAATAAAAATTCTGAAATCGAGAGAGGAACGCATAGATTAGTAATAAATTACAAACCTTTGAATAAGGCGTGAAGATGGATTAGGTACCCTATTCCAAATAAAAAAGATCTTTTGCAAAAACTTCATTCTGCTTATGTTTTTTCGAAATGTGATATGAAATCAGGATTTTGGCAAATTCAAATTTCAAAATCTCATAGGTACAAAACTGCTTTTACTGTTCCTTTTGGTCAGTATGAGTGGAATGTAATGCCTTTTGGTTTGAAAAATGCCCCTTCTGAATTCCAAAGAATTATGAATGACATTTTCAATGATTATTCAAAATTCTATATTGTGTATATCGACGATGTTTTGGTCTTTTCAAATTCTATTCAAGAACATTTCAAACACCTTAAAACCTTTTTCTATGTTGTTAAGAAAAATGGTTTGGTTGTGTCGAAATCGAAAATTTCCTTGTTCCAAACTCGCATCAGGTTCTTAGGACACTACATATCCAAAGGAACTATCACACCAATTGAACGATCCCTTCAATTTGCACAAAAATTTCCCGATAGGATTCTTGATAAAAATCAATTACAGAGGTTTTTAGGAAGCCTTAATTACGTTCTTGATTTTTGTCCCAATATCAACAGAATGGCTAAGCCATTACATGATAGACTCAAGAAGAATCTTGTCCCATGGACTGAAGAGCATACTGCTCTTGTTAGAAAAATCAAACAACAAGTCTTAGAGATTCCTTATCTTCATCTTGCTTATCCTTCCCTACCTAAGGTTGTAGAAACAGATGCCTCTGACCTAGGTTATGGTGGAATTCTTAAACAAGTTTCCGAGGGTAAAGAACGCATAGTTCAATACACCTTTGGACATTAGAATGAATGCCAAAGAAATTACTCAACAATTAAAAAAGAAATTTTGAGTATTGCTTTATGTATAAACAAATTCCAAAGTGATTTACTAAATCAGAGATTTCTTTTAAGAATTGATTGCAAAAGTGCAAAAGAAGTTTTACAAAAGGATGTTAAAAACCTTGCATCAAAACAAATTTTTGCACGTTGGCAAGCAATTTTAAGCATTTATGATTTTGATATTGAGTTTATAAAAGGAGATACAAATTCCATTCCTAACTTCCTAACCCGTGAATTCCTTCAAAATTCCGGCCATGCCGAAGAAAAATAAAGGAAAAGAAATCACTGGGAGAGATTCCAACAAAAATTCTGATGAAGATTCAAAAATAAAAACATGGAGAAATGCTGCTGTAAAGAAAGAATCAACTCTTGAAGATACCACCCAATCAGGTTTGGACCCTAAAATCCAAAAATGGTTGGCAGAAACATTTGCAAAATCCCCAGAGCTTCAACAAGCTCTAGTCAAGTATCAGACTCCAAAAGAAGAGATTCCAATTGTTCAAAAACTCGAGAAAGGAGAATCTTCTTCAACAAAAGCCCTTTCTCATGAAATTTCTAAAAATGTTTTAAATTCCCAAATCTCAACTTCCCAAAAATATTTTCATGATACCCAAAAAACAATCCCAATTCCAATTTTCAAAATTCCCAAGTGGCTTTCACACATGTTGTCCCTTCTCCAATTCCTTCAACTTTTCCAACTGATTTCATTTTCAAGAATTCATTTCAAAATGTTCTTTCTGTAGAAAAAGGCTTTTATCATGAAGATCCTCAAGTTTCAATTGAAAAAGCTTTTGGGAAAAATTGGTTTTTCAAATCATGGGACTTAAACAAGACTTCACGATATTATGAAATGATTCTTACTGTCACAAATTCTGCTTGTTTCAAACACTTTTACTGGAAATCTGAACACTCAGACCCAACATATTCCACAATAAAAATTCAGATGGTTATTTCTCCAATAGACTGGAAACACCCACTGTCTGAACCTGTGTATTTTCCTATGGAATACAAGGAAGAAGAATTTTATGAGACTCCTTTCAATTACATGGAATACCAACAGGCCTGGTGGAATGCCCTCTTGATTAATAATGTTGGGAGAAAACATTTTTGGCTTATCTTTTTTGATACCACTTGTGATCCAGAAAAATTTCCTCTTTGGTTCCAACAGTGGTGGGAGCAATGGGGGTGTGTTGAGCAAATCCTCCAAGACAGAATTCTTACTTGTTACAAAAAAATTAAGGCGGGTTACAAACCCACTGAGGAGGAAAAAAGGTTCTCTCCCCTGGCTTTATTTTGTATGAAATTTTACTTTGCTTGGGTAGGTGCTTCGAAGGTACAATATGCAGAAAATTATAGAAATTCACTGATTTAAAGGAGATTTCTAGTAAGATGGTGGGACAAATTCAAGATTCCTCCTAGTCTCACTGTTGAGAAAATGGATATATGGTTGAAAAATCCTACTAGAAATTCCGACGAAATACAGTTCACCGAGAATCGATTCCTTCCACTTTCCAGACAAATACCTGAAAAAACCATTTCTTTGGGACAAGCACAATTTTTGGCTGAGAAATCTCAATTAGCCTTAAAATTAGCTACAGCAAAAACCCCTGAAGAGATGACTGCTTTGTTCAAAAAATACCTTCCCCAATCCCAGTCAGACTCGGACCAGGATGAACCATCAATTAACTTAAGTGATAATGATTCTGACTATGATCACTTTAGCATGTTTGGTAATTCTGGTTTTTGAAAATTAAAAAAACAAACAAATAAATAAATAAATAAATAAATAAATAAAGATCCCGCTAAGTTTCCTAGAATGGTACTTAGGCAAAATTTAAGAGACAATTATTTCCTAAAAATCCAAATTTTGAAGATTGCAGATTCTGAAGATTCCAAGATTGCAGATTTTTGAAGATTCCAGATTTTGAAGATTCCAAAGATTGAAGATTTTTGAAGATTCTAGTAAGCAACATTTGAAGACTCCAGTCCAAAAAAGACTGTGTTCTAATGAAATTATTTGAAGATTCCAATCTTTGTTCAACACGTGACCACCGATAATTTTGTAGACAGACATTGCAGCTGGCATGTGGATCTACTGTACCAGTACTATTCACAAAGACAAAATTGCCCTTGGTTACTATTCATGATTCCAAAAATACCCCTGGTTACTATTTATGATTCCAAAAATACCCTTTGGTTTGCCTATATAAGGAGGTACCCTCCAACACTACACCCCATCCATACATACATCTATTCTACTCTCCATACACCTTCTCTCTCCTTCCAACACTTTCAACCAACTCTCTCTTCTCTCCATCATCTCTTACACTTCCATTACTACCTTCTCATCCATCCATATATACTACTTTCCTCCTTCATCCATATATACACCACCTTCCTCTTCCATCCATACACACCACCTTCCTCTTTCATCCATACACATCACCTTTTCCACCCCAAACCTTAAATTTCTCTCCTGTAATCAATTTTAAGAATAATTTGTAATTACTTTTACGAAGGAAGTTGTATCTCCAGTTTTTTATTCCAATTTGTAAGTTTTTGATGGTTGGCTATGCCACCTACTTTTAATAAATTTCATATTTCAAGTTTATTTATTTAGATCCTTTCAAATTTTGTGGGATCCCTTACAAAAGTATGCAAGCTTATGGTCTATGATCATAAGTAGACAGAAACTGACGGACGTTCAAGTTTGAAAGTTACTATTTTGTTTATTTCATTTTCCTACCTCTATATATATATATATATATTTATCTATTATTATATTATTATATATATATATTATATACATATTATATATATATATATTAGATATTATCTATATATATATATTATATTATATATTATATATATACATATATTATCCATTTATATATATATCTATATTTATATTTCATTTCAATATTCTCATCATCATCATTTTTGTTTTTTCCTGTTTTTTTTCATATTCCCATTATTATCTTTTTTTTCTGTTTATTGGTTTTAGAATATAGTCTATTAATATTTCTGTGTTGTTTATTGGGCAAAGTACGAAAAAAATGCTCGTGGTTTGCCTTATTTGTAAATAGAGGTCCGTGGAAATTTTCCTAACCCGTGAATTCCTTCAAAATTCCAGCCATGCCGAAGAAAAATAAAGGAAAAGAAATCACTGGGAGAGATTCCACAATCACTGGGAGAGAATCCAACAAAAATTATAATGAAGATTCAAAAATAAAAACATGGAGAGATGCCGCTGTAAAGAAAGAATCAACTCTTGAAGATACCACCTTTCAGGTTTGGACCCTAAAATCCAAAAATGGTTGGCAGAAACATTTGCAAAATCCCTAGAGCTTCAACAAGCTCTAGTCAAGTATCATACTCCAAAAGAAGAGATTCCAACTATTCATAAACCTGAGAAAGGAGAATCTTCTTCAACAAAAGCCCTTTCTCATGAAATTTCTAAAAATGTTTTAAATTCCCCAATCTCAACTTCCCAAAAATATTTTCATGATACCCAAAAAACAATCTCCAATTCCAATTTTCAAAATTCCCAAGTGGCTTTCACACATGTTGTCCCTTCTCCAATTCCTTCAACTTTTCCAACTGATTTCATTGTCAAGAATTCATTTCAAAATGTTCTTTCTGTAGAAAAAGACTTTTATCATGAAGATCCTCAAGTTTCAATTTAAAAAGCTTTTGGGAAAAATTGTTTTTTCAAATCATGGGACTTAAACAAGACTTCACGATATTATGAAATGATTCTTACTGTCACAAATTCTGCTTCTTTCAAACACTTTTACTGGAAATATGAACACTCAGACCCATCATACTCCACAATAAAAATTCACAAGGTTATTTCTCCAATAGACTGGAAACACCCACTGTCTAAACCTGTGTATTTTCATGTGGAATACAAGGAAGAAGAATTTTATGAGACTCCTTTCAATTACTGGGAATACCAACAGGCCTGGTGGAATGCCCTCTTGATTAATAATATTGGGAGAAAACATTCTTGGCTTATCTTTTTTGATACCGCTTGTGATCCAAAAAAATTTCCTCTTTGGTTCCAACAGTGGTGGGAGCAATGGGGGTGTGTTGAGCAAATACTCGAAGACAGAATTCTTACTTGTTACAAAAAATTTAAGGCAGGTTACAAACCTACTGAGGAGGAAAAAAGGTTCTCTCCCCTTGCTTTCTTTTGTATGAAATTTTACTTTGCTTGGGTAGGTGCTTCGAAGGTACAATATGCAGAAAATTATAGAAATTCACTGATTCAAATGAGATTTCTAGTAAGATGGTGGGACAAATTCAAGATTCCTCATAGTCTCACTGTTGAGAAAATGGATATATGGTTGAAAAATCCTACTAGAAAATCTGGTGAAATACAGTTCACCGAGAATCGATTCCTTCCACTTTCCAGACAAATACCTGAAAAAACCATTTCTTTGGGACAAGCACAATTTTTGGCCGAGAAATCTCACTTAGCCTCAAAATTAGCTGCAGCAAAAACCCCTGAAGAGATGACTGCTTTGTTCAAAAAATACCTTCCCCAATCCCAGTCAGACTCGGACCAGGATGAACCAGCAATTAACTTAAGTGATAATGATTCCGACTATGATCACTTTAGCATGTTTGGTAATTCTGGTTTTTGAAAATTAAAAAAAAAAAAAATAATAAATAAAATAAAAAAAAGAAAATAAATAAATAAATAAATAAAGATCCCGCTAAGTTACCTAGAATGGTTTAGGCAAAATTTAAGGGACAATTATTCCCTAAAAATCCAAAATTTGAAGATTGCAGATTCTGAAGATTCCAAGATTGCAGATTTTTGAAGATTCCAGATTTTGAAGATTCCAGTAAGCAACATATGAAGACTCCAGTCCAAAGAAGACTATGTTCTATTGAAATTATTTGAAGATTCCAATCTTTGTTCAACACGTGACCACCGACAATTTTGCAGACAGAGATTGCAGCTGGCATGTGGATCTACTGTACCAGTACTATTCACAAAGATAAAATTGCCCTTGGTTACTATTCATGATTCCAAAAATACCCATGGTTACTATTTATGATTCCAAAAATACCCTTTGGTTTGCCTATATAAGGAGGTACCCTCCAACACTACACCCCATCCATTCATACATCCATTCTACTCTCCATACACCTTCTCTCTCCTTCCAACACTTTCAACCAACTCTCTCTTCTCTCCATCATCTCTTACACTTCCATTACTACCTTCTCATCCATCCATACACACTACCTTCCACCTTCATCCATATACACACCACCTTCCTCTTCCATCCATACACACCACCTTCCTCTTCCATCCATACACACCACCTTTTCTACCCCAAACCTTAAATTTCTCTCTTGTAATCAATTTCAAGAATAATTTGTAATTCCTTTTACAAAGGAAGTTGTATCTCCAGTTTTTTATTCCAATTTGTAAGTTTTTGATGGTTGGCTACGCCACCTACTTTTAATAAATTTCATATTTCAAGTTTATTTATTTAGATCCTTTCAAATTTTATGGGGTCCCTTACAAAAGTATGCAAGCTTATGGTCTATGATCATAAGTAGACAGAAACTGGGGGACGCTCAAGTTTGAAAGTTACTATTTTGTTTATTTCAAACTTGAAAGGATCTAAATAAATAAACTTGAAATATGAAATTTATTAAAAGTAGGTGGCGTAGCCAACCATCAAAAACTTACAAATTGGAATAAAAAACTGGAGATACAACTTCCTTCGTAAAAGTAATTACAAATTATTCTTAAAATTGATTACAAGAGAGAAATTTAAGGTTTGGGGTGGAAAAGGTAATGTGTATGGATGAAAGAGGAAGGTGGTGTGTATGGATGGAAGAGGAAGGTGGTGTATATATGGATGAAGGAGGAAAGTAGTGTATATGGATGGATGAGAAGGTAGTAATGGAAGTGTAAGAGATGATGGAGAGAAGATAGAGTTGGTTGAAAGTGTTGGAAGGAGAGAGAAGGTGTATGGAGAGTAGAATAGATGTATGTATGGATGGGGTGTAGTGTTGGAGGGTACCTCCTTATATAGGCAAACCAAAGGGTATTTTTGGAATCATAAATAGTAACCAGGGGTATTTTTGGAATCATGAATAGTAACCAAGGGCAATTTTGTCTTTGTGAATAGTACTGGTACAGTAGATCCACATGCCAGCTGCAATGTGTGTCTACAAAATTATCGGTGGTCACGTGTTGAACAAAGATTGGAATCTTCAAATAATTTCATTAGAACACAGTCTTTTTTGGACTGGAGTCTTCAAATGTTGCTTACTAGAATCTTCAAAAATCTTCAATCTTTGGAATCTTCAAAATCTGGAATCTTCAAAAATCTGCAATCTTGGAATCTTCAGAATCTGCAATCTTCAAAATTTGGATTTTTAGGAAATAATTGTCCCTTAAATTTTGCCTAAGTACCATTCTAGGAAACTTAGCGGGATCTTTATTTATTTTTTTCTTTTTTTATTATTTGTTTTTTTAATTTTCAAAAACCAGAATTACCAAACATGCTAAAGTGATCATAGTCAGAATCATTATCACTTAAGTTAATTGCTGGTTCATCCTGGTCCGAGTCTGACTGGGATTGGGGAAGGTATTTTTTGAACAAAGCAGTCATCTCTTCAGGGGTTTTTGCTGCAACTAATTTTAAGGCTAATTGAGATTTCTCAGCCAAAAATTGTGCTTGTCCCAAAGAAATGGTTTTTTCAGGTATTTGTCTGGAAAGTGGAAGGAATCGATTCTCGGTGAACTGTATTTCGCTGGAATTTCTAGTAGGATTTTTCAACCATATATCCATTTTCTCAACAGTGAGACTAGGAGGAATCTTGAATTTGTCCCACCATCTTACTAGAAATCTCCTTTAAATCAGTGAATTTCTATAATTTTCTGCATATTGTACCTTCGAAGCACCTACCCAAGCAAAGTAAAATTTCATACAAAATAAAGCCAGGGGAGAGAACCTTTTTTCCTCCTCAGTGGGTTTGTAACCCGCCTTAATTTTTTTGTAACAAGTAAGAATTCTGTCTTGGAGGATTTGCTCAACACACCCCCATTGCTCCCACCACTGTTGGAACCAAAGAGGAAATTTTTCTGGATCACAAGTGGTATCAAAAAAGATAAGCCAATAATGTTTTCTCCCAACATTATTAATCAAGAGGGCATTCCACCAGGCCTGTTGGTATTCCCAGTAATTGAAAGGAGTCTCATAAAATTCTTCTTCCTTGTATTCCATAGGAAAATACACAGGTTCAGACAGTGGATGTTTCCAGTCTATTGGAGAAATAACCTTCTGAATTTTTATTATGGAATATGCTGGGTCTGAGTGTTCAGATTTCCAGTAAAAGTGTTTGAAACAAGCAGAATTTGTGACAGTAAGAATCATTTCATAATATCGTGAAGTCTTGTTTAAGTCCCATGATTTGAAAAACCAATTTTTCCCAAAAGCTTTTTCAATTGAAACTTGAGGATCTTCATGATAAAAGCCTTTTTCTACAGAAAGAACATTTTGAAATGAATTCTTGAAAATGAAATCAGTTGGAAAAGTTGAAGGAATTGGAGAAGGGACAACATGTGTGAAAGCCACTTGGGAATTTTGAAAATTGGAATTGGGATTGTTTTTTGGGTATCATGAAAATATTTTTGGGAAGTTGAGATTTGGGAATTTAAAACATTTTTAGAAATTTCATGACAAAGGGCTTTTGTTGAAGAAGATTCTCCTTTCTCGGGTTTTTGAACAATTGGAATCTCTTCTTTTGGAGTCTGATACTTGACTAGAGCTTGTTGAAGCTCTGGGGATTTTGCAAATATTTCTGCCAACCATTTTTGGATTTTAGGGTCCAAACCTGATTGGGTGGTATCTTCAAGAGTTGATTCTTTCTTTACAGCAGCATTTCTCCATGTTTTTATTTTTGAATCTTCATCAGAATTTTTGTTGGAATCTCTCCCAGTGATTTCTTTTCCTTTATTTTTCTTCGGCATGGCCGGAATTTTGAAGGAATTCACGGGTTAGGAAGTTAGGAATGGAATTTGTATCTCATTTTATAAACTCAATATCAAAATCATAAATGCTTAAAATTGCTTGCCAACGTGCAAAAATTTGTTTTGATGCAAGGTTTTTAACATCCTTTTGTAAAACTTCTTTTGCACTTTTGCAATCAATTCTTAAAAGAAATCTCTGATTTAGTAAATCACTTTGGAATTTGTTTATACATAAAACAATACTCAAAATTTCTTTTTTAATTGTTGAGTAATTTCTTTGGCATTCATTCCAATGTCCAAAGGTGTATTGAACTATGTGTTCTTTACCCTCAGAAACTTGTTTAAGAATTCCACGATAACCTAGGTCAGATGCATCTGTTTCTACAACCTTAGGTAGGGAAGGATAAGCAAGATGAAGATAAGGAATCTCTAAGACTTGTTGTTTGATTTTTCTAATAAGAGCAGTATGCTCTTCAGTCCATGGGACAAGATTCTTCTTGAGTCTATCATGTAATGGCTTAGCCATTCTGTTGATATTGGGACAAAAATCAAGAACGTAATTAAGGCTTCCTAAAAACCTCTGTAATTGATTTTTATCAAGAATCCTATCGGGAAATTTTTGTGCAAATTGAAGGGATCGTTCAATTGGTGTGATAGTTCCTTTGGATATGTAGTGTCCTAAGAACCTGATGCGAGTTTGGAACAAGGAAATTTTCGATTTCGACACAACCAAACCATTTTTCTTAACAACATAGAAAAAGGTTTTAAGGTGTTTGAAATGTTCTTGAATAGAATTTGAAAAGACCAAAACATCGTCGATATACACAATATAGAATTTTGAATAATCATTGAAAATGTCATTCATAATTCTTTGGAATTCAGAAGGGGCATTTTTCAAACCAAAAGGCATTACATTCCACTCATACTGACCAAAAGGAACAGTAAAAGCAGTTTTGTACCTATGAGATTTTGATATTTGAATTTGCCAAAATCCTGATTTCATATCACATTTCGAAAAAACATAAGCAGAATGAAGTTTTTGCAAAAGATCTTTTTTATTTGGAATAGGGTACCTAATCCATCTTCACGCCTTATTCAAAGGTTTGTAATTTATTACTAATCTATGCGTTCCTCTCTCGATTTCAGAATTTTTATTGACATAAAATGCAGCACAACTCCAAGGGGACCTTGATTTTGAAATTAGACCCTTTTGTTCTAATTCCTGAATTTCTTTTCTACAGTATTGCTCAAGTTCTTGGTTCATTTGAATTGGCCTAGCCTTGGCTGGAATTTGTTTCTCATCAAAATCAATTTCATAAGGCAAGTCAACAATATGTTGTTTTTTGTCCCAAAAAGCAGTTGGAAGATCAGAACAAATTTCTTTTTCAATCAAGTTTTGAAATTCAGAAATTTTTTGTTGGATTGAAGGATTATTTATCTGTTCTTCAAACCGTTTGAAAACAACATCTTTTTGGAGAGATTGAAGATGATAAGTTTTCCCTTTGATTAAAACATTTAAGGCATTTTCATGAATCGAACAAGCTTTGATTAAATCGAGATTCCTCGTTTGAGGTTTTTCGATAAATTCAAAATTTAATTTTCCATTTTCTGTTTTTGAGGAAATTGAATCTGCTTTCACCTTATAAGGAGTAATCAGATTCATGAAAGGAGTTCACAAAATGACACTGTGTTGAATAGCACTGACAGAAGCAAACCAAGTTTTTAGGAGAATATCATTATTTAAAATCGAGGCTTCCATTTTTGAATCAACAATCAATTTGGAATTATTTGCAGCAGAAAGCCTTTCATTTGTTTTCTCTAAAAACTCTTTTGGAACAATTCCTGATTTTATACAATTCAAATCAGCACCGGTGTCAAAAAGTGCGATGGTATCGATTTGGAAATCTTTTGAAAAAACAAGAGTTATTTTGATAACATATTTTCGGGTAGTAATTTCCCGTAAAACAAAGTGAAAATCAGTTGGAATCTTTTCAAAATTTTGAACATTTTGAATTTCATGGGAAGAGGTTTGGCCAATCTCAGTTTCTTCAGGAAAATCAGAAGAATTAGAGGTATCTTGAAGAAGTTTCGAAATTAATTTAGAATCATTTCTTTGCTTTTCTTTTAAGTTCTCTAAGCTCATATTTTATTTCCTTAATTTCTTTTTGTAGTTCTTGAATGCTTGTCTTTTCATTTAAGATGGGTTTTTTCCTTTTATTTAGAATTTTGGTGAGATCATAGGCTCCTTTACTGGTATTGGGTAAAATGGAAGTTTTCTCTACCTTTTCATCTTCTTTTTTCTCTTTTTGGTTATCTAAGGATCTTAAAAGTTTGTTTAAAAATTCTCTTTTGAGTTCTGGGTCTCCTATGTTGTTAATGATATCTAAAGTTGTACTTTGTTCCCTAGTTAAAACATTAATTTCAAAAGAGCTCGTAGAGCTAGTTGCAACGATTTCATCTAATTGAAGGTCTTGGTTGTTTTCAGAGGATATTGAAGAAAGGTTTTCAGAATCAGAACTAGAGGTATCGGAAGAGGAATCAAGAAGTAGATTGGAGATTTTGTTGGTTATTTCATCATCTAGTTGTAGTTCATGTAGTTTTTTATTGAATTTACAGAATTTCGATGTATGTCCCTTTTTATGGCATCTATAACATGTAATATCTCTAAATTTATTTTCTTTGTTCTTAATTTCAGTTTTCTTTTGTTTGTATTTTCTCGGTTTCCTATAGTGGGATTTTCTATAATAATCATCTTGGGACTTTTGGTATTTTTTCATGAATTTCTTGGGTTTCCTATAAGCATTTCTCCTAGAACTTTTGCTACAATTTCCTGGGCAAGTTGATGTTGAGGGTTTATTTATGTTGATGTCAAACTGATTACAAAAAGTTCCTAATTCGGACCTAGTTTTCTTAAGTTCCCATTTTAGATGTTTTTGTAATTTCATTTCTTGGCAAATTTTTAATCCTTCCTGTTGGGTTAGACTAATCAGCTCACCGTAAGTGAATTTGTTATAAGGAATTTGGTGTCCATGCGTTTCCTTAAATTTTGTTTCTAACTTTCTCACCTAATTGGGTCGGTAAGCCAGCCAAAAACTTTTCTTTCCAAAAAGGTTGGTTTGGATCTTCTCTAAGCATTACTCTAGTTAAAAACGTATTTTTATACCATTGGAAATCGCTAAGTTTTTTACACTTCAAATTTGATAAAAGTTCGGCATTTTTGTCTTTTAAATGGGAGGGATCTCCTATGAAATGAAGAGAAATTGTAAGAATTAGAGTGGCTACGGCATCTTGAATTGGGTCACCATCATCATCAAAGATTGGTTCATCATTTTCATCTATCTTAATGGCATCTAAAATTTCTTCTTGCTGTTGTTGTGTGAGATAGTAATCCCACCAACCTTTTAATTGCCCTGAAAAATCCTGCTATGAGGAGTTCAACAACTGTCCTATCATGGGTACCAGGTTGAGTCTTATAAGCATTGGCTTCCATGGTCATCTGTTGTAGAAGACCAAGAATTTCATACTCAGAGAGTCCATTTATGTTCCAATCATAGACAGAGGTGGCATTGAAACGAGATTGAGATAAAGGTTTAGCTTCATTGATATCAGGAGCAGGGATGATTTGCAAACGGTCTTGTGGAATCCTAGACCAATGAAGTTTATTAATTTCAGGAGTGACTTCTTGGAATTGTTCAATGAGACTTTCAGTTTCAGAGTCTTGAGTTATGACATTAACTTTACTGGCCGAATGGGTAGGAGTATCAGGGATAATTTGAGCGGAATCTTAGTTGGAGTTGGTACTCGTAGGAGTCATCCTACTTAATTGATCACGAATGGCTTTGATGTATTCAGATTTGCTGTCTTGGATATTAAAGCAACTGGAATTGACCCTTCAAGCATTCTATAATTGTGAGTTTTGATTTGTAAAACCAGAGACTTCAAAATATTTTTTATCATTTAAGGAGATAGTAAAATTGGTATAACACACACACACACACACACACACACACACACACACATATATATATATATATATAATGACTATACAACCATTGTGATTACTAAACTAAATATAAATAGAGCTCTGTGATATTATGAGTAATAATTAATAATCGTTAAACTTGTTGCTCGGTAACCTATCAATTACATGCATCAAAATTATTGTATGTAGATGTATGTGTGTTATGTATTTATTAACTATCTTATTCGATCTGTAGCTCATCCCATATATCAGTTCGACCAATTAATACGTTATGTCATTGTTATTGTGAATTTTTCTTTTTAGACTAACTTATGTAAGTTTATAAGATTTCAAATGTTCAAATTTAAATTATTAGATTTTATATTGATTGAATTTATCTCGTGGAAACCTTTAATGAGATTGATGGCATATGTTTCGATGATAATTTGAATGGAATGTTTTGCTGTTTTAATTTTTTATGGTAAACAAGGAAGATTCAAGCCACAGGAAAAGCAGGCAAATAGAAAAAAAATAGGATAAGAACGGACAACTCTACTAAAAGTTAATCTTCGATGATCATCGGAAAGGATTCCCTAGAAGCCTGCAAGAGACACGTCATACACATGATCTCCCAAAGAGCTAGAACCTGTGAAGTTCACCAACCAGTTAGTAGTACGATTCTCTTCTCTACATGTATACACAAACATGGCAGTCAAACTCCCTACACCGAAAGATAAACCACGAATAGAGGTGATGAGATTCCACAACATTAGAAATTAAATGCAGTAAAATGGGAGAGTCAACCTCCATTATTACACTTCTAAATCTCGCTTCCTATGCCAGGAAGAGATCAAAATATAACCCCCATAGTTCTGCCAGAGAAATTATACAATAGCCAATATGGGCCTAAACCCACCTAGCCAAAGATCATGTGCACCCCTTATCAGACCCCCAGTCATCGCAAGACCAAGATTTCCTTTACAAGCGCCATATGTGTTAACCTTGACCCATCCTGCATCAGGTGGATGCCAATGAACCCAAACACTTCTAGGCACCGCCACTCGACCATCAGTCAAAGTAGCCTGATCCATGTTAAATTCTACACAATAGCTCACTACATGGTCAACATTATACCTTGGCGAATAGCTCATGTAAAACACATACTCATTTCTCCATTTCCACTACCACCAAACTGCAAAAGCAAATAGGACTGGCTAATGAACATTCCTAATGGTCGTATGTGTACTCAAATTCAAACATATCCAACTCCATACATTACTCGCGACAAATGTAGAACGATACCTTGGTTGGATGAGCTTCGACTAGAAGGATGTTGCCATAGGACATTCCCTAAGGATGTGTAAAACCGACTCTTCTAACGGGCAGTGCGCACACACTGAAGAATCCGCTAGCCGTCGGCACACCCGATTGGTATTGCAAATAATCACACCGTGAACATCCTGCCAGAGAAAACATTTTATTTTTTCAGGTGCCTAAACCTACAAGACGGCTTGGCAAATGCTTAGACATACAATCGGGCCCTGAATCCTAAGCAGCTCATATCCTATAGCCATTGTATACTCTCTAGAAGAATTGAGATGCTAGAACTAAGGATCCCAAACTAGGCTCATTAGGCAAATGATCAAAGCTGCCAGTTTGAGCATATCAGATGTGTTCAGATAGCCCCGTGGCTTCTCCCAATCCCAACAGCACTATGCCACATCCCAGTATGAGGCTACAGACTCTCCAATTTCAGTAGCATTGACATCGGCTGCTCCATTAACCGCAAGAGTTGCGGTTCCACACCAAACATCAGTATAGAAATGTGTACTGCAACCATTAAAGATCAGTTTCGCAACTCCCTTTGCCAGAAACAGTCCCGCAACGGCAATGCTCCGCCACGTGGTCGAACTTGAAGAGCTGATTGAAAACATCCATACCTATTTGACCCCTATATATTAGGCCTTCAAAACTTGCACCCAAAGAGCATCTTTATCAGTTAAAACCACCCAACTCAATTTTGCTAGCATTGTCAGGTTAAAGTGCCTCATTGTACGAATGCCTAGTCTGTTGGTCCCGTATAACGTGACAAGGTTAGTTCCAAGGGGGGGGATAGGAACTATTTAAAATTTTGTCCGTTAAGGCTGACTTCTTTTCTTTGAGAAAAGGTTTACACAGCGGCGCTAAGTATTTTTAAGACACAAGCTTAGTCAACTAGTGACTAAGTCTGTTTCTTTCCTTGAGTCAGGAGATAGCACTTAAGTCTATTCATGAACTCAGCTTCTTAGTGCACTCAACTCAGCATGAGTTCGTTACTTAGTCAGTTTTATAGCAAGCAATATATAAAGGAGTTTGAAGGTTAGAAATATGTTACTCAGTAGACATATCCTGGTTCGGCCTCTCCGCCTATGTCTAGTCCCCAGAACTCGTTCCGAGCTTTTTGAATCCTCTACTGAGCTCTTTAAAGGTAGAGCACAAAACTTTTTACAACAGAAGCTGAGTATACAAGAGTACCTTCCTCTATTCCTCTACTCACTCCTATAACTACCGCTGAGTACTATAACCGAGTACTCAGCTTCTCCTTTCTATACTTCTAGAAATGATAAGTGTTTGTCCCAAACAACAATTGCTAAGACACTTTAGATGAATAAAATCACTCTAGGCTTTTACACAATGATTGGAATTGGTGTAAGATTTGCTTTGCTTTTCTCACAGAACTTCAAGTATGAATTTGGTCAGCGTTTCGACTTAATTGAAGATCTGCATTGAATGAAGCATTTGAAAGGACTATTTATAGTGACACTTCAAGCACCGGTGATTTCGAATTTCGAAATAACCGTTGGAGGCTAACGGCTTCCTGTCGCTTTCACTCAGGACGTTCTCAGTATCGTTGGCCAATGAGATTCTTGTATCTTCTGTCTACGGCAGTGCTCAATAGCTTTTCGTCAGATGAACAGAATGTTTCGACATTTATAGTAAAGACTTCTAGACAGCTTACAACGTCTTCTGAGCTTTACCCAAAGTAGAAATACTTTGTCTCTAAGTTGGTTATGTTCTGCCGCTGACCTGACTACCTTGTCGCTTAACTCAGCAGCTTCGTCTTGAAGCTATTTGGTCGAAGGCTTCTCGATCCTTCTTCATGCTGGGCTGGCGTTTTACTTGATACGACTGCGTTTTGTCTTCATGGGCCGTGAGGTCTTGAACTGTTGACTTGGGCTTGATTTCCTCTTATGGGCCTTTAGGCTTTTTATCTTAATGTCTTATAAATCAATTAACTCAACATTGAACAAACACATTAGTGTGAGTAAATCAAAGCATTTAAATTTAATGTGTTGGAATATTTTTATCATTCACATAAATAATTTTTTCAAATCAAAATCATGTGGAAAGGTGTTTGAACAAACTCCCCCATTTTGATGTTGGCAAAAATATTCAGTAAGGAACTCAGTGTTGAGCTCCCCCATGATAGTTGACCTTGTTTTTTCTCAAGATACTCCCCCATAAGGGTTGAGCTACTGACTTAGTTTTACTTTAAACATTTCAAGGTTTAATCAAGTAAGTCTAAGGTCAGTTTTCAGAATTAGGTCAGCTCATGGAACATTTTCTTTTTAACTTAGTTAAGTTATGCGGAAGATTTAGATATCAGAGTACGCTGCGTATATCTTTGTTCAATGAGTTTTAGTTAAGAGGACATATAAAATAGGTCAACGTATAGATCAACACAGCAGACAATCATGAAGCAATGTAAGAAAATAACACAGTTGAATTAATAAAGATACGTTAATGTTTAGCACAGAACATAAGTAAGCATCACATAAGATTAGTCAATTTGAAAAATAGATGCATGCATAGTTTTGGATTAATGGTCAGCACAACAAAATACATCAGGAAAAGAATACAAGTTTTAAAAGCTAAATCTAGCAATTCTAGTCAAGCTATTTTTTCTTGTAGTTGACTTGGGCAGAATGCTCTTTGGCTTTTCCCTTTTGTTTCTGCTGACTTCCAGATGCTTCTCATGTATGCTGAGTTCTACCAGCTTGTTCTTTCTCCCCCATTTTGCTAGCATCAGGTGGAGGAGGAATGAAGGTGTCGTTGAGGGCAGCAAGAGTTAACTGTACAGAGAATGCCTTAAGCTTACGCGTGCTTTCATTTAGACCATCAAAAACAGGAACACCATCATCCAAGACAGAACGGGAAACCCTGACCGAGGCACTGAGCATACTCAGAATGTATTCTTGAGACTTCCAAACCCAGGTGATAGTGTCAGTCATCATGGCATAAGCTTGATGAAACATTTTAAGCAGAGCCGAGTCATAATACTGACGTTGAGCATTCGTGTGACGCACATGTTTGAAGATGGATTGGGAGTATTGCAGAATCTCATTTGTCTTGAGTTGGTCAGTTTCCATCTCTTCCTTACTCAAGTTGAGTAGGCGGACAACCTCACTAATTTGCTCAATGGAGCATTGGGAGGAGGAAGAGAGTTGAGCATTGGTTCTGGCTTGCTCCGAGTGAAGCTGGGTAAAGAGTTGATGAACTTCAGCAGAATTTGCATACATAGAGTTCGCAGCTGACAGGTTTTGAAATTGACCCTGGAGAGAGTTTATGTGATTGACCATTGTCAGCTGGAGTTTGGCCAGCTTTACTATTGATTCCTGCTTGGGCTATTGAGACTGGAGTGATGTCATGGCACTCAGAAGATCCTTAAGACCTTTGATTTTTGTGAGAAGCTGAGTGACAGAGGAAAGTTGAGTTGGCTCAACAAGAATAGACCCAGCAACATCGGCATTGGTATGATGAAGGTCCTGGAGTAGGGCTTGAGCTGAGTCAATGATTCTTCGACCAGACTCAGTGGCATTCAGATAAGTATAGGATCCTTTCATTATTGGAAGTGCCAGCATGATCAACGGCTGGACTTGAGTTCAGATTTCCAGGAGAAGCTGACTGGTTGATATTCTGCACTTAAGGATGTGGAAGAGGGTGATCGGCAGAATTATCTACTTGCTCAGAGTCAGGCTGAAGCTGACTGGTTTGAGGAGGTTGAGGAGTTTCAGCACTGACCTGAGTAGGTGTTTCCTTTGCTATCTCAATATTTTGAGCAGCAGGGACTTCGAGGATGTGCTCGGTATTATCTTGACCTTGAGTAGCAATTGAGTCGGCATGTTCCTTAGGCTGAGAAACAGAGGCTTGCTTTTGCTGTTGCTCTGGTGGAGAAAACTCAGTTGGATTAGAGAAGAATTTGAACTGCATGTCAGAGAGATCAGTGATCAGATCCCGTAGAGGCGAGTCATCCAGAAGGTCAATGACTGGGGATTTATGAGCCTTCTTCTTAAGTTTCCTCAATTTCCTAGTCTTTGGAGGAGAGGGGTGAGCTTGAATAGAGTCAATTGAGTCAGAAGGTGAAGTTACCCCTTGATCAGCATGATCCTTTGCTGTTGGCTCAGCTTGTTCTTCAACCAGCTCAGTGTTGGTTGTTTCATGTTGCTCAACATCTGCTGTCTCCTCAGTATCAAACTGACCTCCGAGATTACCCAATTCTTCATCATCTTGGTCAGTGGGTGTTTTCTCAAGATCAATGCCTTGACTTCTCATGAAATGTGAGTCTTCAGAGATAACGACGTCAAGCGGGGGTGCATCGATAGGACTTAACCTAGAAGAGTCTTCTTCTTCTTTCTCAATGGTTGCTCAGGAGTGTCCTCTTTTTCTTCTTCCTCAGGCTCAGCTTGCCTTTTGAGGTTTTCTGAAGACTTGGGTCCAACCTGACCTTGTTGAACTTCAGGCTTAGTTCCCTTGGACACAAACCGAATCTTTTTCGGTGGAGCATCAGCGTCTTTGGAAGAGGTTTGAACAACTTTCCTCTTTCTGTCTTGCTTATCAGCTTGAGCTTTCCTTACTTTCTTTCCTTCTCTAGTCAGCATCCCCTATGTTTCCTTAACAGCGGCCCCTTTTCCTTTCTTAGGCACAATTGGTTGGTCGTAGACCAAGCCGAACAATGCATCTGCGGGAATTTCAGTCCCCCAGACATTAATTTCCTCAACCAAATTCACTTGATAGTCTTTGAGGATTCTGGTAATAAGGGAGCCTAACCCAAGGGTTCTAGTACTTCTTTGAAACCCACCGATTAGAAAGACTGGCATGTTGATCGGCTGGTAGGTCAGCATGTGCTAGATGAAGCACTGCTCGAAGTTTGACGCTGAGGAAGTGGAGTTGACCTTTGGAAAGAGGAAGTTGATCAGTATGTAATGGGCCATCTTTTGATTCTGACCCATGGAGGTACTCGAGATTTCCCCGGCATGACCGGCCGGTTTGCAAAACTCAGTGGGATAGTCAATTTTTTCATGGTCACCTGTTTTTCGAAGTTTAGCTCCTTCGGTTTTCAGTTTTAACAGTTTGGCAAGGTAAGGAGGGTTGATGAATATATCTTTCCCTTGAACCTTGGTGACCATGTAGTCCCGGTTATCATCAGCGGCTCTTAGGTTAGCGTAGAACTCCTTCACTAACTCAGGGTAGGCGGCTTCTCGAGTCGAGAACAGCTCGGTCCAGCCATTCTTTGAGATCCACTCACAGAAGGGTTGCTCAGCTTCCACAAATCCCTTCGAGAACCAGCAGGAGTGGTCAACCTTATATCCCCTTACGCTGTTGTAAACTAGGGAGTAGGTACGTTCCATCGGTTTCTTTCCCTTATCCTGCTTCTATTTCCCTTTCGAAGAGGTAGCTTGGTCAGTGTGGGGTTTCTTGCTTGGTGTTGTGACCTTAGAATGGTCATGCTGACCTTCTCCTTGAGATTCAGTTAAGGTCTCCTCGTGTTCTTGCTCAGTTTGGTACGATGGATTTTCATCGGAGTGGTTGTCGTTGTAACCGCCTCCGAAGAGATTCTGAGAATCCGACATGATTTTTAGAGAAATTTGAGAGGTCTGGGAATTTTAGAAAAGAGAGGATTTGAATACCAGAAATTTCTAACCGTAAAGAGGTACAAGTGGGAATTCGTCCACTATTTATAGAGGTGTCGAGTTGATCTGAAGCGTTGAGGTGGCGGTTTGACCTCGAGATACTCAACCGACAATGATTCTGGCATTTATGACACAATCGGCGCATGTATTTTCTAATTATTGCGCTTACGTCATCCTAGGTGGCTATTTAATTCACGTGTTTAGCATTAATTGTGCAACGGATCTTTACTCAGTGTTAAGAATTCTAAACGTTTAATGTTCTGAGTAGTCAGTTTTACACAAAGGAATTATTCGTGTGCTTAGTAACTCAGCATGGTAATCAACTCAGCACGCATATATCACATATTATACTTGGAATTTATTGAAGAGGATTAAACATACCAATGGCTTCTCTAAGTATATTGAATTGCTCACGAGCCAGTGGCTTTGTGAAGATATCAGTAAGCTGCTCATCCGTTGGGACATAGGTCAGCTTGATATCTCCCTTGAGTACATGATCTCTGATGAAGTGATGTCTTATGCTGACGTGCTTCATCCTGCTGTGCTGGATTGGGTTCTTTGATAAGTCAATGGCACTTTTGTTGTCACATTTGACTTCAATTGTTTTAGTCTGAACACCATAATCTTCTAGCTGTTGCTTAATCCAGAGGACTTGAGCGACACAGCTTCCAGCAGCAATGTACTCAGCTTCAGTGGTTGACAGGGCTACTGACGACTGCTTCTTACTGAACCAAGACACAAGATAGCTTCCAAGGAAGTGACATCCTCCTGAGGTGCTTTTTCGTTCAAGCTTGTCTCGTCCCTAGTCAGCGTCAGTGTATCCAATGAGTGTGAAATCATAAGTATTGGGATACCATAAACCTGCATTCACTGAGCCTTGCAAATTTCTAAGGATTCTTTTTACAGCTATGTAATGAGATTCCTTAGAGTTGGATTGATATCTATCACAATAACATACTGAGAACTGAATGTCCGGCCTACTAGCAGTTAAGTAGAGTAGAGAGCCAATCATACCTCGGTACAATTTGCTGTCTACTGACTTACCATTTTCGTCAGCGCAGAGGACAGTGTCAGTGCCCATAGGGGTAGATATTGACTTGCAGTTCTCAAGTTCATACTTCTTCAATATCTCCTTAGCATACTTAGTTTGACTGATGAAGATGCCATTTTTCCCTTGTTTGATTTGAAGTCCAAGGAAGAAGTTGAGTTCTCCCATCATTGACATTTCAAACTCAGCCTGCATCTGCTTACTAAATTCCTTGCACATGGACTCATTAGTGGCACCAAAAATAATGTCATCAACATATATCTGAGCCAGTAGGGTATCTTTACCCTTCCTCTTAATGAATAAGGTTGTATCAGCTTTACCTCTGACATAATTTCTAGTCAGTAGGAAACTGGTCAGCCTCTCATACCAAGCACGTGGTGCTTGCTTGAGACCATACAGAGCCTTTTTGAGTTTATAAACGTGGTTTGGGAACTTGGGATCCTCAAACCCTGGAGGCTGATTAACATAGACTTCCTCGTTTATAACTCCATTAAGGAATGCACTCTTAACATCCATTTGAAATAATTTAAAGTTCATATAACTTGCATATGCACATAAAATTCTTATAGCCTCTAGCCTTGCCACTAGGGCGAAGGTCTCACCGTAGTCAATACCTTCTTGCTGACTATAGCCCTGAGCTACAAGTCTTGCTTTGTTCCTGACCACGTTCCCTTGTTCATCTAGCTTGTTGCGGAAGACCCATCTTGTTCCTATGGTCTTCTGGCTTATTGGATTTAGCACTAAGTCCCATACTTCATTTCTTCTGAACTGATCAAGTTCTTCTTGCATTGCACTCATCCAGAACTCATCGTGCTCAGCTTCAGATAAGTTCTTTGGTTCCTGAACTGAGACGAATGCTACGTTGCTGAGGTATCTCCTGAGTTGATTTCTTATCATCAGGGTGTTTTCAGCAGCATCAAGTATGGCACTCTCTGAGTGTCCTCTTGGTATTCTGATCTCTTTTTGTAGAGTGATGTCTTGAGCTGGTTGTGTTTCAACAATCTCTGCAGGTATAGATTGGTCAGTGAAAACAATTTGAGTTTCGCTTTTACATTTAGTCAGCCCTTGAGGTAGTGACTCAGCGGCTGTTTCTTGGTCAGCAGGTGCTGAGTATGGATCATCCTTAGTCAGCTGCTTGTCTTTTCATGCAGGGTTAGTTTCATCGAACTCAACGTGTACTGACTCTTCTAAGACTTGAGTTCATTTATTGAAAACTCTATATGCTCTGCTGTTTGTTGAGTAGCCTAAAAAGATGGCTTCATCAGCTTTTGAATCAAACTTAGCAAGGTTGTCTTTAGTATTTAGAATAAAACATTTACAGCCAAAGGCACGAAAGTATCCAATGTTGGGTTTTCGTCCTTTCTAAACTTCGTAGGGAGTCTTCTTTAATATGGGTCTGACTAGAGCCCTATTAAGTATGTAGCAAGCTGTGTTGATAGCTTCTCCCCAAAAGTACTTTGGAAGCCTATGCTCACTCAGCATTGTCCTGGCTATTTCAACCAAGGTTCTATTTTTCCTCTCAACCACCCCATTCTGTTGAGGCATTCTAGGAGCAGAAAAATTATGGTCAATGCCGCTGGCTTCACAGAATTCAACAAACTGTTGGTTTTTTAATTCTCCACCATTATCACTTCGGATGTGAACCAACTTTAGGTCTTTATCATTTTCAAGTTTTCTTACTAATGTTGAAAACGTCTCAAAGGTTTCATCTTTGCTACTCAGCAAGATGATCCAAGTGTACCGAGAGAAGTCATCTACAATGACCAAGGAAAATCTCCTACCACCCAAGCTCAGCGGCTGGACTGGTCCGAAGAGATCCAAGTGTAGCAACTCGAGTGGACGTTTGGTTGAGACAATGTTTTTACTATAAAAAGATGTTTTAGTTTGTTTTCCAGCCTGACAAGCATTGCATAATTGATCCTTTTCGAACTTAAGTTCTGGCAGTCCCTCAACTAATTTCTTTCTTGCTAGTTTGGCCAGGAGGTCCATGCTTACATGACCAAGTCTCCTGTGCCATAGCCAGGAATTTTCTTCCTTTGACACTAAGCATACATTTTTTGAAATTTCTTTTCCAAATTCAGCATAAAGACATTATCAATACGAGGGGCAGTTAAAATCAATTCATTTGTTTTCCCTCGAGTATTTTACATCCAGTGTCATCAAATATAACTTTTCTCCCATTATCACATAGCTGAGCTACGCTGAGTAAGTTATACTTAAGTCCACTGACTAGGGATACTGACTCAATAGTAGGATTACCACCAACGGTTCCTCACCCTACTATCTTACCCTTTTTGTTGTCTCCGAAACTTACACTTCCACCTTGTTTACGTACAAGTGTGATGAACTGAGTTTCATCACCAGTCATATGCCTCGAGCATGCACTGTCAATGTACCACATTTTTTACTTCTCAGCACACCTCAGGCTTACTTGCAATATAGCTAGTTATCTTTAGGTACCCAAGTCTTTTTGGGTCCTTGTTTGTTAGGCTCAGCAGGTAAAGCATCATATTTAATCTTATGACGACACACTTGGATAATGTGTCCATTTTTCCCACAGAAGTCACAGCTGACCTTCCGTTTGGGATATCTCACTGACTGGTCAGCACCCCAGTGCTGAGCATGCCAGCACACCTTTGTGGTGTGTCCTTTCTTCCCACAGAAGTCACACTGGACGTTCCGTTGAGGATTCCATCTCTGCTGACTAGTACTTTGGTACTGAGTATTCAGAGAAATATTTCTTTTATTCAGAACCTTAAATTGATTCTGAATAGATGTGACGTCCTTTCTCAGTTTCTTAGAATCTGATTGGACCTCAGAGACAAACTTGTGCATAGGTTCTATGTTGCTATGCAAAGTTGAGTTGTCTTGGAGAAGATATCGAAGGTCACTGAGTTTGACCTCTTCAATCTCGTCACATCGCTTGCTGAGTGCTCTAACCTTCTTGTTACACTTTTTGATAAGTGTGTAGAGGTCACTCAAGGCATTTATCATTTCATTTCTAAGTAGGGGTAGTGATATTACCTCAGTTGAGTGTGCCTCATCGTCAGATGCAATGGAGGGGTCAGCATGCTCAGAAACACAAGGCTCAGCAAGCTCATCAACCATGAAACAAATCTTTACTGACTCAGTGGCATCAGCTTTTGATGATGATGACTCATCACTGTCACTCCAGGTTGCCACCATTGCCTTCTTACTGTTCCTCTTTTCCTTCCTCAAGGTAGGACAACTTGATTTGATATGGCCAGTTTGATGACATTCAAAGCATGTGATGGGCTTTGAGCCGTCCTTCTTGTACTTGTTGTCACTGGACTCAGTTTTGTACTTGTTAAACTTCTTGTAAGGCTTCTTGGAATATTTGTCATTCTTTCTAAACAACCTTTTCATTTTTCTAGTGAACATGGCCATTTCTTCATCGTCTGTTGAGCTCCCATCAGTGGAGTCAGCTTTCATGACAAGAGACTTTTGCTTCTTGTCCTCAAACTTCTCCTTCACCTCAAAGTTCTTCATTGAGATCTCATAGGTCAGCAGAGATCCAATGAGTTCATCATATTTGTAGGTGGTCAAGTCGTGAGCTTCCTCAACAGCAGTTTTCTTGGCTTGCCAGCTTTTGGGAAGACTCCTCAGTATCTTCTTGACTTGCTCTTCCTCAGTAAAGATCTTGCCAAGTCTTTTGAGCTCGTTGATAATGTTTGTGAATCTTGAGTTCATTTCAGAGATTCCTTCATCATCATTCATTTTAAACAGCTCGTACAACCTCATGTGCTGGTTCACCTTGGACTCCTTAACTTTGTTGGTTCCTTCGTAGGTGACCTCCAGTTTCTTCCAGATTTCCTGTGTTGACTCACAACCTGAAATTTTGTTGTACTCTGCAGCATCTAACGCACAGTGAAGCATGTTTGTAGCCGAAGCATGGTTTTGTAGCTTCTTGAGGTCATCTTCTGTCCACTTAGTCTCAGCTTTAACAACCGTTTGGCCGTCAACAGTTTCAACAGGAACAAATGGGCCTTGGACTATAAAAAGCCATGCACTCATATTTGTTGCCTGAATGAAGTTTTTCATTCTGTTCTTCCAAAAGGTGTAGTTAGACCCGAAGAACAAAGGAGGCCGAGTAATGGACAGTCCCTCAGGAAGAATCTGAGTTGTCTGATTTCCTGGGAGGAAACGAGTGCTGCTCTCAGCCATTATGGGGATCAGCTCAAGGTAGTTATATCTTGCTCAGTGAGCTTTTAAGCTCTGATACCACTTGTTGGTCCCGTATAACATGACAAGGTTAGTTCCAATGAGGGGGATAGGAACTATTTAAAATTTTGTCCGTTAAGGCTGACTTCTTTTCTTTGAGAAAAGGTTTACACAGCGGCGCTAAGTAGTTTTAAGACACAAGCTTAGTCAATTGGTGACTAAGTCTGTTTCTTTCCTTGAGTCAGGAGATAGCACTTAAGTCTATTCCTGAACTCAGCTTCTTAGTGCACTCAACTCAGCGTGAGTTCGTTACTTAGTCAGTTTTATAGCAAGCAATATATAAAGGAGTTTAAAGGTTAAAAATATGTTACTCAGCAGACATATCCTGGTTCGGCCTCTCCGCCTATGTCCAGTCCCCGGAACTCGTTCCGAGCTTTTTGAATCCTCTACTGAGCTTTTTAAAGGTAGAGCACGAAACCTTTTACAACAGAAGCTGAGTATACAAGAGTACCTTCCTCTATTCCTCTACTCACTCCTATAACTACCGCTGAGTACTATAACTGAGTACTCAGCTTCTCCTTTCTATACTTCTAGAAATGATAAGTGTTTGTCCTAAACAACAATTGCTAAGACACTTTAGATGAATAAAATCACTCTAGACTTTTACACAATGATTGGAATTGGTGTAAGATTTGCTTTGCTTTTCTCACAGAACTTCAAGTATGAATTTGGTCAGCGTTTTGACTTAATTGAAGATCTGCATTGAATGAAGCATTTGAAAGGCCTATTTATAGTGACACTTCGAGCACCGGTGATTTCGAATTTCGAAATAACCGTTGGAGGCTAACGGCTTCCTGTCGCTTTCACTCAGGACGTGCTCAGTGTTGTTGGACAATGAGATTCTTGTATCTTCTGTCTACGGCAGTGCTCAGCAGCTTTTCGTCAGATGAACAGAATATTTCGACATTTATAGTAAAGACTTCTAGACAGCTTACAGCGTCTTCTAAGCTTTACCCAAAATAGAAATACTTTGTCTCTAAGTTGGTTCTGTTCTGCCGCTGACCTGACTACCTTGTCGCTTAACTCAGCAGCTTCGTCTTGAAGCTATTTGGTCGAAGGCTTCTCGATCCTTCTTCATGCTGGGTTGGCGTTTTACTTGATACGATTGTGTTTTGTCTTCCTGGGCCGTGAGGTCTTGAACTGTTGACTTGGACTTGACTTTCTCTTATGGGCCTTTAGGCTTTTTATCTTAATGTCTTATAAATCAATTAACTCAACATTAAACAAACACATTAGTGTGAATAAATCAAAGCATTTAAATTTAATGTGTTGGAATATTTTTATCATTCACATAAATAATTTTGTCAAATCAAAATCATGTGGAAAGGTGTTTCAACATAGTCCACCCTGAATTTTTTTTTTTTTTTTTTTTTTTTTGCAAACTGTATCCTAGTTAATTAGATGAACTATTCGAGCAGGCCCCTACGAACCCTAAAGGAATCCCCTATTACACCTATCCAATCTGTCACAGATACCTCTTAGGAAAAGTGTTGTTTGCATAACATAGTTGGGGATGGTAGCCATAACCGACTTCACGAGCGTCACTCGGCCAACAAAGCTCAAACAACTAGCCTTTCACCCTACAAGCTTAGGCTGAACCCTATCCAAGACACAACCATAAGTTTCCTTTGTAAACTGTTGGTGTAAAATTGGCATTCCTAGATACAGGTCAGAAGTATATATTTATTTATATTTTGTTAAAAGGGATGTTTAGCTTGTAATTTGTATAAAATTTAACCTTTACCTAACAAAATTATGGATAAAAAAGACTACATAATTGATTTTGCAAATAGAATGACTAACTTGTATAATATATGTACAAATCTAGGGACTAAGAAATTATGTAGTCACATATATAGTTAAATTGAAAAAAACAAAGAAGAAATTAAGAATATGTATGATTCAGTTATTATTTATTGGTTATTATTATTATTATTATTATCGTTTGTTGTTTATTGTTTACTGCTGCTAGCTGATAGATATTAACTAATTTTTAATTGAAAATAGTTAACAACAACAGATTCTCAATCCTAGTCCAATAGTTTGTAAATAAATGAAGATCTAAAAGAAAAAAAAATCGTTTGTTTGTTTTCATTTGTCGGAACTATTTTTTGTTTTTTAATTCTAAAAAGAAGATAAAAGTGTTTAGTAAAATTCTAAAACAATTACTTTTAACAGAAAAATCAACTGATATCCACTACGTATGAGCAACAACAACCAGCAAACAACTACCAATATCAACAAACAATAAATAAAAATACGCGAAAAAAACAAGTCTAAATAAACATGAAAAGCTAGCAACAAAATAGTTGTTAAAATGAATCAATTAGAAGTCAAAACTCAATCTAGGTGATGGTTGTTAAGGCTGTTAATATTATATTTCTGTTCACATAAAAAAAAAAAAGGAAAAGAAAAGAAACATGACAAAGAATTTGAAGGAGTTTGCCATATCAATTTCAACACTAATTTAATTAAAAAGCACTAATTTTCAATATAAAAGTAAGTATATGGAGAATTGACCAAACAAAGAAAGATAAGAGCCCTCTTCCTGGCTGCTTCAAGGAACATGCTTTAGTCTTCATTTTCACATCCATTTCTTTTCTTTTTATGGCTTCTTTAGTGGAAATTGCTTTTTTTAAGTCTACAAATGAAATTGCATTTCAATTTCAATCCCATTTGGAATTTCTATTATTTCTTCAATTTGGTACGTAACAGTTGGACACAATTTCTAGGTCATTTTATGAATTTCTAGCCTTAATAAATGAAGAGAAAAATATATAAAGCGGTTAATTTAATTTCTAATTAAATTTCATTTGCATTGTCAATTTGGTCCAAGATGAACTTTTAGATATTTATTTAGCCTTTTTAATTTTGTATATGTGATTTTTTTTTTTTAATGTAAATGCTTGTATTTTTATTAGATAAAAAACATACAAATATAATAAAAAAAACTATACGGAATAAAACTTTATAAAATTCATAAAGTGACAAAAATGATTACAAAGAGCATGAAAACTCCATAAAAAAAAATAAACAAATAAACGAAAAAATATTACTTATCAACATTAGAAGTTGACCAAAAATAATAATTCACAAATCATATGCTAGTACATGTAATTTCGGACTGATTTAACTGTAAATAACAAATGATTAAATTGTATTTAAATTTATTCAAGCCAATTTTATTTTACAGGTCAATTGAGGTGTCAAATCGACCACTTAAAACAATAAAGGGATTACCCGCATGCTATACTTCTTATCATTCTTGAATTAATAGGTTTTTTTTTTTTTTGAATAATATAAGACATTGGTGTACAATACCTTAACAATTAAATGATTTATTTATAGAAAAAATGAAGTTACATGTGCTGGTCCATTATTGGTTAATTTATATAATTATAGAATTTTAATTTAAGAGGTTTTCTTCATTTTTTATGTAATTTTCCTTTGTTTAATGTAAGTGCATTACGCACAATTTTTTTTTTTTAAAAAATAAATATAATTATTACTTTTAATAAGAATAGAAGCAAGCAAATGGACGGAGGTGACATGTTCCAATTAAGTTGACACTCTCACATACCGAATAAGAGTCAAGTCTAAATTTCTGAGAGATATATAAAATTATAAATGTGAAATCTTTTAATAAAATTGATGGATAAAATAATGATTTTGAAAAATTATTAAGACTTGATAATGTTTCATATTAGCTTAAAGGTATTATATTAAATAATAATAAAAATGAGAATAAAAATTTAAAAGAATAAACAACAGATATATTTTCAGGGCCGTCTCCAGTATTTTGGAGATCCTAGGCATATTGTGCATTTTTTTTTCATATCTAAATAATAAATTATTAACTACAATTCAAGTCATATAATAATAACATAAAGTTAAGAAATTATTATTCTTCTTGCTTTTGTACATGTAAAATCGAGTTTTCTTTTATATATTTAAAATCAAGTTTCTTCTCACCAATCATGCGAGAAGCAAGCAGACGACAAAGTATTAATTTTCGAAAATTAATCTTGGACGGCTGAACTCGAACCTAATCGCAAGATTCTATGGAAAGAAAGAGAAGAATTTATCTTCGAGATTAAAAATTGGTTGAGTCACGTATTTATTATGAATTAAAGGCTTAAATCACTATTTGGACATCGATTGATCCGCTTGATCTATCCAAAATTTTATCATTTGGCCACTGAATTATCCCAATTGGTGAAATTTCAATCCAATTTGGATGGAAACTTAATAGAATTATTGAGATATGATGATATTTTGATAACTAGACTTGATAAATTTTAGTTTGGAGATTTGTTTTCTTGTTTTAATCTCATTAGTTATTTGGGTAAATCAACTTTAAAACGTACGGCATGTCAAGCCCATATGTCAAAATATCACTACATATCATAAGAAAACAATTTTATCAAGACTTCATCAAAATTAAGTAGAATTCCATTAATTTGAATAGTATATGGTCCAAATGTGACCAAATGATAAATTAGTGGCCAAATATTAAAATTTTAAATAAATTAGAGTCTAAATAACATTTTATACCAAATTACAAATTATAATTTATAAGTGCATTTCTTCTTGTAATTAAAAAAATAAAAAATTTAAAAATCACTACAATAACAAAATATTAGTTTATACATTGTTTCCAAATATGAAAAAAAGTTCAGAAAAAATCAGTAAAGATGTTGTCAAAAAGAAAGAAAAGAAAAATAAGAGGAAAAATGAACCAATATATGTTGATCCAAGGAATCATCAAAATTGAGTAAAATTTTATCAATTTAAATAGTTTATGGTCTAAATGTGATCACATAATAAATTAGTGACCAAATATTAAAATTTTAAATAAATCAGAGTCTAAATAACATTTTGCACCAAATTACAAATTGTAATTCATAAGTGAATTTCATCTTGTAATTTATAAAAAAAATAAGAAATTTAAAAATAACTACAATAACAAAGTAATAATTTATACATCCGTGTTGTCAAAGAAAGAAAGAAAAAATAAGAAAAAATGTGAAAAAAATGCTATTTTAAGAAATCAAACTCTCACCCTTATAAACATATTTACTATGTTTTTACCATTCAAGCTAGCAATATCTTTTGTTATATATCTAAATCTATATACCTTTTAACTATAATTTGTTTTAATAATTATCAAATTTTAAAAAAAATCCGATCGGAGGCTCTAGGCGGCCTCCCCCTAGAGCCGGCCCTGTATATTTTAGATACCGTTACAAAAACAATAGTTTTTTTATATACTACTATTAATAAATTTAGGGTGCCTTCTATAGTTACTTTACTTTGTTAAAAACAAAGTAACAATAGCCTTTACCTAAATTTAGATATACATTGCCTGACGGGCTGCTAATATTTAAAGAATGACGTTTCATGTTTAAAACTTGAGGAGGTAAGAGGTAAAAAATTAATTTCGGACATTAGTCTATCCTACTATTTTTTTTAAATGAAGATAAAAAAATAAAAATATTTGTGTATGTATACATATTAATAAATTTAAATACTAAAAACTAAGTTACAAAACTTAAGAAACTTAATATATATATATATATATACCAGCATAATAGGTAAATAGTTTATCCTGTTATATTTTTTTAGCGAATGAATTAATTGCGTACAAAGACAGTCTATTTATAAAAGAATATAGGTTTAATACATCATTTGCAATCTGAATTTATCCCAAAAAAAATTGATTGACCCCTAAAAATTCAAAATATTCCGATAGTCCACTGAACTTGCATAAAATGTTTAGTTAGCCTCCTGAATTTACATAAAATGTAATCAATTATCACTCGGTTGTAAAAAAATAAGTTAAATGCGGAAGATGTGTTGCACGTATCTAAGAATGTTATTATATAATTCCCAAAATAGATTAAAACATATTAAAAAAGAAGTTGTTATTTGTTTAACTATAAAACTTTTTATTTTTTAATATTAGAATCGCATACCCTAATCTTGATCGTTTTATTTTTTTAAGATGCGTGCAACATATTTTTAACATTGAACTTACTTTTTTTAGAACCGAGCGATTAATTAATTACATTTTATGTGAGTTCATGGAGCTAACTAAATATTTTATGCAAATTCAAGGAGCTATCAGAATATTTTAAAAATTCATCAAACCAATTAAATTTTTTTTTGGACAATTTCACAAAAGGAATAACGTATTAAGTCAAGATTATACAGACAGATAGAGATGGAGAGTAAATCCTAGAGAGGAAGTTATAGAGACAATAAATACATATGAGAGATCAAATACTAATCCTAGGTAGAAAGCGACAGATAATACGTATATTATCATGCTAATCAATAATATAAGCCTTCTAATGAAATTTATGCAAATGTTTTATTAGTTAAACTTCCATTTTCAAGGTTCTAATCTAATCTAACATAACAATAATCATATAATAAGGAAGGATAAGGTTTCTTTCTTTTTCAAAAACAACATAAGAGCAGCCATAGTGGTTAAACTAAAGGACGGACTTGCAAATTAAAAAATATGGATGTGGGTATCCAACCATTATTTTGGCTAAAATTTCTTGTATTCGGAATTGGTTAGTATCCAAATGTGGACACTGATATTTGGATTAAAGGAAGAAATGAAGAAAAGCAGATGGTGGAACAAGGGACTGCTACTTGCCTGATGTGTCAAATGGTAAAGGTGGTAGTGGTTTTCATGAAGAGCAGGGCGCGTCAAAGGCAGGAATTATAAAGGAATTGTGAAAAATGGTGGGGTCCATACAAAAACCCAAATAAAATGAATTGAAATGCTTCTATATATATATATATATATATATTCTTGTTTTTTGAAGAAATATATATATATATATATATGTATTCTTCAACGGTAATAAAGTAATAAATTGTATAATATTAAAATTTAAAAATTTTACAACGGTAATAGAATTGAGCAACGGTAATATTTCTAACTTCTATATATATTACTAGTTTGGTTTAAAATTAACAAAAACAATTTACAATCTTTAATTATTTTGACATAGCAATTTTTTTTTTTTCAAATGGAGCATAATCGTGATGGATTCAGTCAGTATTATTCTTTCGTTCCCGATTCACAAAACACAGAAACTCCAAATTCCCAATATTCGAACTCAAATTCTCAAATATCTCCAATCCGATCCATTCCACGCAGTTATCAACATGAGTCAAATATATCATATTCCCCGAACCCACCAATGTACTACACTCCGGAATATCACTACCAGTCAGGTAACTACAACCATCTCTCGTATCTTCCACAACCTTATATTAATCACGAAAATTCGAACAGTGATCATTTTGGAGCAGCCACAATGCAACAAGATTCACCTAATATCGGGTCCATTGCCGATTCAGAAGCGCTTCCAACTGATGTTACTGGTGACGATCCATAGCCGTTGGAATGAACAATTTGTTTTTTCTAATTAAATAAATTAATTAAATAATTAAAATTTATTTTTTCGAATAACATAGTAAAATTTATTTTTTATTTAATTATTAATGATTATTGAATATTATTAATAAATATAAACATTTGAATTAAAAATGACGAAATTAAAATGTTATGGCGTGTGGGACCCATTAAAGTGATGTAAAAGTATCTAACCATTAGAGGAGTTTTTGTAAGGAGAGTATTTTATTATAGAGGGTGTTTTGTAATAGTATTATTTGATGATGTGGAGGGTGTTTGAGTACCCAACCACTAGGGATGCTCTAAAGATGCATACCCACACTCCCCAACAACCAAAAATAATTATTTTTGTTTGTTGAAATATGATCTATACTAAACATTTAAAAGAGTAACATAGTTTAATTAGTAGGCTTCTAGTTTATTTTTCAGACGACGGTTAGAAACCATCGTCCCGCGAGATATAAATCTGTCACAGAGCTCGCTGCCGTCTATTGCACCTTCAGACGACGGTTAGGTTCTGTTATTTGAAGATACTATACATGACATCAGCCTAGTTTCGTACTGTCATATGAACATTGTTACGATGCATCTTTTTATTTATTAACGTCACTTTTAATGTCATCACATGACATACTAATAATTAAAAATGTCAAGTCGCTATATGGGAAATTGGCATATTGGTATTCGCGGTGACAATTTTTATAATAATTTCTGTCGTAGTAACTTGTATCAGATGACATAGGTCTTAATCAATCATGTCAATAGATTTATTTTAGATGACAGATTCTTTTATTTTAATGTCTTTTTTATTGTTGTTTAGATGATATTTTTTTTAAACGTAAATGTCACTCCCTACCTTCTTCTTTGAATGATTCTGGAATTGAACAATAATTATCAAATGAATAAGAATTTCTGTATATCAATGATTTTAATTTTATTGAAGACTAATGCTCATAATCTGTTTACATTTGAACTACACAAATTTCTGAATGTAGTAAGGTAAAAAAAATAAGCAATTAATGTACATATCCAAATCTGTCAATATGTAGTCAATCTTTCAGAGGCGTGGTGGTGTTGATTGGAAAGCCAAATCCAACTTGAACTGAAGCATATCTAAGTCATCATCTTCTAGAATCCCCAAAGTCTTGATATCTGTAAAACCAATTGATGATGCTCATTAATTACGTACCGTATACAGATAGCCCTAATTAATCTCCTTTTACCTTTTCTCCATTCTGAGACCCTTCACTTACCCACCCATATTATAAATAGGAAGCGTTTACCAATTCTCAATAGTCACCCAGGGCAATCTAACACCATACTTACAGTTTGTTATTTTGAGCATGGATAGACTTGTAAGGAACCTCTATCGTAATGTTGAGTTTCAGATTGACCAACTCCGATATGAGGCACACAGGTGGCTTGTCAATATATATGGTCCTGACCGACGGCAATGGACTGCCGTGATGAATGGCCCTCCAAACACTCCTTATGAAGGAGGTGTATTCATAGTCGACATGGACTTCCCTATCGATTTCCCCTCCACACCTCCAGTTGTAAGAACATGCATAAACTTGTTAACACACATAAATCAGTTCATATATTTGTAAATACACTCATGATATTACTATTGTTCGCAGGTCATATTCAGGACCAAAATTTACCATCCTAATATTGGCCCCTTGGGGCATGTTTCTATGCCCCAGCTACTTGATCGCCCTGCCCATAGTATTGCCACGGTAAGATGATGCTATAAATCTATGTATTTTTTACCCGTAAATTTATCTATTCATGTTTGGGGTCTAGTTTATCTACTCATGTTTGGGGTCTAATTTAATTTATCTATGCATTTTATAGCTGCTATGGAATATTTATGGACTGCTGGTAGAGCCCTTCATTGAGGAGCCATTTCCTGGCCGAGAGCGAATTGCTGAACGATACATCAGCAACAGGGCAGGTTATGTAGCAACTTCTAGGAGATGGACTGAAGAGCATGTAGTGGATATATGATGTGCAAATAGTAAGCATGGGGGGCATTATGATGTGACGTGCGAATAACGTACAAGGGGGGCGTGATGTGCGAATAGCAAGGAAATTTGGATGTTGGGCAACCATTGAGTTAGATGGTGTGGACTACTGGATGGGCATAGAGCCAATCTTGAAGAACAGAATGATTACTGATTACAAATGTACTTGGTAATCAATCTGATTTTCAATGTTGGCTCCATGGCCCTCCAGTATTCGACGTCATTTAACTCTAATGGTTCCCCATCATCCCGATATCCTTGTTTACCATCTGCACATTCTTGAAGAAAGGAGATTTGGATGCCAAAGAAACACTGAGCTGGATGGTGTGGACTACTGGATGGGCATATAGCCATTCTTGAAGAACAGAATGATTACTGATTACAAATGTACTTGGTAATCAATCTGATCTTCAATGTTGGCTCCATACCCCTCCAGTACTCCACTCCATCCATCCAGCTCCAGTGTTTCTTTAGCATCAAAATCTCCTTTCCATTCGCGTATCACGCCCCCCCTTGTACACTATTCGCACGTCACATCATAATGCCCCCCTTTCACGCTATCCTTTTTTGATAGGCAATACAAAGTAGACAACTTATTCAAATAGACATATATATGTATATTCAAGTGGATCATAACATGCTATAACAAAGTAGTCAACTTATTTGTTTATGTCTATTAAATTGAATCAGTTCTACTTCCTAACACATAACATGCTAAATTGATATGAAACATATGTCTATTCCTGAATCAGTTACTTCATAAACAGAACATATAGCAAGCCAACATGCTTCATACATAGACACATAACACATAACATGCTAAATTGACATGAAACATATGTCTCATCAGCATAACTCATGTTAAAATAGAAAAGAATCAGGCAAGTTCATCATTTTCAGCTTTAAGAGTATGCATGATCAGCTACCTTCCTAAACATAATATCAAGTTCATAACTTATGCTGATAGCATCGAAAACCCATCAACATCCTGAATGGTTTCAATCAGATAATAAGCCAAGTGGAAGGTATATTGTAAACTTATCTCATCACCATCCTGAATGGTTTCATAACATTTTCAGCGTTAAGAGTATGCCTACCATGTTATAACAAATAGACAACTTATTCGTGCATGTCTAAAACTTGTTCTCATAGAATTATAAAGCCACCACTATGTACCTGTCACTTGGATTGTATAGTTCATGATGAAGTTAGCATGGTGATGATGTGTATGATACTGTCACCACAAGCTTAGTCATAAACTTGTGTTGTTAGAATCATACAACTTCATCACCATGTTAAACACTTTTCCATAAGCATAACAAGCCAAGTGACATGATACATAGTAATGGAGATTTAGGAGTATGCCTAACATGCTATAACAAGTAGACAACTTATTCAAACAGACATGTATATTCAAGTGAACATGCTATAACAAGCAGACAACTTATTCCTTATTTATCATCATAGGTCATGTTCAAATAAAAAAGAGTATGGTGATATCTTATCATTTGCAAGCCATATCAGTACATGCAATTAGCCTAAATTTACCCTTTAATACATGCTTCATACATGCTCAATGACCCTTTTACAATGTTCCTCTAATACTTGATGCATGATTAATAAGCTATATGCCCAAATGAACAATCGTACACATACTCATACAGAACCTCAAACATAAACATCAACAGAACATCAAACATAAACATGTTTCATACACATACACATACACATACTCAATCACTTCTATCAGTGTAACTCATAGGTGTAAGAGTATTGCCAATCACAATGAACATTCAAAGCTTTAGAGTATGCCTAATCAGCCAAATGCTTAATGATCATTCATACATAAACTCTATGAGTCCTAGCTTCCTTTTTTTTTTTAGTGGAGTCCTAGCTTCCTAAACAGTAATATCTAACCAATCAGTTCATACCAATCATTTCATCATCACCCACAACATCATACATATATGTAATCGTTCAGTTCAAACCCACATAACAATATATATATACGCTCAAAATCAGGCTAGTTTCCTAAATCAATGAGTTCTATGTTCATATACATACACATACTCATTCAGATAACAATCCAAGTGAAGATATATTGCAAACCTATCTCAGTAACACCACCCACAACAACATCATAAATGCAACCAATCAGTTCAAACCAACATAACAACAATATATACTCAATAAGTTAAAGAAATCTTCCCATATGCTAAACGCAAAAACTGATTGACAATCTCTTCAGTCAACCTTCACATGTAGCATTCTTACTATCCCTGCAAATATTATGTTCAAATAAAAAGAAATCAGAACATCTTCAGCAACCGACACTGTATTGCCCTAGGTTAAAAAAGATAATGACCCAAGAATTTCAGCGGTGAATCTAACAATGAATACAATAAAATCAGTATCTAAGCGAGAGATCTAACCCTTTAAATCATAGCTCTGAAAAACAATATATCCTTATTCTAGCTGCTGGAATCGACATACACAAAAGTAAATCGGATGAGGACAAGAGAGAGTAAGAAACAATGAAAATCAATAGATACTTACCAGTACCGTGTTTATAGCTCACCCAATGATTGCATGTTCAAATCAGCCATGGAGATAGAGAGGGATGAGAGGGATGAAGCTCTTGCATAACCTAAACTGGGGTTTGGGATTAGAGAGAGGGTTTATATATCAGCTGAAATTTTAGTCAAACAAGAGCGCCTAAAATTTGGTATGGCCGCGTAAGTGAAATTTCATTTGCCGCTTTTTTGTTTTCGGCAAATAATGACATTCATTTATTAGAAGTGTCATCTGTTGAGTAAGTGAAATTTAACGAAAACGCGCGTTTTCTTTGGATGACAGGATTATGTAATCGTAATGTCATCTGAGAATCGAGCGCATTTTTTATTTCGCTTTCAGATGACATACAGTTAAAATACTGTCACGAAAAATATTCAGACAACACGAAAACAAATGTCTGTCATGTATCTTGTGTCATGTGAAAGGGAAAATGACATAGTGCAAGAAATATATTTTAAAAAGGAGAATTACAAACTGTCATCTTCTTCATCAAGTTTTTGAGGTTTTTTTTTCCAGATTTTAGTCGAAAGATAAGCCTCTTCTTTGCTTTCTTTTCATTTTTCTATATTGAATAATTTTTTTTATTGATATCTACTATGGTAGATTTTGTAGTTTCTTCTTTATTTGTAGTTTTTTGTTCTTTCTCCCTTTTATGGATGGTTATTGTATGTCTCTCTATATGAGTCTTAGCATATTTTCTTTTACGAAAAAACAGAAGGATTTTGTCTATCATCTTATAGATTTGGCTCATAGAAAGATCATGAAATCATTCCTGAAAAAAAGACTATGAAGTCGATTCTAGGTGGAGTGTGTTTCTCGTCGTTGTGCCAAAAATTGTTTCAAGCACTGTCTACTATTGCTCTATCACGATCTATGATATGAAAGATGCGGATTCAACCTTCTCTGATGTGCTTCTGAATTGTGATTTTTTAATTACATGTATCGAGATTTCCTATTTTTCCTATAAACCAATTATCTTTCTTCTAGAATTTGTTTTGCATAATATAAATATGGCTCTTAACTCCGCCTGTGAGGGTCACTTGGTGGAATTTACAGTCGGTCCTAAGCCCGGACAAAGGAGGAGGGTTGCAGTAGGTTTGTGGCGGCCAGCGTAAAACTTAGCCACATCTTATGACATGAGCCAAAATATGAATATCGTGGGGGCGTTCCCTACTCAGCGATGCGTTGCACTTCCTAGACCCAGGTGTAGTGAAAAATGTGCAAGGGTTGCTAGGTCGTCATCCCGAAGCGACACGCCACCCTGGGGCTCGGGGTGGTGTCAAATATATGCAAGGGTTGCAGGTAAATAAGCTAGTTCATGGTAACGGTAATGGTAGGCGTAGGGGTAGTAGGTTACAGTTTGGGACATGGAACATAGGCTCTTTGATAGGAAGATTAGTTGAAATTGTAGATGTTATGAAGAAGAGGAGAATAAATATAATGTGCCTACAAGAAACCAAGTGGGTTGGAGCCAAGGCTAGAGAGATAGCTCCTTGGGGTTATAAGCCTTGGTAGTCAGGAAAGGATAAGGGTAGAAATGGAGTAGGTATTATTATTGATTGGGAGTATATTGATGATCTAGTAGCGGTGTCTAGAAACAACGATAGAATTATGAGTGTTAAGCTCGTGATAGGGGATGAGGTTGTGAATGTCATACGTGCATATACGCCATAAATAGGATTAGATGTCTCTATAAGACAAGCTTTTTGGGAGGACTTGGAGGAAGTGGTGCAACATGTTCCTAGGGATGAAAAGATGGTACTGGGTGGTGATCTCAATGGACACGTGGGTTCTAGGCGAGATGGGTTTGAGAGTGTTCATGGAGGGTATGGTTTTGAAGATAAAAATGAAGCAAGAAATGATATTTTGGAATTCGCATCAGCCTATGACTTGAGTATCATGAACACATGGTTTATGAAAAGAACATCCCACTTAGTGACTTATCGGACTAGCGGTAATGCGAGCCAAATCGACTTCTTCCAAGTAAGGAGTGCTTGGAGAAAGAGTTATATTGATTGTAAGTTGATCCCTGGTGAGAGTACGACAACCCAACATAGAGTACTGGTGTTTGATTTTCAAAGTAGGAGATGTATAAGAAAACGAACACCACAAGTGGAGACTAAAATTAAGTGGTGGAAAGTGCAAGGGGAGAATCAACAAAAATTTGTGGATGAGATGGCCAAAAACGATATTTGGACTTATAATATTGATTTAGATATAGATTCAATATGGACTAAGATGGAGCATAGTATAAGGGAAGTAGCGAAGGAAGTTCTAGGAGAATCTAAAGGTAGTATGCCACCGGGTAAGGACACATCTTGGTAGATAGAAGAAGTACGACAAGCAGTAAAGAGTAAGCGAGAATCCTATAAAATATTGGGGAAATGCAGGAGTGATGAGAACTACGAAAAGTACAAAGAGGCTAAAAGGGAAGTAAAGAAGGTCATACGAGATGTTAGAGCAAAGGTGAATTAGGATCTATATACAAGGTTGGATAAGAAGGAAGGGGAAAGAGACATATATAGAATTGCTCAGATGAGAGATAAGAAGACGCGTGATCTCGGAAAAGTTAAATGTGTAAAGGATGTGGACCAAAAAGTCCTAGTTGGAGATAAGGATATCAAGGAACAATGAAGGTCCTATTTTGATGACTTATTTAATGGGGATCGTGGACAAGATGTTGGAGATATAAGTATCCCTCAAGATGTTGCAGAGAATTCAAAAGGGTGAAGTCAAAATGGCCTTAAATAAGATGAGATTGAAGAAAGCAGTAGGACCTGATGGCATCCCTATTAAGATTTGAAGATGTTTGGGAGGGAGGAATTGAATGGTTGGCGATGTTCTTCAACAAAATTTGGAGAAACAATAAGATGCCATCAGAATGGAGGAAAAGTATCCTAATCCCTTTGTATAAGAGCAAAGGCGATGTCGTGCCAACTACCGAGGAATCAAATTAATGAGTCACACTATGGAACTTTGGGAGCGAGTGATCGAACAAAGGCTAAGGAGGATGGTGAAGATCTCTGAAAACCAGTTTGGCTTTATGCCAGAAGATCAACTATGGAAGCCATCCATCTAATGAGACAATTAATGGAGCACTATCGAAATAAGAAGAAAGATTTGTATATGGTTTTCATTGACTTAGAGAAGGCATATGATAAGGTACCAATGGAAGTACTTTGGTGGGCCTTAATAAGGAAAGGCATTTCCCGGAAATATATTGATGAATCCCATGTCATGTATGAGTTCTAATGAATATTTTCTTTGTGACATGTGGAGCCCCTGTGTGGTGCGGGTGAATTTGAAACCGAGGAAATAGTGGAGCGGACCAAGATCCTTGATACTGAACATGTTATTAAGGTGGTATTTTGTTGAAAGTATTGTCTACATGTTGTTTCCGGCAAGGATAACGTCATCGATGTAAATGAGGAGAACGGTGATATGGTCCTTGGTTTTGGTTGTGAACAAAGAGGGTTCAGCTGCCGATTGAGTGAATCCCATGCATTTGACTGTGCTCGTGAGCTTAGCGTTCCATTGTCGGCCTGCTTGACGAAGGCCATAGAAGGATTTTCGGAGCTTACAAACTTGTTGAGGTTTGGGTGAAGATAAACCCGGTGGTAGTTTCATGAAGACATCTTCATTAAGCTCCCCATGCAAGTAAGCGTTGTCAATATCTAATTGATGGATATACCACTTCTTTGGTGCGACTTTTGGCGGACCAATTAGCTTCAAAAGATAACGGAATTATACTATGCATGCTATTTTGGCCGTAATTGCCTAAATTGGTCATAAAACGAGCCTAAACGACGAAAAATAAATAAAACGTTTCCAATTCCTAACTAACTCACACAAAAGCATTTAAATGCGAGAAATCCTTGTTTATTAACTAAATAATGCTAAAACCCGTCTTAAAACCGTACCCAAAGATAGGGGTTTTTGACCCCTATCAAACCTCCGCGCACTTAAAACTTTACTTATCCCCAAGTAAATTAAAAAACTAAACCCGCAATCACAAGCAAGCTAGAAAACCTCCCGGTTTGACTAGGTGCTTGACACAATTTCGAACATCTGTAATTACATACATTCGGAAATACAAAGTAGAGACACGATATCCAAAAGCCGCATTTCAATTATCATAGGTCATATGTTTTAAGAAAAAGGACACATGTTCAATTAAACAAGCTTGAGGGGATCGCTAAGTAAAACACCTCACCATAGGTAGTTCACTCATTTCACACAATTTTCGGTGGCTAAAGTGTTTACTCTCGGCTTATGTTCTTGCTTAGGATTACGTTGATTTTGTACGTTCATCCGAGTTCCTCTACTATGCTATATGACTCCGATGATATCAAAAATAGCCTCGAATTGGGGTTGTAATGTGGTTAGAGGGTTAAAGGTACAACAAGGGTTAATAGTTCTAGCGCTAGAAAAACAAAGTTCAAATGGCTTTAGCAAATATGAAGTGATTGAGCTTTTTATTCATCCATTATTCTCTTTTTGGGATGTTTTCTTGAGACGTTTTGATTTAAAGAACTGGGGGATGAAGTTCTCCCTTTTAGTTCGTCTCTTCCCTTTTCTTTTCTTTTTTTTTCTGTTTTTCTGTTTTTCTGTTTTTTTTTCTTTTTTGGATAGTGATGCTCATTCACTTCTTAGCCTTTTGGCTTGCTACTATGATGCCATAAACAAAGATAAAGCGCTACAACGACAAAAGCTCGATGTGAGCTTTGCAAAAACTTTGGGTTAAGTAGCAAACCAAGTGATGGTTTGCAAAAATAGGTTAGAACGGAAAAATCTATAAACTACAAAAATATAGGCTCAAAGGGGCTTCCTAGAGTGGATGAAAAAGAGAAAATAAGGTAAAGAAAAAGGGTTAATTCTAATGAGGCTGATTTCATCGTTTATCATCTCAAATCATTGCATGTAGGTTCAACACAGTATTAGGTGCAAAATCTGTAATCTTCCACAAGTCAAAGCATTCACACAAAAATGTCAAGAAAAAAAGCTTTTTGATGTTCGCTCTTAGGCTCAAATTCAACTCACAATTCTTTGGGTTTCAATTTTGTGTTTACTAGTTCTCCCCAAACTCAAGTTTAACATCACATGCCTTCAATTCTTAAGTTATCTACCTAAGTAATGATTTTGACATTTCTTCAAAAGTAGGGTCTAAATGTAAACTTTAGCTCATGCTTTTACAGATACAAGGTTTGTGTCCTACACGTAAACTAGTTGTCATGCAATTTTAGATTCGGTTCTCAGCCCTCAAAGACAAATAACGAAGTTTAGATTCGAAGGAGGTTCACGGTTTTAGGTCCTAAACATGCGAAAACATAAATAAAACCCGAACACGCTAAACTAAACTAGACACGACGCAACAAAAATTTAAAAATTATACAATTTTTGTAAGTTTGTCTGCCCCTCCTCCTCACACTAAAAATATGCAATAAGTTCCAACATTGCATCACAAACCATAAAGTACAAGTGCAAAAAGTTAGGGTGGAGAAGACAACTTACTGATTTTATCTCAATCGCCAAAAATTTGATGATTTGCGGTGCCAAAATTATTTATTTATTTATTTTTATTTTATTTTAAACCTGAACACTTAAAAAAAATAAAAATAAAAATAAAATAAAATAAAATAAAATAAAATAAAACTAAACAACTAAAAAAAATATTTATTTTTTATTTATTTTTTTTAAACGAACACTTTAAAAAAAACGTAAAAGGAAACTAAAAAGACTAAACTAAAAGATCAATGTATAATCTAAATAAAATAAACCTGAAAAGTTTTATTAAAACTTGGGTTGCCTCCCAAGAAGCGCTACGTCATAGTCGGTGAGCTCGACATAGAATTCCCGCCTAGGTGTATGCTTCTACTCGCGTTAGGAACTCGAACTCCTTAACAAATAACCCGTACCTACAGAACGGATTAAGAGCCTCTAATAAGTTTAATGAAAGCAGGAGGCCGAATTTAAACATATTATGAAAAAGTTTGGTTTGCTCCCTTTTGGATTCTCTTGGTAGGTCGAAGAGAATGAAAACTTCTGAGCATGAAACAAACCTAAACTTTTCTAATTTTTGAGGAAAAGGTAATTGAGATACACAAGTTTTGATTTGATCTTTTATCTCTACCACATGATTTAGAATTTCAGATTTTGAACCGGGGTTGCTTACCGCTTCCGGTTCTTCACTTACCTCGAGTGATGCATATGATAGTGGACTTGGTTCTACCTTTTTGTCATTCCTCAAGGAGATGGCTTGAGCTGATTCCCTTTGTGGGATTTCTATGTTTTCCTTTATGCCTGGGAGAGCATCTCGGGATTGCTCTTGCATCTCATGGTTTATTTGAGCCAATTGGTTGCTCAAGTCCGTGCAAACCTCCTCGTTGATTGTAAGTCGGGTTGATATTCCTTTCAAAAGGGATAGCACCTCATCTCGTGGGCTAGAGGGTTATGGAGGAACTTGGCTTGCTTGTTCGTAAGGGAACATTCCCAATTCGTTTTCCATGTGCTCATCAACAAACCTATTTGGAGGCCTCAACATGTTAGGGTTCCCGTAGGACAGATTTGAGTGTTGAGGTCTCCTCCAATCACTACCATAAAAGCTGTAAGAATTGGGGTTAGAATTATACCTTTGGTGATTACCCACAAAACTTACACTTTCATTGGTGTTGAGGCTCAGTTTCGCCATCAAGATATCCATTTTCTCATTTAAGTCGGCCATGGAGGGATTGGGAGCCTTATTCTCCAGGGCATGAATGTATTGTCTTGATGGGATAGTAAACTTTGGAGCTCGCCACTCGACTTTTTCTTGCCAATTCATTGATCAGAGAATGCTGAGAAAAAGTGACGTTCTAGCACAAAAGTTGATAAGTAACAGTATACAGATATGAACAAGTATAGAAAAGTATAAAGAAATTATATATCAACAAGTATAGAGAATAAGTATAAACGATATAAACAAGGATATTCACAAAAAGAATCGTATATAAACAAGTGTATGTATAAACAGGTATATGTATAAACAAGTATAAACGATATAAACAAGGATATTTACAAAAAGAATCGTATATAAACAAGTGTATGTATAAGCAAGTATATGTATAAACAGGTATAAATATGAACAAGTATAAATATAAACAAGTATTAACGGTTATAAACAAGTATAGATAAACAAGTATAGATGATATTCACAGAGATATTCACAAAGGAATGCCTAAACTAACAAATCGACCTTTGGTTCGATATTACAGAAGAAATAAATCCCCGGCAACGGCGCCAAAAACTTGATGCGGCCTCGCGCGGTTGTGGAGCGAGGCCGATCTTAGGGATAAGTGTACCCCGTCGTTATCAAGTAATAAATTTCTGGTTAAGTCCAGGTTATCGTCCACAGGATTTATTTTTGCAAGTATCGAGTTACTTGGTTTCAGGTGTTATCTAGGCTTACGGGGTTTTGAGTTGGTTTTTCTAAGTTAATCTACTCCTAGGTTGAATTGTACTATTCCTAGCTAAGTTATCTGATTCTAACTAAGTTATTCTACGCCTAATTAAGTTACTCTACCCCTAATTAAGTTAAACTACTCCTAAGTGATCTTTTACCAATGCAATTATCCGAAGGAACATGAAGGGATACGAAGATAATGAAAATAGATTGTTTAAGCAATTGAATTAAAACCTAAGTCACTTGTGTCCGAGGCGATTAACCCGACCTATCCTCCTAAAGTCCCTAGTTCGTGATTCCCTTGTAAGGCCAAAACTAGCTCTAAGGCTCAGCAATTTGGGCTTAATCTTCTATAGGGTCGTCAATCCTATAGGCACTGACTAGGTCAGATTCTGCTCGCAATATGTGCCAACTTGATTTTGGGATTATCGAATGAGTTAAACCAATCATACAAAGCGTAAGACAAAGATTAAAGCATTAAAACAATTGAATGAACAATAACTACAATATATATCAAAGATGAAAGTATTGTCACGAAGTTACAATGAGCCTAGGATTCATAACATGTATCAGAGGCTAGACAGAATATAAAAGAAGAAAAATCCCTTTCAGGGAACCTGTCCACCAATGCAGGCGTCTTCCTAGGACTTAAGGATGGAGCTTGAGCAATCCTCGGTGAACGGAGCTTCAGAGGTGTCTTCAATGGAGGTTTCATGGATATGGAGGAGGTGGAGAGGATTTCTCAAGATGAAAAGCTAAGAAAATTACAAAGATAAAAGATATTAATTTACATTGGAAAAACTCTATTTATAGGTGTGGCTCGGCCCTCTTTTTGACCTATTTTCGTGTCCTTATGCAGGTAGGAAGTCGTGGGGTCCATCGTGGCATCGTGGGGGCGGAATTGGTCTTTTTGACCAATTCCCGCAGGTCTGCTTGTCGAGCAGGGCGAGCAGGCGCTACTCGCGGCGAGCAGCGCCCTGCTCGGCGAGCAGGCCTCTGGCGGCCTGCTCGTCCGAGCAGGCCTCCAGGGGCCTGCTCGGCGAGCAGGCATGGCCTACGGAGGCCCGCTCGTCGAGCATTCTTGCCCGGTATGCCCCCGCATGCTTGCCGACTGCCGTCGATGCCTTTTTCGTCCGAACTTATACCTGCGCATGTACAGAAACTCCAGATAACATTAGTCCAAAGGCTAAATTGACCCGCCAATCGCTTATTTTGAGCAAACGCTTCGTTTGGTGCGACTTTTGGCGGACCAATTAGCTTCAAAAGATAACGGAATTATACTATGCATGCTATTTTGGCCGTAATTGCCTAAATTGGTCATAAAACAAGCCTAAACAACGAAAAATAAATAAAACGTTTCCAATTCCTAACTAACTCACACAAAAGCATTTAAATGCAAGAAATGCTCGCTTATTAACTAAATAATGCTAAAACCCGTCCTAAAACCGTACCCAAAGATAGGGGTTTTTTACCCCTATCAGTAACGTAACTAAATCCCATGTGTGATTGGCTTCTAGAGCAGCGAGTTCAACTTGCATAGCTTTTATCCAACTCGGATTTGACTTTGCTTGATTATATGTTGTAGGTTCCCGGTGACATATGAGATTGATGAAAAATGCTCTTTTGTGAGGAGGCAACTTATCATAGGTGAGGTGTTTGGAAAGGACACGTGGAGAGGTTGTGAGGCTTGGTAAAGGTGAACCACGAGCTAGAGCCAAATGATAGTCTCTAAGATAAGTTGGTAAGCTTTTTGTTCTTATGGGTCTCTATATGGTTTGTTCTGGTTGTGCCTCTGTCATGTCTGCTATATCGTGATCTTCTTCATTGGCTGTTTGTATGGCATCTACATTTTGAGTAAAGCCTGGTAGCAATGGATCGATATTTGTGTCTAAGTCTGTCTCCTCATCTTCAGTCATGGATGCCATATGTAATGTGTCCAATTCTTCTTTGCCGCAGAAAGATGCGCCTGTTGTTTGATTATTTTCTGAGAATGGAAAATGATGTTCAAAGAACTTGACATGCCTGGAAAAGAAAATAACGTTAGTGATCAAATTCAATAGTTTGTATCCTTTTGCCCCATGTCTGTAGCCAAGGAAAACACATTTGAATGCCCGATCTGTGAATTTGTTTTTGTGTCGATCAAGGGTAGAGGCATAAGCCAAACACCTAAACACTTTTAAATCCTCTAGATTGCTCTTCCATCCGTAAACACGTTCATATGGAGTTTGTCCCTGAATAGGCGCAAATGTTAACTTGTTGATGAGGTAGACGGCATGGCCGACTGCCTCAGGCCAAAAATGTTTAGGTAGAGAGGTTTGAAACATGATTGCCCTTGTGGTATTCATGATGTCAAGATGCTTTTGCTCTACTCTGCCGTTTTGCTGTGGGGTTTCGAGACAGGACGTTTGATGTATGATGCCACTTGTGGTGTAATAATCCTTCATGATGAACTCGGGGCCATTGTTTGTTCTTATTATTTTGATGTCTCTGTTGAACTGTCGGCTGGTGTATTTGCAAAATTGCTGAAGTGATGTGCTTGCCTCTCTTTTTGTTTGCATTAGTGTGACCCATGTATACCTGCTATGATCGTCGAGTATGGTCAAAAAATAATGCTTGTTAGAGTAAGACTCCTTAACTGGTCCCCATATATCGACGTGTATTAGGTCAAAACATTCTTTGGCTATGTTCTGACTTAATGAGAATGGATTTTTTTTATGCTTAGCCTTTTGACAAATATCATATAGTATTGATTGGTAAGAGTTGAAATCATTATAGGGTAAACTAAGGCCTTTCAATCGCTCATAAGAGGGATGGCCAAAACATAAATGCCAAACATTGGCTTTAATTGAAAAGATAGAGTGATTAACAAAATGAACTTTTATTGGCAAGGGGTACTCCAGATAGTATAGACCCTCACGCTCCCTAGCCAAGCCAATCCTCTTCCAACTTGTTATGTCCTGTATGGAACAGATTGAGCCCATTATCACAATGCATAATTTACCACTATCCATTAATTTGCTTGTTGAAATAAGATTGTAGTCAAAAGCAGGTATACACAGGGCATGATGTAAAACTAGTTGCGAATTGAGGATATCTGTGCCCACATATTCAACTTTAACCCTTTCCCCATTTGGAAAATTCACCCAACACTTGTCTATTTTTGTAAATGAGCTATACAGTTTAATATCACAAATGATGTGATCAGTGGCCCCTGTATCTATTATCCAGCATGGTGAAGTAGAGATAAGGTTTAAAGTTTTACCAGAGCAATCCCCTTTCACAAAGGTATTGACACTGCTGCCTGAGGCCGGGGCCTTTCCTGGGTGGTTCAGTGGAAATAGGGCGACTAGTGTCTGATATTGTTCTTTGGTTAGGGTGAATGGCTCTATGTTAGCTTGTTTGTTGTCTTCTTCCCCTGAATCTCCATTATCTCTGCTTTGATTCATAGCTGTGTTTGCCTTAGGTTGATTAGTTCTGAAAGGATTATTTCCTTTGTTCTTGTTTCCATAGCTTGGTGGGTATCCGTGTTTTTTGAAACATATGTCTTCAGTATGTCTTGTGATTCCACAAAAAGTGCATAAAGATGAGCTTTTGGTGTTCGGTTTGCGATTGTTATACCTCAAGTTTCTCTGCTTGTTTTGTTTGTTCTATGTATTGGTGGTGAAGCCTGCGAACATATTGCTTTCACCTCCCTCGTTGTTTTTGACAAGTGTCAGCCCTATCTGTCGTTGATAAGTGTCCAAAATGGCAAGTTTACTAGGTCCTTTTTATGGTTATTCCCCCTTTTATGTGTCACTTTGGGACCTTTTTACTTGTTTTATTGCATAAGTGCTTTCAGGGATCAAATTGGAGAAAAGAAGGCTTGGAGGGCTGTTTTGGACCTTTTTCACTCAAAGTTTAGCTTTGCGGTCGCCACTGGTTTAGTCTTGCCCAAGACTAAGGGGGTCGACTTATTCAAATCGCCAAGTCAGCAGAATCAGAAACTAACTTATCTCCACAGTCTCACAACATATTTTGAATGAAGGAAATCCCTGAAATCAAGGAAGGAACTCAGAAGATTGAAGATCTTTGTAATCAACACTATAAAGGAACTCCACCATTGTTTTTGGGAGATACTTTTGAATTGACAATTTTATTTTCCTTGTGAGGGTTTATGTAAGCTTTAGCATCATTTACCATTTCACCTTACATTCACTATTTTTGTCTTTGTAAGCTATCATAATCGATTCATGACTATGCGTAGCTAATTTCCTCCATCGATTAAGGGATTAATCAAAGGCTAGCATTATTTCCAATTGTGAGATTGTTGTTCTTAATTTCAATAATCTAATTTTATGTGATCTGTTTACATATTTATCAATCTATGAAATCAGACCTTCAATGAAAGTTTAGGCTACAGTTCGGTCGGGCTTCGGCTTTTTCATTCATTGAAACAACGTTAGGCTATAGGATTTGTAATCATCTGAAATCCTAACTATGTTCAAGCGCATAAACGTGTGATTTGGTTTAAATCAGAATCGCTAAGAATTCGGTTAACTTAGATTGGGTCCTTCTAATTCCTAATGCTTTCGACAGATTAAATTCTAAGCGCTAAGCTAGAACTGTCTGGCCGAATAGGGGCTTATCTTTAGGTGCTCTAGGATTTTCTTTACAATTAAGGAAGGATTAGGTCGGGAATGAATAAGGAACGACTATAACCAATCCAGATCATGTCAATTATGATGTTTTCCCACTTTCAATGATCAACAGGAAATAATTGTTATGCCTGCGAATATCCCTTGATCGGTATTCTCTCATATAATAGTCACGGAATATAATTTCATTTCAATTTTGCAAAACTTATTCCAAGATAAATACCAAACAATCATCCCCCCCCCAATTTATATTTATTAGATTTAGTTATATACGTAATCAATCGGTATTAATCCTTAGGGTACGATCTTTACTTACCATTTCTACAAACCAGTAGTTCGGTCTGTAACAATTGTTTATCTGGTGGATTCGACACCCATCAATTGTACATGCTGTATGGCCAAGGCATAGGTCTTGTTCAACAAAGGCAAAGGTTCTATCAGCAGGATCTGGGAGAGGATGGTTGAGTATGAGTTGTTCAACCCTTGGAGAAATGTGATAACCTGGTCTGCGTCCTGTTGGTCTCGTAGCATCTTGAAAGCGTCATATCTACACGTTTGTCTGCAAGTACATTTGGGCATCGGCCTGAGATTCGTTAGTTCATCGTAAAGTATTTTGAGGCAAGTGTAGTAGTCCGTTACACTGCCGTTTCCCTGCTTAAGGTTGTGTATTTCTCTCCACAGCTCGAGTATACGCAAGGAGTCTGCCTGAGCGAAGTATTCCTTAAGGTCTGCCCAGACCTGGTCAACTTTGTCAAGCCACATGATGCTCCGGGCGATTGAAGGTGATAATGCATGATGAAACCATGACATTACCATATTATTGCATCTTTCCCATTGATTATACATGTTATCATCCAACGCATGAGCCTTGATGGTGCCATCCACGAAGGAGTATTTGTTTTTCAACATGAGCGCAACCTTGACGGCTCGTGACCATTGGTGATAATTTGGTCCGGTAAGGACCTGTGAAACCAGAGTTAGGGCTGGTGTTTCATTTTGGGGAAGATGATAGGGTCTGCTAGAGGTGATCAAAGGAGGAGTATCCATTGTTAAAGAGGGCAAAGCTTAGAAGCTATATTGCTATGATACCTTATGAAAATGAATGAGGTAAGAAATTAATTCTCATTAATTCTCATTAATTTGAAATAAAAGATGCTTACATATTTATACTATGTCTATATTTGCTCAACAAGAAAACGATACACCAAGGAATAAAAAGGACACAAGGACAAATGTCTTGTGGTGCCGATCCTGCCGTTGATCTTAGGGCTTCGGTTTGATGGTGGTGATTTGAGGAGAAGAGATTGAATAAGGTGAGGCATAGGTTAAGTGTGGTGAGCAAGCTTTTGGAATGTGCTATTTGTAGACAAAGACTAAGTTGCCCTTGATGTCTGTGCAAAGACCAAAAGGTCCCTGGAAACTCAAGGGACTGAATTATTCGAATAAAAGAGGTAGAGAGTCAAAGACTCTTAATTCAAACACTTAGATCTGGGAAGGGGCTGTTCGTGTTCTTCTTCTTCCTTTGTTTCTTTCACATGTAGCTTTTCTTTTGGGAATAATTTTCACTTACTTGTAGTCTTTCATCTACTTATAATCTTTTAATCTTGCTAAAGTTTTATGTTCTTCATATTTTTAGTTTTTTTTCACATTTTTTTTCCATTTTTAAGTTTTTTCTTTGTTTTTTTTTTTTTGTGTGTGTTTTGTATTGTTTTTTATGGTTTTTTTTATTGTTTTTCCGATTTTTCATAAATTGTTAAATGAGTTAAACAAATCCATCCTACTAACCCATTACCAACTTATTTATTATATGAGTTAGTTAGATCGAAGAAAAAAAACAGCTTAGCGAATCAGAACTCAAGAAAAAAAAATTAAGATTATATTTTTTACCTATAAAAAGAAACATTTTCCTAATTCTTTTTATCTTATTCTTTAATATGTATTAACCAGCATAGTATTTTCCTCATATTAATTTTCCTAATCAAAACAAATATTGAAAAATTATAAAAAAAATAATATCATACATCATTTTCGTTTGCTTGGGTTGTTAAAATATTAATGTAAAGTGAGTGGAATAAGATCTAATGTATAGATAGATAAATAAAAGTTATAAAAATGGTACAAAATAATTAATTAAAAGATGAAGACTGATGAATAAAATGGACAAAAATTTCAAAGTCAAGGAGGTCCACAAAAATAAAGAAGTTTTCATACTCGTGGAAAATTTTCCTATAGTAATAATTGACCCAACAAATAAGTAGTGCAATTTATTAATATTAATATATCCATCCATACTAACTACTCTAGTCTACTCCCATTATAAATACCTCTTTTCATCACCATTCCCATACTCACTCTAACTACCAAAACAAACCACCAATTTTTTTCTTTTTTTCTCTGTCTTACCATTTCTGAAACATGGCACCACCACCCTCCCTGGTTTTCAACGTTCACCGGCGTCAACCAGAACTGATATCTCCGGCGAAGCCTACCCCTCATGAAGTGAAGCTATTATCAGACATAGATGACCAAGAAGGTCTCAGATTCCATATTCCTGTAATCCAATTTTACAGGAAAGATGAATCAATGAAAGGGAAAGATCCAGTTAAGATCATAAGGGAGGCAATTGCTGAAACACTTGTGTTTTATTATCCATTTGCCGGTAGACTTAGAGAAGGACCACATCGTAAGCTTATGGTGGAATGCACCGGTGAAGGTGTTTCGTTCGTTGAAGCTGATGCTGATGTTTCTCTTGAACAATTCGGAGATTGTCTTCAACCTCCTTTTCCGTGCTTGGAGGAACTCCTTTTTGATGTTCCTGCTGCTTCTCACTTCTTAAATTCCCCTTTGCTGCTTATTCAGGTCCGTATTATTTTAACTAACATTTTTTTTCATATTTAATGAAGACGTAGACATTTTTATCAAAAAAAAAAAAAAAAAATTCCTTTTTTCAATTGGTACCACCGGTTAATGGATAACGTGGTACACATGTCACTTAATATTCTAACCAATAAAATGTTCACAAATTATAATTTATATAAAATTTTAGAGGGCAATACTTTATTTTTTCTCACCATTTGATTCATTACTTTGTTTTTTTCTCACTGTTGGACTCTTCACATCGCAAATCAATCAAACCACAAAGTAGTTATTTGTAATTAAACATATTTGGATGTAACAAATATGAATTTAATCCTAAATTTTAAATTCCAAATTATTTACCCCATGAAAAGCGATGACTCAAAGTAAGTTTTTTTTTTTATTATTTAATGAAGATGGCTCGAGTAAACCTTAATTCCACATTAATTCTTATGTTGAGTGGATCTAAGTACGAGTGGCTGTGAGCCGTTTTCTTTATTAGTGGAAATAGAATTTTGTGTAGATATATTTACTAACTATAAAAGTACCAATTGGTAAAAATTTCTCCTAAAATTATTTTATGGTAACAAAAAAGTTTAAACAAGTTGATTTAACCTTTGCTTTACTAACATATCAAACATTTTAAATATTAATTACGTTTTAAATATTTACCATATAGTAACTAAATTGTATTTACTATGTATTGTAACTAAAAAATATTTACTTAACCTAATAGTTTTCGAATTTAAATATTCCATCATCAATCTTAATTACACATACATATTAAATTAATAATATTTCAATAATTGAAATTGAATAAATGTATAAAGTTTGTGTGCGTTAGGTATTATATTATAGTCTTGAATTACGAATTGACCACTTAAATTTATCAAATATGTTGCGGAGCATTATTTTATTGTACATCCATATGTTTGGATTATATTTTTCAAAATGTCTAAAGAAAAAAAAAATCTTGAAAATGACAGGTGACGCGCCTGAAATGTGGCGGGTTTATTTTCGCGCTCCTGCTAAACCACACAATGAGCGACGCGCCGGGTCTAGTGCAATTCATGTCCGCCGTGGGAGAAATGGCGCGTGGAGCAAAAGCCCCAAGTGTTCTTCCAGTATGGGAGAGGCAAGTCCTGAACGCCCGAGATCCGCCGCGAGCGACATGCGTCCACCGTGAGTACGAAGAGGTTGCCGGCACAATAACTCCATTCGATGACATGGCACACCGTTCTTTCTTCTTCGGACCAACCGAAATAACTGCTCTCCGGAGATTAGTCCCTCATCGTCTCCGGAATTGCTCAACCTTCGAAATACTCACAGCCTGTTTGTGGAAATGCCGCACTATCGCACTTGGACCCGATCCGGCCGAAGAAATGCGCATGATTTGCATAGTGAACGGGCGAAGTAAATTCAATCCGCCATTACCTGAGGGATACTACGGGAATGGATTTGTATTCCCGGTGGCGGTTGCGACGGCCGGAGAAATAAGTTACAAGCCATTGAGTTATGCGTTGGAATTGATAAGAAACGTGAAAGATAGTGTGAACGAAGAGTACATGAGATCTGTGGCGGATTTGATGGTAATGAAAGGAAGGCCTCATTTTACAGTAGTGAGGAGTTATCTGGTGTCGGATGTGACAAAGGCAGGTTTCGGAGAGGTTGATTTTGGGTGGGGGAAAGCCGCATACGGTGGTCCGGCTAAAGGCGGAGTTGGTGCTATTCCAGGTGTAGCAAGTTTTTATATACCATCTAAGAATAAGAAAGGTGAAAATGGGATTGTTTTGCCAATTTGCTTGCCGGCTCAGGCCATGGATAGATTTGTCAAGGTTTTGAACAGTATGCTACAAGATCGTAAAAATACCAGTACTGACACTACTACATCTCCATTTATAATATCTGCCTTGTAAGAAATGACGGAGGATTTAATAAATCTATATCTAACGGAGATTTGATCCGGTTGAGTGAATTTATTAGTTTTCCATAGTGTTGTTCTATATATTAAATCATCAAAAGTGTTAGTATCTTTGTGAAGGATGTATTTTGTCTAATGTATCTTTTGCTTAAATGTTATTTTATTTATTTAAAGTAATAATACTACCAGCCAAAACTTTAAAGTGTCGTTTGGTAAGATGTAATGCCCTTCGTAATGTAATGACTATTATATTGAAAGCTCATTACTATGTTTGGTTGCATGTTACAATTTTATTGTAATCCCCATTACATAAGAATATGATTTGAATTCTCATTACATTATCCTCTAATCTCTTATTTCTCAAATCTCACTTCTCAATCTTATCTCTCATTTTTGTAAAAAACGAAAAAAGTAGAAAAACATGAAAAATAAAAAAAAAACGAAAAACCGAAAAAATGCGAAAAATGAAAAAAAAAATGAAAAACTAGAAAAAGGAGAAAATAGAAAAACGGTGAAAAATGTTGCAAAATGGAAATTAAAAAAACGGTGAAAAATGTAAAAAAAATATAAAAAAGCAAAAAACTATATACTAATTTATTGATTTCGGTTAATCTAAATTTGTATTTGATTTCGATTCGATTTTCACACTTTTCGTGCTTTTCATGTTTTTCGTTGATTTTAATTATGTAAATAAAATTTTATGATTGCATTTAATTAGGAAAATGTAAGTATTGTAATGGTTATTACATTCTATCATAATTGTTAACCAAACATGGTAATAGAATCACTATTTCATTCCATTACATTACAACTTTGATTATATTACGATCTTGATTACATTACATTGCATTACGGTATACCAAACAAATCCTAATTGAATTAGAATTTCACTATATTGGTGAATTTCATCCAATAACAAATTTTCAAATTTTCAATACATTGGGAATTTTGATGGTTGCATATTGTGGAGATGATAAGGAAATAAGCAGTATGAGAGCTACAGAATTAGTATTGGGAAACAATCCAAAAACTCTTAATTATCTGCAATTTGTAGTCCATCATTTCATTGGCAATTTTGAATTTTGAATTTTGCTCAATTCCATTCTTTAGCAGTTAGTCATAGTTTTGAAAAGAATCTTTTCAAAATTGTCTTGTATATCCATGAGAGTCACATTATAGTACTTTTCTAGGAACCCTCCCACAATGTAGGCCAACCTTCAATATACATTCACAAACTTACAAACTTGATAGGTCAATTTCTAAGAAGGTCACCCTCTTTAATCTTAACATGATAAAGTTTGTTTGCTTTATAGAACGACAGAGATGAATGTTTGGTTCATTCATGGAATAAACTAGTAACACAATCATTATTTAAAAAAAAAAAAATCATTCCAACTCCACTATTTGGTTCATTATTTTTCCAATTTCAATTGTGTAATATGATGAGTTTTTCCCTTGTTAGTGGAGAAGAAAAAACCAATATATAAATATTAATTAAAAATAAAAGAAAAGAAGAATGGAAAAATATTCAAACAAATTACTAAGGAATGTCGATTATCTGTTGATCACAAGGTTTGAGTCATATGAGAGGGAAGAAAATCGTTAGACAAGGGGCCGGTGTAATTAGAGTTGGACACAGTTCGGTTCAGTTCGGAGATCAAGAATCTTCAGGATTGGATTGAACTTCAGGGATTCCTAAAAATGAATCTTTAGGATTGGATTGACAATTTCAGTCTGGTCCAATTCAGAGATACGGGGATTCCGTTTCGGTCCAATCCAGTACAGTTATTTGACGAGTCAAATAAATATTTATACTGTTACCAAAAATAAATTAAACATACAATTTACAAGATAATAATTATATAAATTCTTAATCAAAATAAATAACATGTGTTTACAATGCCAAATATTAATTTGAATCCATCACAAGTGCATTTTTTTCATTAATCAAAATAAATAAATGTATAACGGAATGAGTGCGCAGGCTGTAATATGTAGAACCGTAAACATTCATCCAAAGAGATAAGAAGCCAGGTTGATACTGACGTTTACCTTTTCGTATTAGGTCTAGTATAATTCGATCATCCATTAACTATATCCTTAAATGAATCTGTAACTATGAAATATGTCAAATTACACTTAATGAGAATACATAGGTTAAGTGAAATCTTCATTTCAACTATTAAGCTTATCACCTTACAAGAATTTGAAGTTAATTCTCCACAAGAGGCCATAGATATACCTCGCATTTATCAGGAGTGACGAATTCTTAATCTAACATTAACTATCCTGCAATTACTTTATGTGATACCCAACACCTGCTCACACACAGCCTAGGAATCTTCCTGGATCATGTTTAAATAAAGTCAAAACATCACACTCCATAATCCATAATCACTAATTAATGTTTGTTTGAGTTTGAGGATTACTTATACCTACTAAGCCCTTTAAGACAAAACATGTGACACTAGATAAATTCATCCATCCTGTTATCTCAAGTCGAGTCTCCAATCTTAATGAGCCCATTCGTTGGATCCATGTAACTGTCTAGATATATGAATACCTAAAGCTTATGAGATTAGTTTTTTTTCACAACAAAAGACATTATTACATGTAAGTCTCAACAACATTTTGTTTAATCCCTAAACATATTAAATTATCTATAATAGAGTGAAATTGAAGTGAGGATTTTAATCGTAAATCCACAAAGATGTTTTTTCTCAAGCCTATGCTTGAAGAAGTTAATCCCAAATAAGATGAACAAGCTCTCAATGGAGGCTAATTGGATTCCATTTCATAAAAGTTATGTTTCATTACAGAATAAAATGGTTATATACTTCCTTTTAGATTAGGTAAAAATACGAACATATCTCCACTAAGGTTACAATTAAAGAAGATAATAGGAGTATGACGTGGTAATTGATGTAAATGGCAATAAGGAAAATAGAGCTAATGGGGACAAGAAAGATATGAGCTTTGGGGGCATTAAGAAACTGGCTAGGAATAAGTCTCATCTGTGGTGAAGCATTCAATCAGTCTTTGAAGACTTCACTAATGGTCTAGCGTGGAGCATTGGGGATGGAAATTCAATCTCATTCTAGAATGATGTACGGATAAATAATATAAAACTGAAGGATGTAGCCTTAACACCAGTGGCAAAAGAGGATTTGAATTGGAAGGTGTCTGACCTGCTTAATAGCCAAGGGCAATGGAAATGGGATATTCTTGAAAAATACTTTGAAATTTTTCTTCGCCTAAGGTGTATTATATCTCGAAGAGAGACAGATATCAGAGATATGCCTCGGTGGAGGAATTCATCATCCGGATCTTTTCCTGCAAAGGAGCCTATGATAGTTTTTTGGTGACAGGAAAAGTTTAGGTAAAGGTAGCTACCCACTTTCAAGATCAGGGCAAACCACATATCTCGATGAGGGTTTACAGTGGAATTTACAGATTACCTACCAATGAGGGCTAAATTTTGACGAAGTGGGGAATCGAACCTCAAACCTGTCAAGCAGAGGTTCAACGCCTTACCACTCGGACCAACCCTCGTTGGCTACTGCCTACGACAGTTTGACGAACAGTCAAGATGATAGTACTGCTGCTAGTGAGGTTTTCAAAACCATTTGGATGTTAAAACTGCCCCAACGGATCAAGACTTTTTCTTGGTTATGCCTTCACAATCGTCTGTTGACTAATTTAGAGAGACAAAAAAGACATATGATTGAAGCTGGAGTCTTCCCTCGTTGTAAAGCAGGTGAGGAATCAATAGCACATGCGTTGAGAGACTGCGAGGCCAGCTCGCAGGTTTGGTAGGAAATTCTACCCGTATCCTGTCATGACCGTTTCTTCTCCATGAATGGCAGCGACTGGTTTAATAGTTGTATATCAGCAACTAACTCTCTCCTTGGAGTTGTCAATTGACAAATTTTATTTGCAATAACGTCTTGGTATCTGTGGGCTTGGAGGAACAAAGTTGTTTTTGAACCAGAAATTGAGAGTCCAAGAGATAAAAAAGACTTCCATCCTGCAGAAGGTAAATGAAAATATGATAAGTCGGGATTTATGTATGGGAAGCCCAAATAGGATGGTGAAAAAGAAAGCTTGGCTAGGATGGAAAAAACCAGCGGAAGGTTTTATGAAATTGAACACAGACGGGTGGAAGCGTGGAGAGCCTGGGAAAATTGCAGCAGGGGGTTACTGCGTGACAATAGTGGAAATTGGATTAGGGGATTTGTTCACAATATTGGCATCAGAAACATCGTCGAAGCAGAACTTTGGGGAATCCATACTGGTTTAGAAATGGGGATAGAGGCTCAGGTACGAAAAATCATTGTGGAATCAGATAATCTCCAAGTGGTTAATAGCATTAATCCGAAAAGTAATATTTTACACTATCCTACTCGATCCCTCGTTCAAAGTATTCAGGCTTTGAAGAATGGTTTCGAATCCATCATTATAAATCATATTCACATACTTTTTTGGCAACTCAAGCCCATAATTTTAATTTGGGGATTACTCATCTTGAGCAAGAAACATCAGGGGTTGAGGTGCTCTTGCAGCACGATAAATTGGGGTTGGTATCCCCAAGAGTTGTAGTGTCCTAATCTTTTTTATGTTGTAGGTAATTTTTGTTTAGTTTAGTTTTTTTGTTTAGTTTTGTAGTTTTTTCTGTTTCTTTGCTGATGTTTTGTTCTTGTTGGTTTTCTTTGTTTTGGGTCTGGTATTTTTTATTGTATTTTTTCCCTGTTCACCAAAAAAAAAAAATAGAGCTAATGATGGCAAAACAGTAAATAAGGTGATGGCAGCTCTTGTCTCCTCAGATCAGCTTGGCGAGGAAGGTATGTCAAGGGAACCCACACATAGTGTCATATAATTCACACGACGTATGAGTCCAGTTCTGGTCTCTCGGAGGTATTTCACCCTTTCCTCCGCACGAGCTCTGCACGTGAGTATGATTGGCACGCTTATCCCCTTGGTTTTTCCACTCCTCTCATCGGAGATCCATATTAGAGATATCCGCATCATTATGGATCAAAATTTTATTGCTAATTTTGGTGGTCCTTATTTATTCCATGTCATATTTGACTTTGATTCCCAACAAAATGTAGGGCTCACCACTTGCAATTTATGGAAATCATATTCGAAAACAAATCTCTATAGTAGAATAAAGAATGCATCTTAGTAATAAAAAGTTTAAAATGATGAAAAGTTAAGTGTATTAATTGAAAGTGATCTCTTTCGTTGTTATGCATATCCTGCAAGAAATGGTATGTATGATATGGACCCTGTCCTATTCTGGAGTTGTTTTAATCTTGCTTGTATTTGTATTGAAGCATGACCACATGGATGTATTAATACACTTCAATTAATTGATGGACTACCAACTATAATGTGTCTCTCCTCTAGCCAGTCCAGTCCACACATATTGATATTCTAAAATATCCAGTTTTTATTCTTGCTAAAAAAATTCACCCAAAAATTGACTCAAATCCTTCACTCTCATTCACACCCAGTGAAGAAAGCTCAATGAAAGAGATCTAGTTCGACTGGAAATTTAAATTTGCTGTCGTCAGAGATATACGAACTAGATTCAGGAAGCGAAGATGTGAGTTTTTGTGGGTTCTTATAGTTAAGGATATGTAATTGCAGTCATGAATTGAACTAGACCAGCAACATCACTTATGGTGTGGTTGTATTGTAGCGGATGCTGAAAATAAAACATTCGCACTTCAATGAATCAATAGTATTAGCTGTCAATTAATTAATTTATGTGAGAAAAGATAACTAACAAAAGACAATAAGAACTAAATATTTTTGAAACATTTACCAAGTAGTTTAATATTTTGAATTAAATGATTATATGGCATATGATAGAGGTTCGAATTAATAAAAGATAATAATAAACAAGATAATGTGTTGCATTATCTGAATGTTGTTTTAGAAATACTTGAACATCAGGAGAGGAGAGTTCCTTCATAAATCACCAATTTGAAAACGCTACATCCTCTCTCAATTGAAATGAAATTTTAGTGATAAAATAACGTATATCTGAAATGTAGATGATAAGATTCATGATTGAGAACACAATTTGATAAATTATTTTTCAAATTGATTTAATTTATCAACGTTAAAAATAAAATTGCTTTTAGCTGCCAATGTTAGGGATAAAATTGCATCATTTTAAACGTTATGAGTAAAATTGCTCATGGCTCTAAACGTTAGGGTATTTTTACACTTTATCCCAACAATATAAAAATTAATATATTATATCAAAATATTTTTTTATAAGTATATATAATAAAACCAAGCAAATAAGCAGTATTGATCACGTACACCTTAATGAGCATGTAGAATTTGCTCATTCACCGTTAGATCCAGGCTTATTAGAATCTTAAGATGAAGATTCAAAGCATCCTGGGGCTTAGATTTAATAAGTCTATATCTAACGGTGAATGAGCAAATTCACTTGCTCATTAAGGTGCATGTGAAAATTCCTGATAAGCATAATAATTGAGGTGCCTTCTATACTTACTTTGTTTTTGACAAAGTAAGATTTACTTTGTTTTTTCTACTATTGGATGAACTTACTTTGTCAAAGTTTATCACCATCCAATGGTGGAAAAAACAAAGTAATTCTTACTTTATCAAAAACAAAGTAATGTTTATCAGTTTGGTCTAATTATTAACCGAAATAAATAATATATATACACAAAAGAATTTGTGGTATAATGTATGATTTCAGTTGGGGTTAACTAACTTCTTTTTTTACTAAAATTGTTCGGAAAAAAAAATACTAATAAAAGTCCATAGACAAAAAATAATATCTGAGATCATATCTGATTATATGAAAAATTATAGTATACTCCAGTGTAATATATCAGTTCAATCAAATTATACCATTTATACACGATTTATTTCTTAACACCAATCATATTTCCTTAATTGATATTTATTTATCTTTTTTTTTTGGTAAGGATATTTATTTATCTTTTAATACTTATAATATAAGTTGTTCCCACTACATTTACATTCAAATTTAGAAATGTAAATTACAATGCCCAAAAACTATTTACATAGTAAGATTGGGATGGTTTACCTTTCCACCTATTGGACTCGTTTAAAAAAAAAAAACCTGCTGGATTTGTTAATCAAGGTCATTTAATATGATAGTATTTTTCACATGGACCCTGATTACCACGTTAATATGAAATACCACCATCCAAATTTATATTAAGAATTATGGATATAAAATAATTCTTTTCTTTTTAGCTTAAAATAATCTTAAGGCTTGAAACTAAAATTCTGATCAACGATAAAGGGGTCAATGTAAACACCATTTTTTTTTGAAACAATGTAAACACCATTTTAATACGTATAAAACCTAACATTCAGGGTCCGTTTGTTTTATCTGCTGTTTGCTGTTGCTGTTTGCTGTTTCTTGTTACGGTTTGCTGTTTACTGTTTGAAGAGGCTGCTGTTCCAAAAAGCAGGGATTCCCTGCTTTTATAAAAAGCTACTTTTCGGCTACAAAAGGTAAACATGAGGTGTCTAATCAAACACCTTAAACTCTTCTTTTCAAAGTGAAAAGGCAAACAGGAAGTCGAAAATCAGCTACCAAACACCCCCTCAATCTATACCTTCAAACTCAACCAGTTCATAGTTTAGTATCACCAATTATATCTCCCAACATGATTATAGTGTAATATAATTACGGTTCAATTTAACAGATTTTTTTTAACTGAAATCGAAACTATAACTAATACGTAAAACTGAAAATATCATAAACTATTAATATATAACAACTGAACTGAAAATAAGATAACCGATCCAAAATTTTGTTTTAGGATAAATTTAAGTGGTAGTTTCAACATATATTAAGAATCTAATAGGTAATTTTAAAAAGTTAGGGAAGTAATTAGCTATAGATTAGGAGCCAATTTGTGGTTTAAGCCAAGTAATAATTGCGCATGCCAAAGAATGGTGATGTACATTGAGAGATAGAGATTGGGATGTTAAATTCCTCCATACATATCGGGAAGGAAACCAGGCAGCTGATTGGATGACGAATTTCGCAGGTGCACTTTGTTTGGATCATCACGAGTGTGGTGTGCCTCCTGCAGACCTCCGGAATATTCTTCTTGAGGATCGGCGTGGTCGGTTCTTATCAAGAATAGTTACTAGTTAATCTTTTATTTTCGCTCTTGTTTTCCGGGCTACGGCCTGCCTTGTCTGCAAAAAAAAAAAAAAAAAAAAAAGATTGAGTGATGGTTGGGCTATCCATGAGGCAGCTCCTTCAGGCACCACAAAATGTAGGGTCCCTAAGCCTAGATTCAACATCCTAACCAGCAACATAAAGGCCCTTTATGTTCTTACCATTGGACCACACGTACATTTAGCTGTTTCTTTTCTTTTTTACCGCTGGATCACAAGAGAGTACATTCAGATTTTTCTTTCATCTTTTTTACCTTTGTAAGTAGTCATATCAATAGGCCTGGGTACCTGTCCAGACTCGTGTTCTTTAGGTCGGATTTGGACAATAAAAATTGATCATAGGTCATTACCCGCTAAAGCTGATTTTTTTTTTTTTTGACATGTTTGGGATTGATAAAGGTAGCACGGGCTGGCCCAGCCAGCCCGCCTTATTAAAATTAATTAATAAATCTATATATTTATAATTAAATATTTATTTTTAATTATAAATTTTATTTCTTATAATTAAAAATTATATATATTATTTTAGGTAGGTTTATATTGATCGAGTTTGACATTTGATTTTTAAACCCGAAACCTAATCCATCTAAATTAATAGTGGGCTATGCTGGATTTGGGAAGATCATTTTTACTTTAAAAACCTGTTAGGTTCAATCCAAACCCGACTCATATTGTCTCTTATTTTCTCTTATTTTCATGTGTTGCGGAAGGTGGAGTATCACAGTGATACCACCTCTTTTAAATATTGAAAAAGAATATGTCATAAATTGCACATTTTCGTCCCTGTCAGTGATGCCTCATTTTTTATAGAGTACTTCCAAGTAATATACAAAATTATTTATCAATATGTTATTTGAAATATAACTAATTATATGATAATAATTAACTATAAATTATTAATTGAATATAACATCTGTTAAAAATAAAAGACTTAATTGAACAAACCTATTTAATTCGATTGAAATATAAATTCTACAACGATTTTTTTTTATCACTTGCACCACTCATTTAATTTCTCACAACGTTTACAATTAAAATAATTTGGCACTCAATTTCTATCTTAATTCTACTCTCACTTTCACATTTCACATGCACACACATATAATACCCAAACTATCCTATTTATAGGAAACTAATGTTATGTTTGTTAAAACTGAAAATTAAGTGTTGAAAAAATAAAACTGAATTTTAAGGGCTGAATATTATAAATGCTGAAAGTATTGTATGATGTAACTTTTATAAAAATATTACTTGATAATGTTTAACTTAATTTTAAGTTCTTTAAAAAAATCTTAAAATGTTAAGTTAAATATTTTGACTTATCAAAATAAGTGATTTTTAACTTAATTAACTAATTTAAGTGATGGAAAAAACTCATTATCAAACGTACTTAAATTAAATAAGTGCTTAAGTTGGTTGTCAAACAAGTGGGATAATAACTACAAACTTGTATAAAATACAATCACAAACTTGTATAAATTAAGACCACAAATGTGAAGCAAAAAATCAACATTAGAATTCTCTAGATCATAAAAGTCGGTGATGAAAATTAATACTCCCCCTCAGTACTGACTTCATTTGATCTCAAAACATGCAAAAGGGTTCTTAACATATGGAACACGAAGCGAAAGGGCTTTGATACCAATGAAGACTCTATAGTCGTTGTACATATTATCTCTAACCTCAAAGGGACGAGTAATGAAAGAAATTGACATTGGCTTCATAACATCGATCTGACAGCTACACTAGATGAGCAATTACCGTTGTTCCATGAACTAAGAATACAGTCTGAAGAATAGAGTGGGCAGTGGCTAGTGAGAGTAGAATTGTCTTTTGTAGTATTCTCTGTGAATGATTAATTAGGGTGTTCTTGTATGTTAGCTTTAGCATTCATATCCATATATCTATTTATAGCTAGGTGCTGGCAGTGGCGGATCCAGGATTTCGGAATCGGGGGGGGGGGGGGGGGGGGGGGGGGGGGGGGGGCGCTAATTTTAGCCCAAGGTTAAAAAAAATCTTGCATATATAAAAAAGTAAAATCAAATTATACAAAATTTTAATTGTATTGATAACTAAATGCTAAAAAGTACTGGTTACATATACTATATTACTGGAAAATGTACCTATTTTTTTGACAACGGACACGCTCTCGTTAAATGGCAAATCTATTCTTCGATAGCTAGGAATTTTGAAAATATTGTAAAATGGCTCCATCCGGTTGCGTAAATCCGTCTTAACAATATTAAGTGCCGAAAAACACTAAATTAAATCCTCAAATCAAAATTACTAAATTAAAGAATCTAAATTTATTCTACAAATTAATTCAAATTCCATAAACTATAAAAACCCTAAACTAAAATTCCTAAATCAAAACCCTAAATTAATTCAACAAATTAAACTATCAAAACCCTACAAATTCCCTAAACTATCAAAACCCTAAAATAATTTAACAAATCACCAAATTAATTCAACAAATTATAAATTAAAAACCATAAATGAAAATTAACCTAATTTTATGGAAGAAATTAGATACCTTAGGAAATTTGGAGGCTAGCCGGAGTAATTAGAAGAAGAAATGGAGGAAAATGAAAAGAAAAGAAAAGGAAAGGGAGGAGGAGAGCAGAAGAATGGTGGAGAGAGGGAGGAGGAGAGCAGTAGGCTGCTTCTTCTTCGCTACATCTCCTGCGAAGGAGATGTAGCAGGCGCCGCCTGCACCTAAATCCGTAAATTGGGATATGCGGGGGGGCTAATTTTTAGCCCTCCCTAAACCCTCCATGGCAGCTCCGGCGCCGTAGGGGCTGGAGCCCCCACGGGCGCCGGGCTGCCTCCGCCTCTGGGTGCTGGATCCGGTTACGGGTGGACCATAAATGGACCCATTAACTCCCATTTAGGTATCCGCTATCGTTACTTTGTTTTTTACAAAGTACCGTTACTTGGTGCTCATTTTCACCATTGGATGAATTTTATGCTCCATCATCCAATGGTGAAAACCACACCAAGTAACGGTACTTTGTAAAAAATAAAGTAACCATAGCGGACACCCTCCCATTTAATCCTATAATATTGAATATTTCAATTTAGGTGCCCGCTATCCTCACTTCCTTTAAAAACAAAGTAAATTTACTTTGTTTCAATAACAAATAGTATTGCGACATGTGTCAAATTAATTTAAAATAAATTAAATTATATTAAAAGTTGACCTGCTATTACAGGTTACCACTAAATAATGAAAATTAAAGTTACACGAGGTAGAATATAATTCTATCCACCAAACTACTTTACGGAAATTGATACTACTTTACGGAAAATCTAAAAAATCTTTACAAATTTCCATAACATTTCTATAATTTTTCGTAAATTAATTATTTTTTGTTAAATTATTAATAAAAAAATAATTTTAATTATATCCACCAAATCACTTTACGAAAATTAATATTACTTTACGGAAAATCTAAAAAACCTTTACAAATTTCCTTAACATTTCTATAATTTTCCGTAAATTAATTAATTAAATTATTAATAAAAAAATAATTTTAATTATATCCACCAAACCACTTTACAAAAATTAACACTGTCGCTACCGGATTTTTCAGGGTACAAACGCCGGAAGCTAGATCGGTCAATAGTTTTTTCTAGTTAAAACTATTTTTTAGAGTCGCCACCAATCAGAATTAAGGCGTGATTGGACACCGAAAATGGTTGAATTTTAATGGATAAGGAGGTCTGCGAAATAAAGATTTTTAGGTTCGTTTGTCGGTTACGTGTAGGGAAGAAAAACTTGATTAATCACCCTACCCCGCCCAAATATTGGTACTAAAAGATGTGGTTTTTGTGTTAAATTTATTTGATTTATCTCAATTTTATTTGTACTTTCATAATATGATAACGGCATATAATTTAATTACATGGTTAATGTCGTAGGTATTTAATATTTATGTAACGTTAAATCATTAATTGTATCCTTATAATTTTAATAATTTGGACAACATTTAATTCGCATTTATATAACATACACTTACGAATTAACACGTTTAATTTTATATAATTTGGGTGACGGTTAATTCATATTCCTATAACATAGAACTGTGAATTAACTCGTTCAGTTTTCGTTTATTTAGTACCGTTTAATTCGTATTTCTATAACATAGAATTACGAATTAACTCGTTACTTTTTCATTTTTTGTTTTTTATACTCTTGTAGCACATAAATAAAATGGAAACATTCCGCGTTAATTAAGTTTTATTTTTATTATCGTTTTCATACCTCTATGATATAAAGATATAAATCGATTCGCATTAACTTTGTTAGTTTCGTGCACATTTAACTTATATCCCTATAACATAGGGTTATAAATCAAGTCATTTAATTTTTTGTAAAAGAAAGATGTAGATTAAATTTAACCATATGAAAACAAATGATTTTTACTAATGGTATAACACGTATATGTCACGTGAAAATAAATTGGTTGAACTAAGTGGGTAATATGAAATTAAGTAATGAAGGGTCCAAATTAGCAAATAAAATGAAAGGAGTCAAATTGATGAACTAAAATAAACAGGAAGGGACGAAATGTAATTAGGAGGGGTCAAATTGAAGCAAATAAAATCAAAAGAATCAAATTGATGGACTTAAATAAACAGGGAGGGGCGAAATGTAATTAGGAGGGGTCAAATTGAAATATGAAGGGAGTCAATCTAACCAATTAGAATAATGGGGGCCGAATTCACAAATTAATAAAACATGGGGAGTGATAGGTAATTAATAGGGACTTGATTTAACTTACTCTAAACAAGTAGAGACCTAATTAAAACGTGGAGGGACCTTATCGAAGCAATTAAAATAATAGGGGGTCCGAATTCATAAAGCAATAAAATAAGAGGTGGTAAGTGTGATTCGGAGGGACTCGATTGAACTTATTTAAAAACGTTAGGGGGCCTGATCAAAACACGGAGGGACTTAATTGACGAAATTAAACAAAACGGGGTTAGTTTTTAACACAATGATAAATTAAGGGGTCAGAATGAAAATAAGGAGTATAAATTTGGATTTTAGGGTTTTACTTTCTCATTTGTTCCAGCAGCCACCGTTTCTGCTTCATCTTCTTCCTTCTTTCCAATTCCTAACCCTAGACAGCACTTGACCTTCAACTCCCATGGCCGACTTCTCTCTCCGTGAGCAGAGACTCTCAACTCCGGGCGGCTCTCTCCTTTCTTCATTTCGAAGCCGAAGCGCCGGGCTTCTCTCCTCTCTCTCGCGTTTGCGCAGATCTGTTCCGATCTGTCCGTCTGCGGCGAATCCACGGTGAGTTCTCGCCTTTTCCTCATATCCCCCTTCTGCTCTTCTCGATTTCTAGCGTGACGTTCTGATGACCGTTTTCTTTGGTTTTTTATAGGTGAAACGGAGCCGAACCGCTTCCGATCCGTCCCGTTTATGGGGTTTATGGGCGGTTTTACGCCCTTAGAGAGCGGACAGCCATTGTCTGGCGCCCCTGAGGTACCTAGGAGGTCCGATCTACTCTTTATCCGGTTTCTCCTAAGGTAAATAATGTTTACGGTGGTTTTCCTTTTCGTACTTTCTTCTTTAACGGAAATGTCACTGATTTATTGTTTTTCTTTGTTCGTTGAACCCGTAACACAGGTCCGTGGTGATTCATGGGTTTTGGTACAGATTAAGGAAAACAGAGACTTATTTGCAGGCCTGTGGTGATTCATGAGTTTTGCTACAGATTAAGCAAAACAGAGACTTATTTGCGATTTTTTTTTTGTGTTTTCCGTTTGGTAAACAGAAGTTTCCTGGGATTTGCTGTTGATTTGAAGCAGAGATGTTTTCTTTTTATGAGTCTATGTTTTACTCCTTTCAGAGGATATTTTTATCTCTTTGTTTTGGTTTAGTTGTTTTGGTTTAGTTGCAAATTCTGTTCTTTTTCTTGTTTTTTGGTCTGGATCTGAGGAAGAGTATAACCTCATTTTTGGTTGCATTGTAAATGTATTTTTAGTGTGAAAAAAAAACAGTACAGTGAATGAATGAAAGAAGAAAATGGGATACAGTGCATAAGGAAATAATGAATAAAAAGATCTAAATAGTGAAAATGATGGTTTTTCCTGGAGATTTCCAGATCTGGAACCTGGAATCTATTTGTCAGGACTTTTGAAATCCTTGTATCTTTAAGGTTTTTTTAAGAAAATAAGATACAAATAAATAAGAGACTGAAATTATAAAAAAGGGATGATTTTCTGAGAGGCTGGGACTTTCCAGATCTGGAAGAATCCCTAGCATCTTTAATATTTTTAAGGAAAATGAGATGAAAATGAGACTGAATAAGAAAAAAAAAATGAAGTAATAAGAAAGATGGTTTTATCAGAAGCTAGGGACTTCCAGATCTGGAAAGTAGAATCTATTTTCCAGATCTATTGGAGTCCCTTGCATCTTTAATATCTTTTAGTTTTCAGTTTTCAGGATTTGGATACTGGTTTTTAAAAAAAACAAGTGCTATTTTTAAGAAGGTAGAAAGAAGCAGTGTAATGAAGAGAGTAGAAGAAAAAGAATTAATGAAAAGAGTAGAAGGAATTAATAAAAATGACAGTTTACCTATTGGATCACTAGAGTGAGGAAGAAGCACATCTCTTTTTCTACATTTCTTTTGTCTGCTTCCTTCTCTCCCTCTCTTTATCTACATTTCTTTTGTCTGCTTCCTTCTCTCCCTCTCCTCCCTTTTTTTTTTGTGTCCCCTTTGTTTTTTTTTTGTGTCCCTTCTGCCTTGGGTCCCTCTTCTTTATATAGGGACTTTTTCTAATTAATTAGAGACTAATAGAATGTTAATATAGTTTTAATTAGTAAGTGTATAGGTCTGGGCCTTTATCCATATTAGAATGGACTTGGGCTTGAGCCTTTTACAATTTTAGGTCATAAAATATTGTTCATATTCCTTCCATTTTTATTTCAAAAATTAAATGCTTATAACATAAACATCAATTAGTATTTTTAGATTTTTTCTGTATCTTTTAAATATACTAATTTTATCCAAATAAATCTATGGTAGACATATTAACTTAGAAATAAGAATCTTTAATTAATAACTAATATCCTAATTGACTGATTAAATCCTTATAACATAAACATTTAATCAATTTTACATATTATTGAGAATACTTATCTTCCATTTTATAAAATATGATTAACTACAATTTATACCAAAATATCACTATATCTATCATATAAATATTTATAAGGATGTATAACGAGAATAAAAATTACAAAATATGAGGAGTTACTCCGGATAAAATGGGTATCTACAAACACTACCTTACGGAAAATCTAAAAAACCTGTACAAATTTTCGTAACATTTCTATAATTTTCCATAAATTAATTATTTTTTGTTAAATTATTAATAAAAAAATAATTTTAGTTATATCCATCAAATCACTTTACGAAAATTAACACTACTTTACGGAAAATCTAAAAAACATTTACAAATTTCTATAACATTTCTATAATTTTCCGTAAATTAATTATTTTTTGTTAAATTATTAATAAAAAATAATTTTAATTATATCCACCAAACCACTTCACGAAAATTAACACTATTTTACGGAAAATCTATAAAACCTTTACAAATTTCTGTAACATTTGTATAATTCTACGGAAATTAATTATTTTTAGTAAATTATTAATAAAAAATAATTTTAATTCTATCCACCAAACCACTTTACAAAAATTGACACTACTTTATAAAAAATCTATAGAACCTTTACAAATTTCCATAACATTTGTATAATTCTACGGAAATTAATTATTTTTGATAAATTATTAATAAAAAAATAATTTTAATTCTATTCACCAAATAACTTTACGAAAATTGACACTACTTTACAGAAAATCTATTAAATCTAGAGTGACTATGAGAGATTCAAGGGTGAAGTAGTGGGTGGACAAACTCTTTACAAAATTTAAATGTATTTGTTAATCTATTTACGATTATGATAAGTTAGTAAATATGATAGAGCTGCTCATTAGCGGTTTGGTGATCCGTTCGATAAAAGTTTGATTATGTTTATAAATTGACTTTGAACATGAAACTCTGCTCGAAAGCTCTTAAACAGACTCGGTTATAGGTTCATGTGAACAAGCTCATGAACAAACTTCATTATAATTTCATGAATAAGTCCATGAACAAACTTGATTCGATTTTTTTTTAGTAATAGTATGTTTATAAAGGTAAAATCTAAAACAATGCATTTTTGTATTAACTTTTGTGTTGTACGTTTCAAAACGGTGTAATTTTATATTAAATAAATTTCAACTGACCATAATTAATAATTAAGTTCTTTGCTAGTAAAGTAAATGAACATAATTAACAAGTTGTTTGCGAGCAAAGCTCGTGAAGAGATTCGGGAATGAACTTCCGATCAGTTCACGAACTGAGAGCTCAAACTTATCAATTTTCTGAAGACTTGAGCATGAGCACGTCAAATCTCTACTTGACTTAGCTTGATTACCGCTTTAATTATAGTCAAACACATAAACAAACTGTCCACCAATTACGAGCACATGGACTCTAATTAACTAAAGTTATTTGATTAATCATCCTTAAATTTAACTTTTATTACTTAAATCTAACGGAACATTATGAACACTACAATGTCAAAAACATACAAAGTAACTATAGTTACTACCCAAATACATAAGAGAATTTTTTTTCACCTTTTTAAAAAAAAAAATTCCCAACAAACTAAAAGGGTTTCACTAACAGTATATGTTGGTCAAACCGAAACTATTTTACATCTGGTTTTATGAACAAGTATCGTCCCTGAGACCATGAACAACTATCATCCCCGTTCTTATAACGACTATATGTGGACAATTGTCCTCTCTGCTATAAAAGACAAAGGTCATCCCTATATGTATATGTTAGAGATTAACAAATTACTAATTCACAGATCTTCAAGTTATATTCCATCTTCAACTTCAAATTCTAATAACTCTCTAAATTTTTGAAATAGCTTCCGGCTACGGTTCAATGGGAAGATAGAGCTTTTACTCAAATCTCTATATAATTGCAGAATTTTACTAAGATTTATGTTTTTTTTCTACATACCTTCATTTTAGTATGGATATCAATTACCTAGAACAAACAAGTATGATAAAATAAATGTATCATCCATCCATTTCATGAATACACATATTAAAACCATAAAAAGTTGAAGCCTAAATTCAATTGAACCCTAACAATATCACATTCAATTCAATAAGTCTTAAAATTAAAACCCCTAAATATCATCAGTTCAATTAGAGACCTTAACTATCACATTATTAATTCAATTTAATCAAAAACCCTAAAATTAAGACCATAAAATCAAAACCCCTAAAATCACAAACCTAAAATCAAAACCTTAATTTAAAAGCTTACCTCTATACCTAGTTTCCCCAACTTCCGGCGACGGCGACCGCGAGTGCCAGGGCGACGGAGACGAACAACGGCGACGGTAGCACAAAACGAACGGCGGTCGGCAGTCAGCAGCTCCTTTCTTTTCCGAGACTGAGTTGCGCGTCTGTGTTAGAGTGCTGGAGAGGAGTAAATTCAATATGATACATTAAAAAAAAAGCTTAATATCTTAACAATCCCCTCAAGTTATTCCAATACTATAACTGACCTCCGAATTTAGATTTGTGATAATTTATCCCCCACCTTGCTTATTTTAAAGGGTTAAGGTGCAAAAATACCCCTAACTTTTTAGATTAGGAGTAATTTTACCCCTAACGTCTAAAATGGTGCAATTTTACCCCTAACGTTAGAAGCGAGGAGCAATTTTACCCCTAACGTTAATAAATTGGATTAATTTCAGACACTATTATAAAACACATATATTTTTGTTTCTTATTCTGCACCAATTGTATAACAATTCGTTTTTAAAAAAGAGATTTCATATTTTTTTATAATTTAATAATAGAATTGGAGATTAATATTTATAAATTCAGTGATTTTTTTGATTTTTTTTGTCTAGTTCGTACAAAAAGACAGTATATTTTTTTTTATTTTTTTTCACATCCCAACATATGCTTGCGATCTGTTACTGATAAAATGATGCACATGTGAAATGTAAATGACAAAATTCATGACCGAGAAGACAGTTTGATCAATTATTTCTCAAATTGAACTAATTTATCAATGTTAGGGGTAAAATTGCTCATGGCTTCCAACGTCAAGGGTAAAATTGCACCATTTTAGACGTTAGGGGTAAAATTGATCCTGGCCCAAAACGTTAGGGGTATTTTGCACCTTAATCACATTTTAAACAAATAACTCATCAAATTGCTCAAGTAGAATAAATAACTCCTCAATTTGCTTATTTAGAACAAATAACTCCTAAACCCTAAAAACATTCAACATAATATTACATCAGAAATAAAAGATTTCAAAATATCGGTTGCTACATCTAACTAATCTACTGATACATTAACTAAAGCGCAAAAATAACTCCCGAAAAATTAATTTACGTAAAATTGTTCAAATGTTATGGAAATTTGTAAAGATTTTATGGATTTTACGTCAAGTATTGCAATTACTTAAAATAGTTTAGTGGATAGAATTAAAATTATTTTTATTGATATTTTACGGAAAAATAATTGCTTTACGTAAAATTGTAATAATGTTACAGAAATTTATAAAGGTTTTATAGATTTTCCATAAATTAGTGTCAATTTTCGTAAAGTGGTTTGGTGGATAGAATTAAAATTATTTTTGATTAATAATTTAACAAAAAATAATTAATTTATGTAAAATTATAGAAATGTTACGAAAATTTGTAAAGGTTTTATAGATTTTCCGTAAAATAGTGTCAATTTACGTAAATGGTTTGGTGGATAGAATTAAAATTATTTTTTATTAATAATTTACCAAAAATAATTATTTTACGTAAAATTATATAAATATTACGGAAATTTGTAAAGGTTTTATAGTTTTTCGGTAAAGTAGTGTCAATTTACGTAAAGTGGTTTGGTGGATAGAATTAAAATTATTTTTTTATTAATAATTTAACAAAAAATAATTAATTTATGTAAAATTGTAGAAATGTTACGGAAATTTGTAAAGGTTTTATAGATTTTCCGTAAATTAGTGTAAATTTTCGTAAAGTTGTTCGGTGAATAGAATTAAAATTATTTTTTATTAATAATTTATCAAAAATAATTAATTTCCGTAGAATTATACAAATGTTACAGAAATTTGTAAAGGTTTTATAGATTTTTCGTAAAGTAGTGTCAATTTTCGTAAAGTGGTTTGGTGGATAGAATTAAAATTATTTTTTATTAATAATTTACCAAAAATAATTAATTTCCGTAGAATTATACAAATGTTACGGAAATTTGTAAAGGTTTTATAGATTTTTCGTGAAGTAGTGTTAATTTTCGTAAAGTGGTTTGGTGGATATAATTAAAATTATTTTTTTATTAATAATTTAACAAAAAATAATTAATTTACGGAAAATTATAGAAATGTTACGGAAATTTGTAAAGGTTTTATAGATTTTCCGTAAAGTAGTGTTAATTTTCGTAAAGTGATTTGATGGATATAACTAAAATTATTTTTTTATTAATAATTTAACAAAAAAAAATAATTAATTTACGGAAAATTATAAAAATGTTATGAAAATTTATAAAGGTTTTTTAGATTTTCCGTAAAGTCGTGTTAATTTTCGTAAAGTGGTTTAGTGGATATAATTAAATTTTTTTTTTATAATTTAACAAAAAATAATTAATTTACGAAAAATTATAGAAATGTTACAGAAATTTGTAAAGGTTTTTTAGATTTTCCGTAAAGTAGTATTAATTTTCTTAAAGTGATTTGATGGATATAATTAAAATTATAGAAATGTTACGGAAATTTGTAAAGGTTTTTTAGATTTTCCGTAAAGTTGTGTCAATTTCCATAAAGTAGTTTGGTGGATAGAATTATATTCTACATTGTGTAACTTTAATTTTCTCTATTTAGTGGTAACCTGTAATAACAGGTCAACTTTTAATATAATTTAATTTATTTTAAATTAATTTGACACATGTCGCAATACTATTCGTTATTGAAACAAAGTAAATTTACTTTGTTTTTAAAGGAAGTAAGGATAGCAGGCACCTTCAATTTAATATATTTATAATTTTTTTTATATGTTATTTTTTTTTTGGTAGAAAAGGAAAAGAAAAACGAAAAACAACAAACTACCCAGGAATTAGCCTAGGGAAGCTAACCCCAATTCTATCTTCTAAGAGAAGAGGAGAGATGAAACTAGGGGAAACAGGAAGGGTAGTAACGCCTAACGTCCCTTCATGGCCCACCGCCGCCAAGCGATCAGCAACACGATTCTGCTCTCTAAAAATGTGTCTGAACTCTACGAACTCAAAGGAGGAGCAAAGCCTTTTAATAGCTTTGATGAGGTTGCGACTGTTAAGACCCATAGAATGATTCTCAGAAATCATTTTGATTGCTTCCAAATTATCAGACTCCACAGAGAGCCTCTTAACACCCAGCCTTTTAGCAAGATTGATTCCAGTAAGAATAGCCCAGAGCTCCGCAGAAAAGGAAGAACCCAACCCTAAATTCTGGGAGAACCCAGAAAGCCAGGCGCCCCCTGCATCTCTAAGCACACCTCCAGCCGCAATCTTACCGTTACTGAGGCAGGAACCATCAGTATTCAGCTTCACAACCCCCTCTCTTGGCCTGCTCCATCCCACGAGATGGACATCACAATACTGAGAGGCTCTGGCAAGGGACTCTCCTTTGAAACTATCGATAATAGAGAAAAGTTTTTTCGAGAAGAAATCAGCTAAGTTTGTCATAAAAACAGTTTTATCTCCAAAAATCTCCTCGTTTCTCCATTTCCAAACTTGGTGACAGATAATAGCAAAGAAAATGTCACCATGCTCCATGTATGGAAGCAACTTTCCTCTAACACCATCAGAGAACCAGTCGACCTCAAAATGTGCCATGAAGGAAGAGAAAATATGGTGTGGGAGAATTTTCCTCCAAACCTCTTTACTATTAGAGCAATCTCTAAGAGCATGGCACAAAGTCTCAACATGGCCTCTGCATCTACTGCAAGCTCCAGAATCAGCCAAGTGCCTTCTGTGCCTATCCGAATTAGTAAGAAGCCTGTCCTTAACGCTCAGTCATAGGAAACTCCTAATACGGAAATGAACTTTAAGGGTCCAAATCGACTTCCACACATCCGAGGGAGGATCAGATCTAAAGAGAGAGAAAGCTTCAAAGGCCGATTTGCAAGAATAAACTCCATTGTTAGTCAGCGCCCAGCAGTTCCTATCCAAGTCTTCCTCTTGATTACTCACCTTCACTCCCCGCATTCTAAGGAGAGTCTCAAGGCTAAAGAAAGTATCAAACTTTGACCAGATCCAGTCCCCTTCCGAGTCAACCACATCGGCAATCCTCCAGTTGCGTATATCACTAGGCGGGGGGGAAGAACACACCTCAATTAACGGTTTATCCCCAATCCATTTATCAAACCAGAAACTAATGGACTTACCATTCCCCACCTCCAGGCCAACTCCCGAGCAGAACTCATCAAACACAACACTAAGTCCTTTCCAGAGGAAGGAACAATTAGCAACTCTCTCTTTCGGGCCCCCGAAGATTTTGTCTTTCCGATACTTACCACAAAGGAGGCAAACCCAAAGAGAGGAGGGGTTTTGCCACATACACCAAAGGAGTTTCATTAATAAAACTTTATTATTGTCCTTTGCTTTCCTAATACCCAGACCCCCAGAATCTTTAGGCTGGCAAACCTCACTCCAAGGCACAAGATGGATCTTCCTGCCCTCCGCAGCTTCCCCCCACAGGAACCTACGGTTAATCTTGTCAAGATCATTAAGCACATGATCCGGAAGCTTACAAGCCTGCATGATGTGATTAGGAGCAACACAATTAACAGATTGAATTAACGTGAGGCGGCCAGCGAGAGACAGAGTCTTGGCTTTCCAAGTGGCACACTTCGAATTAGCTTTATCCAAAGTCTCTTTGAAGGAGCCTTTAGACACACGCTCACTGTGGAGGGGAACGCCCAGATACTTCCTAAGAGAATCAGTAAGAGGAATACCTGAGAGATCACTTAATCTCTTACAGACTCTCTGATTCATATTCTTAGAGCACATCATCCTAGATTTCTGGATATTAAGCTTCTGCCTAGAGGCCGAACAAAAACAATCTAGAATATCCATAATGACTCTCAACTGCTCCTCATTACCCTCAAGAAAGATAAGGACATCATCTGCAAAGAATAAGTGAGTCACCTGGGGACAGAAGCTGTTGATCGCCACAGGGTGGAAATTCCCATTATCAATTGCATCCTGAATCAGGTGAGAGAGCCTCTCCATAGCAATAACAAAAAGGAAAGGGCTCATAGGATCCCCCTGACGGATTCCTCTGCCCGGGGAAAATTCCTCCGACATATCCCCATTGACCATAACTTGAAACACAGGAGAAGAAATACATACCTTAATTAAACTTCTCCAGCTGTCCGGGATTCTAGCTCTCTCAAGGCTCTCCATCAAGAAATCCCAATTAATTCGATCATAGGCCTTCTCTAAATCCAGCTTCAGAGCCACAATGCCTTTCCTCCCCTTCCTAATCTTCATCGTGTGGACCATCTCTTGGGCGATCACCACATTATCCATCATTTGTCTACCAGGCACAAAGCTACCCTGATTCTGACAAATGATCGCAGGAAGAATGCCACAGATTCTATTAGCCACAATCTTTGTAACAGTTTTGTAAAGAACATTACAAAGACTGATAGGTCTCATACGCAAAAAGGAAGAAGGCTTATCAATCTTAGGAATCACAACCAGGATGGTTCTATTAACCAGCTCAATATCCTTCGAACCACTGAACAGCCCCAAGACAAAATTATAGATGCCTTCCTTCACGACATCCCAATGCTTATGGTAAAAGCCCGCCGGAAGACCATCAATCCCAGGAGCTTTAGAAGCCCCAATGCTGAAGATAGCTTGGTCAATCTCTTTTCGGAAAATAGGTTGAAAGGCCTCCTGACTACAATCCTCACTGATTAAAGGAAATGTAGCAATAGAGTGAGCCCTCTCCAAAAGAACAGGTTCCTCTTTGAACAGCTCTCTGTAGAAATCCAGGGCTAAGTTCCGAATAACCTCATCTTCATAAACCCAATCACCATTAGAATCTTTAATGGCCTCAATTCTATTTCTCTGCCTTCTGATCAGGGTAGAGAGATGGAAGTATTTGGTATTACGATCCCCATCTCTAATCTAGGACTTCCGAGACTTCTGGAACCTTTTTTTATATGTTATAATTTTATGGAAGTCAATTTATTTTCAATTCAATGTAACAAAATTTCTAATTTAATTTAAAATGTAATAGTATAGTAAAATTAAAACTTAATATAACATACACTAAATATATTATAATATAATCAATAAACTTGTGTTTGCTTCCAAATATAATTTAGTAAATTAAAAATATATTATCAGATATCAACTAAGTAAAATTAATAGACTTAAAGAGAAAGTATAAAAATAAATTATATGGTTTTACCATTTTTAAACATTGTTATGTGCTTTAAAACGTGATAAACTTATATTTTAAAATTTATTTCATTAGTAAACAGAGTTTAAAAAAAACTAACGGTGTTAAAAATAATAATGTGACAGTCAGTGCAAACTAGTTATAGAGGTTATTTTATCTTTCTATATATTTCTTTTATAATTTTATTTTTATTTTTTTTCTTACATAATCACAATCACAATCTTACGGTTCACTTTTCCCCCCTCCCTCATTTTTCTCTCTTCAATCCTCATTTCAAATTCTCTATTTCCTCAAGCTCTCAATTTGCAACTTATTAGTAATTGAGCTTGTGGGTAAATATTTCATTTTCTCAACGAAAGTCATTGATGCATAAAAAATCCACATGTCAAATTCCGATCAAAATAAAATTCTCAAATTCTTATGAATAATCATAATCTCAAGCTCACCTCACCCTAGAATTTTTTTTTTGTTGTCTCCAACGTGTGTATTTTAGCAACGCTTTAGAGCTTGGTAAATCATTACCGGAGAAAAACCAATCACCATTGATTTCAGACCTTTACACTTAAAATAGTGATGGAAGAATAATAGTATGTATGAAAATGAATGAGGTAAGGAAATACTAAATCCTTGTATTTCTCATTAAAAAAGGAACTTTGCTAACTATTACATTTTATAATGTCACTAGGTGTATTGAGCAAGTAATCTTGGTGACTAAGAAAAGAAAGCAAAAAGGACAAGTGGATAGATCATCACCATTGATCAATTCTAGAGATGATGAAGGGTGATGATTTCCTTAGGAGATAATTGGGTAAGGCAGTGACCATTACAAGGGTATGAGGCTCTTCTAGAAAACCCTAATGATTTGGTGAAAGTCTGAAATACCCTCCAAGCTGCGAAATGACTATTGTGCCCTTGGCTAAGTGAAAGGTCACCAAGCTTTGATTTATTATGTTCACTGTATTTGAGTCAGATAGATTAAGACTCTATCCTTCTCCCAAACACGTAAACATCCAGGAGACTCCAAAAGTCTCTTCTTCTTCTTCCTTGTGTTCTGGATTTCGGACTCCATGCCTTTCCTGTAAAAGCTTTTGTTTCCTTTACTGTAATAGCCTCCCTCAAACTAGACTTGATAGGGATTCTTCAAGCCAAGTTTGTCAATGAGGAAACGAAGGTGTGGTGAGTGTTGAGCCTTTGTAAAAAGATCTGCAAGCTGTAGAGATGAGGAGATCGGCATGAGACGAATGAGCCCGGCCTGAACTCGTTCTCAAATCACATGGCAGTCGATGTCGATGTGCTTGGTGCGTTCGTGAAAAACAGGGTTCTGGGCTATATGCATGGCGGAGGTGTTGTCACAGAACATTAAAGAAGCGGTGGTCGGAGGAAGACGGAGATCAGTGAGGAGGTTCCGAATCCAGTGGATCTCGCAAGAGGTGGATGCCATGGCCCTGTATTCGGCCTCCGATGATGACCGCGAAACAGTGTTCTGTTTCTTTGATCTCCATGAGATGAGAGAGGTGCCGAGGAAGACGGCGTAGCCGATGATGGACTTACGAGTCTCCGGGCAAGTGGCCCAATCAGAGTCTGTGAACGCCTGAAGTTGTAGATTGTTGCATGCAGAGAAGAAAAGACCCAAACCAACAGTCCCCTTAAGGTATCTTAGAATTCTATGAACTCTATTTTGGTCATCAGTGTTTGGTTGATTAAGATGCTGTGAAAGTTGGTTTACAATGTATGAAATGTCTGGCCTTGTGTGTGTGAGGTATAATAGTTTGCCTATTATTTTCCTGTAAGATGTGATATCTGGGATGGTAGTTGTGTTTGGGGGTGGTTTTTGATTTGGTAAGGCTGGCGATGATGCTGGCTTGCAGTCAAGAAACTCCATTTCTTGTAAAAGCTCTAACACGTATTTTCTTTGTGACATGTGCATGCCGTGTTTGTTTTCGAGCAAACTCGAAACCAAGGAAGTAATGGAGGTTGCCGAGATCCTTGATGCTAAATGATGTGTCAAGATGTTGTTTTGCAAAATTGATTGTTTGCATGTGGCTCCCTGTCAGAATAACATCATCGACATAGATAAGCAAAATGGTACTATGTTCACCTTCATGCTTGGTGAAAAGGGATGGATCAGCAGAGGACTGAGTGAACCCCATGTGCCGGACCGTGGCTGTGAGCTTGGCATTCCATTGTCGGCCCGCCTGCCGAAGACCATAAAGAGACTTGTTGAGCTTGCAAACTTGTTGCGGATTGGTTGATTTCATTCCTGGAGGTAGCTGCATGTACACGTCTTCGTTGAGATCTCCGTGTAAGTAAGCATTGTCTATGTCCAATTGGTGTATATGCCATTCTTTTGCGATTGCAATTGCTAATACTGTTCTAATGGTGGTGAACTTTGCTATAGGTGCAAAGGTAGCATTGAAGTCCACTCCTTCTTGCTGAGAATACCCTTTGGCCACTAGGCGAGCTTTAAAACGGGCAATGCTCCCATCGGCGTTGTGTTTGATCTTGTACACCCAACGACACCCGATGGGCTTCTTTCCTCCAGGTAATGTTGTTATATCCCATGTGTGATTTGCTTCTAACGCTTTAAGTTCTCTTTGCATAGCTTGCTGCCAGTTCTCGTCTGATTTGGCTTTTGTGTAACTCGCAAGCTCTGTGTGACATGTAAGATTAAGGGAGAAAACACGCTTGGCAGGGGATAACCTTTCATAAGAGAGATGCTTTGAAAGACCATGCAGTGAATGACTGAGACAAGGCAGGGCGGAGCCTTTGACTAAGGCCAGGTGGTAATCCTTTAAATATGATGGTGGTTGCCTAGTTCGTTGAGGCCTGCCTGTTGCATTCTGTGTTTGCTCGGTTATGACATGTGTGTTGATGTCTGTTGTGATATCTGCTGTGCCTTGATTTTCAATTGCCTGTGTGACATCTACTTGTTGCACTATATCTTGAAATGCATGATCCTCTTCGGTGTCAATATCATCGTCTTGCATGGGTGTCATGTGCAGGATGTCTAATTCTTCCTCACTGCAGTGTGATGTGATTGCTGTTTGATTGTTGAAAGGAAAGTGTTGCTCAAAAAACTTGACATTCCTGGAAAAGAAAACAACATTAGTTGTTAGATTTAATAACTTGAAGCCTTTGGTGCCATGTCTGTAGCCTAGGAAGATTCACTTAATTGCTCTGTCTGTGAATTTGGTCTTGTGCCGGTCAAGTGACGAGGCGTAAGCCAAACAACCAAAGACTTTGAGATCTTCTAGGCTGCCTGGTTCACCGTATATGCGTTCATAAGGTGTTTGTCCTTGAATTGGTGTAGAGGGTAACCTATTTATAAGATAAACAGCATGACTGACTGCCTCTGTCCAGTATTCTTTGGGTAAACCACTTTGTAACATGAGCGCTCTTGTAGTGTTCATGATATCAAGGTGTTTTCTTTCAACCCTTCCGTTCTGTTGTGGTGTCTCTGGACAAGAAGTTTGATGGATAATACCGTTTGTGGCATAGAATTCCTTCATGATGAACTCTGGTCCGTTATCCGTTCTGATTGTTTTCACATTTGTGTCAAATTGGGTACTGATATATTTGCAAAATAGCTGTAGGGCAGTGCTTGCTTCACCCTTGTTTTGCATTAATGTAATCCATGTGTACCTGCTATAGTCATCAAGTATGGTCAAGAAGTAATGTTTGTTGGTGTGTGACTCTTTTACTGGACCCCAAATGTCTGCGTGAATTAAGTCAAAACATTTCTTTGCTATGCTGTGACTTAAGGAAAATGGTTGTTTTTCTGTTTTGCTCTTTGACAAATGTCACATGGCATTGATTTGAAGGAATCAAAATCATTACAAGAGAGGTTAAGGCCTTTTAATCGCTCATAAGAGGGATGGCCGAAACGTAAATGCCACATATCGGCTTTGATTGAAAAAACAGAATGAAAACTAGGCACTGGGTATTCCAAGTAATAGAGACCTTCACGCTCTCTAGCCAAGCCAATCTTCTTCCAACTTGTTGTGTCCTGTATTGTACATACTGAACCCGTTATTACTATGCATAATTTCCCTGTATCCAACAGTTTGCTGGTTGAGATCAGGTTATAATCAAAAGCAGGTATGCATAATGCATTGTGCAGAATGAGCTGTGGGCTAAGAATCACTGTGCCTATGTATTTAGCTTTGACCCTTTCCCCATTTGGCAAATTTACCCAACATTGGTCTATTTCTGTGTATGAACTGTATGCTCTAGTATCATAAATGATGTGATCTGTGGCTCCGGTGTCTATTATCCAACATGATGAAAGAGAGTTAGGATTTAGGGTTTTACCAGATCCTTCTCCTTTAAAGAAGGTGTTGACACTGCTTCCTGAGGCAGGAGCTTTTCCGGAAAGCTTCTGTGGCAATAGGGAAACAAGTGTGTTATATTTCTCTTTGGTGAGGGAGAATGATTCTGTGTTTGCCTGCTTGTTATCCTCCTCTCCTGAGTCCGCACAATCCCTGTTCTGGTTTACTGCAGCATTTGCTTTCGGTTGATTTGTTCTGAAAGGACCTCTCTTGTTTCTATTGCCATAGTTCGGTGGATACCCATGCTTCTTGAAGCATATCTCCTCTGTATGACCTGTATTGCCACAGTATGTGCATAGTGATGAGTTTTTGCTATTTGTTTTTCTATTATTATACCTTGAGTTGCCTGGCTTGTTATGTTGTCTGTTCTGAGCATTAGTGAGGCCTGCGAACATACTGCTTCCATCCCCTTCGTTGTTCTTGACAGGTACAAGGCCTATTTGGCGTTCATGTTGGGTTGCCAGGGCAAAGGCCTTGTTGAGAGAAGGCAAAGGTTCGATCAATAAGATTTGCGAACAGATCGTGGAGTAAGAGTCGTTCAGGCCTTGAAGAAAGGTGATGACTTGATCCGCATCCTGTTGATCACGGAGTGTTTTGAAAGCATCGCAGCTACACGCCTGTCTGCAAGTGCACTTGGGCATTGGCCTAAGATTCATGAGCTCATCATACAGAATCTTCAAGCAGGTATAGTAATCGGAAACACTTCCATTTCCTTGTTTGAGATTATGGATTTCTCTACGTAGCTCCAGGATTCTGATTGAATCCGTTTGTGCAAAACGTTCTCGTAGATCTGCCCAGACTTGATCTGCCTTATCGAGCCACATGATGCTCCGGGCAATGCATGGAGACAACGCGTGATGAATCCAGGACATCACCATGTTATTACATCTCTCCCACTGATTATACATTGGGTCATTGAGTGCCGGAGCTTGGATGGTGCCATCAACAAAAGAAAACTTGTTTTTCGACATCAAGGCCACCTTAATAGCTCTCGACCACTGGTGGTAGTTTGGTCCGGTGAGGACCTCTGATACCAATGCCAAAGAGGGGGTCTCATTTTGCGGCAGGTGATAGGGACTGCTAGAGGTTATCAAAGGTGCAGCCATGGTGGTTTAAAGGTGGAACCTTTAAAACAAATTATGCTCTGATACCATATGAAAATGAATGAGGTAAGGAAATACTAAATCCTTGTATTTCTCATTAAAAAAGGAACTTTGCTAACTATTACATTTTATAATGTCACTAGGTGTATTGAGCAAGTAATCTTGGTGACTAAGAAAAGAAAGCAAAAAGGACAAGTGGATAGATCATCACCATTGATCAATTCTAGAGATGATGAAGGGTGATGATTTCCTTAGGAGATAATTGGGTAAGGCAGTGACCATTACAAGGGTATGAGGCTCTTCTAGAAAACCCTAATGATTTGGTGAAAGTCTGAAATACCCTCCAAGCTGCGAAATGACTATTGTGCCCTTGGCTAAGTGAAAGGTCACCAAGCTTTGATTTATTATGTTCACTGTATTTGAGTCAGATAGATTGAGACTCTATCCTTCTCCCAAACACGTAAACATCCAGGAGACTCCAAAAGTCTCTTCTTCTTCTTCCTTGTGTTCTGGATTTCGGACTCCATGCCTTTCCTGTAAAAGCTTTTGTTTCCTTTACTGTAATAGTATGCATTGGATTAGTAGTGTTTTTGGCCTAGACATGTTCATATTGAATTAGGATTGAATTTTAGACTTAATTTCTTAATTAACCTAAGTTTGAGTTCAAGAGTTAGACAAGAGACAAAATTTTGAGAATTTGAGATAGTATATATATATATATATATATATATGATTCATTACTATTAATATATAATGTGTGAATATTTTTCCATTATATTATTATTGTTATAACGAATATGATTAGATTAAGAAATAGATAGTCCATAATGAATAAAATTGGACACATAATATTAATAATAGTAAGTATTCCATTGTACTCCCAATTTCATAAACTAAAAAACTGCCTAAATATAATATCCTGGAAATCACCTCACAATTACATCCATCAATTTTACTAGAGGAAAATTGAGTCTTCCATTAAAAAACCAATGAAGCATTTGAGGTTGAGAAAGAAAAGAACCATCCTAAATTTGTAAAATCTTTCTAAACTCACCCTTTTTTTTTTTTATAATAACGTTTATAAAATCATCACATACTTCCGATAAAACCTCTGTAAATTTCATCACCAGATAACATGAACCAATCAGGCATATCTCCACCATTCAAGGTGGAGAGACGTGAGCCAGAACTAATAACTCCGGCGAAGCCCACCCCTCACGATTTCAAGGCACTATCCGACATAGATGATCAAGATAGTTTCAGAATCCACATTCCAATTATACAAGTATATCCAAACAATCCATACATGGAAGGGATCGATCCAGCTAAGGTTATTAAGGATGCTATTTCTAAAGCACTTGTGTTTTATTATCCATTCGCAGGTAGGCTTAGACAATTAGATCCTTCCAGAAAACTTTTTGTGGAATGCACAGGTGAAGGTGTTTTATTTATTGAAGCTGATGCAAATGTTACTCTTCATCAATCTGGGAACTCTCTTCATCCTTTATTTCCTTACTTGGATCAGATCCTTTATGATGTTCCAGGTTCTAATGGAGTTCTTGATTGCCCTTTGTTGCTTTTTCAGGTATATCATTTTTTATTAACCCTAAACCATCTTCATTTTTAATTGGGTTAAGGTGCAAAAATACCGTAACGTTTTGGGCCACGAGCAATTTTACTCATAACGTCTGGTACAATTTTATCTCAAACGTTGGAAGCCAGGAGCAATTTTACTCCTAACGTTGATAAATTGGTTCAATTTGAGAAATAATCCATCAAACTGTCTTCTCGGTCGTGAATTTTGTCCGTTACACTTCACATCTGCGTCATTTTTATCAGTAACAAATCACAAACATATGTCGGGATATGAAAAAAAATACTATCTTTTTGTACGAATTAGACAAAAAAAAAAATTCAAAAAATTCACCGAATTTATAAATATTAATCTCCAATTCTATTATTAAATTATACGAATTGTTATACAATTGATGCAGAATAAGAAATAAAAATATCTTTGTTTTATAAAAGTGTCGGAAATTGAACCAATTTATGGCTTCCAACGTTAGGCGTAAAATTACACTATTTTAAACGTTCGGAGTAAAATTGCTCATGATCCAAAACGTTAGGGTATTTTTGCACCATAACCTTTTTAATTTTATGATTTTGTTGGAAAGTTTACATTTCTTAAATTGAAATTGTACGTGACCCGTCTGAAATGTGGTGGTTTTGTTTTGGCAGTTCGTTTCCACCACAGCATGACAGACGGCCCTGGCTTCGGGCAATTCATGTCAGCCGTAGGCGAAATTGCGAGAGGAAAAGAAGCCCCTTCAATAATGCCCGTATGGAAAAGACACGTCCTTAGTGCAAACAACCCACCAAATCCAACATGCTTCCATCCAGAATACGAGACTTTTCCATCACCACAAACCAACAATACAACACCACATAATAATAACGAAACATTAGTTAACAGAGCAATCTTTTTCGGACCAAAACAAATATCTTTACTCCGAAAAATCATACCAACTCAAATCCAACGTTGTTCCACTTTCGAATTAATAACAGCATGTGTTTGGAAATGTCGTACTACTGCACTTTTACCAAACCCAGCTCAAATTATGCGTATGATATTTCTCGTTAATGTACAATATAAACGTTTCAATCCTCCAATATTACCCCAAGGTTATTACGGGAATGGTTTCGTGCTTTCGACAGCCATTTCGACTGCCGAAGAACTGATTGGGAATCCGGTCGGATATGCATTAGGGTTAATAAGGAAGGCTAAAGAAAATGTAACTAGAGAATACATACAATCTTCGATGGATACACTTGTGAGTAAAGGTAGGGTACATTTTCAAGAAGAGGGAAGTTGTATGATAACGGATAATACTCGTTCAGGGTTTAGAGAGGTTGATTTAGGATGGGGAAATGCTATTTATGGAGGTCCTCCTAGATTAGTTCTATCTATGGCATGTTGTTGTTTTGCATATCAAGACAATGAAGGTGAAAATGGAACTCTTGTGCTTATTAGCTTGCCTGCCCCAGCTATGGAAAGATTTGAAAAAGAGGTCAACAATTTGTTGGAAGAGAAACCCACAAATGTTAGTATTAAATCATCCCTTTGATGCATTTGAATTGTTGCTCAAATACTTCATTGCTTTATTTTCTTTCTTTTTTTTTTTTTTTGTTTTTGTATGTAACATACTATAGACGAGTATATTAGATGAAAAATTTAGGGTTGTGCAGTACAATTAATCAATCAATTAATGTCACGTGTACATATTTTTCTCTTTATACCAATCATCTTCTATGTAATAGTATGTAAAATGATTTTCATTAATCGGATGTATAACTTCTAGAGTATCGTAAAATTTCTCGATGAGTAATAAAAGAAAGACGCCAAACATGTCACACTCCAATTGCTTCGTCGGAACAATCCCCATTGGCTTATTCTAATTGGCTACTATGTTTTCTTGTTGACCGTACAAAACCAAATTGACAATCCAAAATTCTTGAAACTAAGGCCCTGTTTGGTAAAGAGCGTTTTGGGATAAAAAAGAGCGGTTTTGACCAATTTTAGAGGTTTGACCACTGAAACCGCTGATTGGAGTGTTTGGTGGAGATAAGTTTGTGAGAGAGTTTTGGGATGAAAACGCTAATTTAGAAAAAGCTCTTAAAAGAAGCTTTTTCAATTAGCGTTTTGGAATATTAAAATTAATGGACTTCTTTAACCCTAATAGATAGACTCCATATTCTCTTGCGCCAAAATTAATGCCCTTATTCGTCTTTTTGCACAAACCGCTATTATCAATCAGCTAAATTTTACCAAACAGGTCTACACAAATAGCTAGTCAAATAAGCTAATGTAATCAGCTAACAACTAACAACTAATGTAATCAGCTAACAACTAACAGCTAATTCCCAAACAGGGCCTAAGAGACATTTGGTATGTTATAATAATGCAATGTTACTGAATTATGTAGTGAAATCAAAATTGTAAATATTGAGTATTATTAATACAATATATTGGTATATAATAATAATTCTCAACAATAAACAAAACTAAAATTTAAGTAACAATATATAATAAAGTAACTTCATATGTGTTTTTGTGAACCAAATATAAGTCCAATTCAATTGTTTTCTTGTCGCCCAATCCATACAAATTACAGATTTTTTTAGAAAGGTAATCGTGTTGCTGACTGCCTGAAAAGGCATGACCTAAACCACTCTTGGTGGGTGCTCCCGACTTTTACAAGAACTACATCTATGATGAATTTTGCTCTGTTGAGCAATTTATATTTGCTTATCTTTTATTGTTTTTTTGTTGTTTCTTTTTTCCATTGTTTCGACTCTCAATTTCTTTTTGTTCAATAATATGGGCCGGTTGTTTGAGTTTGCTCTCCGAGAGTGCCAACTTGATTGGGATGTTTAGATGTTATCTCTGCTTCCTTCTTGCCCAGCTTTTAATTAAAAAAACTAATAGTCCATAAATGTGAAAAACTATAACAATTAAGGTTGGTTAGAGTGGTTAAGGGCCTCAAGTCGTTTAAACTAGATCTCGAGTTCGAGTCCTAGCGTACATAGAAAGTTTGAATTGGGAGAGGATCCACCTGAAGGAGGCATGCTTTTGTGGTCTGGTTTAATTAAGTCTGGTTTAATTAACTAACCATTTAGTTGTAATAAGAAAGTAAGATCATTCACATTAGACACTACTTTTACATAGTTTAGTATTCTATTGAGTTTATGTAAAAGTATTCTATTGAGTTTCAGTGTTTTGTATCTCAATTGAATCAAATTCATTTAATAAAATTCAGGAATATATTTTACTTTCTTTCTAAATTTTCATAATATCTCCAACAAATTGTATCAGAACTTAGTTGATCAAGCAGCTAAATGAAAATTTTCCCTTTTCTTCAAATAATCAAATCTAGCAAAAATATAATTTCTCTTCATGGCAGTCACCAACTCAACACGTGTTCTAACTTTTAAGAGTGAATATTATGATTTTTGGAACTTCAAATTCAAAACAATACTGCGTGCTCCAAATTTGTGGGATATCGAAGAATAAGGAATTCCATAAATTTCTCCATCATCATAAGCAAAAGGGACATCATCAGATTCATCCTCTAACCCTGAAATTGAGGAACTGTCACCTGAATCAACTCTAAAAATAGCTACCATCTCTAGGTCTATTCCAGATTAGCAAAAGAATTGATTCAGAATGATGCAAATGCACTAGACAAAATTCACAATGCTGCAGCAGACTCAATTTTTCCAACAATCATGAATGCCACCACAAGTAAACAAGCTTGGGAAATATTGAGAGATGAATTTTCAAGGAACTGCCAAAGTTTGCAACATCAAGCTCCAAACTCTACGGAGAAATTTTGAGAACCTTAAAACAAGATAGCGAAAGTATCAAAATCTACTCGTCAAGAGTTAATGAAGTTATGAACTAGCTACGAGCAATCCAAAAACTCTTGATTACGCTTACTGAAAAATTTGATTCAGTCATCAACATTATTGAATCTAATGATCTTTCCAAGACATCAGTCACCGAAGTACTTGACATTTTACAAGCTCATGAAGAAAGAATTCGAGACAGGTAGAAATTCATTTTGAGGGAGCTTTACAGTTAAGGCACAAAAACAAATCCTCTTCTTTCATATCAAAAAAAATAAAACTGAAGGAAAAGGAGGCCGAAATTCGAGAAATACTTGGAGTTCCAAAGATGGAGACAAGAAAGGAAAATTTTCTAATTGTGACATATGTCAATTTACAAACCACTTAGAGAAAAATTGATAGAAGAAAGAAAAACCCAAATACAATTATTGTAAAAAATTCGGTCACACCAAAAATGGTGGTAGAAACAAGCCACAATAGCAAGCCGCATCCCGTCAGGAGATTCAAGAAGGAGAAAATAACTTATTCATTGTTTGTCTAGTTGCTACAGAAAATAAAGATATATGGTTAATAGACAGTGGATGCACTAACCTTTTTACCCACGGCTCATCTATATCTCTCGAGGCTAAAACGATCATATTGTTGGTTATTTCTTGGCTAAGATGGAGGAAGAATGAAATGAATGTCATACATCACCTCTCCCACCGTTCTCCGTATTCACCGCAAGATAAGTCTCACCATCATACAATGGCTAGATTGAATTGAAGTAATTGTTACTTTTATTGTCCCTAACGCCTTAATGATTTTGAATTTTTTTGGATAGTTTTTGAAATTTTAAAAAGCAAAAAGGTAAGAAATCGTTTTAGGCAGAAAAACGACTATATAAAAGAGAGAGAAAGATGAGAATATAGATTGAAATGAATGACTAAAATGTATTTACAAAACGGCTATCAGATTGAAGTAAAAAGCTTGGTCAAATTATATCGTAGAGATGCCAATGGGGCGGGGATTCCCCGTCCCCCATCAGTGAACCGTCCCGATGGAGACGGGGAATCCCGATAAGGATCCCCATTGGCCGAGGATGAGGATAATTTTGTCCTCCGTGACGGGGACGGGGAAAGGTATCCCTGCCCCGTTAATCCCCAATGGGGATTCCCAATTATTCCCCATGATAAATGATTTTTTTGGATGATTTTAAGTACATTTTAATTAGGTGATTGGTTGTTTTCGATTTTTAGTTTTTTTATTTGAAAATTTTGAGAATGTTTGTTAATATTTAGTATTATTAGCCACTGTTTCTTAAACGTTTTTGCCTTTACTGATTTTTGAAACATAAACGGTGATTCCCCGAGGTGAATGGGGAATGTGAATAACGTTTTTGAAACATTTGTAAACGGGGAATGGGGATTCCCCGCGAGACGGTGATGGGGATCAGTTTATTCTCGTTTAACTTGTGGGACGGGGATGGTGAATCCCCGACTAGTTGGGGATGGGACGGGAAACACCGCCCCGCGCAGTTTACATCCCTAGTTGTTAGCTACTATACTCTCTGAACATCTTAAGTTCATATATTTTTTGTGCAAAAATAAAGCCTCGTTATCAAAATGTGAAATAAGATAAAGTTTAGGCACCATACTTGTGATTTACCAACATTTTTAATAATCAATAAGTTGCAGCAAATCTTTTAAATTCATTTTTTTTTTTTTTTGGTGTGTTTATGAATTCAACTAATTATGGCCATTCACTTATTACTGCAATTTCTATCTCAACCAAACCAAAAGCTACCCATAATGCTCCTAAATGCAAATAAATTGATAAAACAGAGTCTGAATATATACCTTTGATTTAGCTGTTGTTATTGTCCTCTGATGCGGTGGATCATAAGTGTGAAGACGCATGCATCATTTCAATATGGAACCATCTTCTTTCCCACTTCAAGAGAAACACGCTCAGACAACACAAGACATGACGTTATGCTCTTATTTTATGGAGTGGATCTGTCATCCTAAAATGCAACCATATTAAATTAGCCCACTCCATTTCCAAAACAAAACACTCATATAGTCACAATAAATTACCTTGTCTCCTCCTACAGTCTGAAGATCTGTTTGTATTGAATTCCCTTAAATTAGGAAGAGTGATTCATTAGGTATAAATACAACAGACTAAGACCGAAACTCTAAAAGATAATTACATAAATAATCTAACACTTAATAAGATATTACTAAGATATTAACAAGAAGATAATTAGAGATATTCTTAGAGATATTCAGAGATAATGATATTATCTCTATAACACCCCCTCAAGCCCATGGCGGGAATGAATGGAGAGTCTTGAGCGAAGAAGCTGAAATCGAGCACTAGCTAGAGGTTTGATAAGTGCATCTGCAAGTTGATCGTCTGTTGGAATGAAGCGAACTTGAATGAAATTGGAGTTGACTTGTTTCCCAACAAAATGATATATTTGAGCTCAATATGTTTCGTTCTAGTATGAAACACTGAATCACTAATGAGATATACGGCCCTAATATTATCACACCAAAATTGTATTAGAGTGGGGATAGGGTAACCAAGATCAGTGAGCAAAGAACGAAGCTAAAGTAATTCCAACAGTGAATATGCTGAGTTTTGATGGAGGAGAGAAGTAAGACATGGTCAGATGTGCCCTACATGCAGAGGAAGTACCCTTTTTACACATTTCCATTGTTCATTAGCCGGAATGTGTAAGAATTAGCAAAGTTCATTTATGTTAAAATTAGAAGAAGTAGATGTATCATCATTAATAGAAGGAAGACTGAAGCGAACTTTCTTAATATATATTTCCAATGATAAAAAAAATCAAAAAATCCAAACAAAATGAGAAAGCAATGACAAATAACGAACAAAAAAAACTAACAAAACAATCAATCAGTCAAATAAAAAAGAAAAATACTGATTAGAAATAAAGAAGCTCTAAATAAAATTCAATTGAAAATGATAGGAACATAGAGAAAACAACCGAATTAAACATAAGTGAACAAAACAGAAAAGAAAAAAAATTGAAAAACACGCAAGTATTAGAGAATATATTTAGTAGATAACTTTGTATCACACAGTTAGTTCCTCATATATAGGCCTGTATCTAGATTAGTCATTAAACTCAACACAAACTGTACTCTCTTGTATAAATAGACAATTTGTCATCAATAACAATCACGGAAGAATCCAATTTGTTACATGGTATCAGAGCCTAACTCTTTTTCCTAACCCTAATTCTATCTCCTTCTCCCGAAATCCCGACCGCTCACCACCACCGCGGCTGCCATTAACGCCGCCGCCCGACACCTACTTTCCTAACCCTAAAACCGGCCGATTAAACACCGACCTATCTCTCTCCTCCCAAATTAAATACCGATCCCTCCATTCCGCAAACCTGAAACACAGATCGATTCCCAAAAGGCAGCCATGACCAACACTTCCAGCAACTCCAACAATACCTCCACCGGACTGAACAACACGAACACTGTCAATTCTCACACAAACAATACCGAAACCACAGTAACAACCCATCCCTCCCTTACCGTATCCAACATCTCTACATTCTTCAAAATAACCATTGACATCGAAAAAAGTCATTATCCCGCCTGGTCCGCCCTATTCAAACTACACGCCAAAGCATTCCAAGTCCTTGATCACATCATCCCTCCTCCCACCCCTACCGCCCTCTACCGATCCAACCCCGATCTCTGGTCCCGTATCGATGTTGTGGTCCTGCAATGGATATATAGCACAATTTCGATTGACCTCCTACACACAATTATTGAATCTGACTCCACTACAGCTTCAGCCTGGACTCAGCTACAAGACATTTTCTCAACAAGCATTCTCGGGCCCTATTCCTTCAACAGGAGTTCTCCAAAATCAAACTCGACAACTTCTCTGACATCTCCTCATACTGCCAAAACATCAAGTCCCTATCTGATCAACTGTCAAGTGTAGACTGTCCTGTGACAAATGATCAAATGGTCCTCCAACTTATTTCTGGACTGTCTGATGCTTATGATACTGTGGGTACTCAAATCCGACATGGTGATCCTCTTCCCTCATTTCAGAAAGCCCGCTCCATGCTCATCCTAGAGGAAACGGCTCGCGCCCGGAAGACTGCCCCACCACAGGACATTGTCGCTCTCACTGCTGCCACCACCGAGCCTACCCCGACACAATTCCCTCATGGCCGATCCGCTATTACCCGTCCCAGCCATTACAACCGTGGCGGCAGGTAGGGAAGTCACCATCACTACCGCGATAGAAACAACTATCGCGAAAATTCGTGCCATCCCGATTCCGCCAACCGCGACAGCTACCCTCAGCAGTGGGGCTACTCCATGCCATGGGGCCCGCAACAGCCATGGGCAGCGCCTTCTTGTCTTTACCCGTCCAATAATTGTGCCAATCAGGGCCGTCAACTGCAGCAACCCGGCTTGTTGGGTCCCCGTCCAAACACGCAGCAGGCTCACTTAAACATGATCAGTCCCTTATATGCTCCAACTGACATTGCAGAGGCAATGCACACCATGTCTATTGCACCGCCATCGGATCAATGGCACATGGACACCGGAGCCACCTCGTATATGACAGCTCACCAAGGTACACTCACTTCTTATTTTAATTCAAGCCTCAATGAACGCATTATTGTTGGTAATGGTCACTGTATGCCTGTCTGTGGATCTTGCACTGCTTGGTTAAACACTGAAACCCAACCCTTGAGACTAAATAATGTATTGCATGCTCCTAATCTTATCAAAAACCTAATTTATGTTCGTCAATTTACTAAAGATTTACAGACGGGTACCAATATCATGAGATGTAACAGTAGCGAGGACCTTTATCCAGTCGCATCTAGCTCCCTTCCATCACCGTCATCCGCTTCTGTTTTTACTGCTTTGTCTTCTGATGTCTGGCATAGTCGTTTAGGACATCCAGGGCTTCCGGTTATGAATGCCCTGTTGAATAAAAATTTGCTTTCCTGTAATAAAGTTCCAAATATTTCTGTTTGTTCCTCTTGCATTAATGGAAAACAAGTAAAATTACCATTTCAGTCTTATAATTCCGCATGTATGCCATTTGATTTAATTCAGAGTGATATATGGACATCTCTAATTTTAAGCACAAGTGGTCACCGTTATTATGTTTTGTTTCTTGATAACTACACAAATTTTCTGTGGACATTTCCCCTAGCTCATAAATCACAAGTCTTTGACGTCTTTCTTGCATTTCGTTCTTTAATTCGCGCCCAATTCGAACGCGATATTAAAGTATTTCAATGTGACAATGGGGGCGAATTCAATAACAATTCATTTCGTCAATTTTCTCACACTCACGGAATGCAATTTCGATTCTCATGTCCATACACCTCTTCTCAAAATGGTAAATCTGAGCGAACAATTCACACAGTGAATTGTTGGGGTTTAGTGTCCTATAGACAATTGTTGCAGGATACAAACTTAATGTAAATGAATTGTTCTTTATGTCATTTGTTTTAATGAGATATATGTTTTATAACTATATAAAGGCAATCCCTTTTAAGCACTAAATAAAGTTTAATAAAAGGAAATCCGTAAGTTTGTTTAAAGTGATTATAAAGTGTTCATACAAGCATGAAGTGAGACAAAACTTTATAATAAACTAATAAACTTAAAACCACCCAAGTCAAGTGATATGTTTAAGATTGATATATCACTGTTGAGACTTGTATGTAACAATGTCTTCTGTCCGACAGAAAGCTGATCTCACAAGCTTCATATATATAGATATCTGGACAGTTACATAGATCCGATGAAACGTCGTTCATTAGGATTGGGGATCCGATTTGAGATAACAGGATGGGTAGATTCTTCCTTGTCACATGTTCATCTCATTGGTATTAATAGGTATAACTAATCCTCAGACTCAAAGGAATGTTAATTGGTCATCCTGAATTACTGAATGTGAGACTTTGATCCTGTGGTCCCACGATCCTTAACAGAGATGACTCTGGGGTGTGAACTGCAAAGGTTGGGTGTCACAGGAGGTAATGTCAGGGTAGTTATACATTGGATTGAGCATTTATCACTCCCGGTTAATGGGAGATACATCCAATGATCGCTTGTGGAAGACTCGACTCTAAATCCTTGCAAGGTGATAGCTTAAGAGTAGAAATACAGATTTCACTTAACCTATCTATTTGAGTTGACTCGGCCTGTATAAGTAAAATGAACGTCTCGCTATATGTGACTTGACATCACCCATAGTCATAAGATTCAGTTCAAGGATGTAGTTGATAAAGGATCGAATTATACTGTAACTAATACGGAAGGGTTAACGACAGAATCAACCTGTCTTCTTAACGGACTCTGGGGGAATGATTACAGACTTGCCAATAACATACTCAGTACATCATTCCGTTATGCAAGGATTAAATATAATTCTTGAAGAATTTAATTTAATAGTTGCATACGGCCAGAAGTAGTAAGAACCTAATGGATCACACATAAGACTTGGAACCAAAAGAGAGATGGATGTCATTAATAGATGGAAGCCCAAATGAGCCCAGTAAGGCCCATTTATATAGAGGGGGGCCGAAATTTATATATAGTAAATAAGGAATTATTTTAATTCCATTAATCCTAATTTGATTAGGTTTGTGAATTAAATTAATTAAGAGATAATTAAGTTAGGAGTTTTAATTAGATTAATATACTCCTATTATTATCCAATTAGGTTATTGAAGAATTTTTATGAAGATTGAGAGTTTTGAGATCTATTCTCTTTTAGATCTTTCTCTCTCTTTTAGATCTATCTTCTCTTTTTCAGATCTGGCTTCTCTCTCTCAGATCTGTTGTCATGGTGAAGAATTTTTATGAAGATGGAGAATTTTGAGTTCTATCTTCTCTCTCTCAGATCTATTTCTCTCTTTTAGATCTATCTCCTCTCTTTCAGATCTCTCTTCTCTCTCTAAAACACAGGATCAATTTTATAACTCAATTTTCTCTCTCTCTCTCTCTCAATTAGTTATAACTAAATTAACTATAACTAATAGTAGAATTTAAGAAAAGTAAATCTCTCTCTCTCTCTCTCGGCGATGACCAAGGCGATCGTGAAGGTTAAGGGGGATGGGTCGGTGAAGGCAGGCGGCTGGCCTGTGTCGGATCTGGTGGTGGCGGGGCGCGGGCGGGGCAATGGCTTCGGGATCGATGAGGCGTGGGCGGCGGCGGATGATGGGAGATCCGAGGGATCTCCTCGGGGTAGGAGGCGGAGCAGCGGGATTCGGAGGGATCGGTCGAGGGATAGGAGTAGATCGGAGTGGGTGGATGGTGGGGAGGCAGATTCGACGGTTTCGACGGGGGGTGCTAGGGGTGCGTCGGTGCCGTTGGGGGCTTCTAGGGATGCGGCGGCCGATCGGGGGCTGGAAGGTGTTGGTGCCGCGGCCGCGGCTTTGGACTCGTTTTTCGCGGAGGGACGCGCGTATGATTCCGGAGTTAGAGGGCCGCTTCCGGTGCTTGGGCCACAGGGAGTACCGGCCGTCTCTCCCCAGCAGGATGAGCTTGCCGTGCGACTTTTGTTGGCCGCGCAGGCCGCGCAGGCCTCGCAAGCTGCACAGACTACGCAAGCCGCTCAAGCGAAAGTTTCCGTGGATTTGGGAGGGCCCTCCTGGAGGGATAAGTTGCTAGGGGTGTCAGAGGAGGATCCCATGATGGAGGTGGATGCTTTTGAGAATGATTCCGGGGATTTTCTCTCTGATTCCGATTCTGAGGATGGAGAGCCTGATAACCCGCTGTGTCCTAGGATCCGGCTGTCCTCAGATGACAAGCGGGTCATGAGATCGAAGTGGAAATTGGCGTTAATCGTCACTATGTTGGGGAAAAGGATCAGTTTCAATTATTTTGCCCAGAGGATCCAGGCTCAATGGGCAAAGAAAGGAAAGGTTACTATCACAGACCTTGAAAATGACTATTATGTCATTAAATTCACAAGGGCTGAGGATTTCAATGCTGTTGTGAATGGTGGTCCGTATATTATCTCCAATCATGTGTTGGCTCTAAGACCTTGGGTCCCAAATTTTGATCCCCATGATTGCTCTGTTAACAGGATCCTTACTTGGGTTAGGTTCCCGGGCCTACCTCTTGAATACTACAGTGATAGGTTCCTGAACAAGATTGGTAGCCTTGTTGGGAAAGTCCACCATGTTGATAAGACTACCATTGGGGCAGTGAGAGGCAAGTTTGCCAGGGTCTGTATCGATATTGATCTCGCTAAGCCTCTTCTTTCTCAGTTCTGTACTCAAAACAAGGTCTATCATATTGAATATGAAGGTATATACAACATCTGCTATGAATGTGGTATGTTTGGCCATACCCTTGAGGGTTGTCCTAAGAGGAGGAAGGACGTGGAGGAGTTGGTGCAACCTATTATAGGCGAAGCTGAGAAGAGTCAAGGGGAAGTAAGGAGCTTTGGCCCATGGATGCTTGCCAAGAGGCCAGTGAGAAGGAAGCCACAGGCTAATGTTAATGCTAATCATTCACCAGATATCAGTACGAAGATGACTACTCTCCAGATTGCTCCTGAGATCAAGGTCAGACCCCCGGATATTAAGAAGGGGATTGAGACTGGAGTGGACTCAGCTTCGGGTTTCGGGTCAAGGTTCGGTGTTTTGTCTATGGAGGAAGATCAAGACTCGGATCCTTCTGATAAGCAGATTGATTTAAGCATGCCTGGTCTGGAGTCGGTAGAGCATGCCTCTAGTCTGGGTAATTCTATTAATCCTCTCTTTGTCTCTAATGCTTCTGCTAAAGGCAAAGAGATTCCCCAGTCTATCCTGTCAGCTGGGAAGGGTTTGAGTAGGGAGGCGAGTACTCTACATCCTCCTGTTGATGCTCCTATTGGTAAGACTATAGGAGTGAGTAAGTTAAACATGAAGAATCCCAAAGGGAAACCTAAAAAGAACCTTCATGGTTTGAATTCTTTGGATAAAAGGGGTCCTTCTGGGACCGCCTCTAGGCTCTCCGGAGCCCCAAACAAATACCTGATCTAGGGTTTGGGCCTGCGTCTGTAGTCTCCCCCTCTGATGGACTTCTTCGTTTGGAATGTTAGAGGTGCGGCGAGCAAGGCTACCCGCATTCATGTCAATGATCTCATTAAACAGTTTAACCCTTCCTGCTTTGTCCTTCTTGAGACCAAGGTTAGTGGAGCCAAAGCAGATGAGGTGGTTAGAAAGTTTAAGAATTGGAATTGCGTCAGGTCGGAGGCTACTGGCCGGGCAGGGGGGATTTGGCTCTTTTGGAAGCCAGGTCAAGTCAATATTGATATTGTTACTATGGACAGTCAATTCATCCATAGTAAGGTGTGTTACCCGGGTAATAAACCCTTCTTTATTACCTTCGTCTATGCTGATCCTGTTTCGACTAACCGAAGAAGGCTGTGGGAGATCCTTCATTCTTTTAGCTCTAACATGGTGGAGGCGTGGTTGGTTTCCGGGGATTTTAATGACATTGCCCTCTTGAGTGATCAGAGAGGAGGGGGTAATCATTATGTGAACCGGTGTCTTAATCATAAGCAAAGTATGGATATGTGCGGGCTTTCGGACCTGGGTGCTGCTGGCCACAAATTTACCTGGAAAAGGAATAGTGTGTTTGTTAGGTTGGATAAGGTGTACGCTAATGTTGCAGCGATTTATAGGTTTTCTGAGGTCAAGGTACTTAATCTCCCTTTCCGTCACTCAGACCATTGCCCTATCCTCATTAATTTAGTCAAAGGAAATCGGCTGAAAGGTAATAGACCTTTTAGGTATCTGGTGGCTTGGGAGTCTCACCCCGAGTTTAAGGATTTCGTTAAAAGCAATTGGCATCCCCACTATGATGTTCTCCTCGCTACTGAGGAATTCAGGAGGAATGTGGCTGTTTGGAATAAAAATACTTTTGGTCATATTATCAGGAGGAAGAACAAACTCTTGAGGAGAATGGAAGGTGTTCAGCGTTGCTTGGAGGTTCGTTTTGATCATAGCCTGAATGGTCACCTAAGAGCTCTTCAGAACGAGTTGGAAGCTGTGCTTAGACAGGAAGAGCTTCTGTGGTTCCAGAAATCTAGGAAGGCTTGGATTCAAGACGGGGACCGGAATACCAGGTTTTTCCACCTCTCAACGATCATTAGGAGACAGCGAAATAGGATCGAGGCTATTAAAGACGCCAGTGGTGAGTGGATTTTTGAGGAGGAGGACATTCGGCGCCTTGCCCTTGATTTCTACAAGGACCTGTTCAGAGAGGAAGCTGTGGACCTAGAGAGTGCCCACTCTGGCATTTCCTTTCCTCGTTTGGGGGAGGATGCTATTAATAATGCTTTCCATCCCATTGAGCTTAAAGAGATTGATCTGGCCTTCTCCAGCATCAGTTCCACTAAGGCTCCTGGTATTGATGGTATCCCCGCTAGTTTCTATCATAAACACTGGGACACTGTTAAAGAGGGTATATACAGCTTTGTGTTAGGTGTCTTTGGTGGTTCGAACGATATCAGTTTGGTTAATAAAACCCTCATTGTCTTGATTCCTAAGGTTGCCAAGCCTTCTTCCTTTCTCCAGATGAGACCCATCAGTCTTTGTAATGTCTTGTATAAAGCTATTACTAAGATTGTGGCTAATAGAATCCGGAAGATCCTTCCGGATATTATCAGCCAAAATCAAGGGAGCTTTGTTCCTGGAAGACAATTGATGGATAACGTTCTTATTGCCCAGGAGGTTGTCCATTCTATGAAGATTAAGAAAGGCAAGAAAGGGATCGTGGCTCTCAAGCTGGATCTGGAGAAAGCCTATGATAGGTTGAACTGGAGCTTTCTTCTGGATAGTTTAGCCAAAGCTGGTATCCCGGAGAACTGGAGGAATTTGATTGGAAAGTGTATCTCCTCTCCTGTTTTCCAGGTTATGATCAATGGGGATATGTCGGATGAGTTCTCTCCATCCAGGGGTATTCGTCAAGGGGATCCTATGAGCCCCTTCCTTTTTGTTATTGCCATGGAAAGATTGTCTCACCTGATCCAAGAGGCGGTGAGCAAAGGGACTCTCCACCCTGTTTCCATCAACAGACATTGCCCCCCTGTTACCCATTTACTCTTTAATGATGATGTCATGCTTTTTGTGGAGGGTAATGAGGAACAAATTAAGGCTGTGATGGATATCCTCGATTGCTTTTGTGAGGCTTCTGGCCAGAAGATTAACATCCATAAATCCCGTATGCTTTGTTCCAAGAATATGGATAATAGCTTGTGTAGAAGACTGAGTGAGATGTCTGGCATTCCCCTGACTCAATCGTTTGGGAAATACCTTGGGGTCCCTCTTCATAGTGACAGGGTGTCCAAAGCCTCTTTTAAAGATATTTTGGACAAATCTAACGGTTTGTGTGCTAGCTGGAAAGCTAATTCTCTTTCCCTTGCAGGTCGCCTTACTTTAATCCAGTCTATCAACTGCGCTGCTCCAAATCACATCATGCAAGCCTGTAAGCTCCCTGAGCCGGTCCTCAACGACCTTGATAAAATTAATCGGCGTTTTCTGTGGGGAGAGTCTGGGGATGGGAGGAAGATTCACCTGGTCCCTTGGAAGGAAGCCAGCCAGCCTAAGAGCAGGGGGGGTCTTGGTATAAGGCAAGCTAAGGACAATAATAAAGTCCTGTTAATGAAGCTTCTTTGGAGAATGTGGCAATCCCCCTCCTCCCTTTGGGTTCGTCTTCTGTGCGGCAAGTATAGGAAAGATAGAATCTTTGGTGGCCCGAAGGAGAGGGTTGTCAGCTGTTCCTTCCTCTGGAAAGGGCTTAGTGCTGTTTTTGCTGAGTTCTGTACGGGGATTGGCTTGGAGGTGGGTAATGGGAGATCCATTAGTTTCTGGTATGACACCTGGATTGGTGACAAACCGTTGATTGAGGTGTGCATCGCCCCTCCGCCGAATGATCTCCTCTCCTGGAGAATTGCTGATGTGGTGGACTCGGAGGGAGACTGGATCTGGTCTAAGTTCGACTCCTTTCTTAGCCTGGAGACCCTCCTTAATATTAGAGGTGTGAAGATTAGTAATCAGGAGGAGGATAAGGACAGACACTGCCGGGCCTTGACTAATAATGGTTCTTATTCTTGCAAATCGGCCTATGAAGCTTTTACCCCTAATAGGGCTGATCCTCCTTTGGAAATTTGGAAGTCCATTTGGGCCCTCAAAGTCCCCTATCGCATTAGGAGTTTCCTATGGCTGGGAGTCAAAGACAGGCTCCTCACGAATGCAGATAGACACAGAAGGCACTTGGCTGTATCTGGTGCCTGTAGCAGATGCAACGGCCATGTGGAAACATTGTGCCATGCTTTGAGGGATTGCCCGAATAGTAGAAAGGTTTGGGAAGGGGTCCTTCCTCACCACATCCTTCCTTCCTTTATGGGGTTCTCTGATATTGACTGGTTCTCTGAAGGCGTTAATGGGAATTTGTTGGCCAGTATGGAGCACGGGGCTATTCTCTTCGCTATTATTTGTCACCAAATGTGGAAATGGAGGAATGAAGAGTTATTTGCTGAGAAGACTGTCTTTATTCCTGACCTCCAGTTTTACTTCTCGAAAAAACTCTCTGTTATTACAAAGAGTTTTGAAGGAGAGCCCCTGGTTCACCCCTCCCCGGTTAAAGAGGTCCAGTTAGTTGGTTGGAGTAAGCCCAGAGAAGGGATTGTCAAGTTGAATACGGATGGCTCCTGCCTTAGTAATGGCAGAATTGCTGCTGGTGGCGCCTGGCTGGCTGGGTTTACCCATAACTTAGGTACGGGCTCCTCCTTTACTGCAGAGCTCTGGGGGATCTTGTCTGGCATTAAACTCGCCATTCGCATGGGTGTTAAAAGACTTTCGGTGGAGTCTGACAATTTGGAGGCTATCAACAGGATTTCGGATAGACAGGCTGTTTGTCTTAAGAGTCAGAATCTCATTAAAGCCATCTTGAGGCTTCGTCCTGCCTTCGATTCTCTTACCTTCTCCCATATTTATAGGGAGCAAAACCGCGTGGCGGATCGCTTGGCAGCTGCTGGGCATGGGGGGATGTTAGGTGTTTCTACCCTTTCCGTTCCTCCTTCTTTTCTGTTACCTTCTCTTCTTGAGGATAGGATTGGGGTCAGTCTTCCTAGACTGATCCCGGGTTAGGTTTTTGTTTGTTTGTTTTTTTTTCTTCCCTTCTTACCAAAAAAAAAATCCAATTAGGTTATTTATTATTATCCTAAATGTATTTGATATATTATAAGATAATAATTAGGAATCCTATTCCGAATGGAATTCCTATTAAGTAACCTATTCCTATCTAACTAGGGTTTAGATACAAGTGACTATATATACCCCCTCCTTATGAGAATTTCGACTATGCCTATCCCCTCCCCTTATTGTGATTTTCGAAACCTACATTAAGAGAGAGAAAGTGAATTCGCATCCCCTAGTTCGTGGATAAGAATTCATACGGCTTCCGTCAATTGATTAATCTCATTCATCTCCTTTTCTCTTTGATCTTGTGTTGGTTAATTAGAGGCAATCTATTTTGGTTGTATCTCATAAGGGTTGATTCTAACTTAACCTCACCGTGTTATACTTCGTGCTTGGGAAATCGGAAAAGAATTGTGGGCGCTTCTTTAACAACGGTAGATTGTTCATCGAAAGGTATTCCTTCTTATCCCTCTTTATATGAAATAACGATTAACGGATTCTATGGTTAAAAGGAAATAGGCTAAAATTTTTATATTTCCGCTGCTATACCTTAGCCTTAATTTCCAACAGTGGTATCAGAGCCATCGTTAAATCCGTTATTTCATATATGAAAATTTAGAAGTTTTTCAATAGGATTGAATAAATATTTATGGTTAGGATTAATTAACAAATTGTTTGATTAATTAATTCTAAAGATAAATAAATTTTAGTTAATTGTTAATTAAAATTGATTATGCGTATGTTCCTAATTATTTCGGTTGATAATCATTATAACAAAATCTATTTGTTTTATAGTTAGGTTAATAAAATTAGTTTTATTAATTCTAAAAGATAAAACGGAAATCTATTGTAGTTTTTTCTATTTCTGAAAATCGTTTTTGAAATCGTTTTAAAAACTGATATATATATTTATATTTTATAAAAAAAAATATACGACAGCAGCTCGGCAGCAACCGCGTGCGCAGCCCAGTTTCGGGCCCTACCCCGAATCCCACTTGATTTTAATTGTAAATAATATATATATATGTTTCGGAAATCAATAGTTTGACGAGTTAATGTGATTAACCTAAATATTACATAAGACGGTTATGTAATCAACCAATTAAATTTATTTAATTGAGTCTTTGCATGTTTGGAGTTATGGACATATTTGGACCCTCTTTTAGTCTTTTGGTATTTTTGAAATAGGGCCTGCGCTTCCTGCCTTTCTACTATCTATTGTAATTTCTCCTCTCATCTGATTCCCTTCAATTCAATTGAAGTTTTCTTATAGTAGTATAGAAATTAATATGTAATTTCAAGGCGCCATGGAGAAGACGGAGGACCTAAAGAGAAATATGTAATAGTTAGTATTTCCTTAGGTTTGGCCTTTTATTCCGTCTCTGGCTCGACGGAATAATTTAGATGATATGTCCATAATGCCAATGTATGTATGTATGTGTGTCTGATGTATGCTAAAGCAAATCAAGACTAAGTTAGATTATGAGACTTAAATAAAAATCCCTCATTAAAAAGTTAAGTAAATAAGCAAGTTATTAAAATCGGTTGCCCCTCCCTAATATTATAATTCAGCCGGCAGTACTGGGGGCCTTTGGGTTGTTGGCTAAAGTCAAGCTCGGGGTCTTATGGTAACACCTGGATTATCGAAAATCGTTCTTTCATGAATATGGGGTAGTACTTAAATTAGATTATGATAATTGGATGGGCAAACTCATGTTGTCATAAACTAATGGGCAAAATGGTTGGGATTAATATGAATGACATATTAGTTACTAATGTGGTTAGTAACCCAATAACCTAGGAATCACATTCGAGATGTGATTGATTGCATGAATCTACCTAACAAATGGGACTAGCTTGTTGGCTAAAGTCAAGGCGAAATCTCAGGAGTTAGGATCCTAGCTCACTAAAGGATTTGTGAAATTCTTCGAATTAATATGGAGGGTTATTAATTTGGCAAAATAGTGGGAGCAATCTGAAATAAATTAAAAGGCCTATAATTTTAGATTGTTATACTTTAAAGCAAATGAATGACATACGTTTACTCTTTCTCACTCTCAGGTTTTGTTTAAACATACGCTCTTAAAATCATGACTAACACCAATCTGCGTTACATCCTTACCGATAACAATTTGAATGGTTCAAACTTCACCGACTGGTTTCGTAACCTCAAAATTGTTTTGAAGTTCGAAAGGAAAGGGTATGTACTTGATACACCGATACCCCCTTACCCAATGGATGATGCTCCCTACCAAGAGGTTTATGCTTACTTGAAGCATAAAGCTGATGACGATCAAGTAGGGGACATCATACTTGCATCATTGACACCGGAGGTTAAAAGGCAACTACATTCAGATATGGATGCCTCTTCCATGGTCAAGCACCTTAAAGAGCTATTTGTGATAGAAACTCGGTGCGAGCACTTCGAAATAACCAAGGAGTTATATAAAAGAAAGATGCAGGAGGGCACATCTGTGATGGTACATTGTGCCAAGATGATCAGCCTCATAACCAAGTTTTCTAGTATTGGAGATGCGATGGACCATGAACTAAGTGAAAACTTACTTCTACAGTCCCTCCCTGAGAGCTACTCACAGTTCATCATGAACTATCAGATGAGTGGCTTGCAAACCTCTCTTGTAGAGCTTGCACATATGCTCGAGTCAGTCGAGCCCATTATAAAAGAAAACGAGGAAATGTTGGCCCTTGCTATTGAAGGATCGAGAAAAAGGAAAGGGGTCTCTCCCGATCCAAACCATCTTGATAAATGCAAGGGGGCTGTGCTCACCGAAACAAAGGGAAAGGAACCAAAGAAGCCCAAAGGAAAGTGCTACTATTGTGGTGACTTAGGGCATTGGAAGAAGGATTGCATGGAGTACCTAACCTTCCACGAGAAGGAAAATAACGGTGCTTTAGCATCTGGTATGTTTTATATTGAAATAAATACAGTTTCATTGTCTGAATCTTGGGTACTTGATACCGGATGTGGATCTCATATTTGTACAAATATGCAGGAGCTAAAACAGACTAAGGAACTTAAGAAAGGAAGCATAAACTTGCGAGTGGGAAATGGAGCAAGAGTTGCCGCCCTCGCAATTGGAGATTATGTTTTACTTTTGCCCTCTGGGCTTGTAATAGAATTAAAGAATTGTTTATACGTTCCTGAGATGTCTCGTAACATTATTTCTATTAGCCGTCTTGTTGACGACGGTTTTCATATTTCAATAAAGAACAATAGTTGCAATTTTTATAAAGATTCGATCTTTTATTTTTCAGGAATATCACAAAATGGGATTTATGTGTTAGATGATAAAACTCATGTTTTTGCAATTGATACCAAAAGACATAAGATAGATAATTCAACTTACTTGTGGCATTGTCGTTTAGGCCATATAAACAAGAGACGCATGCTAAAGCTACATTCAGATGGGCTTATAGATCCAATCGATTCCGAATCATTGGAAACATGCGAATCATGTTTAAAAGGTAAAATGACAAAGACACCCTTTAGCAATAAAGGTGAGCGTGTATCAGACACTCTAGGACTCATTCATTCAGATGTATGTGGTCCTATGTCCGTCCAAGCAAGAGGAGGATTCAGATACTTCATAAGCTTCATAGATGACCATACTCGATATGGTTACATCTACTTGATGAGGCACAAATCAGAAGCTTTTGACAAGTTCAAATGCTTCAAGAATGAAGTGGAAAATCAATTAGGAAAGAAAATAAAGACGCTTCAATCCGATCGAGGTGGCGAATATCTTTCAGATGATTTTCTGAATTATCTAACTGAATGTGGGATATGCTCACAATGGACACCTCCCTATACACCACAACACAATGGTGTATCCGAGAGGAGAAACCGTACCCTATTAGATATGGTACGATCCATAATGAGCATGGCCTTACTTCCAAAATCGTTCTGGGGCTATGCCTTAGAAACTGCCCTCTTCACCCTGAACCGAGTACCAACTAAATCCTCTAGTTCCACACCATATGAATTGTTCATTGGTAGGAAACCTGTGTTCTCATTTATGAGAGTATGGGGTTGTTCAGCATATGTCAAACGCATAGCGTCCGACAAATTAGATTCTAAATCTGATAAATGTTTCTTCATTGGATATCCCAAAGAAACCATGGGGTATTACTTCTATCATCCAGATGATCAGAAAGTAATAGTATCCAGATACGCAACCTTCTTAGAGAAAGAGTTTCTCGAAGAAACACAAAAGGGAAGCGTGATCGAACTCGACGAAGTTCAAGAGGAAGAAACACCGACTGAAACAACAGAAGCGGTTGAGGTACCCGAAGAAGTCCCATTAGATGAGACTCCAGTGGCACCTATTCGTAGATCATGAAGAGTTCGTGAACTCCCAGTTTGATATGGTTTTCTAGTGGGAGATGATAACGAGGTTCCCGTGTTAGACGACGAACCCGAAAACTACGAAGAGGCTCTTACTAGTCCAGATTCTAAAGCATGGCTTGAAGCCATGGATTCTAAAATGGATTCCATGTATACTAACCAAGTGTGGACTTTGGTTGATCCACCCGAAGGGATAATTCCCATTGGGTGCAGGTGGATCTTCAAAAAGAAGACTGACATGGATGGAAAGGTTAGCACCTACAAGGCTAGGTTGGTAGCGAAAGGATATCGTCAGAAGCAAGGTGTTGATTATGACGAAACCTTCTCTCCTGTTGCTATGTCCAAATCAATCAGAATCATTCTTGCTATTGCCGCTCACTACGATTATGAGATTTGGCAAATGGATGTGAAAACAGCTTTCCTAAATGGAAACCTGCTTGAGGATGTATACATGATGCAGCCTGAAGGTTTCATATCAAAGGATGCAAATAAAGTTTGCAAACTTCAGAGATCCATTTATGGACTCAAGCAAGCATCTAGAAGCTGGAACAAGCGTTTTGACGAAACCATAAAACAATTTGGTTTCGAACAAAATTGCGAAGAAGCTTGCATTTACAAGAAAGCAAGTGGGAGCTCTATAGCATTTCTCATACTATATGTGGACGATATACTGTTAATGGGAAATGACATTGCTCTATTACAATCGGTGAAAGTATGGTTATCTGGTAACTTCTCAATGAAAGACCTTGGTGAAGCAGCTTATATACTTGGTATAAAGATCTATAGAGATAGATCGCGAAGACTGCTTGGTCTTTCACAGGCTACATACATTGAAAATGTGCTAAATCGGTTTAGCATGCTTGAATCGAAACGAGGTAACTTACCCATGGTACATGGAGTAAAGTTAAACAATCATCAATGTCCTAAAACTGATGATGACAAACGACGCATGGCTGTAGTCCCGTACGCCAGCGTGATCGGTTCGATTATGTATGCTATGCTATGCACTAGACCTGACGTAGCATTCGCGTTATCTGTAACGAGTCGTTACCAAGGGAATCCGGGAGACGAGCATTGGATTGCCGTCAAGAACATTCTTAAGTACTTGAGAAGGACTAAAGACATGTTCCTAGTGTACGGAGAAGGAGATCTGAAAATTGAAGGATTTTCAGACGCTAGTCATCTCACAAATGAGAATGATTTTAAATCCCAATCAGGATACCTATTTATCTTGAATGGGGGTGCGGTCAATTGGAAAAGTTCCAAGCAGGGAAGCGTAGCTTTCTCTACGACCGAGTCAGAGTACATCGCTGCTGTGTAAGCAGCAAAGGAAGCAGTTTGGATTAGAAAGTTCATTACAGAACTAGGAGTGGTTCCTGACATTGTCAATCCCATTACTCTGTACTGTGATAACAATGGAGCCATTGCGCAAGCAAAGGAACCACGGTCTCATAATGCATCCAAGCACTACCTAAAGCGATACCGCATCATTAGAGAGATTGTGGCTAAAGGAGATGTGAGAATAGAAAGAGTACCTACAGAGGACAACGTTGCAGATCCGTTGACAAAGCCTTTAACCCAGAAAGTACATGATCGTCATTTAACTTCTACTGGGATAAGTTTTAGAAACAATTGGCTTTAGTCCAAGTGGGAGTATATTGGGGTTTAGTGTCCTATAGACAATTGTTGCAGGATACAAACTTAATGTAAATGAATTGTTCTTTATGTCATTTGTTTTAATGAGATATATGTTTTATAACTATATAAAGGCAATCCCTTTTAAGCACTAAATAAAGTCTAATAAAAGGAAATCCGTAAGTTTGTTTAAAGTGATTATAAAGTGTTCATACAAGCATGAAGTGAGACAAAACTTTATAATAAACTAATAAACTTAAAACCACCCCAAGTCAAGTGATATGTTTAGGATTGATATATCACTGTTGAGACTTGTATGTAACAATGTCTTCTGTCCAACAGAAAGCTGATCTCACAAGCTTCATATATATAGATATCTGGACAGTTACATAGATCCGATGAAACGTCGTTCATTAGGATTGGGGATCCGATTTGAGATAACAGGATGGGTAGATTCTTCCTTGTCACCTGTTCATCTCATTGGTATTAATAGGTATAACTAATCCTCAGACTCAAAGGAATGTTAATTGGTCATCCTGAATTACTGAATGTGAGACTTTGATCCTGTGGTCCCACGATCCTTAACAGAGATGACTCTGGGGTGTGAACTGCAAAGGTTGGGTGTCACAGGAGGTAATGTCAGGGTAGTTATACATTGGATTGAGCATTTATCACTCCCGGTTAATGGGAGATACATCCAAGGATCGCTTGTGGAAGACTCGACTCTAAATCCTTGCAAGGTGATAGCTTAAGAGTAGAAATACAGATTTCACTTAACCTATCTATTTGAGTTGACTCGGCCTGTATAAGTAAAATGAACGTCTCGCTATATGTGACTTGACATCACCCATAGTCATAAGATTCAGTTCAAGGATGTAGTTGATAAAGGATCGAATTATACTGTAACTAATACGGAAGGGTTAACGACAGAATCAACCTGTCTTCTTAACGAACTCTGGGGGAATGATTACAGACTTGCCAATAACATACTCAGTACATCATTCCGTTATGCAAGGATTAAATATAATTCTTGAAGAAATTAATTTAATAGTTGCATACGGCCAGAAGTAGTAAGAACCTAATGGATCACACATAAGACTTGGAACCAAAAGAGAGATGGATGTCATTAATAGATGGAAGCCCAAATGAGCCCAGTAAGGCCCATTTATATAGAGGGGGGCCGAAATTTATATATAGTAAATAAGGAATTATTTTAATTCCATTAATCCTAATTTGATTAGGTTTGTGAATTAAATTAATTAAGAGATAATTAAGTTAGGAGTTTTAATTAGATTAATATACTCCTATTATTATCCAATTAGGTTATTTATTATTATCCTAAATGTATTTGATATATTATAAGATAATAATTAGGAATCCTATTCCGAATGGAATTCCTATTAAGTAACCTATTCCTATCTAACTAGGGTTTAGATACAAGTGACTATATATACCCCCTCCTTATGAGAATTTCGACTATGCCTATCCCCTCCCCTTATTGTGATTTTCGAAACCTACATTAAGAGAGAGAAAGTGAATTCGCATCCCCTAGTTCGTGGACAAGAATTCATACGGCTTCCGTCAATTGATTAATCTCATTCATCTCCTTTTCTCTTTGATCTTGTGTTGGTTAATTAGAGGCAATCTATTTTGGTTGCATCTCATAAGGGTTGATTCTAACTTAACCTCACCGTGTTATACTTCGTGCTTGGGAACTCGGAAAAGAATTGTGGGCGCTTCTTTAACAACGGTAGATTGTTCATCGAAAGGTATTCCTTCTTATCCCTCTTTATATGAAATAACGATTAACGGATTCTATGGTTAAAAGGAAATAGGCTAAAAATTTTATATTCCGCTGCTATACCTTAGCCTTAATTTCCAACATGAATAACATAATTCGCACTGTTATGAATCATGCATCAGTCCTGTTTAAATTTTGGCATCATGCTCTTGAATTGGCAACTTACCTGTTAAACATCTATCCACACAAAATTTTAGGATATCACTCCCCAACTAAAATCCTGTATCAAACAGACCCAACCTATGCTCATTTACAAATTTTTGGCTGTCTCTGTATTCCTTTAATCCCTTCCGTGTCACGTCATAAGCTAGAGGTTTGTTCACGTCCTTGTGTCTTCCTCGGTTATCCATCCAATCATCGCGGGTATAAATGTCTAGACATATCCAATAACAAAATTATAATCTGGAGACACGTTGTGTTTGACGAATCCAAGTTTCCATTCTCGTCAAACAACCCATCGTCCAATTTAAATTTCGGGACTGCTGCGGTAGTCGATGGCGACTTGCTACCTGCTAGTTGCCTAGACCAATCGCACATTCAATCCCCTTCCTCTCTCCCGTCCGTCGAGTCTGCGTTACCCTTGTCCCCTTCGTCTTCTACGTCCGCAACATCCCCTGAGTCAGTCCCGTCGAGTCAATCTCCAGCGCCTGCGTCGTCGTCCGCATCTCCTAATTCCCCATCTCCCGTGTCTGTCTCGTCGTCCAGCTCCAAATCGAGTCCTCCCTCGCGTCGTTCTGTGCCTCACACATTATTATCCCCACCATCTTCTCTACCCAGCAATGACATTTCTCCTATCCAATCCCCAACAGAACCATCTGATCAGCCCTCACATCCCACATTACATAATATGGTCACACGAGCTCAACACGGCATACGAAAACCACGTCGTATGCTGAATCTATCAGTCTCTACACATCCAATCATCTCCCCTATACCAAAGACACCAATTCTTGCATTAAGTGATCCAAACTGGACACAGGCCATGACTGATGAGTTTGAGGCTTTAATTCAAAATAAGACGTGGGTACTCGTACCCCGTCCCCAAAATGCTAATGTTATTCGTAGTTGGTGGATTTTCAGGCACAAAACACATGCAGATGGATCCTTTGAGAGTTACAAAGCCAAATTGGTGGGAAATGGTTCAGGTCAGTTGGCTGGCGTGGATTGTGGTGAAACATTCAGCCCTGTGGTTAAACCGGCAACAATTAGAGCTGTTCTCAGTATCGCTTTATCCAGAAATTGGAATATTCGGCAATTAGATGTAAAAAATGCCTTCTTGCATGAAGATCTCAATGAAACTATGTACATGCATCAACCTTTGGGCTTCCGAGATACTCAATTTCCTGATCATGTTTGTCTGCTCCGCAAATCACTTTACGGTCTTAAGCAGGCTCCTCGAGCCTGGTATCAGCGGTTTGCCAACTTTGTAATCAAGGTGGGATTTACCAACAGTATCTCCGATAACTCACTATTTGTCTGCAGACAAGGTATATATACAGCTTACATCCTCTTGTACGTCGATGACATCGTTCTCGTCACTTCGTCAGACAGGCTACAGACATCTATTCTATCTTAATTGAATTCTGAATTTGCAATGAAAGATTTGGGTCCGCTACATTACTTCTTGGGTATTTCAGTGACCCGCTCTTTTGGCTCAATTTTTCTATCCCAAAAGAAGTATGCATCAGAAATTATTGAGAAAGTCGGTCTTGGCTCCTGTAATGCAGCAAATACTCCTGTCGACACGAAACAAAAGCTTAATGCTTCATCCGGCTCCGGTACCACGACCCCACCGAATACAGGAAACTTGCTGGAGCTCTCCAGTATCTCACTCTCACAAGACCAGATATATCTTATACAGTACAACAGATTTGTTTGTTTATGCATGATCCAAAAACCTCACACATGGCTGCCCTTAAGCGCATCCTACGGTATGTGCACGGTACTCTTGATCTTGGTCTCAATCTGTTAGCCTCCTCACCCACTCAATTGACATCGTACACTGATGCTGATTGGGCTGGCTGCCCAGACACATGTCGCTCCACTTCCGACTACTGTGTCTTCCTCGGAGATAGCCTCATCTCTTGGTCAGCCAAACGACAGCCTACACTGTCCAGATCCAGCGCTGAAGCTGAATACCGTGGGGTTGCAAATGTTGTTTTTGAAACATGCTGGATCCACAGCCTCCTTCTTGAACTTGGTTGTCCAATTGCAAAATCCACCTTGGTTTATTGTGACAATGTTAGCGCTGTCTATCTCAGTGGCAATCCTGTTCAGCACCATCGCACCAAACATGTTGAGATGGATATTCACTTTGTTCGGGAAAAAGTAGCAAAAGTTGAAGTCCGTGTTCTCCACGTCCCATCTCGTTATCAGATTGCCGACATCTTCACCAAACGCCTACCATCACCTCAGTTTGAAGACTTCAGATCTAGTCTCAATGTTCGCCCTCCGAACCCTTCGACTACGGGGGTGTATTAGAGAATATATTTAGTAGATAACTTTGTATCACACAGTTAGTTCCTCATATCTAGGCCTGTATCTAGATTAGTCATTAAACTCAACACAAACTGTACTCTCTTGTATAAATAGACAATTTGTCATCAATAACAATCACGGAAGAATCCAATTTGTTACAGCAAGTTATGACAAAAACAAAATATAAAAATCGATAGGAAAAAAAAGTAAAAATTTATATATGGTTTTTTTTTTTTTTTGAAAAATTTATATATGATCTTAATGGCGGAATAAATATAGAAGGGGTAAATCATCTAAAAATACATTGATGAGTCCGTAAGTCTAAAAATACAAAACTACATTGAAAATGGTGTTTGACGTTATGCTCTTTTTTCTGTGAAAAACATCCTCACCGTCTTTATTTGTTTTAAACCCTTAATCTTTTTTTCTCACGACATATTAAGAGGACGTTTGGTTTGGGGGTTTCAGAAAAGGGTAAGGGAAATGGGACACTTCATTCCCTTTGTTGGTGTTTGTTTCGCTAATTTAATGATTCCGTTTGTCCTTTTTTAGTTTTGGGTTTACCCCTAACTCCTCTAACCCATTCCTCATTCCCCCTTAAGGTTTTCTATTCCCTTTCATCTCTTTCTAACTTAAACTTCTACACTCCTTATAAAATTCTACTTTACTCTCTATTTTTTTTTTAAATTTTGGTCTCTATATTTTTTTATTTTTACATTTCTTTATCTTTGGATTAATTTCATTTTCGTTATATATTTTTAATTTTTTTACTCAAAAAATATTTTTGACTAAATTTTACTTTTTTTTATTTTTGTTTTATCCTTATATTTTTTTATTTATATTTTTTATCACTAGATTAATTTCACTTTTGATCCTTATAATTATTTATTTTTATCTTTTTACCCTAAAAAATAATTTTGACCAATTTTTTTTCTTTTATCATATTATTCGGTTTTAATATTTATTTTTAATTATTTTAAATTAATTATTTTCTTTTTAAATATAATATTTATGCATTTTCTTTGATTAATTTTATTTCAGTTTCCTCTATTTCATTATCTTTTTATTTTAATTCTTATATTTTATTAATAGAGGCACATGTATGTATAAAAATTGTTGTCAAAGATTTTCTTAGTGAAAATGACAATGAAGATGCTTAAACTCTTTCCGGTGATGAAGTATTATGCTTAGAAGACTAGTGGCTTTTGTTTATGTTTTTTTTTTAATTTGTATGAACTTTGTTAAGTTTAAATTTTAACTTTTATATATTATTATCAATAAGGGTAGCAAGTGAGTGACGTTTTGGATTGTTTGGGATTTATATGAAGTTATTTCACGTTTTATGGAAACTATAGTAAAAAAGTTGAATTTTTTTTATTACTTTTTTGATAGAAATTGGGACGAGACAGAACTTGGGCGGGGTGAGCCCCCATGGCCCAAGAACTGACAAACTCGTAATATATTAATAAAAGAAAAAAAATGAGTGTTTGAACAAGAGAATAAGAAGGAGAACAAACAAAAGAAGGGGGAAGGAGAAAAGTTTAGGAAATTCAAGAAAAACGCAAGTGAGAAATACTACAAATGTCATCATTGATAAACCTATGGCAAAAAGCAGGAGCTGAAGGCCACCAATTGATCACTGAGGAAGAGACTTCAAACTTAGCCAGCGCATCAGCAACTCTATTTCCTTCCCTAAAGATGTAAGAAAAAAGAATGTTCATCCTAGAGCAAATGCTGAGACAATGCAACCACTCTTGACGAATACTCCAAGGAACATCCATGGAACGATGTCTAAGCAGATAAACAATGTACATTGAGTCTGACTCAACCCAAAGCTGATGCCAATTTTTCTCCCAAGCAAGTTCAATTGCGAAAATAGCGGCTCTCAATTCAGCCATATAAGCAAAAGAAGGAGGGGTAGAAAAAGCAAAACAACCTTTGGGAAATCCTCGATAGTTGCGAAAAATACCTCCCGCTCCTGCCTCGCCTGGAGTGCCAAAAGCAGAGCCATCCACATTGACTTTAACACAGCCCAGAGGAGGTTTAAGCCAATGGACCGAAATAATGTTGGGAGCCGGGGGCGGCCTAGGAGAAGCCAGAAGACGGGATAAGATAACATCATCTCTCCGTGAAAAGCAAAAACCTTTAGAAGTGGCAAAGGACTCTCGAATCATTCAAAAGAGGGTGATCTTCGAATGATGAATAGAAGGAGAAACTTCCTTAAAGATTGCTTCATTCCTGCAATGCCAGATTAACCAGATGCAAGTGACAGCGGCAACATGCCAGATCATCGACACTTGAGAGCCAAAATGAATGCTACGAAGAGTGCTGAGGAAGTGGATGAATTGGGAATAACGAGGCAAAGATCAGTCAAAATGAATCTCAAGGGCCCTCTAAAGAGAATCTGCAAAAGAACATCTAATGAATAAGTGGTTAATGAATTCAGCATCCCTACCACAAAGAGCACAACGAGAGGCAAATGAGAGTCCAAGACGCTGCAAGAGGTCGTGAGTCGAAACTCGGCCATGCAAAACTCTCCAGAAAGTGAAGGAACGAGAAGGGGGAGTGTGAGCATTCCAAACAAATTTATACCAGTCCACCGAAGAGGAACTAGGACTGATAATCGAATAGTACTCTTTGGTAGAGAAAATACCCTTCGTAGAGGGCTGCCAAGCATAGAAATCAAGATCATCTCTACCCCTGTGAATAGGTCGAATACTGTCTTGAACAACCGAAGGAAGAGTACCTAAGTCAAGCCACTCTAAATTTACCAAAAAATCATCAACAGAATTAAAGAGTGAACGCTTATCCTAATGATCAAGACCCAATCTGTCTGCCACCATTGGAATGATCCACCTATCTGTCTAGAAATTGAGCTTTGAAGACTAGCCAATCCACCAAAAGGCCTAGTCCCAAATGGATGAATAAACAAACTTACAAGAAGACCAAATCGAGGACGGAGCAATGGTAGCTTTAGGCAAACCAGAGACAGCCAGAAATCTAGACTTCATCAGAGAAATAGCTAGACTGGTGCCTTGAATTAATTCCCAACACATCTTACCTAAGAGAGCCTGGTTAAAGATCCTAAAGTCCTTAATGTCCAAACCTCCACCCTCCAAACTTTTACAATAAGTATGCCAGGGAACCGTTATTAACTTCCTCTGATCAACACAACCCGTCCAAAGGAAATTCCTAACACTTCTATTGAGCTTATTCAACAATCCCACTGGCACTTATAGATCAAGAATGAGTGAACCAGAGAACCAGTAATAGCAGATTTAATTAGGGATAAATGCCCTGCAAATGAGAGAGAGCTACCTTTCCACTTGCTAAATTGAGAGAGAAATTTGTCTGCAAGGCTGTTGAGATGACGAGCTTTTGGAGCTCCTTTAAATAGAGGGACTCGAAGGGGAGAGACTCCAGACTGATGCCAAGACAGTGAGCAAGATGAATCCTCCTTGGAGGACTCACCTGAGAACCAAAAAAGACAGCAGATTTGTCCCAACTAACCTGCTGACTGGAGATCTTTCCATATAGCAGGAAGAAATTCTTGAGAGCATGCAAATTGCTCAAGGATGCCACTCCAAAAATGAGCATGTCATCAGCAAAAAGAAGATGAGATGGCCAGAATAATACATGGGAGAATACGAACCCTCCCTCACCATCTTAGCAATCCAACGAGAGGAAAAATCCTCAGCAATGTCAAACAGGAGAGGAGAGAGGGGGTCCCCTTGTCTAACCCCTCTAGAACAAGAAAAGTAACCCTTTGGAGAACCGTTAATCCTCATAGAAATACGAGCAGATGCTAGAATGTTAAGGATCCAATCTCTGAAAGTGAGAGAAAAACCAAAAGAGTCCAACACAGCCAATAGGAAGTTCTAATCTAAAGTATCAAAAGCCTTACGAATATCAATTTTTAAGGCCATGTGACCACCAAAACGTTTCCTGTCAAGCATATTAACTCCCTCAGAAGCTAAGGCAATGCACTGATGAATGCTTCTACCTTTAAGGAAACCATACTGGTTGGGAGAGACAATCCTTGCTGCAATAACTGCGAGTCGATCTGCAAGAATTTTTTAGATGATTTTGAAACCAAAGTTACTCATCACAATTGGACGAAAATTCTCAATTCTGTCAGATTCAGCAACTTTAGGAATTAGAGCCATAATACTAGAGTTTAAATCAGGAAGGATGCAACCATGATCAAAGAAAGCTTGAACCATACTGCAAACATCCTTCCCTACAATATCCCAAAAGAAACGATAAAAAGTTCCCCCAAAACCATCAGGGCCAGGGGCACTGTCAGGATCCATGGAAAAGACCGTGTTTTTAATAGCTTCAATGGAAGGTTTAGAAGTTAATTCCTCATTTTCCAAGGAAGTTACTAAATTGGGAATTACCTCATTAATTGGAGAAAGATTAATATGCTCCCTAGAACTACGAAATAGATTAGAGAAATACTCAATAACATGATCAGCTAATCTAGCCGTGTCAGAAGTGGGATCCCCATCGCCGATCTTTAAATGATGAATGTCGGCCCAAGTCTTTCTAACTTTAACAGACCTTTGGAAAAAACTAGTGTTCCTATCCCCCTCTTTAAGCCACTTAATACGGCTTTGCTCTCTGTACATCATCTCCTGCCGAAGAAGTTGTAAATCAAGGTTGGAGCAGGCGGCAGAAGCAGCACTACTCAACTCCGGAGAATCTCCTTGCTCTGAAATTTGCTTTTGAATTTCGGCAAGATGAACTTCTGCCTGATGGATATTAGAATCAATTCTGCCAAACACGTTTTTATTCCAATCCCTGAGAATAGGCCTAAGAGTGCGAAGTTTATGACATAATAGTTGAGCATGAGGGAGAGAGATGTGGGATGATGTCCAGTGATTAGCAATTACCCCCTTTAAAGAATCATTAGTGGTCCACATGGCATGGAATTGCATTCCCTTTCCTAAACATATCCAAACACATAGGGGTATGAATGCTTATTCCTTTCCTTTCCTTTAATTTTCCTTTCTTGATTCCTTTTCCCTTACCCTTTGTGAACCAAACGCCTCCTAAGTTTCTCATTATTTGTTTATTTTAGTTATATTAAATTCTTAATTGATAAATTAATTAATTGTAAAATAATGGGTTGTTCATTTCAATTGGATTTTAAATTATATATTTTACAGTTTGATAACACTCTTGTTACACAATAATTTTGAATGAGTGAATCACAAGATTAACATATTCTCATTAAGGAATGAATATTACAACCATTGTTTTTATATTGTGCTAGGTGTGATCACCAAGTAATCTTCCTAATTAAGGAAAAATAAAGGACAAGACAAGTGTCCAAACTAGAGCCCTATGATGACCTTGATCAAAATGGATGGTGGTGATCTATTTGGGTTTTGATTGAATAAGGGAGGACTACCACAAAGGAATGGAACACTTCTAGAATGTGCTATCAATGGGAAAAGACCATGACGCCCTTATTGATGTTGTAATGACCAAATTGCCCCTAAGCAATTTGGCTTCTTTATTACGGAAGATAAGAGTTTGGGTAAACCAAACTCATTTACTTCCTCCTGACACTCTCTTTCTCTTCCCTTTGGAAACCCAAAGGTCTTCTTCTTCTTCTTTAAATCGTAAGCCTTTATTCCTCCATTTTCTTCTGTAATTCTTCTTCTTCCACGGAGATTTTGTATTGATAAATTTAATACCCTCCCTCAAACTATGCTTGGCATAAATTCCTCAAGCTTAGTTTGCTGATTAAAAACCTAAGTTGTGGAGAGTGTTGAGCTTTTGTGAAAAGATCCGCCACTTGCAAAACCGACGGGATCGGCATTAGATGAACCAATCCAGCTTGAACACGTTCTCGGATCACATGACAGTCAATGTCTATGTGTTTCATTCGTTCGTGAAAGACCGGATTCTGAGCTATATGCATGGTCGAAGTATTGTCACAGAACAAGAGGGAAGCCGCCGATGGTGGCGTTCTCATGTCCTTTAGAAGGTTTGTGAGCTAGTGAAGCTCGCATGACATCGAGGCTATGTCTCTATATTCCGATTCGGAAGAGGATCTGGAGATAGTGTTCTGTTTCTTTGATCTCCAGGAGATGAGAGCCGTCCCGAGAAAAACGGCGTATCCGATGATCGATTTTCGAGTTTCTTGACATGTCGCCTAGTCCGAGTCCGTGAAGGCCTGTAATTGCAAGTCGTTGCATGCAGGGAAAAACAACCCCATGCCTATCGTCCCCTTGAGGTAACGCATAACTCTCTCTGCTCTATTTTGATCTTCTATGGTTTGTTGCATGAGATGCTAGGATAATTGGTTTACAATATATGTGATGTCTGGCCTTGTATGTGTGAGGTAGAGCAATTTTCCTATCAACTGTCTATATGATGTGTTTTCTGGAAGTGTTTTGTCATTCTAGCTTGGTTTGTAGTTTGGTAAAGCGGGGGATGAGGCTGGTTTGCAGTCGATGAATCCTTGGTCCTGCAACAATTCTAATATGTACTTTCTTTATGACATGTGGAGCCCCTGACTACTGCGAGAAAATTCAAAACCCAGAAAGTAATGTATAACCCCAAGATCCTTGATGCTGAAAGCATCATTTAGGTGTTTCTTGGCCAAGTTGATGGATTGCATGTTGTTTCCTGCGAGAACCACATCGTCAGCATATACTAGTAACATGGTTACCTGTTCTGCTTCTTCCTTTGTGAAAAAGGACGGATCAGCTACTGACTAAAAGAAACCCATTTGTTTGATGGTGGTGGTTAACTTTACGTTCCACTGCCTGCCTGTTTGCCTGAGCCCGTAGAGAGCCTTGTTGAGTTTGCATACTTGTCATGGGTTCTCCAGAGTTATTCCTAGTGGCATTGTCATATAGACATCTTCACTTAATTCCCCATGTAAGTATGTGTTATCAATGTCTAGTTGATGTATGTGCCATTCCTTTGCAATTGCTATTGTTAACAAGGTCCTGATGGTGGTAAATTTTGCTACAGGGGCGAAGTTTGCGGTGAAATCCACTCCCTCCTGTTGAGTGTAGCCCTTTGCCACTAATCTGGCCTTAAAACTTGCAATGCTCCCATCGAATTTTTGCTTGATCTTGTAGACCCATCGGCAGCCTATGGTCCTTTTACCATCAGGTAAGGTAACCAAGCTCCAGGTTTGATTAGCTTCTAACGCAGCTAATTCTTTGTTCATTGCCTCCACCCAGCTTTTCTCTGAATTTGCTTCTTGGTATGTTGCAGGCTCCTAGTGACAGGTGAGATTGATTGAAAAAATCCTCTTGGCTGGAGAGAGTCTATCATAAGATAGATGTTTGCATAAGGCATGTGGGGAATTGGTCAAGCATAGCAAAGTAGAGCCTTGTACCAATGCCAAATGATAATCTCTGAGATAGGTTGGGAGTTTCCTTGTTCTTTGTGGTCTTATATTGCCTTATTGATTTTCATGTGCTAATGCTTCTGTCTGTTCAAAATTTTCTTCAATTTCTTGTATTTCATCAACATACTGCATTATTTCTGGTGTGCCATGTTGTTCCTCATCTGTAATGTATGGCTCATCTTCATCTTTATTCATGCACACTCTATGGAGTGAGTCCAGTTCTTCCTCACTGCAACATGAAATGTCGTCTTTCCTGTGTTTTTCTGAAAAAGGGAAATTTTTTTCAAAAAACTTCACATGCCTGGAAAAGAAAACAATGTTAGTGTTTAGATTCAAAAGTTTGAACCCTTTGGTTCCATGTCTGTATCCCAAGAATATGCACTTCATTGCTCTTTCTGTGAACTTGTTTTTGTGTCTGTCTAATGTTGAGGCATATGCTAGACACCCAAAGACTTTCAGGTCATCTAGATTGGCCCATTTCCCATATAGACGCTCGTAAGGCGTTTGGCCCTGAATTGGTGTGGATGGTAATCTGTTTATGAGACAAACTGCATGACTAACTGCTTCTGGCCAAAAAGTTTGAGCCAGTGAGCTTTGAAACATGAGTGCCCTGGTTGTATTCATGATGTCTTGATGTTTGCGTTCTACCCTGCCGTTTTGTTGTGGTGTCTCTGGGCATGATGTGTGATGTGTGATTCCATTGTTTGAGTAAAAATCCTTCATGATGAACTCAGGGTCGTTGTCTGTTCAGATTGTTTTTACATTCTTGCCAAACTGTCTGTTGACATACATGCAGAATTGTTGTAGTGCTGTGCTTGATTCTCCCTTTGTTTGTATTAATGTGACCCATGTATACCTGCTATGATTGTCTAATATAGTTAGGAAATATCATTTACTCGAGTGTGACTCTTGTGTTGGACCCCATATATCTACATGAATTAGATCAAACCATTCGTTTGCTATGTTATGACTTAGTGAAAAGGGCATTTTCTTTTGCTTGGCTTTTTGACAAATGTCACATGGCATTTCTTTAAGGGAATCAAAATCATTACATGATAGATTAAGGCCCTTCAACCTCTCATGAGAGGGATGACCGAAATGTAAATTCCACATACTGGCTCTAACTGAAAAAACAGAAATGTGATTTAGTAGTGGGTATTCCAAGTAATAAAGGCCTCCATGTTCTCTAGCCAAGCCAATCTTCTTCCAACTTGTTGTGTCCTGTATCACACACATTGATCCCGTTATCACAACACATAGTCCACTAGTACTCAATAGCTTACTAGTCGATATAAGATTGTAATCAAAAGCAGGTATACACAAAACATTATGCAAAACAAGCTGCGGACTTAAAATCACAGTGCCAATATATTCTGCCTTGACCCTTTCTCCATTTGGCAAGTTTACCCAGCATTTTTCAATTTTGCTGTATGAGTTGTACATTTATTTATTACAAATGATATGATCTGTAGCCCCTGTGTCAATTATCCAGCATGATGAGACAAAGTTAGGGTTAAAACTGTTACCAGAACTGTCTCCCTTGACAAAAGTATTGACGCTACTGCCCGAGGCCGGAGTCTTTCCTTGATTCATTGGCAATAGGGCAACAAGTGTTTGGTACTGGTCTTTGGTTAGAGTGAATGGTTCTGGGTTAGTCTGCCTGTTATCTTCCTCTCCGGAGTCTTCATCTTTGCTTTGATTCACTGCTGACTTTGCCCTAGGCTGATTGGTTCTGAAAGGATTCTTGTTTATGTTACCGTAGTTCGGTGGATATCCATGCTTTTTGAAACATATTTCTTCTTTGTGTCCTGTGTTGCCACAATAGGTGCATAGGGATGAACTTTTGCAGTTGCTTCTGCGATTGTTATTCTTTGTGTTGTTCTGTCTACCCTGTCTGCCATTTGTGTTAGTAAATCCTTCAAACATGCTTCTGTCACTTCCTTCATTTCCTTTTGCAGGTACAAGACCAAACTGCCTTTCGTGCTGTATGGTCAGGGCGTATGTCTTGTTCAAAGAGGGAATCGGCTCGATCAACAAGATCTGTGAACAAACAGTAGAGTATGATTCATTTAACCCTTGAAGGAAGGTAATAACCTGATCAGTGTCTTGTTGATCACGCAAGATCTTGAAAGCATTGCAGCTGCATGCCTGTCTGCAAACACACTTCGGCATTGGTCTCAGGTTCGTTAACTCATCTTGTAAAACCTTCAAGTTGGTAAAGTATTCAGTGACACTCTCATTTCCTTGCTTCATGCTGTGTATTTCCCTTTGCAGCTCGAGTATCCGTAATGAATCTATTTGTGCGAACCGCTCTTTCAGATCTGCCCATATCTGTTCCGCCTTGTCGAGCCACATTATGCTTCTTGCAATGGTAGGTGAGACAGCATGATTTAGCCAGGATATAACCATGTTATTACACCTTTCCTATTGACTAAACATGTTGTCTTTAAGCGCAGGTGCTCTGATGGTGCCATCAACAAACGCAAATTTGTTCTTCGACATTAGAGCTACTTTGACAGCTCTGGACCACTGGTGATAGTTCAGCCCGATGAGGACCTGCGAGACCAGAGACAATGCTGGCGTCTCATTCTGAGGAAAGTGATAAGGGCTTCTGGATGTGATCATCGGACCAGCCCTGATGGGTAAGTAAAAGGATAGCCTTTTACTTTAATCTTTGCTCTGATACCATAATAATTTTGAATGAGTGAATCACAAGATTAACATATTCTCATTAAGGAATGAATATTACAACCATTGTTTTTATATTGTGCTGGGTGGGATCACCAAGCAATCTTCCTAATTAAGAAAAAATAAAGGACAAGACAAGTGTCCAAACTAGAGCCTTATGATGACCTTGATCAAAATGGATGGTGGGGATCTATTTGGGTTTTGATTGAATAAGGGAGGACTACCACAAGGGAATGGAACACTTCCAGAATGTGCTATCAATGGAAAAAGACCATGACGCCCTTATTGATGTTGTAATGACCAAATTAAGCAATTTGGCTTCTTTATTATGGAAGATAAGAGTTTGGGTAAACCAAACTCATTTACTTCCTCCTGACACTCTCTTTCTCTTCCCTTTGGAAACCCAAAGGTCTTCTTCTTTAAATCGTAAGCCTTTATTCCTCCATTTTCTTCTGTAATTCTTCTTCTTCCATGGAGATTTTGTATTGATAAATTTAAGAACACATATAAAAAAAAGCTTTCAAACGTAATTTAAAGAAATAATAGTATGTCAACAAATGAAATCAAACCGTCTGGTTTGAGTTGAAACCAGATTACAATTGTCTGGTTTCTTAACGAACCAAACTCTTTTAAAAAAAATTATTCGATTTGACCATGGCCAAAACAAGTTCTACAGGTAAAAAAAGGTTTAACTACTGATTGTTGACTGGATGATGCAGGAAACAGGGTAACATAGGGTAACGGCTTGGAAGAGCAGCTCACAGGATATTTCGAGAATATATTTACCAGCACAGGTGTTGAAGATACTGATATCATCACCCAGGTCAGTTCTAAAATCACAAGTTCTCATTCTACTCTCCTGTCTGAACCCTTTACAAATGAAGATGTTAAAACAGCATGTTTTTCTATGCAACCTGAAAAAAGTCCGGGACCAGACGGACTTAACCCTGTATTTTTCCAACATTAGTGGGAAATTGTAGGGGCGGACGTTTGCAGAACTTGTCTGTCGACCCTAAGAGAAACACAACCACCTCCACATCTTAATGACACTCTTATCGTATTAATTCCGAAGAAGAAAATTGTGGAGAGGGTGTCTGATATCAGGCCAATAGCCTTATGCAACGTTTTATTTAAAATTCTCTCCAAGATGTTGGCAAACAGGTTCAAACAAGTTCTCCCTGATATAATTTCACTCAGTCAGAGTGCATTTATTCCCAGACGACTCATCAACGACAATATCGTGGTGGCATATGAGTTCATACACAAAATGAAAAGTCTCAGACAGGAAAAGGTAGGCTGTTCGGCACTCAAATTAGACATGAGCAAAGCTTACGACCGTATTGAATGGCAATTCCTGAGAAATATGCTTCAAAAGTTGGGTTTTCCAACAAACTGGATCAATTGGATCATGTTATGTGTTACAACTGTGTCGTATAAGATCATTCAAGATAACAGGGAGCTTGGCCCCATTATTCCTCAAAGAGGATTACGTCAAGGTGATCCGCTCTCGCCATTTCTTTTTCTTATTTGTGCTGAAGGTCTCACAACTCTATTGACAGCTAGGGAACGGGAAGGGAAATTACATGGGTTCAAAATAGCAAGAGCTGCACCTACAATCTCTCACCTATTTTTCGCAGACGACAGCCTTCTATTTTTTCGAGCTAACAAGGCTGAGGCTAGTTGTATTAAAGAGTGTTTGTCGACATATGAGAAAGCTTCTGGGCAATGTATTAACTTTCAAAAATCCTCTCTGTTTTTCAGCACTAATACTACGACTCAAGACAGAGCCGGTGTGGTTAATAAGGTGGGTGTCGGTGAAGTTTCAGCATTGGATAATTACCTCGGAGCCCCAATTGACATCGGAAGAAGTAAAATAAGAGTCTTCGGTTATCTCAAAGATAGAATCTGGAACCGGGTAAACAATTGGAAGGAGAAATTCCTATCAAGAGCCGGCAAGGAAATTCTGATCAAAGCAGTTTTGCAATCTATTCCCACATATTTGATGAGTCTATTCCTAATGCCTAAGGATTTTTGTGATGAAGTGAACAAATTATTAAACAAATTCTGGTGGAAATCATCAGGGGCCAATTCATCAGGGATTCATTGGAAGCGATGGGAAGATTTATGTGTACCTAAAGCTGAAGGTGGCATGGGATTCCGGAATATTTATCTCTTTAATTTAGCTCTCTTAGCTAAACAAAGTTGGCGCATTATACAAGATCCTGAGTCGCTGGTGGCAAAAATTCTTAAGGCTCGTTATTTTCCTAACACTAATTTCCTTGATGCAGGTTTGGGTCATAATCCTTCCTATATTTGGAGAAGTATCATTGTAGGCAGCTCTGTTCTTCGCGACGGCTTAAGACGGAAGGTGGGACGAGGCGAATCAATTCGAATATGGGAGGACCCCTGGCTCCCGGATGCGCTGAATCCTTTTATTTCCTCCCCGAAGCCTACAAACTGCAACATTGAGAAGGTTAGCGATTTGAAAAATCAGCAAGGAAATTGGGATGTGGATAAAATCTCTTTGCTTCTCAATGAACGTGATCGAAAGCTCTTACTTTCCATACCTGAACGAAATCATGGCAGCGAAGACATGTGGTTTTGGCAATTTACACCGTCAAATTTTTACACAGTGAGGAGCGGATACTAGGCTGCTGTAGCAAAAGAAGCAAATACATCATCTACGTCGAGCACTTTCAATTGGAATCTAATATGGAAATTGCACGTGGCTCCGAAAGTTAAGAATTGTTTATGGAGGTTATTTGCGCGTTGTTTGCCTACAATGTCAAATCTGGAAAAACGTCACAGCTCTCTACCAAATCGGTGTCCTATTTGCCAATCAATCGGGGAAGACGAAACTCACATCTTCATCTCATGTCTCTTTGCGAAACAATTATGGGGTCTTTTCTTTTCTGATAATCGTATGGAATCCATATCTGATGTCTTTTGCTGGTTTGAAAGCTTGTTGACTTCGTCTCTACCAGCTGCAGAATCAGCGACACTCGTTATTTGGAATATATGGAAATATCGAAACCAGGTAGTTTGGAATAAAAAATTCAGCCTTCCCGGAACGATATTAATGGCAGCTAGGACGGAAGAGACGGTTGGAGAGAGGCGCAGGTCTTCGCACCGCACAATCGAACTACAGATCCGGTCAGTCCAACCAAATGGAAAACGCCGTCTCCAGGTTTGCTGTTCTGTAATGTTGATGCGGGTGTTAAGGTCGGCCCGGACTTCTGTTCCGTCGGTATGCTTATTCGAAATCATCTAGGAGATTGCTTACATGCCAGGAAAGCAAGCCTAGCTGACATAACTGATCCGAGTTTGGCCGAAGCAATGGCAATACAGGAGGCGCTCAGCTGGATAAAAGCTCTAAATCTCTCACAAGTTGTGGTTCAGTCTGATTGTCTCAGCGTGGTAAAAGCAATTCAATCCAAAGTCTTCAATTTTTCGTATTTATCTGATGTTATTCATGATTGTTGTTCTATTCTTCAAGATCTGAACTCTGTTTCGATCTCTTTCATAAAACGATCAGCGAATCTGGCAGCTCATTCTTTAGCAAAAGCTGTTAGTTCTAGGTCTGATTGGGGTGAGTGGGCATGTCCACCACCTTTTTTTATCGATGTTCTATTTGCCGATTTAAGTTAATACAATTCTTTATTCTTTCAAAAAAAATACTGATTGTTGATGGAATAATTCCGAGAATGTAAATTATTCTCAGTAAAAGTCCCTCTTTTTGTAGACAGTTGCATGCTTATGGATCCCAAATAATGGATGCACAATATTTATCATCAAAGTGAATGAGATATTCACGAATTAAGGACTAAAATAAGGTGCTTTGTCTAACTATTTTCAATCATGTTTTTTCAAAATTATAATAATAAATTAATGTGTCATCGTCTTTCATATATTTAGTATTAAATATTTACGCGTTAGGCCAACAATGCTACAAGGATCGGCACCAAAAAGACCAAGTCATGTCGATTTCAGCCAAATGTGTTGGCCAAATTCCATCTTTACCCTTAAGGGAAGTTTCTTTATAGTACTAATAAATAGGAGTAAAGTACAAAAAGTTCACAAAACAAATAACAATTTTATCCCCTAACTCAGTCAAATAATGTAATTATATCCATAATATTGGTAAATTGAGCTAAATTTAATACAACAACAACAAAGCCTTAGTCCCGAAATGATTCGGGATCGGCTAACATGAACCATCATATAAAACCGTGAAATCAAGTCGTGTCAATGACACAAATTCGCTCCCTCCACTCCCTCCTATCCACTACCATATTTTCCTCAATTTCCAGTAAACTCATATCACTCTCGATCACCCTCCTCCAAGTTTGCTTAGGTCTTCCCCTACCCCTCACCACTACGTCCTTTTGCCACTCTTCGGTTCTCCTAATCGGCGCATCAAGCGCTCTACGTCTCACATGGCCAAACCACCTTAGTCGGTTTTCTCTCATTTTATTCTCAATAGATGTGACCCCTACTTTTGTCCTAATTATTGCATTACTCACCCGATCCTTTCTCGTATGACCACACATCCATCTCAACATACGCATCTCCGCCACCGACATCTTATGAGTGTGACAGTGTTTCACTGCCCAACACTCCGTACCATATAACAATGTTGGTCTGATTGCCGTGCAGTAGAATTTTCCTTTCAATCTATTAGGCATGTCGGGGTCACAAAGGAAACTCGTAGCACTCTTCCACTTCGACCAACCAGATTTAATCCTATGAGCAACATCTCTATCTACTTCTCCATCCGTTTGGATAGTAGATCCTAAATACCGGAAGCAATCCGAGGCCTGAACAACTCTCCCATCTAGGGTGATTGTCCCTGCCTCCGTACTCCTATGGCCGCTAAACTTACACTCCAAATATTCAGTCTTACTTCGGCTCAACTTAAAGCCTCTAGATTCTAAAGTTTGTCTCCACAGTTCCAACTTCCTCTACACTCCTTCTTTCGTCTCATCAACCAACACAATATCATATGCAAATAACATGCACCATGGTATACCATCTTGAAGTGAACTTGTTAGTTCATCCATAACGATGACAAAAATAAATGGGCTTATTGCGGAACCTTGATGCACTCCAATCGTAGGGAACTCTTCAGTCTTCCCAACACTAGTACGTACACTCGTGCATGATCCCTCATACATGTCCTTTATGATGTCAATATATTTCCGCGAAATGCCTTTCCTTATCAAGGCCCACCTACTTCCCTTGGTACCTTATCATATGCTTTCTCCAAGTCAATGAAAACCATATGCAAGTCTTTCTTCTTATTTCGATAGTGCTCCATTAATTGTCTCATTAAATGGATGACTTCCATAGTTGATCTTCCCGACATAAAGCCAAACTGGTTTTTCGAGATCTTCACCGTCCTCCTTAGCCTTTGTTCGATCACTCGCTCCCAAAGTTTCATAGTATGACTCATTAATTTGATTCCTCGATAGTTGGCACAATCTTGGACATCGCCTTTGTTTTTATACAAAGGGATTAAGATACTTTTCCTCCATTCTAATGGCATCTTATTGTTTCTCCAAATTTTGTTGAAGAACGTCGTAAACCATCAGGTCCTACTGCTTTCTTCAACCTCATCTTATTTAATGCCATTTTGACTTCACCCTTTTGAATTATCCACATGCATTCATGATTTATCTTATCGTGAGGGATACTTATATCTCCAACATCTTGACTGCGATCTCCATTAAATAAGTCATCAAAATATGACCTCCATCGTTCCTTGATATCCTTATCTCCAACTAGGACTTTCTGGTCCACATCCTTCACACATTTAACTTTTCCGAGATCTCGCGTCTTCCTATCTCTCATCCGAGCAATTCTATATATGTCTCTTTCCCCTTCTTTCATATCCAATCTTGTATACAGATCCCGATTCACCTTTGCTCTAGCATCTCATATGAACTTCTTTACTTCCCTTTTAGCCTCTTTGTATTTTTCGTAGTTCTCGTCACTTCTATATTTCCCCAATATTTTATAGGGTTCTCGCTTACTCTTTACTGCTTGTCGTACTTCTTCTGTCCACCAAGATGTGTCCTTACCCGGTGGCATGCTACCTTTAGATTCCCCTAGAACTTCCTTCGCTACTTCCCTTATACTATGCTCCATCTTAGTCCATGTCGAATCTATATCTAAATCCATATTACAAGTCCAAATATCTTTTTTGGTCATCTCATCCACAAATTTTTGTTGATTCTCCCCTTGCAACTTCCACCACTTAATCTTAGTCTCCACTTGTGGTGTTCGTTTTCTTATACATTTCCTACTTCGAAAATTAAGCACCACTACTCTATGTTGGGTTGTCGTACTCTCACTAGGGATCACCTTGAGCTAAATTTAATATTTAGGGAAAATTACAAAACTGGGTAAAATGGGAAACCCATTTACATATTTAACTCATTTACTCAACCTACTACATATCTAGACCATTTTTATGTGACTTTCCTATAATACCCCTAACCTTTCCACTCCCCCTTCTCCTTGGTTACACGAAACGGTTGGCAGCTCCCCCATTAATGATTCCAAGACTTTTGATCTTCATATCTTCCTTTAAATTACACGAAATTTGCACCATTTCTACAAATCACCATGTATTTCTCTTCTTTCTCTCTTCATCTCTTGATTCTTCATCTTCCTAATCCTAGAAAACGAAGCCATAGTTCTTCATCTTCCATTTCCTGCTCGTTTCTTGGTTTCTTTCTTCTTGTGACCATCGAAGAAATCGTGCTTCTACGTTATTTTCATCGTTTTTCCCAATTTATCATGTTGTTTTCGTCGAAAAATCTAACTATATACTGTTTTCTCTGCATTTTTTCTCATAAATTCACTTAGCATATGCTGTTTTCACGAAGTCCACGGGGAGAAATTTATCGATTTAACTTTGCGAAACGATGATTACGTGAAGTTTGCGAGGTAATTCGATAAATTTCTCCCGAAGACTCCGCGTAATCATCGTTTCGCGAAGTTAGAACGTCACATTTCTCCTCACAGATGTCGCGAAATCATCGTTTCGCTAAGTAAAATCATCATGTTCCTTGCACATTTATTTTCGCATACTTAGCGAATCCTCATTTCGCGAAGCTAAATCCTTCTTTTTCTGCCTAACACGATTAATTTTTTCTGAAGGTGGTTGAATACATAATATTCATTCCTGGAAGCCGGCATGTTGGGGTGCCATGAGAGACATCCATTCCAAAAGGCATGGACTTCCAACCATCGGTGGTGAATAGGAGCTTACACCATGGGACACGTCCATCCCTCAGTGGTGAATAAGAGCCTATGTATCGTGAGACATCCATCCATCGGCGGTGAATAAGAGATTATGTATAATAAAGTGATTTGTTAGGAGTTTACTGTGGCAATCTTGTTGTAACGACACAGTCCGGAGTGGGTGGCGCTGGGGTAGAAGGCTTGAGCAAGGAGCGGCCCTAAGGGATGGCGATGGGGACATGAATGAACTGAATCCCACATCGAGAATGGAGAGGGAGTGATTGGGGCTTATTAGTAAGATGTGAATCCAATACATGCAGACGCGTTTTAAAGCCGTGGGGCCCAATGTGTTGAAATTGGGCCAGAGCGGACAATATCTATATGGTATTGGACCAATGTGTTACAATTTGTATCAGAGCCGACTCTCCATGTACGATGTGTGGTTCGGGGACGAACCAGGCGAAAGCTGGTGGGCCTGTAATGACCCGGTCCGGAATGGGTGGTGATGGGGGCATGAATAAACTGAATCCCACATCGGAAATGGAGAGGGAGTGATTGGGGCTTATTAGTAAAATGTGAATCCAATACATGCGGACGCGTTTTAAAGCCGTGAGGCCTAATGTGTTGGAATTGGGACAGAGCTGACAATATGTACATGGTATTGGACCAGGGTGTTACAGTTGTTCTGTATCGTGAGACACATCCATCCATCGGTAGTGAATAGGAGCCTATGTATTATGAAGTGATTTGTTAGAAGTTTATTTTGGCAATCTTGTTGTAAATTTTGATAATGTTAGAATTCGTTGTTGTTTGCCTTTTTTTTTTATTATATACCACTTAGCGAATTTTGTTAAAAACACAACCAGACTTCGCATATGCTAATTAAAATCATGAACTAAACCAAACATTAGCTTCACAGGCTTCGCATATTCTGGAATCTACGAAGTCAGACGGGAGGGAGATAGTCGCGTCGTAAATATTGAGGGTATTATGGGAAAGTCGCACAAAAACAGTCTAGATATGTAGTAAGTTGAGTAACTGGTTAAATATGTAAATGGGTCCCCCATTTTACCTAATTTTGTAATTTTCCCTAATATTTATAGAATTATCTTTTCAATCATTAATTTTATTATTTCTACCAAATATGCATTATTTTATCACTTATCAATAACAAATTACAAACATTTGTATACATATACAAAAAAATACATAAAAAAAATAAAAAAAATGTATCGTGTTCAATATACTTATTGGGCAAAAAATTTAAAAAATACAAATTTTTCATCGAACTTAAAAATATTTCATCTCCAAAATTATTCCAAAATTACAAAAAAAAAAAATTAAAACTTTTAGAATTAACTTATATATAACCGATGCAAATAAACGGTAATAAATTATTTGCGATTCTTAATCATTTTGAAAACTCATCCAATTTATCAACGTTATGGATAAAATTGTATTATTTTAACTTTGGTATCAACGTTTTTAACTTATATTTTTTCGTACTTTATCCCCAATAAATATCATTATATCCTTTTAATAATCAAATTTTAATATATATTAAGGGTCCGTTTGTTTTACCTACTGTTTGCTGTTACGGTTTGTTGTTTGCTGTTGCCGTTTGCTGTTACTATTTACTGTTTGCTGTTACGGTTTGCTGTTTGCTGTTGGAAAAAGCTGCTTTTTCAAAAAAACAGAGATTTTTTGCTTTTGTAAAATGCTGATTTTCAGGTGTGAAAGGCAAACAGGAGATCACTAACCAGACATCTAATGCTGTTTTTCAGTTTTTAAAGGCAAACAGGAGTTCACTAATCAAACACCTAAAACTCTCATTTTTAAAATGAAAAGACAAACAGGAGTATGAAAAGGAGCAACCAAATGGCCTAAATTATAAATTATTGTTGATGTATTTTAAATTTGAAACTATTTGCTAACTGATTAATTTTTTTTTTTTTAAAGACAAAGTGATTAATTAGTTAAGATACAAAAATAATTATGTTAATGAGAATAAGTTAAAGTATATTATGATAATCATAAGATTGGAAGTAGTTGAGCAAGAATAAGTAGCTTAGGTAATGCTGTTGTGTTTCATAAATTGAAGTTCAACAACATATATATTTTGGTGGCCTGCTGGGGGACCTATTCTATCTTTTCTTTCTTATTTAGGCAATGACATCTATATATATCAATATGTGTCATCTTACTAGATTGTTACCACTATATTTTCGGATATTTTTCATAGGGCGGGTCCTCCAATCTCAATTATTAAAAGGTTTAAGTTTTCAATGTCAATTAAACTAATCTTACACTTTCTCTAATCGTCAATCAAGACTTTCATTATAAAAATTGATGTAGGTCACACATGATGTTATTCAATTGGTAGAAGGAGCATGTGTCATTTAATATGTCAGGTCTTTGAGAGATCAGTTACATCTATTTTCAAACGGTAGCTTTTAGTTTAAAAGTTTCCAAAATAGTATATTGAGATTAATTCCATTAGTAAACATAGTCAAATTGACTAAGGGTGTTAAAAGTTAAAGGGAAAAAAAGTTAATTTAATCTTCATATTAATTTATTTTATAACCACTTTTATTATCTAATTATCACAAACAAACCTAAAAATAAAAAATAAAAATCAAATATACCATTTTCATCTCTCTTTAATTTCTTTTCTTTCTCTCTCTCCTCTTTATTAATTTCTCTCTCCAAAATCAATTGAATTTTCATCTCTTTCTAAATCTAATCTTTAATTAGTTTACTACACTCTAAAATTCCTGATCTTTTTCAACATGTAATTTTGAGAAACTTCAGTTTCCTGATTTGAAGCAAAGAAATCCCACTCCGATGATTCATTTGATTTCAAGTTTTGGTATGCAGCTGAAGCATCAAAAATACTTTTCAAGCTCAAATTCGCCTTCAGATTCTGAGAAATCCCCAAATCAAAGCGAGTATCCGAGCAAGATACCTAATTTCAAACACCATGAAATAGAGGGACCTATCGTGGAAAGGGATCTTTCAGCTTTAACAAAGGAGAGCAGAGAAGTCTTTGAGAAGATGATGAAGAACATGTATAATCTGAGTCAAGCTTTAGCTGTTTTGGGTCTGGTTCAACTAGGCTTTGGAGTTTGGATTTTGTATATTACCAAAGCAGCTCCAATGGTAGAGGCGTCAATTTAGGGTTTTGTGGCATTTGGATTCCCTTTTGCAATGGCTTTTATGGTGAGGCAATCATTGAAATCAATATATTTCTTTTTTAAGCAGATGGAGGAGCAAGGTAGGTTGCAGATTCTAACTCTAACCCTTCAAATTACTAAGAATTTGAGTGTTTTGTTTGCAAGGACACGATAATTTTGGTGGATTGCTAGATTATCGATTAGATAATGTGTTTCTGCCCTGTGTATTGCTGGATTATCGATTGGATTATTGTTCACTTTGTTTTCAAGATAATTTTGTGTGTTGAGCCTTTTCAAGTGTAACATTGATAATATGATTTGTGATTGCTTCGATTCTGCACAAATTTGCTATTGACCCAAAACGGCTACTCTAAATCTTAATCGTTGTTCTAGTTTCTCAGAAATTGAGTTAATTTGGTACATAGATTTAGAGTAGTAAACTAATTAAAGATTAGATTTACAAAGAAATGGAAATTCAATTGATTTTAGAGAGAGAAATTAACAAAGAGGAGAGAGAGAAAGAAAATAAATTAAAGAGGGATGGAGAAGATGGTGTATTTGATTTTTATTTTTTATTTTGGGGGTTGTTTGTGATAATTAGATAATAAGGGGGTTAATTTATAAAATAAATAAATAGAAGGACTAAATTATCTCTTTTCCATTTGACTTTTAACACCGTTAGTCAATTTGGCATGTATTTGCTAACGGAATGAATCTCAAAGTACCATTTTGTGAACTTTTAAACCACAAGGCTGCCGATCGAAAACAAATGTAACCAGAAGGTTTATTTTTGTACATTTCCCTTAATTTAAATACCAATAAATACTCCCTTCATTAATAGTTGTGTCCATCGTGAGCAGTTATGTTCGTTTGTAAATAGTCGTGTCTATTCATGAATAGTCATATTCATTCGTGAACAGACGTGTTCTTTTGAGTTCTATTTATATAAAATGAAATTGTCAAAATTTAGAGAATAGAAAACTGTTGTTGAAAAAGTTATTCTCTAAATAATTTATACTCTTTGTACGTTATGTTATGTTGTTTTCCTACTCTGGTGATAATGAATCTACACATGGTAAAAGTTCGTTTGCGTAATCTACTGTATCCTAGGAGACGATCGTCAATAGCGACAAAATCTGTCTTAAGGAGACTCTTAATATATGCCTTAGATTTGTCTAACTCTGTTTTTTTAATTTTCAGTTTTATTGTTTATATATTTTCTGTGTTTGTTTTATTTATTTTTTTTGTTAATCACGTCTAACTTTCTTAAGACATATTTGTTGTTTGTTGATTTCCCAAAGAGCACATGTCGAAGCTGGTGAGTTGAACGGATAGAAGATAGTCAGCAGTTGACCTGATAACTTCCAAACAAAGTCGTTCCACTTCGGGAAAGTTTCAGAAGACGCGGAAAGCTGTCAGAGAGACTTTACCAAAAGAAGATGGACAATCTGACGCCTGGTTACCAGACGTACCTGGCAACTGAAGAAGGCAGAAGATGCAACGCTCTCATTGGCCGAAGGCACTGAGCACTGACTGAGTGAAAGCGACTGTGCGTCATTTCCCTCCAACGGTTATTTCGAAATTTGAAATAACTGGTGCCTCAGATGTCACTATAAATAGGCCTCTCATATGCTTCATCCAATGCAGATCTTCACCAAGTCGAAACGCTGACCAAATAGCAACTTGAAGTTTTTGTCTCGAAAAGCAAAGCAAATCTTACACTCATTCATATTCATTGTGTAAAAGCTTAGATTGTTAAATCATCTAAAGTGTTCTTCAATTTGTTAGAACAAACACTTTATCAATTCTAGAGTTTAGAAGGAGATACTGAGTTGCTCGATTATAGCACTCAGTAGTAGAGATAGTGTTGAGTAGAAGAATAGAGGAAGGTACTCTTGTATACTCAAGCAACTATTGTAAGAGGTTTGTGTTGAAACACCTTTCCACATAATTTTGATTTGACAAAATTGTTTAAGTGAAATTAAAATATATTCTAAACACACTAAGTTTAAATGCTTTGATTTATTCTACTAATGTGTTTGTTCAATGTTGAGTTAAATTGTTTATAAGACACAAAGATCAAAAGGCCCAAAGCCCAATACGGAAGTCAAAGCCCAAGTCAAACAGTTTAAGGCAACTCGGCCCGCGTATGTCAAAACGCTGTCGTTATGTACAAAACGCAGCTCAGCGGAAGAAGGATCTAGAAGACCTTCGAGGAACAACTTCGGGACGAAGCTGCTGAGTTGATTCGACAAACAGTACAAGACATAAGCTGGCTAAGAACAACTTCCAGATAAAGTGTTTCCACTTTGGGTAAAGTTCAGAAGACACAGTATGCTGTCTAGTTGACATTGCCATAAATGGAGAGACATTCTGCCGAGCTGACCAAAAGCTGACCGAGGACAGAAGATACTCAAATCTGATTGGCCGAGAGCTCTGAGCAAGTCAGGATGACAACGACAGGAAGCCGTTTCCCTCCAACGGTTATTTCGAAATTCGAAATGACCGACACCTCAGACGTCTCTATAAATAGAGCCCTTCAGTTGCTTCATTCCACACAGAACTTGATCAAGTCATTACGCTGACCAAATTTCTACGCAAAGTTCTGCAAGCAAAAGCAAAGCAATCTTACACTAAATTTCATATCTTTTGTGTAAAAGTCTAGAGTGATTATTCAATCATCTAAGGTGTCTTAGCAATCATTGTTTAGGACAAACACTTATCATTTCTAGAGATTAGAAAGGAGAGGCTGAGTACTCGGTTATAGTACTCAGCGAGAGATTAGGATTGAGTAGAGGTATAGAGGAAGGTACTTTTGTTATACTCAGTTGCTAAGATTGTAAAAGGTTTGATGCTCTACCGTTAAAGAGCTCAGTAGAGAATTCGAAATCTCGGAACGTGTTCCGGGGACAGGACGTAGGCTTGGAGGCCGAACCTGGATAAATCTGCTGAGTAACATATTTCTAACCTTCAACTCCTTTATATATTTATTGCTTGCTTAAACAAAAACTGACCAAGTAAAGAGGTCAAGTTGAGTTGTGCGCATTGAATATCTGAGCTCAGGAATAGACTCTAAGTGCTATCTCCTGACTCAAGTAAAGAAACTGACCTAGTCACTAGTTGACTAAGCCAGTATCTTGCTATTCACTCAGCGCCGCTGTCCAAACCTTTTTCTCACGAAAAAGAAGTCTGCCCTAGCTTAAATTTTTTAAATAGTTCCTAACCCCCCCCTTGGAACTATACTTGTAACGTTATAAGGGACCAACAAGTGGTATCAGAGCTTAAAACCTCACTGTAAAAGGTTTAACCACCTTCAGCTGATCCCCACTATGGGCGAAAACAGCACTCGGTTTCTCCCAGGAAACCAAACAACTCAGATCTTACCTGAGGGGCTGTCCATTACTCGGCCTCCCTTATTCTTCGGGTCTAACTACACCTTCTGGAAGAATAGGATGAAAAATTTCATTCAGGCTACAAATATGAGTGCCTGGCTATTCATAGTCCAAGGTCCATTTGTACCTGGCGAAGTTGTGGCTGGCCAAACAGTTGTTAAAGCTGAGGCCAAATGGACAGAGGATGATCTCAAGAAGCTACAAAATCATGCTTCGGCTATAAATATGCTTCACTATGCGCTCGATGCTGCAGAATCTAATAAAATCTCAGGTTGTGAGTCGGCGCAAGAGATCTGGAAGAAGCTGGAGGTCACCTACGAAGGAACTAATAAAGTAAAGGAGTCCAAGGTGAACCAGCAGATGAGACTGTACGAGCTGTTCGAAATGAACAATGATGAGGGTATATCTGGCATGAATGCAAGGTTTACCAACATCATCAATGAGCTCAAGAGACTTGGGAAGATCTTCACTGAGGAAGAACAAGTCAAAAAGATACTCAGGAGTCTTCCTAAAGACTGGCAAGCAAAGAAGACTGCTGTTGAGGAAGCTCAGGACTTAACCACCTAAAAATATGACGAACTCATCGGATCGCTGCTGACCCATGAGATATCAATGAAAAACTTCGAGGTGAAGGAAAAGTCTGAAGACAAGAAGCAGAAGTCTCTTGTCATGAAAGCTGACTCCACTGATGGGAGCTCAACAGATGATGAAGAGATGGCTATGTTCACAAGGAAGATGAAAAAGCTGTTCAGGAAGAATGACAAATATTCTAAGAAGCCCTACAGAAAGTTTGATAAGTATAAAGCTGAGTCCAGCGACAGCAAATACAAGAAAGACAACTCAAAGCCCATTACATGCTTTGAATGTCATCAAACTGGCCATATCAAGTCAAGCTGCCCCACGCTGAGGAAAGATAAGAAGAACGGCAAAAAGGCAATGGTGGCTACATGGAGCGACAGTGATGAGTCTTCATCAACAGAAGCTGAGGCCACCGAGTCAGCGAAGATATGCTTCATGGCTGATGAACTTGCTGAGCCGTGCGTCTCTAAGCATGCTGACCCCTCCATTGCATCTGATGATGAGGAGCAATCAAATGAGGTAATATCACTTTCCCAGCTCAGAAACGAAATGGGTAATGCCCTGAGTGACCTCTATACACTTGTGAAAAAGTGTAATAAGAAAATTAGAGCACTCAGCAGGCGCTGTGACGAGGTTGAAGAGGTCAAGCTAAGTGACCTCAGATTCCTTCTTCAGGACAACTCAACTTTGCATGATAATATGGAGATCATACATAAGTCCGTCTCTGAAGTCCAATCAGATTCAAAGAAACTGAGAAAGGATGTCACAAATATCCAGAACCAACTAAAGGTTCAAAACAAAAGAAATATTCCTCTGAATGCTCAGTAATGAAGTACTGGTCAGCAGAGATGGAATCCCCAGCGGAATGTCCAGTGTGACTTCTGTGGGAAGAAAGGACACACCACAAAGGTGTGCTGGCACGCTCAGCACTGGGGTGCTGACCAGTTAGTGAAAAATCCTAAACGGAAGGTCAGCTGTGACTTCTGTGGAAAGAATGGCCATATTGTCCAAGTATGCCGCCATAAAATAAAATATGATGCTTTACCTGTTGAACCTAACAAGCAAGGACCCAAAAAGAATTGGGTACCTAAAAGTAACTAGTTACAATGCAGGTAAGCCTGAGGTGTGCTGAGAAGTCAAAGATGTGGTATATTGACAGCGCATGCTCGAGGCACATGACTGGTGATGAAACTCAGTTCATCACGTTTGAGCGTAAACGAGGAGGAAGCGTAAGTTTTGGAGAAAACAAAAAGGGTAAGATAGTAGGGTCAGGAACCATCGGAGGTAATCCTACTATTGAGTCAGTCTCCCTAGTCAGCGGACTCAAATATAACTTACTCAGCGTAGCTCAGCTATGTGACAATGGGAGAAAAGTTATATTTGATGCTACTGGATGTAAAATATACGAGGGAAAAACAAATGAGTTAATTTTAACTGCCCCTCGGATTGATAATGTCTTTATGCTAGACTTAGAAAAAAAGTTTTCAAAAACTGTATGCTTAGTTTCAAAGGAAGAAAATTCCTGGCTATGGCACAGGAGACTTGGTCATGTAAGCATGGACCTCCTAGCCAAATTAGCAAGAAAGCAATTGGTTGAGGGACTGCCTGAACTTAGATTTGAATTGCCAAGCTGGAAAACAAACCGAACAATCTTTTCATAGCAAAAACATTGTCTCAACTAAGCGTCCGTTAGAATTACTACACTTGGATCTCTTCGGTCCAGTCCAGCCGCTGAGTCTGGGTGGAAGAAGATTTTCCTTGGTCATTGTAGATGACTTCTCTCGGTACACTTGGGTCATCTTGCTGAGTAGCAAGGATGAGACCTTTGAGACATTTTCAAATTTGGTTAGAAAACTTGAAAATGATAAAGACCTAAAACTAGCTCACATCCGAAGTGATAATGGTGGAGAATTCAAAAACCAACAGTTTGTTGAATTCTGTGAAGCCAGCGGCATTGACCATAACTTTTCTGCTCCTAGAACGCCTCAACAAAATGGGGTTGTTGAAAGGAAGAACAGAACACTGGTTGAAATAGCCAGGACAATGCTGAGTGAGCATAGGCTTCCAAAGTATTTTTGGGGAGAAGCTGTTAACACAACGTGCTATATTCTTAATAGGGCTCTTGTTAGACCTATACTAAAGAAAACCCCCTACGAGCTTTGGAAAGGATGAAAGCCCAACATTGGATACTTTCGTGCCTTTGGCTGTAAATGTTTTATTTTAAACACTAAAGATAGCCTAGCTAAATTTGACTCAAAAGCTGATGAAGCTATCTTTTTAGGCTACTCAACAAACAGCAAAGCATACAGAGTTTTCAATAAACGAACTCAAGTTTTAGAAGAGTCAGTACATATTGAGTTCGATGAAACTAACCCTGCAGGAAGATATTTGCCGCTGACCGAGGATGATCCACACTCAACACCCGCTGATCAAGATACAGCCGCTGAGTCATTCCCTCAAGGGCTGACCAAAGGTAAAAGTGAACCAAATATTGTTTTTACTGACCAGTCTTCACCTGCAGAGATTGTTGAAACACAGACAACACAAGACATCAATCTACCCAAAGAGATAAGGATTCCAAGAGGGCACTCAGAGAGTGCAATCCTTGATGCCGCTGAGAATACCCTGATGACAAGAAACCAACTCAGGAGGTACCTCAGTAATGTAGCCTTCGTCTCAGTTCAGGAACCTAAAAACTTCGCTGATGCTGAGGAAGATGAATTCTGGATGAGCGCAATGCAAGAGGAACTTGACCAATTCAGAAGAAACAATGTATGGGAGCTAGTGCCACATCCAAGGAGTCAGAAGACCATTGGAACAAGATGGGTCTTCCGCAACAAGCTGGATGAGCAAGGAAACATAGTCAGGAACAAAGCAAGGCTTGTAGCTCAGGGCTACAGTCAGAAGAAGGTATTGACAACGGTGAGACCTTTGCCCCAGTGGCAAGGCTAGAGGCTATTAGGATTTTATGTGCATATGCATCTTACATGAACTTTAAACTGTTTCAAATGGATGTTAAGAGTGCATTCCTTAATGGAGTTATAAACGAGGAAGTTTATGTTAATCAACCTCTAGGGTTTGAGGATCCTAAATTCCCAAACCACGTTTATAAACTCAAAAAGGCTCTGTACGGCCTCAAGCAAGCACCACGTGCTTGGTATGAGAGGCTGACCAGTTTCCTGCTGACTAGAAACTATGTCAGGGGTAAAGCTGATACAACCTTATTCATTAAGAGAAAGGGTAAAGATACCCTGCTGGCTCAAATATATGTTGGTGATATTATTTTCGGTGCTACTAATGAGTCAATGTGCAAAGAATTTAGCAAGCAAATGCAGACTGAGTTTGAAATGTCTATAATGGGAGAACTCAACTTCTTCCTTGGACTTCAAATCAAACAAGGAAAGAATGGCATCTTCATCAGTCAAGCTAAATATGCCAAGGAGATATTGAAGAAATGTGATCTTGAAAATTGCAAGCCAATATCCACTCCTATGGGCACTGACACTGTCCTCTGCGCTGACGAGAATGGTAAGTCAGTAGACAGCAAGTTATATCGAGGTATGATAGGCTCTCTACTTTACTTAACAGCAAGTAGACCGGACATTCAGTTCTGAGTATGCTACTGTGCTAGATATCAATCTAACCCTAAGGAATCTCATTACATAGCTGTAAAAAGAATCCTTAGATATTTGCAAAGCTCAGTGAACGCAGGTTTATGGTATCCCAACACTCATGGCTTTACACTCGTTGGATACACTGACGCTGACTATGGTCGAGACAAGCTAGAACGGAAAAGCACCTCTGGAGGATGTCATTTCTTAGGAAGCTGTCTTGTATCCTGGTTCAGCAAGAAGCAGGCGTCAGTAGCCTTGTCTACCACTGAAGCTGTGTACATTGCTACTGGTCACTGTGTTGCTCAAGTCCTATGGATTAAGCAACAGCTTAAAGGCTATGGTGTTCAAACAAAGACAATTGAGGTCAAATGTGACAACAAAAGTGCAATTGATCTATCAAAGAACCCAATTCAACACAACAGAATGAAGCATGTCAGCATAAGGCATCACTTCATTAGAGACCATGTACTCAAAGGTGAGATAAAGCTGACCTACGTCCCAACGGATGAGCAGCTTGCTGATATCTTCACAAAGCCACTGGCTCGTGAACAGTTCAGCATACTGAGAGAAGCCATTGGTATGTTTAATCCTCTTCAGTAAATTCTTGTACTAAAATGTAAATTTATGCTGAGTGAATTACTATGCTGAATGATTTATGCAAATGCATGCTGAGTGATTGTTATGCTGAGTACTTAATGCAAAATACATATCAAAACTGAGTAAATATGCACACCGAGTAGTAATCTCAAACTGAGAAATCATCCTTTCATATACTACTGACTACTCAGAATACAAAACGCTTAGTATTCTAAACGTTGAGTGTTAGATCCGTTGCATTAAATGAAAAAAGCACGCGAATAGCCACCTAGGATGACGTATGCGCCGAATGTGTCATAAAAGCCAGGATCTTTGTCGGTTGACAATCCCAAAGCAAAACTGACATATGGATTCGATAAGATCCACTCTTCACCGCTATAAATAATGGGTAAATCCCCATTTTTTACTTTCTTTACACTTATCAAATTTTTCTGGCAGAACATTCTCTCTCTAAGACTCTCAAATCCTCCCAATCTTCTTTCTGAAACAATGACTAGAGTTTCCGTCAACATCTCCGGTGCCGGTCACCCTAAGACCAGCTCCGATGAACCCTCCAGGCAAACTACTGTGCCTGAAACCACCAAGGTCACTACGCCGAGCAAAGGCAAAGCTGGCCAAGCTACCTCAACTAAGGGTAAGCCGACCAAGGCCAGAACCTATACCAAGGTATTTGAAGACATTAGCGAATGGAAAGTAGACTTTTCACGATGGGTTTCTGAGGCCTTCGTGACATCCGAGCAACCCTTCTGCGAATGGATATCGCAAAATGGATGGACCGAGCTGTTCTCCATTAGGGATCACACCTATCCTAACCTAGTAAGGGAGTTCTACCACAATCTCCGAGTTGTTGATGATAACCAGGACTATCTGGTAACTGTGGTAAAGGAAAAGACCATTTTCATAAACCCTACATATCTCGCTAACTTGCTGAAGTTAAAGAATGAGGGAACAAAATTGAGGCGATCTGGAGATCATGAAGGTACTGGGTACGATACCACCTTCTGTAAGCCCGCTGGCCACTCAGGAGAAGTCTCGAGCACCTCAATGGGTCAGCACCAAAAGATGGCTCACTATCTACTGACCTTCTTCATTTATCCAAAGATCAACTGCACTACCTCAGCAACGAATTTTGAGCAATGCTTCATATGGCATATGCTGACATACAAGCCGATCAACATGCCAGTATTCTTGATTGCTGGCTTCCAAAGGAGTACTGGAACTCTCAGGTTGGGATCACTCATCACCAGAATCCTCTTAGATCATCAAATTGATCTATCTGAGGAAACTAAGGCTAGAGGATCTGAGATAACCGCGGCTTCGCTGAGGGCTTTGAAGTTCAATCAGCCACTAAAGAAAGGAAAAGCTGCTGCTGAAAAAACAAGCTCAGGAAACAGCTCCAAAGCAGAGCCAAAGGACAAAGGCTCCAGCTGCCCGTAAAAGGAAAGCTGTTGGGACTCCTTCCAAGAAGGCTGAGCCTCAGGCCAAGAAGTCGAAGTCAGCTGCTGAAGCAGGTCAGGAGAGACCTAAGTCAGCTGAGAAAAGGAGCAGGCAAGATGAGCCTGAAATTTAGGAAAGAACAAATGCTGATGAGCAACCTCAAAAGAAGCAGAAGTCTTCTACACTGACTCCTATTGATGCTATTCCTACTGACGTCGTTGTTCCTGGTGATTCTCACTACACAAAGTGTCTAGGAACTGTAGCTGAGCATCAAGAAGATGATGTGCATCTGGACGATCAGTTCATTGCACAAGTTGAGGAAGAGTTAGATGGTGATAGTGAAGAAGATGATGAACAAGAAGAAGACGCAGGCGGTCAGGATGACGCTGAGGACACTGAGGAGACAGCTAGTGAGGTTGAAGCTGAGCCAATCAATACTGGGTTGGCTGCTGGAGATGAACAAGAACAAGCTGACCAGCTTAATGCTGATCAAGAGGAAAGTTCTCCCTGTCACTCAGGAGAATCTATACAAGCTGACACTCCTCCTCCAAGAAGAAGATTAATCAACACAAGTCAGAAGTCTGTTATTGACCCTCCTGTTCAGAAACCTACTGTCCCTAACTTTGTTATTCAGAAGCCGACCCAAGACCCTTCTAAACTCAAGCTGAAATTTTTCAGAAAACAACCATCTTCTACTCCATCGGCTTCCCTTGAAAAGCAAGCCTCTGTTTCTTCACCAAAGGAACACGCCGACTTGAATGCTTCTGCTAACTTTATAAGCCAAGTGGAGCCAATTCCCGTTAATGCTGTTACAATAAGTATTGTGCTGACTCAGGACATTCCTGCACCAGTCAGCACAGACAGCATTCGGATTACTTCTTCTCCAATCAACACTACTGCCGATCAATCAGCTTTACCTGAGACTCAAGTGCAGATTGGAAACACACTTCCAGTCACTGACCATGTGATTCCACTGACTCCTCTTCCAACCGGTCATACTGAGGCAACAAGGCAAGTTAATGAAGGCCCTCTTAGCTACTTGCATGCCACCGAGTCTAGAAAAAGAATCATTGACTCGGTGCAATCACTAATCAAAGACCTTCATCAAACCACTCCACCTGCTGCTGGGTCTTCTACTGTTGATACCACTCAGCTCTCCCACGTAACTCAGCTTCTCAATGAAGTTAAGGGATTCAAAGACCTACTGAGTGTCATCGTTACCTTTCAAGCATAGCAAGCTAAGCAGGATTCCATCGCAAAGCTGGCTGAGATCCAGCTGACAATAGTTCAACATCTCAACGCTTTTCAAGAACAAGTTCAGACTTTGTCAGCTGCGAACACGCGCTATGCAACTTCTGATGAAGTCAAAATGCTTTTTGCTCAGCTTCACACCGAGCAAATCAAGACCAACGAGCAAATGGTCTCCTATTCTCAATGCTCAGTGGAGCAAATTGGTGAGGCTGTTTGACTGTTAAACTTGAACAAGCAAGAGATGGACACTGATGCCATAAAGCAAAATGAAATACTGTCTGTCACCAGACAAACTTTCAACCATGTACGTCATAGCAACATTCAGCGTCAATACTACGACACATCCTTACTGAAGACTTTTCATCAAGTCGTTGCTGGTCTGACCGATGCACTTACCTGGATAGGTAAATCTCAAGCTTTCATAGTAAGCATGATCAGCGCTGCTGAACTCAACATACCCGTCGAGGTATCAGATGATGGAGTTGCTATTTTTGATGGTGTCAATGAAAGCACCGATAGACTTGAGGCGCTGTCCACAGAACTGACCAGAGCCATCCTTACCGACGCCTTTAGGATTCCTCCTCCCGATGCTGACAAAACGGGGGAGAAAGAACAAGCTAGAACACAGCATGAGCATAGTCAGTCCAAACAAAAGAAAAAGAAATAGAAATTAGGCTAGCTCAGTTATGCTAAGTTTGTAGTCTCTATGTGTATGTTTATCTTTTGTTGTATACGCTGTCTACTTCTAGTAATATCAATACTTGCATCTTTTTATTCAAAAACTGAGTTATGAGTTATTATCTATGATGCTGAGTATTAAGTTATTATGTATCTTCAATCACATCCAATGCTGATAACATGTTTGACATTGACTTGTATATTTATATAACATTGTCTTATAAAACTCATTGAACAACAAATTACTCAGCGCCCTCTGAATGCTATAACTTCCGCTTAAACACTGAGTAAAATAGAATATGTTCCATAAGCTGACCTATATCTGAAAACTGACCTTAGACTTACTCGATTAAACCTTCAAATGTTTAGAGTAAAACTAAGTCAGTAGCTCAACCCTTACGGGGGAGTTTGCTAAGTTATATTAGGTCAACTATCATGGGGGAGCTCAATACTGAGTTCTTCGCTGAATAGTTTTGCCAACATCAAAATGGGGGAGTTTGTTGAAACACCTTTCCACATAATTTTGATTTGACAAAATTGTTTAAGTGAAATTAAAATATATTCTAAACACACTAAGTTTAAATGCTTTGATTTATTCTACTAATGTGTTTGTTCAATGTTGAGTTAAATTGTTTATAAGACACAAAGATCAAAAGGCCCAAAGCTCAATACGGAAGTCAAAGCCCAAGTCAAACAGTTTAAGGCAACTCGGCCCGCGTATGTCAAAACGCTGTCGTTATGTACAAAACGCAGCTCAGCGGAAGAAGGATCTAGAAGACCTTCGAGGAACAACTTCGGGACGAAGCTGCTGAGTTGATTCGACAAACAGTACAAGACAGCAGCTAGCTAAGAACAACTTCCAGACAAAGTGTTTCCACTTTGGGTAAAGTTCAGAAGACACAGTATGCTGTCTAGTTGACATTACCATAAATGGAGAGACATTCTGCCGAGCTGACCAAAAGCTGAACGAGGACAGAAGATACTCAAATCTGATTGGTCGAGAGCTCTGAGCAAGTCAGGATGACAATGACAGGAAGCCGTTTCCCTCCAACGGTTATTTCGAAATTCGAAATGACCGACACCTCAGACGTCTCTATAAATAGAGCCCTTCAGTTGCTTCATTCCACACAGAACTTGATCAAGCCATTACGCTGACCAAATTTCTACGCAAAGTTCTGCAAGCAAAAGCAAAGCAATCTTACACTAAATTTCATATCTTTTGTGTAAAAGTCTAGAGTGATTATTCAATCATCTAAGGTGTCTTAGCAATCATTGTTTAGGACAAACACTTATCATTTCTAGAGATTAGAAAGGAGAGGCTGAGTACTCGGTTATAGTACTCAGCGAGAGATTAGGATTGAGTAGAGGTATAGAGGAAGGTACTCTTGTTATACTCAGTTGCTAAGATTGTAAAAGGTTTGATGCTCTACCGTTAAAGAACTCAGTAGAGAATTCGAAATCTCGGAACGTGTTCCGGGGACAGGACGTAGGCTTGGAGGCCGAACCTGGATAAATCTGCTGAGTAACATATTTCTAACCTTTAACTCCTTTATATATTTATTGCTTGCTTAAACAAAAACTGACCAAGTAAAGAGGTCAAGCTGAGTTGTGCGCATTGAATATCTGAGCTCAGGAATAGACTCTAAGTGCTATCTCTTGACTCAAGTAAAGAAACTGACCTAGTCACTAGTTGACTAAGCCAGTATCTTGCTATTCACTCAGCGCCGCTGTCCAAACCTTTTTCTCACGAAAAAGAAGTCTGCCCTAGCTTAAAATTTTTAAATAGTTCCTAACCCCCCCCTTGGAACTATACTTGTAACGTTATAAGGGACCAACAGTTTGTGCTCTACCTAAAAGAGCTCAGTAGTGGATTCAAAAAGCTCGGAAGGACTCCGAGGACTGGATGTAGGCAAGGAGGCCGAACCAGGATAAGACTGCTGAGTATTATTTTCCTAACCCTTTACTCCTTATTTACTTGCTTTGTGTTGTGCCTAGTAAACTGTAAAAAGCATTTACTGAGTTACGTGATCTGAGTACTGAGTTCAGGAATAGTCTTAACAGTTATCTCCTGACTCTCGACAGAAGCAGTTTTAGTTACCAGTTAACTAAACTTTCCTTTGATCTTACTTAGCACCACTGTGCTAAAAGACTTAATTAAAGTCTTAAATGAAAAGAAATCAGCCTTAACGTGAAATTTTTAAAATAGTTCCTAACCCCCCTGGAACTAACTTTATCACGTTATACGGGACCGACAAGACAGACGTTAGGAAATTATATTGGCGATTTTGTTTCTTATGATACCAAAACAAATGGACATCAGATTGTCCTTTCATGTGGCTTAGGGTTTTTGTTGATATCAGCTAGTCTCTAAAAAAGGCTGAAAACCAGGCGTTGACTGGATTCTTTGCACCTTCAAGTTTGAAAAATGCTCATTTTTTTTACTTCATTTGAGGTCTAATCGGGCATATTGATCGCCATTGTGAAAATTTCTTTCAACTTTCAGAAAATGAAATTACGCGGGAATGTGATGCTTTCTTAAGGGCTCTAAATAAGCAGGTAAGAAGTGGTTGAAGGAGGATGAAAAAGGGGATATTAGGTTTGGAGGAAGGTTAATGAGAGGATTAACTAGCATGGAAACCCTTGTCATGACAGAGAATCTTACCATAATAAGCCCTAAAAATTTAGAGTTTTTCTTTAAAAATTTCGGTTCTAGCATAGATAAAGGAAGATATGTGATTCATGAGAAATTAGCCCATATTTTAATGGAGACATGTTTGGAAATAAATGAGGAGTGTAAACAATGGCGTGCAAAGAATCGGTCTTTTGGTCAATATAGTGGATCGGCTTCGATCAAAATAGTCCAATTGAACAATGTGCATATTGACAAAGCTCTTAGTGCTCCAACTATTAGGTTACTAGAAAATCAAAAGCAAATGCCTAATGATATGGTGAATGATCTGAATGTTATCTTACCTCTCTCTTCTATGCAATCTGATAAAAAAAATGGAGTTTTGGCAAGCCTCGGTTCCTGCCTAGAATTAAGAGGATTTTGAGTTGTTCGAGGCATAGGAATGACCAAGGAAGTTCATATTTCTATGAGCTCATTCGAGCTCATAAGTATTTTTCTTTTTGAAACTCTTTTTTTTGTAACTCTCACATTATCGAAATTCGTAATAAAATCGATTTTGAAGGTTGTTACTAGGTTGATTGTATTGGCCACAGTGGTGGATTGTATTTAGGGATGACTTATGATAAAGCACTTAAGACCCTTTCGACATCGGAGAACCCATCATGTCCGGACGTCTAGGAGACTTCCTTTAAACATAACTGAGGGTCTAAGGGTACCAAGGTCATTTCACACCCCACAATCCAAAACATATAAATAGAACCACTACTCACCATAGTAAAGGATGATAACATTCTCTCATTTTTCTCTCTCTCTACTCTCTACCTTTCCTCCGTACCTTCTATTCACTAACTTGATCTCGATTCAGGTTTTCAAACAACGTGCCTAGATCTCGACTTCTCATCAATGAGTATTCAATAAAACCCGTTTGGAATACAAATCTTTATCTGAAATACGCAAATGTAAATATTTTTATATTGTTATAGTGATGCATGTGGGGGGGGGGGGGGGGGGGGGGGGGAAAGAAATAGCTCACTTACACGACTAATTACTCTTATTTTGCTAATGAGGTTGTCTTTTATCCATCAATAGCTTGTTCAACAACAAAAGACGTCTTGTAAGAAATAATGAACTACATTCATTAAAGTACAAGACTCTTATATACACGTGAGTATATGACGAGATCACATAAAGATCTAAAAGCTAAAGTTCATCTATAATTTAGATATATTTGTCCTTCAGTCGAAAGTCGTTTTAAAAGTAAGGAAACTTAAGGTTAGATGATGGGAACTTCTAGCTGATGCTTTTGTATAATGTTTTGAACATGCACTTTCTTCAAAAATAATAAATAACAACATAACACATGAGTGCATATCATATATGCTCAATAACACGAAGATGGAAAAGAATGATCTTTAGTTTTTTTCTAATGTAAGACTCTTTTCGTAATCGTTAAGGATTTTGAAACTCTTATTCTTAGAACCTTTGATTGTTCTAAAAGTATAATTTAGATTTGTTTATTTGGTCGAATTCTCTCATGGACTAGGTGATGATTCAACTCGGAAGGGACCTGTCGGATAAGCAAACTTTAAGTTATGATGAAAGGAACATAGTAAACGGGAACGATTATCATTTACTCATTTCAAGTTTTTATGTTTCACAGTTCGGACAGTTGTACTGAGATGTATAATTGTGAAAATAGAATTCTGTGGAGATCCAATTGAAAGAATACATGAAATGTAATATGGAATCTGGGACAAATGCATACAATTTACTGATGCCTTTTTAAGTCTGTACAACCTTAACATGTATGTATAATACTTAGTTATTGAAGCGATATATATCTCTAACAAATAAATAGCAACGATGGTCTCGATGGAATGCTAGTCACATGATTTATTTACGAAAAAGAGGAAAGGTAAAACGAATTTAATACGTGCGAGTGGGAGATGTAGGAATTCCATCTGGATTAAAAGTCAGCTCTGAGTGGAATTCTAATTAGATTCAGATACTTATGAAATTAAATAAATAGAAATCCTAGTTAAGTTAATTCTAATTAATTAATTAATTAGTAATATTACTCATAATAAGGAATTAGAATAAGTATTCAATTAGAAGTTAACTGTCTAATCCTAATGAGATAAGAGAGACTAGCCTATTCGGATTAAGCTAAACCTAAGAGAACACATTATTGATTTGAGAAAAATTAATCTCTCTCCCCCTATGCTAGACTAAACCTCTCTCTCTCTCTCACGAGACTTCATTCTTAGTTTGTGGATTATTCATTCATCCTTCTAAATAATTTTAGTGAGGAAAAAACATGACGAGTGATACAGGTTCGTGGTTCTAAAGATATTCTTTATCTGCCTAATTAAGATTAATCAAAACTCCAAAAACAAACCTCAAACTCATATTTAAGTTCATTTAATTATCTGAATAGTAAAATCCTTCAAAAATAATTTTAATTCTTTTCTGTACTTATAGGGAAAAAAATATTTAACATATTTAGTGTCCGTTTGTTTCCATTTTTCAGAATTGTTTTTTGTCTTTCAATACTAAACATGAGATATAAAGTGTGTGGAAAAATTCCGAATTAGTTGCTTTTTGCAAAAAACAACAACTAATATATACTACCTATCAGCAACAACAAACAACTATCAGCTAACATCAACAGCAAACAGGAACTACCAAAACAAAAACGGTCCCTTAGTAATGTAGAATGATTTATTTGATTGATATTTTATTAAATGGCCATTATGTTATGTAATTTAGGGAGGCAAATGAGTTTTTAATCAAGTTTAAGAAGCTTACTAAACTAGTAAAGTGTTGTAGAAGTCAATTTTAGGGCGAAAATGACCCTGTGTCCGGCAAATCCTCAACTACCTATTAATATAATATTGGTACCATTTATGTTATACGATACTTCTGACTCACCATTATTTTTATTTGGTATAAAGCAATACTTGATAACGAGACAGCAAAACAAGAGGGGAGTTAGACCTTAATAATTTAAGATTATTAATTGTGGACTCCTATCCTCTACTGTCAAATTAAATACCTGAACTGTCCCCCTTCCCATACATACCACTCTATAAAAACACTATGTACTTCCCATAGTATCATCAGCTGAGCCATGAACACCACATCAGTCATTTCTCCGCCGTTGACGGTTCACAGAAGTGAGCCTGAATTTATAACTCCGGCGAAGCCCACTCCTCATGAGTTCAAGGCATTATCAGACTTAGATGATCAAGATACACTCAGAATATACATTCCTGTTATTCTTCTTTATCCATACAATCCAGCCATGGAAGGTGTAGATCCTGCTAAGGTCATTAAGGAGGCAGTTGCTAAAGCGCTTGTGTTTTATTATCCATTTGCAGGTAGGCTTAGAGAAGTTGGTCCTTCCAGAAAACTTATAGTGGAGTGTACTGGTGAAGGTGTCTTGTTTATTGAGGCTCATGCTGATGTTACTCTTCAACAATCTGGAAATTCACTTGAGCCTCCGTTTCCTGACTTGGAGGAGCTCCTTTTTTATGGCTCCCATTTTGATGATGTCCTCGACTCCCCATTGTTGCTTATTCAGGTATAGTTTGTGTTCTCTAATATTTTCATACGAGGTTTTTCGCGTTTTAGAGAGAAGAGTCAGAAATGTCACTCGCATGTTTGAAAAAGTGCAGTCAGGCGTAGGGACCCGGGGATGAACTACAGGGTCGCTGAGGGTCCATTGATTGATCTCCCGACCCAAGGGAGAAAAAACATAAAAAAACGTTACTTTTACCGGCAACAAATCTCGTCCCTACACATAAAAATGCCGTCATAATTTTGTACAATTTTATACCACCAGTGCAAATAGCGAAGGATTTTACTGTAGTTATTAATCCTAAAATATGTGTATGTCGTGTTTGCAAATAGTTGTTAGCTGATTGTGTAAACTTATTTGTAAAACTTAACTAATAGGTATAAAATGGTAAATATAGACATCATCAAAAGAGATGAAACAATAAGTTATTTGAAAAATCTTATGGCTTTTTCAAATGAACTTAAGTTCTTTCAAACATTATTTTAACTAAAAAAGTTTTGACCAATAAAAACCTTTAAATTGACCCAGACCTCTAATTTTATAGAAAAAAAAAGCTCTTTACTAAACATGACTTTAAATTTAGGGAAAAGTTCAAATAAAACCCCTGTAGTTTTACTAATTTTCAGATAAAAGACTGTGGTTTACTTTTTGTCAAAACGAGGACTGAGGTTTCACACTTTTAATAATGCTATTAAAACTATCTTTAACGACCTGAAAATGAAAATTTTCAAGAATTAAAGTTGTTCAATGTCATATTTTCTATGGAACTACATTTTCGATTTTAGAAAATCATCTTTTTTGGAACTTTCTCTCTCTAAACATTAACTTTCTCCCTTTTTACCAAACATCATCTAAATAATCTCGAAATAAAAAAGTTGAAGAATTAAAGTTGCTTAGAATATTAGTAGTTATTAAAATATGTCATTTTTGAAGTTGTTAAGGGTGATTTTAATAGTATCAATCGAAAAAGTCCTTATTTTACTAAAGTTGAAAACCTCATTCCTCGTTTTGACAAAAAGTAAACCACAGTCATTTATCTGAAAATTAGTGAAACCATAGGGGGTTTTATTTGAACTTTACCCTTAATTTTATTGTCTCGTTGACCCATCAAGTATATGGTTCAGCTTCGGCTCCTAGTAGAAAATGTGGTAAATTATTAACAAAGTCCGTAGTCAACGTACCTTTAACATATTAAAGATACTTGTACACATGTGAAAAAACATTAAAAAAATTAGAAAAAAAATATTGGACATGTGTACACAAGATTTCTTTTGAATTCTTTGGGCCTTTGTTTTACCTAATGTTTGCTGTTTGAAAAGAATGCATTTTCAAAAAGCAGACTGTTTTTATAAAAACCTACGTTTCAGCTACAAAATGCAAACATGAAATATTTAACCAAACACTTAAAACTTTCATTTTCAAAGTGAAAAGTGAAACGGAAGGTCAAAAAACACCAACCAAAAACCTCATTTGTTTGATTCATGTGTCTTTATCTATTATTGAGTGATAATAATGCACAAATGAAACTGAGATAACGAAATTCATTAAAATATAAAGTAATTTTTTTTTAAAGATAAAATAATTATTGTTAGTTGTAAAATTTGTTCAATTTTGCAAAATTAGAAGTACAATTATACTATTATTTATGATGTTAGTGATAGGATTGCTTGGTTATGGTTATTGATTTAGGTGAAGTATATATGTTGTTTTTGAACTAACATTGAGTATTAAAAATGAAATAAAATGGTAGGTGACCCGTCTGAAATGTGGAGGTTTTGTTGTGGCAATTGGACACAACCACACTATGGCTGACGGCTCTGGTTTAGGCCAATTCTTATCGGCTGTCGGAGAAATCGCAAGAGGCAAACAAGTCCCTTCTATTCTTCCTGTTTGGGAAAGACATCTCCTCTGTGCTGCGACCCCACCAAATCTAACAGGCTTTCATCCCGAATACGAGAACTACCTTGACGTCGACAATGTCGAACTCGATGACAACGACGGCGACGACATCGAAGGTGACGTCAATGGCTCATTCTTCTTCGGCCCCAAAGAACTTTCCACCATTAGAAAACTCATTCCCCCCAACTTCCAAAAATGTTCCACTTTCGAAATATTAACAGCCTGTATTTGGAAATGTCGAACAATTTCAATTTCACCAAAACCTAATCAGATTATGCGAATGTCATGTATCGTCAATGCACGAAACCGATTCAATCCGCCGTTGATACCCCAAGGGTATTACGGGAACAGTTTTTTGTTCTCGACGGTGATTTCAAAAGCTGAACAAGTGATTCGAAATCCGGTTGAATACGCGTTAGATCTGATCAGAAAAGCTAAAGAAGGTGTGAGTCGAGATTACATACAATCTGCTATGGATACAATAGTGAGCAAGGAAAGGCCTTGGGTTCAGATTGATGGGACTTATATGATGTCGGATAATACTCGTTCTGGGTTTAGAGAGGTTGATTTTGGGTGGGGGAATGCTATTTACGGTGGTCCTCCGAGAGCTATTCCGGCGATGACTAGTTATTATCTTTCGTATGAAAATAAGAAAGGTGAAAATGGAATTATTTTGCTTATTTCATTGCCAGCTAAAGCTATGGAGAGATTTGAAAAAGAGTTGAACAATTTGTTGAATGTGATGCCCACAAATACTATTAAATGCTCACTTTGATATTTGTTGCATTTACTATTTCATATGATATACTTACTTCTCTTTATTTATTGCACAATGTACTACCATTTATCACTTTATATATCAATGCAATTAAATTGTTCTGTTTTAAAGTACTCCCTCCTCCATTACTTTTTTAGGAATATGAGTCAAATATGTCCTATTAAAAACTTGAAAAAACTGATTTGAGTGTATTTAATTTGTTATATTCGATATTCCAAATAAGTTTATTGATAAATTGAGGTAATTTCGTACATTTTTTGTTAGTTTTTTTTATAACTATATTAACATAGTAAATAATTTAAACAGGTTGACAAAAAAAAAAAAAATTGTGATTAATAGTAGATTTAGTTTTTAGCATTTTAACAGAGTTTTTGTAATTTTGTTAGTAATACAAACTAAATATTTTAAACATAATTGATATGTGGAAGATTTGAAATTACAGTTAAATATTAGTTAAACAGTTTCTTCCAATTTGCGATAACGTAAAACTAAAATTGATTTTGATTGGAAACGTTGGAGTTATATATATTATTTGTCATTTTAAGGACCTATTTGGTTCAGTTGTTAACTAACTGCTGTTGCGGTTGCAGTTGTGGTTGCTGTTAGCTAATAAATAACGATGAATTATATATAAATAATTATAATTATAATAAATAATAATGAATTATATATAAATAATGTTAAATATTAAATTATATAAAAATAATTATAATTATAATAAAAAATAATAAATTACTGAACTGAAATTAAATTAATTTAACTTAACTTAACTTAGCTATATGCTAATGAACTAAACTTAATTTAACTTAACCTTTCTATACTGAACATAACTTAGATATTCAATCATTCAAAATTCACAACCTTACCATCCATTAATTTCTTTATATTTTCTTAATACAAAATTATATTAAATATTAAGGTTTCATAAAAATCTAGCACAGAGCCTCAAAAAGTTTAAAACAGCTCTACTTAAAACACTAAAGTTTAGGAGCTTAATCTGAAAAAAATAAATAATCGACTTAATACATCATCAGCTCCCTGAACTTGTCCATAATAGTATATTGGCTCTCCGAACTTTGCAAGTGTTTCACCAGCTCCCTAAACTTGCTTATTTCGTATCACCAGCTCTCTAAACTTGTCCATAAAAATTGATTAGTTTTCTGAACTTTGCAAGTGTCTCACTAGCTCCCTAAACTTGCTTATTTCGTAACAATTAAATACAAAAACCATAATACTAACTTGGATTAAGATGCAAAAATACCCCCCTAACGTTTTGGATCAGGAGTAATTTACCTCTAACGTCTAAAATGGTGCAATTTTACCCCTAACGTTGGAAGCCAATAGCAATTTTACTATTGACATTGATAAATTGGGTTAATTTGAGAAATAATACATCAAACTGTTTTTTCGGTCACGAATCTTGTCATCTATACTTCATATGTGCGTCATTTTATCAGTAACAAATCACAAACATATGTTGGGATGTGAAAAAAAAATACTGACTTTTGTACGAATTGGATAAAAAAAAATTCAAAAAATTTATAAATTTGCTATTGGCTACTAATGTTAAGGGTAAAATTGCACCATTTTAGACTTTAGGGGTAAAAGTACTCCTGACCCAAAACGTTAGGGGTATTTTTGCACCTTAATCCGGATTAGTATTATGATTTTTATATTTAGTTGTTACGGAATAAACAAGTTTAGAGAGCTGATGAGACATTTGCAAAGTTCAGGGAGCTAATAATTTTTTTATGGACAAGTTTAGGGAGCTAGTGATATGAAATAAGCAAGTTTAGGGAGCTGGTGACACATTTATAAAGTTTAAAGAGTCAATCTACTATCATGAACATGTTCAGAGAGCTGATAATGTATTCCACCTAAATAATCAGAACCACAATTCTCAAAACCATGAAAATTTTACTTAAAAAAAAAAAAAAAACCGTGAATATTCGCGCATTCAGCTAATATTTAGTACTACTATTTACACGGAGAAATTTATCTTAAATGAATGATTTGGAAATTTAGTATACGTTTAGTTCAATATCGGTACTTTATCAAAAAAAAAAAAAAAGTTCAATATCTTGCTTCAATAAATAAAAAATGAATTTTATAGGTGGCATTTATAAATCTAAATAAAATATGACTTGATGAAATGAATTTACTTATTCGAAACAACAGACTCTATTCAATATTTAGGCAAAAAGCCCTGTCAATTCCCAAAGGAAGAAGCGCCTACTTGGATTGACCAACAGTCACTTCACTTTCATAGGACCATTTTTCAAGCACAATCTAAGAAGACTATATGACCTCTCACACCAATTTTTTTGACAAGACCTCTCACACCAATTTAATCTTCCTCAAACTCAATAATTGAATACATCTAATATTTACTACCCTTTCAAATGTTGTTTGCTGTTAATATATGGGTAATTAATTTATTAGTCCCTATATTTTGACAAAACACACTATTTAGTCCCTGTATTTTCAAAAACACACGGTAAAGTCCTTAGCCTTTTTCTTGGTGAACTGTTTAGTCCCTAACGTTTTTCTCGGTGAACTATTTAGTCCCTGCCGTTAGACTCTCATGAAGATTCTGTTGGTCAATTTGGAGTTGCGTTCTTCTTTTCCTTTATTTTCCTTTCCTTTAAACTCTAATGCATTTGGAATCAACTTTGAGTGTTCTTCTTCCTGATTTTCTTCTTAATCGTTCAAATTCGTAAGCATTGGGTCTGTTCTTTTTCTTGTTCTCCATACAAGTAGCTTCTTCTTCTAAATTAGATTTCCTCTTCTAAAGTTTGAAGGTAAATAGTAAAGGGTAATTTAGTCGTTTCCGAAGTCATAAACAGTAAAAAATCTAACAAACAGACGGAAGGACTAAACAGTTCACTGAGAAAAAGGTTAGGGACCTTACCATGTGTTTTTTAAAATACAGGGACTAAACAGTGTGTTTTGTCAAAATATAGGGACCAATAAATTAATTACCCTTAATATATAGATAACAAATATCCCTTTATTTTTCTTTCTAATTTTTACCAAACACTTTTTTTCTCTTATTTCTAAATAAATGTATAAAACAGTTGTAAAAAATAGAAACAAACGAACCATTAGTATTACAAAACAAAATTAAAATTGGCAAAAATTTATTATTATTTGTCAACTTAATACTTAAATATTTAATAGATAAATAAATTTTGAAATAAAATGTATTTTTTTTAATAAAGGTAAGCACGATGTGGATCAAGACAATAGGCATCCGACGATGTGGATCAAGGCAATAGACATCCGACTAGATCAGCACCCCCACGACTTCAACTCACAAAACCCAAATGAATAAAAAAATAAAAAAAATGTACATAGGTTGAAAAGATAAAAGAACTAAGAAAACTGAAGGTGAACAATGTTACATAAATCATCAAAAACAAAGGCAGAACGGAGGGCAAGTATGCCACCAACGAATGTCATCAGCGGAAACCTGAACCAAGCAAGGGCCGCTGCTGCTTGATTCCCCTCACAATAAATGTGCGAGACTATTAGCTCCATACCGGAACATTGAGTGAGGCAGCAGCACCATGCCTGTCTATGACGCCACGAGACGTCAAATGACTGGCGTCTGAGAAGGTTCACCACAAACATAGAGTCAGCTTCAACCCATAGCTCCGTCCAACCTTTCTCCCAAGCGATGTCAATGGCGAACATTACTGCCCGAAGTTCCACGATGTGAGCCGACGCTAAAGGAATAGGAAAAGCGAAACAACCTCTTACCAAACCTTTGCTTGTTCTGAAAATTCCACTAGCTCCGACAGTCCTAGGAGAGCCTAAAGTCGAGCCATCAGAGTTAACCTTTAACCAGTCAGCAGAAGGCGGAATCCAATGTACCATGGTTATGTTCGGAGTGGGAGGAGGACGTCTGACCAGGAACAGACGATGCAGAGTTGAAGTGTCCCTGCTGTTACCACAGTAACCCCAATTGAAGCTGTTCGTCTCATGTGTTAGGCTATGGAGAAGACAAATAGATCTTTGGATTGAAGGAAGCTTGGAGTCGAAAACCGCCAGACTACGGGATCGCCAGATATACCAGAGGCAGTTCAGAATTGCCGATTTCCAAAGTTGCAATACCTGAGTGTGACCCTCAAACTGCATCAAATTGTTAAAGAAAACATTGAAATTACATGTTTTGTCAATCGTAGTGGAGAAGAGGAAGCCGATGTAGTTCCATAGAGCAGTGGGGAAGCCGCAATGCACAAATAAATGGTATATATAGTCTCCACGTGAGAGCAGCACAATTCACAACGAGAAACCAAGGGCAGCCCCTGACTGATAAGCAAGTCTTGAGTCGCAATCCCCTTGTTCAGAATCTTCCAACAGACGGCGGATCTAAAGGGGTGAATGTAAAGCCCCCACACAAATCTATACCAATTCGCCTCCGAATTTCAGTGGCTGGTAGCATCAATCCCAGCTTACCGTTACCATTTTCTTCGTATCCCGACATCTGGTCCAAAGGAAATTCCTCACATCATGCGTAATGCATTTAAGCAACTGCACCGGCCATTTATAAACCATGAAAGAGTGGACTAATGCCCCAATCGAGGCCGAAGTGACTAGCATTGGCTGCCCAACAAAGATAAAGACTTGCCTTTCCAATTGCTAAATTTCGATAGGAATCGATCCGCTAATGGGGCAAGGTGTCTGATCTTTGGTGCCCCTTGGAAGATGGCCACAACCAGGTAGTTAAACGGAAAGGTGCTTACACATATCCCAAGAGTCTCAGCCAACCCGTGGACTCTGCCACTTGTAATTCAATGGCTGAAGTATGTCGTTGATTTGTCCTAGCTTACATGCTGCCCTGAGATGTTTAGATAAAACTGAAAGAGATCCTTGATTGCAGGCATATTATTCAATGTGGCTTTGCCAAATAACAACATACCATCCACGTAATGGAGATGGGACGAGAACTGCTTCCCCGAAACATAAGCCATATTAAAAAATAGGCCCTCAAATTCAAGTTTGTGTAACCATCTACTAAAAAAATCCTCTGTAATGTCAAATAAGATCGGGGAAAGGGGGGTCCCCCTGCCTCACTCCTCTTGAGCAGCCAAAATACCCCTTAGTAGACCCATCAATTAGAATTGAAATGCAAGCGAAAGATAGGACATTTAGGATCCAGTCCCTGAACTGCAAAGAGAACCCAAAAGCTTCCATTACAACCTATAAAAAAACTCCATTCTAAGGTATCAAAAGCTTTTTTGATATCAATTTTAAGTGTCATGTTTCCTCCCCCCCCCTCCCCACCCTAAACAATTTTTACCCAATATGTTGATACCTTCGAAAGCAGCTACAATGCAGTGATGAATTTGACGAACCTTCAAGAAGCCGAACTGGTTGTAGGAGACAATTTTAGTCGCGACTTCAATGAGGCGGCCAGCTAGAATTTTAGTGATTATCTTGTAACCAAAATTGCTCATGACGATTGGTTTAAAATTTTCAATTCTATTAGCCCCTTGGGATTTTGGTATCAGGGTCATAAGATTGGAATTTAGTCTCGAGAAGATGCACCTCGTGGCAAAGAATTCCTTAACTGCACGGCAGACGTCTTCGTCGATCACGCCCCAATAGGCTTGATAGAAGCACCCACTAAACCCGTCAGGATCGGGCACACTCTCTTTGTCCATACTGAACACCGTATCATGAATCTTAACATCGGAGGGGCAGGCTGTTAACGAATCATGATCCATCTTAGTGATCGACTGTGGGATGACTATGGCAATATGGTCAATATTACATGTTGCCCTTGAGCTGCTGGAAAGATCAGTGTAAAAGTTGACTGCGTGATCCATAATAACAGTAGAGTCTGAAACCAACTCATCCTCAATTAGTAAGGATTGTAAACCCATATCCAGTTTTCACCCCTTGGCAGCCCTATGGAAGAAAGATGAGCTCTGGTCCCCGACAACTAACCATTTGATCCTGCTTTTATCCCTAAGCATCACCTCCTCCCTATATAATTTGAGATCCAATTCTTCTTGAGCCTCAAGTTCATACAAATGTAAGCCCACTGGCACTGATTACCACCTGAATAGCCTCAAGATGGTCAAAAGTGAGCTTGATGTTACTCTCCACCCTGCCAAAAATTCGTGTATTCCAGTCCTTTATAACAGGCATTAATGATTTCAATTTGTGATATATAAGTTGTGTATGCGGCAGAGATAGCTCGATAGTGACCCAATAATCTGTAATTACTTACTGGAGAGAGGGGTGCGTGATCCACATGGGTAGAAAACAAAATCGAGAAACCCGAGGATGAAAGGAGGAGCATGAGGCAATGATCGGAGCAGTGTCGCGGGAAAACAAAGCATGCCACTATACCTGAACTATCTAGAATTCTTGGACTAACTAGCACCCTATTTAATCGGCATTCCACATGTGCATTCCCACGACGTCCATTCGACCAAGTGAGTTGTGCTTCCGCATTGTTGACCTCCATTAAATCATATTGACTTATGAAGGATTGAAAGTCCATACATGGCCCAATAGAAAGTGGAGAGCTAGTTTTCTTATGGACTCGAGTAACTGCGTTGAAATTGCCTAACACAACCTAGTTTTGTCTCGAATGAACCCTTTGTGACATCAAGCCAGCCCAAAGCGCCAAGCGTCCCATGGCCGTTGTGCAGCCATAGACGAAAGAAATCCTGGTTTGCATATTACTGGAAGTAAAATCAATCGTGATGTGCTGGTCATGTGCATATACTAAGTCGATGCCATTTAAATCATGTGCTAAAACCCAGAGCGATGGAATGGGCTTGTCATTGGCGGCCACCAGGGACCTACCAATGAAAGACTAAAATTGTGAAGAAACTTTGCCGAAGTGAATCATTGGTTCAGTAATACCAAGAAAATCAGGACGATGCAAGAAACACAGCCGTTTCAGGCTCTTTGAGTTCTCGAGTTATCGATCCCCTATAATTCCAGAAGAAAATCTTCATCTATATCTCTTGGGAGGCCGACTGGGTCATTTGGCTCGAGTTTCCACAAACTGTTTACCATTATGCTTGCCCACTGTAGTCTATTCTACTTTATCAATCGTAGTAACCATCTGAAGAGTGCTATTATTCCGAAGTTCGATGACTGCCAAACTGTCGTTATGAACTTCATTAATGGTTGGACTGAGCATTGAAAGCTTAGCAACCGAAGGCCTGATGATACTCATAGGCATGGTGAAAGCCTAACATGTTTAACATTAGCAGCTTTGGAGGCTCCTATATATAATTGTATTACTTTGTGCGCACCCGATAACTCTTCAGATTCAGCTTGGCTAGCCTCAATGAAGGGACTATAATCTGCCCATCTTGTTGAAAATGACTCTGGTCCCGAAACTTTCTTTACAAAAACTGGCGGAGGCTGGCCTTCACCACTAACTCCTTTAAATGATGTCTCCTTCGAATTGCACTTTTTCGGGGTAGAGTGATTTCTTGGAGCCTCTAATTTACCCTGATTCCTTCGGTATTGGGCAGTCGAATGACCCATAACTTGACAAAAGAATGAGTATCTACACGAAGCTTGTATTGCAGATCCTATGCTAAATCAACATTAATGAGTATCTTGACATAATACCCTATTTCCCCTTCCATAGTATTTTTATCAAACCGTAACGGGACCCCAACAACACTAGCGATGCCAGAGAGGACTTTCCTATCCCACAACTCCCATGGTAGACTATAAAATCTAACCTAGAATCTCATTAATGAAATTAATGTTTATTATTGATTCTAAACAATTCTTTTTCCTAATTCTTTATTTGAATGATTTTTTGTTCAGCTTGTTGTACACTTGATTTGTTCAAAGACAGTCCAAAATTAATTTTCTTAGCCCAAAATCCGTTCATCTTTGTTCTTCATTTGTGTATGTTTTTTTCTACCGCTGATAATAATTTACACATGGTTAGAATTCATATTACACATCTATTGTATCCTAGGAGACGATTGCAAATATCGGCAAAATCTATCTTAAAAAGAATGTTATCTTCAAGCCTCAAATTTCTCCTCTTTTGTCCATTCGACTAATACAGATTCTTATTAGTCTTAAACAATCGAGAGCTTATCCCATAATAGAAGTCGTCTTGTTTAAACTATGAAACTGATTCATTAAAGTACAATGCCAACATTTACATGCACAAATATGCTTATATATAATAGTGTTATATGTAATTTACAAGGGAAAGTTGCAATATAACTTAGACTTTTTTGTTTCGATTGTCGAAAGTAGTTCTTAAAAGAAAAAAGTTAAGGTTAGATGTCAAGGTACATTTGAACCAATTCGTTCGGTGTTTATGAGAGACATTTGCCTTTTTCATAAGGAAAGGAAAGAATATCATAACACATATGTTCATACAATGAGTGCTTAGAGACGCATTAAGATGAAAAACACTAATATCAAATTTTCCTAGTGTGATACTCAATTCGTAAAACTATGATTTTTTCGAGTTGTTATCCTCAGGAACATTAACTTATTCTAAAAGTATAATTTAATGTAGCTACTTTAGAATGACACTTTCAAGGGCTATATGATAATTCAGCCTGGAAAGAGACTAACTAGATTAGCAAATTAGATTTTGATGGAATGAATATAGTAAGAGGAAAAGATTTTCATTTATTCACATCTTTAAAGCTTATATGTTTCACAATCCAAACAATTATACACATGTGTGTAATTGTGAAAATATAAAAATGTAGAGATCCAAGTAATTATAGTGGATGTGATATGAAATCTTAGATGCATGCAACTTTTTGATATGTATTTATAAGAGGCTATATATGCCTAACATGTATATAGTACTATTACAACATGTTAATCGAGACCGATATATATCCCCAACAAGTGTATATCACTATAGCTCGCGAGGGTATATTGGTCGCACGGTCTATTTGCAAGTATGAAAAAAGACGAGACAAACTAATATGATATGTTACATACGAGTGAGAGTAGGCATTATCGATTTGTGAGTAATTCTGATCGGATCGATAAATATGGATATGTGTTTATCTAATTAAGTAATTAAGGTAATTAGAAATTTTATCTACCTAAGAGTTAGAATTAATAGTTAATTAAGGTTCTATAAGTCCGACTTTTTATTAGGATATAAGTCATACCTTTCCTTATATAAGGAGACTCATACATATATAAACACATCCAAGAGCAGAAAATCTTCTCTCTCTCGATCTCTATAAGGATTTGCACTTAGATCGTGGAATAATTGCTTCTCCTCTTAAACAATCTTTTTCGCGAAAGTTGTGTGACTGGTAATATAAAATCGTGGTTCATTTCTTCCACTGCTACGCACCAGTAATATGTGATAGAAGACGTAACTCGATAAACTGCGTTTTGAACCTTGTAATTATCTAACATAATTCCTTTCAGAAGAAGAAAAAAAAACCATGAGTTTAGGTATATTTTTTAATGGAGGAATTGAAATAATAGTTTTTATTGGACATGATACTAGTAAGATAATTCAAGCAAAACTTAATATTTACATTTTAATATTGGATTTTATTAATTCATATTTGAATTTTAATATTAGTATTGTATAAAAGATACATATTAGTATTGATAATTATTAATTTATTAAAATAAAAATATAATATTTTTATTTGAAAATATTTTAAATAAAATATTTAAATTAAAACTATATATTCTTTAAAATAGATAGATAGAGAGAATGAGGAGATGATAAAAAAAATAAAATAAGAAATAAAGTATAGTGTAACGACTCGGTCCGGAGTGGGTGGCGTTCGGGTGGAAAATTTGAGCAAGGAACGGCCCTAAGAGATGACGATGGGGACATGAATGAAATGAATCCCACATCGGGGGAGAGAGAGAGAGAGAGAGAGAGCGAGAGATATTATGGCTTATTAGTAAGATGAGAATCCAATACATACAGACTCGTTTTAAAGTCGTGCGGCCTAATATGTTGTATTTGGGCCAAAGCCAACAATATCTACATGGTATTGGACCAAGATGTTACATACAATGTATTTTTAATATTTAAATTTATAGTATTGTTAAGTATAAAAATAAATTTCGGATAGTAAGATGTAAAATATATCAAAATTCAGGTATTATAGATGTAATTTATCCCTAACTAAAATATCAGTAAAAAAATATTAATCTTTTAATCCGTACCACACATAGGATGGCAACGATGACAATGAGTATTGTACATGCGGGTACTCGGCACTAACTGATCCTAATAGGACTACATGTATCTTGTATAAAAGGAAATGAGATGAAAACCATTACCCGTGACGGGTAGACCTGGCCATAGGCCGGTCCTATCGGGCTTTTTATGTAAAAGTACTTAGTTCAAACCCAGTCCGGCCCGCTATAATTTTAGGCGGACTGAGCTCGGGTTTAAAAATCAAATTCCATACCCAGACCATATAAATCCACCTAAATATATATACATAATCTTTTATTATAAAAACTAAAATTTATATTTAAAAATAAATATTTAATATATAAATGTATAAATTAATTAGTTAATATTAATAGACAGGCCGGGCTGGACCGGCCCGTGCTATTTTAATTAATCCCAAGCCCGCTCAAAAAATAGGCAGGCTTTAGCGGATTTGGGTCGGGTTGGGCCTAAGCTTAATTTACACTGTCCAAACCCGGTCCAATGGACACGGGCCTAGGCAGGCTAGGCGGGTATCCGGACCCATGGACATGTCTAGTGACGGGTATGAAAATACTCATAGAGTACCCGATATCTGTTGCCTGTTATAAATCTTTTATGTATTAAAAATTATTATTGTTTTTTTAGACATGACATATGAGATTGAAACCCTAACTTTTTTGTTCTTCAACCATTGAGTGATACTATTAAGCTATTTTATTCTTATTGATTAAAATTGTTCAATTTTTAGATGGATGATTTATTAAAGGCTTAATGCTTCTCCAGCCCTCTTAACTTGTTCAAATTGGTAATTTTACCCCTCCAACTCATCAAATGTCTTATTTCCCCCCTTAACTCCATAAAAATGGTATTTCTCACTCCCTTAACTTGTCCAAATTTATCATTTTACCCATTCTCAATTCATCGAATATCCTATTTACCCCCTTAACTCCATAAAAGTGGTATTTCTCACCACTTATGATCCTATTTACCCTCTTAACTCCATAAAAATGGTATTTTTTATCCTTTTATAGTAGTCAAAAAAGTTGAAAAGAGAAAGAACGAATAAAAAATACAAATAACAAGCACATTAATATAAACAAGTTAAATACATTATATGTAGGGATAATGTACCAAAATAGGCCTATGATTTTTGGGGAAGTATCAATTTAGGTTCCACTTACAAAATAACATAAATATAGGTTTAACGTTTAAAAAAAGTTATCAATTTAGGATTCGATAACGGATTGTAAGGGGTGAAAAATACCACTTTTATGGAGCTAATGGGGTAAATAGGACATTCGATGAGTTGATGGGGTAAAATGACCAATTTGGACAAGTTAAGGGGGCTAGAGAAGCATTAGGCCTTTATTAAATTTGTAATATTTTTTGTTTTATGTATTGATTCTTGAAGGATAAAGGTATCTGCGGGTACCATGAATTAAACAGGACGCGTATGTGATGCAAAATATACCCGTTAAGATAATATGACAGATATAGATAATTAAAAAATTAACGGGTAACGGTTTGGGATTGCATTACCCTCGGGTGCTGCCTGTTGCCAGTGGCGGAGCCAGGAATTTAAACTTGGGTGGCTAATTTTAACCGTGCGGCTGCCTGTAAGGGCTAGACAAAATTTTTTTAGTCTCTAATGCGTTAAAATTGTAAAAATGTTATCATTTTTTCAAAACTAGCATTGAACTAATAGAAAATTAAATATGTTTACTTTTTTTTAATGGAAAAGACATAATAAAAATGAATTTAAAAGTGTTATCAAAATAAAGAGTCTATTTAAATTAATTAATAATAGTAACATATTTTTATAATTATTTAAAAATAAAATTAAAATAAATAAAAACACTTTCTAATAAAAATGAGGTTGGAGGGATGTATAGGACCTCTCAAATAAGAATATGCATCCGTAACAATCTCATCTACTTTTAAACATTGAAATAATAGTACATAGAGTCAATATATACTAATTTTAGGGGGAGCTATATGGGAAAAATCGATCCGTACTCAAGGCGGAGCCGGTGGCCGGAGGGCTCCGGCCCCTCGAGCCCTGGGCTGGCTCCGCCCCTGCCCGTTGCCATCCCTCAGCTAAGCAAGTAGAAGAGTCCCTTCTACTGATAGCATTAATGTAAATTGAGAGTTGTGTGTAGAATATGAAAATAGTAAGTGTAGTAGATACATAGAGTTGTGGTTGGGGACTAATTAGTTTGAGAGTAGGGAGTTGTGGGAGGACAGACAGGCTGTTCCATTTAATTAATTAATCCAAAGCTAGAAGCTATCCTTTCTTTATTTATTTTTAGGTTTAAGTTAGAAGCTTTGTCTCATTGTCTCTCAAACTAACTCTATCAACCCTTTCCTTTCTTTTTCATTTTCTTACTCAAACATCCACAGCTCACCTTTTCATGGACATATATGAAATTATTTATTTACAATAATAACAAATTGATTTTTTTTCCTTAAAAAAAAACTAACTGATTTTTTTAATAGTTTTTTTTGGAAGAATTTTGTATTTTTTAATTACGATATTTGGGAATTTGTGGTCTCTAAAGTTAACTGTATGTTTTTTTTTAATGAAAATGGGTGTAAGTCAAAAAATTAAAATTAATTATATGTAAATCAATTAAATATAAATAATTTATTCATAATTTTGGATTCTAATTACATAATGAATAATATAAAGCATCAATTTAAAAATATACGTGAAAAATATTTAAAATTATATACTTTTTCTAAAATTAGTCATAAAAATATTTTAAAAGTTAAAATACAGGGATAAAAATATATAATAAATCTATACTATATATAATTACGGAAGCATAGAGAAATGAGAAGAAGTGTTTTAGAGGTCTTTTTGATGAGTTGTCAACGTAGTAAAAAATCAGATTAAAAATATTTAATTAATTAAAAATAAATATTTAATTAATTAAAAATAACAAATTTATATTTATAATATATTAAATAATTACTAGCCTATTAATTAAAATAATAAAAGAAAGCAAGAGTTACGGAAAGATGAAAAAACACAAAGCAAAGGAAATCCAAAAGTTACAAATAAACTTCTATATAAAGCATGATAGATAGTATTCCACCATTATATTCATTGGTCACGATAGATAATATTTATTTCTAAAGGTAAATATTCGATTTTTTATATATGTTGTAGTTATTTTGTTCTCAATTATGTTGTTGTTTTATTTTTATTAAACAATAGTTGTTATAGTTTCATCTTTCAGATTCATTTCTGTTGTTACCCAGGTTCTATATCTCTCGCTATCTTATCCATGTTTTCTTTTTTATTTGACTTTTTTTTTTCCAAACTGATAGCTTTTGAAGAAATCCAATAGAAATAGAAGATACATGAACAACTAAAACCGGAAAACACAAAAGTGTCAAAATTTACAAGAAATTCTTATGTTTCTCAAGGTAATTATTCTATTTTTTTCATATGTTGTAGTTATTTTTGTTCTCAATTGCGTTGTTGTTTTCTTTTTATTAAACAATAGTTGTTATAATTTCATTTTTTAGAGATGAAATTCCATTTCTGTCGTTACCCAGGTTTCATACCTCTCGCTACCTTATCCATGTTTTCTTTTTTATGTCTTTTTTTTTCAAAATGACTAAAATAAAGATTTTGTAAATTTGTATTCTTTTTTAGTATATGTTGCTAGGTGTTATCGTTTCGATTGCTAACTCTTAACTAAAATTTAGATTTTCGGCTTTATATGAACTCAGTTTTTGGCTTTCTCAATTGTGCTGTTGTTTTATTTTTATTAAGCAATTGTTGTTATAGTTTCATCTTTCAGAGATGAAATGAAATTTCATTTCTGTCGTTATCCAGATTCCATACCTCTCGCTACCTTATCCATGTTTTCTTTTTTATTTATTTATTTTTCAAAATGACTAAAATAAAGATTTTGTATATTTGCATTCTTTTTTAGTATATGTTCCTAGATGTTATCGTTTTGATTGTTAACTCTATCTAAAATTTAGATTTTCGTTTTTTTATGAACTCAATTTTTAGTTTTAATTGAAGTTAGATTAATTTTTCTAATTCGGAACATGTTGAAATCTACTCATTTTTTTAGTTTGAGTTTAGCTAATTGATATGGATTGTATTTTTTATTTTTATGCATTTTGGTACAAATAGATATAAAGTTTCACACGATAGTTGTTCATTGAAGTTTGAGACATATTAAATAAAATATTAAAGAGATATTGGAATATTATACTTAAAATGAAGTTTATTTCAATATAAACTATGTTATATTATTATTATTATTATTATCAAGAAGTTATTTTTTCCCAATTTTCTAGACAATGAGATTGTAAGCGTCTAATACGCTTGATAAGATGTTTATTCTTGAAGAATGTGGATTATGCTAGATACGAATTCAAAATCAAGGTAAATAAAAATAAATTTTGATGCTCAAAATCCTAAAAATATACATTAATTATGGATATTGAGATAATTGCTAGGTTTAGTCGTACTAGCATTCCCCCCATAGGAATCTTCTTGTTGCTTTTCAATTTCGTCAATAATTCCTGAAGGCAAAGAGAGAGTTTGCATGAAATAAAAAGTGAGCTGCTAAATACCGCTATCAAATTTCTTTTCACCGCCACTTTTGGACTTTTTTGCCATTCTCATAATTTTGATCACAAATGAAAATTCTCTCTCCAAAATCATAAACCCGAACAACAATAATTGAAATTATGAAAATAATTGATGTGTGACAATCTGAATCCCGAAAATAGATGATTATGAGTCGGAAACATTAAGATTTACATCTTTTTATCAAAGAACTCATGAAAATAATACATATTTTTCATGACGATTTTGCATTTTTCGTCACAAAAAATAGGAGAATTATTAATTTTTCGTCACAAAAATTGAATGATTTAGTATTTTTCGTCACTAAAATTTTTACGATTTTGCATATTTCAAAATTTAGCCTAAATGGATGTGGCATACCATTCCCACCATGGCGGGAACAGATGCGGCATACCATTCCCACCATGGCTGGAACAGATGCCGCATCCGTTCCCACCATGGTGGGAATGGTATGCCGCATCCGTTTAGGCTAAATTTTGAATTTTCTCTCAAATTTTTTTCCCCAATTTTGACAAAAATTTTATACCAAGGGCAAAATGGTCCAATAGGAGCCGTGATAAGGAATTTGGGTGCGGTATATAGCAATATCCAATAAAAAGGAATGCTAGTATAAGGGAATGAATTGAGTACCTTTCATGTATAATGTACCTTCTATCTATAAAAAGATAAGGTTGTGTGCCCTAGATGAGAGCTGAGATCCACATGGCAATCGTTGACTAGTTTGAGCTTGCTGTCAACTAGAAACGGTTGTTATGACTGCACTTGTGGTTCCGGGAATCACAGTGTTTGATGGAGGTATGCATGTACATGATCTTGAGGTGTCTTTTCACTGGTCCACATGACTTCTGCAGTTATTATTAAGGAAATGAGAAGCCTATTGATTTACATGTAATATGATGAATTATGTGATATAAATAATCTTATTGCAATTATCGCCATAATATTAATATACCACAAATAAAACGCAGTAGCTTATTTCAGTAACAAAATTGTCCAATCAAATTGAAAAATATGTTCGACATGTAGCAAGTAATTTGAACTTGAACTTGCAGACATGAGAATGTTAGAAGCAAACTGAATAGTTCTCTTATAGTAGCATATGAATAGGATCTCTTATAGACACAAGTAGCAAGGAGTCCAAATATCATTTATGTGTAGAGAAATTTCAACTAAATATATATATATATATATATATATATATATATATATGATACCATACTTTCTTTGATTCAGCAAGTGAAAAAGGCATATATGGTTTTAAAATTTTATTTGTAAACTCGGATTAATCATGTTGAGGAATATTTAAGATTCAAATTATCATTTTTCTTATAATTCTTGTATGATATGAGTTCCCTTTAATCCAAATAAAATGATTTAAAATTAAACTATAAAAGTAATTTTCAAAATAATTCATAATTTCAGAAGGTAATTTCCATCCTAAATTATTTATATTATGAAAAATAGATCACCTACATATATGGATAGGAGATGTTGTGAGAATTTCGATTTAAAGTCAAACTAGTTCGAATACCAATGCCAAAGTCTCATCAAGATTGTGTCGGTGACACAGAAAAAAAATTTATTCAAATGAGTAACTTGGCCGTACAATACCTAGTTGGTTATCAAATCCTTAAGAAGAAAATTTGTCAGCTCAAAATTTAATACTAATAGAATTGGGTATTGCTAAATACCGCCCCTAATTTCCGGTTCACCGCACTGTTTTGACCATTATACCCTTGCCACTTTTTTTCCCCTAAAACCTTCAAAACTCTCTCTAGTTTTCTCTCCCGAGCACAAATCCCAGATTTGAAAAAAATGGATCAAAACATTCTCGAAGACAATGAGTTCGAACACGAGGTAATATTACGAGAATTAAAAACGTTATTTAGCATTTTTTTATTTATTTTTTATTCGATTTTTGCCTAGGCGGGTGGCGAATACCACCCGTTCCTTAGGCCGAACGGATGAACTACCCGTTCGGCCTAAGGAACGGGTGGTAATCGCCACCCGCTCCACCCATGGAACGGGTGGTACGCGCCACCCGCTCCACCCATGGAACGGGTGGTACGCGCCACCCGTTTCACCTATGGAACGGGCAGTACGCGCTGCCCGTTTCCACCTATGGTGGAACGGGTAGCCTGCCCGTTTCCACCTATGGTGGAACGGGTAGCCTGCCCGTTCAGGCAAAAATGGGCAGAAATTGCCCCGAATTAATTTCGAACGGGAGAAATAGCCCTGAAGTATTTTTTTTGTAATTTTAATGTAAATTTTTCGTATATTCAGGTACCGATAGAAGATTGGAACCCCGATAACATTGATTATAGTTCGCGTTTTATAACGCATACCGTTTTTCCCTCCAGTCAGGATGCTATTGATTGGGCAAAAAAGATAGCTATTCAGAATGGGTTTGAGCTTGTAATATCTTCGCACAAAAATGGGGGAAAACAGAAGTTGTTGCGCTGTTCACGGGGTGAATGATATAGAGGTGTTGTGAAAAATGATGAAGATCCTGCAATTAGGAAAAGTAAAACTAAAGCGTGCCGCTGTAAATTTCAGATTAAAGCCTATCAACATGCAGACCTTTCGGGATGGGGGATAAAGGCTAAGGCTGGGTTAACTGGAATGCATAACCATACAATGCGTATGTATCCAGAGGAAAGTCGGCAAATGAGCGGACTCAGTATCGCATCTAAACAAATTGTGCGTGATATGTCTTCAGCTCAAGCAAAGCCTTGTGCTATTTTAGCAGCAGTTAAAGAAAAACACCCAGAGGACAACTCAGTAATTAAACACATATATAATTACAGGGACAAAATGAGGAGGGACGCGTTTGAAGGTAGAGACCTGGCTAGTCAATTCTACCATATTGCTGTGGAGAACAAATATGTCAATTACACACAGGCTGATTCAGGTGTGATAACGCATGTGTTCATGGCACATCCAGAGTCAGTTGATATGTTCAGGACTTACCACTGGTACATCGGCATTGATTCAACGTACAAAACAAACAAGTACAAAATGCCGTTTGTTGAGATTGTTGGGATGACGCCATGTAATAATAACTTCAAGATAGCGTATGCTATTGTTAAAGACGAGACCGAAGGGAGCTATCGTTGGATTTTGCAAAGGCTGAAGATTTTGCTTGGGGATGATCTTAACCCGACCGTTGTTGTTAGTGACAGGGAGCTTGGGTTATTAAAGCCGATACAAGAAGTTTTTCCACAAGCAGCGCACTTGCTATGCACTTGGCATATAAATAAGGATGTGGAAGATCGTGTGTATAGAATCATTGGAGATAAAGGCCTTGCCTCTAAATTCAAGAATGGCAAATGGAGAACAATATTAGAATCATTAACCATTGAGGAGTACGAGACCAATCTTATGATGATGAAGGAAAAGATGAGCAGGTTCAAAGGAGTTATCTCGTATGTTGAGGAGACGTGGTTGGTGCATAAGGAGAAGTTTGTTGTTGCTTGGACAAAGGAGTTCCTACATTTTGGTAACACAACTACTTGTCGAGTGGAGAGCGAACATGCTAGTCTAAAGCAATGGCTCAATACGGCAACTGGGTCCCTTGACACGGTATGGCAGAAGGTTCACAAGCAGATTGAATCACAAGCAACCAATATAAGGTATTTGCAATTTCTTCTACTGCGATTTTGGAATTTGCATTTAGGGTTGTATCATTTCAATAACTAATAATAATTTTGTCTTCGTATCAGGTACATGCTTGAACAGTCGCGGCTTCGTCAAGCAGTCACTTTCACCGGACACCCATTAAGCCAACTTGTATTCAAAGTCTCTCATTATTGTCTGCAGTTGTTGAATCAAGAGTTAGAGCGTATGAGAGGGTTGAGCCATGAAGTGTACGTGCATTGCGGTTGTGTATTGAGAACATCGCATCAGATACCATGTGCATGTGAACTGAAACGAGCTTGTGATCTGGAACAAATGATTAGTTCTGAGAGTGTTCACGTGTTTTGGAGAACACTTTTAATCAATCATGGTCACACTGATAAAAATGACGGGCGTAATGATCTGAACGAGGAGCAGCGATATTTTAAGTCCTTAGTGGACCAAGTCTCTAAAGCCGACCCATCCGTAATGCGTAATATTTCAATGTTTATCCATGATCAACTACACCCTGATCAAGCTCAGTACACCGAACCCGATGTCAAAATTAACGTGCGGGGGCGACCTAAGGTGAGCAAATCCACAAAACGTATGCCGAGTTCTTGGGAATATAATGAAACTCGTCGTGGACGGGCTCGTTCTACTAGTTCATCTAGGAGTCGTGGTAGAAGTGGCAGAATTAGCTCGTCATCCTCGGTACATAATGCTGCCTCATCAGGTAAATTATATCTGATAAACCTAACTTTTTTTTTATAACTGTTTTGCAATATAAAGTTGTTTTACACTAATATACATGAATGCAGATGGAAAAACGTATCATGGTTCTGAATTCGTACATTCCGATAAAATAGTTGGCATAATTAAACCATACGTCGAATCATACTACGACGTTGTAGGTGATGGAAATTGTGGTTTCCGTACGGTAGCAACTTACATTTTTGGTGACGAAGAAGCGTGGCAGACAGTTAGGCATCACATTCGAAATGAAGTAATTGCTAACCGTTGTTTGTATCAAAGAGTGTTTGTTGATACTGTTGATGCAGCTCTTCGTAGAGTAAGTTGGGACGGTGCAGGTTGTACGCCGGATTATTGGATGATCGTTTGGGATGACTTGTGGCCGGTTGCTACCATGTACAATTCTGCTATCATGTTATTTGGCTTCTCAGGTGGGGACACATTAGCATTGTGTGGTACTATCTTACCATTGTATGCCGCATCGACTGCTACAAGACCATCACGTGAGATTTGTATAGCTCATTTAGGGAATCACTGCCAGCACTACATACGTTTAAATTTATCGCCTAACTTTCCGGTGCCCCCTATAGTACACTGGTGGTTTGTGCACCGAGGCCAAAGCGTTGTAGGATGGGAGCGCTTCTATCAGGATAGGGTGACACAGTGGACCAGATTGGCCCAACTTAGGGGATATTAGTGGTTGATATTCTGTAATGTTACAGGTGAATTCTGATGAATTATGTGTGGTTCTGTAATGTTACAGGTGAATTCTGATGAATTATGTGTGGTTCTGTAATGTTACAGGTGAATTCTGATCAATTATGTGTGGTTCTGTAATGTTACAGGTGAATTGTGATGAATTATGTGTGGTTCTGTAATGTTACAGGTGAATTCTGATCAATTATGTGTGGTTCTGTAATGTTACAGGTGAATTGTGATGAATTATGTGTGGTTCTGTAATGTTACAGGTGAATTCTGATGAATTTTGTGTGGTTCTGTAATGTTACAGGTGAATTGTGATGAATTTTGTGTGGTTCTGTAATGTTACAGGTGAATTCTGATCAATTATGTGTGGTTCTGTAATGTTACAGGTGAATTGTGATGAATTATGTGTGGTTCTGTAATGTTACAGGTGAATTGTGATGAATTATGTGTGGTTCTGTAATGTTACAGGTGAATTCTGATGAATTTTGTGTGGTTCTGTAATGTTACAGGTGAATTGTGATGAATTTTGTGTGGTTCTGTAATGTTACAGGTGAATTCTGATCAATTATGTGTGGTTCTGTAATGTTACAGGTGAATTGTGATGAATTATGTGTGGTTCTGTAATGTTACAGGTGAATTCTGATCAATTATGTGTGGTTCTGTAATGTTACAGGTGAATTGTGATGAATTTTGTGTGGTTCTGTAATGTTACAGGTGAATTGTGATGAATTATGTGTGGTTCTGTAATGTTACAGGTGAATTCTGATCAATTATGTGTGGTTCTGTAATGTTACAGGTGAATTGTGATGAATTATGTGTGGTTCTGTAATGTTACAGGTGAATTCTGATCAATTATGTGTTGTTCTGTAATGTTACAGGTGAATTGTGATGAATTTTGTGTGGTTCTGTAATGTTACAGGTGAATTCTGATCAATTATGTGTGGTTCTGTAATGTTACAGGTGAATTCTGATAAATTCTGATTAATATATTCGAACATGTGGTATTCCAACGGCTATATTCCAACGTCTATATTCCAACGTCTATATTCCAACGTCTATATTCTCCATCTATAAAATTAAACAATGTTGCTACTTCAGTTATCCACATTTACTCTTTACATTACGATCAACGAAAACTCTCAAACATAAATGGCTTCATCTGATTTTACCAACGAGTTCCCTAATTTTCCTCCCGAGAAAAGCATAGTTTCAACTTTGAATAAGTCTGATTGCACGACGAAGATGCTTGTTTACCAATACTACGCAATCCGTGTATATGGAGAGACATTTGTGAGTCCAACAATGTTCCATCCTGAATTTCCATTTATGTTTTGCTTCAAGCTTCCGTCTGCTGGTGAGTTTCCAATATACTCACTACACATGCTGTGGTTCTTATGTTATATGTATTACATGCCTTTTGAATTTGCTCTAGAGGAATGGTTGAACAATTTGAATGAAGGAAATATTCCTAGTCATATTCAAACATTTCTGAAGTGGTTTATGCCTATTGATGACTGGAAAGCTATGTTCGCCAGACTATTGCGTGATAATCAGAGGGGAATCATCCCTAAAAAAAATTTCAACTCCATCATCTTTTTAAGATGGACAGAGTCTGAAATTTCTCATGAGGTTCATCGAACTTATCCTTACTCGATCGTGAAAAATTGGGATCGCTATAAATTAGAGGTTCGAGTACTACAGAGTATCAGCGCTTCAAAGAACGATTACCTGCCAGGACGAGCTTGGCCAAGAAATAGAGGAAATGCTCCATGGAACATTTTTCCTGTGGAATATGAGACGAATATTGCAGAGGAGAAAGAGATATACCTTGCAATACAGTCAGGTGTACCAGCGACATCTTCACCAAACATTCAGGTGTACGAAGAAGATAGTGACTAATGTCTTTTTTTTTCCGGTTTATGTCGTTGTAATGTCTTTTTTCAGTTTATGTCGTTGTAATGTATTTTTACAGTTTATGCCGTTTATGTCGTTCTAATGTATTCTTAAATTTGCAATAATAACAAAACATACCACAAAAAAGTACTAAAATATCAATCCACCAAATTCAGTCAAAATAGTACTAAAATACTTCAAAATACAGTCATAACTCACTTGGCCAAATGCCAAGCATCCATAATCTCCTCTAACGACTGCCTATATACAATCGCAGCATCCTCGTCCAGATGACTCATGTGATCCAACACAGTTTCACCCCAGCCAGATAATCGACTAACCCACTGTAAAAAAGTAAAGAACAAAAAACAAGGTTAATATCATTTCACATTTCAGTAAATATCATTTCACATTACTAGACCAGTAAAGAAAAACCAAAAATAACTTACAATCTCACTGTTTGAGCGAGTATAAACGGCCGGTTCGGGTGCAACAATCTCCGGAAGTAGACGAGGGTATGAGTGACGGGTGTACCAATGCATGTACTGATCCTCACAATCTGATGGAGTATGTGCTGGAGTGAATACAGACAGTATAAGGACGGACGACTGGGGAAAAGAGTCCCAAATACCCTGCACCATCGCAGCTGGCACCTATACACGATACTTCAAACTGGTCCACGGGCGAACAGCCTTAGAAGGCTGCAATATCGGTCTAGGAATGGTCTGCACATGTCCAAGCTGTCGAAGGCATCGCCCCAGCATGTACGGCTCGATCACATCCCGATACCGTATCCATCCAGAATATAGAGTCCTCGGGGTCTCAGTAATGGCATCAGGGCCATACGGCATCCACATGACCTACAGATGTATAAAATTACATTAACACATACAAGTAATACACAAATTTGTTTTAATTGAACAGTATTTATAATTATAAAGCAAGTATACCTCATCTGCTGTCAACACATCAAGCCGGGCACGAAATGCTCTCAGCCGCTCATCGCTCTTCTCCATCGATATAGATGGCCACAACGAAGCCCTAGGAAGATCCGGGTCAACTGTAACTGCCTCTCGATGTGGCCTGAAGCAAGGAAAATACTCGTAAATCCAGGACTGGAGCAATGTCATACAACCCGTCATCTGCCCGCAATCTCCTCTGGTAGCAATACCAAGATGACGGTATAGATATGCTAGTGCAGCTGATCCCCAAGAAAGTCCAACGGCTCCAGCCGCCGAGTCCTGCACCTCTAACAGACAAGAAGGTCGGATGCGGTCACCACTCTTGTCTATGAATAAGGTGGAACCGAGCATCAGCCACGTCCAAGCTATAGCCTGGGTCTCAGGAATCCGATCACCTCTACAGTGCTCCATGACGGAAGCGGCTCGTATACCACCAGAAGCATAATGACGGGCATCTAACTGAACCCGAGTCATCCCAAACAAATCCATCACGCACTCCTTAAGCTCATCAATAGTCGCATCAGCAGTCACCATGGCACCATCTACGGGGATGCGCAATATCTCCCACACATCATGCATCAAAATGGTCATCTCACCAAATGGCATGTGAAATGATGACGTGTCTGGCTGCCACCGCTCTACAAATGCCGTGATCAGAGCAGCATCTATGTGACTGTGCATAATACCAGGTAAATGGAACAAGCCAGATGACTCGATATGCGACTGAATCGTCCGGGAAGAACCATTGTACCATAATCTCAGCTTCGTGCAATACCCTGATCTGGTATAACACCTAAGGACGCCCCTATCCTGACCGGCCCATATAGCACATGCAATATGTCCCAAAAAGCTCGAGATCACAGCACCATCAAATGGACCCCCGGGGACGGGGTCCTTCACAACCCAGTCATCCTCTACACTCCTCGATCGATTGCTGCTACCTGAAATTACAGCAAACGGTTTACATTAATTTTTTAGTATATTTTTCAATAATAACGATTAACACAAATACAAATAAACACATTTTTAAATTTCTCTTACCAGAAGAAGATGCTGCGGTAGAAGAAAATCGTCCGTCTCGACCCCTCGTCACAACGCCACGATCTATGGGGATAGTATCAGCACTAGGACGATGCATAGAAGCATCCCCGTCCATGTCTATATCATCCGCCTCATCCCGTCCCTCAGCACGCTCCGCCTGTGCAGCATGTGCCCTCCGGGCGTCCGCCATGAACCGCTGCTGCTCCTCCCGGTCCCGCCGAGCAGATGCAGTAACAGGACGTGAAGACGTGCGTCTAGGGTCAGCTCCCTCCTGATCCTGTAATATTATTTATTTATAAGGTATATTCAATTTAACATAATTTTTTTTTCTATACGTTCGGGTCTGCCTACGCCCGGTCCGTGCAATTTTTTTAAAAAAAAATTCAAAATTTGCCCCTTTTTGGCCTGGACGGGTGGTTTACACCACCTGCCCTATGGTCCAAACGGGTGCGGCGCACCAGTCGGCCTTAGGGCCGACCAGTGCGCCGCAAACGTTTGGCCCTTAGGCCAAACGGGTGGCTCATGCGCTCCACCATAAGGTGGAGCGCATGCGTTGTACGCGTTCCACCTTAAGTGGAACGCGTACGATGAGCGACCCACCCCATGGTGGAGCGCATGCGCCGCGCGTTCCACCTTACGATGGAGCGCGTGCGCCGTGCGATCCACCATAGGGTGGATCGCTCGACACGCTCCATCTCCACCTACGGTGGAACGCATAGTTCATGCGTTCCACCGTAGGTGGAGATGGAGCGTGTCGCCCGCCTAGGCCAAATTCTGGGATTTTAATCCCGAATTTCGGCCCGATTACTCACGATTTTGATAATTTTTTTTATGGAAATACTTACCGTAATACCCATGTATCCTTTGCCGATGCCTCCTCTTCGTGCCATCTCGTTTTTGGTCGGTTTTTTTTAGAATGGAAAATAAGTTGAGAGGATTTGGAATTTTCAAAACTTATATTTGAAATAATGAGAAGGGTAAAAAGGTCAATACAGGGCGGTGAACCGGAATTTTAGTGCGGTATATAGTCGCCCACATAGAATTTGATTGAGTAAGAGATGAAACAGAAAAAAGATAATTAGAAGCAGACTGAACACATAAAATATTATCAAGTGAAAGATCAGTAATATTATATCTTAACTATTCACTCCCACTAGACCTTCATAAAAATAGAAAAAAGGGTATTTATTATTCCATTTCTCGTGTTTGAGCACATTGAATGATCAACTATGAACCAATCAACTATTTCTCCACCCCTCAACTTTCACAGACATGAACCTGAACTTATAACTCCGGCTAAGCCCACTCCTCATGAATTCAAGGCATTATCAGACATAGATGATCAAGATGGTCTCAGATTCCAAATTCCTGTCATTCAAGTGTATCCATACAATCCTTCTATGGAAGGGGTAGACCCTGTTAAGGTCATAAGAAAGGCAATTTCTGAAACACTTGTATTTTATTATCCATTTGCAGGTAGGCTTAGAGAATTATATCCTTCGAGAAAACTTATAGTCGAATGCACTGGCGAAGGTATCCTATTTATTGAGGCTGATGCTGATATTACTCTTCACCAATCTGGAGATTCATTTCTCCCTCCGTTTACCTACTTGGAGGATCTTCTTTTTGATGTCCCTGGCTCCAATGGAGTCCTCAATTGCCCGTTATTGCTTATTCAGGTATATACATGTATGATTCATTAGGTTAAATTTGTCGGCTTTTATGTTGATTGGTTAAAATCGGGTTCTTGATAACCGAGTATTTGAACTTTGTACACGTGTCCAAATGTTTTGGTGAATCTCCTTTATCAATCTGTAAAACAGAATGGTAGGTCAGAAGGGCCAGAGTCGGGTGAACCCACTCCGATGTCTAATTCAGTTGATGATTTATAGTTAATGTAGTGTATCTTTTATATATATATATATATATAGGGTTTTAGGCCAAGGTTTTTATAAACTAGAAATCCTTATGAGGTGAAGATTTCCGTCTCCCATAGGGGATTTTTGTTCTAAGGGAATCCTTTGTCATGTGAAAATTAGTGTTCCTCCAATGTTCCTTTGTTTAAAAAGGAAATAGAAGCTTCTAAGACCGCTATTAGGCATGTTCCATTGTACCGTGTATTCATCTAAAGAGATGGTGCAAATATCATGTATTTGATGTCATTTTTGTATGATATCAACATGATACTATAATCTTTTAAAACAAGTTCGGGTGTTCAAATAAAACATATATAATTAAACGCAAAGTATTAATATTTTATTGGTTGAGGTATAATGTAACATTAAAAACTCTACGGGGTTACTTAATTGGTTTCTCGAACTTAAATGGCAGGTAACACGTCTGAAATGCGGTGGTTTCGTTTTGGCTCTTCGACTCAACCACACAATGAGCGACGGGCCTGGTTTAGTACAATTCATGTCAGCTGTGGGAGAAATTGCAAGAGGGAAACAAGTTCCATCCATTGTTCCAGTATGGGAAAGACATATTCTTAGTGCTACAAATCCACCAAATCCAACATGCTTTCATCCTGAATACGAAACTTCTAATTACACAAACAATCAAGAGGTCGAGGATCATGATCATGTCCATCGATCATTCTTTTTCGGATCCAAAGAAATTTCCACCGTTAGAAACCTCATTCCTCCTCATTTCCAACATTGTTCTACTTTTGAAATATTAACAGCATGTATGTGGAGATGTCGTACTATTGCACTTCAACCAAACCCAACACAAATTATGCGTATGACATGTGTTGTTAATGCACGTTACAGAGGGTTTAACCCGCCATTAATACCAGAGGGGTATTACGGCAATGGTTTTGTACTTCCGACGGTGACATCAACCGCTGAACAACTCATCGGAAATCCAGTGGAATATGCATTAGAATTAATAAGAAAGGCCAAACAAGGTGTAACGAGAGAGTACATACAATCGGCGGTGGATACAGTGGTGAGTAAGGGTAGGTCTCACTTTGAAGAGGAAGGGACTTACATAATGTCGGATACTAGAGGTTTAGGGTTTAGAGAGGTGGATTTTGGATGGGGAAATGCTATCTACGGTGGTCCTCCTAGAGCTATTCCGGCAATGGCAAGCTATTATATTCCATATCAGAACAGGAAAGGAGAAAATGGAACTCTTTTGCTTCTTTGCTTGCCGGCAACATCTATGGAAATATTCATGGAGGAGTTAGATAATATGTTGCAGCAAAACCCCAGAAACATTAAACCCTCCCTTTGATTACCACATTTACTTTCTCTGCTGAATTGCTATTTGGTAATAATAAAATATTAACATTTCATATGATATGATATGATATTGAAGCATATTACGTGTAAGAAAAGTGGTATTATTTCTTACACGTAATCAACTTAAATATCGAATAGAAAGTATTCTGTTTAGTAGTATATTATATTGTAGACTGCATGTACATGAATAAGTTTAGTAATAAGTTTGTACTAAAGTATGAATGATTTGGACGTTTAATAATAATTTATGTTCATGTATATCTATGATTGCATAGATATCTAGTATTAGATTTCTTTTAGTGAAAAATTAATTCAATTAAACATCAGCATCAACTAAGAATTTGAGGGAATCATAAAACCAAATTCACATATTTATCAATGAACTACGATGCCTAGCTAATGTATGAGCTTACGAATCATTAAACAAAAGCAATTGATGCATTACTTAAACTATATCTCCAAAACATAAACTGTTACTGATAGCGAAAATTGGGCGTGGAATTGAAGGTGTTTGTTTCATCTTTTCGGAGGAACGTTTAGCGTTGTTAGATTTATATAACCGTAGCGTTTAGCATTTTCTTTGGAAACTGCAGCGTTTTGGAGCGTTTCACGAAAAATTCATATTTTGAGTTTTTCATAAAAGAGTTGTTTATAGTTACATGTTATTACCAAAATTATCATTTTTATTTCCACAAAATATGTTTATTCTTTAACATTATTTATATTTCTACGACATAATTACCGGAAGAACAATGTTTTACTGCGTTCAATAAATTTTTTTATTTTTTATATAGATTATTTTTATTAATTTGTGTAACACATTTTTTATTTTATAATAGGAATACCCATAACATTTGCAGCTAGGAGCAATCTTACCTTTAACGTCTAAAATTGTGCAACTATATCCCTAATGTTGGCCGCCAAAAGCAATTTTATGGGTATTTTTTCACATTTTCTTTTTTATAATTTCATCGTTGATTACTTTAAAACATGTTCATTTTAGACATTTTAAATCCGAACAGCAACAGTTCAATATAATTTTACCAAACACTAGTAATTAAACCACTAATAATAAACAGCTAATTGCAACGACAAACAGCTAACAGCAACCGTAACAGCTATTAGCTAACAGCTGAACCAAACAGGCCCAGAATCAATGTGTTTGGAGTGAGTTATTGGCAATAAACTAAGCTGGTTGGATCCTTCTATCATAAAAGTGTTGCTTAAAATAGTTTTGTATATCATTTAATTGAAGATGCAATTGGTGTAAAGAAAAAAAAAATATGTACATGTGACAGTAACTAATTGATTATGTATATTGCTTCTGGAGTATTCTAAAATATTTCTAACTGTTCTCACAGATTTGTTTGACTGTGTTTCCATTATATTTTTTTTTCAAGTAGTCGGGTCAGGTTATTCGGATCAAGTTCAGGTCACGGGTGATCCAAGGTTATTTTCTAATTTGCCTTTTTGTCCAATGGCATTTTTGTCCGGAGGTATTTTTGTAATTTTATTTTTGAAAATTATGTTTATTTTGTAAAAGAAAAGGAAAAAAGTGGGCAGGTGGTAAAGTTAGAATGATTTAGAGGAAGTGGAAATGAGAAGTTAAAGAGAAGGTGATTGGTTTTTGAGAAGTTACAATAAGTGGGAAGATAAGAAGAAATTGTACCCAATAACTTCCCAGGAGCAGTTAATTCTACAAGCTATATATATATATATATATATATTACTTGTGCCTCAATTACAGACCCTAACCAATCAACAAATCAACCCGACAACCAAATTACAAACCTAGAGTCTCAAAATAAACGACAGAGCTTAGACCTTAAAACTTAGGTAGTCCAAATTTAGATTTTCCTTTAGCTGTACTTAACATTAAGCACTCACTACAAAAAAAAAAAAATCAAGTATATGGGATAAATAAGTGAGGACAATATAATATATTGTTCTCAACTATGTTTTAAGAATAAATGCGGGTGACTACTAATCTAATTGTCTCATTTGAGTATATTTTAACTGCATTAGGAGATCTTTTTAAAAAAAAAAAAAAAATACTGTATTAGGAGATAAAATATGGATTTTTCCTAAAAATAATGCCTATTTTGACATTATTGATAACAGTAAAGCCGGGTTAAACTTATTGCACACTGTAATGCTAAAAAGTTTAACCCGGGTTAGTTGAAACCGGTGATCCATTCACCGGTTTCGTAAGTTGTGAAGACCCCGGTATTTCATTTACCGGGGTCACTGCCATGTCTGCCAAAAGCAGACATGGCAGTCTGGAGACCGGTGAATGATTCATCGGTCTCCTGAAACCGGTGAATCATTCACCGGTTTCATAGGCGTGCGAATCTCACTTTAGTGAGATTCGCACGCCAACTCTGCTTCCTCCTTTGGAGAAGCAGAGTCCGTGAAGGGGCAAAATGCTATTTTGCCATTTCAATTCCGAAAATTATAAAAACTTACCATTTTTTCATTCAATTTATATATACACTTCATTTTCACTCTTCACTCTTTCTTACTCTTCAATTTCTACTCTACACTCTTCAAACTTAACTCCTCAATTTTCAAAGCTTACTCTTCCCTCTTTTCTTCAAAAAACTCTTCCCTCTTCATTCCTTTTCTTATTCCATTATCTTATACACAACTAAATTCTCCACTTTTCGTTCCACAATCTTGAAGAATTATTTTCGTAAAAATATCAAAGGTATGTATTTTAATTTATTTGATTTCGTATAAAATGTTGTTATTGATTTAATTTATGAACTTGTGTTATTGTTTTTGCAGTTTAAATATTTTCTGTGTTGCTCTAAAAACAGGTATGTATATATACGGTTAATTTATATTTAGTTATGTTGTTACACTATTGTTAGATTAAATCAGTATTTTTGTAAAGTTAGATAGTATTAATTTTTTTTTTTATGTAATTAGATAGTATTAGTGCTATTATTTTATATATATTATTTGTATAATTGAATTTGTTCTTCATTCAAGTAGTATATAACTAGATAACTACTAATAAAATTATCCATAAAATTAATAAATGTAGGTAGTCACTAAAATTATTCATATTGTTATTATTTTGTATGTATTATTTATATTAATAGTCAATATATTATTTAATTTAATATAATTGTATAAAATTAAAGTAATACCACCCATAAAATTAATAAATGTAGGTAGTCAATAAAATTATTCATATTGTTATTATTTTGTATGTATTATTTATATTACTAGTCAATATATTATTTAATTTAATATAATTGTATAAAATTAAAGTAATACCACCCATAAAATTAAAAAATGTAGGTAGTCAATAAAATTATTCATATTGTTATTATTTTGTATGTATTATTTATATTACTAGTCAATATATTATTTAATTTAATATAATTATATAAAATTAAAGTAATACCATCCATAAAATTAAAATAATACTATCCATAAAATATACTATACATAATAACCATAAAATAATACTACACAAAATACACATAAAGTGTACATAATATCTCATCCATAAAATGTCAATATATTATTTAATTTAATATAATTGTATAAAAATAAAATATTACTACCCATGTAATTAAAATAATACTATCCATAAAATATGACTATACATAATAATCATAAAATAATACTATCCATAAAATATACTATACCCATAAAATTAAAATCATACTATCCATAAAATATGACTATATATAATAATCATAAAATAATACTATCCATAAAATATACTATACCCATAAAATTAAAATAATACTATCCATAAAATATTACTACCCATTAAATTAAAATAATACTATCCATAAAATATACTATACATAATAACCATAAAATAAGAATCTTACCCATAAAATTGTAATGAATATAATAAAATAAAAATGTAGAGTGGATTTTTTAAACTTATAAGAATATTTTACAATATTTGATTATTTTTTTATATTATTTTAATTTGTATACTATGTAGGTATTTTAGAATGACTGAATATACTAATTACATCATAAGTTGGGGAGGGGAGATGAGTTTTATTGGCGCCAGTTTTGAATATGATTGGTCTAGTGCATTAGCTAAGAATAAAAGACTGAAATTGAGAAGGAGACCATCATATAACAATCTTGTATCTCGGATCCGAGCAACTATTGAACTGAACAGTGGTGACAGAATAACCCGAATCGTGTACAAGTATCCTATCTTTGGGCAAGCTTCACTATCGTTTTCTCATATGCTTATTTCGAGCGACGACGATGTTGAATTCATTTACGATAATTTGAGCAACGTACCAACATATAATACTGTTGAGTTATTTGTTCAGTTTGAGAGAGTAACCAACGACGGACCCATGTCAAGTATGTTTCCTATAACCAATGAGTGTGTGAATACTAATATCGGTTATGGGTCTACAACTGCTGGACCTAGCTATCAGCCAACATCATCTTTCTTATCACTAGGCACGAGAGAGTGGGACCAAGCCGGGCCATCTTATGCTATTCCAAGTGGTGATTTCCAAGACAACATACATACTAATATTGGTTACCAATCCAACATAACTGCATTCCCTAATTACGATGTTGAAATAAATCGACATGAAGTGGGCACAAGCGTAGATTATGCTGAACCTGATCCAGTAATTGAATATGGTCTCGATGATCTAGTTGAAAGTGAGAATGATGATGGATTGGATGTGGAGGAGGATTTTGATTATGAAGAATATGCCGATGAAGACGAAGAGGTGGAGGAAGATGTGATTGTGGATCATGAAGGAATGGTAGGGGGTGATTATAGCACAATACCTTCAATTCCCGTTGTATCTTCATGGATAATGGATTTGAATGTAGCTCCAACTGATGTGCCTGAGTACTATGGTATCCCAGCAATTGCTCCTTTATCACCATTTACATTTCCAGGTCCTGCATATTCAATGATAGAGGAAGATCATGCATATGGGGAATCAAATGATACCGAAGAGATATGCGTATGGGATGGAGTTTCAGAGTTGAGAAAAGGATTAGTGTTTGCTGACAAAGAGGACGTTCAATCAGCTGTGAAGAAATATTCAATTAGTAGAAATGTTTCGTACTCAACAGTTGAGTCCCAACCACACAAATTAGTCTTGAAGTGCTGGAAATCGGAACAAAATTGCGATTGGTGGTTAAGGGCACTTTTGAAGAAAAAATTAGGCTACTGGGTAATAAGTGTGTATCATGGTCCTCACACATGCTTTGGTTCAATGTTGACGCAAGATCATAATAAGCTTGATAGTAAAATGATTTCAAACTGCATTATGGATATGGTTGCAAAAGATCCAAGGTTGAGTGTCGGAGTTATACAAGCAAACATATCAAGACTCAATTCAAGTTTTGTATGTCTTATAAAAAGGCATGGTTTGGGAAAAAGAAGGCGTTAGAAAAGATTTTTGGCAATTGGGAAGAGTCGTACAACATGTTGCCTCGATACTTGAATGCCATGAAACATTATAATCCGGGATGTGTTAGTTGCCTAGTAACTGATGAAACACATAATCAACAACATCAAATATTCAAACGAGTTTTTTGGAGTTTCAAACCGTGCATCGAGGGTTTCAAACATTGTCGACCTGTGATATTGATAGATGGGACATTTCTGTACGGTAAGTATAAACATACATTGTTGGTGGCAACGTCATTTGATGGCAAGAACCACATACTTCCTATTGCATTTGCAATTGTAGAAAGCGAGAATCAGTCCAGTTGGTCATGGTTCATGGATTGCATTCGGAGGTATGTCACTCAACGCATTGGTTTAAGCGTCATCTCAGATCGACATGCTGGAATTTTGTATGCAATGTCCCAACCAAACTTGGGTTGGGCTGAACCGATGGCATTTCATATGTTCTGCCTCCGACACTTTGTCAGCAATTACAACACAGTTTCCATAAGACTGGAATTAAAAAACTTCTATACCGGGCTGGTACGTGTTAGTATATATGTTTCAAATGATTCCATCTTAATATGTAGTATATGTTTTCACAAAATGTTAAATTAACTTATTTAGGTGCACAAGCACAACCAAGGAAGTTTCAGAAGATAATGGATGCAATCAAGGCAATGGATGTAGCATCGTACAATTGGGCAATAGAGAGACCGATGGATCGATGGAGTCTGTCACATGATAATGGTGCACGGTGCGGGAATATGACAATAAACATTGCAGAATGTGTAAATAGTGTTCTAAAAGGCATCAGACAAATGCATATACAAAGCATTGTGGAGCATACATTTGCAAAAATGGTGCATTACTTCGACTCGCGCAGACAGGTGTTTAGTAATTTGAAGGATAAAGGTGAGACATACACACCAGTTTGCAAGGATTTGTTGAAAAGGTATGGACAAAAGGCGAATGGTCACACTGTCATTGAATACGACACTCAAACTGGGTTATGTCAGGTTCGGACAGCTTATGATCCCATCAAATAGAAAGGGAAGAACATCCAGAATGTTAAACTCCAGACTCGTGAGTGTACATGCTACAAATTCCAAAATTATAAACTACCTTGTTCTCATGCAATTGCAGTGTGCATGCACCTACACATAAATTTATGGCAATATGTTGACGTGACACATACATTGGCTGAGACTTTGTGTGTATATAACTATCCATTCCAACCGTTAGCTCATCAAGAATATTGGCCCGAGTTTAGTTCACCTAAAGTGCATGTTGATCCAAGGTTGAAGCGTAAGCAAGGACGACCTAAGTCAACAAGAATTAGAAATGAGATGGACTTGATTGAGATGGGTATGACTAGTTATACCTGCAGCATTTGCAGACAAAGCGGTCATAATAAGAAGTCATGTCCAGAAAGAGCAGGCAACGTTGGAGGCCAAAATAGGATGCCCAGTTCTACCAGTAGTTATGTTTTTGAATATGTAGAACGCTTAGGATATGTTACTTATGTTATTTGTATGGATACATTATTTGTATGGATATATTATTTTTGTTGTTTTATGTTTATGTTGTATGGATTGCAACTTACGTTAAAACTTCCTCAAATATTTTGATTAATATTCATGTTTATATGCTTTGATTAATAGGATATGGATATTTGGAGTACAAATAATTTCACTAACGGAGATATACTAGATATCTACATTGATCCAGATTGTGAAACATGGTACGGAAAAAAAAGAAAATTTAAAAATGCTAGAACCCACTACCATTTGGTGCGGACAGATGCAGGACATATTTTTGAAGGATACCACACCAAAAACCTACCCGATAATTGCATAGTTAATGAGTATACTCCACCTGAATGGATGGGGTTATGGGAAGTTCGATGTGAGCTTGAAGCATACTGTGTGTACCATTGTATAAAAAGACCGAAGATCATATCATCCATGTTGCCAAGACGAACAACAACAGAAAAATGCATTGTGAAAGAACAACTGCAACGGGAAATAGATATAATGGAGATTCGGCTAGCTAAGGTCCATGATGAGGAAATCACAAAAGAAGAACCGACCACATCAACATCTGATTTATCGTCTGGCAGTGACGATGATGCTTTTCAAACATTTTTACCTCGTTCGTTGCCTCGCTGTTGTTTTACAACTTTTCGTATGTAGGCCATGTCATGTCCGCATTTTTTTCAAATGTTTTTCAATATGTACTTCTGTTTCTCAATATGTACTTATGTTGTTTATGTTTATGTTGTTTGAATAAATTTGAAGTATGGAGAGATAATTTTAAGTATGTTATTTATGTTATTTGTGATAAAAAAATAGCCATATGAAATTGTGATAAAAATAAATTTGAAGTATGGAGAGATAATTTTAAGTATGTTATTTATGTTATTCGTGATAAAAAAAATAGTCATATGAAATTGTGATAAAAATAAATTTGAAGTATGGAGAGATAATTTTAAGTATGATGAATAGTAGTATGGAATTGTGATAACGGTAATTTCAAGTATCATAATATGGAAGTATACTAAAACTAATATATATTAATTCATTTTAGAAATAATACATATTGAAGTTTGCTAGAAATAATATATAAAACTTATCTACGTGGTACATATGGTTGACAACTTCCTGTATAACAGCTTCTAACAGTAATAGGTCTACGACCTTGTTCATCTTCATCCACTTCAGGATTATTAGACCCAACCACAGCTTGGTTTTCATCCACATTTGCCATTTCAGGAATACTAGACCCGCCCACATATTGAGTTGCATCCACAGCTTGGACCCATGATCCTACATCTTGTTGAGTGAGTGAAAAATGATCATAACTTGGCATGTTTAGGTCCAAACCTGTGTGGGAATTATACGGTATAGGTGGTTGACACATCATATTACTTGCAACAGAAGCACTGCCACCAAATAACCATTGGGTAGAGTCCATTGTTGAATTCCCCACCAAATTGTCTTGTGCACTCCACTGACTCATACCATAATTTGGATTTTCAAAAGAAGGAACAATATTTTGTTGCGGAGTGTAGAACATACTTGACTATTCTCCTATATCAGTTCCTTCAAATTGATGTGGTGATGTATAGTGGAATGGTGAAAAGTGTTGTGGTGATGGTAACACTATTGGTGAAAATTGTTCAGCAGGCAAACCGAAATGTGATTGTGTCGATTGGGGACCACTATCCCATGCAGACTGTGGAACTGACTCGGCTGTGGGTTGTGGAATTAATTGTGGTACTTCTGACGGTACTTGGGGCATTTCCTCCTGCGCAGCATGGGAATAAAGATCATAAATCTTTTGCGTAGGTATTTGTTGAATACCCACCAGTGCCGGAGGGTATGGCAATTTCTGACGTCGTGACAATAAAGTCCGTCGCCGCCTCCTTGTTTCGACCTCTGGCTCTTCCATATGTGGAATTGACAATGAAGCTGGAGCAGGTTGTGGTTCATATGTATTTGCCATACGATGCTCTTCATTCAATCCACCTAACATACTGGCCGTCATTTCTCTTACATTTTGCAAATCATCAGGTTGCATATGATACAAATGTTGCAATCCGTCTCCCTACACACATAAATTTTTGCAAACATTACTTTTTATTTAATATGCAACAAATTAACCTTAATTTAATACTACTTACAATTGCCGGCCTAGCAGCGCTTGTAGGATCAATCCACCTTTTTGTGTGTTGTAAGTACCATTGCATATATTGTGCTTGGGAATGCAATCCAACTCCTAATGGAACTGACTCTGCTAACCTAGAGTGTCTTTCATTCCACAAAACAAGTGAAGGTTGATGTCGGTGTTCCCAATTTATTTCGTGATACCCCCGCATGTCAAGTGTGTGGTATGATTCAATTTGGAAAGGGTGTTGGGGAATAGGTTGGTTCATACCAAATTGACGAAGACATCTATCCGGTTGATGGAATTCCACAGTGGAATTGAATATTAAAGGAACAACGGATCGCCATACGCTCTCTCCAGCACGACAATATGGAGGCAACAGCTGTAGCACATTGGTATATGGCTCCCAAATAAACTAACAAAAACCACAAACAAAATAATTAGTGAGTTACATTAATTAACTGCATACATATGGTGTGATTTTAAAAAATATGTATTTACCTCATTGTCTCTTTGGTGATCTAATGCATATCTAATTTGCTTGAGATTATGATGTGTTGTTTGTGCCATATTTTTGGGATATTTCCACCTACAAATATAGCAACATCATTCGTACATGTTACTTCATAGATATATATAGTACTCAATAACCGTATTAAAAATTAAAACAAATTTATTTACTTGGCAGCGAGTGGCCGATCTCTATGAATTTGTGAAGACACATTCAGCAACTGTGGCCGAACCATTGGAATTAGCTCATATGCCCATATTTGCAGAAATTGTAGGCATCCACTAATTTGTTTAGTGGGTGGATTAGTAGCTTTGCACAACACTCGATATAAAAATGCTAGCATGGCAGCCCCCCATGCATATTTTTTGGCCCCTTCGTCTGTGACTAGGTCGATTAATAGTGGCAACATCGTCATATGCACTACATCACCACTCTTACTAGCAAACAACATACCACCACATATCCGCATTATCAAAGCACGGGTATGGCACTGGATTTCAAATTCAGTAGCATGCTCGGGAAGCTTTTCAAAGTTTTCTTTCAGCCAACTAAGTTTTATATTTGCACCAATTAGATCACCAGCAGAAGGCACTCGTCCTAAAAAATCTAAGCAATATTGTTTCCAATCTAGATTGGCTTCACCACAAATAACAGCCTCACCATTAACTTTTAATCCGGTTATAACTTCCACGTCTTGTAATGTCGGAGCTGCCTCCCCGATAGTGAGGTGAAAAGTGTGTGTTTCTGGACGCCATCTTTCAACTAGTGCAGTGATTAAAGATTGGTCAACTGACATACCACCAACACTAGTAATACAACTAAATCCAGATGATTTTAGATATGCCTCAATCCTTGGATCTATGTTGCGGAATGCCTTGAACCCCAATGCTCTTTGACATCGCAAAACGACACCATCATCCTATATATTTATAAACGTAATATGTTAGAATATGTTTGAAAACATTTAGTAAGACTAATATGTTAAGGTTGAAATTTTACCGGGTTCATCCATATATTTTGTGAACGGTGAGCGGATTGTAGATGCAATAATTCTGCATTCTGTGGATGAGATTGTATAACTTGTTCAACTCTTCTTCCATATGCCATTGTCTCTTAATAGTTCACATACATAATAGATGATAGTAAAATTTGATTAGTATAATATTTTGCATAATTGAAATGATAAATACATAAAAGCCAACTATTTACCTAAGCATAGTTGTACATTATGAGCTAACTAAAAATAATTTTACTAACAAAGCAAAATATTTTCATACATTATTAACTACTAAATATACTTAGTTGACTAAATATATTCATCTACTAAATATACTAGAATATAATAAATTTACTACAATATATACTTTCTCACTAACTAAAACATATTTAGTTAGATAAAAACACACATTTGCTAACTAAAAATATATTTACTAACAAATCTAAACTATTTAATTATATACACTAATTTAATCTACACTATTTTATCTACACTAACTAAAAGATATACACTCTTTTACTAACTAAAAGATATTTAGTTAACTAAAAACACTAATTTACTAACTAAAAACACTTATTTACTAACTAAAAATATATTTACTAACAAATATAAACAATTTAATTATACTAATTTAATTTACACTCTTTTATATATACTAACTAAAAGATATACACTCTTTTACTAACTAAAAACACTAATTTACTAACTAAAAACACTTATTTACTAACTAAAAATATATTTACTAACAAATATAAACAATTTAATTATACTAATTTAATTTACACTCTTTTACTAACTAAAAGATATTTAGTTAACTAAATACACTCATTTACTAACTAAAAACACTAATTTACTAACTAAAAATATATTTGAAAAGTAAATTATACAAGTATTAATATTATCATGCAAGTTTTCCTAAAAAAAAACATTATCATGCAAGTATTAACAATATAATTAATTAGAAAAGTAAATTAAGAGGTATTAATTACCTTGTAGAAGAGAAGTATGTAGATTACTTGAGGAAAGAGAAGTATGAGGAAGAGAGGAGTTGAGAAGAGAGGATTGTGAAGAGGGTTGAAAAGAGAAGAAGAAATGTTTTGGAATTGAAGACAAATGTTTTGGAATTGAAGAGTTATGTTTATATTCCGAAATTGAAGGGGCAAAACAGCATTTTTGCCCCTTCAATAATTCCAAATTTGACTCTGCTTCCTCTGTGGAAGCAGAGTTGGCGTGCGAATATTATTCGCACGCCAGTGAAACCGGTGAATGATTCACCGGTTTCAGGAGACCGGTGAATCATTCACCGGTCTCCAGACTGCCATACCGGGGTCTTCACAACTTACGAAACCGGTGAATGGATCACCGGTTTCAACTAACCCGGCTTAAACTTTTTAGCATTACAGTGTGCAATAAGTTTAACCCGGCTTTACTGTTATCAATAATGCCAAAATAGGCATTATTTTTAGGAAAAATCCATAAAATATCATATGTAAATTTTAAAAGTAATTAATAACTTTTGGGGACAAAAATATATTAAATAATGGTTAATACTTTTTCACCGTAAATATATCATCATCCTTCTGATATCAACTTTCAGATGCTTTATCTCTCTTACTTTACTCATTTTATTCTTCAACTCTCTTGACCTCTTTCTACTTCTTGTGAAATCATTCTAGAAAACTCTCTATCTTTGAATGTGGAGAGTTGCCTTCTCTAATTTCTGATTTAGGCTCACTTCTTAGGCTGTATCTTTTATCTCCCAGAGAGTCTGCCCTGAGTTCTTTCACACCAAAATAGAGAAATACATCCATGATGTTTGAGAAGTACAAATCATTTTTAATTCAAATGCTGAAGATTTTTACCCATTTAGCCAATTGGTGTTTAAAGATCAAGATATGGAGATATCTAAGAAAATTGCAAAACGATGTTTCGCTTTACCGTATTGGGGATTCTTTATTTTTTCCTTTCTTCATCTGGTGTGTAAATTTCAAATTGAAGTTAGAGGCTCTGTAAGTTCAACATTTTTAGTGTTTGTTTTCTTGTTGATTTTAACCATAAATGATTTTGTCTTCTACTTTGGTTTAAATCTTCTTTTAACTGGTTTTATTGTTGTATTCTGAATCTAAGGTCTGAGATTTTTTTGCCTAATTACAAATTGAAAACTTGAATTGTGTTGGAGTCTAGGATTTGAAAACTTGGAGGGTTTGAGATTTATACCTAATTTACAGCTTAATGTCCATTTCTTTATTTTCTACCTTATTTGGGATTATTCTATTTAATTAGAAGTTTCTGTTATTTAGAATTCTATTTTCCGAACATGGCTATCTTGTTTACAATTATATCGTATTTTATTTCTTTTACACTTATTAATGATCAAATAACTTATTTATTTTTTCTTTTTTTACTTAACAAAATATTTTTTTTTGAATAATGATATTTTGGAGGGAAATGTTTATGGATAGTAAACTATGACGCCAAAAATTAATATAAGAAACAATAGTGGACTATATGAAAGCCAAAAACTAAAATAAGAAACAGTAGTGGATTATATAAAAACCATCGTGTATTTCATAGGTGCACTGATGCAGATTGTTTGCTGAAGGTTTTCTAAAATCCATTTGTGCATTTCTTCTCGAAGGTTAAGGTAAGTCACTCTTGAATTCTACTGTAATTTGTTATTCATTCCTATTACACTTTTGAATTCTACATCAATGTGTTATTCAAAATTATTCTGTTATCGAAATCCCTTAAATTTTCTCTGTATTTTGTAAACTTGATTTAACAAATTTGAAAATTTTATTTACAAAATATTTCATGGTTAGTTCAAATATAGCCAAAATCTTATTGTTTTCTGGATTTTTCTAACTATTTTCATTTAATTCTAGTCAAATCACAACTAGATATATAATACGTGGATTGTTATTTAAACATTGTTAATATAACATGCAACTAACTAGATTTTATATAATTGATATGCTTGTTGACATTGATAATAATTTATATGACTTGAGACAATCCCACCACACACACTTCTTATTCAAGAGGGAAGAACTGTGTATGGAACTTTCCATCTCCTACCGATAAAATATAGAATTTATAGGCAAAGTAAAATACCAAAAGAAAGTCATACTTGTGAGGGAATTTGGGACGAAAGTCGTCTCTTATGCATAGGGACGACAATCATCCTTTTATTTAGAGACAAAAAAAACGTCTTTTAAGAGTAGGGACAAAAGTCGTCTCCTTTGCATAGGGACGGCAATCGTCCTTTTATTTGGAGACATAATATTGTCCCTTAAGAATAGAGACATAAGTCGTCTCTTTTGCGTATGGACGACAACTGTCCCTTTTTTCGGAGACAAAAATACATACCTTAAGAATAGGGACATAAGTCACAGCAGGTGTGGGGGGCTCCAATTGAGCAGGCTGTGTTGGATCGGCTCGAGATTGGGGGAGCGGAGGTGGATGCGGATTATTCTGATGACCTAGATCCTGGTCTTGATATTGTGGATGAATATTTCCAGGAGGTGGCCGAGGCACATCGACGACCGGTATCTGGTGGTGATGGTGATGGTGAGGGTGAGGGTGACGATGTGCAGCCGACCTAGGACTCAAGCAGACAATGCAGATGTGGTCGCTTTGCGAGTACAGGTATTATTTATTGTTTTAGTATTATTTAAAATTCTAGTATTATTTAAAATTTTAGTACATTATTTAAAAAATTTAGTATATTATTTAAATTTTTAGCATAGTATTTACTATAGAATTATTTAAAATTTCAGGCACCAGCAAACGTCCCAAAACTAGTGAGGACCACAGCTGACTCATTTCTAGGCCGGTGGATGATGGCCGCATTGATGGTTCCGTGATTCCTATTTTCAAGGACATGTTGCCTCACGAATGCTGGGAGGGGAGCTTCGATCGTATCTGACATGCTACAAAAGATCATTAGCATGTCAGTCATTGGTGTTATGGTTACGTGGTGCGACATCCGAGGTAAGAATAATTTGGTCAAAAAATTATTTTACGTATTAGTTTTAACCCTAAACCTCATAAACATTCAGTAATTGTATAAGTGTCATTTTTACAGCTGCATGATATGGTCGGGAGGACTGAGTTGTCTCACCTCCCATCCACCATGTTCAAGAACATGGACGCGCCGCTGATATCTACGTTCGTGGAGCGGTGGCAGCCCGATACGAAGTCCTTCCACATGCCGTTCAGGGAGATGACTATTCTACTACATGATGTATGGCAGATTCTACGTATCCCAGTCCACGGTCAGATGGTCTCCGAGTCAGGCAGTGCTGAGCGGCTGCATGCCATGTGTATGATGATGTTCGGGGTCAGTCAGGAGGAGTTGATATCGCCAGCCCGACATTACTGGAGTGGTGGAGGTGTTTTTGTTGATGTTGTGACGAGACTTACCGTGAGGGGGGGTCGGGATGACGAGACTCGAGCCATAGCATGGATGTGGCTTATGTTCGGATCCACCTTGTTTGTCGACAAGAGTGGCGATAGGATCAGGCCCTCCCATCTCCTTGAGGTTCACAGCGGTGTCAGAGGGGCAGCTGGACTTTCTTGGAGGTCTGCTACACTTGCCACGTTATATCGGCAGCTGGGGATAGCGAGCAGAGGAGACTGCTCGGGTATTTACGGATGTTACCATTCTCCAAGCGTGGATATATGAGTATTTTCCGGTGTTCCGACCCCATCGACTACCACTCGAGATCCCAGCTGATTCTGCCCGGGCGTGCAGATGGGAGGTCGGGGTTCTAGGCAGGATGGTCGTCCGACTCGAGACCATACGTGCACAATTTGACTGCATGACGGCAGCCGAGGTATTTTATAAAATTTTAGTATTACTTATAGTTTTATTTATAATTTTAGTATTATTTATAGTATATTATTATTTATAATTTAGTATTATTTTTTGCAGGTCACGTGGTTGCCTTATGGTCCAATCGCCGACGACGATCACCTTCGAGTGTCCTACGCCGGTTGGATACGGTGTAGTCATTGTTGAGCTGTATATGCCTGATCGAGTCCTACATCAGGTCGGATATGTTCAGCCTATCCCGGCTGAGCGTATTAGACCTGATACTGCATTCCGGCCATTTCCGGCCATGGAAGTCTTTATCGTACAGGCTTGCGCATTCATCTGTCACAATTGATGATACTTGGTGGAGATTTCCATCGACTCGTGGCGTTGATCGGAGGAGATGCTGAGCAGTTGGATACGATCCCACTGCTTGTGATACATGGTACATGGAGTGGTATAGACGATATTCACATCCTCATCTCCTTCATGCCCCTCGGGATGGGCCGGTTCGACATGCTCGCTCCAACAACGAATATGTAAGTTTATTATTATTTTGTTACTTATTATTGGTTTACATATGTTTGTTTTGTAATATTTATTTTTCTGCAGTGGGTTAGCCGTTTGTGGCGTATCACTCAGCGGTCGGTAGCCGGACGACATGATGAGGAGGGTCCACTTATTATTACAGATATGGATGAGTTTATGGACGAGTGGTGCCGGGCAGAGTGATATATGTTATTATTTACTAGAACTTATTGTTTTTTAACACATTTTAACACTTTTGTAATTATATGTAATATTTTGTGTTTATTAATTAATTTTAGTGTTAATGTTGTTAATTTTATTTCTAAAAGGTTAATCTGCAATAAACCGTATAATCCGAGTAATTCGCAATAAACCGTCTATTCCGCAATAAACACTCTAACTCATACATATAACTTTTTTTCCCAACAGCCACGCGGGCATGAGGATATCACGCCTCACCACTAGGTGAGGTGTGATTACCTCACACCCGCGTGATGGGAGAGGAAAAAATCCTCCATTTTCCATCCCAAAATCTCAAAAAATATTTTTATCTTTTCACGAGGTTAGAAGTGGGAAATTGAGGCTATGTTTAACAACACCCAATCTAAATGAATTGAGAAAAAAGTTGATAGAAAATACATAGTTATAATTTAAAAAAACAGATTCAAAAGAAATTGAATAATCATTGATGAAGATAAAACTCAAAAATATTTTCTTCCTTTATTTTACATGTATTATATTCATTATATATATTGCCACTAGTTTGGAATGAAATCAAGTCATTTAAGTCATAAATTATTCTTTATATTTTCTTAGCATAAATCTGTTTGCATAATACGTCTACAATGAATTAAATTATTTTTGTTATAATACTACAATATCTTTGACAATGCTATGTACACTACAAATCAAACTCGATGACTCTAGTTTCAACAATTGAAATTTTTTAACTATTAAAGTCAATCTTAATAAATAACGATACAACTATTACAAATATTTATATTATAAGTTTTATTTTCTCCGACTATATTTCTCATTGCAATAGATAAAATTAAATTTCGGATTGACCATGTTGTATTTTTAAAGTTTCAAGGTGAGATTTTGCATTAAGTTCGCGAGAAAAATAACCCTTGTAGAAGTCATGAACTGTGGTTCTTATATATAATGCTGGTGATTGCTTAGTAATCAAGCTTAAAGCTGGTCCCACTTCACCATCTAATCTTGGTGCATGAAATGATGCAATTGAGAGCCTTTCCTTACTGGAGTTCACTGTTGCACGATGTATTTTGCTTTTGTATGCTCCATTAGTTATCATCTGCGAAGTATTAATCAAATTTATGAATAATTCAAAAATTATTATTATTATTATTGATATATATATTTTCAAGCCGAGAAGGTCCTCAATCAGGGATCAATCTAAAATTTTCTACTTCTGGGTGCAAACTATATATATAAAATGATAAATTTTAAAAAAATCAACAATAATAATATAAATAAAATATTTTTTTTTGTTTTTTTATTAAAGATTGGTTAGCGAGGAAGCGTAAGCGGCGAACATCTCAGCTTTACTGGCACCCCCACCACAGACCCAAAAAAGCCTCGAACCAAATTTATTAAAAGAGTAAATAAATGTCATAATACAAAAAGAATAAAGAATAAAATGAAGACAAAAAATTAGGAAAAGCGATAAACGCAACGTCCTACACGATCATGAAAAAAGACTGATCCACAAAAATCCGGGACAACATCCCACCAAGTCGATGTTGTTGCCGTCCGTCCATAATTTGCAAGCGAGTTTGCAACACGATTACCTTCACAAAAAATATTAGACACCACAAAAGCCACAGAATCGATCTGATTTAAACAATTGAATCATTTTTGTCTAAGCAACCAAGGAACCGAACAAGATTTTGATTTGAACATCTGCACAACATACATTGAGTCGCTTTCAAGCCAAATTTTCTGCCAACCTTTGTTGATAGCCATGTCAATGGCGTAAACAGCAGCAGATAGTTCAGCAAGATAAGCAAAGAAACTTTCAATCGGAAAGGCAAATGCACCAAGGCACAGGCTAGTATGCGAGCGATAAATACCTCCACAACCCGCAGGACCAGGAGCACCCGTGACAGATGCATCTGTATTGATCTTAATCCAATCCCTTGGAGGTGGTTGCCAAAAAATCGGAGTATGTGCGGAGCCTTAGCAATACGCTTTTCAATCCCGAGCTCACCTAAGATTTGAAGTTCAACTAGCGAATTCCAAATGGAGCCCCGTCCAGTGTGAGCAGATTCACGAACAGCTCCCCAAATCCGTCTCAGCGTGACAGAAGTATCAACCCTCTCATCCTAAAAAATGGACCTATTACGAGCAAGCCATAGAGCCAAAATCGTATTAAAAATTGCTGCCGCCCACAAATCAGCGATTTGAGTACTGCAACGTTAAATAACAGCATGATCAACCATATTCCTAAGAGTCGAGTCCCTGTTAATTCATCTTCCAAACAATGAGCTAACACCATGCCAAATAAAATTGGAAAACCGACAGGAGACAAAAAGGTGGTCCAACGTTTCAGTATCTAACGAGCACAAACTACAACGAGAAACAACTTGACAGCCGCGCAACTGAAGCTGATCATGTGTTGACAAATACCCAAGATAAGCCCGCCATCCAATAAGCGAGTGTGCAGGAGGAACACTCTGACACCTTAAAAAACGACTACAAGGCTGTTGAGTAGAAGGAGAACTAAGCCAAGTGTACAAGAGCTTAACAGTTAGAACCCCACTCATAGCAGGCTTCCAAACACATATATCAACATCGTCCCTACCCCGCCTAATATTTCGCAATATATTCTCTACATCCGCAGGTAACACGGGCAGATTATGCCAATTATTACCATCCAAATAATCCTCCACCAAATCAAGACAACGACGCTGTTGACTAGCAGATAGGCCAACCTGTGCAGCCAGTGAAGGACACATCCAAGCCCCATTCCAAAAATTAAGTTTAGAGTGCTGACCAATCCACCAAAAATAGTGATGCTCAATTTCAGAATAAATGGATTTTATCGAGCCCCAAATAGAAGAATTCATGATATAATGTCGTGACTGTCCCGCTTTATTGAGAAAACGAGTTCTAAGTAAGTTAAAGCATAGAGACTTTTCCTGAACAAGACCCCAAGCCATCTTTCCATTCAGCGCCTTGTTTAGAATAGACAGATTCTTGATTCCAAGACCTCCATCCTTGAAGTTTTGACAACAAATTTTCCAAGGGACAGTGACAAGCTTCTTGCAATTAATGGACCCGGACTAAATAAAATTCCTCATATGCCTAGTCATACGTGTAAGCAGCGTAGAAGGCCACTTATAAATGATAAAAGAGTGAATGAAACCACCAGTAATTACAAAATTTACTAGAGCCACTCTCCCAGCCATAGACAAACAGTGCCCTTTCTATTTAGCAAAGTGAGCAAGCACCCTGTCCATCAAACTAGTCAGATCTCGTGTCTTTGGTAAACCAAAAAACAAAGGGACTCCAAGATAGCGAAATGGAACAGACCCTTGACGAATACCAATAATATCAGCAAGACGATTGCCACGTCCAGAAGAAACAAAGGATCCCAGAAATAATTCAGATTTGTTCCAACTAACACACTGACCCGATATAGATCCATATAGCTCAAATACACCCTTAATAACAGCTAGATTACCCAAAGAGGCCCTGCAGAAGAGAAGAATGTCATCAGCATAAAATAAATGAGTCGGAAACACCTTTGCAGAAGTATATTGCATTGGAGCAAGTCACCCAGTGTCCACGAGGTGAACCAACCAACAGCTAAGAAAGTCCTCGGCAATACCAAACAATATAGGAGATAGCGGATCACATTGTCGAACCCCTCTTGAACATCTGAAATATCCACTAATGGCTCCATTGTTCAAAATTGAAATCCGAGATGCAGATAAAACATTCAGAATCCAGTCTTTGAATTGAATAGAGAAACCAAAAGCGTCCATCACGATAAGTAAAAAATTCCAATTTAAAGTGTCAAAAGCTTTCCTGATGTCAATCTTCAAGGCTAAGTTCCCTCCAAAACACTTTTTACGAAGCATATTAGTGCCTTCAGAAGCAAGCGAAATGCATTGGTGAATACTTCGTCCAGGAATAAATCCAAATTGATTCTGAGAAACAATACGAGATGCAATAGAAGCGAGTTTATCAGCCAAAATTTTTGCAATTATTTTATAACTAAAGTTGCTCATTGCAATAGGCCTATAATGATCAAGAGATATCACACCCTCCACCTTCGGGATAAGGACCATAAAAATATTTCAATTACTAGAAATTCTATTATACTTCTAGTGTAATACACCCAACAAATCAAAAGAATGTTACATACCAACTCATTGGGAGATGATTTTTGTTAAAAATAAAAGTGTACAAATGGCTATAATTGATTTGTAGGGTGTATTGTTGTGCGAGTATACTAGAATTTCTCATAAATTATTATCTTTTGTAGGAAATTTGGCATGGAAAAAATAATATGCCCGTGAATATAGGTTTGGGTTGACCCATCCACTTAAGTATATAAGAATACTTAAGTCTAAACTCTAACCTAACACATAATTCACAATACAGAGAATATACCGAATTGAGTCTCTCCCTTTTCTCATTCTCTCTTTGTGTCGCTGCCACCCCCTCCTCTCATTGTCACGTTTGTTTGTTTTTAGTTCATGGATCTTCGTATCTTCTCTCGTGGGTGTCTCAGTGTAGCTTAAACATGACTGATGATATGAAATCAAGGTTCATTCTTCCACTGAAACCAATCTTAATAGATTATGTGCTATAAGAGGTAACCTGGGAATCCATTTTTTGTATTCATATTATATTTGTGATAATATCTTCATTGGTATCAGAGACGGTACACTACAAAAAAGATGGGCTTTAGCAGCCTTTTTGTTGTGGCTCTAACTAAAACCTCCCCATGGGCTCAACCTAAAAAAAGCCCATATGCAAAATCTAACCTACCCTTCAAACAAAAATAGTCATGTTTAGCTATTCTCTCCAATGGAGATTGAATCCCCCTCTCCTCTCAGCCGCCACAGTTCATCGAGCTGGCAGCCGCCAACACCGACATCGCATCTCCACCTCTACCTCCCCCTTATCTATCCTTATCATCTCGAACCCGATTGAAATCCTCTCTCTACTCTTGATTGTCTCTATGCTTCTAAGGATTCACAGCGCCGACAACGACCTACACAGGCGTTGCGCCTCCATCTTTGCCTTCCCCTCCCCCAAGACATTTTTATATGTTTGGTTGAGTCAAACGAATTTTTGGATTTGGACAGCCTCCTCGAACGGACTATTTTTTATCGCCTCTGCTTATAATTTATATTGTGCCATTGACACTGGATATGGGCCACATCTGTGGATTGTGATCTGGAAGGTTAGAGTACCTGAGAGGGTTCATTTCTTTCTCTAGCTGACTGCAAACCAAAGCATCTTGTTCAAACAGTTCATGTTCGGAGGGACATATCGACCAGCGACACATATCCGTTTTGCAGCTCATGTGAATATGTTATTCATCTGTTGCGAGACTGTGGAATGATTCAACAGTTTTGGGTGGTCGTCATCCCAGGTGTTAGACGAGGTGCCGCGGCCTAATCTTCCGGGCGGACCGGGGGGTGGACACCTCATGGCGACGTAAGCGGTGATTGGCGCCGAAAGCAACCAATCGTGGAATCAAGCTGCTCGGCAGGACCGGAGCTCGGAGATATGGAAGAGTCGCCACCCACGAATGGGAAAATGAACACCGATCCCTTGCGGGAGACCGGTGTGGGTTCGGGAAACTTAGGTACGAGCCGAGAAGGCTAGCTCCTTTCCGGAGAAAGGCTACTAGGCACCCCGACATCGCCCGATTATGAACCACCGGCCTCCTACTCAGCATGTTAGGCGATAACGGACTAATCGTATACTTCTTTAAGTTTAAAATTCATTTGAAACCTTTTCTTTCTCTTTTTGGAAACCATTTTGAGCATATATTATTGAAAAGCCACTTTAGTAAAGAATCACCCATTTACATCAGTTCAATATACATATAAAAGAGAAGGGGAGAAGGAAGAATTGATTTATTTACAACGTGATTTATGTTCCGTGTTAAGAGAAAACATTAAGAGATATTCACCCGAACCGTCGTTGGAACGACTCAAGCGTTTGAAAACATTAAGAGAAAAACCTTTAATCAGAAAACGTGGTTAAGCATACAAGTCAATTTTATTTTTGTATAAATCATTTAAGAAAACGATTCAAAAACTCCATTATTTACAATGAAAACGATTTTAATTACAAGATTCGCTTAATCCGTCATTGGAACGGACTAAGGTTTTAAAACGTGGTGTTTTAAGAAACGATTTGAAATGTCAAGAAAACACTATTTATTTACATTAGGAATCTCTAAAAATCCTTTAGTTTAAATAATTAAATTGAAAACTCTTTTTGTGATTTATTTTCCCCTTTTGACTCAATGGACTCTTTACTTGTCACAATTACAACAATGAACATATTAAATCAAAATTCACTCCCAAATAAAGCCCATTTGAAACATGGACCCATAAATGTCCAAAAAATAAAGAAAATAATATAGGTATATATATACATTTTAGCCAAAAAAAAAAAGAAACATGAAATAAGGATAAGTAAAAAGATACTATATAATACATATATGAGAAATGATAATGAAAATATAACACTTTTGATTTTGAACATATGAAAATAATAGATGAAAACTTCTAAATAAAAAAGTGACATTTATCCCCAAAATAGTTTCCCCTAATAATAGCTAATATAACCCAAATAGCCCAAAAACTATATATATATATACATAATGTAGTTTAAATATCAAAATAATACCCATTTATCCACAAAAATACCTACTAATTAATTACTTCCAAAACACCCAAGTAAATAACATTCTAAAATAAAATCCATTATCATTTAAAGGAAGGAAAAAGAAAATATATATATACATATACTTATATTAGATTAAATCCAAAAAATGATATATAAATATTCTAAATAACTATATGTACCAACTATCCAAAAATAGTTTGAAAGTATTTATTACATAAATATACATATATATACAAAGGATTAAAAGCTTAAAAGTTGAGAAAGAGGGACCAAAACAGCATTTTTTACATTCTGGCAGATTTACCGACGGAAAATCCGTCGGTAAACCGCAATTAGTGACAGAAACGGTAAATTACAGCAGCACTCCAATTATTTCCAGATTTATTCAAAAGCTTTAAATTAAGTCTAATTCACTCGTTTTGGATTTCCGAACTAGCAAAAATGGATCATAGTCAATAACGGAAGCTCCTAAAATGACGTTTTTATTTTAAAACGTTATTTGGAAATTTCTTTTTAAGAAACTTATAATTACGTCTTTTAATACCCGAACTACCTTTTTATCGGATCACGGTTCGTATTGGGATATCAAAACGAGGTTTTTATTTTAAAATAAAACCAAATTTTATTCAACACGAGACCAAAATTAAATAAATACACAAAATTAAATAAAACGTGGTAAATAAATAAATAGCTAAATAAATAAAATTATAACATAAAAATAAATAAAGGAAAAGAAATAAATTAAATAAAATAAAACGAGTCTAGTCCTCGGATAATACCTTAAGTTCGGTATTGACGATTGAAGTCGGTTGATTCCACGAATCGTGCTTTCCCGGTATTTTTTGTGTTTTTAGTAAAATCTTAACTTTTAGGAAATTCGGAATTTTTAGGAAAAAAAATATTTTTTCCCAAAAAAAAAGTCACTTCTCTCTCTAAAATGTTAGAGTGAGAAATTCCTCTCCCAAAAATCCCCCATCTAAATGCATGGGGATCCGTGCCTTTTATAGGCATCGGATCCCCGGAGAAAATGGGCGACGCCCGAGCAAGATCGGGCGTCGCCCAAAAGGGTTGGGCGGCCGCCCAACCTTGTTGGGCGGCCGCCCAACCGACGTTGGGCGCTCGCCCAACGTCGTTGGACGCTCGCCCAACGGCTGCCGGGCACGCTCGCCCGACGCCTGCCTGGGCGCGTCTCGCGCTGTCGGGCGCACACGCCCCGTGGCTGTCGAGCGCGCGCTCTGCGCCGCCGGGCTCGTGCGTCCAACGGACGTCGAGCGCGCGCCACTCGTAATCGGACGTGTGTGTCCAGCGGACGTCGAGCGCGCGCCCCGTGCTGCCGGGCGGGCGTCCGACTGTCGTTGGACGCGCGTTGGCTATCGCTAGGCGCTCGCACCGCGCCACTGGGCACCCGCGAGCCGCCCAATCGACGACTGCGACCCAGTGTAACTTCTCCTTCCTTATTATATATTATATATTTTTTGTTTTTAAAACTTCCGGAATCAACCGTTTCAACCGTCCTGTTTACAGGTTTTCGTCACAGGTCCTCCGACTCGGTGTCTACAGTTGCCCCTACTTTCCTATTTTGACAGTGATGTGTGTGTTTTGAAAACGTTTTTTGCTAACGCAACACATGCAATGTAAAATATATAAAAGTAAAAGACACGTAAAGAGTAGGAGGAAGAATACCTGACCTTCGCGCTGCGCGTTCCGGTGTCGTTCTCCGATTCTTTCCAGCCTCGCCTCTGAATCGGCCGTCGGTGGATGTATTCTCTCGGTCGTGGACCGTAGGTAAGATGGCTAAAAAGCTACCTCGGTCGTGAACCGTAGGTAAGATGGCTAAAAAGCTACCTCGGTCGTGAACCGTAGGTAAGATGGCTAAAAAGCTACCTCGGTCGTGAACCGTAGGTAAGATGGCTGAAAAGCTACCTCGGTCGTGAACCGTAGGTAAGATGGCTGAAAAGCTACCTCGGTCGTGAACCGTAGGTAAGATGGCTAAAAAGCTACCTCGGTCGTGAACCGTAGGTAAGATGGCTAAAAAGCTACCTCGTCGTGAACCGTAGGTAAGATGGCTAAAAGGCTACCTCGGTCGTGAACCGTAGGTAAGATGGCTGAAAGGCTACCTCGGTCGTGAACCGTAGGTAAGATGGCTGAAAGGCTACCTTGGTCGTGAACCGTAGGTAAGATGGCTAAAAAGCTACCTCGGTCGTGAACCGTAGGTAAGATGGCTAAAAAGCTACCTCGGTCGTGAACCGTAGGTAAGATGGCTGAAAAGCTACCTCGGTCGTGAACCGTAGGTAAGATGGCTAAAAAGCTACCTCGGTCGTGAACCGTAGGTAAGGTGGCTCAAGGGCAAAAAGGTTCTTTCTAACGATTCTGAATTCTTTTAAAACACCGCTGTCTGTATTTTCTCACTGGAGCTAGTGTCCCGGAGGCTCGATCTGGGTGTCGCGGAGAGACTGACGGTGGCACAGCTCCTGGATTGGATCGATTCGCGAACGTTGGGACAGGTAGATATCTTCTAGTCGTGCTAGATTCTTGTTTGATTGGATCTGACTTTTTCTTTGTGTTTTTAGATCAAGTTTAGGTGGGACGACCTTGACTTCGGTCCCGACAATGCGTACGTGACTTTGATCCAAGAGCAGCAGTGCGTGCTCACCGGCCCTTGCGTGCGGGCCTGGTACTTAGGCGACCGGGGCATCATCGGGATTAGAGCGTCGCACTGGTCCCCGGGCGAGATCCCCGTTTCCATGTTCGCGGTGCGGACCATGCCCTTGTCGGTTATCCGTCAGGACTTGACCCGTCGGTTCATGGGTAGAGAGGTGTGGGTTCACGCCGGGGGCCGTGATCTTTACCTATCGACTTTGTTGAGCGCGAGGGATGCCCCAGTGGTGGTGATGGATGTGGATCCCGTGGCAGACGTGTTTTTACGGGAGGCTGTCGCGGCAGTCTTCGGTCAGGAGGAGGTCCCGGTGAGTGGTTCAGCCTATTTACCTTTATTCACAAGATAGCTAGCGCTATTTATTGTGTTTTCATTTGCAGGAGGGGTCCTGGAGGAGTGCTCATTTGTCAGACTTCTTCAACGGCACTCGAGCTCAGACATCTGCGGGCGAGCCACCCTACTATGTCGACGAGTCCTCCAGTGCTGCCCGACCGGAGAGGTCCTCCTTCGATGTGCCCGTTCCGGACTACGGGAGAGATTTCGCCACTGTTTGTTATGATGAGTCCGGGGCAGCTTATGCGGGTGTCGAGATGGCTCCTCCCGTCTTCACATCGAGGGTACCATTTGACCCTTCCGACGCTTCTCAGACTACGAGAGAGACTTGTACTGACTACGTGGGGCTGTCCGATTACCTCAGAGACCGCCTCAGCTTGCGCTGTGCCGACCACCTGGTATGTATCCTTGCCTTATTTTAGTGTAGTGGAATGCATGCATGTATGTATGATTTCTGTTCTTGCCTATGCTGCTTCTTTTTTTTTCACATCTATTTTCCTTTTTTTGTTCTCTTTTTTTTAGAGCGATCTTCACGCCCATGAGCGGAGACGGAGAGAGTCGGTGTGGGAGGCCGATGCCAGGGTTGGCCAGGTGTACCAAGAGCGGAATGACCACTGGTCAGAGGTGATACGGAGGGAGACTACTGGACGTCTTGTCATTGAGGAGAGGGCGCGTGATGAGACGATTGGACGCCTCGCTGCCGAGGAGAGGGTGCATGTTGAGACCACAGGACGCCTCGCTGCCGAGGAGAGAGCACGAGTTGCTGAGGAGAGGCTCCGAGTTACCGAGGAGACCTTATCTGCGGAGCGGGCATCACATTTGAGGGGGTTTGAGGGCTACTGGGACTTCCCTCCATATTAGGCTTATTATGTATTGCTTTGTAGTTTTCTTTAGAGTTACCCCGATGTATAGCTGACGTATAGGGAGTGGGGTGGATAGCAGGTAGGCTTTTTTTATTGTGAAAAGTAAGGTAGGAAATATATAACTCATGATTCATATTACCATGCATTTAGTAGATTATGATGATTACAATCATTCTCGTCAAATATATTCATGCTTTTATTTATTTACAAACAACAGAAATACTTAGCCTCTTATACATTGTTTTTGTAATTGCTCAAGTTATAACTATTGTTACCAGGACCCGCCTTTCGGTTTTCGGATCCCGACGATTTTTCTCCTCTCCTTTTACTATCCCGGAATTTTCAAATGAGTGCCCTTTCGGGTTTTCACCCACTGGGATGTCCCTTATTGTTGCATAGGCTGCCCTTTGCGGGTTTTCAACCTATCGGGAATTTTTCTTTCTTTTTTTTTACGAAAAGTATTTCTTAAGCCTATCCAGGTTGGTAGGTTCGGAGAATTCCATGCCATCCATGGTAGTTAACTTCACCGCTCCTTTGCTTAGTATCTTCTTCACGACGAATGGCCCTTCCCAGTTAGGTTTAAACTTGCCCCTAGGGTCGGTGTGCGTCACTCGAATCTGTTTCAGCACCAAATCTCCTTCTTTGATAGGACTGGTCTTGACCTTTTTATTGAAAGCTCGAGCCATCCTTCTTTGATATAACTGTACATGGTAAAGGGCTTCCATCCTTTTCTCGTCAACTAAAGCCAACTGCTCACATCGCCTCTTCACCCATTCCGTCTCGGGGATTTCTGCTTCCACTGCGATTCTCAACGATCGCTTTTCGATCTCAATCGGCAGGACTGCTTCTGTTCTGTATACCAAGGAGAATGGCGTTGCCCCAGTCGAGGTTCTGACTGTCGTGCGATAAGCCCATAATGCGAGTGGGAGCTGCTCATGCCAATTCCGATGTGATTCCACCGTTTTTACGAGAATCCTCTTAAGATTCTTATTAGCTTCTTCTACTGCCCCATTAGCTTGTGGACGGTACGGAGAAGATCTGTGATGTTCAATGCCATATTCTCGGAAGAGACTTCTTACTTCCCCCTGAAACTGGACCCCATTATCCGTGATCATGTGATGAGGCACTCCGAACCTGGTGACCAAGTGTTTCTCAATGAACTTTCTCATCTGCTTGGATCCCAATTTGCTAAACGACTCTGCCTCTACCCACTTGGTGAAATAATCGATGGCGACTGCAATAAACTTGTGCCCGTTCGAAGCATTAGGCCTTACCTCACCAATGATGTCAATGCCCCAAGCCGCGAATGGCCAAATAGGTGCAAACACATGTAATTCCATGGCTGGAAGATGACTACAATCGCCGTGGATTTGACAATCGTGGCATTTCTTCGCATACTCGCTACAATCTCTTTCCATGGTGAGCCAATAGAAACCTTGTCTGATGATTTTCTTGGCTAACACTGCTCCTCCCATATGGGCCCCGCAAATTCCTGAATGTACTGATTCCATTGCCTCGCGGGCTTCTCCCGCATCTAAGCACCTTAGTTGTAATCTGCCGAGCTAACCTTCTAATCACAGCTTGATCCCTCGGTTCTGACTCTGCCGGATATGTTCCATGCTTCATGAAGTTCACGATATCGAAATACCACGGTTTTTCATCTGCCCCTAACAGCATTACGTCCTCGTAGCATGGTTTGTGCGATCTCCTCAATACCAACGGTTTCGAGGCAAGGTTCCGGGGGTTGTCCCAAACTGACACCAAAGTGGCCAAAGCATCCGCTGCCTGGTTCTGCGCTCGAGGAATGTGATAGAAACGCCACTCCTTGAATCTTTGTGCCAACCCTTCAAGCTGATCTAGATATGGACGTAGCCTTTCTTCCCTCACTTCCCAGTTTCCTTGTGCCTGTTCGATGATCAACTTGGAGTCACCCCAAATTTCGACATATGATGCTCCCAGTGCTGCTAATGACTCTAAGCCATAAATGCACGCTTCATATTCGGCCATATTATTGGTAAGAGGGAATGACAACTTCTTGGCCATCGGGATTCTTTCTCCCTCTGGTGAAATAAGTAGTACTCCAACTCCGGCTCCATTCGAATTAACTGCTCCGTCGAAGAATATTTTCCATGGTATAACTTCAATTGCGTTTAAGTGCTCATCGGGGAAATCATAATTTATCTCTTCCTCTTCTGCATTCAGAGGTTGGTTGGCCAGAAACTCTGCCACGGCCCTCCCTTTGATGACCTTCTTCGTTACATATTCAATGTCAAACTCGGATAAAAGCAACAACCATCGGGCTAGCTTCCCTGTTAGAGACGGAGTTCGGTACAGATACTTCACGGGATCCATCCGGGAAATAATGATCACTTTATATGATTGAAAATAATGCCGTAGTTTCTTCGTTAGCCATACTACTGCCACACACGTCTTTTCGATCATGTTGTACTTGAGCTCGTACTCCAGGAACTTCTTACTCAGATAATACACCGCGTGCTCCACACCGGTGTCCCCCTCTTGGGCCAGCATTGCCCCAATAGATCGCTCTTCAATCGCTACGTAGAGGAGAAGTGGCTTTCCTAGTTTAGGCGGTCTCAGCACTGGCGGATTAGACAAATAGTTCCGGACGCTCTCCAAAGCTTGCTGACACTTATCATTCCAGATTGTGGGTTGGTCCTTCCTTAACAACTTAAAGATTGGCTCGCAGATTGCGGTGAGTCTTGCTATGAACCGAATGATATACTGAACCTGCCCCAGAAACCCTCTCACTTCTTTCTCATTCTTCGGTGCCGGCATTTCCAGTATAGCCTTCACTTTATCGGGATCTACTTTAATTCCTTTATTTCCGATTACGTAGCCTAAGATTTTCCCTGACGAAACGCCGAAAAAGCACTTCTTCGGATTTAACCTTAGCTTGAATTCTGCAATTCGGGCCAAAAACTTCTCGAGCGCCGCAAAATGCCCCTCTCTTGTCTCTGATTTGACCATCATGTCATCCACATAAACTTCTACCTCCTTGTGTATCATATCATGGAACAGTGCTGTGGCCATTCGCTGGTAAGTTGCCCCGGCATTCTTCAAACCAAACGGCATCACCCTGTAGCAGTATGTTCCCCACTCAGTTGTGAACGAGGTTTTTGCTTTGTGTTTCTCGGCCATCTGAACTTGCATGTAGCCCATGAAACCATCCACATTCGTGTGTAAGACGCTCGATGCTGCACTATCGATCAATACGTCAATATGAGGCAATGCGAACTCATCTTTCGGGCATGCTTTATTAAGGTCTCGATAATCGACGCACATTCTCACTTTACCGTCCTTCTTCGCGATGGGCACTACATTTGCGACCCAAGGGGGATAGTTGATTACTTCGATGAACCCTGCTTCTAACTGCTTCTTCACTTCGTCTCTGATCTTATCTACCCATTCCGGTCTCATGCGTCGGAGTTTCTGCTTCACGGGCTTCGCGTCGGGGTATGTCGGAATACGGTGAGTTACGATTGATTGATTAATTCCTGGCATGTTTTTGTATGTCCAAGCAAACACTATTTCGTATTTTTTAATTATTCTCTCAAATTCTTTCCTCTCTTCAATAGTTAATTCTTGAGCAATTTGTATAAGTTTAGGATTTTCATCCGTGCCAAGATTGAAAGTTGACATTTCTATTGCATTGATTTCAAATGTAGGCATGTTATATGAATGAGAATGCATGGAATGATCACGATCAACATCAAGCAAGTAAGCAAAATCAGAATTCATTTCATTGATAGTGTTGGCGAGTACATCGTCAGATTCAAATAAAGTAGTAATACAATTTTCATCGTCAGGGTTCTCGGGTTTCTCATAAGCTTTGGAGGTACTGGGCTCATCCACCGCTCCTGCAGTTGCTTCAATAGTGATGACCTGCTCCTCGGCATTCAAGTCTAACATCATAATCTCCTCGACGAAGCAACTTGCCTTTCCTTTGCCCCAGTCAGTAACATCATTGAAGATTTCGAACCCTGGCAGAATCTTCCCTTCTGTGCTAGTCCATGACTCGGGGGTTCCTGAATAAACCTTCCCATGCCCCTCGCTCACGAAGTACTTCCTTAGGCCCACCTTTCCTTCACTACTTACATTGGACGGACCTCCTTGCTCGTATCCCAAACCCCTCCGGGTTTTCTGACTCTTAAAGTCCGGAAATTCTGGCAACCCCTGATGGTGTGCTCCTAAGCCCATTCCTGGGATGAAATCTCCCTTCATCATCTTCACCACATCGGTGGTCATGCTTGACTCGTAAATCCCGGAAACTTGGAATCCGGAGAAAAGTTGAGGCTCAATTCCCAATGCTGCCACCGAGCTCAATTTCTCAGCTCTGATTGTCACTATCTCCTCCCCGAAGGGGAATTTGATCATTTGGTGGAGCGTGGAGGGCACACCTCCCAACTTATGGAACCATGGGCGTCCCAACAGTACGACAAAGGTTACCGGGATATCCAGCACTGTGAACTCAGTTTCTTCTTCATGCGGTCCCACTTTCAACTTGACCTTGAAGACTCCTTCAATATGCCTACGGCTGTCATCATATACTCTAATCACAGTTTCAGAGGCTGTCAAGTCTCCTCTCTCAACTCCCAACTTCGACAAGAGTTTCAACGGGCAAACATTAATAGCCGATCCATCATCGACCATCACACATCTAGTCTTCTTTCCGTTGATTTCCGCTCCGATGTACAAAGGCTTATTGTGAGCCTTCCCCTCTTATGGGAGATCCTCATCGGTAAATGTGATTTCAGTTTTCTTTCGAGCCATAATTGCCCCTACTAGCGCTGCCGGCTCAGTATCGGTGGAAATAACCAGATTCTGCAACTCTTTCATCAAATTTTCACGATGGTATTTGGAATGGCATAGAACTTCCCAGACTGTGGACTTAGCTTGTGTCTTCTTTAATTGTTCAAGGACTTGGTCATCGGACTTAGGAGCCGACCCTTCTCCTATCTCAGTCTCTACCATAGGTGCCTTTCCCTCGGCCACTCGACCTGATCTCGTCATGACGGTGATTTCCGGCTCGTCATCCGACTCGTCCCAGATGTTAATAGGAATCCTCCGATTAGCATCTTCCTCGTCCGAAGAACTCTCCCAAATATCCACAATCATTAGATCCATGATGTGAGGAACGTTCGGATTCAAATAAAAGGGATCCGTTGATCCATACAAAGCCCAACCTATCAACTCATCATAATCCCGGAGGGACACTCTGCTTATTCCCCTTGCTGCCAGTGGAATAGCTCCTCTCTGTATGCACATAAGCTGCACCTTATCACTCATTGTTTCGTGACACTGCTCATACCGGTGCCTCCACCTCCTAGCATAATCTACGAATGGTTCCTCGGGGAACTGCCTGATCCTATCCAGATCCTCCAGAGATCCCGTCTATGGAACATACATCTCATATCTCGCCACAAAAGCAGTCCTAAGAGGTATCAAATGACCCATTTCTTCTTCTGATAGGCCCTGGTGCCACAACAAGGCTTCTCCCATTAGGGTTTCCGGGAAATGTTCATGTAATTCACATTGTGGGAACCCGGCGTCATACATGTGGTTGCGGAATAACTTCGCATGCTCAATAGGATCCTGGTATCCACCATACCTAGGCATTGCCAACACCGCCTCGGGTGTTTTATAAGAGGGAGAGTCCGGGGTTTGCTCCGCCAGCATCCATACCGTGTATTCTTTGATAAACCTCTTTGTCATTGCCGCCCAATCGGTCTTAACATACATCGAAAGTGACATATACCACATCAACGACTCACCCATCAATGAATTATAGAACAAGCTGGTGATCTCTTCTTCCTTAAAACCCAAGGGCGCCATGGCCGACAAGTAGAAATGAAGGTGTTCCATCAGATCTTTGTTGCCATTATACTTACTGACCCTCGGTAGCGGACGCTTGATAGGTCCGATCTGCATCGCAAAGCGCTCTGCAGTCCTGTCCTCAGCTCTTTGATACTTTTCTAGAAATAGATCTGACAATTGATCCCAATCATACTTGCAAGAGTCGGGTAATGAGTGAAACCACCCCAAAGGCTCGCCTATCAGCGAATGGTGGAACCACTGAGCAATCTCATCCACCCCGAAGGATTCAACAAACATATCGCGCATATATTCACGCAAGTGCACCTCGGGATTTCCCCCTCCACTAAACAGACCCAAATTAGGCACAATAGTTCGAGACGACCCTTCTTCGGTCTCTTCGGCACTATCTTCATCATACGGTGCTCCACCATCCAATCCCTCTCCCATCGGTTCATCCTCTTGTTCCTTGCCAAGGAAGGACACATATAGACCATTTCCTACATTGCTCTTTTCCTCGGAGTCCAACAACTCCTCTTCATTTTCCTCGAAGGATTTCATCACTACACTTTCTTTCAGACCGAATCCGATCATGCTCACCCTATGATTAGGCAATGGATTACGCCTAGTGGAAGGGTTCACTGATGAAGGATCAGCTATCTTCTTTTCCTCGATCAAATCTTGGATCTCATGCTTCAACCTCTCACAGTTCTCAATAGTATGCCCATAACTGCTGTGGAACTCGCAATATCCCCTAGCTTGTATCTGCGGAGGAGGCGGTGTCTTGTTATAAGGGGTAAGGGCTTTCAATAGTCCTTTCTTCTGCAAACGTTCGAAAACCTTTGCGTAAGTCTGATCAAATTTGGCGAACCGCCTCTTTTCGATAGCATTAAGATCAAGCACTTTCACTGCTGCAGATTCTGCACTCGCACTTGGCCCTCCGGCACTATACCCAGACTTCGTCCATTTAGTGTATGCCTTTTTCGGTTCTCCATCCCCCTCAACTGTCAAGGCGCAGCTATACATCTGATTGAAATCGGTAAAGGGAATATACCGCAACTCATTCTTAATATACGGCAATGTGTTACCGACTACCATTCGGATCTGATCCTGCTCAAGCGGCTTTTGTTTCATAACCGCGGCCTTGGCCCTCCATCTTTTCACAAAATCGGAGAAAGATTCCCCAGTCTGCTGCTTAGTGCTCTCAAGCTCCTTCAAAGTGACCTCAAGCATGGTGTTGAAGCTATACTGAGCGATGAATGACTTCGCTAACTCTTTCCAATCCCTCTTCGTCACCATCGGCAATGCATGAAACCATGTGAGGGCAGCCCCCTCAAGATAGGTGTTAAACAGCCCTAGGACTTGATCCTCAGTCAGGATCGTGTGCTTCATCACAGCAACATACTGATTTATGTGAGCGGTGGGATCTCCAGTTCCATCGAACTTTTTCATGTCAGGGAGCCGGAATTTCAAGGGCAAAGCAGTTGCCGATAAACAATTCTTCAAGTTATAAAACTCCTAACTCCCGGAACTTCCCCCACGTAAATCCTGCACCTCCTGTGTGATGTGTTGCTTCCACTCCTCTTCCTTAGCCTTCTCTTTCTCAAGCTGTTTACGGATATAATCCTGATAGTCGTCCTCGTTCCCAAAGCGGGGACCATCGTTCACCTCGTTCTCGGCGTGCTTACTGCCACTTTTGTCATCCTTCATGGCCAGCTTAGCTATCTGGGCCACTATCGCGGCTAACTGCTCATTAATGTTGTTCACAGAGTTTTCCAATCCGGCCACTTTTTCGTCGGTCGCAGACATACTGACTGAAGATTGAGTATACTCGGGCGAAGACGATTCAGAAGCCACAACTGCCGATTCAGAACTGTCAATCTGTAGCTGATCAAACTGCCTGACTAACCGGTTACTCTCGCGAAACCACAACCGCTCAATGGTGAAGTCTGCGCGAACGGTTATCCATTAGTATGTATGCATGATTTTATATGCATGATTCGTGGTGTGTGTGTTTATTTATTTACGGATATATAAGATAAAAAGAACAAACGTTAGTCTAATTACACGTATACAGGATCTCTCTTCCACCCTTATTCCTCCACCCACTCGATGGTCCAAGTCTCTTTTCTAGGATTTTGGTTTGGGGCTCACATTGCGGTCCAGGGGACGCGTGATGCCGTCGATTATTGCGGAAAAGTAAATCATTCATCATACAATACAGTTCGTTTTAACGTATCAGCGTTTGGTGACTAAGATATCGACCAAATGGATTGTCCTGTCGGAATAACCCGTCTTTTGTCATTTTGCGAGACGCATTAGCTCGGGTCTTGACTCCCTTTGAGCGCATCTCGGTTTTTAGACGTGGTACGAGTTATTCTTTTAGTCCAATCGTTCGTTATTGACAATGATTCGTTCCCTTTTATTCGCGTGGGTTCGTGTCTCGATTTTTGGATTACGACGGGATCTTTTGGATCTATCGAGAGACATAACCGCATGCTTATTCAGTGATGAAAGCGCTTTTTATTTTAAGGAACGGACTCATCGCATAACGTGTTTGTTTCTAGCGTTAAGAACCCGTTTGCTCGTTTTGGCTATGTGAAAAGACGGCGAGTCTTATTTGAGCGCACGGTACTCTTTCGGCTAACAACAACTCTTTATTCCTTCCGATCTACGGGATATATCACCTTAGCGTGGTTATAGAAAATCAACGTTTCATTGAATCGCATGTTTATTCGATGCAGGGATATTACCGTCCTTTTCACTTTGGCACAAACTGAACAAACACGCAGATCGGGCCATATTTCTTGTAGTTTTGGTAACGGTCGAAATGATCGAGCCACTAGTCAAATCCACAGTCTCGTCCATATGGCGTAATTATGTGGTTTGGTTTAATTCGGCTTCGTGATTTTTAAGCGGCGTATATACCAATTCGAGACATGTATTTAACGACATTGGTTCATTTTCTTTAACTACCCCCGGGATGGATATATACCGTAGATATGGAATGACTTTGGTCGTTAATTTATTTTTGCTTTTCTTTTGTTTTCTTAGTCACCTTTGCGGACACGTCCATTTCTCTTAAGAACGACACAAGGCATAACGTAAGAGCTCGTCTTTTATTCGGAAGGGATGGGCCACGTTTGCGAAACTCTTTACGTTACAATGGGGTCATTCAAAACAGAAATGTTATTTGTTTTCGTTTCGTCATAATCTCGTTTTATCCCAACCTATTTAAAGAATGTGAATAACGGCTACTGTTAATATAGTCTTTTGAATCGAGATATAACTATCCTTGATACCGAACCGATTCATACTAATACGTGCTTATGTCATAACGCATTTCCTGAACATGTGCCTTCTTCGGGACACGGAGAGGGACCAGGCGGGTCGCACAAGTTCGTTCATACGAGATGACTAAGTCGTCTTTAGTTCGAATCGTTTCGATGTTTAGGGGTAGTTCGTATATCGGTTTAAGAGTACATATTAACGTATCGTTTCATTTTCTTTACATATTTTAGGATTAGACACGTATCATGGCAATTTGAAAACACGAACTGATTCATTTATCACATCAAAAATGGTAACGGGTAATCCTAGGGTAACTTCTAAGGCTACTATATGCTGACACGGCTGATCGCGGGACCTCACAGGACCGCACAAATTCGCCCCTAACGAATGGATAGGGACCCTTTGGCGCCTTACTATAAGGGGAAACTTACACTAGCCTCTTTCGAGCGACGAATGGACTCTCGCTAGAGGTTTCGTGGAAATTACCCAAAAGGTTTGCAATAATGCATATGAATGCATATGAAAAGAAATAATACGATCCGTCCCCGTTAAGGGCTTAATACACGCCTTCCGGAATCAAATTTCTCGCTTCCCCAGCAGAGTCGCCACTTGTTAGACGAGGTGCCGCGGCCTAATCTCCCGGGCGGACCGGGGGGTGGACACCTCATGGCGACGTAAGCGGTGATTGGCACCGAAAGCAACCAATCGTGGAATCAAGCTGCTCGGCAGGACCGGAGCTCGGAGATATGGAAGAGTCGCTACCCACAAATGGGAAAATGAACACCGATCCCTTGCGGGAGACCGGTGTGGGTTCGAGAAACTTAGGTACGAGCCGAGAAGGCTAGCTCATTTCCAGAGAAAGGCTACTAGGCACCCCGACATCGCCCGGTTATGAACCACCGGCCTCCTACTCAGCATGTTAGGCGATAACGGACTAATCGTATACTTCTTTAAGTTTAAAATTCATTTGAAACCTTTTCTTTCTCTTTTTGGAAACCATTTTGAGCATATATTATTGAAAAGCCACTTTAGTAAAGAATCACCCATTTACATCAGTTCAATATACATATAAAAGAGAGGGGGAGAAGGAAGAATTGATTTATTTACAACGTGATTTATGTTCCGTGTTTCATACTAATTCTATACTAATTCACTTTCCCAAAATGAGTTTATTTACATGGTTCGCACCTTAATCGCCGTTGGAACGATTTAGGTGCGTTTCAAAACCCCGTTTGATGATATTCACCCGAACCGTCGTTGGAACGACTCAAGCGTTTGAAAACATTAAGAGAAAAACCTTTAATCAGAAAACGTGGTTAAGCATACAAGTCAATTTTATTTTTGTATAAATCATTTAAGAAAACGATTCAAAAACTCCATTATTTACAATGAAAACGATTTTAATTACAAGATTCGCTTAATCCGTCATTGGAACGGACTAAGGTTTTAAAACGTGGTGTTTTAAGAAACGATTTGAAATGTCAAGAAAACACTATTTATTTACATTAGGAATCTCTAAAAATCCTTTAGTTTAAATAATTAAATTGAAAACTCTTTTTGTGATTTATTTTCCCCTTTTGACTCAATGGACTCTTTACTTGTCACAATTACAACAATGAACATATTAAATCAAAATTCACTCCCAAATAAAGCCCATTTGAAACATGGACCCATAAATGTCCAAAGAATAAAGAAAATAATATAGGTATATATATACATTTTAGCCAAAAAAAAAAGAAACATGAAATAAGGATAAGTAAAAAAATACTATATAATACATATATGAGAAATGATAATGAAAATATAATACCTTTTGATTTTGAACATATGAAAATAATAGATAAAAACTTCTAAATAAGAAAGTGACATTTATCCCTAAAATAGTTTCCCCTAATAATAGCTAATATAACCCAAATAGCCCAAAAACTATATATATATATATATACATAATGTAGTTTAAATATCAAAATAATACCCATTTATCCACAAAAATACCTACTAATTAATTACTTCCAAAACACCCAAGTAAATAACATTCTAAAATAAAATCCATTATCATTTAAAGGAAGAAAAAAGAAAATATATATATACATATACTTATATTAGATTCAATCCAAAAAATGATATATAAATATTCTAAATAACTATATGTACCAACTATCCAAAACTAGTTTGAAAGTATTTATTACATAAATATACATATATATACAAAGGATTAAAAGCTTAAAAGTTGAGAAAGAGGGACCAAAACAGCATTTTTTACATTCTGGCAGATTTACCGACGGAAAATCCGTCGGTAAACCGCAATTAGTGACAGAAACGGTAAATTACAGCAGCACTCCAATTATTTCCAGATTTATTCAAAAGCTTTAAATTAAGTCTAATTCACTCGTTTTGGATTTCCGAACTACCAAAAATGGATCATAGTCAATAACGGAAGTTCCTAAAACGACGTTTTTATTTTAAAACGTTATTTGGAAATTTCTTTTTAAGAAACTTATAATTACAACGTCTTTTAATACCCGAACTACCTTTTTATCGGATCACGGTTCGTATTGGGATATCAAAACGAGGTTTTTATTTTAAAACAAAACCAAATTTTATTCAACACGAGACCAAAATTAAATAAATACACAAAATTAAATAAAACGTGGTAAATAAATAAATAGCTAAATAAATAAAATTATAACATAAAAATAAATAAAGGAAAAGAAATAAATTAAATAAAATAAAACGAGTCTAGTCCTCGGATAATACCTTAAGTTCGGTATTGACGATTGAAGTCGGTTGATTCCACGAATCGTGCTTTTCCGGTATTTTTTGTGTTTTTAGTAAAATCTTAACTTTTAGAAAATTCGGAATTTTTAGGAAAAAAAATGTTTTTTCCCAAAAAAAAGTCACTTCTCTCTCTAAAATGTTAGAGTGAGAAATTCCTCTCCCAAAAATCCCCCCCTCTAAATGCATGGGGATCCGTGCCTTTTATTGGCATCGGATCCCCGGAGAAAATGGGCGACGTCCGAGCAAGATCGGGCGTCGCCCAAAAGGGTTGGGCAGCCGCCCAAGCCATGTTGGGCGGCCGCCCAACCTCTGTTGGGCTATCGCCCAACATTGTTGGGCGATCGCCCAACAATAGTTTGGCGGCCGCCCAACATTGTTGGGCGATCGCCCAACAATAGTTGGGCGATCGCCCAACAATAGTTGGGCGGCCGCCCAAAATTGTTGGGCGAGCGCCCAACCGACGTTGGGCGCTCGCCCAACGATCATTGGGTGTTTGTCCAACGTCGTTGGGTGCTCGCCCAACGGCTGCCGGGCGCGCTCGCCCGACGCCTGCCGGGGCGCGTCTTGCGCTGTCGGGCGCACACGCCCCGTGGCTGTCGAGCGCGCGCTCTGCGCCGTCGGGCTCGTGCGTCCAACGGACGTCGAGCGCGCGCCCCGTGCTGCCGGGCGGGCGTCCGACTGTCGTTGGACGCGCGTCGGCTGTCGCTAGGCGCTCGCACCGCGCCGCGAGGCACCCGCGAGCCGCCCAATCGACGACTGCGACCCAGTGCAACTTCTCCTTCCTTATTATATATTATATATTTTTTGTTTTTAAAACTTCCGGAATCAACCGTTTCAACCGTCCTGTTTACAGGTTTTCGTCACAGGTCCTCCGACTCGGTGTCTACACCAGGATTTATCACCAATGGTTCTTTAATGCTTTGCTCATAGATAGGTTGCAAGGTAATTTACATTGCTTTGTGTTTGTTCATGGAGTCGATTGGAACATCATCTTTAGCACGAGCTTGTGGTTTATATGGAAACGCTGAAATGATTGAATGTTTAAAGGGAGGCAGTAGCATGATGATTTTGTGAATTTGTTTTTAAACAAGCTATTGCATATATGCGTGCTTTCTCCATTCATTTTGAACGTGTTCTCTCCTGACCGAACATGGGTTGGGTTAAAATTAATTCCAATGGGGCTAGCAAGGTTGCATCTGGTATGGGCTTAGTAGGTGGCCTGATCCGTAATTAGAAAGGGGAATTGCTTGGAGGTTTTTTCTGTAAATATAGGTATATGTTCTACTTTTTCTTGCTAAATTATGGGGCTTGTATTTCATTATACAACTAGTGTGGGACAAGGGTCATCGACGGATTGTTGTGGAACTTGACTCGAAGCTGCTTTTGAGCTATATGTCTGTGTCACTTCCTGCTTCGGCCTATTTTCCTAGCTAATTAGAAGATGTCAAGCACTGAGGGATGATCTATGGGAGATCAGATTTATCCACACTTACAGAGAAGGAAATCATGCATCGGATTGGATAGCAAATTTCATAGAGACACTCCCTTTAGGTCGGTCACGTATGTGATGTACCTCCTGCAGACATCCAATATATTTTGAATGATGATATCTAGAGGGTTAGCTTTGACAGGCATATAACTTTATAGCATATTCCCCTTTTTCTTTGTTTTGTTTTGTTTTGTTAGACTGGTTCTAAACCTTCCTCTTGTAACAAAAAATAAAAAAAAAAGAGAGTTAGTGGATTCAAGTGCCTCCATTGCGCATATAATGTATTTGTCCTTGTCCTCAATAGCTAGGATTGAGCATCGGTCAGCGTTTATTTACTTATCCGAACCGATTACTAAAATAAGCCTAATTAAAACCTTAACTGAACAAAAATATAAATAACCAAATTAAACTAAGATTTCAGTTCGATAACTAGTTATCAGTCATTTTGCTCAACCATATCAAATTTTAAAGCTTCCTTAACAACTATTTATCATGTACTATGCCTTAAATTTTACTTAAAACAAAAACTTATTCTAAATAGTTTAATATGTTAAAAAGAAAATCAGTTCTACTATTCAATTAAAATTTGAATCATGAATATGAGAATCCACCTACAAGTAAAATACTTGATGAGAATGTTGCCTACTGATCTAGACTTGTTCATGCGCAGGGTAGGTCCGGGTTTAACAGGCTTTTATCTAAAAATGTCCAGTCCAAGCCTAGTCTAGCCCGTGTTTAATTTAGGTGGGTTCGGGTTCAAAAATCAAATCTCAAGTCTAGCCCATATAAGCCTACCTAAATATATATTTATAAGTTTTAATAATAAAAAATAAAAAATTATACTTAAAAATGAATTAATATATAAATTTCTAGATTTATTAACTAATATGAATAGACGGATCGGACTGAGCTATTTTTATAAATCTCAAATCCATCCAAAAAATAAACATGCTTTAGTAAATCTGGATGGGACTAGATCTAAGGATAATTTTTCATGTTTAAGCCCCGCTTAAGAGACCGATACCTCGGCGGTGAACAAGTCTAACATTTACCAAGATTAGTCTAAACTGTTGTCCTAGAATACCGAGTAACTAAGACCAAAAAAGAAGTGAGTTACCTCCAACATGTTTCCAACGTTGACAACAAAAGCATTTGGGAGAGGGATTACAGGAACCCATTTGCCATCTTTCATAATTTCAAGGCCTTGAGTATCATTGAGTTGCAGAAGAATGGTGAGAGCTCCACCATCTGAGTGAGGGGTAAGTCCTATTACCTTTTCAGGCTCAGGACAAGCTGGATAATAATTTATCCTCATTGATTGCCACATCTCATCATCTGTTAACTCTTTCATTTCCCCAGCTTTAATATTCGGAACTTTTGCCATTTTATCAAGTATTGCCACAGCTAACCTTTTCACTTCAAATGAGTAATTTCCAATGGTCTCTCTGCAAGTAAGGAACAGGCCCTTTAACATAGAATTCACTACAAAACATGAATTATCTGTCAATTTATCCTAATTAATTCAATATGACACCGGCCTGAGATGCAGAGGGAGGTTTGGGAACAATTGAGGGTTCCTCAAATGAAGAGGCTGAGTAACCATGAAAAAGAGGTCGCCCCAGTCTAGCTTTTGGTCCTCGGATACAACGAAGACTTGTCCGAATCCCTCCATTTCTCCAGGACGTTGCCACAACTTTTTCTTCTCCTCCATTGGGAGATTGAAAAACTCTTCAACTTGGCTCTTCATTTCATCCAGCAATGAACAGCTTACTCCATGGTTTATCAGCTGTAATTAACATAATAATAGATTGTAAACAAATGACTAACTCATCCAAAAGGTACCTCAAAGAGAAAGAGTGAGAATTCCCCGCATATTTGGTGTGTGTGACACTAATATCAGCTAGAGCCACAATATTGAAATAGGACTCTGATACCATGTAAACAAAGACTTAACTCATCCTAAAAAAAGTACTACAGTGAAATTGCTTCATATATTTAAAGAGTCATATAGCTTCCTCATTAGCAAGGTGTATGTTTAACGTATATTCATGATAGACTCGTACAGTAGAAGAATTGGGAATTGCTAGAAATAAGGGATATTAAGAAGCACAGAAACACAATTGAACTAAATTGAAAATCTGGGCATAGAAATACCTGGAAAAAGCCCCAATCTTTGGAAGCAAAATGGAGATTGGACAATTCGGAATCCATAGATTCTGGATCAAGTAAACGGTGAAAATCAATAACAGGAACCTCATGATGAACATCGGTATGATGTATATTTAGTTGGAGATCAGGGCGAATATATCTTTCTGGGATGGTAAGCAAAGGGTCCTTGGTTAATTCTTGAACACAAGGAACCAACAAAGAGCTTCCAAGATTATTACTTTTGTTCTTCCCTTCCATCCTAAAACAGCTGGAAATGGAAGATCACACAAACAACAGCGTAATTCACCAAGTCTGGAGTAAAAGATGAAGTGTCGATTGGGTTAGGTGGGATTTAATTAATTAAATTGGAATCAGACAGAAGATTTTGTTTGAGGGTGGAAATATGGTCCCTTTGATGACTTCTGTATTTTAGAGGCTGAGTGAGTCTATCTTCATTGGTTTGTACTCTTGAAAATTGAAGCCTTAAAAAAAAGGGTAAATTCCAAAAAAAAAAAAACCCATGTGGTTTGATGTTGTTCCAAAAAAATCCTTGTGGTTTGGTATTACAAAAAAAAAGGATCGTGGTTTGCGCCGTTACAAAGAATGCAGAAATGGAGAAAACGCCGTTTAAGTAAGTGACGTGGCAAAGGGTATATTTGTCTGAAAATGTTGGGAGACCTATATAAGCTCCAGAACTTGTTTTAACAGAGTTTATCTTAGTGACTTTCCATATTTCACTTGCAGTGAACGATTTCCTAATCGGGATACGAAGGGTCAGCTAAGGAAGAACTCATCCCTAAGCACTTCGATCATCGTTTCTACTACTTATTGAAGGGGTTTGATTTCGTAAGCGAGGAAATTAGATAGACGTTAGAATCGATTGTTCGAAGTGGGTAGAGCAACCACATTTCAAGGCTCTCCAAGGGGTTACGTGTCAGCCAAGGTAAGCTAACAATATCCATGGAAGAATCGATTTTTTCATATGTTACATCTGTTCTTGGTTTCGGGTTTTGTTTGAAATAGTTAGGGTTTTCTGTTTTGTACGATTAATAATCGGATTTGTGATTTTTTTGTTGGGTATATTAATCATCAACAGTTATATTGCATGTATATTATCGTTTGTCGAGTTTTGTTTGAAATAGTTAGGGTTCTAGTTGAATCGAGTCGTTTGATACATCTCTTTGTTTCTATTTACGCGATTAGTGTTGGCTGTTGTTTGTTGTTGGTTTGATATTATGGTTTTGTTGTTGGCTATTTATTATTGGTTTGTTTGTTTTGTTGCTGGTATGTTGCATGAAGGGGTGCAGATGGCTGGATATGTGACCCTGGTTTTTCACCATGGAGGCAAGTGGTCCTCATTTGATGACTCCATGAAGTATTTAGAGGGAGATGAAGCTGAGATTACATTAGACAAAGATTATTTAGGGTATTATAGATTGTTGGATTATTTATAGGCAGTTAAAGTATACAGGTGGTTGTAGGATGTGGATGCATGTTATAGGACTTAGAGGTGAATGGAGTTATTAGGAGATCGTAGATGATAAATCATGTTTTAGCGTGGCAGATGCTAATAGGGGTTGGGATACTTGGGATGTATATTTTGAAGCTTTACCTAAACCCGTGTCAATGATTAGGGATGATGTTTTTGTGAATCTGGTTGATGGTGATGAACATGCACCAGCTGAGTCCAACGCATCCAACTCAGATAATAGCTTAGGTTCTAAAGTTGGTGGTCTTGAGTTGGTGATGGTAGGGGAGATAGAGGATTTAACTCTAGTTGATGATATGGTTGGAGTTCAAGTAGCTGAGGAAATAGGTGTGGATGGAGACGAACCAGTTGATGATGTGAATGTAGGTGTGGATGGAGATCACCAAGTTGAGGACGTGGATGTAGGTGTGCCTGGAGGTGATGATAGTAAGGATAGTGAAGATAGTGAGGACAGTGACTTTGAATTTGTTTCAGGGTTTGATAGCACAGAAAGTGATGATGTGTCATTAGATAGTGAGGGTGGTCCAGATGTATGTGATGAAGCCATAGTGCATGAAGGAGAAAGAGTTGATGAAGGAATTATGAATATAGGTGGGGAAGATGAAGAGCTAGTTGGGGAAGTAGGTGGGGAAGATGTAGAGCTAGTTGGGGAAGTACAAGGGGAACATGTAGAGCTAGTTGGGGAAGTAGGTGGGGAAGATGTAGAGCTAGTTGGGGAAGTAGAAGGGGAACATGTAGAGCTAGTTGGGGAAGTAGAAGGGGAACATGTAGAGCTAGTTGGGGAAGTAAATGGGGATGGTAATGCAACAATGGATGAAGCAGTGGAAGCTAGAGAAGAAGTAATAGAGGGGTTTGGTGTTGATGGAGGATACATATTTGATGAAACAGTAGGGCTTGATATAGGTATGGATTGGGATGCAGTAGGGCTTGACAATGATATGGGAGCTGGTAGGGGGGAAGAAAGTGGCGACAGTCCTGATATGGACAATGATGGCAATGATGGTGATGAGGACAATGATGGTAGTGATGGTGAGGAGGACAATGATGGTAGTGATGGTGATGAGGACAATGAGGGTGAGGAGGACAATGATGGTAGTGATGGTGATGAGGACAATGAGGGTAGTGATGGTGAGGATAGTGAAGATAGTGATTTTGAAGTTCATTCAGGGTCTGACAACTCAGATAGTGATGATGTGTCATTATATAGTGAAGGTAATTTGTACACTGAAATTCCAAATATAGGTACAAGTAATGTCCCTAATAGAGAAATGCATAATGAGGATGGCAATGAGAACCTATCAAACAGGAGGGAGGTGGAATTTGAGTTCAATGAGGCTGCTCCTGACTTAGATGATGAGTTAAGAAGTTTGCAAGGTTCCGAGGATGAGGGAGTAACGCCTAATGTAGACTACAATGCAAAGACTAAAAATTTGGCATTGGGTATGGCATTTAGGAGTGCTAAGGAGTTTAGAAAGGCATTGAGGGCTTGGGCAATAGAGGGAGGGCATACATTTCGTTTTAGTAAGAATGGACCATCATTGGTGCATGTGAGATGTGATTCCCAGGATTGTGAGTTCAGGATTAGAGGATCTATGGTTAGAAACACTCAAACTTTCAAGATAAAGACATGTAATCTCAACCATACGTGTCCTAGGCAATACAATGAGAAATTTGTCAAGGTTTCATACCTTTGTGAAAAGTATTTGGAAGACATGAGGGATGATAAGGATTTGAAACTGTTTCTGCACTCGAGCAGGTGATCAGTTGTAGAAACTGTTTCTGCACTCGAGCAGCTGATCAGTTGTACGAGGTTAGTCATTATGGAAAGAATGTTGCTGTGGATCTTAAGGATAAGACATGCACATGTAGGACGTGGGACATTTCTGGTATTCCTTATAAACATGCAGTGGCTGCCATCATGTATCAAAGAGAACAACCAGAGCAATATGTGCATGCATATTTTTCGAAGACAACGTATTTGGCAGTATATCAACATGTATTCAAGCCCGTGCCATCACAAGAGGAATGGGAAAGGACAACACTACTTGACATTCATGCTGGAATTGTACTTAAACCACCTGGAAGACCAAAGAAGAGAAGGAATATGAGGGCTGATGAACCAAGGAACAATCATAAGGTTTCGAGGATAGGAGGTGGTGTGAAGTGTGGGCTTTGTCAACGGTTTGGCCATAATGCTAGGGGTTGCAAAGCTGGAGTTACAGGTGAAACCCCGTGGCAAAGAAGGCAGCGCAAGTTAAACAACAAAAGGAGTGGTAACCAAGTTCAAGTAAGTCTATACAAATTTTGGATAATCAACATTATATGGCCATGTAACATTTCTTATGTTTGAGGCAAATGCGTATTTCTTTTCTTATATTTGCAGGGAAGTCCACCTAGGAAGGTAGGCAGGCCTAAAAAGGTCCCTAATGCAACCACTTCCAGCCCTGTACATTATAGTGTAAGTTGGTTGGATTTGTTGGATTTGCTGTTTTCCTGATGATTGTTGGAATAATAATGCAATTTAGTTATATCTTGATGTAATATGATGCAGCAAGGACATGTAATTGGAAGTTCTTCACAACCACCCCCAACACAACCACGAGCAAATGTTGGTGGTGTTAGTAGAGGAAGTGCTTCACAGCCACCCCCAACACAACCTTCCGCAATAGGTCAAACTGAACCAGTGGTGAGAGCCAGAGCCAGAGGTAGGGGCAGGGGCAGAAATTTCATGGCACCAACCATTTCTACCTCCAGGAAACGAGCCAACCCAAATGAAGCCGAGCCAAGTGTCCCAAGAAGACCAAGAAGGGCTGCAAACCTTGCTGATTTAGCCAAGAGGCATGGCCATTTCAATGGAAATGTTGAAGACTACTAACATGGTTGATATGCATATTGGAATACTACTTTTTGCTGCCCATTTTGTATATTTTGTGAATTGTGACCTTTATGGTACACCACTTTGTGTATAGGGTAATCACAACTTATGCCCTTCATATATACATACACTACTTTTTGTTTGGCATTATAGGTACCTTCCAATGCCTTATATGTAATACCTTTTGTTTGACAATTAAGTTTCAATGCAATGACTTATATGTAATACCTTTGCAATTTACATATTATGTGATATGAACTTGTTAACATTTTTGTGTAAGAACAAGTAACAACCCAACATTTAGGAGCAAATAAGTTGCACAAAATCATAAGCTAACAATAAGTTGCACAAAATTACAAGCCAAATTCATTTGGGTAACAATTAACACAAGCCAATAAGTTGCATAAAAATCACAAGCCAAATTCATTTGGGTAACAATTAACACAAGCCAATAAGTTGCACAAAAATCACAAGCCAATAAGTTGCACAAAATGCACAAGCCAATAAGTTGCACAAACTCAAAATCACAAGCCAATCAGTTGCACAAAAATCACAATCCAATAAGTTGCACAAAATCAAAATCACAAGACAATAAGTTGCACAAAATTACAAATTTGCATTACAATCCAACTTCATTTTTCACACAAGCATTTACTCAAACAGGTAAATGGCATTACAAATTTTGATTACAATCCAACTACACAGTGTAGTATGCCTACCACTAAGGCAACCCAAATCTACCATCTACCCTACTATCATGTTCTAAGCTGGCAATCATCCTCACAATCAATCCAATTATCAATACAATCCCAATAACAATTAATTTCTTCTTTAAACACCCATTTTCTGATTTCAATCTCCTGTTTTCTTCGTTCTTCTGCAAAAGTTCCTTTCTCAGTCTTCCATTTTCTTCCTTCTCCTGCAAGAGTTCCATCTCTACCTTTTTCTTACCCTCAGAAATAGACTGTAACTCCATCTCGAGTTCATCCAAGTGAGCACGATAAACTTCTAACTGATCAGGATCAATCCACTCAAAATAACGACAAGCAGCTCGATCAGGATATTTCGCACAACCAACGAACCTCCTTCTATTGTTTACCTTTGTTGATGCTCGGCGGATTGGAGCTCTAAACCCACAGAAGCAGTATGATTCATGCCACTGGCCCAATGAAATTTGAGAAGACCCTGAATTCGATGAACTCATCTCTTCAAGCTTTTAGGGTTCACTCAATTCTACACGAATTAGGCGAAATTGGAACTCGAAATCTTGGGGTTTACCTTCGAAACATCAAGAGAAACACGAACATGTTAATTACTCAACATGATTTGAAGGAATTTTGATTTTAGGTTTTCGAACGAACGAAGAAAGTGAGAAGAAGCAGAAAATTGGGGAAAGAAGAACAAGTTCTGGAGCTTATATAGGTCTCCCAACATTTTCAGACAAATATACCATTTGCCACGTCACTTACTTAAACGGCATTTTCTCCATTTCTGCATTCTTTGTAACGGCGCAAACCACGATCCTTTTTTTTGTAATACCAAACCACAAGGGTTTTTTTGGAACAACATCAAACCACAGGGGTTTTTTTTTAGAATTTACCCTAAAAATAATGACTGGAATTTGTATATTGTGGGAAGAATCAATAATTTACATGTGAGTAGCAAATAATATAAAATAGATTATGTGGGGTTGTGTTGTATTGGATTGTTTGTGGAAATTTATAAATAATGTTGATAAGATAATTGCTATAATGCCCGAATAACTGTATAAATAAAGTTCTAGAATGTGTCTGAATATAGCAAGTAGCATATCACCCATACATTTGCCGGCACATGTTACAAAAATGTATGGGATCCTCCTAATAAAATCTCGCGTAACAAGAATATTAAAAATTAGGTAAATAATTATAAAATTATCATTTTGTATTTTTATATAAAAAACTAGAAGATACCCTCGCTTTGCTTCGGAAAAAAATAATTAAATAATATAATAGAAATAAATAAATAAATTTTGTAATATATTTTTTATGAATATTACCTAATAAAATAAAGAATATATTTTTATGAATATTTTTAATATATTTGAAGTGTATAATTATTTTTTGTATCAAATACGTCATTATAACGTCAGCATACCGTCATGCCCTAATATACGTACGTATCAAAAACGACGTCGTACAAAAAGATAGTCCATATTCAATCCTAAAAATTTCACACTATGTAATGTCACTTATACAGATCTAGCTCCACGCCGCTGCTAAACCAACTGCATATCCACTATCTTTTCTGTCTCTCTTCATCCACACCAAAAAATGGCAAATCCGAAAGAGCGTGAATCCATGAAAGAAATCCCTTACCTCATCATCACAGAGATACTACTGCTTATCATCCTCCTCATATTATTTGCCTTTTTTCTTCCCGAGATCGTCCTAGGTCCTTATTAACTAAGAGAAGGTAATATGTTTAGCAATAAAATTATCGTTTGATTATGAGTTGAAATTAGAAGTTTTGTTGTAATTTCAGTAACTGTATCGTAAAGATGTACTGGAGAAATCCAGATGTTTGATGATCTGAAGGTAATAAAGAACCAATTAGATTGTGATTTTGTCTGTAAAGTCAAAAAACATATGGATCTGATGTTTTATCTATATTATTATCTATTTTGGGACTTATTGAAGTGACTGAAAATACTGAACTGTGAAGCCGTATATTATCCATGAATTTATTATATATTGCATTAACTTCATTGTTTGAAAGAGTTCAAGATAAGCTAAAGGATTTGAAAAGGGAGATAATCTGATTAAACATCTTTTAATAAATAAATTCAGGTACAATTCATAAATAATCATAAAGAAACAATTAGGAAAGATAGTTGAGAAGTGGCTGCAACTTCAATTGCCCTGTAAAAAAAAATTTAAATAGTCATGATGAAAATAAACCAAGAATGTATTTGGAGAAGATATTTAAAAAAACTAACCGCAATAATCGTTTTTTTATCTACTGTTTACTTCTTTTTTGATGAAGTTGATGTCACCCAGAGAAAGCATATTAATATCAAAAGTGTGATTCACAAAACAAAATTAACTATTACTTATGTACTTACTCATTATGCTTTCTTTTGTTTTGAACCTCTGTTGATGAGTGATGAACATCTGGTTGGTTTTCAACAATTGGTAACTTTCGTTTTTCTACTGGAGACAAAGAACATCGAGATATGGGTGACTTCAAATGAGTGGAAGGTGTTGAATTTGGACTTGGAACTTCTTTTTTAGGTGTTACCAGAGTGTCCTTAAAAATATAAATTACTTTAAATGATATGTTGGATGGATCATCAACTAAATGACTGACTTGAATCTGAAATACGGTTTCGACACCGTAAATCTTTGTCATTACAGGTGGAACCTCATATCTTTCTTTAAAACTATTTGCAAGAGTAGTTGCAGGAATGCCAATTAAATCTGCTGCCATATGCCCAAAAACTACAAATGTGCTTGTACCTGTAGCATCTTCAACAACCAATTTCACTCTATACTTGTAATATTTGTTATAGAATAAGCAACAATAATTTTAGCAGAAAATAATTTAAATATGTATGAATAGTATAAAGAATTCAAAATTTTACCATGGCAGTAGTAGATCATCAATGAATCTGCAATTTTTACACCACAATTTGTCGTCAAAGTTTTGAATACCACTTTTACATGTAGGACATGCTCGGTACCACCAACCATCAATGGGGTCAATTTCTTTGATTTTTGCCTTACATGTGAATTTGATTTCCTAAGAAAAATGAAATTGAGATTGGTAGTGTTAATTTTTATGCTTAAACTCATATATATAAACTGATCAAATATAATCTTAAACAAAACCTTGTCGGTGTGAATATCTATTTGCAATAACTCAGCAATTATCTTTCGATTTGCTTCTTTCTCTTCCTCTATAGTCATGACTTTTGGGAAGTTCAACGTGCTTTTTTCCAGTAAAGGGTAAGGTTTTTCAACACTAAAATGGGTGTAATAAATGTTAGCAACTAAAATGTTATATTTATATTTTGTGTGTGTGTGTGTATTGTAATTATAAGTAGATAAACAAAAGTTACTTTTCCAAAAAAGAAATGATTTCTGGGATTTCTGGATTTATGTAGCGTCTGGTGGCGGACGAACTGTTTAAGCTAACTCCATCTACAATAATAGAAATGTCAATATTCATATTAAATCTAACATTTATATATGTATATATATATATAGTGTTTAAAATAATACCATTGAAAGCCTTAGGTATCATGGACACAAAGGCTGCTGCAATTGTCTTGTCTTGAACAATAGAAAAAAACAAATCTTCAGGAAAAGTGGTGGCTTCTTTATCCCACAAAACAACGTTTATTTCTTGTCCACTTATTTACAAATAAAAATGTCAAATTTTATTATTTTTTTCCAATATAGAAATCATGCGCTTAATTTATATATTAATTTAAAACTTACTTGGAGTCTTTGAGGCTTATGTTTCGTTTCTTCTTAATTTGGTCATTAACTCGGATATCTTCTAAATTTACAACCATTGTAATTAAACCGAAGGTATCTAATATGCATAATTTATGTTAGTTGAAACAATTTAAAAAAAATTGAATTAAAAAAATTTATAAACCATTGTTATTTATATTAAAAAAACGTACCGATTAGATAGTCCAACAAACATGTACGCTCTACAACCGCCTCAAAAGAAAGGAAATTAAATATGTCATATGGAATGTCCGTTGTAGTAGTTTCGAGTTTCCTAACGTAGGTGTTGTAAGGGAAACGCACACGAAAAGGATGGCTAGAAATTCGATACTTCGACTGTGAAGTAATAACTTGGAATCCTGAAATGTGATACACACTACCTTCTAGAAGAAGTGTTCTGAACTTTTCAGAAATATCATTTGAAATCGTCGCCTGAATTGTGTCCCCCTGATATCATAAACCTCTATGAGTCCATAATTATTTTCAAAATATAAGAACACAAAATAGACATTACATGTTCGTCAATAAGCAGTAGGTCAAAGCTGTAGATTTGTTTAACATTTCTATGATTCACAAAGTCCCAAGCCCTAGCAATTCGAACTTTGATTCTGACATTTTTAGTGTCCTTGTTAATGTTGGATAGTGCAACATAAGACATATTGTACCTGCATGAAAAATACACTATTAAAAAATATTTATAACATGCATTACATGTTTTATATTAAGATTCCATTTAATTCTATGTTATATCTTTGAATATTTCAGTATAAACGACATTTTTTGTCATATAACATTTATGTATTTCGTTCTCTTCATCTGTTTGTTCTTTTTGAGTCGTATTTGACTGTAAAACTATTTTGAGATTCGCACTGTTTGTTACACGTGATAAAGCAACATAGAACTGACCATGTGTGAAAACTGGTTCATCAAGAAATAAACCTACTTGTTTAAGTGTTTGCCCTTGACTTTTATTGATTGTCATACTGTAACAAATTTTAACAGGAAACTGTCTACGCTGTAAAGTAAATGGATTTTTTTTACAGTGTAATTTAGTGTAACACGTGGTATGAAGACTCTATTACCAATAAAAGAACCTGTTAAAATACATGCTTCTATGATTCTTTGTCCTAATTGCATAATAAGTAATCTAGTTCCGTTACAAAGTCCAATAGCTGGGTTAAGATTTCTCAAAAGCATAACCGATGTGTTAATTTTAAGTGACAGTTCATGAGTAGGAAACCCAAAAGGATTGATAGAATTTAAAAACTCTATTGGATATAAAACCTCAAATTCCTCAAGATTTGAAGATGTTTTGCTTATAGAATCACAACTATAATATGTTTTCACACATCCAGGCACCATATTTAACATATAATCATTTATAATATTTGCTACATGGTTTCGAGGTGTTATAATTGCCCTTTCTTGCAAATAATTAAAAGACTTATAATTACATTTGAAATTTGGATATGTTTCATTTATAATTGATAAAATATGATCATTCTTGGTTGCTGAAACCAATTGTTTTGGTATTGTAATCCAATTATTTTCTGCATCAATTGCAGAATTTGTTTGTCTTGCAATTTGACCATCCCCAACAGCAAGAAGCCATTTAGCAAAAGAATTATAGTTTTCATGTGCAAATTCAGTTGTGATTTCCTTTAATCTCATGTTTGTTTTTAATATAGAAATTCTAAAATGTTTCCACAAATAAGAGTTCGTAATTGATGCATCTAAAATATCTTCTTTTGATCCATTAGGAATTACCGGCAATATCTGCCTGAAATCCCCTCAAAAAATAATTGGTTTACCTCCAAAAGGAACTTCTCGATTTTCCGAATCTTTAGAAAGTAAAATATCTTTAAAAGACATGTCAACAGTTTCAAAGCAATATCGATGAGTCATTGGGGGCTTCGTCCCAAATAACTAATGAGCATTTTTTGATAAGTTCAGCAAGATTTGCTCCCTTTTTAATGTTGCATGTAGAAAATGATGTTGGTTCTAATGGTATTTTAAAACGTGAGTGGGCTGTTCTACCGCCTGGTAAAAGTAGGGCAGAAATACCTGAAGATGCAACAACTAACACTATTTTGGATTCTGATCTTAATTTCGCAATGATCGTTTCATATAAATATGTTTTACCTGTACCTCCTTCACCGTATAAAAAAAACATAATAGATTGATTATTTTCAATACCGAAAATAACCAAATCGTAAAATATTTTTTGCTCGTTATTAAGCGAATCTACCATTTTTTGATGTTTTAGTCCTAGATCTATAATATCATATGCTAGTTCTTCTTGTATTAATCTATTTTCAATCGAAGATTCTTCACTTCGAAATGGCATAGGTAAATTGTAATCGGTTAGTGAATATCCATTGCGATTAAAAATCTTTTCAAGTTCTATAAGAACTTTATTTTTTACATGTATTGTTACCGGTAAATTTGGTGGTAAATTAAGTTGTTTACGAATGTCATTTTCTATATCTTCAGACAAATTTGTTAAAAAATCATTGAAAAGCTTATTTGGATCTGTTACACCGCAAAAAAATAATAATAATTACAAACAGATTACGAATTTGCTTTGCAGAACCTGTGAAGGCACATTCTTTTAAAGCTTCGCTCCATTCTTTATCGTCACCTAATAAACCATATACATTACATGTTTCTTGAAAATTTTGATATTTAACACCATTTATAGTTCGAATTTCTTCAAAAGAAGTGGGGCCTTTAACAAAATTAAGAAGCATCCGGAGGTAATATAACTCGCCGGAATTTGGATGAACAAAACAAATTCTTCCTAAAGACATACCCTTTTTGCGGGATAGCCAAATTTTATTTTTAAAATCCCAAACCCATTTAGTAGGAAATTCGACATATGTAAGGTCTCGGGCATGCATATGTAAACCATTTGTAACCATCCATTCGGTAAGCATTGTTGTATGAGATTGGCTATGATAAAGTATATTGTTCAAAGATCTATTTTCCTGATATAAAACTACATTTTGGTTAGGTAAGTGGATAGATAAACGTTCAACAGATGGTTCTCTATGATGAATAGGAAATTCAAATAAGCGCCAACATGCTTCTGTAGGAGAAATGTATCGACAATCAAGATAATTTTTAATTTCATCGTTCACTACAGGTATATTATTGTTTTCAGTTCCATCATTTGAAGGTTGTTCTAGAATAACTGCACGAATTCTATCTGTTCCTTTTGTTATATATTTGAAGAGATATTTAACCATAGTAGAATAACAACATGCTTCAACATTTAGGTGTGCTTGATATCTGACTATCAAATCTCGATTATAAGGTACCACAAACCTATTATCGATATTAAAACCATTTTTCTCAAAATAAACATTATTTTCTCTTCTTTTGCAAGTGACAAATCCTTGATCATCAATGGTAGTTTGGGGTTGGAATTTTTTGGGGTAGAATTTTGAACATTTATTATTCTTCATGCATGGGCACTTAGGATTAATAACACCACATGGACCATGTATCATGAATTTAGAAACACATTTAAAACCAACAGGATCAAACCTGGGACATGGTAGTTCAGCACTAATTAAAGAGTCTATTTCGTTTGTGGATAAAAAATTTTCAATTCTTTGCAACCATACTAAACAATGTATATGTGGTAGACCTCTTTTTTGAAATTCAACTGTATACAAAAGAGCGTTTGTGTTACCAAAATTTTTTTTATTCTTAATATCATCGATAAGGCCATCAATTTTCATTCTAAATACCCTTGTTATAATGTCAGGTCTATTTTCCGGTTTTTGATTAGGTGTCATTTTTAACGTTTCGATGATCTCTAGCCATAGTGGGTTACATGTGAAAGTAATAAACAAATTCGGATTTCCATAAAATCTACAAATAGCCATAGCGTCTTGATAATGTTCTAACATATAGGACCACCAGTGTAAGTAGAAGGTAAAATAAATTTTTTACCAATACTCGAACCATCTTGATCTCCTTTAAAAAAAGCATCACGTAATCCAGAATATATTTCCGATCGAAGGCTCGTTTGATTGTGTCTTAAGAAATCTAAACGTGCTTGTTCTACACATGAATATGCGTCAACCACAAATTGTTGAAATAATCTGCCTGCTTTAAATAACGTTTTTTGTCTCTCCATTTCTAGAAAATAGATGGTAAGCATAATATTCCCTCATTGTAACGTTTTTTCGTTTCAATGTTTTTTTAACGGGAGAAACAGAATATTTAATATTATCGTGAAAACCATCTTCTCCGAATGGAAATAGTATTGGATATTGCATAGACATTAAGCTGGGATGCAAAAAGCTTATCCGTTTTAATGTGTTGCATTGAGTTTCAACAATGATGTCTCTACTTTCATCATAATGGTCAAATTCACCAACAATTAAACTTGCAATTTCGGATGATTGCGGAGCATCATATTGTCTGTTATCTGTTTCACGTCTACCAAGCAAACGATTTCAAAGGTGGTAAATTATTTTCATTGAAGCGGTCTCGCATCATTCTAAATGATTTAGTAAGTTGATTATGCTCATCAAACATTTTTGTTAGGTTTCTAATTATGTCTTCATCAATAAAATTTTCATTTGATGTAGAGGTGAAATTAGAAATTCTATTTGTTATCTCATTGATTGTATCATAAATGTAAATCTGGAGAAATTTAGGTTGCTGATCAACTGGAGGCAATAAAGAACCAATCAGATGGTGGTTTTGTCCACAAATTCTAAAAACATATGGACCTGATGTTTTATTTATATTGTTATCTATTTTGGCACCTATAGAAGTGAATGGAAACATTGAATTGTAAATCCATATGTTATCCATGAATTTGGTATAAGTTGCATTAGTTTGATTGTTTAAAAGAGTTTCAAGATAATCCGGAGGTTTGGGAAAAGGAGGTAATTTGATTAAACCTTTTTTACATCATCTATTAAATGTCGGTGTAGTATTATTAAATGTAGATTTAATAGCCTCTTCCAGCCAAAAAAAAGCCCCACAAAATGGGCAAATGCACGACGACACTCCATAATTAGAGAGTGGTACATCTATATTTCAAAAAAAAAAAGTTAAAAAATTTAGTATTTAGAAAAGGGTAAAGTAAGAAAAAAATGCTCATGATTTGCCTTATTTGCAAATAGGGGTCCTTGGTTTAAAAGTTTACAAATAAAGGTATATGGTATGCTTTTTTTAACAAAGCAAAGTATTTAAAATTAAACTTTTAAGTAATTGATGACAATAAGAGATTTTTTTGATTTTTTTCAATTACATTTATATATTGACAAAACACATATCCCAAAATCAAATTGCAACTGTGCAAATGAACTTAAATATCAAATTAGTTCATAAACTGTCAGATTAGTAAAAACGTAAAATTTCACCATATTATTTATTGTTTCGATTTAGGAAGTTTTTTTTCGAGGGTTGTGTTTTGCTGATATGTAAGAATAATTTTTTTAGGATAAAAATGTCTTTAGTTGTAATTAGAATTTAACTGTATAATTGTAATACTTTATTTTGTAAATAGAACATACCACGGACCTTTATTTGTAAACTTTTAACCATATGCATCTGTTTGCAAATTGGACAAACCACATGCATTTTTTCGTACTTTTCTCTTTAGCAAATAAAGAAGATAAATTTGCGTACGAACTTTTAATGCACTCTGCATTGTTGTAGCGAATCGATATTGTTTGGTCGATAGAAATTGGAATATCAACCAAATTAGTTTGTTGTTGCAAACCAGGATATGTAAAAGAGGAATGCTCAAAATGATGGAGGTCTAATATGGTTGAAGAATGAGAAGAACTCGCATTGATATGTTTTGACAAATGTTTCCGTTTGGATGTGTTGTGTTCTGTTCTTAAGATTTGGAGAAAACAATTGCCGTAATCATTATCTGCATTTTAATAATTAAAAAAATAAATAAATTTCACAACCGTAAATGCTACTACAAAATTTTAAAAAGAAATTTAGTTAGATTACCAAGGTTAAGTTGTATTGGGGTTTCTATAAGATTATGGACTTCAAGATTACGTGTCGAAACTGATTCCATATATGTATTAAGACAACGGAGCTTACATATACATTAAAAAAATATTAAGTATGCAATCAAAATAATCAATAAGTTCTACATGATAATAAATTGCAGCAAACTACTTATTACAATTTTTTAATAACATATAAAAAAGCTGAACATTTACATTCATGTTAGCTTGTTTATCTTATTAATAATTGGTTTAAGTTGGGATATTAAATACTTGACTTTAGATATTTTTTTTTAAAAGAACTATAAGCTGAAAGAAGGTTTGTATGAGGGATTAAAATGATATTTTTGTATTCATGCAACGCCTCCATATAAGCTTCATGTAAGACGAATGGATTATTATGATTGAAATCAATTACTTCAAAATTGTAGAACTGTTGGAGTGCTCTTAAAACTGAGTAGCAAGCTTTTTTCCTAGCCATGCTTTCACTCTCCGGACTTATACCGTGCAAGACCAAAGTTTGTTCATTGTTAAGATTATCACGATAACTGGACGAAACTCGGCAAGTGTACAGACCAAATTCATTATGTTCACAATCAATTATTGGTGGTGGTAGACCTAATTCATTTAGGGTACATCGGAGAACCGCTTCCAAGGAAACGATCATATTTGTCATCTGACATATAAAAAAAATAACTTTTTTTTGAAGAAAAAAAAATAACTTAATAAAAGCAAAATAAATTTATTTATTTTATTTATATCTACTTATTAATTATATCAAACTTATTTATGTAATTTAAAAAAAATAATAATAATAACAATAATAATTGTACTTTTATAATACATAAAAGTAACATAAAATTTGCATCATCTTGCAATAAGTTAAAAGGACAATGACATAATATGTATGTATTAGAAAATTAATATAAAATATTTGTAAATAATAATTTGGTAAAATATGAATAATTTAATAAACAATATTTTAAAAAAATTATGATAACTAATATATCTTTACCTATTTTCACATTTTTAAAACTAATACAAAAATACTACATATTTTATATTTAAAACATAAAATGTGAGTAAATAGAATTAATTTTTTTTATTAGTTTAAAAATAAAGTGATTTCTATTAATATGTTATTTAAATATGATTAAATAGTAAAGTAAATCAATAGTACCAATAGTTAGTTAAAAAAATAAACTTAATTTTTTAAAGTCACTCAAATGTGATTAAATAATAAAGCAACCCAAGGTATAAACCACTAAAAAAATATATGTGTCTGTGCGCAGACATCAAAGGGGCTTCAAATTCGATATGGCCTGGCTGTCGGAGAGCGATTTTACTGATACTGTGCGTCGGAACTGGAGTGCAGGCCGCGGTAGTAACCTGGTGTCGCGGCTGTCCTCCTGTTCAGCTTCAATGGACCAGTGGGGTCAAAAATTTCGGAGCCGCTTTACTCGCAAAATTACACAATGCAAATCAGTTTTAGACAGGCTGCGCTCAAGTTCGAATGAAAGGGATATTGTGTGTTTTCTGGAAGCAAAACAGCGGCTCGACTCTCTTCTTCTGCAGGATGAGATATCTCTCAAACAAAGAGCCAAAGTTTTCTGGCTTAAAAGTGGAGACAGCAACTCCAAATTCTTTCACGCTTGCTTAAGGGCCCGGAGAAATCAGAACCGTATCCAACGCATGCGAGGGGACGATGGCGCCTTTGTTGAGGGACAATCAAACTTGGGTAATCTAATCAAACACTATTTCTGTCATGTTTTTGCAGCAAACACTATTGTTAATGACATGTCAACAGTTAATGTTTTAGATGCAAAAGTGACTCCTGATATGAATGCCATTTTGATTGCGGATTTTGAGTATGCCGAATTTAAAACTGCTATTTTCCAAATGAAAGGGGACAAGGCACCGGGCCCTGATGGATTAAATCCGGGCTTTTTCCAACACTTTTGGGATTTAATTGGAAACGATGTTTTCCTTGCATGCTCAGGCTGGTTGAACAGATGTGAATTTCCAGCTAATTTGAATGATATGATTATTGCGTTAATTCCTAAATGTGATAATCCTGAATGGTTGAAGGATCTCCGCCCTATTGCTCTTTGTAATGTTCTGTATAAGATCATTGCAAAAGTACTAGCCAATCGCCTTAAATCAATTCTGGCTGACATCATCTCTGAGAGCCAATCAGCTTTTGTTCCTGGCAGGTCTATTATTGACAATGTTTTGGTAGCTTTCGAAACCTTACATTTTATGAAGCGTCAAAATAGGAATCTGGCTGGAAATGTTGCTCTGAAAATAGATATCATTAAAGCTTATGACCGAGTTGACTGGGGCTTTCTGAAAGCTGTTCTGATTCGATTGGGCTTCCATGATAAATGGGTTGCTTGGATTATGTTGTGTGTGTCTACTGTTTCTTACTCTGTGGCTGTTAATTCAAAACTGGTTGGCCCTATCACACCGGGTTATGGCTTGAGACAAGGAGACCCTCTTTCTCCTTATCTATTTATTTTGTGTGCAGAAGTGTTCTCTAAACTCTTATCTCGTGCTGAGGGTAATGGTTTACTGCATGGCTGCCGCATACATTATCGGGCCCCCACTGTCTCTCATTTGCTGTTTGCAGATGACTCTTTCCTGTTCTTTAATGCTTCTCTGGAGGAGAGCCAAGTAATCTTGGACACCTTGCACTAGTATGAAGCAGCCTCAGGCCAAGCTATAAACCTTCAAAAGTCAGGTATCTTCTTTAGTCCAAATGTCTCTGCTGATCTTCAATTGGGTATAAAAGCTCTTCTAAATGTTCATTCATCTCTGGACACTAGTAAATATCTGGGACTTCCCTCTCTAATTGGCAGAACAAAGTCTGATATTTTCAGCTTTTTGAAAGATAGGCTGAGGAAGAGGTTTAACAGCTGGGGAGTCAAATTCTTATCTTGTGCAGGGAAAGATGTCCTTTTAAAGGCTGTTGCTCAAGCCCTCCCGACATACTGCATGAGTGCGTTTTTGTTGCCACGGTCTCTGTGCCACGAATTGCAACGAATGATGAACTCTTTCTGGTGGGGTATGAAAGGAAACGGTCAGAAAGGTATTCACTGGGCAACCTGGTCTAGACTTTGTGATTCTCGAGGTAGTGGAGGCCTAGGTTACAGAAATCTTCACTCTTTTAACTTATCTTTACTGGTTAAGCAAGGGTGGAACTTCATTCACAAACCAAACACTTTAGTTAGCCGGATGTTCAAAGCAAAATATTTTTCACAGAATTGTTTTCTCACCTCTAAACTGGGCAATAATCCTAGTTACGTTTGGAGGGGTATTTGGTCTTCGCGTGAGGTTCTTTCCCTTGGTCTGAGATGGCGTATTGGTAATGGTTTTTCTGTATCAGTTTGGAGGCAACCGTGGTTATACAGGGATGAAGGGTTTATCCCTCATAGAAACTCTCAGACTAATTTAAATGAGTTGAAGGTGGCAGACCTTTTTATGCCAGGAGAAAAAAGGTGGAATGAAGGATTAGTAGAGGTCTTATTTGTAAGGGAAGAGGCGGCTATCATCAAAAACATGGTCCTTCCGCGACGAGATACCGAAGATTGTTTAATCTGGCACTTCACAAAAAACGACATCTACTCATCGAAGTCGGGTTACAGAGCTTTGGAAACTCAGCAGCGGTTTCGGGTTGTGGATGACGGCTGGACAAAGCTTTGGCAACTTCACATTCCGCCCAAAATTCGTTTTTTCCTTTGGCGGGCTGTTAGGAATTTTCTCCCCAGTCGTCTACAGCTGCACTCAAGACGAATTGATGTCCCTCTGACCTGCACAATATGCGAAGGCGACATTGAACATTTATGGCACTTACTAATCTCTTGTCCATATGTTGTAGCTTGTTGGCAATCTGCAGGTTTAAGTCTACCCAGAGATGATACTGCTGAATTTGGAGCTTATATTCTGAACCTATGCCGCACCACGGAAGTAAACTGGCTTGGAAAAGTGGCTACAGTCCTATGGGTTATATGGGGACCGCGTAACGATAAACTCTGGAATGATAGGCTACAAACGCCTGAGGCGGCAGTACAGCAGGGGATGCAATTTGTGCGAAACTGGAAGGAACAGCAGCAGCAGATCGCCATCTCTCCGCAGCAGCCAGTTGCCCGAGCAATCACCTGGCGGAAACCTGCTGCTGGTCGCTTTGCCTGTAATGTGGATGCGTCGATATTCAGTGAGGAGGAGTGTCACGGCTGGGGTGCTATAGTTCGGGACAGCTGTTAGACGAGGTGTCGCGGCCTAATCTCCCGGGCGGACCGGGGGGTGGACAACCTCATGGCGACGTAAGCGGTGATTGGCGCCGAAAGCAACCAATCGTGGAATCAAGCTGCTCGGCAGGACCGGAGCTCGGAGATATGGAAGAGTCGCCACCCACGAATGGGAAAATGAACACCGATCCCTTGCGGGAGACCGGTGTGGGTTCGGGAAACTTAGGTACGAGCCGAGAAGGCTAGCTCCTTTCCGGAGAAAGGCTACTAGGCACCCCGACATCGCCCGGTTATGAACCACCGGCCTCCTACTCAGCATGTTAGGCGATAACGGACTAATCGTATACTTCTTTAAGTTTAAAATTCATTTGAAACCCTTTTCTTTCTCTTTTTGGAAACCGTTTTGAGCATATGATATTGAAAAGCCATATCAGTAAAGAATCACCCATTTATGTTTATACATACACAGAGAGAGGTAAGAAAGAAGTGATTTATTTACAACCGTATTAAATGTTATGTTGTGTGTTTATTCTACACTAACTTATTTCCCCAAAACGGATTTATTTACATGGTTCGCACCTTAATCGTCGTTGGAACGATTTAGGTGTGTTTTAAAACCCCGTTTGATGAAGTTTACCCGAATCGCCGTTGGAACGACTCGAGTATTTGAAAACGTTTGAGATAAAAACTTTTTGATGAGAAAACGTGGTTAAACATACAAGTCAATTTTATTTTGTACAAATTCTTTAAGAAAATGGCTCAAAACTCTATTATTTGCAATGAAAACGATTTTAATTACAATGATCCTTTAATCCACCTTTGGAACGGATTAAGGTTTTAAAACATGGTGTTTTGAAGACAATTCGAAATATTAACAAAAAAGACTCTATTTATTTACATTAGAAATCTAAAAAAAACTCATTAATTTAAATAATCCAATTGAAAACTCTCTTTTTTTCTTTTATTTTCCCCACCTATTTAATGGGCATTCTACTATTATAATTACAATAAGAAACTTATTTAAAGCAAGATTTATAATCAAACAAGGCCTATTTGAGACATGGACCCATGAATGGGCCCAAATGAATAAAGAAATAATTTAGACACACACACACACACACATATATATATATATATATATATATATATATATATATATATATATATATATATATATATATATATATATATACATTTAAATCAAAAAGGAGAAGATAAGAAAATAAGAGTTAATAAAAGGAAACTATATAATACATATATGAAAATACTAAATAAAATACATTTATATTTTAAAGATGTGAAAATAGCAAATAAATCTCCTAAATAAGAAAATAACCTTTATCCAAAATAACTTCATATAATAATCAATAACATAACCCATATACTCAAAACTATATATATACATAGCTAATATAATTTTAATGTCAAGAATACTATATGTCTATCCCCTAATATCTATTAATTATCTCTCAAAGTACCCAAATAAATAATATTTGAAATAGAATTTAATATAACTTAAATGGAATGAAAAAAAGAATATATATATATATGTATAAGAAAAGAATAAAAGGTGATATACAATATCCTAAAATAATTATATATACTTAAGTTCTAAAATAAGTTGAAAAACATGTATTACATCATTATATGTATATATACTAAGGATTAAAAGTCTAAAAGTTAAGAAAAAGTGACCGAAATGACATTTTTTACATTTTGGCAGATTTACCGACGGAAAATCCGTCGGTAAACAGCATTTAGTGACAGAATTGACAAATTACAGCAGCACTCCAATATTTTCCAGATTTATTCAAAAGCTTTAAATTAAATCTAATTCAATCGTTTTGGACTTCCGAACTACCAAAAATGGATCATAGTCGAAAACGGAAGTTCCTAAAACAATGTTTTTATTTTAAAACGTTATTTGGAAATATCTTTTAAATTAAAAAACTTATAATTACAACGTCTTTGACACCCGAACTACCTTTTTATCGGATCACGGTTCGTATTGGGATATCAAAACGAGGTTTTTATTTTAAAACAAAACCGAATTTTATTTAACACGGAACGAAAATTAAATAAATACACTAATTAAATAAAATGTGACAAAATAAATAAATGACTAAATGAATAAAAACTATAGCATAAAATAAATAAATAGAAGGAGAGAATAAATTAAATAAAATAAAGAGTCTAGTCCTCGGATAATACCTTTAATTCGGTATCTGACAGTCGAAGCCGATTGATTCCACGAACCGCGAGCTCCCGTTTTTAATGAAAATTTAGTAAAAATTGAACTTAGGAAATTCGGAATTTTTGAGAAAAAAATATTTTTCTCAAAAAAAATCCACTCTCTCTCTCTAAAAATGTTTAGAGTGAGAAAGTTTTTCCTCCCCAAAAAGGCCCCCACCTTCACCTTGGGATCCGTGCCCTTATATAGGGAAACGGATCCCGAAACAATGGGCGACGCCGTCAAGCGGGCGTTCGACTATCGTCGTCCGCGTGCGGGATGCCGTTGCGTGTCCGCGCCGTGCCGTTAATTTTCCTCAGCTTATTATTCTTTATATATTTTTCAAAACTTCCGGAATCAATCGCTTCGACCGTCTTGTTTCAGGTTTTCATCACAGGTCCTCCGACTCGGTGTCTACAGTTGCCCCTACTTTTCTATTTTGACAGTGATGTGTGTGGTTCGAAAACGTTTTTTGCTAACGTAACACATGCAATGTAAAACATATAAAAGTAAAAGACACGTAACGAGTAGGAGGAAACATACCTGACCTTTGCGCTGCGCGCTCCGGCGTTGCTCTCTGACTGCATCAGACTCTGCTTCGGGCTGCACCCTAGTTCACGACCGCGGGGATAATGGCTAAATAGCTACCCTAGTTTACGACCGCGGGGATAATGGCTAAACAGCTACCCTATTTCAAGATTGCGGGGATAATGGCTAAATAGCTACCCTGATTTACGACTGCGGGGATAATGGCTAAATAGCTACCCCATTTTAAGATTGCGGGAATGATGGCTAAACAGCTACCCTGGTTTACGACTGCCGGGATGATGGCTAAACAGCTACCCTGGTTTACGACTGCGGGGATAATGGCTAAACAGCTACCCCATTCCAAGATTGCGGGGATAATGGCTAAACAGCTACCCTATTTCAAGATTGCGGGGATAATGGCTAAACAGCTACCCTATTTCAAGATTGCGGGGATAATGGCTAAACAGCTACCCTGATTTACGACTGTGGGGATAATGGCTAAACAGCTACCCTATTTCAAGATTGCGGGGATAATGGCTAAACAGCTACCCTATTTCAAGATCACGGGGATAATGGCTAAACAGCTACCCTGATTTACGACTGTGGGGATAATGGCTAAACAGCTACCCTATTTTAAGATTGCGGGGATAATGGCTAAACAGCTACCCTATTTCAAGATCACAGGGATAATGGCTAAACAGCTACCCTATTTCAAGATCACGGGGATAATGGCTAAACAGCTACCCTGATTTACGACTGTGGGGATAATGGCTAAACAGCTACCCTATTTCAAGATTGCGGGGATAATGGCTAAACAGCTACCCTATTTCAAGATCACGGGGATAATGGCTAAATAGCTACCCTATTTCAAGATCGCGGGGATAATGGCTAAACAGCTACCTTATTTCAAGATCACGGGGATAATGGCTAAATAGCTACCCTGATTTGCGACTGTGGTGAAGATGGCTAAAAAGCAACTCCGGTCAGCGACCACGAGCCAGATGGCTACAAAGCAACTCCGGTCTGCGACCAAGAGTCAAGTGGCTCAAAAGCAACTTCGGTCTGCGACCGAGAGTCAAATGGCTAAAAAGCAACTCCGGTCTGTGACCGTGAGTCAAATGGCTAAAAAGCAACTTCGGTCTGTGACCGAGAGTCAAATGGCTCAAAAGCAACTCCGGTCTGCGACCGTGAGTCAAATGGCTAAAAAGCAACTTCGGTCTGCGACCGAGAGTCAAATGGCTCAAAAGCAACTCCGGTCTGCGACCGTGAGTCAAATGGCTAAAAAGCGGGGGCTGTTTCTGGATTTTCTTACCACACTATTGTCTGTATTTTCTCACTGGAGCTATCATCTCGACGATTCAATGGGCACACGTCTTAGTCCTAAATGAAATAGACTACTGATTGTTTTTCTGTTGACTGTCGTCTGTATTTTGACTGGTGTAACTGTTCTGTAAAAATTAGCTGTTGTCTGGAATTGATGTTTTGACAATGTTAGTCACTGTCTGGGAGAAATGCAGGCTGAAACGGACTGTAAATCGGAGGTCTGTGCACCTGGTAATTAATTATTTACTTTTTACCTTTATGTCAAATCGTACTTTTTTCACTATTTACGGGAATGCCATTCCCTTTTCCTATATAAGGTGGTGGGGTTTCATTTCAACCCCACACCTTCTCTCTCCTCTTTCTCTCACTAGACTTCAATTTGGATTATTCTCGGGATGGATTTAGACGAATGGGATGGCACCAGAGGCATGGACGAGGTTTACGTAAACCTGGATAGAGTGGATACCTTCCACGACCCTACGACACACTTGAGCAGGACACGCTGCAACGAGGTAAGTGGTTTCTCACTTTTATTTGATTTGAACTCTAGGCTTTAGCACTCCTATACAAACATGATTTGCATGCTAACTCTTAGACTGCCTTAGAGGACTTTAGCTAGAAAACGTGAATTCCTTTATTTACACGTAACACCTGTTTGTTTTTGTAAGAATGCGCGCTATATGCATGTGAATAGTACACTACAAATTTATGCATGTTAACCGTAAAAACGATGTGAATAGTGCACGTGAATAGTAAAAACGTGAATAGTGCACGTGAATAGTAAAAACTTAGCTAATGCACGTGAATAGTAAAAACGTGAATAGTAAAAACTTAGCTAATGCACGTGAATAGTGAAAATGACGTGAATAGTAAAAACTTACCTAATGCCCGTTAACGTACGTGAATAGTAAAACCTAATCTACGCTTCTCGTCACCTGTAGACGAGGGTGGATAAAAGGATTGACTAAACCTTACGTGAATGACCCTACATGAGAGATTTTTACAGAAAATTGGTCCTAACTGACCGGATGTCTCTAGGTTAGAAAATGAAAGAATACTTAGTCTTAACGCGTTCTTATCACTTGCTTGCCTTAGGAGTCGTATTAAAATTTTTTTATCTTGTTCCTCTTTAGCTCATCGAGATTTCCGGGACCACTACCGAGGTTCTTTCATGGTATGATAGGCTGAGCGCCGCGGCGAGAGCCCGCGTGCAGGAGTTGGGCTTCGGACCCTTCATTGCAGCGCTGCCCCGCACCAACGGGGTGTGCGATCCCTTTGGCCTACGGGCCCTGTGTGAGCGGTGGGTTGACTCGACCCACACCTTCCACCTTTCCTTCGGAGAGATGACCATCTCGCCCCGAGATTTCTCATTATTGACCGGATTACGAGGGAGCAACACCCCCGTCCCTTTCCATTATGGCATGATGCGACCGCGGGTCGACCCTGCTAGGCTTGCTGCCTTGATAGGACCAGGAGTTCCCCTATGCGCCAAATCTACCCCGATGAAGTTTATTTCGACTGCTAGCCTCTTGAGTAGACGGGACTTCTGTGAGACTGATGCTACTGATCTGGCGGTTCGTAGCTTCCTTGTATATGCTCTTAGCGAGACGATTTTCCGCACGAAGGGCGGAAAGGTACATGCGGGTCTCATCCAGGCCCTTAGTGATTTAGATGCCGCAGCTTCCTACGATTGGGTGGGGGCAGGCTTAGCTTTTCTCTACAAGTTTCTGGACCTGACTAGCCGGAAGCGCAAGGATTTCGGTGGTTACACCTTTGCTCTGCTGGTACGTGACGCCTTCTCGATTCGCCCGTCTTTGTTTTTTTTTTTCTTTCTCACACTCCTAATCCTTGTTTATGCCGCAGGTGTGGGCGTACGAGAGACGCATCCTTCCCAGTCGATCTCGACCTCGATTGAGAGCACAGAGGTCGCCTTTTATGGTTCGATGGAGAGATTTTGATCTGAGCGCTGAGAGGAGGCGGACAGTGCCATGGCTCCTAGATCGGATTGACTCATTAGTCCTCACACAGGTAGATTTCGCTTAGTCTCGCTAGACTTTGGCTTGAGTCTTTCTGACCCTTTTCTTTGTGCATATTTTTTAGATTAAGTTCAGGTGGAACGACCTTGACTTTGGTCCCGAGTATGCATACACATCGATGATCCAGGAGCAGCAGTGCGTGCTCACCGGCCCTTGTGTGCGGGCGTGGTATTTGGGAGATCGAGGCATCACCGGAGTGAGTGATGTTCACTGGACGCCGGGGGAGATTCCCGTTTCCATGTTTGCTGTGCGGACTCTGCCCCTATCGACCATTCGTCGAGATCTGACCCGTCATTTTGTCGGTAGAGTAGTCTGGGTTCACGCCGAGGGCCGCGAGCCTTATTTGTCTACTTTACTGAGCGCGAGGGATGCCCGGCGGAAGCGATGGAGGTAGATCCGGTAGCGGACGTGTTTTCGAGAGAGGCGGTCGAGGCCGTCTTTGGTCAGGCGGAGGTTCCGATAAGTGATTCCGCCCTCTTTTCATTTTATTCATGATATGCTCGGAGGTTTTACTGTGTGTTTTTTTTTTTTTTTTTTTTTGCTTTTTTGCAGGAGGGATCCTGGCGGAGTGCCCACCTATCTGATTTTTTCGACGATACTCGGGCTCAAACACCGGTGTGCGAGCAGCCCTATTTTATCGGCGAGTCCTCCAGTGCAGCTCGACCGGAGGGGTCGTCCATAGGCGTGTCTATACCAGACTATGGGAGAGATTATGCTACGATCTGCTATGACGAGTCTGGGGCACCTTACGCGGGATTTGAGGCGGCCCCTCCTATCTTCTCCTCGAGGGTCCCGTTTGATCCCTCAGACGCTCCTCTGACCACGAGAGAGACTTGTACGGATTACGTAGGGCTGTCTGGTTATCTCCGAGACCGCCTCAGCTTGCGCTGCACTGATCACCTGGTATGTATCATTACTGTACTTTAGTGTAGTGAAATGTATGCATGGATGTATGATTTATGCTTTTTTCCTATGCTGCCTTTTATCTGTTCTTTTTTCCTTTTTCTGTAGACTGATCTACATGCCCACGAGCGGAGACAGAGCGAGCTAGTGCGGGAGGCTGATGCCCGAGTTGGTCACGTGTATCAAGAGAGGAACGACCACTGGTCGAGGATGATGCGACGGGAGACTGAGGGTCGCCTTGCCGTCGAGGAGAGGGCGCGTGATGAGTCGATCAGCCGCCTTGCTGCAGAGGAGAGAGCACGAGCTGCTGATGAGAGAGCACGGGTTTCTGATGAGAGAGCGCGAGTTTCTGATGAGAGAGCGCGTGCTGCCGAGGAGACACTATCTGCGGAGCGGGCATCTCACCTGAGAGATTTTGAGAACTATTGGGACTTCCCTCCGTATTAGGCTCGTAGCTTTCATTGTTGCTTTGTAGCTTTCATTGTTGCTTTGTAGCTTTTATTAGGGTTTCTCCAATGTATAGCCGATGTATAGGGAGTGGGGTGGATAGTAGGTAGGCTTTTTGTGAAAAGTAGGAGAGGAAATGTATAACTCGTGATTCATATTACCATGCATTCAGTAGATTATGATGATTCCAATCATTCTCGTCAAATATATTCATGCCTTTATTTATTTACAAACAACAGAAATACTTAGCCTCTTATACATTGTTTTTGTAATTGCTCAAGTCGTAACTATTGTTACCAGGACCCGCCTTTCGGTTTTCGGATCCCGGCGATTTTTCTCCTCCCCTTTTACTATCCCGGAATTTTTAAATGAGTGCCCTTTCGGGTTTTCACCCATTGGGATTTCCCTTATTGTTGCATAGGTCGCCCTTTGCGGGTTTTCAACCTATCGGGAATTTTTCTTTATTTTTCTTTTTTTTTTTTTTTTTTTTTACGAAAAGTATTTCTTAAGTCTATCCAGGTTGGTAGGTTCGGAGAATTCCGTGCCGTCCATTGTGGTTAACTTCACCGCTCCTTTACTTAGTATCTTTTTTACGACGAATGGTCCTTCCCAGTTAGGCCTAAACTTCCCCCTCGGGTCGGTGTGCGTCACACGGATCTGTTTCAGCACCAAATCTCCTTCTTTGATAGGGCTGGTCTTGACTTTTTTATTGAAAGCCCGAGCCATCCTTCTTTGATATAACTGTACATGGTAAAGGGCTTCCATCCTTTTCTCATCAACTAAAGCCAACTGCTCACATCGCCTTTTCACCCATTCCGTCTCGGGGATTTCTGCTTCCACTGCGATTCTCAACGATCGCTTTTCAATCTCAATCGGCAGGACTGCTTCTGTTCCGTATACCAAGGAGAATGGCGTTGCCCCAGTCGAGGTTCTGACTGTCGTGCGATAAGCCCACAACGCGAGTGGGAGGTGCTCATGCCAGTTCTGATGTGATTCCACCGTCTTTACGAGGATCCTCTTAAGGTTCTTATTAGCTGCTTCTACTGCCCCATTAGCCTGTGGACGGTACGGAGAAGACCTGTGATGTTCAATGCCATATTCCCGGAAAAGATTCCTTACTTCCCCCTGAAACTGGACTTCGTTATCCGTGATCATGTGATGAGGCACTCCGAACCTGGTGATCAAGTGTTTTTCAATGAACTTTCTCATCTGCTTGGATCCCAGTTTGCTAAACGACTCTGCTTCTACCCATTTGGTGAAATAATCGATGGCGACTGCAATAAACTTATGTCCATTTGAAGCATTAGGCCTTACTTCGCCGATGATGTCAATGCCCCAGGCAGCGAATGGCCAAATAGGTGCTAGCACATGTAGTTCCATGGCCGGAAGATGACCGCAATCGCCGTGGATTTGACAATCGTGACATTTCTTTGCATACTCGTTACAATGTCTTTCCATGGTGAGCCAATAGAAGCCTTGTCTGATAATTTTCTTAGCTAGTACTGCTCCTCCCATATGGGCTCCACAAATTCCTGAATGTACTGATTCCATTGCCTCACGGGCTTCTCCCGCATCCAAGCATCTTAGTTGTAATCCATCAACGTGCCTTTTGTAAAGCAAGTCATTGTGGATGACGAACTGACGAGCTAGCCTTCTAATCACAGCTTGATCCCTAGGTTCTGACTCTGCCGGATATGTCCCATCTTTCATGAAGTTCACGATATCGAAATACCATGGTTTTTCATCTGTCCCTAACAACATTACGTCCTCGTAACATGGTTTGTGAGATCTTCTCAATACCAATGGTTTCGAAGCAAGGTTCCGGGGGTTGTCCCAAACTGACACCAAAGTGGCCAAGGCATCCGCGGCCTGATTCTGAGCTCGAGGAATGTCATAGAAGCGACATTCTTTGAATCTCAATGCCAACCCTTCTAGCTGATCTAGATACGGACGTAGCCTTTCTTCTCTCACTTCCCAGTTTCCTTGTGCCTGTTCGATGATCAACTTGGAGTCACCCCAAATTTCGACATATGACGCTCCCAGTGCTGCTAATGACTCCAAACCATAAATGCATGCTTCGTATTCGGCCATATTGTTGGTAAGGGGGAAGGATAACTTCTTCGCCATCGGGATTCTTTCTCCTTCCGGGGAGATAAGTAGTACTCCTACTCCGGCTCCATTCGAATTAACTGCTCCGTCGAAGAACATTTTCCACGGTATAACTTCGATTGCATTCAAATGTTCATCGGGGAAATCATAGCTTATCTCTTCTTCTTCTGTATTCAGGGGTTGATTAGCCAAAAATTCTGCCACGGCTCTTCCTTTGATAACCTTCTTCTTCACATATTCAATGTCAAACTCGGACAAAAGCAACAACCATCTGGCTAACTTCCCCGTCAAGGATGGAGTTCAGTATAGATACTTCACGGGGTCCATCCGAGAAATAATGATCACTTTATACGATTGGAAATAGTGCCGCAGTTTCTTCGTCAACCACACCACTGCCACACATGTCTTTTCGATCATGTTGTATTTGAGCTCATACTCTAGGAACTTCTTACTCAAATAATACACCGCGTGCTCCACACCGGTGTCTCCCTCTTGAGCCAACATTGCTCCAATAGATCGCTCCTCAATTGCTACATAGAGGAGAAGTGGCTTTCCCAGTTTAGGCGGTCTCAACACTGGCGGATTAGACAAGTAACTTCGGACACTCTCCAACGCTTGTTGACACTTATCATTCCAAACGACGGGTTGGTCTTTCCTTAACAACTTAAAGATTGGCTCGCAGATTGTGGTGAGTCTTGCTATGAACCGACTGATATACTGAACTTGCCCCAGAAACCCTCTCACTTCCTTCTCATTTCTTGGCACCGGCATCTCTTGTATAGCCTTTACTTTATCAGGATCCACCTCAATTCCCTTATTTCCGATTACATAGCCTAAGATTTTCCCCGACGAAACGCCGAAAAAGCACTTCTTCGGGTTTAACCTTAGCTTGAATTCTGCAATTCGGGCCAAAAACTTCTCGAGTGCGGCAAAATGCCCTTCTCTTGTCTCTGATTTGACCATCATGTCATCCACGTAGACTTCTACCTCCTTGTGTATCATGTCATGGAACAGGGCTGTGGCCATTCGCTGGTAGGTTGCCCCGGCATTTTTCAAACCAAATGGCATCACTCTGTAACAGTATGTTCCCCACTCAGTTGTGAACGAGGTTTTCGCTTTGTGCTTTTTGGCCATCTGAACTTGCATGTAGCCCATGAAACCGTCCACATTCGTGTGTAAGACGCTTGACGCTGCACTGTCGATCAATACATCGATATGAGGCAATGTGAACTCATCCTTGGGGCATGCCTTGTTAAGATCTCTGTAATCCACGCACATCCTCACTTTGCCGTCCTTCTTTGCGATGGGCACTACATTTACGACCCAAGGGGGATAGTCGATTACTTCGATGAACCCTGCTTCTAACTGCTTCTTTACCTCCTCTCTGATCTTATCTGCCCATTCGGGTCTCATACGTCGGAGCTTCTGCTTTACGGGCCTCGCCTCGGGATATGTTGGAATACGGTAAGTTACGATTGATTGATCGATTCCAGGCATGTCTTCGTATGTCCAAGCGAATACAATTTCGTATTTTTTAATTATTCTCTCAAATTCTTTTCTCTCTTCAATAGTTAATGCTTGAGCAATTTGTATAAGTTTAGGATTTTCATCCGTACCAAGATTGAAAGTTGACATTTCTATCGTATTGATTTCAAATGTAGGCATGTTATATGAATGAGAATGCATGGAATGATCATGATCGACATCAAGCAAGTAAGCAAAATCAGAATTCATTTCATTGATAGCATGGGTGATTACATCATCTGATTCAAACAAAGCAGTAATACAATTTTCGTCATCAGGGTTCTCGGGCTCCTCATGAACCTTGGAGGTACTGGGCTCGTCCACCGCTCCCGCAGTCGCTTCGATGGTGATGACCTGCTCCTCGGCATTTAAATCCAGCATCATGATCTCCTCGACAAAGCAGCTCGCCTTTCCTTTGCCCCAGTCGGCAACATCATTGAAGATTTTGAACCCCGGCAGAATCTTTCCTTCGGCGCTAACAGCCACTTCCGACTCATCATCAGACTCATCCCAGATGTTGATCGGAACCCTCTGATTGATACCTTCCTTGTCGGAGGAACTTCCCCAAACGTCCACGACCATCAGATCCATTATGTGAGGGACATTCGGATTTATGTAGGAAGGGTCCGACGATCCATACCGAGCCCAGCCTATCAGTTCTTCATAGTCTTTGAGGAACACTCCATTCATTCTTCTAGCCACGAGTGGAATAGCACCCTTCCGGATGCACATGAGTTGCTCCTGATCACTCAAGGTGACCCGACACGAGGCATACTTGAACCTCCATCTTCTGGCATAATCCACAAATGGTTCCTCGGGGAATTGCCTGATCCTTTCTAAATCTTCCAACGACCCTGTCCACGGAATGTACCTCTCATACCTCTGCACAAAGGCCTCCATGAGGGATCCCCAGTCCCCTTTTGTCTTTGCCATGAGCATTCGGTGCCACATCAAAGCTTCTCCTATGAGTGTCTTTGGAAAATGCTGGACTAACTCACTTCGGTAGAGTCCCGCGTCAAACATGTAGGCATGGAAACAGTTTATGTGATCAATGGGGTTCTCATCTCCCTTATACTTAGACATGGCTATTACTGCTTCAGGTGTCTCCTCTTCGGATAATGCAGGCATTTCCTCTGGACATTCCCGTGCGGCGATCTGATTTAACGTGCATTGGAAGAGACATGTACCACACTAGTGACTCTCCTGCCAGTGAGTTGCAAAACAAGCTCGTGATCTCCCCCTCTTTGAAACCTAGAGGACCCATAGCCGACAGATAAAAATGCAAGTGCTCCATAGGGTCCTTCCCTTCATTATACTTGCTGACAGTCGGAAACGGACGTTTGATAGGCCCAATTTGCATTGCGCTATATTCCCCTGCCCGTATTTTGTCTCTTCGATACTTCATCAAAAACAAGCTTGACACCAGTGACCAATCATGCTTAGTCGCGCCAGGCAGCGATTGAAACCACTTCAAAGGTTCACCCACCAGCGAAAGATGGAACCATGGAGCGACCTCTTCCACTTTGTATGGCTCTCCAAACATAGCACACACGTATCCATACAAATGAGCTTCGGGGTCTTCTACCCCACTAAACAATTTCAACACATGCATGATCCTCCGAGATGAGACTTCCTCGGTCTCCTCAGTTTCAGTTCTATCATCCATCACTTCTTCCGTTGGCTCCTCTTCCAAAGCCGACACATACAAACCATTTCCCACATTATTCTTCTCATCGGAGTCCAACAATTCCTCTACGTTCTCCTCGAAGGATTCCATCACTACACATTCTGTCAAACCAACTCCGATCATGCTCACCCTATGATTAGGCAATGAATTACGTCTAGTGGAAGGGTTTGCTGATGAAGGATCAGCTATCTTTTTCTCCTCGATTAAATCCTGGATTTCGTGTTTCAGCCTCTCACAATTCTCAATTGTATGCCCATAACTGCTATGGAATTCACAATACCCTCTAGCCTGTATCTGCGGAGTAGGTTGAGATTTGTTATACGGGGTAAGGGCTTTCAACAATCCCTTTTTCTGCAGGCGCTCAAAAACTTTCGCATAGGTCTGATCGAACTTGGCGAACCGCCTCTTTTCGATAGCATTAAGATCAACCACTTTCACTGTCGCAGATTCCGTACTCGCGATAGGCCCTCCGGCACTATATCCAGACTTCGTCCACTTGGTATAAGCTTTCTTCGGCTCCCCATCGCCTTCGACAGTCAAGGCACAACTATACATCTGATTGAAATCTGTGAACGGCATATATCTCAACTCATTCTTAATATACGGCAACGTATTGCCAATCACCATTCGGATCTGATCTTGCTCAAGCGGCTTCTGTTTCATGACCGCGGCCTTAGCCCTCCATCTCTTCACGAAGTCTGAAAGGGATTCCCTAGTCTGCTGCTTAGTGCTCTCTAACTCTTTCAAAGTGACTTCCAGCATGGTGTTAAAGCTATATTGAGCGATGAATGACTTCGCCAACTCCTTCCAATCCTTCTTTGTCACCATTGGTAACGCATGGAACCATGTGAGGGCAGCCCCCTCCAGGTAAGTGTTAAACAGCCCCAAGACTTGATCCTCGGTCAGGATCGTTGTAGACACCGAGTCGGAGGACCTATGACGAAAACCTGAAACAAGACGGTCGAAGTGATTGATTCCGGAAGTTTTGAAAAATATATAAAGAATAATAAGCTGAGGAAAATTAACGGCACGGTGCGGGCACACAACGGCATCCCGCACGCGGACGACGATGGTCGAACGCCCGCTTGACGGCACGAGACGTGCGCGCGGCGTCCGTCGGACGCACCGCGAGTGGCACGCTCTCGACGCCCGAGCAATGCCTGGGACCGCTGGCGGTGCGCGCCCTCGTGGGCCGTTGAGCACACGTGCCTGGCAGCGCGGGGCGCGCGTTCGGCGGCCGCGACGTGCGAGCGTCTAGCTGCACGGAACGCGCGATCGGCGGCCACGGAGTGCACGCGTCCGACGGCGCGGGGCACGCCCCGAGGGTCGCCGGGCGGGCACCCAACCATGTCGGGCGAACGCCCAACGAAAGTTGGGCGATCGCCCAACATTATTGGGCGGCCGCCCAACCACAATGGGCGACGCAATTAAAGGGCACGGATCCCAAGGTGAAGAGGGGGATTTTTTGGGAGAGCTTTCTCACACTAGATATTTTTCTAGAGAGAGGAAGTGGATTTTTTGGGAAAAAAACATTTTTTTTTCCTAAAATTGAAAATCTCTAAATTTCCTAAGTTCAATTTTTACTAAATTTTTCATAAAAAACGGGAGCTCGCGGTTCGTGGAATCAATCGGCTTCGACTGTCAGATACCGAATTAAAGGTATTATCCGAGGACTATACTCTTTATTTTATTTAATTTATTTTCTCCTTCTATTTTTTTTTTTATGCTATAGTTTTTATTCCTTTAGTTATTTATTTATTTTGTCACGTTTTATTTAATTAACGTATTTATTTAATTTTCGTTTCGTGTTAAATAAAATTCGGTTTTGTTTTAAAATAAAAACCTCGTTTTGGATATCCCAATACGAACCGTGATCCGATAAAAAGGTAGTTCGGGTATCGAAAATGTTGTAATTATAAGTTTTTTTATTTAAAAGAGGTTTCCAAATAACGTTTTAAAATAAAAACATCGTTTTAGGAGCTTCCGTGTTCGACTATGATCCATCTTTGGTAGTTCGGAAGTCCAAAACGATTGAATTAGATTTAATTTAAAGCTTTTGAATAAATCTGGAAAATATTGGAGTGCTGCTGTAATTTGCCAATTCTGTCACTAAATGCTGTTTACCGACGGATTTTCCGTCGGTAAATCTGCCAAAATGTAAAAAATGCCATTTCAGTCCCTTTTTCTTAACTTTTAGACTTTTAATCCTTAGTATATATATATATATAATTATGTAATATATTCTTTTCAAATTGTTTTAAAACTTTAACATATATAATTATTTTAGGAGATTGGTATTCCATTTTTATTCTAATTTTTTGTATATGTACATATTACTTTCTTTTTTATTATTATTCATTTAAATTACATTAAATTCTATTTTAAATGTTATTTACTTGGGCATTTTGGGAGATAATTAGTAGATATTGGGGGATGAACATATAGTCTTTTTGACATTAGGATTATATTAGTTATGTATATATATATAGTTTTGGGGTATATTTGGGTTATCTTAATTATTGTTAAATAAAATTATTTTGAGTGATAAATGCTATTTTCTCATTTATGAATTTCATTCACTATTTTCTTATGTTTAAAGTATAAATATATTATTTTCATTATTCTTTCTTATATATGTATTAGATAGTATATTTTCTTTTACTCTTATTTTATGTCTTTTGGGCTAAAATGTGTAAATATATATCTATATTATTTTCTTTATTTCTTTTGGTCATTTATAAGTCCATGTTTCAAATGGGCTTCACTTGGAAAAATTAATTTTTGGGCCTAAATATGTTTATTAATGTAATTATAATAGTTAGAGAGTCCATTAAATAAGTGGGGAAAATAAGTCACAAAAAGAGTGTTTTCAATTAAATTATTTAAGCTAATGAGCTTTCTTAAATCTCTAATGTAGATAAATAGAGTCATTTTGGTTGATATTTCAAATCGTCTTCTAAACACCACGTTTTAAAACCTTAGTCCGTTCCAACGACGGATTAAGCGAACATTGTAATCAAAATCGTTTTCTTTGTTAATAATGGAGATTTTGAATCGCTTTCTTAATGAATTTGTACAAAATAAAATTGACTTGTATGTTTAACCACGTTTTCTTATTAAAAGGCTTTTACTTTAACGTTTTCAATTACTCGAGTCGTTCCAACGGCGATTCGGGTAAGCTTCATCAAACGGGGTTTTAAAACGCACCTAAATCGTTCCAACGGCGATTAAGGTGCGAACCATGTAATAAACATCGTTTTGGGGAAATAAGTTAATGTAGAATAGACACACAACATAACATTTAAATACGGTTGTAAATAAATCACTTCTTTCTTCCCCCTCTCTGTGTATGTATAAACATAAATGGGTGATTCTTTACTAATGTGGCTTTTCAATATCATATGCTCAAAATGGTTTCCAAAAAGAGAAAGAAAAGGGTTTCAAATGAATTTTAAACTTAAAGAAGTATACGATTAGTCCGTTATCGCCTAACATGCTGAGTAGGAGGCCGGTGGTTCATAACCGGGCGATGTCGGGGTGCCAAGTAGCCTTTCTCCGGAAAGGAGCTAGCCTTCTCGGCTCGTACCTAAGTTTCCCGAACCCACACCGGTCTCCCACAAGGGATCGGTGTTCATTTTCCCATTCATGGGTGGCGACTCTTCCATATCTCCGAGCTCCGGTCCTGCCGAGCAGCTTGATTCCGCGATTGGTTGCTTTCGGCGCCAATCACCGCTTATGTCGCCATGAGGTTGTCCACCCCCCGGTCCGCCCGGGAGATTAGGCCGCGGCACCTCGTCTAACAAGTGGCGACTCTGCTGGGGAAGCGAGAAATTTGATTCCGGAAGGCATGCACTAAGCCCTTAACGGGGACGGATCGTTTTACTTCTTTTCGTATGCATTCACGAGCATTATTGCAAACCCTTTGGGTAATTTCCGTGAAACCTCTAGCGAGAGTCCATTCGTCGCTCGAAAGAGGATAGCGTAAGTTCCCCCTTACAGTAAGGCGCCAGAGGGTCCCCATCCATTCGTTAGGGGCGAATCTGTGCGGTCCTGTGAGGTCCCGCGGTCAGCCGTGTCAGCATATAGTAGCCTTAGAAGTTTCCATAGGATTACCCGTTACTATTTTTGATGTGATAAATGAATCAGTTCGTGTTTTCAAACCGCCATGATACGTGTCTAATCCTAAACTATGTAAAGAAAATGAGACGATGCGTTAATATATACTCATGAATCGACATACTAATTACCCTAAAACATCGAAACGATTTGAACTAAAGACAACTTAGTCATCTCATATGAATGAACATGTGCGACCCGCCTTGTCCCTTTCGGTGTCCCGACGAAGGCACGTGTTCAGGAAATACGTTATGACATAAGCACGTATTAGTATGAATCGGTTCGGTGTTAAGGATAGTTACATCTCGATAAAAAAGACTATATTAACAGTAGCCGTTATTCACATTCTTTAAATAAGTTAGGATAAAATGAGATCATGACGAAACGAAAACGAAGAACATTTCTGTTTCGAACGACCCCGTCGTAACGTGAAAAGTTTCACACAAGTAGCCCGTCCCTTCCGAATGAAAGACGAGCTTTTACGTTATGCCTCGTGTCGTTCTTAAGAGAAATGGATGTGTCCGTATAGATGACTAAGAAAATAAAGAAGAGAAAAATGAACTAAACGACCAAAATCATTCCGAATCTACGATATATGTCAATCCCGAGAGTAGTTAAAGAAAATAAACCAATACCGTTGAATACGTGCCTCGAACGAGTGTATACCCCGTCTAAAATCTCGAAGCCGAATTAAACCAAACCATATAATTGCGCCATATGGACGAGACTGCGGGTTTTGACTAACGACTCGATCATTCCGACCGTTACCAAAACTGCAAGAAATATGGCCCGATATACGTGTTTGCTTAAATCGTGCCTAAAGGAAGGAAAACGGTGATATCCTCGCTTCGAATAAACACGCGATTCAACGAAACGTTGATTTTCTATAACCACACTGAGATGATATATCCCGTGGATTGGGAGGAACAAAGAGTTGTAATTAGCAGAAAGATTATCGTGCGCTCAAAATAAGACTCGCCGTCTTTTCACGTAGCAAAATGAGCAAACGGATCCTCGACGCTAAGAACAAACGCGTTACGCGATGAGTCCGTTCCCTAAAATAAAATCCAAAAGTGATTCCATCACTAAATAAACACGTGGTTACGTCTCTCGATAGATCCAAAAGGTCCTATTGTAATCCAAAAATCGAGACACGAACCCACGCGAACAAAAGGGAACGAGTCATTGACAATAACGAACAATTGGACTAGAAGAATAACTCGTACCACGTCTAAAAACTGAGATGCGCTCAAAGGGAATCAAAACCCGAACTAATGCGTCTCACGAAAGGACAACAGACGAGTTATTCTGAAAGAACAATCCAACTTGGTCGATTTCTTAGTCACTGAACGTTGATACGTCAAAACGAACTGTATTGTCTGATGAATGATTTACTTTCCCGCAATAATCGACGGCATCACGCGTCCCCTAGACCGCAATGTGAGCCCCAAACCCAAAATCCTAGGAAAGAGACCTGGACCAACGAGTGTGTGGAGGAATAAGGGTGGAAGAGAGATATTGTGATACATGTAAATAGAACTAACATTTGTTCTTCTTATCTTATAATCGTAAATAAATAAACGCACACACCACGAATCATGCATATAAAACCATGCATACATACTAATGGATACCGTTCGCGCAGACATCATCATTAAGCGGTTGTGGTTTCGCGAGAGTGATCGGCTTGTCAGACAGTTTGATCAGTTGCAAGTAGACAGTCCCGAATCAGCAGTTGTGGCTTCTGAATCGTCTTCATCCGAGTATACTCAGTCTTCCACCAGTATGTCTGCGACCGATGAGAAAGTGGCTGAATTGGAGAATTCTGTGAACAATATCAATGATCAGCTGGCTGCAATCTTGGCCCAGCTAGCTGAGTTAGCACTAAAGGACAACAAGAGTGGTAGTAAGCGTGCTGAGAATGAGGTGAACGATGGTCCTCGCTTTGGGAATGAGGAGGATTATCAGGATTATGTCCGAAAACAGTTAGAGAAGGATAAAGCTAAGGAAGAGGAGTGGAGGCAACACATCACACAAGAAGTGCAGGACTTGCACGGAGGAAGCTCCGGGAGTCAAGATTTCTATAACTTGAAGAATTGCTTGACAGCAACAGCTTTGCCTCTGAAATTCCGACTCCCTGACATGAAAAAGTTCGATGGAACTGGAGATCCCACCGCTCACATGAATCAGTACGTTGCGGTAATGAAGCACACGATCCTGACCGAGGATCAAGTCTTGGGGCTGTTTAACACTTACCTGGAGGGGGCTGCCCTCACATGGTTCCATGCGCTGCCAATGGTGACAAAGAAGGATTGGAAGGAGTTAGCGAAGTCATTCATCGCTCAGTATAGTTTTAACACCATATTGGAAGTCACTTTGAAAGAGTTAGAGAGCACTAAGCAGCAGACTGGGGAATCCCTTTCAGACTTCGTGAAGAGATGGAGGGCTAAGGCCGCGGTCATGAAACAGAAGCCGCTTGAGCAGGATCAGATCCGAATGGTGATTGGCAATACGTTGCCGTATATTAAGAATGAGTTGAGATATATGCCGTTCACAGATTTCAATCAGATGTATAGTTGTGCCTTGACTGTCGAAGGCGATGGGGAGCCGAAGAAAGCTTATACCAAGTGGACGAAGTCTGGATATAGTGCCGGAGGGCCTAGCGCGAGTACGGAATCTGCGACAGTGAAAGTGGTTGATCTTAATGCTATCGAAAAGAGGCGGTTTGCCAAGTTCGATCAGACCTATGCGAAAGTTTTTGAACGTCTGCAGAAGAAGGGGTTGTTGAAAGCCCTTACCCCGTATAACAAAGCTCAACCTACTCCGCAGATTCAGGCTAGAGGGTATTGTGAATTCCACAGCAGTTATGGACATACGATTGAGAATTGCGAGAGGCTGAAACACGAAATCCAAGATTTGATTGAGGAGAAGAAGATAGCTGATCCTTCGTCCGCAAACCCTTCCGTTAGGCGCAATCCATTGCCTAATCATAGGGTGAGCGTGATCGGAGTCGGTTTGACGGAAACTGTAGTGAGGGAATCTTTTGAGGAAGATGTAGAGGAGTTGTTGGACTCCGTCGAAAGAAGCAATGTGGGAAATGGTTTGTATGTGTCCTTCTTGGGTGAGGAACAAGAGGAAGAACCAATGGAGGAGGGATCAGATGGTGGAGCACCATATGATGAGGATAGTGCCGAAGAGACCGATGAAGGGGCGTCTCGGACTATCATGCCAAATTTGGGTTTGTTCAGTGGAGGAAGGGATCTCGAAGTGCACTTGCGTGAGTATATGCACGACATGTTTATTGAATCCTTCGGGGTAGATGAAATTGCTCAGTGGTTCCACCATTCGCTGGTAGGCGAGCCTTTGCATTGGTTCCATTCATAGCCCGACTCTTGCAAGCACGACTGGGATCGGTTGTCGGATTTGTTTCTTGAAAAGTATCAGAGAGCTGAGGATAGAACCGCGGAGCACTTTGCAATGCAGATTGGACCCATCAAGCGTCCATTGCCAAGGGTGGGCAAATATAACGGCAATAAGGACCCTATGGAGCACCTTCACTTCTATTTGTCGGCTATGACAACCTTGAGTTTCAAAGAGAAAGAGATCACTAGCTTGTTTTGTAATTCACTGATGGGTGAACCGCTGATGTGGTACATGTCGCTGCCGATGTATGTTAAGACCGATTGGGCAGCTATGACGAAGAGATTTATCAAGGAATATACGGTATGGATGCTAGCAGAGCAAACTCCTGATTCCCCGTCTTACCAAACACCTGATGCGGTGTTAGCGATGCCTAGGTATGGTGGATACCAGGATCCTGTAGAGCATGCGAGGATATTCCGCGATCATATGTATAACGCTGGATTCCCACAGTGCGAGTCGCATGAACATTTTCCGAAAACCTTGATGGGTGAAGCCTTATTGTGGCATCAGGGTCTGTCAGAGGAAGAGATGTGTCATTGGATACCGCTCCGAAATGCCTTTGTGGCGAGATATGAAATGTACATTCCATGGACGGGATCTCTAGATGATCTGGACAGGATTAGGCAATTCCCTGAGGAACACTTTGTGGATTATGCTAGAAGGTGGAGGCACCGTTATGAGCAGTGTAATGAGACAATGAGCGATAAGGTGCAGCTCATGTGCATACAACGAGGTGCTATTCCGTTGGCCGCGAGAAGGATGAGTAGAGTGTCCCTCCGTGACTATGATGAGTTGATAGGTTGAGCCTTGTATGGATCGGCAGATCCCTTTTTCCTGAATCCGAGTGTTCCTCACGTCATGGATTTGATGGTCGTGGACATTTGGGCAAGTTCCTCGGACGAGGAGGATGCCAATCGGAAGATCCCTATCAACATTTGGGACGAGTCGGATGATGAGCCGGAAATTACGGTAATGACGAGATCAGGTCGCGTGGCTGAAGGAAAGGCACCGATGGTAGAAACTGAGATTGGAGAAGGGTCGGCTCCTAAGCCCGATGACCAAGTTCTTGAACAGTTGAAGAAAACGCAAGCTAAGTCTACGGTCTGGGAAGTTTTATGCCATTTTAGGTACCATCGGGAAAATCTGATGAAAGAGTTGCAGAATTTGGTTATTTCCACCGATACCGAGCCAACAGCGCTAGTAGGGGCAATTATGGCTCGAAAGAGGACTGAGATCACATTTACCGACGAGGATCTCCCAGATGAGGGGAAGGCTCACAACAAACCATTGTATATCCGAGCGGAAATTAACAGGAAGAAGACTAGCTGTGTGATGGTCGATGATGGATCGGCCATTAATGTTTGTCCTTTGAAGCTCTTGTCCAAGTTGGGAGTGGAGAGAGGAGATTTGACAGCTTCTGAAACAGTGATTAGAGCATATGACGACAGCCGTAGGCACATTAAAGGAGTTTTCAAGGCCAAATTGAAAGTAGGGCCGCATGAAGAAGAGACTGAGTTCACAGTATTGGACATCCCGGTAACTTTTACTGTGTTGTTGGGACGCCCTTGGTTCCACAAGCTGGGAGGTGTACCCTCCACGCTCCACCAAATGATCAAGTTCCCTTTCGGGGAGGAGATAGTAACAATTAGAGCTGAGAAACTGAGCTCGGTGGCAGCATTGGGAATTGAGCCTCAACTTTTCTCCGGATTCCAAGTCTCCGGGATTTACGAATCGAGCATGACCACCGATGTGGTGAACATGATGAAAGGAGGTTTCATCCCGGGAATGGGATTAGGAGCACACCATCAAGGGTTGTCGGAGTTTCCGGATTTTAAAAGTCAGAAAACCCGGAGGGGTTTGTGATATGAGCAGGGGAGTCCATCCAACATGAGTGCAGAAGGAAAAATAGGCTTGAGGAAGCATTTTGTAAGCGAAGGGCATGGAAAGCCATATTCGGGAACCTCCGAGTCGTGGACTAGCACGGAAGGAAAGATTCTGCCAGGGTTTGAAATCTTCAATGATGTCGCCGACTGGGGCAAAGGAAAGGCAAGCTGCTTTGTCGAGGAGATCATGATGCTGGATTCAAATGCCGAGGAGCAGGTCATTACCATTGAAGCGGCTACAGGAGGTAAAATTGAGCCTAGTACCTCGAGAGTATATGAGAAGTCCGAAGATATTAAGGATGAAAATTGTATTACTGCTTTGTTTGAGTCTGATGATGTAATCACCCACGCTATCAATGAAATGAATTCCGATTTTGCTTACTTGCTTGATGTTGATCATGATCATTCCATGCATTCTCATTCATATAACGTGCCTACATTTGAAATCAATACAATAGAAATGTCAACTTTCAATCTTGGTACGGATGAAAATCCTAAACTTATACAAATTGCTCAAGAATTAACTATTGAAGAGAGAAAAGAATTTGAGAGAATAATTAAAAAATACGAAATTGTATTCGCGTGGACATACGAAGACATGCCTGGAATCGATCAATCAATCGTAACTCACCGTATTCCAACATATCCCGAGGCGAGGCCCGTAAAGCAGAAGCTCCGACGTATGAGACCCGAATGGGCAGATAAGATCAGAGAGGAGGTGAAGAAGCAGGATTCATCGAAGTGATCGACTATCCCCCTTGGGTCGCAAATGTAGTGCCCATTGCGAAAAAGGATGGCAAAGTGAGGATGTGCGTGGACTACAGAGATCTTAACAAGGCATGCCCCAAGGATGAGTTCGCCTTGCCTCATATCGATGTATTGATCGACAGTGCAGCATCAAGCGTCTTACACATAAATGTGGATGGTTTCATGGGCTACATGCAAGTTCAGATGGCCGAAAAGCACAAAGTGAAAACCTCGTTCACAATAGAGTGGGGAACATACTGTTACAGAGTGATGCCATTTGGTTTGAAAAATGTCGGGGCAACCTACCAGCGAATGGCCACAGCCCTGTTCCATGACATGATACACAATGAGGTAGAAGTCTACGTGGATGACATGATGGTCAAATCAGAGACGAGAGAAGGGCATTTTGCCGCACTCGAGAAGTTTTTGGCCCGAATTGCAGAATTCAAGCTAAGGTTAAACCCGAAGAAATGCTTTTTCGGCGTTTCGTCGGGGAAAATCTTAGGCTATGTAATCGGAAATAAGGGAATTGAGGTGGATCCCGATAAAGTGAAGGCTATAAAGGAAATGCCAGCGCCGAGAAATGAGAAGGAAGTGAGGGGGTTTCTGGGGCAAGTTCAGTATATCAGTCGGTTCATAGCAAGACTCACCACAATCTGCGAGCCAATCTTTAAGTTGTTAAGGAAAGACCAACCCGCTGTTTGGAACGATAAATGTCAGCAAGCGTTGGAGAGCGTCCGGAGCTACTTGTCTAATCCGCCAGTGTTGAGACCGCCTAAACTGGGAAAGCCACTTCTCCTCTATGTAGCAATTGAGGAGCGATCTATCGGAGCAATGTTAGCTCAAGAGGGAGACACCGGTGTGGAACACGCGGTGTATTATTTGAGTAAGAAGTTCCTAGAGTATGAGCTCAAATACAACATGATCGAAAAGACATGTGTGGCAGTGGTGTGGTTGACGAAGAAACTGCGGCACTATTTCCAATCATATAAAGTGATCATTATTTCTCGGATGGACCCCGTGAAGTATCTATACCGAACTCCATCCTTGACGGGGAAGTTAGCCAGATGGTTGTTGCTTTTGTCCGAGTTTGACATTGAATATGTGACAAAGAAGGTTATCAAAGGAAGAGCCGTGGCAGAATTTTTGGCTAATCAACCCCTGAATACAGAAGAAGAAGAGATAAGCTATGATTTCCCCGATGAACATTTGAATGCAATCGAAGTTATACCGTGGAAAATGTTCTTCGACGGAGCAGTTAATTCGAATGGAGCCGGAGTAGGAGTACTACTTATCTCCCCGGAAGGAGAAAGAATCCCGATGGCGAAGAAGTTATCCTTCCCCCTTACCAACAATATGGCCGAATACGAAGCGTGCATTTATGGTTTGGAGTCATTAGCAGCATTGGGAGCGTCATATGTCGAAATTTGGGGTGACTCCAAGTTGATCATCGAACAGGCACAAGGAAACTGGGAAGTGAGAGAAGAAAGGCTACGTCCGTATCTAGATCAGCTAGAAGGGTTGGCATTGAGATTCCAAGAATGTCGCTTCTATGACATTCCTCGAGCTCAGAATCAGGCCGCGGATGCCTTGGCCACTTTGGTGTCAGTTTGGGACAACCCCCGGAACCTTGCTTCGAAACCATTGGTATTGAGAAGATCTCACAAACCGTGCTACGAAGACGTAATGCTGTTAGGGGCAGATGAAAAACCGTGGTATTTCGATATCGTGAACTTCATGAAAGATGGAACATATCCGGCAGAGTCAGAACCTAGGGATCAAGCTGTGATTAGAAGGCTAGCTCGTCAGTTCGTCATCCACAACGACTTGCTTTACAAAAGGCACGTTGATGGATTACAACTCAGATGCTTGGATGCGGGGGAAGCCCGCGAGGCGATGGAATCAGTACATTCGGGAATTTGTGGAGCCCATATGGGAGGAGCAGTACTAGCTAAGAAAATTATTAGGCAAGGCTTTTATTGGCTCACCATGGAAAGAGATTGTAACGAGTATGCGAAGAAATGTCACAATTGTCAAATCCACGGCGATTGCAGTCATCTTCCGGCCATGGAACTACATGTGCTAGCACCTATTTGGCCATTCGCTGCCTGGGGCATTGACATCATCGGCGAAGTAAGGCCTAACGCTTCGAACGGACATAAGTTTGTTGCAGTCGCCATCGATTATTTCACCAAATGGGTAGAAGCTGAGTCGTTTAGCAAACTGGGATCCAAGCAGATGAGAAAGTTCATTGAAAAACACTTGATCACCAGGTTCGGAGTGCCTCATCACATGATCACGGATAACGGAGTCCAGTTTCAGGGGGAAGTAAGGAATCTTTTCCGAGAATATGGCATTGAACATCACAAGTCTTCTCCGTACCGTCCACAGGCTAATGGGGCAGTAGAAGCAGCTAACAAGAACCTTAAAAGGATCCTCGTAAAGACGGTGGAATCACATCGGAACTGGCATGAGCACCTCCCACTCGCGTTATGGGCTTATCGCACGACAGTCAGAACCTCGACTGGGGCAACGCCATTCTCCTTGGTATACGGAACGGAAGCAGTCCTGCCGATTGAGATCGAAAAGCGATCGTTGAGAATCGCAGTGGAAGCAGAAATTCCCGAGGCGGAATGGGTAAAGAGGCGATGCGAGCAGTTGGCTTTAGTTGATGAGAAAAGGATGGAAGCCCTTTACCATGTACAGTTGTATCAAAGAAGGATGGCTCGGGCTTTCAATAAAAAAGTCAAGACCAGCCCTATCAAAGAAGGAGATTTGGTGCTGAAACAGATCCGTGTGACGCACACCGACCCGAGGGGGAAGTTCAGGCCTAACTGGGAAGGACCATTCGTCGTAAAGAAGATACTAAGCAAAGGAGCGGTGAAGTTAACCACAATGGACGGCGTGGAATTCTCCGAACCTACCAATCTGGATAGGCTTAAGAAATACTTTTCGTAAAAAAAAAAGAGAAAAATAAAGAAAAATTCCCGATAGGTCGAAAACCCGCAAAGGGCGACCTATGCAACAATAAGGGAAATCCCAATGGGTGAAAACCCGAAAGGGCACTCATTTAAAAATTCCGGGATAGTAAAAGGAGAGAAGAAAAATCACCGGGATCCGAAAACCGAAAGGCGGGTCCTGGTAACAATAGTTATAACTTGAGCAATTACAAAAACAATGTATAAGAGACTAAGTATTTCTGTTGTTTGTAAATAAATAAAGGCATGAATATATTTGACGAGAATGATTGGAATCATTATAATCTACCGAATGCATGGTAATATGAATCACGGGTTATACATTCCCTATCCTACTTTTCACAAAAAGCCTACCTACTATCCACCCCACTCCCTATACATCAGCTATACATCGGGGAAACTCTAATAAAAGTTACAAAGCAACAATACATAACGAGCCTAATACGGAGGGAAGTCCCAATAGTTCTCAAAATCTCTCAGGTGAGATGCCCGCTCCGCAGATAGTGCCTCCTCGGCACCACGCGCTCTCTCATCAGAAACTCGCGCTCTCTCATCAGAAACCCGTGCTCTCTCATCAGCAGCTCGTGCTCTCTCCTCTGCAGCAAGGCGTCTGATCGACTCATCACGCGCCCTCTCCTCGACGGTAAGGCGACCCTCAGTCTCCCGTCGCATCACCCCCGACCAGTGGTCGTTCCTCTCTTGATACACATGACCAACTCGGGCATCAGCTTCCCGCACTAGCTCACTCTGTCTCCGCTCATGGGCATGAAGATCACTCTACAAAAAAAAAAAAAGAAAAAAAAACAGATAAGAGGCAGCATAGGCAAAAACATAAATCATACATACATGCATACATTTCACTACACTAAAGTATAGTAATGATACATACCAGGTGGTCGGTGCAACGCAAGCTGAGGCAATCTCGTAGGAAGCCGGATAGATCCACGTAGTCTGTACAGGTCTCCCTAGTGGTCAGTGAAGCGTCCGAGGGATCAAACGGGACCCTCGAGGAGAAGATAGGAGGGGCCGCCTCAAATCCCGCATAAGGTGTCCCAGACTCGTCATAGCGGATCGTAGCATAATCCCTCCCGTAGCCTGGTATTGGCACGCCTATGGACGATCTCTCCGGTCGGGCTGCACTGGAGGACTCACCGACGAAGTAGGGCTGCTCGCGCGCTGGTGTCTGAGTCTGAGTGCCATCAAAAAAATCAGATAAGTGGGCACTCCTCCAAGATCCCTCATGCAAAAAAAAAAAACACAATAAAACCTCCGAGCATATCGTGAATAAAATGAAGGGGGAACGGAATCACTTACCGGAACCTCCTCCTGACCGAAGACTGCCGCGACAGCCTCTCTCGAAAACACGTCCATCACCGGATCTACCTCCATCGCAGTCGCCGGGGCATCCCTCGCACTCAGTAAAGTAGACAAGTAAGGCTCGCGGCCCCCGGCGTGAATCCACACCGCTCTACCAACATACCTACGGGTCAGGTCCCGACGAATGACCGATAAAGGCAGGGTCCGTACCGCGAACATAGGGATGGGGATCTCACCCGGCGTCCAATGAGCGTCTCTAACCCCGGTAATGCCTCGATCCCCTAGATACCACGCCCGCACGCAGGGGCCGGTGAGCACACACTGCTGCTCCTGGATCATCGACACGTATGCATACTCAGGGCCGAAGTCGAGGTCATCCCACCTGAACTGAATCTAAAGCAAAATACATAAAGAGAAAGTCAGAATGGCTCAAACCAAAATCTGGCACGATGGGGCAAAATCTACCTAACTCAGGGTCAGCGAGTCGATCCGATCCAGAAGCCGCGACACTGTCCGACTCCTCTCAGCGCTCAAGTCGAAGTCCCTCCATCGAGTCATAAATGGCGGCCTCGGCACTCTCGGTCGAGGTCGAGACCGGCTAGGAAGGATGTGTCTCTCGTATGCCCACACCTGCGGTAAAAACAAGGACTAGGAGTGTGAAAAATGTGAAAAAGATAAGACGGATAAGTCAAGAAGGCATCACGTACCAGCAGGGCAAAGGTATAACCGCCGAAGTCCTTGCGCTTCCGGCAAGTCAGATCCAAGAACTTGTAAAGAAAGGCTAAGCCTGTCCCTGCCCAATCATAAGAAGCCGCTACATCCAGATCGCTAAGTGCATGAATAAGACCTACGTGTACCTTCCCGCCCTTCGTGCGGAAAATCGTCTCACTCAGAGCATATACTAAGAAACTACGAACCGCCAGGTCGGTAGCGTCAGTCTCGCAGAAATCACGTCTACTCAAGAGGCTCGCGGTAGAGACAAACTTCGCCGGAGTAGACTTGGCGCATAGACGAACTCCCGGTCCAATCAAGGTAGCAAGCCTAGCAGGGTCGACCCGTGGTCGCATCATGCCAAAGTGGAAAGGGACGGGAGTGTTGCTCCCTCGCAATCCTGTCAACAGCGAAAAATCTCGAGGCGAGATGGTCATCTTCCCAAAGGAAAGGTGGAAGGTGTGGGTCGAGTCAACCCACCGCTCGCATAAGGCCCGTAGGCCAAAAGGATCGCATACCCCGTTGGTGCGGGGCAGCGCTGCAATAAAGGGCCCGAAGCCCAACTCGCGCACGCGGGCTCTCGCCGCGGCGCCTAGCCTATCGTACCATGAGTGAATCTCGGCGGTGGTCCCCGAAATCTCAATGAACTAAAAAGAACAAGACAAGAAAATTTAAATACGGCTCCTAAAGCATGCATTTGATAAGAACGCGTCAAGAACAGGTATTCTTTCATTATCTAACCTAGAGACATCCGGTCAGTTAGGACCAATTTTCTGTAAAAAAATCTCTCATGTAGGGTCCTTCACGTAAGGTTGAGTCAATTCTTTGATCCACTCTCGTCTGCGGTGACGAGGAGCGTAGATTAGGTTTTACTATTCACGTACGTTAACGGGCATTAGGTAAGTTTTCACTATTCACGTCGTTTTCACTATTTACGTGCATTAGCTAAGTTTTTACTATTCACGTTTACTATTCACGTGCACTATTCACGTTGTCACTATTCACGTGCACTATTCACATTTTTACTATTCACGTGCATTAGCTAAGTTTTACTATTCACGTTTGTCACTATTCACGTGCACTATTCACGTTCTACTATTCACGTGCATTATCTAAGTTTTTACTATTCACGTTGTCACTATTCACGTGCATTAGCTAAGTTTTTACTATTCACGTTCTACTATTCACGCGCATTAGCTAAGTTTTTACTATTCACGTTTTTACTATTCATGTGCATTAGCTAAGTTTTTACTATTCACGTTTTACTATTCACGTGCACTATTCACGTTTTTACTATTCACATCGTTTTTACTGTCAACATGCATAAATTTGTAGTGTACTATTCACATGCATATAGCGCGCATTCTTACAAAAACAAACAGGTGTTACGTGTAAATAAAGGAATTCACGTTTTCTAGCTAAGGTCCTCTAAGGTAGTCTAAGAGTTAGCATGCAAATCATGTTCGTATAGGAGTGCTAAATCCTAGAGTTCAAATCGAATAAAAGTGAGAAACCACTTACCTCGTTGCAGCGTGTCCTGCTCAAGTGTGTTGTAGGGTCGTGGAAGGTATCCACTCTATCCAGGTTTACATAAACCTCGTCCATGCCTCTGGTGCCATCTCATTCGTCTAAATCCATCCCGAGAATAATCCAAATTGAAGTCTAGTGAGAGAAAGAGGAGAGAGAAGGTGTGGGGTTGAAATGAAACCCCACCACCTTATATAGGAAAAGGGAATGGTATTCCCGTAAATAGTGAAAAAAGTACGATTTGACATAAAGGTAAAAAGTAAATAATTAATTACCAGGTGCACAGACCTCCGATTTGCAGTCCGTTTCAGCCTGCATTTCTCCCAGACAGTGACTAACATTGTCAAAACATCAATTCCAGACAACAGCTAATTTTTACAGAACAGTGACACCAGTCAAAATACAGACGACAGTCAACAGAAAAACAATCAGTAGTCTATTTCATTTCGGACTCAGACGTGTGCCCATCGAATCGTCGAGATGATAGCTCCAGTGAGAAAATACAGACAACAGTGTGGTAAGAAAATCCAAAAACAGAACCCGCTTTTTTGCCATTTGACTCACGGTCACAGACCGAAGTTGCTTTTTAGCCATTTGACTCACGGTCGCAGACCGGAGTTGCTTTTGAGCCATTTGACTCTCGGTCGCAGACCGGAGTTGCTTTTGAGCCATCTGACTCACGGTCGCAGACCGGAGTTGCTTTTGAGCCATCTGACTCACGATCGCAGACCGGAGTTGCTTTTGAGCCATCTGACTCACGGTCGCAGACCGGAGTTGCTTTTGAGCCATCTGACTCACGGTCGCAGATCGGAGTTGCTTTTGAGCCATCTGACTCATGGTCGTAGACCGGAGTTGCTTTTGAGCCATATTTACCTAAGATCGTAGACTAGGGTAGCTGTTTAGCCATTATCCCCGCGATCTTGAAATGGGGTAGCTGTTTAGCCATTATCCCCGCAATCTTAAAATGGGGTAGCTATTTAGCCATTATCCCCGCGATCTTGAAATAGGGTAGCTATTTAGCCATTATCCCCGTGATCTTGAAATAGGGTAGCTGTTTAGCCATTATCCCCGCAACCTTGAAATGGGGTAGCTATTTAGCCATTATCCCCGCAGTCGTAAATCAGGGTAGCTATTTAGCCATTATCCCCGCAATCTTGAAATAGGGTAGCTGTTTAGCCATTATCCCCGCAGTCGTAAACCAGGGTAGCTGTTTAGCCATCATCCCCGCAGTCGTAAACCAGGGTAGCTGTTTAGCCATCATCCCCGCGATCTTGAAATAGGGTAGCTGTTTAGCCATTATCCCCGCGATCTTGAAATAGGGTTGCTGTTTAGCCATTATCCCCGTGATCTTGAAATAGGGTAGCTGTTTAGCCATTATCCCCGCAACCTTGAAATGGGGTAGCTATTTAGCCATTATCCCCGCAGTCGTAAATCAGGGTAGCTATTTAGCCATTATCCCCGCAATCTTGAAATAGGGTAGCTGTTTAGCCATTATCCCCGCAGTCGTAAACCAGGGTAGCTGTTTAGCCATCATCCCCGCAGTCGTAAACCAGGGTAGCTGTTTAGCCATCATCCCCGCGATCTTGAAATAGGGTAGCTTTTTAGCCATTATCCCCGCGATCTTGAAATAGGGTAGCTGTTTAGCCATTATCCCAGCAGTCGTAAATCAGGGTAGCTATTTAGCCATTATCCCCGCAATCTTGAAATAGGGTAGCTGTTTAGCCATTATCCCCGCGGTCGTAAACTAGGGTAGCTATTTAGCCATTATCCCCGCGGTCGTGAACTAGGGTGCAGCCCGAAACAGAGTCTGATTGAGTCAGAGAGCAACGCCGGAGCGCGCAGCGCAAAGGTCAGGTATGTTTCCTCCTACTCGTTACGTGTCTTTTACTTTTATATGTTTTACATTGCATGTGTTACGTTAGCAAAAACGTTTTCGAACCACACACATCACTGTCAAAATAGAAAAGTAGGGGCAACTGTAGACACCGAGTCGGAGGACCTGTGACGAAAACCTGAAACAAGACGGTCGAAGCGATTGATTCCGAAAGTTTTGAAAAATATATAAAGAATAATAAGCTGAGGAAAATTAACGGCACGGCGCGGGCACACAACGGCATCCCGCACGCGGACGACGATGGTCGAACGCCCGCTTGACGGCTCGAGACGTGCGCGCGGCGTCCGTCGGACGCACCGCGAGTGGCATGCTCTCGACGCCCGAGCAATGCCTGGGACCGCTGGCGGTGCGCGCCCTCGTGGGCCGTTGAGCACACGTGCCTGGCAGCGCGGGGCGCGCATTCGGCGGCCGCGACGTGCGAGCGTCTAGCTGCGCGGAACGCGCGCTCGGCGGCCACGGAGTGCACGCGTCCGACGGCGCGGGGCACGCCTCGAAGGTCGCCGGGCCGGCACCCAACCACGTCGGGCGAACGCCCAACGCGTCGGGCGGACGCCCGACGGGGGTTGGGCGCGGGCGCCCAACCTCGCGTTGGGCGATCGCCCAATATTGTTGGGCGGCCGCCCAACAAGGTTGGGCGGTAGCCCAACACTAGGTTGGGCGGCCGCCCAACCACAATGGGCGACGCCCAATTTTTTTTGGGCGTCGCCCATTGTTCCGGGATCCGTTTCCCTATATAAGGGCACGGATCGCAAGGTGAAGAGGGGGATTTTTTGGGAGAGCTTTCTCACACTAGATATTTTTCTAGAGAGAGGAAGTGGATTTTTTGGGAAAAAAACATTTTTTTTTCCTAAAATTGAAAATCTCTAAATTTCCTAAGTTCAATTTTTACTAAATTTTTCATAAAAAACGGGAGCTCGCGGTTCGTGGAATCAATCGGCTTCGACTGTCAGATACCGAATTAAAGGTATTATCCGAGGACTAGACTCTTTATTTTATTTAATTTATTTTCTCATTCTATTTATTTTTTTTATGCTATAGTTTTTATTCCTTTAGTTATTTATTTATTTTGTCACGTTTTATTTAATTAACGTATTTATTTAATTTTCGTTTCTTGTTAAATAAAATTCGGTTTTGTTTTCAAATAAAAACCTCGTTTTGGATATCCCAATACGAACCGTGATCCGATAAAAAGGTAGTTCGGGTATCGAAAATATTGTAATTATAAGTTTTTTTATTTAAAAGAGGTTTCCAAATAACGTTTTAAAATAAAAACATCGTTTTAGGAGCTTCCTTGTTCGACTATGATCCATCTTTGGTAGTTCGGAAGTCCAAAACGATTGAATTAGATTTAATTTAAAGCTTTTGAATAAATCTGGAAAATATTGGAGTGCTGCTGTAATTTGCCAATTCTGTCACTAAATGCTGTTTACCGACGGATTTTCCGTCGGTAAATCTGCCAAAATGTAAAAAATGCCATTTCAGTCCCTTTTTCTTAACTTTTAGACTTTTAATCCTTAGTATATATATATATATAATTATGTAATATATTCTTTTCAAATTGTTTTAAAACTTTAACATATATAATTATTTTAGGAGATTGGTATTCCATTTTTATTCTAATTTTTTGTATATGTACATATTACTTTCTTTTTTATTATTATTCATTTAAATTACATTAAATTCTATTTTAAATGTTATTTACTTGGGCATTTTGGGAGATAATTAGTAGATATTGGGGGATGAACATATAGTCTTTTTGACATTAGGATTATATTAGTTATGTATATATATATAGTTTTGGGGTATATTTGGGTTATCTTAATTATTGTTAAATAAAATTATTTTGAGTGATAAATGCTATTTTCTCATTTATGAATTTCATTCACTATTTTCTTATGTTTAAAGTATAAATATATTATTTTCATTATTCTTTCTTATATATGTATTAGATAGTATATTTTCTTTTACTCTTATTTTATGTCTTTTGGGCTAAAATGTGTAAATATATATCTATATTATTTTCTTTATTTCTTTTGGTCATTTATAAGTCCATGTTTCAAATGGGCTTCACTTGGAAAAATTAATTTTTGGGCCTAAATATGTTTATTAATGTAATTATAATAGTTAGAGAGTCCATTAAATAAGTGGGGAAAATAAGTCACAAAAAGAGTGTTTTCAATTAAATTATTTAAGCTAATGAGCTTTCTTAAATCTCTAATGTAGATAAATAGAGTCATTTTGGTTGATATTTCAAATCGTCTTCTAAACACCACGTTTTAAAACCTTAGTCCGTTCCAACGACGGATTAAGCGAACATTGTAATCAAAATCGTTTTCTTTGTTAATAATGGAGATTTTGAATCGCTTTCTTAATGAATTTGTACAAAATAAAATTGACTTGTATGTTTAACCATGTTTTCTTATTAAAAGGCTTTTACTTTAACGTTTTCAATTACTCGAGTCGTTCCAATGGCGATTCGGGTAAGCTTCATCAAACGGGGTTTTAAAACGCACCTAAATCGTTCCAACGGCGATTAAGGTGCGAACCATGTAATAAACATCGTTTTGGGGAAATAAGTTAATGTAGAATAGACACACAACATAACATTTAAATACGGTTGTAAATAAATCATTTCTTTCTTCCCCCTCTCTGTGTATGTATAAACATAAATGGGTGATTCTTTACTGATGTGGATTTTCAATATCATATGCTCAAAATGGTTTCCAAAAAGAGAAAGAAAAGGGTTTCAAATGAATTTTAAACTTAAAGAAGTATACGATTAGTCCGTTATCGCCTAACATGCTGAGTAGGAGGCCGGTGGTTCATAACCGGGCGATGTCGGGGTGCCTAGTAGCCTTTCTCCGGAAAGGAGCTAGCCTTCTCGGCTCGTACCTAAGTTTCCCGAACCCACACCGGTCTCCCACAAGGGATCGGTCTTCATTTTCCCATTCGTGGGTGGCGACTCTTCCATATCTCCGAGCTCCGGTCCTGCCGAGCAGTTTAATTCCGCGATTGGTTGCTTTCGGCGCCAATCACCGCTTATGTCGCCATGAGGTTGTCCACCCCCCGGTCCGCCCGGGAGATTAGGCCGCGGCACCTCATCTAACAATCGTGTGCTTCATTACCGCAACGTACTGATTCATGTGAGCGGTGGGATCTCCAGTTCCATCGAACTTTTTCATGTCAGGGAGCCGGAATTTCAGAGGCAAAGCTGTTGCTGTCAAGCAATTCTTCAAGTTATAGAAATCTTGACTCCCGGAGCTTCCTCCGCGCAAGTCCTGCACTTCCTGTGTGATGTGTTGCCTCCACTCCTCTTCCTTAGCTTTCTCCTTCTCTAACTGTTTTCAGACATAATCCTGATAATCCTCCTCATTCCCAAAGCGAAGGCCATCGTTCACCTCATTCTCAACACGCTTACTACCACTCTTGTTGTCCTTTAGTGCTAACTCAGCTAGCTGGGCCAAGATCGCGGCCAGCTGGTCGTTGATATTATTCACAGAATTCTCCAATTCAGCCACCTTCTCGTCGGTTGCAGACATACTGACGGAAGACTGAGTATACTCGGATGAAGATGATTCAGAAGCCACAACTACTGATTCGGGACTGTCTACTCGCAACTGATCAAACTGTTTGACAAGCCGATTACTCTCGCGAAACCACAACCGCTTAATGATGACGTCTGCGCGAACGGTATCCATTAGTATGTATGCATGGTTTTATATGCATGATTCGTGGTGTGTGCGTTTATTTATTTACGATTATAAGATAAGAAGAACAAACGTTAGTCCTATTTACACGTATCACAACATCTCTCTTCCACCCTTATTCCTCCACACACTCGTTGGTCCAGGTCTCTTTCCTAGGATTTTGGTTTGGGGCTCACATTGCGGTCCAAAGGACGCGTGATGCCGTCGATTATTGCGGAAAAATAAATCATTCATCAGACAATACAGTTCGTTTTGACGTATCAACGTTCAGTGACTAAGAAATCGACCAAGTTGGATTGTTCTTTCAGAATAACTCGTCTTTTGTCCTTTCGTGAGACGCATTAGTTCGGGTTTTGATTCCCTTTGAGCGCATCTCAGTTTTTAGACGTGGTACGAGTTATTCTTCTAGTTCAATCGTTTGTTATTGTCAATGACTCATTCCCTTTTGTTCGCGTGGGTTCGTGTCTCGATTTTTGGATTACAACTGGATCTTTTGGATCTATCGAGAGACGTAACCACGTGTTTATTTAGTGATGGAATCACTTTTGGATTTTATTTTAGGGAACGGACTCATCGCGTAACGCGTTTGTTCTTAGCATCGAGGATCCGTTTGCTCATTTTGCTACGTGAAAAGACGTCGAGTCTTATTTTGAGCGCACGATAATCTTTCGGCTAATTACAACTCTTTGTTCCTCCCAATCCACGGGATATATCATCTCAGTGTGGTTATAGAAAATCAACGTTTCGTTGAATCACATGTTTATTCGAAGCGAGGATATCACCGTTTTCCTTCCTTTAGGCGTGAATTTAAGCAAACACGTATATCGGGCCATATTTCTTGCAGTTTTGGTAACGGTCGAAATGATCGAGTCGTTTAGTCAAAACCCGCAGTCTCGTCCATATGGCGCAATTATATGGTTTGGCTTAATTCGGCTTCGAGATTTTAGACGGGGTATACTCTCGTCCGAGGCACGTATTCAACGATATTGGTTTATTTTCTTTAACTACTCGCGGGATTAACATATATCGTAGATTCAGAATGATTTTGGTCGATTAGTTCATTTTTCTTTTCTTTATTTTCTTAGTCATCTGTACGGGCACATCCATTTCTCTTAAGAACGACACGAGGCATAACGTAAAAGCTCGTCTTTCATTCGGAAGGGACGGGCTACTTGTGCGAAACTTTTCACGTTACGACAGGGTCGTTCGAAACAGAAATGTTCTTCGTTTTCGTTTCGTCATGATCTCATTTTATCCTAACTTATTTAAAGAATGTGAATAACGGCTACCGTTAATATAGTCTTTTGTATCGAAATGTAACTATCCTTAACACCGAACCGATTCATACTAATACGTGCTTACGTCATAACGTATTTCCTGAACACGTGCCTTCGTCGGGACACCGAAAGGGACAAGGCGGGTCGCACATGTTCATTCATATGAGATGACTAAGTCGTCTTTAGTTCAAATCGTTTCGATGTTTTAGGGTAATTAGTATGTCGATTCATGAGTATATATTAACGCATCGTCTCATTTTCTTTACATAATTTAGGATTAGATACGTATCACGGCGGTTTGAAAACACGAACTGATTCATTTATCACATCAAAAATAGTAACGGGTAATCCTATGGAAACTTCTAAGGCTACTATATGCTGACACGGCTGACCGCGGGACCTCACAGGACCGCACAGATTCGCCCCTAACGAATGGATGGGGACCCTCTGGCACCTTACTGTAAGGGGGAACTTACGCTAGCCTCTTTCGAGCGACGAATGGACTCTCGCTAGAGGTTTCGCGGAAATTACCCAAAGGGTTTGCAATAATGCTCGTGAATGCATACGAAAAGAAGTAAAACGATCCGTCCCCGTTAAGGGCTTAGTGCATGCCTTCCGGAATCAAATTTCTCAGTTCCCCAGCAGAGTCGCCACTTGTTAGACGAGGTGCCGCGGCCTAATCTCCCGGGCGGACCGGGGGGTGGACAACCTCATGGCGACGTAAGCGGTGATTGGCGCCGAAAGCAACCAATCGTGGAATCAAGCTGCTCGGCAGGACCGGAGCTCGGAGATATGGAAGAGTCGCCACCCACGAATGGGAAAATGAACACCGATCCCTTGCGGGAGACCGGTGTGGGTTCGGGAAACTTAGGTACGAGCCGAGAAGGCTAGCTCCTTTCCGGAGAAAGGCTACTAGGCACCCCGACATCGCCCGGTTATGAACCACCGGCCTCCTACTCAGCATGTTAGGCGATAACGGACTAATCGTATACTTCTTTAAGTTTAAAATTCATTTGAAACCCTTTTCTTTCTCTTTTTGGAAACCGTTTTGAGCATATGATATTGAAAAGCCATATCAGTAAAGAATCACCCATTTATGTTTATACATACACAGAGAGAGGTAAGAAAGAAGTGATTTATTTACAACCGTATTAAATGTTATGTTGTGTGTTTATTCTACACTAACTTATTTCCCCAAAACGGATTTATTTACATGGTTCGCACCTTAATCGTCGTTGGAACGATTTAGGTGTGTTTTAAAACCCCGTTTGATGAAGTTTACCCGAATCGCCGTTGGAACGACTCGAGTATTTGAAAACGTTTGAGATAAAAACTTTTTGATGAGAAAACGTGGTTAAACATACACGTCAATTTTATTTTGTACAAATTCTTTAAGAAAATGGCTCAAAACTCTATTATTTGCAATGAAAACGATTTTAATTACAATGATCCTTTAATCCACCTTTGGAACGGATTAAGGTTTTAAAACATGGTGTTTTGAAGACAATTCGAAATATTAACAAAAAAGACTCTATTTATTTACATTAGAAATCTAAAAAAAAACTCATTAATTTAAATAATCCAATTGAAAACTCTCTTTTTGTCTTTTATTTTGCCCACCTATTTAATGGACATTCTACTATTATAATTACAATAAGAAACTTATTTAAAGCAAGATTTATAATCAAACAAGGCCTATTTGAGACATGGACCCATGAATGGGCCCAAATGAATAAAGAAATAATTTAGACACACACACATATATATATATATATATATATATACATTTAAATCAAAAAGGAGAAGATAAGAAAATAAGAGTTAATAAAAGGAAACTATATAATACATATATGAAAATACTAGATAAAATACATTTATATTTTAAAGATGTGAAAATAGCAAATAAATCTCCTAAATAAGAAAATAACCTTTATCCAAAATAACTTCATATAATAATCAATAACATAACCCATATACCCAAAACTATATATATACATAGCTAATATAATTTTAATGTCAAGAATACTATATGTTTATCCCCTAATATCTATTAATTACCTCTCAAAGTACCCAAATAAATAATATTTGAAATAGAATTTAATATAACTTAAATGGAATGAAAAAAAGAATATATATATATATGTATAAGAAAAGAATAAAAGGTGATATACAATATCCTAAAATAATTATATATACTAAAGTTCTAAAATAAGTTGAAAAACATGTATTACATCATTATATGTATATATACTAAGGATTAAAAGTCTAAAAGTTAAGAAAAAGGGACCGAAATGACATTTTTTATATTTTGGCAGATTTACCGACGGAAAATCCGTCGGTAAACAGCATTTAGTGACAGAATTGACAAATTACAGCAGCACTCCAATATTTTCCAGATTTATTCAAAAGCTTTAAATTAAATGTAATTCAATCGTTTTGGACTTCCGAACTACCAAAAATGGATCATAGTCGAAAACGGAAGTTCCTAAAACAATGTTTTTATTTTAAAACGTTATTTGGAAATATCTTTTAAATTAAAAAACTTATAATTACAACGTCTTTGACACCCGAACTACCTTTTTATCGGATCACGGTTCGTATTGGGATATCAAAACGAGGTTTTTATTTTAAAACAAAACCGAATTTTATTTAACACGGAACGAAAATTAAATAAATACACTAATTAAATAAAATGTGACAAAATAAATAAATGACTAAATGAATAAAAACTATAACATAAAAAAAATAAATAGAAGGAGAGAATAAATTAAATAAAATAAAGAGTCTAGTCCTCGGATAATACCTTTAATTCGGTATCTGACAGTCGAAGCCGATTGATTCCACGAACCGCGAGCTCCCGTTTTTAATGAAAATTTAGTAAAAATTGAACTTAGGAAATTCGGAATTTTTGAGAAAAAAATATTTTTCTCAAAAAAAATCCACTCTCTCTCTCTAAAAATGTTTAGAGTGAGAAAGTTTTTCCTCCCCAAAAAGGCCCCCTCCTTCACCTTGGGATCTGTGCCCTTATATAGGGAAACGGATCCTGGAACAATGGGCGACGCCTAAAAAAAATTGGGCGTCGCCCATTGTGGTTGGGCGGCCGCCCAACCTAGTGTTGGGCTACCGCCCAACCTTGTTGGGCGGCCGCCCAACATGAGTTGGGCGGCCGCCCAACAATAGTTGGGCGGCCGCCCAACAATGTTGGGCGATCGCCCAACTTTTGTTGGGCGATCGCCCAACGGCGTTGGGCGAGCGCCCAACGCGAGGTTGGGCGCCCGCGCCCAACCCTCGTCGGGCGTCCGCCCGACGCGTTGGGCGTTCGCCCGACGTGGTTGGGTGCCCGCCCGGCGACCCTCGGGGCGTGCCCTGCGCCGTCGGACGCGTGCACACCGTGGCCGCCGAGCGCGCGTTCCGCACAGCCAGATGCTCGCACGTCGCGGCTGCCGAACGCGCGCCTCGCGCTGCCAGGCACGTGTGCTCAACGGCCCACGAGGGCGCGCACCGCCAGCGGTCCCAGGCATTGCTCGGACGTCGAGAGCGTGCCACTCGCGGTGCGTCCGACGGACGCCGCGCGCACGTCTCGAGCCGTCAAGCGGGCATTCGACTATCGTCGTCCGCATGCGGGATGCCGTTGCGTGCCCGCGCCGTGCCGTTAATTTTCCTCAGCTTATTATTCTTTATATATTTTTCATAACTTCCGGAATCAATCGCTTCGACCGTCTTGTTTCAGGTTTTCGTCACAGGTCCTCCGACTTGGTGTCTACAACAGCCATGGTGAATTCATAAGCTGTTACTCGGGCTTTCAAATAGGAACACCGTCGGTTCAGTTTGCGAAAGGAACTGCCCTTATCAATGGCTTACGATGACTGCTCAACCTCCAAGTGATGAACGTAGACCTCCAATCAGACTCCCTAACCGTAGTGAACAACATCAACGGAAACAGCGATGATATTACTGAGTTTGGTGTTCTTATCCAAGAATGCAAAGATATCCTCTCTACTCGACCCGATATTCGGGTGTTTTTTTTGTCCTCGATTAGCGAATAATGCAGCTCATACTATTTCTAGGAGTGCATATTCCAATGCTAATCCTTTTATTTGCTTTAATGCACCGAACTCTATCGAGTCTGTAATCTTGCACGACCGATCCTTTGAGTAATATGATTATTTCATTTCAAAAATATATATATATATATATATATATGTGTCAATGGTTAAAAAATTATATAAAAATACATAAAAAAAGTAAACATATAGTTATAATAAAATATTTACAATGTCGGTTGTTTCTAAACAATAAAATTCTATCTATTCTAAACAATAAGGACCTATCTACTGTAAAATGTAATCTGAAATATTTATATAGTAATTTTATGCATGCAACATACATGAATTTTACATATATCTATTTATATTACAATATATTAAATTTGAAAAAATAAATTAGGCAAAGAAACAAAATTACCTAAGTTAAAAAAAATGCATATAATATCATTGATACTGAAAAATATGACAAACAATAGTAATTATACTATTTTTTTAACTGCAACTATAATACGAAAATATATATATATAAATACAATTTTAAGTTATACATTAAATTAAAAAAAATTACAAATTTAATTATTACTTGTGATAACTTGTGGAAAAATCCTTGATCGGAGCACTTCCCTGTGAGGCGCCGTTGGGATCGGTCGGGGACACTCCGATGCCAAAGTCAGTAATATTTCTGAGAATAAACTGTAAGCACAAAAGTAGAGAATCAGTAAGTGTACATTTGATCCTAGGAAGCTAGGGTATTTATATAGGTTTCTGTAACATTCAGCATTAATGGGGAAGCAGGTGAAAAGTCATGTCATTACTCATCTTTAATTGCTATCAATTCTCCATTAATCCCAGCATTTAGCATCGAAACCCTCAAAGTTGAGGTATTCGAACAGTCAAGTCTTTATTCCCCTTTAATGGCTATTAATTGCCATTTAATTGTATTTATTCCCATTCATGGATGGTAATAAAGGCGCCTTTTGGTATTCTTAGATTTGTCAAGGTGTATGTACGCTCTCCTTGAGAGCTATGGCGGGTCTCCACTACTCGCTCACATTGGGCGTATCTCGTTATGGCGTATCTCGCCATGGTCCACGTGGTGTGGCATAATGCTAGAGACTCCTTCCTTTTCCTCATTATTTGCATATTCACCCCTGCATTAATCATGCATTAATTATCATTAATTCCATATTAATCATGCATAAATATCTCTTTTAGAAGGAATAATGGTTTGTCATTATCTCTATTAATTTTCCCTTATTCCTTATTCAAGAATAATTTGGGTTGTTATCAGAAGCCCCCCCCTAAAGGTATAAAAAGCTCTTTAGGGCTGTCTAAATGGTGTTTTATTCTTCTATCTTGGAGGAAAGTGGACCCGCCCTAGATGGGGGATCATATATGGAAATGATGCGCCTTTTGGGGCTTCCTTATGCGGGATCTTATGAACAAGATCCGCCCTATGTGGGATCATATATGGATATGATGCACTTTTAGGGGCTTTTGCTTCCTTGTGGATAGGTGGCCAACCGTATCCATTGTTATCCTCTAGGGGCTTCTTGAGAGTTATATTTCCTTTAGAAAGGGAATAACCCGCCCTTTATGGGACCATTTGTTCCTACCGCATAGGATTATGATTCGCCTTAGGGACTTCTTTTCTTCAGTTCTGCCATATTGAGGAGAATGACCCGCCCTTAGGGATCAGTAAGAATGATCAGCAATTTAGGGACTTTTGTGCATTTTGTGGAGGCGAGACTTTGTTATTTCTATGATGAAGATGAGGATTCATTACTTTGATGAAAATGAGGCTTCATTGTTTGGATAAAGACGAGGCTTCATTAATTGGATGAAGACGAAGCTTCATTGATTGGATGAAGATGAGGCTTCATCGTTTGGAGATGAAGACGAGGCTTCATTGTTTGGAGATGAAGTTGAGGCTTCATTACTTGGATGAAGACGAGGCTTCATTATTTGGAGATGAAGACAAGGCTTCATTATTTGGAGATGAAGACGAGGCTTCATTATTTGGATGAAGACGAGGCTTCATTACTTGGATGAAGATGAGGCTTCATTGTTTGGAGATGAAGACGAGGCTTCATTATTTGGATGAAGACGAGGCTTCATTACTTGGATGAAGTTGAGGCTTCATCGTTTGGAGATGAAGACGAGGCTTCATTGTTTGGAGATGAAGGTGAGGCTTCATTACTTGGATGAAGACGAGGCTTCATTACTTGGATGAAGATGAGGCTTCATTATTTGGAGATGAAGACGAGGCTTCATTATTTGGAGATGAAGACGAGGCTTCATTATTTGGAGATGAAGACGAGGCTTCATTATTTGGATGAACCCTTTTCTTTCCAGAACTATTTTTACTTATGCATTATATCTTTTAGCAAGTAATTTTTTAGAATCTGCTTTAGGATTTCTCCGATTGTTTAGGGTAGGTGGCCAGCCGTACCCCAATGTGTGAACCTTTGTGAAGGTTATAAGCTTTTATTCCTGGTGAGGAAGTTAAGCTGCCCTAGGTGATCGATTGTTTCCTATCTTTGAGGTAAATCGATTCGCCAGCGGGTCTTAATACTCTCCTTTTGAGAAGAATACTTGAGGGTGTAAAGATCTCACGTCTGAGAAATTTTTAACCCGTCCCTGACGACGATCAATCGTTTCCTATCTTTGAGGAGAGAGTTGAGCTCATTTGAAAGCTCTTGAGGGTCTGTGTTTCTTATCTTTGTGGAAAGGGGATCCGCCCATGATGGGGATCAATTGTCCTATCTTTGAGGTAATTGATCCGCCTATGGAACTTTTCATTCGCCAGCCACTGGGCGTATATCACCTCTTCGATTACATCCGCCTTCTTCAGCTTTGCTATTTCTTCTTTGATTTTTAGGCCCATGGTTCCGTCTTTTCTGAGAAACTAGAACCGCATCCTCAATGCTGTTTAACTTATGAGTAATCACATCTGGGCTTACTCCTGTCGGGATCTCATTCTCCCATGCAAATACGTTTTCAGACTCAATGAGAACTTTCGTAACATCCTCCTTGATCTCAGGTTTTAATCCTTTGGTGATCCGCACCCGCTTTCCATTAGCAATAAGGAACATTTTTGTGTCGCCCAAAGCTGTAGTGACAAGTTCATCTTCCTCACCTTCGTCATCTTTGAATTGTGGGCGGATCGATAGTGACGCCGAGTAGGTCTCCTCAACCACCTTTTGGTTCCCACTAATCATTACTCCTCCTTTGCTGGTGGGAATGTACATTGCCAAACGACAGGTGGAAATTAGGGTTGCAACCTCTGAGATGAACAGCCGCCCAAGAATGATGTTATAAGCTAATTGTCCATCCATAATAGAGAACTCCAGATCACCAATCCACGCTTGATCATTATCCGCCAGCCTGCATTCCAAAGTTACCTGGCCCTTGGTCCGGATAGTGTGACCTGTCACTCCCATGATGTCAACAATAGTTGTTTCTATTTGGATCGGATCAACCTTTAGTTTGGCGAATGCACCTTTGGTGATGACAGTGAAGAACTGCACATATCCACCATTACTCGCTTCATTTCCCAACCTTCCACCACCATAGTAATAACTAGAGCATCTGCATGTGGAGGGATTACTGGACCTGTTTCTGCAAAAGGGGCAATTGAGGGATGTTTTATCCAGAACGGATATTTTTGCTTTTTCCACGGGTGGCTGATACACTGGTCCATCTGCTTATGACATTAATGACACTTTTGAATTTCTTTTTGGGATCTGTCTTCTACTTGTCGTCTTGTTATTTGTTATTCTGGACAAAGCTATCTAGTTTGCCAGCTCCCAGCAAGCTTCAGTGTGGTGGCCAACCTGTAGTACGCTTTGGCGTTTCTTCCAACGGTTACATGCTCCCCTCCTTTGGGTTCGGGATATGTAATGTCCCGCTTATATTGATTCTTTTCTTTTATATTGTGGCAAGTTGGAAGCTTTAATCATTTTTCCACCTCGTACCCCATGATTCGCGTAGTGAATGGCGAATTCCTATTAACTAGATGGAGTATCTTTCTGCATTGTTATCTTGTCTATCCAGAGCGGCATGCACTCGCCTTTCAATCTCATCATTCGTGTGTTCAATGTTGAATCATGATGGTGAAGCCGGCTCTTGATCTTGATCTCGATCATGCTGAGGTTATGCTTGGAGCTATTGTTTAACGCGGATGGATGTTGTCACAACCGTGGGAGCCATTTTATCTAGCTTCGAATATCTTGTCTCCGCATCCTTCAACATTTTGCTAACATAATAGATGGAGAACTACTGACCTTCTTCTTCTTGAATAACCATGGTGCACATAGCTTTATCCATGACAGATTGATACAAATGCAGGTCTCCCCTTCAGATTGGTCTGCTCATCAAGGGTGGTTCTGCTAGGAATTGTTTTATACCTTGATATGCTTGTTGACAATCTTTCTAGTACGATGATCCGCCCGTTCAACCTCTGGATCTTTCTCACCCATAGTGGGGCTTTCATTTAGGCGCTCTTTTCACCTTTTTCCTCGGATGGCTTTTATTTAGGCGCTCTTTTTACCTTTTTCCTCGCAGGGCTTTTACTTTATCTGGATTTGCTCTAACTCCTTTTTTTGCTAATGACATAGTCAAGGAATTTTTCTGAAGTGACTCTGAATATACACTTCTCTGGATTGAGCTTTATTTTTCATGCTAGTGTTTGGCACTGGTTGCATTATTAGCAATTCCCTTGTACCTGTGGGTTAGCACTGAAAGAACTCCAGAAGTGGGGCATACCCTGTCCATTATTAAAAGATTGTGGTAAGGCATAAAAACTATATTCACTTACCTTGGGGATCAATGGCTTGATCCATGGAACATACTTCATAGCAAAAGACTGTTTGCATTGGCCTTGTTGGCAAATATCATGTATAATGCAATGTCTCTTTATGGAATTTTTAGTTCATCTTGGAATCAACTTAATAATTCCTTCACGTTGGTCCCTGACTCTAGAATGAACTTAGTCAAAGGATAAAACCGAGTAAATATTATATGTCAAACAAATTCATAATAGAATTCTAATCATGCTTGTTTTAATAATAATATCACGTATAACGGTCATAACCATAAAGATTGCTACTGCACATGAATATCATAATGAATTCTTAATAAATAACCATAATGAGAATGGTTTAAGAATAATGCCCTTTTGTATTTCAATGCGCATTAATATCCAAGATAGCATATTTATTTTAAACGTCATAAAAGTTATGACATTCTATATTGGGTAAGATATCTTACATAGTTGCTATTTACTTGCAATTAATATTGTGCATCCATACATTAATGGCATTCAGAGATCATTAAAACCTCATTTGAATGAGGTGTAATTAAAGAAAAGTAAGTGATGATTTAATAATATAGTTATATATAAAATTACTCTTATATCATTTTATTTGTATGAATAAAATAAAAGAGAAAGGGTAATTTTGGAAGAAAAATACATGTACCATGATTCTCCTCCAATTTGGAGTGTAAGGAAAATTACTCAAAATCCACTCTCACCTACCTTCACATACAATCCTCCAATCTTTAAGGAATTCTCATGTATATCCTAAGAATTTTGCATAAATTAATGTTCTGATCCGAAACCGACACTTGCACTATTTTGGAGTTAGCTCAGGACATGAAAGTTTTGTTTAACCAATTTGGTAATTCATCAGCCCATAATGACCTTAATAGTTAGGGACAATTACAAGATAATTATAAATAGACTTAATATTTTCAAGTCTCTTGTGTTGGTAACAGAAATTCTAACAATGTCAAATAAACAGTTTTTATATGAATAGACACATCCTTGTAAAAAAGGGAATGAAATAACTGTTTGACAAAACAATATTCAAAAATATGAATTTCTGATATTAAAAGTACTATATAGGAGAAAAGCCATATATAGATGGTGAATTGTACAAGGAAAAACCAAATATGATTTTTTTTTTTGTAATTTCTTCTAATAGTTATATGCATGTTCATCCAAAAGACCGACCAGATTTAAATCATTTGTAATTACATGAGCCCTTTTATGATATTTTAATATCAAATGACAAAATCACATTGAATGGATGATTTTTTTTTGTAAATCCTAAGATTACGGGTCTTATACATGCGTTTGTACTAATTCAATGATAATATCATATTACACTTGTCATGCATAAAAATATGAGGGCATAGTAAGCATGCAAGATTTAATGAAAGATTTGTGTCTATAACTTCATCTTTCACAGTTTATTAGATTTATCATAATAACATGTAACGATATTCATAGCAACTTGATAAAGGTAAGAAACTTCAATTTTCTTTAATTAAAAATGGAATAAGAAAGGGTAGGAAACTTATCTTATTTATCATAAAACTCCAGATTTAATGTAGAAAACTCTTTCCCACCAATCTATAGAGAAGCCTATCTTTGGATAGATTTGTTTGTACTGATTGAGCCAAGGTTTGAGATTGAGATTTCTATTCCGTTGACTCCATTATTTTGTTCTTTGTGAAACTCTATACAATCAAGATTTTGTGATCTTCTGTTTGTTAGAGATCCACGTTCACCGCACCAATTGATAACTTGTGGAAAAATCCTTGATCGGAGCACTTCCCTATGAGGCGCCGTTGGGATCGGCCGGGGACACTCCGATGCCGAAAGTCAGTAATATTTCTGAGAATAAACTGTAAGCACAAAAGTAGAGAATCAGTAAGTGTACCTTTGATCCTAGGAAGCTGGGGTATTTATATAGGTTTCTGTAACCTTCAGCATTAATGGGGAAGCAGGTGAAGAGTCATGTCATTACTCATCTTTAATTGCTATCAATTCTCCATTAATCCCAGCATTTAGCATCGAAACCCTCAAAGTTGAGGTATTCGAACAGTCAAGTCTTTATTCCCCTTTAATGGCTATTAATTACCATTTAATTGTATTTATTCCCATTCATGGATGGTAATAAAGGCGCATTTTGGTATTCTTAGATTTGTCAAGGCGTATGTACGCTCTCCTTGAGAGCTATGGCGGGTCTCCACTACTCGCTCACATCGGGCGTATCTCGTTATGGCGTATCTCGCCATGGTCCAAGTGGTGTGGCATAATGCTAGAGACTCCTTCCTTTTCCTCATTATTTGCATATTTGCCCCTACATTAATCATGCATTAATTATCATTAATTCCACATTAATCATGCATAAATATCTCTTTTAGAAGGAATAATGGTTTGTCATTATCTCTATTAATTTTCCCTTATTCCTTATTCAAGAATAATTTGGGTTGTTATCAACTTGGATCAGCTAATCTAAACCCACAAAATATACTGCTAATTGATCGAAGGACTGAAATGGTGTGATCATATGATTCCTTAAGCTTATCATATTTATGATCTAATTATATCAAAGCCTCCATTCCTTTGTTGCGAGCAACGTCGAGAAATTTTTTTTCATTTAGTTCCGAAATTAGTTCAAAATTGAAATCATGGATTTCAATATTATACAATGGTTTTAAGTATGCAAGTGTTTGATAGACAGCGTAATATTTTGCTTCATCAAAATTATTGTCGCTATATCCCCATATATCAATTGGCTAGGAGTCAATACCTCTATAATTAAGAGAGGGTAACAAAATACAACAGCAAAATAGATCACTGTCAGGATCCCGACTAAAATTTTCAGTGTACGGAGGAAACTCCATTCGAGTAAAAAATTCATTAAGCAAAGAGTCCAAAGGTATCTTTATTGATAAAACCATCTGTTCAATAAATTAAAATAATATTATAAAATTAATATATGTATTAAATTATTTGTTTTTAAATTATTTTAATATAGCAAATTTTAGATTTATGTTTTCCAAACAAACAATTACAATTGGTTGTTTGGAAGAAATAAATACAATTACAAATTATATGTATATAAAAAGGTATAGCAGAATATCTTAGAAGAATAGTCACACAAGTTTTCAATCTGTTGACAAAAAAAATGTTTAGTCATTGCAAAAAGAAAATAAATATTGAACAAATTAGATAAACAAAGAAGAACAAATAAAAAAAATCTGAGTGAACTAACCAAATAAGAAGTATGAAAGAGCAAGAGATAGAAGGATAGCAGATAAGTTCCAATTTGTTGACAAAGAAAATGTTTAACCATTGCAATGAAATTAAATGTTGAACAAATTAGATATACAAAGAAGCAAATTAAAAAAAAAGTTGAACAAACTAACCAAATAAGAAGTATGTAAGAGCAAGTGAGGTTGGGTGAATGTAAGTGTATCATGTGATGTTCCATAAATTTTGATCTTCAGGAGAGAGAGAGAGTATGACAAATAGCATTAAATGCTAAATTATTGAAAATGTATATATTTTTATCTTGAAAAGTTATTGTATGGAAAGTGGGGATATATTAAATGACATTAAATACTACTTTGTTTTTTATATATAATTATTAATAAATTTTAAAAAAGTATAAATTTAAAGTTTTATTGTAAAAATAGTATTATTAAATGTAACCATTACTTTTAAAATACTAAAAATAAGAAGATTTTTAACAAAATAGATAAAAAAAAATGTTAACAAATTAGTTTAAAACTCTTCAAAAATAAAACAATTGATGGAAAATAATTTTAAAACAATTTGATACAAAGTTATATACATTTATTATATTTATCTAAGACAAAATCAATAAAAAATCAAAAGTATATATGTATAGGAAAAAAAACTCTTTAGTAAAAATGTATATAGATTATTGTATATAGATAAGGTAAAACAAAAGAAAAATAACATGACAATTCGAGACACACATTAAATGACATATGAGTTTCAAATAATAGGGAAAAAAATAGTAATGTTATTATTTGGAAAAATGGGAACATATTAAATGACATTAAATGCTAGTTTATTTTTTTTATATATAATCATTAATAAGTTTTAAAAAAGTATAAATTTGAAGCTTTTTGTAAAAATAGTATTGTATATTGTCTCATATAAATAATATCATGTTATATTTATATATATTAAATCATATTTTTACTGACATATGGGTTTCAAATAATAGGTAAGAAATTATATGGAATATGACAAATAACATTAAATGATAGATTATTGAAGATGTAATTTTTTAAAATCTCAAAAAGTTATTGTATGGAAAGTTGAAGAAATAACTTATCCAATCATATTAAATAGCATTTAATGTTAGTTTTTTTTTTGTATATAACTTTTAATTATTAATAAATTTTAAAAAAATTATAAATTTAAAGTTTTTTTGAAAAAATAGTACATTACTAATTAAAAATGACTCAAGATATGGACAAACTTCTTAAATCATACCATCCACATTAAATATTAAACTATTTTGAACTCAATTAATAAAAAAATGAATAAAAATGTGTTTTTAAACATTTTTCTTGGTTATGGAATATTTGTTCATAGAGTTTGAAAAACATGTTATTGAGTTTTACAAAAATGAAAAAACATAATGGAATTTTGTGATGTGTTTAGAAAAAATGTACTTCTTAGGTTCCTAAAAATTTATTTATTGGGTTTTGTAAATTACATAAAATATGATGCAAGTTTTGTCAAATCATATCTATAAATTAAATGACAACTTTTATTATTATAATTTTGAATAAATTGAAAATAAAAATATAAACCTAAAAATATAAACAAATATATTAAAAACAATTAAATAGTTTCTCATTAAAAAAATATCAAAAGTGTTATCCATTCTTGGGATTATACATATATTGTTTAATTAATTGTAATAATAATAAATATTTTTAAAAAAATACTAAATTAAACAAATATATATTGCTTATAAAAAATATGTGATGGATTTCAAAGTGTTACATACAATAAAGTTTGAGTTTTTTTTTTTTTGTTTTTTTATATTTTCTATACACAACTAAATTATTAATCATATCATTTAAATTGTAACTTTATTCAAAATCTATTATTAATAAGTTGTAAAATTTAAAAAAAACCTTTAAAAATGTAAAAATATATAAAAAATTATCTATAAAAATGACAATAAATTTTTTTTATAATAGATGCCTTGTTCATTTTGTTTTTTTTTTTTGGTAAGATGCCTTGTTCATTTTGTAATTATATATATATATATATATATATATATATATATATATATATATATATATATATATAATTGAAAGAAAAAATATTTGTGATTCCAAAAAACTTGAATTTTTTGTAGTTCTAATTTTTTAAAAAGAAATGAAGATTAATATTGCTTGTACATTAATTTATTTAATAGCTAAATAAATGATCAAATTATATCAATAACATTAAATACATATTTTCTTTTTAATTCAATGATTACTAAATTATTTAAAAAATGTACTGTGGATTGAAAAACAAAAAAAAATGTTCCAAAAAAATGCTTATTGAATCTGAAATTTTTATTTTAAACTTTCATTTTTATTTATTTTTCTATTTTCATAAATAAATTTGTTTTCAATCATATTAAATGATATCTTTTTTATAATTCGGTTGTTAAGAAATTTAAAAAGTAAAAAAAAATAATTTTAAATTCAATTATTAAAAAATAAATAATATAATTTTAAACTTTTTCCTTGGTTGTGGAATATTTATTTATTAAGTTCCAAAAACATGTAACACAACTAAATTATTAAATCATATCAATTAAATTGAATCCTAACTTTATTTAGAATCCATTATTATTAATAAATTGTACATAATGAAAAAAACTTTAAAAATGCAATAATATATTAATTTTTTATAATAATAGATTTTTTTTTTGTAGTAAATACCTTATTCATTTTGTAGTTATATATATATATATATATATATATTATTAATTATTTTCACTAATAACAAAAAAAACAATAACAATTTTTTCTTTTTATTAGTAAAAATAAAAATATGTATGACTTTAATGAAAATAAATAAATAAAATGAAATAAGGTGCCAAAATAACCTCTAACGTTTAGAGCCAACATAAGGTCTAAAATGATGCAATTTGATCTATAACGACAGTGAAAACAATTTTACCCCTTATATTAATAAATTGAATCAATTACAGACACTATTATAACAAACAAATGTTTTTTTTCTCTATTCTGCACCATTTACATAAACATTGTTTATAAAAAAAAGGATAAGATACGAAAATAGGACTATGGTTTTGGGGAAATATTAATTTAGGTTCAATGTACAAAATAGCACTAGTATGGGACTAACGTTAAAAAAGGTATCAATTTAGGAATCGAGAACAGAGTGGATGCGTCATTCCTATTACTCCATTAAGTTTTAATTTCTCCCTCCACATACAATTGAAAGAACTTAATGGAATAATATAAACGTCGTGAATCATTCCATTTTCGAGGCCCAAATTGGACCCTTTTTTTTAACGTTAACCCTATATTGGTGCTATTTTGTACATTTAGCCTAAATTGATACTTCACTAAAAAAACGTAGGCCTATTTTGATACCTTATCCTAAAAAATAATAAATTTTATGATTTGATAATAGAGTTGAAGAACAATATCTTTAATTTGGAAAAAAAAACATTGCTTTTTCTCAGCTCATACATTTCCCATTGAAGTTTCTCCATCTTCCCTCTCAAATCCGTTTCCTGAGATTGTAACCGTGTGTTATCAATTACTTCTCAAAACATGATTGAAAACTTCTTAAGTATTTGTGAAAATAATTAGCCAAACTCACGATTGATGGATAGAGAAACACTTGCACCTCCTGATGAAGAATGGAGGTCTCAGATCGCAGAGATTGTTGTGAAACTTGTTCAAAATCATAACCACTAACTTTTGATACCATGAACTGTATGCAATTTGGGGATTTTCCAATCATTCTTCTACTGCTTGTTCATCTTGATTCAGATATTGTTCATCTTCTACACACTCTTCCTCATCATCATCTCCGCCTTCTTCATCATCTTCTCGGTTATCAAAGTTATATACGTTCCAATGTTTTTGACGAAGAATATTAAGACCTCCGTGGAACTCTGGGAAATCGATGGTACCATTTCCATTAGCATCAACCTCATTTATCATGTCTTGTAGCTCTGCTTCAATTGGGTTCTGACCCAATGATCGCATCACAGTCTCCAGTTCCTTAGTAGTGATACAGCCTGATGAAAGGAAATACATTATTTCATGAAACAATTCCATTAAAACGCGAATGGAAAAATATCCAACGAAACCAAGTACATCATCCACGTTAGAACAGAAATCCCAAACATTTGGTTTTCGCAATATAAACATGAAAAGGCAATAATTTCATAAAAAAAAATTGTATAGTGAATTGGGGCACATATGCAAATCTGGTAATAATATTTTTTCATATAAAACAGAAAAACCAAAATAGAGAATCACTCATAATCAGAAGTGTTGAGATGTTTCTATCCATGGTAACAAAAATTCTATAACTTTCAATCATTGTTTCTAACCTGATCCTAGCTTGAAATATTCTTTATTCTTTATTCTTATCTTGAAATAAGGGATAAGATATCAAAATAGGATTATGGTTTTGGAGAAGTATTAATTTAGGCTCCACGTACAAAATAGCACCAATGTGGGGCTAACGTTAAGAAAGGTATCAATTTAGACACTGAGAACGGAATAGACACGGCATTCTTATTACTCCGTTAAGTTTTGTTTTCTCCCTCCACGTACAATTGGAAGAACTTAATGAAATAATATAAATGTCATGAATCATTCCATTATCAAGGCCTAAATTGGACCCTTTATTAACGTTAAGCCTATATTGGTGCTATTTTGTACGTGGAGCCTAAATTGATACTTCACTAAAAAACGTAGGCCTATTTTTAGGGCTGGGCACAGTTCGGTCCAAGTCGGGGATTCATGAATCTCCAGTATTGGATTGAAATTCGGAGATTAATAAAAGGAAATCTCCAGGATTGGATTGAAAGAATAAATCTCCAGAATTGAATTGCCCCAAAATTTCGGTCCAGTCCAGTTCGGGGATTCGGAGATTCGGTTCCGGTCCAATCTAATATAATTTTTCGGTGATTCGGATAAATATCTAATAGTTTAAGTCCTAAAAAATAAATTAAAAATTTAATTTACAAAATTTTATTATCTTACATAACTTGAAATAAATGATATTTTTTTAGGAAGTAAACAACATTCATTAAAAGTTACAATAGACAACAAGGCTAAAAAAAAACCCACAAAATCAAAGTATTAAAAGTTACGGTAGACAACAAGGCTAAAAAACCTACAAAATCAAAGTTACAAAATAACAAATCCATAAAAACAAACAACCTTTAATTCAAAAAAGACAACACTTCATTAGTAAAATCTCTCTAATCATCATCCCAATTTGTAATTGAATCTTCTTAACACAACACATTTCTTGTTTTCCAAAGCAAAGGCAGTAAAAGCCAAATATCAACATAAACATATAAAATTTACCATATTAGTGAATCAACAAATGTTAAATTAATTAGCTTTCACTTCAATAAAATTAATCAACACACTAACAAAAAGTAAAAGGAAAAAAAATATGCTTACCAAAGTGCATTTGATTCGGTTAAAAAAACCTTAGATATCCAATTGAAATATGGATAAAAGAGATGATGCAATTTCAGGATCAAAACTAATTTATACAAATTAAATAACATTTATATAGTTACTATTCATAAACATTTAATTAAAATAAAACTATGAAATATAATTGGTAAGTAAATATTACCTTCTTCAATAGCATCAAAATCTTCAACTTCTTCTTCATGCTTGAAAGCTTGAGTTGAAGTTTTCAACCAATCTTGACAACAAATCAAAACCGCAGCTGTAGCAGGAGTTAAAGAACTCCTAAATTGATCCAAAGTTCTACCACTTGTGCTAAACGTAGATTCAGAAGCCACAGTTGAGCATTGAATTGCAAAAACATCTTTTACAACTTTGGATAAAGTAGGATATCGCATAGCATTAACCTTCCACCACAATAGAAGGTCAAACTCAATTACATATTTTTCAGGTGCCTCGTTGACATATCTTTCCCATTCTCCCTCAATTGACATATCTTTATCAATATTAAAAAAATAATCATCAATCTCATCATCAATGTCATCATCCGCTTCATCCAAACTAGAAGAATGTGCTCCAAGATTCACATTTTCTTGCACATTTTGCACTATATACTCATCTAACAATGCAATAATAATCTTTATGACTTGTACCACCAACTCATTAGCATCCCTTTTCTCCATTCCCATTATTTCAACATAATATAAACACACAAAAAATGGTATCTCTTATGAGGATTTTCATGATATTTATTGTAATCTCTATTCTTTTCTTTAGTGATATTTCACAATCACTTGAAGAACAAAATGTCATTGACAATTATGAATTCTTAACAAATGATCAACAATCTGCTTTTAATAGAAAAGTTGTCAACTTTCTAATTATTCACTGAAGATTTGGATGATCAAATTTCTTTGATTCTTGGTTATCTGACTAAGGGCGGATGGGGTAGGCAAAGATAGCTGCATTTCTATAGGTTCAATTCATCAATGTCGGTATCTCAGTCATAGATTGATGTTGTCCTCCATTGGCAGATTAAGCAAAGCTTTTTTAGCTATAAGACCCCATAATACCCGATTGAACAAGAGGTGATGAGATGGGAAAGGTGGGAGTGGCTATCTAGAAAATTTTCCATGGCTGAAAAACCAGGTGAAGAAAATTTTCCTAATTGATTTTCCATGAGAGGAAGCTTCTGTGAATTAATTAAGAACTATATCTAATACCCTAACATATAAAACTTCAAATATAACACAGAACATATAAAACTTCAAATCTACACCATGTACACAACACATAGTTTAGAAATTGAAATATAAAAGTTCAGAGTTTAGAAAACTTATCAGAGTTTAGATCGGTAAAAGGTGGAGGTGGAGGTGTGCAAGGTGGAGATGGCGGCGTGTGAGGTGGTGGTAGCAGCGGTGTGCAAGGTGGTAGCGGCGATGGAGTGCAGTGGAGGAGATAGAACCCTAGAAAAAAATCGAAGCAGAGAGAATAGGTAAAAAAAGCACGAGATTCTATTTTATAAAATGTTTAAAAATTTTAATATTTAAAACTTCTAATATTTGTTACTTAATTAAATGGTTAATAAGAAGTAGAATTGGTTTAGATGGTTAAGGCGATTAACAATGTTCCATTTGGTTAGGTGTTTGATTCTCCATGTCTACATTTTAGGTAAATATTTTTTATTTCATTTTATAAACGGGAATTAATCGGGATAATTTTTATGACTATATAATAATGTTATACCTTATTAATAAATTATAAATTTATATTATTGTAATTAGTTTACCAAACCTTACAAAATATATATTATATAATATTTCTCCTTATATAAAGTTAATGTATGAAATATAAATTTATTATTGCTGCACTTTCGGTTATTTCAGTTCGGTCCAATCCAATCCAATTCAATCCGGTTATCGGTCTGGTCCTGGATAAATTTCGGTCCAGTTCGGTCCAGTTCTTTGACAAAAAGTCAACGGTCCAATCCAGTTCGGTTCTCCAAAAAAAGTCAACGGTTCGGTCCAATTCCGGAGTTTTTTCCTCGGATATTCGGTCCGGTCCAGTATCTCCAGGATCCGCGTCCAGCCCTACCTATTTTGGTACCTTATCCTAAAAAACAATAAATTTTATGATTTGATAAATTAATATATGCACTATTCTATACCCATCATCATACTATTATTCTTTTGTTCCAGTTTATTTTATTTTCTTATACCAACTAAATTACGCAGGTGCATGCAATTTGCTTGCATTTAGCTATTAAACATCTCTCATTTTGCTTGAATAATGATTAATTTGGTATTGGAGCTATTGACTACTTAAGCATACATCATTATCCATTTTGACCATGACTATACCCATAACTAAACTTCTTTCATGCAAATACGTTTATAACTAATTAATCTGAAGGCTTCACATATATAGGGACCTAATTCGACAAATTAACCTGAGTTACTATTTCTATTCATCACCAATGTAATCTGAAATGCAATTATAAGTAAAAAACAATAGCATGATTCAGTTCAAAAGCAACATGATGAGAAGAATAGGGAACCATAGAATCATGCATAAGAACTATAAAAAGTGCAAAACAATAAAAAGCCAAAGCACCAAATTTGCAAATTGCAAGAAAAATCAAAACCTTCAATAGTAAAGTGTCAGCTTCCGGCCATCTTAAAAAATATTGTCATTTTTTCTTCTGATCTATCTATGGAGTCAAAGACATTTCATTTTTCTCTTCCCAACTAACTAAAATAAAAAAAAAAATTCCATATTTCATAACCTCATTGACTAAATTCCCAATATATATTCATCCAAATTCAAAAGCATCAAAACATCTTACCTAATATTATCCATCACATGATTTTGCAAATATAAATCGAACTTTCATCATATTTTCGGGAGCCCTGCCTCTCTGTAATGTAAACACATTCAAACACACATTTAGCAAGTAACACATGAATACTCAATTTGCTGCTCAGAGCCTTTAATATAGCAATGGTTCAACTGCTAATCCAGGACATTTCCTTTCTAAAACAGAGGAAATAATGATTGAAAGAGAAAATGGGAACAATATGAACTGAGATATAGAGCTTTCTTACCAAGTTACTGTACATTGAAGCTCCAGTTTTTAGCTTAGTTCATTGATCCCATTCAATCCATCTGAAAATGAGTCAATGACAGAACCAAGATAAACAAATGGCAGAACCCAAGAAGCTGATATTTCTGGATATAATCAACCATCATATTGCAAAAGTAAAAAAAATTAATTGATATTATAAACTGCGAAAGGGAAACAAAAGGATTAATGAATCAGGGCCGCTGCAAAGGAAACCCTAAATCGTTTTTCAAGGTGAATTTGCAAGGTGTGATGAGGGAAGGGAGAAACCATTTAGAGAGAGGAGAAGAAATGGAAACACATACAGTAACAAACAATTTGCAAAAATGAATAAAATAAGAAATTCATTATCAACAAAAGCTTTAAGAAAGGAAACAAAAAGCTTACCTATACTTTCGATCCAACAACAAAAGCACTCCAGAAAGACAAATCAAATCGCATAAAAGATGAAAGGAGAGCCATAGGATGGGAATGAGAAGAAATTTATCAGAAAGCCCATGTTGAAACCCAAAGCAACAACGTTCTATTTATATTTAGGGTTATCGAGAAAAAAAAGGGAATGAGAAGAAATTCATCAAACCTAACCGCAAGAAAATAGATCACAGATTTATAACAAAAGTTGAACCTAAACAGTGACCGATGAAAATTGAAAACGGATGTAGGAAAAAAACTGAAAAATTATATGTACACTTCAAAATTAGGTAAATAAAAAAAAACAGATTAAAAATACTGAATGAAGAACACACAAAAAATGAAGATCTGAATAATACCGGTTCTCAAAGAGATGCAAAGAGCAGATCCATTCAAAAAGGAACCACCGAACTCAGAGATATGTGTATTTCAACCATGGAAATGATTCGAGTTTTACTGTCTATAAGAAAAGACATGTGAAATAGCATTAATCAAAAAATTAAATAAACATATCTGAAGAAAATTGAAATCTACAAAATTAACGACATGTGAAAAGCAATGAAAATTGAAATCTACATAAAAAAACCATACCTGAACCGTAAATACCCGTTTTTCGAGCCGCAAAAAAAGACTGTAGGTGGGCTAGCAATCTGAAAATCGAAGTATCATAACCAATAAGCATTTGAAGGAATTTTAAGAGTGTAATGACGTGGAGATCGGATTCCTCAGACGTAATGAGCAATGACAATCCACGATAACAATAATAAACTGTGAATCAACGCAACTGTCTAACCAAAAGATTTCATCGGAAATCATATACAAAGTCCAACAATACACAGAGAAAGATAGCTCCTCAACGTAGAAACCGCTAGGAAAAAAAATAGCAACTGTAATCGGAGAAAAGAACTTACTGGAAGCGATCCGAAACGATTTCGCCATCGATCTAGAGTCGCTTTGTTGTCGCCTTCTTCAATTATAAAATCCGATGCAAATCCATGGGAAAGTAATCTGGAACCGAAGAAGATAGATGATGAAAGCGCGTGTGGCAGTTGAGAAAAAGGGGAAAAATGAGAGAAGGTGCTGGATGATGGAATATGATAGGGAATGAGTGGAGTAGAGAGATGAGAGAAGCTCCTGGAAACGATAGGGAGTGAGTGGAGTAGAGAGCATACAACCCTACAAATATCTAATTTACTAAAGGGGGCTTTAAAGAACGATGTCGTTTTAGTTAAATGAGGAGTATTTCTTTAAAAACTCCAGGGACAACATGCGAAAAAGTTGTTTTATAAGGCTTAAAAGACAATAAAACCAGAATGATGGAGAAAATTATAAGGGCTCAATTGGAAAACTAAGAAAAAAATGCCTAAAAGACAAAAAAACCAATTAAATAGAAAGCAGGCTGAAGATTAGAAGGGCTCAATTGGAAAAAAATTGGTTAAAAGTTCCAATTTCACTGTTTAGAATCATTCATCTTTAAAGTATAGAATAGATTAGTAAATCAATTACATTATTATAAAGTTTTTAAGTGTTTTTTTTAACCAAAGAATGAATGAATAGATTAATGAGCCATTAATCGGCAATAGTTTAACAAATCAGATGTAACATAACTTGAAATTGAATGAAAGAATGTAGGACAAGTAATGAAACGGGATGCTCTGGAAATAGCGTGAGCCAAACTGTTAGCTTGTCTGCAAATCCACTTGACAGAGTAAGTGTCGTTTTGAGATAGAATGTCGCGGAAAAGTCGTATAAGATCTCCGAATTCAGAATCATCCTCCGCGATCAAATTGATGGCATCAGCTACGAGTTTAGCATCAGTTTCGAAGATTACCTCACGAAATTGCATTTCCTTCGCCCATTTCATAGCAGCAAGCAGAGCCATGGCCTCTGCTTCTCGAGTTGGCGGTAGCGACTGTATGATTTCTTGGCGCCCGCCCAGTACCCTTCCATCGGAGTCTCTCACAACAGCACCTAGCCTTGTGGCTCCCTCCACCTCGAACGACGCTGCATCCGAGCAGCACGAGACCAGCCCCGCTGTTGGTTTGTGCCATTTCAAGCACGGGCGAGTAGCAGCAGCAGGCGAACTTCTTGTTGTTTTACGCAGCTGCTGTGCCTTTTTCCAGTCGTTATGTGTATCCGCAGCGCCAGCAGCGATCTTGTCCGCCTTTGTAATCTTATGGTCCCAGTGCTCCAAAGCCGGGTCAGGAACTGTTCAACCTCGACATTAGTTAACATCTACAGAACCCTGCAAAACCAGTCAGCAGCGTTAGAGGCGACATCTACCATATTGTTAAAACGCGTCAGCCAGCCCGCTAAGCTCCACACCTTCCTCACCATACTGCACTCAATAAAAAGGTGCCAATCGTCTTCCCACGACTCATTACACATAACACAGTCAACCGGCACCTGAATGCCCATTCGTTGGAGATTAACACGAGTAGGGAGACACCCTCTAGCAAGTTGCCATGCAAAGTAGCAGATTTGAACGGCATATCAGTAACCCATAAGATATTCCAAGCCCCATCCACATGATGCCTCTTACCACCTTCCATTGACACCTCCAATCTGTATGCACTTTTAACTGTATATTTTCCAAGTACATGTCCCGCCCAAATAATTATGTCCTTCGTATTTGGTGTGCTTGATAGGATTCTTCTCATCTCAATAATATCTCTATTAATAAACAGTTCATCTAAGAGTTCAAAATCCCAATCTCTAGAGTTAGGGATGAAGAGGTCGCATACTTTCAAATTTTCCAAGCCCTCAATTCTCGGTGTCTGTATAAATCCATTATTCTCATCTCGAAGCCAGCGATCCTCCCAAACCCGTACATCAGCCCCATCTCCAATTTTCCATCTTATACATTCTTTAATCACAAGCTGTGAACTCCAGATGCTTCGCCATATGAAACTGGGTGAGTGCCCTAACCTAGCTCCCAGGAAATCCCCTCTAGGATAGTATTTAGCTTTGAAGATTCTGCTGACAAGCGAAGAAGGATTGGAGTACAGGCGCTACCCATGTTTTCCCAGCATAGCAAGATTAAAGGCAATAAAGTTTCTGAAGCCAAGGCCTCCAAACGGTTTGGGTGTACAGAGTCTTTCCCAAGCCATCCAGTTTACTCCTCTTTCCCCAGATTTCTTATTACCCCACCAGAAAGAGTTTAGCATTCTTTGCAATTCCTCCATCGTGGACACATGGAGAAGAAATACGCTCATGAAGTATATTGGGATTGCTTGACCAGCCGCTCTGATTAAGGTGGCTTTTCCTGCTTTTGAAATACCCTTCCCACGCCATCTTTGGAGGTGATTCCAAAGTCTTTCTTTAAAGTGAGCGAAGATGGCCTTCTTTGATCTGCCTACTAGAGACAGTAAGCCTAGATACCTTCCAGTATTTAAGTTTTTAAGTGTTTAATCAACTCTTTAATTATTTTATTTGTATTTTAGATGAAATTATAAAATTTCTCCTAGTTATATACATAAAAAAAAAAACTTAGCTTTTAATTTCAAATTTAATCTAAATAGTTTTAATGATATTTTTGAAATATATACACCAAAATTAATATATACTTGTGTATACTAATCATACAAAAAATATATTATTTATTCTCTTAAGTTTTTTTAATATAATATTTTAATACTAACATTAATATTATTATGAATTTCCGATGACTTAAAAAAATCAGATTCTAATTGTTGAGAGGACTTACATATCGCTCCGCCTCTAGGGACGTCAACAATGACCGTGGAAATTAAACCCATGTGGGGATACCATAAGAGTCGTTTCCTTACCGTTGAGATCACCTTCACATGCAGAATATATAATTTCTTAAATTAAATGTTTAAGAGACCCTGCAAAAAAAAGGCTATCAATTCAAATATCTCATTTCATTTCTCTTAATTAGCTTACAAAAAACAATTATACAAATTAGTGAAATGCCTTACTTGGATCCCAAGATGTTTGAGACATTGTATAAAAATTCTATAAAGTTCCAGCAAATGAGTCACAGCTATTTCCGGAGGAAAAAGATAATCTACAGAAAAAATCACAAAAATGATCAAGAGGCGCTTACTCGCATTGTCAATGATTGCATGGAGTAATGTTCGAAAATGTAACTAAAGCTACCACATTCAAACAAACATGGAAAATTCTTCAAGTTTTCCCTCAAGGTGAAGAGAAACCAAAAAAAAGGTTCGATTGTAGTACTAAAAGGATTGCAATTTTCCATCTTAAACTTCTTCAAGATGTTCTTTGGAAAGAAAATTTGGGAAATTGTTGAGCGATTCCCGCAAGTGCACGGTATACGCTTGTAGTAATAAAAGATATCGATCCCACAGGGAACGTTTTTTTAACAAAACTTATTTTGAATCGGTTAAATTTACTTTTAAGGTTTATAATATGGAAAATTGTTTAATCGGTTTTGGTTTTGAAATTGCTAGAGTAAGAATTAGATTAGAATATGAAGATGTTAGAAAATATCTGATTTAAGAATGAATTTGCAAAACAGGGACGTTTTAGTACTTTAGAGAAGTAAACAAGTATATTTTTTGCATTAAGCAAAGAAAACAACTTTAAACTTTGTACGAATTATAAAGATGAAATAAATGACGGAACCTCTAATTAATTGGCTTTGAACGCGACAAAACCCTTTCGGGATAGTTGCCCTTAATCAAATTAAAACTCTTTCCAGATAATAATTTGCCTAAGTGTTCAACAAAGTTTCCTTGTAAAGATTTTGGATTAAATACGTTTTAATGAAAACACCAGCAGTCACTTTAGTGGATTAGTTACCATAAGTGCTGCATAAAAATCTATCGAATAGAACGGACTTTATTCGATGAAATATAAATTGATACAAGTTTACAGAGAACATGGAGCATTGAATTCTTCGACGGCGTGCAAGTGAACGAGTTGTCAATCCTTTCCTTGGGTTTCGTTAGAGTTTGTCAGGCTCAGGGGCGAATCCTCTACTCAATCTTCTCGTTGAATCTTCGTAATAGAGACTGGGTCGGTCTACTACCAAAATGAAAACTAAACTGGAACAATGTCTAAACGTTACTGAATTTGTTATTATTTAGTAAACAATGTGTGTACATCATATTGCTTTTGAACAGAATCGAAATCTAACTTCTTAATCACTTGATTCGGAATTCCTGCATAAATTCTACACTAATCTCTTTCTTCTACACATATATCATTATTTTTCATCAACTCTCCATCAACTCTTTATTTATAGATGTTGAAGAGTCTTGATTGAAGTGTCGTGTCCGTTGTGAAAGATCGTGTCTGTTGCGAAAGATCGTGTCCGCTGCGAAATGACGTCTTTATCCACCCGAACGATCGCGTTTCGTCGAAAACGAAAGTGTGTAACTAGGCTTCTTCAAACTCCTGCTCGTACCGAGAATATTAAATTCTCTACCGAGAATGGGGGAGCAACAATTTGTACTTCGGACGAAGGGAAGGAGAGGCTGAGGGACGCGTGTCGCGACCGTGAATATTGGGGGCCGCGGTCGCGGCACTGAGCATTTTTCACTTCTTTGGCTCTCGTTCGTGTCCTCAACTTGGCATTATTAATTTTCGTTGTCTTCGACTCCTTTTGTAGGGCTTTTCTTCTATTTTTTGAGCTCTTTTTACTCCTTTTTGGATTTTACCAAATATTTATGTACCTTGCATGAAAGAAACATATTCGGGAGTAAAAGTATTCTAAACAGTTATAAATAGCATAAATTCGTAGCAATATTGATGTAATAATTGATGATATTTTAGGTATATTTTGGGCTTAACAGAAATGAACATTCATATTCATTTTACTTCACCTCATGCCAATATAATAGGACGTGAGACTCGTGTCAATCATTCCAAATTCATGAGCCATTATATTCTTGCACTCTTCAAACATTTAAAGATTATTCCTTGTGAAATAAGGTTGTCCTCGTGAAATAGATCTATCTCTCACTTTTCATAAATGAGATATTCATGCGAGTATGTGATAAAAAAATTAATATTTTCTTGAAAATATTTGTCAATGCAGTTGTTGTAGGCTCTTAGCTTTTGCTTGAGACCATATAATGTCTTCTTCAATTTTAGTACTTTATCATCATGGCCCTCTTCCTCCAAAAATCTATTGAGGAAAGATGATTTAACATCCATTTGATGAATCTTCCACCTGCTTTGAGAAACAACTAAAATAACGAGTCTCATCATTCTTACAATATGAACAAAACTTTATTGTAGTCAATATCAGGTTGTTGAGTGAATTCTTTTGCCACCAATCCTTCTTTATGTCTTACAACTTCACATTTTGCAACCTTCTTTGTCTTGAACATCCATTATGAGTTTTTTACTAACCGAAAGTTAAGTTAGTTCCAACATCTTGTTCTTCTCAATCACTTGAATCTCTTCTACTATGACTTTTCTTCATTGCTCATTTTTAATAGCTTATTCTTCATTTATCGGCTAATTATCGATATAATGAGAATAAAGAATTAGTTTATTACTATTTCTTGTAACGTCATAAAGATCTTCAAAACATCTTAATGCCCTTCTCTTAGGCTCTCGTTCAGACTGTCTTCTTTATTGGAATATGCACTCGAACTTGATGTGTTTGTTGGTGTTGTGGTTGATTCTACACAATTATTGTTTTCATCCATTAGGAAAGGATAAAAACTATATTTCTTTTCTCTATCAATGCTTCAATTTCAAACTGCTTTTTCGTCAATGGTGACATTTCTGTGGAATCAAACTGACTAAAAATTACGATATTTTTTGAAGCTCGATCGAAAGCATCAGATATTTTTACTTTTATAAGGATGGACATTCTTTATATAGTTGGATTGGTGAGTCGATACATGGAAGCACATATGGTGTCACACTAGAACGGAGCCAAAAGGATTTTCCGTTAGGTAAAAGGTGTTGGTCCCGTGTAACTTAATATGATTAGTTCCAGGGGGGTTAGGAACTAATATAACTTTTTTGCTTAGTAATGCTAACTTAATTAAATGTTTGATAATTTAACTCAGCTTTAGGTCAGCAAGGCTGAGTGAAGTGTGAGACAGCTTTAATCAGACACTGACTAGAGCTGTTTCAATTGTGAGTTGGGAAATAACACTTTAGGTCAGCTTCCAACTCAGCACTCTGATTACTCAGCGTCGGCTTATACAAATTGTACACTGAGTAATTTAAGCAAGCAACACATACATATATATCAAGAGAAAGGGTTAGAGATTACTCAGCAGTCTTATCCTGGTTCGGCCTCACCGCCTACGTCCAATCCCCAGAATCCCTCCGGGCTTTTTCAATCCACTACTGAGCTCTTTAAAGGTAGAGCACAAACCGTTTACAATAGCAACTGAGTATGCAAAAGTACCGTCCTCTATTCATCTACTCAATCCTATCTCACATTGAATACTATAACCAAGTACCCAGAATTTCTCTACCACTGAGTACTATAACCGAGTACTCAGCACGACTCTTCTAACCTTTACAATTGATACAAGATTGTTCTCACAAAACGAAGAACACTTTAGATGAATACAAATTCACTCTAGACTTTGACACAATGATTGGAAATTAGGTGTAAGAACTTGCTTTCTTTTCAGACAGCTTCTATTTTGGATTTTCACTTTTGTGAAGATTTGCTATTCTGTCTGTGTTTTTGCTTGTATGTGTCGTAGGGATCCAAGTGATGAATTTGTCCTTTTATAGTGAATTCTGAAGCTTCAAATCATTTGAATTCGGACATATCTATTGGGAGTAACAGTCTTCTTTTGTCATTGAATGGTTAGCTTCCAGAATCGCAGGCCAATCCTGTCTTCTGATTTGCGCAGGAGGCAGGCTTGCCAGTTTCATCTTCTTGCACCAGGTTTCGTCTTCTAGCGCCAGATTTATCTTCAAGCTAAATGCCAGACGGTCCATGCGTCTCTAAAAGGTCTTTGATCACATTTCTGAGGCTTCTGATTTGTTGCAGAGATCTGTCGGACATTGTCTTTTAGTAAACGGATCATTGGCGCTGACCTGACGAATACACAGCTTGATTGTTTGACTTTGCCTTTAAGATTTCCTTTGTCGGGACTGAGTAACATCTTACTTAGCTTCTTTGATCGGCTTTGTCTTCAAGCGTTAAATTCTCTACCGAGAATGGGGGAGCAACAATTTGTACTTCGGATGAAGGGAAGGAGAGGCTGAGGGACGCGTGTCGCGACCGTGAATATTGGGGGCCGCGGTCGCGGCACGGAGCATTTTTCACTTCTTTGGCTCTCGTTCGTGTCCTCGACTTGGCGTTATTAATTTTCGTCATCTTCGACTCCTTTTGTAGGGCTTTTCTTCTATTTTTGAGCTCTTTTTACTCCTTTTTGGATTTTATCAAATATTTATGTACCTTGCATGAAAGAAACATATTCGGGAGTAAAAGTATTCTAAACAGTTATAAATAGCATAAATTCGTAGCAATATTGATGTAATAATTGATGATATTTTAGGTATATTTTGGGCTTAACAAATCTTCACACTTAATCTTTTGCTAGTCCCGAGCAAAATTTCACTGAATTCATTCTCAAACTAATCTCTTTATGAAAATAAAACATATATCTTGGCATTACCTTTTAAATTAGCTAAGCCGAAAAGACTAACTTCGCATGGCAAATTTATACGCAAAATAAGCACGCATGTTAATGAATCTTTCATCTCAAAGCATTTCAAAGCACTAAAATTTTCTTTCCCAAACCTAGACTAATATACGAGATATATTAGTATGAATAAGTACTTGATTTAAAAAAAAATTTTGCTTGGTTACGCCCGAAATAAGGGTGGTTTCAACCGTAACCTTATACGTATTTTTACTTTGCTTAGTGTTTGCTTAAGAGGTACCGACCATGCCATGGGTGGACGCAATGGTTACTTTAAACTTAAACAAATTTATTATTTTTTCATTTTTTGCTTTTATGTCTTAAACGTTCCTTCCATACCTCGATTGTGATAAGGGTGGTCGCAACCGTAGCCAAAAGTAAACGGTACTTAATTTTCTTCCCTTTCATACCTCGATTGTGATAAGGTTGGTCTCAATCGTGGCCAAAAGTTAAGAATTCAACTAATTGATTAATTAATATGAATTTATAAAATTGAAATTGGGAAAAAGAAAGATAGCACATTCATCCTATATTGACTTAAAATTCAACATGTATTATGGCTAAAGTTTCCTTAAAAACTTCAATTGGTGTTAATGTAAGACGAAATCAAACCGAGCTAAAAATTGTTAGTTCAATTTAATGCCTATAAACCTAATTGAAAACTTAAAATAAGATTTATTGTATCATGATTTCATGATATAAAACAGAGATTGAAAATAAAGAATTTATTTAATTAAAATACATTCACTCGAGACAATTTTATTTAAAATCGTATCGGAGATTTGTGAAAAATTTGAAAAATATTACCTGTATAGAAATATCATTTCTAACGATAATGATAACCTAAAAATAATCATATTAACTTATGATTAATTTTAAAAACATATGAAAATGTAAAGTTAATAAAAATAGCGTTTTTGAAACAAGTTTATGTTGCAAAATACGTTGCATTTGTTATAAATGATTCGTTGCATTTGTTATTTGTGCTAGAAAAACGAAAATGATGTACATCTCCTCCCACACTTAAATTGGACCATGTCCTCATTGGTGCAAAAGCGAGATATCAAGAATAATAAGCACAAAAATTAAGCATACGAAATAAAGATAGGAATGGTGCAAATGAAACATTCAACATAAAATTAAAAATTGAATATTGTACCAAACATATGATAATAAAAATTGTACCAAATTATAACAAGATAATAAAATTAAAGAAAACAACCTAAGCTTGAGGTGGGGAATCGGGAGGTGTAGGTGACGTCTCCACATTGCGGCGTCGAAAAAAGGAAAGCATCCGATGCCGAGTCGATCGATGTTCACGCCTCAAAAGGTTGAGGTTGTCATTCATCACCATATTGTTTTCAACCAAATCATCAATTCTTAAATTCATTTGACGATTGTTGGAATTGATTTGGTTCAAAATCCTCCGCAAATCTACCGGATCATCCTCCGCTTAAGGTGCTTGGGGTTGTGCTTGAGCCGGTGGTTCATCCTCCTCGCCTTCCGCCTCTCCGCCACCTTCGGTACCTACAAATTGAGAACTTGAAGCGCCACCACCCATAGTGCCACAAAGATGGGCAATTCGGGTAGCATAGGAAATAAAGACGGGAGGTCCTTGTGGAAGTAATAAATGAGCTTGCTCAAGGGCCGAGATGTCCAAAAGCGGAACATACCCACGGTAGGTGGACATGTCATAATCGGCCAACTCACCCCGTGATCCCAACACAATAGCGGTGATAAAATTACAAAGAGGGATCTGAATGGTACTAGCCCTCGAAGCACGAAACAAATTATCAAACAAAATACCAATGCTATCAATCCGCAAGCCTTTAAGCAAGCTATCCAAAACATACAAATCCTGAACCTGAATCTTGGAACTCCCAACACAACCAAACAAGGAAAAACTCAAATACTTATGAAAGAAGAACACACAATTGTCCTTAATCAACTTGCTTGAAGTGTTTTTCGAATTAAAATAATCTTGGTCCGAAAGAGTTTGCCAAACCGCATCATTATCAAAATCTTTAGGCTTATCATAAAAATTAGAAGTAGGGAAACCAAACATGTTTCCCATTGCTTCATAGTCAATGGTGTACGTGATACCATTATTCCTAAAAGAGATTGTGGTTTTCTTCTTGTTCATGGTTAAAGTGACCAAAAATTCCACTACATATTCATTAATACGCAGGAAACGCATATTAACGAATTCTTGCCAACCCAACGCTTCAATAAAGGCATCAATTCGAGTAGAGAAATTTAATGCTCTTACCGAATGGAAATCTAAGAAGTGCATATCTACAAATTGGCGGTCGGCTTGAGAAAAATGTTTGAAACGAGCGGCTTCCTCCTCTGAATAGATATCGAAATAAGCTCCGCATTGAACCCGAAGGCGATTAGCTTCCGTAACAGCGGGCTTGTTACCAACACGCTTAGTCCTAACCATGGTGATGGGGTTTAGTGTTTTTAGGGTTTGAGAAGAAGAAGAAGAAGAAAAAGGAATTGAGATAAAAAGTAAAGCTTGAAGATGAGTTTGGGGGTGTTGAATTGGAAGTGATTGAAAATAGAAAAGAGGATAGAAATTGGAGTGAATAAATTGGGAAGAGTAAAAGTAGATTTTTAGGGAAGAGTTTGGAGTAAAGGATTGGGTAAAAATAGAGGTGATGTGAGGTTTGTGTAAGAGGTAGGTTTATATAGGGTTGTATAGGTAGGTGAATAGGTAGAATAGGAATAGGAATAGGCAAAATTTAGTGTCAAAATCGGATTGAAATGGGCAAATTATACGCGTGTTGCGACCGCGAATGGCAAAGCCGCGGCCGCGGCACGTGATTTTCAGGGAATTTTCGCCCTGAAATCGGTCCAGTTTTGCTGCTCATACCGAGAATTAGAATTATTAATTCTCGGTAGAGAATTGGTAAAAATGGCCTATTTGGGTGTCTATTGACTTGGTTTGTGCAATTTTGTTGATGGAATGGTTCCTGAACTTAATATTAAGTGTTCCTGCACTTAAAAACTAAAATAAATGACATTAATTGCAAGGAAAACCAAAAGTTTAAACTTAATAAATTGAATTAAAGTGTAATAAATTGGCTTATGAATAATTAATGAAACTTAAAAGTTCATTTATGCATACAAGTTAAGAGAACCATATTAAATTCATAATAAGTGCATTTTAATACATATTTAATACATGAATTGAAATGATAAAAAGATAACTTAATTCATTGAAAATAAATTGAGTTACAAATAGAATTAAATGTGGATATATGTGTGGAAAAATAGAAAACCATATTAGTTCATTTGAATCCTTTTTATCTTAATTTGAGTAAGAATAATTAGAATCGACCCATATGAAATATGCTAAGTATAGATAATGGATAAGTCTAATAAAATTAAGAATTGAACTAAATAAGATCTTTATTATATAAACATATGTACAAATAATGAAAACAAACCAATAATTAATAAAAAACAAAATATATACAAAAATAAAATGAAAAACATAAACTATTCTACATATTCATCCCTATCAAACGGGATATTTCTGGCCTTAATACGATCAATTTGAAACTGCACGAAAGTTTCACGTTCCAGTGCAGACAAAAATTGAGGCCCTGCTCGAAAGACACGTTTCACAAGTCCTTCGTGCTCGAGAAATTCATAGTCAATTGTCGGGAAGAATTCATCATCACTCCAGGGAACATCAATGGTACCCTTTGAACCGAGAATTATTCCACAGATTATATTGCCGAACCCAATCTTCTTATCTTTGGATTGAGAAACGGCGACAAGACCCTCCATCAGAATCTTTGAAGAATCTACTGCATTTCCCTGGAATATATCTCCAAGGACATAAAGATCTGTGTCACGGACCACACTACTGAAGGTGCGCCCGAATAAACTGTGACACAGAAATTTGTGCAAATACAGCATGGAACTGGAGTGAAAAGATTTATTGTAGGCGAGTTTTGGATTGAATCGCCAGAATCCAGTGAGCATTCTCCAAATATCAGTGGATGTCATGTCTCTTCCAGGATGACGTTTGATTGTATCCCTTGGGGGAAAACCAAACCAAGCATGCAACTCGGGATAGCCGAAAGTGAAGATTTCGCCTTCTCGATGAAAACTGAGACGTACTCATCGTTTATTAGTGAAACGCACGGTACAAAAGAATTCGAGTATCCAGTCACCTATTATTGGAAATCGCATTTGGGCGAATTTTGTCCACCCTAAGCGCTCCATATAGCGGCTCATGTCATCACTAATTCCAAGTTGGTTGTTAAGAAATTCATCCATATACAACATTCCGGTGAAGAATTTGTAACAGAGATTCCAATAACGCCTACCTTCATCGTGATTGAAGATAGGAAAAGGAGCCCCATATCGCTTGGATAAGTCTAGGCGTTTTTTGATTGAGGCAGCATTGTGCCTAGATGATTTGTATTTGGTAGGCATGGTGCAAAGTTTGTGTTACTTTAGCAAAGAACGTTGTTTGCGTAGAAAATCAGAGTTCTGACAAAGATGAAAAGAATTGTAACAGAACTCGAATCCTCTAGGATTAATTTATAAGAGTTTTAGATGAAAAGAGGTGTTGTTTTAATTATGAGAAGGTATAAAATTACACCTTTTGGGAACGAAAAAACTTAAGGTTTCGTTTGGCAAGAGGTTCGTCGAAAGGGTTAGGATGTTTCAGACCTGATAGCGCATAAATTACGCGTGTCGCGACCGAGAATGGCTAAGCCGCGGTCGCGACACGTGATTTCCTTGCGGAAATCAGGCATCGATAGCTCTTCCTGATTCACGGTAGAGAATTTAAAATTCTCGGTATGAACAGAGAAATCCGAACCTGTTTGGACTATTCTTTAAAAGGAGATTCTCGGCAGGGAATTCTAAATTCTCGGCAGAGAATTGCCTGAAACTTCAAATTCATCTTAATTTCCTAAAAATTAAATCTAAAATCATGAAATAAAAATGTTTTATGCATTTAAATCATAACATAAAGTCATCTAATCATAAAAATGGCATTTTGGAAAAAATAAAATAAAATTAAACTAAAATAAAATAAAATAAAATAAATGAACAAAAATATAAAAACAATAAAACAAAATAAACTGTGTAAGATAAACTGAGTAATTTATACGTCAGATAATCTTGTTACGAACGGAATTTCAATTTGTGAAATATTTTCGTAATAGATTTTACATCGATTACCATTAACTTTGAATCGAACTCCGGTAGGACCTTCCAGTTCTAAAGAACCATAATCGAATGTTTTGACGACTAAATATGGTCCTAACCATCTGGACTTAAGTTTTTCTGGAAATAAACGAAGTCGTGAATTAAATAACAGCACTTTATCCCCAACATTAAAGTGTTTGACTTTAATTTTGGCATCGTGCCATTTTTTCACTTTTTCTTTATAAATCTTTGCATTTTCGTAAGATAGATGACGTAACTCATCTAACTCATTCAAATGGAGCAAACGTTTCTTACCTGCTTGTTGTAAATCAAAGTTTAGTTCTCTAATATCCCAATAGGCTTTATGTTCTAATTCGACTGGCAAATGACATGCCTTCCCATACACTAAGCGGTACGGAGTCATTCCTATTGGTGTTTTAAATGCAGTACGGTATGCCCATAGCGCATTATTGAGTTTAGAAGACCAATCTTTTCTAGAAGATGAAACTGTTTTCTCGAGAATCCATTTGAGTTCTCTATTTGATATCTCCGCCTGACCATTTGACTGAGGATGGTACGGCGTTGATACGCGGTGGCGTACTCCATACTTTTTCATAAGCGTTTCAAAACTCTTGTTTATAAAATGAGTACCACCATCACTAACGATGACTCTTGGACAACCAAATCTACAAAATATATCGTCAAGAAAATTAACGACAACTTTAGAATCGTTCGTCGGGGTTGCAATTGCTTCAACCCACTTTGAAACATAATCAACGGCAACTAATATGTAAGTTTTACCATTGGAAGGGGGGAAAGGTCCCATGAAATCTATTCCCCACATATCGAAGACTTCAACTTCTAATATGGTTGTGAGGGGCATCTCATCTTTCCTTCCTAGATTTCCTGTTCTTTGGCACTTATCACAACGAGTAATAAATGAACGGACGTCCTTAAACATCGTAGGCCAAAAGAAACCGCTTTCAAATATTCTAGCTGTTGTCTTGTTAACTCCATTATGTCCTCCGTAAGAGCTAGAATGGCATTCCGACATTATGGATTCGTATTCATTTTCACCAACGCATCTCCTAATTATCCCGTCACCACAAGTTTTGAACAAAAAAGTATCTTCCCAAAAATATTGTTTAATATCGAAGAAAAATTTCTTCTTTTGTTGGAAATCTAATCCTTCCGGAACAAGATTGGCTGCAAGATAATTTGCAATATCTGCATACCAAGGTGACATGGCACTTTTTATTTGATAGAGGTGTTCATCAGGGAAATCATCTCGTATACCGATAGTTTCACCTATAGGACCGTTTTCATCTTCAAGTCTCGATAGATGATCGGCGACAAGGTTTTCTATTCCCTTTTTATCTTTGATTTCTATATCAAATTCTTGTAACAATAAAACCCATATAATTAGACGCGGTTTTGCATCCTTCTTAGCAAATAAATATCTTAATGCTGCATGATCAGTATAAATAATAACTTTTGAACCTAATAAATATGACCTAAACTTGTCACATGCAAAAACTACAGCTAACATTTCTTTTTCTGTTGTGGTGTAGTTTAATTGTGCACCAGACAGTGTGTGACTTGCATAATAAATGACATGAAGTTTCTTATCCTTCCTTTGACCTAAAACACATCCGACAGCTAAATCACTTGCATCACACATAATTTCAAATGGTAAATCCCAATCGGGTTTAGCAATAATAGGTGCACTGACTAAAGCAGTTTTCAATGTTTCGAAAGCTTTAACGCATTCTTCATTAAAATCAAAGGTAGAATCTTTCATGAGTAAATTAGTAAGTGGTTTAGAAATTACAGAAAAATTCTTAATAAATCTTCTGTAAAAACTAGCATGTCCTAAGAATGATCTTACTCCCTTAACAGTAGTTGGAGGGGGTAATTTCTCTATTACTGAGGTTTTTGCTCTATCTACTTCTAATCCTTTTTCAGATATTTTATGACCTAAAACAATTCCTTCGTCAACCATGAAATGACATTTTTCCCAGTTTAATACCAAATTTGTTTCTTCACACCTAGACAAAACTTTATCCAATTTTTCTAGGCACGAATCAAAAGAATCTCCATAAACTGAAAAATCGTCCATAAAAACTTCCATGATATCTTCAATGAAATCATTAAAAATCGCAGTCATACAATGTTGAAATGTTGCAGGTGCGTTACATAGACCAAAGGGCACTTTTCTATATGCAAATGTTCCGTAAGGACATGTGAAGGTTGTTTTATCTTGGTCATCCAAGTAAATGTATATTTGAAAAAATCTGGAGTAACCATCAAGAAAACAGTAGAAAGCATGACCAGCTATCCTTTCGATCATTTGATCAATGAAAGGAAGAGGAAAATGATCTTTCCTAGTTGCTTTATTTAGATTTCTATAATCTATACAAACCCTCCAACCAGTGGTGGTTCGTGTAGGTATTAATTCACCTTCTTCATTCCTTACAACTGTTATGCCTCCCTTTTTAGGTACACAATGGATTGGACTAACCCATTCACTATCCGAAATAGGGTAGATAATTCCATTGTCCAGAAGTTTAGTAATCTCATTTTTTACTACTTCTTTCATGTTCAGATTTAGGCGTCTTTGCCTATCCGCTTTAGGTGGCTTATCTTCTTCTAAGTGAATTCTATGCATTACAATACTTGGATTAATACCTTTTAAGTCTGAAATTTGCCAACCCATACTTCCTATCCTATTTCTAACAACTTCTTTCAATTTCTCTTCTTGGACTTGTGTTAATTTGTTAGAGATAATAATAGGTAGAGAATCGCCTTCGCCTAAGAAAGCGTACCTCAAATGACTCGGTAATTCTTTAAGTTCTAATTTAGGTGGAACTATAATTGAAGGCGGAATTGGTCCATCTTCTCGAATCAAAGGTTCTGGGTCCTTATCCTCTAGTTCCTCACTCATTATAGGTTCTATTATTTCTTCTTTCTGAATAATGTCATTTACACATTCTTCAATTAAATCAAGTTTCATACAAGCGAAATCTTCCATAGGATATTTCATCGCTTGGTTCATATCAAACTCAATCTTATCATCTCCTATTCGTAAAACTACTTTCCCTTCCGATACATCAACTAGAGCACGTCCCGTGTTCATGAACGGTCTACCAAAGATTAGCGGACAATTTACATCATAAGCAAAATCTAAAATAACGAAATCGGTAGGAAAAATAAATTTGTCAACTTTAACTAAAACATCATCAATTATACCATATGGTCTTTTAGTGGTTTGATCCGCTAATTGTAAAACCATATTGGTACGTTTGATGTCTTCTTCTAAGCCTAACTTATTAAAAATAGATAATGGCATCAAGTTAATGCTTGCTCCTAAATCACAAAGACAACTTGGGAATTCTATATCTCCCAATTTACACGGAATGGTAAAACATTCGGGATCTTTGAGTTTTGTGGGCAAATTCCTTGACACAATCGAACTGCAATCTTCAGTTAGCGAAATGGATGAAATTCCTTCCCAACTGATTTTCTTTGAAATTAAATCTTTGAGGAATTTACCATAATTGGGAATTTGCGTAATTGCATCCATAAACATCAAATTAATATGCAAATTTTTAAGTTTGTCTAAAAATGTTAAAAGTTGTTTATCATAGTCCTTGTTGCGGACTTTGTGTGGAAAAGGTGGTTTGGGTACAAAAGTTTTTGTACTAGAGTCAATCGGTGCATCTTTTTGTTTTAATATATCTTCTTTGGGCTTCGGTAAATCAGTTCCAGGTAAAGTCGAATTTCCGGGCATTTCCGGGCCTAAGTAGTTTTTTCCTGAACGAAGAGTGATAGCCTTAACATGCTCTTTCGGATTTTCTTCCGTATGGCTTGGAAGACTTCCCTCTTTGCGGGATGGAATTGATTTAGCGAGTTGTCCAATTTGAATCTCCAAATTATGGATGCTAGATGATTGGTTTTTAATAAGCTGATCGAATTTATTCTCGATCCGTTTAAAACCATCGTCGTGATTACTTATTTTTCCGCTCATCGCATCAATGAATTTGTCGATTTTAGAAGATAAAGTGCTAATCGAATCTCTTGATTGATTTTGATAATTAGTAGTACGATTTGATTAACATTATTATTGTCTCTCCAGTTAAAGTTAGGATGATTTCTCCATCCAGGATTATATGTATTGGAATAAGGGTTATTATTTTGGTTTTGTCCTTGGACAAAATTTACCTGTTCAATTTCACTCATACCTTCGTAATCCACATCCGTTTGGATTGGTTGACCATTAGGATCACACGGTGCCATAAACCTATCAATTTTGTGCGACAAGGCAGAAAATTGGGCTTGCAACATCGCTACTGGATCAAGATTCACTATACCTTTTACTGATGAAGTAGTTGAGGATAATGGTTTCGCTACTGGTATGTGTCCACGTTCTGCGGGCCACATACTGCTGTTGATTGCCATTTCCTCTAAAAGTTCTCTTGCTTGGGCAGATGTTTTCTTCATGAATAACCCTCCAGACATAGCGTCCAATGAACCTCTAGTTGTAGGATTTAGTCCATTATAAAATGTTTGCATTAAAAGTTCAGCGGGCAATTGGTGGTGTGGGCATAAACGTTGAAGTTCTTTAAAACGTTCTCAAGCCTCATAAAGATTTTCACTATCATTTTGAGAAAAAGATGTTAACTCTTTAATGACTCTTGCGGTTTTTGCTACAGGGAAAATTTTTGATAAAAATGCTTGGGCTAATTGCTCCCAAGTCTCAATTGATGCGGCTGGCATAGAAGTTAACCATTCTTTGGCTCGATCCTTCAAAGTAAAAGGAAAAAGGCGAAGTTTGATTGCTTCTGCAGTTACATCAGTAATTTTAAAAGTGTCACAAATTTCTAAGAAATTTGTCAAATGGGTATTAGGATTTTCGTTAGGTAACCCGTAAAACGTTACATTATTTTGCAACATATTAAGCAACGCATGCTTAATTTCAAAATGATGTGCATTAATTTGGGGTCTAACTATACTGTTTGTTACACCGGCCACTCCTGGCCTAGCGTAATCCATAAGTGTGGCCATAACTTCTGGCTCGGTAATTTTAGTTTTTATTGGGGTTTGGTTTTTCTTTTTCTTTCTTGTTCTTTTTAAGAGTTCTTTCAATTTCTGGGTCAATAGGATCTGGTGACGTGCCCGAACTTCGAGAACTGCGCATGAACTTGAAATTTCGCACGAACAAAAACTACCTACAAAACAGAATTTGAAAAAAAATAAATATGTTAGTAATTGAAAATAATTAAAAATATAAAAGTTTGAATGAGTATGAATAAACCTAGATTCGTAATAAAACACGAAAAATTTAAAATTTTGTCAAAAATTTTGGCGTTCCCCGGCAACGGCGCCAAAAACTTGTTGAGCGATTCCCGCAAGTGCACGGTATACGCTTGTAGTAATAAAAGATATCGATCCCACAGGGAACGTTTTTTTAACAAAACTTATTTTGAATCGGTTAAATTTACTTTTAAGGTTTATAATATGGAAAATTGTTTAATCGGGTTTGGTTTTGAAATTGCTAGAGTAAGAATTAGATTAGAATATGAAGATGTTAGAAAATATCTGATTTAAGAATGAATTTGCAAAACAGGGACGTTTTAGTACTTTAGAGAAGTAAACAAGTATATTTGTTTGCATTAAGCAAAGAAAACAACTTTAAACTTTGTACGAATTATAAAGATGAAATAAATGACGGAACCTCTAATTAATTGGCTTTGAACGCGACAAAACCCTTTCGGGATAGTTGTCCTTAATCAAATTAAAACTCTTTCGAGATAATAATTTTCCTAAGTGTTCAACAAAGTTTCCTTGTAAAGATTTTGGATTAAATACGTTTTAATGAAAACACCAGCAGTCACTTTAGTGGATTGGTTACCATAAGTGCTGCATAAAAATCTATCGAATAGAACAGACTTTATTAGATGAAATATAAATTGATACAAGTTTACAGAGAACATGGAGCATTGGATTCTTCGACGGCGTGCAAGTGAACGAGTTGTCAATCCTTTCCTTGGGTTTCGTTAGAGTTTGTTAGGCTCAGGGGCGAATCCTCTACTCAATCTTCTCGTTGAATCTTCGTAATAGAGACTGGGTCGGTCTACTACCAAAATGAAAACTAAACTGGAACAATGTCTAAACGTTACTGAATTTGTTATTATTTAGTAAACAATGTGTGTACATCATATTGCTTTTGAACAGAATCGAAATCTAACTTCTTAATCACTTGATTCGGAATTCCTGCATAAATTCTACACTAATCTCTTTCTTCTACACATATATCATTATTTTTCATCAACTCTCCATCAACTCTTTATTTATAGATGTTGAAGAGTCTTGATTGAAGTGTCGTGTCCGTTGTGAAAGATCGTGTCTGTTGCGAAAGATCGTGTCCGCTGCGAAATGACGTCTTTATCCACCCGAACGATCGCGTTTCGTCGAAAACGAAAGTGTGTAACTAGGCTTCTTCAAACTCCTGCTCGTACCGAGAATATTAAATTCTCTACCGAGAATGGGGGAGCAACAATTTGTACTTCGGACGAAGGGAAGGAGAGGCTGAGGGACGCGTGTCGCGACCGTGAATATTGGGGGCCGCGGTCGCGGCACTGAGCATTTTTCACTTCTTTGGCTCTCGTTCGTGTCCTCAACTTGGCATTATTAATTTTCGTTGTCTTCGACTCCTTTTGTAGGGCTTTTCTTCTATTTTTTGAGCTCTTTTTACTCCTTTTTGGATTTTACCAAATATTTATGTACCTTGCATGAAAGAAACATATTCGGGAGTAAAAGTATTCTAAACAGTTATAAATAGCATAAATTCGTAGCAATATTGATGTAATAATTGATGATATTTTAGGTATATTTTGGGCTTAACAGAAATGAACATTCATATTCATTTTACTTCACCTCATGCCAATATAATAGGACGTGAGACTCGTGTCAATCATTCCAAATTCATGAGCCATTATATTCTTGCACTCTTCAAACATTTAAAGATTATTCCTTGTGAAATAAGGTTGTCCTCGTGAAATAGATCTATCTCTCACTTTTCATAAATGAGATATTCATGCGAGTATGTGATAAAAAAATTAATATTTTCTTGAAAATATTTGTCAATGCAGTTGTTGTAGGCTCTTAGCTTTTGCTTGAGACCATATAATGTCTTCTTCAATTTTAGTACTTTATCATCATGGCCCTCTTCCTCCAAAAATCTATTGAGGAAAGATGATTTAACATCCATTTGATGAATCTTCCACCTGCTTTGAGAAACAACTAAAATAACGAGTCTCATCATTCTTACAATATGAACAAAACTTTATTGTAGTCAATATCAGGTTGTTGAGTGAATTCTTTTGCCACCAATCCTTCTTTATGTCTTACAACTTCACATTTTGCAACCTTCTTTGTCTTGAACATCCATTATGAGTTTTTTACTAACCGAAAGTTAAGTTAGTTCCAACATCTTGTTCTTCTCAATCACTTGAATCTCTTCTACTATGACTTTTCTTCATTGCTCATTTTTAATAGCTTATTCTTCATTTATCGGCTAATTATCGATATAATGAGAATAAAGAATTAGTTTATTACTATTTCTTGTAACGTCATAAAGATCTTCAAAACATCTTAATGCCCTTCTCTTAGGCTCTCGTTCAGACTGTCTTCTTTATTGGAATATGCACTCGAACTTGATGTGTTTGTTGGTGTTGTGGTTGATTCTACACAATTATTGTTTTCATCCATTAGGAAAGGATAAAAACTATATTTCTTTTCTCTATCAATGCTTCAATTTCAAACTGCTTTTTCGTCAATGGTGACATTTCTGTGGAATCAAACTGACTAAAAATTACGATATTTTTTGAAGCTCGATCGAAAGCATCAGATATTTTTACTTTTATAAGGATGGACATTCTTTATATAGTTGGATTGGTGAGTCGATACATGGAAGCACATATGGTGTCACACTAGAACGGAGCCAAAAGGATTTTCCGTTAGGTAAAAGGTGTTGGTCCCGTGTAACTTAATATGATTAGTTCCAGGGGGGTTAGGAACTAATATAACTTTTTTGCTTAGTAATGCTAACTTAATTAAATGTTTGATAATTTAACTCAGCTTTAGGTCAGCAAGGCTGAGTGAAGTGTGAGACAGCTTTAATCAGACACTGACTAGAGCTGTTTCAATTGTGAGTTGGGAAATAACACTTTAGGTCAGCTTCCAACTCAGCACTCTGATTACTCAGCGTCGGCTTATACAAATTGTACACTGAGTAATTTAAGCAAGCAACACATACATATATATCAAGAGAAAGGGTTAGAGATTACTCAGCAGTCTTATCCTGGTTCGGCCTCACCGCCTACGTCCAATCCCCAGAATCCCTCCGGGCTTTTTCAATCCACTACTGAGCTCTTTAAAGGTAGAGCACAAACCGTTTACAATAGCAACTGAGTATGCAAAAGTACCGTCCTCTATTCATCTACTCAATCCTATCTCACATTGAATACTATAACCAAGTACCCAGAATTTCTCTACCACTGAGTACTATAACCGAGTACTCAGCACGACTCTTCTAACCTTTACAATTGATACAAGATTGTTCTCACAAAACGAAGAACACTTTAGATGAATACAAATTCACTCTAGACTTTGACACAATGATTGGAAATTGGGTGTAAGAACTTGCTTTCTTTTCAGACAGCTTCTATTTTGGATTTTCACTTTTGTGAAGATTTGCTATTCTGTCTGTGTTTTTGCTTGTATGTGTCGTAGGGATCCAAGTGATGAATTTGTCCTTTTATAGTGAATTCTGAAGCTTCAAATCATTTGAATTCGGACATATCTATTGGGAGTAACAGTCTTCTTTTGTCATTGAATGGTTAGCTTCCAGAATCGCAGGCCAATCCTGTCTTCTGATTTGCGCAGGAGGCAGGCTTGCCAGTTTCATCTTCTTGCACCAGGTTTCGTCTTCTAGCGCCAGATTTATCTTCAAGCTAAATGCCAGACGGTCCATGCGTCTCTAAAAGGTCTTTGATCACATTTCTGAGGCTTCTGATTTGTTGCAGAGATCTGTCGGACATTGTCTTTTAGTAAACGGATCATTGGCGCTGACCTGACGAATACACAGCTTGATTGTTTGACTTTGCCTTTAAGATTTCCTTTGTCGGGACTGAGTAACATCTTACTTAGCTTCTTTGATCGGCTTTGTCTTCAAGCGTTATTTCACAGAAGACTTTCCTTTTAACGAGGCTGACTAACACTCAACTCAGCTTCTACTGTGTGTCTCTGCTTATGCTGACTTCGTTCTGTCTTTCTTTTTATGAACACTTAGTTCCTGTTCTAGTCAGTTTACTTACTCAACATTGAACAAACATATTAGTATAATTAAATCAAAGAACTTCAATTTAATTGTCTTAATCATGGGATTAAATAATTTTGTCAAATCAAAATCATGTGGAAAGGTGTTTCAACAAACTCCCCCATTTTGATGTTTGCAAAAGTATTTAATTAAGGAAATCAGTGTTGAGCATCCTTCATGATTGATGACCTTTTTATTCTTCTGAGATTACTCCCTCGTAAGGGTTGCATCTGTTGACTTAGTTCAACTCTAAACCTTCTAAGATCTAATTGAGTGAATCTAAGACTTAAGTCATTGACTTAGTTCAATTCTAAATCTTCTAAGATTTAATTGAAAAGAGCCTAAAGTCAGCTTCCGAAGAAGGTCAATACTTGGAACATGTGGTCATTACTCAGTTTTGATACTTATCTTTTTTAGATATCAGAGATATTGCGTTAAGTTCAGGTATCAGAGTTGGATTCATTTATCAAAATTGGAGTGTATTGAGTATGATATCTTTGTTTAATCTTTATGTTCACAAGTTTTAATTTGTTGTTCAATGAGTGGTCATGTGTTCAATCAGCATATAAACACAGCAAGTAAGCATCGCATAACATAGTCACTTTTGGATAAGGATGCATATATAGATAGTCAGGTTCAACAAAGATATGCCAGATACAAAATCACAAATCATAAGCTAAGACTATTGCTAATCTATTTCTTCATATTGACTTGGATTTGGTTAGATTTGCCCTTGGCTGAGTTCTGGCAGCTGGCTGTTTATCCTTAGCTTTCTCCCCCGGTTTCTGCTGAGTTCCGGCAGCTTACTTAGCTTGACTAGATTGGCCTTTCTCCCCCATTTTTCCAGCATCAGTCGATTGTAGGGGAGGTACAAGGAACTTCTCATGTTGAACAACACGAGTCAGTATAGAAGAATAGTGTTGCATGTGACCCGTACTTTCTCGAAGACCCTTAAACACTTGCATGCCATCAGCCATAGTCGAAGCAGGGATCTTGATATTGGTGCTGAGCATGCTGAGTAGATACTCAAGAGATTTCCCAATCCAAGTAATTGAGTCCGTCATGCGGGCATAAGATTGATAATACATTTTGAGCAATGCCGTATCATATGACTGACATTGAACGTTAATGTGCCGGACATGTGCAAGAGTTGACCTCGTGCAGTGTAAAATGCCATTTGTCTTGACCTGGTCAGTGTCCATCTCTTCTTTGCTTAAGTTGAGTAGGCGAATGGCTTCACCAATCTATTCAATAGAGCACTGAGAAGATGAGGAGATTAGTTCACGAGCCCCGGTCAGCTTGGAGGATAGCTGGGAGAAAAGTTGATTGACCTCAGTAGAGGTTGCAGATGTTGAGTTCACAGCTAATAAGGCATTGAGTTTTCCTTTGATGGAGTTCATGTGATTCACCATCATCAGCTGGAGTTCAGCCAGCTTCATTATAAATTCCTGCTTGGGCTGCTGAGAGACTAAAGATGTCATGACACTCATTAGTTCTTTGAGACCCTTAAGTTCAGTCAGAAGTTGAGTGACAGAGGAGAATTGGGTTGGCTCGGCAGGAATAGACCTAGCAGCATCGACGTCAGAGTGATGAATATCTTGAAGTGAGCTTGAGCTGAGTCGATGATTTTCCTCCCAGACTCAGAAGCATTCAGATAAGTGTAGGATTCATCAGTGTTATGCTCAGGGGTCGTATTGTTGTCAGCACCAAATGGAGGAGTTGGGTGCTGTCCTAAAGTAGAAGTACCAGCCTGGTCAGCAGCTGCACTTTGTGTATTTAGACCAGCAGCAGGAGCTGACTGATCTAGACGCTGCTCAGAAGATGATGGAAGTGTTTGCTCAGCAGTGTTATTTACCTGCTCAGTGTCAGTCTAAAGTTGAATCAGAATTAAAGATTTAGGCAACTTAGCACTGTCTTTAGCAGGTTGAGTTTCCTTAGCTAACTCTGGATGTTGAGTAGCAGGAACTTCGAGCACTTGCTCAGTTGATGGTTGAGCAGAAGTGTCGGCAGAAATAGGACCTTTGGTGGCTTGTTCCTCAGCTTGAGAAACAGAGGCTTGTTTTTCTTTTGCTTGGGCTGGAGTAGGCTCAGTGATGGTGGTGAGGAATTGAAACTGGAGCCCAGTTAGGTCTGTGATTGGGTCCCTCAAAGGTGATTCATCTAGCAGATCGATCACGCTTGGCTTTAGGGCCTTTTTCTTAAACCTTTGATCGGCACTACCCTTTGGAGTTTTGGTTGGAGGAGAAGGGTCAGTTGCATGAGAGTCAAGTGACTCGGTAGAGAAGTTGAGGCCTAGGTCAGTGTAGAGGTTCTCCTCGATCTTGTCCTTTACTGGAGACTTAACTCCTTGCTCATCAGTCTGCTCAGCAGCAGCTGTTTTACTCGGCTCAGCAGAGCCCATCTTATCACCTGTTCCTCAGTGTGGCCCAGTTCTTCCTCCTGATCACAGGGTGTCTTTTCCAGGTCAATTTCTTGACTTCGTACAAAGTGTGAGTCCGTGGAAATCACAAAGTCAAGCGGGTTAGCATCTACTGGCTTCAACCCAGAGGCTTTCTTCCTCTTTAGAGGCTGATTTGGTGTTTCCTCACTTTCTTCCTCAGGCTCAGCTCTCTTCTTATTGCCTTCGGCTGACTTGTGTTCCCCTTGAGCTGACTCAGCATGAGCATCTTTCTTCGCACTAGACACTATCCTGATCTTCTTTGGAGCTATGTTAATGTCTTTAGTTTTAGGGGTTGAGGATTGGTCAGCTTTCCTCTTTCTTTCTTGCTTAGTGCGCTCAGCCGGTGCTTATTCAATCATAACTTTCTTTCCTTTCTTTGACAACTCAGCAGCTGTCACTTCATCATCATCCTCAGCAGTTTCTTCTTCAACTACTATTGTAGACACCAAGTCGGAGGACCTGTGACGAAAACCCATAACAGACGGTTAAAGCGGTTGATTCCAATAGTTCAAAAATAAAAATCACGAAAAGGCCCTGAAGGATTGTGTGTCGGCGAGTAGGCAACTAGCGGCGCCCCCTGACAGGTGGGCATCCCCCGAACGCCAGACGCGGTGCTCGACGCGCCAAACGCTCATCCAACGAACGTTTGACGCACACCCGACACTCGTGGGGCGCCCACCCGACTCCCATTGGGCGGACGCCCAACGAACATTGGGCGTCGTCCAACGGACGTCGGGCGTGCGCCAGATGAGCGCTAGGCGAACACCGACAGCGTTGGGCGCGTGCCCAGGCGAGTGCCCAACGGCATGGGGCAAGCGCCCAGCAGCGTTGGACGCACGCCCAACGGCAGTTGGGCACGCGCCCAACCTGCGTTGGGCGTCCGCCCAACGCCAGTTGGGCGTCACCCAACCAGGAGTTGGGCGTCGCCCAACCTGATGTTGGGCGTCCGCCTAACCCCCGTTGGGCACACGCCCAACTTTGGGATTCGTGCCTATAAAAGGCACGGATATAGGCACGGATCCCCATGCATTTTGAGGGGGGAGAAAATTTTGGAGCTTCTCTTTCTAGAATATTTTTCAGAGAGAGAAAATAAATTTTTGGGGAAAAACATTTTTTTTCCTAAAAATTGAAAATATCCAAAAAGTTAAATATTTTACAAAAACACCGAAAACACAAAAAAAAAACACAACTCGTGGAATCAACCGACTTCGACTGTCAATACCGATCTTGAGGTATTATCTGAGGACTAGACTCGTTTAATTTATTTATTTTATTTTATTTATAGTTTCGTTTATTTATTTGTTTAGTTAGTTATTTATTTATCACGTTTATTTATTTTCTCATATTTATTTAATTCCCGTCTCAAATAAACGTTTTGGTTTTGTTTTAAATAAAAAACCTCATTTTAAGGTCCCGATACGAACCGTGACCCGATTTAAGGGTAGTTCGGGATTAAAACGTTGTAAATATAGAATTTAAAAAGTCTTTTTAATTAACGTTTTTGAAATAAAACATCGTTTTGGGAGGCTCCGCTATAGACTATGACCCGATTTGGGTAGTTCGGGGACCAAAATGATAGAATAGAGTAGATCTAAAGCTTTTTAATAAACTTGAAAACTGTTGGACTGCTTTTGTAATTTTCCATTTTCTGTCACTAAAGGCGGTTTAGCGACGGATTTTCCATCGGTAAAGCTGCTGGAATTAAAAAAAATTGTCTTTTTAAGCCTTTTTCTTATCCTTTTTGTCATTCATAGGATCATCCTCAAATAGGTAGGGAGAGAAATTGTCTTACATTTTTGGAAGGCTCTTTGGATGGCTCTTTGGAACGATCGACTGAATCGGAAAGTACTATGGAATCCATATTTGAAGAGTGAGTATAACACTTCGAGAGCATTTCATACTCCTATTTATATAGAAAAATTCGGAATTAATGTATTTAATTTGTAAAGTCTCTTGATAATCACACTTAAATACAGAGACGTCTTTTCGTTCGATGTATCCGTTTTGTATTCAATGTATTAATATTTTTTTAAGTGCCATTATGTTGGTATGGTAAATGTATCCGAATACAGATCGTATTGGATTCAATGTATTCGTGAAAGCCAAGCAGTTTCAGTTACATGTAGTGTGCATTTGAAAAGGTGTGTTAATCTATATAAATAGTCTCTTTCCATGCATACCATTTCACATAGCACTATCAAAGTGTTGTAATCATTGATAATATGTCTAGAGAGACTCTTGGAAACGTGGTAGTTGAGTCCTCAGGGAAAAAGAGAAAGACATGCAAAGATAGCGAGGGAAGTGATGATCCTCCACTGGGAGTTCAATTTGAAAGTGTGCTCAATGGAATACAAGTTGTATTGAAACGTGGAGACAATGATAAAATCCTAAAATTCATGAAAAGTGTTTCAGCTGCCTTAGTATTTCTCTCTGAATCAATGGTTGGATATTTTGAGTCAAAAATGGATGAGAGAAGAAGCTCAAAACTATAGAGGCCTTAATTGATGATGCATGGAAGGAACATGTGGATTTAAGCATTGATAAACTGTGATGTTTTTGTTTTAATTATGTTAACACAGTACTTTTTTAATTTTCAATAATACTATGGTTTTCTCCAATTTATCTATCATCACAATCTCATTATTATTGAAATATTATGTTTTTTAATATTTAGTAATTTTAAATTATTCATGTCAAAATTAAGGATTATAGTATGTTAAATTAATTAAATATAATTAAACTTTTCATGTTAAACCGATTATATAACGAAATGGATTACTTATCTACTTAGAATGTACTTTAAAATTACAAGTTTTTAGATGTAATAGGAAGAAACAGATGTTTTAGGTATTTCCAAGTTATAATTGTCTCACTACACAATTAATTTAACAATTTAAGCACCAACATATTTTCATTATCTTTATGCAAATCGTACTTTAAAATTACAAGTTTTTAGATGTAATATGAAGAAACGGATGTTTTAGGTATTTTCAAATTATAATTGTCTCACTACACAATTAATTTAACAATTTAAGCACCAACACATTTTCATTGTCCCTATGCAAATCCGCAACATGTTTTCTTAATTAGTACTGAATAAAGTAATATTTTGATAATCCAAAAAATTGAGCTACAAAAAAAATTAGTGCTTAAAATTACACCTACGATATCTTTTATTAAATCTTAATTATTACAAATCTTAATTAAATCTAATTAAACTTTTCATGTTAAACCGATTATATAACGAAATGGATTAATTATCTACTTAGAATGTACTCCATAATTGTACTCTAAAATTTCAAGTTTTTAGATGTAATACGAAGAAACAGATGTCTTAGGTATTTCCAAATTACGTTATTTTTTTTATTGTCTCACTACATAATTAAATTAACAATTGCTACAACACATTTTCATTAGTAGTACATTGTCAATTAAACATAATCTATCATTTCATAATTAATTAAACATACTTAATCTTGTTATGCATCTCCGCAACACGTCTTGTTAATTAGTATTGAAGGGAGTAATATTTTGATAATCCAAAAATTGAGCTACAAAAGATTGGTACTTAAAAATTACAGCTGCAATATCTTTTATTAAAACTTAATTATTACAACTCTTAATTTTAAATATGTCACTATTTTTAAAATGTAGCTATACTTTATGGTCAAGTTATTTAATTTCCGTGCATAATAGATATACCTTAAACTATAACAAATAGATCGTAGTAATATACCCCGTTAGTAGATATGGGGCTATTTTCTATAGTTTACAAAAAAAATATACTCTTAAATGCATTTATTAATACAAACTTTAATAGATGAGAAATTATTTTGTATTAAAATAAAAACTGTGTTTATGATAACTCACAAAACAACATTATTAAAAAAAGCAAACATAATATATGTAATTGATTAATCTAACTCATCCAATTGTTTGTTCTTCCTACTTAAAGTCTTCAACCTCTCCTTCGCCTCCTCAACTTCATCCTTCAACTCCTCAATCTTTTCCAATTTGGATTTCATATATTTAGCCACTGACTCATACATCAATTTTGTGGCAGATGCAATCAATTGCATGAATATTATTATTGAATCTGCATCTCCTTCCTCGAATGCATCACTAAAATTTGCAATCATGTTTGAAAAATCAGCCAATGCTTTTGTGGCATCAGTATCAGTAACATCATCCTTCTCTCCCACAATGTTTCCAATCTGCTTTTTAGACTTATCCATAGAATATGAAATATATTTGAAGATGAAATGTTAAATGATTGATAAACTTTGATAGCAATGATATATTTTTTTTTCATTGATGCAATCCTATTTATACTACTACTAAAAATTCTTTTCAAATTTCCTTCATACAATAATAAATGCAAGGTCGATTTTATGCCATTAATGTGGCAATATAATAAATGCATGATAAGTTAAAAAAAAATTAAACGAAAGCATACTGGAAGACGTCTTATAATGCTTTTTGTCTTTATACGATGCATCTGTCTTTATTAGTATATTCAATAATGGAGAATGGGAGATGACTGATGTAACTGGTCATCATCATTATTCCACCAATTTTATACGTAAAGAGTTGCAGCATTTTTTCTGATCTTCCTTTCATTAATGTTGGGAAACCGAAGAGTCTAAATTTCATTTCAGGATTTTAAAATTGATTCCAACTGCATTAATATTTTCATATAAATAAATGAAATGGAATTCTCTTCTATGTTATGTATTCTATAAAAAAAACCCTGTTGAAACACTTGAGGAGAATCCACGAATTAGGCGAGGCCTACATACCTTTAAGAGAAGAAAAAATATTTGAAGAACTAATGTCTAACCTTCCTGGAATGGCAATAGTTTCTCCTTTGTATAATTGCACTCCAGGAAGTTTAGACATCAGTTATGCAAACATTTATGTATCAAGTTGAAATGAAGCAGTAGAGGCCCTCAATCAGTTTTGATTTGCTCTTTGCTTTTCTCTTAATTTGCTCTCTCCCTATATACCCTTTCGGGTTATTGATTATTTATTCCTTTGGGTTTTGTTTATCTGGTCGTAGGGGTGCCGACGTATTCGGGATGTCTTCTGCCATGCTCAACATCGTCCCCACTTTGATTCCATGTTAGCAGTTGAACATGCTTCTTCAATTCCCCTCATAACCAAGGTTCCCGTTTTGTAGTTAAATATGTACGACACAATAATCTCAAAGAATTCTGTGTGAATCTTAGCAGTAATAGCCCCTTGTTCGGTTGGTAAAACAACTTCCCCTTGAATTGTATGGTCATGTGTTCGAGTCCCCTTGTTGATAAATATTCTTTTAATTCGAACAAGTATGCAATATTTTTTTTAAATAAGCTCCACTACGTAATAATAAAAAAAAACCTGATTGAAACCTTAATTGTAGTTGAATCAATCTCATATAGTTGTAATTGTATGCATGAAGTTTTCCCTTTTTATAAAGTTGGGTGTATTATATGATAGTAATTATTCATAGATCTGTTGGTAAAACACCTCCTAAAAAATCCTTAGGGTCCCTGGTTCGAGTCCCCTAGTTGTCAATTTTTTTTTCCTGAGTTTCCATGAATCTTACTCTATACGAGAAGACGTCTGCCCATGAATGAGTTCCAAATTGCATTTAATGTATTTGTGAAATTAATGCATTCGAAAATGGAGCTATTAATTACTATTAACACTAATTCATTAACAAACCAATACTATAAGAAAACATAATTAAAGTACTACTACTATAATTAGTTTAGCCAAAATTATGTTTTGCTCCAACCATGCTAGCTATTTTACCATCTATTTGATTATTAAGTCATTCGCCGTGATTAAATTCCAATAAAAAAAATTTATAAAAAGATACAAAAAAACGATTGATAAATATAGAACATAAACGTTTAATTAAATAAATGTAGAACATAATCGTTTAATTAAATAATACAGAACATAATCATCTAAATTTAGAAACCCTAAGGTCTTATGTATTGAGAACATGATTATTACTTAATTGATACGTTACGATACGTTACGTCGGGTGGTGTCAGGTTACGCTAAGGTTACGCGAGCTCAACGAAAAAATATTATTAAACAAAGGATTGATTAAATAATTACAGAACATAATCGTTCAAATAAGGAGCTGAGAAACCCTATGGACTTATATATTGAGATCATGATTATTACTTAATTAACTAGCCGAAAACTCGTGCGATGCATGGGATATGAAATTTTTATATAATTTAGATAAATAAATAAATTGACATATTTACTTTTAAGTAATTTTATATCATGCTAGGAAATTTTTTTATATAATGTATATTTTTTTATTGATAATTCAAATTAAATTAAATTAATTTTGAAAATAATTGATTAGTTTTTTTATAGAATTTTAATTAAAGGTGAATGATTTAATGGAAGCAACATCAATATATTATGCTATAAACTATTGCAATCAATATTTTTCTAATGTTGCCCATGAAGTAACTTTATCAATTCAATATGTTACATATAAAAAATAAAATTCATAAGAATTAGTCACAAATTCATCTTGATGATAATCATTTTGCTTGATGTAATTTCATGATCACCAAGTATTCGAATTCAATTATTCACTCTGCTACAATAACCCAATATATCCAATTGAATCAGCTTAAGACGATGATTTCTCCTATTTTCATCTCGTAATATTTCATCAAGACATCCAGTCAATTTGTTCTTCATTCTTTCACTGTATAGAATATCAGTCACGCTCGTAGATATCACTTATTTGAATTTATTAATATTTTCTAATAAAAGCAAGAAAAACAAACAAAAGAATAGAAAACAAAAATGAAGGGATAAAAAAATAATTAGTAGAGAACTATCTTCCTCTCGTTTTTTTTCGAAAATAAGAGAGAATGTCAAGATATAAGCATATAAAGAGGGGAGTGGAAATATTTTTTTCCCACTAATTCAAAATTTTATTTTTTCTTAATGAAGTATTAAGTCCATAAATTAATTTTAGTTAAATAGAATTAAATCGCAATTGTAACCACTCAGTACAAAAAAAAAGTTTTATAATTAATATGTGAAATTAATTCTATTAATTAGAATCAAATGCTCAACATTTGAGAATTTGAAGAGATTCAAATAATAATATTTTTTAATTAATGTTTTCCAACAACTTGTCCTATGATCATGTTTCATTTTCATCTGTTAAAAACTCTTGAAATACTAACAATTTTGTACAAACTACAATATAATAGTTAAAAATTATATGAGCCAATGTTGCAAAAGCAATTATCTCAATATCTCATAATTAATGTACATTTTTAAGATTTTGAGCATCAAAATTTATTTTTATTTACCTTCATTTTGAATTCGTATCTAGCATTATCCAAATTCTTCAAGAATAAAGATCTTATCAAGTGTATTAGACGCTTACAATCTCTTTGTCCAGAGAACTGGAAAAAAATAACTTCTTGATAATAATAATAATAATAATAATAATAATAAAACATAATTTATAATTAAAATAAACTTCATTGTAAGTTTAATATTTCAATACCTCTTTAATATTTTATTCAATATGTCTCAAACTTCGATGAACAACTATTGTGTGAAACTTTATATCTATTTGTACCAAAAATGCATAAAAATAAAAAATACAATCCATATCAGTTATATAAAATCAAACTAAAAAAGAGTGGATTTCAATCGGTTCCGAATTAGAAAAATTAATCTAACTTCAATTAAAGCTAAAAATTAAGTTCATATAAGCCGAAAATCTAAATTTTAGTTAGAGTTAACAATCAAAACGATAATACCTAGCAACATATACTAAAAAAGAATGCAAATATACAAAATCTTTATTTTAGTCATTTTGAAAAAAAAACAAATAAAAAAGAAAACATGGATAAGGTAGCGAGAGGTATGGAACCTGGGTAACGATAGAAATAGAATTTCATCTCTGAAAAATGAAACTATAACAACTATTGTTTAATAAAAATAAAACAACAACACAATTAAGAACAAAAATAACTGCAACATATGAAAAAAATCGAATAATTACCTTGAGAAATATAAGAATTTCTTGTAATTTTTGACACTTTTGTGTTTCCCGATTTTAGTTGTCCATGCATCTTCTATAACTATCGGATTTCTTCAATTGGAGATATCAGTTTGAAAAAATAGACAAATAAAAAGAAAACATGGATAAGGTAGCGAGAGTTATAGAACCAATAGAAATGGATCTGAAAGATAAAACTATAACAACTATTGTTTAAAAAAAATAAAACAACAACACAATTGAGAACAAAATAACTACAACATGTGAAAAAAAATTGAATAATTACCTTCAGAAATATAATACTATCTATCATGGGCAATGAATATAATAGTGGAATACTATCTATCATGCTTTATATAGAAGTTTATTTGCGACTTTTGGATTTCCTTTGCTTTGTGTTTTTCATCTTCCTGTAACTCTTGCTTTCTTTTATTATTTTAATTAATGGGCTAGTAATGGTCTAATGTATTATAAATATAAATATCTTATTTTTAATTAATTAAATCTTTTTGATTTTGATTTTTTACTACGTTGACAACTCATCAAAAAGGCCTCTAGAACACTTTTCCTCATTTCTCTCTGCTTCCGCTATTATATATAGTATAGATACGTTACGATACGTTGCGTCGGGTGGTGTCAGCTTACGCTAAGGTTACGTGAGCTCAACGAAAAAATATTATTAAACAAAGGAATGATTAAATAATTACAGAACATAATCATTCAAATAAGGAGCTGAGAAACCCTAGGGACTTATGTATTGAGATCATGATACGTTGCGTCGGGTGGTATATTAAATGCATGTAGCATTAAATAACTATTATATTCCAATTATAACTATGACGTAATTTGACGCATGAAGACCTTAATTGCACTTGAAGCAACTAGATATCTTCGTAGTTACATTTGTAGTAATAAATCATCTTATAAAACTCGGTGTAAACCTAAGCAGTATTAGCTCCTTGGCTGGTTGGTAAAACTACTCCCCTTGGACTGTATGTTCACGTGTTCGATTCCCCTTTTCAGCAAATTTTTTCATGACTGATTTTGTTTTAATTCGAACAACTATATTGTCAAAGTGCAATGCAATTATTGTAAAATAAGCTACAAGAAGAAATAATAATATAAATAAAAAACCGATTGAAACCTTAACTGAAATAGAATCGATTTACACATAGTTGTAACTGTATGTATTAAGTTTTCCTTTTCAAACCTTTCGTTGAATTACTTTATAGTAATTATTCATAGATCAGTTGGTATAACACCTCTTCATAAATCCTTGGGTCTTTGGTTCGATTCCCCTTGTTGTCAAACTTTTTTTTTTGCTTTTACTCGTTACAGAACACTAGTGAATACTAACGTAGCATTAAATACAGAAACACATTTATGTATGTCATTAAATTATGTTAATCTTTCGCCAATCAGAAGACGTCTTCTAATATTTTTTTATTGTCATTATACTACATCTGAATGCGATCCGTGTTGCACTTAATGTATTTCTGAAATCCAAGCAGTATTTATTTATCTATGCTGGGAATTTGAAATTGAGCTAAGGGAGCAATTATTTTATAATTTAATAAACCCTAATGATTTATAGACTAATTAATTTATAGACTAAGCCAAAGAAATCTAAATATTTATAAGTTAATAAACCCTAATGATTTATAAATTGTTATTATAACTATTACGTTACGATACGTCGGGTGGCGTTATGTTACATTAAGATAACATGACGAGCTGAGAAACCCTATGGATTTATATATTGAGATCATGATTATTACGTAATTACTACGTTACAATACGATACATCGGGTGGTGTTAGGTTACGTGAGCTCAACGAACGTTTACAAAATAGATGTTTGATTAAATAAATATAGAACATAATCATTTGATGAATGAGCTGAGAAACCCTATGGACTTTTATATTTACGTTATATTCGTCAAGCTGTTATTACGTTACGATACATAAAGTGGTGGTATGTAATAGGTTACGTTAAGGTAACGTGAGCTCAACGAACGTTTACTAAATAGAGGTTTGACTAAATAAATGCATAACATAATTACTACGTTATGATATGTTACGTCCGACGGCGTTATGTTATGATAAGGTAACGTGACCTCAAAATAAAAAATATTATTAAATAAATAATTGATTGAATAAATATATTACATAATCGTTCAAATAACGAGCTGAGAAACACTATGGACTTAGATATCGAGATCATGATTATTAATTAATTAGTCACATTACGATACGTTACGTCCGACGGCGTTAGGTTACGATAAGATTTCATGACCTTAAAATAAAAAAAATATTATTAGATAAATGATTGATTGAATAAATATAGAACATAATCGTTCAAATAACGAGCTGAGACCTGAAAATAAAACATATTATTAAATAAATGATTGATTGAATAAATATATTACATAATCATTCAAATAACGAGCTGAGAAATCCTATGGACTTATATATTGAGATCATGATTATTAATTAATTAGTCACATTACGATACGTTACGTCCGACGGCGTTAGGTTACGATAAGGTTTCATGACCTCAAAATAAAAAAATATATTATTAAATAAATGATTGATTAAATAAATATAGAACATAATCGTTCAAATAACGAGCTGAGAAACCCTATGGAATTATATATTGAGATCATGATTATGACTTAATTACTACGTTACGATACGTTACGTCCGACGATATTAGGTTACGATAAGGTTTCATCACCTCAAAATAAAAAAATATTATTAGATAAATGATTGATTAAATAAATATAGAACATAATTATAAGGTTTCATGAGCTCGGTGATTTTATAAAAAATGCATGTTGCATTAAATAAATTTAAAATAATAATCATCTAAATTTAGAACACTATTATTACGTTATATTATTACAGAACGATGCTTGATTAAATAAATGTATAACATAATCATCTAAATTTAGAACATTATTATTACGTAATTATTACAGAACGATGCTTGATTAAATAAATGTAGAACATAATATCGAGATCATTATTATTACTACGTTACGATACTTTACGCCCGGTTATGTTAGGTTTTTTTTACGTTAAGGCTACGCAAGGCAATAAGGCCTTAATTGCACTTGAAATAAAAAAAGTGTAATTAAAAAATGTAGAAATAAATCATCTTAGACAACTCGGTGTAAGCATTAACAGTAATAGCTCTTTATCCTGTTGAAAAAAAGCAACTCCCCTTGAATCTTATGGTCATGTGTTCGATTCCCCTTTTCAGCAAATTCTGTGTTTAATGATTTTGATTAAATTTGAACAACCGTATTGTCAAAGATGTATGCAACTTTTTTAATATAAGATAATAATAATATTAATAAAAAAAGATTGGAACCTTAATTGTAATTGAATCAGTCTAATATATTTCTAATTGTACGTATGAAGATTTTGTCCCTTTTTATATAGCTCGCTGTATTAGATGATAGTAATTATTCATAGATCTATTGGTAGAACACCTCATCTTGAATCATTGGGTCACTGTTTCGAGTCCCCTTGTTGGCAAATTTTTTTGATGAGTTTCCTTCCATTTTACTCTTTAGTAGAAGACATCTGCCTATGTTCATGATGAACACGTTTCATATGGATGCGTTCTGCATTCGAAATTTGAGGTAAGGGAGCAATTAATTAATATTAACACTAATTGATTAACAAACCAAGCTAATAAAACTTAAATAAAATACTACTACTTTAATTAGTTTATCCAAAATTATGTTTTCCTCCAACCATGAAAGCTATTTGACTATCTATTTCAATTTTTTTTTATTGAATATGAGGAGGGGGGGACTATATATTTGATTATTTAGTCATTCACAGCGATTAAATTCCAATTAATTTTTTTTATAGATCATGATTATTAATTAATTAGTCATATTACGATACGTTACGTCCGACGGCGTTAGGTTACGATAAGGTTTCATGACCTCAAAATAAAAATATATTATTAAATAAATGATTGATTAAATAAATATAGAACATAATCGTTCAAATAACGAGCTGAGAAACCCTGTGGACTTATATATTGAGATCATGATTATTAATTAATTAGTCACATTACGACACGTTACGTCTGACGACGTTAGGTTACGATAAGGTTTCATGACCTCAAAATAAAAAAAAATATTATTAGATAAATGATTGATTAAATAAATATAGAACATAATCGTTCAAATAACGAGCTGAGAAACCCTATGGACTTAGATATTGAGATCATGATTATTAATTAATTAGTCACATTACAATACGTTACGTCCGACGGCGTTAGGTTACGATAAGGTTTCATGACCTTAAAATAAAAAAAATATTATTAAATAAATGCTTGATTAAATAAATATAGAACATAATCGTTCAAATAACGAGCTGAGAAACCCTATGGAATTATATATTGAGATCATGATTATGACTTAATTACTACGTTACTATATGTTACGTGCGACGGCGTTACGTTACGATAAGGTAACGTGACCTCAAAATAAAAAAATATTATTAAATAAATAATTGATTGAATAAATATATTGCATAATCGTTCAAATAACGAGCTGAGAAACCCTATGGACTTAGATATCGAGATCATGATTTTTAATTAATTAGTCTCATTACGATATGTTACGTCTGACGGCGTTAATTAGGTTACGATAAGGTTTCATGACCTTAAAATAAAAAAATATTATTAAATAAATGATTGATTGAATAAATATAGAACATAATCGTTCAAATAACGAGCTGAGACCTCAAAATAAAAAATATTATTAACTAAATGATTGATTGAATAAATATATTACATAATCGTTCAAATAACGAGTTGAGAAACCCTATGGACTTAGATATCGAGATCATGATTATTAATTAATTAGTCACATTACGATACGTTACGTCCGACGGCGTTAGGTTACGATAAGGTTTCATGACCTTAAAATAAAAAAATATTATTAAATAAATGATTGATTAAATAAATATAGAACATAATCGTTCAAATAACGAGCTGAGAAACCCTATGGAATTATATATTGAGATCATGATTATGACTTAATTACTACGTTACGATATGTTACGTCCGACGGCGTTAGGTTTAAGGTAACGTGACCTCAAAATAAAAAATATTATTAAATAAATGATTGATGAAATAAATATAAAACATAATCGTTCAAATAACGAGCTGAGAAACCCTTGGGACTTATATATTGAGATCATGATTATTAATTAATTAGTCACATTACGATACGTTACATCCGATGATGTTAGCTTACGATAAAGTTGCATGACCTCAAAATAAAAAAATATTATTAGATAAATGATTGATTAAATAAATCTAGAACATAATCGTTCAAATAACAAGCTGAGAAACCCTATGGAATTATATATTGAGATCATGATTATTAATTAATTAGTCACATTACGATACGTTACGTCCAATGACGTTAGGTTACGATAAGATTTCATGACCTCAAAATAAAAAAAATATTATTAGATAAATGATTGATTAAATAAATATAGAACATAATCGTTCAAATAATGAGCTGAGAAACCCTTGGGACTTATATATTGAGATCATGATTATTAATTAATTAGTCACATTACGATACGTTACGTCCCATGATGTTAGGTTATGATAAAGTTTCATGACCTCAAAATAAAAAAATATTATTAGATAAATGATTGATTAAATAAATATAGAACATAATCGTTCAAATAACGAGCTAAGAAACCCTATGGAATTATATATTGAGATCATGATTATGACTTAATTACTACGTTACGATACATTATGTCTGACAACGTTAGGTTACGATAAGGTTTCATGCGCTCAAAATAAAAAATATTATTAAATAAATGATTGATTGAATAAATATATTGCATAATCGTTCAAATAAGGAGCTGAGAAACCCTATGGACTTAGATATTGAGATCATGATTATTAATTAATTAATCACATTACGATACGTTACGTCCGACGGCGTTAATTAGGTTACGATAAGGTTTCATGACCTTAAAATAAAAAAATATTATTAAATAAATGCTTGATTAAATAAATATAAAACATAATCGTTCAAACAACGAGTTGAGAAACCCTATGGAATTATATATTGAGATCATGATTATGACTTAATTACTACGTTACTATATGTTACGTCCGACAGCGTTACGCTAACGTAACGTGACCTCAAAATAAAAAAATATTATTAAATAAATAATTGATTGAATAAATATATTGCATAATCGTTCAAATAACGAGCTGAGAAACCCTATGGACTTAGATATCGTGATCATGATTATTAATTAATTAGTCACATTACGTTATGTTACGTCTGACGACGTTAATTAGGTTACGATAAGGTTTCATGACCTTAAAATAAAAAAATATTATTAAATAAATGATTGATTGAATAAATATAGAACATAATCGTTCAAATAACGAGCTGAGACCTCAAAATAAAAAATATTATTAACTAAATGATTGATTGAATAAATATATTACATAATCGTTCAAATAACGAGCTAAGAAACCCTATGGACTTAGATATCAAGATCATGATTATTAATTAATTAGTCACATTACGATACGTTACGTCTGATGGCGTTAGGTTACGATAAGGTTTCATGACCTCAAAATAAAAAAAAATATTATTAAATAAATGATTGATTAAATAAATATAGAACATAATCGTCCAAATAACGAGCTGAGAAACCCTATGGAATTATATATTGAGATCATGATTATGACTTAATTACTACGTTACGATATGTTACGTCCGACGGCGTTAGGTTACGATAAGGTAACGTGACCTCAAAATAAAAAATATTATTAAATAAATTATTGATGAAATAAATATAGAACATAATCGTTCAAATAACGAGCTGAGAAACCCTATGGACTTAGATATTGAGATCATGATTATTAATTAATTAGTCACATTACGATACGTTACGTCCGACGGCGTTAGGTTACAATAAGGTTTCATGACCTCAAAATAATAAAATATTATTAGATAAATGATTGATTATATAAATATAGAACATAATCGTTCAAATAACGAGCTGAGAAACCCTATGGACTTATATATTGAGATCATGATTATTAATTAATTAGTCACATTACGATACGTTACGTCCAATGACGTTAGTTTACGATAAGATTTCATGACCTCAAAATAAAAAAATATTATTAGATAAATGATTGATTAAATAAATATAGAACATAATCGTTCAAATAACGAGCTGAGAAACCCTTGGGACTTATATATTGAGATCATGATTATTAATTAATTAGTCACATTACGATACGTTACGTCCGATGATGTTAGGTTACGATAAAGTTTCATGGCCTCAAAATAAAAAAATATTATTAGATAAATGATTGATTAAATAAATATAGAACATAATCGTTCAAATAACGAGCTGAGAAACCCTATGGACTTATATATTGAGATCATAATTATTAATTAATTAGTCACATTACGATACGTTACGTCCAATGACGTTAGGTTACGATAAGATTTCATGACCTCAAAATAAAAAATATTATTAAATAAATGATTGATTGAATAAATATATTGCATAATCGTTCAAATAACGAGCTGAGAAACCCTATGGACTTAGATATTGAGATCATGATTATTAATTAATTAGTCACATTACGATACGTTACGTCCGACGGTGTTAGGTTACGATAAGGTTTCATGACCTCAAAATAAAAAAATATTATTATATAAATGATTGATTAAATAAATGTAGAACATAATCGTTCAAATAACGAGCTGAGAAACCATATGGTTTGTAATACGTTACATTAAGGTTAGAACTCCAAACCCTAACTATATTATCTTACACTTAATTCCATTATTTTGTTTTAATTCTTTTTTTATATGTACTCGTGTATCTTATCTTATACTTCTTCAATGTACCTTGAACAATAATTGTTCCCAGTTCAGTTGTTAATACATACTTTCTTGAAATGTTAGATCACATGTTCGAGTCGCTTGTTTATCAAATCTTTTTTTCCTAATATTATCTTTTAATTTGACTGAACATACTTTTATGAGTGCCGTTTTTTTTGTGGTGCCATAAATATTTTCGAAGACGCCTTCTTATTGGTAAGTGTGAAAATTTATAAAGTTAGACTCCATTTATCATAATTGTGGAATTAACCACCAACTTTCAAATACTATTCGATTTTTTGCCTAATTGTAATAGAAAAAACGAAGAGTCACATTAAAAAAAAGGCTGTATTTAATTCATATATAGAAAGTTGTACATTTTTTTATTCAATCAATACTTTAGCAATTAAAACTTTCTTATTTTTAAAATAACAAGGAATCAAACTATATACAATACCAAAACATATAGATACAAACCTATTCATCCACATAATCCATACATACCTATTTGTAAGAATTCGAAAATGGGTAATGACAAGAAATGGCAAAGTTCAGTTGAAAGGAGGGTGTCACCTTCGAGTAGGCGAATCCAAGCTACAAGTAACCGTAAGAAAGAAACACTTAGTACAAGATGTGCTTCTCAAATAGATAGAGTTAATAATGAAGCTGTAAACAACAAACTTCCAACAGAAGTTCATAGAGTGGTAACATTTTCAGATTTTAAGTTAAAACAAATAACATCTCCTAAAGAAATACCTTTATTGGAATACATTTTCTCAAATGCAAGTTCCAGGTATAATTTTAAAACTCTTTTTGCAATTTCTTTTTACATTAATAATTGGAGTTGTTATGGTTTTCTAAAAAAGGTTGTATTTCATCTAATACAGCGAAATTATAGCTCAAACCGATAGTTGGTCACTAAGTCGGTATGATTTTCGTTTTCTCGGACCAAATGAAGAATTGGAAATTGAGGTATTATTTGTAAATAAATATCTAAAATATTGCATACAAGATATGATGTTGATATTTTTACATATTAACAGGTTATTACAATGGTGTCATCAATATTGACGGACCATGCAAGGTCAACCACAGAAAAAGGTGGTAAAAGAAACTGGTATCTACCAGTAAGAATTACGATAGGCTTTTTTTATTATTATTTTTGTGTTGATACACTTATATGTCATTGTTGGTACCAACCTTTTATATTTCTCCAAACACAGCAAGAACACTTGCCTAATCATAATCTACCATTGTCCAAAACTTGGGAACGTATGAGATATTTCGAGCGCTACATGGGTATACTTCACGATTGCAATGAAGTAAGCATCTAGATAGATATAAGTTCAAATTTTGTATATAATTCTTATATAAATTCTAATGTCGAAGACGTCTTTCAGATTTATATCCCTATTTTACATAAAAAAGCACTTCATTCTAGCCCGGATTTATGATGGACAAGAGAGTAGTAGAAGTTTGGGACTCGTTGGCTCTTCCCGACAGACCAATATTTCATAAGAAATTGATTGTTGACCTTGTAAGTTGTTTTTTTTGTTAGAAGACCTTGTAAGTTTTATTTGTTTTTTAATACTACTTCAGTTCAAAAAATAATTATTATCTTATTATGAAATAATGTATATGAATAAATGTAGTTACGCGCTTTAGACATGGGCTTTAAGGAACAACTAAAAGGCAAACCCGCAAATTACAACTTCGCTAGCTTTACAATTGTCCGTGGAAAAAATGTTCCTAGACAACCAAATGATTTCGACTATGGAGTGTTTGTGATTTTATTTATGATCAAGCATTGTTAGATTGATTCAAGTACTTTTCAGGTAATATTTATAATAGTCATTGAGAATTCAGTTTTTTTTTAATACAGTACACTTTATTAATTATATTTTTCTTCCGTTTGTTTTGTAGTTCAACTCCAATAAAGAAAGATGTCGAATAGCTTGGTGGATTGCGAAGTCGGACTATAATAGGAGAAAAACCGAACTATTAGAAAAAGTACAATCATTTATTTAAATTACAATTGTTATTGTGTTTTTTTTTCAAACTATTGTGCATGAATTACAACGTGCGAATTACTTGGTTGTATGTATCATTGGAATCGTTTTGATATATGTATTTTTTTTTGTTAATATTTATTCTTAATGCATCACAAATTGCCAAGTCTTATTTTCCCACTACTTAAATAATTCAATTATATGTTAAAATAAATACATTTATTTGATAATAAAAAATATTTAACATAAACATTGTAACGACTCGCTCCGTTTTTTTAATATGTTAATGCAATATTAGTGAGACTAATTGAAGGACCCAAAAGACGGGTTACCAATAACAACAATCAAATACGCGGAATACCAATAACAACACCACAAGGATCAATCTAACAAACAATCAACCAAAGCACAACCCAAGTTCCAAATCAAAACAGCAACAATAACCACAAGGATAGAAATCTAAACCACAATCAACAACACAAGATTTATACGTGGAAAACCTCTTCGGTGTGAAGAGTAAAAACCACGGGACCTTTGAGGAGTCCACCCTACTTCTCTTATTATGATAAAATTGAGGGCAAAACAAACCCAATAAAGTCTTACAAAAGGTTTATAACCCACCAACGATCATGAAACAATAAGAAATTTGAAGAAGTAGACAAATACCAAGAAAGAGAAGAAATCAGTCTACAATCTGCCCCAACTCCGAACAGACCTTCCCGACCTCCGAACGGCAATCCCAACGGTGAGAACAAGGAACAATATGTCTAGAAGCTCCTGTCCAAAAATCGTGACGATCCGACGGTTTAATCTCCGGGAATCGACAAAAACGTGAACTGACCTAAAGAGAGAAAGGCCAAATCCGAAAATCTCTTTTGTGTGTGTCTTTTCTTCTTCCTTCACTTGTCTCAATAAATGATAATTAATTCACTTAAATACATATTAACCTAGGTTCTCAAAGAAGCCAAAATTAATATTAAATGGACCTTAAATATGAGCGGGACCCATAACAATCTCCCCCTCCAGCCCATCACGGAGAGAAGAAAAACTCAAATTCTTCAACGTTTGAATCTCATCCCGGAAAGCTTATTACAAAGCTCAAGCTTGCTTCTGGGAACCACCTTGGTTAACATGTCTGCTGCATTTTTATCTGTGTGGACTTACTTTAACAGCAATTCTTTCTCTTCAATCACATTCCGCAACCAATGATATCTGATATCAATGTGCTTGGTACGAGCATGATACATGGCATTCTTGCTCAAGTCCATAGCACTCTGATTGTCACAGAATGTCACATACTCACATTGCTTCAAACCCAACTCTTGAAGGAACCTCTTCAACCAAATCATCTCTTTACATGCTTCCACAGCTGCTATATACTCTGCCTCAGTAGTAGACAATGCTACACACTTTTGTAGCTTGGATTGCCATGAAATGGCTCCCCCTGAAAATGTAAACACATAACCTGAGGTAGACTTTCTATTATCAAGATCACCAGCCATGTCTGCATCTGTATATCCCTCAAGAATCGGTTTTCCACCTCCATAACACAAACTCAATTTGGAAGTACCACGCAAATATCTGAAAATCCACTTAACAGCTTCCCAATGAACCTTACCCGGATTGGATAAGTATCTACTCACCAAACCAACAGCCTGTGCGATATCTGGTCTAGTACAAACCATAACATACATCAAAGAACCAACAACAGATGAATATGGAACAGAAGACATACTTTCTTTTTCTTCATCTGACTTAGGACAAGCTTTATTACTCAACTTGAAGTGAGCTGCTAAAGGTGTATTAACAGGCTTGGCACTCTTCATATTGAACCTTTCAAGCACACGTTCAATATACTTTTCTTGAGATAACCACAATTTTCCAGCTTTCCTATCACGAGCTATCTCCATTCCTAAGATCTGCTTAGCTGGACCCAAGTCTTTCATGTCAAATGACTTGGACAAATCCTTCTTCAAGTTGGAAATCATCTCTGCATCTTGTCCAACTATCAACATATCATCCACATATAAAAGAAGGATAATGAAGTTACCTCTAGGGAAATTTCTAAAATACACACAAGGATCTGCTGAAGTTCTATTATAACCATTCTTTGTCATAAAAGAATCAAACTTCCGATACCATTGCCTTGGTGCCTGTTTGAGCCCATAAAGACTCTTCTTTAACTTGCAAACAAGCTTTTCTTTTCCCTTCTCTTCAAACCCTTCAGGTTGCTCCATATATATCTCCTCATGCAAATCACCATGTAAGAAAGCAGTTTTCACATCAAGCTGCTCCAACTCCAAATCAAGACTTGCAGCTAAACCTAAAACAGTTCTTATAGATGTCATCTTGACAACAGGAGAGAAGATCTCATCAAAATCAATGCCTTTCTTCTGATTGCAACCCTTTACCACCAATCTGGCTTTGCGCTTCACTATCTTGTCACCATCTTTCTTGTTCTTGAAAACCCATCTGTTTTTCAAGACCTTCTTACCTTTAGGAGGCTTCACAAGCACATATGTCTCATTCTTTTTCAAGGAATCCATCTCTTCCTTCATAGCATCAAGCCAAAGATTTTTGTCTTTACTAGACAACACTTCTTCAAAGTTCTCTGGCTCCCCCTCATCAGTGACAAGAATAAACTCTGAACTTGGATATTTTGTAGAAGGTTTTCTTTCTCTAGTTGACCTTCGAACCGATGCTTCTTCCACCAAAGGAGCTGGCTGCTCCCCCTGCTCATGAACATCCTCTACATCATTTTGATCATCATGTGGAACATCATCAAATTCTGGTACACCATCACCATCATTATCAAATTCTGGTGCATCACCATCTTCATTTGGTTGTACCTCCTCAACACCATCAAGTGTTGGTTCAACATTCTCATTTATTGGCTGCTCAACAGGAATAGGAGTAGAAACAGAAGAAGTATCAGTAATATCAAAAGACAAATCTGGAGTAGAAGTGTACCTTGTACTCAGAAGTTCTGAGCCCATCTCGTGCTCAAAGAATACTACATCTCTGCTTCTCACCACTTTCTTCTTCTCTGGATCATAGAGTCTAAAACCATACTCCTCATCACCATAGCCAACGAATACACAAGGATTAGTCTTAGAATCAAGCTTTGATCTCTGTTCTTTTGGCACATGCATGTATGCCTTGCATCCAAAGACTCTCAAATGTGAATAAGTAGGATCTCTACCCTTCCATACTCTCTCGGGTATCTCAAGGCCAAAAGGAATTGATGGTGAACGATTGATCAAGTACACTGAAGTATTAACAGCTTCAGCCCAAAATGTCTTTGGAAGATTGGACATTCTAAGCATACATCTCACTTTCTCCACAATTGTTCTGTTCATTCTCTCTGCTACACCATTGTGTTGAGGGGTGCCAGGCACAGTTTTTACATGTCTAATTCCATGGTGTGAGCAATAATTCTCAAATTCTTTAGAAGTGTACTCACCACCATTGGCAGATCGAAGACACTTCAATTTTCTTTCTGTCTCCCTTTCTACCATGACGTGAAACTTCTTGAAAGTTTCAAACACTTCACTCTTTGTCTTCAACATGTAAACCCAAGTTCTCCGAGTAGCATCATCAATAAAAGTGAGAAAATATTTACTGCCACCAAGAGACTCCACCTCTAAAGGACCACAAACGTCAGAGTGTATCAACTCCAACTTTCCTTCCTTCTTTGTAGACTTCTTAGAAAAGGAAGCTCTATGTTGCTTTCCTGCTAAACAATAATCACAAGGGTCAAAAGAAACAGATTTATCAACAGGAATAAGAGATTTACCTGCCAAAAGTTTTAACCCTTTATCTGTCATATGTCCCAATCTTCTATGCCACAAATTAGGAGAGTTCTTTTCTTCAACTGCATTTAGCTCACCAGAACATACATTTAAGTATGTTTTATACAAAGAACAACACAAATCACCTCGAGCAACTGTCAATGAACCCTTGGACAATCTCCATTTTCCATCTCCAAAGGTATGTCTGAATCCTTCTAGATCAAGAACATTTGCAGACAACAAGTTAAGGCGTATATCGGGAATATGGCGCACATTCTTCAATATAAGCATGCACCCAACACTTGTCTTCACCCGAATATCACCCATGCCAACAATGCTTGCCGAACTCTGATTTCCCATCTTGACACTACCAAAATCTCCTGCTTTGTAGTTCAAGAAGTATTCCCTTCTAGGAACATAATGATAGGAAGCTCCTGTATCAACAAGCCACTCTGTGCCTGAACCATCAACATGATGACACTCACTAGTTGCACAAATCAAAGAAACACCATCATCACTTTTAGAAGTGACAGCTGCAGTATTTTTGTCATCTCCCTCCTTCTGAGAATCTTGCTTCTTGCCTTGTTCTCTTTTCCAACGGTAGCAGTATTTCTTTATGTGACCCGGTTTGTTGCAGTGATGACATACCATAGGCTCTTTCCCATCTCTGGACTTAGACCTACCTCTCGAGTTACCACGTCTTTTTGGACCTTTACTCTTGCCTCTACCTCTGTTCTCAACAACAAGAGCGTGTGAATTATCAACTCCCATCTCCTTTCTTCTTATCTCTTCATTAAACATACTCTCTTTGATCACATCCAAAGAAAGTACACCATCTGGAGCAGAGTTACTAATAGTCACAACAAGAGTTTCCCAACTATCTGGCAATGAACTCAACAGAAATAAAGCCTGCAACTCATCATCAAGAATAATCTTCATAGTGGTAAGTTTGTTGATTATATCTTGAAAATCACTAAGATGTTCAGAAACCGACTTCCCACTTTTCAACTTCAAATTAACAAGCCTCTTAATCAAAGAAGCCTTATTATTAGCAGTCTTTCTTTCATAAAGACCTTCTAATTTCTTCCACAAATCATATGGGCCAGACTCTTGAGAAACATGGTTGAAAATGCTAATATCAACCCATTGTCTGATAGTCCCCAAAGTCTTTCTTTTCAACTTTTCCCATTCTCTATCTTCCAATGTTTCTGGTTTGACTGGTTTGGACAAACTACCATCCTCTTTGGTTTCTGCATCAATTGGGTCATACAAATCTTTGCAAAATAACAAATCTTCCATCATAGGTCTCCATATAGAATAATTGGTTGATGTCAATTTAACCATGGAACTATTACTGCTATTAGAATCCATAGCTAACTTCAAAATTAACATTGCTCTGATACCAATTGAAGGACCCAAAAGACGGGTTACCAATAACAACAATCAAATACGCGGAATACCAATAACAACACCACAAGGATCAATCTAACAAACAATCAACCAAAGCACAACCCAAGTTCCAAATCAAAACAGCAATAATAACCACAAGGATAGAAATCTAAACCACAATCAACAACACAAGATTTATACGTGGAAAACCTCTTCGGTGTGAAGAGTAAAAACCACGGGACCTTTGAGGAGTCCACCCTACTTCTCTTATTATGATAAAATTGAGGGCAAAACAAACCCAATAAAGTCTTACAAAAGGTTTATAACCCACCAACAATCATGAAACAATAAGAGATTTGAAGAAGTAGACAAATACCAAGAAAGAGAAGAAATCAGTCTACAATCTTACCCAACTCCGAACAGACCTTCCCGACCTCCGAACGGCAATCCCAACGGTGAGAACAAGGAACAATATGTCTAGAAGCTCCTGTCCAAAAATCGTGACGATCCGACGGTTTAATCTTCGGGAATCGACAAAAACGTGAACTGACCTAAAGAGAGAAAGGCCAAGTCCGAAAATCTCTTTTGTGTGTGTCTTTTCTTCTTCCTTCACTTGTCTCAATAAATGATAATTAATTCACTTAAATACATATTAACCTAGCTTCTCAAAGAAGCCAAAATTAATAATAATGGACCTTAAATATGGGCGGGACCCATAACACTAATAACATGAATAATTTACCCACATTAATTTGTATGTCTTAATTAAGTTTATTTGCATAAATAGGGGGCAAATTAGAGAAATCATTATAAAAAGCCGTCTTTTTAATACAAAACGACATATAAAAAAGTACAAATTAATATTTCTAAAACGTCATATAGTACCAAAGGGAGGGATTAATATTTCATATTCTTTTTAAAAATAGAAGTACAAATAAATATAAATGACTCAAAAAAATAAAATAAGATTCATGGGGGAACCCCAACCTCTCTTCTTTAATTGAAACAACTCAAACCAACCCATCCAATTCAAATCATTGAAAGCATTCTACATAATCTAATATTAGAGGTGTTTTGGGGGGTTACAATAATTAACGTCGACACAACTGTCCATTAATATCATTGGGGCTCGCGAAAATTTGAATTTAAACTAAACACAAACGCTATATTGGATTATTGTAAACATATTATCAACAAATTTCATTTCAAATACTATTGTTTAAAGGATATGGAGAGCTCAATACAGCCTGTTGATTATGAAGACGGAAATGACCAAAATAGTGATGAGGGAAGACATGAGGAAGAGACAATCGAGGTCAACGAAGATGAGTTGATTGTAGAAACAGGGGCGGACGGAAAATGGATCGAACCAGATATTGTAGAGTGGATTAGCCTACTCACTTTCCTGGAAATCGACAAAGATCCAATGAATATACAGTTATCGGACTTCGATAACAAGAGATTTGTAAGTGTTGAATAAGCTGAGTCTTTTTATATGTTATATGCAAAGCTGGTGGGGTTTAGTGTTAGGAGGAAATAAAAAAGGAAAGAAAAAAAACAATAATATAGTTGTTAGAATTGAGTTTGCTCATGCGAAGGTAAACGAGAAACAAAATATTGTAATACTGAAAATAGGACTCGGGAAGTACGTCTTGTAACAAGACTGATGTGTGCAGTGGAGTTCAGAATTAATATCGATAAAGAAAATAAAAATTGGATAGTTAAATGCTTCAATACCAGCCATACACACAAACTAGCAGTCTCGAGCGAAAAAATATTTCTGAGGTCTCACAGAAAAATCGATGATTCTACTAAGGAGCAAGCATTTTCAATGAAGAGAGCTAGAATTAATACATTTCAATGTTACAATTACTTGTTACATCTTAATGATGGTTGGGAAAAAAGTAGGATTTCTGAAAAAAGACCTGTATAAGGAAATTGCAAAAGATAATTCAACTTTGGATGATACCGACACAAATAGAGCGATGTGTTTACTTGAATCGAAAAAAGGAGCAGATGATAAGTTTTTCTATAAGTTTGAGGTAGATGAGGATAGACGACTAAGAAATTTATTATGGTCTGAAGGGAGTTGCCAAATTGATTACAAATTGTTTGGCGATTGTTTGTCTTTTGATGCTACTTACAAGACTAACAGGTATGTTTTCATAATCCCTTTTTTAGTTACAATAAAATCTAATAAGTTTTTATTATTGGATCTCTTCTTTTTATCTGATTCATAATACTCCTTATAGGTACAGAAAACCATTGGTTATTCTACTTGGATCAAACAATCATGACAAGACATGTGTGTTTGGAGCTGCACTCCTCCAAGATGAGACAACAGAAAATTATGTTTGGCTATTGGAAACATTTGTAGGGTGTATGGATGGCAAGATGCCGAAAACGGTTCTAATATACGGTTGCAGATCAATGAGTAAGGCACTAGAAGCTATAATGCCGGGAATTCCACATCGTATTTGCTCGTGGCACATATTGAAAAATGCAGTTGCACATATTAAAGCCTCAGGTTTCAATACAGATTTTAGAAAGTTTATTTTCAGGTAAAAAAATTATATTTATGGTTTTAAGTTTACGATCCCTTAGATACTAATTTCATTATTGATTTCAATACTGATTACGTCGTTTATATTTTTTGTAACATATTAGATACTACGAAGAGGCCGAATGGGAGATTAAATGGAATGAGATGGTAAAAGAATACAATTTGGAAGGCAATGCATGGATAGAGGCACAATATGCAACTAGAAAGCAGTGGGCAGACACTTTTCTTAGTGGTCATTATTTTGGCGGTGCAAAAGCTACGGGCCGATGCGAGTTAATGAATTCTTTATTGAAAAAAGACTGGGATAATAGAGTATCATTGTGGAAGTTTTTCAAACACTTTGAGATTTCTCTGTCAATGTTACACTTCAATGAGATAGAAGAGCACTACAGAACCAATATGACCAAAACATTGCCTAACCAAACTTCGATGCCAAGTGTGAAGGATGATGTTTCTTCAATTTTCACGAGGGAAATTTATAAAAGGATAAAGCGGGAGATGCAACGCTCAGAAAAATATATTACCATCATAGACCGTGAGGAGAATCAAGATGTTTGTAAGGTAAAACCATTCGGGGGGTAAAGGGGCAAAGCACACGGTTAGGATTTCCAATGATCGAGCAACAGTTCAATGCGATTGCTATTCATTTGAGACGAAAGGAATTCCATGCAGACATATTTTTGTTTGTATGAAGAATTTGGAGATACTGAATTTCCCTGATTGTTTGGTGAATCGTCGTTGGCTGAAAGATGCTAAACATTTTGATTATTTAACCAACCATACGGAAAGAAAGTACCCTCATCCAGAATCAGCTAGAAATTTGAGGTACGGAACACTATCAAAGAATTGTGGTATAACTTCATACCTTGCTTCAAGATCAGACAAATCTTTTCAAAGGGCTATGCAAGTTATATCTAATTTGAATGTGGAATTGTCCAAATAGGACGAGAGCCAACATCGTCAAAATGCTGAAGGAACATTTCATGATGCTGTTTTGGACTCCAATGTTAGCAAAACAAAGGGTCGACCTACCGTGGCTAGTACGCTGAAATCAAAGCAGGTTGCTTCTTCATCAAAACCCCAGAACAAAGGCCAAACCAAAAGAAAAAGAAAAACTCCTAACCATTGTAAAATGTGTGGTCGGACTGGTCATGATTCAAGGAATTGTCATAAAAAGAAGGAAGCCGATTTGGAAGAGAACTCTGATAGCTATATTGATTAGTTCATCAAATGTTAATCTTTACTTGTTGTACCTTTTCATTGCTCATTTAATATTAGTTACAATATAATTTAACAATGTTATATCTCGTGGTTTTTATTTTTTTAGTAACTTACAAAAAAAAGAGAATATCTTTCATTTAATTAAACAATTTGCAACTCATACTCAAATCAGAAAGAATTGTGAATAATTGAGTGAGACATATTACATAAAGAGATTACATCGTTAAAATAGTATAGATTTTATTAATAATTATACGCTTCTGATATATATTGCATAAGAAGACATCTTCTTCATACTTATGTTTCAAATTTCTGCAAAATATGTATACGTCTTCTTGATCATATTCCTCGTTACAAATTGTTGCAGTTTTCATAATTGAAGCATCCACACCTTTATATACCCATAGTTTTATCACTTCCATGTAGACATCTTCTTGATCATACTCCAACCCCAAATTTTCAATTCTAATTGTATATCCTAAATCAGAAATTAACCGAATACAGAATTATATAAATCAACTTTAAAATCAACTTTAGAGGTCATGGGTTCGAACCCATGATCTCTAAAGTCATAGGTAAGCTCTCAACCAACAGGCTAAGAGCTTCACTTATTTATATACTATTATTTATTCATTTATTATTTCATATATATGTATATTGTATATATATGAATATATATTTATCTTATATTCGTATTTTATATAGTTTATATATATTTATATATAGTTATACCATGGTTTACATATTACTTATATATAGTTATGGTATATAGTTATTAGTGGTGAAATTTTTGGTCTGTTGGTTGAGAGCTTACCTATGACTATAGAGGTCATGGGTTTGAATCACATGAAATGTGGTGGGTTTGAGGTTTTCCTTTATCTTTAATGTAATTTTCATTTATTTAATGTAAATGCATTACGCGTATGTATGTATATATAGTTTTAATATATAGTTGTTTATATATTTATTTATGTATAGTCATATTGTATAGTTATATATATTTATATTATATAGGTATATAGGGTTATGCTATATGGTTTGGGTATATATATTATATATATACATGTTTGGGTAGCTTAGAATTTATCCCTTGGCTTATAACATATTGTGCACTATTTATTTCCTTTGTTGTTAATTAAGCACAGGCGAACGACCGACTTTAGAAAATGAGATTTTTAAATTATAAAATGTTTTCAAATTTTTTTCGTAATTAAAATGAGTTTTAATGTAAATAAAAGATTTTAATTTCATATTCTTTCAAAATACTTTTTCATAAATAAACTAACATGTATACTTAATCATGTCTTTAGTTGTTAAACTCAAACTATTTCCCATCTCACGTTTAATACACAAAATCATTCCAACGGTGATTTTGTGCAAACATGTAAATAAATGGGGGGTTTTGGGGTAGGGAATTAGACATTTACGTTAGTATATAGTTTGGTATAGGAATATATATCCAATTGATGTAATTTACTTTTCCACGCTTTATATTTTCGATACGTATCACCTCGTACACATCGGTTGTTAACATGAAAATGAGTGATTCTCTTTAAACTAAATGGCTTTGATTAAAATGCTCAAAATGGTTTTCCAAAACGAGAAAGAAAAGGTTTTCAAACGAATTTGATAAAGGAATATGCGATTAGACCGTTAGCGCTTAGTAGTGTTAAGTAGGAGGTTGGTGGTTTCAAACCGGATGATTTCGAGGTGCCTAGTAGCCTTTCTTCGGAAGGGATCTAGCCTTCTCGAATCGTACCCAATTTCTCGAACCCAACCGGTCTCCCGCAAGGAATCCGGTGATCATTTCCCATTCGTAGGTGGTGACTCTTTCATCTCTGGGCTTCAGTCCCGTCGAGTAGCTTGATTCCCAGATTGGTTGTTTTCGGCTTCAATCACATCATTATCGCCAACGGTATCATCCCCTCCGGTCTTCCGAGCGAGGCTTGATATCTACAACAGGATTAGAACACAAATGGTCGTTCGTGTGCAAGACGCTTGGAATCTTGCTTTGAAGGTCGAATGTCAGTTAAGTGTAAGAGCAAGAGATGGTTATAGAAGATCCGAAAGTGAAGGGTCGTATGCCGGAATGGAGGCTTCCAAGAGCCATGATAAAGGGAAGAGTGTAGCTAGCACAAGTGGAACCAAGGCTCCTATAGTGAGTAAGGAACCAAATGGGGATACAAGGCCCTACAAGGGGCACCACCACCTCCAAGGGGTAACAATCCCTATGTTAAACCAACTTTATTCAAGTGTTTTTTATGTAATAAGTCGGGGCACCGATACAATTAGTGTCCTAAGAGGCGAAGTGCTAATGTAGTGGAAACATATGAGGATGATTATGAGGAAGATGAGGATGTGTTTTGCGAGCCAATTGAAGATGAGGATGATGGGGGTTATATGTTGGTGTGCCCCAGTTCATAGGCATTGGTTCTGTAATATGTATCAGACATTTTGAATATATTTTTGATTACATTATATAAGTGTTTTATGAATAAAGGCAATACTTCATAATGTTTATATCTTGTGTTGTGAAACATGTATGAAGTATCCATTGATTGATAATCATGAACTGTCTGAGACATGTTCTATTCATGGGAACGAATATAACTAAAGGTCTATACATCCAGTATATGTGTAGTTGTGTAGTTGTGTAGGAAGTGCCACTACAACACTTGTATAGTCAGATATGGATACAGGTACGCATTGATATAGCCAAATTCATCTTGGCCATAACCAATAAATACACACTCTCGTGTTTTGACATCAAGCTTGGATCTTTTATCCATGGGAATGTGGACAAAAGCTTTACAACTGAACACTCGCAGATGTTTGTAGGAACAGTCTTTTCGAGACCACACCTTTTCTGGAACATCGTAATCCAACGGCACACATAGTGAAAGATTCAAAATATAAGCTGATATGACTAAAGCTTCACCCCAGAACTCCTTTGGCAACTTTGAATGTGAGAGTAAGCATCTGACTCTCTCTATTAAAGTTATGTTCATCCTTTCAGCCAACCCGTTCAAATGCGGTGTTTTTGGAGGAGTTTGTTGATGTCGAATACCATGCTTCTTGAAGTACACATTAAATGGACTAGTGTACTGTACATCGTTATCTGTCTGAATGCACTTCGACTTCTTTCCAGTTTGTCTCTCAACCTGTGCTACAAGATGCTTGAAACATATAAGACTTGATTTTTTTTTTTATTTCAGAGTGTATGCCCATGTCTTTCTAGAGCGATTGTCTATAAAAGTCACAAAGTAATGAGCACCACTAAGTGACTTTGGAAACGGCCCACATAGATCTTAGTGTACCATATCTAATATATTTTCCACTCTAGAAGAAGAGGAACTATTGAAAGCAACTCTGTTTTGTTTTCCAGCCAGACAGTTAGCACATATATTTAAATTAACATGATCCAATCCAGTTAGAATATTTTTCTTGGCCAACTTTGTCATGCCTTTCTCAGGCATGTGCTCGAGGCGTCTATGCCATAATTCGATTGTGTTTTCATTCTCCGCCGCATTGACTGCTTCCTATGAGAGCTTTGTCTGTATTAGATACAGCCTTGAGTACTTTTTACCTCTTGCAACCACCATTGAAGCTTTGGTGAGCTTCCATTGGCCATTGCGAAAGGTATTAGAGAAGCCTTCTTCATCAAGCTTGTCTACGGAGATTAGATTCAGGCGCATATCTGGAACATGCATAACATCTTTTAGCACTAACTTCATGTCATTCTCAGCTTCTACTTGAACGTCACCTTTTCATACAACTTAGGAGAAGTTGTCATTTTCCATCCTTACAACATCGAAATCTCCAAGTGTGTAAGATGAGAAAAATTCCCTTCGAGGCATGGCATGAATAGTAGCACCACTATCAATCACCCAACTAGTCTCATGAGTTACAAGATTGATAATATCAGCATCGTAGACAATATTAAACTCGGGAGCAACGTTTGCTCGTTCGTCATCGGTACTGTCATCTCTCTTCTCTTCTTTGCCTTTGCTTTTCTCTTGCATGAGCTTTCTACAGAATCTTCTGATATGGCCTTTTTTCTTGCTGTGATGGCACTCAACGTTGGCATACTTGTTGGATTTTCCTCTGCTCTTGCCTCTGTCTTTGGATCCTCTAGCTTCGCTTATTCCTCTAGAATTTACAACCAGAACATCTGATTGTGATGTACAGGCTCCTTTCATCCTGCACCATATCTCTTCATAAAATTCCACTTTTGACAAACTCCGTGGTAATTTTGCCATCTGATGCTGAGTTTAAAAGTGAAATTCTTAGAGTCTCCCATGACTCTGGTAGGGAAGCCAGCGTCAGTGAAGTAGTGAGCTCATTTTCAATTTTAAGCCCCATACTGGAAAGTTGATCCACGATCCCTTGGAACTCATTCAAGTGATCTGCGAGAGAAGTACCGCCTCGATATTTCATTTGAACCAATTTGGTCAAATAAAATAATTTATTGTTGCCGGTCTTTGAGGCGTACAAATCCTCGAGCTTATTCCATAACGTTCGTGCATGAGTTTCGCCAGCAATGTGATTATACACATTATCGTCAACAAATTGTCGGATAAAACCGCATACTTGCTCATGCTCAAAACCGCAGTCTCCATCCATCTTGTCGTCGGGTTTATCTGTCCTGAACACCGGTAGATGCATCTTCGTCACATATAAGAGATCATTCATTTTCCTTCTCCATATGTGGTAGTTTGAGCCATTTAGAATGATTATTTTGCTTGTCAATTTTGTCTCCATGTTGATTAGGCTCTGATACCAGTTATTGGGAATAACGCGAAAAATTATTCCGTAAAATTAAAGACGTGCAAAATAATCAATAAAAATGATACCGATAATTTAACGTGGTTCACTCTTACGGGCTACGTCCATGACCAAGCTCGAGAGTAAATTCTTCCACTATAAAATAGTAGACGTACAAAGAGGATGTTCTTTAGAAACTTTCTAGAATTAGAATGAGATAAAACCAAAATATCAATACTCAGGTGTTTCCTAAAAATACCCAAAAATAATTATTTACTATTTTGTTTCTCCTTGAAATAATTAGAATGCCCTCTAAAATCACTCAACTCTCCAAATTTACTCTTACTTACAATTATTTTCTTTTCCTCCATCCTTTGGCCTTTTATAGGTCAAAGATGGGTTTATCTGCCAACTAACAAATTGGCCAATTATTAATTGGGTGTACACTGAATTGGTATTACCTAATTAATGCGAATAATCTTTTTAATAATTATAAAATTATACAAATGATCCCTCATTTAATTGGGACTTCAAACTAACACAATTTACCCTAATATCTTTTGTTATGGGGCTTCAAATTGAAATATTAAATTTAAAATTGCATTATGTAAGACATAAATTTGTTCTCTTAGTGATAATTTTGTATATATAGAAATGGTAGTAGTAGATGAAATCTTGACGCAATCTGGCGGCTTCACCACTTCAACTGCTTCATTTATTCTAGTACTTTTCAATGCAATTCATTCGGTGAAGGTGACGTTCAAAATCTTAGAAATTATTTTCTACATTACTATATTTTCATATGGAAGTCAACAAAAACTACCATTTATTAAAACACAATATATAATAGCATTTTCAATCTTCATCAATAATATATATATATATAAAAAACTTCATATATTAAAAGTTCATACCAACCATGTTAAATTTTACAAACTTCATATATTAAATGTTCAAACCTAAAAGTTAAGGGTTTTTAATTTTTTTATATATAGTATAAAAGAGAGTCTGATAGTAATATGCATCAAAAGGTAAATCATCCAAAATATAAAAGGGTAGGAGATTGTCAAACCAGGTCCTTAGACGTAATAACAGCTTTTCAAAAATGGACCGGATCAGTTGGTTCGACCGCAAACCGACCATATATCCATTCCAGTTGATGCTATATTTTTATGTCTTAAAATCAGATAGAATCACTCAAACTCGTTGGGTTAACCAAAACCCATTTGAACCAATCCAATTGAACGGTGTAATTCGGTTGTCTTACTTATATTTAATATAAAAAAAAGGATTAATTACAAAAAACTACCCTGTGGTTTCGCCGATTTGCGATGTGGTACCTGTGGTTTTTTTTGTTACAAACACCTCCATGTGGTTGTCGCCGTTATACAAATCAAGGAAACGGCAAAAAATCTGACGTGGAACAGGGGCAATTTAGAAAATTCGATTTTTTTTTTTATTTTTTTTTTCTCTCTCCTCCTCTCTCCTTCATCGTTGATTCTCTTCTTTGACGATTTTCTTCTTCTTCACCTTCACCTAGAATCTTTTCTTCTTCTTCTTCTTTCTCTTCCTCCTCCTCCTCCTCCTCCTCCTCCTCTTTTTTCTTCTTCTTCCTCTCTTCTCTTCTTCTTCCTATTTTTCTTCTTTTTTTTTCTAATTTTTTTTAATTCTGGAAATTCCAGATTTCTGGAATTTCCAGAACGTGAAGAACGTTCTTCACGTCTGGAAATTCCAGAAATTAAGAACGTCTCTGGACGTTCTTGACGTCTGGAATTTCCAGATTTCTGGAATTTCCAGAAATCAGGAATTTCCAGAATTAAAAAAAGAAAAAAAAAGAAAAAAGGGAAAGATGAAGAGAAGAAATAAGGAAGAAGAAGAAAAGAAAGGAAGAAGAGGAGAAAATGGAAGAAGAACATAAAGTGGAAGAGGAAATGGAGGAAGAAGAAAAAGAGGAACGAAGAAGAAGAGAAGAAGAAGATGAAGTCAACCTAAAAATTAAGGAAAAAAAAGTCAAAATTTTTCTTTCCCAAATTGCCCCTCTGATTTAACAGATTTTTTGCCGTTTCCTTGATTTGTATAACGGCGACAACCACAGGGAGGTGTTTGTAACAAAAAAAACCACAGGTACCACATCGCAAATCGGTGAAACCACAGGGTAGTTTTTTGTAATTAACCCTAAAAAAAATTAGTTCATGTAATAAAGGGAGATTCAGTGGCGAAACTCTTAGCCTAGTGGTTGAGAGTATATCTATGATTTGGGAGGTCATAGGTTCTAATAATATGGGGTGAGGTAAGAATTTTTCTTTGTTATTTAATGTAAACTCATGTACGCAATTTAAAATAAAATAAAATAAAAGGAGATTCAAATCTTGGTCTCTAATGAGTCTGCTCGTCCCACCCAAGCCCGTCTCTTATGGGCTGGGTTTGGACATGTATATTTGAGAATTGGACTGGCCCAGCATGAACCCACTCAAGCTCGCACATAGAATGAGTTGGGTTTGAAATTTATCTTCAAAGCCTGAAATCAACCCGATATGTCTTTATATTATGTACATTATATATTTTTTAGGGTTAATTACAAGTAGATGTCTTGTGGTTACACGGATTTGCAGATGGACACATGTGATATTTTTCTTTACAAATGCAACCTTGTGGTCGCAAAATTTTGCATTTTTTTATTTTACCAAATTTGGCCAATAACAACCTCAAAATGAAAATTTTCAAGAATTAAAGTTGTTTGGTATCATATTTACTATCGAACCATATTTTTATTTTTTTCAAAATCATCATTTCTGAAGTTTCCTCTTATAAAAAAACACTAAAATGACATCAAACCTAAAAAGTTGAAGAATTAAAATTGCTTAAAATATCTTTTAACTCTTGAAATTTTTTATTTCGAGGCCGTTATCGGCCAAATTCTGACAAAGTGAACCCAAATACAAAATTTTGCAAACCACGCGTTTGCAAAAAAATACCACAAGTACCAATCTGCAAATCGGTAAAACCACATAGATGTAATTAGCCTTATTTTTTATTACCTCTATTTTATTTTTATTATTTTGTTGAATATTCTTTTGTCACATAATTTTTTTTAGTTTTATTGAATTAATTAACTAAAAGTTTAATTTTTCTTCAAAAAAAAACTAAAAGTTTAATTTGTTTTATTTTTACTATTCATATTTATAGTTTAACATAGTTTTTAAATAAATTTGTTAATATAAATATATATTAGTCGGGAGGATTGGGTTGGATTTAGAAATCAGTTTTCTTATCTTGGTCCAGCCGGTCAGAGCTCGTTATAGATATAATGTGGATTGGTTGGGTAGGGCTTGGAGGGACGCCGTACACCGTACATCAGAGGAGGGACGCCGTACACTGACCCCTTTTTATCAAATTGTTAATTCTCCTCAGATGACTCCAGCTCAGCCTGTCTAGCCTACTTTATAGATTGAAGGAATCGGAAACTAAAATCCGTCACATTTTCACAATGAAATTGACGATGATGATAACTTAAGAGGAATTAATAGGTTGATGATAACTAACTATGGAAGCAATATGTGATTAATGTTTATTGTAATGTTGAATTGTGTATTAACTATAGAATTAAAGACATCATCTTAAAAGGAATTATTTTCCAACTATTACCAAGTTGAGAATAATTCGCTTAAATGACCTCTTTTTGGGTTTAACTCAAAATGATGGTGGTTACACATCGGGACATAACTTCCAAATATGACATTTACTAGGTTAAGAATAATTCGTTTAAATGTGGTTACACATCGGGACATAACTTCCAAATATGACCTTTTTTTATAATTTCCTTTAAAACCAAGTTTATAAAACTTGTACCGAACCGGTTGGTTCGATCGGTCCGGGATAATAATGGCTTGAAGTAAAAGTAGGCCGGTCCAAGAGCCCCCATTTCGTGCGAATGCATCCTTAATCTGGTGGTGATTCTACTGCACCACTCCCATGCGCATGAGATAATTTTCCCTAGTATTTGCTTAAAGACTTGTAAAGACTTTTTATTTATAAGCTAGTGAAAATTCTTATTTCTTTCTTGTGTGGGATGAGAAAACTTAATTTGTTTCTATCCTCTTCAAAACCATTTCAGGTGGTTCACTTTGAACATCAATTTTCCATTCATCATTTTTCTGTTTTGAACTTATAATATAGCATTAAAAAGATCTCGTTATATAAAATACGTTGACATATTTCAAATTATTTTAAACTCAATTTATATGTTATATATTTAAACCTTAAGTTAATAAAAACATAACGAACCAAAATTTTTATTTTAATACAAAATTTTCAATATACATTTAGTTATTAATTAGGTTTCTTTTTTTTATGTATTTATTTTTAATTTAAAAATAATAAGTATGTTAAATCACATTGAATTAAATTTTTTTTATATATAATTTATAAAAAAAATTCAAATTGATTATATATAAATATTATTTATTTATTATATCATCCGGTCTAACCAATCTAAATCGTCCAGTCCGATTAAATGACTCGTAATGTAACTATAAATCCGGTTTGATGTCTCAAACGGTTAAGATAACATTGCTTAAAATAATTGAAAGTATTTGGGAAAATTACATAGAAATTCATCTTTGGAAAACTATTTACAACTATGTTAAATCATAATTTTGAATTATGTCAAATTAGTAAAATCAGTATTTTTAATATACTTTAAGGATTGAAATTTATAAATTAAAAGTATAAAATATATTTTTTAGGGTTTATGATTTATGAATTGGAATTTAGAATTTTTAAATTATAGTATAAAATTATAATATATAGAAAATAATGACATATTAAGAATTAAGTTTGGTGATATGATTTTAATTATGATATTAATGTATTTGAACCAAGTATTTTGTTAAAAAGGCCATGATATTTTGTGGAGTCGTTGTTAAAAAGGCCATGATATTTTGTGGAGTCGAAACCAAAAGAAGAAGCCCATATTGCCGTTGTAGTTGTAAAGATGACCTAAACGTGGCACGTGCAAGACTTACAGATAGATAGGACTATGACTATGATATGAGGAGTTGTTGGACAATTAGAAAATCACAACAAAATTGACAAAAAAAAAAAAAACATCCGAAAATCTACAGAGAGTTGTGGCGTCTCAATAACCTTACCTTGGAAACTTTCGATTATTTCTCTCGAGAATCCAAAATCCACCTCAAAAACAAAAACAAAAACCCTTCCTTTTGATTTTATTTGAAAAAGATATGAATGAATAGAAACTAAAGTATTTGAACAAGAATCAAGCTTGCTTTATTGTGAAATGAAGTGTGCACAAACTCCCTTTCACGCCAAACCCATAGCCATTGCGGATGGAAGGCAATGAAGATAACACCACCCAAAAGGTGCACTACCTTAACTCTCCTTTTATCTTTTCAGATATGTTCCTTGCCTTAGGGTTCTTTTTTTCCTTTTTAATTATGAATTTAGGTTTCTGTTTTTTCTCAAATGATGATGATGATGATGATGAAGTCCGGTTGGGATTTCGGGGTTCTTGGTTTCTCCGTCTTTAATTTTGTTTTTCTGATAAGTAATAGATATGTAGGTTGAGTTGCTGAATTTCATGCTTTGAATGTATTGAATAGTTGTTGTTACTTTTGTGGAGCTGCTGTAATTACAACTACTTGATGCAGAATTGCCATTATCCAGATTCTGCTAAGCTCCTATTTGCGTTCCTAAGAAGTTGAGAAACATTCAACTCTAACTAATTTATCTGCCCAATTAATTGAGAAATGGTTCTGATTTTATCTTTAACAAAGCACGTCTTTTCTATCTAATGATTAAGATCCTGCTTTAGATTTATCTTTATCATTCAGAGGTCCATGCACCTCATTTATTTTAGCAGCTCCATCATTTATCTCTTACTTGGTCTAAATGACATGTCATGTGTTGATTTTCCCTACCAAATGCTTTCTAGTTAATATTTCTCTTTGAAAAAATTGGATCGAAGTGGATAATGTCTTTTTTTGGCCATTGGTTGATCCTATCATGCCATCCAATTTAGGAAATGAGGCAGCTAACCAGAAAATTTCCGACTTAAAAAGATTCGAGAAGGGTTTGTTTTTACCTTGGGTTAGAAGGAGGTTCTTTACTTGCAAGATTATGTAATTTTAAGGCTATTTAAGCATTGTGAGTAAATGTGGGGACTTCTAAATGGCTTAGTTATGACTGGAAAATGGTATCCTTATTAGCAGAAAAAGTTTATATTGTTCAAAGAATTTCGAAGAACAAAGGGATTAAATAAAATGATCAATAAATTGAAAGAAACATTCTTGAATGCTTCCCAATTGCCCATCTGTTGTCTGCATCTTCTTTCAATTTAGCAAGCATCATGTTAGCTGATTATAATTTGCTAATTGAATGATTTTGTCATCTGATAGGTCGGTTTTGTAAGGTCAATATCAGAAGATTTAATGTTGCATTTGTTTGAGCAATAGATTTAATGTTGCCTCTTTTTGCCAGGCATCTGGTCTTGTGGTAGTTTATTGAGTTTCCTAGCATAGGTCAGTTAGCATTTTCCAGTATGGTCTATGACATTTGACATCTAATGATGAAATCTTACTCCATTCAGGATTATTACAAAATATTGGAGGTCGATTACGATGCAACAGATGAGAAAATAAGATTAAATTACCTGAAGCTTGCGCTGGTTAGTGGTGCATCTGCTATGAACAGCTTCTTATGTGAGCTTTTACATTTCTTGATTGCAATGGACCAACGGTAGCTTTATATTCAACTCCGTAGGATTGATATTTTAATTTATTCACAGAAGTGGCATCCAGATAAACACCAGGGTGATACTGCTGTTACAGAAAAATTTCAAGAGATAAACGAAGCTTATAGAGGTAATTTTCGTGCATGTTCTTTTATTACATCTGATGCATATAGCATGACATGTGAAACAGAGAAATCTTAGTCTGTTCCCTCTACAGTGTTTGCAGTTCTTAGAAATTACTAATACATTCATCATATTTAATCTTGCCATTCATAAGTACACTTAAGATAAAACAGAAGTTATGGAACCTATCTCTCATCTTTGTAGAAGTACAGCGCATAACTTTTGTGCATATAAGTAATCAGGCAGATGATGTATTGTAAAATCATCGTAATATTTGATGATCCACTACACATTTTTTATTGTGTTTACAAGTATCTGCCATTCACTTTTGTTGGTATTTTCTTCTTTAGTGTTGAGTGATCCAGCTAAGCGCTCAGACTATGATTTGACCGGAATTTATGAGATTGATAAGTACAGTTTGCGGGTAAGTTGGCATTCTTTGAGTTGGTGCCAAAGTTTGACTGGGCATAGTCTATTGATGCTAATCTAAGAACTGTGTTATGCAATGCAGGAATACCTTGCCAGATTTAAAGGAATGATTCTTACCTGCAACGGGCTTGGTATCAGTCATACATCAACACGGTAAGATTTTCAGGACTTTATGATGTACTGTTTTTAGCTTAAGAAGTTCTAATTGATTGTTGAATTAGCAGATCAAGCTATATGCAGTTTAAGCTGCAAGTATCTTGATCATGTACCCAATTAGTCATTATCAAAGTAAAGTTTGGGCATATTGATTATGGTAATGAATGAAATATCTGTAAATTTGAATTTGATCTTTCATGACACTGCAGGACACAGCACCTGACTGAAACTAATGAATATGCAGATAAATAAGGTATGATGAAAAAGTTGTTATGGAATTGGAAAATTGTTAATACTCTATCTAGCACTTGTAATATGTTGCTAGAGAATATCATTTATCAAACTTTTGCCTAAATCTGAAGATGAAGATGAAGCTGGTCTATTTTTGTTGTATTTGAGATGGATAGTAATCATGTTTATGATACACAACAGTGGCTTCCGGAAACAGCCTGCTCATTTTGTGTGTAAAATATTATGATACGAGCCTCGATTCGATTGAGATAATTATGCGGCATGACACTTTTATGATCATGTTTCTTTGTAAAATTCAATTTGTATAAAACCAAATATATGCTTGATCATGAGCATTTAACTTGGAAAATGTGGTAAGAGACTCTACTTTGAATGAATTACTGAAGAGAGCAAAAGGTATCCATAATTGTATTGCTATTACCATTTACCAAGTATATGAATTTCAACGTTATGCAAATGTTACAGGATCTGTGTAACCTGCTTTGGAAGCATTTTGGTAGAAGTGGCAATGTTCCATATGGTTATATATAAAATGTTAGAAAATTGATTTTCATGTCAATCGTTTTGTGTCTATCGGATTGTCTTTGTAAATGGTGTTTTCGTCGAGAACTTGTCATTCCTTCATTTTAGAATATTTTAGATTAATTGATTGAGTCAGCCACTGCCCAATTGTTTTTGTTGGACTGTTGGTTTTAGTGTTTTGCCTCTTCAGATGAAACTTTCAAATATTACAATACATTGATTTGGGGTCAAATGATTACTCAACTTTTGATTTAAGTTTCATTTTGTTTTAGTATAATACTCTCTCCGTTTTATACTTATTTATCACAGAATTATTGTTTTCATATTATTTGTCATGTAATTTTTTTCTATTTTTTTCTTATTAATCAGTTTGACATCAATTACTCTTTTTGTCATTTTAAGTTTTTGAGGTATAAAGAATGGTGTAATTTAATGAATATAGTGGTGTAATTTAATGAATATAGTGAGACATGAGAGATTTTTCAATAAAAAATTAAATGAGGGTTAGAAAGGAGAGAGCCTCGTTTAGTAACATAGAGGAACAGTTTTGTTCTGTAGTATTTGATCATTCACCTTTAGACTCTAAAAGGTTTTTAGAGTTGAATTTTATTATAAATTTTTCAAAATTTAACTTAAGAACTAACAAATGAAATGTACAAATAAATTTCTTGGAGATGTTAATAGTTTCTTGAACCAAATTTAAAGGAGTCTTAATATTAAGACTTAGGATCCGTTTGGTTACCTATTGTTTGATGTTTCTTGTTTCCTGGTTTGTTGTTTTTCCAAAAAGTTATTTTTTAGCTATAAAAGACAAACACTTTTTATTTTATTTTTGAGGTTTGGTGCATCCAATAAGTATATGATGTGGACAGGCAACAATTCAAAGGAGGAAGTTTCTTTCTCAGATCGTAATCTCTACCATTAATTGTAAAAATGAATAATTGAGATTTAGTTGTTGAAGTCTAGAATTTTATTATTCATTTATTGAAAATTGAATGTCAACTATTTATTTTGCTTTTGATGATTGAGATACATATGGACATGGTTTTTAAGTTCAAATTCAACATAATTCAGTGTTTCTTCCAGTAAGGATGATTTTATTTAAATTATGTAAAGTTTAATTAATTTATTGAAGGACTCTAAACTTGATTGACCGTAACTATATTTTAATTTGATAATTCAGCATTAATTTTGTCAGTTGATTACGTTTTGATAAAAAAAAAAAGCTAATGACTTATTGCCTCTTCAAGAGCTCAAATAATACATAAATATATACAAATACATATTTGCATAGAATAAGTTTTTTTATATATAAAAAATTGCATAGAATAAGTTAAAAATTTAGTTTTATAGTTATATTGGAGAATAGATTTCGCTTCCATATATAAGATTAAATTTGTACATCATTCACTCTGTCCCATAGGATTAAATTTTCATGTTTGTATTATATATTTAGACAAACTATGTCTCATCTGTAGAAATTTTCTTGTAAGCTCTCGTCATTTGTAGTTTTTAATTGACTAGTATATTCACTTTTTATTTTCAAACTAAATTTTTGGAAAGAGTTGAAAATTGATGGAAAAGAAATGGTCAAAACACATAATATTACGTCCTTTTGCTTTACTAATTTCAATTAGCATATGCATTTTTGTTATCAACACAACTGTGCTTGTTTTAAGTTGTCAATGTAGTTCTTACGCATGTTTATTATTGTTTACTGTGTTTGCTGTTATGGTTTGCTGTTTGTTGTTGCTTTTCAGAATAGAGTAAACAAGCACTCCTTTTGTTTTTTACCCACATAGAAAGAAATATAGTTTTAGTTAAATTTGTAAAACAATGGCTTTTAGCTTTTTTAATGGATATAATAGCCTTATGAAACTTTTCATGAAAAGCTTTTTATTTATATTTATTTGATTTTGATAAAATTATTATTTTTTATTTTCACAAACATTTTTTTAACATTATTCAGATCTTTATAATACAATTACCCAAACAAAAGAGTTTTTCTCCATTCAATAAATTATTATTATTATTTAATTATTTAAGTTATTTTTATTAATTATATTATATTTTTGCTTTTATAATTTATTTGCTGATTAGATATTTACAAACTAACAATAATTAATTAAAATTTTACCAAATAACAACAAACATCTAATCGCACTAGTTTCGGTAATAGCTATCAGCTAAAGCATTTGTAAAAAAAATCAAATGAGAGAGAAATTAATCTATAATTATTTAGATTCTATTATTTGGTTAAAATTCATGGTAAAAAAATTATCTAACTTGGAGTTCAGATTTTGAATCTTATACATTTGCTACATCCTTTTATCCTTCAATTTTAATTAGATTTAAAAATTTAAAAATTTCACAAATCTAATTTCTCACTTATCTGTTAATTTCTATAGACTTGTTAATCATGAGCTAGATTATTTGTTAAATTAGAGATTAAAGTACACGAGTTAGTTTATTAAAGAAAATTAGATAAATAGAGGATTTAAAACATGTTAAGAGACAGATCGACTTGTTTCGAATAATTGAAAGTAAAATAAAATAAATAATACAAGAAATTTACATAATTTGATCAATTTGTGCCTATTTACATAGGAGATACACAACTTTTATTATTGAAGCAACTAACATCTTACAAGTGAAATTTATAAAATTTCACAAATCCAATAATTTTTTTAAAAGTTCATGACCAAATGTTTGTCAAACTCTCTAATTTTCTTTAGACTCAAATTGAAAATACTTTGTTGTTTAAGAACATCTTACAAGTGAAGGCATACTTTGACAATTTACACAGTATTTATTTTAGCTTTCAAATGAATATTGGCAAACCCTTTTGAGAAGGCCAAACGCTAGTCGAAAGGGAGGATTAATATTACGGTTTTGATATATGCAGCCCTTAGGGCTGCATATAAGCATTAAATGCTTAAGAATATTTTTTTGTATTTTTCAATATCCATATTTATTATGCATTGAACTTTTAAATACACCAAAACTAATTTATTGTAATAATATATGCTCTTATATTTTTAATATCTGCATTTATTATATATTGAACTTCTATAATTTTTGGAAAAGTGTAGATTTATCCGTAACTATGAATTTAAACAAATTGTTTCACTGTTATTCAACTCGTTATTTAATTGTAGCATAAGACCTTGCAAACATCCTAAAATATTTAATTTGTTGCTAATACAGTTATAAATAATCTGTCAAAATTATAATATTCAAATCTGTCACATAAAAGTTAGTCAGAAAAAACTGCATACAACCCGTCAAAATACAAATAACTGTTTTATTTTATCGACGAACTTCTTTAGAATATCTGATGTGATAGTCAAATAACTGTCAAATCAGTTAGTTCAAATTTTCTATTGTGTAAGAATAAAATTGAAATTATTTGATATTGTTAGGATAAAATTGTATAAATTCATAGTTACGGGTAAATCTGCATTTTTTCAAAAATGATAGAAGTTCAATATATAATAAATGTAGATATTAAAAATATAAAAGAATATATTATTGCAATAAATGAGTTTTGATGTATTTAAAAGTCCAATGCATAATAAATATGGATATTGAAAATACAAAAAAATATTCTTAAGCATTTAATGCTTACATGCAGCCCTAAGGGCTGCATATATCAAAACCGTTAATATTAATATTGGTTTTATAAACCATGCGCCAAATATATAATTAATATTACTTTGATGATTGTACCTTAAACTCGCTTGCACCTTACACTTGTTCAGAAAAAATTGATGGACTCTCTAAGTTTACATGATGTCTCCTTACTCTTTAAATTTACTTAAAATGTCATAATTAAATCTCTAAATCTATAAAAACGCCATTAAAGTGTCAAAAAATAGAAAGTTAATTCGTTGTAATGATTTAGAATCACGAATTAGGCCTTTATTTTTTCAGTTTTGAATTTTTTTTACAAGTTTAGACAAATTGAAATGTATATCACTTTAAACAAATTCAGACCAAATATAGGGTGCCAATAAGCAATTAAAAATATAAGGTGACAAATAATTTAGGGTAAATTCCCAAAAAAAAAAATCTTGTGGTTTGTTTTTTTTTTTTAAAAGGACCGTGTCATACGCCGTTGTAAAAATTACGGAAAATGACATAACACCGTTTAACTTGATGACATGGCAAAGGGTAAAATGGTCTGAATTAGTTGGGGGACCTATATAAGCACCAGATCGTCTTCTTCTTCCCCCCAAATTACTATTTCTTCTCAACTTCTTCTTTCAATCGAAAACCTAAAATCCAATTCCCTTCAAATCATGTTGATTAATTAACATGTTAGTGATTCTCTTGAATTTTCGAATGTAAACCCCAAGATTTGCAGTTCAAATTTCACCAAATTCGTGTAGCATTTATTGAACCCTAAAGCGTGAAGAGATGAGTTCATCGAATTCATCAAATTCTCATATTTCATTGGGTCAGTGGCATGAATCAAACTGCTTCTGTGGGATTAGAGCTCCAATACGTCGAGCATCAACAAAGTTAAACAATGGAAGGAGATTCGTTGGTTGTGCGAGATATCCTGATCGAGCTGCTTGTCGTTATTTTGAGTGGCTTGATCCTGATGAATTAGAGGTTTGTCGTGCTCGTGTGGGTGAACTCGAAATGGAGTTACGGACCATGTCTGAGAGTAAGAAAAAGCTAGAGATGGAACTTTTGCAGGAGAACGAAGAAAATAGAAGATTGAAATAAGAAAATGGGTGTTTAAAGAAGAAATTAATTGTTATTGTTATTGTTATTGTACTGATAATGGGGTTTATTGTAATGATATTTGCCAGTATAGATAATGATAGTAGGATAGATGGCAGATTTGGGTTGCCTTAGTGGTAGACAAACTACACTTTGTAGCCAAAAATGTATTGCCATTTACATGTTTGTGTAAATGTTTGTGTGAAAATGAAGGTGAATTGATATTATGTTATTGACTTGTGTTAATTGTGACCAAAAAATCACTTGTCTTTGAAGTGCGAATTTGTTATTTGTGCAATTTAATCATCTTGACTGTGAGTTGTTCTTGTGCTAATTTTATTGTACTTGTTCATACACAATATAACTAAAAATGTGGCTTGTTCAGGTCACAATATATGTCAATTGCAAAGAACCTTAATTACATTCACAACCTTAATTGTCACAAAGGTATTACATATAGGTCAGAAGCTTTGACTTCCCTGTAGAGGTCACAATTCACAAAATATACAAAATAGCTAACAAAAAGTAGTGTTTCCAAAATGCCTATCAAGTTTCTCAATAGTCTTCAACATTTCCAGTGAAATGGACATGTCTCTGGGCTAAATCAGCAAGGTTTGCAGCTCTTCTTGGTCTAGTTGGAACACTAGGCTCTGCTTCATTTGGCTCTTTTCCTAGTTGTAGAAATTGTTGGTGCCATGAAATTTCTGCCACTGCCCCTACCTCTGCACCTACCTCTCACCACTGGTTGGCTTTGTCCTCTAGTAACACCACCAATATTTGCTAAGTTTTGTGTTGGTGGTGGCTGTGAAACACTTCCTTTAGTAACACCACCAATATTTGCTGAAGGCTGTGTTGGGGGTGGCTGTGAAGTACTTCCAACTAAATGTCCTTGCTGCATCATAGAACATCAAAAAAATCCAAATTTGTGTTACTAACTATTAAAAAAATAGCAAAATCAACAAATTTATCCAACTTACACTAGATTGTGCAGGGTTGGAAGTGGTTGCATTATTGGTTTTTCTAGGTATGCCTACTTTTCTAGGTGGACTACCATGCAAAAGGAAATACATATTATTATTTAAAACTTGGCCATCTAATGTAGATTAAAACAAACAGTTTGAACTTACTTGAACTTGTGTACCACTCCTTTTGTTGGCTAATTTGCGATGCCTTCTTTGCTATGGTGTTTCACTTGTTATTCCAGACTTGCAACCCCTAGCATTATGCCCAAGCTGTTGACATAGGCCACACTTAACACCACCTCCTATCCTCGAAACCTTATGAGGGTCCCTTGGCTCATCAGCCCTCCTATTCCTTCTTTTCTTTGCTCTTCCAGGCGGTTTAAGTACAATGCCAGCATGGATGTCAGGCAGTGATGTCCTTTCCCACTCCTCTTATGATGGCACAGGCTTGAATACATGTTGATATACTGCCAAATATGTTGTCTTCATAAAATAATCATGCATATAGCTCTCTGGTTGTTCTCTCTGATAAATAATGGCAGCCATTGCATGCTTGCATGGAATACCAGAAATATCCCGGATCCTACATGTGCATGTCTTTTCCTTAAGATCAACAGCAACACGTCTCCCATAATTAACAACCTCATATAATTTATCGCCTGCTCGAGTGCAGAAACAGTTTCTACTCTCAACTTTTATCGTCTCAAGCATAGTCTGGTAATTTGGGCACACATTTCCATTGTAGTTCTTTATACCAGTGAACTTAGTGTACTGTCTTTCCATGAAGGCTTTCCTAATCCATTCCAACAAACATAGTATAGGAAAATCTCTACAAGGCAATATCATCTTGTTAAATGACTCACAAATGTTATTTTGAACTGCATCACACTTGGTTCTAGAGTTGAAGTAACTCCTTTCCCATGTGTGAAGGTCATGGTCCATCACCCATTGATAAGCCGCAGGGTCAAATGTTTGGAGTTTCTCCATATGATGCTCCCATAACTTCACAATACCAGCTGATGTCGCCTTTCATAAATGCTCTTTGTATTCAACCCCTTTGAATCTCAGTGTAGACACCGAGTCGGAGGACCTGTGACGAAAACTTGTAACAAAGCGGTCGAAGCGGTTGGTTCCGGAAAACTTTAAAAAAAAAGAGAGAAGAAAAATATATAATAAGAAAAAGAGAGAAAAGAAAAAGTCAACGGAAATCGCGGTCGTCAAGTGCACGGCTCGCGAGCGTCCAGCGACGTGGTGCGAGCGCCTAGCGGCAGCCGACGTGTGTCCGACGACAGTTGGACGCACGCCCGGCAGCGCGGGGCGTGCGCTCGACGTCCGCGGGGCGCGCACGTCCGGCGGCGCGCGCTCGACGATCGTTGGGCGCGCGCGCCCGATAGCGCGGGCGCACGCCCGACGGCCGCTGGGCGCGCACGCCCGGCAGCCGTTGGGCAGACGCCCAACGACGCTGGACGGACACCCAACGACGCTGGGCGGACGCCCAACGCTCGCTGGGCCCAACGCTTGTTGGGCGCACGCCCAACGATAGTTGGGCGTTCGCCCAACATAAGTTGGGCGTCCGCCCAACTAGGTTGGGCGTTCGCCCAACCTGTTTTGGGCGTCGCCCAAAATTTTTCGGGACCCGTTGCCTAGCACGGATCCTCATGCAAGAAAGGAGGGGGATTTTGGGAGAGCTTCTCACTCTAAGACATTTTTTAGAGAGAGAAAGTTATTTTTTGGGAAAAAACATTTTTTTCCTAAAAATTCCGAATTTCCTAAAAGTTAAAATTTTACCGAAAATACAAAAAAAAACCGGAAAAGCACGATTCGTGGAATCAACCGACTTCAACCGTCAATACCGAACTTGAGGTATTATCCGAGGACTAGACTCATTCTATTTTATTTTATTTATTTATTTTTATGTTATAATTTTATTTATTTAGTTATTTATTTATATATCACATTTTACTTAATTTTTCGTATTTATTTAATTTTCGTCTCGTATTAGATGAACGTTCGGTTTTGTTTTAAAATCAAAACCTCGTTTTAACGTCCCAATACGAATCGTGATCCGATTCAAAGGTAGTTCGGGATTAATAAAAACGTTGTAATTATACGCTTTAAAAATATTTCTAAATAATGTTTTAAAATAGAAACGTCGTTTTAGGAATATCCGTTATAGGCTATGATCCAATTTGGGGTAGCTCGGAGGTCCAAAACGATAGAATAGATCTAATCTAAAGCTTTTGAATATATCTGGAAACTGTTGGTTCATTTCTGTAATTTTACGTTTTCTGTCACTAAAGGCTGTTTACCGACGGATTTTCCGTCGGTAAAGCTGCTGAAATGTAAAAAATGCTGTTTGGTCCCTCCTTCTCAACTTTTAGGCTTTTGGTCCTTTATATATATATATATGTATATTTATGTAATATATACTTTCAAGCTATTTTTAAATACTTTGTACATATACTTATTTAATGTGTTTATATATCATTTCTTTTCATCAATTTGATTTAGAGTTTATTCTCTATATGTTATTATGTACAATACTATTTTGATTTAGAGTTGATTTTCTTATTTATGAATTTTGTCCTCCATCTTAATATTATCTCTTAAATAAAAATCAAAGTGTATTTTAATTAGCCTTATCCTTATTTTCACTTATATATGTATTATTACTTTCCTTATCATATATTTAATCTATATATATTATTACTATTTTACCATTCTTACGTATATGTATAAATATGTATATTTATTCTCCATTTGAATTTCCTATAGGTATATATTCTTTAAATATGTTTGGGTTGGGTGGGTTTGAGATTCAATTCATTAATTGTCGTTATTATATTCAAGTAAGGTTCAATTGAGTGAAAAATGGGAAAATAAATCACAAAAAGAGAGTTTAATTTGTTGGTTTAAATTAAAGCTTTTCTAGATGTTCCTAAAGTGTAAATAACGTTGTCTTGACATCTTTAAATCGTTTCCAAAATATCATGTTTTAAAACCTTAATTCGTTCCAACGACGGATTAAGCGAACCTTGTAATTAAAACCGTTTCTTAAAATTGCTTTTAATAATAGAGTTTTTGAATCGCTTTCCTAATTAAATGGTTTTGTACAAAATAAATTGACTTGTATGTTTAATCACGTTTTCTTGTCAAAGGCTTTTATCTCAACATTTTCAAACGCTCGAGTCGTTCCAACGACGGTTCGAGTGAACGCCATTAACGGGGTTTTAAAACGTTCCTAAATCGTTCCAACGACGATTAAGGTATGACCATGTAAATAAACTCATTTTTGGGAAGTGAGTTTAGTTTAGAGTTAGTGTGTAATACGAATCATAAATCACATTGTAAACAAATCAATTCTTTCTTCTCCCCCCTCTCTCTCTTCTATGTACTTTGAACTAATGTAAATGGGTGATTCTTTACTAAAATGGCTTTCGATAATATATGCTCAAAACGGTTTTCAAAACGAGAAAGAAAAGGTTTCAAATGAATTTTAAACTTAAAGAAATATGCGATTAGTCCGTTATCGCCTAACACGCTGAGTAGGAGGCCGGTGGTTCATAACCGGACGATGTCGGGGTGCCTAGTAGCCTTTCTCCGGAAAGGAGCTAGCCTTCTCGGCTCGTACCTAAGTTTCCCGAACCCTCACCGGTCTCCCGCAAGGGATCGGTGTTCATTTTCCCATTCGTGGGTGGCGACTCTTCCATACTCCAAGCTCCGGTCCTGCCGAGCAGCTTGATTCCACGATTGGTTGCTTTCGGTGCCAATCACCGCTTACGTCGCCATGAGGTGTCCACCCCCCGGTCCGCCCGGGAGATTAGGCCGCGGCACCTCATCTAACAAGTGGCGACTCTACTGGGGAAGCGAGAAATTTGATTCCGGAAGGCGTGTATTAAGCCCTTAACGGGGACGGATCGTATTATTTCTTTTCGTATGCATTCATAAGCATTATTGCAAACCTTTTGGGTAATTTCCACGAAACCTCTAGCGAGAGTCCATTCGTCGCTCGAAAGAGGCTAGTGTAAATTCCCCCTTACAGTAAGGCGCCAAAGGGTCCCCATCCATTCGTTAGGGGCGAATTTGTGCGGTCCTGTGAGGTCCCGCGATCAGCCGTGTCAGCATATAGTAGCCTTAGAAGTTGCCATAGGATTACCCGTTACTATTTTTGATGTGATAAATGAATCAGTTCGTGTTTTCAAATTGCCATGATACGTGTCTAATCCTAAAATATGTAAAGAAAATGAAACGATACGTTAATATATACTCTTAAACCGATATACAAACTACCCCAAAACATCGAAACGATTCAAACTAAAGACGACTTGGTCATCTCGTATGGATAAACTTGTGCGACCCGCCTGGTCCCTTTTCGTGTCCCGAAGAAGGCACATGTTCAGGAAATACGTTATGACGTAAGCACGTATTAGTACGAATCGGTTTGGCATTAAGGATAGTTATATCTCGATTCAAAGGACTATATTAATAGTAGCCGTTATTCACATTCTTTAAATAGGTTGGGATGAAACGAGATTATGACGAAACGAAAACAAAGAACATTTCTGTTTCGGATGACCCTGCTGTAACGTAAAGAGTTTCGCAAACGTGGCCCGTCCCTTCCGAATAAAAGACGAGCTCTTACGTTATGCCTTGTGTCATTCTTAAGAGAAATGGACGTGTCCGCAAAAGTGACTAAGAAAATAAAAGAAAAACAAAAATAAACAAACGACCAAAGTCATTCTGTATTTACGATGTATATCCATCCCGAGGGTAGTTAAAGAAAATGAACCAATACCGTTGAATACGTGTCTCGAGCCGGTATGTATGCCGTTTAAAATCACAAAGCCGAATTGAGCTAAACCGCTTAATTGCGCCATATGGACGAGACTGTGGGTTTGACTAACGACTCGATCATTTCGACCGTTACCAAAACTACAAGAAATATGGCCTGATATGCGCGCTTGCTTAAACTCGTGCCTAAATGAAAAAGAACGGTGATATCCCCGCTCCGAATAAACATGTGATTCAACGAAACGTTGATTTTCTATAACCACGCTAAGGTGATATATCTCGTAGATTGGAAGGAATAAAGAGTTGTTAATAGCCGAAAGATTATCGTGCACTCGAATAAGACTCGCCGTCTTTTTACTTAGCCAAAATGAGCAAACGGATTCTTAACGCTAAAAACAAACACGTTACGCGATGAGTCCGTTCCTTAAAATAAAAAAGTGCTTTCATCACTGAATGAACACGTGGTTACGTCTCTCGATAGATCCAAAAGATCCCGTCGTAATCTAAAAATCGAGACACGAACCCACGCGAATAAAAGGGAACGAGTCATTATCAATAACGAACGATTGGACTGAAAGAATAACTCGTACCACGTCTAAAAAACCGAGATGCGCTCGAAGGGAGTCAAAACCCGAACTAATGCATCTCGCAGAATGACAAAAAACGAGTTATCCCGAAAGGACAATCCAACTTGGTCGATATCTTAGTCACTGAACGCTGATACCTCAAAACGAACTGTATTGTCTGATGGATGATTTACTTTTCCGCAATAATCGACGGCATCACGCGTCCCCTGGACCGCAATGTGAGCCCCAAACCAAAATCCTATAAAAGAGACTTGGACCATCGAGTGTGTGGAGGAATAAGGGTGGAAGAGAGATGTTGTGATACGTGTAATTAGACTAACGTTTGTTCTTCTTATCTTATATATCCGTAAATAAATAAACGCACACACCACAAATCATGCATATAAAACCATGCATACATACTAATGGATGCTGTTCGCGCAGACGTCATCATTAAGCGGTTGTGGTTCCGTGAGAGCAATCGGCTAGTTAGGCAGTTTGATCAGTTACAGATTGACAGCTCCGAACCGGCAATTGTGGCTTCTGATTCATCTTCATCCGGGTATACTCATTCTTCCGTCAGTATGTCTGCGACCGACGAAAAAGTGGCCGGATTGGAAAACTCTGTGAACAACATTAATGAGCAATTAGCCGCGATAGTGGCCCAGATAGCTAAGTTGGCCATGAAGGATGACAAGAGTGGCAGTAAGCACGCTGAGAACGAGGTAAACGATGGTCCCCGCTTTGGGAATGAGGACGACTATCAGGATTATATCCGAAAACAGCTTGAGAAAGAGAAAGCTAAGGAAGAGGAGTGGAAGCAACACATCACTCAGGAGGTGCAGGATCTACGTGGGGGAAGTTCTGGGAGTCAGGACTTTTATAACTTGAGGAATTGTTTATCGGCAACTGCTTTGCCTTTGAAATTCCAGCTCCCTGACATGAAAAAGTTCGATGGAACTGGGGATCCCACTGCCCACATGAATCAGTATGTTGCTGTGATGAAGCACATGATCCTGACTGAGGATCAAGTCCTGGGGCTGTTTAACACTTATCTAGAGGGGGCTGCCCTCACATGGTTTCATGCATTACCGATGGTGACGAAGAGGGATTGGAAAGAGCTAGCGAAGTCATTCATCGCTCAGTATAGCTTCAACACCATGCTTGAGGTCACTTTGAAGGAACTGGAAAGCACTAAGCAACAAGCTAATGAGTCTTTTTCCGATTTTGTGAGGAGGTGGAGAGCCAAGGCGGCAGTTATGAAGCAGAAGCCGCTTGAGCAGGATCAGATCCGAATGGTAGTGGGTAACACATTGCCGTATATTAAGAATGAGCTGTGGTATATGCCTTTTACTGATTTCAATCAGATGTATAGCTGGGCCTTGACAGTTGAGGGGGACGGAGAGCCGAAGAAAGCTTATACCAAGTGGACGAAGTCTGGATATAGTGCCGGAGGGCCAAGTGCGAGTGCAGAATCTGCCGCAGTGAAAGTGCTTGATCTTAATGCTATCGAGAAGAGGCAGTTCGCCAAATTTGATCAGACCTACGCAAAAGTTTTCGAACGATTGCAGAAAAAGGGGTTGTTGAAAGCTCTTACTCCTTATAACAAAGCACCACCTTCTTCGCAGATACAGGCAAGGGGATACTGCGAGTTCCACAGTAGTTATGGGCATACTATGGAGAACTATGAGAGGTTGAAGCACGAGATCCAAGATTTGATTGAGGAGAAAAAGATAGTTGATCCTTCGTCGGCGAACCCTTCCACTAGGCGTAATCCACTGCCTAATCATAGGGTGAGCATGATCGGAGTCGGGCTGAAAGAAAGCATGGTTGTGGAATCCTTCGGGGAAAATGAAGAGGAGTTGTTGGACTCCGATGAGGAGAGCAATGTAGGAAATGGTCTATATGTGTCCTTCCTTGGCAAAGAATAGGAGGGTGAACCGATGGATGAAGGGTTGGATGGTGGAGCACCGTATGATGAAGATAGTGCTGAAGAGACTGGGGAAGGGCCATCTCGGACTATTGTGCCAGAATTGGGTCTGTTTAGTGGTGGAGAGGATCCCAATGTGCACTTGCGTGAATATATGCACGATATGTTTATTGAATCCTTCGGGGTGGACGAGATTGCTCAGTGGTTCCATCATTCGTTAATAGGTGAGCCTTTGGGATGGTTCCACTCGTTGCCCGACTCCTGCAAGCATGATTGGGAGCGGCTGTCAGATTTATTCCTAGAAAAGTACCAGAGAGCTAAGGACAGGACCGCAGAGCGCTTCGCGATGCAGATTGGACCTATCAAGCATCCGTTACCGAGGGTCAGTAAGTATAATGGCAACAAGGATCCGATGGAACATCTTCACTTCTACTTGTCGGCCATGGGACCTTTGGGTTTTAAGGAAGAAGAGATCACTACCCTGTTTTGCAATTCACTAATGGGGGAGCCGCTAATGTGGTATATGTCTCTCCCAATGCATATTAAGCGCGATTGGGCCGCGATGACGAAGAGGTTTATCAAAGAGTACACAGTATGGATGCTTGCGGAGCAAACACCGGACTCGCCCTCCTATAAGACACCTGAAGCGGTGTTAGCAATGCCTAGGTATGATGGATACCGAGATCCTATTGAGCATGCGAGGATATTCCGCAACCATATGTATGACGCCGGGTTTCCTCAATGTGAATTACATGAACATTTCCTGGAAACCCTCATGGGAGAAGCCTTGTTGTGGCACCAAGGCCTATCAGAGGAGGAAATGGGTCATTGGATACCGCTTAAGGATGCTTTTGTGGCGAGATACGAGATGTATGTTCCATGGACGGGATCCCTGGAAGATCTAGATAGGATCAGGCAATTCCCCGAGGAACCATTCGTGGATTATGTTAGGAGGTGGAGGCACCGCTACGAGTAGTGTTGTGAGATGATGAGTGATAAGGTGCAGCTCATGTGCATACAGAGAGGCGCAATTCCGTTGGCGGCAAGGAGGATGAGCAGAGTATCCCTCAGGGATTATGATGATTTGATAGGCTGGGCTTTGTATGGATCAGCGGATCCCTTTTATTTGAATTCAAACGTTCCTCACGTAATGGATCTGATGATTGTAGACATTTGGGAAAGTTCCTCGGATGAGGAGGATACTGATCGAAGGATTCCTATCAATATTTGGGATGAATCTGATGATGAGCCGGAAATCGCCGTCATGACAAGATCAGGTCGAGTGGCCAAGGGAAAGGCACCTATGGTTGAGACTGAGATAGGGGAAGGATCGGCTCCCAAGCCAGATGACCAAGTCCTCGAGCAGTTGAAGAAAACACAAGCTAAGTCTACGGTGTGGGAAATCATATGCCATTCCAAGTACCACCGTGAAAATCTGATGAAAGAGCTGCAGAATTTGGTTATTTCTACCGATACTGAGCCGGCAGCGTTAGTAGGGGCAATTATGGCCCGGAAGAAGACCAAAATCACATTTACTGACGAAGATCTCCCAGAAGAGGGGAAGGCTCACAACAAGCCTTTGTACATCCGAGCTGAAATTAATGGGAAAAAGACTAGCTGTGTGATGCTCGATGATGGATCGGCCATTAATGTTTGCCCACTAAAACTTTTATCCAAGTTGGGGGTAGAAAGAAGAGATTTGACTGCCTCAGAAACCGTGATCAGGGCCTATGATGATAGTCGTAGGCACATCGAAGGAGTTTTTAAGGCAAAGCTGAAAGTAGGGCCGCATGAGGAGGAGACTGAGTTCACTGTGCTGGATATACCGGTGACCTTCGCTGTGTTGTTGGGACGTCCATGGTTCCACAAATTGGGAGGTGTGCCCTCCACTCTCCACCAAATGATCAAATTCCCCTTCGGGGAGGAGATTGTGACGATCAGAGCGGAAAAATTGAGCTTAGTAGCGGCATTGGGAATTGAGCCTCAGCTTTTCTCCGGATTCCAAGTTTCTGGGATCTACGAGTCTAGCATGACCACTGATGTGGTGAAGATGATGAAAGGGGGTTTCATCCCCGATATGGGCTTGGGAGCACACCATCAAGGGTTGCCAGAATTTCCGGATTTCAAGAGTCAGAAAACCCGGAGGGGTTTGGGATATGAGCTGGGAGGTCCGTCCAACGCAAGTAATGAAGGAAAGGTGGGCCTAAGGAAGTATTTTGTGAATGAGGGGCACGGAAAGGTTTATTCGGGGACTCCCGAGTCATGGACTAGCACCGAAGGAAAGATTCTGGCGGGTTTTGAGATCTTCAATGATGTTACCGACTGGGGCAAAGGAAAGGCAAGCTGCTTCATCGAGGAGATCATGATGTTAGATTTGAATGCCGAGGAGCAGGTCATCACTATTGAGGCCACTGTAGGAGCGGTGGATGAACCCGGTACCTCCAAAGCTTATGAGAAACCCGAGAACCCTGATGATGAGAATTGTATTACTGCTTTATTTGAATCCGATGATGTACTCGCCAACACTATCAATGAAATGAATTCTGATTTTGCTTACTTGTTTGATGTTGATCGTGATCATTCCATGCATTCTCATTCATATAACATGCCTACATTTGAAATCAATACAATAGAAATGTCAACTTTTAATCTTGGCACGGATGAAAATCCTAAACTTATACAAATTGCTCAAGAATTAATATTGAAGAGAGGAAAGAATTTGAGAGAATAATTAAAAAATACGAAATAGTGTTTGCTTGGACATACGAAGACATGCCAGGAATTGATCAATCAATCGTAACTCACCGTATTCCAACATACCCCGATGCTAAGCCCGTGAAACAGAAACTCCGACGCATGAGACCGGAATGGGCAGATAAGATCAGAGAAGAAGTGAAGAAGCAGTTAGAAGTAGGGTTCATCGAAGTAATCGACTATCCCCCTTGGGTCGCAAATGTAGTGCCCATCGCAAAGAAGGATGGCAAAGTAAGAATGTGCGTCGATTATAGAGATCTTAACAAGGCGTGCCCCAAAGATGAATTCGTGTTGCCTCATATTGACGTGTTAATCGACAGTGCAACATCGAGCGTCTTACACACGAATGTGGACGGTTTCATGGGCTACATGCAAGTTCAGATGGCCGAGAAACACAAAGCAAAAACCTCGTTCACAACTGAGTGGGGGACATACTGCTATAGGGTGATGCCGTTTGGTTTGAAAAATGCCGGGGCAACTTACCAGCGAATGGCTACGGCACTATTCCATGATATGATACACAAAGAGGTAGAGGTTTATGTGGACGACATGATGGTCAAGTCGGAGACGAGAGAGGGGCATTTCGCTACACTCGAGAAGTTTTTGGCCCGAATTGCAGAATTCAAACTAAGGTTAAACCCGAAAAAGTGCTTCTTCGGTGTTTCATCGGGGAAAATCTCAGGCTATGTAATCAGAAACAGGGAATTGAGGTAGATCCCGACAAAGTGAAGGCCATACAAGAAATGCCGGCACCAAAGAATGAGAAAGAGGTGAGAGGGTTTCTAGGACAGGTTCAGTATATCAGTCGGTTCATAGCAAGACTCACTGCAATCTGCGAGCCGATCTTTAAGTTGCTACAGAAATATCAACCCACGATTTGGAATGATAAGTGTCAGCAAGCCTTAGAGAACGTCCAGAGCTATTTGTCTAATCCACCTGTTCTGAGACCCCCTAAACTGGGAAAACCGCTTCTCCTCTATGTAGCAATCGAAGAGCGATCTATTAGGGCAATGCTGGCCCAAGAAGGGGACACCGGTGTGGAGCATGATGTGTATTATCTGAGTAAGAAGTTCCTGGAATACGAGCTTAAGTATAACATGATCGAAAAGACGTGCATGGCGGTAGTATGGTTAACAAAGAAACTACGGCACTATTTTCAATCTTACAAAGTGATCATTATTTCTAGGATGGATCCCGTGAAGTATCTGTACCGAACTCCGTCTCTAACAGGGAAGCTAGCCCGATGGTTGTTGCTCTTGTCCGAATTTGATATCGAATATGTAACGAAGAAGGTTATCAAGGGGAGAGTCGTAGCAGAATTTCTGGCCAACCAACCTCTGAACGCAGAAGAGGAAGAGATAAACTATGATTTCCCCGATGAGCACTTGAACGCAATAGAAGTCATGCCGTGGAAAATGTTCTTCGATGGAGCAGTTAACTCAAATGGAGCCGGAGTAGGAGTGCTGCTTATCTCACCAGAAGGAGAAAGGATTCCAATGGCAAAAAAAAGTTATCCTTCCCTCTCACCAATAATATGGCCGAATATGAAGCGTGCATCTACGGGTTAGAGTCGTGAGCAGCGCTGGGAGCATCATATGTTGAAATCTGGGGCGACTCAAAACTGATTATCGAACAAGCACAGGGAAACTGGGAAGTAAGGGAAGAAAGGTTGCGTCCATACCTAGACCAGTTGGAGGGATTGGCGCAGAGATTCAGCGAGTGTCGTTTTTACCACATTCCTCGAGCACAGAATCAGGCAGCGGATGCTTTGGCCACTTTAGTGTCGGTATGGGATAATCCTCGGAATCTTGCCTCAAAGCCTTTGGTATTGAGGAGGTCTCACAAACCATGCTACGAAGATGTAAAGCTGTTGGGGGCAGATGAAAAGCCTTGGTATTTCGATATCGTAAACTTCATGAAAAGTGGAACATACCCGGCAGAATCAGAACTTAGGGATCAGGCTGTGATTAGAAGGTTAGCTCAGCAGTTCGTCATCCACAACGACTTGCTTTACAAAAGGCACACCGATGGTTTACAACTGAGGTGCTTGGATGCGGAAGAAGCCCGCGAGGCAATGGAGTGAGTACACTCAGGAATTTGCGGAGCCCATATGGGAGGAGCGGTATTGGCGAAGAAAATCATAAGGCAAGGCTTCTATTGGCTTACCATGGAAAGAGATTGTAACGAATATGCGAAGAAATGCCATGATTGTCAAATCCACGGAGATTATAATCATTTACCAGCTATGGAACTGCACGTGTTAGCACCCATTTGGCCGTTTGCAGCTTGGGGCATTGACATCATCGGCGAGGTGAGACCTAACGCGTCAAATGGACACGAATTCATCGCAGTTGCCATTGATTACTTCACCAAGTGGGTAGAGGCAGAGTCGTTCGGCAAGTTGGGGTCTAAGCAGATGAGGAAGTTCATCGAAAAACACTTAATCACCAGATTCGGAGTGCCTCATCACATAATCACAGATAATGGGGTCCAGTTTCAAGGAGAAGTGAGAAGTCTCTTCCGAGAATATGGTATTGGACATCACAGGTCTTCTCCGTATCGTCCACAAGCTAATGGCGCAGTAGAAGCGGATAACAAGAACCTTAAAAGGATCCTCGTAAAGACAATAGAATCGCACCGGAACTGGCACGAACAGCTTCCACTCGCTTTATGGGCTTATCGCACGATGGTTAGGACGTCAACTGGGGCAACACCGTTCTCCTTAGTGTATGGGGCAGAAGCAGTCCTGCCGATTGAGATTGAAAAACGATCGTTGAAAATCGCGGTAGAAGCAGAGATTCTCGAGACAGAATGGGTGAAGAAGCGATGTGAACAGTTAGCATTGGTGGACGAGAAAAGGATGGAGGCCCTTTACCATGTGCAGTTATATCAGCGAAGGATGGCCCGAGCCTTCAATAAAAAGGTCAATGCCTTCACAGATCCGTGTGACGCACACCGACCCGAGGGGCAAGTTTAGGCCAAACTGGGAAGGGTCGTTCTTCGTGAAGAAGATACTAAGCAAATGAGCGGTGAAGTTAACTACTATGGACGGCATGGAGTTCTCCGAACCTACCAATCTGGATAGGCTTAAGAAATACCTTTCGTAATAAAAAAAAAAAAAAAAAAAAGAGAGAAAGAAAAATTCCCGATAGGTTGAAAACCCGCAAAGGGCGGCCTATGCAACAATAAGGGACATCCCAATGGGTGAAAACCCAAAAGGGCACTCATTTGAAAATTCCGGGATAATAAAAGGAGAGTTGAAAAATCGCTAGGATCTGAAAACCGAAAAGGTAGGTCCTGGTAACGATAGTTATATCTTGAGCAATTATCAAAAATAATGTATAAGAGGCTAAGTATTTATGTTGTTTGTAAATAAATAAAGGCATGAATATATTTGAAGAGAATGATTGGAGTCGTTATAATCTACTGAATGCGTGGTAATATGAATCATGAGTTATACATTTCCTACCTCTCTTTTCACAATAAAAAGCCTACGTACTATCCACCCTCTCCCTATACACAAGCTATACATCGGGATAATCCTAATAAAAAGCTACAAAGCTGTACATGATAAGCCTAACAGGAGGGAAATTCCAGTGAGCCTCAAAGTCCCTCAGAAGTCTCTCCTCGACGGCAAGGCGCCCCGCGGTCTCCTCTCGCAATCTCTCCTCGGCGGTAAGGCGTCCCGTGGTCTCCTCCCGCACCCTCTCCTCTGCAAAAAGATGCCCCTCGGTCTCCGCTCGCATCACCCCGGACCAATGCTCGTTCCTCTCCCGATACACCTGGCCGACCCTGGCATCGGCCTCCCGCAGTGCTTCGCTCTGTCTCAGCTCATGTGCACGGAGATCGCTCTGTAAAAAAAAAGAAAAAAAAAACAGATATAAAAAAGAAATACAGATGAGAATAGAAGTCATACATACATATGTGCATACATTCCACTACACTAAAATAAAATAAAGATACAAACCAGGTGGCTGGCGCAACGCAATCTGAGTCGATCTCTGAGGTAACCAGATAGCCCCACATAGTCGGTGCATGTCTCCCTCGAAGTCTGGAGGGCATCGGAGGGATCAAACGGTATCCTCGACGTGAAAGCAGGAGGAGCCATCTCAACACCGGCATAGGCCACTCCGGACTCGTCATAGCAAACTGTCGAGAAATCCCTCCCAAAGTCGGGGATAGGTACGCCTAAAGAGGGCCACTCTGGTCGAGCAGTGCCAGAGGACTCGCCGACACAATGTGACGGCTCGCTCGCAGACGTCTGAGCCCGGGCACCATCGAAAAAATCTGACATATAGGCACTCCTCCAGGAACCCTCCTGCAAGCAAAGGCACACTAAATACCACTAACTATCTCGTAAATAAAAATAAATAGGTCGAACCACTCACCGGAACCTCCTCTCGACCAAAGACTGCATCGACGGCCTCTGCCGAAAACACGTCCGCCACAGGGTCCACCTCCATCGCAACCTCAGGGGCGTCCATCGGGGTCAATAGTGTCGATAAATAGAGAGCGCGGCCCCCGGCATGGTCCCATACATCTCTAGGGGCAAAGCGGCGGGTCAAATCATGACGAATGACCGATAAGGGCATGGTCCGCACAGCAAACATGGAGGCGGGGATCTCGCCTGGTGTCCAATACGAGGCAATAACCCCGGTGATGCCCCGGTCGCCCAAGTACCATGCCCGCACGCAGGGGTCGATAAGTACGCTCTGTTGCCCCTGGATACGGGTGACGTATGCGTAATCAGGACCGAAGTCAAGGTCATCCCACTCGAATCGAATCTGAAAACACAAAGAAAAAGTCAGGTCTAATCAAACAAAAATCTAGCATAGTTAGAAGACATTTACCTGCCCCAAGGTCCGCGAATCGATCCAATCTAGGAACTGCGTCATTGTCCGCCTCTCCTCGGTGCCTAGACCAAACTTGCTCCACTAAGCCATAAGTGGGGGCCTAACTACCCGCAGCCTGCGCCGACGCTCGCATGGAAGAATCCGCCTCTCATAGGCCCAAACCTGCTTGTAGAAATAAGGGTTACGGACAGAAATCACGAAGAGGATAAAAAAAGCAAGTTAAGGATGAACCACGTACCAGGAGAGCAAAGGTGTAACCGCCGAAGTCCTTGCGCTTCCGGCAAGTCAGATCCAAAAATTTGTACAAGTAAGCCAAGCCCGCTCCTGCCCAATCGTAAGACGACACGGTGTCCAAATCGCTGAAGGCATGAATAAGACCCGCGTGTATCGTCCCGCTCTTGGTGCGGAAGATCGTCTCGCCTAAAGTGTATAAAAGGAAGCTACGGACAGCCAGATCAGTGTCGTCTGTCGCACAAAAGTCCCTACGACTCAAAAGCCCAGAAGTGGTGATGAACTTCGCCGGGGTGGACTTGACACCCATATAGACTCCTGGTCCGATCAGAGCAGCCAACCTGGCACGGTCAACCCATGGACGCACCATATCAAAGGAGAAAGGAACCTGAATACCACTCCCCCGCAATCCGGTCAGCAAGGAGAAGTCGCGGGGCGAGATCGTCATCTCCCCGAACGAGAGGTGGAAGGTGTAGGTCGAGTATACCCATCTCTCGCATAGGGCGCGAAGGCCGAAGCGGTCACACACCCCGTTGGCGTGGGGCAATGCTAAAATGAAGGGCTCAAAGCCCAACTCTCGCACACGGGCTCTAGCCGCTCGGCTAAACATGGAATACCACACATGAATGTCCTCCGTGGTCCCAGAAATGCCGATAATCTGGAAAGGACGAAACAAGTAAGTTTAAGTGTCATTCCTAGGCTTGCGTCTAATAAAAGCTCGTTAATCTAGCTATTCTTTCGGTCAAATACAACCTAGAGACACTTGGTCAATTAGGACCGTCATTTTGTGGGATCTCGTTTTTAGGGTTGTTTGTATATGATTTGATTAATTCGTTATTCTTTGATCTACTCTTCCCCGCATTGGCAAAGAGATCGATCCAATTTTAACATTTAATTCGTGCTTTATTCATGTTTTTACTATTCACGTGCATTATTCATGTTTTTACTATTCACGTGCATTATTCACGTTTTTACTATTCACGTGCATTATTCACGTTTTTACTATTCACATGCACTATTCACGTGCATTATTCACATTTTTACTATTCACGTTTTACTATTCACGTGTACTATTCACGTTTTCACTATTCACGTTTTTACTGTTGGCAGGCATTTTTCATAGTTTTACTATTCACATGCATATAATTCACATTCTTTCAAAAGACAAATAAAGTGTTACTTGCGGGCAAAGAAATTCATATTTTCTAGCTAAAGTCTTCTAAAGCAACCTAGAAGTTAGCATTGCAAATCATGTTCAAAGTAGGGTTACTAAAGCCTAGAAATCTAGTCAAAAGACGAGGAAATAAGAAAGTACTTACCTGGTTAGAGCGGGTCCGGCTCAAATGTGAGGTAGGATCCTGGAAAGGGGCCACTGTAGTGAGGTTCACAAAACCCGCATCCATGCCCTTCGTGCCATCATGTTTATCCAAATCCATCCCGAGAATAATCCAAATCAGCAGTTAGAGAGAGAGAGAAGAGAGAGAAGGTGTGGGGTTGAAATGAAACCCCACCACCTTATATAAGGAAAGGGAATGACATTCCCGTAAATAGTGAAAAAGGTACGATGTGACATAAAGGTAAGAAGTAAATAATTATTTACCAGGTGCACAAACCTCCGATTTGCAGTCCGTTTCAGCCTGCGTTTCTGCCAGACAGTGACTAATAATATCAAGATGGGACTCTAGACGACAGCCAAATTTTACAGAACAGTGGCGCCAGTCAAAATACAGACGACAGTCAATAGAAAAATAATTGTTAGTTTGAATCACCCCGGACGAAAAAAACGTTCCTATCGAACCACTCAAACATCCGAGACAGTAGCTCCAGTAAAAATACAGACGATAGTGTTTTAGAATTCAGAACTGTTAGAAAGAACCTTTCGCTTTTGAGCCATTTAACCCGCGGTCGTAGACCAGGGTTGCTTTTGAGCCATTTTACCTGCGGTCGTGGACCAGGGTTGCTTTTGAGCCATTTTACCCACGGTCGTAGACCAGGGTTGCTTTTGAGCCATTTTACCCACGGTCGTAGACCAGGGTTGCTTTTGAGCCATTTTACCGGCGGTCGTGGACCAGGGTTGCTTTTGAGCCATTTTACCCACGGTCGTAGACCAGGGTGGCTTTTGAGCCATTTTACCCACGGTCGTAGACCAGGGTCGCTTTTGAGCCATTTTACCCGCGGTCGTGGACCAGGGTTGCTTTTGAGCCATTTTACCCACGGTCATAGACCAGGGTCGCTTTTGAGCCATTTTACCCGCGGTCGTGGACCAGGATTGCTTTTGAGCCATTTTACCCACGGTCGTAGACCAGGGTTGCTTTTGAGCCATTTTACCCACGGTCGTAGACCAGGGTCGCTTTTGAGCCATTTTACCCACGGTCGTGGACCAGGGTTGCTTTTGAGCCATTTTACCCACGGTCGTAGACCAGGGTTGCTTTTGAGCCATTTTACCCGCGGTCGTGGACCAGGGTCGCTTTTGAGCCATTTTACCCGCGGTCGTGGACCAGAGTTGCTTTTGAGCCATTTCACCCACGGTCGTAGACCAGGGTCGCTTTTGAGCCATTTTTCCCACAGTCGTAGACCAGGATTGCTTTTGAGCCGTTTTTACCCACGATCGTAAACCAGGGTTGCTTTTGAGCCATTTTACTCGCGGTCGTGCACCAGAGTTGCTTTTGAGCCATTCTCACACGCAGTCCATTTAGGCTAGGGTCCGCAAGAAGAGCATCCACCGCCAGCCGATTCAAAGGCAAGGACGGAAAGAATCGAAAACGACGCCGGAACGCGCAGCGCAACGGTCAGGTATTCTTCCTCCTACTCTTTACGTGTCTCTTACTTTTATATGTTTTACATTGCATGTGTTGCGTTAGCAAAAAAATGTTTTCAAAACACACACATCACTGTCAAAATAGGAAAGTAGGGGCAACTGTAGACACCGAGTCGGAGGACCTATGACGAAAACTTGTAACAAAGCGGTCGAAGCGGTTGGTTCCGGAAAAAATTTTTTAAAAAAAAAGAGAGAAGAAAAATATATAATAAGAAAAAGAGAGAAAAGAAAAAGTCAACGGAAATCGCGATCGTCAAGTGGACGGCTCGCGAGCGCCCAGCGACGTGGTGCGAGCGGCTAGCGGCAACCGACGTGTGTCCGACGACAGTTGGACGCACGCCCGGCAGCGCGGGGCGTGCGCTCGACGTCCGCGGGGCGCGCACGTCCGGCGGCGCGCGCTCGATGACCGTTGGGCGCGCGCGCCCGATAGCGCGGGCACACGCCCGACGGCCGCTGGGAGCGCACGCCCGGCAGCCGTTGGGCGAACGCCCAACGCTCGCTGGGCGAACGCCCAATGTCAGTTGGGCGTTCGCCCAACAATGTTGGGCGTTCGCCCAACTAAAGTTGGGCGTTCGCCCAACATAAGTTGGGCGTCCGCCCAACTAGGTTGGGCGTTCGCCCAACTTGTTTTGGGCGACGCCCAATCTTAGTTGGGCGTCGCCCAAAATTTTCCGGGACCCGTTGCCTATTTAAGGCACGGATCCCCATACAAGAAAGGAGGGGGATTTTGGAAGAGCTTCTCACTCTAAGACATTTTTTAGAGAGAGAGTTATTTTTTGGGAAAAAAAAATTTTTTCCTAAAAATTTCGAATTTCCTAAAAGTTAAAATTTTACCGAAAATACAAAAAAACACCGGAAAAGCACGATTCGTGGAATCAACCGACTTCAACCGTCAATACCGAACTTGAGGTATTATCCGAGGACTAGACTCGTTCTATTTTATTTTATTTATTTATTTTTATGTTATAATTTTATTTATTTAGTTATTTATTTATATATCACGTTTTACTTAATTTTTCGTATTTATTTAATTTTCGTCTCGTATTAGATGAACGTTCGGTTTTGTTTTAAAATAAAAACCTCGTTTTAACGTCCCAATACGAACCGTGATCCGATTCAAAGGTAGGCTATGATCCAATTTGGGGTAGCTCGGAGGTCCAAAACGATAGAATAGATCTAATCTAAAGCTTTTGAATAAATCTGGAAACTGTTGGTTCATTTCTGTAATTTTACGTTTTCTATCACTAAAGGCTGTTTCTTAAAATTGCTTTTAATAATAGAGTTTTTGAATCGCTTTCCTAATTAAATGGTTTTGTACAAAATAAATTGACTTGTATGTTTAATCACGTTTTCTTATCAAAGGCTTTTATCTCAACATTTTCAAACGCTCGAGTCGTTCCAACGGCGATTCGAGTGAACGCCATTAACGGGGTTTTAAAACGTTCCTAAATCATTCCAACGGCGATTAAGTTATGGACCATGTAAATAAACTCATTTTTGGGAAGTGAGTTTAGTTTAGAGTTAGTGTGTAATACGAATCATAAATCACATTGTAAACAAATCAATTCTTTCTTCTCCCCCTCTCTCTCTTCTATGTACTTTGAACTGATGTAAATGGGTGATTCTTTACTAAAATGGCTTTCGATAATATATGCTCAAAACGGTTTTCAAAATGAGAAAGAAAAGGTTTCAAATGAATTTTAAACTTAAAGAAATATGCGATTAGTCCGTTATCGCCTAACACGCTGAGTAGGAGGCCGGTGGTTCATAACCGGGCGATGTCGGGGTGCCTAGTAGCCTTTCTCCGGAAAGGAGCTAGCCTTCTCGGCTCGTACCTAAGTTTCCCGAACCCTCACCGGTCTCCCGCAAGGTTGATTCCACGATTGGTTGCTTTCGGTGCCAATCACTGCTTACGTCGCCATGAGGTGTCCGCCCGGGAGATTAGGCCACGGCACCTCGTCTAACACTCAGTTTCATGTTCTTGTACATATGCTTGACACAGAAATGATGTTCAACATCTAGAATTAGCTTCTTCATAGCTTGAACCAGCCCCTATAAAATAAAAACAAACCATCAATAGGTTTTTTTTTAATAAACAAACCATCAATAGGTAAATATGAATAAACCATAAAAAATTAGTACTAACCATGACTAACCTTTTATTGATCTGACATGAAGACCCATCCAGTTTCTCTAACTGAGCCAAAATCATCTTGCAAAACTTGAAGGAACCATGATCAGGATTCTTTGCACTCTGAGTCAACCACAGCAACAGCAATTGGAAATAGGTTCTCATTACCATCCCTTCCAATTGCAGCCAACAACTGTCCCCCCTATCATTCCTTTCAAGTGACAACCATCAAGGAAGATAATTGGCCATAGGCCAGAGAAGAATCCTTGCTTCTGGGCAACCATTCTAACATACATGTGTTGAAACAAAACAATCTCCCTAGGAACTCCTAACCCATAGTCTAGCTTCAGTTCAGTTTTGATTTTGACCACAGTTCAGTCTATAATAACCTAAGTAATCCTTGTCTAATGTGATCTCAGCTATATTTCCCCCTAAATACTTCATAGAGTCATCAAATGAGGATCATTTGCCTCCGTGGTGAAATACTAGGGTCACATATCCAGCCATCTGCACCCATTCATTCAACATACAGGCAAAAACAAACAAAAAAACCATAATACATATCACATAAACCAAATTAGATATCAAACAAAAAAAACAAAAAACAACATTGACCATATCACAGTTGAATGTATATAACTAAAAAAGAGAAATGCAGAATTTCATACCTATATGACCATTCAATAATATACACGAATCCATGAGTGCAACTACTATTACATGCAATATAACTCGAGATGATTAATAAACCCAACAAAAAAACCACAAATCTGATTCTTAATCGTTTCCACTACAAACCCTAACTTACTCAAACCAAACCCGAAACCCAGAACACATATAACAGAAGAAAAAATCGAAATTTTCATGACTATGGTTTACTTACCTTAGCTGACACGTAACCCCTTGGCAAAACCTTCAACTGTGGTTGCCCTACCCACTTCGAATAGTGATTCCAACTTCTATTTAGCTGCGTGGCTCTAGAAAACACAAACCTTCAATAGTACAAACGATGATCGAAGTGGTTTTGATCGACTTCTTGGTTGGCTGCTTCTTCGATTTCCGATTTTGGAAAGCTTTCAAACGAATTGAAATATGAAAAGTCATGAAGTTAAACGTTGTTATAGAAAGATCTGGTGCTTATATAGGTCCCCAACTAATTCAGACCATTTTACCCTTTACCACGTCATCAAGTTAAACGGTGTTATGTCATTTTCCGTAATTCTTGTAACAGTGTATGACACGGTCCTTTTTTTTTGTAAAAACAAACCACATGATTTTTTTTTTGAAAACTATGAAACCACACGGTTTTTTTTTGGAATTTACCCAATAATTTATTTTAAGTAAGTTGAGGGTGCAAAAGCAATACTTTGCAAGTTTAGGGGCTCTTGATGTATTAAGTCATTTAATTACGTGGCATGATTATAGTTTTGTTTTAAATTGAATAATAATAATAATAATAATAAGCTCTACATTTTGTTGAATTTGCTAAACTAGCTCATAGCATTCTTACTCCACTAACCGAAAATAATATAAATAATTAATTCTTAGTTCGCTCTCTGAAAATAATATAAACAATTGATACTTCTCATACGCACTTCTTATTTGTTTATTTATCATTAAAATTATTATGTATTGTTATATTTATCAATAGGAACAGAAAGAGGAAAGTGATAATGATGCGAACCCACGAGGAACAGTGCCTCGAAAACCCGACAACTAGATTTGATCCCTATGAAAGCTAACGAATTAGGGTCGGACAGAAAAGAACCCTCACAAAACTAGGTTGTAAAGACCCAATCCCAGTCACCAACAATTAAGGATTTAATCCCGAACTGTTTAAAGTAGTGCCCCAAAGAACACAAGAGAAACCACTCACAAACTCTTAAGAGTAATATTTTTATTAATATCAAACTTGTGTCTTACATATGAAAAAGCTCACCCTTAAATAGGTAAAGCAAATACAAACAATGACTTGAATTGCCCTCACATATCTTTGATAACAACAATAATACAAGGGCATTTAAGTACTTTATTTAGTCAATCATTAAGACAAAGAAAATCAATACACATAATTTGACAATAATGCAAATGAGAAAACAAGACTCAATTCTCATGGAATTAATTAGGTTCACATGGTTTTTTGGAAGTTGTAATTTTGACCATTGAAAAAAATTAAATCAATTCATATTTAATTAATTTTATTTTCCCCATCCAAATGGTTAAAATTCATATGATGATTTTTGACTCAATTTCACCGCTTGTTTTAGTCCGTGTTCGATTTCTTTGATGTGTCCGCTTTCCGAATAACCTGAGAGGTACGACAAAGTTAGAGCTTCCTGAATTTCATTTGTGTCATTTTGCTCCGACATATCTAACATTTGCACCACATATATTTGAAGCTCCTCTTCGAACTTCTTTGCGCGTGCTCGAGTAATAGGTCCATCTGGTAGACGTATTCGCTCCATATGAGAATTCGGATTTTCAACCCAGGTTATATAAGATAATGCGTTAGGAAATCAGATTGGAAAGTGCGTTGAATCGGACCCGAAGAATTTTTAAGGTTCCAGACGCAGTTATTTGCGTAATAACGTCACTATTGATGTAAGAAAATCAATTAAGTAGGGGTAAAAGGTGAAGGGAGGGGATTGGTTGTGGATTCGGTTTCGTTATGAAAAGTAGCTAGGGTTCTGCTTATACTATGGGACTTTAGGTCACTCTGATAAATTCTACAATATCTTTTTTTATAATCCCAATAACCCAATAGAACGCCTATTTGGCAGTCACATTCGAGCTCAGATACGTAAACCTAATTCTCAGTTTGGTAGAATATGACTATGTGATTCATCAGAGAATGAAAACGAGGGAAATTCTGGTGTCGACAATTCCTACAATACAGGCGATGGAGATAAACTACAAATCCTGTAATCTTAGGTATGCAAAGCCAAATACCACTATTATCGAAACTCCACTTAAGAACAATCTACACCAACAGGAAAGCAGGAGTAACATGTTGGAATTAAGGCTAACGTATGGCAGCGGAAATATAAAATTTTTAACCTTTTTCCATTAACCCAAGATCCGTTAATCATTATTTCATATAAAGAGGGATAGAAGGAAATACCTTATGACGAACTATCTACCGTTGCAAGCGAAGTGCCCTCAACTCTTACTCCGAGTTCACGAGCACAAAACAAAACACAACCCAAATCAAGTTAGTGATCAACCATGAAAAACAATCAAGTATAGATTGTCTCTAATAAATCAACACAAGATCAAGGATAAAGAGAAAGAGATGAAATCAATTGAATCGGTAGGAAGCGGTGGATTATTTCGTCCTCGTCTAGGGGGGTCAAAATTCTCTCTCTTGGTTGCTCTAGTGTGTTTCGAAAATCACACATATAGGGGGTATTTATATTCTCTTGTATCTAAACCCTAGTTAGATAGAATTAGGTTACTGAAATAAGAATTTAATTCGGAATATAATTCTTATTTATTATCTATAATTATATCTTAAATATAAAGATAATAATAGTACCTTATAGGATAATAATATGAGCAATTTAATCTAATTAAAACTCCTAACTTATTTATCCTTTAATTAATTTAATTCACAATCATAATCTAATTAGAATTGTTAAAATCAAATTAAATTATTCATGTATTTTCATACATGAAAATCGCCCCCCTATATACTGGGCCTTAGTGGACTCAGTTGGGCTTCCATTAATTAATTAACATCTGTTTCTCTTTTGGGCTCCAAGTCTTATGTGTGACCCATTAGGTTCTTATTGCTTCTAGCCGTATGCAACTATTAAATTAATTTTCACAGAATTATATTTAATCTTTGCATAACGGAATGAGTACGCGAAATGTGATTAGCAAATCCGAAACATTCCCCCAGAGCTATAAGAAGACAGGTTGATTCTGTCGTTGACCTTTCCGTATTAGTTACAGTATAATTCGATCCTTTGTCAACTACATCCTTGAACTGAATCTTATGACTATGGATAATTTCAAGTCACATATAGATAGACGTTCGTTTTACTTGTACATGCCGAGTCAACTCCAATTAGATAGGTTAAGTGAAATCTGTATTTCAAGTCTTAAGCTATCACCTTGCAAGGATTTAGAGTCGAGTCTTCCACAAGCGATCCATGGACGTATCTCCCATTTACCGGGAGTGACAAATGCTCAATCCAATGTATAATTATCCTGCAATTACTTTATGTGATACCCAAACGTCTGTCTTTCACACCCCAGAGTCATCTCTGTTATGGATCGTGTTACAACAGGATCAAAGCATCACATTCCGTAATCCAGAATCACCAATTAACATTCTTTTGAGTCTGAGGATTACTTATACCTATTAATACCAATGAGATGAACAGGTGACAAGGATGAATCTACCCATCCTGTTATCTCAAGTCGGGTCCCCAATCCTAATGAACTTCTTTTCATTGGATCCATGTAACTGTCCAGATATCTGTATATACGAAGCTTGTGAGATCAGCTTTCTGTCTCGACAGAAGACATTGTTACATGCAAGTCTCAGCAGTGATATGTCAATCCTAAACATATTACTTGACTTGGGGTGGTTTTAAGTTTATTAGTTTATCATAAAGTTTCGTCTCACTTCATGCTTGTATGAACACTTTATAATCACTTTAAACAAACTTATGGATTTCCTTTTATTAGACTTTATTTAGTTCTTAAAAAGGGATTGCCTTTATATAGTTATGAAACCATATCTCATTAAAACAAAGGATATAAAGAACACTTCATTTACATTAAGTTCATATCCTAGAACAATTGTCTATAGGACACTATACCCCAACATACTCCCAATTGGACTAAAGCCAATTGTTTCTACAACTTATCCTAGTAGAACTAAGATGACGATCATGTACTTTCTGGGTTAAGGGCTTTGTCAACGGATATGCAACGTTGTTGATAGGGGCGTTTCGTCCCTATCTTTTAGCGTGATTTACGGGTTGATTTTGGATAAAATAAATAAGTTTAATTACAAAAATAAAGTGTTTTGATAAAATAAAGAAATAAGAATAAATTTCGTACCTTCAGTTAATTTTCTGTGTTTTTTATTAGTTTAGGAAATAAAAACGTCAAGCTAACTCGGCTCTTAAGATTTGTATTTCAAGTACGAGCAAGGAGCAAAATTCTACTCAAATACGCGGGGCGTATTGTCCTTTACGCGGGGTGTATCATCCCTTACGCGGGGCGTAAAACATGGTGTCAGCAATAATTGCCTTATCCGCAGACGCCATGTGGAATTGACTCAGCATACGCGGGGCGTATGCCACCCTACGCGGGGCGTATGACACATGTCGGAAATAATTGGCCTAATCCTGAAAGTCAGACTGCAACTGTCTCCCCGAGTCAACTCTCCATACGCGGGGCATACCACCATATACGCGGGGCGTACCAGGCAATTCCCCAATGATAAAATCTCAGAAACTCATTTACGCGGGGCGTACTTCAGCTACGCAGGGCGTGTTTAAGACAACAAGACATAGAATTGGTCCACATGTAGGAGATTTCTGACGGAATGGGCACTTACGCGGGGCGTAGACCACCTTACGCGGGGCGTATCATGGGTTTTCTGCACCAAATAATGTTGCTCCATACTTGTACCTTGTGAAGTTACAATCCTACCCCTAGCTTGATGTATAAATAAGAGCGACTAGCACTCATTTAGACATCTCTTGAAACCTTGTACATAGCTACATCTTATTTCTTTTGATAGAATTCTTGTTGTTTTAGATTCAGTTTTATGTAATAAAACTCTACCACCTCGAGAGCTTGTTCATTTGATCCGTCATTTCCTCGAAGTTCCGTTCCACCTTCGTTTACCAAGCTCGAGAGTTCCACCTCCAAGTCCTAAGAGACGGCCTTGAGTCCGGTTAGCTAGTCCCGAGGGCCGAATTCTCCCTCTTTACTTGCTAATTAGCTTGCACTCTTCCTATGTACTAGGTTTGGTTGTATTCCACATTTACGCTTTCTATATTTATAATATATGATTTGCAATTTCCATTCTATATACGTGTTGATGTTTATTGCTTGTTTTGATACTCTTAATTGATTATTGTGTAGGGGAACGCGATTTCCGACGCCATTCGGGCTATCTTTAGGGATTCATATAGGTGTTGCCTTACCGGAAGTGACAAACCGGAAACCGTAGGAATTGACAAGCCACGGAACTTACGGGCCCTAGTTTCTGATCCCGAGCATTAGACACGCCTTGACTAGGAACCACGTGGTCTAAGTACTTCACGGGTCGGTCGAACTACACGTAGTCATCTTTGCAAGAGTAAATCGTGAACCGAATATATTCGGCGTTATTGCATATTATATTTATAACTTATCGTCACCCATATCACTCCGTGGAGTTTTCCATTACATAAATCTGTGTCACCAATAGGTTAGGAGTAGTTTGTAGTTGTGTCTTACACCAACTCAAAGTACTCACCGCTTAGATAACGTATAAAACCGAGTCGTTTATTACTTGCAATTATAAATCCCGTGGATTCGATACCCGGTCTTAACCGGATTATTACTTGATACGACGGGGTACACTTGCCCCTAAGTAGTCGTAGCGTCTAGTAGAGTTAAGAGCAATTTATAAAGATCACATCCATAGATATAGAGTCCGCACTCATAATATATACATTTCGTCGTAAAAACTCTACCACTAGGCGTCGCGCTATCAAGTTTTTGGTGCCGTTGCCGGGGATTTATAATTTCTTGCAATATTAGACAAAAACGTTTTATTGTTAGTCTGAGCATTTGTAAATTTCATTTTCTTTTTGTGAATAATTTATTTTGTTTCTTGATGTTAAGTTTCTTTCCATGGTATGATGTCTTATAATTGTCATCTGTGGGACGACCTCATGGATGACGAATGTTCGCACCAACAATCTCCCTCGCAATTTGATGTGGTAATCTCTATCGTTAAAGATATTCAAGTGAGATTATCTAACAATGAGGCATATTGCAGGGATTTGGGAAATCAAATCACTAGATTGACGTCTCGTATTGATTCAACCACGGATGAATCAATTCGAGACGCCAATCTGGGTGGTCAAGTTATAGGGGTCGAGTTAATTGAGCCCTCTCAAGAGGAGTCCCCAAGTCATGTAGGATGTCTCAACTGCGAGGATCCGGAAATCCTAATCGATAAGCCGGTTGTGTGCGGGCCCATGGAAATAAATCCAAAGCTAGAAGAGTTTGAGGTTCCTTCTACCTCGGAATATTTCACTCTTTTTGAACTACCAAAGGAGTCAAAAAGGGAGCAAACGAAACTCTTCAATAATTTCTGTAAATATAGTTTTTGGTTTTTGTTAAATTCTTTTGAAGCTAACAATCCGTTTTGTAGGTACGGATTGTTTATTCAAGAATTTGCATTTCTAACGCGAATGGAAGTATACACCTAGGAGGAAATGCTAAGTCGAGCTCACCGACTATAACGTAGCACTTCTTGGGAGGCAACCCAAGCTCGAATAAGGGAGTTTTCTTTCCCAACTTTTATTTTCCGTATGTCATTTCTTTGAAAAAAAAAATCCCACTTTATCCAAAGGAGAATAAGCCACGCGGGGCGTACACACCTACACACCCCGCGCATCGTGCTTGTTATTTATGTTTTTGCGTGAGTTAATAACATTCACGCGGGGTGTATCCCTGTTACGCCCCGCGTGCTCCACCTTTTCCATAATAAGATGGCTCAGAGCTCGGAACACGCGGGGCGTCCCTCTACGTGCGCCCCGCGTATCTGAGTCTCTGGCCCCGGTGCACTTAAAAAGCCTCTTCTACGCGGGGCGCCCCTAGGGATACGCCTCGCGTAGGGCCCCTGACCACTAAGGGTCTTCGTTTCCTTTCCTTACTTTATTTTTGTTTTTGTTTTAACCTCTTTTTGCGACGCCTTTGGAATAGGCGTCATTTTAATAACGCGGAGGGTCGTGCAACCCCGCACTCTTAGTTTGGTTTGCACTAACAAAAACAAAAAAATAAAAATCAAATAATTATCAAAATAATTAAACAAATTTATTAACTCTTGAATTCTTCCGACACGCTACACCTCCCTCGGAAATTAATTAAAGTTCCGTTATTTGTCGTTAAAAATAAAAACATCGGAACACAAAGGATGATTTAATTGAGAAATTTTAGTCTTGGTTTTGAAGTTAGGGAATTTATGAAAAGCTTAGGCTAGTACTAAACAAAAGCATTGAGTCCTAACTCACATGTCATCTCCATAATGAACTTTAAAAAGGTAATAAAAACGGGATAGTTGAGAATTTAGCGAAGACTTGATAGTACACAATTTAAACCCGAATCTTTGTGAGGTATTTTTGAGCCTAAAAGAGTTCGTACGAGAACTCTAATTCTTTCACAATTTTTCGAGAGCTTTGACTTCACTCGACTCATAGAATTTGCATCCAATTCCGGGTTAAGTACACTTATTTTTGGTAAAAAGGCAATAGATGATAAACTGAACCTACTTAGGCTAATTTTTCTTAATTTATTTTTCTCATTTTCATTAAACATTAGGAAACCCCTTCGAGCCTATTAACCAACTTTTTTATTAATACCCTTTTAACATTTAACCCTTTTATTCAAATACCGACAAAATCAATTTGCACCCGAATTATCCGAAATAAGTCACGACCTTAGCAAATGAGCACCATAAGCTTTCAAAATATTGTTTTTGTGCCTCTATCAAAACAAAGGATACAATAAAAGTAAAAAGGCATTCTCAAGCTCCACCCGAGCAATTTTGAAGTATATCTTGTAAAATTCGCTAAGGCCGAAGCCAAATACGGTGCGATCATAAGTCGGTATTTTGGAACTTGAGTCTCTTTAAACTAACCACTAAAAAGCCACCCACATTACAACCCCCCTTCGGGTTCATTTTTAATGTTGCCTAACCATGCTATAGGAGGAAAAACCCGGATGAAAATGCAAATTCAACATGATCTTGAGTAAGTGCAAGGAAGAGTGCGAAAACACCGACCCACCAAAAATTGAGCGTAAGAGTGAAATTCCTTGGTGAGGTACTACCGAGTTCTCAAAAGATGATCGGTTCCCGTTAATATCGCCTATTAAACTTAATCATGGAGGCCTCAAATAAGTTTTTGTAATCAATTGCTTGCGTAGGTACTTACCGAAACCTTTGCATAAAACCGTAACTTTGAAATCACGCACTTGGTAAAACCAACCTTCGGTTTGTTTCTCAATTATCTCAATCCCTTGTCTTTCGATTTCTTTTACTTGAGGACAAGTAAAACTTTAAAGTCCGAGGAGGTTTGATAGGGGCGTTTCGTCCCTATCTTTTAGCGTGATTTACGGGTTGATTTTGGATAAAATAAATAAGTTTAATTACAAAAATAAAGTGTTTTGATAAAATAAAGAAATAAGAATAAATTTCGTACCTTTAGTTAATTTTCCGTGTTTTTGATTAGTTTAGGAAATAAAAACGTCAAGCTAACTCGGTTCTTAAGATTTGTATTTCAGGTACGAGCAAGGAGCAAAAATCTACTCAAATACGCGGGGCGTATTGTCCTTTACGCGGGGCGTAAAACATGGTGTCAGCAATAATTGCCTTATCCGCAGACGCCATGTGGAATTGACTCAGCATACGCGGGGCGTATGCCACCCTACGCAGGGCGTATGACACTTGTCGGAAATAATTGGCCTAATCTTGAAAGTCAGACTGCACTATTTCCCAGAGTCAACTCTCCATACGCAGGGCGTACCACCATATACGTGGGGCATACCAGGCAATTCCTCAATGATAAAATCTCAGAAACTCATTTACGCGGGGCGTACTTCAGCTACGCAGGACGTGTTTGAGACAACAAGACATAGAATTGGTCCACATGCAGGAGATTTCTGACGGAATGGGCACTTACGCGGCGCGTAGACCACCTTACGTGGGGCGTATCATGGGTTTTCTGTACCAAATAATGTTGCTCTATACTTGTACCTTGTGAAGTTACAATCCTACCCCTAGCTTGATGTATAAATAAGAGTGACTAGCACTCATTTAGACATCTCTTGAAACCTTGTACATAGCTACATCTTATTTCTTTTGATAGAATTCTTGTTGTTTTAGATTCAGTTTTATGTAATAAAACTCTACCACCTCGAGAGCTTGTTCATTTGATCCGTCATTTCCTCGAAGTTCCGTTCCACCTTCGTTCACCAAGCTCGAGAGTTCCACCTCCAAGTCCTAAGAGACGGCCTTGAGTCCGGTTAGCTAGTCCCGAGGGCCGAATTCTCCCTCTTTACTTGCTAATTAGCTTGCACTCTTCCTATGTACTAGGCTTGGTTGTATTCCACATTCACGCTTTCCATATTTATAATATATGATTTGCAATTTCCGTTCTATATACGTGTTGATGTTTATTGCTTGTTTTGATACTCTTAATTGATTATTGTGTAGGGGAACGCGATTTCCAACGCCATTCGGGCTATCTTTAGGGATTCATATATGTGTTGCCTTACAGAAAGTGACAAACCGGAAACCGTAGGAATTGACAAGCCACGGAACTTACGGGCCCTAGTTTTTGATCCCCAGCATTAGACACCCCTTGACTAGGAACCACGTGGTCTAAGTACTTCACGGGTCGATCGAACTACACGTAGTCATCTTTGCAAGAGTAAATCGTCAACCGAATATATTCGGAGTTATTGCATATTATATTTATAACTTATCGTCACCCATATCACTCCGTGGAGTTTTCCATTACATAAATCTGTGTCACCAATAGGTTAGGAGTAGTTTGTAGTTGTGTCTTACACCAACTCAAAGTACTCACCGCTTAGATAACGTATAAAACCGAGTCGTTTAATACTTGCAATTATAAATCCCGTGGATTCGATACCCGGTCTTAACCGGATTATTACTTGATACGACGGGGTACACTTGCCCCTAAGTAGTCGTAGCGTCTAGTAGAGTTAAGAGCAATTTATAAAGATCACATCCATAGATATAGAGTCCGCACTCATAATATATACATTTCGTCGTGAAAACTCTACCACTAGGCGTCGCGCTATCAGTTGTCCTCAGTAGGTACTCTTTCTATTCTCACATCTCCTCTTACCACAATTTCTCTTACAATGTGGTATCGCTTCAGGTAATGCTTGGATGCATTATGAGACTGTGGTTCCTTTGCTTGCGCAATGGCTCCATTGTTATCACAGTACAGTGTAATGGGATTTACAATGTCAGGCACCACACCAAGTTCAGTAATGAACTTCTTAATCCAAACCGCTTCCTTTGCTGCTTCCGCAGCAGTGATATACTCTGACTCAGTCGTAGAGAAAGCTACGCTTCCTTGCTTGGAACTCTTCCAGCTGACCGCGCCCCCATTCAAGATAAACAGGTATCCTGATTAGGATTTAAAATCGTTCTCATCTGTCAGATGACTTGCATCTGAAAATCCTTCTATTTTCAGACCCCCTTCTCCGTACACTAGGAACATGTCTTTAGTCCTTCTCAAGTACTTAAGAATGTTCTTGACGGCATTCCAGTGCTCATCTCCCGGATTACCTTGGTAACGACTCGTTATACTTAACGCGAACGCTACGTCAGGTCTAGTGCAAAGCATAACATACATAATCGAACCGATTGCGCTGGTGTACGGGATTACAGCCATGTGCTTCTTATCATCTTCGGTTTTAGGACATTGATGATTGTTTAACTTTACTCCATGTACCATGGGTAAGTTACCTCGTTTCGATTCAAGCATGCTAAACCGCTTTAGCACCTTTTCGATGTATGTAGCATGTGAAAGACCAAACAATCTTCTTGATCTATCTCTGTAGATCTTTATACCAAGTATATAAGCTGCTTCACCAAGGTCTTTCATGGAGAAGTTACCAAATAACCATACTTTTACCGACTGTAGTAGAGCTATGTCATTTCCCATTAATAATATATCGTCCACATATAATATCAGAAATGCAACTGAGCTCCCACTTGCTTTCTTGTAAATGCAAGCTTCTTCGCAATTTTGTTCGAAACCAAATTGTTTTATGGTTTCGTCAAAACGCTTGTTCCAGCTTCTTGATGCTTGCTTGAGTCCATAAATGGATCTCTGAAGTTTGCAAACCTTGTTTGCATCCTTTGATGTGAAACCTTCAGGTTGCATCATATATACATCCTCAAGCAGGTTTCCGTTTGGGAAAGCTGTTTTCACATCCATTTGCCAAATCTCCTAATCGTAGTGAGCGACAATAGCGAGCATTATTCTGATTGATTTGGACATAGCCACTGGAGAGAAAGTTTCGTTATAATCAATTCCTTGTTTCTGATGATATCCTTTCGCTACTAACCTAGCTTTGTAGGTGCTAACCTTTCCATCCATGTCAGTCTTCCTTTTGAAGATCCACCTGCACCCAATGGGTTTTATCCCTTCGGGTGGATCAACCAAAGTCCACACTTGGTTGGTGTACATGGAATCCATCTCAGAATCCATGGCTTCGAGCCATGCTTTAGAATCTGGACTGTTAAGAGCCTCTTCATAGTTTTCGGGTTCGTCGTCTAACATGGGAACCTCATCATCATCTCCCACTAGAAAACCTTATCTAATTAGGAGTTCACGAACTCTTTATGATCTACGAATGGGTGGCACTTGAGTCTCATCTAATGGGACTGCTTCGGGTTCCTCAACCGCCTCTGTTGTTTCAGTCGGTGTTTCTTGTTCTTGAACTTCATCAAGTTCAATTATGCTTCCCTTTTCTGTTTCTTCGAGAAACTCTTTCTCCAAGAAGGTTTCATGTTTGGATACTATTACTTTCTGATCATCTAGATGATAGAAGTAATACCCCACAGTTTCCTTAGGGTATCCAATGAAGAAACACTTATCAGATTTAGAATCTAGTCTGTCTGACGCTATGCGTTTGACAAATGCTGAACAACCCCATACTCTCATGAATGAGAATGTGGGTTTCCTACCAACGAACAATTCATATGGTGTGGAACTAGCGGATTTAGTTGGTACTCGATTTAGGGTGAAGAGGGCAGTTTCTAAGGCATAGCCCCAGAATGTCTTTGGAAGTAATGATATGCTCATCATGGATCGTACCATATCTAGTAAGGTACGGTTCCTCCTCTCAGATACACCATTGTGTTGTGGTGTATAGGGAGGTGTCCATTGTGAGCATATCCCATATTCAGTTAGATAATTCAGAAAATCATCTGAAAGATATTCGCCACCTCGATCGGATCGAAGTATCTTTATTTTCTTTCCTAATTGATTTTCTACTTCATTTTTGAAGCATTTGAATTTCTCAAAAGCTTCGGACTTGTGCTTCATCAAGTAGAAATAACCATATCGGGTATGGTCGTCTATGAAGCTTATGAAGTATCTGAATCCTCCTCTTGCTTGGACTGACATAGGACCTCATACATCAGAATGTATTAATCCTAGAGCGTCTGATACACGCTCACCTTTATTGCTAAAGGGTGTCTTTGCCATTTTACCTTTTAAACATGCTTCGCATGTTTCCAATGATTCAGGATCAATTGAATTTATAAGCCCATCTTGATGTAGCTTAAGCATGCGTCTTTTGTTTATATGGCCTAAACGACAATGCCACAAGTAAGTTGAATTATCTAGCTTATGTCTTTTGGTATCAATTGCGAAAACAGAAATTTTGTCATCTAGCACATAAATCCCATTTTGTGATATATCTGAAAAATAGAAAATCCCATCTCTATAAAAATCGCAATGTTTGTCTTTTATTGAAATATGAAAATCGTCGTCAACAAGACGGCTAATAGAAATAATGTTAGGAGACATTTCTGGAACATACAAACAGTTCCCTAATTCTATTACAAGCCCAGAAGAGGGCAAGCTCAAAGCATAATCTCCAATGGCAAGGGCGGCAACTCTTGCTCCATTTCCTACTCGCAAGTTTATGCTCCCTTTCTTCAATTCCCTAGTCCGATTTAGTTCCTGCATATTTGTACAAATATGAGATCCACATCCGGTATCAAGTACCCAAGATTCAGACTGTGAAACTGTATTTATTTCAATATAAAACATACCAGATGTTGAAGCACCGCCCTTTCCCTTCTTGAGGGAGGCTAGGTACTCCTTGCAGTTCCTTCTCCAATGCCTGTCTTTACCACAAAAGTGGCACTCTCCTTTGGGCTTCTTCACTTCCTTTCCCTTAGCTCTAGTGGGCATGGCTCCCTTGCCTTTCTTGGGATGTTTAGGATTGGGAAAATTCCCCTTCCTCTTCTTTGATCCCTCTATGACAAGAGCCGGTATTGCCTTGTCTTTCTTCATACTAGGCTCAACTGACTTGAGCATATTTGCAAGCTCTTCAAGAGAGGTTTGCAAGTCATTCATCTGGTAGTTCATGATGAACTGTGAATAACTCTCTGGGAGGGATTGAAGAATTAAGTCTATGCTTAGTTCGTTATCCATCGTGAATCCAATACTAGAAAGCTTGGTAATATAGCCAATCATCTTGACACAATGTGTCATCACAGATGTGCCCTCTTGCATCCTGCAACGATATAGCAACTTGGATATCTCGTAGCGTTCGCACCTAGTCTGTTTCCCAAACAACTCCTTTAGGTGCATGATGATGGAATAGGCATCCATTTCCTCATGTTGCCTTTGCAATTCCGGTGTCATCGATGCAAGTATGATGCATCCCGCATGATCGTCATCAGCTTTGTGCTTCTGGTAAGCATCAATTTCTTCGATGGGAGCATCATCAGCTGGGATAGGGGGTATCGTTGTATCAAGTACATACCCTATCTTAACGAACTTCAAAACGATTTTGAGGTTACGAAACCAGTCGATGAAGTTTGAACCGTTCAACTTGTTATCGGTAAGTATATTTTGCAGATTGGTTTTAGTCATGATTTTAGGAGTGTTTTAATTTAACCTGAGAGTGAGAAAGAGTAAACGTACGTTATTCATTTGCTTTAAAATACATCAATCTAAAATTATAGGCCTTTTGTTCATTTTAGAGTGCTCCCACTATTTTGCCAAATTAATAGCCCTCCATATTAATTCGAAGAATTTCGCAAATCCTTTAGTGAGCTAGGATCCTAACTCCTAAGATTTCACCTTGAGTTTGTTCAACAAGCTAGTCTCATTTGTTAGGTAGATTCATATAATCAATCACATCTTTGATGTGATTCCTAGGTTATTGGGTTACTAACCACATTAGTAACTAATATGCTATTCATATTAATCCCAACCATATTGCCCATTAGTTAATGACAACACGAGTTTGCTCATCCAATTATCATAATCTAATTTAAGTATTACCCAATACTCATGAAAGAATGATTTTCGATAATTCAGGTGTTACCATAAGACCTCCGAGCTTGAGTTTGCTCAACAACCCAAAGGCCCCCAGTACTGCCGGCTGAATTATAATATTAGGGAGGAGCAACCGATTTTAATAACTTGCTTATTTACTTAACTTTTAATTAGTGAGGGATTTTATTTAAGTCTCATAATCTAACTTAGTCTTGATTTGCTTTAGCATACATCAGACACATACATTGGCGTTATGGACATATCATCTAAATTATTCTGTCGAGCCAGAGACGGAATAAAGGGCCAAACCTAGGGAAATACTAACTATTAAATATTTCTCTTTAGGTCTTCCGTCTTATCCATGGCGCCTTGAAATTACATGTTAATTTCTATTCTACTAAAGAAAACTTCAATTAACTTGAAGGGAATTAGATGAGAGGAGAAATTACAATAGATAGTAGAAAGACAGGACTCGCATGCCCTATTTTAAAAATACCAAAAGACTAAAAGAGGGTCCAAATATGTCCATAACTCCAAACATGCATAGACTCAATTAAATAAATTTAATTGGTTGATTACATAAATACTTTATGTAATATTCAGGTTAATCACGTTAACACATCAAATTAACTTTCATCCAATTTTACTTCTAACAGTTTCGTATCTTCTATATTAACCTTTTAGATTAATACAACTATACAAAACTTTAATGATGCATGTCCGAATTATTTTGATTTCAATTCATTTAATACTTTTGATTTACAAATAGGTAAAACAAACTTTTAAATAAACTTTTTATTCGATAATCAAAACATAAAACTATTAATTTCTGAAACATATTGATAACTTGCTGGATCCGCTTTGATATTCTTTGCCGGAGTTACCTGCAAAACAAAACCGGAGACAGGATCTCCGGGAAAACTCTCCGACGATCAAGTCAGTTTTTGTAAAAATGAGTCTATAATTTAGCAATAGCTTTGTGGGAAAAAATGTGAACGTACCTCCCCCCTTATTCTTAAGGCCTTTTATAGGTGTTTTTTGGGTAACCGCCGAGGGCGGTTACTCCTTAGTGGGCCACGTTCTGAGGGCGGTTACCCCTTTTTAGGCCATGTCCCTTTCGTGGCTTTCATGGCAACGAACGTGGTTCTGAGTGGGAGTCTTGACGCTCCGTTTAAGAATTCGGGGCGGTTTACTCGCTGCGCCCGCTTCCTTCATTCGGGTCCCGTCCAATCTTAGCCCATGGGGCTTTAATATGGGCTGGGCTTGCGAAATGAATATAACCCGTTTTGGGCTTCGTGGGTTATCACATGCCTCCCCCTTGGTCTAGCAAGAGCCCTTTTAGGGTCTTTTTATAGGAGAGGCACCCCAAGCCGTTTCTCAACCTGTGCAAGAGGTACCTCTCACCGAAGAGGTTACTGAAGCGGTTACCGATTCAAGGGTTGAGGATTCGCTTGAAGTAGATCCTCCTACCGGAGGAGATGAGGGAGTCGCCGCAGTCTAGGAGGGAATTAGGGGCGAAGGAGAGGAAGCTGTAGCATAGCTTAACTTATATTTGGACTTTTGTATGTAACAAACCGCTCTGATATATATATTTTCTTTCGGTTGTTGCTTTTCATATGTGTGTGATTGTCACTTTTTTGCCCTTTATATGTGCCCTTTGTCCTTTTACCGACTCCATATTTGTGTTTCTTCATAGCTAGGGTGGCCAGACCCTTTTTGCAATTTTGAGTACTCGTTTATTCGCTTAATTTTATGCCTTAACTTATAATTCTTCTTTCGAAAATAATCATAAGTTTTGATCATAAGGTTTTGCGAGTGATGCGTAATCATGCATCCGCCTTTCTTTAACAGGCAACACATTTATGTGTTTTTGATTTTAACCCTAAGGTTTTTTACGAGTGATACGTAATCAAGCATCCGCCTTTCTTTAACAGGCAACACATTTATGTGTTTTTGATTTTAACCCTAAGGTTTTTTGCGAGTGATGCGTAATCATGCATCCGCCTTTCTTTAAGAGGCAACACATTTATGTGTTTTTGTAAAGAATCCGCATTTTGTTGTAACATACTGAGTGAATGTAATAACTTTTATTGATGACGACAAAAAGTTTATTACATATGTACACCAATTGTGCGGGATCGAAGCCTCATTAAAACCTTTTATCAGAAAACCCAGTGGGAAAAACTCATAAAAGGAAAAAGAGTATTCGTCATTTCCTCGAACTACTCGGCCTTTCTATATAGGCGTAGATTCTCTAGATTCCAGGTGCGCGGGAGCTTCTTTCCACTCATTTCTTCTATTTCGAAAGTGGCCGGTCCCATCTTCCTGGATACTTTGTATGGCCCGATCCAGTTGACGCCTAGCTTGCCTTTGCCATCTCTAGACTGTATTTTATTTGCTTTTTTCAAGACCAAGTCGTTTTCGTTGATCATTACTTTTCGCACTCTTCTGTCATGGTATTTCTTGATTCTATTGCGGTACATTGCCATTCGCATGTAAGCTTTTTCTCTTCGTTCCTCCACAGAATCCAAAGCATCTCTGATGTTGATAGGATTTTGTGTGTCGCAATAATAAATTGTCCGATCTGTGGGCGACTTGATTTCAATAGGTAGGACTGCTTCGGCTCCATAAACTAGCGAGAAAGGTGTTTCGCCTGTTGCTGCCTTTACAGAGGTTCTGTATGCCCACAACATATGGGGTATCTCATCCGCCCAACTTGTTTTTTTGTCACCTAGCCGCTTCTTGATGCCTTGAACCATGGCCCTGTTGGTAACCTCCGTCACACCATTTGATTGGGGATGGTTTACAGAAGAAAAATGATTCTTGATTCCCATGCTTTCGCAGTATGTTTTGAACTTGGCACAGTTGAACTGGGTGCCATTGTCGGTTATAAGCTTCTGCGGGATCCCAAATCGCATGATAATGTTCTCTTGTAAGAACTCGATCATTCGCTCGGGTGTTTGTGCGGTTACTGCCTCCGCTTCTACCCATTTATTGAAGTGGTCCACTGCGACTATCAAATACTTCCTTTTCTTTGTTGTTTCTGGGAATGGACCCACTATATCAATTCCCCATGTTGCGAATGGCCACGCCGTCATTATAGTGATTTGTTCAGCTCCGGGAACATTCTTTTCATTCGCATGGATTTGACAGTTGTGACATTCCGCAACCATCTTCTGGGAATCTTCCACCACCTTGGGCCAGTAGTATCCCATCAGTTTGACCTTTCTTGCCAATGCCGCCGAAGCTTCGTGCGCGCCACAAATTCCTTCGTGTAGTTCTCGCAGCACGTAGTCTCCTTCATTGCGACTAACGCATTTCAACCATGGACATGTGTACGATTTCCGATACAAAGTTCCATCCCGCATTGAATATCGTGCCGACTGCCCAATTATTTTTCTGGCTAAGCTCTTATCAACCGGCAAATCTCCCTGCTCCAGATATTGACGGATTGGCATCCGCCAATCTTCATCGTCTTCCAGTTCCTCGATGATCATAATCTGATCAACCTCGAATGCTGGTGCCGATTTTATTTCCAAGCTGCATGCTTTTTGACTCCATGGTTCTCTACTTGCCGCTGCTTTTGCCAATTCGTCAGCTTTTGCATTTTGGCCTCGTGGAACATGCACCATCTCCCAAACGACTCCCTTGTGCGTTAACTCTTGTGTCAATCGGCTGACCACCTGATGGTATTTTACTAGCTCCTCCTGTTTCACCAGATAATTTTTTGTGATCTGGTTTATCATGAGTTTGGAATCGCTGTAGATTACCACTCTTTCTGGGGTGAGTTCATTGAGCAACCTCAATCCACATATCATAGCCTCGTATTCTGCGGCATTATTGGTAGTTTTGAAAGTTAATTTTGCTGCATAGTACATGCGGATAACCTCCGGACCTTTGATGACGATTCCTAGCCCAGCTCCGTCTGTAGATAAGGCCCCATCTGTGTACATGCTCCACTCTTCTTTTTGTGCCTTTGGACATTCATCATCATCCCAGGTGAATTCGTTCACGAAGTCGGCGTGCACTTGGCTCTTTAGCGCTGGTCTTCCTTCATAGCGGATATCGTATTCGCCCAGGCGAATTGACCATTCCATCAACCGGTCGGATGCATCAGGTTTCTGCAATACCTTTCGCATTGGGATGCCAGTTCTCACAATGACAGTATGCGCCTGAAAATATGGTTTCAATCTAGTCGCCGTGGTTATCACCGCGAGGGCCATTTTGTCCAACTTCGAATACCGGAGTTCTGCGTCCTTCAAGACTTTGCTCACGTAGTATACTGGATATTATTGCCTTTCTTCTTCTCGCACCATCACAGTGCATATCGCCATGCTGGTGACGGATACATAAAGAAACAAATCTTCTCCGTCTTCCGGCCTGCTCATTAAGGGCGGATAACATAGTAATCGCTTTATCCCCTCAAATGCTTCTTGACAATCCGGCGTCCATTCAAAGGACTTGGATTTTTTGATGGCATTGTAGAAAGGTAGACATCGCCTAGCTGAGCATGATATGAATCGCCCTAATGCCACCAACCGCCTGTTCAGTCTCTGTACTTCCCTTATGTTCCTTGGCGTCTTCATCTCCATTACTGCTTTAACCTTCTCAGGATTCGCCTCAACCCCTTTGCCGCTAACAATGAAACCCAGGAACTTTCCCGCTCTTGCTCCGAATGTGCATTTCTCTGGGTTCAATTTGAGGCCATATTTGATCAACACTTCTAGGATTTCTTTGATATCCCGCGGGTGGTCTTGCATTTTCTTGCTTTTGATGATCATGTCATCAACATAGATCGAGAAGTTCTCGCCGGATTTGTCTGAAAATATCTTGTTCATCATCCTCTGGTATGTTGCTCCCGCGTTTTTCAATCCAAAGGGCATCACCTTGAAGCAATAAGTCGCCTGGTGAGTTATGAATGATGTTTTGATTTCATCCGCCTTCTCCATGGGTATCTGATGGTAACTGGATTTCACGTCGGTGAATGATAAAGCTTCATATCCTGCAGTTCCATCTACCAATATATCAATGTTAGGAAGTGGATACGTATCTTTCGGACATGCCTTGTTCAAGTCTTTGAAGTCGACGCACATTCTGTACGTTCCATTTGGCTTTTTGACTAGCACCACATTGGCTAGCCATTCCGGATAGGTGACTTCTCGAATCGCATCCGACCTTAGCAAGTCCGCCACTGCTTTTTCAATCGCCTTTTGCCGCTCAGGAGCATGTCCCCTCTTCTTTTGCCGCACTGGGGTTGCCCCTTTGTCTACATTCAACCGATGGGTTGCTACGTCTGGGTTTATTCCTTTTAGCACTTCATTTGGGGCGGCAAATGCCGACTCACATTGGATCAATACCTCGGTAATGGCTTTCTTTGTTTCTTCTGAGAGTCCAGCCGCTATTCGCACGTTCTTGTCATTCGAGATGGCGAATAGTTCCGTTTCTCCCAATGCTTCTGTCGGCAGCTTCTCTTCGACTTTATCCTCCTCTTCCGGTTTTGGTTCAAGTGATAATGTATAGGCCTGTTGAGATACAAGTTGATCACCTTCAACTATGACTCGCCCTTGGTGTGTTGGCAAATGTAACGTTAAATGCTTCATTGAGATGAGCGACTCCGTCTCCGACAGGAATGGCCGTCCCAGAATTATGTTGTAGGCCAGTGGGAGATCAACAATTGCGAATTCTAAATCACCTCGCCATTTTAGATTCTTATCGCCCATTTATGCCTCCAACACCACCTGCCCACTTGTTTGGGAGGATTGACCCCCAAAACCAGTTACATCCATGAAGGTGTGTTCCACCCGCTCGTCGTTGATTCCCAACTTGTTGAATGCTGTACGGGTAATGACGTTGCAAGAACTGCCTGTGTCGATAAGGACCCGCTTGACGTCCCATCCTTCAACGGCCATCGTGATCGCCAGGGCATCCGCATGTGGCTCCGTGATTCTCGCAAATGAGTAATTGAGGGAATCCCCCCTATGTGTGTTGCTCTTTCGCCGTTCACGGCGAGTTCTTTTTGTTGGAGGCTCGTAGATTCCGCCTGCTATCACGTTTATCACCCCTTTCTTCTGCTTTTTTTCTGGCCATGTTTCTCCCTCATGCGGGAGCGTTGTTTTCTCATCAGCTGTTTCTTTTCTTACAAATTGACTCAGCTTGCCTCTCTCGATCAGTTTTTCTATTTCCTTCTTCAGTTCGTAGCAATCATCTGTGTCATGGCCATTCAACCTGTGGAACCTGCAATACTTACTGGGATAGCGCCCGAAACTGGTTCGGCCTTTCACCTCGGGGAACCGCACATCCTTCTTCAAGGGGCTCTTTTTGATCCAAAGTAACACCTCTTGGCGAGTCGTGTTTAGTGGCGTGTGATATCCTCCACCTTGAAAGGGACGATCGCCTCTTCGAACAAAATTACTTTTGGACTGGGTCTGACGCCGACTGTCCGAAGTGGTTCTAGCGGCCTCTCTTTCTCGCCGAGTTTGGGCTCTATATTCCCTGTTGACATCATCCACTTCCATGAATTCCTTTGCTATCTTCATGAGCTCGGCTACAGTGCGTGGTTTGTTACGGATGATTTCTTCCCGCATGCTCCAATCTGTGGTTCCATCCGCCATGATGTTGCGAATACTCACGATATCTGGGTTCTGCAATCGCACCAGGATATCGTTAAAGGAGACAACAAATTCCCTTAGGGAATTATAGTTTCTCTGTTTGATCTCCTTCAGCTGTCTATCTGTCACATCTGCCGCTTTACAGCCCACGAACTTCGCACAGAAATCCCGACTATATTGTTGCCAATTGTGAATAGATTCTGCCGGTAAAGATCGAAACCAATCAGATGCCGCACCGCCCAAAGTTGTCGAGAATAACCTGCAAATTATGCTTTCGCTTGCCCCTGCAACATCCATTAACTCTCTGTAGTTCCTGACATGAGCCTCAGGGTCAGAATTTGGATCCCCATAGTATTTTGGTATGGCAGGTGCTTTGATTCTGTGATCTGGAATGAATTCCCGCAACGAAGGGGCAAAAGGTGAATCGCTTTGGACCTCTGCTCTCGGCCGAGGTGAGTACCCCATTCGCTCCATCATGCTCCGTAATTGATCTTCTAAGTCAATATCGGGTACTCGCCGGACCTCTTCCATCCGCTGCTGGTGAATTCTAGATGGCATCCACTCGCCCATCGGTGTTGAGACGGGTGCCTGTTGGTGGACCAATCGCCGTCCCATTATAGGATCAAAGTTCCATGTGTGCTCACGCCCAGACATAGTTGTGTTAGGCGTCATCAATTCCGAACGTCTGTGAGGAAAAGGGTCCAGTTGTTGTAGCGGAAGAGTGCCTTGCATTCCTGGCAACGATTGGGATGGTTGCCAGGTTGGATGTGTCATCGTAATGAGATCTGGGTGCGAGTAGTTGCTCGGGTGACTGTGTGGATTCGTGCGACTACTCTGGCCCACTTGATTTGGCACCTGAGATGGCTGCGGAAGGACAGGTATGACAGGAATAGTCGGTGATTGTGTTGAGATAACCACAGGTTCCTGAGGGGCAGGCGCCACGGCGGTATCGCGTTCGGCGAGGGCGGTTAATAAATTAATCATTCGATCGCCAGCCGCCTGGCTCATATTCGAAGCCAAGACCTGTCCTGCCATCTGCACGAAATCGCTATTGGACATCTCCATTTCATTTTGCACCTGCACTTCCAATAAGGGACCCAATTGTCCCGAGGGGCCTGACGAGCTAGGCACCACAGGCTGAGTACCTGCAGGCTGCGAATTTGCAATCCGTGAACCTCGTGAGTTCATGCTAGTGGATCTGGTCGTAACACCGGTCGTTCGTGATGGTTCTGACATGTTCTTCGTGTACCTTTAACCAAGTGTTGGTAAAAAAGGTCCACCTTCACCGCACCAATGATAACTTGCTGGATCCGCTTTGATATTCTTTGCCGGAGTTACCTGCAAAACAAAACCGGAGACAGGATCTCCGGGAAAACTCTCCGACGATCAAGTCAGTTTTTGTAAAAATGAGTCTATAATTTAGCAATAGCTTTGTGGGAAAAAATGTGAACGTACCTCCCCCCTTATTCTTAAGGCCTTTTATAGGTGTTTTTTGGGTAACCGCCGAGGGCGGTTACTCCTTAGTGGGCCACGTTCTGAGGGCGGTTACCCCTTTTTAGGCCATGTCCCTTTCGTGGCTTTCATGGCAACGAACGTGGTTCTGAGTGGGAGTCTTGACGCTACGTTTAGGAATTCGGGGCGGTTTACTCGCTGCGCCCGCTTTCTTCATTCGGGTCCCGTCCAATCTTAGCCCATGGGGCTTTAATATGGGCTGGGCTTGCGAAATGAATATAACCCGTTTTGGGCTTCGCGGGTTATCACACACACATATATATATATATATATATATATATATATATATATATATATATACAAATATATTTAAAACTGATTTTAAAACGGTTTTAAAATAAGTGGATATCGGGCCGGGCCCGAGGACGCGGCTGCTGTCGTCTGGCAGCAGCCCTAACGCGTCTGGCCCACAGCTGCCTCACGGCAGCGGCGGCCAGCCGCTGTGCGGTTGCTGCCGGGGTTGCGTCGTGAGGCGCGACCCGAGCTGCTGTCCAATTTTTTTTTTAATTATATATATATACATACATATAAGTTTTAAAACGATTTTCAGAAAATAAGAAAACCTATTATAGATTTTCCGTTTTATCTTTAGAATCAATAAAATTAACTTTTATCAATCTAACTATAAAACTAATAGATTTTGTTATAATGATTATCAACCGAAATAATTAGGAACATATGCATAAACTATTTTAATTAACAACTAAATAAAACTTATTTATCTTTAGAACTAATTAATCAAAATAGATTTGTTAATTAACCTAACTATAAATATTTATTCAATCTGATTGAAAAACTTCTAAATTTTCATATATGAAATAACGGATTTAACGCAGGCTCTAATACCACTGTTGGAATTAAGGCTAACGTATGGCAGCGGAAATATAAAAATTTTAACCTTTTTTCATTAAACCAAGATCTGTTAATCGTTATTTCATATAAAGAGGGATAGAAGGAAATACCTTATGACGAACTATCTACCGTTGAAAGCGAAGTGCCCTCAACTCTTACTCCGAGTTCACGAGCACAAAACAAAACACAACCCAAATCAAGGATAAAGAGAAAGAGATGAAATCAATTGAATCGGTAGGAAGCGGTGGATTATTTCGTCCTCGTCTAGGGGGGTCGAAATTCTCTCTCTTGGTTGCTCTAGTGTGTTTCGAAAATCACACATATAGGGGGTATTTATATTCTCTTGTATCTAAAACCCTAGTTAGATAGAATTAGGTTACTGAAATAAGAATTTAATTCGGAATATAATTCTTATTTATTATCTTTAATTATATATTAAATATAAAGGTAATAATAGTAACCTTATAGGATAATAATAGGAGCAATTTAATCTAATTAAAACTCCTAACTTATTTATCCTTTAATTAATTTAATTCAAAATCATAATCTAATTAGAATTGTTAAAATCAAATTAAATTATTCATGTATTTTCATACATGAAAATCGCCCCCCCTATATACTGGGCCTTAGTGGACTCAGTTGGGCTTTCATTAATTAATTAACATTTGTTTCTCTTTTGGGATCCAAGTCTTATGTGTGACCCATTAGGTTCTTATTGTTTCTAGTCATATGCAACTATTAAATTAATTTTCACAGAATTATATTTAATCTTTGCATAACGGAATGAGTACGCGAAATGTGATTAGCAAATCCGAAACATTCCCCCAGAGCTATAAGAAGACAGGTTGATTCTGTCGTTGACCTTTCCGTATTAGTTACAGTATAATTCCATCCTTTGTCAACTACATCCTTGAACTGAATCTTATAACTATAGATAATGTCAAGTCACATATAGTGAGACGTTCGTTTTACTTGTACATGCCGAGTCAACTCCAATTAGATAGGTTAAGTGAAATCTGTATTTCAAGTCTTAAGCTATCACCTTCCAAGGATTTAAAGTCGAGTCTTCCACAAGCGATCCATGGACGTATCTCCCATTTATCGGGAGTGACAAATGCTAAATCCAATGTATAATTATCCTGCAATTACTTTCTGTGATACCCAACGTCTGCCGTTCACACCCCAGAGTCATCTCTGTTATGGATCGTGTTACAACAAGATCAAAGCATCACATTCCGTAATCCAGAATCACCAATTAACATTCCTTTGAGTCTGAGGATTACTTATACCTATTAATACCAATGAGATGAATATGTGACAATGATGAATCTACCCATCCTGTTATCTCAAGTCGGGTCCCCAATCCTAATGAACTTCTTTTCATTGGATCCATGTAACTGTCCAGATATCTGTATATATGAAGCTTGTGAGATCAGCTTTCTGTCTCGACAGAAGACATTGTTACATGCAAGTCTCAGCAGTGATATGTCAATCCTAAACATATTACTTGACTTGGGGTGGTTTTAGGTTTATTAGTTTATCATAAAGTTTCGTCTCACTTCATGCTTGTATGAACACTTTATAATCACTTTAAACAAACTTATGGATTTCCTTTTATTAGACTTTATTTAGTTCTTAAAAAGGGATTGCCTTTATATAGTTATGAAACCATATCTCATTAAAACAAACGATATAAAGGACACTTTATTTACATTAAGTTCGTATCCTAGAACAATTATCTATAGGACACTAAACCCCAACATAACACTTCAACAAGAATCATTATCTGCAATTTGGATGCAGGTATATTTACCAATGGGGATACAACTCTTTTGGCTTTCTTGTTCATGACCAATTCAGATATTATAGTTATGCTAGCAATGGTTCTTTATGCGGTCTCTTTGACCCTAAATTATCTGAAGCTCTAGCATTTTAAAAAGCCCTTAGTTGGATTAAATCCTCAAATAGCAATAGAATTTAGATTTAGTTTTATGCTTTTCAGTAATACATGCGATCAACAATCATATTTGGATCTATTATTACCTCTCTAATGTCATTCATGATTACATTCTTTTACTTAGAGATATAAGCAATTGTTCTATCTCCCTTATTAAACGCACAATGAACGTGGCATCGTATTCAATAGCATGAGTGGTCACCTCTAAGTGTGCGTGTGGGACTGTCCACCGCCATTTCTTACCTTTCAATCTCACTATGTTGGAAAAACAAGGGTGGCGCTTCCTCTTCTCTTGCCAATAAGATCTTCAAATTACATATTACCCTACATGGGACTTCCTGAGTACCCGCTTGGGTCATTCGCCTAGCTATATATAGAGGAGTATCTGGTGTTCTCAACTTGTTATTCAGAATGGAATCTGTGGGAAGGTTGGAGATGGGTGATCCATTAGTGTGTGTAAGGACCCTTGACTCAGAGATAGTAACAATTTATGGGTGCAAACCCCGATGATTGAAGGACTTAAGGTTTGAAGGTTTGTGATCTATTTATTCCCAATTCTGTAGATTGGGATACTGAATTGATGGATGAAATATTTTTACCATGCGATATATTTGAAATTGGAGAACTGCAATTCCGGAGCATGAACCGGCCTGACACGCTAATCTAACACGTTGACCTTTTTGGAATTTATTCGGTTAGAATTGCTTATCGCATTGTTGCGTCGATGGATGTTTCGGATAATCAGTTCTCACTCGGAGCGTGGAAAGCATTATGACAAATGGCAATCCCGGTTAAAGTTCGGTATTTCGCCTAGAGCCTAGCTGGTGATCTGTTGCCAACTCGGGTTAACCTGATCCAACGAGGTATGAATGTGCTTAGTAACTATGTTAATTGCAATTGCCCGATGGAAAATATATGGCATATGCTTATGGAGTTCCCAGAGGGGGTTCGAGTCTGGAAGGAAGGGCGCTTGTTTGAGCTGATTCATTCTAAAGCAGAAATGACTACCGACTTTCGTTCACTGTTGTTTGAAGTCCTCCCCGAGTCAGTGAAGGAAACTACTGGCATTTTTGTTATGCTTCTATGGAGTCTATGAAAGACGAGGAATGAGAGACTTTATAATCACATAGTAACATCTTCGCACCAAACATGCTTCTTGGCAAAATATGTCATGTTCGATTGGCTACAAGCGCATCGGTTGAAAGTATTGCACGCTGGTGGTGGTCATCTTTGTCGCGCAATGGCAGACGGGTGTTGGAGCAGTCAAGCGGGATTCCATAAGTTATTTTGTTGCTGGCCGGACAGAACTGATAGCTGGCTCTGCATTGGTTAAGGAGAGTGAGGTTATTTCTCTACTTCGTGTTATGGAATGGATTGTGAGCCAAGGATTTGATCATGTCTCATTCCGGACAGAAGTAAAATCGGTAGTTAACGCAATTAATAATATAGCCGAAGATATTTCTGAGTTTGGGTATATCGTAGGCCACGATGCCCGTCAAATTTATTTCGTGACAAGCTAACGAGTTAGTCACGTTTTTGTTCGGTCTTCTCATGTTGGATCTTATCTTCAATTTATCATATTATTCTGAATTTTGTTCCAAACGTAATGTTTATTGATGCCCATTAATACATTCTTTTTATCTTAAAAAAAAAATACATTCTTTTTCAAAAAAAAAAAATACTAAATTAATTATTTTAATATTTTATTCAAGTTGTTGAAAAACGTTAAACAAGTTATATAAAAATGGGAGGAAATAATAATAATAATAATAATTTGCGGCTTAATCGGCACTTGGCAGTTACATTGGGATCAAAGAAAGGAAGATTTACATGGATACAATACAATACAATGCCACGCTTCTGCTTCCGCTAGAATCCTGTGGAATATGCGTTTCCATTTATTAATTTAATATTTTATTACTCTTTCTTGTTCAGTGCACATTTGTTTATGTACTTTCAGTACCTCTATTTTTATTTTTAACTAGTTCTGAAATATAAGCTGTTATGATACAGGCTAACTAATTATCTTTTTTTTTTTTTTCCTTTAAGTATCAAATTCTTTTTGTATGTACAATGAATTTATTCGGTTTCTCGGCTTCACATTATCAGGAATATATATATTTTTTTTATTTGACACAATGAATGTAGAAGAAAGAAAGGAAAAGAGAAGAGTCAGTGACACTATAAATGTTTTTCTAAACAGAGAATCCTAAACAACACCGTGATATCAAAGGGCAACCGCAGATAAACCAAAATGCTATTAAGGATAAAGTGTTGGTGAATCTAAAAATGCTGTGTAACATAGAGAAGAAGTATTAAGATTATAATGAGTAATACATACTAAAAGCACAAATCTATATCTAAATATGTCACAATCACCACTACTATAGTATTGATTATTGTGGTCCAATTTTACAAATTAATTAGCATTTTCAATAGAAGAAACAAACACATGAATCTGCTCCAGAAAACTCTGATTTTGTGGCCTATCTTTCCTCTTCACATATCCTTTCGATTCCTTCTCTCCGTACACTCCGTACCCTCTCTTCCCATTCCTTTTCCACATCTCCATCGCGTAACTCCGATGCGCGTAATATGCCTCCGCCGCCAACGCTTTTCCATCCTCCACCCCCTCCACTGTTATCGCCGATCTCTCGTAGTGGCTGCGTGTCGTTCCTTCAAGCTCGTCCAGGCGGATCAGTCCTCTAGCGGTAACCGCGTACACTTCGCCCGTGACACGCTGTGCGCCGGTGGCTCCGGGAAGGTTGAGGAGGAATGGAACTCTGTAGGGTCCACAAACGAGAGGATACCTTTCTACGGTTCGATGAATGCCTTTGAATACCGCGTCTCCGCTTCGGATCAGATCTTGCATCAAACAGTGATTGGAGAATCCGTTCTTTAAAGTTCCGTAGGTGAAAATCAGCGTTGATGCAGGCTGATCCCGCTCCATGTCAATGCCCATTTTAGAGAAAGAAATCAGTGTTGTAAAGAGAGAGAGAGAGAAAGAAAGAGATTGTAAATGCAGAAGGTATCTTATTTTGGTTGAATGAGTGGTGTTGTTGGTGAGAGAAAGCAACAATATGATCCATTTTTATAGTTCCGTGTAGGGTAGGATGGATTTTATATTTATTTTACTTTGATTTTTTCTATTTTTCTAAGTATTTTATTCAATTATAATACAACTATTTCATTATTTTATTTTTGATGCTAATAACAATAATAAATCATTTAAGTTTTGTTTGGTTGAAATCGTGGTATTGGAACTTTTATGGTTAATTGTTGTTGCAAATCTTGTGCGGATTTTCGATGTTTTATTGACTCTTGTAATTTATTTGATGTTGATATTATTGGTTCTGTTTATATTTGGACCCAACAGTTTCAGACCGGCTCGGGTTGAAGAGCTTCTAGACCGGCCTTGATGTCAGGCTCTTTTCTAAACAATTGCAATAGTATTAATCGCACTCATTAACCACAATTATTTGTTGTTTACTCGTGATTTAGTAGGGTCTCCACAAGTCTACCATTTCTTTTTCTTATCCATGTGGGTTACGTATACCAAGCTTCAAGAAGTTATGAACAACTCTCACTTCTCGCTTACCTCGATGCAGCTTCTTTGTCATAACTTGCACACTTTTTTTTCGGTTATTCTCAATTGGATATGAAGGTGTTCAAACTCTTTGATACGAATATTGCTGCAGCAATTCGTTGATTTGGCTGCCATTCAGAATACCATTGCAAATAATGGAATCGATGATTCACTCCATCCTCACAAGCTTGTTGCGAATGCTGTATTGGATTTGCAGCTTTAAATGAATAGGGTCCTTCTAACGGAGAAAATCAAGGTGAAATGGTTACAAGCCAGGGATCGTAACTCCACTTTTTTTCACCGGGCAGCAACTGTAAAAAAGGTGCAAGTTGGTTTTCAATCTATGTATATTGATGGGGAGATGACTTATTCCTCTCATAAGATCTCGACTCATATTGTTCATTTTTATGAAAGTCTGTTTTGTGGTGATTCCAGCCTTGTGGATCTGAGCCCAATCCCTCAAGTCATTCAATTGTTTGTTTCTAAGACGGATAATTATTCTTTGATTCGGTGTCCTTTCTAACTATGGGATCAAAAATACAATTTTTAATATGGAAAAGGATAGTGCCCTGGGACCGGACTATTTCAGTGGGATTTTTTTATCAGCATTTCTACGACATCGTCGCATAGTAAGGAGCTTTTTAAGTTCGGGCATATTCTTCCTAGCATGAACTCGAATCTTATGGTTCTTCTTTCGAAAGTGGACGGAACGATTTAGGTAGAGCAGACTACACCTATATTTATGAGCAATTTCAACTTTAAAATTGTCTCAAAAAGCTTTATTGACAAATTAGTTGTGATCGTCTCAAAAAGGGTTTCTGCTAATAAGTTTTGGTTTATTCCAAGGCCGAGTGTAAATTAGTGCACTATCGTAGGTTCAGAAGGTGTTGATGTGCTCAACAAGTGGTGTTTCAAGGGAAATATGACATTTTAAGAGAAATGAGAATATTATATTTGAGGATAATGTTATCTTTTGAATAATAAAAAAAATCTATTTTATTCTATCTTATTCTATCAACCAAATATTGAAATAGTTATTTACAAGTTATTATTCTATTTTTTTTTGGAATAATCATTTTATTATATTCCATTCCATTCGATTCCGCGAATCAAATGACACCTAAGTAGTTGTAGAGATTAAATTCTCATTAATAAACCATTAATTACAATATTAGTTTTGATTAAATTCTCATTAATAAACCATTAATAAACCTTTTTTTTTTACTCACAGCATTCCAATACAATAATCCTCAGTTTTCCTTACTCTAATTTTTTGTTCATTCAAAAGGTTAAAAAGTAGTCTGTATTTTGTTCTTTCCTAATTTTATTGTGTTTCGTTTCTTTTATGATGGATTATTAATAGTACTAACAAAATTATAATCATCATCTTTCCATAAAAAAATATAATCACTTTTTTTCTTAAAAAAAAAAAAAATAGTACTTTTTCCTAATTTATTTACTTTCATAAAACAACCCTAACTTTATCCTAAAATTGCTAATTAAATACATAATGAAAAATGGATAATGAAGTGGGCAAATTCCACAAGTGGTATTTCCGTATGGAATCCCCAAGTACTACTTGAAAGGTTGGGCATCTTTATTTCTAGACCTTGTTATGTGGTGTGTGGGTCCCTATTGTACTTATCATGTTCATATGGCAAAAAGACGAAATGGTCCTTGGGTGGATTGTGGGAGATTTATTGTCCAGGAAGGGCATTTGTAGAAAACAAGGAAAAGATTCCGTTTTATTGATAAGCGCAATGGGAATTCGTTGTCAGATAGCAACCGTACAACAGTCCAATTCGTTGGACAGATCGTAGCCGTCCGTACTTCCCACCGAAGCGCGAAAAATAGCATTTTCAATTCCGTACGCTACCACCGACTGCTCATTTCTTTGCAGAAAACGAGGCATGAAAGCATGTGAAAGTACCAAAAAAACAAAAAATTGTAGTTTGACATACTGTCGAAAACAATCTCTCATATGGGTTAAATAAATGTTTGTAAATTATTTGTGTGTGTGTGTGTGTGAAATTTGCAGTTTATAGGTTTATTTATAAAATTAAATCTTGTATTTTTGATAATTTATATAGTTGGCATTTGTAATTGTTCGGAATCATTTTATTTGAGAGGGAAATAGTTACGATAATCGTTTTTTATAGAGTGATTGAGTTTGTAAGTTGCACTTGTTGTTGCTATGGAACCGTTTGAATTAAAAGCTCGAACTGATAGTTAAGCCCCAATACATCCTTACACGTAAATGCTCTTTTAGCTTGCAGTGTGCACAACACATGTCTATCCCGCTATGTTTTTAATTCCACATATTAATGAGATTGTCGGGACTCAAACCCTTGACCGTTTGGTCCTAGACGCTTTGATACCATGTCATGGAACCGTTAATCTCCGACAGTTGTGACTTTTATAATAAAAATAAAATTACGAGCATGCCAATGATTTATATCCGTGAACTTGATGCTGAATCTGACTATCAAACGATTGTTAGAAATAAAATGGACTGAATAACTCCTTAAAATCCGGATTATCAAGAGTTATACCAAAGAAAAATACGTAAATTGCACAAAGGCTATGAAATTGTAAAAGCATCTCCAACATAGGGTGTTTAATGATGTGAAAATAACTTTGGCAACTCTAAAAGTTTCGAGTGATTGTGAGTACTTGATATTTCAAATAAATATTGCCATTGTTTGACAATCTTTGGTAACATTGCTCAATTTTTTTAATATAAAAAATGTTTTTTTTGCTTACTATTAATGTATTTTTATGACAATATTTATAATTAAAATAAATTATATATAAAATAATTATTATGGGTTATAATGTCAACTTTTGAAGTTGCTTATTATTAGAGTATTTTTTTAATAAAAATTACCAAAACTAAGGTGAATGAGTGGAAAAATAAAATATTATATTTTAGTATTATGTATTAAGTTTTGGTAATTTTTATAGCATCTAGAAAGCCAAAAATATAAAGGCCCTCTTTGGGAATTAGCTGTTAGCTGTTAGCTGATTACATTAGCAGTTAGCTGTTAGCTGATTACATTAGCTGATTTGATTAGCTGATTTGATTAGCTGTTTGTGTAGACCTGTTTGGTAAAAATTAGCTGATTGACAATAGCGGTTTGTGCAAAAAGACGAATAAGGGCATTAATTTTGGCGCAGGAGAAGAGAGAGTCTATCTATTAGGATTAAAGTAGTCCATTAATTTTAATATTGCAAAACGCTAATTGAAAAAGCTCCTAAAATGAGCTTTTTCTAAATTAGCGTTTTCATCCCAAAACTCTCTCCCAAACCTCTCTCCACCAAACACTCCAATTAGCGGTTTCAGTGGTCAAACCTCTAAAGTTGGTCAAAACCGCTCTTTTTATCTTAAAACGCTCTTTATCAAACAGGGCCAAAGTGTAATAACTGAAATGTGATTGCTTGAATAAACTGAAAATTATAAGGAAGTGTATTGACATGAAACAAAAAATACAGAAATTTGGAATTGAAAAGAAAATTGTGTAGTGCTTTGGCTTGATTTTTGATTTTGTTAGATGCCCTTGAAAATGTTGAGAAACTCATTTTTTATGGGTTTCTTTAGTACCACTCAGATCTTGAAGGATTAATCCCTTGTTTGGGACAATTTTAAACCTGGTTGGGAAATATTCTCTTAAAAGGGCTATTTCCAACTATGGTTAATAAAAATATTTTTATTTTATAATTCTATTACTCATTACGGTGCCAACAGCGCCGTAATAGGTATGTTGACAGGAATCCCTTTGTGGGATTCCTGTCAACAAGCCACTGCCCAAAATTTATATAAAATAAATTTTAAATTTTATTTTTATAATAATTATTTTTAAACTTATATAATAAATTTTTTAAAATTGATTATATTATAAAAATAAAATTATATCCGTAACGTTAGAGTTAAATTTGTATAATTTTATACATTAGGATTAAATCTCTATTATGCTCTTCTTTCTTCCCGATCCCAATTTTCGAGTTATATAGCCTGGATGGGAGGTGCAGTTCAAATACCTCTTTTGAGTAGAGCTCCTTGTTCAATTTGAGTAGTTTGGAGTTTAGTAATTGCTTGGGACTTGTCTGTAGTAAAGCCTTCAGTTAGAAGGCTTTGAAATGTTACGGTTAAATATTTAGTGCTTCATTAACGTATGAAATTGTGCAAATTTAACCCTAACGCTTCAAGGGAAGTGCAGATTTAGCCCTAATGTATAAAATTGTATAATTTAACCCTAACATTTTAAGCAAAGTGCAGATTTAACCCTACCGTATGAAATTATGCAAATTTAACTTTAACGTTTCCAAGCAAAATCAATTTTAACCACGTGCTACCGAAAATTTGAAAAGACTTGTTTGACTGTTATTTAGCTACGTCGGACCTTCTAAACCCGTTTGTCGATAAATTGAAGCTATATATATATATATATATATATATATATATATATATATATATATATATTGTAACTACATTAATAACACAGTAAAATATTGTAGACAGTTTAAAAAAACTAAACCTACTGCAATATAAATTAATCACAATTTTTTTTTTAAATTGTCTAAAATATTTTACTGTGTTATTAATACACTAAATTTTTTTTTGTTAGTAAAGCACTAAATATTTAACCTTAACGTTACGGCTAAATCTGCACTTCGCTTAAAATATTAAAGTTAATATTTAGTATATTACTAAAAAAAATATTTAGTGCATTAATAACACAGACCATTTCAAAAAAATTGCGATTTATTTATATGTAACAGGTTTAGTTTTTTTGTTTTTAAATTGTCTAAAATATTTTACTGTGTTATTAATATAGTTAAAAAAAATATATGAAACTGCTTCAGTTTATCGACAAACTGGTTTAGAATGTCCGATGTAGCTAAATAACAGTCAACCAGGTCTTTTCAAATTTTCGGTAGCGCGTGATTAAGATTTATTTTGCTTGAAAACATTACGGTTAAATTTGGACAATTTTATATGTTAGGCTAAATCTGTACTTCGCTTAAAACGTTAAGGTTAAATTTATATAAGAGCTAAATTTATATTTCTCTTGAAACGTTAGGGTTAAATTTACACAATTTCATACGTTAATAATGCACTAAATATTTAACCATAACGTTTCAAACAAAGCGTAGATTTAATCCTAATTTACATTTTAATTAAATTTCTATAAAATAAATAATTTATATATTTTTTTATTTTTATTTTAATAATATAATAAAAAAAATATTATATATTTTGGGCAGTGGCTTCACGCCACTGCCCAAAATATATTAGTTGCTCATTACGACGTCTATGCTCATTACGGCGCCTACAGCGCCGTAATGAGTATTATATTAAAAAAAATGTTCTTTTTAGCTGTGGTTGGAAAACAGACAACCCCTTTGGGCGAAATATTTTCCAACCACAACCAATTGAATAATTTTTTATTAAAATTATCCCTTTAAGGGGAGCAAAAGGCTGGTTACGAGGTAAAAGTCTAGACGCCAAAGGCTGGTGGAGAGAATTAATCCGATCTTGAACTGCCTTCCCACTAACTTACTTGTGTAACTTCTAAAAAGGCTTCAAAAAAAAAAAGTTCTCTCAACTGATTTTTGCCTCTTAAAGTTCAGAAAGCGCCAATTTAATAACCACTCAATTAACAATATAAAGATTAATTTAATTAAATATAATTTCTTTTTATTATTTATCCGATTTTTTGATTCAAGGATTATCGTACACCTTTTAGGTAGATACTCTCCCAATTAATGAGGTGGATGCATGGATAATAAAATATTATATTTTAGTATAATGTGTTAAGTTTTGACAATTTTTATAGCATCCTCTATTTGAAATGCTCTAAGAAAGCCAGAAATATAAAGTGTAATAATTGATTTTTTTTGCTTGAATAAACTAAAAATTATAAAGAAATGTATTAACATAAAACAAAAAAGTACAAAAATTTAGAATTGAAAAGAAAATTGCGTAGAGTTTTAGCTTGATTATTGATTTTGTTGCATGTCTTCGAATATGAACACTACAAGGAAAACAAGAGTTAATGATCGATTTTAATGGCTAAATATAAATTAGTCTTTAATTAATGACAAATATTAATTATTAACAACATTATTAGTCATTAACTTTGTGAAAAGTGTTTTTCCACTACATTATTAGTTTTAAGCACTAAATTTTTTGTCATTAAATTTATTTTATTAAACAAAAAATTAGACCTTTTATATTTATATGGGCAAATGAAAGTAATGTTAAAATTTATATTTTTCTTACTAGTCTTGCAATTAAAAAAGGAAATAAATTAAAAAGAATATAAATTAATTAAATGAAGAGGCACGTGCAGAGTAGAATAATACGTGTGAGAAGAAAAGTTAATATGAAAGAAAAATGAAAAAAGAGAAAAAGGAAATTGAAAACCCTTGGTATTCTCGAGCTCCTCTTTCTTCTTCTCATTCAGTTGTTCTTCTCTCAAACCTTAATCCCCTCATATACAGCAGCCGCCCTTTGCTTTGAATAACTAGTTTCGATCTTCCCATCCTCACCAAATTAACACTCGCTAAGGAGTTAATGACACTGTTTACCGGGGCTTCCATTAAAGCTTATTACACTTCTCCTTTTGACCATCGGGGATTAGGATTCTATTATCCTTCCGACCTTCGAATCCTTTTCCATTTCTAACTGGTAAGCTCAATTTTGAGTTCTTTATTTTTTGTATTTTCGGATTTTGTTACATCTATATCTGCTAATTTCGGTTTTTTTGTCCTCTACCTTGCCAGTTCTGTGTTTTTTTGTTTTTTGCTTGGGTCCTTTCTCTTCAGTCTCCAACTTAGAAATCTGGTATTGAGGAAATTTAGGGTTCCGTTGGCGATGAGTTGACATTGGTAGCAAGAAGAAAACCCCAACCGCCAATAAGGGAGATGTAGTATAAAGATTCCGGAAGAGGTGACAAACCTGAAACCTAAACAACACGATAAATGAACAGATATGGACACAAGGTTTGGCACGTTAACTACTATATCTCTCAACTAGTTTATACCCTTCAATCTGATCTAATCATCAACTGATTTAGGCATCGAAGTGGATTCATCAGACTCCCAACCCATCTAACCTATGCTCTGTTTTAGATATTCATTACGACGTCAAATTGCTCCAGTGGTTTAGACATGCAAGCAGTATCATATAACAAGTTATCAGTAAATAAAAAATAGTCATGCATATTGAAGAAAAAAAAGTATATTTTTAAAAGAATATCAATATTTTATAAATAGAATCGATTGAAGCACATAGAATCATAAAAATATATCATCATATTTGGTGATATTAAGAGGGTGTGTTAGCTCATTTTCATGCTGTTGTTTGCTTTTTCATTTTAGAAATGAAAATTTTAGGTGTTTGGTTTGTGAACTGCTATTTACCTTTTGCATCTAAAAATTAGCCTTTTACAAAAATAGAGAATCCCTGTTTTTTTCGGAAAAGCAGTCTTTTTAAATAACAAACATTAGGTAAAATAAATGAGAGTTAAGTGATAAAATAAGATATCCAGAGTAATTCACCACCCATCGTGGCTTGATCTAACATGTTTTACAATATCATCAAACTAATAATAACTTGGGATCTTATATATAATAATAAAAAAAATACTAGAGAAAGAGTAAATTTAACCATAACGTTTTCATTAAGACCAATCTTAGCCGTACATTATAAAAAAATTAGAAGACTAATTTGACTATTATTTAACTGTCATTTCATACATTGAGGGTCGGCGGTCATGGGATGTTGAGTTAGTTTCACGCATTTTTGTTCCTCGAGATACAGAACTTATTCTCCGTATCCCCTTATCCAATCGGGTCGATCATGATGTGTGGTACTGGAAGGATGACCGACGAGGCAACTATACAGTTAAAAGTGGATACCGAAAGCTTATGTCTGAATTTGGAACAAATTGGTTCATTGATTCTCCAGTATGGAATAGAATTTGGAATCTTAAAGTGCCTCCTAAGGTTAAGAACCTTCTTTGGCGGGTTCTTGCTAACTGTTTTCCCTCTAAAATTGTGCTGAAAGCTCGGAAGGTTAATCTCAGATTTATGTGAGCTTTGTCATGGGGCGGTGGAAGATTCTTATCATATTTTTCTCAAATGTACTATGGCTCGAGGTATTTGGACTCTTTCGCCTATTGGGGATGTGGGAACTCAATTTCATAACATTTTGGATTATTGGGGCTGGATCTTCTCTAAACCGGTGGAGCTTGTTAAGCTTGTAGCGGTTTTATGGTGGATTATTTGGAGTTATAGAAACGACATTGTGTGGAATCGGAAGGATTCACAAGCCTCGTTCCTCTACCATTTGGCCGGTTCCTTTCTGCAGGCCTGAAAGAGAGCGTAGACGCCGGCTTCTCATTCAGGCAGTCCGGCTGTGCCGAGCCCGACGGTGTGGCAGCGTCCTCCAGCAGATTTTCTAAAACTGAATGTGGATGGTGCTTCATTTGCGGACGAGAATGTGGCTGGGTTTGGGTGTATCGTTCGGGACGAGTTGGGCCGGTTTGTTACGGCTAAAAATGGTACCTTGCAGAATTATCAAGATGCATCGTTTATTGAAGCGCTATCGGTCCGTGAAGCTCTCAGTTGGATCAAAGACCGTGGATGGAAGGATGTAATCATTGAATCAGATTCTTTGATCATGGTACAGTCTATGGCCTGCCCGTTAGAGGTTTCATCTCCTTTTAACGCCTTAGTCAATGATTGTCAGTTTTCATTGAACGAGTTTTCTAACTGCTCTATTCGATTTGTCTGTCGTTCCGTAAATGCTGTTGCTCATTTGTTAGCTAGAAGTAGTATTTTACCTTTACATCGGGGTGAGTGGTTTTCTGTACCCCCTGATTTTATTTGTAATATGCTTCTTCTAGATTCTTAATATATGCTTCTTTGGTTGTCAAAAAAAAAAAAACAAACATTAATATGTTTAAGATATTTAATGTGTTATTAATACAATTACAACAAAATTTATCAAAATGCTAACAACTAAATCGGCTACATATAATCACATTTTTTTTGTCAAAGTGTCTAAAATATTTACTGTACTATTGATATATTTACAAATAACTAACAAAAAATATACGAACTACTTCTATTTTTCGACAAAATTTGTTTGGAAAATCTGATGTGATAGTTAAATAACAGTCAAACCCGTTTTTTCAAAGATTCGATAACGCAAAGCTAAAAATGATCTTGCTTAAAAATGTCAAAGTTAAATTTGTACAATTTCATACTTAAAGTTAAATGAGTGTTTGTTTCAACTTTTCAGAGCAACTTTTAACGTTTCACTCCAAACCACATAAAATATAGTCCTTGATTAGATTTATACAACAACAACAACAACGTTTACTATTTTATGTGGAAACGACCGCGCTTTGCAGCTATTCACGAAAATTTTCAAAAATGAGCTTTTCATGAAAAGCTATTTGTATGTATTTGATGTTGTCAAAATTATCATTTTAATTTTCTTATATATTTATAAAGTTTTTCCCCATTCAATAAAATTATTATTTAGTTATTTAAATTATTTTTATTAATTTATCTTTTATTGGGCAAATTCTAAATATAACATTGTGATTTCACCGATTTAGAAATAAGTGTTTGTGGTTTTTTGTTGCTAAAAGAGAACTAGAGTCACCGTCTTTAGCAAAACTAAGCTCTTTTAGGTTGACACTGCCAATTTTTTTTACTATTGATAACATCAAATTAGAAAATCAGAATTAAATTTGTTTAGTACTACGTTTATTGTGGAACTATGATTTTTATTTTTCAAAACTATATTTTTTTGAAGCTTTCTCTCTCAACATGTACTTTCTCTCACCTAATAAAAAAAAAATACTTAAACGACCTCAAAATAAAAAGATTCATCAATAGTTAAAACTGATAGTGTCTTTCTAAAACTTCATAGTTTTGCTAACGACAATGATCTCAATCCTCTTTTTGCAATAAAAAAAGCCATAGACACACCAATTTGCAAATCGATAAAACCAAAAAATATATCTATATTAGACATTATACAAATTAACAATCCAACTAATCACAATTTTACCAAACAATAATAATTACACAATTAATAATAAACAATTAACAGCAAATAGCAAACTAGAATAATTAACAACTATCAACTAATAACTGAACCTAAATTGCGAACTAAATTTGACCCGTAGCCTAATCATTTCTATTACTTATGTTTTAAAAACTACTTTCGTTAACCTTGTAGAATGAAGAGATATTTGTTGGCCATTATTTAATAAACATTTTTTTGGAAAACAATTAATCAAAACAACTAAATAAATGTGGATGCGGGTGTGATTGGTTGGTCTTTTTCATATTTATATTTGCATTTTCACTTTAATTAGTGACATTTCTTTGTCTTTTACACCTAACCAGGATTCTAGCAAAAATAAACCAACACACAATATGTTTTAATGCCGGTTACAAAGTAAGCAGTGCGACGACCTGAGGTCTATCAAATAGTCCAAAAGTTCTTTTACAAATAAAGAAGTAAATTAAGATCGCATAAGATGGGACGCCAGGGAAGCAATCTCAATGCGCAGTGCATACTTGAGAATATAGCATGCGTAGTAGGGCTTCAAACCACGACCTATGACATAGCAGTAAGCAGGACTTTTGCCTACAGCAGCTCCAATCCCAAACAGATTGACATTGAACATTCCGTGAACTGGTTGCGGAGGATCATCGCCATTATATCCCTCATTGACACCAGTCGGTCGGTTGTTCATCAGCCAGTCGGTGACATCATTTACGGTAACCTCCATAACCACCGCCACTTCCATAACCACCATGTGACCATTGCAAAAACCAGCCCCCAATCAAACCCCTCCCATCGCCTCCGTCTCTGTAAGTTCCAGATAAGCCAGCTCTTCAAATCGGAACCGAAAAAAGCTTGATGCAGTTCCGTTGGCACAATATCAGCCCATATATCCCTCGCTATGGAGCAATCCCTCACAATATGAATATTACACTCATCAGCCACACAGTGATAGCACGCAGCCGTAGCACTCAAGTGCCTCCTCATCCGCACAGAGTTAGAAAGTAAACAGTTTCTAGCAAGCAGCCAAAGGAAAAAGCGTACACGTTCCGGAACATTTACTCTCCATAGCATCTTCCAGCAAGGGTCCGTAGGTTCAGATAAGAGTCGCGGTTTGAGGGCCCTATAAGCTGATGTGATGCTGAAGTTGTCCGACACAGTACCCGACCAAGCCCAAATATCCTCGGTATCATCATTCGGAAAAACAACAGTAGAAGCTAAGCGAAGGATACAACTAGGAGGAAGTAAGTTCGCTAACGTCTCCCAATCCCAGCCCCCTTGAGGACGCCAATACGAGCAGATCATTCTCATACGATCCTCCTCCGGAACTATAACCGTGGCTACCTTAATTAAAGGCTTATTCCCAATCCAACTGTCTAGCCAAAACCTTGTCTTTCTCCCATTACGGACAAACCTACCGGCCTCGTCGCAAGGTTCTTCGCACCTAGCAAGATACAAGTCCAGATGTGGCTTTGAACGTGTCTCTGATGGAACATAAACAAATCAATGAGCCCAACAGCATATTTATGACACAGGACCCGGACCCAAAGGTTCTGATCCTCAGTGAGAAGACGCCAGCTTAGTTTCATTAACAGGGCCAAATTCATCTCCCGGGAAGAGCGAATACCCAACCCGCCATCCATACGGGGCTGAGAGACGACATCCCAATGAACCAGATGAATCTTCCAAGTAAGCTCCGTACCTCCCCATATGAAACGACGATTCAAACTGTCGAGCTTCTTGCAAATAGACAAAGGTAAAACAGCAGTTTGCATAGAGTAGATCGGAATGCTAGATGTCACCGCTTTAACCAGAGTCGTGCGACCAGCAGAGGAGAGACAAGCTGCTTTCCAACCACTTAGTCGGCTATAAACTCTATCCAGAATAAATTGAAAGTGTGCCTTAGTGACCCGTTTATGGAATAAGGGCACTCCCAGATACTTCCCAAGGTTCGACGTGCACTGAACCCCGAGCTCCGAGCAGATATGCATTTTAAGACGTTCCGCCAAATTACTGGAGAAGCAAACCCTCGACTTAAGGATCAAGACCTTCTGACCAGAAGCTTCACAAAAGTAATTCAACACTCTTCTCATACTGCTTGCCTGCTCAATCGAAGCCTCCGCCATGAATATAATATCATCTGCAAAAAATAAGTGAGAAAGCCCGGGACCACCCCTAGAGAGGTGAATTGGCTTCCAATCCCCTCCCGAAGTGGTATCGATAATTAAATGACTCAGTCTCTCTAAGCAAAGCACAAACAGATTGGGAGAAAGAGGGTCACCCTGACGAAGCCCTTTCGGTTAAAAATCTAAAAAAAACAGATAAAAAGACTACAAGGTTAATATTGGTAAAAGATAGGAACCTTAAAATGTGTTTTTCAAAATAGAAAGACTAAACAGTGTATTAGGTAAATGATATTTTGGTAAAATTCCCCCCTTTCTCATTCACATATTCACATATTTATACAAGTACAAAATCGTGTCCCACAAGGAAAAGGAAAACAATTCCTAATCTAATAATAAAAAGGAATTAACACTAATTAGGAATTAACACCCCCCATCAAGTCGGAGCATGTAAGTCACAAATGCCCAACTTGCGCATTAAAAAATCAAACTGCGGTCGTCCTAAGGCTTTAGTAAAAATATCTGCTAATTATACTTTTGTAGGCACATAGGACGGCGAAATAAGCCCGTCTTGAATTGCATCACGAACAAAATGACAATCAGCTTCAATATGTTTTGTTCGCTCATGAAAAACTGGATTTTTCGCAATGTAAATTGCAGATTGACTATCACAGAGTAAGCGCATACCCTTTGGATGATTAACCCCCAACTCCTTCAATAACTGCTTAAGCCATTTCAACTCACACGTAGTAGCAGCCATCGACCGATATTCGGCCTCCGTAGAAGAGCGAGAAACCGTGTGCTGTTTCTTCGTCTTCCAAGAAATTGGGGAATAACCCAACAATATCATCCAACCAGTCAAAGATCTCCGAGTAAGAGGACAACTAGCCCAATCAGAATCGCACCATCCAACTAAACTCAAATCACTAGTAGACCGAAGAAGAATACCTTGACCAGGACTTTTCTTCAAGTAGCGCACCACTCTCAGGGCCGCCTCCCAATGCTCCATACGAGGCTGTTGCATAAATTGCGCCAAAATATGCACAACATAAGCCAAATCAGGATGCGTAACAGACAAATAAATGAGCCTCCCCACCAGCCGTCTATACTTCGTCGCATCCTCCAGTAAAGCACCCGTCACAAGAGCAAGTTTATGATTCTGCTCCATAGGACATACAGCAGGTCTGCCGCCTAGAAGACCAATCTCAGCAATAATCTCAAGTGCATACTTCCGTTGATTTATAAAGAAACCTTCAGAGTTACGAGCAACTTCTAAGCCAAGAAAATATTTCAAGGCTCCCAAATCCTTCATCTTAAAACAACGCCCTAAATATGCTTTAAAAGCATTCAAAGCAGCATCATTATTTCCAGCAATGATCATATCATCGACATAAATCAACACATTGATCTGAATACTCCCTTTTGTAAAGGTAAAAAGAGAATAATCAGAATAAGATTGTTTAAAACCAAATCTCTTCAAAGCTTCCATCAATTTCCCAAACCAACACTGTGGTGCTTGTCTCAGTCCATATAGAGATTTGCGCAATTTGCATACCAAACCCTGCGAATCTGCACTGAACCCAGGTGGAAGCTTCATATATACCTCTTCTTCCAAATCACCATGCAAAAATGCATTATGAACATCCATCTGATGTACAGACCACTTTTTCACAGCTGCAATGGATAAGAAAGTTCGAATTGTTGTCATTTTTGCCACTGGAGCAAAAGTCTCATTGTAATCAATCCCTTCCACTTGATGATTGCCAAAGCAGACCAACCGCGCTTTATAACGCATCAATTCACCCCTCTCATTTCGCTTTTCTGTAAAAACCCAGGTTCTGCCTAGTGCCTTCTTCCCAGGCGTTAATTTCACAAGTTCCCAAGTATGTTGCTCCTCAAGAGCACTGATTTCCGCAGCCATTGCACCACGCCACCCTTCAGTTTTGACTGCTTCTTTGTAATTACGTGGGATTACTGCATTTGTAATTGCTGCAAGAAATCTACGATGTTTTGCAGAAAATTTATCACAATTAACATAATGAGTTGCTGCAAGAAATCTACGATGTTTTGCAGAAAATTTATCACAATTAACATAATGAGTTAGAGGATATAGTGTACTTGAGGGAGATGATGAAATCGATGAAGCTTGGGGTGGACTATATTTCTTTATAGTGTGAGTCATAAAATCCCGGAGCTTAGATGAAGGAACTTTTGTTCGTTTGCCCTTTCCTAGCTCCTCTTCCTCATTCTGCCCAAACTGTTCTGTCTCATTCTGACCCGATTCTGCCAGTAAAGAAGAACCCAGATTTTCAATTGTCGGATTCGGTTCCTGCCTCGCTTCTGAAGAACCCGGAGATTCAGTCACCGGGTTTGGTTCAGCTTCGGTTTCTGAAGAACCTGGTACTGCAATCTCCGGGTTTGGTGCTGTCCTATTTTCTGATGCAGGACTGTCCAGTTCTGAACTGTTCGTCTCTTCATCATTGATCCGTGTATCAGACAGTGCAGAAACAGGTTCATTGTCCATATTTGATGGTGATCCAAATGGGAAAATATGCTCATAAAATCTCACATCACGAGACACAAAAAACTCTTTTGTGTCTAAATCATACAATCTCCACCCCTTTTTCCCAAATGGATACCCAACAAAAACACATTTACGACTTCGCGTCTCAAATTTATCACCACGAGTGCGTTGATTGTGTGCATAACAAAGACAACCAAACACTTTCAACATCTCATAAGAAGGCAATTTATGAAATAAAACCTCATACGACGTCTTCCCTTTCAAAACAGAGGAGGGAGTGCGATTTATAAGATGACACGCCGCAAGTACACACTCACCCCAGAAATACTTTGGTAAATTACCTTCAAACCGTAAAGCTCTAGCCACATTAAGAATATGTCTATGCTTACGTTCAACCCGTCCATTCTGTTGTGGAGTACCCACACAAGAAGTCTCAAACAATATGCCATGATCAGAAAAATATTTACCAAGACAATTAAATTCAGTTCCATTGTCACTTCGGACAGTCAGAATCTTTTTCTGAAATTGGCGATCAACCATAGCCACAAATCGCATAAAACATGCATACACTTCAGCTTTACTAGTCAAAAGATAGACCCAGACCGCACGCGAGAAATCATCCACAATAGTTAAAAAAGAAGTAGCACCACAAGACGAAACAGTCCGATAAAGACCCCATAAATCACAATGCACAAGTTGAAAAATATCATCCGCTTTATTTATACTAGTAGAAAAACTACTACGAGTTTGTTTAGAACTTAAACACACATCACAAGGTTCTTTATCATTAACTCTACTAGATACCATATTCGAGGGTAAAAATTGAGCAATCTCCTTCGACGGATGCCCAAGACGCTTGTGCCATAATTCCAACGAATCTCTGCCCACAACTGCAACTGATTTGCTCTTCCGAACCCCACGAAAGATATACAGTCCGTCGCACAATTCACCGATTCCAGTCACCTTCCTCGTCTTGCGGTCCTGGATAACACACAACTCATCAGTTAATTGAATGATAAATTTAGATTTTCCAAGCAACTGACTCACAGAAATTAAACTACAGTTTAATTTGGGAACAAATAAAACATTAGTCAGACTCAAGCCCCCGGGTAATGTCACATCTCCTTCATGAGTGGCCACGGCAATTTCTCCATCAGGCAAGCCAATTGGACATGTAGAAATTCTGCGGATGTTGGAAATCTGATCCTGATGACCAGTTACATGATGTGTAGCACCCGTATCAATTATCCAATTAAAATCTTGAGTCTTACCATGTAATTTTTCATTAGTTTTGACCTGCCCTAACAACTCAACAAGCTGGCTCCATTGTGTAGTCGTGATTCCTGCCAAACCAGCACCTTCAGCCTCCTTTGTGAAGAACCCGGAGGTTCCAGCGCCGGGTTTTGCTCCAGCTGCTTTGTTGGCGAACAGCGCCTCTGCCTGCACCTCTGCCACGCTGCCCAGCTCCACCGCCTCTGCCACGAGCGTTTCCAGTCCGTCCAGCCCCTTTTCCTCCTTTGGGTCGATCTCCCCACCACTCCGGAAACCCGATCAATTGAAAACAGCTTCCTTCATCATGACCCTCACGGTTGCAGTGATTGCAAAACTTCCCAGAATTATCAGTCTGCTTGCTTCGGGAATCGAACTGAACTTTGAACGCCATGGCTTGATCCCGTTCCTCTGTCGTATGTTCTCCTTTTATCAACCTCTCTTCTTGGATAACTCGAGCATAAGCTTTATCCATTCTAGGAAGAACATCCATAGACAGCACATTGGAACAAACCGTCCCATACAGAGTAGAATCCAACCCAATAAGAAAGTGGTGTTGCATATCTTCTGCTTGAATAGCCGCGACCTGCGCTTTCATATCACATTTACAACCTTTACACTTACACTCAGGTAAAGTCACATAGGTCGTCAAGTCATCCCAGATCTTCGAAAAACGCCCAAAGTAGGACGCCACATCTTCATTCTTTCCTTAGCGACAGTCACTAAGGGCGATTTTTAATTGACATATCTTGGTGCCATTAACCACACAGAAACGGTTCTTCAGATAAGTCCACAAATCATGGACCTCTTCATAGTTAGGTAGTGTGGATCGAATTTTTAGGTCAATCGTATTCAAAATCCATACAACCAACATAGATTGAACAGCTCCCCAATCTTCTAATTTTTCTTCATCAGTTGGTTTTGTTACCTTCCCCTCAACAAAACCAAACTTACGTTTCGCTTTCAAGGCCATCCCAATAGCCCTTGCCCACTCATCATAATTATCTCCCTTCAATTGAATTGGAGTTATAAGATTACCTGGATTATCATTGGAACCCAAGTAATAAATATCAACCTTCTTGTCACCTTCAGTCATCTCGAAAAGTGTACGTAGAGCAACTCTGTCAAGAACGCCTTCGTTTTCTCCCTTGAAATCCGTAGCTTCGGCTGAGGAATTTTCTCTCAAAATTTCGGTCACACCTAGGGGTGCACACAAAAATTCGTAAAACCGAAAAACCAAAAAATCAAACCGAAACCAAACCGAAAATAAGGTTAACCGAAACCGATGGACTAGTGTACGGTTTTTAATTTTAAAAATAATGGTTAATGGTTACGGTTACGGTTTTCATATTCTAAAAACCGCGGTTAACCGAAACCGACCGAATTCAATTAATTATATAAAAATATATTTACTAACTCTATATTTATATTTATATTTATACATATAATTATACATTATCCCACTTAAAATAAATACAGGGATCAATAGCAAAATTTTTAATAAGAAACACTAATTCTTTCCGGTGACTAAGACTCAACGATGAAATATTTCATCCAAAATATCGTGTACTATCAAATTTTTCATAAAGTAGATAATTAGTGAAATTAATATATATAGACAATGCAGTTGGTAAAGCACAGAGGATAAGAATTCTGGTCCAAAAAAACATAGTAATTTAATGCCTTAAAGAGTTGATGTAAGGGAAAAATGCAGTGTCTAATCCATAGTCCACAAATACATAATGCACGCACATCTCCCTCTCCGTCGTTAGTCTCTTCAACTCGTCATTGACCCGCCGTTCCACTCACAATAAAAATTAGAATTTTTATTATTATTATTATTATTATTATTATTTTATTTACTAATGGTTAGAAACCGAAATAAAAGGTTAACCGACCGAAATAATTGGTTAACCGATTAGTGGTTAACCGAATTTAGTGGACTAGTGTATGGTTAGTGTTTTTAAAAAACCGATAAAATGGTTAACCGACCGAATTAACCTTAATGGACTGGTTAACCGACCACGTGCACCCCTAGTTACACCCTATAAGTCGGCTAGGGTTTAAAAATTTCTCTCACGTGAATTTTCTCTCAAGGCTCTGATACCATGATATTTTGGTAAAATTCCCCCCTTTCTCATTCACATATTCACATATTTATACAAGTACAAAATCGTGTCCCACAAGGAAAAGGAAAACAATTCCTAATCTAATAATAAAAAGGAATTAACACTAATTAGGAATTAACAGTAAAACCTAAGAAACTAATAAATTATTTACTCTATAAATTAACAACCCAACTAATCACAATTTTACCAAAAAATAATATTTACATAATTAATAACATACGGTTTACAACAATACGGTAACAACAAATAGCAAACTAGAATGGTTAACAACTCAACTAATAGCTGAACCTAAATTGAGCACTAAATTTGACCCGTAGCCTAATCATTTCTATTACTTATGTTTTAAAAACTATTTTCATCACCTCCAAGAATGAAGAGATATTTCTTGGCCATTATTTAATAAACATTTTTTTTGGATAAAAGTTAATCAAAACATCTAAATAGATGCGGATTTGTTTGGTTGTTTTTTTATGTTTATATTTACATTTTCATCTTAAAATTAAAAATTTGAAGTATTTAATTAGTGACATTTGTTTGTAAGCAGGATTTCAAGCAAAAACAAACCAAACACAGTATGTTTTATTGTGTCGCCGGTTACAAAGTAAGCGGTGCAACGACCTGAGGTCTATCAAATAGTCCAAAAGTTCTTTTACAAATAAAGAAGTAAATTAAGATCGCATAAGATAGGACGCCAGGGAAGCAATCTCATTGCGCAGTGCATACTTGAGAATATAGCATGCGTAGTAGGGCTTCAGACCACGACCTATGACATAGCAGTAAGCAGGACTTTCGCCTACAGCAGCTCCAATCCCAAACCGATTGACATCGAACATTCCGTGAACTGGACGCGGAGGATCATCGCCATTATATCCCTCAATCACATCATCTGGTCGGTTGTTGATCAGCCAGTCGGTGACAGCATTTACGGTAACTTTAGCTATATTCAAAGTGACATCCTCGAAGGGTTGGTGGGCGCCAGCCTCTAGAGCAGTGATTGCAAAAATGGCATCATCATTAGTATAATGAGAGAAATGGAAGGCACCTGCAACATGAAAAGCTTTATCATCAGTTTCAATAACCGAGCAAGTAGGCCAGAATTTGCCACCAGATGGATTGTAGTCTATTCTGGACATAGTCACTCCGCATCGACGGAGACAATTCAATAGACGTTCATATCGGTCAACGCTTGGAAGATGGGAAGCAGAGCGGCCATAGTGTTTGGCGGTGTTAGGAGCATTTACCCAGTGAAGTATCACGTCTTCTGGACCGTCGGTAATTCTAGTCCAGCCGATTCCGTTGATGAGGCGGGTGAAGTAGGAGGGGAATTCGAAGCAGGGGCTCACGGGAGCGCGATTGTTCATGCGCTCGACCATTAGAGCAGGGTTAACGAATTCGCAGCATTGGCGGAGACGGTTGTAGAGTCCCTGGAGGAGGAGGTGAATCATATCTTCGCAATCGCCTTCAATGAGATCGGTGATTTCGGCAGTTGTCCTCGAGTACTTGAGACTGAGGTCGCCCCAGTAATTGTAGACTGCGAGGGCGTTGCGGCGCAGAACAGTGAAGAGGTTGTCAAAATTGACAACAGATGGCTGGGCGTGAGTGGCAGAGCGGTAGGGCAGAGTTTGCAGCCGGCCGGACGCAATCCAATCCTGTAGGATTGGGTGGTTGGCGGGTGATGATGGGTCGAGATTTTCTTGAATGTTAGCCATTAGTGGGTTGATTCAATGGGTGGATGAAAACAGTGGAACTCAAACGGTGGAGTCCTTTTTAGCTTTACCAGTAACAAAGATTCAATGTAATAAATATTACTCATTAATAAAATATTAAAAATAATTGATGGTCCTAAATCGGTTTTCTTGGAAACTGACTGGTATGGACTCGAATTGGCTCAAAAGTTTTTGATAATATGTGATGATGGAATCGATTGCTTAAGTTTGAGCTCATAGTTTTTTTGATCTATGTTTAAATTGATACTTAAGACTCAATTACAAACCTTATATGTATTAATCTTTAACTGGTATCATTGGCTTGGCCATCCTACAAAAATGCAGGTATATGAACCAGAAAGTCACCGTTCCTATTCACTTAAGCCAAGTAATTTGATGATGACCATCTCTGCTGATTAACACTGTTAGTTTTATATCAAAATAACCGGTAACCGATTACCAAACCGATAACCGAACCGAAGTTTTAGTTTGGTTCGGTTATTTTAACATTATGGTTCGGTTCGGTTTTAATTTTAGCTTAGTTTGATAATCGGTTATCGGTTCGGTTATTGAAAAAATATATCGGTATAACCGATAACCGAACCGAACTTGATATACAAATATAAAAAATATAATTTTATTTTTACATGTATAAATAACTTATAAAATATAAAATCTAACCCCTAAAAAATATACTTTTATCTTTATATATATAAATTTTGGTTCATTAGTCTTTAATTTCATCAATTGTAACTTTTATACAAGTGCATTATTTGAAAACCAATTAAATAAAAATATAAAAAAATTAAATATTATGAATTTTCGGTTATTCGGTCGGTAACCGAACCGAACCGAAACTTTTCGGTTAAATAAAATTCGGTTACCAATCTTATTCAGTTCGGTTCGGTTATGAAAATAACACAAACTTCGGTTCGGTTAACTAAAAGTTCGGTTCGGTTAGTAACCGAACCGATGCTCACCCCTTGTGTACATTTCAGCTGGACTCGTATCATATACACAAGTAATTTGACAATTATCAACTTCCCATTTTTGGACCGAATACTATTATTCATTAGTTGAGTTTAATACAGTAAAACTTCTATAAATTAATAATATTGGGATCATAGAATTTTATTAATTTATAGAGTTATTAATTAATCGATAAATTAATAATTATTAATTTATAGAGTGATTTTAAACTTTTTTAAAAATAAATTTTAAATTACTAATTTAAATAAATTTTTTGTCTAAAATCAATGAACAAATAAAATTAAATGTGCATTATATACGTTAATTGAACTCGGAAGTTTATTATATTTATATTAAAAATATTCAATGTATCATAGTTAATGAATTACTATATAAATTTATATGGAGTGTTGTTTCAAACTATACCAAAAATAGGCTTCTCATGAATCTGTTACAACGAATTTAGAGGAAGCAACCACTAAAGACATTTATGAACTTGAGGGAATGATTGGTCAGCTTGGTTACCGCAATCTAATGGATGTCAATCAAATATTGGATTATCCGGGTGAAAACAATGAATGCTCACAAGTCCAAAGTTTAGAAGAAATTGTGTCGAGCGTTATGGAAAATTCAATTGAGGATGAAGCTGATGATGATTCAGTACCTTTGAAATCAGTCACAAGAAAGGAAGCAATAATAGTATCATTCACTCTTTACAACTTTTTTGTTACAATTTGACAAGGATACACCAGTACTTTTGAATGCAATGAGAATGATTAAAGATGAAATTCAATGCAATGAGAATGATTAAAGATGAAATTCAACTAGATTTAAATTTCAAGAAAAAACAAAATACTATAGATTCATATTTTGCTAAATTATCCTAAGTATATATATATCTATATATATTTCGCATATGTATTTGAGAAATTATTAATTTATAGAGGTAATAATATAATGTATTTATAAAGGGTTGTTCCAGAAAATTATTATATTATTAATTTATTAAAATTGATCATTTTTTGAACTGGCCCAAGTCGGGGTCAGAAGAAATTATTATTTTAAAGAGTTTATTAATTTATCGAGTATTAATTTATAGAGGTTTTATTGTATGTCATTTAGCAATAGCAAGATCAAGGAATCATGGTTTATTCAATGATTTTGACTATAACAAGGTTGTAAAAGACGCTAGACGCTAGTCGGGCGAACAGAGCCCTTATTGATTAATCGGGGATTAATTGGGATTAATCGGATTTGTATTTTTTTTATTTTTTATTAAATAAAGTATTATATAAATACAATTAATATATAAATTATACTATGTAAAAATGATAATATAAAATATTTAGGATAGAAAAACATACCTATTTTAATATTATTTACATTAATGTCCTTAAAAAAATAACAAATAGATCAATAAAATAACATGGGTAATTAATTTATTAGTCCCTATATTTTGACAAAACACACTGTTTAATCTCTGTATTTTCAAAAACACACGGTAAGGTCCATAACCTTTTTCTCAGTGAACTGTTAGTCATTCCGTCTGTTTGTTAGATTTTTTACCATTTATAAATTCGAAAATGACTAAATTACTTTTTACTATTTATCAATTTAAAGCAATTCACAAATCCATGTCTTTCTCTTACAACTCGCGCTCACAAAAAAAAATGGAGAAAGGATTGAATCTCTAACCCATAATCGAATCACTCATGCTCACTCTTCCTGTTTGAATTGAAGGTAGAAATCGACTCAAATCTCTCTTGCTTACTCTTCCCGTTAGAATTAAAGGTGGAAATCTTCTTACTCTCAATGGTGAGTTTAATTTCCTCCATATTCTCAACTCATGTTTACTGCTAACTGCTTCAGATCTTTCTGCTAATCCAAATTAACTAACAGAATCTTCATAAGAGTCTAACGACATGGACTAAACAGTTCACCGAGAAAAACGTTAGAGACTAAACAGTTTATCGAAAAAAAGGTTAAGGACCTTACCGTGTGTTTTTGAAAATACAAAGACTAAACAGTGTGTTTTGTCAAAATATAGGGACTAATAAATTAATTATTCAAATAACATTTATAACAAAATGTGTCAAAATAAAATAAAATTAATATTCTTAAAAATAAATTTAATAGTTTAAAGTTGTTTTTTTATTTAAATATTTTTTTAAAATTAAAATTTTTTTATAAAATTTAAGGACCAATTTTTTCAAAAAGACCACCTGAACCGCCTAGGAGCGGCTGGGGCCGCCTAGAACCGTCTGAGACCGACTAGAAAGCTAAAAATCGGTCAACCGGTTTTTACTGTCCGATTAGTGGAAAATCGGGACGGTGTTTTAAAAATCTCCGTCTAGGCACCGCCTAGGAGTAAACTTTTTTTCTAAATAGGACTTTTCAATTTGGAAACTTTCATATCCGATGTTCATAATTATTTATCATTTAGGAGGGGTGTAGATGAGGGTGTGCAAGGAGCGCTTACGCACAAGCCTCAAGGGCCCCAAAATTTAAGAAGATATTAGCTTAAATAAAATAATAATATTATAATATAAAAAGATTTATTTATACTTTTTCATTACATTGAGTGCTTATGTGATTTAGGTGATCAACCATTTAAAATTTGTAACCTTAATACAAAATTCTATTAATTATCAAGGGTTTAAGAAAAATTTAGCACAAGCCCCCCAAAAATTTTAAGACCGCTCTGTCATTTAGCAATAGGTTGTATATGGTGTTTTATGCTATATATGCTGTCAATGAACCAGACAACACAAACAAAAGCATAGCTGTAGTTTGAAGTTAAGTATGCTTGAATTGTGTTTCTGAGTTTCTGTGTGACATATCTTGTTTTTCTCATGAAAGGAGCTGGTTTTTTAATCTATGACTTATCTAAACTTACACTATCCATCAAGAAAGGGGTTAGATGTAGATGTAGATGTATGTATGGGTTAAACATTTGTTTATGGTACACAAGAAATGAAACTTTTTTGATATAATTTCTGGGTCTAGGGCTTTCCTGGAGTTTGACTCCCAGAACGTTGTGTCTCTGAGTTACAATCCCGAACACAATAAGTTATATGGGACTTAGAGTCTCAGACAACTTAAATGTCTGAGATTCTAAGTCCTAGACAATTTAACCAAATTTCAACCACTTTCAAATTTAATCAAATTGCAGTCACTTTCAGACAAACTTTCACATTTTTTTTACCCCTTCATTATAACATGATATTTTTAGTGGGCTGCTATTTACCGCAATATGAATTTCCACCTACCGCCATATTTTTGACAATTATACCCTTCTCATAATTTAAACTTAAAAAATCAAAAATCTCAAATCCTCTCAAATCTTCTCTAACTTTTTGGTTTTTCAAAAAACCCGATCTAAAACAACATGCCGCCAAAGCCAGGAGCGGGTAAAGGCTTCATGAAATCTCCGGTAAGTTTTTTTTTTTAAATTATTCAAAAATCACGGGTTTCGCCTCCGAATCGGAGGCGAAACCCGGATGAATTTGGTCTAAACGGACCCTATGTGCCGTTTCCGCCAAGGGTGGAACGGACGAACTGTCCATTCCACCTTAGGAGGAAACGGCACCGCCGTTCGTTCCTCCTTTAGGTGGAACGAACGGCGCCGTCGTTCCACAGTACGGTGGAACGAACGGCGCAATCGTTCCACCGTACCGTGGAACGACGGATGTGCTCGTTCCGCCTTACGGCGGAACGATCGGCGCATTCGTTCCGCCTTACGGCGGAACGAAAGGCGCTACCGTTCCGCCGTAAGGCGGAACGAACGGCGCTTCCGTTCCAACGTAAGGCGGAACGGTACGCGGTGACCGTTCCGCCTTACGGCGAAAAGGAGTGCCGCAACCGTTCAACCCACTGTCCGGACGGTTGCGGCGCTCCATTTAGGCCAAATTAGGCTCGAATTTTTTTTTTTTTTAAAACTTGGTCCGACCCGGTCTATGCAATGCCTAAGTATTAAAAAAAGCAAAATACGAGAAATTGAGTATATCCAGTTAAATATGCGTTATTTGCTTATAAATGTAAAATGTTTTTGGTTTTTACAGACTGATAATGTTGATAACCGTTCTGGAAAGAGACATACAAGGTCACGTGTTGTGACTGCCTCTACCCGGAGGGACCGGGAAGAACAGATATTGATGAGGGATGCTCAGAGGGCACAGCCGGATGAGATGGCGGATGCTGTAGAGATGGACGGAGATGACTCTATGCCTCCTCAGAGTTCATCCTCTGTGCGAGTACCTACTAAGACCATACCGAGGGGTCCTGGCGGACGTTTTGCTTCTACAGCAGGGTCGTCTTCGGGTGAGAAATTTAAATTTAATTATTATTATGTTATTTATTCGTGATTATTATAAAATATACGAATATAATAAATGAGTTTACTGTAATTTCAGGTAGTAGCAAGCGCTCGAAGAGTGATGTAGAGGATGACTGGATCGTGAAGAGCCCGGTTTCTGGGGGTCCATGTGATGGTCTTGTGATCCCGAGCTTTCTAGGACATATTGCCACTGCTATCTGGAGCGGACAGGATAGGGGCCTCCTCAGGTGTCAGACACGATCATTATACTGTGGGAAGCTGTGTGTATGGTACGGTGGGGCTTCTCAGCAGATCCAGAAGCGTATAGAGTCAACTGGATTGTCTCATTTACCCAATATCATGTATGGCCACATCGATGCGCCCCTAATTGGGCTTTTGTAGAGCGATGGCAGCCAGACACGTCATCATTTCACATGCCGTTTGGTGAGATGAACATTATGTTGCATGATGTGTGGCAGATTTTGCGCATCCCCATCGATGGGGCTATGGTGACTGCTGATGCGAGTGTTGAGGAGCTTCAGTCTTGTGTGATGGAGTTGTTTGGTATGACTCGGGAGGAGTTGCAGAAGGGTCACTACTTTAATGGCGGTATACGAGCGGCTTCCGTCCTGGATTATTGTCAAGGAGATCGGATTGCTGATGCACAGGCTACTGCTTGGACGTTTCTGATGCTCGGTTGCACATTGTTTGTGGACAAGAGTGGAGACCGCATTCGACCTTCTTGTCTGTTGGAGGTACAGGACTCTGTATCTGGAGCCATTGGACTCTCATGGGGCTCAGCTGCACTAGCATATCTATACCGTCATCTAGGTATTGCTAGTAGAGGAGACTGCGGGCAGATCACGGGTTGTCTGACACTGCTTCAGGCATGGATTTATGAGTACTTTCCGTGCTTCAGGCCTCAGCGAGAGGGAGTCACATTGGATCCAGCGATGCCGAGGGCTTGCATGTGGCCATCTATACCGTTGGAGAAGAGTGGGGATCGACTGAAATCATATCGTGTCCGGCTTGATAGATTGACTGCTGATGAGGTGCAATTTCAATTTAATTATAAAATCCAAATTCATTTACTTGTATTATTTGCATATTAATGTTGTTGTATACGTCTGTAGGTGATGTGGATGCCGTATGGTCCTGATGTCATTACGCATACCCCTAGGACGATATACGCCGGATGGATACGTTACAGGGATGTGATTGAGCCGTACATGCGGCTGAGTGGAGACATTCATACGACCAGATTTTGGATGCTTGGAATTCGGCCAAGTGATTTGTGGTTATGTTTTTAGTACTTTTTATTATAAGTATATGGATGTTGGCATTTTAGTACTTTTTATGTACTTGATATATTAGTACTTTAATTTTATAAGTATATGGATGTTGGCATATTAGTACTTTTTATCCAGACACAATATGTAACTCCAACGAATCAACCTGTAAATCATATAAAGCTATCCAGATCAACACAGGATCATTACAGATACAATACAGACACAATATGTAACTCCAACGAATAAATCTGGATCGAAACAGCAAATGTTTGTTATCCAGAATTGATAACTTGCCGGATCCGATTTGATATTCTCTGCCAGAGTTACCTGCAAAACAGAACCGGAGACAGGATCTCCGGGAAAACTCTCCGACGATCAAGTCAGTTTTTGTAAGAAGGTTGGTAATTTGACAATAGTATTGCGGGGAAAATTGTGAGCGTACCTTTTTCCCTCGTTCTTAAGGCCTTTTATAGGTGTTTTTTAGGTAACCGCCGAGGGCGGTTACTCCTTAGTGGGCCACGTTCTGAGGGCGGTTCCCCCTTTTTAGGCCATGTCCCTTTCGTGGCTTTCATGGCAACGAACGTGGTTCTGAGTGGGAGTCTTGATGCTCCGTTTAGGAATTCGGGGCGGTTACTCGCTTCACCCGTTTCCGCTTATTCGGGTCCCATTCGGGGCGGTTACTCGCTGCACCCGCTTCCTTTATTCGGGTCTCATCCGATCTTAGACCATAGGTCTAAGTATGGGCTGGGCCTGCGAAATGAATATGACCCGGTTTAGCCTCGCGGGTCATCACATGCCTCCCCTTTAGTTTGATACAAGAGCCCTTTAGGGTCTGTTCATAGGGGACGCTTCGTTTTTGCTTGTCTATTCAAAATTCAAAAACTTGTGAATTTTTCCTCTTTCGTTATTTCTTTTCCGGCGTCATCTTTTCCGGCGTTGACCTCTTATTTCCGTCATTTCTCTGTGTTGTCTTTCCCATGTAAGTTTTCCTCTTCATAATTTGTACCTCGTTCGGCTTTTTACTTCTGTTTATTTCTTTTCCTCAACATGTCGAACCCCGACCTTGACTTCGCACCGTTCAATGAGAGCTACGTCCGCGAGGTTTCTCATGAAGTTGATGAAGTTTCAACCAGTTCTCATGGGTCTGATTCCCACCCCGCTGACTTCCTCCACCTGGCGAATACAACCGATGAGGGTCTAGGTTTTGACCCTAAGAAGTTGATTCCACCACCTGTCCCAACCCCCCGTTTGTTACCAAAGAGGGACAGGTCGGGAAGCCTAGTTTGTCGCGAGACCATTGAGGATTTGCGGGTGTAATATCCTTTGCTCCAAGGTCTCGAGACCATCATTCCCGGGGAGGATAGAGGACCGGGCGATTACCCAAAGGGGTATTTCACCATTTTCGTCGCCCAGATTATCTGCGGCTTCACTTATCCGCTGGCGGATGAGATTGCTTCCATCCTCGGCGATTACGGAATCGCACCCGGGCAGTTACATCCAAATGGATGGGCCGACTTGACCCTGGATAAATTTCTGGCGGATTGTTTGGAGGTTCCTTTCTCGCTTAAAATTTTCTCCAAGCTTCATCATTTCAAGAGTTCGGCGGGGTATTTCACTTTCATCCGCCAGAGCGGATACTATGGTTTTGACGAGAAACTGAACAAGATCCGCGAGTGGGATCGCTCTTACTTTTTTATCAAGTTTAATGAGGGAAATCCGAACTTCCTTCGCCATTGGGGCCGGCCCAATGTGAAGAGTTTGAACTTCGGTTATCCCAGCGAGGAAGAATCCGCCGTCATCAAGTTCCTGAAGAGTACCCCTCCTTTTGTATGGACATATGATCAGGCCTTCCATATGCTAAGGAGCCGAGTAGCGATTGCCTACCGCGAGGGGGATCGCGTGGTCTATATCCCTTATCGCGTTTTTGTACAAGGTACTTTTTATTTCCAAGTTGATGATTTCTTTTAACCCTTTGCAGGGGTGATCCTTTATCTCAAATCGCTGCAGATCGAGAGGCTAAAGCCCTAGCGAGAAGGAAGAAGCGGATGGCGGGAACCGCCTCCATTGTAGGGGCGGATTGTTCTAGAGGAACGATTCCTTCCATTGAGGCGGCTTCTCCTGTAAGGGCCTCCGTTTCACAAGGTCCCGCTTCTGCTTCCGAGGATCTTCCTTTGACGAGGAAGCGGAAGATAAGTGCGGATACAGAGTCTTCTCGTCCCAAGAAGAAGAACACCTCCGTGTCCCTTACTGTTGGCGGTACACCCGTATCCGCCTCATCCAAAGGAAAGAGCAGTACCCCAATTCATGAGGTATCCTGATCTATTCCCTCTTTCTATATTGCTACTTTTTTCCTCATGAGCTATCTGCTGTTCTCTTGATATTTTTCTTTACGCCTTTGCAGCCAATTCCCGACATCAGCGGATGGTGGACTAGGACCTTTGGCATGGCCGTGAGTTTTTCTTGCAAGGACATTGTCTCTTCCATATGCAATGTCCTCGGGCGGCTTCCCTCTGCTTCCCGTGTACGCGAACAAGTACCGCTCCCTACCGCTGTGGAGGGGATCGAGAAGCGTTCTGTAGAGGTATATTGTTGCTTGTCATTCTCTTTCAAGGATCTTGTGTCCATTGTAACCGCCTATTTCTATTCGCCCTTTTTTATTCGTGAGACGTTTTATATGCAGATTATCAATTTCGCTGAGGGCATTCTCCGAAGGGATGCCGAGCGAGCCAAGGAGTTGGAAGGTCTTGGTACTGAATTGGTGACTCAGAAGTCGCTTTATGATGATGTCCAAGGGAAGGTGAAGGTCCTAGAAGGCGCCCTTCAGAAGGCTGTGAGCGAGAAGGAGGAGGCTCTTAAATCTCTTCAGGCTAAGTCCGATGAGCTGCGAAAGGCCCTCGATGATCTAGCTGATTCCAAGGAGACACAAAAGAAGAGGGCTGAGGTAAATTCTGGCTGAAGACGGTGCCCGCATCTACTGGTATGGGGAGCGGATTCATGCCGCTTATGAGCATGGACATCAGGGTCTCGTACTTAACCGCCCCAAGGTTCCCATCCCTGAAAAGGATTTAACTGAGAAGTGGGACAAGCTGGAAGCCGAGGATGCTGATATGGATGAGGTACTCCTCTTAGATTGGAAGAGTTTTCAGGAATCTCCAATTATCGGCGAGATCCCTACCCAGAATGCGGAAGAAGGGGCACCGCAGGACATCTCTCAGCCTGAGCAAGAGGTACCGCCCTCTGAAGCAGTTATTGATTCGAGGGTTGAGGATTCGCTTGAAGTAGATCCGCCCACTGGAGGAGATGAGGGAGTCGCTGGAGGCGAGGAAAGCAATAGGGGTGAAGGAGAGGAAGCTGTAGCATAGTTTAATTTATATTTGGACTTTTTTGTATGTAACAAACTGCCCGTATATATTAATTTTCTTTCACTTGCCGCTTTGCCTATACGTGCGATTATTGTCACTTTATTTTCATGTATGATCCTTGCCTTTTGCCGACTTTATACTTGTAATTCTTCATAGTAATTTTTGCTTTCGCTAGGGTGGCCAAACCCTTTTTGTAATTTTTGAGTACTCGTTTATTCGCTTAATTTTATGCCTTACTCTATTATTTTTCTTTCGAAAATAATATAATTATAAGGTTAATCATAAGGTTTTGCGAGTGATGCGTAATCATGCATCCGCCTTTCTTTAATAGGCAACACATTTATGTGTTTTTTGAGTTTAACCCTAAGGGTTTTGCGAGTGATGCGTAATCATGCATCCGCCTTTCTTTAATAGGCAACACATTTATGTGTTTTTTGAGTTTAACCCTAAGGGTTTTGCGAGTGATGCATAATCATGCATCCGCCTTTCTTTAATAGGCAACACATTTATGTGTTTTTAAGAACAATCCGCATTCGGGCGTAACATATTGAATAAATGTAATAATTGAATACCTTTATTGATAAAGAGAAAAGGTTTATTACATAGGTACACCAACTGTGTGGGATCAAAGCCTCATTAAAACCTTTTATCAGAAAACCCAATGGGAAAAACTCATAAAAGGAAAAAGAGTACTCGTCATTTCCTCGAACTACTCGGCCTTTTTATATAGACGTAGATTCTCTAGATTCCAGGTGCGCGGGAGCTTCTTTCCGCTCATTTCTTCTATTTCAAAAGTGGCTGGTCCCAGCTTCTTGGATACTTTGTATGGTCCGATCCAGTTGACGCCTAGCTTGCCTTTGCCATCTCTAGATTGTATTTTATCCGCTTTTTTCAAGACCAAGTCGTTCTCGTTGATTATTACTTTTCGCATTCTTCTGTCATGATATTTCTTGATTCTATTGCGGTATACTGCCATTCGCATGTAAGCTTTTTCTCTTCGTTCCTCCACAGAATCCAAAGCATCTCTAATGTTGATAGGATTTTGTGTGTCGCAATAATAAATTATCCGATCTGTGGGCGACTTGATTTCAACAGGTAGGACTGCTTCGGCTCCATAAACTAGCGAGAAAGGTGTTTCGCCTGTTGCTGCCTTTACAGAGGTTCTGTATGCCCACAACATATGGGGTATCTCATCCGCCCAACCTGTTTTTTTGTCTCCTAGCCACTTCTTGATGCCTTGAATCATGGCCCTGTTGGTAACCTCCGTCATACCATTCGATTGGGGATGGTTTACGGAAGAAAAATGATTTTTGATCCCCATGCTTTCGCAGTATGCTTTGAACTTGGCACAGTTGAACTGGGTGCCATTGTCGGTTATAAGCTTTTGCGGGATTCCAAATCGCATGATAATGTTCTCTCGTAAGAACTCGATCATTCGCTCAGGTGTTTGTGCGGTTACTGCCTCCGCTTCTACCCATTTGCTGAAGTGGTCAACTGCGACTATCAAGTACTTCCTTTCTTTGTCGTTTCTGGGAATGGACCCACTATATCGATTCCCCATGTTGCGAATGGCCACGCCGTCATTATAGCGATTTGTTCGGCTCCGGGAACATGCTTTTCATTCGCATGTATTTGACAATTGTGACATTCCGCAACCATCTTCTGGGAATCTTCCACCACCTTGGGCCAGTAGTATCCCATCAGTTTGACCTTTCTTGCCAACGCCGCCGAAGCTTCGTGCGCGCCACAAATTCCTTCATGTAATTCTCGCAGCACGTAGTCTCCTTCGTTGCGACCAATGCATTTCAACCATGGACATGTGTACGATTTCCGATACAAAGTTCCATCCCGAATTGAGTATCGAGCTGACTGCCCAATTAGCTTTCTGCCTAAGCTCTTATCAACCGGTAAATCTCCCTGCTCCAGATATTGGCGAATGGGCATCCGCCAATCTTCATCGTCTTCCAGTTCTTTGATGACCATAATCTGATCGGCCTCGAATGCTGGTGCCGATTTTATTTCCAAATTGCATGCCTTTTGACTCCATGGTTCTCTACTTGCCGCTGCTTTTGCCAATTCGTCAGCCTTTGCATTTTGGCCTCGCGGAACATGCACCATCTCCCAAACGACTCCCTTGTGCGTTAACTCTTGTGTCAATCTGCCGACTACCTGATGGTATTTTACTAGCTCCTCCTGTTTCACCAGATAATTTTTTGTGATCTGGTTTATCATGAGTTTGGAATCGCTGTAGATTACCACTCTTTCTGGGGGTGAGTTCATTGAGCAACTTCAATCCGCATATCATTGCTTCATACTCTGCGGCATTATTGGTAGTTTTGAAAGTTAATTTTGCTACATAGCACAGGCGAATAACCTCCGGGCCCTTGATGACGACTCCCAGCCCAGTTCCATCTGTAGATAATGCCCCATCTGTGTACATGCTCCACTCTTCTTTTTGTGCCTTCGGACATTCATCGTCATCCCAGGTGAATTCGTTCACGAAATCGGCGAGTACTTGTCTCTTTAGCGCTGGTCTCCCTTCATAGCGAATATCGAATTCTCCCAGGCGAATTGACCATTCCATCAACCGGCCGGATGCGTCAGGTTTCTGTAATACCTTTCGCATTGGGATGCCAGTTCTCACAATGATAGTATGCGCCTGAAAGTATGGTTTCAATCTAGCCTCCGTGGTTATCACTGCGAGGGCCATTTTGTCCAACTTCGAATACCGGAGTTCTGCATCCTTCAGGACTTTGCTCACGTAGTACACTGGATATTGTTGCCCTTCTTCTTCTCGCACCATCACAGTGCATATCGCCATATTGGTGACGGATACGTAGAGAAATAAATCTTCTCCATCCTCCGGCCTACTCATTAAGGGCGGATAACACAGTAATCGCTTTATCCCCTCGAATGCTTCTTGACAATCCGGCGTCCATTCAAAGGACTTGGATTTTTTGATGGCATTGTAGAAAGGTAGACATCTCCTAGCTGAGCATGATATGAATCGCCCTAATGCCACCAACCGCCCATTTAGTCTCTGTACTTCTCTTATGCTCCTCGGCGTTTTCATCTCCATTACTGCTTTAACCTTCTCAGGATTCGCCTCAACTCCCTTGCCGCTAACAATGAAACCCAGGAACTTTCCCGCTCTTGCTCCGAATGTGCATTTCTCTGGGTTCAATTTGAGGCCATATTTGATTAGCACTTCCAGGATTTCTTTGATATCCTGCGGGTGGTCTTGCATTTTCTTGCTTTTGATGATCATGTCATCAACGTAGATCGAGAAGTTCTCGCCGGATTTGTCTGAAAATATCTTGTTCATCATCCTCTGGTATGTTGCTCCCGCGTTTTTCAATCCAAAGGGCAACACCTTGAAGCAATAAGTCGCCTGGTGAGTTATGAACAATGTTTTGATTTCATCCGCCTTCTCCATGGTTATCTGATGGTAACTGGATTTCACGTCGGTGAATGATAAAGCTTCATATCCTGCAGTTCCATCTACCAATATATCAATGTTAGGAAGCGGATACATATCCTTCGGACATGCCTTGTTTAGATCTTTGAAGTCGACGCACATTCTGTACGTTCCATTTGGCTTTTTGACTAGCACCACATTGGCTAACCACTCCGGATAGGTGACTTCTCGAATTGCATCTGACTTTAGCAAATCCGCCACTGCTTTTTCAATCGCCTTTTGCCGCTCAGGAGCATGTCCTCTCTTTTTCTGTCGCACTGGGGTTGCACCTTTGTCTACATTCAAACGATGGGTTGCTACGTCTGGACTTATTCCTTTCAGTATTTCATTTGGGGCGGCAAATGCCGACTCACATTGGACCAACACCTCGGCAATGGCTTTTTCGTTTCTTCGGGGAGGCCCATCGCTATTCGCACATTTTTGTCGCTTGAGATGGCGAATAGTTCCGTTTCTCCCAATGCTTCCGCTGGCAACTTCTCCTCTACCCTATCTTCCTCGTCTGGCTTTGGTTCAAGTGACAATGTATAGGCCTGTTGAGATACAAGTTGATCACCTTCAACTATGACTCGCCCTTGGTGTGTTGGTAAATGTAATGTTAAATGCTTCATTGAGATGAGCGACTCCGTTTCTGACAGGAATGGGCATCCCAGAATTATGTTGTAGGCCAATGGGAGATCAACAATTGCGAATTCTAAATCACCTCGCCATTTTAGCTTTTTATCGCCCATTTCTGCCTCCAACACCACCTGTCCACTTGTTTGAGAGGATTGACCCCCAAAACCTGTTACATCCATGAATGTATGTTCCACTCGCTCGTCATTAATTCCCAACTTGTTGAATGCAGTCCGAGTAATAACATTACAAGAACTGCCAGTATCAATAAGGACCCGCTTGACGTCCCATCCTTCTACAGCCATTGTAATCACCAAAGCATCCGCATGCGGCTCCGTGATTCGCACGAATGAGTAATTGAGGGCATCCCCCCTATGAGTGTTGCTTTTTCGCTGTTCACGGCGAGCTCTTTTTATTGGAGGCTCATAGATCCCGCCGGCTATCACGTTTATCACTCCTTTTTTCTGCTTCTTTTCGGGCCTTGCCTCTTCTTCATGTGGTAACGTTGCTTTCTCGTCACTAGTCTCCTTTCGTACAAATTGATTCAGCTTGCCCCTTTCGATCAGCCTTTCAATCTCCTTCTTCAATTCATAGCAATCGTTCGTGTCGTGGCCGTTCAATCTGTGGAACCTGCAATATTTGTTAGGATGTCGCCCCAAACTGGTTCGACCTTTTACCTCGGGGAACCGCACATCCTTCTTCAGGGGGCTCTTTTCGATCCAAAGTAACACCTCCTGGCGAGTCGTGTTTAATGGTGTCTGATATCCGCCACTTTGAAAGGGGCGATCGCCTCTTCGAACAAAATTACTTTTGGACTGGGTCTGGCGCCGATTGTCCGAAGTGGATCTAGCGGCATCTCTTTCTCGCCGGGTTTGAGCCCTATGTTCCCTGTTGACATCATCCACTTCCATGAATTCCTTTGCTATTTTCATGAGTTCGGCCACTGTGCGCGGCTTGTTGCGGATGATTTCCTCCCGCATACTCCAATCTGTGGTTCCATCTGCCATGATGTTGCGGATGCTCACGATATCCGGGTTTTGCAATCGCACCAGAATATCGTTGAATGCGACAACAAATTCCCTTAGGGAATTATAGTTCCTCTATTTGATCCCCTTCAGCTGCCTATCCGTCACATCCGCTGCTTTACAGCCCATAAATTTCGCACAGAAATCTCGACTATATTGATGCCAATTGTGAATAGATTCTGCGGGTAAAGATCGAAACCAATCAGATGCGGCTCCGCCCAAAGTTGTCGAGAATAACCTGCAAATGATGCTTTCACTCGCTCCTGCAACATCCATTAGTTCTCTGTAGTTCCTGACATGAGCCTCAGGATCAGAATTTGGATCCCCATAGTATTTAGGTATCGCGGGCGCTTTGATTCTGTGATCTGGAATGAATTCCCGCAACGAAGGGGCAAAAGGTGAATCGCTCTGGACCTCTGCTCTCGGCCTAGGCGAGTACCCCATTCGCTCCATCATGCTTCGTAATTGATCTTCTAAGTCAATATCGGGTATTCGTCGGACTTCTTCCATCCGCTGCTGGTGAATTCTGGGTGGCATCCACCCGCCCATCGGTGTTGAGACGTGTGCCTGTTGGGGGACTAACCGCTGTCCCGTTATAGGATCAAAGTTCCATATGTGCTCTCGCCCAGGAGTCATCAACTCCGAATGTCTGTGAGGAAAAGGTTCCACTTGCTGTAGCGGAAGAGTGCCTTGCACTCCTGGCAACGGTTGGGATGGCTGCCAGGTCGGATGTATCGTCGTAATGAGATCTGGGTGCGAGTAGTTGCTCAGGTGGCTGTGTGGGTTTGTGCGACTACTCTGGCCCACTTGATTTGGCGCCTGAGATGGCTGCGGGAGGGCCGATATGACAGGGATAGTCGGTGATTGTGTTGAGATAACCATAGGTTCTTGAGGAGCAGCCGCCACGGCGGTATTGTGTTCGGCGAGGGCAGTTAGTAAATTAATCATTCGATCTCCAGCCGCCTGGCTCATGTTCGAAGCCAAGACTTGTCCTGCCATCTGCACGAAATCACTATTGGACATTTCCATCTCAGTTTGCACTTGGACTTCCAATAAGGGACTCAATTGTCCCGAAGGACCCGATGAGCTAGGCACCACAGGCTGTGTATTTGCAGGTTGCGAATTCGCAATCCGTGGTCCCCTGGAGTTCATACTGGTTGATCTAGTGGTAACGCCGGTCGTTCGTGATGGTTCTGACATGTTCTTCGCGTACCTTTAACCAAATATTGGTAAAAAAGGTCCACGTTCACCGCACCAATGATAACTTGCCGGATCCGATTTGATATTCCCTGCCAGAGTTACCTGCAAAACAGAACCGGAGACAGGATCTCCGGGAAAACTCTCCGACGATCAAGTCAGTTTTTGTAAGAAGGTTGGTAATTTGACAATAGTATTGCGGGGAAAATTGTGAGCGTACCTTTTTCCCTCGTTCTTAAGGCCTTTTATAGGTGTTTTTTAGGTAACCGCCGAGGGCGGTTACTCCTTAGTGGGCCACGTTCTGAGGGCGGTTCCCCCTTTTTAGGCCATGTCCCTTTCGTGGCTTTCATGGCAACGAACGTGGTTCTGAGTGGGAGTCTTGATGCTCCGTTTAGGAATTCGGGGTGGTTACTCGCTTCACCCGTTTTCGCTTATTCGGGTCCCATTCGGGGCGGTTACTCGCTGCGCCCGCTTCCTTTATTCGGGTCTCATCCGATCTTAGACCATAGGTCTAAGTATGGGCTGGGCCTGCGAAATGAATATGACCCGGTTTAGCCTCGCGGGTCATCAAGAATCTATCAGAATCAACCTGTAAATCATATAAAGCTATCCAGATCAACACAGGATCATTACAGATACAATACAGACACAATATGTAACTCCAACGAACAAATCTGGATCGAAACAGAAAATGTTTGTTATCCAGAATCTATCAGAATCAACCTGTAAATCATATAAAGCTATCCAGATCAACACATGATCATTACAGATACAATACAGACACAATATGTAACTCCAACGAACAAATCTGGATCGAAACAGAAAATGTTTGTTATCCAGAATCTATCAGAATCAACCTGTAAATCATATAAAGCTATCCAGATCATCACAGGATCATTACAGATACAATACAAACACAATATGTAACTCCAACGAACAAATCTGGATCGAAACAGCAAATGTTTGTTATCCAGAATCTATCAGAATCAACTTGTAAATCATATAAAGCTATCCAGATCAACACAGGATCATTACAGATACAATACAGACACAATATGTAACTCCAACGAATAAATCTGGATCGAAACAGAAAATGTTTGTTATCCAGAATCAACCTGTAAATCATATAAAGCTATCCAGATCTAAGTTGAACCAGTCTTGTCCATTGTTCTGTCCTAGCTGCATAAATGCGATCCCACCCATCAACACTACGTTCATGGTGCCCCTTCCACCACTCTATTACATTAGGGACTAGAAAATTAGGAGATAAATTTAAACGAATATAGTGGCGACAGTGCGGACCCAAATGAGCTATGCAGATCTCTCGTTCTGGTCTTATAGCAGTGGAAGGGGCATACAATGGTAAAATAGTACCACAAAAGTAGAGTTATTTCCATCCAGGTATCCGAAAAACATTACAGCAGCATTGTATAATGTAGCAATCACAAACATGTCATCATAAGCGAGCATCCAATGCTCCGGCGAACATGCTCCACCGTCCCAAGTGATTCTATTAATTCCTGCATCAACACCATCAATTAACACAGATTCATACCGATAACGGTTAGCAATTACTTCATTCCTCATGTGATGCCTAACTGATTGCCATTTCTCTTCGGTGAAAAAAATGTATGAAGAAACAACACGGAAGCCACAATTTCCATCACCGACTACGTCGCAATATGTTTCAACATACGGCTTAATGATCCCAACTACTTTGTCAGAATGCACGAAATCATTAACTTCATACGTATTTCCATCTGCATTGAATCAAAATAAGATATTGTAAACCGCACATAACTTATGTTAAGTGTAAATGAATTAGATATTGCAAAGTTGTATTACCCGAGGATCCAAAATTATGAACAGATGATGAAGAGCTTTTCCTACCACTTCTACCACGGCTCCTAGACGAACTACTAGAACGAGCACGTCCACACCGAGGTTCGTTGTACTCCCAGGCACTAGGCATACGTTTTGTAGATTTACCCGACTTCGGTCGTCCTCAAACGTTAATTTTCACATCAGGTTCGGTGTAATGTGCTTGATCAGGGTGTAGTTGATCATGTATAAGTATTGAAATGTTTCGAAACAAGGCTGGGCCACCTTTAGATACCTGGTCAACTAAGGATTTAAAATATCTCTCATCTTCTGTCTGATCATGACACCCTTCAGTTTCATGAGTCTGGCCATAATTAATCAAAAGTGTTCTCCAGAACACATGAACCCTCTCAACACTTATAATATCGCCGGACTCATAAGCTTGTTTGATCTCGCATGCACATGGTATCTGATGAGAGGTTCTCAATACACATCCGCAACGCGCATTCACTTCATGGCTCAAACTTCTCATGCGAGCTAACTCAACATTGATCAGTTGCATGCAGTAGTGTGAGACTTTGCATACCAGGTGGTTAAAGGGGAATCCGGAGTAAGAGACTCCTTTACGAAGCCTGGACTGCTCAAGCATGTACCTAATAAGAACATAAACATACTATCAGTTGACTGAGATTTACAAATACATGATAAAAAATACAAACATCTTCCAATAGAACTTATTGAAAAATACCTGATATGAGATGCCTGGGCTTCTATCTGCTTATGAACCTTTTGCCATACCGTGTCCAGCGATCCTGTGGATGTATTAAGCCATTGCTTTAGACTCGCATGTTCGCTCTCCACACGACAAGTGGTTGTGTTGCCAAAATGTAAGAAATTTTTCATCCATGCAACAACAAACTTCTCCTTATGCACCAACCACGTCTCCTCAATGTACGAGATAAGAGTTTTGTACCTGCTCATCGAATCCTGCATCTTGCCCAGATTTTCCTCGTACTCCACAATGGATAAAGATTCAATTAATGTTCTCCATTTTCCATTCTTGAATTTACCGGCAATTGATTTGTCTCCCATGATTCTGTACGCCCGATCTTCTACATCCTTGTTTATATGCCAAGTGCATAGCAAATGTGCTGTATGTGGGAATACATCCAGAATCGGTTTCAATAACCCCAACTCCCTATCACTGATGATAACAGTCGGGTTGAGATCAAACCCAATCAAAACCCTCAGCCGCTGCAGGACCCAACGGTAACTTCCTTCAGTCTCATCTTTAATGATGGCATATGCGATCTTGAAATTGTTATTGCAAGGCGTCATCCCAACAATTTCAACAAATGGCATTTTGTACTTGTTGGTTTTGTATGTGGAATCAATGCCGATGTACCAGTGATAAGTCCTGAATAAATCTACTGATTCTGGATGTGCCATAAACACATGTGTAATGACGCTGGAATCACCCTCAGTTTGCGTATAAAGAGCATACTTGTTCTCGAGAGCGATATGATAGAACTGACTAGCCAAGTCTCTACCTTCAAACCCATCATTCCTCATCTTATCTCTATAGTTGTAGACGTGTTTAATTGTTGGGTGGTCTTCAGGATGCTTTTCTTTAACGGCTGCTAAAATAGCACAAGGCTTCACTTGAGCCGAACTCATATCACGAACGATTAATTTAGATGCGATACTGAGTCCGCTCATCTGCCGACTTCCCTCTGGATACACACGTAACGAATGATTGTGCTGACCAGTTAATCCAGCCTTAGCCTTTATACTCCAACCAGTAAGGTCTGACCGTTGATAGGCTTTGATCTCAAATTTACACCTACACGCTTTAGTTTTCGTTTTTCGTATTAACCCTGCGTCATCTTGTTTCCCTCTGTAGCGTTCACCCCGTGAACATCTCAATTGCTTTTGCTTTCCACCATTTTTATGCGAAGATATTGTAATCTCAAACCCAATTCGAATAGCTACCTGTTTTGCCCAACTAACAGCATCTTCACACGAAGCAAAAACAGTGTCCGTTATAAAACGAGAACTGTAATCAATACCATCCGGTTGCCAATCTTCTAATGGTTCCTTAATATATAAAAAATGCATAATATGTATTAACAATATGTAAAAAAATGTTGAAAAATGACATTCGGTTACATAGTAGGTATTAATAATACATTTAAAAATATAAAAATATAAATTTAGGAGGGTTAAAAATTATAATTCCGAGCTTGTTCGGGCCTCGTATAGGCTAAACGGACAGCAAGCCCGGTTAAAATGGCAAAAATTGAGATATTTTTGCCTAAATGGGCAGCCTGCCCGTTCCACCGTACGTGGGAACGGGCAGGCCACGCCACTTCGGCCTACGGCCGAACGAGCGGCATGCGCTGCTCGTTCCGCAGGCCGAACGGTCAGCGCGTGCTGCTCGTTCGGCTGGTGGAACGAACGGCGCATGCCGCTCGTTCCGTAGGCCGAACGAGCGGCGCATGCCGCTCGTCCGCACGGACGAACGGGCAGTTCGTCCGTTTGACCGTGCGGCCGAGCAGCATCGGCCGTCCGTTTAGGCCAAAACATAAAAAAAAAAAATCGAAAAACGAAATTTTAATTTAAATTTATATAGTAGGATTACCTCGTGTACGAAATCATGGTCTTCGGGAATGCTTGGGTCCATTTTCGTCCAATTAGAATTTTTAGGCTTGGGAGAGAAAGAGAGGAAATTGTTTTTTGGGGTTTTGAGTTTAAATTATAAGGAGGGCATAATTGTCAAAATATGGCGGTAGTCGTAAAAAATATTGCGGTAAATACCCTATTTTTTTTATCCAATTTTAGTCATTTTCAAACGATTTTTCCCAATTTCAGTAACTTTCTTATAATTTCAGAATTTTCTTTATCCAGTTTGGGTCTCTTTCTAACAATTTTTTCATTTTTTTTTTCTTTTTCAAACAATTTTATAGGGAAAATTACAAAAAACAATAAAAATCACAAAAACCACAAAATGCACACAAGTAAACATATTACATAATTATAATACATACCAATTTGTAGTCTTTAGTGATAAGTTGCTAACAAACAATGAGAGTTCGGCCCGTTTGTTTTACCTACTGTTTGCGGTTGGAAAAAACTATTTTTCCAAAAAGCAGATAATCCATACTTTGTAAAAGACAAACAAAAATGTCACTAACCAAAAACCTAAAACTATCTCTTTTAAAGTGAAAAAGCAAACGGGAGCATGAAAATGAGCAACAAACACTCCTTTCAAACTTCCTACAAAACACAAGTTTATATTAATGGAAAAAAAAAAAACTAGTTAAAAGGAGAATAAATTGTTTTGTAGGGTTTTAGGTTGAAGAATGTTTTCCACCATTTGAGCTGCATTCTTTCTTTCCTTAGTGGGTGAGAGGAAGTTGTGGTGTTGCAACAATTTTAATTGTTGCCGGGACTCCAAGTCCCAAACTGCAATTACGTGTACACCATTTTCATTTCCATTCCGTAGTGAAAATTTCTTTAACCAAACACATCCTGAGATGGACAATAAAAGGTCTTCCACAAAGCAATATAACTACTCGAAAAAATCCACAATGTGGGTTTTATGTGTATAATATCTTAAATTATGGACTATCATAATTTTTGTCTATTAATTGATTTAATTTAGTTTATGGGACTGATGTATATATAAAGATATATGTAGATACATGTTTGTAATTATCTAATTCTATGATGGAAGAATAGTAATTACATCCGTTATATTTTACTATAAATAGGGGTCATGGTCTCCAAGACAGACACACTCTATATTCTATATTGTCCCCCATCGAGCGAAGACATTCAAGTTGTTTCTTGTCATAGAAGGCCAATTAACTTGATATGCTTTCAATTACGTTCAATCTGTTGCGTTATTGATTCAGGTACACTCGCGCTATTGATCTTGATGAATTGACATGAGTTTCGATCTTGCGATTATATTGAATGGATCTAATTCCAACAAGTGGTATCAGAACAACTCATTATTAGACGCAAATCATTTATTTTATTCCTAAAATTACCATTCTATCCTTCGAGAATTAACTTCTCTGGCATGTCCCACATTTTTATTTTAACAAATTTTAATCTATTAGCTTATCAAAGTTGAAAATTGAGATATTTTAAAAATACCGCCAACACAAGTCAATTAACATGCATATTATACTATCTAAAAATAATAATATAAAAAATTATTTAATATAGAAAAACACATATATTTGTAACGTATTCCTTAAAAATGTACAAACATCAACATCAACATCTCAATAACAATATCAATGAAACAACTCAAAAAATAAAATATAATATTCATAAGTAATATAATGCACCAAAAGCTATGAAACAATGTTCTTAAAATCTTAAACAATATCATGAAAATATGTAGAGAACATAGTTAAACCAAAATATATGAATCTAATAAACCTAATTCACAAATAACAATGCGACAATGTTCAAAAGTAAATTATAATAAAGCAAAAAAAAAAACTTTTATTCATCATCGCTTAGGTGGAAAGACGCCTAGGAGACAAAAAAAACACCTAGAGGAACTAATTGGAGAATATTAAAGCGAATTCTTGATTTCGAGCGCCTATGCGGAATCTAGATGAGACATGCGGCCTTGTTTTTTAATAGTGCTAATGCGTATATAAAGGTATGAACTTAATTATGTGTAGATATCTAATTGTAATTATCTAACTTTATGATGGATAGAATAGTAATTACACCTGTTATATTATACTATAAATAAATTTTTTATAGTCCTTAGGACAGACACGTTCCATATTCTGCATTATCCCCTATCGAGCGAGACATTCAAGCCGTTTCTTGTCCTACAAGGCCAATCAACTTGATACGATTCGATTACGTGCAATCTATTGCATCATTGATGCACGTATGCTTCTGTTATTGATCTCGATGAATTTGCATGAGTTCCGATCTTGCGACTATATTAAATGGATCTAATTCCAACACGTTCCACAGTATAACAATGAATTAGTTTTAATATGAATTTTAATTCCACTATTATTTTAATTAAATTACAGTCATTTACAAATTCATAAATTTTTGAAATTGAAAATTTTAAAAAATAATTGAATATTTGTTAAGAATGCTTATGTTTGTTTGGGAAAAAATATTCTGCAGGAAAATATTTTCTCAAATTTTCAGTGTTTGTTCGGGCAGAAAAATAAGTCAAAGGAAAATAAGTGGTAAGTCAATGGAAAATGAAGGAAAAAATAAGAGAATGTTAAAAAACATACGCGTTTAGAGAAAAATAGGGAAAACGTTAAAAAATATAAAAATACAAAAATATGAAATACGGAAAAACATGAATAACGTGAAAACGATACAAAACACGAATTATACAAAAACGTGAAAAACACAAAACATGAAGAACATGAAAAAGTGAGAAAACACGAATTATATAAAAACGTGAAAAATACAAAAAAAAACACGAAAACGTGAAAAAATACGAAAAACAGAAAAACGTGAAAAATGCTAAAACACAAAGACGTGATAATAAGTGAAAAACATGATAAGCATGAAAAGACGAAAAATGAAAACAAAATACGAAAACGTGAAAAATACGAAAAACGTGAAAAATACGAAAAACGTGAAAAAACATGAATAACACGAAAAAGTAACAAAATGCGAAAAATAAAAACGTGAAAAAAAAACGTGAAAAAGGAAAAAACCGAAAAACTAAACGTGAAAACACGAAAAAATGAAGAAAAAATGAAAAAAAAAACTAACGTTAATAACACGAGAAAACGTACAAAAAATGCCAAAAATCTAAAAAAACATTTTCGTGTTTTTAACATTATTTTTTTCACATTTTCGTGTTTTTCCATTTTTTTCCATGTTTTCACGTTTTTAATATTTTTTTACTTTTTGTGATTTTCGTATTTTTTCACTTTTTGTGTTTCTAACAAATTTTCACTTTTTATATTTGTGTTTTTTCACGTTTTTAGTGGTTGGAAAATATTTTTCAGTGTTGTAGCCAAAAACCGAAAAATATTTGCCAGTGTTGTTGCCAAACATAGGAAGCTATTTTATTTTCCTGCACAATATTTTCCCTACATAAAATTTTCCAGAACAAAATATTTTCCCTCAAACAAACGGGGCCTAAATGAAATTTGGTTTTAATATGATAATTTAATTCAACTTGAATTAAATTATTGTTAGATACAAATCAACCGTAGTTGATGCAATTCGTTTTTCTATTCTGAGTTTGGTAGTATCATTCAACGGTGTCAATCTATTCTTTTCCATAATGACAATTACTTTGTTCGTTTTATAACACGACAAGCTAACGAGGTGGCTCACATCATAGCTCAGTCTTCTTGTTTATAAATTATGCTCTTATTCTATGATTTATGATGTTGTTCCAAGTTTTTTTAATTTCCGTATTGAACAGTGATTGTTCTTTCATGATTTCTTAATTATATTTCTCTTTTTTTTTTTTTTGACGATCGAAGTTTTAAATGGAATTTGTAGTTATTTTAATGAGGTGATATGTCATTAAAATCTGATTTGGTGTCTTATTTAATCTATTTTAGAGTTGTAAATTAAATTGTAACCAGTTACAAATCAATAAAACTTTAAAACAGAAAAGTATATGAATTTTAAAGAAATGACATATCTGTAAAATCTGATATAACATCAAATTGAAACTCTTTAAAAGTAGGAATTTTAATGGAATCTCATGTTAATAAAATCTAATGTGTTTTTAAAAGAAATTATCATTAATTAAAAAGTTTTAGGTACCACTTCAACTAGAATTATAGTCAGAATTGGAATCAGATTCTATGTGTTTGGAAACTATTATGTTGTATTTTTTGTTTTCGAAATGGATGATATCATAGGACTTCTAATAGAACGACTGGTTCCAATAGCAGATTCGGTTTCATCGATTTGGGTTTAAATCTTAGGCGGGTTAGAGTGTTGTGGGATCGGGTCATGAATTTGGTGTTAATAGGGCATTACAAATACATCTAGGCATGGGCTGGTGAGCCCGCTAAGTCCGACCAGACCTATTTAATCGGGTTTGGACACATGAAATTGGTGTTAGATCTGGTCCGGCTCAAATCCATATAAGCCCGTCAGTAACTGAGCGGGTTTGGGTTATATGAATTTTTCATTGGACTAACTCGGTTCGATCAGAGCCGGTCCTGATAATTTACGGGCCCTAGACGGAATAATAAATAAAAGCCCCTTTAATAAAATATTTTACGTAAAAAAAATTAAAATATATTTCAATAAATGATAAATAAATAAAAAAAACTGTTTTATTATTAACTATACAATATGTATTATTATGTTCACTAAATACAATTGTTTATAAAAAAAAAATGCTTCACAATTTCTTTAAATTATGGATTAAACCCCTATTTGACCCATTTGGTATCCAAAATTTTATCATTTGGTTAATGTGGTATTATTTGATAACATTTGCTAGTATTTCTATAAGGGATATTTAACTAATTTTGGAAAAAAAACTAATCGATTTGTTAAATTTTTTGCCAATAATTTTTTTATTTTTTTTCTATATAGACTTAATACATGGATAAATAAGAAAAAAATTAATTGCTTATTTATCTAAATATTAAATCCATATGGTAAAAAATTAAATCAATTGTCGTGTGTATGTATCGCGTGTCAAAAATTGTGTCATGTAACAAAAAAAAAAACTAACAAATTGATTAATTTTCCATCCAAACTGGGTTAAATGTCACTTATAGGAAATACTTCAACGGAAAAATGTGAACAAATGATATGACAAAATTTTAGATATCACAAAGGCTAAATATAAGAGTAATTCTTAAATGAAGCTCTTAGCCTAGTGGTTGGAAGCTTACCTATGCCTTAGGAGGTCATGGGTTCGAATTACATCCGGATGTGGTGGAGATTTTTCCTTCTTCTTTAATGTAAGCGCATTGCGCAAATTTTTTTTTAAAAAAAAAAAATTAAAAAAAAATCAATTGAGCCTCTTCTGAATTTAAAATATTAATTATTTAGACCTTTTAAAACTTAAATAATTATTAGAGCTTTTTATATGAATATCACAATTGGTTATAAAAATTATAATTAAATCATATCATTAAAATTACTTTTCAATATGTCTGATGCTATGGAATGGACGAATAGTCCACCTTCCGTTATTTGTAATGCTTTGTTTGCTGATTTGGTTTAATACATTTCGATTGGTTTCAAAAAAAAAATCATATGTCGTTATTTTAATATTTCGATTGGTTTAATATAATTAAAATTACTTTTCAATATGTCGTTATTTTAATATTTTTTTTTTTAGAAAAAAAGAATTTGATTTCTGCGGACAAGCTAATACATCTCATTGTGATAACATCTAAAAATGAAAAACATGCTGACAAATATGAAAAATACGCTAATAGCATATGAAAAATAAGCTAATACCTAAAAATGAAAAATATGCCCATGCGAAGATTCGAACACACAATGCATAGGATGGCAAGTATAAGATTTATCACTAGGATCGTTATTAAATTTGTTGTAAATCTTTTTTTTACAGTTTATATATACTTATACGCATAATAAAAAACTTGGGCCCCTTTACAGCCTTGGGCCCTAGGCCGGCGCACCCCCGGCCTAGTCCCAGGGCCGGCCCTGGGTTCGATATACTATTTTTTTTTTTGATAATAATGCATATATATTTCATTAGATAATCAAATACGAGTACATGAAAATAGTAAGGATTAAAACCTTACCCATACAAAGGTCAAAGCCTAATCTACAATCCACAAAGGGAATAGAAAGACTACAAAGAGCAAAATATACCACAAAGGGAATAAAACGACTACAAAGAGCAGAAAATACCATAAAAGGAACAATGAAAATAACAGGACAACAAAACTCATACTTCTCTTGAATCCAAATCCACCGGAAAACAGCTGCAAACCAATCATCATCATCTAATTTCTTCCGACTATTCGGATCTGAGTCATTTCTGTTGGTGCAACCCCGTAGATCTATGGATCTACGTATAAGATAATACGCTTCCGCTTTTGCTAAACCCGGAAAAAGTGTAAATGGGAGAGATATAGCTCACAGATGCAGATCAAACGGAAAAAAATCCAAAGAAAAATATGAACTTTAACGGAAAAAAGAAACAAAACACTAATAAAAGCTAAAAAGTAGGAATATAGCCATAGATGGGAGGAGGAAGAAGGAAGACAATCTTCCTTCTCCCTCCTCTAGATCTAGCTTCTTTCTAGTTTCTTTTTGTTAAAACTAAAGTGAGACAGGGTTTGGTTGGGAAGATTGAAGAAAAGATAAAAAAAAGTAGAAGAAGAAAGAAAGAAAAGAGATGGGGGGCGGCGGAGTTTCGAGAGAGAAGAGAAGGGGTTCGATATACTATATATGTATTTATAAATATAAATTAATTATATTTTCCTGAAGATAATGGTGTGACATTTTAATTGTATTTTTTTAATATAAATTTATTAAATATTGTGTTGTGTGTATTTTTTTTTATTAAGAAAAGTTAATATGATATTTTAATTGTATATTTATTTTAATACACATATGGGTTTGTGATTTATATTTTAGACCTGAATCCAGTCCGAATCCGAACCCGGCTCAATTTATTACGGACTGAGCTAGGTTTGGGCTTGTAAGATTTTATTGTGATTTATATTTTAGGCCTGAATCCAGTCCGAATCCGAACCCGGCTCAATTTATTACGGACTGAGCTTGGTTTGGGCCTGTGAGATTTTATTAAAAGCCTGAAAGACTCGATCCGAGTCCGGCCTATACCAAGTCTAATTACAAATGTGTTGGTTAGGTGGTGAGTCATCCACATGAGTTTAGTCGCACGTGGCAGAAAATAGGTGCAAGGTGCTAATATCGAGCGTGAATAGGACGGTTGATGGGAGTGTTAACTTTGGGGCGGTTAGTATAAAAGAAATAAAATATTATGGGGCCAATTAAGAAAACATGAAAATTCAGGGAGGTTAGGAAGCATTTTCCCTTCATACAAATAAAATATTATGGTATGGGATGTGCGTCCACTCACAATCATGAATAGACATTATGAGGATTTAATTATATGGTCCAGATTATTTGTTGTATTTTATAATAATTGAAATTGATATCCAATAGCATATGATATCAACATCTATCTTCTCCAAAGAGTAGTTATTTTTGCATATTTTCCACTTGTTGAAAATCCAAATTAAGTTTCAGATATCTACTTTCACACATGTCCAAATTATATTCTAAATGCCCACCCATTAACTTTATATATTATAGAAAGAAAAAAAAAAAAAAATTAAACTGCTGAACTTTACTTGTTTTAACTCTAATTAATTGTTTTTTCGCATCAAACTTTTGATGATTATTGATTGATTTTGTTATTATTTAATTATTATTTAATTTCTTTCATCGAACTTCGGCGGTATGTATCGTTAGAGCGATTCTACAAAATAACAATTTTATTAACTAGGATAGGTAGAGAGTAAAAAGTAAAAAGAAATTACAGAAATCAATTTTCAGTAGGTTCTTCCAAACTAGATCTTTTTCTCTTTTATTTCGCGATTTCCAGCATTAGAATCGTCAAATCGATCTTCTCCCCTAACACCAAAATCCATTTCTAACAGATTGTTCCAAGCTGGATTTCCAACTTCAAAAGAACTTAGTGGAAATAGATTTCTGTAATTTTTTTACTTATTATTTTCTCTCACCCAGTCAAGAAAGTTTTTTTTTTTATTTGTACACATGGAATTGAAAATGTCCACGTTAGCAGGTTGAATCCTTCAAAGGCCCGTGTAACCCAAATTTGATGGAAAAATTAAATAAGGACCAGATCAATAACAAAATCAATAATCAATGATTCAATGTGAAAAAATAATTAATCAAGAGTTTGATCCTTAAAACAGATAAAATTTAGATACTTAATTAATTATGTTTTTTTGCCAATATTATACATATATTTTCTTCTATTTAAAATGGTATATGTCAAGAAACATCAAACTCTTAAATATAAGGAGACAATATGATAATCCAAACAATGAACTAGAATTTTATATTAAGTATCTCAATTAATACACAGGCATTGCATTTTTTTTTTATGCGTAAGGTAATAAATTTTTTAGGGAATTAGATATCAAAATCTCTTAATTTGGTAGTGTTCTCTAGCATATGGTTACTTATTATATTTTTTAGACTAAACTATATATTTTCATTGAAATAACTATGTTTAGTGAAGGCTATTCATCTCTCATTATACGTGAATTTAATGGGAAACGAATTAAAAATTTATCACGAATTCAGCTTGCATTGACAATTGAACTAGAGGCGCAAACAATTACTTTATTTAATATTTTTAGCATTTATAATATTGAACATTTAAAAATTCAGTACAAAATTTAATTTTGAATTTTATCAAACAACACCTTAGGCATTAGAAAATCTCCTTCCAACCACCGACGACTTCCTTGTTTTATCGGAAGGAATCAGATTTGGAGAAAGAACCAAATATCCGACCACCGAAAAATCTCACATGTTTGTCACTTATATACAAATACTGATTTCTACAAATTTTACGTTTTATATGTCTAATGGTTAATGTTAAAATATAAACTAGGCTAAATACATGGTAAGTTTACGAATGTAAGGATGTCTTAGCTTATAATGATTTATATACCTCTAAACTTAAATTAATATATCGTTGTGGTTACAAGTATATATTATTCTTGATAAATTGCTTATAATGATATGTGCTTTAACTTGAAATTTATCTCTATTTTTTCTATGTAAATTTAATAGGTTAATGAAATATTTTAAGTAAATTTAAAGTGTTAAGTAATCACTTTTAAAATTTTGAGAAGGCAATCAGTTTTTTTAATTAACTTAAAAGGTACTAATGATGTATTAAACCTATAACTATTTGTTATTTATAAGAGAAAATTCTTAAAAAAAAAAAAGAGTTGTGATTAGTTTTTTTAATTGTGTAATTAGTACTAGTGACAGCATAAGCAATGACTTAAGTGTAATAAAAAATAATAAAATGGAGTGACGATTTAATGAAATGAGAAAGGTGAGTTCCTTAAACCAAACGCAGAATATTAAAATATGAATTGATTAAATATAATGGTGGTTCAGGTTGGGAATTAGGTTCGGCAGTAGACTTTTAAGCCAAAGATAAGCACCCCTCTCTCTCTCTCTCTCTCTCTCTCATTCATACCCATCCATCTTCCACCCACCACTACAAGTCTCTCTCTCTAATTGAAAAGATGATGATCAATGATCCAGAAGTCACCCTGAGAGAAATCAAACCCAAAAGCAGAAGAAGAATCATGGTTTGTTCTTTTCTTTTTCATGTTCATGATTATTATCTCCTAATTAATTCACTCAATTTAATGAATTAAAACAAAAAAAACAGGGGGGCGGAGGTCCAGATGAAGATGAAGAAGAAGGAGAAGTAACAAATTGGCCGCCATGGCTGCAACCTCTACTAGAGACAAGTTTTTTTGTTCAATGCAAGCATCATGGCGATGCTCATAAAAGTGAATGCAATATGTATTGCTTGGATTGCAGCAATGGTGGTCTATGTTCGGTATGCGTATATTCATATCATAAAGAGCATAGAGCCATACAGATAAGGAGATCATCTTATCATGATGTCATAAGAGTAAATGAAATACAGAAATACATGGACATAACTGGAGTTCAAACATACATAATCAACAGTGCAAGGATAGTCTTTTTAAATGAAAGACCACAGCCAAGGCCTGGCAAAGGAGTCACCAATACCTGTCAAGTTTGCCACCGTACCCTTCTTGATTCTTTCTCTTTCTGTTCTCTTGGCTGTAAGGTATCATTTTCTTCCCTTTTGGGTTAATTTGTATTGATAAGGCCGGTTCTGTTTTTCTCTTCCCTATTATTTATTGTTTGTTCAATTTATTCCAACACATTTTTCTTTTAAAAATTAATTGTTGTACATTCCATTAAAAACGGGTAAATAGTTAATTGGATTATTAGATATACAAATGTTGTGTATGCACATGTTTTAATTGAAAAGTGATTAATATGTGTGAGTTATTCAGATAGTTGGGACATCAAAGAAGTTTAGGAAGAAGAAAAAGGAGGAGGCAGAAGAATCAAAGAAGAATAAAGGAAGAAAAAGCAAAATAATAGAAAGCTTTACACCATCAACACCACCACCAACTAGAACTGCTAAGAGAAGAAAGGGAATCCCACATCGCTCTCCAATGGGAGGCTTCATACTAGGATATTACTAGAACTGCTAATTATTTCATATATATATATGTTTCTAACATATGTGCCTTTGTTCAAACGCAGGCCGATGTTTCTGTTTGTAAATACCTACAACTAAAATAAGGACTCAAATGTCATATATATAATATATTTATAAAATTAAGATGCTAATTCAAGAAATGCAATATGTAAATATTATACTTATGTATTCAAAACAAATCTTAGCTTCCTTCCTTGTGTAATTTTGTTGATAGTTCATTTAATGAATTAATGGTCGCTTTGTATATAGTCAACTAGTTTTCTGCATTTATAAATTCGAATTATGACAAATTCTAAGAAAATGGGCAGAAACTGTCATTTGCAGGAGAACATTTTTTTTTTTTTTTTTTTTTTGGTGAAAAAGGCTTTACAGAAACAGAAAAAATAGAAACAAAGGAAAGTAGGAAGGATTTTGTTTTGATTTCATTTGTTTTTTTTAGTGTTAAACACCGATTCAAACAAGTAAACACATGTTAATACAGAAGAATCGAATTTAGTACAATTCATTCTTTGTATCTCAAGTTTCTCAAGTTAATATAAACTTCTAGAAACCATTTTCAGGTTCAAAAATCAATTATTTCTACTACAAGTTGATTTAAATATATTTAGAATCATCTTTTCTATTTTTTGAAGTTTTTCTGATCATCAATACATCGGGTTTGGGTTGCCGCTCATGTCTCTTGAATTTCGTGTTCACGGGTCTACCGTATACAAAACTAGATTGTAGCTCTAAAGGTATATTCTAAAGGGTTTTAAAAGTTTTAATTTGCAACTTGTTTATTTCGTTTATCAGTATTTCGGGGTTTTGCTGTTGTTATGTTCACTGAAACACAATTCTGTTGTCTACGACAGGAAGCCGATTGGCGCATTGTTGCCGACCGGCTACCTACGTGCCAGATTAGTGACAGAGTCAGACATATAGAGTCATGTTTTAGTCCAGGTAGAGTTACAATATTCTATTTTCGGTAAATTTATATTTATTTTGTATTTATATGTTTTCGTATGTAATCGTATGGAATTAAAATCAACCTCGGGTTACAAAGGGTATTTTAGTCCTTTTTAGAAATATTAAACCGATTAGAACTATAAACTAGCTTGTGGATATAATTGCATGTTATTGTGTTAGATTTATTAGGGTTTGAATGAGTCCTATTTGATCGAGTTTGGCATCGTAGTTTAATCCAAAAGACGGGTCCAATGTCCCGCAACTAACATTTATCAGTTTTACAGATTTAATAGTTTATTTAGGACTAGAAATGGTGTATTAGGGCTATTTGTGCCATTTGATTATGATGTAATCTATTTTTATTTTCCCGTATTCATTTATCATTTTCTTCTGTAAAACGATAATTAAAATGGAATTTGACTTAGATTATATATGATATTTTAATAAAATACAAGTCTACGTGTTCATTAATCAGACTCTCAAACCATTTAATTTACGAACCTAACTTTGAAGAGATGATATGTTGTGAGTCTGCGTTTCATCTGTTTATTATATGTTCTCGGACATTAAACCCGGATGGCGACTTTGACATATGTTTATTAGCCTAAAAACATAATAAAAGGCTAATAAGTAAAATAATGCTTTCACCGAAAGGGACACGCTAAACATCTCCCTTAAAAACGGTAAGTGACGGTGAAATATCAAAACGGAATCCCATTTGCCTGAGTCCCAAAACACAAAAGGCTAATCGGGTTCCGCGCCCTCTCACACCATCTCATCCAGTCATACGACTGTGATTCACACAATTCGAACATTTTATCTCTAAACTCGGCATCAGCATCCCAAGATGGATTAATTCTTGCATCTTGCCAACAGGGCACTGGAAACAGACATGTGAGAAAAACATCCCAGATGTATTCTATTTATTCTCCACACAACACATAGGTAAGTGGAATGTCCATCCCTTTCGAGTGCATTTGTAATCTAATAGGCAATAAATTAGAAACAACTCACCACAGGAAGAATTTGATCTTAGGAGATATGTGAAGCTTGTTAGATATTAGTCTTTAATATTGGTGTTGTGGAAATCTGTATATAACTCGTCTTTTGTGTAATGCCAGATTAATCGATCCTCCTTAAGCCTATATGGATGCAACATGTTACTAACTGCCTGAACTTTTGATTTATTGAACAATTTCGCCACTTTAGCTCGATCCCATCGACGTACACTTGAAGAAAATAAATTTGATACCTTAGCATCGTTAATAAGTGAGTCAGTGATTGGGGAATGGGTGAAGCCAGTTTGCTTAATAATCCACGGGTCCCTCCAAATATGAACATTTTCCCCATTGTCCAGCCACCACCTTAACTCAAGGCTTAGAATGTCACGTGAACCCCAAATACCTCTATATACATAAATAGGATTAATGCATAGTTTAGAGTTAAGGAAATTATCCTGAGGGAAATATTTAGCTTTGAGCATATGGCTTACCAGAGTATTCGAGTTATGAATGAGATTCCAACCTTGTTTTCCTAACAGGGCTAAGTTAAAAGAATAAATCCCTATATAACACAAACCTACACTACTGCAGGTATCACACAACTTGTGACAATCTGACTAGTGAATTTCTCTCTGACCCTCCATTTTCATACCCCACCAGAACAAGTACATCATATGCAGCAATTCATCACATAAGGATCAGGGAAACAAAAAGGCACTCATATAGAAAGTGGGAACTGCCAGAGCTATAAATTTTAGGAGAGTATCCTTACTAGTGCTGGATAGAAATCGAGAGCCCCAACTGTTAAGCCACTTGCACAGTCGGTCTTTCATAAAACTAAAAAATACAGACTTGGACCTTCCTATAAGCGAGGGTAGGCCCAGATAACGCCCCATGTCCAATGGTGAGTTGACACTAAGTAATGATCTGATGGAAATTTTCATATCTTCATGCACGTTAGAACTGAAGAAAATACTTGATTTCTGCATGTTAATTGCTTGACCCGACGCTCCCTCATTGTAACATCCCTAAACCCTAACATATGAGTCTTCCCACATTCATATATGTTTTCATGATTGAATACATACATTTTAGATTCATCTCATTATCAATAGAAGTTTCGTATACATAATGGGATTACCGTGCGATTAGTAGGCGATTAATGTGTCGTTAAGATGTAACAATTGGTTAATTGATTTAGAACTTAAATGAATGAATGAATGAATTCATATGTCCTAAATTGATTAACTTACACTTTAGGAGGGCTGAATTTGAGGTTTGTGAGCAAGCACGAGGTGCAAACCCCATATTAAGACAAAATACACCTCTTTGATTTAAAAAAGATGTATATGTCTCAATTCTTATCCTTTGCTTCCCAAATTTCGACCAAAGCTTCAGCAAAACTTCCTTGTTCATAACCTAAACCTCTACAAAGAAAACTCTTCAAATTTCTTCCATTTTCAAGCCAAACAAGTTAAGTTAGGAAGCATACTAGGTGATAGACACAACTTGAAGGTTAGTATGTTGTTTTAGCTTGTTTTCTATGAGTTTGAGATTATGAAATACCTAGGTATAATCATAGGATTTGTTGTGGATGAGTTTTGATTGAGTTTTTTGAGTTTTGGTATTGTTTAAAGTGGTTATAGGCTGTCCAAATGAAAGATATATATCAAGTGCCCTAAACAGAAATATAGGGTACTGCTTTTAGTCATCTTGGAGCATGTTTTTCATCTTGATATTTTTCGAATTTGAAGATACATAAAGAATACACTATGTTCCTATATATGTTATGAAATTCTCTGTAAATTATGGGACTTTAATTCCATATATAGATGAAGAAAACCTAGATGGAACATGACTGCCTCGAAATTGAATGTCATGGGAGGCAGCCATGTTTATATAGAATTTTGAGGACCTTAGAATCCGAATTTGAGAAAGTTTCTCTATACAAAAGTGTTCCTAACTACTTGAATTATATGTCTGTAAAAGGATTTGGCAATCCATTGTGTTTAGTGTGAGATAGGTTGAGTGAATTATGGTAGATGCAAATCTGTGTAGTCTGTTTCTTGGCTGGAAACAGGACAGAATCATTTTGCATGCCATATATTGTGTAGAAGTGATATTAATGTGAATTTTGGATATGTTATACCCATATATGTCTAGTTTCAGTAGGTTCAAGAAATAGGGCATTTGGATTCATATAGAGAAAGTTATGGCAGAATGTGTGCAGGTAGGTCATGTGATGATCTAAGACAAAAAGATTAGATTGCATGAACTTTGTGGAGTTAGTGTCTTGTAAATCATATAACATTCATTAGTTTATATTTTCATTAAGTTTATATTAAGGCTAATTGTATAAATGTTATATGACATTAGGAGGGCAAGGTGCAATTGAACGCACACCCGATCGTGTTGAATAGATCAAACCAAGTGGGACGGTAAGCATATTGCTTATATATGTGTATGAATGTATTGTGCCTTGTGACTTGTTGAGTGTGAGATGTGGTTGAATCTGATGTGAATGATGTGAATAATGTTTGAGTGTTTGTGATACATTGTGATAGATAAGAAAGTGATATGATTGAGTATGTTGCAATGTTATGAGTACCAATGTGATATGTTGAGCCTTGTGCACATACTGGAACCGAATAATGGTTGGATTATAAATGAATATGAGCTTGCTTAGATGGATATGTGAAATGGTCCAAGTTGAGAGTGCTATCCGAATATTGTGATCTGGAAGCACATGTGTTGAGATATATGAGTACGTGAGTTGAGTTTAACTCCTCCATAGCACAGATGATTGTATTCTAAATTTAGTGAGCCGGAATACAGATTGGGCCTAAGGACCATTTTATATATATTGTCTAAGTATAGCAAGACCTTTCTAAAATAAGTATTACTATAGTAAGTGAAACAAGTGAATATCTTTCTATTGAAAATTCTAACTTGGTACTGATGATATATTTTGATCTGTGTTCTTTACATTACTTTTGTATATACATATATGTGTAATATGTTTATTGAGTAGGCAGCTCACCCCTTGCCAACGAATTTTACAGGTTAGGTGGAGTTCTTCTTGCTTAAGGCCGCATCGGCAGTGTCAGTCCATTCTCATCTAGGCATTTTGGAGTCTTGTGATGTACTTTTGTTTTGTAAATCCTCTAAGTAGGATAATGACTTAAACGTGTATTGTAAATTGTAAATGCTTTCTTTTATGTATAATATGTAAAGTTTATATGAGATTGAAGTTTATATGATTGAGAATTGAAAGCATGTCTGATATTGTGTGAGATATCATGTGATCCTAGTGAGGGGGTTACATTTAGTGGTATCAGAGCGGGTCTACTTTCCTAGGGATTAGGCTGTATATGACTTGGTTTGGATTCCTAGGTTAAGACCACATAATCATGTTTTCTTATTCTAAAGCATATTGACATGGTCATGTTTCATGTAGGGTTATGGAGTCTGATGGTGAGAATGGACAATCCGGTAATGTGTCTAGTCATGGTTCAGTTGGTCATGTTCATGTGTTTGGGGGCACAGAACATATAGGAGCTTCAGGACATGCAGGTTATCCTTAGGGTTACAACCAGTTTGAACAGATGATGGGAATCTATTTGGCTCAAGGTCAGCCTCAGCCATGTGTTCAAGCTCGTCGAGATGCGCCAATCTTTGATAAAAATTTTAAAAGGCTTAAAAGATGGGTGCAACAGAGTTTGAGGGTAGCACAGATCCTGATATAGCTGATAAATGGTGGGCCAAGATTGAAGATGTACTTGAGAACACAGAATGTCGACTAGACTCAATGGTCAAATATGTTTCTAATCTTTTCACTGGAGAAGCTTTAGAATGGTGGAGATCTATTAAAAGGATAAGAATTAGAACTGAAATGACATGGGATATTTTCAAGAAGTTGTTCACTAATAAATACATGCCAATGATATATAAAGATAGGAACAAACAGGGTTTTTAACCCTTATGCAGGAGGATATGTCTGTGGCTGAATACGAGCTTAAGTTTAACACTTTAGCCAAATATGCACCTGCAAATGTGGCTACATAAGAAGCAAAATATCGTAGGTTTGAACATGGTCTACACCCAGATGTTAGAATGGGGATTCATGAACATGAAACGAGCTTTAGATTGTTAGTAGAATCTGCACTCAGAGCTGAGGAAATTGTGAAAGATAGAAAACAACTTTTTATAACCAAAAGGGCTAGATTTGATACAGAGGGTCAGTCTAGCAGGCCATCAAAGAGAGGTGGATTCTCAGTTTCTTCTAGAGGTCATTCTCAACAATTTAGAGGTAGTAGTAGTATCCATCGTGGTGGGACTAGATCATGGGGCGAATTTGGAGATGTTTTGAGTAGTGCTCCATCTGTTGGTAGTAACAGATTTTCAGGTGGTCGGTTTAATAGTGGTTATAGAGGAGGAGCAAGAACAACATATTTTCTAGCTTGTCAGACATGTGGACGGGTACACAGAGGTGAGTGTTGGGGACCTTCTCTGTTTTGTGGCAGATGCGGCCGATCTCACACAGGAGAGTGTTATGGTTCATTTAAGAAGGGTACATGTTTTGAGTGTGGAGAAACATGCCATTATCGTAATGATTGTCCCTTATTAGTTGATAGAGGAGAGAGAGTTAAACCTCAGTCTAATATAGCAGGTGGTGCAGCTGGAGTGGATAGAGGCAGAGGCAAAGGTCGAAGAGGAGGTAGAGTGTTGGGGTTTTGTGTCCTATAGTCAATTGTTGCAGGATACAAACTTATTGTAAATGAATTGTTCTTTATATCATTTGTTTTAATGAGATATATGTTTTATAACTATATAAAGGCAATCCCTTTTAAGCACTAAATAAAGTCTAATAAAAGGAAATCTGTAAGTTTGTTTAAAGTGATTATAAAGTGTTCATACAAGCATGAAGTGAGACAAAACTTTATAATAAACTAATAAACTTAAAACCACCCCAAGTCAAGTGATATGTTTAGGATTGATATATCACTGTTGAGACTTGTATGTAACAATGTCTTCTGTCCGACAGAAAGCTGATCTCACAAGCTTCATATATACAGATATCTGGACAGTTACATAGATCCGATGAAACGTTGTTCATTAGGATTGGGGATCCGATTTGAGATAACAGGATGGGTAGATTCATCCTTGTCAACTGTTCATCTCATTGGTATTAATAGGTATAACTAATCCTCAGACTCAAAGGAATGTTAATTGGTCATCCTGAATTACTGAATGTGAGACTTTGATCCTGTGGTCCCACGATCCTTAACAGAGATGACTCTGGGGTGTGAACTGCAAAGGTTGGGTGTCACAGGAAGTAATTTCAGAGTAGTTATACATTGGATTGAGCATTTATCACTCCCGATTAATGGGAGATACATCCAAGGATCGCTTGTGGAAGACTTGACTCTAAACCCTTGCAAGGTGATAGCTTAAGAGTAGAAATACAGATTTCACTTAACCTATCTTTTTGAGTTGACTCGGCCAATAACAAGTAAAACGAACGTCTCGCTATATGTGACTTGACATTACCCATAGTCATAAGATTCAGTTCAAGGATGTAGTTGATAAAGGATCGTATTATACCGTAACTAATACGGAAGGGTTAACGACAGAATCAACCTGTCTTCTTAACGGACTCTGGGGGAATGATTACAGACTTACCAATAACATACTCTGTACATCATTCCGTTATGCAAGGGATTAAATATAATTCTTGAAGAAATTAATTTAATAGGTTGCATACGGCCAGAAGTAGTAAGGACCTAATGGATCACACATAAGACTTGGAACCAAAAGAGAGATGGATATGATTAATAGATGGAAGCCCAATTGAGCCCAGTAAGGCCCAAATACAAGGAGGGGGCCAAAATTTGTATGTATTAGTAAGGGATTGATTTTATTCCATTAATCCTAATTTTATTAGGATTATGAATTAAATTAATTAAGAGATAATTTAATTAGGAGTTTTAATTAGATTAATATTCTCCTATTATTATCCAATTAGGTTATTTATTATTATCCTAAATATATTAGATATATAGTGAGATAATAATTAGGAATCCTTTTCCGAATTGGATTCCTATTAAGTAACCTATTCCTATCTAACTAGGGTTTAGATACAAGCTAATATATATACCCCTCCCTATAGTGAATTTCGACCAAGCCCTTAGCCTCCCCACTTGTGATTTTCGAAATTACTTAGTGAGAGAGAGAAAAGAATTCTATTCCCCAAGTTCGTGGACAAGAATTCATACGGCATTCCATCGATTGATTAATCTTATTTTTGAGAGAGAGGGATTGATTAATCTTATTCATCCCTCTTTCTCCTTGATCTTGTGTTGGTTAATTAGAGGCAATCTATTTTGGTTGCATCTCATAAAGGTTGATTTCATCTTAGCCTCACCGTATTAAACTTTGTGGTTGGAACCTCGGAGAAGAATTGTGGGCGCTTCTTTAACAACGGTAGATTGTTCATCGAAAGATATTCCTTCTTATCCCTCTTTATATGAAATAACGATTAACGGATTCTATGGTTAAAAGGAAATAGGCTAAAATTTTTATATTTCCGCTGCTATACCTTAGCCCTAATTTCCTTTATAGAGGGGGTAGACACGATGCTCCTATGGGTGGACAGACACAAAATTTACCACAAAATAGAGCCTTCAATATGACGAGGGGTGAAGCTCAAATAGCACCAGAGGTTATATCTGGTACAATTTCTATCCTTGATACCTTAGCTTTTGTTTTGATTGACCCTAGATCCACTCATTCATATATAACACCTGAGTTTATATTGAAAATAAATGGGAAGGTAAAACCATTAGGATATGATGTGGGAGTTATCCTACCAGTTGGGAATAATGTTATTGTAAATCAAGTTCTGAGAGATTGTCCTATAAAAGTGAGGGGAAGTGAGTTCCCTATAGATTTAGTAGTTATGGGATTTAGAGAATTTGATATTATTTTGGGGATGGATTGGCTGTGTAAATATGAAGCTAAAGTTGATTGTTGTTCAAAGGAAGTTGTGTTACATTTTAATTCAGAATCAACTGTGTTATTTGTTGGGGAGAGAAAGGTTGTGCCTTCTTGTTTAATATCTGCAATTCAAGCAATCAGATGGATTAGAAATGGGTGTGAGGCATATTTAGCTCATGTTGTGGACACTAGGGAGGATGGAGGCAAATTGGAGAATATTCTAGTGGTGAGAGATTTTGCAGATGTATTCGTAGGTGAACTACCAGGATTACCACCCCATAGGGAGATTGATTTTCCTATTGAGACCATGCCAGGAGTATCTCCTATATCAATTGCTCCATATAGAATGGCTCCAATGGAATTACAAGAATTGAAGAAACAAATAGAAGAACTGAGAAGGGGTTTATACGACCTAGTACTTCACCGTGGGGAGCACCTATATTATTTCTGAAGAAGAAAGATGGAAGTATGCGATTGTGTATTGATTACAGACAACTGAACAGGATGACAGTGAAAAACAAGTATCCATTACCACGGATTGATGATTTGCTAGATCAACTTAGAGGAGCTCATCATTTTTCAAAGATTGACCTAAGATCGGACTATTGGCAGTTGAGAGTTGCAGAAGCTGGCATACCTAAAACTGCTTTTCGCACAAGGTATGGTCATTTTGAGTTTCTTGTGATGCCTTTTGGCTTGACTAATGCTCCTGCATCTTTCATGGCATTAATGAACAAGACTTTTCAGCCATATCTAGATAAGTTTGTTGTGGTATTCATTGATGATATCCTAGTGTATTCGAGGACTGTGGGTGAGCATGAACAACATTTGAGAATTGTTTTGAAAATTTTGAGAGATAATTAGATGTATGCAAAGCTGAGCAAATGTGAATTTTGGATGGATGAAGTTGTATTCCTTGGTCATGTGGTGTCAGGTGAAGGGGTTCAACCCGACCCTTCCAAAATTAAAGCTATTGATGAATGGGAACCGCCAAAGAACGTTACAGAGCTTAGGAGTTTTCTTGGATTAGCTGGTTATTACAGGAGATTTGTAGAGGGTTTTTCTCTGATTGCAGGTCCATTAACTAAATTGCTGAGAAAGGGAGTTGTATTCCAGTGGAATGATAAATGTCACCAAAGCTTCGAGGAACTAAAGAAGAGATTGACTTCTGCACCAATGTTAGTGTTACCTTCTGAAGGTGGTGGCTTTGTTGTTTATACAGATGCCTCGGGACAAGGTTTGGGATGTGTTCTAATGCAAAATGGGAAAGTCATTGCATATGCTTCTAGGAAACTGAGACCTCATAAGATGAATTACCCCACACACGACTTAGAGTTGGTAGCGGTCATCCATGCATTGAAGGTATGGAGACATTACCTATATGGGGAGACATTTCAGATTCTCACTGATCATAAGAGTTTGAAGTACATCTTTACACAAAAGGAGCTGAAACTAAGACAAAGGAGATGGATTGAGTTATTAAAAGATTATAATTGTACAATAGATTACCATCCAGGAAAGGCTAATGTGGTTGCAGATGCTTTGAGTCGAAAGAGTGTTGATATTGTGGCTAGTATGAAGAGTTATAGTGTGAATTCACTAGTGCGGATGCGAGCCATGGATGTGCAGTTAGAAGTAAATGAAGTAACAAGTTTAATGGCTACACTACGGGTAAAACCAGATTTGAAGGAAATGATCCAAGAAGCACAATGGCATGATCCTTATTTACAGAAAATGAGAGATCGTGTACAACAAGGTAAAAGACCTGATATTTCTGTGGAAGATGATGGGACTATGATGATAGGTAGTCGATTATGTGTTCCAGATGTAGCAGATTTAAGATTAGAAATTCTACAAGAAGGACATAATTCTCCTTATGCTATGCACCCAGGAATGATAAAGATGTACAGAAATTTGAGACCTTTTTTACTGGTGGCCTACAATGAAGAAATATGTATCTGATTTTGTTTCCAAATGTTTGACATGTCAACAGGTTAAAGCTGAACATCAAGCTCATGTGGGAAAACTAAAACCTTTAACCATACCAGAGTGGAAATGGGAGAGGATCACTATGGATTTTGTGATGGGATTACCAAGAACAAGGCGTAGACACAATAGAATATGGGTGATAGTGGATAGACTTACGAAATCTTCTCACTTTCTACCGGTTCAACAGACAGACTCGATGGATAAATTGGCTGGACTTTATATGGAACAAATTGTGAGATTGCATGGAGTACCTATATCTATTGTTTCAGATCGTGATCCTAGATTTACATCTAGATTTTAGGCCAGTTTACATCACTCCCTGGAAATAAAATTGCATTTCAGTACAACTTTTGATCCACAGACAGATGGACAATCAGAAAGAACTATTCAGATCTTAGAGGATATGATGAGAGCTTGTGTTCTTAATTTCCAAGGTGAGTGGGATATACATTTACCTCTTATGGAGTTTGCTTATAATAATGGTTATCATTCGAGTATAAGCATGGCACCTTATGAGGCATGATATGGAAGACCGTGTAGAAGCCCTATATGTTGGGATGTTGAAGGAATGAGGCAATTGGAAGGACCTGAGTTAGTCTAGGAAACTGTTGAGAAGATCGATGTCATAAAGAAGTATTTAAAAGCTGCGCAGGAACGTCAGAAAGCCTATGTGGATCAGCACCGAAGGGAGATGAAATATAAAGTTGGAGATAAAGTGTTTTTAAAAATATCCCCATGGAAAGGAATAGTTCATTTTGGCAGAAGAGGGAAGTTGAATCCAAGATACATCGGGCATTATGAGATCATTGAGAGAGTTGGACCATTGGCTTATAGGTTAGCTTTACCACCAGAATCGTCTTTAATACATGATCTATTTCACGTTTCAGTATTAAGAAGATATAGATCAGATCCAAGTCATATGATTCCTGAACCTAAGATTGTAATAGTGAACACAGACTTGACTATTCGTGAGCAACCTTTAGAAATTTTAAGACGAAAAATGAAACGACTCAGAAACCGTGAAATTCCAATGGTTAAGGTGAGATGGAGTCATAATCAAACACTTGATGAGGCAACTTGGGAGGTAGAAGAAGATATGAGGACACAATATCCTTACCTATTTGAAGCTTCTGGTAAGTGAATTTCGGGGACGAAATTCTTTAAGGGGGGAAGAACTGTAACATCCCTAAAACCCTAACATATGAGTCTTCCCACATTCATATATGTTTTCATAATTGAATACATACATTTTAGATTCATCTCATTGTCCGTAGAAGTTTCGAATGCATAATGCGATTACCGTGCGATTAGTAGGCGATTAATGTGTCGTTAAGATGTAACGATTGGTTAATTGAGTTAGGACTTAAATGAATGAATGAATGAACTCATATGTCCTAAATTGATTAACTTACACTTTAGGAGGGCTGAATTTGAGGTTTGTGAGCAAGCACGAGGTGTCACCCCCATATTAAGACAAAATACACCTCTTTGATTTAAAAAGATGTATATGTCTCAATTCTTATCCTTTGCTTCCCAAATTTCGACCAAAGCTTCAGTAAAAATTATTTGTTCATAACCTAAACCTCTTCAAAGAAAACTCTTCCAATTTCTTCCATTTTCAAGCCAAACAAGTTAAGTTAGGAAGCATACTAGGAGACACAACTTGAAGGTTAGTATGTTGTTTTAGCTTGTTTTCTATGAGTTTGAGATTATGAAATACCTAGGTATGATCATAGGATTTGTTGTGGATGAGTTGTGATTGAGTTTGTTGAGTTTTGATGTTGTTTAAAGTGGTTATAGGCTGTCCAAATGAAAGATATGTATCAAGTGCCCTAAACAGAAATATAGGGTACTGCTTTTAGTCATCTTGGAGCATGTTTTTCATCTTGATATTGTTCGAATTTGAAGATACATAAAGAATACACTATGTTCCTATATATGTTATGAAACCCTCTGTAAAATATGGGACTTTAATTCCATATATAGATGAAGAAAACCTAGATGGAACATGACTGCCTCGAAATTGAATGTCATGTGAGGCAGCCATGTTGATGTAGCATTTTTAGGACCTTAGAATCAGAAATTGAGAAAGTTTCTTTATACAAAAGTGTTCCTAAATACTTGAATTATATGTCTGTAAAAGGATTTGGCAATCCATTATGTCTAGTTTCAGTAGGTTCAAAAAATAGGGCATTTGGATTCATATAGGGAAAGTTATGGCAGAATATGTGCAAGTAGGTCATGTGATGATCTAAGACAAAAGGATTAGATTGCATGAACTTTGTGGAGTTAGTGTCTTGTAAATCATATAGCATTCATTAGTTTATATTTTCATTAAATTTATATTAAGGCTAATTGTATAAATGTTATGTGACATTAGGAGGGTGTTGTCCTCTGAACAGACTCTAGCAAGTGCACTAGATACAAGTAATATCAAAAATTTTGGAACTTCAAGACTCGGGTAGTTAAGATCAACACAAGGCTATCACCACACATCTCAATCATAACAATCGCAGTCTGTTTACAAGATTATGGGCATAAAACAAAGAATATTTACTAAGGATAGTTAAAGATTTCTATTTGTACAAACCAAAGATCACAGGGGGATAACTTATTATTCAGAAATTTTACTACACTAACAACTTGTTCAAACTTTTATCATGCTTATGCACACAGATATTGTAATGTCCCACCCCCAAATTAGAACGGAACATTGTCCTCAATGTTATTATGAACAAAAGCAGCATCAACATGCTAAAAGTCGAGTGTAAACAAATGCAAAGAAGGGGTATAAGTGTTACCAGATGATTGGATAGCGACAAATTGAATGATCAGACAGGCGGGGAAAGAGAGGAATCAACCTCTCTATCCACATCAGGAGTAGTGCCCTCCCCTTTTGAGGAGGCAGCGACATTAGTAGTTGTTTCAGGTTTAGCTCTTACCGGACTCTTGATTGAGGCACTAGAGGGACTCTCCTTCCCATGTTCTTCCACACAGAGGTGTTTGAGCATCTCAATCTCGCTCTGATGCATGGCATTTTTATGTTCTAGAGCAAAGATCTGTTCTCTGCAAGCTTGGGTTTGTGCAAACAGGGCATTGAACTTGGACATGATGTCTTCATTGGAGAGTTTGGCACATTTCTGGTAAAAGCCAAGATCCTTGGCTTGCTCGATTTGCTCAGACTCGGATGACACCGATACAGTAGGCTCATTTTTCCTCTTCCGACTTTCAACCCTCTTGGCCTCCACAAAATCGGACATCCAGACCCATTTCCCATTCACCATCCTCCCGAATAACATGCTCTGAAGGCTTTTTAAATCTATTTGGTCCGGGTAGTTGACCACTGTGAGACGGTTCTTGTCTTCTGGTTTGAATACCCCAATGGCCTATGCTATTCGAGTCATAATGCTGCCACAGCATATGACGGATGAGTTTTTCCTTCTAAAAGCGCTAATGTACTCCCCGAACCAAAAACCAAGGTTCATCCTGCGCCCCTGTACCATACTTCAAAGAGCCGTAAGGTCTGCATGAGGGATAGTGGCCTGGTTCTCGCACGCGAAGATGTTGCTGGAAACCAGTTTATGCAAGTACTGGATGGCGTAGTCCTCAATACCAGATGCTTTGGATGCACTACCATCGTAACTTGGCTGGCCAGAGATTGAGCGCCAGAAAGTCGTTGGGTCAAACTCGTCCGGGGTTTTGGTGAAAGCCCCTTTGTACCCATCAGAATCCACGTCATCGTCATCCGCAGCGTCGAGAAGGTTATTGAATATGTTCAAGGATGGCCGTTGGGTATGGGTCATCAGCCGGAAACTGAACTTTCCTTCTTCATCTGGGTCGGTGATCTCAGGATCGTGTTTAAAAGTGGCTAGAAACTCCAAAGTGAGTTCTTTGTACGCTGGTTCCTTCATCTCAAAGAAGCAGCCAAAATGGCCCGCTTCCATGGGTTGCTTCACACGTTCCTCAAGCTTAAGCTTTTTCAGCGTATCCCAGCATATCGTTCTTACCGACCCAAATTCGAGTTGAGCCAAATCATCATAGTATTTTTGCACAGCGGCATCCTTAAACCGAGACAGTTTCTTTACCAGTGTCTCATCCGGTACAAACGCACCATCTTGCCTTTCGCTTTTTCTTTCTTTGTGCCTTCAACTTTTACTTGTTTCCCTGAGCCTCGAGTCCTCATCCTGCTATAGCGACTAAATAGGGACACCCAAAGATAATTATCAAACAAAATATTGGGGAAAGGTGTGAAAGAGAGAGTGTAGAACAATTTTAAACTAGGGTCCGTAATACAGTCAATCCTTTAAGTAGAAAGACGAGTGAAACGGCCTGTTGCCAGAACCGTCATTATGACGACGTTCCAATGAGCGCCACCTGTATGTGTGGTTGTGGCAACAGCCGCGTCCAGTCGAAGAGACGCTTAGGGCAGCGAACGGTTACTTTTTGAGTTTGAATTTACTATACCCTACCTACTTTGGTTTTACCGAGGGAGGTGCGACAGTAGAGTATAATAAGTACCAAACGAACAGATGGATTTGATGTTCACTTTATTTGCCCTATGTTAGTTTACCAATGGACTTCTCCCCAAAATATCATTTCAATCTCCTTTTTAAAACAAGTAAAAAGTTAAAACTTTACCCTTATAGAAGGGTAAAAGTTTTACATCTTTGCTCGTTCAAAGGAATTAACTTAAGTACGGACCATCAGATGACACGGAATTAATCTTAACCAGACTAAACAATGCTAACTAAAATTTTGCAAAACTGTAAAATAAAGTATGAAAGTGCAAGGTTACTTGTGCTATAATTGGTGTTTGTAGCGGACACCCTGTTCTTGATTCTATTGGCTCGGGGGGTCCTAGAAGTGGACAGTGTCAATCTTCCTTGTGTGATCATTCTCGAGATAAGGTTTTAACCTTTGCCCGTTCACCTTGAAAGGTTCATGACCCTCCTTGCCAATTTCTACTGCCCCGTGACCGAACACTTTGTTCACCGTATACGACCCTGATCACCTTGATTTCAGCTTTCCAGGGAACAGTCTGAGCCTTGAATTGTACAACAGGACCCTCTGTCCTTCTTGAAAGGCTTTCTCTTGGATTTTTCTGTCGTGGCATTTCTTGGTCTTTTCCTTATAATTCACCGCGTTTTCATAGGAAAACAGCCTGAATTCTTCCATGTCACAGAGTTGTAATCTTCTTTGTTCGCCCACAACCTGTTTCTCAAAATTCAAGAAAGTTAAAGCCCAAAAGGCTCTATGCTCCATATCTACTGGTAGATGACAGGACTTTCCATACAACAATCTAAATGGGGACATTCCAATGGGTGTCTTATATGCAGTTCTATACGCCCATAAAGCATCGTCAAGCTTGTTTGCCCAGTTTTTCCTAGAATTGCCAACGGTTTTTTCCAAAATTCTTTTGATTTCACGATTTGAAATCTCCACCTGTCCACTAGTTTGTGGGTGGTAAAGTGTGGCAATTCTATGAGAGACTCCAAGCTTGCCCATCAGCTTTTCAAATTTAGCATTGCGAAAGTGGGTTCCTTGATCACTAATGATCGCTCGTGGGACACCGAATCGGGCAAAAAGTCTTTTTAGGAATTTTACAACCACACGGGCATCATTGGTGGGACTTGCAATTGCTTCAACCCACTTGCTCACATAGTCTACTACAACTAAGATATATTTATGCCCGAAAGATGTAGGGAATGGTCCCATGAAGTCTATGCCCCATATATCAAATATTTCACAAACAACAATGTTATTGAGGGGCATGGCATTTCGAGCTGAAATATTGCCTGTTCGTTGGCACTCATTACAAGTGCGTACAAACACATTGGCATCCTTAAAAATGGTGGGCCAGAAAAAACCTGATTGAAGTACTTTGGCTGCACTTCTGCTCGCGCTATGATGTCCTCCTGCTTCTCTATCGTGACAATGGCTCAAAACAGTCGGTCCTTCCTCTTGAGAGATGCACTTGCGAATGATCTGATCGGCGCACAACCTGAAAAGATAGGGTTCCTCCTAAAAATAATATTTGATTTCTGCATAGAACTTCTTCCTTTGGTTAGTGGATAGGTTATGAGGTTTAAGTGAACTAGCAAGGAAATTAGCAATGTCAGCAAACCATGGAGCAGGCTATATAGTATACAGACGTTCGTCTGGAAAAATCTCTACAATTTCTAGTTGTTCCTGGCTGCTCGGATGAGAAATTCTAGACAAATGATCAGCCGCTACATTTTCGGTTGCCTTCTTATCTTTGATCTCGAGATCAAACTCTTGAAGTAAGAGCAACCACCGTATCAGCCTTGGCTTTGCATCTTTCTTTGCGAACAGGTAGCATAACGCAGCATGGTCTGTGTAGACAATGACTTTTGACAAAACCAGGTAGGGACGGAATTTGTCAAAGGCATAAACTACCGCAAGAAGCTCCTTCTCTATAGTGGTGTAGTTCTGCTGAGCCTCGGATAATGTTTTGCTTACATAATAGAAAGGCCGGAATTTCTTCTCAATCCTTTGCCTAAGTACAGCTCCTACACATGTATCGCTAGCGTCACACATCATCTCAAATGGTTGTTCCCAGTTGGGTCCTGCCAATATGGGTGAGTTGATCAGCTTGCCCTTCAATAGTTCAAATGCCATGAGATAGCTTGTATCAAATGAGAATTCCACATCTTTATATAGCAAGGCTGACAAGGGTAACGCGATCTTTGAGAAATCCTTTATAAACCTTCGGTAGAACCCTGCGTGTCCATGGAAACTTCTCACATCCTTGACATTAGTTGGTACAACAAGTTTCTCTATCACCTCCACCTTGGCTTTGTCTACTTCCATCCCTTTTTTAGAGATTTGATGCCCGAGAACGATCCCGCCAGTAACCATGAAGTAGCATTTCTCCCAATTCAAGACTAAATTGGTCTCCCTACATCACACTAGCACAGCCTCAAGGTTGTTCAGACAGCTCCCAAATGAATTTCCATAGACAGAGAAATCGTCCATGAAGATTTCCACATTCCGTTCCACCATATCATGAAATATAGACATCATACACCTTTGAAACGTAGCTGGGGCATTGCATAATCCAAATGGCATTCGTCTGTAGGCATATGTCTCGTAGGGGCATGTAAACATCGTCTTCTCTTGATCTTCACTATGGATGGCAATCTGATTGTACCCCGAGTATCTGTCAAGGAAACAGTAAAATGCATACCCTGCCAAACGTTCTAGCATCTGATTAATGAAGGGCAAAGGGAAATGATCCTTCCTCATTGCCTCGTTGAGCTTTCGGTAGTCCACACAAACTCGCCATCCTGTTATGGTTCTTGTGGGGACCAACTCATTTTTCTCATTGAGGACCACTGTGGTTCCTCCTTTCTTCGGCACAACATGAACAGGGCTCATCCAGACACTATCGAAGATGGGATAAATGATTCCTGCATCCAACAGTTTGATCACTTCTTTCCGCACAACCTCCTTCATGTGGGGGTTCAGTCTGCGTTGTGGCTGGACAGACGGCTTATGATCTTTCTCCATCATAATTCTATGAACACAGACTGTCGGACTAATACCCTTGATATCATCAATTTTCCACGCAATAGCATCCCTGTTTTTTCTTAATACCTGTTGAGCGATTTCCGCAAGTGTACGCTTGTAGTAATAAAAGATATCGATCCCACAGGGAAGGTTTTTTAACAAAACTTATTTACAATCGGTTAAATTTACTTTAAGGTTTATAATATGGGAAAAATCGTTTAATCGGTTTTGGTTTTGAAATTGCTAGAATAAGAATTAGATTAGAATATGAAGATGTTAGAAAATATCTGATTTAAGAATGAATTTGCAAAACAGGAACGTGTTAGTACTTTAGAAAAGTAAACAAGTATATTTGTTTGCATTAAGCAAAGAAAACAACTTTAAACTTTGTACGAATTATAAAGATGAAATAAATGACGGAACTTCTAATTAATTGGCTTTGAACGCGACAAAACCCTTTCGGGATAAATTGCCCTTAATCAAATTAAAACTCTTTCGAGATAATAATTTGCCTAAGTGTTCAACAAAGTTTCCTTGTAAAGATTTTGGATTAAATACGTTTTAATAAAAACACCAGCAGTCACTTTAGTGGATTGGTTACCATAAGCGCTTCATAAAAATTTATCGAATAGAACGGACTTTATTAGATGAAATATAAATTGATACAAGTTTACAGAGAACATGGAGCATTGAATTCTTCGACGGCGTGCAAGTGAACGGGTTGTCAATCCTTTCCTTGGGTTTCGTTAGAGTTTGTCAGGCTCAGGGACGAATCCTCTACTCAATCTTCTCGTTGAATCTTCGTAATAGAGACCGGGTCGGTCCACTACCAAAATGAAAACTAAACTGGAACAATGTCTAAACGCTACTGAATTTGTTATTATTTAGTAAACAATGTGTGTACATCATATTGCTTTTGAACAGAATCGAAATCTAACTTCTGAATCACTTGATTCGGAATTTCTGCATAATTCTACACTAATCTCTTTCTTCTACACATATCATTATCTTTCAACTCTCCATCAACTCTTTATTTATAGATGTTGAAGAGTCTTGATTGAAGTGTCGTGTCCGTTGTGAAGGATCGTGTCCGCTGCGAAAGGACGTTTCTATCCACCCGAACGATCGCGTTTCGTTGAAAACGAAAGTGTGTAACTAGGCTTCTAAAATCTCCTGCTCGTACCGAGAATGGGGGAGCAACAACTTGTACTTCGGACGAAGGGAAGGAGAGGCTGAGGGACGCGTGTCGCGACCGTGAATATTGGGGGCCGCGGTCGCGGCACGGAGCTTTTTTCGGTTTTTCATCTTTCGTTCGTGTCCTCGATTTGGCGTTATTAATTTTTGTCGTCTTCGACTCCTTTTGTAGGGTTTTTCTTCTATTTTTGAGCTCTTTTTACTCCTTTTTGGATTTTACCAAATATTTATGTACCTTGAATGAAAGAAACATATTCGGGAGTAAAAGTATTCTAAACAGTTATAAATAGCATAAATTCGTAGCAATATTGATGTAATTAATGATTATATTTTAGATATATTTTGGGCTTAACAAATCTCCACACTTGATCTTTTGCTAGTCCCGAGAAAAATTTCACTGAATTTATTCTCTAACTAATCTATTTACGAAAATAAAACATATATCTCTATATTACCTTTTAAATTAGTTAAGCCGAAAAGACTAACTTCGTATGGCAAATTTATACGCAAAATATCAAACTAACTTAGTATAATATACGATATATCATTCGTCTTGTATTTCCAATTTTGTATTGAAGCATTCGGGACGAAATAAGCACGCATGTTATTGAATCTTTCATCTCAAGGCATTTCAAAGCACAAAAATTTCCTTTCCCAAACCTAAACTAATATATGAAATATATTAAAATGAATAAGTACTTGATTTTATTTGCTTGGTTACGCCCGAAATAAGGATGGTTTCAATCGTAACCTTATACGTATTTTTACTTTACTTAGTGTTTGCTTAAGCGGTACCGACCATGCCATGGGTGGACGCGATCGTTACTTTAAACTTAAACACGCTTATTATTATTATTAACGTTCCTTCCATACCTCGATTGTGATAAGGGTGGTCGCAACCGTGGCCGAAAGTAAACGGTACTTAATTTTCTTCCCTTTCATACCTCGATTGTGATAAGGTTGGTCTCAATCGTGGCCAAAAGTTAAGAATTTAACTAATTGATTAATTAATATGAATTATAATATTAAAATTGGGAAAAAAAATAGCACATTCATCCTATATTGATTTAAAATTCAACATGTATTATGGGTAAAGTTTCCTTAAAAACTTCAATTGGTTTTAATGTAAGACGAAATCAAACCGAGCTAAAATTGTTAGTTCAATTTAAAGCCTATAAACCTAATTGAAAATTTAAAATAAGATTTATTGAATCATGATTTCATGATATAAAATAGAGATTGAATAAAGAATTTTTACTTAAATACATTTACTCGAGACAATTTTACTTAAAATCGTATCGGAGATTCGTGAAAATTTTTGAAAAATATTACCCGTATAGAAATATTATTTCTAATGATAATGATAACCTAAAAATAATCATATTAACTTATGATTAATTTTAAAAACATATGAAAATGTAAAGTTAATAGCGTTTTAAACAAGTTTATGTTGCAAAATACATTGCATTTGTTATAAATGATTCGTTGCATTTGTTATTTGTGCTAGAAAAACGAAAATGATGTACATCTCCTCCCACACTTAAATTGGACCATGTCCTCATTGGTGCAAAAGCGAGATATAAAAAATAAAAGCACAAAAATTAAGCATACGAAATAAAGATAGGAATGGTGCAAATGAAACATTCAACATAAAATTAAAAATTGAAAATTGTATCAAACATATGAAAATGAAAATTGTACCAAATTATAACAAGATAATAAAATTAAAGAAAAACAACCTAAGCTTGAGGTGGGGAATCGGGAGGTGTAGGTGACGTCTCCACATTGCGGCGTCGGAAAAAGGAAAGCATCTGATGCCGAGTCGATCGATGTTCACGCCTCAAAAGGTTGAGGTTGTCATTCATCACCATATTGTTTTCAACCAAATCATCAATTCTTAAATTCATTTGACGATTGTTGGAATTGATTTGGTTCAAAATCCTCCGCAAATCTACCGGATCATCCTCCGCTTGAGGTGCTTAGGGTTGTGCTTGAGCTGGTGGTTCATCCTCCTCGCCTTCCGCCTCTCCGCCGCCTTCGGTACCTACAAATTGAGAACTTGAAGCGCCACCACCCATAGTGCCACGAAGATGGGCAATTCGGGTAGCATAGGAAATAAAGACGGGAGGTCCTTGTGGAAGCAATAAATGAGCTCGCTCAAGAGCCGAGATGTCCAAAAGCGGAACATACCCACGGTAGGTGGACATCTCATATTCGGCCAATTCACCCCGTGCTCCCAACACAATAGCGGTGATAAAATTACAAAGAGGGATTTGAATGGTACTAGCCCTCGAAGCACGGAACAAATTATCAAACAGAATACCAATGCTATCAATCCGCAAACCTTTAAGCAAACTATCCAAAACATACAAATCCCGAACCTGAATCTTAGAACTCTCAACACGACCAAACAAGGAGAAACTCAAATACTTATGAAAGAAGAACACACAATTGTCCTTAATCAACCTGCTTGAAGTGTTTTTTGAATTAAAATAATCTTGGTCCGAAAGAGTTCGCCAAACCGCATCATTATCAAAATCTTTAGGCTTATCATAAAAATTAGAAGTAGGGAAACCAAACATATTTCCCATTGCATCATAATCAATGGTGTATGTGATACCATTATTCCTAAAAGAGATTGAGGTTTTCTTCTTATTCATGGTCAAAGTGACCAAAAATTCCACCACATATTCATTAATACGCGGAAAACGCATATTAACGAATTATTGCCAACCCAACGCCTCAATAAAAGCATCTATTCGAGTAGAGAAATTCAATGTTCTTACCGAATGGAAGTCTAAGAAGTGCATATCCACAAATTGGCGGTCGGCTTGTGAAAAATGTTTAAAACGAACGGCTTCCTCCTCTGAATAGATATCGAAATAAGCTCCGCATTGAACCCGAAGGCGATTAGCTTCCGTAACAGCGGGCTTGTTACCAACACGCTTAGTCCTAACCATGGTGATGGTGTTTAGTGTTTTTAGTGTTTGAGAAGAAGAAGAAGAAGAAAAAGGAATTGAGAGAAAAAGTAAAGCTTGAAGATGAGTTTGGGGTTTGGAATATGGAATTGATTGAATGGAAAATAGGATAGATATTGAAGGAAATAAATTGGGAAGAGTAAAAATAGATTTTTGGGGAAGAGTTTGGAGTAAGGGATTGGGTAAAAATAGAGGTGATGTGAGGTTTGTGTAAGAGGTAGGTTTATATAGGGTTGTATAGGTAGGTGAATAGGTAGAATAGGAATAGGAATAGGCAAAAGTTAGTGTCAAAATCGGATTGAATTGGGCAAATGATACGCGTGTCGCGACCGCGAATGGCAAAGCCGCGGCCGCGGCACGCGAACTTCAGGAAATTTTCGCCCTGAAATTTGGCCAAAGTTGCTGCTCATAGCGAGAATTAATGAATTCTCGGTAGAGAATTGGTAAAAATGGCCTATTTTGGTGCCTTTTGACATGGTTTGTGCAATTTTGTTGATGATTTAGTTCCTGAACTTAATATAAAGTGTTCCTGCACTTAAAACTTAAATAAATGACATTAATTGCAAGGAAAACCAAAGGTTTTACCTTAATAAATTGAATTAAAGTATAATAAATTGATTATGAAGAATTAATGAAACTTAAATGTTCATTTATGCATATAAGTTAAGAGAACCATATTAAATACATAATAAGTGTATGGTATTTCATTTTAATACATGAATTGAATTGATTAAATGAAAACTTAATGCATTAAAAAGAAATTGAGTTACAAATAAAATTAAATGTAGATATACGTGTGGAAAAAAAATAGAAAACCATATTAGGTAATGTGAATCCTTTTTATCTAAATTTGAGTAAGAATAATTAGGATCGACCCATATGAAATATGCTAAGTATAGATAATGGATCAAATGGATAAAAATTAAGAATTGAACTAAATAAGATCTTTATTATTTTAACATATGTACAAATAATGAAAACAAACCAATAATTAATACAAAACAAAATATATACAAAAACTATTCTACATATTTATCCCTATCTAACGGGATATTTCTGGCCTTAATACGATCAATTTGAAACTGCACGAAAGTTTCACGTTCCGGTGCAGACAAAAATTGAGGCCCTGCTCGAAAGACACGTTTTACAAGTCCTTCGTGCTCGAGAAATTCATAGTCAATTATGGGAAAGAATTCATCATCACTCCAGGGAACATCAATGGTACCCTTTGAACCGAGAATTATTCCACAGATTATATTGTCGAACCCAATCTTCTTATCTTTGGATCGAGAAGCGGCGACAAGACCCTCCATCAGAATTTTGGAAGAATCCACTGCATTGCCCTGGAATATATCTCCAAGAACATACAAATCTGTGTCACGGACCACACTACTGAATGTGCGCCCGAATAAACTGTGACACAGGAATTTGTGCAGATACAGCATGGAGTTGGAGCGAAAAGAGTGATTATAGGCGAGTTTTGAATTGAATCGCCAGAATCCAGTGAGCATTCTCCAAATGTCCGAGGATGTCATGTCTCATTCAAGATGACGTTTGATTGTATCCCTTGGGGGAAAACCAAACCAAGCATGCAACTCAGGATAGCCGAAAGTGAAGATTACGCCTTCTCGACGAAAACTGAGACGTACCCGTCGTTTATTAGTGAAACGCACGGTACAAAAGAATTCGAGTATCCAGTCGCCTATTATTGGAAATCGCATTTGGGCAAATTTTGTCCACCCTAAGTGCTCCATATAGCGGCTCATGTCATCACTAATTCCAAGTTGGTTGTTAAGGAATTCATCCATATACAACATTCCGGTGAAGAATTTGTAACGGAGATTCCAATAACGCCTACCTTCATCGTGGTTGAAGATAGGAAAAGGCGCCCCATATCGTTTGGATAAGTCTGGGCGTTTGTTGATTGAGGCAGCATTGTGCCTAGATGGTTTGTTCTTGGTAGGCATGGTGCAAAGTTTGTGTTACTTTAGCAAAGAACGGTGTTTGTGAAGAAAATCAGAGTTCTGACAAAGATGAAAAGAATTGTAACAGAACTCGAATCCTCAAGGATTAATTTATAAGAGTTTTAGATGAAAAGAGGTGTTGTTTTAATTATGAAAAGGTATAAAATTACACCTTTCGAGAATGAAGAAACTTAATGTTTCGTTTGGCAAGAGGTTCGTCGAAAGGGTTAGGATGTTTCAGACCTGATAGCGCAAAAATTACGCGTGTCGCGACCGAGAATGGCTAAGCCGCGGTCGTGACACGCGATTTCCTTGCGGAAATCAGGCATCGATAGCTCTTCCTGATTCACGGTAGAGAATTTAAAATTCTCGGTATGAACAGAGAAATCTTAACCTATTTGGACTGTTCTTAAAAAGAGGATTCTCGGCAGGGAATTCTAAATTCTCGGCAGAGAATTGCCTGACACTTCAAATTCATCTTAATTTCCTACAAATTAAATCTAAAGTCATGAAATAAAAATATTTTATGCATTTAAATCATAACATAAAGTCATCTAATCATAAAAATGGCATTTTGGAAAAATAAAATAAAATTAAACTAAAATAAAATAAAATAAATGAAAAAAAAATATAAAAACAATAAAACAAAATAAACTGTGTAAGATAAACTGAGTAATTTATACGTCAGATAATCTTGTTACGAACGGAATTTCTATTTGTGAAATAGATTTTACATCGATTACCATTAACTTTGAATCGAACTCCGGTAGGACCTTCCAGTTCTAAAGAACCATAATCGAATGTTTTGACGACTAAATATGGTCCTAACCATCTGGACTTAAGTTTTCCTGGAAATAAACTCGTGAATTAAATAACAGCACTTTATCCCCAACATTAAAGTGTTTGACTTTAATTTTGGCATCGTGCCATTTTTTCACTTTTTCTTTATAAATCTTTGCATTTTCGTAAGATAGATGACGTAACTCATCTAACTCATTCAAATTGAGCAAACGTTTCTTACCTGCTTGTCGTAAATCAAAGTTTAGTTCTCTAATAGCCCAATAGGCTTTATGTTCTAATTCGACTGGCAAATGACATGTCTTTCCATACACTAAGCGGTACGGAGTCATTCCTATTGGTGTTTTAAATGCAGTACGGTATGCCCATAATGCATTATTGAGTTTAGAAGACCAATCTTTTCTAGAAGATGAAACTGTTTTCTCGAGAATCCATTTGAGTTCTCTATTTGATATCTCCGCCTGACCATTTGATTGAGGATGGTACGGCGTTGATACGCGGTGGCGTACTCCATATTTTTTCATAAGCGTTTCAAAACTCTTGTTTATAAAATGAGTACCGTCATCACTAACGATAACTCTTGGACAACCAAATCTACAAAATATATCGTCAAGAAAATTAACGACAACTTTAGAATCGTTCGTCGGGGTTGCAATTGCTTCAACCCACTTTGAAACATAATCAACGGCAACTAATATGTAAGTTTTACCATTGGAAGGGGGAAAAGGTCCCATGAAATCTATTCCCCACATATCGAAGACTTCAACTTCTAATATGGTTGTGAGGGGCATCTCATCTTTTCTTCCTAGATTTCCTGTTCTTTGGCACTTATCACAACGAGTAATAAATGAACGGACGTCCTTAAACATCGTAGGCCAAAAGAAACCGCTTTCAAATATTCTAGCTGATGTCTTGTTAACTCCATTATGTCCTCCATAAGAGCTATAATGGCATTCCGATATTATGGATTCAAATTCATTTTCACCAACGTATCTCCTAATTATCCCGTCACCACAAGTTTTGAACAAAAAATGATCTTCCCAAAAATACTGTTTAATGTCGAAGAAAAATTTCTTCTTTTGTTGGAAATCTAATCCTTCCGGAACAATATTGGCTGCAAGATAATTAGCAATATCTGCATACCAAGGTGACATGACACTTTTTATTTGATAGAGATGTTCATCAGGGAAATCATCTCGTATACCGATAGTTTCACCTATAGGACCGTTTTCATCTTCAAGTCTCGATAGATGATCGGCGACAAGGTTTTCTACTCCCTTTTTGTCTTTGATTTCTATATCAAATTCTTGTAATAATAAAACCCATCTAATTAGACGCGGTTTTGCATCCTTTTTAGCAAAGAGATATCTTAATGCTGCATGATCAGTATAAATAATAACTTTTGAACCTAATAAATATGACCTAAACTTGTCACATGCAAAAACTACAGCTAACATTTCTTTTTCTGTTGTGGTGTAGTTTAATTGTGCACCAGACAGTGTGTGACTTGCATAATAAATGACATGAAGTTTCTTATCTTTCCTTTGACCTAGAACACATCCGAAAGCTAAATCACTTGCATCACACATAATTTCAAATGGTAAATCCCAATCTGGTTTAGCAATAATAGGTGCACTGATTAAAGCAGTTTTCAATGTTTCGAAAGCTTTAACGCATTCTTCATTAAAATCAAAGGTGGAATCTTTCATGAGTAAATTAGTAAGTGGTTTGGAAATTACAGAAAAATTCTTAATAAATCTTCTGTAAAAACCGGTATGTCCTAAAAATGATCTTACTCCCTTAACAGTAGTTGGAGGGGGTAATTTCTCTATTACTGAGGTTTTTGCTCTATCTACTTCTAATCCTTTTTCAGATATTTTGTGACCTAAAACAATTCCTTCGTCAATCATGAAATGACATTTTTCCCAGTTTAATACCAAATTTGTTTCTTCACACCTAGACAAAACTTTATCCAAGTTTTCTAGGCACGAATCAAAAGAATCTCCATAAACTGAAAAATCGTCCATAAAAACTTCCATGATATCTTCAATGAAATCATTAAAAATCGCAGTCATACAACGTTGAAATGTTGCAGGTGCGTTACATAGACCAAAGGGCATTCTTCTATATGCAAATGTTCCGTAAGGACATGTGAAGGTTGTTTTATCTTGGTCATCCGGGTAAATGTATATTTGAAAGAATCCGGAGTAACCATCAAGAAAACAGTAGAATGATCTCTCCTAGTTGCTTTATTTAGATTTCTATAATCTATACAAACCCTCCAACCAGTGGTGGTTCGCGTAGGTATTAATTCACCTTCTTCATTCCTTACAACTGTTATGCCTCCCTTTTTAGGTACACAATGGATTGGACTAACCCATTCACTATCCGAAATAGGGTAGATAATTCCATTGTCCAGAAGTTTAGTAATCTCATTTTTTACTACTTCTTTCATGTTCGGATTTAGGCGTCTTTACCTATCCGCTTTAGGTGGCTTATCTTCTTCTAAGTGAATTCTATGCATTACAATACTTGGATTAATACCTTTTAAGTCTGAAATTTGCCAACCCATACTTCCTATCCTATTTCTAACAACTTCTTTCAATTTCTCTTCTTGGACTTGTGTTAATTTGTTAGAGATAATAATAGGTAGAGAATCGCCTTCGCCTAAGAAAGCGTACCTCAAATGACTTGGTAATTCTTTAAGTTCTAATTTAGGTGGAGCTATAATTGAAGGCGGAACTGGTCCATCTTCTCGAATCAAAGGTTCTGGGTTCTTATCTTCTAGTTCCTCACTCATTATAGGTTCTATTATTTATTCGTTTTGAACAATGTCATTTACACATTCTTCAATTAAATCAAGTTTCATACAAGCGAAATCCTCCATAGGATATTTCATCGCTTGATTCATATCAAACTCAATCTTATCATCGCCTATTCTTAAAACTACTTTCCCTTCTGACACATCAACTAGAGCACGTCCCGTGTTCATGAACGGTCTACCAAAGATTAGCGGACAGTTTACGTCATAAGCAAAATCTAAAATAACGAAATCGGTAGGAAAAATAAATTTGTCAACTTTAACTAAAACATCCTCAATTATACCGTATGGTCTTTTAGTGGTTTGATCCGCTAATTGTAAAACCATATTGGTACGTTTGATGTCTTCTTCTAAGCCTAACTTATTAAAAATAGATAATGGCATCAAGTTAATACTTGCTCCTAAATCACAGAGACAACTGGGAAATTCAATATCTCCCAATTTACATGGAATGGTAAAACATCCAGGATCCTTGAGTTTAGTGGGCAAATTGCTTGACACAATCGAACTGCAATCTTCAGTTAGTGAAATGGATGAAATTCCTTCCCAACTGATTTTCTTTGAAATTAAATCTTTGAGGAATTTACCATAATTGGGAATTTGCGTAATTGCATCCATAAACGTTAAATTAATATGCAAATTCTTAAGTTTGTCTAAAAATGTTAAAAGTTGTTTGTCATAGTCCTTATTGCGGACTTTGTGTGGAAAAGGTGGTTTGGGTACAAAAGTTTTTGTACTAGAGTCAATCGGTGCATCTTTTTGTTTTAATGTATCTTCTTTGGGCTTCGGTAAATCAGTTCCTGGTAAAGTCGAATTTCCGGGCATTTCCGGGCCTAAGTAATTTTTCCCTGAATGAAGAGTGATAGCCTTAACATGCTCTTTCGGATTTTCTTCCGTATGGCTTGGAAGACTTCCCTCTTTGCGGGATGGAATTGATTTAGCGAGTTGTCCAATTTGAATCTCCAAATTATGGATGCTAGATGATTGGTTTTTAATAAGCTGATCGAATTTATTCTCGATCCGTTTAAAACCATCGTCGTGATTACTTATTTTTCCGCTCATCGCATCAATGAATTTGTCGATTTTAGAAGATAAAGTGCTAATCGAATCTCTTGATTGATTTTGATAATTAGTAGTACGATTTTGATTAACATTATTATTGTCTCTCCAGTTAAAGTTAGGATGATTTCTCCATCCAGGATTATATGTGTTGGAATAAGGGTTATTATTTTGGTTTTGCCATTGGACAAAATTTACCTGTTCAATTTCACTCATACCTTCGTAATCCACATCTGTTTGGATTGGTTGACCATTAGGATCACACGGTGCCATAAACCTATCAATTTTGTGCGACAAGGCAGAAAATTGGGCTTGCAACATCGCTACTGGATCAAGATTCACTATACTTTTAACTGATGATGTAGTTGAGGATGATGGTTTCGCTACTGGTATGTGTCCACGTTCCGCGGGCCACATACTGCTGTTGATTGCCATTTCCTCTAAAAGTTCTCTTGCTTGGGCAGATGTTTTCTTAATGAATAACCCTCCAGACATAGCGTCCAATGAACCTCTAGTTGTAGGATTTAGTCCATTATAAAATGTTTGCATTAAAAGTTCAGCGGGCAATTGGTGGTGTGGGCATAAACGTTGAAGTTCTTTAAAACGTTCCCAAGCCTCATAAAGAGTTTCACTATCATTTTGAGAAAAAAGATGTTAACTCTTTAATGACTCTTGCGGTTTTTGCTAAAGGGAAAAATTTTGATAAAAATGCTTGGGCTAATTTCTCCCAAGTCTCAATTGATGCGGCTGGCATAGAAGTTAACCATTCTTTGGCTCGATCCTTCAAAGTAAAAGGAAAAAGGCGAAGTTTAATTGCTTCTGCAGTTACATCAGTGATTTTTAAAGTGTCACAAATTTCTAAGAAATTTGTCAAATGGGTATTAGTATTTTCGTTAGGTAACCCGTAAAACGTTACATTATTTTGCAACATATTAAGCAACGCAGGCTTAATTTCAAAATGATGTGCATTAATTTGGGGTCTAACTATACTGTTTGTTACACCGGCCACTCCTGGCCTAGCGTAATCCATAAGTGTGGCCATAACTTCTGGCTCGGTAATTTTAGTTTTTATTGGGGTTTGGTTTTTCTTTTTCTTTTCTTTCTTGTTCTTTTTAAGAGTTCTTTCAATTTCTGGGTCAATAGGATCTGGTGACGTGCCCGAACTTCGAGAACTGCGCATGAACTTGAAATTTCGCACGAACAGAAACTACCTAAAAAAACAGAGTTTGAAAAATAAATATGTTAGTAATTGAAAATCAATAAAATGTAAAAGTTTGAATAAGTAAGAATAAACCTAGATTCGTAATAAAACACGAAAAATTTAAAATTTTGTCAAACATTTTGGCGTTCCCCGGCAACGGCGCCAAAAACTTGTTGAGCGATTTCTGCAAGTGCACGGTATACGCTTATAGTAATAAAAGATATCGATCCCACAGGGAACGTTTTTTAACAAAACTTATTTACAATCGGTTAAATTTACTTTAAGGTTTATAATATGGGAAAAATCGTTTAATCGGTTTTGGTTTTGAAATTGCTAGAATAAGAATTAGATTAGAATATGAAGATGTTAGAAAATATCTGATTTAAGAATGAATTTGCAAAACAGGAGTACTTTAGAAAAGTAAACAAGTATATTTGTTTGCATTAAGCAAAGAAAACAACTTTTAACTTTGTACGAATTATAAAGATGAAATAAATGACGGAACCTCTAATTAATTGGCTTTGAACGCGACAAAACCCTTTCGGGATAAATTTCCCTTAATCAAATTAAAACTCTTTCGAGATAATAATTTGCCTAAGTGTTCAACAAAGTTTCCTTGTAAAGATTTTGGATTAAATACGTTTTAATGAAAACACCAGCAGTCACTTTAGTGGATTGGTTACCATAAGCGCTGCATAAAAATCTATCGAATAGAACGGACTTTATTAGATGAAATATAAATTGATACAAGTTTATAGAGAACATGGAGCATTGAATTCTTCGACGGCGTGCAAGTGAACGGGTTGTCAATCCTTTCCTTGGGTTTCGTTAGAATTTGTCAGGCTCAGGGGCGAATCCTCTACTCAATCTTCTCGTTGAATCTTCGTAATAGAGACTGGGTCGGTCCACTACCAAAATGAAAACTAAACTGGAACAATGTCTAAACGCTACTGAATTTGTTATTATTTAGTAAACAATGTGTGTACATCATATTGCTTTTGAACAGAATCGAAATCTAACTTCTGAATCACTTGATTCGGAATTTCTGCATAAATTCTACACTAATCTCTTTCTTCTACACATATCATTATCTTTCAACTCTCCATCAACTCTTTATTTATAGATGTTGAAGAGTCTTGATTGAAGTGTCGTGTCCGTTGTGAAGGATCGTGTCCGCTGCAAAAGGACGTTTCTATCCACCCGAACGATCGCGTTTCGTCGAAAACGAAAGTGTGTAACTAGGCTTCTAAAATCTCCTGCTCGTACCGAGAATGGGGGAGCAACAACTTGTACTTCGGACGAAGGGAAGGAGAGGCTGAGGGACGCGTGTCGCGACCGTGAATATTAGGGGCCGCGGTCGCGGCACGGAGCTTTTTTCGGTTTTTCAGCTTTCGTTCGTGTCCTCGATTTGGCGTTATTAATTTATGTCGTCTTCGACTCCTTTTGTAGGGTTTTTCTTCTATTTTTGAGCTCTTTTTACTCATTTTTGGATTTTACCAAATATTTATGTACCTTGCATGAAAGAAACATATTCGGTAGTAAAAGTATTCTAAACAGTTATAAATAGCATAAATTCGTAGCAATATTGATGTAATTAATGATGATACTTTAGGTATATTTTGGGCTTAACAATACCTCCATGAGTTGAGGTTTCTAATCAGGGGTTAGTTTTGAAGATATAATCACCGGGCTTCCACTGGGTGGTTCAAGAAACGCATACTCTAGGTGTGATGGTAAAGGTTTTAGTTCGGGTTTAGTCAATGGCACAGTGGGTATTTCAGGCGGTTCTTGATGAGTAGGGGCAGTGGGATCAGGAGGAAGCGTTGACAAATTGGTTTCAATGGAACATCCTGTTCCTTCACATAAATTCACTTCTTCTCCCAAGTGAGCCTCCAGAGTGTCATGTCCCTGTTCCTACGAAGTAGAAAGACTTTGGAAATCATCTAAAAAACAACATGTATCATCACTAGTGTTAGCTTGTCCCATAGCCTCATTCATTTTGAAAATGATTTCCTCCCCATTAATTCTTAAAAATAGTTGTCCCTCTCCTACATCAATCAATGCTTTACCCGTTGCTAAGAACGGTCTACCTAAGATAATAGGAACATGCAGGTCCTCATCTATATCCATTATGATGAAATCAACAGGAAGTATGAATTTTCCTACTTTGACCAACACATCTTCCACTACTCCCCTAGGGTAACATACCGACCTGTCAGCCAACTGAATGGACATTCTAGTTGGTTGTGGTTCTCCTAGTCCTAGCTTAGCATACACAGAATATGGCATAAGGTTTATGATAACTCCTAGGTCATATAGTGCATTTTCAATATTTAACTTGCCAATTGAATATGGAATAGAGAAACTCCCTAGATCCTTCAGCTTTTTCAGAAGCTGCTTCTTGTTTTGGAGTATTGAGGAACAGTCCCTGTTTATTTGGATCATCGAGATGTTTTCTAACTTCTTCTTGTTTGACAAGATATCTTTTAAGAACTTCGCATATGTGGGCATCTGAGCAAGTGCTTCTACGAAGGGAATGTTGATATGCAACTTCCTCAAGGTGTCCAATACTTTTGAATTTAGCTCTTCAAGCTTCTTGTTTATCAGCCTAGCTGGATAAGGTACAGGCGGCACATAGGGCGGAGGTGGTTTGTACCTCTTTCCTTCTTCCTCCTGGTCCTGATCAATGGTCAATTCTACCCCGACGGGTTCTTCTTGACTAGGCACAGCTTGTTTCTTCTCTTCTTCAATATTTCGAGAGGTACCTGCACACTCAGCATCTTCATTAGTAGGAAAAGGAGGGTGAGTTTTCTTACCAGATCTCAGAGTGATGGCCATGACATCTCCTTTGGGGTTTGGTTCAGTGTTGTTTGGCATTATCCCTTTGCCTTTGGACGAAGATGCAGCAAGTTAATGGACATGTGTCTCCAGATTTTTAATTGACGCTTGCGTCTGCTTCATGAATTACATCATCATGGTCTTCATGTCCGGTTCTATATCTTCCTTTAGTGGAACAGGCTGTTTGTAATGTTGTTGAGGTTGCCTCTGGTACTATCCTCCTTATTGTTGCTGATACATTGGTTGTTCCTGACTCGGCTGCCCGGTCCATCCGAAGTTCGGATGATTTCTTGTGGCTAGGTTGTAGGTATTTGAGTATGGTTTTGGTGGGTTCCTTTGATTATATCCAGCATAATCACATTGCTCCTGCTCACCTTCCCTTGCTTGATTCCAGGACAGTTTATGTTGAAATGAGGTCCTCCACAAAAATCACAAACATCATTGAACGACGGTTCACTGTGAATGATGATACATTAATCTTGCTGAGCTGCTTTGCAAGCTGTTCCACCTGGGTGGTCAGTTTTGACATAACATCATCATTCCCCGCTCTTTTTCCTTCACTCCTAGCTGAGTGCCAGTTATAGCTCGTGCTTACGACTCTCTCAATAAGGTTGTACAAGGCTTGTGGTTCAAGATCTTCGGGGTTACCATTGGCAATGGATTCAATATGGATTTTATAAATGTTGGTGACTCCATTGTAAAAATTCTGCACTTGCATCCACATGGGGATGCCATGATTTGGTACCCTTCTTAATAGTTCCTTGTACCTTTCCCATGCCTCGGCTAAGGATTCATCCTCTTCATGCACAAAATGGGATACCTCATTCCTGAGTTTAATGGCCTATCTTGGCGGAAAATATTTCATTAGAAAAGCATTGGCCATTTCTACCCAAGTGGTAATCGTTCTTGGCTGTAAGTTCTTTAACCAGTTCTTTGCTTTGTCCTTGAGAGAAAAAGGAAACAGCTTTAGCCTTATCACATCATCGGAAACTCCTCGGTTTGATCTGAAAGTGTTGCACAGTGTGATGAACTCCTGGATATGCCCGTTTGGATCTTCCGACTGGTATCCATTGAATTGCACTACGGCTTGCAACATTTGTATCATAGATGCTTTTACTTCAAACATGTTGTTTCCTTCATTAGGCAACACAATGCACGACGAGTGTCCTTCCATGGTCGGCCTGGAATAGTCTCTGATCCTCATAACTGGAGGATTGTTGTTTTCTCCTTCCTCTTCCTGATTAGGTTGAACCGGTTGTTCTGGTTGTATTCTTCCAGCCATCCTTCTTTCTCTTTATCGCTCTTGTTATCTTGCTCGTCGAGCTCTCGCTCGGTTTCGTCTACACGTTCTCTCTAATTCGAGATCGATAGGAAAAACCAGAGGTCCAGCTCTGCGCATAAACAATGAGAGAACTCCTTCTGGCTACACTATTTAGCAGATAGATTAAAAACACCTTGTTTCACAGAAATTTTCAGATAAATTTTGTTGCTTTCAATCCCCGGCAACGGCGCCAAAAACTTGTTGTCCTCTGAACAGACTCTAGCAAGTGCACTAGATGAAAGTAATAAAGTGATAAGTATAGTATCATCTCCACAGGGATTGATGACCAAACTTTACAAGAAAACCCTTAGAGAACAGGGTGTTCGTGGTGTATGAATTCTTTAGTTGAGAAATGATTTTGATCTGATTACTGAGAAATACTAAATATAAAGATTAAACCTTGGAAAATGTGATTTGGTTATGATAACAAGAGAGAACAGGCTAAGCCAAAGCGGAACAGGCTACGTACAGCATCTAAGATCCTATTTATTCATGAATGTCACAAAGTGAAGTCAAGGTCTCTGCTTTAAGGCTCATTAAGTCAACTCTCGTGTGTTCTTAAGATTCTAAGATGTACTATAACATTAAGCGTCCTTAATGTTGGTTCTTTCTTGCATTACGATCGAAACAACATTTTTGTTAAGAAAACCCTTGATACAATCCCCTAGCATTCCTGTGTCGGGGTTTGGACGTTTGATAAAAAGATCCATGAAGATGAAAGCAGTTCCCTATCATTCATCATTCACTAAGATAGATGCATATAATCATTCTGATAAGAACTTTATCAAACACATCAACATATATTAACATTCATTCATAAAAAGGAAATAGATAACTTACATAACCAGCCTTTGCTGGCCTAGCCCATTCAAAACGACTACTCACTCATACTGCCGAGTGAACAGTCTGCTTCCTTTCTACAGAGCTCCCTCAATAGATTCATCTTCCTCGAGAGCTCTTCTCTCTAACAAAACGTCTATTTTTCAGTTCACAAAAAGATAAAAAGGATACTCTTTCCCTTCTCCCACTACATCTATTTAAAGGAAAAGAAATGGTCCACACGGTACTGAAAGTATCCGAGAAAATATTACAAAAACCAACCAAATTGTTCACAAATCCTAGAATGCTAGAAGTGGTTAAGATCCTTTTGACCCTTGAACACTCAAGGGTCGAACTTTCTTGTCATCATGCTACTTTTAACTGCTCTTATCCGCCTTTCCTGCATGCCGCTCCTACTGTCTGTCCTGTCGCTATCCGTCATCAGAAATTGCAGCGTTAGACCGCTGGATCAAAGGTTGCACGACTTCTCCTGGTATGCGTGAAACAGGCTGCTTACAGTATGTTCGACTTAATCTTTCCTCATCTGCACAAAAACACTTATAAGACCTTCTTTCTCGTAATTTGACCCTAAAAACACCCTTAATTTAGTACAAATACCATGTTAAATTGTAGTCAAATTCATGCCTAACAGAGGGCAAGGTGCAATTGAACGCACACCCGATCGTGTTGAATAGATCAAACCAAGTGCGACGGTAAGCATATTGCTTATATATGTGTATGAATGTATTGTGCCTTGTGACTTGTTGAGTGTGAGATGTGGTTGAATCTGATGTGAATGATGTGAATAATGTTTGAGTGTTTGTGATACATTGTGATAGATAAGAAAGTGATATGATTGAGTATGTTGCAATGTTATGAGTACCAATGTGACATGTTGAGCCTTGTGCACATACTGGAACTGAATAATGGTTGGATTATAAATGAATATGAGCTTGCTTAGATGGATATGTGAAATGGTCCAAGTTGAGAGTGTTATCCGAATATTGTGAGCCGGAAGCACATGTGTTGAGATATATGAGTACGTGAGTTGAGTTTAACTCCTCCATAGCATAGATGATTGTATTCCGAATTTAGTGAACCGGAATACAGATTGGGCCCAAGGATCATTTTATATATATTGTCTAAGTATAGCAAGGCCTTTCTAAAATAAGTATTACTATAGTAAGTGAAACAAGTGAATATCTTTCTATTGAAAATTCTAACTTGGTACTGATGATATATTTTGATCTGTGTTCTTTACATTACTTTTGTATATACATATATGTGTAATATGTTTATTGAGTAGGCAGCTTACCCCTTGCCAACAGATTTTATAGGTTAGGTGGAGTTCTTCTTGCTTAAGGTCGCACCGGCAGTGTCAGTCCATTCTCATCTAGGCATTTTGGAGTCTTGTGATGTACTTTTGTTTTGTAAATCCTCTAAGTAGGATAATGACTTAAATTTGTATTGTAAATTGTAAATGCTTTCTTTTATGTATAATATGTAAAGTTTATATGAGATTGAAGTTTATATGATTGAGAATTGAAAGCATGTCTGATATTGTGTGAGATATCATGTGATCCTAGTGAGGGGGTTACATGAGACTCTTGAGGTATATATAATATTGTTCTGCTTTCTTACAAATCAGCATTAAAAAAATAAAAATGAATCATCAATGAATAGTAAATGTGACACAAAAGGTGTCGTTCTATGAATGGAGAACCCATGAACCAGTCCATCTCTTTCGGCATGATACATGAGCTGAGAAAAAACAAGTTGAGAATCACTCTTCAGGATAGCTTTATCTGACTTAATGATGTTGAGGATTCGAAGACCATGCAACAATGCTTCATATTCTACCATATTATTGGACATGACGAAATCCAAAGCTGCGGCATACCGAAGTTTAATGCAATCAGCTCCATGAACAAAAACTCTGATGCCAGCTCCATCCGTGATCGAACTGTCATCTATAAAAAATTTCCCACATTTCGGAAGTCGTTGGAACAAGACCCTTCTCCTCAGGAATTTCCACCAAAAAAATCAGCCAAGGCTTGTGCCTTGAACACTCTTCGGGGCTCAAACCGAATGTTGAATTCTGTCGATTTTAAAGCTCATCCAGTGATCCTTCCTAAAGTCTCAAGTCTTTACAGAATCTTCCTAAAAGGCATGTTAGTGCTAACCACAATGGAATGGCTTTGAAAATAATGTCTTAATTTCTGAGCTACAATGACCATTCTAAAACCTAACTTCTCAAGCTTTGGATACCTGACCATTGCATCCCTCAACATTCGGCTTGCATAATACACAGGAAACTAGTCCATCTCCTCCTCCCGAATCAAAACCATACCGATAGAATCTTCGGCTACACTTATGTATAGGTATAAAGTTTCACCAGGCACTGGTCGACTTAACAACGGAGGAGAAGCAAGAAATTGTTTCAACTGCTCAAAAGATGTTTGGCACTCGGCTGTTTAGTCAAAATTCTTCACCCCCTTCAAGCTTTTATAGAACGACATGCAACGCTTAGCTGAGCAAGAAATAAAACGCCCTAAAGCATTAACCTTCCCATTCAATTTTTGCATGTTGTTGATCCTCTTAGGAGGCTCTATGTCGATAATAGCCTGAATTTTTTTCTAGAGTAGCCTCAATACCTCGTTGAGAGTGTTGAAACACCTTTCCACATGATTTTGATTTGACAAAATTATTTAAGTTAATCTCATGATTAAGACAATTAAATTTAAGTGCTTTGATTTAATTGTACTAATGTGTTTGTTCAATGTTGAGTATATTAATAAATAAGAACAGGAATAAAAAGTAAGACAGAACGAAGTCAGCATGAGCCATAGAAGCTGAGTAGAACACGACTCAGCATCATAGAAGAAAAGTCTTCTTCAAGACAAACGCTTGAAGACGAAGCTGACCGAAGACGCTGAGTAGAATGTTACTCAGTCTCCGATAAAGATAAAGATCGAAGGCAACGTCAATCAAGTCAAGCTGAGTGTTCGTCAGGACAGCACCAATGATCCGTTGGCTAAAAGACAAACGACCGACACAGGTCTGCATCAATTCAGAAGCCTCGAAATTACACCAAGAGACATTCTCGAGACGCATGGATCAACTAGCGTTTGGCAAGAAGAGAAACCTGGCGCTAGAAGATGAAACCTGGCGCTAGAAGACGAAACCGACAAGCCTGACGCCTGCTAAAATCAGACGACAGGATTGGCCTGCAAATTGTGAATGCTGACCTATCAATGACGAAAGAAGACCGTGAATTCAACGGATATGTCTGAATTCAAATCATTGGAGCTTTAGATTTTTCTATAAAAGGAAAAGTTCACCACTTGGATCCTTTGCCGAAAGACAAGAAAGCATAGACAGAAAAGAAAATCTTCACAAGAGTGAAAATCCAAAATAGAAGCTGTCTAAATAGAAAAAGCAAGTTCTTACACCCAAATCCAATCTCTGTGTAAAAGTCTAGAGTGAATTTGTATTCATCTAAAGTGTTCTTCGTTTGAGAGAACAAATCTTGTATCAATTGTAAAGGTTGAGAGAGTGAAGCTGAGTACTCAATTTTAGTACTCAGCGGTAGAGAAAATCTGAGTGTTCGGTTATAGCGCTCGGTAGGATTTCGTAGACGGATAGAGGACGGTACTCTTGCATACTCAATTGCTTTGTAAACGGTTTGTGCTCTACCTTTAAAGAGCTCAGTAGTGGATTGAAAAAGCCCAGAAGGATTCTGGGGACTGGACGTAGACGGTGAGGCTGAACCAGGATAAGACTGCTGAGTAATCTCTAACCCTTCTCTTGATATATACGTATGTGTTGCTTGCTTAAATTACTCAGTATATAATTTGTATAAGCCAACGCTGAGTAATCAGAGTGCTGAGTTGGAAGCTGACCTAAAGTGTTATTTCCCAACTCACAGTGAAACAGTTCTAGTCAGCTTCTGACTAAAGCTGTCTTACATCACACTCAGCCTTGCTGACCAAAACTGAGTGAAGTTATTTAAAGAATTAAATTAAGTCAGCATAATTAAGCGAAAAAGTTACATTAGTTCCTAACCCCCCTGGAACTAATCCTATTACATTACACGGGACCAACAAGTGGTATCAGAGCCTAATAGCTCACAACTCTAAGATAAAACTATCTTGAGCTGATCCCTATAAATGGCTGAGAACAACACTCGTTTCCTTCTAGGAAATCAAACAACACAGATACTCCCTGAGGGATTATCTATTAGTCGGCCTCCTGTAGACACCGAGTCGGAGGACCTGTGATGAAAACCTGAAAACAAGACGGTTGAAGCGATTGATTCCGGAAGTTTTGAAAAATATATAAAGAATAATAAGCGAAGGAAAATTAGCGGCACGGCGCGGGTGCTTAGCGGCATCCGGCACGCGGACGACAGTGGTCGAACGCCCGATCGGCGGCGCGGGACGTGCGTTCGGCGTCCGTCGGACGCACCGCAAGTGGCACGCTCTCGACGTCCGAGCAATGCCAGGGTCCGGTGGCACGGGGCGCGCTCTCGTGGGCCGCTGAGCGCACGTGCCCGGTAGCGCGAAGCGCGCGTTCGGCGGCCGCGACGTGTGAGCGTCCGGCGGCGCGGGACGCGCGCTCGGCGGTCGCGGGGTGCGCACGCCCGATGGCTCGAGGCACGCCCCGAGGGTCGTCGGGCGGGCGCCCAACCACGTCGGGCGAACGCCCGACGGAGGTTGGGCGCGGGCGCCCAACCTAGCGTTGGGCGCTCGCCCAACGATTGTTGGGCGATCGCCCAACAAATGTTGGGCGGCCGCCCAACACTAGGTTGGGCGGCCGCCCAACCCCAATGGGCGACGCCCAATTTCTTTTGGGCGTCGCCCATTGGTCCGGGGACCCGTTTGCCTATAAAAGGCACGGATCCCCATGCAAAAAAAGGGGGGAATGGAGGGAGAGCTTCTCACACTAGAATATTTTTTTCTAGAGAGAAGAAGTTGATTTTTTTAGGAGAAAACATTTTTTTTTCCTAAAAATTGAAAATCTCCAAATTTCCTAAAGTTCAATTTTTACTAAATTTTTCATAAAAAACGGAAGCTCGCGGTTCGTGGAATCAATCGGCTTCAACTGTCAGATACCGAATTCAAGGTATTATCCGAAGACTAGACTCTTTATTTTATTTAAGTTATTCTCTTCTTCTATTTATTTTTTTATGCTATAGTTTTTTATTCATTTAGTTATTTATTTATTTTGTCACACTTTATTTAATTAACGTATTTATTTAATTTTCATTTCGTGTTGAATAAAATCCGGTTGTGTTTTAAAATAAAAAACCTCGTTTTGATATCCCAATACGAACCGTGATCCAATAAAAAGGTAGTTCTGGGGTCGAAAACGTTGTAATTATAAGTTTTTAATTTAAAAGAAATTTCCCAAATAACGTTTTAAAATAAAAACATCGTTTTAGGAACTTCCGTTTTCGACTATGATCCATTTTTGGTAGTTCGGAAATCCAAAACGATTGAATTAGATTTAATTTAAAGCTTTCGAATAAATCTGGAAACATTTATGAGTGCTGCTGTAATTTACCTATTCTATCACTAAATGCTGTTTACCGACGGATTTTCCGTCGGTAAATCTGCCAAAATGTAAAAAATGCCATTTCAGTCCCTTTTTCTTAACTTTTAAGCTTTTAATCCTTAGTATATATATATATATATATATATAATTATGCAGTATATGTTTTTTAGCCTATATATTTATTTTAGAATATTTGTATATCATTTTTATTTTATTTTACAATATAAGTATAAGTATATATATATGTATTTCCTTTTTTAATTTAGGTTATGTTTGAAATATTAGTTACTTGATATTTTGAGAAATAATGGATAAATATTAGTATATGTTATTTTTGGTATTTAAAACTATATTAGTTATGTATATATATACTTTTGGGATATTTGGGTTATTTTGATTATTGAATGAAATTATTTTTGGGAAAATGTTATTTTCTTATTCATGAGATTTACTTATTATTTTCACATTTTTTTTTGTATAAATATATTATACCTATTATGTTTATATACATATAGTTCCTTTGATATTAACTTTTATTTTCATATTCTATTTTTGATTTAAATATATATATATATATATATATATGTTAGAATTACTTTCTTTATTCTTTTGGGCTTAGTCATGGGTCCATGTTTCAAGTGGACTTTATTTGAGTATAGATGGTGGTTTAAATGGGTTTATTATGGTAATTATAATTAGTAAAAAGCCCATTGAAATAAGTGGGGAAAATAAATCACAAAAAGAGAGTTTCAATTGAATTATTTAAACTAATGAGTTTTTTAGATTTCTAATGTAAATAAATAGAGTCATTCTTGTTAATATTTCAAATTGTTTCACAAAACACCACGTTTTAAAACCTTAGTCTGTTCCAACGACGGATCAAGTGAACATTGTAATTAAAATCGTTTTCTCTGCGAATAATAGAATTTTTGAATCATTTTCTTAAAGGATTTGTACAAAATGAAATTGACTTGTATGTTTAACCACGTTTTCTTACTAAAAGGTTCTTTATCTCAAACGTTTTCAAATACTCGAGTCGTTCCAACGGCGATTCGGGTAAGCTTCATCAAACGGGGTTTTAAAACGCACCTAAATCGTTCCAACGGCGATTAAGGTACGAACCATTGTAAATAAAACTCGTTTTGGGGAAATAAGTTAGTGTAGAATAAACACACAATATGACCTTTAAATGCGGTTGCAAATAAATCACTTCTTTCTCCCCCCTCTCTGTGTATGTATAAACATAAATGGGTGATTCTTTACTGAGGTGGCTTTTTAATATCATATGCTCAAAATGGTTTCTTAAAAGAGAAAGAAAAGGGTTTCAAATGAATTTTAAACTTAAAGAAGTATGCGATTAGTCCGTTATCGCTTAACATGCTGAGTAGGAGGCTGGTGGTTCATAACCGGGCGATGTCGGGGTGCCTAGTAGCCTTTCTCCGGAAAGGAGCTAGCCTTCTCGGCTCGTACCTAAGTTTCCCGAACCCACACCGGTCTCCCGCAAGGGATCGGTGTTCATTTTCCCATTCGTGGGTGGCGACTCTTCCATATCTCCGAGCTCCGGTCCTGCCGAGAAGCTTGATTCCACGATTGGTTGCTTTCGGCGCCAATCACCGCTTACGTCGCCATGAGGTTGTCCACCCCCCGGTCCGCCCGAGAGATTAGGCCGCGGCACCTCGTCTAACAAGTGGCGACTCTGCTGGGGAAGCGAGAAATTTGATTCCGGAAGGCGTGTATTAAGCCCTTAACGGGGACGGATCGTTTTACTTCTTTTCGTATGCATTCATATGCATTATTGCAAACCCTTTGGGTAATTTCCGCGAAACCTCTAGCGAGAGTCCATTCGTCGCTCGAAAGAGGCTAGCGTAAGTTCCCCCTTACAGTAAGGCGCTAGAGGGTCCCCATCCATTCGTTAGGGGCGAATCTGTGCGGTCCTGTGAGGTCCCGCGGTCAGCCGTGTCAGCATATAGTAGCCTTAGAAGTTTCCATAGGATTACCCGTTACTATTTTTGATGTGATAAATGAATCAGTTCGTGTTTTCAAACCGCCATGATACGTGTCTAATCCTAAATTATGTAAAGAAAATGAGACGATGCGTTAATATATACTCATGAATCGACATACTAATTACCCTAAAAAACATCGAAACGATTTGAACTAAAGACGACTTAGTCATCTCATATGAATGAACATGTGCGACCCGCCTTGTCCCTTTCGGTGTCCCGACGAAGGCACATGTTCAGGAAATGCGTTATGACATAAGCGCGTATTAGTATGAATCGGTTTGGTATTAAGGATAATTACATCTCGATACAAAAGACTATATTAACAGTAGCCGTTATTCACATTCTTTAAATAAATTGGGATAAAACGAGATCAAGACGAAACAAAAACGAAGAACATTTCTGTCCTGAACGACCCTGTCATAACGTGAAAAGTTTCGCACAAGTAGCCCGTCCCTTCCGAATGAAAGACGAGCTTTTACGTTATGCCTCGTGTCGTTCTTAAGAGAAATGGATGTGTCCGTAAAGGTGACTAAGAAAACAAAAGAAGAGAAAAATAAACTAAACGACCCAAAATCATTCCGAGACTACGATATATATCAATCCCGAGGGTAGTTAAAGAAAATAAACCAATGTCATTGAATACGTGCCTCGGACGAGTGTATATCCCGTTTAAAATCTCGAAGCCGAATTAAGCCAAACCATATAATTGCGCCATATGGACGAGACTGCGGGTTTTGACTAACGACTCGATCATTTCGACCATTACCAAAACTGTAAGAAATATGGCCCGATATACGTGTTTGCTTAAATTCACGCCTAAAGGAAAGAAAACGGTGATATCCTCGCTTCGAACAAACACGCGATTTAACGAAAGGTTGGTTTTCTATAACCACACTAAGATGATATATCCCGTAGGATTGGGAAGAACAACGAACTGTTGCTAGCCGAAAGGTTACCGTGCGCTCAAAATAAGACTCGCCGTCTTTTCACGTAGCTAAAATGAGCAAACGGATCCTCGACGCTAAGAACAAACGCGTTACGCGATGAGTCCGTTCCCTAAAATAAAATCCAAAAGTGATTCCATCACTAAATGAACACATGGTTATGTCTCTCGATAGATCTAAAAGATCCCGTTGTAATCCAAAAATCGAGACACAAACCCGCGCGAACAAAAGGGAACGAGTCATTGACGATAACGAACGATTGGACTAGAAGAATAACTCGTACCCCGTCTAAAAACTGAGATGCGCTCAAAGGGAGTCAAAACCCGAACTAATGCGTCTCACGAAAGGACGAAAGACGAGTTATTCCGAAAGGACAATCCAACTTGGTCGATTTCTTAGTCAATGAACGTTGATACGTCAAACGAACTGTATTGTCTGATGGATGATTTACTTTCCCGCAATAATCGACGGCATCACGCGTCCCCTGGACCGCAATGTGAGCCCCAAACCAAAATCCTAGGAAAGAGACCTGGACCAACGAGTGTGTGGAGGAATAAGGGTGGAAGAGAGATGTTGTGATACGTGTAAATAGAACTAATGTTTGTTCTTCTTATCTTATAATCGTAAATAAATAAACGCACACACCACGAATCATGCATATAAAAATCATGCATACATAGTAATGGATACCGTTCGCGCAGACGTCATCATTAAGCGGTTGTGGTTTCGCGAGAGTGATCGGCTTGTCAGACAGTTTGATCAGCTACGAGTAGACAGTTCGGAATCAGTAGTTGTGGCTTCTGAATCATCTTCGTCTTGGTATACTCAGTCTTCCATCAGTATGTCTGCGACCGACGAGAAAGTGGCTGAATTGGAGAATTCTGTGAACAATATCAATGATCAGCTGGCCGCGATCTTGGCCCAGCTAGCTGAGTTAGCACTGAAGGACAACAAGAGTGGTAGTAAGCGTGTTGAGAATGAGGTGAACGATGGCCCTCGCTTTGGGAATAAGGAGGATTATCAGGATTATATCCGAAAACAGCTGGAAAAGGAGAAAGCTAAGGAAGAGGAGTGGAAGCAACACATCACACAGGAAGTGCAGGACTTGCGTGGAGGAAGTTCCGGAAATCAGGACTTCTATAACTTGAAGAATTGTTTGTCGGCAACAGCTTTGCCTCTAAAATTTTGTCTCCCCGACATGAAAAAGTTCGATGGAACTGGAGATCCCATCGCTCACATGAATCAGTATGTTGCTGTGATGAAGCACACGATCCTGACTGAGGATCAAGTCCTGGGGCTGTTTAACACCTATCTAGAGGGGGCTGCCCTCACATGGTTTCATGCATTGCCGATGGTAACAAAGAGGGATTGGAAGGAATTAGCAAAGTCGTTCATCGCTCAGTATAGCTTTAACACCATGCTGGAGGTCACTTTGAAAGAATTAGAGAGCACTAAGCAGCAGGATGGGGAATCCTTTTCCGATTTTGTGAAAAGATGGAGGGCTAAGGCCGCAGTGATGAAACAAAAGCCGCTCGAGCAGGATCAGATCCGAATGTTGGTTGGCAACACGTTGCCGTATATCAAGAATGAGTTGCGGTATATGCCGTTTACGGATTTCAATCAGATGTATAGTTGTGCCTTGACTGTCGAAGGTGATGGGGAGCCGAAGAAAGCTTATACCAAGTGGACGAAGTCTGGATATAGTGCCAGAGGGCCTAGCGCGAGTACGGAATCCGCAGCAGTGAAAGTGGTTGATCTTAATGCTATTGAAAAGAGGCGGTTCGCCAAGTTCGATCAGACCTATGCTAAAGTTTTCGAGCGTCTGCAGAAAAAGGGATTGTTGAAAGCCCTTACCCCGTATAACAAAGCTCAACCTACTCCGCAGATTCAGGCTAGAGGGTACTGTGAGTTCCACAGCAGTTATGGACATACGATTGAGAATTGCGAGAGGCTGAAACACGAAATCCAAGATTTGATTGAGGAGAAGAAGATAGCTTATCCTTCGTCAGCAAACCCTTCCGTTAGGCGTAATCCATTGCCTAATCATAGGGTGAGCGTGATCGGAGCTGGTTTGACAGAAACTGTAGTGATGGAATCCTTTGAGGAAGATGTAGAGGAGTTGTTGGACTCCGTCGAAAAAAGCAATGTGGGAAAAGGTCTGTATGTGTCCTTCTTGGGTAAGGAACGAGAGGATGAACCGATGGAAGAAGGGTCAGATGGTGGAGCACCGTATGATGAGGATAGTGCTGAAGAGACCGAAGAAGGGTCGTCTCGGACTATTGTGCCAGATTTGAGTTTGTTTAGTGGAGGAAGAGATCCCGAGGTGCACTTGCGTGAATATATGCACAACATGTTTATTGAATCCTTCGGAGTAGATGAGATTGCTCAGTGGTTTCATCATTCGCTGGTAGGCGAGCCTTTGGAATGGTTCCACTCATTACCCGACTCTTGCAAGCATGATTGGGATCAATTATCAGATTTATTCTTAGAAAAGTACCAAAGAGCCGAGGACAGGGCCGCAGAGCGCTTCGCAATGCAGATTGGACCTATCAAGCGTCCGCTACCGAGGGTTAGCAAGTATAATGGCAATAAGGATCCTATGGAACACCTTCATTTTTACTTGTCGGCTATGGCACCCTTGGGTTTTAAAGAAGAAGAGATCACTAGCTTGTTTTGTAATTCGTTGATGGGTGAACCGTTAATGTGGTATATGTTGCTGTCGATGTATGTTAAGACCGATTGGGCAGCAATGATGAAAAGATTTATCAAGGAGTATATAGTATGGATGCTGGCAGAGCAAACCCCTGACTCCCCGTCTTACCAAACACCTGATGCGGTGTTAGCAATGCCTAGGTATGGTGGATACCAGGATCCTGTGGAGCATGCGAGGATATTTCGCAATCATATGTATGACGCCGGATTTCCGCAGTGTGAGTTGCATGAACATTTTCCGGAAACCTTGATGGGTGAAGCCTTATTGTGGCATCAGGGTCTATCAGAGGAGGAGATGGGTCATTGGATACCGCTCCGAAGTGCCTTTGTGGCGAGATATGAAATGTACATTCCATGGACGGGATCCCTGGATGATCTGGACAGGATTAGGCAATTCCCCGAGGAACATTTTGTGGATTATGCTAGAAGGTGGAGGCACCGTTATGAGCAGTGTAATGAGATAATGAGCGATAAGGTGCAGCTTATGTGCATACAACGAGGTGCTATTCCGTTGGCCGTAAGGAGGATGAGCCGGGTGTCCCTCCGTGACTATGATGAGTTGATAGGTTGGGCTTTGTACGGATCGGCGGATCCCTTTTTCCTGAATCCGAGTGTTCCTCACGTTATGGATTTAATGGTCGTGGACATTTGGGAGAGTTCCTCGGACGAGGAGGATGCCAATCAAAGGGTTCCTATTAACATTTGGGACGAATCGGATGATGAGCCGGAAATTGCGGTAATGACGAGATCAGGTCGTGTGGCCGAGGGAAAGGCACCAATGGTAGAGACTGAGATTGGAGAAGGGTCGGCTCCTAAGCCCGATGACCAAGTTCTTGAGCAGTTGAAGAAGACGCAAGCTAAGTCTACGGTCTGGGAAGTTTTATGCCATTCTAAGTACCATCGTGAGAACCTGATGAAGGAGTTGCAAAATTTGGTTATTTCCACCGATACTGAGCCGGCAGCGCTAGTAGGGGAAATTATGGCTCGAAAGAAGACTAAGATCACATTTACCGACGAGGATCTCCCAGAAGAGGGGAAGGCTCATAATAAGCCATTGTATATCCGAGCGGAAATTAACGGGAAGAAGACTAGCTGTGTGATGGTCGATGATGGACGGCCATTAATGTTTGTCCGTTGAAATTCTTATCGAAGTTGGGAGTGGAAAGAGGAGACTTGACGGCCTCTGAAACAGTGATTAGAGCATATGACGACAGCCGTAGGCACATTGAAGGAGTCTTCAAGGCCAAGTTGAAAGTGGGGCCGCACGAGGAAGAACCTGAGTTCACGGTGTTGGATATCCCGATAACTTTTGCTGTGCTGTTGGGACGCCCTTGGTTCCATAAGTTAGGAGGTGTGCCCTCCACGCTCCACCAAATGATTAAGTTCCCCTTCGGGGAGGAGATAGTAACAATTAGAGCTGAGAAATTGAGCTCGGTGGCAGCACTGGGAATTGAGCCTCAACTTTTCTCCGGATTCCAAGTCTCCGGGATTTACGAGTCGAGCATGACCACCGATGTGGTGAGAATGATGAAGGGAGGTTTCATCCTGGGAAGGGGTTTAGGAGCATACCATCAGGGGCTGCCAGAGTTTCCGGACTTTAAGAGTCAGAAAACCCGGAGAGGTTTGGGATATGAGCAGGGGAGTCCGTCCAATGCGAGTGCTAAAGGAAAAGTAGGCTTGAGGAAGTATTTTGTGAGCAAGGGGCATGGGAAGGCATATTCAGGAACCCCCGAGGCATGGACTAGCACGGAAGGGAAGATTCTGCCAGGGTTCGAAATCTTCAATGATGTTGCCGACTGGGGCAAAGGAAAGGCGAGCTGCTTTGTCGAGGAGATCATGATGATGGATTTAAATGCCGAGGAGCAGGTCATCACCATCGAAGCGACTGCGGGAGCGGGAGATGAGCCTAGTACCTCCAAAATTCATGAGAAGTCCGAAGACCCTAATGATGAAAATTGTATTACTGCTTTATTTGAGTCAGATGATGTAATCACCCAGGCTATCAATGAAATGAATTCTGATTTTGCTTACTTGCTTGATGTCGATCATGATCATTCCATGCATTCTCATTCATATAACATGCCTACATTTGAAATCAACACGATAGAAATGTCAACTTTCAATCTTGGTACGGATGAAAATCCTAAACTTATACAAATTGCTCAAGCATTAACTATTGAAGAGAGAAAAGAATTTGAGAGAATAATTAAAAAATACGAAATTGTATTCGCTTGGACATACGAAGACATGCCTGGAATTGATCAATCTATCGTAACTCACCGCATTCCAACTTACCCCGAAGCAAAGCCCGTAAAGCAGAAGCTCCGACGTATGAGACCAGAATGGGCAGATAAGATCAGGGAGGAGGTGAAGAAGCAGTTAGAAGTAGGATTCATCGAAGTGATCGACTATCCCTCTTGGGTCGCAAATGTGGTGCCAATTGCGAAAAAGGACGGCAAAGTGAGGATGTGTGTTGATTACAGAGATCTTAACAAGGCATGCCCCAAGGATGAGTTCGCATTACCTCATATCGACGTATTGATCGACAGCGCAGCGTCAAGTGTATTACACACGAATGTGGATGGTTTCATGGGCTACATGCAAGTTCAGATGGCCGAAAAGCACAAAGCGAAAACCTCGTTCACAACTGAGTGGGGGACATACTGTTACAGGGTAATGCCGTTTGGTTTGAAAAACGCCGGGGCAACTTACCAGAGAATGGCCACAGCACTGTTCCATGATATGATACACAAGGAGGTAGAAGTCTACGTGGATGATATGATGGTCAAATCAGAGACAAGAGAAGGGCATTTTGCCGCGCTCGAGAAGTTTTTGGCCCGAATCGCAGAATTCAAGCTAAGGCTAAACCCGAAGAAGTGCTTTTTTGGCGTTTCGTCGGGGAAAATCTTAGGCTATGTAATCGGAAATAAGGGAATCGAGGTGGATCCTGATAAAGTGAAGGCCATATAGGAGATGCCGGCGCCGAGAAATGAGAAGGAAGTGAGAGGGTTTCTGGGGCAGGTTCAGTATATCAGTCGGTTCATAGCAAGACTCACCGCAATCTGCGAGCCAATCTTTAAGTCGCTAAGGAAAGACCAACCCGCTGTTTGGAATGATAAGTGTCAGCAAGCTTTGGAGAGCGTCCGGAGCTATTTGTCTAATCCGTCGGTGCTGAGACCGCCTAAACTAGGAAAGCCGCTTCTCCTCTATGTAGCGATTGAGGAGCGATCTATTGGGGCAATGTTGGCTCAAGAGGGAGACACCGGTGTGGAGCACGCGGTGTATTATTTGAGTAAGAATTTCCTGGAGTACGAGCTCAAGTACAACATGATCGAAAAGACATGTGTGGCAGTAGTATGGTTGACAAAGAAACTGCGACACTATTTCCAATCGTATAAAGTGATCATTATTTCTCGGATGGACCCCGTGAAGTATCTATACTGAACTCCATCCTTGACGGGGAAGTTAGCCAGATGGTTTTTACTTTTGTCCGAGTTTGACATTGAATATGTGACGAAGAAGGTTATCAAAGGGAGGGCTGTGGCAGAATTTCTGGCCAACCAGCCCCTGAATGCAGAGGAAGAAGAGATAAGTTATGATTTCCCCGATGAGCACTTGAACGCAATCGTAGTTATACCATGGAAAATGTTCTTCGACGGAGCAGTTAATTCGAATGGAGCTGGAGTAGGAGTACTACTTATCTCGCCGAAAGGAGAAAGAATCCCGATGGCCAAGAAGTTATCCTTCCCTCTCACCAATAATATGGCTGAGTATGAAGCGTGCATTTATGGCTTAGAGTCATTAACGACACTGGGAGCGTCATATGTTGAAATCTGGGGGGACTCAAAGTTGATCATTGAACAGGCACAAGGAAACTGGGAGGTAAGAGAAGAAAGACTACGTCCATATCTAGATCAGCTAGAAGGGTTGGCACAAAGATTCAAGGAATGTCGTTTCTATCATATTCCTCGAGCACAGAACCAGGCGACGGATGCCTTGGCTACTTTGGTGTCAGTTTGAGACAACCCCCGGAACCTTGCTTCGAAGCCGTTGGTATTGAGAAGATCTCACAAACCATGTTACGAGGACGTAATTCTGTTAGGGACAGATGAAAAACCATGGTATTTCGATATCGTGAACTTCATGAAAGATGGGACATATCCGGCAGAGTCAGAACCTAGGGATCAAGATGTGATTAGAAGGCTAGCTCATCAGTTCGTCATCCACAACGACTTGCTTTACAAAAGGCACGTTGATGGATTACAACTCAGATGCTTGGATGCGGGAGAAGCCCGCGAGGCAATGGAATCAGTACATTCGGGAATTTGTGGAGCCCATATGGGAGGAGCAGTACTAGCTAAGAAAATTATCAGACAAGGCTTCTATTGGCTCACCATGGAAAGAGATTGTAACGAGTATGCAAAGAAATGTCACGATTGTCAAATCCACGGCGATTGCAGTCATCTTCCGGCCATGGAACTACATGTGCTAGCACCTATTTAGCCATTGGCTGCCTGGGGCATTGAAATCATCGGTGAAGTAAGGCCTAATGCTTCAAATGGACACAAGTTTATTGCAGTCGCCATCGATTATTTCACCAAATGGGTAGAAGCAGAGTCGTTTAGCAAACTGGGATCCAAGCAGATGAGAAAGTTCATTGAAAAACACTTGATCACCAGGTTCGGAGTGCCTCATCACATGATCATGGATAACGGAGTCCAGTTTCAGGCGGAAGTAAGGAATCTTTTCCGAGAATATGGCATTGAACATCACAGGTCTTCTCTGTACCGTCCACAGGCTAATGGGGCAGTAGAAGCAGCTAATAAGAACCTTAAAAGGATTCTCGTAAAGACGGTGGAATCACATCGGAACTGGCATGAGCACCTCCCACTCGCGTTGTGGGCTTATCGCACGACAATCAGAACCTCGACTGGGGCAACGCCATTCTCCTTGGTATACGGAACAGAAGCAGTCCTGCCGATTGAGATCGAAAAGCGATCGTTGAGAATCGCAGTGGAAGCAGAAATTCCCGAAACGGAATGGGTGAAGAGGCGATATGAGCAGTTGGCTTTAGTTGATGAGAAAATGATGGAAGCCCTTTACCATGTACAGTTATATCAAAGAAGGATGGCTCGGGCTTTCAATAAAAAAGTCAAGACCAGCCCTATCAAAGAAGGAGATTTGGTGCTGAAACAGATCCGTGTGACGCACACCGACCCGAGGGGGAAGTTCAGGCCTAACTGGGAAGGACCATTCGTCGTAAAAAAGATACTAAGCAAAGGAGCGGTGAAGTTAACCACAATGGACGGCATGGAATTCTCCGAACCTACCAACCTGGATAGGCTTAAGAAATACTTTTCGTAAAAAAAAAAAAAAAAGAAAGAAAGAAAAATTCCCGATGGGTTGAAAACCCACAAAGGGCGACCTATGCAACAATAAGGGAAATCCCAATGGGTGAAAACCCGAAAGGGCACTCATTTAAAAATTCCGGGATAGTAAAAGGGGAGGAGAAAAATCGTCGGGATCCGAAAACCGAAAGGCGGGTCCTGGTAACAATAGTTATAACTTGAGCAATTACAAAAACAATGTATAAGAGACTAAGTATTTCTGTTGTTTGTAAATAAATAAAGGTATGAATATATTTGACGAGAATGATTGGAATCATTATAATCTACCGAATGCATAGTAATATGAATCACGGGTTATACATTTCCTATCCTACTTTTCACAAAAAGCCTACCTACTATCCACCCCACTCCCTATACATCAGCTATACATCGGAGAAACCCTAATAAAAGCTACAAAGCAACAATGAAAGCTACAAAGCAATAATGAAAGCTACAAAGCAATACATAACGAGCCTAATACGGAGGAAAGTCCCAATAGTTCTCAAAATCTCTCAGGTGTGATGCCCGCTCCGCAGATAGTGCCTCCTCGGCAGCATGCGCTCTCTCATCAGAAACCCGCGCTCTCTCATCAGAAACTCGTGCTCTCTCATCAGCAGCTCGTGCTCTCTCCTCTGCAGCAAGGCGTCTGATCGACTCATCACGCGCCCTCTCCTCGACGGCAAGGCGACCCTCAGTCTCCCGTCGCATCATCCCCGACCAGTGGTCGTTCCTCTCTTGATACACATGACCAACTCGGGCATCAGCTTCCCGCACTAGCTCGCTCTGTCTCCGCTCGTGGGCATGCAGATCACTCTACAGAAAAAGAAAAAAAAAAGAACAGATAAAAGGCAGCATAGGCAAAAACATAAATCATACATACATGCATACATTTCACTACACTAAAGTACAGTAATGATACATACCAGGTGATCGGTGCAGCGCAAGCTGAGGCGGTCTCGAAGATAACCAGATAGCCCCACGTAATCCGTACAAGTCTCTCTCGTGGTCAGAGAAGCGTCCGAGGGATCAAACGGGACCCTCGAGGAGAAGATAGGAGGGGCCGCCTCAAATCCCGCGTAAGGTGCCTCGGACTCGTCATAGCAGATCGTAGCATAATCTCTCCCATAGTCTGGTATAGGCACGCCTAGGGAAGACCTCTTCGGTCGGGCAGCGCTGGAGGACTCGCCAACATACTAGGGCTGCTCGCACACTGGCGTCTGAGCCCGAGTGCCGTCGAAGAAATCAGATAAGTGGGCACTCCTCCAGGATCCCTCCTGCAAACAAAACACACCATAAAACCTTTGAACATCTCATGAATAAAAGGGGTAAAATAAAAAGGGAATGGAATCACTTACCGGGACCTCCTCCTGACCAAAGACTACCGCGACAGCCTCCCTCGAAAATACATCCGCCACCGGATCCACCTCCATCGCCGCCGCCGGGGCATCCCTCGCGCTCAGCAAAGTAGACAAGTAAGGCTCACAGCCCCCGGTGTGAATCCACACCGCTCTACCAACATACCGACGGGTCAGGTCCCGACGAATGACCGATAGTGGCAGGGTCCGCACCGCGAACATAGAGACGGGGATCTCGCCCGGCATCCAGTGAGCGTCCCTAACTCCGGTGATGCCTCGATCCCCTAAATACCATGCCCGTACGCAGGGGCCGGTGAGCACACACTGCTGCTCCTGGATCATCGATACATATGTATAACCAGGGCCGAAGTCGAGGTCGTTCCATCGGAACTTAATCTAAAAAATGCACAAAGAGAAAGTCAGAAAGATTCAAACAAAAAACCAAGCATGATTAGGCAAAATCTACCTGTGTGAGGGTCAGCGAGTCGATCCGATCTAGAAGCCGCGACACTGTCCGACTCCTCTCGGCGCTCAAGTCAAAATCCCTCCACTGAGTCATGTAAGGCGGCCTCAGTACTCTCGGTCGAGATCGAGACCGGCTGGGAAGGATGTGTCTCTCATACGCCCACACCTGCGGTAAAAACGAGGACTAGGAATGTGAAAAATGCGAAGAAGATAGGACGGATAAGTCAAGAAGACGTCACGTACCAGCAGAGCAAAGGTATAACCACCGAAGTCCTTGCACTTCCGGCAAGTCAGATCCAAAAACTTGTAAAGAAAGGCTAAGCCTGCCCCCGCCCAATCGTAGGAAGCCGCTGCATCCAAATCGCTGAGCACCTGAATGAGGCCCGCATGCACCTTCCCGCCCTTCGTGCGGAAAATCATCTCACTCAGAGCATATACCAAGAAGCTACGAACCGCCAAGTCGGTATCGTCAGTCTCGCAAAAATCTCGTCTACTCAAGAGGCTCGCGGTGGAAACAAACTTTGCCGGAGTAGACTTGGCGCATAGACGAACTCCCGGTCCAATCAAAGCAGCAAGCCTAGCAGGGTCGACCCGCGGTCGCATCATACCAAAATGAAAAGGGACGGGAGTGTTGCTCCCTCGCAATCCGGTCAATAGCGAAAAATCTCGAGGCGAGATAGTCATCTCCCCAAAGGAAAGGTGGAAGGTGTGGGTCGAATCAACCCACCGCTCACACAAGGCCCGTAGGCCAAAAGGATCGCATACCCCGTTGGTGCGGGGCAGCGCTGCAATAAAGGGCTCGAAGCCTAACTCACGCACGCGGGCTCTCGCCGCGGCGCCTAGCCTATCATACCACGAATGAACCTCGGCGGTGGTCCCCGAAATCTCAATGAACTAAAAAGGGACAAGATAAGAAAATTTAAATACAGCTCCTAAAGCATGCAATTGATAAGAACGCGTTAAGACTAGGTATTCTTTCATTTTCTAACCTAGAGACATCCGGTCAGTTAGGACCAATTTTCTGTAAAAATCTCTCCTGTAGGGTCATTCACGTAAGGTTTAGTCAATTCTTTAATCCACCCTCGTCTGCGGTGACGAGGAGCATAGATTAGGCTTTACTATTCACGTGCATTAGTTAAGTTTTTACTATTCACATGCACTATTCATGTTTTTACTATTCACATGCACTATTCACGTTTTTACTATTCACGTGCATTAGCTAAGTTTTTACTATTCACGTGCATTAGCTAAGTTTTTACTATTCACGTGCACTATTCACGTGCACTATTCACGTTTTCACTATTCACGTTTTTACTATTCACATGCATTAGCTAAGTCTTTACTATTCACGTTTTTACTATTCATTTGCACTATTTACGTGCACTATTCACGTCTTCACTATTCACGTCGTTTTTACTGTTAGCATGCATAAATTCGTAGTGTCACTATTCACATGCATATAGCGCGCATTCTTACAAAAATAAACAGGTGTTACTTGTAAATAAAGGAATTCACGTTTTCTAGCTAAAGTCCACTAAGGCAGTCTAAGGGTTAGCATGCAAATCATGTTCGTATAGGAATGCTAAAGCCTAGAGTTCGAATCGAATAAAAGTGAGAAATTACTTACCTCGTTGCAGCGTGTCCTGCTCAAATGCGTCTTAGGGTCGTGAAAGGTATTCACTCTATCCAGGTTTACGTAAACCTCGTCCATGCCTCTAGTGCCATCCCATTCATCTAAATCCATCCCGAGAATAATCCAAATTGAAGTCTAGTGAGAGAAAGAGAAGAGAGAAGGTGTGGGGTTGAAATGAAACCCCACCACCTTATATAGGAAAAGGGAATGGCATTCCCATAAATAGTGAAAAAAGTACGATTTGACATAAAGGTAAAAAGTAAATAATTAATTACTAGGTGCACAGACCTCCGATTTGCAGTCCGTTTCAGCCTGCATTTCTCCCAGACAGCGACCAACATTGTCAAGATATGAACTCCAGACCACAGTCATTTTTTACAGAACAGCGACACCAGTCAAAATACAGACGACAGTCAACAGAAGAACAATCATTAGTCTATATCATTTCAGACTAAAACACGTTCCCATTGAGCCTCCGAGATGAAAGCTCCAGTGAGAAAATACAGACAACAGTGTTGTAAGAAAATCCAGAAACAATCCCTGCTTTTGAGCCATCTGACTCACGGTCGCAGACCGGAGTTGCTTTTGAGCCATCTGACTCGCGGTCGCAGACCGGAGTTGCTTTTGAGCCGTCTGACTCGCGGTCGCAGACCGGAGTTGCTTTTGAGCCGTCTGACTCGCGGGCGCAGACCGGAGTTGCTTTTGAGCCATCTGACTCGCGGTCGCAGACCGGAGTTGCTTTTGAGCCATCTGACTCACGGTCGCAGACCGGAGTTGCTTTTGAGCCATCTGACTCACGGTCGCAGACCGGAGTTGCTTTTGAGCCATATTTATCTAAGATCGTAGACCGGAGTTTTAGTACTCAGCGGTAGAGAAAATCTGAGTGTTCGGTTATAGCGCTCAGTAGGATTGCGTAGACGGATAGAGGACGGTACTCTTGCATACTCAATTGCTTTGTAAACGGTTTGTGCTCTACCTTTAAAGAGCTCAGTAGTGGATTGAAAAAGCCCGGAAGGATTCTGGGGACTGGACGTAGGCGGTGAGGCCGAACCAGGATAAGACTGCTGAGTAATCTCTAACCCTTCTCTTGATATATATGTATGTGTTGCTTGCTTAAATTACTCAGTATATAATTTGTATAAGCCGACGCTAAGTAATCAAAGTGCTGAGTTGGAAGCTGACCTAAAGTGTTATTTCCCAACTCACAGTGAAACAGTTCTAGTCAGCTTCTGACTAAAGCTGTCTTACATCACACTTAGCCTTGCTGACTAAAACTGAGTGAAGTTATTTAAAGAATTAAATTAAGTCAGCATAATTAAGCGAAAAAGTTACATTAGTTCCTAACCCCCCTAGAACTAATCCTATTACATTACACGGGACCAACAGAGAGATCATCGCACCAAAGGATATGGATGTTCTTAAAAACTTCACTTTTAAGTGTTCTTCGGTGACCTGAAATCATAATAAACGTCAGAAAAAGGGCATGGTGTTCCGGTGAACCCTCTCTGATGTTAAAGTCAAAAGATATCTAAGGAAATATCAAGCTAACTTAGAACAATGAAATGGGTAATACAATGATTGAAGTAAGATACTTGTAAACGTGGGCTTCCAAGCTATTTATAAGTAAAAATGAGGTGTACCTGAACACGTGGCAACATCTGATTGGTCTTCAAACCATATCTTTCCTTGCAATGACATATATGAGATTGGGGAGCATGCTTTTGGATTTCATAGTGCTCATTGGTCCATGTGTCTTCTTAAGCATCTCCTGAAGAGAAACCTTCGGACATCAAGTGGCCAAAGGCATGGCTTCGGCCAAAAAGAACGCAATTATAAGCTTGGATGGAATTGGGCTCATATGACAACTTCGGATCATGGCCAGGGTCCAACTGCCAAAATCCCAATAATTTGATCTCGTATCAACCCCTACGGATACTTTGGGATCATGAGTTAGTCCATAGCGCGTGTCCTTTCTAAGGCAAAGTTTAATCATAAGGACCCTAAGTTAAAAGTTGTCTCCCTCTTCCTATACTCCTCGTGTCGCTCAATCTCAAACTATTGTTCTTAGCTCGTGGATCATCACCTCTCATTTTGAACGACTTCAACATAGGATTCGTGTGACCGGTAATATGTGATCGTAATTCGCATTCTTTCGTTGCAATCTTCTCAACAAATGTCTGCACTATGATAGCTAACCTAATAACCCATTTAATAGTCTGATTTAAACGTGTTCTAATTTCTTCAAATATATATTACAATATAATACAATTTTTAAAAAGTTCGTCCAACTCTCTTTTATGTAATAAAATGTAGGGATGTTAATTCCTAATACAATAATATGATATATAAAGACAATTTACATGATACGATTTATTTGACAAAACTATTATTTTAATTACATTTATATCATATATATATATATATATGATACAATTATAATACAATAACTCATTTAAATAAATGAGATGCTATTTTCTAGGTAGCATTGTTAGAGTTAAGTGCTGCTCTTTTTTATGGAAAGGGTTCAGTACTATTTTTTTCATAATTTTGTACTGGTGTGGTGTGGAAAGTCGGGAACGACAGACATATTAATTTTTGGACGCATATTTGGTTGGATAACAAGAAATTAATTAATTACTGCTTAGTTCAACCTCCACTTGAAGAGTTAAACTAGAGAATATCGGATGTTGTGACAGGTGATGGAGATTGGAAGAAATTTGAGCACCTCCTAGACGTTGAGTGGCTCCTGCAGATTCGGGGGATTAAAGTCAGTAGTGAATTGGAGGACACTGATTCGCGTTGTTGGGTGTTTACTAACAACGGAGATTTTACCTGCAGTTCGGCACACCTGGCCTTCAATATTAATCAGGAAGTTGGTCCTTTGCCAATTTGGAAATTAGTTTGGGCGCTTAAGGTTTCATATCGGATACATAGCTTTCTTTGGCTTTGTGTTCGGAACAGACTTTTAACTAACGAACAGAGAAAGCGTAGACATTTGGTCGAGTCATATGTCTGCATAAGATGTAACCTGGCCGTGGAGTCAGTTTCACATGCCCTTAGGGAGTGTCGGAGGAGTGCTGAAATTTGACGGCTTATTCTACCTGTGGATCGCGCATTGCAATTTTTTTATTTACCGACCTCGGATTGGATTAAGTAGTGTGTTATGAGAAGAGCTTTGGAAGAGATCGAAAATAAGACAAAGCTATTTTCTATTGCGTGTCACCATATTTGGAAGATGCGAAATCAAGACGTGTTTGGGGAGGAAATGGGAACCAGTTTAAGGTCCATGGAAGCAATTTTGCAACACCTGACAACATTGCGGTTAGTGAGGTTAAGTGGATCGGGCGGACACGATCAAGGGAGGGATGGGTTAAGCTTAATTCTGACGACTCTTGTGGGTTGTCCGGTAAGATAGCTGTTGGAGGGATGTTATGGGACGCTTCAGGGAATTGGGTGTTCGGCTTCGTCCATAATTTGGGGATTGGATCCTCGTTCATGGCTGAGCTTTGGGGTATTCTGATGAATATGAGGAGAGTAATTGACCTTCGTATTACTAAACTGCAAGTTGAGGCGGATAATTTGAAAGCGATTGAGATGATTATGGACTACCGAGGGCCACAGATAATGTCTAATAACCTGGTCAAGGCCATTTGCAGGCCTTGGAGGGAATTTGACCAGGTTGAGTTTTCCCACATGTTTAAAGAGTAAAACCGAATTACGGATCGGCTGGCATTGGAAGGGCATTATGCGGATTTAGGAGTTTCTGTTCTATCTAGCCCTCCAGAGTTGGTTACAGGACTGATCCTTGAGAATAATGTGGGTGCTTGCTTTCACAGACTAATGTCTAGATAGTCTGTTCTTTGTTCGATTTGTTTTTTTTTCTTTCTTTATTAAAAAAAAAAAGATGAATGCATTTCCAATTAATTTTTGGATTACTATAAATAGGTCTTTTCATATTATAAATTCCAGCTCACCCCATTTTCGTTCATAGTAAAATGTCCTCCCCCTCTAAAATCTAAAGATGGCTCAATTAGATTTTTTTCATATATTTTTTTTTTTTTTTGGTTGGTTACTAGAAAAATTTTCTTGACGACAAACTAAAAATGCAAAACTTTTAACCAATAAATATGGACTTCACTTGTTCATTTATACTATCTTTTTGTTAATTGGAGATTGAGATTGAGAATTGGAAATTTATTAATTAGCAAAAGAAAGTATAAGTTTTGTCACTATATAGTAGATCAGAGTTTTATTATATATAGCTAGATACTCTCTTTATTTATTATATAGTTTTTACTTTGGCATGCAATTTTGTGCTAGTTTCCATAAAGCTATTCCAAATTGTTCCCTCAGAATCAAATAATTTTAGCTTAAAAAATCAGCTTTTTATTGCCTGTGATCCCGTATCTTTCTATTATATACTTTCTTCCTCCACTGTAAAAGATAATATTAATATTGTGCATTATATAACAAAATACATATTTATTCAAATACATATATGTTTCTACTGATGAATTTACGATTCATTGGTTGGGATATTTAATCAATTTTTTTTTAAGATGTATCAAACTTATCAAAACAATATCCATGGATAAATTTCATCAATGGTGTACAACCTTTATCTCATTTCACACTTTGGTGTACGATTTTCACTTTGATATGTACGATTTTATAAGTGACCTCCCACTTTGGTGTATGGCCGGTTAAAATGACCGGTCAACGCGGTCAAACCTGCCTATAACCTTTTTCAACTCATTTCTTGAAAATTGTGGGACCGACCTTATATTTAATTTACCATCCTACCCTCTTCTTCATCTTTTTCTCTCCTCAAAAGCACAAAACCAGATCTGGAAATCCTTTCTCTTTCTATGTTTCTCTTTCACTCAATAAGTCTATAACCCAGCTCTACATGACGAGGAAGATGTTTGCATTTACAAAATACCCATATGCTATTTCTGGCTGCAATCTTCTTATTTGCTGTTGATTTTGAGAATTCAATCCCCAAAGATAATTAAGCATTCAGAATATAATAATTACCATATTTTATCTTCACATCCGTGAACTTATTCTTCCATTCCCTATATTCTTCTTGCCATTGTTATTGTTAGACATCTCCTTGAGATTTCTCCTTCCACCTCCAAAATTTCTGAATCTAACAATTTCAGTTTCAATAGCTTCAATAACCTTCGATCCATCCATCAATTAATTTTTAAAACCATGCCCGATCCCGGATTTGATGACTATCTTTACGCGTAGAAAATGGCCCATCTTTCGGTTTCAACATCTGCTTTGATTATTTCTACCCAGTTTGCGTTTACATCTGTTTTTGCATACTTGATGGTTAAACAGAAGTTTATAAGTTTCTCGATCAAAGCAGTCGTTTTGTTAAGTGTTGGGGCTGGTGTATTAGATATGCATACAAACAGTTATCGGCCGGCGATGAATCGAGTAGAGGGTATATTTTAGGATTTATTATGAGTATGGAAGCTGATGTTTTATATGGATTTATATTGCAACTGGAAAAAAGCTAAAAAATCGTTGTATGTAATTGGGTAACTTTATCATCCAAATAAAAAAAAAAACTGAAAAGAGAAAAGAAAGAAAGATTAAGTGAGAGTGATAAAAAATAATAATTTAATTTCTTAGAATTATGCAATGTGGACATGAAGAAGTAAGAAATAAGAATAAATGGAGAAGACACAGATTGTATTTTAATGGAAGATAGAGGAGAGACAAATTATATTTGAAGAAGATGAAATTGTACTATAATGAAAAAGACAGAGGAGAGGGTATAATGGTAATTGTATATAAGTGGGTTCCACTTTTTTAATGAATAAGTTGAAAAAAATGTGAAATGACAGGTTTAACCGGTTTGACCAGTCATTTTTACCTGCTGTACACTAAAGTGGGAGGTCACCTATAAGTTCGTATATATTAATGAGACAAATTGAAGGTTGTACACCAAAGTGTGAAATGGGACAAAAGTTGTACACCATTGATGAAATTTACCCCAATATCCATGAAAGAAGAAGATTAGTTACCGAGGAAATTTTGCAAGGGAGAAGAAGAAGGAGACTCTTGGGTTTCGAGGAGAAAGAATGAAGTAAATGTCTTTGATAAAATGAACTCAATGACTTATCTTCCGTAAATAAAGAAGCCAACTTGATCTTTGAGTTACAACAGCAGTTCGATCAATACACAACAAATAAGGGCATCTTGATCTTTTCCCCAATGATAGCATATTCTAGAAGCAGCCCATCTCCTTATGATAGTCTCTCCTTCATCCAATCAATCCTCAAATGAATCAACACCAGCCATCTAATCAGGATTATCATAGGGCTAAGATTTGAACACTTGTCTTGTCCTTTTATTTTTTTAGCCAACAAGTTTGCTTGATGAGCACACCTAGCATAATATAAAATGTAATAGTTAGTAAGTTAATTTTTCAATGAGAATATAATTAATCTTGTGATTCATCATTCAATTTAACAAGATGTGTTTACCCTATAAATTATAGGGTAAATTGAAAAAAAAAAAAATCTCTGGTTACATAAATGTATGCCAATATGTTTTTTTCGGCCAAAATAAGATTGAAGTTTTCAAGTTGCTAAAAACAATGATCTCTTAGCTTGACACATTTAAAATAACCATTAACGATCTTAAAATGAAAATTTTCAAAAATTAAAGTTGTTTTAATCAATTTTAATTTTTGAAATTTTTTATTTTTGCGTCATTTAAAGAGATAAAGTGAATATTTAGAGAGAGAAAACTTTAATATTGATAATTTTTGAAAATAAAAAACACAGTTTCATAGTAAATGTGATACTAAACAAATTTAATTTTTTGAAATTTTCATTTTTAGGTTGTCAACCATTATTTATACAGTGTCAAACTAAAAAATCTTCATATGTAGCAAAACGAGGAACTTCGCTCTATCTTTTAATTGAAAAAAAAATCTCAAACCTATACTATTTGACAATTTGTATAATCATAAGACTTTTTTTCTAAAATTTACCCTTAATTATAGTTTCATACAAAGATTTAATAAAAATGTTCTGCAACGAGTGGGTTTTTAAATCCATTCCCAACTCCCTTAGTTTGATTGGTGTTGTTGCCAACTATTTGAAACCATATAAATAAAGATATATTTAGATGTCTTTAACGAGTTCTTATATTAAGCATCGGATCTTCCATGTCACTCGAAGAACCCTCAATTCACATTTGGACACGTGTATTATGACCCCACGTAATAATTAAAATAGTGGGGCCTCTTATAATATACATGGGTCCATGTTACATGTGTCAAAATATGTATAGAAGGTCTTCCATTTGACATGGAGAACCCGGTGCTTCTAATAATTTGCCGTCTTTAACACATCCAATGCTAGATTTTAGGAGGATGAAAGTTTAAGATTAATACATGTTTGTTTCTAATTTTTTTTTTATTACTTGTTGTCTTTTTAATTCTAAACACGAAACAAAAAGAGTTTGACAAAATTTCAAAACAACTATTTTTAACAGAAAAATCAACTAATATCTACTACTTATCTTTAACGGTAAACAACAACTAGCTAATAGCAAGAGAGAAATTCAATAATTTTACATTGGATGGCCATTCCATCTGGCCCTTTCACATCGACTCTTATTCCCGCTCATTTCTTGTCGGAACGGCCACCCATAAACGCTTCCCATAAGTCTCGAGTCATCTGCATTTTTGTTCGGATTCCAAAATTTCTATTAGGAAGTCAGCCAATGCCTGAGCTTTAAAGGATTTTCAGGGTCAAACTTTACATCGAATTCTGTTAGACGGAGGGCCCATTCTATCAATCTACCCAAAGTTTCAGGTCGCTGGAAGATTTTGCTCAGGGGTGTATCTATACGGACCATAATTGGATGGCTTTGGAAATAAATTTGGAGCTTCTGAGCGGTGATGACTACTTCATAAGCTAATTATTCCAACTTCAGGGTACCATGTTTTGGCATCCCTAAGTACTCTACTAGCATAATACACATGAATATGCTGATGTAGAGATAAAACATTTCCCCTGCCACTAGACGACTTAAGAAGGGAGGAAAGCATAGGAATTCCTTTAGGTGCTCAAATGATTCTAAAATTCGAGAGTCCAATTAAAGTCTTTAGCTCCCTTTAGACCTTTGTAGAAAGGCATGCACCTTTTGGTCGAGCATGAGATGAATCATCGTAAGACATTAATTTTTTTCATTGAGTTTTTGGACGTCGTTGATCTTTTTCGGAGGGGCCATGTCTATGATTGCTAGGATTTTGTCTGGATTTGCCTCCATTCCCCTCTGCGAGATCATGAATCCTAGAAACTTACTAGAGTTTAGACTGAGGTGCATTTTTCTGGGTTTAGTTTGAGGTTATATTCTTTTAGCGTCTGGAAGACCGTATTGAGGTTTGAAACATGACCCTCGTTGTTCTTAGTCTTGATGATCATGTCATCGATATAGATCTCGACTTTTCGCCAATTACATCTTTGAAGATTACCAGTCACTGATAAGTTGCATCAACGTTCTTCAAGTGGAAAGACATGACTATTCTGGGGTAATAAAGCTTATTTTCTCCTCATCTCCTTTGGCCATAGGGATTTGTTGGTACTCATTTGTTGTATCTAGCAAATAATAGATGGCATAGCCAGCCACAGAGTCAACTAGAATGTCAATATATGGAATAGGGTAAATGTCTGTATGACATGCTTTGTTCAAGTCGATGAAGTCGATGTAGAGTCTGCATTTTCCATTGCCTTTTTTCACCAGGACCAAGTTGGATAGCCATGGGGCATGCACTTTCTCGATGTGCTCCTAAGTTAGAAGTTTATCGACTTTGGCCATGACGACTTTCTGTCTGTCTATTTTGTAGATAAATAATATTAATAAAATAGTAGAAATTATATCAACATAATATTAATAATACCTTTTTACATGGTCATTTGAATGAAGAATTTTATATGACACCTCTTATATCTTTACTTTTACCTCACCAATGTTTGGCTTATAAATTAGCAAAGTCACTGTATGGGTTAAAAAAGGTTACTAGATTTCTATTTTTCTTATTTTACATGGATATAACAATTTATAGCGCATCATTCATTGTTTACAAAAAAAAAAAAAAAATACATAATAACTTACATACTATTCTATTGATTTATATAGATGATATGATACTCATTAGAAAAGAGTATGTAGATTTCAAATATTAAAAAGCTTATGGATGATGAGTTTAAGATCAAAGATTCTGGTGAGCTAAAATACTTTCTAAGACTCGAACTTGTAAGATCAAAATTTGGTCTAAACATCTTTCAAAATAGGCCTAATACACAAATAACCTTCTGAACTTGTTCAAATATTGCAACTGCCCCCTCCAACTTTCAATTGTAACAACTTACCTCTCAAACTTGTCTAATTGTAACAACTTACCCATTAAACTTGTCCAATTGTAAAACACAACCCCAAATTGCTGACATGGACTGCAATTAAAGAAACACGTGAAATACAAAATCTGCAATGCTCGTGGAGTATGATAATCAGATTTTTGGCGTGATACGAATCCGAGAAAACTTTTTTACGGTTGCTTCAAATACAGGGTAAAAAAATTCTCAATTTTGGTTTATGTTTTACAATTGGACAAATTTAAGGGGTAAGTTGTTACAATTGAAAGTTGAGGGAGGTAGTTGCAACATTTGAACAAGTTCAGGGAGTTATTTGTCTATTAGGCCCTCAAAATAAGTACACTTTTGATATTTTAGTTGATGCATGATTATTGGTAGCTAAACCGCTTTCAACACTAATGGATCCTAATTTAAGATCAAAAAAAAAAAAAGTGGTAATCCTTTATCTAAAAGATACCATACCAGACATTACATTTGACGTTCACACTCGTACAATGGATATTTATCATAAAGTTGTCACAAGAATTTAAATTATCTAAAAAAATGATCTCAGAAACGGGTTGTTTTATTTAGCAAAATCCAAAATGCCTTTACAAGCTTATTCAAATGTAGATTGGGCAACATCTTTAAACCCATATGTAGATTAGTTACAGGCTTATATGTATTCTTAGGGGATTTCTTGAATCGTTGGAAAGGTAAAAAGCAACCAATATTATCAAAGTCATCAACATAAGCTGAATATCGAGCAATGTCATCAGTAACTAGTGAATTTCAATGGTTTGTTATACATTTTACAAGATTTTCATTTGCCACATGCTCAGTTCATTCCATTTTTCTGTCACAATTTCTCAGCACTGCATATCACAAGAAATTCTATGTTCCGACGGTGAATGAACCAAACATATTAAATTTGGTTGTCACTTTGTGAGAGAGAAGTTCTTAGCTGGGATCATTAACCTTTACCTATAATTATTTCTACTAGATTTCAACTTGCTCATATTTTCATAAAACCATTAACACCAAAAACATTCTTTTCTTTCTTATACAAGTTGAGAGTTCTATCTTATATATACACTCTAGTTTAAGGGAAAGGAATAAATATGTACGGTTGAAGTTAGTTAACTGTCAATTAATAAATTAGTTAGATAGATAGTTAGACTTGTTAGCTTTTTATTATGAGTGAAAGCTATATAAACAGCCTCAATCTTTATATTCTAGTCATCAAAATCAATACAAATTTTCATCTATTTTTAATTTTATAGGTTTGTTATTTTCTCTCTACTGTTTTTGCATTCTTTCATCTCATACGCAGTAAATTTTAAATGGGATAATATTCACTTAAATGGAAAGATTGGAAGTATTTATGTGTTCGTAAAGAATGAGGTGGCTTAAGCTTCAGGCGGTTCCAGGAGTTTAACACGGCATTCTTAGGAAAACAGGCTTGGCGATTCATGATACGTCCCACGGCGTTTGTGTCCAGGTTATACAAGGCCAGATACTTCCCTCACTCTGATTTCAGACAGGCAACTTTGGGTTACAATCCAAGCGCGATTTGGTCAAGTATCTACAAAAGCAGAGATCTGATAACGAATGGCGTCAGAAACCGAATCGGTAATGGGTGTAAGACGAGGATTTGGGGAGACCGTTGGCTCGATTCTGATACAGGAGTACCAGCTCGGGTGACTGTCCCAGATGAAGAATGGACAGTGGATAAATTAATATACAACAACCAGTGGAACTTGGATCTAATCACAGAACTATTCACAGTCGAAGACTGTCAGCGGATTCTGCAGATCCCAATTCCTACGGGTCAGTCTGAAGATGGATTATGTTGGAGGTGGGAGAGGAAAGGAAACTTCAGTGTAAAATCGGCTTATTACACTCTGGTATCAGCTTACCCGAGCCCGACTCAGGAGATTTGTGACGCTCCTTGGAATAAGCTATGGCGTCTTCCTTGCCCTCCAAAAATTAAAAATTTCCTATGGCGTTGTGCCTGGAATATTATTCCGACAAATCTTAATCTTCGAACTAGACATGTTACTGAGAATGCCATTTGTCCGTTGTGTTCACGAGAAGAGGAGTCTGTGTCCCATATTCTCTTCACCTGCCCCGCAACTCTCAAGGCCTGGGATTCTCCAGCGTTTTCAGGTATTCGTCCAAGGTCGGGGGTGGATTTTAGCTCCTGGTGGCAGACGGAGTTAAATTCATCGTCCCAGGAAGTAATGACAGCTCGAGGAATTCTGTTATGGTTCATCTCGCACGGGCGAAACCAATGGATTTGGGAGCAGCGGGCTTTTAATCCGACCGATATTGCAGATCGAGCGAAGTCATTTCTGCTTTCTTGGCAGCATGGGCAACAAGTTTGCAGCAGCCCAGTTTCAGTGGCACCGGTAGTATATTAGTGGCGACCCCCTGTTTCTGGTATTAAAGTGAATTTTGATGCTGCTATTCCAGGAAATGGGAACAGATTCGGAGTTGGTGCAATTATCAGAGATTCCCGGGGTGTATTTGTTTCTGTTCGATATTCGGCGGTCTTAGGAGCAGTCACTCCAGCGATTGCGGAAGCAATCTCGTGTAGGGAAGCGCTCAGTTGGATCAAACAAAGGGGAGATCAGGAAGTTTGTGTTGAGGGCGATTCACAAATCGTTATAAATGCGTTACAGCTAGAGAAGGATGAAGATTATTCAGGACTAGGTGCCATTCTATCTGATTGCCACGCCATTACGAGTAGCATCCCCAAATGTAGTTTCCACTTCGTTCGTAGGGAGGCCAACAAAGCGGCTGATGCGGCTGCTAAATTAGGACTACTCTCCTCATCTTTAGTTGTAGCCTCTTCTATCCCTCATTCTTTTGTAAGCCTTTTGGCAAGCGATTAATTTATTCAATTAATTCTTTCATTCAAAAAAAAAAATCTCGAACCAATTAATTAGACCTAATGAAAAAATATAATAATTTTGAATAGTCTATACGCTGAATGAACAACCAAAAAGTGGGAAGAATAAATAATTAACTTGGAATTCATTGCGAAATATATCTGACAAATTAATTGATGTGATTTTTTTATTGTTTTTCCGAAATGGAATTAGTTGATGTGATATAAATACAAGAAGTTTGAGTTTCGTTCTTCCATTTAATACTGTCTTAGTTTCGCTTGGTTTCATTTTTCAGTTTTTTTTTTAAAAATTGCGCAATGCGCTTACATTAAAGAAGAAATAAAAATCCCCACCAGACTCGATATGATTCGAACCCATGACCTCCCAAGGCATAGATAAGCTCTCAACCATTAGGCTAAGAGTTTCACCACACCAATTAATATTTCTTAGTTATCAATAAAGTAAATAGCAACAATTGAACCAAAATACCCTTACTTTTATTTTAAAGAGAAAATGGTAATTGATTTTGAATTTTAATTAAGAGAAGGCAATTGATTATTCAATTATGAGATCAAAACTCCATTTGGCTTATAACCTTAATTACTTGATTAGGATTTTAGTGGATGAGGATTTCTTTTGAAGTGGTGAGATTGAACCCATAATCCTATCACTAATGGAAAGTAGTACTACATAGAGACTAGTAGTTTTTTCTTTTTCTTTTTTTCTTTTTTTGAGGAACATAGAGACTGTTAGTTGATTATTATAGTTCCCAATATATTTAATCATTTAAGGGCAAAATAAATATTATATATAAACAATAAAAATGAATATATGTCCAAGACAAACAAAAATTAGTTAATTATAAGCAGATGTCATATGGATATACGGATTTGCACACAAGTATCTGTTGTATTTTTCTTTATAAATACAATCATGTGGTTTGTAAAATTTTGCATTTGTTTTTACTTTATCAAATTTGGCCAATAACGATCTCAAAATAAAAAATTTCACGAATTAAAGTTGTTTAGTATCATATTTACTACTAAATCATATTTTTAATTTTTCAAAATCATTATTTTTGGAGTTTTTCTCTCTAAACATCAACTTTCTCTCTTATAAAAAAAGAACACATAAATGACCTCGAACCTTAAAAGTTGAAAAAATTAAAGTTATTTAAAATATCATTTAGCTCTTAAAAAATTTCATTTTGAATTCATTATTGGTCAAATTCTGATAAAGTGAATCAAAATCCAAAATTTTATAAACTACATGATTACGTTTGTAAAAAAACACCACAGATACCTTTTCTGTAAATTGGAAAAGCCACATATTTATAGCAATTAGCCCTATTTTTATATATCTCATGATACATAGCAATAATAATAATCTGAATTGGAAAAAGAATTCTGTGGAAATAGAAAAGAAGAAGTAGATTCAGGTGGAGAAATATTTGCAAGTCACGGACGAAGAAATCTCTCCAACTTCAATGATATTGACACGTATTTTGTCGTTTTTACCGGTAATACCGGTCAACAAACTTTTTCTTTTTCTTCTTGATAGACAAAACAAAAGTTCAAATTGGCCCTTCAATTATATACAAATTGTTTTAAATGATTCTTTTTCCACTAAGTTTATTAATTTCAATTACTATTATACATTAAAACTTGTAAATATTCATCATTATTGGATGAAAGATAAATCGGTGAGAAAACTATATAAACTGAATATAGTATCGAAACTATTGAAACAATATCCATAGAAGAAGAAGTTCAGTTACAAAAAGATGAAACTTTGCAAAGAAGAAGAAGACGACTTTTGAGTTTCCAGAAGAAAGAAGAAGAGTGAAGTAATTGCCTGACAAAGTGAAAATAATATCTTATCTTCCGTAAATAAAAGAGAGGCCAACTTGACCCTTAAGTTACCAAGGGCATTTCGGTCCTTGCACATCAATAAAGACATCTTGATCTTTTTCCAATGATATCACATTCTAGAAGCAGTCCATCCCTTGTGATGGTCACTCCTTCATCCAACCAATACTCAAAATGAATCACCACCATCCATCTTAATCAGAGTTATCCTATGGTTCAGATTTGGACACTTGTCTTGTCCTTTATTTACTTAGCCAAGAAGTTTGCTTGATGAGCACACCTAGCATAGTATAAATGTAATAGTTAGAAAATTTTATCCTTTAATGAGAATATAATTAATCTTATGATTCACTCATTCAAAATTGTCATGGTATCAGAGAAACACTAACCTAAAAGGCTATCCTGTTATTCACTCATCATGGCGGGTCCGATGATCACGTCCAGTAGCCCGTACCATCTTCCCCAGAATGAAACACCGGCATCATCTCTGGTCTCGCAGGTCCTCACCGGGCCGAACTACCACCAATGGGTCTAGAGCTGTCAATGTAGCTTTATTGTCCAAAAACAAGTTTTCCTTTATGGATGGCACCATCGCCGCACCTGCAATAGATGACAACATGTTTAATCAATGGGAGAGATGTAATAACATGGTTATGTCTTGGCTACATCATGTTGTCTCACCTTCCATCGCAAGGAGCATAATGTGGCTCGATAAGGTGGAGCAGATCTGAAGGAGCGTTTCGTGCAGACGGATTCATTGAGGATACTGGAGCTGCGAAGGAAAATACACAGCATGAAGTAGGGAAACGGAAGTGTCACTGAGTATTATACCAACTTGAAGGTTTTACAAGATGAGTTGACAAACCTTAGTCAAATGCCAAAATGTGTTTGCAGGCAGACATGCAGCTGCAATGCTTTGAAAGTCTTGCGTGATCAGCAAGACGCAGATCAGGTCATTACTTTCCTTCAACGGCTCAATGAATCATATTCCACTATATGTTCGCAGATTCTGCTGATTGAGCCAATACATTCCTTGAACAAAACGTATGCTCTAGCTATACAGAATGAAAGGCAGCTTGGCCTTGCCCCTGTCAAAGGAAACGAAGGAAGTGAAGGCAATATGTTCGCAGGATTTACTAACACAAATGGCAAACAAGGCAGGCAGAACAACTCAATGTACAACAATCGTAAAAGCAATGGTAAAAGTTCATCCCTATGCACCTTTTATGGCAACACAGGATACACAGAAGAGATATGCTTCAAAAAGCATGGCTATCCGCCCAACTACGGAAACAAAAGCAAGAATCCTTTCAAAACTAATCAAACCAGGGCAAACTCAGCAGTGAATCAAAGCAAAGATGGAGACTCGGGGGAGGAAGATAACAGGCAGGCAAACACAGAACCGTTCACTCTAACCAAGGACTAGTACCAAACACTAGTTGCCCTATTGCCAATGAATCATCAATGGAAGATTCTGGCCTCGGGCAGCAGCGTCAACACTTTTGTCAAGGGAGACAGTTCTGGTAACAGCTTTAACCCTGACTTTGTCTCATCATGTTGGATAATTGACACATGAGCTACAGATCATATCATTTGTGACAAGCAAATGTACAGTTCATACAGCAAAATAGAAAAATGTTGGGTAAACTTGCCAAACGGGGAAAGGGTCAAAGCAGAATATATTGGCACCGTGACTTTAAGCCCACAACTTGTTTTGCATAATGTTTTATGTATACCTGCATTTGATTACAACCTTATATCAACTAGTAAGCTATTGAGTACTAGTGGACTGTGTGTTGTGATAACGTGATCGATGTGTGTGATACAGGACACAACAAGTTGGAAAAAATTGGCTTGGCTAGAGAACATGGAGGTCTCTATTACTTGGAATACCCGTTAGCCAACACCATTTCTGTTTTTTCAATTAAAGCCAGTATGTGGCATTTATGTTTTGGTCATCCCTCTCATGAGAGGTTGAAGGGCCTCAATCTATCATGTAATGATTTTGATTCCTTTAAAGAAATACCATATGATATTTGTCAAAAGGCTAAACAGAAAAAATACCATTCTCATTAAGTCACAGCATAGCAAAAGAATGCTTCGACTTAATACATGTAGACATATGGGGTCCAACGCAGGAGTCACACTCAAACAAAAGGTATTTTCTAACCATACTTGACGATCACAGCAAGTATACATGGGTCACATTAATGCAAACAAAGGGGGAATCAAGCACAGCATTACAATAATTCTGCAAGTATGTCAGCCGACAATTCAACAAAAACGTAAAAACAATACGGACGGACAACGACCCTGAGTTCATCATGAAGGATTTTTATACTGACAACGGGGTCACACACCAAACATCGTGTCCAGAGACACCATAACAGAACGACAGAGTAGAACGAAAACATCACGACATCATGAATACCACAAGGGCACTCATGTTCCAAAGCTCACTGCCTAAGGATTTTTTGCCAGAAGCAGTTAGTCATGTGGTCTACCTCATAAACAAATTACCTTCAGCACCAATTCAGGGGCAAACACCTTATGAGCGCATATATGGGGAAAGGGCCAACATAGAGGATCTGAAAGTTTTCGGATGCCTAGCATATGCTTCAACATTAGACAGACATAAAAGTAAATTCACAGAAAGAGCGGTGAAGTGCATATTCCTAAGATACAGACATGACATCAAAGGCTACAAACTTTTGAACCTAAGCATTAACATTGTTTTCTTTTCCAGGCATGTGAAATTTTTTGAGGAATTTTTCCCTTTTTCAGAAGGCAATCAGAAGGTGGAAATACCATGTTGCAGTGAGGAAGAATTAGACTCACTTCACAGAGTGTGCATGAGTGAAGATGAAGAGGAGCCATGCATCACAGATTCACAACAAGCAATACCAGAAACAACACATCATGTTGATGAAATATAAGAAATTGAAGAGAGTCATGAACAAAGAGCTGCAACTACACATAAAGATCAACAAGAAAACACAAGACCACAGAGAACAAGGAAAATTCCGACCTATCTCAGGGATTATCATTTAGCATTGGTGCAAGGTTCCACTTTGTCGTGCCTCACCAACTCTCCACATGCCTTATCTAAACACCTCTCTTATAAAAGGCTCTCTCTAGTAAAAAGAGCTTTCATAATCAACATCACATGCCACCGGGAACCTGCAACATACCAAGAGGCCAAGTCAGAGAGGAACTGGGTAGATGCGATGAATAGAGAATTAGCTGCTTTGGAAACTAATCAAACTTGGAACTTGGTTACCTTGCCTGTAGACAAAAGACCCATAGGCTGCCGATGGGTCTACAAAATCAAGCACAAGGCCGACGGGAGAATTGTGAGGTTTAAGGCCAGATTAGTGGTGAAGGGATACATAAAGCAAAAAGGAGTAGATTTCACAGCCACCTTCGCCCATGTAGCAAAATTCACAACCATTAGAACTCTCTTAACAGTGGCTATTGCAAAGAGTTGGCACATATACTAATTAGATAACGACAACGCATACTTACATGGGGAATTAAGCGAAGATGTCTACATGACGATGCCACCAGGGATGACTCCGTAGAACCCACGGCAAGTGTGCAAACTTAACAAGGCTCTTTATGGGCTTAGGCAGGCGGGCAGGCAGTGGAACGCCAAGTTAACGGCCACCATTAAGGAGATGGGTTTCACTCAGTTAGTCGCTGACCCATCATTATTCACAAAGGGAGAAATAGAGCAGGTAACCATATTGCTGATATACGTCGATGATGTAGTTCTCGCAGGAAACGACATGCAGACCATCAACTTGGCCAAGAAACACCTGAATGATGCATTTAGCATCAAAGATCTCGGAACTATACATTGCTTCATAGGCTTCGAGTTTTCCCGCAACAGTTAGGGGCTCCACATGTCACAGAGAAAGTATGTATTAGAATTACTACAAGATATGGGATTCATCGACTACAAACCAGCCTCATCCCCAGCCTTACCAAACCACAAACCAAACCAAAATGACAAAATACTTCCAAAAACACATCATAGAGGCAGCTAATAGGAAAATTACTCTATCTCACACACACGAGACCAGACATCACTTATATAGTAAACCAGTTATCTCAGCATCTCATGCAGCCAACCATGGAAGATCAAAATAGAGCAGAGAGAGTACTGTGTTACCTCAAGAGGACGATTGGCCTGGGTCTATTTTTCCCTGCATGTAGCAATCTCCAACTGCAGGCTTGCACGGACTCGGACTGGGCAACTTGTCATAAGACATGGAAATCGGTCACCGGATATGCCGTTTTCCTTGGATCTGCTCTGATGTCCTGGAGATCGAAGAAACAAAATACCGTTTCCAGATCTTCCTCGGAATCGGAATATAGGGCTATGGCTTCGACATCTTGCGAGCTCCATTGGCTCATAAATCTCTTACAGGACATGAAAACACCATCATCGGCGGCCTCTCTCTTGTTCTGCGATAACACATCGACCATGCATATAGCCCAGAATTCGGTTTTCCACGAACGAACGAAACACATAGACATTGATTGTCATGCGATTCGAGAATGCGTCCAAGCCGACCTTATTCGTTTGATGCCGATTCTGTCTACCTTGCAGTTGGCGGACCTTTTTACAAAAGCCCAGCACTAGCCACAACTTAGGTTTTTAATCAGCAAACTAGGCTTGAGGAATTTATGCCAAGCATAGTTTGAGGGAGGGTATCGAAACTATTGAAACAACATCTATAGAAGAAGAAGTTCAGTTACAAAAAGATGAAGCTTTGTAAAGACGAAGAATAAGACTTTTGAGTTTCCAGGAGAAAGAAGAAGAGTGAAGTAATTGCCTGACAAAGTGAAGATAAGATCTTATCTTCCGTAAATAAAAGAGAGGCCAACTTGACCCTTAAGTTACCAAGGGCATTTTGGTCCTTACACAACAATAAGGGAATCTTGGTATTTTCCCAATGATAGCACATTCTAGAAGCAGTCCATCCCTTGTGATGGTCACTCCTTCATCCAACCAATACCCAAAATGAATCACCACCATCCATCTTAATCAGAGTTATCCTATGGTTCAGATTTGGACACTTGTCTTGTCCTTTATTTCCTTAGCCAAGAAGTTTGCTTGATGAGCACACCTAGCATAGTATAAATGTAATAGTTAGAAAACTTTATCCTTTAATGAGAATATAATTAATCTTGTGATTCACTCATTCAAAATTATCATATAGTTTCAGCCAAAGAATAATTTGATTTATTTATTTAAAAAAGATTTAAGTCTCAAGGGAGTTTTAAAGAATCCTAATTCACTATGCTCTTTGGTTTTTAAGTATAAATATTACCCACATCAGGGTCTAATGGAACCTAATGTGGGTTATTGTGCTAGTTAGGTTTGGCGTAGCTTGCTGAAAGCTAGAGATGTCATTATTGATGGAAGTTGTTGGAGAATTGAGGAGGGTCGATCAATTAATATTATACGATCCCGTTGGGTTCCTGATGTTCCTTGTAATCGACCATTAATTCTTCTCAATGATCTTCCTTCGGAATGGGTTTCTTGTTTGATTGATTTTGACTCTTTCTGTTGGAAAAGAGAGTTAATCAATTTTTGCTTCACTCCTGATATCGCAAAGACCATTTTATGTATCCCTTTAAGTAGAATGAATGTAGAAGACTCTTTATTCTGGTTACATTCTCGAGTGGGTGATTATTTGGTAAAATCAGGTTATAAGATTGTTGTTCGTTCATTACAATTATCTCAATCTGTAGGTTCCTCATTAATTGTTCACCAATTATTCTGGAAGTTTCTATGGAATGTAAAAGCACCGACAAAATTTTTACATACTGTTTGGTGTGCGTCGAAAAACATTTTACCAAGTTTTCATAATCTTTCAGAAAAAGAAATTGCTTTACGTGTTAGATGTATATTTTGTGGTTGGAAGGAGGAGTCTCTAATTCATCTGTTTTAAAATTGTCCAATTACTAAGATGTACTGAAAAGCTGCTAATCTATCTGTGAAGGTTTATAAAGTATCTGGGACTGATTGCCATGACTGGTTTTTGACAGTTTTTAGTATACTTTCACGGTTAGAATTGGCGTATTTTTGTGGTTTGATCTGGATGATATGGTATGAGCGGAACCAAGTTTGTCGCGGTCGACTTTGGAAAGGTCCGCAACAGGATGTGGCGTCTGTGTTGTCAACTCTGAATGAGTCTGTTGTTGTTGATCTTGTGTATGGTACAGGAGTTGATCAAGTTTTTCCTAGACAATGTGTGGCTAGGTCGATCCACTGGTCTCCGACGTTGATTCACGAATATAAACTTAATTGTGATGCAGCTTACTCTTGCAGGTCTAATAAAGGAAGTTTTGGTTTAGTTGTTCGTGATTCTGCAGGTTATGTAGCACTATCGGGTGGAGGACCTTTGGGTGTGGTTATGTCTGCCTTGCATGCGGAATTATTGGCAATATTATCATCAGTTCATATTGTTCGGAAAGCTGAGTTTAATTCAGTTCAGATTGCATCAGATTCTCTATCGGTTATCCGTCTTCTTTACAAAGAAGAAACAATTCATAACTGGATGGGTGTGCTTGTTAATGATATTCTTAAAGAGATAAAGTCATTCTCACATGTTGATTTTATTCATATAAGGCACCAATCGAATATGATTGCACATAACCTGATAGCTTGAATTATTTCTTTATTTTATGTAGAAATCCTTATTGAGGATTTTTTTTTTTTTTTTTTTTTGTTAATGCTAGTGTTTTTTTATAAAAAAACAAAAAAAAAAGTTTGGGAGTTTTTTTTTTCCTTAAATTAAAAAGTTATATTATACGATGATGAAAGTGAGTCACAGAACACGCCGTCCTTTGCAAGTTGCCGTACCAGGAAATATTGGCATGATTATTTTGGAAAATTAAGTGAAAAACACGTGTCCCCCACTAGGTCCAATAATTGTACTTTGATGAGTTGTGAGCCGTCCATTCTTTTTCGTTGTACTTGGTTGAAAAAAGTTGCATCTATATATGCCACTAACAAAAGTGGGGTTTAGTTTGATAATGAGATAATCAATAGTATTTAATTTAATTTATTGCGAGATTAAGAAATAGTAGTTGTTATGATTTTATTTTTATTTGGAGCATTAGTTGTTGTTTATTTTGGTCAATGTTATGATGTATGCATTATGTTTGGTTTTAAGAAAAAATTTAGAAATATCGGACCAACTTTCATTGGAGAAATTGAATTTTTCATTAAATTATTTCATTTATGGAGATTCAATTCAATTGGGAGAGTAAGTAATTTTTGTGGTAATATGGTAAATAAAAGAAATTAAAATGTTGGATCAGGGCCTTACTGATATAGATCGGTTTTATCTGAATTCGTGACGTGTTAGTTTTAATCGTAAACTAACAAAGATGTTCTTCTCTAGCTAAACTAGAAGGAGTGAATCTCAAGTTTCATGGACTAAATCCATAGAAATATGAAATTCTCATTGTTGAAGGTAGAACCGTAACAAAGCTTCTTGAAGAAGTTTAAGATTTGATTGATAAAAAGTTAAGCAATTACAATGAAAGAGATGAATTTATATCATCTAAAACCTAAATGCTAAATTACATAAAAGGGTAAAGAGCATAGCTAATCAAAATAATAATATAGGGGTAAATTGGGTTAAATAATAAGGGGTGGCATGAGTGTAAATATAAGAGTGGTAGAGTTGTAATTAGGGAGTGGCAAGAGTGTGAATAAGGAGTGGCAGAATTGCAAATAAGGAGGAGCTGGAGTAAGGAACAAGTTCCTGAAAGTGAAAGTACGCAGGACGTGCCCAAATCTACGCGGGGCGTGGATTGGCTGATGAGCCCTTCTCTGGATCAGTAGCCATTTTACGCGGGACGTGCCCAGATCTACTCGGGGGCGTAGATTGGCTGATGAGCCCTTCTCTGGATCAGTAGCCATTTTACGCGGGACGTGCCCTGATCTACGCGGGACGTGGATTGGCTGATGAACTCTCCTCCGGGTCACCTTCCTTCACGCGGAGCGTACTTTGTCCACGCGGAGCGTGTCTGATCTGCTGGTGTGTTGTGTGGCACTGTTTTGGCCTCCTTACTCGCTTGTTGCTCGTGCTTGGGTCTTCCTCCGACTTCCCTCGTCCAGACCCGATCCTAGGGAAAGATGCCCCGCATCATACACTCTCTCTTAAAAAGAACTTGACCCCAAGTTGCTTGCCACATATTGATGAGACATGTTCATTGTGAACGGACCCAAGCCCTCAAATCGAACCAAGGTGTTGTTCGAGATGAATTCAAGGAGTCCACTCCAAATATTGTCGGACTCATCTCCTCCTCACGAGCTTTTCCCCATATCTCCACAAGTGCCTCACCCCAGACTTCATTTTTCGTGGTACTCATCTCCCAATCTCCACCAATATCGAATCCTCTCCCAACATCGAATGGTATGTCTTGACGAAGCTTGTCAAACCACTTCCCAACAAATGCTTGGATGGTCGTTGAACGCCCCTCACTTCGTTGAATGGACCATCCATGGGTCCTCTTGATCTCCCTATCACGAACTTGAGGACTCAACACAATCTTCTCCCGCTCTTGGCCTACCTCAAATGGAAGGTCCCGACGACATGTATCAACCCAATTAGGCTCAATCCCACATATGCTCTTCAAAACCCCAATATGGCTTTGAGTCGAATATGCCCGAACCTCTATATACCTCACGCCATCAACCCGGATGCTAGGCTCAACCTCCACTTGCTCATAGCCGACCTCGAATGTCATGTATCGGTGCCATATATCAACCCAAATTGGAGCGATCCCTTGAGTACTGTTAAGCCCAAAATATACCTAAAATATCATATATAAATACGTTAAATTTACATTGAAATCGTGCTAATTATATTCATTTGGAATACTTTTACGTCTTTATTTACTTCTTTGATGCAAGGTACTTAATTATTTGGTTAAATCCAAATAGGAGCGAAAACGAAGCTAAAACGGAGCTAAAATGGAGGAAAAACCTAAAAAACGTACCGAGAATGCATATCAGTCAGAAGGATGCTCAAGGAGGACAAGAAGCAGTCGAGAGACGGGGAGAAAAGCCCATGTCGCGACTGAGATTCTCGGAATCTCATATGAGACAGCGAAGAATTCTGCACAGTTTTCACATGTTTAAATCCAAGAAACGCGTCTGTTCGTTTGGATAAAAGCGACCCTTCACCAGCGGACACGACCCTTCATTTACAACCCTTCACCAACTATAAATAAGTGATCCATTTCAAGAAATCTAGGTTGTGGATTAAGGGTTATGAGAGTTGTTATGTTGAAGAAACTCTGACTCAGAAATGAGTCAGAAAGTTAGATTTCATTTCTGTGTAAACAAACTTGTTGTACACAAGTTGTTATTAGATTAGTTATAAACACAGTATTAGTTTAGTTTCAAAGGTTGATCAAAGACAAGTTTTCATTCTGGTAGTGGACTGACCAGTCTCTATTCCGAAGATCCAGTGAGAAGAATTGACGGCTGAAGCGTATGAGGTTTGACGCACCTGCGGAGTTTGAGGGAAAGATTGACAACCCGGATCTCAAAGGTTTCGCTGCAATGCTATCCATGTTTCTACTTCTCTGTTAACTTGTGAAGATTCACATTTCATTAATGATATACTTATTTATTCAATACATTCTTTCTGTTGTTATTTTGATATTGTTCTGACAAAATGATTTTCAAAATGATAAATTGGTGTTTTTATTAAAACGTTCTATTCCATCTTATTCATATAAGAACTTTGTTGAACACTTGACAGATTTAGTTTTTATGGATGATATGATCGCTGATCGCGGCTTATCAGACATAAAATACTAGTTTGATTAAGGTAGCAATCTGCTCCGATCCAGAGAGATTTCTACGGTTCAAAGCCATTTAATTGAGTAAATCCCTATATTATTACATGTCCATAATCTTTCCAAAGTTAAAGTTGTTTTCTTTGCTTTATGAAAATAAGTTTTATACCTTCTATTTATTCCAATTACGGAAGTATCTGTCTTGTAATCAAAATTTCAAGACGGAATTGTTCTCTAAACTTGATATAATATTCTTATCTAATCCTAATTTATCCAAACCAATTCAATCAATTAAACGATTTTCTTTTGTTAAACCTAAACACGTGAATAAAATTGAATTAAATAAGTTTTTAGTTAAAAAGCGTTCCCTGTGGGTTCGATATCTTTTATTACTACAAGCGTATACCGTGCACTTGCGGAAATCGCTCAACAAGTTTTTGAATTGAATAGACCCAACCTTCGCTTTTACTCACTCCACTAACCCGGCTATCATGCACAATCTCTCCTTGTCCATGGCCCACATCAAACAGAATATCCCGGCGACACTTGTCAACCCACATCATAGTGAACCCAAGCACACATATAGTAGCTCTTCCCTCACCTTGGGTTGACAATCCCGGAACTGCAAGACTTGCCACTTTACTAACTTGGCCATTACTCCGCAAGTCTTGAATTTCTTCTACCTTCTCAACATCTCTCGGGCGGCTATCCCCATTCATCAAAGACTTCATAAACCCCACTCTCTTCATCACAAGATCGCTTCTCATTGACCCCTCATAGGGTTGACGCTTCTTCAACAAGCACCACATATACCCCCACACATACATAGCAATAAAGTGCAAAATAATGAGTTCCGAGTTTACCAAGTCTTGGCTTTCTTCCATCCTTTCTATGTTCCCCGGGAAGTCAGTCCCCTTCAATGAACAAACACCAAAGGCCCCAACAAGATCACCCTTCATGGTTCCATCATAGGGAAGGTTCTCCTTCAACATAAAGCTCACATTTCTCACAACAATATCCCCTCTTATGGGCTCATCATAGGGAAGGTTCTCCCTCAACATACACATCCAAGATTCCAACACAATTATCTCAACAAAGCACAAAAGAATAAGTTTAGATTTTACCATGTGAGGGACTTGATTCTTTTGTATGTGGCATGTGCTAGGTGTCTCGGTGCTATCAATAGGCTTCATAGAGCAACCTTCATCCTCCTCTCTAAAGCTCAACTCACCATATGTAGAGCTAGGTGCACTATCTCCCGGATCCCATGCTATGTCTCGTGGTAGCTTCCTCAAAGGTGGAAGCCCTTTAGGAAGCCCTTTAGGTGGCTCATTGAAAGACACGTGCTTGTCACCCTTGAACATCGGCTCTACTTCCTCACTTCCAACTTTCCTACCCTCCTTTTCAACCTCATTCTCCTCTTTGGATTTGACTTCACTAGGAGAGGGGCTAGCAAACTCATCCGTGGAACCCAAGTCAAGATGATTCAATGTCTCACTCGTTCCACCAATGCACCCATTCACACTCAACTCCCGAGTTGGACAATCTTCCAAAGTGGTCTCCGTTTTCTTACTAGGAGAACTCTTCAAAGGTGTAAGGACATATCGGATTCCGCCTTTGCGTATGGTGTAGGTGTTGCTTCTTCCCGCATATGAGGCATCACAATCAAATTGCCATGGCCTACCAAGTAGCACATCACAAGCACCCATCTCCACAACATCACACATAGCTTCATCCCCATAAGCTCCAATAATGACAGGAACTTTACACCAATGAGTAACTTGAAGCTTTTCCACCTCGTTGACCCAACCAAGGCGGTAAGGTCTAGGATGTGGCTCGGGAACCAACCCAAACTTGCTTATGGCGGACCGACTAATGATATTCACTTGGCTCCCTTCGTCGATCACCATCTCACACTTCTTCTCAAGAACTAAGCATCGAGTCCTAAATAATCGATGACGTTGACTAGGCTCCTCTTCATTAGGCATTGGTACCCTAGTCACCAAATACACATTGTGCTCATTGTCATCATCATCAACTTCATAGGTGTCTTCATACTCAACACTTCTCACCTCATCCTCATCTTGGAACTGATTTTCTTCATCATCATAAGCATCTTCATTTCGGTCCCACTCTACATTTTCCGCCTCATAGTCATCTCGGAACCGTCCTTCATCATGCTCATAAGTCTCTTCGTTTCGGTTCCACCTAATATTTCCCGACTCATATTCATCTTGGAATCGACCTTCATCATCATCATCATAAGCTTCTTCGTTTCGGTCCCATTCTACATGTCCCAACTCATCATCATGATGGAACCTACCTCCATCATACTCATAGATATCTTCGTTGTAGTTCCGTTCAATCTCCTCCAACTCATCATCACAATAGAATCTACCTTCGTTATCTTCATAAGGAGCCCCGTGTCGATCCCACTCAACACGCCGACGCCCATTCTCATCATAGTAGACCCCATCTTCATCTTCCTCATGAGCGGCCCCATATTGGTTCCACTCAACTCTTTGACGTTCATTCTCCCCATGGTAAACTCTACCATCTTCATCATAATCAAACTCATATGCACTATGACAAAGTTCACCATCCTCACATATTTCACCTTCGGAAGCGTGCTCTCTCTCTTCAATCTCATCCTCGAATTCGCCTTCATAATAATCACATTCCTCATTTCTTACTATCTCATTCTCGGATTGGTTCTCCTCTTCATCAATCTCCTCTTCTTCATGGTTATAGTCAAATTCATTTCCATCTTCATCCACGATCCGTCTTTTCCCATGACCTTTCGTTTCCTTCCACTTCTCCCTATAGTTCAAGCCGACCAACTCACGTGCCAAGCCGCTTGAATAACAAGACATGCAACCACCCAACATGGTTGAACCACCAATGTCTCTCCCATCTCCATAGCCATCAATTTCCACACATAATGGAATTTCATCATTTTTCCCAAAGAGATTAATAAGCCCAAGGTCACTCTCCTCTTCCTCAAGAGTAATACCCCCACTTTCCTCACACACACAAGTAAAGTTATTCTTAAGGGGTATTTTATCAAACACATGGGGAGCATCCCTTGTAACACGGTTTTCCTCAACATCCTCACCTACAAGAACTTCGTCATCCTCATTCACACATGAATCCACATTCTCATTCACATCATCATTATCAAATAATCCACAATGAGAATCTAAACCCATTTCAACACTACAAATAACATCACAAACATCCAATCTCTTCCTAGCAATAGGACTATCCACAACTTCAATATGAGAAATTGGAAGTTTAGGATTTACCTCTTCAATGTGTAAAGGAGAAAAGATTGGTGATGGATCTTCAAGAGGAACTTCTAGGGTGGGTTGGGAGTTATTTCGGCATTCTTGCTTGAGGCTCTTCACATATGTCTTAAGATCCCTCGTGAGCTCGTCTATCACCCGATAATCCTCCTTACAACTCTCATGATACCTCATCACCATGGCTTTGAGGTTTTCCAACCCCTTGTTGAAGGTTTCCAACCCCTTGTTGATGGTTTCTTCATAGCTTGGAGATAAATTTGGTTGAACCATAGTCGAAAGAAGTCTCCGTTCAAGGAAAACGATCGGCTTTGATACCAACTGATACAGATCGGTTTTATCTGAATTCGTGACGTGTTAGTTTTAATCGTAAACTAACAAAGATGTTCTTCTCTAGCTAAACTAGAAGGAGTGAATCCCAAGTTTCATGGACTAAATCCATAGGAATATGAAATCCTCATTGTTGAAGGTAGAACCTTAACAAAGCTTCTTGAAGAAGTTTAAGATTTGATTGATAAAAAGTTAAGCAATTATAATGAAAGAGATGAATTTATATCATCTAAAACCTAAATGCTAAATTACATAAAAGGGTAAAGAGCATAGCTAATCAAAATAATAATATAGGGGTAAATTGGGTTAAATAATAAGGGGTGGCATGGGTGTAAATATAGGAGTGGTAGAGTTGTAATTAGGGAGTGGCAACGGTGTGAATAAGGAGTGGCAGGATTGTAAATAAGGAGGAGCTGGAGTAAGGAACAAGTTCCTGAAAAGTGAAAGTACGCGGGACGTGCCCAAATCTACGCGGGGCGTGGATTGGCTGATGAGCCCTTCTCTGGATCAGTAGCCATTTTACGCGGGACGTGCCCAGATCTACGCGGGGCGTGGATTGGCTGATGAGCCTTTCTCTGGATCAGTAGCCATTTTACGCGGGACGTGTCCAGATCTACGCGGGACGTGGATTGGCTGATGAACTCTCCTCCGAGTCACCTTCCTCCACGCGGAGCGTACTTTGTCCACGCGGAGCGTGTCTAATTTGCTGATGTGTTGTGTGGCACTGTTTTGGCCTCCTTACTCGCTTGTTGCTCATGCTTGGGTCTTCCTCCGACTTCCCTCGTCCGGATCCGATCCTAGGGAAAGATGCCTCGCATCACTTACATGTATATTGATTAAGATACTTTTTAAAATTATTTACTATTATAATAAAATACAATTAAATGATCTAATTTTTGTATAGATATACTGTTGCATTGTTCTAATTCTATGATGACCATATTATTAATTGCAACACAGACTAATGCATCTTTTTGTCTGCAGTCATCAACCATATATGGTATGAGTTACATCTTGCACTAAAATATCAATAAATTTAAGCTTGTCAATTTGTTCATTCCACTATACTATGGATTCATATATACTTCTATATTGATAATCTTAATGAGTTAAGTTAAGTTTGATCTTGTGATTTATTAAATAATTTATGAATTGCGATTTCAAGTTATATTTATATTTTTAATGGTGGAAAAATTGTTCAATTACGCTTTGAGTTATTCCCGCATAAAGACATGATATATATGCATATGCAGAATACAGGATTAGTCGGTTGGGGGGCGATTTTACACGTGCGTTCGAATTTTTTTATTTTTTTGCTAATTCGAATCTGTTTAATTTTTTTTTGTATATATGCGTGTTATAATTTGAATGGTCAATAACCAATTTTAAGGAGACCTAAGAGGCAAAAAAAATTTATGGAGGCCTAACAAACCAAAAAAAAAATAAAAATTTGGATTTAGAAAGACCTAACAAGCCAAAAAAAAATTAAAAATTTAGATTTAGAAATGCCTAACAGGCCTAAAAAAACTAGAAATTTGGATTTATGTAGTAACTAATAGGTTTAAAATATTGAAATTTGAAATTTGGACAAGCCAAACACGTAATGCGATATATTTAAATTTTTTTATTATTCAATACTAGTTTCTAAAAAAAATTATAACATTTTTATATTTTTTTATTTTTAGTTTTAAAATTTTAAATTTTAATTTAGAAATTAAGTTGTTTGAGTCTCAAAAATAAAAAATTAATTTTTTTAATGGAAAAGACATAATAAAAATGAGTTCAGAAGTGTTATGAAAATAAATAAATTAATTAATAATGGTAACATAGTTTTATAATTATTGAAAAATAAAATTTAAATAAATAAACACTTTCTCAAATAAATTGAGGTTAGGGGCAAGTGTTTTAACCATCTAATATACCTTAAAACAATGAAATATTACTACACAGAGTGTATATACACTAATATTTGAGGGGAGGAGCCGAAACTACTCGTGACCATGGTGGTTCCGGCGGCTGGAGGGGCCCAGCCCCCCCTCAGGCCCCCCTGTATACGCCCCCTGTGCATATGTTATTCTTATGTTTTTTGGTTGGATATCATATATATATATATATATATATATATATATATAGGGGTGAGTTCCAGCGTGACAAGGGTTTAAGTTGTGACAATGAGCTTATTGTGTGACATAACAAAACTACGAAGTTTTGATGATAATTAAAAATGGTAAGATGGCAAATTGGTAAATAAAATGAAAGAGATGATAGAGAAAATTGTTTTATTTCTTTTCTTTAAAATACATTTTTCCGACATCTCTAACATCCTTTTTCGAAATTTTTTATACTATTAGACTCGTCTAAATTAGACGGTCATTTTAAGATCCCTGAAGCTCAAGTAAAAAAAATTTCGGTGAACGGAATCCGGGTAGGCATTTTTCGGCGAGAATAAAATGCCCAGAAAATTCTCAAAAAATACCAGAAAATGTAAAACGTTATTATAAGAAACTTTAATTCTTGGGTCGAAACAGGATTTCTTACGGTTTAGTCCCAATAAAACTTTTTCCTTAATTTTATCCATTTTACATGCTTCAATAATTTGTTGGGACTAAACCGTAAGAAATCCCGCTTTGACCCAAGAATTAAAGTTTCTTAGAATAATGTTTTACATTTTCTGGAATTTGTTATGAATTTTCTGGGTACTTTGTTTCTCGCCAGAAAACGCCCACCCGGATTTCGTTCACCGGATTTTTTTTTTACTTGAGCTTTAGGGATCTTAAAATGACCGTCTAATTTAGACGAGTCTAATAGTATAAAAATTTTCGAAAAACAAGGTTAGAAATATCGGAAAAATGTATTTTAAAGAAAAGAAATAAAACATTTTTCTGTTGGAACAATACAAGTATTATGTTGGAACAAATGGTACACTGATTTGGAACAATGTAAGTAGGACAAAAAACGTAGCCAGAAAATTATCAAAAAATCCGAAAACATGTAAAACATCATTTTAAGAAACTTTAATTCTTGGCTAAAAGCGAAATTCCTTACAATTTTGACCCAATAAATTGTTGAAACATGTAAAATGGATAAAATTAATGAACAAGTTTTATTGGGACTAAACCGTAAGAAATCCCGCTTCGATCCAGAATTAAAGTTTCTTAGAATAATGTTTTACAGTTTTTGGAATTTTTTTAGACTTTTCTGGGCACTTTTTTTCTTGCCAGAAAACGCCCACTCGGATTCCGTTCACCGGAATTTTTTTTACTTGAGCTTCAGGGATCTTAAAATAACTGTCTAATTTAGACGAGTCTAATAGTATAAAATTTTTCGAAAAACGAGGTTAGAAATGTCAGAAAAATGTATTTTAAAGAAAAGAAATAAAACAATTTTCTGTTGGAACAATATAAGTATTATGTTGGAACAAATGGTACATTGATTTGGAACAACTAAGTAGGACAAAAAAACGTATCCATACAATTATCAAAAAATTCCAAAACATGTAAAATATTATTTTAAAAAACTTTAATTCTTAGCTCAAAGCGAGATTTCTTACAGTTTTTACCCAACAAATTGTTGAAGCCTGTAAAATGGATAAAATTAAGGAAACGTTTTTATTGGGACTAAAGCGTAAGAAATCTCGCTTCGACCCAAGAATTAAAGTTTCTTAGAATAATGTTTTACATTTTCTGGAATTTTTTGAGAATTTTCTTAAACTTTTTTTCTTGCCGGAAAACGCCCACCCGGATTCCGTTCACCGGAATTTTTTTTACTTGAGCTTCATGGATCTTAAAATGACCGTTTAATTACGACTAGTCCAACGGTATAAAATTTTTTGAAAAAGGAGGTTGGAAAAGTTGGAAAAATGCATTTTAAAGAAAAAAAATAAAACAATTTTTTCTTTCCGTTTATTTATAAATTTGCCACCTCCTTTTCGTTAATTACAAAATTGGTTCTTGTCACACAATAAGGCTTGTCGCACCATAAACAATGTGTCACACCTGATCTCTCCTATATATATATATATATATGAGAGATCAGGTGTAACACATTTCTTATGGTTTGACAAGTCTTATTGTGTGACAATGACCAATTTTGTAATTAACCAGTAGAAGGTGGCAAATTTGTAAATAAAAGGAAAAAAAAAATTGTTTTATTTATTTTCTTTAAAATGCATTTTTCCGATTTTTCCAATCTCATTTTTCAAAAAATTTTATACCATTGGACTCGTCTTAATTAGACAATCATTTTAAGAACTCAGAAGTTCGGGTAAAAAAAATTCCGGTGAATAGAATCCGGCGATTTGTTTTTCTGTGAGAAAATAAATGCCCAGAAAATTTTCAAAAAATTCCAAAAAATGTAAAACATCATTCTGAGAAACTTTAATTCTTGACTCAAGGTGAGATTCCTTACGGTTTAGTCCCAAATCAACGGAATCCGGCGATTAGGTGAGCGTTTTCCGGCGATAAAACAGAAAATACCCAGAAAATTCTCAAAAAATTCCAGAAAATGTAAAATATTATTTTGAGAAATGTTAATTCTTGGGTCGAAGTAGGATTTCTTACGGTTTAGGCCTAATAAAATAATTTCCTTAATTTTATCTATTTTACATGCTTCAACAATTTATTTGGTCAAAACCGTAAAAAAATCTTATTTTGAGCCAAGAATTAAAATTACTTAAAATGATGTTTTACATATTTTAGATTGTTATGATAATTTTCTGGGCACTTTTTGGTCTTACCTTTCAGCACTATGTATTGCGATATTTTATTGGAACAATATAACAATTCTGTTGGAACAATATAAATTATCATGTTGGAATAATATAAGAATTAGAATTATTTTATAAATAATATAACTAATATAAATTTGAAGATACTATATTAAATACTAAGAAACAAAAATGAAATTGAAGACATAGATAATAAAATTGATTTGAAACAATTGGTAAACTGATTTATTATGTTGGAACAATATATGTATTATGCTGAAATAATAGAACTATTTTGTTGGAAAAAATAGTACGTTGATTTATTCTGTTGGAACAATATAAGTATTATGTTGGAACAAATGGTACACTGATTTGGAACAATTTCGTACACTGTCGGAACAATGTAAGTAGGATAAAAATTTGCCCAGAAAATTATCAAAAAATTTCAAAACATGTAAAACATCATTTTAAGAAACTTTAATTCTTGGCTCAAAACAAGATTCCTTACGGTTTTGACCCAACAAATTGTTGAAGCATGTAAAATGGATAAAATTAAGGAACAAGTTTTATTGGGACTAAACCGTAAGAAATCTCGCTTCGTCCAAGAATTAAAGTTTCTCAGAATAATGTTTTACATTTTCTGGAATTTTTTGAGAATTTTTTGGGTACTTTTGTTTCGTCAAAAAACGCCCACTCAGATTCCTTTAACCGGAAATTTTTTTAGTTGAGCTTCAGGGATCTTAAAATGACCTTCTAATTTAGACGAGTCTAATAGTATAAAAAAATTTTAAAAACGAGGTTAGAATTGTCGGAAAAATATATTTTAAAGAAAAGAAATAAAACAATTTTCTTTATCCTCTCTTTCCTTTTATTTACAAATTTGTCACCTTTCCCTTTTCAATTATCATCAAAACTACGTAGTTTTGTTATGTCACACAATAAGTTTATTGTCATACCCTAACCCCTTGTCACACTGGATCTCACCCCTATATATATATATATATATATGAGATCAGGTGTGACAGAAATTTTTTATGGTGTGACAAGCCTTATTGTGTGACAATGACCAATTTTATTAACCAAAATGAGGTGGCAAATTTGTTAATAAAAGGAAAGAGAAAATTGTTTTTTTTTTCTTTAAAATGCATTTTCCCAACTTTTCCAAACTTGTTTTTCAAAAAATTTTATGCTGTTGGACTCGTCTTAATTAGACGGTCATTTTAAGATCCCAAAAGCTCGGATAAAAAAAATTCCGGTGAATGAAATCCGACGATCTGTTTTTTTCTGAGAAAAAAAATATCCAAAAAATTTCAGAAAATGTAAAACATTATTCTGAGAAACTTTAATTCTTGACTCAAAATGAGATTCCTTACGGTTTAGTCCCAAATCAACGGAATCCGTCGGTTAGATGAGGGTTTTCCGATAAAAAAACCCGAAAGTGCCCAGAAAATTCTCAAACAATTTTCTAAAATGTAAAACATTATTTGGAGAAACTTTAATTCTTGAGTCGAAGTAGGATTTCGTACGTTCTAGTCCCAATAAAACGTTTTCCTTAATTTTATCCATTTTACATCTTTCAACAATTTATTGGGTCAAAACCGTAAGAAATCTCGCTTCGGCCTAAGAATTAAAGTTTCTTAGAATAATGTTTTACATTTTCTGGAATATTTTAAGAATTTTCTGGGTACTTTTTTTCTCGTCAGAATACGTTCATCCGGAATTCACCGAATTTTTTTTTACTTGAGCTTCAGGGAATTTAAAACGACCGTCTAATTTAGACGAGTCTAATAGTATAAATTTTTTTAGAAAAACGAGGTTAGAAATGTCGGGAAAATGTATTTTAAAGAAAAAAATAAAACATTTTTCTGTTGGAACAATATAAGTATTATGTTGGAACAAATGGTACACTGATTTGGAACAAATTGTACACTGATTTGGAACAATGTAAGTAGGACAAAAAAATGTGCCTAGAAAATTATCAAAAATTCCAAAACATGTAAAATATAATTTTAAGAAACTTTAATTCTTGGCTGAAAGCGAGATTCCTTATAGTTTTGACCCAATAAATTGTTGAAGCATGTAAAATGAATAAAATTAAGGAACAAGTTTTATTGGGATTAAACCGTAAGAAATCTCGCTTCGAACTAAGAATTAAAATTTCTTAGAATAATGTTTTACATTTTCTGAAATTTTTTGAGAATTTTCTGGGTACTTTTTTTCTCGCTAGAAAACGCTCACTCGGATTCCGTTCACTGGAATTTTTTTTACTTGAACTTCAGAGATCTTAAAATGACCGTCTAATTTAGACGAGTCTAATAGTATAAAAAATTTCGAAAAACGAGGTTAGAAATGTCGAAAAAATCTATTTTAAAGAAAAGAAATAAAACAATTTTCTGTTGGAACAATATAAGTATTATGTTGGAACAAATGGTACACTGATTTGGAACAATGTAAGTAGGACAAAAAATGTGCCCAGAAAATTATCAAAAAATTCCAAAACATGTAAAACATAATTTTAAGAAACTTTAATTCTTGGCTCAAAGCGAGATTCCTTATAGTTTTGACCCAATAAATTGTTGAAGCATGTAAAATAGATAAAATTAAGGGAAAAACTTTATTGGGATTAAACCGTAAGAAATCCCGCTTCGACCCAAGAATTAAAATTTCTTAGAATAATGTTTTACATTTTCTGGAATTTTTTTAGAATTTTTTGGGTACTTTTTTTCTCGCTAGAAAACGCCCACCCGGATTCCGTTCACCGGAATTTTTTTTACTTGAACTTCAGGGATCTTAAAATGACCGTCTAATATAGACGAGTCTAATAGTATAAAATTTTTCGAAAAACGGGGTTAGAAATGTCGAAAAAATGTATTTTAAAGAAAAGAAATAAAACAATTTTCTGTTGGAACAAATGGTACACTGATTTGGAACAATGTAAGTAGGACAAAAAACGTGTCCAGAAAATTATCAAAAAATTCCAAAATATTTAAAACATCATTTTAAGAAACTTTAATTCTTGGCTCAAAGCGAGATTCCTTACAGTTTTGACCCAACAAATTATTGAAGCATGTAAAATGGATAAAATTAAGGAACAAGTTTTATTGGGACTAAACCGTAAGAAATCCCGCTTCGACCCAAGAATTAAAGTTTCTTAGAATAATGTTTTACATTTTCTGGATTTTTTTGATAACTTTCTGGGCACTTTTTTTCTCACCGGAAAACGTCTACCCGGATTCCGTTCACCGGAAATTTTTTTACTTGAGGTTCAGGGATCTTAAAATGACCGTCTAATTTAGACGAGTCTAATAGTATAAAAATTTTCGAAAAACGATATTAGAGATGTCGGAAAAATGTATTTTAAAGAAAAAAAATAAAACAATTTTCTCTATCATGTCTTTCATTTTATTTACAAATTTATCACCTTGCCCTTTTTAATTATCATCAAAACTACGTAGTTTTGTAATGTAACACAATAAGTTCCTTGTCACACTCTAACCCTTGTCACACTGGATCTCACCTCTATATATATATATATATATATATATATATGTCAGGATCCCATTAATTATATGGTGATAATAACATATGCATATGTTTTTTTTTTTTGAATTACATATGCATATGTTATTCTTATGTTTTTTGGTTGGATATATATATATATATATATATATATATATATATATATATATATATATATATATATATATATATATATATATATATATATGCCAGGATCCCATTAATTATATGGTGATAATAACATAGTGAAAAAAACTCTACGGTAGACCTCCTTGAACTGAATATCTCGGTCTTGAGTAAAAGTTTAATGTCCTAAGTGATAACATATTTAGAGTGGGGATATGAGACCTACAAGGTTAGATCCCGACGGAGGACTCTTTGATGCTTAAGTCACTATATATTTTAAGAGAATTCTCTATCAATAAAGTAAGAGTATTATATTTAAAGTAAAGTATAATCGTACTTTGGAGGTTCAATGGCCTTTATATAAGAGAATAATTTAGGAAGAAATCTTATCTAATCAGATTCAACTTACCTAATTGTTGATTAGGAAGGAAGTCTTAAATAGAAAATGTTTACCACCCCGTTTCTGAAAGACAGGTATACAAGTTTTACACTTTTAGGACTAGTGTTATTTATTAAAAGCCTCCTCTAAGTCTAATTAACCCCTTCTAGGGTTTGACTTTTCCTCAACATAAGAAAATGGTTTCATCTTTTAATGTTTGCTCGTTCTGATGTTTGATGATGTTCTTCATCATTTCTTATTTTAACGGAAAAAATCTGGATGAGCTTATTATACTTTCAACTAAAGGTTTTTCTAATTTCTGCAGGATTTTAGTTTGCACAATTGAAACACTGGATATAAAATTCTTACTTTATACATACTGGGATCTGTAAATCCGAATGTAATAACTGTATTGTATTTAATGAATCTGGATAGTGGCAGAGCTAGGATTGAAACTTTAGGGGGCTAGACAGTGTACAAAAAAAATGCTATTAACCATATTTATAAAAATATAATATAAATGCAAATTGTATCATAAAATGAGAGTGAAAAGTATTTGTTATACCTATAGTAAGAAAATTAATGTTCAACAGTTTGCAATTTACCCTCTGATTTTCCATATTCTGAACATGTTGCACAATCACTTTATTTTCGATACCGATAAAAATTCTTTTCTCAATGTAACACACCAGACAATCTGTGAGAAATTCATCACTCATCTTGTTGCGCAAATCAATCTTAATAAATTTCATTGTTGGGAAAGATTTTTCAATAACAATTGTTTCAGCAAGTAAGATCAAAATCAACTCAATAAGTCGATATGTTAAAGAAAAAAGAGAATGATATTGCATCTGAATCATCTTTTTTTTTTGTAAGAACTCCAATATCTACCAAACTAGAGAATGTTGCATTTGATCTCATTTCAAAAATGAAAAGTTCCAGTTCCTCTTTAAGTTGAGTTAGATCACAATAAGAAAATTCTTTGAATATAATTCAGCAAGACGAAACAATTTTCGGTGATCAAAATTCTCAAATGTATTTATAGAATCAAGACATGACATGCAAACAAGTAACTATGTATTTGGCTTAGGAAAATGATTATCCAATTCTTTAGCAAGACAGTCAACAACGTAACATTTTTCAAATACAAAAATGCAAATCACTGTTGAATATTGGTTATATCATTATATAAAAAGAAAAGAAAAAAAAGTATCTCCACTTGACATGAAAATGATGGCGATGAGTCATTGGTGCACTATCAAGAATCCTTCTAGCTCGATCTGTAATAATATCTTCCATATTGGGCATTTCAATTTCATTTTTGGAATAAAATTCACTAATTTATTTGCATATAGCTGATCTCATCCATTCTCTATGTATGTTGCCGAATTATGTTTCGTCAATCTAATCATTCATATAACATTAGCAATATTTTAATGCTTTATTTGTAGAGATTGGGATAATACATTTGTCATTCCCAATATTTATTTCATTAAATGAACAATGAACAAAATTAATAATTGTACATTCTACTACACAAACCCCATACACTACTTGCAACCTTATGATCAATGGCATCAGCATGTACAGTTTTGAGCAATTTTATCACTAAACTCCACATACTAAGAGACGTGAAATTGTAGTATAGTGAGAACCTCATCTTGTATCTCTTGGCCGAGCTAAACTTGTTTCTTGATGTTTGCCTTTTTTATAGAAATTTCTCCATTTTCTAAATACTACACTACTTTATCATGTCTTGATTGATGAAGAATATCTTTCCTTTTACATGAAACTCTAACAATGTTCACAATCATAGACAGGGGTAAATTACATACGTGGTGTACAACCTTTGTACCATTTCACACTTTGGTGTACAACTTTTAATTTTGCACATAAAAGTGTACAACCTTTTGGTGACCTCCCACTAAAGTGTACAGCCGGTAATTATGACCGGCTAACGCCTGGTCAACGCGCCACCTTACCATTTTTCATCTCCTAGAAAATAAAAGTGGATCCCACTTAATATGAATAACCAATTTACCCTTAATTGTATTTTCTTTTATTTTTTCATTTTAAAAAATATCCATCTTCTCGCCCTGGTTCTCTCTTTCACTTCCGCCATTTCCACCTCTTCCATTTTTTCCTTCCATTATCTCCTTCATCTCATGATTTCTTTCTCACCATTTAAAATATTTTCTCTCTTCCATTTATTTTCTTTAGTTTCTCTCTCTAACTCCTCTCTTTATCTCTAAATTTTGTGCTGATGGAGTCCGTAGGAAACATTTCTTCCAATGATTTGATCTATAGTTTCGTTTTATGTTTCCATTCCATAATTTTCTTTTAATTTTTTTATATGGTTTGTGTATCTATCTTAATTATTAGATGATTAAGATGAGCATTTCCTATACACCTGTTTCAATCTTAACTTCCATCTCCACATTTTTAACTTTCTAAATACATTAAATTAAAAACAAAAAAGCAATACCCAACTAATAGAGATCTGATTAATGGTAGAGAAGATGATGGTTTCAATAAACAAAATCAATTTGCTTCACACACAAATAAATACATTAAATTAAAAACAAAAACTTCGCCACTTCCGCCATCTCCACTTCTTCCATCGTCTTCACCACTTCCGCCTTTGCCTATTTCATCGTCTTCACCACTACTTGTCGAGTGATAACAGATCCAAGTGAGAATAGACCCAATAAGCAAAAAAACCACAACAACCCCTCTATTTCTGCTAAAATGGGCAACCATTTTTTACAGAAGAAAAATTAATAAGAACCAAATTAAAAATGGGTTTAGATTCAGCAGATTAAACAGATCTGTTTGCACAAAAACTCAAAGAGTGAAAGAGTTTAAAAGATTAAGGGATCGACTCTCTCATCAGTTTTGATTCTGAATCTCAATAACCCTCTTGACGTTTCCGTCTATGCTGACCATGTCTACCAAGCCATCGTCGCTCGCTACTCCCCCAACGGTGAATGGGTCGCTTCTGGTGAAAAATTTTCTGGTCGAATCGATGATCTTCAATGGTCTCCTGATGGATTGAGGATCGTTGAATGTGGAGATGGGAAGGGAAGATCTCTGGTTCAAGCTTTTGTGTGAGTATAAATTGGGTGGTGTTTGTTTGGTTGGAGTTAAATTTTTTTTTTGTTTAAATGAGTTTGTTGATGCTGAACAGGTGAGATTCAGGTATTAATCTAGGTGAATTTGATCGACATTAGATAGAGAAATTGAGAGAGAGAGAGAGGAGTTAGAGAGAAGTTAAAAGATGGAGAAGATGATGAAAGGTAAAAATATATTAAGGATATTTAGGTAATTACATATTTAATGGATCATATTTTTAATTTTTAATTTGTTAAAAATGGTGAGGTGGCGCGTTGACCAGGCATTGACCGGTCATAATTACCGGTTGTACACTTTAGTGGGAGGTCACCAAAAGGTTGTACACTTTTGTGTGCAAAATTAAAAGTTGTACACCAAAGTGTGAAATGGTGCAAAGGTTGTATAATTTACCCTCATAGACAGATAAGAAAAAAAAATCACATATCATTCTATTATGATCTGCAATAGGAACAACCATTAACTGAAGTTGTTGAGCAAAACAATGAACATAATGTGCATGTTTATTTTCATTTAAAATGCGTGTTTTTAGTCCATTAAGCTCCTCTCTCATATTGGAAGCTTCATCATAGTCTTGACCTTTAAGTCTACAGAGAGATAATTGATCTGTTGCAAAGAAAGCATCAAGATGTCTCTTCAAATATAGTGCAGAAGTGTCACTAACATGTACTACCCCAAGAAATCATTCTAGAAACTCAGCAGTTCATTCACTAATCTTACAACCACGGACATTCGCTCCTGCATAGAATTATCACGAGACTCATCAATCAAAAAAGAAAAAAAAACTTCTCATCAAGCTCATTCAGAAGAACTTTTATCGTTTCTGATGCACAATCCTTAACAATGTCCTTCCGAATTTTATGAGAATTCATTTATTATTTTTGGAGAATTTAAGTTCAACACCTTATTCAATTCTTCACTTTTATTGCAATAAAATGTGAGAAGCTTAAGAAAGTTACCTCATTCCAATGATTCGAGTGATTCATCGTGTCCACAAAAAGCCAAACCTTACTTTAAAAGTAAACGAATCACTTTTATAATTACTGAAACTATAAAACCCAAGCATTATAAAAGCCAAACACAATGGGATCTTATAAAGCCGGATAAATTAGATTCTATAAGGTTGAACCTATTAAATTCTATAAAGCCGAATCCAAATTTAATAAACTCGGAAAAACTAATGAGTTGGTGAAACATTATTATAATATGTCCTTTGACATACTTTCAGAAATTTATAATTGTATATGAGACACACAATTAAAATGGTGATTGGTAAAACACACGTGAAAGTGGAGATAATAGATTTTCTTCCACTTAATATAATAATACTTTCTAATTTTATTCACTCTTCAGAATTCTGAATCCATCCCTAATAATACGTGTAATATATATAAATTCCTATAAAAATAAAAATATAACTTTGTTTTTCCATGATGAATAAGATTGAAGATATATTTGGAAAGTGGCAGCTCTCTCCTTTCAGTGGGATCGAGTTCAAGCGCCTAACATTACAACTTGGTTCGAACAGTGTTGGTTGAGGTTGGGTCCGGGTGAAGGCGAGCTGGGTTTGATCATCCTCTGGTGGCTCTGGTACAGCCGTAACTTGCATTTGCACAATGGAATTTCGGTGAGTACTGCAACATTGTTATCTAAGGCAGACCTTTTCCTCTCGGAATGGCAACATGTAAGTCTCTCTCAAGATTTGCATATGTCCGGTAGTCTGCCTTTTGATCCTTACAAGGTTTGATATCCTTCTCCCGTAGACGTTACTAAAATTAACTGTGACGTCGCATGGGTAGGTAATGGCCTCTTCGCAAGGGTCAGGGCGATTGTACGCGACTTTCATGGGCATGTACTTCTCTCGGCTGGCCTCCCAATTCAGCCATGCATATCCGCTGAAGCTGCTGAGCTTACCGCCATATGGGAAGGTCTTGCCTAGCAAGAAATGGTAATTTCATGAACATCTCGAATCAGATGCAAAGGTGGTATTTGACATTCTCAATTGAGGCACTTATCCATTCTCTTCTCTCAACTATTTATACAGAGATGTAGCCAGTTTAGGTTCATCTTTCTCAATGTGTTCTTTTAGTTTTGTACATAAGGAGGGAAATTAAGTAGCTCATCATCTAGCTAAGTGGGCAAAAGATTTTTCATCTCCTATGATATCACAGAGAGATTGCCCAAGTTCTGTCTGTCCTCTAGTATGCAAGGATGTTATTGGCTTTAATTAATTCATAGTTTCTGTTAAAAAAGAAGAAGATATATTTTTGGAAACGAATCCTTGGATAAGTTGATTTGATTGTGCCAAGTAGGCATTCGATAAACACAACTAAGTTTGACATGATTGTCATATTAATTACATTTATACATATGTAATTAAAATAGCAAGATTATAACACCATAACACTCTGGCATCAATCTTACCGTATAAATAAAATATGAGTGAATATGAAAAGCTCCTGGTTGGCACAACTTTCGCCATCCCAAGCCAAATATATGCCTTATGTAAATAAATAAAATTTGGTACCAAATTACAGTAAAATTTAAAGGAAAAACCGTAAATTAAAATATTAAAATTTCAAGAAGAAAAAAGCAAAACCAAAATGAACTTGCATTTCACGTTTGATTTTCAGCTACAAGTGAAATTTGCTCAGCTCATCCCTTGTGGAAGCAACTCTACTACTTTGAGATTACATAGATAGATCTAATGCATGTATTAATGATGTAATTTACATAGATTAGATAGGTACAATGACTATCAACAATTTAAGGTAACATAGTCTACCAAAAAGAAATTAGAAATATACATTTAACAGCCTAAACAATGATGCCGCTACAAGCTCGAAATATGATCAGACCCTACATCTGAACTAATGCTGGATGTTTCAAGATTAAATGCAAATGATTCTGCTAATTTAACTGCATCCTCAACCCCAAGTCTAGTACCCCGTTGCCCCACAACTGTCGCTGCAATCCTTGCTGCTAGGGTTCCCATTCCTTTCAAATCTGATGCACCACGTAAAATTCCATACAAAATACCAGAAGCATATGCATCTCCTGCACCGCACGTGTCAACTGGCACACATGGCGAAGGAGGAATATATACAGCTTCTCCTTTTACACCAATGTATGACCCTCTTGGTCCATCTGTAACAGATACTAATGGTACAAAGTGACTAAGATACCTTGCAGCTGAAATCGTGTTTTCCTTTGGGGAAAAATCACATAGAGCTCTCGCTTCATCGCTGTTTGCAAACACAACATCTGCATAGTTTTCTACAATTTCCCTGCACCATAACAGGAGGAGAAAACATTAATCTATCCAATAATAACCAAGTAAGAGGAAACCAAATGATTTCAAGATAAATAGCAATCTCACTCTTACCAGAAATCATCGTAGTGTCTCTCAATGCAGGAAACATCTGATGCGGTGATTGCAACCAATGAACCACATCTGCGTGCTTCTTCGCATGCTCTTGTGATTGTTCTAATAGTATCAGGGAGCTCAAACAAATAACCTTCAACTACTAATATGTTCGTCTTGGAAACTAGACTCGCCAAGCATGGATCATAGTTAACAGTCGAAGATGTCCCCTGAAAGACACATCATAATCCCTTCATGTACCAAAACTAAATGCACAATCAAATTGTGGCATGTACGTATTTTATTTGCTTTTATTGGGAAATGATATAAATAGGATTTGACAATTTGGTTGAAAGTTAACTTTACATGCCATGTTTTGCATGGAAATAATTATTATCAGCCATTTCAGCTCACCAATCATACTTGAACTTGTCAAGGAAAAGTGTATTCTCAGATTTATGGCTAAAATTGCCAAAACATAAATTCCGGATTAATGTGAAGCGATAAGTTCTAATTTGGACCAAACTAAACTACCAAAAAGTGGAAGAGTCAATTTGACTTTTAGCCAAATTAAATGTTCATGCAATGACCCTTAAACAGTGAGTATACCAATTTGAAAATCCACTATCATGTATGCCTTGAATACAGATTAGTATAGCATAAGGTCCATAATCAGTTGTCATTTGATGACAATACAATTGCATGAAATACATGTCCTACAAAATGTTGGACATTAACCAAATAAAGTAATACAAGTACTCTTGAAAAACTTGTAATTTTCCTAGCCTAAAACCTGATTTTGTTGTCTTTGTACTTGGGTAAATTCTGCATAGCCAGTGAAGAAAAACAAAAATTGGAACAGAAGAAAGTCAACCTTTGAACTGCACAAAAAGTCTGATATCTAACGATGCCAAAATGTAATTATTGGAAATCAAACAAATAAACTCAAAAGGAGCTAAGACAGTTTTAGAAAGGCAATTTCTCAAATAGATGGCAGAAAAACAACAATTTCGATTATATATTTACTCCTTGCCACAAAGTACTTGATTATCTGGTAAAAACTAAATGGGAAAACATTTACTGCAGATGCTCTGTTATTCAAAACATACAATACCTGATATGCAAGCATAGTTCGCTGAGCATCTGGAGTGGTGAGTACAATCACTGTTCCAGTTGTCCCATCTTTGACAGGTGCAGAGAGAAAATTCACATTTGCCCGTCTTAATTTTGATCTAGAAAAATGTACCAAATAGGACATACGTAAGTTTATCAGATCAGACTACTGTGGTTCAAATTTTGGTTAGCAACTGGGATATATCAGCTGACAGGTTGAACTACTCGAGTCACAAAACTGATCCTATACTGAGCAGACACCACAAGTTTTGAGCATGATTTGATAAGCTTAATAGAAAAAAAAAAAAAGGGTTCTGATCCAAAAGGCTTGCAAGATAGATGCCATAAACATGCCGGGTGGATGAGTGATTCCTTGCCTGTACTCTGAGTGCTTTGTAACAGTGAATTTCAGGATAAAAAGAACTCATGTAGTAGATCCCATATAGAAAAGGAGATGGAAGCCTCTATTGCAGGCCTTCCAATGACAAAGAGATATTAAGACAAGAAAGACAAAAATAAGAATGCACTTTGAACGGTTCATCCAAAGGTTGCAATTTATTACAAAGGGAAGCTTTTCAAGCCAACAATAAGCTATTAAAAGAAATCGTTCTCCTTTATTGAATGCCCAATGCTAAACTACATTTGCCAAATGAAAACAGCAATCACCCTCAAGACAAAATAAAAATTCATTCATGAACAACCAACAAACTAGCCACTGATTTCTTTATTTTATCATTACTTGAATGCTACATAATATTGTAAGAGCTAATGCATAAGCCAACGGTATGAACATGATATTTTCATATAAATTTAAGATAAGCATAGAACTCAGCAATATAATAGCTCTGGGTATAAGAAGGGACAATGACATAACTACATACTTCAATATTATTTTGTGCTCCTTTGTCAAAGAACCAACCAAGAACAATTTTGAAAAAGCTATAGTCTCATCCACTAGATCTTTTGTAAGAATAAGGGTAAGGAATATGTAAAAAACGAAATAAGTTAATACTGGTGCCTACCTGTAGAAGCCACCTAATGGATCACTCCCTACACTGCCAGCCATGGCTACATTAATAGCAGGGCCTCCATCGGACTTGTATCCAAGCCTTGCCAAGGCCACTAGGCTGTTAGAAAGAGATCCCCCTGCAGCTGCCTTGTAGCTGCAACCATCCATTGCTTGCAGAACTCTACCCCTCTCTTCATGATTCACAAGTTTCCTCGTTCCCTTCTCTAATCCAAGTCTCTCCAAAAATTCATCATCAACCATGCCAGAGAAGTCTACCTAGAATCAATACATGTATCTTCAATGAATTGAGTTTTCTAGAGCCTAATGATTAAAACATAATACATTAAACTTAAAGCGACTTAAAATATCAGGTAGACAAATCCATAACTAAATAACAACAAGAGACTTGTCAGAGGTTACAAAACTTCAATTTGTTTGTATCATAAAAATGCCAAAACAATTCCATCAATATTCTGGTGAATGATTTCCATCGGAAATCTGATTCATGTCCTTTGTTGATTGATGTGAAGGAAAATCCACCGGCATGTGATTTGTCCATCTCAACAAGAGATATCGATGCTACATCATATTTCTAGCGAATCAATAGCTGGAAAATGCTCAGAATGATTTTACAGCACAAATTGAAGTTATATAACATTTCTGAAATCAACCCCTAAGTTAAGTTAAGAGATGGTCTAGCCATGGAAAAATATGTAAACTTCAAATCCGACACATATCAGTAGAAAAGTATGCATTTTGAAATACAATTGCATGCTTCTCAATTATGGACTAATAATTAAAATTCAGCTTATGACAATAAAATTACTTTGACGGAATTTGGAAAATACATAAGTCCATCCTCTTCGTTTCTTTATATAATTTTTCGCGTTCATCAATTTTATCTTCATATGATGATGATAATAATAACACTTCAACTTGAAGCCCCAAATATTCAGGAACCATATTGCAATTGTTTCTACTTCTCTGGGAGCACGTGTTTTCATATTCAATTTTATCTCCATATGATGATAATAAACGAAAAGACCTTATTTATCTAACAAGATAAGGCACAGAGCATAAAAACTTAAAGGGAAAAAAGAAGAAATACCATAGCTTGACCAAGACCCAAAACGTCCCATCTTTCAGGGACAGAGGAAGTTAAAGAATCAATTTCATCCTCATCATCTTCTTCTTCAATAGCACTATCATAATCATCATCCTCAGCTTTCACATTGGGTAGAAAGCGAGAACGAGAAGATACCCTGAAATGGGCATTAGGTCTTTTGTCCATAGAAAGAAAAATTGGGCGTGTTCGGTGGTGGGAAGAGAGAGAGGATGTGGAAGGAGAGAAGGCATATAGGGAAGAAAAATGGGAAAGAGAGAAAATAGGAGGGAAGGGAGGATGAGAGGTAGGAGAGGAAATAGGAGGAGAGAGGAGAGAGAAGGACATTGTCTGCAAGCAAATGGATGAACAGGGATTTTATTCAATATTAAGCTATAATTTCAATTGTTGAGGATGGAGATGGAGATGAGCTTTGGCTTTTCACCATCCACATATGATAATGCCTTAGCCCCTGCTCTATTATAGTCATAGATAGAGCCCTGCTTTTTATATTATTTGGTGCATGCCTAATGCCTCAACTTCATTCAAAAGATTATAACCTACAAACTTCTATAAAACTCATATCATACAATTATTAATTTTTTTTATTTGAAATATAAAATCATGATTGTTATATATGGAATATATAAAGGGTGTTGTTAAACATAGCCTCAATTTCTCACCTCTAGCCTCGTGAAAGGACGAAATTACCTTTTGAGGCTTTGAGGTGGGAAATGGGGGAAAAATACCTCTCCCGGCACGCGGGCGTGAGGTAATCACGCCTCACCACAGGGTGAGGCGTGATTACCTCACGCCCGCATGAATAAATCCCAAAAAAAATTTGTTGATGATTGTGGTTAACTCGAATTAACCGTTTAGAAATAAAAATTACGGCATTTTAACTCGGATTACCTTTTAACAAATAAAATTTAACAACATAAACATTAAAATAAAAATTAATAAACATAAAAGAGTACATATAATATCAAAAGTGTTAAAATGTAATAAAAGAGTACATATAATTACGACATTTAGTTCGCCCGACGCCACGCGTCCATAAACCCATTCATCTCCCTCTTAATGAGTGGAGCATCCTCGTCAGATCGGTGGGTAGCCGTTAATTGGGTGACACGCCACAACCAGCTAACCCACTGTAAAAAAAAATATTAAAAAATAAACACATATAAACTAATACTAAATAATAATATTAAATAATAATAAACTTACAAATTCACTGTTGGCGCGAGCATACTGGACCGGTCCATCCTGTGGTGCATGAATGAGATGAGGATGTGAATATCGCATATACCAGTCCATGTAAGCAGCATCACAGGCAGTGGGATCGTATCCAACTAGCCGGTATCTCCTCCGATCAATGCCCCGAGCCGATGGAAATCTCCGCCATGTATCCTCTGTTGGTCCCGTGTAACGTAATAGTATTAGTTCCAAAGGGGGTTAGGAACTAATATAACTTTTTCGCTTAATAATGCTGACTTAATTTAATGTTTGATAATTTAACTCAGTTTTAGGTCAGCAAGGCTGAGTGTGGTGTGAGACAACTGTAATCAGATACTGACTAGAACTGTTTCAGTTGTGAGTTGGGAAGTAACACTTAAGTCAGTTTCCAACTCAGCACTTAGATTACTCAGTTTCAGCTTGTACAGATTATTTACTGAGTAATTTTAAGCAAGCAACACATGCACATATATATCAAGAGAAAGGGTTAGAAGTTACTCAGCAGACTATCCTGGTTCGGCCTCTCCGCCTACGTCCAGTCCCCAGAATCCTTTCGAGCTTTTTTAATCCTCTACTGAGCTCTTTAAAGGTAGAGCACAAACCTTTTACAATACCAACTGAGTATGCAAGAGTACCGTCCTCTATTCGTCTACTCAATCCTATCTACCACTGAATATTATAACCGAGTACTCAGCTTCTCTCTACCACTGAGTACTATAACCGAGTACTCAGCTTCTCTCTAACCTTTTACAAATGATACAAGAATTGTTCTCATTTAATGAAGAACACTTGAGATGAATAAAATCATTCTAGACTTTTACACAATGATTGAAGTTTGGTGTAAGAGCTTGTTTTTTCTTTTCAGACAGCTTCTATTTTGGATTTCTCAAATGAATTGACTTAATGAAGATTTGCTTGTCTGTCTATATATCTTGTATACATATTTGATCCAAGTGATGAATTGTCCTTTTTTCGTAATCTTGAGGCTCCAATGATTTGAATCCCGACATAGCCGTTATGGGAAAACGGTCTTCTTTCGTCATCAATTGGTCAGCTTTCAGAGCTGCAGGCCAATCCTGTCTTCTGTTTTAGACAGAAGCCAAGTTTGTCTTCTTATGCCAGATTTGTCTTCTAGCAAAAGTCAGATGGTCCATGCTCTTTCTCGAAAAGGTCTTCAAGGCAGATTTTTGAGGCTTCTGATTTGTTTCAAAAATTTGTCAGACCTTGTCTTCCAAGTTAACGGATCATTGACGCTGACCTGACTATTTAGCTTGACTCAACGGCTTCGCCTTCAAGCTATTCTGAAGAAGACATTTCTTTCGTAAAGCTGAGCTGCTTTCAACTCAGCTTCTGCTGTGTGATTTGCTTGTGCTGACTTTGTCTTGTCTTTCTCTTATATATTCTTAGTTCCTGTTCTTGTTACTTAGCTTACTCAACATTGAACAAACTTATTAGTACAATTAAATCAAAGCACTTAAATTTAATTGTTTAATCATGGGATTAACTTAAATAATTCTGTCAAATCAAAATCATGTGGAAAAGTGTTTCAACATCCTCAACTGTGACAGAGGAATGCGTTAGCCTGTACGATAAAGACCTCCATGGTCGTACTGCTTTATCAGGTCTAATACGCTCAGCTGGGATAGGCTGAGTATATCCGACTGTCGCAACGCTCGATCCGGCATATACGGCTCGATAATGTCTCTACACTGTATCCAACCGGCGTAGAATACTCGAAGCTGATCATCATCGAGGACAGGACCATAAGGCAACCACGTCACCTGCAAAAAAACAATACTCAATAATAAATAATAATATACTATAAATAATACTCAAATTAATACTAAAATTTTATAAAATATTATGATACTATAATTAATTCTAAAATTTTATAAAATACCTCTGCTGCCATCATACGGTCCAGCTGCCCACGTATGGTATCTAGTCGGGCGGTCGTCTTGCTTGGTACCCCGACCTCCCATCTGCATGCACGGGCCTGGTCAGTTGGGATCCTGTGAGCTAGTCTATGCGGCCGGAATACCGGAAAATACTCATATATCCACGCCTGTAGTAGGGTCAAACATCCGCATATACCTGAACAGTCTCCTCTGCTCGCTATCCCTAGTTGCCGATACAACGTGGAAAGTGTAGCAGACCCCCATGAAAGTCCAGCTGCCCCTCTAACACCGCCGTAAACCTCAACAAGATGGGTCGGCCTAATGACAAGCTTGTGGCCCGAGTAGCGTCATCCCTACCCTCAATGACAAGCTTGTGTATGTTAAGCCCAAAATATACCTAAAATATCATCATAATTACATCAATATTGCTACGAATTTATGCTATTTATAACTGTTTAGGAAGCTTTTACTCTCGAATATGTTTCTTTCTTGTAAGGTACATAAATATTTGGTAAAATCTAAATAGGAACGAAAAGAGCTCGAAAACAAAAGAAAAACCCTACAAAAGGAGTCGAAGACGACAGAAATTAATAACGTCAAATCGAGGACGCGAACGAAAGCTGAAAAAACCAAAAAACGTTCTGTGCCGCGACCGCGGCCCCCAAATTCACGGTCGCGACACGCGTTCCCCAGCTTCTCCTTCCTTCGTTTGAAGACCAATTGATGCTTCCTCATGCTCGGTAGAGAATTTAAGATTCTCGGTACGAGCAGGAGATTTTAGAAGCCTAGTTACACACTTTTGTTTTTGACGAAACGCGATCGTTCGGGTGGATAAAGACGTCCTTTCGCAACGAACACGATCCTTCACAACGGACACGACACTTCAATCAAGACTCTTCAACATCTATAAATAAAGAGTTGATGGAGAGTTGAAGATATGTAGAAAAAAGAGATTAGTATAGAATTTATGCAGAAATTCTGAATTAAGTGATTCAGAAGTTAGATTTCGATTCTGTAAAAAGAAATATGTTGTACACACATTGTTTATTCAATAATAACAAGTTTAGTAACATTTAGTCATTGTTCCAGTTTAGTTTTCATTTTGGTAGTAGACCGACCCAGTCTCTATTACGAAGATTCAACGAGAAGATTGAGTAGAGGATCCGCCCCTGAGCCTGACAAACTCTAACGAAACCCAAGGAAAGGATTGATCAACCCGTTCACTTACAAGCCGTCGAATGTTTCCATGCTCCATGTTCTCTGTAAACTTGTATCAATTTATATTTCATCTAATAAAGTCTGTTCTATTCGATAGATTTTTATGCAGCACTTATGGTAACCAATCCACTAAAGTGACTGCTGGTGTTTTCATTAAAACATATTTAATCCAAAATCTTTACAAGGAAACTTTGTTGAACACTTAGGCAAATTATTATCTCGAAAGAGTTTTAATTTGATTAAGGGCAACTATCCCGAAAGGGTTTTGTCATATTCAAAGCCAATTAATTAGAGGTTCCGTCATTTATTTCATCTTTATAATTCGTACAAAGTTTAAAGTTGTTTTCTTTGCTTAATGCAAACGAATACATCCGTTTACTTTTCTAAAAAGTACTAAAAGTTCCTATCTTGCAAATTCATTCTTAAATCAGAATATTTTCTAACATTTTCATAATCTAATCTAATTCTCATTCTAGCAATTTCAAAACCAAAACCGATTAAACGATTTTCCATATTATAAACCTTAAAGTAAATTTAACCGATTGTAAATAAGTTTTGTTAAAAAAAGTTCCCTGTGGGATCGATATATTTTATTACTACAAGCGTATACCGTGCACTTGCGGAAATCGCTCAACAAGTTTTTGGCGCCGTTGCCGGGGAACGCCAAAGTTTTTGACAAAATTTTAATTTTTCGTGTTTTATTACGAATCTAGGTTTATTCATACTTATTCAACCTTTTATATTTTTAATTATTTTCAATTACTAACATATTTATTTTTCAAATTCTGTTTTGTAGGTAGTTTCGGTTCGTGCGAAATTTCAAGTTCATGCGCAGTTCTCGAAGTTCGGGCACGTCACCAGATCCTATTGACCCAGAAATTGAAAGAAATCTTAAAAAGAACAAGAAAAAAAAGAAAAAGAAAAACTAAACCCCAATAAAAACTAAAATTACCGAGCCAGAAGTTATGGCCACACTTATGGTTTACGCTAGGCCAGGAGTGGCCGGTGTAACAAACAGTATAGTTAGACCCCAAATTAATGCACATCATTTTGAAATTAAGCCTGCGTTGCTTAATATGTTGCAAAATAATGTAACGTTTTACGGGTTACCTAACGAAAATCCTAATACCCATTTGACAAATTTCTTAGAAATTTGTGACACTTTTAAAATTACTGATGTAACTGCAGAAGCAATCAAACTTCGCCTTTTTCCTTTTACTTTGAAGGATCGAGCCAAAGAATGGTTAACTTCTATGCCAGCCGCATCAATTGAGACTTGGGAGCAATTAGCCCAAGCATTTTTATCAAAATTTTTTCCTTTAGCAAAAACCGCAAGAGTCATTAAAGAGTTAACATCTTTTTCTCAGAATGATAATGAAACTCTTTATGAGGCTTGGGAACGTTTTAAAGAACTTCAACGTTTATGCCCACACCACCAATTGCCCGCTGAACTTTTAATGCAAACATTTTATAATGGACTAAATCCTACAACTAGAGGTTCATTGGACGCTATGTCTGGAGGGTTATTCATGAAGAAAACATCTGCCCAAGCAAGAGAACTTTTGGAGGAAATGGCAATTAATAGCAGTATGTGGCCCGCGGAACGTGGACACGTACCATCAGCGAAACCATCATCCTCAACTACTTCATCAGTTAAAGGTATAATGAATCTTGATCCAGTAGCGATGTTGCAAGCCCAATTTTCTTCCTTATCGCACAAAATTGATAGGTTTATGGCACCGTGTGATTCTGATGGTAAGCCAATCCAAACAGATGTGGATTACGAAGGTATGAGTGAAATTGAACAGGTAAATTTTGTCCAAGGGCAGAACCAAAATAATAACCCTTATTCCAATACATATAATCCTGGATGGAGAAATCATCCTAACTTTAACTGGAGAGATAATAATAATAATAATGCTACTGCTAATCAAAATCGTACTGCTAATTATCAAAATCAATCTAGAGACACGATTAGCACTTTGTCTTCTAAAATCGACAAATTTATTGATGCTATGAGCGGAAAAATAAGTAATCACGACGATGGTTTTAAACGGATCGAGAATAAATTCGATCAGCTTATTAAAAACCAATCATCCAGCATCCATAATTTGGAGATTCAAATTGGACAACTCGCTAAATCAATTCCATCCCGCAAAGAGGGAAGTCTTCTAAGCCATACGGAAGAAAATCCGAAAGAGCATGTTAAGGCTATCACTCTTCGTTCAGGGAAAAATTACTTAGGCCCGGAAATGCTCGGAAATTCGACCTTACCTGGAACTGATTTACCAAAGCCCAAAGAAGATACATTAAAACAAAAAGATGCACCAATTGACTCTAGTACAAAAACTTTTGTACCCAAACCACTTTTTCCACACAAAGTCCGCAATAAGGACTATGACAAATAACTTTTAACATTTTTAGACAAACTTAAGAATTTGCATATTAATTTAACATTTATGGATGCGATTACACAAATTCCCAATTATGGTTAATTCCTCAAAGATTTAATTTCGAAGAAAATCAGTTGGGAAGGAATTTCATCCATTTCGCTAACTGAAGATTGTAGTTCAATTGTGTCAAGTAATTTGCCCACAAAACTCAAGGATCCCGGATGTTTTACCATTCCGTGTAAATTGGGAGATATTGAATTTCCCAGTTGTCTCTATGATTTAGGAGCAAGCATTAACTTGATGCCATTATCTATTTTTAATAAGTTAGACTTAGAAGAAGACATCAAACGTACCAATATGGTTTTGCAATTAGCGGATCAAACCACTAAAAGACCATACGGTATAATTGAGGATGTTTTAGTTAAAGTTGATAAATTTATTTTTCCTACCGATTTCGTTATTTTAGATTTTGCTTATGACGTAAATTGTCCGCTAATCTTCGGTAGACCGTTCATGAACACGGGACGTGCTCTAGTTGATGTGTCGGAAGGGAAAGTAGTTTTAAGAATAGGCGATGATAAGATTGAGTTTGATATGAATTAAGCAATGAAATATCCTATGGAGGATTTCGCTTGTATGAAACTTGATTTAATTGAAGAATGTGTAAATGACATTGTTCAAAAAGAAGAAATAATAGAACCCATAATGAGTGAGGAACTAGAAGATAAGGACCCAGAACCTTTGATTCGAGAAGATGGACCAGTTCCGCCTTCAATTATAGTTCCACCTAAATTAGAACTTAAAGAATTACCAAGTCATTTGAGGTACGCTTTCTTAGGCGAAGGCGATTCTCTACCTATTATTATCTCTAACAAATTAACACAAGTCCAAGAAGAGAAATTGAAAGAAGTTGTTAGAAATAGGATAGGAAGTATGGGTTGGCAAATATCAGACTTAAAAGGTATTAATCCGAGCATCGTAATGCACAGAATTCACTTAGAAGAAGATAAGCCACCTAAAGCGGATAGGCAAAGACGCCTAAATCCGAATATGAAAGAAGTAGTAAAAAATGAGATTACTAAACTTCTGGACAATGGAATCATCTACCCTATCTCGGATAGTGAATGGGTTAGTCCAATCCATTGCGTACCTAAAAAGGGAGGCATAACAGTTGTAAGGAATGAAGAAGGTGAATTAATACCTACACGAACCACCACTGGTTGGAGGGTTTGTATAGATTATAGAAATTTAAATAAAGCAACTAGGAAAGATCATTTTCCTCTTCCTTTCATTGATCAAATGATCGAAATGATAGCTGGTCACGTTTTCTACTGTTTTCTAGATGGTTACTCCGGATTCTTTCAAATATACATTTACCCGGATGACCAAGATAAAACAACCTTCACATGTCCTTACGGAACATTTGCATATAGGAGAATGCCCTTTGGTCTATGTAACGCACCTGCAACATTTCAACGTTGTATGACTGCAATTTTTAATGATTTCATTGAAGATATCATGGAAGTTTTTATGGACGATTTTTCAGTTTATGGAGATTCCTTTGATTCGTGCCTAGAAAACTTGGATAAAGTTTTGTCTAGGTGTGAAGAAACAAATTTGGTATTAAACTGGGAAAAATGTCATTTCATGGTTGACGAAGGAATTGTTTTAGGTCACAAAATATCTGAAAAAGGATTAGAAGTAGATAGAGCAAAAACTCAGTAATAGAGAAACTACCCCCTCCAACTACTGTTAAGGGAGTAAGATCATTTTTAGGACATGCCGGTTTTTACAGAAGATTTATTAAAAAAAATTTGTAATTTTCAAACCACTCACTAATCTACTCATGAAAGATTCCACCTTCGATTTTAATGAAGATTGCGTTAAAGCTTTCGAAACATTAAAAACAGCTTTAGTCAGTGCACCTGTTATTGCTAAACCCGATTGGGATTTACCATTTGAAATTATGTGTGATGCAAGTGACTTAGCTGTCGGATGCGTTTTAGGACAAAGGAAGGATAAGAAACTTCATGTCATTTATTATGCAAGTCACACACTTTCCGGTGCACAATTAAACTACACCACCACTGAGAAAGAAATGTTAGCTGTAGTTTTTGCATGTGATAAGTTTAGGTCATACTTGTTAGGTTCGAAAGTTATTATTCACACTGATCATGCAGCATTAAGATATTTATTTGCTAAGAAGGATGCAAAACCACGTCTAATTAGATGGGTTTTATTGTTACAAGAATTTGATATAGAAATAAAAGACAAAAAGGGAGTAGAAAACCTTGTCGCCGATCATCTATCGAGACTTGAAGATGAAAACGGTCCCATAGGTGAAACTAACGGTATACGAGATGATTTCCCTGATGAACATCTTTATCAAATGAAAATCGTCATGTCACCCTGGTATGCAGATATTGCTAATTATCTTGCAGCCAATATTGTTCCGGAAGGATTAAATTTCCAACAAAAGAAGAAAATTTTCTTCGATATTAAACAGTATTTTTGGGAAGATCCTTTTCTGTTCAAAACTTGTGGTGACGGGATAATTAGGAGATGCGTTGGTGAAAATGAATATGAATCCATAATGTCGGAATGTCATTCTAGCTCTTATGGAGGACATAATGGAGCTACCAAAACAGCAGCTAGAATATTTGAATGTGGTTTCTTTTGGCCTACGATGTTTAAAGACGTCCGTTCATTTATTACTCGTTGTGATAAGTGCCAAAGAACATGAAATCTAGGAAGGAAAGATGAGATGCCCCTCACAACCATATTAGAAGTTGAAGTCTTCGATATGTGGGGAATAGATTTCATGGGACCTTTTCCCCCTTCTAATGGTAAAACTTACATATTAGTCGTCGTTGATTATGTTTCAAAGTGGGTTGAAGCAATTGCAACCCCGACGAGCGATTCTAAAGTTGTCGTTAATTTTCTTGACGATATATTTTGTAGATTTGGTTATCCAAGAGTCATCGTTAGTGATGGTGGTGCTCATTTTATAAACCGAAGTTTTGAAACGCTTATGAAAAAATATGGAGTACGCCACCTGCGTATCAACGCCATACCATCCTCAGTCAAATGGTCAGGCGGAGATATAAAATAGAGAACTCAAATGGATTCTAGAGAAAACAGTTTCATCCTCAAGAAAAGATTGGTCGTGTAAACTAAATAATGCGTTATGGGCATACCGTACTGCATTTAAAACACCAATAGGAATGACTCCATACCGCTTAGTGTATGGGAATGCATGTCATTTGCCAGTCGAATTAGAACATAAAACCTATTGGGCTATTAGGGAACTAAACTTTGATTTACGACAAGCAGGTAAGAAACGTTTGCTCGATTTAAATGAGTTAGATGAGTTACGCCATCTATCTTACGAAAATGCAAAAATGTATAAAGAAAAAGTGAAAAAATGGCACGATGCCAAAATTAAAGTCAAACACTTTAATGTTGGGGATAAAGTGCTATTATTTAATTCACGACTTCGTTCATTTCCAGGAAAACTTAAGTCCAGATGGATAGGACCATATTTAGTCGTCAAAACATTCGATTATGGTTCTTTAGAACTGGAAGGTCCTAATGGAATTCGTTTCAAAGTTAATGGTAATCGATGTAAAATCTATTAGGAAAATATTTCACAACTAGAAATTTCGTTCGTGACAAGATTTTCTGACGTATAAATCACTCAGTTTTTCGATCACAGTTTATTTTGTTTTCTTTTTATATTTTTGTTCATTTTATTTTATTTTATTTTTATTTTATTTTATTTTATTTTTCAAATGCCAATTTTTGTGATTAGATAACTTTATGTTATAATTTATATGCATAAAATATGTTTATTTCATGATTTTAGAATTAATTTTAGGAAATTAGAATGAAATTGAAGTTTCAGGCAATTCTCTGCCGAGAATTTGGAATTCTCTGCCGAGAATTCTATTTTTCAGATTTGTCCAAATAGGTTAGATTTTCTCTGAACTTACCGAGAATTATAAATTCTCTACCGTGAATCAGGACATGGCTTACGACGCCTGATTTCCGTAAGGAAATCAGCGTGTCGCGACTGCGGCTTTGCTATTCTCGATCGCGACACGCGAAATTCCTGCACACTAAGGTCTGAATCAACCTAAACCTTTCAACAAACCTCTTGACAACTGAAACCTTAAGTTTCTTCATTCCCGAAAGGTGTCATTTTATACCTTTTCATGATTAAAACAACACCTCTTTTCATCTAAAACTCTTATAAATTAGTCCTAGAAGATTCAAGTTCTGTTACAATTCTTTTCATCTTTATCAGAACTCTGATTTCTTCAAAACACCATTTTCTATTCAGTACCAGCAACTTTGTTTCATTCAAACAACCACCATGCCTACCAAATACAAAACTTCAAGGCACAAGGCTGCCTCAAGCAATAAACGCCCAGACTTATCCAAGCGATATGGGGCGCCTTTTCCTATCTTCAATCACGATGAAGGTAGGCGTTATTGGAATCACCGTTACAAATTCTTCACCGGAATGTTGTATATGGATGAATTTCTTAACAGCCAATTAGGCATTACTGATGACATGAGCCGCTATATGGAACGCCTAGGGTGGACAAAATTTGCCCAAATGCGATTTCCGATAATAGGCGACTGGATACTCGAATTCTTCTGTACCGTGCGTTTCACTAATAAACGACGAGTACGTCTCAGTTTTCGTCGGGAAGGTGAAATCTTTACTTTCGGTTATCCCGAGTTGCATGCTTGGTTTGGTTTTCCCCCGAGGGATACAATCAAACGTCATCCTGGAAGAGACATGACATCCACGGATGTTTGGAGAATGCTCACTGGATTCTGGCCATTCAATTCAAAACTCGCCTATAATCACTCTTTTCGCTCCAACTCCATGCTGTATCTGCACAAATTCCTGTGTCACAGTTTATTCGATCGCACGTTCAGTAGTGTGGTCCGTGACACAGATCTCTATGTCCTTGGAGATATATTCCAGGGAAATGCAGTAGATTCTTCAAAGATTCTGATGGAGGGTCTTGTCGCCGCTTCTCGATCCAAGGATAAGAAGATTAGGTTCGGCAATATAATCTGTGGAATAATTCTCAGTACAAAGGGTACCATTGATGTTCCCTGGAGTGATGATGAATTCTTCCCGACAATTGACTATGAGTTTCTCGAGCACGAAGGACTTGTAAAACGTGTCTTTCGAGTAGGGCCTCACTTTCTGTCTGCACCGGAACGTGAAACTTTCGTGCAGTTTCAAATTGATCGTATTAAGGCCAGAAATATCCCACTTGATAGGGATGAGTATATAGAATAGTTTAGGTTTGTAGGTTTTCTTTTTGTAAATATTTTGTGTGTTTTTGTATTATTTCATTTCATTCTTTGTTTTTATAGTTTGTTTTATTCAATAAAGTTCTATTTCATTTTAGTTCATTTACTATTTTTACAAGGTTAGATATATGTTTGATTACATTTCTTATATAATCATGGTTAAATCTATATAAAATCTATAATATTGAACAAATCATGGTTTTCTTAATTAACACATATATTCACACTTAATCCAATTTTCACAAACTTCATTTATTGAAGTTTAAAACATTAATTCATTCAATTGACTAAGTTCCTATAATTAATATATATTTATATGCACTTATTATGCACTTAATATGATTCTCTTAACTTATATGCATCAATGACAATTTAAGTTTCATTAATTATTCATAAACCAATTTATTACACTTTAATTCAATTTATTAAGGTTAAACCTTTGGTTTTCCTTGCAATTAATGTCATTTATTTTAGTTTTTAAGTGCAGGGACACTTTATATTGAGTTCAGGAACCAAATCATCAACAAAATTGCACAAACCGTGTCAAAAGGCACCCAAATAGGCCATTTTGACCAATTCTCTACCGAGAATTAATAATTCTCGATATGAGCAGCAACTATGGACGAATTTCAAGGGCAAAATTCCCTGAAAATCGCAGGCCGCGGCCGCGGCTTTACTATATATTCGCAGTCGCGACACGCGTGATTTATGCCCTATTGATTCCGATTTTGCCAATATTTTTGTCTATTCCTATTCCTATTCTACCTATACATTCACCTAATCACCCTATATAACCCTACCTCTTACACAAACCTCACATCACCTCTATTTTTACCCAATCCCTTACTCCAAACTCTTCCCCAAAAATCTATTTTTACTCTTCCCAATTTATTCACTCCAATTTCTATCCTCTTTTCTATTCAATCACTTCCATATTCCAAACCCCAAACTCATCTTCAAGCTTTACTCTTTCTCTCAATTTTTTCTTCTTCTTCTTCTCAAACCCTAAAAACACTAAACACCATCACCATGGTTAGGACTAAGCGTGTTGGTAACAAGCCCGCTGTTACGGAAGCTAATCGCCTTCGGGTTCAATGTGGAGCTTATTTTGACATCGCTTCGGAGGAAGAAGCCGCTCGTTTCAAACATTTTTCACAAGCCGACCGCCAATTTGTGGATATGCACTTCTTAGACTTCCATTCGGTAAGAACATTGAATTTCTCTACTCGAATTGATGCTTTTATTGAGGCGTTGGGTTGGCAAGAATTCGTTAATACGCGTTTTCCGCGTATTAATGAATATGTGGTGGAATTTTTGGTCACTTTGACCATGAATAAGAAGAAAACCTCAATCTCTTTTAGGAATAATGGTATCACATACACCATTGATTATGATGCTATGGGAAATATGTTTGGTTTCCCTACCTCTAATTTTTATGATAAGCCTAAAGATTTTGATAATGATGCGATTTGGCAAACTCTTTCGAACCAAGACTATTTTAATTCCAAGAACACTTCAAGCAAGTTGATTAAGGACAATTGTGTGTTCTTCTTTCACAAACTTTTGAGTTTCTCCTTGTTTGGGCGTGTTGAGAGTTCAAAGGTTCAGGTTCGGGATTTATATGTTTTGGATAGCTTGTTTAAAGGTTTGAGGATTGATAGCATTGGCATAATGTTCGATAATTTGTTCCGTGCTTCGAGGGCTACTACCATTCAGATCCCTCTTTGTAATTTTATCACCGCTATTGTGTTGGGAGCTCGGGGTGAATTGGCTGATTTTGACATGTCCACCTACCGTGGGTATGTTCCACTTTTGGACATCTCGGCTCTTGAGCGAGCTCATTTATTGCTACCACAAGGTCCCCCCGTCTTTATTTCGTATGCCTCCCGTATTGCCCACCTTCGTGGCACTATGGGTGGTGGCGCTTCAAGTTCTCAATTTGCAGGTACCGAAGGCGGCGGAGAGGCGGTAGGAGAAGAAGATGAACCCCAAGCTCAACAACAACCCCAAGCACCTCAAGCGGATGATCCGGTGGATTTGCGGAGGATTTTGAACCAAATCAATTCCAACAATCGTCAAATGAACTTGAGAATTGATGATTTGGTGGAAAACAATATGGTGATGAATGACAACCTCAACCTTTTGAGGCGTGAGCATCGATTGACTCGGCATCGGATGCTTTCCTTTTTCCGACGCCGAAATGTGAAGACTTCTCCTACACCTCCGGATTCCCCACCTCGAGAATAGGTTGTTTTCTTTCATTTTATTTCTATCTTGTTATAATTTGGTACAATTTTTCATTTTCCTATGTTTGGTACATTTTCTCTTTTTAATTTTATGTTGAATGTTTAATTTACTATTTCCATCTTTGTTTCGTATGCCTTATTTCGTATTTATTTTTTATGTTTTCTCCATTATTTTTGCACCAATGAGGACATGGTCCAATTTAAGTGTGGGAGGAGACATACATATATCAATTTCTATACGTATACGAATAAATGCAACAAAGATATTATTTTGCAAAACGCGAAAAAAATGCATCTAATATTAATTTTTATGCAAATGCAACACTAATATATTGCAACACATTTTCATATGTTTATAAATTAATCATAAGTTAATATGATTATTTGTTTAGGTTATCATTTTCGTTAGAAAGAATATTTCTATTCGTATACGGGTAATATTTTTCAAAAATTTTCATAAATCTCCGATACGATTTTAAGTAAAATTGTCTCGAGTGAATGTATTTAAGTTAATAAATTCTTTATTTCAAATCTCTATTTTATATCATACAATTCATGATACAATAAATCTTATTTTAAATTTTCAATTAGGTTTATAGACATTAAATTGAACTAACAATTTTAGCTCGGTTTGATTTCGTCTTACATTAACACCAATTGAAGTTTTTAAGGAAACTTTAGCCATAATACATGTTGAATTTTAAGTCAATATAGGATGAATGTGCTATCTTTCTTTTTCCCAAGTTACAATTTCAATTTTATAATTCATATTAATTAATCAATTAGTTGAATTCTTAACTTTTGGCCACGATTGAGACCAACCTTATCACAATCGAGGTATGAAAGGGAAGAAAAATTAAGTACCATTTACTTTTGGCCACGGTTGCGACCACCCTTATCACAATCGAGGTATGGAAGGAACGTTAAAAGCAAACAAAATAAAGAGTGTATAAGTTTAAAGTAACGATTGCATCCACCCATGGCATGGTCGGTACCTCTTAAGCAAACACAAAGCAATAAAATACGTATAAAGTTACGATCAAGACCACCCTTATCTCGGGCGTAACTAAGTAAATAATTAACCCAAGTACTTATTTAAATATTTAATATATTTCATATATTAGTTTAGGTTTGGGAAATGAAATTTTGTGCTTTGAAATGCCTTGAGACGAAAAACTCAATAACATGCGTGCTTATATCGTCCTGAATGCTTCAATTCAAAATTGGAAATACAAGACGAATGATATATCGTATATTATACTAAGTTAGTTTGATATTTTGCGTATAAATTTGCCATGCGAAGCTAGTCTTTTCGGCTTAACTAATTCAAAAGGTAATACAGAGATATATGTTTTATTTTTTATAAAGAGATTAGTTAGAGAATAAATTCAGAGAAATTTTGCTCGGGACTAGCAAAAGATTAAGTGTGGAGATTTGTTAAGCCCAAAATATACCTAAAATATCATCTATAATTACATCAATATTGCTACGAATTTATGCTATTTATAACTGTTTAGGAAGCTTTTACTCTCGAATATGTTTATTTCTTGTAAGGTACATAAATATTTGGTAAAATCCAAATAGGAACGAAAAGAGCTCGAAAACAGAAGAAAAACCCTACAAAAGGAGTCGAAGACGACAGAAATTAATAACGCCAAATCGAGGACGCGAACGAAAGCTGAAAAAACCAAAAAACGTTCCGTGCCGCGACCGCGGCCCCCAAATTCACGGTCGCGACACGCGTTCCCCAGCTTCTCCTTCCTTCGTTTGAAGACCAATTGATGCTTCCCCATTCTCGGTAGAGAATTTAAGATTCTCGGTACGAGCAGGAGATTTTAGAAGCCTAGTTACACACTTTCGTTTTCGACGAAACGCGATCGTTCGGGTGGATAAAGACGTCCTTTCGCAATGGACACGATCCTTCACAACGGACACGACACTTCAATCAAGACTCTTCAACATCTATAAATAAAGAGTTGATGGAGAGTTGAAGATATGTAGAAAAAAGAGATTAGTATAGAATTTATGCAGAAATTCTGAATTAAGTGATTCAGAAGTTAGATTTCGATTCTGTAAAAAGAAATATGTTGTACACACATTGTTTATTCAATAATAACAAGTTTAGTAACATTTAGTCATTGTTCCAGTTTAGTTTTCATTTTGGTAGTAGACCGACCCAGTCTCTATTACGAAGATTCAACGAGAAGATTGAGTAGAGGATCCGCCCCTGAGCCTGACAAACTCTAACGAAACCCAAGGAAAGGATTGATCAACCCGTTCACTTACAAGCCGTCGAATGTTTCCATGCTCCATGTTCTCTGTAAACTTGTATCAATTTATATTTCATCTAATAAAGTCTGTTCTATTCGATAGATTTTTATGCAGCACTTATGGTAACCAATCCACTAAAGTGACTGCTGGTGTTTTCATTAAAACATATTTAATCCAAAATCTTTACAAGGAAACTTTGTTGAACACTTAGGCAAATTATTATCTCGAAAGAGTTTTAATTTGATTAAGGGCAACTATCCCGAAAGGGTTTTGTCATATTCAAAGCCAATTAATTAGAGGTTCCGTCATTTATTTCATCTTTATAATTCGTACAAAGTTTAAAGTTGTTTTCTTTGCTTAATGCAAACGAATACATTCGTTTACTTTTCTAAAAAGTACTAAAAGTTCCTATCTTGCAAATTCATTCTTAAATCAGAATATTTTCTAACATTTTCATAATCTAATCTAATTCTCATTCTAGCAATTTCAAAACCAAAACCGATTAAACGATTTTCCATATTATAAACCTTAAAGTAAATTTAACCGATTGTAAATAAGTTTTGTTAAAAAACGTTCCCTGTGGGATCGATATCTTTTATTACTACAAGCGTATACCGTGCACTTGCGGAAATCGCTCAACAGTGTACAACATCAACAAATACACCTCCACCACTCCAGTAATGTCGGGTCGGCGATATAAGCTGCTCCTGATCCACCCCGAACATCATCATGTACATGGCATGCAGCCGGTCAGTAGTGGGAGACTCGAACACTATCGCACCATCGATCGGGATAAGAAGAATCTGCCACACATCATGCATTTGGATAGTCATCTCCCCGAACGGCATGTGGAAGGAGTTTGTATCGGGCTACCACCGCTCCACGAACGCAGTCAACAGCGGAGTGTCGAGGTTCTTAAACATGATAGATGGAAGGTGAGACAACCCAGTCTTCTCGATCATATCCTTCAGCTGTAAAATGACACATATACAATTACTGAATGTTTTTGAGGTTTATAGTTAAAAATACAAATTACAATAAATGTTGACAAACTAAATTATTCTTACCTCGGGTGACGCACCAGAAAACCACACCCACAAATTATGACATGCTGTTGATCTGTTGTAGCATGTCAGAAACGACCGAAGCTCTCCTCCCAGCATCCGTGAGGCAACATGTCTTAGAAAACTAGAAATCACGGAACCATCAATGGGGCCACCATCCACCGGTCTACTAACAATCCAGCTCTCGTCCTCACTAGCTTTGGGACGTTTGCTAGTCCCTGAAATATAAAATTATACTAAAATTATACTAAAACTATTAAATTATACTAAAATTATACTAAAGTTATAAATTTATACTAAATTTATAAAATTTTACTAAAATTATATTAAATTATACTAAAATTATACTAAAACTATTAAATTATACTAAACTATACTAAAGTTATAAAATTATACTAAAATTATACTAAAAAATACATGTACTCACAAAGCGACCTCCTCTGCGTTGGGTCGGCTATCTAACCGAGGTCGGCTGCTCATCGACATCCTCACCCTCGCGATCACGTCCAGTTGCAGACTGTCGCAGTACCTGGGCTACCACCTCCAAGTAGTCCTCCACAGAATCGCTATCAGGTTCTCTGTCATCAAAATCCGTCGCCCCCTCTGATCCACGAATATCGGGCTGATCCACAATCGGACCCCTCCGCACCTGCTCCATCGCAGCCCCTCTCCGCCTACGACCAGATATATCAATACCACGTAATCTCGTATGCTGTGGTGTATCATCCTCGTCGTCCATATCTAGACGACGAGCAGATGACGGTATGGATTTTCCCCCGATAGTAGGCTGCTCCGTCTATAAAAAATTACACTAAAATTAATCTAAAATTGTAACATATAAATTATAAATTACAAATTACACTAAATTAATTTAAATGTAACTATAATTAAAAAAAACCCCGGGCGTATGAATATCACGCCCGAACCACAGGTTGGGTGTATGAACATCACGCCCGACCAATTTTTCGGGCGTTTGGCTATCACGCCCGCACCACTGGTTGGGCGTGATGTTCATACACCGTGATAACATCGTGATATTAACCCGAGGACTAAAAGGGATATTCACCTCAGGAACGCCGCGTAGTGATCCCCAAAGGGGAGCTGACGGGCGGATCTCCACGGATCTATTCTGAGAGATCCACTGACGGACCTATGAGGCGTATCTCTTCATTCACCTAATTCGCCATTATAATGGCTGGCCGCCGACTCGGCCATAAAGATCATTAATGAGTTATCAATTAGCTAACTGCCAGGTTAGAGATAACTCGTAACCGCCATTAATGGAGACTTTCTAGTTACCTGAAGGTTACGACTACACAGCTATATATAGCCTGATTCCCTAGGCTATCAAGGTACACATTCTCACAACCTTTGTCAATTCAGTTTGTTTCCTTGAATCATCTTACTGTCTTTGGCATCGGAGCTTCCCCCCGTCGAACCCAACGACGCCCCCACAGGGACGGAAGTTGATCAGAATTTCTCTACTTGTTATCAATTGGTGCGGTGATCGTGGAATCCTTAACCAAACAAAGGGTTTTTCGTTCACACTAAAAAACTATGACAAACGGAGATCAAAATCCCTCCTCAGGGATTGAAACACCATTAGTTACACCATCTAGTGCTGGCCGCACTGATTCAACTGCTCCTACAACGCACGTCGAAAATAGTATGCCTCCAGATGCTTTCATCAATATGTGTGCCCAAGCAATTGGAGAACGGTTTGGAACCGAGACAGGGAATCGCCTGCGGTCATTTATGACCCTCCCTCCATATTGGAGCATGGCGTCCACATCGGCCGTATCATCTTGGCCTTTGTTAAGCTTTGGACCGGGTGCCCAAAGTTCTTCATTCCTCCAAGCTCACAACACGGATTCTATGATAACCACCACGACGTCGACTGGCGAACGACAGATCATTCGTGAGTTATTTCCTGATGGCGCTGAAGGAAGTCAAAGAAATAATTCATCCTTACCGTTGATCCGCGGGACCTGGATTAAATCTGGACGGACCCAATATCCCCAGGCGTCCACGGACGAATCTTCCCCCTGGCGGATCCAAAGGGCGAACACACAAAAAGCATAGAAAGGAGAAAGGCAGGCGGTCCAGGTCACCTTCGCCCCGACGACCGAGATCCTCCCATCGTGGTAGATCGCCCCCATCTACTGGTCGTGGACGGAGTAAAAGGCCAAGAGAGACACCCCATCCAAGTGGACCACCACCACCACCACCACCTTCGGGAACTGTTGGACACATCCCGTTAGGAAGCCAGGGAGGGGGAAACGGGCCGGCTCCCCCTGGCGGAGGAGGCAGAGGTGGAGGTGGCGGAGGAGGAGGTAGTGGAGGAGGTGGCGGACGCGGTATTGGGGGAGGGCGTTCGCCATCAGATCCATCGTCTGATTCAAGCTCTTCTTCTTCTTCTCCAAGCAGATCGCCACGAAGAGGTCGTCCCAGGGCGGATCCAGAAAATTTTGATGATAGAGTTAGGGCCTTGGTGCTCCGTATGAATGAAGAAAATGCTAGGCATAACCCGTTCGCCAATAGGGATTCGCCTTTCGCAGCTTGGATTGAGGCGGAGGAAACATACAGAGCTTTTAAAATTCCCAATCTTGCAATATACACAGGAAGTGACAATCCAGAAGCTCACGTTAGAAAATATCGAATACTGCTTAGGCTCAACCGTGCCACCGAGCCCGTGCTCTGCAAAATGTTTGTTACCACGCTGGGGGGCCCAGCCTATTAGTGCTTTCAATCTTTACCTCCAGGTTCGATAAACAGCTTTGATCAATTGAGCAGGGAATTTTGCGCTAAATTCGCCGGCTGTATTCCTCCAGTAGTGAAATCTGGGAAGCTTTTTGAGTTAAAGCAGAAGGCGAATGAATCCCTTCGGGAGTATGTGGACACTTTCAACCAGTTGTGCATACAAATCGTTGATGTGGACATCTCCGTAGCTGTGGAATGTTTCGTAAGAAATACCACCTGTAAGAGTTTGCAGGAAGATCTCATTCGAAAGAAACCCACCAGCATGGCAGAGTCGATGGAGCGTTGTAAAGATTTTATAGAGGTGGATGACATTCGCCGAGGTTCACCATCATCGCCGAAAAGGGATAAGGGCGAATCTCGTCCCCGAGATAGAGACAGAGACAAGCGTCAGGACTCTTCCTCTAGAAACAGGCGAAGAGATTCTAAGAACAAATCAACGTTTGTCACCTCTTTCACACCTCTCAATGCTTCTAAAAGTGAAGTCCTTATGTGGATCGAGAACAGTCAACACAAACGGAGCATTTCATACCCCGAACCGAAGGGAGGGGAGTACACCAATAATGGTAAAAATCCTAAAAACTATTGTAAATATCACAGGAAAAATGGCCACGACACTGACGCATGCTGGGAGTTAGCTCGAGAGATCGAGCGTCTCATAGAGAGGGGCAAATTGGATCGGTTCATCCAAACTGAAGGCAAAAAAGGAGATGGTGATAGACCCAAGGAGGACCCAAAGAAGAAAGGAAAGGGTACCATTAATGTCATAGCAGACGGACCTGGATACCAGCCAATGCTAAAAAAGGCAAGGACTGCCGCCCTTGACAGGACGTCGTTAAATCGCCCCTTTTCCGATGTAGGTCCTGAAATATCTCCCCATGTGGATGCACTGGTTTTCACTATGATGGTGGAAGGCTGGGAGATGAAAAGAGTAATGATTGATACTGGGAGTTCATGCAATGTCATCACCAGAGGAGCTTTTGCCAAACTCATGATTGATCCCGTTCAAGTAGAGCCAACTGTGGTCGATATCTTGGGAGTGACGGGACATACTATCCAAACAAAAGGCCAAGTCACTCTGGATTGTGAGCTTACAAACGATGATCGGGTCTGGAAGGGTGATTTGGAATTTTCTATCTTGGATGGTCAGTTAGCTTACAATATCATCCTCGGACGGCCCTTTATCTCCGAAGTTGCAGCCCTTATCTCCATATGCCACTTAATACTTTACATTCCCACGGCCAAGGGAGGTGTAATGATCAGAGGTAGTCAAAAGGTGGCCCAGGAGACATATTCGACATCACTAATGATTCGTCCACAATCTAAGGAGGAAGATGAAGAGGAGCGCGTCACAATGGCCTTGGGCGAGACCGAAATGTACCTTATGGCGGATGAAAAGCAGGTGCGAATAGCCAAAGGGCTCAAAGGCGAAATTAAAAATGCAATCACCAAGGTACTCTATGAGGCGGAAGATGTCTTCGCATGGAAGGATGAAATTCTCCCAGGAATCAGTCCAGACGTGATCACTCACAAGCTCAACATTCATAAAGATGCAGTTCTCGTGGCTCAGAAGCGGAGAAATCATGGCCCGGAAAGGCAGAAGGTGATAGAAGAAGAGATCACCAAGCTCCAGCGGGCAGACGCCATTGAGGAACTGCTTTACACACAGTGGTTGGCGAACATCATTTTGGTGAAAAAAGCAGGCGGATCTTACCGCATGTGCATCGACTTTACGGATCTCAACAAAGCTTGCCCCAAAGACAACTATCCTTTGCCATGTATTGACATGCTTGTAGACGGAACCGCCGGTCACGCCATGTACTCCTTTACTGATGTGAAGTCAAGTTATCATCAGATCCCCATGGAGCCCTCAGATAGAATCAAGACCTCGTTCGTAACACACCAAGCCACTTATTGTTTCAAAGTTATGCCCTTTGGGCTTAAGAACGCGGGTGCAACTTATCAGAGGATGATGAACAAGATATTCGCAGATAGTAAATGGGATAACTATTCTGTCTATGTAGATGACATGATCATCAAAAGTACGGCCATAGAAAAGCATGCGGATGATATAAAGGAGGTACTGGACGTGCTCCGACGCCACAACATTAAGCTGAACCCGGAGAAGTGCACTTTTGGTGCGACGTATAGAAAATTCTTAGGGTTCATGATCATCGAAAAAGGAGTTAGCCCAAATCCTGACAAGGTTAAGGCTGTCCTAGAAATGCAAGCACCACGGAATATCAGAGAAGTACAACACCTTAATGGGCGTATCATAGCCTTGGGCAGGTTTATCTCTTGTTCAGCTCGCAGATGTCAGCCCTTTTACGAGGTCATTAAGAAGCAAAAGGCATTCGAGTGGAATGAGGATTGTGAAAGGGCCTTCGAAGGAATCAAGCGGTTCCTCACAGAGCCACCCATGATGAGTCGACCTTTGAAAGGAGAGGACCTCTACATGTATGTATCAGTTACGGACAAAGCCATATGCACGGTCATGATACGAGAGGAAGATGGCCAGCAATTTCCAATTTATTATATGAGCAAGATTCTGAAAGACGCCGAAACCAGATATTCTAAACTTGATAAAATGGCGTTGGCTGTTGTCACCACGACAATCCGCCTTAGGCCATATTTTCAGGCGCATACTGTAGTGGTTCGAACAAATATACCAATGAGAAAGGTGTTGCAGAAACCAGACACTTCGGGAAGGTTGATGGAATGGGCAATCCGTCTGGGCGAATTTGATGTAAGATATGAAAGCAGATCAGCTTTAAAGAGTCAGGTTCTGGCAGACTTTGTGAATGAATTCACTGATGAAGGGATAGATCATCCCAAGCCTACAGTAGAGGAATGGACAATGTACACTGACGGCGCTTCCTCGGTGGATGGAGCTGGTGTAGGCGTTGTGATCAAGGGTCCCCAATACATAAAATTACGGTATGCAGCAAAATTAAATTTCCATGCAACTAATAATGCTGCTGAATATGAAGCTCTGATATTGGGATTACGCCTACTCAAAGAAATCACTCCTGAGCGGATTGTGATCTATAGTGATTCCAAGCTAATGGTCAACCAAGTAATCAAGAATTACGAGGTGAAAGACGAGGTTCTGGCCAAATACGTAGCAGAAGTCAAAAAATTGCTGGATCACCTTGAGACTAAGGAAACTAAATGGGAACTGATTCACGTACCAAGGGAGTCCAACACAGAGGCGGATCATCTGGCCAAAATGGCCTCTTGCGAGGAAAACTGGACAGATCCGGATTGTCCCTTCGAAGTTAAAATAGCTCCAGCCTTCGCCTCAGAAGAAGTATCCCTACTCACAACAGTAGAAGATGATTGGAGATCGGTCATCCGCTAATATCTGCTGAATGGAACCTTACCTGAGGACAAAGAAGAGGCACGGCGGATAGTTAGGAGAGCGGCTTATTTCTCCATGATCAATGATGGCCTTTACAGAAAATCCTTTAGCCATCCCTGGTTGAAGTGCATTCTGCCGGAAGAAGGACAACAAATCCTCAAAGAGCTACATGAGGGATCATGTGGGGCTCACGAAGCATCCGCCACCATCTTGAAGAAATCCAGGTTAGCGGGTTTCTACTGGCCCACGGTAGAATTGGATGCCCAAAAGTTGGTAGAATCTTGTCACAGTTGCCAGATTCATGCGAATGAATCACATACTGCCAAACATATCCAGAGGCCCATCATAGAAGGACGGCCATTCGCCCTCTGGGGAATAGACATCGTTGGCCCATTTCCTCCGACTCGCCGACAGATGAGGTACGTGGTAGTGGCAGTAGACCATTTCACCAAGTGGGTAGAAGCCGAAGCTGTTTCCTCCATCACTGCGGAACGAATGGTGGAATTCGTCAAAGACAACATCGTGGGAAGATACGGTGTTCCACATACCATCATCACCGATAATGGAACACAGTTCAACTGTGACGAATTCAAGGCTTTCTGTGAAGGGTTGGGCATCCTGAACAGATTCGCCTCCGTTTATTATCCCCAGTCCAACGGGATGACTGAAGTTACAAATCGGACGATCGTAAAGGGGATAAAGAAGAGATTAGGAGAGCATGACAAGAAGTGGACAGATCAGCTGACAAGCGTTCTATGGGCTTATCGCACCACCCTAAGGACGGCCACAGGGGAAACACCATTCGCCCTTTCTCATGGTGTCGAAGCCGTAATCCCAGTCAAAATACAGGTCCCCAGTGATAGAGTGGCCTTTTATTGTGAAGAGGACAATGGTAAACAGCTAAGGGAGCATCTAGATCAGATAGAAGATCGTAGGGACCAATCCTATGTGCGCATGGCGGCCTATAAACAACGGATCGCAGCTTACCATGATAAAAACGCCAAGCTTGTGGATCTAAATGTGGGTGATCTTGTGCTCCGAAAGGCTAACAAAGTCCAGTCTCGAGAAGGTAGGGGCAAGTTAGGGCTCAACTGGACGGGTCCATATCAGATAGTGGACAAGATTGGATTCGCCACATTTAAAATCCAAGACATGGAGGGCAACACACTGCCACGCACATGGAACCTCCAAAATCTCCGCAAATATTTTGTCAGAAAATGAAGTGTACACACGGTCTTGAGTACTCTTTTTCCTTTAATAAGCTTTTTCCCATATGGTTTTTCTTATTAAAGGTTTTAACGAGGCTCACCTATAAGACCTACTTGCTGTAATAAAGCATTTCTCCCATTAATAAACATCATTTGTTCTATTATCTATGTTCTTTTTAAAGTTTATTGCAGCAATATCAATATTCCAGTCTTAAAAAGAAGGGGGGCATCCAACGCTCTCCACATTTACAACGTATCGCTATCTTATAGCTACTTTCTTTTCGCCTTAAAGACATAAGAACATCAATCTTATGGGCGGATCCGTCTCTAAGCGGATCCCAATCTCCAATAGAGTTAAAACGATCCTTGGACGCAAGGTCTTTACACTCTCTTATCCTTCCCAGAGAAGGATTCACAAGTCCTACGGGCGGATCACCTCACCTCAAAGATAGGTAGCAAATTGATCCCATGGGCAGCTTTACTTCCTCTCGAAGGAATAGAACAGCTTCTAACCTTCACAAAGGTTCATACAATGGAGTATGGCTGGCCACCTACTCCAAATCCTGGATGCCTATATATATTTCCTTACGCAAACGTAAAGGTAAAATAACATAGCTTCCATAAAGGATTAAAACAAATTGTACTTAAAAGCGTTTTTACAATGTCACAAATAAAAACAAGCTAGGTAATAATGGGAGCATCCTCCTTTGCGCTTTCCTTGCTCACGGCGCTTGCTTGGGGATCTTCCTTCTCCACATCCACAGATACGCCAGCCGGAGATACCTCCTTATCCACAGAGGATGTGGGACCAAGGGGAAGAGTCTGGTCAAGAATCGGACCTTCATCCGCCTTAGGGGGCGCCTCCTCAAGCTCATCTAACGTGACAGTAGTGGACGGCTTGGTTTCCTCTATAGGCCCCTTCATCCATCTCCGAACATAATCACGGAGGTACTCCTTAGCATCTGACATTTTGTCGAATTTCGCCACATCCTCTGGTTCGGGGACGGCGAATTGCGGATCTGTGAAATTAGTCTCAAGATGCGCCAGCGAGAAGTACGCCATGAGCATTTCGCCGTAATAAAAGGCTTGCTCACCCGCCATATATTCAGCTTCCCCAAGGGCGTCCTCGTGGTTTTTGGCATCAGACGCTATCTTTGCCTTTAACTTCTCAATTTCTGCGTCCCTAAGAACCAAGGCGGCTGTGGCGGAAGCAAGGTTGGCATTAGCGGAAGCGAGGTTTGCATTAACAGAAGCGATATTCGCATTGGCTTCCGCTACCTCTTTCTCTAACTTCTCGATGGTTGCCTTATCCGCCACATTTTAGAGGAGTTCTGTTTCCATTATACGTATGCGAGAATACAACTGTCAAAAACAAACAATTCAGTCAAAAAGCAAAAGGGAATGAAGGACCAGTATTTTCTGCAAAACGAAATCCTTGCTAAAGGAACTCACCATGAGGAGCTCCGTTTTCCCCTTTTGCGCATGAATGGAACCAGGAATCTGGTTATGGTTCCTCTGCACTTCGCCCACCCGACCTAAGGCCTCATCCAAATTGTTTAGGATGGATTCATTCTCGAAAGAACCTTGGGCTCCAAATTTGGCGGACCAGTATCCACCAATATCGGGCTTCGCCGTCTACACAAACGTTCGAGGGTCAGAACTCAAGTCCAAAACTTGATGAACAAATAAAGATCAAAGGTAACCTACCTGTGCAATCTCCCCAGCAGGCTTGGCGGACCTCAGGGCATCCGTCATAAGCTTAAGACCTCTAGTGGTGTTAGGCTTCCTCCTCTTTAGTGGTGGCTCAACCACTGTTTCTGCAGGACGTTTTCTAGTATCCACTTGAGGATTCGCCGCTTGATCTTTCTTGCATGCTTCAGCCTCCAGACACTTCTTACGCTTCTCTGCAAGAGCGTGATTGGCCTTAGATAAACCCCTGCCAAAGAAAACATTAAAGTAATCAAAGTTCACGAAGAAATGAAAGGTACCTTGGTCAAATTGCGTAATCTTTGAGTAAATGAATTGATCCCCTTCCCGGCGAATCAATGGAATATCACTCATCATGAAAGCTAAGGCATCCACATATGTCCATGCATCCGCCTTGATCTGCTTCATGAGCTCCGCCACCTTCTCATCACTATCTGTTAAAATTTGCATATCGCCCGTCATATGTAACGGCCTGGGATTCCAAAATGAAGGAAAACCCAGTGGTTCGCCATCTTTTATCTTCACGTAGAAGAATCTCTCATCCCAGCAATGAACATTGGACATTTTGTCACTAAAGGGCGAATACACTCCGAATTTGGCGAACGAAAGATAGGATTCGGACTTCCGTTTTGATGGTTTATGAAAAGCTCTAAAGATACGACCCGTATATACTACTCCTAAATTTGAGGCGAGGTAGCAGTCTAAAGCGATATCTAACCAGCAGTTGGGATGTAGCTGGCTAACCGTGATGTCAAAATAGGAGAGGATGTCCGCCATCATCTTCGGAAGAGGAAGTCGGAACCCTCTCTCCACGTGACTATAGTATACTGTAAGGAAACCGCTAGGCGGACAGGAAGGACGTTGATGAGATGCGGCAAGCTGAGTCTCATAGTTCTTGATCCAGGGGAAGCGATTCGCCAGATCCACTAGATCCGCGACGCTCATACGAGACGGAGTAGACTCCGCTCGGGGATTCTTTTTCTTAGGAGGAATGGAAGAAGAGGCCATTGTCCCCGGAAACCACCTAGATACACCGGCCGGAACGGCGCCAGAGACAGAAGTAAAAGGAGTCGGGTTCCTAGTGGAACGAGTTTGGTAATGATTACGCGCCGAGTTACTAAACCCAGCTAAATCAGAGTTAATCGTGCCCTCGGAAGGAGAAGAGTTCTCCGATGATGAAGTGGTCCAACTAAAATCAACTTCTATTTCAGGAGAAGGAGTTGAATTAAAAAGTTCTGAAGTTGATCTAGAAGATGAAGACGAACTTCTAAACATCCAGAGAAAAGTTAAGCGAAAGAAAATGAACTTACATGAGAAATCGGAAGCTTGGTGCGAAACTCTGAAAAATTCCTGGAAAAAGCTTCGAGCAATGGAGTAAAAACGAAGAAGTGAAGAAGAAAGGGAAAGCGAAAGAGGAAGAATAAAGTTTTCTCCTTCCTGGGACAGTGCATCCACTACACGTGTCGTTCATCCATTGGCATTGAACAGTGTGCTCATTAATGCAGGTGTTTATGACGGCGCGCGGGAGCTCAAAAGCCCTAAAGGACTTTAAGGGCATTTTGGGGGGGCTTCTGATAACATCGTGATATTAACCCGAGGACTAAAAGGGATATTCACCTCAGGAACGCCGCGTAGTGATCCCCAAAGGGGAGCTGACGGGCGGATCTCCACGGATCTGTTCTGAGAGATCCGTTGGCGGACCTATGAGGCATATCTCTTCATTCACCTGATTCGCCATTATAACGGCTGGCCGCCGACTCGGCCATAAAGATCATTAATGAGTTATCAATTAGCTAACTGCCAGGTTAGAGATAACTCGTAACCGCCATTAATGGAGCATTAATGGAGACTTTCTAGTTACCTGAAGGTTACGACTACACAGCTATATATAGCCTGATTCCCTAGGCTATCAAGGTACACATTCTCACAACCTTTGTCAATTCAGTTTGTTTCCTTGAATCATCTTACTGACTTTGGCATCGGAGCTTCCCCCCGTCGAACCCAACGACGCCCCCACAGGGATGGAAGTTGATCAGAATTTCTCTACTTGTTATCACGCCGGAACCACAGGTCGGGCGTGATGTGCCCGACTGCGATTCCGACGAATTTAAAAAACCTCCCACAGATCCAAAAATGAAGCGTAAATCAACAAAAAAAAATCGTAAATCGTATCATTTTGGCTTTCCCTTTTCGTCCTCTGTCACCATCCATGATTTGGTTCAAAAACTAGTCCGGATTTGATCGAAGAGTCTATAGGGTTCTTGAGAGGTTTTGTCTTTTTTTCAATTTTTGGGCAAAGGGTAGTTCGGTCAATTCCCGAGACTAGAGGTAGGAATTTGTGGCTAGCATAGTAATTCACTATATAAATCAAGATGTTCTACACGTAAATTTTGTCCACCTAAATATGCCTTTGATAATTAGATCTATAAATAAAATGTTAAGTGTTTTAAGTATCAAATCCACGATATTTATACCATAAGTATCGAACTACTCGAATTCTAATCGTTATTTAAGCATTAAAAAGTTAGATTTTTGTATTGGTATACTATTTCTAAATTCTAGTAGCCAATTCTACTCCTATTTCTAACGAATGATAGACCAACTATTGTTCCCTATGAATGAATGGAAATGGCACAATAATAATAAAATTGAATTAATAAGCAAAACTTAGTTATGAATTGACCATTATTGCACAAATGGATTAGGGGTTGAACCAATTTATCCTATGATTGTTCTTAGCATGTGACAATTAATGGATTAGTTATCAAATAATAATCTGGATGTCTACACTGGTTCGAGAAATACCAAAATCCTTTCAGCTTGAAGAAGATAAAATTATCTTCTATATTAGTCTCGATGGAGAGTGAGGCCATATTTCTGACCAATAAAAGGAATTCTCAATCATTAAAAGAGCCAGTACATGAACTCCAAATACATCCAAGTGTTGGGGTGGATCTAGGATGGGTATATAGTCCTACATCTCAAGACGTTGGTTATAGGTTCAAGAAGTGGGTATGAGAATTTGCTGACCAATTGGATGATGAAGATGGCAAAGTATGATGATGTAACACCCTGATCCAATACCATGTAGATATTGTCCGCTCTGGCCCAATTCCAACACATTGGGCCTCACGGCTTTAAAACGCGTCTGCATGTATTGGATTCTCATCTTACTAATAAGCCCCAATCACTCCCTCTCCATTTCCGATGTGGGATTCGGTTCATTCCTGTCCCCATCGCCATCCCTTAGGGCCGCTCCTTGCTCAGGCCTTCTTACCCCGGCGCCACCCACTCCGGACCGGGTCGTTACAGGCCCACTAGCTTCCGCCTGGTTCGTCCCCGAATCACACATCGTACGTGGAGAGTCGGCTCTGATACCAATTATAACACCCTGATCCAATACCATGTAGATATTGTCCGCTCTGGCCCAATTCCAACACATTGGGCCTCACGGCTTTAAAACGCGTCTGCATGTATTGGATTCTCATCTTACTAATAAGCCCCAATCACTCCCTCTCCATTTCCGATGTGGGATTCGGTTCATTCCTGTCCCCATCGCCATCCCTTAGGGCCGCTCCTTGCTCAGGCCTTCTTACCCCGGCGCCACCCACTCCGGACCGGGTCGTTACAGGGAAAATGTAATATCCTGATTTTTTTGAAAATATATATTGGTTAAAAAAAATATTTGAATTAATTATATATATCTTTTAAAAAAAATAGTGATTGCCAATTGTTATATTTGGTGAATTTGTATATGTTATTCATATTTAAAGTTTTTTAAAAGTTTCATTCCTGCACAAAAACTTAGTATTTAAATTTGAATATATTTTCGAAAAAAGTATATCATAGTGGTTTTTTTATAATTATCCTTCTTTGTTTAAAAAAATATATATATATTTTAGATATACTCTGCACCTTATTCTTCTCCTATATTAAAGCTTTTTATTTTACTTAAACTACTTAACCTCTTTACAAATAAATAATTGAATAAGATCAGTTTTTAAAAGATAAAATTCTCTGCAAAAATCGAGTTTTTCTCCTTTTCACCGAAACACTTTATTTTAACCGTATTCATCGATTTTGAACAAGTTGGGAAGCATTTGATCTTACTCTTCAAACAACAAAAGGTAATTTACTCATTAGTTCTTGTTCTTTTATAAAACCATATATTCATTATAAAATTCACTTATTTCGATTCCCCAATAGTTTAGTTTGACTCAATTTTATTTGGGTTGTAAATTTTATTAAGTATGATAGAAAATTTTGGAGTAATTTTAGTTGGATTGATTGAATAGGAAATTTGACGGTATTCAGATGGATTGGGAAAATTGATAACTAAGCTTTGGATCTGGCTATTATTTGGAGTTCGAGGTGAGTGGTAATTATGGTTCATGACACTATTTGTTTGATTTTGAAATCTCTATCATGAAATCCGTTTGATAAAAGTATTTCGTTTAAATTATATTTCTGTCCTTTAGTAATTAATATTAAAAGGTTTGATAAATATAATTATATCCGATTTTTAAATTTATTTTATATTTTCGTTCCTTTAAAATAGTTCTGATGAACTTTCCTAAAAATGTTATTTGTTCAAAATAGTAGGGCTGCACAAAACTAACCGGAAAACCGAAAAACCGATTTTCGAAACCGAAACCAAACCGAAAAATAGGTTAACCGTAACCGATGGACTAGTGTACGGTTTTTATTTTAAAAACCGATGGTTAACCGAAACCGAAAAATAAACCGATTATGTATTAATACACATAAAACTAGTATAAATATATATAGAAATTTAATTATCTACATATTTGTATTTAATATTTAAGTTAAAAATATCAAAATAACTTAAAACTTATTTGTTTTGGCAATTTTGTTAATTAAATTTGAAGTTACATATTTTTATTTAATATTTAAATAATTATATACTTATTTTAAAGTGAATAATTATAAATGTAAAGTGATATTTGCTACGAAAAGTCACTAATGGTTAACCGACCGAAATATAGGGTAACCGACCGAAGTTTATATTAACCGAAATATGGTTAACCGAATTAAATGGACTGGTTAATGGTTTTTGTTAATGGACTGGTTAACCGACCATGTGCACCCCTACAAAATAGTGCCTATTCTTTTTAAATGATAAAGGACCTTCTTGAGCTTAATTTTATTTGTCAAAAGGACATTCTTGAGCTTAATTTTATTTGTCAAATATTCTCTGCATTAGAGCCTAGGCTTCTGGGAACAGGCCCTTAGTACATTAGTTTGTCTGATATCATTTATCTTATTTGGAAGTAAAAATTCTTTGAGATTATACTTAATTCTGTTAATCGATTGATTTTATCTGTTACCGTGTGTATTGAAAATCTGAAATTTTATTCGAATTCTGCCGTCTGGATATTTAAGTTATTTGAAAATATTATGAGATATAAATTATACACTTTGAAACCGGTACATGTGCTCAGTATTATCTATATCTGTTTTCATGTCTCACCGATCCTCATATTAGGCTTGCATTATTTGTCGTTGTTTTATCTGTGTATTTGTTTGTCTTTGTGTCAGTTGTATTAGAATCATGCATAAGGTCGGTGAAGACATTCTGTATCTGAATCTGGTAGCGCTACCATCTATATCTGTTATCTGGCCTTTGGCAATGTGGAATATCATTATTCTGATGTTACTGTACCGTGGTTTTGATCATATCTGTAATTTAATTATTATTATTCGATTTACTTGATTTGAGCAAATATCGCAATATTATTTGATATCTCTGCACCATCGTGTTTTGGCAAATTCTGAAAACAAATTTGAAACTTATCTGCATATATGTCTGTTCCCCGTCTGTTGTGCTATCATTATCACTCACTGAGATTTTCGCTCGCATAGACGAAATCTCATACCACGTTGATTTTATATTTTTCAGATTAAGATCTCTATAGCTGCGCAAACATTTGGGTTCGATGTTGAAGGAGGATATTATTAGTTAGATATTGTTATTTTACTGATTTGGAGACTTTTGGATAAATTTATGGGATATATTTATGTACAGTTTAAGTTGTATCATCAGGCTAGAAGCCTTTATTAGTTAAACAAGTATTAATTTGCACTTTGAATTTGAGGCTAGCATAGGTTAAGGTAGTCTTAATTTATGCGCCGGTCATGGTCAGGTTCGGGTCGTGACAGATGATGGAGGACAATGCACTATATTTGTGGCTGATGGAATAAACTAGTCCACTCATTCATCCATGGATATTCCTCCTTCAAGCCTTCCACTTTGGTTTGCGCAACAATGGAGGCCATGGCATCTATCCTTGGATTCATGTTATTTGTCTTATAATCAGAGGCCATTTTTTATTTTGAAAGGAATAAGAAAAATTGGGAACTTACTGTTTGATTTCGAAGAATAAAGAAACTTTAGAGAAGGGGATTTGTAGAAAATTCAGCGGTAGAAAACGATAGTAAAAATGAAAAATCATCTATCTCATTCCTCTTTATAAAAGGTCAAGGCAATTTTTCACTTTCGTGAATACACATTGGGCACGTGTCCATTCTTGTTACAGTCTAAATATGCATTAAGTCATAAAAAAATTCTAACAATTCCTCTCTACAGTTTGACACCATGCTGTCATATATGTATAAATGCATTTGGTTCAACATGAGAACCTCGAGGAACGGGTGCTCGAATTTGTAGTTGATCGCTATGAGTACCATCTCAACTTATTTCTATGACCGTATATAAAATTCCTTATGCCCACTGACTCGTTTAAGAAAAAATTGCCTTCCCATCCCTCCTCTCTCCAGCCTTTTACAAACATGTCTTGGGACATTACATCAATGAACTTCGAGTCGACGATAGTCCAAATCTCGAATTGAGAATGAGAGTGAGAACGGTATCTCAACAAAGCAAACCATCCACTGATGTGATGTTTCGACAATGCAAACCATAGAAAAATAAATACATATATACGTTAAGAATTTAGAAACTTATTTGGATAACTTGCATCATTATCTACTTTTTCGCTAGGTTTTTTCAGCTGCTTAAACCATTGTATAGTGGGCTGGTGATATATAACACGCCCAGTATGTTCCTCTATTCATTCGGATAGGCAGTATTCACCCAATGATATTATTCGGCAACCGAATTAGCGTCAAGCAGATCCCTCCTATCATCTAGAACCCCAACCATCTGTGTAGGTTGTCGAGGCGTTATACATCTACCTATATCTCTACTTCTACCTATCCCCAAATATTTCTATCTACCTCTGCCTCCAACTCTACCTCCACCTCTTTGAACACTTGCATCAGTTTGTCAAATATAGTAAGCATTCAGATAATGGTCCATTTACTATTGTTGCGACGCGACAAACTTCAATAGCCAAATGCTGTTGCATTTGTTGTGTTAAATCATAACACGACAAACTCTAGTAGCCCAAGGCTGTCGTGTTTGTCGCGTTAAATCAAATAAGACACATCCTTACCTTTTCCTTTTCTTTATCTAATATTCTCTTCTGCTTCAGTTCTTTCAGGCACCTTTCTACCAAATATTTTGATGGATCCTCACTTTCATCATGTAAATAACAAGCAAATAACAAGTAAATAACAAATAAAAAACAACCAATGACAAACTAAAACCAACTACATACCGAAACAATAATTATATCTTCCTCATGCTTCTTCTTATTATCTTCATTCTCATCTTCTTCATCATGTTTCTTTTCATGCTTATCCTCTTCTTCCTCATGATTTTTCTCTTCCTTTTCCCCTTCTACTTCATGCTTCCTCTCTTCATCATCTTCTTTACTTTCCTCATTAACTCCTTCATGCTTATTCTCATCCGCATCTTCTTTGTTTTCCTCAGCATCTCATTTTCTCCTCATCTCTTTCATCTTTCTTCTCATCCTCATTATCTTCCTTCCTCCTCCTTATCCTTTTTCATTCTTCTCATCCTCATCTTCATTCTTCTTATTATCTTCCTTCCCATCCTCATCATCTTTTTCTCCTTCTTATGCTCTTCCTTCTTCTCATCCTCATCCTCTTCCTTCTCAATATGCTCCTCATATTCCTTCTCTTTATTCTCATCATCTCTATCTTTCTTCTCATCGTCTTCCCCACCCTTCTCCACTTTATCAACATTCTCACCCTTATAATCTCCCATCACAACATTCTCAAAATCAAGTCTCTCCATATATCAGATTTGACCCTTTAAGCTCTTAACATCAACCTCTACCGAGGGTAGCCGACTCCCAAAAATATTCAGTTGGTCACTTATACTTGAAAATTGCCCATTGCACCACTCTTGGTGGGAGGTGAACATATCATTCACCTGAACCATGATTTCATCCATAATTCCTCCCGCATCCACCATTGGACGGATTACAAACTCATTCACTTCATCTTCTTCTTCCTCTCCATCCTCTCCCTCAACTTCTTCTTCCTCTACATCATCTTCTTTTTCTTCCTCTTCATCATATTCCTCTTTTTCTTCATCACCGTCTTCTTCTTCCTCTTCTAGATGGTCCATTAGACCTTGATACCAATCACATTCCTTCTCTCGGTCTTCGGGTTCAATGATTGTATTTCTAGAGGACTAGCTCCCTATAAAACAATTTCTGAATGTAATAAGTGAAAAAAAGCCTTCAAAGTAATGCAACTAATATAACTTGTCCACTTACCTCAAATAATGACTGGATTTCAGACAATGGCGCGATCCTTAACTGTTTCCATCGAAGCACGCGAGGAATGATTGGGTTATCACTTTCGATTCTTATATAAATGATATTAGTTACACTCCATACCTCTAAAATCCAAACCTGTCAAGTACGATCAAATATAACAAATTTCAAATTCATTGTACAAGTAATAAGTATACATAGATAGATAGATATACAAAAATTTCATACCTAGAATGCATGAGTAAAATCATACAGTTGATATGAAATGTGTTTCTTCCTTTTCCCTTTAGCCATCTCCTTGAAACTATTAACTCTCTTACCTAAAGCACCCTTCAAAGTCCTCAAGCTCTCATCAAATGCCACCACACCACATGGAAACTTGTGGAACAACTATGGAAAATCAGTAAGCTCCATGATGTATTGACTCACATTTCGTTTAGGCTCATGTTCCATAATATTTCCATGTATGAAATACATCATGTCCATCAACACAACATCACCATCATCTTGCTTGGCCCAATCAGTACCAGTGAACTTCGCTTCTATGTCACGGTGTTTTATTGGAGCGCATGTACCAAAATACTTCTGCCTAAATCCTCCCCTTATTCTTCATCTTTTTCATCCCTTTCAAAATTATTTTCGTGTTTCCAAACGGTAACCCCATAATTAACCCGAACTCTTTTTGAGTGTATCTCAACTCCACTCCCCTAACGTTGAATCACATCTCCTTATCACTTGGTTCAACCAGACTAATTTGTCTAGTTAATAATGTGTGGACAAACAAACCGGACAGAGGGGGAAATGATTTATCCAAATAAGCTCCGAAACATGATTGTCTAAACATTTGGCTTTGTTTGAGGGTAAACTTGTCACTGATAACCTTACATGAGGTCATATAGATACTTGAGCAATTGAATTTTTGACATATGGGTACTTGAAGTTTATGTCTGTCTTTCTCATTTTTTTTTCTTTTCTGAGACCTTTTGATCATGCTGCAGATATAATTATTGTCGCGTTAACAATTAATAAGACAAAAAATAAGGAATAAAATCTGTCGTGTTTGTCGTGTAATGCGATAAATAATATAAACTATACTCTGTCGCGTTTTCAAATAACACGACAGAGAACATAAACTATACTCTGTCGCGTTTGTCGCGTTTTCGTATAAGAACAGAAACTATACTCTGTCGCGTTTTCGAATAACGCGACAGAGAAGTGAAACAATACTATTTTCAAATAACGAGGCATAATATAGAAAATAAACTCTGCCGCGTCGTTTTCAAACCACAGACGCCATTGTTGTCACAGCAGCAGCAAACACGACAAACACGACATAGTATATTTTGCAGTAACAACAAATGCAAACAACAAACGCAACAATGTACTATATGAATGCAAACGCAAACGCAAACAGAAACAACATACACAACCATGTACTATACACAACAATGAGATGAAGATTATTTACCTTTCCTTTTCTTCGTCGTGAAATCGCCCTTCAATCGCCTGTAAATCTCTCTTCTCCATCTCCGTGAACCTTTTGCTCTGCCGCATTTTCAAAAGATGATGAGGAATGAGAGAGGTCAGGGTATTTTTGTCCAAATGAAGTGGAAATGTCTAAATGGATACTACACCTTTCTTCCCAATTCTCACTAACACGGATTCTTTCTAATCCAAAGAACTGCTTAACGTAATCCGCTCATACAATGACCGTCTAGAACGAAAACAACCGACCGATGATGGAAAGCTTTTGCACGGCATGTGTGAGAAGTAAGTGAAATGATATTAATAGGTAAATGAGTTTTTAAATTGGTCTAGATTTATAATTTTCCGAAAAAGAAATGGTACTGGAAAAATGTTAGTAAAACGTAAAAACGGTATTTAAGAAATATAATTTTAAAAAAACAAGATATCATGTATGTATTGTAATTAGAACTGTTATACATAGGAATATAACCTCGAAAAGTGACATAATAATAGGTAATTTCAATTTTGATCATATGCACCTTAATGAGCATGTAGAATTTGTCCATTCACTATTAAATCTAGGTTTATTAGAATCTTAAGGTAGAGATTTCAAAGCATCCTAAGGTTTAGATTTAATAAGTCTATATCTAACGATTAATGAATAAATTCACTTGCACATTAAGGTGAATGTGAAAATTTATGTAGGTAATTTACACAAATATAAATGTCCAAATTTCAGCCAGAATAAGATCACTCTAATGAAAAGTAAATGGAAGCAGAATCATGTTCTAAATAAGAAGACGACAACATATTTTTTAAAACACTGGTGTCAGAATTTCATTTGTTTTACAGTAATAAATAAGTTCGAACACGATTAGAGCATCTCTAATGGTGTTAGTATCCAACTTTGGACACCCACCAAATTTAGATACAATACTCTCTACTCTCTCTAATGGTTGAACACTCATTTTATATTTTTTTGTATTCGCTAGTTAGTCCTTTTTAAAGACCCTCTTACTGTCTCATCAACATAACTTATGGGTCGACTCTATAATACGTGGACGTCTGGGATTTAAAGGCTATAAGCAGATCACAATAACGATAAAAAGATCAAAAGTAGAGAATAATATCTCTCCAATCACAAATCTCTTCGGAAGAAACTCCTCACAGGCCCTGCTCTTCCCTTCCAAAACACAACCAGACTATACAGGAGAATTCAGGTACGCCATTGATTTCCATTTATCAATTTCACTGAAATTTAAGTAATGTTTGCTTTATTTGTATTCGTTTTTGTTAATTCTATGTTTAATCGAACCAATTCCAGGCACATTTTGTTTATATCTGTTAACAGTTATATAATATTGAAATCGAGACGGATTCCTGCTTTTTGATCTGATTTTACTTATGTTTTCAGTGAATTTTTGTTTCTGCTACTCCTTTTTTTTTGTTAAAGACCAGTCTCTAGATTTCGTGGTAATTTTTTCGCCGGAGAGGAAATTTAGATTCATTGATCTTGAATGCTGTGAATTGATCCTGATTTTGTGTCGTCTTCAGTTCTTTCAGTATCAATGGACCAAGCCGAGCTGACTACTGAGCAGGTTGGTGATCTGATCACTTGTACTATAATCTTTGCAAATTAAAATACTTAGTTTACAATAACTTCTGTTTTTTCTCATTTTTTTTATCCCTGGAATTCTCTTTCTGCACTTCTAATTTTCTAATGTTATGCATTTGTTTCCCCAGACTTCACAGAATTAATGTTTGTTAATTAGCTAATCTGATGCTCAGGTTGATAGTGTGAAGGTCATGTTTTAATTTGATGTTTTCGTTCCATTTTATAGGTTCTTAAGAGGGACATCCCATGGGAGACTTATATGATGACGAAGCTGATCTCAGGGACAGACCTTCAACTATTGAGGCGATATGATAATCGACCTGAAAGTCACAGGGCACAGTTGTTGGATGATGTAATGTTTTAAAGATTAAGTTGTGAATGAGTTATTATGAACTTGTGTGTTTTTTTGTACTTTATCTGGGAAGTTGTATGAGTTGATGAGGTCTTTTTAGTCAATGGTTTGAAGCTCATGGATCAGAATCCTACGGAGCTCAAGGTCAAACCTATTGAGTATCTACTTCATATAGAATGTTTATGAGTTGGATCGTTTTCAAACACTCCTGCCTGGACCATTCTTTAGTGGAAATATAATTTAGTAATGACCTTCTGGTGATAAAAATATTTCTTCTTTAAAAAGTATTTGATGTGTCACTATTAATTTGATGAGTACTGGAATTATTTATGAAAGGCAGGAATGTTGAGGAAGCTCAGATCCTATCTCTGGAATAGCAACTATTCTCATAACATATTTGGTTGGAAAATAAAGCACACGGTTATGTCGCTACCTTGTTTGAATATGTTTGATGTAGATATTTTTCTCATGTTCTTGGATGCTTGGAAGAATTGCGCTCCTCCCTAGTTAAACTGTGCAACTCTATTTTCTGTTCTTAATATAATTCTAGGTGTTTCCTGAGTTTTGATTTGGACAATGACAGGATGGCCCAGCATATGTTCGGGTATTCGTTAGCATCTTGCGGGATATATTTAAGGAAGAAACAGTTGAATATGTTTTGGCATTAATTGATGAACTTCTAACAGGTGAGGAGAAAGTGTTTCGTCTCCTAATTATATATATTATTTTCCATAACTAGTTAACTTATTGTTGATTTTCATTGGCAGCTAACCCAAAAAGAGCCAAATTGTTTCATGATAAGTCTCTTACAAATGAAGATACTTATGAACCTTTCTTAAGTTGAGTATTTGTTTAATTTTGTTATACATTTGAGCTTCATTTTATTTTCTATTTCTTTTTGGGTACTTCTTATTGATATATAAGAATTTAACCATTGGTGAAATGTGCTTTCCTTCATTGGATGAGTCTCTCTTGGCTTGTGTCTGAATTGGTTCTTGAATGTTTTGTTTGCTTGATACTTGATTTATTTTGAGTGCACTTCTATTTGCCTCTCAAAGCTGATTTGTGGCTGCACCAATTTGAGCACCCAACGATACTTTGCATTGGCTGATATAGTCTATTTTGTTTTTTTTTTTTGTAAATTGGAATTTGTTGATTATTCTTGCTCAGATGGTACTAGTTATCTTTGTTTAATTTCTTTAAACTCCTTGCAGCATGAAAGATTTTGAAATCAGTTGTAACTACATAAACTAATTGCCATGCACTCCTGAGCATAATTTTTTTTATGTAGGGCCATTGAAAAATAGATTGTCAAATTTCAGGTGCTAGACTGCAGGGACTTTTCTGCAGATAGCACTCCAGTTTGAAACATAGTTTTGCAGTAAAGGCATGAAATGATTGTATGGCATGTGTAGACAGACACACACACTCACATAAATACAAACAAAAACTCTTTCATTCAAAACGATAAAAACTAAAAGGACCTTCAAATTGGCCAAATTTCAGATTGCTATGGAAGGGCAACTGGTTCATTCAAGAAAAGAGCTGCAAGATACTTGCTCTGATAGTAAGGTAGTGAAGATATGGTATACCTACTGTTGAAGTGTCATCTTGTGAAATATGTAGTTTTTAACTTTACTACTATGTAGTGCTAGGCCAAAAAATCAAGATGGTATTACTGCAAAAGGAGAAGCCTCAAATTCAAAGAGCAAAGTTACTACCATTGATGATGTTCTGAAAGGATTAGTTGATTGGCTTTGTGCCCAGGTTTGAAAGATACAACTACTTGGCTGTAGTTTACATTTGATGGTTGTCATGCATTTATCTGGTACTTAATATTGTGCAGCTTAAGAAGCCTTCACATCCTTCTCGGGGTGTTCCTACTGCTATCAGTTGCCTTGCAACATTACTGAAGGAACCTGTAGTCAGGTCATCATTTGTAAAAGCAGATGGAGTGAAGCTGTTGATTCCCTTAATAATTCCTGCATCTACACAGCAATCTATCCAGGTAACCTCCAATGTATTCTGCATGAGTTCTGTCAATGTTTTCTCTCCCTAGTTAAGTAATGCTATATATCAAGTGCTTTAAGTGATATATAGCATTTCTTAAGAGTATTGGATAGGACGGAGTGGAGGGAGAGAATTTATGTCGCTGACACGACTTGATTTCACGGTTTCGTATGACGGTTCATGTTAGCCGACCCCGAATCATTTCGGGACTAAGGCTTTGTTGTTGTTGTTGTGCATGTTAGAAAATTTTATGTTTGCTTTTGAATACTGAGTAATTGTTCTTTATTACAGCTTCTTTATGAGACATGTCTCTGCATCTGGCTATTATCATACTATGAACCAGCAATAGAGTACTTGGCTACTTCTAGAACCTTGCCACGACTAGTAGATGTGGTAAAGAGTTCCACAAAAGAGAAGGTGAGATTTCCTTTTGTATCTTACCACTTATCTTTTATAACTACCTATCACAGTTAATACGTATCATATGCTGATGTGTCAAGTCCGAACCACAGTAGAATTTCTCCAAATTTCTGTTTAATGCTTCATTTCCTCTTATTTCCTTTCTTATAATTATGATCCTTCCTTACTAGATACAAATTCACGCTGAAAATATGCAAGTGGTTTTCTGCTGGGCAGACCTTGACCATCTCAGTCTTTGAGTGATTCTTTGTGCTTATTCACTGAATAACTTATCTACTCCATCTGAATTATCATGTTGGTTCACTTTCTGCTAGGTTGTCAGGGTGATTGTCTTGACATTTAGGAACTTGCTTGCAAGAGGTACTTTTGGTGCACAAATGGTAGACCTTGGACTGCCACAAGTTGTTCAGAATTTGAAATCACAAGCATGGAGTGATGAGGTAAGAGAAATAGATCCTAACTTATTTTCTCTGAGCTTAATACAATTTTGCAAATATTTAAATAGAATAAAACGTAAAGGGAAATAAGGATGCACTTATCTTGTTAATTACCTTTTGCCTGGGTTTTGACCGTAATTACCAGGAATCCCTTTATTTTTAAATTGAGATTTGATTCTGCTTACTGTTTAGTCCTTAAGAAATTATTTATAGTCTTTAAGTTGACTTGTGATGACTAAACCATGCCCATTGGATTAAGTTTAAGTGAAAGAGACAGATTACTTGTTATTCTTGAGGTTTGTTAATAACGACTAATAAATCCTTATAATTTTGAAAGGATTACTTACAGATTTTTTTTTTTTTTTTTTTTTTTTTGCAAGGATTTAACTAGAATTGTATTTAGAATCTATACTCAGGTGCATTGTAATTTGATTTTATAACTACAGGGACTTCTAGCCATCATGGGTTATAGTAATAAATTCATCATTAATATTGGTCCAAATTTTTGCTTGCTGTAAATCTGGATTAGTTCTTTGATATCACAACTCATCCTGACATCTGATGTTTTAAATTTTGCATAAAGTTTGTCATTTGACTTGTAATAATGGTCTGTTCTGGCAATGTTCCTTATGTATTTTGTTCTTTTTCTTTTCTTGATATATATCTTGAGGTTGTTTGTTTTATTTCTTAAAGACAGTAAGTAGTTCATATGGCCGACTTACCTGCTAACTTGGTAGTTTAGACTGGGTGCAGTCTAATAGTTTTATTCCTGGAATATATAACCTGGACATGCCTTTCACGTTTTTGTTTCCCTCCTTGACAATTGTTATTTTTGTTGTTATTCATTTTCCTTGAGCAACTTGAGTTATATCTCCTTATTCACGATGTAGGCAAAAGACACTAAAGTGTGGTCAATGAGTTAGTATTGCAGTCAGAAGAAGAAAGGCTTTGTAGGGGTTTTAATATACAGTAGTATTTCTGTTACTACAGTTTACTTACCCTAAAATGGATACTTTATTTTCTTTATTCTTGTTTTCTGTTAGAGTCAAGAGTTATGTCGAATTGGAGTTTTAATAGTTCTTTTCTTATAAATAGCCTTCTCTAAAACTTCTTTCCAGATTTGACTTTTTTTTGTTACCTAAGTTCAGCTTGTTTTCCAGTCCAAGTTCGATGCAATAAATTGGTCTCTTTATTGTTTAGCTCTCTTGGAGAGACTCTGGAGCTTGGGCTTTAACTTCCATGGCTTTCTTGTATTATACAAAATATACTTACTTGTAGTTGCTGTTTTACTGATGCATAGAATAGTTTACTATCATATCTGTCAATTTGAAGAAGTTTGCTGTGTTTGGTCTTTGAAAACTTTTATTGGAGAGTGGTAATGAAATGAATAAAGAAGGCAAATGAAATATCATGAAGCCAAACAAGTAAGGCCTGCATAAACTCTAATAGGATTTGATCAAATGACAAGCTTGCTTTTTCGTTCACTAACATAAGGTATTATCTCTACAACAATACTCCTAGGGATCTTGTTAAACAATATATGCTTCATCTTTTTTAGAAGCTTTGCTTTCATTCTGCATGACTACCTCTATGACATTGACAATCCTAATTTCAGATGTATCATCATCTTGAAAACTTGAAAGTTGATGATAGTTTGGCTTCGTCATATGAAATTTCTGTTGAAGCTTATAAATAATGCAGCTGACTTACAATGACACTAACTGTGATTCAGTAGTTCAGCCTACTGAGCCTTTATAATATATTTTTTTATAGATGAATGAAAGCTCTGCCTTTCAGTTTGATGGCAATTAACATTATAAGGAACATAGTTTTATTGCTATGGAAGTTTTAGAACAAGAGGAAAAACCTCTTGTTGGTGCTAAAAAATGGAAAACACAACAGCGGATTTATCAACAATTCACATTGGAGCAAATTATAGGCTTGTGTTGCATGTACTAAGAATACATATAATAGTAAGCTTGTATATTAGAGAACTTAAATCTTCAAGCAAGCCTTATATATTTTTGTGAAGCAGCATAATTTGAAATTACATAAATAAAATAAGAGGACTGATAACACAGAACTAGATTGGAAACCTTAAGAGCAATGGCAAAATGCTGTGTTAAAAGCACCCATGGTCACTAAAGTTTGGCTAATGTTCTACAGAGGTCACTAAACCTCAATTTCTACCAATAAAAATACCTAAACTTTGATATTCTGGGCAACAAAGTCACTATGACCGGTTTCCCCCCAAAAAACTTCCAGAAAGATGACTTGGTGAGATGGCTCCAAATCTAATTGACACCTCCGGCACTTAGACAAATTTTCGACACATCATCACCGTTTGTTTAACATGCGGACGACATGTAAAAAAATAAAATTCGCCTACCTAGTGAGGTGTCAGTTAGATACAGAGCCATCTTGCCAGGTCATAGTGTCTTTATTGGCCAGAATATAAAATTCTAGGTATTTGATAGACATTGAAATTCAGAGACCTTTATGAAACATTGGGCAAATTTTAGTGAAAGTGGGTGCTTATATTAACCCCTAAAATGCTCCTGCATGGTATCATCGATTCTCGTATGGCTCCTCAGAAATGAAAATCAGTTTCCGTTTCTGTATTTGGTTGTTTGGATTCTTTTTTTTTTCTCTTTGATAAATAAAAAATTGTTTCTTTTGTATGTTTTTCAGGATCTGTTAGAGGCTCTAAACCAACTAGAAGAAGGCCTCAGAGATAACATTAAGAAACTTAGTTCTTTTGACAAGTACAAGCAGGAAGTCCTCCTTGGGCATCTGGACTGGACTCCTATGCACAAAGATCCTACATTCTGGCGTGAAAATATTAAGAATTTTGAAGACAATGACTTCCAGGTACTCTTTCGTCCAGCTTCTCATGCTTATTGATCATCTAATTGATTAGGGCATGCATTTTCATGAAGACGCTTAATAAATGGAATAATCCTAAACCAGTTCCTTGGTTGAGCCTGACCTAGTCATTAATAGAGGTGGTAGGGTAAATAAAAGAGAAATTTAATAGTCTCAGCTCTCCCGCACGTACATCAACCTATAATAAGGAATTTATACTTTCTGTTCACTGACCTGTTATGTCGATGACGACTATGACGACACAATCATAAATGCTTCGATCACAGCGAAAATTGCGGCATATGTGGTATTATATCGATATATTTGCTAGTTGCTTGAGCCTTGAGAGCAGATGAGCTATTACCAGTCTACTGTAATGTCAAACACTAGAATAACGTTTTGACAACGCTGGTATAAGTAGTGTCAGGGGCTGAGGTTTGAAGCAAAACATTTTTAATTACAAGAAACCTGAGAAATTGTAATCCTGAAGGTAGCAATTTGACATGGAAGTGCTTAATTGTTGAGCTTCAAAATATTTAAACTTGTGGTATACTAATGTAAAATCTTATGCTGCAGATTCTGAGAGTCCTCATAACAATTTTGGACACATCTAGCGACTCAAGAGCTCTGTCTGTTGCTTGCTTTGATCTGTCACAGTTTATCCAGTACCATCCGGCTGGGCGTATTATAGTGACAGACCTCAAAGCCAAAGAAAGGGTGATGAAGCTGATGAACCATGAAAATGCAGAAGTCACAAAAAATGCCCTACTGTGCATTCAAAGGCTTTTCCTAGGTGCCAAGTATGCAAGCTTTTTGCAGGCTTGATTCAAGCTTGTGGTGTGTAATAATAGTGTATTGGTTTTATTTTACTATGTTTTTGAGACTGCTTGAAATGAATGGATCCTGAAGTTGGATTTTCACTACAATGGTTAATACCAGATAAGAGCCCGTGCAGCTGCGGAGATGCTGAAGAATTAGTGCAAATGTTGAACATGAGCAGATTTCAAGCTATATTTATTAATTTATTTTTATCCTTATTTGGGGTGTACATACTGTTAATGTGATCATTTTTGGTTCAATAATATGTCATCCCGCCATGGATTTAGATTTATCTTACTATCTGCTAACAGTTTTGTTAGCAAAATTCATTGAGTTTGTTGCTGACACTTGAAATTTCAAGGCATATGTAAATCTTTTAAAGTAGCAACAAGGAAGACTTAGTTCTGAGATTGAGTTGAGGGGATGACAATTTTGATGTAGAATGCAGTTATGGAGCTGCTAAAAAACTCGTAAGGGTGAGCATTTAATTGTTTTTTCTTTAAATGGGGGCTGTCAATTTCTGGTAAGAGGATAGATGATTATTATTTTCACATATACGAAATATATAGATAACAATGATATGACAATTCGCATTGACATCTCTTCAAATATCCAACAAATCATTGAAAAGCAATGAAAAAACAGAGCCAAGAATGGACATTAAAAATGTAAGGATATAATAATAAAATACTGTGCAAGAAGATGAAGGGAATATTGGTTCAAATCGAATTGCCTTTATCGAGGAAAGGATCCAAAGGAATATTGGTTCGAATCATATCAAAATTCATTGGCTTGATTCACAACAACTTTATCTTTTTTCAAAATTGTATTTTATATTGCCACACAAAGTTTATAACTAAATTTGAACCTTTAAAGTTATTTTTTACAAGGAATCTCTTTTAAAGTTATAAACACCCCACTCCCTGTCTTCTTCGCTCCATGAAGAAAATAACCTATGATTAGCTTTTCGAGAAATTTCAAAACGAACAATTTTAACAAAATCTTTCAAATTCTTATTTTACTATGTTTAACTCTATGTATTCCTCTATCTGTAGAGTACATTGAATGAACAAAAGCGGCTATTGACGATTGAATGCACCAATATAGCCTCATATTTAGTAATTTCTGAACTCTTTCTTCCGTATTGGGGATCGCTCAAATAAGTAACACACCATCGAATCCTTCTGTCCTGGATATTCTATATAATCTATCAAATAAAAAAAAGAATTTTTTCTTAATTTGATTTTTTATTCATCACCCCCTAGTAATAAGTGTGTGCCGATTTAAAAAAGACACTTCCAAGTTCAAACCACTAAGAAAGTCATAAGAAAGAGGATCTCAAAAGATATGAAGGACCTCCCTCCAAACCGTACATACGACTTTTATCGAACATAACTTTCTAGAATTCTATATGTATCTATGAGATTGAGTACTATGGAACAAAGAATTGTACCAGACTTACCTACACCGAGGTATTGGCGGTGATTCTTAATATCACATAATAAAATGTGATACGATGAGAATGCAATAGAAAGAAAGACACATAGAATGACTTACCTATTCTTAACGATCAAAGAAAACCCTTTCATTATGTAAATTTAAATTAATGTAAATTAATTTACATATCGAAATGGACGATTCCAATGGTTAGAATAAAAAAGAAAAGTTACAAGAGGGTTTTCAACCCATGACATATTTTTTTTCTATCAATATTTCTAATTTTGAATTTTCTTGATTCTCATGAGGATTAAAAGTTTCATAAAGTGGTCTATTTTTATAGCATGTTTCATTAAAGTAAAAATGGAATCCTACTTTGTTTTTTGCCTTTCTATTCACTTGGATCTCTTCAGTTTTGTCGATTTTGTCGGATCCTCCTTTTCTTCCAAAAAAAAAGGGGAAGAAGGATATTTTTCAGTTAGTCCCCTTCGTTTCAGAAGTTGCTTAATCAACACGTTTGTAGTAATTTTTTTTTGACAGACTTATGTTCAGAAGGATCAAATAAAGAGGAAGATTTTTTTTATTAGATACATGTTAAATCAAGAGGGCGAGCCTTGGCGCAATGGTAAACGTTGTTGTCTTGTGACCAAGAGGTCAGGGGTTCGAGTCTTAGGAGCGGCCTCTTACCAAATAAGTTGGCAGGGAAAGACTTGCCCCCGGTACACCCTTGTGGTGGGACCCCTCCTCGGACCCTCGCTCAGCGGGGACGCGTAGTGCGACCGGACCGCCTTTTTTTTTATACATGTTAAAATCAATTAAGAGTATTTTTTGTATGAGGTCTAATAGATTATTATATTGTTCAAATACTTCTTTCTCCTTTTTGGAAGAGAATACTTCTTTCTCTTCATTAAAAAAAAAAAAAAAACTTCTTCCTCGGTATTCATTTTTAGATTAGTTGAAGTAACAATTATATCCAAAACCCTAAAGGGACATATATAATGTTTTTTTTTTTTTTTTCAAATCTTCGAAGTATAACATGCTGATAACTATTAGAGGAAATTAACGTTAGAAATCAGTTTCTAATTTTATTTTACAGTTTTGCAACTTCTTTTTCTGGGTTTTATCATTTTCTATTTATTTTTAATTCTTATCAAACTTTCATTCTTTTATTTTTACTTTTGTCAAATGTAATTACTGTTTTTCATTTTTTTTCTATGAAGTTCTATGTAAATTTCCCTAATTTTTCTATAACTTACCCTATTATCATATGGGCTCTTTACATTAATTCATAAATATAATATGAAAAGTATGAATCTATATTCTATAAATGTCAAATTCTTTAAGTGTTTAATTGGTGAACTTGTAGTGGGCCAACTTGACATAATTAATAATTTTTATTGACAAAGTTTTAAATAATTTTTAAAAGGGTTGTTTACATGAAAATCAGTTATGATAACAATATTTTGGATTTATTAAGGTTGGTAGTTTAATTTTTAATATGTCAAAAGTATTAAATTTTTTCTTACAAATGTCAAGTAATTTTTAAGTAATTAAATTGTAAAAGGTAGGCGGAAGCCATTTTTTCTTTAACTGCTATAGTATTTTGAGGTTTGATATAATTCAAAATAGTAATTGATAAATTTGTAGATAATTTTTCAAATTTGAATTTGCGTGTAAATTCCCCTTTTTAAAATTTGAACTTCTCTGTAACTTACCCTATTTATCATATTGGTGGAAGCCTATCTAAGAGAAGGGTAAGCCCAAGTCCAAGTATGTACGAATACAGATAGGGGTCATGGGCTTAAATATCAAGAAAAGTGTGGGCTAATTTGTAATTTTCAGAGAACTGAATCTCTGGCACAAGCCAGAAGTGAGAGAGACTGAAGGCAAACAATACGAAAATGGAGAAAGAAGAGGAGAAAATATGCAAGAGGTGCAAGCACACTTACACTTCCTCCTCCAACGCTTCTTCTTCTTGCCGTTTCCATCCTTCTTTCTTCGTATGTCGCCGTCACGATGATCAGAAAAGGTACTTTACTTCCACCCTCTTTCTCCTAATTTCCCCTACTTTATTTGCTCTTTCAGCTATCAACCTCATTTGCTGAATTCAATCCAAATATTGCATTAGTAGAATTTTCTTCTGCTGATTTTTTAATTGAATTCTTGTTTGTTAATAATAATCTTAAGTGATTGGATAAACGTCTCCTGGACTGAAATTTGATTATAACTTGTTTGGCATTCAAATTTGTATTCGAAAAGCATTACAGATTACACATTCCAGTCGGAAAAATATGGTCCCTAGTCCTTAATAGAACTTCCATTGCTGGCCTGCCCCCTTGCTGCATAATTTGGGTTTTACGCCATCTTAGTTACTACTATTCTTTTAATAGGATCAGCATTGGCAAAGTCTCACTTGAGGTATATCAATTTGGCCATTCACCTTGGCTTTTTGGGTCAATTTGGCTCAAACAAACTTTAGGTTCTTCAATTTGGTATTTGGAGGTTTAAATAGTTCTTCAAAATGTCAGGTGTCAGCATAATTTCTTTTACAAGTGTAAAAAAAACTACCAATCATACGTTGATAAGTATTACTTCTTTACTAATTTGACAAAAAATGCACCTAAAATTTATTTGGGACCCAATTGATCCTGCAAGCCAAATTTATTGATCAAATCGACCCCTTATTCCAAAAAAAAAAAAAAAAAACTGAAGAAATCTGTTTGTTAGAGCTGTACAACATGACAGAGCAGCGGTTGTAATGGTGGCTGTTTTGTGTTTAAGGCTTTGGATGTGGTAAGAGTGATGAAATTTTTGTTCATGTGATTAGGTTACTTCTTCCTATGTTGTAGCTAAATCTGAAGATTTTAATCAACTAATGATGTCAAGAACAGAATGGAGATGGTTTTATTTTGTTGGTGGTAGAGTGGCAATAGTTGTGTTGATGATTTAGAGGATGAATGGATGCTTTTCATTGCTGGTTGTAAAATATTCAAACACAATGGATAGTTCCTTTCTGTTTGATCACCTTATGAATCAAATTGAAATATTGAGGTGTATTAGTATAGCAATGTCGAAAGCTTGCTAAGGAAGGCAAGGCAAGTGAGAAATAGTGCGTTGATACTATTATTTTTCCTACTGCAATTGGGATGTTACTGAATTTGAATTTTCTGCTTGATTTTGTGATCTTTAAAAAATATTTACCAGGAATAAGCCAATATTCGATTTTGTTTTCTGTTTTCCACATCAGCACATGCATACCCATGAGAACCAGGACATCTGTGTCTACACAATGTTAGTCGTGTTCATTATCTACTTTTTGGTGTTCAAACCTTTACACATCCTTAAAATGTAAGCAGCATAGGAGGTATGAAAAACAGACAATGACAAGAGATTAATATATAAAAGTTGTTATTGGACCTTACCTATCTCTTAAAACTTCTAGGTCAATTTTTCCATTGACATGATATGAGAGCTTTATAGACTAAGCGGTTTAGAGTGCAAATCTGTTGGAATTCAGCTGGTGCTTTATGAAGAAAGAAGCTGAGCTGGCAGGTCTTAGTTGAACAAGGGCAGTAGTAGGAATGCGTGAAGTTAGTTAGTTGCTCAAGTTAGCTAGCAAAATAGAACTTGTCTTCCTTTAGGATAAATAGATTTACCTGGATGTAAATAAAGTAAGATCTGTATCAGTTGTTCTTCCTTTCCTCTTTATCATTTTCACATGGTATCACATGAAAATTCAGTTAGTTGCTCAAGTTAGCTAGCAAAATAGAACTTGTCTTCCTTTAGGATAAATAGGCTGACCTGGATGTAAATAAAGTAAGATCTGTATCAGTTGTTCTTCCTTTCCTCTTTATCATTAAACAACATGACTAAGGAGAGGAGAAGCTCAAATATTGCAGACTAAGGATGACGAATTCATATCTGACTCAGAAGCTGATGAAAATCAAGATCCAGTTGAGAATAAACCTCTGGTATCGCGAAATCGGAAATCAGAAATCAGAATTTGAAGAATGTGAATCGAATCGAGTGAATGATCTAGAAATTTGAGATCAGAATCACAAGTTGAGTTTGCACCATGAGGAGTCTCATTATGTTCAGAGCACTGATAATCCAGGTTCAGTTTTAGTTAATTCACCATTGATAGGTAGCAATTACATATCCTGGTGTAGATTAATGCTTATAGCTTTGCATGTTAAGAAACAAACAAATTTGACGGACATCTTAGGAAAGAATTGAACATCGTTATAGAGAAAATGACGGACATCTTGACTTTCATCTTAGGAAAGAATTGAATCCTTTAGTTCAAGGACAAATGACTGCAACTGCATTTTTCAACAAATTGAAGAGATCATGAGATGAAATCGCTGTTTTAAGGCCTATATCTAATTGCAAATGTGGAGAATAACGCATAAAAAAAAAAGGCGGCCCGGTCGCACTACGCGTCCCCGCTGAGCGAGGGTCCGGGGAGGGGTCCCACCACAAGGGTGTACTGGGGGCAAGCCTTCCCCTGCCAATTTATTTGGCAAGAGGCCGCTCCTAAGACTCGAACCCGTGACCTCTTGGTCACACGACAACAACGTTTACCGTTGCGCCAAGGCTCGCCCTCAGAATGACGCATAATTATTCAAAATTTATTTGATGAAGACAAGTTAATGCAGTTTCCGTGCGGATTGAACCTTGAATATGAACACATGAGGTATCAAATCCTGTTGATATATCTATCAGATATTAATATAAGATCTATAATTGGGACTTAACTATCAGCTTGAGTTTTTAGTTCAATTGGTTACATGACATGACATGGTATCACAGCCTCTTGAACCAAACGGTCAAGGGTTCCAGTCCTGACAACCTCATTAATTTGTGGAATTAAAAACACATGGTGGGATGGACCATGTTTATGGGTAAAATGGCTATATAGACTGGTGGAAGGGCCCAAAGAAGACTGGACCAGCAGGGCAATCATCCAAAGCTTTGGTTACACAGGAGTTATACACACCTTTTGATGAGTCTAACACAAGTTCTGATGATGAACAAGAGATGCAAAGGGTAATGCAACAAGAGAACCAAAAGTATTTAAAGAACAAAAAAGCTAAGGGACAAGGTGCTCCACACAAGTCTGGGGATTTTTCTACTTTTGCTTCTACCTCAGGTATTCATTCAGTTTATTCTCTATCTGTTCAAACTGAGGTCACACAAAATTATGCTGTTTGGAAACCAGATTCAGGAGCTACAGCCCATATGAGTAATGCAACAGAAAACTTCAGTCATGTCAAGGTCCTAAGTAAACCTAGAAAGGTATACTTACCAGATGGAGCAGTAAAGCTTGTTACTCAGGTTGGGATAGTCACTTTGAGTGAATCTGTCACTTTAGAAGATGTCTTACTCATTGAAAGTTTTCAGTACAACCCACTCGCCGTTCCTCAATTATTGCAAAATCCAAATTTGCAATTAACATTTTTGGCTTGCAAATGTGTGTTGCAGGGCCTAACATCCAATAGAGTGCTAGCCAGTCTCTATCAAGTTACGAGTAATTCTTTTTCAGCTATTCTTCTACATGTAAGAATGATAATGTTGCTTTACAAACATATAGTGTTGGTGAGCATGCCTGTTATGGCATAGTAGATTGGATCATGTATCAGCTTCTAAGCAAAAACACGTACCTGTTTTTCATGATTTGAATGTCATAACTAATATATGTATGCATTCCAGACAACACAGAAAACCATTTCCACATAGTACTACATCTACTAGGAGGTGTTTCGAATTAATTAATATGGATTGCTGGGGTCCATATCATACAGAATCCTTGACTGGTGATAAATACATGCTCACCATAGTAGATGACTTTACTAGGACCATAAGGACAATGCTTTTCAAAGCTAAGTCTCGGGTGTCATCTATACTTGTTGCATTTATTCAAATGGTGCATACTCAGTTTGAAGTGAGCATCAAGACAGTTAGAGTAGATAATGTTAGAATTCATTGGTTCTTCCTCAGTTTGTGTTTCAACAACATAGTATATGTCAAAGAAGTTTTGTTTACACTTCACAACAGAATGGTGTTGCTGAGTCTAAACACAGACATTTGGTAGAAATGGGGAGGGCTTTACTGTGTATTAGGCAGGTCCGCCTATCATTTTCTGGGGAGGGGCTCTTCTTCATGCCACCGCACTTGTTAACCTCTTACCTACTAAGGTGTTGCAATGGCAATCTCCCTATCAGACGCTTTACCATTCAGATCCACCTTATGATAAACTCAGGAGATTTGGATGTTCTTGCTACATCACAAACACTGATCCCCACAAAACCAAATTCACACCTAGAGCATATCCAGCTATTTATATTGGTCATTCACAGAATAGAAAAGGATTCAAAACCTACAATTTGACCACACACAAAATTTGTATCTCTCGAGATGTCACTTTTCAAGAGACAAGGTTTCCTCTCCTTCATAACTCAAAATTCCAATCCTAACCAATTCCCATCGACATATGTACCTATTTTTACATAATCAACCATAATTTCACATCAAATCTCTGAAATTGTTCCTATTCTATCTCTATTGCTCCATTGCCTTTTGATGTTGATTTAGACGCAGTGCACACAAGTGAGCCCTCTTCTATTCCTTCTTCTAGCAATATTCCTTCTGCTTCCACAGAATTAATTGTCCCTTCATCTGAACCTACTCTCTGTCCTTCCCCTCCAATTCAAACACTTTGACATTTTACAAGGATTCCTAAAGCTCCTGCCAAATACAATGATTTTTGTATTAAATCATGTCATTACAGATTCTACTTCTTGTTTTGCATCTACAATTACTCACACTGCTTTCTTAGCAAACAAACATCTCCAAAATACATGAACCTAAAACCTATGAGGCAGCATCTCACAATCCTCATTGGTAGGAGGCTATGCAAAAGGAGTTACAAGCCTTGGAGGCAAATCAAACTTGGACATTGGTTCCTTTACCCCTGGATAAGAAACCTATTACTTCTAAATGGCTGTTCAAAGTCAAATATAAGCCTGATGGGACTGTGGAGCGTTATAAAGCTATGTTGGTTGCTCGGGGGTACACTCAAAAGCCAGGGGTTGACTAAAATGAGTGTTTTTCTCCTGTCACTAGAGTAACAACTGTCAGGATGTTCATAGCTATTACAGCTGCAAAGGGATGGTTATCCACCAGGTGGACATAAACAATTTATCTGCATGGATTTATAGAACAGGATGTATATGGTTCCACTAGAGGGGTATGACAAAGCAAAGGAAGGGATGGTTTGCAAATTGTCCAATTCCATATGTGGACTAATGCAGGCAGGACGCCAGTGGAACCTAGAATTCACAAATAAGCTTATATCTATGGGTTTTGTCAAATCTAGTCATGACAATTGCCTGTTCACATTACAGTCAACGCATGAGTTTGTAGCATTGATTGTATACGTGGATGAGATATTGATTACATGTACATCTGAGAAAATGATTCCAGAGGTCAAGAAATAGTTGGATAGGACCTTTACTATCAAGGACCTAGGCATTGGCAAATACTTCTTAGGTATAGAAATGGCAAGATCAGATGCAGGGATCATTCTAACTCAGCAAAAAGTACATATTTGATATGATACAAGAGGCTGGTTTGATCAATGCTAAGACAATTAATAGCCCATTCCCATCTGGGATACAATTTACAGGTGTTTCAGTGGCATATAAGGACCTAGAAAAATACAGAAGGCTGATAGTGAAGCTGGTATATCTTAGGTTCACACGCCCAGATATTGGGTATATTACACAGATACTAAGTTGATTTATGAATATGCAGATTGCAATGCATGTACTAAAATACCTCAAAGGCACATCTTCTATGGGATTGTTTTACTCTTCCAACAATGATTTTCAGCTTTCAGAATGGCCAGGTGCAAGGTCACCCGTTTGTTAGGAGGGGCATTAATATCCTGAAAGCTATGAAGCACCTATACTTCTAAGAGGTTGACGTATGCGTATCGGATACTTTGGGGATATGGATACGCAGGGATATGTACGAGATACGGTAAAACAAGTATCCCCATTTTTCTTTTTTCTTTTAATTATGGGGATACACGGGGTACGTGGGGATATTTCGGGGATACGTTTCAAAGTTAAATTAGGTAAAATTTAGGTTTTTTAAATAACTTTACAAAAATAGGGGTTAATATAAAAAAAAAAAATAATGTATAAATCTCTAATATAAATAATTAATCTAACCAGTCCGCACCCACCCTTTTATTATTATTAAATAAATAACTAAAAGCTAATCATTATTAAATATTTGTAGATCAAGATCATGGAAATGTCTTAGAATAGTCTTTAGACTTGGCAGTTTAAATAGTTTTGAAGTATTAAACGTTTTGTTTAATGAATTAATGATTTATTAGTTTTTATAAGTGTTATTTATGGTTTTATAATGACTTATGAATGTGATTTATGGTTATATATATATACGCCGTACCCGTGTCTTATATTTTTAAAAAATGACGTTTTCTGTACCCGTATGCATATGCGTATCGGTGCGTCATAGCCTGAAAGTAAAAACAGAAGAGTACAGTAACAAAATCCTCTGCAGAAGCAGAGTATAGAGCCATGGTAACTACATCATGTGAGTTAAAATGGTTGTCATACCTATTAGCAAAATTTGGGATTATGGTTAATCAACCAATCCCCCTATATTGCGACAATCAATATGCTGTCTATATATATCTCTTCTAATCTTGTGTTCCACAAACAAACTAAGCATATTGCAATAGACTGCCATATAGTGAGAATACCTACAGGATCATTTCATTTCTACACCACATGTATCATCTCAATCACAATTAGCAAATATGATCACTAAGCCATTAAGTGCAAATCAAACGTGGCATAGTTTAAGCAAGTTGGAATTTGTTAAACTCTCATGTCCAACTTGAGAGGGAGGTGCTAGAATTCAGCTGGTGCTTTATGAAGAAAGAAGCTGAGCTGGCAGGTGTTAGTTGAAAAAGGGCAGCAGGAATCCGTGAAGTTAGTTAGTTGCTCAAGTTAGCTAGCAAAATAGAACTTGTTTGTCTTCCTTTAGTATAAATTGACTTACCTGGATGTAAACAAAGTAATATCTGTAATTCATTTTGAGCAATAACAGATTTCAGTTGTTCTTCCTTTCCTCTTTTATCATTTTCACAAAAATCTTAGCAACTCTATTTATTAATGGAATTTCAATATATACTATTATCTAGTAGGATGATATATATTACCTATTCTTGAATTTAATCTTCAGTTTAAGCTTTTAATCAATTGGTTGCTTGACAGATCTGAATATATACAAGTTGAAAAGTCTTAGAAAGACATAGGGCAGTATAGAACAACTTGTTATAATTATGAATTTGTATGAAATATGAAGGGAACATATAAGAAAAACAGTTGTCACTTTCGTTTATGATTTGATTTTAATATGAAGTATAGTATGCAGCTGAAACCAGAGATAAAATTTGAGAAACTTGGTTTTGTCAATTTGAATTACTGAAGAAGATTTTTGGTCATGTAATTTTTGTTTTATAGTTTGGTAAATTTGGAATTTGAATTATAGTGGCCATTTGTTTTACTGGTTGAACTGAAGGTACTATGAGTTGAGAGATGATGATCCACCATATGCTGCCAAATTTTATGACTGCTGTGGGGCCGAGAACCCTGAGGCGCCTGGCTGCACCACCAGTTTTCATGTTTCATACGATGCTGATGATTGATCTGATCTGATCTGATTGGATTAAACCTCATTTTGTATTGGTATACTTCCAGTTCCTCCTACCTAATCATTACATTTCGTGCAATAATTGTTCTTGTTAGAATAATAAATAATATAGCATTGTCTTGTCTGCGCTTTACAAAGTCTTTAGGTGCCTGTAAATATTCTCGTATATCTTGTGTCTTACTCAACATAACAGGTTGGATTTGCAAGGACATATTGAGTAGATTTATTTATTTATTTATATATATATATCTATTACTCTTGGTTGTCCACATGGGTTTGTTTGATTAGAGAAATTTAATCCCTAGCTAGTTTGATTTGGTGAGCATTTAAAATGCTATTCATGAAATTATCACCTCTGCTCAACTGAATTTTATAATTGCATAATGTGTTAATGGAATTAGTCTAAATTTGCTAAACTTTTAGGTATTAAAATTGATTGCTTTTGGGTTAATTTATCAATTATTTTATCAAATTCAGGGCTGAGTTGATATCTAAACTTCGATTTGGGTTAAACTGATCATGCCTGCTAACTTTAGGGGTCATTGTGACCTTTAATTCTGTGTTAATGTTACCACAACTTTCATCTTCATATTTATATGGTTATATGGTAGCTAAACAAGCCCTTGTTTTTATTTTTGTCTTGATGATTTTCTCTGTACTACTTAGTTTAGTGCCAACTTTCTTTCCTTTTAATGAATGCTGTTCTTTTTTTTTTGGAAAAAAGTATAAATTATTTTGTTACATTTTCTTTATATACCTCCTGGCGAGCCTTGGCGCAACGGTAAACGTTGTTGTCGTGTGACCAAAAGGTCACGGGTTCGAGTCTTAGGAGCGGCCTCTTGCCAAATAAATTGGCAGGGGAAGGCTTGCCCCAGTACACCCTTGTGGTGGAACCCCTCCCCGAACCCTTGCTCAGCGGGGACGCGTAGTGCGACCGGGCCGCCCTTTTTTTTTTCTTTATATACCTCCTAATATATATTTTTTTTTTTGTGTAATCATTTTATGTGACCAATCTCCTCCTCGTAGTACGAATTCATTTTACCTTGAGTTATTTTACTTCATCTTCTTACTCAAAAAAAAAAAAAAAACTTTACACTCATTTGGGTCTCCAAACCTAAGTTTCAAAGTCAATTAGGACTCTAAACTATCAAAATCATCAATCAGATTGCTGAATTAAGTAAAAATCATCAATTGAATCCTCATCCTATTTTCTTTTTTTTAAACCTATCCTCATCCTATTCTAAAATCAGAAACTATGATTATTTAATACAGGCTGTAATAATCTCTGTGTTGGTTCAAAATGGGTTTAGGGAAGAGGGTCTGAAACTGTTCAACCGAATGATTTTCGATGAGTCTCAATTGATGATTTTTGTTTATAATGGGGACTCAATTGATGATTTTTTGTTAATTCAGGGATCTGATTGATGATTTTGATAGTTTAAGGTTCTAATTGACTTTGCAGCCTTAGTTTAGGGGGCCAGTTCTGCATCAAAAACAGTAACCTTTGGAGAACAGTCCAGCTTGATTTATATAGGTTTCACACAATGACAGTAGAATACATGTCCTAGTTTAGTATGTGTTTTCATATAGTCGTGGTTATTGATAAAATGGAAAGTCCCTAAAAAAGGGTAGAATTAATTTAGGGTTTGAAACGTGTGACAATATTGTTACCAATTTAATTTATGAGATACTAACAAGTGGTATCAAAATCAGGTTTTATATATCAAAATCAGGTTTTAGATAGATGATTGTACAATTAAAATGGAAAGTTCAATACAACAACAACAAAGCCTTAGTCCCGAAATGATTCGGGGTCGGCTAACATGAACCATCATATAAAACCGTGAAATCAAGTTGTGTCAGCGACACAAATTCGCTCCCTCCAATCCGTCCTATCCACTACCATATTTTCCTCAATTCCCAGTAAACTCATATCACTCTCGATCACCTTACTCCAAGTTTGCTTAGGTCTTCCCCTACCCCTCACCACTACATCCCTTTGCCACTCTTCGGTTCTCCTAACCGGCGCATCAAGCGCTCTACGTCTCACATGGCCAAACCACCTTAGTCGGTTTTCTCTCATTTTATTCTCAATAGATGTGACCCCTACTTTTGTCCTAATTATTTCATTACTCACTCGATCCTTTCTCGTATGACCACACATCCATATACGCATCTCCGCCACCGACATCTTATGGATGTGGCAGTGTTTCACTGCCCAACACTCCGTACCATATAACAATGCTGGTCTAATTGTCGTCCGGTAGAATTTTCCCTTCAATCTATTAGGCATGCCGGGGTCACAAAGGAAACCCGTAGCACTCTTCCACTTCGACCAACCAGCTTTAATCCTATGAGCAACATCTCCATCCGTTTGGATAATAGATCCTAAATACCGGAAGTAATCCGAGGCCTGAACAACTCTCCCATCTAGGGTGATTGTCCCTGCCTCCCTACTCCTATGGTCGCTAAACTTACACTCCAAATATTCTGTCTTACTTCGGCTCAACTTAAAGCCTCTAGATTCTAGAGTTTGTCTCCATAGTTCCAACTTCCTCTCCACTCCTTCTTTCGTCTCATCAACCAACACAATATCATCTGCAAACAGCATGCACCATGGTATACCATCTTGAAGTGAACTTGTTAGTTCATCCATAACGATGGCAAAAAGAAATGGGCTTAGTGCGGAACCTTGATGCACTCCAATCGTAATAGGAAACTCTTCAGTCTTCCCAACACTAGTACGTACACTCGTGCATGCTCCCTCATACATGTCCTTTATGATGTCAATATATTTCCGCGAAATGCCTTTCCTTATCAAGGCCCACCAAAGTACTTCCCTTGGTACCTTATCATATGCTTTCTCCAAGTCAATGAAAACCATATGCAAGTCTTTCTTCTTATTTCGATAGTGCTCCATTAATTGTCTCATTAGATGGATGGCTTCCATAGTTGATCTTTCTGGCATAAAGCCAAGCTGGTTTTCCGAGATCTTCACCGTCCTCCTTAGCCTTTGTTCGATCACTCGCTCCCAAAGTTTCATAGTGTGACTCATTAATTTGATTCCCCGATAGTTGGCACAATCTTGGACATCGCCTTTGTTCTTATACAAAGGGATTAAGATACTTTTCTTCCATTCTGATGGCATCTTATTGTTTCTCCAAATTTTTTTGAAGAACGTCGTCAACCATTCGATTCCTCTTTCTCCCAAACATCTCCAAATCTCAATAGGGATGCCATCAGGTCCTACTGCTTTCTTCAACTTCATCTTACTTAATGCCATTTTGACTTCACCCTTTTGAATTCTCCGCAGGCATTCATGATTTATCATATCATGATGGATACTTATATCTCTAACATCTTGTCTACGATCTCCATTAAATAAGTCATCAAAATAGGACCTCCATCGTTCCTTGATATCCTTATCTCCAACTAGGACTTTCTAGTCCACATCCTTCACACATTTAACTTTTCCGAGATCTCGCGTCTTCCTATCTCTCATCCGAGCAATTCTATATATGTCTTTTTCCCATTCTTTCGTATCCAATCTGATATACAGATCCCGATTCACCTTTGCTCTAGCATCTCGTATGACATTCTTTACTTCCCTTTTAGCCTTTTTGTATTTTTCATAGTTCTCGTCACTCCTACATTTCCCCAATATTTTATAGGATTCTCGCTTACTCTTTACTGCTTGTCGTACTTCTTCTGTCCACCAAGATGTGTCCTTACCCGGTGGCATGCTACCTTTAGATTCCCCTAGAACTTCCTTCGCTACTTTCCTTATACTATGCTCCATCTTAGTCCATATCGAATCTATATCTAAATCCATATTACAAGTCCAAACATCTTTTTTGGTCATCTCATCCACAAATTTTTGTTGATTCTCTCCTTGCAATTTCCACCACTTAATCTTAGTCTCTACTTGTGGTGTTTGTTTTCTTATACATTTCCTACTTCGAAAATCAAGCACCACTACTCTATGTTGGGTTGTCGTACTCTCACCAGGGATCACCTTACAATCAATATAACTCTTTCTCCAAGCACTCCTTACTAAGAAGAAGTCAATTCGGCTCGCATTACCGCCACTCCGATAAGTCACTAAGTGGGATGTTCTCTTCATAAACCATGTGTTCATGATACTCAAGTCATAGGCTGATGCGAATTCCAAAATATCATTTCCTGCTTCATTCTTATCTCCAAAACCATACCCTCCATGAACACTCTCAAACCCATCTCGCCTAGAATCCACGTGTCCATTGAGATCACCCCCCAGTACCATTTTTTCATCCCTAGGAACCTGTTGCACCACTTCCTCTAAGTCCTCCCAAAAAGCTTGTCTTATAGAGACATCTAATCCTATTTGTGGCGCATATGCACTAATGACATTCACAACCTCATCCCCTATCACTAGCTTGACACTCATAATTCTATCGCTCTTCCTAGACACCGCTACTACATCATCAATATACTCCCTATCAATAAGAATACCTACTCCATTTCTACCCTTATCCTTTCCTGAGTACCAAAGCTTATAACCCCAAGGAGCTATCTCTCTAGCCTTGGCTCCAACCCACTTGGTTTCTTGTAGGCACATTATATTTATTCTCCTCCTCTTCATAACATCTACAATTTCAGCTAATCTTCCTGTCAAAGAACCTATGTTCCATGTCCCAAAGCGTAACCTACTACCCTTACCCTTACCCCTATCCCTACCCCTACCCCTACCATTACCGTGGACTAGCTTATTTACCCGTAACCCTTGCATATTTGACACCACCCCCGGGTCCTGGGCTGGCGCGCCGCTTCGGGGCGACGACCTAGCAACCCTTGCACATTTATCACTATACCCGGGTCTAGGAAGTGTAGCACGTCGCTGAGTAGGGAACGTCCCAACGGTATTTATAGTATGGTTCATGTCATAAGATGTGGCTAAGTTTTACACTGGCCGCCACAAACCTACCGCAACCCTCCTCCTTTGTCCGGGCTTGGGACCGGCTGTAAAGGCCACCAAGTGACCCTCACAGGCGGAGTTTAAAATGGAAAGTTCAATAACTTATATAATTAAATGAAACAGTTCAAACTGGTCAATTTAGAAGCCAATATGCATGAAGAAGTAGAAGGAGAACAAGGCAAGTCTAAAGACATGAAGGATGAGAATGAAGCAAGTTAAACAGAAAGATAATTAGTATCAGTCATCAATGACTAGATTTTAACGTGTTTCGCTATGTGTTCGAGGAATGTGTGCCTATGAATAATGGAAGAAGTTGCAGGAGCTGTATGATTGAAAAATCGTTGACAACAAATTGTTTCTAATAAGGAAGCTTGTCAACCTCAAATATAAGGAAGGTACTATTGTAGCTGAATATTTAAATGAATTTCGTTGTATTAACCAATTGTCTTCGATGGAAATTATATTGGAAGATGAGCTTCAATACTTATTGTTGCTTAGCACTTTACTAGAAAAGTGAGACACCTCGGTTGTATTATTGAACAATTTGGCTCCTGATGGCAAGTTATCGATAAACCATGTTATGAGTACTCTGCTCAACCAAGAGACAAGGATGAGGACTATAGTCAACAACAATACTCAAGCCCTTGTCACGGAACATAGAGGTAGGGGTAAAACTTGAGATCCTAATAATTTTGATAAATTCAAAGGAGGAGACAAGTTTAGAAGACTGTGGGCTAGAAGACCATTTGAGAAAGAATTGCTGCAAACTAAAGCGAGAATAGAAGGATCGCAATAATCAATAAGACGACAAGAACACCACTACTATAACAGATGAGATTGTACTCCTTGCCTTCAATCACAGAGAAGGATGTCTACAAGTCTCAAGTCATGATGAAATAAAATGAGTGATTGATATTGGAGCATCCTATCATGCCATTCTGAATAAGGATTTCCTCACCACGTACAAAGTAGAAGATTTTGGAGCAATAGAGATGGCAACAGTGGTCGTTTCAGAATTATTGAAATGGGTGACATTTGTATCAAGACAAATACATGATGCACACTCATTCTCAAAGAAGTCAGACATGATCCTGATTTGAGGCTTAATTAATTTCTGGTGGTATTCTAGATCAATAAGGCTTCAAGAATTTATTTGGGAGTACGAAATGGAAGCTCACCCGAAATTCCTTGGTGATTTCAAAAGAAGTATATGCTGTACTCTGTACAAGATGAATACAATCATTTACAAAGATGAGTTACATGCTATTGAAGAGGAATCTTCACCAATCTTATGGCACAAAAGTTTAGCTCACATCAATGATGTAACTCAAGAGAGAAAGATTAAAATTACATACATCAACATTACACTTTGTTTCATATTTATATACACTTAATTACACACACTTATGCTATTTATAAGGAGACAGGGTAGGAGAACCCATGCTCCTTATGGAAGCACATGTTGGGCACTATATACTAGGACAATCTGTTGAATTACAGTTTGTAACACTGCCCCTCAAGTTGGAGCATAGATATTGATCATGCCCAACTTGTTATATCTTCCCAACTTGTTACAGATGTAGTTGATATGAGTTCTTGGTAAAGCTTTAGTGAATACATATGCTAGTTGATTGCTTGTTTTGACATGTGGAGTTGTGATTGTGCCATCTTTTAACTTTTCATGTGTAAAATGAGAGTCAATTTCTATATGTTTGGTTCTCCCATTGAACACATAATTGTTTACAATATAGATGACTGCTTCATTATCACACTATAGTGCCATTGGTTTTGTTTGAACAAACCCAAGTTCATCAAGTAGACGTCGCAACCACACAAGCTCACAAGTAGTTTGATCCATAGCCAGCTATTCAGATTTGAACCTTCTGCAATATGGTGGCCATGATTTCAATACAACAAGCCTTGTCCATTAGTTCCCTTCAGATATCTCAGGATATGAACAACAACGTCCCAATGTGATGTCCCAGGTGAGGACATGAACTAGCTTATAGCACTCACTAGAAAAGCAATATCAGGACGAGCGATTGTTAGATAATTCAACTTCCCAACAACTCTTCTGTATTTATAAGTTTTCTCAAACAAATCACCATCATCAACTTTTAACTTAACATTCGGTATCATTGGAGCATCACAAATCTTTATTCCAATCATTCATGCATCTTTTAACACATCTAGGCAATACCTTGTCTGACTTAGACAGATTCCAATACTATTGTAAGAAACTTCTATACCCAAGAAGTACTTCAATTTTCCTAGGTCGTTTGTTTGAAAACAAGTACCAAGGAAAGCTTTCAATTTTGTAATTCCTGATGTATCATTACCAGTGATCACTATGTCATCAACATACACCACTAAGAGAATACACCCAGAAATTGGCGATGTAAAGAAAATAGAAGGATCATATGCACTTCTCTGAAGACCAAATTCAATTGTAGTTTTGAATCTTCCAAACCAAGTACGAGAGGATTGTTTCAAGCCATACAATAACTTCTTCATTTTGCATAAATTCCTAGACTCCCCTTAAGAAACAAACACATGTGGTTTCTCCATATAAACCTCTTCACATAAATCTCCATTCAAGAAGGAATTTTTAATATCCAAGTTGATGAAGTGGCCAACTATAAGTGGCAACAAAGGAAATGAGTAGTCGGATAGAAGTAAGTTTGGAAACATGAGAGAAGGTGTTGAAATAATCAATGTCATATGTATGAGGATATCCTTTGGCAACTAAACGAGCTTTGAGCCGAGCAACTGTTCCATTAGGATTCATTTTAACAGTGAACACCCATTTGAAACCAATAGCTTTCTTCTAGCCTGAAAAGAAACTAGATCCCAAGTATGGTTTTGTTTCAGAGCCTTTATTTCTTCTTGCATTGCTTTTAACCAACCAAGGTGCGTATGGCTTCTAAAACAGATGAGGGAACAACAAGAGAATCTAAAGAGGCTACAAAGCATTTGGAAGAAGGTGATAGGGCATAATAAGAAAGAAACGAAGAAACCGGATAAGTGCAAGTACATGTACCTTTTCAAAGGGTTATTGGTAGGTAAAGACTAGGATAAGATAATGGTGTAGGGTCTGGAGCTGAAATAGACGAGGGAATGCCAGTGTCTAGACTAGGAGTGGGTGCCTTAACCGTAGGTTGCACACGTCGAGAGTAAACTTGACAAAAAATAGGCCGAGAGGGAGGAGAAACAACATGTTCACTTATAGTATAGATTATAAAATCATTGTTAGTGTCACCGGAGGGAACAGTCGAGAAAGATGACTGGGGATGAAAAACAATGTATTTTTAAATAATGTGACATCTCCAGACCCAAGATACCGCCCCAATGATGGAGAGTAACAATAAAATCCTTTCTGGAATCGAAAATAGCCCAAGAAGACGCACTTATAAAAATTTAGGATCAAGTTTTGATATTTGAGGACACATATCCTGAACGAAGCAAGTACACCCAAAGATTCAAGATGTAGGAGAAAACACAACATAAGAAGGAAGCAGAACAACGTATAGGATCTTACACTTAAGGACAAAAAAAGGCGTGCAATTGATGAGATAACAAGCAATGGAAATTGCATCTGCCCAAAAGACTTTAGGAACCTGCATTTGAAACATTATAGCTCGGATGACTTCTAACAAATGTCTATTCTTACTTTCAACCATGCCATATTTTGAGGGGTGACTACAATGTTTGATGAATAATATCATATTATGAGAGATAAGACTGATAAGTGCCAAATAAATACTCTTTGACATTGTCACTTTGCAAAATGCAAATATTCTTATTAAACTAGTTCTTAATTTCTACATGAAAGAAACAAAAGGCAGTGAATAAATCAGAATGATGCTTTAAAGGATAAAGCCATATTACTCTAGAAAAATCATCCACAAAGGTCACAAAATACCGATAACCAAGTTTAGACACAACATGATAAGGACCCCACACATCTGCGTGAACTAAATGGAAAACAAACTCAACACAATTATTTATTTTAGGGGAATACAATATTCTATGATGTTTAGCAAACTGATAAGCTTCACATTCCAAAGTAGATTCTAGCTAAAGACTATGACACATTTTTTGCAACACATGAGGGGACGGATGACCAAACTAATAATGAAGTTGTAGCATGGAAGAGCTTGTGCATGCAATCGGTCTTAACACTGCTATAGAAGAGTCAATAGTATATAAGTCATTCACTATATTCCCTCTACCAATGGTCTGTTTCATCCCAAGACCCTGAAAGAGGCAATAAGAAGGAAAGAAAACAACATAACAATTAAAAGCTTTGGTGAGTTGACTAACAGATAGTAAATTAAACAGAAATTGAGACAAACACAAAAAAAAACAAAGGATAAGAAAATTTTGGAGGTTGGGTGAGTTGTTCCATATCTATTTACAGGAGTCATAGCCCCATTGGCTAAAGTAACCGATGGTAGATTAGTAGAAGCATGAAAAGAATAACGAATAGATGTGTTTCTAGTCATATGATTTGTAGCACCAAAATCAACAACCCAACTACAGGATGATATGGAGAGGCAAGCAACATGATTATCTGTGTCAACTAAAGAAGTGGTGGAAGACTGAGGAACACCATGATGATGCTGAAGTCGAGCATATTCATCAACTGAAATTGTGACAGTGGGAGCAGAAGATTTGGGGGATGGCAGGATACCATCATGAGTAGCCACATTTGCAAATTTCTTTGAACTGTTCTACCATAGCGACCATGCATCTTCCAATAGTAAGTCTTAATATGTCTATCACCTCCATAGTGATGGCATATCCTAGGATTATGAGATGTATAGTTACTAGTGAAATTATGAGGACCTCTTTTAACCCTTTGATTCACATTGCTAACAAGAGCCATTATCTCTTGAGACACCATATCAAGAGTCTTTTCACCATCCTTACAAACATGAAAATGCCTACTATAAATATCAGAGAAAGAGGAAAGTGTCCCACTGGTCAATGTCGGGTTGTGTGTTATCTCAAACTCAGTGAAGGAAATTAAGGCTAAGGTATAGCAGCGGAAATATAAAAATTTTAGCCTACTTCCTTTTAACCATAGGATCCGTTAATCGTTGTTTCATATAAAGAGGGATAAGAAGGAATACCTGTTGAAGAACAATCTACCGTTGTTAAAGAAGCGCCCACAATTCTTCTCCGAGTTCCCAAGCACGAAATATAACACGGTGAGGTTAAGTTAGAATCAACCCTTATGAGATGCAACCAAAATAGATTACCTCTAATCAACCAACACAAGATCAAAGAGAAAAGGAGATGAATGAAATTAATCAATCGACGGAAGCCGTATGAATTCTTGTCCACGAACTAGGGGATGCAAATTCACTTTCTCTCTCTAGATGTAGGTTTCGAAAATCACATAGAGGGGAGGGTTAAGCCTTAGCCGAAATTCATGTAGTAGGGGGGTATATATAATAACTTGTATCTAAACCCTAGTTAGATAGGAATAAGTTACTTAATAGGAATTCAATTCGGAATAGGATTCCTAATTATTATCTTATAATATATCTAATATATTTAGGATAATAATAAATAAGCTAATTGGATAATAATAGGAGTATATTAATTTAATTAAAACTCCTAACTTAATTATCTCTTAATTAATTTAATTCACAAACCTAATCAAATTAGGATTAATGGAATTAAAATAATTCCCTAATTTATTATATATAAATTTCGCCCCCCCTTAATTAAATGGGCCTTACTGGGCTCATTTGGGCTTCCATCTATTAATGACATCCAACTCTCTTTTGGTTCCAAGTCTTATGTGTGATCCATTAGGTTCTTACTACTTTTGGCCGTATGCAACTATTAAATTAATTTCTTCAAGAATTATATTTAATCCTTGCATAACGGAATGATGTACTGAGTATGTTATTGGCAAGTCTGTAATCATTCCCCTAGAGTCCGTTAAGAAGACAAGTTGATTCTATCGTTAACCCTTTCGTATTAGTTACAGTATAATTCGATCCTTTATCAACTACATCCTTGAACTGAATCTTATGACTATGGGTGATGTCAAGTCACATATAGCGAGACGTTCGTTTTACTTGTATAGGCCGAGTCAACTCAAATAGATAGGTTAAGTGAAATCTGTATTTCTTACTCTTAAGCTATCACCTTGCAAGGATTTAGAGTCGAGTCTTCCACAAGCGATCCTTGGATGTATCTCCCATTAATCGGGAGTGATAAATGCTCAATCCAATGTATAACTACCCTGACATTACCTCCTGTGACACCCAACCTTTGCAGTTCACACCCCAGAGTCATTTCTGTTAAGGATCGTGGGACCGCAGGATCAAAGTCTCACATTCAGTAATTCAGGATGACCAATTAACATTCTTTTCAGTCTGAGGATTAGTTATACCTATTAATACCAATGAGATGAACGGGTGACAAGGATGAATCTACCCATCCTGTTATCTCAAATCGGATCCCCAATCCTAATGAACGACGTTTCATCGGATCTATGTAACTGTCCAGATATCTATATATATGAAGCTTGTGAGATCAGTTTTCTGTCGGACAGAAGACATTGTTACATACAAGTCTCAACAGTGATATATCAATCCTAAACATATCACTTGACTTGGGGTGGTTTTAAGTTTATTAGTTTATTATAAAGTTTTGTCTCACTCCATGCTTGTATGAACACTTTATAATCACTTTAAACAAACTTACGGATTTCCTTTTATTAGACTTTATTTAGTGCTTAAAAGGGATTGCCTTTATATATAGTTATAAACATATATTGTTGAAACACCTTTCCACATAATTTTGATTTGACAAAATTGTTTAAGTATAATATATATACATATTCTAAACACACTAAGTTTAAATGCTTTGATTTAATTCTACTAATGTGTTTGTTCAATGTTGAGTTAAAATACTATAAGACATAAGAATCGAAAGGCCCAAGCCCAATACGGAAGCCAAGGCCCAAGTCAAACAACTCAGTACACTCGGCCCGCATATGTCAAGACGTTGCCGTTTTTGAACGAAAACGCAACTCAGCAAACGGAAGGATCTAGAAGACCTTCGGGAACAACTTCACAATGAAGCTGCTGAGTCGTCTCGACAAAACGTACAAGACAGCAGCTGGCAAAGGAAAACTTCCAGACAAAGTGTTTCCTCTTTTGGCAAAGTTCAGACGACACAGTATACTGTCCAGTTGACTTTACCATAAAAGAAGAGACCATCTGCTGAGCTGACCGAGGACAGAAGATACACGTCTGTGATTGGCCGATAGCTCTGAGCAAGTCAGGATGACAACGACACATAGCCGTTTCCCTCCAACGGTTATTTCGAAATTCGAAATGACCGACGCCCAGACATCTCTATAAATAGTGCCATCACAAGCTTCACAAACAACAGAACTTGATCAAGCCATTACGCTGACCAAATCTCTACAAGTTCTGCAAGCAAGAAGCAAAGCAAAATTCTTACACTACATTTCTCATATCTGTGTAAAAGTCTAGAGTGATTGTAAATCGTCTAAAGTGTCTTAGCACATATTTGTATTAGGACAAAACACTTATCATTTCTAGAGATAGAAAGGAGAGGCTGAGTACTCGGTTTTAAGTACTCAGCGGAGAGATTAGGATTGAGTAGAAGTATAGAGGAAGGTACTCTTGTCATACTCAATTGCTGATATTGTAAAAGGTTTGAGGCTCTACCTTTAAAGAGCTCAGTAGAGTATTTGAAATCTCGGAACGTGTTCCGGGGACAGGACGTAGGCTTAGAAGAAGCCGAACCTGGATAAATCTGCTGAGTGAAGTATTTCTTACCTTAACTCCTTATTTATATTGCTTGCTTTAAATAATCAAAACTGACCAAGTAAAGAGGTCAAGTTGAGTTGTGCGCGTTGAACGTCTGAGCTCAGGAATAGACTCTACGTGCTATCTCCTGACTCAAGCTAAGAAACTGGCCTAGTCACCTATTGACTAAGCCAGTACCTTACTGTTTACTCAGCGCCGCTGTTCAAACCTTTTTTTAGAAAAAGAAGTCTGCCTAAATTGCAAAAAAGTTTAAATAGTTCCTAACCCCCCCCCTTTGGAACTATACTTGCAACTAAACAAGGGACCAACAAGTGGTATCAGAGCTTAAAAGCTCACTTTAAAAGGTCTAACAACCTTGAGCTGATCCCTACCATGGGCGAAAACAGCACTTGGTTTCTCTCTGGAAACCAAACAACTCAAATACTGCCTGAGGGGCTGTCCATTACTAGGCCTTCCGTATTCTTCGGGTCAAACTATACCTTCTGGAAGAATAGGATGAAGAACTTCATTCAGGCTGCAAACATGAGTGCCTGGCTATCTATAGTCCAAGGCCCGTTTGTACCTGTCGAGGTTGTGGCTGGCCAAACAGTTATAAAAGCTGAGGCCAAATGGACAGAGGATGATCTTAAGAAGCTTCAAAACCATGCTTCGGCTATCAATATGGTTCACTGTGCGCTCGATGCTGCAGAATATAACAAAATCTCAGGTTGCGAGTCGGCACAAGAGATCCGGAAAAAGCTGGAAGTCACCTACGAAGGAACAAATAAAGTGAAAGAATCCAAGGTGAATCAGCAGATGAGACTGTACGAGCTGTTCGATATGAACAATGATGAGGGCATTTCAGACATGAACGCAAGGTTCACCAACATCATAAATGAGCTCAAGAGACTTGGGAAAATCTTCACTGAGGAAGAACAAGTTAAAAAGATACTCAGGAGTCTTCCGAAGGACTGGCAAGCAAAGAAGACAGCAGTTGAGGAAGCTCAGGATTTAACCACCTACAAATATGACGAACTCATCGGTTCATTGCTGACCCATGAGATATCCATGAAAAACTTTGAGGTGAAGGAAAAATCTGAAGACAAGAAGCAGAAGTCACTTGTCATGAAAGCTGACTCCACTGACGGGAGTTCAACAGATGATGAGGAGATGGCTATGTTGACAAGGAAGATGAAAAGGCTATTCAAGAAGAGTGACAAATACTCTAAAAAGCCTTACAGAAAGTTTGATAAGTATAAGGCTGACTCAAGTGACAGCAAATACAGAAAGGACAGCTCAAAGCCCATTACATGCTTTGAGTGCCATCAAACTGGCCACATTAAGTCAAACTGCCCCACGCTGAGGAAAGACAAGAAAAGTGGGAAGAAAGCAATGGTGGCTACTTGGAGCGACAGCGATGAGTCTTCATCCACAGAAACTGAGGCCACCGAGTCAGCGAAGATATGCTTCATGGCTGACGAACTTGCTGAGCCATGCGTCTCTGAGCATGCTGACCCATCCATCACATCAGATGATGAGGAACAATCAAATGAGGTAATTTCTCTTCCCCAGCTCAGAAACGATATGGTTAATGCCCTGAGTGTTCTCTATACACTTGTCAAGAAGTGTAATAAGAAAGTTAGAGCACTCAGCAGGCGCTGTGACGAAGTGGAAGAGGTCAAACTGAGTGACCTCAGATACCTTCTTCATGACAATTTGACTCTGCATGATAACATGAAGATCATGCATGAGTATGTCTCTGAAGTCCAGACAGTTTCAAAGAAACTGAGGAAGGACGTCACAACCATCCAGAACCAACTAAAGGTTCCAAATAAAAATAACATTCCTCTGAGAACTCAGTACCAAGGTACTCGGCAGAGATGGAATCCCCAGCGAAAAGTCCAGTGTGACTTTTGTGGGAAGTTAGGACACACCACTAAGGTGTGCTGGCACGCTCAACACTGGGGTGCTGACAAGTCAGTAAAAAATCCTAAACAGAAGGTCAGTTGTGACTTCTGTGGAAAGAATGGCCATACTGTCCATGTATGCCGCCATAAAATAAAGTATGATGCTATACCTGTTGCACCTAACAAGTCAGGACCCAAAAAGAATTGGGTACCTAAAAGTAACTAGTTACAATGCAGGTAAGCCTGAGATGTGCCGAGAAGTCAAAGATGTGGTATATTGACAGCGCATGCTCAAGGCATATGACGGGTGATGAAACTCAGTTCATCACGTTTGAACGTAAACGAGGAGGGAGCGTAAGTTTTGGAGACAACAAGAAGGGTAAGATAGTAGGCTCAGGAACCATCGGAGGTAATCCTACTATTGAATCTGTCTCCCTAGTCAGCGGACTCAAATATAACTTACTCAGCGTAGCTCAGCTATGTGACAATGAGAGAAAAGTTATATTTGATGCTACTGGATGTAAAATATACGAGGGTAAAACAAATGAGTTAATTGTAACTGCCCCTCGGATAGATAATGTCTTTATGCTAGATTTAGAGAAAAAGTTTTCAAAAACTATGTGCTTAGTAACAAAGGAAGAAAATTCATGGCTATGGCACAGGAGACTTGGTCATGTAAGCATGGACCTCCTGGCCAAACTAGCAAGAAAGCAATTGGTTGAGGGACTGCCCGAACTTAAATTTCAAAAAGATCAATTATGCCACGCTTGCCAAGCTGGAAAACAAACCAAACAATCTTTTCACAGTAAAAACATTGTCTCAACTAAACGTCCGTTAGAGTTGCTACACTTGGATCTCTTTGGTCCAGTCCAGCCGCTGAGTCTGGGTGGAAGAAGATTTTCCTTGGTCATTGTAGATGACTTCTCTCGGTATACGTGGGTCATCTTACTGACCAGCAAGGATGAGACTTTTGAGACATTTTCAAATTTGGTTAGAAAAATTGAAAATGAAAAAGACCTAAAATTAGCTCATATCCGTAGTGATAACGGTGGAGAGTTCAAAAACCAAAAGTTTGTTGAATTCTGTGAAGCCAGCGGCATTGACCACAATTTTTCTGCTCCTAGAACACCTCAGCAAAATGGGGTTGTAGAAAGGAAGAACAGAACTCTGGTTGAAATAGCCAGGACAATGCTGGATGAGCATAGGCTTCCAAAGTATTTTTGGGGAGAGGCTGTTAACATAGCATGCTACATTCTTAATAGGGCTCTAGTTAGACCTATACTCAAGAAAACCCCCTATGAACTTTGGAAAGGACGAAAGCCCAATATTGGATACTTTCATGCCTTTGGCTGTAGATGTTTTATTTTAAATACCAAAGATAGCTTAGCAAAGTTTGATTCAAAAGCTGATGAGGCTATCTTTTTGGGCTACTCAACAAACAACAAAGCATACAGAGTTTTTAATAAGCGAACTCAAGTTTTAGAAGAGTCAATACATGTAGAGTTCGATGAAACTGACCCTGCAGGTAGATACCAGCCGCTGACCGAAGATGATCCAAACTCAGTAACCATCGCTGACCCAGAACCAGCTACTGAGTCATTCACGAAAAGGCTGACCAAGAGTAAGAGTGAACCTAAGATTACTTTTACTGACCCATCTACTTCTGCAGAGATTGTTGAAACAGGAACAGCACAAGACATAAATCTACCCAAAGAAATAAGGATTCCAAGAGGGCACTCCGAAAGTGCAATCCTTGATTCTGCTGGGAATACCCTGATGACGAGGAATCAACTCAGGAAGTACCTCAATAATGTTGCTTTCGTCTCAGTACAAGAACCGAAGAATTTCACTGAAGCTGAGTACGATGATTCTGGATGAACGCAATGCAAGAGGAGCTCGATCAATTTCGAAGAAATGATGTATGGGAGTTAGTGCCTCATCCAAAGAGTCAAAAGACCATCGGAACAAGATGGGTCTTCAGGAACAAGATGGACGAACAAGGAAACGTAGTCAGGAACAAAGCAAGGCTTGTAGCTCAGGGCTACAGTCAGCAAGAAGGTATAGACTACAGTGAGACCTTTGCCCCAGTGGCAAGGCTAGAGGCAATTAGAATATTATGTGCATATGCATCTTACATGAATTTTAAATTATTCCAAATGGATGTCAAAAGTGCATTTCTTAATGGAGTTATAAACGAGGAGGTTTATGTAAATCAACCTCCAGGTTTTGAGGACCCTAAGTTCCCAAACCATGTTTACAAACTCAAAAAGGCTATGTACGGCCTCAAGCAAGCACCACGTGCTTGGTATGAGAGGCTGACCAGTTTCCTGCTGACTAGAAATTACGTCAGGGGCAAAGCTGATACAACCTTATTCATTAAGAAAAAGGGTAAAGATACCCTGCTGGCCCAAATTTATGTTGATGATATAATATTTGGTGCAACTAACGAATCAATGTGCGAGGAGTTTAGCAAACAAATGCAGACTGAGTTTGAAATGTCCATGATGGGAGAACTCAGCTTCTTCCTCGGTCTTCAAATTAAACAAGGAAAGAATGGCATCTTCATCAGTCAAGCCAAATATGCCAAGGAGATCTTAAAGAAATATGACTTGGAAAATTGCAAGCCAATATCCACTCCTATGGGCACTGACGCTGTCCTCTGCGCTGATGAGAATGGTAAGTCAGTAGGCAGCAAGTTATATCGAGGTATGATAGGCTCTCTACTTTACTTAACAGCCAGCAGACCGGACATTCAGTTTTCAGTATGCTACTGTGCTAGATATCAATCTAACTCTAAGGAATCTCATTACATTGCTGTAAAAAGAATCCTTAGATATTTGCAAAGCTCAGTGAACGCAGGTTTGTGGTATCCAAATACTCATGATTTTACACTCACCGGATACACTGACGCTGACTATGGACGAGATAAGCTGGAACGAAAAAGCACCTCTAGAGGATGCCACTTCTTAGGAAGCTGTCTTGTATCCTGGTTCATCAAAAAGCAGGCGTCAGTAGCCTTGTCCACCACTGAAGCTGAGTACATTGCTGCTGGTCATTGTGTTGCTCAAGTCCTATGGATCAAGCAACAACTTAAAGATTATGGTGTTCAAACGAAGACAATTGAAGTCAAATGTGACAACAAAAGTGCAATTGATCTTTCCAAGAACCCAATTCAACACAGCAGAATGAAGCATGTCAGCATCAGACATCACTTCATTAGATACCATGTACTCAAGGGTGAGATCAAGCTGACCTTTGTCCCAACGGACGAACAACTTGCGGATATCTTCACGAAGCCACTGGCCCGTGAGCAGTTCAGCATACTGAGAGAAGCAATTGGTATGTTTAATCCTCTTCAGTAAATTCCTATGCGAAATGAATATGAATGCTGGGTGAATTACATGCTGAATGATTTATTGTTTGCTGAGTACCTCATTGAAACTGACTGAATATACAATACTGAGTAAACTTGCACACTGAGTAAATTAGTTTAGAACTTGAACTTAAAATCATCCTTAAATAATGCACTGACCACTCAGAATATCAAACGCTTGACATTCTAAATACTGAGTGATTAATCCGTTAGCATAAATGCAAAGCACGCGTATAGCCTAGAATGACGTATTCGTCGTAATGTGTCATAAATGCCAGGATCATTGTCGGTACATGATCCCAAGGCAAAACTGACACATGGATTCGATTAAGATCCACACCGTTCATTTCGTCTATAAATTATGGGTATTTCCCCATCTTTTACTCTTTACGCTTAATCAATTCTTAAGGCAAAGAAATCACTTAGAACTTCTTTTCTCTCAAATTCCTCTAATTCCTCCATCTTCGAAGAATGACTAAGTTATCTTTCAACGTCTCTGGTGCCGGCCACCAAAAGTCCAGCTCCGATGAACCTTCACAAAACCCCTCTACACCGAGCAAGGGTAAAACTGGCCAAACTTCTGGAAAAGGGAAAGCTGTTAAGATTAGGACCTACTCCAAGGTCTTCGAAAATGTCCGCGATCCCAAGGCAAAACTGACACATGGATTCGATTAAGATCCACACCGTTCATTTCGTCTATAAATTATGGGTATTTCCCCATCTTTTACTCTTTACGCTTAATCAATTCTTAAGGCAAAGAAATCACTTAGAACTTCTTTTCTCTCAAATTCCTCAAATTCCTCCATCTTCGAAGAATGACTAAGTTATCTTTCAACGTCTCTGGTGCCGGCCACCAAAAGTCCAGCTCCGATGAACCTTCACAAAACCCCTCTACACCGAGCAAGGGTAAAACTGGCCAAACTTCTGGAAAAGGGAAAGCTGTTAAGATCAGGACCTACTCCAAGGTCTTCGAAAATGTCCGCGAATGGAAGGTTGAGCCCTCCAGATGGGTCTCTGAGCATTTCGTACAACATGAACAACCATTTGCCGAATGGATCTCCAAGAACGAATGGACTGGGCTGTTCTCGGTCAGAGATGAGACATATCCTGACCTGGTAAGAGAGTTTTACCACAACCTCAAGGTTGCCAGTGACTCCGCCGACTACCTAAGCACTAAAGTAAGAGGAAAAACCATCTTCATCAACCCTCTGTACATAGGAAATCTCCTCCAGCTCAAAACTGAGGGAGTAAGGCTGAGGAAGTCAGGAGATCAGGACAAAACCAACTACGTCCATACCTTCTGCAAACCTGAGGGTCACTCAGGAGAGATCTCAGCATCTTCAATGGGACAGCACCAGAAGATGGCTCACTACCTGCTGAGCTATTTTATTTACCCAAAGATCAACTGCACTACATCAGCAACCAACTTTGAACAGTGCTTCATATGGCACATGCTGACGTACACCCCCATCAATATGCCGGTCTTCTTAGTTGCTGGGTTCCTACGCAGCACGGGTACGCTGAGGCTTGGGTCACTCATAACTCGAATTCTTCTTGACCACAAGATTGATCTCGAAGGCGAGGAATCCTTCAAAGGAACTGAGATCACAGTTGCCTCGCTGAGGGCACTGAAATTTGGGCAACCCTTGAAGAAAGGAAAAGCTGCTGTTGCTGCTGGCCAAGCTGGCCAAACTGAGGAAACTGTTGCTGAGCCTAAGAAAGGAAGAAGAAGAAACCAGCGGTCAGGATGACGCTGAGGATTCAGAAGCAACTGCCAACGAAATTGAAGCTGAGGATGCTAACACTGGGTTAGCTGATGGAAATGTGCAAACTGACACTGAGTTAGCTGCTGGAGTTGAGCAAGTTGAGCAAGTTGATCAAGCTGACCAGACCCATACTGAGGAAAAGGAACCCACTCCTACTCACTCAGAAGAACCTGCTCATCATACCACTCCACCACGTAGAAGGCGAAAGCTGGTTAAGGCCAGTGAAGTGATGATCGGTGAACTTCCTGTGCAATCACCATCTATTCCTGAACTTGTCCTCTCTAAGACAACAAAGGACCCTTCTACTGTTCAACTAAAGTTCTTCAAACGGCCATCAACTTCCTCTACTACAACGCCGTTGGAAAAACAAGCCTCTGTTTCTTCTCAATAGGAACATGCCGACCATACCACTTCAACCACTTCAACAAGTCACGTTGAACCAACCACTGTCCATGCTGTCTCCTCAAGCATGGTGCTGACTCCCCATCTTTCTGCTGTCAGCACAGACAGTGTTCGGGTTATGTCTTCCATCAACAACCTCTCTGCTGATCAATCAACAATTCCTTCAACTCAAGTGCAGATTGAGCCAACTCATCCAGTCACTGACCAGGGTACTCCTTTCACTCCACTTTCTTCTAGTCATACTGATGTCCATCGGGATGCCACTGAGTCCGGCAAAAAGCTCATTGACTCAGTGCAAGCACTCATCCACGATCTTCAACATTCCGCTTCACCTGCTGCTGGATCTTCAATTCCTGAGACAACTCAGCTCTCCCAGGTCACTCTACTTCTCAACGAAGTCAAAGGACTCAAGGATCTGCTGAATGTCGTCTTGTCATTCCAAGCCCAGCAAGCTAAGCAGGATTCACTTGCCAAGTTGGCAGAGATACAGTTGTCAACAATTCAACATCTGAACTCTCTCCATCAGCAAGTTCAGAAGTTGTCTGCTGTGAACACTGACTACGCCACTTCCTCAGAACTCAAGATGCTTTTTGCTCAGCTTCATACTGAGCAACTTAAGACAAATGAGCAAATGGTGTCCTATAGTCAGTGCTCAGTCGAGCAAATCAGTGAGGCCATCAGGCTACTTAACCTCAACAAGCAAGAACTGGATACTGACGCTTTAAAGCAGAATGAGTTGCTGTCTCTCGCACAGCAATCCTTCAATCACATCCGTCATAATAATATCCAGTGTCATCATTATGACTCAACTCTCTTGAAAACCTTCCACCAAGTCTTTGCTGGCCTCTCTGAAGCTCTCATCTGGCAAGCAAAAGCTCAAGCTTTCAGTGTAAATATGCTCAGTGCTGCTGATCTTCGCGTACCAGTTGAAGTATCAGCTGATGGAGTTGCCATCTTTGATGGCGTAAATGAAAGTGCTGACAAACTAAAAGAGCTTTCACAAGAACTTTCTCATGCTGTCTTAACCGATGCGTTCAAGCTCCCTGAAGTTGACAAAACAGGGGAGAAAGCGCAAGCTGCCAGAGCTCAGCATGAGCGACGTCAGTACGAGCGAAGTCAGTCACAGGGCAAGAAGAAGAAATAGATAGGCTAGCATAACTTAGGCCATATTAGTGTAATCTATTTGTCTAGGTTATTTCTTTTACTATGTACTTGCTGACTTCTTTCAATATATATCATACTTATTTTTCTTATTCCAATACTGAGTTATGATATATGCTATTAAGTACTGAGTTATTATGTATCTTCATTTGTATAATATTTATTGACTAAATGATATGCTGATAACATGTTTGACATTAACCTATGTACTTATGAAACATTCTGATAAGAACTCATTGAACAACAAATTACTCAGCGCGCTCTATATGTCTAAAACTTCCGCTTAGCACTGAGTAAATAGAATATGTGATATAGCTGACCTATACCTAAAAACTGACCTTAGACTTACTCATTTAAATCCTTAAATGTTTTAAGTAAAACTAATTCAGTAGCTCAACCCTTACGGGGGAGTTTGCTAAAGTATATTAGGTCAACTATCATGGGGGAGCTCATACTGAGTTCCTTGCTGAATAGTTTTGCCAACATCAAAATGGAAGAGTTTGTTGAAACACCTTTCCACATAATTTTGATTTGACAAAATTGTTTAAGTATAATATATATACATATTCTAAACACACTAAGTTTAAATGCTTTGATTTAATTCTACTAATGTGTTTGTTCAATGTTGAGTTAAAATACTATAAGACATAAGAATCGAAAGGCCCAAGCCCAATACGGAAGCCAAGGCCCAAGTCAAACAACTCAGTACACTCGGCCCGCGTATGTCAAGACGTTGCCGTTTTTGAACAAAAACGCAACTCAGCAAACGGAAGGATCTAGAAGACCTTTGGGAACAACTTCACAATGAAGCTGCTGAGTCGTCTCGACAAAACGTACAAGACAGCAGCTGGCAAAGGAAAACTTCCAGACAAAGTGTTTCCTCTTTTGGCAAAGTTCAGACGACACAGTATACTGTCCAGTTGACTTTACCATAAAAGGAGAGACCATTTGCTGAGCTGACCGAGGACAGAAGATACACGTCTGTGATTGGCCGATAGCTCTGAGCAAGTTAGGATGACAACGACACATAGCCGTTTCCCTCCAACGGTTATTTCGAAATTCGAAATGACCGACGCCCAGACATCTCTATAAATAGTGCCATCACAAGCTTCACAAACAACAGAACTTGATCAAGCCATTACGCTGACCAAATCTCTACAAGTTCTGCAAGCAAGAAGCAAAGCAAAATTCTTACACTACATTTCTCATATCTGTGTAAAAGTCTAGAGTGATTGTAAATCGTCTAAAGTGTCTTAGCACATATTTGTATTAGGACAAAACACTTATCATTTCTAGAGATAGAAAGGAGAGGCTGAGTACTCGGTTTTAAGTACTCAGCGGAGAGATTAGGATTGAGTAGAAGTATAGAGGAAGGTACTCTTGTCATACTCAATTGCTGATATTGTAAAAGGGTTGAGGCTCTACCTTTAAAGAGCTCAGTAGAGTATTTGAAATCTCGGAACGTGTTCCGGGGACAGGACGTAGGCTTAGAAGAAGCCGAACCTGGATAAATCTGCTGAGTGAAGTATTTCTTACCTTAACTCCTTATTTATATTGCTTGCTTTAAATAATCAAAACTGACCAAGTAAAGAGGTCAAGTTGAGTTGTGCGCGTTGAACGTCCGAGCTCAGGAATAGACTCTAAGTGCTATCTCCTGACTCAAGCTAAGAAACTGACCTAGTCACCTGTTGACTAAGCCAGTACCTTACTGTTTACTCAGCGCCACTGTTCAAACCTTTTTTTAGAAAAAGAAGTCTGCCTAAATTGCAAAAAAGTTTAAATAGTTCCTAACCCCCCCCTTGGAACTATACTTGCAACTAAACAAGGGACCAACATATATCTCATTAAAACAAATGATATAAAGAACAATTCATTTACATTAAGTTTGTATCCTGCAACAATTGTCTATAGGACACTAAACCCCAACATACTCCCACTTAGACTAAAGCTAATTGTTTCTAAAACTTATCCCAGTAGAGGTTAAATGACGATCATGTACTTTCTGGGTTAAAGGCTTTGTCAACGGATCTGCAACGTTGTCCTCTGTAGGTACTCTTTCTATTCTCACATCTCCTCTAGCCACAATCTCTCTTATGATGTGGTATCGCTTTAGGTAGTGCTTGGATGCATTATAAGACCGTGGTTCCTTTGCTTGTGCAATGGCTCCATTGTTATCACAGTACAGAGTAATGGGATTGACAATGTCAGGCACCACACCTAGTTCTGTAATGAAATTTCTAATCCAAACTGCTTCCTTTGCTGCTTCCGCAGCAGCGATGTACTCTGACTCGGTCGTAGAGAAAGCTACGCTTCCCTGCTTGGAACTTTTCCAACTGACCGCGCCCCCATTCAAGGTAAACAGGTATCCTGATTGGGATTTAAAATCATTCTCATCTGTGAGATGACTAGTGTCTGAAAATCCTTCAATTTTCAGATCTCCTTCTCCGTACACTAGGAACATGTCTTTAGTCCTTCTCAAGTACTTAAGAATGTTCTTGACGGCAATCCAATGCTCGTCTCCCGGATTCCCTTGGTAACAACTCGTTACAGATAACGCGAACGCTACGTCAGGTCTAGTGCATAGCATAGCATACATAATCGAACCGATCGCGCTGGCGTACGGGACTACAGCCATGCGTCGTTTGTCATCATCAGTTTTAGGACATTGATGATTGTTTAACTTTACTCCATGTAGCATGGGTAAGTTACCTCGTTTCGATTCAAGCATGCTAAACCGATTTAGCACCTTTTCAATGTATGTAGCCTGTGAAAGACCAAGCAGTCTTCTCGATCTATCTCTATAGATCTTTATACCAAGTATATAAGCTGCTTCACCAAGGTCTTTCATTGAGAAGTTACCGGATAACCATACTTTTACCGACTGTAATAGAGCAATGTCATTTCCCATTAACAGTATATCGTCCACATATAGTATGAGAAATGCTATAGAGCTCCCACTTGTTTTCTTGTAAATGCAAGCTTCTTCGCAATTTTGTTCGAAACCAAATTGTTTTATGGTTTCGTCAAAACGCTTATTCCAGCTTCTAGATGCTTGCTTGAGTCCATAAATGGATCTCTGAAGTTTGCAAACTTTATTTGCATCCTTTGATATGAAACCTTCAGGCTGCATCATGTATACATCCTCAAGCAGGTTTCCATTTAGGAAAGCTGTTTTCACATCCATTTGCCAAATCTCATAATCGTAGTGAGCGGCAATAGCAAGCATGATTCTGATTGATTTGGACATAGCAACATGAGAGAAGGTTTCGTCATAATCAACACCTTGTTTCTGACGATATCCTTTCGCTACCAGCCTAGCCTTGTAGGTGCTAACTTTTCCATCCATGTCAGTCTTCTTTTTGAAGATCCACCTGCACCCAATGGGAATTATCCCTTCGAGTGGATCAACCAAAGTCCACATTTGGTTAGTATACATGGAATCCATTTCAGAATCCATGGCCTCAAGCCATGCTTTAGAATCTGGACTAGTAAGAGCCTCTTCGTAGTTTTCGGGTTCGTCATCTAACACAGGAACCTCGTTATCATCTCCCACTAGAAAACCATATCTAACTGGGAGTTCACGAACTCTTCGTGATCTACGAATAGGTGCCACTGGAGTCCCATCTAATGGGACTTCTTCGGGTACCTCAACTGCTTCTGTTGTTTTAGTCGGTGTTTCTTCTTCTTGAACTTCGTCAAGTTCAATCATGCTTCTCTTTTGTGTTTCTTCGAGAAACTCTTTCTCTAAGAAGGTTGCCTGCTTGGATACGATTACTTTCTGATCATCTGGATGATAGAAGTAATATCCCATAGTTTCCTTAGGGTATCCAATGAAGAAACATTTATCAGATTTCGAATCTAGTTTGTCGGACGCAATGCGTTTGACAAACACTGAACAACCCCATATTCTCATGAATGAGAACACGGGTTTCCTACCAACGAACAATTCATATGGTGTGGAACTAGCGGATTTAGTTGGTACTCGATTTAGGGTGAAGAGGTCAGTTTCTAAGGCATAGCCCCAGAACGATTTTGGAAGTAAGGCCATGCTCATCATGGATCGTACCATATCTAGTAGGGTACGGTTTCTCCTCTCGGATACACCATTGTGTTGTGGTGTATAGGGAGGTGTCCATTGTGAGCATATCCCACATTCAGTTAGATAATTCAGAAAATCATCAGAAAGATATTCGCCACCTCGATCGGATCGAAGTGTCTTTATTTTCTTTCCTAATTGATTTTCTACTTCATTCTTGAAGCATTTGAACTTGTTTAAAAGCTTCTGATTTGTGCCTCATCAAGTAGATGTAACCATATCGAGTATGGTCATCTATGAAGCTAATGAAGTATCTGAATCCTCCTCTTGCTTGGACTGACATAGGACCACATACATCTGAATGAATGAGTCCTAGAGTGTCTGATACACGCTCACCTTTATTGCTAAAGGGTGTCTTTGTCATTTTACCTTTTAAACATGATTCACATGTTTCCAATGATTCAGAATCGATTGGATCTATAAGCCCATCTGAATGTAGCTTTAGCATGCGTCTCTTGTTTATATGGCCTAAACGACAATGCCACAAGTAAGTTGAATTATCTAGCTTATGTCTTTTGGTATCAATTGCGAAAAACAGAAATCAACACATAAATCCCATTTTGTGATATTCCTGAGAAATAGAAAATCGAATCTCTATAAAAATTGCAATGTTTGTTCTTTATAGAACATACCATATGTTGGAGTACCGGCTTTTCCCTTTTGGAGGGTAGCTCGGTACAAAGAACAATTTCTCTTCCAATGCCCCACGTCACCATAATAGTGGCACTTTCTTTTGGGCTTCTTCACTTCCTTTCCCTTAACTTTAGTGGGCATGGCTTTCTTACCTTTCTTGGGATGTATAGGATTAGGAGAATTCCGTTTCCTCTTCTTTGATCCCTCTATGACAAGAGCCGGTATAGCCTTGTCTTTCTGAATATTGGGCTCAACTGACTTGAGCATATTTGCAAGCTCTTCAAGAGAGGTTTGCAAGTCATTCATCTGATAGTTCATGATGAACTATGAATAACTCTTTGGGAGGGATTGAAGAATTAAGTCTACACTTAGTTCGTTATCCATCGCGAATCCAATACTAGAAAGTTTGGTAATGTAGCCAATCATCATGACACAATGTGTCATTACAGATGTTCCCTCTTGCATCTTGCAACGATATAACAACTTGGATATCTCGTAGCGTTCGCACCTGGTCTGTTTCCCAAACAGTTCCTTTAAGTGCATGATGATGGAACAGGCATAGTTGCCTTTGTAATTCCGATGTCATCGATGCAAGTATGATGCATCCGACATGATCGTCATCAGCCTTGTGCTTCTGGTAAGCATCGATTTCCTCGATGGGAGCATCGTCCTCAAGGATAGGGGGTATCGATGTATCAAATACATACCCTATTTTATCGAACTTCAAAACAATTTTGAGGTTGCGATACCAGTCGGTGAAGTTTGAACTATTCAACTTGTTATCGGTAAATGTATTTTGCAGATTGGTGTTAGTCATGATTTTAAGAGTGTTTAATTAAACTGAGAGTGAGAAAGAGTAAACGTATGTTATTCATTTGCTTTAAAGTATAACAATCTAAAATTATAGGCCTTTTAATTTATTTCAGATTGCTCCCACTATTTTGCCAAATTAACAGCCCTCCATATTAATTCGAAGAATTTCACAAATCCTTTAGTGAGCTAGGATCCTAACTCCTGAGATTTCGCCTTGAGTTTACTCAACAAGCTAGTCTTATTCATTAGGTAGATTCATATGATCAATCACATCTCTAATGTGATTCCTAGGTTATTGGGTTACGAACCACATTAGTAACTAATATGCTATTCATATTAATCCCAACCATCTTGCCCATTAGTTTATGATAACATGAGTTTACTCATCCAATTATCATAATCTAATTTAAGTATTACCCCATATTCATGAAAGAACGATTTTCGATAATTCAGGTGTTACCATAAGACCCCGAGCTTGAGTTTACTCAACAACCCAAAGGCCCCCAGTACTGCCGGCTGAATTATAATATTAGGGAGGGGCAACCGATTTTAATAACTTGCTTATTTACTTAACTTTTTAATGAGGGATTTTATTTTAGGTCTCATAATCTAACTTAGTCTTGATTTTCTTTAGCATACATCAGACACATACATTCACATACATTGGCGTTATGTACATATCATCTAAATTATTCCGTCGAGCCAGAGACGGAATAAAAGGGCAAACCTAAGGAAATACTAACTATTACATATTTCTCTTTAGGTCCTCCGTCTTCTCCATGGCGCCTTGAAATTACATATTAATTTCTATACTACTAAAGAAAACTTCAACTGAATTGAAGGGAATTAGATGAGAGGAGAAATTACAATAGATAGTAGATAGGCAGGACTCGCAGGCCCTATTTCAAAAATACCAAAAGACTAAAAGAGGGTCCAAATATGTCCATAACTCCAAACATGCATAGACTCAATTAAATAAATTTAATTGGTTGATTACATAACTATCTTATGTAATATTTATGCTAATCACATTAACTTAACAAATTAACTTTCATCCAATTTTACTTCTAATAGTTTCGTATCCTTTTATATTAAACTTTTAGGTTAATATAACTATACAAAACTTTAATTATGCATGTTCCAATTATTTAGATTTTAATTCATTTAACATTTTGATTTACAAATTGGTAAAAGAAACTTTTAAACAAATTTTCATTCGATAATCAAGAATAGAAAACTATCAATTTCTGAAATATATATATATTCAAATATAAAACGATTTTAAACCATTTAAAATCAAGTGGGTATCGGGCCGAGCCCGAGAGTGGGGCGCTGTCGATTGGCGGCGGCCCTTAGGGCGCGCGGGACGCCGCTGCCTTGCGGCAGTGGCGCCCCAGCGCCGCACGCAGCTGCTGCCGCGAGGCAGCAGCCGCGCGCGACAGCGGCCAGTCGCGCCGCGAGGCGCGACTTGGGCTGCTGTCGCGTTATTTTTATATATATATATATATATATATATATATATATCAGGTTTTTAAAACGGTTTTAAAAACGATTTTCAGAAATAGAAAAAACTACAATAGGTTTCCGTTTTATCTTTAGTATTAATAAAACTGATTTTATTAACCTAACTATAAAACTAATAGATTTTGTTATAATGATTATCAACCGAAATAATTAGGAACATACGCATAATCAATTTTAATTAACAATTAATTAAAACTTATTTATCCTTAGGATTAATTAATCAAAACTATTTGTTAATTAATCCTAACCATAAATATTTATTCAATCCTATTGAAAAACTTCTAAATTTTCATATATGAAATAACGGATTTAACGATGTCTCTGATACCACTGAAGGAAATTAAGGCTAAGGTATAGCAGCGGAAATATAAAAATTTTAGCCTACTTCCTTTTAACCATAGGATCCGTTAATCGTTATTTCATATAAAGAGGGATAAGAAGGAATACCTTTTGAAGAACAATCTACCGTTGTTAAAGAAGCGTCCACAATTCTTCTCCGAGTTCCCAAGCACGAAGTATAACACGGTGAGGTTAAGTTAGAATCAACCCTTATGAGATGCAACCAAAATAGATTGCCTCTAATAAACCAACACAAGATCAAAGAGAAAAGGAGATGAATGAAATTAATCAATCGACGGAAGCCGTATGAATTCTTGTCCACGAACTAGGGGATGCAAATTCACTTTCTCTCTCTAGATGTAGGTTTCGAAAATCACATAGAGGGGAGGGTTAAGCCTTAGCCGAAATTCATGTAGTAGGGGGGTATATATAATAACTTGTATCTAAACCCTAGTTAGATAGGAATAGGTTACTTAATAGGAATTCAATTCGGAATAGGATTCCTAATTATTATCTTATAATATATCTAATATATTTAGGATAATAATAAATAACCTAATTGGATAATAATAGGAGTATATTAATCTAATTAAAACTCCTAACTTAATTATCTCTTAATTAATTTAATTCACAAACCTAATCAAATTAGGATTAATGGAATTAAAATAATTCCCAAATTTATTATATATAAATTTCGGCCCCCCTTAATTAAATGGGCCTTACTGGGCTCATTTGGGCTTCCATCTATTAATGACATCCATCTCTCTTTTGGTTCCAAGTCTTATGTGTGATCCATTAGGTTCTTACTACTTCTGGCCGTATGCAACTATTAAATTAATTTCTTCAAGAATTATATTTAATCCTTGCATAACGGAATGATGTACTGAGTATGTTATTGGCAAGTCTGTAATCATTCCCCCAGAGTCCGTTAAGAAGACAGGTTGATTCTGTCGTTAACCCTTCCATATTAGTTACAGTATAATTCGATCCTTTATCAACTACATCCTTGAACTGAATCTTATGACTATGGGTGATGTCAAGTCACATATAGCGAGACGTTCGTTTTACTTGTATAGGCCGAGTCAACTCAAATAGATAGGTTAAGTGAAATCTGTATTTCTTACTCTTAAGCTATCACCTTGCAAGGATTTAGAGTCGAGTCTTCCACAAGCGATCCTTGGATGTATCTCCCATTAATCGGGAGTGACAAATGCTCAATCCAATGTATAACTACCCTGACATTACCTCCTGTGACACCCAACCTTTGCAGTTCACACCCCAGAGTCATCTCTGTTAAGGATCGTGGAACCGCAGGATCAAAGTCTCACATTCAGTAATTCAGGATGACCCATTAACATTCCTTTGAGTCTGAGGATTAGTTATACCTATTAATACCAATGAGATGAACGGGTGACAAGGATGAATCTACCCATCCTGTTATCTCAAATCGGATCCCCAATCCTAATGAACGACGTTTCATTGGATCTATGTAACTGTCCAGATATCTATATATATGAAGCTTGTGAGATCAGCTTTCTGTCGGACAGAAGACATTGTTACATACAAGTCTCAACAGTGATATATCAATCCTAAACATATCACTTGACTTGGGGTGGTTTTAGTTTATTAGTTTATTATAAAGTTTTGTCTCACTCCATGCTTGTATGAACACTTTATAATCACTTTAAACAAACTTACGGATTTCCTTTTACTAGACTTTATTTAGTGCTTAAAAGGGATTGCCTTTATATATAGTTATAAACATATATCTCATTAAAACAAATGATATAAAGAACAATTCATTTACATTAAGTTTGTATCCTGCAACAATTGTCTATAGGACACTAAACCGCAACACTCAGGACCAAGTCCTTCTAGAAAGCTAAGAACAAATATACAACCATCATCATCTTGCATATGTTTAACATCAACTGTAATGGGAAATCAAGTTTGCTTCTTTTGACAAATGTATTTACAATCATTGTAATATTGGAAGGTGTAGTCTTTTTTCTCAAGATGATAGAATGATGACAACAAAACATGATTAATGTCCTATTTACTAGCATACATAGACTCTAGATATTTCCACATTTCTTTGACCGTATCATAACAAGTCACAATATCATCAATGGTGGAATCTAACGTATTTTGATCATATTAAACATTTTATAATCTGTCATCATCTTTTTTTTCTATTTCCCTCCTTAGCTATACGTGGAGGATTACCAAGTGATCTGCCAAATCAACACCATTGCCATGCCTAGTAATAGTACGTTTTCACTAAATATAATTCTTAACACCAATCAAGTTCCGATCAGTAATTTTAAATGACTAGTAATTTCAGTGGAAACATACTATTACTAGGTATGTGGAGTGGCGGCGAGTGGGGTGGCGTGTCAGACTTCAGGCGGCGTATATGGCTTACGCATAGGTTCTGGTTACCGAACATCAAGCGAGCACCGGTCGACGACAGAGAAACCTCCTGGAGTGGGAGTGAGATAAATAGAGGTGTTAAAAATACTCAACCTAGACCTCCGTTCTTGACAAACAGGTTGGAGAACTTATTCTCGGGGAACAAAATTCATAGAGCCAAAAAGCCTGGCTCTGATACCATATAAGTCAAGAGAGAAAGATTAAAATTACATACATCAATATTACACTTTGGTTCCTATTTATACACACCTAATTACATACATCTATGTTATTGATAAGAAGACAAGGCAGGGGAACCCATGCTCCTTATGGAAGCCCATGTTGGGCATTCTGTACTAGGACAGTCTATTGAAATACAGTCTGTAATAGGTGAGAAAAAGTTGCAAATACTAACAACAAAGGCGTTTGTTCCTGGTAATGGTACAACACTATCTCCATATGACTAATGCCTATTTGGCAAGCAACACAGTTTCATTCAACAAGTCATCAGACAAAAAGTTAAATGTTCTTGACTCGGTGCACTTAGATGTTTATGGTCCCTTTGAATCCAAAACCTTGGGAGGTAACAAGTATTTTGTTACTTTTTTATGATGCACAATGGAAGTTATGGGTGTACTTCCTAATAACAAAAGATCATGTATTTCAGTCGTTCTAGAATTTCCATGTCATGGTTGAAAGGGAGACTAACAAGAAATTGAAATTACTCTAGATGGATAACGGAGGTGAATACACGTCACGCGAGTTTGAGAACTATTTTTCCAAATATGAAATCCAACATGAGAAGACTATATCAGGTATCCCGTAGCACAATGGTGTGGCAGAAATGATGAATTGCACCATTATGAATGTCGGATGGATGCACAAGATGATTAAGTTACCTAAGTCGTTTTTGGGAAAAGTGACTGGTAAATCCTACTATGCCATTAACATGTCTCTATCCGTTGCTTTGTATTTGATATTCCAAAAAGAGTGTGGATTGGAAAACATGTTTGATATCTCATTTGAAGGTGTTTGGTTGTAAGGCATTTGTTCATGTGCCTAAAGAGCATCGATCAAAGATTCATGATAAATCAATTCCTTGTATCTTTATTGGATACGAGGATGAACAGTTCGTTTACAAATTGTGGGACCAGAGAAGAAGAAATTCATTAGAAGCAGAGATGCAATCTTTCGAGAAAATTAGACTACAGAAGACTTCAAGAAAAATAAGAAGCCATAATTTATAATTGATGTCATTCCCAATAACATCCCTTCACCATCAAACAAAAGATGTACCAGTTCAATTCAATGACGAATTATCAAAAGTGATAGGCAACATGAGCCAGAAGATACTAATGAGTAAGGGGCGAAAACCTACCCAACAAGAAGAAGCTGAACAACTCAAAAGATCTGCTAGAGATCGTCGATCGACATTAAAGTATCTTGCTTCTAATTATATTCTCCTTATTGGTGAGGGGTAGTCTGATTTTTTTTAGAAAGTTTTAATTCATACAGACAAAGAATCTTATATATGAATTAGTTGAACTAGAGGAAGAAAAACATTGAAGAACAAATGAGTTTTCAAGCTCAAGCGAGATGGAAACTGGAAGCTGGTGAAGTATAATGCTTGTCTAGTATTGAAAGGTTTTCAACGGAAGAAAGGTATTGATTTCGACGAGTTCTTTTCTCTAGTGGTTAAAATGACCTATATTCGAGCAGTTTTAAGCTTGATAGCTAGTTTGAATCTCGAGCTTGAACAAATAGTCTTGGAAACAACATTCCTTCATGGTGATTTGAAGGAAGAATATACATGGAGAAACCAAAAGTATTTGAAGTGAAGAGAAAAGAACACATGATTTGCAAGCAGCAGAAGAGTATTTATGGGTTAAAATAAGCACCCAAACAGTGGTACAAAAAGTTTGATTCCTTCATGTTTAGTTATGGCTATAAGAAGACCCAGAGAGATCCATATGTCTGCTTCAAAAGATTTTCTGGTAACAAATTCATCATTTTACTGTTATATGTTGATGATATGTTGATTGCGGGATAAGATGTTATATTAATTCGTAAACTAAATGGGCAATTATCATAGTGCTTTGACATGAAGGATTTAGGACCAGCACAACAAACTTTAGGTATAAGAATTGTTTGTGACAGAAACATTAAAAAGTTGTCATTGTCACAAGAAAAGTATGTTGAACGGGTACTAGAACGTTTCAACATGTTGAATGCTAAAATATGGCAGAATTCCACTCTTTGATCATATAAAGTTGAGTGAGGAGTCATGTCCTACAACCAAAGAAGAGAAGGAAGACATGAGAAATATTTCATACTCCTCTCTATTCGGGAGTTTGATTTGTGCAAGACCGAATATCACACATGTTGTTGGAGTTGTAAGTAGATTCATAGATAATCTAGGAAGACAACAGTGGGAAGCTGTTAAATTGAGTCTTATATACTTGAAGGGAAGAATTAAGATGTGCTTATATTATGGAGAATCTGAACCAATCTTAGAAGGCTTCATTGACATTGACATGACAGGAGACATCGATCGTAGAAGGTCAAATTTGGGTTATGTATTTACATTTACTAGGGGAACAATCTCTTGGCAATCGGAATTACAGAAATGTGATGCATTTAAGGCAGTGTATATTTCAGCTGCTGAAGCAGGTAAAAAAAAGATTTGGTTGAAAAGAATCTTTGAAGAATTGGATCCAAAAGCAAGCAGACTGTATAGTATATTGTGATAGCCAAAGTGCCACCGACTTTAGCAAGAATACTATGCCTCATTTTCGAATGAATCACATTGATATTCAGTATCACTAGATACACAGGCAACTGGAAAGAGGAAATTTTTATCTAGAGAAAATCCCTACAGAAAAGAACCTTTAAGATATGATAACCAAAGTGATTCCTCGAAAGAAGTTTGAGTTCTGCAATCTCGTCCTTTGAGAGATCTCTCCTTGCTTTTGTTTGTGACTTTATTATAATGCGTGGATCATCCCTCATGCCTCGTCTTCCCTTCGTGCTAAGGCTAAATCAAGTGTTGATTTAGTTTAGTTTCCTTCTCTTATTGAGTGACTTTTTCGATGTTAGAGGGATTTATTTTACCAGTGGAAGACATCAATAATGCTCCCAATTCCAATAGGTTGGGGTGACATATCTTGTCAGGATAACATAAGCTAAGGGCATGAGTTTCAATTAAAAAGCTTCTCAAGTATTCTTCTAATATTTGGAGGAGTGAGTTTGGAAGAAGTAAAATTTAATTTTTGCTTGTTTATTTATTTATTTCTTTGTATTTATCATATGGTGATACTATACATATTTTGGTAATTCGTTTTTTTTTTTTTCATCTGTCAAAATTTGACATTTGCTGATGTTGGGAAAATCATCTAACAAAAATAGAATTATTTATGAGATTAGAGAAAAATAGTTGGGGAGTTGAGAGTTTAAGGAATACTACATTTTGGAGTGTAAGATTATAAGGTGGGTATTTGAACCGTTTTCTAATATATATATATATATCAAATTCTTATATTTCTACCATTATTATTATTATTGGAGTTATTTTTAGTATCCGTAGGGTTTCCACACAAATCTACACGTCTCTGTATTACTTTATTTTATTCTCATAATTTTATTATTACTCTATTTTAATTTATATACATTGTTTTATTTATTGGATTGGTTCTTACTATATAAATAAACCAATTCCACAAGAAAGTGACATTATCTATAAATATACCAATTTTATTGTATATCCAAAAATATACCAATTCCACAATATAGATTTTGCTTAACTATAAAAGAATATATACACAAATTTTGCTTTAAATAGTATTTGACTGTTTAGATATATTGTCTTGCTAGTTTTTTTTTTTTTTTTTAATGGAGTCTTGCTACTTCTTAAATGTTAATTTTAGTGATCACCTAAAGTAATTTTTTTTTTAAGAAAATAAATATTTTACGTTTTTTTTTTTTTTGAAGAATTGCAGCAGATGACACAAATTAAGGTTAGTTTCTTTTGGAAAATAACTTCCTCGAGTCGAGTCTCTATAAAATGGAAAGTTATTTTCACTTATTTTCCAAAAATCTTCCTTTGACTAGGAAAATAATTTCCTTGGACTTATTTTCTTTTTAAGCCACAAACACAATAAAATAAGAAAAATATTTTCAAGAAGAAACTTTTTTTTTTTATAACAAACAGACCATAAGTATTTACATTTTTGTTTGTGTCATTTTGTCTCTAATTTTTTATCTTTATTCTGAAGGTTCTTAAGTTTCAATTTTACAATTAAAACTTATTGAATTTAATTTTTTTTTATTTTATTAATGTGTATTTAAAGGCGCACGAGTGTTGTTTATAGTAAAAAAATAAATAAATTTGTTAGCTCTATCATGTCATTTTATATTGCATAATACAGTAAAGCTTCTATATAGGAATACTCTATATTGGAATAACCTCTATTTTATTATAAAAAAACTCGGTCCCAACTTGGTAATAACTTCTATGATCAAACTCTATTTAGTAATAACCTCTCAATTGTTATACAAATAGTCCGGTTCCAAGTGTATTCTTATATAGAGGTTTTACTCTAATAATCATCTGTCATCTGTGTTATGAATCTCAATAGATTTTATTTATAAAATTTAGTAATTCTTACTAGAATAGATTTGATATGGAAAAGGATCCAACGGCATTAATATGTGTGAATTTTTTTAAAAAAAATTTAATGTGTTTTGCCTTCTTTTTGTTGATTTTAATTTGCATTATTTTATGAAGAATAAAACTGTAATTGCCTGGCCGAAAAAGAAAATAAAAACAAAAAGGAACAGGTTAGGAAAGTGAAAAGAGAGAACTTTGGTGTGGAGGTATAAATAATTACATAGAATTAGATGAAAGTTGCAACATGCCATGTGGGAGATGGATATCAAGTGGATTGCTTCTACATGTTATTATACGAAGAAAATCCTTTCTAACCGAAAAAAAAATCAAGAAGCCAGAAGCCTCAAACAGGGTCTGCCTGCACGATCTTTATAAAGAAGAGAAGATAACAAGGTAGGAGCTGTCTGTAACACCGTAATACCTGGCGCCAGACCAATAGCAGAATGGGCAAGGAAATCCGCACACTTATTACACTCCATGTAGATGTGGCACCCCGTAATATTCTCAAACCGAGACATCAGGAATTTAATACACCGAATTAAAGCACGAGCCGAGTGATGAAGAGGCGTATCTGAGTTAACAAAATCCTTTCTCTAGTAAAAAGAAATAGTTATCATTTTATTTGAAATAATATATTATATGGATTAAGAGAACTACACAACTGTAACGTTTTTTGCCGGTAAAGTCCTTACTTTTACTTAACTGGCTTAGTGCTGGCAGTCCGATTTCTTTTCCTTCAACCATGCATGGCCTCTAGATCACCCGGGTGTCAAGTGATCCTAATTCAAAGTTTCAAGTCTTCCGTTATTATGCTATTGAATAACCACATCATCTCGAACCTTCTAATTTATATACATACAAAGGCACTATTAATATGATTATTATATAAATATTATTTTTACGTATAATATTTTTTAATTGTAATCAATTAATTCTCTCATTAAAATTTTAATGAAAGATTCAACTAGACATCAAAAGTGCTTCCGAACTCATTCTCTTTAAATAAGAATAATAATTAAAACTCGACATCAAAAGTAAAAGAATAAGTATAAATTTTTTTTCTCTCCTATTCGAGAACTCTAAGGTTTTTCTCTCATAGTCGAGAGTTTCTTTTCTTTTTATTTCCATGACTTTGATGGACCATCTCCTTTCTAAACTATCACTACATGATGACGAAGATGATGAATTCGTGCTTGAGAAACTGGATGGTGATCCACGATCAGACTTCTTAAAACTTAGCTTGGTCGGCCATTTTCTCAATGAGAATCCGATTAGTTTTATCACTATAAAGAAAAGGATGGGCATCCTTCGGCTTTCGGGCAAAGGACTTTGTGTTAAGGAGATTGGGGAGCAACATTTGCTATTGTAGTTTTTTAGGGAAGTCGGCCTGCGTAAGGTGTTTGATGAAGAGCATTGGTTCGTTGAAAATATAATGATGATTCTCCAGCGCATCCGTGTTGTGGTCCACTTTCAAATTCATATCGTTCATGCACTCATTTGGATCGTAATCGATGATCTTCCAATGGAGTTTATGTTTGAATATGTGGGGGAGTTCACTGAATATTACCCCAACAACAACTCATGCATTTGCCATTCTTATATATGAATTCGTGTTCGTATTCCATTGAAATGGTGGAAGATGATTAAGGTTTCCAATGGTTCTAGTAGCATTGTCCAGTTCAGATACAAGTGTATCTCGCTTTGTTGTTTCATCAATGGCCGGCTTGACCATACCAAAGCTTTTGTAAGTACGTTGGCGATCATGATTTCTGTCAGGTGCTGAAGGAGTGGGAACATTGGCTCAAAGCGGCGAGGGTGGAAATGGCAGTGGCGCCAAGCATTGGTTGCTAAACCCTGATGAAATTGACGTGGCACTTGTTTCTATGGAAATTAATGATGATTCGGTGGGACCATCTTTGAAATCTGGGAGGAGTGATCATGTCAAATCTGATTTAGTGGTTCTCACCAATAAGGAAGCTTTCATTTATTTTATCTGTGCCATTAATAATAGAATTGTCTCTACCTCCACTCACCTGGAAATGACAGTGGCACCGAGCATTGGTTGTGAAATCTTAACAAAATTGATGTGACACATACTTCTGTGGTAACAAATGCTGATTCGGTGGGACCACCTTTGAAATCTAGGAGGAGTCAAAATTCTAAATCTGATTCAATAGATCCCACCAATAAGGAAGCTTCCAATTGTGTTGTGCGTGTCAATTAATAACAGAATTATCTCTACCTCTATTAAAGTTGGTGTGGACATCGACCTTATGGATATTGTTGCTAAGGATCTCTATGATGAATGCAAACATATAAAAGTATCATACTTTCATTCATTGTTGAAAATCTCGACTCGGTAAAGTGTTAGGTAGTGGAAGAAACGAAATCATTATGAAGTCATGAAAAATGATACGAATGTGTAACTTAATCATTTCTATTTCTTTCATTCTATATTTATTATTTTCACTTTTTCCATTTTTAGAAAGTAATTTAAATTTTTAAATTGCAAAATGCCGCGTGTACAAAAGTCACATTTGTATTAATTCTAAAATTTACTCAATGATAATCGATAAGTTGAGATTTTATTGGGAGGACATAGTCTTTTCAAGGATTCTCACACATTGATTGACATATGTGCTAAATGTTAATATAGGAGTTATGTGTCAGCTAATGTTTAGGGATCTTAAGAGAACCCGATCCTCTCAATAAAATTCATAATAATTAAAAATTAGAATTAGTGATATGCTTCTAAAATAATTTGATGATGTGATTATTATTTTTTTTTTGAAAGATAATACGAACTTTATTAAGTGGGGGACATATCCTGAGATAGGATATTGTTAATGAATACAGAAACATAGTAATGAATAAAAGAATTAGCATAGGAACGGGCTTGTCGTGCCAATGCATGAGTTGCACCATTCGCTAATCTTAAAACAAAAGCCACCGAACAAGTTGGGTGTTTATAAATCAATAATCAGATCTCATCAATCACCGCACCATATTCCGTAAGATCTTGATTTCTCTTCCTAATATTATCGACCACAACCTTTGTGTCTGTCTCGAACTCGATGTTGCAAAAACCTTGCGTAATCGCTCATTCCATACTTGATTTTAGTGCTAGTGCATCTGCCAATTTTGCTGGCATCACTCCTGTCATAACAGAAATAAAACCAGCAATAAACTTTCCTTCAGCATCCCTCAGGATTGCACCTGCACTCACAGCTCCTTCCTCCACGAATATAGTCGTGTCAGTATTACCCTTGACGTTCCCTGCTCTCGGTTTAATCCAACGCCCACGAATATGCTCGCCCCCTATCCCCACTTCACGTCCATTCAAACATTTGCCTCTCTCTCTCTCTCTCTCTCTTTGTTGCAATATTTAATACATGTTTGCTAACTTTAGTATCAGTTCCGCCTGCCCCCCTACCTCCTTCAGTCAGCAACCTTTGTCTCGCCCCCCGCCTCTCTTTGCCATTTTATTTCTTTCCCTCATCCCCACTGCACCTCCCGATACCCTCCCCCGCTGATGATCTGCAACAATTTGGGATTTCCAATTGCTGAAGGGAAAAACAACAGTAGCAGCCCCACTATTTTCCTCAACTCAAGCTGCTATCAAAATGACAGCAGCAGCGACACTGGGAACTTCCCCAGTAGAGGCTGCTATCAAAATGACAAAAGCATCATCACCATTTTGACCCTTCTTCTCATCCCCGCCACCTTCATTCTGGTGCGTTTACCAACTGTAAGCTTCCTCTCATTCCCCCATAAATTTATGTATCGACCAAATAGCTTCCCTAGGAGTTTGAGATGTGTTATTCCAGCATTTCTCATTCCGAGCTTGCCACACTGCCCATAGTACACCTGCACTATCTTTGATAGTAGATTCACTTGAATTTCTACACAAATACAACACCCAGTCTTCAATCCTTTCCCATTCCTCTCCCGGTGGTTCTAATCCAGCAACTGACCAACATTGTCTAGCAAATTCACACCCGGTAAATAAATGCCACCTATGTTTAATGCCACTGGGACACATTAAGCATGTAATTGGGATATTCACCCTTCTTGTCTTTTCCCTAAATTCCAGCAATAAAGGGGAATGATCCGAATAAGCCGTTACTAGGTTAGACAGTTTATAGTTTTGATAGTTATTGCACCAATTATGGGACTCGAACGCTCTATCCAGCTTCTCTCTGACACATAGGCGCGTCCCTTTTCCCCTATCCCATGTGAATGGGCTACCTCTCATTCTTAACTCAAATAGATTGCTTGTCCGGACAACCTCATCGAACTGATTAATTAAGTGATGTGGATATAGAGGACCACCAACCTTCTCGGTCTGGTGTAAGATGCAGTTAAAATCTCCAATTACAACCCATGGTATAGGACTGTGGTCAGATAACCATTTCAGCAATTTCCAAGACTCCTTATGTCGGTTTCGATCTGCAAAACCGTAGAAACCGATCAATCGCCATTCCTCCCCTTTTCCTTCCCGAATAGTAACCTCAATATGATGATCTGAGTAAGTCCGAAGACTAACTTCATCCTTCTTCTTCCACATCATTGATAACCCTCCACTATGTCCTCTTGCATCTATAGCGAAACACCCTTCAAAATTGAACTTCTTACTCAAACCTTCAATATGAACTCTATCAACTAACGTTTCAATTAAAAATACAATTGACGGAATGTGAGCCTTCAACTACTTCCCCAACGAATTAACTGCCCTGGGGTTTCCCAAACCTCGACAGTTCCAGCTTAGACAACTCATGATGCCCGACGGACCTGCTCACCAGGTCGCGCTGTTTCAATATTACCAAAGGGGACTTGATCTTGTGCTTGTTTAGAAGAATCCACCTCCCTAAGAACACTACTTTCTGCTGCATTTTTTAGTTGCTCATTTGGCCCATCTACCTCTGCCCTTCTTCTTTTTCGGTCCTCCAATAGGGCCATTTCAGCTTCCTCTACTAGTGCAGTATCCTCTAACTGCGCATACTTTACCATTTACCTTCAAACTTTAGAAGAGGAAATCCAATTTAGAAGAAGAAGTTATTTGTATGGAGAACAAGAAAAAGAACAGACCCAATGCTTACGAATTTGAACAATTAAGGAGAAAATCAAGAAGAAGAACACTAAAAATTGATTTCAGATGAATTAGAGTTTAACTGAAATGAAAATAAAGGAAAAGAAGAACGCAAATCCAAATTGACTAACAAAATCTTCATGAGAGTCTAACGGCAGGGACTAAACAGTTCACTAAGAAAAACGTTAGGGACTAAACAGTTCATCGAAAAAAAAGTTAGGGACTTTATCATGTGTTTTTTAAAATACAGGGACTAAACAGTGTGTTTGTCAAAATATAGGGACTAATAAATTAATTACCCTTAAAAAAAAGAATATGTTGTTTGTTAAACCAAAAACTATATAATGGAATGAGAATGAGGATGGAAAGAAGATGAAGATTAGCTTTAATTTTACCGGTTGCAACTGTATCAGTAGAAAGAACATTTTCAGTAATGAATGGTGAAAACTCGACTATTGAGATAGAAACATTTCATAGAATTGATAATGAAAAAATATTCAAGACTTTCATAATATGAAATCTCGTAAACAACAATTGTGGAAGATATTAATTTATACAATTTATATTTATATATTATAATTGAAATAATTTATTTATATTGATTTTTTAGAAACTTATTATTTACATATACATAGTTTACTTTATTATTTACATACATAGTTTGGGCTACTAGTACATATTATATTAGTATAATTATAGGTAATTAAGAAAGTGAAATTGTAACGAATTAGGAAAAGAAGAAGAAAGGAAAATGAGAAATGAAGGCAAAATGATTGTAAAGATTAGGTCAAGCTTTGCTTTAATGGCAGATCAGATCTTACCCAATTCTGGTTTCCTTTCCATTTTAGGGATAGAATCCTTCTAACTTCTTCTATATTTACTTTTTTTTATTTGCTATTATAACTATCAAATCATATTTTTCTTGTGTTTTATCAATTTGATATATATCTAAGTAAAATTTCCAGTAAACAATCTTCCAAGTATTTACTCATATATGTACTACACTTGGTTTTGTCCGACGTCGTTTTTAACTTATATATTGAAGTCTTTTTGCCCACATCATTTCAAACTAAACTCCTATTTTTAACTACGGCTATAAATCACTTCTGTGGCTCATGAACTCTTCGGTGTTCGATTCAATAAAAGTTTGATCGTGTTTGGTCCGATTTATAAAAAAAATCAAGCTTGAACACGGTGAAGCTCGCTCGAAAGTTCCCGAACATGTTCGATTATAGGTTCATGAACAAATTTAATTATAATGTTTACCAACACGCTCGTGAGCAAGCTTGGTCCTATTATAATAAAAAAAAAGTTATATAAGTTCTTATATTTTGCCTATAAGGATGACAATTATCGGGTAGTATCATGTTCGTACCGTGTCAATTATTAGATGAGTAATATTTTGTGTGTAATCATATCAACCTAATTGAGTTAGCGTCAATTCTTGTCATATTGTGAGTCACGTTCACGTATAAATTTATTATGTACTTACGTCAATAATGACATTTAAAAATATAGAAGAATTTAGTAATATTTTTAATATTTTATGTCATTTTTGGATTAGCAGCTTATTCCCGATCATCCAAAAATCCGCTAATAACATATTGGATTTACATGTAAAAAATGGAAAGTCCTAGTTTGTGTTTGCAATGCATGTAATAATTATAATTTGGTTACCTTTATTAATTAAATAGACATGTAAGATATGAGAGAATATGATAATAATTGTAAATGTTAGGTTTAGAGTATCTCCAATAGACCATTAGTCCACTCTCTAAAAATAATATAAACAATGGACTCTTATTGACTTGAGGAGTGACTAAGGGGGCGTTTGTTTCGGGATTTCAAGAAAGAGTATGGAAAATAGGAGGTTTCATTCATTTTGTTAATGTTTGTTTTATTAATCTAATTATCCCTTTTAATTTTTTTTAGTTTTGTATTTACCCATAACTCCTCTAATCTCATTCCCCAACCCTCTAAAGTTTTTCATTCCCTTTCCCCTCTTTTACTGATTTGAATATCAACTCTCCTTATAAAATTCTACTTTAGTCTCTATTATGTTTTAAAGTTTTACTTTGCTCTATTTTTTTCCCTCAAAAAATATTTTTGACTAAATTTTACTTTTTTTATTTTTGTTTTGATCTTTATATTTATTTATTTATATTTTCTATCCCTAGATTAATTTCACTTTTAATTCTTATACTTGTTTATTTTTACTTTTTTTGTCCTGAAAAATAATTTTGACAAATATTTTTCTTTTATCATATTATTTTGTTTAGTATTTATTTTTTATTATTTTAAAATGATTATTTTAAAAAAAATAGAATGTTTATGTATTTGCTTTAATTTATTTTATTTTAGTTTCCTCTGTTTCATCGTCTTTTGATTTTAATGGTTGAATAAATTGATTTTTATTCTTATATTTACATGTGATTAATTTATTAATACAGACACATGTATGTACAGAAATTGTTGTTAAAAACATAACTCTGATTTATACCTCATTTGAACCAAACAGCCACAAAGGGAATCGGGGGTATATCATTCCCTTTATGGAACTGAAACAAACAGACAAAGGAATTCAAGGTCATTCCATTCATTTCTTCTTATTTCTGTTTCTTGATTTCATTCCTTTACGGCTGCGAGAACCGAACGCCTTGTAAAATATATCATCTCCAACAATACTCTTCATATTCATTTCTTATTTCTTATTTTATCATTAAAATTATTAAGTATTGTTATATTTATAGTGAGAGGAGAGAAACTACTCAATAATAAATTACTAATAAAAAAATAAAATAATGAGACACTAGGAGCTCTTCAATAAGAGCATCTCCAACAACGTTTTAGTTTAGCTCTTAAGTTAAAATTTGAGGTAGAGTTAAAAAATCAGGTCCAACAGCTAGCCTCTTAGTGTCTCCTCAAATCACTAAGAGCTCCTCAAATTACTAAGAGTACTTCTATCCTCTCTATTAATAGAGAGCATATGTCCACTCCCAGTGCCTCATTTTCATTTTTATAATAATTTATTATTGATAAGTCTATTTCCTCTCACTATTGATAAATATAATAATAATTAATAATTTTAATTATAAAATAATAAATAATCAGTGAATATTATGGGTATTGTTAAAGATGATATGTATTAGTCACTCTTAAATAACCAAGTGTCAATTATTTATATTATTTTTAAAAAGTGGGTTAAGAGTCTTTTGGAGATGCTCTAAAAGATGATGTAGATGCTCTTAAGAGCATGGTTATCAAAACCGGACCGATCAAAGAACCGGAAAGGACAAAGGGTCAAGGGTTAGAGGTTCAATCGGAGTTCAACCGGTATTAAAAAAATTATGTGAAAAATAATATTTTATCCATATTTTAACTTATAAAAATTATATAAATAAAATTAAAAATATTAAATTTATAAATCCAATCATGAATTAAAAATATAATAAAAATTTAATTTATAAAAAAACTAAAAAATATAAATTACATATTTTTTAAAACTAAATAATTAGTATTATTATTAACATAACATATCAATATAATAAAATAGTTATTATACAAATTTTATAGAGGTTTAAATTTTATTTTATGAAATATTTAAAGATTAATAAAATATTATGAGTACCCTTCCTGTTTCCCCTAGTTTCATCTCTCATCTTCTCTTAGAAGATAGGATTGGGGTTAGCTTCCCTAGGCTAATTTCTGGGTAGTTTGTTGTTATTCGTTTTTCTTTTCCTTTTCTACCAAAAAAAATAAAATATTATGAGTATTGAAATGATAAAATAATGTTTGTATAATATTTATAGAAATATTTCAAATATTTACTTGTTATAATGATCATATATATATATATAAGATTAAACACAAGTTAATAAGTGGTCTAGTGGTCTAGTGGTTAAACAGTTATTTCTTATTCAAAAGTCCTATGTTCGAATCCCTGAAAAAGCAAATTTTTTTTAATTGAGTATAAAATGTAACTTGACCAGCCCGGTTAACCACACGTTCTATCAGGTTTTCAAGCATTTAAAAACCGAACCACCTCCGGCCTGGAATGATGACCGGTTCTGGTCGAACCGGGTTGAACCGACCGGTTCGGTTCTCAAAACCATGCTTAAGAGGTTGTTTGGAGTTCACTTTAAATTTCTCTCTCTCCTTAATTTTTTATTTAAAAGTCAAACTAAGAGGATGTTGGAGATGCTCTTAGACCAATATTATGAATTTGTACAATGGGTGATATGTTTTAAATGTGAAAAGTCCCTCGAGAGCTATGGAAAAAGTTACAAAAAGTCTCACGTAGGAAAAATATCACTTTTTACAAGTGTTTATAGTTGGGTTGGTACGGACTCTTATATTTTTTTGAGAAATATTATTTTAATAATTTAATTAAATAATTATTATACTATAAATGTTTATCTTTTAATCAGTTTTTTCAAACGTTTAAAAAAGTCTTCAACCTAACCATCATTTTTCTCCATTTACTCCCTCACTAAGCAATTTTTTAAAATGTTTGGGAGAGTCTTTAACTAACCATGAATTTTTTCCATGTAATTCCCCTACTTATTAATATATCTAGCACGTTTTGTTTTTCTCCCTTAATATAAGAAACGGATTGTTGTAGAGATTACATACCTCTTTTTCTTCTTCCAAAATCAATTTTTTTTTTTAAATTCAGCAACAAAAAGAAAGACAGTGAGTGTATATGTTTAAACAATTCTGAAACATGCAATTTAGACTTGTATTTCACTAGGTTGTTTTATCCTAGAGACAACCGATTGGCAGTCTTCTTGCACAATTTTGAGGCAGTGTCGTGTACGCCTTAAAAATAGCGATCTTGTTCGCGACTCATCTCAAATTTTATTTACTTCGGTATTTTCATTTTTTCTACATTCGGTTTCAATAATTTTAAGACAATTCTTTATTGCCTTGATTATCGAACAAGCTAATGGGATGACTGAAATCAACAAATCGTTCATGTTTAAGGTGATTCTTTGATGCCATGACTATCGAACAAACTACACTGGATGAGTGAAATCAACAAATTATTCCGGGGTGGCTCACTTCTGACATGGAAACAAAAGATGATTTTCTACATTAACATAAAACTGGTTGCATCTGTTCTTACTTTTGAAAAATTTGTTATTGTTGAAATTGCCTTCATAAAGGCATGTTGCTTATATATGGACTAAGATTGACTTCCTCTATAAAAAAAATATTACATCTTAAATGGTTTGAAAGATGATTTGTATGATTACTACAATGATGAAAACAAATATGCCAAGGACAATTAGGATGCATTGTAGAACAAATATGAGACTGATGAGGCTGGAACAAAGAAGTATGATGTCACTTGCTACCTCAAATTTCAGATTAATGATGATAAACATGTGGAGGCATAATCTCACGAACTCAAAAAAAATTGCTCACGAGATTAGCTCGGAGGTATGACTCCTGATGAACAATTTTAAGTTGTTGTTATTATTGACAAGTTGCCTCCTTCCTGTTAGGATTTTAAAAATGTTCTCAGACACAAAACCAAACAATTTTCTCTGAAAAGTCTGATCACTCATCTCCGTATTAAGGAGGAAGCCCAAGAACAGGATTAAAAATAAGAGGTGCTTGTTATTGTAAGAAGCTCAAAGATGTGCCCCAAAACACAACAAGAAATCCAGAAAATAGAAAATGTTCCTTATGCAAATGCGGTTGGTAGCCTTATGTATACAATGTTATGCACTAGGCTGGATATCTGCCATGTTGTTGGGATGGTAAGCATATATCAATCCAACCCAAGTTAAGCTCATTGGTTTGCTGTAAAGAGAATACTCAGATATCTCAAAGGAATAGCAGAGTACTCTCTATGTTGCCAAGGAAATAATTTTCTACTTAAAAGATACAGAGATTAGACTAGACATGGGATTTGGATGAAAGAAAATCCACTTTTTGCTACGTCTTTTTACTCAAAAATGGGGCAATTTCTTAGAGTAGCAAGAAATATACGTGTATGGCCTTATCCGCCATGGAAGCTGAGTATGTGTCTTACTCATCCATATCCCATGAGGCCGTTTGGTTGATGGATTTATGGATCACCTAAACATTGTTACTACAAGCTCTCCGGTAATAATCGCGATAGTCAACATGTTATTGCTTTCTCTAAGGATTAAACATTTCATAGTAAAGCAAAGCATATTAAGATTAAGTATCACTTTGTTAGAGATTTAGTTGCACGCAAAAAAGACTGTATGAAATATGTTTCGACTCATGACATGGTTGCTGACCCTCTAACGAAACCTGTCAAGAGAGATGTTTTTGTGAAACATATTAGGTGTCGGGGATACTTAGGATCTAAACATATTTCTATTACATATAATTTTAGTAACATGTACTTTGAATTCAATAAAGTATCATTTTGAATCACTTATAATACACGTATATGTAAATGTTGTATGTTAATGTTTGCAATTGAGCATGTTAGATAGAAAAGTACCTCACTCACGCGAGCTTTTACCCTCATTTTTTTATTGTGATGACAAAGATAAGGATGAGGCGAATTTTTGAGTCAACGAGAACTTGCTCAATAATTGACGTCATCTTGCAGTAATAATGGATATAGGTTCATTAGTTTGCAAGATAGAAACATACAAGTGGATAAGTATGTATTCAAAAGATTATTTATAATATGAGATTTCAATTATAGTTGTTTAAATGAAATCTTTTGTCTAAGATAGCCGAATGTAGTCTTATAATGAGAGAGACTAAGGTTAGATGGTATGGCACATCGAAACTGAAACCTTCATATGGTGTTGTTTTGAGCATAGACATGTGCTTCCTTCAGATGGAAGGATTTGAACACCATAGCACATGCTTTTCATACCATGTGTGCCTTGTGACCTAGAGATGGAAAAAGGACAATGTCAATTTTTTTCCTAGTGTGAGACTCTCTTCGTGAAAAACATGTTTTTCTCGAAACGTTATCCTCGATACCCTTAACCAGTTCACGAGTGTAATTCATTTTGGCTACTTTGGAAGGATGCTCTCAAGAGCTAGGTACTAATTCAGCTCGGATAGAGGGCCAACTGGGCAAGTAAAATGAATTGTTATGGAAAGAAGGTAGTAAGAGGGAAATACTTTATCAAGTTCACATCTTGTAGTCCTATATTTTACGAATCCGGATAGTTATACATATGTGCACACTTGTGAATATAGATGAATGGTTGAGATAATAATTATTATAGTGGATGTGATATGAAGTCTATGATAAAGCATATCATTTCTTAATTACACACGTAATTAGAGAGATTGTATATCTCCAACGAGTATACATCATTTGAGTTTTCGATTATATATCGGTCACATGAACTATTTGTGAGTATGAATGAGACGGAGTGATGGAATATGTTTCCGTTATGTGCGAGTGAGATATGTAGGAATAAATGGAGTAAACGAGCCTTGGTCCATTTACTGGTCCATTTATGGCCGCCTGTAACCTAATCAGTTAGGGTTAGACTTAGGCTTTAGGTTTAACCTAGCTATAAATAGATAGCTATAGAGCTAAACTTAACACCCTAATAACACAATAATCAGAGACTATATAAAGGCAATCCCTCTGTTCCCTCCCCCTACAACCGCCGCCCCCCTTCTGTTCTCGGATAGCGTTCTTAGTTCGTGGAACAACAGAGATTGCTCCTTCGGTGTAGTAACCTCCTAAATCGGTGATACGGAGCCAAGGTTGATTACTTTCGCTATTGTTCAACGGATCTACGCTGCAAGAGGTAAGCCTAGAGGTTAGAGAAATCCATTATGATTGTTTAGAGAACCTTCATATATATATATATATATATATATATATATATATATATATATATATATATATATATTAAAAAACATTAGAGGAAGATATGCAAATGACATATTCTTAACAGAAGTTTAAAAGATAATTTTATTAAAACTAGGCTTAATACGAACATTTGTACGTTAAATTTGTTCACAAAGTTTGATTGACCCTTTAAATTTTCAAAGTGTATTGACAGTCCCATCAACTTGCATAAAATGTCCAGCTGACCCTTTGAACTTATATAAAATATAATAAATTAATCACTTAGTTGCAAAAAAAAAAAAAGTAAGCTGCATGCGGAAAATGTATTATACGCACTTTAGAATGTTATTAGATAATTCACATAATAGATTAAAAATAAAGTTCTTATTTGTTCAACTGTAAAACTTATCTTCTCTAATATTAGAACCGTATATCGACCTTGGTCTTTTTACAATTTTTAAGAAGCGTGCAATACTCTTCCACATTTAAGTTTTTTTTTTTTTTGCAACTGAGTGATTAATTGATTACATTTTACGCAAGTTCAAAAGACTAACTGGACATTTTATGCAAGTTAAAGGGACTATCGAAACACTTTAAAAGTTTAGATGACAAATCATCGAAACACTTTAAAAGTTTAGATGACAAATCAACTTTTTTGACAAGTTCAAGTGACATTTTAAATATACTTTTTTGACAAGTTCAAGTTCAAGCCATGCACTCCATTCGCATGGCTTGGGATAAAGGCTGGAAGAAGCTTTGGATTGAATCAGATTCAAGCTATGTAGTTAATTTGTTAACATCAAGATCCAAGACTGTTCCTTGGCGTTTCCGACAAGAGTGGATGCTTTGCCTTTCTCTTGTGTCCCAAATGACCATTTTTGTTTCGCATATTTTTAGAGAAGGAAACAGGGTGGCAGATTTCTTAGCTAACCATGGTCGAACTGCTTCTTCGTTGATTTCATGGAATTCCTCACCTTCCTTCTGCTCTCATCTTGTGTCCGATGATTTGGCGGGACTGCCCCAGTTTCGATTCCGCTAGTTTGTTTGTATTTTATTTCGCCTTTTTGTTTGTCCTTTATTTTTATTTTGTACGGATCTTCTCTTCTCTTTTAATAATATTTTAGGCTCGGCTCCATTTGATTCGAAATGTGCTAACCTTGTTAGGATGCTTTGATTCTTTTAGTCCACCTCCAAGCTTTCAATTAAAAAAAAAAAAGTGACAAATGTTTAATGAAGCCTTAAAACTATATAAAGAAGAAAAAAAATGATGAAAAGTGTATAGGGTTTTTGAATTTTAAATTGTTTGTAGCAAAACAGCCAAAAGTAGTTATAATTAAAATGCATAAATAAACAGCCTTTAATTAAGTTCTGATTTAATTCTTACATTCAAATCTGAGTAGTGTTTGTTTGGCTATTTAAAGGGAAAAGTTTCATCATTTCCATTTATTTGATTTATTATTTTGTCAAATTAGTAATAAATATATTAGAATTTTAGCTTAAAAAAAGAAACAAAATAACATATTTTTCCAAAAGCACATAATACAAACTTGGAATTCGGAATTTATCCTACCCTGTATATTAATTGAAATTATAAGCCAATGAAAAAATCCGAAACTCTTTATTAATTTACATCAATAAAATAAGTATATTTAAAATGTCAGCTTTCCTGAAAAACAGGGTCCTGCAAAAGTAGACAACAAATACCTTTGACAGACGCACCAAAGTAAAGTAAAATGATAAAATCCCAACATATGATGAGTGAAATTTGGGCTCTATACATAATTCTTTTCATTCAATAAATCACTCAAACTTCATATTTAATTTTAATCATTTCATTTCACCCAATTTATATGGAATAAACTCACCAAAATACGTTTAAGATTTTCGAGGAATACTGATTTTATGTACAAATAACACCAATATAAGTTTAACGTTTAGAAAATAGTACCATTTTGGGTAGTGGCGGATCCAGGATTTAAGGGGGTCAAAACTCTATGTAAATTTTGTTTAGATTAATGTTTGTAACCAAGAGCAAAAATACCCCTAACGTTTTGGGTCAGGAGCAATTTTACCTCTAACATCTAAAATGGTGCAATTTTACCCCTAATGTTTGTGTTTGTAGCCAAGAGCAGTTTTACCCATAACGTTGATAAATTAGATCAATTTCACACTATTATAACATACATTCATTTTTTTTTCTTTATTTTGCACCAATTGCATATCATTTTGTTCTAAAAAAAGATATAATGTTTTTTATAATTTAATAATAAAAATGGAGATTAATATTTATAAATTCGGTGAATTTTTTGAAATTTTTTTCTAATTCGTACAAAAGACAGTATGTTTTTAATATTTTTTTCACATCTCAACCCATGTTTGTGATTTGTTACTGATAAAATAACGCATGTGTGAAGTGTAGATGACAAGATTCATGACCGAGAAGACAGTTTGATGAATTATTTCTCAAATTGACCCAATTTATCAACGTTAGGGATAAAATTGCTCTTGGCTTCCAACATTAGGAATAAAATTGCACCATTTTAGATGTTAGAGGTAAAATTGCTCCTGACCCAAAACGTTAGCGATATTTTTGCACTTAACCTTTCTTTTTGGACTATTTTTTTTTTTTAGGGATGAAGGGGGGTGGCAAATGCCCCCTTTGACCCCTCTACATCCGCATCTTCTTAATAACGGAACATGACACATTATTCATACTACTCTGTTAAGTTTTGATTGACAGAACTTAACAACAACAACAACAACAACAAAGCCTTAGTCCCGAAATGATTCGGGGTCGGCTAACATGAACCATCATATAAAACCGTGAAAGTCAAGTCGTGTCAGCGACACAGATTCGCTCCCTCCAATCCGTCCTATCCACTACCATATTTTCCTCAATTCCCAGTAAACTCATATCACTCTCGATCACCCTCCTCCAAGTTTGCTTAGGTCTTCCCCTACCCCTCACCACTACATCCCTTTGCCACTCTTCGGTTCTCCTAACCGGCGCATCAAGCGCTCTACATCTCACATGGCCAAACCACCTTAGTCGGTTTTCTCTCATTTTATTCTCAATAGATGTGACCCCTACTTTTGTCCTAATTATTTCATTACGCACCCGGTCCTTTCTCGTATGACCACACATCCATCTCAACATACGCATCTCCGCCACCGACATCTTATGGATGTGGCAGTGTTTCACTGCCCAACACTCCGTACCATATAACAATGCTGGTCTAATTGCCGTCCGGTAGAATTTTCCCTTCAATCTATTAGGCATGCCGGGATCACAAAGGAAACCCGTAGCACTCTTCCACTTCGACCAACCAGCTTTAATCCTATGAGCAACATCTCCATCTACTTCTCCATCCGTTTGGATAATAGATCCTAAATACCGGAAGCAATCCGAGGCCTGAACAACTCTCCCATCTAGGGTGATTGTCCCTGCCTCCCTACTCATACGGCCGCTAAACTTACACTCCAAATATTATGTCTTACTTCGACTCAACTTAAAGCCTCTAGATTTTAGAGTTTGTCTCCATAGTTCCAACTTCCTCTCCACTCCTTCTTTCGTCTCATCAACCAACACGATATCATCTGCAAACAGCATGCACCATGGTATACCATCTTGAAGTGAACTTGTTAGTTCATCCATAACGATGGCAAAAAGAAATGGGCTTAGTGCGGAACCTTGATGCACTCCAATCGTAATAGGAAACTCTTCAGTCTTCCCAACACTAGTACGTACACTCGTGCATACTCCCTCATACATGTCCTTTATGATGTCAATATATTTCCGCGAAATGTCTTTCCTTATCAAGGCCCACCAAAGTACTTCCCTTGGTACCTTATCATATGCTTTCTCCAAGTCAATGAAAACCATATGCAAGTCTTTCTTCTTATTTCGATAGTGCTCCATTAATTGTCTCATTAGATGGATGGCTTCCATAGTTGATCTTCCCGGCATAAAGCCAAACTGGTTTTCCGAGATCTTCACCGTCCTCCTTAGCCTTTGTTCGATCACTCGCTCCCAAAGTTTCATAGTGTGACTCATTAATTTGATTCCCCGATAGTTGGCACAATCTTGGACATCGCCTTTGTTCTTATACAAAGGGATTAAGGTACTTTTCCTCCATTCTGATGGCATCTTATTGTTTCTCCAAATTTTGTTGAAGAACGTCGTCAACCATTCGATTCCTCTTTCTCCCAAACATCTCCAAATCTCAATAGGGATGCCATCATGTCCTACTGCTTTCTTCAACTTCATCTTACTTAATGCCATTTTGACTTCACCCTTTTGAATTCTCCGCAGGCATTCGTGATTTATCATATCGTGATGGATACTTATATCTCCAACATCTTGTTGGCGATCTCCATTAAATAAGTCATCAAAATAGGACCTCCATCGTTCCTTGATATCCTTATCTCCAACTAGGACTTTCTGGTCCACATCCTTCACACATTTAACTTTTCCGAGATCTCGCGTCTTCCTATCTCTCATCCGAGCAATTCTATATATGTCTCTTTCCCCTTCTTTCGTATCCAATCTTGTATACAGATCCTGATTCACCTTTGCTCTAGCATCTCGTATGACCTTCTTTACTTCCCTTTTAGCCTCTTTGTATTTTTCGTAGTTCTCGTCACTCCTACATTTCCCCAATAGTTTATAGGATTCTCTCTTACTCTTTACTGCTTGTCGTACTTCTTCTGTCCACCAAGATGTGTCCTTACCCAGCGGCATGCTACCTTTAGATTCCCCTAGAACTTCCTTCGCTACTTCCCTTATACTCTGCTCCATCTTATTCCATATCGAATCTATATCTGAATCCATATTGCAAGTCCAAATATCTTTTTTGGTCATCTCATCCACAAATTTTTGTTGATTCTCCCCTTGCAATTTCCACCACTTAATCTTAGTCTCTACTTGAGGTGTTTGTTTTCTTATACATTTCCTACTTCGAAAATCTATCACCACTACTCTATGTTGGGTTGTCGTACTCTCACCAGGGATCACCTTACAATCAATATAACTCTTTCTCCAAGCACTCCTTACTAAGAAGAAGTCAATTTGGCTCGCATTACCGCCACTCCGATAAGTCACTAAGTGGGATGTTCTCTTCATAAACCATGTGTTCATGATACTCAAGTCATAGGCTGATGCGAATTCCAAAATATCATTTCCTGCTTCATTCTTATCTCCAAAACCATACCCTCCATGAACACTCTCAAACCCATCTCGCCTAGAACCCACGTGTCCATTGAGATCACCCCCTAGTACCATTTTTTCATCCCTAGGAACCTGTTGCACCACTTCCTCTAAGTCATCCCAAAAAGCTTGTCTTATAGACACATCTAATCCTATTTGTGGCGCATATGCACTAATGACATTCACAACCTCATCCCCTATCACTAGCTTAACACTCATAATTCTATCGCTCTTCCTAGACACCGCTACTACATCATCAATATACTCCCTATCAATAAGAATACCTACTCCATTTCTAACCTTATCCTTTCCTGAGTACCAAAGCTTATAACCCCAAGGAGCTATCTCTCTAGCCTTGGCTCCAACCCACTTGGTTTCTTGTAGGCATAATATATTTATTCTCCTCCTCTTCATAACATCTACAATTTCAGCTAATCTTCCTGTCAAAGAACCTATGTTCCATGTCCCAAAGCGTAACCTACTACCCTTACCCCTACCCCTACCATTACCGTGGACTAGCTTATTTACCCGCAACCCTTGCATATTTGACACCACCCCCGGGTCCTGGGGTGGCGCGCCGCTTAGTTTACGTTGGCCGCCACAAACCTACCGCAACCCTCCTCCTTTGTCCGGGCTTGGGACCGGATGTAAAGGCCACCAAGTGACCCTCACAGGCGGTATTGACAGAACTTAACGAAATAATATAAATAAAATATCATGTTCTGTTATCGATGTCAAAATTGATACTATTTTTATAAATATTAAGTCTATATTTATCATGGTTATCAAAACCGGACCGGTCAAAGAACCGGAAAGGATAAAGGGTCAAGGGTTAGAAGTTCAATCGGGGTTCAACCGAGATTCAACCAGTATTAAAAAAATTATGTGAAAAATAATATTTTATCCATATTTTAACTTATAAAAATTATGTAAATAAAATTAAAAATATTAAATTTATAAATCCAATCATGAATTAAAAATATAATAAAAATTCAATTTATAAAAAGACTAAAAAATATAAATTACATATTTTTTAAAACTAAATAATTAGTATTATTATTAACCTGACATATAAGTATAATAAAATAGTTATTATATAATTTTTTTAGAGTCTTAAATTTTATTTTATGAAATATTTAAATATTAATAAAATATCATGAGTATTGAAATGATAAAATAATGTTTATATAATATTTATAGAAATATATATAAAAAAAATATTTCAAATATTTACTTTTTATAATGATTATATATATCTATATTGTTAAGATTAAACACAAGTTAATAAGTGGCCTAGTGGTTAAATAGTTATTTCTTATTCAAAGGTTCGAATCCTTGGAAAAGCAATTTTTTTTATTGAATATAAAGTGTAATCTGACCAGCCCGATTAACCGCGACCGGTTCAGACGGGTCATGGTTCAACCTGGTTTTCAAGCATTTAAAAACCGAACCACCTCCGGCCCAGAATAATGACCGGTTTCGGTCGAACCGGGTCGAACCGACCGGCCCGGTTCGATTCTCAAAACCATGATATTTATGTTATTTTGTATATAAAAATTTAATTTGATACTCCCTACAAAATTTAGTCCTGATACCTAATCTCATTTATATATAAAAAGTTACTTGAACTTTAATGTGACACTTTATATATCAACTGGTCACATAGATGAAAAATATCACCCAATAATTTGGTAGTCGCCCTCAAAAATCCAGTACAACACTTCTCCACTTCTTACTAGATAGAAATTGGTCAGATTTCAAAAAAGAAAAAAATTAACAGGAGGACTCCAATATTTTAGAAGCCTTGAACATTGGATAAAAAAAACCAAATAAAAATCAAACTTCGAGACAATCTGCAAATAAATGAAACGGTTATAGCAATCATATTTTTTTTTTTTTAATGTAAACTACAAAAATAACATATGGTTTAACCTTTTTGTAAATGCAGTCTTATGGGTTAAAAACTTTCTAACGGAGATTTGTGATAGTTTGCAAACTCATGCATTCGGTAAAAATTGCTATTATGTATATTTACTTTAAAGTGGTGCGATTTAGATAAGTTATAAAGCCTGATTTTATAAATTACCACGTATATAAGATCTTACTTTGTAAATTAATTAAGCCACAAATAGTTTTTTTACCGAAAAATTGCACAAACCAAATACCCTTATTTAAAAGTTTTTAAACTATAAGATTGCGTTTGCAAATCGGCCAAACTACAATTTTGTTTTTTACTTTAATGTAATGTTAAGAGAGAAGTTGTAAAATAAATTTTGGAAGCCCCATGTTGTATTATCCTTGTTGAGGTGCATTAATTAAAAAGAAAGACGGTGTATCCTATTATTGGCCCTGTTTGGTAAAGAGCGTTTTGGGATAAAAAGAGCGGTTTTGACCAATTTTAGAGGTTTGACCATTGAAACCGCTGATTGGAGTGTTTGGTGGAGAGAGGTTTGGGAGAGAGTTTTGGGATGAAAACGCTAATTTAGAAAAAGCTCTTAAAAGGAGCTTTTTCAATTAGCGTTTTGCAATATTAAAATTAATGGACTTCTTTAACCCTAATAGATAGACTCCATCTTCTCCTGCGCCAAAATTAATGTCCTTATTCGTCTTTTTGCACAAACCGCTATTATCAATCAGCTAATTTTTACCAAACAGATCTACACAAACAGCTAGTCAAATCAGCTAACAGATAACAGCTAATGTAATCAGCTAACAGCTAATTTCCAAACAGGGCCATTATCAACTTTCAACTCTATTTTTTCATTTTTGTTTATATATATATATATATATATATATATATATATATATATATATATATATATATAGGGGTGGGATCCAATATGACAAGGGTTTAAGGTGTGACAATGAGCTTATTGTGTGACATAACAAAACTACGTAGTTTTGATGATAATTGAAAAGGGTAAGGTGACAAATTTGTAAATAAAAGGAAATAGAGGATAGAGAAAATTGTTTTATTTCTTTTCTTTAAAATACATTTTTTCGACATTTCTAACCTCGTTTTTCGAAAATTTTTATACTATTAGACTCGTTTAAATTAGACGGTCATTTTAAGATCCCTGAAGATCAAGTAAAAAAAATCCGGTGAACGGAATCCGGGTGAGCGTTTTCTGATGAAAAAACGTGCCTAGAAAATTTCCAAAAAATTCCAGAAAATGTAAAACATTATTCTGAGAAACTTTAATTCTTGGAACGAAGTGATATTTCTTACGGTTAAGTCCCAATAAAACTTGTTCCTTAATTTATCCATTTTACATGCTTAAACAATTTGTTGTGTCAAAACCGTAAGGAATCTCATTTTGAGCCAAGAATTAAAGTTTCTTAAAATGATGTTTTATATGTTTTGAAATTTTTTGATAATTTTCTGGATACGTTTTTTTGTCCTACTTACATTGTTACGACAGTGTACGAAATTGTTCCAAATGAGTGTACCATTTGTTCTAACATAATACTTATATTGTTCCAACATAATAAATCAGCGTACCAATTTTTCCAACAAAATAGTTCTATTATTCCAACATAATACTTATATTGTTCCAACATAATAAATTAGTCTACCAATTGTTCCAAATCAATTTTATTAGGGTGTTGTTAAACCCAGCCCCAAATTCCCACCCATAGCCCCGTGAAAGGACGAAAATACCCTTTTATGGGTTTTGGGGAGGAAAAAACTATTTTTTTTGCTCTCCCGACACGCGGGCGTGTGACTATCACGCCTCACCGTGTGGTCGGGCATGATAGCCCCACGCCTCACCGTGTGGTCGGGCGTGATCGCTACACGCCCGACCACACAGTGAGACGTGGGGCTATCACGCCCGACCACACGGTGAGGCGTGATAGTCACACGCCCGCGTGTCGGGAGAGCAAAAAAAATAGCTAGTCCGCTATTGAATTAAATCCGTAAATACCTGTTACGTAAAAAAAATTAGTCCGTTGTTGAATTAAACCCGTAAAAAAATTAGTCCGCTAGTCCATATCTAGACGACGAGCAGGTGACGGGACGGATTTCCCCTCAATAGTAGGCCGCTCCGTCTATAAAATTACACTAAATTAATCTAAAAATTTAACATATAAATTATAATCGAATTAATATCAAAATTTCATATATAAATTAAACCCCAAATTAATGTAAACATTTAACAATTTAATTAAAACGTAAATATAATTTTTTTTTTAAAAACATTTCAAAAACCCCTCGGGCGTATGAACATCACGTCCGAACCATAGGTCGGGCGTATGAACATCACGCCCGACCTATGGTGCGGGCGTATGAATATCACGCCCGACCTATGGTGCGGGCGTGATAGCCTCACGCCCGAACCACAGGTCGGGCGTGATATTCATACGCCGGAACCGTAGGTCGAGCGCGATGTTCATACGTCCGACTGCGATTCCGGCGTTTTTAAAAAAATCACCCACAGATTCAATTTTTAACTTAAATCAAAAAAACAAAAACGGTAAATCTTATTATTTTCGCTTTCCCTTTACGGTTATTGTTACACTCCATATTTTGGTTCACAAATTAGTCCGGATTACATTTTCTGGACATTTTTTTTCTCATAGAAAAACAAATCGCCAGATACTATTCACCGTAACTTTTTTTACCTGAGCTTCTTGGATCTGAAAATGACCGTCTAATTAAGACGAGTCCAACGATATAAAAGTTTTTGAAAAACGAGGTCGGAAAAGTCGGGAAAATACATTTTAAAGAAAAGAAATAAAACAATTTTCTCTTTCATTTTATTTACAAATTTGCCACCTTCCCCTGGTTAATTACAAAATTAGTTCTTATCACACAATAAGGCATGTCACACCATAAGGAATGTGTCATACTTGATCTCTCATATATATATATATATATATATATATATATATATATATATATATATATATATATATATATATATATATATTCGAATGGAAATAATAATTATTTAGAAATATGATTTTTAACAATGGCGATCTCAATAATTATTGTAGTTTATTTTTTGGATTGGATGCCCTTTTAAATCGAAGGTCCTAGGCGGCCGTCTATATCAGCTCCCCCTAGAGCCGACACTAAGAAAAAGTAAGATAGCAATAGTAAAGAATAATATTGTACAAGTAGTCAAAGCATACATTTTGAGGGAGTGAAGTCTTTTATATAAGAGTGACAAGCCTAATTCTAAATTGGAACAAAGTGACTCTAATCTAAATAGGAGAAAATCCTTAAAGAGACATAACTCTCTTTATTTAATAGATAATTGCTTATGCCGGAAATTCCTAATTGGAATAGGATTAGAATACCCTAATCAGGAACGATGGCACTTCTAGAGGGATGAACTGCATATCCAATCTTGGTGAGGGAAACTTGTTAATCATGTTGGGGAGTAATTATCGAAAATCAACGAAGTGTAGTGGAATGCTACCGTTAAAATTTTCTATAATCCAGTTTGAACCGTGTTAGACTACCATGGATTGAACCTCAAAAATAATTTTAGAACTAAGATGTCACGTCCGTGTCTAAATTTCTAGAATTTATACCTTGATAGTAATATATATTATAATTATTAGGTGTGTGATTTTTAATTTGGTGTTATAGAAAAAGTTTGGGGTTAATTCGATAGTTTTAGGTGTAAATTAAAAGTTAGGATAAGTTTTAAAAGATTATAGAAAGATATAGGATCAAACGTGATGTTCGTCAAATTTAAGATATATATATATCACAAATGTTTGCGGTGATCATTATCTTTGTTTTTTATTTTTCTTTTCTTTTCCTTTTCTAATCTTTTCAGATTCATCAGTTTTCTCTGAACCGTTTTTCCACCGTTTCTTTGATTTACGGAGATTCGACCGTCCGAATCACTCGAAATTGAAACTATAACATCCTTATGTATAGATCTAAGTCCTAACCGAAGAGTTTTAAAGTTTCGGCAGTGTTTGGAGGGAAACGTCTTAGACAGAATTTAGAGGAGAATCGATCGGGTGTATTTTCTTCAATTAGTGACCAAGGTAAATAACTATCAACTATATTTTGAGTATTTTGAGTTTTATGTATATAGATATATATATATATATATATATATATATATATATATATAATCAAAGAATTTTCAGAAATTGATATTTTCAGGTTATGCAGGAATTTTGTAAAATTAGGATTTTTCCTGATTTTGCTTTTTATTGTGAAATTACGGTTCAAATGAAGCTATTGATTATGCTTCTGTGTGAATTTCAGATTTTACTTGATTATGTTGATTTAAGGCTTGATTTGGTTGATTTACATATATACATATATGTTTTTGGTTGCAATGTATATCTATATTGAACAAAATGAATTTGATGATTTCTTACGAATTGTTTTTGGATTGAGAAATCTGTTGCGGTTATTGTTATTATTATTTTGGATTGAAGTCCAAATATGATTTTTATGATCCAAAAGGGCTACTTGAAGCCAAATGATTTATGGTTATGAAATAGTTTGGAATTTGATTATGAAAGGAAATTTGAGCACGTTATGATTTTATGATTTTATATCCATCGAGAGTTATCCGGATCGGTGGTTTTATATTTGAAGACCATGTTCACTGAGGGACATGACCTGTGTACACAGTCTGAAGACCTATTGGGTATGGCAGCGAAGTGTTGGGTAAGACCATATGAGATAGGCAATGTTAAGAGACGTCTCGACTATATATGTGGTTATGGATTGATACTTAAGGGAAGAAACTCGAGGATGGATACAATGTTTTAAGTTCATTTGGATTATGTTTTCGGTTACGATTGATTTTGATATAAGGTTTTACGTTTGATTAAATACGAGTTGGTTTGATAAAACACTTATTTGATTACAATATTTTATAAGGTTTTGAACTCAAGAATTGATACAAGATTATATATTTTTATGGTTTTGGTTTACTACTTTGACTATATTATGAACTTACGTTTTGAGTATATTTTATAAGATTTGGATTAAATCCCTTTATAAATGTATATATGTAGCTATGTTAAATAAAGTTGGTTTTTATAGCTGATAGTTTCTTACTGAGATTTTTGTCTCACCTTTTTTAAATGTTTTAATGTTTTTAGGTGAGAAAGTACAGGATATAGAGAAGGTTACCGACCGTTTAGGCGAGGTTTGGAAGTTGGCTGCTTATTGTTAGAATTATGGTTAGAACTTTGGTATTGCAATTGTGTTAAATTGGAGACTCCTAAGTATTAATTATGATCTTTCTATTTCACGCCCGATGCCGATTGAGGTCGTTTAGGGTCGGGTGTGACAGTTTGGTATCAGAGCTCTAGGTTAAATTCTTCGGACCTAAGGTTGATAGTAATTGAGGAATATCGATATTTGGTAATACCGAAGAACTAATCGATAGTAATTGAGGAATATGAATATTTGGTGATAGCTAAGAAATAATTTGGAATTTTTCGAGGATTGAGTAACTAGCTAATGAGGTGTAAAAATGAGATTTGATGGTTAGCAATATTTAAGTGTACGAAAAATAGTAAATTATTTGATATTTGGTGATATGAGTTATGAGTAAGTCATAACATTGAGCTAGAGATATAGAGAATTGTCTATATAATCAGATTCGTATCTGAATCTTATGATGCAATTTTCGACCAGATTTAGGCTGAATCTGTCATAGAGTTCTAAATGAAAGTTCTTTATTTTTATCTTACGTTTCCAGGGGTTTCTGAATCGTCTTATTCGGACTCCGTATGAAGAAGTTCGGCTATAAACGGAATATGTAGGTCATTTTAGCTCTAAACCAGAATTTGGTTTTTGTTTTGATTTTTCTCCTTAGTATGACTTGGAGTTGATATTTGAGAGTTTAATAGTTAGCTTACAAATATACGTATCTCAGATGTTAAGTAAGGTTAGGAGACTTTGAAATGATATGATGAGTTTTGGAGTTAATATATATGTGATTAAGAAAGCGAAAATGTGAAGATTTCAATTAATTGTTTTGGAGGTTGATTACAAATTGGAGATTATGATAGGAGGTTAACAAGTTATGAAATCTTAATTTGAATAAATGATATCCGAATTCAAAGTGCAGATCTATTGTTAAACTTTATCGGGTTGAAGTTTAGAATTATTGAGAGTTATATAAATGATGTTTAGAGAGATACCAATGTTAGTGATCAATGAGAAGTAAGGTGGGAGAATATATTAGAGTTCGTGATTTGATGATTAAAGATGACAATTTGGTAAGCTTAAATAGTGTTTAAGGAAATAATAAGATATGACTTTTGAGGACAAATTTTTCTGATCTTAAGCACAGTTTGAGATAGGAAATTAAGAGGTAAATATGATATAAGAGTATATAGATGTTGATAATTGAAATTTTGTATTATATATATTGCTAATAGAAGTTATTTTTAGTTGAAGTTTGTGTGATTATGGTTTAAGTTTATATAAGGATCAAATTGAGTGTTTATAGGTCAAATAAGGAAATCGAATGATATTATAGATTTATTGACTTTTATGGGTGTAAAGATATTATTTGGAGTTTGGAGGAAAAAAAACATTGATTATCGTAATTTAGGTACTCTATCTTCCTTGGTTATATGGTTTGGAGAAAAGATTGAAGTGTCGAGGATATTATATAAAGATCAAATTGAGTAGTTATAGATCAAATAAAGAAATTGAATGACATTATAAAAGTTTTAAGCTTTTATTGTGTTTGAGGATATTGCTTGGAGATTTCAAAAACTTTCACATTGCGATTTAAGTAAATCGTATTTGTTATCCATATAGTTTGATGAGAAACTTAAATTTATTTGGAGTTCTTAATGGGATGTAGGATGATGGGTATAAGAATGATCTATATTGATTTTTCTTATTGTAAGGATTTGATTATAGAGGTTTTACGAAAAGAAATAAGTCAAGGTGATATTCATAGAGGAAATATGTTATCGATATAAGGTTTATATTTGATTGATGATGATGATTTGGAGTTCATATTCATCATGATTGGAGTGAAAAATTATAGATATAAGTATTATTATGATGAAGTAAGATTATATGCTGATGCAAATCATTGATTCGAAATATTTGAAGTTTAAGAAAAATATAATATCATACATATTAGCGGTTCAAAAGTGATATTTTTGAAGTCTATAGAACTTGGAGATAGGTGAAATATATTTGATATATATGCAATTGATGGAATCAATTGTGATTTAAATTTATTAAAGTGAGATTTGGTGTATGTTAGGAAAATACGAATATAAAGTGTATCATATCATATAAAATTGAATATATGATATTTGAAGTTTTATTGTAGATTATGGCGATGGCATTAACTAGGTTGAAATTGAGAGTTACTAAGAGTTATGTATAAATAATTATTACAGTGATGTGGATATGGATAAAGGATGAAGTTAATGGAAGGAAATATTAGAATTTGTGGTCTTATGATGATTATGAGGAATCTTGATAATTTGAAATAACTTCGTAATCTTGGAGATTATTTGAGGAAGAGAATTAAGATAGATTAGAGAATATGAATTTCGTGGACGAAATTTTTTAAGGTGGGGAGAATTGTCACGTCCGTGTCTAAATTTCTAGAATTTATACCTTGATAGTAATATATATTATAATTATTAGGTGTGTGATTTTTAATTTGGTGTTATAGAAAAAGTTTGGGGTTAATTCGATGGTTTTAGGTGTAAATTAAAAGTTAGGATAAGTTTTAAAAGATTATAAAAAGATGGAGGATCAAACGTGATGTTCGTTAAATTTGAGATATATATATCTCAAATGTTTGCGGTGATCATTATCTTTGTTTTTTATTTTTCTTTTCTTTTCCTTTTCTAATCTTTTCAGATTCATTAGTTTTCTCTGAACCGTTTCTCCACCGTTTCTTTGATTTACGGAGATTCGACATTCCGAATCATTCGAAATTGAAACTATAGCATCCTTATGTATAGATCTAAGTCCTAACCGAAGAGTTTTTAAGTTTCGGCAGTGTTTGGAGGGAAACGTCTTAGACAGAATTTAGAGGAGAATCGATCGGGTGTATTTTCTTCAATTAGTGACCAAGGTAAATAACTATCAACTATATTTTGAGTATTTTGAGTTTTATGTATATAGATATATATATATATATATATATAATCAAAGAATTTTCAGAAATTGATATTTTAAGGTTATACAGGAATTTTGTAAAATTAGGGTTTTTCCTGATTTTGCTTTTTATTGTGAAATTACGGTTCAAATGAAGCTATTGATTATGCTTCTATGTGAATTTCAGATTTTACTTGATTATGTTGATTTAAGGCTTGATTTGATTGATTTACATATATACATATATGTTTTTGGTTGCAATGTATATCTATATTGAACAAAATGAATTTGATGATTTCTTACGAATTGTTTTTGGATTGAGAAATCTGTTGCGGTTATTGTTGTTATTATTTTGGATTGAAGTCCAAATATGATTTTTATGATCCAAAAGGGCTACTTGAAGCCAACTGATTTATGGTTATGAAATAGTTTGGAATTTGATTATGAAAGGAAATTTGAGCACGTTATGATTTTATGATTTTATATCCATCGAGAGTTATCCGGATCAGTGGTTTTATATTTGAAGACCATGTTCAGTGAGGGACATGGCCTGTGTACACAGTCTGAAGACCTATTGGGTATGGCAGCGAAGTGTTGGGTAAGACCATACGGGATATGCAATGTTAAGAGACGTCTCGACTATATATGTGGTTATGGATTGATACTTAAGGGGAGAAACTCGAGGATGGATACAATGTTTTAAGTTCATTTGGATTATGTTTTCGGTTACGATTGATTTTGATATAAGGTTTTACGTTTGATTAAATACGAGTTGGTTTGATAAAACACTTATTTGATTACAATATTTTATAAGGTTTTGAACTCAAGAATGGATACAAGATTATATATTTTTATGGTTTTGGTTTACTACTTTGACTATATTATGAACTTACGTTTTGAGTATATTTTATAAGGTTTGGATTAAATCCCTTTACAAATGTATATATGTAGCTATGTTAAATAAAGTTGGTTTTTATAGCTGATAGTTTCTTACTGAGATTTTTGTCTCACCTTTTTTTAAATGTTTTAATGTTTTTAGGTGAGAAAGTACAGGATATAGAGAAGGTTACCGACCGTTTAGGCGAGGTTTGGAAGTTGGCTGCTTATTGTTAGAATTATGGTTAGAACTTTGGTATTGCAATTGTGTTAAATTGGAGACTCCTAAGTATTGATTATGATCTTTCTATTTCACGCCCGATGCCGATTGATGTCTTTTAGGGTCGGGTGTGACATAAGATGAGGAACTCACAGGTTTAGTCTCTTCTAAAGACAGCTGAAGAATTCCATAAGTCGCAAGAATCTCTTCAAAGAGCTCATACACCAACCGTATAGGAACCGAACAGGTACTAGCCAAAATCTGGGAATGGAAAAACAAAGAACACTAATGCAGTATATAGGGGGTGGCCGAAATTTGCAGTGCAAAAAGAGACCAGGGTTTTAATTCTTTTAACTTGGTCCTTAAATACCTTTCAGGATTAGATTTAGGTTAAGTGTGGTTAATTTCTAATTGGTCCCTTCCTAATCTCTAATCATAAATATAACCCTACAAATTATATTTAATTCTGTTAGGATCAATTAAGCCTAATTCAATTAACCCACAATTATTATTAACTCCCTAAAGAATTAAATTGCATTACGGTTAATAACTTATCCTATACAATCTAATTAACCAATTGATTAATTAATTACATTTAGAAATTTAATTAATCAACCATAACCAAATTAAATACTAAATTAATTAAATTGTTACATAACAAATAATTAATTAATCCATTTAGTTAATTAATTGACAATTAATTAACCTATTCCATTCCAATTAAATACAGTACATGTATTTATAATTATATTCAGTTCCACGAGTTGTGTGTGCATGATTCTAAAGGTCCATCCTCAGCCATGCATGGGTCTAAAGCCCAATCACCGTAAGTGGGTTCTATTAAACCATTACAGCCCCCGACCGATACGAATTATTTCAGCCGTCTATAGAAGACACATGAAACCATCTCTCAATATCTCTTACCAATTGCATATTATAAACCAGAGACATGGTGGTTGGTATTCTTTGTACAATTTATTATATTTCTTGATCGAAAGTGAACTGATGAATCAGATAAGTAAACTACTTAATAAAGTATGGCTATATACTTCTTCAGTTCCAGTTATCAAGTGGCCGATGATATCTGCTCACCGTTAGGTGAGTGGTAATTCCTTCACTTCATCTATCCGCAACAACATGTTCAATGATTCACCGAACATATCCATATTTGGCATCCTATTACGGACCTGTTAAACGTATATCAAAGTGAACGGAATCTCATGTCATTTACTATAATGAAATCATGTCTGAAGATAATAGAATTCTACACTTAGAACGATTAATGAGACGTCCACCATGAATCTTTCTAGAGCGGATCGGTCGAGTCCCACATTGAGCTACATCAATGCGTACATGTATCTATACCTAACTATACAAGTGTTATAGTGGTGCTTCCTATACAACTACACAAATACCGAATACATAGACCCTTAGTTATATTCATTCCCACAAATAGAATAGGCCTCAGACAATTATAATTATTAATCAACAGATACTTTATACATGTTTCATAGCACAAGATATAAACATTATGAATTATTGTCTTTATTCATAAAACACTTATACAATGTATTCAATAATATATAAAATGTCTAATACATATTACAGAACCAATGCCTATGAACTAGGGGACATAAATAAATCATTGTCTAAGCTCGATTTCCATGTCTTTATTGAAACATACTCATCAGGAAAATGGCACAATGTGTTTTTATACTCGGCCCTCATTGCTTGCTCGTTGCTTATAAAGCCGAATCAAATTTCAGCTCTTCCAATGTCCTTGTTCATTCCATTACTATCACTCTATAATTATATTCCTCATCTCCTTTGATATTCTTCAAGATTTCGAAGGTTGGAATGAATTTAACCATCAGTTCCCAAAATGCCTCCTCCTTAATCTCAACGAACCTTTCGAACCCTTGTAACTTAAACTTTTCCCTCACATAGTCCTTAAATCTGATGGCCTTTAAACTTTCCCAACACACATATTTGGTATTTATGAACGCATATGCCTCGAACTGCTCAAATCGCAACATATGTATATCTTTTGGGAACGAGAAGAGTTTGGTCTATAATGGTGTAAATGGGGTGGCTTCCTATATTGCCAACACCTTTTGTTCATGCTTTGTTATTTCTCTTAGGTGGGTTCATGGTGAAGGAGAGTTTTTTAGGGTTTTTCATTTTGTGCTCTGTGTGAATTTGAAATGTGCTAGACATAATTGCAATAACTAAGAGAATGAAAAAGACTTACCAAAATTAAAGCGGTTCAACTTACCTCCACTCGTTCCCTTTTTTAATTGGAGTGTTATAATTAACACACTTAATTCCCTTTAATTACTACGATAGGTGGTGTGAGGCAATTGGGCGTGCCGAACGGTGATTGGCAATGCGTGCTTCTACTGACGTGATGGACTGCTCCTCTACAGGCATATGCTATTAAAGCCTATTCTCTTTTGTTGTTGCTAGTTCAGGTATCCACTATTGGTCCATTGTGTTGTGAGAATAAGTTCCTAGGGGGGGGGGGGGGGGGGTTAAAGGAACTATTTGAATTTTTTAAAAGATTTTGAGTTAGTAACAAAAACTTTCTTACAAAGTTCAATAGCACAAAATATTATGTGCGGTCAGAGGCAGCTTTAGTTGATCAGCAACTAAAGTTGTTTCTGATGTTGGTTCAGAAGATAGCACCTAAGGGTCTATTTCTGAACACAACACTTTATCCAGCAACTCAGCAGGCTAAGTTAAGTAGTCATACAACAAAGATAAAAGCAAACAAGTATAAGAGATAAGGGTTAGAAGATACTACTTAGCAGATTTATCCTAGTTCGGCCTCCTGCCTACATTCAGTCCCCAGAATTCCTATTCTGAGCTTTAATTCACTACTGAGCTCTTTTTAGTAGAGCACAAACCCTTACAATAGTCAATGAGCAGTTACAGAGTACCATCCTCTATATACCTACACTCAAAACTATCTAACTCTGATTGCTAAATACCGAGCAACTCAGAGCCTCCGAACTAACTATAACAATTGGTAAATTTTTGTTCTAAACTAAGAACTCTTTGATTGATCTAATCTATTGTTTACACAGAAGATGGGAGTTTGTGTAATATTGCTTTTCTTTGCTTTTGCTGGAATTCAAGAATAAATTGCTCAGAGCTTTTGCATATGAAGATCAAGTTCCAATGAAGCGAATAACATGCCTTTTACAGTGACACTTTAAGGCATCAGTCATTTCGAATTTCGAAATAACCGTTGGAGGGAAACGGCTCTGCTGTCCCTTTGGTCACACCCAATCATAAGAATGTCTTCTCTGTCGTTTTGTCTTTTGGTCAGCAGCGCTTCAGTGCTTTACACAGAAGCATCAGATTGTCTCTCCATTTTTAGCAATGTCTTCAGGTCAACACAACGACAGCTTGTCTGTTGCTTCTGAATCTTTCCACAAATGGTTAGGCTTTGTCTTCAAGTTACCAAATCAACTTTGCTTTGTCTGCTTGTTTCTTTAGCCTTCCGAAATCGACAGCTTCATGGTGAAGGCAAGGCTTTCTTCTGGATCCTTCTTCTTACTGGGCTGAGTCAATCCACAAGCTTTGGATCCATTAGGCCTTTCCCTTTATATCTTGGGCTTTGACTTTAACTCTTGGACTTTTGGCTTTGATTTTACTTTCTTTACACTTATAATTTAATTCATCCATACACTCAACAAACACATTAGTATAACATAAATCAATGCTTTAAATTTAATGTGTTGATAATTTTATTTAGGGATATTAATTCCAATTTACATTTTTTGTCAAGTCAAAATTAATGTGGAAATTGTGTTTCAACATCCACTATTTAGCAAAGTCTCATCCATCCTTTCTCCTGAGATGTTCTACAATCTTGTGTCTCAGATGTTGAATTCAAACGCATAAGACATATTGTAAATAAATGAAGGAAATGTGAAAATTTTAAAATTTGACCCCCCCCCCCCCACACACACACACTTGAGCAACATTGTCCTCAATGAGAAATGGGGAACAATATGTGCAAATCACATGGATAAGAGAATTTATGTAAACGAAGCAAACCAATTTATTTTGGCTCCATATTATGATAGGAGTGGGACACAATTGTGCATAGTGGGCATTAAACAGATTTATTGAGATACAAACAATCGACCATTGATTTGACTGACGGTCCATTGTAGACTTTCAATTGCTGACCATTGACCTTCAACTGGCTTTTGCTAGGGTCTGCAATTAGCACAGTTCCAGGGTCAAATACTTAGACAACCTCGAAAGGAGCAAACCACCTCGTTTTGAGTTTTCTAGGAAACAACCTCAAACTTTAGTTATATTAGAGGACCTTTTGTCCTAGTTGTCCTAAAAGTACTCTTTGTTCTCCTAACCCTAAAACAAGTATTTGTATGTAGTCTATCATGTTGGGTTTGATATGGAGTTATCAAATGACATATTTGTCAATCAAGTTAATCAAACTTCCAATGTCTATCAAAGATTCTCTTGACCAGATATTCTTCTACCTTCGCTTTATGACCAAAGCATCTATATGTGGTTATATTATAGTATTGATGGATGAAAAGGAATGATTTGGAGAATCATTCCCTTCTCAGATGACTTCCTTGCCTTTTGACAACTTAGATGACACGAGCTTTTGTTGACTTTCTTAGTCGGATGTTGGGATTTTGGTCCCCCAATGATGACACGAGCTTCGATGTGCTCCACCTCGTCTTCTATCTTGTTTAGAGATGGAAAGTTGCTCTCTACCTATGGAATAATAATGTTTTTTTTTTCAAAAAGAGACCTGACAAACTTATGATGATTTTTGAAGTCCACATTCACCACACCAATGATAATATATGTGAAAAACATCACTCCGAGGATCCCCTAGTCTTCCTAGAAGATCTAGTACATCAATTCTCCAATGCCCATGCAAGACAAAGCTTGGTTGGATCCTTACGAGGGACTTTCTGAAGCTCAACTTAGTTCTAATCAAATAAAAAGTTATGTAAAGAATAATATTGGACGAGAAGTCAAATTTATATTGGAGTGACGGGTCTTATTTAAGTAGGAAGAAACTCACTCTAATCTAAATAGGAAAGAACTCATAAAAAGGCAGGACTCCATTTATTTAAGAGATAATTAGAGTAGGATTTTGATAAGCTATTTAGGAAGGATCGCAATTCTAGAGGGACAAATCGGATATTTGACATTGGTCAGGAGGACTTGGTTAATCATTATCTCACTCAAATCTCAATGCCTTTCTCCGAACCTCAAATATTCACACGTGTCATCATCAACTAAACGTCATACATGATATGTTTGACTTTTTTACAATTAATATGGCAGAATATGACAACCACGTGGTTCATCTCAAACCAGAACTTTTTTAACGAAATCATATCTTTATCTTTATCTGATGTGATAACTATCTTGGAATATAGTCAACTGTTTTCCGTGTCACTTAGCAACCGTATGTGAGACATACTTTTAATTTATTTTTTTTACAACCACACTCCAAATTATAATCATGGTAGATACAATTTACTTGATATTTGGCTTAACAAAGTGTAAAGTTTTACCTTTTTTTTTTTTTTTTCTTTGGTACAAAATAAAATAATACCCACAATCCATTAGGGGTAGTTTTGTAAATTGAGGGAGCGACACGAACCAGAAAAAGAAAAATCTTTTAATAACCAACTTATAGAGGAAGAGGAAGGACAAGAGAAGAGAAGAAAAAGGAGATAATAGCATAGCATGCAACTGATTTGAGAGAGTGTCCGTCCACTCTTCTTCTCCTTCCGTATATTATTTTCAATTTTCAATTTCTGATCTCACACCAAGAAAAGTAAAAAAAAGGAAAGAAATACCCATTTATGCTAACTCCTTAATTTTCTTGCATAATGCCCGCATTTTAGCATTTTCCACATTTTTAAACTTCCGCTTCTTCTATATATTATAATCATCGTCATCATCATTGAGTACAAGAGAACGGATATGGCTTCCAAGACCAAGTAAGTTGGAGCAACATGGATACTATAATTTTTCTTTCTTTAGATCTGTTTTTTCTTTACTTTTTTGCTTTTATGGGTCTTGTAAATTTTGATTTTGATTGAAATTGTGGATGAGATCCATCTTTGTTTTGGGTTTTCTTTCCCTCTTTTTGTCCTTTGTTTGGATTTTCTGGGTATTCTTCTCTCTATCTCCTGCTTTTTAGTTGCTGCTCTACTCTGTACTGTAAATATAGTGTCTACTCTATCAAGTTTGCTTTTTTGATAAATTTTGGCATGGGTTTTACTTTAAACCTAATTTTTGTCCATGTATGTTTGCTTTTTTGATATTTTGATTCTCTATTTGGATGTATTCGAGTGCCTTTTCTGCTTGAAACTGAAAGTTTGATACGCATAACGTTTGTATATGCTATTAAATGAATTTAATTTTGCTTAACGGTTATTACTTTACAGAGTTTCTGAATTTGGGATAGATCCAGTGTTACTTTGAAATTTAGTTCAATTTACTTTGGATTCCTAGATTTCCATCTGATATTACAACAATGATTCCTTTCAATTTGAACAGATCTGGTTTATCTGAAACTCCCAGCAAAGCAACACCAGCAACTCCTAGAGTGAGTAAACTGAGCAGGGGAGTTACAAAATCAGACCCTGATTCACCTTCCCCTGTGCAAAATTCTCGCCTTTCAATTGATCGTTCCCCACGATCCATTACTTCAAAGCCCATTGCTGATCGGAGGTCCTCAAAGATCATAACTCCACCTGAAGTAAGTACTGATCAATTCTCGGAGCTTTAGTATTTTTCGGGCTTTGGATGGCTATTGTCAGTGGATTTTCTTAAGAAATGGAGATAATCATGAAGAAATTGAAACCTAAAAGCATTCAGTGAAGCAACTAAATCAATGCATTGTCATTCTTGTTTTGTACTTATGTTGTGCCTACATTTATTCACAGAAACCACATACAAGGGTGGGAGTGGTGAAGGGATCGGAATTGCAGGCTCAATTGACTCTTTTACAGGAAGACCTGAAGAAAGCAAAGGAGCAGATATCATTAATTGAGAAAGAGAAGGCACTTGCTATTGATGAACTGAAACAGGCACAAAAGGTTGCTGAAGAGGCGAACGAAAAGCTTCAAGAAGCTCTGGTGGCTCAAAAGAGAGCTGAGGAGAATTCCGAAATCGAAAAGTTCCGTGCTGTTGAGTTGGAACAGGCTGGGATTGAGACGGTCCAGAAGAAGGAAGATGAATGGCAGAAAGAGCTTGAGGATGTCAGAAACCAACATGCTGTGGATGTGGCTGCCCTTCTCTCTACCACTCAGGAGCTCCAGAAGATGAAGCATGAACTAACCATGACAACTGATGCAAAGAATCAGGCATTGAATCATGCTGATGATGCAACTAAGATTGCAGAGATTCATGCAGACAAGGTGGAGCTTCTTTCAGCTGAATTGACTCGGGTGAAGGCTTTACTTGATTCAAAGCTTGAAACAGAGGTCAGTGAAAGCAAAGTGACTGTGATGAAGCTTGAGGAAGAGATAGATATGTTGAAACAAGAACTTGAAAGAGCTAAGGCTTTTGAGGATATGTTTATTGAAAGAGAGGCTTCCATAGAACAGCTCAATGTTGAGTTAGAAGCTGCTAGGATGGCCGAATCTTATGCTCGAAGTTTAGCAGAGGAGTGGAAGAGTAAGGTAGAAGAATTAGAGATACAGGTTGAAGAAGCAAACAAGTTGGAAAGATCAGCATCTGAATCTTTATGTTCGGTCATGAAACAACTTGAGGGAAACAATGATCTCTTACATGATGCAGAAACTGAAATTTCTGCTCTTAAAGAAAAGGTGGGGCTGTTGGAAATGACTATTGCAAGACAAAAGGGCGATCTTGAGGAATCAGAACGTTCTCTTGGAGTGGCAAAGCAGGAAAGTTCTGAAATGGTGAAAAAGGTAGAGTCTTTGAAGTCTGAGTTGGAAGTGGTGAAGGAGGAGAAAGCTCAGGCATTAAATAACGAGAAGCTTGCAGCTTCCAGTGTTCAAAGTCTATTAGAGGAGAAGAACAAGTTCATTAATGACTTGGAAAATTCCAAGGAGGAGGAAGAAAAGAGCAAGAAAGCAATGGAAAGCTTAGCTTCTGCTTTACATGAAGTGTCAGCAGAAGCAAGAGAGACTAAAGAAAAGCTGTTATCCAATCAAGTCGAGCATGAAAGCTATGAAACCCAGATTGAAGATCTGAGATTAGTCCTGAAGGAAGCAAACAACAGATATGAAACTATGCTAGATGATTCAAAACATGAGCTTGTTCTTCTTAAAAACACCATTGAAGATTCCAAGAACGAGTTTCAGACCTCCAAGGCTGAGTGGGAGAAAAGAGAACAAAATCTGGTGAATCATGTAAAGAAATCCGAAGAGGAAAATTCTTCTTTGGAAAGAGAGATAGATAGGCTGGTAAATTTACTCAAGCAAACTGAAGAAGAAGCTTGTGTGACTCGGGATGAAGAGGCTCAGTTGAAGGATAACCTAAAGGAAGTTGAAGCCGAGGTGATTTCATTGCAAGTAACCCTTGGAGAAGCAAAAGTTGAGAGCATGAAATTGAAGGAATGTATATTGGACAAGGAAAATGAGTTGCAGAGTCTTTTCCATGAAAATGAGGATCTCCGAACTAAGGAAGCTGTTTCTCAGAAGAAGATCGAGGAACTGACCAAATTGCTTGAAGAAGAAGCTTTGGCCAAGAAGCAAGTTGAGGAGAATGGTGAGCTCACAGACAGCGAAAAGGACTACGATTTGCTTCCAAAGGTTGTTGAGTTCTCTGAAGAAAATGGGCATGTGAGAGAAGAGAAAACAAAAGTGGAGCTTCCGCCACAGCAGCATGAGGATTTTGGAAAAGAAAATGCCAAGGAACAGAACGGCTTCAGCTATGACACAGTTGCAGTGGAAGTTGTGAAAACAGAGAATGTGAATGGAAAACCAAAAGAAGATGAAAGCAAAGAAAAAGAAGATGATTCAGTAGAAGTTGAATTTAAGATGTGGGAGAGCTGCAAGATTGAAAAGAAAGAGGTTTCACCAGAAAGAGAGACGGAACAGGAATCCCTTGAGGATGAAGTGGAGTCCAAGGTAGAAGGCGGAGAGAGCTTTGATCAAATAAATGGTTTATCGTCCTCCACAGAAAACGTGGATGATAGTGGGAGTTCGCCATTGAAGCAGCAACAACAGAAGAAGAAAAAACCTTTGCTGCGGAAGTTTGGGAGCCTACTGAAGAAGAAGAGCAGTAGCAACCCAAAGTAGGCGTGAGTTTGGGCGATTAACAGGCAGGTATATTGGATAATATATTGAATTGAGTGTTTGTTTCATTGTTTTATCCTATGATATGATTTGCAGAATAGGTATATTGTATTATGTTTAGTAATTTGTTTTCTATTTCTCCTCCCTCCCTCTTTTGATGTGATTACCATGTTGGGGAGTATCATGTTATGTGATCAAGATTCTTTTCTTTTCTTTACCCCCTCCCTCTACATTTCATGACTTTCAAACTGTAATTTTAATATGCATGCTTGCATCTTTTTTTTTTACATGAAGAAAAAAGAATATATGGTTACTTCTTGCAGAAACACTATCTAATTCCAAACTGAAGATTGCTGATTATGGTTCGTATCATCCATCGAGTCGAATACTCATAAGCTGTTAATTGGTTCCCCACCCAAAAATTGACATGTGACGGTGTCCCTGTGTGAAATCCTGTTGATTGGAGTGGTTGTTAGGAGTAAGATCTCTAGTTCGAGGCTTAGGAATGCGATATTTAAGGGTCGTTGACTCGAAATCTGGATCCGAGTAAAAAAAAAAAAAAAAAAAGTGGTCTGGATTTTAGACAATTATGTGTAGTGAATGCAGTTGATGGCTAAAAATGTGTTGAACAAAGTTGTCAGATGTATGTAAACAAGAGTGCTGTGTTAGCATATCCCAATGTTAGAATGTCTCCTGCATCAGGAGCCACTGTCCCAAATTACCTGAATATGTCCCTTTTCTACTCACCAATATCTGCTCTTCATTGTGTCTCTGTGTGTATTCCTTAAAAAATGGTAAACTTCAGCTAAGATTTAAAAAGAAAAATGAAAAATTAAGACTCGGTAGAGATCTAGGAGTTTTAGTGTATATGGAAAACTTCGATTAGGAAATAATCCATATGATGTGCATTTGATCGAAATAATTGAAAAAATAAAGGGTAATAGTAGAAATAGAAAAATATATATTAAAAAGCACTTGCATAGTTAATATTAGCTTTTTAAATTAGATGAATTGAATAAATTTATGGAGTAAAAAAAACGTTGATGTAAATAGAAAAGGAAAATGCTTGTGTTTGAAGAATTTGAGGCCATATTGTTAAAACTTAAAATGCTTTTGGGAAATAGAAGACAACTGGGTCCGGGTCTGGGTCTGGGTCCATTTGGTAATGGGTCATTTCCTATTACGTCTAATCACTCTCTGGTTCAACCTAATTAATATACCAAATATTCATAACTTTATATATCAGTTACAGCTAATATTAATATACTTTTCCCTTTTTACCCATATTCAAAACTTTACTCTCTTTGACCGTTTTATACTTTTATTTTAGCCCCATGTATTTTTTAATTGTTGATTCACTCCCCCTCCCTCCCTACTATCAAATTTCTGTCGACATTTAAGTTTGTTGGTGCCTATCTCATTCGCTAATTTAAAGATTTTCCTATCCAATATTTGCTACAAATACACACCACAAGCGTGTGAGTGTTAATGTGCTATAGGATAGCTTGCAAATTATTCAAACTTTGACTCGGTTAAATCTCAGTTCGAGACATCAACAAGCTGAGCTGAGTTTTCTGGAATTCGATTTGAAAGCTCGCGAACAGATTTGAATATTTTTTAATTACTATATATATTTCATTAATTTTTAATTCAAAATAAGATAATTAATTATCGTGGTAAAAAAAAAAGTAATTAGTCGTTGACTCTAATTCTCAATTAGTAACAATCCAACAAAGTCCATCAATAAAAAAACACTTAATAACTAATCCAAAAATTATGAATTGAAAGTTCAAAATAAAAATCCTAAAGACTAATATGCTTCTCTTTCCAAGTTCTCTCTCTACTTTGTCATCAACACCAGCAACATTAATAGCTACCGCCCACATGTAAAGTTGTCGAGTTTGTTGCTTGAATTTTCTCCAAGTTTACAGCTCTTTCATCGTAATCTAATGTTCTCGTTGTTACTCATTAGAAACCATCAGACTCTTCGTTCTTTAAAATCAACATGGATGTTGCAGTCAAGGTTGTAAGACCCGGACCGGTCCAATTGAGTCAACCTGGTTAAATTGGATTCAGTTGAACCGTTGAGCCGGAAAATCGGTAGGGGTTAACAGGTTTCATGGGCCAAATTTTCAGCCTTATTTTTTTTAAGGAAATCTAAAATTAAGTTTAATTTATGCTATTATTTGTCAATAACTCATTAATAAATTAATTACTAGGCACGTTTTTATGGAAAATTGGGAATTTATGCATGGCAATAAGTCAACAACTTCATTATTTTAGTCCTTATATTCTTTCTAGTTTATTCCATATTGATAGAGAGATACCACCGCTCTTTTACTTTCCATTATCTAATTCTACGCTTATAATTTTCAATTTAGTTTTTAGTTTTTATTTTATATATTTTATTTAAAATCTACCAAAATGTATTCTAAAGTTAGTTTTAAATTATTCTATTCATCTTTTAGTATCTTTTAAGTTTCATCTCATGACTAGAATCTGTCAATCAATCGGGGATTTGAAAGAATTTTTTTGAACTTCCAAGTATTAAAGAACACTATTATAACTATTAGGATAAATTTTTATAGATATTATTAATATTTTATTATGTTAAAAGGTTAGATAAACTAAAAATAATAGTTTTTACATGATTTTTTGAACATCGGTTCAACCCCGATTGAATCTCGGTTTAACCTTAAACCCTAACCCTTTGTCCTTGCTGGTTCTTTGACCTATCTAATTTTAACAACCATAAGTTAGGTTGTGCTTAATGGAAGAGTTGGTCTTGAGCTGTTTTTCAGAATAAGATTGTTCGGAATAAGATTGGCAAAGTAATATTGTTTGCTGGAAACTCTTTGGATGGTTCTAGTTCAATGTTGCAAGCTGAATTCCATGTTACTTGTCTGGGTTATGTCATGTGCCCGCGAACCACGAGATGTCTCTCGATGGCTCTTTAATGTTCTCATGATGGACAATCTCTTTAGGGAGACTATCCGTTTAACTCAAGTTTCCATAAACCAAATTAACGATGTGTTGGATACTAATTGATTCAGAATTGACCTTTTATGATAATTCGATAAGATAATGGTCTGAGAAGGTTCTTTTTGGGTTTTATTTCCGGTTACATGTAGGGAATAGTTATAATCTCACCCTAATCCGCCCAATAAATCGATATGCTTACTACTTATTTGTATTTGCTTTTGCTTTGAATTTTTTTTAATCAAATAATCGAGAAACTTTGATAATATCTGTGAAAAACTTGATTGGGTTAACAATTCAAAAATGAAAGATGATGAGGGATGGGGGGTACGCAGGCCCAAGAAGCCCACGTCCACCATTATCTAGGGAACTGTCCCAGTAGCACCCAAGCCCAATTAACTAAATCCACAAAGACATAGGGGCATTTCAATCATGGGTTAGTTATAAGAAAGTCATAAATTATTTAAAATATTACAATTATAAATGTTTCTAAAAATAATTCTCACTTTGTCAAATTTTAATAATTTAAACGGTTTTTATCATATAGAACCACCCACACATCCCTTGAATAAAGGGAAATTAATACTTTTTAAATTTAAAAATAAATAATTACTGAAATTCGCAGTCTTCTTCCTCCTTTTCTATGTATAACGACAACCTAGTTTTCTGAAGCATTTCTTTCAAAATACATCAAATAAGAATTTTTTTGAAAGAAATGTCAAAACCCTTCCAAAAATGTATTGACTTCCATTTTGAATATGAATTACAAGTTTCTCTTCTTTCTTCTGTGTTATCTGAATTTCGATTCGTTCACCATCCTTTTATATTCCTGTTTTTACCTCCTAAATTCGATTGATGAAAGTATAAGTATAACTACAAACAGCCTTATCATTAGCTAAATCTCATTCCTATAGAGAGCGATTTTAATGAAAAGGTTTCTTCTCCTCCTAGGGTTCTGAATCTATGGATTGAGGAACTTCTTCTTACTTGGAATCATGATTTGGACAGACTTGCAGTAAGCAATTTTTCTGCTATAATGGAGACCATGCAGATGGAGTTTAATCTCAAGAGGAAGCAATATCAAGATTGGTGCATGAAAAATAGAAAATATGGAAAATATATTTGCCAAATAAAAACTGCTTCTATAAACTTGCAAGAGAAACTCAGATAATGGAAGATTTTAATTAGTAACAAATTACTATGAATTACATCATTAGATGCATAAACAGTAGAAAAGGAAATTCAGAAACAATGAACTGAAAAAGGAAAGCAGAAAACGTAGAGCAGGGAGAGTAGGGGTGGCAACGGTCCGGGGCAGGGAGGGTTATGCAATTACCACTCCGTCCCCAAATGTTTACGGAACGGTTTCGGGGAATCCCCATTAAGTGATTCGGGGATTTTTTTCATCCCCATCCCCTCCCCACACGGTTTCGGTACGGTTTCGGGGAATCCCCATGCCCAATAAATTAATAGTACTATTTGTAATCGATAATTAAAATAAACCTAATTTAAATAAACTAATTATATTCCGTTGAAATTAGCTAGTTCTCAAAACAAAATAAACTCAATTAAAAATAATACCTCTAGCAGAATTTAAATCACAAATCTATCTGAGCTAGATGAATTTAAAATATAAAATGGTAAACCTAATAATACTCTGTGTAAAGTCTAGTATGAGTTAGAAGAATTTAAATCACAAATCTGAGTTAGAAGAATCTAAACAATCACAAATCATAAATATAAAATTTGATATGAGTTAGAAGAATCCAATGTATGATCAAGTAAAGTTTATGTTTATGATTTGTGATTGTTTAGATTCCCGTGTATATATTCTGTCATCCTGTTACTAATTTATATGATACTTTGGTATAAAAATAATAGTTAGAAATTAAAATTAATAATTTTTTTCGGGGATCCTTACGGGAATTTACACGGTAACGGGGCGGTGATCCCCGCGGGGAGGATATAGCAATCCCCATCCCCATCCCCATTTAGATTTCGGGGAAAAAAATTTCCCCATCCCCGTCCCCATCCCCAAGTTTTACGGTTTTTCTCCATCCCCGTCGGTTCGGATACCCACGGTTTTCGGATAATCCCCTCCCCATTGCCACCCCTAAGGGAGAGAAAGAAATATGGATGGAGGATGTTGACTGAGTTAAATAATAATTAAATAAATAAGTTAAGACTATTGACTGTAATTTGACAAAATTAGAAATAAGTTAATGAGATTCTGATATTTCAAATTTAGAATATACGATAATGATAAAATACAAAGAAAGAAGATAGTTAACTGTAAAATAAATTTCAAATATGATTTATTATGTAATTTCCTCTTCAATCATTGACCTAATTTTCCAATCTCTATAAATAGACAAGCCCACATCCACCATCATCTGAAATCTCTCTCCCTCACACACTCTTTCTCTTAATAACTTTTTGCTTACTATTTACTTTACTCATTTTTTATGTGTACTAACTTGAGCGTCGGAGCGTCCACAGGGACCGTTCCCGATGTAGGAGTTGACCTAAAGAAGGAAATTACCTGGAAATCTCATAACATTATTATATGCTACGGGGAGCATGAGTAACACATGGCTCCACTTCTCATTTTCAAAAGTCATCTTTCCCACTCTAAATCTCTCTCAAGCATGGCGGACCAATAGTTAGCCCCTATGTTGGTCAAGGAAATGTTAAATCCCTTGATTGCCAACTCTAGGTCCCCCTCAGTGAAAGCCCAACTTATCCCCGTGGGACAACCATAAAACTTAGACCCCTTGCTAACGGAGGTCGACTCTGATGAAGAATCTGTTGGGCCCTTGATGTGGCGTGAACGGCTAGGTAGAGCTTATGAAATATATATTATGATAAGTTTGTGATGACTATGGATGTGATCTTCCTAAATGCTTTATCTCTACTAGACGCTACTACTTAGGGGCAAGTGTACCCTGTCGTATCAAGTAATAATCCGGTTAAGACCGGGTATCGAATCCACGGGATTTATAACTACAAGTATTAAACGACTCGGTTTTATACGTTATCTAAGCGGTGAATACTTTGAGTTGATTCGGGGAACAACTACAAACTACTCCTAACTACGGGTGAGACAAATTTATATAACAAAAACTCTACAAAGTGATATGGATGGCGATAAGTTATAAGTATGATAAACAATGACTCCGAATATATACGGTTGATGATTTACTCTTGCAATGACGACTACGTGTAGTTCGAACGACCCGTGAAGTGCTTAGACTACGTGGTTCCTAGTCAAGGCGTGTCTAATGCTGGGGATCAAAAACTAGGGCCCGTAAGTTCCGTGGCTTGTCAATTCCTACGGTTTCCAGAGCGTCACTTCCGGTAAGGCAACACCTATATGAATCCCTAAAGATAGCCCGAATGGCGTCGGAAATCGCGTTCCCCTACACAATAATCAATTACGAATATCAAAACAAGTAACAAACATCAACACATATATAGAAAAAGAGATTATGAATCATAAATTATAAATATGGAAGATGTAAATATGGAATACAACCAAGCCTAGTACATAGGAAGAGTACAAGCTAATTAGCAAGTGAAAAGGGAAGAATCCACCCTCAGAACTAGATAACCGGACTCAAGGCCGTCTCTTAGGACTTGGAGGTGGAACTCTCGAGCTTGGTGAACGGAGATGGAACAGAACTTTGACGGAATGTCGGAATCAACGAACAAGCTCTCAAGGTGATAGAGTTTTGCTATGTAAAATCTAAAAATAAAATCTAAAACTATATAGCAAGAGCTTAATCTATAACAAGAATTGTACCAAAAACTGTCTAAATGAGTGCTAGTGACTCTTATTTATACACATCAAGCTAGGGGTAAAATTGTAAGTTCACAAGGTGCAAGCATGGAGGAACATGATTTTCTGCAGATTTCCCATGACACGCCTCGCGTGGGGTAGAAGACATCCCGCGTAATGACCCATTCCTTCAATAATTTCCTGCATGTGGACCTAATTCGGATTTTGTTGTCTCAACCACGCCCCGCGTATATTGATATACGCCGCGCGTGTTTGAGCTCCTGGCTTTAAAGAGCTCGAAATACACCATTTACGCCATGCGTATCCTAAAACACGCCTCGCGTGTCGATGGTTGACTTAGGAGACCATGCAGTCTGACATTCATGATTGGGCCTTATCATTGCATCTACGCCTCGCGTAGATTGGGGTACGTCCCGCGTATCAGTTGTTGAATCCCACGTGGTGCCTGCGGATTGAGCAAGAGCAATTATCTCTGACTAAGTGTTCCACGCCCCGCGTGAAGAGTGATACGCCTCGTGTATGTCGGTGGATTTTTGCTCCTTGCTCGTACCCGAAATACAATTCTCGAGGGTCGAGTTAGCTTGACGTCTTATTTCCTAAATTCAATAAAAAATAGAGATAATTAACCAACAGTACGGATTTTATTTTTATTTCGTTATTTTATTAAAACATTCTATTTTTGCAATTAAACTTATTTATTTAATCCAAAATTAAACCGTAAATCATGCTAAAAGATAGGGATGAAATTCCCCTATCAGCCCTCTAGGCAGCTCATTAACATGACCAAAAGCTTCCAAACAACTCAAGCTGTTCAGACGGTATCACAAATGAAGATCATCAACCAGTAGGAAGTCCTCTAGGAGGAAAATATGAAGATTTGGGAATTCCTGAAGACCCAAGCATCTATGTAGCAACATCTTTCCGCATCAACCCTTCCAGCACCATCCACTAGAACACTAGTAATGGTCTCAAAATAGCCCCAATCATGGCACAAACCATTTAGCTTGTTTCGATTACCATACAACCCACTATTCAGGCTCAAACCCACTATCTAGTCAGCCGTCATTGCTGCCCCTGACTCCCTTAAATGGACGTTGAAGAGTTACTAGAGTCCAAGATCCAGAGATTCCTTGACAAAAGGGCTCTTGATGGAGTAATGGGAGAAAAGTCACTTTAAGCAAAACCCCTTTCATCCACCAAATAATTGACACACTTTTTCTTAGAGACTAGAAGACCCCCAGACTAGCCTATTATTTCGGCACTGAGGACCCCAACGACCATGTTGCCTCTTTCATGAACACTAGAAACCTCTACTGTAAGTACGAGGATATTATTGTTGAAACACAATTTCCACACTAATCTTGATTATGATAAAAATATTAAAAGAAATTGATATTCCCATAAATGGTAAAAACATTAAAATTAAATGTTGATTTATTTGGACTAATGTGTTTGTTAAGTGTATGCTTGATTTAAATTAAGAAAGGAATATATAATCAAAGGCCTTGAGAATGGGTCAAAAGCCCAAGGACTATAGATAACCCAATAGCTGGAAGATTTCAGAAGCCAAGGCCCATGCCACAAGGATACTTATTCTGGAAAAAAGAAGATCAAGGCATTAGAGACAAGATCAACATTGACTCTGGACCACTGACACTGTATTACTAAATAAGGAAAGAAGCAGAAGCTGCAGACGGTTTGTCCCCTGGTCAGCTTGGAATATTTGCCTCATTTGGTTAAACAGAACAGACTGCCTCTGTCAAGACTCAGAAGCATGGTATCTCATAGACACAACGGAAAAGAAGAGAATAACGATTAACTGTGTACACTGGATACTAAGGATGAAAGCGACAGAAGAGAGCTATTTCCCTCTAACGGTTATTTTGAATTTCAAAATCACCAACCTCAAAGTGTCACTATAAAAGCCCCATCACTTTCTCATTTTGTATTTGATCATCAACGCTAAAATCTAGAGAGAATCATCTTTGAAGTCCCATTGTATTCATTCGTGTAATAACTCATAATTCTTTCATTATGTTTTGAGTAAGAACAAACTTATCATTAGCTTAAGAAAAGTTCAGAAGCTCTTCTGTTCACTTCAGTTATAAGTGAATAACAAGAGAGGTAGATAGATAGCTGAGTATTGAGTGCAAAGGAAGGTGCTTTATAGAGCCTTTATATCTATTGTAAGAGTTTGTGCTCTACCTGCTGGAAAGAGTTCACTAGTGGATTAAAGCCCAGAAGAAGGTATTTAGGGGACTGGATGTAGGCAGGAGCCCGAACTAGTATAAATCGTTGCGTAACTATTTCTCTAACCCTTTCCTTCTGACGTATTTATATTGCTTGTTTCTGTGCTTAAATATATAACTTGTGCTTTTGACTATTGTACTCAATAGCCTGTTTAACAAAGTCACGCAGAGGTTACTCCAGTTAAGTGGCCTAGTGTTTTAAATGTTCAGAAGCAAAATTCAACCGCAAGTTATGAGGCGCTCCTAGGAAAAGATTGGATCCACTCCAATTCATGCATCATGTCATCTTTACACCAACTCCTTTTATTTTGGAAAGGAGACAATGTGGAAGTCATCTATGCAAATAAGAAACCCTTCAAAACTTACTCAGACGTGGTGGAAGCCAGACTTTATGAAGAAACTATCGATCCAATCAAAGTTGGAACCAAGTATAAAGAGAAATCGTGCGGCGAAGAGATTACACCAACTGCAAGCGTGCTTAGCCGAAGGCCGATCCGTAACGAACCGATAATTGAAGAAATTCCATGATTTACTAAAATCAGAAAAAGAAGCGGTAGCTTCAGCCGCTATAGCAAAATTGAATGCACAACAACCGCCGATAAAATGTACCAAAAAGAGCAACATGAGGGTTTCAGAAGTCGAAGGCCCCAGGAGATTGATGGAATTGGTTTACAAAAAAAAAGTCAGCAAAAAAAAATATAAAATAAAAAAAAGAAAGAAAATTTGGTTTAAAAATCCTAAATACATTCTTTTGTGTACAAATTTTCAATCCTAGTCAATTTATACACAAAAAAGAGGGGCAATTATTAGCCAAATAAATAAATTTTAATTATTTATGTAAATAATAGATTGTAGTTAATTTTTAGACTAAAATTGTAAATAATAAAAATTATATAAAATAAATTAAAAATAAAAGAAATAAAAAAATATTCCTGACCTCTAGCTCGGTGAGCTGGAAGCCAGCTCGGCGAGCTGGAGGCTAATCCTTGTTTGGAACCCGTTTCAGTCCATTCGACTTCTCCAAACGCACCCAAACGGAACCACGAGCTAACACACGAAGCCTGAATCCTCCCCACACCAATGCCTAGCCTTAAAAGTCTCTCTAACCATAAGGTAGTGGGGTGATGTGACGTGAAAGTTGAGAGAAGTTAGGAGGAAATTAGTGGTGGTTAGTGGAGGTTGAGGAAGTTAGTAAGGTGGTAAGATGTGGGCAAAATATGAGAGAAAAATAAGGATAGTGGGGTTGTTAATTACCTTAATAATCCCTCACCAAAATGCTATAAATAGAACCCCAAGTCTTTGTTGAAACATATTTCCACACTGATTTTGACTTGACAAATCTATTTAAATTAGAAGTAAAACCCTAAGATAAATTCTCAACACATTAAATTTAAATGCTTTGATTTATTATCACTAATGTGTTTGTTGAGTGTTTTTGGAGTAATTAAAATTATAAGTGCAAAAAGATATTAAAGACAAAGCTCAAGTCCAATAAGCCAAGTCAAGGCCCAAACAAAGCCAAGAAGAAAGTCAAACGGATCAAAAGTTTTTGATCCACTCAACCCAACAGGAAGAAGGATCCAGAAGAAAGGCAAATTCCTTCATCACGAAGCTGCTCAGTTAGAAGGGAAAAAGGAAGGGTCAAATACATGAATATCATAATTAAGTACAAAATTACAACTAAGTCATATCACCAAACTTAATTCTTAATATGTCATTATTCTCTATATATTATGATTTTACATCATAATTTAAAAGTTCTACACTCTAATTCATTAATCATAAACCCTATAAAATATATTTTAGACTTATAATTTATAAATTCTAATCTTTAAAATATAATAAAAGTACCGATTTTACTAGTTTGATATAATCCAAAATTATGACTTGACATAGTTGTAAATAGTTTTTAAAAGATGAATTTCTATGTAATTTTCTCAAAAAGGAAAGTAAACAAGGTGAAAGTTGACTTGCTAACTTGCGGACAAAGGCTATCTAATTGAGGAAAGTTTCTGATGCAACAGAAAAGCTGTCGATGTGCTGTCCAAGAATCTTTGCCTAAAATGGAGAGACAATCTAACGCTTACTAAGTAAAGCAACTGAAGCACTGATGAACGACAGAGAAGATTTCGTTCCTATTGGCCGTGACACTGAGCGCTGAGGATGAAAGGGACAGCAGAGCCGTTTCCCTCCAACGTTTATTACGGAATTTGAAATGACTGATGGCTTCAAGTGTCACTATAAAAGGCCTGTCATTTGCTTCATTAGAACTGGATCTGAAACTCTGAGCAAATTCATACTTGAAGTTCCCTCTGAAAGCAAAGAAAAGACATTTACACAAACCCTTATTTTTCTATGTAAACAAATAGATTAGATCTTTCAAGTATTCTTTGTTATAGAACAAAACTTTATCAATCACTAAATTGTTAGGAGACTCTGAGTTGCTCGGAATTTAGCACTCAGAGGTAGATATAGGTTTATAGAGGAAGGTACTCTGTAACTGTTCGCTGACTATTGTAAGAGGTTTGTGCTCTACCCAAAAGAGCTCAATAGTGGATTAAAACTCAGAAAAGGAATTCCAGGGACTGGATGTAGGAAGGAGGCCGAACCAGGGTAAACTGCTGAGTAACATTTTCTATCCCTTATCTCTTCTATCTGCTTGCTTTTATTTTGGCCAAGTAAACTTTTAACTTAAGTCTACTGAGTTGTGTGATCTGGTGTTGAGTTCAGGAATATACTTCTAACTGCTATTTCCTGAATCAACGTTAGAAATAACTTTAGTTGTTGACCAACTAAAGCTGCCTCTGACCACACTCAATATCTTTGTGCTATTAATCTAAGTGAAAAATTATAACTCACAACGATAACAAATCAGCCTCAATACTTAAAATTTTAAATAGTTCCTTTAACCCCCCCCCCCCTAGGAACTTATTCTTATATCACAAGGGACCAACAACCTTTATTCCAAATCACCAATTCAACACATCAAAACCCCCCTCCTAATTTCCAATGCTTAGTTCTTAAGTTCTTCCTACTTCTTGTTTCTAATTCCTTTTTTTAGCTTGCTTTAGCTTCATTTCAAGTTTTAATACCTTCTTTTCAAGTTCTTTCCATTCAATTTAGCATTCCTAAGTCTAAAGTTTTCAATTCATTAGCTAGAATCACTTTCTAAATTATTTTTCCAAATTCGCCCAGTTATTTTCCAATCCCAATTTCGTATATTTAGAGTTTGTTTTTGCTTTTGATTCCCTCTATATATTTATTCCTGACTTCCTGAAGTTAAATTTAGCCTTTTGATTCATCCAATTCCGTGTTCAGAAACTCCATTTACAAGCCGATATTTGCACCCAAGTTGTTTTAGATGTTCTGTTTCCAGCTTTTAGGATAATTCGTCCAGTGATTTTCCAAGCCCACTTTCGTCTATTTAAATTCTGTTTTAGCATTTGATCCCTTTTAGACATTTGTTCCTGACTTCCTGAAGTTCAATTTAGCTTTTTACCAAGCTTGATTCTATGTTCATAAGCACTCATATGGTCTCTCCGAAGTTGAAGGCCAAATCTCCCCTATACTTGCCTACTACAAGTCAATTTCTAGATCAATCCCGCATCTTGCCAACCGACTGTGGTGCTCCGAGGATTTCAAAGCTGACACCAAAATTCAACGTCTAGCCAAGATAGCTATTGTGGCTCCAAATTTATCATTGAATTCCAATTTTTATTGTTATTGCATTTCAAATATGTGTTGATTTTTTTTTCCAATTCAATTGATTTTTTTTTTTGAAAGTGGGGAACAAAGGAAGAAGACCCAGACATCCCAACAAGATTGGCATCACTTAAGCCTCCAAACCCAAATCCGAATAAATAAAAGATAGAAAAAGTCACAAAAAGTCAAAAAAAATCCACACCATTACTATATGTTTAGTATAGAAATATCTCAATTGTAATCAATTTCATTCTTTTACTTTGAACACATGTATTCAAACCTTCATTCATATCAATAAAATACCAATTTTTCACCAAATCTCGTGTCAATATCGCACTTTTAATTTCTTTATTTTACCCGTCTTTAGTTTACTCGCATTGGCTTAAATAAAATTAATTTATCTAGCAAAGTTTTTATAACGGCGCTAGAGACCCAAAAGAGACTTTTTCAATCCGTACGTCCCTTATTAATCATCTCGTTTAGTTTTCAAGTTTCGGCACACAAATCTATAAACTTAACCCATTTTTAATTGAGAAATAATTTCTCTGGCACGTCCACACCCTAACCACATGTGACAAGGTTAAAAATTAGCATTACTCGCAAAATCGCTAACAACTACCCTTTACTCAAACAAATGTTTTTGTTCTTTTACAAAAAAATAAACTAATAACATGATAAATATATTCATCTAACCACATTTTAGTGGTAAATTCTAATTAATAAAAATTTAATTTCAAATAAAACTCTTGTAGTTTCACGTTTTTACAAATTGGTAGATGCGTTTTTTTTTGTTACAAAACAAACCATGTGGTTTGCATCGTTAGCAGAATCATGGCAAAAATGCATTAACTCTGTTAAAAAGAAGGGGTATTTTGTGGATTTTTTTACTTTTGGACTTTGAAAAGTCAAAATCAACAATCTCTCTCTTTTTCCCCTCTCTCTCTTCTTCCTCCAGAATTTTATCAGCCATGGATAAAGAACAAAAAGAGATACAATTCTTGGGAATTTTGGACATCTATAAAGAATCATACAAAATCATCCTCATATGGAGACAAGTTTTCACCAAGATCACTCTTTCCTTAATTCTACCTCTATCATTCATCTTCCTTTCACACATTCAGATCGTCGATCTCATCTTCTCCAACATAATTCACAACGAAATTCAATTAAATGAAACCAGAACAACTGTTCCAGTCTCAAAAAATTAAACAATATGATATGAATGAGCATTCTAGAAATTTCAGAATTCTAAAAATTTCAGAACTCTAGAAATTCCAAGATTTTTAAATTTCCAGCGTCTAACGTTGGATTCCAACATTCCAGAACGCTGGAAAATTCCAACGAATGCTGGAATTCCAGTATTAACACTAGAAAATTACACCATCATTTTGAACGCTGGAAATTATAGAGGAATTCCCAGCAAAAAAAGAAGAAGAAGAAGGAGGAGAAGAAGGTAATTTAACCCCATAAAATACCCTTCTGCCATGTCAACATTTTAACAGAGTTAAGACATTTGCCTTGATTTTGTTAACGGCGCAAACCACAGAGTTAGTTTTGTAAAAAAAAAAACATAGGTATCGATCTGCAAAAACGTGAAACCATAATGGTTTTATTTGAAATTAGCCCATAAATAAAATCTAAATTTACTATTACATTTTTGGAAATTATATTTCTATTCAAAATTATATGGATTAAATTAACAATTAAACTAATGAATATTATTGGGAACTTTGAGAAGAATATAAAAATATTAGGTTTTTGTTTTAGTAAATGTTAAATTATAATTGATAACATCCAGATTTATTCCTTATAGAAGGAGGAATAATGATAATTAGATATGAAGACAAATCGTTATTCCCTCTAGAGGAAGTATTAATGATAATTAATCCAGGATTAATACAGGGTTAACGATAATTGATGGAGGATTGATGATAATTAAAGCTTGATAACATCCTGATCTATCCCCTGGGGCAAATGTGTAAAAATTTATGAAGAGAAGGAGCCTACAAAACTATGTCATGCCACCTGGATCGAACCTTGGGAGACACATCATCTGAGTAAGATACAACGGAAGTAGCTTGATAGGGAGATCCGTCAACTGAAGTACATCTGCCATTGTATCTCATCTTGACAGTTTCAGGGAAGATCAAATGATGCTTTCATATCTTCTTTAAAGGGGGATTGAATATACTTAAATGAAAATTAATAGCAATTAAGAGGAGTAATGACATACCTATTCAATTCGAACATCTTTAATGCTGAGAGGTTACAAAAGAGCATATAAATACCCTAACTTGGGTATGTTTTAGGTATGTTGGCTAACTTACTCCAAACTTTTGTCATTACCCATTTTCTTATCAAATATCATACTGACTTTATCATCAAAGTGTCCCTGACCGAGCCCAATGACACCTCACATGGAAGGGATTCCGATAAAGAAATTTTGACAAGTTATCAATTGATGCAACGAGCGTGACTCTAACAAATAGAAGATTACGAAATCTTGATTGTATAGAGTTTTCACAATGAACAAAACAATGGAACTAACAGAATAGAAACTCCGCTCTCAAACCTTGGCTCTAATCAGTAAAAGCGAATCTATCCTGAGATATGGTTATTCGTAGATTGGTAGGAAAAAGGTTACCTACCTTAATCTATTATGACAAACAAGATAAGTTTTTTCCCTTTCTTGTTCCATTTTAATCAAAGAAATTTGAAGTTCACTACTCTTATGAAGTGCTATAAATGTCATATATATTATTATGATATATCTAACGAATTGTGAAGGATAAAATCAGTAATGGAGATGGATCTTCATTAAATCTTCAGGCAATGCACCACATTTTTATGCATGATAAGTGTAATATGCCTTTATCATTGAATTAGAAAAAAAATACATGTATAAGACAAGTAAGCTTGGAACTTTATAAAAAAATCTGTCCATTCAAGGCTATCATGTCATTTGATATCAAAGTGATACAAAGAGGCTTGGGTAACTGCAGATGATCTGGGAGTGATTAGTTTTTTTTTAATAAACATGCATATAGTTATTAAGGCCATAATCAGTAAATGAATTACCAAATTGGGTAAACAAACTTTCAATTCTTGAGCTAACTACAAGGAGAGTGCAAGTGTCGATTTCGAATGAGAACATGAATTTATGCAAGTCTACATAGCATACAAGGTTTTTAGGAGGTACATAGAGCTTCTTAATGATCTCTTAATGATCTCTTAATGCTATTAGTACATGGATGCACAATATTGACTATAAGTAAATAGTAGGGAAAAGTACAAAAATAAACCTTGTGGTTACAACTGTTTTCGATCGGCACCCTTGTGGTTTAAAAATTTACAAAATGGTACCTTGAGGTTCATTCTGTTAGCAAACACATGCCAAAATTGACTAACAGTGTTAAAAAAAAGTCAAAAGTAAAAAAGAAAAGAGTTAATTTTATCCTTATATTTATTTATTTTATAAATTAATCTTTCTTATTATCTAATTATCACAAATGAACCCCAAAATAAAAAATAAAAATCAATTGCATCATCTTCTCTAAACCATACACCTGTTCTTCATCTTCTCAATTTTCCGGCGAGCAATCAATTCAATTCCCGATTATTATTATGTAATCAACTCCAAATTAAGTCAATACAACATGGTATCATCATCATCATCAGACGATTTCACCTTTCCAAAAAAACCAAATCATACTCTTCCTAATTTCTCAATTTCACCGTCGTCATTATCGCGCCCGTCTTCTGTTGTTTATCCCGATTATGGAGGCGCTGGCACAGAGGAGGAGGAGAAAATGGATAAGTTGTGGGAATATTTTAATGAGGAGCTTCAAATGGGAAATTCAATAGGTAGCAGTAGCAGTAACAAGAAGATGGAGATGATGATGAAAAATCGCCATTCATGTGGTGGAGGAGAGATTTGCTCTGTGACGGCATCGTCGCCGGAAAAATCAGGTAGTTTATATGAAGGAAAGAGGGATAAAAAACAGATTATGAGTTCGGGTTTGAAGCGTTTTAAGAAGATGTTGTTGCTTCAAAAACCTAAAAGATGAAAACTAAGAAATTAAACAGAAATAGAGAAGATGGTGTAATTGATTTTTATTTTTTATTTTAGGGTTTGTTTGTGATAATTAGATAATAAGGGGGTTAATTTATAAAATAAATAAATATAAGGATAAATTTAACTCTTTTCCTTTTGACTTTTGACTTTTTTTTAACATCGTTAGTCAATTTGGCCTATGTTTGCTAACGGAATGAACCTCAAGGTACCATTTTATAAATTTGTAAACTACAATGGTGCCGATCGAAAATAGGTTTAATCAGGGGCGAATCCAGTATGAGGGCACTAGGGGCAGTTGCCCCCACTGACATTTGTATTTTTTTAACACCCAGGTGTTAATTTTGAAGTTTTAGAACTTTGCCCCCACTTCATCAATAGAGGTTTAGGATTTACTGGTTCTATAATTGAGGATGAAGAGTGGTTTTAAATTTAATAATTTATTTTTATTTTTTTTAATGTTGTTTTAAAGCAAAACAACGTCGTTTTATTTAATTAGAACTACGCCGTTTTGTTTACAACAAACATAAAAAAAATAAAAAGTAAATATTTAAATGTAAGACTAAATAGGTCCTAAAACAAACCATCGGCCTCTCTTACTCTCTTTAATCTCTTTAGTTCTTCTTCCTCAATTCTTCTTTCTTCTTAATCCTAGATTGAAATCCCTAATCATAACTAAGATTAAATCAAAATCGACAGTCAATCCCTCCGTAGTTGGATCGTTGGTCCGACACTCCATCTCCGATCTTTGCCTCTCTGCTTTGGTTTTTTTTTTACTTGAATTTTGATTTGATATTTCTGCTACTATTTTACTTGAACTTGAGCTTTGATCTCTGCTTTTCTATAATTATTATTTTCTAGATAAAAATTATTTTAGTCGTATTATTTGCCCTCATGGGGGAGAAATCCTGGATTCGCCTCTGGGTGTAATCACAAGGTTTATTTTTGTACTTTTCCCTAAATAGTAAACATCTAAGATATCTTACCTGGTATAGAAGGTCATAATTTTTTATGATGTTTAAAATAAATATATTATCTTTGGGTAATAATGTGCACTGGAATGCAAAAAAAAATGCATTGTTTTTGAGCCATTGTCATTATGGTTATTCATTATTAATAATTCATTCTGAAAATAATATTTATGTGTAGTAGTAATCTTCATGGCTATGAACGTTATATGTGGTATTATTGAAATAAGCACAACCAAGTTCTATTATATCTTATTTTGACATATAATATTTACTCGGTTTTATCCTTTGGTTAAGCTCATTCTAGAGTTGGGAGCCGATGTGAAGGAATTGAGAAGTTGATTCCAAGACGAACCAAAAATTCTATAAAGAATCATTACAACGAACGCAATATTTGCCAACGTGGCCAATGCAAATAGAGTCTTCCGCCACGGAGTCTGTTCCATAGATCAAGCCATTGATCCCTAAGGTAAGTGAACATAACTTTTATGCCTTATCACAGTCTTTTAATGATGGACATTGTATGGCCCCACTTCTAGAGTTGTTTCAGAACTTTCCCACAATTATAAGGGAATCATCAATATTGCAAACAAATGCTAAACACTGACATGTCCAAAAGCCCTATGTGGCGAATACCTAGATGGAAAAAGTAAAGCCCTATGTTGCGATTGCCTAGATGGAAAAAATAAAGCCCTACGTGGCAAATGCCTAGATGGCAAAGATAAAGCTCTACCTGGCGAATGCCTAGATGGAAGAAAATAAAGCCTGTGGAGAATGCATATATGGAAAAAATAAGATATGGCGAATGCCTGGATGGAAAAAATAAAGCTCGACGTGGCAAATGAAGAAAAAGCCCTACATGGTAAATGAGGAAAAAGCTTGATGTGGCGAATGAACGAAAATGGCGAATGCCAAAAATGACAAATGAAAAGTGAAGTACTTTGAAAATGAATAAAGCCTAAAATGGCGAATGCAGAACGTATGCTAAAAGCAATAAATATGGATATAGGATTGGCCACCTATCTGTATCCTTGAATGGAAACTTAAAACATGTAAAATTGAATGGCAAATGGAAAGTGAAATTTTCACAAAAACAAAATAAAGATACTTTGGAAAATGAGTAAACCCTAGAAAAGCAAGTGCATAGAGTGCCAAAACCCTAGAAGGGCGAATAAAGCTTAAAGTGGAGAACAAAGCCTTGAGTGGCAAATGTCTAAAATGATGGCACAACTATGTGGCTTTGATTTCCAAAAAGAATTTATCGGGTACGTAGGCAGCTTGATAAATAAGAAATTACCAAGTCTAAGCCCAAAAAGATTGGTGTATTTTGACAAATCGAGAAAGGAGAGTTATTTAGACTCCCGAGCATTTTCATTAGCTTATGGAACGTAAGAAGGCGTTTCGTGTTGAGCAGAATGCTTAGAGAAACAGGGAAGCTTAAATGATGTGTCTCATTCCTAATGGTATGAGGAAGTATATTTAACACAAAAGCATTAAATGCAAGGCACACTTAGAAGTTGGACATCCCTAAAGAGATTTTTTGGCTTTTAGGGGGCTTCTGATAACATCCGGATTTATTCCTTCTAAAATAAGGAATAATGATAATTAAATACGAATAACGACAAACCTTTATTCCTTCTAGAGAAAGGATTAATGATAATTAATCCAGGATTAATGATAATTAATCCAGGATTAATGCAGGGTTAATGACAATTAATGGAGGATTGATGACAATTAAAGCTTGATAACATTCATATCTATCCCTGGTAGAAAATGTGTAAAAACGTAGGAAGAGAAGGAGCCTATAACAATATGTCATGCCACTTGGATCGAACCTTGGAAGATACGCCATCTAAGTAAGATACGACAAAATTAGCTGGATAGGGAGACGGAGCCTCTAAAAGTTTGAAATTCCTAGAAAATCCCACTTGTTTAACATCACGAGAGAGGTAAGTTTTTTAAATCGCCCAAGAGTAGGAGTTTTGAGTTAGTTGCTACCAACGAAGCATTCGTCCTCATGGGAGCCCATCAGGAATCTTACTGTGTAGTTATGTATTATTGAATACCTTGAAACATTTGATTTCCAAAAGACTGAGTCGTCATCCGATTCGAGCCAATTAGGAAAAATCGGTAAAACTAGTCCAAAAGGATAACCCTACCTTCTAGAGACTAGGTTCGTGGATAATCACCTACTTTCTAATTCTTAAAGGCCTTTAAACTTTAGTGCATAATTTTTCCTATATTTTTAAGTTCATTTACAATTATATACGTCTACATGTTAATACAGTGCGTCATACTTGTTGAAGCAAATCTTTTATTAACACAAAGTTTTATTGAGAAAATAAACTTTGAGGGCTGCAATAATATTTTTACGTTGGAAAAAATGAAGAACTAAAATATTTTTTAGTTTTAAATGGAAATACAAATTTTTTAAAAAAGAATAGAAGTTTTGGGACTAAAACTAATAAAGACCAAATGAATTTAATCATATACGTTATATAAATTAAAATACATGAGATATTTCAAATTAATTTTGCAAGTATGAAAAATAAATCAACAACCAAAAAGATAAGGTAAGAGATTTTATGTCCTTTAGTATGAGCATGCCTCCAGAATCTAGTGTAGATTTAGTGTCGTGAGTCCTCTCGAGCGCTCTAAATCTGTAGTGGAATTTGGCAGGTCTCTCTCATTTGGTGCCCCAGATTAGAATGAAATGTCCTTTTGGTATTTTTGAAAACTTTCTCTCTTTTCTTTCTCTTTTTAGGATTTGAAGAACCTATTTACTGGGAATCAAATCCCAAAAATAAGTGGGATTGGAGACCTCCAAATAGGTGGCATATGGACCCACTAGACGGTCCATGGGGGTGGGGCCATAGATAGAGGCCCACAACCCTTATAGGAGGTGGGACACATGGATTTGCCCTCTAAATAAGGGGGCCAATGACCTTTAATAATGGCCCTTTAAATCAAAAATAATGACCCCGAACTGATGGGTCAAGGCCCGTGACCTCCATAGAAGAGAAACCAGACTCTTATAATGTTAAAAGTGGGGTTTTCTAGGAATTTTAAATTTTTATATATCGGAATCATCTTGGGAAACTGCTTCTAGTAAAATATTGTTTGAGTATAAGGTACCATATTATATTCATCTTTGTGATTTTTTATCCATAATATATTGTTGTATGAAGAGATTACTTGAGAAGTATATTAAGACAGAGAGAGGGAAAATAAATGGGTAATTATAGTTTACTGTTAGTTTTATGTTTTTATTTCCTAAAAGAAAAATGACATACAATATTAGAAAAGATTGGTCGGTTTAAGACTCTAGCCAAATGGGACAAAAATGTGTTTGCAGTTGCATGGATCAAGTGCAACAAATTATTAAAGGTGCAAGAGGTTAATTCTAAAAGAAGCTCTAAGAGAATTCTAAGGGTGCTCCGGTGACACAATAGAGAATTCTTTGAAGTGCCAACAAGAAATCTCCAACAATTTGGAGCAACCTTAAGGAGTTCAGAGCATTCTATGAGATTCTAAGGAAAAAGTTACATAAAATTGGGCATGGTTGTTTTATTTGGAGTATATTTAAGGCCACCTAAAAATCAAGTTGTTCTAAGTATATTTTCAATTAAAAAATGCAAACACACATATGTATGCTGGCTACACAAACCTCTATGCATGAAGCAAGTAAATATTACAGGCCTCGAGATGACTTTTGACACACGATCCTAATACATTCATTCTAACCAGGCCAATACCGTCAACAAATAATCACATGCAGCAAACAAGAAGCATGCGATCTGTCCAAAATTATAACTGTGCAATTATAATAGGTTCTCATATCATCCCCAATCACAAGCAATGAAATGTATAAATCTCAATGATGGCCGTGCATGAGTGTTATGTAACACAATGCTAAAAAAGGTTGGCTATATAGCCACTTTCAATTCTAAGCAAGTTGCAAAGAATTCTCCAAATGCTCATAAAATTTTAAGTCGTTTCAACATACTTACATAAATAATTCTTCAAATCCTTGTAAAGGACTCAAGTTTTTTAGAGGTTTGAAGTGTAGAGATGGCTTATATTCTCATTACTCGCATGGGTGAAAAAAAAAATGAGATTAAGACTTGGTTTTCACATTTTCACTGTGCTTTTTATGTATGAGAAAAAAAGTTCGAAATCTTACACTCAAGTTTTTCTTTCTTTATTATTAACTTCAAGTTATATCTTTTGAAAGGTGCATTAGAGCATCTCCAAGAGACTTTTAGTGAACTCTCTATAAATAATATAAATAATTGACTCTTAGTGATTTAAAAGTGACTAAGATATATCATCTCCAACAATGCTCCTTATATTCACTCCTTATTTATTATTTTATTATTAAAATTATTATTTATTGTTATATTACCAATAGTGTGAGAAGAGAGACTTATTAATAATAAATTATTAATAAAATATGAAGTTAGGAGACACTAAAAGGTAGAGAGATGCTCTCTTTGATTTTTTATTCCCCCTCCTCAAATTTTAACTCAAAGTCAATTTAAGAGGTTGGAGATAAGACTTAGCTATTAAGATGTTGGCTGATCTGATACGGTAGGTTTATTTTTTGGGTCAGTCCATTTCCATTCCACGCGGTCTTTACGATCTATCAAAGAAAATGGAATGAAAATCAGAATTAAACGATTATTATTTTAATATAAATTGAGCTTTATTTCTTCCTACATTTCCATTTCAATCATATACTCATTCTGCATTTCCCTTTTCTTATCATCCAAATATACCTTTCTTCATCATCACCATGTGGGTGGAGATCCTCTGCGGTCTAATCGTGTACAAGTTGTTCCGTCGTTTCTTCTCCGACGCAGACGATCTTTTGCAGATCGAAACCTCCGATACCAGCGCGCTTTTCACGGTTTCTAATAGGTTTCATTTATGAATTTTCTTTTCCACCAGAAGTTTCTATATCTCTTCATTTTCCTTGAGTTTTCTCTCTAACTATGAGCATTCAACTGCTTTAACGTATAATCTAATTCAGTTGCAGTAGTTGATTCAGAAAATTGCAAGATAATTTAATTATGTTGCTCTCCTCCTGTTTGGAAGCTGAGATTAAACAATTCCCTCTATATACCCAAACTCTGTGGACGTTTATCCTAACAAAATAGTTAGTCGAGCTCGTGTTAAATATAATTTCATGCAATTCTTCTTTTTGTCCGTAATTAATCGGGATAAAATAATTTGTCTCTCTTATTTACATTTTTTTAGAAGTTTTCGATTGACTTTGGCGTGTTATATTTGCGTCTGCGTTGCGGATTGCTGCTGATGTGCATCTTGTGTTTTCTGTTAGACTTGAGAAGCTTTCCGGAGGAAAGGTTTATGTGGGACTTCGAATTCCAGATGCTGATACCGGTTCACGACAGGATGTCGACATGGTGCTTGTTACCAGAGGGTAAGTACTTCACATTTTTGAATTTTCAGCCTGTTGATTCGGTTTTCTTATATGAATTGCTTTTGAGAAAATGTAGGAAAGTAGTGCGAGTAGATTATCGTTTGTGCTTTTGTAGGTTAATGGACTAACAAAAATGAAACATGAATGTGTTCCTCAACTTCATGAACGATTTGTCTTATCCATTGTATCAAAAGTGTGACTAACAACATTCTCTATGCTCATGTTTATGGATCTCTGCAGGGAAACAGTTGTGGTTTCTGTCAAAAATCTCTCCGGTTTAGTATCAATTAGAGGGGATGGAAGCTGGGTATGTGAAGGTAAACACAAGGCAGAGCCTCATCCTGATCCAGTTAAGTCAATTCAAATCTTTGCTTTCTCAGGGAATTAATTTAGCTTTACTTTACTGCTTCAAGGACTCTTGGAAATATCTACTAGTTTTATGAAACTTTGGCTTGGAGTTAATGTTCATATTTATGGCCATAAAGTAAAATCATATAATGGTATTTGCTGCATTTTTTTTTTGTTTTATATGACTACATTTGTTGTCTGCTGGAAGTGTAAATCTCCCTTGTACTGTATCTTTTAGACTATCCAGAATTTCTGAAAATTATTTGATATTTTATAGTTTTCTTGTGTACTCTCTTGGTTGGAACCCCTATGCCCTTTATTGTGATTGTATTGGAAACTAATCAGCTTAGACACTCTTCATTTTACTAACATGCTTACAGATGATAGAAATTTGTTTATAGTTGTATTTGAACATGAACTGACATCTTACATATATTCAAGCAGTAATAGTGGTATAGAAAGTAGTGATTTGACAAGCAAAACATGTATTGTTTCAATTACAGCCATACAGGTAACTAGGAAGGACTCTGGCTGCTCTGCCGTTTTGTAAAAGGTTACTTAGACACAGGCTCCAAATGTTATTTCCCGCAGAAGAATTAGGGTTTCTAGCTCCTATGCTTTTCCCCACAGAAGAATTTGGGTTTCTAGCTCATAATATTAGTTATTCCTCATAGAAGGATTAGGTTTTCTACAATATTGCACCAAAACACTAACTCAAAACTGATGAAAACAATCCTAGAAGTGCATTAAAGACAGTTAGCCTAATATATTTGCATATCAGCCTATATTTCTATTTTTACTGTGTAGCATAACTGCATAAGTTAGAAACCTGCATGGCTGAAATTGGGAACATGAAAAAAGTTGGCATATGAATTGTTTCTTCATTGTCTGCATTTTGATTAAAAACAAGCAAAATTTGGCTCGAGCATCAGCAAGAATGTATGCTTACAGTAATTCCATTTTAAGACATGTTCTCTATTCTATTTCTGTTCCCTTAGGAAGTTAATTTTGATGTTTTTCGTTTCACTCAAAAATTGTTTCATGACTATTTATTTTACTTAATTAGTTCATGGTCCTTCTTTGATGTCTATAACAAAGAGGGATTCTGGTGTGAGTATGCACTGTTTTCCTTCAGTCACCAGGTATCTGATGATCCTTTGATATTTTTCAGGTGGAGGAGGTAAAGAAACAAACTTCAGTTCTTGAATCATACCTTGAACAAAGGGGAGTTGCCCTACCAGAAGGATATTTGTCTTACAAAGTTGTGCTTCCCAATCCAAAGTTCTGGTGTGTTGAATCTTTATAATTATTCATATATTAAAATTTATATAGTTTATAATTGCAACTGAAGTAATGATAATACTGCACTCAATTCCAGATCCACACCTGCGGATCTCTGTCCTTCAAAGCACATTCTATTTTTTATATGCATTTTTTTTTCATCCTTCACTTTCACAATAAAATAGTAAATAAAAAGAACCTTTTCAATGTCCAACTTGTTTTAGCATAACAAAGTTTAGTAGTCCCTCGACTGATATTTGTTACCCCTTCTAAGAGATGAAATCAAGAGAAAATTATGGCCATGCTACATTACCTACATTTTGAGGCTATAATGCTCCTGAGAACCATGCTGGAAGAAATTTAGAAAAGCCTCAAGTATGAAGACTATAGAGCAACTACAAACCATCAGTGTAAATGATAGGGAAACAAATTGTACAACAGTGCAATTTAGCAAGCTAGTTCAATTGTTACTGAAATTCTTATTCTGTTCCAAGGACTACATTGTTTTAGTCTGAGAAACGCATGCATTGGATGTTGTTGTGGACTTGGTGTATATATTCTAAGTGATAAGTTGTCTGATATTTCTGTTATTCTTCCAGGACCATCCATCCCAACGATTTCCCATCTGAGGTTATTACCTATGATCAATGGGTACAACTGAAACCAGAAACCAAAAATATGTTTTCTGGTTGGATTAAGGGTGCTTTTCGTAGTGGGAAGAAAGATATGCAGGAATCTATACATGAGAAGCTTAACTTTGTTCTTGGGACAGCTCCAATGTGGGATAGGTTTGTTTCTATATGCCTTAGATGTTGATGTTGAAGTTCTCAAGGTCTGAGTGCATTTATTCTGCTTCTTATTTGATCAGGTTTTGTGTGGTTCCGCTCTTTGATATTTATTTCATTTGCAAAGGAATGCCCTTATGTAGTATGGGTTATAGGAATATAAAATTCATCTCAAATGAATAAACTTAGTATTTTTGAAAGCAATAAACTTAGTATTTAATATAGTGTAGAATTTAATTGAACTTGTTATGATCATTATCTTTTCAGAAATATTATTTTAGATCTATTTTTTCCTTTCTACTTTCATTGTGCCTAGTTCCTATATCAATATGTCTATTTTTATGTGTGATTTATGTGCTGATTCATAAGAGAGCGCTTCTTAGCTTCCAATGGTTGCAAATTTCGTAAGAATGAACTATTGTTAATTCATTATCAACTGTATTTTCTCGATTTTCATTTTTGAAGTGAGCAAGAGGGTGAGTCCTTAACTTTGAATGCTTCAATCAATTCCTTTTTTAAAGTTTCAGTGGGCTTGTACAGTTATGAGATTCTGCAAATGGTGATACCGTAAATTTGTTGAACTTCACGGTGGTATGGTGTCATATATTAGAAGGCTCCACCGTCCCAGCGTTTACACGGAATTAAGTTATTATTTTTATTCCTATTGAGTTTGCTGCCATAATAAGCAGCTCTTGCATGAATTGAATTCTGCCTTTTAAAGGAAGATCATTAAAAATTATTAGTTGAAAATTCAATTAAACCCTATAAGATTGTAGAGTTGTCTCTCAATGATCTCCAACCTAATTCTCACACAATAGGTTAAGGTAGAAGAACACTAAAGAAACCTGTCCTAGGACATATTCAGGTCCGGGGACCTATAACAAGATCCCAAACCCGTGTTCGTAACATAGTTGATCCAGGAACAGGGCAGGCAATGGTGGGACAGATTGTTTGTGGAACCTACCAAAATAAGTGATGAATCTGGATCAGGGTTGTGGATATGACACAACTTTGAATTAGTTCCTAGTCTTCTAGTCTAGTGGAGTAACTTTAATTTCCAACTTGTTTATTCTTCCTTGCGATTCTTGTCAGCATTGGAAATTGTGCTGTTGTTGCTTGAGAGCACAATTTGATTGTGTGATTTTGTCCAGGTTGGAGCTTAAAGGTAGCAAATATATCCTGGGAGAATTTGTCGAGTTTAAAGGGAAGCAAGAAGATGTTGCAGCTTTGAGAAACATCAAGAGATCAAAAGTTGGTCGTCTTGAAGTCCAAAAGACAAGCATGCTTGGTTTCGGTAACTGCTCAAAACTTGTTTCACTTTGCCCGTGTGATAGTTTTAGACTTAGTTGTAGTTTTCACTTGGAGAATTAGATGGTGAGTGCATGTTTAACCTTTCTTAGAGGGTGTACAGAATAATTGTGATTGGATACTTAGGGTGATAATTTTTTATTTTTCTTAGGGGCAATTTGTATTGTTGTACTTATCAAATAAGAATTGCATGACTAAATGCAGCTCCTTCAAGGCTTCAAGTATTGTATTCTCCTCGGGACTATCGAAGTGAGGGCAGTTCGGGTTCTGAGTGGAAAGAAGCATCTGTAAGGTCAAGTACTGAGGTTGTATTTCAGCCAGCAAATACCAAAAAAGTCAAGAAATTCAAGCTCTCGTCTGTTACTTCCATGTCACTCAGTGCCTGAAGATGCCTGAGTATGTATCTAATCACCCATATCTCGTAGTAGTAGTGCTAAGTTTTGTTCTGTTCAGTATAAATTAAGCATATGGGGTTTTATTTACTTGGCTGATATGTGATCAATTTTGAACAAAATAAACTCAAATTATTGTTTTCAGATATTCAGGCCCAGTTAACATACAATAGAGAGGACGAGAGACAAGTAGGTAAAAAGGAGAATAGATTCTTCATTGAGAATTAAGAGAAACATGCAAACTAAGGTTGAAGTTAAAAATATACGAAAGAGAATACAAATTAAGATACAAGGTAAAATTATAAGAGAAATGAAAGATGTTGAATCAAAGATTCTCGTAAGCGAAAATCCAGTTGCCATTGCACCAATCTAGATGCTTTCTGAGTCGAGAAGCAGGATAAGCAATGAGATCTCCAGTAGTAGGGAAGTAGACATAATACTGGTCGGAGTAGGTTTCGCCAATAATGTTGCCAAACCACCATCCATCATTGTCAAAAGCATCAATGACATCACCTGAGGAAAATGATAATCCAGCAGGCTGTTTTGGAGGGAGTGGACGCACTTCATCCGAAGAAACAACCTCTATCAAAGGAATTAATGAATCCTCTTCCAGCACCAAATTCTTGTACTCAACAACGTACCTATTGTTGCATCTTTCTGGCTGTGTCAAGCATTTAATCACTCTTGCCTCATAGTACGATCCAACAAAACCTAGCTCTTTGCTGCATACTTCTACCTTCTCACCTTTCGAAAACATTCTCATTTTTTTTTTTTTTTTATGTTTTTTCCTTCGAATTTAGTAGTTTCCTGGTTTTACTTGAGAATTGTGTAGGGGTCGCACGATATATATAGGTTGCAAGAATTCAGTCCTATCCCTTTCCGGAATAGGATTATTAATTTCCTGAATAAAACAAAGGTTGCCGTTATTGCGGGTCCCCTCAAACTTGACCACTACGAAATAAATGGAAGTTACAAGTAGGAAATAATGGTTGTAACAGATTGGATCAGTAAATAAAAACCACCAAATATTAAAATTCAGTATTTAGACCATAACCTACAAAATCACTTAATTTTCTAAAAGAAAATCACTTAACTAAATAATTTATTTATTTTAAATTGTTTGATAATTGAATTTTTAACCTTTAAATTAAAAATTACTTATTTTGACAAATCAAAATATTTAATTTAATATTATCAACTAATATTTTTATATTCGGTACTATTTTTAATATTTATCAAATATTTATATTATTTAATAGTTTCGACACTTGTAATATTCAATACTTAAAATTCATTAATTAATTTTTAGTTTTATTAAATACCTTATTTATAATATTTATCAAACGAACAGCTACTTTATCTAATATTTTCAGTATTTATCTTTGAAAAAAGTATATTTTCAGTATTTGTAATGTAAATTCTATTTATTTTTTTCGCATTTATTTTTCAGTCTTTCTTTAAAAAATCGATTCCATATTAACATTTTCAAACTGACGAATTATGAATACCGTTGGCCGCGCGCAACGCCTTCAAATCTATATATCTATAAAAGCACAACTCTAAATGAGATTCTATAAAATTTTACATCATCTTACATGTCACTTTATCAAAATTCCTACTTTACTTTATAAGTATAATATATATATATTTTTTTTGGTAGGAATAGGAAAGGAAAAACAAACAGACAAAACCTAACCCGGGATCAGTTTAGGAAGGCTGCCCCCAACCCTATCCTCTAGGAGGGTAGACAAAAGAAAAGGTGGAGGAACAGAAAGGGTAGAAACACTTAAAAAACCAAAAATTGAATTAAACTATAATTAAAATTAAATATTATATTTACGGGTGTCTTCTATGCTTACTTTGTTTTTGACAAAGTAAGCTTTACTTTGTTTTTTCCACCATTGGATAAGCTTACTTTGTCAAAGTCCATCACCATACTATGGTGGAAAAAACAAAGTAAGCATAGCCTAACTCATATTTACGATACAAAAGAATTACAATATAGGTTAAACAAAAATTGAAATACAATTAAAATTAAACATTATATCTACGATACAAAAGAATTACAATCTATGTTAAAATGGAAGCAACATCAATATATTATTCTATAAACTATTACAATCAATACTTTTCTAATGTTGCATATGAAGAAACTTTATCAATTCAATATGTTATATATAAAAAAATAAAATTCGTAAGAATTAGTCACAAATTCATCTTGATGATAATTATTTTGGTTGATGGAATTTCATGATCGCCAAGTATTCGAATTCAATTATTCATTTTGCTATAATAACCCAATATATCTAATTGAATCAGTTTAAGATGATGATTTCTCCTATTTTCATCTCGTAATATCTCATCAAGACATTCGATCAATTTGTTCTTCATTCTTTCACTATATAGAATATCAGTCATACTCGCAGATATCACTTATTTGACTTCATTAATATTTTCTAATAATTATATATTCTTGAATTTTGTAAGTAAGAAAAACAAACAAAAGAATTGAAAAAAAAATGAAGGGACGAAAAAGATAATTAGGAGAGAACCATCTTCCTCTCGGGTTTTTTTTTTTTTAAATAAGAGAGAATGTCGAGACATAAGCGTATAAAGAGGAGAGTGAAAATATTTTTTACCCATTAATTAAACATTTTTTTTTCTTAATGAAGTATTAAGTCCATAAATTAATTTTAGTTAAATAGAATTAAATCGCAATTGTAACCACTCAGTACAAAAAAAACGTTTTATAATTAATATATGAAAATAATTATATTAATTAGAATAATTATGCTCAACATTTGAGAATTTGAAGAGATTCAAATAATAATATTTTCTTAATTAATATTTTTCAATAATTTGTCCTATGATCATATTTCATTTTCATCTGTTAAAAACTCTTGAAATACTAACAATTTTGTACGAACCATAATATAATAGTTAAAAATTATATAAGCCAATGTTGCAAAAGCAATTATCTCAATATCCATAATTAATGTACATTTTTAGGATTTTGAGCATCAAAATTTATTTTTATTTACCTTGATTTTGAATTCGTATCTAGCATAATCCACATTCTTCAAGAATAAACATCTTATCAAGCGTATTAGACGCTTACAATCTCCTTGTCTAGAAAATTGGGAAAAAAATAACTTCTTGATAATAATAATAATATAACATAATTTATATTGAAATAAACTTCATTGTAAGTATAATATTCCAATATCTCTTTAATATTTTATTTAATATGTCTCAAACTTCAATGAACAACTATCGTGTGAAACTTTATATCTATTTGTATCAAAATGCATAAAAATAAAAAATACAATCCATATCAATTAGCTAAACTTAAACTACAAAAATGAGTGGATTTCAACATGTTTCGAATTAGAAAAATTAATCTAATTTCAATTAAAACTAAAAATTGAGTTCATAAAAAGCCGAAAATCTAAATTTTAGTTAGAGTTAACAATCAAACGATAACACCTAGGAACATATACTAAAAAAGAATGCAAATATACAAAATCTTTATTTTAGTCATTTTGAAAAATAAATAAATAAAAAAGAAAACATTGATAAGGTAGCGAGAGGTATGGAATCTGGATAACGACAGAAATGGAATTTCATCTCTGAAAGATGAAACTATAACAACAATTGTTTAATAAAAATAAAATAACAGCACAATTGAGAAAACCAAAAATTGAGTTCATATAAAGCCGAAAATCTAAATTTTAGTTAAGAGTTAGCAATCGAAACGATAACACCTAGCAACATATACTAAAAAAGAATATAAATTTACAAAATCTTTATTTTAGTCATTTTGAAAAAAAAAGACAAATAAAAAAGAAAACATGGATAAGGTAGCGAGAGGTATGGAACCTGGGTAACGACAGAAATGAAATTTCATCCATGAAAAATGAAACTATAACAACTATTGTTTAATAAAAAGAAAACAACAACACAATTAAGAACAAAAACAACTACAACATATGAAAAAAAATCGAATAATTACCTTGAGAAACATAAGAATTTCTTGTAATTTTTGACACTTTTGTGTTTTCCGATTTTAGTTGTTCATGCATCCTCTATTTCTGTCGGATTTCTTCAATTGAAGCTATCAGTTTGGAAAAAAAAAAGACAAATAAAAAAGAAAAAATATGGATAAGATAGCGAGAGGTATAGAACCTGGGTAACAACAAAAATGATTCTGAAAGATGAAACTATAACAACTATTGTTTAATAAAAATAAAACAACAACATAATTGAGAACAAAATAACTACAACATATGAAAAAAATCGAATATTTACCTTAAGAAATATAATACTATCTATCGTGACCGATGAATATAATGGTAGAATACTATCTACCATGCTTTATATAGAAGTTTATTTGTGACTTTTGGATTTCCTTTGCTTTGTGTTTTTTCATCTTCCCGTAACTCTTGCTTTCTTTTATTATTTTAATTAATAGGCTAGTAATCATTTAATATATTATAAATATAAATTTGTTATTTTTAATTAATTAAATATTTATTTTTAATTAATTAAATATTTTTTAATCTGATTTTTTACTACATTGACAACTCATCAAAAAGACCTCTAAAACACTTCTTCTCATTTCTCTCTGCTTCCATAATTATATATAGTATAGATATTAATCTGTAATTAATAGCATTAAAGCTGGATGGTTACGATGTTCTAAAAAAATGTTTGGTGGTTACTACAAATTTTTATCTCATTAATAGAATTAAATAGAATGAATTTTCATTATTAATTATGTAAAATGTTTTAGGGGTTATACATAATCAAAAATATTAAAATAGTATAATGTTGATAATTATATGGTATAAAAATGACTATGATTAAATGTATTATCTATCTATACTAAATATAAAATTAAAATGAATATTTAATTTGCACAATTAAAAAATTTAGAATTTTATTTATTAAAACTAAAATAAATGTGAAGTATTAAATATATTATGCAATGCACTAATCTAATTAAACTATAAAATTTATCTAATCATCCATTATTAATTTTTTAAATGATAACGTAGTTTTATAACTCGTTCATCATATAACATCTAAGAAATTGACACTTCATCTTAAAAAATGACATGTTATTGTAATGTAATTTTTTAAATTTTTGTTTTATTCTAAAAACTGTTTTTAAGTTAATTTTATTAATTTACAATTTATACCTTAAAAGTCAAATGGTTACTAGAAAATTAAATCTTATTAATTTTTTTTGAAAGAATTAATCAATTAATCAAGGAATCAAATCGGAACAAATGGTGTCCTGCAGCCAAGACGGTGCAGTAAAAGCAATAAACTCGCTAGTATTGGAAAGGGCATGACGTGCAACGACATGGGCATCCCTATTCGCTAGACGCGGGACATAAGACACTTTAAAATCGTGCATGGACTCAAGAATAACTTTACAATCCTGTATAATAAAACCATAATCTGACATGTCGGAACAAGAAGATTAAATTTTTATAAAGTGAATTAATTCAAGAAAAAAATATTTCAACAGCCTACTTATAAGAATGATTTAAGTTTTGTGTATCCCTAAAGCATATGATTAAGTTGCCCTTTTTTTTTTTTTTTTATCATAATGCCCCCTAGGCGTGAGCATATTGCATATTCACCCTATTGGACCTCTTCTTCATTATTAGATGTGACACCAATAGTGACCACATTAGATGAGCTTTTCCTATTTTTAGCTGTGGGAATGAATAGGGGCTTATATCTAAGCATTATGAGAAATTTTGAAGGTACTCTAATTTTTTTTAAAAAAACTTGGGCTTTTCTTTGGCTTTGGGCTTCATGGGTCTTTTATCGTGATACTACATTTTTTTTTATTTATTTAATTTTAGTAATTTTTCGTTTGTTGGAATTTTTTTTTATTTTTCTTTTATTTCTTGGTAAATTGAAGAAATGGAAGAAGTTGAAGTTACTAGGCATAGGCATGCATGAAGAAATGGAGTTGGAAGGTTGACAGTTGATGGGCACAATTTGTTTTCAATGTATCTCTGCCACTTTTTTTTACAATTAATCCTAACATTTATATGTATAATTTTTAAGTGATTCACCGCCTCCCTCCCCAGCATGTTGAATCAAAAAGATTTTGATGATTACAAACAATAAAGTACCATTCATTATAGAAAAATGTTTTATACAAAAGACTACTCAATTCATATGGACAATACCTTTGATATTATTTTAAGTATAAACAATTTTCAAATTATACTACTTCAAATATATAAAGTATTTTAAATAAGACATCATATTTATCAAAGAAGAATCATTTAGAGTGATCATCAGTAGAAGTAGTCAAAGTAAAACCTACAACACATGTAAACAATACATATCAATAAACAATATATGTCAATAAATAATACAATAGCTTAACATAGCATATCAATTAAATCATACATATCAATAAACAATATATGCCAATAAACAATGCATATCACTAAACATAGCATATCAATTAAACAATACATATCAGTAAACATAGCATATCAAATAAACAATACATATCACTAAACATAATATATTAAATAAACAATATATCAATAAATATATATATACTAAAAAGTTTGAAACACTTGCATGGTTTAGTCATCGCAAAATCTATTTTTCAATGGTTGTCCACGATATTGAGATTCTATCTAACTTCGATGAAGAATACATGGTGGGTTCCACTGCAAGACACAACGTAAAATATTCCATTAGGATTTGATGCATCACATTTTGTCTCATCTAGTTCTATATAAACAACAGTAGAAGGCATTAGTCATACGTCTATATAGACAACTCAAAAAAGAAATTATATGCATGTAATAGAGAGAAAGCGAGTAAGTTGAGAGAAAGTGAGAGTGACAAAAGAGGAAAGTAGTGAACTTACACAATTCAAATGAAGAACTTTCTGGCTACACCTTTTTTAAGGTTCGACATGAAAGCTTGTTCTTCAAAGGCGATCGCTTTCTTTTCTCTAAACATCCAGTGCCTTCATTTTCTACTTTTGGGTTTTGATTTTTTTTGCACACTATCTCTATAAATGTTTTTTAGGGTTTGGTCGATTTTTAAGCAATTTTTTTTTATCTAGAATGAGAATGTAAAAGAGGGAAAGAAGAACAATAATCATAGTTAGAAAGAGAAATTGTTTCAGTTGAAACCACTACAAGAAAACTTGGGGACATATATGGAAATTTGTACCTTTTCTATTTGGAAGGAAAACTCATTTAAAGGTATTTTAGCAATGTTATAAAACTTAGATTAGATTGGCCAATTCGACCGGTTGAACCAGGAACTAGACCTGTTCACAAACCTGATGGCCCGCCCAGCCCGTCCAAGTCCATAGACAATGGGACGGGCTTGGTCAAGCTAGATTTTTATTTAGCCCGGCCCGGCCCAAGCCCGAACATACCCATTAATTTATGGGTTGGGCTTGGGATCTATTATAAAAGCCCGTTTCAGCCCGGCCCGCAACATACGTATTGATATTTTATTTATATATTATTACACTCTATAAGTTTTTTTCTTTTATAAAAATTACACTTTATAAGTTAGGATTTATATGATTGTATTTTATTAATAAAGCTTAGATATAAAACATTTATAAAAAAAAGCTCAAACATAAAACAGTAGTGGCCTAACATCTCTTATAAAACTGATTAATAACCATTTATAAAATTTATTCATATTTAATTTTATCAATAATATATAATAAACGTAAAACATATTTTAACTTAGTCTAATATCTCATCTCTTTCTTTTCTAACATTGTCAGCCGCCTCCCTACCTTTCAGATCATCTTCAAATTTGCAGCTCAATTAATATTTTTAATTTACAGCTTCTTTTATAGTATTGTTAATTTATTTAAGTGGAAATGATTGAGATTTATATATATGAAAAAATTAGTATGGGCGGGCCTGGGCTGGGCCTGGGATTAAGGTTCTCTAATCCAGCCCAACCCGGTCCGAGCCCGATGATTATTTAATACGGGTTGGGCTGGGTTTGGGTAGGAGTTTTTGTTCATAAGCCCGGTGAGCCCGGCCCGAGCCCACCCGGCCCAACCCATGAACAGGTCTACCAGGAACTAGCCAGGTTATCGGTCTGAGTGTAACTGGCTTCTTTGGATGCGCAATAGACCGGCATGAACTAGGGCTAAACTGGGAATCGGTGAAACCCTAAGTTTTTTTAAAAAAAAATTACCCCTATAAGGTTGTATATTTTTTTAAGTTGTACACCAAAATGTGAAAATTGTGCAAAAGTTGTACACCACGTATAATTTATCTCTCATTTGTAGGAGTTGGCTGGCGGAGGATCCGGGGCGGTGCCACACGGGGCTTTGGCCTGGCTCCGACTTGGGCCTGTTACATTTGGTATCAGAGCCTAAACCGAGCAAAGGCTTTGTGAAGTGGGTGGTTGGGCTTTAACTAAGCAAACTCTTTGTAAGGTGGACGATCGAGCTTAACTAAGTGAGTTATTCGTGGTGTGAGCATGAGAGCTCTAACTAAATGAGTTAAATGAGTTCTTTGTGGTGTGAGCGAGTAGTGCTTTAACTAAGTAAGTACTTTGCGACGTGGGCAAGCGATATCAAAATTTCCCCAATGATTTGATGGAAGAAAAATTTTATGATGCTTTTTTCCGAGATTATTTTGTGATGTTTTTCGAATTATGGGAAGTACATCTGTTTTTTCCAACTCAAGCTAAAGCGACATCGTTCTGACTTGGATAGAGGCAAACGAAATCTTAAGCATAACCCATATGGCTTAGAGTTTATTTTTGAAATTCCCAGTAATCATAAGCTGACTTGCTCCACGTCAAAACATAATGTAAATTAGCTTTGATAGAAAATATTAAAATGAAGAAAAAAGAAAAAATCAACTCAATCTACTGCTATTGGAATGCTTAAGGTATATTCAATGAAGATTGCAAATTACAACTTAAATCAATCAAGAACAAAAGCTTGCTTATACATGAGGAAAGCAATAACAAACTCTCTAACAAAATAACTGTCAAGGTAGAGATTGTATCTGTTGTGTCTGTAGTAGAATAGTTATTGTATGATAGGATAGGATTGTGGAACTAGATGATCAATGTCAACAGTCCCCCCTCAAGATGAGATTTTTGGAATTGGAAATAATCTCATCTTGGACAAAGAAGGTGTGATTTGGTTGGAAGCAAGTGTTTTTGTGAATATGTCTGCTATTTGTGAATGAGTAGAAACATGTGTAAGTGTAATGAGGCCTTTGTCAACACAATGTCGAGCAAAATGACAATCAATTTCGATGTGTTTGGTATTTTCGTGGAATACAGGGTTTTTAGCAATTGCTATTGCGGATTGATTATCACAAGACAATTGTATTGGAAAGGGTATGGTGATATGGAAATCTTTGAGTAAGTAAGTTATCCATTGTAACTCACAGCAAGTAGATGCTATACTTCTGTATTATGCCTCTGCGGAAGATCTACTAACAGTGGACTGTTTCTTAGTTTTCCATGAAATGAGGCAATCTCCAAGAAAAATGCAGTAACCAGTGAGTGACTTTCTTGTGGATTTACAGCCTCCCCAATTAGCATCACAAAAGCCATAGAGGGAAATAGCAGAAGCAGGTTCTGCATTATAAAACAAACCATAGGATAGTGTTCCTTTAAGGTACTTAAGCACATGAAGTGCTGCATTCATATGGTGATGAAGAGGAGTTTGCATATACTGACTCAGTTGTTGAGTGTAGTAAGTTATATCAGGTCTTGAAAAATCCAAATATAACAATCTCCCAACAATTCTTTTGTAATGTTCAGGTTCTTCACACACTTCTCCAAGATCTGTGAGTATGATTCCAGAAGGAAAAGGACTAGAAACAGGTTTTGCTTGAGTCAGACCAGCATCTGCAATTAAGTCAAGAATGTATTTGCACTGAGACAATAACATCCCTGTAGCTGATCTTGCAATTTCGATTCCCAGGAAATATTTCACTGGACCAATGTCTTTGATGGTAAAGAGTTTATGTAAGTAGTCTTTGACAGATTGAACCTGAGCTAAATCAGTACTGCCAATTAGAATATCATCGACATATATCAGGACAGCTAGAAAATTGGATGCATTATTCTTCAAAAATAAACAATGATCATTGTCAGAACGATGAAAACCAAAAGCAAGAAGCCTGGTTGAAAGTTCTTTATGCCATTGCCTCCCAGCCTGTATTAAGCCATAAAGTGATTTTACTAGCTTGCACACCTGACCTTTCTCTGCTTTTGTATAACCCGGAGGAGGTAATAAGTAAAGTTCTTCATCAACTGTGCCATGTAGATAGGCATTATTCACATCGATTTGATGAATATGCCAATTGTGAAGGGTACCAATGGCTAAGAAAAGTCTCACAATGACTACCCTGGCAACTGGACTGAAGGATTCATGAAAATCAAGTCCATGAATTTGATTGTACCCCTTAGCCACAAGTCTGGCTTTAAATATGTCAACCTCACCAGAAGGTTTGTATTTTATTCGAAAAACCCAAAGAGAAGCAATAGGCCGTTTCCCTTTAGGAAGATCAGTAATTGTCCATGTATTGTTTGCTTCTAAAGCATTAAGCTCCTAATTCATTGCATCTACCCAAGCAGGTATAGTAGCTGCTTCAGCATAATTTTTGGGTTCCTTTACTTGAGAAATCTGAGTTGTAAAAGCATGATGATCATGTGAAAATGAAAATTGTACCATGTTTGAATTTGTATTACTGACAAAATCACTAAGCCAGGAAGGAGGATGAACAATTCGATTGGATTTTTGAGTTGGAACAGGTACAATTGGATCGATGGTAGAAGTGGAAGTTTGTATTTCTGATGAAACAGATGTAATGGGATTGGAATAAGTAAAAACATGATCAGATGAAATAGAGACAGACGGTGTAGGTTCTATTTCTGAAGGAATGTGATCATGTAATGAGATAGATTCAGATATATTATCTGAAGTAGAAGGTGATGATGTGGATAAGAATGGAAATGTATTTTCATGGAAGATGACATCTCTGCTGATAACAATGGTTTTAATGGTAAGGTTGAAAACCTTATATCCTTTTCTGCCAGGAGAAAATCCAAGAAATATACTTTTATGTGCTCTAGGAGCCAATTTATCAATATTGGCCAATTCTTTATAAAAGCACAAGCACCCAAAAACATGAAAAATATCATAAGTTGCATCTTTCTTGTATAATTTCTAAAATGGTGTATCCCAATTGAGAAGCCTGGTAGGTAATACATTGATAATGGAGGCAGCCATAAGAACTGCTTCACCCCAAAACTCAGTAGGTAATCTTGCCTGTAAAGAAATTGCTCTTGCAACTTCAAGTAAATGTCTGTGCTTGCGTTCAACCACCCCATTTTGTTGAGGCGTGTATGAGCAAGTTCGCTGATGTTGGTTCCCTTCTTTTCTGAATAATTCTGAACAGGAAGAGCTTAAGAATTCACCACCATTGTCACTATGGATATCAGAAACCATAGTTTGATACTGAGTCTTAACCATCAGTAAGAATGTCTCAAGAGCTCTATAAACCTCAGATTTATGTTTCAGTAAAATAACCCATGTTACTCTGCTGTAATCATCAACTAAAGTTAGGAAAAAACGAGCTCCAGAAATAGACATAGTTCTATAAGGACCCCACACATCAACATGTAGAAGCTTAAAAGGAATAGTTGATTTTATTTCACTAGAACCAAAAGGAGGTCTGCACATTTTGGCACAAGGGCAAATTTCACACTTAGAAGAATTACATTCGATTGTAATACCAGGAATATGATTCAGAGAATTAAAAGAAGCATGCCCCAAACGAAGATGCCAAATGTCTACATTATTTGCAAAAGTACAAACAGAAAATGCTATTTCAGAACTATGTTGTTGAAACTTCTCAATGATCTGTGTGGAAAATGACGTTGCATCTAGCAGATAAAGTCCATTTGTAAGCCATGCAATAGCTAACATTTCTTTAGTTTCAAGGTCCTGCAAATAACAATAGGTTGCAGTAAACACAACTTGGATTTGAGAATGCTCCAATAAAGCTCCAACTGATAACATATTATATCTGAAATTTGGTATAAACAGAACTTTCTGCAAAACCAATTTTTCGTGTAGTTTAATTGTTCCTACAGAATCAATCATTTGAGTGGAACCATCTGGTAAAGTAACACTTTGCCTGTGTTTATTTCAGATCAAACTATCAAAACATGATTTAACAGAACACATATGAGAGGCTGCCCCACTGTCTATGATCTAACAAGATGAAAATTTATTTTCTTTAACAGGTTTCATGACAGAGTTACCTGAAAATCCAGCTAAAGCACTGAAATCATTGTTGATAGGGGATTCTGCAACAGACTTGTTATTCTTGAAAGCTTTGTACATCTCATTCATCATTTTCGTCATGCTTTTCATATCACCAGTGTTCATTTCTTCTTCAGAATCCCAACTGTCAAGCTTTGAAGAAGAAGAACTAGAACCAGTATTGTTTCCACCCTGCACATTACATGCTCTAACATTTTTCTTGCCTTTGTTCTTCTATTCTTTCCACCAATCAGGATACCCAATCAGTTTAAAGCATGAAAGTTTGTCATGTCCAGGAGCAGAACAATTTTCACAAATTTTATCAGCGTTTTCTTTCTTACTCTTCCATTTATTCTCTGCTTTGCCAGAACTGTTACTGAAATTGGCTATTTCAACAAATTGACCAGTAGAAACTTCATTTTGTTTTTCAATTCGCAAGATCATAGAGTATGCTTTATTAATGTCGGGTAATGGATCCATTAGTAAAATTTGACTTCTAACAGCATCATAATGATCATTTAATCCCATTACGAACGGAATTAATCTATCTTCTTCAGAAACATCAGCAATTCTCTTAAATGCATTGCAAGCACATGTTCTTGCAGCATTACAGTGACAAGCAGGCAAAGGTCTTAAAAGAGTGAGTTCATCCCAAAATCTTTTAAGTTTGTTGAAATAGATCATAAGAGAAAGATTACCTTGGCAAAATAGGCTGATTTCTCTTTTAATCTTATATAGCATCGGGCCATTGCTGTCACCAAATCTTCTCTTTAATTCAGACCATAATTCTTTGGAGGAAGAGATATACAGAAATCCATCAGCAACTTCTTTGGAGATTGTATTAACAATCCAAGATGAAACTAGACAATCATCTTTCTGCCATTTCTTGTATCTTGCAGAATTGACTGGGGGCATTTCTTCATCTTCAAGTACAAAATTGAGTTTTCCTTTGGCAGTTAAAACTCGAGTCATAGCATTGCTCCATGCTAGGTAATTGGTGCTTGTTAAAGCAATATTGATGAAAATCAAACCAGGATTTTCTGGAGGAGATCTGTGGCTATCAAAAATTTCACGATTTTGCTTTGGAGTTTGATTATACTCTTCATCTTCTTCATCAGAAACTTCACGATTTCTTTTTCTTCGAACCATTTTTCTCTGATATCATGAAATGCTCAAGGTATATTCAATGAAGATTGCAAATTACAATCAATCAAGAACAAAAGCTTGCTACTTATACATAAGGAAAGCAATAACAAACTCTCTAACAAAATAACTGTCAAGGTAGAGATTGTATTTGATGTGTCTGTAGTAGAATAGTTATTGTAGGATAGGATTGTGGAACTAGATGATCGATGTCAACAGCTATAACTCATCCTACCTAGACCTATCCATGGATCATACTGGGCTGAACTCGGACTGAACCTACTGAACTTTCATATATATTAGTCTAAGCCCAGTTCAGCCAATTATTAATTTAGGGGGTCTCGAACTTAAAAATAGAATTTCAAGCCTAATCTATACAAACCCATTTAAAAATATATACATAAATTTTAATTATAGAAAATAAAATTTATACTTAAAATTAAATATCTCATATATAAATTAATTATTAATATTAATAGGCGGATTGGGTGGGCCAGACCGTGCTATTTTTATCAATCCCAAACCTGTTCATAAAATAAACGGACTTTAACGGACCTAGGCCGGGCTGGACTTATGATCAATTTTCATTATCCAAGTCCGGCCCAAAAAACACGGGCCTGAGCGAGTACCCTCCAAACTATTCTTAAATGCAGTCGAAGCTATCTGTAATACATTCATGGATCGAATTAAAATCCAACCATAAACAACCCAGCCCCTATTCTAACATGGCTAGCTGGAAACAGATGTTGGCATCTAGAAGTAGTTCCATTCTATAATTTACTTTCTCCTAAATAACAAACAGATCATCACGCAACTGGCACTTCACATATTAATTCTACTCTTACACCAAGAGGCACAACATGAATTGATGATAACTTTCAAGATTTATTATTTATTTTCTGAGAAGATTAGAGCCAGGAAAGGGTAATTGTTAAATGAATTAATGATCAATTTTACTTTTCAACTTGATTAGTAAGATAAACTGTATTAGTAAGATGAAATTATTCTAATATTAAGTTAAAGTATCGATTTGACAAGGCATCTAAAGTCAAATAGTTCAAAACGATACATAAAGTCGAATAGTTCAAAACGATATATATCAGCACTACTTTAACTTTTCACATTGGTATCTAGAGTCAAATCAGTCCAAAACAATACATATAACTTTTTCATAAAAAGTATCATTTTAGACTAATTTGATTTCAAATGACTAAGTTAAGCTCTAGATTGATACACAAACTTGACTTTAGACTAAATTGAACCAACTTCAACAACCAAATTAATCCTTAATTCATTGTTAAAGAGGAGAGCTTTAGAATTAGAAAAAAAGAAGTACAAAATTGAAATATTGATGAACAATTAGAATTGAACATCAGGATGAATGAATGACATATATACTAATACTACAGAATCTGATACTTGTTTCATCAGCCTAACTTAATTAGTAGTTATCTTGAGACAAAAAAAAAAAAGAATAAAATCAAATTGATATAAAAATAATTTCAACAGTTTAATTTAGAGAGTTGATTTTACATTTCCATGTAAAACAGAAGAAGCTAAGTGTTCCAAATGTTTGATTCTATTCTTCTATTCTATTGTAGGAGAAGTTGAGTGTCAAAATCAACCATCAATTTATTTAGTTTCTTGTTGCTTATCCTCTGTTGATATACTCTTGTATCTTCAAAGCTGCAACCATAAACCATAAACTTACTCATCAGAATTTTACATTTTATAATACAAAATCAACAAGAGAATGCATTAATTAAGACTAACCAAGAAGCAGATTGAGACTGAGGCTGAGGTTGAGGCAATAGTTGGTTAGCAAGGGTAAGAGCATCTTGATTGGAAGTGATGACATTGTTAAAGCAAAGATACCTTCCATAGGAACCAACATTTTCAAATACACAAATATGTGCATCAACTATGAACCTTAAATCTACTGTCACAAACACACCATCTTCATACATTTCAGCTGCTCCTTTTAAGTATGGATTTGTAATTGTAACATCATCACTCATTATCAAACCCCCGTTTATGCTCACCATGTTTATCCCACGGTCCATAGCTAGTGCCCAAGCTGTCTTCTCTGCTACTGCCTTTGACATCCCATGCCATAACTGCATATCCATTTTCAAAATCCTTAATCAATAACATCTTCTTTTGTCATGAAAGAAAAGGAAAAGGGTTATAGTTTTTTTACCTTGAATTTCCTGCAGAAATTAATATCACTCCAATTTCTTTCATCAACATCAAGAGCCTTATCTCTATCATTACTCCATAAAAGAGCTGTAGCAGAGGAGGTGAATACTACTTTGTATATTGTATCTGTTTGTGCACATGCTTCTAACACATTATGTGCTGCTCTTACTTCTACATCTGCCATCATTTCCTGCAATAAAAAACAACATTGCTTCAACAAGAAAGAAACTAGTAATTCAATTCCATAGCACAAGAAACACAAGAAAGAATGAACATACATCATAAGTGGGCTGATCTGCTGGAGGTTCAAAGGAATAGAACAAGCCACAACATCCCTTCAATGCATCCATTATGCTTTGGAAATCAAATGGGTCTGAATAGAATACTTTTAAATTCTCCCTCTCTTCAAAATAATTCAATTTATCTGCACACACAAATTATTCCATCATCTAATTATAATTTCAAACACAAATTAAACCCTAATTCTTAAATAAGGGAATTGTGTTTCTTTTGAAGACTCGTGCTTTTTGAATTGGGTATTCTAGGGCAAAGGAAAGAAGAAATTGAAATGAAAAGGGGAAAGGGGAAAGGGGAAAGAGAGCATACCATGATTTTGGACAGAAGCATGAACAGTATAGCCTCTGTGTAAAAGGGTATGAACAAGAGAGGTGCCTAAAACACCAGAAGCATCCATTACACAAACTGTAGTTGAAGAATCATTGAAAGAAGCAGCTGGAGCCATTACAACCCAATCGAAGCCAACAAATAAAGAAAAATAGGGATTAGAAAAGGAAATGCCTAAATTAAGCAGATGATATCATGAGAGGAGGAAGAAGTATTGTATTGTATGTATAGATATATAGAAGAAGGGGAGAGAGAGCATTGATGAAAGAGTTCGGTTAGCAGATAGTTGGGGAGATGTGAGAAAGTTAATTACAAGAAAGAAAGAGATATAAAAAAAAAAAAAGAGGTGCATTTAATTTTGGTGGGTTGATTTATGGTAAGTGTTTGGTAGCAATAAGCAACTTTTATGAGTCATGCAAAGAGAAATATTGTTGCCTATTTTATTTTTATAAATTATTAAAACAAATGGACCCGTTTATTTTGAGTTTTGACGAACAAAACCCACCAATAAATCAAGAAAAAGAAAACAACATAAGTCAACCTCAACACTTTTCTATTTTATCTTATATTTTTAATAAATTACCCTTTGACCACATTAGTAAACAATATATAACATACAAAATTAATCGGGACAAGGTCACTAATGTTTGTGAGAAGTGTATAACGTATCAAATTATTTAAATTGAGTTCTAACGCTTTCAATTTACTGATATCCAAATATCTGAACTTGTCTACATGTCCAAGTCGTTTGGTAATTCATCATCATATTAACATGTAAAACAGAATGAAAGATCAGACAGGGTTAGAGTTCGGTCAACCCACTCCGTTGTCTAAGTTAGTATCTGATTCAGGATGAATTGAAGATTATGAACTAGTTGTGAGATAATAGTTAACATACCGTATCTTATGTCTATACTTATTTAGATAGAGAGTTGTTAGGTTAAGTTTTTCACTGATTAGTAATCCTTATGAATTGAGGATATTCGTGTCTCGTGAGGAATCTAAGTCCTCAGAGGAATCATTTATCCTGTAGGATTCTCGAAGGTTCCTCCATTGGAGGAAGCCAAAGCCTTTAACGACGCCCTTGGACATGCTCCTTTGCACACGGTCTTTTAGCTAGAAATGGGGGTGGTGTTGATGTCATCTGTATCACATTATTTTGCATGATATCATATGTTCTCAATCCCTCTTTGACTTTTTAGACATTCTTTCAACATTTTGTACTTTAAGGATATAAAAGCTATCAAAGAGGACCTTTATATGAATTATCCCTTACTAATTGTACTTGAATTTGTACCTGAATAATTTCGGCTAATTTGTTCCATATGTGGCTTACATGTCTTTTTTTATTTGGTCTAGAATGTTGCGCTGACGACTTGTTTTACAAGGAAGTAATTGATTTTTTTTAATGATGAGAAGCCTTAACTACTCAGTCCTTTTGTTTTCTCACGTCTCTTCACTTTCCCACTGCGTTCATTCCTTTCTTTACGTAAGTTCACCTTATTTCTTTTTATCTTCTTTACCATATTTCGATTGTTGATGACCTATAGGCTTTTTTTTTATCTCAAGGCATTTTAATTTTCTTTCTTCATTCTTTCCTTTCGTCTGATTGGAGATCAATTGGCTTTTTTTTATTCGACAACATCTTTTCTCTTTTGCTTTCCTCTCTTTATTTTTGTTTTGCAAAAGTAGTTGATATCGTGTCTGGGTAAGTTGTTGATTCCTTTTTCCTGTTTATTTTTCTTCTTGTTTTCCTCCTTTTGTTTCATAATGGGCCGTAAGAGTTCATCGATGAGAAGGGTAAGAAATCTCTAACCATTAAGGGAAAAAGGCCTCGAGTTGAGAAAGGTGTTGTTGTTGGGGAATCAAAGAAGCCAGTAGTCCCCAACCTTCGAAATCATAAACAGCCTTCTACCTTGCATGAGCTTTCTTTGACGAAGTTGGTGTCACATCATCCAGAATTCATCCATCTAGGGGTTAGGGTTCCAACTCTTGATCATGTGATAACAAACGTTCCAGAAGGATATCTAGGCTTTTACTAGATTTTTCTGGAAAATGGGGTTAATCTACCCTTCCTTGATGGTGTATTGAATGTTCTAGAGGAGCTTGAGATATGTCATGCGCGGTTGTCACCAAACGGCTGGCTAGACCTTCTAGGTTTAGTCAAAGTATATAAAGATTTGGGCTTCGTGCTGACTGGACCTTTGTTTCGGCATCTCTGGACCCCTACCATGAGGGGTCATGATGATTATTTGTGGATCTCTAAACTTCCCACCAATATTTTGACTTTTGTTTTAGATAAGACCTCCAGTAATAAGAATTTCAAATCGTATTGGTCTTGGATATGTTTGCCGAAGGACGAAAGAGGTGAAATTTCGGAGACCTCACTCTATCGTATTGGGTTTCCAATTCGGTGTTCATGGAGCTTGGCTATGATGAAGAAAGATAGCTTTCATGAGCTAGCTCCCCTTTCTTCCGTAGAACAATGCATGTATGACTGTTTGACCAGCTTGCGTTTTACTTTCACCTAGGAGCAGTTGTTGGGTCATATGGCCGAAGACAGACCCTTCATACTTATAGACTCTGTGGGTGAAGTTCATCAAGAGGGAACAACTCAATATACCCATCTGTTTATAGGTTCGAAATGTTTTTCTTTTTTGTTGTTTTGATTGTGTTGATTCCTATGTGTGCAGGGTCTAACATGAGTAATGTATGGAAAAAATTACTAGCTCATCAACTGGCTGTGGAGAAGGAGGCTGAAGCAGAATATGGCTCTTCTGATTCACTTCCCATTGGTCTGACTATTTCACCCATTGTTTTGGGTTCGTCCAGTTCTATGGCTGCTATCCTAGCGGCGTCTCCTTCTAGTGAGTTTTGAATTCATTGTTGTTGATTCAACCATCAAAAGATTCCTTACCACTTTGTTTATTATATAACAGCTACGGCTCAGTCTGCTGAGTTCATTAGACTACATGTCGAACCTTTGGTAATTGTTCCTATTTCCTATTTTAGGCCAGTATGTTTCTCTGAAGCTCCGGTTTAACCTGCTTTGGTTATTATGCTAGATGATGATGAGGTGTTGGCTACCTTTGAAGAAGTTGCTGTCGAAACTCAAGTTGCTACGGAGGTAAATGAATTAGCTAAAGTCATAATTCCAAGCGTGGTTGAAGCTAGGGATAAAGCAAGAAGTGGTGCTAGGGCCGAAGCCGCATCTCATGATCAAATAAGACGGACTAGCAAGTTTGCGAGGAAGACAATTTAGCAAGATGTAGCATCGAAGAAAAAGGATTCTTCAAAGAAAAAATCTTCTAAGGGAGGGGCAATATCTTCCAAAGATGGAACTCAACCTACTAAAGCTACCGAAATTATGGGTCTTATACATGTATTTTGTACTAATTTGATGATAATATGCTATTATACTTGTCATGCATAAAAATATGAGGCATATTAAGCATGCGGATTTAATGAAAGACCTATCTTTTGTAATTAACCAATTAACCCTAAACTAATTAGGTTTAGGAATACACTATATATAAATTAAAACACTCTAAACCTAATTAACCTATATACACATTCGACCAACACAATCTTTGCTTAGGCAAGCAATGATTTTCAGCGGCCACTAATTGAAAGTGGAGAAGCTTTATTGGTATATTACACAATCTCTCCCGTTGTTCTTCCGTTCTTCGGCTAGCACCAGTTCTTATGTGAAGTATTTGGAAGCTTCTTGTTGTGAAAGTGAGAATATTGTGGAAGAGCTGAATATGGGCTTAACTACTGCCAACTCTAGGTGGCATAGTGCTGAAGAGTTGGCAGCTCAATATAAGGATGAGCAAGATCAAGCTGAGGCTCGAGGATATGACCTAGATGGGATTCTTTATGCTGCTCAGGTGAATTTTGTTGAAGCTAACACAAACTTTTTTGCTCAGCTTACTGAGTTTGAGGAGAATTCAAAATTTTGTATGGATGATTTGCAAGAGCCAAAGACTGTTGCCTCAAGGCTAAGGATTTTCTCTTAGAAGAAATCCGAGGATTTATCTGCTTCAGCAAAATTTGTTCGATGACTAGGGGAGGCACAAGGTCAAAGTGAGGAGAAAGCGTGAAATCAATTTTGTGAGACTTAAGCATTATCGGGTTAAGATGATGAGGATAATTAGAGAGAAATATCTCAAAGATGATTTTCAATTTTAGGCGAATGTAGAGGCTCCCAGTGATAAGGAACCCTATCCTGAATTCGACCCATCATTTCCTACTCCTGAGGGTTCCCTTGACGTGGATCTTCCCCTAGTATCTGATTCTGAATTTGATGAGGAAGAAATTCTAGCCTTGGGTCCTTAGGCTTCTCTCTTAGTCTTGGGTCCTTAAGCTTCTCTCTTTATTTGTCCTTCTTGTAACTTCATTTTTTGCATCAATTGAATGGTTTTTATAAATGAAGTTTGCATTCTTAATCATATATTTTCTTTTACAAGTGTGTATGAAGCATCCCTTGTTAACCATACGGCTCTTTTATTTGTTTTGTGTTATGGTTATTTCAGAAAGTACGTCATTTACATTGTTTTTTTAGCGAGTGTGTAGTATTGAAGAATCTTTTCGACTTAAGACCTTTGATCGAAATCCTTTTAGCATACATGGGATGACTTTTAATGTGGTTGATTAAGGAATTCTCGAACAATTTACTCAATAGTATGATTGTAAAACAATTTTATTAATTTCATGGAAGCAATCTAGATGAGTACATTTTACTATGTTTAAGTATGTAACTTAGGTCATAATAAATGAAGTACTTTTGAACTTTGTTACTAATAATATCTTCTAAATGCTATCGTATTCCAAGTTATTGGTACGGGCTTTCCATCCATTCGTGCTGGCCTATAAGTATGTGTAGTAACACACTCGGATATTTGGAACAGACCTTCCCCATCTTTGACCCATTTTTCCTAGGGATGGAAACGAGTAGGGTACCTGCGGGTAGTGTCAATTCCAAACCCTTACCCGTTTATTTTTTATTACCCGTACCCATCCCATTACCCTAAAAGTTATATTTTTTGCATTCCATAACCCGTCCCATTTAATTCACAGGTACCCGCGGGTATCCTTACCCTTTAAGAATCAATAAATAAAACAAAAAATATTACAAATTTAACAAAGTATAAATTTAATTTCCTTCTAAAGATTGAATAAATTGAACCTTAATCAATAAAAATAAAGTAGCTTAGTAGTATCACTTAACGGTTGAAGAACAAAAGGTTGGTGTTCAAATCGCACATCTTACATCTAAAACACAATAATATTTTTTAATTTATAAAAGAGTTATGATGGGTACCGGGTATCCTGGGGGGTATTTCCATACCCGTCCCATTATCCTAACATCTAATGATTTTGATCTCATACCTTTTATACAGGTGATAACTTGTGAAAAAATCCTTGATCAGAGCACTTCCCTGTGAGGCACGATTGCTATCGACCGGGGACACTCCGATGCCTAAGTCAGTAATATTCTTGAGAGAATAATCTGTAATCACAAGTAGGGTTAGAATATTGTGTGTGTATCTTTGATCCTAGAAAGCTGGGGTATTTATATAGGTTTCTGTAACCTTCAATATTAATGGGGACGCAGGTGACGAGTCATGCCATTACTCATCTTTAATTGCTATCAATTCTCCATTAATCCTCAGAGTTGGGGTATTCGAACATTCAAGTCTTTTATTCCCCTTAATGGCTATTAATCGCCATTTAATTGTATTTATTCCCTTCATGGATGGTTATAAGTGCGCCTTTTAGTATTCTTAGAACCGTCGAGGCGTATGTATGCTCTCCTTGAGAACTATGGCGGGTCTCCATTACTCGCTCTCAACGGGCGTATCTTGTTATGGCGTGTCTCGTCATGGTCCACGCGGCGTGGCATAATGCTAGAAACTCCTTCCTTTTTCTTCATTATTTGCATATTCACCCATGCATTAATTTTCATTAATTCCATATTAATCATGCATAAATCCCACTTTTATAAGGAATAATGGTTTGCCATTATTTCTATTAATTCCTCATTCTAGAATAATTTGGGTTGTTATCAATAGGATACATGTAGTCTCATTAGGATCGGGTAGTGCTGGGTATCCGCGGGTAGAGTACTTATTGCCATCCCTAATTTTTCCTTTTCCTTCACCCACTTAGGATGCTTCGGTGCTGCGCATAACTAGCTCACCTACTAGGAATGGTCTGGGTCTTACTTTTATGTCATACTGCCTTCATTTGTTGATGATATGCTTCCATTTTAATGGTTACCGCCTCTCTCTCTCTCTTCTCTTCTACCATATGTAACTTTCATCTAATGTTGCCTTCATTGTCACCCTCAGAGTATAAAAGTAGTCTTAGGCTTTTGGCTCCAATGTCTACCGGTGTGAAAGCTTTTGTCCCGTAGCATAAGGAAAACAATGTTTCTTTTGTTGCTGTTCAGGGGGTAACACGGTAAGCCCATAGAACTTGTGGCAATTCATCAACCCAATCTGTATCTTTGAACTCTAATCGTTTTTGCAATCCAAGTACTATGGTTCGATTCGTAACTTCCATTATACCATTTGTCTGAGGATATGCTACAGAAGTGAATTGAAGCCTTATTTGTAACTTGGAACAATAGATTTTGAAAGTTGTGAAATTGAATTGTGTGTCGTAGTCTGTTATGATAGTGTGATGTATCCCGTACCTAGTGACGATAAGTTTATCAATGAAATCAATGACTGTCGTTGTCATTATAGAAGACATGGCTTTGGCTTCGACCCATTTGGTGAAATGATCCACAACAACAATGAGGTATTATTTCTACTTTTTGACCTTCAGAAAGGCTCCCATAATATCAATTCCCCAAGTTATGAATGGCCATGCAGGGTTAATGATTTTCATGGCCAATGCTAGGGATCTTAGTACAAGAGCGAATTTCTAACAGGCATCACATTTTTGGACATATTCTGATTCATCCTAAGTCATCAAAGGCCTATAGAAGCCTTGCAATTGAACTCTTCTAGCCAATGCTTCCCCTCTTTCGAATACTTCATTTGATTTTGTACATGGTTTATCGTTTTGATCCACTAAGCAGGGGCAGATTCGGGGACCGTTTGGGAAAGTTTCCATTTTTGCTAAAGAGTCAGCCTTATTGTTCTGCTCCCTAGGGATTCTCTGTAGCTCCACTTTTCTTTCGTCTACTTTGTCTTCGGCCAAGAGTCCCTTCATCGTGTGTAAATATGCTTCCATGGACTCTTTTACGGTGGTGTACTCACTAGTAGATTGGTTCATTACCAATTTTAAGTCACTTTTAATGATGGCTCGGTCCGGTCGAATTACCCTTAGGATGTTGAGGGCTTGGATTAAAGCTTCAAACTATGCTGCATTGTTGGTAGCTGGGAAAGTGAGTGCTACCGCATATTTTAAGAGGATTCCTTTGGGGCCTTTTATAAAAATGCATATTCTCGCACCTTCATTACTCGAGCTACCAACTACAAGCACCACTCATATCTCTTGAGATAGAGCTGATTTGCCTGCTTCACTCGGGATTTTTTCATCCATTAGAAGTCCTTCGCGCCTTTTAAATTTTTATAAAACAGTAAGCATCTTTATGCTGAACATGATATGAATCTTCCCAAAGTATTAATCTTGTCGTCCAACTTCCGTATGTCATTGACCTTTCCGGGTGGCTCCATGTTGATTATGGCCTAAATATTCTCAGGGTTAGCCTCAATACCCCTTTTAGAGATCATAAACCCTAAAAAAATTCCTGATTTTACATAGAAGGTGCATTTTTTAGGGTTCAGTTTTAGATTGTACTGCTTGAGGGTGTCGAAGACTAATTGAAGGCCTTCAGCATGTTCCTCCTTGGTTCAACTTTTGATGATCATGTCGTCGATGTGCACCTATGTTTTGTCTCCAATGAGGTCCTTGAAGATTTCATTGACAAGCCTCTGATACGTTGCTCTTGCATTTTTTAACCTAAAGGGCATGACATTATAATTGTACGTACCTTTGTGAGTGAAGAAGCTTGTCTTCTCCTTATACTTTGGATTCATGAGGATTTGGTGATATCCTTGTGCCGCATCTCCCAGGGAATAAATTTCATACCCAGCCATAGAATCCTATGAGTGTATCAATACATGGTAGAGGTTGCAAATCCTTCAGTGTTGCTTTGTTGAGATCGGTGAAGTCAACACAAAGTCTCCATTTTTCATTAGCTTTTTTTACCAACACCACACTGGCTCTCCATTTTGGATATTGAATGGGCTTAATATGGCCACAATCTAATAGCTTATTGGCCTCTGCGCTAATTATTTTCTAACGCTCTGGTTCATGGTTTCTCCTTTTCTAGCATATCCCTTCTATAGACTTGTCTATGTTGAGGGAATACATCATTATATCTGGGGCAATTCCTCTTACATCCAAAGGACACCAGGCAAAGGCATCAATATTATCTTTGGGATATTGAGTTATCTCATATTTGATTGGCCCGGATAACCCTTCGGCCATCTGAAACTTCAATATTCACATAGTTGTCACCACTCAAATAACTCTCAATTGTAGAACTGGTGGAAATAATATTCTAAGCAATTTTAATTTTTTGAACTTTTTTATTTTGAGATTGTTTAAAGAAAGAAATTTCTGAAAATGGTAATTTGAAAAATCGAAAATGGTGGTACTATAGATAATTTGATTAACAATTTTAATTTTCAAAAATTTCTATTTTAATATCCTTATCGACCATTTTCTTTTCATCAAGAGTATATAAATTATTATGTTAGTAAAGTGTAAAATTAATGGTTATAATATCATGTTTCCAAATTTAAAACTATAATGAAAATAAGTATGAAATTCAAAAGAATCGTGGATGTAATTTACCCTTATTTCATATTAGGTTAATTGGCAAGTTTGTTGTTTTTCAGGCTTAATGCATATATACACACCTAAACTTGGCAAGTTTTGCCTAATAGCACTCTGAACTTTTAAAATAATCTATCATACTTATAGTTGGCTTTAAAAATCTATTGCACACCTATAGTTGGCTTTAAAAATCTATCACCAGGGGCGGAACTAGGGGGATTGGGGTGGGCTCGAGCCCCCGGCAGGCCGCCGAAGAATTGAGAAAAAAAATAGTAATGGTGTCTGATAATATTTTGGAGAGAATTATATAGATGAGATGGTTAAGGATGTTTATTTCTATTTGAGAGGGTCCTATGTTCAACTCCCTCTAACCTTATTTTCTTTTAAAAAGTTTTTATTTATTTTAATTTTATTTTTCAACAATTATAAAAACATGTTATCATTATTAATTAATTTAAATGGACTCTTTATTTTTATTTTTATTTTGATAACACTTTTGAATTCATTTTTAATATGTCTTTACGATTAAAAAAAAAGTAAACATGTTTAATTTTCTATTAGTTCAATGCTAGTTTCTAAAAAATGATAACATTTTTAGGTCCCGTTTGGTAAGCTGTAATGGACATCGTAATGGAATGATCATTACGATGGAGGTTCATTACCATGTTTGGTTAGTCCAATCATTTTTGTCGTAATGGAATCATCATTACATCATTCAATTTTTTCTTCACAAATTTATGTAATGGTCATTACACACAAAATAGATATGAATCTCCATTACGAGTAGCCCTTATATTTTAATTACTAACGGCGAAATACAAAAAAAAACATAAAAAACGAAAAAATACGAAAATGTGAAAAAACCGAAAACGAAAAAAATGCAAAAAAAGAAAAAACATGAAAAACACGAAAAGATAAAACGAGAAAAAATGTGAAAAAACCGAAAACGAGAAAAAATGCAAAAAACGAAAAAACATGAAAACGAGAAAAAATATGAAAAACACGAAAAAATATGAAATGAAAGAACGGGAAAAAAACAAGAATGAGAAAAACAACGAAAAATGAAAAAAAGAATTTGAAGAAAACATGAAAATCCGAAAAATGCAAAAAAAAATGAAAATTGTATTTAACTAATATAAATATACGAATTGTAATGATAATTGTATTTTATGAATTTTATTAAAATTTGCCAACCAAACATGGTAATGTAATCATGATTCCATTCCATTACATTACACATTTGATTACATTACAACTTTGATTACATTACATTGCATTGCAACGTACCAAACGGACCCTTACAGTTTTAACGCGTTGGAGGCTAAAAAATTTTGTCCAGCCCTAACGGACTTACTTTGAAAATTTACCGTCAACCGCACGGTTAAAACTAGCCCCCCAAATTATTGTGTTAAAAATTATTGAATTACGTGATATAATATTTTTAACGTTATAAAAATTTATTATTAAATATTTAAGCCTCGACTTAGTTTGGGTTTTGGTTCCGCCACTGCCTATCACACACCTATAGTTGGCTGATTCGGACCTTCTACACACAAAATCGTTGATCTTTTGTCTTTAACGAACGAGGTGATATGCGTGTTATAGAAAAAAAAGAAAAGCGTGTTAGTTCGTTCGGTATGCCACCTCATCCGTCAAAGACAAAAGATTAACAATTTTGTGTGTAGGAGGTCCGAATGAGCCAACTATAGTGTGTGATAGGTTTTTAAAGCCAACTATAGATGTGTGATAGGTTTTTAAAGCTAACTATTGGTGTGTAATATATTTTTAAAGCCAACTATAGGTGCGTGATAGGTTATTTTAAAAGTTCAGGATGTCATTAGGCAAAACTTACTAAATTTAGGTGTGTATATATAATATATACATTAAGCCTTGTTTTTTTTAGCGTGGCCCTTTCTTTCTCAAAGACAACTCTTTTTTTTTTTTTTTAATTGAACCCTCAAAATCTGTCTCTATATCTTTCTTCTAAATAAAATAAAATAAAAAATAAAGAGACAGAAGAAATTGGATTTGAGTTGAGTCCTTGGTTTCTTTGTTGTACTACCTACGAGATAGACATACGTTTGAATAAGGTTTCTTGTTACCTTTTATATTAATTTTATCACAGTTTTTCCTTAAAAAAAAAAAAAAGTTGTTTAGGAAATTCTGATAATTAAAGTGTATGTTTTTTTAGTTCGTAAGGGTATCATCCACGGCCGACAGCAGTGAGTATTCCCTTTCGCATATGGTTTATACATTTATGGGTGGAATTGCTGGCCACGAAAATTCTTTCCATTCCCAAAGGTGAGGATTAAACTTGATTAAGGGATGAGGAGCCTTTACCACTTTAGCACAACACCGTGGTTTGATAATTAAAAAGTGTAGGTAGCGTAAGCATTGAATAATACTAAAATAAAATGTCAATATCTTAAAATAAATGGAAGAACGGTATATGATTAAATAGGGGGGATAGTAATGGGATTATAGTATAGTATTATGAGGGGAGGGAGGCATCAAAAGTCGGTTTCGAAATTAATTGAAAGTGGTCTGGAATGTTTTGTTTTATACTGTATCTGTATCCAGCCAGGTTAGGTTGGTTGGTTCTGTTCATGCAATAACTCCAAGCCAACAATATTGGTTTTACCCGACCAAAACCAATTTGGCACTAACTGCTTCCAGCTTTTTAGATAGCTCAATTTCAATATACATTTATGTTTTTTCTTTTATTATTTAATAAAGGATAAATTTTATTAACAATCGGCAAATAAAACATTACAAGCAAATCACGGAGGAGACAAAAACTGTAACATCCGTAATTTTATAGATGGTAGCATTACAAATTAAAATTTATTAAAAAATATATTAAGTGGACCATTAATTAATTATTTATTATTATTATTATTATTATGGATCAATTTTAATTAGTTAATTATTATTATTATTAAGATTATAATTAAAAATTAAAAATTAGAAGGGGGGCGGGGGTGAAGAAGAAGGGTTTTTAGCTAAACAAAATTTTGGATATCAGGATGCGCAGCTTTTCGGTCTTTTTTCTTTTTCGATCTAATTTCGTTCATAACTTTTTATTTCAGTCACTTTTTAGAACGAAAATTATACCATTAAATTCCTTGTTTCACGAGGAGCATTTCAAGACCAATATTGATATTTTTCTGAGTGAAAAGTATGATGATCAGAGCGGGTATTTACACCGAAAAAGTGTTAGATCTCGACCTTTTAGTCGATTTTAGTTGTAAAAGGGGTGTGCTTTTGGACTCCTTTGAACGTTGGCTATCTCCTAGTAGTCTTGGTTCGCGTTTTCTGACAACTCCAATGAACTTTCGGCGGTCGACCACCGCACTCCGGGGAGCCAGCGAAGGTCCAGTTAGAACCTGAACAAATTAATTAGCGTTTTGGGATGAGAGGTAAACTTAATTGCTTATTTTTATATATATTTACCTATTTATGTTATTGTCTATTGATATATTGTCATAGAATAATAAAATAAATGTTGATTATTTGGTTATCATTTTATTTGTGTTATTTATACATACAATGATTTGAGGAGTGGGGTTTTAAATGTTCTCTGTGTAGTTGAATTTAATTAATATAAAATTTTGTTTCTCTTAAAATCGGGTTGCTCATGTATTTATCTATCAAGATAATTAGTTATGAAATTATACCATGAGAGGAATGTAAAATTGTATTGGGTTATGTTTGAGTTAGAACAAAACATAAATAGCTAGCTTAAGTGGATATGTACAATGGTCTGGAGGTTTGTTGATACTGTGATCACATACACCTGTCTTGAAAGAGGAGACGATAGGGTGTTATTAAATTTTGGATTGAGGTTGGTACTGTGTCTTACAAGATTAGACGATAGCAGTACCGTTATAAAAGTACTTATATTATGAAGTATCAAGGTTGCGTGTCTTGCAAGAGTAGACGATAACGCATACCTGTTTTGATGTTAAACACCATAAGACCATTAGACACATTTCACTTAGGTTTAGCTAGGGCCCTTAAAATAAATGTAATAACTTTAGGGTATTATGTGTAATAAAGAGTCCGGTTGGAATTTCATCTATTTAATTTTAGTGATTTCTATAATATATATGAACTGTATGTGTATATGTATATATATAAATATTCCTAATTATACTTATTGAGTAGGCAGCTCACCCATTGTCATGTTGAAATTTTCAGGCTAGGTTTAGAGGTTCTTCTATTTACTAGATTTTCAGGTTTACCATGCATTCAGACTGGCCAGTACAACCGTCTCATCCCCATTAGCAAAATTTATAGACATTCATTAGGAATTATTATATTATTGGATTTGATTATTTGCTTAATTCTAAGTGAATATTATTGACGGGTTAAATTGTTAGTTGGCTATTTAATTTTTGGGTTATGAGATTTTGATAGACGGTAATAGATGAGGAGCATTTATGTACTTATATTGGTGTTTGTGCTTAATTATGATAATTGCTTGGTTTTTATGTGTTTTCAATGTGACCCGAGACGGGGGTTAGAAGAACCATTCCCTTAGATTAGACATCGAAGCCAAGCCTCTTGTAAAAGTATGAGCAGAGAGATTCGTTGATCTTTTTACAAACTCAAACTACAAGTACCATATCCTTTGTTAAGGATTTACAATCGCCAACAATCATGTTAAACATCAAGCTAGACCTTGAATCGTTTTTCACTGCTAATACTAACAGCTGAGGGTCGGACTCTAACATAACATCAAACCAGCCTTTGCCTTTAAGCCAGCTCAAAGCCTCACGGCATGAAAGGGCTTCGACGAGCAAAGGATCCCCATTTTTACCTAAGCTAGCAAACACTCGATGAACAGCCAGCAGGCCATTAGAGATTTGTGTTTGTTTCCACCAGGACATGAAAGACGTCGCATTACTAAGGAGCACTAGAGCCATTAGTGCCTTTTTGTTCCATACTAAGTCATTCTGATTCGACTATAGTCCTATCCCACCTAGGTTTATGAATTTCTCTTCGTGCTTCAATTGCAATCTCTTCCCGCCTCACGTCAGAGAGCCTCCTCATGGACAACACAACGGCTAGAAGAGAGGAAGTCAGAGGGAGAGGGAAATCTAACACACAGTTGAAAACAAAGGTAGTTGGGGCCTCGCCATCACCTGACTTACTAAACACTTTCAAACTTTGACTAAGAAAATAAGAAAGTACTTTACAACAACTAGGTACCGGAGCCCTAGAGTGAAGGCGCGTACACCATTTTTGTATTATTCTTATTGGATGAACTTCAAGCCAACTGAAACAAACCTCACTTATTCTTTTTATGAAACAAAGACTGTAGCTATCTATTGGTCGCTTGCTCCATAGTTCGCACATTGCATTTCCTAATAACATGGAGCCAAAAATATTTAAAGTTTTGGAATAGAGCACTAAGATCTCTCACATATGAGAAGTTCCAGGTACCGAGTTTGTTCACAACTAACCAAGGCGTGGTAAATCATCTCGTTCATCCTCGAGCCCTTTGGACAGAGATCAATTAAGGGAACATGATGAGCCTTGAGCAAAGCAATAATAGGAAGACACTCAGATACGAGCTATGAGGTCCATGTCCCTTTCATTAAACACATTGTAAATTATCTTATTATTCCAATTGGTCCCATCAAACAAACGAAGGCCATGTACACTTTGTTGAAACACTTTTCCACATAATTTTGATTTGACAAAATTGTTTAAGTGTAATTAAAATATATTCTAAACACACTAAGTTTAAATGCTTTGATTTATTCTACTAATGTGTTTGTTCAATGTTGAGTTAAATTGTTTATAAGACACAAGATTAAAAGGCCCAAGCCCAATACGGAAGTCAAAGCCCAAGTCAAAAAGTCTAAGGCAACTCGGCCCGCGTATGTCAAAATGTTGTCGTTATGTACAAAACGCAGCTCAGCAAGAGAAGGATCTAGAAGACCTTCAAGGAACAACTTCGGGACGAAGCTGCTGAGTTGATTCGACAAACAGTACAAGACAGCAGCTGGCTAAGAACAACTTCCAGACAAAGTATTTCCACTTTGGGTAAAGTTCAGAAGACACAGTATGCTGTCTAGTTGACATTACCATAAATGGAGAGACACTCTGCCGAGCTGACCAAAAGCTGACCGAGGACAGAAGATACTCAAATCTGATTGGCCGAGAGCTCTGAGCAAGTCAGGATGATAACGACAGGAAGCCGTTTCCCTCCAACGGTTATTTCGAAATTCAAAATGACCGACACCTCAGACGTCTCTATAAATAGAGCCCTTCAGTTGCTTCATTCATCAGAGAACTTGATCAAGCCATTACGCTGACCAAATTTCTACGCAAAGTTCTCCAAGCAAAAGCAAAGCAATCTTACACTAAATTTCATATATTTTGTGTAAAAGTCTAGAGTGATTATTCAATCATCTAAGGTGTCTTAGCAATCATTGTTTAGGACAAACACTTATCATTTCTAGAGATTAGAAAGGAGAGGCTGAGTACTCGGTTATAGTACTCAGCGAGAGATTAGGATTGAGTAGAGGTATAGAGGAAGGTACTCTTGTTATACTCAGTTGCTAAGATTGTAAAAGGTTTGATGCTCTACCGTTAAAGAGCTCAGTAGAGAATTCGAAATCTCGGAATGTGTTCCGGGGACAGGACGTAGGCTTGGAGGCCGAACCTGGATAAATCTGCTGAGTAACATATTTCTAACCTTTAACTCCTTTATATATTTATTGCTTGCTTAAACAAAAACTGACCAAGTAAAGAGGTCAAGCTGAGTTGTGTGCGTTGAATATCCGAGCTCAGGAATAGACTCTAAGTGCTATCTCCTGACTCAAGTAAAGAAACTGACCTAGTCACTAGTTGACTAAGCCAGTATCTTGCTATTCACTCAGCGCCGTTGTCCAAATCTTTTTCTCATGAAAAAGAAGTCTGCCCTAGCTTAAAATTTTTAAATAGTTCCTAACCCCCCCCCTTGGAACTATACTTGTAACGTTATAAGGGACCAACAAGTGGTATCAGAGCTTAAAAGCTCACTGTAAAAGGTTTAACCACCTTGAGCTGATCCCCACTATGGGCGAAAACAGCACTCGGTTTCTCCCAGGAAACCAAACAACTCAGATCTTACCTGAGGGGTTGTCCATTACTCGGCATCCCCTATTCTTTGGGTCTAACTACACCTTCTGGAAGAATAGGATGAAAAATTTCATTCAGGCTACAAATATGAGTGCCTGGCTATCCATAGTCGAAGGTCCATTTCTACCTGTTGAAGTTGTGGCTGGCCAAACAGTTGTTAAAGCTAAGGCCAAATGGACAGAGGATGATCTCAAGAAGCTACAAAATCATGCTTCGGGTATAAATATGCTTCACTGTGCACTCGATGCTGCAGAATATAATAAAATCTCAGGTTGTGAGTCGGCGCAAGAGATCTGGAAGAAGCTGGAGGTCACCTACGAAGGAACCAATAAAGCAAAGGAGTCCAAGGTGAACCAGCAGATGAGACTGTACGAGCTGTTCGAAATGAACAATGATGAGGGTATATCTGACATGAATGCAAGGTTTACCAACATCATCAATGAGGTCAAGAGACTTGGGAAGATCTTCACTGAGGAAGAACAAGTCAAAAAGATACTCAGGAGTCTTCCTAAATACTGGCAAGCAAAGAAGACTGCTGTTGAGGAAGCTCAGGACTTAACCACCTATGTTAAGCCCAAAATATACCTAAAATATCCTATATAAATACGTTAAATTTACATTAAAATCATGCTAATTATATTCATTTGGAATACTTTTACGTCTTTATTTACTTCTTTGATGCAAGGTACTTAATTATTTGGTTAAATCCAAATAGGAGCGAAAACGAAGCTAAAACGGAGCTAAAATGGAGGAAAAACCTAAACAACGTACCAAGAATGTATATCAGTCAGAAGAACGCTCAAGGAGGACGAAAAGCAGTCGAGAGATAGGGAAACATCTCTCTGTCGCGACTGAGATTTTGAAAATCTCAGTCGTGACTTGCGGAGGCCAGCTCGGGAGAAAAACGAAGTTTTCACTCGTCCCTATACCCCCTGTCGCGACTGAGATTTTCAGAATCTCAGTCGCGACAGCGAACCCTTCTGCACACAAAACACATGTTTAAATCGGAAAAACGCGTCTGTTCGTTCGGATAAAAGCAACCCTTCACTAGCGGACACGACCCGTCATTTACAACCCTTCAACAACTATAAATAAGTGATCCATTTCAGAAATCAAGGTTGGAAAAGTTAGAGAAATTAGAGAGTTGTTATGTTGAAGAAACTCTGACTCGGAAATGAGTCAGAAAGTTAGATTACATTTCTGTAAACAATCGTGCTGTACACGAATTGTTATTAGATTAGTTATAAAAACAGTATTAGTTTAGTTTTCATTCTGGTAGTAGACGAGATCATTCTCTATTCTGAAGATCCAGCGAGAAGAATTGACGGCTGAAGCGCATGAGGTTTGACGCACCTACGGAGTTTGAGAGAAAGATTAACGACCCGGATCTCAAAGTTTTCGTTGCAATGCTATCCAAGTTTCTACTTCTCTGTTAACTTGTGAAAATTCACATTTCATTAATGATATACTTATTTATTCAATAAATTCTTACTGTTGTTATTTTGATATTGTTCTGACAAAATGATTTTCAAAATGATAGATTGGTGTTTTTATTAAAACGTTCTATTCCATCTTATTCATATAAGAACTTTGTTGAACATTTGACAGATTTAGTTTTTATGGATGACATGATCGCTGATCGCGGCTTATCAGACATAAAATACTAGTTTGATTAAGGTAGGAATCACCTCAACATCAAGGGGATTTCTACGGTTCAAAGCCATTTAATTGAATAAATCGCTATATTGTTACATGTCCATAATCTTTACAAAGTTAAAGTTGCTTTCTTTGCTTTATGAAAATAAGTTTTATACCTTCTATTTATTCCAATTACGGAAGTATCTGTTTTGTAATCAAAATTCCAAAACAGAACTGTTCTCTAAACTCGATATAATCCTTCTATCTAATCCTAATTTACCAAAACCAATTCCATCAATTAAAACGTATTTCTTTTATTAAACCTAAACACGTGACTAAATCGAATTAAATAAAGTTTTAGTTAAAAAGCGTTCCCTGTGAGTTTGATATCTTTTATTACTACAAGCGTATACCGTGCACTTGCGGAAATCGCTCAACAAGTTTTTGGCGCCGTTGCCGGGGAACGCCAAATTTTTAACAAAAATTTATATTTTTCGTGTTTTATTCCGAACCTTGGTTAACAATATATTTATTTATCTTTATAGTTTTTTATTTATTTATTGAGGATGGTCACTAGGACTAAATCCTCGTTGTTATTTAACGTTTGCAATTAGATGTTTGCAGAAAAAAAATCCAAGTTTTTTCAAAGATAACCTGGAGATTTGATCATCAATATAAATTCACAGAAGGAGTCTACAGAAAAGAAATTCGACTAGCAAATACATCAGAAGGGAATGGAAATTTTTCAAATTGCATATCGGGTTCCGCAACTGCAGTATCAGGAACAAGACAGATAATTTTTCCCATGAAAAAAAAAATCTTTCCAGAAACCTTTACCTCTTTTCTATACACTTAGTCCTTCACCAAAACATCACATCTCTTAGTAAAAAAATTATTCAAATCCTACATTACATCCAAATAATTTCTTCTTTTATCATACCATTTCCTTAAACACCTACATTTATCTCTCTAAGAAATCACCATGGAAATTTTTCTCAGACAGATATATCAGAAAGTAGGAATAAGGAATACAGTCCTTGAAATTATCTTATCCCCCAGGAAGGAATTGTCGATTTTTACCATAGTTTCAACAGTTTCAGTTCATGCACGTAATTCTTGTTCATGCGCGAAACCAGAAGTTCGGGCATTCAACCGGAATCAGTAGATCCTTAAATTGAGAAAACAAAAAAAAAAAAAACAAAACAAAACATATTATTCCCAGGTAAGTAAACAGAACCATGATTTAGAACCGATCTAGGTAATTGACTCTGTCCATATTTTTGATTCTCTTTGAGAATTCTTAAGGATTATCACATTTTTAGTTTTTAATATTTCATGTTCTAATTTTTATATTTCATTTTAGTTTAATTTTTATATTCATTTTTAGTTTAGCAATAATGTTTAGATTAGAAATATAAAAAAAATCCATTGAAAGATATTGAAAATATGCTATGTATCTTAAATATTTGTACTTAATGAGGCAAGTGTCTTTTGATTTAAAGAAATCTCAATTGAATTTAAAGAAAACTCAATTGAATTAAAATCACACATAATTTAATTTTCTGATTGTATAGAGATTTTTAAACAAATCTCTACAGTGATTTTTATTTGAAGTTTTATAAATTTCTGAACTTACTGAGAATTTTTAATCCTCAACTGAGATTTTACAATTCTCTATCGATATTCATGACACGCATAATTTTCAATAAGATGTCTTTTGTTCTATGAAAATTAATTTATTTAGTTTTCATATTTTAATTTTTAGTTTTTCTTATCTTATGTTCATAATTTTTTATTTTTCTTTTTAATTTATATATTTTTATTTTTGTTTTTATTTTCATTTTTATTTTGTGTACAAATAAGTTTGTCAACATTAAATTTTTTAATCTAGTCATGTTTTGAAAATGATTTCATTAAGTGTTAAGTGATCTTGAGGAATTACAAAATGCAAAAATCTCAGTTGAGATTTTCCATGTTTCAGGATTTGGAAATCTCAGTTGAGATTCTGAAAATCTCAGTTGAGATTTTCTGTCTTTTACAATTTAAATAACTGTAAGGGATTACAGTCTTCTTATTTTAAAATTTCTGTCAGTTGAATCAAAGAGGTATCACTTTGGCACCTTTTTCTTTTTAAACAGACACAACGTTTCACTTATAGGTCTTATATATTCCTGTAGGATTAGAATTCTTCCATTTCATTTCATCTTTCTGAATTTCTTTCTCAAATTCTCAATCCTACAGACATCATTTTCTTTTCTCTCACAAACATGACCAAGTCTTTGAAATATCTCTGATATCTCTGATCGTTATGGTGCATGGTTTCCAATTTATAACCATGACGAAGGGAAACGCTTTCTGCAGTTTAGATATGCTCAATTCTTTGGCATGATGTATATGGACGAGTTCCTGAACGAAGAACTCGGGATAAGCGATGACATGAATCGCTATCTGACAAACTTAGGATGGGCCAAGTTTGCATCAATGAAGTTTCCTATTATTGGAAACTGTGTATTAGAGTTTTTGTCTACCATTCAGTTCGTCAATAAAAGGCGTGTTCGTCTCAGTTTTCGTTGTGAGGGTAAGATATTCACTTTTGGATATCCTGAACTTCATAATTGGTTTGGTTTTCTGCCACGGGATACCACTCCGCATCATCCTGGCAGAGATATGACTTCTACAGATATATGGAGAATGTTGACAGGATTTTGGAGATTCAATCCAAGTCTTGCCTACAACAAATCAATAAATTCTAACTCCATTTTGTATCTTCACAAATTTCTCTGTCATAGTCTATTTGGTCGAGTCAGAAGCAGTGTTGTCCAGGATACTGATTTATATGTGCTAGGTGATATTTTCCAAGGTAACACAGTTAATTCCTCAAAAATTTTAATGGAGGGATTAGTTGCCGCTTCTCGTTCGACGAATCGGACAATAGGGTTTAGGAATATTATATGTGGAATAATCCTAGGAACCAAAGGATCAGTTTCTATTCCTTGGACTAATAAAGAGACTTTTCCCATACTTGATTACGAGTTCTCAGAAAGTGAGGGAATCGTAAAACGAGTTTTTCGTGTCGGTCCACAGTTTCTTTCTCTAAAAGAAAGAGAAGTTTTTGTTCATGAGCAATTAGAAAGGGCCAGAATAAGACGTATTCCAATTCACCGGGATACCATTTAAATTTCATTTATGGTGTTTGATTGATTTTAAATATATATATTGTACATGTGTTTGATGTTCATGTATATAGATTTATTTCTGTTTTTGTGTACATATGTTTGATAAGTAATCAATAGGCCATTATGATTCATAAAGTGCATTAATTATTTCATTAATTTCTTTTAATTAAGGAACAACCTTTGGTTTTCCTTTAATTTAATGTTTCAGTTTTGTTTATCTCAGTTTCAGGAATTAAAATTTGCATTAATGTCACTTAATTACAAGAGGAATTGAATTAGTCATGTTCAAATTGTCAAAAATATCCAATTTTTATCCAGAAATTCCAGAATCTCAGTTGAGATTCTGAAATCTCAGTTGAGACAGCAAAGGAGCAATTTTCGCCCCCTTTGCAAGCTTGCTGTCGCGACTGAGATTTTGAAAATCTCAGTCGCGACTTGCGGCTGTTATGACGGGATTTGGATGGTTTTTGCATTTAATCCTATTCCTACACTAATTACTTACCTATTCATCTATCCTAATCAATACTTATTACTTACACCTATTTATATCACCTATTTTTACACCAATCAATCATCTTTTCTCTTCCCAATACCAAGATTCACTCATCTTCCCCATAAATATTTACCCTATTCATCTTCTTCTTCCCCAATTCACCACCATTATCTTTTATTCTAACTTTCATCCTTTCATATTTTCTTCTTTCCATTCACCACCTTTCCCTAAAACAACTATGCCTAGACAAAAGACCGTTGCTAACAAAGCCAAGGCCACCGAAGTCACTAGATTACGGGTTCAATATGGAGCACCGTTCGATATTACGACGGAAGCCGAAGGACGCAAATATCGCCGATTTTCTAATAGCCTAATAGAGTTCGTCGACATACTTTTTCTTGACACCGACACGGTAAACACACTTTCTTTTACCGAGCGTATTGATGAATATCTTTCCGTTCTTGGTTGGAAACGATTTTCTAGTATGCGTTTTCCTAGTCTTAAATCGCATATTATTGAGTTTTTGGTTACTCTAACCTATGACAAGAAGAAAGGAGTTATCTCTTTTCGGAATGATGGAGTCCGTTATGATGTTGGGTATACGGCCATGAACCGTTGGTTTGGCTTTCCTACTCGGAATTTTTATTCCAAACCAAAGCCTTTTAATTCACACACGGTTTGGCAATCTTTAACCGGTTTAGATGTTTTTAGTCCAAAGAATACATCTAGTAAGCTACTTAAGGATGATTGTATCTTCTTCTTTCACAAATTTTTATCATTTTCCTTATTTGGTCGGGTTGAAAGTTCAAAAGTGCAAGTTCGTGATTTGGTTGTGTTAGATGATATTTTTAAGGGTTTGACAATTGATAGTATTGAGATGATATTTACTAATTTAGTTCGAGCTTCCAAGTCCCGCAATAAGTAAGTGCCTATGGGTAATTTAATTACCGGCATTGTTTTGGGCGCTCGAGGTGAATTAGCGGATTATCAAAATATGCCTCATGTTAGTTTACCTTTCTTGGATCTCACGGCACTTCAGAGGGCCAATTTATTGAAGAAAATGGGACCCCCCGCTTTTATATCTTATGCGGATCGCACAAGACGTGTTTTTGCTACCATGGGTAGTGAAGCCTCGGGTTCTCAAGGTTTAGGTGCCCAAGATGATGATGAGGAAGATGAAGAGGAATTTGATGAAGACGAAGAGGAGGCGGAACATGTTGATGTTAATGCCACCGAGCAAGCAAATGTGGAACCGAACGTTGAAGAGCAAGTTGGTTGGCAACGTGTTTTGACACAAATGAACGAGCATAACCGTAACATGAATTTACGGTTAGATGAAGTCGTTGCCAACAATGCCGAAATGAGTTCAAGGATCACTACGTTGAGTCGTGAGCACAAATCTACTCGTCGCTGGTTACTATCTTTCTTCCGACGCCAAGGAGTTGAGACTACGCCTTCTCCACCACCTTCGCCTTGATAGGTTTTATCCTTTCTATCTTTAACTCATTTTTGTTCTTTTTATTCTGTCTTGTTCACTTTGGTACAATATTTTTAATTATGTTTGATACAATTTTTATTATTATGTTTGAATGTTATCGTACTATATTTTTCATTTCTAATTCGTATGGTTTATTTCGTACTATTTTTCGTGTTTTATCGCTTTTTGCACCAATGAGGACATGGTCCAAATTAAGTGTGGGAGGAGGTATTTCATATTCATTTTAATTTTAAGTACGAATGAATGCAACGAATGAGAATGAATGCTATTTATTTAAGTCTAAATGCATGTTGTTATTCAAGTTTAAGTAAAGTATAATATGCAACATTTTTCAAAAACAAATGCAACATTTTTGTTTATAAAGTGCAACACTTTTCAAAATAAAAAATAATAGCTATTTTTCATTAACATATATTTTTGTTAAGTATATATTTTTCATATGTTTCAAACAAGTCAACTTTCAAAATAATGTTAAGCATATTTTAAGGTTATCATTATTGATAGAAATAATATTTCTATACGGGCTATATTTTTACAAATATTTTTACAAATCTCTGATACGATTTTATCAAAAACGTCTCGAGTAAATGTATATAAGTAAAATTTCTTTAGTTTTAAATCTCTATTTTATATCATGAATTCATGATAAATATAAATCTTATTTTAAATTTTCAATTAGGTTTATAGGCATAAATCAAACTAACAACTTTAGCTTTTTAGCTCGATATTATTTTTCGTCTTACATTAAAAACCAATTGAAGTTTTTAAGGAAACTTTAGCCATAATACATGTTGAATTTCAAGTCAATATAGGATGAATATGTGCTATTTTTCTTTTCCCAATTTATAATTTTTCGTATTCTTAACTTTTGGCCACGATTGAGACCAACCTTATCACAATCGAGGTATGAAAGGGAAGGACATTAAGTATCGTTTACTTTTGGCCACGATTGCGACCACCCTTATCACGGTCGAGGTATGAAAGGAACGTTAAAAATTAAATCAAAATTAAACGTGTTTAAAGTTTTAAGTAACGATTGCGTCCACCCATGGCATGGTCGGTACCTCTTAAACGAACACGAAAGCAAATTAATGCGTATAAAGTTACGATCGAGACCACCCTTATCTTGGGCGTGACTAAGAAAATATATTAAACCTAAGTCCTTAATAAATCTATATTTGTAATAGTTTAGGTTTGGGAAAGGAAATTTTGTGCTTAGAAATGCCTTGAGACGAAAGATTCGGAAACATGCGTGCTTACACCGTCCCGAATACTTCAATATAAAAATTGAAATACAAGACGAGTAATATATCTCTTTTACACTAGCTAGTTTGATGCTTTGCGTATAAATTTGCCATGGAAAGTTTATCTTTTGGTTTAACTAATTCAAAGAGGAATATATGGATATATGTTCTATTTATAAAGAGATTGAGTAAAGAATAAATTCAGTGAAATTTTACTCGGGACTAGCAAAAGCTTAAGTGTGGGAGTTTGTTAAGCCCAAAATATACCTAAAATATCCTATATAAATACGTTAAATTTACATTAAAATCATGCTAATTATATTCATTTGGAATACTTTTACGTCTTTATTTACTTCTTTGATGCAAGGTACTTAATTATTTGGTTAAATCCAAATAGGAGCGAAAACGAAGCTAAAATGGAGGAAAAACCTAAAAAACGTACCAAGAATGCATATCAGTTAGAAGAACGCTCAAGGAGGACGAAAAGCAGTCGAGAGACAGGGAAACATCTCTCTGTCACGACTGAGATTTTGAAAATCTCAGTCGCGACTTGCGGAGGCCAGCTCGAGAGAAAAATGAAGTTTTCACTCGTCCATATACCCCCTGTCGCGACTGAGATTTTCAGAATCTCAGTCGCGACAGCGAACCCTTCTGCACACAAAACACATGTTTAAATCGGAAAAACGCGTCTGTTCGTTCGGATAAAAGCAACCCTTCACTAGCGGACACGACCCGTCATTTACAACCCTTCAACAACTATAAATAAGTGATCCATTTCAGAAATCAAGGTTGGAAAAGTTAGAGAAATTAGAGAGTTGTTATGTTGAAGAAACTCTGACTCAGAAATGAGTCAGAAAGTTAGATTACATTTCTGTAAACAATCGTGCTGTACACGAATTGTTATTAGATTAGTTATAAAAACAGTATTAGTTTAGTTTTCATTCTGGTAGTAGACGAGATCAGTCTCTATTCCGAAGATCCAGCGAGAAGAATTGACGGCTGAAGCGCATGAGGTTTGACGCACCTACGGAGTTTGAGAGAAAGATTGACGACCCGGATCTCAAAGTTTTCGTTGCAATGCTATCCAAGTTTCTACTTCTCTGTTAACTTATGAAAATTCACATTTCATTAATGATATACTTATTTATTCAATAAATTCTTACTGTTGTTATTTTGATATTGTTCTGACAAAATGATTTTCAAAATGATAAATTGGTGTTTTTATTAAAACGTTCTATTCCATCTTATTCATATAAGAACTTTGTTGAACACTTGACAGATTTAGTTTTTATGGATGACATGATCGCTGATCGCGGCTTATCAGACATAAAATACTAGTTTGATTAAGGTAGGAATCACCTCAACATCAGGGGGATTTCTACGGTTCAAAGCCATTTAATTGAATAAATCGCTATATTGTTACATGTCCATAATCTTTACAAAGTTAAAGTTGCTTTCTTTGCTTTATGAAAATAAGTTTTATACCTTCTATTTATTCCAATTACGGAAGTATCTGTTTTGTAATCAAAATTCCAAAACAGAACTGTTCTCTAAACTCGATATAATCCTTCTATCTAATCCTAATTTACCAAAACCAATTCCATCAATTAAAACGTATTTCTTTTATTAAACCTAAACACGTGACTAAACCGAATTAAATAAAGTTTTAGTTAAAAAGCGTTCCCCGTGGGTTTGATATCTTTTATTACTACAAGCGTATACCGTGCACTTGCGGAAATCGCTCAACAACCTACAAATATGACGAACTCATCGGATCACTGCTGACCCATGAGATATCAATGAAAAACTTCGAGGTGAAGGAAAAGTCTGAAGACAAGAAGCAGAAGTCTCTTGTCATGAAAGCTGACTCCACTGATGGGAGCTCAACAGATGATGAAGAGATGGCTATGTTCACAAGGAAGATGAAAAGGCTGTTCAGGAAGAATGACAAATATTCTAAGAAGCCTTACAGAAAGTTTGATAAGTATAAAGCTGAGTCCAGCGACAGCAAATACAAGAAAGACAACTCAAAGCCCATTACATGCTTTGAATGTCATCAAACTGGCCATATCAAGTCAAGCTGCCCCACGCTGAGGAAAGATAAGAAGAACGACAAAAAGGCAATGGTGGCTACATGGAGCGACAGTGATGAGTCTTCATCAACAAAAGCTGAGGCCACCGAGTCAGCGAAGATATGCTTCATGGCTGACGAACTTGCTGAGCCATGCGTCTCTGAGCATGCTGACCCCTCCATTGCATCTGATGATGAGGAGCAATCAAATGAGGTAATATCACTTTCCCAGCTCAGAAACGAAATGGGTAATGCCCTGAGTGACCTCTATACACTTGTCAAAAAGTGTAATAAGAAAATTAGAGCACTCAGCAGGCGCTGTGACGAGGTTAAAGAGGTCAAGCTAAGTGACCTCAGATTCCTTCTTCAGGACAACTCAACTTTGCATGATAATATGGAAATCATACATAAGTCTGTCTCTGAAGTCCAATCAGATTCAAAGAAACTGAGAAAGGACGTCACAAATATCCAGAACCAACTAAAGGTTCAAAACAAAAGAAATATTCCTCTGAATGCTCAATACCGAAGTACTGGTCAGCAGAGATGGAATCCCCAGTGGAATGTCCAGTGTGACTTCTGTGGGAAGAAAGGACACACCACAAAGGTGTGCTGGCACGCTCAGCACTGGGGTGCTGACCAGTCAGTGAAAAATCCTAAACGGAAGGTCAGTTGTGACTTTTGTGGAAAGAATGGCCATACTGTCCAAGTATGCCGCCATAAAATGAAATATGATGCTTTACCTGTTGAACCTAACAAGCAAGGACCCAAAAAGAATTGGGTACCTAAAAGTAACTAGTTACAATGCAGGTAAGCCTGAGGTGTGCTGAGAAGTCAAAGATGTGGTATATTGACAGCGCATGCTCGGGGCACATGACTGGTGATGAAACTCAGTTCATCACGTTTGAGCATAAACGAGGAGGAAGTGTAAGTTTTGGAGACAACAAAAAGGGTAAGATAGTAGGGTCAGGAACCATCGGAGGTAATCCTACTATTGAGTTAGTCTCCCTAGTCAGCGGACTCAAATATAACTTACTCAGCGTAGCTCAGCTATGTGACAATGGGAGAAAAGTTATATTTGATGCTACTGGATGTAAAATATACGAGGGAAAAACAAATGGGTTAATTTTAACTGCCCCTCGGATTGATAATGTCTTTATGCTAGACTTAGAGAAAAAGTTTTCAAAAACTGTATGCTTAGTTTCAAAGGAAGAAAATTCCTGGCTATGGCACAGGAGACTTGGTCATGTAAGCATGGACCTCCTGGCCAAATTAGCAAGAAAGAAATTGGTTGAGGGACTGCCTGAACTTAGATTTGAAAAAGATCAATTATGCCACGCTTGCCAAGCTGGAAAACAAACCAAACAATCTTTTCATAGCAAAAACATTGTCTCAACTAAGCGTCCGTTAGAATTACTACACTTGGATCTCTTCGGTCCAGTCCAGCCGCTGAGTCTGGGTGGAAGAAGATTTTCCTTGGTCATTGTAGATGACTTCTCTCGGTACACTTGGGTCATCTTGCTGAGTAGCAAGGATGAGACCTTTGAGACATTTTCAAATTTGGTTAGAAAACTTGAAAATGATAAAGACCTAAAACTAGCTCACATCCGAAGTGATAATGGTGGAGAATTCAAAAACCAACAGTTTGTTGAATTCTGTGAAGCCAGCGGCATTGACCATAACTTTTCTGCTCCTAGAACGCCTCAACAAAATGGGGTTGTTGAAAGGAAGAACAGAACACTAGTTGAAATAGCCAGGACAATGCTGAGTGAGCATAGGCTTCCAAAGTATTTTTGGGGAGAAGCTGTTAACACAGCGTGCTATATTCTTAATAGGGCTCTTGTTAGACCTATACTAAAGAAAACCCCCTACGAGCTTTGGAAAGGACGAAAGCCCAACATTGGATACTTTCGTGCCTTTGGCTGTAAATGTTTTATTTTAAACACTAAAGATAGCCTAGCTAAATTTGACTCAAAAGCTGATGAAGCTATCTTTTTAGGCTACTCAACAAACAGCAAAGCATATAGAGTTTTCAATAAACGAACTCAAGTTTTAGAAGAGTCAGTACATGTTGAGTTCGACGAAACTAACCCTGCAGGAAGATATCTGCCGCTGACCGAGGATGATCCACACTCAGCACCCGCTAATCAAGATACAGCCGCTGAGTCATTCCCTCAAGGGCTGACCAAAGGTAAAAGTGAACCAAATATTGTTTTCACTGACCAGTCTTCACCTACAGAGATTGTTGAAACACAGACAACATAAGACATCAATCTACCCAAAGAGATAAGGATTCCAAGAGGGCACTCAGAGAGTGCAATCCTTGATGCCGCTGAGAATGCCCTGATGACAAGAAACCAACTCAGGAGGTACCTCAGCAATGTAGCCTTCGTCTCAGTTCAGGAACCTAAGAACTTCGCTGATGCTGAACAAGATGAATTCTGGATGAGCGCAATGCAATAGGAACTTGACCAATTTAGAAGATATGACGTATGGGAGCTAGTGCCACATCCAAGGAGTCAGAAGACCATTGGAACAAGATGGGTCTTCCGTAACAAGCTGGATCAGCAAGGAAACGTAGTCAGGAACAAAGCAAGGCTTGTAGCTCAGGGCTACAGTCAGCAAGAAGGTATTGACTATGGTGAGACCTTTGCCCCAGTGGCAAGGCTAGAGGCTATTAGGATTTTATGTGCATATGCATCTTACATGAACTTTAAACTGTTTCAAATGGATGTTAAGAGTGCATTCCTTAATGGAGTTATAAACGAGGAAGTTTATGTTAATCAACCTCCGGGGTTTGAGGATCCTAAATTCCCAAACCACGTTTATAAACTCAAAAAGGCTCTGTACGGCCTCAAGCAAGCACCACGTGCTTGGTATGAGAGGCTGACCAGTTTCCTGCTGACTAGAAACTATGTCAGGGGAAAAGCTGATACAACCTTATTCATTAAGAGAAAGGGTAAAGATACCCTGCTGGCTCAAATATATGTTGATGATATTATTTTTGGTGCTACTAATGAGTCAATGTGCAAGGAATTTAGCAAGCAAATGCAGACTGAGTTTGAAATGTCTATGATGGGAGAACTCAACTTTTTCCTTGGACTTCAAATCAAACAAGGAAAGAATGGCATCTTCATCAGTCAAGCTAAATATGCCAAGGAGATATTGAAGAAATATGATCTTGAAAATTGCAAGCCAATATCCACTCCTATGGGCACTGACACTGTCCTCTGCGCTGACGAGAATGGTAAGTCAGTAGACAGCAAATTGTATCGAGGTATGATAGGCTCTCTACTTTACTTAACAGCCAGTAGACCGGACATTCAGTTCTCAGTATGCTACTGTGCTAGATATCAATCTAACCCTAAGGAATCTCATTACATAGCTGTAAAAAGAATCCTTAGATATTTGCAAAGCTCAGTGAACGCAGGTTTATGGTATCCCAACACTCATGGCTTTACACTCGTTGGATACACTGACGCTGACTATGGTCGAGACAAGCTAGAACGGAAAAGCACCTCTGGAGGATGTCATTTTTTAGGAAGCTGTCTTGTATCCTGGTTCAGCAAGAAGCAGGCGTCAGTAGCCCTGTCTACCACTGAAGCTGAGTACATTGTTGCTGGTCACTGCGTTGCTCAAGTCCTATGGATTAAGCAACAGCTTGAAGACTATGGTGTTCAAACAAAGACAATTGAGGTCAAATGCGACAACAAAAGTGCAATTGATCTATCAAAGAACCCAATTCAACACAGCAGAATGAAGCATGTCAGCATAAGACATCACTTCATTAGAGACCATGTACTCAAGGGTGAGATAAAGCTGACCTATGTCCCAACGGATGAGCAGCTTGCGGATATCTTCACAAAGCCACTGGCTCGTGAACAGTTCAGCATACTGAGAGAAGCCATTGGTATGTTTAATCCTCTTCAGTAAATTCCTGGTTTAAAAAGTAAATTTATGCTGAGTAAATTACTATGCTGAATGAGTTATGCAAATGCATGCTGAGTGATTGTTATGCTGAGTACTTAACATATCAATACTGAGTAAATATGCACACCGAGTAGTAATCTCAAACTGAGAAATCATCCTTTCATATACTACTGACCACTCAGAATATAAAACGCTTAGTATTCTAAACGCTGAGTGTTAGATCCGTTGCATTAAATGCAAAAGCACGCGAATAGCCACCTAGGATGACGTATGCGCCGAATGTGTCATAAAAGCCAAGATCTTTATCGGTTGACAATCCCAAGGCAAAACTGACACATGGATTCGATAAGATCCACACTTCATCGCTATAAATAATGGGTAAATCCCCATTCTTTATTTTCTTTACACTTATTGAAATCTCTGGCAAAGCATTCTCTCTCTCTCTCTCTAAGACTCTCAAAGCTTCCCAATCCTTTTTTTCTGAAACAATGACTAGAGTTTCCGTCAATATCTCCGGTGCCGGTCACCCTAAGACCAGCTCCGATGAACCCTCCAGGCAAACTACTGTGCCTGAAACCACCAAGGTCACTACGCCGAGCAAAGGCAAAACTGGGCAAGCTACCTCCTCCAAAGGAAAACCGACCAAAATCAGAACCTATACCAAGGTATTTGATAACATTAGCGAATGGAAAGTAGACTTCTCACGATGGGTTTCTGAGGCCTTCGTGACATCCGAACAACCCTTCTGCGAATGGATATCACAAAATGGCTGGACCGAGCTGTTCTCCATTAGGGATCACACCTATCCTGACCTTGTAAGGGAGTTCTACCACAATCTCCTAGTCATTGACGATAACCAGGACTACTTAACAATAGTGGTAAAGGGGAAAACGATTTTCATCAATCCCACCTATTTGGCAAATTTGCTAAAGTTGAAAAATGAGGGAGCAAAACTGAGAAGAACTGGAGATCAGGATGACACCAACTATGAAGTCAACTTTTGCAAGCCCCCTGGTCATTCTGGAGAGATCTCAAGTTCATCCATGGGTCAGCACCAAAAGATGGCTCATTACCTGCTAACCTACTTTATTTACCCAAAAATAAACTGCACCATCTCAGCGACAAATTTCGAGCAATGCTTTATATGGCATATGCTGACATACACGCCTATCAACATACTAGTATTCTTGATTGCTGGGTTCATAAGGAGCACTGGAACTCTCAGACTGGGATCACTCATCACCAGGATCCTCATTGATCATCAAATAGACCTAACTGATGAAGTTAAAGCTAGAGGATCTGAAATAACAGCTGCTTCGCTGAGGGCTTTGAAGTTCAATCAGCCACTAAAGAAAGGAAAAGCTGCTGCTGAACAACAAGCTGAGGAAACAGCTCCAAAGTAAAGCCAAAGGACAAAGGCTCCAGCTGCCCGCAAGAGGAAAGCTGTTGTGACCTCTTCAAAGAAGGCTGAGCCTCAGACCAAGAAGTCAAAGTCAGCTGCTGAACCAGGTCAGGAAAGACCTAAGTCAGCTGAGAAAAGGAGCAGGCAAGAAGAGCTTGAAATTGAGGAAAGAACAAATGCTGATGAGCAACCTCAAAAGAAGCAGAAGTCTTCTACACTGACTCCCATTGATGCTATTCCTACTGACGTAGTTGTTCCTGGTGATTCTCACTACACACAGTGTCTAGGAACTATAGCTGAGCATCAAGAAGATGAGGTGCATCTGGACGATCAGTTCATTGCACAAGTTGAGGAAGAGTTAGATGGTGATAGTGAAGAAGATGAAGAACAAGAAGTAGAAGGCGGTCAGGATGACGCTGAGGACACTGAGGAAACAGCTAGTGAGGTTGATGCTGAGCCAACCAATACTGGGTTGGCTGCTGAACAATAACCTGACCAACACAATGTTGATCAAGGACAAGAACAAGCTGACCGGCTTAATGCTGATCAAGAAGAAACTTCTCCCTCTCACTCAGGAGAATTTATTCATGCTGACACTCCTCCTCCAAGAAGAAGATTAATCAAGGCTAGTCAGAAGTCTGTCATTGACACTCCTCCTCCAACTGTCCCTGACTTTGTTATCCAGAAGCCGACCCAAGACCCTTCTAAGCTCAAGCTGAAATTTTTCAGAAAATAACCAACTACTACTCCATCGGCTTCCCTTGAAAAGCAAGCCTGTATTTCTTCACCAAAGGAACACGCCGACTTGAATGCTTCCGCCAACTCAACAAGTCAAGTTGAGTCAATTCCTGTAAATGCTGTCAATCCAAGCATTGTGCTGACTCAAAACATTCCTGCCCCTGTCAGCTCAGACAACATTAGAATCACTCCTTCTCCAATCAACACTTCTGCCGATCAATCAGCTCTACCAGAACCTCAAGTACAGATTGGAAACACACTTCCAGTCACTGACCACGTTATTCCTCTAACTCCTCTTCCAACCGGTCATACTGAGGCAACAATGCAAGTTAATGAAGGCCCTCTTAGCTACTTGCATGCCACCGAGTCTGGAAAAAGAATCATCGACTCGGTGCAAACACTGATCAAAGACCTTCATCAAACCACTCAACCTGCTGCTGGGTCTTCTACTACTGAGACAACTCAGCTCTCCCATGTAACTCATCTTCTCAACGAAGTTAAGGGATTCAAGGACTTGCTGAGTGTCATCGTTACCTTTCAAGCACAGCAAGCTAAGCAGGATTCCATCGCAAAGCTGGCTGAGATCCAGCTGACAATAGTTCAACATCTCAACGCTCTTCAAGAACAAGTTCAGACTTTGTCAGCTGCGAACACGCGCTATGCAACTTCTGATGAAGTCAAAATGCTTTTTGCTCAGCTTCACACTAAGCAAATTAAAACCAACGAGCAAATGGTCTCCTATTCTCAGTGCTCAGTGGAGCAAATTATTGAGGCCGTTCGATTGTTGAACTTGAACAAGCAAGAGATGGATACTGACGCTATGAAGCAAAATGAAATGCTGTCTATCACCAGACAAACCTTCAACCACATACGTCACACAAATATTCAGCGTCAATACTACGACACATCCTTACTGAAAACCTTTCATCAAGTCGTTGCTGGTCTGACTGACGCACTTACTTGGATAGGTAAATCTCAAGCTTTCATAGTAAGCATGATCAGCGCTGCTGAACTCAATATACCCGCCGAGGTATTAGATGATGGAGTTGCTATTTTTGACGGTGTAAATGAAAGCGCTGATAGACTTAAGACGCTGTCCACGGAACTGACCAGAGCCGTCTTAACCGATGCTTTTAGGATTCCTCCTCCCGATGCTGACAAAACGGGGGAGAAAGAACAAGCTAGAACACAACATGAGCATAGTCAGTCCAAATAAAAGAAAAAGAAAAAGAATTTAGGCTAGCTCAGTTATGCTAAGTTTGTAGTCTCTATGTTTATGCTTTTCTTTTGTTGTATATGCTGACTACTTCTAGTAATATCAATACTTGCATCTTTTTATCCAAAAACTGAGTTATGAGTTATTATCTATGATGCTGAGTATTAAGTTATTATGTATCTTCAATTACATCAACCATGTTTAATGCTTATAAAATTTGTTGATCGTACCTAATGCCGATAACATGTTTGACATTGACTTATATGTTTATATAACATTGTCTTATAAAACTCATTGAACAACAAATTACTCAGCGCCCTCTGAATGCTATAACTTCCACTTAAACACTGAGTAAAATAGAATATGTTCCATGAGCTGACCTATATCTGAAAACTGACCTCAGACTTACTCGATTAAACCTTCAAATGTTTAGAGTAAAACTAAGTCAGTAGCTCAACCCTTACGGGGGAGTTTGCTAAGATATATTAGGTCAACTATCATGGGGGAGCTCAATACTGAGTTCTTCGCTGAATAGTTTTGCCAACATCAAAATGGGGGAGTTTGTTGAAACACCTTTCCACATAATTTTGATTTGACAAAATTGTTTAAGTGTAATTAAAATATATTCTAAACACACTAAGTTTAAATGCTTTGATTTATTCTACTAATGTGTTTGTTCAATGTTGAGTTAAATTGTTTATAAGACACAAGATTAAAAGGCCCAAGCCCAATACGGAAGTCAAAGCCCAAGTCAAAAAGTCTAAGGCAACTCGGCGCGCGTATGTCAAAACGCTGTCGTTATGTACAAAACGCAGCTCAGCAAGAGAAGGATCTAGAAGACCTTCAAGGAACAACTTCGGGACGAAGCTGCTGAGTTGATTCGACAAACAGTACAAGACAGCAGCTGGCTAAGAACAACTTCCAGACAAAGTATTTCCACTTTGGGTAAAGTTCAGAAGACACAGTATGCTGTCTAGTTGACATTACCATAAATGGAGAGACACTCTGTCGAGCTGACCAAAATCTGACCGAGGACAGAAGATACTCAAATCTGATTGGCCGAGAGCTTTGAGCAAGTCAGGATGACAACGACAGGAAGCCGTTTTCCCTCCAACGGTTATTTCAAAATTCGAAATGACCGACACCTCAGACGTCTCTATAAATAGAGCCCTTCAGTTGCTTCATTCATCAGAGAACTTGATCAAGCCATTACGCTGACCAAATTTCTACGCAAAGTTCTCCAAGCAAAAGCAAAGCAATCTTACACTAAATTTCATATATTTTGTGTAAAAGTCTAGAGTGATTATTCAATCATCTAAGGTGTCTTAGCAATCATTGTTTAGGACAAACACTTATCATTTCTAGAGATTAGAAGGGAGAGGCTGAGTACTCGGTTATAGTACTCAACGAGAGATTAGGATTGAGTAGAGGTATAGAGGAAGGTACTCTTGTTATACTCAGTTGCTAAGATTGTAAAAGGTTTGATGCTCTACCGTTAAAGAGCTCAGTAGAGAATTCGAAATCTCGAAACGTGTTCCGGGGATAGGACGTAGGCTTGGAGGCCGAACCTGGATAAATCTACTGAGTAACATATTTCTAACCTTTAACTCCTTTATATATTTATTGCTTGCTTAAACAAAAACTGACCAAGTAAAGAGGTCAAGCTGTGTTGTGCGCGTTGAATATCTGAGCTCAGGAATAGACTCTAAGTGCTATCTCCTGACTCAAGTAAAGAAACTGACCTAGTCACTAGTTGACTAAGCCAGTATCTTGCTATTCACTCAGCGCCGCTGTCCAAATCTTTTTCTCACGAAAAAGAAGTCTGCCCTAGCTTAAAAATTTTAAATAGTTCCTAACCCCCCCCCCCCCTTGGAACTATACTTGTAACGTTATAAGGGACCAACACACTTTCCTTCTCAAATCCTACCGCAGCATTACTTTCCACATATAGGTTGGTAGGGTCAGGCAACCCAGTATCAAGCCAAATGTCAATTGTTTTTCCATCACCAACCACCCGATCAACTCTAGCAACTACGAGCTCCTGAGATGCAATGCTCAAAATCTTGTTTCGCATATTGTTTAAGGAAAATCTCACTTTTACAAAAAAAACTCAGAAGTGGACTCTTTTCATTTTGGTAGATTCGTAAGTTGAAAGAGATGCCACTTGGCTAACCGGGAAATTAGTCAATCGGGGTCGACTATTGAAATCACAAATTTTAGATTTGTGGATACAACTTATTAGTTCTGGCATCTTTTACCTTTTAAAATATAGTGTTAGCCTTATTGTTCATTTTAGTTCTTTTATTATTGTGGATTCTTACATATTATAAATCAGCACAAAAAGTAAATATTTAAATTATTACAATCATCTAGAATTGGGGGGGGGGGGGGGGGGGGAATAAGGGATACATAGTTCCACAAGAGGGATATGAGAGAAAACGCGTTAGTTTGAAATGTATGCATGGATTTATAGATGGGGTGGAAATATGAAGTGATTTAGCTTTGAAATTAGACATGATTAGTGATGTCATACGTCCATTTTCTAGGTCCTAGAAGGACCCCATCGACGACAGGGATATGCTCTTCTTATTACTGATGGCTAAATGAGTGGCCCCAAATAAATGGAGGCAAATAGTGATGTATTTGACCTATAATCGCCATATGGCTCTATAGATAGCAATAGACTGCTAAAATCTACATATCTATTGGTTGAAAATGTTTTGATGGTGAAAAATTATTTTGATAGTGAATTTCTCACTTTGACGGTGAATTAATCGAAAGTATCCCACACGTGCATGAAAATGTATATATACAAACAAAAATCCTGAGCAACCCCAAATGCCCATGTCTTAGCCATCCTCCTAAGATAGTATGTCGTACGGCAATAGTGCCTCTATTGTATGTCACTCCATCTAGTGAGGTGAGTGACGTACGTTAATCATTGGCAGGAGAAGAAGCTCTAAGTCTTATTAGCCCTATTTCTACAGGATGAATAATGATCAAAATACTTTTAGTGGTGAAAGAGTTACTATCTAGAAAATCTTTTAATAGTTCCAAACATGAGCAAATACTAGTAAAATGCCTGAAATTATATAAAACACCTAAAACTACACGATAGCCCGGTAAAAAACCTTATAAGCTTACCCTCATTTTGTGTTAGTGGTCCTCTGAGGCGAGTGGTTGTCCGAACAAAGTGACTTGGTGTTGAAGTAACGGTTTAGTAGCATCGAATTAAGGTAAAAGGCTTTGGGGGGACCTTTTGGTTGATATTCCAGATATGTTAAAGACTTTTGGGACCTTTAGTATTCTACGTAGTGGAGGGGTTAAGCATTTTTAGTATTCTACGTAGTGGAGGGGTTAAGCATAAGTGTGATGTTTGCGGAGAGATAAATTTGGAAGCAAAATGGGGCTGAGTAATGCTAGAATGTCGACACCTTTTATATGTCTTTAACTTTCCCTTTTAAAGGGCATCTTTCTCATTCAAATTTTGAAGTTTGAGATTAGTCGTATGGTTATAGGGAATTGAAGTCTGGTTGTAATGGATTAGTTGTACATTAGTAAGCTTAATTATTTGTGGCTAAGCCATGAACGACATGATTTGACTAGTTGGTGGATCTGATCAGGCGAGGAATGGGTTCTTACCATATGTCGGTTTTGACTTTTTGTTGTTACTTTTATGTTTTTGGACCGGATTGGTCTGTTTGGATGGTCCATTTGTCATTGGCCCACTAGGCGATAGGAGCTTATTGTTTGATTTCATCATAAGGTCATAAAAATCAGTGGTTACAATTTTCCCCACATTGTATCGGGGTTATTCAAGATCCATACGTTAGTTAGTATGGTCCTTTAATAGCTTTGATGGAGTGAAAGAACATAATTGCGTGTGCATGTGTTGTTTTAAAAATAGTGAAGGAAGTGTGAGGGTTAGGGTTACTTGCCTTGTTTTACATCCCTTGGGTTGAAAGAAAAAAGCTTGCATCTTCTCTCCCTATTAAATAACTGTCCCATCTGGGTGGCTCCCGGGTTGATCTTGAGTTGCACGAAGCTAAGGCACAAGCCAAGGCATGTGGTCTATAAGGAATGTATGGCTAGTTATTTAGGATAATTTAAGATAAGTCGGGTCTGAGGCTAGATCCAAGGCACAAAGTTAATGCATAGTGTGAGGAGCTTTGGGTGTATTTGATGGTAGGCAGGGTCGAGACTGAAGCCAAGGTGCAAGGTCGATGCATGATGTTTTAGGAAGTTGTTAGGGGAAATTTGATATTGGGCGGGCCTAAGGCTGGAGCTAAGAAATAAGGTTAGAGTAGAGTGCAAGGAGTTTGAGGTGTATTTCATGATAGGCTAGGGCCAAAGTCGGCACCAAGGCACGAAGTCAATGAAAAATGTGAGGGATTTGAGTGTGGCTTATGGATGTTGGCCTTATTTGAGAGAACTCGGAGGCGTTCCTCCCAACTTATCTTAATATTGCATACGTTAGAAAGAGACTGGAGGTGTTCCCCTTGAACATGTTTGACTCATTCAATGCACCGAGTTCTTGTCCCTACATCTCGTTCGCGAGTGAGGACCTGTAAAATTAGAGCCCGACTTTTCTCAAATGTTAAATTGGCCTACGAAAAGCATGGAAAATGAAAATGAACTTCATGGAGGGAGTGATATACGGATGAGAGGATTATGTCACAACTTACAACCAATTCAAAATCCAGAGAGATCTCACTAGTTGAACAAGAATAAAAGGTAAAAGTCGCCTTTTAAAACCTGTCAACTCGAACAGTCGTCGTTTTGAACTCAAGGTGGAACCTTGAGTGCTTGTGTTTTAATGGCAGACAGAAGCTTTTACAGATGAAAATGGTGGAATGAAGGAAATTCAGACTCCTCTCAAGGGTGATAAGAAATTTACAGATAGTTCTAGATGTCTTGGAATGAAAATCCCAAGGTCTTTAAATAGCAAAAATTCAAATCCTATTCAAATATTTACAACAACCATAATATCTTATATCAGATTTTCAATTTCAAATACAGGAAAAAGAGTCAACAAGAAGAAGTTTGAGTGGCCAGATCGTCGAGCTGGCCTTCAGTCACGGGGGAGAGACCTCTTGTTAGTCAGCTCGTCGACCTGGCCTTTTGTGGGAAGTGAGCCTTGCCCTAGTGGCCAGCTTCTAGTGAGGCCCAGTCTTCGTCTTCTCTTATCAATTGCACTCATTGGCTGAAAATCCCTGAAAATCTTAATAAAATCTTACAAGAAATCACATTAAATCTGTACCAAATTTCATTTAATTAATTTACCAAAAAAATCTATTAAATACCAAGTCAAATTAATTATTTTTGGTAAATTGATTTAATGAAAATTGGCATTAAAATAAGCTTTAATTTAAATTGACAATCTGTTATTGAAAATAACACAAACTTGATAAAAATATAAATAAATGCTATAAAAGTACATAAAAACTAAAAGTTGTCGAAAGAAAGTTTAAAACGACTCAAAATGATACGAAATAATCCCAAAAATCGTACCAAAAGATAGGAGTAAAATACCCATATTATCTCCCCCTTCACTCCCATTTTCGGTTTCTTCTTTTGGTTATTTTCTCTCTAACTTCCCATCCCTCTTTTTGCTCTCTTTCACCCTTATTTTCCTTCCAATGGTAAATGACAGTGAGAGTGGGCAAGTTGGCTAGGTTGAGACTCCCCCATAGGTGGTTCGGAGCCTATATTGCCTCCAATACAGACGAAGGCAAAATAAGCACTATTACGGGTTCTCCTCAAAGAGTCTGGTGCATGTGGTCTTTGAATGATGCAAACTTTTGTTCGAAGAGGCCCCCCGATGTTTGGTAAGTGTTTATATCTCATTTTTTACTTCAGTTTAAAAAAATTATGTTGGGCCATTTTTAAGGCCGTTTCTTCTTAATTTTATTGTTTAGAAGTATTTCTGGCAAATGGGCCTGCCTATAGGGGCTAATCATTGTTCATGATGGAGGTGAAAGCCATACAGCTTTAACTTCTTCACTGCAACGCAATTAGTGCATGTTAAGGCAGACCCATAATGTTAGCATCGCACAACACGAGAGGTTTAACCGTATGTCAAATGCGTCATTTCCGCACGAATATTAGAGCATGTAGAGGTAGACATGTGGGCCATGTGTCATGCGACACTAAGGCTTAGATATACGTTAATGGGGTTATTGGCGCACAACTAAGACTTATGTGCAAGTAAAAAACTGAGTTGTAGAGGGATAGAACCTGTGTAGGAGTCACTTATTTTCTCTATTTTTTACCCTTTTCAACTTCTACGCAGGACCATAAGATCAAGACAGGGGGAACGACTCTATCTACGGGGAGTGGTACAAGGACTTGCCCCCATCGATTCGAACGAGGGTGGATGGGACTCTATGCTGACCTTTCTTGGAGTATATGTCTCTAGGGGATCCACGATCCTCAGTTTCATAGTTGACAAGACTTAATAAAGGTGATGTGACACGACCCATTCCTTCCATATTCCTTTTGAAGAGATTATGATCACTCCCCTGGACGTGATAACCATTAGAGCCCTTGATTTTGATGGGGTGTCGTTCCTTTTTTCTAATCAGCTCTTCATACTCACTTACAATAATGATGACAACTACACATTGATAAGCCTTCCACCTTGTCATTAGAGGGGGCACCATTGCATGGACTATATTGATATCAAGGTTATTCTTGTTGGTCCCGTGTAACGTGACAATATTAGTTCCAAGGTGGGGTTAGGAACTATTTAAAAAATTTCACGTTAGGCTGACTGTTAATTTGAACTTAGACTTTTTCAAAGTCTTTTAGCACAGAGATACTGAGTAAGTTTTAGATACAAGCTTAGTCAACAGGTGACTAAGTTTGAATCTATCCTTGAGTCGGGATATAGCACTTGAGTCTATTCCTGAACTCAGCTTCACAGTTCACTCAACTCAGCTTATGTTCTTTTTAGTACTTTAACTAGGCAGTATTATAGTAAGCAATATGTTAAGGAGATAAGGGTTAGAAAGATATTACTCAGTACGTGCTCAGCATCCTCGGCCAATCAAATTCTTGTATCTTCTGTCTTCGGCAGTGCTCAGCAGCTTTTCGTCAGGCTGGACAGAATGTTTCCACATTTTTGGCAAAGTCTTCCAGGCAAATTCCTGCGTCTTCTGAACTTTACCCAAAGTAGAAATACTTTGTCTCCAAGTTAGTTCAGGTCTGTCGCTGACCTGACTTCCTTGTCGCACAACTCAGCAGCTTCGTCTTGAAGCTTTTGGTCGAAGGCTTTTCTATCCTTCTCGTCGCTGGGCTTGCATTTTGTTCAGCTCGAGCTGCGTTTTGATCTGCTTGGGCCGTGTGGCTTTCATCCGTTGACTTGGGCTTGACTTTCTCTAGTGGGCCTTTGGGCCTTACAACTTAATGTCTTATAAATTAAATAACTCAACATTGAACAAACACATTAGTACAAATAAATCAAAGCATTTAAATTTAATGTGTTAGAATATTTTTATCATGGAGATTTAATTCTTGTTAAATAATTTTGTCATATCAAAATCATGTGGAAAGGTGTTTCAACAATTCTCCGGTCGATGACGGCGCTAGAAAGGTAGCTTGTATGCTCGGTCCTTCTTATAGTACATCTTGAGCACCACCTTGCTCTTGACTACCGATAGCATTGTTGACCTCAGCATGCTAGAGGCACTGCGAGATCTGGACCAGCCAGCGGAGTATAGGTGGGGTGCCAATGTCACACCCGACCCTAAATGACCTCAATCGGCATCGGGCGTGAAATAGAAAGATAATAATCAATACCTAGGAGTGTCCAATTCATCCAAATACCATAATATCATACACTTGAAATACCAAAGTTCTAACCATAATTCTAATAATAAGCAGCCAACTTCCAAACCTCGCCTAATCGATCGGTAACCTTCTCTATATCCTGTACTTTATCACCTAAAAACATTAAAACATTTAAAAACGTGAGACAAAAATCTCAGTAAGAAACTATCAGCCATAAAAACCAACTTTACTTAACATAACTACATATATACATTTATAAAGGGATTTAATCAAAACCTTATAAAATAAACTCAGAACTTAAGTTCATATAACTATATATATATATATATATATATATATATATATATATATATATATAAAGCATCTTGCCAAAACGAATCAAAACAAATAATCAAATAAATGTTTTATCAAACCAACTTGTAATCAAATAAATATTTTATCAAACCAACTCGTAATCAATCAAACGTAAAACCTTATATCAAAATCAATCATAACCGAAAACATAATCCAAATGAACTTAAAATATTGTATCCATCCTCGAGTTTCTCCCCTTAAGTATCAATCCATAACCGCATATATAGTCGAGACGTTTCTTAACATTGCCTATCCCATATGGTCTTACCCAACACTTCGCTGCCATACCCAATAGGTCTTCAAACTGTGTACACAGGCCATGTCCCTCACTGAACATGGTCTTCAAATATAAAACCACCGATCCGGATAACTCTCGATGGATATAAAATCATAAAATCATATCGTGCTCAATGAAATTCCAAACTATTTCATAACCATAAATCATTTGGCTTCAATTAGCCCTTTTGTATCATAAAAATCATATTTGGACTTCAATCCAAAACAATAACAACGATAACCGCAATAAATTTCTCAATCCAAAAACAATTCGTAAGAAATCATCAAATTCATTTTGTATATGGAAACCGAAAACATAATCAACCAAATTAAATCTTAAATCAACATAATCAAGTAAAATCTGAAATTCACATAGAAGCATAGTCAATAGCTTCATTTGAACTATAATTTCACAATAAAAAGCAAAATCATGAAAAACCCTAATTTTACAAAATTCCTGTATAACCTTAAAATATCAATTTCTGAAAAATCTTTGATATATATTTATCTATATACATAAAACTCAAAATATAGTTGATAGTTACTTACCTTGGCTATTAATTGAAAACCACAAACCCGTGCAATTCGCCTCGAAACTCTGTCTAAGACATTTCCCTCCAAACATTGCCGAAACTCAAAAACTCTTCAGCTAGGACTTAGATCTATGCATAAGGATGCTATGGTTCCAATTTCAAATGATTCGGACGGTCGATTCTCCGTAAATCAAAGAAACGGTGGAGAAATGGTTCAGAGAAAATTGATAAATTTTTAAAAAAGGAATTGAAAACGAAAAAGAAAAGATAATAGATATAGATGATGATGATGATCGCATATCATCTGGAATATTTGAGAAAAGTTTGGTAAATATCACGTTTGATCCTCCATCTTTTTATAATCTTTTAAAAATTATTCTAAACTTTTAATTTATACCTAAAATCATCAAATGAACTCCAAATTAGCTATCACCAAATATCGATATTCCTCAATTACTATCAACCTTAGGTCCGAAGAATTTAACCTAGAGCTCTGATACCAAACTGTCACACCCGACCCTAAATGACATCAATCGGCATCGGGCGTGAAATAGAAAGATAATAATCAATACTTAGGAGTGTCCAATTCATCCAAATACCATAATATCATACACTTGAAATACCAAAGTTCTAACCATAATTCTAATAATAAGCAGCCAACTTCCAAACCTCGCCTAATCGATCGGTAACCTTCTCTATATCCTGTACTTTATCACCTAAAAACATTAAAACATTTAAAAATGTGAGACAAAAATCTCAGTAAGAAACTATCAGCCATAAAAACCAACTTTACTTAACATAGCTACATATATACATTTATAAAAGGATTTAATCAAAACCTTATAAAATAAACTCAGAACTTAAGTTCATATAACTATATATATATATATATATAAAGCATCTTGCCAAAACGAATCAAAACAAATAATCAAATAAATGTTTTATCAAACCAACTTGTAATCAAATAAATATTTTATCAAACCAACTCGTAATCAATCAAACGTAAAACCTTATATCAAAATCAATCATAACCGAAAACATAATCCAAATAAACTTAAAATATTGTATCCATCCTCGAGTTTCTCCCCTTAAGTATCAATCCATAACCGCATATATAGTCGAGACGTTTCTTAACATTGCCTATCCCATATGGTCTTACCCAACACTTCGCTGCCATACCCAATAGGTCTTCAAACTGTGTACACAGGCCATGTCCCTCACTGAACATGGTCTTCAAATATAAAACCACCGATCCGGATAACTCTCGATGGATATAAAATCATAAAATCATATCGTGCTCAATGAAATTCCAAACTATTTCATAACCATAAATCATTTGGCTTCAATTAGCCCTTTTGTATCATAAAAATCATATTTGGACTTCAATCCAAAATAATAACAACAATAACCGCAATAGATTTCTCAATCCAAAAACAATTCGTAAGAAATCATCAAATTCATTTTGTATATGGAAACCGAAAACATAATCAACCAAATTAAATCTTAAATCAACATAATCAAGTAAAATCTGAAATTCACATAGAAGCATAGTCAATAGCTTCATTTGAACTATAATTTCACAATAAAAAGCAAAATCATGAAAAACCCTAATTTTACAAAATTCCTGTATAACCTTAAAATATCAATTTCTGAAAAATCTTTGATATATATTTATCTATATACATAAAACTCAAAATATAGTTGATAGTTACTTATCTTGGCTATTAATTGAAAACCACAAACCCGTGCAATTCGCCTCGAAACTCTGTCTAAGACATTTCCCTCCAAACATTGCCGAAACTCAAAAACTCTTCGGCTAGGACTTAGATCTATGCATAAGGATGCTATGGTTCCAATTTCAAATGATTCGGACGGTCGATTCTCCGTAAATCAAAGAAACGGTGGAGAAATGGTTCAGAGAAAATTGATAAATTTTTAAAAAAGGAATTGAAAACGAAAAAGAAAAGATAATAGATATAGATGATGATGATGATAGATATACAATTGACACGCCACACATAAAAAATGTAGTGCACACGCCCTTTTGTGGCTCTTCAGTGCCTGCATGAAAATCAAATTCATCTTTGCTCTATTTTATTTCAAAACCATTTTTAAGTTACTACCATAAGTATCTTTCTTTATTCTATAACATCAAAGTAACAATAGATATAATGGTTGGGTGTTACAAGTTCACTTCTAACTGTTAGACAAACTATTACGTTTGTCTTAAAAATGTTAGATGTGATTAACCAAAAAAACAAAACGAATACAGAAAAATATGCAAACAGTACGACTGGAAATTAAAAGAGAAGGATTAGACAAGTCTGAGGCCTGTATTAGCAGTTTCCTTAAGACAGATGTCGTCGCTATTGACGATCGTCTCCCAGGATACAACAGATTACGCAAGCGAACTCAAACCGTGTGTAGCCTAGTTATCACCGGAGTAGGAAAACAAGACATTATGAACAGACTGATAGTAGGAAAAATTCCAGAGAATATTTTTTCTGACCGTATGTGAATTTGACAATCCATTCTATATAAATAGAATTTGAAAGGATATGTCTTTTCACGAATGAATACGACTGTACACGGACAGACACGACTGTTTATGTACGAATACGACTGTTCACGACGGACACGACTGTTCATGAAAGGAGGTGTTTGTTGGTATTAAAATTAATATATAATTTTATTCAAATTTTTCCAACAATCCCCCACATGAATAAAATTAGAAACGAGACGATTACGACGTGGTGATAACTTTCTACAGGAGATATCTGCATAGGATAGGTAGCTAATGTGCCTTGAACCTTCCCTTGTGAAAGTATATTTACTTTACTGGCTAACTAGTAGACGCGGTGTCTTTGAACTATTCTGCTGTTTGTGTAAACGATGATATACCTCACACAGATATCAACATAACACGGTATAAGTTCTCATGGTTATGTTCATTATGGTCATGAACATCGCCTGGTTCTGCGAGAGTTTAAGATAACTAGGCCCCACACTAGTCTCCATCGAAGCGACCCCACTTCACTCTGACATAGGTGATTTATTTGCTCAGAATACTAACGCATAATGTATCATTAAAAGCATATAGCTTAACCTTTTTCCGTTGGTGTCACTGTTTACATCTAGGAATGGACGAGAGTTTAACCCCCACAGTGAACGCGCAAGGTTTATGCAATTAGGTTGTCCCTTTGAACCTAGATCTTGGGATCTCCAGTCAACTAGGTAGGGTTTTTCTTCACATAACGCCTCTTCTCTATGGGCTTTAGTCCAATTCCTTTCGATGATTTTTCAATTTGATCTTGGTTTAACCTCTGGGTTAGCGGATCCGCTGTGTTATCCTTTGATTCTACAAAATCAACAAGGATGACACTCGTTGAGATCAATTGACTAACGGTGTTATCACACGGAAGCTTTTCTACCTGTAACTTATCATACATAAGCTTTTTATACCGCATATTCACCGACTGATATGATATTTTTCGTTGATTCATCATTGTGACGTACTTATTTTAAGGCGATTTGATTTTTACATTTTTAGTGACTTTAATAAATTAAATCTAGCTAACTAATGTTTATCTACCAGTCTAACTCGGCTAGATAACATCACTGCTCAGATTTTTCAATTTATAACATTTCACATTTCTAATGTAAATTCATCCTTACGCGCGAGAATATCAAATATGGAATTTTCGCATATCATTATCATCTTTAAAGAAAATATATTTTCTTTTATCACAAAGTCTTTAAAATTCACACTAATGAATTTTTCTAGACTATCGTTGTGGCTTGCACGTTGCCACTGGTACAAGTAGGCCTAACACCTTTGAAGTAACCGTGTTCTTAAAAACCGGATTCATCTTCAATTAACGTACATGTACCAACACATGCCAAAAGGCAATTAATCCGTTTAAACAAACAGAAACTAGACATAATTAACAACTTTATCTTCCTGGAATTCCAAACAAGCCAAGTTAGAATCAGAAAATTATAATCTATTTAAACAAACAGATACATAACAAATAATTAACAAAGATAAACTGTATATATTTTTTTTTTATGTTGATCAACTTGTCCCGATAATAATTTTTCAATTATACTCTGTTCGTCGAGACAATCCATCAATAAGGTATTCATGTTCATCAACACAACTACGGAAGTTGCACGTACCAAGAGAAACATAGAACACAATCAATTCTCCTGTATACGAAGACAATATATGAAATTGGCATTAGTTGAATACCATTTGATCCAAAACCATAAAAATTACACCTGCAGAATTAATTGATAAGTCTAAAAGAAAACAATAAAGAAAATAGAAAATGGTTATATATATATATATATTTTTCCACCATTTTTCCTAAGCCTTTTCTTCAAGTAACCGTTGGTGAATTTAGTGTTTGTTAACAAACACAGCATGTTCATGCGAAGCACTTAAAACTCAAACAGAGAAATATATTTTCCACAATTCATAGCTTCACATTAACATCCGTTAAGCATGTAATCTGTACCAGAAATATCAAGCAATTTAATTTGATGGTTGCCATCAAATGGACAATGACATAATATTACATGCATCAAATAATTTATATACCAGGAACATAATTAATTATATTTTGAACCCAGATTCCTATTTATAATAAATGTCACAGCATGTTGAAAACACATAATATATTTTCAACTCAGATCATAATATATTTCTGTGTATTTCTGGAAATCACAAAAACATGAATTTATTTGTCTTAAGATTGTTAGACAAACTATTACGTCTGTCTTAAAAATGTTAGATGTGATTAACCAAAAAAACAAAACGAATACAGAAAATATGCAAACAGTACAACTGAAAATTAAAAGAGAATGAGTTAGACAAATCTGAGGCTTGTATTAGCAGTTTTCTTAAGACAGATGTCGTCGCTATTGACGATCGTCTTCCAGGATACAACAGATTACGCAAGCGAACTCAAACCGTGTGTAGCCTAGTTATCACCGGAGTAGGAAATTTATACCTAAGAAAGAAGAAAAAAATTAAACCTCGTCAAATACAACCGGACCTTTTTTTCAAATTCTAACTACCATTTTAGTCATCCAAAGCAACCATATAATGTGCAAGTCCAATCAAGCTAAAGTTAACCCGAATGTCAAGTTGAACTCTCTAACTTGAAAATTATGATCTTTCTAAAGCTCTATTTTTTTTCAATCCCGCATACTTCATATGTTTTTTTTCCCTAAACAGGTTGGATAGCACATCAATCGGGTTGGCCTATTTAATCCATTTAACAATTTATGAAAAATTTGAGAAAACGAAGAAAAAAATGGGAAAACAAAAAAACGGAAAAAAAACATGAAAAATGAAAAAAAAAAGTGAAAAATGTGAACAACAAAAAACCGTGTAAACAGTAAAAAGGTGAAAATGGTAAGAATTTGAAAACGTGGAAACCGTAAAAACAGTAGAAATGGAAAAAAATGTGGATTACGAAAAAGACGTAAAAATGTGTAAAAACACGAAACAAAATGAGAAAACCCGGGAAAATTTAAAAAAAATCATAAAAAGTGAAAAACGAAAAAAAAATTGTGAAAAATTGTAACAACATGAAAAATATGAAAAATGTGAAAAAAACGTGAAAAATGAAAACGAAAAGAAGTGACATAGGAAAAAACGTGAAAAGCGGGTTTTCACATTTTTACCGGTTTTTTCATTTTTTCTTTTTCACGCTTTTCGTATTTTTTCATTTTTGCATTTTTCTTGTTCTTATCATTTTCACATGTAATTGTTTTTCATGTTTTTACAAGTTTTCATATTTTTTCGTGTTTTATCGTTCTTCTGTTTTTATTTTTTTAGTATTTACCGTTTTTCACGGTTTTTTTTGTTTTTTTTTCATTTTTCATGTTTTTCTGCTTTTCAGTATTTCACTTTTTTTTATCGCTTTTTGCATTTTTTTCTTTTTTCATGTTTTTAATATTTTTCAAGTTTTTCCGTTTTTTTTACCTTTTTTTCGTTTTCATGATTTTTTTCGTTTTTCATGCTTTTCCATTTTTTTGCTTTTTACAAACACTGTAAAATATTTTTCAGTGTTGTAGTCAAACACCAAAATATTGAGTTGAAAGGAAACCCACCAACTTAAACCATAACTTCCTCAAATCAACCATAATATATATATATATATATATATATATATATATATATATATATATGGGTAATTAATTTATTAGACCCTATATTTTGACAAAACACACTGTTTAGTCCCTGTATTTTCATAAACACATGGTAAGGTCCCTAACCTTTTTTTCAATGAACTGTTTAGTCCTTCCTTCTATTTGTTAGATTTTTTTTACCGTTTATGACTTCGGAAATGACTAAATTACCTTTTACTATTTACCTTCAAACTTTAGAAGAGAAAATCTAATTTAAAAGAAGAAGCTATTTGTATGGAGAACAAGAAAAAAAAAAGACCCAATGCTTACGAATTTGAACGATTAAGAAGAAAATAAAAAAGAAGAACACTGAAAGTTGATTTCAGATGCATTAGAGTTTAAAGGAAAGGAAAAGAAGAACGCAAATCCAAATTGACTAACAAAATCTTCATGAGAGTCTAACGACAGGGACTAAACAGTTCACCAAGAAAAACGTTAGGGACTAAACAGTTCATCGTGAAAAAGGTTAGAGACTTTATCATGTGTTTTTGAAAATACAGGGACTAAACAGTGTGTTTTGTCAAAATATAGGGACTAATAAATTAATTACCCTATATATATATATATTAAGAAAAAAATTAAAAATGAAAAAAACGAGAAAATTGTAAAACAACGTCACAAAAGTGAATTTAGGAAATTATGAAAACAGGGAAAATAAAAAAATATGAAAAATAGAAAAAACAAGAAAAATGCGAAGAAAATCGTGAAAAAAGAGAGAGAAAGCGTGAAAATATAAAAAACAGGAAAATATGAAAAAGGGGGTGAGGAGGAAAATATGAAACATGAGAGAAGCGAGAAAAGATTAAAAAAAAACGAGAAAAATTGGAAAAATGAGAAGAAAAAAAACAGAAAAACAAGAAAATCATTGGCTATCTTGTTTTCCTTCTTTTTTAACTGTCACGTTTTTTCCGTTTTTAGCATTTTTCAATCTTTCGCTTTTTTCTGCTTTTTTAGATTTCATTTGCTCATTTTCCCAATTTTATTTTTTTTTTGTTTTTTCTGTTTTGTTCTGTTTTGTTGATTTTAATTGTGTAAATAATTTTTTTATGATTAAATTTAACTAAGTAAACATACAGTAAAACATTTATAAATTAATACTCGATAAATTAATAATATTTTTAAAATAATAATTTCTTTTGGTCCCGACTTGGACCTGTTAGAGATAATATCTGTATTATCTCTACAGATAATTATCCTCACACTAAATAGAATTGTAGTTTGTACACAAGTCTATTTAGTGTGCAGAGATAAGATTCCATTATATCTAGGATTAAGTTTTAGAGTTGTATCTCAACTATACAACTAATTAGGGTTCAGAAAACATAATTAGTATACATTCATATGTCTGTCATATGTATACCTGTGATTAATATGAACCCTAACCAAGGGAATTATTTTACTCATTCAATTTATCTCTCTCTCTCTCTACACAATTCCGCTCTCTCTCTCTCTCTCTCTCTCGAATACCGAATTGCTTCAACATGGTATCACGAGCAGGAAACGGTTCAAATCCGTCTGGCTCCGCTTTCGCATCAATCCCTCCCAATTCCCTCAATCAATTCGCGCCTCTGTCTCAAGAACAACAGATGTCGTCGATCTTCCTCTCAGAATCAATGCCGATCGCGGCTCACAATCTGAATGCGTCTCCGTCTGCGATCATGTCGATTGCAGAAACAGGCGAAGCAACAAGCTTCGCGACTCCACCACCTGCTGCCGCGGCCGCTCGGTCGAACAGCGGAATCAGAAGCTTCAACACGGAATTCACCGTGGATACGGCGTCGGCCTCGTCGCTTCAGCTGTCGTCTGGCTGGAGATTCGAGTCTCCTTTCACGACGGCGCCAATGTCGCCGGTCACCTCCTTTTATTTGTTCGAACAACATGATGGAGGAATTTTTCCTCGACCGCGACAGCAAGAATAGCCGCAACGGACAGCGGTTCAGCAGCAACACCCGCCGCTATTTCATGCTCCAGGTAATTTTTCGCAACCGCCTATCATACCTGGCTTTGGACCTCCCCCGTCCTATCATAGTTCGCAATTACCTTCTACTTTTTACACACAGTCCAATGACTCGTTGTATGCTAATCCACCTCAAGTCCATCCCTCCAATCAACATCACAACCACATTAGCTCGTCCAATTATCAAGCTTACTCCACACCTAGTAGTGAATCTGTTAATCAGCCTCGCTCTCATCCTACGCATACTCAGACTCATATTAAATTAACACCACACAATTATAAAGCATGGAGGATGGCCATTGTGTCTACCCTCAAATTTCATCACTACTTTGATCACATCACAAGCAATATACCACCACCACCCAAATTCTTATCTAGGGGAGGTTTTTTGTCCAACAATGATAATATTATTCTTATCCCAGCCTACACTGTGTGGGATGAGTTAGAAAATGTCGTGATGTCCTTGCTATTACATTCGATTACAGAGGAAGTTTATGAAATTATCACTTGCTTTCACTATTCACATGATATTTGGGTTGCACTTGAAAACGCGTATGGTGTTATTACTGATGATAAACAGTTTCAACTAAGCATTCAGTTACATGAGTTTGAACAAAATGAGTTACCTATTGGTGAATATATGCAAAAACTCAAGGCTATTCTTGATGATCTGGCTGCATCTGGCAATCCATATCCCATGCACCTTCTACCGTCATTACTTTACAAGAATGTTGGGGATCCTTTCAAGTCATGCATTCAGAATTTAGTGACTCAGAAGGGTATTCATATTGATTATTATCAATTGTTGAGCAAGCCGAAAACTGTTGAAGGGATGATTCACTCCATAAAGAAATCTGCCTTCACACTTCCGGTACCACAATTGAGCTTTCATGAAGCAAATGTGTCCACAGTCTCTTCTTCTACAAATGCAAAATCCAAAACAAAAAAGAGAAGAAGCGGTAAATGCTTTAACTGCAGTGATCTTGACCATTGGGCGGACAAATGCAAGAGGCCCAAGGGGTTTGCAACACAACAACCGTGACCTAGTGCACAAGCAAATGTCGCACGGCACACTCTTATGGATCCATTCAGTGGGCCGCTGCAACCCTGGTACCCGGACACGGGAGCCACAAATCACATGACGGCTAATTCAAACTAGTCACAACAAATGCATCCCTACCCTGGGAATGATACGGTCCACTTTGGCAATGGGCAAGGTTTGAAAATCTCTCATCTTGGTCAATCTCATATCAATAATCTTAAAATTTCTGATATCTTGCTAATACCAAAACTTACAAAGTCATTATTGTCTGTTCAGAAATTTACTCGTGATAATGCTTGTTTCTTTGAATTTTGGCCTAACCATTTTCTTGTGAAGGATCAAACTACTGGGGAAATCCTGTTACGCGGTCCGAGTAAGGATGGGTGATGGGTGCGCGCCTAGGTAGAGTTTTCTAATGACGATTAAATGTGTATTGTGGTGAATGTGCTATGAATATGGATGTGATCTTTTAAATGTTCTTAACTCTACTAGATGCTACGGCTACTTAGGGGCAAGTGTACCCCATCGTATCAAGTAATAATCCGGTTAAGACCGGGTATCGAATCCACGGGATTTATAATTACAAGTATTAGACTACTCGGTTTCGTATGTTATTTAAGCGGCGATTACTTTGGGGTGAAGCAAGATACAACTACACACTATCCTAACTATTGGCGACTCAGATTTGTGTAGCTAAAACCCTATGGAGTGGGATGAATATTGATAAGTTATAACCGCGATAAATAATGACTCTAAATGTATACGGATAATAATTTACTCTTGCAAAGACAACTAAGTATAGTAGGACCGACCCGTGAAGCACTTAGACTACGTAATTCCTAGTCAAGGCGTGTCTAATGCGGGGGAATTAGAAACTAGGGCCCGTAAGTTCCGTGGCTTGTCAATTCCTACGGTTTCCGGTTTGTCACTTCCGGTAGGGCAACACCTATATAACTCCCTAAAGATAACCCGAATGGCGTCGGAAATCGCGTTCTCCTACACAATAGTCAATTATCAATATCAAAACAAGTAGCAAATACTAACACGTAAAGGGAAATAGAGATTATAAATCATGAAATTATAAATATGAAATGTATATAAATGGGATACAACCAAGCCTAGTACATAGGAAGAGTACAAGCTAATTAGCACGTAAAAGGGGAGGATCCGCCCTTGAAACTAGCTAACCGGACTCAAAGCCGTCTCTTAGGTCGTGGAGGTGGAACTCTCGAGCTTGGTGACGAATGGTGGAGCGAAACTTCGATGGAATGCCGAAACAACCAAACAAGCTCTCGAGGTGGAGAGTTTAGCTACAAAAACTGAATCTATACTACAACAAGTAACAAAACAAGTATAGTTTGCTCTCTAGTGTGTAAATTATTTCTTGGTGTCAAATGAAGTTCAAGAGCTTCTTATTTATAGACATCAAGCAAGGGCAAGTTTGTAATTTCACAAAGCACAAGTATGGAGCAACATTATTTGGTGCAGAAATCCCATTATACGCCCCGCGTAAATTGGTCTACGCCCCGCGTAAATGCCCATTCCGTCAGAAATCTCCTGTATGTGGACCAATTCGTTGTCTTGTTGTCTCAAGCACGCCCTGCGTAAAGGATTGTACGCCCCGCGTGTTTGAGTCTCTGAAGTTTTATTGCTTGAATTGGTGCTTTTACGCCGTGCGTAGCTGAAGTACGCCCCGCGTAAAAGAGTCTCTGATCTTTTTACGTTGAAGAACTGCCTTTTACGCCCCACGTATATGGTGATACGCCCCGCGTATGGAGAGTTGACTCTGGGAGACAATGCAGTCTGACTTTCAGGATTAGGCCAATTATTGCCGACATGTGTCATACGCCCCGCGTAGAGTGGCATACGCCCCACGTAGAGTGGCATACGTCCCGCGTATGCTGAGTCAGTTCCACATGGCTTCTGCGGATAAGGTAATCATTACCGACACTATGTTTCACGCCCCGCGTAGAGGATTATACGCCCCGCGTATGGAGTGGATTTTTGCTCCTTTCTTGTACCTGAAATACAAATCTTGAGAGCCGAGTTAGCTTGACGTTTTTATTTCCTAAACTGATCAAAAACGAGGAAAATAAACTGAAAGTACGAGATTTATTTTTATTTCTTTATTTTATCAAAAACACTTTATTTTTATAATTAAACTTATTTATTTTATCGAAAATCAACTCGTAAATCACGCTAAAAGATAGGGGTAAAATACCCCTATCAAACCTCCTCGGACTTTAAAGTTTTACTTGTCCTCAAGTAAAAGAAATCGAAAGACAAAGGATTGAGAAAATTAAGAAACAAACCGAAGGTTGGTTTTGCCAAGTGCGTGATTTCAAAGTTATGGTTTTGTGCAAAGGTTTTGGTAAGTACCTACGCAAACAATTGAGTATAAAAACTTGTTTGAAACCTCCATGATCAAGATTTAATAGGCAATATTAACGGGGGTTGATTATCTTTCGAGAACCCGATAGTACCTTACCAAGGGATTTCGCTCTTACGCTCAATTTTAGGTGGGTCGATGTTTTAGCACTCTTCTTTGTACTTACTCGAGATCATGTTGAATTTGCATTTTTATCCGGGTTTTTCCTCCTAAAATATGGTTAGGCAATATTAAAAATGAACCCGGAGGGGGGTTGTAATGTGGGTGGCTTCTTTAGTGGTTATTTTAAAGAAACTCGAGTTCAAAAATACCGTTTTGTGATTGCACCGCATCATTGCTTATTTCGGCCTTGGCGAATTTTACAAGATATACTTCAAAATTGCTCGGGTGGTGCTTGAGAATCCCTTTTTATTTTTATTGTATCCTTCGTTTTGATAGAGGCACAAAAACAATATTTTGAGAACTAATGGTGCTCATTTGCTAAGGCCGTGACTTATTTCGGGTAATTCGGGTGCAACTTGATTATGTCGGTATTTGAACAAGAGGAAAAAGGGTTAAATGTTAAGAAGGTATTAACAAAAAAGTTGGTTAATAGGCTCGAGTGGGTTTCCTAATGTTTAATGAAAACAAGAAAAATAAATTAAGAAAAATTAGCCTAAGTGGGTTCGGTTTATCATCTATTGCCTTTTTACCACAATAAGTGTACTTAACCCGGTATTGGATGCAAATTCTATGAGTCGAGTGAAGTAAAAGCTCTCGAAAAATTGTGAAAGAATTAGAGTTCTCGTACGAACTCTTTTAGGCTCAAGAATACCTCACAAAGATTCGGGTTTAAATTGTGTACTATCAAGTTTTCGCTAAATTCTCAACTATCCCGTTTTTATTGCCTTTTTAAAGTTCATTATGGAGATAACTTTTGGGTTAAGACTCAATGTCTTAGTTTAGTACTAATCCTAAGTTTTGCACAAATTCCCTAACTTTAAGATCAAGACTAAAATTTCTTAATCGAATCATTCCTTTATGTTCCGACACTTTTATTTTTGATGACAAATAACGGAACTTTAATTAATTTCCAAAGGAGGGATAGCGTGTTGGGAAAATTTTCAAGAGTCAATAAATGAGTCTAATTATTTTGTTGTTATTTAATTTTTTATTTTTGTTTTTGGTAGTGCAAACCAAACTAAAAGTGCGGGGTTGCACGGCCCTCCGCGTTATTTAAAATGACGCCTATTCCAAGGGCGTCGCAAAAAGAAGTTAAAAAAAACAAAAATAAAATAAAGGTAAAGAAGGAAAAGAAAACCCTTAGTGGTCAGGTGCCCTACGTGAGGCATGCCCAGGGGGGCGCACCGCGTAGGGTAGCATTTTTAATGCGTTTTGAGTTAGAGACTCAAATACGCGGGGCGCAATAGAGGGGGCGCCCCGCGTAAGGTAGGATTTTTATCGTTTTTGGAGATAGAGACTTAAATACGCGGGGCGCAGGAACAGGACGCCCCACGTGTTTGAGTTTCTGAACTTTTTTAAGCATAAAAATGATGGGCACGCGGGGCGTACCATGGGGTACGCCCTGCGTGGTGTTATTCTTAACAATAAAAACGAAAATAACGAAAGTACAAAACACAAACGGAACTTAACGATTTAATTAAAAACAACAGCGTACATTAAAACATAAAACAACATAGGAAATAACAAAAGAAAATACATAAAGAAAAGAGAAAGAAAACGGAAACTATTGTGGTGGAGGCGGATTTCCGTGGAGGTTGAAGTATGAGGCGAAGGAGTTGGTGAGGGCATCAAAGCGAGCATCGAGATGAACCCAATCCTCCCGTTGTTGTGCTTCGATGGAGTCGAAGCGGGTGTTGAGGGTGGCGAATTGGGAGTCATAATGAACCCGGTCCCGGCGTTGGTTATCCTCCAAGATATCCAACCGAGCATAGATGGCATTGAAGTCATGGTTAGGCGGAGGACTGAAATTGAGGCCCAAATCTGAATCCGAATCCGAACCCCCTTCCTCGTTGGCATGAGCCGCCCCCGAAGTCTCTCCCGGGCCCGAAGTGGGGCGGTTAAGGGACCTAAAAGTATTTTTGTCTACGGGCCGGGAGGAAAGACTTGGGAGATGCTCAAGGGCAGCCGCACCTAGAGCGGAAGTGGCGAAAATGGTGACGAGGTGGCCTAACCCGATTTTACCACGTTTGAGGGTGGAGATGTGATGGAGTTGGACGGCTACAAGGAAGGAAAGGTCGTAGGTGAGGCCGTTGACACAACAGTAGAGTGCCAAGAGTTCGTCTTTGTTGACCTTTGTGGATTCGGACTTCCCCGAAAAATAGAAGGAAATGAAGCGGTGGAGAAGTCGGAGGACCGGGTCACGGATGAGCGATGGGCGGAGGTTTGAGATGTCATAGCTTTTGGACCCGGCGATGCCGCCCCCCGCTTGGTGGGTGAAGTGGCTGCGGATCCATTGGGTGTCAATGGAAAAGGGTTGGTTGTGGAGGCGGGAGTGGAAGAGGGCGGCACCGGGGACATTGTTGGAGTTGATGGTGGTGTAGAACTCGATTACCAAGGATGGGTAGACGAGTTGGCGGTTACAAAAATGCTCGTACCACCCAAGGGCACGAAGACGGTCCTCAAAAATGCCGCCAACATCGTAGTGATCGAGTGTGCTCCGTTGGATGTATGGGAGCTCTATGATGTGAGCGGCGGAGAGTGTTTGATAATTGTGGGCTTCCTCTTCGGTGAAGAGATGGAAGGGAGCCCGGTAGGTGTGGGTGAGTGGTGGTGTCCCCTCCCGCTCGGGTGATGGTAGTGGTTGTTGATTTTGTGCGGAACGGGAAGAACGGGACCTAGTGGCCCGTGGGGGACGCATGTCGGTGGTATGTTTTCTCCTAACCATGGTGGTGAAAGATAGGAGAGGAGTGGGTGAGGGGTAGAGAGTGTAGGTTGTGTGAGTGAGAAAGAGAGGGAGAAGAGGGGTTTAAATAAGGGAAAAGTGGGAAATCCAAGCAAAGCTCGGATTCCCAGAGGGGTACGCGAGGCGTGAAGGGGCCACGCCATGCGTATCCCTCCCCCCGAGCTTATTTTTCACGAGAAATGGTGCGGTACGCGGGACGTGAAAGGGGGCACGCCTCGCGTCTCGCACCTCCTGCCGCTTTTTGGTGGAAAAAGAGGGCGAGGACGCGGGGCGTATATGGGGATACGCCCCGCGTAAGAGGGGGAGGTGGAAGGATTTTTTTTCGGTTTTTGATCAGTTTTCTGATGCTTTATGAGTTTTTTTATGATTTTTATGTTTAAGTATTAATTGGTTTTAATGTTTTAATTGTAATTAAGGAGGTAGTTAATATAAAATTTATTGTGGAGGGAGTTTTGAATTTGAAAGGGTGGAAGTTGATTGGATGGAAAGGAAGGTGGAGTGTGGAAGTGGAGAAGGTGTATGGGGAAGAGGAGTGATGGGAAGTTTGAGGGAAGGAAAGTTGCCATGGGGAGTTGTAATTCACAACTCCCCGAGGATACGCGAGGCGTGCCCTGGGGTACGTCCCGCGTATCCTCCCACGTGGCGTTTATTCAAAAAGTGCCGAAAATTAAAGCGTACGCGGGGCGTGGCAGGAGAGACGCCCCGCGTACCGTGTCTTTTATTGTGAATGAGGATCAGACACGTAGATACGCGGGACGTAAAGGTGCGTACACCCCGCGTGTCATAAAATTTTGGATTAAAAGGGATTTTTTTTTCTTTTGATTTTATGAAAATAAAAGAAAATAGGAGACAATAAAATTGATAACAAGTGGAGAAATTCCGATCAACTTCCGTCCCTGTGGGGGCGTCGTTGGGTTCGACGGGGGGAAGCTCCGATGCCAAAGTCAGTAAGGTGAATCAAGGGAACAAACTGAATTGACAAAGGGTGTGAGAATGTGTACCTTGATAGCCTAGGGATGTAGGCTATATATAGCTAGGAAGTCGTAACCTTCAGCAACTAGAAAGTCTCCATTAATGCTCCATTAATGGCGGTTACAGGTTATCTTTAACCTGGCGGTTAGCTAATTGATAGCTCTTTAATGGTCTTTATGGCCGAGTCGACGTTCAGCCGTTACAGTGGCGAATCAGGTGAATGAGGAGATTCGCCTCATAGGTTCGCCAGTGGATCTCTCTGAGTAGGACCGTGGAGATCCGCCAGCCAGCTCTCCCTTGCGAATTAATACGCGGCGTTCCCAAGGTGAATATCCCTTTTGGTCCTCGGGATAATATCTCTATGTTATCAGAAGCCCCCTCCCCCAAAATTCCCTTAAAGTCCTTTAGGGCTTTTGAGCTTCCGCGCGCCGTCATGAACATCTGCATTAATGAGCACTCTGTTCGATGCCAATCAAGGAGTGACACGTGTAACGGACGCACTGTCCCAGGAAAGAGAATACATCCTTCTTCCTCCCTCGCTTTCTCTTTCTTCTCCATTTTCTCCTTTACTGTTCGAAGCTTTTCCTAGGAATTTCAGAGTTTCGTTCCAAGCTTTCGATTTCACATGTAAGTTCATCTTCTTCTGTTTAACTTTTCTCTGAATGTTTAGGAGTTTGTCGTCGTCCTCTAGATCAACCTCTGAGCTTTTTAATTTGGCTCCTTCCCCTGAAATCGTAGTTGATTTTAGTTGGACTACTTCATCATCGGAGAACTCATCTTCCTCCGAGGACACGGTTAGCTCCGATTTAGCTGGGTTTAGTAACTCGGCGTGTAATCGCTACCAAACTCGTTCCACTAGGAATCCAGTTCTTTCTACTTCTGTCTCCGGTACCGCTCCAGCCGTTAGGTCTAGGTGTTTTCCGGGGACAATGGCCTCTTCTTCAATCCAACCTAGGAAAAAGAACCCTCGAGCGGAGTCTACTCCGTCGCGTATGAGTGTCGCAGATCTAATGGATCTGGCGAATCGCTTCCTTGGATCAATAATTATGAGACTCAGTTAGCCGCAGCCCATCAACGACCCTCCTGTCCGCCTAGCGGTTTTCTAACAGTATATTGCAGTCATGTGGAGAGAGGGTTCCGGCTTCCTCTCCTAGAGATGATGGCGGACATCCTCTCCTACTTTGATATTACGGCCAGCCAGCTGCACCCCAACGGTTGGTTGGATATTGCTTTAGACTGCTACCTCGCCTCAAATTTAGGAGTGGTATATACGGGTCGTGTCTTTAGAGCTTTCCATAAACCCTCGAAACGGAAGTCCGAATCCTATCTCACTTTCGCCAAATTCGGAGTATATTCGCCATTCAGTGACAAAATGTCCAATGTCCATTGTTGGGATGAGAAATTCTTCTATGTGAAGTTGAAAGAGGGCGAATCACTGGGTTTTCCCTCGTTTTGGAATCCCAAGCCTTTACACATGACGGGTGATATGCGAATATTGACCGATAGTGATGAAGTGGTGGCGGAGCTCATGAAGAAGATCAAGGCGGATGCTTGGACATACGCGGATGATTTAGCCTTCATGATGAGCGACATTCCCTTGATCCGCCTAGAGGGAGAACAATTCATTTACTCGAAGATTGCGCAATTTGATCAATGTAACCCTTATTTTATCTTGAACCTTGATTACTTTATTGTTTTCTTTGGCAGGGGTTTATCTAAGGCCAATCACGCTATTGCAGAGAAGCGTAGGAAGTTTTTGGAAGCTGAGGCACGTAGGAAAGATCAAGCGGCGAATCCTCAAAAGGATACTGGAAAACGTCCTGCGGAAACAGTGGTTGAGCCGCCACTAAAAAGGAGGAAACCTATAGCCACCAGTGGTCCTAAGCTTATGGCGGATGCCATGAGGTCCGCCATGCCTATAGGGGAGATGGAACAGGTAAGTTGCCTTTTATTTTTATCTGTTCATCAAGTTTTGGACTTGAGTTTTGACCCTTGAATGTTGGTGCAGATGGCGAAGCCTGATATGGGCGGATACTGGTCCGCTAAGTATGGCGCTCAAGGATCTTTTGAGAATGAATCCATCATAAACGACTTGGATGAAGCCCTGGGTCAGGTGGGCGAAGTGCAAAGGAATCAGAACCAAATTCCTGGTTCCATTCATGCGCAAAAGGGGAAAACGGAGCTCCTTATGGTGAGTCCCCTAGAAAGGATTTCATTTCTTTTAATGAAACTGTTTGTTTTTTACAGATGTATACCCGCATACGTGCTATGGAGGCCGAGCTCCTTCAAGGTGTGGCGGATAAGGCAACCATTGAAAAATTGGAAAAAGAGGTAGCGGATGCCAATGCGAACATTGCTTCTGCTAATGCGAACCTTGCCTCTGCCACAGCCGCCTTAGTCCTTAGAGTCGCGGAGATCGAGAAGCTAAAGGAAAAGATTGTGACAGACGCCAAGAACCATGAGAACGCCCTAGGAGAAGCTGAATATACGGCGGGTGAGCAAGCCTTCTATTATGGCGAACTGCTCATGGCGTACTTTTCCCTGGCGCATCCCGAGATTGATTTTATAGATCCGCAGTTCACCGTCCCCGAACCAGAAGACGTAGCCAAATATGACAAAATGTCAGACGCTAAGGAATACCTCCGCGAATATGTTCGGAGATGGATGAAGGGACCCATGGAAGAAAGCAAACCTTCCACTAATGTCACGCTAGTGGAGCTTGGGGAAGTGCCCCCCAAGGCGGGTGAAGAACCGATCACTGATAACGCCCTTCCTCTTGGTCCCACATCTTCCGTGGAAAAGGAGGTACCTTTGGTTGGCGTATCTGAGGCTGTGGAGAATGAGGCTTCCCAGGCAAGCACCGTAAGCAAGGATAGTGTAAAGGAGGATGCTCCCATTATTACTTAGTTGTTTACTTGTGATTTGTAAAAAATCGTTAAGTACAATTTGTTTTAATCCTTTATGGCAGCTATTTATTTTACTATTACGTTTGCGTAAGTAAATATATAGGCATCTAGGATTTTTTTGGGAGTAGGTGGCCAACCATACTCCATTGCATGGACCTTTGTGAAGGTTAGAAGCTGTTTTATTCCATTGAAGGAAGTAAAGCTGCCTAGGGGATCAATTTGCTACCTGTCTTTAAGGTGAAGTGATCCGCCCGTAGAGTGGCATACGCCCCGCGTAGAGTGGCATACGCCCCGCGTATGCTGAGTTAGTTCCACATGGCTTCTGCGGATAAGGTAGTCATTACCGACACCATGTTTCACGCCCCGCGTAGAGGATTATACGCCCCGCGTATGGAGTGGATTTTTGCTCCTTTCTTGTACCTGAAATACAAATCTTGAGAGCCAAGTTAGCTTGACGTTTTTATTTCCTAAACCGATCAAAAACGAGGAAAATAAACTGAACGTACGAGATTTATTTTTATTTCTTTATTTTATCAAAAACACTTTATTTTTATAATTAAACTTATTTATTTTATCCAAAATCAACCCGTAAATCACGCTAAAAGATAGGGGTAAAATACCCCTATCAATGGGCTCTATGTGCTTCCACCCAACTTGAAAGAGGCGTTAGTTGGAGAGAAGGTTTCCTTTGAGCGGTGGCATGCACGACTTGGTCACTATCAGAATCAGACAGTTAGTAGAATTTTAAAAGACAATAATTTATCATCATCCGCACCTGCTAGTACTTGTTGCTTTTGTCCCTTAGGAAAATTATCTCAGTCTTCTTTACCTTCAATTGTTCGTTCTAGTACTTTTCGCTTTGAAAATTTGCATTTGGATGTTTGGGGTCCTGCCCCTACTCTTTCTTTTAATGGACATCGTTATTTTTTGATTATCATTGATGAATTCACTCGCTTTAGCTGGTTATTTTGTCTCAAGAATAAAAGTGAAGTAGCTTTAACATTTCAAAATTTTTTTGCCATGATTAGAAATCAATATGATGATAAAGTTAAAAACTTCTACTCCGATTTTGGGGGAGAATTTCAAAAACTTCAGCTGAACGAAAAATGGCATAGCTGAACGAAAAATTGCTTATCCACACACACATGCTCAAAATGGCATAGCTGAACGAAAAATCAGACATGTTGTAGACACGTGTTTAACAATGCTTGATAATGCCAATTTACCTCTAAAATTCTGGAATTATGCTATGATTCACAGCGTACGCATGATTAATATCCTTCCTACCAAAACACTTAGGAATCGCTCTCCCTTTTTTATGTTTTATAAAAAACAACCTGCTTACTCGTTCCTTCGAATATTTGGTAGTGGCATTTATCCGTTACTACGACCTTATAACAAAAACAAGTTTGATTTTCGTTCCAAACTGTGTGTTTATCTTGGACCTTCGTCCAATCATTCTGGCGAGCTATGTTTAGACATATCCACAGGCAGAATTTACATCTGTAAATTTGTCAAACATGATGAAGGAGTCTTCCCGGCAGCTCAACCGGTCATCGCGCCTCTCTCCACTAGCGCAGGGTTGGAAGCGACGACACTAGAACTACCTTCCATTCTTGGACCGTATCCAGGTAATCCTCAAACTTTCATTCATGTCTCTCTTCCATCCTCTTCTCCTTCACCTATGCTACCTGTTCAGTCATCCGCGAATCCGACCATCGCGACTCACCAAGCACATCAGTCCGCGTCGGCGGAACCGCAAGCCACAAATAGCGATGAGGCTGTAGTAATTAGCGAGCCAAGTGACAATCTGAACGGTGCCTACAGTGACGCTTAAGTTCGTGACATCACATTACGGGCTCCTCGTGTTGATCATAATCACCACAGCTCGCCAGCCCCCCTGTCCGGTACAGCGATAATGGCGACAACCGACACTCGGCATGGTGCGGCACAAGAGCTGCGAAACACTACGGCAACGATACCCACATCGGAAATCGAACCAGATACATCCCGACGTCATACAATGCAATTACGTCACTCAACACTGCACTCACGGGGCAGATTTGAAGCACTTCTAGTGTCACATGAAAATGGGGTGATTGATCCTACGTGTTTTAGCAAAGCACACAAATTACTAGAATGGCGACAAGCCATGTCCGAGGAAATCAAAGCCCTTCTTGACAACGGAACTTGGAAACTTGTTCAACGACCCCAAGGAAGACATGTTATTACTTCTCGCTGGCTTTTTCGCACAAAACGAAAGTCGGATGGATCAATTGATCGATACAAAGCTCGGCTTGTGGCACGTGGATTCACTCAAAAATCCGGCATTGATTACAAAGAAACGTTCAGTCTAGTGGTAAAAGCAACCACTATACGAACAGTTATGGCTATTGATGCAGCAAACAGGTGGTTCATCAATCAGCTTGACGTCTCGAATGCATTTCTCCATGGAAACCTCACTAAAACAATTTACATGGAACAACCACAAGGGTTTCGTGATCCAGATAAAGCCGATCATGTGTGTCTACTCCAGAAGAGTTTGTATGGGCTAAAGCAGGCTCCGCGGGAATGGTTCACTCGCCTACGAAATTTTCTAATTTCTCTTGGATTCCGCATGTCACTGGCTGATAACTCCATATTTGTTCACACAAATGGAAAACTTCAGACATACATATTATGTTATGTGGATGACATCCTTATCACAGGTAACTCACCGGCTCACATTGTTAGTGTAATCTCTTCAATTGAAACTGAATTTCCCATTCGCAATTTGGGACGTGCGGAGTATTTCTTGGGCATCGAGATTCAGTATTCAAAAGATGGTATTCACCTGTGTCAAGCAAAATATGCAGCCGACATCCTTGATCGTGTAAACATGGCGGATGCCAAACCAATCACGACACCTATGAGTACCACTCCCACGTTGTCAAAAAGTCTTGGCACGCCGCTTGCATCAGGAGATGAATATCGGAGTGTTGTCGGTGCTCTTCAATACCTTCTTCTCACTCGCCCTGACATTGCCTTCTCGGTCAACACACTATGTCAGTTCCTTCACTGTCGCACGGATGAACACTGGAAGAGTGTAAAGAGGGTGCTTCAGTATCTTCAGGGAACTCTTGAGTTTGGCATCCTTATGTCACCTAAACATATTTCGCATATGCATTGCTACTCGGACAGTGATTGGGGGGGTGCCCGGGTGACATTAATATCTCTATAAATTAATAAATCATTACTCGATAAATTAATATCTCTATAAATTAATAAAATTTCACGGTCCCAACATTATTAATTTATAGAGATTTTACTGTATATTGTAATGGGTTAATTAGCATTAGCGGTCATAAAAGTTTGGACAATATCTTCGAAAGGTCATAAAAGTTTAATTTGTCTCAATAAAATCACGTAAATTTATTTTGTCTGAATAAAATCACTCTAAACGTTTTCTGATCATTTTCTCGTCGGAGTTGCTAACATGGCATCTAATCATAAATTAATATGAAAATGGGCACCATGCTTTACCATTAAAAAGCAATATCCATGAATGATGTAAAAGTCAAAGAGCTAAAACTTTAGACCAGAATATCTGAATGTTCAGCTGCTATTATTTACATATTTTAAAATGAAATGTAAATAATAGCAACCATTACTTTCAGGATTATAAGCATTATAAAACGTTTTCAAAGCAATTCAATGAAAAGACGTTCGGAAAACATTCAAAGTGATTTTATTAGAATAAAAACCATTTAAATGATTTTATTCGGACAAATTAAACTTTTATAATCTTTTAAAGACGTTGGCTAAACTTTTGTGACGGTTGGTACCAATTACTCATTTATAATGTTAATTGCATTTCATCAATTTTTTAAAAAAAAATCAACTAAACATTATAATAGAATTATTCCATTACATTACACTCCACTGAAATCCTATTTCCATTTTCAGCATCTCTTGATTGAAGAGGATACATTTGTCGCTCGCAGAAGGACTGAGGGCAATATATTCGCTTTTTATCTATCCATTGGGCAACTTTCATCTTAGTGTAACGTACAAGTATGATTTTAATCCCTTCTTTTAAGTTGTTCTAGTTAGATTCTTTTTTATATTCTAATATACCTTTTATTCGGAGATTAGCAGACCCATGTATTGTATGTAACCCACTCTTCTAATCCCCAAAATGGTCCCCTCTAAACGTTGTTGATATGATTCCTTTGCATTCTCAATTTCATCTATCTTTTGTTTTCTTTTAAAAAAAACAAAAGAAAAAACTAAAATGTGTTTTCAAGATAACAAAATACTCTCAAGTCTTCCCCAACTAACAAGCAGCTGGTTCTCTATCATTGCCAAATACTTGGCTATTTCGAACTACTTGAGCAAAAACAAATTAAGGTTAGCAGTATAGATTTTATGTTACAACTAAACAAATCCCAAATGAAGACCAAAAAATAAAAGCAGTTGCCTATTTGGAACCCCATCATGGATTTACTATAATTTACAAGATCAAAATTGGACTCCAAAGGAAAGGAGGAGCCTGATTCTCCAAAGTAATGAAAAAGAAAGAGAAAACTAAGCTTCCACTAAAATTGCAGCAGCTACGCTTTTCTTCATCTTCTTATTGGATGCATCTCTACCTTTATTTGATTTCCGTTTCTTCTTCTTCTCTTTCAACACGTGAGTGGTAGTTTCTTCTTCTTCTTGTCCCTCACCATTTTCTACTAAGAGCATGTCTTCCTTCTTTGGTTTTGCAACTTGAACATCTGGCTCAATAACTGACATTCCTATCAGAGTATAATCCACCAAAAATGTGCTTCTAACAAGTCGATCTATCCTGCTGAAATGCCTCTGCGAATACGGGATAAGACCTTCTAGAAGTTCCCCAATGCCTTTTATCTACAACACCATAACCATCAAATTAGTTTGCTCAGTATACGCCCAACCCAAGTTATTGTGCATTAGACGAGTGAATACAACAAAAGCTATATAGGCTCAATCACCTCAAGAATCTCTGTTGGAGGAAGGATGTTGAAAACGCTAAACAGCACATGTTGAGCAACATGACAAAGCTTTGGCTTTGTATTCCATTCACGTACATACTCAAAAAGTTGACCAATTTCTTCCTTCCCAAGTGCACCAACGGCTTTCTCTATCTGATACTCCGCTCCTCTCTTCCTGCAATATTTCGGTAAGATACCAGACACTGTGGGCAAAACAAGCATAACAATATTTGCGTATATGACTGCAGCATAGCTGACCTGCAAAGTTCTGAAAATAACTCAAAAAGTTTATGAGGCCTGCGAAGTTCAAATGCGATTTGAATAGCTTTAGTGTACTCCGCATCTAAGACAGCATTCTCTAATTCTTGGCCTTTCAGAACCCCTTCCTCCTGCATAAATATAAAATTTGGACATATTCAACAATTTGTTAATAATAAATTGAAAAACTATGAAAATAAGTTTATAATTACTACATTATCACTTCGCCTACGAGCAATGAAAGACAACATTACACTTGCCTCGTTCTTTTTTGTCAAGGCAATCTAAACAAGGCACCAACAGAAAATTAAGATTCTTACCTCTTTGCGGAAAGCTTCCTCTTTATCCGAAGCAGTTGAGTCATACCACAAATTGACAAGTGCATCACCGCCCCCAGTTGCAAACATTTCCGTCTTTCTTCCCACAGCCAAGGCCCAGACCTGCATCCGAACACACACACAAAAACACAACTTTTTATATGATATAAATGCCTTCGAACCTTATGAAGTGATTACGCCCTAAGAACAAACAAATTTTTCGTGAAAAGATGTACAAAAGAAACTCAACCTTAAATGATGGGGAAAAAATCAAGATAAACTTGTGCATATATCAGTTCCTAGGATTGATCATGCGCATGCATTTCACCATGCAGCCAAGACAACCATCCAAATATTTCAAACTAAATGTTGAGGTAAATCTTTCAAGAAAACCCATCTAGAGAAAGCTCACAGGACAATAATTCAAAATTTGCCTTTTGTTAGCTGAGAACTTATATATGCAATAGACGAATGAAAAGTGTATAGCTAATTACTGGGAACGGAATATGTGGCTCATGAGAATCTAACCCAGCATGAGATCCAGGGCTCGTCCTGGAGAGCAAACTATATTACCATAAATCCTACCCATGAAAAATCAAATTGAATCCAGGTTAATATCATCAACTTTCACCCTTTGCAACAAAAAGATCCAGAGCGCCATTCTTGCATACAAGATGGCAAATGCTATGTAGCTTTTAAATTTCTTTCCAACGTGCAAACACACAAACAATGCACGAAATCGTGAGTTTGAATTCAGGATGTCTTAAAATCAACACAAATTTGAAAATAGATTGAGAGATGTAATATTTCAAAATGAAAACGACGAATCACCTTGTCCTCGTGTTTATCAAATGTGGCAATGCATTCATTTGTTCCAACCGTCCATAACTTTACCAAACCATCAGCACCTAAAGACAAATATCAAGAGAACTTGATAACATCGAATAAGTCATCTAACTCCAGCAAGGTAAGTAAGCAACCATTACCACATGAAACAAATTGGGTGCCACGAGTGAGAAAGGATGCTCTTAATACACTTGATGTGTGCCCTTCAAATGTTTTCAAGCAAGACCCATCGGCTATAGCCCATAACTTAATTGTTTTATCGCCAGAAGCAGTAATGACGCATTGATCAACTGGTGAGAACTCCACGGACCAAATTCCTCTTTTATGCCCTTTAAGTACAGCAACAGATACTAGATCTGGAAGCCTCCACACGCACGCAGTCCGGTCCTGAATAAGAAAAAGAATTCTATTTTGTCAACTAACCAAGAAAAGAAAAGTCTCTCAAAGTATGAGTACCTGGTTTGTGTTGTACTCACCTGCGAACCACTACAAGCTAAACTGTCATTGGGTGCAACTTCCAGAGAGTTTATATCTTTGTCATGAGCTGCTACGACTGCCTTTGTTTTCAAATTAACAGGCTGGCCCACATCATCTGATACACCATCCAAACTCCACACCTTGATGGTTCGATCACTGCAAAAGGATTAGATAGGATTAAAAGCCAATTATGGCCCCAGAAAAAGCTTCTTATGTAACATTTAAAGATCATAAGGGCAATAAATAAATTCTGGCCTTCAAAAATCCTCTTTTTTTCAACCTATTCTCTAAAGCATCCTTATGACTAAAAGAAAAAAGTGTTTCCACTTTGGAACAGAAGAGATTGACATTTGTTTGAGGTTATAATTGGCAGCATAGTTACTAAATCAAGCAATGATGTTACCTGAATTTATTTTTAAAAGATAATAGAATTTTCAGTGAAACCACAGCAACTACACATAACAGAATCTTTGTTTTTAGGCTGGCAGCTATAGGAATTCAGGTTTCCTAATTCCAATCACACATCCTTTTGGTTCCAAACCAACGAGGTTAGATATTTAATCTTCATTTTATTTGGTGATAGTAAATTAAGTTCATTGGCAATAATAATAGCATGTGATGGAGCCAATGCCCTTATTTGATGTGTTTATGCTCATAATTACACCTCTTGTTTCAGTCAATCAACTCTTCTATCATCTACTCATTTGAATCATTGTAATTTGTGCACACGTGCATAACAATTATGTTTTATGATGACGATGGTGGCGAGCTTTGACTACACCAGTCCTGATTCAAATCTTTTGATAATATCTTCTTCAAACAGCTTGTTTAACAGTGTTATGAGTTGCCCCTTGACAATAGCTATTTGCAAAAGAGATGCGGACTAGAAATATATCATGTAAAAGATAGCAAGAACAGTTAGGTAAAGAGCCCACCTGCTGCCACTAACTAAAAAAACTTTCCGCTTCTTTGAAAATGCAACAGCTCCAACACCTTCCATGTGACCTGTGCCAACACCAATACATTTTCTGCTATCTGCATTCCACAACCTTACCTATGTAGAGATCAAAATTGAGACAGTATAAGTTCACATAAAATGAGAGATTAAATTTTAACCCTTGATTCCATATACTAAGATCAAATTGAGCATCAATGAATAATATGAGATATTATATTCATACGATGGATGTGTATGTTGAGATGGATGTGTGGTCATACGAGAAAGGATCGGGTGAGTAATGAAATAATTAGGACAAAAGTAGGGGTTACATCTATTGAGAATAAAATGAGGGAAAACCGACTAAGGTGGTTTGGCCATGTAAGACGAAGAGCGCTTGATGCGCCGGTTAGGAAGACTGGAGAGTGGCAAAGGGATGTAGTGGTGAGGGATAGGGGAAGACCTAAACAAACTTGGAGGAGGGTGATCGAGAGTGATATGAGTTTATCGGGGATTGCAGAAAATATGGTAGTGGATAGGAAAGAGTGGAGGGAGAGAATTTGTGTAGCTGACACGACTTGATTTCACGGTTTTATATGATGGTTCATGTTAGCCGACCCCGAATCATTTCGGGACTAAGGCTTTGTTGTTGTTGTTGTTGTTGTATTATATTCATAGTGGTAATCATAAGCATATCCAAAAAGAGCCATCTCAAACCACATTATCAGTAGAGGAAGGATAAGACTTACAGTATTGTCTTTACTTCCCGTAGCAACAAGTGTTGTTCCAGATTCTGATATGCATGTATCAAGGCAGAGAACGATTTCAGTATGACCTGACAATACATAGGAGCAAGACGTAGATTCAACATCATACACTCGAACCTGCATTTTGCATGTTACATAACATATTAGGAACCACAACTCCAGAAAGAAATTTAAAAAAAAAAATTGACAGCACGCACACATAAATGCAATTGGTTTAAATCTTGAAATCAGTATGCATGACGTGTCAATTATCATGAGCAAAATCATAACTGTCCTTGCATACATGCATGGACAAAGAAAATTGGGAAACGATATCAGGATACACGATAAGAAAAAAAAAACTATCATACTAAAAGCACCAATAGCCTTCTTTAGTCTTGCCTATTAGTTATTTTACTACATGCATTGCGTTTAAGTGTTAATTTCTCTATGTTCCTGGTAATTCATTTTTATCAAATTATAATTTTGCAGTTTTTTAATCATTGAGGGAGGAGAGTTTTTAAACACTGATGATTTTGGTCCACAGCATCCAAGAATTTATGGTCTTACACTGTTATTAAATATATTAGAATTAATAGAATATTATTAGAGTTATTCCAATAATTAATTAGTTTAATGGATTAATAATAATAGATACAACTAGAATTGGACTTACTACTCAAAATTATAGTACCTTGATTGTTTTTCTTCATGCATCAGCAAATAAAATATCCAAGTAATTTGGTAAAAGAAACTGGCTATATTACCTGTTCAAGGTTTGTTGCTACTGCAAGAAACTTTTCCTCCTCGCCCAAAAACTTCATATCCAGAATCTCCTCATTGTACCCAATAAGCCTTTTGCTCAGTTCCAAATTGAACCCCTCTTCAGGGTGTCCCATAGGCAAATAGAATATAAGCTGTTGATCCGCAGTCACACAAATCATTCCTTGATCCAAAGGAAGCATAGCAACAGCTGTGAAGCCTCTTTTTGACTCATCTGTTTCAACGGTGACAGTAACATCAGAGCACTTTTGCTCATAAAGGCAAACTGCTCTGTCAATGAAGAATAATAAGACTAACAGCATAGAGCTCATTCGAGTATAAAGACGATCGATTACGTTCAACATAAGAGAAAACAGCATATTTTCTTATGCCCACATTCATATGGTTAATAAATAAAAAATATTCAAAAAAATCTTTTATTATACCGTTCAGAGTTCCAAATCCTTACAACCCCACGTTCACCAACTGTCACAAAATAAATTGCCAATGGTCCACTTTTGTTCCTCCTGGTCAGCTCATTGTACGAACCAAGAATTGAAGAAAATTTTGTCCCTGAATGAATCACGCACAGAGATTCTAGCACCTCATAAGTTGGAATTGTAGTCTTGAAGACATAATCATGAAGGTTCCACAAGTTCACCACCTAAAATCACTAACACATCAGCATTCAACTACAACACACTAATAATTAGTAACATCAGAATATGAAAAGTACAAGGCTGGAACAAAGTTTTAAATGTAATTTGTCCCCACTTGTCCAAATCCACCGACCCAACTTCATTTACATAAGTGATTTGTAAACATACTCCACCGATAATATTGTTCCATACCATAAGCAAAGAAGATTTAAGTTAGATAACAATCAGCATTTAACAAGTATAGTCACATTTCTGTGATGTTGGAAAAATTGTTACCTTATCTCTTCCAGCACTAAGTAAGGTCCATCCATCTTCTGATACTGCCAAAGAGGTCACAGTTGAAAAATGCTTTTCCAATGTGGCCACGCACTTCTTGGCTACAAGATCCCAGACTCTTACAATAGCATCATCACTTCCAGAGAACAGCTGGTAATAGTAAATGAAAACATAATTAGCTGGTTAGCGGTTTATAGTCACCAGATCCAATTCATAAAAGGATGGAAAAGTGCAAAATCATTCAAAAGGAAAGCTTATAAATGGGGTGTTTTATACCTCACATATTTAATCCTCTTTTCAAGGAGATTGCCATCTGTACATCACAATAACAGATCTACACAACCAGTACATAGATTCTATTTTGATAACATTGCATGTTGTATTGGAAACACATTGAAATCAAAGGCTAAGAAAAATTTTACAAAAGATGTCCTTGACAAGTTCTGAATGGATTTTCTGGATTATCAACAATTGAGAATCCATAAAATTCTATGGACTACATCTACAGAAAGGCATCAAATAAGTAGATCTAACTTCCTTCTTAGTGATTGCATTCTAATCTTTTTTCCTGATTTCACCACTCCTTTTTCCCCAAAGAACACACTCTCCTTTTTATTCTTCGAAATTGAAGTTCGCCACTACTTTCCTATATTTTTTATATGCTTCCATGGTACTATATTCTCAAATTAATCTCTGATACATACATATTCTCCAGCTTTTTTCTCCCTCTAGAAAGACAACCAAAGGCACCATTAAAATGAGATTCATAGCATTTGGATTTGCCAAGCCTTGTACATTCCAATAACTTATTTTCTTCTTATAGTTTGGCATCATGTCATCTTTGAACAATAATTATCAAATTCAATATTGAATTCAAATAAGCATAACAGTGAGCATAAACAAAAGCATGTCCAAGAATACGACGAGTCAAACATAGAACAGTAAGAAGCATAATGTCTTGTGACTAGAAGCTTTAAAATTACCAGCATTTTGTTTGTATCGGGATGGAACATAACACTTGTCACGACCCCTTTATGGCCTTTAAAGAAATGAGTGCAGAAGCCACCATCAACATCCCACACGAGGACTTTCCTATCAGCTCCTGCAGTTGCAAGCAAACCTCCAGATGCATGGCAAGACATGCCCATCACAGGACCATCATGACCCTGCTCAATATGCATATATTATATGTCCACAGAATAGTTCTTTTAACCAAATTCCATTTCCTTTCTCACATGCTACTTGTCATATTTAGGCATTCATAAGTTGCACATAGCACGAGATTACATGCCATGAAATATATAAAGATGTAAACACAAGACTGCTATTTCACACTCAGTCAACCCTTAAACAGCTAATGTTATCAATTTTTTAGCAGTCTATATTTTTCAGATTTACTTGTCATAAAGATTTTGGAAAAGTTAAACAAAATCTAACAGGTGGCTTTTTTGTCCTTTTCAATTTCATGCAATTTTTCTAGCATTTTCTCATAAAACCAGACAGAAATCACTTCAGTTCCCACATGAAAAACTGACCTTCCATGACCGGACGCACTTCAAAGTGGACAAATCCCAAACCCTAATTTGTCTACTGTGTCCAGCAAAAAACAGCAATTTATCATCAGGACTGAGCGTCAATGCTGTAACAGCTTCTGTATCACCTTCAATGGTCGCCCTTATAGTTGAGTTTGCCGAATCAACAATCTTTACAGTGTCACCACAAGCGCAAGCAATAAATGAGCCATCTGATGCCACTGCAAATGGTCCCCCGCTGTAGAACTGCTGTAGGGATGGCACACATCGGTAATTCTTCTTTATCTGTACCGAAGCCATGAATTCTAATGTGGTTTTTGATTCAGAATTCTGTATACCTGTAATTACAGCAGTAATAAGTAATTACTACTTGAAAAAGTATACTTGCAAAAGAAGAGAAGCAGGGGAAGTAGAGGGTTTTGACTTGAGAAGCTGAGATGTTAGGGTTTAAGAGTTGCAGCAATACTAAACTCGCACAAAAATTAATATTAAGTGTTCCAAGCATCTCCCATTTTGCACTACTTTGGCATCTGATTAAATAAATACTAATTCCTTTCTCACACAAATAACAAACCCACGAAAATATAAGAATTAAGCTGCTATTCTCATGCATCCCTTTCATGGTTTCTTATGTATATACAATGACCAAGCAATAGAATCACAAAAGGAAGAACCTGAAATTAGAAACTCTTCTCTGATTCTGAATTCTGAACTCTTTTCTGATTCTAAACTCTGACCGCGAAACACAAAAGAAACAACAGACGAATAGAACAGCAAGGGAAGAAGGAGAAGAGGGCGGTTGAACAGCAGCAAGGGAAGGGGGCGAGGCGATGGAAGAGTTTAGGGTTCTAATTTTAGGGTTGCTTTTGTACTTTTTAGTTAGCGCGGGAGAGATGGTGGGGTCTCTTCCGGTTAGGGCTGCTCAATAAAAGTTCAGTTCGATTTGTAAACAATCGTGCGTGAATACGATTTACTGATTCGAGCCGAGTTTGAGCAGACCAAAGCTCGTTTCGAAAGCTTGCGAGCAAGATTAAAATATTTATGAAAAAATTTTAGTTTTATAGAAAAATATATAGTTTTGTATTATTTCACAAATATCTAAACTTAAGGATAAACGTAATATTATTTCATTTGCTATTAGATGGGTTCGTTCACGATTATAATAAATGAGTAATCGACGAACTATTTGTAAATATCTTGTTTATTTATTCACGAACTTTGCTTGTAAACTTGTTTATGTATACAATTAAAAAAAATTACGAGCAAACTTTATAAATATTATAACGCCTAACACCCGCAAAATAATTTATATGAACATGTATTGTAAAGAAGAATTAGGTTTTTAAAGTAATTAACTATTAAGAAATTTGTATTGTTTTTTTGAATAAGAAATTTATATTGTTATATATATTCTAACTAAACGGCCACATTTAATTGGGTGTTATAATATTATTTAAGAGAATTATTATCTATACTATATATAATAGAGGAAACAGAAAGAAACGAGGATAAGTGTTTTAGAAACCTTTTTGATGAGTTGTCAACGTAGTAAAAAATCAAAATTAAAAAGATTTAATTAATTAAAAATAACTAATTTATATTTATAATATATTAAACCATTACTAGCCCGTTAATTAAAATAATAAAAGAAAGTATGTCACATCCGTGACTAAATTTTTAGAATTTATATTTTTATATTAGTATATATGATAATTATTAGGTGGGTGATTTTTATTTGGTGTTTTAGGAAAAGTTTGGGAATAATTTGATAGTTTTATATGTAATTAAAAGATTATATAAAAATGGAGGATCAAACTGGATATTCACCAATATGGATATATATATGTGAAGAGGTGGGGAGAGATAGGATGATTATCAGATTTTTTTTTTTTTTTTTTTTCGTCTTCCTTTCCTTTTTCGTATGTATCATTATCGTTTTCGACCGTTTTTCCACCGTTTCTTTGATTTACGTATATTCGACCGTCCGAATCACTCGAAATTTAAAATATAGTATTTTTATACATAGATCTAAGTCCTAGCCGAAGAGTTTTTGAGTTTCGGCAGTGTTTGGAGGGAAATGGCTTAGACATAGTTTAGAGGCGAATTGAACGGGTTTGTGGTTTTCAATTAATAGCCAAGGTAAGTAACTATCAACTATATTTTGAGTTTTATGTATATGGCTATATATATAATCAAAGAATTTTCAGAAAGTGATATTTTAAGGTTATGCAGGACTTTTGTAAATTGGGGTTTTTCACGATTTTGCTTTTTATTGTGAAATTATGGTTCAAATGAAGCTATTGATTGTGCTTCTATGTGAATTTCAGATTTTACTTGATTATGTTGATTTAAGGCTTAATTTGGTTGATTTATATATATACATATATGTTTTTGGTTTCAATATATATCTATATTGAACAAAATGAATTTGATGATCTCTTACGAATTGTTTTTGGATTGAGAAATCTATTGCGGTTATTATTGTTATTATTTTAGATTGAAGTCCAAATATGATTTTTATGATACAAAAGGGTTAATTGAAGCCAAATGATTTATGATTATGAAATAGTTTGGAATTTGATTGTGAAAGGAAATTTGAGCACGTTATGATTTTATGATTTTATATCCATCGAGAGTTATCCGGATCGGTGGTTTTATATTTGAAGACCATGTTCAGTGAGGGACATGGCCTGTGTACACAGTCTGAAGACCTATTGGGTATGGCAGCGAAGTGTTGGGTAAGACCATATGGGATAGGCAATGTTAAGAGACGTCTCGTTTATATATGTGGTTATGGATTGATACTTAAGGGGAGAAACTCGAGGATGGATACAATGTTTTAAGTTCATTTGGATTATGTTTTCGGTTATGATTGATTTTGATATAAGGTTTTACGTTTGATTAAATACGAGTTGGTTTGATAAAACACTTATTTGATTACAATATTTTATAAGGTTTTGAACTCAAGAATGGATACAATATTATATATTTTTATGCTTTTGGTTTACTACTTTGACTATATTATGAACTTACGTTTTTTTGAGTATATTTTATAAGGTTTGGATTAAATCTCTTTATAAATGTATATATGTAGCTATGTTAAGTAAAGTGGTTTTTATGGCTGATAGTTTCTTATTGAAATTTTTGTCTCACCCTTTTCAAATGTTTTAATGTTTTTAGGTGAGAAAGTACAGGATATTGATAAGGTTACCGACCGTTTAGGCGGGGTTTGGAAGTTGGCTGCTTATTGTGAGAATTATGGTTAGAACTTTGATAGTTCAATTGTAATATAATGATATTTGGGTTAAATTGGAGACTCCTAAGTATTGATTATGATCTTTCTATTTCATGCCCGATGCCGATTGAGGTCATCTAGGGTCGGGTGTGACAAAGTAAGAGTTACAGGAAGATGAAAAAACACAAAGCGAAATCCAAAAGCCACGAATAAACTCTTATATAAAGCATGATAGATAGTATTCCACCATTATATTCATTGGACACGTGATAGATAGTATTATATTTCTGAAGCTAATTATTCGATTTTTTTTCATATGTTATAGTTATTTTGTTCTCAATTGTGTTGTTGTTTTATTTTTATTAAACAATAGTTGTTATAGTTTCACCTTTCAGATCCATTTCCGATGTTACCCAGGTTATATACCTCTCGCTATCTTATCCATGTTTTCTGTTTTATTTATTTTTTTTTCAAACTGATATCTCCAATTGAAGCAATCCGATAGAAATAGAAGATGCATGGACAACTAAAATCGGAAAACACAAAAGTGTCAAAAATTACAAGAATTTCTTATGTTTCTCAAGGTACTTATTCAATTTTTTTTCGTATGTTGTAGTTATTTTTGTTCTCAATTGTGTTGTTGTTTTATTTTTATTAAATAATAATTGTTATAGTTTCATCTTTCAGAGATGAAATTTCATTTCTGTCGTTACCCAGGTTCCATACCTCTCGCTACCTTATCCATGTTTTCTTTTTTATTTGTTTTCTTTTTTCAAAATTACTAAAATAGAGATTTTGTATATTTGCATATTTCTTTTTTAGTATATGTTGCTAGGTGTTATCGTTTCGATTGTTAACTCTAACTAAAATTTAGATTTTCGACTTTATATGAACTCAATTTTTAGCTTTAATTGAAGTAGATTAATTTTTCTAATTCGGAGCCAGTTGAAATCCACTCTTTTTTTTAGTTTGAGTTTATCTAACTGATATGGATTGTATTTTTTATTTTTATGCATTTTCGTACAAATAGATATAAAGTTTCACACAATAGTTCTTCATTGAAGTTGGAAACATATTAAAAAGCTATTGAAATATTATACTTACAATGAAGTTTATCTCAATTGTAAATTATGTTATATTAATATTATTGTTATAATTATCAATAATTTATTTTTTTCCTAGTTCTCTAGACAAAGAGATTGTAAGCGTCTAATACACTTGATAAGATGTTTATTCTTGAAGAATTTGGATGATGCTAGATACGAATTCCAAATGAAGGTAAATAAAAATAAATTTTGATGCTCAAAATCGTAAAAATATACATTAATTATGTGATATTGAGATAATTGCTTTTGCAATATTAGCTTATATAGTTTTTAACTATTATATTGTGGTTTGTACAGAACTCTTAGTATTTCAAGAGTTTTTAACAGATGAAAATGAAACATGATCATTGGACAAGTTGTTGGAAAATATTAATTAAAAATATTATTATTTGAATCTCTTCAAATTCTCAAATGTTGAGCATAATGATTATAATTAATAGAATTAATTTTACATACTAATTATAAAACGTTTTTTCTGTGCTGAGTGGTTACAATTGTGATTTAATTCTATTTAACTAAAATTAATTTATGGACTCTTTATTAAAAAAAATAAAAAAATTTAATTAATGGGAAAAAAATATTTTCACTCTCCTCTTTAAATGCTTATATATTGACATTCTCTCTTATTTTCGGGGAAAAAAAACGTGAGAAAGATAGTTCTCTCCTAATTATCTTTTTTGTCCCTTCATTTTTATTTTCTATTCTTTTGTTTGTTTTTCTTGCTTACGAAATTCAAAAATATATAATTATTAGAAAATATTAATAAAGTCAAATACGTGATATCTACAAGCGTGAGTGATATTCTATACAGTGAAAGAATGAAGAACAAATTGATTGAATGTCTTGATGAGATATTACGAGATGAAAATAGGAGAAATCATCACTTTAAGCTGATTCAATTGGATATATTGGGTTACTGTAGCAGAATGAATAATTGAATTCAAATACTTGGTGATCATGAAATTCCATCAAGCAAAATGATTATCATCAAAATGAATTTGTGACTATTTCTTATGAATTTTATTTTTTATATGTAACATATTGAATTGATAAAGTTTCTTCATATGCAACATTAGAAAAGTATTGATTGTACTAGTTTATTGATACAGATCGGTTTCGGGACGTGTTAGTTTTAATCGTAAACTAACAAAAATATTTCTTCTCTAGCTAAACTAGAAGGAGTTAATCCCGGTTTTATGGACTAAATCTATAGGAATAGTGAAATCCCCATTATTGAAGGTGAAAACTCTAACAAATACTTCTTGAAGAATATGATAAAATTTGATTGATAAAAAGTTAAGGAACAATTAGAAGAAAGAGATGTATTTATACCATCTCAAACCCTAAAACAAAATTACATAAAAGGCTAACTTACTTAATTAATTAAATAGTAAGGTTATGGGTAAAATGGAGTAATAATAAGGAGGTGGTATATGTGTAAATATAGGAGTGATAGAGTTATAATTAGGTAGTGGCAAAGCTGTAAATAAGGAGTGGCGGGATTGTAATTAAGGAGGAAGCTGGAGTAAGGAACAAGTTCATTAAAATGAATCCACGCGGAGCGTGCCTAATTCCAAGCTCCGCGTGGATTGGTCTCTGGACTTTTCTCCAGATCAATCCTTCATTCACGCGGAGCATGCTTTCCCTCAAGCGGAGCGTGCCCAATCTAAGCGGAGCATGCCCAAATCCAAGCGGAGCGTGGATTGGCTGCTAGACTTTTCTCTGGATCAAACCTTCCTTCACGCGGAGCGTGCTTTCATTCACGCGGAGCGTGCCTGAGCTGCTGACCTGCTGTGTGGCACTATTTTAGCCTCTTTACTCGCTTGTTTCTCATGCTTGGTTCTTCCTCCGACTTTCCTCATCCGGACCCGATCCTCCAAGGAGATGCCCCACATCATTTATAGCATAATATGTTGATATTGCTTATATTTTAACATAGATTGTAATTATTTTGATCGTAGATATAATATTTAATTTTAATTGTAGTTTAATTCAATTTTTGTTTAACATGGATTGTAATTCTTTTATATCGTAAATATAATATTTAATTTTAATTATAGTTTAATTTAATTTTTGGTTTTTCATTATATTCTAATATATTTCTTCATTAATCTTCTATTTTATTATTATTGTTTCACAGAATTCCAGTTATAAAAAATATGAAAATATATTAAAATTACTAAAATGTACAAATCATTGAATTTTATAAAAATAAATAAATCATTCACCTTTAATTAAAATTCTATAAAAAAAATTAATTATTCTAAAAATTAATTTAATTTACTTTAAATTATCAATAAAAAATATATATTAATTTCAAATATACATAATATAAAAAATTTCATAGCATGATATAAAATTACTTAAAAGTAAATATATCAATTTATTTATTTATCTAAATTGTATACAAATTTCATATCTCGTGCATCACACGGGTTTTCGACTAGTTATTGTAGTTATACAACATAAATTGGGGTGATTTATTTAATTGAGTGATATATACAATAGAATATACTTTAATAATATATTTAAGTTACTTTTATCCTTTCCTAATAAAACTAATAAACATCATGGTTCCAGAGTTGTCACTATAATAAATGTATTTATTAAGCGGGAAAAAAAACATTACATCCATTTGGATCCATAACTAAAGCTTTAAAATTAATTAGAACCTTAAACTAAACAAACATTATTAATTGAGTCCTCATCTTATTCTAAAATCGGAAACAGTGACTATTTGATATATACTGTAATAATTTGTGTGTTGGTTCAAAATGGGTTTATGAAAAAAGATATGAAACTGTTTAACCGAATGGTTTTCGATGAGACTTCAATTGAAGATTTTTGTTCAGAATAGGGACTCAATTGATGATTTTAATAGTTTTGGGTCCTAATTGACTTTGAAACGGCCCATTTAGGTGTTATGAAAAAAAAACGATTTTGAGAGCAAAATTAACCCTACAAAATTGGTATAAAAGGAAAAAGAGTTTTGAAAAGAAATGAGAGGGAGGTTATTCGACTTGGGTGCTGCAAAAGCCAGAAGAGTTTTGGGGAGGGTTCAATTTCTTTCTCGCTGGGATTATTTCCTCCAAAGGATATTAGGATCAAGTGAAAGGTAGACCAGAAGCAGCTTGTTGATTAGTCAGATTTAATTTGAATATTCGAGATAAGTGGTTAATTAAATATATAGTATGTGTGCTTATATGTTTGGTTGTTATATTTGACTTGGTGTAATAATTGTTTATTGATTGGATTATATGCTTGACATGTATACTTGGTATGACATCGATGGCTGTGAAGACATGAACAGATTTTAGACCGAGACTAATGAGGATATAATGGAAATTGATTTTGGTATATTTGATAAACTTTGTATTATATGAAAGACTGGAAAATTATGAGAACAATAGCTTATCTAGGACAGTATATTCAATGGTTGCGATTGAATTGAGAAAAATGAATATTGTGATCGCATGAAATATGGACACCAGGTATTTGTTACGATTTGGTACCTAGAGGTATATTATTGGGGTACCGGATATTTGTTACTGTAACCCCCATCCCGGGTCACATTGGAAACACACATGAAACCAAACAATTATCATAATTAAGCATAAACGCCAACATAACTACATAAAGTCTCCTCATTTATTTCCGTCTATCAAAATCTCATGACCAAATGGCTAAATAACCAATCAAATATTTTAATCCGTCAATAATATTCACTTAAATTTAGGCAATTAATCCTAACCAATAGTATAATAAATCACAATGAATGTGTATAAAATTGCTAATGGGAATGAGACGATTGTGCTGGCCAGCATGAATGTAAGGTAAACCTGCAAATCTAGCAAACAAGAGAACCTCTGAACCTAGCCTGAAAATTTCAACATGACAATGGGTGAGCTGCCTACTCAATAAACATAATTAGGAATATTTATATATATATATATATATATATACATATACATATACACATGCAGTTCATATATATTATACATCATGAAATCATTAAAATTAAACAGATGACTTTCCCAACAGGACTTTTTATTACACATAATACCCTAAAGTTATTATATTTATTTTAAGGGCCCTAGCTAAACCCAAGTGAAATATGTCTAATGGTCTTATGGTGTTTAACATCAAAATAGGTATGCGTTATCGTCTACTCTTGCAAGACACACAACCTTGAGACTTCATAATATAAGCACTTTTATAACAGTACTGCTATCGTCTAATCTTGCAAGACACAGTACCAAGCCCAATCCAAAATTTAATAACACCCTATCGTCTCCTCTTTCAAGACGGGTGTATGTGATCACAGTATCAACAAACCTCCAGATCATTGTACCTATCCACTTAAGCTAGCTATTTATGTTTTGTTCTAACTCAAACATAATCCAACACAATTTCAAAATTCATAATCTTCTGAATTCGTATACGTTCCCCTTTCTACCATCGTATAATTTCATAACTAATTATTTTGATAGATAAATACATGAGCAATCCGATTTGAAGAGAAACAAAACTTTATATTAATAAACTCAACTATATAGAGAACTGATAACTTGCCGGATCCGATTTGATATTCCCTGCCGAAGTTACCTGCAAAACAGAACCGGAGACAGGATCTCCGGGAAAACTCTCCGACGATCAAGTCAGTTTTTGTAAGAGGGTTGGTAATTTGACAATAATATTGTAGGGCAAAAAATGTGAACGTACCTTTTTCCCTTGTTCTTAAGGCATTTTATAGGTGTTTTTTAGGTAACCGCCGAGGGCGGTTACTCCTTAGTGGGCCACGTTCTGAGGGCGGTTCCCCCTTTTTAGGCCATGTCCCTTTCGTGGCTTTCATGGCAACGAACGTGGTTATGAGTGGGAGTCTTGATGCTCCGTTTAGGAATTCGGGGCGGTTACTCGCTTCACCCGTTTCCGCTTATTCGGGTCCCATTCGGGGCGGTTACTCGCTGCGCCCGCTTCCTTTATTCGGGTCCCATCCGATCTTAGACCATGGGTCTAAGTATGGGCTGGGCCTGCGAAATGAATATGACCCGGTTTAGCCTCGCGGGTCATCACATGCCTCCCCTTTAGTTTGATACAAGAGCCCTTTAGGGTCTGTTCATAGGGGACGCTTCGTTTTTGCTTGTCTATTCAAAATTCAAAAACTTGTGAATTTTTCCTCTTTCGTTATTTCTTTTCCGGCGTCATCTTTTCCGGCGTTGACCTCTTATTTCCGTCACTTCTCTGTGTTGTCTTTCCCATGTAAGTTTTCCTCTTCATAACTTGTACCTTGTTCGGCTTTTTACTTCTGTTTATTTCTTTTCCTCAACATGTCGAACCCCGACCTCGACTTCGCACCGTTCGATGAGAACTACGTCTGCGAGGTTTCTCATGAAGTTGATGAGATGGTTGATGAAGTTTCAACCAGTTCTCATGGGTCTGATTCCCACCCCGCTGACTTCCTCCATCTGGCGAATACAACCGACGAGGGTCTAGATTTTGACCCTAAGAAGTTGATTCCGCCACCTGTCCCAACCCCCCGTTTGTTACCAAAGAGGGACAGGTCGGGAAGCCTAGTTTGTCGCGAGACCATTGAGGATTTGCGGGTGCAATATCCTTGGCTCCAAGGTCTCGAGACCATCATTCCCGGGGAGGATAGAGGACCGGGCGATTACCCAAAGGGGTATTTCACCATTTTCGTCGCCCAAATTATCTGCGGCTTCACTTATCCGCTGGCGGATGAGATTGCTTCCGTCCTCGGCGGTTACGGAATCGCACCCGGGCAGTTACATCCAAATGGATGGGCCGACTTGACCCTGGATAAATTTCTGGCAGATTGTTTGGAGGTTCCTTTCTCGCTCAAAATTTTCTCCAAGCTTCATCATTTCAAGAGTTCGGCGGGATATTTCACTTTCATCCGCCAGAGCGGATACTATGGTTTTGACGAGAAGCTGAACAAGATCCGCGAGTGGGATCACTCTTACTTTTTTATCAAGTTTAATGAGGGAAATCTGAACTTCCTTCGCCGTTGGGGCCGGCCCAATGTGAAGAGTTTGAACTTCGGTTACCCCAGCAAGGAAGAATCCGCTGTCATCGAGTTCCTGAAGAGTACCCCTCCTTTTGTATGGACATATGATCAGGCCTTCCATATGCTAAGGAGCCGAGTAGCGATTGCCTACCGCGAGGGGGATCGCGTGGTCTATATCCCTTATCGCGTTTTTGTACAAGGTACTTTTTATTTCCAAGTTGATGATTTCTTTTAACCCTTTGCAGGGGTGATCCTTTATCTCAAATCGCTGCAGATCGGGAGGCTAAAGCCCTAGCGAGAAGGAAGAAGCGGATGGCGGGAACCGCTTCCGTTGTAGGGGCGGATTCTTCTGGAGGAACGATTCCTTCCATTGAGGCGGCTTCTCCTGTAAGGGCCTCCGTTTCACAAGGTCCCGCTTCTGCCTCCGAGGATCTTCCTTTGACGAGGAAGCGGAAGATAAGTGCGGATACAGAGTCTTCTCGTCCCAAGAAGAAGAACACCTCCGTGTCCCTTACTGTTGGCGGTACACCCGTATCCGCCTCATCCAAAGGAAAGAGCAGTACCCCAATTCACGAGGTATCTTGATCTATTCCCTCTTTCTATATTGCTACTTTTTTCCTCATGAGCTATCTGCTGTTCTCTTGATATTTTTCTTTACGCCTTTGCAGCCAATTCCCGACATCAGCGGATGGTGGACTAGGACCTTTGGCATGGCCGTGAGTTTTTCTTGCAAGGACATTGTCTCTTCCATATGCAATGTCCTCGGGCGGCTTCCCTTGTGTGCGAACAAGTACCGCTCCCTACCGCTGTGGAGGGGATCGAGAAGCGTTCTGTAGAGGTATATTGTTGCTTGTCATTCTCTTTCAAGGATCTTGCGTCCATTGTAACCGCCTATTTCTATTCGCCCTTTTTTATCCGTGAGCCGTCTTATATGCAGATTATCAATTTCGCTGAGGGCATTCTCCGAATGGATGCCGAGCGAGCCAAGGAGTTGGAAGGTCTTGGTACTGAATTGGCGACTCAGAAGTCGCTTTATGATGATGTCCAAGGGAAGGTGAAGGTCCTAGAAGGCGCCCTTCAGAAGGCTGTGAGCGAGAAGGAGGAGGCTCTTAAATCTCTTCAGGCTAAGTCCGATGAGCTGCGAAAGGCCCTCGATGATCTAGCTGATTCCAAGGAGACACAAAAGAAGAGGGCTGAGGAAATTCTGGCTGAAGACGGTGCCCGCATCTACTGGTATGGGGAGCGGATTCATGCCGCTTATGAGCATGGACATCAGGGTCTCGTACTTAACCGCCCCAAGGTTCCCATCCCTGAAAAGGATTTAACTGAGAAGTGGGACAAGCTGGAAGCCGAGGATGCTGATATGGATGAGGTGCTCCTCTTAGATTGGAAGAGTTTTCAGGAATCTCCAATTATCGGCGAGATCCCTACCCGGAATGCGGAAGAAGGGGCACCGCAGGACATCTCTCAGCCTGAGCAAGAGGTACCGCCCTCTGAAGCAGTTATTGATTCGAGGGTTAAGGATTCGCTTGAAGTAGATCCGCCCACTGGAGGAGATGAGGGAGTCGCTGGAGGCGAGGAAAGCAATAGGGGTGAAGGAGAGGAAGCTGTAGCATAGTTTAATTTATATTTGGACTTTTTGTATGTAACAAACTGCCCGTATATATTAATTTTCTTTCACTTGCCGCTTTGCCTATACGTGCGATTATTGTCACTTTATTTTCATGTATGATCCTTGCCTTTTGCCGACTTCATACTTGTAATTCTTCATAGTAATTTTTGCTTTCGCTAGGGTGGCCAAACCCTTTTTGCAATTTTTGAGTACTCGTTTATTCGCTTAATTTTATACCTTACTTTATTATTTTTCTTTCGAAAATAATATAATCATAAGGTTAATCATAAGGTTTTGCGAGTGATGTGTAATCATGCATCCGCCTTTCTTTAATAGGCAACACATTTATGTGTTTTTTGAGTTTAACCCTAAGGGTTTTGCGAGTGATGCGTAATCATGCATCCGCCTTTCTTTAATAGGCAACACATTTATGTGTTTTTTGAGTTTAACCCTAAGGGTTTTGCGAGTGATGCGTAATCATGCATCCGCCTTTCTTTAATAGGCAACACATTTATGTGTTTTTAAGAACAATCCGCATTCGGACGTAACATATTGAATAAATGTAATAATTGAATACCTTTATTGATAAAGAGAAAAGGTTTATTACATAGGTACACCAACTGTGTGGGATCAAAGCCTCATTAAAACCTTTTATCAGAAAACCCAATGGGAAAAACTCATAAAAGGAAAAAGAGTACTCGTCATTTCCTCGAACTACTCGGCCTTTTTATATAGGCGTAGATTCTCTAGATTCCAGGTGCGCGGGAGCTTCTTTCCGCTCATTTCTTCTATTTCAAAAGTGGCTGGTCCCAGCTTCTTGGATACTTTGTATGGTCCGATCCAGTTGACGCCCAACTTGCCTTTGCCATCTCTGGATTGTATTTTATCCGCTTTTTTCAAGACCAAGTCGTTCTCGTTGATTATTACTTTTCGCACTCTTCTGTCATGATATTTCTTGATTCTATTGCGGTACACTGCCATTCGCATGTAAGCTTTTTCTCTTCGTTCCTCCACAGAATCCAAAGCATCTCTAATGTTGATAGGATTTTGTGTGTCGCAATAATAAATTATCCGATCTGTGGGCGACTTGATTTCAACAGGTAGGACTGCTTCGGCTCCATAAACTAGCGAGAAAGGTGTTTCGCCTGTTGCTGCCTTTACAGAGGTTCTGTATGCCCACAACATATGGGGTATCTCATCCGCCCAACCTGTTTTTTTGTCTCCTAGCCGCTTCTTGATGCCTTGAATCATGGCCCTGTTGGTAACCTCCGTCATACCATTCGATTGGGGATGGTTTACGGAAGAAAAATGATTTTTGATCCCCATGCTTTCGCAGTATGCTTTGAACTTGGCACAGTTGAACTGGGTGCCATTGTCGGTTATGAGCTTTTGCGGGATTCCAAATCGCATGATAATGTTCTCTCGTAAGAACTCGATCATTCGCTCAGGTGTTTGTGCGGTTACTGCCTCCGCTTCTACCCATTTCCTGAAGTGGTCAACTACGACTATCAAGTACTTCCTTTTCTTTGTCGTTTCTGGGAATGGGCCCACTATATCGATTCCCCATGTTGCGAATGGCCACGCCGTCATTATAGCGATTTGTTCGGCTCCGGGAACATGCTTTTCATTCGCATGTATTTGACAATTGTGACATTCCGCAACCATCTTCTGAGAATCTTCCACCACCTTGGGCCAGTAGTATCCCATCAGTTTGACCTTTCTTGCCAACGCCGCCGAAGCTTCGTGCGCGCCACAAATTCCTTCATGTAGTTCTCACAGCACGTAGTCTCCTTCGTTGCAACTAATGCATTTTAACCATGGACATGTGTACGATTTCCGATACAAAGTTCCATCCCGAACTGAGTATCGAGCTGACTGCCCAATTAGCTTTCTGGCTAAGCTCTTATCAACCGGTAAATCTCCCTGCTCCAGATATTGGCGGATGGGCATCCGCCAATCTTCATCGTCTTCCAATTCTTCGATGACCATAATCTGATCAACCTCGAATGCTGGTGCCGATTTTATTTCCAAATTGCATGCCTTTTGACTCCATGGTTCTCTACTTGCCGCTGCTTTTGCCAATTCGTCAGCCTTTGCATTTTGGCCTCGCGGAACATGCACCATCTCCCCAATGACTCCCTTGTGCGTTAACTCTTGTGTCAATCTGCCGACCACCTGATGGTATTTTACTAGCTCCTCCTGTTTCACCAGATAATTTTTTATGATCTGGTTTATCATGAGTTTGGAATCGCTGTAGATTACCACCCTTTCTGGGGTGAGTTCATTGAGCAACTTCAATCCGCATATCATTGCTTCGTACTCTGCGGCGTTATTTGTAGTTTTGAAAGTTAATTTTGCTGCATAGCATAGGCGAATAACCTCCGGGCCCTTGATGACGACTCCCAGCCCAGCTCCATCTGTAGATAATGCCCCATCTGTGTACATGCTCCACTCTTCTTTTTGTGTTTTCGGCCATTCCTCATCATCCCAGGTGAATTCATTCACGAAATCGGCGAGTACTTGACTCTTTAGCGCCGGTCTTCCTTCATAGCGAATATCGAATTCACCCAGGCGAATTGACCATTCCATCAACCGGCCGGATGCGTCAGGTTTCTGTAGTACCTTTCGCATTGGGATGCCAGTTCTCACAATGATAGTATGCGCCTGAAAGTATGGTTTCAATCTAGCCGCCGTAGTTATCACTGCGAGGGCCATTTTGTCCAACTTCGAATACCGGAGTTCTGCATCCTTCAAGACTTTGCTCACGTAGTATACTGGATATTGTTGCCCTTCTTCTCCTCGCACCATCACAGTGCATATCGCCATATTGGTGACGGATACGTAGAGAAATAAATCTTCTCCCTCCTCCGGCCTGCTCATTAAGGGCGGATAACACAGTAATCGCTTTATCCCCTCCAATGCTTCTTGACAATCCGGCGTCCATTCAAAGGACTTGGATTTTTTGATGGCATTGTAGAAAGGTTGACATCTCCTAGCTGAGCATGATATGAATCGCCCTAATGCCACCAACCGCCCATTCAGTCTCTGTACTTCTCTTATGCTCCTCGGCGTTTTCATCTCCATTACTGCTTTAACCTTCTCGGGATTCGCCTCAACTCCCTTGCCGCTAACAATGAAACCCAGGAACTTTCCCGCTCTTGCTCCGAATGTGCATTTCTCTGGGTTCAATTTGAGGCCATATTTGATTAGCACTTCCAGGATTTCTTTGATATCCTGCGGGTGGTCTTGCATTTTCTTGCTTTTGATGATCATGTCATCAACGTAGATCGAGAAGTTCTCGCCGGATTTGTCTGAAAATATCTTGTTCATCATCCTCTGGTATGTTGCTCCCGCGTTTTTCAATCCAAAGGGCATCACCTTGAAGCAATAAGTCGCCTGGTGAGTTATGAACGATGTTTTGATTTCATCCGCCTTCTCCATGGGTATCTGATGGTAACTGGATTTCACGTCGGTGAATGATAAAGCTTCATATCCTGCAGTCCCATCTACCAATATATCAATGTTAGGAAGCGGATCCATATCCTTCGGACATGCCTTGTTCAGATCTTTGAAGTCGACGCACATTCTGTACGTTCCATTTGGCTTTTTGACTAGCACCACATTGGCTAGCCACTCCGGATAGGTGACTTCTCGAATCGCATCTGACTTTAGCAAATCCGCCACAGCTTTTTCAATCGCCTTTTGCCGCTCTGGAGCATGCCCTCTCTTTTTCTGTCGCACTGGGGTTGCACCTTTGTCCACATTCAAACGATGGGTTGCTATATCTGGACTTATTCCTTTCAGCACTTCATTCGGAGCGGCGAATGCCGACTCGCATTGGATCAATACCTCGGTAATGGCTTTCTTTGTTTCTTCTGAGAGTCCAGCCGCTATTCGCACGTTCTTGTTATTTGAGATGGCGAATAGTTCCGTTTCTCCCAATGCTTCCGCTGGCAGTTTCTCTTCGACTTTATCCTCTTCGTCTGGCTTTGGTTCGAGTGACAATGTATAGGCCTGTTGAGATACAAGTTGATCACCTTCAACTATGACTCGCCCTTGGTGTGTTGGCAAATGTAATGTTAAATGTTTCATTGAGATGAGCGACTCCGTTTCCGACAAGAATGGGCGTCCCAGAATTATGTTGTAGGCCAATGGGAGATCAACAATTGCGAATTCTAAATCACCTCACCATTTTAGGTTTTTATCGCCCATTTCTGCCTCCAACACCACCTGTCCACTTGTTTGAGAGGATTGACCCCCAAAACCAGTTACATCCATGAAGGTGTGTTCCACTCGCTCGTCATTAATTCCCAACTTGTTGAATGCAGTCCGAGTAATAACATTACAAGAACTGCCAGTATCAATAAGGACCCGCTTGACGTCCCAGCCTTCCACAACCATTGTGATCACCAAAGCATCCGCATGCGGCTCCGTGATTCGCGCAAATGAGTAGTTGAGGGCATCCCCCCTATGAGTGTTGCTTTTTCGCTGTTCACGGCGAGCTCTTTTTGTTGGAGGCTCATAGATCCCGCCGGCTATCACGTTTATCACTCCTTTTTTCTGCTTCTTTTCGGGCCTTGCCTCTGCTTCATGCGGTAACGTTGCTTTCTCATTATTAGCCTCTTTTCGTACAAATTGACTCAGTTTGCCCCTTTCGATCAGCCTTTCAATCTCCTTCTTTAATTCATAGCAATCATTCGTGTCATGGCCGTTCAATCTGTGGAACCTGCAATATTTGTTAGGATGTCGCCCCAAACTGGTTCGACCTTTTACCTCGGGGAACCGCACATCCTTCTTCAGGGGGCTCTTTTCGATCCAAAGTAACACCTCCTGGCGAGTCGTGCTTAATGGTGTCTGATATCCTCCACTTTGAAAGGGGCGATCGCCTCTTCGAACAAAATTGCTTTTGGACTGGATCTGGCGCCGATTGTCCGAAGTGGATCTAGCGGCATCTCTTTCTCGCCGGGTTTGAGCCCTATGTTCCCTGTTGACATCATCCACTTCCATGAATTCCTTTGCTATCTTCATAAGTTCGGCTACAGTGCGTGGCTTGTTGCGGATGATTTCTTCCCGCATGCTCCAATCTGTGGTTCCATCCGCCATGATGTTGCGAATGCTCACGATATCCGGGTTCTGTAATCGCACCAAAATATCGTTAAATGCGACAACAAATTCTTTTAGGGAATTATAGTTTCTCTGTTTGATCTCCTTCAGCTGCCTATCCGTCACATCTGCCGCCTTACAGCCCATGAACTTCGCACAGAAATCCTGACTATATTGTTGCCAATTGTGAATAGATTCTGCAGGTAAAGATCGAAACCAATCAGATGCAGCCCCGCCCAAAGTCGTCGAGAATAACCGGCAAATGATGCTTTCACTTGCTCCTGCGACATCCATTAGTTCTCTATAGTTCCTGACATGTGCTTCAGGGTCAGAATTTGGATCCCCATAGTATTTAGGTATCGCGGGCACTTTGATTCTGTGATCTGGAATGAATTCCCGCAACGAATGGGCGAAAGGTGAATCGCTCTGGACCTCGGCTCTCGGCCTAGGCGAGTACCCCATTCGCTCCATCATGCTCCGTAATTGATCTTCTAAGTCAATATCGGGTACTCGCCGGACTTCTTCCATCCGCTGCTGGTGAATTCTGGGTGGCATCCACCCACCAATCGGTGTTGAGATCCGTTGGGGGACTAACCGCTGTCCCGTTATAGGATCAAAGTTCCAAGTGTGCTCTCGCCCAGACATAGTTGCGTCAGGCGTCATCAACTCTGAATGTCTGTGAACAAAAGGTTGCACTTGTTGTAGCGGAAGAGTTCCTAGCACTCCTGGCAACGGTTGGGATGGCTGCCCGGTCGGATGTATCGTCGTAATGAGATCTGGGTGCGAGTAGTTGCTTGGGTGGCTGTGTGGGTTTGTGCGACTACTCTGGCCCACTTGATTTGGCGCCTGAGATGGCTGCGGGAGGGCAGATATGACAGGGATAGTCAGTGATTGTGTTGAGATGACCACAGGTTCTTGAGGAGCAGCCGCTACGGCGGTATTGTGTTCGGCGAGAGCCGTTAATAAATTAATCATTCGATCTCCAGCCGCCTGGCTCATATTCGAAGCCAAGACTTGTCCCGCCATCTGCACGAAGTCACTATTGGACATCTCCATTTCAGTTTGCACCTGAACTTCCAATAAGGGACTCAATTGTCCCGAAGGGCCCGACGAGCTAGGCACCACAGGCCGTGTACTTGCAGGTTGCGAATTCACAATCCGTGGTCCCCTGGAGTTCATACTAGTTGATCTGGTTGTAACGCCGGCCGTTCGTGATGGTTCTGACATGTTCCTTGTGTACCTTTAACCAGACGTTGGTAAAAAAGGTCCACGTTCACCGCACCAATGATAACTTGCCGGATCCGATTTGATATTCCCTGCCGGAGTTACCTGCAAAACAGAACCGGAGACAGGATCTCCGGGAAAACTCTCCGACGATCAAGTCAGTTTTTGTAAGAGGGTTGGTAATTTGACAATAATATTGTAGGGCAAAAAATGTGAACGTACCTTTTTCCCTTGTTCTTAAGGCCTTTTATAGGTGTTTTTTAGGTAACCGCCGAGGGCGGTTACTCCTTAGTGGGCCACGTTCTGAGGGCGGTTCCCCCTTTTTAGGCCATGTCCCTTTCGTGGCTTTCATGGCAACGAACGTGGTTCTGAGTGGGAGTCTTGATGCTCCGTTTAGGAATTCGGGGCGGTTACTCGCTTCACCCGTTTCCGCTTATTCGGGTCCCATTCGGGGCGGTTACTCGCTGCGCCCGCTTCCTTTATTCGGGTCCCATCCGATCTTAGACCATGGGTCTAAGTATGGGCTGGGCCTGCGAAGTGAATATGACCCGGTTTAGCCTCGCGGGTCATCAAGAACATTTAAAACTTCACTCCTCAAATCACTATAGGTATAAATAAACACAAATCAAATGATAACTAAATACTCAACATATATTTTATTATTCTATGATAATATATCAATAGACAATCACATAAATAGATAAATATATATAAACATAAGCAATTAAGTTTACCTCTCGTCCGAAAACGTTAATTAATTTGTTCGGATTCTAAATGAACCGTTGCTTGCTCCCCAGAGTCTCGTCGGAGTGCGGTGGTCGATCGACGGAAGTTCACCGGAGTTGTCAGAAGCGCGAACCAAGACTATCACGAGATAGCCAACGATACGGAGAGTCCAAAAGTGCACTCCGTTCACTATTAAAACCGCCTAAAAGGTCGGGATCTAACACTTTCTCGGTGAAAAAGGCCCGCTCCGGTCACCAAATTTTTCGATTAGAAAAATATCAATATTGGTCTCAAAATGTTCCTCACGAAACAAGGAATTTAATGGTATAACTTTTATCTCAAGAGATGGCCGGAATATAGAGTAATGAATTAAAATAAAATGGAAGAAAATAGAAAATCGAAGGAAGAAGACGGTGCAGAAAAAGAGCTGCTAACTTAATTCCAAAACTAATTCACCTCCCTCTCCCCTGCGAATACTAAAGCTAATTTACTAATATAATAAAAATAATAATAACATAAATAAGAATAATAATAAAAATATAATCTTAACATAAGTTGTTTTTTTTTTAATATTATAACTATAATATACTAAAATTTTATTTCACAAAATAGCCCTTATAAAATTACGGATGTTACAGTTCTACCCTCCTTAAAAGAAATTTCGGCCTCGAAATTTTTTTTTCCATTAGACATCACATCAAAAACAAAGAAGATTATAACTTATCACGTTTTTGTTATGCTACTCTTTTTTTTAAAAAAAAATTGCGCAATGCGCTTACATTAAAGAAGAAAGAAAAATCTCCACCAGACCCGGATGTGATTCGAACCCATGACCTCCCAAGGCATAAGTAAGCTTTCAACCACTAGGCATAGGTAAACTCTCAACCACTAGGCTAAGATTATAACTTATCACGTTTCTGTTATGCTACTCTAAAAAGGTGATATTTTAATGACTCTATATTAGATATTTGGCCAGCACAATCATTATATTGGATGATATGACTCCTCAAAATGGATGTTAAATGTGATCTTCATGCATTAATGTTTATGTCATATTGTGGATCCTAGGAATGTCACAACATATCTAATACTCCCTAGGAATCGTAAAATTGACGCTCTGATACCATTTAATGTAACCCCCCATCCCGGGTCACATTGGAAACACACATGAAACCAAACAATTATCATAATTAAGCATAAGCGCCAACATAACTACATAAAGTCTCCTCATTTATTTCCGTCTATCAAAATCTCATGACCAAATGGCTAAATAACCAATCAAATATTTTAATCCGTCAATAATATTCACTTAAATTTAGGCAATTAATCTTAACCAATAGTATAATAACTCATAATGAATGTGTATAAAATTGCTAATGGAAATGAGACGATTGTGCTGGCCAGCATGAATGTAAGGTAAACCTGCAAATCTAGCAAATAGGAGAACCTCTGAACCTAGCCTGAAAATTTCAACATGACAATGGGTGAGCTGCCTACTAAATAAACATAATTAGGAATATTTATATATATATACATATACACATACAGTTCATATATATTATATATCATGAAATCATTAAAATTAAACAGATGACTTTCCCAACCAGACTCTTTATTACACATAATACCCTAAAGTTATTATATTTATTTTAAGGGCCCTAGCTAAACCCAAGTGAAATATGTCTAATGGTCTTATGGTGTTTAACATCAAAATAGGTATGCGTTATCGTCTACTCTTGCAAGACACACAACCTTGAGACTTCATAATATAAGCACTTTTATAACGGTACTGCTATCGTCTAATCTTGCAAGACACAGTACCAAGCCCAATCCAAAATTTAATAACACCCTATCGTCTCCTCTTTCAGGACGGGTGTATGTGATCACAGTATCAACAAACCCCCAGATCATTGTACCTATCCACTTAAGCTAGCTATTTATGTTTTGTTCTAACTCAAACATAATCCAACACAATTTCAAAATTCATAATCTTCTGAATTCGTATACGTTCCCCTTTCTACCATCGTATAATTTCATAACTAATTATCTTGATAGATAAATACATGAGCAATCCGATTTGAAGAGAAACAAAACTTTATATTAATAAACTCAACTATATAGATAATATTTAAAACTTCACTCCTCAAATCACTATATGTATAAATAAACACAAATCAAATGATAACTAAATACTCAATATTTATTTTATTATTCTATGATAATATATCAATAGACAATCATATAAATAGATAAATATATATAAACATAAGCAATTAAGTTTACCTCTCGTCCGAAAACGTTAATTAATTTGTTCGGATTCTAAATGAACCGTCGCTTGCTCCCCGCCGGAAGTTCACCGGAGTTGTCAGAAGCGCGAACCAAGACTATCACGAGATAGCCAAAGGTACGGAGAGTCCAAAAGTGTACTCCGTTCACTATTAAAACCGCCTAAAAGGTTGGGATCTAACACTTTCTCAGTGAAAAAGGCCCGATCCGATCACCAAATTTTTCGATTAGAAAAATATCAATATTGGTCTCAAAATGTTCCTCACGAAATAAGGAATTTAATGGTATAACTTTTATCTCAAGAGATGGCCGGAATATAGAGTAATGAATTAAAATAAAATGGAAGAAAATAGAAAATCGAAGGAAGAAGACGGTGTAGAAAAAGAGCTGCTAACCTAATTCCAAAACTAATTCACCTCCCTCTCCCCTGCGAATACTAAAGCTAATTTACTAATATAATAAAAATAATAATAACATAAATAAGAATAATAATAAAAATATAATCTTAAGATAAGTTTTTTTTTAATATTATAACTATAATATACTAAAATTTTATTTTACAAAATAGCTCTTATAAAATTACGGATGTTACAGTTATGATAGGGTATGCCCATAATATAGATATTATGGTCATGCAACCATTGAGTATTACTAGACTAGGATAAACAGGGCTCTTATATTACAAATGACTATTAAATTGTAAATTGATAAACTTGTTGTTTGATAACCTGTAAATTAAATGCATGAAACTATTGTATTCGCATGTTGTTGAACTATGTATTTAATTAACTATCTTATTGAGTCTGCAGCTCACCCCCTTTGCCACCCCATTTTTCAGGAATAAAAGGCTAGTGACGCTCGTATGGACCAGCCAGTATGTAGAGTCGTCATTATTAGGTTTATATTACTAATAGTTTAGCTTGTCTACACTTTTGGTAAATTGTAAGTGTTGGTTTCATTTATTTGAACTTATTGGAGTGCAATTATAAACGTAATGGAACTGCGTTTTTTTCTAAGTTTTGTTAGTATATTTAAATGGAATTTACTATTATTCTAGAAATTGACGGTTTCGAAAAAGGGGTGTTACAAATATAATTAACAATTTACTCACAAACAATTCATTGTTAGATAATTTTCTGAATAAATCAAGTTCAAATAGTATTTTAGGCTCAAAACTCGATTTGAGCTCATTTATTTTCTAATAAGCTGAGCCGAGCTTGAGCAAGCCAAAGCTCGACTCGGGCTTGACCTTGTTAATTTTATAGCGAGCAGAGGTTGAGTATGCCAAAACTCGGCTTGACTCGACGCGATTACAACCCTACTTCCAGTTAACTCTCTTCAAATAAAAGGTTGTAGTTAACTTCTTTGGAAACTTAAAATTTAGTCTACATATATTAAAAAATTAATAAAATTTGTGTTAATTCCATTAATCCCCGGTTTGAAATATGGAAAAATGCTATGCTTACTTTGTTAAGGCACCATATTATCTCTCAAACAAAATTAATATCGGTCATGTTTGCCAAATAACTGTTAGATGATAGTTGATTATATTAGTTGTTAGCTGATTTGATTAACTGATTTAATTAGCTGATTGTGTAAACTGGTTTAGTAAAACTTAGCTGATTGTTAATAGTTGTTTGTGTAAAATGACAAATAAAGACATGGTAAAGTCTTTATTTGGAGTTAGAGGGTAGTAAATAAGGGTAAAAATGTCCATCAAAAGAGATTGAGCAATAAGCTAATTGAAAAGGCTCATAAAATGAGCTTTTTTAAAATTAGTTTTTTGGATCTAATAAACTCTTTCAAACATCTCTCCACCAAACATCAATATTAGAGGTTTAACTAGTTAAAATCTCTAAAGTGGCCAAACCCTCTAATTTTGCCCCAAAAAGCTCTTTAGCAAATATGGCCATCATATTCTACCTTTTATTATTCCATCACTTTCTCTTCCCCTTCCATTCCATCCTCTAATGCCCTCACTAAACTGGATATTACTAAACTAAACTGTTAATATTAGACTTTAAAAATAACAATAATTAAAATAAACAAGCTTATAATATAATAATAATAATAATAATCCCTACCAAAATAAATAAATAATTATAATTATAATAAGTAATGATAAATTACTGAGACTGAAATTAAGTGACAAATAATAGGACCTAACTCTCACCTTTGTTAACCTCCCAACTCCCAAACAAAAACTTGGTTCCTAAGAAAAAAACAAATTATGGCCATACTAATTGTCGGTTTCCAGTAGTCCAGTTTGCAATGCTGGTTGGAAAATAATTTGGGTAGGCTTGAGTGCTTTGGTGAGATCTCATGGTTAACTTTTTTTCTCCTATACAGTCTGGTGGATTTGGAAACGAAGAAATGCTTTTGTTTGAGGGGAGTTCTTTTACCCAGGATTTCTGTCATTTTATTTTTTCTATCGTGCAGGAATGTCAAACGTCATTCAAACTAGAAGACCCAAGTTCATCCCGGCAACTATGCACTACTTGGGTTTGTTGGGTGCTCCCGTATGTCGGTTGGACAAAGTTGAACTAGGATAGCTCTTATAAGGGGAGAACACGAGCTTCGCGTCGACTGGTGGTCTTGATTTTCGGGGACTCTGACATGGGGGTTTTGTGGTCAATAATTGGTCTCTATATTGTATTTATGGCTGAGTTATGGGGGGGGTTGTTTTTTAGGCTCTAATTAGCATAGAAGCGAGAAGTGCATAAATTGGTGGTTGATTTGGATTCCCAATCAATTTTGGACTTCGTGATGAAGGATGTGGAGGTTCATCACTCGTACTCATGGCTCATCTCCAAATGTTTTGAGTTTCAAAACTACGATGGGGATATAATTTTTCAACATACATGCCATGAGGGTAACCGCACTGCTGATTGGATGACGGAATTTGCAAGATCTTATCATTTGAGTCATCGCGAGTTTGATGTACCTTTTGCAGGCATTTAGAATATTTTTATTTAAAGATCGCATCGGAGTAGCCCTTAGCCGCACTATCCTTTTGTAATTGCTAATATTTACCGTGTCTCCTAACTATCAGCCATCCTTTTGATAAAAAAATGTATCTTGCTTGTACAGGAATCGTCGGCTGATGAAGAAAATGTTGCCCCGTCAAAAAAGATTCACTAAGAAAGACTTACATTGTAGTTTTAGTTTTTGGAATTCCTCTCTCTTTTTTTTTTTTTAATTAAGTGTTAAGTCTTTCCAATAGTTTGAGATTATTCTTTTGCCTTCTAGAAAAATAAGACTGCTGCCCACGTAGAAAGGCTAGAACGAAGGAGAAATTCTCCAATTTTGGACCTAATGCCCACACAGATGAAGTGAAATGGATGGCACCGAATTATGTTTTCGACATTTATGCTCTTTGCATGTTATCATTTTTACCTAAAGAGGTAATAACTATTTGATATATTGAAATCTAATATATCATTCAAAAGGAAAAATACTACAAAGCTCACGAGCTGATCAGAGAAACACTCGTTATAACTCTGCTGGTTTTTAATATTTTAGAACATTTACTTGCTAATCTATGTCTTTTGGAGAAGGAAGATGGATATATTTTAATCTCAATTCCACATTTTAACCTCAATTTTCTGTCAACCTCAATTGCACTTATTCTTTTGCACATTTTAGTGTGGATCCTATATATGGAAACAGGCAAACACAATAGACATATTGGAATCAAATTACTTCTTATTTTCATGAACATAAGCAATTCGATTTCGATCGAAATTACAACTCTTTGATGAACCATTAGTCCTCAATTAACCTTGTTGTGAGTAAATTCTAATATTATTATAACTAAGTAGATGCCAGAAATCAGAGCGGAGTAACAGAGCAAGATGAGGTAAATTTTGTACTTATAACTTTACATTCATATGAATACTTTATTTATTAGTTGATATTGATGTTATCTTTAATTATTAGGTATGTCAAACATTAGAGATGTACAAGAGTCTACAAAAGTCTTCTTTCCCATAAATGCATTGTTGGAATAAGCTGCGATATGCATAAAAATTTGCTTCAAACTTGTCAAAGAAAAAATTAAGACATCGAAACATACAAGCCCAACTGCCTCCTCACTGTTTACTACAGATTCCATGGGTTAAAATGATGCACAAGATGGAGAATTTGTTTTGGAACAACCAATGGGAAGAAAATCCACTAAAGAATTATTTAAGAAGACAAAAAATAAAGATAAAGAAATTAAAGATGCTTTGATGCAAAAAAAAATGCCTGAAATAAAAGAAACATAAACTGTAGCAGGAGTCGAAATAAAGGAAAGAGTTGATGAGCTAATTAGATTATAAAGGTAAAGACAATAACGAGAAACAAGAAAAGAAGCAATGGAAGTGGAAAAGGAAGAACGAGAAAAAGAAAGGGAATAACGAGAAGGAATAAAGGAAGAGCGGGACGAAATGCTTTCTTTAAGAGTGAATATTGTCTATTGATACTACTAACATGGATGTGAATCAAGTTGAATATTTTAGTTCTCTCAAAGCTTCCATTATGAAAAAAAGACGCATTACATGATTTCAATTGTAAGCTACTATATTTGTTATTAGAAACACTAGTTAAAACATTAAACTTATTAGAGAACTCAATAATTCAACCATGATTTTTCCATATGTGCTCAATAAGATCATTTTGGAGATGAAGATGAGCTTCTTTGTCTTGAACTTGATGATGTATTTGTATGAACTCCATAATCTCTTTTATCCAATTGTGAGACACTGAAATTGTTGAAGTTTAGCAATTATGTCATAATTGAAATCTACAAGACTTATTTCTCATTCATCTTCAACAAGCACGTTGTGCGATATTATAAAAGTCGTCATTATTGTTGGACAAAATTGAATAAAATTATATAATTAATTGAAATACCAACAAACACATCATTTCATTAATAGTCATGTTCATTCGTGAACAACCGTGCCCGTCGTGAATAGTCGTGTCTATCCATGAACAATTGTGTTCATTCGTGAACAAATATATCATTTCAAGTTTTATTTATATAGAATCGAACTGTCAAACTTTGAGACTAGAGTCTTTAAAAATTAAAAATATTCCATAAATATTTATGTTCTCTATATGTTTATAATGTTCTTGCGTAATCTGTTGTATCCTAGAAGACGATCATCAATAGCGATGAAATCTGTCTTAAGGAGATTGCTAATACAAGCTTCAAATTTGTCTAAATTATGTTCTTTTGATTTATATTTACTGTTCATTGTATTTTCTGTGTTTGTTTTTCTTTTTGCTTGAATCACATCTAACATTTTTAAGACAAAAAAATATTTTGTGATTTTAAAAAATACACATAAAAGAGAAAAGGACAAACCAATATACAACATTGTGTTAAATTGGTGTAAAATAAGTTTTATTTGTGGTTATGTTGTCTAGTTTTTTTTTATCCTCCGTAAGGTTATCAAATTTGGTTCCTGGTTTCTAAAACCTTATGTCATGTATGTTTCAAATTTCCTATGACATGAAGTTATATTAATTTCTTAGACTTTTTGTTGTCTTAGGAAATAGAAGCCTAAGTGTTAAACTTCAGTGAATATATTCAGGAGTGTAGCTTGAGCAGAGTTACTTATTTTTTGCTCTATCGTTAGTCCTAAATGGTAGAATATTTTGTTTAATATTAGCTCTGCTAATAACTTGATGAGAGTTCCATTATAAGCTTAATATTTATGGTTTATATTTTCTAATTACTTTTGAAATAAGTTGTTAGTTCTTCTCTGGTTTTGATTTCGTAATTGTCCATATATTTTTCGTGGCATCACTAGGTTGATGAGCACATAATCTGATAAATTATTTATACACTCCTGTTCAAAGTCCTAAGTCTATAAAACTAAATGAGAATAATATTTTCATGACATATTATTACTTCAGAATCGGTTCTATTTTAAAAAAAAAAAAACTTATGTGTTTGACCTTTGTAAAAACTACAGGAATTTGTTTGTTTTTTTATGATAATGTGATATTTTTTTTCAAAATAATGTGTAGAGGTTTCTAAGAAAAAAACAAAAATCGAGTTTATATGAATTGACAATAACTTGATTTGAGTTGTCAAGAACTTGTTTTGGTTTATCTGACTTTGATGATTATGAGTGGAGATCTTAAGTGTTAATTAATTGTGAAACCTCGTATCGTGATGTTTTTAACTTATGCAAGTGGTAATTGGTTATGCTTAACTTCTCTAGCGTATTTTCTTCTCAATATACTTGCACATTTATCTTGTAATGGCATGAATTATTATGCTTCTTTGCATATAGGGTGGTAATATATTACTGTTTTTCTTATAAGTTTGTAACAGAATATAATTTTTCCAAAGAGGTGCACAAGAATACCCTGATGGATATTCATGACAAACATGATATAGTTTCAAACTTTTAAATGAAAAATTATATTGGAACAAATTGGATAATATAAAAAATATATAAACAATATATTTTTTTGTTTTTGTTGTCAGTTAATGTCTTGTTTCTATTTGTTTAAACATATTAATTGTCTTTTGACATGTGTTGATACTTGAATTAATTGAAGATGGATCTGGTTCTAAGAACACGGTCGCTTTAAAGGCTTTTAGGCCCACTTGTACCAGTGGCAACGTGTAAGCCACAACGAAAGTCTATAAAAATTCATTGATGTGAATTTTAAGACTTTGAGATAAAAGAAAATATGCTTTCTTTAGAGATGATGATGATATGAGAAAATACTATATTTTGACATTCTCATGCATAGGGGTTTATTTTCATTAGAAATGTGAAATGTCACAAATTGAAAACTCTGAGTAATGATGTTATCTAGCCGAGCTAGACGCTGGTAGATGAACATTAGTTGGCTAGAAATTTAATTTGTGAAACTCACTGAAAATGTAAAAATCAAATCGTCTTAATACGTGTGTGCTCCAACACTACTAGTTATCTCAGTTTCTATTTTATTATTGCATTCATAAATATTTAATTAGATTATTTTTAAATGTTATATTCCAACGGCTATATTGTAACGTTCATGTTACAATGGCTATATTTTAATGGCCATATTCAAATGGCTATATTTTTATTTTATAAATAGATGATACATTTGGAAAAACAATTAAACTCATCGCTACTCTAATTTGAGTCATTCTATACAAGTTGCTATATCTAACAATATATGAATAATTGAAATGCTTGGCGCAGAATAGGAGGAAGATGAAACAACAATGAATATTGCCATAGTTATTGTGGAATGCCATCGACATAGGCGTCAAAATCATAAACATACCATCGTTGATCAGTAATACATCATCACATTATTGATCGTAATAGAGCTTAAGGCCATGATAGACTTTTTCGCGATATTTCTCCAATAATCCTACATATCCCAAGTCATTTTTTTAAGAAGGTTTCGAATGCGTCGCTCACTATTTTCACGAATCCAAGCAGCTCTAAAAGCAAATGATCGATATTTTGTTCAAAGAATATTTTTTTTAATTCTTAAAGACTCTAGTCTCTTATTTTGACAGTTCCATTCTATATAAATAGAACACAAAAGGACACATTTGTTCATGAATGGACATGACTGTTCATGGATAGACACGACTATTCATGAATGAATACGAATGTTCACGACGGACACGATTGTTCATGAACGAACACGATTATTCATGAAAGAAGGTTTTTGTTGGTATTTGAATTAATTATATAATTTTATTCAATTTTTTCCAACAATCTCCACATGAATAAAATTGGAAATGAGATGATTAGGACATGGTGATAACTTTCTATAGTCAATATCTGCATAGGATAGGTAGCTAATGTGCCTTGAAGCTTCCCTTGTAGAAGTATATTTACTTTACTGGCTGACTAATTAGACGCGATATCCTTGAACTATTCTGACGTTTGTGTAAACGATGATATACCCCACACAAATACCAGCATAACATGGTATTAGTTCTTATGGTTATGTTTATTATGGTCATGAACATCGCCTAGTTCTGAGAGAGTTTTATAGAACTAGGCCCCACTAGTCTTATTTGAAGCGACCCCACATCACTCTTACATGAGTGATTTATTTGCTCAGAATACTAACGCACAATATATCATTAAAAGCATATAGCTCAACCATTTTCCTGTTTTTATGTCATTGTTTAGATCTAGGAATGGACTTGGGTTTAATCCCCAAAGTGACCACACAAGGTTTATGCAACTAGGTTGTACATTTGAACCTAGATCTTGAGATCTTCAGTCAACAAGGTATGATTTTCATTCATATAACGCCTTAACTTTAATGGGCTCGAGTCCAATTCCTTTCGATGCGGTTTCAATTTAATCTTGGTTTAACCTTTAGGTTAGCAGATCCGTTATATTATCCTTTGATTCTACAAAATCAACAAGGATGACACTCGTGGAGATCAATTGACTAATGATGCTATAACCCGAAAGCTTTTTATATCGCACATTCACCAATTGGTATGATATTCTTCACTTCCATCATTGCTTTGTTTAATTAGTTTCCATAAAATGATAGACAAGCTCTGTTACATGTAAAAAAAAGTTAAATGGATATGTTGTAGCATGAACTAAACAATAAATTTATAGGAGGGGAGATTAGTCGATGAACTCCCGAAGGAAGGCGGTCCTTCCAATTAGAATGATGACGATTGACGTTCCTTGATGACGGTCGACGTTCCTTGGTGACGGTCGACGTTCCTTGACGACGGTCGACGTTCCTTGGTGATGGTCGACATTCCTTGATGACGGTTGATATTGCTTGATGATTGAACCTGTTACAGTGTGGGAAGCGGTCTTCCAACAAACGCTCTGATGCTTAAGTTAGATACCGTAAAATATAATATTGCTTATCTCTCTCTCTCTCTCTAAAAACCAACCCCTTCTCCTTCGAACTTAAACCTATTTATAGGAATAAGGGAGGAAGTTACCTATGAGCTATCGGTAAGATACTGTACTAAACGTGGGTATAGTTATTTAGGTAGATAATGGGTTACGTGTGTCATGGTTATATCAATTGCTCTCCACTGCTATTTTTGGATTATTTTCAAAAAATAAGAGTAAGAAAGAGATTTTCTTAACCACCTGAAAAATGATTTTAAAAAATGGTTGCACGAATTCTCCTGTCAGGATTATCAATTTCGCATGGAAAGTAAATCGGAATAAGTTTTTAGAAAAATGAGTGAAAAAATCGGGTCCCTTCCCGATGAATGAAAAAAATCGGGTCCCTTCCCGTTTTCATATTTTCACGGAATAAAGCTTGGCCTGTTTATTCTGATAAGGATAAGTTTTCTAATTTTTATTTCAACTAATTAGAATAATGATAGGTTCAGAATCCTACCCTATGAGATAAACTAGAATTATAATAAATATCCGAATCCTATTCTGTTTAGGATTTTTAGGGGATAATTTAAAGTAATAGGATATCAGAATCCTATTATATTTAGGATATACGAAATACCTCTACTATTTAAAGACGTCAACATGAGATTTCTTTTCTTACTTCCGCAACAGACCAGCCCCGCGCCCAAGCTTCCTCGAGTGCACCGATTTTTGCTTTCGGTATCTGTTCTTCGGATCGTTGCAAGTGTACCGATTTTTTTTTTGTTTTTTGCACCTGCTCTCCGAATTGTTTATGGAAATTTCACTCCGTTCTTGCCTTCAATTTCGACTCAAGGAGGGCACCGATTTTCTTCAGGTTAATTCCCTACTTGAAACCGAAATCATCTATAAAATTATTCCACACTGGTTTAATAAACAAAACAGAAATTAATCCGCTTGATCGACCTATAGTGGATTAATCAGATTCGAGGCTTGTTCGGGGGGGACATTTTTGCGATTTCACGACTAGTCATTCCCCGAACATCTTCAATTTTTCGATATATATCCATAGGAAAATAGAAAATAAATCATTTAGTCAACCTAAAGTTAATTAATCGGATTGGAGGATTGTTCGGGGGGATGTTTTTGTGATTTTGACGAACGATTATTCCTCGAATAGCTTCCGTCGATTTTTCGATGTATAGCCATAGAAAAAACAGAAAATAAATCATTTAATCAACCTAAAGTTAATTAATCGGATTGAAGGATTGTTCGGGGGGACGTTTTTGTGATTTTGGCGAATGATTATTCCCCAAACAACTTTCTTTAATTTTTCGACCCACGGCCCTAGGTTCGACTTTTAATATGCTCGACCCTCATGCTTTTTTTATTTTTGCTTTTTCTGCCTTATTGGTTCAATTTTGCCTTCGGAAAGATGGAGACTTGCTTAATCGATGTTGATTGATCAGGCTTGACTTGCTACCGTTTTTAATTCTTTTTAGGGTAACAGAATTTTTCTTTTATAGTTGACTTGTTTCGTTCGGAAGATACTCGCCATGGTTCGTACCAAGCAAACATCAAGACCCATATCAGAGACATTGGGGCCTCATCCCTTGGACGTCTTGGCTTTGTGTGTTCCTACTCGCTTAACATAAGATGATGTTCATCATTTTAAGACGAAATTTTCGTTTCCATCTGGTTGGGAGGGCCGCCTCCCTTCAGACTCGAAGACTTCCTTTGCCTTTATTCCTTCAGAATCATTTGCCATGCATGAGGCTATACTTGAGATATGAGTCTATTTTCCCCTACCTTTTTTCTTTATGGAGTTTCTGAAAAACAATAAACTACATCCGTCTCAACTTCATCCTCAAAGGTGGAAGTTTCTCATAGCGTTTTTTGCTCTTTGTAATGAAAATAAGGTAGTTTCGGTCATCAACCTCTTTCATCTGTTCTATATTCTTAGGCCTCTCAAAGACAAATCCGAGCGTCTTTCACTTCAGAGGACTGATATGTCTCCTGATGGATTATTTGTTGACGACCTTCGCCCTATCGAGCGATACGAGGGCAAATGGATTCTCATTTTTCCTCCTAAGAGGGCATGGAAAATTCCTCTTCCATAGAGTTGGAGTTGGATTAGGAGAGGTGTCTCATGGCCATTGCATTCCAAGCTTTTAGAGAAATATTCTTCCGAGATCCGCATTTTTCAATGTGCGAAAAATCCTCTTAGCCAGACCCTAGCTTCTTTCCGTCGTATTATGACTGACCGGGGGATTATTCCGCCTTTGAGACACACGCATAATGACAAGGCTTTGAGTCTCAATTCTTCATCGGAGGAGATGGACCTAGCTTCCGAATTTCGTAAATATGACATCCGCATCCGAATTATCCATGTTTGAACTTGGTGAATGGCTTAAATTGATACAACCAATTATTTAATCATTCCTGCTCCCCAATCACTTGAAATTCACTTTGAATTAAATGTGATTTTTATGAACTTTATTTATACCGTTCACGTCATGTTTTAACGGCTTAATTGAAAGATAATCGCGTGCACCGTGGTTTTTATATACCATGTGTCTTAACAATTTTAATAAGATATATCCACGTGCATTATGGTTTTGTTACACCCATATGTCTTAATGGTTTCGATGAAAGTTGATCACGTGCATCATGGTTTTTTCTATATCATGTGTCTTAACGATTTTGATGACAGATAATCGCGTGCACCATGGTTTTTATATACCATGTGTCTTAACGATTTTGATGAGATATACCCGCATGCATCATGGTTTTGTTACACCCATATGTCTTAACAGTTTCGATGAAAGTTTATCGCGTGCATCATGGTTTTTCTATACCGTGTGTCTTAACGATTTTGATAAGATATACCTGCATGCATCATGGTTTTGTTACACCCATATGTCTTAACGGTTTGGATGGAAGTTTATCACGTGCATCATGGTTTTTCTATACCATGTGTCTTAACAATTTTGAAGACAGATAATCGCGTGCATCATGGTTTTATATACCATGTGTCTTAACGATTTTGATAAAATATAACCGCGTGCATCATGGTTTTGCTATACCATGTGTCTTAACGATTTTGAAGGTAGATAATCGCGTGCACCGTGGTTTTTATTTTCCATGTGTCTTAACGATTTTGATAAGATATAACCACATGCATCATGGTTTTGCTATACCATATATCTTAAGGGTTTTGGTGAAAGATTATTGTATGCCTCCTGTTTTCGACATTATTGCATATATGCATTATGGATATAGTAAATAAGGAGCGGATAGATATGAAACGCACGATATTTACGTGGAAACCCCAAAATGGGGAAAAACCACGGGGCCGCAATTACGGCTCGAGTATCTTTATTCATAATGAACATTATACAATGCAATTGCTCTGAGCTTCAAGTGATTCGCATTCCACGTCTTGTGAATCTTAGGCGTTGAACTTCTTTAATGGACGTATGAGGCTTCATCTCTGAAATGGCTTGGATTTTCTCTGGATTTGCCTTAATTTCTCTTTCAGTTATCATGTAACCCAAAAAAAATTTTGATTGTAGTTCGAAAGTACATTTGTTAGGATTTAGCTTTATAGCGTGGGTCCTCAATACATCGAGCACTTTGTCGAGCTTTTCCGCATGTGATTCACCTTTCTTACTTTTGATGATCTTGCCGTCTACGCAAGTTTCTATGGTATTACCCAACAAAGATTTGAAGACTTTGTTAACCATCATCGGATATGTGGCTCTTGCATTTTTAAGCCCAAAAGGCATAACTTTGTAGTAGTAGGTTCCTCTTTCAGTGATAAATACAATTTTCTCTTCATCGGGAGGGTTCATCTTTACTTGATGGTATCCCATGTATGCATCGACAAAGCTCAACAACTTATAGCCAGATGTTTCATCCACCATCTTGTCAAATTGGGGCAACAGATATGAATCTTTTGGACAAGCTTTGTTCAGATCAGTGAAATCTATGCATACTCTCCACTTTCCATTGGGATTTTTTACCATCACAATGCTTGCAAGCCAACTCGGATAGTAGATCTCTTGAATAAAATTTGCCTTGAGTAATTTGTCAATTTCTTCTTCTAAAGCTTCTTGCCTTTCAGGTGCTATTCTTCTCTTTTTCTACTTAATTGGTTTGATGTTCGGATCAACATTCAGATTGTTGGGTATGCTGACTTGTTATCAAGAGATGGAGCTTTATCTTTTTTCTTTTTATCATCTTTTGCTTTCGGATACCTTCGACCATCACTTTCTTGGTTCTCCATGTACCTTTCTCCTTTTGGGTTTCGTGGTTTTCCTCCTCTCCAACTTTCTGCATAAACAAAATTTTTAAGCTTACCTTGTCGTACTAGTGATTCGATTTCGTTCATCAATTGCTTGCATCGATCAGTTGAGTAACCTTGAGTCTTGTGGAATCGACAATAGGCATCTGTAAACTTTCCCCTCACTCTGTCGGCCTTGAGAGGGAATGTAATAAGCCTTGATCTCTCAATAGCTGCTAGGATGTTAGAACGAGGTTGGAGTAAATGCGTGAAACCCTCGTATCTTGATTTAGGGATATGTCTTTATTCATTCCTTCTTCCAACTTCATCTCTTTCTTTCCTTTTCTTATCTTGATTTTCTCTCCTCGCTATATTCCTCACCACATCTTTCGACAGGATGAATTTATTAGCTCGACTGAATAAATCTCCCAAGGTTGAAGGTTGATCATAAGAGAGAGACTTTTGGAGATCTCGCGATCTTGTTCCCTGAAGTACTCTTGCCACTGCCATTTGATAGGGGTATTTTACCCCTATCTTTTAGCGTGATTTACGGGATAATTTTGGATAAAATAAATAAGTTTAATTGCAAAAATAAATTATTTTGAATAAATAAAAAAATAAAAATAAATCTCGTACTTTTAGTTTAATTCCTTCGTTTTTTGATTAGTTTAGGAAATAAAAACGTCAAGCTAACTCGGCTCTCAAGTGTTGTATTTCAGGTACAAGAAAGGAGCAAAAACCCACTTCATACGCGGGGCGTAGTAACCCTTACGCGGGGCGTGAAACATGATGCCAGAAATAATTGTCTTATCCGCAGGCACCATGTGGAACTGACTCAGCATACGCGGGGCGTATGCCATTTTACGCGGGACGTATGACACATGTCGGCAATAATTGGCCTAATCCTGAAAGTCAGACTGCATTGTCTCCTAGAGTCAACTATCCATACGCGGGGCGTATCATTATATACGCGGGGCGTATAAGGCAGTTCTTCAACGTAAAAAGATCAGAGACACATTTACGCGGGGCGTACTTCATCTACGCACGACGTAAATACTCCAATTCTAGCAATAAAACTTCAGAAATTCAAACACGCGGGGCGTACTTCAGCTACGCAGGGCGTGTTTGGGAACAATTAGACACGGAATTGGTCCACATGCAGGAGATTTCTGACGGAATGGGCACCTACGCGGGGCGTAAACCACCTTACGCGGGGCGTATCATGGGATTTCTGCACAAAATAATGTTGCTCCATGCTTGTGCTTTGTGAAATTACCAACTTGCCCTTGCTTGATGTCTATAAATAGATAGCTTTTGAACTTCATTAGACACCAATTGCATACTAGAGAGCTATACTATACTCTTTTCTTTCCTTGTAACTTAGATTCAGATTTTGTAGTTGAACTCTCCCCCTCGAGAGCTTGTTCGATTGTTCCAGCGTTCCATCGAAGTTCCGCTCCATCATTCATCACCAAGCTCGAGAGTTCCACCTCCACGACCTAGGAGACGGCTTTGAGTCCGGTTAGCTAGTTCCAAGGGCGGATTCTCCCTTTTACTTGCTAATTAGCTTGTACTCTTCCTATGTACTAGGCTTGGTTGTATTTCATCTATACGCTTTCCATATTTATAATTTATGATTCATAATCTCTATTTCCCTTTACGTGTTAATGTTTATTACTTGTTTTGATATTGATAATTGACTATTGTGTAGGAACACGCGATTACCGCCGCCATCCGGGCTATCTTTAGGGAATTATATAGGTGTTGCCCTACCGGAAGTGACAAACCGGAAACCGTAGGAATTGACAAGCCACGGAACTTACGGACCCTAATTTCTAGTTCCCCCGCATTAGACACGCCTTGACTAGGAATCCCGTAGTCTAAGCACTTCACGGGTCGGTCTTACTACACTTGGTCGTCTTTGCAAGCATAAACCATTATCCGTATACATTTAGAGTCGTTATTTATCGTGGTTATAATTTATCATACACGCCCCACTTCATAGAGTTTTTAGCTACACGATTCTGTGTCGCCAATAGTTAGGAATAGTGTGTAGTTGTGTCTTACTTTACCCCAAAGTAATCATCACTTAAATAACATACGAAACCGAGTCGTCTAATACTTGTAATTATAAATCCCGTGGATTCGATACCCGGTCTTAACCGGATTATTACTTGATACGACGGGGTACACTTGCCCCTAAGTAGTGACGTCTAGTGAACTTAGAACAATTAGAAAGAGCACATCCATAGTCCCATAGCACACTCATATCACACTACATCCGTAAACATACACCGCTAGACGAACCACACATCACCATTCCAACTTGGAGATCATGAATCTCTAAAGTTGCAGCGCGAAACCTTTCTACATAATCCTTCAAACTTTCTCTTTCATCTTGCTTTATTGTAAGGAGATACGTTGCATCCTTCTTCCTTTTAGTGTTAATGATAAATGCTTTTATGAATTCTTTTCTCAACTGATCAAAGTTGGAGATGGAGCCTTCTTTTAAGCTATTGAACCAAGTACGAGCATGATATGATAAAGTGAGAGAGAAAGCTCGATACATTATAGCATCTTCCCATCCATGTAATAGCATTACTGCCTCATAATTCTGCATATGATCATAAGGATCGCCTTTTCCAGAGTAAGTGACGAGTTGTGGCATCTTGAACTTTTTAAGGAGAGGTTTATTCATGATCTCTCCTGAAAAAGGAACTTTTCTTGCCGTTTGTTCGTCATTGTTTGGAACCAACTTTTTTTGTTCTAACACCTTTTCGATCATCCTTTTAAGATCTACGGTCTCTTTTGCGTTGAACATGGATTCTTCTCCGGCTTTCTCATGTGCTTTCGAATTTTCTTTGAAAGAACTTTCCACAACTTCATGGATCTTTAGGTTGTTTCCCTAACGTTTTCCTCCCTCACGTGGTTCTGAGATTTCATCGTGTGGTAATTCAACTTCAGGACGCTTTTCTTTGAATCGAAATTCTTTGTCTCACATCTCTTCTTGAACAAAGAGCATTAACTCTTGGATTTGATTATGGTTTTCCTTAAATTTTTTCTTCAAATCCTCATAGTCCACTAAGGGAACGGTGGGCGGATTAGCTCTTGATGGCCCGTGTTGGTCTTCAACGTGTTCAACACGTTCTTCTTCATTGGTTGGGTGTGCATCGTGCTCGTCCGGAATGTGAGATGCTTGAGAAGGTGGAACTTGAGATCTCTTGTGAGGCATCCCTTTTGATTACGAAAAGAAGATGACGTAGAACGAATAACTTTTTGATCGTTTCCCACAAACGACGCCAATTGTTGTAGCCTAAACTAAACAATAAATTTGTAGGAGGGGAGATTAATCGATGAACTCCTGAAGAAAGGCGGTCTTTCCAATCAGAATGATGACGGTTGACGTTCCTTGATGACGGTCGACGTTCCTTGGTGACGGTCGGCGTCTCTTGATGACGTTTGATATTGCTTGATGATTGAACCTGTTACAGTGTGGGAAGCGTTCTTCCCACAAACGCTCCGATGCTTAAGTTAGATACCGTAAAATATAATATTGATTATCTCTCTCTCTAAAAACCAACCCCTTCTCCTTCGAACTTAAACCTATTTATAGGAATAAGTGAGGAAGTTACCTGTGAGCTATCAGTAAGATACCGTATTGAACGTGGGTACAATTATTTAGGTAGATAATGGGTTACGTGTATAATGGTTATATTATATCAGGATAAATAATTTCGAATTTTTAAATTTAAAAGTTTAAGGTTATTGAATGATGTTGAAAAAAAATGTGAGGTTATTAGATACCATTCAGAAAAATAAACAGTTATTAAATTTAATTGAATAAAAATAATGAATTATTAAATACAAATGGAATTGAAATTTGTAGAAATACTACAAACTATGTATTAAAGCTAAGCACATTTGAATTGCGAAGCAAATATACGTATTTGTATTGCGTTCCATTTTCTTCAACCAAACGGAACGTTTAACCGGTTGACCATTTCTAGCCGTGCATACAAATCGCACGTGCACTCGTGTACAATTAGAGTGCGTACTTTCCACGCACTCCCTTCTTACAATCAACGCGACTTTGCTTCTAATCTTCGTCTTTACTCGTCAAATCGGCACCGTTCACATACAACCTCGACAGTCCGAATCCCCATATCAAAATTAATCACCGCGCTCTTATTTCCCCACACGCGCTTTTTCTGTAACAAAACTGAAGCAAAGCGCTGCTGTATTTCTTTTCTCCTCACCATTGAAGCTTTCAAGAACCTCTATGCACTTTCTCCGTTTTGCTCTGTAAAATTTTTCCTTCTTTGATTTTTTTATTTCTAGTTTTTCTTTTTTGCTCCTGAGTCTTCTTTCCTAGTGCAACTTCTTTCTTCCGTTTTCTGGCCTGCCAAACGGCAACCATGTCGAGCCAGGCAAAAAGATACCGTGTAGGCTACGCTTTGGCGCCCAAGAAAGTGCAAAGCTTTATCCAGTCTTCTCTCATTAGCCATGCTAATAGCCAAGGCATCGATCTGGTCTCCGTCGATCCTTCGAAATCCCTAATCGAGCAAGGGCCTTTTGATTGTATCATCCACAAAATGTACGGCCAAGATTGGAGGTCGCAATTGGATAAATTCTCTGTGGAAAACCCTAATGTCCCGATTGTTGATTCTCCCGAGTCGATCGAGAGGCTTCACAACCGAATTTCTATGCTTGAAGTAGTGAATCGGCTAAAAGTCCCCAAGCGAAGCCAAGTGCTGGAGGTGCCTAAACAGGTTGTTGTTTTGGATTCCGAGAATTTGAAAGGAAATGCTGTAGTTGGGGAATTAGGGTTTCCGTTGGTCGCAAAACCGTTAGTTGCCGATGGGAGCGCAAAATCTCATAAAATGTTTCAAATTTTTGATAGTGAAGGATTACAGAGGTTGGATGCACCTATAATCTTGCAGGACTTTGTGAACCATGGTGGGGTGATTTTCAAAGTCTACGTGGCTGGCGACTATGTGCAATGCGTGAAGAGGAAATCTTTGCCCGACATATCTCGTGAGAAATTGGCCACATTGAAGGGATCTTTATCATTTTCTCAAATATCCAATTTGAACGTTCGAGGGAAAAATGAGGGCTCTGATGATGTAGTCGACCTTGACAAAGTGGACATGCCTCCATTGGGGTTTGTGGAGGATATTGCCATGGCAATGAGGGAAGAGACTGGGCTTAATTTGTTCAACTTTGATGTTATTAGAGATGCTAAAGATGGGAATAGGTATCTTGTAATTGACATAAACTATTTTCCGGGTTATGCAAAGATGCCAAATTACGAGACTATCTTGACTGATTTTTTCTTGGATCTCTTGAACAAGAAGAGTAAAGAAGTGCTCGCTGAAGGAATCAAGGACAGAGTGCAGGAAATCAATACTGGGGTGCTAAAGGGAAATAATGATTAAGTTGCTAGAAGGACTTGCTTAACTGATTCAGAAGTTTGGATGCGTTTTCAGTCATCTTCTCTCTTTGGAGAAACCCCTTGTTTGGCATTTCATGCTTAATTTGTATATCCTGCTGTTCTGCCAAATATAGGTACTCTTTAAATACTTGATGTTTCAGGAAGGCCAATGTTTGAGGAAAAATCTGTTGCCATATTTGCAAACCTTGTCGTTGTGGGGAAATGGGGAATGCTGCAACCTTTGATGCAATTGTAATTTCTTTCATAGTTACTTTTCGTGCTTTGATACTGATTAGTTCGCTCTTGAATTTGTTCTTTTTATGAATCTTCATTAATGCTGCTTATTGTCTTTCTTTTTATTCTTTGATGTTCACAGTGGCAGTGATGTATAAATGTCTTTTCTTTGCATATTCTTGCTGGAAGTCACTTTACTTGCTAGTTAGCAGAAAAGGAATTCTATTTGACGTAATGACGATCATTTGTCCAATTTTAGAAGTAATGGATGTATCTGTCTCTTTTCGCATTTACTTATTTGATTCACATAAATAAATTTTTGTTCATTTGTCACATGAAACAATATTCTATATCTGCAATTCATGATTCATGGGACCCTCAGTTCTGCAGTTCGTTTTAGAGATGCACTTTTCGGTAAAGGCATATGCAGGTTATAAATTGCACGTGGCATCGCATGGGACTATTGGAGTACGGTATAATTGGCCTAGCGTGGCAAATACTGTGAGCATATTTGTAAAGTTTCGTAGTCATTGGGCAAGGTTTAAGTTGTGTACTGTGCATACCTGAGACATGAGATCCGACTTTTAACTTGTTTTCTCAATGATAATATATGCTACTGCATGGATAGTAAGTTAAATAAGTGTTATATGAGTGTGTGTTTGCAATCTAAGAAAATGGGGCATTAACTTAAGGTACTCTAAATAATTTTACCTAGATTCATACTATTAAAGCATGAGCATAATATATATATTTCTTTTTGTTGTTTCACCTCCCTGCTTCTCCATTAATCCATTTTTTTATGCATAATATTTGGAGTATTTGTTAAGTTCATATGCAATTTACTAGGTTTAGTTTGTATACTCTCTATGCTTGAGACATGGATGATGGATCTATGCTGTTTTTTTAATGATAGTAATTAATGTATCATTTCACTTGTCATATTGTCTTTGTTATTTGTGTAAATAGGTTGTCATTCGCATCAGCATAAACTTCTTTCATCAGTTAGTTGCATAACAGCTAGTTGTGTGGATGTTTTGCTTAATACCATAAATAGTTCAATTATACTATAAATTTTCTTCATACTATATTACATGGGCATAGCGTCAATGGTTTTGCTTCATTGGGCTTGTTTCGAATGAGTTTCAATTCTGTTATGATATTTGTGAGAATTTTGAAACATTCTTGCATTATCTCTTCTTTTCGTCAGTCATTGGGCTTTATGTGCTTAGATATTCTTCAGTCAAGCTGTTGAGCGGTGGTATATTTTACCATGTCAAAAGCATCATCATGTCCATGATTATTTGCTTATAGTAGGCGCAATATAAACAGTTCAGTTCCCCCCAGTACTGGTCTTTTAACATTGAGGAGATGGTGATAAGGCAAGCAGTTAATTGTATGGAGAGCAGCACAGAGATTCATGTTCTTTTAATTGCATTTTTGGACCACTGATGGGGCAGAGTGTAACTTCACCTGTCAAGAAGCTTCATACTTCTTCCCTCGATGCATCATTATTCTGGATAAGTAAACAATTGTTTTTGTAGTTTTCACTTTCTCGATGACTGATGTGGCAATTACAAGCTTTCTTGTTTGTGATGTGAAGGATTGATATCCAGGGGATTGAATGTGTGTTCTCAATGTTGTCCTTGAGTATTTTTGTTCTTTTCCTATGTGTGAAATTTACTTGCTCAATTTTTGTTCTCAATTTAGTGATGATTTTGTTGTTGCTTATGATTGCAAAACGTCCATGACATAAGCTTGGTTCTCCTGGTTATTAAGCTTAAAAAACACCGACAGTCACTAAACTTTAGTTTTGTGCTGGAATGTAGAATCCACATAATGGTGAAAATGTTGTAGTTTTATTGTAGATGGAATTCATATGGTAAAGATGAACCGAACCAACTTGTGGAAGTTTGATTGAGGGAAGAGAGTTTGTCAGTCTGAAAGCCCCTTTGGAAATATGACCAGAGCTAACTGAATTTGAGCTGTAAATGCATCTAATGTCTTGTTATTTTGACCAAGAAAAGTGAATGTATTTCGCTAGTTTCTTGTACATGTATAGAGAGCTTGCTAAGCTCATTATACCAGAATTATGTAACTTCTTATGTGAAGCTTTTGGTATTTTGAGAATGACTTGTGGTTTGTGTTTATTTGGATAAAAGGTCACTATCCTTTCGTCCATTCGTTTTTTAGTTCGCGTGGATACCGTTGGAGACGTTCTATTTGTGATCGCTAAACAAGGTTGATCTAATACGTTGGAAAGATTGAGTTGATCTAGTTCTTGAAAAAATTAGAAAATCTTCGAGAGCAATTCATTTGCAATAGTAAATAGATCTTCAATAAGGTATTTACATTTAACCTATTTATAATATGAAATAATGATTAACGGATCCTACGAGATACGGAAATAGAAAAGTTTTGTTTTCTGTTTATGTTCTATTTCCTAACAATACTATTTTTGGAGATTCAACATATTTTATGTCCTTTCATGTAACTTTTAACTATTTTTACCACCCAATAGTGTCCTTCCCAATTGGATCTAACTTTTCATTTTTCGTTCGGGAGAACCAACTCTCATTTTTAAGTTACAATTGTTTGGCATTTTTGCCATGTTATTCTGCTATTATACTTCCTATAGAATTGCAAAAGGTATCTTTTGGTTGAGCGGGAGATCAACCTTCCTAAGGTGTTGACTCTTCCTTTCAACTTTTGTAAATCATCAAGGGTTTACAGAGCTTTCTTTTCTAGAACCGCCTAAATTTTTTCAAGATTAGCCTAAATTCCAAAAGATATCATACTTCCTTGAATTTACTTTGAATGTGAATTTCTATGGATTTAGCTTGAGTATGAAACTTTTAGGGTTTTTAATGCTTCTCTAATATTCTTAGGATGGATAACCAAGTCTTTACTTTTGGTGATCATATTATTATCCATACATACTTCCATGTTTTTTCCTATTTGGTCTTTAGTATGTTGCCCTCACATTATTTGGACCAAATGAAATCACTTAGTATGTTCATAAGGCACTACACTATTGAATGTCTATAACAACTAATTTTCAAAATTTTCAAAAATCGTCGTGGATAACTGCTGCCTTAGCCCATTTTTTACCCTATTACAACATATTTGGGTGCCGAACGCAACGGATTAGCATTGCAATATGCATTCTATAGTGTAGTGAGATCATTTTTTCTTCGTCTACTAGTCCATATACATTCCCCTAAGGTCCATCCATTTTTTTTTTAACAAAGACCACATTTTCTAGCCATTCTAGACAATGCACTTATCAAATATTTTTTTTTTAATAATTTTATCACTTATTTATCTATAACCCTCTACCTATTAGTTTTTTTTTTTTTTTTTTTTTTTTTTTTTTGGTGTGGGGCTTCTCTACCATCGTCTTGGTGGCATGATTGATGGTGAGCTTATGGGTGATGACCCTAGGGTTTAGATCTCTAATATCATTTGTCTTCCAACCAAACAACCTACTTTATCACATTTATTTCTAAATCTTTAGCCACTTGTAGATCTTTCCTACTTCTCCATCGTCTCAATTGCCATAGATTTCATGCTAGCAGCAAGTGCTCTTCTTTCTTCCTTTGTGACTTCTTTTTGAGGTACGACCATATACGCTATTTAGGTCATTTGTTGGTCTCCTTTTGATACTACCAGATGTCATTTTATTGGTATTATCAATGAATATGATAACTTTTGATTATGATAAAAATGGCATGCCTATTGTGACATTAGGTGCCAAGGGCATATCTGCAATCCGTGCTCAATCTCTTGTTTCCATCGCCAAATTCACAGCTCAAGGTAACATAACCTACAATTGGTACCTTATGTCCATATAATTCAACCACATGGGTATGGGCCAGATCTATTCTATTAGCCTAAACGTGTAATTTGTTAATAACGCTTTCAGAGCTTGAATATTAGAGCGTCTGTATGTGGATAGGGTAATTTCTAAATTCATGGGCTAGGGCTCCGTAGGAAACATTTTCTCTCTTCACTTGATGCTTCAGTTCTCTTTATGCCGTTTTGTTAAAATTCCTTGAATTATTGGAATTTGGAAGGAGATCGTCGTTTGTCTCCGCACAGATAGAAATTTTGATCGCTTTATAAGGACAACTTGCTGAACTATGATGATTTTTTATATCCGTGCTCACCACACCAATGATAATGTAATAGAAAAATTTCACTTCATTAGATCCAGGTATATTTGTATGGAAGATTCGATTTTGATCATGTAAGATAAAGAGGAGTTGAAATTTGGTGGGCGACTCTATGACATTCAAATGAGTCTATGTTTGATATAATTCTTAATAGCTAAAACAAGAATATTTTGGAATGTGTGTACCTTGAGGGTTTGACCCTTACAATCTTGTTTAGAATATGATTGATCCTTTTGTCCACTAATTTGGAACGAATCTTAAAGATTGACTTAACTATCATTATTAGGAGGAAATATATTCTAGAAGCTCTTTCCCTATACCTGTCCTGGCATATAAGATCTGATCTAATGATCCCATAAACGGGACCAAAATATGTCCAAATGTTATCAGGAAGTAATTTTGTTTACAAGAATCTATTCCATGTATATTATTTATAGGGAAAAGTACAAAAATTGAAGGACCCAAAAAGACGGGTTACCAATAACACTCGGAATACCAATAACAACACCAAAGGATCTATCTCACAAACAATCAACCAAAACAAAACCTAAGTTCCAAATCAAAACAACAAATATAACCACAAGAACGGAAATCTAAACCACAATCAACAATACGAAATTTATACATGGAAAACCTCTTCGGTGTGAAGAGTAAAAACCACGGGACGTTTGAGGAGTCCACCCTTCTTCTCTTATTATGATAAAATTGAGGGCAAAGCAAACCCAACAAAGTCTTAAAAAGGTTTATAACCCACCAACAACAATCATGAACAATAAGAGACCACAAGAAGAAAACAAATACCACAAAGAGAAGAATCTGTCTACAATCTGTCCCAACCCGAACAGACCTTCCAGATCTCGGAACGACAATCACAACGGTGATAACAAGGAACAATATGTCAAGAAGCTCTTGTCCAAAAATCGTGACAATCTGACGGTTCAATCTCCGGGAATCCACAAAAACGTGAACTGAACTAAGTAGAGAAAGGCCAAAATCGAAAATCTTCTTTTGTGTGTCTTTTCTTCTTCCTCACTTGTCTCAATAATGACAACTCATTAACTTAAATACATATTAGCTTAAGCTTCTCAAAGAAGTCAAAATTAATAATAAATGGACCTTAAATATGGGCTGGATCCATAACAATCTCCCCCTCAAGCCCATCACGGAGAGGATACGACTCAAATTCTTCAATGTTTGAATCTCATCTCGGAGAGCTTATTACAAAGCTCAAGCTTGCTTCCGGGAACCACCTTGGTTAACATGTCTGCTCTTATCTGTGTGGACTTTCTTTAACATCAATTCTTTCTCTTCAATCACATTCCGCAACCAATGATATCTAATATCAATATGCTTGGTATGAGCATGATACATGACATTCTTGCTCAAGTCCATAACACTCGGGTTTTAAGCAAACCCAACTCTTGAAGAAACCTCTTCAACCAAATCATCTCATTACATGCTTTGACAGCTACTATATTCTCTGCCTCAGTAGTGGACAATGCTACACACTTTTGTAGCTTGGATTGCCATGAAATGGCTCCCCCTGAAAATGTAAACACATAACCCGAGGTAGAATTTCTATTATCAAGATCACCAGCGATGTCTTCATCTGTATATCCCTCAAGAATCGGTTTGCCACCTCCATCACACAAACTCAATCCGGAAGTACCACGCAAATATATGAAAATCCACTTAACAACTTCCCAATGAACCTTACTCGGATTGGATAAGTATCTACTCACCAAACCAACAGCCTGTGCAATATCTGGTCTAGTACAAACCATAGCATACATTAAAGAACCAACATCAAATGATTAAGGAACATCATACATACTTGCTTTTTCTTCATCTGACTTAGGACAAGCTCTATTACTTAACTTGAAGTGAGCTACTAAAGGTGTATTAACATGCTTGGCATTCTTCATATCGAACCTTTCAAGCACACGTTCAATATAATTTTCTTGAGATAACCACAACTTTCCAGCTTTCCTATCAGGAACTATCTCCATTCCTAAGATCTGCTTAGCTGGACCCAAGTCTTTCATGTCAAATGACTTGGACAAATCCTTCTTCAAGTTGGAAATCATCTCTGCATCTTGTCCAACTATCAGCATATCATCCACATATAAAAGAACCATTAATGCTCCATTAATGGCGGTTACGAGTTATCTCTAACCTGGCAGTTAGCTAATTGATTACTCATTAATGATCTTTATGGCCGAGTCGGCGGCCAGCCGTTATAGTGGCGAATCAGGTGAATGAAGAGATTCGCCTCATAGGTCCGCCAGCGGATCTCTCCGAGCAGATCCGTGGAGATCCGCTTGCCAGCTCCCCTTTGGGGATCACTACGCGGCGTTCCTAAGGTGAATATCCCTTTTAGTCATCGGGTTAATATCACGATGTTATCAGAAGCCCCCCCAAAATGCCCTTAAAGTCCTTTAGGGCTTTTGAGCTCCCGCGCGTCGCCATAAACACCGGCATTAATGAGCACACTGTTCAATGCCAATGGATGAATGACACGTGTAGTGGACGCACTGTCCCAGGAAGGAGAAAACTTTATTCTTCCTCTTTCGCTTTCCCTTTCTTTCCATTGCTCGAAGCTTTTTCCAGGAATTTTTTAGAGTTTCGCACCAAGCTTCCGATTTCTCATGTAAGTTCATTTTCTTTTGCTTAACTTTTCTCTGGATGTTTAGAAGTTTGTCTTCATCTTCTAGATCAACTTCAGAACTTTTTAATTCAACCCCTTCTCCTGAAATAGAAGTTGATTTTACTTGGACCACTTCGTCATCGGAGAACTCTTCTTCTTCCGAGGGCACGATTAACTCTGATTTAGCTGGGTTTAGTAACTCGGCGCGTAATCATTACCAAACTCGTTCCACTAGGAACCCGACTCCTTTTACTTCTGTCTCTAGCGCCGCTCCGGATGGTGCATCTAGGTGGTTTCCGGGGACAATGGCCTCTTCTTCAATTCCTCCTAAGAAAAAGAATCCCCGATCGGAGTCCACTCCGTCTCGTATGAGCGCCGCGGATCTAGTGGATCTGGCGAATCGCTTTTCCTGGATCAAGAACTATGAGACCCAGCTTGCCGCATCTCATCAACATCCTTCCTGTCCGCCTAGCGGTTTCCTTATAGTATACTGTAGTCATGTGGAGAGAGGATTCCGACTTCCTCTTCCAAAGATGATGGCGGACATCCTCTCCTACTTTGACATCACAGTCAGCCAGCTACACCCCAACTACTGGTTGGACATCGCTTTAGACTGCTACCTCGCCTCAAATTTAGGAGTAGTATATACGGGGCGTATCTTTAGAGCCTTTCACAAACCATCAAAACGGAAGTCCGAATCCTACCTTACGTTCGCCAAATTCGGAGTATATTCGCCCTTTAGTGACAAAATGTCCAATGTCCATTGCTGGGATGAGAGATTCTTCTACGTGAAGATAAAAGATGGCGAACCTCTGGGTTTTCCTTCGTTTTGGAATCCCAGGCCGTTACATATGGCGGGCGATATGCGAATTTTAACAGATAGTGATGAGAAGGTGGCGAAGCTCATGAAGCAAATCAAGGCGGATGCATGGACATATGCGGATGCCTTAGCTTTCATGATGAGTGATATTCCATTGATTCGTCGGGAAGGGGATCAATTCATTTACTCAAAGATTACGCAATTTGACCAAGGTACTTTTCGTTTCTTCGTGAACTTTGATTACTTTAATGTTTTCTTTGGCAGGGGTTTATCTAAGGCCAATCACGCTCTTGCAGAGAAGCGTAAGAAGTTTCTGGAGGCTGAAGCACGCAAGAAAGATCAAGCGGTGAATCTTTAAGCGGATACTGGAAAACGTCCTGCAGAAACAGTGGTTGAGCCGCCACTAAAGAGGAGGAAGACTACCACCACTGGAGGCCTTAAGCTTATGGCGGATGCCATGAGGCCCGCCAGGCCTGCTGGGGAGATTGCACAGGTAGGTTACCGTTTATTTTTATTTGTTCATCAAGTTTTGGGCTTGATTTCTGATCTTTGAACGTTTGTGTAGACGGCGAAGCCCGATATTGGTGGATACTGGTCCGCCAAATTTGGAGCCCAAGGATCTTTCGAGAATGAATCCATCCTAAACGATTTGGATGAGGCCTTGGGTCAGGTGGGCGAAGTGCAGAGGAACCATAACCAGATTCCTGGTTCCATTCATGCGCAAAAGGGGAAAACGGAGCTCCTCATGGTGAGTTCCTTTAGCAAGGATTTCGTTTTGCAGAAAATACTGGTCCTTCATTCCCTTTTGCTTTTTGACTGAATTGTTGAGCTTTTGACAGTTGTATTCTCGCATACGTACCATGGAAACAGAGCTCCTTCAAAATGTGGCGGATAGGGCAACCATCGAGAAGTTAGAGAAAGAGGTAGCGGAAGCCAATGCGAATATCGCTTCTGTTAATGCAAACCTCGCTTCCACTAATGCAAACCTTGCTTCCGCCACAGCCGCCTTGGTTCTTAGGGACGCAGAAATTGAGAAGTTAAAGGCAAAGATCGCGTCTGATGCCAAAAATTACGAGGACGCCCTTGGAGAAGAGGAATATATGGCGGGTGAGCAAGCCTTTTATTACGGCGAAATGCTCATGGCGTACTTCTCACTGGCGCATCCTGAGACTAATTTCACAGATCCGCAATTCGCCGTCCCCGAACCAGAGGATGTGGCGAATTTCAACAAAATGTCAGATGCTAAGAAGTACCTCCGTGATTATGTTCGGAGATGGATGAAGGGGCCTATGGAGGAAACCAAGCCGTCCACTACTATCACGTTAGATGAGCTTGAGGAGGTGCCCCCTAAGGCGAATGAAGGTCCGATTCTTGACCAGACTCTTCCCCTTGGTCCCACATCCTCTATGGATAAGGAGGTATCTCCGGCTGGCGTATCTGTGGATGTGGAGAAGAAAGATCCCCAAGCAAGCGCCGTGAGCAAGGAAAGCGCAAAGGAGGATGCTCCCATTGTTACTTAGTTTGTTTTTATTTGTGACATTGTAAAAACGCTTTTAAGTACAATTTGTTTTAATCCTTTATGGAAGCTATGTCATTTTACCTTTACGTTTGCGTAAGGAAATATATATAGGCATCTAGGATTTGGAGTAGGTGGCCAGCCATACTCCATTGTATGAACCTTTGTGAAGGTTAGAAGCTGTTCTATTCCTTCTAGAGGAAGTAAAGCTGCCCAGGGGATCAATTTGCTACCTATCTTTGAGGTGAAGTGATCCGCCCATAGGACTTGTGAATCCTTCTCTGGGAAGGATAAGAGAGTGTAAAGACCTTGCGTCCAAGGATCGTTTTAACTCTATTGGAGACTGGGATCCGCTTAAAGACGGATCCGCCCATAAGATTGATGTTCTTATGTCTTTAAGGCGAAAAGAAAGTAGCTATAAGATAGCGATACGCTGTAAATGTGGAGAGCGTTGGATGCCCCCCTTCTTTTTATGACTGGAATATTGATATTGCTGCAATAAATTTTAAAAAGAACATAGATAATAGAACAAATGATGTTTATTAATGGGAGAGATGCTTTATTACAGCAAGTAGGTCTTATAGGTGAGCCTCGTTAAAACCTTTAATAAGAAAAACCACATGGGAAAAAGCTTATTAAAGGAAAAAGAGTACTCAAGACCGTGTGTACTTTATTTTCTGACAAAATATTTGCGGAGATTTTGGAGGTTCCATGTGCGTGGCAGTGTGTTGCCCTCCATGTCTTGGATTTTAAATGTGGCGAATCCAATCTTGTCCACTATTTGATATGGACCCATCCAGTTGAGCCCTAACTTGCCCTTGCCTTCTCGAGACTGGACTTTGTCAGCCTTTCGGAGCACAAGATCACCCACATTTAGATCCACAAGTTTGGCGTTTTTATCATGATAAGCTGCGATCCGCTGCTTATATGCCGCCATGCGCACATAGGATTGGTCCCTGCGATCTTCTATCTGATCTAGATGCTCCCTTAGCCGTTTACCGTTGTCCTCTTCATAATAAAAGGCCACTCTATCACTGGGGACCTGTATTTCGACTGGGATCACGGCTTCGACACCATGAGATAGGGCGAATGGTGTTTCCCCTGTGGCCGTCCTTGGGGTGGTGCGATAAGCCCATAGAACGCTTGTCAGCTGGTCCGCCCACTTCTTATCATGCTCTCCCAATCTCTTCTTTATCCCCTTTACGATCGTCCGATTGGTAACTTCAGTCATCCCGTTGGACTGGGGATAATAAACGGAGGCGAATCTGTTCAGGATGCCCAACCCTTCACAGAAAGCTTTGAATTCACCACAGTTGAACTGTGTTCCGTTATCGGTGATGATGGTATGTGGAACACCGTATCTACCCACGATGTTGTCTTTGACGAATTCCACCATTCGTTCTGCAGTAATGGAGGAAACAGCTTCGGCTTCTACCCATTTGGTGAAATGGTCCACCACCACTACCACGTACCTCCTCTGTCGGCGAGTCGGAGGAAATGGGCCAACAATGTCTATTCCCCAAAGGGCAAATGGACGTCCTTCTATGATGGGCCTCTGGATATGTTTGGCAGTATGTGATTCATTCGCATGAATCTGGCAACTGTGACAAGATTCTACCAATTTTTGGGCATCCAATTCAGCCGTGGGCCAGTAGAAACCCGCTAACCTGGATTTCTTCAAGATGGCGGCGGATGCTTCATGAGCCCCACATGATCCCTCATGTAGCTCCTTGAGGATTTGTTATCCCTCTTCCGGCAGAATGCACTTCAACCAGGGATGGCTAAAGGATTTTCTGTAAAGGCCGTCATTGATCATGGAGAAATAAGCCGCTCTCCTAACTATCCGCCGTGCCTCTTCTTTGTCCTCAGGTAAGGTTCCATTTAGCAGATATTGACGGATGACTGATCTCCAATCATCTTCTACTGTTGTGAGTAGGGATACTTCCTCTGAGGTGAAGGCTGGAGCTACTTTAACTTCGAAGGGACAATCCGGATCTGTCCAGTTCTCCTCACAAGAGGCCATTTTGGCCAAATAATCCGCCTCTGTGTTGGACTCCCTTGGTACGTGGATCAGTTCCCATTTAGTTTCCTTAGCCTCAAGGTGATCCAGCAATTTTTTGACTTCCGCTACGTATTTGGCCAGAACTTCGTCTTTCACCTCGTAATTCTTGATTACTTGGTTGACCATTAGCTTAGAATCACTATAGATCACAATCCGCTCAGGAGTGATTTCTTTGAGTAGGCGTAATCCCAATATCAGAGCTTCATATTCAGCAGCATTATTAGTTGCATGGAAATTTAATTTTGCTGTGTACCATAATTTTATGTATTGGGGACCCTTGATCACAACGCCTACACCAGCTCCCTCCGCCGAGGAAGCGCCGTCGGTGTACATTGTCCATTCCTCTATTGGAGGCTTGGGATGATCTATCCCTTCATCAGTGAATTCATTCACAAAGTCTGCCAGGACCTGACTCTTTAAAGCTGACCTGCTTTCATATCTTACATCGAATTCGCCTAGGCGAATCGCCCATTCCATCAACCTTCCCGAAGTGTCTGGTTTCTGCAATACCTTTCTCATTGGTATATTTGTTCGAACCACTGCAGTATGCGCTTGAAAATATGGTCTAAGGCGGATTGCCGTGGTGACAACAGCCAGCGCCATTTTATCAAGTTTGGAATATCTGGTTTCGGCGTCTTTCAGAACCTTGCTCACATAATAAATCGGAAATTACTGGCCATCCTCCTCTCGTATCATGACCGTGCATACGGCTTTATCCGTAACCGATACATACATGTAGAGGTCCTCTCCCTTCAAAGGTCGACTCATCATGGGTGGTTCCGTGAGGAACCGCTTGATTCCTTCGAAGGCCCTTTCACAATCCTCATTCCACTCGAATGCCTTTTGCTTCTTAATGACCTCGTAAAAGGGCTGACATCTGCGAGCTGAACAAGAGATAAACCTGCCCAAGGCTATGATACGCCCATTAAGGCGTTGTACTTCTCTGATATTTCATGGTGCTTGCATTTCTAGGACAGCCTTAACCTTGTCAGGATTTGGGCTAACTCCTTTTTCGCTGATCATGAACCCTAAGAATTTTCCATACGTCGCACCAAAAGTGTACTTCTCCAGTTCAGCTTAATGTTGTGGCGTCGGATTACGTCCAGTACCTCTTTTATATCATCCGCATGCTTTTCTATGGTCGTACTTTTGATGATCATGTCATCCACATAGACATAATAGTTATCCCCTTTACTATCTGCGAATATCTTGTTCATCATCCTCTGATAAGTTGCACCCGCGTTCTTAAGCCCAAAGGGCATAACTTTGAAACAATAAGTGGCTTGGTGTGTTACGAACGAGGTCTTGATTCTATCTGAGGGCTCCATGGGGATCTGATGATAACTTGACTTCACATCAGTAAAGGAGTACATGGCGTGACCGGCAGTTCCGTCTACAAGCATGTCAATACATGGCAAAGGATAGTTGTCTTTGGGGCAAGCTTTGTTGAGATCCGTAAAGTCAATGCACATGCGATAAGATCCGCCTGCTTTTTTCACCAAAACGATGTTCGCCAACCACTGTGTGTAAAGCACCTCTTCAATGGCATCCGCCCTCTGGAGCTTGGTGATCTCTTCTTCTATCACCTTCTGTCTTTCCGGGCCATGATTTCTCCGCTTCTGAGCCACGAGAACTGCATCTTTATCAATGTTGAGCTTGTGAGTGATCACGTCTGGACTGATTCCGGGGAGAATTTCATCCTTCCATGCGAAGACATCTTCCGCCTCACAGAGCACTTTGGTGATTGCATTTTTAATTTCGCCTTTGAGCCATTTAGCCATTCGCACCTGCTTTTCATCCGCCATAAGGTACATTTCGGTCTCGCCCAAGGCCATTGTGACGCGCTCCTCTTCATCTTCCTCCTTAGATTGTGGGCGAATCATTAGTGATGCCGAATATGTCTCCTGGGCCACCTTTTGGCTACCTCTGATCATTACACCTCCCTTGGTCGTGGGAATGTAAAGTATTAAGTGGCATATGGAGATAAGGGCTGCAACTTCGGAGATAAAGGGCCATCCGAGGATGATATTGTAAGCTAACTGACCATCCAAGACAGAAAATTCCAGATCACCCTTCCAGACCTGATCATCGTCTGTAAGCTCACAATCCAGAGTGACTTGGCCTTTTGTTTGGATAGTATGTCCCGTCACTCCCAAGATATCGACCACAGTTGGCTCTACTTGAACGGGATCCATCATGAGTTTGGCGAAAGCTCCTCTGGTGATGACATTGCATGAACTCCCAGTATCAATCATTACTCTTTTCATCTCCCAGCCTTCCACCATCATAGTGACAATCAGTGCATTCGCATGGGGAGATATTTCAGGACCTACATCGGAAAAGGGGCGATTTAACGACATCCTGTCAAGGGCGGCAGTCCTTGCCTTTTTTAGCATTGGCTGGTATCCAGGTCCGCCTGCTATGACATTGATGGTACCCTTTCCTTTCTTCTTTGGGTCCTCCTTGGGTCTATCACCATCTCCTTTTTTGCCTTCAGTTTGGATGAACCGATCCAATTTGCCCCTCTCTATGAGACGCTCGATCTCTCGAGCTAACTCCCAGCATGCGTCAGTGTCGTGGCCATTTTTCCTGTGATATTTACAATAGTTTTTAGGATTTTTACCATTATTGGTGTACTCCCCTCCCTTCGGTTCGGGGTATGAAATGCTCCGTTTGTGTTGACTGTTCTCGATCCACATAAGGACTTCACTTTTAGAAGCATTGAGAGGTGTGAAAGAGGTGACAAACGTTGATTTGCTCTTAGAATCTCTTCGTCGGTTTCTAGAGGAAGAGTCCTGATGCTTGTCCCTGTCTCTATCTCGGGGACGAGATTCGCCTTTGTCCCTTTTCGGCGATGATGGTGAACCTCGGCGAATGTCATCCACCTCTATAAAATCTTTACAACGCTCCATCAACTCTGCCATGCTGGTGGGTTTCTTTCGAATGAGATCTTCCTACAAACTCTTACAGGTGGTATTTCTTACGAAACATTCCACAGCTACGGAGATGTCCACATCAACGATTTGTATGCACAACTGGATGAAAGTGTCCACATACTCCCGAAGGGATTCATTCGCCTTCTGCTTTAACTCAAAAAGCTTCCCAGATTTCACTACTGGAGGAATACAGCCGGCGAATTTAGCGCAAAATTCCTTTCTCAATTGATCAAAGCTGTTTATCGAACCTGGAGGTAAAGATTGAAAGCACAAATAGGCTGGGCCCCCCAGCGTGGTAACAAACATTTTGTAGAGCACGGGCTCGGTGGCACGGTTGAGCCTAAGCAGTATTCGATATTTTCTAACGTGAGCTTCTGGATTGTCACTTCCTGTGTATATTGCAAGATTGGGAATTTTAAAAGCTCTGTCTGTTTCCTCCGCCTCAATCCAAGCTGCGAAAGGCGAATCCCTATTGGCGAACGGGTTATGCCTAGCATTTTTTTCATTCATACGGAGCACCAAGGCCCTAACTCTATCATCAAAATTTTCTGCATCCGCCCTGGGACGACCTCTCCGTGGCGATCTGCTTGGAGAAGAAGAAGAAGAACTTGAATCAGATGATGGATCTGATGGCGAACGCCCTACCCCATTACCGCGTCCGCCACCTCCTCCACTACCTCCTCCTCCGCCACCTCCACCTCCGCCTCCTCCGCCAGGGGGAGCCGGCCCGTTTCCCCCTCCCTGGCTTCCTAACGGGATGTGTCCAACAGTTCCCGAAGGTGGTGGTGGTGGTGGTGGTCCACTTGGATGGGGTGTCTCCCTTGGCCTTTTACTCCATCCACGACCAGTAGATGGGGGCGATCTACCACGATGGGAGGATCTCGGTCGTCGGGGCGAAGGTGACCTGAACCGCCTGCCTTTCTCATTTCTATGCTTTTTGGTGGTTCGCCCTTTGGATCCGTCAGGGGGAAGATTCATCCGTGGACGCCTGGGAATATTGGGTCCGTCCAGATTTAATCCAGGTCCCGCGGATCCACCCGGTAAGGATGAATTATTTCCTTGACTTCCCTCAGCGCCATCAGGAAATAACTCACGATTGATTTGCCGTTCGCCAGTCGACGTCATGGTGGTTATCATAGAATCCGTGTTGTGAGCTTGGAGGAATGAAGAACTTTGGGCGCCCGGTCCAAAGCTTAACAAAGGCCAAGATGATACGGCCGATGTGGACGCCATGCTCCAATGTGGAGGGAGGGTCATAAATGACCGCAGGTGATTCCCTGTCTCGGTTCCAAACCGTTCTCCAATTGCTTGGGCACACATATTGATGAAAGCATCTGGAGGCATACTATTTTCGACGTGCGTTGCAGGAGCAGTTGAATCAGTGCGACCGGCACTAGATGGTGTAACTAATGGTGTTTCAATCCCTAAGGAGGGATTTTGATCTCCGTTTGTCATAGTTTTTTAGTGTGAACGAAAAACCCTTTATTTGGTTAAGGATTCCACCTTCACCGCACCAATTGATAACAAGTAGTGAAATTCTGATCAACGTCCGTCCCTGTGGGGGCGTCGTTGGGTTCGACGGGGGGACGCTCCGATGCCAAAGTCAGTAAGATGATTCAAGGAAACAAACTGAATTGACAAAGGTTGTGAGAATGTGTACCTTGATAGCCTAGGGAATCAGGCTATATATAGCTGTGAAGTCGTAACCTTCAGGTAACTAGAAGGTCTCCATTAATGCTCCATTAATGGCGGTTACGAGTTATCTCTAACCTGGCAGTTAGATAATTGATTACTCATTAATGATCTTTATGGCCGAGTCGGCGGCCAGCCGTTATAGTGGCGAATCAGGTGAATGAAGAGATTCGCCTCATAGGTCCGCCAGCGGATCTCTCCAAGCAGATCCGTGGAGATCCGCCTGCCAGCTCCCCTTTGGGGATCACTACGCGGCGTTCCTGAGGTGAATATCCCTTTTAGTCCTCGGGTTAATATCACGATGTTATCAGTATCTTCGTGACAATACTTTCATCTTTGATATATATTATAGTTTTGTTTATTCAATTGTTTTATTGCTTTAATCTTTGTCTTACGCTTTGTCTGATTGGTTTAACTCATTCGATAATCCCAAAATTAAGTTGGCACATATTGCGAGCTGAATCTGACCTAGTCAGTGCCTATAGGATTGACGACCCTATAGAAGATTAAGCCCAAATTGCTGAGCCTTAGAGCTAGTTTCGGCCTTACAAGGGAATCACGAACTATGGACCTCAGGAGGATAGGTAGGGTTAATCGCCTCGGACACAAGTGACTTAGATTAGGTTTTAATTCTGTTGTCTAAACAATCTATTTTCATTATCATCGTATCCCTTCATGTTCCTTCGGATAATTACATTGGTAAAAGATCACCTAGGAGTAGTTTAACTTAATTAGGGGTAGAGTAACTTAATTAGGCGTAGAATAGCTTAATTAGAATCAGATAACTTAGCTAGGAGTAGTATAATTCAACCTAGGAGTAGATTAACTTAAACAAAACCAAACTCAAAACCCCCAAAGCCTAGATAACACCTGAGGCCAAGTAGCTTGATACTTGCAGAAATAAATCCTGTGGACGATACCTGGACTTTTCTAGAATTTTATTACTTGATAACGACGGGGTACACTTATCCCTTAGCGAGTCTCCTTTTCGGGAGGCGCATCAAGTTTTTGGCACCGTTGCCGGGGCTTTATTTCTTCTGCAATATCGAACCAAAGGTTGATTTGTTAGTTTAGGCATTCCTTTGTGAATATCATCTATACTTGTTTATAATCGTTTATACTTGTTTATATATAATCCTTTATACTTTTCTTTTTGTGAATATTTGTTTTTAATTTTTATTGTTATTTCTAATGATTCTTCTTTTTTGAGAAAATGGCTAGAAACAATGGAAATAAGGAGTCAGTTATGAATTTGCTTAACTTCCTATCTACTCACGAAGATCGAACTGACGATTTGTATGCCTCAATTAAAAATTTATGCATACAAAGAGGGATCCTAGTTGATTCAACCGCGGACGAATCAATTAAAGAACCCAATTTGGTAGGTCAGGTTGATCAGGTAATATCTTTCCCCATTAACAATGAAGAACTGATCCCTAATTATGAGAAACCAAAAGTTTCAATATTAATTGAAGAATCAGTTGAAATTGAGCCTCTAAAGAAGAATAAAAAAATAGAAGTGTTTGAATTTGCTCCATGTCCAGAAATTTTCATTCTCTTTGATCTACCTAGAGAATCAAAAAGGGAGCAAACTAAACTTTTTCATAATTTATTTAAATTTGATCCTTTGTTTTCATTAAAATTCTTTGAAACTGATAATCCGTTTTGCAGGTACGGATTATTTATTCAGGAATTTGAATTCCTAACGCGAATGTCAGCATACACCTAGGCGGGAATTCTATGTCGAGCTCACCGACTATAACGTAGCGCTTCTTGGGAGGCAACCCAAGTTTTAATAAAACTTTTCAGGTTTATTTTATTTAGATTATACATTGATCTTTTAGTTTAGTTGTTTAGTTTTCTTTTACCTTTTTTTAAGTGTTCGGGTTTAGAATAAAAATAAAAAAATAAATAAAAATAAAAAAAGTATTTTCGGACCTTCTGCCTGCCAGCTCGCGACGAGCTGAAAAAAAAATCGTAATTTCGCCCCGGGAGGCCTAGCTCGCCGAGCTGGGCACTGCCGCCCAGCAGCCCGCCGGGCACCCCTGCTCGGCCGAGATAAGCAACATTTCGGGATTTTTTTTTCCGAACGGAGCTAAATAAATAAATAAATAAAATTTTGGCACCGCAAATCATCAAGTTTTTGGCGATTGCGATAAAATCAGTAAGTTGTCTTCTCCACCCTAACTTTTTGCACATGCGCTTGATGGTTTTGTATGCAATGTTGGAACTTATTGCATGATTTAAGTGTGAGGAGGAGGGGTAGACAAACTTACAAAAATTTGTATATTTTTTTAAATTTTTGTTACGCCGTGTCTAGTTTAGTTTAGCGTTTTCGGGTTTTATTTATGTTTTTGCATATTTAGGACCTAAAACCGTGAACCTCCTTCGAATCTAAACTTCGTTATTTTTCCTTGAGGGCTGAGAACCGAATCTAAAATTGCATGACAACTAGTTTAGGTGTAGGACACAACCCTTGTATCTGTAAAAGCATGAGCTAAAGTTTGCATTTAGACCCTACTTTTGAAGAAATGCTAAAATCATTACTTAGGTAGATAACTTAAGAATTGAAGGCATGTGATATTAAACTTGAGTTTGGGGAGAACTAGTAAGCACAAAATTGAAACCCAAGAACTGTGAGTTGAATTTGAGCCCAAGAGCGAACATCAAAAAGCTCTTTTTCTTAACATTTTTGTGTGAATGCTTTGACTTGTGGAAAGATTACAGATTTTGCACCTAATACTGAGTTGAACCTACATGCAATGATTTGAGATGGTAAACGATGAAATCAGCCTCATTAGAATTAACCATTTTCTTTACCTTATTTTCTCTTTTTCATCCACTCTAGGAAGCCCATTTGAGCCTGTATTTTTGTAGTTTGTAGATTTTTCTTTCGTCCTAACCCAATTTTTGCAAACCATCACATGGTTTGTTACTTAACCCGAGTATTTGCAAAGCTCACATTGAGCCTTTGTTTTCTTCTAGCGCTTTATCTTTGTTTATGGCATTATAGTAGCAAGCCAAAAGGCTAAGAAGTGAATGAGCATTACTACCCAAAAAGAAAAAGAAAAAAAGAGAAAAAGAAAAACAGAAAAAGAAAAGAAAAAGAGACGAACAAAAGAAGGAGAGCTCTATCTCCCAGTTCTTAAAATTAGAACGTCTCAGAAAAAAAAAGAAACATATGTTAATAAAAAGCTCAATCACTTCACAATTTGCTAAAGCCATTTTAAACTTTGTTTTTCTAGCGCTAGAACTCCTAACCCTTGTTGTACCTTTAACCCTCTAACCACATTACAACCCTAATTCGAGGTTGTTTTTGATATCATCGGAGTCATATAGCATAGTAGAGGAACTCGGATGAACGTACAAATCAACGTAATCCTAAGCAAGAACATAAGCCGAGAGTAAAACACTTTAGCCACCAAAATTGTGTGAATTGAGTGAACTACCTATGGTGAGGTGTTTTACTTAGCTATCCCCTTAAGCTCGTTTAATTGAACATGTGTCGTTTTTCTTAAACATATGACCTGTGATAATTGAAATGCGGCTTTTGGATATCGTGTCTCTACTTTGTATTTTCGAATGCATGTAATTATAGATGCTCGAAATTGTGTCAAGCACCTAGTCAAACCAAGAGGTTTTCTAGCTTGGTTGTGATTGCGGGTTTAGTTTTTTAGTTTACTTGGGGACAAGTAAAGTTTTAAGTGCGAGGAGGTTTGATAGGGGTCAAAAACCCCTATCTTTGGATACGGTTTTAGGACGGTTTTTAGCATTATTTCATGAATAAGCGAGCAATTCTCGCATTTATATGCTTTTGTGTGAGTTAGTTAGAAATTGGAAATGTTTTATTTACTTTTCGTTGTTTAGGCTCGTTTTTTGGTTATTTTAGGCAAATATGGCCAAAATAGCATGTATGTTAAAATTCCATTATCTTCTATAGCTAATTGATCCGCCAAAAGTCGCACCAAACGGAGTGTCTACTCAAAATGAGCGATTGGCGGGTCAATTTAGCCTCAGAACTAATGTTATTTGGAGTTTTCGTGCATGTGCAGGCTAAAGCAGGAACGAGTTCGGGTGAAAATCGCGTCTCGGGGACCCCCGACAGTCGCTCGGCGAATTGAGCATCCCCAGGCGCTGCTCGGCGAGCTGCCCAGGCGCTGCTCGGCGAGCTGCCCAGGCACTGCTCGGTGAGCTGCCCAGGCACTACTCGGTGAGCTACCCAGGCACTGCTCGGTGAGCTGCCCAGGCACTACTCGGTGAGCTACCCAGGCACTGCTCGGGCGAGCTGGCCTACGGGAATTGGTCAAAAATCCCAATTTTGACCCCACGACTCCACGACCGGTCCCACGACTTCCCACCTGCATAAGGACACGAAATAGGTCAAAAAGAGGGCCCGAGCTACATCTATAAATAGAACTTTTCCATTGTAAATTAGACATCTTTTATCTTTGTAATTTTCTTAGCTTTCACCTTGAGAAATCCTCTCCACCTCCTCCATATCCTTCAAACCTCCATTGAAGACACCTCCGAAGCTCCGTTCACCGAGGATTGCTCAAGCTCCATCCTTAAGTCCTAGGAAGACGCCTGCATTGGTAGACAGGTTCCCTGAAAGGGATTTTTCTTCTTTTATATTATGTCTAGCCTTTGATCCATGTTATGAATCCTAGGCTCATTGTATCTTCGTGACAATACTTTCATCTTTGATATATATTATAGTTTTGTTTATTCAATTGTTTTATTGCTTTAATCTTTGTCTTACGCTTTGTCTGATTGGTTTAACTCATTCGATAATCCCAAAATTAAGTTGGCACATATTGCGAGCTGAATCTGACCTAGTCAGTGCCTATAGGATTGACGACCCTATAGAAGATTAAGCCCAAATTGTTGAGCCTTAGAGCTAGTTTCGGCCTTATAAGGGAATCACGAACTAGGGACCTCAGGAGGATAGGTAGGGTTAATCGCCTCGGACACAAGTGACTTAGATTAGGTTTTAATTCCGTTGTCTAAACAATCTATTTTCATTATCATCGTATCCCTTCATGTTCCTTCGGATAATTACATTGGTAAAAGATCACCTAGGAGTAGTTTAACTTAATTAGGGGTAGAGTAACTTAATTAGGCGTAGAATAACTTAATTAGAATCAGATAACTTAGCTAGGAGTAGTATAATTCAACCTAGGAGTAGATTAACTTAAACAAAATCAAACTCAAAACCCCCAAAGCCTAGATAACACCCGAGACCAAGTAGCTTGATACTTGCAGAAATAAATCCTGTGGACGATACCTGGACTTTTCCAGAATTTTATTACTTGATAACGATGGGGTACACTTATCCCTTAGTGAGTCTCCTTTACGGGAGGCGCATCAGCAACCCGTGAACAACAACCGCAATGGTGGAGGCAATGACATGCACTCGATGATGGAGATTCTTGCTCCGCACCGTCCTCAAAACCGCAACGGAATCGTTGCCCCCACCATCCCGGCCAACACATATGAAATCAAGACTAGCATGATCCAACTCATCCAACAACTTGGGCAATTTGAAGGGGAACCCCATGAAAACCCTAACGAACACCTCGATAAATTTCTTATGTGTGTCGAAACTTCTCGGCAAAACGGTGTTCCGGTTAAGGCCGTTCGACTAAAGTTGTTTCCTTTCTCTTTGACAGGACAAGCGTTGGAGTGGTTGCACTCGTTGGAGGCGGGTTCGATTACATCATGGGTGGAGCTTGAGAAGGAGTTCCTTTCTTACTACTTCCCGCCTTCCAAAACGGTTAAGTTGAGGAACGACATCACTACCTTTCGGCAGCTCGAGCACGAAGCCCTTCATGCGGCTTGGGCGAGATTTTGAAAGTTGCTTCGGAGCTTCCCGCACCACGATATCTCCAAACATGATTTGGTAAGTACTTTCTATCACGGATTAACACCTACTAATCGTGCCACCGTGGATTCCGCAGCAGGTGGGGACCTGTTTAGGAAGTCGGCCAGTGAAGCATATGAGCTCATCCACGAGCTCGCAAGGAAAAGCGTACAGTGGCAAGAAGATCGGCTTGCCGTACCTTCGCGACATCAAACGTTCGCCGTGGAGAAAGAGGCTCCAAAAAGTTCCATGGCGGAAATGAATAAAAAACTTGACGCTTTGATAGCCCAGTTGAGCCTCAATAAAGTTGCACAAGTCCTGATGTGCAATCATTGTGGTGGAGATCATGATAGACTTAATTGCCAAGCCGGTAACCCTTTTGCCGGCGACACCGAAAATGTAAGTTATATAGGAGGCAATCAAAGGTACAACCCTAACCCGAACTCCTATCACCACCACAATAATAATGACAGCGGTTGGAGGCCTCGGTACCAACACCCTAACTTGTCGTACAACAATAATAATAATGTATTGAGGCCCCCACTCGACTTTCATCAAGAATATCGGGAAAATGGGTTAGGGCAATCACAAACCATGCCCGGTGGTCGGAACGCTCCGCCTCCCGACAATGTGCATGGCCAGTCGGTAACGTCTTTGTTAAAGGATATCTTAACCCGTCTTGCCGATAGTGAGGTGTTTTGCAGGGACCTTAGCCGATAGGTAGCCCACTTGAATCGTCAGCAACAGGAGAGGCCGTTAGGAACTCTCCCGGCAAACACCGAGCAAAACCCGCGGGGCAAAAATAGAGAGTCCGGACAGGCGATAACCCTCCTAAACAGTAGAAGTTCAGACCCATCAAGTTCCACCTCGGACAGCCTACAGTAAGCCGCCGCATGAGAAAGTCGAGCTACTCCGACTCTAAACGTAGCATCGGTTTGAATTTCTCAAACCCCTTGTTTATATGTATTATAACCCATTTTCACCTTATTTTTTTACTTATTTCTATTTCCCTCTCTTTTATGTTATTTTTATTTTCTCTTTTTATTTATTTTTATTTTTATCTTCTCTTCCGCCTCATAAATCAAAAGAAAAACAAATCCCATTTTTAATCAAAAAATAAGCCACATGGAGCGTACACAACAGTACGCCCCGCGCAGCTGCGTGTCTGTCCCATTTTCGAAATAAAAGACGCGTTACGCGGGGCGCCCCTCTTACTACGCCCCGCGTAACCTTCGGCAGTTAGCTCTTTCCCAAATAAATGCCACATATTGGGACACGCGGGGCGCCCCATAGGGCACGCTCCGCGTATCCTAAGGGAATTGCGAATTGCAACTCCCCATGGCAGCCTTTTCCTCTTCCACCTCTCCCATCACTCTTCCCTCTTCCCCAAAAGTCTTTCCCATTTCTCCACTCCACCTCTTCTACCCTCCAATCACATCCCATCTTTTCAAATTCAAACTTCTTAAACTTCCCTCTTCATTATTTTTGTCTTAACCACCCTCTTAACTATTCATTAAAATAATAAAACATCAAATAACAATTAAAATCCATAAAGATTAAAAAAAAACCCCCTTGAAACAACCGAAAAATTCTTCTACGCGGGGCGTACCCCCAGGCACGTCCCGCGTCCTCGCCGTTCTCCCACGTATTTATGGCCAGGAGGTGCGATACGCGAAGCGTGCTTACCCGCACGCCCCGCATGCCGTGCCGTTTTTGTGTCAAATAAAGATCAGGAGGTGGGATACGCGTGGCGTGGCCTCTTCACGCCCCGCGTACCTCTCTGGTAATCCGAATTTCACTTGGATTCCCCACTCCTCCCCTATATATACTCCCCTCTTTTCCCTTATTTTCCTCACAATTCACTCTAACTTCCCACACTCTCCCTACACTCTTTCTCAATCCTTCACCACCCACCATAACAAGACGCAAGCATGTAGCCGACATGCACCCACCGCGGTCCACTCGGGCCCGCTCCTCTCATTCCCAACAACACTAATCACCACCACCCCCCGAACGAGAAGAGACACCGCCTCTCACCCGCCAATATCGGGCTCCTTTCCATCTTATCACCGAAGAAGAATCCCAATCCTACCAAACACTCTCCGCTGCCCATATCATGGAACTCCCATACATCAACCGTAGCACTCTCGATCGCTACAACTTCGGAGGTGCTTTCAAGGACCGCCTCCGCGCTCTTAATTGGCTCGATCACTATCGTGCACGCCAACACGTTTATCCATCATTGGTCGTGGAGTTCTACACCACCCTCGAGTCTAACGGGGTTCCCGGAGCCGCCATCTTCAACTTCCGCCTTCACAACCACCCTTTCTCCATCGACACACAATGGCTCCGCAACCATTTCACCCATCAAGTGGAGGATGACATAGCACATTGGCCCAAGGGTGTCTCCCCTCATGATTTTTGGACCTCCATCACCGGGTCCGACGATTATGACGTCTCCAACCTTCGCCCGGCCTGCATCCGCGATCCAATCCTCTAACTTTTCCACCGCTTCATCTCCTTCTACTTCTCGGGGAAGTCCGAGTCCACCAAGGTCAATAAGCATGAGCTTTTGTCCCTCTATTGTTGTGCAAACGGACTCACTTACGACCTCTCCTACCTCGTGGCCGTCCAACTCCACCACATGCCTACCCAGAAACGTGGCAAACTCGGGTTGGGCCATCTCATCACCATCTTCGCCACCTCCGCCCTTAGCGAAGCTGCCTTGACCGCCTTCCTAGCTTAGAGCCGCGGCCCTTGGACAAAAATGCTTTCAAATCACTCAAGCGCCCCACCTCCGGCCCGGGTGAAAGTTCGGGGGCAGCCCAACCCCAAAAGGATGAGGAATCGGACTCGGACATGGGCCTAAACTTCAGCCCACCACCCAACCACGACTTCAACTCTATATATGCTCGGTTGGATGCCTTGGAGGGCCACCAACGTGCCGCTCGCGCCCACTTCGACTCCCAATTCGCCAACCTCAACACCCGTTTTGACACCCTTGAGGCTAATCGCCTTATGGACCATTCCACCTTCATCACTCGCTTCAACTCCATTGAGGCCCAATGGCGTGAGGATCGGGCCCATCTCGATGCTCGCTTCGACGCCCTCACCAACACCTTCTCCTCCTACTTCAACATCCACGGCAATCCTCCTCCGCCTCCACCATAGTTTCCCTTTCTTTGTTTTATGTTTTCCTTTGTTTTATGTTTTCCTTTGTTTTATGTTTTTCAATTTCGTGTTTATGTTCTTCGTTCGTGTTTTTAGGTTATTATTTTTTATGTTTTCTTGTACTTTCGTTCTCCTTTAATTAATATATCTATCTTTTTTTTCCTTCTTATAATTTCCCTTTGTGTTTGTTTTTGTTTCGTGTGTTCGTTTTCTGTTTATGCATGGGTAATAATGGACGCGCGGGGCGTACCCCATTCTACGCCCCGCGTGCCCTGCTTTTTCCCCTTCTAACTAGCCCAGAGCTCGGAACACGCGGGGCGCCCCTCTTAGTGCGCCCTGCGTATCTGAGTCTCTGGCTAAAATAAGCTTAAAACGCACCTCCTACGCGCGGCGCCCCCCTGGGTACGCCACACGTAGGACCTGACCTACAAGGTCCCCTTTTAAATTTCATCTTTATTTTTTTTTCCTTTCTTTTGCGACGTCCTTGGAACAGACGTCATTTTAATAACGCGGAGAGCCGTGCAACCCCGCACTCACCGTTTGTTTTGCACTAACAAAAACAAAAATAAAAATTAAATAAAAAACAAAATAATTAAACTAATTTATTGATTCTTAAATTTTTTCCGACACACTACCTCCCTCTGAAATTAATTAAAAGTTCCGTTATTTGTTCTTAAATGAAAAGACGTTAACACAAAGGATCGGTTTAATTAAGAAATTTTAGTCTTGATTCTGAAGTTATAGACTTTATGCAAAGCCTAGGTTCGTACTAAACAAAAATATTGAATCCTAACCCACATGTCATCTCCATAATAAAATTTAAAAAGGCAATAAAAACGGGATAGTTGAAAATTTGACGAGAACTTGAATGTACACAATTTAACCCGAAATTTTGTGAGATATTTTTTAGCCTAAAAGAGTTCGTACGAGAACTCTATTTCTTTCACAATTTTTTTCGAGAGCTTTGACTTCACTCGACTCATAGAGTTTGCACCTAATACCAGGTTAAGTACACTTATTTTGGTATAAATGACAATAGATGATAAAACGAACCCACTTAGGCTAATTCTTTTCTTAAATTATTTTTCTCGTTTTCATTAACCTCTAGGAAACCCCCTCGAGCCTATTAATTGACTTTTTGTTAATACCCTTTTAACATTTAACCCTTTTTCCTCTTGTTTAAATACCAATAAAATCAAATCGCACCAAAACTACCCGAAATAAGCCAAGGCCTTATGCATTTAACATATGCTGATCACCCCTAAATTCTCATGAAAGAGAAACTGGTGCAAAGGAGAGTGCAAAAACACTGACCCACCAAAATTTTAGCGTAAGAGTGAAATCCCTTGGTGAGGTACTATCGGGTTCTCAAAAGATAATCGACCCCCGTTAATATTGCCTATTAAATTTGATCATGGAGGTTTCAAACAAGTTTTGGTCACTCATTTGTTTGCGTAGGTACTTGTCGAAAACTTTGCATAAAACTTTAGCTTTGGGATCACGCACTTGGTAAAACCAACCGACGGTTTGTTTCTTAATAATTTCAATCCCTTGTCTTTCGATTTCTTTTACTTGAGGACAAGTAAAACTTTAAAGTCCGAGGAGGTTTGATAGGGGCGTTTCGTCCCTATCTTTTAGCGTGATTTACGGTTTAATTTTAGATGAAATAAATAAGTTTAATTGCAAAAATAGAATGTTTTAATAAAATAACGAAATAAAAATAAATTCCGTACTTTCGGTTAATTTTCCTTATTTTTGATTAATTTAGAAAATAAAACGTCAAGCTAACTCGGCTCTCGAGAATTGTATTTCAAGTATGAGTAAGGAGAAAAAATCCACCGACATACGTGGGGCGTATCACCCTTCACGCGGGGCATGGAACACCAAGTCAGAAATGATTGCTCAATTCGCAGGTACCACGTGGGATTCACCCACTGTCACGCGGGGCATCCTACCTTACACGCGGGGCGTATGAGCAATGATGAGCTCAATCATAAATGTCAGACTGCATGGTCTTCCAGGTCAACTAGCAAATCTCTATCACCTTGAGAGCTTGTTCGTTGATTCCGGCATTCCATCAAAGTTCCGGTCCATCTCCATTCACCAAGCTCGAAAGCTCCACCTCTAAGTCCTAAAAGACGGCCTTGAGTCCGGTTAGCTAGTTCCGAGGGTGGATTCTTCCATTTTCACTTGCTAATTAGCTTGTACTCTTCCTATGTACTAGGCTTGGTTGTATTCCATATTTACATTCTCCATATTTATAATTTATGATTCATAATCTCTTTTTCTATATATGTGTTAATGTTTGTTACTTGTTTTGATATTCGTAATTGATTATTGTGTAGGGGAACGTGATTTCCGACGCCATTCGGGCTATCTTTAGGGATTCATATAGGTGTTGCCTTACAGGAAGTGACAAACCGAAAACCGTAGGAATTGACAAGCCACGGAACTTACGGGCCCTAATTTCTGATCCCAATCATTAGACACGCCTTGACTAGGAACCATGTAGTCTAAGTACCTCACGGGTCGGTCACACTACACGTAGTCGTCATTGCAAGAGCAAATCATTAACCTTATATATATTGGGAGTCATTGTTTGTCATATTTATAACTTATCGCCATCCATATCATTTTGTAGAGTTTTTGTTATATAAATTTGTCTCACCCGTAGTTAGGAGTAGTTTGTAGTTGTTCCCCGAATCAACTCAAAGTATTCACCGCTTAGATAACGTATAAAACCGAGTCGTTTAATACTTGTAGTTATAAATCCCGTGGATTCGATACCCAGTCTTAACCGGATTATTACTTGATACGACGGGGTACACTTGCCCCTAAGTAGTAGCGTCTAGTAGAGACAGAGCATTTAGGAAGATCACATCCATAGTCGTAATGCACTTATCATAATATATATTTCGTAAGCTCTACCTAGGCGCCGCACGCATCAAGTTACCACGCCTCTTTGGACCTCTACTATTGCCTCTACCTCTGTTCTCAACAACAAGAGCTTGTGAATTATCAACTCCCATCTCCTTTCTTCTTATCTCTTCATTAAACATACTCTCTTTGATCACATCCAAAGAAAGTACACCATCCGGAGCAGAGTTACTAATAGTCACAACAAGAGTTTCCCAACTATCTAGCAATGAACTCAATAGAAATAAAGCCTGCAACTCATCATCAAGAATAATCTTCATAGTGGTAAGTTTAATGATTATATCTTGAAAATCACTAAGATGCTCAGAAACTGACTTCCCACTTTTCGACTTCAAATTAACAAGCCTCTTAATCAAAGAAGCCTTATTATGAGCAATCTTTCTTTTATAAAGACCTTCTAATTTCTTCCACAAATCATATGGGCCAGACTCTTGAGAAACATGGTTGAAAATGCTAATATCAACCCATTGTCTAATAGTTCCTAAAGTCTTTCTTTTCAACTTTTCTCATTCTCTATCTTCCATTTTTTCTGGTTTGACTGGTTTGGACACACTACCATCCTCTTTAATTTTTGTATCAATTGGGTCATACAAATCTTTACAAAATAACAAATCTTCCATCACAGGTCTCCATATAGAATAGTTGGTTGATGTCAATTTAACCATGGAACTATTACTGCTACTAGACTCCATAGTTAACTTCAAAATTAACCTTGCTCTGATACCAATTGAAGGACCCAAAAAGACGGGTTACCAATAACACGCGGAATACTAATAACAACACCACAAGGATTTATCTCACAAACAATCAACCAAAGCACAACCCAAGTTCCAAATCAAAACAACAAATATAACCACAAGAATGGAAATCTAAACCACAATCAACAACATGAGATTTATACGTGGAAAACCTCTTCGGTGTGAAGAGTAAAAACCACGGGACGTTTAAGGAGTCCACCCTTATTCTCTTATTATGATAAAATTGAGAGGAAAGCAAACCCAACAAAGTCTTACAAAGGTTTATAATCCACCAACAACAATCATAAACAATAAGAGATCACAAGAAGAAAACAAATACCACAAAGAGAAGAATCTGTCTACAATCTGTCCCAACCCAAACAGACCTTCTAGACCTCAGAACGACAATCACAATAGTGAGAACAAGGAACAATATATCAAGAAGGTCCTGTCCAAAAATCGTGACAATCCGACGGTTCAATCTCCGTGAATCCACAAAAACGTGAATTGACCTAAGGAGAGAAAGGCCAAAACCGAAAATCTTCTTTTGTGTGTCTTTTCTTCTTCCTTCACTTGTCTCAATAATGACAACTCATTAACTTAAATACATATTAACTTAAACTTCTCAAAGAAGCCAAAAATAATAATAAATGGACTTTAAATATGGGTTGAACCCATAACAAAAATAAACCCTGTGGTTTCACTCGTTTTCAATCATAAACTGTGTGGCTTAAAAATTTCCAAACAGGTACCTTGTGTTACATTCCGTTAGCAAACACAGTCCAAGCTGACTAACAGTGTTAGAAAAAGTCAGTCTCTCACGTCTCTTTTTAATCTATTTTCTTTCTTTCTCTAAACACACACACACTCTCTCTCCCTTAAAATTTGCTTATTTTAGAAACTTTCCTTCTAATGTTTCCTCCATTCTTCATCTTCAAAAACTTACCATTTCTGCTGTTAATCTCAGTTTCCACATCTTCCTCTTTTTGGCCACTTGGAGACATCACAATCACAATTTCTTATGCTGTTGAAGAGAGTACATGTTACTGTTTCTTCATTTGTTCTTTTTACAGCTTCCTTTTATTTTCAGCATTACTCAGTTTTGATTCTTCCTTATTCCTGATATTTCTTCTTTATTTGTCAAGTTCTCTATAACTCGTGTCTGTTAGTCTCGTTTATGATAATTCGAACATAGGAAATTGAAATTGAGGTATGTGTGTCAGACCTGGCTATAACATTTCCTGTTTTATCTTTTGCTTTGGGGTATATAATAATTCCGTAGCTTTCTTTTTCTATTTGTTCTTGCTTTGCCGTATATGATAAGTTCCAATAAGATTAACAATAGAAACGGTAAGTTTTTGAAGATGAAGAATGAAGGAAAAATTAGAAGGGAAATTTTCTGAAATAAGCAAATTTTGAGAGAGAGTAGATGTGTTTAGAGAGGGAAAGAAAATAGATTAAAGAGAGATGCCAGAAAGAGAATTATTTTAGAAACACACCCACTCTCCCTCAAAATTTTCTTATTTCAGAAACTTTCCCTTCTAATTTTCCCTTACTTCATCTTGAAAAACTTACCCTTTCTGCTGTTAATCTCACTGGAACTTATCATATACCGCAAAGCAAGAACAAATAGAAAAATAGAAAAATCAATTATTCAGAGTCATGAACACATAGAAAAAGATCTGCTATATATATACCGCAAAGTAAGAGATAAAACAAGAAATGCTATAGCCAGGTCCGACACACATACCTCAATTTCAATTTCCTGTGTTTGAATTATCAAAGACGAGACTAATAGACACAAGCTATACAAAACTTCAAAAATAAAGAAGAAAGATCAGGAATAAGTAAGAATCAAAACTGAGTAATGGTGAAAATAAAAGGAAGCTGTCAAAGAATAAATGAAGAAACAGTAACTTGGAATCTCCTCAACAGCATAAGAAATTGTGATCACGATGTCTCCAAGTGGCCAAAAAGAGGAAGACATGGAAATTGAGATTAATAGCAGAAAGTTTATGAAATAAACAATTTTTGAGGGAGGGTGTAGTCGATTAAAGAGAGATGTAGGGAATGACAAGATGATGATTTTGATTTTTTGTTTTTGTTTTGGAATTTGTCGGTGATAATTATATAATAATAAAGTTAATTTATAAAATAAATAAATATAAATACAAAAATAATTCTTTATCTTTGACTTTTGACTTTTTTTAACACTCTTTTTTTTTGAAGATAAACAGAACTTTATTGGCTGATATCAGCAGAAAGAATCAAAGATAAAAAATGAGGAGCACAAGACCACTCCTCACGAACAGACCCAGAACTGACCGATCTTGCTAGACAATGAGCGGCACAGTTTGCTGAGCGTTTGACAAATGAGATAGATATATTATCTAGCTCGTTAATTAACAAAATACAATCAGTAATGATGTCGGATAGATATGATAATGCACCATTGACCCCTTGAATAGCTTGCACTACTAGGAGGCAATCCGTTCTGAGCTCCACATTACTTATTCCATTACCCTTTAACCATGAGAGCGCCTCTTTTACAGCCATGGCTTCCGCAATAACTGGTTCGAACAAACCGGATAGGCCCCCATGACAAGCAAACATACATCACCCTTTATCATCCCGCAGTAAAAATCCAAAGGAAGAGAAACCCCTATCCTGAAATACTCCAGCATCTATATTGCAGGCCGTGATGCCTGTATCCGGTTTCTTCCAAATTTTTGCTGCGTTTCCAGGCCTTTGAATTGCAGACTGCCGCATCTCCCAAGCTGTGCGCCAATCGCACGCCTCTTTTCTTGCACTTTGATTCAGAACAGCTACAGGTATGAGTAAATTTTGCCAGACTTTCCCGTTTCTGTTTTTCCATAACCACCAAAGCATATATATTTCAGTACACGCGAAACTGGTACCCATGTTATGGATAATTGCTTCCAACCATGTCTTTAATTCTTGCACCGAATCCATACGATTATCTTCATAAAAAATGACCCATGCTTGTCTTGCATACGAACATTGAATGAAAGTATGAAGTTCGCTTTCATCAGTCTCGTTGCATACTGGGCAAAGGGGGGAAAGGTTGCTGTGTCGTAATTGCAAGTTGGTCATTACCGGTAAACACCCAGACAAACACCTCCACATGAAATTCTTGATTTTGGGGATGGCTTTTAATTTCCACAACTCATTCCACATTTTGCTGTCTAAATTGTATTGTGAATAATCATTGAGGAGACGATAGCCTGACTTTATCGAATACTCTCCCGACCTTTCGAAGCCCCAATACCAAGTATCGTCAGATTCAATTCTCCTTCTTGGGATGGAGAGGATCAACTGTTGATCCTTACTGTTGAAAGTGGCTTGGATCAAAGGTCGATTCCAACGGTTGTCTGGGAGCAGTAGATCTCGAACACTACCCGTAGGTAATTCATGAGTATATAGTGATGAGATTTTGGGGTTTACCTGGTCCGGGATCCAAGGGTCATCCCAAATGCGTGTCGACCGACCATCATTGATTTTCCGCCTTAAGCCTTTTAATAGCACCTATCTGCTCGAAAGAATGCTACTCCATATGAATGAGGGGCTGTGACCAGATTCTGCACGTAGGAAGTCAACAGTGGGGAAATAACGAGCTTTTAAGAGACGAGTAACCAAAGAGTTCGGATTTTGAAGCAGACGCCATGCTTGCTTGGCAAGCAGGGCAAGATTAAACTCCCGTATTCTTCGAAAGCCGAGACCTCCCAATTTTTTTGGAATACACATCTTGTCATAGCTCATCCAGTGGATACCAGAGGTAGCACTGCTATCAGCTCGCCACCAAAATCGGTTCAGTAACCGTTCAACGTCACCATAGAATTGCTTTGGTAGGAGAAACACGCTCATTGTATATGTGGGGATTGATTGAAGGACTGACTTGATTAGGATCTCTTTTCCTGCGCGGGAAAGAAACTAATCTTTCCAATTATTCAACCGAGATCGAATCTTGTCTTTTAGGTACCCAAAGGTCAATGTTCTGCTCCGCCCCACATAGGCAGGTGCTCCAAGGTAGAAACCGAGTTCTTGCACCTCCGAGATGCCTAACAAATCGCTTGAATTACGCTTCGCTAGTTCACTTGTGTTGGAGCTGAAAAATAGCGCCGACTTGTTTAGATTAATACATTGCCCAGATGCGCGTTCATATGATTGGAGGCATTGCTGAATTACTATAGATTCCTCACTATTAGCTCGGAAGAATAGATAACTATCATCGACAAAGAACAAATGAGAAATACTCGGTGCAAGGCGCGCTATTTTACATCCATGAATTAGACCTGCACTCTCCTTAGCTATCAGAAGTGCCGATAATCCCTCAGCACAGATCAAAAAAAGGAAAGGGCTCAACGGATCACCTTGCCTTAAACCCCGGGTCGGAATGATTGGCCCCACTTCTCTACCCCCCTGTACTATTGTGTAACTGACCGATTCCACACACATCCGCATCCAATTAATCCAGATATCAGAGAAACCCATTTTAGACAACATGTCCTATAAAAATTTCCAATCCACCCGATCGTATGCTTTACTCATATCAAGTTTCAGCGCAGCTATGCCAACTTTGCCTTGTCTTTTGTTTTTTAGGTGGTGAATTACCTCATATGCTGCAATGACATTGTCTGAAATAAGTCTTCCTCTAATAAACGCACTTTGATATTGTGAAATGACTGACGGAAGAACTTCCTTGAACCTGTTAGCTAGCATCTTGGATACTAACTTAAAGATGATGTTGCACAATGCTATTGGCCTTAGATCTGTAACTTCCTCGACATTAGGCTTCTTTGGGATCAGTACAAGCAATGTGTCATTCATTCTACTTGGGAGCTGGCCAGTTTGAAGGATATTTAAGCAGAGTTCTGTAATGTCTTTTCCGATGATGCTCCAAAATTTCTGAACGATTGCAGGATTCAGACCATCAGGGCCTGGGCTTTTTTCTGGGTGCATACTGAAACAAGCAGCTTTTACCTCCTCAGCGACAAACGGCTTCGATAGGAACAGATTTGCTTCTTCTGTTATACGACTTTCCACTTGTGACAAAAGTTCAGCCGATTCGCTACCTTTGCTGGTGAAGATCTGATGGAAATAACTGCTTAATATATATTCGAGTCCCTCTCCCCATCCACATAAGGTTCCGTTTTCGTCTTTGAGTGCCGTAAATGTGTTGTGCTTTTTTCTGGAGGTTGCATAAGCATGATAATATTTGGAGTTAGAATCACCTTCCTGAAGCCAATGGAGCTTTGCTCTTTGCTTCCAAAAATCCTCCTGTTGCTGGAGGATTTTTACATAATCTGATCTAGTTCTTTGAAAAAGCTCGATACCTATCTGATCAGTCCTTGATCTAAGAATCTCCGTTTGCTGTTTTAGAGAATTGATCTGTTCCGTGAAATTCCCCGCAATAGACTTACTCCATTATTGTAAAGCGGTTGCGCAATCCTCAATTTTGTTCACAATCGGTTTGTCAGATTCCCAAGACGGCTGAACGACGGCTGCACATCCTGTTTCCCTGATCCACGAATTCTCAAAACGAAATCTACGAATACGAGGGGCACGTAACCATACCTTGAGTTGTAGTAGAAGTGCAGAGTGGTCGGAACAGGCTGCCGTTAGGTTCTTTAATACTGATTGGCCAAATTGTTCTTTCCATGCTGCATTTACAACTGCCAGATCCAGCCGTTCTTCTATCCAACGACTTGTGCCTCTTCCGGTTTCCCAAGTAAATTGGCGCCCTTTCATGTTTAAACTACTTAAGCCGCAATCTTCCAAAACTGTCTGAAAACCCTCAATTAACCAGTAAGGTCTCTGCGAACTCCTCTTTTATCTGTAAGACAAGCAATATCGTTGAAATCCCCTATACAGCACCAAGCCCCATCGTATACTGGTGATAAAGACCGTAAAAGCTCCCAAGACTCTCTTCTACGACTTCTCTCAGGGTAGCCATAAAAACATGTGAGTCTCCATGGTTGAACCTGGGGTATTGTAACAATAACGTTAATAAAATTAATTGAATCAGATAGAATATTTAAACTGACTGAACTGCGCCAGAACAATGCAATTCCACCCCCGTGGCCTCTGCCATCCACCACATGATGATTTTCAAAACCCAGCTTCTTGCAAACTAGTAAAACTTTTGCCTCTTTGATCATACTTTCCATAAGAAAAATAATTAGAGGCATGTGGGCACGAACCAGGTCTTGTAAGACCGTGACTATCCGAGAGTTGCCCAACCCTCGGCAGTTCCAGCTGAGCAAACTCATAGCCCTGGGCAGACCTGGCTTCCAAGTCTCGCCTCTCCTCCGCTTTTTGGTTGAACGGTGCAACTGAAGTCTCCTGTAGTGGTATCTGAAAGCCGTGGACATTTAGGGTCCAGGATGAGGGTGTCATCAACAGAATATCTTCTTTTGTGTGTGAGTCAGCCTTTGAGTTGAGTGTTCTGTTTGTGATCGTGACTTGCTTGTTCAGTTTTCCTTTTGAACGTTCACTGTTAATTGTATCAGAAGTCGTGCCACCGGCATCATTATGAGAGAATTTATTAAATTTGGAGGAGTCGGCTTCATCAGATGGATCTCGGAGCCATTCTTTCCCCCTCTGAATTCCGTTTTTCCGAACTATCGTCCGGAGCCAACTCCCGAACCTGCGCGCGTCCGACGTTTCCTTGTTGTCGAACAATGATGGGCAAAATTTATCAGCATGGCCGATTATTCCACAATAAAAGCAAAATTGCGGAAGGCGTTCATATCTCACATTAACCCATAGCCAGTCTCCTCCGCTCCTTTTAATTTTCTGACCCACTTGTAGTACCTTTCGAACGTCGATGGTGATCATAATTTTGAGATAGCCACGACGGAGGCCGGTGAAATTCTTCGGATCCGACTCAATATATGTGCCCAGTTGATTACCAATAGCCTTGCAAACTACTTCCGTCTGAAAGCCAATTGGGAGGTCAGAGAGTTTGGCCCAGATGATGAGATTAGTTAACGTAGGTTGCAAGGCTTGTTCCGTAGGCTCTAGTTTTTTTTTATGATCAAGAGGTTTTGATTGAAAGTCTAGGGTCCGTCGTTTAAAACTCTCTTCATGTCCAATTCGTGGTAGAACTGGAACAAATATCTTCCTTCCATGTCTGTCTCTGTGCGTAGCTTTAACCGCAAGGAACTGTCCGACAATAAACAGAGAGGGCGCTGTTGAGTCTATTTGTAAAAAATCATCTGTTAATTCGAGACCTTCGCCTTCTGTAATGATACACAACTGTGCGTATTCCTCCGCCAAACCTTTGTTTTTTTTTTCCATTGATGAGAATTAGTCGAAACTTAGAGGAAGCAAGCCTATGCCGTTGCGGAAATTTGCGATAGAGGGTTAGGGTTTTGGGGAGGGCTGTGAAAATTGTAAAACTGCAGCTGTGTAAGATGTCTTAGAGTGTCGACTGGGATGGGGGAAGAGCAGATACGGTGATTTCGAAGAATAGAGTTTGGATTTAAGGGTCTAACACATCTCAAGGGAGAAGACGCAAATACTCCAATAGGAGAGACATATCTATGAGTCTTTTGTTTTTTATTTTGCATCAATTTTTTTTTAACACTCTTAGTTAGTTTGGAATGTGTTTACTAACATAACGTAATACATAATATCTGTTTGTAAATTTTTAAACCACATAGTTTATGATTGAAAACGAGTAGAAACATAAGATTTTTGTGTACTTTTCCTTTATTTATATTAATTATTATCACATAATTAAATTTCATGTTTATTTTAGGCATGTTAACCTATATTTGATATGAAACTTTTTGTCCCAATTCTAATTTTTTAAATTTATATATTACACAAACCATATTAATTTGTCACAATCTATTTTAAGCATGATGAAGTGCTTACTTAAAAATATGAACCATCTATTCAAGTTGTGCTTTTCAATAATTAATTTATTTTTAGTATTTAATTTTTTTTTAAAGTTAACAGTGACTTGCAAAATGCCACAACTAGCATTATACTCTCAAAATGCACACATACTTTTTCATATATATATATAAAAAAGAAAATATCAATAATATTTAAAATTTTATTATTTAATGTTATTTGTACGAAAAATAAAGTTTTGTTGATACATATTATGGTATACATTTTTCATGGAGAAAAGTTTTTCTTGATGCATGTCACTTCTAGAGATTTATTTTCCTTAGTACACCGTTCACTTAAAATTTCCTAAAGTGAACATCGATTTTCCCAGGGGAAATATCTTAAACGAAACCAGAGGAAAGATCTTGAGAAACTCCAATGGAAACATGTTGAAGGAAACTAGGAGAAACTTCTTGGAGTGAACCTCAACGGAAACCTACTTCCTAGAGTGAACCTCAACGGAGACCTATTTTCTTAAAATGGAACTTAGAGGAAACCTACTTGTTAGAATGAACCTCAGGAGAGACCTATTTTCCTAGAGTGAAACTCAAGGGAAACCTACTTCTTAAAGTGAACCTCAAGAGAAAACTATTTCGTGGAGTGAACTTTAGGAGAAATTTGAGGTAAACCTAAAGGAAGATATGAGGCCATTTAATATTTTAAAATGTGTTGTATATGCTAATTTAAAAGCAGAAGAGTTAGAAAACATCAGAGTCAATCCATCATGGAGATCATGAGAATCAGATGGTGGAGCAGTTACTCAAGATGTGATCTGAAGATGGAGAATGTAACTTAGTGGAAGGTAGCAGGAAGTTACCTCCAACATCCATAAAAGTCAGAAATCACGGTGAAAAGGGACAACTCAAGACATACTCAAGCAAAACTTTAACAAATTTTATCTAGACTTCAGTAATTTAAATTTCTCAGTCATTGTCTTAACTGTATTTTTCATTCAAGTTCAAGTTCATCCAAGCTTTCAGTACAATTTTATTTTGTTTATTTTTCAATCATTTCAGTAAGCTCATATCATTTTGGTAATCGAATTCTTTTTTTCGATCTCTTTATTTCTGCCAGTCATATAATTTTTACAGGTTAGTACACACAATTTTATTCTATTGCTTGATAATATTATAATTTTTTTGGCACATTTTCCATAAAAATAAGATATTTTTGACATTTTGGTGGGATAAATAGAGTAATAAAAAATGTGTTTCCTATGGGAAAACAAACATGAACATAAATTGCGTATTAATTGGAGGTCGACCGAAGACAATTAATTAGAGTATAAGTTATCCATATATAAAAGCTGAAAGCTTTCTCTTTTGGGTAAGTGTTTTTCATAACTAACAATTTAATTGCCAAGTGCTCAATTAGAAAGAAAACGTGGTAATTAATGAGTGGTGGATATTTTAATCTATTTTCTATTAAATGTAAATTAATACTAATTTGATTGAACAATTATTTTGAAACATGTACAAGTCCTTTAATCATAAGTAAATAGTAATTGTACACGTGTATGAACAAGAAGAAACAATATTGTTATTAATATAATATAATAATAAATAGTCTTAGGTTAGAATATATGCATGGTTATTTGGCAAAGGTAGGTTAGTTGTTTTTAAAAGGTCAATAAATTACCTACTGTATCCAAATGCTTATCTTCCAATTTTGGGATTTCCATCCCTAATTTCCTACTCTTCCATGCTAACTTAGACACATAATTATTAAGCTTTACTTATAATTGTTAATAATTAAGCATTTAAAGTTTAAATTGATAGCTTAAATTATATATAAAAATAGTTATTATTATTAATTTTATATACTTCTGCATGCAAGGTGTTTGGTAACTCATTTTTGACCCCATGTTTGCATTTTCACTTTAAAAATGAGAGTTTCTGGTGTTATACATCTTCTGTTTGCCTTTTGTGGTTGAAAAATAGCTCTTTATAAAATCAGAGAATCTCTGCTTTTTTTGAAAAAGCAGCCTTTCAAATAGTAAACAGCAAAACGTAACAGCAATCAGCAACAATAAACAAGGTAAAACAAATGAGCCCTAAGTTTGAAACATGTAATTACCCAACATTTTTCATATTGCCATATTAGAAATACTATTTTAATAAACCATTTAAAGTAAGAATTTAAGTTGATAGCTTATTATTATTATTATTATAATTATATGGGACAAGATTTTTTTTTTTTTTTTCCAAAGATGATAGATAATTTGGTTATCGTTGAGATTAATTATAGAAAGGGAAAATAAGAGAGACTTTTGGGTTGATTTAATTTAGCATTATGTGATCATTTGCTTGTATCTAAAGAAAGTGGTGTTACCTAATAAGTAACAAATAGTATTGACTTTCTATATCAAAAGAAAGACAGTTAACTATATATCTTACTTAATTAAGGAAAGATAATTAGCTTTTGTATTAAGTATTAATACTTTTGTTTTGGAAGTCACTCTCCAAACTCAACATCAGAGACAAATAGGTTTAGGTTTTTATATATGTCTCTCCCTTCCAAACTACAAATTATATAAAGTATATGGGTGTTGTTACATGGAGTCTCAAATTCCCACCCCCAGCCCCGTGAAAGGACGAAAATACCCTTTCATGGGTTTTGGATGGGAAACGGCTATTTTTTTCTTCCCGACACGCGGGCGTGTGGCTATCACGCCTCACCGTGTGGTCGGGCGTGATAGCCATACGCCTCACCTTGTGGTCGGGCGTAACAGCCACACGCCCGACCACACGGTGAGGCGTGATAGCCACACGTCCGACCGCACGGTGAGGTGTGATAGCCACACGCCCGTATGTCGGGAAGGCAAAAAAAATAGACCTGTTATTCAATTAAACCCGTAAATACCTATAAACACTACACAATTTTAATTAAAACCTGCAAATAGCATACAATTTTAATTAAAACCCGTAACAATAATATAAGTTCATGAATAAATATTAACTAAAATTAACAAAATAAAAATTTAGTTAAACAAAATAAAATTTACAACAACTAAACTTAACTAAAATTAACAAATTAAAATTGACAACATAAAAACTACATTAACTAAAAATAACAAAAATTAAACTAAATTAAATAAATAAATAATTGCCCATACACTACACGGGTGTATGGGCATCATGCCGTCACCATTGTGAGGGCGTGAGGATATCACGCCGCACCACAGGTGACGACGTATGAATATTGTGGTGAGGCGTGAGGCTATCACGCCGTCACCTGTGGTGCGGCGTGATGTTCATACGCCGCACCTGAGGTGACGACGTGATCTCCAAACGCCTCATGTCCCGATTTCGATTTCGAATAACAGCAAAATCCGATGCAAAAAACGTCCAAAAAACATCAAAATCAAACGGAAATACATATCATAAGTCCATTTCCTTTGCCGCCCCTCCGCCGATCCATGTTTTCATTAATAAATTAGTCCGGATTAGATTAAATGGAGTTTAGGTTGTTTGAGAGGATTTGAGAATTCTGAAAATTGTCTAAAGGGTATTTCGGTCTTTTCACGGGGCTAGGGGTGAGAATTCAAGGCTGGGTATAGTAATTCACTATATAAAACTAGGTCTTTCTATCTTTAAAGTATAAACATAAAATTAAGTGGCATTTGATATTATTACATCATTTTTACTCTCTCTCTAAATTATCTCTTATTGATTTTGGTATCAGAGTCTACAACCTTTAGACTCTCTCTCTCAACAAACGAAGATATTATGACTCTCTTATTAATTTTGATTCAAAGTTATTTTTGACCAAGTTTAATCCGTAGTTCCTAAAAATAAGTATTTGATTTTGTTAGTGGGATATTTGTGGATAACAAATAAATTTTTATTGTTTCCTCTAATATTTTATTGTTGCATTATAAGCTTATAAAAAAATTATTAATCTGTATTTTTAAAGTGTGCAGAAATTGATATATTCAATAAAATTCTCAACACCGTATTTTATTATTAATTTCTTTTATATTTTTTCTCAAAAAAACCCAACATAGTTAACGTTAAAGACGGGCTTGAATGCAATAAAAAAAATGGAAAAAACAAAATATATAAATGACACATATAATTAAGATGGTTTAACATGAAATTGTATAGATACAAATATATAGCATTCTAAAAAAGTTGTTTGTAAGTTACTAGCATATTTAAAGTAGAAAGCAAGATTTACAAAATAATATATAGTATTGTGTAATCAAGGAAAGCTTAGAGTAATAATTTGTTTTATTTTATGGTGTTCTGTTCTATACACACACAATATGTGTAAATTTATTAATGTATACTCAATTTAATCCACACTATAAATAATTAATTATTCGTTAAAAAGAAGAAGAAGAAGAAGCTCATGAACAGCAGATTGTACACATCTCCGGGTGGCTTAATCTGACATTGGCCATGACTCACAACTTGCTTCACTGCAAATACCACATTTACAATATTATTACATCACTCAATTTCTAAACGAAATCAATAGCTTCACTATAATAATATATTTTCACATAAGCAATTATCTAATTCAAAATATATCCATCTCAATTAAAGAATAAAGACCCAATTTAACTAATCAATTTGGTCTCCAGATCAATTATCTAAAAGGAATGAATTTTTAAACATCACTTATTCTTCAATTTCCTATGTTGAGCATCATATCATCCGTGTATCGGGTTGATAATTTAATGATGCATTACATTTCAACTAATATTATTAATAATATGATGTAATTAGTTATATATATATATATATATATATATATATATATATATATATATATATATATATATTTATTTATTTATTATTCATATAAAATTCTAAATCTTATATAAATCTTAGATTCCAAAAAATAAATTCTCTAGATTCTAAAATATATAACCTCAAATATTGAATTATTGATTTGATGCATGAATAACGCGATGCACCATAGATATAGTACAACTTCTTCCAAATAATACTTGTTAACACATGTTAAAAAGATTTAATATAGGAGTCCATTGATTTTAGTCTAAAAAGCTGATTAGCCCTTTGAAATTATAAAATGTCTTATTCTGGATTTGTTTAAATGACATGATTAATTTTCTAAGTTCATATGTCAAAATAAGATAGGTTTTGAACAAATTAAAATTACATCTAAACAAGTTTATGAAGCCAATAACAGCAGTTAGGTTTAAAGAAATCTATGGAACTAACAAAATACTTTATAAGTTTATTGATGAATCGATTTTTTTTTTTTTTAAGATAAGTTTAAAATTCAGGATGTATTAATGAGTTAAAAGAGGATACCGTATCATAAAGTTGACATGGGAGGATTGATTTGATAAAATATGAGGAATAAAATAATACCAAATTAGATTTCGAGCCAAATTGACCTATTATAACAAAAAATAATAAAAAAGGGGTATATGGTTGCTTACTCAATTATTTGTCTCCAGTAAGTATCAGTTCCTTGATCATCCATAAGCTCGCCCCAACCTTCAAAGCTTGTTGAACTAGAATTTGGACACTGCTCATCAGAAATCAATGGAGGAAGAACTGGAATATCACAATTATAACCACCCATTTCTTCATCATTCCCAACTTTTGAATCCTTAATCTCCTGGTAATCTCCCACTAATGAGGGTTGAAGAAAAGCTTCCAAGTTAGATAAACCCTCCTCCTGTCCAGAAAACCCAGCAAGATGACTGCTGCTCATCTGAGACCCATTAATGTAATCATACAAGTGTTGCTGCTCTCTGAAATTCGGACCCAAAGTTTCCATATTTGGAAATGGACTTGAAAGTACTTGAAATATATTGTTCAGCAATTGGAGTTTAGCTAGGTGAATGGGATCCACCGGCCGGAGGAGACTACTTTCCCCGGCCCAAGGAGGAATATTATTAGTATTAGCGAGAAGATTAGTGAAATTAGCAAGAAAGTGTGGTAAATTAGCAAGAAGATTAAGGTCAGTTCTTGGCCTGTGTGTGACAGGGTCAATTCCCATTTGCAGAAGCTTCTTCTTTAAATGTGTATTCCACAAGTTTTTAATTTCGTTGTCAGTCCTTCCAGGTAGACTTTGTGCTATGGCTGACCATCTGCAAAAAAAAAACTATCAATTTTAAGAATCTCTCAACTCAAGATGTTAGTAATTAAGAATAGTTAAAAAGAGAATTACTTGTTTCCAAGAATGGAATGAAGATTGATGATGATTTGTTCTTCTTCTTGGGAGAATTGGCCACGCTTGATATCAGGTCTAAGATAATTAGTCCATCTAAGTCTGCAACTTTTTCCACACCTATTTAAACCAGCAAGCTTTGGAAGAGCTCTCCAGCTTCCATGCCCATGTTCCTGAATGTGATCAATCAGCTTCTTATCTTCTTCAGGAGTCCATGGTCCTTTCTTCAGGTTGCTTTCTTCCTCCATTGATAATGATGATCTCCTCATTATTTACTTGCTTGATTGATGGAAAATGAGTGGAAGGAAATGGAGGAGAACAACTAGTTATATAGACTGATATGTGAGAGCAAGTATTCTAGACCTTCATATGTAAGATACAATAGCAAGGCTTTGATTTTATGGGTGATGGATATGTCACCTTAAAGACTATATTTTCTTTGCTATTTCACCTGGAATTTCCAATTCTATCCTTTCCTTCTTTCATCTTCTATTGGATTTCCCTTTCAATTTGGACTTTATTCCCCCATTATTCTCCTTTTAAATGATATTAGAGATTCATTAGTATTAAGTTAGGGGTTATTTTCCCATTAGTAATAAGTTAGGGATTATTTTGTAATAATTAGTTAGAATATTATAATGTTACTGGTAAGAAGGTAAAACCAAATCAAAAGTAAGTTTTCTCAATCTCTTTTGTTTTTGCATTGTTTATTTCGGTTATGGTATAGGTTTATGTTTAAGGTTTTGATTTTGCAGTGATTTAACATAGATTGAATGTGTTATGTTTTGTTAGGGTTAGTGTTAATGGGTACAATGTCGATTTTTGAACTCATTTGAGTTGTATATGTGTAATTTATTGGTTTAGAACTTCTCATTTTGGCTACATTGTTCATCTACGATACATTACAATTTATGATTTGAAAAGCAATAAACCCATAAACCCTCACCTAGGGTTTTGCAAATTGGTAAATGCGAAGACTATGACCAATTATGGAGTCATTTTTATGCAAAATAAAAAAGGGTTTTCTTAAATAGGCAAATGTGAAGACTATGACGAGTAAAGCCCATTTTTAGCAAAAAGGGATTCACAAACATGAAAATGTAAAGATTATGATGAATTTCGAAGCCCTTTACAGATGATTCACAAAATCTATTTTGCGAACATTCAACATGGATTGCAAATCACATTTTAAGTATTGTTTCATAATTTTGGTACATGTGAATAGTTTTACTTCACAATTAGTTAAATGCAAAGCCTTAAGGTGAAATGCAAAATTGTCCTATTTTGTCTGAAATGCAAATGTATTATTTGAAGTGCAAATTATTGTCTGAAATGTAAACTTTTTTCATTTTTATAGAGCCACATGTCCAAGGTAAAAACAGATAGTGGTGTAAAATTTAAGCATTCACGGAGTTTGGGGGTTCAAAATGCACAATAGCAGTAGGAGGTGACATTTCTACCATGATTGAGCTGCAAAGTAAATTGACACCCTCATAGAAAAAGATGTTTTAGACATCTTATGGATGTCGCCTTCAGTGCTGATCCTGAGATTTTAAAAGCCCATGGGCAAATTACCAAATGGGGCCCTAATAAATAAGTGCAAATAAAAAATAAATTAGAAAAGTCAATTGTATAAAAGAAGATTACTTAAAAATGACATTTTTTTTTGTTTCATTTAACAAACGATCTAATAAAAACATTTTATATTACTTTAAGTATCCAATTACTTATACAAAATGATGTGTACGAGCATTTTTAAATGCAAATTTCTTAAATTTAATAATGAAATAGTTCTAATAGATTTTATGTTGTTTATGACACAAAGAATAATAGATTTTATGTTGTTTATGACACAAAGAATGATAACAGAAAAATGAAAAACAAAAAATCTGAAAATCACTTCTCTTAACGGGATTTAGCGGCTAAGTTCTTGAAATTGTAAAATTTTGATACGTTTTTTCCAAATTACCTCTGAAGTTCAAATAAATCAGAATCTAATAGTTTCTCAAGTAACAAAAAAAAAAGTCTATTAGCAATTGGAAGTTTCACAGTGAGGTGATTAGAGAACAAAATTGATTATATAGCTGATGAATTGAAAATGAAATAATAATACTGTTTAATATTCTTTGGGATTGGAGTGTGATTAAAGAAATGAGAGATAAATTATAAATTTTTTTGTTAGGATTGATGGGTGAGAGAGATAATTATAAAAAGACTGAGATAAATTAGGGATTTGATGTCTAACATTTTTATTAGGAAATTTAGAAAGAATCTGAGATAAATTAGGGGATTTGGAAAGACTATTTAGTAACTGATGCTCATGTTTTTAATCAAGTATAATTTTTTTAAAAATTTAATTTGATGCCAACGTTTTAAATTTGGAAAGAATCTAATGGCAATCAAGTATATATATATTTTTTAATTTAATTAAGTATAATTTAAAAATATATAATAATACTAATATATTATTATAATGGGGCCTCTCTCATCCTTGTGCCCTGGGCAGGCGCCCCTCCTGCCCATGCTTAGGGACGGGCCTGGTCGCCTTCTCTGGTGCCATTGCTCATATGTTGGGAGATTGAGCATGTCGGATATCTCCCTAGAGAGATGTGGTTCTCTATTGGAGAAGTTGAAAATGAGGTTTAGTGGTAGTTCGAGCTTATCTCTTTGTTTGGATCGTCTTTTGCTTGCATGTGCATTCGTAGATCAAATGAGGTTGAATCAACACCTACAGAAGTGTAAATTCTCTCTTTTATCCTCTGTAACTTAATTTTTGTTGAAACTCAGAGCAACTTCGATTCACCATCCACGTATGTCATGGTACTTGCAACCTTTTTCCATTTAGCATTCCATGAGATCAAACAAATAACAAACTCTATGGACATACTTTTAATGAAATGAGCAAAATACATTATCAAATTCCTATAAGAATCATATCATATTAAACAAAGACATAGAACATGTAGTTCGAAATTGAGTTTTGATTAAAAGATAAGCTTCTAATTTTGACAATCAGTTCACATTTGAGGAATTGTGAATCGCAATTTTATATACTAGTTCACAATTTATATAAAATGCGAAATAAGCTTCGCATTTTGTAGACTGTGAAGCACTATACAAAGAGTTCCTTTGCAATTGGGTAACAATTTATACTAAATGCGAATGATAAAATATAGCTCACAATTTATCAAGTTGGTTCGCAAATTGCGATTTGTGAACAATCGAAACCTAGGTTAAGTGTAACTAATTGCGTATAACACTTGTGTATAACTAACCTAGAATTGTAATTAATAATTATGTATTTAAAATCAACAAAAACTTACATGATATTGGAAATCAACAAGAGTTTGGATTGCTATTTAAAAGTGATTTATAGATGAAGCTTGAAATTGTTCTAAAAAACCTACATTATGTGTTGTGTTTTTTTTAAAGGAAAATGTAAACTTTATTAAGAATCTCCAAGAAAAACGTTACAAAGAAAAGAAGGGGGAACATAAGCCCACACTCCATAACCAGACTCAAAACCGATAGCTCTCACTAGAGTATGCGCTACACGATTCGTTGATCAACTAACAAAACTGATATGCCAGTTAATGATATTATCACAAAGGGATTTACAATCAAAGATAATAAAACCAAATACAAAATCTATCTCATCTATGAAAAGTATTAACAAATGTTTGAGAATCACATTCGAGGATAATATCTTGGTAATTGTGATCTTTCAACCAACTGAACGCTTCTTGCACACTAAAACATAAGTGGGTCTAAGGAACCTGATAATAGTCCAGCTGATGCAACGACCAGATTACTAGAATGATCTCAGATAATGAAGCGAAAACTAGCAGTGCTTTGAGTAGGGAAAATCGCAGTATCAATATTACACTTCAACATACCAGGCGAATGCGGACACCACTTTGCAGATGGATGGGCATGCAGAGAAGAAGAACTGGCAGACATCGAACATAACTGAGTTTGGAAATGAGAATTAGGAAAATATGTAATGGAAGAGTCTAAGGTCTTGTTTGATAAAGCACTTAATTACTTAAATTAAAATATTAAGCACTTATTTAATTTAAGTGCGTTTGATAACAGTTATTTTTCCACCACTTAAATTAGTTAATTAAGTTAAAAACCACTTATTTTGGTAAGTTAAAATAGTTAACTTAACATTTTAAGTTACACATTATCAACTAATATTTTTATAAAAGTTATATTATTCAATGCTTTCAACACTTATAATATTCAACACTTAAAATGCAGTACTTATTTTTTCAGCACTTAATTTTCAGTTTTATCAAACAACACCTAAGTAGTAGCATATATCTATATGGATCGAAAAATGTCAATGCGTCTCTTTATTGGGTCAATTTTGTAAAATTTACTATATTATCTTGAAGACTTTGCATTGTTTATCCTCTTGATTATATGTTGTAAATTTGATTGTAAGGATGACTCCGAACATTAAGTCAATGCAGCCATATATATAGAAGTCAATAAGAGCAGGTTTTTATGTGTTCTAATTTCCTTTAAGAAAAGAAAAAAAGTTAATGTGGGGGGCATTTTGGGTAACGTAACCATGAAAAATACGTAGGTGAAGAAGAGAGACAAATAAAGAAGCTTTGTGTTCTTCTATAATCTAATTTAGCAATGGTTACACCAATATTTAGATTAGGTTTTACACGTGTCACTCATCGAGAGGGTCAAACATCTGTAATTTTTCACAAACACAAGAAATCTCACTTTCTTTAATTAATTTAATTTCAAAGTTTAAGTTAATAATCAGGTATTACACGCAACACTATTCAGTCTTTAAGTGGACCCCGCTTAACCCTAACACACTTCTAACGACTAATATTTGATTCTTTTTATTTTTATTTTTATTTTTAATGGTAATCTGTTCATTATTACTACTAATTAAAAATCAAGTTGGCTATTAATTAAAATTACATATCAAGTGGATATATCTATATATAGAATTGTGACTTCGACCGAATTTATACAGTTACTAACAAATATTATTCACGATGGCTTCATAGAAAACCATAAACAAATATTAAATTTGAAGTAATAGAAATGAATTAATTGAAAGTTTGTGAAAGTGTACGAAACACTTAAACATAAATCATAAGAATAGAAATAGACTCATCTCATTAAGAGATTTCTTCGTCAATAGCGATCGTCTAATACGACAGATTACGTAAGAGTAAGTTTGTTATCACCGGACAGAGGAGATGAACAATTCGAATAAACATAAAGTAAAAATAATTTTAGAGAGTATATTTTGTTTCTTGCATTGTGTAAAAAAACTGACAGTTCAATTTTGTTTATATAGAACTCAAACATTGACGAATATTCAGGAACAACCGAAGTAACGGTGGTAATTAAAAAATTAATTTGTATTTATGAATATGATTCAGTTCAAATGTTCATTGATATTGATAAAAGCAAAGAAAAATTACTAAAAAAAATTAGTAACCATTTATTTAGTAATTAAGGGTACATATTGGAAAAGAATTATGAGTACAATTTTATCTTAAAATCATAAATAAGATTTGTAAATTGTGTAAAATATGAAACATGATATATATTGATACATAAACTGGTAGGTTGAATAAATTTTTTTATGTGGTTAATGTTATGGCTATATATATGAAGAAATAATATGTGTGCTGTATAAAAAAAAAAAGAAAAGCCCGTGAGTTCGTTCGTTTGGTATTGCGCTCATTTGTCAAATATGACAAATCAACGCTTTTGTATGCAGAATGTAAGAATAAGCCAACTATAGATTTGTGATAGGTTTTTAAAACCATCTATAAGTGTACGATAAGTTTTTTAAGTCAACTATAAACATGTGAGGTTATTTTAAAAGTATGGTGCTAATAGGCAAAACTAAGTTTAAAAGTGTAAATATGCATTAAACCTAAATTAAAATAGGTTTAAATCATCTCATCTACTTTAAAATATTAAAATAATATTAAATAGATGGTGTATAAACTAACATTAGGGGGGTTACAAGAGACGGAAACACCTCTACTCAAGGATGGAGCTGGTGACCGGAGGGGCTCTGGCTCCGCCCCTCATTAAACCATCTATATTCTCATATTAAAATATTTTGATAAGATAACTTTATTTTTTTATTCTTTGAAATTTCTAAATAGAAATCATTAGAAACTCAAAAAAATTTCAAATTTATTTTGAAACAAAAGATATTCATGTATGTTTATTGTGTTGCAAATATTTATCATCGTCAAAGGTTGATACATTAAAGTTATTAAAAAACGGAAAGTTTGTATTCAAAAGCGTAAAGCGCCGCCTGATGAAGATGCAGAATTGGATGATCCTCTTATATCATCAAACACATCAGAAATATCTTTAAGTGTGGTTTGGTTTTATTTTATAATTAAATAATAATAATTATCCAACTAATCCTATTAAGAAGTATTCCAATTGCACAGTTCATCTTCCTTTTTACCAAACAAACCCATTTAATATATTTTCTTTCTTTTTTGTCCTTTTATCCTTGCTCTAATATATATTTTGAATTTGCGTTTTAATATTTTGTTAATGTTAGAGATAATAAATTTTTTGAACTTTTTGGATTGAGTGGTTATTTGATATAATATGATAAAATATATCTAATGTTTTTATGTTGTATGTAGAATAAAACTTGTTTATTAATAATCTCCTAATTAGAGCTAGGAAGAATACAAGTATAAAAATACAATGAATAAGTGAAATAAAATCCTCATGAAACTAATAGAGTAAGAGATTATTAGGATAGAAAATATTATCGAGGATAACTATATAAGAGATAATTACAAAAATAATATGATATTATCACTTGGAATAAATCGAATAGATAGAAAACCATTTCTATAATCTTGCGTATCGTTAAGATATCGCAAAATGCGTTTAACACTCTTCCAATGTTCGTCTGTGGGACAGTGAAGAAAGTAATAGAATTTATTAATAGAAAAGGCCACACCTGGGCGAGTAAGAGTGAGATATTGCAATTCTCCAATAGTTCTTCGACTTTCATCTCCCGAATCTAGTCACGTCCCATATTCCTCGGAAAGATTATGAATGTTGCCATTGGGATGAGATAGTGTTGCGGTCATTCATTTTGACTCGTTTAACAATGTTAGCCACATACTTAGCCTAAGACAAATGGATCCCTTACTTCGTAAAACAAATTGCGAGCCATTGAAGTATGAAGCATGCCCCAGGTTATATATCGATAATTCCTTTTCAATGGAGTGAATGGTTTGGTTAATGAGAGTCGGATTAGTGCTTTTGACTAAGACATCATCCACATAACATAAGATAATATTTTTTTTATGAGTGTTGGTGTGTTTGATAAATAATAATTATCATCCGAGGACATAATAAAACTAAGAAGACGTAAGAATGTCTCGAGACACGAAAACCATTCTCTAGGTGTCTATTTTAATACGTACAATGATTTTTTTGTAAAAGACAAAATCATAAGGCTGGTCAACATCTCGAAAGCCCTGTGGTTGTTCCATATAGATGGTCTCATGGATATTTCCATAAAGGAAAGCGTTTGAGACACCTAATTGGTTGATGTGCCAATTATGAGAGACCGCTAAAGTAAAGATGATTCAAATAGTTGTTGCTTTAACAACAAGGCTGAATATCTCCTTATAATCAAGCCTAGATTGTTGAGTGAACTCACAAGCAACAAGTCCTACTTTATGATGCTCAATACTTTCGCCCGCCTTCTTTATCATCCAAAAGTGCCAGCGACAACTGATTACAGTTCTATCATGGGGATGAGGAACAAGTTGCCAAGTGATAACAAGCTTGATAAATATTTCCTACCGGTACATCCTCAACTTTGGGCCATGAGCCCATAGGCAAACTCATTGAGATCTTTACACGTGACTCTCAAGGGAACAAAGATACTGAAGGAAAATAGACAAGTCTAGGCACACCGGAATAATAAAATTTTGTCTATTTTATCTATTTCCATTTTTCAAGATCTGTTAATTGTTATTTCATACAAAGAAGGATAGACTGAAATACCTTATCTGACGAACTATCTACAGTTGCAAACGAAGTTCCCACAACTCTTAATCGTGAGTCACGAACAATGATTAACATAGAAAAGAAGAACTGTTAGTAATCAACCTTAATTAATAGCAATCGCAATGATTACCTCTAAAAAAATCGATACGAGATCAAAGAGAGAGTAAGAAAGATAATAATTTAGCCGGGATGATTTCGGAACAGTTCCTTAGCCTCTTCAATTGAGTTGGCCGAAGTTCCTAAGGTGAGGGTCTATTTATAGACTTCTCAAATTCTAACCCTAGTTGTATTATTTTTTTTATTGAAATACGGACCTAGCCCAACGGGTAGTTGTATTATTTAATTAATCAATTAGAATTCAATTCGGAATAGAATTACTAATTAGATAATTAAATAAATACTTATTATCATCTAAATAATAACTAATTATATTTAGACAATAACACTAATCTAATTAGTTATTTAATTTATGTTAGGGATAAATAATTAGAGTTATAATCACATTAAAACCTCTAATTAATATTATCAGATAATCCTATAATTTAATTTACAATTATAATCCAATTATAATTATTAATCAAATTAATTTATTCCTAATTACACTCTAAATTTCGGCCCATGTAGTATTGTCCCACTAATTACAGTTTCGTCCTCTGGTTCCAAGTCCCATGTGCGACCCATTAGGTCCTTATTGCTACTAGCCGTATATAGCCTTTGAAATTAATTCATCCTGATTAATTTCATCATGTATATAACAGAATGTCTTCACGAGCTGTTACTGGCAGAACCTAAGACATTCCCCCAGTACAAAAAAGAAGTCAGGTTGAATACTGATGTTAACCTTTCCGCATTAGGTGCGGTATAATTCGATCCTTCATCAACTATATCCTGTGGTCAATTCCTTATAACCATGGAACATGTTAAGGTTACATATAACGAAGATTCCATTTTTACTTGTACAGGTTGAATTTACTCTGAAAGATAAGTTAAGTGAAATTTCTATTTCTACTTTTAACTATATCACCTTGCAAGGATTTCAGTCAATTCACCACAATTTGGATATATCTCCCATTTATCAAGAATGAAGAATGCTCAATCTAACATTAACTATTCTGCAATTACTTTATGTGATACCCAACCCTGCTCTCACACACCCTAGGGCCTCCCCTGTAGTGGATCGTGCTCGCACATAATCAAAGCATCATACTCCATAATCCAGAATCACTAATTAATGAATGTTTCAGTCTGAGGATTAGGTATACCTACTAATACCAATGAGATGAACAATTGACACTCAGATAATTCTATCCATACTGTTATCTCAAGTCGGGTCCCAATCCTAATGAACTCTTTTACCGGATCCATGTAACTGTCTAGATATCTCCATATCTAAAGCTTGTGAGATCAGCTCGCTGTCTCGATAGAAAACACTGTTACATGCAAGTCTCAACAGTAATATGTCAACCCATATAACACATTACTTGACTTGGGTTGATTTTAAGTTTATTAGTATATTATAAAGTATAGTTTCACTTCATGCTTGTATGAATACTTTATAACTACTTAAATCAACTTAGGATTACTTTCTTTATGAAAGATTTATGCCTTTTATATATATTTTTAGTTATACCATATCTTATTAAAACAAATGATTTAAATAAACAATTTATTCATTAATATTTATATCCTAAAACAATTGTCTTATAGGACATAAACCCCAACAGATACTTGGTCCCATAATAGGCCAAGAGCTTCATAAAAGAGTGAAGATTCGACTCTAAAGGAGTTATAAATATATTGGACTACTCACCATAGAAAATTGAGTTTCTAGGTGTGAACCCAACTATGGAGAAACTTTACGCATGAACGCTTCTCATTGGAAGATCATGATATCCCAATAGAGGCGTGAAACCTTAAAAAGTTCTAAAAGAAATGCATAGTAAAATGTATAACAACCTATAAATAAAAGGGTTTTGGGAATCTTTAAGGTATGCTGAAAAACCGTAGTCTTCTTTCTTTTTTTTTCTTTCTCTTCATCATAGACTGAAACTAACTTAGGCATCAGAGTGCTTACAGTAGACAACTGACACCTCCTTTATTTTGTAGGAATCAGTCTTACAATATCAGAAGCTTAAAACCTTTCTCAAACTTCATTTTTCTCTAGTTATCATTTGGTGCGCTAAGCATGGAATTGAGAAGTTAGCCATGACTTCATCAGTTCCACAAGCAAACACGATTGATGGAGGTCCAAGCAAGGGAAATGAGAAGGAGGATGGATTGTTAGAGGATCTCACTGGTAATGAAGATTCCAACACTTCACCTTGAGGAGATACGAGGAATCATTGGGACTATTTTTTCAAAGAGTACAATAAAAAAATGAGTCTAGAAGATGAAAACACTTTCTCGTATGTAATGGAACTAATGGATACAAAATGAGGCAAATCGATAGATCTTCCTTCGGGGGTCAATCAATACATTAGAGGACATGTAAACTCTAATAATTTTGAGCTTGTTTGGTTTAGGATTGCCCTCAAAAGTCCTATTTTCTAACATAGGAGGAAGCATAAGAAGGTTCAAAGGTGGAAAACTTTATCATGAGGGGAAGCGAGACAATGAATCATACTCCCATCTCGTTGAGGGGGCAACTGTTGAAACACATTTCCACAATGATTTTGATTTGACAAAATTATTTAAGTTAGATTTAATTCCCATGATAAAATTATTCCAACACATTAAATTTAAATGCTTTTATTTAGTTAATACTAATGTGTTTGTTCAATGATGAGTTATTTAAATACAAGAGCTTAAGACATTAAAAGATCAAGGCCCAAAAGCCCACAAGAGAAGGTCAAAGCCCAAGTCAACTGAATCAAGCCATGCGGCCCAACAGGAAGAAACGAAGCCCATCAGTAAGAATGATCGAGAAGACATTCTCAATTGCTTCATGCCGAAGCTGCTGAGTCGAACGGATAGAACACATGTCAGCAGTTGACCTGAGTAACTTCGAGACAAAGTCGTTCCACTTCGGGAAAGTTTCAGAAGACGCAGGAAGCTATCTGGAAGACTTTGTCAAAAGTAGAGGGACAATCTGACGCCTACCGACCAGAAGTACCTAGCAACTGAAGAAGGCAGAAGATGCAATGTTCTTATTGGCCGAAGGCACTGAGCACTGACCAAGTGAAAGCGACTGCGAGCCGTTTCCCTCCGATGGTTATTTCGAAATTTGAAATAACCGGTACCTCAGATGTCACTATAATTCAAGGATTAGTACTTCACCATGGAGGGAGATTGAATAGAGAGACAAAAAGAGAGAGAAACATATTACGAGAGAGATGGAGAAATTGAACATTTTTGGAATTATTAAAGGGTATGGTAGTATTTTTAGGTTAGATAGTGTTTGGTGGGTTTCAAGTATTTGTATAAAAATGGTCAAACTCGCGTTGACTAGTGAATTACTGGTCAAAGATACTTAATTTTCCGGTTACCATTACCCAAGGTATATTTTTGAGACAAAATATAATCCAGATACCAAAGTGTGAACTATGGTATAGTTTAAGTACCATTGGTGCAATTTACTCTTTAGTATTTAGTAGTTTCTATTCTCTTACTATTGGTAAATATAACAATATTTTCTAATTTCAATGATAAAATAATAAATGCATAGTGAATACGAAGAATATTATTGAAGATGATATGTCTTAATCACTCTTCAAATCTCTAAGAGTCAATAATTTATATTATTTTTAAAAAATGTACTAAAAGTCTCTTGAAAATACTATTAGTTTTTGTTTAGTACTATTCAAAGTATTCTTTTCTAAAAGCTTGTTTTTTTTTTTTTTATTTGAGAATTTTTCTAAAAGCTTGTTAAGCATGCATCATCTATGATCTAATATCTATTTTGGAATAACCCATGTCTGACTCTATGATTACAAAAGATATACATAGATTTTATTTGAATTATAAATTAGGGTCAAAGTTCTTATATATCCATATCATAATGCACAAACTTTTTTATTTAATTTATTCTCATACGAATATATATATATATATATATATGCATGAGCATGGGCGGGTACCAGTATTAATTAATTTTATAACATGTTATTGATTGGACTTACATACATTACTACTTGTTTATGTACGTATAAAGTATATAAAATTCGTATATTTACATGTTTTATCTTCAATTCTAAATGAAAAACCCTAGACATTCTTCATATTCCCTTCCCTAAAAAAACCTAGTAACTTTTAGTTTTGAAGATCATATATCTTGTGTTTTTTTAATTTTTTTTATTTGGAATCTATATATCTCATTGATTTTTTTTGTTTGATTTGTATCTGTTATTCATAATATTTTTTTTCATTATCTTCTTCGGCTTCAACACGAGTAGAATCGATTTATCTAGAGTACTTATGGTCAGTGCAACGTAGATCATTAGATACACAATTTCAGTATAAACAATTCAAATGCGTTTTTCCGGAATAATTTTAATGATGAAGTTTGAATTGCATCTATCTTTCTACAATTTGAATTTGTGGAAAATATGTGATTCATATAGTTTATTTGTTTTTTTTCCTTTTATGAATTTTATTGTCTTATGTGGTTTGTTTTCTTCCTTCGTAAGAATTAGGAAAAATCGATGCCTAGCAATTTATTAGAAAAAAAATAGAATTTTATTTTTGGCTTATTATATTTTTAGTTCCATATTCTTGTCAAAAAATAAATTATTATCCTCTTATGATAAGGCATATGGACCTAGCCCAACAGCCAAGTACACACCCGAACCATGGACACGCCCAGATCCAGCCCATCTCAAAAGCTCTATATAAAGACAACCAAGTTTCATTAAATAAGATCTGATCTCTCTCTCTCTCTGGTTATTCCATGATCTATCTAACTTGGATGTCAAAGTGTTCCAAGGAACTGATACCAGCACAGGAGGTGTCCACGGGTGAAGGGCAACACTAAAAGTCTGACATTTCTATTATTTGGTGCGGTGAGCATGGAGAGCAAACGACTTTCAGCCCCTTTCTATTCAAACATGACTGACAATTAGGCTACCCCCAATCCTATCAAGGAGATGCTTGTCGCAGCTACCGAAGCATCTGGCTCTAGGCGTGAAGAGCCCTATCACGATGCCACTCAACTTGGCCCCCTTACGGAGGTTGAGCCCGATGAAGAAGCAGCGGGCACATCCGCGTAGCTAGTCAACATCATCAAAAGCTTCCAAACAACTGAAACAGTGCAGACCGTCGCACAAATGAAGATCATCGAGCAACAATAGGCTCCACATGAGGAAAATGCCAAAATATAGGAGCTCCTCAAGACTCAAGGGGCTTCGCAGAGGCAGACCTAAACCTCAGAACTCCCCACGGGCCTAGTCTCGACCTCACTGATATCTCCTACTCCCATGTCAACCCCGCAACGATAACTATGGCTCCCTAGGAGGTTGAAGACCTATTAGAATCCAAATTCTAAAGGTACGTCGACAAGCAAGCTCTAAGCGGAGTAACAAGAGGAAATATAACCTCAAGAAATACTCCTTTGATTCACCGAATCATCGACACACATTTTTTGAGAAACTAGAAGACTCCCAAACTCAGTTTTTATTCAGGCATCGAAGACCCAAATGACTATGTGACTGCGTTCATGAGTACTATCAACCTATATTCAAAGGACGAAGACATAATGTGCAAAGTTTTCCCTACCATCCTGTCCGCAAGTGCACATGAATTGTAGAGAGGAATGGTCCACGAATCAATCGAATCATTTGACCTACTAAAAAACCTCTTCCTATCCCACATTGCAGCAACTTTTAAGGTTAGAAAGATAAGCTCAGGCCTGAACAGCCTACGACAGTGACCAATTGAGCCACTTAGAAACTTCCTCTCAAGGTTGCATCACTTGTCCTCCTAATTCAAATGCCTCAACTTGGCAGTCGTCTATGATGCCGTAACGAAAGGAACTTTGTGTGAGCCGCTGAAGCAAAAATGCTTTCAAAAATATCCCCATCTCATGGACATTGCGCAAACCTTCAACCTCTATGACTATTGTGATGGCTCAGTAGGATAGGAGGAGTCCGAGAAATACAAGGCCAAAGGAGATAGCAAGCGTGAAGAAAAGGGAAAGCATCCTGCAGACTCAAGAGATGTAGGAAGAAGTAAGAAGGATGAGGCCTTAATGCCCTACTTTCCCCGACATGAAGTGGACCATGCGGATCCCAGATCTGTGATTAAATCAGACCATTCAGCAGGACGCATAGTGCACTATTTTGATTGGGCAATTGCCCCACCGCCCCGTAAGATTGGCCAGGTATATAGCTCTTCTTTGGAGAGGGCACCGAAACTGTGAATAGATGAAGTAATACTACAAATATCACAAGTCTTTTGGACATTCAACAGAGAACTGCAACTAGTTTTAGAAGGAGATAGACAACATGCTTAACTAGGGGGCTCCTTCTAAGGTCGCCCGCTAACCTGACGTACATCACATGCCTTATTATCTGGCACCCAGGCAGGATGAAAGAAAAAGAACCTGCTACCAAGGCAAAATCCATGTAATCTGGGATGAAGTGCAAGACTAGCAGGCTTTATGAGGGCACATTTCTTCTGGTTGGTCTCTCTAACATCAAAGTGCCCATCCAAGGGCTGATCTCACTACCAATAGTATTCTCTGAAGGCGCTAGGGAAATCGCGTTATTGGCAGAATGGCAGCCGCAGTGACCATAAACATCACTGACCTTAGCCTGACATTTCCAAGAACCAAGGGTAACCTCACCATAACAGGCGACCGCCAGCTCACAAAAAAAAAGATTCATTGGTAGGCTAGTCACCCCTGAGCAATGATTGTTGTCGATGGAGATATACAAGATATGTGCGGATAGAACCCTCAACCTATCAAGCAAGTACTAGATTTCTCAATTACCGATGATCATGTCATTAGGATTGGAAGCAAGCTCACCACAGAGCTTAAAGCCTCTATCAAGGGGGTTCTATCCGATAATGAAAAGGTGTTCGTATAGAGTACTACATATATCACAGGAGTGTCTCCCGAACACACCACCCATATATTAGACATCAACTCCACACACACACCAATCAAGCAGAAGATGAGACTTCACACCCAAGATAAGCAGCAATACATCAAGGTTGAAATTAGCAAACTTTCGGCGATTAAATTTATTAGAGAAGTACACTATCCGGATTGATTCTCTAATGTAGTACTTGTAAATAAGAGCAATGGACATTACTAAATATGTGTATACTTTATCGATATTAATAAAGCGTGTCCGAAAGATTGTTATCCGCTATCCGCTATCCAATTACCTCACACTCAGTTCATTCATGAATCTCGTTGTCTTCACTAACCAAACCACCACTCACCAGAACACCAACCGACAACCTCACATATAATGGTTCGACAACATACTCCGCATGAGGGGACTAATTGATGAGGCATATGGCCAAGCCCACAAAGCCCAACAACCAAGCATACACCCACACCATGGACACATCCAGATCCAACCCATCTCAGAAGCTTTATGTAAAGACAACTAAGTCCCATTAAATGAGATATGATCTCTCTCTTTACTTACTCATTGATCTATCAAACTTAGACATTACAGTGTTTCCAGGGACCGATCCCAGCACAAGAGGTGTCCGCAGGCGAAGGACAACACTGAAAGTCTGATATCTCCATTAGTGGGTGCTTAATTGAATGCTTAAAGTGACTAATTGACACTAAAAGCGACATATTTAGAGCATCTCCAATAAATATGCTTAATTGAATGCTTGCTGGGGTGACAATGACTTTGGCAATCTTGAAAATTTTCCATCTATTGCAGTGATGATGGCTTAAAAATTTCAAACAATATTGCCACTTTTTTGGCATTCTTGCTTAACTTTTTTTTAATATAAAAAATGATTTATTTGCTTACTATTGATGCATTTTTGTGATAATATTTATAATTACAATACATTACATATAAGATAATAATTTGTGCCGCATAGAGTCAAATTTTGAAGTTGCTTACTATTGAAGTATTGTTTAACAAAAGTGTCAAAAGTGATGTGGATGTGTGATGAAATAAAATATTATATTTTAATATAAGATGTTAAGTTTTGATAATTTTAGAACACTTTGTTTATAGTTAATATTGTCCTAATAAACTTGCTTAAAGTGTATTTCAACTTATTCAAAAATCTTTTCTGCTTGGGTACGTGAATTTAAGTGATCAATAGATCACTTAAAATAAATTCATGAAATAAATAGGATGTTTTCAAAATATAAAGTAGCAAAAGTGACTTTTTTTTTTTTTATAAATACATGTAGCTAAAAAATATATTTCGTCTTTATTTGTTCTTCTACGCAACCATAGATCATATGAAAATAAAAATTGTGTCAACGTTGAAGGATTATTATATTCATCAAATTAATGTTGTGTATTCCACATTGCAAGTGTCAACAGAGTGGTTACCTACTACTAATAAAATTAATAATAAACCTTTCAAAATAATAATAATTATTATTATTATAAGGCCCGTATGTTTTTACGTAATACACTAGTTAGTTCTCGTGTTTTCTGAAATAATTATATAGTCGTTCCGTTTTTATTTTTATCAGCTTTTTAATTTTTATATTTGAGTGAATAGTTAAATTAGACTAAATACAATTTAAAATACTAAAATTACCATTTATCATATGTTTAATAGTAAAATATATATTTTTTCTATTTAAAATTTTTCTCCTTCGTAATAATAATCTCTCTAATATTAGTTAATTTTTTTTATTAATTTTTCTAAAATTATAAATTTTAATTTAATAGTGTAGAATTTATTTATTAAAAAATAAATGATAAATATTAGAGTAGATCAATATAAAATTATGAAAATGATCTTTTAAGAAAATAAAAAATATAATTTTTTATAATTAATAATACCTTATAATTATTTATCCTAATAATAATAATAAAACAATAGAAAACAACAATAGATGCTCATCCAACCCAAGTTCTGTCTCGTATCAATTTCTATAAAAATAACATACAATCCGCACTGTAAACAAAATAAATTAATAAACCATCACAATTTTTTTTAATATACCTGTATAATATCCATATGTTTATTATATATATATATATATATATATATATATATATATATATATATATATATTATCTTTAAGTAATAGAAAATAGTAATAAATAAAAATGATTGGTAAGCAGCCAAATAATTAATAAAATTAGATTTTGACAGTCAAGAAGGAGACAGAAATTTAGTTAATTAAAAATAGAAATGACATGTTTTGCATGGAAAGAGGAACATTAACGAGAATCTAATTTATGTCATCTTCGTATCATGGATTACTACTTACGTGTGGACATTTCCCATTCATTTTTTAGCTACACAAATGCCACCTCCTTTCCTCAAATTTTTTACTAAATTTATCCAAATAAATTATAATTTTCTTTTAGAATTTATATAGTGATAACCGTATATTCGAATCTTGACAGATTGTCCGAACGTTTCACCGAATCTTCCGTGTATCAACTTGTAAAACAGACTAAGATTAGAGAGGGGCCGAAGTCTGGCGATCCTGCTCTGATACCTAAGTCAGTCATGTGCTTAGAAATGGTGAAGAAAATGGATTAGTTGTGGGATTATAGTTAACGTACCATATGATGTGGTTATATCTGCCTATATGTAGGATTAAGCTGGATCCTTCTCTTCTAAGAATATTTTATCTGTTAGGATTCATTCTTATGTTAGGAGTTTGGTTCCTAAAAGAAGTCCTCCAATGTGAAGAGTCTTTGATCTAGCCGCATGAGGGTTCATTCCTTAAGAAGGAGACGTTCTATGGAAGTTTTGTGTAGATCCAAAAGCTACACGTGGTGGCCGATCTGAGGGCTTTTGAGATGCCACATGTCGATATCGTTTTATACGATATCATATGTCCCTCCTTTTTACTTCTGAATTGTTGCAGGGTTCAGAAAATGGGAGAAGTGAACTGGTTCCTTCAGCCTTCGGCTTGCCTATCTTTTAGTTATAACCCCTTTCTTTTGACATGCATCTTTTTATGTTTTTCCTCGGGAGTTGCTTTTTTTGAATCAACGCGCATTATCCATGTGTCTTATGCAAAGTGGACTAGTTTTTCGCGCGTGTAGTGTTTTCTGAAACGATAGCTAACATCAATTATTACGAGCATTTAATTCTACCATTTCCCCTTCTTTCATTTCCACTTCCTCTTATAAAATCGTCATTTTCACATTTTTTCCTCTTTTCACCATTTCTGGCTTTTGAGAGCTTTCTTGCTAGTAAGTTTTTCTTCTCGCTTTTGCTTGTTTGTTTTGCATTTCTTTTGTTATCTTTTGTGATAGGTCGCAAAAGACACAGTCTGAAAGAGGTGTTGTTTCTGGGGAACCGAAGAAGCCTATTGTCCCTAACCTTAAAAATTTTGAACAACCATCTACCTTAAGTGATCTTGCATTGACGAAAATGGTTTCTACTTATCCTGAGTTTGCTCATTTAGGATTCTTAATTCCTACTCCTGCCCAAGTGATAACTAAGGCCCCTAAAGGTCTTTTGGGATTTTATGAGATCTTCTTGGAAATGGGGTTCATCTCCTCTTCTTTCCTGGCGTTGTAAATGTCCTGAACGAGCTCGACATTTTCCTTGCCCATAAGGATGCAAGCGGGGGGCGGAGAATGCATTTTCCATCCCCGTCCCCGACTAGTCGGGGATTCCCCATCCCCATCCTCGCGAGTTAGACGGAGATAGATTTGTCCCCCATCACCGTCCCGTGGGGAATCTCCATCCCCGTTTAAAAATACTTTTTCCCTATTCCACATCCTCGTCCCCGTGGGGAATCACCATTTATATTTTAAAAAAAAATCAGTATATATTTCTTTTTTCTTCTCCTTCCTAATTCTAAGTTTCTTTTGCCTTTAGTTTAGGTTAGGAAAAATATTCATTTAGTACTTGGCTAATATTTTATTTATCCCATTTAAATTTTGATTTGAAAATAACTCTATTTAATTTAAGTTAAATGTAATAAATTATAATATTTAAATTATAATTTTAATTATAATGGAGAATAATTGGGGATCCATTGGGGATTAATGGGGCGGGGCCGGGGATCTCCACAGGGCAGGGATACCATTCCCCATCCCCGCCCCATCCCCTTCACGGGGGATACGATTATCCCCATCCATCGTCCTATGGGGATTCTTATCGGTGATTCTCCGTCCCTATCGGGGCGGGTCACCGATGGGGTCGGGGAATCCCCTCCCCATTTGCATCCATACTTACCCAGTTATCTCCTAATGGATGGCTGGATTTGCTTGGGTTGGTCAAAATATGCATCGATATGAATTTTGAGTTGACTGGGCCCTTATTCCGCCATATTTAGACTCCTTTAATAAGGAAGAATAACGATTCGATGTGGCTATCGAGGGCTCCCTTTAACCACCTTCTTTTATTTCCGACAAGCCTTCCAACAACAAATTTTTTAACCTTCTTGGTTTTGGATCTTCCTACTAAAGGACAAAAGAGGCAGGCCCTTGGATGGGGGCACTGTATCCCAAAGGATTCCCCTTTCGTTCCTAATGGAACTCTGTAGCGATGAATAAGGACAATTGGCACGAGTTGGTTCCGCTATCGCCTTTGGAGAAGCGTATGCGCACTTTTTTGACCAAGCTGAAATTTACTTTCACTGGGAAGAAGCTATTAACCTATATGGCCGAGAACAAGCTATTCATGCTCAAATTTCCTGATGTATAGTTTATAAGGAATGGTTGTTGAATATAATAATTTGTTCGCACGTGTCTATTGATGCATTCTTCCCATTTTAATCAATTGATTCCTATGTTTGCAGGATCTAATTAATATGCCTACTTTGTGGCAAACATTAACTGTATATAGTTTTTAGTCCTAGCTTGTGTATAAGTTCTTCAAATTTCAACTTTTCCAAAGATTTTGTTAACAAATCTGCAATTTGCTTATTGTCATAAATAGATAGCAAGTGAATAACCCCTTCTTGCACCTTCTCTCTCACGAAACAACAATCAAGTTCTATATGTTTTGTCTTTTCATGAAAAATTGGATTGTTAGCAATGTGAATTGCTAACTGATTATCACAGTCGATTAAGACGGTTTGTTGATGACTAATGCATATGTTATCCAACATGTATAGGGACTATTGAACACCTTTCAATTGTCAGTTGCCTTTTACTTTTCTATGAAATCAATCATCCTCCAAGAAACACCGTAAAAGTTGTGACTGATCTTCTAGTGTCTACATAGCTCCCCAAATTTGAGTCACTAAAAGCTTTCAGTTGCAAATTACCCTTGCTAGGATAAAATAAACCCTGTGTTGGCATTTTCTTGAGATACCTCAAGACACTATGAACATCATGTATATGAATATCTGTTGCACAGTCAAGGAATTGACTTAAACAACTAACAAAAAAGGATAATATAGCCTCATATTGGCCAAATAAATTAACTTGGCAACAATCGCCCTGTATTATTGTATATCCTCTAGCTAATTCCATGTTGTCATGGACAACTTAAAAGTAGACTTAATTCCATGTTTCACAAGTCCTAGCAAGTTCATGTCCTGCTTGCTGTAAATTGTCATTAGTATTTGCAGTTGCTGAATTTTCTTCAACATGACTATCTAACACATCTAAATGAATAGCTGATACATCATCATGCACAACAGAATCCATATGATCATAGACATATGTAAAATGTGCTTGAAAATCTAAATTAGGAACAACAGTAGGCCCTCCTTGTTGTGCCTTTTGTAAATATGGAAATGAAGTTCCATAAAATGAAACCTCTAGAAATGACAAACTTTCTATTAACTAAATCATATAACCTATATACTTTAGTGTTTGCTACAAAACCTAAAAAACACATATACAAATATCCTTAGTTAAAAAAAAATTTCCCAATTTGATTAACAATTATAGTAGAACAATTAGGTAAAGACACATAAATGTCAAACACACTAACAACATCAATAATCACACTAATATCTGTAGCAACATGATCTATTGCTCCTGAATCTAAAATCCAACGTACAACTGTATTGACTTGAGTATTCAGAATAAAAGCATTTCTTATTTTGGAATCAGAAATACCTGGATAAAATGTATTTCCAAAGTCTGATTGCATAGTTGGTCCTGACTGTGTGTCGTGTGGCTAAACTGCTATTGTTGTAGAATGTTCATACTGCAATTGTGCTACATGATGAGTAGAGAAGGCATTGATAGATGACTGATTGGATAGTTTATTCTACATCTGAACTTACACAAACAACTATAACATGTTCATCAATGTATTATACTTTGCTGGTGGAATGGAAACTGAAGAACCTTAATCTTGAACAACAAAAGTTTGACCCAAATATTGAACAATATTTCTACCTAGACCCTTTTGTCCAGTCACCATATGAGTTACAACCCTTTTCTTATTATTATTTGACTTAAAATTTGAAGGAAACTCGTGCTTCTTGTGGCATTGATCAATAATATGCCATTCTTTTCCACAGAAACTACAATTCTTGATATTCCCTCCATTGTTGGTGCCTTTACGGTAATTACTAACTCCAACATTTATATTATTGCCGTGGGAAAAAATAATAGTGGTATCCAAAGAGCTTAGAATACTCACACCAGCCCCTCATGAATTTGCCTCTTATGTTGAACAACCATATTGAAAACCTTTTTAAGATTAGGCAATGAATCCATCATTAACACTTGAGTTTTAATCATACTAAAATTGTCATTTAACACCCTTAGAAACTTAATGATGAAATCTTGTGTTTGTTGTTCTCTGTCATTCTTAATAGCAATACAAGTAGTAGAACCAGTTGGCACACAATCACAATTTTGAACATGACATTAACTAATTCTTTGCATATTACTAGGGATGGCAACAGGTAGGGTACACATGGGTAGTGCCCATCCCAATCCCTTACCCGTTTATTTTTTTAGTTACCCATACCCGTCCCATTACCCTAACGGGTAATACTTTTTGCATCCCATGCCCGTCCCATTTAATTCGCGGGTACCCTTACCCGTTAAAAATCAATAAATAAAACAAAAAAATATTACAAACTTAACAAAGTATAAATTTAATAAATCATCCATTTAAAAATTGAACAAATTGAACCTTAATAACTAAGAATAAAGTAACTTGGTGGTATCAATCAGTGGTTATAGAACAAAAGGTTGTGATTCAAATCTCACATTTTGCATCTAAAAAGCAATAATATTTTTTAATATATAAAATATTTTGACAGGTAACGAGTACCAGGTATCCTGGAGGTATTCCCATTACCCTAATAGGTAATGGTTTTGATCTCATCCTCTTTTATACATGATACAGGTCGTCCCATTAAGGTCAGGTAGTGTTGGATACCCGCAGGTACAGTACCCATTGTCATCCCTACATATTACCTGTAACTTGGTGAAATAACATATAAATGAAGGATCTCCTTGCATCAATACTGCAATTTCATCTTGCAACTCAGTTATGCACAGTTAATTTGATTGAGAGAAATGATTTTTGAAATTCTGCTAAACCTGATAGCAGTCTCAAACCATGTGATGCTTTGTGAGATCGAAGAAGAAATAGAATTATTGATCCAAGAAAGCACAAGTTGATTACACTTATTCCATGTCAATTGATTCACTTCCTCAACATCTGTTTGTAATAGCATACCATCAATAAACTTGAGATTTGTTTTCGCTGTTAAAGAACGCTTCATTGCCATAGTCCAAGAATGATAATCTTTACTACCTGTTAATGGTAAAGGTACTAGAGATTGACTTGTATTTTCACTAAGGTGTATATAATAGAAGCTCGTCATAGAGGATGATTGATCAAACACAATGCAATCAGTGTCACTAGAGTAGTCATCTCGCTAAAAAAATCCAAGAAGCTTCTTGGAAAAGAGATCTAAACCTTACAAAAGGTCATATAAAAGAGAGAAAAGAATACAGATCTAACACAAATATCTATAGAAAGAAAAGTAGAATTTCTCAAAAAAAAATATGAACAGAATAAGATTGGAAGATTGATTTAATCGTTGTGATACCGTATCAAACATATAGCAAAAGAAGAAAAACTGGAATAGTAATGAAGAAGATTATTGTATACCTTAATAAACATACAATATATACAATAAACGGTTTAGAGAAATAAAGTAAAATTCTAACTTCATCCCTATAATTCAAACTTACTCTTAAATTATCCATATAACTATAAAATAATAAAACCTTACTATATATTCCAATACTTTTCTTGCTTGGTACCTTCCTTACTATTTTTTTTTGAAACTGAAATAGATGTTTATTGATCGGAATAAAGAGCAGAAACAATACATGGAGGAGGTAGAGACAACCAAACCTCCCTAACAGAAGCAGATGCAACTGCTCTAACCGCACAATGAGCAGCAGAATTTGCTGACCTATAAACGAAAGAAATAGATGCGTTCACAATTTCCTGTAACAGGGATTTGCAATCTTTAATAATTAAACCAAGATCCGAACTGCAGCCAGTTTCTCGCTGTAAAGCATACACTAGCAATTGAGAGTCTGTTTCGATCATGACATTTTGTCTTCCTGAGTCCTTGAGCCAGTTCAACGCTTCTCGACAAGAGATTACCTCCACCAGGAAGGGATCCAAACAGCATTGGATTGCTCCATTACCCGCAGCCAAAAATAAGCCATCTTCATCTCTTAAGACAAACCCGAAACCAGCAAAGCCTTCCGCCTGAAAGATAACACCATCAATGTTTAATTTGACGAAACCTTTGGGGGGTGCTGCCATTTCAGACGAACCGGCGGACCAGTAGTGGCCGGAGAACCGACCCGCACCTGAGCTTCCTTCCATCTCGTAAGATACGCCGCCATTATACTGTTTTGAGGACCAGACTTGATTATTCCTGTTTATCCATATAAACCAGCAACACATAGTAGCAATCTCCACATGGTTTAGAAAATCATAAAAAAGTACCTCCTAGAAAATTCGGAACAAGGAGCAACGACTGCTTAGCGACGCAAGAGGGGAGAAACTCCACACTGCCCCCACTGAACGACACATGACCAGCGCATGGAAAGCGCTCTCCTCACCCTGACCGCACATCGGACACACTATGGTTACCGGAACCTTGCGCCTAGCCAGCTCAATCAGCGTCGGCAAACAGTCTGTCAATGTCCGCCATACCAGATTTTTAACCTTAGGCGGAACTTTCATATTCCAGATGTTCTTCCAAATAGTATCAGACCCAACAGAAACATTGTTAACATTTACCTGCGCTTCCACAGCTGTTTGTAGGTGCTTCTGACGAAGAATTTCCCTTTAGGATCTCCGGTCCATTCCCAAGCATCTGGGACTGCTCTCAAGCTAAGCGGCGTATTTAATATTAGAGAAGCGTCTCTTTCAACGAAAATACCATTAATCAGATCAGTGTTCCACTCCCCTGAGTCCAAGCGAAGACTATCCACTATTGAACTGCCCAAGCCGGCGAAGTGGTCACTTTCAATATATGGGTTAATCGGGTCGGCCATCCAGGGATCCTCCCATATATTTATCGAAGCACCAGATCCTACCACTTTCCTGCAGCTCACCAACAATACAGGCTGCACAGCAAACAGGCTCTATCAAATATAACTCGATCTATTTCCGATATCAGCAGCAAGGAAAGATGAAGAAGGATAATATCGAGCCCTGTAGACCCGAGCAACCAGCTATTCTGGCTGCGTGATGAGTCGCCATCCTTGTTTTGACAATAATGCTAGGTTGAAGAGGTTTAGTTTTCTAAAACCCAGACCCCCTCACCTTTTGATGTACACAACTTATCCCATGACTTCTAGTGGATGCCTCTGCCACTCGAGCTTGAAGAGCCCCACCAAAACGAGTTCATCAAACGTTCTAAATCTGCACATAGCATTTTAGGGAGTAAGAACAGACTCATAGCATAGGAGGGAAGAGCCTGAATTATGGATTTAAGTAGAACCCCCTTACCAGCGCGAGACAATAGCTTAGATTTCCAGCTTGTAATTCTGGCTCAAACTTTGTTAGTGATAAATTAAAAAACCCTGGATTTACATCTCCCAACCAGAGACGGAAGACCAAGATAGTTGCCAGCAGTTGATTCCAGTGAAATTCCAAATAGCGAGCTTAATTGTACCCGCAGAGAATTACTACAGTTCTTGCTGAAAGAAATTGAAGACTTTGAGAAATTAACCTGTTGGCCAAATGTTGTCTCATATAGATTAAGGCACTATTGATCCGTTTGACACTCCTCCCTTGAGGCTTTAAAGAATAGGTAGCTGTCATCAGTAAAAAAAAATAGGTGGGAAATAGACGGAGTTGACCTTGCTATACGGCACCCATGGATTAGATTCTGATCCTCCAAAGCTGATAAAGATGCCGATAGACCCTCAGCACAAATGAGGAAAAGGTACGGAGAGATTGGGTCACCTTGACGGAGTCCTCTCTATGGTCGAATAAGCCCTTTTGTGTGGTTGTCGTGGAAGACTTTATATTCTACTTTGGTGACACAATGCATAACCAGAGATACCCACTTAACATCAAACCCCGGTGTTATCAACATTCATCTTAGGAACTCCCACTCAACATGATCATACGCTTTAGCCATATCAAGTTTAAGAGACACATACCTTGTTTCCATTTAATTTTATCCCGGAGGTAGTGGTTTACTTCAAAGGCTAGCATAATGTTGTCTGTAATCAATCTACATGGGATAAAAGCACTCTGAGCTGGAGAGATAATGAGATTGAGGACCCTCTTTATCCTGTTAGCTATAGCCTTGGCTAGGACTTCGTAAATCATATTACATAATGCTATTGGTCTGAGATCAGAGACTTTTTCAGGCACATTTTTCTTTGGAATCAGAACGATGTTGGTTTCATGGATACAATCAGGGAATACTCCATCATTCAGCCATTGGATACAGGACTTAACCACATCAGGCTCAACAAGACCCCAATAATGTTGGTAGAAATACGGATTAAACCCATCAGGACCTGGGCTTTTATCCGGGTGCATAAAGAACATGGCATGCTTAATTTCGACTTCTGTGAAAGGCTTGAGCAATTCCTCATTTGTCTCAGGAGAAATTTTGTGATGTACATTCCTCAGTATAGGGTAAGAATCACATCTCGAAGAAGCAAAAATATCAATAAAATAGCTAGTGATTAAGGACGTCAAACCCGAATCCCAGTCGACCCAGCTGCCTGTATTATCCTTCAGCCTATTTATTTGATTTTTCATTCTTCTATTGTTTGCAACAGCGTGAAAGAACTTTGAATTCGTGTCACCCACCTGTAGCCAGTTTATTTTGCTTCTTTGCTTCCAGTACAACTCCTATTGGAGCAAAATTTCATCAAGTCGGATCCGAGCATTTTGCAACATATCTCTTGCACTTTCGTCTGTCGAATTTATGAACCTCCGGATGTCATGCTTACACTGCCGAATTTGGAGTTTGAAACGATTTCGCACTGCACTTCCCCATTTATGCAATTTTGAACCGCACCTTGCCTGTCTGCTTAATAGATCCTCGCCTGGCTCACACGTCCAAACCAAACTCACCTATTCATAACAATCCTCCTCACGAGTCCATGCATTTTCAAATCTGAATAAACGAGATGGAGGAGCAGAAATAGGCTTCGGGAGTAAGAGTAGAGCTGAGTGGTCACTACAAGAAGTGTCTTCATTGCGAACATAACCAGAACTGAATAAAGAAAGCCAAGCCACTGAGGCAAAAGCCCTGTCAAGCTTTTCCTCAATACAATTATCAGATCCCCTACCTTTTTCCCATGTAAAACGATAGCCTGACATGTGAATTTCAGATAAACTGCAATCCGCCATTGCCTCATTGAAACCCCATAATAGAGCCGAAGGATGCCTGTTACCTCCACATTTTTCGGACTGGGAGAGAAGATGTTGAAATCCCCTATAATAGCCAAGGGTGTTGTGTTATTAGAACAAAGACTGCGCAGAAGCTGCCACGAGTCTGACCGCCTTGAGTGTTCAGGAAAGCCATTAAAACTGGTCAATCGATACTCCGGCAAACCAATTAGAGAAACATTGAAATCAATATATTTTAGAGAGAAACCCAACAGCTGAATAGAATTTGCAATTTTTCAAAGGAGAACAAGACCCCCACCTTGATTAACAGGATCCACGAAGAACAGACCAACAAAAGAAAGCTTCTTCTTTAGAGCCTCAAGCTTCTAGCATTGCACTTAAATTCCATCAGAAAAATGAAATCAGGATGAAAGGTAGATACCAGCTCCACCAACTGACGAACTCTCCGGGCATTCCCGATCCCCCGACAGTTCCAAGAGAGAGTGCTCATGGGCCTGTGCGAGCCAGATTAGCCCGACTCGCTTCCATTTTTTCGTTCAAAACACCTACTAATTCTTTAACAACTGAACTTTCACAATCCATAGAACCTGATTGATTCTGCTGAAAATTGATTTCCTTCCCGAATACATGTTTGCGTTTAGGGTCAGTGAGCTCAATACCTTCATCATCTGTATCCGGTTTATAAAAATCGGCCTGTTTTAAGCTACCTTTTTGCTGGTTCTCCTTTCCTGAGGTCGCACCCATACCCTGACTGTGGCCGGCGTTGAAGCCTGGGGGGACCATTATAGCAATTTTTGGGATGATGAGAGAGGTTCCTGTGACTCCTGAGCCTTCCCTTGTAGGAGATTCTGACATTTGAGTAGCGGGAGGAGGCAGTTGGAAGGGTCTATTAAGTAGAAATCTAAACTGAGGCTGATTAAGATAGCGACGAGTAGGTGCCCGTAGCCAAGGGCCATATACACGCTCCACAAAGTTTGGATCATCGACCTCAAGCAGTGCCTGACAGAACTTATCGGCGTGCCTAATGTGACCACATATAAAACAAAAACTTGGAAGGCGCTCATACTTGAAATTCACCCAGAAAATACTGCCCCCGGATAAGCTAATTTGCATTTTCCGTTTGAGAGGAAAGTTCACATCAATAGACACCCGGATTCTGAGGTAAGTACGAGAAACACCAGTAAAGTTATTAGGATCCGCTTCAATAAAAAAAACCCATGTAGTTTCCAATGCTCTTGGCTACTTTCTCAGACATAAACCCCACTGGAAGATCATGAACCTGAATCCAGAACTCTACATGTGTGAGAGGAAAATCCGACGGGTTCTGACCCTCATCGATACATTTAAGAATCAGTAGTTGTTGCTCGAACGTCCAAGGACCCCACTGAACTACTCTGTCACGTTCCCAGGGATGATAAAATTCAAAACGAAATAGGTTTGGACCTAAATCCTCAATAAAGATACCTTTAGAAGGGCTCCATACATTTGCAAGCGTTGATTTCATGAAAGCCGCTTTAATCGGCCAGTCGGTGAGGAATCGGCCTATCAGACACCAGGATTTGGGTTGTTGGGAAGCGGCGATTTCATCAGGTTGGAGAACGAGACCGGTACGCAATTCTTCCTCTAGCGTGAACTGGTCGGAGCTGGCAGACGGATCCATGAGAAGCGAAACAAACGAGGCGGAGGGATTGAATCAGGTTGATAAGGGAGGCGGTGGCGGTGGCGGAAAACAATGGCTGGACAACAGCGAGGTTTTCTAACTTTCTAACTTTCTACCTTCCTCGATTGATCCTTTGTTAATGGTGTTATGGTACCTTCCTTACTTGAAATAAGAATATGTGTATTGTTATTATATTCCTAGATTGAATGGTTAAGTTAAATTTCAAAACTGATTGATCGTACCACAAACTTACAAAATTTAATTACGAGAAATAAGTTGACAACTATGAAACAATAGTAATAAGAATAAGAATAACGCGGGTTAGCTTTCAAGATTTGGTAAAATTAGATGAAGATGATTAAAATGTACGTAACCAAAACAACAAGCAATTATATGGAACAATCGCCAAATTTTTTTAATAAAAGAGGAATTAGTTTGTTAATTGTAATTCACGTGATGAAGACAGAGAGAGAGAGAGATTTGAGTGGTCAATGTGGGGGAGTTACAGCTTTATCCACGTTCACAAGTCACTCTATTTATACTTCAAACAAACAGAAACTGGAAATGGAAATGTCAAATTTCACTTGAAAATATTACTCACAAGTTTTCTTATTCAACTTAGTTAATTTCCATGGATAGAGTAGAGGAACCTCCAAACTAACAAATATTCTTATTTCCACCAATATTCTTATTGTAATTATTAGACCTATTCCCAACCCGCCTTTTATGGGTTAACCCTAAACATATAGTTAGTCCAATCCGGCCCAAACCCGTCTAAGCCCAAATATAAGAGGGGGTAAGCTTGTAATTTATTTTAAAATACAGACTCAACCCAAAATTCATTTTAATTAAGGTTAACAGTTATATAGTTACCATTTAAAAAAAAATTAGTACTGTTTTAATTTAACACAGTTTAAAAAAATTGTTATATTGTTACCGTTTTAAAAAAATTGTTATATTGTTACCATTTAAAAAAAAAAAGTGTACCCAGTTAGTATTAATTGTTATGTAGTTTAATTAATATTACTTTTTTAATATAAATATATATTAGTTGGATGGGTTGCTTGGACTAGACTTAGGAATCAATTTTCTCACCTTAGCCCAACCCAATCCTATCCCAATGTAAACAAGTTACAGAAAAAGGAACGAGACAGTTTATAAATTTAGAACTCCAATCAATTTTTGGGAGGGCAAAAGGACCCCGGATGTATTAATTCCTACTTTACTTATTTGCTATCAAAATGGAAGACATTATTTAAAAATTGTGATCACTATATCATATATTTATTTTATTTGACCTCAAAATGAAAGACATTATTTAAAAATTGTAATCACTATATCATATATTTATTTTATTTGACATTTTCTCACGAGTAAATACAATATTAATTAGACTATTAAAATGATTCATCTATTCTCAATGCTTTTCTTCTAAATTTTTACTTTCTTAATTTTTATAGCTTAATTAAAATTATTTGCATAAATACTACAAGACAGAAAATTTGATATCCCAACTCTCTATCCTCTTACCTCTCTCCCACTCAATTATAAAAGTCATAAATTGAATAGAAAACAACAGATATGGGAATAGAGGATCAGGGTCCACGAATTTTCTTCCATAAAAGGCGAGTGAAGATCCATAATTGACACCAACCAACTTGAGATCATGCCAATTATCTGCCTCACTTCTCTCTTGCATTTTCAATCATATCTTGCACCAAATATCAACCCGTGTTTGTCTTTTTTCTTTCATTAGGTTCCATTCTGCTGTTACTAACATCCTATATTGATATTCTCTCTTTTTTTGATAGTACTATATTGATATTCTCTTAAGTATATGTATATCAATGCTGCTAAACCTTATGTCCCATATATATATTTCTCTAATATATCCTGGAGTATAAAGAAATGTTCATAAAGATTGAAAACAAATGCGAGGCTCATAAATATTGAAAACGGAAAGAGGGGAAGAAAGCGTAAATATTCTACTGTTTTCATTATTTCCTTAATTCCTTTTCCTTGTAGTTAAACACACCCCTTTTTAGACATTGAAATAAATAAATAAATAAGATGCAAAAATACTGGCAATTTTATTGCTAACGTTTAAATGGAGCAAATTTCAGTCATTATTAACGGCAGTCGTGCAGTAAAAGATCAAATACACAAATTAAAAGTTCAAAAAAGTATCTATTGTTCTAAACAAGATCAAAGATACTATGAATTATATCTAATATATATAATTAGCAAGTTTTATATATATATATAATTAATTATATAAAATTTGTCGTGTCCGCACCCGAGTCCGTGCTTCGTAGGTGATAACATAACGCACATGTGAATTGCAGATAATGAGATTCATGACTGCGTAGAGTATAATTGTATTTAGGGGTAAAATTGGTCCAACATTCGAACATCACTAGTATAATTGCACTACTACAACTTTAGGAGTAAAATTACTCTTAGTTGTCAATGTTAAGGGTCATTTTGTGCCTAATCTCCAAAACAAAAGATTAAATTGGCTCTTTATCCTTTCATTTATGCTACAAATTCAGAGGGAACTTGATTTACTTATCCCAGGGATACCGGAAAATTACAGCTTGTAATCATTCATACCACTTACACAGAAGTGAAGAACATCAAGACCGGTAATTAACTAGATTTTCTTACCCATAGTTGCTTTACAGTATGTAGAAACATCTACAAGCATTCAGGAGTTCCCAGAAGTAACCCTGCAAAACACTGAAAATTCTGTGGGTAGGATAGGATTGAGATTGTTGAGACAAAGTTCGAAAATTCCATCAAGATTATATGGATAAGCAGGCTGCATAAAATCTCAATGCATTGGTAGTGTATGACAATGGTGAACTAGACTTTACCATTTCATACAGAAAATGCTAGTCAACGGCCATGGCTTCTGAACCACCACTCGCATCCTCCAGCCCGTTTTTGTGCTCCTCAGTCGCCATTCTCATCTCCTCCATCAAACTCTTCTGGTCCTCCTCTATACTATTTTGCAACTCATCTACCTATAACGATGTATTAGAAACAACATGAGAGGGAAACAGACAAGTGCATTTGTCATATTCTATTAAATCCATGGTTGCAAGTGCAGGTTTGCCATTCTACAATATAATTGCCATTTGTTATTATAATTAGGAAGGAATAAAAATAATTAATAGTTTATCAATGACACAGTTCAGTTCAAAAATCAGTAAATGCAATGGTCATCAATCACAACTGCAACAATCAATTAATATGACATATCATTAGCCAATCCAGATAGATGGATTGAGAGGGAATTCCAGATGAAACCCCAGGATCTTGTGTGAAACCCCCTACACTTCTTCCCCAAATTTAATAAAAAAAACATCTTCATAACAGTAAATTACTAACCAAATGATTAATGGAAAAGAAAAACAGGATGAATGCCATTGAATGCATCCTACTTTCAATCGACACTTTGAAAATCTATAATTGTCACACCATCAATGAGTAAATTGTACATCTTAAAGCTGTCGATAATAGATTTTCATATATCCAGCACATATCTAAGGTTCAACTCTGAATGCAAAAAGAAAACAGCAATAGTTGAGGCCATAGTAATATGAGAACAAGGCACCATGAATCAAGTCCTATCTATATAAATATAAATCAATAAGACATAAGCATAAATGAATAAGATGGTACCAAGAAATTGCAGGATCAGAAACAATAAGGAAAATGCCACATACCACGTGCAACAAAAGAGCAAACTGTTTCTTGCGAAGCTCGAGCAACCTTGAAGCGGCTGTATTCTCAGCTTCCAATCCTGAAATCTCTTTCTCCAAATCTTGTATAATATTCTGTGTCTCTGACCTAGGAGGCTGCATAGCAATCAACTTTCTTATAGCCTCACACTCTTCCTTGTGCTTCCTCTCAATTTTGCTCTCCTCAAGCTGCTTTTTGAAATCCTCGATATCAGCTTGAGCCTGCGCAATCTGGCTATTGATCTCATCCATCAACTCATTGAAATTTTCCTTCTCTCTCAAGTTAGCATCAATTACAGCTTTGCTTTTTAGGAGTGGAATTTCAAATGTTGAAAGCTCCTGCAAGAAGGCTCTAGAAAGCCTCAAACAGTCGTTGAAGTTATCCTCATCTTTCTCAACCTCAACCACAAATGAAGTGAATTTCTTCTGAAGCTTCTTCAATGGGGGTTCACCCCTAGTGGTGGTTGTACGGGTAAGAAGCCTATGTTTTATAATTATGTCATCTTCAAGTGGACCAAAAGCATAATTTGCTGCTACTGTGTCTCCCCTACCTGAAACTTTCCTCCCTTTCAGCATCTAGTGTGGCTCAATTCAACCCGAAATCCTATGTCATTAAACTATAACCAATCATGGACCCATAAATACCTTTAATCCACAATAAAAAATTTATATAGATCACAATCAAAACATAAATTGTTTCCTTTCACAGAAATTGGCATTTCACTTCATCAAATTTAAAATCAGTCCGAATTTGTTCAGAACAGAAAAAAACGAGATAGATAAAGAGTGTTCAGTTTCACATTAAGAACATAAGCAAATACATCATATGTGTCAAAGAGAAAGAGAGATTTATGCTACCTTAGAAGCGAAGAAGACGAGAGCCTAAGCCTATGCGTTTGAGTTTACCCAGATAACTCAGATGAGAAATGAGCTGTGATTTGAAAACTCCTTATTTTCCTATCAGAAAGGCGAGCCCTAGCTTAATTGACTCCCCAAATTGGCATACATTTGCCCCGAAATGTCCACTGGGTTAGGCCCAATTGGTTGAGATTTATTAGGCATATTGAGACTTAATTACTAACCGAACCAAAACTATCGGTTTTTTAACCAGTGGAACCGAAACCAGTCCAAAAATACGAACGGTTACCCGTTAATTTCAGTTTGGTTTTTCGGTTAACAGTTTTTAACCAGTTCTCAACGGTTAACCAAAAATCAACCGTTAACCATAATTAATCAAGACCTATACAGTATTATAGAGTATAAAATGTTGAAGATCAAGAGTACCTATCCTTGTATTAATGAGTAAATATTAGATAGCATTATATATAGAGGTTTGAAAGAGTGAAATTAGAAATTTTACCAAACAACAGAACTGGAATTGGATTATAGCTAGAAATTGGGGTACGTCGTCTTGAGACATAATTTACTTGTTTTCAATATTGGATGGTATTTATAGTGTTAGCATGGTTAATTTAGGTTATAATTAACCACATATGCTATCCAAAAACCCATTTTATCTATTAATATTAAATGACAAATGGAATGGAGATTGGGGACCTTACAGTGTAAGGCTTACACGAACTAGCTATACATATATATATATATATATATATATATATATATACATTTGATGCAGTTCCACATAATTAGGTAGCTTCAATGAAAATATTAGGAGTGATTAATCCTTGGAAAATTGCATATAGGTCATTGAAATTCAATAATTGGGAACTTAAAATTCATTCTAAATATAACAAGTCAATAATAACTAAGGTAGTAGCAGTTCTTACTTTACTTCAAAGCTCTCTGTTTATCAATGGCTGAAACAGAAAATACCCAAATCCAAGCCAGACATTGAACGAAAAATAAAGACAGCAAACCCAGACATAAGCAAACCCAGACATTGATACTTACCTTAATCAACGACGGCGGTGCGAGACGGAACGACGACGGTGCGAGACAGAACGACAGTGGTACGAGAAGGAACGACAGTGCGAGATCGCTCGGAAGGGATGGAGGAACGACGGTGCGACGGGATGGAATGCTTGGCGGCTTCTTTTTGTTTTTCGTTTTAGAATTTAGGTTTTCTTTTCTTCGACAGAAACAAAAGATAAAGGATAATGATAGGTTTGTTTTGTATTTAATTTGTAGGGGAAATACCTTACCATTTGCATTTACATTTTTGTGGCAATTTTATTTTTAATGTTTAAAATGATGTAATTTTATCTTTAATGTTAGTAATTAATGTCGATTTTATTTCTAATGTTGATAATTTAGATCAATTTTAGATAGTATTATAAAACACTGATATTTTATTCATGATTTTGCATCAATTGCACGTAAGTTGATTCTAAAAAAATAAATCATATTTTTTATGATTTTTTTTTTGAGAAATGCCATATTTTTTATGATTTAATAATAGAATTTGAGATTAATATTTTTAAATCCGACGAAATATATGATTTTTTTGTTCAAGTCATATAAAATATAATATATTTTATTTAATTTTTTTCTAAATTCTAATCATATGTCTGTGATCTGTTGCTAATAAGTAATAAAATGACGCACATATGAAATGTGGATGATAAGATTCATGACCGAGAAAACAATTTGATAAATAATTTCTCCAATTGACCTAACTTGCCAATTTTAGCGATAAAATTGTTCTTAACTCCCAACATTAATGGTAAAATTGCATGATTTTAGACGTTAAGGGACCAAATATTAGTTATGTAATATCGAATTGTTCTTGACTCCCAACATTAGTTTTGTGTCGTCCTACCTATGAGTCTCCAAATTATCCAAATATCATAATATTATAGTTTTGAGGGAGAAGTACAAAAAATAATCCTTTTGGTTTGGGCCATTTTCAAACATAAACTATGTGGTTTAAGAGTTTGCAAAGAGATGCCTTATGGTAAATTCTGTTAGCAAAAGAAGTTCAAAATTGTAAAACCGTTAAAAATGCTTATGTGACAATATCGGTCAAAAAGTCAAAAGGGTATTTTTGTTATTTTCTCTCTCTTCTCCCTTGTTCTCTCTTCTCTCTCCTCTATCACCCCCATATCGTCACCTGCTCACCCTATGGTACCTCGCCTAATGCACCTGAGGATTCATGCATTGGCGGAGGTTTTTAGAAGAAAAAATTTAGAAAAGAGGAAGAAAGGGAAAAAACACAAAACGGGCTTAATATTCGATCGTGTTTAGTCCATTTTTTAGACCGGATTTGCAACTTTAGAGGTAAGGTTTCTGAGAAAAATTGCTCGTGTCTACCTTTCGTATTTATTTTCACACATTTTAATCACTTTAATTACATTTTATAACCTGTTTTCTATTGTTTTCTATTTTCATTTCCTTTAATAAGTTTTGCTTTTATTTTTTTTTTTTTATGTGTTGTAATCTCCTATAATGAGCGATGATGCAACTTAATTATCTCGGGAAACAACGTTTACAAAAATGAATATCATTTTTAAAACCCGTCACATGAACAATGATCCGATGAGGATACGTTCGAGATTGAATGTGTATGGTTAGATTAATTTTGAAGGATTTTGAGCTTTTTTATTGATAAAAAAGGTTGCGCGAATTTCCATTCGGAAATTTCGTATCAAACAGATGTTATGTGATGAAATTGGTGTTGAAACACCTTTCCACATGATTTTGATTTGACAAAATTATTTAAAGTTAATCCCATGATTAAGACAATTAAATTTAAGTGCTTGGATTTAATTGTACTAATGTGTTTGTTCAATGTTGAGTATATTTATAAATGAGAACAGAAATAAAAAGTAAGACAGAATGAAGTCAGCATGAGCCACAGAAGCTGAGTAGAACACAACTCAGCATCATAGAAGAAAAGTCTTCTTCAGAACAAACGCTTGAAGACGAAGCTGATCGAAGAAGCTGAGTAGAACGTAACTCAGCCTCGTCAAAGATAAAGATCGAAGGCAACGTCAATTAAGTCAAGCTGAGTGTTTGACAGGACATCACCAATGATCCGTTAACTAGAAGACAAAGCCCGACAAAGGTCTGCACCAATTCAGAAGCCTCGGAATTACGCCAAGAGACCTTTTCGAGACGCATGGATCACCTAGCGCTTTGCAAGAAGACAAACCTGGCGCAAGAAGATAAAACTGGCAAGCCTGGCTACTGCTAATTACAGACGACAGGATTGGCCTGCAAATCTATATGCTGACCAATGAATGACGCAAGAAGACCATTTGAATTCAACGGATATGTCCGAATTCAAATGATTGAAGCATCAGATTCTACTATAAAAGGACAAGTTCATCACTTGGATCCTTTGCCGATTTACAAAAAGAAAAAGCAAGTACAGACAGAAAAGAAAATCATCACAAGAGTGAAAATCCAAAAGAGAAGTTGTCTGATTAGAAAAAGCAATTTCTTACACCCAAATCCAATCTCTGTGTAAAAGTCTAGAGTGAATTTGTATTCATCTAAAGTGTTCTTCATCTAGAAAGAACAAATTTGTATCAATTGTAAAGATTGAGAGAGTGGTGCTGAGTACTCGGTTTTAGTACTCAGCGGTAGAGAAGATCTGAGTGTTTGGTTATAGCGCTCAGTAGGATTGAGTAGACGAATAGAGGACGGTACTCTTGCATACTCAATTACTTTATAAACGGTTTGTGCTCTACCTTTAAAGAGCTCAATAGTGGATTGAAAAAGCCCGGAAGGATTCTGGGGACTGGACGTAGGCGGTGAGGCCGAACCAGGATAAGACTGCTGAGTAATCTCTAACCCTTCTCTTGATATATATATATATATATATATGTGTGTGTGTGTGTGTGTGTGTGTGTGTTGCTTGCTTAAATTACTCAGTATATAATTTGTATAAACCGACGCTGAGTAATCAGAGTGCTGAGTTGGAAGCTGACATAAATGTTATTTCCCAACTCACAAGCGAAACAGTTCTAGTCAGCTTCTGACTAAAGCTGTCTTGCATCGCGCTCAGCCTTGCTGACTAAAACTGAGTGAAGTTATTTAAGAGAATTAAATTAAGTCAGCATAATTAAGCGAAAAAGTTACATTAGTTCCTAACCCCCCCCCTTGGAACTAATCCTAGTACATTACACGGGACCAACAAGTGGTATCAGAGCGCAGTAGCTCACTACTCAAAGATAAAACTATCTTGAGCTGATCCCTGTAAAATGGCTGAGAATAGCACTCGTTTCCTTCCAGGAAATCAAACAACACAGATACTCCCTGAGGGATTATCTATTAGTCGGCCTCCCTTGTTCTTCGGGTCAAATTATATATTTTGGAAGAACAGGATGAAAATTTTTATTCAGGCAACAAACATGAGTGCATGACTTGCGATAGTCCAAGGCCCGTTTGTTCCCTACAAAATGGGAAACAACGAGAAAGTTGTTAAAAGTGAAACTGAGTGGTCAGAAGATGACCTTAAAAAATTGCAAAATAATGCTTCGGCTATCAATATGCTTCACTGTACTTTAGATGCTGCAGAGTACAACAAAATTTCAGGTTGTGAGTCAGCACAAGAAATATGGAAAAAGCTAGAAGTGGCCTATGAAGGTACTAGCAAGGTCAAGGAGTCCAAGGTGAATCAACACATGAGACTGTACGAGCTGTTTGAGATGAACGAAAATGAAGACATCTCTGAGATGAACTCAAGGTTCACCAATATCATAAATGAGCTTAAGAGACTCGGCAAGAACTTCACAGAAGAAGAAAAGGTGAAGAAAATCTTAAGGAGTCTCCCCAAAAGCTGGCAAGCTAAGAAGATAGTTGTGGAAGAAGCTCAGGACCTGACCACATACAAATATGATGAGCTCATAGGATCTCTGCTGACCCACGAGATCTCCATGAAGAACTTTGAAGCTAAGGAAAAGTCAGAGGACAAGAAGCAAAAATCTCTTGTCATGAAAGCTGACTCAACAGAAGCTGACTCATCAGATGATGAGGAGATGGCCATGTTCACAAGAAAGATGAAGAAGATGTTCAGAAAGTATGACAAGAACAGCAAAAGGCCATTCAGAAGAAGCGATAAATATAAAGCTGAGTCCAGCGACAGCAGATATAAGAAGGACAACTCGAAACCTGTCACTTGCTTTGAATGTCATCAAATTGGGCACATTAAATCAAGTTGTCCCACACTGAAGAAAGAAAAGAAAGGTAGCAGAAAAGCTATTGTGGCAACATAGAGCAATAGTGATGAGTCTACCTCATCAGAAGCTGATGCCACTGAGTCAGCAAACATATGTTTCATGGCTGACGAATCTGCTGACCACTGCCGGTCTGAGCAAGCTGACCTCTCAGATGGATCTGACCAAAAGGAACACTCTAATGAGGTAACATCTATTCTTCTGCTTAGAAATAAAATGATCAATGCCCTGAGTGATCTCTATACACTAACCAAAAAGTGTAATAAGAAAATAAGAGAACTCAGCAGGCGATGTGATGAGATTGAAAAGGTCAAACTGAGTGACCTCCGACATCTGCTTCAAGACAACACCAGGCAAGATGAAAATCTAAAAATCATGCATCGGTTTGTCTCGGAAGTCCAATCAGACTCTAAGAAGCTCAAAAAGGACATCACATCTATCAGAACCAGCTGAGTACATCGGCTAAGAAAAGGTTCTATCCAAATGCTGAGTATCAAGGTACTGGTCCGCATAGATAGTACACTCAGTAGAACAGTCAGTGTGACTGTTGTGGAAAAAGAGGGCACACTATAAATGTGTGTTGGTATGCTCAGCACCATTGTGCTGACCAAAAGAGGAAATACCCTCAAAGGGTAATCTTTTGTGACTATTGTGGTAAAGATGGCCACACCATAAATGTATGCCGTCACAAAATGAAATATGATGCTTCACCTGTTCATGCTAACCAACGAGGACCCAAAAAGAATTGGGTACCTAAAGATGAATAGTTTAAATTGCAGGTGAGCCTGAGGTGCGCTGTTGTCCTCAGATGAGACTCTAGCAAGTGTACTAGATACAAGTAATAAAGTGATAAGTCAAGTATCGTCTCCACAGGGATTGAGATCCAAAATAATATCAGAAAATCGTTGCTGAACAGTGTGTGTGTGTAAAGGTATCTTCTTCGTAAAGTTGATTGTTGAGGTTGGTAGGTTAAGACAAAAGAGTACTACTTCTATTAAAGATATAACAAGGATGATAGTTAAAAGATAGAACAGGCTAAGCACAGCCGAACAGGTAGTGCAAGCTCTTAAAACAGTCCAACGAACTAGTGACAATACCAATGAAGTCAAAGTATCAGTTTTAATGCTCACTTAAGCCAACTCTCGTGTGTTCTTAAGCTTCTAAGATTTACTAGTGCCAATAGCGTCCTAAAGGAACATTCTTTCTTGCATTAAGCTCGAAACTGCATTTCTGTTAAGAAAATCTTTGACACAACCATCTAACATGTCTGCTTCGAAGTTGCGAGATTGATAGAGATATCAGTGAAGATGTAAGCAGTGTCCTAACATTCATCTATCACATGCATAAATGCCGAAGCACAGAAATATAAACCCTCATCAACACATCATTGGTAAAATATTACACATTCATTGCAAAAGTTATAAGACTTACATCACTGGCCCGGACTGGCCGTGCCCATTCAAAATGGATTACTCACTCATATCAAGCAGTGAGCAATCAGATGTTCTTTTCACATTCAGAAACTCCATTGGAGCTCTCTTCTATCGCCTAAACAGTGACTTTTCTGTTCTAAACAAAATATCCCCCCTCTCTTTTCCCTTTGCTACATCTATTTAAAGGAGAAAGACCGGGGCCAAAATCGGTACCCGAAAGTACCCTTACAAAATAATACAGAAATAAGTCAATTGTCCAAAAAAACTAAAACAATAAGAAATGATTATGGATCCTTTTGAACCTTGAACACTCAAGGGTCGAAACTTCTTGTCATCATGCTACTTTAGGTAATGCCACTGAAACACCTTTCCACCTGCTGCCTCTGCCACGCCCACTTCTGTTCTGTCGCTGTCTGTCATCAGATTATCCGGCGTTTGACCGCTGGATCAGAGAAAGGCTCCACTCCTCTTTGGCAGTTGCGAAACAAGCTGTTTCCAGATTGTTTGGCTTTATCTTTACTTATCTGTAAAAAAACATTAATCAACCCTTCATTCTCGCAATATAACAGAAAACACCCCAATTCTTGTATAAATATTGTGTTTAAACTTAGTCAATTTCATGCCTAACAAATACCCCCAAATTGAATCTTTGCTTGTCCTCAAGCAACCAAATGTAAGAAAAAATAATTTAACAGAAGAAGAGTTAGGAATGAAATATTACAGAGAATGATCATGGAGAAAAGAAATTGTTTTGTTCAGCGGGGTAGTTGACAGATGCGAGCTATGATCTCATTGAAAAGTTAAAGCCTGTTTTCAACTGTGTGCCTTTAATCGAAAAATTCCTTAAAGCTTAAAATTAGACTTCTTCTTTCACAAGGAGCAACCAACTCGCCAGACATGCCTCACTAAGGACTGGAATAATTCACTCACTCTCGTATGGCATTTATTTACCATAGGAAAAAAAAGAATGCAACTTCACTCCTTAGCTCAGTCACCACACCCTTAGGGTGTGAGTTTGCCTTTTGGTCCTGAATCTATGGGTCAAAATTCTTCCAAACATAGTCCAAAGGACTTGACAAAAGTTGTAATGTTAGGCTCAGGTTTTGGTTTGACAATGAGAAGCTATTTAAGTGTATAAATTCTGTCTTTATGCAAATTATTTAACCTACTCAGCTTTCAACCTCTTAGCATTTCTTTCCTTACCCGACCCACACAGCCTGATTCTCATAACAAACTACTCTTTCTATTCATAGTGAACAATCATTAAAGATTTCCCCATCCAAACACATTATTCCCAGGTCCCTTTCTATTTTTACTTTAGCACCATCTGCTCAATCGCCTTTGTTTTCATGATTTGTGTATCTTTAAAAGCACATAATTTTTAAATTAAGCAGCTGGATTTGAAGCACAAGACAGAATTCAGGGTATTTAGGAATATTAGTGAAAGGAAGGGGTTTCTTTGCGTGGTTTTTAGAAAGAACAGGTTATGGCTCAAGTTGGTTATCCTAAAATTTTGAGTGCAAAGCACATGTGGCTTTTTATGTAGCGGAAAGGGAATCTAATTGCCTTTTTCCTCCTATGATTGTTAAAAAGAATCTCCATTTCAACAGGGGCAAACCAAGGCAAATTCTCCCTAAAGATAGTGAGTGCTGGTGTAGACACCGAGTCGGAGGACCTGTGACGAAAACCTGAAACAAGACGGTCGAAGCGATTGATTCCGGAAGTTTTGAAAAATATATAAAGAATAATAAGCTGAGGAAAATTAACGGCACGACGCGGGCACGCAACGGCATCCCGCACGCGGACGACGATGGTCGAACGCCCGCTTGACAGCTCGAGACGTGCGCGCGGCGTCCGTCGGACGCACCGCGAGTGGCACGCTCTCGACGCCCGAGCAATGCCTGGGACCGCTGGCGGTGCGCACGCTCGTGGGCCGTTGAGCACACGTGCCTGGCAGCGCGAGGCGCGCGTTCGGCGGCCGCGACGTGCGAACGTCTAGCTGCGCGGAACGCGCGCTCGGCGGCCACAGGTGCACGCGTCCGACGGCGCGGGGCACGCCCCGAGGGTCGCCGGACGGGCACCCAACCACATCGGGCGGACGCCCGACGAGGGTTGGGCGCGGGCGCCCAACCTCGCGTTGGGCGCTCGCCCAACGCCGTTGGGCGGCCGCCCAACAAGGTTGGGCGGTAGCCCAACACTAGGTTGGGCGGCCGCCCAACCACAATGGGCGACGCCCAATTTTTTTTAGGCGTCGCCCATTGTTTCGGGATCCGTTTCCCTATATAAGGGCACGGATCCCAAGGTGAAGGGGGGCCCTTTTTTGGGGAGGAAAAACTTTCTCACTCTAAACATTTTTAGAGAGAGTGGATTTTTTTGAGAAAAATATTTTTTTTCCTCAAAAATTCCAAATTTCCTAAGTTCAATTTTTATTAAAATCGGGAGCTCGCGGTTCGTGGAATCAATCGGCTTCGACTGTCAGATACCGAATCAAAGGTATTATCCGAGGACTAGACTCTTTATTTTATTTAATTTATTTCTCTCCTTCTATTTTTTTTATGCTATAGTTTTTATTCCTTTAGTCATTTATTTATTTTGTCACGTTTTATTTAGTTAGCGTATTTATTTAATTTTCACTTCGTGTTAAATAAAATTCGGTTTTGTGTTTAAATAAAAACCTCATTTTGGATATCCCAATACGAACCGTGATCCGATAAAAAGGTAGTTCGGGTATCGAAAATGTTGTAATTATAAGTTTTTGATTTAAAAGAGGTTTCCAAATAACGTTTTAAAATAAAAACATCGTTTTAGGAACTTCCGTTTTCGACTATGATCCATCTTTGGTAGTTCGGAAGTCCAAAACGATTGAATTAGATTTAATTTAATGCTTTCGAATAAATCTGAAAAATGTTGGAGTGCTGCTGTTATTTGCCAATTCTGTCACTAAAGGCTGTTTACCGACGGATTTTCCGTCGGTAAATCTGCCAAAATGTAAAAAATGTCATTTCAGTCCCTTTTTCTTAAGTTTTAGACTTTTAATCCTTAGTGTATATATATATGATTATGTAATATGTTCTTTTCAAATTGTTTTAAAACTTTAACATATATAATTATTTTAGGAGATTGGTATTCCATTTTTATTCTAATTTTTTTATATATGTACATATTACTTTCTTTTTTATTATTATTCATTTAAATTACATTAAATTCTATTTTAAATGTTATTTACTTGGGCATTTTGGGAGATAATTAGTAGATATTGGGGGATGAACATCTAGTCTTTTTGACATTAGGATTATATTAGTTATGTATATATATAGTTTTGGGGTATATTTGGGTTATCTTAATTATTGTTAAATAAAATTATTTTGAGTGATAAATGCTATTTTCTTATTTATGAATTTCATTCACTATTTTCTTATGTTTAAAGTATAAATATATTATTTTCATTATTCTTTCTTATATATGTATTAGATAGTATATTTTATTTTACTCTTATTTTATGTCTTTTGGGCTAAAATGTGTAAATATATATCTATATTATTTTCTTTATTTCTTTTGGTCATTTATAAGTCCATGTTTCAAATGGGCTTCACTTGGAAAAATTAATTTTTGGGCCTAAATGTGTTTATTGATGTAATTATAATGGTTAGAGAGTCCATTAAATAAGTGGGGAAAATAAGTCACAAAAAGAGAGTTTTCAATTAAATTATTTAAGCTAATGAGCTTTCTTAGATCTCTAATGTAGATAAATAGAGTCGTTTTTGTTAGCATTTCAAACCGTCTTCAAAACACCACGTTTTAAAACCTTAGTCCGTTCCAAAGGCGGATTAAAGGATTATTGTAATTAAAATCGTTTTCGTTGTGAATAATAGAATTTTCGAATCACTTTCTTAAAGAATTTGTACAAAATAAAATTGACTTGTATGTTTAAGCACGTTTTCTCGTTAAAAGGTTTTTATCACAAACGTCTTCAAATACTCGAGTCATTCCAACGGCGATTCGGGTAAACTTCATCCAACGGGGCTTTAAAACGCACCTCAATCGTTCCAACGACGATTAAGGCGCGAACCATGTAATAAACATCGTTTTGGGGAAATAAGTTAATGTAGAATAGACACACAACATAACATTTAAATACGGTTGTAAATAAATCACTTCTTTCTTCCCCCTCTCTGTGTATGTATAAACATAAATGGGTGATTCTTTACCGATGTGGCTTTTCAATATCATATGCTCAAAACGGTTTCCAAAAAGAGAAAGAAAAGGGTTTCAAATGAATTTTAAACTTAAAGAAGTATACGATTAGTCCGTTATCGCCTAACATGCTGAGTAGGAGGCCGGTGGTTCATAACCGGGCGATGTCGGGGTGCCTAGTAGCATTTCTCTGGAAAGGAGCTAGCCTTCTCGGCTCGTACCTAAGTTTCCCGAACCCACACCAGTCTCCCGCAAGGGATCGGTGTTCATTTTCCCATTCGTGGGTGGCGACTCTTCCATATCTCCGAGCTCCGGTCCTACCGAGCAGCTTGATTCCACGATTGGTTGCTTTCGGCGCCAATCACCGCTTACGTCGCCATGAGGTTGTCCACCCCCCGGTCCGCCCGGGAGATTAGGCCGCGGCACCTCGTCTAACAAGTGGCGACTCTGCTGGGGAAGCGAGAAATTTGATTCTGGAAGGCATACACTAAGCCCTTAACGGGGACGGATCGTTTTACTTCTTTTCGTATGCATTCACGAGCATTATTGCAAACCCTTTGGGTAATTTCCACGAAACCTCTAGCGAGAGTCCATTCGTCGCTCGAAAGAGGCTAGCGTAAGTTCCCCCTTACAGTAAGGTGCCAGAGGGTCCCCATCCATTCGTTAGGGGCGAATCTGTGCGGTCCTGTGAGGTCCCGCGGTCAGCCGTGTCAGCATATAGTAGCCTTAGAAGTTTCCATAGGATTACCCGTTACTATTTTTGATGTGATAAATGAATCAGTTCGTGTTTTCAAACCGCCATGATACGTGTCTAATCCTAAATTATGTAAAGAAAATGAGACGATGCGTTAATATATACTCATGAATCGACATACTAATTACCCTAAAACATCGAAACGATTTGAACTAAAGACGACTTAGTCATCTCATATGAATGAACATGTGCGACCCGCCTTGTCCCTTTCGGTGTCCCGACGAAGGCACGTGTTCAGGAAATACATTATGACGTAAGCACGTATTAGTATGAATCGGTTCGGTGTTAAGGATAATTACATTTTGATACAAAAGACTATATTAACGGTAGCCGTTATTCACATTCTTTAAATAAATTAGGATAAAACGAGATCACGACGAAACGAAAACGAAGAACATTTCTGTTTCGAACGACCTTGTTGTAACGTGAAAAGTTTCGCACAAGTAGCCCGTCCCTTCCGAATAAAAGACGAGCTTTTACGTTATGCCTTGTGTCATTCTTAGGAGAAATGGACGTGTCCGCAAAAGGTGACTAAGAAAACAAAGAAAAGAAAAATGAACTAATCGACCAAAATCATTCTAAATCTACGATATATGTTAATCCCGCGAGTAGTTAAAGAAAATAAACCAATGTCGTTGAATACGTGCCTCGGACGAGAGTATACCCCATTTAAAATCTCGAAGCCGAATTAAGCCAAACCATATAATTGCGCCATATGGACGAGACTGTGGGTTTTGACTAACAACTCGATCGTTTCGACCGTTACCAAAACTGCAAGAAATATGGCCCGATATACGTGTTTGCTTAAATTCGCGCCTAACGGTGATATCCTCGCTTCGAACAAACACGCGATTCAATGAAACGTTTATTTTCTATAACCACACTGAGATGATATATCCCGTAGATTGGGAGGAACAAAGAGTTGTAATTAGCCGAAAGATTATCGTGCGCTCAAAATAAGACTCGCCGTCTTTTCACGTAGCAAAATGAGCGAACGAATTCTCGACGCTAAGAACAAACACGTTAACCGTTATTTCATACAAAGAGGGATAAGAAGAAATACCTTTTAGATTTTCTATCTACCGTTGCAAACGAAGTGCCCACAACTCTTACTTCGAGTTCTCAAGCACAAAACAAAATAACAGAAGACCAAGTTAGAATCAACCGTTTATTAACAACCAAAGTAGATTGTCTCTAATTAATCAACACAAGATCAAGGATAAAGAGAAAGAGATGAAAATCAATTGAACGGAAGGAAGCGGTGGAAAATCTCGTCCTCGAGCTAGGGGTCGAAATTCTCTCTCTTAATGCTAGGGTAGAATTCGAAATTCTCTAGCTTAATTGCCTAGGGTTGAATTCGAAATTCACATAGGGGGTATTTATAAACTCTCATGTATCTAATCCTTAGTTAGATAGAATTAGGTTATTGAATAAGAATTTAATTCGGAATAGAATTCTTTAATTATTATCCATTAATAAAAAGGATAATATCAATAACCTTATTGGATAATAATAGGAGTAATATAATCTAATTAAAACTCCTAACTTATTTATCCTTTAATTAATTTAATTCATAATCCTAATCTAATTAGGATTTGATAAAATCAAATTAATTATTTATGTATTTAACATACATAAAATCGCCCCCCCCCCCCTTTAGCAATGGGCCTTATTGGGCTCAGTTGGGCTTCCGTCAATTAATTAGCATCTGTCTCTTTTTTGGGTTCCAAGTCTTATGTGTGACCCATTAGGTTCTTATTGCTACTAGCCGTATGCAACTTATTAAATTAAATTTCAAAGAATTATATTTAATCTTTGCATAACGGAATGATGTATAAAGTATGTGATTAGCAAGTCCGTAATCATTCCCCTAGAGCTATAAGAAGACAGGTTGATTCTGTCGTTGACCTTTCCGTATTAGTTACGGTATAATTCGATCCTTTATCAACTACGTCCTTGAACTGAATCTTATGACTATGGGTAATGTCAAGTCACATATAGCGAGATGTTCGTTTTACTTGTTCTGGCCGAGTCAACTCCAATTATATAGGTTAAGAGAAATCTCATTTCAATCTTAAGCTATCACCTTGCAAGGATTTAGAGTCAAGACTTCCACAAGCGATCCATGGACATATCTCCCATTTATCGGGAGTGATAAATGCTCAATCCAATGTATAACGATCCCGCAATCACTTCCTGTGATACCCAACCTCTGCTGTTCACACCCCAGAGTCATCTCTGTTAAGGACCATGTTACAACAGGATCAAAGTGTCACATTCAGTAATCCAGAATGACCAATTAACATTCATTTGAGTCTGAGGATTATTTATACCTATTAATACCAATGAGATGAACAGGTGACAAGGATGAATCTACCCATCCTGTTATCTCAAGTCGGGTCCCCAATCCTAATGAACTACTTTTCATCGGATCCATGTAACTGTCCAGATATCTATATATATGAAGCTTGTGAGATCAGCTTTCTGTCGGACAGAAGACATTGTTACATGCAAGTCTCAATAGTGATATGTCAATCCTAAACATATTACTTGACTTGGGGTGGTTTTAAGTTTATTAGTTTATTACAAAGTTTCGTCTCACTTCATGCTTGTATGAACACTTTATAATCACTTTAAACAAACTTACGGATTTCCTTTTATTAGACTTTATTTAGTGCTTAAAAGGGATTGCCTTTATATAGTTATAAAATATATATCTCATTAAAACAAATGATATAAAGAACACTTCATTTACATTAAGTTTGTATCCTAGAACAATTGTCTATAGGACACTAAACCCTAACATACTCCCACTTGGACTAAAGCCAATTGTTTCTATAACTTATCCCAGTAGAAGTTAGATGACGATCATGTACTTTCTGGGTTAAGGGCTTTGTCAACGGATCTGCAACGTTGTCCTCTATGGGTACTCTTTCTATTCTCACATCTCCTCTTGCCACAATTTCTCTTATAATGTGGTATCGCTTTAGGTAATGCTTGGATGCATTATGAGACCGTGGTTCCTTTGCTTGCGCAATGGCTCCATTGTTATCACAGTACAGTGTAATGGGATTTACAATGTCAGGCACCACACCTAGTTCAGTAATGAACTTCCTAATCCAAACCTCTTCCTTCGCTGCTTCCGCAGCAACGATATACTCTGACTCGGTCGTAGAGAAAGCTATGCTTCCTTGCTTGGAACTCTTCCAGCTGACCGCGCCCCCATTCAAGATAAACATGTATCCTGATTGGGATTTAAAATCGTTCTCATCTGTGAGATGACTTGCATCTGAAAATCCTTCTATTTTCAGATCCCCTTCTCCGTACACTAGAAACATATCTTTAGTTCTTCTCAAGTACTTAAGAATGTTTTTGACGGAAATCCAGTGCTCGTCTCCCGGATTTCCTTGGTAACGACTCGGTATACTTAACGCGAACGCTACGTCAGGTCTAGTGCATAGCATAGCATACATAATCGAACCGATTGCATTGGCGTACGGGACTACAGCCATGCGCTTCTTATCATCATCGGTTTTAGGACATTGATGATTGTTTAACTTTACTCCATGTAGCATGGGTAAGTTACCTCGTTTCGATTCAAGCATGCTAAACCGCTTTAGCACCTTTTCGATGTATGTAGCCTGTGAAAGACCAAGCAGTCTTCGTGATCTATCTCTGTAGATCTTTATACCAAGTATATAAGCCGCTTCACCGAGGTCTTTCATTGAGAAGTTACTAGATAACCAAACTTTTACCGACTGTAATAGAGCTATGTCATTTCCCATTAATAATATATCGTCCACATATAATATCAGAAATGCTACAGAGCTCCCACTTGCTTTCTTGTAAATACAAGCTTCTTCGCAATTTTGTTCGAAACCAAATTGTTTTATGGTTTCGTCAAAACGCTTGTTCCAGCTTCTAGATGCTTGCTTGAGTCCATAAATGGATCTCTGAAGTTTGCAAACCTTGTTTGCATCCTTTGATATGAAACCTTCAGGTTGCATCATATATACATCCTCAAGCAGGTTTCCGTTTAGGAAAACTGTTTTCACATCCATTTGCCAAATCTCGTAATCGTAGTGAGCGGCAATAGCAAGCATTATTCTGATTGATTTGGACATAGCCACAGGAGAGAAAGTTTCGTCATAATCAATGCCTTGCTTCTGACGATATCCTTTCGCTACTAACCTAGCTTTATAGGTGCTAACCTTTCCATCCATGTCAGTTTTCTTTTTGAAGATCCACCTGCACCCAATGGGTTTTATCCCTTCGGTTGGATCAACCAAAGTCCACACTTGGTTGGTGTACATGGAATCCATCTCAGAATCCATGGCTTCAAGCCATGCTTTAGAATCTGGACTGTTAAGAGCCTCTTCGTAGTTTTCGGGTTCGTCGTCTAATACGGGAACCTCATCATTATCTCCCACTAGAAAACCATATCTAATAGGGAGTTCACGAACTCTTTGTGATCTACGAAGGGGTGGCACTTGAGTCTCATCTAATGGGACTGCATCAGGTTCCTCGACCGCTTCTGTTGTTTCAGTTGGTGTTTCTTGTTCATGAACTTCATCCAGTTTAATCATGCTTCCCTTTTCTGTGTCTTCAAGAAACTCTTTCTCTAAGAAGGTTGCGTGCTTGGATACTATTACTTTCTGATCATCTGGATGATAGAAGTAATATCCCACAGTTTCCTTAGGGTATCCAACGAAGAAACATTTATCAGATTTAGAATCTAGTTTGTCGGATGCAATGCATTTGACATATGCTGAACAACCCCATACTCTCATGAGTGAGAACACGGGTTTCCTACCAATGAACAATTCATATGGTGTGGAACTAACGGATTTAGTTGGTACTCGATTTAGGGTGAAGAGGGCGGTTTCTAAGGCGTAGCCCCAGAATGTCTTTGGAAGTAATGTTATGCTCATCATGGATCGTACCATATCTAGTAGGGTACGGTTCCTCCTCTCGGATACACCATTGTGTTGTGGTGTATAGGGAGGTGTCCATTGTGAGCATATCCCACATTCAGTTAGATAATTCAGAAAATCATGTGAAAGATATTCGCCACCTCGATCGGATCGAAGTGTTTTTATTTTCTTTCCTAATTGATTTTCTACTTCATTCTTGAAGCATTTGAATTTCTCAAAAGCTTCAGATTTGTGCTTCATCAAGTAGATATAACCATATCGGGTATGGTCGTCTATGAAGCTTATGAAGTATCTGAATCCTCCTCTTGCTTTGACTGACATAGGACCGCATACATCCGAATGAATGAGTCCTAGAGTGTCTGATACACGTTCACCTTTATTGCTAAAGGGTGTCTTTGTCATTTTACCTTTTAAACATGCTTCGCATGTTTCCAATGATTCAGGATCAATTGAATTTATAAGCCCATCTTGATGTAGCTTAAGCATGCGTCTTTTGTTTATATGGCCTAAACGACAATGCCACAAGTAAGTTGAATTATCTAGCTTATGTCTTTTGGTATCAATTGCAAAAACAGAAATTTTGTCATCTAACACATAAATCCCATTTTGTGATATTCCTGAAAAATAGAAAATCGAATCTCTATAAAAATCGCAATGTTTGTCTTTTATTGAAATATGAAAACCGTCGTCAACAAGACGGCTAATAGAAATAATGTTGCGAGACATTTGAGGAATGTATAAACAGTTCCTTAATTCTATTACAAGCCTAGAGGGCAGATTTAAAACATAATCTCCAATTGCGAGGGCGGCAACTCTTGCTCCATTTCCTACTCGCAAGTTTATGCTTCCTTTCTTTAATTCCTTAGTCCGATTTAGTTCCTCCATATTTGTACAAATATGAGATCCGCATCCGGTATCAAGTACCCAAGATTCAGACTGTGAAATTGTATTTATTTCAATATAGAACATACCAGATGTTGAAGTCCTGGCTTCTCCCTTCTTGAGGGTAGCTAGGTACAATAAACAATTTCTCCTCCAATGCCCCACTTCACCACAATAGTGGCACTTGCCTTTGGGCTTTTTTATTTCCTCTCCCTTTGTTTCGGTGAGCATGGCCTCCTTGCCTTTCTTAGGATGGTTTGGATCGGGAGATATCCCTTTCCTTTTCTTTGATCCTTCAATAGCAAGGCTTGGCATCTCCTCGTTTTCTTTTATATTGGGCTCGACTGTCTCGAGCATATTCGCAAGCTCTTTAAAAGAGGTTTGCAAGCCACTCACTTGGTAGTTCATGATGAACTGCGAGTAACTCTCGGGGAGGGACTGAAGAAGTAAGTTCTCACTTAGTTCACGGTCCATCGCATCTCCAATACTAGAAAACTTGGTGATGAGGCTAATCATCTTGGCACAATATGCCATTACAGATGTGCCCACCTGCATCTTGCATCTATATAACTGCTTTGTTATTTCGAAGCATTCGCACCGAGTTTGATTCACAAATAACTCTTTTAGGTGCTTGACCATGGAATAGGCATCCATATCTGCATGTTGCCTTTGTAATTCCGGTGTCATAGATGCAAGTATGATGTCTCCTGCTTGATCGTTATCAGCCTTATGCTTCAAGTAAGCATAAAATTCTTGGTAGGGAGCACCATCCATTGGGTAAGGGGGTATCGATGTATCAAGTACATACCCTTTCTTCTCGAACTTCAAAACAATTTTGAGGTTACGAAACCAGTCGGTGAAGTTTGAACCATTCAACTTGTTATCGGTAAGTATGTTTTGCAGATTGGTATTAGTCATGATTTTAAGAGTGTTTAATTAAACCTGAGAGTGAGAAAGAGTAAACGTATGTTATTCATCTGCTTTAAAGTATATCAATCTAAAATTATAGGCCTTTTAGTTTATTTTAGACTGCTCCCACTATTTTGCCAAATTAATAGCCCTCCATATTAATTCGAAGAATTTCACAAATCCTTTAGTGAGCTAGGATCCTAACTCCTGAGATTTCGCCTTGAGTTTGCTCAACAAGCTAGTCTCATTCGTTAGGTAGATTCATGTAATCAATCACATCTTTAATGTGATTCCTAGGTTATTGGGTTACTAACCACATTAGTAACTAATATGCTATTCACATTAATCCCAACCATATTGCCCATTAGTTTATGACAACATGAGTTTGCTCATCCAATTATCATAATCTAATTTAAGTATTACCCCATATTCATGAAAAGTGATTTTCGATAATTCAAGTGTTACCGTAAGACCCCAAGCTTGAGTTTGCTCAACAACCCAAAGGCCCCCAGTACTGCCGGCTGAATTATAATATTAGGGAGGGGCAACCGATTTTAATAACTTGTTTATTTACTTAATTTTTTAATGAGGGATTTTATTTTAGGTCTCATAATCTAACTTAGTCTTGATTTGCTTTAGCATACATCAGACACATACATTGGCGTTATGGACATATTATCTAAATTATTCCGTCGCGGAATAAAAGGCCAAATCTAGGGAAATACTAACTATTACATATTTCTCTTTAGGTCCTCCGTCTTCTCCATGACGCCTTGAAATTACATATTAATTTCTATTCTACTAAAGAAAACTTCAATTGAATTGAAGGGAATTAGATGAGAGGAGAAATTACAATAGATAGTAGAAAGGCAGGACTCGCAGGCCCTATTTCAAAAATACCAAAAGACTAAAAGAGGGTCCAAATATATCCATAACTCCAAACATGCATAGACTCAATTAAATAAATTTAATTGGTTGATTACATAAGTATTTTATGTAATATTTAGGTTAATCACATTAACTTATCAAATTAACTTTCATCCAATTTTACTTCTAACAATTTCGTATCCTTTTATATTAAACTTTTAGATTAATATAACTATACAAAACTTTAATTATGCACGTCCCAATTATTTTGATTTGAATTCATTTAAACCTTTTTGATTTACAAATAGGTAAAACAAACTTTTAAATAAATTTTCATTCGATAATCAAAACAGAAAACTATTAATTTCTGAAACATACATATATATATTTAAAACTAGTTTTCAAACGATTTAAAACTAGGTGGGTCTCGGGCCGGACCCGAGGTCGGGCTGCTGCCGTTTGGCAGCAGCCCTAGGCGTCTGATCCGCCGCTGCCTTGCGGCAGCGGCGGTCAGGCGCCGCGCGCGGTTGCTGCCTAGCAGTCGGGTCGCACCGTAAGGCGCGACCCGAACTGTTGTAATTTTTTTTATAAATATAATATATATATATCAGTTTTAAAACGATTTCAGAAAATAGGAAAAACTATCATAGATTTTCCGTTTTATCTTTTAGAATAAATAAAACTGATTTTATCAATCTAACCATAAAACTAATAGATTTTGTTATAATGATTATCAACCAAAATTATTAGGAATATGTGCATAACTTATTTTAATTAACAATTAATTAAAACTTATTTATCTTTTAGAACTAATTAATCAAAACAGTTTTGTTAATTAACCTAACTATAAATATTTATTCAATCTGATTGAAAAACTTCTAAATTTTCATATATGAAATAATGGATTTAACGCAGGCTCTGATACCACTGAAGGAAAATAGGCTAACGTATAGCAGCGGAAATATAAATTTTTTAACCTATTTCCATTAACCCCAAGATCCGTTAACCGTTATTTCATACAAAGAGGGATAAGAAGAAATATCGTTTAGATGTTCTATCTACCGTTGCAAACGAAGTGCCCACAACTCTTACTTCGAGTTCCCGAGCATAAAACAAAACAACAGAAGATCAAGTTAGAATCAACCATTTATTAACAACCAAAGTAGATTGTCTCTAATTAATCAACACAAGATCAAGGATAAAGAGAAAGAGATGAAAATCAATTGAACGGAAGGAAGCGGTGGAAAATCTCGTCCTCGAGCTAGGGGTCGAAATTCTCTCTCTTAATGCTAGGGTAGAATTTGAAATTCTCTAGCTTAATTGCCTAGGGTTGAATTCGAAATTCACATAGGGGGTATTTATAAACTCTCTTGTATCTAATCCTTAGTTAGATAGAATTAGGTTATTGAATAAGAATTTAATTCGGAATAGAATTCTTTAATTATTATCCATTAATAAAAAGGATAATATCAATAACCTTATTGGATAATAATAGGAGTAATATAATCTAATTAAAACTCCTAACTTATTTATCCTTTAATTAATTTAATTCATAATCCTAATCTAATTAGGATTTGATAAAATCAAATTAATTATTTATGTATTTAACATACATAAAATCGCCCCCCCCCCTTTAGCAATGGGCCTTATTGGGCTCAGTTGGGCTTCCGTCAATTAATTAGCATCTGTCTCTCTTTTGGGTTCCAAGTCTTATGTGTGACCCATTAGGTTCTTATTGCTACTAGCCGTATGCAACTTATTAAATTAAATTTCAAAGAATTATATTTAATCTTTGCATAACGGAATGATGTATAAAGTATGTGATTAGCAAGTCCGTAATCATTCCCCTAGAGCTATAAGAAGACAGGTTGATTCTGTCGTTGACCTTTCCGTATTAGTTACGGTATAATTCGATCCTTTATCAACTACGTCCTTGAACTGAATCTTATGACTATGGGTAATGTCAAGTCACATATAGCGAGACGTTCGTTTTACTTGTTCTGGCCGATTCAACTCCAATTAGATAAGTTAAGAGAAATCTCATTTCAATCTTAAGCTATCACCTTGCAAGGATTTAGAGTCAAGACTTCCACAAGCGATCCATGGACATATCTCCCATTTATCGGGAGTGATAAATGCTCAATCTAATGTATAACGATCCTGCAATCACTTCATGTGATACCCAACCTCTGCTGTTCACACCCCAGAGTCATCTCTGTTAAGGATCGTGTTACAACAGGATCAAAGCGTCACATTCAGTAATCCAGAATGACCAATTAACATTCCTTTGAGTCTGAGGATTATTTATACCTATTATACCAATGAGATGAACATGTGACAAGGATGAATCTACCCATCCTGTTATCTCAAGTCGGGTCCCCAATCCTAATGAACTACTTTTCATCGGATCCATGTAACTGTCCAGATATCTATATATATGAAGCTTGTGAGATCAGCTTTCTGTCGGACAGAAGACATTGTTACATGCAAGTCTCAATAGTGATATGTCAATCCTAAACATATTACTTGACTTGGGGTGGTTTTAAGTTTATTAGTTTATTACAAAGTTTCGTCTCACTTCATGCTTGTATGAACACTTTATAATCACTTTAAACAAACTTACGGATTTCCTTTTATTAGACTTTATTTAGTGCTTAAAAGGGATTGCCTTTATATAGTTATAAAACATATATCTCATTAAAACAAATGATATAAAGAACACTTCATTTACATTAAGTTTGTATCCTAGAACAATTGTCTATAGGACACTAAACCCTAACACATTGTCCTCAATGTTATCAGGATGGCAGGAAATTATAGACAATAATAGCATAATAACATAGGCAGAGTGCACAATTTGATAGAGTAAGGGTGTTAGATGTTACCAAATGCTAGGACAGCGACAAAGGTGACGAATCAGACGGGCTGGGAAAGAGAGGAGTTAACCTCTCTATCCGCAGTGGCAGGAATGCCCTCCCCTTTCGAGGAAGCATCAGTATTAGCAGGTGTTTCAGGTGTTTTTCTTACCGGACTCTTGACTGAAAAACCGGACGGACTTTCCTTGCCATGCTCCTCAATACAGATGATTTTGATCATGTCTATCGATCCCTGTTGTGACTTGTATTTTTGCTCAAGGGCAAATATCATTTCTCGGTTGGCTTGGTTTTGAGCAAACAGGGCGTTGAACTTGTCAAGGATGTCCTCACTAGAAAGCTTTGCACATTTCTTATAGAAATCCAGATCCTTTGGCCGCTCGACTTGTTCGGAATCCGATGAGACCGACACAGTTGGTTCACTTTTCCTCTTCCGGCTTTCGACTCTCCTGGCCGCAACAAAGTCCGCCATCCAAACCCACTTTCCATTCACCAGTTTGCCAAACAACATTTTCTGCAGACTCCGAAGATCAATCTGGTCTGGGTGGTTCACAATAGTGAGCCGAGAGTGGTCCTCAAGCTTAAAAACCCCTATGGATTCAGCAATTCTAGTCACAATGCTCCCGCAGTAGATGAGCGAAGAGTTCTTTTTACCAAAAGCACTGATGTACTCCCCAAACCAGTAACCTAAATTCATCCTTGGCCCGATTGCCATACTCCACAAAGCTGTAAGGTCTGCATGCGGCATAGTGGCTTGATTTTCGCGAGCAAAAATTGTTCCGGAGACCAGCTTATGCAAGTAACGAACAATATAATCATCAATATTTGACACCTTGGAAACGCTCCCGTCATAATGAGGCTGTCCCGAGATAGAATTCCAGAAGGCAGTAGGGTCAAAGACATCAGGGGTCTTGGTAAATGCTTCCTTGTAGCTCTCGGAGTCCAAGTCATCATCGTCCGAAGCGCCTAACAAACAGTTAAACATGTTGAGCGAAGGCCTCTGAGTGTGACCCATGAGCCTGAAACTGAACTTCCCTTCTTCATCAGGGTCAGTGATCTCAGCATCGTGCTTGAAAGTAGCGAGGAACTCTAACGTCAGTTCTTTGTATGCCGGCTCCGTCATCTTAAAGAAGTAGCCGAAATGGCCTGCTTCCATGAGCTTGCGCACTCGTTCAACAAGCTTGAGCCTCTTCAGGGTGTCCCAACAAACTGTTCTTATGGGCCCGAATTCAAGTTTATCCAGATCTTCGTAGTACTTTTGCACCTCAGCATCTTTGAACTGTGAGAGTTTTTTCACTAGCTTTTCATCCGGAACGAAAGCGACCGTGCTTGGTTCCGTCATCTTGCCCTTGGCTTTCTCTTTCTTTGTAGAGCCCTCGATTTTGACGTGCTTGCCAGATCCACGAGTTCTCATCTGAAAATCAAACTAAATAGGTGCCTCCATAACCGTGTATGAGAAAAATAATTCTTGGTAAAGGTGTGAGAGAATAGTGCGTAAAGACTAATTAGGGTACCCAGCAGTTTGCGTCCTTTAAGTAGAAAAGAGGAGACAGATCTCTTGAACTACCGCCCTAAAGATCGTCTCCTAATCTGCCACCTGGAATAAGTTATATGGAGAGATGACCATTCCAGGCGAAAAGACGCAACGGTACCGTAATTATTCAATTATGGCACACCATCCACTTTTGTTTTTTTACCGAGGGGGCGTTTAGGCTGAAATTAGAGCTTATTACAGTGGATTTGACGTGTCCCTTATCTTTCTGATTTGTGTGTTTATTATTTCTATTTTGAATTTATTTCCCCCCAAAAACTCTTACGACCTAGCTCCATATCCCCTCAAAGATTACACAAGCAAAACTTAAAACTTCACTCTTATTGACAAGGGTAGACGTTTTATATTTTTCCTTGTGAATATATCGATTTGACTTGAATGCATGGTTAAAGCAAAAATGAGACAATGTAATTGTTATCAGGTAAATGACTTAACACATGATGAGGGATAATAAAATAAAAAGGAATTGTTGGAGGGGTACTTTCCTGCTGCAATTGGTGTTTGCAGCAAACACCGTCTCTGATCATTGGTGCGGAGGGTCCTGGAAGTGAACAGTGTCAATCTTCCTCTTGTGGTCATTCTCAAGATATGGTTTGAGACGCTGCCCGTTTACTTTGAAAGGAGCATCACCGTTTTTGAAAATTTCCACAGCTCCATGCTCGAACACCCTGTTTACCGTGAATGGTCTTGACCATCGCGACTCAGCTTTCCTGGAAAAAGCCTCAGCCTTGAATTGTACAAAAGGACGTTTTGACCTTCGTGAAAGACTTTTTCCTGGATCTTTTTGTCGTGCCACTGTTTGGTCTTCTCTTTGTAGTTTACTGCATTCTCGTACGAGAACAGCCTGAACTCTTCCATGTCACAAAGTTGAAGTTTTCGCTGATCTCCAACAGCCTGTTGCTCAAAATTTAAAAATGTTAATGCCCAAAAAGTCTTGTGTTCCATTTCAACCGACAGGTGACAAGATTTTCCGTATAACAATCTAAATGGAGACATTCCGATTGGTGTTTTATAGGCCGTCCTATATGCCCAAAGAGCATCGTCAAGCTTGTTTGCCCAGTCTCTCCTAGAACTGCCAATAGTTTTTTCTAAAATTCTTTTGATTTCACGGTTGGAAATCTCCACCTGTCCACTTGTTTGTGGATGGTAAGGTGTGGCAATTCTGTGAGAGACTCGAAGCTTGCCCATCAGCTTTTCAAATTTGGTATTGCAAAAGTGGGTTCCTTGATCACTAATGATCGCTCGTGGGACACCGAATCTGGCAAACAGCCTTTTCAGGAATTTTACAACCACACGGGCGTCATTGGTGGGACTAGCCATTGCTTCAACCCACTTGCTCACATAATCTATAGCCACTAAGATATATTTATTCCCAAAAGATGTAGGGAATGGGCCCATAAAATCTATGCCCCATATATCAAAAATTTCACAAACAACTATGTTGTTGAGGGGCATGGCATTTCTAGCCGAGATATTGCCTGTTCGTTGGCACTCATTGCAAGTGCTAACGAATAGATGGGCATCTTTAAAAAGTGTGGGCCAGAAAAAACCTGATTGAAGAACCTTGGCTGCAGTTCTGCTAGCGCTATGGTGCCCTCCAGCTTCTCGGTCATGACAACGGCTTAGAACATCCTGTCCCTCCTCCTGCGATATACACCTTCGAATAATTTGGTCGGCGCACAACCTGAAAAGATAGGGGTCTTCCCAAAAATAATATTTAACTTCAGCAAAAAACTTCCTCCTCTGATTAGTGGACAAGTTGTGAGGCTTAAGCAAACTTGCTAGGTAATTAGCAATATCGGCAAACCATGGCGCAGGCTGTGCGGCGTATAGATGCTCATCTGGAAATCTTTCCAAAATCTCTGGTTGTTCCTGGCTGCCTTGGTGAGAAATCCTTGACAAATAATCAGCCGCGACATTTTCTGTTCCTTTTTTATCCTTAATTTCGAGATCAAACTCTTGAAGCAATAATAGCCAGCGGATTAACCTAGGCTTAGCATCCTTTTTCGCGAACAAGTAGTGCAACGCAGCGTGGTCTGTATGCACAACTACTTTGGACAACACCAAGTAGGGTCGAAATTTGTCGAAGGCATACACAACTGCAAGAAGCTCCTTCTCTGTAGTGGTGTAGTTCTGCTGGGCCTCGTTTAATGTTTTGCTAGCATAATAAATGTGCCTAAACTTCTTCTTTATCCTTTGTCCAAGAACAGCTCCCACACAAGTATCGCTCGCGTCGCACATCATCCCAAAAGGTTGCTCCCAGTCGGGTCCTGCCAGTATAGGCGAGTTGATCAGCTTGCTCTTTAAGAGTTCAAACGCCTTTAAACAGCTTGCATTGAAAGAAAATTCGGCTTCCTTATGAAGTAAGTAAGAGGGCAGCGCAATCTTTGAAAAATCTTTGATAAACCTGCGGTAAAACCCTGCGTGGCCCAGAAAACTTCGCACATCTTTTACATTGGCCGGAACAGCCAGCTTTTCTATTACTTCCACCTTCGCTTTGTCCACTTCCATCCCTTTTTCTGAAATTTTATGCCCGAGAACAATTCCGCCCGTAACCATGAAGTGGCATTTCTCCCAATTCAAGACCAAGTGGGTCTCCTTGCATCGCACAAGCACGGCTTCGAGGTTGTTTAGACAGCTACCAAAAGAGTTTCCATAAACAGAGAAGTCGTCCATGAATATTTCTACGGTCCGCTCCACCATATCATGAAAAATGGACATCATACATCTTTGGAAAGTGGCTGGAGCGTTGCACAGTCCGAATGGCATTCGTCTATAAGCATAGGTGCCATACGGACATGTGAACGTTGTCTTCTCTTGATCCTCACTATGAATTGCGATCTGGTTGTATCTTGAATAACCATCAAGAAAACAATAGAAGGCATATCCCGCTAACCGCTCCAACATCTGATCAATGAAGGGCAAAGGGAAATGATCCTTCCTTGTGACTTCGTTGAGTTTTCTGTAATCAACATAAACTCGCCATCCAGTTATTGTTCTTGTGGGCACCAACTCATCTTTCTCATTGAGGACTATGGTTGTTCCTCCCTTCTTTGGTATAACATGAACAGGGCTGGTCCACACATTGTCAGAGATTGGGTAAATAATGCCGGCATCAAGAAGCTTGATCACCTCTTTCCGCACAACCTCCTTCATGTGGGGATTCAGTCTGCATTGCGGCTGGACAGATGGCTTGTGTTCCTTTTCCATCAAGATTCTGTGGACACAGACTGCTAGGCTGATACCTTTTATGTCATCAATTTTCCATGCGATTGCATCCTTGTTTCTTCGCAAAACCGCCATAAGTTGCGCCTTCTGATCATGAGTTAACTTCGAGGATATTATGACTAGACTTCCGCTGGAAGGTTCAAGGAAAGCATACTCGAGGTGTGCTGGTAACGGTTTCAATTCTGGTTTAGACACTGGCACAGTTGGTATCTCCGGTGGTTCTTGATGAGTGGGAACAGTAGGATCGAAAGGAGGTGTCGGTAGGTTGGATTCAATGGAACAGCCTGCTCCTTCACATACGTTCACCTCTTCTCCTAATAGAGTCTCTAGAGTGTCTTGTTCCTACAAAGTAGACAAACTTTGAAAATCATCCAAGAAACAGCATGTGTCATCATTATTGTTTGCACGTCTTATCGCCTCGTTCATTTTGAAAATGACTTCTTCCCCATTAATCCTCAAAAATAATTGTCCCTCTCCTACGTCTATCAATGCTCTACCCGTGGCTAAAAATGGTCTACCTAGGATAATAGGAACATGCAAGTCTTCATCAATGTCCATTATAATGAAATCAACGGGCAATATGAATTTTCCTACTTTGACTAGCATATCTTCCACAACTCCCCTAAGATAGCATACTGAACGATCGGCCAACTGAATGGACATACGAGTAGGTTGGGGTTCTCCTAATCCAAGTTTAGCATATACAGAATAAGGCATCAGGTTTATGCTAGCTCCTAGGTCACATAGTGCATTTTCAATATTTAGCTTTCCAATTGAACAAGGAATAGAAAAACTCCCTGGATCTTTTAGCTTTTTAGGTAGCTGCTGCTTGTTTTGGAGTATTGACGAACAATCTCTGTTGAGTTGGATCATGGAAATGTTTTCCAGCTTCTTTTTGTTAGAAGGATATCCTTGAGGAACTTTGCGTATGCCGGCATCTGTGCCAGCGCTTCTATGAAAGGAATGTTGATGTGCAACTTCCTTAAGGTGTCCAACACTTTAGAATTCTGTTCTTCCAGCTTTTTGTTGATCAATCGCGTTGGATATGGCACAGGTGGAACATACGACGGTGGTGGCTTATACATTTAATGCGGCGCGTACGTAGTAGAGCTCTTAAACGACGAAATGTGTATGTTATGATAAGTGCGTTACGACTGCGGATGTGATCTTCCTAAATGCTCTGACTCTACTAGACGCCACTACTTAGGGGCAAGTGTACCTCGTCGTATCAAGTAATAATCCGGTTAAGACCGGGTATCGAATCCACGGGATTTATAACTACAAGTATTAAACGACTCGGTTTTATATGTTATCTAAGCGGTGAATACGTTGAGTTGATTCGGGGAACAACTACAAACTAATCCTAACTACGGGTGAGACAAATTTATATAGCAAAACTCTACGAAATGATATGGAAAGCGATAAGTTATAACTATGACAAACAATGACTCCCAATATATAAACGGTTAATGATTTACTCTTGCAATGACGACTACGTGTAGTGTAATCGACCCGTGAAGTACTTAGACTACGTGGTTCCTAGTCAAGGTGTGTCTAATGCTTGGGACCAGAAATTAGGGCCAGTAAGTTCCGTGGTTTGTCAATTCCTACGGTTTTTGGAGTGTCACTTCCGGTAAGGCAACACCTATATGAATCCCTAAAGATAGCCCAAATGGCATCGGAAGTCGCGTTCCCCTACACAATAATCAATTACGAGTATCAAAACAAGTAGCAAACATCAACACAAATATAGAAAAAGAGATTATGAATCATAAATTATAAATATGGAGAATGTAAATATGAAATATAACCAAGCCTAGTACATAGGAGGAGTACAAGCTAATTAGCAAGTGAAAAGGGAAGAATCCACCCTCGGAACTAGCTAACCGGACTCAAGGCCGTCTCTTAGGACTTGGAGGTGGAGCTTTCGAGCTTGGTGAACGGAGATGGAACGGAACTTTGACGAAATGCCGGAATCAACCAACAAGCTCTCAAGGTGGAAGAGAACTGCTATGTAAACTAAAATCTCAAACTATCTAACAAGAACTATAAAAGGTGTATACAAAGTCTAAGATGATAAAAAGATGAAAAGTTGTCTAAATGAGTGCTAGTCACTCCTATTTATACACATCAAGCTAGGGGTAGAGTTGTAATTTCATAAAATACAAGCATGGAGGAACATGATTTTCTACAGATTTCCCATGATACGCCTCGCGTATGGTGGAGTACGCCCCACGTATTTGTCCATTCCGTCAGAAATCTCCTGCATGTGGACCAAATCCAGATCTTGTTGTCTCAACCACGCCTCGCGTAGACTGGGGTGCGCCTCGCGTGTTTGAGTTTCTGAGATTTTATTGCTTGAATTGGGTCTTTTACGCCACGCGTAGTTGAAACACGCCTCGCGTAAATAAGTCTCTGAGTCTTTTAGGTCGAAGAACTTCTTTACATGCCCCGCGTGTAAGGTGGGACGCCCCGCGTAGGAGAGTTAACTCTGGGAGACCATGCAGTCTGACTTTTAGGATTAGGCTTATCATTTCTGACACATGTCCCACGCCTCGCGTGGTAGTTGATACGCCCCGCGTATTGGTGACTAGGTCCCACGTGGTGCCTGTGGATTGAACAATTATTTCTGACCAAGTGTTCCACGCCCCGCGTGAAGGGTGATACACCCTGCGTATGTCGGTGGATTTTCGCTCCTTGCTCGTACCTGAAATACAATTCTCGAGAGCCGAGTTAGCCTGACGTTTTATTTTCTAAATTAATCAAAAATAAGGAAAATTAATCGAAAGTACGAAATTTATTTTTATTTCGTTATTTTATTAAAACACTCTATTTTTGTAATTAAACTTATTTATTTCATCTAAAATTAAACCATAAATCACGCTAAAAGATAGGGACGAAACGCCCCTATCAAACCTCCTCGGACTTTAAAGTTTTACTTGTCCTCAAGTAAAAGAAATCGAAAGACAAGGGATTGAGATTATTAAGAAACAAACCGTCGGTTGGTTTTACTAAGTGCGTGATTCTGAAGCTAAAGTTTTATGCAAAGTTTTCGGCAAGTACCTATGCAAACAAATGAGTGACCAAAACTTGTTTGAAACCTCCATGATCAAATTTAATAGGCAATATTAACGGGGGCTGATTATCTTTTGAGAACCCGATAGTACCTCACCAAGCGATTTCACTCTTACGCTCAAATTTTGGTGGGTCAGTGTTTTTGCTCACTCCTTTGCACTTACTCGAAGTCACTTTGAGTTTGCATTTTCATCCGGGTTTTTCCTCCTATGTTATGGTCTAGGAAATATTAAAAATGAACCCGGAGGGGGGTTGTAATGTGGGTGGCTTTTTAGTGGTTAACTTTTAGAAACTCGAGTTCAAATACCATTCTGATGATCACACCAAATTTTTATTTTGGCCTTAGTAAGTTCGTAAAATATACTCGAAATTGCTCGGGTGGAGCTTGAGAATGCCTTTTGCTCTTTTATTGTGTTTTTCTTTTTCTTTTTGTTTTGAGAGCGGCACAAAAACGATTTCGAAAGCTTATGGTGCTTACTTATGGCCTTGGCTTATTTCGGGTGCGATTTGATTTTGTTGGTATTTAAACAAGAGGAAAAAAAAGGTTAAATGTTAAAAGGGTATTAACAAAAAGAGTCGGTTAATAGGCTCGAGGGGGTTTCCCAGAGTTTAATGAAAACGAGAAAAACAAGTTAAGAAAAGAATTAGACTAGGTGGGTTCGTTTTATCATCTATTACCATTTTAACCAAAATAAGTGTACTTAACCCGGCATTAGGTGCAAACTCTATGAATCGAGTGAAGTCAAAGCTCTCGAAAGATTGTGAAAGAAATAGAGTTCTCGTGCGAACTCTTTTAGGCTCAAAAATATCTCACAAATTTTTGGGTTAAATTGTGTACGTTCAAGTTCTCGTCAAATTCTCAACTATCCCGTTTTTATTGCCTCTTTAAATTTCATTATAGAGATAACCTTTGGGTTAGGACTCAATGCTTTTGTTTAGTACGAACCTAGGCTTTGCATAAATTCTATAACTTCAGAATTAAGACTAAAATTTCTTACTAAAACCGATCCTTTGTGTTAACGTCTTTACATTTAAGAACAAATAACGGAACTTTAATTAATTTCCGAGGGAGGTAGTGTGTCGGAAAAATTAAAGAATCAATAAATTAGTTTAATTATTTTGTTGTTTATTTGATTTTTATTTTTGTTTTTGTTAGTGCAAAACAAACGGTAAGTGCGGGGTTACACGACCCTCCGCGTTATTAAAATGACGTCTATTCCAAGGACGTCGCAAAAGAAGAAAAACAAAAACAAAAATAAAGATGGAATTTAAAAAGGAGGGTCCCTTGAAGGTCAGGCCCTACGCGAGGCGTGCCCATGTGGGCGCCCCGCGTAGGAGGTGCATTTTAAACCAATTTAGGCCAGAGACTCAAATACGCAGGACGCACTAAGAGGGGCGCCCCGCGTGTTTGATCAAAATAGTGCCAGAGACTCGGTTGCGCGGGGCGTGATGGTATGTACGCCCCGCGTAAGAAATTTGGATTAGTATGGGATTTGTTTTTCCGTTGATTTTAAAGAGATAAACGGATATATACAAAGGGTTTGAGGAACGCAAATCGAGGCTACGTTTAGAGTCGGAGTAGCTCGACTTTCTCGTGATGCGGCTTACTGCAGGTTGTCCGAGTTGGAACTCGATGGGTCCGAACTTCTACTATTTATGAGCGTTATTGCCTGTCCGGACTCTCTATTTTTGCCCCGCGGGTTCTGCTCGGTGTTTGCCGAGAGGGTTCCTAATGGCCTCTCCTGTTGATGACGATTCAAGTGAGCTACTTGGCGGCTAAGGTCCCTGTAAAACACCTCACTATCGGCAAGACAGGTTAAGATATCCTTTAACAAGGATGTTACGGACTGGCCATGCACATTATCAGGAGGTGAAGCATTCCGATTACCGGGCATGGCTTGTGATTGCCCTAGCCCATTTTCCCGATATTCTTGATCAAAGTCGGATGGGGGCCTCAATACATTATTATTATTACCATATGACAAGTTGGGGTGTTGGTACCGAGGCCTCCATCTGCTGTTATTATTATTGTGGTGATGTGAATAGGAGTTCGGGTTAGGATTGTACCTTTGATTGTCTCCTATGTAACTTACATTTTCGGTGTCGCCGGCGAAAGGGCTACCGGCTTGGCAATTAAGTCCGTCATGATCTCCACCACAATGATTGCACACCAGGACCTGTGCAACTTTGTTAAGGCTCAACTGGGCTATCAAAGCGTCAAGTTTTTTATTCATTTCCGCCATGGAACTTTTCGGAGCCTCTTTCTCCACGGCGAACGTTTGATGTCGCGAAGGTCCGGCAAGCCGATCTTCTTGCCACTGTACGCTTTTCCTTACGAGCTCGTGAATGAGCTCATATGCTTCACTGGTCGACTTCCTAAACAGGTCCCCACCTGCTACGGAATCCACGGTGGCACGATTAGTAGGTGTTAATCCGTGATAAAAAGTGCTTACCAAATCGTGTTTGGGGATATCGTGGTGCGTGCAGCTTCGAAGCAACTTTCAGATTCTTGCCCAAGCCGCATGAAGGGCTTCGTGTTCGAGCTACCGAAAGGTGGTGATGTCATTCCTCAACTTAACCGTTTTGGAAGGCGGGAAGTAGTAAGAAAGGAACTCCTTCTCAAGTTCCACCCATGATGTAATTGAACCCGCCTCCAACGAGTGCAACCACTCCAACGCTTGTCCTGTCAAAGAGAAAGGAAACAACTTTAGTCGGACGGCGTCAACCGGTACACCGTTTTGCTGAGAAGTTTCGGCACACATAAGAAATTTATCTAAATGTTCGTTACGGTTTTCATGAGGTTCTCCTCCGAACTGGCCAAGTTGTTGGATGAGTTGGATCATGCTAGTCTTGATTTCATATGTGTTGGCCGGAATGGTGGGGGCAACGATTCCGTTGCGGTTTTGAGGACGATGCGGAGCAAGAATCTCCATCATCGAGCGCATGTCTCCACCATTGCAGTTGTTGTTCACGGGTTGCACCGGCGGCCTTTGGTTGACCTCGGGTTGGTTAGCTTCATTGTTGAGGTTTGCCATTTTCTCTCTCCGAATCCTACAAAGAGTACGTTCAATTTCAAGATCAATAGGAACGAGAGTATCACTCCGGGATCGGGTGTGCATAAAATAAATAAATGAAATAAATTATAAACAAGAAAGAATATTGTTAGAAAAAAGAAGTATAAAAAGTATATATAAACAATTTATACACAAATAATGCTTAGACTAACAATAAAACGTTTTTGTCTAATATTGCAAGAAATTATAAATCCCCAGCAACGGCGCCAAAAACTGATGCGGCGCGTACGTAGTAGAGCTCTTAAACGACGAAATGTGTATGTTATGATGAGTGCGTTACGACTGCGGATGTGATCTTCCTAAATGCTCTGACTCTACTAGACGCCACTACTTAGGGGCAAGTGTACCCCGTCGTATCAAGTAATAATCCGGTTAAGACCGGATATCGAATCCACGGGATTTATAACTACAAGTATTAAACGACTCGGTTTTATATGTTATCTAAGCGGTGAATACATTGAGTTGATTCGGGGAACAACTACAAACTACTCCTAACTACGGGTGAGACAAATTTATATAGCAAAACTCTACGAAATGATATGGAAAGCGATAAGTTATAACTATGACAAACAATGACTCCCAATATATAAACGGTTAATGATTTACTCTTGCAATGACGACTACGTGTAGTGTAACCGACCCGTGAAGTACTTAGACTACGTGGTTCCTAGTCAAGGCGTGTCTAATGCTTGGGACCAGAAATTAGGGCCCGTAAGTTCCGTGGTTTGTCAATTCCTACGGTTTCCGGAGCGTCACTTCCAGTAAGGCAACACCTATATGAATCCCTAAAGATAGCCCGAATGGCGTCGGAAGTCGCGTTCCCCTACACAATAATCAATTACGAGTATCAAAACAAGTAGCAAACATCAACACAAATATAGAAAAAGAGATTATGAATCATAAATTATAAATATGGAGAATGTAAATATGAAATACAATCAAGCCTAGTACATAGGAGGAGTACAAGCTAATTAGCAAGTGAAAAGGGAAGAATCCACCCTCGGAACTAGCTAACCGGACTCAAGGCCGTCTCTTAGGACTTGGAGGTGGAGCTTTCGAGCTTGGTGAACGGAGATGGAACAGAACTTTGACGGAATGCCGGAATCAACGAACAAGCTCTCAAGGTGGAAGAGAATTGTTATGTAAACTAAAATCTCAAACTATCTAACAAGAACTATAAAAGGTGTATACAAAGTCTAAGATGATAAAAAGATGAAAAGTTGTCTAAATGAGTGCTAGTCACTCCTATTTATACACATCAAGCTAGGGGTAGAGTTGTAATTTCATAAAATACAAGCATGGAGGAACATGATTTTCTGCAGATTTCCCATGATACGCCTCGCGTATGGTGGAGTACGCCCCCGTATTTGCCCATTCCGTCAGAAATCTCTTGCATGTGGACCAAATCCAGATCTTGTTGTCTCAACCACGTCTCGCGTAGACTGGGGTGCGCCTCGCGTGTTTGAGTTTCTGAGATTTTATTGCTTGAATTGGGTCTTTTACGCCACACGTAGTTGAAACACGCCTCGCGTAAATCAGTCTCTGAGTCTTTTAGGTCGAAGAACTTCTTTACACACCCCGCGTGTAAGGTGGGATGCCCCGCGTAGGAGAGTTAACTCTGGGAGACCATGCAGTCTAACTTTCAGGATTAGGCTTATCATTTCTGACACATGTCCCACGCCTCGCGTGGTAGTTGATACGCCCCGCGTATTGGTGACTAGATCCCACGTGGTGCCTATGGATTGAACAATTATTTCTGACCAAGTGTTCCACGCCCCGCGTGAAGGGTGATACGCCCCGTGTATGTCGATGGATTTTCGCTCCTTGCTCGTACCTGAAATACAATTCTCGAGAGTCGAGTTAGCTTGACGTTTTATTTTCTAAATTAGTCAAAAATAAGGAAAATTAACCGAAAGTACGGAATTTATTTTTATTTCGTTATTTTATTAAAACACTCTATTTTTGCAATTAAACTTATTTATTTCATCTAAAATTAAACCGTAAATCACGCTAAAAGATAGGGACGAAACGCCCATGTGGCTCAAGATCTTCTGGGTTACCGTTGGCAATGGATTCAATCTGGATTTTGTAGATGTTTGTCACACCATTATAAAAATTCTGCACTTGCATCCACATAGGGATACCATGATTTGGTACCCTTCTCAACAGCTCTTTATATCTTTCCCAGGCCTCTGCTAGCGACTCATCCTCTTCTTGTACAAACCGAGACACTTCATTTCTCAGTTTTATGGCTTGCCGAGGTGGGAAATATTTCATCAGAAAAGCTCGTGCCATTTCTTTCCAAGTTGTGATTGTCCCTGGCTGTAAATTTCTTAGCCAGTTTTTTGCTTTATCCCTTAGGGAAAAAGGAAACAGCTTCAGTCTGATTACGTCGTCAGAAACGCCACTGTTTGATCTGAACGTGTTGCACAACGTGATGAATTCTTGAATATGTCCATTTAGATCTTCAGATTGATACCAATTGAATTGTACTGAGGCCTGGATCATCTGTATCATGGACCCCTTCACCTCAAACATGTTGTTTCCTTCGTTGGGCAACACGATACATGATGAATGTCCTTCTGTTGTTGGCCTTGAATAATCTCTGATTCGCATGACATGAGGGTTGTTATTCTCCCCTTCTTCTTCTTGGTTTGGTTGAACTGGTTGTTCGGGTGGTACCCTCCTAGCCATTCTTCTCTCTTTTTGTCGTTCTCTTTGTCGTGCACGTCGAGCTCCCACTCTATTTCGTCTACACGTTCTCTCTACTTCGAGATCGATAGGAAAAACAGGAGGTCCAGCTCTGCGCATAAACTGGTAAAGAACTTCTTTTTCCTGCACGCCTTAGCAAACAGATTAAAAACACCCTGTTTCACAGAAATTTCAGATAAATTTTGTTGCTTTCAATCCCCGGCAACGGCGCCAAAAACTTGTTGTCCTCAGATGAGACTCTAGTAAGTGTACTAGATACAAGTAATAAAGTGATAAGTCAAGTATCGTCTCCACAGGGATTGAGATCCAAAATAATATCAGAAAATCGTTGCTGAACAGTGTGTGTGTGTAAAGGTATCTTCTTCGTAAAGTTGATTGTTGAGGTTGGTAGGTTAAGACAAAAGAGTACTACTTCTATTAAAGATATAACAATGATGATAGTTAAAAGATAGAACAGGCTAAGCACAGCCGAACAGGTAGTGCAAGCTCTTAAAACAGTCCAACGAACTAGTGACAATACCAATGAAGTCAAAGTATCAGTTTTAATGCTCACTTAAGTCAACTCTCGTGTGTTCTTAAGCTTCTAAGATTTACTAGTGCCAATAGCGTCCTAAAGGAACATTCTTTCTTGCATTAAGCTCGAAACTGCATTTCTGTTAAGAAAACATTTGACACAACCATCTAACATGTCTGCTTCGAAGTTGCGAGATTGATAGAGATATCAGTGAAGATGCAAGCAGTGTCCTAACATTCATCTATCACATGCATAAATGCCGAAGCACAGAAATATAAACCCTCATCAACACATCATTGGTAAAATATTACACATTCATTGCAAAAGTTATAAGACTTACATCACCGGCCCGGACTGGCCGTGCCCATTCAAAATGGATTACTCACTCATATCAAGCAGTGAGCAATCAGATGTTCTTTTCACATTCAGAAACTCCATTGGAGCTCTCTTCTATCGCCTAAACAGTGACTTTTATGTTCTAAACAAAATATCCCCCCTCTCTTTTCCCTTTGCTACATCTATTTAAAGGAGAAAGACTGGGGCCAAAATCGGTACCCGAAAGTACCCTTACAAAATAATACAGAAATAAGTCAATTGTCCAAAAAAACTAAAACAATCAGAAATGATTATGGATCCTTTTGACCCTTGAACACTCAAGGGTCGAAACTTCTTGTCATCATGCTACTTTAGGTAACGCCACTGAAACACCTTTCCACCTTCTGCCTCTGCCATGCCCACTTCTGTTCTGTCGCTGTCCGTCATCGGATTATCCAGCGTTTGACCGCTGGATCAGAGAAAGGCTCCACTCCTCTTTGGCAGTTGCGAAACAAGTTGTTTCCAGATTGTTTGGCTTTATCTTTACTTATCTGTAAAAAAACATTAATCAGCCCTTCATTCTCGCAATATAATAGAAAACACCCCAATTCTTGTATAAATATTGTGTTTAAACTTAGTCAATTTCATGCCTAACATGCGCGGAGAAGTCAAAGCTATGGTACATTGACAGCGCATGCTCGAGGCATATGACTGGTGATGAAACTCAGTTCATCACACTTGCGCATAAACGAGGTGGAAATGTAAGCTTTGGAGACAATAAAAAGGGTAAGATAGTAGGATCAGGTACTATCGGAGGAAACCCTACTATTGAGTCAGTCTCCTTAGTCAGGGGTCTCAAATATAACCTATTGAGCGTGGCTCAGCTGTATGACAGCAGTAGAAAGGTTGTATTTGATGCCACTGAGTGTCGGATACTCGAGGGAAGAACAAATGAATTGATTTTAACTGCCCATCGTGTTGACAATGTTTTCATGTTGAGTTTAGAAAAGAAGTTTTCGAAAAACATATGCTTAGTGTCAAAGGAAGATAATTCCTGGCTATGGCATAGGAGACTTGGTCATGTAAGCATGGACCTCCTTGCCAAATTAGCAAGAAAGCAATTAGTTAAGGGTTTGCCCAAACTTATATTTGAGAAAGATCAACTATGCAATGCTTATCAGCAAGGTAAACAAACCAAAAAGTCTTTTCAGAGTAAAAATATTGTCTCAACCAAGCGTCCATTGGAATTACTACACTTGGATCTTTTCGGACCTATCCAGCCACTCAGCTTGGGCGGTAAGAGATTTTCCTTGGTCATTGTAGATGATTTCTCTCGGTATACTTGGGTCATCTTGCTGAGTAGCAAGGATGAAGCTTTTGAGATGTTCTCAACACTGATCAGAAAACTTGAAAATGACAAAGATTTAAAATTAGCTCACATCCGAAGTGATAATGGCGGAGAATTCAAAAACTAACAGTTTGATGAATTCTGTGAAGTCAGCGGCATTGACCACAATTTTTCTGCTCCTAGAACTCCTCAACAAAATGGGGTAGTTGAGAGGAAGAACAGAACATTAGTTGAAATAGCTAGGACAATGCTGAGTGAGAATAGGCTTCCAAAGTATTTCTAGGGTGAAGCTGTCAACACAGCATGCTATATACTCAATAGGGCATTAGTTAGACCTATACTTAGGAAAAACCCCTACGAACTTTGGAAAGGACGAAAACCCAACATTGGATATTTTTGTGCCTTTGGTTGTAAATGTTTTATACTCAATACGAAAGACAACGTTGCCAAGTTTGACTCTAAAGCTGACGAAGCGATCTTTCTAGGGTACTCAACTAACAGTAAAGCATATAGGGTGTTCAATAAACGAACTCAGGTCGTAGAAGAGTCTGTACATGTTGAGTTCGATGAAACTGACCCTGCAGGTAAGTCAAGTCAGTCTGCCGAAGATGACCCATGCTCAGCTTCCGCTGACCAAAATGGAGCCGCTGAGTCATTACCACACGGGCTGACCAAAGGTAAAAATGAACCTGAAATTACCTTTGCTGACCAATCTAAAACTGCAGAGATTGTTGAAACACCTGCTCCTGAAAACTCAACATTACCCAAAGAAATCAAAATCCCAAGAGGACACTCGGAGAAGTCCATTCTTGATGCTGTTGAGAACAACCTGATGACAAGAAATCAGCTCAGGAGATATCTCAGCAATGGTGCGTTCGTCTCAGTCCATGAACCAAAGAATTTCACCGAAGCTGAGCACAATGAATTTTGGATCAATGCGATGCAAGAAGAGCTTGATCAATTTAAGAGAAATGAGTTATGGGATTTAGTGCCAAAACCTAGGAATCAAAAGACCATAGGAACTAAATGGGTCTTTCGAAATAAACTAGATGAACAAGGTAACGTAGTCAGGAACAAAGCCAGACTGGTAGCTCAGGGCTACCGTCAGCAAGAAGGCATTGACTATGGTGAGACCTTTGCACCCGTAGCTAGGTTAGAGGCTATAAGAATATTGTGTGCATATGCTAGTTTCATGAACTTTAAACTATTCCAAATGGAGGTCAAGAGTGCATTTCTTAATGGAGTTATAAACGAAGAGGTATATGTTAGTCAGCCTCCAGGGTTTGAAGATCCAAAATTTCCAAACCACGTTTATAAACTCAAGAAGGCCCTGTACGGCCTGAAACAAGCACCACGTGCTTGGTACGAAAGGTTGACCAGTTTCCTGCTGACCAGGAACTATGTTAGAGGTAAAGCTGACACAACCTTATTCATTAAGAAAAGGGGTAAAGATACTCTGCTGGCACAAATTTACGTAGATGATATTATCTTTGGTGCTACTAATGAATCTATGTGCAAGGAATTTAGTAAACAGATGCAAACTGAGTTCGAGATGTCAATGATGGGCGAACTCAACTTCTTTCTTGGACTTCAAATTAAGCAAGGAAAGAACGACATCTTCATTAGTCAGACCATGTATGCCAAAGAAATACTAAAGAAATTTGATATGGAAGAATGTAAGCCCATATCTACCCCAATGGGTACAGACACTGTGCTTTGTGCTGATGAGAAAGGTAAGTCAGTAGACAGCAAGTTATATCGAGGTATGATTGGCTCTCTACTTTATCTAACTGCCAGTAGGCTAGACATTCAATACTCAGTATGTTACTGTGTGAGATATCAAGCTGACCCCAGGGAATCTCACTATATAGCTGTCAAAAGAATTTTTAGATATTTGCAGAGCTCAGTTAATTCAGGTTTATGGTATCCAAACACAAATGACTTCACACTCATTGGATACACTGACGCTGACTATGGACGAGACAAGATGGAGCGTAAAAGCACCTCAGGAGGATGTCACTTCCTTGGAAGCTGTCTAGTGTCTTGGTTCAGTAAGAAGCAATCGTTAGTGGCCCTGTCAACAACTGAAGCTGAGTACATTACTGCTGGAAGCTATGTGGCATAAGTCCTATGGATTAAGCAACAGCTGGAGGATTATGGAGTACAAACAGAAACAATTGAAGTCAAATGCGACAACAAGAGTGCCATTGACTTATCCAAAAATCCAATCCAACACAGCAGGATGAAGCATGTCAGCATTAGGCATCACTTCATCAGAGACCATGTACTCAAGGGTGAGATCAAGCTGACCTATGTCCCAATAGATGAACAGCTTGCAGATATCTTTATGAAGCCTTTGGCTCGTGAGCAATTTAACATACTAAGGGAAGCTATCGGTATGTCTAATCCTCTTCAATAGATTTCTGCGCTTAAATGAATGTTGAGTGATTATTACATGCTGAGTAATTATTACATGCTGAGTGATTAGTGTATGATATGCTGAGCTAATATGAATGAGATAAAATCACTCTATGCTGAGTAGACACACATATTGAGTGATTACTATGAGCTGAGTTACTAAGCATGCTAAAATCCCTTCTACGTAAAACTGTGCACTCAGAACTTCAAAAACGCTTAGTATTCTAGATACTGAGTAAAGCCACTTGCACAATAAATGCTTGCACGTGCATTAAATAGCCACCTAGGATGACGTAAGCATAATAAATAGAAAACACATGCGCCGAATGTGTCATAAATGCCAGAGATAACGGTCGATTGATCAACTCGAGGTGAAACCGCCATTCCGACCTATCAGATTAACCCAAAACGACTATAAATAGTGGATGATTTCCCACTAAACTCTCTTTACACTTGAAATCTTTGGCATTCGATTTCTCTCTCTTAAATTCCAAATCCTCTAAACTCTCACAAGAATCCTCAAGAACATTATGTCTGACGATTCCCAAAACAACTCCGGCCGGGATTACGACAACAATCACTCCGACCTAAACCCTCTGTCTCCTGCTGAGCAGGACTATGAAGAGACTTCCACTGAGTCTCAAAGACAAGGTCAGCATGACCAATCCAAGGTCAGCACTCCCAGAAAAAACCCCAAGGCTGACCAAGCAACTCCGTCAAGAAAGAAAAAGGAGAAAAAGAACAAGCAACCCCAAGAAAGGGTTTTTCTTCCAGTCTTCAAGAACGTGCAAAAATGTAAAGTCTTCCATTCCCGTTGGTTCTCCAAGGGATTTGTAGAAGATGAGAAGCCCTTTTGCGAGTGGATTTCCAAGAATGGCTGGACCGAGCTATTCTCTCTTCCCGGTACCACTTACCCGCAGCTGGTAAGAGAATTTTACTCCAATCTAAGGGTTACCGAAGATGATGTTGACCACCTAGTCACTAAGGTCAAAAACAAGGACATCACCATCACTCCGTCCTACCTCGCTAAACTTCTAAAACTGACGGCAAAAGGCTCAGAACTCAGGACCATGAACGACTACACACGCATTGACTACCCTTTTGAGTTCTGTAAACCAAAGAACCATAAAGGAGAAATAGCCAGCACCTGCATGGGTCAGCCTCAAAAGATGGCTCACTATATCCTGACCAACTTTTTATTCCCCAAGGTCAACTCCTCCTCATCAGCCTCTAACTTTGAGCAGTGCTTCATCTGGCACATGCTGACCTACCAGCCGCTCAACATGCCCATTTTTCTCATCGGCGCCTTCCAACACAATACCGGGACACTCAGGATGGGTTCTCTCATCATAAAGATACTGCAGGATCACAAGGTTAGCATGGTGGAGGAAATTGAAATTTCGGGTACAGAAATCACCGCCGCGGTGCTGTTCGGCTTAGTATACAACCAACCAATAAAAACTAAGAAAGGAAAGGGAGATATGGTTGAAGGAGAACCTGCTGATGAAAATGAAGAAGGGGATAATATGGTTGAAGCAGCACAGGCTGAGCTGACCAAGAAAGGGAAGAAAGTGATGGGTGACAAAGAACCTGCTGACCGCACTAGGCAGGATAAAAATGTTGGAAATTAGGCTAAGGTATAGCAGCGGAAATATAAATTTTTTAACCTATTTCCATTTAACCATAGGATCCGTTAATCGTTATTTCATATAAAGAGGGATAAGAAGAATTACCTTTTGATGATCAATCTACCGTTGTTAATGAAGTGCCCACAACTCTTCTCCGAGTTCCCAAACACGAAATAAAACACGGGAAGATTAATTTAGAATCAACCGTTGAATAGCAACCAAAGTAGATTGCCTCTAACTAATCAACACAAGATCAAGGATAAAAGAAATAGATGAAATCAATTGAACAAAGGAAGCCGTAGAGAAATCTCGTCCTCGAACTAGGGGTGTCGAATTTTCTCTTTCTTGCACTAGGTAGATTTCGAAAATCTCAATTAGGGGAATGGCTTTTGTAGATTTCGAAAATCTCAAGGGGGAGGGGTATTTATAATCTCTTGTATCTAATCCCTAGTTAGATAGAATTAGGTTACTGAATAGGAATTCAATTCGGAATAGAATTCCTAATTATTATCTCACTATATATCTAATATATTAAGGATAATAATAATAACCTTATTGGATAATAATAGGAGTATAATAATCTAATTAAAACCCCTAACTAATTTATCTCTTAATTAATTTAATTCATAATCCTAATCTAATTAGGATTAACAAAATCAAATTAATTATTCATGTATTTCCTTACATGAATTTCGACCCCCCCTTGGTCCATGGGCCTTCTTGGGCTCAATTGGGAGTCCATCAATTAATTAACATCTATCTCTCTTTTAGGTTCCAAGTCTTATGTGTGACCCATTAGGTTCTTATTGCTTCTAGCCGTATGCAACGTTATTAAATTAATTTTCAAAGAATTATATTTAATCTTTGCATAACGGAATGATGTACAGAGTATGTGATTAGCAAGTCCGTAATCATTCCCCCAGAGCTATAAGAAGACAGGTTTATTCTGTCGTTAACCTTTCCGTATTAGTTATAGTATAATTTGATCCTTTATCAACTACATCCTTGAACTGAATCTTATGACTATGGATGATGTCAAGTCACATATAGCGAGACGTTCGTTTTACTTGTACAGGCCGAGTCAACTCAAATAGATAGGTTAAGTGAAATCTGTATTTCAAGTCTTAAGTTATCACCTTGCAAGGATTTAGAGTCGAGTCTTCCATAAGCGATCCTTGGATGTATCTCCCATTCATCGGGAGTGATAAATGCTCAATCCAATATATAACGATCCCGTAATCACTTTCTGTGATACCCAACATCTACTGTTCACACCCCAGAGTCATCTCTGTTAAGGATCGTGTTACACCAGAGTCAAAGCGTCACATTCCGTAATCCAGAATACCAATTAATATTCCTTTGAGTCTGAGGATTAGTTATACCTATTAATACTAATGAGATGATCAGGTGACAAGGACGAATCTACCCATCCTGTTATCTCAAATCGGATCCCTAATCCTAATGAACAACTTTTCATCGGATCTATATAACTGTCCAGATATTTGTATATATGAAGCTTGTGAGATCAGCTTTCTATCGGACAGAAGACATTGTTACATACAAGTCTCAACAGTGACATATCAATCCTAAACATATCACTTGACTTGGGGTGGTTTTAAGTTTATTAGTTTATTATAAAGTTTTGTCTCACTTCATGCTTGTATGAACACTTTATAATCACTTTAAACAAACTTACGGATTTCCTTTTATTAGACTTTATTTAGTGCTTAAAAGGGATTGCCTTTATATAGTTATAAAACATATATCTCATTAAAACAAATGATATAAAGAACAATTCATTTACATTAAGTTTGTATCCTAGAACAATTATCTATAAGACACTAAACCCCAACAAAAAAGAGGAAAGTTGACCAATCCTCCTCCAAAGATATTAACACAGCTCCGAGGAAGCTTCGGATAATCTCTAGTGCGAAGAAAGCTGCTGCTGAGCAAGCTCAAAGGGAACCTAAGTCAGCGGAGAAAAGGCAAGTTGAGCCTGAGGAAGAAAGTGAGGAGACACCTGATCAGCCCCTGAAGAGGAAGAAAACCTCTGAGTTGAAGCCAATTGAAGCTGACCCACTTGACTTCGTGATTACAAAGGAATCACACTTCGCGCGGAGTCAAGAAATTGATCTGGAAAAAGTTCCTTCCGGTCAGGAGGAAGAACAAGGCTACACTGAGGATTAGCCTCAAGTTGACGTGATGGGTCTGTTGGTCCCGTGTAAAGGGGGGGTTAGGAACTAATGTAACCTTTTCACTTAATTATGCTAACTTAATCTATTCTTTAAATTACTTAACTCAGTTTTGGTCAGCACGGCCGAGAGAGATGTAAGACAGCTTTAGTCAGAGGCTGACTAGAACCGTTTTACTTGTGAGTTGGGAATTAACACTCAGGTCAGCTTCCAACTTAGCACTCTGATTACTCAGTGTTAGCTTATACAATTTATATCCTGAGTAATTTAAGCAAGCAACACATACATATATATATTGAGAGAAAGAGTTAGAAATTACTCAACAGACTTATCCTGGTTCGGCCTCACCGCCTACGTCCAGTCCCCAGAATTCTTCCGGGCTTTTTCAATCCAATACTGAGCTCTTTAAAGGTAGAGCACAAACCATTTACAAAGCAGTTGAGTATGCAAGAGTACAGTCCTCTATTCATCTATTCAACCTCACTAAGCGCTATAACCGAACACTTAGATTTTCTCTACCAGTGAGTACTAAAACCGAGTACTCAGCACCACTCTCTCAACTTTTACAATTGATACAAATCTGTTCTTTCTAGATGAAGAACACTTTAGATGAATACAAATTCAATCTAGACTTTTACACAGAAATAAGATTTGGGTGTAAGATTGCTTTTTCTTGTTTGTATGTGCTTGTATGTATGCTTTTCTCTTTTGTTTTTCGGCAAAAGATCCAAGTGAAGAGCTTATCCTTTTATAGTGAATTCTGAGGCAGCAATCATTTGAATTCGGATGTATCTGTTGAATTCAAACGGTCTTCTTGCGTCATTCACTGGTCAGCATACAGTTTTACAGGCCAATCCTGTCGTCTGAATTTAGCAGGCGTCAGGCTTATCTTCTTCCGCCAGATTCATCTTCTAGCGCCAGTTTCGTCTTTTAGCTAGAGGCCAGTTGACCCATGCGTCTCGAAACTGTCTCTATGCGTAATTCCAAAGCTTCTGAATTGGCGTAGATCTCTGTCGGATCTTGTCTTTTAGTAAACGGATCATTGGCGCTGTTGTTAGACGAGGTGCCGCGGCCTAATCTCCCGGGCGGACCGGGGGGTGGACAACCTCATGGCGACGTAAGCGGTGATTGGCGCCGAAAGCAACCAATCGTGGAATCAAGCTGCTCGGCAGGACCGGAGCTCGGAGATATGGAAGAGTCGCCACCCACGAATGGGAAAATGAACACCGATCCCTTGCGGGAGACCGGTGTGGGTTCGGGAAACTTAGGTACGAGCCGAGAAGGCTAGCTCCTTTCCGGAGAAAGGCTACTAGGCACCCCGACATCGCCCGGTTATGAACCACCGGCCTCCTACTCAGCATGTTAGGCGATAACGGACTAATCGTATACTTCTTTAAGTTTAAAATTCATTTGAAACCCTTTTCTTTCTTTTTTCAGAAACCGTTTTGAGCATATATTATTGGAAAGCCATATTAGTAAAGAATCACCCATTTATATTATACATACATAGAGAAGGGGGAAGAAAGAAGTGGTTTACGACTTTATTTAAATGTCATGTTGTGTGTTTACTCTATACCAACTTATTTCCCCAAAACGAGTTTATTTACATGGTTCGCACCTTAATCGTCGTTGGAACGATTTAGGTGCGTTTTTAAACCCCGTTTGATGAAGTCCACCTGAATCGCCGTTGGAACGACTCAAGTGTTTGAAAACATTAAGGTAAAAACCTTTAATAAGAAAACGTGGTTAAGCATACAAGTCAATTTATTTTGTACAAATCATTTAAGAAAACGATTCAAAACTCTATTATTTATAATAAAAACGATTTTAATTACAAGGTTCGCTTAATCCATCGTTGGAACGGACTAAGGTTTTAAAACGTGGTGTTTTAAGAAACGATTTGAAATGTCAAGAAAACACTATTTATTTACATTAGGAACCTCTAAAAATCCATTAGTTCAAATAATTAAATTGAAAACTCTTTTTGTGATTTATTTTCCCTTTTCACTCAATGGACTCTTTACTTGTCTTAATTACAATAATAAACATATTTAAACCAAAATTCACTCCCAAATAAAGCCCATTTGAAACATGGACCCCTAAATGGCCCAAAAGAATAAAGAAAATAATATAAGCATATATATATACATTTTAATCCAAAAAGGAAACATGAAATAAAAGTTAATGAAAAGAGATTATATAATACATATATGAAAATACTAAATATAATACATTTATACTTTAAACATGTGAAAATAGTAAATAAAACTCCTAGATAAGAAAATAACATTTATTCCCAAAATAGTTTTATTTAATAATAACTAATATAATCCAAATATCCCAAAACTATATATATACATAACTAATGTAATTTTAAATGTAAAAAATAATACATATTTATCCACTAATAAATCACTCCCAAAACCCCAAGTAAATATTCTTTTAAAATGAGATTAATTACCATTTAAGTAAAGGAAGAAGAAAAGAAAAGATATATATACATATACTTATATTTAAAATAAAATAAAAAAAGATATATAAACATTCTAAATAACTATATGTATCAAATGTCTAAAAATAATTTGAAAATATATATTACATAAATATACATATATATACAAGGGACCAAAAGCTTAAAAGTTAAGAAACAGGGACCAAAACAGCATATTTTACATCACATCAGATTTACCGACGGAAAATCCGTCGGTAAACAGCAATTAGTGACAGAAACGGAAAATTACAGCAGCACTCCAATTATTTCCAGATTTATTCAAAAACTTTAAATTAAGTCTAATTCAATCGTTTTGGATTTCCGAACTACCAAAAATGGATCATAGTCAATAACGGAAGTTCCTAAAACGACGTTTTTTATTTTAAAACATTATTCGGAAATTCTTTTAAATTAAAACTTATAATTACAACGTTTTTAACACCCGAACTACCTTTTTATCGGATCACTGTTCGTATTGGGATATCAAAACGAGGTTTTTTATTTTAAAGCAAAACCGAATTTTATTCAACACGAGACGGGAATTAAATAAATACGATAAATTAAATAAAACGTGATAAATAAATAAATGACAAAATAAATAAAATTATAACATAAAAATAAATAAAGGAAAAGAAATAAATTAAATAAAATAAAACGAGTCTAGTCCTCGGATAATACCTCAAGTTCGGTATCTGACAGTCGAAGCCGATTGATTCCACGAGTCGTGATTTTCTGGTTTTTTTGTGTTTTTTAGTAAAAATTTAACTTTGGAAAATTCGGAATTTTTGAGAAAAAAAAAATATTTTTCTCAAAAAAATCACTTTCTCTCTCTAAAAATGTCTAGAGTGAGAAAGGCTCCAAAAATCCCTCCCCTTTTCATTGGGATCCGTGCCCCTTTTTATAGGGAAATGGGTCCCGGAACAATGGGCGACGCCCGAGTAAAATCGGGCGTCGCCCAAAGCCGTTGGGCGGCCGCCCAACAATAGTTGGGCGGCCGCCCAACAATTGTTGGGCGAGCGCCCAACAGCGTTGGGCGAGCGCCCAACGCGAGGTTGGGCGTCCGCCCGATGCAGCTGGGCGCTCGTGCCCGCCTACCGTTGGGCTTCCGCCCGACGCGGTCGGGCACTCGCTCAACGGCCGCCGGGGCGCGTCTTACATCGTCGGGCGTGCACGCCCCGCGGCGGTCGAGCTCGCGCTCCGCGTCGTCGGGCGTTCATGCGTCGTGACCGCCGAACGCGTGTTCCGTGCTGCCGGGCGCACACGCCTCGTGGGTGACGAGCGCGCGTCCCGTGCCGCCAAGCTCGTGTCTTGCTCGGACACCGAGCGCGTACCATTCATGGTTGGATGCGTGCATCCGACAGACGTCGAGCGTGCGCTTTGCATCGTCGAGCGGGCGTCCGACTGTCGTCGAACGCGCGCCAGCCGCCGCTAAGCACTCGCACCGTGCCGTTAAGCATTCGCGAGCTATCCGATCGACAACAGCGACCGACCGTAACTTATTTATTTTATTTATTTATTTTTTTTTTCCTTTTTGAAACTTTCGAAATCAATCGCTTCCACCGTCTTCTTTCTAGGTTTTCGTCACAGGTCCTCCGACTCGGTGTCTACAGTTGCCCCTACTTTTCTATTTTGACAGTGATGTGTGTGTTTTGAAAACGTTTTTTGCTAACGTAACATATGCAATGTAAAACATATAAAAGTAAAAAGACACGTAAAGAGTAGGAGGAAGCATACCTGACCTTCGCGCTACGCGCTCTGGTGTCGTTCTCTGATTCCTTCCGTCGTCGCCTCTGGAGCGGCCGTCGACGAATGTTCTTTTCTCGGAATCTAGCGTACGTTGGTTATGGGTAAGAATGGCTCAAAAGCAATTTCGGTCTACGACCGTTAATGGGATGGCTCAAAAGCAACTTAGGTCTACGACCGCGAGTAAGATGGCTCAAAAGCGACCCTGGTCCACGACCGTGGGTAAAATGGCTCAAAAGCAACTCCGGTCTGCGACCGTGAGTCAGATGGCTCAAAAGCAACTCTGGTCTGCGACCGTGAGTAGGATGGCTCAAAAGCAACCCTGGTCCACGACCGCGGGTAATATGGCTCAAAAGCGACCCTGGTCCACGACCGCGGGTGATATGGCTCAAAAGCAACTCCGGTCTGCGACCGCGAGTCAGATGGCTCAAAAGCAACTCCGCTGCGACCGTGAGTAAGATGGCTCAAAAGCAATCCTGGTCCACGATCGCGGGTAATATAGCTCAAAAGCGACCCTGGTCCACGACCGCGGGTGATATGGCTCAAAAGCAACTCCGGTCTACGACTGCGAGTCAGATGGCTCAAAAGCAACTCCGGTCTGCGACCGTGAGTCAGATGGCTCAAAAGCGACCATGGTCCACGACCGCGGGTAATATGGCTCAAAAGCGACCCTGGTCCACGACCGTGGGTAAAATGGCTCAAAAGCAACTCACGTCTGCGACCGTGAGTAAGATGGCTCAAAAGCGACCCTGGTCCACGACCGCGGGTAAAATGGCTCAAAAGCAACTCCGGTCTGCGACCGGGAGTAAGATGGCTCAAAAGCGACCCTGGTCCACGACCGCGGGTAAAATGGCTCAAAAGCAACTCCGGTCAGCGACCATGAGTCAGATGGCTCAAAAGCAACTCCGGTCTGCGACCATGAGTAATATGGCTCAAAAGCGGGGATTGTTTCTGGATTTTCTTACAACACTGTTGTCTGTATTTTCTCACTGGAGCTATCATCTCGAAGGTTCAATGGGAATGTGTTTTAGTCTGAAATGATATAGACTAATGATTGTTTTTCTGTTGACTGTCGTCTGTACTTTGCATGGTGTCACTGTTCTGTAAAAATTGACTGTTGTCTAGAGTTCATATCTTGACAATATTGGTCGCTGTCTGGGAGAAATACAGGCTGAAACGGACTGCAAATCGGAGGTCTGTGCACCTAGTAATTAATTATTTACTTTTTACCTTTATGTCAAATCGTACCTTTTTCACTATCTACGGGAATGCCATTCCCTCTCCCTATATAAAGTGGTGGGGTTTCATTTCAACCCCACACCTTCTCTCTCTTCTTTCTCTCTCTAGACTTCGATTTGGATTATCCTCGGGATGGATTTGGATGAATGCGATGGCACGAGAGGCATGTATGAGGTTTACGTGAACCTAGATAGAGTGGACCCTTTCCACGACCCTACGACGCATCTGAGCCGGACACGCTGCAACGAGGTAAGTGATTTCTCACTTTTGTTTGATTCAAATTTTAGGCTTTAGTATTCCTATCCGAACATGATTTGCATGCTAACTTTTAGATTGCCTTAGAGGACTTTAGCTAGAAAATATGAATTTCTTCACTTACAAGTAACACTTGTTTACTTCTGCGTAAGAATGCGCGCTATATGCATATGAATAGTAATCCTACGAATTTATGCATGCTAACAGTAAAAATAACGTGAATAGTAAAAACGTGAATAGTGCACGTGAATAGTAAAAACGTGAATAGTGACAACTTAACTAATGCACGTGAATAGTGACAACTTAACTAATGCACGTGAATAGTAAAACTTAACTAATGCACGTGAATAGTGCACGTGAATAGTAGAAACGTGAATAGTGAAAGCTTAACTAATGCATGTGAATAGTGCACGTGAATAGTAAAAAACGTGAATAGTGAAAACTTAACTAATGCACATGAATAATAAACTTAACCTATGCTCCTTGTCAATGCGGACGAGAGTGGATTAAAGAATTAACTAAACCTTACATGAGCGACCCTAAAGGAGAGACTTTCACAGAAAGTTGGCCCTAATTGACTAGATGTCTCTAGGTTAGATAATGAAAGAATGCCTAGTCTTAACGCGTCCTCACTAATTGCATGCTTTAGGAACTGTATTTAAATTTTCTTGTCTTGTTCTTTCTAGTTTATTGAGATTTCTGGGACCACCGCCGAGATTCACTCGTGGTATGCTAGGCTGGGTGCCGCGGCGAGAGCCCGCGTGCGAGAGTTGGGCTTCGAGCCTTTTATTGCAGCGTTGCCCTGCACCAACGGGGTATATGATCATTTTGGCCTACGGGCCTTATGTGAGCGGTGGGTTGACTCGACCCACACTTTCCACCTTTCTTTCGGGGAGATGACCATCTCGCCCAGGGATTTTTCACTGCTGACAGGGTTGCGAGGGAGCAGCACTCCCGTTCCCTTTTATTTTGATATGATGCGACCACGGGTCGACCTTGCTAGGCTCGCTGCCTTGATTGGATCGGGGGTTCGCCCATGCGCCAAATCTACTCCGGCAAAGTTTATTTCCACCGCGAGCCTTTTGAGTCGGCGAGATTTTTGTGAGACCGACGATACCGACTTGGCGGTTCGTAGCTTCTTGGTATATACTTTGAGTGAGACGATTTTCCGCACGAAGGGCGGGAAGGTACACGCGGGTCTCATTCAGGCACTCAGCGATCTGGATGCGGCGGCTTCCTATGATTGGGCGGGGGCAGGCTTAGCCTTTCTCTACAAGTTTTTGGATCTGACTTGCCGGAAGCGCAAGGATTTCGGTGGTTACACCTTTGCTCTGCTGGTACGTGGCGCCTTCTTAACTTGCCCGTCTTATCTTCTTCGCGTTTTTCACACTCCTAGTCCTTGTTTTTACCGCAGGTGTGGGCGTATGAGAGGCACATCCTTCCCAGCTGGTCTCGACCTCGACCGAGAGTACCGAGACCGCCTTTCATGACCCGATGGAGAGATTTTGACTTGAGCGCCGAGAGGAGTCGGATGGTGCCGTGGCTCCTATATTGGATCGACTCGCTGACCCTCAGACAGGTAGATTTTGCCTAGTCGTGCGAGATTTTTGTTTGAGTCTTTCTGACTTTCTCTTTGTGCATTTTTTTAGATTAAGTTCAGGTGGGACGACCTCGACTTCGGTCCCGATTATACTTATGTATCTATGATCCAGGAGCAGCAGTGTGTGCTTACCGGCCCCTGCGTGCGGGCATGGTATTTGGGGGACCGAGGCATCACCGGAGTTAGTGACGCCCACTGGACACCGGGTGAGATTCCCATTTCTATGTTCGCGGTGCGGACCATGCCCCTATCGACCATTCGTCAGGACCTGACCCGTCGGTTTGTTGGTAGAGCGGTGTGGATTCACGCCGGGGGCCGCGAGCTTTACTTATCTACTCTGCTGAGCGCGAGGGATGCCCCGACGGCAGTGATGGAGGTGGATCCGGTGGCATATGTATTTTCGAGGGAGGCTGTTGCGACAGTCTTTGGTCAGGAGGAGGTCTCGGTAAGTGGTTCCGCCCCCTTTCTCATTTTACCATTTCATTCGTGAGATGTTTAGAGGTTTTTATTGTGTCTTTTTTTTGCAGGAGGGATCCTGGAGGAGTGCCCATTTATCCGATTTCTTTGACGGCACTCGAGCTCAGACGCCTGTGTGCGAGCAGCCCTGCTATGTCGGCGAGTCCTCCAACGCTGCCCGACCGGAGAGGTCTTCCCTAGGTGTGCCCCTACCAGACTACGGGAGAGACTTTGCCACGATTTGTTATGACGAGTTCGGGGCCGCTTATGCGGGATTCGAGGCGGCTCCTCCCATCTTCACCTCGAGGGTCCCCTTTGATCCCTCAGATGCTTCTCTGACTACGAGGGAGACCTGCACGGATTACGTGGGGCTGTCTGGTTATCTCCGAGATCGCCTCAGCTTGAGCTGCACCGATCACCTGGTATGTATCATTATTTCACTTTAGTGTAGTGGAATGTATGCATGTATGTATGATTTATGTTCGTGCCTACGCTGCTTCTTATTTTTATCCGTTTTTCCTTTCTTTTGCTGTAGAGCGATCTGCATGCCCACGAGCGGAGGCAGAGCGAGTTGGTGCGGGAGGCCGACGCCCGGGTCGGTCAGGTGTATCAGGAGAGAAATGACCACTGGTCAGGGATGATGCGACGGGAGACTGAGGGTCGCCTTGCCGTCGAGGAGAGGGCGCGCGATGAGTCGATCGGACGCCTCGCTGCCGAGGAGAGAGCACGGGTCGCCGATGAGAGAGCACGAGTTACTGATGAGCGAGCGCGAGCTGCCGAGGAGGCACTATCTGCGGAGCGGGCATCACACTTGAGAGATTTTGAGGACTATTGGGACTTCCCTCCGTATTAGGCTCGTTATGTATTGCTTTGTAGTTTTTTATTAGAGTTTTGTAGCTTTTATTGGAGTTTCCCCGCTGTATAGCTGATGTATAGGGAGTGGGGTGGATAGTAGGTAGGCTTTTTGTGAAAAGTAGGATAGGAAATGTATAACTCGTGATTCATATTACCATGCATTCAGTAGATTATGATGATTCCAATCATTCTCGTCAAATATATTCATGCCTTTATTTATTTACAAACAACAGAAATACTTAGTCTCTTATACATTGTTTTTGTATTTGCTCAAGTCATAACTATTGTTACCAGGACCCGCCTTTTTTCGGTTTTCAGATCCCAGCGATTTTTCAACTCTCCTTTTATTATCCTGGAATTTTCAAATGAGCGCCCTTTCGGGTTTTCACCCATTGGGATGTCCCTTATTGTTGCATAGGTCGCCCTTTGCGGGTTTTCGACCTATCGGGAATTTTTATTTCTTTCTTTTTTTTTTTTTTTTTTACGAAAAGTATTTCTTAAGCCTATCCAGGTTGGTAGGTTCGGAGAATTCCATGCCGTCCATGGTAGTTAACTTCACCGCTCCTTTGCTTAGTATCTTCTTCACGACGAATGGCCCTTCCCAGTTAGGCCTAAACTTGCCCCTAGGGTCGGTGTGCGTCACGCGGATCTGTTTCAGCACCAAATCTCCTTCTTTGATAGGGCTGGTCTTGACTTTTTTATCGAAAGCCCGAGCCATCCTTCTTTGATATAACTGAACATGGTAAAGGGCTTCCATCCTTTTCTCGTCAACTAGAGCCAACTGCTCACATCGCCTCTTCACCCATTCCACCTCGGGAATTTCTGCCTCTACTGCGATTCTCAATGACCACTTTTCGATCTCAATCGGCAAGACTGCTTCTGTTCCGTATACCAAGGAGAATGGCGTTGCCCCCGTTGAGGTTCTAACTGTCGTGCGATAAGCCCATAACGCGAGTGGGAGGTGCTCATGCCAATTCCGATGTGATTCCACCGTTTTTACGAGAATCCTCTTAAGGTTCTTATTAGCTGCTTCTACTGCTCCATTAGCCTGTGGACGGTACGGAGAGGACCTGTGATGTTCAATGCCATATTCTCGGAAAAGATTTCTTACTTCCCCCTGAAACTGGACCCCATTATCCGTAATCATGTGATGAGGCACTCCGAACCTGGTGATCAAGTGTCTTTCAATGAACTTTCTCATCTGCTTGGATCCCAGTTTGCTAAACGACTCTGCTTCTACCCACTTGGTGAAATAATCGATGGCGACTGCAATAAACTTATGTCCATTTGAAGCGTTAGGCCTTACTTCGCCAATGATGTCAATGCCCCAAGCAGCGAATGGCCAAATAGGTGCCAACACATGTAATTCCATGGCCGGAAGATGACTGCAATCGCCGTGGATTTGACAATCATGGCATTTCTTTGCATACTCGTTACAATCTCTTTCCATGGTGAGCCAATAGAAGCCTTGCCTAATAATTTTCTTAGCTAGTACTGCTCCCCCCATATGGGCTCCACAAATTCCTGAATGTACTAATTCCATCGCCTCACGGGCTTCTCCCGCATCCAAGCATCTTAATTGTAATCCGTCAATGTGCCTTTTGTAAAGCAAGTCGTTATGGATGATGAACTGACGAGCTAGCCTTCTAACCACAGATTGATCCCTAGGTTCTGACTCTGCCGGATATGTTCCATCTTTCATGAAGTTCACGATATCGAAATACCACGGTTTTTCATCTGTCCCTAACAGCATTACGTCCTCGTAGCATGGTTTGTGAGATCTCCTCAATACCAACGGTTTCGAGGCAAGGTTCCGGGGGTTGTCCCAAACTGACACCAAAGTGGCCAAAGCATCCGCCGCCTGGTTCTGCGCTTGAGGAATATGATAGAAACGACACTCCTTGAATCTTTGTGCCAACCCTTCTAGCTGATCTAGATATGGACGTAGCCTTTCTTCCCTCACCTCCCAGTTTCCTTGTGCCTGTTCGATGATCAACTTTGAGTCACCCCAAATTTCGACATATGACGCTCCGAGTGCCGCTAATGACTCTAAACCATAAATGCACGCTTCATATTCGGCCATATTATTGGTGAGAGGGAAGGATAACTTCTTGGCCATCGGGATCCTTTCTCCTTCCGGTGAGGTAAGTAGTACTCCTACTCCGGCTCCATTCGAATTAACTGCTCCGTCGAAGAACATTTTCCACGGTATAACTTCGATTGCGTTCAAGTGCTCATCGGGGAAATCATAGCTTATCTCTTCTTCCTCTGCATTCAGGGGTTGGTTGGCCAGAAATTCTTCCACGGCCCTTCCTTTGATAACCTTCTTCGTCACATATTCAATGTCAAACTCGGACAAAAGCAACAACCATCTGGCTAACTTCCCCGTTAAGGATGGAGTTCGGTATAGATACTTCACGGGGTCCATCCGAGAAATAATGATCACTTTATACGATTGGAAATAGTGCCGCAGTTTCTTTATCAACCATACTACTGCCACACATGTCTTTTCGATCATGTTGTACTTGAGCTCGTACTCTAGGAATTTCTTACTCAAATAATACACCGCGTGCTCCACACCGGTGTCTCCCTCTTGAGCCAACATTGCCCCAATAGATCGCTCCTCAATTGCTACATAGAGGAGAAGCGGCTTTCCCAGTTTAGGCGGTCTCAGCACTGGCGGATTAGACAAATAGTTCCGGACGCTTTCCAGAGCTTGCTGACACTTATCATTCCAAGTAGCGGGTTGGTCTTTCCTTAGCAACTTAAAGATTGGCTCGCAGATTGCAGTGAGTCTCGCTATGAACCGACTGATATACTGAACCTGCCCCAGAAACCCTCTCACTTCCTTCTCATTTCTCGGCACCGGCATCTCCTGTATAGCCTTCACTTTATCAGGATCCACCTCGATTCCCTTATTTCCGATTACATAGCCTAAGATTTTCCCCAATGAAACGCCGAAAAAGCACTTCTTCGGGTTTAACCTTAGCTTGAATTCTGCAATTCGGGCCAAAAACTTCTCGAGCGTGGCAAAATGCCCTTCTCTTGTCTCTGATTTGACCATCATATCGTCCACGTAGACTTCTACCTCCTTGTGTATCATATCGTGGAACAGTGCTGTGGCCATTCGCTGATAAGTTGCCCCGGCATTTTTCAAGCCAAACGGCATTACTTTGTAACAGTATGTCCCCCACTCAGTTGTGAATGAAGTTTTGGCTTTGTGCTTTTCGGCCATCTGAACTTGTATGTAGCCCATGAAACCATCCACATTCGTGTGTAAGACGCTTGACGCTGCACTGTCGATCAATACGTCGATATGAGGCAATGCGAACTCATCCTTGGGGCATGCCTTGTCAAGATCTCTGTAATCAACGCACATCCTCACTTTGCCGTCCTTTTTTGCGATTGGCACCACATTTGCGACCCAAGGGGGATAGTCAATCACTTCGATGAATCCTGCTTCTAACTGCTTCTTCACCTCCTCTCTGATCTTATCTGCCCATTCTGGTCTCATACGTCAGAGCTTCTGCTTTACGGGCTTTGCTTCGGGGTAAGTTGGAATACGGTGAGTTACGATTGATTGATCAATTCCAGGCATGTCTTCGTATGTCCAAGCGAATACAATTTCGTATTTTTTAATTATTCTCTCAAATTCTTTTCTCTCTTCAATAGTTAATGCTTGAGCAATTTGTATAAGTTTAGGATTTTCATCCGTACCAAGATTGAAAGTTGACATTTCTATTGCATTGATTTCAAATGTAGGCATGTTATATGAATGAGAATGCATGGAATGATCATGATCGACATCAAGCAAGTAAGCAAAATCAGAATTCATTTCATTGATAGCATGGGTGATTACATCATCTGATTCAAACAAAGCAGTAATACAATTTTCATCATCAGGGTCTTCGGGCTCCTCATGAACCTTAGAGGTACTAGGCTCATCTCGTGCTCCTGCAGTTGTTTCGATGGTGATGACCTGCTCCTCGGCATTTAAATCCAGCATCATAATCTCCTCGACAAAGCAGCTCGCCTTTCCTTTGCCCCAGTCGGCCACATCATTGAAGATTTTGAATCCCGGCAGAATCTTTCCTTCTGTACTAGTCCATGATTCGGGGGTCCCTGAATACACCTTTCCATGCCCCTCATTCACGAAGTACTTCCTCAAGCCCACTTTTCCTTCGCCACTTGCGTTGGATGGACCTCCCTGCTCATATCCCAAACCCCTCCGGGTTTTCTGACTCTTAAAGTCCGGAAATTCTGGCAACCCTTGATGGTGTGCTCCTAAGCCCATTCCTGGGATGAAACCTCCCTTCATCATCTTCACCACATCGGTGGTCATACTGGACTCATAAATCCCGGAGACTTGGAATCCGGAGAAAAGTTGAGGCTCAATTCCCAATGCTGCCACCGAGCTCAATTTCTCAGCTCTGATTGTCACTATCTCCTCCCCGAAGGGGAATTTAATCATTTGGTGGAGCGTGGAGGGCACACCTCCCAACTTATGGAACCATGGGCGTCCCAACAATACAGCAAAGGTTACCGGGATATCCAGTACCGTGAACTCAATTTCTTCTTCATGCGGCCCCACTTTCAACTTGGCCTTGAAGACTCCTTCAATGTGCCTACGGCTATCGTCATATGCTCTAATCACAGTTTCAGAAGCTGTCAAATCTCCTCTCTCCACTCCCAACTTCGACAAGAGTTTCAACGGGCAAACATTAATGGCCGATCCATCATCGACCATCACACAGCTAGTCTTCTTTCCGTTGATTTCCGCTCGGATGTACAAAGGCTTATTGTGAGCCTTCCCCTCTTCTGGGAGATCCTCGTCAGTAAATGTGATTTCAGCCTTCTTTCGGGCCATAATCGCTCCCACTAGCGCTGCCGGCTCAGTATCGGTGGAAATAACCAGATTCTGCAACTCTTTCATCAGGTTCTCACGATGGTACTTAGAATGGCATAAGACTTCCCAAACTGTGGACTTAGCCTGCGTCTTCTTCAACTGCTCAAGAACTTGGTCATCGGGCTTAGGAGCCGACCCTTCTCCAATCTCAGTTTCTATCATAGGTGCCTTTCCCTCGGCCACACGACCTGATCTCGTCATTACCGCGATTTCCGGCTCATCATCCGCTTCGTCCCAAATGTTAATAGGAATCCTCTGATTGGCATCTTCCTCGTCCGAAGAACTCCCCCAAATGTCCACAACCATTAAATCCATGACGTGAGGAACATTCGGATTCAAGTAAAAGGGATCCGCCGATCCATACAAGGCCCAACCTATCAACTCATCATAATCCCGGAGGGACACTCTGCTCATCCTTCTGGCGGCCAACGGAATAGCACCTCGTTGTATGCACATAAGCTGCACCTTATCGCTCTTTGTTTCATGACACTGCTCATAACGGTGCCTCCACCTTCTAGCATAATCCACAAACGGTTCCTCGGGGAATTGCCTAATCCTATCCAGATCGTCCAGGGATCCCGTCCATGGAACATACATCTCATATCTCGCCACAAAAGCACTTCTAAGCGGTACCCAATGACCCATTTCTTCCTCTGATAGACCTTGATGCCATAATAAGGCTTCACCCATCAAGGTTTCTGAAAAATGTTCATGCAACTCACATTGCGGAAATTCGGCGTCATACATATGATTGCGGAATAACCTCGCGTGCTCAACAGGATCCTGGTATCCACCATACCTAGGCAACGCTAATACCGCATCAGGCGTTTGGTAAGACGGGGAATCAGGGGTTTGCTCCGTCAGCATCCATACTATATACTCCTTGATAAATCTTTTCGTCATTGCCACCCAATCGGTCTTAACATACATCGGCAACGACATGTACCACATTAACGGTTCACCCATCAATGAATTGCAAAACAAGCTAGTGATCTCTTCCTCTTTAAAACCTAAGGGTGCCATAGCCGACAAGTAGAAGTGAAGGTGCTCCATAGGGTCCTTATTGCCGTTATACTTACTAACCCTCGGTAGCGGACGTTTGATGGGTCCGATCTGCATCGCAAAGCGCTCCGCAGTTCTATCTTCAGCTCTTTGGTACTTTTCTAGAAACAAATCCGACAACCGATCCCAATCATGCTTGCAAGAGTCGGGTAATGAATGGAACCATTCCAGAGGCTCGCCTACCAGCGAATGGTGGAACCACTGGGCAATTTCATCTACTCCGAAGGATTCAATAAACATGTCGTGCATATATTCACGCAAGTGCGCCTCGGGATCCCTTCCTCCACTAAACAAACCCAAATCTGGCACAATAGTCCGAGACGACCCTTCTCCGGTCTCTTCAGCACTATCTTCATCATACGGTGCTCCACCGTCCAACCCTTCATCCATTAGTTCATTCTCCTGTTCCTCGCCAAGGAAGGACACATATAGCCCCTTTCCCACATTGCTCTTTTCATCGGAGTCCAACAACTCCTCTACATTCTCCTCGAAGGATTCCATCACTACAGTTTCTGTCAAACCAACTCCGATCGTACTCACCCTATGATTAGGCAATGGATTGCGCCTAACGGAAGGGTTCGCTGACGAAGGATCAGCTATCTTCTTCTCCTCAATTAAATCTTGGATTTCATGCTTCAGCCTCTCACAATTCTCAATTGTATGCCCATAACTGCTATGGAATTCACAATACCCTCTAGCCTGTATCTGCGAAGTAGGTTGAGCTTTGTTATACGGGGTAAGGGCTTTCAACAATCCCTTTTTCTGCAGACGCTCGAAAACCTTTGCGTAAGTCTGATCAAATTTGGCGAACCGCCTCTTTTCGATAGCATTAAGATCAAGCACTTTCACTGCTGCAGATTCTGCACTCGCACTCGGCCCTCCGGCACTATATCCAGACTTCGTCCACTTGGTATAAGCTTTCTTCGGCTCTCCATCCCCCTCAACGGTCAAGGCACAGCTATACATCTGATTGAAATCGGTAAAAGGCATATACCGCAACTCATTTTTGATATACGGCAACGTGTTGCCAACCACCATTCGGATCTGATCCTGCTCGAGCGGCTTTTGTTTCATCACTGCGGCCTTAGCCCTCCATCTTTTCACAAAATCGGAAAAAGATTCCCCAGCCTGCTGCTTAGTGCTCTCTAGCTCCTTCAAAGTGACCTCCAGCATGGTATTGAAGCTATACTGAGCGATGAATGACTTCGCTAATTCCTTCCAATCCCTCTTCGTGAGCATCGGCAATGCATGAAATCACGTGAGGGCAGCCCCCTCTAGGTAAGTGTTAAACAGTCCCAGGACTTGATCCTCAGTCAGGATCGTGTGCTTCATTACAGCGACATACTGATTCATGTGGGCAGTGGGATCCCCAGTTCCATCGAACTTTTTCATGTCAGGGAGCCGGAATTTCAAAGGTAAAGCCGTTGCCGATAAACAATTCTTCAAGTTATAAAAGTCCTGACTCCCGGAACTTCCACTCCTGCGTGATGTGTTGCTTCCACTCCTCTTCCTTAGCTTTCTCCTTTTCCAGCTGTTTTCGGATATAATCCTGATAATCCTCCTCATTCCCAAAGCAAGGGCCATCGTTCACCTCATTCTCAGCACGCTTACTACCACTCTTGTTGTCCTTCAGTGCTAACTCAGCTAGCTGGGCCAAGATTGTGGCCAACTGATCATTGATATTGTTGACAGAGTTTTCCAATTCAGCCACTTTCTCGTCGGTCGCCGACATACTGGCGGAAGACTGAGTATACCCGGATGAAGATGATTCAGAGGCCACAACTACCGATTCGGAACTGTCTACTCGTAGCTGATCAAACTGTTTGACAAGCCGATTACTCTCGCGAAACCACAACCGCTTAATGATGACGTCTGCGCGAACGGTATCCATTAGTATGTATGCATGATTTTATATGCATGATTCGTGGTGTGTGCGTTTATTTATTTACGATTATAAGATAAGAAGAACAAACGTTAGTTCTATTTACACGTATCACAACATCTCTCTTCCACCCTTATTCCTCCACACACTCGTTGGTCCAGGTCTCTTTCCTAGGATTTTGGTTTTTGGCTCACATTGCGGTCCAGGGGACGCGTGATGCCGTCTATTATTGCGGAAAAAGTAAATCACCCATCAGACAATACAGTTCGTTTTTGACGTATCCACGTTCAGTGACTAAGAAATCGACCAAGTTGGATTGTCCTTTCGGAATAACTCGTCTTTCGTCCTTTCGCGAGACGCATTAATTCAGGTTTTGACTCCCTTTGAGCGCATCTCGGTTTTTAAACGTGGTACGAGTTATTCTTTTATTCCAATCGTTTGTTATTGCAAATGACTCGTTCCCTTTTTATTCACGTGGATTCGTGTCTCGATTTTTGGATTACAACGGGATCTTTTTAGATATATCGAGAGACGTAACCATGCGTTCATTTAGTGATGGAATCACTTTTGGATTTTATTTTAGGGAACGGACTCATCGCGTAACGTGTTTGTTCTTAGCGTCGAGGATAAGTTTGCTCATTTTGCTACACGAAAAGACGGCGAGTCTTATTTGAGCGCACGGTAATCTTTCGGCTAACAACAATCTCTTATTCTTTCCGATCTACGGGATATATCACCTTAGTGTGGTTATAGAAAATCAACGTTTCGTTGAATCGCATGTTTATTCGAGGCGAGGATATCACCGTTCTCTTTCCTTTAGGCGCGAATTAAGCAAACACGTATATCGGGCCATATTTCTTGCAGTTTTGGTAACGGTTGAAATGATCGAGTCGTTAGTCAAAACCCACAGTCTCGTCCATATGGCGCAATTATATGGTTTGGCTTAATTCGGCTTCAAAGTTTTAAACGGGGTATATACTTGTTCGAGACACGTATTCAACGGCATTGGTTTATTTTCTTTAACTACTCTCGGGATTGAAATATATCGTAGACTCGGAATGATTTTGGTCGTTTAGTTTTTTCTTTTCTTTTATTTTCTTAGTCACCTTTGCGGACACATCCATTTCTCTTGAGAATGACACGAGGCATAACGTAAAAAAGCTCGTCTTTTATTCGGAAGGGACGGGCTACTTGTGCGAAACTTTTCACGTTACGACAGGGTCATTCAAGACAGAAATGTTCTTCGTTTTCGTTTCGTCATGATCTCATTTTATCCCAACTTATTTAAAGAATGTGAATAACGGCTACTGTTAATATAGTCTTTTGTATCGAGATGTAACTATCCTTAACACCGAACCGATTCATACTAATACGTGCTTACGTCATAACACATTTCCTGAACATGTGCCTTCATCGGGACACCGAAAGGGACAAGGCGGGTCGCACATGTTCATTCATATGAGATGACTAAGTCGTCTTTAGTTCAAATCGTTTCGGTGTTTAGGGTAATTAGTACGTCGATTTACAAGTATATATTAACGCATCGTCTCATTTTCTTTACATAATTTAGGATTAGACACGTATCATGGCGATTTGAAAACACGAACCGATTCATTTATCACATCAAAAATAGTAACGGGTAATCCTATAGAAACTTCTAAGGCTACTATATGCTGACACGGCTGAACGCGGGACCTCACAGGACCGCACAAATTCGCCCCTAACGAATGGATGGGGACCCTTTGGCGCCTTACTGTAAGGGGGAACTTACACTAGCCTCTTTCGAGCGACGAATGGACTCTCGCTAGAGGTTTCGCGGAAATTACCCAAAAGGTTTGCAATAATGCACATGAATGCATACGAAAAGAAGTAAAACGATTCGTCCCCGTTAAGGGCTTAATACACGCCTTCCGGAATCAAATTTCTCGCTTCCCCAGCAAAGTCGCCACTTGTTAGACGAGGTGCCGCGGCCTAATCTCCCGGGCGGACCGGAGGGTGGACAACCTCATGGCGACGTAAGCGGTGATTGGCGCCGAAAGCAACCAATCGTGGAATCAAGCTGCTCGACAGGACCGGAGCTCGGAGATATGGAAGAGTCGCCACCCACGAATGGGAAAATGAACACCGATCCCTTGCGGGAGACCGGTGTGGGTTCGGGAAACTTAGGTACGAACCGAGAAGGCTAGCTCCTTTCCGGAGAAAGGCTACTAGGCACCCCGACATCGCCCGGTTATGAACCACCGGCCTCCTACTCAGCATGTTAGGCGATAACGGACTAATCGTATACTTCTTTAAGTTTAAAATTCATTTGAAACCCTTTTCTTTCTTTTTTTCAGAAACCGTTTTGAGCATATATTATTGGAAAGCCATATTAGTAAAGAATCACCCATTTATATTATACATACACAGAGAAGGGGGAAGAAAGAAGTGGTTTACGACTTTATTTAAATGTCATGTTGTGTGTTTACTTTATACCAACTTATTTCCCCAAAACGAGTTTATTTACATGGTTCGCACCTTAATCGTCGTTGGAACGATTTAGGTGCGTTTTAAAACCCCGTTTGATGAAGTCCGCCTGAATCGCCGTTGGAACGACTCAAGTGTTTGAAAACATTAAGGTAAAAACCTTTAATAAGAAAACGTGGTTAAGCATACAAGTCAATTTATTTTGTACAAATCATTTAAGAAAACGATTCAAAACTCTATTATTTATAATAAACGATTTTAATTACAAGGTTCGCTTAATCCATCGTTGGAACGGACTAAGGTTTTAAAACGTGGTGTTTTAAGAAACGATTTGAAATGTCAAGAAAACACTATTTATTTACATTAGGAACCTCTAAAAATCCATTAGTTCAAATAATTAAATTGAAAACTCTTTTTGTGATTTATTTTCCCCTTTTCACTCAATGGACTCTTTACTTGTCTTAATTACAATAATAAACATATTTAAACCAAAATTCACTCCCAAATAAAGCCCATTTGAAACATGGACCCCTAAATGGCCCAAAAGAATAAAGAAAATAATATAAGCATATATATATACATTTTAATCCAAAAAGGAAACATGAAATAAAAGTTAATGAAAAGAGATTATATAATACATATATGAAAATACTAAATATAATACATTTATACTTTAAACATGTGAAAATAGTAAATAAAACTCCTAGATAAGAAAATAACATTTATTCCCAAAATAGTTTTATTTAATAATAACTAATATAACCCAAATATCCCAAAACTATATATATACATAACTAATGTAATTTTAAATGTAAAAAATAATACATATTTATCCACTAATAAATCACTCCCAAAACCCCAAGTAAATATTCTTTTAAAATGAGATTAATTACCATTTAAGTAAAGGAAGAAGAAAAGAAAAGATATATATATACATATACTTATATTTAAAATAAAATAAAAAAAGATATATAAACATTGTAAATAACTATATGTATCAAATGTCTAAAAATAATTTGAAAATATATATTACATAAATATACATATATATACAAGGGGCCAAAAGCTTAAAAGTTAAGAAACAGGGACCAAAACAGCATATTTTACATCACAGCAGATTTACCGACGGAAAATCCGTCGGTAAACAGCAATTACTGACAGAAACGGAAAATTACAGCAGCACTCCAATTGTTTCCAGATTTATTCAAAAACTTTAAATTAAGTCTAATTCAATCGTTTTGGATTTCCGAACTACCAAAAATGGATCATAGTCAATAACGGAAGTTCCTAAACGACGTTTTTTATTTTAAAACATTATTCGGAAATTCTTTTAAATTAAAACTTATAATTACAACGTTTTTAACACCCGAACTACCTTTTTATCGGATCACGGTTCGTATTGGGATATCAAAACGAGGTTTTTTATTTTAAAGCAAAACCGAATTTTATTCAACACGAGACGGGAATTAAATAAATACGAAAAATTAAATAAAACGTGATAAATAAATAAATGACAAAATAAATAAAATTATAACATAAAAATAAATAAAGGAAAAGAAATAAATTAAATAAAATAAAACGAGTCTAGTCCTCGGATAATACCTCAAGTTCGGTATCTGACAGTCGAAGCCGATTGATTCCACGAGTCGTGATTTTCTGGTTTTTTTGTGTTTTTTAGTAAAAATTTAACTTTGGAAAATTCGGAATTTTTGAGAAAAAAAAAATATTTTTCTCAAAAAAATCACTTTCTCGCTCTAAAAATGTCTAGAGTGAGAAAGGCTCCAAAAATCCCCCCCTTTTCATTGGGATCCGTGCCCCTTTTTATAGGGAAACGGGTCCCGGAACAATGGGCGATGCCCGAGTAAAATAGGGCGTCGCCCAAAGCCGTTGGGCGGCCGCCCAAGGCTTGTTGGGCGTCCGCCCAACTGCCGTTGGGCGTCCGCCCGACGCGGCTGGGCGCTCGCGCCCGCCTACCATTGGGCTTCCGCCCGACGCGGTCGGGCACTCGCTCAACGGCCGCCGGGGCACGTCTTACGTCGTCGGGCGTGCACGCCCCGCGGCGGTCGAGCTCGCGCTCCGCGTCGTCGGGCGTTCATGCGTCGTGACCGCCGAACGCGTGTTTCGCGCTGCCGGGCGCACACGCCTTGTGGGTGACGAGCGCGCGTCCCGTGCCGCCAAGCTCGTGTCTTGCTCGGACACCGAGCGCGTACCATTCATGGTTGGATGCGTGCGTCCGACAGACGTCGAGCGCGCGCTTTGCGTCGTCGAGCGGGCGTCTGACTATCGTCGAACGCGCGCCAGCCGCCGCTAAGCACTTGCACCGTGCCGTTAAGCATTCGCGAGCTATCCGATCGACAACAGCGACCGACCGTAACTTATTTATTTTATTTATTTATTATTATTTTTTTCCTTTTTGAAACTTTCGGAATCAATCACTTCCACCGTCTTGTTTCCAGGTTTTCGTCACAGGTCCTCCGACTCGGTGTCTACAGCTGTCCAGATGAATACTCAGCTTGACTTTAATAGACGTTGCCTTTGATCTTTGTTTCTGACGAGACTGAGTCACATTCTACTCAGCTTCTTCGGTCAGCTTCATCTTCAAGTGTTTGTTCTGAAGATGACTTTTCTTCTATTATGCTGAGTCGTACTTTACTCAGCTTCTGTGCCTCATGCTGACTTCGTCCTGTCTTACTTTTTATTTTTTTCTCATTTTTGATTATACTCAACATTGAACAAACACATTAGTACAATTAAATCAAAGCACTTAAATTTAATTGTCTTAATCATGGATTAACTTAAATAATTTTGTGAAATCAAAATCATGTGGAAAGGTGTTTCAACAAACTCCCCCATTTTGATGTTGGCAAAAATATTTAATTGTGGAACTCAACATCGACGTTCCCCATGATTGATTTATCTTTTATTATTCTGAAGTTTCTCCCCCGTAAGGGTTGCATCTATTGATTTAATTTAACTCTAAACCTTCTAAGATTTAATCGAGTGAAATTAATACATTCCTTTACTGACTTAGTTCAATTCTAGACCTTCCAAGATCTAATTCAGATAAGCCTAGGTCAGCTTTCAGAAGAAGGTCAATACTTAGAACATATAGTTCTTACTCAGTGTTGCACATAGGTATCAGAGTTATGTGTGCTGAGTATATTTTTACTTGTATTTCCCTTATGCTCGAAAGTTTTAATTTTTTGTTCAATGGATAGCTAAGTATGACAGATCAGCATATACGCATAATAAGTAAGCATCACATATAGATAAGTCAGTTTAAATAAAAAGATGCTTATATAGATAGTCAACAACAAAATAGGACATGCCACATATGAAGTTACAAGTCTAAGACTATTTCTAATCTATTTCTTAATGTTGACTTGAACTTGGTGAGATTTGCCTTTGCCCTTGGCAGGTCTTTGTTGCTGACTTAGATTTCTTGGGTCAGCAGAAGTTGAACCATGCTTCTGCTGAGTTTCGGCGGCAGGCTGAGTTATCTCCCCCATTCTCTGCTGAGTTCCAGCAGCGCGTTCTTTCTCCCCCGTTTTGCCAGCATCGGGATTGGGAGGAGGAGGAAAGAAGATTCCTTGTTGAGCAGCACGAGACAATTTGGATGAGTACAATTGAAGTTGACTCGTACTTTCCTGAAGACCGTCGAAGACTGCCATGCCATCGGCCATAGTGGAAGCGGGGATCTTAATGTTGGCACTGAGTGTTGAAACACCTTTCCACAAGATTTTGATTTGACAAAATCATCCATGATTAAGAGGCAATTAAATTTAAATGCTTTGACTTAATTGTACTAATGTGTTTGTTCAATATTGAGTGCAAAAATATATATATATAAAGTTAGACAGGACAAAAGTCAGCATAAGACAAGCTGAGTGGAATGGAACTCAGCATGAAATAATAGAAGCTGAGTGGAGTAGAACTCAGTATCAGAAGTCTCCTTCAAAGTTGCCAGAACGAGGCTGACTAAATTAGAAGACTCCTTCATAATTGTATAAACAGAACGGAGCTGACTAAGAAGGAACTCAGCATGGAAGTTGAACATTCGAAGATAACGAATGGAGTTGAGTGACAGTCAGGATAGCATGAAGGATCCGTTCACTAAAGGACAAAGTCTTCCAATCTTCTGCACCAATAATTGAAGCCTCGAAAATACACAGAAGACTAATTCCAAGAAACATGGGTCAATGGATTATTGGTAAAAGACAACTGCCACAAAAAGACAAGTCTGTAGGAAGAAGACAAGGCTGACACCTGAAGAAAACAGATGACAGGATTGGCCTGCAAAACTGAAGCTGACCAGAAGCTGTCTACTAAAAGAGCCGTTTTGGAATCAACGGACACACCAAATTCAAACGGTCTAATCTCCAGAATTCATCTATAAAATGGACAAGGATTTCACTTGGACATTTGCCGAATTACAAAGAAGTAAAATCCAAGAGAGAAATCTTCAAAGCACTCAAATACAAAGATCTTACACCAAATATTCTATTCTTTGTGTAAATGCTAGATTGATTGTTGTGTAATCATCTAAAGTGTTCTTCTGTTGAGAAAGAACAAGTTTATCAATTGTAATATTGAGAGTGTATGCTGAGTGCTTGGTTGTAAGCATTCAGTGGTAGAAAAATCTAAGTGCTGGGTTGTAGTACTTAGTAGGAGCTGAGTAGACGAATAGAGGACGTACTCTTGCATACTCACTGCCTTGTAAAGGGTTTGTGCTCTACCTTGAAAGAGCTCAGTATTGGATTGAAAATCCCAAGAGGAACTGGGGATTGGACGTAGGCAGAGAGGCCGAACCAGGAAAAGTCGTGCTGAGTAACTTCTAAACTCTTTCTCTCAATATATATATATATATATATATATGTGCATGTGTTGCTTGTGGTATTTACTCAGCATATAAATTGTTAAAACTGAAACTGAGTAAATCTGAGTGCTGAGTTGGAAGCTGACCTCTCAAGAGTCAATTCCCAACTCTCAAGTCAAGCAGTCTTAGTTAGCATAGAACTAAAACTGTCTGACTAATCCATCGACCGTGCTGACCAACACGCTGAGTTAACAAACTCTTAAAATAACATTAAGTCAGCATAATTAAAAGCGAAAAAGTTACATTAGTTAACTAATTACTAGGGACCAACAAGTGGTATCAGAGCTAAAAGCTCACTACTCAAAGATCTAACAATCTTGAGCTGATCCCGATAAATGGCTGAAAACAGCACTCGTTTCCTTCCAGGGAACCAAACAACACAGATACTCCCTGAGGGATTATCAATTAGTCGGCCTCCCCTATTCTTTGGATCTAATTATACATTATGGAAGAATAGGATGAAGAACTTTATTTAAGCCACAAACATGAGTGCATGGCTTGCAATAGTTCAAGGTCCACAAATACCTTACAAAACTGTTGATAATGAGAAAGTTGTCAAGAGTGAAACTGAGTGGACAGAAGATGACCTCAGAAAATTGCAAAATAATGCTTCGGCTATCAATATGCTTCATTGTGCTCTAGATGCTGCAGAATACAATAAGATTTCAGGTTGTGAGTCAGCACATGAGATCTGGAAGAAGTTGGAAGTGACTTATGAAGGCACAAGCAAGGTCAAGGAGTCCAAAATAAACCAGCACATGCGATTGTACGAACTGTTTGAGATGACTGACAATGAGGACATTTCAGCAATGAATGCCAGGTTTACCAACATAATAAATGAGCTCAAAAGACTCGGGAAGAACTTCACTGAAGAAGAACAAGTGAAGAAAATCTTACGAAGTCTTCCCAAAAGCTGGCAAGCTAAGAAGACAGCTGTAGAGGAAGCTCAGGACCTGACCACATATAAATATGATGAGCTGATCGGTTTCTTGCTGACCCATGAAATCTCCATGAAAAACTTTGAAGCTAAAGAAAAATCTGAGGATAAGAAACAGAAATCACTAGTGATGAAAGCTGACTCCACAGAAGCTGAGTCAACTGATGATGAGGAAATGGCCATGTTTACTAGAAAAATGAAAAAGCTGTTCAGAAGAAATGAAAGAAATAGTAAGCGGCCATACAAGAGAGGAGACAGATATAAAGCTGAGTCCGGTGACACCAGATACAAAAAGGACAGCTCCAAGCCTGTCACATGTTATGAGTGCCATCAAACTGGGCATATTAAGTCAAGCTGTCCTAATCTGAAGAAAGATAAGAATGGAAGCAAAAAGGCAATGGTGGCCACGTGGAGTGACAGTGATGAGTCAACATCATCTGAAGCTGAGCAAAATGAAACAGCCAACATATGTTTCATGGCAGATGATGGAGCTGACCAATCTCAATCTGAGCAAGCTGACCTCTCTGGAGACTTTGAGCAGGAGGAAAACAACAATGAGGTAACATCCTTACTTTTGCTTAGAAACGAAATGGTAAATGCCCTGAGTGACTTATATACACTAACTAAGAAGTGTAACAAAAAGATTAAGGCACTCAGCAGGCGCTGCGACGAGATTGAGGAGGTCAAACTGAGTGATCAGATTCAAAGAAACTAAAAAAGGACGTCACCACCTTACAGAACCAAATAAAAGGTTCAACTAAGAATAAACCCCATGCTGAGTACTCAGGTACTGGTCAGCATAAACAGTTTACTCAATGTAGCTATTGTGGGAAGAAAGGACACACAAAAGTTGTGTGCTGGCATAACAAACAGACTGTCCAATGTGACTTCTGTGGTAAGAAAGGTCATACTACCAAGGTATGCTGGCATGCTCAGCACAAAAATGCTGACCACACTCAACATCACCCTCAAAGGGTAACTCAGTGTGGCTTTTGTGGTAAAAGTGGCCATACTACAAAAGTATGCCGTCACAAACTAAAATATGACTCTGCATCTGTTTATACTAATAAGAAAGGACCCAAAATGAATTGGGTACCTAAAGATGAATAGTTTAAAATGCAGGTCAGCTTGACATGCGTGGAGAAGTCAAAACTTTGGTACATAGACAGCGCATGCTCAAGACACATGACAGGTGATGAAACTCAGTTCATCACACTAGAGCTTAAACAAGGAGGTAGTGTAAGCTTTGGAGACAACAAGAAGGGTAAGATAGTTGGCTCAGGAACTATTGGAGGTAACCCCAGAATTGAGTCAGTCTCCTTAGTTAAGGGTCTCAAATATAATCTTCTAAGTGTAGCTCAGCTTTGCAAGAGTGGAAGAAAGGTTATATTTGATGATACTCAATGTCAAATACTCGAGGGAAAAACAAACGATTTGATTTTAACAGCCCCTCGTGTAGAAAATGTTTATATGTTGAGTTTAGAAAAACAATTTTCAAATAATATATGCTTAGTATCTAAAGAGGACAACTCCTGGCTATGGCATAGGAGACTTGGGCATGTCAGCATGGACCTCCTTGCCAAACTAGCTAGAAAGCAATTAGTTGAGGGATTACCCAAATTAAAGTATGAAAAAGATCAACTTTGTAATGCTTGTCAGCAAGGTAAACAAACCAAAAAGTCTTTTCATAGCAAAAATGTTATCTCAACCAAAAGACCATTGGAATTACTATATTTGGATCTTTTCGGACCTATCCGGCCACTCAGCATGGGAGGTAAGAAATTTTCCTTAGTTATTGTAGATGATTTCTCTAGGTATACTTGGATCATCTTGCTGAGTAGCAAAGATGAAACATTTGAGATGTTTACTACATTAGTAAAAAAGCTTGAAAATGACAAAGACCTAAGAGTAGCTCACATTAGAAGTGATAATGGTGGAGAATTCAAAAACCAAATGTTTGATGAATTCTGTGAAACAATGGTATTGACCATAATTTCTCTGCCCCTAGAACTCCTCAACAGAATCGAGTTGTTGAAAGGAAAAATAGGACAATAGTAGAAATTGCCAGGACAATGCTGAGTGAAAATAGGCTTCCAAAGTATTTTTGGGGAGAAGCTGTCAACACAACATGTTATATATTGAATAGGGCTTTAGTTAGACCCATATTAAAGAAAACTCCCTATGAACTTTGGAAAGGACGAAAGCCCAACATTGGCTACTTTTATGCCTTTGGGTGTAAATGTTTCATACTCAATACAAAAGACAATTTGGCAAAATTTGATGCCAAAGCTGACGAAGCAATCTTTTTAAGGTACTCAACAAACAGCAAAGCATATAGAATTTATAATAAAAGAACTCAAGTTGTAGAAGAGTCAGTCCATGTAGATTTCGATGAAACTGACCCTGCAGGTAAGACAACTCAACCCATGGAGGATGAGCTGAACTCAGCTCATACTGACCTAATTGGAGGTGCTGAGCCATCAGCACAAGAGCTGACCAAAGGTAAAATCGAAACTGAAATTACCTTTGCTGACCAATCTGTCATTGCAGAGATTGTAGAAACACCTGGTCCAAACAAATCAACATTACCCAAGGAGATAAAAATTCCAAGAGGACATTCAGAAAAGTCCATTCTTGATGATGCCAACAACAAGTAATGACTAGAGACCAGGTTAGGAAATTCCTTAGCAACGTTGCTTTCGTATCAGTTTATGAACCAAAGAACTTTGCTGATGCTGAGCATGATGAGTATTGGATCAATGCTATGCAAGAAGAGCTTGACCAATTCACGAGAAATGAGGTATGGGATTTAGTACCTAAACCTAGGAATCAAAAATCCATAGGAACTAAGTGGTTTTTAGAAACAAACTAGATGAGCATGGAAATGTAGTTAGGAACAAAGCCCGACTTGTAGCCCAAGGCTATAGTCAGCAAGAGGGCATTGATTATGGTGAAACTTTTGCACCAGTTGCTAGGTTAGAAGTTATACATATATTGTGTGCATATGCTAGTTTCATGAACTTTAAATTGTATCAAATGGATGTTAAAAGTGCATTTCTTAATGGCTTTATAAACGAAGAGGTATATGTTAATCAACCTCCGGGTTTTGAAGATCCAAAATTTCCAAACCACGTTTATAAACTCAAGAAGGCCTTATATGGCCTGAAGCAAGCTCCAAGAGCTTGGTATGAAAGGTTGACCAACTTCCTGCAGACCAGGAATTATGTCAGAGGAAAAGCTGACACAACCTTGTTCATTAAGAAAAAGGGTAAACATACCCTACTTGCACAAATCTATGTAGATGACATAATATTTGGTGCTACTGACGAATCTTTGTGTCAAGAGTTTAGCAAACAGATGCAGACTGAGTTCGAAATGTCTATGATGGGAGAACTCAACTTCTTCCTTGGACTTCAGATCAAGCAAGGTAAGAACGACATCTTCATTAGTCAGTCCAAGTACACCAAGGAGATGTTAAAGAAATTCGATATGGAAGATTGTAAGCCCATATCAACCCCTATGGGTACTGATACTGTCCTATGCAAAGATGAGAAAAGTAAGTCAATAGATAGTAAACTTTATCGAGGTATGATAGGCTCCTTACTTTATCTCACTGCTAGTAGACCTGATATACAGTACTCAGTATGTTATTGTGCAAGATATCAAGCTGACCCAAGGGAATCTCACTTAATTGCTGTAAAAAGAATTTTTAGATATTTGCAGAGCTCAGTTGATGCAGGTTTGTGGTATCCAACTTCAAATGACTTCACACTCATAGGATACACTGATGCCGACTATGGACGGGATAAGCTAGAACGTAAGAGTACTTCAGGAGGATGTCATTTCCTTGGAAGCTGTCTAGTATCCTGGTTCAGCAAGAAGCAGTCATCAGTTGCTCTGTCTACAACTGAAGCTGAGTATGTTGCTGCTGGAAGCTGTGTAACTCAAGTCCTATGGATAAAGCAACAGCTTGAGGATTATGGAGTAAGAACTGAGACAATAGAGATCAAATGTGACAACAAGAGTGCCATTGATCTATCTAAGAATCCTATCCAACACAGCAGGATGAAGCATGTCAGCATAAGGCATCACTTCATCAGAGATCACGTACTAAAGGGTGAGATCAAGCTGACCTATGTGCCAACAAATGAACAGCTTGCAGATATTTTCACCAAGCCTTTGGCTCGTGAGCAATTTAACATATTAAGGGAAGCTATCAGTATGTCTAATCCTCTTCAATAATTCTAAATATTTGAATAAATGTTGAGTGATTGTCTTGCTGACTGATATCAATCTAGTAACTACTGCACATTGAGCTTAATAGTCTATGCTGAGTAGATACAAATGTTGAGTAAATATTCTGTGCTGAGTAGATAAACATATTGAGTAATCACCTTATGCTGAGTAGATGTACATGCTGAGTGATTAACGTATGTTGAGTTACTAAGAGATAGAAAATCCATCTACATAGAATTAAATACTCAGTATCATAAACGATTCATATTCTGGCAAACTGAGTAAAAGCCCACTTGTACCAATGAACAATGACACGTGTAACAAATCATACCTAGAAAAACGCAAGTAATAATGAATACCCATGCGCCGAACCTGTCATAAATGGCAGAATCCTTGTCGATTAAAATCCCAAGAAGAAAACGGCTAGTTCATTAATTAGGAATGATTCAAGACTCTATAAGTAGTGGAAGGATCCCCACTTATTACTCTTTACGCTTAAAATCTTCTGAAATCGAATCCTTCTCTCTCCCTAAACCTTAAAACCTTCATCTGTAACAATGGCTTCCGGCAAAAACGAAATCCCTAACTTCTGGCAAACCCACTCAAGCTGACCCCGCCGGTTCATCAAAGCCAGTAGAAAGGAACATGATCAAGGTCCATAAGAAGGTCAACAACTTGGAGGTTCTAAAATGCAGATGGTTCTCTCCAAGATTCATCACTTCTGAGAAATCGTTCTGTGACTGGATCGAGAAGAACAAATGGATCGGTCTCTTCTCACTCACCGGAAAAACATACCCTAGGCTGGTCAGAGAGTTTTATTCCAACATGTTTGTTGATGAAGAAGATGCTGACTATTTGGAGACCACGGTCAAAGGACAGAAAATCACCATAACCCCTGCCTATCTAGCTACTCTGCTAAACTTACAAGACGAAGGAATGGAGTTTAGGACAACAAAAGAAAAGGTACCAAAGGAAAAGCTTGACCAGATCAAGGGGTTCTACAAACCCAAGAATCACAAGGGAGAAATTGAAGGGAATTAGGCTAAGGTATAGCAGCGGAAATATAAAAATTTTAGCCTACTTCCTTTTAACCATAGGACCCGTTAATCATTATTTCATATAAAGAGGGATAAGAAGAAATACCTTTTGAAGAACAATCTACCGTTGTTAATGAAGCACCCACAACTCTTCTCCGAGTTCCCAAGCACGAAGTAAACACGGTGAGGTTAAGTTAGAATCAACCGTATGAGATGCAACCAAAATAGATTGCCTCTAATTAACCAACACAAGATCAAAGAAGAAGGAGATAGATGAAATTAATCGATCGATGGAAGCCATATGAATTCTTATCCACGAACTAGGGGAGTCGAATTCTCTTTCTCTCTCTAACTTGCAAATTTCAAAAATCACAAAGGGGGAATTAGGGAGCTTAGTCAAAATTCATGTAGTAGGGGGGTATATATCATCACTTGTATCTAAACCCTAGTTAGATAGGAATAGGTTACTTAATAGGAATTCAATTCGGAATAGAATTCCCAATTATTATCTCATTATATATCTAATATATGTAGGATAATAATAAATAACCTAATTGGATAATAATAGGAGTATATTAATCTAATTAAAACTCCTAACTTAATTATCTCTTAATTAATTTAATTCATATTCCTAATCAAATTAGGATTAATAGAATTAAAATAATTCCTTATTTATTATATATAAATTTCGGCCCCCTCTATTTAAATGGGCCTTACTGGGCTCAATTGGGCTTCCATCAATTAACAACATCCATCTCTCTTTTGGTTCCAAGTCTTATGTGTGATCCATTAGGTTCTTACTACTTCTGGCCGTATGCAACTATTAAATTAATTTCTTCAAGAATTATATTTAATCTTTGCATAACGGAATGATGTACTGAGTATGTTATTGGCAAGTCTGTAATCATTCCCCCAAAGTCCGTTAAGAAGACAGGTTGATTCTGTCGTTAACCCTTCCGTATTAGTTACAGTATAATTCGATCCTTTATCAACTACATCCTTGAACTGAATCTTATGACTATGGGTGATGTCAAGTCACATATAGCGAGACGTTCGTTTTACTTGTACAGGCCGAGTCAACTCAAATAGATAGGTTAAGTGAAATCTGTATTTCTTACTCTTAAGCTATCACATTGCAAGGATTTAGAGTCGAGTCTTCCACAAGCGATCCTTGGATGTATCTCCCATTAATCGGGAGTGATAAATGCTCAATCCAATGTATAACTACCCTGACATTACCTCCTGTGACACCCAACCTTTGCCGTTCACACCCCAGAGTCATCTCTGTTAAGGATCGTGGGACAGCAGGATCAAAGTCTCACATTCAGTAATTCAAGATGACCAATTAACATTCCTTTGAGTCTGAGGATTAGCTATACCTATTAATACCAATGAGATGAACATGTGACAAGGATGAATCTACCCATCCTGTTATCTCAAATCGGATCCCCAATCCTAATGAACAACGTTTCATCGGATCTATGTAACTGTCCAGATATCTGTATATATGAAGCTTGTGAGATCAGCTTTCTGTCGGACAGAAGACATTGTTACATACAAGTCTCAACAGTGATATATCAATCCTAAACATATCACTTGACTTGGGGTGGTTTTAAGTTTATTAGTTTATTATAAAGTTTTGTCTCACTTCATGCTTGTATGAACACTTTATAATCACTTTAAACAAACTTACGGATTTCCTTTTAGTAGACTTTATTCAGTGCTTAAAAGGGGTTGCCTTTATATAGTTATAAAACATATATCTCATTAAAACAAATGATATAAAGAACAATTCATTTACATTAAGTTTGTATCCTAGAACAATTGTCTATAGGACACCAAAACCCCAACATACTCCCACTTGGACTAAAGCCAATTGTTTCTAAAACTTATCCCAGTAGAAGTTAAATGACGATCATGTACTTTCTGTGTTAAAGGCTTTGTCAACGGATCTGCAACGTTGTCCTCTGTAGGTACTCTTTCTATTCTCACATCTCCTCTAGCCACAATCTCTCTTATAATGTGGTATCGCTTTAGGTAGTGCTTGGATGCATTATGAGACCATGGTTCCTTTGCTTGCGCAATGGCTCCATTGTTATCACAGTACAGAGTAATGGGATTGACAATGTCAGGCACCACACCTAGTTCTGTAATGAACTTTCTAATCCAAACTGCTTCCTTTGCTGCTTCCGCAGCAGCGATGTACTCTGACTCGGTTGTAGAGAAAGCTACGCTTCCCTGCTTGGAACTCTTCCAACTGACCGCGCCCCCATTCAAGATAAACAGGTATCCTGATTAAGATTTAAAATCATTCTCATCTGTGAGATGACTAGCGTCTGAAAATCCTTCAATTTTCAGATCTCCTTCTCCGTACACTAGGAACATATCTTTAGTCCTTCTCAAGTACTTAAGAATGTTCTTGACGGCAATCCAATGCTCGTCTCCCGGATTCCCTTGGTAACGACTCGTTACAGATAACGGGAACGCTACGTCAGGTCTAGTGCATAGCATAGTGTTAAGCCCAAAATGTACCTAAAATATCATATATAAATACGTTAAATTTACATTAAAATCATGTTAATTATATTCATTTGGAATACTTTTACGTCTTTATTTACTTCTTTGATGCAAGGTACTTAATTATTTGGTTAAATCCAAATAGGAGCGAAAACAGAGCTAAAATGGAGGGAAAACCTAAAAAACGTACCAGGAATGCATATCAGTCAGAAGAATGCTCAAGGAGGACGAAAAGCAGTCGAGAGACAGGGAAACATCTCTCTGTCGCGACTGAGATTTTGAGAATCCCAGTCGCGACTTACGGAGGTCAGCTCGGGAGAAAAATGAAGTCTTCAAACTCGTCCCTATACCCCCTTTCGCGACTGAGATTTTCAGAATCTCAGTCGCGACAGCGAACCCTTCTGCACACAAAACACATGTTTAAATCGGAAAAACGCGTCTGTTCGTTCGGATAAAAGCAACCCTTCACCAGCGGACACGACCCGTCATTTACAACCCTTCAACAACTATAAATAAGTGATCCATTTCAGAAATCAAGGTTGGAAAAAGTTGGAAAAAGTTGGAAAAAGTTAGAGAAATTAGAGAAGAAAGTTGTTATGTTGAGTTTCTGATTCAGAAAATGATCAGAAAGTTTAGATTTCATTTCTGTATAAACAATCGTGCTGTACACGAATTGTTATTAGATTAGTTATAAACAGTATTAGTTTAGATTTCATTCTGGTAGTAGACGAGATCAGTCTCTATTCCGAAGATCCAGCGAGAAGAATTGACGGTTGAAGTGCATGAGGTTTGATGAACCTACGGAGTTTGAGAGAAAGATTGACGACCCGGATCTCAAAGTTTTCGTTACAATGCTATCCAAGTTTCTGCTTCTCTGTTAACTTGTGAAAATTCACATTTCATTAATGATTTACTTATTTATTCAATAAATTCTTACTGATGTTATTTTGATATTGTTCTGGCAAAATGATTTTCAAAATGATAAATTGGTGTTTTTATTAAAACGTTCTATTTCCATCTTATTCATATAAGAACTTTGTTGAACACTTAACAAATTTAGTTTTTATGGATGACATGATCGCTGATCGCGGCTTATCAGACATAAAATACTAGTTTGATTAAGGTAGGAATCACCTCAACATCAGGGGGATTTCTATGGTTCGAAGCCATTTAATTGAATAAATCGCTATATTGTTACATGTCCATAATCTTACAAAGTTAAAGTTGTTTTCTTTGCTTTATGAAAATAAGTTCTATTTTATTCCAATTGCGGAAATATCTGTCTTGTAATCAAAACCACAAAGACGGAACTGTTCTCTAAACTCAATATAATCCTTCTATCTAATCCTAATTTACCCAAACCAATACAATTAATTAAACGATTTTCTTTTATTAAACCTAAAGACGTGACTAAACCGAATTAAATAAAGTTTTAGTTAAAAAGCGTTCCCTGTGGGTTCGATATCTTTTATTACTACAAGCGTATACCGTGCACTTGCGGAAATCGCTCAACAAGTTTTTGGCGCCGTTGCCGGGGAACGCCAAAATTTTTGACAAAATTTTAAATTTTTCGTGTTTTATTTCGAATCTAGGTTTAAACATACTTATTTTAACTTTTATAATTTAATAGTTTTCATTTACTAATTTATTTATTTTTCAAATTCTGTTTTGTAGGTAGTTTCGGTTCGTGCAAGATTTCAGGTTCATGCGCAGTTCTCGAAGTTCAGGCATTGTACCAGACCCTATAGACCCAGAAATTGAGAAAACCATTAGGAAGAACAAGAAAAATAAGAAAAACAAAAATAAGACCCCAGTAAAAACATATACCGAGCCAGAAAAAATGGCAGACCCACCAACACTTATGGATTACGCTAGGCCATGTGTGGCCAGTGTAACCAATAGTATCGTTAGACCCAGAATCACCGCAAATCAATTTGAAATTAAGCCAACTTTGCTTAATATGTTGCAAAATAATGTGACATTTTACGGGTTACCTAACGAAAATCCTAACACCCATTTAACAAATTTCCTTGAAATTTGTGATACTTTTAAAATTCCAGATGTGACTGCAGAAGCAATCAAACTTCACCTCTTTCCTTTCACTTTGAAGGATAGAGCCAAAGAATGGTTAACTTCTATGCCAGCCGCAACTTTTGCCACTTGGGAATAATTAGCCCAAGCGTTTTTATCTAAATATTTTCCTTTAGCAAAAACCGCAAGAGTCATAAAAGAGTTAACATCTTTTTCTCAAAATGACAATGAGACTCTTTATGAAACTTGGGAACGTTTTAAAGAACTTCAACGTTTATGCCCACACCACCAATTACCCGCTGAACTTTTAATGCAAACATTTTACAATGGACTAAATCCTACAACTAGGGGTTCATTAGATGCTATGTCGGGAGGGCTATTTATGAAGAAAACATCAGCCCAAGCGAGAGAACTTTTGGAGGAAATGGCAATCAACAGCAGTATGTGGCCCGCGGAACGTGGACATATGCCGGTGGCAAAACCATCATCCTCAACCACACCATCAGTTAAAGGTATAGTTGAACTTGATCCAGTCGCAATGCTACAAGCCCAATTTTCTGCTTTATCGCACAAAATTGACAAGTTTATGGCACCACGCGATACCAATGGTAATCCAATCCAAACGGATGTGGACTACGAAAATATGAGTGAGATCGAACAGGTAAATTTTGTCCAAGGGCAAAACCAAACTAATAATCCTTATTCTAATACCTATAATGCTGGATGGAGGAATCATCCTAACTTTAACTGGAAAGATAACAGTAACAATAATACAAGTGCTAATCAAAATCGTACCACTAATTATCAAAATCAGTCAAGAGATACGATTAGCACTTTATCTTCTAAAATCGACAAGTTTATAGATGCTATCAGTGGAAAAATAAGTAATCACGACAATGGTTTTAAACGAATCGAAAATAAATTCGATCAGCTTATTAAGAACCACTCATCTAGCATCCATAATTTGGAGGTTCAAATTGGTCAACTTGCTAAATCAATTCCATCCCAAAAAGAGGGAAGTCTTCCCAGCCATACGGAAGAAAATCCGAAAGAGCAGGTGAAGGCTATTACTCTTCGTTCAGGGAAAAATTATCAAGGGCCTGAAATGCCCAAAGATGCAACATTACCAGGAACTGATTTACCAAAGTCCAAAGAAGATATCTTAAACACAAATAGTTCACCATTTGACGCTGGTACCAAAACTTTTGTACCCAAGCCACCTTTTCCGCACAAAGTCCGAAATAAGGACTATGATAAACAACTTCTAACGTTTTTGGATAAACTTAAAAATTTGCACATCAATTTGACATTTATGGATGCAATCACACAAATTCCTAACTACGGTAAGTTTTTAAAGGATTTGATTTCAAAGAAAATCAGTTGGGAAGGAATTTCATCCATTTCGTTAACTGAAGACTGTAGTTCAATAGTATCAAGTAATTTGCCCACTAAACTCAAGGATCCCGGATGTTTTACTATTCCGTGTAAGTTGGGAGATATTGAATTCCCAAGTTGTCTTTGTGATTTAGGAGCAAGTATAAACTTAATGCCATTGTCTATTTTTAACAAGTTAGGTTTAGCAGAAGATATTAAACGTACCAATATGGTTTTGCAATTAGCGGATCAAACCACTAAAAGGCCGTATGGTATAATTGAAGATGTTTTAGTCAAAGTCGATAAATTTATTTTTCCTACCGATTTTGTTATATTAGACTTTGCATATGATGTAAACTGCCCTTTAATTTTTGGTAGACCATTTATGAACACGGGTCGCGCTCTAGTAGATGTGTCGGAAGGGAAGGTAGTTTTAAGGATAGGAGAAGATAAGGTCGAGTTTAACATGAACAAAGCGATGAAATACCCTATGGAGGAATTCGCTTGTATGAAACTTGATTTAGTCGAGGAATGTGTCAATGATGTAATTCAAAGTGAAGAAATAATTGAACCTATAATAGGTGAGGAATTAGATGATAAGGACCCAGAGCCTTTGATTAGAGAAGATGGACCAGTTCCGCCTTCAATTGTAACACCCCCTAAATTAGAACTTAAAGAGTTACCCAGTCATTTGAGGTACGCTTTCTTAGGCGAAGGCGATTCTCTACCTATAATTATTTCTAACAAATTAACAAACGATCAAGAAGAAAAATTGAAAGAAGTTGTTAGAAATAGGATAGGAAGTATGGGATGGAAAATTTCAGACTTAAAAGGAATTAATCCTAGTATAGTAATGCACAGAATTCACTTAGAAGAGGACAAGCCACCTAAAGCGGATAGGCAGAGACGCTTAAATCCGAACATGAAAGAAGTAGTCAAAAATGAGATTACTAAACTTTTAGACAATGGAATCATTTATCCGATCTCGGATAGTGAGTGGGTTAGTCCAATCCATTGTGTACCTAAAAAGGGAGGCATAACTGTTGTAAGAAATGATGAAGGTGAAATGATACCTACACGAACCACCACCGGTTGGAGGGTTTGTATAGACTATAGGAAAGATCATTTTCCTCTACCTTTCATTGATCAAATGATCGAAAGGATAGCCGGGCATGCATTTTATTGTTTCCTAGATGGTTATTCCGGATTCTTTCAAATTTACATTTACCCGGATGACCAAGATAAAACAACCTTCACGTGTCCTTGCGGAACATTTGCATATAGGAGAATGCCTTTTGGTCTATGTAATGCACCATCAACATTTCAACGATGTATGACAGCAATATTTAATGACTTCATTGAAGACATAATGGAAGTTTTCATGGATGATTTTTCAGTTTATGGAGATTCTTTTGATGCATGTTTACAGAACTTAGATAAAGTATTGTCTAGATGTGAGGAAACAAATTTAGTATTAAATTGGGAAAAATGTCATTTCATGGTAGACGAAGGAATTGTTTTAGGTCATAAGATATCTGAAAAAGGTTTAGAGGTGGACAGAGCAAAGACTTCAGTTATAATAAAATTACCCCCACCAACCACTGTTAAGGGAGTGAGATCATTTTTGGGTCATGCAAGTTTTTACAGACGGTTTATAAAGAACTTTTCTGTAATCTCCAAACCACTTACTAATTTGCTTATGAAGGATTCAACTTTTGATTTTAATAAGGATTGTTTACAAGCTTTCAATACCTTGAAAACGGCTTTAGTCAGTACACCTATAATATCGAAACCCGATTGGAATCTACCTTTCGAAATTATGTGTGATGCGAGTGACTTAGCTGTAGGATGTGTATTAGGACAAAGGAAGGATAAGAAACTTCATGTTATATATTATGCGAGTCACACTTTGTCCGGTGCACAGCTAAATTACACCACAACTGAAAAAGAAATGTTAGCAGTAGTTTTTGCATGTGATAAATTCCGATCTTATTTGTTAGGATCTAAAGTCATCATTTATACTGATCATGCAGCTTTACGATATTTATTTGCAAAGAAAGATGCGAAACCACGTCTTATTAGATGGGTTTTACTTTTGCAAGAATTTGACATTGAGATTAAAGACAAAAAGGGAGTTGAAAACCTGGTCGCCGATCATCTATCAAGACTTGAGGATGAAAAAGGTCCCATCGGTGAAACATCAGGCATTCGAGATGATTTCTTCGATGAACATCTCATGCAAGTACAAAGTGTCATAGCTCCATGGTATGCGGATATAGCCAATTACTTAGCCGCACATGTTGTGCCAGATGGATTGACTTCTCAGCAAAAGAAGAAATTCTTTTCAGAAGTTAAGAAATATTTTTGGGAAGATCCATTCTTGTTCAAAACATGCGGCGATGGAATACTTAGGAGATGTGTTAGTGAGTTTGAACATGACTCTATAATGTTAGAATGTCATGCTAGCGCTTACGGAGGTCATAATAGCGTAAGCAAAACAGCAGCTAGAATACTTGAATGAGGATTCTTTTGGCCTACTCTGTTTAAAGATGTCCGTTCATTTATTATCCGCTGTGATAAATGTCAAAGAACAGGGACTATAGGAAGGAAAGATGAGATGCCTCTTACAAACATATTGGAAGTTGAAATTTTCGACGTATGGGGAATTGATTTCATGGGTCCTTTTCCTCCTTCTTTTGGCAAAAATTACATATTAGTAGTCGTAGATTATGTTTCAAAGTGGGTTGAAGCAATTGCAACCCCGACAAATGATTCTAAAGTAGTTGTTAAGTTTTTAAATTCAATATTCTGTCGATTTGGAGTTCCTAGAGTTATGGTAAGCGACGGTGGTACTCATTTCGTAAATAGAGCTTTTGAGTCACTTATGAGAAAATACAGAGTACACCACCGTATCTCTACACCGTACCATCCTCAAACGAATGGTCAAGCAGAAATTTCAAATAGAGAACTCAAATGGATACTTGAGAAAACAGTTTCGTCTTCTAGAAGAGACTGGGCACATAAACTTAACGATGCATTATGGGCATACCGTACTGCATTTAAAACACCTATCGGAATGACACCTTATAGATTAGTCTATGGTAAAGCTTGTCATTTGCCGGTTGAATTAGAACATAAAGCATATTGGGCTATAAAAACCCTTAATTATGATTTGCAAAGCGCAGGAAAAAGCATTTGTTTGACTTAAACGAGTTGGATGAATTACGCTATTTGTCCTACGAAAATGCAAGAATTTATAAGGAAAAAATTAAAAAGTGGCATGATGCAAAAATCAAAATAAAAAATTTAATGTTGGGGATAAGGTCTTACTTTTTAATTCAAGATTAAAATTATTTCCAGGTAAGCTAAAATCTAGATGGGATGGACCATTTTTGGTTGTTAATACATTTGATTACGGAACATTGGAGCTAGAAAAGTCTAATGACGAACGATTTAAGGTCAATGGTAATCGTTGCAAGATTTACTTCGACGGAGCTCCAATTCAAGCAATTGAATCCGTGGATAAATTTTATGAAAATTAATTTCTTTAGTTTTCATGTTTTTAATTTATAGTTTTTTTATTTTATATTCATCATTATTATTCTTTTTTCTTTTTAATTTATTTTTATTTTTAATTTTTGTTTACTTTAATTTTTATTTATTTTTATATATTTATTTTTGTGTACAAATGAGTTTTGTTAACATTAAAATTTTAATTTAGTCATGTTTTGAAAATGATTTTGATAACATCGAGATATTATCATGAGGACCAAAAGAGATATCTGCCTTTAAGTATGCCACGTAGCAAAGGAAGTCAGCTGGCGGATCTCCCTGGACTAGCTCTAGGAGATCCGCTGGCGGATCTCTAAGGCGAATCTCTCCATTCACCTTGGTAACGGCTGGCCGCCGGCTCGGCCATAAAGGATCATTAAATGGATCATTAACTGTCTTACCCGCCAGGTTAAGAGTAACTTGTAACCGCCATTAAATGAGCATTAATGGGGACTTTCTAGTTACCTAGAGGTTACGAACTTCTCAACTATATATAGCCTACCATTCTAGGCTATCAAGGTACTCAGACTTTTCTATATTCTCTAAGCTTTGTCAATACAGTTTATTCTTCATATTCTCTACTGACTTTAGCATCGGAGTTTCCCCCGTCGAACCCAACGACGCCTCCCACAGGGACGAGCTCCGATCAGAAGTTTCTCCCTTGTTATCAATTGGTGCGGTGAAGGTGGAATCCTTGATCAAATAAAGGGTTTTTCATTCACACTGAAACATCATGACCGATGGAGGACAAAATCCCTCCTCTGGGATTGAATCACCGATAATTACACCATCTAGTGTTGATCGCACTAACACAACTGCTCCTATAACAAATATCGATGGAAACATGCCCACTACTTCTTTCATCGATATGTGTGCTCGGGATATCGAGGCACGATATGGGCTTGAAATTGGGAACCGCCTTCGGGCGTTCATGACTCTTCCTCCTCGTTGGAGTACGGTATCTACGTCAGCTGTCTCATCTTTGCCTCCATTAAACTTTGGTCTGGGACCAGGTGCCCATAGCTCTTCATTCCTTCAAGCTCACAACATTGATTCCATGATAACTACTACGACATCGGGTGGCGGACGACCGGTTATCAGGGAGTTATTTCCTGGCGAGGGAAGTCGAAGGAATGATACGGTCCCTCCTGGCGGATCGGAGATTCCAAGGTTTAATCTTGATGGACCAAATGTACCTAGGCGCCCGCGGACAAATTCGTCTCTTTGCGGATTTAAGGAACCCATTCATAAAAAGCATAAAAAGGATAAAAATAAGCAAGCAGGATCCCCACGCCGTGGCAGATCACCTCCATCTACTGGTCGTAGAAGAAGTAAAAGGCCAGAAAAAACATCTCATATAGGTGGACCACCGCCACATCCATCTTCAGGAACTGTTGGACGCACCTCGTCTGGAGGCCAGCAAGGAGGAAATGGTCCAACTCCCCCAGGCAGAGGAAGTGGTGGAGGAAGAGGACGTGGTAATGCAGGAAGACATTCGCCATCAGATCCATCGTCTGATTCAAGTTCTTCTTCTTCTTCTTCTTCTCCAAGTAGATCGCCACGAAGGGGTCGCCCCAGGGCGGATCCGGAGAATTTTGATGATAGAGTGAGGGCCCTAGTACTCCAAATGAACGAAGAAAATGCTAGGCACAATCCATTTGCCAATAGGGATTCGCCTTTTACAGCCTGGATCGAGGCAGAGGAAACCGACAGGGCTTTCAAGATTCCTAATCTTGCAATATACACAGGCAAAGACAATCCGGAAGCTCATGTTCGAAAGTATCGAATCTTGGCCAGGCTCAATCGAGCCACCGAACCCGTGCTGTGCAAAATGTTTGTCACCACGCTGGGAGGTCCAGCTTATTTGTGGTTTCAATCTCTACCTCCAGGATCAATAAACAGCTTTGATCAATTAAGCAGGGAATTTTGTGCTAAATTTGCTGGTTGTATTCCTGCAGTGGTGAAATCTGGAAAGCTTTTTGAATTAAAGCAGAAGGCGAATGAACCCCTCCGAGACTATGTGGACACTTTCAACCAATTGTGTATACAAATCGTTGATGTAGATATCTCCGTAGCTGTGGAGTGTTTTGTGAGAAACACTACTTGTAAAAGTTTGCAAGAGGATCTCATTCGTAAAAAGCCCACAAGCATGGCAGAGTTAATGGAGCGTTGTAAAGACTTTATAGAAGTGGATGACATTCGCCGAGGTTCGCCATCATCACCAAAAAAGGACAGAGGCGAATCTCATCCTCGGGACCGGGACAAGGACAAACGTCAGGATTCTTCTTCTCGGAACAAACGAAGGGATTCTCGGAATAAATCAACGTTTGTCACCTCCTTCACACCTCTCAATGCCTCTAAAAGTGAAGTTCTTATGTGGATTGAGAACAGCCAGCACAAGCGGAGCATTTCATACCCCGAGCCAAAAGGGGGGAGTACACTAATAAAGGTAAAAATCCTAAAAATTATTGTAAGTATCACAGGAAAAATGGCCATGATACGGATGCTTGCTGGGAGTTAGCTCGAGAAATTGAACGACTCATTGAAAGAGGTAAATTGGATCGGTTCATCCAAGCTGAAGGAAAAGAAGAGGATAGATCCAAGGAGGACCCAAAGAAGAAAGGAAAGGGTACCATCAATGTCATAGCAGGAGGACCTGGTTATCAGCCAGCATCGAAAAAGGCGAAGACGACCGCCCTTGATAGGACATCATTAAATCGCCCTTTCTCAGACGCAGGTCCTGAGATTCCACCCCATGCGGATGCACTGGTCGTCACCATGATGGTCGAAGGTTGGGAAATGAAGAGGGTAATGATTGATACGGGAAGTTCATGTAATGTCATTACCCGAGGAGCATTCGCCAGACTCCGGATTGATCCCGTCCAGGTGGAGCCGACGGTGGTTGACATTTTGGGAGTGACAGGTCATACCATTCAGACGAAAGGCCAAGTTACTTTGGATTGTGAGCTTGTTGATAATGATCAAGTTTGGAGAGGAGATTTGGAGTTCTCGATCTTGGATGGGCAATTAGCTTATAACATTATCCTCGGACGACCTTTTATCTCCGAAGTTGCAGCTCTTATCTCTATTCGCCATTTGACACTTTACATTCCCACAGTCAAGGGAGGTGTGATGGTCAAAGGTTGTCAAAAGGTGGCCCAAGAAACATATTCGGCATCCTTAATGATTCGCCCTCAATCTAAGGAAGAAGATGAAGAGGAGCGTGTCACAATGGCCTTAGGCGAAACCAAAATGTACTTTATGGCAGAGGAGAAGCAGGTACGAATAGCTAAGGGGCTACGGGGCAAGATCAGAGATGCAATCACCAAAGTACTTTGTGAAGCTGAAGATGTCTTTGCATGGAAGGACGAAGTTCTCCCAGGAATTAGCCCAGATGTGATCACCCATAAGCTCAACATCGATAAAGATGCAGTTCCTGTGGCTCAGAAGCGGAGAAACCATGGTCCGGAAAGGCAAAAGGTGATAGAGGAAGAGATCGCCAAGCTCCAGAAGGCGGATGCCATTGAGGAGGTACTCTACACACAGTGGTTGGCGAACGTCGTGCTAGTCAAGAAACCTGGCGGATCTTACCGCATGTGCATTGACTTTACAGATCTCAATAAAGCTTGCCCCAAGGATAATTATCCTTTGCCATGCATAGACATGCTTGTAGATGGAACTGCCGGTCACGCAATGTATTCCTTTACTGACGTGAAGTCAAGCTATCATCAAATCCCCATGGAGCCCTCAGATAGAATTAAGACCTCGTTCGTGACGCATCAAGCTACTTATTGTTTTAAAGTCATGCCCTTCGGGCTTAAGAACGCAGGTGCTACCTATCAGAGGATGATGAACAAGATATTTGCGGACAATAAGAGCGGTAATTATTCTGTCTATGTAGACGATATGATCATTAAAAGCACAACTGTAGAAAGGCATGCAGAAGATATAAAGGAGGTATTGGGCGTACTTCGGCACCACAACATCAAGTTGAATCCAGAGAAATGCACTTTCGGGGCAACATATGGGAAGTTTTTCATGATCAGCGAAAAAGGAGTTAGCCCAAATCCTGACAAGGTCAAAGCAGTCCTAAAAATGCAAGCGCCCCAGAATATCAGAGAAGTACAACGCCTCAACGGACGTATCATAGCCTTGGGCAGGTTTATCTCTTGCTCAGCTCGTAGATGTCAGCCTTTTTTCGAAGTCATTAAGAAACAAAAAGCATTCGAGTGGAATGAGGATTGTCAAAATGCCTTTGAAGGAATCAAGCGGTTCCTCACAGAGCCACCCATGATGAGCCGACCTTTGAAAGGGGAGGATCTTTATATGTACGTATCGGTCACGGATAAAGCCGTATGCACAGTCATGATACGAGAAGAAGAGGGCCAACAATTCCCAATTTATTACGTGAGTAAAGTTTTGAAAGACGCTGAAACCAGATATTCAAAGCTGGATAAAATGGCACTGGCTGTTGTAACCACGACAGTTCGCCTTAGGCCATATTTTCAGGCGCATACTGTAATAGTTCGAACCAATATACCAATGAGAAAGGTATTGCAGAAGCCGGACACTTCAGGAAGGTTGATGGAATGGGCGATTCGCCTGGGCGAATTTGATGTAAGATATGAAAGCAGATCATCTTTGAAAAGTCAGGTCCTGGCGGACTTCGTGAATGAATTCACTGACGAAGGGATATCTCATCCCAAGCCTCCGTTAGAAGAATGGTCGATGTACACTGATGGAGCTTCCTCGGCGGATGGAGCAGGTGTGGGAGTTGTGATCAAAGGTCCCCACTACATAAGATTGCGATACGTAGCAAAATTAAATTTCCATGCCACTAATAATGCTGCTGAGTACGAAGCTCTGATACTGGGATTACATCTACTTCAAGAAATCACCCCAGAGCGGATCGTGATATATAGCGATTCAAAACTAATGGTCAACCAAGTAATCAAGAATTACGAGGTGAAAGACGAGGTTCTGGCCAAATATGTAGCAGAAGCCAAAAAGTTGCTAGATCACCTTGAAGTTAAAGAAACTAAGTGGGAATTGATTCACATACCAAGGGAATCCAATACAGAGGCTGATCAATTGGCCAAAATGGCTTCCTGTGAGGAAAAATGGGCGGACCCGGATTGTCCCTTTGAAGTAAAAATGGCTCCAGCGTTTGCCTCTGAAGAAGTGTCCCTACTCACAACGGTGGAGGGTGATTGGAGATCGGTCATCCGCCAATATCTGCTGAATGGATCATTACCTGAAGATAAAGAAGAGGCACAGAGGATAGTTAGGAGATCAGCCTATTTCTCCTTGATCAATGATGGTCTTTACAGAAAATCCTTTAGTCATCCTTGGCTGAAATGCATTCTACCAGAAGAAGGGCAGCAGATCCTCAAGGAGCTACACGAGGGATCCTATGGGTCACATGAAGCTTCCGCCACGATCTTGAAGAAATCCAGGTTAGCAGGTTTCTACTGGCCCACAGCTGAATTAGATGCCCAGAGTTTGGTAGAATCTTGTCACAATTGTCAGATTCACGCAAATGAGTCACATACTATCAAACATATCCAAAAGCCAATCATTGAGGGACGTCCATTCGCCCTCTGGGGAATAGACATCGTTGGCCCATTTCCCCCAACTCGCCGGCAAAAGAGGTACGTAATAGTGGCAGTAGACCATTTCACCAAATGGGTAGAAGCCGAGGCTGTTTCCTCTATTACAGCAGAACAGATGGTGGAGTTTGTCAAGGACAACATCGTGGGAAGATATGGCATTCCACATACCATCATCACTGACAACGGAACACAGTTTAACTGTGGCAAATTCAAGGCTTTCTGTGAGGGGTTGGGCATCCTGAACAGATTCGCCTCCGTTTATTATCCTCAGTCCAATGGAATGACCGAAGTTACCAATCGGACAATTGTTAAGGGGATAAAGAAGAGGTTGGGCGAGCATGACAAGAAGTGGGCGGATCAGCTTACAAGTGTTTTATGGGCTTATCGTACCACCCCAAGAACAGCTACCGGGGAAACACCATTCGCCCTTTCCCATGGAGTGGAGGCCGTGATCCCAGTTGAGATACAAGTCCCCAGTGATCGGGTAGCCTTTTATTGTGAAGAGGACAACAACAAACGACTAAGGGAGCGTTTGGATCAGGTTGAGGATCGCAGGAACCAATCCTATGTACGCATGGCAGCATACAAACAGCGGATCGCGGCTTACCATGATAAAAATGCCAAGCTTGTAGATCTAAAGATAGGAGATCTTGTGCTTCGCAAAACTGACAAAGTCCAATCTCGAGAGGGCAAGGGTAAGTTAGGGCTCAACTGGACAGGTCCATACCAGATAGTAGACAAGGTTGGACCGGCCACATTCAAAATACAAGATATGGAGGGCAATACACTGCCACGCACGTGGAATCTCCAAAACCTCCGCAAATACTTTGTTAAAAAATGAAGTATGTTCATGGTCTTGAGCACTCTTTTTCCTTTAACAAGCTTTTTCCCATGTGGTTTTTCTTGTTAAAGGTTTTAACGAGGCTCATTTATAAAGACCTATTTGCTGTAATAAGGTGTTTCTCCCATTAATAAACGTTGTTGGTTTTATCATCTATGTTCTTTTTATAGTTTACTGCTGCAATATCAATATTCCAGTCTTAAAAAGAAGGGGGGCATCCAACGCTCTCCACATTCAATGTAGATCCGCCACTTGGCGGATCCTGATCACCGATTGAGTTAAAACGATCCTTGGATGCAAGGTCTTTACACTCTCTTATCCCTCCCAGAGAGGGATTCACAAGTCCTACGGGCGGATCATTTCACCTCAAAGATAGGTAGCAAATTGAACCCCTGGGCAGCTTTACTTCCTCCAAGAAGGAATAAAACAGCTTCAAACCTTCACAAAGGTTCATACCATGGAGTATGGCTGGCCACCTACTCCAAACATAAATCCTAAACATGCTTATGTTCAAAGTACTTCTTTACGTAAATGTAAGAGTAAAATAAATAGATAACAGCGTAAAGGATTAACCAGATTGTACTTAGAAGATTTTTTACAAAAAGATCTTTAAACAAAAACTAAATAATAATAGGGGCATCCTCTTTTTTGCTTCCTTCGCCTATGATGCTTGCTTGAGGATCCTTCTTCTCCACAGTCACAGATCCGCCACCAGGAGATACCTCCTTATCCTTCGAAGAAGTAGGACCCGGTGGAAGGACAGAATCAAGAATAGGCTCTGTACCTACCTTGGGCGGCATCTCTTCAGAATTGTCCGCCACAACTGTGGTAGAAGGTTTGGTCTCCCGCGGGGGTCCTTTCATCCATTTCCGTACATAATTGCGAAGGTATTCCCTGACATCGGGCATTTTGTTGAACCTCGCCACGTCTTCTGGTTCGGGGACGGCGAGCAGAGGATCTGTGAAGTCAACTTCGGGATGGGCCAGGGAGAAGTACGCCATAAGCATCTCGCCATAGTAAAATGCCTATACACCCGCCGTGTATTCAGCTTCTCCGAGAGCATCCTCATGGCTTTTGGCATCAGAAGCCATCGTTGCCTTTAAATTTTTAATCTCTTCATCCCGAAGAACTAAAGCCGCTGTGGCGGAAGCAAGATCCGCGTTTGCAGAGGCAATGGCGGAATTGGCATTCGCTATCTCTTTTTCTAACCTTTCAATGGTTGCCCTGTCTGCCACGTTCTGAAGGAGTCCATTTTCCAAAGTACGCAGACGGGCATACAGCTATAAAAGACAAAATGATTTAGTCCAAGGGCGAAAAAGAGGTGAAGGAATTATCATTATCTACATTCTTTTTAAACTCACCGAAAGAAGCTCCGATTTCCCCTTCTGGACATGAGTTGGCCCAGGGATTTGGTTATAGTTCCTTTGTACCTCTCCCACCTGACCCAAGGCCTCATCCAGATCATTCAGAAGGGATTCATTCTCAAAAGAACCTTGGGCCCCCAATTTGGCGGACCAGTATCCTCCAATATCGGGCTTCGCCATCTGCACAAATAGAGAAGAGCCATACATCACTTTAGAATCGGATAAGCAACAGAGGAAATCAAAAGATGGATTACCTGAACAATCTTCTCAACAGGTTTGGCGGATCGTATCGCGTCCGCCATAATCTTGGTACTACCCATAGTGTTGGGCCGCCTCTTCATCAGTGGCGGATCAACAGCTATCTCAGTAGGACGTTTGCCCGTATCGGCTTGAGGATTAGCCGCTTGACTTTTCTTGCGTGCTTCATCTTCCAAAAGCTTCCTGCGCGTCTCTGCAAGAGCGTGATTGGCCTTAGATACACCCCTGCCAAAGAAGACATCAAGATAATCAAGACTTTTGAAGTAACGGAAAGGTACCTTGATCAAACTGAGTAATTTTCGAATAAATAAATTGATCCCCTTCTCGGTGAATCAATGGAATGTCACTCATCATGAAGGCTAAGGCATCTGCATAAGTCCATGCATCTGCCTTGATCTGCTTCATGAGATCTACCACCACTTCATCACTGCTTGTTAAGATCCGCATGTCACCCGCCATATATAGCGGACGAGAATTCCAAACTGAAGGGAAACCTAACGGTTCATCCTCCTTTATCTTCACATAGAAGAAACTCTCATCCCAGCTATGAACGTTGGACATTTTGTCGTAAAAGGGCGAATAGACACCAAATTTGGCAAATGTAAGATAGGATTCTGACTTCCTCTTGGAAGGTTTATGAAAGGCCCTAAAAATATGACCCGTATAAACAACGCCTAAATTTGAAGCGAGATAGCAGTCTAGGGCCATGTCGAGCCAGCCATTAGGATGTAGCTAACTAACGGCAATATCAAAGTATGAGAGGATATCCGCCATCATCTTGGGAAGAGGAAGGCGAAACCCTCTCTCTACATGACTACAGAATACAGTAAATAAGCCGTTAGGCGGATTGGAGGGGCGTTGATAAGAAGCAGCAAGTTGGGTTTCGTAATTTTTGATCCACGGAAAGCGATCCGCCAGATTCGCCAAATCCGCGGCATTCATACGGGATGGAGTGGACTCCGCTCGAGGATTCTTTTTCTTAGCAGGGAGGGAAGAAGTGGCCATGGAACCCAAAAACCGGTTACGAGCACCGGCCGGAACGGCACCGGAAACAGAAAAAAAGAAAGAGGGATTTCTGGTTGAACGAGTCTGGTAATGGTTACGCGCCGAGTTATTGAACTCAGCTAAACCGGAATTAATCGCACCTACAGAAGATTGGGAGTCCTCCGACGATGAAGTGGTCCAACTAAAATCTACTTCAATCTTAGGAGGAGATGACGAGTTAAAAAGTTCAGAAGTCGACCCAGAAGACGAGGATGAACTTCTAAACATTCAAGATAAAAGGAAAGGGCACTTACATGGAAACGTAGAAGTTTGAAGAAGAGCTCTGGAAAACTTCTAGGAAAAGCTTTGAAGACGGAGAGAGATGAAGAAACGAAGAAGAAAGAGAAATTAGAAGGAGAAAAAGGTTTCTTTTGAACTTGCCTAGGACAGTGTGCCACCACACGTGTCAACCATCAAATGGCGTTGAACAGAGCGCACATTAATGATGGAGCATATGACGGCGCACGGAAGTCTAAAAGCCCTAAAGGACTTTAAAGGCATTTTAGGGGGGGCTTCTGATAACATCGAGATATTATCATGAGGACCAAAAGAGATATCTGCCTTTAAGTATGCCACGTAGCAAAGGAAGTCAGCTGGCGGATCTCCCTGGACTAGCTCTAGCAGATCCGCTGGCGGATCTCTAAGGCGAATCTCTCCATTCACCTTGGTAACGGCTGGCCGCCGGCTCGGCCATAAAGGATCATTAAATGGATCATTAACTGTCTTACCCGCCAGGTTAAGAGTAACTTGTAACCGCTATTAAATGAGCATTAATGGGGACTTTCTAGTTACCTAGAGGTTACGAACTTCTCAACTATATATAGCCTACCATTCTAGGCTATCAAGGTACTCAGACTTTTCTATATTCTCTAAGCTTTGTCAATACAGTTTATTCTTCATATTCTCTACTGACTTTGGCATCGGAGTTTCCCCCGTCGAACCCAACGACGCCCCCCACAGGGACGAGCTCCGATCAGAAGTTTCTCGCTTGTTATCAGATTTCATTAAGTATTAAGTGTTATTGAGAAATTAAATATGCAGAAATCTCAGTTTAGATTTTTCATATTCCAGGATTTGGAAATCTCAGGTGAGATTCCGAAAATCTCAGTTGAGATTTTCTGTCTTTTTACAATTGAAATAACTGTAAAGGATTACAGTCTTCCTTCTTTAAAATTTCTGTCAGTTGAATCAAAGAGGTATCACTTTGACACCTTTTTCTTTCTAACAGACACAACCTTTCACTTATAGGATTTATATATTCCTATAGGATCAGACTTCTTCCATTTTATTTCATCTTTCTGAATTTCTTTCTCAAATTCTCAAAATCCTAGAGACTTCATTTTCTTTTCTCTCACAGACATGACTAAGTCTTTGAAAAATGTTCAAAGAATAACTTCTTCTCAAAAAGGGAAAGTAGATATCTCCGATCGATATGGTGCATGGTTTCCCATTTATAACCATGACGAGAGGAAACGCTTTATGCAATTCAGATATGCTCAATTCTTTGGCATGATGTATCTGGACGAGTTTCTGAACGAGGAACTCGGGATAAGCGAAGACATTGATCGCTATCTGACTAATTTGGGTTGGACCAAATTTGTTTCTATGAAATTTCCTATAATTGGAAATTGGGTTCTGGAATTTTTCTCCACCGTTAGGTTCATCAACAAGAGACGTGTTCGTCTCAGTTTTCATTGTGAGGGGGAGGTATTCACTTTTGGATATCCAGAACTACATGATTAGTTTGGTTTTCCACCCCGAGACACAACTCAACACCATCCTGGAAGGGATATGACTTCTAGAGACATATGGAGGATGCTAACAGGATTTTGGCGATTCAATCCACGTCTTTCCTTCAACAAATCCATTAATTCTAATTCCATGCTGTATCTGCACAAATTCCTCTGTCATAGCCTTTTTGGTCGAGTCAGTAGCAATGTTGTGAAAGATACTGATCTTTATGTGTTGGGCGACATTTTCCAAGGCAACTCAGTGAACTCCTCAAAGATTCTAATGGAGGGGTTAGTTGCTGCTTCCCGTTCGAAGAAACGGAAGATTGGATTCGCCAACATCATTTGTGGAATCATATTGGGAGCCAAGGGAACCATTTCTGTTCCTTGGACTGATACAGAACCATTCCCTATTTTAGACTACGAGTTCTTAGAGAATGAGGAACTTGTCAAACGAGTTTTCCGTTCTGGTCCAACATTCCTTTCTGCACCAGAGAGGCAAGTCTTCGTTCAAACGAAGATTAACAGAGCCAATGCACGTCGTCTGTCATCTACTTAGGGATATATTTTATGCGTTTCTGTCTGTTGTTTTTAATATATATATGATTGTTTGATTGTAATTTATGTTTTTTTAATGTTTTTATGTAAATATATATCATGGTATTGATTATAATAAATAAAAGTGCATTAATTTATTAGTTTATTTCTTTCATTTAAGGAACAACCTTTGGTTTTCCTTTAATTTAATATTTCAGTTTTGTTTATCTCAGTTTCAGGGATTAATATTCACATTAATGTCACTTACTTCACAGAGGAATTGGTTTTGAAGTGTTAAAATCATCAAAAACAGTCCCAATTTTACCCAGATTTTTCAAATTCTCAGTTGAGATTACGAATTCTCAGTTGAGACAGCAGAGGAAAAATTTTTCAGCAAAATTTTGCCCCTCTCCCTACTTGCTGTCGCGACTGAGATTTTGAAAATCTCAGTCGCGACTTGCGGCTTACAGGGACGGGATTGGGCGAAATTTCACTCTCTTTTCCTATTCCTACTCTATTTACTACTCTATTTACCTATCCTAATCAATACCTATACTTACACCTATTTAAATCACCTATTTTTACACCAATCCATCATCTTTTCTCTTCCCAATACCAAGATTCACTCATCTTCCCCATAAATATTTACCCTATTCATCTTCTTCTTCCCCAATTCACCACCATTATCTTTTCTTCTAACTTTCATCCTTTCATATTTTCTTCATTCCATTCACCAAATTTCACCAACAAATCACTATGCCTAGACAAAAGACCGTTGCAAACAAAGCCAAGGCCACCGAAGTCACTAGATTACGGGTTCAATATGGAGCACCGTTCGATATTACGTCGGAAGCCGAAGGACGCAAATATCGCCGATTTTCTAATGTCCAAATCGATTTTGTCGACATACTTTTTCTTGACACCGACACGGTAAACACACTTTCTTTTACCGAGCGTATTGATGAATTTCTTACCGTTCTTGGTTGGAAACGATTTGCTAGTATGCGTTTTCCTAGTCTTAAATCGCATATTATTGAGTTTTTGGTTACTCTAACCTATGACAAGAAGAAAGGAGTTATCTCTTTTCGTAGTGATGGAGTTCGTTATGATGTTGGGTATGCGGCCATGAACCGTTGGTTTGGTTTTCCTACTCGGAATTTTTATTCAAAACCAAAGCCTTTTGATTCACACACGGTTTGGCAATCTTTAACCGGTTTTAGATGTTTTTAGTCCAAAGAATACATCTAGTAAGCTAATTAAGGATGATTGTATATTCTTCTTTCACAAGTTTTTATCATTCTCCTTATTTGGTCGGGTTGAAAGTTCAAAAGTGCAAGTTCGTGATTTGGTTGTGTTAGATGCTATTTTTAAGGGTTTGACAATTGATAGTATTGAGATGATATTTACTAATTTAGTTCGAGCTTCTAAGTCCCGCAATAAGCAAGTGCCTATGGGTAATTTAATTATCGGCATTGTTTTGGGCGCTCGAGGTGAATTAGCGGATTATCAAAATATGCCTAATGTTGGTTTACCTTTCTTGGATCTCACGGCACTTCAAAGGGCCAATTTATTGAAGAAAATGGGACCCCCCGCCTTTATCTCTTATGCGGATCGCACAAGACGTGTTTTTGCTACCATGAGTAGTGAAGCCTCGGGTTCTCAAGGTTTAGGTGCCCAAGACGATGATGAGGAAGATGAAGAGGAATTTGATGAAGAGGACGAGGAGGAGGATAATGTTGATGTTAATGCCACCGAGCGAGCAAATGTGGAACCAAATGTTGAAGAACAAGTTGGTTGGCAACGTGTTTTGACACAAATGAACGAGCATAACCGTAACATGAATTTGCGGTTAGATGAAGTCGTTGCCAACAATGCCGAAATGAGTTCAAGGATCACTACATTGAGTCGTGAGCACAAATCTACTCGTCACCGGTTGCTCTCTTTCTTCCGACGCCAAGGAGTTGAGACTACGCCTTCTCCACCACCTTCGCCTTGATAGGTTTTATCCTTTCTATCTTTAACTCATTTTCGTTCTTTTTATTCTGTCTTGTTCACTTTGGTACAATATTTTTAATTATGTTTGATACAATTTTCATTATTATTATTATGTTTGAATGTTATCGTACTATATTTTTCATTTCTAATTCGTATGGTTTATTTCGTAGTATTTTTCGTGTTTTATCGCTTTTTGCACCAATGAGGACATGGTCCAAATTAAGTGTGGGAGGAGGTATTCATATTCATTTTATTTTTTAAGTACGAATGAATGAAACGAACAAGAATGAATGCTATTTATTTTGCATATTGTTATTCAATTTTAAGTAAAGTATAATATGCAACATTTTTCAAAAAACAAATGCAACATTTTTATATAAAGTGCAACACTTTTCAAAAATAATAGCAATTTTTCATAAACATATAATTTTTTGTTAAAGTATATATTTCATATGTTTCAAACACTTTAACTTTCAAAATAATGTTAAGCATATTTTAAGGTTATCATTATTGATAGAAATAATATTTCTATACGGGCTATATTTTTATAAATATTTTTACAAATCTCCGATACGATTTTATCAAAAACGTCTCGAGTAAATGTATATAAGTAAAATTTCTTTAGTTTCAAATCTCTATTTTATATCATGAATTCATGATAAATATAAATCTTATTTTCAATTTTCAATTAGGTTTATAGGCATAAATCGAACTAACAACTTTAGCTTTTTAGCTCGATATTATTTTTCGTCTTACATTAAAAACCAATTGAAGTTTTTAAGGAAACTTTAGCCATAATACATGTTGAATTTCAAGTCAATATAGGATGAATGTGCTATTTTTCTTTTCCCAATTTATAATTTTCATTTTATAACTCGTGTTAATTTAATCAAGTAGTCGTATTCTTAACTTTTGGCCACGATTGAGACCAACCTTATCACAATCGAGGTATGAAAGGGAAGAACATTAAGTACCGTTTACTTTTGGCCACGATTGCGACCACCCTTATCACGGTCGAGGTATGAAAGGAACGTTCAAAATTAAAGCAAAATTAAACGTGTTTAAAGTTTTAAGTAACGATTGAGTCCACCCATGGCATGGTCGGTACCTCTTAAACGAACACGAAAGAAAATACAATGCGTATAAAGTTACGATCGAGACCACCCTTATCTTGGGCGTAACTAAAGCAAATATATTAAACATAAGTCCTTAATAAGTCTATATTTGTAATAGTTTAGGTTTGGGAAAGGAAATTTTGTGCTTAGAAATGCCTTGAGACGAAAGATTCGGAAACATGCGTGCTTACACCGTCCCGAATACTTCAATATAAAAATTGAAATACAAGACGAGTAATATATCTCTTTTACACAAGCTAGTTTGATGCTTTGCGTATAAATATACCATGAAAAGTTTATCTTTCGGTTTAACTAATTTAAAAAGGAATATATGGATATATGTTCTATTTATAAAGAGTTTGATTAAAGAATAAATTCAGTGAAATTTTGCTCGGGACTAGCAAAAGCTTAAGTGTGGGAGTTTGTTAAGCCCAAAATATACCTAAAATATCATATATAAATACGTTAAATTTACATTAAAATCATGTTAATTATATTCATTTGGAATACTTTTACGTCTTTATTTACTTCTTTGATGCAAGGTAATTAATTATTTGGTTAAATCCAAATAGGAGCGAAAACGGAGCAAAAACGGAGCTAAAATGGAGGAAAAACCTAAAAAACGTACCAGGAATGCATATCAGTCAGAAGAATGCTCAAGGAGGACGAAAAGCAGTCGAGAGACAGGGAAACATCTCTCTGTCGCGACTGAGATTTTGAGAATCTCAGTCGCGACTTACGGAGGTCAACTCGGGAGAAAAACGAAGTCTTCAAACTCGTCCCTATACCCCCTGTCGCGACTGAGATTTTCAGAATCTCAGTCGCGACAGTGAACCCTTCTGCACACAAAACACATGTTTAAATCGGAAAAACGCGTCTGTTCGTTCGGATAAAGGCAACCCTTCACCAGCGGACACGACCCGTCATTTACAACCCTTCAACAACTATAAATAAGTGATCCATTTCAGAAATCAAGGTTGGAAAAAGTTGGAAAAAGTTGAAAAAAGTTAGAGAAATTAGAGAAGAAAGTTGTTATGTTGAGTTTCTGATTCAGAAAATGATCAGAAAGTTTAGATTTCATTTCTGTATAAACAATCATTCTGTACACGAATTGTTATTAGATTAGTTATAAACAGTATTAGTTTAGATTTCATTCTGGTAGTAGACGAGATCAGTCTCTATTCCGAAGATCCAGCGAGAAGAATTGACGGCTGAAGCGCATGAGGTTTGACGAACCTACGGAGTTTGAGAGAAAGATTGACGACCCGGATCTCAAAGTTTTCGTTACAATGCTATCCAAGTTTCTGCTTCTCTGTTAACTTGTAAAAATTCACATTTCATTAATGATATACTTATTTATTCAATAAATTCTTACTGATGTTATTTTGATATTGTTCTGACAAAATGATTTTCAAAATGATAAATTGGTGTTTTTATTAAAACGTTCTATTTCCATCTTATTCATATAAGAACTTTGTTGAACACTTAACAGATTTAGTTTTTATGGATGACATGATCGCTGATCGCGGCTTATCAGACATAAAATACTAGTTTGATTAAGGTAGGAATCACCTCAACATCAGGGGGATTTCTATGGTTCGAAGCCATTTAATTGAATAAATTGCTATATTGTTACATGTCCATAATCTTACAAAGTTAAAGTTGTTTTCTTTGCTTTATGAAAATAAGTTCTATTTTATTCCAATTGCGGAAATATCTGTCTTGTAATCAAAACCACAAAGACGGAACTGTTCTCTAAACTCAATATAATCCTTATATCTAATCCTAATTTACCCAAACCAATACAATTAATTAAACGATTTTCTTTTATTAAACCTAAAGACGTGACTAAACCGAATTAAATAAAGTTTTAGTTAAAAAGCGTTCCCTGTGGGTTCGATATCTTTTATTACTACAAGCGTATACCGTGCACTTGCGGAAATCGCTCAACACATAGCATACATAATCGAACCGATCGCGCTGGCGTACGGGACTACAACCATACGTCGTTTGTCATCATCAGTTTTAGGACATTGATGATTGTTTAACTTTACTCCATGTAGCATGGGTAAGTTACCTCGTTTCGATTCAAGCATGCTAAACCGATTTAGCACCTTTTCAATGTATGTAGCCTGTGAAAGACCAAGCAGTCTTCTCGATCTATCTCTATAGATCTTTATAGCAAGTATATAAGCTGCTTCACCAAGGTCTTTCATTGAGAAGTTACCGGATAACCATACTTTTACCGACTGTAATAGAGCAATGTCATTTCCCATTAACAGTATATCGTCCACATATAGTATGAGAAATGCTATAGAGCTCCCACTTGCTTTCTTGTAAATGCAAGCTTCTTCGCAATTTTGTTCGAAACCAAATTGTTTTATGGTTTCGTCAAAACGCTTATTCCAGCTTCTAGATGCTTGCTTGAGTCCATAAATGGATCTCTAAAGTTTGCAAACTTTATTTGCATCCTTCGATATGAAACCTTCAGGCTGCATCATATATACATCCTCAAGCAGGTTTCTGTTCAGGAAAGCTGTTTTCACATCCATTTGCCAAATCTCATAATCAAAATGAGCGGCAATTGCAAGCATGATTCTGATTGATTTGGATATAGCCACAGGAGAGAAAGTTTCGTCATAATCAATTCCTTGCTTCTGACGATATCCTTTCGCTACTAACCTAGCTTTGTAGGTGCTAACCTTTCCATCCATGTCTGTCTTCTTTTTGAAGATCCACCTGCACCCAATGGGAATTATCCCTTCGGGTGGATCAACCAAAGTCCACACTTGGTTAGTATACATGGAATCCATTTCAGAATCCATGGCCTCAAGCCATGCTTTAGAATCTGGACTAGTAAGAGCCTCTTCGTAGTTTTCGGGTGCGTCGTCTAACACGGGAACCTCATTATCATCTCCCACTAGAAAACCATATCTAACTGGGAGTTCACGAACTCTTCGTGATCTACGAATAGCTGCCACTGGAGTCTCATCTAATGGGACTACTTTGGGTACCTCAACCGCTTCTGTTGTTTCAGTCGGTGTTTCTTCTTCTTGAACTTCGTCGAGTTCAATCATGCTTCCCTTTTGTGTTTCTTCGAGAAACTCTTTCTCTAAAAAGGTTGCGTGCTTGGATACTATTACTTTCTGATCATCTGGATGATAGAAGTAATACCCTACGGTTTCCCTGGGATATCCAATGAAGAAACATTTATCAGATTTAGAATCTAGTTTATCGGACGCAATGCGTTTGACATACGCTGAACAACCCCATACTCTCATAAACGAGAACACGGGTTTCCTACTAACAAACAATTCATATGGTGTGGAACTAGCGGATTTAGTTGGTACTCGGTTTAGGGTGAAGAGGGCAGTTTCTAAGGCATAGCCCCAGAACGTCTTTGGAAGTAAGGCCATGCTCATCATGGATCGTACCATATCCAATAGGGTACGGTTCCACCTCTCGGATACACCATTGTGTTGTGGTGTATAGGGAGGTGTCCATTGTGAGCATATCCCACATTCAGTTAGATAATTCAGAAAATCATCCGAAAGATATTCGCCACCTCGATCGGATCGAAGCGTCTTTATTTTCTTTCCTAATTGATTTTCCACTTCATTCTTGAAGCATTTGAACTTGTCAAAAGCTTCTGATTTGTGCCTCATCAAGTAGATGTAACCATATCGAGTTCTGGTTTAAAAATTGTTGAAGCTGATCCCCTTGACAAGGTCGTCACCCCTCAGTCTCACTTCGCCAAAAGCCATGGGATTGACCTTGAAAAATCACCCTGTATGCAAGAAGAGCAAACACAGAAAAAGGATACAACTCAGGCTGAGTCTGAGGAAGTAGAAGAGGTTGATCAAACTAATGCAGAAGCAGAACGAGGACATGATGTTACTCAGCTTAACATTGAGGAAGAAGATCATGCTGAGCTTCATGATGCTGAGCAAGTTGAGAACACTAATGCTGACCATGGGGAGCACTCATCTTCAGATTCCAGTGAAGGTATTCAAGCTAACCCTTCATCCCCAAAAGCTCCGAGACGACGGAGACTCAAGAAGAAGGCACAAAAGCACATTGATCTTCTGGATGATTCCCCTCCTCAAGATATTGATGCTGAACTCTCTAAAATTCAGTTCAAATATTTCTCCCATGATGCTGAGCCTGAGTCTCCTCCAACGGATCTTGTGCAAAAACAAGCCTCTGTTACTCAGGATGAGGAACAAGACAAAACCTTTGAAAATCCAAATCCAACTGCTCAAGATGGAACAAATCCTGCTTCAACTTCACCCACTCAAGTTGAGCAGGTCAACATGACTAACCAAACTCCACCTCTAACACAGCATGTTGATAAATCAGCTCCTGAAGCCAATCTGCATCAAAGTCCTGTCACCAATCAAGATGATCAATCTGGCAAACAGCCAACTCCACCACCATCAAGCTCAATTCTAGCCTCTGAGATAAATGCTGCTCAATTCACATACTTGAATGCTACTGAGTCAGGACGATGAATCATTGCCTCTGCTCAGTCCTTGCTTCAAGATTTGAACCCTCCTCAAGCTGATGCTACTCGATCTTCTCATGCTGAGTCCTCCCAACTGTCTGGTATCACTCAGCTTCTCAATGAACTAAGAGGACTCAAGGATCTTGTAAGTGTTATGACCACCGTTCAAAATCAGCAACCCAGGCAAGACCAAATAGCAAAGCTGACTGAACTGGTACTCATAATGGTGAACCATCTGAACTCGCTTGAAGGCAAAATCCAACAACTGTCGGAAGTTAATCCAGGGTATGCAACTTCCATTGAGCTTCAAGGATATTTTGCTAAGTTAACTGCGGAACTGACCAAATCAAGCGCAACTGGCAATCCTGACTATGCTACCTCTGCTGAGTTACAAGACTGCTTTGCCAAGCTAACTGCTGAACTGACCAGTACGCATGAATTAGTATCTTCTACCTCTCAGTGCACCATTGACCAACTGAGTGAAGCGGTAGGTCTACTTAACGTCAACAAGGCTCAGATGGATGTTGACCCAGTCTCCAATGGTCAAATCTTGAGTTTTTCCCAAGCAATTATGAAGGCAATGCGCATCAATAATGCTCAGCGCATGTTTTATGACTCTGCCCTACTGAAGATGTACCACCAATCTTTTGCTCAGATAACCAGCTCGCTCACCTGGCTTAGCAAATCACATGAATGTCTACTCAGCATGATTAGCAGCTCTCTCCGGATTCCTCGCCATGTCCAAGATGACAGTGTACCTATAATTGATGGCTTGCGTGAAAGCACAAAGAGGCTTCAGCGTTACTCAAGTGTCCTCTCCACTCATGCTCGCAACGATACCTTCCTTTATAAACCCGATGATGGCAAAACGGGGGAGAAAAGCCAAGAAGGAACTCAGCTTGCAGGTAATGCCTCAGGAAGTAAAGATAAAGGCAAAGGAGTATATCGAGCTGACCATCAAGCTCAGGTCAATATGAAGGAAAAGAAGAAGAACTAGATATAGCTTAGTCAATGTTTAGAACTTAGTATAGAATCTTTCCTCATATGTTTTTGCTTAATCTATGACAAGTACCATTTTTTTAACCTGGCTGATAAAATTGAACAAACAAATTAAGAAGTAAAACATACTCAGTACACATTAACACTAAAATACCTATGTAATAAACTGAGTAACAACATACTTCTAATATTTTTGAAAACTGACTTAAATCCAATTAGCTCAGATCTTGAAAAATCTAACATTAAACTAAGTCAGTATACACAAATGTCTTAAGGTTAATTCAATTAAATCTTGGAAGGTTTAGAATTAAGTTAAGACAATATGTGCAACCCTTACGGGGGAGTTATTTCAAAAATAAATCAATCATGGGGTAACTTATAACTGAGTTCCATAATTATGTATTTTGCCAACATCAAAATGGGGGAGTTTGTTGAAACACCTTTCCACAAGATTTTGATTTGACAAAATCATCCATGATTAAGAGGCAATTAAATTTAAATGCTTTGATTTAATTGTACTAATGTGTTTGTTCAGTATTGAGTGCAAATATATATATATATATATATATATATATATATATATATATATATATATATATATATATATATATAAAGTTAGACAGGACAAAAGTCAGCATAAGCCAAGCTGAGTGGAACGGAACTCAGCATGAAATAATAGAAGCTGAGTGGAGTAGAACTCAGTATCAGAAGTCTCCTTCAAAGTTGCCAGAACGAGGCTGACTAAATTAGAAGACTCCTTCAGAATTGTATAAACAGAACGGAGCTGACTAAGAAGGAACTCAGCATGGAAGTTGAACATTCGAAGATAACGAATGGAGCTGAGTGACAGTCAGGATAGCATGAAGGATCCATTCACTAAAGGACAAAGTCTGCCAATCTTCTGCACCAATAATTGAAGCCTCGAAAATACACAGAAGACTAATTCCAAGAAACATGGGTCAATTGATTATTGGTATAAGACAACTGCCACAAAAGACAAGTCTGTAGGAAGAAGACAAGGCTGACACCTGAAGAAAACAGATGACATGATTGGCCTGCAAAACTGAAGCTGACCAGAAGCTGTCTACTAAAAGAGCCGTTTTGGAATCAACGGACACACCAAATTCAAACGGTCTAATCTCCAGAATTCATCTATAAAATGGACAAGGATTTCACTTGGACATTTGCCGAATTACAAAGAAGTAAAATCCAAGAGAGAAATCTTCAAAGCACTCAAATACAAAGATCTTACACCAAATATTCTATTCTTTGTGTAAATGCTAGATTGATTATTGTGTAATCATCTAAAGTGTTCTTCTGTTGAGAAAGAACAAGTTTATCAATTGTAATATTGAGAGTGTATGCTGAGTGCTTGGTTGTAAGCATTCAGTGGTAGAAAAATCTAAGTGCTGGGTTGTAGTACTTAGTAGGAGCTGAGTAGACGAATAGAGGATGTACTCTTGCATACTCACTGCCTTGTAAAGGGTTTGTGCTCTACCTTGAAAGAGCTCAGTATTGGATTGAAAATCCCAGGAGGAACTGGGGACTGGACGTAGGCAGAGAGGCCGAACCAGGATAAGTCGTGCTGAGTAACTTCTAAACTCTTTCTCTCAATATATATATATATATATATGTGCATGTGTTGCTTGTGGTATTTACTCAGCATATAAATTGTTAAAACTGAAACTGAGTAAATCTGAGTGCTGAGTTGGAAGCTGACCTCTCAAGAGTCAATTCCCAACTCTCAAGTCAAGCAGTCTTAGTCAACATAGAACTAAAACTGTCTGACTAATCAATCGGTTGTGCTGACCAACACGCTGAGTTAACAAACTCTTAAAATAACATTAAGTCAGCATAATTAAAAGCGAAAAAGTTACATTAGTTCCTATCCCCCCCTTGGAACTAATTACTAGGGACCAACACTGAGCATACTTAAGAGATACTCTTGAGATTTCCCGATCCAAGTGATAGATTCTGTCATTCTGGCATATGATTAATGAAACATCCTGAGCAGGGCAGTGTCATATTGTTAACGTTGAACATTGGTATGCCGAACCTGCTTAAGGGTAGATTGAGTACACTGCAGAATCTCGTTTGTCTTCGCTAGGTCAGTTTCCATTTCCTGTTTATTCAGATTGAGTAGGCGAATGGCTTCACCTATCTGTTCGATGGAACACTGGGAGGAGGAGGAGATAAGCTCACGAGCTCTGGTCAGCTTAGAGGTCAGCTGGGAAAAATGTTGAGTAACCTCAGCAGAGGTTGCATAGATTGGGTTTACAGCTGATAAGACGTTGAGTTGACCTTGGATGGCGTCCATATGAGTTACCATCATGAGCTGAAGTTCAGCCAGCTTTACTATCGACTCTTGCTTGGGTTGTTGAGATTGAAAGGATGTCATGACACTCATCAAGTCTTTGAGACCTTTGATTTCAATGAGAAGTTGAGTGACAAAGGAGATTTGCATATAAATTATTAAAACTGAAACTGAGTAAATCTGAGTGCTGAGTTGGAAGCTGACCTCTCAAGAGTCAATTCCCAACTCTCAAGTCAAGCAGTCTTAGTCAACATAGAACTAAAACTGTCTTACTAATCAATCGGTTGTGCTGACCAACACGCTGAGTTAACAAACTCTTAAAATAACATTAAGTCAGCATAATTAAAAGCGAAAAAGTTACATTAGTTCCTATCCCCCCCTTGGAACTAATTACTAGGGACCAACACTGAGCATACTTAAGAGATACTCTTGAGATTTCCCGATCCAAGTGATAGATTCTGTCATTCTGGCATATGATTAATGAAACATCCTGAGCAGGGCAGTGTCATATTGTTGACGTTGAACATTGGTATGCCGAACCTGCTTAAGGGTAGATTGAGTACACTGCAGAATCTCGTTTGTCTTCGCTAGGTCAGTCTCCATTTCCTGTTTATTCAGATTGAGTAGGCGAATGGCTTCACCTATCTGTTCGATGGAACACTGGGAGGAGGAGGAGATAAGCTCACGAGCTCTGGTCAGCTCAGAGGTCAGCTGGGAAAAATGTTGAGTAACCTCAGCAGAGGTTGCATAGATTGGGTTTACAGCTGATAAGACGTTGAGTTGACCTTGGATGGCGTCCATATGAGTTACCATCATGAGCTGAAGTTCAGCCAGCTTTACTATCGACTCTTGCTTGGGTTGTTGAGATTGAAAGGATGTCATGACACTCATCAAGTCTTTGAGACCTTTGATTTCAATGAGAAGTTGAGTGACAAAGGAGATTTGGGTTGGCTCAACATGAACGGACCCAGCAACATCGGCCTGAGTTTGATGAAGATCCTGAAGGAGAGCTTGAGCTGAGTCGATAATTTTCCTGCCAGACTCAGAAGCATGCAAGTAAGCATAGGATTCATCAATGTGTTGCTCAAAGGCCGGAGTCTTATCAGCACTAGATGGATGAGGTGTTTGATGCTGAAAAGTAGAGGTGCCAGCTTGGTCAGCAGCTGCACTTTTGTCCAGGTCAGCAGTAGGAGCTGACTGGTTTTCATTCTGCTTAGTTGGAGTGGGAAGAGGTGGATCAGCAGAGATGTTGACCTGCTCAGAATCAGTCTGAAGCTGAGTATTTGCAGAAGGTGGAGGCAGTTCAGAGCTGACTTGAGCATGATTTTCCTTTGCTAACTCTTTGTCTTGAGCAGCAGGAACTTCGAGCACTTGCTCAGTGGGGAGTTGAGCAGAAGTGTCGGCATAGATGGGACCCTTAGGAATGGTGGGGTCGGCTTGTTCCTCAGCTTGAGAAACAGAGGCTTGATTTTCCTTGAATTTCTTTGGAGAGGGCTCAGTGACAGTCGAGAAGAATTGGAACTGTAGCTTAGTAAGATCAGTGATGGGATCTCTGAGTGGGGAGTCATCCATCAGATCAATGAGATTTGGCTTTTGAGCCTTGCATTTAAAACACTTATGTGAACCTTCCTTAGACGATTTAGTTGGTGGAGAGGGATCAGCATGAATAGACTTAAGGGATCCAGAAGAGAGGTTGAGGTCAGTGTCAAGGCCTTCCACCACCTTGTCCACCACTGGTGACTTCGCACGATGCTCAGCTTGGTCAGTATCAACTTGTTCATTTTGCTCAGCATCACCCAACTTATCAGCTTGAGGCTGTCCCTCAGTATTTCCCAGTTCTTCCTCCTGGTCAGTAGGAGTTTTCTCAAGGTCAATTTCTTGACTCCGAACAAAATGTGATTCCGGAGTGACCACGAAGTCAAGTAGGTTAGCTTCGATCGGCATTAACCCAGAGGTTTTCTTCCTCTTTAGAGGCATTTTAGGGGTTTCCTCACTTTCTTCCTCAGGCTCAACTTGCCTTTCCTGTTTTTCTGCTGACCTAGGTTCCCCTTGAGCTTGCCCAGCAGCAGCTTTCTTTGCACTAGAGATTATTCTCAGCTTCCTCGGAGCTGTGTTGACATCCTTAGCGGATTGGTCAGCTTTCTGCTTCTTGTCCTGTCTAGTTCGGTCAGCGGGTTCCTTCTCAACCATTACCTTCTTCCCTTTCTTGGTTGGCACATCCCGTGCTTCTTCAACCATATTATCCCCTTCTTCATTTTCTTCTGCACCTTTTCCTTTCTTGGACTTAATGGGTTGATTATAAGCTAACCCGAAGAGCAGTGCCGCTGTGATTTCTGTGCCCCAAATCTCAATTTCTTCGACCATGTTCACTTGATAGTCCTGAAGAATTTTAGTGATGAGGGAGCCCATCCTGAGTTTCCCAGTACACCATTGGAATGCGCCGATAAGAAAGACGGACATGTTGAGCGGTTGGTAGGTCAGCATGTGCCAGATGAGGCACTACTCAAAATTTGAGGCTGATGACGAGGAGTTGACCTTGGGGAATATGAAGTTGGTCAGGATGTAATGAGCCATTTTCTGAGACTGACCCATGCAAGTGCTAGCTATTTCTCCTTTGTGATTCCTTGGTTTGCAGAACTCAACAGGGTAGTCAACTTTCGTGTAATCATTTGTGGTCCTGAGTTCTGAACCTTTGGTCTTTAGTTTTAGCAGAGTTGCGAGATAGGATGGAGTGATAATAATGTCCTTGCCTTTGACCTTGGTCACTAAGTGGTCAGCATTGTCCTCGTCAACCCTGAGATTTGCGTAAAATTCTCTTACCAACTGCGGTTAAGTGATACCGGGGAGAGAGAATAGCTCGGTCCAGCCATTCTTGGATATCCACTCGCAAAAGGGTTTTTCAACCGTTATAAAACTTGGGGAGAACCAACGGCAATGGAGTACCTCACAGTTCTTTACGCTGTTGTATACAGGAATGAATACCTTCTCCTTAGGTTGTGTGTTCTTCTTCTTTTTCTGTTTCTTGGACGGAGTTGCTTGATCAGCTTGAGGGTTTTGCTCGGAGTGTTGATCTTAGATTGGTCATACTGACCATCCCTTTGAGACTCAGTTGAAGTCTCCTCATAGACCTGCTCAGCAGGAGACGGAGGGTTTTCATTGGAGCGATTGTCATCGTAATCGGCACCGGAGATGTTTTGAGAATCGTCAGACATGATTCTTTTTGAGAGATTTTGAGAGGATTTTGGGATTTAAGAGAGAGAGAGAGAGAGATTGAATGCCAAAGATTTCAGATCTAAAGAGGGATAAGTGGGAATTCGTCCACTATTTATAGAGGTGCCGAGTTGATCTGATAGGTCGGAATGGTGGTTTGACATCGAGATGATCAATCGACAGTTATCCTGGCATTTATGACACATTCGGCGCATGTGTTTTCTAATTATTGCTCTTACGTCATCCTAGGTGGCTATTTAATGCGCGTGCTAGCATTTATTTGTGTTACTAGCTTTACTCAGCATCTAGAATACTAAACGTTTTTGTCATTCTGAGTGCCCAGTTTTACGTAGTAGGACTATTCGTATGCTTAGTAACTCAACTTATGCTCATCACTCAGTATGTATGTCTACTCAGCATAAGGTGATTTTATGTAATTCATATTAGCTCAGCATGCAATAGTTACTAATTTAGCACAAATCACTCAGCATGGTAATCACTCAACATTCAATTTAAACATAGAATTTTATTGAAGAGGATTAGACATACCGATAGCTTCCCTTAGTATGTTAAATTGCTCACGAGCCAGAGGCTTCGTAAAGATATCCGCAAGCTGTTCATCGGTTGGTACATAGGTCAGCTTGATCTCACCTTTGAGTACATGGTCTCTAATGAAGTGATGTCGAATGCTCACATGCTTCATCCTGCTGTGTTGGATTGGATTTTTGGATAAGTCAATGGCACTCTTATTGTCGCATTTGACTTCGATTGTATCAGTTTGTACTCCATAGTCCTCCAGCTATTGCTTAATCCATAAGACCTGGGCCACACAGCTTCCAGCAGCAATGTACTCAGCTTCAGTTGTTGACAGGGCCACTGACGATTGCTTCTTACTGAACCAAGACACTAGACAGCTCCCAAGGAATTGACATCCTCTTGAAGTACTCTTACGCTCTAGCTTATCTCATCCATAGTCAGCGTCAGTGTATCCAATGAGTGTAAAGTCATTTGTATTTGGATACCATAAACCTGCATTAACTGAGCTCTGCAAACATCTAAAAATTCTTTTTACAGCTATAAGGTGAGATCCCCTGGGGTCAGCTTGATATCTTGCACAATAACATACTGAGTACTGAATGTCAGGCCTACTAGCAGTAAGATAAAGTAGAGAGCCAATCATACCTCGATATAACTTGCTGTCTACTGACTTACCTTTCTCGTCAGCGCAAAGGATAGTGTCAGTACCCATTGGGGTAGATATGGGCTTACATTCTTCCATATCGAATTTCTTTAACATTTCTTTGGCATACTTAGACTGACTAATGAAGATACCGTTCTTCCCTTGCTTAATTTGTAGTCCAAGGAAGAAGTTGAGTTCGCCCATCATTGACATCTCGAACTCAGTTTGCATCTGTTTACTAAATTCTTTGCACATAGATTCATTAGTAGCACCAAAGATAATATCATCTACGTAAATTTGTGCCAGCAGGATATCTTTACCCTTTTTCTTAATGAATAAGGTTGTGTCAGCTTTGCCTCTGACATAGTTCCTGGTCAGCAAGAAACTGGTCAACCTTTCGTACCAAGCACATGGTGCTTGTTTCAGGCCGTACAGGGCCTTCTTGAGTTTATAAACGTGGTTTGGAAATTTTGGATCTTCAAACCCTGGAGGCTGACTAACATATACCTCTTCGTTTATAAATCCATTAAGAAATGCACTTTTAATATCCATTTGATATAGTTTGAAGTTCATGAAACTAGCATATGCACATAATATTCATATAGCCTCTAACCTAGCAATGGGAGCAAAGGTCTCACCGTAGTCAATGCCTTCTTGCTGACTATAGCCTTGAGGTACAAGTCGGGCTTTGTTCCTGACTACATTGCCTTGCTCATCCAGCTTATTTCTAAAGACCCATTTAGTCCCTATGGTCTTTTGATTCCTAGGTTTTGGTACTAAATCCCATACCTCATTTCTTTTGAATTGATCAAGCTCTTCTTGCATAGCGTTGATCCAGAATTCGTCGTGCTCAGCATCGGTGAAATTCTTTAGTTCATGGACTGAGACGAATGCAACATTACTAAGATATCTCCTGAGTTGATTTCTTGTCATCAGGTTGTTCTCAGCAGCATCAAGAATGGACTTCTCCGAGTGTCCTCTTGGAATTTTGATTTCTTTGGGTAATGTTGAGTTGTCAGGAGCAGGTGTTTCAACAATCTCTGCAGTTTTAGATTGGTCAGCAAAGGTAATTTCAGGTTCGTTTTTACCTTTGGTCAGCCCGTGTGGTAATGACTCAGAGGCTCCATTTTGGTCAGTGGAAGCTGAGCCTGAGTCATCTTCGGCAGACTGACTTGACTTTCCTGCAGGGTCAGTTTCATCGAACTCAATATGGACAGACTCTTCTACGACTTGAGTTTGTTTATTGAACACCCTATATGCTTTACTGTTAGTTGAGTACCCTAGAAAGATCGCTTCGTCAGCTTTAGAATCAAATTTGGCAAGGTTGTCTTTCGTATTGAGTATAAAGCATTTACAACCAAAAGCACGAAAGTATCCAATGTTGGGCTTTCGTCCTTTCCAAAGTTCATAGGGGTTTTTCTTAAGAATAGGTCTAACTAAAGCCCTATTGAGTATATAGAATGCTGTGTTGACAGATTCACCCCAGAAATACTTTGGAAGCCTATTCTCACTCAGCATTGTCCTAGCTATTTCAACTAATGTTCTGTTCTTCCTCTCAACTACCCCATTTTGTTGAAGAGTCCTAGGAGCAGAAAAGTTGTGGTCAATGCCACTGACTTCACAGAATTCATCAAACTGTTGGTTTTTGAATTCTCCGCCATTATCACTACGGATGTGAGCTAATTTTAAATCTTTGTCATTTTCAAGTTTTCTGATCAGTGTTGAGAATGTCTCAAAAGCTTCATCCTTGCTACTCAGCAAGATAACCCAAGTGTACCGAGAGAAATCGTCTACAATGACTAAGGAAAATTTCTTACCGCCCAAGCTGAGTGGCTGGACAGGTCCGAAAAGATCCAAATGTAGTAATTCCAATGGACGTTTGGTTGAGACAATATTTTTACTTTGAAAAGACTTTTTGGTTTGTTTACCTTGCTGACAGGCATTACATAATTGATCTTTCTCAAATCTAAGTTTGGGCAAACCCTCAACTAATTGCTTTCTTGCTAATTTGGCAAGGAGGTCCATGCTTACATGACCAAGTCTCCTATGCCATAGCCAGGAGTTGTCCTCCTTTGACACTAAGCATATGTTTTTCGAGAAATTCTTTTCCAAACTCAACATGTAGACATTGTCAACACGAGAGGCAGTTAAAATCAAATCGTTTGTTTTTCCCTCGAGTACCCGACACTCAGTGGCATCAAATACAACCTTTCTACTGCTGTCACACAGCTGAGCCATGTTCAATAGGTTATATTTGAGACCTCTGACTAAGGAGACTGACTCAATAGTAGGGTTACCTCCAATAGTACCTGAACCTACTATCTTACCCTTTTTGTTGTCTCCGAAGCTTACACTTCCACCTCATTTACGTTCAAGTGTGATGAACTGAGTTTCATCACCAGTCATATGCCTTGAGCATGCGCTGTCAATGTACCAAAGCTTTGACTTCTCCACGCACCTCAGGCTCACCTGTATTTTAAACTATTCATCTTTAGGTACCCAATTCTTTTTGGGTCCTCGTTGGTTAGCATGAATAGGTGTAGCATCATATTTTATTTTGTGACGGCATACATTTATGGTGTGGCCATCCTTACCACAAAAGTCACAAAAAATTTCCCTTTGAGGGTATTTCCTCTTTTGGTCAGCACGATGGTGCTGAGCATACCAACACACCTTTATGGTGTGTCCTCTTTTTCCACAACAGTCACATTGACTGTTCTGCTGAGTGTACCATCGATGCTGACCAGTACCTTGATACTCAGCATTGGGATAGAACCTTTTCTTAGTGATGCGTGTCGTCTAGTGTAGTGTTTATGGATATATCGTGATGTGAATGTGCTATGTGTATGTATATGGTCTTTCTAATTGCTATATCTTTACTAGACGTCACTGCTTAGGGGCAAGTGTACCCCGTCGTATCAAGTAATAATCCGGTTAAGACCGGGTATCGAATCCACGGGATTTATAACTGCAAGTATTAAACGACTCGGTTTTATACGTTATTTAAGCGGTGAATACTTTGAGGTTGATATGGGGACCAACTACAAACTACTCCTAACTACGGGTGAGGCGAATTTATATCACAAAACTCTATGGAGTGTTATGGATGCGATAAGTTATAACTATGACAAATAACGACTTCTAATGTTTATACGGTTGATGGTTTTGCTCTTGCAAAGACGACTACGTGTAGTGTAACTGACCCGTGAAGTACTTAGACTACGTGGTTCCTAGTCAAGGCGTGTCTAATGCTTGGGACCAGAAATTAGGGCCCGTAAGTTCCGTGGCTTGTCAATTCCTACGGTTTCCGGTTTGTCACTTCTGGTAAGGCAACACCTATATGAATCCCTAAAGATAGCCCGAATGGCGTCAGAAATCGCGTTCTCCTACACAATAATCAATTATGAGTATCAAAACAAGTAACAAACATCAACACATATATAGAAAAGAAGATTATGAATCATAAATTATAAATATGGAGAATGTAAATATGAATTACAACCAAGCCTAGTACATAGGATGAGTTCAAGCTAATTAGCAAGTGAAAAGGGAAGAATCCACCCTCGAAACTAGCTAACCGGACTCAAAGCCGTATCTTAGGACTTGGATGGTGGAGCTTTCGAGCTTGGTGCACGGAAATGGAGCGGAACTTTGATGGAATGCCGGAATCAACGAACAAGCTCTCAAGGTGGAAGAGTTTTGCTAAACAAAGCCTAAAACAAAATCTAAAACTACAAATGACAAGAATTACAAGGTGTAAGGTATATATCTCTAATGTCTAAGGTGTGTAAATGAGTGCTAGTCACTCTTATTTATACATCAAGATGGGGGTAAGATTGTAATTCCACAAGGTGCAAGCATAGAGGAACATAATTTTGTGCAGAAATCCCATAATACGCCCCGCGTATGGTGGTATACGCCCCGCGTATGGTGGTATACGCCCCGCGTATATGCCCATTCCGTCAGAAATCTCCTGTGTGTGGACCAATTCCAGATCTTGTTGTCTCAAACACGCCCCGCGTAGACTGGGATGCGCCTCGTGTGTTTGAGACTCTGACTTTTTATCGCTTGATTTGGTCCTTTCACGCCGTGCGTAGCTTGAGGCACGCCCCGCGTAAATGAGTCTCTGAACTTTTATGTTGAAGAATTCCCTCACACGCCCCACGTGTAAGGTAGTACACCCCGCGTAGGGATAGTTGACTCAGGGAGACCATGCAGTCTGACTTTCAGGATTAGGCTAATCATTTCTGACATGTGTCATACGCCTCGCGTAGGTTGGCATACGCCTCGCGTATGCTGACTAGATCCCACATGGTGCCTGTGGATAGGGCAATTATTTCTGACTCCATGTTTCACGCCCCGCGTAAGGAATGAGGCGCCTCGCGTATTGAGTGGATTTTCACTCCTTTCTCGTACCTGAAATACAAATCTCGAGAGCCGAGTTAGCTTGGCATTTTTATTTCCTAAATTAATCAAAAACAAGGAAAATTAACTGAAAGCGCGGAATTTATTTTTATTTCGTTATTTTATTAAAACACTCTATTTTTGTAATTAAACCTATTTATTTCTTCTAAAATTAACCCGTAAATCATGCTAAAAGATAGGGGTAAAATACCCCTATCACTTAGCCGATGTACTCAGCTGGTTCTGTATGTTTGTGATGTCCTTTCTCAGCTTCTTGGAGCCTGATTGGACTTCAGAGACAAATCTATGCATTATTTTTAAATTTTCATCTTGCCTAGTGTTGTCCTGAAGTAGATGTCGGAGATCACTTAGTTTGACCTCCTCAATCTCATCACATCGCCTGTTGAGTGCCTTTATTTTCTTGTTACACTTTTTGGTCAGTGTATATAGATCACTCAGGGCGTTAACCATTTCATTTCTAAGCACGACAAGAGAAGTTACCTCATTGGAGTGTTCCTCTTGGTCAGATTCATCTGAGAGGTCGGCATGCTCAGATCGGCATTGGTCAGCAGCTTCATCAGCCATAAAACATATGTTTGCTGACTTCGTGGCATCAGCTTCTGATGAGGTTGACTTATCACTGTCACTCCATATTGCCACCATTGCTTTTCTGCTGCCTTTCTTTTCTTTCTTCAAAGTGGGACAACTTGATTTAATATGCCCAGTTTGATGACATTCAAAGCATGTGACAGGCTTCGAGCTGTCCTTTTTGTATCTGCTGTCGCTGGGCTCAGCTTTGTATTTATCGTTCCTTCTGAATGACCTTTTACTGTTCTTGTCATTCTTTCTGAACAACTTTTTCATCTTCCTGGTAAACATGGCCATCTCCTCATCGTCTGATGAGTCAGCTTCTGTTGAGTCAGCTTTCATGACAAGTGATTTTTGCTTCTTGTCCTCTGACTTTTCTTTAGCTTCAAAGTTTTTCATTGAGATCTCGTGGGTTAGCAGAGATCCAATCAGCTCGTCATATTTGTATGTGGTCAAGTCCTGAGCCTCTTCCACAGCTGTCTTCTTAGCTTGCCAACTTTTGGGTAGACTTCTCAAGATTTTCTTCACCTGCTCTTCTTCTGTGAAGTTCTTGCTGAGTCTTTTCAGCTCATTTATGATGTTGGTGAATCTTGCATTCATTTCAGAGATGTCTTCATTATCATTCATCTCAAATAGCTCGTATAGTCTCATGTGTTGGTTCACCTTTGACTCTTTGACGTTGCTGGTACCTTCATAGGTCACTTCCAGCTTCTTCCATATTTCCTGTGCTGACTCACAACCTAAAATTTTGTTGTACTCTACAGCATCTAATGCGCAGTGAAACATATTGATAGCCGAAGCATTATTTTGCAGTTTTCTAAGGTCATCCTCTGACCACTCAGTTTCACTTTTAACAACTTTCTCGTTGTCAACCGTTTTGTAAGGCACATATGGGCCTTGAACTATTGCAAGCCACGCACTCATATTTGTAGCTTGAATAAAGTTTTTCATCCTGTTCTTCCAAAATGTATAATTTGATCCGAAGAACAAGGGAGGCTGACTAATAGATAATCCCTCAGGGAGTATCTGTGTTGTTTGATTTCCAGGAAGGAAACGAGTGTTGTTCTCAGCCATTTATAGGGATCAGCTCAAGATAGTTTTATCTTTGAGTAGAGAGCTATTGGGCTCTGATAGCACTTGTTGGTCCCGTGTAATTAGTTCCAGGGGGGGTTAGGAACTAATGTAATTTTTTCACTTAATTATGCTGACTTAATCTATTCTTTAAATTACTTAACTCAGTTTTGGTCAGCACGACCGAGAGAGATGTAAGACAGCTTTAGTCAGAGGCTGACTAGAACCGTTTTACTTGTGAGTTGGGAATTAACACTCAGGTCAACTTCCAACTCAGCACTCTGATTACTCAGTGTCAGCTTATACAATTTATATCCTGAGTAATTTAAGCAAGCAACACATACATATATATATTGAGAGAAAGAGTTAGAAATTACTCAGCAGACTTATCCTGGTTCGACCTCACCGCCTACGTCTAGTCCCCAGAATTATTTTGGGCTTTTTCAATCCAATACTGAGCTCTTTAAAGGTAGAGCACAAACCGTTTACAAAGCAGTTGAGTATGCAAGAGTACCGTCCTCTATTCGTCTACTCAACCTCACTAAGCGCTATAACCGAACACTTAGATTTTCTCTACCGCTGAGTACTAAAACCGAGTACTCAGCACCACTCTCTCAACTTTTACAATTGATACAAATCTGTTCTTTCTAGATGAAGAACACTTTAGATGAATACAAATTCAATCTAGACTTTTACACAGAAATAAGATTTGGGTGTAAGATTGCTTTTTCTTGTTTGTATGTGCTTATATGTATGCTTTTCTCTTTTGTTTTTCGGCAAAAGATCCAAGTGAAGAGCTTGTCCTTTTATAGTGAATTCTGAGGCAGCAATCATTTGAATTCGGATGTACCCGTTGAATTCAAACGGTCTTCTTGCATCATTCACTGGTCATCATACAGTTTTGCAGGCCAATCCTGTCGTCTGAATTTAGCAGGCGTCAGGCTTGTCTTCTTTCGCCAGGTTCGTCTTCTACCGCTAGTTTTGTCTTTTAGCCAGAGGCCAGTTGACCCATGCGTCTTGAAACTGTCTCCATGCGTAATTCCAAAGCTTCTGAATTGGCGCAGATCTCTGTCGGATCTTGTCTTTTAGTAAACGGATCATTGGCGCTGTCCAGATGAATACTCAGCTTGACTTTAATAGACGTTGCCTTTGATCTTTGTTTCTGACGAGACTGAGTCACATTCTACTCAGCTTCTTCGGTCAGCTTCATCTTCAAGTGTTTGTTCTGAAGATGAATTTTCTTCTATTATGCTGAGTCGTACTCTATGATAGCTCCCATTTATATAGGGTTTTTAGGATTAATTTAGATTGTTTTAGTTTAGTCTTTAGTTAATTTAGATGTTAATTTGATAGTTTTTAGTTAAAATATGTATTTTCCTTTATTTATGGCATTTTCGGTATTTTCAGGGATTTTCAGGACTATTTGAGTATTTCCGAACCAGACCCAAGCCTTGTGGAGCAATTCCGGATTATTCAGGGACCGTCGGAGCACTTTTGGGACTCACCAGGGACCATTAGAGCATATTTCGTAACTCCAGGGACCAAAATGGACAAAAACCAGAGTTCTGCCCCATTTTGGCACCTGTCTCGGCGAGACGAGGCGGGGAAAGGCGCAAAAACGCCTTTCCCTTGCTGGAATCTCGAAATTAAGCCTTGGAAGCCTCTTTTTATTGTACGAAATGTCCTTTGTACCCCCGGAGACACTAGGGTTTCGCCCTATCTCTATAAATAGGGAGCTCCTTTCAGTTTTACGGGACGGATTCAATAGGGAGCCGTCGTAATGTAGAATTTTAGCTTTTTATTTCCTTGCTTTCTAGATTAGGTTTATTTTCAGTATTTGTTTCTTTCAAGAACAATTGATGGGAGAAGCGCTAGATCTTCTATTGTGTAATTGAATCAGACAAACGGGTTCTAGATTTCTTCTCTCTTACCCTTTTATCTTTTACTTTTATAATCTATTGAAGCTCTTTTTCCATTGTTCCTATTGTCCTTTCTCTATGATTCGTTTGTCTATGAACTAATCCCCATCCAATCTGGGATGGGGATGAGATTGATTGTATGATTATGTATGATTAGGGATCCAGGGTTTATATGATTGTTATTGATTGATTGATTTATGCATGCTTAATGCCTTGAGACCGACAGGAGATAGGATTATAGATAGATATGAGACCCACAGGAGATTATCTAGTCCGAATTTGTATGAATTGACCTCGCTAGGACACTAGGAGTGCGGCTTAGTGCATGGGCTACGACTTTAGTCTTAATCACCATAGAACCTAATGCTTTGCATGACCTAGGTTATATTGCCTAATCAAGCTATTAACCAAATTCATGTAAATAGGTTATATGGATCTTGATCACGTTCATATTTCTTGTTAGGGTGATTACCGTCAATTAGATACCAAAAATATAAACCTGAACCCCCTAAAATCATACATAGGATTTAATCAAAGGATTCCTCATCCTAGATTGTACCTTCCATTAATTCACACTCTACCCTGTCAATTGTTCACCTTATTTTGTTATCTTTATTGCTTTCAATTAGTTAGTTAATTATAAAAAACCCAAACATTTATCCAACCCTGTAAACAATTAGATCATTCTAGGTAGATTTGCTAGTTATAACAAATAGTCTTTGTGGTTCGATCTCGTGCTTAGCACAATATTACTTGTTGCGATAGGATACACTTGTCCTATTAAATGCTATATATTTTACGAGCATCAAGTTTTTGGCGCCGTTGCCGGGGACTATTTCGTTTATAATAGATTAAATTTACCGGGAACTATTTCGTTTATAATTAGATTAAATCTATAAATACCCGACAACACCACCGTCAAGTTTTTGTTAGGTGGCTGTTGCTGGGTACTATTTCGATTTTAATCTGTGTAAATTGAATAGGTTGAAATAATTGTTTAGATTTGTATATATATAAATAAAAAAAAATATTTTTTCTCTTGTTATTTTCTTTTTATGCTTATTTCTTTTTTTTTCTTCTAATGGCAGGACCCTATAAGCAAAACACTCGCCAACGCTAAATTGATTTCCAGGACATTCGTTTGGATTTCAAAGCTTAGCATCGGACATTCGGGGTTGGAGTGACAGCCACCCCTGAGAGAGTTTTTCTATCATATTTCTTTTCTGCACTTTATGTTTTGCTTTTATGGATTTTATGAAGTAAATGCATGTGTAAGTGTGGGGAGAAGATAATAGGAAAGAATAACTTTTGATTCTTGCCATTAATTTCTTATGTTTTTGTTTTAATCTTAGGATTTCGTTCTTTATGTTTTGGTTTGCTTTTTATTTTTCTAGGAATAAAAAGAATCCTAGGCAGTTGAATTTGATACATTTAGCTATCCCAACAATACAGTTGACAATGCGCTTAAAAATTTGCACATTCTAAATGAAATTGATGCATGAGAAAAATCTTGAACAACGTTTGAGTCTCCAAAGAGTATTATTTGCCTAAAATTGACATGGAACGGAACGTTAGTTGAGGCTAGGATTGATACAAATAACCCTTCAATTGTGAGTTAGAGCCATAAAGATCAATATTTTAGACTCATGATTAGGAACAATGGATCTCTTAGGTGTGGGATTACATTTATTGTCTTTGTGCTCATAGGAATTGCATCCAATACTGGTTGAATTTTGTGTTTTTATTAAACTTGAAATGATTAGGCAATCTAGGTATAGCCCTTTGTGAAATTTAGCCTATTTCTTTGTTTAGCCAAAATCCCTTAACAATTCCACTAGATAAGCCCCTTTGAGCCTTTTACCCCTTTCTTTGATCAACCCTGTTACAAACCTTAGCCTTCTTAAATATCCTTTCTCACCCAAGTTAATTGACTCAATTTAGTTTTGCTAAATCCTTAGACACACAATCCTTCAAATTCTCGCTAGCAATCATTAACAGGTTGTGCTTTTAATAGAAGAAGCAATCTTTACCTATTTGATTTTCACTCTTTATTCCCCTCTATTCAAAAAGAAAAAAAATGGTTAAAAACCAAAAAAAAAAAAAAAAAAAAAAAGAAAAAGTAGAGGAAAGGATAAAAGACGTGTTTATATTTTTAGTTGCTTCCCAAATACTTCATTGCCTCATAAACACAACCTTGAGCTTAAACTTTCTTATACATAGCGGATAACGTGTCCCTTTTGGATTCTGACTTGCTTGAGGACAAGCAAGATTTTAAGTGTGGGGAGGTGGTGTATAGCTCCCTAATGTGAAAAATGTGTCCGTTTTGTCCTTTTTGCAAAAATTTTAACTATTTGAGTCATTTAACTTTTTGCCTAAAATTCCCTTTTTCCTACCCCAACCTTTAGCCAATGTTACAACCCTTTAAAGACCTATGATTTTGTTTGATTTTAATGCATTAATTTTGACCGGATGGATGATGCAATCCCAACGTGACCACTTTGTACAATAACATGTAGAGCGTTTCCAAAACAAAATTTTACACCCAAACACTTGAGCGTTAGAGTGACCACTTGTGAGCTATCAATTTTAGTCATTTTCTTTCGTTTTCATGAAGTGTTGATCGATAAAACCAAATTAATCAGTTTTGGAGACTCATCTGAGGTTCATTGTGTTTTTAATTGCAAAATGAGTAGTCTGAACTGTTGTGAATAATAAAGTGTAGTAGATTCTTGCTTTTGTAAGGGAGCTATTTATTGATTTTTCTCTATTTTGGATTCTGTCTTGCTTGAGGACAAGCAAGATTCAAGTGTGGGGAGGTTGATAGCTCCCATTTATATAGGGTTTTTAGGATTAATTTAGATTGTTTTAGTTTAGTCTTTAGTTAATTTAGATGTTAATTTGATAGTTTTTAGTTAAAATATGTATTTTCCTTTATTTATGGCATTTTCGGTATTTTCAGAGATTTTCAGGACTATTTGAGTATTTCCGAACCAGACCCAAGCCTTGTGGAGCAATTCCGGATTATTCAGGGACCGTCGGAGCACTTTTGGGACTCACCAGGGACCATTAGAGCATATTTCGGAACTCCAGGGACCAAAATGGACAAAAACCAGAGTTCTGCCCCATTTTGGCACCTGTCTCGGCGAGACACAAAAGTGTCTCGGCGAGACAGGGCCTGTCTCGGCGAGACGAGGCGGGGAAAGGCGCAAAAACGCCTTTCCCTTGCTGGAATCTCGAAATTAAGCCCTGAAAGCCTCTTTTTATTGTACGAAATGTCCTTTGTACCCCCGGAGACACTAGGGTTTCGCCCTATCTCTATAAATAGGGAGCTCCTTTCAGTTTTACGGGACGGATTCAATAGGGAGCCGTCGTAATGTAGAATTTTAGCTTTTTATTTCCTTGCTTTCTAGATTAGGTTTATTTTCAGTATTTGTTTCTTTCAAGAACAATTGATGGGAGAAGCGCTAGATCTTCTATTGTGTAATTGAATCAGACAAACGGGTTCTAGATTTCTTCTCTCTTACCCTTTTATCTTTTACTTTTATAATCTATTGAAGCTCTTTTTCCATTGTTCCTATTGTCCTTTCTCTATGATTCGTTTGTCTATGAACTAATCCCCATCCAATCTGGGATGGGGATGAGATTGATTGTATGATTATGTATGATTAGGGATCCAGGGTTTATATGATTGTTATTGATTGATTGATTTATGCATGCTTAATGCCTTGAGACCGACAGGAGATAGGATTATAGATAGATATGAGACCCACAGGAGATTATCTAGTCCGAATTTGTATGAATTGACCTCGCTAGGACACTAGGAGTGCGGCTTAGTGCATGGGCTACGACTTTAGTCTTAATCACCATAGAACCTAATGCTTTGCATGACCTAGGTTATATTGCCTAATCAAGCTATTAACCAAATTCATGTAAATAGGTTATATGGATCTTGATCACGTTCATATTTCTTGTTAGGGTGATTACCGTCAATTAGATACCAAAAATATAAACCTGAACCCCCTAAAATCATACATAGGATTTAATCAAAGGATTCCTCATCCTAGATTGTACCTTCCATTAATTCACACTCTACCCTGTCAATTGTTCACCTTATTTTGTTATCTTTATTGCTTTCAATTAGTTAGTTAATTATAAAAAACCCAAACATTTATCCAACCCTGTAAACAATTAGATCATTCTAGGTAGATTTGCTAGTTATAACAAATAGTCTTTGTGGTTCGATCTCGTGCTTAGCACAATATTACTTGTTGCGATAGGATACACTTGTCCTATTAAATGCTATATATTTTACGAGCATCACTCTACTCAGCTTCTGTGCGTCATGCTGACTTCGTCCTGTCTTACTTTTTATTTTTTTCTCATTTATGATTATACTCAACATTGAACAAACACATTAGTACAATTAAATCAAAGCACTTAAATTTAATTGTCTTAATCATGGATTAACTTAAATAATTTTGTCAAATCAAAATCATGTGGAAAGGTGTTTCAACAGGGTCATGCTGAGCAAAGTAGACCAGTTGATGCTGAGCAAGCTGAGCAGCTCGCTAAGTCACCAGTGAAGGACAAGGTTGTGGAAGGCCATGACACTGACCTTAACTCCTCCTCTAAGTCCCTTGAGTCTATTCCTGCTGATCCTACTCCACCAACCAAAACTTCTAAGGATAGCACAGACAAGCGCTTCAAACGCAAGGCTCAAAAGCCCAACCTCATTGACTTGTTGGATGAATCACCACTCAGAGATCCAATCACTGACCTCACTAAGCTTCAGTTCCAATTCTTCTCCACTGTCACTGAGCCAACTCCGGAACAAATCAAGGAAAAACAAGCCTCTGTTTCTCAAGCTGAGGAACAAGCCGACCCCAAAACTCCTAAAGGTCCACTTTCTGCCGACACTTTTGCTCAACCTTCCACTGAGCAAGTGCTCGAAGTCCATGCTACTCAACCAAACGAGCTAGCAAAGGAAACTCCTGCTTAAGACAGTTCTGAGTTGCCTCATCCTTCAACATCTACTCAAATTCAGACTGACACTGAGCAGGTTAATAACTCTGCTGATCCACCACTTCCTACTTCTACTCAGCAGAATGAAAAACTGTCAGCACCTGCTACTGACCTGAATAAACATGCAGATGCTGACCAAGCTGGCACCTCCACTTCCCAACACCAAACACCTCCTCTATCCGGTGCTGACAAGATTCCGGCCCCTGAGCTCCACACTGATGAATCCTACGCTTATTTGAATGCCTCTGAGTCTAGAAGAAAGATCATCGACTCAGCTCAAGCTCTCCTTCAGGATATTCATCAAACTCACGCCGATGCTGCTGGGTCTGTTCATGTTGAGCCAACACAAATCTCATATGTCACTCAGCTTCTGACCGAAATTAAGGGTCTCAAAGACTTGATGAGTGTCATGACATCTTTTGCATCTCAACAGCCCAAGCAAGAGTCAATAGTGAAGCTGGCTGAACTCCAGCTGATGATGGTGAACCATATGAACTCCATCCAAGGTCAACTCAATACCTTATCAGCTGCGAACTCAACTTATGCAACCTCTGCTGAGGTCAATCAACACTTTTCCCAGCTGACCTCTGAGCTGACCGGAGCTCGTGAACTAATCTCCCCCTCCTCTCAGTGCCCCATTGAACAGATTGGTGAAGCCATTCGCCTACTCAACCTGAGTAAAGAGGAAATGGACATTTTCAAGTGAAGACCAACGAGATTCTGCAGTGCACTCAGTCCACACTTGCACAAGTCCAGCATACAAATGCTCAACGTCAAGCATACAACACTGCCCTGCTTACGATGTATCATCAATCCTATGCCCGGATGACAGAATCGATAACTTGGATCGGAAAGTCTCAAGAGTATCTGCTAAGTATGCTCAGTGTCAACATTAAGATCCCCGCTTCAAGTATGGACGAGGGAATGCAGGTTTTCCAAGGTCTCAGAGAGAGTACGAGTCAACTCCAACTGTACTCATCAAAACCGACTCGCGCTGTTCAACAGGGAATCTTCTATGCTCCTTCTCCTCCATCTCATGATGCTGGCAAAACGGGGGAGAAAGAACGAACTCAGCAGAAAAAGAGGGAGATATCTAAGCCAGCTGCCGGAACTCAACAAAAGCCTGGTTCAACTTCTGCTGACCCGCGCACCCACACTCAGCAACAACGCACTGCCCAAACCAAACCTAAGTCGAATCAAGTTCAAGCCAACATTAGGAAATAGTGCTAGCAATAGTCTATAGTGCTTGTAACCTGTATTTTATGGCATGTTAAGCTAAGTTATATAATTTATAAGCATCTTTCATTCAAACTGACTTTATATGCGATGCTTAATTGTTGTGCTTATATGCTGATCTGTCATACTTAACTAATCATTGAACAACAAATTGAATCTTGTGAACATAAGGAATATACAAGTAAAATGTACTCAGCATACAACTCTAATACATATAATTGACACTGAGTAATAACTAAATGTTCCAAGCATTGACCTTCTTCTGAAAGCTGACCTAGGCTCATCTGAATTAGATCTTGGAAGGTCTAGAATTGAACTAAGTCAGTAAAGGCATGTCTTAATTTCACTCGATTAAATCTTAGAAGGTTTAGAGTTAATTTAAGTCAACAGATGCAACCTTTACGGGGGAGTAACTTCAGAAGAATAAAAGGTAAATCAATCATGGGGAACCTCAATGCTAAGTTCCATAATTAAATATTTTTGCCAACATCAAAATGGGAGAGTTTGTTGAAACACCTTTCCACATGATTTTGATTTGACAAAATTATTTAAAGTTAATCCCATGATTAAGACAATTAAATTTAAGTGCTTTGATTTAATTATACTAATGTGTTTGTTCAATATTGAGTATATTTATAAATGAGAACAGAAATAAAAAGTAAGACAGAATGAAGTCAGCATGAGCCACAGAAGCTGAGTAGAACACAACTCAGCATCATAGAAGAAAAGTCTTCTTCAGAACAAACGCTTGAAGATGAAGCTGACTGAAGAAACTGAGTAGAACGTAACTCAGCCTCGTCAAAGATAAAGATCGAAGGCAACGTCAATTAAGTCAAGCTGAGTGTTCCACAGGACAGCACCAATGATCCGTTAACTAGAAGACAAAGCCCGACAAAGTTCTGCACCAATTCAGAAGCCTCGAAATTACGCCAAGAGACCTTTTTGAGATGCATGGATCACCTGGCGTTTGGCAAGAAGACAAACCTGGCGCTAGAAGACGAAACTGGCAAGCCTGGCGACTGCTAATTTCAGACGACAGGATTGGCCTGCAAATCTATATGCTGACCAATGAATGACGCAAGAAGACCGTTTGAATTCAACGGATATGTCCGAATTCAAATGATTGAAGCATCAGATTCTACTATAAAAGGACAAGTTCATCACTTGGATCCTTTGCCGATTTACAAAAAGAAAAAGCAAGTACAGATAGAAAAGAAAATCATCACAAGAGTGAAAATCCAAAAGAGAAGCTGTCTGATTAGAAAAAGCAATTTCTTACACCCAAATCCAATCTCTGTGTAAAAGTCTAGAGTGAATTTGTATTCATCTAAAGTGTTCTTCATCTAGAAAGAACAAATTTGTATCAATTGTAAAGATTGAGAGATTGGTGCTGAGTACTCGGTTTTAGTACTCAGCGGTAGAGAAGATCTAAGTGTTCGGTTATAGCGCTCAGTAGGATTGAGTAGACAAATAGAAGATGGTACTCTTGCATACTCAATTGCTTTGTAAACTGTTTGTGCTCTACCTTTAAAGAGCTCAGTAGTGGATTGAAAAAGCCTGGAAGGATTCTGGGGACTGGATGTAGGCGGTGAGGCCGAACCAGGATAAGACTACTGAGTAATCTCTAACCCTTCTCTTGATATATATATGTATGTGTTGCTTGCTTAAATTACTCAGTATATAATTTGTATAAACCGACGCTGAGTAATCAGAGTGCTGAGTTGGAAGCTGACCTAAGTGTTATTTCCCAACTCACAAGCGAAACAGTTCTAGTCAGCTTCTAACTAAAGCTGTCTTGCATCGCGCTCAGCCTTACTGACTAAAACTGAGTGAAGTTATTTAAGAGAATTAAATTAAGTCAGTATAATTAAGCGAAAAAGTTACATTAGTTCCTAACCCCCCCCTTTGGAACTAAACCTATTACATTACACGGGACCAACAATTGGTTCATAAGAAATGAGATTTCATCAGTAAGTTGTATTCTGTGACGAATCTGTTCCATCGGTAAAACTGCTGGAAAATAGTTTTGAGGTTCTCTGACGAAATTATTCATCAGAAATGGTTAGATTTGATATTCTATACGAATCGGGTTAGTCGATAAAGCTTATGGAAATTGAGTTTGGCCTATTTTGAGGCATTTGTGGATGTTTAGACATAGTCTAGGTTTTTTGCAAGTCCTTAGCTCTTCTAATTTATTGCAGATCATGCCTCAGGATCGTGCACCTGGGAGCAAGCCAAATGCCCGAGCGTCGAGCACTTTTTGACCGTCGTTCAAGTGCCGTCTATGTGCCATCTGAGCGCCGCTCGGGCGATGCTAGCAAAACCTAGCTTTCTCTTTATCTTTCGAGCGTAAATGATTCAGTCCTCTTGACTTTTTAAGAAAGTTTTCATCTTGGGTCCTCCGACTCTAGTGTAACGCTCCATTCATAATGGGCTCATCTTTTGTCTGTTACAGATGATAGTTGTAACGGGATTTACAGAACACCGTTACAAATAGTCCATAAAATTTGAACGTAACATGGTCGTTTGATAAAAAAATATGTATTCACGATGGGCTTTAATAATGACTGTCACTAATACTCGCGTAGATGTAACAGGCTTTGTTGAGACCTGTTACAATTAGGGCATTTATACTAATCCACTTAGAGACACGACTTATGTTCAAAAATTCAAGTTTGTCTGTTTTTTCATCTTAAATGTTTTCATCTAGTCTGTGTGGGGTTTGTAATCATGTTTGTTAATCTACGCTTTGCACGAGTCTTTGTTTTCTTTTTTTTTTTGGTAACAAAGGAAGCGAAATAACAAAAACAAACGAGGAGGCCGCACTAAGCATCAACCAGACGGGGGAGAGCAACTCCTAGGTAGTCGTCCTTCAGGACTAGCGACAGGTCATGAGGGACTTGAGCCATCTCGGTCACGCCAAAAGGACAAGAGAACGCCTTTCTCACAAGGAGGTCGGCACAACGATTTCTTTCCCTATACACATGGGAGATTTTAATATGCTCAAACATGTTCATAAGAATTTGGATGCTTCTGATCAAAGACCAGGAGGGGTTGGTGAATGGGGCAAGATTTATTAATCATAGACACAACCTCAACACAATCAGATTCAACAACAAGCCTTAAAGCCCCTTTAGAAATGGCGAGATGAAGTCCCGACAGAATACCCCAAAGCTCCACCTCAAAAGAGCTCCCTTTCCCAATATTATGCATGAAGCCCCCAAGCCAAACGTCATTGCTGTCCCTGAGTAATCCACCAGCAGCTATGCCATGATCTTCGTCCCTATGGGAACCATCAGTGTTTAGCTTCCAACATAACCCATCGGGTTTCGACCACCCCAGCCACCTCTCAATATTCTTCGGTTGAGCGTTAGACACATGAATGAGATCCAAACAATTGTAATTTTTGGCAGCCCTTAGGCGAATATCGCTTGTTCTTTGAGGACGAGTCTTTGTTTTCTAGTATATACCTTTTGCAGTTTCGACTTCTGCATTTTACTATTTATTTCTAATTGATTTTTTTTCTGCATTTTACTCATCTTAAATGTTTTGTTTTGCATATTAGTAAAGTTGTAATACATTATTATTAATTCCACGGGCGTTGCCAGAAATATTTAAAAAAAAAGTAATATATATATAAGATAAACATGAACAATATAAATATAAATATAAATTCTCCCCCTTCTGTGGTAATATAGACGAATAGGTACTACATGAGAGTCCAACAAGAATGAGTTTTGGGATCCCATATAGCAGGAAGCAAGAACTTAGTACCATTGTTTCCATGGGCATTGAAAACTCCACCGGTGTCGGGATCAATGCGTATTTTACCAATGTAGCCGGGAAATGATCCGGTGCCGAAGATGCGAGGGCAAGCAGAAGCAGGCTCGATAGTCTGAGTGTCATTGGATTGAAAAAAGCCAGAGCTAAAAGGGTTGGTAACAATATTAACAAGTCCTTGTGCAAAGGCAATGAGCATAGAATCAGTGCCAACATTTCCATTTGGAGGGTTCATTTGTACACCAATTGGCGCTATATCTGCCTTGCTGAATGGCCACCCACATTGCCCTGGACATTCTTTTTCTGGATTCCCCACTATTAGGTATGGCTTCTTTTCTACATTCAAATCATTCAATTAGGGTCAACATTTTGTTATTTTAAACAATAAGGTACCTTGGTACGCCAATGCCCATTGCGACAGAGGCTCATTACTATGTTTGGATCATATTATTTTTGTCGCAATGGAATCACAAATACATCACTCAAGTTTGATGACATTACATTGCATTACGTCATACCAAATGGACCCTAAAGACATCCCATTTACACCTTATCCAAAAATAAATAATGGTGTAAATAAACAATTAGCTAAGACCTGCAATTTATTAGCTAAATCTGTAGATAGAATTCATTAAAACCTTTCTCAACAATGTGTGTTTTTGAAATTATTACCAGAATTTTCCAATTTATTTTAATATGTTTTATATAGATTGGATACTGTTGAACTCTACTTATTTTTAGCATTTTAGTTTTTCAAATTTTGATATCTTTGGCTGTAGTTTATGTAATTGAAAAGGAAAGAATATGGAATTACCAAGAACACCGTGGAATGAGCAATTGCCGGTGCAAAGGCCTTGCACTTTAACATCCCTACCGGTGAAAATAACAGGAATGGAATTAGGATCACCAGCGTCGTACTTCTTGACTAAATCCTTAATGATATCGGTAGTAACATCTTTCCCAGCCGAACACTTGGCATCATTGAATTCCTTTCCGATTTGTACTGTTATCGGACCCTTACCTTTTCCGGCAGCCTCTTGAAAACCTTCAACAGTGGTCCACCATTCAGTGACATGAGGTTGGAAGCTAATAAAATCTCCATTGCTTGTCAGAGATTTAACAAATGCTCTCATCACATTTTTCGCTGGTCGCCCAAAATTACCGTACCAAATGAAGGTGAGGTTTAGGTTTCCAGCAAGGATAGGGCCGCCGTGGTTTGTTAAAACCGCGGTGGTGGATGTGGTGGCGGCGAGAGATGAATGGAAAAGTAGGAAAAGAGAGAAAGATAGAAGGAGGAGATTTGGGAGGCAAGACGCCATTGCGCTTTGCCTTTATTTATTTTATTTATTTTATTGAGTTGGAGAATTTATAGATATATATAGGGTTTTGATCTTTTAATTGTTACTAATAGTAGTTAATTAGGTGGATCGTTTTAATACACTAGTAATTTAGAAGATTAAACATGGCTATATTTAAGTAGTGCTTAAGATAAATTTGATTTGACATAATAATAAGGCTTAAAGCACTTTTTGGCCCTTAACCTATCCAAAATTTATGCATTTGGCCCCTGATCTATTATTTGGTCACATTTGACCCCTGACCTATCAAATTAGATAAAATTCAACCCATATTGCATGGAAAATTAACTTTCTTGGAAAATTAACAGCAGTCACTAATACAAAAACCACACATGACACATAAATAAAATTAATTTTCACTCTATCGGAACACTAGAAAAAGGTTTAAGGATTTTTTTACTGTGTAAAATAGTTACTATTGCCATCTCTAGTTGAAAATTAATTTTATTTATGGGTCATGTGTGGTTTTTGTATTGGTGACTGCTGTTAATTTTCCAAGAAAATTAATTTTTCATTCAATATGGGTTGAATTTTATTTAATTTGATAGGTCAGGGCCAAATATGACCAAATAATAGATCAGTGGCCAAATGCACAAATTTTGGATAGGTCAAGGGTCAAAAAGTGCTTTAAGCCTAATAATAACTCATACTTGCTATATTCGCTCAATTGGCTTAATTCTATATATGACTTGTTACTCGTTTTTGTATAATTTGTGAAATAAAATAGTTTTTTTTTTTTTAAATAGATTTTTTTTTTTTTGATGAAAATCTGTATATTATTTCATAGATAAGAACATCAAGTACAATAAGAAAAGTAAGGAATAAAACCTTATATAGATTTGCTTAGAAGATTGGGTGGTATTTCTATATTACCTTGGTGTGTAATTGGTGACTTTAACTGTATTGTTTCACAGGAAGAGAAGCAAGGGGGTCAGGAGTACCCGAGTTATTTGATTAGTCAGTTTGTCGAGGTAATTGAGAGTAATGTTTTGATTGAGATTCCTCTAAAGGGTGGTAGTTTTACATGGGATCGTGTGAGGGGAACTTTGAATTGGGTTAAGGAAAAGCTTGATCGGGCTTTAGCATCGGCATCTTGGTTCGAGCTGTTTCCGGGCTGTGCTGTAACAATTCTTATGGCTCCTTACTCTGATCATGCTCCTCTGGCTCTGACGTTGGGTGAAAGGGTTCGGCTGCTCAGGAGCAATCATTTTAGGTATGAGCAGGCGTGGGCCAAGGAAGCTGGTTTTTCTGAAATGGTAACACAATGCTGGGATAATCAGGGTCCAATGCCTATTACTGCTAAACTTGAAAATTGTAGCCGAGTTTTGGGCATGTGGGGGGCTGATGTTAGAAGAAAGTTTAGAAGGCAGATTGAATGGTGTAATAAGCAGCTCTTTTTGTTGAGGGAAAAGCGGGATGATGGTTTAGTAAACCGCTGGTTTCAAGTCAAGAATAGGCTAAATGTTTTGCTTGAACAGGAGGAAGTTTACTGGAAACAGCGCGCAAAGGTGTTCTGGCTGAAGGAAGGTGACTCAAATTCCAAATTCTTTCACTCTTGTGTTAATTCCCGAAGCAAAACTAATGCTGTCAGATTACTTATTGATGAGAATGGGGTCGAGCAGACCGAGGCAGCGGGAATCGGAGGGGTAGTTTTGAGCTATTTTAAGAAGCTTTTTGAGGCTAACCAGGTAAGCAACTATATTGCAACGGAAGTGATTCAAGGGGTTGTGTCTGAACAAATGAATGAGGTGCTGACTGGGGCGTTTCACATCTCTGAATTCAGAAACGCGGTCTTCCAAATGCATCCGGATAAATCCCCTGGCCCTGATGGGTGGAGCCCGGGTTTCTTTCAAAAATTTTGGCATGTGATAGGTAATGATATTTTTCAGGCGTGTGTTGGTTGGCTTGAGAGGAAGGAATTCCCGGCAAATCTAAATGATACCATAATTACGCTGATTCCAAAGTGTGAGAAGCCAACGAAAATGACCGAATTGAGGCCGATCTCTCTTTGTAACGTTTTGTATAAAATTGTTGCAAAGGTCCTTGCAAACAGGCTCAAGCTGTTCCTCCCTGATATTGTTTCTGAGAGTCAATCCGCGTTTGTTCCTGGGCGATCCCTTGTTGACAGTGTTCAAATTGCGTTTGAGGCTATCCATTATATGAAGAGAAAACAGAGAGGTGGAAAAGGTGAGGTTGCACTGAAAATTGACATTAGTAAAGCCTACGACAGGGTTGACTGGGGATTTCTGAAAGCAGTAATGATTAAAATGGGGTTCAATGATACATGGGTTGAGTGGATTATGCTCTGTATAAGCACGGTCAGCTATTCAGTGGCGCTTAACTCGAATTTAATTGGCCCTATTATCCCTGGTAGGGGCTTGAGGCAAGGGGACCCACTTTCTCCATATCTATTTATTCTGTGTGCGGAAGTGTTATCGCGTCTTATTTCTAAAGCTGAAAGTGAAGGAGAAATTTCCGGTTGTAGGATATGCACAGGTGCGCCAAGTATTACTCATTTATTTTTCGCTGATGACTGTTTCCTTTTCTTTAGTGCTTCAGAAAATGAAAGCAAAGTGATTGCTGATATATTGGGGGATTATGAATGCGCATCGGGACTGGCCGTAAACACGGCTAAATCCGGAATTTTTTTCAGTCCCAATGTAAATGAGGTTACCCGTGAGCTTGTGAAAGGGATTCTTAGTGTGTCTGGGCCTCTTGATACTGGTAGGTACTTGGGTCTTCCATCACTAATTGGGAGAAGTAAGAAGCAAATATTCGGTTTTCTGAAGGTTAACAGCTGGTCTTATCATTTTTTATCAAGAGCTGGGAGGGAAGTCTTATTGAGATCTGTTGCTCAGGCATTACCAACATTTTATATGAGCACTTTTTTACTTCGTAAATCCATATGTGATGAACTGCAGCGTATGATGAACTCGTTCTGGTGGGGTAAAAAAGAGGATGGGAGGAAGAAAATTCATTGGTGTGCTTGGGAGCGGCTATGCCTCAGAAAAGAGCAAGGAGGACTGGGTTTTCGGAATCTCAGGGAGTTTAATATTGCGCTGTTAGCAAAACAGGGTTGGAAGTTCATTGATTGCCCCCAACACGTTGGTAAGTCAGTTATTTAAAGCCAAATATTTTCCCAATTGCACTTACCTCTCGTCTAGACTAGAAAATAATCCGAGTTTCATCTGGAGGAGCGTGTGGAGCTCAATTGGGCTTCTACAAAAGGGTACTAGGTGGCGTATTGGTAATGGAAGTACCGTGAAGGTCTGGGTGGATTTATGGGTTCCTCTTGATAATCTGAATGCTATCCAATCTGAAACCACTTCTGAAAACAGGCATGCTATGGTTCAGGATCTGCTGATCCCGGGGACCAGGGTTTGGAATAGACAACGGGTCAGGGAATGGTTCATTGAATGTGAAGCAGATATAATTCTAAAAGGTGTCTTTCCTACTATTGATCCACTTGACAGATTAGTTTGGCACTTCAGTAGAGACGGAATTTATTCTGTCAAATCTGGTTATCGGGTTTTGGGTAGGGAAAGGCGCTGTGAGGATATAAGGACTGGCTGGGATATTTTGTGGTCGCTGGATTTGATGCCAAAAATCAAAACTTTCCTTTGGAAGCTTGGAACTGGTTTCTTACCATTGCGAACAAACCTGAATGCCCGTCATGTTAGAATTGCGAGTAATTGCCTTTTCTGCCTTACGGACATTGAACATGGATGGCACCTTTTCTCTGGTTTCTCGTATGCGTCAATTTGTTGGCTTGATGCTGGGATTTTGGCTCCTGGGGATGATTGGGATCGAATTGAAGACTGGTTGCTGCATTTTTGTGCGAATAACAATCGTGAGGTGGTTTTCCGCGGGGCAATTACTCTTTGGGCAATTTGGGGGCAGCGTAATAACTTACTGTGGAATAACCAATGCCAATTCCTAAGTGAGGCTGTGCTTAATGCGTTTAAAATGCATAATGAATGGAAAGGGGCTCGTAAAAGAGATGAAGTGGTGAGCAGTTCGGGAAGGTTGAATTGTCGGCCGGACGTAAGGTGGGAGCTACCGCCATCAGGGAGACTGAAATGCAATATTGATGTTGCTGTGTTCGAAGATGAAGGCCTTTTCGGAGCTAGCACTATTATCCGAGATGAATTTGGAAATTTCTGGGGCTGCAGAAGTGGGCGAAACGGCCGGTGCTGTCACTGCAGTTTTTGCAGAAGCAGCAGCACTGCGTGATGGTTTAGCATGGGCGCGGTGTTGAAACACCTTTCCACATAATTTTGATTTGACAAAATTGTTTAAGTGTAATTAAAAATATTCTAAACACACTAAGTTTAAATGCTTTGATTTATTCTACTAATGTGTTTGTTCAATGTTGAGTTAAATTGTTTATAAGACACAACATTAAAAGACCCAAATCCCAAGTCAAATAGTTTAAGGCAACTCGGCCCGCGTATGTCAAAACGCTGTCGTTATGTACAAAACGCAGCTCAGCGGAAGAAGGATCTAGAAGACCTTCGTGGAACAACTTCGGGACGAAGCTGCTGAGTTGATTCGACAAAGAGTACAAGACAGCAGCTGACTAAGAACAACTTCCAGACAAAGTGTTTCCACTTTGGGTAAAGTTCAGAAGACACAGGATGTTGTCTAGTTGACCTTACCACAAATGGAGAGACATTCTGCCGAGCTGACCAAAAGCTGACCGAGGACAGAAGATACTCAAATCTGATTGGCCGAGAGCTCTGAGCAAGACAGGATGACAACGACATGAAGCCGTTTCCCTCCAACGGTTATTTTGAAATTCGAAATGACCGATGCCTCAGACGTCTCTATAAATAGAGCCCTTCAGTTGCTTCATTCCACACAGAACTTGATCAAGCCATTACGCTGACCAAATCTCTACGCAAAGTTCTGCAAGAAAAAGCAAAGCAATCTTACACTAAATTTCATATCTTTTGTGTAAAAGTCTAGAGTGATTATTCAATCATCTAAGGTGTCTTAGCAATCGTTGTTTAGGACAAACACTTATCATTTCTAGAGATTAGAAAGGAGAGGCTGAGTACTCGGTTATAGTACTCAATGAGAGATTAGGATTGAGTAGAGGTATAGAGGAAGGTACTCTTGTTATACTCAGTTGCTAAGATTGTAAAAGGTTTGATGCTCTACCGTTAAAGAGCTCAGTAGAGAATTCGAAATCTCGGAACGTGTTCCGAGGACAGGACGTAGGCTTGGAGGCCGAACCTGGATAAATCTGCTGAGTAACATATTTCTAACCTTAAACTCCTTTATATATTTATTGCTTGCTTAAACAAAAACTGACCAAGTAAAGAGGTCAAGCTGAGTTGTGCGCATTGAATATCTGAGCTCAGGAATAGACTCTAAGTGCTATCCCCTGACTCAAGTAAAAGAAACTGACCTAGTCACCAGTTGACTAAGCCATTATCTTTCTATTCACTCAGCGCCGTTGTTAAAACATTTTTCTCACGAAAAAGAAGTCTGCCCTAACTTAAAATTTTTAAATAGTTCCTAACCCCCCCTTGGAACTATACGTGTAACGTTATAAGGGACCAACAAGTGGTATCAGAGCTTAAAAGCTCACTGTAAAAGGTTTAACCACCTTGAGCTGATCCCCACTATGGGCGAAAACAGCACTCGGTTTCTCCCAGGAAACCAAACAACTCAGATCTTACCTGAGGGGTAGTCCATTACTCGGCCTCCCCTATTCTTCGGGTCTAACTATACCTTCTGGAAGAATAGGATGAAAAATTTCATTCAGGCTACAAATATGAGTGCATGGCTATCCATAGTCCAAGGCCTATTTGTACCTGTCGAAGTTGTCGCTGGCCAAACAGTTGTTAAAGCTGAGGCTAAATGGACAGAGGATGATCTCAAGAAGCTACAAAATCATGCTTCGGCTATAAACATGCTTCACTGTGCGCTCGATGCTGCAGAATATAATAAAATCTCAGATTGTGAGTCGGCGTAAGAGATCTGGAAGAAGCTGGAGGTCACCTACGAAGGAACCAATAAAGTAAAGGAGTCCAAGGTGAACCAACAAATGAGACTGTACGAGCTGTTCGAAATGAACAATGATGAGGGCATATCTGACATGAATGCAAGGTTTACCAACATCATCAATGAGCTCAAGAGACTTGGGAAGATCTTCACTGAGGAAGAACAAGTCAAACAGATACTCAGGAGTCTTCCTAAAGACTGGCAAGCAAAGAAGACCGCTGTTGAGGAAGCTCAGGACTTAACCACCTACAAATATGACGAACTCATCGGCTCGCTGCTGACCCATGAGATATCAATGAAAAACTTCGAGGTGAAGGAAAAGTCTGAAGACAAGAATCAGAAGTCTCTTGTCATGAAAGCTGACTCCACTGATGGGAGCTCAACAGATGATGAAGAGATGGCTATGTTCACAAGGAAGATAAAAAGGCTGTTCAGAAAGAATGACAAATATTTTAAGAAGCCCTACAAAAAGTTTGATAAGTATAAAGCTGAGTCCAGCGACAGCAAATACAAGAAAGACAACTCAAAGCCCATTACATGCTTTGAATGTCATCAAACTGGCCATATCAAGTCAAGCTGCCCTACGCTGAGGAAAGATAAGAAGAACGGCAAAAAGGCAATGGTGGCAACATGGAGCGACAGTGATGAGTCTTCATCAACAGAAGCTGAGGCCACCGAGTCAGCAAAGATATGCTTCATGGCTGATGAACTTGCTGAGCCGTGCGTCTCTGAGCATGCTGACCCCTCCATTGCATCTGATGATGAGGAGCAATCAAATGAGATAATATCACTTTCCCAGCTCAGAAACGAAATGGGTAATGCCCTGAGTGACCTCTATACACTTCTCAAAAAGTGTAATAAGAAAATTAGAGCACTCAGCAGGCGCTGTGACGAGGTTGAAGAGGTCAAGCTAAGTGACCTTAGATTCCTTCTTCGGGACAACTCAACTTTGCATGATAACATGGAGATCATACATAAGTCTGTCTCTGAAGTCCAATCAGATTCAAAGAAACTGAGAAAGGACGTCACAAATATCCAGAACCAACTAAAGGTTCAAAACAAAAGGAATATTCCTCTGAATGCTCAGTACCGAAGTACTGGTCAGCAGAGATGGAATCCCCAGTGGAATGTCCAGTGTGACTTCTGTGGGAAGAAAGGACACACCACAAAGGTGTGCTGGCACGCTCAGCACTGGGGTGCTGACCAGTCAGTGAAAAATCCTAAACGGAAAGTCAGCTGTGACTTCTGTGGAAAGAATGGCCATACTATCCAAATATGTCGCCATAAAATAAAATATGATGCTTTACCTGTTGAACCTAACAAGCAAGGACCCAAAAAGAATTGGGTACCTAAAAGTAACTAGTTACAATGCAGGTAAGCCTGAGGTGTGCTGAGAAGTCAAAGATGTGGTATATTGACAGCGCATGCTCGAGGCATATGACTGGTGATGAAACTCAGTTCATCACGTTTGAGCGTAAAAGAGGAGGAAGCGTAAGTTTTGGAGACAACAAAAAGGGTAAGATAGTAGGGTCAGGAACCATCGGAGGTAATCCTACTATTGAGTCAGTCTCCCTAGTCAACGTGTTGGGGTTTGGTGTCCTATAGTCAATTGTTGCAGGATACAAACTTAATGTAAATAAATTGTTCTTTATATCATTTGTTTTAATGAGATATATGTTTTATAACTATATAAAGGCAATCCCTTTTAAGCACTATATAAAGTCTAATAAAAGGAAATCCGTAAGTTTGTTTAAAGTGATTATAAAGTGTTCATATAAGCATGAAGTGAGACAAAACTTTATAATAAACTAATAAACTTAAAACCACCCCAAGTCAAGTGATATGTTTAGGATTGATATATCACTGTTGAGACTTGTAAGTAACAATGTCTTCTGTGCGACAGAAAGCTGATCTCACAAGCTTCATATATATAGATATCTGGACAGTTACATAGATCCGATGAAACGTCGTTCATTAGGATTGGGGATCCGATTTGAGATAACAGGATGGGTAGATTCATCCTTGTCACATGTTCATCTCATTGGTATTAATAGGTATAAGTAATCCTCAGACTCAAAGGAATGTTAATTGGTCATCCTGAATTACTGAATGTGAGACTTTGATCCTGTGGTCCCACGATCCTTAACAGAGATGACTCTGGGGTGTGAACTGCAAAGGTTGGGTGTCACAGGAAGTAATGTCAGGGTAGTTATACATTGGATTGAGCATTTATCACTCCCGATTAATGGGAGATATATCCAAGGATCGCTTGTGGAAGACTCGACTCTAAATCCTTGCAAGGTGATAGCTTAAGAGTAGAAATACAGATTTCACTTAACCTATCTATTTGAGTTGACTCGGCCTGTACAAGTAAAACGAACGTCTCGCTATATGTGACTTGACATCACCCATAGTCATAAGATTCAGTTCAAAGATATAGTTGATAAAGGATCGAATTATACTGTAACTAATACGGAAGGGTTAACGACAGAATCAACCTGTCTTCTTAACGGACTCTGGGGGAATGATTACAGACTTGCCTATAACATACTCAGTACATCATTCCGTTATGCAAGGATTAAATATAATTCTTGAAGAAATTAATTTAATAGTTGCATACGGCCAGAAGTAGTAAGAACCTAATGGATCACACATAAGACTTGGAACCAAAAGAGAGATGGATATGATTAATAGATGGAAGCCCAATTGAGCCCAGTAAGGCCCATTTATATAGAGGGGGGGTCGAAATTTATATATAGTAAATAAGGAATTATTTTAATTCCATTAATCCTAATTTGATTAGGTTTGTGAATTAAATTAATTAAGAGATAATTAACTTAGGAGTTTTAATTAGATTAATATACTCCTATTATTATCCAATTAGGTTATTTATTATTATCCTAAATGTATTTGATATATTATAAGATAATAATTAGGAATCCTATTCCGAATGGAATTCCTATTAAGTAACCTATTCCTATCTAACTAGGGTTTAGATACAAGCGACTATATATACCCCCTCCCTATGAGAATTTCGACCAAGCTAATCCCCTCCCCTTATTGTGATTTTCGAAACCTACATTAAGTAAGAGAGAGTGAATTCGCATCCCCTAGTTCGTGGACAAGAATTCATACGGCTTCCGTCAATTGATTAATCTCATCCATCTCTTTTTCTCTTTGATCTTGTGTTGGTTAATTAGAGGCAATCTAATTTGGTTGCATCTCATAAGGGTTGATTCCATCTTAACCTCACCGTATTATACTTTGTGGTTGGAATCTCGGAGAAGATTTGTGGGCGCTTCTTTAACAACGGTAGATTGTTCATCGAAAGGTATTCCTTCTTATCCCTCTTTATATGAAATAACGATTAACGGATCCTATGGTTAAAAGGAAGTAGGCTAAAATTTTTATATTTCCGCTCCTATACCTTAGCCTTAATTTCCTTTCAGTGGTATCAGAGCCATCGTTAAATCCGTTATTTCATATATGAAAATTTAGAAGTTTTCAATAGGATTGAATAAATATTTATGGTTAGGATTAATTAACAAATTGTTTGATTAATTAATTCTAAAGATAAATAAATTTTAGTTAATTGTTAATTAAATTGATTATGCGTATGTTCCTAATTATTTCGGTTGATAATCATTGCAACAAAATCTATTAGTTTTATAGTTAGGTTAATAAAATTAGTTTTATTAATTCTAAATGTTAAAACGGAAATCTATTGTAGTTTTTCCTATTTTTGAAAATCGTTTTTTTAAAACCGTTTTAAAATTTGATATATATATATATATATATATATATTATAAAAAAAATAAATAAATACGACAGCGGCTCGAGTCGCGCCTCACGGCGCGACAAGCCGCTGTCGCGCGGCAGCAGCCGCGTGCGCAGCCGCGGGGCTGCTGCCAAACGGCAGCCGCGGGGCTGCTGCCAAACGGCAGCAGCCCAGTTTCAGGCCCCGGCCCGAATCCCACTTGATTTTAATTGTTAAAATTGGCTTGAATATAATTTATATATATATATATATATATATATGTTTCGGAAATTAATAGTTTTCTGTTTTGATTATCGAATGAAAAATTCGTTTAAAAGTTTGTTTTTACCAAGTTGTAAATCAAAGTGTTAAATGAATTGAAATCAAAATAATTGGGACATGCATAATCGACGTTTTATATGGTTATATTAATCTAAGAATTAATATAAAGATACAAAACGATTAGAAGTAAAATTGGATGAAAGTTAATTTGACGAGTTAATGTGATTAACCTAAATATTACATAAGTCGGTTATGTAATCAACCAATTAAATTTATTTAATTGAGTCTATGCATGTTTGGAGTTATGGACATATTTGGACCCTCTTTTAGTCTTTTGGTATTTTTGAAATAAGGCATGCGCGTCCTGCCTTTCTACTATCTATTGTAATTTCTCCTCTCATCTGATTCCCTTCAATTCAATTGAAGTTTTCTTATAGTAGTATAGAAATTAATATGTAATTTCAAGGCGCCATGGAGAAGACGGAGGACCTAAAGAGAAATATGTAATAGTTAGTATTTCCTTAGGTTTGGCCTTTTATTCCGTCTCTGGCTCGACGGAATAATTTAGATGATATGTCCATAACGCCAATGTATGTGAATGTATGTATGTCTGATGTATGCTAAAGCAAATCAAGACTAAGTTAGATTATGAGACCTAAATAAAATCCCTCGTTAAAAAGTTAAGTAAATAAGCAAGTTATTAAAATCGGTTGCCCCTCCCTAATATTATAATTCAGCCGGCAGTACTGGGGGCCTTTGGGTTGTTGAGCAAACTCAAGCTCGGGGTCTTATGGTAACACCTGAATTATCGAAAGTTATTCTTCCATGAATATGGGGTAATACTTAAATTAGATTATGATAATTGGATGAGCAAACTCATGTTGTCATAAACTAATGGGCAATATGGTTGGGATTAATGTGAATAACATGTTAGTTACTAATGTGGTTAGTAACCCAATAACCTAGGAGTCACATTCGAGATGTGATTGATTACATGAATCTACCTAACAAATGAGACTAGCTTGTTGAGCAAACTCAAGGCGAAATTTCAGGAGTTAGGATCCTAGCTCACTAAAGGATTTATGAAATTCTTCGAATTAATATGGAGGGCTATTAATTTGGCAAAATAGTGGGAGCAATCTGAAATAAATTAAAAGGCCTATAATTTTAGATTGTTATACTTTAAAGCAAATGAATGACATACGTCTACTCTTTCTCACTCTCAGGTTTTGTTTAAACACACACTCTTAAAATCATGACTAACACCGATCTGCGTTACATCCTTACCGATAACAAATTGAATGGTTCAAACTTCACCGACTGGTTTCGTAACCTCAAAATTGTTTTGAAGTTCGAAAGGAAAGGGTATGTACTTGATACACCGATAACCCCTTACCCAATGGATGATGCTCCCTACCAAGAGGTTTATGCTTACTTGAAGCATAAAGCTGATGACGATCAAGTAGGGGACATCATACTTGCATCATTGACACCGGAGGTTAAAAGGCAACTACATTCAGATATGGATGCCTCTTCCATGGTCAAGCACCTTAAAGAGCTATTTGTGATAGAAACTCGGTGCGAGCGCTTCGAAATAACCAAAGAGTTATATAAAAGCAAGATGCAGGAGGGCACATTTGTGATGGTACATTGTGCCAAGATGATCAGCCTCATAACCAAGTTTTCTAGTATTGGAGATGCGATGGACCAGAACTAAGTGAAAACTTACTTCTACAGTCCCTCCCTGAGAGCTACTCATAGTTCATCATGAACTATCAGATGAGTGGCTTGCAAACCTCTCTCGTAGAGCTTGCACATATGCTCGAGCCAGTCGAGCCCATTATAAAAGAAAATAAGGAAATGTTGGCCCTTGCTATTGAAGGATCGAGAAAAAGGAAAGGGGTCGCTCCCGATCCAAACCATCTTGATAAATGCAAGGGGGCTGTGCTCACCGAAACAAAGGGAAAGGAACAAAAGAAGCCCAAAGGAAAGTGCTACTATTGTGGTGACTTAGGGCATTGGAAGAGGGATTGCATGGAGTACCTAACCTTCCACGAGAAGGAATATAACGGTGCTTCAGCATCTGGTATGTTTTATATTGAAATAAATACAGTTTCATTGTCTGAATCTTGGGTACTTGATACCGGATGTGGATCTCATATTTGTACAAATATGCAGGAACTAAATCAGACTAAGGAACTAAAGAAAGGAAGCATAAACTTGCGAGTTGGAAATGGAGCAAGAGTTGCCGCTCTCGTAATTGGAGATTATGCTTTACCTTTGCCCTCTGGGCTTGTAATAGAATTAAAGAATTGTTTATACGTTCCTGAGATGTCTCGTAACATTATTTCTATTAGCCGTCTTGTTGACGACGGTTTTCATATTTCAATAAAGAACAATAGTTGCAATTTTTATAAAGATTCGATCTTTTATTTCTCAGGAATATCACAAAATGGGATTTATGTGTTAGATGATAAAACTCCTGTTTTTGCAATTGATACCAAAAGACATAAGATAGATAATTCAACTTACTTGTGGCATTGTCGTTTAGGCCATATAAACAAGAGACGCATGCTAAAGCTACATTGAGATGGGCTTATAGATCCAATCGATTCCGAATCATTGGAAACATGCGAATCATGTTTAAAAGGTAAAATGACAAAGACACCCTTTAGCAATAAAGGTGAGCGTGTATCAGACACTCTAGGACTCATTCATTCAGATGTATGTGGTCCTATGTCAGTCCAAGCAAGAGGAGGATTCAGATACTTCATTAGCTTCATAGATGACCATACTCGATATGGCTATATCTACTTGATGAGGCACAAATCAGAAGCCTTTGACAAGTTGAAATGCTTCAAGAATGAAGTGGAAAATCAATTAGGAAAGAAAATAAAGACGCTTCGATCTGATCAAGGTGGCGAATATCTTTCTGATGATTTTCTGAATTATCTAACTGAATGTGGGATATGCTCACAATGGACACCTCCCTATACACCACAACACAATGGTGTATCCGAGAGGAGAAACCGTACCCTATTAGATATGGTACGATCCATGATGAGCATGGCCTTACTTCCAAAGACGTTCTGGGGCTATGCCTTAGAAACTGCCCTCTTCACCCTAAACCGAGTACCAACTAAATCTGCTAGTTCCACACCATATGAATTGTTCGTTGGTAGGAAACCCGTGTTCTCATTTATGAGAGTATGGGGTTGTTCAGCGTATGTCAAACTCATTGCGTCCGACAAATTAGATTCTAAATCTGATAAATGTTTCTTCATTGGATATCCCAGGGAAACCGTAGGGTATTACTTCTATCATCCAGATGATCAGAAAGTAATAGTATCCAAGCACGCAACCTTCTTAGAGAAAGAGTTTCTCGAAGAAACACAAAAGGGAAGCGTGATTGAACTCGACGAAGTTCAAGAGGAAGAAACACCGACTGAAACAACAGAGGCGGTTGAGGTACCCGAAGAAGTCCCATTAGATGAGACTCCAGTGGCACCTATTCGTAGATCACGAAGAGTTCGTGAACTCCCAGTTAGATATGGTTTTCTAGTGGGAGATGATAACGAGGTTCCCGTATTAGACGACGAACCCGAAAACTACGAAGAGGCTCTTACTAGTCCAGATTCTAAAGCATGGCTTGAGGCCATGGATTCTGAAATGGATTCCATGTATACTAACCAAGTGTGGACTTTGGTTGATCCACTCGAAGGGATAATTCCCATTGGGTGCAGGTGGATCTTCAAAAGGAAGACTGACATGGATGGAAAGGTTAGCACCTACAAGGCTAGGTTGGTAGCGAAAGGATATCGTCAGAAATAAGGTGTTTATTATGACGAAACCTTCTGTCCTGTTGCTATGTCCAAATCAATCAGAATCATGCTTGCAATTGCCGCTCATTTTGATTATGAGATTTGGCAAATGGATGTGAAAACAGCTTTCCTAAATGGAAATCTGCTTGAGGATGTATACATGATGCAGCCTGAAGGTTTCATATCAAAGGATGCAAATAAAGTTTGCAAACTTCAGAGATCCATTTATGGACTCAAGCAAGCATCTAGAAGCTGGAACAAGCGTTTTGACGAAACCATAAAACAATTTGGTTTCGAACAAAATTGCGAAGAAGCTTGCATTTACAAGAAAGCAAGTGGGAGCTCTATAGCATTTCTCATACTATATGTGGACGATATACTGTTAATGGGAAATGACATTGCTCTATTACAATCGGTGAAAGTATGGTTATCCGGTAACTTCTCAATGAAAGACCTTGGTGAAGCAGCCTATATACTTGGTATAAAGATCTACAGGGATAGATCCCGTAGACTGCTTGGTCTTTCACAGGCTACATACATTGAAAAGGTGCTAAATCGGTTTAGCATGCTTGAATCGAAACGAGGTAACTTACCCATGGTACATGGAGTAAAGTTAAACAATCATCAATGTCCTAAAACTGATGATGACAAACGACGCATGGCTGTAGTCCCGTATGCCAGCACGATCGGTTCGATTATGTATGCTATGCTATGCACTAGACCTGGCGTAGCGTTCGCGTTATCTGTAACGAGTCGTTACCAAGGGAATCCGGGAGACGAGCATTGGACTGCCGTCAAGAACATTCTTAAGTACTTGAGAAGGACTAAAGATATGTTCCTAGTGTACGGAGAAGGAGATCTGAAAATTGAAGGATTTTCAGACGCTAGTCATCTCACAGATGAGAATGATTTTAAATCCCAATCAAGATACCTGTTTATCTTGAATGGGGGCGCGGTCAGTTGGAAAAGTTCCAAGCAGGGAAGCGTAGCTTTCTCTACGACCGAGTCAGAGTACATCGCTGCTGCGGAAGCAGCAAAGGAAGCAGTTTGGATTAGAAAGTTCATTACAGAACTAGGAGTGGTGCCTGACATTGTCAATCCCATTACTCTGTACTGTGATAACAATGGAGCCATTGCGTAAGCAAAGGAACCACGGTCTCATAATGCATCCAAGCACTACCTAAAGCGATACCACATCATTAGAGAGATTGTGGCTAGAGGAGATGTGAAATAGAAAGAGTACCTACAGAGGACAACGTTGCAGATCCGTTGACAAAGCCTTTAACCCAGAAAGTACATGATCGTCATTTAACTTCTACTGGGATAAGTTTTAGAAACAATTGGCTTTAGTCCAAGTGGGAGTATGTTGGGGTTTGGTGTCCTATAGTCAATTGTTGCAGGATACAAACTTAATGTAAATGAATTGTTCTTTATATCATTTGTTTTAATGAGATATATGTTTTATAACTATATAAAGGCAATCCCTTTTAAGCACTATATAAAGTCTAATAAAAGGAAATCCGTAAGTTTGTTTAAAGTGATTATAAAGTGTTCATACAAGCATGAAGTGAGACAAAACTTTATAATAAACTAATAAACTTAAAACCACCCCAAGTCAAGTGATATGTTTAGGATTGATATATCACTATTGAGACTTGTATGTAACAATGTCTTCTGTCCGACAGAAAGCTGATCTCACAAGCTTCATATATATAGATATCTGGACAGTTATATAGATCCGATGAAACGTCGTTCATTAGGATTGGGGATCCGATTTGAGATAACAGGATGGGTAGATTCATCCTTGTCACCTGTTCATCTCATTGGTATTAATAGGTATAAGTAATCCTCAGACTCAAAGGAATGTTAATTGGTCATCCTGAATTACTGAATGTGAGACTTTGATCCTGTGGTCCCACGATCCTTAACAGAGATGACTCTGGGGTGTGAACTGCAAAGGTTGGGTGTCACAGGAAGTAATGTCAGGGTAGTTATACATTGGATTGAGCATTTATCACTCCCGATTAATGGGAGATATATCCAAGGATCGCTTGTGGAAGACTCGACTCTAAATCCTTGCAAGGTGATAGCTTAAGAGTAGAAATACAGATTTCACTTAACCTATCTATTTGAGTTGACTCGGCCTGTACAAGTAAAACGAACGTCTCGCTATATATGACTTGACATCACCCATAGTCATAAGATTCAGTTCAAGGATATAGTTGATAAAGGATCGAATTATACTGTAACTAATACGGAAGGGTTAACGACAGAATCAACCTGTCTTCTTAACGGACTCTGGGGGAATGATTACAGACTTGCCTATAACATACTCAGTACATCATTCCGTTATGCAAGGATTAAATATAATTCTTGAAGAAATTAATTTAATAGTTGCATACGGCCAGAAGTAGTAAGAACCTAATGGATCACACATAAGACTTGGAACCAAAAGAGAGATGGATATGGTTAATAGATGGAAGCCCAATTGAGCCCAGTAAGGCCCATTTATATAGAGGGGGGGGCCGAAATTTATATATAGTAAATAAGGAATTATTTTAATTCCATTAATCCTAATTTGATTAGGTTTGTGAATTAAATTAATTAAGAGATAATTAACTTATGAGTTTTAATTAGATTAATATACTCCTATTATTATCCAATTAGGTTATTTATTATTATCCTAAATGTATTTGATATATTATAAGATAATAATTAGGAATCCTATTCCGAATGGAATTCCTATTAAGTAACCTATTCCTATCTAACTAGGGTTTAGATACAAGCGACTATATATACCCCCTCCCTATGAGAATTTCGACCAAGCTAATCCCCTCCCCTTATTATGATTTTCGAAACCTACATTAAGTAAGAGAGAGTGAATTCGCATCCCCTAGTTCGTGGACAAGAATTCATACGGCTTCCGTCAATTGATTAATCTCATCCATCTCTTTTTCTCTTTGATCTTGTGTTGGTTAATTAGAGGCAATCTAATTTGGTTGCATCTCATAAGGGTTGATTCCACCTTAACCTCACCGTATTATACTTTGTGGTTGGAATCTCGGAGAAGATTTGTGGGCGCTTCTTTAACAACGGTAGATTGTTCATCGAAAGGTATTCCTTCTTATCCCTCTTTATATGAAATAACGATTAACGGATCCTATGGTTAAAAGGAAGTAGGCTAAAATTTTTATATTTCCGCTCATATACCTTAGCCTTAATTTCCTTTCAGTGGTATCAGAGCCATCGTTAAATCCGTTATTTCATATATGAAAATTTAGAAGTTTTCAATAGGATTGAATAAATATTTATGGTTAGGATTAATTAACAAATTGTTTGATTAATTAATTCTAAAGATAAATAAATTTTAGTTAATTGTTAATTAAAATTGATTATGCGTATGTTCCTAATTATTTCGGTTGATAATCATTGCAACAAAATCTATTAGTTTTATAGTTAGGTTAATAAAATTAGTTTTATTAATTCTAAATGTTAAAACGGAAATCTATTGTAGTTTTTCCTATTTCTGAAAATCGTTTTTTTAAAACCGTTTTAAAATCATATATATATATATATATATATATATATTTTATAAAAAAAATAAATAAATACGACAGCAGCTCGAGTCAGCAGCCCAGTTTCGGGCCCCGGCCCGAATCCCACTTGATTTTAATTGTTAAAATTGGCTTGAATATAATTTATATATATATATATGTTTCGGAAATTAATAGTTTTCTGTTTTGATTATCGAATGAAAAATTCGTTTAAAAGTTTGTTTTTACCAAGTTGTAAATCAATGTGTTAAATGAATTGAAATCAAAATAATTGGGACATGCATAATCGACGTTTTATATGGTTATATTAATCTAAGAATTAATATAAAGATACAAAACGATTAGAAGTAAAATTGGATGAAAGTTAATTTGACGAGTTAATGTGATTAACCTAAATATTACATAAGTCGGTTATGTAATCAACCAATTAAATTTATTTAATTGAGTCTATGCATGTTTGGAGTTATGGACATATTTGGACCCTCTTTTAGTCTTTTGGTATTTTTGAAATAAGGCATGCGCGTCCTGCCTTTCTACTATCTATTGTAATTTCTCCTCTCATCTGATTCCCTTCAATTCAATTGAAGTTTTCTTATAGTAGTATAGAAATTAATATGTAATTTCAAGGCGCCATGGAGAAGACGGAGGACCTAAAGAGAAATATGTAATAGTTAGTATTTCCTTAGGTTTGGCCTTTTATTCCGTCTCTGGCTCGACGGAATAATTTAGATGATATGTCCATAACGCCAATGTATGTGAATGTATGTATGTCTGATGTATGCTAAAGCAAATCAAGACTAAGTTAGATTATGAGACCTAAATAAAATCCCTCGTTAAAAAGTTAAGTAAATAAGCAAGTTATTAAAATCGGTTGCCCCTCCCTAATATTATAATTCAGCCGGCAGTACTGGGGGCCTTTGGGTTGTTGAGCAAACTCAAGCTCGGGGTCTTATGGTAACACCTGAATTATCGAAAGTTATTCTTCCATGAATATGGGGTAATACTTAAATTAGATTATGATAATTGGATGAGCAAACTCATGTTGTCATAAACTAATGGGCAATATGGTTGGGATTAATGTGAATAACATGTTAGTTACTAATGTGGTTAGTAACCCAATAACCTAGGAGTCACATTCGAGATGTGATTGATTACATGAATCTACCTAACAAATGAGACTAGCTTGTTGAGCAAACTCAAGGCGAAATTTCAGGAGTTAGGATCCTAGCTCACTAAAGGATTTATGAAATTCTTCGAATTAATATGGAGGGCTATTAATTTGGCAAAATAGTGGGAGCAATCTGAAATAAATTAAAAGGCCTATAATTTTAGATTGTTATACTTTAAAGCAAATGAATGACATACGTCTACTCTTTCTCACTCTCAGGTTTTGTTTAAACACACACTCTTAAAATCATGACTAACACCGATCTGCGTTACATCCTTACCGATAACAAATTGAATGGTTCAAACTTCACCGACTGGTTTCGTAACCTCAAAATTGTTTTGAAGTTCGAAAGGAAAGGGTATGTACTTGATACACCGATACCCCCTTACCCAATGGATGATGCTCCCTACCAAGAGGTTTATGCTTACTTGAAGCATAAAGCTGATGACGATCAAGTAGGGGACATCATACTTGCATCATTGACACCGGAGGTTAAAAGGCAACTACATTCAGATATGGATGCCTCTTCCATGGTCAAGCACCTTAAAGAGCTATTTGTGATAGAAACTCGGTGCGAGCGCTTCGAAATAACCAAAGAGTTATATAAAAGCAAGATGCAGGAGGGCACATCTGTGATGGTACATTGTGCCAAGATGATCAGCCTCATAACCAAGTTTTCTAGTATTGGAGATGCGATGGACCATGAACTAAGTGAAAACTTACTTCTACAGTCCCTCCCTGAGAGCTACTCACAGTTCGTCATGAACTATCAGATGAGTGGCTTGCAAACCTCTTTCGTAGAGCTTGCACATATGCTCGAGTCAGTCGAGCCCATTATAAAAGAAAACAAGGAAATGTTGGCCCTTGCTATCGAAGGATCGAGAAAAAGGAAAGGGGTCGCTCCCGATCCAAACCATCTTGATAAATGCAAGGGGGCTGTGCTCACCGAAACAAAGGGAAAGGAACAAAAGAAGCCCAAAGGAAAGTGCTACTATTGTGGTGACTTAGGGCATTGGAAGAGGGATTGCATGGAGTACCTAACCTTCCACGAGAAGGAATATAACGGTGCTTCAGCATCTGGTATGTTTTATATTGAAATAAATACAGTTTCATTGTCTGAATCTTGGGTACTTGATACCGGATGTGGATCTCATATTTGTACAAATATGCAGGAACTAAATCAGACTAAGGAACTAAAGAAAGGAAGCATAAACTTGCGAGTTGGAAATGGAGCAAGAGTTGCCGCTCTCGCAATTGGAGATTATGCTTTACCTTTGCCCTCTGGGCTTGTAATAGAATTAAGAAATTGTTTATACGTTCCTGAGATGTCTCGTAACATTATTTCTATTAGCCGTCTTGTTGACGACGGTTTTCATATTTCAATAAAGAACAATAGTTGCAATTTTTATAAAGATTCGATCTTTTATTTCTCAGGAATATCACAAAATGGGATTTATGTGTTAGATGATAAAACTCCTGTTTTTGCAATTGATACCAAAAGACATAAGATAGATAATTCAACTTACTTGTGGCATTGTCGTTTAGGCCATATAAACAAGAGACGCATGCTAAAGCTACATTGAGATGGGCTTATAGATCCAATCGATTCCGAATCATTGGAAACATACGAATCATGTTTAAAAGGTAAAATGACAAAGACACCCTTTAGCAATAAAGGTGAGCGTGTATCAGACACTCTAGGACTCATTCATTCAGATGTATGTGGTCCTATGTCAGTCCAAGCAAGAGGAGGATTCAGATACTTCATTAGCTTCATAGATGACCATACTCGATATGGCTATATCTACTTGATGAGGCACAAATCAGAAGCCTTTGACAAGTTGAAATGCTTCAAGAATGAAGTGGAAAATCAATTAGGAAAGAAAATAAAGACGCTTCGATCTGATCAAGGTGGCGAATATCTTTCTGATGATTTTCTGAATTATCTAACTGAATGTGGGATATGCTCACAATGGACACCTCCCTATACACCACAACACAATGGTGTATCCGAGAGGAGAAACCGTACCCTATTAGATATGGTACGATCCATGATGAGCATGGCCTTACTTCCAAAGACGTTCTGGGGCTATGCCTTAGAAACTGCCCTCTTCACCCTAAACCGAGTACCAACTAAATCTGCTAGTTCCACACCATATGAATTGTTCGTTGGTAGGAAACCCATGTTCTCGTTTATGAGAGTATGGGGTTGTTCAGCGTATGTCAAACGTATTGCGTCCGACAAATTAGATTCTAAATCTGATAAATGTTTCTTCACTGGATATCCCAGGGAAACCGTAGGGTATTACTTCTATCATCCAGATGATCAGAAAGTAATAGTATCCAAGCACGCAACCTTCTTAGAGAAAGAGTTTCTCGAAGAAACACAAAAGGGAAGCGTGATTGAACTCGACGAAGTTCAAGAGGAAGAAACACCGACTGAAACAACAGAGGCGGTTGAGGTACCCGAAGAAGTCCCATTAGATGAGACTCCAGTGGCACCTATTCATAGATCACGAAGAGTTCGTGAACTCCCAGTTAGATATGGTTTTCTAGTGGGAGATGATAACGAGGTTCCCGTATTAGACGACGAACCCGAAAACTACGAAGAGGCTCTTACTAGTCCAGATTCTAAAGCATGGCTTGAGGCCATGGATTCTGAAATGGATTCCATGTATACTAACCAAGTGTGGACTTTGGTTGATCCACCCGAAGGGATAATTCCCATTGGGTGCAGGTGGATCTTCAAAAGGAAGACTGACATGGATGGAAAGGTTAGCACCTACAAGGCTAGGTTGGTAGCGAAAGGATATCGTCAGAAATAAGGTGTTTATTATGACGAAACCTTCTGTCCTGTTGCTATGTCCAAATCAATCAGAATCATGCTTGCAATTGCCGCTCATTTTGATTATGAGATTTGGCAAATGGATGTGAAAACAGCTTTCCTAAATGGAAATCTGCTTGAGGATGTATACATGATGCAGCCTGAAGGTTTCATATCAAAGGATGCAAATAAAGTTTGCAAACTTCAGAGATCCATTTATGGACTCAAGCAAGCATCTAGAAGCTGGAACAAGCGTTTTGACGAAACCATAAAACAATTTGGTTTCGAACAAAATTGCGAAGAAGCTTGCATTTACAAGAAAGCAAGTGGGAGCTCTATAGCATTTCTCATACTATATGTGGACGATATACTGTTAATGGGAAATGACATTGCTCTATTACAATCGGTGAAAGTATGGTTATCCGGTAACTTCTCAATGAAAGACCTTGGTGAAGCAGCCTATATACTTGGTATAAAGATCTACAGGGATAGATCGCGTAGACTGCTTGGTCTTTCACAGGCTACATACATTGAAAAGGTGCTAAATCGGTTTAGCATGCTTGAATCGAAACGAGGTAACTTACCCATGGTACATGGAGTAAAGTTAAACAATCATCAATGTCCTAAAACTGATGATGACAAACGACGCATGGATGTAGTCCCGTATGCCAGCGTGATCGGTTCGATTATGTATGCTATGCTATGCACTAGACCTGGCGTAGCGTTCGCGTTATCTGTAACGAGTCGTTACCAAGGGAATCCGGGAGACGAGCATTGGACTGTCGTCAAGAACATTCTTAAGTACTTGAGAAGGACTAAAGATATGTTCCTAGTGTACGGAGAAGGAGATCTGAAAATTGAAGGATTTTCAGACGCTAGTCATCTCACAGATGAGAAGGATTTTAAATCCCAATCAGGATACATGTTTATCTTGAATGGGGGCGCGGTCAGTTGGAAAAGTTCCAAGCAGGGAAGCGTAGCTTTCTCTACGACCGAGTCAGAGTACATTGCTGCTGCGGAAGCAGCAAAGGAAGCAGTTTGGATTAGAAAGTTCATTACAGAACTAGGAGTGGTGCCTGACATTGTCAATCCTATTACTCTGTACTGTGATAACAATGGAGCCATTGCGCAAGCAAAGGAACCACGGTCTCATAATGCATCTAAGCACAACCTAAAGCGATACCACATCATTAGAGAGATTGTGGCTAGAGGAGATGTGAGAATAGAAAGAGTACCTACAGAGGACAACGTTGCAGATCCGTTGACAAAGCCTTTAACCCAGAAAGTACATGATCGTCATTTAACTTCTACTGGGATAAGTTTTAGAAACAATTGGCTTTAGTCCAAGTGGGAGTATGTTGGGGTTTGGTGTCCTATAGTCAATTGTTGCAGGATACAAACTTAATGTAAATGAATTGTTCTTTATATCATTTTTTTTAATGAGATATATGTTTTATAACTATATAAAGGCAATCCCTTTTAAGCACTATATAAAGTCTAATAAAAGGAAATCCGTAAGTTTGTTTAAAGTGATTATAAAGTGTTCATACAAGCATGAAGTGAGACAAAACTTTATAATAAACTAATAAACTTAAAACCACCCCAAGTCAAGTGATATGTTTAGGATTGATATATCACTATTGAGACTTGTATGTAACAATGTCTTCTGTCCGACAGAAATCTGATCTCACAAGCTTCATATATATAGATATCTGGACAGTTACATAGATCCGATGAAACGTCGTTCATTAGGATTGGGGATCCGATTTGAGATAACAGGATGGGTAGATTCATCCTTGTCACCTGTTCATCTCATTGGTATTAATAGGTATAAGTAATCCTCAGACTCAAAGGAATGTTAATTGGTCATCCTGAATTACTGAATGTGAGACTTTGATCATGTGGTCCTACGATCCTTAACAGAGATGACTCTGGGGTGTGAACTGCAAAGGTTGGGTGTCACAGGAAGTAATGTCAGGGTAGTTATACATTGGATTGAGCATTTATCACTCCCGATTAATGGGAGATATATCCAAGGATCGCTTGTGGAAGACTCGACTCTAAATCCTTGCAAGGTGATAGCTTAAGAGTAGAAATACAGATTTCACTTAACCTATCTATTTGAGTTGACTCGGCCTGTACAAGTAAAACGAACGTCTCGCTATATATGACTTGACATCACCCATAGTAATAAGATTCAGTTCAAGGATATAGTTGATAAAGGATCGAATTATACTGTAACTAATACGGAAGGGTTAACGACAGAATCAACCTGTCTTCTTAACGGACTCTGGGGGAATGATTACAGACTTGCCTATAACATACTCAGTACATCATTCCGTTATGCAAGGATTAAATATAATTCTTGAAGAAATTAATTTAATAGTTGCATACGGCCAGAAGTAGTAAGAACCTAATGGATCACACATAAGACTTGGAACCAAAAGAGAGATGGATATGATTAATAGATGGAAGCCCAATTGAGCCCAGTAAGGCCCATTTATATAGAGGGGGGCCGAAATTTATATATAGTAAATAAGGAATTATTTTAATTCCATTAATCCTAATTTGATTAGGTTTGTGAATTAAATTAATTAAGAGATAATTAACTTAGGAGTTTTAATTAGATTAATATACTCCTATTATTATCCAATTAGGTTATTTATTATTATCCTAAATGTATTTGATATATTATAAGATAATAATCAGGAATCCTATTCCGAATGGAATTCCTATTAAGTAACCTATTCCTATCTAACTAGGGTTTAGATACAAGCGACTATATATACCCCCTCCCTATGAGAATTTCGACCAAGCTAATCCCCTCCCCTTATTGTGATTTTCGAAACCTACATTAAGTAAGAGAGAGTGAATTCGCATCCCCTAGTTCGTGGATAAGAATTCATACGGCTTCCGTCAATTGATTAATCTCATCCATCTCTTTTTCTCTTTGATCTTGTGTTGGTTAATTAGAGGCAATCTAATTTGGTTGCATCTCATAAGGGTTGATTCCATCTTAACCTCACCGTATTATACTTTGTGGTTGGAATCTCGGAGAAGATTTGTGGGCGCTTCTTTAACAACGGTAGATTGTTCATCGAAAGGTATTCCTTCTTATCCCTCTTTATATGAAATAACGATTAACGGATCATATGGTTAAAAGGAAGTAGGCTAAAAAATTTATATTTCCGCTGCTATACCTTAGCCTTAATTTCCTTCACGCTTGCCAAGCTGGAAAACAAACCAAACAATCTTTTCATAGTAAAAATGTTGTCTCAACTAAGCGTCCGTTAGAGTTACTACACTTGGATCTCTTCGGTCCAGTCCAGCCGCTGAGTCTGGGTGGAAGAAGATTTTCCTTGGTCATTATAGATGACTTCTCTCGGTACACCTGGGTCATCTTGCTGAGTAGCAAGGATGAGACCTTTGAGACATTTTCAAATTTGGTTAGAAAACTTGAAAATGACAAAGACCTAAAATTGGCTCACATCCGAAGTGATAATGGTGGAGAATTCAAAAACCAACAGTTTGTTGAATTCTGTGAAGCCAGCGGCATTGACCATAATTTTTCTGCTCCTAGGACGCCTCAACAAAATGGGGTTATTGAAAGGAAGAACAGAACCTTGGTTGAAATAGCCAGGACAATGCTGAGTGAGCATAGGCTTCCAAAGTACTTTTGGGGAGAAGCTGTTAACACAGCGTGCTATATTCTTAATAGGGCTCTTGTTAGACCTATACTAAAAAAAAACCCCTACGAGCTTTGGAAAGGACGAAAGCCCAACATTGGATACTTTCGTGCCTTTGGCTGTAAATGTTTTATTTTAAACACCAAAGATAGCCTAGCTAAGTTTGACTCAAAAGCTGATGAAGCTATCTTTTTAGGCTACTCAACAAACAGCAAAGCATACATAGTTTTCAATAAACGAACTCAAATTTTAGAAGAGTCAGTACATGTTGAGTTCGACAAGACTAACCCTGCAGGTAGATACCAGCCACTGACCGAGGATGATCCACACTCAGTAACCGCTGACCAAGAACCAGCTACTGAGTCATTCACTAAAAGGCTGACCAAGAGTAAGAGTGAACCTAAGATTACTTTCACTGACCAGTCTACTTCTGCAGAGATTGTTGAAACACAGACATCACAAGACATAAATCTACCTAAAGAGATAAGGATTCCAAGAGGGCACTCAGAGAGTGCAATCCTTGATGCCGCTGAGAATACCCTGATGACAAGAAACCAACTCAGGAGGTACCTCAGCAATGTAGCCTTCGTCTCAGTTCAGGAACCTAAGAACTTCGCTGATGCTGAGGAAGATGAATTCTGGATGAGCGCAATGCAAGAGGAACTTGACCAATTCAGAAGAAACGATGTATGAGAGCTAGTGCCACATCCAAGGAGTCAGAAGACCATTGGAACAAGATGGGTCTTCCGCAACAAGCTGGATGAGCAAGGAAATGTAGTCAGGAACAAAGCAAGGCTTGTAGCTCAGGGCTATAGTCAGCAAGAAGGTATTGACTACGGTGAGACCTTTGCCCCAGTGGCAAGGCTAGAGGCAATTGGAATTTTACGTGCATATGCATCTTACATAAACTTTAAATTATTCCAAATGGATGTTAAGAGTGCATTTTTTAATGGAGTTATAAACGATGAAGTTTATGTTAATCAACCTCCAGGGTTTGAGGATCCTAAATTCCCAAACCACGTTTATAAACTCAAAAAGGCTCTGTACGGCCTCAAGCAAGCACCACGTGCTTGGTATGAGAGGCTGACCAGTTTCCTGCTGACTAGAAATTATGTCAGGGGCAAAGCTGATACAACCTTATTCATTAAGAGAAAGGGTAAAGATACCCTGCTGGCACAAATATATGTTGATGATATTATTTTCGGTGCTACTAACGAATCAATGTGCAAGGAATTTAGCAAGCAAATGCAGACTGAGTTTGAAATGTCGATGATGGGAGAACTCAACTTCTTCCTTGGACTTCAAATCAAACAAGGCAAAAATGGCATCTTCATCAGTCAAGCTAAATATGCCAAGGAGATATTGAAGAAATATGATCTTGAAAATTGCAAGCCAATATCCACTCCTATGGGCACTGACATTGTCCTCTGTGCTGACAAGAATGGTAAGTCGGTAGACATCAAATTGTATCGAGGTATGATAGGCTCTCTACTTTACTTAACAGCCAGTAGACCGAACATTCAGTTCTCAGTATGCTACTGTGCTAGATATCAATCTAACCCTAAGGAATCTCATTACATAGCTGTAAAAAGAATCCTTAGATATTTGCAAAGCTCAGTGAACGCAGGTTTATGGTATCCCAACACTCATGGCTTTACACTCGTTGGATACACTGACGCTGACTATGGTCGAGACAAGCTAGAACGGAAAAGCACCTCTGGAGGATGTCATTTTTTAGGAAGCTGTCTTGTATCCTGGTTCAGCAAGAAGCAGGCGTCAGTAGCCCTGTCTACCACTGAAGCTGAGTACATTGTTGCTGGTCACTGCGTTGCTCAAGTCCTATGGATTAAGCAACAGCTTGAAGACTATGGTGTTCAAACAAAGACAATTGAGGTCAAATGCGACAACAAAAGTGCAATTGATCTATCAAAGAACCCAATTCAACACAGCAGAATGAAGCATGTCAGCATAAGACATCACTTCATTAGAGACCATGTACTCAAGGGTGAGATAAAGCTGACCTATGTCCCAACGGATGAGCAGCTTGCGGATATCTTCACAAAGCCACTGGCTCGTGAACAGTTCAGCATACTGAGAGAAGCCATTGGTATGTTTAATCCTCTTCAGTAAACTCCTGTTCTAAATATAAATTTATGCTGAGTGAATTACTACGCTGAATGATTAATGAAAATGCATGCTGAGTGATTGTTATACTGAGTACTTAATGCAAAATACATATCAATACTGAGTAAATATGCACACCGAGTGGAAATCTCAAACTGAGAAATCATCCGTATATATAAAACTGACCACTCAGAATTTAAAACGCTTAGTATTCTAAACGCTGAGTATAAGATCCGTTGTAATTAATGCTAGAGCACGCGAATAGCCACCTAGGATGACGTATGCGCCGAATGTGTCATAAAAGCCAGGATTATTGTCGTTTCACAATCCTAAGGCAAAACTGACACATGGATTCGATAAGATCCACTCTTCACCGCTATAAATAATGGGTAAATCCCCATTTTTATTTTCTTTACACTTACCGAATTCTTTGGCAAAGCATTCTCTCTCTAAAAACTCTCAAAGCTTCCCAACCTTTTTCTGAAACCATGACTAGAGTTTCCGTCAACATCTCCGGTGCCGGTCACCCTAAGACTAGTTCCGATGAACCCTCCAGGCAAACTACTTTGCCTAAAACCACCAAGGTCACTACGCCGAGCAAAGGCAAAGCTGGCCAAGCTATCTCATCTAAGGGTAAGCCGACCAAGGCCAGAACCTATACCAAGGTATTCGAAGACGTGAGGGAATGTAAAATAGACTTCTCACGATGGGTCTCTGAGGCCTTCGTGACATCCGAGAAACCCTTCTACGAATGGATATCGAAAAATGGCTGGACCGAGCTGTTCTCCATTAGGGATCACACCTATCCTGACCTAGTAAGGGAGTTCTACCACAATCTCCGAGTTGCTGATGATAACCAGGACTATCTGGTAACTGTGGTAAAGGAAAAGACCATTTTCATAAACCCTACATATCTTGCTAACTTGCTGAAGTTAAAGAATGAGGGAGCAAAACTGAGGCGGTCTGGGGATCATGAAGGAACTGGGTACGATACCACCTTCTATAAACCCTCTAGCCACTCTGGAGAAGTCTCAAGCACCTCTATGGGTCAGCACCAAAAGATAGCTCACTATCTGCTGACCTACTTCATTTACCCCAAGATCAACTGCACCACCTCAGCAACGAATTTTGAGCAATGCTTCGTATGGCATATGCTGACATACAAGACGATCAACATGCCAGTATTCTTGATTGCTGGTTTCTAAAGGAGCACTGGAACTCTCAGGCTGGGATCGCTTATCACCAGAATCCTCTTAGATCATCAAATAGATCTATCTGAGGAAACTAAGGCTAGAGGATCTGAGATAACCGTGGCTTCGCTGAGGGCTTTGAAGTTCAATCAGCCTATAAAGAAAGGAAAAGCCGCTGCTGAACAACAAGCTGAGGAGACAACTGTCCCAACAAAGGGCAAAAGGACAAAGGCTCCTGCTGCCCGAAAGAGAAAAGCTGTTGGAACTCCTTCGAAGAAGGCTGAGCCTATGACTAAGAAGCAGAAGTCAGCTTCTCATCAAGGTCAGGAAATACCTAAGTCAGCTGAAAAGAGGAGCAGGCAAGATAAGCCTGAAACAGAAGAGCATCCCCTGAAGAAGAATAAGTCTTCAGAACTGACCCCGATTGATGCTATCCCTACTAACGTCGTTGTTCCTGGTGATTCTCACTACACACAGTGTCTAGGAACCGAAGCTGTGCATCAAGAAGATGATGTACATCTGGATGATCAGTTCATTGCACAAGTTGAGGAAGAGTTAGATGGCGATAGTGAAGAAGATGATGAACAAGAAGAAGCAATCGGTCAGGATGACGCTGAGGACGCTGAGGAGACAGCTAGTGAGGTTGAAGCTGAGCCAGCCAATACTGTGTTGGCTGCTGGAGAAGAACAAGAACCTTACCAACCCAATGTTGATCAAGAACAAGAACAAGCTGACCAGCTTAATGCTGATCAAGAAGAAACTTCCCCTTCTCACTCAGGAGAGTCTATTCAAGCTGACACTCCTCCTCGCAGAAGAAGATTAGTTAAGGCAAGTTAGAAGACAGTCATTGACCTTCCTGTTCAACCACCAACTGTCCCTGACTTTGTTATCCAGAAGCCGACCAAGGATCCTTCTGCACTCAAACTGAAATTTTTCAGAAAACAACCATCTTCTACTCCATCGGCTTCTCTTGAAAAACAAGCCTCTGTTTCTTCACCAAAGGAACACGCCGACTTGAATGCTTCCGCTAACTCTACAAGCCAAGTGGAGCCAATTCCCGTCAATGCTGTTACTACAAGCATTGTGCTGACTCAGGACATTCCTGCTCTAGTCAGCACAGGCAGCATTCGGATTACTTCTTCTCCAATCAACACTTCTGCCGATCAATCAGTTCTACCCGAGACTCAAGTGCAGATTGGAAACACACTTCCAGTCACTGACCATGTTATCCCTCTGACTCCTCTTCCAACCGGTCATACTGAGGAAACTAGGCAAGTTTATGAAGGCTCTCTCAGCTACTTGCATGCCACCGAGTCTGGTAAAAGAATCATCGACTCGGTGCAAACATTAATTAAAGACCTTCATCAAACCACTCCACCTGCTGCTTGGTCTTCTACTGTTGAGACAACTCAGCTCTCCCAAGTAACTCAGCTTCTCAATGAAGTTAAGGGATTCAAGGACTTGCTGAGTGTCATAGTCTCCATTCAAGCACAGCAACCTAAGCAGGATTCCATCACAAAGCTAGCTGAGCTCTAGCTGACAATTGTTCAACATCTTAATTCTCTTCAAGGTCAAGTTCAGACCTTGTCAGCTGCGAATACGCGATATGCAACTTATGATGAAGTCAAAATGCTCTTTGCTCAGCTTCACACCGAGCAAATTAAGACCAACGAGCAAATGGTCTCCTATTCTCAATGCTCAGTGGAGCAAATTGGAGAGGCTGTTCGTTTGTTGAATTTAAACAAACAAGAGATGGACACTGACGCCATGAAGCAAAATGAAATACTGTCTGTCACCAGACAAACCTTCAACCATGTACGTCACAACAATATTCAGCGTCAATACTACGACACATCCTTACTGAAGACATTTCATCAAGTCGTTGCTGGTCTGTCCGAAGCACTTACCTGGATAGGTAAATCTCAAGCTTTCATAGTCAGCATGATCAGCGCTGCTGAACTTAATATACCCGTAGAGGTCTTCGATGATGGAGTTGCTATTTTTGACGGTGTCAATGAAAGCGCCGATATACTTAAAGCGCTGTCCACAGAACTAACCAGAGCCGTCTTAACCGACGCCTTTAGGATTCCTCCTCCCGATGCTGACAAAACGGGGGAGAAAGAACAAGCTAGAACATAGCATGAGCAAAGTCAGTCCAAGAAAAAGAAATAGAAATTAGGCTAGCTCAGTTATGCTAAGTTTGTAGTCTCTATGTTATGCTTAAATTTTTGTTATCTTTTTCGTTGTATACGTTGACTACTTCTAGTAATATCAATACTTGCATCTGTTTATCCAAAAACTGAGTTATGAGTTATTTTATACGATGCTGAGTATTAAGTTATTATGTATCTTCAATTACATCAACTATGTTTAAAACTTATAAAACTTATTGATTGTAACCAATGCTGATAATATGTTTGACATTGACTTGTATGTTTATAAAACATTGTCTTATAAAACTCATTGAACAACAAATTACTCAGCGCCCTCTGAATGCTATAACTTCCGCTTAAACACTGAGTAAAATAGAATATGTTCCATGAGCTGACCTATATCTGAAAACTAACCTTAGACTTACTCAATTAAACCTTCAAATGTTTAGAGTAAAACTAAGTCAGTAGCTCAACCCTGACGGGGGAGTTTGCTAAGTTATATTAGGTCAACTATCATGGGGGAGCTCAATACTGAGTTCTTCGCTGAATAGTTTTGCCAACATCAAAATGGGGGAGTTTGTTGAAACACCTTTCCACATAATTTTGATTTGACAAAATTGTTTAAGTGTAATTAAAAATATTCTAAACACACTAAGTTTAAATGTTTTGATTTATTCTACTAATGTGTTTGTTCAATGTTGAGTTAAATTGTTTATAAGACACAACATTAAAAGGCCCAAAGCCCAATACGAAAGTCAAAGCCCAAGTCAAACAGTTTAAGGCAACTCGGCCCGCGTATGTCAAAATGCTGTCGTTATGTACAAAACGCAGCTCAGCGGAAGAAGGATCTAGAAGACCTTCGTGGAACAACTTCGGGACGAAGCTACTGAGTTGATTCGACAAAGAGTACAAGACAACAGCTGACTAAGAACAACTTCCAGACAAAGTGTTTCCACTTTGGGTAAAGTTCAGAAGACACATGATGCTGTCTAGTTGACCTTACCACAAATGGAGAGACATTCTGCCGAGCTGACCAAAAGCTGACCGAGGACAGAAGATACTCAAATTTGATTGGCCGAGAGCTCTGAGCAAGACAGGATGACAACGACAGGAAGCCGTTTCCCTCCAACGGTTATTTCAAAATTCGAAATGACCGATGCCTCAGACGTCTCTATAAATAGAGCCCTTCAGTTGCTTCATTCCACACAGAACTTGATCAAGCCATTACGCTGACCAAATCTCTACGCAAAGTTCTGCAAGAAAAAGCAAAGCAATCTTACACTAAATTTCATATCTTTTGTGTAAAAGTCTAGAGTGATTATTCAATCATCTAAGGTGTCTTAGCAATTGTTTTTTAGGACAAACACTTATCATTTCTAGAGATTAGAAAGGAGAGGCTGAGTACTCGGTTATAGTACTCAGCGAGAGATTAAGATTGAGTAGAGGTATAGAGGAAGGTACTCTTGTTATACTCAGTTGCTAAGATTGTAAAAGGTTTGATGCTCTACCGTTAAAGAGCTCAGTAGAGAATTTGAAATCTCGGAACGTGTTCCGAGGACAGGACGTAGGCTTGGAGGCCGAACCTGGATAAATCTGCTGAGTAACATATTTCTAACCTTAAACTCCTTTATATATTTATTGCTTGCTTAAACAAAAACTGACCAAGTAAAGAGGTCAAGCTGAGTTGTGCGCATTGAATATCTGAGCTCAGAAATAGACTCTAAGTGCTATCTCCTGACTCAAGTAAAAGAAACTGACCTAGTCACCAGTTGACTAAGCCAGTATCTTGCTATTCACTCAGCGCCGCTGTTAAAACCTTTTTCTCACGAAAAAGAAGTCTGCCCTAACTTAAAATTTTTAAATAGTTCCTAACTCCCCCCCTTGGAACTATACGTGTAACGTTATAAGGGACCAACAAGTGGGAATGCGGTTTCGAAAATGTTTGTGTTGAAGTTGATGCTAAGGCGGTGGTTGATGCGGTTAGGTCGCCCAAACGGGATACTACTGAACTTGGCTGCATTTTTAATGACATTAGGCAATTTTTCGGTCTAATCAAGGTTATACCTTGAGGTTTGTTGCAAGATTAGCGAATAAGGTGGTGCATGTTTTGGCGCGTCATTCTAATTCCGTTGCTAATCCTTTTATTTCGTTCATTTGTCCTCATTTTTTTGGATTCGGTTTTGTGTTCGGATTCTTCTGTTCAATAAGAGTATGATTTCTTTGATTCAAAAAAATAAAAATAAAACCTTACATAAATACCAGCTATGTCTAGTACAGAATCCACAAACTACAAATAGCAAAATATACCATTAAAAGTAATTTTAAGATAGAGTTACTACCATCGCTTTAAACAGTGATTGGACACTAAATATAAATGGTATACAAAATTAGCAACAGTATGGTTTATCCATTGGATAACATCTAAATCTAAATTTCTTGATCTGTCTCCACCTTTATTTAAAAAAAAGACTAATTACAAATCTAGCCCAACTAAAAGGGGCTATTTACATATCTAATCCACTTTGCTTTCATCTTACCAAATTCGACCATTTCATCCACTTTGGACAAAGTTACCCTTAGTTCTATTGATCGATGGATCTGCTCCTTTTTCTTCTTCTTCTTCTTCTTCTTCTTCTTCTTCTTCGGTTCATCTTTTTCGATTTCTAATATCAATCGTTAGCGATTTTTGAGATTTTTAAAGTATTATGTGTAATTTCCCGTAGAAATGGTATGTTTTTAGCTTATACGCCTGCTTTTCTCGCTGATCTTGCCTCTTTCTTCATCTGTAATGGTATCGCTTCAATTTTCTATATTTTCCACGATTTTCCTCCATTGTTGTCGCATTTGCGACAAAATATGACAACTGTTGTCACATTTGTGACGAAATGCGACAAAGTTCGTCACAAATGCGACAACAATGGAGGAAAATAGAGAAAATTGAAACGATACCATTATAGATGAAGAAAGAGGCAAGACCAGCAAGAAAAGCAGACGTATAAGCTAAAAACATACAATTTCTACGAAAAATTAAACATAATACTCCAAAAATCTCAAAAATCGCTAACGATTGATATCAGAAATCGATCCATCGATCAATAGAACCAAGGGTAATTTTGTCCAAAGTGGATGAAATGGTCTAATTTGATAAAATAAAAGTAAAGTGAGTTAGATATGTAAATGACCCCTCTTAGTTGGGCTAAATTTGTAATTAGCCCTTAAAAAAACATCTAAATTTACTTAAGATGTATACATTTATTTATAATATTTAAAATGGTACAACTCATTTCACTAATTAGTGCAAACTATATATTCAATATAAAAAAAATTATAAAAAATCAATACCATGTCTTTTCATAACTGAATTTTACCATTTTTATATGGGGTAAATTACACATGTGGCCACTGAACTTTATCCATTTAACATTGTGGTCACTGAACTTCAACTTTTAACAATATGACCATTGAACATTACATTTTCTAACACGGGTAGCCACTCAACGTTTCAAAACGACCGTTGACGTCCTTAAAATAAAAAATTCGAAGAGTTAATGATATTTTAAGGAACTTTAATTCTTGAAAATATTCGTTTTGAGGTCATTTAGTTGATTTTTGGTTAGGGGGGAGAGAGAGAGAGAGTGAATTTGTAGAGAGAAAGCTCCAAAAAAAAAGGTGATTTTAGAAAATAAAAAATATGATTTTATGGTAAATATCGTTCTGAACAACTTTAATTCTTGAATATTTTCATTTTGAAGTCGTTGTCGGTAATTTTGAGGAATTAGTTAAAGTTCAATGACCACTGGTGTTAAAAAGAATAAAGTTTAGTGGTCATACCGTTAAGAATTGAAGTTCAATGGCCACAATGTTAAAATGAGTAAAGTTCAATAGCCATGAATGTAATTTACCCTTTTTATATGCACTAGAAAATAAAATAACAAACTATTAGCCAAAATATGTAAAAGATTGATGTTCTATTCAACTTATTCCATTCAATTGTCAATCTTTTGTGTAACATCCACATGCTAAAGCCATTAACAATTGCTAGATCATTAAGCATTTATCCTCTCAGTAACAACCTAACCTATTCCATTTAATTGTTAATCTTTTTTATTTTAACCAACTATAAGGTGTAACATCCCAAATGTTGAATCATTAATAATGGCTAAATCATTAAGCATTAGGAAAATCAATTGCTAGAGCCTAAACATTGAACCTCATCCTTTCAAAAAACACATTAAGCATTAACCAAATCAATTGCTAAAACTTATGGACCGACAGATTGTTGGGAATTTTAGAACCCTTAAAATGTGCGGAAAATAAATTTTTTACTAAGAAAATCACCCATGATTATAGCATGTAGATTCAAATAAGTTTGCATACCATTCTTCGGGCTCGTATTAAATCAACTGATGAATCCAGTATTAAAAAAACAAGGCCTCTTGAATTTTCTAGACGTTCGAAATCGAAAATCCGTTCCGATTTTTTCCGATTAGTCCCTCTAGACATTTTTTAGCCCCTAGTCGATTTTTAGCCGCCTAAGCGACGATGGACAAAATCGGGGTTTTTTTCTTTATTATAATTCACTTTTATTAGTGAATTGTGTTTGTTATTTTTAGATATTTTGGTCTAACTGCGTTCTCTTCTTGTTTTGATGATATAGTTTAAAACTTTGAAGATATTGGTTCATAGCTTTTGATGAATTATATTAGGTGTGAACATTATATTTTATTTCTTTGAGTTGTTTTATATTGTTGTTGAAATATTGATGTTTGCATTTTTGTAAAGATATATATTATAAATATACGTGTTTTTTTAATCAAAATATATGTGTTTTTATATACTAAATTATTTTATATTATTATTTTAGAAAAATTACAAAAATAAACATTGTTGTTTGGCCGATTTGCAAAGACATTCCCCGTGATTTAAGAGTTTGTAAATATAGGTTTTATTCTTTGTGAAATTTGCAGTTAAAGGATATGTGAGTCAATTTTTCAATCAAACAATACTTGTGATTTAATTAATTTGCAAAGTTAGACCATGTATTTTGAGTAATATTCAAAGACTATTTTTAATTGTTCAAATCGCTCCATTTTGGTGTAAATAATCCCGATAATAATTTTTGACAGACTAACTGAGTTTGTAAACTGTACAAAGCACATAACCCTTGTTTGCACACTTTTAAGCCATTAGGACTCTCTTTGCAAATCAGCAAACGACAAGGTTTATTTTTTGTACTTTTTCCTTCAGGTTTTGAAACATGTTTGACAGGTGAAGGTGAATGACAAAGTCTTCGGTATGGAGGACTTGCATGTTTTTCTTTAGGTCTCTCTCGGATTACTTCTGGTTGAGACTTCTCAGAAAATCCTCTTTTTTAAGAACATGTTAAGATCCCGTGATGTCCTGTAGAATAAGGTATTGAACCTCTTCCCTTTACATATCTACCAGCTTCCTTACCCTCCTTTAATTCTACTCGTATTATCTCTATTTGTGTAGCATGCTCCGCCCTGAGGATGTTCATGGAATCCTGAACATATCTGATGTTGTATATTAATTGATTCGTTAAGCCATCCATAAAACTGCGTTGCTCAGGATCTAATGACCCTAAACAGGCATCAATCCTTTGATCCAAAGCTGGAGTGACATGCAATGGCGTTAACTGATGATTACTAGAATCTACCAAGCCACGATTAGGTGCAGCTGATGTACTTGGGATATCCTCGGCTTGAGGACCAGGATGAACCACAAAACTGTGAACATGAACCATTATCACGATAAACGTTCATGCTCACTGTACCAAATGATGCCGTCAACACTGAATATGATCTCCAGGATGCTTCCGATGAACTGAATACACAACAAACTGTCAGGAAGGGGTCGGATTCCGATGTCCCCTCTTTGATGCCTAAGTCAGTAAAGTACTGGAAAGTAAAAAGTAACTTGAAAGCAGATGATTAGTAGACAGTGAATAGTAATGATGTACTTGAGACTCATATTCCGAGGCTATTTATAGATAATTGTATACCTGAATAGTTTATACGCTTTTACACATGCCAGCTTCGCATTGGCTTCAGACTTCCTCTCTTTATATCATTCTGAATTTCATGGGAACTAGGAGCGTGCCTTTGGGATCCGGGACAACTATTGGTCCACGTGTCCATTTAGGCAACTTCCCGAAGAGGATTTCCTACATATGAGCTTTCGTAATCTCATTTGGCAAGGGCTTCTTGGGTTAGGCCCACACACTAGATCCGGTTGCGTGGGCCTATGTACTTGATGCTATATCACCTACTAATACATTTGAGATAAGGCAGGTGACACTAGATAGATGCACCCATCATGTTATCCCAAGTCGGGTCCCAATCCTAATGAACTATTTCATTGGATCCACGTAACTGTCTAGATATCCACATATCTAAAGTTTGTGAGATCAGATTTATGTTCAGGAATACAAGACATTGTTACATGGAAATGTTAATCCCAGAACATGATACTTGATTTGGATTTATTTAAGTTTCTCAATTAATTAGAATTAATGACAATCATAAAGTATAATCTCACATCATCTTGTATAAACACTTTATGATTACATTTATAAACTAGGGATTGCTTCTATCTAATTTGTTTAGTTGTAATAAAAGATAAATGTCTTTTATATAGTTAAGCTTACTATATCAAATAAATCAAATAACTTAATAATGAGCAGTTCATTTATGAATTAATTATGTCCTAAAACAATTATCCACATGACATGAACCGAACATAATATTGTGCAAAATTGTAAAGAAATTGACTGAATGTTTAATAATAATATATTTGTAATTTATGCTACATCTTATGGATGATGAATTTAGGAGTTTTAAGGAAGCTTTTTGGCTTAATGCATATATACACACTTAAACTTGGCAAGTTTTGTCTAATGACACTTTGAACTTTTAAAATAACCTATCACACACTTATAGTTGGTTTTAAAAACGTATCGCACACCTATAGTTGGCTTTAAAAACCTATCGCACACCTATAGTTGGCTCATTCGGACCTCCTACACATAAAATCGTTGATTTTTCGTCTTTGACGGATGAAGTGGCATACCGAACGAACTCCCGCACTTTTCCTTTTTTTCTATAACACGCATACCATCTCGTTCGTTAAAGACGAAAGATCAACGATTTTGTGTGTAGGAGGTCCGAATGAGCCAACTTTAGGTGTGTAATAGATTTTTAAAGCCAACTATAGGTGTGCAATAGGTTTTTAAAGCCAACTATAGGTGTGTGATAGGTTATTTTAAAAGTTCAGGGTGCCAATAGACAAAACTTGCCAAGTTCAAGGGTGTAATTATGCATTAAGCCAAGCTTTTTTATTCTTGACATTATATTGAATCACTATTTTTGGAAGTTGTGATGTCATCTCATTCCCTTGAACTTCATACATTTTCTGTATATATTGATTTAATAAGTTTTGTTTATTGGTCTCATAATTATATGGTTATATGCATGGAGGATGGATTGAGAAGGCGGGTGGGTGGAATGAAATTAGAAGACAATAATGTGCCAGAAACTACTACTATTTAGGATCACAGAGGGGTAACTTTTGGATTTCTTCTGTAATTACTCCTATTTGCTAATGTGACACTTGAGTTCATTGTTTTTTTTTGTTGTTGTTTTCATTTGAATCAAATTCATGACACTTTCCCAAAACATTTAGGTTAGTTTTTTGCTCAAAGAAGTTGCTGCTTGGGATTTCATTTTAAAAATTGATGACATTGTTTCATTATTTTATGAGTTCTAGTTTTCCCCCATGATGTTACGACAAAAATATCCAAAGCTAATAACTCAATTTTGTAATAGTTCATATTGTTTTTGAGTTTTGACTTTGGATGATGAAATTGCGAATTTCTCATTTCCTTACAGGATAAGGGCTTTGAAGATGCAAAACTTGTGATCCAAGCTCTAAAGAGCAAAGGAATAACAAGAATTGGAGCTGCAGGATTTTGTTGGGGGCGGTAGGCTATATGTTTTATCTTATATAAATCTTCATGAATCATAATTTCTTTGGTTTTAATCAATGTTGCACCTGATCTGAGTCTCTTACTATCCACCAATGCCTTCTGTTTTATTCACGACCAATGTAATGGTTCAACTAGCAAAATGCGAGTTCATCCAAGCTGTCGTGTTGCTGCATCCTTCATTCGTTAGTGTGGACGATATCAAGGGTAAGTTTTGTGCTAAGTAAGTACTTTAGGCTATTTTTCGATTCTTAGTTTAATGCATTCTCATTTTTCCAAAAAATAATTTAAAATGCTTAAGGATTATTTGACATATTAGTTGACTTCGAACTTCTACGAAATGCCCTTTCATGGTTAATGTTGTGCTGAACTTTCAATTTCCGAAGCCCCAAGTTATATTTTACATGGAGGCACAGATTTGCCACTTACAATATCCTTCCTCCCTGAATGCCAACTATTGTTCCTTTTTGCATCATTTGTTGGAAACTAAAGAGAGAAATTGTATATGCTTTTTTCTTTCCTTATGGTGTGTATTTGGTTGTGAAGGCAAGAGAAGTGTTGTGAATGAAATTAAATTACTTGCAGCGCTTGAGGTTCTGCTTCCTACTACAGTACTAGGAGCAGAGATCGACCACCTTTCCCCACCGGCCCTAAAGAGGCTATTGGGAACGGTTGTTAGCTAATAATGGATCCTAAAGAGGTCATTGGGGACGGTCGTTAGCTAATAACCGATCCTAAAGAGGTCATTAGGGATGGTTGTTGGCTAATAACTGACCCTAAAGAGGTCATTGGGGATGGTTGTTTGCTAATAACCGACGCCAATGATAAAAAAAATTTGCATCGCTCAGACGAGCATAAAGGTCATCAGGGTCGGTTATTAGCTAACAACCGACCCCAATGATGTGGTCATTGGCATCGATTTTGCAACCGACGCCAAACTTTAGCATCGCTTAGTATTGGCGTCGGTTGTAGAACTGACACAAATAAACCAAAAAACCATTCCTAAAGATCGTTGCCATACTAGTGTCGCACTGATTTTTCAGGGTACACATCATTTTCACGAGACCTCGGCCAGCTTCGGGGTTGTAATATTACCAGTCCAGATGAAATTTTGGATTGCTCGTTTGAGACGCTTGAGATGAGATCGCGGCTAACGATAGACCGTAAATGAGTGAAGGAGTGAGATGTCAATCACTGATGAAATAAGAACTAACCTACCGGCCATGGAGAGAGATGATCCCTTCCCATTTGAAAATCGAGCAATAATTTTATTCGCCAATTGCTGAAGAATAGCCTTTTTTATAGCGCCTTAGAATAGTGGAACATCAAGATAGCAGAATGAAAGCGTGCCATGATTCATCCCAAGAAGTGTTTGTAAAGCAGTGACCCTGCCAGAGGAAATAGAACAACCAACATAGAAGTTGGATTTGTGGAGATTAATCTGTTGACCATACAGATGCTCATAAAGCTACAACACTGAGGAAAGCATGTGAATCTTTTTCTTTGAAGTTGTGATAAAAAAAAAAGGAGAATGCCATCGACATAAAGGAAGTGTGCCGGGAAAGCCACCCCCGAGCAAAAGAGCATGGCTGTAGGAACCATGCTGGGCTTTATGGAAAATTAAACGACTTAAACAGTCTTCAACAATACAAAACAACAGGGAGCGAGTGGATCGCCTTGTCGTGCCCCATAAGAGCACGAGAAGTAGCCCCCGTCACAAACATTAAGCATTATTGATATGCGAGCCGTAGAAAAAGATTTAGAATCCAGTCCTGGAACTGAAGTGAAAACCCAAAGACTGAAAGGACTGCAAGAATAAAATTCCAGTCCAAGGTATCAAAGGCTTTTTCAATATCAACTTTAATTGTCATGTTGCCTCCAAAAACCGAGTTTTCAAGGAGATTAACCCTCTTAGAGGCACCCAAAATACAATATGTTATCACCCGACCCTTAATAAAACCATATTGGTGTGGTGGGATTATTTTTTAAGCAATCAACGCCGGCAGAGTATCGAGAATCTTAGTAACAATCTTACAGCAAAAATTACTAAGAACAATCGGGTGAAACTAGTCAATATTGAGCACATTCGAGGATTTTGGAATTAAAACCATTAAATTCGAGTTCCAACCAAGAGACATAAAGCCCATGGAAAAGAAGCTTTGAACCGCTTTATAGACATCAGCACCCACAATCCACCAATACGTTTTGAAAAAATTACCTATGAAGCCATCCGACCCTAGGGCACTCAAACCATTCATATGCACGAGAATATTACAGATTTCCTCAACAGAGGGGCAGAGCTACCAAAGCGGCATTCTCATCGGAAAAAACCGAGGACGGGATAATGTTAGAGATGCAGGACATGTCCCTAGGCCCATCATTGCTGCCACAAAATAAACTTGTGTAATATTGCAAGATATGAGCCTTAATATGTAAATAATGAACTTTGACGTCCATAATATTGCAAAATAAACAGATGTAATAATACCATTAATATGTAAATAATGAATACCAAACTTTTGATTTATTTCGTGCTATTTGTTGGTGAAAGAAACTGGAATTTCGATCCCCAATAGTTAGCCATTTATTCTGATTTTTCTCCTTCAAAAACAGTTCATGTTGCCGAAGAGCGGCTTCTAAAACCTCATGAGCGTGTAGTTTAGCGAGATGTAGGGAATCTGATAGTCCGCATTCCGTGATTTGCTACTGTATAGAGTCGAGTTCCTTAGAGGCAGTTGCCATGTTCAGTTCCACCTGACCAAAAACATTCTTATTCCAAGCTTTGAGGGTGAACTTCAGACGTCAAAGTTTGTAGCTCATAAGCTGCATTGGAGGAATCACAATAGTTGACTCGGACCAAGAAGATCTGATAACATTTCTCAAGTCTGGATTAGTACTCCACATCTTTTGCAAGCAAAGTCACGATACGGCAGTAGTGGTGTAGGAATAGTAAAGAAGGGTGCGTGATCAGAGCAATGACGGGGTAGAATAGTGCAACTGATGGAATGCCAAAATTGGAATAAGCCAAGGTTTCCCAAAGACCAGTCCAGCTTATACTCCACTGGATGGGTGCCAAAATGTCCACTCGACTAAGTATATTCGGCCCCTCAAATCATAATCTCACATAATTGACAATTAGCTATTTATGTAATAAAATCTGAACAAAGCACAGAAAGTTAGGGGGAGCCCATCTTCTCATAAGCTCCTCTTAGTGCGTTGAAGTCGCGGATAACACACCATGGGCTAGAGATGGAAGAAGATAAGTGGTGAAGTGCTAACCAAAGACTACGATGTTCAATATATGACACATGACGATATACCAACGATTACTTGGTTGATTGCAAACTTAATTATGATGAATTGAGAATGTACTAGAACAGTAGAAATAGGACACAAGTTACTGGAAGCAAGTACCTAAAGAGAAGCTGGATGATGAGTATTAACAACCAATAGTTGCAAATTCAGACGTTGCCAAAGAGATGGAGCAATTGAGTTGAAGTCCACTATGGGCTCAGACACAAACTAATATCTGATTTATACAATAGACAAAAATTATAAAAAAAAAATTGCCTTTATGTAGAGGCATTGGCAAAACCTCTACAATTCCTATACAAAATAATCATTGATAACATCGGGGTAACTATGATGTTCAATTGGGAACATCATATACCAAAGAGGAGTGACTTCTTGTTTATTTTTCTTCCTATGCGAGACTATGGTCCAAGAATCTGTATCATTGTCACACTCATCTGCCCAAGATGGCTTGGCCAGAGTGATTTGCAGAATTGGACCATGTTAGGGAATAACAGTAGCAACTGCAACCTGATTGTTAGGTCAGGGCCTACCTCATAAGGTTGTTAGGTTAGAATATGATTTAAAGGTTCATTGGGTGGTGAGTTTGCACTGTGTGGGTCATGTGCGGCCGGTGTCCGTGAAGTAAAAAGAGAGAAAGGCATCATTCATCTGTCATGTACCTCATCACAATGAGGAATCGATTCGGTGACAGTATAATCCTTTGCTCTTTCCCTGTGAGCAAGAGATTCTCGAGCAGCCTTGGGATCCGTCCCATCAGTCGATTTTTTATGTTCAGGTGGCTTTGGCGGAGTAGAATGTCGTCTACACTAGGTTGCTATATGTCCCATTCCTTTACATTTAGAGCATAGGTTTGCTAATGATTCATACTCCAGGTTAATCCACTGCATAAAATCAACCATATCTACCCAGATTGTGTTTTGAATTGGTTTGGATAAGTCCATATCCAGTAAGACCCGTGCATAATGCCCAAACTCCCCATCAATTGTGTTTAGATCAAAGCGTATGAGTACCAATGACTTGCAATTATCTCATAATCCACATGGTAAATTATATATATGATAACATTGTGATATTATTCCAAGGATCAAAAGGGATATTCGCCTAAAGAACGCCACGTGTTGGTCACCTAATACGGGAATACCACGGCGTATTGAAACAAAGAGATCCGACAGGCGGATCTCCAAGGACTCACCAAAAGAGACTCGCGGGCGAACCTATGAGGCGAATCTCCATAAACACTCAATCCGCCATTAGAATGGCTGGGCCGATCCGGCAATAAAGACCATTAATGAGCTATCAATTAGCTAACCGCCAACTTAAGGGTAACCTATAACCGCCATTAATGGGACATTAATGGAGACTTTCTAGTTGCTAGAAGTTACAACTTCATAACTATATATAGTCTGTGTCTCAGGCTATCAAGGTACACATTCACTTACCCTCTGTCAATTCAGTTTGTTCTCTTGTTCTTCCTTACTGACTTTGGCATCGGAGCTTCCCCCCGTCGAACCCAACGACGCCCCCACAGGGATGGAAGCTGATCAGAATTTCTCCACAAGTCATCAATTGGTGCGGTGAAGGTGGAATCCTTAATCAAATAAAGGGTTTTTCGTTCACTTTAAAAGGACATGAAAAATGGGGAACCGAACCCCACATCAGGGGAAGAAACACCATTAGTAACACCATCAAGCCAACCTGTAACTAGTGCTGGTCGCGCTGATTCAAGTGCTCCCACAACACAAGCTGAAGGTAGTGTGCCACCAGACGCATTCATCAACATGTGTGCTGAAGCAATATGAAGGGAGTTTGGCCCTGAGATGGGTAATCGCCTACGGTCATTCATGATCATTCCTCCGTTTTGGAGCATGACGCCCACGTCTACGGTATCTTCATGGCCCCAGGCGACTATAGGATCAAACGCCTTCAATTCCTCATTTCTCCAAGCTCATAATACAGAATCCATGGTAACTTCCATGGTAGTGCTTGGTGATCGACCGCTCAATCGGAAATTATTCCCTGCTGGCGCAGGAGGAAGTCAAAGGAACGATCAAACTCTTCCTGGCGGGTCCGCAAACCAGGGGATAAACCTAGGCGGATCAAGTATCCTAAGGCGGCCACGATCGAATCTCTCCTTGGGTGGATCAGAAGGGCGAAGGCACAAAAAGCGTAGAAAAGAGAAAAGTAGGCGGTCCGAATCACCTTCGCCTCGGAGACCGAGATCCTCCCGCAAGGGTAGATCACCCCCACCTACTGGACGTAGTCAGAGCAAAAGGCCAGTAGAGACACCACATTCGAATAGGCCACCGCCACCGCCACACCAAGGGGATGATAAGCACCTTCCTTCAGGAGGCCATGGAGGGAGTAACGGTCAAGCTCCCCTATGCGGACAGGGAGGAGGAGGTGGAGGTGGAGGAGGAGGTGGGCGTGGAAGCGGAGGCGGACGTTCACCATCGGATCCGTCTTCTGGATCCAGCTCTTCATCTTCTCCAAGTAGATCTCCACGGAGAGGACGCCCAAGGGCGGGTCCGGAGAATTTTGATGATAGAGTTCGAGCTGCGGTGCTCCGCATGAATGAGGAGAATGCCAGGCATAATCCATTCGCCAATAAAGATTCGCCCTTCACGGCTTGGATCGAAGCGGAGGAAACGGATAGGCATTTTAAAATACCTAATCTCCCAATATACACGGGTGCTGACAACCCAGAGACCCACGCCAGAAAATATCGAATACTGCTTCGCCTTAACCGTGCAACGGAATCGGTGTTATGCAAGATGTTTATCACCATGTTAGGAGGTCCCGCTTATGACTGGTTCCAATCTTTACCTCCTGGATCGATAGACAGTTGGGATCAACTAAGTAGAGAGTTTTGTGCTAAATTTGCCGGATGTATCCCTCCAGTGGTCAAGTCACGGAAGCTTTTTGAATTAAAACAGAAGGCGAATGAATCCCTTCGAGAGTATGTAAACAATTTTAACAAATTGTGTATACAAATTGTTGATGTGGATATCTCCATGGCAGTGGAATCTCTAGTAAAGAACACAACACGTAAGAGTTTGCAGGAGGATCTAATTCGAAAGAAGCCCAGCAGCATGGCAGAATTGATGGAACGCTGCAAAGACTTCATGGAGGTGGATGATATCCGCCGAGAATCAGTTTCTCCGCTCAAAAAGGATAAAGGCGAATCTCGCCGTCAGGAGAAGGAGAAAGATAAATACCAAGATTCATCCTCTAGAGGTCGGCGAAGAGGCTATAAGAAAAAATCGACATTTGTTTCATCATTTACGCCACTCAATGCCTCTAAAAGTGAAGTGCTCATATGGATCGAGAACAGTTAGCATAAACGGAGCATTTCATACCCCGAACCAAAAGGGGGGGAGTACACTAACACTGGTAAAAATCCCAAAAATTATTGCAAATACTGTTGGTCCCTAGTAATTAGTTCCAAGGGGGGGTTAGGAACTAATGTAACTTTTTGTCTTTTAATTATGCTGACTTAATGTTATTTTAAGAGTTTGATAATTCAGCGTGTTGGTCAGCACGGGTGTTTGATTAGTCAGACAGTTTTAGTTCTATGCTGACTAAGACTGCTTGACTTGAGAATTGGGAATTGACACTTGAAAGGTCAGTTTCCAACTTAGCACTCAGATTTACTCAGTTTCAGTTTTAACAATTTATAAGCTGAGTAAATAGAACAAGCAACACATGCACATATATATATATATATTGAGAGAGAGAGTTTAGAAGTTACTCAGCACGACTTATCCTGGTTCGGCCTCTCTGCCTACGTCCAGTCCCCAGTTCCTCCTGTGATTTTCAATCCAATACTGAGCTCTTTCAAGGTAGAGCACAAACCCTTTACAAGGCAGTGAGTATGCAAGAGTACGTCCTCTATTCGTCTACTCAGCTCCTACTAAGTACTACAACCCAGCACTTAGATTTTACTACCACCGAATACTTACAACCAAGTACTCAGCTCAACACTCTCAATATTTCTATTGATCACACACTTGTTCTTTTTCAACTAAAGAACACTTTAGATGATTACAAAACAATCAATCTAGCATTTACACAGAGAATAGAAAAGTTGGCGTAAGATCTTTTTGTATTTGAGTGCTTTCAAGATTTTCTCTCTTGTATTTTTCTTTTGATGCTTGAGCGATGATCCAAGGTTCTTGATTGTCCTTTTATAGAAGGAAATCTGCAGATTGGATCGTTTGAATTGTTTTAGCCGTTAACACCAAAACGGCTCTTTTGGGGGACAGATTCTGGTCAGCTTCAGTCTGTTCCGCCATTCCCTTCCTCTGTTTTCTTCAGGCGTCAGGTTTTGTCTTCTTGCATCAAACTTGTCTTTTTGCGTCAGTTGTCTTTTACCAATAATCCACAGACCCATGATTCTTGGAATTAGTCTTCTGTGTGCTTTCGAGGCTTCAATTATTGGTGCAGAAGATTGGCAGACTTTGTCGTTTAGTTAACGAATCTCTCATGCTGTCTTGACTGTTACTCAGCTTCATTCGTTATCTCCGAATGTTCTACTTCCATGCTGAGTTCTTTCTTAGTCAGCTTCGTTCTTGTTTGTATAACTCTGAAGGATTCTTCTAATATAGTCAGCTTCGTTCTGGCGATTTTGAAGGAAGTTTCTGATGCTAAGTTTTACTCCACTCAGCTTCTTATTCTTTCGTGCTGAGTTCCGTTTCACTCAGCTTTTGGTTTATGCTGACTTCTGACCTGTTTAACTTTATATATATATTTGCACTCAATATTGAACAAACACATTAGTACAATTAAATCAAAGCATTAAATTCAATTGCCTCTTAACCATGGATGATTTTGTCAAATCAAAATCTTGTGGAAAGGTGTTTCAACAAACTCCCCCATTTTGATGTTGGCAAAATACATAATTATGGAACTCAGTTATAAGTTATCCCATGATTGATATTTTTGAAATGACTCCCCCATAAGGGTTGCACATATTTTCTTAACTTAATTCTAAACCTTCCAAGATTTAATTGAATTATCTTTAAGACATTTGTGTATACTGGCTTAGTTTTAATGTTGGATTTTTCAAGATCTGAATTTTTGAGTTTTAAGTCAGCTTTCAAAAATATTAGAAGTATGTTGTTACTCAGTTTATTATCTAAGTGTTTTAGTGTTAATTTATACTGAGTATGTTTTACTTCTTAATTTGTTTGTTCAATTTTATCGACTATATTGAAAAAACAGTACTTGGCATAGATTAAACAAGAAAATAAAGCAAACACATACATGAAGGTTTCTATGCAAGTTCTAAACAAACATTTACTAGACTACATCTAGTTCTACTTCTTCTTCTTCTGAGTTTGGTGGTCAGCTTGAGCTATTCCTTTACCTTTGTCTTTACTTCCTGAGACATTACCTGGAAGCTGAGTTCCACCTTGACTTGTCTCCCCCGTTTTGCCATCATCGGGTTTATAAAGGAAGGTTTCATTTCGAGCGACATTGGAGAGGTAATAGGAGTAGCACTGAAGCCGCTTAGTGCTTTCACCCAAACCATCAATAACAGGAACACTGTCATCCTGGACATGCCGAGGAACCCGGAGGGAGCTGCTGATCATGCTAAGTAGGCATTCATGGGATTTGCTCAGTCAGGTGAGCGAGCTTGTGATCTGACCAAAAGATTGATGGTACAGCTTTAGCAAGGCAGAATCATAAAACATGCGCTGGGCATTGTTGGTGCGCATTGCCTTCATTATAGCTTGTGAAAAGCTCAAGAGTTCACTGTTGGAGACTAGATCAACATCCATCTGTGCTCTGTTGATGTTGAGTAGACTGACTGCTTCACTCAGTTGATCAATTGTACACTGAGAAGAGGAAGATACTAAGTAACGCGTACTGGTCAGCTCAGCATTAAGCTTGGTAAAGCATTGTTGAAGTTCGGCAGAGGTGGCAAACTCAGCATTGCCAGGGGCACTTGATTTGGTCAGTTCTTCAGTTAACTTGGTAAAATATCCTTGAAGTTCAGTAGAAGTGGCATACCCTGGATTGACTTTCGTCAGCTGTTGAATTTTGCCTTCAAGCGAATTCATATGGTTCGCCATTGTGAGCACCAATTCGGTCATTTTTGCTATTTGATCTTGATTGGGTTGCCGAGTCTGAACTGTAGTGATGATGCTGACCAGATCCTTCAGTCCTCTGAGTTCATTTAGGAGCTGAGTGATACCTGACAATTGGGAGGACTCAGCTTGAGTAGATTGATTTGCATCAGCTTGAGGAAGGTTCAAATCTTGAAGCAAGGACTGAGCAGAAGCAATGATACGGCGTCCTGACTCAGTGGCATTCAAGTATGTGAATGTTGCAGCATGAGACTCAGAGGCTGGTATTGAGCTTGATGGTGGTGGAGGAGTTGGCTCTTTGCCAGATTGAGTACCTTGATTGGTACCTGGACTTTGATTGATTTCAGGAGCTGTGTCCTCAACATTCTGAGTTGGAGGTGGAGTTTGATTAGGCATGTTGACCTGCTCAACTTGAATGGGTGAAGTTGAAGCAGGATTTGATCCATCTTGAGCAGCTTGGATTGGATCTTCAGGGGTTTTGGCTTGTTCCTCATCCTGAGTAACAGAGGCTTGTTTTTGTACGGGATCTGCTGGAGGTGACTCAGTCTCAGCATCATTCGAGAAATACTGGAACTGGATTGTGGAGAGGTCAGTCTCAATATCATCAACAGGAAAGTTGTCCATAAGATCAATTTGCTTTTGTGCCTTCTTTTTGAGTCTCCGTCGTGTCGGAGCTTTTGGGGATGAAGGGTCAGCTGGAATACCTTCACTGGACTCAGTAGCAACTGTCTCCTCTTCTACATATGGATTCTCAAGTTGCTCAGCATGATCCTTAACAGCAACATTTTCTTCTTCCTCAACTGTCTCCTCAGCATCATCCTGATGTTGCTCAACAATAGTGGGTTCTTCCTGCTCAACATGAACTTCTTCCTCAGTATGAGTTTCAGCTTCTTTTTCTAGGTCAGTTCCATGACCTTCAGAGATAGCCCCATCTAGGGGATCAGTTTCAACTGTTTTTAAGGTGTTAACCTTCTTCCTTTTCATCAAAGGGGATTCAGGTGTTTCTTCTTCATCCTCAGGCTCTTCTGGCCTCTTTCTCTTCTCTGCTGACTCAGCTTTTTCCTTAGCCTTATCAGCTTTAACCTTTTCTTGAGACAACAGCCTCACTTTCTTTGGGACAGCATGAATGTCTTTGGAGCAAGTTTCAAGAGCTTTCCTCTTCTTCTTCCTCATCTCAGGCTGAGCTGCGTTAGGTGACTCAGCATGAGCCTCTACTTCCTTTTCAGGCTCATTTTCAAGCTCAACTTCTAGTTGCTCAGCTTCTTCATTTTCCTCAGCATCTCCAACTTCTTCATAGCCTTTCAAGGGTTGATTGTACAATAATCCATCTAGCAGAACTGCAGTGATTTCACTCCCCAAGCTACTTGTTTCATTTATCGTCTCGATCTGCTTGTCCTCGAGAATTTTTATGATCAGAGAGCCCAAACGGAGTTTCTTACCACCTCGTTGAAGAGCTCCAACTAAGAAGACGGGAAGATTGAGCGGAGTGTTGGTCAGCATGTGCCATATGAAGCACTGCTCAAAGTTAGAGGCAGATGAAGCTGAGCCGAGTTTGGGGAAGATAAAGTTGGTCAGCATGTAGTGAGCCATCTTCTGTTCTTTCCCCATACATGTGCTGGGTATTTCGCCTTTATGATCCTTGGGTTTACAGAAACCCTTAATCTTCTCAAGCTTTTCTTTTGGCACCTTCTCCTTTGTTGTCCTAAATTTTATTCCTTCGTCTGGTAAATCTAGTAAGGTAGCTAGATAGGCAGGGGTTATTGTGATTTTCTGACCTTTGATTATGGTTTCCAAATAATCGAAATCATCTTCATCAACATATAGATTCGAATAGAATTCCCGTACTAACCTAGGGTAGGTTGTTCCTGAGAGAGAGAAGAGACCAGTCCATTTGTTCTTCTCGATCCAGTCACAGAACGGTTTCTCAGAGGTGACGAATCCTGGAGAGAACCATCTGCATTTCAGAACTTCCAAATTGTTGACCTTCTTATGGACTTTGATCATGTTTCGCTCTATTTGCTTCGAAGGACCAGCGGGGTCAGCCTGAGTGGGTTTGCCAGAGGTTTGGCCAGGTTGAGTAGGAAGGTTAGGGATTTTGTTTTTGCCGGAAGCCATTGTTGCAGATGAAGGTTTTGAGGTTTATGGAGAGAGGGAGGTTCGACTATAGGAGATCGCAAGCGTAAAGAGTGATGAGTGGGGATCCTTCCACTTTTTTATATAGATTTCCGGCGGCCCCTATTTATTAACTAGCCGTTTTACCTAGGGACGTTCAACCGACAGAGATTCTGTCATTTATGACATCTTCGGCGCATGGGATTTGCCATTAATGTGCGTCTTTCCAAGGTGCCAGAAGTTACACGTGTAGGTATTTATTTTACGCGAGTGGGTTACTTTTTGGTTTTGCTAGAATTCGAAGTATTCGCGATGTTGAGTGCCTAGTTTTTTTGTTAACATGATTTTTCTCTCTCTAAATAACTCAACATACGTTGATTACTCAGTATGTACATCTACTCAGCATAAGGTGATTACTCAATATTTGTATCTACTTAGTATAATCACACAATGTATATGTCAACTTAGCATAGGGTGATCATTTCAAACTTGGTGAGTAGAAGTTTCTTATTGTTAATTTACTCAGCATGGTATTTGCACAAACATTCAACATTCCACTCATCATGGCAATCACTCAACATTCAATTTTTTATATAGATTTACTTAGAGTGGATTTGACATACCGATGGCTTCCCTTAGTGTATTGAATTGTTCTCGTGCCAAGGGCTTAGTGAAGATATCTGCAAGCTATTCATTTGTTGGCACATAGGTCAGCTTGATCTCATCTTTTAGTACGTGATCTCTGATGAAGTGATGTCTTATGCTAACATGCTTCATCCTGCTCTGTTGGACTGGATTCTTAGATAAATCAATGGCACTCTTGTTATCACATTTGATCTCTATCGTGTTTGTTTTGACTCCATAATCCTCAAGCTGTTGCTTTATCCATAGGACTTGTGCAACACAGCTTCCAGCAGCCACGTACTCAGCTTCGGTTGTAGACAGGGCTACGGATGATTGCTTCTTGCTGAACCAAGATACTAGACAGCTTCCGAGGAAATGACATCCTCCCGAAGTACTCTTCCGTTCTAGCTTATCTCGTCCATAGTCAGCATCAGTATATCCAGTGAGAGTGAAGTCATTTGAAGTTGGATACCATAGACCTGCATCAACTGAGCTTTGCAAGTATCTAAAAATTCTTTTCACAACAGTTAGATGAGATTCCCTGGGGTCAGCTTGATATCTAGCACAATAGCATACTGAGTACTGAATATCAGGTCTACTAGCTGTGAGATAGAGTAAAGAACCTATCATACCTCGATAGAGTTTACTATCAACTGACTTACTCTTCTCATCCTTGCATAGGACAGTATCAGTACCCATGGGGGTTGATATTGGTTTGCAATCTACCATGCTGAATTTCTTTAACATTTCCTTGGTGTACTTAGACTGACTTATAAAGATGCCATTCTTACCTTGCTTAATTTGAAGTCCAAGGAAGAAGTTGAGTTCACCCATCATCGACATTTCAAACTCAGTTTGCATCTGTTGGCTAAATTCTTTGCACAAAGACTCGTCAGTAGCACCAAATATTATATCATCTACATATATCTGTGCAAGTAGGGTATGTTGACCCTTTTTCTTAATGAACAAGGTTGTGTCAGCTTTTCCCCTAACATAGTTCCTGGTCAGCAGGAAATTGGTCAACCTCTCATACCAAGCTCTTGGAGCTTGTTTCAGGCCATACAGGGCCTTTTTGAGTTTATAAACGTGGTTTGGAAATTTTGAATCTTCAAACCCAGGAGGTTGATTAACATATACCTCTTCGTTTATGAAGCCATTTATAAACGCACTTTTTACATCCATTTGGTATAGTTTAAAATTCATGAAACTAGCATAGGCACACAATATACGTATAGCTTCTAGCCTAACAACAGGTGCAAATGTTTCTCCATAGTCTATACCTTCTTGCTGACTATAGCCTTGGGCTACAAGTCGAGCTTTGTTTCTAATCACATTTCCATGCTCATCTAGTTTATTTCTAAAGACCCACTTGGTTCCTATGGGCTTTTGATTCCTAGGTCTAGGTACTAGATCCCATACCTCATTTCTGGTGAATTGGTCAAGTTCTTCTTGCATGGCATTTATCCAATATTCATCTTGCTCAGCATCAGCAAAATTCTTTGGCTCAAGCATTGAGACGAAGGCAACATTGCTAAGGTATTTTCTAAGCTGAACTCTGGTCATCAACTTGTTGTTGGCAGCATCAAGAATGGCCTGTTCTGTATGTCCTCTTGGGATCTTTATTTCCTTGGGTAATGTTGAGTCGTTTGGAAGAGGTGTTTCTACAATCTCTACAGGAATAGATTGGTCAGCAAATGATATTTCAATTTCTTGCTTACCTTGGGTCAGCTTCTGTATAGATGACACAGAGGCTTCTGGTTGATCAGCGGAAGCTGAGCTTGGTTCATCTTCTTCAAGCTGAGCTGACTTACCTGTAGGGTCAGTTTCATCGAACTCAACATGTACAGACTCTTCTACAACCTGAGTTCTTTTATTAAATACTCTATATGCTTTACTGTTTGTTGAGTACCCTAAAAAGATCGCTTCGTCAGCTTTAGCATCAAATTTTGCGAGGTTGTCTTTTGTATTGAGTATAAAGCATTTACACCCAAAGGCACGAAAGTGTCCAATGTTGGGCTTTCGTCCTTTCCAAAGCTCGTATGGAGTTTTCTTAAGTATAGGTCTAACTAGAGCCCTATTCAGTATGTAACATGCTGTGTGAACAGCTTCACCCCAGAAGTACTTTGGAAGCCTATTTTCACTCAACATTGTCCTAGCTATTTCGACAATAGTTCTATTTTTTCTTTCAACAACCCCATTTTGTTGAGGTGTTCTAGGAGCGGAGAAATTGTGGTCAATACCACTGGTTTCACAGAATTCATCAAACTGTTGGTTTTTGAATTCTCCACCATTGTCGCTTCTAATGTGAGCTACTCTTAGGTCTTTGTCATTTTCAAGCTTTTTAATCAGTGTGGTAAACATCTCAAAAGTTTCATCCTTGCTACTCAGCAAGATGATCCAAGTGTACAGAGAGAAATCATCTACAATAACCAAGGAAAATTTCTTACCTCCCAAGCTGAGTGGCTGGATAGGTCCGAAAAGATCCAAGTGTAGTAATTCCAATGGTCTTTTGGTTGAGACAATGTTTTTGCTATGAAATGACTTTTTAGTTTGTTTGCCTTGCTGACAAGCTTTACACAGTTGATCTTTTTCAAACTTTTAATTTGGGTAATCCCTCAACTAATTGCTTTCTAGCTAATTTGGCAAGAAGGTCCATGCTGACATGCCCAAGTCTTCTATGCCATAGCCAGGAGTTGTCCTCTTTAGACACTAAGCATATGTTTTTAGAAAACTGTTTTTCTAAGTTCAACATGTATACATTTTCTACACGATGGGCAGTTAAGATCAATTCATTTGTATTTCCCTCGAGTATTTGACACTTAGTATCATCAAATACAACCTTTCTGCCGTTCTTGCAAAGCTGAGCTACACTCAGAAGATTGTATTTGAGACCTTTAACTAAGGAGACAGACTCAATGGTTGGGTTACCTCCGATAGTACCTGAGCCGACTATCTTACCCTTCTTGTTGTCTCCAAAGCTTACGCTTCCACCTCGTTTAAACTCTAGTGTGATGAACTGAGTTTCATCACCTGTCATGTGTCTTGAACATGCACTGTCTATATACCAAAGTTTTGATTTCTCCACGCATGTCAAGCTGACCTGCATTTTAAACTATTCGTTTTTAGGTACCCAATTCTTTTTGGGTCCTTTCTTGTTAGTGTAAACAGGTGCAAAGTCATATTTTAACTTGTGATGACATACATTTGTAGTATGGCCACTTTTACCACAAAAGCCACACATAGTTACCCTTTGAGGGTGATATTGAGTGTGGTCAGCATTGTTGTGCTGAGCATGCCAGCATACCTTGGTAGTATGACCTTTCTTACCACAGAAATCACATTGGACAGTCTGTTTGTTATGCCAGCACACAGCTTTTGTGTGTCCTTTCTTCCCACAACAGCTACATTGAGTAAACTGTTTATGCTGGCCAGTACCTGAGTACTCAGCATGGGGTTTATTCTTAGTTGAACCTTTTATTTGGTTCCGTAAAGTTGTGACATCCTTTCTAAGTTTCTTTGACTCGGTTTGAACCTCCGTGACAAACTTATGTAAGATTTGCATGTTCGTATGTAAATCTGAGTTGTCCTGGAGGAGATATCGGAGGTCACTCAGCTTGACCTCCTCAATCTCGTCACAGCGCCTGCTGAGTGCCTTAATCCTTTTGTTACACTTCTTAGTTAGTGTATATAAGTCACTCAGGGCATTTACCATTTCATTTCTAAGCAAAAGTAAGGATGTTACCTCATTGTTGTTTTCCTCCTGCTCAGAATCTCCAGAGAGGTCAGCTTGCTCAGATTGACATTGGTCAGCTCCATCATCTGCCATGAAACATATGTTGGCTGTTTCATTTTGCTCAGCTTCAGATGATGTTGACTCATCACTGTCACTCCACGTGGCCACCATTGCCTTTTTGCTTCCATTCTTATCTTTCTTTAGATTAGGACAGCTTGACTTAATATGCCCAGTTTGATGGCATTCATAACATGTGACAGGCTTGGAGCTGTCCTTTTTGTATCTGGTGTCACTGGACTCGGCTTTATATCTGTCTCCTCTCTTGTATGGCCGCTTACTATTTCTTTCATTTCTTCTGAACAGCTTTTTCATTTTTCTAGTAAACATGGCCATTTCCTCATCATCAGTTGACTCACCTTCTGTGGAGTCAGCTTTCATCACTAGTGATTTCTGTTTCTTATCCTCAGATTTTTCTTTAGCTTCAAAGTTTTTCATGGAGATTTCATGGGTCAGCAAGGAACCGATCAGCTCATCATATTTATATGTGGTCAGGTCCTGAGCTTCCTCTACAGCTGTCTTCTTGGCTTGCCAGCTTTTGGGAAGACTTCGTAAGATCTTCTTCACTTGTTCTTCTTCAGTGAAATTCTTACCGAGTCTTTTAAGCTCATTTATTATGTTGGTGAACCTGGCATTCATTGCTGAAATGTCCTTATTGTCAGTCATCTCGAACAGCTCATACAATCGCATGTGTTGGTTCACTTTGGATTCCTTGACCTTGCTGGTGCCTTCATAAGTTACTTCCAGCTTTTTCCAGATCTACTGTACTGACTCACAACCTGAAATCTTATTGTATTCTGCAGCATCTAGGGCACAGTGAAGCATATTGATAGCCGAAGCATTATTTTGTAATTTTCTGAGGTCATCCTCTGTCCACTCAGTTTCACTCTTGATAACTTTCTCATTATCAACAGTTTTATAAGGTACATGTGGACCTTGAACTATTGCAAGCCATGCACTCATGTTTGTGGCTTGAATAAAGTTCTTCATCCTATTCTTCCAGAATGTATAATTAGATCCAAAGAATAGGGGAGGTCTAGTGATTGATAATCCCTCAGGGAGTATCTGTGTTGTTTGGTTTCCTGGGAGGAAACAAGTGCTATTCTCACCCATTTTTCGGGATCAGCTCAAGATTGTTAGATCTTTGAGTAGTGAGCTTAGGCTCTGATACCACTTGTTGGTCCCTAGTAATTAGTTCTAAGGGGGGGTTAGAAACTAATGTAACTTTTTGTCTTTTAATTATGCTGACTTAATGTTATTTTAAGAGTTTGATAATTCAACGGGTTGGTCAGCACGGGTGTTTGATTAGTCAGACAGTTTTAGTTCTATGCTGACTAAGACTGCTTGAGTTGAGAATTGGGAATTGACACTTGAAAGGTCAGTTTCCAACTTAGCACTCAGATTTACTCAGTTTCAGTTTTAACAATTTATAAGCTGAGTAAATAGAACAAGCAACACATGCACATATATATATATATATATATATATATATATATATATATTGAGAGAGAGAGTTTAGAAGTTACTCAGCACGACTTATCCTGGTTCGGCCTCTCTGCCTACGTCCAGTCCCCAGTTCCTCCTGGGATTTTCAATCCAATACTGAGCTCTTTCAAGGTAGAGCACAAACCCTTTACAAGGCAGTGAGTATGCAAGAGTACGTCCTCTATTCGTCTACTCAGCTCCTACTAAGTACTACAACCCAGCACTTAGATTTTACTACCACCGAATACTTACAACCAAGTACTCAGCTCAACACTCTCAATATTCCTATTAATCACACACTTGTTCTTTTTCAACTAAAGAACACTTTAGATGATTACAAAACAATCAATCTAGCATTTACATAGAGAATAGAAAAGTTGGTGTAAGATCTTTTTGTATTTGAGTGTTTTCAAGATTTTCTCTCTTGTATTTTTCTTTTGATGCTTGAGCGATGATCCAAGGTTCTTGATTGTCCTTTTATAGAAGGAAATCTGCAGATTGGATCATTTGAATTGTTTTAGCCGTTAACACCAAAACGGCTCTTTTGGGGGACAGATTCTGGTCAGCTTCAGTCTGTTCCGCCATTCCCTTCCTCTGTTTTCTTCAGGCGTCAGGTTTTGTCTTCTTGCATCAGACTTGTCTTTTTGCGTTAGTTGTCTTTTACCAATAATCCACAGACCCATGATTCTTGTAATTAGTCTTCTGTGTGCTTTCGAGGCTTCAATTATTGGTGCAGAAGATTGGCAGACTTTGTCGTTTAGTTAACGCATCTCTCATGCTGTCCTGACTGTTACTCAGCTTCATTCGTTATCTCCGAATGTTCTACTTCCATGCTGAGTTCTTTCTTAGTCAGCTTCGTTCTTGTTTGTATAACTCTGAAGGATTCTTCTAATATAGTCAGCTTCGTTCTGGCGATTTTGAAGGAAGTTTCTGATGCTAAGTTTTACTCCACTCAGCTTCTTATTCTTTCATGCTGAGTTCCGTTTCACTCAGCTTTTGGCTTATGCTGACTTCTGACCTGTTTAACTTTATATATATTTTTACACTCAATATTGAACAAACACATTAGTACAATTAAATCAAAGCATTAAATTTAATTGCCTCTTAATCATGGATGATTTTGTCAAATCAAAATCTTGTGGAAAGGTGTTTCAACAAATACCACAGGAAAAATGGCCATGACACAGACGCATGTTGGGAGTTAGCCAGAGAAATAGAACGTCTCATCGAGAGAGGCAAATTGGATCGGTTCGTCCAAAATGATGTTAAGAAGGGAGATGGTGATAGATCCAGGGATGATCCGAAGAAGAAAGGAAAAGGGACCATCAATGTCATAGCAGGCGGACCTGGGTACCAACCTGTACTGAAAAAGGCAAAGACCACTGCTCTTGACAGGGCATCACTTAATCGCCCTTTTGCAGATGTTGGCCCAGAGATCTCTCCTCATGCAGATGCCTTGGTCATTACTATGATGGTGGAAGGCTGTGAGATGAAAAGAGTGATGATCGATACCGGGAGTTCGTGCAATGTCATCACAAGAGGAGCATTTGCTAAGCTTATGGTCGACCCAATCCAAGTGGAAACCACTATAGTGGATATCCTAGGAGTCACAGGACACACCATTCAAACAAAAGGCCAGGTAACATTAGACTATGAATTAGCTGACGAAGATCAAGTCTGGAAGGGCGATCTGGAATTCTCCATCCTGGATGGCCAGTTAGCCTACAATATCATCCTTGGGCGGCCCTTTATTTCTGAGGCGGCAGCTCTTATCTCTATACGCCACCTAACTCTTTACATCCCCACGGCCAAGGGAGGTGTAATGATTAGAGGAAGTCAAAAAGTGGCTCAAGAGACGTATTCAGCATCACTAATGATTCGCCCACAGTCTAAGGATGAGGAAGAGGAAGAACTGGTCACAATGGCCTTGGGCGAAACGGAGATGTACCTCATGGCGGATGAAAAACAGGTACGAATGGCTAAAGGGCTCAAGGGAGAAATTAAAGAAGCAATCACCAAGGTTCTCCATGAGGCAGAAGACGTCTTTGCATGGAAAGATGAGATCCTTCCCGGGATTAGTCCAGATGTGATCACTCACAAACTCAACATCGACAAAGATGCGGTACTGGTTGCCCAAAAACGGAGAAACCATGGCCTTGAAAGGCAGAAGGTGATAGAGGAAGAAATCACCAAGCTCCAGCGGGCGGATGCCATTGAAGAGGTACTTTATACACAATGGCTGGCGAATGTAGTTCTAGTCAAGAAAGCGGGCGGATCATACCGCATGTGTATTGACTTTACAGATCTCAACAAAGCTTGTCCCAAAGACAACTACCCTTTGCCATGTATTGATATCCTCGTAGATGGAACCGCAGGACACGCTATGTACTCCTTCACAAACGTAAAGTCGAGTTATCACCAAATCCCAATGGAGCCTTCAGATAGAATCAAGACCTCGTTCGTGACTCACCAAGCCACTTATTGCTTCAAAGTCATGCCCTTTGGGCTTAAGAACGCAGGTGCAACCTATCAACGGATGATGAACAAAATATTCGCGGAAAGCAAAGGTGATAATTACTCCGTCTATGTAGATGACATGATCATCAAGAGTACCACTGTGGAAAAACATGCAGATGATGTAAGGGAGGTACTGGGCGTACTCCGACGTCACAATATTAAACTGAACCCGGAAAAATGTACCTTTGGTGCAACGTATGGAAAGTTCTTGGGATTCATGATTAGCCAGAAAGGAGTGAGCCCAAATCCCGATAAGATTAAGGCCGTTCTGGAGATGCAAGCGCCACGGAATATCAGGGAAGTGCAACGCCTTAACGGGCGGATCGTAGCCTAGGGAAGGTTTATCTCATGTTCGGCCCGTAGATGTCAGCCCTTTTATGAGGTGATCAAGAAGCAAAAGGCGTTCGAATGGACTGAGGATTGTGAAAAAGCTTTCGAGGGAATCAAACGGTTTCTCACAGAACCTCCCTTGATGAGCCGACCCCTGAAAGGTGAGAATCTTTACATGTATGTCTCGGTTACAGATAAAGCTGTTTGCACGGTCATGATAAGGGAAGAGGATGGCCAGCAGTATCCAATCTATTACGTGAGCAAAGTATTAAAGGATGCTGAAACCAGATATTCCAAGTTTGATAAAATTGCGTTGGCTGTTGTCACCACGGCAATCCGCCTTAGGCCTTACTTCCAGGCTCATACTGTTATAGTTCGAACAAATATACCAATGAGGAAGGAATTGCAAAAGCCGGAGACTTCAGGGAGATTGATGGAGTGGGCAATCTGCCTTGGAGAATTTGATGTACGGTACGAGAGCAGGTCAGCCTTAAAGAGTTAAGTCTTGGCAGACTTTGTGAATGAATTCACTGAAGAAGGGGTGAATCTCCCTAAATCTCAAGTCGAAGAATGGACGATGTATACAGATGGAGCCTCCTCGGCAGATGGAGCTGGTATAGGCATCGTAATCACATGTCCTCAATATATAAGACTACGATACGCAGCAAAATTGGATTTTATTGCAACCAACAATGCAGCGGAGTACGAGGCCTTAATATTGGGACTGCGTCTGCTGAAAGAAATCACTCCCGAGCGGATCGTGATCTATAGTGACTCCAAGTTGATGGTCAACCAAGTGATCAAAAATTACGAGGTAAAGGATGACGTTTTGGCCAAATACATTGCTGAAGTTAAAAAATTACTGGATCACCTTGAAGCCAAAGAAACTAAATGGGAGTTGATCCATGTACCTCGCGGATCAAACACTGAAGCGGATCATCTAGCTAAAATGGCTTCCAGCAAGGAGAACTGGGCGGATCCACAATGTCCGTTCGAAGTTAAAGCAGCTTCGGCCTTCGCCTCGGAGGAAGTATCCCTACTCACGACAGTAGAAGGTGATTGGAGGTCGGCCATCCACCAGTATCTGTTAGATGGAGCACTACCTACGAACAAGGAGGAAGCTCGGCGGATAGTCAGGAAAGTGGCTTATTTCTCCATGATAAATGATTGCCTCTACAGAAAATCTTTTAGCCACCCTTGGTTAAAATGCATTTTGCCAGAAGAGGGACAACAGGTTCTCAAGGAACTGCACGAGGGAATATGTGGAGCCCATGAGGCATCCGCTTCCATCTTGAAGAAGTTTAGGCTAGCAGGATTTTATTGGCCCACGGCGGAACTTGATGCACAGAAACTGGTGGAATCTTGCCATAGTTGTCAGATTCATGCGAATGAATCTCATACTGCCAAACATCTCCAGAGGCCCATCATCGAAGGTAGACCCTTTGCTGTCTGGGGAATTGATATTGTTGGACCATTTCCCCCAACTCGCAGACAGAGGAAGTACGTGGTAGTGGCAGTAGATCATTTCACTAAATGGGTAAAGGCTGAAGCTGTCTCCTACATCAATGCTGAACGAATGGTTGAGTTCGTCAAAGATAATATTGTGGGAGGATACGGAGTTCCACACACGATCATCACTGACAATGGAACGCAATTCAACTGTGGTGAGTTCAAAGCTTTCTGTGAAAAATTGGACATTCTAAACAGGTTCGCCTCCGTATATTACCCACAATCCAACGGTATGACCAAAGTCACGAATCGGACAATCGTAAAAGGAATAAAGAAAAGACTGGGTGAGCATGATAAGAAATGGGCGGATCAGTTAAGAAGCGTCTTATGGGCGTATCGTACTACTCCTCGAACGGCCACGGGCGAAACCCCATTCGCCCTCTCTCATGGTGTGGAAGCTGTAATCCCAGTCGAGATATTGGTTCCAAGTGATAGAATTGCATTCTATTGCGAGGATGAAAACAGTCAGAGATTGAAAGAAAGTCTTGATCAAGTGGAGGATAGGAGAGACAAGGCATATGTACGTATGGCGGCATACAAGCAGTGGATCGCGGCTTATCATGACAAGAACGCCAAACTTGTAGACCTGAATGTAGGAGATCTCGTGCTCCGTAAGGCCGACAAAATCCAATCTAGAGAAGGGAAGGGCAAGCTAGGGCTCACCTGGACAGGTCCATATCGAATAGTGGACAAGATTGGGTTCGCGACATTTAAGATTCAAGACATGGAAGGAAATACATTGTCGCGCACTTGGAATCTCCAAAATCTCCGCAAATACTTCGCCAGAAAATAGAATGTAAACAAAGGTCTTGAGTACTCTTTTTCCTTTAATAAGCTTTTTTCCCATGAGGTTTTTCTTATTAAAGGTTTTAATGAGGCTCACATATGAGACCCGCTTGCTGTAATAAAGCGTATCTTCTATCAATAAAAAGCAATTGTTCTATTGTCCATATTCTTTTTAAGTATTTTCTTGCAGCAATATAAATATTCCAGTCTCAAAAAGAAGGGGGGCATCAACGCTTCCCACATTAAAAAGTACTGCTATCTCATAGCTACTTTTTTCTCCTCAAAGATAGGAGAACAATCTCATGGGCGGATCCATCTGTAGATGATCACCATTCGAGATAGAGTTAAAACATTCCTTGGACGCAAGGTCTTTACACTCTCCTGCACCCTTCCCAAAGATGGGTTCACAAGCCCTAAAGGCGGATCGCTTCACCTCAAAGATAGGTATCAAGTTGATCCCTAAAGGCAGCTTTACTTCCTCTAAAGGAATAAAACAGCTTCAAACCTTCACAAAGGTTCGCACAATGGAGTATGGCTGGCCACCTACTCCAAAATAACTCCTAAAAGCTTATATATTTACTTACGCAAACGTAAAGGTAAAATAAATAGCGATCGTAAGGATTAAACAATTGTACTTAAGTTTTACAAACAACAAAACTAAACATTAACAGGAGCATTCTCCTTAACATGCTTCTCACCTGAGGCACCTGCTTGAGAAGCTTCCTTCTCAACAGCTCCAGATACGCCCACCAAGGAGACTTCCTTTTCAACACAAGGTGTACCCTCAGGAAGAAGGGTGCCGTCGGTTATCAGCTCCTCACCCACCTTTGGAGGTACTTCCTCGAGATCCACTAGTTTGACATTGGCGGAAGGCTTGCTTTCTTCGACAGGTCCCTTCATCCATTTTCGAACGTAATCACGAAGGTAGTCCTTGATCTCTTGGATTTTGTTATATTTGAAAACATCATCCGGTTCCGGAACGGCGAACTGCGGATCTGTAAAATCGATCTCGGGGTACGCCAGCTGGAAATACGCCATGATCAGTTCGCCGTAATAGAAAGCTTGCTCCCCAGCCATGTACTCTGCATCTCCTAAAGCATCCTCATGCTCCTTAGCATCTGCTTCAATTTTTTCCTTTAGCTTTTAGATCTCGGCATCCTTGAGGGCAATGGCGGATGCGGCTTTCGTGTTGGCGTCAGCAGCTTCTTTCTCCAACTTTTCTATGGTAGCCTTATCCGCTACGCCTTGAAGGAGCTCCGCTTCCATGGCGCGTAAGCAAGTGTACATCTATTAAGACAAAACGGTTCATTCGACAGCTGCTAAAAGGGGATCACTTACAGCCAAAGGATAGAAGGAACTAACCGTTAGAAGCTTAATCTTTCCCATTTGAACATGGGCTGATCCAGGGATCTGATTTTGGTTCTTCTGTACCTCGCCCAACTGACCTAGGGCCTCATCCAGGTCATTGATAACAGATTCATTTCTCAAGGATCCCCTAGTACCATACTTGGCGAACCAATAACCGCCTAGGTCAGGCTTCGCCATCTGCATAAAGATGAGAGGATCAAAACTTAGATCCAAAGTATGGCAAAAAGATTAAGGTAAAAACTTGCATGTACCCCTTCCACCGAGGACGCGGCGGATTTCATGGCATCCGCCATAAACTTCTGACCGCCAGAAGCTGTAGGCTTCCTCCTTTTCAGAGGCGGATCGGCCGCTGTATCAGCCAGGCGTTTCCCTGCACCCTTTTGGGGATCCGCCGCCTGATCTTTCTTGTGAGCCTCATCTTCCTTCAACTTCCTACGCTTCTCTGCAAGAGTGTGGTTGGCCTTAGATAAACCCCTGCCAAAGAGAACAATAAAGCGATCAAGGTTCAAAGAAAGAAAACACAAAGTTACCTTGATCAAACTGGGCAATCTTCGAGTAAATAAACTTGTCCCCTTCTCGGCGAGTCAGGGGAATATCATTCATCATGAAGTCTAAGGCGTCAGCGTATGTCCAAGCCTCCGCCTTGACACTCTTCATGAGCTCCGCCACTACCTCATCACTATTCGTCAGTATGCGCATATCTCCCGCCATATGCAAAGGTTTGGGATTCCAGTATGTTGGGAAGCCTAGAGATTCTCCCTCGTTTATCTTTACGTAGAAGAATTTTTCGTCCCAACAATGGACGTTGGACATTTTGCCACTAAATGGCGAGTACACTCCAAACTTTGCAAAGGTGAGGAAAGACTCAGACTTTCTCTTCGACGGTTTATGAAAAGCTCGAAAGATGCGAGGACTGTAGATTACCCCTAAGTTCGAGGCAAGGTAACAATCTAAAGCAATATCTAACCAGCCATTTGGATGTAATTGGCTAGCAGTAATGTCAAAATAAGCAAGGATGTCCGCCATCATCTTGGGAAGAGGCAGTCGAAATCCTCTTTCTACATGACTATAGTACACAGACAAAAATCCGCTTGGCGGACAGGCGGGTCGTTGATGAGCCTCCGCCAATTGGGTCTCGTATTTATTTATCCATGGGAATCTACTCGCCAGATCTGCTAGATCCGCGGCACTCATTCGAGAGGAGGTAGACTCCGCACGAGGTGCCTTTTTCCTGGGCGGAGCGGAAGAAGAGGCCACCATCCCGGAAAATCCCCTAGAATCTATGGCCGGAGCAATACCGGTGATAGGATCAGGAAGGTTTTGACTACAACTACCTAAACGAGTTCGACCGCGATTACACGCCGAGTCGAGCAACTCAGCTAAATCGGAGTTAACCGTACCTTCGGAGGAAATAGAATTTTTCGACGAAGAAGAGGTCCAACTAATTACAATTTCAGAGAGAGAGGTCAAATTAAAAAGTTCAGAGGTTGACCCGGAGGATGAAGAAGAGCTTCTAAACATTCAAAAAACACAATATATAGAACAAAAAGGTGAACTACATGAAAAACTAAAGCTTAAAGGATTCTGAAACTCCGAAGAAGCTCTGCAAAGAAATCGCAAAGGAAAATGGAGAGGAAGAACGAATGAGGAAGAAAGAGAAAAGAAAAAATGAAGACGGCGTCTTCTCTCTCCTCGGGCGGTGCGCCTGCTACACGTGTCACTCCACGATTGGCATCGAACAGAGTGCTCATTAATGCAGGTAATCATGACGACGCGCAAAGAAGCTCAAAAGCCCTAAAGGACTTTAAGGGAACTTTGGGGGGGGGGCTTCTGATAACATTGTGATATTATCCCAAGGATCAAAAGGGATATTCGCCTAAAGAACGCCACGTGTTGGTCACCTAATACGGGAATACCACGGCGTATTGAAACAAAGAGATCCGGCGGGCGGATCTCCAAGGACTCACCAAAAGAGACTCGCGGGCGAACCTATGAGGCGAATCTCCATAAACACTCAATCCGCCATTAGAACGGTTGGGCCGATCCGGCAATAAAGACCATTAATGAGCTATCAATTAGCTAACCGCCAACTTAAGGGTAACCTATAACCGCCATTAATGGGACATTAATTGAGACTTTCTAGTTGCTAAAAGTTACAACTTCATAACTATATACAGTCTGTGTCTCAGGCTATCAAGGTACACATTCATTTACCCTCTGTCAATTCAGTTTGTTCTCTTGTTCTTCCTTACTGACTTTGGCATCGGAGCTTCCCCCCGTCGAACCCAACGACGCCCCCACAGGGACGGAAGCTGATCAGAATTTCTCCACAAGTCATCAATATACTAACCCATACTTGCATTATAGTTAACTCGTGGATTGATGGGTCAAAGCCAGGAGACCAAACCATAAACCGAATGATTTCATGTTGTAAATGAATGGAACATGTTCCCCAAACCTACTTTACTGCATCATCAAATGGTAGCACAAGCCTTTCGTGGTAAACTTTGATCTAGAATTTGCACTGCCTTGTAACCGCCTGCATCCGTGATTGTCACCGTCTGAAGGCAGTTCGAAATCAACAATAGGTCAAAGGAGGGCCAGAAACGACATCGGCAAAAGTGGTTTTTTCCCCAACTGTAGTGGTTAGAGGAGATGGATGCTTTGTATATGGAGCAAAAAGGGCAGCATGACCCAAGATCTCCATGGATGAAGAAATCGTGGTGGTCAATCAAGAGAGAACATTGCCCATTTAGTTTTAAAAAATTTAAAAACTTATTTCATTCCAACTCTAAAACTAAATAATGTATGAGATAAAGCACTCCATATATACACCTAACAACCTTTTGGCCATATACACCTAACAACCTTTTGGAATATAGATATGGCCGGTTAAACCCCAAAAAGAGGCATTTTAAGCGGATTATTCCCATCCTGATAATAGTTGGAAAATAATTCCTTTAAGAGGCTGTTTTTAACTTTATGATTAATTCATTATAGTGGTGGACCCGCCGTAATGGTTTCATTACAACAGTAGACCTGCTATAATGATACAAAAGACAAGTAGCTCTGTTTTTATCTTTTGTGCCATTATGGCAGGCCTACTGCCGTACTGAGGCTCTTTTTAATCACATAGTTAAAAACAACTCCACCATGAGAATTATTTCACGACCATTACGAAGTTCGGAATAATTCCCTTAAAAAGGCCCCTTTTGGAGGTTCAAGCCGATACAGCCATGAATTAAAGAATTGCTAATCTTAAAATTGTGTTTTCCTGAAAATTCGAATTAGCATTCTAGATGGTAATCATGTCATGTCATGCATATATATAAAAATTACAAAACACAAGTGAGAGAGAGTTAGCAGTATTAAATTTTATTGCTTGTAAAAGAAATCCAAGAATTACAGACATAAAAGAATAAGGGTATGGTAATCACACACATTCATAACTAGTACAACATTCAGAGGTGAGGTTTGGTTTGTGTTGCATTGAAATAAGGGAATGCGTTTCTTTACATTTACCCCATTTTGGCCTCTCTTCGTTCCTACATAGCCTTGAAGCAACTGATCTAAGACCACTCTTCATGTAATTCACCACGGCTGTAACTACCTCTCTGCACCACATAATATATCAATCAATTCTTCTTCTTCCACAGCTGAACAAATAGTAAGCGGTTTCAGTTTCAGATATTAAGGTAAAAATGTTTTCTACTTACAGTGGAGAGCAAGGAGAGCGGCCTCCATTCACATAGTAAACAAACAAGTATGAGTCATAATGCTGGCCATTGATTAGATAAAATCCTTGCAGTCTTCGTATGCACTTAAACGCCATTTTTTTGTATAAATGAATTGCAGGGATGTTGTAAGAAATCACATGCAGGTATACAGCACGGCATACTGGTATGCTAGAAGCATATTTGATAACCTCCCGAATAAGAGAAGATGCTGAAAATCCATAGCCAAATAATTGTAAGTTTCAGTTTGCTTTTCTAACAAAAAAAAAAAAAAAAAAAGTAGAGAGAGCAAGAGAGATACCTATGCCAAAATTTCTGTAACTTTCGACCACTCCAAGAGTAAGAATGTACACCAGTGTTTGATCTGGTTTCGAGGGGTCATACCTTACTATATCCCCTATCTGCAGACACACATTGGGCAATTACAGAAAAATAAAAAATTGTTCATAAGAAAACTCCATCTTTACAATTAATTTGTTCAGAAAAAAATAATTCAATGTGATATTAAAATGTCAGGTATTTGATTGACTTTGGCATTCTCACAGAGTTAACACAAAAGACATATAAAATAGAAAAGAGCACACAGAAGCACCATTTAGCTTTAAGGGACTGAAACTTTGAGGGTTGTGGTCTTGTTTAGTGTGCAATTAAGTACCTTGTGTTTCATTTTGAGACAAAAGCTCTTCTTTCGTTTTGTTTCTCACCAATGATGCAAATTACGTGATTCACGCATATGATATAACACATTAAAATATAGAGAAGTCAGCATTCAATTGGGAAAAAAGGGGCATCTGTCCCAAACAAAATCACAGGCACTGATGTGATACAATCGAACCACAGCCCTCGAAAGGACAAACCCCTAAATCACATGGTTGTTGCTTGCATTTTTCAGTATAACATATGTTGAGCTCAAGTTATAGTCATAACTAGCTCAACACTTGTAAACATGGGTGAATTGCCAAACAATGGAACAACTGCATCAGCAATTCCAAAATTGAATCCAAGTACAAATGCAAATGGTGCTCACAAGAATGTAGAAGACCCCACCTCACTATCTTTCGCCATCACAATTCGTACTGTAACAAATCCAATTAGCTCGTCACTATGACCGTTAGGTCGACTGCGATCAACAGCTCCCCAGGACACAATATCACGGGCATTGACAACATTTTGGAAAAATTCTGATTCATACCTGGAAAGATGATGCATCTTTTATATAAGGAAACAATTAAAACAATTTAAAAACCGTTACCTTCAAGAAGCAAAGGGAGGGGAAAAGACACAGTATTATGGACAAAGCAATTTACCTGATAGGAAATACATCTGCATGAAGTTGTGCTAAAATCTCCAAATCAGAGGGCCTTATTGGCCTGTAGCATATAGTTGGACGGTGGGAACTTTTAGGGTTTACCATTTATGGATTATATGTTAATCCCCAGAAAAAATATAATAAACTTCTTCCATTTACGCCACGTTGATCACCATTTCCACACAGCATTTGCTGGAAACTGCAAGCATTTTTCTTTCATCAGAACTTCACGGTGGGAAAACAGATTGTTTGTGGAAGAACATGAGTATGGAAGCAGACAGAAACATGGGGAAGAAACAGAATATCAGCAGATGCTGCATTGAGAAGTAGAAAAGAAGTATGAAAGTAGCTTGTAGAAAATGGGAAAACCTTTATAAATGTTTCTAATACTGTCTCTAATATATAGCCACTATTTGTGTCTTTCATTGATTCTAATCTGCATAAGAGACTACATTATTTGAATACTATGAAGCAACTCATACTAATCTAACAAATTACTCACTAGAGACATGTCATATCAAATGCAGTCAGGAGTAAATGCAACCATAATAAGAAAATTTTATAGTTCTCATTCTTCTGAGCAACTCTACACAAAGATGGTATTAGAAAGAATCAGATGATGAAGAAATCTGATAAAAGAAGTTCTGCTAACGCTGAAGTCCAAATGCTGGAAAGACTAAACTGAGGTAATATTATTCAATGGAGAAATAAAAAAATGGACAGCAGCAATTTTCTACACTTATAATCACTGCAATCTAAAGCAACAAACCTCCACTGCATATACTTAACACGGAATGCAACTCAATTTACTTGCAGCCTCTGCCTTATCAAATTACCAGAAAGACCAGATTTAGATCTCAGATAACTTAAACACTTCATAGTGTCTTGCAACATTCTTAAATCAGGCATGCAAGTCTACAAATACCAACTAGGAAAACACCAACTCCTAGCATGGAACTCATACACTACAAATAAATGAATATCCTACACCATGTTAATATTAGGTCCAACAATTCCAGAAAATTCTACATTATGTAGTTTACGACACTCCCAAAATAGAAATGGAACTAAAAGCATAACAAATAGGTCAAATGTTAACATACAAAGAAAGACAATGTACATGAGCACCACCAGACAAATATTGAACATAATGAACTAAGGGTGGAGTCTTCTTTGTCATGAACCTAACTAGTGAGTTTGAAGTTGACTGTCATAAAGATATAACAAGTCTCAACTGTGTATCCATGTTGTTCGTGGTCAATACAGAAACCATCACTACTTGCAGTAAAACCATTATACGGTAATTTTCAAACTAAGACTCAACTATATTATATGAAACTAATTTGTACCTGAAATGACACTAACTAATGTAAAAACTTGGGTCACTTCATCTGTCATTATTAAAATCTCTCTCTCACACACAAGCCAAGCTCAACGTGTAAACCTGCGTAAAGATACTTCTAAAAATTGCCACAAGGAATATCCATATCATGTTGTTGCTCTCATCCATAACTCAAGGCACAAACAAATGCACAAACTTAGGTCAGTTTGTCTGTCATCATGTGGAACTCTAGTGCTGGAATCAAAGGTGGACCACAGACTCATAGTTCACAGCATTCAAATATTTTGGATGAAAAATCAAAATAAGTATCTGGTAATTTAACTCGACAGACAGAAAAAATAAAAAATAAAAAAAGTCCCCCCCCCCCCCCGTGACTTCTGAGCCTTTGAGGGAATAAACAGTTTTAAAGAAGGACCTACATAGAACTGCTCATGTACAAAGAGGTTAGTAACTCCAATAGAATATATATGAGACTCAATTTTCTCAAATTCCACACAAGCATTCAACAACTCCTAGCAATATTTCAAATTCCATAAACCTTTTATTAATTTCTGAAGCATATTTCCCTCAAAGGTAGAATACAGACTTACCAAGCTCATTGCGAGAACAAAACTGTAAGACAAAGCTACTACCAGTAATCTAATTGAAGATAGAAAAGCCTTTGAACCCTCTGAGTGAGCTACAAATGATAGACATATTGACTGATCATTTAGTGAATGAGAATGACACAGCTCCAAGACCTCTAGGATCCTAACTTCCAAATGAATTAAATTTTTGTGAACAGGACCCATGACAAGAAAACTAGGACTCGACAATTATGAAATACAGGTAAAATGAAAGTAAACCCTAAAAATAGTTTACACTGGACTAAAATTTATTAATAAAGAATTGGTAGCACAAATTCATACCCCCTGACAGAGAACCAAAAAGAATGGGAAAAAAAACCAACCAGTACAAAGCAAATGATTAGTCTATAGAAAAAGTAGTATGCATCATCCAAGACGAATATTTTGATACTATATCCAATTCCAGAACAACTCATATCTTAAAAACAAGGATCAAAGCTCAGTCGAACAATAATTTCCAATCTTGCTAAAATCTTGAACACGTAATGAAATATATGCGGAAGCTCCCTAATAATTTCACAATTCAGTAGACATAAGAAACAAAATCAATCATCTTCCAGATGTTAATTTCCATACAAGCCCCCTAATAATAACTGACATAGAAAAATCTGAAAGAAAGAAAGAGGATCTCAGTTTGTACGTTAAGGAGTAGCGGCAAAGCTCTTGATTGATCTACGAGAGTGAAGTGTGCTTGGACGCTTCGAAAAATCAGAGCGATCTACAAAAGGACCTGATGGAATCCGTATGAATATCATTAATCAATATGTTTCGGGGCCTCTAGCACTCTGTAATGGCGCAATTACTGCCTCTAGTTGTGGACGTTGTCAGTGGAAGATCCAATGAAGTTGATGCGAAAATGGGAGGGAATTATTTGGAGGAATTGAAAGTTAAATTGGGAAGGAAGTGATGATTTCCTGGACGAGGGAAGAGGCGCAAGATAGAATCTTTTTGTAGAGATTTATGGGGGAGACTTATATGCGGATGTCTGCTGTTTAATCAATACTACCTTTCCAAAAAGACAATCAAATCTACAAACGCGCTTTTAACTTCTTTTTTTTTTTTTTTTTTGTTTGATAAAAATGTCTTATTTCATTCTATAGAATCACAAATTACAAATACAGCACGATAAAACTTTCCATCCATACAGGCTATAGCCAGTATAAGAACCACAAAGGGAAGAAAATAGACTACAAAGAGCAAGAAAAAGACTACAAAGAGCAGTAAACAGACTAAAAGAGCAATAAAAACTCATAAAGGGTACAAATACAACAAAATAGAAATCATATACTTCTCGGAAGTCGAATCCAATCGAAAAACATCTGTAATCCATTCTTCATCATCTAGCCTCTTCCACAACTCATCTTTTTTATTGGCCTGTTTGGTTTGGTGAAGAGCATTTTAGGATAAAAAGAGCGGTTTTGACCAACTTTAGATGTTTGACCACTGAAACCGCTAATTGGAGTGTTTGGTGGAAAGAGGTTTGGAAGAGAGTTTTGAGATGAAAACGCTAATTTAGAAAAAGCTCTTAAAATGAGCTTTTTCAATTAGCGTTTTGCAATATTAAAATTAATGAACTTCTTTAACCCTAATAGATAGACTCCCTCTTCTCCTGCGCCAAAATTAATGCCCTTATTCGTCTTTTTGCACAAACCGTTATTATCAATCAGCTAATTTTTACCAAACAGGTCTACACAAACAGCTAATCAAATCAGCTAGTCAAATCAGCTAATGTAATCAGCTAACAGCTGAGCTAATTCCCAAACAAGGCCATTATCCGAAAAACCATGGGTATCTGAATCGATGATGACGAAAAATAACTGAAAATTTTGGAGATAGAGATGGAAACGGGTGATATTTTGTTCTCGAAACCGAAATGGGGATGGGGATTACTATATCGTCCCGTGAGGATTCCGCACCGTCCCTATCCCCGTACCCGAGCTCATTGTTTCGGTTACTTTTGAAAATAATAGGATTAACAATTAAAAGTCAGCATTCTTAAAAATGTGGTTTTGTTTCTTAACTAATTCTATCCACATCTAAGAAACCTTGTAGTTCATAAATTATTTCTCATCTTGTCTTCAAATTTCCATTGTTTACATGAACACATATACTGATACTTTCAATTACAAATTTATGATTAGGATTAAAATTGCACAATGTCTTTTTCTTTTAGAATAAACTTACCCAATAATTTGATAACATCCGGATATTATAAATCCATAAAGGTTCATATAATTAAAGGACCAAAAAAGTATTTAACCATCAGCTACGACTGAGAGATACGTCAAATGAGATCCTCAATCCAACGATATGCCTCAAAGAGATCAAACACCTTAAAGAGGCCCGCAAATCGCCACATCTTGGGAGACCCGCCATCTGGGATCGATCCGCCCAAAGGATGTCGGCGCCGCTTTCCTTAAATGGAAACTGAAACCACTAATGTCGAGTAACAGTCTCATAAATGAGCTAACGATAATACTTGAATGAACATAGTAACTACCATTAATGTAATATTAATGAAAGCTTTCTAGTTACAACATCGATGTTACAACTATTCTAGTAGAGATAGCCTCACATCCCAAGGCATTGAGGTACACTACTGATTCTCTACTTTTGTGCTTACAGTTTATTATTCTCTACTTTACTGACTTAAGCATTGGAGTCCCCCGGCCGAACCCAACGACGCCCCCCAGAGGTGGAGCTCCGACAGAATTTCATCCGGGAGACATCAATTATCTTATTTTTCTTTTAGGATAAAACCAACTACCACTAATTATTTTTTTGACTAATTATTTTCGATTAATTCAAAAACTTTAAAGTTAATTGATTTGGTTTATTTATTTGTTTTAATTTTTAATGTCTTAATTTTTTATTTGATGTAAAAAAAAATTTTGGTTGGAGATTACCCGAAACCGTACAGGGAGGGAATGGAAAAAAAAGATCCCCGAAATACTTAATCGGGATTCTCTGAAACCGTCCCCAAAACATATTGGGGACGGAGTGGGAAATGCATCTCCCTCCTCGTCCTCGCCCCCATCCCACCTCGTTGCCATTTGCTTGGGAATATAATTTATTTGTATATTTCGCTTGCAATTTCGTATTTTCATCACCTCCTTATTTTTTAGGCTTAACACATACGCAGCCCCCTGAACTTGTCCTTTTTTTTATTTTACCCCTAAACTTAAGGGACAACCTATTGTCCCCCTAAACTTCCAAAAAGCCACCCAATTTACCCCTCCTCTCCGACGTGGCGATTGGATTATTGCAACTTTGTATTTTGCCAGGTCAGCGCCACGTCGGAGAGAATGGGTAAATTGGGTTATTTTTTGGAAGTTTAGGGGGTCAATAAGTTGTCCCTTAAGTTTAGGGGGTAAAATGAAAAAAAGGACAAGTTCAAGGGGTTGCGTATGTATTAAGCCTATCTTTTATTTTTAATATTATGATCACTAAATAAATTTTGAATTTCAAGTTAACAAAAAAAAGCCATATTTTCTAAATTAGATTTGAAATTTTATCTTCTAATAAACATTATGTTTAGTCTTATTTTGTATGTATAGGGTAAATTTGTCTTCCCTTATTAATCATAAGATTAAATTCAGAGACAAGTGTACAATGAGGATAATAGGAGCACTTAACCCCATTGAGATCCAATAATTGTAAAAAATCTAGATATAAATTTTTGGACATTTTAAAGCTTACCCCATGATTGTCGGCGAACCAAGGTTGAAGAAGATAGAATTTCAATTAGGTTTTTTTTTCTCTCCCCTTCTCATCGGGCGAACCAAGATTGAAGGAGATAGAATTTTAATTAGGTTTTTTTTCTCTCCCCTTCTTATCAAAACGTTGTCGTTCCACTTAAGTTCAAAATAAACTTCAAAGATCTTATCTTAAAAAAGGTTCATGTCAACCTCGTGAACATAATTGTTTACAAAGAATGAGACAAATATTGATTTGTTCCTACTTGGTTTAAGGAGTATAGCACTTGGTTAGAATATAGCATTTCTAAAAGATACAGTTTTTTTTGTCTATATTGTTATCTTTACAGCTTTACAGATTAGATATTGGAGATCAAGCATAAAGATAGTTTTATCGTTGAAAGATTTACAAATTGGAAAAAGAATGAAAAGTTTCAAACTCACATTGGCGCCTACAATAGTGTTCATAACCAAACTTGGAATAAATGTGAAGACTTGATGAAGCAGGAACAACACATTGGAGTACCTTTTGAGACTCATTCAGTTTAAACTCAAAAGGAATACAAAATACGTCTAACAATAACTAGTGTGTATTCGGTTTCTTGTACATTAGGGACTAGCATTTCGAGGAAATGACAAGTCAGAAGATTCACGTAATCATTGGAAGTTTTTGGAAATTCTGAAGTTTCTTACAAATCATAACGAAGATATAAAAAAAAAGTCACTCTAGACAATGTTCCACTGAACTCCAAACTTATTACTCCTGAAATTCAAAATGATGTTATGCATGCTACTTCTATTGAAACCACTAAAGTTATCATTAACGGTTTTTATGATGAACTATTTATTATTTTAATTGATGAATCTCAAGATATATCAGTGAAGGAGAAAATGAAAATTATATCGCGTTATATGAACGCAAAAGGATATGTGATTGAGAGTTTTCTTAAGTTCATGTTAGTGAACTTAAGTTCGCGATGGAATGTTATTTTTCACGTATGGTTTTAAGTATTTCAAGTTTACATGGGAAATGTTATGATGGAGCTAGCAATATGAATGGTGAATTTAATGGCTTAAAGGCATTGATCTTGAAAGAAAATCCTTTTGCATATTATTATGCCCACTATTTTTCTCATCAATTGTAGTTGTTCGTAGTTGTTATGGCAAAAAATCATATTCGTGTTGCTTTGTTGTTTAATGTTGTTTCTAACCTATCAAAAATTATGGGAGCTATGCAAGAGAATAGATCTTTTTCATGAGAAGCAATACGGTAAGTTTATTGAAGCACTACAAAATTGAGAGATACAAAGTAGTACAAGTTTACATCAAGAAACTTCCCTTAAATGAGCTGGTGATACACGATGGAGTTTGCATTATGTTTCATTAGTAAGCCTAATCACCATGTCTTCTTTTATGATTGATGTGATTGATATGATTTAGGAGGATTGGGCAAATTTAGAGCAAAGAGGTCAAGCTTGTGGCTTACTTGATTTGATATAATCATTTGAGTTTGTTTTCAACTTTCATTTGATGAAAACGATATTGAGCTTTACATATGATCTGTCCAAGACATTACACAGAAAGATCAAGATATTATTAATGTAATAAGCTTGGTTAACATTTCCAAACAACTGCTTTAATAAATAAGAGATGATGGATGAGAATTTTTATTTGTTCAAGTGGCTTCTTTTGTGAAAAGAATAACATTAGTGTTCCAAAAATAGATTATATATTTGCAGATCAAGGAATGTCACAACGAAATATTAAAAAAATTACAAACTTAAGTCATTATCAAACTGATATATTTTACATTATTATTGATATGCAACTTTCAGAGTTCAATGTGCTTCATGGAGAAAAATTCAAAACGAAATCTATGTGTCGCATGCTTAAATCCTATTGATTCTTCTGTAGCATTTGATAACCAAAAGTTGATTGAACCTCCGAAAATGTGAGATATATCTACTTCATACAAAATTGATTTAGGTATTAACATGCTTATCGAATTCAAGGATAAAAATCTAAATGTACAAATTATATCACCTAAACATATAGAAATGGATTTTAAGATATTTTTAATCATTTTTTGAAAGAGGTAAATAAAAAATAGGAAAATTACAAAATTAGGTCAAATGGGAGGCCCATTTATATAATTAACCAATTTACTCAACCTACTACATATCTAGACTGATTTTGTGTGACTTTCCCATAATACCCCTAACCTTCCCACTTCCCACACATCGCGAACGGCCGCTCGCTCCCCCTATCTCCTTGGTTACACGAAAAGTTGCTCCTGCATTAATGATTTGAAGACTTTTGATCTTCCTTTCTTCCTTTAAATTGCATGAAATCTGCACCATTTCGTCAAAATTACAATGAATTTCTCTTTTTCCTCTCTTCATCTCTTGATTCTGCAACTTCCTAACCCTAGAAAGCGAAGCCATGGTTCTTCATCTTCCTGTTCATTGCTTGATTTCTTTCTTCTTGTTACCATCAAAGAAATGGTTTTTCTACGTTATTTCCTTCGTTCTTCCCATGTTATCATATTGTTATTGTCACTTTTGGGGGTGAAAGGGGCGAAAAATGTAAGTATCTGTTGTTTTTCTGCGTTTTTTCATGAATACACTTCGTGAATCGATGGTTTCATGAAGGTTTGTGAAGAGAAAAAGACTGGATAGTGACGATCTACTTCATGAATCGATGATTTCACGAAGATCTGCGAAGAGAAAGAGTCTGAAACGTATGGATCTACCTCGCGAATCGATTAGTTCGCGAAGTCTGCGAATAGTTCCTCACGTTTCAGACCTCGCAGACTTCGCGAAAAAAATCGATTAGCAAAGTAAAATCACCTCCTTCCCTGCACATTTACATTCGCATGCTTCGCTAATCTTCATTTCGCGAAGTCAAAATCGTCTTTTTTCCCGCCTAACACGATTAATTTTTTCTAAAGGTGGTTGAATATGTAACATCCTTTTCTGGAAGGCGACGTATTGGGCTGCAGGGGAGATGATTTTCCTTCCTGTATAGGGATTAACTTCCCTCAAGATTGATACATTCACTCCTAAAATGGTTGGTTAGGAGAGATTGTGCCAATCTTGAGGTGCACCATGGGACACGTCCATCCCATGGTGCCAATCTTCAAAGTGAACCTAACTAATCTGGTACCAATTTTGAATCGGATGAGTAATCTTGGTGTGCACCATGGGACACGTCCATCCCAAAAGGTCTGGACTACCATTTTTTAAATGAGAAATGGAAGTCCAGACCTTTTGGGATGGATGTGTCTCATGGTGCACACCAAGATTACTCATCCGCTTCAAAATTGGTACCGGATTAGTTAGGTTCACTTTGAAGTGATTTGTTAGGAGTTTATTGTCGCAATCTTGTTGTAAATTTTGATAATGTTATGATTTGAATGTTGTTATTGTGGCAATCTTGTTGTAAATTTTGATAATGTTATGATTTTAATGTTAGAATCCGTTGTTGTTTGCCATTTTTTGTTATATACCACTTCGCGAATTAGCTTCAAAACACATCCAAGCTTTGCATATGCTAACTAAATTCATCACGTAAAACAAACTTCAGCTTCGCAGGCTTCGCATATGCGAACTAAATTCATCAAGTAAACCAAACATTAGCTTCGCAGGCTTCGCATATAAACCCTAACATTAGCTTCGCAGGCTTCGCATAACATGGAATCTGCGAAGTCAGACGGGAGGGGGCGAGACGCGCGTAAATATTGAGGGTATTATGAGAACGTCACACAAAATCGGTCTAGATATGTAGTAGGTTGAGTAAACGGGTTAAATATGTAAATGGGCCTCCCATTTGACCTAGTTTTGTAATTTTCCCATAAAAATTTGGAAAAAGTACAAAAATAAACCTAGTAGTTACACCTGTTTTCGAACAACACCTATGTGGTTTAAAAGTTTGCAAAATGGTACCTTGAGGTTCATTCCGTTAGCAAACACATACTAAATTGACTAACTGTGTTAAAGTCAAAGGAAAAAGAGTTAATTTAGTCCTTATATTTATTTATTTTATAAATTAACTTCTCTTATTATCTAATTATTACAAACGAACCCCAAAATAAAAAATAAAAATCAAATATAGCATCTTCTCCATCTCTCTTTAATTTTTTTTCTCCTCTTCTCTCTCACACTTTGTTAACTTTTCTCTAAAGTCAATTGATTTTCAAATCTCTTTCTAAATAATCAAACAGACAAAGAAAAAACAAAAATCATGGTGTGTTTTTCAATTTCCACTAACCCTTTTCTGATTTTTTCAATCTGTTTCATCCATTGAACTAAAGTCTGTTTTTTTTCTTTTTTGTTACATGTAGTAGAATCAGCTGGTTGCTTCGAGTTTTCTTCCTCACTGGCTTCAAGTTCTTCTCACTGAAAAGTTCTTCAACGCCTGTGTAATTCACGAAGAAGCTAAGAAGAATGAGAATAACATTATTTGCCCTCACTGTCTTTCTCCTCACTCCTCTCACCAACTCTTGCAGGTCCTCTTCTTTATTTCATTTCCCCCTTTTCAAAATTCAAATTCGAAACTTGTAATTTCTTAAAATTACAATGCAACAATGCAACTATTATTAAGAGGTGAGGATCCATCAATCATACCAATCCTTCCATCTGGTTTTGTTATATCCAGAGATGGTCGTCCACATCTACGAAATGGAAATGGTGTATTGAGACCGGACGGTTCGCTTCTTACGGTTGCATTACAAATGTTGGTACCCACTCCAAGTTGAATTTGATTATTTAGAAAGAGATTTGAAAATCAATTGATTTTAGAGAGAGAAATTAATAAAGAGGAGAGAGAGAAGAGAAGAAGAAAAATAAAAAAAAAAATTAAAAGAGAGATGGAGAAGATGGTATATTTGATTTTTATTTTTTATTTTGGAGTTTGTTTGTGGTAATTAGATAATAACGGGAGTTAATTTATAAAATAAATAAATATAAGGACTAAATTAATTCTTTTTCCTTTGACTTTTAACACCGTTAGTCAATTTGGTATGTGTTTGCTAACGGAATGAATGTACCATGTTGCAAACTTTTAAACCACATGGGTGTTGTTCGAAAACAGGTGTAACCACAAGGTTTATTTTTGTAATTTTCCCTAAAAAATTTAATGGAATTTATTTAAAGGTGAAAATAGGAACTAAAATATAAGCGGGGTGGTTCGTAAACTATTCGAGCTCGGCACAATCAAAGTTCGCCTCAAATGAAAAAGAGTATAATGATCTTTAGTGCTCTTTGGGATGGAAGGAGTATCCATATATCTAAAAGTTCAGCCATTCAGATGGATGCTCACATTCTCACATAGTTAGTGAAAAGTAGTCATCTTGCATCATGCATTGGGATGAATTTGAGTTGGACACAAGTTGAATTGTGTCAAGATGTTGGCAAGAGGTCTAGGTATGGGGTAGTTGAACCCCGAGTGTATTTGTTGGATATACATGGAAGAGGAGCATATATGCTTTGTTCTCATGACCGAAATGGCATAGTCGCATTTGGTAAGCCAATGGAAGGATGAGGCTTTATGGGTCAGAGTTCTCTGTATGACCATAGAGGTTGTAGCCCTAATTATGGGGTTAGATTATTAGTAGTAGATAATTCTAGAATTTTTTATGAGAAGATGAATCGATATGGGCATTTTTTCGGATATTTGTTAGATGATTGTCTCTTTATTAGAAGGAGAAACTTGATCGATTCATTTCTCACTAAAAAAAAAAAAGGTGCCAATTCCATTGTAAGATTTTGAGTTTTGAGACATGTTGGTGTTTTTTAAAGGAAGATGAAATGGAAGAAGAACAAATGTAAACAGAGAGAAGAAAAAAAACTTGACACTTATTGTAAAAAGGCGTTGTCGTAAGTCTCATAAAAAAACTTGAAGATTTTCAAATATGCAATCGAATTTGATAAGAAAATGTTAAGAAGAAAGCTCAAAGTAGAAGATTGTAAAAGATTTTATCGGTATATCTATAGATGCAAAATGATGGTTCATACTCCCTAAATAATTAAGAAGCACGTGTCAAGACATAAGATGTGAAAAGGCCTTCTCGATACTAGGGGTTTCTCGAGAATTGTAAGTCTCTCTTCTAATCTTAAAAAAGTAGCTATAGCTTGTAGGGAGACTTATGATAATAGCGGGAAATATTTGATCGGGTTTGAGAGATAATATGACTATTGAATTTCAAAACATAACATAAAACTCACTGAACTTTGATATTTTTCACGATGTGACTATTGACGCAGCTTATAATTGTTAACTTCCAAAACAACATGTTAACTTTCCTATTTTACCAATCATTTCTTTTTTTTCTTCTCTCTCTTCATCTCTTTATCTCTCTATTTACTCCTATTTCCAATTCTGGAAAGAAGAATATTTTCTTCCATTTCTACATAAAACACATTGAATAAAAAACACAAAATAAGTTTTCTACAGAAAGATCATCATCTAATTTTACTAATACAGAAACTAATATTGTGTTTTTTCAAGACTTTTGCTTTGCTGCTGTCACCAAATCGATGAAGATTATTCCAAATTTAATCCTATTAATATAGATAATTCCAAATTTTAATGCCTTTAATCTTATGAAAATGGACTATTCTAAAAACTTTTGCCTATGCTTTTATCTCCCAAATTTAATATTTGATCCCATCAACTTCAGCATCTAGAATATAATCACCACCCATTAGAAGAGACCAGAATAAATAAGAAGTAAACGAGAAATTATAATTATAAAAGAAACGAGAAATTATACTTTACGCTGGGCTCTGATGTGGTATGCCACAGCCAATTAAATCAAGACATATGGCAATTAATTTTTTTCAAAAATTAAAATTAAATTATTTATTTTGTGTTAAAAAAAATTGCTTCTGTTTTTCTATTCTCTTTGTGCCGTCATTTATCAAAACCCATCGCAGACACGTTATTGCTCCATGTTTCTTCTCCTTCAGCAACCATTCCTCCTCCATGGTTTTTAGATGCATTTTTCTTATTCAAACCTTGAAGTTTTTCCTTGTTCTTCTTTCTGAATAAAAAACTCTTAATCTCTTCTTATCTAAGATTCTGAAAATAAACTTGTAATAATTAGCAGATTCAACAACCACGGAAACTACCCATTTTATTCATACCAAAATTGGACAGGTTGGATGCAGGAATATAGAATGAATGGATAGTGGTAGCTGGCACGGAGGAGGGCGAACAGAGTTGAGAAAACCAGAAGCAGATCTGATTTGTTTTTAATAGAAAAAAGAAATAATTTAATTTTAATTTTTGAAAAAAATTTAATTGCTACATGTCTTAATTTAATACCTGGCTTAGAGTATAATTTCTCGAAGTAAACAAAAAAAACATATCAAAATGACAAAGGAAAGCCAATTAATTCCATGGTACATGAACATGCAAACATATCAAAGCAACAAAATCGTAAAGACGAAGAAATAAAAATAAAACAAATGGAAATCGGTTTTACCACTCTAGAAAATCGCTCAGAAGTAGAAATTGATAACTATAATAAGAAAATTGCAATTACTCCAAAAAACGACAAAGTGCTGGGAGGTGCAAATATAGAGGAATGAGAAAAAACACACACAAAAAATGAAAGTAAAAGGAAAGGAAATCGATGGAATGAAGAATGAGGAGCAGTATTGGCTAGCTTTGGATCTTTCATGAGCAGTTTAGGTGGGAGGCGAAAAAGGCCCCCTTCCGAGGGGTCCGACCCATCGGTGAGATACTATTCTGGAAGATACTATTCTGGAAGAGTTAGAATTCTAACCTTGTGTCAGGACTTACGGGACAAGGGACCGTCTCAGGTAGACAGTTTTTATGGGTAGTAGGTCTTCCAAAAGGTAATAGAGGCGTACACAGATTTCCTCGGACCGGATGGAGATTGGCCCTCGAGAATCAGGCAGAAGGGAGCTTGACTGCAAGACCCATCCGTCGAGAGCAGGGACGAAAAATGATCCGATGATGCCGAGTTGGCCGTCACTCAACGGATAAAAGTTATCTTAGAAATTAAAAAATATATTTTTTTTGGAACTGAAAATAGCAGTTATACTATATATATATATATATATATATATATATATATATATATTTTTTTTTTTTTTTTTTTATGGCTCTAAATTATATAACTATTAATAGTATTGAATTGACCCTTAAACTTTGCTTTTTGACACACAAATTCATAAATAAAAATGACTTTATTATTATAATCAATAATCCACAAATATAATGTTATTGGTAAAGGCTGTGGTTACTTTGTTTTTAACAAAGTAACCTTTACTTTGTTTTTAACAAAGTAACCTTTACTTTGTGTGTTTTCACTATTAGATTAATTTTATACTTCATCATCCAATGGTGAAAACACACCAAATAATGATACTTTGTTAAAAACAAAGTAACCATAGAAGGCACCAATGTTATTTGATTATTTTTCAAAAAGTTGTTCAGAGACGATGTTGTTAAATAGAGTTATGATTAAGGTACAATGAATGTTGCCCTTCATATACAGTGGAAGGTGGTTTAACTTTCACTTAGAATACATAGTTTATATAATAACTATCTTTATAATGAAACATCCTGTGGCTGTAGTTTAGTGGTAAGAATTCTACGTTGTGGCTGTAGAGACCTGGGCTCGAATCCCAGCAGCCACATATATATGAAATTTTAAATTTTTAACTTTTAAAATTTAATCAACGAAGTTAATTAACCGAAAACTAAACATATGTCATTGAGTAATTTTTTTCCATTAATGTCATTTTATCATATTGCATAAATTTTAATTTTAACAAATAAATCGATTTCAGATAATAAAAAAAAAACAATTTCAATGCTCTCTTTCACTGTGGTATATCTTTTTCAACTCATTCAACTTTATTAGGAATGGCAACGAATAAGTTATCCGTGGCTAGTGTTAATTCCAAACTTTATCCGTTTATTTTTTAATTATTCATACTCGTCTCATTATCCTAACAAGTATACTTTTTGCATTCCATACCCGTTCCATTTAATTCGCGGGTACTCTTACCCGTTAAAAATCAATAAATAAAACAAAAAAAATTACAATTTAACAAAGTATAAATTTAATAAATTATCCTTTTAAAAATTGAACAAATTGAACCTTAATCAATAAGAATAAGGTAACTTAGTGGTATCACTCAATAGTTGAAGAACAAAATATTAGGGTTCAAATATCATATCTTGCATCTAAAAAACAATAATCTTTTTTAATATATAAAAGAGTTGGACGGATACCGGATACCCTATTCCCATACCCATCTCATTACCCTAACGAGTAATGATTTTGATCTCATACCTTTTTATATAGGGTACGGATAGTTCCATTAGTATCGAATAATATCGGGTACCCGCGGATATAGTACCCGTTATCATCCCTAAACTTTATCTAACCTAGCTCAATCTCAGCAATTTAGTCTCTTATTGGTGACAACAGATTTGTCACTTCTGAACAAGAGTCTATTTGTTTTTTCCTACATTTCAAATGTCTTTCCTTTGTTGGTAATTTCATTTTGGTTGGGATCCATATATTTCATCGGATTTCTTTTGCATTTAAATTGCATATCTAATCTATAATTCTTTCATTTATATATTTTTTAGCGAGATTGGAAACGTTTTATCTTATCTGTAGATCACTAGATCTACATGGTTGTAGTAGCAAAAACTCAGTTCCAAATGTTCGGAATGTTCCAAACAATTGTATCTTTTTTTATGGATGTCGAATTAAATAACTGATAGTTCTGGTTTTTTTTTTTTTTTGAACCCGAAAAGAAATTTCATAAAAAGTTGGGATTTGCATCCTAAACAATAGTGTTTGACAACCATTCCGGTACAATAGTAGACAAAAAATCGCTAGCATTGGAACAGGCTTGCCTAGCTACCAAATGTGCAGCCCTATGAGCTAAACGACTAACAAAAGATACTGAGAAAGTAGGATTGGATCGAAGGATAACTCGACAATCATGAATAAGCATTCCAAACTCCGAGATATCTCTTTTGCAGGAATTAATGGCATCGACAACCAGCTTGGCATCAGATTCAAACTCAACATGTGTGTACCTCATGGATGCAAGCCAAAGCAGACTTGTACGAACAGCTAATGCCTCTACTACTCGTGGTTCTCTAATGCTTGCAATAAGGCTACTGCTGCAGAATAAGAATAAACCTATTGCGTCTCTAATTACCGCTCCCATCCCGCAACTCCCTGTTTCCTTGAAAATGGCACCGTCAACATTGCATTTTACTGAACCCGTTGCCGGCGGTTTCCACTTTGGTGATGAAAGATTGCTACCTAGTTGTCGCTGAGCTTGGCGGATTGACCCTGGTACATGTTGCTGCAAAGATCGATTCGGTGAAGCAGACATAGACGGAGCTGCTCCTGCCGGTCGCGGTGCTGGAGATGGCAAAGTCGGGAACCCGGGACCCTGCTGCTGGTGGTAGCTGGGCGAGTTTGCTGATGTACCCAGATTTGGCGTAAGAGTCGAATGCTTCTGATAAACCTTCCAATCACGAAGCTCATCAATACCATGACGCCAGCTAATGTCCGCCGGCCACCATGTCATGTGCCAAAGGACTCTATTCTGGTGATCCCATATTGTCTTCAGAACACAACAAATTCGGGCAATGGTCTCCTGGTTTGGACCACATAAAGTCTGCAAAAGCCAATCTGCAAAATTCATCCCGTTAGTTTGTGGAACCGGTACTCACGCTATCCGCCAAAGGTCACCTACAAAGCAACAATCAACAAATAAATGGTTATCTGTTTCATCCTAATCAACACACACTGGGCATTCAATTGTGATGGGAACTCTTCGTTGGGCAAGTCTAGCCCGGGTGGGTAAACATCCCGAACAAACCCGCCATATGAACAACTTTAGTTTAGGGGGAATCTCCAACTTCCAAATCCTCCTCCAACCCTCATTCGCCATCCATTCCTCCTCTCCCACCATCCCAACAATGTACCCTGAGTGCACATTATAGAAACCATCCTTTGACCAATTCCAAACTCTCATATCCTCAATGGCGCTAATAGGTAAGATGATATCATAGATAGCACACACTTCAGCATCACTAAAACACCCATTCAATTTATCCATATCCCAGGCTCTACCATTTTCAAGTAACATGTCAGCGACTCTTAAATCTTCCATCCCAGGGACCATAAAAGAATTTATACAAAATCCATTCAGCTTAGGTACCCATGCATCTTTCCAAACTCTAATAGATCTACCATCACCCACTTTCCATCTTAACCTTTGCCTCAAAATGCTCAGTCCACTCCAGATACTTCTCCAAACCACACTAGGATTATTGCCTAATTCAGAGAAAAGTAAGTCCTCCCTTGGAAAATATTTTGCTTTGTACATTCTGCTTGCTAAAGTATTTGCGTCATTGACTAATTTCCAACCATGCTTGCCTAGTAAAGCCAAGTTAAACATGTGCAGGTCTTTAAATCCCATCCCCCCAAGGTCTTTGGACTGACATAATTTAGCCCAATCAAACCAATGGATACTTCTTTTACCATCAAGTTTCAATCCCCACCAAAAAGAATTCATCATTTTTTGCAATTTGTCACAAATAGACAAGGGTAAAAGGAAACGTACTCATACAAAAGGTAGGAAGGGCCTGGGCAATTGACTTCAACAACCCCTCTTTGCCTGCTTGTGATAAGAATCTGAAGCTCCATACTCCGAACTTTTTGCGCAGCCTATCAACCAGGAAATTGAAGATCTGACACTTTGACCGCCCAATTAGCGAAGGCAAACCCAAGTAACGACCCGTATCCAAAGGTGTATGGACCCTCAAGATTCCTTTCATCTCAACCTGCAAATCCATGGGGACATTAGTGCTAAAGAAGATGTCAGACTTGTTCAGGTTCACAGTTTGTCCTGAAGCTATCTCATATTCGGTCAGTATGCTCAATACCTTTTCAGCTTCGTTTGTTGTTGCTCCAAAGAACAAGAAACTGTCATCTGCAAAAAAAACAAGTGTGTAACAGACGGAGCCCTTCGACAGATACGACAACCTGAAATTAAGCTATCCCTTTCAGCCCTTATGATCAATTTGGATAAGACTTCAGCACATAATATAAATAGGTGAGGGGATAATGGGTCCCCCTGTCTGAGACCCCTACCTGGAACAATTTGCTCAGTGTTATCTCCATTCACTGCCACACTATACTTCACAGTTGTTATACAAAGCATCATCCATTTAATCCAGATCTCATGGAAGCCCATACGGACCATAACCAATTTCAAGAAATCCCAATCCACCCTATCATAGGCCTTACTGATATCAATCTTTAATGCAACCTCCCTAGAGGTCCCTCTATTCTGCCTTTTCATGAAGTGATGAGAATCAGATCCATGCTAAGAACGAAATTATATTTACGAATTTTAATCCTTTATTCGATAATCCTATGAAGCGTGCGAAGTTCAAAATGAAATAATTTAATCACTTTCGAGTTACATGAAGATGAAATTGATTCAAAAATCACCATATGAATTTCAACCATTTGGATTTATTGGAAAAATAAAATCAATTCAATATGAATTGATTTAATTATTTCAATGGTCAAAATGACAATTTCAACACAATGTGAACCTTATCAATTCTATATGAATTGACTTGGTTTTTCATTATTGGGTTTTCATTGTATGGAAACATTTATGTAGTATTTTGTTTTTATGGTTGACTAAATAAAGTACTTAAATGCCCTCGTATTATTGTTGTTATCAAAGATATGTAAGGGCAATTCAAGTCATTGTTTGTATTTGCTTTACCTATTTAAGGGTGATTTTTTTTTTCATATGTAACACAAGTTTCATCTTAATAAAAATATTACTCTTAAGAGTTTGTGATGGGTTTCTCTTGTTTACTTTGGGGCACTACTTTGAACAGTTCGGGATTAAATCCTTAATTGTTGGAGACTGAGATTGGGTCTTTACAACCTAGTTTTGTAATGGTTCTTTTCTGTCCGATCCTGATTCGTTAGCTTTTCTAGGGATCAAATCTAGTTGTCGGGTTTTCGAGGCACTGTTCCTCGTGGGTTCGCATCAGTTTGGTATCAGAGCTGAGCTCTAACTTTTCAGGTTTTATCGATCTGTGTTTTCTTTTTTTCTGTTAATTTTTTTTGTTTGTCTTCAAACATTAAAATTTGAATTTACATCTTAATTTGTAGTTTTGAAATTATTGGGTTTAGTTGTTGTTTCCAATTAAAACTCATAAAATTGAAAAAAAAAAATTCAATCAGTTGCTTTTAAATTTTGTTTCTGATTTGTTTTATTTGTGGTTAAAAAAAATATCAACAAAAAAACGAAGTGAAAAAAAAGCACTAAAAAAAGTTGTGAAGTTTAAAAAAAAAATAGAAAATTCATAATTAAAAAAAAAGTAAGATTAAATTTGAGAAACTTATATTTTGAATTTTAGTTTCAATTTTTATTGAGTATTCATTTTGTGTCTTTTTCTTGTCTAAAAAAAAGAAAAAAAATTCTCAATCGTCGACATTAGACTTTGGTCATCGAGTTATCTACCTGCGTTCCGTTCATTGTTTAACGTCTTGCTTCTTAGGTTATACGATTAAATTTTGGTTTTTGATTGTTGAGTTTTTTAAAATTGAATTTGTTCTACTGAGTTTCTTAAAGAACACTATAAGAGAAATCGAGCGGTAAAAGGCACAGAGTGGTGAGCATAAAAGAGAGAATAGCCAAAAAAATTGAGCGAAACACCGAGTGAATCGTGATTTTTTTTTAATTTTATTATTATATTTTTACTTGATCTATTTAAATTTCTTTTGCACAATAATATGGCAGACGATCGAGTGTTAACAATGTTGAACCTCTTGATGGAACGTATGGACATCATGGAAGAAAATCAACGAGTTGCTCTAGAAACCAACCAAGGCGATGTAATGTATCATTGTGATGACAATGAAAGATTGATTAGAAATCATGGTGACCATGATAGAGAAGAAATAGGTCTTGGGAATGTAAAATTCAAAATATCATCGTTTGGTGGAAGAGACGATCCCGAAGCTTATTTGAAGTGGGAGAAAAAAATGGAAATGATTTTCAGCTATAACAATTTTTCAGAAAAGAAGAAGGTACGAAAAGCTATTACAGGATTTTCAGATTATGCCTTAATCTGGTGGGATCAATTTGTGACAACCATAGAGAGGTGTAGAGAGCCACCAATTGATTCTTGGAAAGAGCTAAAAGCCGTTATGAGAAAACGATTTGTTCCTAACCATTTCTATGCGGGTTTGTACAAACACATGCCGAGTCTAATGCAAGATTTCAATCGAGTCGAGAACTACTACAACAAAAAAGACTTCATATCTCGATATGAGATCATTGGTAACAACGATAAACATACATATGTAAGTGAAGAAATAACAGGTGAAAAGATTGGAAAAGTTTTTGGTGAGTCTGACAGAGTGAAGGAAGAGTCTAAGAGCACTGCATGTAATGCTGAGGATGATGCTCTTGAAATTGAAGAACTAACAAAGAAAGATGAAACGTCGTCGAACAAAAAAATTGAAACAAGATCTCAAGTTGAGAATGATGTAGACAAGGTTGAGATTCAATATGTATCTGCATCTGACCAATGTTATATTTCAGAGATTCTGGTTGCAAGAGAAGATGAGGTCAAAATTGAAGAACAACTATGTGGAGTTGAAAAGACAAATTTTGTTGATTTCGTGAGTGTTGAAAATATACGTACTTACACTAAAAAACTTGACATTTGTTTGTTTAGTCTTCTAGATTCTAAATTATAGGTGTTCATGTCTATCCACGAACAACATTGCGATTCGAGGACGAATCGTCTTGAAGAGAGGGGGAATGATGAGAATCAGATCCATGCTAAGAACGAAATTATATTTACGAATTTTAATCCTTTATTCGATAATCCTATGAAGCGTGCGAAGTTCAAAATGAAATAATTTAATCACTTTCGAGTTACATGAAGATGAAATTGATTCAAAAATCACCATATGAATTTCAACCATTTGGATTTATTGGAAAAATAAAATCAATTCAATATGAATTGATTTAATTATTTCAATGGTCAAAATGACAATTTCAACACAATGTGAACCTTATCAATTCTATATGAATTGACTTGGTTTTTCATTATTGGATTTTCATTGTATGGAAACATTTATGTAGTATTTTGTTTTTATGGTTGACTAAATAAAGTACTTAAATGCCCTTGTATTATTGTTGTTATTAAAGATATGTAAGGGCAATTCAAGTCATTGTTTGTATTTGCTTTACCTATTTAAGGGTGAGTTTTTTTCATATGTAACACAAGTTTCATCTTAATAAAAAATATTACTCTTAAGAGTTTGTGAGGGGTTTCTCTTGTGTTCTTTGGAGCACTACTTTGAACAGTTCAGGATTAAATCCTTAATTATTGGAGACTGGGATTAGGTCTTTACAACCTAGTTTTGTAATGGTTCTTTTCTGTCCGACCCTGATTCGTTAGCTTTCCTAGAGATCAAATCTCGTTGTCGGGTTTTCGAGGCACTGTTCCTCGTGGGTTCGCATTATGAAGTGTATAGTTTCAAAAGCAACCTTCACATTATCAATTATTGACCTACCAGGGACAAAAGCAGATTGAGTTTCCCTAATTATTTGTGGCAGGACACCTTTGGGCGAAAATCTTTCAGCATTCTGGGGTTGTCAATCTTGGGAATAAGAACAATTGTGGTATCATTGAGACCCGGTGGGAATTCCCCATCATTTAACCATTTTTCACAGGCCGACCCCAATTCCAATCCCATTGTAGGCCAGAAAGATTGGAAGAAACCTGGATTTAGCCCATCAGGGCCATGTGATTTGTTAGGGCTCATTGAAAACAAAGCATTTCTGAACTCCTCAATATCAAAAGGTGTCGTGAGCATATTATTTGTCGACGTATCAATCACTGCATCGATAACATTAACTGTTTCAGACCCGGATGAATCAGTGCCTGAGAAAACGGATTGGAAGTACTGTTGAGCAAAACCCAACATCTCATTTTGATCATCAACAGCCGCTCCTGAATCATCACTAAGGGATGTAATGGCATTCTGTTGCCTCCTTGCTTTCACACTAGCATGAAAAAATTGAGTATTTCTGTCTCCCTCTGACAACCAGAAAACCTTAGCCCTCTGTTTCCAGAATCTCTCCTCAGCTTCTGAGACATCATTAAGCTTCCTCTTGGCTAGATAGTATTGAGCAATGGAAACCCCATCATTTTTCCCATGCAATAACTCCATTTTAGACCTCCATCTCTGAATCTGGCATTGAAGCTCTTCCCCCAATCAATCATCTTCCTCACACACTTCTTCAGCTTCTCAGGTACAGGCTTACTTCCTTGCCCTACCCAGTTTCTAGTCACCAGTTCTTTAAACTCCTGCTCCTTTAACCAGCTATCCTCAACATAGAATCTTTTACCCCTACACTGGGTATTCTCCTGCCCCCATCTAGGTAATAGAGGAAGATGGTCAGAGTAGCCCGATATGCAGGATTTGAAGTGATAGCTATCAAAATGGCTGAGCCATTCGGCTGAGGCAAAACCCCTGTCTAATTTTTCTCTCACCCGCACCTTTGAACCCCTGCCTCTTTCCCATGTAAACTTACTTCCTTTCAGCTTCAGTTCCGAGAGACCACGCTCCTCAATTGCTCTACTGAAATCCTGCATCAAAATAGTTAGGGAAAGTGGCTCCCCCAAGCTTTTCATCTGCACTCAAAATACAGTTAAAGTCTCCTACCACCACCCAAGGAAGCTGAGACTCCTCAAGAGAATAACCAACAGAGCCCCAAAACTCAAAACAATCCACAAACCAACAACAAAACTGAACACACCCAATCCACAGAACAAAATTCACAGCCAAACAACAGGAAGCAGAAAACAAATCAGCAGCCACAATCACAGGTGAAAAACGCTCGAAACAGAACCGGAAAATGTAGCAGAAGCGAAACCAGTAGAAACTTAACACAAATCCAACAAGAATCAACAGAAAAACAATCTAAAAACAACAGAAGCCAACAAATGCCACCATACCACTACCACAAGAAGCAATCTACCACAAGAAACAATCGAACAAGAGAAAGATCCAGAAATCACGCACCTAATATGAAACAACAGAAATCGCAGAACTCAAATTCGCTTGAGACAACCTTCACCCTCGGAAGGACAACTCTCATCGGCGGAATCTTGCCGACGGCGGCGACGCAGAACCAAGACGCATCGGCAACAGCGGCGGCTAGGTCAGGGCAGTGCGACAGTGGCGGTGGCGTTGGATTTCATTATCGAGAGAGAGCTGCGTATTTTTTATAATAAATGAATTTTTTGATAGTTTTGTTTTTTAGGTGTTGATTTTATAATTTTTATTGTCATTTGTAGTTTTTTTTTATTCTCTTTATAAATTTTATACTAGCTTTAATTTTTATTTATATAGAATTTTATTCTTCAGGAAATTCATATTGTATTTAATGATATATATTTTTATCAAATCAAAACAAATAACAAAATCAATTTTGTGATTGTTGATTGATGTATTGTAATATTACATGAAAGAGTATCAATTTTAATTGGGAAACTTCAATTTAGTGAACTATTTTCTGTGTGTTATAAAACATAGGAAAAAAAGTGAAAAATAGTGGCTGTAGTTTAGTGGTAAGAATTCTACGTTGTGGCCGTAGAGACCTGGGCTCAAATCCCAACAGCCACATATCAATTTCAGTTTTTTTAACATCTAAATTTTAACCAATTCGGTTTTTTTAAGCAAAATCAATTCAGTTAATTAACTGAAATATATATATATATATATATATATATATATATATAGATTAAATCATTTCATCTCGTTCCGTTATCGAGATCTAAATTGGTACCATAAGCCTATATTGGTGCTATTTTGTATGTGAAGCTTAAATTGATACTTCCCCAAAAACCATAGGTCTATTTTGGTACCTTATCCATTTGTTAATCGATGTATTGTAAGATTTGCAAAACAATCCTACTGGTTTAAGACTTCCTCTTAGATCATCGTTGAAAGGAAAATAAAAAATTTTCATTATAATATTGGAAAAAGTACAAAAATAATTTTACCGATTTGCAAAGACAATCCCCGTGATTTAAAAATTTACAAACAGGGGTCATGTGCTTTATATAGTTTATAAACTCAGTCATTCTGCAAAACATTCTTGTCGTGACTATTTTGTGACAATTTCGTTATGCATTTTATTTATTGTTTTCTGTGTTTTAGTTAGTAATTCCTGTAATTGTTTTTGACATGTGTTGGTTGACGTTTGTCCTTTAGTACTCTATTAGGAGAATTTCCCAATACCTAATCGTTATAGTGGGCACGTCTTGTACTACAAGGAGTCTTATGAAGTTAATTAATATCTTTCTCTTCCAACCTCTGTTTCTCTCTCTACCTTTTCTCTTTCTAACTTTCTCAAGTATCATTTGGTATCAGAGCAACCTTCCTTCCATATGAATCACCTTCCACCCGTCATATCTAAACCTTTAGCCATAGCCGATAACACTCGATCCCAAAAGCTTTAAAAATTTGAAGAAGGTCTCAAATCACTAGTGAAAGGCATGTTTGCATAAAGCAACAAAAAACAAGAACAATTGTTTACTAAACTCATGACTAGGCAACAGGGCACCATTCTTAATGAGCTTAAAATCTTCCTCTCTACCTTGAATCCCAATGATTCAACCTCAAAGCCACAGTCTAAACTTGAATCCAAACTCAGAGCAACCACCATACCAGTTGTCCACAAGGTTTACCAAGCTAGAGTTCCTGCGATTCGATGGAGCATTATCTAGAAGGATGGTTGTTTCGATGTGAATGGTTTTTTCAAATCGACTTCATCACCACACCAGAATCCAAAGTCCAATTGGCCTCCCTACATTTGGGTGGACGAGCACTAGAATGGCACCAGACCTACTTAAAGAACAGAGGACGCCTTGATGATCTCATTAGGAAAATTATGTTAAGGGGCGATTTGGCAAACGAATTTATAAAGACCCAATGGCAGACTTGAAATGGTTGTCACAAACAGGGTCTCTATTGGAGTATATGGAAGCATTCGATATGTGTTCCCACAAAGTTAGCTTATTTGAAGAAAATGTTCTTAGTTGATTCCTCAGTGGACTGAAGGATGAAATAGGTTATCCATTGCAAATGTTGGGACCTAAAACTCTTCAACAAGCATATGTTTTAGCCAGAATGCAGGATGCTTATATTAATGCTACCAAATATGGTAAAACACAAAGCAACAAATCTATGAAGACTACTTTCACATATTCATCTCTATCTACTCAGAAACCTCCTTTACTGCCCACCCCCAAATATACCAAGACTACTCACCAACTACCCTCATGCTAAGCCCACCAACGAAACCAATACTTCAACAACAAGAACCCTATTTCAACCTAAAACTAGGTGTCTAACGGAAGCATAGATATCAGAGAAGAGGGCTAAGCACTTATGCTTTTGTTGTGACAAAACATTTGTGCCAAGACACCACTGTAAGAAGAAATACCTACACATGATCATGGTCTAGGAGTGCCCAGAGGAAGGAACAGAGACAGACTTGGAGGCCTTGGAGGAAATGACTTAGATCCCTACCATATCTCTATGTTCTGTCAGAAGTTTGCAAGAAGTATCTCCTCAGACAATGAGACAATTGGGAGGCTACAAACGAAAGGCTCTCCACATTTTAGTGGACTCGGGTAGTACACACAACTTCTTAGATATTACCATTGTTAAAAGAGTGGGATGTAAATTATTAGTTATTAAACCTGTTAGGATTTCAGCATCAAATGGGTAAGAAATGGTGTGCCACTACATATATGAACAACTTAAGTGGAAGGTTCAGAGATATGAATTTGTTGCAGACTTTTTAATCATGACCTTAGGGGGTGCAAAATGGTCTTAGGTATTCAATGGCTAGCTACGTTGGGAGATATTACATGGAATTTCAGTTCATTGAGCATGTCTTTTATATTGAGTCACAACTTATGTCACTTTAAGGGAGTTACTAACACTGCTGTCAAAGTTATCTCAGAAAGTAACATGATTAGAATGTTTAAATCATGGTTACAATGCCTATATAGCTCAAATACTGGTTCCAGGCACAGAAAATGAGACTCTTCCCTATCCTCCGGAATTGGAAACCCTACTCAAAGACTTTGAATTCCTATTTCACAAAAATATTTACCCAGTCTCCTCATAAAACTCATGACCACCAAATTCCCTTATTAGAAGGCACCTCCCCTATAAATGTAAGACCATATAAACACTCTCCCACACAAAAATATGTGATTGAGAAAATGGTTCAAGAACCGTTAGATATTGGCACAATACAGCATAGTGTAAGTCCTTATTCATCTCATGTGGTATCAGTCAAGAAGAAGGACAACACTTGGAGAATGTGCATAGACTATAGGGAACTCAATAGTAAGACCATTAAGGACATATTTACCATTCTTATAATTGAAGATCACCCAGATGAATTTCACACGACCTCAGTCTTTTCCAAAATTGATTTAACCTTAGGGTATTACCAAATAAGAATGCACCCAAAAGATGTGCATGAGGCTGCTTTTAGAACACATGGAGGTCATTATGAATTCATAGTGATGCCATTTGGCCTCACTAATGGACCCTCAACCTTTTAAAGCCTCATGAACCAAATCTTTAAACCACACCTCATGAAGTTTGTACTAGTTTTCTTTGATGACATACTGGTTTATAGCAGGAATATGGTTGATCGTGTGCAACATTTGAGGACTGTCTTCACACTTCTATAGTAGAAGCAATTACTTGCCAAAAAGAGCAAATTCACCTTTTGCAATCCTTCAGTGGAGTATCTGGGTCACATGATCCACCAAGGAGGAGTTTCTACAGATCCTAGAAAAATTGAGGCAGTTTGAAATTGGCCAATTCCTGCTAACTTGAGGCAACTTAGGGGATTATTGGGGCTTGGTGGGTATTATAGGAGGTTCATTAGGCAATATGGTGTGATTAGTAAGTCCTTAAGAGATCTGTTGAAGGACGTCTTTAGGTGGAATGGTCAGGCACATGCAGCTTTTGATTCCTTGAAACAAGCCCTCGTCACATCTCTAGTCTTACCACTCCATTCTCCAAACAAGCAGTTTGTGATTAAGATAGATGCATGTGATGTTGGAATTGGAGCATTATTAATGCATGACTTACATCCTCTTTCCTAGGTTAGCAAGGAATCGACACCAATGCATCAATCCTTATCTGTGTATGAAAAGGAGTTACTAGCAGTTGTCTTTGCAGTGAAGAGGTGGGATCATTATATAGCTCACATGCACTTTCTCATTAAAACATATCACAATAGCCTTAGGTTCCTCCTAGAACAACACATCGCGACTACCCACCAATAAAAGTATATAGCCAAGCTGTTTGGTTATGATTTCGAGATTTTTGTAAAAAGAAAGGAAAGGAGAATTTCGTTGTAGACGTTTTTATCTAGGTTGCCAGTTGCAGAATTTGCAGCTCTTATATTCTCTACACCAGTTTGTAACCTTTTGCCTAAAATTGAGGCAAGTTAGACTCATGACACTCAGTTGCAATCAATCATTCAAGCATTTTAGCAAGGGAACAACCAGGGGGGGCCTTATACCTGGAAGGGGTCATTACTTCAAAGGAAAGGCAGGTTGGTAATGGGAAATGATGTCCTAATAAGAGCTAAACTACTGCAGTTGATGCATGATACAACTTTGGGAGGACATTCAGAGGTACATGCAACTTACAAAAGATTGCAAATGTTTTTCTACTGGAAAGGCATGGAGAATGATGTTAGGAACTACATGACTTGCAAACTTGAAAATGTCAACTCCCTAGGTCTCTTACAACCATTGGACATTCCCGAAAACATTTGGAACGACATCTTCATGGATTTCATAGAGGGTCTGCCCAAATATGTTAAGAAGGAAGTCATTATGGTCATAGTTGACTAACTAAGCAAATATGCTTATTTTCTCATTCTTAGCCTATACAGCCACCTTTGTAGCACAAGTGTTCCTTGGTAATGTTTTAAGCTACATAGGTTACCAACCACCATTGTAAGTGATAAGGATCCTATTTTCATGAGTTCATCTTAGACTGAGTTGTTTAAGCTTCTAGGAGTAGAATTGCAACTGATGCGGTAAACATGTGCTTGGAGACCTACCTAAGGTGTATGTTGAATGCCAATCCAAACAATCGGTGAAGTGGTTATCACTGGCTGAATGGCGGTATAACACTAACTTCTATACCTCCACTTATATGACCCCATTTGAAGTTGTATATAGAATGCCACCATGTATACACATTCCATATTTTTCAGGGGATTCCTCTATTAAGTTTGTGGATCAGTTCCTTAAGGATAGGGAAATCGCACTACAAGTGATGAAGTTCCAGTTGCATAGGGCTCAACGCATAATGGAGCAACAAACCGACATGCACATGACTACCACGGAATTCAATGTGGGTGAGTGGGTGTTTGTTAAACTGATGTTAAACTGGAATCGCATACATCACAGTACAAGTCTACGCAATAATAAAAAACTTTCTCCTATCTACTATTGTCCTTATATAATAGAGTATAGAATTGGCAAATTGGCCTAAAGGTTGAACCTGCCAGCACAATCCTCTGTTCACACTATATTTCATGTTTCTCAACTTAAAAGGAAGGTCTCGTCTCAAACTGTAATTCCTACTGAGCTCCCTAGTGATTGGGTTGTCATTCTAACTCCTATCGCTAGTCTGGACAGGAAAATGCTTAAAAGAGGAAACTAGACAGCTACCAAGGTCTTGGTGAAGTGGGCAGACAGACTTCTAGAAGAGGCAACTTGGAATTTGCTTCAGAAATAAAAAGAAGGTTTCCAAATTTTGCCATTTAACCTTGTGGATAAGGTTCCTAAGAAGAGTAGAATGTTATGTGGACAATTTCATTATGCTTTTTATTTATTATTTCCAGCATTGTAGTTAGTTATTGCTATAATTTCTTTTGACACGTGTTGGCTAGCGTTTGTCATTTAGTACTCTGTTAGGAGGATTTCCAATGCCTAACGGTTATATTAGGCACACCCTGTACTATAGGATGTTTTATGAAATGAATTAGTATCTTTCTCTTCCAACCTGTGTTTCTCTATCTACCTTCTCTCTTTCTAACTTTCTCATGTATCATATTTATCCACAAAAAAAAAGAGCTATTTGAAGCAATTAAAAAGACTCATTTTGCAAATTAACTAAACTACAAGTATTGTTTGACCGAAAGTTTGACTCAGATTCTTTTAACTGCAAATTTTCCAGAGCACACAACTCCTGTTTGTAAACTTTTAAACCACCAGAATTCTCTATAATATTTACAAAGTAGAAACAGCAGAAACCTCTGTAGGGGCTGTGACTCAAAGTGCAAGACCCGTCAAAAATCGATGGTTGAGCACCGCTTCTGCAATTGGCCGCTTTCGGAACTCTGGATTTAGCATTGCCTGCACAAATACATATATTTATTATACACATTCAATTGCAGAAATCAGAAAAATATTAAATATAAGATGGAAGTAATTCTTCAACCTGAAGTAATTGCCAACCAGCTCCATCACCAACATCCAGGAATTTAACAGCTTCCTCCAATCGGTCATCTGCTAAACAATACCTGCATTGATCATGTAAAGAACGATAGCATTCAACAAGTTGAGGAGATAACAAAATCAACACAACAAGATCACCATTGAAGCAAGTTCTAAATTGGTAAGGAAGGTCAGAATATCCTATACGCTATCTCATATTTCATCTTCCTCCCTATGTGAATGCCAACATTTATCCTAATCTCATATGCCAAGCACAAGATGTCCATAGTAGTAAGATATTTGTCACACAACCAAGTAAGTGCAGTCATTTTCAGCATTAGAATGAACATGAATGCAGAGTAATCAATCAGCCAAGAATTCATACTACAATTTTATTCAAATAATAGTCATTTTAATTTCTTCTAGTTCAGTAAAGCCGTACTACCAACAATTCTCCATCCCTTCCCCTGATGTACAAGTGCCGACTAATGTTTTCTCGACTCCAAGAAGATGCTTCCCTCTAAGTATCCATGTAACATGCCACTAGTTTATATCTGTTACTTGGAGCCTTAGTTTAACTTATCTAAATTAATCTAGCATATAGCCCAGAGTCAAACAATCCAATGAAGTTTTCATAATTGATGTAGTATGTCTAATGAGGCATTCAAACATTTAAAATCCTTTAATGAAATTAATCATAAGCTATACAGTGGATCTTACTCTCTTGCAGCTTCAAGATCAAGTTGGAAAGTGCTTTCTAAAAGCCTCTGCAAGCTCATGCATAGTGAACAGGATCAGTGAAACAGAAGCTTGTAGATGTAATTCAGATTGTGGGGATGCATATGGGAATAAATAAATAAAACTCTAGCAATGATGCAGGAATGACACAGGAGAAAATAAACATCGTAGCTTACTTGCAAAGAAAGAGCATCCATTATGCCAGCTTCACAAAATGGAACAAAAGCTAAGTACGCAAAAAGAAGACCTGCTTCATATCTATGCCAGACAGAAAGGAAAAATCAATCAACAGATTAAAGCATTGAGAAAACCTAATAATGTATGGGTCTAAAAAGGAATCCACATTATAACATATTACATGTCATCTGCAATTCCAAAGGCTCTCTTCTCTATAGTTGTGAAGGCCCCTGCAGCAGTTGCCCTTCTCCACAGTCCTTCCGAGAGTGTTCCAACCCCTTCTTGTAAATTTGAAATCCTGGAAAACCACGTCCTTAGGATATAAGAATCTACCTCTTGCATTTTCACATGAGAAATTACTGTGCAGCATTATTAAACCGAATGATAAATTCTTTTACTGATTTGGAGAAACAATACACTTGTACTTAAACAGAATGCCAAAATCTTCTCACTTCAGAAGGGTTTTGTAATTCATAACAGTTGATATAACTGAAAAATGATGAAACAAAAGTTTCACACAGTAGAAGCACAGCTATCCTTGTGTAAATCCTTGTCAATTGACAAACATGTTGGGCTTTTGGAGACTAATATATATAGGCCCAACTGCAGCGATCCAACTCGTTGCTGAGTTGGACGGGGGTACGGGGGCGGTAGCCCCTGTTGGGCCACCGGCCCAAAAATTTTTTTGGGCGATTAGGGTTTCGGCCTGTTAGGGTTTCAGACGGTTAGGGTTTCTTGAGGAGTATAAATGTAACCTCTTTCTCTGTAATCCGTATCTCATTCATTATAGTGAAATATCCTGGCTTGGTAGTGCCCCCAGACGTAGTCATTCTAATCGAGTGGCGAACTGGGTAAACAATTCTTGTGTGTTTGCTTATTTTTCGTTTATCGTAATTTCAATTATTCCTAACAAAACAGCATACGTTCCAGAGAGAAACAATTCTAGTGTAAGAAAAATATGCTGATGACATCTAAAAAGAGAAGTACCAATGCCTTACCGAATATCAACAGAAAAGGATAAATCCCGAAGTCGTGGAACTAAATAAACAGCATCTTTCTCCATTATAGTACTGCCATTAGTCAAGTGATACTTTATGTAGATATCAAGAAACGTGTTGCATAATATTTCGCAATCTAACTTACAGAAGAAAATGGCAAAATAAAAAAGCAGCCAACATACTTGAGAACAACAGAAGATGGTCCAATACTCTGGTGTAGTCTGTCATGGTTGTGCATGTACGCTAGGCCACTAATAACACCAGTAAGAAGCCTTGTAATAAAATATCTTCTGCGATTTATAGTTTCCTCTTGGTCAAAACGATTCCAAGAATTTTCTCCCTGGGAACGACTTTTCGAAATTCTCTCACTCATAATTTTTGCATAGTCTGCTGCACTATATTTTCCATCATTTCGAAAAGCAAGCCACTGCATATGTATCGAATTTCATCAATCCGATTGAAGCAAAAGCAATGCTGAGTTAATTTATATGGAATAATTTACGAACCTGGCCAACTTAACGTACCTGTTCCCCAGTCTTTGTCTCAAACCCTCCTACTAGTATCAGAAGATTCCGACATGTATCTTTTGGACTGCTCTGGAGAGGAGATTCATCAAAAACTTTAATACTACTTCACCTTACCCTCAAATACTAGCAAGTTGTACAAAAATAATTCATAAAAAAAAAAAACTGATTAAATGGAAACCGCAATTATTTTAGTGATTTCTTTTTGCAAGATTTACCATCTTCATCCTACCTGCAGTACAATATGTGCATTGAGTTCATTTGCAGCCATCATATCTGCTTCAACTCCACCTGCTCTTTGTCCAGGATAAACCTTGATAGCAAACAATTTTCCAATCGAAATGAATCCAAAGTATCAATATACGCTGAAAGTAAAGAGAGCAAGACGTCCACATTCTTTACAAGTACAATAACCAGTAGTACATGGGCACAGGTTCATAAGAGAGGCGATTGAAATTGAAATTAAGTGCAAAACCATATCATTTCAACCACATGTTGCCAATTTTCTGGTGAAATCAAGCACTTATTTATATACTCCTCTAACCAGGCTAGAATGTGCATCAAAGATAATGAAGGCACGAGATGGATCCAATTTGATCACAAGAATAATCCAAATGGAAAAAATAACAGAAACAAACCAGATACCTTAAAAATGACTCGTGTTCCTTTTAGAAGACCCTGAGCTATTCTTCCTTCATAAAGCCTGCAAAATAACTGCCATGAATTGAATAGTATCACCATCAGCAGTAAGAAATTAAGTTGAGCCATTATTACCATCTTAGTTCACACAATATGCACAAAACGCACCTGATCGTTACACCGCCTTCGCCGACATCTTGAACCTTCAATTTCTCCACGTTAAGAGGTGAATAGTCCATATCCATCCCTAATTGGTACCCTGAGTAGCTGCCAGAAATTGAGAAGAAATATTATAAATATAAACAACGATTTAAGAAATTGAACAAAAAATAACAGGTATACCTCGTAATGTTCATGAAGCCATAGCTGCCGATGAGTCTTCCGACCTCGAACGAGTCAGGGGTGGTAATCAGACTCGCTCTACAGAGTCGGGGAGAGCCAGTTCGAGAAGACGAGTTGAAGAAACTGGGGAACTTTAAGGGCATGGAAGAGCGTAGGCGACAAAAGGTGAGGGAAGAGGAAAGAATAGAAGAAGCAGAAGAGAAATCAAGTGGGACGGAATACATGGTTAGTAGTACGAATGTGAGGAACAATAACTGCTTAACCAGAAAAAAGAACTCTTATGGTGGTAGGTAGAAATGGCGCCAACGCAGTATCCGATAAGGTATGTCACATTTGTAAAGACCGCTTTGATAAAGGGTAAATAAGGATGTGTTAATTTTTTATTACTATTATTATGATTTTTTTTGTAATAATTTATATTCTTATTTACATTATAAAAAATTAGATTTTTATAATACATAAATAATATATTTAAATAACAAATTATTAATAGATTTTACTAATTGTTATGTTGCGACAACATGAGAATGTGAGGCCGAAACTCTATTACATGCTATGCAATGGCTAAAAACTGATGGAATAAGGAATGTGATTTTCGAATCTGATGCTAAACAAGTGATTGACGCAATAAATTTTAGTTATGATGATGATTCTGAATTTGGGGATAGAATTATTCAAATACGATCGATTCTAACATCAAATGATTCTTACTCAGTCAAATGGATACGACAGCAAGAGAATGGGATGACACATGTGTTAGCACAGTCTTCTCGTTTATCCACTTGTCCTTCTTTTTTTTAAATTAGTACCGAGTTATGTTTCTGATTCATTGTTACAATTTTGTCATGATTTGACTCATTAGTTAATTGTTTTTTTTATTAAAAAAATAGATTTTACTAATAAAAATAATTATATATATATATATATATATATATATATATATATAATCATACGATCGCGTGCAGTCACGGGAAGTCCAACAAGTTGTTAGAATTTCAACAGTGAGTTCCAAGAGTCGAATGCTCTATGTGATATTTTAATTAAATCATCTTCTACCCTTACTCACTTATATACGGTCTTCTTTCTATTTGCATTAAATATTTTCATAATCACAGCGTCTTTCCTTCTCTTTCAACAGTTTCCAATCCTTAACCAGTTTGGGATCGAAATCCTTGACCGAGCCTATAGGGTCTTCCTTATCTCAACAAGAGGAAAAAAAACGTTAGCATTAGATTGCTAATATTATTTTAGATATTATATAATATATTTTTTTAATATATATCAATTAATTTAAATTTAAAATTTTATTAAAACAAAAATCCAATATTTTTATATTTTTCTCAAAGTTTTTAATAATTATTATTAAATTTAATTCATATAATTCTGAATAAAAAGATAATTCCAAAAACATAATAATAGATTTAGATTTAGTAATTGAAATTCACCACTAACATATAGCTAGATGAATATGGGCCAAATCCATAACAAAATCAATGATCAATGACTCAATATGAAAAAATAATTGATCAGAGGCTTGATCTTTAAAACAGATAAAGTTTAGGGACTTAATTATACTTTTTACCTTTTATTTTTAATCCAAATTTTCTTAGAAGAAAAATAATTATTGTTAAAAAATTATAAACCAGAAATATAGAGAAAATGTTGAATATACATCTTCAATATCATAGATTGTGATAGACTAATATTAGACAATGTTTGACACTATTTTCCACACAACGGCGAGAAATATACATTTATAGTATTTTTTTCCAGAAATAACTTTATGACCTTTAATGACCAAGATCTATCTGATAATAGAAAAAAAAAATTTGTTTTTTTAAGAAAGAAAACATTATAATAGCCATACATGGAGATCGTCAAATATTTTTTTTATCAAAAGTCGGATTTATTATATATGGTAGGTAGAGGCTATGCTTACTTTGTTTTTTACAAAGTAAATATTACTTTGTGTGTTTTTATCATTGGATTAATTTAACACTCCATCATCAAATGATGAAAAACACAAAGTAATGGTTAGTTTGTCAAAAACAAAGTATATATCAATAACCATAAACATAGTCCGTTTAGGTTTATATAGTGTGTAAATTTGTAACTGTCCAAAATTATGTAAATCAGGTTTTGTTTAATACGGAGCAAAGGTTCAAACACAACAATGGAGTTCCTGCTCCTAATAATCAAGAACACAATCACAAGGAAAATGAAGAGGAAAAACGAAGAGTCAATAAGAAAATGGAAGAGTTTTTGGTTCAACTGGACCTTTTCGATAAACTAAAGTACAAAAGACTTTAAGTCTTCTTCCAACATCACGCGTTTAAGATCACTTGATGCCCTAGGGGTACTTCAGACATTTTACCAGTAATAGAGGATTCTAAAAGAGGTCCACATGCACTAGCTGCACCACACCATAGAGGAGTGAAGCTTCTATCATCACCACCATTGATCATAGTACTACTTGATCAAAGGTTCTCCTTATGCCACTTGGCTTCTGTCCCTTTTATTTGCTTTTCTTGTTGAGCACACCTACAAACAATATAAGAATGTAAATGTTCCTCTTTCATTTTTAAATGAGAATATTAATTCCAAAGCTTTGCTTTTACCTCATTCAAATTAATATGGTATCAGAGCATCTCTGATTTTTTTTTCTCAAGTGAGTGTCAATGGTTGCTCCTATAATCAATTCCAGCAGCCCTTATCATCTTCCACCAAATGAGACCCTGGTCTTATCCATTGTCTCACAAACGCTTACCGGACCTAACTACCATCAGTGGTCACGTGCCGTCAAGGTTGTCCTAATGTCCAAAAACAAGTTTTCTTTTGTTGACGAAACCATCATGGCACCCGCCTTGGACGATGCCATGTACAATCAGTGGGAGAGATGCAACAATATGGTCATATCGTGGATACACCATGCCATCTCTCCCTCCATAGCTCAGAGCGTCATGTGGCTGGATAAGGCGGATCAAATCTGGGCCGATTTGAAGGAACGTTTCACTCAAGCAGATTCATTAAGAATCTTGGAACTCCGATGAGAGTACACCATTCGTTGGGTTTGCAAACACACAAAACAGACCTAGTAATCGAAACAACAACCCAAGGTATGCAACCTGCACAAATGCAAACAAAAGTTCATCACTATGCACTTTCTGTGGAAATACAGGACATACGGAGGACATTTGTTTCAAAAAAACACGGCTACCCTCCAAGTTATGGCAATAGAAACAAAGGAAACACTTACAAAAACACCCAACACAAGGCAAACGCAACGACATGTCAAGGCAGAGATAATGGGGACTCAGGCGAAGAGGATAACAGATAAACAGGACCAGACCCATTCACACTCACCAAAGAACAATACCAGATACTAGTTGCTTTACTTCCGCAGCCCTGCTCAGGCAAATCCCCAGCAACCAGCAGCAGCATTAACACTTTTGCAAAGGGCAACAACTCTGGTATGACCCTGAACACTATTTCTGGTAACTTCCCAAAACCATACTGGATAATAGACACTGGAGCAACCGACTACATCATATGCAATGTCAAGTTTTATGATTCGTATACCAAAATTGACAATTGCTGGATAAACTTGCCCAATGGGGACAGAGTCAAGGCAGAGTACATTGGCACAGTACCGCTAAGCTCAAAACTCATTTTATACCATGCATTATGTATTCCAAATTTTGATTACAACTTGATATCAACCAGTAAATTGCTTGACACTAGCAAAATGTGTATGATTATAACCGGGTCAATGTGTGTGATACAGGATACCAGAAATTGGACGAAGATTGGTTGAGCTAAGGAACGTGAGGGTCTATACTACTTAGAGCATCCTACCCCTAGCATAGCGAATGCTCATTCTACTTTTTCAATTAAGGCCAATTTATGGCATTTACGTTTTGGCCATCCCTCTCATGATAGGTTACAATGCCTTCATTTGCAATGTAATGATTTCAATTCAATCAAAAACACACCTTGTGATATATGTCAATGAGCTAAGAAAAAAAAGGCATTTTTTCCACTAAGTAGTAGCATCGCTAAATATATTTTTGACATCATTCACGTAGAAATTTGGGGTCCGGTCAAGCAATCTTATTCCGACAAACACTATTTCCTAACCATACTCGATGACTACAGCAGGTACACATGGGTCTCACTAATGAACACAAAGGCAGACACCAGCCTAGCTTTGCAACAATTCTGCAGCTATGCTTACAGATAATTCAACAAAAAGGTTAAAGTCATACGATCAGATAATGGACCAGAGTTCATTATGCGTGATTTCTATGCAACAAATGGCATAATACATCAAACATCATGCCCTGAGACACCACAACATAATGGACGGGTCGAGAGGAAGCACCTAGACATCCTAAACACAACTCATGCTATCATGTTTCAGAGTTCATTGCCTAAGGCCTACTGGCCTGAAGCAGTCAGTCATACCGTGTATCTCATCAACAGATTACCCTCACAGCCAATTCAAAAGCAAACACCCTATGAACGACTATACGGTGAAACTAGCAGCCTGGATGATCTAAAAGTGTTCGGGTGTCTAGCATACGTCGCCACCCTCGACAGACATAAGACGAAGTTCACAGACAGGGCCGTGAGATGTGCATTTCTCGGCTATAGGAATGGCATCAAAGGATTTAAGCTTTTGAATCTAACCACTAACATTGTTTTTTTTTCTAGGAATGTCAAGTTCTTCGAAGAACATTTTCCTTTCTCAGGAACAAACTCTACGGCAGACACATCATTCTGCAGTGAAGATACACTAGACATTATACATGAAAGTTTTGACGATGACGAAGAAACACAGCCAATAATACCAGATAATCAACAAACACACAATATCATGCAAGACGTAGATACAACACAGACATGATATAACAGTGAAGATGAACAAACATATCAAACACAAACAGCTCAGCCAACACCTCAAGCCACCAATAGGCCAATCAGGACAATGAGAATGCCTACTTACCTTCAAGACTACCATGTAGCCTTAGCCGCTGGTTCTTCATTACCCTGCCTTACAAATTCTCCCCATGCCTTGTCCAAACACTTATCCTACTTTGCATTGTCACCAGCCAAATGAACTTTCTCCATTAATGTCACTTGCCACAAAGAACCTGCCACATACAAGGAAGCTCAGTTAGATGAAAACTGGAAACAAGCAATGAACACAGAGCTTCTTGCCCTAAAAGCTAATCACACATGGGATTTACTGCCCTTACCTGAAGGAAAATAGCCCAATGGTTGCCGATGGGTCTATAAGCTCAAGCACAAGATGGATGACATCATTGCTCGCTTCGAGGCATGCCTCATTGCGAAGGGCTACACACAACGGCAAGAAGTTGACTTCACTGCTACCTTCGCCCCTGTCGCCAAGTTCATAACCATTAGAGTCATTCTAGCCTTGGCTGTCGCTAAAAAATGGCACTTACAGCAGTTGGATATCGATAATGCATACTTACACAGAGATCTTTACGAAGACGTCTACATGACCTTGCCTCCCGGTTTTCCCAGAGACACTCTCAACCAGGTTTGTAAGCTGCGCAAGTCCCTTTATGGCTTTCGTCAGGCAGGTCGCCAATGGAACGCCAAACTCACCACCACCATCCAAGAGTTAGGTTTTCAGCAGTCCACCGCAGATCCGTCCATGTTCGTTCTCACCAGGGACACCAACACCACCGTCTTACTCATCTACGTCGACGACGTCATCGTCACTGTGAACCCCTTCCCATCATCTCTTCAACCAAACAACATCTTCACACCTCATTCGGTATCAAGGATCTCGATGATCTCAACTACTTTTTGGGTTTTGAGTTCTTCCGTGACTCACAGGGCCTGCATATATCACAACACAAATATGTATTAGAACTTCTACATGACATGCAATTTTTGGACTGTAAGCCAGCCTCCTCCCCAGCCTTACCAAATCAAAAACCTAACCATCACTCACCCTATCTCCCCAATATCACACCATACAGACAACTCATCGGTAAATTATTATACCTTACTCACACCAGACCCGAACTCTCTTACATAGTAAACCACTTATCTCAATCCCTCACTCAACCCACCCTTGATGACATGCAAAAGGCTTATCGTATTTTACGTTACCTCAAAGGCACGATTAGGCTAGATCTCTTTTTCCCTGCATGCAACACTCTCACCGTCCAGGCCTTTTCAGACTCCGATTGGGCTACTTGCCCTACCACCCGTAAATCCGTCACCGGCTATATTGTTTTCATCGGCTCCGCCATAGTCTCTTGGCGTTCTAAAAAGCAGAGCACCATCAATCGCTCGTCTTCTGAGGCCGAGTATCGCGCCATGGCTTCCACATCGTGCGAGCTCCACTGGATTCACAACCTCCTTCGAGATCTCCAGTTTTCCTCGACCACCTCTTCTCTTCTCTTTTGCGACAACATGTCTGCTTTGCACATTGCCCAGAACCATGGCTTCCACGAACGGACGAAGCACATCAACATTGATGTCATGCGATCTGTGAATATGTTCAGTCCGGCTTCATTTGCCTCATGCCTATTTCCTCCGCCCTACAGCTCGCGGACCTCTTTACAAAGCCCCATCATGCTCCCCATCTATGGTTTCTTCTTCGCAAACTCGGTTTGCATAACCCTTATGTAAATCCAGTTTGAGGGAGGCTAATACGGAGCAAAGGTTCAAACACAACAATGGAGTTCCTGCTCCTAATAATCAAGAACACAAACACAAGGAAAAGGAAGAGGAAAAACGAAGAGTCAAGAAGAAAATGGAAGAGTTTTTTTGTTCAACTGAACCTTTTCGATAAACTAAAGTACAGAAGACTTTAAGTCTTCTTCCAACATCACACGTTTAAGATCACTTGAATGCCCTAGGGGTACTTCAGACATTTTACCAAAAAATAGAGGATTCTAGAAGAGGTCCACATGAACTAGCTGCACCACACCATAGAGGAGTGAAGCTTCTCTTACCACACATGAACTAGCTGCACCACACCATAGAGGAGTGAAGCTTCTCTTATCACCACCATTGATCATAGTACTACTTGATCAGGGTTCTCCTTATGTCACTTGGCTTCTGTCATTTTTATTTGTTTTTCTTGTTGAGCACACCTACAAATAATATAAGAATGTAAATGTTCCTCTTTCATTTAAAGAATATTAATTCGAAAGCTATGCTTTTACCTTATTCAAATTAATATTATTGGAAACATGTAAATCAGATTTATATAATCAATTCTACTATTTTCATAATATGTTTTTTTGGTATTAGAATAATGCTACAAAAATTAAATGAAAATTATTTGGGAAAAAAGGAATTTCTTAGAGCTAAAGAAAGCCATTTAAAGAGGGCGAGTCTTGGCGCAACGGTAAAACGTTGTTGTCGTGTGACCAGAGGTCACGGGTTCGAGTCTTAGGAGTTGGCAAGGGAAGACTTGCCCCCAATACACCCTTGTGGTGGGACCCCTCCCCGGACCCTTGCTCAACGGGGACGCGTAATGCGACCGGGCCGCCCTTAAAGAAAGCCATTTAAAGAAAGGAAGGAAAATGGAAGGGGTCGCAGGACAGCGCGGTATACATATATCGAGACCGTACCATAAAAAAAATAATAAACCCCCTTCCCCTGCCTACGTGTCTCTTCTCCTTCTACTTCTCCTTCAACCAAAACCAAAACCTTTCTTCTCTTCTTCACTCTACGATTGACTCTCTCCTCTTTCCCTTATTTCTCTCTTTTCATTTCATGACCTAATCCCTCACTATCCCACTCTTTCATAATTTTATCCCCCTTTTCAACTTTCTTATATTCCATCAATTTTTTAGGATGGAATCTGCCTACGCCAATACGGTGCCGCCATTCTTGTGCAAGACTTATGATATGGTAGATGATCCTTCCACCAATTCGGTGGTTTCCTGGACCACTACCGATAATAGTTTCGTCGTTTGGAATGTCCCCGAGTTTCAGAAGGAGCTTTTACCCAAGTACTTCAAGCATAATAATTTCTCTAGCTTTGTCAGGCAGCTCAACACTTATGTCAGTATTCTTTTCTTTTCCTTTTTCTTCTTACTTGATTCCTCGTATGCAATAACAGATTTTTTCCCCTTTTTTCTATATCAATTTTTAATTAACTTTGTCCGTTCTTGATTTGGCTTTTGCTTGTTGATATTTAACTTTTGTGTGTTATGCATAAATTGTTGGCAGTAAAGAGTTTCAGGGAAGACACAATGCTAACTTACTGGATTTGGTTCTTGTACAGGCCACTTAGTGGAATTAGGTTTTTATTTTTGTTTAAGCTGGTCCTTAAGTGGTTTTGATGATGACTTGTTTCAGTCCAACCTCATGCCTTGAACTTATCCTGAAACTGAAAGACGAATACTGTTTCATCCTCAAGACTAAAAATCTTAGAAATTCACTAATTTAATTAATCTGGGAATAGGTTATTGAAGCAAAGGTTATCTGAAGATCAGATTGATTCATCACATCGGTCAAGATTTGAAAATAATTGATTCAGAAATCTTCTATAGCGAGTCTCAGCTTTCAATTTATGTATATTCTTTTGGCAACTTCAGTGCCACTAATGGCAATGGTTTACATAGCCACTTTCATTCACTTATCAATGGTAGGGGTAATTACACCTAGAACGGGTATACTTGAACATTTACTTGGCAGTATTTTGATAAGTGCGTCGATATTGTGAGTTAACAGAGTGAAAACTGATTAATTAACACGTCTATGCTTCAGTGTGTAAGTTTTCTGTGAAATCACTGAAAGTTTAATATTTGGGGTTTTAGTTTTATTTTATGCCTTAGTTTCATTTTGAGCTACTTATGAGCTGATTAGTATGGTATAAGTTGCTTTGCTATCTTGTGTAATTTAACTCCAACTTTTTGGCGCAATTATTTGGATTGATGGTTATAAAAAAATTTGTCTAGCAACATAACCCAGGGAGATCTTCCTCCTTCCTCTCATAAGAATTCCACAAGATCAAAATCCAAAATGAAAATTCCCAAAAACTGTCTTATCACCGCACGTCTACACCTCACCCTCGAGGTGTAAAAACCAGCTGTCTTACTCATCCCAAGGTCTAACTAACCAGCTGTCTTGCTCATCCCAAGGTCTAACTGACCCTGCTAATGTACCCCTTTGCCTTCTAGAATGAACTTGTCAAACATTGGGCCTGCGACAGTTGATCCAATTAAACCCCTTTCTTATCTATAGAAGCATCCGTTAAAACCCCTTTACTATAACAACAGGTTCTCGGTATTAATGTGATTATTGGTAATTAAAGATTCGGGGAGGATCAAATTGCTAATCTACAGATGGATTCCACTTGATTATTGTTTCACCATTTTGCGCGGACCATAAATATTTTGTTTCTTCAGCTTAATTCTTGAAAGTGGAGTTTGAATCCTTTGAATTCTCAATTTGGTGTTGGGGCAAGGATAGACACTTTTTACTATTCAACTTGATGCTTTTAAGTTTGTGTTATGGGAATTCTTAGATCAAAGTTTCCCCCGCAATTTTGTAGAATTATTTTTATTCTAAGGATGATTATAAATACATATAGCACTTTGTTCTGACTTCTCCTTTCCATAACTGGTGGACTTCCCAACCAAATCACTAAATATTCCTTTAGAATCCAGTAAATTGAATATCATGTTCTTAGCACTGTGTTCTGACTTCTCATTTCCATAACTGGTGGACTTCCCAATCAAAATATCCTCGTGTAGTTTTTCCACGAGATTCCATGGGATTGTTTCGGGTTCCTTCTTATAAATTAGCCATCTGTTTTCTCCAACTATTTAATGAAAGGATTGCCGTATAAAGTTAAGTTCTATTTCCTGCTATTGAATTGGATAATGCATTCCCTTTTAACAGAAAAGGTTTGTATTTCTTGACTGTAGATTAAATTATGAGGGTTGAAGAAGTTGTTATTGACTTTAACTACTTTTAACTATTCCTTTGAAATTGAAATGAAATGCAATGTGCATTTGTTTTTGGGCCTTTATCTGATTTAAATGCAGATCAAAGATGCATGTTCTTGGATAAATTATTCTTGATAATGATTGTCAACCCTATTGTTTGTCATGTTCTTGAATCAGGGTTTCAGAAAGGTTGACCCAGATCGCTTTGAATTTGCAAATGAAGGGTTTTTAAGAGGGCAAAAGCACCTCTTGAAGACTATATCTAGGAAGAAGCCCCTTCAAGGACAGGGTAATCAACCACCTCAAGTTAACAACGTAAAAGTTCCATCATGTGTAGAAGTTGGGAAGTTTGGAATAGACGAAGAGGTTGAAGGACTCAAACGGGACAAGAATGCGCTTATGCAGGAACTTGTTAGACTGAGGCAGCAACAGCAAACTACAGATAACCAGTTGCAAGCTGTTGGGCAACGTGTGCAGGTAATGGAGCAGCGTCAACAGCAAATGATGTCATTCCTTGCAAAGGCAATGCAAAATCCTGGCTTCTTAAATCAGTTTGTACAGCAGAAAAATGACAGCAACAGACGCATTAGGGGCACTAAAAAGAGGAGACTTCCCGGGCAGGAGGAAGAAAACTTGGTGGGCAAGGTTGGGGGTAATCCTCCCAATGGACGGGTAGTGAAATTCCATTCTTCGATGAATGAAGCTGCCAAAGATATGTTGAATCAGATTCTGAATATGAATTCACCATCTAGGCTGGAAACATCAATGAACAACTCTGGCCAGTTCTTGCTAGGCGATCTTCCTTCATCTGGTGTGATGGACAGCAGCAGCACTTCAACTAGGTTTTCAGAAGTGATGCTTCCAGAGGTTCAACCAGCCACTTCTGGACCATCATTTATTCCTGCCGACTCAGGATTTTCTGTCAATTATCCATCTAATGCTGTTTCTGAGGTCCAATCTCCATGTTATGAAGCGACAGACCATGTTAAAACAAGCCATATAGCGGACATGGCAGTGACAGGAAGCTCCGCTGCACTTTGTAATGTAAATTTTCTTGGTTCTAGTACTATGAACGAAGTGAAGATCGATCCAGCAACATCTGTTTTGGATGCTTTCATGCCTGCAGAAACTGATGCATTTTCTCCAGATGAAGATGCGGACATTTTAGTGGATGGCAATGCTAATCTTCCTAGTATCGGTGATGTATTTTGGGAACAGTTTCTTACAGCAAGTCCTCTCACAGGGGACACAGATGAAATTAATTCAAGCTCACCAGAAAGTCAGATGACCAGGGAGCAGGAATTGCATTCTTGGCAAGAGAATGGCTGGGACAATATTCAACGTATGAATCATCTTACTGAACAAATGGAAATTCTGGGAGCAGCAAGTCGGAGTGGGTGAATATTGATTCTGTGGAAGGTAAAATTTTCAATCACCATATATATAATATGTAAGCTGGAACCCATCCCAAATCTGGTGTTGTATCTGGCCTTCTTTGAGGTTTCCAGTCTTGTATAGCACGTGATGGGTTTGCCTAAATAATTTTTGTTGTCCCTTCAAGGGTATTGCCCATTAAACAAGAAAAAGAAAGTAAATTTTCGCATTCTAAAAAAAATGTAAAACTGTCGTTTTATACAAAAATTAAGCAATGTTCTGCCGAACATTTATGAATGCATCAAATACTAAGTTTTTCACTTTAGTTTTGTTTGACTATTGAAAACATTAGCAAAAGCAAACGAGGAACGCCATAACTGTTATATTTGAAAATATGCAATTTACAATTTATCATTACTGACACCTTTTGATAGTTATCTTGTATTGAGCAATTATCGGCTGGAAATAGTGTTGTAGAAATTAGGAAGTTGAGTTTTGTGATGAAGAAATATAGTGTTGTTTTAAGAAGTTGCATATTTTGTGATTGTTGCAGTGCTAGTGCTGGTGAGCAGACAAAAGCTTTTGTTGGAAGATGGAGGACATGACAAGTTTTGAAATTTAATAAACATACCTTTACCTTTACCCTTACCCATGTGTACTAGGATAGTGTAGGTTTACTGCTTAGTATGTCATTAAACAGATAAACAATATAGTAAAAAAGCTTTCAGGTTGCTGCAATTATCACCTTTGATGGGATGCTTCCATTTTCTTGGATTTGGGGTTTCCATGGCTACCCTATAGAAATATGGTACCACTTTAAACTTTTAGTTCATATTTTGGTTTGTAATTATTTATCTACCTGCACCATCTGAGTCATGCTAGTATGTTTTGGAATATAAAGAAACATTATATGTTATCTCATCGATAAAAGGATACGATTTAATTAGGTAAATAAGAGTAATAGTGGTTCTTGTTTGGAAGGTGACCTTTAACCTTCAAATGTCTTTTGTCTAACTTCAAAACTTAAATTACATAGCACTAAAGTAGCTCCTAGCAGTGGCAATGAGGCGGGATTCCCTGAAACTCAGGGAGTCGGGGATGGTAAATTCCCAAAATATTTGGGATGGGGTTGGAGGTAAGAGGATAAATTTGCTTAGTTTTTTCCTTTTAGGCAATTGAAATGAAACTAGGGACAACTTGTTTAGTTTTTTCCCTTTCCCTTCAATGTGATTCTGAATTATCTTTTACTTGCAAATAACAAATAGTTTATATTTTAATGTTGTTGAACATTTGTATACAAGTGACCTGTATCATAGAAGCCAACATAAATTTGCATTGCAGGAGTGAACATTTGTATCATAAAGTCAACATTGAATTAAGAGATGTTGATCCCATTTCGAAACTTTAGTCTCAAGTACTCCCTAAAGAAAAATATGTATAGTAACCAATATTACATAGCCACAGGCCAATTTATTTTCTTTTCGAGATGGAAATTTCCTTTCACTTGTGGGCATTCACGACGGATGGAGATAGAGGCCAAACAATTCTCATTAATAGGATTTTTCGAATCTGTTCCTGTAAGTGTTGGGAGCTAAGTAAGGATAACATTCCCGCTCTCATTGCCACCCGTATTTATTTTTGTCACCTAACACAAATGCAAACACAGATAGCATGAGTATATAAGAATGGGCTAGTCAATGTATCTTGAACAAAATTTTGTTCAAGTTTCAGGGATCAATAGATTGATAGGTGGGGTTTTTTTTTTTTACTGGTTATTGGACTACGGAAGATTTCCTTGCATCTCCAAATTTGTCCAATCCAATGGTTCCTTCCACTTCTACCGTACAATTGCAAGACCAAGTGTTCTTGCAGGGTTCATAAATGCTCCTGATAACATATCATTTATCCCAGAAATAATATTTCCATTGCCAATGGTTTTTAAGTTGCTATTTCTAAGGTCTGGTGGTGTTGCTTTTTCAGACCTTAAATGCAGCTGTTCCACCTAAAAATAACGTTTGGTAAATTCACAACTATTTTCTTTAAAAGCTGAGAAAGTTGATTTCAGAAAAAGCTACGATTTGTGACTTTTGAAAAAAATAGTTGTCATTTTTTTCACAAAAATAGTCATAACTTTCAATATAACCTAATATTGTATATTTTTTATTTCTTAACATTTAGAGCTTTTATTATATTTTTGCTAAACACTTGTCAACTTTTTCATACAAAATTTTACTTACCCTACTATCTCCCAGAACACTTGGCCACATCAATTTGAAAATAATCCCAATTACTATGTCAATCTATAAAGTTTAGGAGCTCTACTACATATAGGCAAAAAATTTTAAAAAAAAACTTGCACATTAAAAAAAAATAAAAAAAAAAATAAAATGTAAATCCAATTTCTAAATTGTTAATAAATAGTATTTCTTCACCAGTGGTTGTAGTAAGTCAATTAACTTTTGTTAGTGACAGAGGTACTTGTAAAAAAGAGAATTCCTAACATGTAACAGTTTAAACCTTCGAGATGTCATATTTTGAAAATATTACACAATGATTTCATCTTTAATACTTAGAAAAGCCTATTTCTTGATGTAATACACCAAACAATTTGTGAGAAAGTTGTCTCTTATCGTGTTGTGTAAATCGGTCTTGATAAATTTTATTTCGGCGAAAAATCATTCAAGAGCAGCTCATGCAACAAGTAAGATCAAAACCAATTTAATAAATACTAAGAATCATCTTCTTTGCAAAAGCTCCAATATTTTGAAGATTAGAGAATATACCTTACGATCTTATTTCAGAAATGTAGAGTTCAAGATCATATTAAATTAAATCAACACAAATCAAATTTATCAAAAGCAACATGATCAAACTTATCAAATTTAGAGTACTTGTGTGCATGCTATGCACACAAGACACAAGTACTCTAAATTTGACTCATTGAAATGATTACCCATTTCTTGAGCAATACATTGATAATTATTTGACAAATAAAGGAAAGTAAGCGTTATCGAATATTTTTCCTATCATTATATGAAATGAAAAAAATATATCTCTAGAATAATTTCAATATTTTTTATATTATTTCATCATCAAGGATTAGCACGACCTGAGATTATATCTTTCATATTAGGCACAAAAATTACATTTGTTGAACAAAATTCCGTGACTTCTTTGCATAGCTCATTCCATTCATTTTGACTGGTTAACGAATTATGTATGATTTACTCGTTTGGATCATTACAAGTATATTTTTTTTTACCTAATAAATCACTGAAGTAGCAAATTAGCGTCAATAAAATCAATATGCCAACCGTAAGGAAAGTAGTTGTTGTGGCTTTCATATCAACACCTCACAATGTCTTACGCATATTGTCATGTAACAATTAAAAATAAAAATAATAAAAATTAATTAGATCAATTTGGGATACATAATACATAACACAGTCAGAACATTAAAAAAAATCGATATGTGGCTGCCACACAACAACATACTTCAAGCCTATTATGAAATATTATTGACATGATAACCATGTCAGCTTTTTGACGGTTCAGATCATCAACCTTACCATAGTGACTTTATTAACATTTAAATTTGTTATTTTGGTGATTTGATTGAGTTAGAAAATATTGTAGTACCACTGTCACTATCTAAGTGACCCAATGAACATTTTACCCAAGTGGCGTGATGACCATGTTGGAAATAGCTATTTTACATATAACATAACAGTCACATGAAAACCACGTGACAACTAATAAAATTAAAAATGAAAATAAATATTTAAAAAAAAGGAAAGTTCAATGATTATTAAAACAAAATGGAGTTAAATAACCTTTTTAAAACTAAGGTCAGACTTCACTTGAGTAACTACCAGTGTAATTGAGCCACAAAAGAAGTAACATTTCCTAAAGTATCATCAACAAAACAACGCATATATACAAGAGAAACAAGAATCCACATACTACATAGTGTTGAGAAAGAGAGTGGCATAATTTCATAAACAGATTTATTACATTGAATAGAATAATTTCATAACACTTTACTTTGAATCATGTTATAATAAGAGTTGGCAACATTAAAAGCTGTACATCAATGATTGTATCAAAACGCCTTTTCTGGGAGAGTAAAAATATACAATACAGCTCGGCCCATGTCAATTTGACCTCAGTCACATAGATCATGTCACAACACAACACCAATTTTTGTGCTCAAGCCACAACTACTATAATGACAATCAGCAGAATGATCCCAAATATCACAAGGAGCAAACACATCTGCATCAGCATCAGCATCAGAGAGATTCTATGTCAATTCCTTTTTTCCATAATCCAACACCACAAGTAAAGTAGAGACAAAGTACATCCCAAAACATGATCAGTTATGTATGTGAACCAAATGCCCATGAACAGGTCAACAGAATATGTGATAGAGAATGGGCTAACAGGAATAAGGATAATATGAAAATCAATGGGAACCTGGTTATTTCAGTAAAGAGGGAATTCTAAATTCCTGCTGGGTTGAGTTCATCTCAGCTCAATACTATCTTGTTCCTTTCTTTAATTTTCAAAGAGTTTCTTAATCAAATAGTCTATTTTTCTCTTATCTGCTTTCCTGTTTCTATCAGTATGGAAGCAGTAATCAATAACAAAATTCAATCATCTAGTTAAGTTCATATCAAAATATGATATTCAGAACTTGGCCATGTTATATTCCCTCATTGAGTTAATTTTTTCAACATGAGCACATACGTTAGGGCTTCACTTTTAAACTTTTGAAGCTTCCAGAAGGTTGAAACATCTTAGACACCAAAGTTAATCTAAACAAAAACTGTGAAGAAAGCAAGCTAAACCTATCACAACTCGTGGTAGTATCTATAAACAAAAATCAAAGGCATTGAAGAGGAAAAAAAGAAATACAATTTAAATGGAACAAGTAAAATCCATTGGTTTCCACATCACATTTATCCCTTTAGTTCAATTCAAATTCATTTAAGAAACGCCTTTTAAGTTTTAAATATAACTTACTGTCAATCCCAACAAGCACAACTAAATTTAAGCATCAGCATATGTCTCCACTATCATTTCATAATGGAGAGAAATTAAACCAAACAAGTATTGCAGTAATCAAACTTTACCAGGGATGAACTCGATTTTTGGATCTTGGAAGCTTTTGCAAGATGGGTTGTACCTTGAGCAGTTGCAGCATGGGAGTGCTCAACGTTTGAACCAATATCATCTGCAATGTGAACTCTTTTAGATTGTGTGCAAAAGGGAACACATTTTAAGAAACCCAAGAGGTAGAAATTTTGACATTATGCTATGTGGACATAAAGATTCATCTTACCAATCATTACGCCTTGCTCATGTACCAAGACAGCTAAGTCTTTGAAAATTTCATTAACTTCATTAATTTGTTGTTGAACTTCTTTAATCCCCTGATCTCTTTCTTCAATAATAGCTTCATTGAATGCAATTTCATTGTCCACAAATACAACTTCTTGTCTGCATAAAAACAGACAATTGAAACTATTGTAGCCAGTCCAAGTCCTAATGGTTATTTTTATTTACTCTGGAATGGAAATTTCACTTTTGAAATAAGCATATATGTGAAACCCTTCTCCAAAGAAAAAGGGGAAAAAAGTATTCATGTTACATCAGTAGCTAGTTCACATCGTTTAACACTTACACTACCATTCCACAACATCGAATGAGTAACACATTTAACATCCACTCCATGCAACAAGAATAAATGCTAACAATCCATTGGAAGCTACCATAGAGAAGCAATTTGCAAGTTAGCAGGAAATAAAGGACAATAGAAAATTCTCACCTTCTAGATTCTAGAAGAAGAGATTGTTGCAGAGAACTTTTAGATGATCTTACATCAGGATCATGGGTATCATAGCTGCACAACATTTTCCCCGATATTAGCTTAATAATCAGATGAAATCACGGATTGAATTTTTTTTTTTTTTTTTTTTGACAATATATTAGTTCTGGCAAAGCTTTTAATCAAGTGTACAGTTAAATCCAGTAATACCCGCAGACCCCAGATCCAAGGGCCATAACGAATTCCCAGCTTTTGTGCTGCATGTCACTGATTAATGCAACAGAAAAAGGCTTTTCTACAATACCAAAATTTGACAACAATTTCTTATTGCAGAACTGCAAAAAAACATGAGCTACCAGTTCAAAAAACAATGATTGGTCATTGGTATCGCTTAGGTTTAGGTCAATTGGTATATCTTTGACGAGCTTTGAGGTCCAGAACTAAGAACCTAGCTTCTTCATTCAGTGATTGCCTTCTCAATGTGGCAAGTGTTAGTATAATCCTATATGGTACCATTTACTCGGGCATTATGCAAAGACTACACAAATAAAGGTACATAATAACTGACCAAATTCAGCAAACACATAGTTAAGGTACAGTATAGTATATGGCAACAGTTACCTGGATGGAAGAACTTCTTTGGGAATAAAAGGAGCATAGGTTGTTTCCCTCTCAGCAGCAAGCCTTTGGGCCTTCTGAAATTCATTAAGAGCTGCCCTGAACTCCTTTGCAAGTTTAGCATCATTGATCTTTTTGGCAGGCTGCAGCCAAGGGAAGAAATTTTCAATACCTTAGAATCTATCCAACCCCCACTACCTTTGACAACCACAATGAACATATATAGAAAGATCTTTCCTTCAGGATGTTATTGGCAAGAGAGAATGCAATATCTAGAAGCAGCAAACAGGAAGGAACTGGCTTTCAGAAAGACCTGAACTTACTAAAAGTAATAAAAGTAATAAACAAACGGGGAGAAATAATCTTATCCCAGTCTACATTCAACGAGTCATCCTAAAAATGAGTTCTGAATTGAAAGAGAAATACTGAACCCTGATCATGCCATAGTTCTAAATGTTTCTGTAGGTACAACAAAACCCATACTTTCAAATGTCCAATGCCAAAGGTTAGGAAATAGAATTTCCAGTCAGGCCACCAGGAAAAAGAAGATAATAATCAGACAAAACAATGGAAAATTCAGGGTGTTTTAAGTGAAAAAATAAAAATTGCAGTATATGTATATTAGACAAACCATTTTAACCTAAATTGTGTAAAGTTTTCTAGCAGCTAGGCTAATCACTCAACTAATTAATATCTAGAACATATTCCCAATAAATCAAAGTGTTAGAATGGTACAGAATATAGAAGCAAGCACTTACGCTAACTTCTTCATAATGATCGGTTTCACTGGCTTCCCTAAGCTTGGCAGAAGTATCTTTGACCAGATCACCAATACGTTGTCTAGTCTTATGTCTGCAAAATGAAGTGAAGGCCGTGTAAGGAGCAAAGTGGGTAAAAGTCAGCAGGCACTCGCACTCCAATTATAGCACAAGAAACAACAGCAGCAGCAGCAGAAGAAGAAGAAGCAATTGCAACATAGAAAAGTAGAGTAGTTATATAATAATGATTGGAATACTTAACAACTTATCCCTCATATCGAGGGTGTCTTTGGGAGTTCCGAGGGAATTGACGAGACGGTTGAAGGAGTAAACGGCGGTGTTGATTTGGAAAATACCAGCGGCAACAGCTTGAGAAGGATCTCGAATTGGCGGCTTCTTTTGAAGGAAAGGCCTTCCAGCCTCAAGATCTTGAAAGCTCATGGCTGGCGATGATTGCGGTTAAAGAAACAAGTAATTGTGTATGTGAAAATTGAAATTAAGGATTTTTGTTGTTCGTTGGTAGAATTAGTAAGTGGACAAGGTAAGATAAAATTGGTGATGCAGAGGGAGAGAGAGACAAGAAGAGGAATTGGAATGGAAGTTTGGTTGAAGATGTAGCTGTTGGTGTACCGTCCAAGTCAAAATGAGGAAGAAGCTTCTTGCTGGGCCCCATTGAGTTTTAGATTTTGGAGTTAACATGAGAGGTGTGTGTTGTCTTCAAAAGGTGTTGTTAAATCCAACCCCAAATTCCTACCCATAGTCTTGTAAAAGGACAAAAATGTCCTTTTATGGGTTTTGGGAGGGGAATTTCTAATTTTTTTGTCAATCCGATAAGCGGGTGTGTGGATATCACGCCTCACCGCGTGGTCGGACGTGATATACACACGCCTCACCGCATGGTCGGACGTGATAGCCCCACGTCTCACCGCAAGGTCGGGCAGTTGTCTATCACGTCCGACCACGCGGTGAGGCGTGATATCCACACGCCCGCGTGTCGGATTGGCAAAAAAAATTAGCTTTTTAACCCCGTAAATAGTTCGTTAAACCCGTAAATAGGCCGTTAAACCCGTAAATAGGCCGTGAAACCCGTAAATAGGCCGTTAAGCCCGTAACTATAGAATTGTACGTAACAAATAAAATTTAAAAACATAAAAATTAAAATAAACATTAATAAACATAAACATTTATAAACGTAAAAGAGTAAATATAATATATACAACAAAAAGTGTTAAAATGTATGAATTTCTACAACAAAAATTCAACTCGCCCGACGCCACGCATCCATAAACTCATCCATCTCCCTCTTAACGCGTGGAACATCCTCGTCAGATCGGTGGGTCGGCTGTCTCCCCGGGGTCAGCTGCTCATCGCTCTCCTCAACCTCGCGATCATGTGCAACTGCAGACTGTCGCACTGCCTGGGCTGCCACATCTAGGTAGTCCTGAAAAGAATCGCTATCAGGCTCTCTATCCTCAAAATCAGTCGCCCCCTCTGATCCATGAATATTGGGCTGATCCGCAATCGGCCCCCTCCTCACCTGCTCCGTCGCAGCCCCTCTCCGCCTACGACCAGATATATCAATACCACGCAATCTCGTATGCCGTGGTGTATCATCCTCGTCGTCCATATCTAGACGACGAGCAGATGACGGGATGGATTTCCCATCCTTAGTAGGCCGCTCCGTCTACAAAAAAAAAAATTACACTAAATTAATAAAATTGTAAATAATGTAAATTATACTAAATTTATAAAATTATGCTAAAATACTACTAAATTAATATAAATGATAATAATAAATTACACTAAATTAATAAAATTATGATAAATTATACTAAAGTTATACTCAATTTATAATAAATTATACTAAAATATACCTAAATTTATAAAATTACCCTAAATCAATAAAATTATAAAAATCATGCTAAAACTATACTAAATTTATACTAAAATTATAAAATTACACTAAATAACTAAAATGTTAAATAATATATTTTTTTATAAAAAAACAACGTGGGGCGTAAGGGAATCACGCCCGAACCACTGGGCGGGCGTATAAACATCATGCCATATCAGTGGTTCGGGTGTATGAGTATCACGCCCTACCACTGGTACGGGCATGTGGCTATCGCGCCCGCACCACTGGTCGGGCGTGATACTCATACGCCCGAACTGCAGATCGGGCGTGATTCTCATACGTCCGACTGCGTTTCCGGCGATTTTTTTCAAACAACCAACAGATTCAATTCGATCTAAAAATCAACGAAATAAAACGGTAAATCTTACCATTTTAGCTTTTCCTTTACGGTTTGTATCACCATCCATGATTCAGTTCACTAATTTGTCTGGATTTGAGCAAAAATCGTATAGGGTTCTTGAGAGGTTTTGAGTTTTTTCAAATTTAGTGCAAAGGGTAGTTCGGTCTATTCCAGGGGCTAGAAGTATAAATTAGTGGCTGGGTTTAGTAACCCACTTTCCAAATTGATGAAGGTGTTAACATGAGAGATCCCCCAGCTAAGGCTGAGTATGGATCTTCGAGATTCTTGAATCGGACCGAATATCCGAAATAAAAGATTCAAAATTGAATTGAATTATTGACTTTTTTATAAGACTGAACTATTGTACCGTTGACTTAATTAGATACAATTCTGAAGATTTTTAAATCCCTAATGTTACTGAGTAAACATGTTGGAGATTCTAGAACCGGACCGAATATCTCACAAAAAAAGATTCAAAACCGGATTGAACCGTTGACTTTTTCATTAGAACCGAACCGAATTGTACTGTTGTCTTTAGTACATACAATTCTGGAGATTTTCAAATCTCTAAATTGTACCAAACTGTATTCACACCTATTCGAGAGCAATCATAACATTTCCAACACTAACCAGCTATTTAACATTTAAAAGAATTTTACTGTGATTCTTTGCCTTTGGAGCCACACCTTCGTGACAAATTTGAAAAACTAACTTTGTTTAGAACAAAAATTAAAAGTTAATATATGTTAATTGAAGATTGGTTTGAGTGTCTCCAAATCAGAGGTTTTTCTTTATAAAACATCCAGAAATATTTGTTAGGCTTGAGTAACGTGTTTTATCGCATCTTCTTAGTCATTCCAGATGTATTTACTAAGTCCTTGAAAACTCTTCCATTTTGTTTAGGATATTTTAATCATATTCTGATTAGCATTCTATGAACGATGTAATCACTTCTGTATTAAAGGATTTTATCCTCTTTAGGATTTTATCCTTAGCATGTGTTGAAACACCTTTCCACATAATTTTGATTTGATAAAATTGTTTAAGTATAATTGAAATACATATTCTAAACACACTAAGTTTAAATGCTTTGATTTATTATACTAATGTGTTTGTTCAATGTTGAGTTAAAATTGTTTATAAGACACAAGAATTAAAAGGCTCAAGTCCAATACGAAAGTCAAGGCCCAAGTCAAACAACTCAATGCAACTCGGCCCGCGTTTGTTGAAACGTTGTCGCTTTGGACAAAACGCAACTCAGCAAGAGAAGGATCTAGAAGACCTTCGGGAACAACTTCAAGATGAAGCTGCTGAGTAGACTCGACAAAGCGTACAAGACAGCAGCTGGCTAATGAAAACTTTCAGACAAAGTATTTCTACTTTGGGTAAAGTTCAGACGACACAGTATGCTGTCTAGTTGACTTTACCATAAAAGGAGAGACAGTCTGCTGAGCTGACCGAGGACAGAAGATACACAAATCTGATTGGCCGAGAGCTCTGAGCAAGTCAGGATGACAACGACAGGAAGCCGTTTCCCTCCAACGGTTATTTCGAAATTCGAAATGACCGATGCCCAAACGTCTCTATAAATAGTGCCATCGGAAGCTTCATTCAACAATAGAACTTGATCAAGCCATTACGCTGACCAAATTCCTACACAAGTTCTGCAAGCAAAGAAGCAAAGCAAATCTTACACTACATTTCATATATTTGTGTAAAAGTCTAGAGTGATTATTTCAATCGTCTAAAGTGTCTTAGCAAATCATTGTATAGGACAAACACTTATCATTTCTAGAGATAGAAAGGAGAGGCTGAGTACTCGGTTATAGTACTCAGCGTGAGATTAGAATTGAGTAGAGGTATAGAGGAAGGTACTCTTGTTATACTCAGTTGCTAAGATTGTAAAAGGTTTGAGGCTCTACCTTTAAAGAGCTCATTAGAGGATTCGAAATCTCGGAACGTGTTCCGGGGACAAGACGTAGGCTTAGAAGAAGCCGAACCTGGATAAATCTGCTAAGTAAAGTATTTCTTACCTTTAACTCCTTATATATACTGCTTACTTAAAATAACCAAAAACTGACCAAGTAAAGAGGTCAAGTTGAGTTGTGCGTGTTGAACATCTGAGCTCAGGAATAGACTCTAAGTGCTATCTCCTGACTCAAGCTAAGAAACTGACCTAGTCACCAGTTGACTAAGCCAGTATCTTGCTGTTTACTCAGCGCCGCTGTTAAAACCATTTTCCTTAGAAAAAGAAGTCTGCCCTAATTGCGAAAAAAGTTTAAATAGTTCCTAACCCCCCCCCCATTGGAACTATACTTGCAACCTTATAAGGGACCAACAGCATGGAGTATAAAAGACCGGTCTTATTCCAATTAGGACTCCATATCTCTTACATAAAGCGTACAAGACAGCAGCTGGCTAATGAAAACTTCCAGACAAAGTATTTCTACTTTGGGTAAAGTTCAGACGACACAGTATGCTGTCTAGTTGACTTTACCATAAAAGGAGAGACAGTCTGCTGAGCTGACCGAGGACAAAAGATACACAAATCTGATTGGCCGAGAGCTCTGAGCAAGTCAGGATGACAACGACAGGAAGCCGTTTCCCTCCAACGGTTATTTCAAAATTCGAAATGACCGATGCCCAGACGTCTCTATAAATAGTGCCATCAGAAGCTTCATTCAACAACAGAACTTGATCAAGCCATTACGCTAACCAAATTCCTACACAAGTTCTGCAAGCAAAGAAGCAAAGCAAATCTTACACTACATTTCATATATTTGTGTAAAAGTCTAGAGTGATTATTTCAATCGTCTAAAGTGTCTTAGCAAATCATTGTATAGGACAAACACTTATCATTTCTAGAGATAGAAATGAGAGGCTGAGTACTCGGTTATAGTACTCAGCGTGAGATTAGAATTGAGTAGAGGTATAGAGGAAGGTACTCTTGTTATACTCAGTTGCTAAGATTGTAAAAGGTTTGAGGCTCTACATTTAAAGAGCTCAGTAGAGGATTCGAAATCTCGGAACGTGTTCCGGGGACAGGACGTAGGCTTAGAAGAAGCCGAACCTGGATAAATCTGCTGAGTAAAGTATTTCTTACCTTTAACTCCTTATATATACTGCTTGCTTAAAATAACCAAAAACTGACCAAGTAAAGAGGTCAAGTTGAGTTGTGCGTGTTGAACATCTGAGCTCAGGAATAGACTCTAAGTGCTATCTCCTGACTCAAGCTAAGAAACTGACCTAGTCACCAGTTGACTAAGCCAGTATCTTGCTGTTTACTCAGCGCCGCTGTTAAAACCTTTTTCCTTAGAAAAAGAAGTCTGCCCTAATTGCGAAAAAAGTTTAAATAGTTCCTAACCCCCCCCCCTTGGAACTATACTTGCAACCTTACAAGGGACCAACAAGTGGTATCAAAGCCTAAAAGCTCTCTGTAAAAGGTCTAAAAACCTTAAGCTGATCCCTACCATGGGTGAAAACAGTACTCGGTTTCTCCCAGGAAACCAAACAACTCAGATACTGCCTGAGGGGCTGTCCATCACTTGGCCTCCCCTATTCTTCGGGTCTAACTATACCTTCTGGAAGAATAGGATGAAAAACTTCATTCAGGCTACAAACATGAGTGCCTGGCTATCTATAGTTCAAGGCCCATTTGTACCTGTCGAAGTTGTGGCTGGCCTAACAGTTGTAAAAGCTGAGGCCAAATGGACAGAGGATGATCTTAAGAAGCTTCAAAATCACGCTTCGTCTATCAATATACTTCACTGTGCGCTCGATGCTGCAGAATATAATAAAATCTCAGGTTGTGAGTCGGTGCAAGAGATCTGGAAAAAGCTGGAAGTCACCTACGAGGGAACCAATAAAGTAAAGGAGTCCAAGGTGAATCAACAGATGAGACTGTACGAGCTGTTCGATATGAACAATGATGAGGGCATTTCAGACATGAATGCAAGGTTTACCAACATCATTAATGAGCTCAAGAGACTTGGGAAAATCTTCACTGAGGAAGAACAAGTCAAAAAGATACTCAGGAGTCTTCCTAAAGACTGGCAAGCAAAGAAGACAAATGTTGAGGAAGCTCAGGATTTAACCACCTACAAATATGACGAACTCATCGGTTCGTTGCTGACCCATGAGATATCCATGAAAAACTTTGAGGTGAAGGAAAAATCTGAAGACAAGAAGCAGAAATCCCTTATCATGAAAGCTGACTCCACTAACGGGAGCTCAACTAATGATGAGGAGATGGCTATGTTCACAAGGAAGATGAAGAGGCTATTCAAGAAAAATGACAAATACTCTAAGAAGCCTTACAGAAAGTTTGATAAGTATAAAGCTGACTCAAGCGACAGCAAATACAAAAAGGAAAGCTCAAAGCCCATTACATGCTTTGAGTGCCATCAAACTGGCCATATTAAGTCAAGCTGCCCCACACTAAGGAAAGATAAGAAGAGCGACAAAAAGGCAATGGTGGCTACATGGAGCGACAGTGATGAGTCTTCATCTACAGAAACTGAGGCCACCGAGTCAGTGAAGATATGCTTCATGGCTGACGAACTTGTTGAGCCGTGCGTCTCTGAGCATGATGACCTATCCATTGCATCAGATGACGAAGAGCAATCAAATGAGGTAATTACTCTTCCCCAGCTCAGAAACGATATGGTTAATGCCCTGAGTGATCTCTACACACTTGTCAAGAAGTGTAATAAGAAAGTTAGAGCACTCAGCAGGCGCTGTGACGAAGTGGAAGAGGTCAAACTGAGTGACCTCAGATTCCTTCTTCAGGACAATTCAACTCTGCATGATAACATGAAGATCATACATAAGTCTGTCTCTGAAGTCCAATCAGTTTCAAAGAAACTGAGAAAGGACGTCACAACTATCCAGAACCAACTAAAGGTTCCAAATAAAATAAACATTCCTCTGAGAACTCAGTACCAAGGTACTCAGCAGAGATGGAATCCCCTGCGAAAAGTCCAGTGTGACTTTTATGGGAAGATAGGACACACCACTAAGGTGTGCTGGCACGCTCAGCACTGGGGTGCTGACAAGTCAGTGAAACATCCTAAACAGAAGGTCAGCTGTGACTTCTGTGGAAAGAATGGCCATACTGTCCATGTATGTCGCCATAAAATAAAATATGATGCTTTACCTGTTGCACCTAACAAGCAAGGACCCAAAAAGAATTGGGTACCTAAAAGTAACTAGTTACAATGCAGGTAAGCCTGAGATGTGCCGAGAAGTCAAAGATGTGGTATATTGACAGCGCATGCTCAAGGCATATGACTGGTGATGAAACTCAGTTCATCACGTTTGAGTGTAAACGAGGAGGAAGTGTAAGTTTTGGAGACAACAAGAAGGGTAAGATAGTAGGGTCAGGATCCATCGGAGGTAATCCTACTATTGAATCTGTCTCCCTAGTCAGCGGACTCAAATATAACTTACTCAGCGTAGCTCAGCTATGTGACAATGGGAGAAAAGTTATATTTGATGCTACTGGATGTAAAATATACGAGGGTAAAACAAGTGAGTTAATCTTAACTGCTCCTCTCATAGATAATGTCTTTATGCTAGACTTAGAGAAAAAGTTTTCAAAAACTATGTGCTTAGTATCAAAGGAAGAGAATTCCTGGCTATGGCACAGGAGACTTGGTCATGTAAGCATGGACCTCCTGGCCAAACTAGCAAGAAAGCAATTGGTTGAGGGACTGCCTGAACTTAAATTTGAAAAAGATCAATTATGCCACGCTTGCCAAGCTGGAAAACAAACCAAACAATCTTTTCACAGCAAAAATATTGTCTCAACTAAGCGTCCGTTAGAGTTACTACACTTGGATCTCTTCAGTCCAGTCCAGCCGCTGAGTCTGGGTGGAAGAAGATTTTCCTTGGTCATTGTAGATGACTTCTCTCGGTACACGTGGGTCATCTTGCTGACCAGCAAAGATGAGACCTTTGAGACATTTTCAAATTTGGTTAGAAAAATTGAAAATGATAAAGACCTAAAATTAGCTCACATCCGTAGTGATAATGGTGGAGAATTCAAAAACCAAAAGTTTGTTGAATTCTGTGAAGCCAGCGGCATTGACCACAATTTTTCTGCTCCTAGAACACCTCGACAAAATGGGGTTGTAGAAAGGAAGAACAGAACTCTGGTTGAAATAGTCAGGACAATGTTGGATGAGCATAGGCTTCCAAAGTATTTTTGGGGAGAGGTTGTTAACACAGCATGCTATATTCTTAATAGGGCTCTAGTTAGACCTATACTCAAGAAAACCCCCTATGAACTTTGGAAAGGACGAAAGCCCAATATTGGATACTTTCGTGCCTTTGGCTGTAAATGTTTTATTTTAAATACCAAAGATAGCTTAGCAAAGTTTGACTCAAAAGCTGATGAGGCTATCTTTTTGGGCTACTCAACAAACAGCAAAGCATACAGAGTTTTTAATAAGCAAACTCAAGTTTTAGAAGAGTCAGTACATGTAGAGTTCGACGAAACTAACCCTGCAGGTAGATACCAGCCGCTGACCGAAGATGATCCACACTCAGTAACCACCGCTGACCAAGAACCAGCTACTGAGTCATTCACGAAAAGGCTGACCAAGAGTAAGAGTGAACCAAAAATTACTTTTACTGACCCATCTACTTCTGCAGAGATTGTTGAAACACAGACAGCACAAGACATAAATCTACCTAAAGAGATAAGGATTCCAAGAGGGCACTCAGAAAGTGCAATCCTTGATTCTGCTGGGAATACCCTGATGACGAGGAATCAACTCAGGAAGTACCTCAGCAATGTTGCTTTCGTCTCAGTTCAAGAACCGAAGAATTTCGCTGAAGCTGAGTACGATGAATTCTGGATAAACCCAATGCAAGAGGAGCTCGATCAATTCAGAAGAAACGATGTATGGGAGCTAGTGCCTCATCCAAAGAGTCAAAAGACCATTGGAACAAGATGGGTCTTCAGGAACAAGATGGATGAACAAGGGAATATAGTCAGGAACAAAGCAAGGCTTGTAGCTCAGGGCTACAGTCAGCAAGAAGGTATTGACTACGGTGAGACCTTTGCCCTAGTGGCAAGGCTAGAGGCAATTAGAATTCTATGTGCATATGCATCTTACATGAACTTTAAATTATTCTAAATGGATGTCAAAAGTGCATTTCTTAATGGAGTTATAAACGAGGAGGTTTATGTTAATCAACCTCCAGGTTTTGAGGACCATAAATTCCCTAACCACGTTTATAAACTCAAAAAAGCTCTGTACGGCCTCAAGCAAGCACCACGTGCTTGGTATGAGAGGCTGACCAGTTTCCTGCTGACTAGAAATTACGTCAGGGGCAAAGCTGATACAACCTTATTCATTAAGAGAAAGGGTAAAGATACCCTGCTGGCCCAAATTTATGTTGATGATATAATATTTGGTGCAACTAACGAATCAATGTGCAAGGAGTTTAGCAAACAAATGCAGACTGAGTTTGAAATGTCCATGATGGGAGAACTTAGCTTCTTCCTCGGTCTTCAAATTAAACAAGGAAAGAATGGCATCTTCATCAGTCAAGCCAAATATGCCAAGGAGATATTAAAGAAATATGACTTGGAGAATTGCAAGCCAATATCCACTCCTATGGGCACTGACACTATCCTCTGCGCTGACGAGAATGGTAAGTCAGTAGACAGCAAATTATATCAAGGTATGATAGGCTCTCTACTTTACTTAACAGCCAGTAGACCGGACATTCAGTTTTCAGTATGCTACTGTGCTAGATATCAATCTAACCCTAAGGAATCTCATTACATTGCTGTAAAAAGAATCCTTAGATATTTGCAAAGCTCAGTGAACGCAGGTTTATGATATCCAAATACTCATGATTTCACACTCATCGGATACACTGATGCTGACTATGGACGGGATAAGCTAGAACGTAAAAGCACCTCTGGAGGATGTCACTTCTTAGGAAGCTGTCTTGTATCCTGGTTCAGCAAAAAGCAGGCGTCAGTAGCCTTGTCTACCACTGAAGCTGAGTACATTGCTGCTGGTCACTGTGTTGCTCAAGTCCTATGGATTAAGCAACAGCTTGAAGACTATGGTGTTCAAACAAAGACAATTGAAGTCAAATGTGACAACAAAAGTGCAATTGATCTCTCAAAGAACCCAATTCAACACAGCAGAATGAAGCATGTCAGCATCAGACATCACTTCATTAGAGACCATGTACTCAAAGGTGAGATCAAGCTGACCTTTGTCCCAACGGACGAACAGCTTGCTGATATCTTCACGAAGCCACTGGCTCGTGAGCAGTTCAGCATACTGAGAGAAGCTATTGGTATGTTTAATCCTCTTCAGTAAATTCCTGAACTAAATGAATATGCATGCTGAGTGAATTTCTATGCTGAATGATTGTTTTTGCTGTGTACTCATTGAAATTAATTAAACAGCAAATACTGAGTAAACTTGCACACTGAGTAAGTTAGTCTTAAACTTAGAAATCATCCGTTTAATGCAATACTGACCACTCAGAATATCAAACGCTTGGCATTCTAAACGCTGAGTGTTAGATCCGTTAGAATAATTGCAAAAGCACGCGTATAGACACCTAGGATGACGTACGCGTCGAATGTGTCATAAATGCCAGGATTATTGTCGGTTCACAATCCCGAGGCAAAACTGACACATGGATTCGATAAGATCCATTCCTCACCTCTATAAATAATGGGTAATTCCCCATTTTTATTCTTTACGCTTATCGAACTCTCTGGCAAAGAAATACTTTCTCTCTAAAAACCTCTCTAAGCTTTCCCATCCTCAACAATGACTAAGGTTTCCTACAACATCTCCGGTGCTAGCCACTCTAAGCCCAGCTCCGATGACACTTCCAGGCAAACCTCTGTGCCGGAACCTACAAGAAATCCTCCCACACCCAGCAAAGGAAAAGCTGGCCATTCCTCTTCTGGTAAGGGCAATAATGTCAGGACCTACACAAAGGTCTTCGAAAACGTACGGGAATGGAAGGTTGAGCCCTCAAGATGGGTATCTGAAGCTTTCGTACAGAACGAACAACCCTTCTGTGAGTGGATTTCACAGAATGGATGGACCGAGTTGTTCTCGATTAGGGATCCCACCTACCCTGACCTGGTAAAGGAGTTTTACCACAACCTCCGCATTGCAAATGACAATCCTGACTATCTGTGTACAGTGGTGAAAGAGAAAACCATCTTTATCAACCCTCTCTACTTAGGAAATCTGCTCAAATTAAAAACTGAGGGAGCAAGGCTGAGGAGATCTGGAGATCAGGATGGCACTGGGTATGCAATCAACTTCTGCAAACCTGAGGGCCACTCAGGAGAAGTCTCAGCTTCATCTATGGGTCAGCACCAGAAGATGGCTCATTATCTGCTGACCTATTTCATCTATATGAAGATCAACTGCACTACCTCAGCAACGAACTTCGAGCAATGCTTTATATGGCATATGCTGACGTACACACCAATCAATATGCCAGTCTTTCTTGTTGCTGGCTTCCTTCGAAGTACTTTCACATTGAGGCTAGGATCGCTCATCACCAGAATCCTACTTGACCACAAAGTTGATCTCGAAGGTGAGGAGAAGACTCGAGGATCTGAGATCACAGCGGCTTCGCTGAGAGCATTAAAATTCGGACAACCTTTGAAGAAAGGTAAAGCTGCTGCTGCTGAACAGCAAGCTGAGGGAACTGATGTCCCAAAGAAAGGGAGAAGGACTAATGCCCCAGCTTCCCGAAAAAGAAAAACTACTGAGACTCCTTCCAAAGATGTTGAGTCTCCAGCTAAAAGGCAGAAGTCAGCTGGTAAGTCAGCTGAGAAACGAAGCAGGCAAGGTGAGCCTGGAACTGAGGAAACTACTGAGCAACCTCAGAAGAAGCAGAAGCCTTCTACACTGACTCCTTTAGACGCCATACCTACTGACTTTGTTGTACCGGGTGACTCTCACTTCACCCAATGTCAAGGTAATGTAGCTGAGTCTAAAGAAGATGAGGTGCATTTGGATGATCAGTTCATTGCATAGGTTGAGGAAGAACTTGATGGTGATAGTACAGAAGAAGAAGAAGAAGAAGAAGAGGCCAGCGGTCAGGATGACGCTGAGGACTCTGAGGAGACAGCCAGTGAACATGAGACTGAGCAGGCCAATGCTGGGTTGGCTGCTGGAGATGAGCAAGTACTTGACCAACATAATGTTGATCCAGTCCAAGAGCAAGTTGACCAGCCTCATGATGAGCAACAAGAATCTTCACCTTCTCACTCAGGAGATCCTAGTCAAACTGTCACTCCACCTCGTAGAAGAAGAAAGTTGGTTAAGTCCAGTGAGAAGCCTGTCAGTGAACCTCCTGTGCCACCACCAACTCTTCCTGACTTTGTCATTTCAAAGACAACCAAGGACCCCTCCTCAGTTAAGCTCAAATTTTTCAAACGCCAACCAACTTCTACTACATCGGCGTCCTTAGAAAAGCAAACCTCTGTTTCTTCTCAACAGGAACATGCCGACCAAAATGCCTCTGCCACCTCAACAAGTCAGGTTGAGCCGATTACTGTTCATGCTATTACTCCAAGCATGGTGCTGACTCCAAACATATCCGCCCCCGTCAGCACCGACAGTATTCGAGTTACTACTTCTCCAACTCATCTCTCTGCCGATCAATCAACTATACTTGAAACTCAAGTGCAGATTGAAAACGTCATTCCAGTCACTGACCAGGTCACTCCTTTCACTCCTCTTCCTACCGGTCACACTGATGTTGCTGAAGGATCTCAGAGTTATCTCAATGCCACTGAGTCTGGCAAGCGTATAATCGACTCAGTGCAAGCTCTGATCAGAGACCTTCAACAGTCCACTCCTCCTGCTGCTGAGTCTTCATCTATTGAGACCACTCAGCTCTCCCAGGTCACTCAGCTTCTCAACGAAGTTAAGGGACTCAAGGACTTGCTGAATATCCTCATTTCCTATCAAGGACAGCAAGCTAAGCAGGATTCAATCGCCAAGCTGGCTGAGATACAGCTGACAACTGTGCAACACTTGAACTCTTTACACCAACTAGTTCAGAACTTGTCAGCTGTGAACCCCGACTATGCCACTTCATCTGAAATCAAGATGCTCTTTGCTCAGCTTCACACCGAGCAACTCAAGACAAATGAGCAAATGGTTTCTTACAATCAGTGCTCAGTGGAGCAAATTGGTGAGGCTATTCGCTTGCTAAATCTGAATAAGCAAGAGATGGATACTGACGCAATGAAACAGAATGAGATGCTGTCTATCACACGCCAAACCTTCAACCACATTCGTCATACCAATATTCAACGTCAGTATTACGACACAGCTCTTTTAAAGACCTTTCACCAAGTCATTGCTGGTCTTACTGAAGCACTCATCTGGCAAGGCAAATCTCAGGCGTTTGTCGTCAACATGATCAGCGCTGCTAACCTCAACATACCCGAAGAGGTATCAGCTGATGGAGTTGCAATTTTTGACGGCGTCAATGAAAGCGCTGAGAAACTTAAGGAGCTGTCCCAAGAACTGACTCGAGCTGTCTTAACTGATGCCTTCAGACTTCCTCCTCCTGATGCTGACAAAACGGGGGAGAAAGAACAAGCAGCTAGAGCTCAGCATGAGCGAAGTCAGTCTCAACACAAGAAAAAGAAATAGATAGGCTAGCTCAGTATAGACTAAGTCAGATGTAATCTATATGCCTTATCTATAAGTTTTGTTGTGTACACATTGACTACTATCAATATATCATACCTGCATCTTTAATTTTATTCCTGAGTTATGATATATGTTACTGTGTACTGAGTCATTATGTATCTTCAATTAAATCAGCTATGTTTAATACTTATAAAACTTATTGACTGAATCAAATGCTGATAACATGTTTGACATTGACCTATGTGTTTATAAAACATTGTCTGTTAAGAACTCATTGAACAACAAATTACTCAGCGCATTCTATATGATTAAACCTTCCGCTTAATACTGAGTAAATAGAATATGTTGAAAAAGCTGACCTATATCTGAAAACTGACCTTAGACTTACTCAATTAAACCTTTAAATGTTTAGAGTTAAACTAAGTCAGTAGCTCAACCCTTACGGGGGAGTTTGCTAAGTTATACTAGGTCAACTATCATGGGGGAGCTCAATACTGAGTTCCTCGCTGAATAGTTTTGCCAACATCAAAATGGGGGAGTTTGTTGAAACACCTTTCCACATAATTTTGATTTGACAAAATTGTTTAAGTATAATTGAAATACATATTCTAAACACACTAAGTTTAAATGCTTTGATTTATTCTACTAATGTGTTTGTTCAATGTTGAGTTAAAATTGTTTATAAGACACAAGAATTAAAAGGCCCAAGCCCAATACGAAAGTCAAGGCCCAAGTCAAACAACTCAGTGCAACTCGGCCCGCGTTTGTTGAAACGTTGTCGCTTTGGACAAAACGCAACTCAGCAAGAGAAGGATCTAGAAGACCTTCGGGAACAACTTCAAGATGAAGCTGCTGAGTAGACTCGACAAAGCGTACAAGACAGCAGCTGGCTAATGAAAACTTCCAGGCAAAGTATTTCTACTTTGGGTAAAGTTCAGACGACACAGTATGCTGTCTAGTTGACTTTACCATAAAAGGAGAGACAGTCTGCTGAGCTGACCGAGGACAGAAGATACACAAATCTGATTGGCCGAGAGCTCTGAGCAAGTCAGGATGACAACGACAGGAAGCCGTTTCCCTCCAACGGTTATTTCGAAATTCGAAATGACCGATGCCCAGACGTCTCTATAAATAGTGCCATCGGAAGCTTCATTCAACAATAGAACTTGATCAAGCCATTACGCTGACCAAATTCCTACACAAGTTCTGCAAGCAAAGAAGCAAAGCTAATCTTACACTACATTTCATATATTTGTGTAAAAGTCTAGAGTGATTATTTCAATCGTCTAAAGTGTCTTAGCAAATCATTGTATAGGACAAACACTTATCATTTCTAGAGATAGAAAGGAGAGGCTGAGTACTCGGTTATAGTACTCAGCGTGAGATTAGAATTGAGTAGAGGTATAGAGGAAGGTACTCTTGTTATACTCAGTTGCTAAGATTGTAAAAGGTTTGAGGCTCTACCTTTAAAGAGCTCATTAGAGGATTCGAAATCTCGGAACGTGTTCCGGGGATAGGACGTAGGCTTAGAAGAAGCCGAACCTGGATAAATCTGCTGAGTAAAGTATTTCTTACCTTTAACTCCTTATATATACTGCTTACTTAAAATAACCAAAAACTGACCAAGTAAAGAGGTCAAGTTGAGTTGTGCGTGTTGAACATCTGAGCTCAGGAATAGACTCTAAGTGCTATCTCCTGACTCAAGCTAAGAAACTGACCTAGTCACCAGTTGACTAAGCCAGTATCTTGCTGTTTACTCAGCGCCGCTGTTAAAACCTTTTTCCTTAGAAAAAGAAGTCTGCCCTAATTGCGAAAAAAGTTTAAATAGTTCCTAACCCCCCCCCCATTGGAACTATACTTGCAACCTTATAAGGGACCAACAGCATGGAGTATAAAAGACCGGTCTTATTCCAATTAGGACTCCATATCTCTTACATAAAGGCTTTAGTACTTTCAAGGTACCAATTTCCATTTTACAATATTACTTGATATTCATTATTAAGAATTGTAATCCTAAAGAGTTTATTGAGTTAAGCATCAAATGTTTTCAATCGATCAGTGGCGTCTTATTTATTTTGCAGGTTAAGTTAGATATTCTAAAAAGAAAACCATATGAAAAATTCATAAATTTGAATGTAGACCTAATAAACTATTATGAGTTTATTAGATTTTGATTCAATAAGGGTCAATGTCACCTCCAACATATGGACATACAACGTGCCTCTTGCTACCTCTAACATGGAAACTTACAACATACTTCTTGTTGGTGAGGATGTGGATAAATGCTTAAGGAGGATTGCCATGAGTTTGACTCAACATGATTCCACTACTATTTCTAATATATTTTCGATGATATATTCACAACTAACCAGAATGGAAAGAACACATGTAAGTATTAATTTTTAGACCATGTAAGAAAAGCTAAAACATGATCATTATTGAAGTAATTTGATGATGTGTTTCTTAGTAATAATCAATCTGTACAAAATAACGAAATACAAATAAAATAACAAAAATAAAGTTTATTTATAATCTGGAATTACAAATTGGAATACATAATACATGAATCTTCTTATGATGGAAGACACATAGTAAGAGAGAAAGATTTCCATTTGATCACATCTAAGCATTACTATATTTCACCGTCATGACATTTATGCATATGTGCATACTTATGAAAATAGAAAATTGTAATGAGATCAATGTATTATATATGGTTGTGATATAGATTTGGGATAGAGCATACAACCTGCAACGATCCATGTGTTCACTCAAAAGGCTATATATCTTCAAGAAGTGTATAGTTATAGATTTGATACATGTTCATCGAGCAGCTATATATCTCTAATGAGTATATAACGTTAGAGCTCTCGAGTGTATATCATCGCACGAGCAATTTGCAAGTATGAATGAGGATGAGAAGAGATAAAGAATATGTTCCATTATGTGCGAGCGAGAGATGTTATAAATATTTGATACCGGCTAAATATAATACGTTTGTAAAGGAAATGGATCGGATATAGGTTAAATGAGTAACTTGGTTTTAGGCCCAGTTGGTGGCTATAACTAGATAGCTACACCCCATTTAACCTAAACCCTAATGCATAAGTTGAGAGAGAGAGAGAGAGAGAGAGAGAGAGAGAGAGAGAGAGAGAGAGAGAGAGAGAGAGAGAGCTAGTAACCTCCATCTTCACCCTCCACTGCGCCTCCATCTCCTTTGCCTCTCCAATGCTATTAGTTCGTGGATCCATCGTGTTTTCTCCCGACTAATCTTGAAGTAGTTGATTCATGACCGGTAATATAAAAATTGTGGTTTCCATTCTTCCGTTGTTCTTCCTCTACAATCAACTCAATAGATTTCTGCGCTACAAGAGGTAACTCGACAACTCGTATTCGTATTTGTTTATATGTATGATATAAACCTTCAAGAAATATATTTATTTTATTTGACAATAAATATATAACTATTTATCAATATCTTAAAATAAATACCATTGAGTCTCTTAGTTAAATAAATATTATAAAAACTCCACTCTTGGTATGGAGCAATATTAAATCTTTGGGCCAGCTGTCCCATCCATTTGAGATGCATACCAACCAGCGAATGAAGATTAGTCTGGATATGGACATGGCTTAAAAGTGCCGTCGCGGTAATCTGAACCCTCCAGGATTACCTCGTGATATGCCCAAAAATACAAAATAAATATTATAAAAATAATTAATATATATACACAATGTAATTAATGTATTTGAGACAACATCAATATAATAATAATATTTATTTATTTTTTTAATTTTTTATGTAACTTATTTTCATAAAAGAAATATTGTTTCCTTTAATTTTGATTCAAATTTATTATTAAAATTTTAAATAATTTAAAGATTAATTAATTAATTCAATAAAATTTAGGGTAAATTAAAAAAAATCATTGTCAATTGTATGTTGTGATTTTTTTGTTCAAACGGAGTTGAAGTTTTTTTTTTGTGTGTGTGTGTGATTAGGAGATAACTGAGATTTTCACAAGAAAATAAGGATCATTTTTGCTGACACCGTTAAAATAACCATTGACGATCTCAAAATTGAAATATTCCAAGAATTGATGATGAGAGATAAAGTGAATGTTTAGAGAGAAAACTCCGAGAAATGATGATTTTGAAAAATAAGTTGCATAATATATGTGGTATTAAACCAAGCACATGACACCGTCTTGTCTGTAACAACTGCATCAGCCATTTCCTTATATTCTCTTCCGCATGAACCAACAACGGTAGACCTGCTTCCTACCAACAAATATGTGCAAAACTACAACAAGGAAATAAATGTCATTCCATCTCAACATTGGTGGCACATAGAACGCACTGACTCGACACTTCAACTCGATGTTGCAGCAATCTTTCCCTAATCAACAGACAACCCTAACACAACCGTCGTAAAAGTTTTTCATACGAGGCGGTAACTGCATACTCCACAATGCTTTCTATCCCTCCTATCCACTCCTGAACTAATGTCGCGACACTTGCCTTATAACCTGACTTGGCTGTGTAAACGTCGTCCTTCGTCCAATTCCAAACCCACTCATCCTGACATGTCCAATAAGGTAAAATAATTTGCAATATAGCATTCGCCTCGACCTTACTGAAGCAACACAAAATCTTTGCTCGGTCCCAACCCTTCAACCCTTCCAACATCAAGTCAGCTACTGTCATATCCTCCATCCCCAAAATCTGAATCGAGTTAATGCGAAACTTATTATGGATAGGCACTCAAAGATCCTCCCAGACCTGAATTGGAGAAGTATTTGGTGCAGGATAAAAGTATTTTTTTTAATTGTTCTAAGAAGGTGTTTGATTAGTCAAAATTAAAGAGGGAATGAGAATGAGAATGGATGATTCCATTTTTTTAATGTTTAGTCTTATAATTTTAATTGAACAATGGGAATCACATTCCTCTTTTATTTTTATTTTTTTTAATAAAGGAAACATCAATTAAGAAACAAAGGATAAAGAATCCGTACAAATGCACTCCTCTAACCAACTAGGGAATAAGAAAGACACATAAGAGCTAGCATAAGAACAAGCATTGCGAGCAATATTGTGCACAACCCTATTCGCTAACCTTGGTACAAATAACACAGAAAAATCAGGCCTAGATTGTAAAATGATCTTACAGTCAAGAATTATCTGACCATACTCAGATAAATCAACACGATTTGAATGAATACTATCCACAACAGATTTAGCATCAGTTTCAAAACAAACCTGCTGATACCGCATCGAGTTAATCCATTGAAGACATTGACGTAAAGCTAAAGCTTCAGCAAATTTCGGTTCCGCTCTCCCTTCACAATGAGAACTATATAATGCCCTGAAATTCCCATTAGAACCCCTCAATACAGCTCCAAAACCACATTTATTAACATCCATAAAGATGGCAGCATCCAAATTGCATTTCCAGGTACCTATAGGTGGAGGACTCCAGCTCGTTCGACCTCCCCGCGACCCGCTGCTGTGCGACAAAGACGACAAAGGACACGGACACTGCGCTTTTAACCAGTCCTCAAACCAGCCCTTCACTCTTCTGATTAACACAACCCAAGATTCCTCTTTTTGATTCCAAATTAACATGTTCCGTTTTTGCCAAATACACCATAGAACTAGAGCAATTTTATGAATTTGAACCTCAGATGCCGTAGAGCAAAAATTGAGAAACCAATCACTAAAATCTTCATTCCCACATACCGACACAATAACCTCCGCTGCCTCCCAACATCGAATTGCATCCGGACAACCTAAGAAAAGATGAAAATCATACTCAATTTCCAATGGGCAATAGATACAGTATGACGCAATCGGAACATGTCGACAAGATAAACGCCACCGAGTCGGCAAAGGTTTGGAACAAACTTTCCATAAAAACATACGAACCCGAGGAGGAATTTTTAACCTCTAGACAGCATCCCAACCGTCCTGATGATTCATTATTTCATTATGAACCTCAATAGCTCTATAACCAGATTTCGCGGAGTAAATACCGTCTTTTGTCCAATGCCAAATCAATTGATCACTACGAGTAGAAAAAGGAACAATGATATTCAAAATTTCAGCAACTTCACTTGGGATCAATAAACTCTCAATTTTGTCCCTGTCCCACATACGAGTTCCATCAATAAACAAATCTGCCACCTTAAGGTCTTCAGCACCTATTGGACATGGAGACTGAATTTTAAAATTTTGATTACCAGGAACCCAAGGATCACTCCAAAGACTAATCTGCCTACCTGAACCGATAGACCATCTTAAACCAACACTCAAGACTGATTTTGAAATCCACACACTCCTCCAAACATAGCTGGGGTTATTGCCCAATTCAGAGGAAAGGAAAGCATCATTAGCAAAATACTTAGCTTTGAAAATACGACTTACCAACCTGTGTGGATTCTGAATAAATTTCCAGCCTTGTTTTCCCAATAGAGACAAATTATATTCATGTAATTCTCTATAACCAAGACCACCATTCTTCTTATGCTTACTCAATCACTTCCAACTAGCCCAATGGATATTATGACTTCCATTTGCTTTTTTCCCCCACCAGAACGAATTCATCATGCGTTGGAGCTCCTCACACAAAGCCCGTGGGATCAGAAAAGTACTCATACAAAATACAGGAATAGCCTGACATACTGACTTGAGTAATACATCTTTACCAGCCATAGATAAAACCGGAAACTCCAACTACTCAGACGTTTTGTCAACCGATCAAGAAGAAATGCAAATACAACAGATTTAGATTTACCAATTAATGACGGTAAACCCAAATAACGACCCGTGTCCAACGGATTATGGACATGCAGATGATCAGAAATAGCAATCCTCAAATCGCTGGAAACGTTGCTGCTGAAATAAATTCCAGATTTACTATGGTTAATAGCCTGCCCGGAAGCTTCCTCATATCGAGCCAAAATATTACTGATCGTCTGACACTCATCCAGATTTGCCTTAAAAAATAAGAAACTATCATCCGCGAACAACAAATGACTTACACTCGGGGCAGCCCTCTTAACACGACACCCGTGTAAAGCACCCTCTTGTTCAGCCTGTAAGATTAAATGAGAAAGAATTCCAGAACACAAAATGAATAAGTATGGTGATAAAGGATCCCCTTGCCTAAGACCCTGTTCAGGTTTAATTGGTTCGACGTTCATACCACTACTAACAACTTGATAAGACACCGTCGAAACGCACATCATTATCCATTCAATCCATTTATCCTGAAAACCCATTTGAATCATGACATCCCTCAGAAATTGCCAATCAACCCGATCATATGCCTTACTGATATCCAATTTAAGCACCACCTCACCAAACTGACCCCTGGTATTTCTTTTCATATAGTGCAGAGATTCAAATGCAATTTGCACATTATCCACTAACGATCTACCCGGAACAAAAGCAGATTGTGATTCAGAGATGATATCAGGTAGAAAAGATTTGAGATGGTTAGCAAGTACTTTAGCAATGAGTTTATATAGCACATTACAGAGTGCAATCGGACGAAGCTCAGACATCAATTCCGGGTTCTCACATTTTGGAATCAACACAATAATAGTGTCATTAAGTTCAGCAGGAAATTCATTTCTATCGAGCCAGCCTTTACACGCATTGAAAATCTCAGGACCAATTAAGTCTCAATACTGTTGATAAAAACCTGGAGAAAGACCATCAGGCCCCGGCGATTTGTCAGCGCACATTTGAAAAATATCCTCTTTAAATTCAGAAATAACAAACGGGGCTGTTAAATCTCTATTTACTTCATCCGTAACAATTCGAGGCATTACCGACATAATATCATTAGGTTGATAATTGGATACAACAAATAATTGCCTAAAATAGTTCAGTGCAATTTGCTCCATTTCAACCTTTCCTTTTTGAAGTATACCCTCAGAATCTCTCAAGCCTTTCACTTTGTTCAGTTGCTGTCGATTTTTTACTTGAGCATGAAAAAATCGGGTATTTCCATCACCTCCAACCAACCAAAATGCTTTGGCTCTTTGTTTCCAATAGGCTTCCTCAACTTCCAACCAATGATTTAACTGACTTTTAGCATATAAGTAGTCCGTAATAGATTGATGATCAGTTCTCTCCCTTAAAACTGAGAGCCTATGCTTAAAATGAACAATTCGATTTGTGAAACGGTGTTTAAACTTTCTTCCCCATTGCTCCATCGACGCGGCACATGCCACAAGCTTTGGGAGCACAGCTCTAGACCCTTCAGCCTGCCAACACGCCCTCAGCATACCATTAAATCCTTCTTCTTTCACCCAAGCCGACTCAAAACGAAATCTATTCCTGAAGACAGATTGCTGTCTCGGTGTTGTATGCAGTAGCAAATGAGTATGGTCAGAATATGCAGTGGTTTGAATAGTAAAATTATAAAAGGGAAATTTCTCAAACCAAGTTGCCGAACCAAAACCTCTATCAAGTTTCTCTTGAATCCACATATTAGTTCCGCGACCACGCTCCCAAGTAAAATGAACTCCTGTCAAAATTAATTCATCAAGCCCAGCATCAATAATTGTTTCTTTAAAAGCGTTCATCAGATTATTTGGATACAGAGCTCCACCCACTTTCTCCTCCTGGTTGATAATACAATTAAAATCCCCAACCATGAACCAAGGTAAATCCGATCTAGTAGCCAGCTGCCTGACCAATTGCCATGAATCTTGATGACGACCCCTATCAGCATATCCGTAAAAACCAACCAATCTCCAATCACCTCCATCCTCCGAGTGAACAATAACCTCAATATGATGAGAGGAAAAACTTTGTACTGACACACCATGATTCTCTTTCCATAAAAGAGCTAAACCCCCACTCCTACCAACACAATCAGCCGCTAAACAACCTTCAAACTTAAATTGCCTCCTAATCATTTCAATTTTTGTTTTATTGACAAGTGTTTCCATAAGGAACACCAATTTAGGGTTGTGGGCTTTAATTAACTCACCCAGTGCACGAACTGCCCTTGGGTTCCCCAAGCCCCGGCAGTTCCAACTCAAGCAATTCATAATGCTCGGTGAGCCTGCTCTGCAGGCCTCACCGGTTCTGTGACAGAGGGGCTTGAAAGATCCGTATTACCACCAGAAACTTCCAGCACCATATTGATTGAATTCATCCCTTCATGTGAGCTCTCAACTCCTTTGCTACGCATAATAGCATCATCTCGTCTCCTTTTCTTCTGTTCCACTAAATCCATCCCCTCCTCTTCCCCAAGATCCATAGACACATTAGTTGGTTCAGACTCATTTTGTCGATCACCCCCAACAGAAGATGAATTTTCCTTCCCAGATTTCATTCTTAAAGTTGCTCTCATTATACAATCAGATTGTAGTTTACCTCCTAACACAAACCTTCGATTATCCGCACTTATACTAGGACCCGACCCTGCACTAGATTCTCTGAGCCATCGGGCTCCAATCTGTTCTCCTCCTCTTCTCATAGGAGCCCTTAACCATTCACCCCATTCCTGCTTGATTGGAAGATTAGTAGTAGTGAATAAAGAATTACAAAATCTTTCAGAATGTCCAAGAATACCACAGATATAACAGAAGATACTCAATCTTTCATATTTAAAATGAATATATGACCATTCCTGTTGAGCTTTTCTAATTCGTTTACATCGCTTAAGTGGTTGAGTAACATCCACCTTAACACGGATTCTCAAAAAGGTACGCCTTACCCCTAACTCTTCTGAATTATCATACTCTTGAAATATTCCTATATAATCTCCAATCTGCTTCCTAATACTCTCTGAAAATGCCCCTGAAGGTAGATCATATACTTGTATCCAAAAAGCTACAAATTGCAAAGGAATATCCTTTGGTAATACACCATCAGGCCATTCACTCCAAACTAACAGATAATTGTCGAAGGACCAAGGGCCCCCCGCAACAACCCTATCCCGATCAATTATATGAAAAAACTCAAATTCATAGAGATTAGACCTTAATTCAGTAATGCCAATACCCTTCCCAGGTCTCCACAAACTTGCTAACCGATTTTTCATAGCATAGAAATTAATTGGTTTATCAGAAGCAAACCTGCCTATCATAGAAAGATTTCGGGTTTTGATCTCTGCCGGCCTGATTCGATAAGAGAAATCAAGGGCGTTTTCTTCTTCCTCGGTGATTAACAACCCATCCATCGTCGATTCCATATCACAGCAGCAACAGTTGAAATTTAGAGCAAAGAACCCACAGACAAAAACGTCTTAGGGTTAAGGAGAAAATAACAAGAACCGCCGGGCAAAGATTGCCGAAGAAAAGCAAAGAAATTAACAAACTCTCACAACCGGAGAGACAAAAACGAAACTCTCACTCCAGGAGAGACTAATATGATATATTTCCTCTTTTATTGGAATCCATGATTCTCTCATTTCCTCACCTCAATCAATTTCATTTCTATTAATTTATTAATTTAATTAAAAAATTAATCCCATTTTAGTTTATAACGATTTTTTTTATAAAAAATGTTCCATTTTAGTTTTATAAAGTACATCCATGATTTTTTTTTTTTTTGATAAAGAATATCCTCCATATTTTTATTTCTATTTTGGTAAGCAGATCAGCACGATGTTATAGTATATTATATTTTATATATTAATGTATTTATATTATACCAATGTTGAATGTTGTTTTGTTTTGAATTTATGATACCATTTTTTTATTTACAGTAATAATAAAAACACTTAGCAATAAAAAGTTATTAAATTTATTTTAACATATTAGATTTTTATACTAATAGTAATAGATAATTTAATATTTTTTATATTTTTTTTATATTATATAATAAATATAATATTTTATTATATTTTTTTTAATTGATGTTATAATGATAAAAATTATTTATTAATTTTTTTTTTATTTAAACTCAGGTCAATCTACAAAATTTATTTTTATAGTTTTCTCTAATAAATAAATAAAAAAAGACCTCGAAAATGAAAACCTCGTGATGGACCACGTTCTGCCACGGTGCAACCGTCGTAACACGTTTGTTTGTTTGTTTTTGGTACAAAATAAAATATGGGTATTGCTATTTACCGCCCTTAAATTCCTTACTACCGCCATCTTTTGACAATTTTAGCCTTTGCATAATTTTTGATTCAAAATTTGAGAAAAAAAATTTGAGAGAAAAATTTAAAATTTGGCCTAAACGGATGCGGCATCCGTTCGGCCCATGGTAGGGGCGGACGCGACACTCCGACCGACCCATGGCAAGAACGGATGGCGCATCCGCCCCCACCATGGGCCGGGCGGATGCGCCATCCGTTCTCACCATTGGTGGGGCGGAGTGCCACGTCCGTCCCCACCATGGGCCGAACGGATGCCGCATCCGTTTAGGCCAAATTTTGAATGTGCAAAATCGTAAAATTTTTAGTGACGAAAAATACTAAATCGTTCAATTTTTTATGACGAACCTAATTTTTTGTGACAAAAAATACAAAATCGTCATGAAAAATATGTATTATTTTCATGAGTTCTTTGATAAAAAAAACATAAATTTTAATGTTTCCGACTCGTAATCGTCCATTTTCGTGGTTCAGGTTGTTACACATCAATTATTTTCATAATTTCAATTATTGTTTTTTGGGTTTATGATTTTGGAGAGAGAATTTTTAGTTTTTGATCAAAATTATGAGAAGGGCAAAAAAGTCCAAATGAAGGCGGTGATAGTAATTTGAGTGCGGTATTTAGCTGCTCACATAAAATATAGTAGTTAACCAAGTTCTCCACTTAATAATAATATCACAATAATACTTTGTATGTAGACAGCTTTGCCCTTTTCATTGATAGGAATCAAGCGTATAACTCCTAAAGTTATCATAGAAAGTAGGACAGCAAATTTATCTTCTTTTCACAACCGCGGCAATGGAACAACTCTGATAAATCAAAACCTCTTCTCCCTGCATTAAACTGTTTCCTGAAGTCTTCGATTGCTCTCTGATTATTCACAATGGCGGTTAGTAAGAATTCCTTTTTCCCTCTCTTTTGCAGATTTGATATATTTTTTTCTTTTGCAACTGTTACCATGTTTTTATCACCCAGAAATTGTGCTTGATTAGTGTAACAGTTGTTCATAGAATTAAGAAATTCAAATAATCGGAAGGTATGTAAATGGAAAATACATGCTCGATATTTTATTATTTTTGGAATCTTTTCAGGGTAGAATCCCGATATCAAATCTGATGCTAATAGATGTATAGTATCCTTTTGACGCTGCTACCGGATGGTATTGAAATTGATTTTTTGGTGTGATTTTTGTGAATTATTGTTAGTTAGGTATGAAGGTTCAGTGATCAGGAAGCATGCCTTAATGCGTTGTAGAAGTAGAGTAATTAACATTTGGGATGTTTGTATGTACTTTGAAGATTTGACATGATACGGCTAATAGAAGCATATATGATTTTTTGATCTTATATATAATTTTTCTTGAAAGTACGCCTCTGTCTGTGAGTGTATTCTTTTTTCTTTTTCTTAGATGAATCAAGCAGCACATTTCTTAAGATTTTGAACTAGTTTTTTTTTAAACAGGAGATAGTTTTTTTAGCTGGAGAATATCAATTTATTTACACATGTTAATTATACATTCTCATAGAATTTCTAAATAATTGAAGAATCAAATCAAGGCTTCCATATGAAGCTAGAATCCCCTGTATTCCTGTGCATATATGGAGTCATGATTTGCAGCCAGAAATAATTTTGAACTGAGTGGGCATTTGAAATGAACATTCTGTTTGTCGTTTATTATATTTCACTTGAAACGCAAATTAAAAGGCACCTTTCCAGTTGACATTGGTCATTTGAAATGAACATTTTGTTTGAATGCTTATTTGTTGTCATGGTAAAACTTGTGGTCTAATTATTCTGAAATAATTACATTGTAGCTCCTTTTACCTTTGATTTCCTTATATACTTTATATTATGCTAAATTGATATTTTTACTCGTTTTTTTACTTATTTTCTGTCTGTCATAACAGCTAAGAACTGTGAAAGTCAGCAATGTTTCCTTAGGTGCAACCGAACAAGACATAAAGGAGTTCTTTTCTTTTTCTGGTGGAATTGATTATGTTGAATTGCAGGGGTTAGTTTCAGTTATTTCACACTGTCTTTTTACTCTTTGTGCATGGACTGGCTGCTTAGCTGATGTAAAGAAAGTTTGTGATGGTAACTATTGTATCATATTAGCCTCTTTCTTTTCTTTCAGTGTTAACGAGCGATCTCAAATAGCATATGTCACCTTCAAGGATTCCCAAGGAACAGAGACTGCAGTTCTTCTTTCGGTGCATTAACATCTCAAAACCTTCCAGCTTTTTAAAAATATATTAATTAACTGTTCCATCATGCAAACTAATATGTGCTTATGGTAAAGTAATAGTTGCTAGATCCTTCTCTTCCCCCAATATTATTATGAATTGAATGTCATGTCTTTGACAATCCAACCTTTATTCTCATCATTTCCTTGAAGTGCTTTCTTAAATTTCATGGCTGAAATTCTGTTGATGACTGACATTGATGCACTCTAATGTTTCGTGAAATAGTTTATTAGTAGTAGTGAGAGGGTTTTATAAATATCTGTAAGTTGCACCAGTTAGATCTGATTTAGAAAATGTGTTTATCTTGAAGGTGATTTAGTATGCGTTGTAATATACCGTAGCCCTTGTCGAATATTAATATGAAGTGGACATTTAACTATCAGCTTGAGCTGTGTCAGATATTAATATGAAGTGGACCTTTAACTATTAGCTCGAGCTTTTAGTTAAAGGTCCACTTCATATTAACATCTGACAGCCCTGACTCTATTCTAATTTGTATAAGCTTATTTGAATGAGTCTTGATTTGCTCTATCTATTGCTAAATACTCCCTCCATTCCAAAATATAAGTCATTCTAGGTTGTTTCACACAAATTAAGAAATATAATCAATATAGAGTGAAATTAATGAATTTACATTGGTTAACTAAAACAAATTTCTCTCTCGTGTAATGGTTGATGAATAAGTCTTGTAATTTTGAAAAACACATGGATCAAGACAAAAAATTTAATGCTTGGACCAGAAAACTAAACTAAAAGTTCTTGGAAAACTAGAAAGACATATATATATTTTGGAAAAAAACTCAATTACTAGAATGACTTATAAAAAGGAACAGAGGGAGTATGTTTTTTGTTGCATTTTCTGTTGAAATAGTAGTTTTTTTGGAATCCTGTTGAGATACCTGGTAGGGATATAAATTTGGCCTGAATGTGGATTGCCTTGTGAATCGTGCTCTAGAGCTGGTAGGATTAATTATTACCACTTTTGTTAACCATATGTAATTCCTTGTCAGTGACTGCTGCTAACTTGTATCAATTTTAGTTTAAATTTGCACTCTTTTGAAATGAAGCTTTTTGCTTGGTTTAACTTTATCCCTTTCATCATTTGTTGATTATTCAAAGTTTTGGTACAATGTGAAAAATCTACTAATTCTGTTCTATTATTGTTTTGTTTCATCTTCTCTATATCTTTCCTCCTTTTCTTTCTTCAAGTCGGTTTTACCATTTCATGCTTATCAGCAGTCTCCTTATGTAACTTGTTCTTGCAAAACAAATGCCATGGACTTCCTATTGTATGTGATAATCTGCTTGGTGTTGTTCAGGGGGCAACAATAGTTGATCAGTCGGTTACCATTGAACTTGCTTCAGATTATAAGCTGCCAGCTGCTGCTTCCGTCCCAACCACTGTAATACCATTGATCAAGCCATTAGGAACATTATGCATTTATTGAGTTAATACTCTCTAATGTTGACTTGTAAAACGATATATCTAATGTTACAGGTTGGAGCTAACACAAGCGCCCCTGGTAGTGAATCTGCTATCCAAAAGGCTGAGGATATTGTAAGCAGCATGCTTGCCAAAGGCTTCATTCTTGGAAAAGATGCAGTCAACAAAGCAAAGTCATTTGACGAGAAGCACCAGTTCTCTTCAGCTGCCACCTCTAAAGTTACATCTCTGGATCAAAAAATTGGATTGAGTGAGAAAATCACTGCTGGTACAAGCATTGTCAGTGAAAAAGTGAAGGAAGTTGATGAGAAGTTTCGCGTTTCTGAGACGACCAAGTCTGCCTTTGCAGCTGCTGAGCAGACAGTTAGCAATGCTGGATCCACTATAATGAAGAACCGTTATGTATTAACAGGAGCAACATGGGTTACTGGTGCATTCAGCAGAGTTGCTAAAGCAGCTGGGGAAGTTGGACAGAAAACAAAAGAGAAGGTTCAGGCGGAGGAGGAACAAGGTCATATAGCAGAAGGATATACCCAAATTCATGAGTCTGACTCTCCGAATATGAGTGAGAAAATGTCCAAAAGATCACTCTAATGCAGTTTGGTGCTTTGATTTCCCCAAGGTTATGTAGATATTTCTTTTTAGGGACTTTGGATTGTTCGAGTGGGAAGTAGATGGTGCAGGATATTGTCAAATTTGCGATGCATACAAATTTGCAGTTGTTCTCATGTATTTTTAATTACCTAAAAGCAGTGTGCCTTTGGAAAGTAATTTTATATGAATATAATTCAATTGCCTTTTCTTTCTTTTTTGAACCCTCCAAAACTATCCATTTTGTCATTTAGGCCTTGTTTGATAACTAAAAAAAGCACTTAAAGTAATATATTAAGCACTTAAATTAAATAAGTGTGTTTGATAACCACTTTTTGTTAATCACTTAAATTACCCAATTAAGTTAAAATACATTTAAAATGATAAGTTAAATTTTTTTACTTAAAATATCCACTTAACACGCTCAACACAACATTTTAATTATTTTTAATTCTATGGACTATTATACCCCTAAATTTAAGGGCAAATCAACGTCTTCTCTGAATTTTTTTTTTGTGCCTTTGTTTTATTAGTTTAGTTTGATCTTTTGAGTTAGGCTATGGTTATTTTGTTTTTGACAAAGTAAGTCTTACTTTGTTTTTACCACCATTGATGAACTTACTTTGTTAAAGTCTATCATCATCTAATGGTGAAAAAAATAAAGTAAACTTTACTTTGTCAAAAACAAAGTAACCATAGAAAGCACCTGATATTTTATATGGATTCTTTGATATAATAAGCAGCCATGATGTTGTTTTCTTTAAGGAAAAAACCATGATGTATTAGTTCCATTTGAAAATTTATAATATTTGTACAATGTCCATTTTATTTATTTGTTTTCTTTATATTAGTTGAATTAATATAAAAAGATAAAAATTAATAAAAAAATATAAAAGGGTAAAATTGTTCAATTTATTGTTTTGTATTTTCTCGTATTGTAGTTATCAAATAGATTAATTACATTCAGCACTTAATTTTCGATAAAAACCAAACAGTTTTATAGCTTAATATTTTCAGCATTTATAATATTCAGCACTTAAAATCCAGCACTTAATTTTTCAGTACTTAATTTTAAGTTTTATCAAACAGCACCTTAGTCTCCCGAATTTAAATTGAGGGACAATCCATTAGCCATTCCAATTATTTAAAAGTGATATAACACGTCTCTTATTTTCCTCAATCGGAGAAGATGTTGATCTGTGAACACCACTTGCCTTTCAGTTGATTTCCAAATGCAATGTGCCTTTTTCTGTTAGATATGCTTTAAGAAGGGTAAATGTATTTGAAGGAAAAAACCATATTGCATATGAGAAGTCAATCAAAAGATGAATTGAAGAAAAATAAGGAAGAGTTATGCCATTTTCAAAGAGTTTTAGTGGCTAATGGATTGTTCGGGGGCAAAGTGATCAAAATGGACAGTTTTAGTGGTTCTATACGGTTTATGTTTTTTTTTTCTTTCTTAATTTCTTGTGTTTGGAATTAAAAAAGAGAGTAGAAATTAGTGAAATAGGCAAGAGTTAGAATCTAATTAGTTGATTATCAATGGTATTTATAGTAAATTTTAATAGAGTTTAGCATTAAATTAAATTTTATATTTATCATGTGTGACTAGTAGTCTATCATGATAAAATAATTTATAATTATTTCCATAGTGAAATAGGCAAGAATTGGAATCTAATTGTAACCCGAAGAAAAAGTAATGAATTTGATGTTGACAAGGAAATAAAATATTTTGGTGTCTTAAAAACAAAACATCAAAGAAGAAAGGAAGGGCATATGCAATGCAATTTCAGTCATTGTTGGTTATACGATCCAACAAAAACTTTCTTCCTATTATTTTATCCATGCAGCGTAGCGTAGCACTCTTCCTATTTTAAAACCTTGGTAACAAGCACAAGCTGAAGCTCAGGCTCGTAGAAATAGCGGAATCCCATCCCTTGAAATTTATTGCGAAGGTTAATGTCTAGACTCTCCATGCATACAAACTCACTTCTAAAAGACAAATTCTGCATTTGCTCCTTAGATATTTGAATGCAATGTTTTAAAAATACTTTTTACAGGGAATTATAAGGGATAATTACTAATCTGACCCAATCAAGGACCCCAATTTATATATCTAACCCACCTTGCCTCCAAGTTACCAAATTAGACACTTTCACCCATTTTGGACAAAACTACCCTTATTTGTATATAACAACCATCTCCTCTTTCTCTTTCATTTATTTTCACATTCTCACAACAAAATTCATCAACTCAACCCAAGATCTAAGCACATCCATACTCCATTCAAGTTCATGTAAGTATCATTTCTTCATTTTTCATACACATTACTAGAAATACACAGTTGGTATTCCAATGCATTTACTTGAATCTTGACATTTTCCGATTCCGCCATTGTCGCCCGATGTGTCGCATTCTGGTGCTCAAATGCGACACAGAGAATCAAATGCGACAATTATAGCTTGTCGCATTCAGAGCCATGTCGCATTTGCGGTCGCATTTGATGTAGCATGTCGCATTTTGATATAGCATGTCACATTTGCAGTTGCATTTGATATAGCATGTCGCATTAGATGTCGCATTTGAGTCGCATTTTGATATAACTTGTCGCATTTGAGTCGCATTTACATATGAATTGGCTTTATTATGTTTTGATCACGTGTCCATTTTACTAAATGTAGAAGTATGTCAACCAAAGAGAGGTGTACGTGTTTTTTTGTCTTGAAACGGACTGTGGAGCACAGAGGGAACTATGATGACATACGTGGGTGGTAAAGCGAAGTTGTTGGTTTTGCCAACAGAGATTGACTTGCAAAAGTTGAAAGAGAAAGTTTATGGTGCACTTCGCGTTAATTCAACCTCGTATGATCTCCAAATGTCCATGCAGGCGACATATGGTCCAAATAAACTGCGTGGTGGGATAGCACATATTGATGACGATGAAGATGTCATGGGATTCATAGAGTATTGCCGAATGAATCCGACCGATTTGATTCCACTGTATGTTACTCTAAACATGCGAACAACAGAAGCTTCAGCATTGCGACCTAACAAGGATGGACATGTTGGTCAAAGCAAACCAACGGAAGTAGTAAGTAATGATCCCACCATCGAAATGGATGCTCCTATACACGGTAAGGATGATAACGATGGTGGAAATGGTATCAATTATCAGAACTACAATAATGATGATTATCTGAATAATGATAATCATGCTCATTATGATGAGCATTATGATAATGATTATTGTTACGATAATGGTGACAATGTGGAAAATGAAGATATCACTCGGAATGAAATTCCTGTTAAAAGTGTTCATGAAACAGCTAAGCAATCTGAATGCGTCCAACGTATCCCATATGAGGATGGTGATGAAGATAGAATGAAAAGGATGACTGATCCATTTCGATGGTGTCCAAAGCCATGTGCTGCGCCCGTGAATATGATTGCACCTAAGCAATCAAACGGAGGGACTACTTTGAGGGTCAATGATATATTTTCAAACAAAGTTGAATTGCAAGATTCACTTGGAAAATATGCAATTGAAAATTCGTTTGAATGGAAGGTTTACAAATCAAACAAGTCTTTGTTTGAAGTGAAATGTAAAGATGTGGACAAATGTAAATGGAGGGCTAGAGGGATCGTCATTCCAGGTTCCAATTTGTTCAGGCTTTCAAGAATGGATGGTATGAACATACACAATTGTAGGAGAGATCAGATATGTCCGCACCATAGGCAAGCGGGGAAACGTGTTGCAGGGATACTACTCCGAAATAGGTTTGATTTGGAAAATCGGGTGCATCGACCAAAGGATATTATTTTCGATTTTGAACGAGATTTTTCCGTTAATCTCTCTTATATGCAAGCTTGGAGAGCAAGACACTGGGCATTGGAAGCTCAGAGTGGTTCGCCGGAGGAATCGTTTATGTTGTTACAGGACTACTATGAGATGTTGAAGAGTACAAACCCGGGAACCGTGACACATATCGAGACAGATGATGATGATCAATTTAGATTTTTCTTTATGGCTATTGGTGCTTCATTGAGAGGTTTTAAACAACATATTCGACCTGTCTTAGCCGTTGATGGAACTTTTCTAAAAGGTAAATATCCCGGCATATTATACATTGCAGTTGCCATTGATGGGAACAAACAAATCTTTCCTATTGCATTTGGAGTTGACCCGAAAGAAAGTAATGAATCGTGGCTTTGGTTTATGACTAAATTGAAAGAGTGTATGCACGATGTTGAAGATCTAGCCATTATATCAGATCGAAATCAGAGCATTATACATGCAGTTAATTTGGTTTTTCCTAATGCTGTACATGGGGCATGCGCTCGTCATCTGCAACAAAATGTGAAGGATAAATTTCGTGGAATTCTTAAGATAGATGAGGCGTTTTGGAAATGTGCAAAATCCTATCGGGTATCTGATTTTGAGGAAAACTTTGCGATACTTCGTGCATTACATTCTGGTGCTGCCGACTATTTACTGCAAGCTGGAAAAGAGAAATGGTCACGTGCATTCTTCTGTGGTCGTCGGTATAACATTATTACCACGAATGTAGCAGAATCATTCAACGCGTTAATGGTGGAGGCTAGACGTCTACCAATCACAATGTTGGTTGAGTTCATACGCATGACACTACAGAAATGGTTTTACGAGAGACGTACAGAAGCATGTTATAAACATGTCTTTTATTTTATTTTATTTATAATACATAACTATTTATGAGATTAATATGTTTTTGCAGAAGAACGTGTGGGGTATTTGGCCAAGTTGCCGGAAAAAAGATGACAAATCGTGTACAGACAGCAATACGTTATTCGTATTTCCCTGTGGATAATCACACCTTTCAAATCGGTGATCGGGTAAAGGGGGGACTTGTTGATTTAAATGCAGGAACATGTACGTGCAGGAAATGACAACTAGCCCAATTTCCATGTGAACACGTATGCAAAGTTTCTTCCAAAGCAAGGATGGATAACGCCTATAGGTGTGTGCACCGTTACTACACCAACGAGTCACTTAAGTTGGCATGGGGTGAGTCGATATATCCACTTGGTCACCAATCAGAATGGAAAGTGAACGAGAATCCTATGAAGGTGCTTCCTCCTAAGAAGGAGGGGTGGTCTGCGGGTCGTCCAAAAGGTCAGAAAAGAAGGCCATCCGTGGGTGAAGATGTAATTCGCACAAGGTGTAACAGATGCGGGAGCATCGGTCATAATCGTTTGAATTGTCCCTCCATGTTTCCAAATACCACACGGCTTCCTAGTGTAATCTCAAGTTCAGCAAGTTGTTCTAACACTACTACCTCGAAGCATTTATGATCGAGTTGATTAATATCATTTGTCTTTAACATTGTGCTTGTTCAATGCGACAATGTTGTTTAAAAATTGTGTCGCATTAGAGCGCATTCCAGAAAAATGCGACAATGTTGTTTAAAAACCTTGTCGCATTTGAGTGTTGAATGTGCTCAAATGCGGTTCAGAAACCATCGGTTGAATCAAACTTGTCGCATTTGAGCGCATTACAGCAAAATGCGACAAGGTTTTTAAACAACATTGTCCTTTGAAATAATAACATAGAACACAATAAAATTACATAAACATAACATAATATATAACAAAAACATACTATTACAATATCATTTGAAATTATCTAACAACCGGCCATAAAACAACTCAATTGCAAGGCGCAAACGGAAGAAAGTGCCATCCGTAGAGTTGTATGGATATACATATGAGTCATCATGCGGGAGATCATGTAATCCACTTAAGAATTGTGCGTTTATGCAAGTCTAAATACCACAGTCATTTGAGTGGGACATTTGTTGTGGCACCTTTGGAACTCTACTCCAAGTGATCATCCGTCTCACATTTTCACGTCCATCTACAAAATAGCCGCTCAATTCCATGACTCTAACAATGACTTGTAAGGGTGTTTTGAGGAACGCATCCAAAGGTTGCTCCGACATGTTTGAGATAAGGCTGTCATATATGTGAAGGTGCATAGACCCAACTCTAACACTCCTAGGATCCAGTGCTCTTGCTTGTAGTTGATCGGAATAAACACTCTTTTCACTGTATGCCAAGGGCGAACAAAATTATTTGCATCACCTTTTACCCTTTGTATGAAATAGTCTGCACTATCCCACCCTGGTTCATTGAACCCCTTCACATACATGACTTGGCCCATTAATCCAACAAAATCTGTATCAACTGTAGTCCATTCTGCATCCACCCTAGTATTAAATGACTGTCGCCTCAGTAAATATAGCCAACCAGTGATATGCTACAACAGTGATTATGTAAACCTTTAATACTATAGTAAAAGACAAATAATTACAAATGAAAAGGGAATATTAGATGGATTAATGTTACCTCATTGAAGATATACGTCCCCTCAAGCCGAAGGGTATTGAACCACACTCCATCAAGCCGGTACATATCTAAACCATCCACATATCTTCCCTCAGTTGATTCAAGGCCGTTGATCCACGCTTCTAGCTCCCCTACCAAACATGCATCTATTCGGTGGCGTTGATCATCAACATTACAAATCACTGGTCTTTCCTCAAACCCGTCAATGTATTGTCCACCATATAAGGCTAATGGATCGGTGTACTGTAATGGATTGGTGAACGGGGAATTCAAATACTTTCTCACTTTAGGAACTCGTTTACCTCATCCACGTGCTCTCCCTCTACCTCTAACTGTGCCTCCACCCCGGGTTGGACTTTTATCTTCACCTTTCCCAGTCCCTCTACCTCCTCGGGTTGGACCTTTATCTTCACCTTTCCCAGTCCCTCTACCTCTGCTTGGACCTTTATCTTCTTTTATGGCAACCACCTACAAAAGGAAAAATATGGTAATGAGCTTGTCTGCTTCAAGCTGTAATGTAATAGCCTATCGCATTGGAGGTGAATGCGCTCCAATGCGACAATCTTTAAGGTAATAGCTTGTCGCATTGGAGCACATTCCACAACAAAATGCGACCCAGAGATACGGTTTCATGTATAAATGCACGACTTCTACCTTTTGGACTTCTTGGACATGCTGCAACTTTGGTTTAACTTCTTTGACTTGTTCTTTTGGCACTTCATGGACAACCTCCCCTACTTGGGCAACTTCCTCAGGAACAGAATCATCAAGATGGACAACTTCCTCAGAATCGTCTAATACGACAATAACACTCTCAACCTCCTCTCGATTTCCACCCATATTAACCTCATCGCCCTTGGTCAAATCCTCTTGAACCATATCTACCTCCTTCTGAACGTTTCCATCTTTACTTGGCTCCTCTTGAACCATAATAGCTGCCTCTTGCTCCTTTCCATCTTTACTTGGCTCCTCTTGAACCATGTCTACCTCCTCCCGAACAATACTGGTCTCAGCCTCCTCATTCTCCCGAACCTTCTCAACCTCATTCGCATTGTCTTCATCGATCTGATTAGTATTGGGTCGACTAGAAGCCTTTAAGTCTTTTATATCCCCCCTCAATCAATGATACTCGTTCCTCTAGGCTACCCAACCTACTACCGACCTTGATAAATTCTCCCTTGCTCCACCTATGATGCCTATCAAGCACATCCATCAGAACTTTCTAGAGTTGATCTATCCCGTTCGTTTGTGTTCTTGATGCAATGATATATTTATCAACTTCATCATCCCCTCCCTCATCATCTTCAGCTCCCTCACCACCCTCTTCATCATCACCTCCCTCCTCATCATCACCCTCCTCATCATCTTCCACTTTCTCGTTACCTTTCCCTACTTGGGAAAATATTGCATCTATATCAGCTTCATGTCCTTCAACATGGTCCACCAAATACGTGTACTAATCCAACTCTTTTTCTTCCTCCTCGACCACAAGACGCGCGTCTGGAGGATCAGCAACCTTACATTGCAAAAAAATAGCGATGTATTGGTAAACAAATACAAAATAAATAGAAAACACAGAAATCTCATTGAACTTACAGTAAACGTTTCTCTAACTGTTTGGTTTAAGGGGGTTACTCTCTGGGTCCATCTCAGCAAACGTGGAAGTGGGTTGCCACTTCTCTTGCTGTAATATGCATGAGTCACCTTACACAACTCAAGAATCCAACTCTGCAAAGAAGAGGTATGCTTTGATCAGCACTCAATACTTATAATCTTGTCGCATTCTATTTGAATGTGCTCAAATGCGACAAGGTTATATTGCTAACCTTGTCGCATTCTATTTGAATGCGCTCAAATGCGATAAGGTTATATTGCTAACCTTGTCACATTTGAGCGCATTCAACAATAAATGCGACACATATGTACACATAATAATCGCATTCGAGCGCATTCATACACCAAACATATATATACAGAAATCATACACCAAATCAATACCATATATAAAAATACAAACCATACCTGGAATACGTGTGCAAATCCGATAAGTTGATATGGAACACGTCCCCTATTTCCCGCTGCATTTGCCTTGACTTTCTTCATTCTTTTCCTAATGGCCCAGTCCAATGTCCTATATGTCTCCTCCCAAGCCAACGTACCCCATGGAAACTCATTAAACAGTTTTGGATAATCTGCAAGATCCAATATCCAATCCTTTACATGCCTATCGTTAGCATTGTCCAGTACATTGCCATGCACAAAGTACAACATGGCAATCATCACGGCATCTTGGTCAAATCTATCAGTCGCATCCTTCTTCTTCCATTCTATACTTTTCAAAACTTCCAAGAAGTTAATTGTCGTTATTGTCTTATATTGCTTGAAGTACTTCTTTCACAACCTTTGCGGCATCTCTAATTCATTCATCCTTTCCATGAATGCTCCTGTGTTTACCCCAAACCTTAAACCACTAATCAGGCCAAACTCCCAATCTCCAAACCTCATATCAACTCCTCTCACCCTGAACCACATCTCCCCGTGTTTACTTTTTTTATGTTTAATCTCCCGCGATAGGACATGATGAACTATTGCAGAAGAGAAACTACCAATCTTCATATCCAAATATTGACCAAAACATGTTTTCCTATAGATTTCTAACTGCTTTTCACTCAAGTACTTCTTTATCATGACCCCAGAATCCAAATTAAACCTCACTGTTATTTGAGCATCCGAATCAGATGCCTTGGGATATTTGAAAATGGAACTCTGTTTGGCTTCCTTGGGATCATTCTGTAATAATTTTAAACATACACATATTAAATTCACTAACAAATCTGACATATTCTATGTATAATTCCTTGTTTTACTTACAACCTTGTCGCATTCGTCTGTGAATGCGCTCAAATGCGACAAGGTTTAAGGTAATAGCTTGTCGCATTTGAGCGCATTTAGGTAACACATGCGACAGGTTTATATACATGTAAAATGCTCGCATTTGAGCGCATTCACAGACGAATGCGACAAGGTTTCCACGGTAGCCATTAACGTCGCATTCGAGCGCATTCAAGCTTCATTAATGGCGCAAACAACAAAGAAGAAGATGAAGTATGCTTACCTTATATTTCGTTCGTCCTTCCTCTTCGTTTGTCGCCGCCGATGCCTTCCATTTTCTCGCCATCCTCGCCGCGCCGCAGCAGATGAAAACACACCAGAGGTAGGAGATGAAAATATAATGAAAATGCAGAGAAGAACGGACCGGATTATATATAGTGATGAAAATAAAACGTATAATGCAGTTGAAACGAACTGAAACTGAAGAAGATGAACCACAATGAAGTTGAATGGGAAAGGTCAGGTGAGGAAGTCGAAGTGGAAGCAGCGGGAGGTAGGAGATGAACCTTCAAACTAGAATAAGGGTAATTTTGTCCAAAATGGGTGAAAGTGTCTAATTTGGTAAAATGGAAGCAAGGTGGGTTAGATATGTAAATTGGGGTCTTTGATTGGGTCAGATTTGTAATTATCCCGAATTATAACATAAATAATGATGAACAATTTATATACTGTATCATACTACTACCCTCAAAATGCATTTCAATCACTTTTGAGTCATTAAAAGTGAACTACCAACAACGATATGATTTTTAATCAGATTCTGAATTATGATTTTTAATCAGATTCTGAATTATGATTTTCAATTTTCTATTCAAATGCAATTAGAAATGATAAATAATTGACTGAAAAAAGAGATGAATATGATATAATTTCTTCTCAAATCAATGGCAAATTAAGTTCAATATAAAAAGTTGAAATGAATATGAAAAACAATATGCATTTACTAATTATGTCAATGTAAGGAATGCCTGAAAAGAACCCAAGCGTTCAACCAAATTACTTAACACAATTTAACACTCGAATTGTCACCTCTACTTTCATAACTTAACACAATTTAACACTTGAATCACACAATAATTTTAATGATTACAAGAGAATTAAAACCCCCAAAACAGTGACAATATTATTCTTAATTCAGCAGAGGAAAGGGGGAAATTTTTGATTCATAAATGTTAAGCCCAAAATATACCTAAAATATCATCAATATTTACATCAGTTTTGCTACGAATTTGTGCTGTTTATATCTATTTAGAGTACTTTTACATCCGAATATGTTTCTTTCATGCAAGGTACCTAAATAATTGGTAAAATCTAAATAGGAACGAAAAGAGGTCAAAAACGAAGGAAAAACCCTACGAAAAGAGTCAAAGACGAAGAAAATCAAACGCACCGAAATGAAGACGGGAAACGAAGTCGACGACGGGAACAATCACCCGTGTCGCGACCAAGATTCCCTAATCTCGGTCGCGATATGCCTTTTTCAGGCACTTCGCCTGTTCGTTTCGAAGACCAGAAACTGCTCCCCCAATCTCGACCGAGATTCTGTGATCTCGGCAAGATCAGAAATCCTGGCAGCACTATCTTCATATGTTCAATTTCAAAGAAACACGTCCGTTCGAGTGGATAAAAACGTCTCTTCGCAGCGGACACGACCCCTAAACACGACTCTTCAACATCTATAAATAAAGAGTTGATTTCAGAGTTGTGAGAGAGTTAGATTATTAAGATTAAGTACAGAATTTTTGCAGAAATTCTGAGTCAGAAACGGTTCAGAGTTAGAAGTTCGATTTTGTAAAAGTAATATGATGTACACACATTGTTTATTAATTAATTACAAACACAGTAGCAATTAGATTTAGATTAAGATTTGTTCAAGACTAGTTTACATTTTGGTAGTAGAAATACCATCTCTATTCCGAAGATTCAGCGAGAAGATTAAGTAGCGGATTCGACCCTCGAGCCTGACAAACTCTAACGAGGTTTGAGGAAAGGATTGATGACCCGGAACTCCAATGTCGTTTTGAATGCTTCCATGCTTTTTATTCTCTGTAAACTTGTATCAATTCACACTTCATCTAATAAAGTTTATGCAATTCAATATATTTTTATGTAGCACTTTGGTAAATGATCCGAAGTGAGTTCTGGTGTTTTCATTAAAACGTAGTTAAATTCAATATCTTTACAAGGAAACTTTGTTGAACACTTAGGCAAATTCATTCTTACGGACGATATGATCGTTAAGTCGGCTTATCGGAAATAAGTATCAATTTGACTAAGGTAGCGGTCTTGCCCGACCGTAGGAAGATCATCTGCAGTTCAAAGCCTTTTAATTGAACCAATTTATGTTATTACACATTTATAATTTTTACAAAGTTTAAAGTTGTTTTCTTTGCTTAATGCAAACGAATACATTTATTTTCTTATTTTAAACACTAAACGTTTCTGTTTTGTAATTCATATTCAAACAGAATTGATTTCTAACATTCTACATATATTCTAACCTAATTCCCATTTAATCAATCTCAAAACCAAATTCAATTAACGATTATCTATTAAATAAACCTTAAGACGTATTTTAAACTATATCAAAATAAGTTTTTGTGAAAAAAACGTTCTCTGTGGGATCAATATCTTTTTATTACTACAAGCGAAACCGTGCACTTGCGGAAATCGCTCAACAATAAAAAATAAAAGTACGGTTCAATATATAAATCAGAAATGAAAACAATTCCTCATATGTGTTGGACAACTTATATCACACATTTTCTAGGAAAATCGACGAAGAAAACAACCCCCATTATTATATGAATATCAAATTCAGCAAAGCAAGAAGAGAATATAAAAATCAGTAAGACAATTAAACAGAGAAACTAAGGCAGGTTACTGAACTGCAGATTAACATTGATTAAAGAAAAAAGAATTAAAAAATTACCAAAAGAATTTGTAGAAGGACGACAAGGGTAGAAGGAACAAAACAAAAAGCAGAAGGACAAACAAGCAGCCACAGACAAAGAACATGATATACGGAGACAGAGAACCACCATTTCTTCAAAGTCGTATTTCCAAAACCTTCGACTGTTGATAAAAAGGAGAGAAAAAATCAGTTTAAACTTGAAGTATTATAGAATTGGCAAATAGATTAATAAATTTTCAATACTTGCAAATGGTCCATGCAAAGAAATATGGCGATGGCGAACCAGGAGCTGAGAGCGGAAGAAGAAGATTAGAATGGCAGTTTGTGATTAGAATGGGTAATTTCTAAAACTCATTCCCTATTTCTTTTCCCAACTTTAATTTGTGAATTAGAATAAGCAGATTAGATTTTTAAGGTTTGAATTTGGATTTTAGTTGAGATAGATTAGTGTTTGAGCAATGGTGGCAAAAAAAAAAAGTTCCCTCCTAATCTTTTAGGGTTGGAGCCAAAATAGCATAAAGACAAAAAGAACATTTATAAAAAAATTTCCTCGTATACAAAACATACTACATAATAAAGTGTTTCAATGTTTTACATATCACTTGCAACACTTTATAAATAGTGTTAAAAAATAGCATATTATAGTTAGTTTAACATATCTTTGGCAACACATTTTAAACAATGTTGATCAAATTTAATCCTATATATTGCAACACTTTTTTAGATTGCAAGAGACCATCTATGGTGTAGTGAATATTTTGATGACAACGCTATTCACCAATAGTTGAACTATTCACTACAATGATAAATATTTTATTAATATTGAGTATAAATTAACAATTGTAAAAATAATATCTGTTATACTATCACTACTAGAAAATCCCTGATTACTGATGGAATTTTCTGACGGAATGGTTTCCGTCAGTAATGTTTGACGGAATTCCGTCAAAAAATATTCCGTCAATATATTCTGACGGATTTGTTGACGGATTGTGATTTCCGTCAATATATTCTGGTGGGAACATTCCTGCCATTATTCTGACAGAACATTCTGATGGAAATACATTCCGTCAATAATATCAACCGGAATTACACATGAATGAAAAAAATAATATGTATTTACATTCTTTAACAAAAAATAGTATCACTATTTTAGTTTATTTCATATTCTAGTTTGACTATTGACTATACATTTTTCATTTTTTTATAGCTTGAATTTATTTTGACTATTGATAGATTTAATAAATCCTTATTTTAATTATTTCTTATTATAACTTGAATATATACTTTTTCATTTTTTTGTAACTTCATAATTCAATAAAGATAGGTAATAAGGTTATTATTATTATTTTTGTATATAAATTATAATTAAATATTTGTATGTTAATATTTTATTTTATTTTTAAAAACTACAGTATTTCTTTTTTTGGTTAATACACAGTATTTCTTTTTAATATATTTTTGTCTTTAATATATTAGTAACTCTTTTAGGAAGCATTGAATGGACCCCATTTATTAGAGGTGCACATTTGTCTTTTTCAAGATAAATGAATCCTGAACCATTGATCTTGTTTTAATCTAATGGATAAGAAAAACCCTAACCCATTTTTCACCTTAAATAGCTCACTTCTTCTCTCTCCTCCTCATTTCTTATTCGGTCGCCTCTCTCTAAATTGGGCATCAGATCACTCTCTTCTCCCTCCTTAATAACTCTAATCCTTTGAGATGTATCATTCCTTTCAGCCACCGTCCATGACCACTGGACTCCTTCAAAGATGGCAGGTTTTTTTCCCTTGGACCAGTCTCCCTAAACAGCTCGTTTACTCCAAATTGTGTTATCGTTTCTGATCCTTACAGGTAAATGTTTTCAATCTTTCCTTTATTTGTCCTTTTTTTTCATCAAACAGGAGCAGCAAAATATCTAAGTTCCTATAATTGTTATAAAATGTCATTTTCTTTTTACTATGTGTTATATTTTAAATATTAGTTCTATCTCTAACTTCCTCTCCACAATTTTTAGTAATGATGATTTTTACTTGTATGGTAAATTGATTTCTAACTTCTAAGTATCACTATTTACACATTGTTGTTTTGTTATTTCAAGTTTTTTTTTCTAATTGTGGTCACCATGCTTACTGTGTTTATTTATTTAGTTCCCGTATTTAAATTCCTTGTGACTGATTTATAATTTTTTTCATAAGGTGAGGAGTTCTTTTGGTTCCTACATTTCTGTCCATATTTCATGGGAAGTTAAAAGAGGAATGCTACTACTATTGATGCTGCTTGTAGTCACTTGTTGCAGGTATTTTGGTGTTCATGTGTTCGAGATCTTTATTTTGAAGCCCAACTTGAAAAGCTTTCATACAAGATATCATATTTTGTTTTATGTTGTTTTTGAAAATTTTCTGGTCTTGTAATGCTCAAGAGATTGTATTTATTTTGTTGTCTAATTTATTGCTTTGTCTATCACGATTACAGGTATAATAAAGCATAAGCCAACTCTTCATTGTCTAATTTAGTGCTTTATCTTGTTGTCTAATTTAGTGCTTTGTATATATTTTATTTATTTATTAGCTCCCTTCAATCCAAATTTTATATTAATGTAACAAATAATATTTATTTATTATTTATGAATTTTAATTATAAAGTAAATATCATTTATTTTTTAAAAAACCATTTTAAAAATTCTGACGGAAATATTTAAACGTCAACAAAAACGTCAAAACTTGATGAGAATATTGACGGATATTCCGTCAGAATACCGTCAAACGTTCCGTCAGAATTCCGTCAAAATAATTTACTGACGTGTGTTTAACCCATGTTTTTCATTCCGTCAAAAGTCCGTCAGAATGTCACTTTACTGACGGAAATTATGTAGTTACTGACGGAAATTTCCGTCAGTAAACATGAAATTTCTAGTAGTGTATGCTAAGTATAAAAACAAATAGCAAAATACAAAAGCAATTAGAAGTATACACAGTATTATTACATGAACACTTGTATATAATTAAAGTAAAGAAGAATGAAGACAGAAAGATCTCCTACAGTCTACATTGAAGAATTGACGTACAAGGATAGAAGACAAAGTATGAGTATAATAATGAAGAGCTTCAAGTATAAGAATATAACGTTAAAGTCTTACAAAAGAAGACATGTGTTAAGTAAAGTCTTTTATAAAAATAAGATACAATAAAATCTTTATTATTTAAAAAGAGCTTTATTGCAAAAGTCTTATACAAGATCTTTATCAACAGGAGGCTTATCCAAGGCATCCATTTGAAAAGTGTTCTCATCACTAAACGACAAAATAACGAACATTTCACAATGGTCATATTACAACATATATATTTTTTCAACTAGAGAGATAATTTCCCCATTTTCAACTGGAAAGACTTACAACATATTTGCTACATCAAGATTTATACAAAGTCTTTCCAACAATTCTTCATTGAGATTAAATATTGAGTGTTCATAGTTACTTGTAATACAAATATTCAATCAGTTTGTGAAGTTTCTTACTTAATCTTTAAAAGTAGGATTGTTTACACACTAGGTTGTATTTAGGATACTTAAGCTATAAAAGTGATCAGAGATTTGATTTTTACTAGAAAAAAGAATAGTAACGGTCTGTCAAGCACCCGTAAGTTTTGATAAGTTTTGTACTTGCACTTGCAAAAAGTATCGTCAGATTTTTAAGCACCCGTAAGCTTAACTCAGGTTTCTTAAGCACCTGTAAGCTTAATGGAGGTTTGATCCGTACATATAAAAAATTGTAATATAAATCTTAAGACATAGCCTTGAGGAGTGGAGTAGGTTTAGTTTTTCCAAACCACTATAAATATTTTTGTGTCACAATTTTTATATTTCTACTCTTTTTATTATTCAAGCAAGCTTGTCATTATCTATATCTCAATCTACTAGAGAAATTATTATATCTAGTCAATCATATTTAAACTATTTCATAAGTTTTACAAACACCCAGTTCCACATCTTTTGTAAAACTAGTTTTAAGGGCATAACCCCCTTTAGGATATATTTTAGCCTTACTGAGACCATCACACTGTATGGAAAACCATAACCATATAAGTTGTTACTTTAGGAACCCTAGTCTACTAAATTTTGATTTTGCCAAAACAAGATTGAATCAGTCGAACTACTTTCAAGCCTCCTTTTCCTTCCGTTGATAGAATCCTTCTGCTTGAAGCTCTCCCTTCTTAGCAATAGAAGATGCAAGATTGGTCAAGAGCTCGTTCCAATCGTAATTCATTGGCACCTTAGTCTACTAAATTTTGATTTTTCCAAAACAAGATTGAATCAGCCCAACCGCTTTCAAGCCTCATTTTCCTTCCCCTGATGGAATCCTTATACTCGAAGCTCATTCTTCCTAACAATAGAAGAAGCAAGACCAGGAAAGAGCTCGTTCCAATCACAAGTCTTATTGAATCTAATGTCTTTTCAAGGATCAACTGATTAAAGATGAATTGAAATTTGAAATAATAGTTAAAGAGCAGCTAGGTCTATAAAAGGAGAAAACAATGTGAAAATATAATGATTCAAAACATTCTAAAGAGCTTATGTCTCTTGATTTTTGCAAGGTTGATAAGAGGTTGGGATGTTTTGAATTTTTGAAGGAGGAAGAAAAAATGGAATCAAATAAAGCTCGAAGACAATGGTTTATGGCAAATAAAACAAGCATACTTGGACAATATAAAAATTAAACGAGGATAAAATTATCAAGTAAAAATATCTAACCTCTAAATCCGACCGGTTGGAAGGACTAAAAAAAATTAACTTTGAATTAACTTTTAAAAACCATCCCTTCCAAATAACCTTCTATCCAAGCAGGGTTAGATAGCTCACCTTTTTATATTTTAACTTTTAAAAGATCTCATCTAAGTAGCCCCTAGAAGAATGGAAGGAAGGTGAAGTAAAATACTTAACCTCCAAAAGCCAACCACATTGGAAGGACTAAAAATGGAGAATTTTTTGGAGGTTTTTAAACCTCTAATTAACCTTTAAAATCTTTCCCTTCCTAATAATCTTCCTTCCAATCATGATTAGATAATTAACCTTCCAACCCTCATTCTCAAGAATAATTAGCTTATTAGTCTTCCATTAATTAACCTTTAAAAACCTCCATCCAAGTAAACCCTAAAATTTTCGCACGTCTTAAGTATGTATAGTGGAAAGGAAAAATCAACACTCAATAAGATAAAAATTGTTACAATAGAGATAGATGAATGATCATGATGATGTTAGTCTTTTTCTTTTTTAAGAATACAATATAAAAATAAATTGAGGATTGATATAAATTTTGAAATTGGGAAAATGAACAAGAGAAAATCGAAGGGAGCTCTCAATTTGAAAGAAAAAAGGGTGGGTCACACTATAAGAAAATAATAATAATAATAATAATAAAATATTACTCCCTCCGTCCCATAATATAAGTCTTTTTAGGGATTCAGTATTTTTCCAAAATGTAAGTCGTTTTCTCCTTTCTATAGATTTTTTCCTTTGTTTCCCTTCTCTTTATTCTTTCAATACTATGATTATTCTTCCACCATTAATTACTCCATCGTTAGTTCCGAAGGTTCATTAAGTGAGATGATGTAAATGGTCAATGTTTATCAACCTGGTTCTTCATATATATAGAGGAAAATAATTCTTACGTGTGGGAAGAGAGTGAAGAGATAAAAGGATTGAAAAGAATCAAAATTACAATTTTCAGGAAGATAATGAAGAAATCAAAATGTTGCGAGAGATTGAAACTAGAAAATAAGACAATATTCAAGAGGAAATTGAAGAAAGAAGAAGATAAAGTTTTTGAAAACCCAAAGAACAAGACAACTTTCAAGATGCAGCCCAAGAAAGAAGAAGAACATGAGGAGTTGAGTTCGACAAATAAAAAATTCGCATTGTTGTTCAACTTGAATGAATATCCGGATTGTGGGTTTGATTTAAAAAAATTTCCAGAAGAAGGATGTGAAGCTTTTGAAAACCTAGAATTGCAACAAGTTTTTATGATGAATTTGAAGATTTTTCTTCCTAGATTTTATTAAGTATTTCTATCCTATAATGGCTTATCCGTCTCTTTACTTATGTTTTTTTTATGTTGCTTAGTACTGATTTGTATCTAAAGTTCTATACTTTGAATTTGGAAAAAGAAAAATGGATGTGCATTTGGAATGAGCACTTTGGTCTGTAACAAACCTTGCTGTGATTTACTTGCTTCAAGTTCAATTGTTACGATTAGACTTCATCTGTTTCTTAATTTCTTTTTTTCAATTTTTTTTCACGTTGAGAAGGTTGATATGAAGATAATCTAAACAGAAAGGCCATGTTGTAGTTGTCACTAGAGACATAACTAATGATGCACATGTATCGAAAGTAGCTGATATAGGACTTTCTATGGGTATTCAAAGCACTAAAGTTGCTAAACTAATATGTTGCTTTTGTAGCAGCAGTTTCAGCAGGCGAATTACCATCAACAGCAATTTAGCTATTGTTGGTGAATTTAATAATGGACACACTTGGTGCCCGGGCTCTTAGCCGAACCGAGCCAATAATTACCAATATTATATGGATGAACCTGTTATCTCAATCTGCTACATCTCTTCAATAAATTAATATCTACAAGTTCAGTTCAATTTGGTTGAAACTCCAATTAGTTGAAAATTCACTTAAATGTAAATGGAGGTGTATTATATCCAAACAAAGAGGTCGACCTCATTTTATTGCAAGGTATACTTGACATAATTTGGCTAGAAATCCAATTCAAACTTAGTGAACAAGGTTCTGAATATTAAGATCAGATAAGTGGCTTAATTTCTTGGTGAAGGATTTAAACAAGTATGCATTGCATAGATCAAAGCATTGAACACATGGTTTAAAATTGCAATCATTGTGACACTACATGGGATTATAGCAAAAAAAATGTAATGGTCAAGTAGAGTAATGAGCATTTATTTTAACTAAAATTCTAACTTTATCAGATTCTTTTAGTGCATGGGATTATAGCCTAAAATTCTAACTTTATCAGATTCTTTTATACGGGTGTTTCTTAGTTTTCTTTTTCACATTATTTCTTTTCATTCTAATCCTTCTTTTACCACTTTGCACATTCTCATATTCATGCTAAAGGTCCCACCATCTAAATTTGGGAACAAGTATATATATGTAGCTTCCTAATCTTTTCCATTTTTATATCCATTAAGTTAATCCTTTTTCAATTTTATACAATAATAGCATGAAAAATTAGTTACAATTATCAGCTTCCTAATCTTTTCCAACTTTATCAGATTCTTTTGTTCCAATGTCATCAGTAAAACCCTCAAGGGTGAAATTCATGCCTCCACCAAAGCCACTGGCTTTACACTTGAACTTTTGGCAAAATTATAGACTATTTGACAAAATCTATACCCATATGTTTTATAGATCTCCTATTAAATTATAGACTATTTGACAAAATCTCTAGAATACTTAATGCATTATGCTATTCCTAAAAAAAGACCATGAGATGATTGGCTATCACATTGGACAAGACAGCTATTGCCAGGAACAACATGAAAATCTTTATATGTACCAAATTCTCCCATGCCAGGAACAACACGGAAATCTTCATTGAGATATAATTTTCTGTACTCAAGTCTAAATGATGCATTCTTAGAAATGGATTAACTAGTATATATGTTTTGCTTTATTGATTTAATCTATTGTAAGGTTAAATTTTCATACTTTGTTATAAATATTAAAATGACATTATCTAGTTTTGAATGTTGTTTGGTTGTAATAGTGAGTCAGTTTACCTTGTACGGATTCTTGAAGGGAAACAAGCCAGAATTCCATGTAGTAATGCCCCTAGAAGCAAAGCCATTCTATGATTCCTTAGTTGAAAAATTTAGAAAATCTTACCAGCTAGAATCTATAAAAGGTATTATAATTTATTACTTCTTGTGACAATTTTATTAGAGTCGAGGAGCATTGACATACTGTAGTCCCATTGTTTTCATATTTTACCTATTGCAGGTCATAATAACTTTACAAATAAGAAACATGAGAAATGCATGGTTTTCATCCTTTGGTTATTCCACTAAACTATATGCCCTTGAATTTGTTACAACTATATTGCATAGAATTGAATAACATACAATTTGTATCATTCTTAGCAAGAGCAGAGTTAGTTTTGTTATCTTTTGTTGGTACAATTCTCAGTAATTTGTCATTTATTCATTTGTCGGGCAAAATATACTACCATGGTTGAATCTTGCATAATCGTTCATCAGTCAAGGTTAGTGTACATGTTTGCACCAATTGCAACAAAATGCTATGGAATTTAAATGCATCTGTTAGCTGCAAACTGATGAATGTGTAACCAATAGACACTTAATTTGTAATATGCCAAGGGGAAAGGCTGCAAACAGAACAAATGAAGCAAACTATAATATGCGCATTACAAGGATCATCACTATGCATTCTTGGCTGGTATAGTATAGAAAATTCAATTTGGTTTATATTAAAACATTACAGAAAGGTTGATAGACTACTCAAATTGAATTGTATTTTCAGATGATTGGCTAGCATAATGAATAAGACAGCTATTGCCATGAACAACATGAGAATCTTCATCTGTACAAAATTGTCCCATGCCAGGAACAACACGAAAATCTTCATCTGTGCCAAATTCTCCCATGCCAGGAACAAAACACAATTAAACTACAACTGCAACTTCAGTAATCCTATTTCCACTAGATGAGCAAAAAATGTCAGATGAAATAATTCTGATATCTGCAAGGATCAATTAAATATAGGAAAAGATTAGATAATTTAAATTTCCCAAAGTAAGAAGCTAAACTCTACTTAATTGACAACCACATACCTGAAATTAAGTCCCAGAATTCAAATAATTAAGAACTTCTTGTACTAAATCAAACTCGCATTTTAGTTGAGTAGGAAGCCGCCTTTCTCTTTCTAAGATTTCCTTTTTCATATGTGGAATTTTGTACTTTATGGAACCTTGAATTTTCATTGTTTCTATCATGCACTGTTGCAATGTCAAAAATATTCCGTTGGACTTCCATGAAGGAAAATCCTCAAATGATTTGACCACATCATGTACAAGACCATCAATTATAGTCATTGCATCCTTTTGCTGTAAAGCCTGAATTGCACTAAAAAACCCGAGATCCAAGACATTCAAATCTAGAGAATTAGCAGGTTGAAACATCAAACGAATATCAAATCCATCTTGGGAAGCAACTTGAAAAAATTCTTCATCGTCCCAGTCAATATGTGTTCTTGCATTGTCTTGCTGAATGAATATTGGATATCTGCAATCTTCTCTTGGCCATTTTCCCTTAATTCCAAGTAGTACTTTTTCGATCATGTAACCTTATAACATCTCTAGTAATTGAAGTTATTGGTTTGGTCTCTAAAGTCCCGGCAGCTCTATTAACACTGTTCCTTTTCGCTGGCACTTGTGTAACCAAAGGAAAAACACCAATTTTTTCAGAGAAAATTTCATTTCTATCATCATCAAACCTTGGACGAGCTAAGGCAACTAGAAACATTACTTTCCCAATAAAATTTGTGCTTTTACAATTGCGTAATAGATCTTCTTCATTTGGGAGTAAGTAATGTTTCTGATTTTTCCTTGTCATCTGAAACCATTTCTCATCAATGTGGATAATGTTGTACATATCCTTAAATGTTGGATCATGGGATATACTGTTTTCTTGAAGCATTGATAAGCAAAATAACAATCAGAATCTGGTATTATCTTCCTTTAATAGAGGCTTTATAGGATTTGAATGTCGCTGTATATCTCCAGATTGTAAACGTCTAAACAGTGTGGTCTTTGTCATGTTCATAGCAAAAGCTAAAGACCTAAGGGTTGTCTGCTGCTACAAAGGGATCTCACGAATTTGATCCAAATCAATCGCAATTCTCTTTCGATCGTAATTCTTTGTCTGTCTGTGAGTAACATCCGCATGTAATCCGTCATTTTTCCATTCTTTCCAAATGCGTTGAACAACCTGAAGACCAGCTGAAAATAATGATGCCACCGACTTGGCCGTCCCTCTCGATAATTTTCCATCAGTGCTTTTTTGTAACAACATATCGTATATGGCTCACCGTTGAGCATTGGATAAATTTTTCCTCTTTCTTTTTTCATATGGTATATGATCATTTTCTACATCTGCAAAATTACAATAAACATAAAAGGGTCAAATTAAACACATTAACAATTAAAAAAGGCATAAAAACATACAAAGATCATATTATGGGCAAAAACATACAAAGTCCTGCTAATAAAAAAAATACGGTGTTCTGATATGCTCAATTTTTTTTTCTTTTTTCTTTTCATCAAAGAACAAGTTATTTTTATGTATTTTAATTGAAATATAGCATGTTGTAAAAAAAGGCATAATTGTGAAGCCGAGTATTATGAAGTGATATTAATTTCTTCGAACTTGTTTGATGAACGAAATTGGAGTTATATAAATTTCTTCAAGCTTGTGGATGAACAAAGCATTTGCAGTGCTGAAGGAGTGAAAGCGTTAATTGAACAAATTAAAAATAACATGTTGTATAAAAAAGCATTAGCAAATTAAGGATTAATAGAACAAATTAAAAAAACATTAGCAAATTAAGGATTAATAGAACAAATTAAAAAAGCATATCCAACCTATTACTCTTTCTAAACCTACTCAATCATAACAAATTAATCATATCTTTACATAAAGAGCAATACCAAGATATTCAATGTCGCCTGGTATCATCTTCTATAATTAGTTCATTGTTTACTTCGAACAAAAGATCATATCATGAATAGATGGAGATATTTGAATTGGTGGGGAATTTGTACTACCATTAAACTCAATCAAATCCTCTGGTAGAACATTCTCTATTTCCATGATGAAGAGATGTAAAACAGACAAGACATTGTCGAACTGCATTAATTAATCTGTAATCTATTTGTACCTAAATGGAGTCTCTTCAAATCCATTTTTGGTGGTAAAGTTGAAAACTTAGATCAATCAAATCTTTTGGCGAAAATTTGAATTTTACACAGAATATTGAAAGAGTTTTTGGCAAAATGTTTGTGAATTAGAGAGAGAAAGTTAGTTAGTGATGAGAGAGAGGTTTTAACGTTATATGCAGTATCAATTTCAATTAATGAATATTGATGAGAGAGAATAAAGGTTAAATTAGTAATCTTAACTTGTATTAATTGTGTTTCTTAATCTACATGTTAGATCCTAAAATGATTTATATTATGAGACGAAGGGACTATTAATTTAGCTCAAATACTAGAACTCTAAATTTGCAATCATAAAATAAATAAGGAAAAGAACCAAAGATGAGATTGGATCGATGCATAAGAAGTATGTGAAAAGAGAAACGAGAAAGAATAAGAAAAAGAGAAAAATGCTAGGGAATAAAGTGGAAGAATATGATTAGTTAATAAAAATGATGAAGATAAGGTTGACCCGTGAAGAAAACTGATTTATAAAAAGATATAAATTTTCATTTAACTATTTGATAAAAGTTGTCACATCATCATTGTTTAACGGTGTTAGTATTTTTTTTACTATCTTTGCTAACATGTTAACAATGTAATTATCAAGGTACATTATACACTTTTAACCACAAAATGTCGTTTGGAAACTGATTATACCACATTATTTATTTCCTTTTTTTTTGTACTTGTTGTATTTTATTCTTAAGAGAATAAAATATAAATGATAATGAATTGCAAGAGGTAGTGGTGTACAAGTATTTATAACTACCCACTTGAGAGATCGTTTATTTGAATAAAAATAAAAATAGATAAGAGATCATCGATAGATGAACAAGACCCGAAAATAATTTTTCATAAGTACACGATTTTTTCTAATATTTGTTTTACCTACTGTTTGCTGTTACAGTTTGCTGTTTGTTGTTGTCATTTGCTATTACGGTTTGCTGTTTGCTTTTTGAAAAAGCTACTTTTCCAAAAAGCAGAGATTCTTTGCTTTTGTAAAAAGCTGCTTTTCAGGTGTGAAAGGCAAACATGATGTCACTAACCAAATACCTAATACTGCTTTTCAAATTTAAAAGGCAAACAGGAAATCTCTAATCAAACACCTAAAAGTCTTCCTTTTGAAATGAAAAGGCAAACAGAAGCATGAAAAGTAGGGCCCTTAAACATCTTCATATGGTCTTCTTCATTTATAGAAGGTCTCTAGTCTATTTTTCTTATATTACACTTTATTATTTATTGGCATTGGAAAGTCATTTGTTTGGTTTAATCATTCATTTGCTATTGCGGGTAGAAATTAAATGATTTTCCATTCGAAATAGTTATTATTAACTTTTTTTCCCCAACTAATTTTTATTCTACGGTTTAAAGTGAAAGCGCACAAATAAACTACAGAAAATCGATATCAAAGCATTAAACATATTGCAAAGTATGATATGAAATAAGATAAGAAACATGTTGCAACTAAGAAAAACTTGTGAAAATTAATTAAATGTAAGTATGAGATGAAATAAGAGAAGAAAAGCATAATATGGAATTAGAAGCAAGCAAAAATTTACAATATCCATATACATTGGTGTCAAAAAGAAAACACATTTGTTTAACAAAAACAACAATCCAATTCAGTCCACTTTCCCAATTCCAAATTCCAAATTCTAAATTCCAGGGCAATACATGATTGCAAATGTAAACAAGAAAAGAAGAGGACATACATCCATGGATTCTCCACTCCTAAACAATCATACATCATTTTCTCACCTTCCAAATCAGCACCATGAATTGTCGAAAGCAGCAGAGGTAATCGCTTGAACAAATTCCTGAAAGTTTATGCAGCCATCGCCGTCGGTATCCGCCTCCTTAATCATCCCCGTCAGCTCCTCCGCGGTCAAAGCATGCCCTAATTTAGCCATTGAATGAGCCAACTCCGCCGGCGTAATGTATCCATTTCCGTCCCTGTCAAACATGCTGAATATCTTCTTCAATTGATCCTCTGTGTATGGGCTCTTCGCCTGAACAAGATCAGGCTCAACCAGGGCTACGAACTCCGAAAATTCGATTAGACCATTGCTATTCTTGTCTGCCTTCTGTATCAACGTTTCCAATTGATCTTCGCTCGGCTTCAGGCCCAGTGATCGGAGCAGTGATCCTAGCTCCAATTGCGTCAAGCTACCATCGTTGTTCCGATCAAATGAACGGAATATTTCACGGAGCTCCGCCAGTTGTTCATCGTCAAGCTTCTCCCGATGATCCTGTCCGCTCATGTTTGTTCAATTAATTTCTCTCCGAATCTTTTCAACCTTCCAACTTTGTAAATCCAATCATATAAATCTCGAAAAGATTTTCATCTTTTGAAGATGATACCAGAGAAGAGAAGATCATCAAAAATCGAAACCTCCGGTTTTCAAAAGATAAAGCAAATTCAAATCAAAGATATTCTTACAATATGAAGGCCTCACAGCTAGAAGAAAAAGGTAAAAAGCATAAACGCTCTCTGTTTCTCTCTTTTTGTTTTTTCTCTTTTCTTTCTCTGTTTTTGTCTTTTGTTGGTTCTGAAATTCAACGTTCTCGAATCTTGATCCTTAGAACGCGTCCTTCTTGGGCTAAAAAATTGGATCTAGAATCGTGATTAATGGGAACCGTAAATAAATATATAATTAAAAAATTAGCAATTTCGTTTATAATTAGACAATTGAGAATGAGAATTTTTTATTTATTTTGGTCCACATTAAGTCCTCTAATTATTCACTATATCCAAAATTAAATCCTCAATCAAGTATAAGAGTAGTTGAAAACAATTAATAGAATAAAAGTTTAATTAATGAGGGCAAGTAATAAAGACTTAGTCAAGAGTCAATGGTTGGGAGTAGATTATATGATTAAAATCGTGGCAGGACTTTGATGATGACTGAGTTGTTGCCTTTTCGCTAATTTTCTTGTATCTACTTCTTCTTTTTCTTTTTGGCTAAATGTACCTTCTTCTTTTTTAATCAATCGATACCAACGATTTGGTAGTTTATGATTTGGATTTAAATAAATAAATCAAAATCTACACTTAATATTATATATATTTCATCTTTAATGTATTAAAGGCGGATCAAACGAGTTGATAACTATCAAGAGGTCCGTCCAATAATGAATTCACTAATAACAACACCGACTTATATGTCACCATCTTATTTGGGGAAAATAAAGTAATCCCGTCCTTTCGGACTCCTATACAAATATATTTTCCTCTCTTTTTAGGATATATTTTATATTATTTTTTTAGCACTTTTCCCTCACAATCTTACAGACTTTGACATTAAAGTGTATTCAGAGAGTCCACCCCAACGCATGTCAATCTATGAAGAACAAGTCAATGATCGAGCTCTTGGTCAGATCCAACATTTGGTGCGATGAGCATGAACCCTACTTAGACAAGCTTGAGGACTATTCTCTCAGCGCGACTGCCTGAGCAATCCTCTCGCAAAAGGTCATCACCAGACATGACATGAGTGCTAGCCAAAAATTCTCGACAGGGCTCTAGTAAGCACCACCGAAAGATAGCCCTGACTTTGATGACTCCTCGCCCGCCAGGGAAGGAGGGTCTACGTCCTTTGATTACAACAACGACCATAACCAGGCCCGTCTTAGACATTTTGGGGGCCCTGTGCAAAACGTAATAATTTACTCTATAACCGTTTTTTAACGTTAATAAATTAATAAAAGAATCCTTAGAAAACAAAACTTTTCATCTTCTTCTCTAACTTTAACTCTTTAAGTAAAAAAGGTATATATGGTTACTAACTTGGGCAATTGGGCTGGGCTACTAACTTATATATAATAAGTAAAAAAAAAAAATTGGGCCCTCTCTAAATTAGGGGCCCTGTGCTGTAGACCTACTTGCACAGGCCCATCTACGGGCCTGACCATAACCACGAATAAACTCTCTAGCTTCACTAGATAGACCCTACTACGACCTTCGTAGTTGTCCAACAAAAGTTGCAAGATTCTCACACCGAGCCGAGGGAAGCTTAGTTACAGTTGTAACAAATAACCAACAGCTATGAGAATACCTTTCTAGGGAATGATCGCCCAGACCAGTCAGGCGGGAGAGTAGTCCCTTAAGTGGGCCTAACAACAACACTGACGACGAACATATTAGGGCTGACACTGACCCAATCCAAAGGAAAATTCTAACAGCAACACTTCAGAGAATCACAACACAGCAAGCAAAACTGCTAAGGCCACGTCAGAAGAGCCCTAAGAAGTTATGTTTCAAAGGTTCCTCCAAGGCATGATAGACTATCAAATACCTTCCTATGCTACTTTGGCCCAAAGAATAATAGACACTTCATTCCCACTACATTGGAAGATACCTCGACTACCCCATTACATTGGGATAGAGGATCCCAATGAGCACTATGTTGCCTTCATGAGCATGATGAATTTACACACACGGGAAGTTGTTGTCATGTGCAAGATATTTCTCACAACTCTGATGTGAACAACGTATGAGTGGTATAGGGAACTACCCGCAGGATCGATCAACACTTTCAGGAACTTGAAAGACCTTGTGTGGCTTGGGTTGTTGGTGCGGTGAAAGCCAAAAGAATCAGCACTAACCTACACATTATCCGTCAAATGAGTATTGAGCCTCTATGCGACTACTTGACTAGATTTGCGGAATGACGTGTTGTGAATTATTTCTCTTGATCTTCAAAATATTCGGTTCGAGGTTGATGTTAAGTTTGTGGTTGATTGTATTAGGTTTTCAAATCACGTGATTTGTCTAAAGTTGGCGTAATCATCTTGGAATGCAAGGAGTTTTCATCATCATCCCGATCGACTTTAAAGTGACATTTGTTACTATATTAGTTTGCTCATTTCAATGCTAGTCTGTTTTCTTCTTTTATTATCTCTAGGTGGCTTGAGAATTCTTTATGTAAGGATATTGTATTTGATGTTTAATAAAGTTACGCAGTTTCTCTTTAATTTATTTTTGTAATCATCCAAAACATATATTAATGTATTAATGCAGTTATTATTATTATTATTGTATATCACTGTTGATTTCGAATATGTTTAGAATATTCTTGAAATAATACACCTGATATCATCCGAATGATATTAGGATCCATGTGCCATCATTCTAAACCAATATGGACGTTCGAAGCAAGGAAGGCAGCCAAATCAAACTAAATAAGAATAATATTCTTCAAGACATGAGGATCAATGGAATACAGTTCAAATCCTCCAATTTAGACATTCCAATCTTGCCAAGAATTAAGAAATCATAATTCAAGTATATTACAAACTATAAAAAAACGTCCACTTACACTTGTCCTTCGAGGAAGTTAATGAGAGATTCGAATGTGAACTTATATTTTAACCTTTGAGCTCCCTATAAATAGAATATAATTTTATAAGTTAATATTCATACTCATATCTATTTAATTACTTACAATCACTTACAATCGTTTAGTGCTCTAAATTCTATACTCTTCCTAACTTAGGTACTATAGAAATTCTCTAAGTCATCGTATATAACACTATGGATTCAATCATATCAACATCGAAGGAATCAATGGAATTCAATGGAATCCAGAAATATTAGGTCTTCATCCATAGGATCCCAAGTCCCAAAGTCAATCGTAAATTCAGTTCTATGTACACTACTCATTTTCAAATGATGTCGTTAATCATATGAAATATATCATTTTATTTCATTCCATTTCAACCAAACAAAATAAATGAAAGATGATCAAAGAAAAGAGAAACGTGATAGTTTTATTTAGGTACGTACATATCCGAGTAGAAGATTACTTTCAGGCTTAACATTTATTTATATCACCACTTAAAACAAGTGGTCAATAACTCTTGTTCATGAGCCTTATAGAAGGTTTACCGATAGCTTCTATGAAACTCGCAGCTGCATTAAAAGCATTGACAGACCCCAAATAGTTATAGCTACTGTATGCAGTTGAACCACCAGCTGTGTTTGATACACCCTTGAACACCACCACTGGTAGATCATTCGTCAATGCTACCTGTAAATCGATTTCAATTCCTTTATATCAATTTCCTATTTAACTACAATTAAATGAAAAAAATGAATAAACACTAACCCAAACAACCATAGCCGTGCTCTCGTCCACAACAGAAACCTTAAATTGAGTGTTGATGAATTCCCTGAGTGCTGCGTTTTGAAGGTATATATCAGAAGAGGCTGCCCTCAATCCATATACTATTTCTGGTTCCTTTGGTAAACATTTCTTCGAGCTAAGACATTGTTGTAGCTCTACATCGTGAAGATGTTCGGCGACGTCGGACCAGGCTGAGTTGATTGGTAGCCAGAAGGTGTTTTTGGCAATTCCAGAAGCATTGAACAATTTTGTGGGCAGAAAAGTTATGGCCCCCAATGAATTCTCACCGGCCTCCGGTAAGTTGTAGTCTCCCACTTTTAGAGTCCTTTTGCATTGTATTTCTATTCATAATAATGTAATTAATCTGATTAGGAACTAATTAAGTAAAATGGTTGCTAAGTATGGGTAAAGAAGGGCGGCCCGGTCGCACTACGCGTCCCCGCTGAGCGAGGGTCCGGGGAGGGGTCCCACCACAAGGGTGTACCGGGGGCAAGCCTTCTCCTGCCAATTTATTTGGCAAGAGGCCGCTCCTAAGATTCGAACCCGTGACCTCTTGGTCACACGACAACAACTTTTACCGTTGCTAAGTATGGGTATTAAAATAAAAACCTTCCATTGGGTATTTCCGACGTAAGCAACTTTTGTAGGAACAACGACATCGCCGATTGATAAGGTGTCATTTACACTTCCGACTGTCCCGTAATGAACGAATCCTTGGATGTTAAATAAATCTGCTAAAAGCTGAGCAGTTGAAGCTGTAGAAATCTATTCATGAATAATAATAATAATTAATGATCATTTCATAATAAATATTTATTTATTTAAAGAAACATGCATATAGAAAATCATACTGATCCGCCCTCCGTCTTCACGTAAATGATATCAACTCCATTGAGCTGTCCGATGTGGAATGTTCTTCCTACGTTATTCATGCAATTGCAACATACATCAGTGTTAGTTTGTTTTCAATTTTCGGAACCGTTTTTTGTCTTTTAAATATAAATGTATGAGACTAAAAACGTTTAGTAAAAATTCAAAGCATCTGCCTTTTACAAAAAATCATCTAATATTTATTACTAACAATAAACATCTAAGAGTAGCTGCAAACAGGAGCAAGTGAAACAAACCGCGTGAGTAGAGAATGTTTTTGATGTATTACCACATAAAGTAAGATTGGCGAAGGTAGTGCTAGGAACATAGAGACCGGAGTTTAGAAGAGGCTTCTCATGGGTGCTACTTTCCATGATAAGTCCCAAATAAGAACCTTCATCGTTGATGTTTTGAATAAGAGGGCGAAGAGGGTGCCTCAAACTCAGCTCAGTCGACAGCTGTGTCATTCCCAGCAGCACAACCACTGCTAGGGCCGCCGCGGCTTCAACTCCCCGCATTTTTATATATGTTTCACTTAAGAAATGATAGAGAATACTGATTAATGTTTTTTAGCATCCGAGCCCTTCTTCTGTCCCTTTAAATACATTCTCGATGTCTAGACTCTTCCTCAATTATTTAACCATAAGATTACATTTTTCTTTTTCATTACTTTCTACTTTCTGCCTTTAATATCAAAATATTAATTTATATTTCATACTCTTTTTTTTCTTTTCTAGATGAATGAAATTGTTTAGAGTACTCCAATATAGGGTAAGTTTTTAAAGGGGCATAACCGAACTAAACCCTAATAGGGACCATTGGAAATCTATAAATATAGGGTCTTTGAGGTATACTTAAAATCCTAGCTTCTATTGTTTTTTATTATTCTTGAGAGTGATACTAACTTAGATATCAAAGTGCTTACATCGGACAGTCAACACTTCCCTTGCTATTTAGAAACCCATACATTGGAAAATTACTCAAATTATCACTACACATGCCTCTTCAATGCTAATAGCTATTTTTTTTAGGGTAAATAATTTACTAATCTCCACTTTTTTTACCTAACATATTGTTTAGTCTCCCTATTTTGAAAAACACATAAGGTCCTCATCTTTTGTCATTATTAACTCTTTGGTCATTTTGTCTATTTTTTTAATTTTTAACCAAACATATCTTAGCTTTCAGGATAATCGTACTGCGATACAAAATGGTTATTTTCTATCTGTCTGTTTATGCCGAATATAACGGTTAAAAATCTAAAAAAAAAATAGATAGAAGAACTAAAATGTTAACATTATAAATCTATTTTTCAAAAAAAAAAAGAATGATAAATAAGGAGAGGACTAGTATTTTTTTTTTTTATCGTACATAGTTGGTTAAAGATAACTTTTTAATAAAGCTTTTTTTTTTCTCAAAAAAAATATGTATTTTCAATTATTAGTTTCAAGTTTTTAAAAGTAATAGTATCTATAGGATTGAATCAACTCAATTCCATTTGAGAAATTATGTTAAACACATTTACTACTGGTAAATTAACTGTAAAACCATAGAGCAGAGAGTGTTTGTTTCAACTTTTCGAAAGAGCGTTTAGCGTTTTACTTCAAACCGCAGGAAATATAGCGTTTGGTTAGGTTTATATAACCACATCGTTTAGCATTTTTTTAGGATACTGCAGCGTTTTGGAGCTTTTCACGAAAAACTTCTTTTTAGAGCTTTTCATGAACAGTTGTTTGTAGTTATTAATTAAATTATTGACAAAATTATCCTTCTTATTTTATAATTTATTTGTTGATTAATTTAAAACATGTCTATATTAGACATTTTAAATAGTAACAACAACAGTTCAATATAATTTTACCAAACACTAATAATTAAACAGCAAACAACTAATAGTAACCGCAACCGCTGAACCAAACAGACTGACATAATAAAAAAGGAAAAAGAAGCCATATATTCCTTGCCACGTCCGTGTCTAAATTTCTAGAATTGATATATTGATATTAGTATATATTATAATTATTGGGTATGTGATTTTTATTTGGTGTTATAGGAAAAATTTGGAGTTAATTCGATGGGTTTAGGTATAAATTAAAAGTTTAGGGTAATTATTAAAAAATTATATAAAGATGGAGGATCAAACTGGATTTTTTTCAGATATGGATATATATTCCAAATATCTGCGAGATGATGATCATCATCAAAGTTTTATTTTTTTTCTTTTTCTTATCTTCCTCGCCTCTTCGTCTTCTTCGCCGTTCCTGAATCGTTTCTCCACCGTTTCTTTGATTTATGGAGATTCGACCGTCCGAATCACTTGAAATTGAAACCATAGCATCCTTATACATAAATTTAAGTCTTAGTCGAAGAGTTTTTGAGTTTCGGCAGTGTTTGGAGGGAAACGGCTTAGACAGGATTTAGAGACGAATTGAACGGGTTTGTGGTTTTCAATTAATAGCCAAGGTAAGTAACTATCAACTATATTTTGAGTTTTATGTATACAGATATATATATAATCAAAGAAGTTTCAGAAATTGATATTTTAGGGTTATGCAGGAATTTTGTAAAATTGAAGTTTTTCATGATTTTGCTTTTTATTGTGAAATTACGGTTCAAATGAAGCCATTGATTATGCTTCTATGTGAATTTCAGATTTTACTTGATTATGTTGATTTAAGGCTTGATTTGGTTGATTTACATATATACATATATGTTTTTGGTTTCAATATATATCTATATTGAACAAAATGAATTTGATGATTTATTACGACTTGTTTTTGGATTGAGAAATCGGTTGCAGTTATTGTTGTTATTATTTTGGATTGAAGTCCAAATATGATTTTTATGATACAAAAGGGCTAATTGAAGCCAAATGTTTTTGGTTATTAAATAGTTTGGAATTTGATTGTGAAAGGATATTTGAGCACGTTATGATTTTATATCCATCGAGAGTTATCCGGATCGGTGGTTTTATATTTGAAGACCATGTTCAGTGAGGGACATGGCCTGTGTACACAGTGTGAAAGACCTATTGGGTATGGCAAAGAAGTGTCGGGTAAGACCATATGGGATAGGCAATATTACGAGACGTCTCGACTATATATGTGGTTATATATTGATACTTAAGGGGAGAAACTCGAGGATGGATACAATGTTTTAAGTTCATTTGGATTATGTTTTCGGTTATGATTGATTTTGATATAAGGTTTTACGTTTGATTAAATACGAGTTGGTTTGATAAAACACTTATTGGATTACAATATTTTATAAGGTTTTGAACTCAAGAATTGATACAAGATTATATATTTTTATGGTTTTGGTTTACTACTTTGACTATATATGAACTTAAGTTTTGAGTATATTTTATAAGGTTTTGACTAAATCCTTTTATAAATGTATATATGTAGCTATGTTAAGTAAAGTTGGTTTTGATAGCTGATAGTTTCTTACTGAGATTTTTGTTTCACGTTTTTAAATGTTTTAATGTTTTTAGGTGAGAAAGTACAGGATATAGAGAAGGTTACCGCCCGATTAGGCGGGGTTTGGAATTTGGATGCTTATTGTTAGAATTATGGTTAGAACTTTGGTATTGCAATTGTAATATAATGATATGTGGATAAATTGGAGACTCCTAAGTATTTATTATTATCTTTCCATTTCACGCCCGATGCCGATTGAGGTCATTTAGGGTCGGGTGTGACAGTTTGGTATCAGAGCTCTAGGTTAAATTCTTCGGACCTAAGGTTGATAGTAATTGAGGAATATGAATATTTGGTGAAAGCTAAGAAATAATTTGGAATTTTTCGAGGATTGAGTAACTAGCTAATGAGGGGTAGAAATGAGATTTGATGGTTAGTAAAATATTGGGTGTATGAAAATTAGTAAATTATTTGATTTTTGGCGACATGGGTTACATATATGATCTTAAGTATGACTTGGAATTGATATTTGAGAGTTTAATAGTTAGCTTACAACCATATATACATGAGATATGAGTAAATTAGAACTTTGAGCTAGAGATAATAGAGAATTGTCTATATAGGTGTGGCAGGAGAATCATATTCTATATGAATCTTATGATGCATTTTACGACCAGATAGAGGCCGAATCTGTCATGGAGTCCTAAATGAAAGTTCTTTATTATTATCTTACGTTTCCAAGGGTTTTTGAATCACCTTAATCGGACTCCATATGAAAAAGTTATGCTGGAAACGACATATGTTGGCCATTTTAGCGTTAAACCAGAATTTGGTTTTTGCTTTGATTTTTCTCCTTATTTGAGAGATATTGCTACTGGTTTACATGATAAGTTGGTCTTCTTTGGACTATAGGAGATTGAGGAAATGATAAAGTGATAAATTGAAAATAATAGATATGGATTGAGAAAGATAAAATATGGAGGTTTCATTTAATGGGTTTGGAAGTTGATTAATGATTGGGAGATATAACATGAATTTAGTGTATTATAGAATCTTAATTTGAATAAATGATATCTGAATTCAAAGTGTAGATCTATTGTTGAACTTTATCAGATTGAGGTTTAGAATTATTGAGAGTTATATAAATGATGTTTCGAGAGATACCGATGTTAGTGATCAATGAAAAGTAAAGTGAGAGAATATATTAGAGTTCATGATTTGATGATTAATTATGAAAATTTGCTAAGCTTAAATAGTGTTTGAGGAAATAATTAAGATATGAATTTTCAGGATAAATTTTGCTGATCTTAAGCACAGTTTGAGGTAGGAAATTAAGAGATAAATATGATATAAGAGGAAATTTTTAGTTGACGTTTGTGTGATTATAGTTTAAGTTTATATAAGGATCAAATTGAATGTTTATAGGTCAAATAAGAGAAATCGAATGATATTATAGATTTATTGACTTTTATGGGTGTAAAGATATTATTTGGAGTTTGGAGAAGACAAAAAAACATTGATTGTCGTAATTTAGGTACTCTATCTTCCTTGGTTATATGGTTTTATGGTTTGGAGAAGAGATTGAAGTTTCGAGGATTATAGTCTAAATTTACATAAAGATCAAATTGAGTAGTTATAGATCAAATAAAGAAATTGAATGACATTATAAAATTTTTAGGTTTTTATTGTGGTTGAGGATATTGCTTGGAGATTTCAAAAACTTTCACATTGCGATTTAAGTAAATCGTATTTGTTATCCATATAGTTTGATGAGAAACTTAAATTTATTTGGAGTTATTAATGGGATGTAGGATGATGGGTATAAGAATAATCTATATTGATTTTTCTTATGGTAAGGATTTGATTATAGAGATTTTACGAAAATAAATAAGTCAAGGTGATATTCATAGAGGAAATATGTTATCGATATAGGTTTATATTTGATTGATGATGATGACTTGGAGTTCGTATTCATCATGATTGGAGTGAAAAATTAAAGATATAAGTATTATTATTATGATGAATCATTGATTCGAATTATTTGAAGTTTAAGAAAAATATAATATCATACATATTAGCGGTTCAAAAGTGATATTTTTGAAGTCTATAGAACTTGGAGATAGGTGAAATATATTTGATATATATGCAAGTGATGGAATCAATTGTAATTTAAATTTATTGTAGATTATGGTTATGGAATTAACTACAGTGATGTGGATATGGATAAATGATGGAGTTAATGGAATGAACATTAGAATTTGTGGTCTTATGATGATTATGAGGAATCTTGATAATGTGAAATAATTTTGTGATCTGGGAGATTATTTGAGGAATAAAATTTAGATTAGAGGATGTGAATTTCGAGGACGAGATTTTTTTAAGGTGGGGAGAATTGCCACGTCCGTGTCTAAATTTCTAGAATTGATATATTGATATTAGTATATATTATAATTATTGGGTATGTGATTTTTATTTGGTGTTATAGGAAAAATTTGGAGTTAATTCGATGGGTTTAGGTATAAATTAAAAGTTTAGGGTAATTATTAAAAAATTATATAAAGATGGAGGATCAAACTGGATTTTTTTCAGATATGTATATATATATTCCAAATATCTGCCAGATGATGATCATCATTAAAGTTTTATTTTTTTTCTTTTTCTTATCTTCGTCGCCTCTTCGTCTTCTTCGTCGTTCCTGAATCGTTTCTCCACCGTTTCTTTGATTTATGGAGATTCGACCGTCCGAATCACTTGAAATTGAAACCATAGCATCCTTATACATAAATCTAAGTCCTAGTCGAAGAGTTTTTGAGTTTCGGCAGTGTTTGGAGGGAAACGGCTTAGACAGGATTTAGAGGCGAATTAAACGAGTTTGTGGTTTTCAATTAATAGCCAAGGTAAGTAACTATCAACTATATTTTGAGTTTTATGTATACAGATATATATATATAATCAAAGAAGTTTCAGAAATTGATATTTTAGGATTATGCAGGAATTTTGTAAAATTGAAGTTTTTCATGATTTTGCTTTTTATTGTGAAATTACGGTTCAAATGAAGCCATTGATTATGCTTCTATGTGAATTTCAGATTTTACTTGATTATGTTGATTTAAGGCTTGATTTGGTTGATTTACATATATACATATATGTTTTTGGTTTCAATATATATCTATATTGAACAAAATGAATTTGATGATTTATTACGACTTATTTTTGGATTGAGAAATCGGTTGCAGTTATTATTGTTATTATTTTGGATTGAAGTCCAAATATGATTTTTATGATACAAAATGGCTAATTGAAGCCAAATGTTTATGGTTATTAAATAGTTTGGAATTTGATTGTGAAATGATATTTGAGCACGTTATGAGTTTATATCCATCGAGAGTTATCCGGATCGGTGGTTTTATATTTGAAGACCATGTTCAGTGAGGGACATGACCTGTGTACACAGTGTGAAAGACCTATTGGGTATGGCAAAGAAGTGTCGGGTAAGACCATATGGGATAGGCAATATTACGAGACGTCTCGACTATATATGTGGTTATATATTGATACTTAAGGGGAGAAACTCGAGGATGGATACAATGTTTTAAGTTCATTTGGATTATGTTTTCGGTTAAAATTGATTTTGATATAAGGTTTTACGTTTGATTAAATACGAGTTGGTTTGATAAAACACTTATTGGATTACAATATTTTATAAGGTTTTGAACTCAAGAATTGATACAAAATTATATATTTTTATGGTTTTGGTTTACTACTTTGACTATATATGAACTTAAGTTTTGAGTATATTTTATAAGGTTTTGATTAAATCCTTTTATAAATGTATATATGTAGCTATGTTAAGTAAAGTTGGTTTTGATAGCTGATAGTTTCTTACTGAGATTTTTGTCTCACGTTTTTAAATGTTTTAATGTTTTTAGGTGAGAAAGTACAGGATATAGAGAAGGTTACCGCCCGATTAGGCGGGGTTTGGAATTTGGATGCTTATTGTTAGAATTATGGTTAGAACTTTGGTATTGCAATTGTAATATAATGATATGTGGATAAATTGGAGACTCCTAAGTATTGATTATTATCTTTCCATTTCACGTCCGATGCCGATTGAGGTCATTTAGGGTCGGGTGTGACATTCCTCGCTTTAAAGAAAGCAATAGGACATTTCATAAAATAAAATATAAAGCAATAGGGCATTATTTTTCTTCAACTTTTGTGCTTAGAATTTAGATTAATATATTATCTCTATTTATTTTTTCTTGTGTTAAATAATTATAGAGGTAGAACAGTAACATTACTGAATTATTAAATATAAATAGTTATCCCCCAAAGATAAAAAGTACGTAGAACATGAATAATTTAGTGAAGCCCATCTTTTTTTTTTCCTCTGTTCAACTAATTGCAAGTAAAAAGGGAACTGTATATTGCCCCATCTCTAACAATAAGTATTATTTTGAATGATAAGAATAATTATTATCTACTCTATTATTATGGATGGTTTAAGTCAGACGCTAATATTAAAAACGTGGTTTTCATATAGTTAATGACTCATCAAAATGAATTTGAGACTTGTGAAAATTTTAGGTTGGAAATTAATATTATCCTAAAATTTAAATTTAATAAACTTGACGACTGACCTGTGAAAATTAACATATTTAAAAAAAAACATGCCCAACAGTTTTTACAAGCCAGATATTTGATAGAAATTAACTTAAGAGCTAAAAATGTGTGAGTTGCTTAAAAAATAAATATGCGTGAGTTATGTTATAAACATGGACAAAGGTGGATACAAGGACGGGTCTGAACCCCTCTGCCCTCCAGAACCACTAAGATCACGAGTAGTTTTGGATTTCTATGTTTACAAAATTTGACGTTGTATGGTGCTAAATTTGTGATTTTGGTTAAACTTTGATTAAGTATTTGATAAATTGAGAATTTTTATATGATTAATACAAAATTAACTTATTGATGGTATATTTAATTACCCAACCTGATGTAGTTCCGGTCCCTTGTCTCCAAGAAATTTTGATGGGATATTGAATTAGCACCCCTCCTTAAATCCAAATTTTTAATTTGTTTGACCTGTTAGGCCTTTCTTAAATCCAAATTTCTAAATTTTTTGGTATGTTAGACCTTTTTTAAATCCAAATTTCTATTTATTTATTTTTGTCTATTACACCTTCCTTAAATCAAAATTTTTTTACATGTTTTTTTGAAGAAATTTTTTTTACATGTTAAGAATTTTTAGCTGATATTTAAAAACATTAGTAAATTTCGACCCGGTCCCTTATAAATATAAGCACCGCGAGTGTTCATATTTTTATTTGCTACAAATGTATATGCTAGTAAACTTTACACGTAATTATTGAAATTTATAATTCTAGTGATTTTCATTTATCATTAAACTTAGAAAAAATTACAAAACTAGGTTAAATGGGAGGCCCATTTACATATTTAACTCATTTACTCAACCTACTACATATCTAGACTGATTTTGTATGACTTTCCTATAATACCCCTAACCTTTCCCCTTCCCACAACGCGAACGCCGCTCCCCCCCCCCCTTCTCCTTGGTTACGCAAAAAGTTGCTCCTCCATTAATGATTTGAAGACTTTTGATCTTCCTATCTTCCTTTAAATTGCACGAAATCTGCACCATTTGGCCAAATCACAATGAATTTCTCTTTTTCCTCTCTTCATCTCTTGATTCTGCAACTTCCTAATCCTAGAAAACGAAGTCATGGTTCTTCATCTTCCTGTTCCTGCTCGTTACTTGGTTTCTTTCTTCTTGTTACCATCAAGTAAATGGGTATTATACGTTATTTCTTTCGTTTTTCCCAGTTTATCATATTGTTATTGTCGCTTTTAAGGGTGAAAGGCGCGAAAAATGTAAGTATCTGTTGTTTTTTCTGCGTTTTTTCATGAATACACTTCGCGTAGTTGATGATTTCGTGAAGATTTGCGAAGAGAAAGAGCCTGAAACGTGACGATCTACTTCGTGAATCGATGATTTCGCGAAGATCTACAAAGAGAAAGAGCCTGAAATGTGTGGATCTACTTTGCGAATCGATTAGTTCGCGAAGTCTGCGAGTAGAAAAGTTCATGATTTGACTCGCAGACTTCGCGAAAGCATCGATATGTGACGTAGATCGTCACATTTCAGACCTCGCATACCTCGCGAAAACATCGATTAGCGAAGTAAAATCATCTCTTTCCCTGCACATTTACATTCGCATGCTTCGCTAATCCTCATTTCGCGAAGCCAAAATCGTTTTTTTTCTGCCTAACACGATTAATTTTTTCTGAAGGTGGTTGATTACATAACATCCCTTTCTAGAAGGCGGGTATTGGGCTGCAGGGGAGATAACTTTCCTTCATGTAAAGGGAGAAATTTCCCTCAAGATTGGCACATTCACTCCTAAAATGGTTGGTTTGGAGAGATTGTGCCAATCTTGGTGTGCACCATGGGACAGATCCATCTCAAAAGGTCTTGATTTCCTGTAGAGAGAAATTACTCATCCGCTTCAAAATTGGTACCAGATTAGTTAGGTTCACTTTGAAGTGATTTGTTAGGAGTTTATTGTGGCAATCTTGTTGTAAATTTTGATAATGTTACGATTTTAATGTTGTTATTGTCGCAATCTTGTTGTAAATTTTGATAATGTTATGATTTTAATGTTAGAATCTGTTGTTATTTGCCATTTTTTGTTATATACCACTTCGCGAATTAGCTTCAAAACACATCCAGGCTTCGCATATGCGAATTAAATTTATCAAGTAAACCAAACTTTAGCTTCGCACTCTTCGCATATGCTAATGAAATTCATCAAGTAAAACAAACATTAGCTTCGCAGGATTCGCATATGCTAATTAAATTCATCAATTAAACCCAAACATTAGCTTCGCATGCTTCGCATAATATGGAATCTGCGAAGTCAGACGGGAGGGGGCGAGACGCGCGTAAATATTGAGGGTATTATGGGAAAGTCACACAAAATCAGTCTAGATATGTAGTAGGTTGAGTAAATGAGTTAAATATGTAAATGGGCCTCCCATTTGATCCATTTTTGTAATTAACCCTTAAACTTACCTCTCCTAGTTGAAAACATATTTTATTATTAGCGATATTTTTTAAATATCTTACCTTTCAACCTTGATGTGCGTGGATGGAGTGCGAGCGTGCCGGAGAAATTAATTCTCGAATGCTGATTGGCATTCGTAAGAAAATAAATTATACCTATATGACTTGATTTCTCAGAACGAAACAAATGATGAAGGATTCAAAAACTGAAAAAATTTCTTTTGGATCCTTAAGTGCACTTATAAAAACCTTAACTAGCTTCAAAAATGTCTTTAAAAAAATTAAAAAATCAACCCAAAAACATTTTTTACTTTTTTTTTTCTTCTTTTTATTGATTTTTTATAATATTCTTAATTACCTGTTGAGAAAGAAAACAAGAAATTACAATGTGAATCTCACAAAAGGATAGAAATTGATTTTTATAATATTCTGGATTACATATTAGTAAAGAAAGCAGGAAATTATAATGTGAAACTCACAAAGGGAAATAATGATAAAAAAATATATACCAAGTAAGCAAAGCAAAATTGAAATAGAATTAATTAAGCAAAAAAAATGTAAAAGGAATTTCAGCACCAACTCTGAAACATGGTGTTTCGGGATCGAAAATGGCTATGAAAGTCGGGTTTTGGGTAAGTGTTTGGGCAAAACAAAGGCTTGGGATCGAAGTTGGTATGTCAGGGATTGAAACACTGTAATAAGTTTTGGATTTAACGAACTCGAAGGGGTGAAAAAAATATTCGAAAATGGTTGTTCGAAACTGATTTTTTTAACAAAAATGGTAAAAAGTTCGATTTCGGGCATGGTTTTGGATGAAATAGAAGTTTGAGATTAAAGTTAGTATACCAGGTGATATGGTAATTCATTTTTTTTTTAAATTTGTGCAATGCGCTTACATTAAAGAAGAAAGAAAAATCCCCACCAGATCCGAATGTGATTCGAACCCATGACCTTCCAATGCATAGGTAAGCTCTCAACCACTAGGCTAAGAGCTTCACCACAATATATGGTAATTCATGATTTATGGCTTTAATGAACTAAAGTTCAAGCCCATTAATTACCAAGACATCAGGTCAGCCCGTTATGGTTCTTTCCGAAAGACAAAAATGGAAAGAAAGCTTCGGCCGTCAAAAGCACGCTCAACTCTGCTCATTGCGGAATTATAGGGTCCGAAACCTATAATATGTTGACACGTGCACAAGACACAAACTAAAAGGTAAAAAGTAAAAAGTTATCTATAAATAGCATGGAAGTGATCAATATAGATACGTGGTTTTCTATACTGTATTCCTACCCTATTGCTTTCAAGTTAGTCTTCACTGACTTAAGCATCAGAGAGAGTTCGCCGGATTTCGGCCTCTGTCTAACGATATTCTTTATTTTTAGGTCACCTGGAGTTAGCAAGCAAGACGTAATTGGATATTCCGATATCATCAGGAATTGAAACAGTGAAAGAAGTTTCAAATTTAACGCACTCAAGGGGCTGGAAAAGATGTTGGAAAATGGATGGTCGAATCTGAATTTTTTTAGAGAAAAAAAAATCCAGCAAGAATTCAGCGTTTCAAAGGTCGAAAATGGCTGAAAAAGTTGGATTTCGGGCTCAGTTTTGTGCGAAATGATAATTTGAGATTGAAGTTTGTATGTTAAGAATTGAAACGGTGTAAAAATTGTCAGATTTAACGCACTTGGAGGTTTAAAGCAGAAAATCAGCAGGAACTTGGTGTTACAGAGATCAGTAATTAGGAGTGCATACAAAAATCCGAAAAACCGAAAATAAGGTTAACCAGAACCAATGACCACTGAACTTTACCCGTTTTAACATTGTGGCCAACTTCAATTCTTAATGGTATGACCATTGAATTTTACACTTTTTAACACTGGTAACCACTCAACTTTAACTAACTCCTCAAAATGATCGTTAACAACCTCAAAATTAAAATATTCAAGAATTAAAGTTGTTCAGAACGACTTTTATCATGAAATCAGATTTTTTATTTTCCAAAATCACCTTTTTTGGATCTTTCTCTCTCTAAAAATTTACTCTCTCTCTCTCCTAACCAAACAACACTTAAATGGCCTCAAAACAGAATTTTCAAGAATTAAAGTTCCTTAAAATATCATTAACTCTTAGAATTTTTTATTTTGAAGTCGTCAACGGTCATTTTGATACATTGAGTAACCACCGGTGTTAAAAAAGGTAAAGTTAAGTGACCATACCGTTAAGAATTAAACTTTAGTGGGCACAATGTTAAAATAAGTAAAGTTCAGTAGCCATAAGTGTAATTTACCCATTTTTTCTATTTCTTGTTACCTGAATGAGAATATTAATAAAGATATTCTATTGTTTTGTATTTTAATTTTTAAGCTTTTTGAAATGGATTAAAATCTTTAGAATCTATGTAATTTGAAATGAAAAATGAAGTTCTTCCAAAATGTTGTTGTATTAAAGAGATGGAAGTAATTCCAAGTATAAGTTCAAAGGAAGGAAGTTGACATTTTGTCCATCTCATTCTCATTCTTATCACAATCAAAATCAGTTCCAATACAACTAACTCAGGCTGCTATAGACTTTTCGCCATCATCATTTGAGAGTGTAAAACATCTTCTCATCATCCTTTATAGAAGCTTCAGTCCACCTGTCACCTCATCAACCACCTCAACAGGTCCTGCATTCATTCACTCACTCTCAGTTATGGAAATAACATGAAATTCTCCTTTGGAGTTTATTTAAGAGGTCAATGCTTCATTTTGTAATTTGACCAACTATTCCAGTTATATCTCAAAATGCATATTCCGCAGAAACTTAAAATCTTACCAAGAATAGCCATTACTGTTCTTGAATCTGAAACCAAACCAAATAAACATTAATAAATAAACATTCGCACCAAGTTTGCTAAAAGAAAAACAGATTTCATGGGTTGATTGCAATGTTCTTTATAGGATTTATAGACAGCAGATCCTTGCAGCACGTGCTGCAGGACAAGTCGACTTCGACATTTAGTTCTGTTACTCTTTGCCAAATATAGTCAAATAGCTCTTTTTCTTTTCTTTTCTTTTCTTTTCCTCCTCTATGTACATATATGCAAACTCAATTTTACCAAACTCATCAACAAGATATGTAAGAAAGCACATAAAAAGAAAACTCCCAAAGTGAAAAGTAGTATGATTTGTCAACACAAACAAACTTAGTCAAATAAGGAAATCAAATTTGTAACTCACTTGGTGCAATTTGTGTTCTCCCAGCATCAATAGTAATATGAGTTGGTAATTTAAGTGATTTAGCTCTTTCCTGTCAAAGTTGGATAAGTTATGTGAGGTAATCAAAACCAGATAAATGGAGGAAATGATGAACGAGAATTGTTTTCTAACAGATAATTTGGGAGACAGCCCTGTCAGTGACGTTCAAAAACTAAAATAACTACATGGCTTTAAAATTTTGGCACATGCATGGTCTTCAGTGCTCTCAATTTAAAATGGTAAGATTTCTAACACTGTAAAGCATGAGAAAAAAAAAAAAGAGTCCAAGCTCAATAGGAAAGAAAGTTCAAAAATGAAAAACCAATAGCATACCCAACAAAAGAGATGTGGTGGCATATGGTGATTTTAAACAATGGTCATTACACGTAAAATAAAGTTTTCATCCACATCATATTTGGGAAGAAAGGTAAGATAGCATAAAGTAAAATAAGTTATGTTATTTGGAATTGAGGTACAGAAGGGAAGGTTACAATTAAAAATTAGTAAAATACCTTTTAATAAAAGAGATATTAAAATTATTATTATTTGCATTTATCCTCTGCGTTTTTTCTAATTTCATCTTCTAACTGCTCAACAATAAAATGATTCCCAGCTTGTCTCCTTTGCCTTCGGAAACTGTCAGACAATTTTTCGGGCAAGTGTAATGTGGATTTTCAACAATCAAGTGATGATATTTTTGTCCAATAATTATTATAAATTTATAGCCCTCTCAACCCCCCATTTGAAAGGTTAAAAACTTGAAGGCTTTTTTATCCTCTAAATTCCCTCAAAAGCCCTCAGCTGCCTCATTCTATAAAGAAACTTCTTCCCAAACAAGGCCTCATTTTGAAACCTTTACCTTATAATTCTCACTTGCTTCCTCCCAAGCAGACAAGTAGTTACTATAGCATACACAAACATCAACAGAGCTTGTATCCCAAATTCATAGGGCACCACTATCATCAGAGAAACTTCAAGTCTCAAGTACCCAAACTTTGATTTCCTAAATGTTAAGAATTGCGCAAATCCTCCCAAGTGTATTATCTGAACACCTCAGCTTATGGGTTTCATTTAATATTTTATCCTATTTTGGATGATTATGAGCAACGACAACTTCTATAAACAAGAGTAATAGCTTTGAGGGGGCAGAGCATCAATATGCGATCTGATGTTCAATTGAGAAAGTGAGGCACTTCCAGGCATGTTGGGACATTCAAGAATAATATCAGATCAACTGATGTCCAAAATGATTGTTTTGGGTTCTATCTAGTTGCACTTACACATTAGTTGCTCATGTTCTTTTTTTTTCACACAAGGGTAAAAGAAACGTAACACAAACCAACAAGCTAAGGTTAAACCCAGGGACACAACGAACTGGATAACGCTTTAGATTCTTTTTCCGTTTTCCCTGCTACTGAAGCTTTCAAGCAAGGTAGCTAATATGAGAGAAGAATATTCAAGTATTGCTATATACTGAATCTCAGAAACAAGTAACGTAGGTCCTAAATACTCATTTCAAAGCACTTAACATTGCATATTTGAATAGAGAGACTACAACAATAGCATGAGAAATTTATGATGATGTAAACTACTAATAAAAAAAGACATACTGACTTGCAACACAAGCATATCATCTTCGCTTTCAATTTTCACAACCACCTTTGGTTGTGCGCACATTTCCCACCTGCATATTGGTGAAAACTTTATAACTGGAGGTGGAGGAAGATCAATGGAAAAAGTGGGAGAACACATTCACGAAGATTCTCATTAAGTTGATTGGGATAAACATGCACATCTACCTATTTAAAGCTTTTGGTGCCCGATGGAGGAGCTTCTTGTATAGACCCAAAGTTGCATGACTAACAAACAAAGGGAAACATTGATCATTACTTAATATTAGATGTAGAATAGCCAAAAAAAAAAAGAAAAAGGAGTAACATATTGAATATGATTAATATTAACTTCTGAAAACAAGACATGGTAAGAACATGATCACATATTATGGTATGAACCAGATATAAACTAACTTGCTATGCATTTGTAACCCTGTAAACCAGAATTACTAGCTTTTTGTATAATCTTTTACACATTTCTCATCCAATAGGCTGGTTGTGGCGGACAGTTTTTTAATTGATGCAGCTAGATACCAAACTACCACATATATTTTGAAGTATAGACTACCTTGCTACATGGCATTTAGCTGCTTACCTCTGCCACAGGAGCCCTCCAACCACAAGCAAAAATCATCTTTCAGTTGATCAACAAACCAAGAGATGTAAAGCCAAATCAACTACTTAATTGACAACTTAACCAACTGGATTTTTAGACTTTAACCATGCATAGTAAACAAAGGAAAGAGTTATTAATCAAGAGCACCACATAACATATAGCATATACTAAAAGGGAAGGGACATGGCTCAAATGTTATTCTTTGTTTGATTTTGTCCAATTACATGTACATATTCCAGAATTCCTGCTACAGAAAGGACAGTAACTAAATGCTCAAACATTGTAATAGTTACAAATTAATCTGGTTTGAAAGATCTTTTTTCTATTCACATTCAAATACGTAGTACATTAGGTTGTTGGTATCAAACGGAAACGCAGAGGTAACATAGAAAATCAGTCATCAAAGTATTTCATAAAAATTAGTACTGATTAATCATAATCATTCACAAACATGCTCCTATTGACAACAATATAAGATAGTTCATTTTGGGGCATTCCAGATAAAGGTTTTTGTTTGGCAGACAAAAACTTAATTATAAAATTAAAGAGATGAACAGCAGTACCTGCATTGGGCAGAGATTTTCCCTTTCCCCATCTTAAGATCATTCCTCACGACCAAAATCTGTAAGAATTAACAAGCATACAAATATAAGAATGAAAAGTAAACAACTTGAAACATGTCATTAAATTGAGAAAACAAGAGGAGAGACGCTTACCATTTTGAAATCATCAAGAATATCAGCCAGTTGTTCAATTTCAAGAGGTTGTTTGGGCTTACTCTTCTTCTTGGAGCCAGCAAAGTCAGCGTCTTTAGGAAGTTTGGTTCTCAGAAAGATAAAAGCAGGACGACGAGAACCAATACAGTAACCAAAAGCAAGGCAACCTGCGCCAACTAAGATGGCGCTAAGCCAACTAAAATCCATCAAACCCAGATGAGAATAAGTAATAAAATCCAGCTAAAACGCGGAGATCGTTCTGCAAATGTAATTGGTTTATAAACCAAACCCCAAAGAAAATGAAGTCCTCTTTTATACTTTGGTATGTGATAATATGAATCAGAAGAGAAATGGAATTGAGATGAGAGAATAGCACTTGTAGTTAAAAACCTAGCAGAACATAATCGGACTCAAGTCACTCAACTCAACTCAACTCAACAACCAGTTTTTCTTCTCACCTTCTATTTCGCTTTCTTTCTCTCTCCTCAAAAAAAAAAAAAAAAAATCAACGACAGGCTCTACGAGAAATTCTACCATGTAGGTATAGCCCCTACATTTAAATAATACCATATCAGGAATTAGTCTATGACATTATTTCAGACGACGGGACTAGTACTAATTTTGGCCAACTTAATTAAAGTAAAGTAATGCAACGTTTGATAACCTAATTAATCACTTAAATTAAAATTTTAAGCATTTATTTAATTTAAGTGTGTTTGATAACAATTATTTTTCCACCATTTAAATTAGTTAATTAAGTTAAAGATCACTTATTTTAATAAGTCAAAATATTTAACTTAATATTTTAAGTTAAACGTTATCAACTAATATTTTTCAGTGTTCTAAAAGTCGGTCAAGTCGCCGACTAATCGGCCGACTAGTCGGTGAAATTCAGAACACTGACCGATTTTTTATAACTGGGCGGGTTAAGTCGGGGGTCCGATATATTTCCACCTAGGCGGTTCAAGTCGGGGTAAATCGGGGCTAGTCGGGCAAGTCGGGTTAGGCGGCTAAAAATCGGGCCAGGCGGCTGAAAATCGGGTTAGGCGGCTAAAAATCGGGTCAAATCATAAAATTATAAAAATTTTGCTACAAAATAAATAATACAAATAATTAATGATCACAACAACAACTAAAAATAATAAAACTAATTTACATAGCACTAAATAAAATTAATTTCAAATATATTAAATTACGAATTAAATATTTTGAGGAAGAAAATAAAGAATTATTTGATGAATATGGAGAAGGTAGTAGACATATTTTTTTTATGAATATTTATGGATATTTTATTATTTATTTAAAGTAAATATTTATAATATTGAGATAATATTTATTAATATTATTTTTAGATGTGATAATTTATATTTTAAATGTGTTTATATAATATTTATTTAATTATAAATATAAAAAATAGAAAAATATATATCCGATTAATCCCCGATTAATCTTTTGAGGTCTTGTCCGCCCGACTAGCGCCTTACGACTTTTACAACACTGATATTTTTATAACAGTTACATCATTTAATATTTTCAGCACTTATAATATCCAACACTTAAAATTTAGTACTTATTTTTTCAGCACTTAATTTTCAGTTTTATCAAACAGCACCTAAGTCATGTGGCTTGTTGCGTTTTGATGGAAAATAAAGTAAGGTAAGATAAGTGATAGTTTAATAATGTAATTATATATATAATTACTCTTATATCCTTTCATTTGTATAACTAAAATAAAAGACAAATTGTAGTTTTGGAAGAAAATGACGTGTATCATGATTGCTCTCCAATTTAGGGTGTAACAAAAATTATCCAAAATCCACCTTCACTTACTATACTCTTCAATTACACTATAAAAAGACGAGGTTACCTAATTACACTAATCCCCATCTACTTTCAAATATCATCATCCAAACAATATTTAAAGGTTTAGTTTTGCACTTAACCTATACTATAAATTTAAATCATATTTGGACAGGGGGCTAATTTTAATCGTGCGGTTGACGGTAAATTTTCAAAGTCCAATCCGTTAGAGCTGGGTAAAAAAAAATTTATCATCCAACGCGTTAAAAGTGTAAAAATGTTATCATTTTTTAGAAACTAGCATTGAACTAATAGAAAATTAAACATGTTTAGTTTTGTTAATGGTAAAGACATAATAAAAATGAGACCTAATACTCTTCTAGCCCTCTTAACTTGTCTAAATTGATCATTTTACCCCTCCAACTCATCGAATGTCTTATTTACCCCATTAACTCCATAAAAATGGTATTTCTCACCCCATTAACTTGTTCAAATTGGTCATTTTATCCTTCCTCAACTCATTGAAAGTCCTATTTACCCCATTAACTCCATAAAAGTGTTGTTTTCATCCTTTCTATTTACCCCATTAACTCCACAAAAGTGATATTTCTTACCCTTTTATAGTGCAAAATCAATAAGACTTATTCAAATGAGTTTGAAAATATTTTTTTTAATATCAACTTTTTATTTTGTTTTAATTTGATAATTATATTGATCATTCATGTGTTTATTATAATAATATTATATTACAATAATTAGATTATCAAAATTTAACTAGCAAAAAAAAGTTGAAAAAAAGAAAGATTGAATAAAAGATACAAATAACAAAAACACTAATATAAACAAGTTAAAAACATTATATGTAGGGATGAGGTACCAAAATAGGTCTATGGTTTTTGGGGAAGTATCAATTTAGGTTCCACATACAAAATAGCATCTAGTTTTAACGTTTAAAAAAGGGTATCGATTTAGACATCGATAACGGATTGTAAGGGTGAGAAATACCACTTTTTACCCCATTAACTCCATAAAAGTGATATTTCTTACCCTTTTATAGTGCAAAATCAATAGGACTTATTCAAATGAGTTTGAAAATATTTTTTAATATCAACTTTTTTATTTTGTTTTAATTTGATAATTATATTGATCATTCATGTGTTTATTACAATAATATTGTATTACAATAATTAGATTATCAAAATTTAACTAGCAAAAAAAAAGTTAGAAAAAAGAAAGATTGAATAAAAGATACAAATAGCAAAAACATTAATATAAGCAAGTTAAAAACATTATATGTATGGATGAAGTACCAAAATAGGTCTATGGTGTTTGGGAAAGTATCAATTTAGATTCCACGTACAAAATAGCATCTAGTTTTAACGTTTTAAAAAGGGTATCGATTTAGACATCGATAACGGATTGTAAGGGTGAGAAATACCACTTTATGGAGTTAAGAGGGTAAATAGGACATTCTATGAGTTTAGGGGGGGGGGGGGGGGTAAATGGATAAGTTAAAGGGTGAGAAATACCACTTTTATGGAATTAATGGGGTAAATAGAACATTCAATGAGTTGATGAGGTAAAATGACCAATTTGGACAAGTTAAGAGGGCTTGGGGAGCATTAGGCCTAAAAATGAATATTAAACATGTTTACTTTTTTGAATGGTAAAAACATATTAAAAATGAAATTAAAAAAAATAAAAAAAATTTAAAAGAAAATGAGGTTGAAGGGAGTTGAACATAGGACCTCTCAAATAAAAGTAAGCATCGTTAATCATCTCATCTACCTTTAAACATTAAAATAATACTACATAAAGTTAATATAATTCTCTCCAAAATATTATCAGATATCATTACTAAAAAAAAAAATTCTCAATTTTCCGACGGCCTACCGAAGCTCGAGCCTACCCCAACCTCTCTAGTTCTGCCCCTGTATTCGGATTAAAATTAGAGAATTCACCTAAACATCATCGGAAAATAGTAATTTTATTCTTAAAATGCTAAAACAAGCAAATTATTTAAAATATAACGAAATATCAAACTGAAAATTCTTAAAATACTGTTTTCTTAACATTCTCAAAGTATCAAACACTATATAAATGTGTAATAAGATAACGATCCCAAATTATTTTCATATCAGAACCAAACTAAGCACAAACTTTAGATAACAAAAACGCGATGCAAAAATATTTTTTCAATTTCGATATCATAATGAAAATTCATATCTCTCTAATATGACAACAATAAAAAAAACTAATATTTCAATTTGCAATACATTTAACAGAATTCAAAAATGTAAACTTCAATTCAAAAAGTTCAGAAAGTGAAAAACAGAAACAGTAGACCAACGTTATCGTAATTTATCTCTTTTAGGAAAACAAAGGTGGAAGTTCGTGTCAAAGCCGTAGGCTCTGGTTAGCAGGTTGTTCAAAGCTAAATACTTTCCTATCTTTAAATTTTTGGGAACTAATACCAATTTTATTTACAGAAGCGTTTGGCATTCAATCGAGATTTTTCGGCCTAGAATGAGATGGCAGATTGGTGATGGGAGGACAGTACGGGTGTGGCAGGACTAGTGGTTGCAAAGCCCTGTCGGGTTCCATGTGCAGTTCTAGTGTCTGAACGGGCTACATATAAGGGTGGCAGAACTGTTTGTGGAGGGGACGAAGGTATGAGACTGCGGGAAAGTAGAAGCTATGTTACCAAATAAAGATGCGGCATCAATACTTCGGCATGTGACCTTGATGAGGCTTAGTCCGGGCGACTTAGTGTGGCACTACACGAAAAACGGTATGTATTCCTCGAAATTTGGTTATCGATTATTGGATGGGAGAATACATGATAGAACATCGATTAGTGATTGGGAAAAACTATGGAATCTCCATCTTCCACCAAAAATCAAAATCTTTCTTTGGAAACTTTGCTCTAAGTGTTTATCATTATGTTATGTGCTAAGTCTTAAGCATGTGTTGGTGCCTATTGAGTGTCTATTATGTGGTATTGATGTTGAACATAATTGGCATGTGTATATGGAGTGTTCGTTTGCTAGAAATTGTTGTCAGATAGCAGGATTAACACCACCACATGGTGAGTTTGACGGGGCAGCAGACTGGTTCCTAAATTTATGTGCCACAACACGATCGGAAACGGCAGCAATGATCATGTATGGAATCTAGTACCAACGTAATAATGTCTTGTGAAACAATATTGTGGAGATGATGGTAGGGTGTGTCTGGTTCTCCCAGCAACTGGTCAACGAACTTCTATTTGAATAAGAAAACTTTTGCTCATTCTTTCATATGTATACATGTGTTACATTAATGAATAACTTTCACCTCCTATCACTTTCTTTCTCCATAATCAACTCATTCTTCAACAATTATTACAAATAATCGATGTCTAAAAAAAGACTTATGATGGCTGTTTGAACCTATTGATTGAGTGTTCGAGCTGCACATTTGAGAAGATCTTTAGCCTTAATATACCTGGGTTGGACTTGAAAGCAATGCACATCATTTTTAAAATATGTCCTTAACTATTTTGAGAAAACCAATCATTTTGCTTATCTTAATCAACATTAAATCTAGAAAGAAAGATTTCATGTTTTTTTTTTTGTATTTTTGTATATCAATTCATTTTAAAAAGAAGGATTTTATATTTTTTTGTAATTTAATAATAGAATTGAAGATTAATATTTACTCTTGACTTAAATATTAGGAGTATTTGTGCACCTTAACTCTTAAATCTAATTATTAGGTGTTAGGGAGAACCCCGCAGCGGAACGAAATATTTAATTTGGGTAAATAAATTGACAAGAAAATAAAAGAAGAACAATAAAGTAAATGACACAAGGATTTACGTGGTTCGGCGGTGTGCCTAGTCCACGGGCGAAGGAGACCAAAAATTATTCCACTAGAGAGACAAAAGTGGTACAAAAGAATGGAGAAAATAACACTCAAAACCCTTAACCCCAATACACCCAAAACCTCACAATTCTCTCTTAGAGAATATCACTCAAAACTAGCAATCTAATATCAATTGCTAGGATGCACAAACCTATGCCAATACATGGTATTTATAAGAAAATTTTGGGATGTGAATGGAAGAAATCAAAGTCAAAAATTACATGTGAACAAAGGGAAAAAGACTAATGTGAACTTTGACAAAATTGTATGGCTTGTGTTCAAAATTCAACACAATTTAATTTGAATGTTGAATTTCAAATCACATTCATACAAATCTCCACCTTGATTTGAAATTTCACCAAAGGTCTTCCTTCGCCGTAATGCCCTTTCGGGCTAGCTCACTTATTGCTAATACCAATCAAGTTCAAGCAATGCTTGAACTTAGTCGTCGGAAGAGGCTTCGTCATCATGTCGGCTGGATTATCTGCAGTACCAATTTTACTAACTGTAATATTTCCTTCAGAAATAACATCTCGAATAAAATGGTACTTCACATCAATGTGTTTCGTTCTTTCATGAAACATCTGATCCTTCGTCAAATATATAGCACTCTGGCTATCACAGTGAACGACAATCTTCTGCAAATTTGAACTGAGCTCACCAACCAAGCCTCGTAGCCAAATAGCTTCTTTTACAGCTTCAACTACAGCCATATATTCTGCTTCTGTAGTGGACAATGCAACTGTAGGCTGTAAAGTAGCTTTCCAACTGATGGCACTGCTACCAAGAGTAAACACATAACCTGTAATGGATCTTCTTCTGTCAAGATCACCCGCATAGTCTGAATCAACATAACCTGCCACCATATTCTCACTCCTTCCAAATTTTAAACAAACATTAGTAGTACCCCTTAAATATCTCAGAATCCATTTCACAGCATTCCAATGATCTTTACCAGGATTAGACATATATCTACTGACTACACTGACTGCATGTGAAATGTCAGGACGAGCACAAATCATCGCGTACATGATACTACCAACCGCACTAGAGTAAGGTACATGTGACATATATTCAATATCCTTTTTGGACTGTGGACATATATCAGCAAAAGTCTGAAATGAGCAGCAAGTGGAGTACTTACAGGTTTAGCATTTTTCATGCCAAATCGCTCCAACACTTTTTCAAAAAAACTTCTCTGAGTTAAACAAAGTGTTCCTGCAGCTCTATCTCTATAGATCTCCATACCAAGAATCTTCTTGGCAGCTCCCAAATCTTTCATCTCGAATTCACTGCTCAGCTCTGCTTTCAATCTGTTGATATCAGACATATCCTTGGCAGCAATAAGCATATCATCAACATAGAGTAACAAATAAACAAATGAGCCATTTAGAAGTTTTGTGAAATAAACACAACTATCATATTGGCTCCTAAAATAACCATGCCCAATCATAAAGGAATCAAACCGCTTATACCACTGTCGAGGAGACTGCTTTAACCCATATAGTGATTTCCGCAACAAGCAAACATGGTCTTCTTTGCCTTCGATTTCAAAACCTTCAGGTTATTGCATATAGATTTTCTCCTCAAGTTCTCCATGTAAGAAGGCAGTTTTGACATCGAGTTGTTCCAACTCCAAATCATTTATAGCAACCAATGCAAGCAAAACACGAATAGAGCTATGTTTAACAACAGGAGAGAAAACATCATTAAAATCAACTCCTTGTACCTGACTATAGCCCTTGGCTACCAATCGTGCCTTGTATCGAGCATCTTCAACACCCGGAATGCCATCTTTTCGTTTGAAGACCCATTTACAACTGACAATCTTCTTATTCTTTGGCGGTTTCACCAATTCCCACGTTTTATTTTTGTGAAGAGATTCCACCTCCTCTTGCATGGCTATCAACCATTTTCCAGAATCATCACCGGACATAGCTTCTGAATATGTTGAAGGATCGCCAACTCCTTCAGTCTCTTGTGCAGCAACACAGGCAAAAGTGACATAATCTGCTAATTTTAGAGGCTGTTTTCTTTCTCTTTCTGGCCTGCTTCTAGCAACTGGATGCTCCTCTTCAATTGATGTAGATTCTTCTACTTCGGTAGACTCTGACAATTGTTCATTCAATGGAGAGAATGAATTCTCCACCTCAACTTGAACCTCCACCTGCTTATCAGAATTCTGTATCTTGGTGTTAGAAGTGACTGAAGACTCCTTTGGATTAAGCATGACAGATTCATTAAATACAACATTTCTACTGATTACAGATTTTGGTGACTTAGGATCAAGAATCCAAACTTTATATCCCTTTACACCAGGAGGATAGCCGAGAAAAATGCCCTTTTTAGATCTGGGCTCCAACTTTCCATCATTCACATGAACATAAACAGGACATCCAAAAATCCTCAAATCAGAATAATCAGCGGGTTTTCCAGACCATACCTCTTCAGGAGTTTTACAATTAATTGAAGCAGACAGAGAACGATTCACTAAATGACAAGCTGTTAAAGCTGCTTCAGCCCAAAAGTCTTGAGATAAGCCAGAATTTGATAACATACAACGAACCTTTTCCAATAGAGTTCTGTTCATCCGCTCAGCTACACCATTTTGTTGTGGTGTTCCTGGAACTGTGAGATGTCTAGAGATGCCCATATCTTTACAAAATGTGTTGAATTCATCATTGCAAAATTCTAGACCATTATCAGTGCGGAGACGCTTAATCTTCTTATTGGTCTGGTTTTCCATCAAGGCTTTCCATTGCTTGAAAGTGGCAAAGGCCTCATTTTTCTGCTTCAAGAAATAAGCCCAAACCTTCCTGGAGTAATCATCAATGAAGGTAAGCATATATCGAGCACCACCTTTTGAAGGAACACGTGCAGGCCCCCATAAATCGGAATGGATATAATCCAAAGTGCATTTTGTTTGGTGAACACCAGTGTTGAAGCTGACTCGTTTGTGTTTGCCAAAAATGCAATGCTCACAAAACTCCAACTTGGACGTAGGTTTACCACAAAGGAGACCTCGTTGACTTAACATGGACAAGCCTTTCTCACTCATGTGGCCGAGCCTCATGTGCCACAATTTGGTAATGTCTGACTCCGGCATGGAAGAGGAAACTGCAGCAACACCCGTGGCTGTTGAACCTTGTAACACGTACAATCTTTCAACTTTTCTGGCTTTCATTACTACTAGAGCACCTTTCAAAACCTTCAAGACTCCATCTCCACCAGAAAATCTGCAATTATTGTCATCTAAAGCAGATAAAGAGATAAGGTTTTTCTTCATGTCAGGAACATACCGTACATTTGTCAAGGTTCTGACAACGCCATCATGCATTTTGATTTTGACGGTACCAATACCAACAACTTTACAAGGAGAATCATTTCCCATTAACACAACTCCTCTGTTTACTGATTCATAAGAGGAGAACCAATCTCTGTGAAGGCAAATGTGAAATGAGCAAGCAGAGTCAAGGATCCACCCTTGTCCAGATCTAGCACCATCGTCGGACACGGCATAGACTTCGCAATCTACTTCATCTTCAGCAACACTGGCGTCGGCATGATTGTCTTCTTTATGAACTTTTTCTTTATTTTTCTTCTGTAGCTTGAAACATTCAGCTTTGATGTGCCCTTTCTTTTTACAGTAATTGCATGTCACATTACTGTATCTAGATTTTGATTTTGATCTCGATCGATTGTTGTTGTTGCTGCTGAGATCTTTTGTAGAAGATCTTCCTCTAACAACCAGACTTTCTGCAGGGCCATTTCTATCACCAGAAAGCTCTTTGTCTATCAGATCTTTTGAAAATAGACACCCTTTAACCTCATCTACAGTTAGAGTGCTTTTACTGTAGATCATGGTCTCCCGGAAATTTTTGAAAGACGGCGGTAAAGATCGTAACAACATAAGAGCTTTATCTTCTTCTTCATATTTAATATCTAAATTTTCCAGATCCAGCAAAATGGAACTAAAATTATCAAGGTGTGACTTTAGGGATGTACCTTCCGCCATATTGAGCATGTGAAGACGATGTTTCACAACAAGCTTGCTGGTGAGGTTTTTGGACATGTAGAGAGACTCAAATTTCTCCCATAAGCCTTTAGGAGTCTTCTCATGGATGACTTCACGCAGAACCTCGTTTGACAAGCATAACTGAATGGCAGCTAGAGCTTTCTCCTCCATTTCTTGTTTCTTCTCCTTTGTTACCGTGGGAGGTAACTCGTCTGCTAACACCTTGCTCAATCCGTTCTGTGTCAAAATAGCTTTCATCTTGACATGCCATAAGGCAAAGCTGATAGTACGATCATACTTCTCGATATCAAATTTTGTTGTCGCCATAATAGATCCCAAAATAAATATTAATTGGCTCTGATACTAATTTGTTAGGGAAAACCCCGCAGCGGAACGAAATATTTAATTTGGGTAAATAAATTGACAACAAAATAAAAGAAGAACAATAAAGTAAATGACACAAGGATTTACGTGGTTCGGCGGTGTGCCTAGTCCACGGGCGAAGGAGACCGAAAATTATTCCACTAGAGAGACAAAAGTGGTACAAAAGAATGGAGAAAATAACACTCAAAACCCGTAACCCCAATACACCCAAAACCTCACAATTCTCTCTTAGAGAATATCACTCAAAACTAGCAATCTAATATCAATTGCTAGGATGCACAAACCTATGCCAATACATGGTATTTATAAGAAAATTTTGGGATGTGAATGGAAGAAATCAAAGTCAAAAATTACATGTGAACAAAGAGAAAAAAAACTAATGTGAACTTTGACAAAATTGTATGGCTTGTGTTCAAAATTCAACACAATTTAATTTGAATGTTGAATTTCAAATCACATTCATACATTAGGAAAAAATATATATTTTATAAAATTAAAAATATTTTGTAATGAACGTTGTTGTTGTCGTTGTTGGTTTTTTTGTTTTTTTTTTTTGTTTTTGGACAAAAGATGAAGGTAGGCTTCTAAGAAACCTCATCTAAAAACGGAGAGAGTCCACATGATTATGACTAGTTTGTGAAGCATTGGAAAGAGTTGAATGGTAGTACTCCAATCAAAATGAATTTCATTTTACTGAAGCATTCAAAATCTTGAATGCCCACCTGGGTTAAGAATTACCACACCCCTCATTTCAATTGACAAGGACATCAAAGATTAGGACAATCTACTGATTCAACTTCGGCTGCCTGAAACTTCCCAATTCGAACAAGTAATCTCAGAAAGTTGCTATCTTTCTTTTAAAAACAATTTAACACAATTAATTTGAATTGAGATTAACAATGGAGGCGATAGAAAGGATAACCCAGAGATTGAAAACTTTCCCTTTCCCTGTGATTGTCATACTATGCCTAATCCAAGCACTCGCAGCAGGGGCTACAACAAACCCTTCATGCCAACACACTTGCGGCAATCTTAGAATTTATTTTCCATTTGGAATCGGACAAGGTTGTTTCATGAACAAGAGTTTTGAGGTAATCTGCAACTCCTCTTTTTCGCCTCCTAAACTTTTCTTACCTAGCATCAACATGGAATTCGATGCTATCATGTCAGGCCAGGTTCGAGTCAAAAATCCTGTACTTTCTTCAAATTGCAACCATAAATCTTATAAAGGATTAGGAATCTCTCTGTTAGGCACCCCTTTTGTCTTCTCAAATGTTTCCAACAGGTTCACAGCCGTAGGATGCAATAATTATGCTATGCTTGTAGCAGACGGAACAACAATTGGTGGCTGCCTGTCCTTTTGTCCATATGGAGCTTATAATAATGTAAGCGGCTGCTACGGAATCAACTGCTGCGAGGCCTCAATTCCTCCAAATATCCAGGCTTTTCAAGTAAACATGACCAACCCTTTGAGCAATGTCGAAGATCGAAGCAGTTGCAAGTCTGCTTTCATGGTTCACCAAGATTGGTTTGCATTAAAATTGTCAACATTAAGAAGCTATGATGATTTAAACTTCTTGGATAATGTTCCTGTTATTCTTGACTGGGCCAATGAACAAGGCTTTTGTGATATAAGTAAAGCCTCCAATGTCAATTGCACTCTCGATCAGACTTATTGCTGGAAACAAATCAATACTAATCAATTCTGTGTTTGCAACCAATGTCAAGATTTCAGACGATGCACAGCTCCAAGTAACTATTATAGCTGTCAATTATACTGCTTTTATACATCTGGAGGAGGCTATAACTGCTCATGTCCTCTAGGACATTCTTACAGCGGCAATAGATGCTACCCTGATCATGTCCTTTGGGGAAAATCTCAGGCCAAGACCAAAAGTGTCATAATAGGTATGCAAATTGAAATTTGTAGTAATTAACATTTAGGAGTTTGGAACCAACCCTAAAGAGTTTGGAACCAACGCTAAACTTCTATTGAACTTCAGCAAATTTATACAGAATTACAAACATAACTGACTTCCATAACTTATCCTAAACATAAGCAATAACTGAATAACTTCTCCTAAATTGATATGTGGAATTTAGAGTAGTGATGAAGTTTTTGAGCTCCGTAACAATGGATCCTTGTTGCTTGTTCATCATTTCGGTGAGTGTTTGCTCCTGCTTCTTATTATTTTCTATGAACATGCTTTTCACCATTGATTTGAGGTTTTCCTCAATTTTCTTTAGCTCCTGAGCTCTGGTCTCAGCCATGGCTGATTTCTGGGGGTTGGATATGGCGGGAGGTGGTGGAAAGGGGAGGATCGGCGCTCTGATACCAAATGATACCCAGAAATAATAGAGACACGTGTCTCATAGAGACTAAAGGAAATACATAAGTAAAACGCAAGCAGATAATGAAAACGACACTACAATTAAATTCCACATATCATAAATTCAAATAATTAAATAAAACATTATCTGCTAATAAATTAACTAATGCACATTTCCAACAAAATTCTTGTACCATCAATTAACAAGAATGAAACTGAGGTTTTTGAGTTTTGCAGGTGTTGCATCAGGTTTTGGACTCTTGTTATTACTTGCTGGTTTGTGGTTATCATACAAGTTAGTAAAGAGAAGACAATCAGAAAAGCTGAAACAGAAATATTTCAAAAGGAATGGGGGTTTGTTACTTGAGCAACAACTATTTTCTGCAGAAAATCATGTTGAGCAAACAAAGGTATTTACTTCAAAAGAGCTAGAGATGGCAACTGATGAGTACCATGTGAATAGAATCCTAGGGCAAGGAGGGCAAGGGACTGTTTACAAAGGAATGTTGACTGATGGAAGAGTTGTAGCTGTTAAGAAATCCAAAGTTGTTGATGAAGATAAGCTTGATCAATTTATAAACGAGGTTGTAATATTATCACAGATCAATCATAGAAATGTTGTTAAATTGTATGGTTGCTGCCTGGAAACACAAGTTCCTCTTCTAGTCTATGAGTTCATTCCTAATGGGACACTCTACCAATTTTTACATAATCAAAACCAAGAGGAGTTGTTTCCACTTACATGGAAAATGCGCTTGCAAATTGCCACGGAAGTTGCAGGAGCTTTAGCTTATTTGCACTCCGCAGCTTCTATGCCTATCTATCATAGAGATATCAAGACTTCAAATATACTTTTGGATGAAAAGTATAGAGCAAAAGTTGCAGACTTCGGGACCTCCAAATCAATTTCTATCGATGAAACGCATGTGACAACTCGAGTACAAGGAACTTTTGGATATCTAGATCCTGAATACTTCCAATCAAGCCAGTTTACAGAGAAAAGTGATGTTTATAGCTTCGGAGTAGTTCTTGCGGAGCTTTTGACAGGGCAAAAACCGATCGTTTTATCAAGAGAAGATAGAAGCTTAGCTACATATTTTCTACTTTCAATGGAACAGAATCGTTTGTTTGATATCATTGATGTTCGAATTCTGAAGGAGGGGAGAAAAGATGAAATTATTGCAGTTGCTAAGCTGGCAAAAAGTTGTCTGAACTTGAATGGGAAAAAGAGACCAAACATGAAGACAGTGGCAATAGAGTTGGAAAGGATTAGAGAATCTGAAGGAGCTTCTTCAATCAATCAACAACAATATGAAGAGGTTGATTATGGTGTAGGAGAATATCTTGCTCCATGGGAAACTACTTCATCTTCAACTAGATCTTTCAATAGCTAGTTCTTCAAATACCATTTTCATGTTCTTATTAAGTATGGTAAGTGATGGTCCTAGCGTCGAGCTAATCACTCAAAATGCTAAATTATTTAGGAACGCGTGTACTGAATCCAGATGAGTTATGTTATAGCAAGTAATGATCTAATATGTTATTTTGTTAATAAACGACTCGAAAATGAAGATGAAGGTTGTTTTCTATATTAACCTGCTCCTATTTCGAAATAGGAATTGTCATACTTAGCTAACAATTGTATTCTAAACTATAAATTTAAGCATGTAAGCAATTATAAAATTCTTAGGTTAAGGTCACTAACCTTTTGTGAAGCTAATTAATCTTAAACCATGATTAGGAAGGTATTGAATCTAAGCTTAGAAATTATAGTTTATTTATTTCGTGGTGTGTTAATTTATATGGTTGTCGGAGTTTGAATTCCAATAAGACAACTCCCATATAACTAATGTGATTTAAGCAATTTAACAAAGGAATCAAAGCAATCATAATAACTAAACTATAAACTTTTATTGCAAATGATATACAAACATTCCACGCATCACAATTTATTAAAAATAATAAATTTTTTGACCTACAACACACACAGATAAATGATAACTTTTTTTAAGGACATAGATGAAAATAGAAAAACAGATGATATTTTACTTTCTAGTACTCTTTTAATCCTTCTACCTCTACAACAAACGGTTAGAAAAGATCCATGCCCGATAAACCCACTCTAATACTTAAATTAGCAAGTATTGATATTAGTTGTGTAATTTATCTATCTTTTTTAGATCATATATATTTTCTATTTATAGTGGTTGTTAAGGGTATTCCTTGTCATTTTGAGAGTGTGGCCTATTGAGTCACAAGACGAATGTCATTCTTTAGTTGGTTCTACGATGTGAAGTATGTGACGTTGTCGAGTAGTACACCCTGCCGATCTTACTAGACCTGTGTCCTTTGAACCCTTAGTGTGTCAAAGGATACGCATTAATCCTTGTCTCATGTCCTTTTGCATAACCGTTTTCTGTAATCCAACGGTTGCTCTTTTATGACCATACGGCCGCATGGATGGATGGCAGGGACACGTGGCCGAACGGTTCCATTCACATCTTAAGGGAATATTCTCCTCTTGAATTGAACAGTTGATGTACGCTCTTTGGATCGATGAGTGACAATGCTCCACGTGTCCAAGGTGTTTCCATGGAATATTCTTTAGGGTATCAACGTGGACAAAAGAATTATCTTCTAAAACTTAGGATAAAATTAAAAAAAAACTTTGTGCTTTCACATTTTGTTAAACTTGTGGAATTTTTTTTTTGTCCAAACAAGATTTTTGTTTTGCTAAAAGCAAGAATATTTTAGTTTGACACGGTATAAAATGACCGTTAACGACTTCAAAATGAAAAATTTCAAGAATTAAAGTTGTTTAGTGTCACATTTACTATGAAACTAAATTTTTTATTTTTCAAAATCATTATCTCTCTAAATATTTACTTTCTCGCTTCCTACCATACAACATCTAAATGATTTAAAAATTAAAAGTCAAAAGAATTAAAATATATCAAATTTTTAAATTTTTTATTTTAAAATTATCACCATTTATTTTAATTTTGAAATTTTTATTTTTAACAAAACTAATAGCAAACCTTATTAGCAATTATAAAAGATGCTATTATTTATTTAGACTTGTTTTAATTGGATTCGATTTAAAAGAAAAGAAAAAAAGAAAAGCGCAATTACAGGAGTGACAATGCGGTGCCGCTATGGAATAACGAAAAAACTACTAAAAAGAAAAAGAAAAAAGAATAGTGATTTATACTGGTACTGTACATTGCTTGCTTCAGCGAAAAGAGACTGAAACTTCAAGAAACATCATAACTTTTACTCAGTCAACTCTCCGCAACACAGACAATCTTCTTCGACTTTCATTTGTATGTATTTCATCTCTTAATTTTCTTTAATTTCTGTTTTTCTTTTTACAAAATTCCTCGCTTTTTTGCGTGATCCGATCATCTTCTCTTGTCGACGAAGTCAAAGGTGACGGAAAAAGAATTCTTCTTGATCCTTAGGTCATATGATGAACATGTCATTTGCAATGCTTGTTATTCTTTCTAATTTTCCTTTGGATTTCTGATGTTCCCGATAATTTTCTTTTGACTTTATATGGTAGCCGACCCTAAAACATTTGGTGTAATCGTCAAAGATGCCTTTAGTTTCTTGAAATTTATTTAGGGATTTGAAGCTTGGAATATCAGGACAGTATTTCCTTTGTAAATTTCGATTTTCTTAGAAGACGAAATCCACACTGAAAACTATTGAATTGTTTTTTCTGGAAATAAATTATGTAGCTTGGTTGTCTGATAACAATGTTTCATTGACTATCTGAGTTGAATCTATGTTGGTTGAATTTTTTCTTTTTTCTATGGTTTCCTCACCCCTAGATGAATGACATCTTTAGTGATCTGCTATACTTTATGTTAGGAATTGCACATTCAGGAACGTAATCAGTAATTTTTGGTGGGTTTTCGGAGGTTGGTAAAGATGAGCGACAATTTGATGGAGAAAGTTAGTGCTTTTGGTGAACGCCTTAAGATTGGAGGTACTGAGGTGGGTAAAAAGATGACTGCTGGCATGAGCTCAATGAGCTTCAAGATGAAGGAGCTGTTCCAAGGTCCAAACCAGGCTGATAAAATTGTCGAGGAAGCTACAGCAGAGACCCTTGAAGAGCCTGATTGGGCCTTGAATCTTGATATCTGTGACATGGTTAATCATGAAAAAGTCAGCAGTGTTGAATTAGTTCGTGGTATAAAGAAGCGAATCATGATAAAGAATGCTAGAGTTCAGTACTTGTCTTTGGTGTTGCTCGAAACATTTGTGAAGAATTGTGAGAAGGCTTTCTCAGAGGTTGCAGCTGAGAGGATTCTTGATGAAATGGTGAAGCTGATTGATGATCCTCAGACTGTTGTTAACAATCGGAACAAGGCTCTGATACTTATTGAATCATGGGGCGAGTCAACTGGTGAGCTGCGCTATTTACCTGTTTATGAAGAAACATACAAGGTACTCATTGCACTAGCTCCTTTGCAATTTCTCTCTTTAACTGACAAACTGGTTTGGTACGATTCTTAGGCTTGGTTAAAGTGAAAACAACCTCCATTGATTGTTATTGAAAATAATTGCTCCTAGTCCAGCTTATTAGAAACTAGAGACATTCTTTCAACTGCTTTGTTTTGTTAGTGAAATGAGATGATAATCCATATTCGGTATTTTTTCCCCTTATTTTATTCAGATACGAGTTTGGCCCAGTTTGGCTTGCTGTTCCTAAATCAGCTTCTCAAAGTTTTTTTCTTCTTGCTGCTATTACCAAACCATTTTCTGGAACCATTCATATTGTGGTTGGGAAAACAGCTCTGGTAAAAAGTGAAAAGAATTGAGAAAGAAAATATGAAGAGCAGAAGAATGCTTCTGAACAGAATGCAAACAAGCATTTTAAGCACTCCACTACATGCCTTCACATTAAAATCCAATAATAAAATTGATTTATTTAGTAACAAAATCCTTTAATTTTGTTGAACAAGAATTTTAAATGTGCATCTCAGAAGTTGAATGAAAGTACTATAGATGTCTATTATGATGGTAGTCTTGTTCTTTTTGATATTACATGAGTTTCCAATTATGTTGCTTGCATATGTAAGAATTGCAGAAGGGTTTTTTATGTGTGTGTGTGGTTGCCTTTCTCTGTTGCTGCAGATGTAGATGTTAAAAAAGGATTTTTTTGGCTAATACTTTTTCTTTTCCTTGAATGCTTCCTGCTCTGTGCCTCTCCTCTCTTTCTGGGCTTGTGCCTTTTCAATTGAAGAGCCTAAGATCAAGGGGCATCCGCTTCCCTGGCCGTGACAATGAGAGTTTGGTGCCCATATTTACACCTCCTCGTTCAGTTTCAGCAGCAGAAGTTGATGCTAGTATTGTGCGGCAGATTGAGCATGATATTCCTGTGGTAAGCTTTACAACAGAACAAGCAAAGGAAGCGTTTGATGTGGCAAGGAACAGCATTGAACTTCTCACAACAGTCTTGTCCTCTTCACCCCAGCAAGATGCTTTGCAGGTTCTTTTATTTTGCAAATTAATTTAGTTCATACGATGTGAAGTTATGCTTAATAGTTTGCTTTTACAGTATCTAGGGCTAGGTTCTTTCTAGATTATTGAATTTATGCTCAAGTTTATTGACCAAGTGAACAACATTTGAGTTGCATAAAGAAATCCAAAATTTTATATATGGATGGTTTTCTCTTGTCCCAGCTAGCTACCAGACCTTGCTATGAGTAGTAAGAGCTTTTCAATCTATTAGGAACATAAATTATGGCCACTCAGGTGTTTGGTTAGATGTTAAAAAAAAAAATTCCAATCTAGCATTGGGTTGTTTGGTTAGATATTAAAATAATTTTCCAAGTATGTAAAAGACCACTGTCCTTGAAATCCTTAAATTGGATATATGTAGATGTTATTTATTTATTTATTTATTACGTTATCCGGTTCGACCAATCCGAGCCATCCGGTCCGACCAAGTGACCCGTGACCCAGTCATCAATCTGGTTTAATGTCCGGTCCGGTTCTGATAACATTGGATTTTATCAAGGAAGTCTCTTAGGATTTTTAATTTTTAATTTTTATTTTGGTAGTAATTAAATGCTATAGAACACATAGGATCTGACAACTTCAGGATTTTGGCAGAAGTGTATATGGTTTATTGACATCATAGTTTTGTTCACCATAGCTCGATAATCGCCCTAGTCCTTGAAGCGATCCTTTTAATGTTTGCTACTTCAATGCTGAGTGAATATGCAATCATGCTGCCCTTGCCATGAACTATGTTTCCAGTTGATCAGGCTGACGTATGTACTCTGAAAGGAAGAAGTTGGCATGGATATTATTGTTAAACACTGATTTGTATGGTGCTCAGCCTTGAAAATTGAAATCCTTTTTTTTTCTGTTGCAATATATTATGTGACATGGGAGGAGTTTGAGCAATGGTAATTGAGGCTAGAAGGGTTGAAATGGGCAAGGTTCATGATGAAGCAGTAGCTTTACTGTGAGATAAATTGATATGTTACTATGAAATATAACCCATAGATGTTTTTCTTATAAGGTGGATGTGCGCTTTAGTTCTTATCTGCTACCATAGAAACAGATTCACTCTGGTTTGATTAAAAGCAAAATCTGTTTGAACTGTTAGTGCTTGTTTTAGAAGAGTAAGAGAGTTGGTCAATTCTTGTGGCTTGTCCTACAAATTTTCTGTTTATGTGTTTCCTTGAAGCCCCCAATCAGCAGGGATTGAAGTTTGACTGTGAACTATGGAAGCATTTGTAGACTAGGCTGCTTGTGTAATACATGATTTGGTCCATAGGTGGATCAAAATAACTGGCAACTGAAGGCTTTCTGTCTATGTGGTTGGGTTGCATGGATATTGATGACATTCTCTTTTTCCTGTCTTGCTTCTCAAATTCTTTGGATCTTGTGCATCTTTTGTGTCTACTTGAAGTTTCAAAATTTGGGTTTGGCTTTGACTTTATTATTATTGTTCTTTATTTTGTTGTTGAACTTGTCATATTTTTCATAACATAGAATGCAAATCAAACCCATATTTGAATTGAAATTGAGATATTGATGCAAGTCCTTCCCATCTGTACTTCAAATGATTCATGTCTGAAAGAGGTTGTGTTTATTTATTGGATGAAACTTCTGCTACAGGACCTCAACAAATTTAAAGTTAGTTGTTATATTATAAGTTAGGAAATGCTTCGTCATTTCATATTTGAACGGGCTTTTGTTAAATAGTTCTGCTATTGGTGAAGCATCAAGCAAGGGGCTTATCCTTGAAACTTTAGAGTATATTTTGAAGAGAAATCAAATGCATTGAGATTTCTAACGTATCCAGCAATAAAAGAGAGGAGTAACTAGTAGTAGAAGAAGGGAAGAATGTGGACAAGTGAGGAAGGGAGGATGGGGGGAAGTGGGGGAAGGCAACTGGTAGTTATCATTTCATTCTTAAAGTGAAATGATATATTTGAGAAATTTAATCCAACACCAATGTTTGAATATTACCTTGTCTTTAGCAATGGTGGTGTAACTGAATCCCCTGTAACTTCAAGATTACTTTTCTAAAATGATATATTTGAGAAATGATCATATGATTTGGGCAGTTGAAATCTTCTAGGCACATTTATACTCTTTGCTGATGCTATTGGAAATTCCATTCCATGTCTGTTAGTGAAATAAACAAGCCCTTTGTGTCTGGAAGCTTTTCCGGAACTAGAGCTAGAAATATATAACTTTGTGGACTTTGAGTAACGGAATGCTGTATTTCCATTGGCAGGATGATTTGACGGCTACACTGATCCAGCAATGTCAGCAGTCTCGATCTACTGTGCAGAGGATCATAGAGACATGTGGAGATAATGAAGCCTTGCTGTTTGAAGCCTTGAATGTGAATGATGAGATCCAGAAAGTTCTCTCCAAATATGAAGAGTTGAAGAAACCAGGTGTGGTTCCTTCTGCGCCGGAACCTGCTATGATTCCTGTTGGTGTGGAGGTGGATGAGCCGCCGATGCAAGCAAAAGAAGATGCATTGGTTAGGAAGCCAGCAGGTTCAAGGGGGGGAATCCATGGAGGAAGCAATGATGACATGATGGATGACCTTGATGAAATGATATTTGGTAAGAAAAGTGGTTCCGGGGGAACGTCTGAAGAGCCAAAGAAACAGCAATCTTCCAAGGATGATCTAATCACCTTCTGAGTTGATTTTAGGAAATAATCAGGTCTTGAATTTGATGTTTGATTCTAGAAAAGGGTAGAGAGAGTGTTGTTTTGCACAATATACTAGCACTCCATTGATTTCTGTCTGTAAGTAGTTTATTGTTTTGGAATTGGTTGACACTGAGAGGGTATATTATATACATATTTATTTTATTTATGCATACACTTTCAAGTTTGCTTCTTAAGTGGCATTTGATTGACACCATCTTTTATTCATGTTTATGTACTGTGCTGTGCCATCTTCGAATATTCCCAATGCTTCAAAAAATTGAAAAGTTTAATTAATTCACTAGCATTATTTTTTATTTACCTTTATCTATTGCAAGCCAAAACGTACCTTTTGTCTTGACACCTCCAATTTATTGATGTGGCAATGGGATTTTTGTAAAAGAAATTTTGCTCTCTTTAATAAGTTAACATGTCAATTTTCTTCTTCTTTCGAAACTTCGGGAGGCGAAAGGTTGTCCTAACCCTATTAATACACAGAGGGTAGGTGCAATTTTACTTCATCTTCTTCAATCTCCGAACTTGCAACCTTCTTCAAACTTGCAATTTCTCTAAAACCTTCTTCAAACTTCTATTTATTAAAGTAGTAAGTCCATCTTCTTTCTTCATCATCTTTTTTTTTTTTTTGTAAGAAATGGATGATTTCTCTTCAAAAGCAAAGAATGTATTCCTGAAGATCAATGTCATGGCTTCCTTAATAATAGGTGTACATCTTCTTTCTTCTACCACATCTTTTCTTGTGAGAAATGGATACTTCCTCTTCAAAAGTAAAGAACGTGATCCTGACAATCAACGTCATGGCCTTCTCAATAATCCAATATCGATTGGATGGATTAAAAAGGAAGCACCTTAGTTGAACAACTACGAATGCGTCATCGCAGACCAGAGGGCAAGATGCATCTTCCGTCAATTATCCGCCTCACCATATTCATGATCCAAATCAGTTATAACTTCAGCTATTTACTGTGAGAGTCTGTATTTGATGTCATCTTATATTTGGGTCCCTTGGATGGAGGGCTTTTTATATTGGATATGTGAGACAGTTAACGAACACAAAATGAAATTTCGAAGAAATAATGATATTTTAAGAAACTTTAATTATTCAAAGATTTTGTTTTGAGATAATTTAAATGGTGTTTGGTTAGGAGAGAGAAAATAAACTTTTAGAAAAAAAGTTTTCAAAAATAATGATTTTATAAAATAAAAAATATGATTTAATAGTAAATATTATTTTAAACAATTTTAATTTTTAAACATTTTTATTTTAAAGTCGTTAATGGATATTTTAATATTTTAGTTAAAATTTAGTGGTGATATTAAAAAACTGTAGGGCTTAAGTGATTGTTATGTTAGGTGTTAAAAGTTTAGTAAAATTTATTAAAAGAAAAAAAGAAAATGAAAAGAAAATTGAGATCAAACAAATAAAAAGGAAAATAAAATAGGAGTTATATGAGTTCAATCTAGCGAATGTGAGAAAATTGTAGACTTTTGTCATCAATCTCCCATAATATATGATGTCTGCTTGAAGATGAAATCGAATTGTCGAATGCTCAGCCAAGAACACTTTTGAGCTAATTCTCGTCCAAAAATGGCAAATAAACTCCACATATCCCCACCTTCGAGATCCCGATCTCCCTTTCTCCTCCTCACCCTTTCCTTGTTCGCTCTCTCCCTTCTCTTCCTTTTCTTCTCCTTCTCCTCACAATCCCGTAATCCATCCCCGTCTCCCCTCTCAAATCTCTCAGCCAAACCCCAAACCTCCTTTCTTACTTCTCTCGAGCACTTTCTCACTGTGAAAGCTCCTACATATTCTCCCACTCCAGATGATACTGTTCTTCAAGTGACTGAGGATGACGTCACAAAATTGGATCAACGAATGTTTTTGAGAGAGAGTGAGAGATTCTATGGGAATCCCTACTACCCTATCGACTTTCCTATTAGAGTTTACGTCTACCAAATGCCCATGAAATTTACTTATGATTTGCTTTGGTTGTTTAGGAATACTTACAGAGAAACTAATAATCTCACCTCCAATGGCAGCCCTGTGCATCGATTAATCGAACAGGTATGATCCTGATCTTTCTTTCTTTCTTTCTTTTCATTTTTGCTCTTTGATTCTACTCTCTGATCGAATGTGTTAATGTTACTACTTTGGATGCAGCATTCTATTGATTATTGGCTCTGGGCGGATTTGATAGCGCCGGAGTCAGAAAGGCTTTTGAAAACCGTTGTAAGAGTTCACAGGCAGGAGGAAGCGGACCTGTTTTACATCCCTTTCTTCACCACGATTAGTTTTTTCTTGATGGAGAAGCAGCAATGCAAGGCTCTTTATAGGGTGTGAGTGCACTTCCGAGGTTTATTTTACTAATGATGCTGTGTACTTGTCTTTTCTTTCATTTCTACTTGTTGTGCATGTTAGCGAATGGGATGCAACATTTTGTGACCCAACTGCGTCTGAATGCCTCGATCATGAATTAGTGATTCTGCACTTACACACACATACAAGAGTTTAAACTCATTTTAGAAGTCATACTTCGTGTATATTGTTCATGATGAAAGTGGATCTTTCTTCTTATTGAGTATTTTCTTCTTTCGCCCCCTTCATATGCCACAATCAAGTTGTAATTTGCAAGTTAATATCATCATTTTTTGTTACTGAGACTGAATACTAATTTTACATTTCAAACTAAGCTTGTAACAAGGAACTTACTTGGGAATGGGATTCCTGCTTCTGGCTTTAAGTTTAGAAGGCGATCCACCTGTTTATTTTCAATTTCCTTCTATATTATATCCTTCAAAGAATTTAAACTGGTACGAAGTGTTAAAGTTATTTTACCTTTACCTGCTAATTGTGTGATGTGATTTTGTCTATGGCTGTAGGAAGTTCTGAAGTGGGTGACTGATCAACCTGCATGGAGACGGTCTCTAGGGAGGGATCACATTCTTCCTGTCCATCATCCCTGGTCTTTCAAGTCTGTCCGTAGAAATATGAAAAATGCAATTTGGTTGCTACCAGATATGGACTCTACTGGGAACTGGTGACTATACAACTAATTGGGAATTGAATCTATTTTTAACAAGTATGACATCATATGTTCTGAATAATCGTTTCAAATTTCAGGTACAAGCCAGGACAAGTGTTTCTAGAGAAAGATCTGATTCTTCCATATGTCACCAATGTTGAATTGTGTGATGCCAAGTGTGTAGAAGCAAGTCAATCGAAGAGAACTACCCTGCTTTTCTTTCGTGGCAGACTTAAAAGAAATGCTGTAAGATTTCAGTTAATCGATCAGTTTGCATTTAGTACTTTATAGGATGGGCAGAATAAACTAACTACAAATGGAGAAAGACATATGTCACTTTCTAGTGCTTGAGGTAAGGGGTTGATGTTGATTACAAGCTATTAGTGCTAACTATTAGCTGCAGAAGATATGTAATTTAATTGTCAATGTTATTGTGGCTTTTAAATGTTAATCTACTACCATGCTGTCAATGAAGAATTCTTGGGAAAGTAAGGTTCATGTTTAGAGATTTTGAGATCGTCATTTTAGATGTAGCATATAAACATTGGTTTTGAAGAGTTTCCATGTTTTGGAAACTAAAACTCTCTGAAACTTGTACTTTATGTTTTGGTCATGTGTAATTTATGTTGCACGGAAACTCTTCTTCACTAGCGCTTCCAAGTTTCGTATTCGTTTCCGTTTCCATTACCATTTTCTAGCTAAATTTTCTTTGAAATAACTTTTCCCACTGTCCGTTTCAGTTTCAGTTTCTTTTTCTGTGCAACATAATGTGTAATTTAAGAAATCTGCATGCTTGTTTCTTAGAATAAAATATTGTTCTTTAAGTAGAGCGGTGTCTTAACCAATTCATCACGCCGATCGAGTTTCATTAAAACTCTAATTTTTCCTAAATCATTTTCTTCAAGCTTTCAAAATAAAAAAAAAGTCACATGGCTCTTATGTTTAGTTCTATTATAAAAGAAGTCACATGGCGCATATTTATGTTCTATTATTTTTACACTTTTCATCCCATGTTTCTGTTTTCTATACATCTTACAAATATTGTTTCCTTGTATCCATTTCCGTCTCGTTTACCTTCTCCATTCCTCGTTTACCTTTTCCATTCCTGTGCAACATATATCTAGTGAGCTCTTCTAGCTGTTATAATCTGCTATTTATTTTAATTAGCCTTCGGAATAATTAATGACTAAAACATTCTGAAGTGTGGATGGCGCATTTGCATGAGATTATGCCATTAGGTGAAAGAAGTACTATTTTTCGTTGGCTTCTTCTTTGAGGCCTTCTTTTATCCATTGAAATTGGAGTTTGATTACATTAAATATTTGAGTAGTGGTAGTCATTTTTGCTTCTGCTCCATGTTATATTCCAAGGGGTTGATGCTTAGTGAATTGTATCTACTGTAGGGTGGGAAGATACGTGCTAAACTTGTAGCAGAACTAAGTGGTGCAGATGGTGTGGTTATAGAGGAGGGGACAGCTGGAGAGGGAGGGAAAGCAGCAGCTCAGAACGGCATGCGGACGTAAATACATGTCTTTATGTTTTTCTTCTTTTCTTCATTTTTTTTCTTGTAGCTTTCTTGCTGGATTTCGTTGAAATGTTGGTGTTTGTCTCCTGTAATCAGGTCGATCTTTTGCTTAAATCCTGCTGGTGATACTCCATCATCTGCCAGATTGTTTGATGCAATTGTTAGTGGTTGTATTCCGGTTATAGCCAGTGATGAATTGGAGCTTCCTTTTGAGGGGATACTTGACTATAGAAAGGTTAGCATGCATTTATTGTAGCTTGTATTATTGTGTTTGACAACCTTAACATTATGCCTTTGGTTAGTTTTGGTGTTTTATCTATGATATTTAATGCATGATAGATTTGGGCATAGCCTGGTAAGTGTTGTATTGAGTTAGATGACTGCTGTCTAGAATTTTATTCTGTTTAATTTGGCATTTAATTCAGTGTGATTATACTAAAGAGCCTTATAAATGAAGTGTGGTCCAGAAGATGCATACAAATGGGGAATCCTAAAGTTGCTGGAAATTTAAAAGATGGACTTTATTGAACAATCATCTTTGCTAGAACTCTGTCCAGATGCTTTTTCATTACGATCTTGCATGATTTAAATACACAAAATAGGATTTACTTCATTTCTGGGTGATATTATGTGTCTAAATTCATTTCATTGTTGTTTCTATTGAACATCTATATTGGGTGATAGCTGATGCCTCTCACTTTTCTTGGAGTGCAGATAGCATTATTTGTTTCTTCTTCTGATGCTGTACGGCCAGGTTGGTTGTTAAAGTTTCTGAAAGGTATCAACCCTGACCAAGTGAGGGAAATGCAAAGCAACCTTGTCAAGGTAGTGCATATTTTAGTTTGCATGCGTTGCTGATTTATTTTCCCCGCAAATCACTATTTAGCTGATAGAGTGATTCTATATACACACACATGCCTGCGTACACCATTTGCTTATGAGGTCCCCAATTCTGCTTTTTCTTATTAACTTCTGAATTTTCTAATGTCAGACAGTAAGGTTAGCAAAGAGTGAGAAAAAGGAAAAACTAGATGCCGAGTTCAGAGATTTGGCTACTTATTGAAATCTTACTTATTTTGTTTTAATATCTTTCAGTACGCGAGGCATTTCATGTATTCCAGTCCAGCTCAGCCCTTGGGTCCAGAGGACTTGGTCTGGAGAATGGTTCGTAATCTGTTTATTTATTTATTTATTATTATTACCTTAAACTTTTGCTTCTACTATATTATTTAAATGCATGTATTCCTGCTCTTACGTATGAATGCAAAAGTAGCTCTTAGAAATTAAGCGAGCATCTTATTTTCTCTTGGCATGATAGCTGAACATTTCACTTATTCTTATACCATTTTGCAAAAAGCTTTTCTGGTTTCTTCATTTATTCTTATACCATTTTGCAAAAAGCTTTTCTGGTTTTTTCGTTTGTGTTATATATATATATATTTCTCCCTCCATTCCTAAATATAAGACGTTTAGAGGTTTGTAATTTGTTCCTAAATAGTTGACATGTGTAGTTTTCTATGGTGCCATAGATATTGTTTATCAACTTTGCCCTTACCAATTAAAAAGAATAATGGCTAGATTCAATGTATGTGTTTAATGAAGAGAAAAGCTAGGGTGGTTTTTGTCCTTTTAGCAATATATTAATTATTTTCTTAATGCTGGTGAAAGATCATTAAACGTCCTATATTTAGGAATGGAGGGAGTATATGTTTCTTATAGAAAGGTAGCATAGCACTATTTTAATTTTCTCCATGGTGATTGGATAGAGGGTTGGGAGGAGTTCATAGAAGGAAGAGTTAGGAAAGGAAATGAATGGTTTGAGTAGGAAAGTAAGTAATTGACCTTACCTTTTTTTGGGAGGAAGGTATGGGTTCATAAGGATTAATACCATTACCCTGTTTAGTTTGAAGGAGGGTTCATAAGGGAATGGTAGATAATAAAATTACTGAAATGACCCACTTATATAGGAGAGAAGGAAAGGTTGTGATTTGAGTTAAAAAGGAGGTGATATTAGAGAAATTGAATAAGGGTAATTTTGTATCATGAATTCTTAACCCCTTAAACCCTCCAATTGGGAGGGTCTTGTAACCCCTCATAAAACGCTTACCCATCCAATTACCCTTCTTGCATACAATACAAGGGTTATTATTAATGTTTACTAAGGTTTGATTGCGTGTTATGGTTATTCAATTTCTTTAATATCATTATTACCTTTCTTTTTAATTCAAATCACCAAACAAGGGTAAGGTCAATCCTTTACTTTTTCCTGGTCAAAACATGATTTGTCCAGAATTTTAAGTTGGAAGCTTTCTTCAATTTTCAATTGAACCCACAACTTAGGTGGAATGTTATTTGATGCTTGTTGATTATTATATTATTGTTTTGGTGGTGTGGATAAACAGTTGGCGGGTAGGTTGATGAATATCAAGCTTCATACACGAAGATCTGAGCGAGTGGTAAGAGAGTCAAGGAGCGTATGTACTTGTGATTGTAAGCGTGCCAACTTGACTGCTGTCAGTTTCATGTAATCTAAAGGCAAATGTCCCTCACCTTTGGAAATCATTCCTTTCTAAAATTATTTGGTTATAAACATACTGATTCAGTTTTTTTTTTTCCTGAGAAATAGGATTAAATGGTTTGTGCATCACGTTCTATAAAAACCTTCATGTCAAATTATCGGTGTTTATAGGCATGCTTGAACTAATATACGTGGAAACAGTAGTGTTGCAATTTGCAGGGAATCTAGTCAAGGCCGGATTAGACAAATTGGAAGCTTGAGACAAAACTTACAAAAATAAATAAATAAATATCTATTTTAGTATTTTATAAATTTAGCGCATTTTCCTTAAAACTTTGGCTGTATAAAAGTTCTATATTCAAGCTAATGAGAGTTTGTCCGAGTCGTAAGAAGTTGAATCTCTGCTTATCATGTTTGAGGTTTAAAAAGATGTTCAATATGTACATGATTAAAACTACAATTTTTCTATTTAATGAATATTTCTTGTGAATTTAAGATGGACTGAGTTATAATAAACTTAAAAATTGAGTTATAATAAACTTAAAAATTGAGTTATAATAAACTTAAAATGACAGTGCTTATTTTTGCCACATTATTTGAATGTGGAACTGAGAAATAACCCTTCAAAGATAATTATTTTTGATTTGAAGCAAAGGTAGTATGATATTATAGGAAGTATGGAGGGACAATGAAGCATGTTAAGATGGAGAACTAGTTTAGTTTAATAGATGAAGATAATTAGTTTGAATTATTTTATGGTTGTTATTAGATTTTGGAGAAAATGAAGGAAGGGTGTAGTTCCATATGGAAATGGAAGGAGCAACATCTATTTATTTGAAATTAATAGCGACACTTAAATCAAACACAAGTGTATAAATAATGAAAGAAGCAAAAAGAATATAAATAAAATAAATGCAAAGAGGAGATCACGTTGGTTCTATCATTAAAGCCTCCACTTTTCAATTGATGGGTGGGGATCACGCGGTCTTCAGGTTCAACAATGTTTTGACTTTTTCTTCAACTTATTTAGGGTTAAATTAGTGCCTAAGTTACAACCAACAATCAATTTAATTTACATCATAAAATTGGGTAAATTATACCCATGACCACTTAATCTTACTCATTTTAATATTGTGGCAACTTTAATTTTTAACGGTATGGCTATCGAAATTTACTCTTCTTAACACCGATGGCTATTCAAAACCTCAAAACGACCGTTGACGGTCTCAAAAAAAAAATCGAAGAGTTAATGATATTCTAAGGAACTTTAATTCTTGAAAATTTTCAATTTGAGGTCATTTAGGTTTTGTTTGGTTAGGAGGGTGACAATGGGGCAGGGAAAACCGAAAACGTGGGGATCCGAACCGATGGAGCCAAGGAAAAACCGAAAATTTAGGGTACGGGGTTGGGGGCGGGGAAAATTTTAGCTCCGAACATTAAAATTGGGCAGGATTGGGTTTTACTATCTCCGAACCGCGGGGATCCGCAAACCGCCCCCGAAAAATCGCCCGTAAAATCACCCAAAACTCTCCGCAAAATAAAATAAAATATTATATATATCTAAAATAATTTTAGTTTAAATTATTAAAAAAATCAGTATTTTAATTAAAAAAAACCTATCTATTCTATTGTTTCTTTTCTAAATATTCCAGTAAAAAAATATATTATAATAAACTAACCCTAGAAATCTTATCTATAATCTGTATCTGTCGATTCTTTTCTTTTCTTCTCTCCTTCAGACACAACGCCGCTCCTTCTTCTTCACTTTCCTTCTTTATCTTTTCTTCTCTCCTTCAACGACGCTGCTCCTTCTTCTTTACTTTCCTTCTTTTCTTTTCTTCTCTCCTTCTTCACTTCGGACAACTCTTCTTCAAATCAACCTGCTACTCCACGAATCAGAAGTATCTTCAGGCTCCTCGGCTTCTACTCATGACACAACAAAACCATCTTCGGGCTGAGTTTGTTGTGGCTTCTATTCAGGTATTATTCATACACCTTATGGTTTGAATCAAATTTTAGTGTTGGGTTTTTTATTTGAATCAAAATTTGTTGTCTGCTACAATTCTGGACCTAAGAAAATTAGGAATAGAGGAGAATCTGTTAGTTTACTCTACATTCTAGAAAATATATCTGCCTTGGTATATAGTTACTCTTGGTATATCATGTGTATTTAATTTTGTTGAATTTGTATAGTTTTATTGCTGCTCTTTATATGTCAGTACTTTAAGATTTGATTTTTTTTTTTTTGTATATCAGTACTGATACTGAATGTTGAGTTTTTTTATTGCTGCTATAAACTTATATGTTTTACAATAAATGTTAATGTTGATTTTGTAGGTGAATCATAGATAAATTTAGTCATGTTGATTCGTCTACGAATGGTGTTCATGGAAGTATTAGTAGTCGTAAAAAATCTACTACCAAATCATTAAGAGATGGGTCAACACCAATTGGACAAAAACACTTCAAATGAAGAAGACACCTTGTTAATCAAACGAGGTCGATCAGACGTTTGGAATCATTTTAAAAGACAAAAAATTGAGGACAAGTAGAAAGCAATATGTCAGTATTGCAATAAAAAAAACTTGGTGGAGAATCAAGGGATGGAACCTCACACTTACATGGTCACTTTAAAGATGCCCATTAAGGAAAACAAAAGACATAAAGCAAAGTCTGTTAGGAGCTAAGATTGATGATAATGGGAAGTCACTTGCAACTTGGGAGTTTAATGAAGAACTTATTAGGAAAGAGTTAGCATGTATGATTGTGTTTCATGAATACCCACTGAAAATGGTGGAGCATTACTGGTTTCGAAGATTTATGAGTGTTCTCAATCCAAGTTCAAGAGTGTTAGTCGGAATTTTTAGAGAGAGAAAGCTCTAACAAATGTGATTTTGGAAAATAAAAAATGTGGTTTCATGGTAAATGTCGTTCTGAACAACTTTAATTCTTGGATATTTTCATTTTGAGGTCATTAACGGTCATTTAGGAGTTAGTTAAAGTTGAGTGGTCACCGGTGTTAAAAAGTGTGACGTTTAGTGGTCATACCGTTAAGAATTGAAGTTCAGTGGTCACAATGTTAAATTGGGTAAAGTTCAGTGGCTATAGGTGTAATTTATCCAATTTTACTTAAATTTGAATTTAAATTTAACTAAGATTCGCGTTAATACTTAAATTTAAAATTGATGCTGACTCCTAGATTTTGAGATCTATTTTGATTTTTAATTCATTAAATATTCAAATCAACGTTAGTTTATCTGCATTCACTTCCCATGCACGTGGTACGCAGTTACCATCAACCAACGCTAACGAGGAAAGGGCATTGGACCTTCGATAATCATATGTTGGTCATCCACGAATCACAACCTGGGGAAGATTCATCTAAAACATCTTTTCATCTTACTAATTTATGGGTGCAAGTGCACGACTTGATGGTAGCTTATTTTTTGAAATTGTGGATAAAGCTTTGACAAATTACATCGGAGGCTTTGTTTTTTATGATTCAAAGAGCGTGTGGACACATGATCGGGCCTATATGCGTCTAATGGTGCAAGTGGACATACGATATCCATTAAAGAAGGAAAAGAAAATCAGAAAATCAGGAGAGGAATGGATGTTGTGTACCTTTAAATATGAGAAGGTTCCCTTGTTCTACTTTATACGTGGATTCATTAGTTATATAGATAACTCGAGCCTAAGACATATCACTTCGGGCTCCACCTAGGATAATGTCTAATTTGGGTGGGGGAAGGTGGCTAAAGGAAGAATCAGAGGAGATAGGGGGAACATCAGTGACAACAATTAGACGATCACTAAAGGAAGGTGTCAACAACTCGTTTCATCAAAGGAATATCGACCAAGTTTGCTTTATGGGCCCGAAAAATCTACAACACTTAGCCAACAACCTGGGAGCCAGTTTGGTGAGGAAGGACAATGTAGTTCTACAAGAAATTACCAACACTAGTGATAAGGAGAATGGGCTTGAGATAACATAGGAGAGGAAAATGAGACGTGGTGCAGATGTGACTGGCCAAGGGAGGAGGACAGTTTAGGTGGGAAAGGAGAAAATGACTAGTAATTCAGTATAACAAGTAGCTACTGTAATGGAGGTAGACAGTTTGCACATGACTTAACACGAAGGAGGCTGAGCAACACCACATGCCTATCCACCCAACCAATAGTATGACATCAAATTCGAAGTTAGTAGCTGAGGAGTTCGATCCAAAAAATGGAAATAAGGCAGACCTAAATACTCGAGCATGCCCTGCACTATGAAAATATTGAGCTGGAACTGCCAAGGCTTGAGAAGTATTCGGGCAGTTCCAATTTTTTGTGAGCTTGTCAAAGCTAACAAACCAGATGTAATATTCACTCGAAAGGGAAACACACCCCTCACCAATGGCACCTTCAAAAAATGATGCCTCCACCCTGGCAACTTATTGGACAGCCCTACAATAACGCTAAACTTGGAGTGTGAGAAGCTAACATGTTGTGATCGGGAACTCTTCATAGGCTTAAAATACTTATGAAACACGAGCCATGCCGACTTGTATGCAGCCACCCGGCATATCGAATAAAACCCAACCATTATCTTCCAACCGTTAGGGTGAATCTAATCAGTTCATATGTCATACTCAGACATCACTTCCATAAAAAAAGGAAGCAACCGCATGCCAGCCTCCAAATACTCCTTGTAGATAATCATCTCATGCAGTGCCATTGGATCGTTCGCCCGAACATCCGCCGCCACGTGACTAAGTTCATAAGGAACCCCTATCCGATAAGCAATCAATAGAGCGTCGAGATCCTTCCAAACAAGTGTGGAATGGGCCTTGTCCAAACTCAAATACTCTGGTTTCTTCGGCCTAGTCGCCATGTGATACCGCATACCATCTGACCCAGGTGCCCCCGAACCACCTGGCCATACCTTCTTCCTCATTTGCTTGTAGAGACTTAGCAGAGTCTCGCCACCACTCTGTAGGAAAATAGACAAGCCTAGGCATAGCGGAATAATAAAATTTTATCTATTTTATCTATTTCCCTTTTCCAAGATCTGTTAATTGTTATTTCATATAAAGAGAGATAGATAGTAATACCTTTATTGATGAACTATCTACCATTGCAAACGAAGTGCCCACAACTTGTTATTATCAACTCGTGAACCACGAACGTTTGATTCAACACAGAACCAAAAAATAATCAGTGATCAACCTTCAATGAATAGCAATCGCAACGATTGCCTCTAACAGAAATCGATACGAGATCAAAGAGGGAGTAAGAAATAAAGTGAATTAGCCGAGACGAAAGACGGAACGATTCCTCCTCTTCTATTTTATGTGTGTCAAAATTTAGGGGTTAGGGGAGTCTATTTATAGACTTTTCTTAACCCTAATCCCAGTTATGTTAGGTAATTAAATAATTGGAATCTTATTCGGAATAGGATTCCTAATTAGATAATTAAATAAACATTTTACTATTATCTAAATAATAACTAATTATATCTAGATAATTATTATTAATAATTAATTAATGTTAGGGATAATTAAATAGAGTTTTAATCACATAAAATTTCTAATTAATATTATCAGATAATCTTTTAATTTAATTGATAACCGTAATCAAATTATAATTATTAATCAAATTAATTTATCCCTAAATTAATGTAAATTGCGGCCCATATGTGTATGTCCTACTAATTACATTTTCGTCCTCCGATTCCAAGTCCCATATACGACCCATTAGGTTCTTTATTGCCACTAGCCGTATATATCATTTGAAATTATTCATCACGATTAATTTCAACATATATATAACGGAATACTGTCGAGAGCTGTTACTAGCAGAACCTATGATATTCCCCTAGAGCAATTAAGAAGTCAGGTTGATAACTCACATTAACCTTTATGTATTAGGTATAGTATAATACGATCCTTCATCAACTATATCCTTTCGGTCAATTCCTTATAACCATGGAACATGTCAAGGTTACATATAACGAAGAGTCTGGTTTTACTTGTACAGGTTGAATTCACTCTGGAAGATAAGTTAAGTGAAATGTTTATTTCTACTCTTAACTGTATCACCTTGCAAGGATTTCAGTCAATTCACCACAAGTGGTCCTTTGGATATATCTCCCATTTATCGGGAGTAACGAATGCTCAATCTGACATTAATCATTCTGTAATTACTTCGCGTGATACCCAACCCTGCTCTCACACACCCTAGGCTCTCACCTATTGGATCGTGCTCGCACAGAATCAAAGTCTCAGACTCCGCAATCCAGAATTATTAATTAATGAATGTTTGAGTCTGTGGATTAGTTATACCTACTAATACCGATGAGATGAACAGTTGACACATTAGATAAATCATTCCATTATGTTATCTCAAGTCGGGTCCCAATCCTAATGAACTCCTTCATCAGATCCATGTAACTGTCTAGATATCAGAATATCTAAAGCTTGTGAGATCAGCTTTCTGTCTCGACAGAAAACACTGTTACATGCAAGTCTCAACAGAAATATGCCAATCCCTATAACATATTACATGACTTGGGTTTACTTTAAGTCTATCAGTCTATTATAAAGTATAGTCTCACTTCATGCTTATATGAACACTTTATAACTACTTGAATAAACTTAGGATTACTTCCTTTGCGAAAGATTTGTGCCTTTATATATAGTTACATATTAATGCTATATATCTGATTAAACAAATGACCAAATAAACAATTTATTCATTAATATTAATATCCAAAACAATTGTATTTAGGACACTAAATTCCAACATTTTCCCACTTGGACTAAAGCCAATTGTTTCTGAAACTAATACCAGAAGAACTAAGATGTTTATCGTGAGCTCTTTGTGGTAACGACTTGGTCAACGGATCTGCAACGTTGTCCTCAGTGGGCACCTTTTCTATTCTCACATCTCCTCTGGCTATGATCTCCCTAATGAGATGATATCGCTTGAGATAATGTTTGGATGCATTATGAGACCGTGGTTCCTTTGCTTGTGCAATGGCTCCATTGTTATCACAGTACAAAGTAATGGGATTTACAATGTTAGGCACCACTCCTAGTTCTGTTATGAACTTTCTAATCCAAACAGCCTCCTTTGCCGCTTCTGCAGGTGCGATGTACTCTGATTCGGTCGACGAGAAAGCAACACTTCCTTGTTTGGACCAACTAACTGAACCTCCATTCAGGATAAACTGGTATCCTGATTGGGATCTGTAATCATTTTCATCAGTCAGATGACTAGCATCTGAATATCCTTCAATTTTCAATTCTCCTTATCCATATATGAGGAACAAGTCTTTAGTTCTTCTAAGATACTTAAGAATGTTCTTGACAGCAATCCAGTGATCAAATCCTGGATTCCTTTGATATCGGCTCGTCATACTTAATGCGAATGCCACATCAGGTCTAGTGCATAGCATAGCATACATGATCGAACCAACCGCGCTGGAGTAAGGAATTACAGCCATGCGATTCTTGTCACTGTCCGTTTTAGGACACTGACTATTTGATAACTTGACACCATGGACCATTGGTAAGTTACCTCTTTTCGATTCATGCATGTCAAAACATTTTAGCACTTTGTCAATATATGTAGATTGGGATAGTCCGAGCAGTCTCCTTGATCTATCGCGATAGATCTTGATCCCTAAGATGTAGGCTGCCTCTCCCAAGTCTTTCATGGAGAAATTACCCGATAACCAAACTTTTACTGTTTGCAACATTGCCACATCGTTTCCCATAAGTAGTATATCATCAACATATAGTACTAAGAAAACGACTGAGCTCCCACTTGTCTTCTTGTAAACACAAGCCTCTTCTGAGTTTTGTACAAAACCAAATTGTTTTATGGTTTCATCAAAACGCTTGTTCCAGCTCCTAGATGCTTGCTTGAGTCCATAAATGGACCTTTGAAGTTTGTAAACTTTGGTTGCATCTTTTGATATGAAACCTTCAGGTTGCATCATGTATACATCCTCAAGTAGGTTTCCATTTAGGAAAGCTGTTTTCACATCCATTTGCCAAATCTCATAATCAAAATGAGCGGCAATTGCAAGCAATATTCTGATGGATTTGAACATGGCTACTGGAGAGAAAGTCTCATCATAGTCAATACCTTGTTTTTGATGATATCCTTTCGCTACTAACCTAGCTTTGTAGGTACTAACCTTTCCATCCATGCCAGTCTTCTTCTTGAAGATCCACCTGCACCCAATGGGCTTTATCCCTTCGGGTGGATCAACCAAAGTCCACACTTGGTTAGTATACATGGAGTCCATTTCAGAATTCATGGCTTCAAGCCATGCTTTGGATTCTGGACTAGCAAGAGCTTCTTCGTAGGTTTCGGGTTCATCGTCTAACATGGGAACCAGTTCGTCATCTGCCACTAGAAAACCATATCTAAATGGGAGTTCACGAATTCTCTGAGACCTACGAGTGGGATATGACACTTGTGTTTCATCTAGTGAAACAGGTTCGGGTTCAACTTCTTCCGTGTTTTCAACATGTGATTCCTCTTAAACTTCTTCAAGTTCAATCGCGCTTCCATTTTGTGTTTCTTCCAGAAACTCTTTCACTAAAAACACTGTGTGTTTGGATACTATTACCTTTTGGTCATCTGGATGATAAAAGTAATATCTCATAGTTTCCTTTGGGTATCCAATGAAGAAACACTTGTCAGATTTGGGATCTAATTTATCTGACACAATACGTTTGACGTATGCTAAATATCCCCATATTCTTATGAAAGAAAAGATGGGTTTTCTACCAATGAACAATTCGAATGGCGTGGAACTGGCGGATTTGGTTGGAACTCGGTTTAAGGTAAATAGGGCAGTTTCTAAGGCATAGCCCCAGAATGATTTTGGAAGAGCAGTGGTGCTCATCATGGATCGTACCATATCTAGTAAGGTGCGATTTATCCTTTCTGATACACCATTGTGTTGTGGTGGATAAAGAGGTGTCCATTGTGAGCATATTCCACATATCATAAAGTCTTCATAAATATATTCTCCTCCTCGATCAGATCGAAGTATTTTGATAGTCTTTCCTGTTTGATTCTCAACTTCATTCTTAAAGCATTTGAATTTCTCAAAAGCTTCTGACTTGTGTTTCATCAAATAGATATAACCATATCTAGTATGATCATCTATGAAACTAATAAAGTATCTGAATCCTCCTCTTGCTTGGACTGACATAGGACCACATACATCTGAATGTATCAATCCTAGAGTGTCTGATACACGCTGACCTTTATTGCTAAAGGGTGTCTTTGTCATTTTTCCTTTTAAACATGACTCACACGTTCCCATCGATTCACAATCAATTGAGTCTATAAGCCCATCTTGATGTAGCTTAAGCATGCGTCTCTGGTTTATATGGCCTAAATGACAATGCCACAAGTAAGTTGAGTTATCTAATCTAAGTCTTTTGGTATAATTGTGAAAGCAGAAACTTTATCATTCAAAACATAGATCCCATTTAATGATATTCCTGAAAAATAGAAAATACTATTTCTATAAAATTCACAACCATTGTTCTTAATTGAAACATGAAAGCCATCATTAATTAGACAGCTAATAGAAATGATGTTGCGAGACATCTCTAGAACATACAAACAGTTCCTTAATTCTATTACAAGCCCAGAGGGCAAACTCAAAACATAATCTCCAATTGTGAGGGCGACAACTCTTGCTCCATTTCCTACTCGCAAGTTTATGTCTCCTTTCTTTAATTCTTTAGTCTGTTTTAGATCCTGCATATTTATACAAATATGAGATCCACATCTGGTATCTAATACCCAAGATTCAAACTGCAAAATTGAGTTAATTTCAATATAGAACATACCATAAGTTGAAGCACCGTCATTTACCTTCTTGAGAGAAGCTAGGTACTCCTTACAATTTCTCCTCCAATGCCCATCTTTACCACAGAAGTGGCATTCCCCTTTGGGCTTCTTGACTTGCTTTCCTTTGGCTTGGGCCGGCTTGCCTCCCTTGTTCTTCTTGGGATATTTTGGATTGGGAAAATTCCCCTTCCTCTTCTTTGATCCCTCAATCACAAGAGCGGGTACCACTTTATCTTTCTTCACATTTGTCTCAATTGTCTTGAGCATATTGGCGAGCTCTTCAAGACATGTCTTTAAGTCATTCATTTGGTAGTTCATGGTGAACTATGAATAACTTTCTGGGAGGGATGTAAGAAGTAAGTCGACACTTAGCTCATGATCCATCGCGAAGACAATACTAGAAAGTTTGGTGATATAGACAATCATCTTGACACAATGTGTCATAACAGATGTGCCCTCTTGCATCTTGCAGCGAAACAGCAGTTTTGATATCTCAAAACGTTCACAGCGAGTTTGTTTCCCGAACATCTCTTTTAAGTGCATGACAATAGAATAGGTATCCATTTCCTCATATTTCCTTTACAGATCTGGTGTCATCGATGCAAGTATGATGCACCCAGCGTGTTCATCATCGGATGTATGCTTGTGATAGGCATCAATCTCTTCAATGGGTGCATCATCAGCCGGAAGAGCGGGTATCGATGTATCGAGTACATACCCTAGCTTTTCGAACTTCAAAACAATTTTGAGGTTACAAAACCAGTCGGTGAAGTTTGAACCATTCAACTTGTTATCGGTAAGGATATTTCTTAAATCGGGTTTCGACATGATTCTTTTTAGAGTACGAAAAATTAATAACATGAGAGTGAGAAAAAGGTGACGGATGTTATTCATTTGTTTAATTCACTTACAATTTAAATACGTTGGACTTTTATGTTTTTAAATTGCTCCCACTATTTTACCAAATTAATAACCCTCCATATTAATTCGAAGGATATTCACAATTCCTTTAGTGAGCTAGAATCCTAACTCCTGAAATTTCACCTTGAGTTTACTCAACAAGCTAGTTTCATTCATTAGGTAGATTCATGTAATCAATCACATCAAAACATGTGATTTCTAGGTTGTTGGGTTACTAACCACATTAGTAACTGATATGTGTCGTTTATCAATCCCAACCATATTGCCAATTAGGTTAGAACAACATGAGTTTACTCATCCAATTATTCTATCCTAATTTAAGCATTGCCCCATATTCGTGAAAAATAGTTTTTCGATAATTTAGGTGTTACCATAAGACCCCGAGCTTGAGTTTACTCAACAATCCAAAGGCCCCCAGTACTACCGGCTGAATTATAACATTAGGGAGGGGCAACCGATTTTAATAACTTGCTTATTTACTTAACTTTTGATTAGTGAGGGATTTATTTAAGTCTCATAATCTAACCTAGTCTTGATTTGCTTTAGCATACATCAGACGTTCATACATTCAACATTGACAATTATGGACATATCTCTAAGTTTATTCCGTTGAGCCAGAAACGGAATAAAGGGTCACCCTAGGAAAATACTAATTATTACATATTTCTCTTTGGGTCCTCCGTCTTCTCCTTGGCGCCTTGAATTACAACAATATTCAATTTCAAAGAAACTTCAATTTACTTGAAGGGATTTGGATAAGAAGAGAAATACAATAGAGAGTAAGAGAAGGCAGGCCACGCAGGTCCTATTTAAATACCAAAAGACTAAATAACTATTAAAGATGGTCTAATATGTCCATAATGCCAAACATGCATAGACTCAATTAAATTAAATTTAATTGGTTGATTACACAAACTATTTATGTAATATTTAAGTTAATCAAATTAACAACTTAAATTAATTTTCATCCAATTTCAATTATGCATATCCTAATTAATTCGAATAATTCATTTAATGCTTTGAATTACTTATATCAAATATTTAGGTAAAACAAACTTTTAAATAAATTGATTTTGATAATCAAAACAAATTATTATATTTTGAAACATATATATATATATATATATATATATATATATATATATATATATATATATATATATATATTTAAAACAGGTTATTTTAAAACAATTTTAAAATCCGGTACCAACAATCGGGCCGGACCGATTTAATCGGCCCGACCCTTGGTATAGCTGCTGCCGTAAAGGCAGCGGCATCCGCCGCTACTGGTTGCTGCCGTAAGGCAGCAACCAGCCGCAAATAGCGGTTCGGGGTTGCCGCCTCGCGGCAGCGACCCCGAACTGCTATCAATATATTTTTTTAAATATATATATATAATTGTTCTAAAACAATTAAACAATTTTCAGAATATTAAAACATTTTTATCTTTTAGATTTAATAAAACAAAACGTTTTAATTATATAACTATAAAACTTTTAGATTTTGTTTAAAACCGATTATCAACCGAAATAATCAGGAACTATGCATAATCAGTTTTAATTAACAAGTAATCAAAACTTATTTATCGTTAGGTTAATTGAACTAATCGATTAATTAATTTAACCTAACAATAAATCTATTCAATCTGATTGAAAAACTCTTTTATTTACATATATGAAATAACAAATTAACATAGGCTCTGATACCAATGTAGGAAAAAAGACAAGCCTAGGCATAGCGGAATAATAAAATTTTATCTGTTTTATCTATTTCCCTTTTCCAAGATCTGTTAATTGTTATTTCATATAAAGAGGGATAGATAGTAATACCTTTATTGATGAACTATCTACCGTTGCAAACGAAGTGCCCACAACTTGTTATTATCAACTCGTGAACCACGAACGTTTGATTCAACACAAAACCAAAAGATAATCAGTGATCAACCTTTAATTAATAGCAAATCGAAAATGATTGCCTCTAACAAAAATCGATATGAGATCAAAGAGGGAGTAAGAAATAAAGTGAATTAGCCGAGACGAAAGACGGAACGATTCCTCCTCTTCAATTTTATGTGTGTTGAAATTTAGGGGTTAGGAGAGTCTATTTATAGACTTTTCTTAACCCTAATCTCAGTTGTGTTAGGTAATTAAATAATTGGAATCTTATTCGGAATAGGATTCCTAATTAGATAATTAAATAAACATTTTACTATTATCTAAATAATAACTAATTATATCTAGATAATTATTATTAATCAAATTAATAATTAATTAATGTTAGGGATAATTAAATAGAGTTTTAATCACATAAAACTTCTAATTAATATTATCAGATAATCTTTTAATTTAATTGATAACCATAATCAAATTATAATTATTAATCAAATTAATTTATCCCTAAATTAATGTAAATTTCGGCCCATATGTGTATGTCCCACTAATTACATTTTCGTCCTCCGATTCCAAGTCCCATATTCGACCCATTAGGTTCTTTATTGCCACTAGCTGTATATATCATTTGAAATTATTCATCACGATTAATTCCAACATATATATAACGGAATACCGTCGAGAGCTGTTACTAGCAGAACCTATGATATTCCCCAGAGCAATTAAGAAGTCAGGTTGATAACTGACATTAACCTTTATCTATTAGGTACAGTATAATACGATCCTTCATCAACTATATCCTTTCGGTCAATTCCTTATAACCATAGAACGTGTCAAGGTTACATATAACGAAGAGTCCGGTTTTACTTGTACAGGTTGAATTCACTCTGAAAGATAAGTTAAGTGAAATGTTTATTTCTACTCTTAACTGTATCACCTTACAAGGATTTCAGTCAATTCACCACAAGCGGCCCTTTGGATATATCTCCCATTTATCGGGAGTGACGAATGCTTAATCTGACATTAATCATTCTGTAATTACTTCGCATGATACCCAACCCTGCTCTCACACACCCTAGGCTCTCACCTATTGGATCGTGCTCGCACAAAATCAAAGTATCAGACTCCGCAATCCAGAATTACTAATTAATGAATGTTTGAGTCTGAGGATTAGTTATACCTACTAATACCGATGAGATGAATAGTTGACACATTAGATAAATCATTCCATTCTGTTATCTCAAGTCGGGTCCCAATCCTAATGAACTCATTCATCAGATCCATGTAACTGTCTAGATATCAGAATATCTAAAGCTTGTGAGATCAGCTTTCTATCTTGATAGAAAACACTGTTACATGCAACTCTCAACAGCAATATGCCAATCCCTATAACATATTACTTGACTTGGATTTACTTTAAGTCTATCAGTTTATTATAAAGTATAGTCTCACTTCATGCTTGTATGAACACTTTATAACTACTTGAATAAACTTAGGATTACTTCCTTTGCGAAAGATTTGTGCCTTTATATATAGTTACATATTAATGCTATATATCTGATTAAACAAATGACCAAATAAACAATTTATTCATTAATATTAATATCCAAAACAATTGTATTTAGGACACTAAATTCCAACACACTCACCAGGTACGCATGCACTTTTATAATAACCTCAAATGTATCAGGCTTAACACCATCGGCAGGCATGGCAATCAAATGAGGCAACCTCACTATAGGAACGCCTTGCACACGAGGTTTTTTCACCTTTGAGGTACCCTCACCACCTGCCTTACCCTTGGAAGCTTTAGACTTCCTCTAGCGACTTCGACCGGAGTCAGTTAAAGTAAAATCACTAGGGGCAACGTCAGTCAACTTCACTACCTCTCCCCGACTAGACTCACCGTGCATAATAATGAAACTAAATGCCCCGAAGTCCCAAACACCAACAAAACTGAAGAAAAACACCAACAGACGTCGAAGAAGAAGGAACTAACCTCTTCTACTACTAGGCAAACTTCCAACACAGCGATAACGGTCGAAGAACTCTCTGAACTCAGGTGACTTTGCATGAGCACAAAAAGAAGAAACAGCGACACCCAAGAAGCAACGTCAAAATAGCAAAGACAAGAGATAACTATTTCAAAAAGCACAAGCATAATTTAAACTCTAGAGGCGAAAAAACTCCTAAAGAATTAACTAAAAGTCTTTTATACAGAAAATAATCCTATGAGGCGCCTATAAATTCACCCAAAGACATGATCCGACACTTGGCAACTCTAAGCAGCCATTTATATCACACCACAATTAATGACTGACAGTGTCATCATTAGGGTTTATCTTTCTCATTTTAAAGGAGACCTTTGCACTAGCCCAGTATACATCTGTCTTCCACTCGGAAGAGTCAAACCACCTCGAACGTCACCTTCACATGTGTCATCAAATTCATCCTACACATGTTTTGAAAATCTACCTCACTACCTGATAAGTCCATTATTTACGTATTTTTGCATGCATATTCATATTTATATTAATGCATTGAGCTTAGATTAGGTTAGGTTTTGGAAAGATTTCACTTGTTTGTTCATGATTTCTCCAAAGATAGGTTTGAAACTCTTAAAAACTCAATACAAAGGAATATCAGCAAGGAACATATCAAAAACAGAAGAAAAGTGTTGAATTAGGGCAAAAGTATATGTCCCGATCGTGACCAGCCAGTCCTGTTCGTGACCATGCCAGAATTTCAACAAAGAACAGAAAGCCATCTGTCGTGATCGTGACAGACAGTTTCATCAACTTTGCATGGCAAAGCAAAGTCACAAACGTGACACCCATGTCTCATTCATGACCGACATCTTCACTATAAAAAGACATGATTCTTCAGTTTAATTGCATCTCTTTCATCCTTAATCATCATCCTTATTCACCAAAGGCTATAACTCTCCATGACAACACTTGAAGAGTTATCATCTAGAAGAGACATAATTCTTCATCCACTATAAAAGGATACTCCTGTCACATACATACACACAATATACAGAGAGAAAAAGAAAGAAGAATAATACAGATATAGCTACAGAAGTATACTATAGCAAGAAGATTCTACAGTTTCTAAGCTTCTACTTCCAACATTGAAAGAAGCAAGATCAAGAGATACACTTTCTCGAGATACAAGACACAAGATATACAGAAGAAGACGCCCTGAGGCCTGACAAACCTTACAGAGACAGTAAAAGGATTCACAACCCCTATACCCTCATCTGTTACAGTCTTTATTCTATGTATTCTTTACTTTTGACAAATCATCAACTCTGTCAGACATTTGTTTATCAAAATTATAATTTAATCTAAAGCAAATTATTCTATGTTCATCATCTGATTCTATTACTGCTTTTATGAATATTCTAGGGAAATCCATTTAAGCAAGACATAGGAATAGTTATCATTTTATGAAGTTAAAAGAGATTCAATTCATAAAAGGATAATTACATCACATGATCTACTTGTTTGCATTTTTAATTCTTAATTCCAATTCACTACGGTAGGTCGAGGAATTAGAGTTGTCTATATAAAAGCATCTAAGTTATTTAATCCTAGATCGAGAGACTGGGTTAAATATTTCTATCTGATACAACTGCAGTAAGTTTGAAAAGTGTTTTTGAGTTTACACTTATTAAAATATGTATGTATCATGAGCTATGCACAGAATATAAACTTAAGAAATATAATTTTAATATTACTTTCATTCTTTCTAAACAAAACTATTTTTAAATCAAACTATTTATTTTTCTATAACCAAGAGAAAATGAATTTATAAAATAAACCTGTTATAGTAATTAATCTGCATTCTCTGTGGGAACGATATCTTTTTATTACTACAAGCGGAACCGTGCACTTGCGGAATTCACCTAACACTACCTCGCACGGCAATGCGGCTAAGAATGGTCATCTCATCATTCCATGTGCGATTTTTGCATTCCGCCCAACGGTCACTCGCCATCAAGGTCCGTATGGCTCAATCACGGACTACGACTAAGAGTGGTCCTTGCATCATTCCACATGCGATTTTTCGCATTCCGTCCAGCGGTCTCTCAGTATAAATGTTTGCATGGCTCACCTACACTAAGCCCCACAATCGAAAGTGCATACACACGATCTTGCCGACTGTTGATTGTAGTTTTAAACAACACTACAATCGACAACCAAACAGAGCCACACGCCAAATCATCGAACATCACTCCGCAAAGCAAAGAAATAACTCACATCAAATGGTTCGATAGGCGACTACGGATGGGGAATGCTTGATGAGGGATATGAGCCAAGTCCATCATATGCGGCTCTAGGCCCTTTGTACACGGCTGAAGGGAGCCATTGACCACGGCCCAGCAGCCCACTACATCACAACTACGCTTTATAAAAGAGACCACCAATACCCAATAGAGAGGGCAGTTGCATTCTCTCTCTAAATTAATACAGTATCCATCTCACTACTTTGACTAACTTAAGCGTCAGAGTGTTTTTAGGGACTGTTCCCGATGCAGATTGCTCACGGACTGCGAAGATCACCCAGTATCCTCACATCTCTATTAGAGCATCTCCAATAAAGGGTGCTTGGAAAAGTGTTTGTTGATGTGGCAATGGCTTTGGCAACTCTTAAAGAGTGTCGTCTATTGGAATGATGGTGAGTGCTTGAGTGGCCGTTTGTTTTACATGTTGTTTGTTGTTGTTATTTGTTGTTTCCTGTTATGGTTTGCTGTTTGAAAAGATTGCTTTTCCACAAATCATAGATTCTCTGCTTTTATAAAAATCTACTTTTCAGCTACAAAAGGCAAACAAGAGATGTCTAACCAAACATCTTAAACTCGTATTTTCAAAGTAAAGGCAAACAGGAAGTCAAAAAATTGCAACCAAACACCCCTTGAAATTTTCAAGCAATGTTGCCACTTTTTGGCAACCTTCTAGTAAGTTTGCTTACCTTTTCTTATAAAGAAATGATTTAGTTGTCTATTATTGGTCCATTTTTACAACAACATTTATGATGAAAATAAATTATATATAAAGTAATGATTTGTGGGTCATAGTTGCAAATTTAGAGTTGTTTATTACTAAAGTATTTTTTTTAAACAAAAGTTGTCAAAAGAGATGTGGATTAGTTAGAATATAAAATACTATTTCATCCATTTCAAAATAATTGTCACATTTAACCAAATTACGCATATTAAGAAAATGATTGATTTGCATTAAATTTATGGAGCATAGATTATAATATCATTTATCTCTCTTTATTAATAATTCTTATTTTTTTTGTAACTCATTAAATTGATCCACTATTTATACATTGAAAACTTAAAATGATAAAAGGTGCAATTAATATTAAAGTCATTAATAAAGGTAAAATAGGAAGAAGTTGCCTTGACAACTAAACCTCACAAATAATATGAAATAAGAAAATTTGATGAAAATGTAACAATTATTTTAAAATTGAAGGAATATATTTTAGTATGATGTTCTAATTTTTGGTAAGTTTTATAGGAATGTCTACTGAAAATGCTCTTATAGCATCTCCAATGTAAGGTGTTTGGAAGAGTGTTTGATGAGGTGGATGTTGCTTGAAAGAGTGTCTTGTATTTGAGTAACAAATATTGCTTAAATGATTATGGTACTGTTGCCAATTTTTGGCACCATTACTTTTTTTTTATTTTTTAATATAAAAAAATAATTTAGTTGCATATTATTGTTGGAATTTTATGACAATATTTATTATTGAAATAAATTGTATATAAAATAATAATTTGTGGGATTATAGTGACAACTTTTAGAGTTGTTTAATATTGCAGTGTTTTTTTATAAAGTTATTATATGAGATCGAAAATAAAATAATATATTTTGAGATGATATGTTAAGTATTACCACGCAGTGTTCTAAAAGTCGGCCAAGTCGGCGACTAATCGGTCGACTAGTCGGTGAAATTCAGAACACTGACCGATTTTTTATAACTGGGCGGGTTAAGTCGGGGGTCCGATATATTTCCGCCTAGGCGGTTCAAGTCGGGGTAAATCGGGCAAGTCGGGCTAGTCGGGCAAGTCGGGTTAGGCGGGCAAGTCGGGTTAGGCGGCTAAAAATCGGGTTAGGCGGCCAAAAATCGGGTCAAATCATAAAATTATAAAATTTTTGCTACAGAATAATTAATACAAATAATTAATGATCACAACAACAACTAAAAATAATAGAACTAATTTACATAGCACTAAATAAAATTAATTTTAATATATTAAATTACAAATATTAAATATTTTGAGGAAGAAAATAAAGAATTATTTGATGAATATGGAGAAGGTAGTAGACATATTTTTTATGAATATTTATGGATATTTTATTATTTATTTAAAGCAAATATTTATAATATTTATATATTATTAATATTATTTTTAGATGTGATAATTTATATTTTAAATGTGTTTATATAATATTTATTTAATTATAAATATAAAAAATAGAAAAATACATATCCGATTAATCTCCGATTAGTTCCCGATTAATCTCCGATTAATCTTTTAAGGTCTTGTCCGCCCGACTAGCGCCTTACGACTTTTATAACACTGTTACCACGTTAAAAAGTGTTTATATTGGAGATGCTCTTAGTATGTAAATTTAAATATTTATTAAAATGAAAATATTGTTTTTTGAAATAAAATTAAAAATAATAATGAGGTTATAGAATCAATGTAGATGATTGGATAATGTAGTTCACGCATGTTGAGAGAAGTGTGGGCTTTGGAATGGAAGGAAGAATATCCCGTGTATTAATTAAACACACGAAAAGCCACTCCATAATCATTCCGCGCAATCCGCATTTGGATTCAAGTGGTATTACCGTAATTTGGCCGCAACTTCAATGGCATCACCGGGAATTCAGAACCTACATGTTGAAGGGCATTATAGTAATTCGATTTAAAAAATGCTAAAAGAAGCAGCGACAGGCACGCGGTGTATATTCGATGACAGCCAAGAAACAGCTTTAGCCATTTGCTACTTCAACACGGATTTGGGAATGAGAACGCTGCTTTCCTCTTTTCTTCTTATTTACATCATATACTTAATTAATATGGATTAGATATTTTAGGGAGCTAAATCCTAAACGACTTTTGGTTTTATTTATTACTATAAAGGATAAATTCTAAAGAATTAAGGTGGAACCAATTAAATAAAATATTTAGTAAAAGTAAAAGATGAAGAAAACCAAAAAAGTGGATAATTGGGACAATAGATCATTTTTAAATTTGCATATATGCCCTCATAACATGTAAATATATCATCATCCACAACAAGCAATGGGGTACGTGGCAATGATAACCTTCGGATATGATCGTGCTAGAATAAGTAATCATCATGACACGTGGACTAGTGAGAGACACTCTAAATCCACCAAAAAATAGGATTTTCAATTCACATTTAGATTTCAGGGATTATAGTTTCGGCACATTACAAGCTGCCTAAATTACATCTGTCATCTAGGAGACGACACATGTCCTCAAGAGACGCTAGGGCACACACCTTAAACCTACAACTAGAATTTCCCCGGGCACCGTATAAATAGAACGTGCAAAGAGGGACATAATCGCCATATTCCAAACTGGAATGCGGAAAGAGGAAATCTAGAGAGAAACAATGAACGCCCCGTAGAGGCCAAAGCAATTACTCTTGGTCACTCTCTTCATCCTACAATAGGAGCAGCTGGAAGGCGTCCTACAGGGAAAGAAGACTACTCCCTCTTAGGCTTTTCTTGGATGTGGGTTTGAAAGGTTCATTAAAGTAAGGGGAGTGGATGGGAGGTTATTTTCTTTAACCTTCATATCCCATCGATTTGATGGGACTGAAATTGAGGTTTTTTCAAGGTTATGTCACTCCCATTTAAACTACATTTAACCTTAAACTCCTTCCCAAGCAATGTTACATAGAAAAATCTCTTTTAATTAACCTTCCTTAACCTCAAAACAAGCAGACCCTTAGGTCTTAAGTGGGAGGGTATAGCCCAGATATAGATCCCCATCGTACCAGATAAAACGTGGAAGAGAGTTTGAATCCTCCTAGAATATCGTATATCACAGAAATGTCCGGGCAGACTGAAGTCTCTAGCGTATAAACACAAAGCCTAGAGATATTCTAATAAATCTAAGTCGAAGCATGCGAAAAACACAAGAATTTTTTATACCCCGATCTCGAGAAAGGCATGGGCGGGGAGGAAGGAAAATTGTGCTAAAGGTCGACGGATAGCCCACTAGACAACATCATCGGATAATGAGGAGAATAAGAGGCATGTGGAAAAGGAGACTAAGTCTGAGCTCATTGGAAAGGAGCTGATGAGCGTCATGGTAGACACAAGAATTGATTCCAAGATGTTGGAGGTAATAGATACCAACTCCCCATTGTCTTACGTGTGAGCCAATGCCTTTCGGTTTCATATATCCCTCTATGGAAAAAATATAATAGGAGGAAAAGACCCCAACAATCCATGTGAAGAACTTACGATGAGTGTTGGAAACTACTATGGCTAAAGATGTCGTCATGTTCTGTCTCTTCCAAACTACTTGGTTTAGGAACACGGAGAAAACCTTCAGGAGTGGGTATAACGTTTCTAGAAAATTAAAGTCCATATCCGGCACCTTAGTGTAGATGTTGTGGTATATGCTATGGTGGCAAATTTCGAAGTGAGGCCTTGTCCCAAGAAATAACAACATGACAGGCCAAAATGTTCCCTGAACTTATGCAACAAGCTAGGGACTTCGTTAAATGTGGTAGGAACAAACTCAAACCATGTTAAAAGGTGCAAGTGCAAAGGATCTCCTGGGTTCAAATAATAGTTTAAAGTAGCATCATCGAGGAGTTAGGGATAGAGATCCAATAAGTAAAAAGAGCAACTAGAGCGTAGCCTCATGCCACTTAATGGCCGAAAAAAGAAGTATGGTACTGGGTAGAAAAGAATAAACAATGCATTAAATATCCCTCGAAGCTCAAACGTTCAACACGCCAAAGCAATAGAACATATTGTGAGTTCCATAAGAGCGAAGGCCATGCCACTTAAGATTATAGGTAGTTGACAATCGAGCTAGAAAAAATGGTAGAGAGCAAAGAGACGGATCACTTTCTGAGGAAGTCATCAAAGGCGCCAACTATAGAGTAGAAGAAAGCATAAAATTCGGAGTGCACTCCTCGAGGAGTCATCAATGTGACTTTTAGAGGGCCTTAAGGAGATCGGTCCGTAAAGAAAAAAAGCGTATGGAAACAAATAAAAGGCTTTAGGAGTCTAGTTTAGGTCGATGCTTGTCATCCGCCTCATCATCTTCTGGTGGATGAACATTGACCTAGAAGGAAAAGTCTGTATCCGGATATCGCTCCTTTAATGATCTAAGAATCAATAGTCTATATTTATTTAAACGATAGCCTCAAAGCTCATTGAGGGTTCCAAGGCTTGAGTTTTTTTGCAGCTCAGGACTGGCCATCAGCTCTTCATTCTCTTTTTCAAAACATGCAATGCTTATCTTCAGCCTAGCTTCAAAGGCTCTTAAAAAATGAGAATCAGTCTCAAATTTCTCCAAATCAAGCTCGCGCCTCTTCCCCTCATCCCACTCCTAGTGAACGAGTTTGTCATTTGTTTCCTTAGAATCATCTATATGAAAGTTTGTAGACTTTTGCTTCGCCAAAACCTCCTACCATAGTTGGCGAATTTCTTATTCTTTTTCCAAATGAAGGGTTGGTTTTCCCGAATGGAATCCTCTCTCCCCTTCATAGTATTATTATCATCCTCCACACCTTTTTTTTTCTTATTAAGATCAATGGCAGCCTGCCTCACCTTCTTCAAGGCATCCATCTCACTTTTCTTGGCCAAGCCTTCAGATTTACGAGCTTCGGTCAGTGTAGACTTAGTCTTATCTAGATATGTTTAAAGAATGACAAGGAACTCTGTGGATAGACCAATAGTCTAATCCTAGTCTGCCAAATTCTTCTTTTGATTATGAGAGCACTGGGTCGTATTAAGGAGTTTGTGGCAGGTTTCTACCAATACTGTTGGGGTATGCCCTAGTCTCGAGACATTATATTTAACGGTATCATTAACTGTAAGGCAGTAATCTTTTAAGTCATACTTACTTGTGCAAGATGATTAATAGAGTATCCAAGATTAGTGATCTGCACATGTTTGGCGGGTTGAGGACCTGGTCAAATGAAGCCTTGTGGCAATAAGATACTAATCTAAATGTCCCTAGTATGTTATTATCATGGGAACAAAAAATAACTAAAGACCAGTTTGTGCCTTGGTTGTGATGGTGTTTCACCGGTCAAAGACATGGAGTGTCGTTAAATAATTTTGAATAAAAACCCTACTCTGAGTTTTGCTTTTATCAAACAAGAAAATCAAACAAAATTTTGTCTAGAATAAATGTTAAATTTTGATAGGATGAAATTTTATTTGAAAATCTTTAATTTTGTAAACAAATTTTAGACTATTTTGAATACGTAATTTTTTTTTCATTACACTTAGCATTTAACAAATCGGCATTTACATTTTATGGAATAAAATTGAGTTAATTGTCACACATTACCATTTTCAAAGTGAGTTTTTTAGCCTAATCTAAAAAGCATTCACTAATGCTTTGATAACACGGGGAAAAATCCTTGATCGGAGCACTTCCCTGTGAGGCGCCGTTGGGATCGGCCGGGGACACTCCGATGCCAAAGTCAGTAAGAAAGATCAAGAGAGCAAACTGAATTGACAAAGAATAAGTGAATGTGTGTACCTTGATAGCCTAGGGATGTAGGCTATATATAGTTGGGGAATTCGTAACCTCTAGGTAACCAGAAAGTCTCCATTAATGCTCATTTAATGGCGGTTACAAGTGACTCTTAACCTGGTGGTTTAAGACTATTAATGATTCATTTAATGATCTTTATGGCCGAGTTGGCGGTTAGCCGTTACTGTGATGAATCAGGTGAAAGAGGAGATTCGCCTCATAGGTTCGCCAGCGGATCTCACTGAGCTGAACCGTGGAGATCCGCCATCCGGTTCTTCTTGCGGCGTTCTCAAGGTGAATATCCCTTTTGGTCCTTGGGATAATATTATTTGATCCTTCAAGGCGTATGCATGCTCTCTCTGAGAGCTATGGCGGGTCTCCGCTACTCGCTCACATCGGGCGTATCTCGTTATGGCGTATCCCGCCATGGTCCACGTGGCGTGGCATAATGCTAGAAACTCCTTCTTTTTCCTCATTATTTGCATATTCTCCCATGCATTAATTATCATTAATTCCACATTAATCATGTATAAATATCTCTTTTAGAAGGAATAATGGTTTGCCATTATTTCTGTTAATTTTCCCTTATTCTTTATTCAAGAATAATTTGGGTTGTTATCAGAAGCCCCCCTAAAGGTATAAAAAGCTTTTTAGGGCTGTCTAATCGTATTCCATGCTATTGATCTTTTAAGTGTTCAAACTTCTTCTGAATTTTCTCAAGGTTTCAAACTTGTTATGTTTCGAGGTAGGTGGCCAACCATATCCCTAGAAGCTTATGATAAGCTTTATGGATTTCTTTCCCTAGGATCCAATGTATGGAGATTTTTACTTTTTCTGTGAACTCTGACCGTTTATAAAGAGATTCGCCTTAGAGATCCGCCCGTGGATCTCATATGGCTTAGTCTTGATGATCAACTTGCTACCTATCTTCGAGTGATCTGTCCAAGGCAACTTAGAGTAGGTGGCCAGCCATACCCTTGTATGAAAACCTTTGTGAAGGCTTGAACCTTGGTGAAGGTTTGTGTGCTTGGTATTCCTTTTGAGGGAATCAAGCTACCGTAAGCGTTTGATCTGCTTCCTCTCTTTGAGGTGGATCAATCTGCCATAGGTGTAGAAAACTCCTCTTTTTGAGAGAAGTTTGAAGGATGTAAAGATCTCACGTCTGAGAAATGTTTTAATCCTGGCGGTGATCAGGGCTTGATCCGCCGTGTTTTATTTTTCTATCTTGGAGGAAAGTGGATCCGCCCTAGATGGGGCCATTTGTTCCTATCGTATAGGATTATGATTCGCCTTAGGGACTTCTTTTCTTCAGTTCTGCCATATTGAGGAGAATGACCCGCCCTTAGGGATCAGTAAGAATGATCAGCCATTTAGGGACTTTTGTGCATTTTGTGGAGGCGAGACTTTGTTATTTCTATGATGAAGATGCGGATTCATTAATTTGATGAACACGAGACTTCATTAATTGGATAAAGACGAGGCTTTATGAATTGGATGAAGACGAGGCTTCATTAATTGAATTGGATGAAGACGAGGCTTCATTACTTGAATTGGATGAAGACGAGGCTTCATTACTTGGAGATGAAGACGAGGCTTCATTACTTGGAGATGAAGATGAGGCTTCATTACTTGGAGATGAAGACGAGGCTTCATTATTTGGAGATGAAGACGAGGCTTCATTACTTGGAGATGAAGACGAGGCTTCATTACTTGGAGATGAAGACGAGGCTTCATTACTTGGAGATCAAGACGAGGCTTCATTATTTGGAGATGAATCCCTTTGCTTTCCAGAACTATTTTTACTAATGCATTATATCTTTTAGCAAGTAATTTTCTAGAATCTGGTTTACGATTTCTCCGATTGTTTAGGGTAGGTGGCCAGCCGTACCCCAATGTGTGAACCTTTGTGAAGGTTTAGAAGCTGTTCTATTCCTTCTAGAGGAAGTAAAGCTGCCCAGGGGATTAACTTGCTACCTATCTTTGAGGTGAAGCGATCCGCCCGTAGGACTTGTGAACCCTTCTTTGGGAAGGGAGTGAGAGAGTGTAAAGTCCTTGCGTCCAAGGAATGTTTTAACTCGTTTATGGTGTCCGACCGAATGGTGTCCGACCGAATGGTGATCATCTAAAGATGGATCCGCCCATGAGAGTGTTCTCCTATCTTTGAGGAGAAAGTTGAGGGTGTAATGATCTCATGTTTGAGACGATTTTAACCCGCTTTTGATGGTGGTCAATCTTCTTCCTGTCTTTGAGGAGAGAGTTGAGCTCATTTGAAAGCTCCTGAGGGTCTGTGCTTCTTACCTTTATGCAAAGGGGATCCACCCGTGATGGGATCAATTGTCCTATCTTTGAGGTAATTGATCCACTTGTGGAACTTATGATTCGCCAGCCACTGGACGTATATCAGCACTAAAAGCTAGGCAAGTGAATATAAGAAGTATGACGAGAAAGAATAAATTATAAAATATAGGATATTATAACAGTTTAATGCACATATAAGAATATGTAAAAATACTGATTTTTAGGCCCATGGTTCCGTCTTTTCTGAGCAACTAGAACCACATCCTTAATGATGTTTAACTTATGAGTGATCACATCTGGGCTTATTCCTGTACGAATCTCATTCTCCTATGCAAATAGGCTTTCAGACTCAATGATGTTTAATCCTTTGGCGATTCGTACCCGCTTTCCATCAGCAATAAGGAGCGTTTCTGTGTCGCCCAAAGCTGTAGTGACAAGTTAATATTTCTCACATTCGTCCTCTTTGGATTGTGGGCGAATTGATAGTGACGCTGAGTAGGTCTCTTGAATCGTCTTTTGGTTCCCGCTAATCATTACTCCTCCTTTGTTGGTGAGAATGTACCTATGGTGATGATATTGCAAGAACTGCTCGTGTCTACCATTACCCGCCTCATTTCATCTTCCATCCTTCAATTGTCATCGCATCTGTATGTGGAGAGATTACTGGACCTGTTTCTGCAAAAGGAGCAATGAAGGGATGTTTTATCTAGAGCGGATATTTTTGCTTTTTCCACGGGTGGCTGATACCCTGGTCCATCCGCCATGACATTAATGACACTTTTGAATTTATTTTTGGGATCTGTCTTCTGCTTGTCATCTTGTTATTTGTTATTCTGGACAAAGCTATCTAGTTTGCCAGCTCCCAGCAAGCTTCAGTGTGGTGGCCAACCAAAGGGTGGTAATAATCTTAGATTGGGTACCCCCTCAAATTTGACCACTAGAATATTTATATTACTTGTACTAAAGTCCTGTTTATGGAGGAAGAACCCCGATTTTTGTCTTTCTCACGATCTCGATTGTGAGATTCGCCTTTGGTTTTATGTGATGGAGATAACGATTCGCGGCGTATGTCATCTACCTCCCTGAATGCTTTTGCATCGTTCAATTAGATTCGCCATATTGCGGGGTTTTCTCCGGATCAGATCCTCTTGTAAGATTTTACATGTTGTATTTTTGGCCAATGCTTCTGCAGCTGATCCACCGCCGCCTGAACTGCCTATATGTAATCGGTCATGACCTCCTTGGTTTCCTACGGGGACATGACCAATGTCTCCTGGTCGGGAGGATGATGGTGGTGGGCTGGTACTCCGGGGTGTATCAATAGGCCTCTTACTACGTCAGCGTATTGGAGAGGGAGGTGACCTACCTCTGCGAGAAGAGCCCTGTCTTCGTGGCGAAGATGTTTTACGATGCTTCTCATTCGAAACTGACATTTGCACAGTTTTGTAGTTAGCTCAAGACATGAAAGTTTTGTTTATCCAATTTGGCAATTCATCAACCCATAATGGCCTTAATAGTTAGGGACAGTTACATGATGATCACAAATTGATTTAATATGTTCAATTCTCTTACGTCGGTAAAAGAAATTCTAATAATGTCAGATAAACAGTTTTTATATGAATAAACACATCCTTGTAAAAAAGGGAATGAAATAACTGTTTGACAAAACAATATTCAAAAATATGAATTTTTGATATTAAAAGTACTAAATAGGAGAAAAGCCATATATAGATGGTGAATTGTACAAGGAAAACCAAATATGATTTTTTGCAATTTCTTCTAATAGTTATATGCTTGTTCACCCAAAAGACCGACTAGATCTAAATCCTTTGCAATTACATGAGCAATTTTATGATATTTTAATATCAAATGACAAAATCACATCGAATGGATGATTTTTTCCTTTTGTAAATCCCAAGATCACGGGTCTTATACATGCGTTTGTACTGGTTCAATGATAATATCATATTACACTTGTCATGCATAAAAATATGAGGGCATAGTAAGCATGCAAGGTTTAATGAAAGATTTGCATCTATGACTTCATCTTTACAATTTATTAGATTTATCATTATAACATGTAACGATATTCATAGCACTTTATAAGAGTGAGGGATCTCAATTTTCTTTAATAAAAAATGGAATAAGAAATGGGAGGAAACTTATCTTTTTCATCATAAAATTCCAGATTTAATGTAGAAAACTCTTTCCCACCAATATATGGAGAACCGTATCTTTGGATAGATTTGTTGTACTGATTGAGCCAAAGTTGGAGATTGTGATTTCTATTCTGTTGACTCCATTGTTTTGTTCTTTGTGAAACTCTATACAATCAAGATTTTGTGATCTTCTGTTTGTTAGAGATCCACATTCACCGCACCAATTGATAACACGGGGAAAAATCCTTGATCGGAGCACTTCCCTGTGAGGCGCCGTTGGGATCGGCCGGGGACACTCCGATGCCAAAGTCAGTAAGGAAGATCAAGAGAGCAAACTGAATTGACAAAGAATAAGTGAATGTGTGTACCTTGATAGCCTAGGGATGTAGGCTATATATAGTTGGGGAATTCGTAACCTCTAGGTAACCAGAAAGTCTCCATTAATGCTCATTTAATGGCGGTTACAAGTTACTCTTAACCTGGTGGTTTAAGACTATTAATGATTCATTTAATGATCTTTATGGCCGAGTTGGCGGTTAGCCGTTACTGTGATGAATCAGGTGAAAGAGGAGATTCGCCTCATAGGTTCGCCAGCGGATCTCACTGAGCTGAACCGTGGAGATCCGCCATCCGGTTCTTCTTGCGGCGTTCTCAAGGTGAATATCCCTTTTGGTCATTGGGATAATATTATTTGATCCGTCAAGGCGTATGCACGCTCTCTCTGAGAGCTATGGCGGGTCTCCGCTACTCGCTCACATCGGGCGTATCTCGTTATGGCGTATCCCGCCATGGTCCACGTGGCGTGGCATAGTGCTAGAAACTCCTTCTTTTTCCTCATTATTTGCATATTCTCCCCTGCATTAATTATCATTAATTCCACATTAATCATGTATAAATATCTCTTTTAGAAGGAATAATGGTTTGCCATTATTTCTGTTAATTTTCCCTTATTCTTTATTCAAGAATAATTTGGGTTGTTATCATGCTTCATTTTTTTCTCACGAGTGTTCCATAATTACACGAAACTTGAGAATTTACATCAAATACCGATCAAAACCTCACGCGTATAGCTCAAAACATGACATGATTAAGTCATTCCTTGTCTTACCCTCACATTTCGAACTCAAAATAGTAGTGCATCTTAAACACATTCTCCGTCGTTCACCCCTTCGAGCCTAGACATTCCATTTATTTCACCACATTACAAACCGCATTCCCTTCATAAATACCATTTTTGTACCCCCCTAAATTTAAGGGTAATTAATAACAAATATACTTGTTAATTGCAAGAGATGATGATTCACAGTGGATACAAAATTCAAACAAATACTTAAACCGATATATAGCGGTTATATCTCTTTATTTTCGTATATTTCATACTTTATATATATATACATATAAATAAAATTCATATTGATATTTATCTATATAAAGTCAAAAAAGAAAAGAAAAGAAATATAAAAGGGTAAATTCCAAAAACAACTCCTGTGGTTTGATGTTGTTCCAAAAAAACCCTTGTGGTTTGTTATTACAAAAAAAAGGACTGTGGTTTGCGCCTTTAACCAAAAAACGGAAAATGACTTAACGGTGTTAAAATGCTGACGTGGCACAGGGGTAAGGTTGGAAATTCGATTTTTTTTATTTTTATTTTTTCTTTTTCTTTTTCTTTTTCTTCCCTTCTCCCTTCTTCTTCCTTCTCTCCTCCTCCTTCTTCCTTCTCTTCTTCTTCTTCTTCTTCTCTTCTTTTTCTTTTTTTTTTAAATTTCTGAAATTTTATTTTTTTTATTTTTTCTTTTTCTTTTTCTTTTCCTTTTCCTTCTTCTTCTTCTTCTTCTTCTTCTCCTCCTCCTCCTCCTCCTCCTCCTCTTTCTTCTTCTTCTTCTTCTTCTTCTTCTTCTTCCTTCTTCTCCCCTCCTCCATTCTTCTTCTTCATCATCCCTCTTCTTCTTCCTTTATTTTTTTCTTTTTTTTTAAGTTTCGGAAATTTCCAGATTTTTGGAAATTTCCAGATTTCTTCAGAAATCTGGAAATTTCCAGAAATCTGGAAATTTTCCAGATTTCCAACGGAAATCTTTCCAGATTTCCAAATCTGGAAATTTTCCAGATTTCCGAAGAAATCTGGAATTTTCCCGAAATCTGGAAATTCCAGATTTCGGGAAAATTCCAAATTTCTTCGAGTAAGGGAATTTAAAAAAAAGAATAGAAAAAAAGAAGAAGAAGAAGAAGGAGGAAGAAGAAAAAGGAAGAAGAAAGAAGAAGAAGGAGGAGAGAAGGGAGTAGGAGGAGGAGAGAAGGAAGAAGAAGGGAAAGGAAAAGAAGAAAAAGAAAAAATAAAAAAAATAAAATTTCAGAAATTTAAAAAAAAAGAAGAAGAAGAGAAGAAGAAGAAGAAGAAGAAGAAGAAGAAGAAGAAGAAGAAGAAGAAGAGAAATTTTAACACCGTTAAGTCATTTTCCGTTTTTTGGTTAACGGCGCAAACCACAGTCCTTTTTTTTGTAATAACAAACCACAAGGGTTTTTTTGGAACAACATCAAACCACATGGGTTGTTTTTGGAATTTACCCAATATAAAAATATATATATGGTATCATATATATAAATAAAAATAAAAGAGAGATTTCCGTTACAAAAATTCTGAATTGTCAAAAGACAAAATCTCTTTTGTGAATCAGTCAAATAATTACCCGTAAATTTACTTACCCAGAAAATTTATTTACAACCCGATTAAGACCTTTTGATCGTGTTTATAGTCGGTCGTGTTTGGTAAAGATTTGGATGACCATGCAAATTTTTAATAGTTAGTGTTTTTATCGGATTGAACGAAAAATTCAATGCCCTAAACACTTGAGCGTAAGAGTGACTTCCATGTAAAGTGTTTAAATTGTTTCAATTTTATTCAACACAATGAAAAATGTCCATTTGAAAAATAAGAGTGTAAAAACAAATCATTTTATCTAAAGAAATAATGTGAGATTTGAATATAGAATTTTTGTTCATTTTCGATTAAAATAATTTATGTCTTTACGTTAACTTATTCGATGATATAAATTTTATTTTCAGCTTTTATTTGCTTGAGGACAAGCAAAGCTTAAGTTTGGGGGTGTTGTTATCATCGTAATTTATAGCATTTTTAGTATTACTAGTTATTTAGTACAATTTTAATAAAAAAAAATTTGTATATTTTCTTCATTTTATGTATCTAAGTCACTTTGTGTGTTTTCCAGGCACTTTCGCAAGGTTTTCGGCATAAATAACCAAAGTCGGGGCTTAAGGCGAGAACTCGAGAGTAAAACGGAGTGAAAAAATGCGTTTTTAGTGATTTCTCGTATGCATCTTGTCAAGATGGGCAGCATCTTGTCGAGATGGAGCTGGCAGAAATAACGTCTCTTTGTTCACATTGATGGCAGATTTGATATATTTTTGTATTTTCGTCGTATCTCCCTCGTACGGACTCGGATTGAGGCGATTCAAAATGCGTTGGAAAGCTAAGAGAAATATGTACAAATGACCAATATTAATCATCTCCAAATTCTAAGTTTAATAGGCCCAAAAAATTATCCCAAGTTGATGAACATATTGAAGCCTATGATTCCTTTTCCACCTTTACTCATTTCAACTCCTAAATTGTCAAAGTCTTCCACCACCCTATTTAAAGCTGAGTATGGAAGATTAAAGAGTTATGGGACATAAGGAGATTTGGTCTTTGGAAGCATTTGTGCCATTTTACTATAAAAGGAGACCTTGAGAACCATTTGAGGACACACCAAGCTTAGGCGTAATTCCTTCCTCTATAATGTTATTTTGCTAATTTTTCTCTTCAAAGATCAGTTGTATTTGTTGTTATGATTGTTGCTATTGTGCTTAAGTTGTTGTTTGTGCAAAAGTTCATCCAATAAAAGTAAGTTTTAAGTTACCGAAAAAGTTCGTTCGGCAATCGTCATTACAGTTTCTTTTAAACTTCAATCTCTTTTATTACTATGAACTCCATTATCTATCTTCCTAAGGTGTGTTTTAATCTAATCATAGGCTAAAACCCCCTTAACTAAGACTAAAAGCGGATCTTAACCTTAATTATGTGGTATTACGTTTAACCTATTTAAGCTATGTATATCCTTTTTTAGAACTAACTAATGACCATTTAGTGTGGCTTATTGGTTTTCCAAGGTTTTTCATGAATCTTATTTACAAATCTTAGATTTATTACTTGAGTCGGACCAAGGGAAAGTAATAAATAGAAGGTTTGGAACTAAGAAAACTTAATGCTTCTTTGGATTAATTACTTGAGTCGGACCAAGGGAAAGTAATTAATTGAAAGTTTAGAACTAATTACTCGAGCGGTTTTTCTTGAATCCTAAGTAATCACTTTAGCAAGACCAATGTAAAGTAGGTTAAAAAGGTTTAGATTAATAAAACTTAATGATTCTCTAGATTAATTACTTGAGTCGGACCAAGGGAAAGTAATTAATCGAGAGTTTAGAGCCAATCTCGAGAATCTATTAGTTAATAAGAAAAACCGCCATCTTAAAAAGGATAAAACAACTTAAAAGGGGTTAAGTGTTATTACCAAGCAATGAGGTTAAGTAAAGTTAGAAGCCTTAGTTTCTTCAATATAAGTAATCTCTTAATTGATTTGTCTAATTTTCATTTCACTTGCTTATTAAGTTTTAACTTGGTGACCCATCAAACTCTACCTTTCGATTGTTTAAATAATAGTTAGTGAGCAAAAAGATTAGTACTATAATCAGCATCCTCATGGGAACGATACTTTACTTTCACTTTATTACTTGATACACGACTAAAGTATACTTGCCTTCACATGCACGTATACGTAAACCGTGCATCAGTGATTGGACATTTTAGTGTGTTTATCCAGAAAATGATTGGTCAATGACTGTTTGACCACTTTTACACAAATAATTGGGACCCATTATGCACTTATTAATCTAAAAAGACTATAATGCCCTTAAATGAATTAAAAAAAAATTATTCTATTTATCTACTCTCTCTCTCTCTCTCTCTCTCTCTCTCTCTCTCTCTCTCCTCAATCTATTTCTCTATCTTTCTCATCCATGGCTACCATACAAAAACGATTTTATATCATTTCCAGACCTAGACCGTACAAGCCTTACGGGAACTGAAATCATAACGGAATTCGAAGAAATTGAAATATCTTGAACCGATCCTCGGCTACTGATTTCATCATCAGTGGTCGCCGGAGGAGCGTTTCCGTCAACTCTCGTTGGAAACAGAAACAGTACAGGATACCTATCGACTAGTAACTCTAACCAATTTTTTTCAGAAGATAATCCCATGCCTTCTAGAAATTTTTTACACCGTTCATTAATAGATCTTATAGTTGCCATTCAAATGTCGTATTCTGGCTTCATCGCAACAACTATTGAAGCGACGATATGGACCGAACTATGCCCAATAGATTGCATAAGGACATACATTGTGGAGTCGGTGCATATTTGATTTACTTGCTCTTTATTGTTTGATGTTGATGTTGTAAAAATATGGATTTCTTGTTGTTGGAAAATCTACTTTTTACGTATAAAAGGTAAATAGTACCAAATATGAAAACTCTCATTTTTAATATGAAAAGTCAAATTAGGAGAAAAAAATGGAGTAAATAAATACCGCTTGTAAATATTAAAGAAATGGAGATTTACGAACATTAAATGAATAATGAAAAAGTAGATGTCTTCGTAATTTATTTGTGATTGTTTTTCCTTAAAAAAAACAAAATTCATTTGAAATATGTAGAAAGGGGAAATTACCATTACTACCCTGAGAATCGATTGTAATAATTTGGGAAAAAGTCAAAAGTACCCCCAAAGGTTTCCTAATGATTCAATCGACCTCCGAAAGTGGTTTCCTTTTCTGCTCTAAAATAGACTTAAGACAACGTTTCTTCAACTTCTTCTCCGTCTTTGTCCATCTCTTACACTCTTGTTGTACATTGCCGGCCCGGCGATCCATTTCTTTTTTCCTTAAAAAAGTCCTGTGCAGCAAAGCAAAGCTAAGCTTCTCTATAAAATACTTATTTAGTCTTCATCATGGCTTCTTAGTGGCTTCTAGTTTTGCTCACGACTCAGTCTTTCAACTAACATAATATTTAATGTGAGAGAGATTGTGGACACTTGCTGACATTGAAGCTTTCTTTCTTCCAATTTTTGTTTTTTAAAAGTTTGGTTCAAGTTCTTGGCCTTTTAGAGAGAATCCATCAAAGGGATCTGTTCCTCTTTAAAGACCCATTCCGTTCGTATTTGTAAAAGAGAAGGTAAGTCTGTTCACGATCTGCTGTTTCTTGGTTTGAATTTTATGGATCCATCTTTTCTTGCTTAAAGGTAAATTGTTTTGCTCCAAAAGTGTTTTCAAAATGTGATTTGGGTTTCTTTTTCTTGAGAGTAGCTGGCAGCTACAGCTATGTTGCTGTGGGGTATGAGATTTGAGTTGAGCTTCATCGGGGTGTGATGTGATGTGATTTATTCATAGTTGTTTTAAAAGTGTTGATTCTGAACTGACTTCGTCGATTATGCTTTCTTCTTTCTTGTATACTGCTGATTTTTGTGAATTCTTAAATGACTTGGGATCTCAGTTTCTTGTATTTGCATAGTCTCTATAATTTTAAGTAAGTTAAATCTAATTATAATCAGCTGCTCTTTTGATGTGGAAATTTTGATTTCATCTTCCGTATTGTTATTTTCCTGGTAGGGTAGCCACGCAGGGACTCTAGATTATACGTTAGGACTAGGAGGAGCTATTATGTGGTCCATTGCTGTGTATAAACTTTTGATTTGACAGATTTTTGAATTTGGCTTCTGCTTTTGAGATTATGGATTCTAGATTATCTTTTTGGTATTTTAGTATTATTTAATTATACAGCTTGTGAAATATATGCTGATATTCTCTTGTACTGCATCTTGAAATTTCAGGATCTGCGGAGACTTCTCTTATAGTAGGAAAATATGTCCTCAAAATCATTTAAGCTTAGCCGATCGAATCTATCTGTGAGTTCAGATGCTGAAAATTCACAGAAGCCTCCGTTGCCTCCAACTGTGACATTTGGGCGGCGAACCTCCTCAGGTCGCTATATCAGCTACTCGAGGGATGATCTGGACAGTGAGCTTGGGAGCGGTGATTTCATGAACTACACAGTGCATATTCCACCTACCCCTGATAATCAACCAATGGATCCATCCATATCACAGAAGGTTGAAGAGCAATATGTTTCAAGTTCACTTTTTACAGGTGGATTTAATAGTGTCACACGCGCTCATCTAATGGACAAGGTGATTGATTCTGAAACAAACCATCCCCAAATGGCTGGTGCTAAGGGATCATCTTGTTCAATTCCTGGATGTGATGCAAAGGTCATGAGTGATGAACGCGGGGTTGATATTCTTCCTTGTGAATGTGATTTTAAAATATGTAGAGATTGTTATATTGATGCTGTGAAAACCGGGGGTGGAATATGTCCGGGTTGTAAGGAACCTTATAAGAACACCGAATTGGAAGAAGTAGCAGTTGACAATGCAAGGCCACTTCCACTTCCACCACCAGGAACAGTGTCCAAGATGGAGAGGAGGTTGTCATTGATGAAATCAACAAAGTCAGGGCTAATGAGGAGTCAAACTGGGGATTTTGATCATAATAGGTGGCTGTTCGAAACAAAGGGAACTTATGGTTATGGGAATGCTATATGGCCGAACGATGGTGGTTTTACCAATGGAACAGAACAAGAGGTTCATGAGCCCAAAGAGTTGATGAGCAAACCATGGAGGCCACTTACTCGGAAATTAAAGATACCAGCTGCAATTATCAGCCCTTACCGGTATAGTCTCCACATATATTATAGTTTTTCTCTTCTTTATTTCATAACAACATATAACTTATTCTTTTACTGAAATTATTGGTAATTATGAGTTTCACATAGAAAAACACTGATCTGTCAGCATGGATTTGCACCGGAGATTATTCAGTTTTTGCTTACTTTGTTAATGCTTGTACCTTTTACTATGGATTGCCTTTTGGTTTTGGTTGGTAATCCATAGTAAAAAGTACAAGCATTAACAAAGTTAGCAAAAAGAGAACAATTTCCAGTATCTAATGGTCAGCCTGAATTTTTCAAGTCACAGTGGAAAAATAAATTTCTGAATACTAGAAATATTTTTAAAAAATTATACTCAAATAAATAGTCACCTTCTACCACAGTTATTACGTGGTGTGCTCTATGACATCAACTTTATCAAGATTTAATGTTTCCTAAATTGTGGACAAGTTTCATACCACATTGTATATGCTTGATGCTTGGGAACTTAATATAGAACACCAGAATAATTTCATTTTCATGTGATTTAATTTCCTTTGACCTATTTGGTGATGGGAATGAAAAGTATGATGTCCATCCGACTGGTTTTGTCAAAACTACAAATATTACTTGAGCAACATTATACCCCAAATAGGCAAATATATTAAATATTCCCTTTAAAATTTCGGTTATTTACATATGTACTCTTTTGTATGCTATTTCTTTACTTACGCTGATAAACATCTTGTGATTTGTCTTGCAGGTTGCTCATACTTGTTCGGATTGTTGTCTTAGCATTGTTTTTAATGTGGAGGATCACTAATCCAAATGAGGATGCAGTTTGGCTATGGGGAATGTCTGTTGTTTGTGAGATCTGGTTTGCTTTTTCTTGGCTTCTTGACCAACTTCCAAAGCTTTGTCCTATTAATCGGGCCACAGATCTTAATGTCTTGAAGGAAAAATTTGAAACACCTAGCCCCAGCAACCCCACGGGCAAATCTGATCTCCCTGGCGTAGATATCTTTGTCTCTACTGCAGATCCAGAGAAAGAACCTCCTCTTGTCACTGCAAACACTATTCTATCCATTCTAGCTGCTGAATATCCAGTTGAAAAGCTTGCTTGTTATGTTTCTGATGATGGTGGTGCTCTTCTAACGTTTGAGGCGATGGCTGAAGCAGCAAGTTTCGCTAATATATGGGTTCCCTTCTGTCGTAAACATAATATCGAGCCCAGGAATCCTGAGTCTTACTTCAACTTGAAAAGGGACCCTTACAAGAATAAAGTGCTTCCAGATTTTGTCAAGGATCGTAGGAGGGTAAAGCGTGAATATGATGAGTTCAAGGTCAGAACCAATGGTTTGCCTGATTCTATCCGCCGTCGATCTGATGCCTACCATGCTCGTGAGGAAATTAAGGCCATGAAACTTCAAAGACAGAATAGGGATGATGAACCTGCAGAGACAGTGAAGATTCCAAAAGCTACATGGATGGCTGATGGTACCCATTGGCCTGGGACTTGGATGCAACCTACAACTGAGCATTCTAAGGGTGACCATGCTGGTATAATACAGGTATGGCTTTTCTATAAAGAGTTTTATTGTGGTGATAATGCGACTTCTAATCAATAATATGAGTAGATGGCTGATGAGAAGATTTTTGTGTAATCCAGGTGATGTTGAAGCCCCCTAGTGATGAACCATTGCTTGGTGATGATGATACAAAGATAGTGAACTTCACTGATGTTGATATTCGTCTCCCTTTGCTAGTTTATGTTTCTCGTGAGAAACGTCCAGGCTATGATCACAACAAAAAGGCTGGAGCCATGAATGCCCTTGTTAGAGCCTCAGCCATTATGTCTAATGGCCCATTTATTCTCAATCTCGATTGTGATCACTACATTTACAACTCGCAAGCATTGAGGGAAGGTATGTGCTTCATGATGGATCGAGGAGGTGACCGTCTCTGCTATGTCCAGTTCCCTCAGAGGTTTGAGGGTATTGACCCTTCTGATAGATATGCTAATCACAACACTGTTTTCTTTGATGTCAACATGCGTGCTCTTGATGGTATTATGGGTCCTGTCTATGTTGGAACTGGATGCCTCTTTAGACGAACTGCTCTTTATGGCTTTGACCCTCCTCGATCAAAGGAGCACCACCCAGGTTTCTGCAGCTGTTGTTTTGGCCGCCGCAAGAAGCATTCCTCAGTTGGAAACACCCCAGAAGAGAATAGGGCATTAAGAATGGGTGATTCTGATGATGAGGAGATGAATATTTCACTATTCCCTAAGATGTTTGGCAACTCATCATTCCTGGTTGATTCCATTCCAGTGGCAGAGTATCAGGGTCGTCCCCTTGCTGATCATCCAGCTGTGAAGAATGGGCGTCCACCTGGTGCTCTTACTATTCCTCGTGATCTTCTTGATGCATCAACAGTTGCAGAGGCAATCAGTGTCATCTCTTGCTGGTATGAAGACAAGACAGAATGGGGATCTCGAATTGGGTGGATTTATGGTTCTGTTACTGAAGATGTTGTGACGGGGTACCGAATGCACAACAGGGGATGGAAATCAGTTTACTGTGTAACTAAACGTGATGCCTTCCGTGGCACTGCTCCCATCAATCTGACAGATAGGCTTCATCAAGTCCTGAGGTGGGCTACTGGATCGGTGGAGATTTTCTTCTCCCGCAACAATGCTCTTCTAGCCAGCCCAAGAATGAAAATACTGCAGAGGATAGCATATCTAAACGTGGGTATCTACCCATTTACTTCCATTTTCCTGATAGTGTACTGCTTCCTACCTGCACTATCACTCTTCTCGGGGCAGTTTATTGTGCAGAGTTTGAACGTGACGTTCCTTGTTTACCTCCTTGTGATCTCAATTACCCTGTGTTTACTTGCATTGCTGGAGATAAAATGGTCGGGGATTGCATTAGAAGAGTGGTGGAGAAATGAACAATTTTGGTTGATAGGAGGGACAAGTGCCCACCTTGCTGCAGTGCTTCAGGGGCTGCTAAAAGTGATAGCGGGAATAGAAATCTCATTCACACTGACATCAAAATCAGGGGGTGATGATGTGGACGATGAGTTCGCAGACCTTTACGTAGTGAAATGGACATCATTGATGATACCGCCAATAGTGATAATGATGATAAACTTAATAGCAATAGCAGTTGGATTCAGCAGAACAATATACAGTGTGATACCGCAATGGAGTAAATTAATAGGAGGAGTATTTTTCAGTTTCTGGGTGTTAGCACATCTGTATCCATTCGCGAAAGGACTAATGGGAAGAAGGGGAAGGACACCAACCATAGTATTTGTGTGGTCAGGACTGATTGCAATCACAATTTCACTGCTTTGGGTGGCTATAAATCCTCCATCTAATACTGACCAAATTGGAGGTTCATTCCAGTTTCCTTGATTCATGTATGTTATGTTCAGATCAAATTCCTATTCCTTTTATTATTTTTTTCTTTGATGCTTTAATTTACATTGGAGAACTCCACATACAGATTAGCTATGTTCTGTGGAGATGATTGACTAGGACTGGCCTTGTTGTATTCTTTTGTAATTTAGAAACTTGAACATTGATTAAAAGAGACTTTGATGAACAATCATCTTTGTTAGAACTCTGTCCAGATGCTTTTGCATTACGATCTTGCATGATTTAAATACACAAAATAGGGTTTACTTCATTTATGGGTGATATTATGTGTCTAATTTCATTTCATTGTTGTTTCTATTGAACATCTATATTGGATGCCTTGGTCACTTTTCTTGGAGTGCAGATAGCATTGTTTGTTTCTTTTTCTGATGCTGTTGTTAAAGTTTTTGAAAGGTATCAACCCTGGCCAAGTGATGGAAATGCAAAGCAACCTTGTCAAGGTAGTACATATTTTAGTTTGCATGCGTTGCGTGCTGATTTATTTTCCCCGCAAATCACTATTTAACTGATAGAGTGATTCTATATACACACACATGCCTGCGTACATGAGGTCCCCAATTCTGCTTTTTCTTATCAACTTCTGAATTTTCTAATGTCAGACAGTAGAAAAAGGAAAAACTAGAAGACGAGTTCAGATATTTAGCTGCTTATTGAAATCTACTTATTTTGTTTTAATATCTTTCTGTACGTGGAAACAGTAGTGTTGCAATTTGCAGGGAATCCGGATTAGACAAATTGGAAGCTTGAGACAAAACTTAAAAAAAAAAAAAAAAACCTATTTTAGTATTTTATAAATTTAGGGCATTTTCGTTACAACTTTGGCTGTATAAGTACTTAATTCAAGCCTTGTCATCATGTTTGAGGTTCACTTCCCAATTAAAAAGAAAGATATTCAATATGTACATGATTAGAACTACAATTTTTCTATTTAATGAATAATTTCATGTGAATTTAAGATGGACCTTTTGTAAATCTTAACAAAATTGAGTTATAATAAACTTAAAATGACACAGCTTATTTTTGCCATATTATTTAAATGTGGAACTGAGAAAGAACCCTTCAAAGATAATTATTTTTGGAACATGTAAGATTTAGATAAATTAGTATGATATTATAGGAAGTATGAAGCTTTTTTTTAAGATGGAGAACTATTTTAGTTTAATAGATGAAGATGATGAGTTTGAATTATTTTAAGGTTGTTATTAGATTTTGGAGAAAATGAAGGAAGGATGTAGTTCCAAATGGAAATGGAAGGAGCAACTTCTATTTATTTTTTATTATATAACGTGTTCCATTTATCGGGCTTGGTTAGATCTTTTTTAGGTGAATTGTAGTTTTCTTTTCATATTTTAGAATAGTAAAACTTGAGCTCAATTTGAAATTAATATCGCCACTTAAATCAAACACAAGTGTATAAATAATGAAAGAAGCAAAAACAATATAAATAAAATAAATGCAAAGAGGAGATCACGTTGGTTCCATCATTAAAGCCTCCACTTTTCAATTGATGGGTGGGGATGTTCAACAATTGACTTTTTTCTTCAACTATTTTTTTAAGGGTTAAATTAGTGCCTAAAGTTACAATCAATTTAATTTACATCCAATTTTACTTAAATTTAAAATTGATGCTGACTACGATTTTGAGATTTATTTTGATTTTTAATTCATTAAATATTCAAATCAACGTTAGTTTATCTGCATTCACTTCCTGTGCATGTGGCACGCAATCACCATCAACCAACGCTAATTATGAAAGGGCTTTGGATCTTCGATAATCATCTGTTGGTCATCCACGAATCACAACTTCGGGAAGATTCGTTTGAAACATCTTTTCATCTTGCTAATTTATGGGTGCAACTGCACGACTTGACAATAGGCTTATTTTTTGAAATTGTGGATAAGCATTGGCAAATTACATCGGAGGCTTTGTTTTTTATGATTCAAAGAGCGTGTAGACACATGATCAGGCTTATATGCGTCTAACGGTGCAAGTGGACATACGATATCCATTAAAGAAGGAAAAGAAAATCAGAAAATCAGGAGAGGAATGGATGTTATGTACCTTTAAGTATGAGAAGGTTCCTTCGTTCTGCTTTATACTCGGACTCATTAGTTATATAGATCGGAACTGTGAACGGTATTATCAAATGCCCGTGGAGGAGTTAACTCGAGCCTGAGACATATCACTTCGGGCTCCACCTAGGAGAATGTCTAATTTGGGTGGGAAAAGGCGGCTAAAGGAAGAATTGGGGGAGAGGGGGGAGAGGGGGGGGGGGGGGGAACATCAGTGACAACAATCAGACGACCACTAGAGGAAGGTTGAAGGAAAATAGGCAAATGTTTGGCAGCGGAAATATAAATTTTTAACCTATTTCCTTTAAACCAAGATCCATTAATCGTTATTTCATATAAAGAGGGATAGAAGGAAATACCTTTTGATGAACTATCTACCATTGCAAGCGAAGTGCCCTCAACTCTTAATCCGAGTTCACGAGCACCAAACAAAACACAAATCAAAACGATATTAGAACTCAACCGAATAATAGCAATCAAGATAGATTGCCTCTAATTAATCAACACAAGATCAAGGAATAAAAGAAAGAGATGAAAACAATTGATTCGGAAGCAAGTGGTGAAAGACGATCCACTACGGTAGGGGGTCGAAATTCTCTCTCTCCGGGATAGTGTGGCTTGGCCGAAATTTACAATAAGAAGGGGTTAATATAGCCTCTTCTATCTAAACTCTAGTCAGATAGAATTATGTTACTGAATAAGAGTTGTATTCGGAATAATACTCTTATTATTATTATCTATAATTATATCTAAATATAAAGATAATAATAACTTATTAATAGGATAATAATTAGAAGCAATTTAATCTCAATAAATCTCCTAACTTATTTATCCTATAATTAATTTAATCCATAATTATAATCATAATCTAATTATAATTGTTTAAAATTAAATTAATTCCTTATGTGTCACAACACATAAAAATCGCCTCCCTCTATTACTGGGCCTTAGTGGACTCAATTGGGATTCCGTCAATTAATTAACATTTGTTTCTCTTTTGGGTTCCAAGTCTTATGTGTGACCCATTAGGTTCTTATTGCTTCTAGCCGTATACAACCATTAAATTAATTTCTCAAAATTACATTCAATCTTTGTATAACGGAATGAGTACACGAACTGTGATTGGCAGATCCGAAACATTCCCCCAGAGCTATAAGAAGACATGTTGATTCCGTCGGTGACCTTTCAGTATTAGTTACCGTATAATTCAATCCTTTATCAACTACATCCTTGAACAGAATCTTATGACTATGGATAATGTCAAGTCACATATAGCGAGACGTTCATTTTACTTGTACAGGCCGAGTTAACTCCAATTAGATAGGTTAAGTGAAATCTTCATTTCAAGTCTTAAGCTATCACCTTGCAAGGATTTAAAGTCAAGTCTTCCACAAGCGATCATTGGACGTATCTCCCATTCATCAGGAGTGACAAATGCTCAATCCAATGTTAACTATCCTGCAATTATGGATCGTGTTACAACAGGATCAAAGTGTTGGTCCCGTGTAACGTGACAATATTAGTTCCAAGGGGGGGGGGTTAGGAACTATTTAAAAATATTCACGTTAGGCCGACTGTTAATTTTTAACTTAGACTTTCTCGAAATCTTTTAGCACGGTGATACTGAGTAAGTTTTAGATACAAGCTTAGTCAACAGGTGATTAAGTCTGAATCTGTCCTTGAGTCAGGAGATAGCACTTGAGTCTATTCCTGAACTCAGCTTCTCAGTTCACTCAACTCAGCTTATGTTCTTTTTAGCGTTTTAACTAGGCAGTATTATAGCAAGCAATAAGTTAAGGAGATAAGGGTTAGGAAGATATTACTCAGTAGACGTATCTTGGTTCGGCCTCTCCGCCTACGTCCAGTCTCTAGAATTCCTTCCGAGCTTTTCAGAATCCTCTACTGAGCTCTTTAAAGGTAGAGCACAAACCTTTTATAATAGAAAGCTGAGTATACAAGAGTACCTTCCTCTATTCCTCTACTCACTCTTATTTCTACCGCTGAGTACTATGACCGAGTACTCAGCTTCTCTTTTCTATACTTCTAGAAATGATAAGTGTTTGTTTGTCCTAAACAACAATTGCTAAGACACTTTAGATGAATAAGATCACTCTAAACTTTACACAGGATTGGAATTGGTGTAAGATTTGCTTTGCTTTTCTCACAGAACTTCGAATATCAATTTGGTCAGCGTTTCGACTTAATTGAAGATCTGCATCGAATGAAGCGTTTGAGTGGCCTATTTATAGTGACACTTGATGCACCGGTAATTTCGAATTTCGAAATAACCGTTGGAGACAAACAGCTTCCTGTCGCTGTCACTCAGTACGTGCTCAGCGTCCTTGGCCAATCAAATTCTTGTATCTCATGTCTTCGGCAGTGCTCAGTAGCTTTTCGTCAAACTGGATAGGATGTTTCCACATTTATGGCAAAGTCTTCCAGACAGCTTTCTGCGTCTTCTAAACTTTACCCAAAGTAGAAATACTTTGTCTTCAAGTTTATTCAGGTCAACTGCTGTCTTGACTTCATTGTCGCTCAACTCAGCAGCTTCGTCTTGAAGCTTTTGGTCGAAGGCTTCTCGATCCTTCTCATTGCTGGGCTTGCGTTTTGTTCAGCTTGAGCTGCGTTTTGATCTGCTTGGGCCGTGAGGCTTTCATCCGTTGACTTGGGCTTGACTTTCTCTTGTGGGCCTTGGGGCCTTACAACTTAATGTCTTATAAATTAAATAACTCAACATTTAACAAATACATTAGTTCAAAATAAATCAAAGCATTTAAATTTAATGTGTTAGAATATTTTTTATCATGGTAGTTTAATTCTTTTTAAATAATTTTGTCAAATCAAAATAATGTGGAAAGGTGTTTCAACACAAAGCATCACATTCCATAATCCAGAATCACTAATTAACATTCCTTTGAGTCTTAGGATTACTTATACCTTTTAATGCCAATGAGATGAACATGTGACAAGGATAAATCTACCTATCCTGTTATCTCAAGTTGGGCCCCCAATCCTAATGAACCCTTTCATTGGATCCATGTAACTGTCCAGATATCTGCATATCTGAAACTTGTGAGATCAGCTCTCTGTCTTGACAGAAAACATTGTCACATGCAAGTCTTAACAATGTTATGTCAATCCCTATTCAAAACATATCACTTAACTTGGAGTGGTTTTAAGTTTATTAGTTTATTATAATGTTTTGTCTCACTTCATGCTTGTATGAACACTTTATAATCACTTTAAATAAACTTAGGGATTTCCTTTTATTTAGACTTATTTAGTTCTTTAAAAGTGGTTGCCTTTATACAGTTATGAAACCATATCTTATTAAAACAAATGACATAAGAACAATTCATTTACAGTAGGTTTATATCCTGGAACAATTGTCTATAGGACACTAAACCCCAACAAAGGTGTCAACAACTCGTTTCATCAAAGGTCTAGCGACCAAGTGTGCTTTATGGGCTCGAAAAATCTAACACTCAGCCAACAACCTGGGAGCCAGTTTGGTGAGGAAGGACAATGTAGTTCTACAAGAAATTACCAACACTAGTGATAAGGAGAATGGGCTTGAGATAACATAAGAGAGGAAAAAGAGACGTGGTGCAAATGCGATAGGCCAAATGAGGAGGACAGTTCTGGTGGGAAGGAGAACATGACTAGAAATTCAGCATAGCAAGTAGCTAGCATAATAGAGGTAGACAGTTTGCACATGACTTAACACGAATGAGCCTAAGCAACACCACATGCCTATCCACCCAACCAATAGTATGACATCAAATTTAAAGTTAGTAGCTGAGGAGTTCGATCCAAAAAATGGAAAGAAGGCATACCTAGATATTCGAGTCTGCCATACACTATGAAAATACTGAGCTAGAACTGTCGGGGCTTGAGAAGTGTTCGGGAAGTTCTAATTTTTTGTGAGCTTGTCAAAGCTAACAAACCAGATGTAATATTCACTCGAAAGGGAAACACATCCCTCACTAATGACACCTTCAAAAAATGATGCCTCCACTCCGGCAACTTATTGGACAACCCCACAATAACTTTAAACTTGGAGTGCGAGAAGCTAACGTGTTGTGATTAGGAACTCTTCATTGGCCTAAAATATGAGCCCCGTCGCCTTGTATCCAGCCACCCAGTATAGAGAATAAAACCTAACCATCATCCTCCAATCGTTGGGGTGAATCTAACTAGTTCATATGTCATACTCGGGCATCACTTCCATAAAAAAGGAAGCAACAGCAACCGCATGCCAGCCTCCAACTACTCCTCGTACATAATCATATCGTGCAGCGCCATTGGATCGTTCGTTCGAACATCCGCCACCACGTGACTAACTTCATAAGGAACCCCTATTCGATAAGCAATCGATAGAGCACCGAGATCCTTCCAAACAAGTATAGAATGGGCCTTGTCCAAACTCAAATACTCTGGTTTCTTCGACCTAGTCGCCATGTGATACCGTAGACCATCTGACCTAGGTGCCCCCGAACCACGTGGCCATACCTTCTTCCTCATTCGCTCATAGAGACTTAGCAGAGTCTCACCGCCACTCACCAGGTACACATGCACTTTCATAATGACCTTAAACGTACCGGGCTTAACACCACCGACAGGCATATCGATCGAAGGAGCCTCACTATAGGAATGCCTTGCACATGAGGTTTCTTCACCTTCGAGATACCCTCACCACCTGCCTTACCCCCAGAAGCTTTAGACTTCCTCTAGCGACTTCGACCGGAGTCAGTTAAAGTAAAATCACCAGGGGCAACTCTAGTCAACTTCACTACCTCTCCCCGACTAGACTCACCAAACATAATAATGAAACCAAACGCCTCGAAATCCCAAACACCAACAAAACTGAAGAAAAACACCAACAAACACTGAAGAAGAAGGAACCGACCTCCTCTACTACTAGGCAAACTTCCAACACAGTGACGGCAGTCGAAGAACTCTCTAAACTCAAGTGACTTTGCATAAGAACAAAAAGAAGAAACGATGACTCCCAAGAACCAACGTCGAAATAGCAAAGACAAGAGAGAACTATTTCGAAAAGCACAAGCAGAATTTAAACTCTAGAGGCAAAAAAACTCCTAAAGAAGTAACTAAAAGGCTTTTATAAAAGAAAATAATCCTAAGAGGCGCCTAGAAATTTGCCCAAAGACATGATTTTTGAATTTCACCCAATGACCACTCGTTATCAAGGTATGCATGGAGATATGTGGCGATTTTACTTCGGGAAAACACATTACACTAAATATGTGAAGGTAAAAAATCATGAACATTTCTCTTTGCAGACTTCGCGTAATATGTTTTCGCGAAGTAAAATCGTCCGTTTCAAGCTCTTTTCCTTGCAGACTTCGCGTAATATGTCGCTCATTAAATTGAACCACTATTTATACATTGAAAACTTAAAATGATAAAAGGTGCAATTAATATTAAAGTCATTAATAATGGTAAAATAGGAAAAAGTTGCATTGACAACCAAACCTCACAAATAATATGAAATAAGAAAATTTGATGAAATATAACAATTATTTTGAAATTGAAGGAATATATTTTAGTATGATGTGTTAATTTTTGGTAATTTTTATTGGAATGTCTATTGAAGATGCTCTCATGGTCCGTTTGGTATGCCGTAATGCAATGTAATCAAATTTGTAATGTAATCAAACTTGTAATGGAATGGAATGTTGATTCCATCACCATGTTTGATTGTTAAATAAATAGAAAATAAAGAAATGTAATTATCATAACAATATTTATGTTTGCCTAAATAAATATAATCATAAAATTTTATTTGCACAATTAAATGAAAAACATGATAACATGAAAAATGAGATTAAGCGAAAAACGAAAAATACAAAAAAAAAAAAAGAATCAAAATCAAATACAAAATTAGATTAGCTGAAATCAATTTAATTAGTGCATATATATAAAAAAATTACTTTTTTTCTCGTTTTTAAATTTTCATGTTTTTCTATTTTTTGCATTTTTGAGAATGATAAGAGGTTAGATTGAGGTGTGAGATTTGATAAATGAGAGGTTAGAGAAGCTTTGAGAGTAACAATTAGGATTATATGCTTTTGATGTAATGAGAATTCGACTCCTTGTTCTATGTAATGGAGATTGCAAGCTTTATTGAACAAAATGTAACCTATGAGTTTCTCATTACATTCCAATAAAATTAAAAATTGCATCCAAACAGAGTAATGAGCTTTTGATGTAATGGGCATTCCATTACGAAGTCTATTACGTCTTACCAAGCGTACCCTTAGAGCATCTCCAATGCAAAGTGCTTGGAATGGTGCTTGATGAGGTGGATGTTGCTTGAAAGAGTATCTTGCATTGGGATAATAAAGGTTGCTTAAGTGATTATGGCAATGTTGCCAATTTTTGGTACTCTTACTTTTTTATTTTTTAATATAAAAAAAATTTTAGTTGCATATTATTAGTGGAATTTTATGGTAATATTATTGTTAAAATAAATTATATATAAAATAATAATTTATGGGACCATAGTGACAACTTTTAGAGTTGCTTAGCATTGCAGCCTTTTTTTAAAGTTGTCAAAGGTAATATGGATGAGAGGAAAAATAAAATAAAATATTTTGAGATGATGTGTTAAGTTTTGGTCACGTTAAAGAGTGCTTGCATTGGAGATGCTCTTAGTATGTAATATTTATTAAAATAAAAATATTGATTTTTGAAATAAAATTAGGGAAAATTATAAAATTTGGTCAAATGGGAGACCCATTTACATATTTAACCTATTTACTCAACCTACTACATATCTAGACTATGTTTGTGTGACTTTTCTAAAATACCCTCAATATGTTTGTAATTTTACGGCGCGACTGTCTTCCTCCTGCCTAACTTTGCAAAGTCGATGATTTCGCGAAATATGCGAAGCTAATGGTTGGTTTAGTTGATGATTTTAATTAGCATATGAGAAATCTGAACTTGTTTTTAACAAAATTTGCGATGTGGCATATAACAACAAAAAGGCACAACAACAAGGGATTCCAACACTAAAATCATAACATTATCAAAATTTACAACAAAATTGCCATAATAAACTCCTAACAAATCATTTCAAAGTGAACGCGACGAATCTAAACAGACATTTCTCCGTGTATTGGAAGTCGAGACCTTTTGGGATGGATGTCTCCCATGGTACACAATAAGATTGCCACAATAAACTCCTAACAGAAGTGAATGTGACCAATCTTGATGAGAATTTCTCCCTGTATCAGAAGGAAAGTCATCCCATCTGCATCCGAGGACACCGCCTTTTTGCGGGATGTTATGTATTCAACCACCTTCAGAAAAATTTAATCGTGTTAGGCAGAAAAAGGAAAATTTGATTTCGTGAAATGAGGATTCGTGAAGTACGCGAATATAAATGTGCAAGGAAGAGAATGATTTAACTTCGCGAAATGATGGTTTTACGAAGTCTGCGGGGAGAAATTTATCGATTTAACTTTGCGAAACGATGATTACGCGAAGTCTGTGGGGAGAAATTTATCGCTTTACCCTCGCAAACTTCGCGTAATCATAAAAAAGTTAATTTATTTTTGTAATATAAACAAAGTTTACTTATTATTTAAATGTTAAATATATACATAAAATAAAATTTAAAAGTCTAGTAAATTTCATAATTCAAACTAAATTAAAACACACACACAATATATATATATATATATATATATATATATATATATATATATATATATATATATATAAGATCTGGTGTGACAATGGTTTATGGTGTGTCAATGAGCTTATAATGTGACATAATAAAACTACATAGTTTTGGTAAGGAATCTCAACACAAAAACACGCTAACCTAAAACGCGATTCCAACAGAAACATGCATCCTTCCTCCCTCGGACAAAAAACACGATTCAAACCTTCATTTTTCACCATTATCGATCAATTTTCTTCTCCTCAGCTCACACAGATCACCGATTTTATTATCTAGATTATTCACCAATTTTCTGAGATTTATTTGAATGAGGTTTTCAGCACTATAGATCAATTTCTAATCTGTATTGAGATTAAATATGGAATCCGAACACCAAAATATGGAATCTGAAGACCAGAATCAGTCTAATCTGACATAAAAACATCATCTTCAAGTAATTTGCTTATATCTGTAAATCGAAATTAATCTGATATATATGGAAAATATTGAGACATGTTTACATTAATAATAGTTGTTCTAAATTTATTCTCTATCTTGTTAATAGATTTTTCACCAATTTATTCTCTGTTTAAATTAATAATAGCTGTTTTAAATTAACAATAGTTGTTCTAGATGCGTTCCAAGTAAATTTAGCATATGTTCCAGGTAAATGTACCATTTCTTTCTAGTATATGTTTGTTCTAGCTTCAATTTTCTTACATTAATTATTCAAAATGACTGTACTCTTTATTCTAACTAACTATACCACTTGTTCCATGTAACTGTATTATTTGTTCCAACTAAATGTACGATTTGTTCCGAGTGAATGTACCATTTGTTTCAAGTACATGTTTGTCCTCATCTCAATTTTCTTACCTGTTTTGTAGATTTGCTTGCGTCTAGTTACTCGTGTACTACAATTGTAACTTCTACATCAGAAGTAATTACAAGATTCAGTCCTAATGGAGCAAAAATATGGTTGCCTACTTGTTCAAATGAGTTAAAACCTGCTGTTGGAATGAAATTTGAGAATTAAGATAAAGCTCACAAATTTTACAAGTCATATGCATGTGTTGTTGGATTTAATAGTAGGGTATCAACATCAAGAAAGAAACATGATATTATAAAAGAACAATTTTTCGTATGCAATAAAGAAGGTTACAAAGATCGAAGAAAAACTGCGACATCCAATTATAAAAAAACCCAGAAAAAGGACACTCACTCGTGTAGGATGCAATGCTAAAATGATTATCAAGCTTTCTGACAATGGAATCTATGAAGTGACACAATTTAAAGAAGAACATAATCATATTCTTTACACTCCGGGATGTATGCAATATCAAAAAGAAGGCAGGAAGATGAACCTTCTACTAAAAAAGATGGTAGTTAATAATGTAAAGGTAAACCATCTTCTTCATAATGGTTACTGCATTATAAATACTAAACTATTTAGTTATAGAATATTGTTCATTTCATCTAAAATAAGTGTTCTGATTTGATTAAATAGATGAATGTTGGTCATCTGAAAACTTATAGACAAGCAAAGGAACTTTATTGAGGATATGAAAATATTGGTGCATCGAAGATAGATTTTAAGAACTTCCAGAGAGACCTGAAAGCCTATATTAAGGATTCAGATGCACAAATGTTCGTAGATAATTTTGAGAAAAAAAGGAGTTATGAAGTGCCTTATTTTTCGACTTTGAAGTAGATGAAGAGAGCAGACTATGTAGAGCTTTATGGACAGACCTTGTATGCAGAAAAAACTACGCTCTTTATGGCGATATGGTCTCATTTGACACCACATATAGCACAAACAGGTACTACATAATAATCCTTGACATAAAATTATTGTTTTGTGCCCTTTATATAATGTTGTTTGAACGGAAAAAGTATGTTGTTCAAACAGGGCACTTATGTGGTTTTTTTGCCCTTTATCTACTGTTGTTCCAACAGAAAACTTATGTTGTTCCGACAGAGTACTCATGTTGTTCCAACATTATACTTATTTTTATGCTACACTGAACAGGTATAATATGATATTTGGGCCGTTTAGTGGGGTTGACAACCACAAAAAATGTATTACATTTGCGGCTTGTTTCGTGGCTAACGAAGATATTGCCTCATTTGAGTGGGGTTTTAGAACGTTTCTCAAAATATTGCCTCACTTAACTCCTATTTTGTAAACGTTAAGCCTATATTTGTGTTATTTTGTATGTGAGGCCTAAATTGATGCTATATTGTAAATGTTGAGCCTAAATTAATATTATGTTGTAAACGTTAAGCCTATATTGGTTCTATATTGAACGTTGAACCTAAATTGGTACTTCCCCAAAAACTTTAGGCCTATTTTGGTACCCTATCCCAAAAATAAATAGATGTTGCTCCTTCCATTTCCATATGGAACTACATCCTTCCTTCATTTTCTCCAAAATCCAATAACAACCTTAAAATAATTCAAACTCATCATCTTCATCTATTAAACTAAAATAGTTCTCCATCTTAAAAAAAAAAAAGCTTCATTATCCCTCCATACTTCCTATAATATCATACTAATTTATCTAAATCTTACATGTTCCAAAAATAATTATCTTTGAAGGGTTCTTTCTCAGTTCCACATTTAAATAAGCAGTGTCATTTTAAGTTTATTATAACTCAATTTTGTTAAGATTTACAAAAGGTCCATCTTAAATTCACAAGAAATTATTCATTAAATAGAAAAATTGTAGTTCTAATCATGTACATACTGAATATCTTTCTTTTTAATGGGGAAGTGAACCTCAAACATGATGACAAACCCTCATTGGCTTGAATATAGAACTTTATTAAGTACTTATACAGCCAAAGTTGTAAGGAAAATGAGATTTTTCCTTAAAATAATGTCAAAATTCGAAATAATATCGGGTGAAATGTGTGGTTTAAAATAAAGACCCCTGTAATGCTTCTGTTTTTCTGACATGGTTAGTTGAAACTGGTGAACGAATCACCGGTTTCAAAATAACAATACCGGGGTCACTGCCATGTCTGCTTTTAGCAGACATGGCAGTGAGGAGACCGGTTAATGATTAACCGGTCTCCAGACACCGGTGAATGAATCACCGGTGTCATAGGCGTGCGAATAAATATTCGCACGCCAACTCTGCTTCCACAGACGAAGCAGAGTTGATTTCGAAAATATTGAAGGGGCAAAATGCTGTTTTGCCCCTTCAATTCCGGAATATTTTAAAAAATACCCACTTGATCTCTATGTTTTAAATATCAAGCTTTCTCTTTATATTCTTCACTTTCCTCACACTTAACTCCTCCTCCCTTCTTCACTTTCCTCACACTTAACTCTTCTCTTCCTTACACTTAACTCCTATCTTCTTCATACTTCTCTTCTTCAAACTTAAGGATCCCAAAAGTATTGATTAATCTTCATCAATTACCTACATACTTTTAATTCTATATAGGTTTCACGGGATCCTTCTTCTTCACCTCCTTAGGACCCGACAGTTTCCTGTTTCTTTTACAGTCATAAGCCATATGGCCGATACACGAGCACACCTTGCAAAAACTGGGAAGCTTCTCATACTGAACCTCAATCCACAGCAGTTTACCATCCCTCTCGATTCCCAACTGAACCGGGAGTTCCCAAGCCAGGTCCACCTCTATTAACATCCGCGCAAAGTGGCCAAATTCTCCTTCTAAGGTAGCGTTATCGAACCGCATCAGATGTCCAATGCCTTGTGCAATGTCCGACAGTATCTGTGTATCCCAATATTCCCAGGGGAGGAAATACAAACGCACCCAAACATGAGCTGTTGTTGTTCTTTCCGTATAAGGATCAAAGTCCGGAACCCAAGCCTGGAGACGGAAGGAGCCCGGCCTCACTGCTATAATACCCTTGCTTAATACCAAATCCTTAGCAGCTTGAGATGTTAAGAACACATGAAAATAGCCCTTACCAATTGAGATCAATCGCCACGGGGACGTAATGCCCCATACAGTAGTGAGTTTCTGTTTCAATTCATTAACCTTCCAAGGGGAGTCTCCCTTAGCCAAAACCAATCTACCAAGTAGAGAGAACTTGCATAATTCAATTCTTCTATTGTATGCTTCCTGAGATATCCTAATAGAGGGGATACCTCCGAGATTACTAACCTTTGCTGAAGACGGGACAACTTCCGGGATTGCTTTTTTCAGAATCGACGAGTACGACTTCGGGGGCGGAGGCGGCGGATGCGCTACATCTGCAAATCTCAATTTTGGATTGAAGAGAACTCCAATACCAATGAAATCCTCTCGGGGACTCAAGGTATCCATCGCAAAATCGAAGAGTAGAGGGCACCGGCGGCAGGAGCAGGCAGCGGAATCGAACGTGATGGCGGCGGAGCTTATCACAGCTTATTGCTTTTCATCGCAGCTTTCTCTTCCATTCCAAATATTCTACTTTTGTAATAATAAATTTATAAAAACTAAAAGGCATACCACTCATTTAACTCCTAAAATTTAAGTTTTAAAATCAATTAGGACTTTAAACTATTAAAATTATCAATTGAGTTTCTATTTAAGTAAAAATCATCAATTGAGTTCTGATTGAAAATCATTCGGTTGAACAGCTTCATATCTTTTTTTCCTAAATCCATTTGGAGCTAATACAGAAATCGTTACAGTCTATATTAAATAGTCACAATTTCTGATTTTAGGATGGAATAAAGACTCAATTGATGATTTTTGCTTATTTCATGAACCTAATTGATGATCTTGATAATTTAAAGTCCTAATTAACTTTGAAGTTTTAATTTAGGGATTCAAATAAGTGTTATGCCAAACTAAAACTTCTTTTACCGATTATTAAGAATTATAACTAAGTCCAAAAAAAATTATAACTAAAATAAAAATATTTAATAATTTATTTATAATTCTCAGATAATTTTTTTGATTTATTATAAGAAAAAATTATCCTATACTTTTTTTTAAAGTCTTTTTATCTCTACAACGTGTAATCCAAACTCCTAACTTCACTTTCACTTACAGAGCTGCCACCACCCCTTCCCTTGTAATTGCAGTTGGCCGCCCCTTTTTTCTTCCAGCACCATTAGAAATTGATGTCAACTTTTGTTCTCGTCATCGTGGATGCCAAGCAGCCATGGCAAAGATAAGAATTCCAGCCTGACGAAAAGCTTCCTCCAATCGGAGGTTAAGAATTGGGCTAGGTTTGGTGAAGTTAGAAAGCAAGTACTTGATTGAAAACCAAAATCGTATTTCTACTGGTGTGCCTTCCACAGGACTCATGTTATTCGTTCCGAAAACACTCTGATAGCTTCCTCTCTCTTTGCCTTATTCACGATTTCGTTCACCAATCAATCTTTCGTCATTAGGGGTTCCTCATCTCATTTCTTTGTACACTCCACGATTGTGTCGAATTCACCCCTCAAAACACCTGTCTTTGCTTCGAAAGCTTTAGAGATCGGGATCCTCCGTACTATTATCAGTTAGCCAGTGGTCCAAATCCAACCCGGAATACAAAAGCCTTGGTGAAAATGGTGAGTCTATATATATAAGTCCTCATTTTTCCTTCTATCCTTGTAATTTTTTTTCCTTCAATTGCTATTGTGATAATATATATGATCATTATCTAAATGAATTTTACTATATGATCATTATTTTTTTTCCTTGTAGCATGCCACCGGGTAAGGACACATCTTGGTGGACAGAAGAAGTACGACAAGCAGTAAAGAGTAAGAGAGAATCCTATAAACTATTGGGGAAATGTAGGAGTGACGAGAACTACGAAAAATACAAAGAGGTTAAAAGGGAAGTAAAGAAGGTCATGCGAGATGCTAGAGCAAAGGTGAATCGGGATCTGTATACAAGATTGGATACGAAAGAAGGGGAAAGAGACATATATAGAATTGCTCGGATGAGAGATAGGAAGACGCGAGATCTCGGAAAAGTTAAATGTGTGAAGGATGTGGACCAGAAAGTCCTAGTTGGAGATAAGGATATCAAGGAACGATGGAGGTCCTATTTTGATGACTTATTTAATGGAGATCGCCAACAAGATGTTGGAGATATAAGTATCCATCACGATATGATAAATCATGAATGCCTGCGGAGAATTCAAAAGGGTGAAGTCAAAATGGCATTAAGTAAGATGAAGTTGAAGAAAGCAGTAGGACCTGATGGCATCCCTATTGAGATTTGGAGATGTTTGGGAGAAAGAGGAATCGAATGGTTGACGACGTTCTTCAACAAAATTTGGAGAAACAATAAGATGCCATCAGAATGGAGGAAAAGTACATTAATCCCTTTGTATAAGAACAAAGGCGATGTCCAAGATTGTGCCAACTATCGGGGAATCAAATTAATGAGTCACACTATGAAACTTTGGGAGCGAGTGATTGAACAAAGGCTAAGGAGGACGATGAAGATCTCGGAAAACCAGTTTGGCTTTATGCCGGGAAGATCAACTATGGAAGCCATCCATCTAATGAGACAATTAATGGAGCACTATCGAAATAAGAAGAAAGACTTGCATATGGTTTTCATTGACTTGGAGAAAGCATATGATAAGGTACCAAGGGAAGTACTTTGGTGGGCCTTGATAAGGAAAGGCATTTCGCGGAAATATATTGACATCATAAAGGACATGTATGAGGGAGTATGCACGAGTGTACGTACTAGTGTTGGGAAAACTGAAGAGTTTCCTATTACGATTGGAGTGCATCAAGGTTCCGCACTAAGCCCATTTCTTTTTGCCATCGTTATGGATGAACTAACAAGTTCACTTCAAGATGGTATACCATGGTGCATGCTGTTTGCAGATGATATTGTGTTGGTTGATGAGACGAAAGAAGGAGTGGAGATGAAGTTGGAACTATGGAGGCAAACTCTAGAATCTAGAGGCTTTAAGTTGAGTCGAAGTAAGACAGAATATTTGGAGTGTAAGTTTAGCGGCCGTAGGAGTAGGGAGGCAGAGACAATCACCCTAGATGGGAGAGTTGTTCAGGCCTCGGATTGCTTCCGGTATTTAGGATCTATTATCCAAACGGATGGAGAAGTAGATGGAGATGTTGCCCATAGGATTAAAGCTGGTTGGTCGAAGTGGAAGAGTGCTACGGGTTTCCTTTGTGATCCCGGCATGCCTAATAGATTGAAAGGAAAATTCTACCGGACGGCAATTAGACCAGCATTGTTATATGGTACGGAGTGTTGGGCAGTGAAACACTGCCACATCCATAAGATGTCGGTGGCGGAGATGCGTATGTTGAGATGGATGTGTGGTCACACGAGAAAGGACCGGGTGCGTAATGAAATAATTAGGACAAAAGTAGGGGTCACATCTATTGAGAATAAAATGAGAGAAAACCGACTAAGGTGGTTTGGCCATGTGAGACGTAGAGCGCTTGATGCGCCGGTTAGGAGAACCGAAGAGTGGCAAAGGGATGTAGTGGTGAGGGGTAGGGGAAGACCTAAGCAAACTTGGAGGAGGGTGATCGAGAGTGATATGAGTTTATTGGGAATTGAGGAAAATATGGTAGTGGATAGGACGGAGTGGAGGGAGCGAATCTGTGTCGCTGACACGACTTGATTTTCACGGTTTTATATGATGGTTCATGTTAGCCGACCCCGAATCATTTTGGGACTAAGGCTTTGTTGTTGTTGTTGTCGTCGTCTTGCAGATTGAGTATGATCCAAGAGTTGTCAGTTTTAGGCAGATTTTAGAGGTTTTATGGTATAGTCATGATTCAAGGTAAGTATTTGGCCCTGAATATTGGTATTGATAAACTAAATGACAAAAGCTATGGAGTTTGTTTTTATTTGTTTGCTTAACACTTGTTCATTGATAAAGACATATATGAAGGTCTATTATGTTTGCAATGGGAACTTAAGAGTCAAGATTAGCAGTTATTAGTAAAGAAAAATAGCAATCGAGATCAAGGAGCAGCATTGTCACTCAAATACAAACAACTCGGGTCATTTTATCCTGCCAGAAGCTCAACATCGGGTGCTTTTGTTAATTTGTAGTTTCTTAATTTTTAATCAAATTAAAGTTCGTTTGCATAGTTTTGTTAAAATTTTACCCTCTTAATTGCTCCACTTTATAAGTTTCTTTTCTATGTAACTTTATTTTAGTTTGGTACATTTTATACTCAAATCCTCTGCATTATCTGTTAAATATGAACAAAAACTAAACTTATGGTAAAAGGTTGCTAGAGTCTGAGAAGCAAGTTAGGTAGCAAATAAAGCAGAGATTATGTAGTATGAGGCTAACTTGACTTGCTTTGAATTTGATGATCTTAAGTAGTTGGAGTTTTAAGTGCTTTTTTTTTTTATCTAATAATAGTTAATCATTTTTGTAGTTGTTTTGTTTATAGATGAAAATTTATTGATCTTCTATTTAATTCCTCAAAAGCTGCTATATATGAGTATACTATTAAAAAATTAGGGATAAGGTACCAAAATAAGCCTATGATTTTTGAGAAAATGTCAATTTAGCTTCCATGTACAAAATAGCACGTTCAACCTTTAAAAAAGGTATTGCTAAATACCGCCCTTAATTTCCGTTTCACCGCATTGTTTTGACCATTTTACCCTTGCCACTTTTTTCCCCCCTAAAACCTTAAAAACTCTCTCAAGTTTTCTCTCCCGAGCACAAATCCCGGATTTGAAAAAAATGGATCAAAACATTCCCGAAGACAATGAGTTCGAACACGAGGTAATATTACGAGAATTAAAAACGTTATTAATCATTTTTTTATTTTTTTTTATTCGAATTTTGCCTGGGCGGGTGGCGATTACCACCCGTTCCTTAGGCCGATCGGATGAACTACCCGATCGGCCTAAGGAACGGGTGGTAATCGCACCCGCTCCACCCATGGAACGGGTGGTAATCGCCACCCGCTCCACCCATGGAACGGGTGGTACGCGCTGCCCGTTTCCACCTATGGTGGAACGGGTAGCCTGCCCGTTCAGGCAAAAGTGGACAGAAATTGCCCCGAACTAATTTCGAACGGGAGAAATAGGCCCGAAGTATTTTTTTTTTTGTAATTTTAATGTAAATTTTTCGTATATTCAGGTACCGATAGAAGATTGGAACCCCGATAACATTGATTATAGTTCGCGTTTTATAACGGATACCGTTTTCCCCTCCAGTCAGGATGCTATTGATTGGGCAAAAAAGATAGCTATTCAGAATGGGTTTGAGCTTGTAATATCTTCGCACAAAAATGGGGGTAAACAGAAGTTGTTGCGCTGTTCACGGGGTGAACGATATAGAGGTGTTGTGAAAAATGATGAAGATCCTGCAATTAGGAAAAGTAAAACTAAAGCGTGCCGATGTAAATTTCAGATTAAAGCCTATCAACATGCAGACCTTTCGGGATGGGGGATAAAGGCTAAGGCTGGGTTAACTGGAATGCATAACCATACAATGCGTATGTATCCAGAGGGAAGTCGGCAAATGAGCGGACTCAGTATCGCATCTAAACAAATTGTGCGTGATATGTCTTCAGCTCAAGCAAAGCCTTGTGCTATTTTAGCAGCAGTTAAAGAAAAACACCCAGAGGACAACTCAGTAATTAAACACATATATAATTACAGGGACAAAATGAGGAGGGACGCGTTTGAAGGTAGAGACCTGGCTAGTCAATTCTACCATATTGCTGTGGAGAACAAATATGTCAATTACACACAGGCTGATTCAGGTGTGATAACGCATGTGTTCATGGCACATCCAGAGTCAGTTGATATGTTCAGGACTTACCACTGGTACATCGGCATTGATTCAACGTACAAAACAAACAAGTACAAAATGCCGTTTGTTGAGATTGTTGGGATGACGCCATGCAATAATAACTTCAAGATAGCGTATGCTATTGTTAAAGACGAGACCGAAGGGAGCTATCGTTGGATTTTGCAAAGGCTGAAGATTTTGCTTGGGGATGATCTTAACCCGACCGTTGTTGTTAGTGACAGGGAGCTTGGGTTATTAAAGCCGATACAAGAAGTTTTTCCACAAGCAGCGCACTTGCTATGCACTTGGCATATTAATAAGGTTGTGGAAGATCGTGTGTATAGAATCATTGGAGATAAAGGCCTTGCCTCTAAATTCAAGAATGGCAAATGGAGAACAATATTAGAATCATTAACCATTGAGGAGTACGAGACCAATCTTATGCTAGTCTAAAGCAATGGCTCAATACGGCAACTGGGTCCCTTGACACGGTATGGCAGAAGGTTCACAAGCAGATTGAATCACAAGCAACCAATATAAGGTATTTGCAATTTCTTCTACTGCGATTTTGGAATTTGCATTTAGGGTTGTATCATTTCACTAACTAATAATAATTTTGTCTTCGTATCAGGTACATGCTTGAACAGTCGCGGCTTCGTCAATCAGTCACTTTCACCGGACGCCCATTAAGCCAACTTGTATTCAAAGTCTCTCATTATTGTCTGCAGTTGTTGAATCAAGAGTTAGAGCGTATGAGAGGGTTGAGCCATGAAGTGTACGTGCGTTGCGGTTGTGTATTGAGAACATCGCATAAGATACCATGTGCATGTGAACTGAAACGAGCTTGTGATCTGGAACAAATGATCAGTTCTGAGAGTGTTCACGTGTTTTGGAGAACACTTTTAATCAATCATGGTCACACTGATGAAAATGACGGGCGTAATGATCTGAACGAGGAGCAGCGATATTTTAAGTCCTTAGTGGACCAAGTCTCTAAAGCCGACCCATCCGTAATGCGTAATATTTCAATGTTTATCCATGATCAACTACACCCTGATCAAGCTCAGTACACCGAACCCGATGTCAAAATTAACGTGCGGGGGCGACCTAAGGTGAGCAAATCCACAAAACGTATGCCGAGTTCTTGGGAATATAATGAAACTCGTCGTGGACGGGCTCGTTCTACTAGTTCATCTAGGAGTCGTGGTAGAAGTGGCAGAATTAGCTCGTCATCCTCGGTACATAATGCTGCCTCATCAGGTAAATTATATCTGATAAACCTAACTTTTTTTTATAACTGTTTTGCAATATAGAGTTGTTTTACACTAATATACATGAATGCAGATGGAAAAACGTATCATGGTTCTGAATTCGTACATTCCGATAAAATAGTTGGCATAATTAAACCATACGTCGAATCATACTACGACGTTGTAGGTGATGGAAATTGTGGTTTCTATACGGTAGCAACTTACATTTTTGGTGACGAAGAAGCGTGGCAGACAGTTAGGCATCACATTCGAAATGAAGTAATTGCTAACCGTTGTTTGTATCAAAGAGTGTTTGTTGATACTGTTGATGCAGCTCTTCGTAGAGTAAGTTGGGACGGTGCAGGTTGTACGCCGGATTATTGGATGATCGTTTGGGATGACTTGTGGCCGGTTGCTACCATGTACAATTCTGCTATCATGTTATTTGGCTTCTCAGGTGGGGACACATTAGCGTTGTGTGGTACTATCTTACCATTGTATGCCGCATCGACTGCTACAAGACCATCACGTGAGATTTGTATAGCTCATTTAGGGAATCACTGCCAGCACTACATACGTTTAAATTTATCGCCTAACTTTCCGGTGCCCCCTATAGTACACTGGTGGTTTGTGCACCGAGGCCAAAGCGTTGTAGGATGGGAGCGCTTCTATCAGGATAGGGTGACACAGTGGACCAGATTGGCCCAACTTAGGGGATATTAGTGGTTGATATTCTATAATGTTACAGGTGAATTCTGATGAATTATGTGTGGTTCTGTAATGTTACAGGTGAATTGTGATGAATTTTGTGTGGTTCTGTAATGTTACAGGTGAATATTGATGAATTTTGTGTGGTTCTGTAATGTTACAGGTGAATTGTGATGAATTTTGTGTGGTTCTGTAATGTTCCAGGTGAATATTGATGAATTTTGCTACTTCAGTTATCCACATTCCAACGTCTATATTCCAACGGCTATATTCCAACGTCTATATTCCAACGTCTATATTCCAACGTCTATATTCTCCATCTATAAAATTAAACAATGTTGCTACTTCAGTTATCCACATTTACTCTTTACATTACGATCAACGAAAACTCTCAAACATAAATGGCTTCATCTGATTTTACCAACGAGTTCCCTAATTTTCCTCCCGAGAAAAGCATAGTTTCAACTTTGAATAAGTCTGATTGCACGATGAAGATGCTTGATTATCAATACTACGCAATTCGTGTATATGGAGAGACATTTGTGAGTCCAACAATGTTCCATCCTGAATTTCCATTTATGTTTTGCTTCAAGCTTCCGTCTGCTGGTGAGTTTCCAATATACTCACTACACATGCTGTGGTTCTTATGTTATATGTATTACATGCCTTTTGAATTTGCTCTAGAGGAATGGTTGAACAATTTGAATGAAGGAAATATTCCTAGTCATATTCAAACATTTCTGAAGTGGTTTATGCCTATTGATGACTGGAAAGCTATGTTCGCCAGACTATTGCGTGATAATCAGAGGGGAATCATCCCTAAAAAAAATTTCAACTCCATCATCTTTTTAAGATGGACAGAGTCTGAAATTTCTCATGAGGTTCATCGAACTTATCCTTACTCGATCGTGAAAAATTGGGATCGCTATAAATTAGAGGTTCGAGTACTACAGAGTATCAGCGCTTCAAAGAACGATTACCTGCCAGGACGAGCTTGGCCAAGAAATAGAGGAAATGCTCCATGGAACATTTTTCCTGTGGAATATGAGACGAATATTGCAGAGGAGAAAGAGATATACCTTGCAATACAGTCAGGTGTACCAGCGACATCTTCACCAAACATTCAGGTGTACGAAGAAGATAGTGACTAATGTCTTTTTTTCCGGTTTATGTCGTTGTAATGTCTTTTTTCAGTTTATGTCGTTCTAATGTATTTTTACAGTTTATGCAGTTTATGTCGTTCTAATGTATTCTTAAATTTGCAATAATAACAAAACATACCACAAAAAAGTACTAAAATATCAATCCACCAAATTCTGTCAAAATAGTACTAAAATACTACAAAATACAGTCATAACTCACTTGGCCAAATGCCAAGCATCCATAATCTCCTCTAACGACTGCCTATATACAATCGCAGCATCCTCGTCCAGATGACTCATGTGATCCAGCACAGTTTCACCCCAACCAGATAATCGACTAACCCACTGTAAAAAAGTAAGGAACAAAAAACAAGGTTAATATCATTTCACATTTCAGTAAATATCATTTCACATTACTAGACCAGTCAAGAAAACCAAAAATAACTTACAATCTCACTGTTCGAGCGAGTATAAACAGCCGGTCCGGGTGCAACAATCTCCGGAAGTAGACGAGGGTGTGAGTGACGGGTGTACCAATGCATGTACTGATCCTCACAATCTGATGGAGTATGTGCTGGAGTGAATACAGACAGTATAAGGACAGACGACTGGGGAAAAGAGTCCCAAATACCCTGCACCATCACAGCTGGCACCTCTACACGATACTTCAAACTGGTCCACGGGCGAACAGCCTTAGAAGGCTGCAATATCGGTCTAGGAATGGTCTGCACATGTCCAAGCTGTCGAAGGCATCGCCTCGGCATGTACGGCTCGATCACATCCCGATACCGTATCCATCCAGAATATAGAGTCCTCGGGGTCTCAGTAATGGCATCAGGGCCATACGGCATCCATATGACCTACAGATGTATAAAATTACATTAACACATACAAGTAATACACAAATTTGTTTTAATTGAATAGTATTTATAATTATAAAGCAAGTATACCTCATCTGCTGTCAACACATCAAGCCGGGCACGAAATGCTCTCAACCGCTCATCGCTCTTCTCCATCGATATAGATGGCCACAACGAAGCCCTAGAAAGATCCGGGTCAACTGTAACTGCCTCTCGATGTGGCCTGAAGCAAGGAAAATACTCGTAAATCCAGGACTGGAGCAATGTCATACAACCCGTCATCTTCCCGCAATCTCCTCTGGTAGCAATACCAAGATGACGGTATAGATATGCTAGTGCAGCTGATCCCCAAGAAAGTCCAACGGCTCCAGCCGCCGAGTCCTGCACCTCTAACAGACAAGAAGGTCGGATGTGGTCACCACTCTTGTCTACGAACAAGGTGGAACCGAGCATCAGCCACGTCCAAGCTATAGCCTGGGTCTCAGGAATCCGATCACCTCCACAGCGCTCCATGACGGAAGCGGCTCGTATACCACCAGAAGCATAATGACGGGCATCTAACTCAACCCGAGTCGCCCCAAACAAATCCATCACGCACTCCTTAAGCTCATCAACAGTCGCATCAGCAGTCACCATGGCACCATCTACGGGGATGCGCAATATCTCCCACACATCATGCATCAAAATGGTCATCTCACCAAATGTCATGTGAAATGATGACGTGTCTGGCTGCCACCGCTCAACAAATGCTGTGATCAGTGCAGCATCTATGTGACTGTGCATAATACCAGGTAAATGGAACAAGCCAGATGACTCGATACGCGACTGAATCGTCCGGGAAGAACCACTGTACCATAATCTCAGCTTCGTGCAATACCCTGATCTGGTATGACACCTAAGGACGCCCCTGTCCTGACCGGCCCATATAGCACATGCAATATGTCCCAAAAAGCTCGGGATCACAGCACCATCAAATGGACCCCCGGGGACGGGGTCCTTCACAACCCAGTCATCCTCTACACTCCTCGATCGCTTGCTGCTACCTGAAATTACAGCAAACGGTAGACATTAATTTTTTAGTATATTTTTCAATAATCACGATTAACACAAATACAAATAAACACATTTTTTAATTTCTCTTACCAGAAGAAGATGCTGCGGTAGAAGAAAATCGTCCGTCTCGACCCCTCGTCACAATGCCACGATCTATGGGGATAGTATCAGCACTAGGACGATGCATAGAAGCATCCCCGTCCATGTCTATACCAGCCGCCTCATCCCGTCCCTCAGCACGCTCCGCCTGTGCAGCATGTGCCCTCCGGGTGTCCGCCATAAACCGCTGCTGCTCCTCCCCATCCCGCCGAACAGATGCAGTAACAGGACGTGAAGACGTGCGTCTAGGGTCAGCTCCCTCCTTATCCTGTAATATTATTTATTTATAAGGTATATTCAATTTAACATAATTTTTTTTTCTATACGTTCGGGTTTGCCTACGCCCGGTCCGTGCAATTTTTTTTAAAAAAAATTCAAAATTTGCCCCTTTTTGGCCTGGGCGGGTGGTTTACACCACCTGCCCTAAGGGCCAAACGGGTGCGGCGCACCAGTCGGCCTTAGGGCCGACCAGTGCGCCGCAAATGTTTGGCCCTTAGGCCAAACGGGTGGCGCATGCGCCCCACCATAAGGTGGAGCGCATGCGTTGTACGCGTTCCACCTTAAGTGGAACGCGTACGTCGAGCGATCCACCCTAAGGTGGATCGCATGCGCCGCGCGCTCCGCCTTACGGTGGAGCGCGTGCGCCGTGCGATCCACCCTAAGGTGGATCGCTCGACACTATGCATCTCCACCTACGGTGGAACGCATAGTTCATGCGTTCCACCGTAGGGGGAGATGGATTCCGGCGCCCGCCTAGGCGAAATTCTGGGATTTTAATCCCGAATTTCGGCCCGATTACTCACGATTTTGATAATTTTTTTATGGAAATACTTACCGTAATACCCATGTATCCTTTGCCGATGCCTCCTCTTCGTGCCATCTCGTTTTTGGTCGGTTTTTTTTAGAATGGAAAAGATGTTGAGAGGATTTGGAATTTCAAAACTTATGTTTGAAATAATGAGAAGGGCAAAAAGGTCAATACAGGGCGGTGAACCGGAATTTTAGTGCGGTATATAGTCGCCCACTTAAAAAATGGCATCAATTGGAACGAGACACGTCATTGATATTACTCTGTTAAGTTCTGTCAATTGTATGTGGAGAGAGAAATCAAAACATAACAGAGTAATAGGAATGATGTGTCCAATCCGTTATCAATGCCTAAATTGATACTTTTTTAAAATGTTAAACCTACATTGGTGTTATTTTGTATGTAGAGTCTAAATTGATATTTCTTCAAAAACCATAGACCTATTTTGTTACCTTATTCCTAAAAAATTTATTTTGAAGTTCTAACTATAAGATGTTATTAGATTATGAAACTTGATAATGATGTTAGGAAATGGAATATTTTGCAATGGTTGATACTTGACTTCATTTGGAAATATTCTTTAACATATTTGAAATTAGCCCACAATGTAAAAAGGCAGCTTGCAATTGTTTATCAACAATCTTCTTTTAATGATTTTTCTCTAGTGGCAGCGGAATTTCCTTTAAAATGGAATTTGTGTGCTCTTTTATTTGCTATTTGTTGTTTTTTTGGTCTCTGACCTATCAATCAACATTGGTTTATTCTCAACATGATTTTCCAAACCTGAACTTATAATATTTTTGGTGTATTGTTAAGCCCAAAATATACCTAAAATATCATTAATATTTACATCATTTTTATTACAAGTTTATGTTGTTTATATCTGTTTAGATTACTTTTACTCTCAAATATCTTTCTTTCTTGCAAGGTACCTAAATATTTGGTAAAATCCAAATATGAACGAAAAAGGATCAAAAACAGAAGAAAAACCCTATAAAAGGAGTCAAAGACGACGTAAATCAAAAGCGCCAAGTCAAGGACACGAACGAGAGCAAAGAAGTGAAAAACACAGCATGCCGCGACAACGAATCCCCCACCCGCGGCCGCGACACGCGTGGTTCAGCTACTTCCTCCCTTCGTCCAAAGCTCAACTTAATGCTCCCCCATTCACGGCCGAGGATTCCCATTCTCGGTAAGTGCAGAAAATTTGCCAAAAGCATTTAACACATGCTGAAATCCAAGAAACGCGTTCGTTCAAGTGGATAAAGACGTCCTTTCACAACGGACACGACTCTTAACCAACGGATACATCACTTCAAACACAACCCTTCAACATCTATAAATAAAGAGTTGATGTTGAGAAAAAATGCAATGAAATGTTGTAATATAGATATAGAATCAGAGCGTAGAACTTATGTCTAAGTTCTAAGTAAAAACATTTCGAGAGTTAGAAATTAGATTCTGTACAAAACAAGATGAGGTACACATATTGTTTATAGTTTAATTACAACTCAGTAGCGTTTAGACATTGTTCCAGTTTTAGTTTGCATCATGGTAGTGGCCGACCGAATCCCTATTACGAAGTTACAGCGAGAAGATTGAGTAGAGTGTTCGCCCCTGAGCCTGACAACCTCTAAGGAAACCCAAGGAAAGGAACCGATCAAGCCGTTCACTTGCACGCCCTCGAAGAACTCGATGCTCCATGTTCTCTATAAACTTGTATCAATTTATATTTCATCTAATAAAGTCCGTTCTATTCGACAAATCGTTATGCAACACTTATGGTAACCAATCCAATATAAGTGAGGCTGGTGTTTTCATTAATACGCAGTTGAATTCAAAATCATTACAAGGAAACTTTGTTGAACACTTAGGCAAATTATCATCTCGAAAGAGTTTTAATTTGAGTAAGGGCAACTATCCCGAAAGGGTTTTGTCGCGTTCAAAGCCAATTAATTAGAGGTTCCGTCATTTATTTCATCATCATAATTGATACAAAGTTTAAGTTGTTTTCTTTGCTTAATGCAAATGAATACATTCATTGTTTTTCTAAAAAGTTCTAAATGTTCCTGTTTTGTAAAATTCATCCTTAAATCAGAAGATCTTTCTAACAATCGATTTATTCTAAATATAAAATCTTATTCCAGCATTTTTCAAGTATTCAAAGTTCATAAACTCAATTAAACAATTATTTTTCCTAAATTCAATTAGACAAATTTCACTTTTCATTTACAATTAATAATAAATCTAACAAGTTCGAAATTAATAAATTCAAAAATAAGTTTTTCGTTAAAAAACGTATCCCTGTGGGATCGATATTTTTATTACTACAAGCGAAACCGTGCACTTGCGGAAATCGCTCAACAAGTTTTTGGCGCCGTTACCGGGGATACGCCAAAATTTTTATTTTTCGTATTTTATTTTCGAATCTAGGTTTACACATTATTTTTATACAATTTTTATATTTTATTTATTTTTCAGTTTATATAACATATTTGTTTTCAATTTTGTTTTGAAGGTAGTTTGGCTCGTGTAACCATTTCAAGTTCATGCGCAGTTCGCGAAATTCGGGCACACCACCAGACCCTTTTGATCCAGAAATTGAAAGAACACTTAAGAAAAACAAGAAAAACAAGAAAAACAAAGACAAAACACCCTTAAAAACCAAAGTAGACCAGCCAGAAAATATGGCCGATCCACCGACACTTATGGATTATTCTAGGCCAGGAATGGCCGGTGTAACTAATAGTGTAGTTAGACCCCGTATAAACGCAAATCAATTTGAAATTAAGCCTGCTTTGCTTAATATGTTACAAAACAACGTAACGTTTTATGGACTACCTAACGAAAACCCTAATGCACATTTGACAAATTTCTTAGAAATTTGTGATACTTTTAAAATTACTGATGTAACAGCCGAAGCAATCAAACTTCGCCTCTTTCCTTTCACCTTGAAGGATAAGGCAAAAATTTGGTTAACTTCTATGCCTGCTGCAACATTTGAAACTTGGGACCAATTAGCCCAAGCGTTTTTATCAAAATATTTTCCTTTAGCAAAAACCGCAAGAGTCATTAAAGAATTGACATCTTTTACACAAAATGATAATGTGTAACATCCGTAATTTTATAGGGGTATTTTTACAAAATAAAAGTCATAATATATTATAATTATAACATTACAAATTGAAATTTATAAATTTTTTTTTTATTATAGGTACCCTATTAATTAATTAATAATATTATTATTGTTATTATCCATAACTGGATGAATTCGAATTATTAATTATTACTATTTTATATTTATTATTATTATTATTATTAATTATTAATTTTGAGTTTTAGTTACAGTGGGAGTAGGAGGCGATTTCAGGTTCTGGGAATGAAAACCAAATACCTGCTTCATCTCTGTTCCTTTTTCTTATTTTCTTTATTTATATTTTCCTTTATAGCTTTTTATTCCGGCCACCTTTTTAAACAAAAATTATACCATTAAATTCCTTGTTTCGTGAGGAAGATTTTAAGACCAGTATTGATATTTTTCTGACCAAAAAGCGTGGTAGCCGGAATGAGCATTTTTCACTGCTAAAGTGTTAGATCTCGACACTTTAGACGATTTTAATAGTGAAAGGAGTATACTTTTGGAATCCCCTGATCGTTAGCTATCTCGTGATAGTCTCGGTTCGCGATTCCGGTATCTCCGGCGAACTTCCGGTGCCCGACCACCACGTTCCGGCGAAACTCCGGGGAGCCAGTAATGAGTCAGTTAGAACCCGAAGAAATTAATTAGCGTTTGGGACGAGAGGTAAACTTAATTATTTATGTTTATATATATATATATATATATATATATATATATATATATATATATATATATATATTTATATGAGTGTCTATTAATGTGTTGTTATATGATAATTAAATGTATGTTGAGTATATGATGGGTACTTTATTTATATAAATGGTGATTTGATATTGGAGTTTAAAATGTTATCTCTATGGTTGGATTTATCAATATAATGTTTTGTTTCTTTTGAAATCGTGTTACTCATCTATTTACCTAGTGAGGTAATTAGCCGTGAAATGATACCATGATAGAACGGGAATGAATATGAGTTCAGAAAATTAAGAATTATGGAATTGTCTTGGTTTATATCTGAGTTAGTAGAAAACATAAATAGTTAGCTTGGGTGAGTATATTCAATGGTCTGGAGGTTTGTTGATAACTGTGATCACAGGCACCTGGGTAGGGTGTTATTGAGCTTGTACTGTGTCCTGAAACTGGGGGCGATAGCAGTACCGTATTATTGAGATAATCATTATGAGGTTGAAAGGGTACGTTTAGCGTACGCCTATGATGGAATATTGTTAACCATGAGACCATTGAGTATATTTCACTTAGGTCTAGCTGGGCCCTTAAAAATAAAGATAATAAGTTATAATTTTATTATTTCAGATAAATCGAGTCACATACGAGATTATACGTTCATATCTTATTCTTGATTGATTGATGGTTGATTGTTTGATTTACTAAATGTTAAGTTATGATGCATGAAATTAATTAATTAATTAATTATATATATATATATATATATTATAAATATAGATAATTATGTTTATTGAGTAGGCAGCTCACCCCTTGCCACGTTGAAATTTTCAGGTTAGGTTCAGAAGTTCTTCTATTTGCTAGATTTTCAGGTTTACCCTGCATTCAGATTGGCCAGCACAAGCGTCTTATTCTCATTAGAAATTTTATGGACATTTATTAAGATTTAATATGTTGTTGAAGTGGATTACTTTGTTTAGATTAAGTGAATTTTTGTTGATAGATTACATTGTTTTATTAGTTGTTGAACCTTTTGAATATTGATTTTTGATAGACAATAATAAATAAGGAGGCTTTATTTGATTATGTTGTTGTTTGCATGAAATTATGATAATTCCTTGGATTTCGGTGTGTTTTCAATGTGACCCGAGACGGGGGTTACATAATGAAACTCTTTATGAAGCTTGGGAACGTTTTAAAGAACTTCAACGTTTATGCCCACACCACCAACTGCCAGATGCACTTTTAATGCAGACATTCTATAATGGATTAAATCCTACAACTAGAGGTTCATTAGATGCTATGTCTGGAGGGTTATTTATGAAGAAGACGTCCGCCCAAGCAAGAGAACTTTTGGAGGAAATGGCAATCAACAGCAGTATGTGGCCCGCAGAGCATGGACATATACCAACGGCGAAACCATCATCCTCAGGTACATCATCGGTTAAAGGTATAATGAATCTTGATCCAGTAGCAATGTTACAAGCCCAATTTTCTGCCTTATCGCACAAAATTGATAAGTTTATGGCACCATGCGATCCTAATGATCCAATCCAGAGAGACATTGATTACGAAGGTATGAATGAGATAGAACAGGTAAATTTTGTCCAAGGACAAAACCAAACTACTAATCCTTATTCTAATACTTATAATCATGGATGGAGAAATCATCCTAACTTTAATTGGAAAGATAGTAATAATAATAATAATGCAAATGCTAATCAATATCGTGTAAATAATTATCAAAATCAAACAAGAGATACGATTAGCACTTTATCTTCAAAAATCGACAAATTTATAGATGCTATGAATGGAAAGGTAAGTAATCAAGACGATGGTTTTAAACGGATCGAAAGTAAATTCGATCAGCTTATCAAAAACCAATCATCTAGCATCCATAATTTGGAGGTTCAAATTGGACAACTTGCTAAATCAATTCCATCCCGCAAAGAGGGAAGTCTTCCCAGCCAAACGGAAGAAAATCCGAAAGAGCATGTTAAGGCTATCACTCTTCGCTCGGGGAAAAACTACTCAGGTCCGGAAATGCCCGGAAATTCAACTTTACCTGGAAATGATTTACCAAAATCCAAAGAAGATACGTTAAAACAAAAAGATACACCAATTGACTCTAGTACGAAACCTTTTGTACCAAAACCACCTTTTCCACACAGGGTCCGAAATAAGGACCATGATAAACAACTTTTTATCATTTTTAGATAAACTTAAAAATTTGCATATAAATTTAACATTCATGGATGCAATTACGCAAATTCCTAACTATGGAAAATTCTTGAAAGATTTAATTTCAAAAAAAATTAGTTGGGAAGGAATTTCATCCATTTCACTTACTGAAGATTGTAGTTCGATAGTATCAAGCAAATTACCTACTAAACTCAAAGATCCCGGATGCTTTACCATTCCGTGTAAATTGGGAAATATGGAATTCCCAAGTTGTCTTTGTGATTTAGGAGCTAGTATAAACTTGATGCCATTGTCTATTTTTGAAAAATTAGGTTTAGAAGAAGACATCAAACGTACCAATATGGTTTTGCAATTAGCGGATCAATCCACTAAAAGACCATATGGAATAATTGAAGACGTTTTAGTGAAAGTTGACAAATTTATTTTTCCTACTGATTTTGTTATCTTAGATTTTGCTTATGATGCTAATTGTCCGCTAATCTTTGGTAGACCATTCATGAACACGGGACGTGCTCTAGTTGATGTGTCGGAAGGAAAAGTAGTTTTACGAATAGGTGACGATAAGATCGAGTTCGATATGAATCAAGCGATGAAATATCCTATGGAGGATTTCGCTTGTATGAAGCTTGATTTAGTTGAAGAATGTGTTAATGACATTGTTCAAAGAGAAGAAATAATAGAACCTATAATGGGTGAAGAATTAGAAGATAAGGACCCAGAGCCTTTGATTCGAGAAGATGGACCAGTTCCGCCTTCAGTAGTTGTTCCACCTAAATTAGAACTTAAAGAATTACCAAACCATCTGAGATACGCTTTCCTAGGCGGAAGTGATACTCTACCTATAATCATCTCTAACAAATTAACAGAAAATCAAGAAGAAAAATTGAAAGAAGTTGTTAGAAATAGAATAGGAAGTGTGGGATGGCAAATTTCAGATTTAAAAGGAATTAATCATAGTATTGTAATGCATAGGATTCACTTAGAAGAAGACAAGCCACCTAAAGCGGATAGACAAAGACGTTTAAATCCGAACATGAAAGAAGTAGTAAAAAATGAGATTACTAAACTTTTAGACAATGGAATCATTTATCCTATTTCGGATAGTGAATGGGTTAGTCCAATCCATTGTGTACCCAAAAAGGGAGGCATAACTGTAGTAAGGAATGATGAAGGTGAATTAATACCTACGCGAACCACCACTGGTTGGAGGGTTTGTATAGATTATAGGAACCTAAATAAGGCAACTAGGAAAGATCATTTTCCTTTACCTTTCATTGATCAAATGATCGAAAGGATAGCCGGTCATGCATTTTATTGTTTTCTTGATGGCTATTCCGGATTCTTTCAAATATATATTTACCCGGATGACCAAGATAAAACAACCTTCACATGTCCTTATGGAACATTTGCATATAGAAGAATGCCTTTTGGTCTATGTAATGCACCAGCAACTTTTCAACGTTGTATGACTGCAATTTTTAATGATTTCATCGAAGATATCATGGAAGTATTTATGGATGATTTTTCAGTTTATGGAGATTCTTTTGATGCATGTTTAAAAAACTTAGATAAAGTTCTTTCTAGATGCGAAGAAACGAATTTAGTATTAAATTGGGAAAAATGTCATTTCATGGTTGACGAAGGAATTGTTTTAGGTCATAAAATATCTGAAAAAGGATTAGAAGTGGATAGAGCAAAAACTTCAGTAATAGAAAAATTACCCCCACCAACAACTGTCAAGGGAGTAAGATCATTTCTAGGACATGCAGGTTTTTACAGACGATTTATAAAAAACTTTTCTGTGATTTCCAAACCACTTACTAATTTGCTTATGAAGGATTCAACCTTCGATTTTAATGAAGATTGTATTAAAGCTTTCGAGACATTGAAAACAGCTTTAGTTAGTGCACCCATAATTGCTAAACCCGATTGGGATTTACCTTTTGAAATCATGTGTGATGCAAGTGACCTAGCTGTAGGATGTGTTTTAGGTCAAAGGAAGGATAAAAGATTACATGTTATTTATTATGCAAGTCACACATTGTCAGGTGCACAGTTAAATTACACAACAACAGAAAAAGAGATGTTAGCCGTAGTATTTGCATGTGATAAGTTTAGGTCATACTTGTTAGGATCTAAAGTTATTATTTATACAGATCACGCAGCTTTACGTTATCTGTTTGCTAAGAAAGATGCAAAACCGCGTCTGATTAGATGGGTTTTGTTGTTACAAGAATTTGATATAGAAATTAAAGACAAAAAGGGAGTAGAAAACCTTGTCGCCGATCATCTATCAAGACTAGAAGATGAAAACGGTCCTATAGGTGAAACTATCGGTATACGAGATGATTTCCCCGATGAACATCCCTATCAAGTAGAAAGTATCATGTCACCATGGTATGCAGATATTGCTAATTATCTTGCAACCGATATTGTTCCGGAAGGATTATCTTTCCAACAAAGGAGGAAATTTTTCTTCGATATTAAACAGTATTTTTGGGAAGATCCCTTTCTATTCAAATCATGTGGTGACGGGATAATTAGGAGATGTGTTGGAGAAAATGAATATGAATCTATAATAACGGAATGTCATTCCAGCTCATATGGAGGACATAATGGAGTTAATAAAACGGTAGCTAAAATATTGGAATGTGGTTTCTTTTGGCCTACAATGTTTAAAGACGTTGGTTCATTTATTACTCGTTGTGATAAATGCCAAAGAACGGGAAATTTAGGAAGGAAAGATGAGATGCCCCTCACAAACATATTGGAAGTTGAAATCTTCGACATGTGGGGAATTGATTTCATGGGACATTTTCCGCCTTCTAATGGTAAAACTTACATATTAGTAGCCGTTGATTATGTTTCGAAGTGGGTTGAAGCAATTGCAACCCCTACGAATGATTCTAAAGTAGTTATTAATTTTCTTGACGATATATTTTGTAGATTTGGTTGTCCTAGATTCGTTGTTAGTGATGGCGGTACCCATTTCATAAATCGAAATTTTGATATGCTTATGAAAAGGTATGGAGTACGCCACCGCGTGTCAACGCCATACCATCCTCAGTCTAATGGTCAGGCGGAGATCTCAAATAGAGAACTCAAATGGATTCTAGAGAAAACTGTTTCGTCATCAAGAAAAGATTGGTCACAAAAACTCAATAATGCGCTATGGGCATACCGTACTGCATTTAAGTCACCAATAGGAATGACTCCATATCGTTTAGTGTATGGAAAAGCATGTCATTTACCAGTAGAATTAGAACATAAAGCCTATTGGGCTATTAGAAAACTTAATTTCGATTTACAACAAGCAGGAAAGAAACGTTTGCTCAATTTGAATGAGTTAGATGAGTTACGACATCTATCGTATGAGAATGCGAGGATTTATAAAGAAAAAGTGAAAAAATGGCACGATGCCAAGATCAAAGTCAAACACTTTAATGTTGGAGATAAGGTGCTGTTATTTAATTCACGGCTTCGTATATTTCCAAGAAAACTTAAGTCCAGATGGACCGGACTGTATTTAGTCGTCAAAACATTCGACTATGGTTCTTTAGAACTTGAGGAAACCAACGGTAATCGTTTCAAAGTTAATGGTAATCGATGTAAAATTTATTACGAAAATATTTCCGAAATATGAACTAATTTCGTAACAAGATTTCCTGACATATAAATCATTTCGTTTTTTTTACACATAGTTATTTATTTATTTATTTATTTTTATTTTATTTTGTTTTAGATTATATCATTTTATGTTAGAAATTTAGATATATAAAAATATATTCAAGTCATTATTTTTAATTAATTTTTAGGAATTTAATGTGAATTAGAAGAAATTTTGTGATTCTCAGTTGAGAATTTGAAATTCTCAGTTGAGAATTTGAAATTCTCAGTTGAGAATTCATATATTTAGAATTCTTAAGAAGGTGAGAAATTTTCTGAACTTATAGAGAATTTAGAATTCTCAGTTGAGAATTTGGGTAAATCTGGTTAGCTAGGAAAATTTCTGGACTTACAGAGGATTTGGGATTCTCAGTTGAGAATTCTGACTTCAATAGATTTCAATTAGACAGGAAAAATTTCTGAACTTACCGAGGATAGGGATTCTCGGTCGAGGATCAGAGATTAGGGGTTTTTGACGCCTGATTTCCGTAAGGAAATCATCGTGTCGCGACCGCGGGTCAGAATCCTCGGTCGCGACACGCTGAATTTCTACAGAAATCAGACCTGTGTTCTTCATCTCCAGCAGACACAACTCTTCAGAAACGAAAAAAATTGAGTTTATTCATTTTTAAGAGGTCTGATTTCATGCCTTTTCACTTCAAAACAACACCTCTTTTTCATCCTAGGATTTTATAAATAGGTTCTAGAGGTTCAGTTTTCTGTCACTTTCTTTTTCATCTCTGTCAGAACAATTCTCTGATTTTCTTCCAATTTCCTCTACGCAGAAATTAAGTTCAGAACCTTTCTTCCTTACTCATTCCAAACACCATGACTTCCACAAACACTCATCCTAAGAAAGTGGTTGCTTCACGCAATAAACGTATTGATATATCCGAGCATTATGGATGTAACTTTCCTATCTTCAATCATGATGAGGGAAGGCGCTTCTTGAAGCTTCGATACACATTCTTTGTAGGAATGCTATACATGGATGACTTTCTTAACGATCAGTTGGGAATTAAAGATGATATGAGTCGCTACATGGAACGTTTAGGATGGACCAGATTTGTTGATATGAAGTTTCCTATAATTGGAGACTGGATATTAGAGTTCTTCTGTATGGTTCGTTTTGTTAACAAGCGTCGGGTGCGTCTTAGTTTTCGTCGGGATGGCAAAACTTTCACTTTTGGATATCCTGAATTGCATGCTTGGTTTGGTTTTCCCTTGAAGGATACTACCAAACGTCATCCTGGAAGAGACATGACATCCACTGATATTTGGCGAATGCTCACCGGCATCTGGCCTTTCAACCCTAAACTTGCCTATAATAAGTCTTTTTTATTCCAACTCTATGCTATATTTGCATAAATTTCTGAGTCACAGTCTGTTCGGTCGCACGTTCAGTAGTGTCGTCTAAGAAACTGACCTTTATGTCCTTGGAGATATATTTCAAGGCAACGTGGTTGATTCTTCAAAGATTTTGATGGTGGGTCTTGTTGCCGCGTCTAGATCTAAGGCTAAGAAGGTTGGGTTCGGTAATATCATATGTGGAATAATACTAGGGACCAAGGGAAGTATTTCTGTTCCTTGGAGTGATGCTGAATCTTTCCCGACACTAGACTATGAATTTTTAGAATATGAAGGTCTAGTGAAACGAGTTTTTCGATCAGGACCAAATTTTCTTTCTGCACCAGAATGTCAAGCCTTCGTGCAGATGAAAATAGACCGCTATAGGGCTAAGAAAATCCCGATTGAAAGGGACGAATTTCTAGCATAACTTTGATTATTTTGTTTGTAAATATCTTGTATATATTGCTAAATCAATAAAACTTTCTCTTTTGCATTATATCTCTTTTGATTATATGGAAACTCATTATTCTACACTTATGAATCTATTAAATAAAACTTTAAAGCATTCATTACTAATTAAATGTTAATAACTAAGTTCAAATTCCTTAAATAAAGATTCATTTAACTTACATTAATAAATGAACATAAATGCTTCAATTAATTTGAGTTCCAAACCTTTCCTATTCTTAATTTAACATTCATTAATTAAAGCATTTTCATTTATTTTTCCAATTAATAAGGATAAACCTTTGGTTTTCCTTATCATTTAATGTTTTACATTTATGTTTTTAAGTACAGATAACATTTTCAAGGAGTTCAGGATAGAATTTATCAAGAAATTGCACGAAATGGAGTTAATATGCAGAATTTGGGTAGCCACGAGGTGATCCGCGGCCGAGAATGACTAAATTCTCGGTAACTTTAGCAAAATTCCCCCAAAAATTAAGAAAAAAATTGGCTGAAACACGCGATTCGTGGCCGCGGATGCGCGTTCTCGGTAACTTCAGCAAAATCCCTCTAAAATTCAGGAAAAAAAAATTTCGCTGCACAACGCGATTCACGGCCGCGGATGACCGTCCTCGGTCGCGACACGCGACGATGATGCACTCCTAAGTCCGGATTTTTGCCTATTTTACAACCTTTTTCCTATTCCAATTCTACCTATTCCTATTCATATTCCTACTCTACCTATTAATCTTCCTATTCAACCCTATATATACCTATTACTTACACAAACCTTACATCACCTCCAATTTTAACCAATCCCCTACTCTAACCTCTTCCCAATATCTTACTTTTACTCTTCCCAATTTCATCATTACCTTTTTCAATCACCTAAGCCTTTCAATTCAAGTCTCCATACAACACTTCTACTTCATCTTCAACCTCAAGCTTTTCTCTCTTTTCATCTTTTTCTCTAAACCCTAACCACCATAACCATGCCTAGAGCAAAGCGTGTTGGATACAAGCCGGCTGTCACTGAGGCTAATCGCCTTCGTATTAGTTGCGGGGCTTATTTCGACATTCATTCCGAGGAAGAAGTTGGACGTTTCAAGCATTTTTCACACGCCAATCGTAAGTTCGTGGATATGCAGTTTCTTGACTTTGATTCGGTAAGGAAGTTGAACTTCACTACTCAAATTGATGCTTTTATTGAGACTTTGGGGTGGGAAACTTTTGCTTCTATGCGTTTTCCCCAAATTCAAGAGTATGTGGTTGAGTTTTTGGTTACTTTGAAGTTGAACAAAAAGAGGACAGAAATTTCTTTTCGGAATAATGGTACTACCTATACCATAGATTATGAGGCTATGGGAAATATGTTTGGTTTCCCTACTAGTGATTTTTATGATAAGCCTCGGGATTTTGACAATAACTCTTTTTGGCAAACTCTTTCCGATCAAACCTCTTTTGACTCTAAAAACACTTCGAGCAAGTTGATTAAGGACAATTGTGTGTTTTTCTTTCACAAATATTTGAGTTTTTCACTTTTTGGTCGTGTTGAGAGTTCAAAAATTCAAGTCCGGGATTTGTTTGTTTGGGATTGTTTGTTCAAGGGTTTAAGGGTTGATAGCATTGGAATGATATTTGACAATTTGTATCGTGCTTCGAGGGCTCACACCACTCAAGTCCCTCTCGGTAATTTAATCACCGCTATTGTTTTGGGAGCACGGGATGAATTAACAACTTATGATATGTCCACCTACCATGGATATGTTCCGGTTTTGGACATTGCAGCTCTTGAGCGGGCTCATTTATTGGTTTCTGCGGCTCCTCCCGTTTTTATTTCTTATGCTACCCGTATTGCACATCTTCGTGGAACTATGGGTGGAGGTGCTTCTAGTTCTCATAATGTAGGTACCGAGGAAGGAGGTGCGGAGGAAGGAGCGGAAGATGCACTACAAGCCCAAGCATCTCAAGATAATGATCCGGTGGATTTAAGAAGAATTTTGAACCAAATCAATGCCAATAATCGACAAATGAATTTAAGAATTGATGATTTGGTGGAGAACAACATGGTGATGAATGACAACCTCAATACTTTGAGGCGTGCGCAAAGATCGACTCGGCATCAGATGCTTTCATTTTTCCGTCGCCAAAATGTGGAAACTTCACCAACACCTCCGGATTCCCCGCCGCATGCTTAGGTTTTATCTTTTATTTTTATCTTATCTTGTTTTAATTTCAGTTTCGTACATTTTTATTTCTTATGTTTCGTACAATTTCAGTTTTAATTTAATTTTATGATGCATGTTTTCTTTGCTATATCTTTCATTTTTTTTTCGTTTGTTTTATCTTTAACGTTTTATCTCCATTTTTGCACCAATGAGGACATGGTCCAATTTAAGTGTGGGAGGAGATATATACATATATCATTTTTATACAAACGAATGAATGAACGAATGTATGCAAATGAATGAATGAATGTATGCAACACTTGTTTGTTTTCAAAAATACAAATGCAACGTATATTGCAACACTTTTAAATATATTGCAACAAATGAAAAAAAAAAACTTAACACTTTTTATGAAATATCATTTTTACATTTATCAAATAATCATAAGTTAAATTTCTTTTATGATTATTTTTAGGTTATCATTATCGATAGAAATAAATATTTCTATACGGGTAATATTTTTCAAAATATTTTTCACAAATCTTCGACACGATTTTAAGTAAAAAAATTGTCTCGAGTGAATGTATTTAAGTAATAAATTCTTTATTTTTCTATTTCATATCATGAAATCCATGATACAATAAATCTTATTTTAAATTTTCAATTAGGTTTATAGGCATTAAATTGAACTAACAATTTTTTAGCTCGGTTTTGATTTTGTCTTACATTAATACCAATTGAAGTTTTTAAGGAAACTATAGCCATAATACATGTTGAATTTTAAATCAATATAGGATGAATGTGCTAACTTTCTTTTTCCCAATTTACAATTTATAATTCATAATCGTATTCTTAACTTTTGGCCACGATTGAGACCAACCTTATCACAGTCGAGGTATGAAAGGGAAAAAATTAAAAAGTAAAGCGTACTTTTGGCCACGGTTGCGACCACCCTTATCACAATCGAGGTATGGAAGGAACGTTTAAATAAGAAAAAATTAAGCGTGTTTAAAGTTTAAAGTAACGATTGCGTCCACCCATGGCATGGTCGGTACCTCTTAAGCGAACACAAACAAATGCATATAAAGTTACGATCGAGACCACCCTTATCACGGGCGTAACTAAGCAAATAAATTAAACTTAATACTCATATATAATAATTTAGGTTTGGGAAAGGAAATTTGGTGCTTTGAAATGCCTTGAGATGAAAGACTCAATAACATGCGTGCTTAGATCGTCCCGAATACTTCAATTTAAACATTGAAATACAAGACGAATGATATATCGTATTTATACTAAGTTAGTTTGATATTTTGCGTATAAATTTGCCATGCGAAGTTAGTCTTTTCGGCTTAACTAATTTAAAAAGGTAGAAACAAAGATATATGTTTTATTTTCATAAAGAGATTAGTTAAGGAATAAATTCAGTGAAATTTTGCTCGGGACTAGCAAAAGATTAAGTGTGGAGATTTGTTAAGCCCAAAATATACCTAAAATATCATTAATATTTACATCATTTTTATTACAAGTTTATGTTGTTTATATCTGTTTAGATTACTTTTACTCTCAAATATCTTTCTTTCTTGCAAGGTACCTAAATATTTGGTAAAATCCAAATATGAACGAAAAAGGATCAAAAACAGAAGAAAACCCCTACAAAATGAGTCAAAGACGACGTAAATCAAAAGCGCCAAGTCAAGGACACGAACGAGAGCAAAGAAGTGAAAAACACAGCATGCCGTGACAGCGAATCCCCCACCCGCGGCCGCGACACGCGTGGTTCAGCTACTTCCTCCCTTCGTCCAAAGCTCAACTTAATGCTCCCCCATTCACGGCCGAGGATTCCCATTCTCGGTAAGTGCAGAAAATTTGCCAAAAGCATTTAACACATGCTGAAATCCAAGAAACGCGTTCGTTCAAGTGGATAAAGACGTCCTTTCACAACGGACACGACTCTTAACCAACGGATACATCACTTCAAACACAACCCTTCAACATCTATAAATAAAGAGTTGATGTTGAGAAAAAATGCAATGAAATGTTGTAATATAGATATAGAATCAGAGCGTAGAACTTATGTCTAAGTTCTAAGTAAAAACATTTCGAGAGTTAGAAATTAGATTCTGTACAAAACAAGATGAGGTACACATATTGTTTATAGTTTAATTACAACTCATAGCGTTTAGACATTGTTCCAGTTTTAGTTTGCATCATGGTAGTGGCCGACCGAATCCCTATTACGAAGTTACAGCGAGAAGATTGAGTAAAGTGTTCGCCCCTGAGCCTGACAACCTCTAAGGAAACCCAAGGAAAGGAACCGATCAAGCCGTTCACTTGCACGCCCTCGAAGAACTCGATGCTCCATGTTCTCTATAAACTTGTATCAATTTATATTTCATCTAATAAAGTCCGTTCTATTCGACAAATCGTTATGCAACACTTATGGTAACCAATCCAATATAAGTGAGGCTGGTGTTTTCATTAATACGCAGTTGAATTCAAAATCATTACAAGGAAACTTTGTTGAACACTTAGGCAAATTATCATCTCGAAAGAGTTTTAATTTGAGTAAGGGCAACTATCCCGAAAGGGTTTTGTCGCGTTCAAAGCCAATTAATTAGAGGTTCCGTCATTTATTTCATCATCATAATTGATACAAAGTTTAAGTTATTTTCTTTGCTTAATGCAAATGAATACATTCATTGTTTTTCTAAAAAGTTCTAAATGTTCCTGTTTTGTAAAATTCATCCTTAAATCAGAAGATCTTTCTAACAATCTATTTATTCTAAATATAAAATCTTATTCCAGCATTTTTCAAGTATTCAAAGTTCATAAACTCAATTAAACAATTATTTTTCCTAAATTCAATTAGACAAATTTCACTTTTCATTTACAATTAATAATAAATCTAACAAGTTCGAAATTAATAAATTCAAAAATAAGTTTTTCGTTAAAAAACGTATCCCTGTGGGATCGATATTTTTATTACTACAAGCGAAACCGTGCACTTGCGGAAATCGCTCAACATGTATTGATTTTTTCTCACAGGAAAGAAGAGCATAAGCTAAACTCAAATCGTGGCTTAATTAATATCTAAGGTAAAACCTTTTTTTAAAGTAATACATTTTAAATAACACATATATATATATATAACTAATAATTTTACGTGTTTTGATGCAGGAGTTTCTTGTTTCACAAGTGCGAGGTTGATCACTAAAAGCATGGAGCATTAGTTTCTAGATTTTCTTAGCTTCTAAAGAATATGGTTATGTTTGTTTGTTAAGTATTTTTCTAGTTAACATGTTATTTTCAATTATTGAATTTTAAATATTTACTAAAATTATATGTGTTCATTTTTAGAATTTGAATTAATATTGTGTATTAATTATATAACAATGAGTATGTTGCTTATTATAAGATAATATTCTTGATGTTCTATCATTAATAAAAGTGTATATTTAATGACGATTACGGTTGTCACTAATTACTATTCTTAAGTGACAATTTAAATGTTAATATGACATGACAAAAATTATGACAAATACATTGTCATTTAAATTTTTCAATTCTCGTCTTATATATTCGTCACTATAACTATATTTTTCATGATGAAATATAAACTTTAAGTGACAAAAAAATATAGTAGCTACAACGGTAATAAAATTCCATAATTTCAATATTATATTCAAATTCGTCATTGTAACTATATATTTAGATGACGAAAATAAATAACGTCATTTAAATGTTTACTATTTATGACGAAATAAAGTCTTTATGTGACAAAATATTATGACAATAGTTACAAAATTAGTGTCACTAATACAATTCAATATAGTGACACATGATATTTTTCGTCATATAAAAGTAAATTATATATGACAAAAGAAAAAATTGTGATATATACATAATACCACGCTCCTGCCGTGACAATATATTTTCGTCACTTATTATGTATTGTGACGAAAAAACATGTTTTCATGATAATTTTTATGCGTCATAAAAGATCAAATTTCTTGTAGTGGGTGGCTATAAATCCTTCATCTTATACTGACCAAATTGGAGGTTCGTTCCAGTTCCCTTGATTCTTGAATAATGTATGTTGTGTTCAGATCACATTCCTATTCCTTTTATTATTTTTTTCTTGATGCATGTAGTTTATATTGGAGAACTCCACAGATAGAGTAGCAATGTTCTGTTTAAACTGAAATGACCACCGGGATCAGTTTTCCAATTTTACATGGTGGAAATGATGACTAGAACCGGCCTTGTTATATTCTTTAGTAATTTAATCTAAAGTTTCAAAAAAAGGAACCAGTATTCATATTACAAAGAATGAGAAAAGATTGAAAGGAGAAAAAGAGAAATCAGTTGAACAAAAACTGAAAAAGCAAATGATGTGCAAAGGTTGTCATCAATTGTGCCACCATAATATTAGAAACTGTCAAGAAATAGGAAAGAATTAACGTAAGTTTTCTCTTCAAATTCTATTTTTGTTTTTCTCGAAAACACCTTTCTATGATCTTTCTATCAAAAAATTTTTATTTAATGTAGACTAAAGTAAATCTGTATTCAGTTAATCAACAATGACAACTTTAATGAAACATATAGCATGCGTTGTTCTAGAAGACAAAAAGTGATTAATATTTCATTTAATATTTTATTTTACAGGATGAAGCCAAAAAAACAAACTGATTTCAAGAGAATATTTTATTATTCCGAATTACTAATCCCTTGTTCTAGAAGAAACACTACAAGAAAATAGCTTTTATGTGGGAAGTTTTTTCCCCACAAAATATCAAATTTTTGTCACTATAGGTTTTAGTGGCAAATATTGAAGTTGCCACTATAAGTGTGCCATTAAAACTTATAATGGCAAAAAAGCAGTTTGCCACAAATAGCTAATATTTAGTGGGGAAATCAAACTTGCCACAAAACACATATGCGCCACAAAAATGTGCATCTACTATGGCAATAATAACGCCATAAAAGATATATTTTTGTGGCGTAATATTACCCCTCAAGAGGCAGAGCTAATGTGGTGAAATAAGACGCACAAAATTTTACTTAGTTGTGGCAAATAAACAGCGACACAAAAACTAAGTTTTTGTGGCCAAATTTTCTCCATAAAAAGTAACTCTGTTGTGGTGAAATAATTTTTGATATCTGTCAATGGTAGACAATTTCAATGTTATTCCAAATGATACCAAAATTATAATGAACAAAAATTAAATATATATAACATAAAATATAATAGTCGTCAACAATTAAAGCACCACTTTACTTAAACTTGAAAATTGCAATAAAAAATAGTTGCACTCTATAACTAGAACTTATCAAATGAGGAAGCATTTCAATGTAAACATAATTGTAAGGCCATAATCATATATGGCATTAATTTAAAATAAATAGGTTTCCTTTTCCATAATGGTATCAAGTCAACCAAGTAGTTTACGTTTCCAAAAGAAAATGATAAAAGTCCATGTATCGAAGTAGTTTAACTGCAACAAGCCCAAGTGTAAAAACACTATCTTTCTCCACCTCGTGCTCGGAGAACTTTTACCGGACTTCACCTCTCACAGACAGTCGTGGTTTAAGATGTGTTACGAGTTGAGACACAACACGTCACTCCACGATCATATTCACAATGTCCTCTACAAATAAAAGGAGACCAAGCTACCTGAAAAATAAATTTTAATCAGTATTATGCCTTAAAAAATTACAAACCTAGTAATCCAACTTGTCTCAGTAAAGAATGAAAATCAGCCCACACTATCATCCTAAACTAAACATATACCTTGTTTTGGTTATCCAGATTGTATGTAATTAGGACATTAGGAAAAGCAACTAATAATGAAAGATCTGAATTTCACATAACTTGAATGGAGAACACATACTGATTCAAAAATATTAATGGCTTACCTCATATCATACAAATTAATTAAAATGGCAACCACCAGGAGGACAAGGATAACCATAAAATTATAGTACAACTTCACATAAAATACTAAAACCTCATGTATTTAATTTCACAATGTTTTCATAGATTTTCTTGCCTGGACTAGGTATGATCACAAGCAAAGAAGGAAGCCATTAAGTATTAAAAGAAGGAAGGATGATCACAAGCAAAAAAGGAAGCCATTATGTATTTAATTGAAATTCTAGGGAAACAAACAGATAAAGGATGATCACAAGCAAAGAACGAAGCCATTAAGTATTAAAAGACAGGCTCAGTTTCAAGAACACCACAAAGAAAGCAGTAAAGGCATAATAAACTCAGAACAGATTCCAAAATGGAAAAGAAACTAAAGGCTGATATATCAATCAAACCATAACCCTTAAAAAACTCTGCCTTTCAGGATCCTTCGGCTAGATTTTTTTTCTATTTCAATATATGTATATATGTTCATGTTGAATCTGTAATAAAATAAGAGATGAATAAAATTATCTCAAAATATGACTTGAAGATAATGGCAATGGACTCACAATCTCATCAAAGAGGCATTGGTTTAGGGGCATGTCCATAGACCAAAAACTAATGAAATTACTTTCCTAGGTTCAAAGGAAACTAATTGCTATTTCAAAAGAATTGAATGCTAAAATCATCAGAGTCAAACTCCCAAACCCCTAAAGTTTGTTTACGGGATTTGGAAATAAGAGTCATTCTTCTTCATTGCCCCCTGCACTTACCATTTTCTTTTAGAAATTTAATGTACATAGTTTAACCAATCATTTTGAACCAGAGCCATAATAAAGAACCCATAGGTTGTAATTACATCCAAACACAAGCACAAGAATTCTAGAGTGACCCGAAAATGGGGAACTCAAGGATCCCCAAAATATACCAAAATCCATCAAGGTTGCACACTATAAAGTCAATACAAGCAAAACTCAAGGTAATTCACAAGGGATTCCAAACAACCCCAAAGTGTCAAACTGGACTTATAAAAAAACCCAGCTACATAATCCAACAACACGAAAGGCAATCAGAGCAAACCAAACAAGGATCCCCACTTAAAGCCAAATTCATCACAACCAAAGGGGGAAAAGTCATCAATTTCTCTAAGTAACCAAGCCATTTTTTGATTCGGAAATAAAAAATACATAAAGACAACATCTGGCTCCAAATATGGAAAAGAGCTCATCTTTAGCAAGCAACAAAATGACCTATTAAATAAATTGAAAAGGGAATCGCAAGAGCACCCTGACTTCAAAATAGAATCAGAGAATTCGAGAGTAAATAAAAATTTGGGTTTGCTAAACAATAAAACGTTTACCTTATTACAAGTGGATTCTGAAGCTCAGATAAAACAATTTTGGGTTTGGCGGAGCAAGTTTCTTCAAGGAAAAACGCATGGAATAGAAGCCACTGCCATTTGAAGCTGCGAAATCAGTGAGATTAGAGGACGGAAGATGCGAAATCACCAGTAAACGATCGTCTCCATTTAGATCGTAAGACAAAGAGATGTTTGCTGCCATTGACAGCAAGGAAGAAAAAGAGAGCCATTGCCGATTGAGAAATAGAAACGGCGCTAGAGAGCGCCCAAGAGAGAAAAAGATGGATTAGGTTAACAATAGAGAGAGAAAAATAATCACGTTTCTATAGAATATTATAGGGTTAAAGTGCAAAAATACCCCTGACGTTTTGGGTCAGGAGCAATTTTACCCCTAACGTCTAAAATTGTGCAATTTTACCCCTAACATTGGAAGCCAATAGCAATTTTACCCCTAACGTTGATAAATTGGGTCAATTTGAGAAATTATTCATCAAATTGTCTTCTCGATCATGAATCTTGTCATCTACACTTCACAAAGACATTATTTTATCAATAACAAATCACAAACATATGTTGGAATGTGAAAAAAATAAAAAAAATATACCGTCTTTTGAACGAATTAGATAAAAAAATTCAAAAAATTCACCGAATTTATAAATATTAATCTCCAATTTTATTACTAAATTACAAAAAACATGATATCCTTTTTTTTAGAACGAATTGATATGCAATTGGTACAAAATAAAAAAAAAGACTGTATTTTATAATAGTGTCTGAAATTGACCCAATTTATCAACATTAGGGGTAAAATTGCTCTTGGCTATAAACGTTAGGGGTAAAATTGCACCATTTTAGATGTTAGGGATAAAATTGCTCCTCATCCAAAACGATAGGGGTATTTTTGTACCTTAACCCAATATTATATTAAAAATGAAATATGTATCATTTGAGTATATAAAATATTTTTCCTTTGTTTAGGCGGTCAAAGCTGCCGCTCTTTTTTCATAAAATTTTGAAATTTTGTGGGGAAGACCAAAAATTCCCCACAAAATATATTTTTGTTTAGTGGGGACTTCTAAATTCCCCATAATATGTGCATTATTTATGGTGATTATAAGAACTCCCCACTAATATATTACTATATGTGGCGATTTCCAAACTTCCCCACAAAACAATCCATTTTTGTGGCGAAGACGATTTTCGCCACAAACGTCTTACATTTAATGGCGAATTAATTTTTCCCACTAATATTTCGCCACAAAAAATAGATTTTGTTGTAGTGAAAGCATGTGTTGTTCCAACTAGAATTTCATATTGTTCCAAGGGAAATACTTAAAATCTTTAATATAGCATGTTTTTTTAAAAAAATTAACTTGTTCCAACATAATCCTTACATTAAAAATTATACTTATATTGTTCTCATACATATTCTTATTCTACATTAGATATGTATAAATGTCATTAACTTTTATTTTCTTTGTATTTATATAAAAGCAAGAATTTTTTTAATTAATGCTCCTCTTGTTCCAACAGAATACTTATGTCGTTCAAAAAAGAATCTTATATTGTTCTAACAAAAACACTAATATTATTTTCTGTTCTAATATTATTCTTGTATTGTACAATCCAACAGAATACATACATTCTTTAGTTGGATTCAACAGAACAATATATATTATGATACCGCAATGGAGTAGATTAATATGAGGGGTATTCTTCAGTTTCTAGGTGTTAGCTCATTTGATGCCTTCCGTGGCACTGCTCCAATTAATCTTACAGATAGGCTTCATCAAGTCCTGAGGTGGGCTACTGGATCGGTGGAGATCTTCTCCCGCAACAATGCTCTTCTAGCCAACCCAAGAATGAAAATACTGCAGAGGATAGCATATCAAACGTGGATATCTACCCATTTACTTCCATTTTCCTGAGAGTGTACTGCTTCCTACTTGCACTATCACTCTTCTGGGGGAAGTTTATTGTGCAGAGTTTGAACGTGACGTTCCTTGTTTACCTCATTGTGATCTCAATTACCCTGTGTTCACTTGCATTGCTGGAGATAAAATGGTCAGGGATTACATTAGAAGAGTGGTGGAGAAATGAACAATTTTGGTTGATTGGAGGGACAAGTGCCCACCTTGCTGCAGTGCTTCAGGGGCTACTGAAAGTGATAGCAGGAATAGAAATCTCATTCATATTGACATCAAAATCAAGGGGTGATGATGTGGACGATGAGTTCACAGACCTTTACATAGTGAAATGGACATCATTGATGATACCATAAATAGTGATAATGATGATAAACTTAATAGCAATAGCAGTTGGATTCAGCAGAACAATATACACTGTGATACCGTAATGGAGTAGATTAATATATGAGGGGTATTATTAGTTTCTGGGTGTTAGCTAATCTGTATCCATTCGCGAAAGGGCTAATGGGAAGAAGGGGAATGACACAAACCATAATATTTGTGTGGTCAGGACTGATTGCAAACACAATTTCACTTCTTTGGGTGGCTATAAATCCTTCATCTTATATTGACCAAATTGGAGGTTCGTTCCAGTTCCCTTGATTCTTGAATAATATATGTTGTGTTCAGATCACATTCCTATTCCTTTTATTATTTTTTTCTTGATGCTTGTAGTTTATATTGGAGAACTCCACAGATAGAGTAGCAATGTTCTGTTTAAACTGAAATGACCACCGGTATAGTTTTCCAATTTTACATGGTGGAGATGATGACTAGCACCGACCATGTTGTATTCTTTAGTAATTTAACCTAAAGATTGAAAGGAGAAAAAGAGAAAACAGTTGAACCAAAACTGAAAAAGCAAAGGATGAGCAAAGGTTGTCATCAATTGTGCCACCATAATATTAGAAACTGTCAAGAAATAGGAAAGAAATAACGTAAGTTTTCTCTTCAACTTCTATTTTTGTTCTTATCGAAAACACCTTTCCATGATCTTTCTATCAATTTTTTTTATTTAATGTAGACTAAAGTAAATATGTATTCAGTTAATCAACAATGACAACTTTAATGAAACATATAACATGCGTTATTTATATTTAAACAAACAGTGATTAATATTTCATTTGATTTTTTATTTTACCGGATGAAGCCTCAAAAGCAAACTGATTTCAAGATAATAGTTTATTATTTCGAATTATTCCGAATTACTGATCCCTTGTTCCAGAAGAAAGCATGTATTGTTCCAACTAGAATTTCATATTGTTCCAAGGGAAATACTTAAATTCTTTACTATAGCATGTTTTTAAAAAAATTTACTTGTTCCAACATAATCCTTACATTGAAAAGAATACTTATATTGTTCTTATACATATTCTTATGCTACATTAGATATGTATAAATGTCATTAACTTTTATTTTATTTGTATTTATATAAAAGCAAGAATTTTTTTAATTACTGCTCCTCTTGTTCCAACAGAATACTTATGTCGTTCAAAAAGGAATCTTATATTGTTCTAACAAAAACACTAATATTATTTTCTGTTCCAATATTATTCTTGTATTGTACAATCCAACAGAATACATACATTCTTCAGTTGGATTCAGCAGAACAATATACATTATGATACCACAATTGAGATTAATATGAGGGGTATTCTTCAGTTTCTGGGTGTTAGCTCATTTAATGCCTTCTGTGGTACTGCTGCCATCAATCTTACAGATAGGCTTCATCAAGTCCTAAGGTGGGCTACTGCATCGGTGGAGATTTTATTCTCCCGCAACAATGCTCTTCTAGCCAGCCCAAGAATGAAAATACTACAAAGGATAGCATATCTAAACGTGCGTATCTACCCATTTACTTCCATTTTCCTGATAGTGTACTGCTTCCTACCTGCACTATCACTCTTCTAGGGGCAGTTTATTGTGCAGAGTTTGAACGTGACGTTCCTTGTTTACCTTATTGTGATCTCAATTACCCTGTGTTTACTTGCATTGCTGGAGATAAAATGGTCGGGGATTACATTAGAAGAGTGGTGGAGAAATGAACAATTTTGGTTGATAGGAGGGACAAATTGTAACAATCCTAATTTTATCATATTTGAAATGAAATAATTAAGTATTTATATTTTTTTTTATTATTCCATTTTATTATATATATATATAAACGTGGGTCTTACTTTACCAATTCTAAACCTACTCTCCTCTTTTTATCTTAAAGAAAAGAAAACTATTCTCTTCCTTAAACACTGCCGCCGGCGATTGAAAGTGGGGTTGAGTACCTGCAAATTTAATCCTAGCAGCTTCTACTGCCTCTTTCGATTTACTCTTTGGTAGGTAATTTCCTACTTTATGGAAAACTTAATTTATTGAAATCATTATATTAGATTTTGTCTTATTTGTTCAAATGGTGATGTTCTCTTTTATGATTTGAAACATGTCCCAATGACTCATCTTTTTCTTTAGTTTAATAAGTAAATCTTCCATGATAATATTTTATCTTATATATATATAAATATCAATTTTTGGCTACTCCTTGGGTGCATTTCGAAATTTAGGAAAGAAACAACAAAAAAAAAGAAGCTTTTTTTTTTCTTTTTCCAGGCAAAACCCACCATGTGGAGTTGGGTAGATTTTGATTTAAATTATTAATATTTTATTCTATATCCTATATCTTTATTATTTTGACTATTTCATTTTAAAATGTAAGAAAGACTATGTTTTAATCTTAGTTAGGTTAACACTTCCAAATCCTTATCTATTACGTTGATCTAATCTTTTTTTTTCTTTTCCAGAAAACCAAAATAACTATGTTTAGCACTCTAAATATACTGTTTCCATTCATTTTCTTTTCTTTCTAAACAAAATATTAACCCCCATTAATTTAGGTTCGATCCTAATTTTAGATAAATTTAGTAATGCTTTTCCCCACTTGAATTCATAGGATATAACAATATTCCTTCGGTCGATTGAGTGGCAAGCTATCGGGATTCTTGAAATATCATTCGCTTGGATATCAGGTGAGTGGTAATTATAGTACACGACACTGCTTGATTGAAATATTAGACTAAAAACTGTTTATCAAAAATTAGCGTTTGACTGTATATTTTCGTTCCTAAAAACGTATAGCTTAAACCTTATGTTTACTAAATATCCTTAGTATTAGAGCGTATATTCTGGGAACAGGCCTTTATATTGATTTGTTTTATTATCAGGTATAATGAATTTATTAAAATTTGATTTGATATGATTTGTAGTTTCTGATACGCGATTTATCGCAGTTATTACCTTTGTTTTAGAAATCTGATAATTCGTTCAATCAGTTATGATTTTCTGATTTATATACGTATACTATATGTTTTCAAACTGGTACAAGTGCTCAGTATATCTGTATATGTTATCTGGCCTCTCACCGATCTTCATAACATTAGGTCCTTGCATTTGTCTTTGAGTCAGGTTGTCAATTGTCAGTTTGTCGTCAGTTGTGTCAGCATTAGAATCATGCATAAGATCGGTGAAGGCGACTATCTGTTATCTGTATCTGTTATTGGTAGCGCTTACCATTTATCTGGCCCTGGTGGTGTGCAGTATCACCACTCCGTTACACTGTACCATGTGTTTTAAAGCTTTTGCCATAATTTCTGATTATTCTGTTATTTGATATTTTGAAAGGCTTCAGGATTATGGTTGACAATTGGATTCCAGTATTTGAATTGATTATCTTATATTGACCCTTTGGTTTAACTGATTTTGAAATACTATATTTTGAATTATATTCGTAATAATTTAAAAGTATCAGTCTGTCTGCCTGTTCCTTTTCTGCTGTGTGCTATAGCTACTGCTCACTGAGGTTTTCGCTCGTATAGACGAAAATCTCATACCACGTTGAATATTTCTTTTTTTTCAGATTAAGGTCCCTGTTCGTGAGGTAACCCTTGGATTGATGTTGAAGGAGACTACCTAATGATTTAGCTTTATATTATTTTTGGAGACTTTTGATTATTGAGATTTGACTTGAATAGTTTGATTCTTTTAAGGTTTATTAATGTAATTGAGAGGACTTTGGTATTCTGTTAGTAAATTTTGGAATTTCTATTAGTTCAGAATTAAGGCTAGCATAGATTAAAGATTATTTAATTTATGCGCCGGTCATGGCATGGGTTGGGTCCTGACAAAGGTGGTATCAGAGCCAGGTTTAGGTTCTTATGGACTTACTGTATAGGATTCACATGTTCTGTTCGTATCCCTTATCTTGCATATTTATCTGGGTCTTCCTATTTACTCATTTTCAGTACCTCATTGCTAAAGTGTCTAATTCTGCTGCATGGATAGGTAATCATGCCTCCTAAAGGAAGAAAAAGAGGCAAGAATACGGTTAATGTTAGTACTAGGAGTAGGGTGACCGTTGAGAATTCATCTCAGCTTGATGGGGGAGCTTCACACCCTATTGGAGGACCAGCTCCAGCATCTGAACCAATATTGCAACCAGCTGGAGGGTCATCTGAGCCCATTCGTACAACTTCAAACTCTCAGCCTGCTCAAATATCTAACACTGATTTAGCTGCTGGATTGCAAGGGGTCTTTCAAGCAGTTGAAAGGCTAACAAATGTGGTAGGTGAGAACAGACATCCAAGAACTACAGGATCTGCTATACCTAATGATAGAGCACAATTACAGGATCTCAGTGACTTCTTGAGGTTACAACCTCCAAAGTTTTCGGGTGACGATTCTGTAACAGATCCTATGGATTTTCTGGATGCTATGGACAGATGTTATGAGGTATTGGGATGCACCAGTGCTAGGATGGTATTGTTAGCAGGGAATCAGTTACAAGGAGTGGCGCGTAGCTGGTATCTTTCCAAAAGAGGGAATGGACTTGATAATGCTTTCCTTTGGCCGCAGTTCCGTGATTCTTTCTTAGAGAGGTTCCTTCCTCCTAGTGTTAAAGAAGCTAAAGCTTTAGAGTTTGAAGTGCTGAAGCAGGGTGGTATGACTGTGAGTGAATATGAAATGAAATTCACTCGACTTGCTCGTTTTGGTGAGCATCTTATTCCAACTGAGGAGAGGAAGGCAAGGAGGTTTGAGAGGGGACTTCGGGATAGACTGTTAGACCGAATTGCTCCTCTACGATTGTCTAGCTTTGAGGAAGTGGTGGATCGATCCAGGCAGATGGAGATGTTTGATGATCAGCGTAGGGCTCGTGATCAGAACAAACGTGCTCGATATGATAACCAGAGTGGTGAACATAGTAGGGGAAGTAACTATTCAGTATCTCATGGGTCTCATTCCTTACCTGGTCAAGGAGGGCAATACTCCAAGAATAATCAGAGACATGGTCAGAGAGCTCAGTCCACTGGTACTCAGAATAGTCAAAGTTCCTCTAGATCATCATTCCCTACTTGTCAGCTTTGCGGTAAATTCCATAGTAACTCTCCATGCCATCGAGCAACTGGGGCTTGTTTTGGTTGTGGTCAGGTGGGACATAGAAGAAAGGATTGCCCAAGCAGTAACACAACACTAGCTGTGAGTCAGGACACAGGTTCTGCTCCTTTTGTTACTCAGCCATCTTCTCAGTATAGTGGTAGAGGCCAGAGTTCAGGAGGTCGAGGTCAGGGTGGTCGAGGTCCCAATTCAGCTCCTAATCATGCAACAACAGGTCGAGGTCAGTCTAGAGCCTTTGCTCTGACACAGCAGGATGCTCAGGCATCTAATGCAGTGGTGACAGGTACCATTTCTGTATGTTCATTTGATGCTAAAGTTTTGATTGATCCTGGTGCTACACATTCCTTTGTTTCTCCTTGTTTTTCTATGAAATTTGGTGTACCACCCACTGTGTTAGACTGTCCTTTATCTGTGGCAACACCTATAGGAGATGTACTTGATGTAAATCTAACTTTTAAGAATTGCTTAGTAAAAGTAGGGGAAAGGGAACTCTTAGCTGATCTTGCATTACTTGAAATGTTAGATTTTGATGTGCTTTTGGGAATGGATTGGTTAGCCTCATATCATGCCTCTTTAAACTGTTATAGCAAGTTAGTAACTTTCAAAATTCCTGGAGAGATAGAATTTCAATTTCAAGGAGATCGTAGCATGGCTCCTCATAGTCTTATTTCTGCTATTACTGCAAGAAGATTGTTGTATAAGAACTGTGAAGGGTTTCTAGCTTATGTTAAGGATACTCAAGCAAAAGGTGTTGAGTTGGAGAATGTTGATGTGGTGAATGAGTTTGCTGATGTTTTTCCTGAAGATTTGGCAGGTTTGCCACCTGAAAGAGTAATCGATTTCTGTGTTGACTTAGCACCTGAAACAAGACCCATATCTATGCCTCCTTACCGAATGGCTCCCACTGAACTAAAGGAGTTGAAGGAACAACTGCAAGACTTGCTTGATAAAGGGTTCATCCGCCCTAGTGTCTCTCCTTGGGGTGCTCCTGTGTTGTTTGTGAAGAAGAAGGATGGATCAATGAGATTGTGCATTGATTATCGACAGTTGAACAAGGTCACAATACGTAACAAATACCCTCTTCCTCGAATTGATGATCTATTTGATCAGCTCCAGGGTGCAAAGTACTTTTCTAAGATCGATCTAAGGTCCGGTTATCATCAGTTGAGGGTTAAAAATGTTGACATACCTAAGACAGCTTTCAGGACTAGGTATGGTCACTATGAATTTCTGGTGATGCCTTTTGGTCTCACTAATGCTCCTGCAGCTTTTATGGATCTAATGAATAGGGTGTTTAAGCCCTTCCTTGATCATTTTGTGATAGTGTTCATAGATGACATTCTGGTGTATTCTAAAAGTAAAGAAGAACATGAGCAGCATCTGAGGCTTATTCTTTAGACCTTAAGAGAGAACCAGTTGTATGCCAAGTTCTCAAAATGTGAATTCTGGTTGGATAGTGTCGCATTCCTAGGGCACGTAGTATCCAAAGATGGGGTGAGTGTTGATCAGAAGAAGGTTGATGCTGTTCTTCATTGGCCAAGGCCTAGTTTAGTGTCGGAGATTCGAAGTTTTCTTGGGTTAGCGGGTTACTATCGACGTTTTGTGCAAGACTTTTCTCGAATAGCTTCTCCTTTAACCAAGTTAACCCAGAAGAATGTGAAGTTTCAGTGGTCAGAAGCGTGTGAGAAGAGCTTTGAAGAATTGAAAGTTCGTTTGACTTCAGCACCAGTGTTAGCTCTTCCATCTGGATCGGGGGGCTACACAGTGTTTTGTGATGCTTCAAGGGTTGGTCTGGGTTGTGTATTGATGCAACATGGTCATGTGATTGCATATGCTTCTCGCCAATTAAAGCAGCACGAAAAGAATTATCCAACTCATGATTTGGAAATGGCAGCAGTGATCTTTGCGCTGAAGATATGGAGACATTACTTGTATGGGGAGACATGTGAGATTTTCACTGACCATAAAAGTCTCAATTACATCTTTGATCAGCGTGATTTGAATTTGAGACAGAGAAGATGGGTGGAGTTTCTCAAGGATTATGATTGCATAATTCAGTACCATCCAGGGAAAGCAAACGCTGTAGCAGATGCTTTAAGTAGGAAATCTCTGGGTAGCTTAGCTCATCTTTCCGTAGTGAGGAGACCTTTGATTAGTGACATTCATGAATTGATTGATCAAGGAGTAAAATTTGAGGCAACATCTGAATCGTTAGTAGCTCATTTTCGTGTTAGACCTATTTTATTAGATAGAATCAAGGCAGCCCAACAAGAAGATCCTCAGTTGTGTAAAGTTAGGGATGGTGTTTGTCAGGGTAAGGTTCAGGACTTCGTGATTGGTGATGATGGAGTTCTTCGTTATGGGACTAGACTGTGTGTTCCTGATGTTGATGATTTAAAAAGGGAAATTTTGGAGGAAGCACACTTGTTAGACGAGGTGCCGCGGCCTAATCTCCCGGGCGGACCGGGGGGTGGACAACCTCATGGCGACGTAAGCGGTGATTGGCGCCGAAAGCAACCAATCGTGGAATCAAGCTGCTCGGCAGGACCGGAGCTCGGAGATATGGAAGAGTCGCCACCCACGAATGGGAAAATGAACACCGATCCCTTGCGGGAGACCGGTGTGGATTCGGGAAACTTAGGTACGAGCCGAGAAGGCTAGCTCCTTTCCGGAGAAAGGCTACTAGGCACCCCGACATCGCCCGGTTATGAACCACCGGCCTCCTACTCAGCATGTTAGGCGATAACGGACTAATCGTATACTTCTTTAAGTTTAAAATTCATTTGAAACCCTTTTCTTTCTCTTTTTAGAAACCGTTTTGAGCATATATTATTGAAAAGCCACATCAGTAAAGAATCACCCATTCATGTTTATACATACACAGAGAGGGGGAAGAAAGAAGTGATTTATTTACACCCGTATTAAATGTGATGTTGTGTGTTCATTCTACATTAACTTATTTTCCCCAAAACGAGTTCATTTACATGGTTCGCACCTTAATCGCCGTTGGAACGATTTAGGTGCGTTTTAAAACCCCGTTTGATGAAATTTACCCGAATCGCCGTTGGAACGACTCGAGTATTTGAAAACGTTTGAGATAAAAACCTTTTAATGAGAAAACATGGTTTAAACATACAAGTCAATTTTATTTTGTACAAATTCTTTGAGAAAATGATTCAAAACTCTATTATTCACAAAGAAAACGATTTTAATTACAATGATCATTTAATCCGCCTTTGGAACGGATTAAGGTTTTGAAACGTGGTGTTTTGAGAAACGATTCGAAATATTAACAAGAATGACTCTATTTATTTACATTAGAAATCTAAAAACTCATTAGTTTAAATAATTCAATTGAAAACTCTCTTTTTGTGATTTATTTTCCCCACTTATTTAATGGACTCTCTAATTGTTATAATTACAACAACAAACTTATTTTAACTAATATTTACACTTAAATAAAGCCCATTTGAAATATGGACTCAAGAATGGGCTCAAAGGGGAAAGAAAATAATTTGTACATACGTATATACATTTAAATCAAAAATAGAATATAAAATAAGAGTTAACACAAAAGAAGCTATATGTATATATAAAAATAGTAGGTACAATATATCTATACTTTGAAAATGTGAAAATAATAAGTAAATCCTATAACTAAGAAAATAATTCTTATCCAAAAATAATTTTATTCAATAATCACTAAAATAACCCAAATGTTCCAAAAACTATAGATATACATAACTACTATAGTTTTAAATACCAAAAATACCATATGCTAATATATATTAATTATTTCTCAAAATACCAAATAACTAACATTTAAAACATAATCCAAATTAATAAAAAGGAATACATATATATACTTATACTTATATTGTAAAATGGAATAAATAATAATATACAAATATTCTAGAATGATTATATATGCTAAAGTTCTAAAATAATTTGAAAAACATATATTACATATTTATATATATGTACTAAGGATTAAAAGTTTAAAAGTTAAGAAAAAGGGACTGAAATGGCAATTTTTACATTTTGGCAGATTTACCGACGGAAAATCCGTCGGTAAACAGCATTTAGTGACAGAATAGGTAAATTACAGCAGCACTCCTAAATGTTTCCAGATTTATTCAAAAGCTTTAAATTAAATCTAATTCAATCGTTTTGGGTTTCCGAACTACCAAAGATGGATCATAGTCGAAGACGGAAATTCCTAAACGACGTTTTTTATTTCAAAACATTATTTGGAAATTTCTTTTAAATTAAAATGTTATAATTACAACGTTTTTGATACCCGAACTACCTTTTTATCGGATCACGGTTCGTACTGGGATATCAAAACGAGGTTTTTTATTTTAAAACAAAACCGAATTTTATTCAACACGAAACGAAAATTAAATAAATACGCTAATTAAATAAAATGTGACAAAATAAATAAATGACTAAATGAATAAAAACTATAGTATATAAAAAAAAAATAGGAGAAGAGAATAAATAAAATAAAGAGTCTAGTCCTCGGATAATACCTTGAATTCGGTATCTGACAGTCGAAGCCGATTGATTCCACGAACCGCGAGCTTCCGTTTTTTATGAAAAATTTAGTAAAAATTGAACTTAGGGAATTTGGAGATTTTCAATTTTTAGGAAAAAAAATGTTTTCTCCTAAAAAAATCAACTTCTTCTCTCTAGAAAAAATATTCTAGTGTGAGAAGCTCTCCCTCCCTCCTCTTTTTTCTTTTTTTTTTGCATGGGGATCCGTGCCTTTTATAGGCAAACGGGTCCCCGGACCAATGGGCGACGCCCAAAAGAAATTGGGCGTCGCCCATTGGGGTTGGGCGGCCGCCCAACCTAGTGTTGGGCTACCGCCCAACAAGAGTTGGGCGGCCGCCCAACAATGTTGGGCGGCCGCCCAACAATCGTTGGGCGATCGCCCAACAATCGTTGGGCGATCTCCCAACAATCGTTGGGCGAGCGCCCAACGCTAGGTTGGGCGCCCGCGCCCAACCTCTGTCGGGCGTTCGCCCGACGTGGTTGGGCGCCCGCCCGACGACCCTCTGGGCGTGCCTCGAGCCATCGGGCGTGCGCATCCCGCGGCCGCCGAGCGCGCGTCCCGCGCCGCCGGACGCTCACACGTCGCGGTCGCCGAACGCGCGCTATCGGGCACGTGCGCTCAGTGGCCCATGAGAGCTCGTCCCGTGCCACCGGACCCGGGCATTGCTCGGACGTCGAGAGCGTGCCACTTGCGGTGCGTCCGACGGACGCCGAGCGCACGTCCCGCGCCGCCGAGCGGGCGTTCGACCATTGTCGTCCGCGTGCCGGATGCCGCTAAGCACCCGCGCAGTGCCGCTAATTTTCCTTCGCTTATTATTCTTTATATATTTTTCAAAACTTCCGGAATCAATCGCTTCAACCGTCTTGTTTTCAGGTTTTCGTCACAGGTCCTCCGACTCGGTGTTTACAGTTGCCCCTACTTTTCTATTTTGATAGTGATGTGTGTGTTTCGAAAACGTTTTTTTGCTAACGTAACACATGCAATGTAAAACATATAAAAGTAAAAGACACGTAAAGAGTAGGAGAGAGCATACCTGACCTTCGCGCTGCGTGCTCTGGTGTCATTCTCTGATTCCTTCCATCCTCGCCTCTGAATCGGCCGTTGGTGGATGTTTTTCTCTCGGAATCTAGCGTACGTTGACTATGGGTAAGAATGGCTCGAAAGCAACCTCGGTCGTGGACCGTAGGTAAGATGGCTAAAAAGCTACCTCGGTCGTGAACCGTAGGTAAGATGGCTAAAAAGCTACCTCGGTCGTGAACCGTAGGTAAGATGGCTAAAAAGCTACCTGGGTCGTGAACCGTAGGTAAGATGGCTAAAAAGCTACCTCGGTCGTGAACCGTAGGTAAGATGGCTAAAAAGCTACCTCGGTCGTGAACCGTAGGTAAGATGGCTAAAAAGCTACCTCGGTCGTAAACCGTAGGTAAGATGGCTAAAAAGCTACCTCGGTCGTGAACCGTAGGTAAGATGGCTAAAGAGCTACCTCGGTCGTGAACCGTAGGTAAGATGGCTAAAGAGCTACCTCGGTCGTGAACCGTAGGTAAGATGGCTAAAAAGCTACCTCGGTCGTGAACCGTAGGTAAGATGGCTAAAAAGCTACCTCGGTCGTGAACCGTAGGTAAGATGGCTCAAGGGCAAAAAGGTTCTCTCTAACGATTCTGAATTCTTTTAAAACACCGTTGTCTGTATTTTTTCACTGGAGCTATCATCTCGGAGGTTTAATGGGAACGTGTTTTGGTCTGGAATGATATAGACTTAACGATTGTTTTTCTGTTGACTGTCGTCTGTACTTTGGCTGGTGTCACTGTTCTGTAAAAATTGGCTGTTGTCTGGAGTTCATATCTTGACAGTATTGGTTGCTGTCTGAGAGAAATGCAGGCTAAAACGGACTGCAAATCGGAGGTCTGTGCACCTAGTAATTAATTATTTACTTTTTACCTTTATGTCAAATCGTACTTGATAACACGGGGAAAAATCCTTGATCAGAGCACGTCCCTGTGAGGCGCCGTTGGGATCGGCCGGGGACACTCCGATGCCAAAGTCAGTAAGGAAGATCAAGAGAGCAAACTGAATTGACAAAGAATAAGTGAATGTGTGTACCTTGATAGCCTAGGGATGTAGGCTATATATAGTTGGGGAATTCGTAACCTCTAGGTAACTAGAAAGTCTCCATTAATGCTCATTTAATGGCGGTTACAAGTTACTCTTAACCTGGTGGTTTAAGACTATTAATGATTCATTTAATGATCTTTATGGCCGAGTTGGCGGTTAGCCGTTACTGTGATGAATCAGGTGAAAGAGGAGATTCGCCTCATAGGTTCGCTAGCGGATCTCACTGTGCTGAACCGTGGAGATCCGCCATCTGGTTCTTCTTGCGGCGTTCTCAAGGTGAATATCCCTTTTGGTCCTTGGGATAATATTCTTTGATCCGTCAAGGCGTATGTACGCTCTCCTTGAGAGCTATGGTGGGTCTCCGCTACTTGCTCTCATCGGGCGTATCTCGTTATGGCGTATCTCACCATGGTCCACGTGGCGTGGCATAATGCTAGAGACTCCTTCATTTTCCTTATTATTTGCATATTCTCCCCTGCATTAATTATCATTAATGCCACATTAATCATGTATAAATATCTCTTTTAGAAGGAATAATGGTTTGCCATTATTTCTATTAATTTTCCCTTATTCTTTATTCAAGAATAATTTGGGTTGTTATCAGAAGCCCCCCTAAAGGTATAAAAAGCTCTTTAGGGCTGTCTAATCGTATTCCATGTTATTGATCTTTTAAGTGTTCAAACTTCTTCTGAATTTTCTCAAGGTTTCAAACTTGTTATGTCTCGAGGTAGGTGGCCAACCATATCCCTAGAGGCTTATGATAAGCTTTATGGATTTCTTTCCCTAGGATCCAATGTATGGAGATTTTTGCGTTGTCTGTGAACTCTGACCGTTTATAAGGAGATTCGCCTTAGAGATCCGCCCGTGGATCTCATATGGCTTAGTCTTGATGATCAACTTGCTACCTATCTTTGAGTGATCTGTCCAAGGCAACTTAGAGTAGGTGGCCAGCCATACCCTTGTATGAAAACCTTTGTGAAGGCTTGAACCTTGGTGAAGGTTTGTGTGCTTGGTATTCCTTTTGAGGGAATCAAGCTACCGTAAGCGTTTGATCTGCTTCCTCTCTTTGAGGTGGATCAATCTGCCATAGGTGTAGAAAACTCCTATTTTTGAGAGAAGTTTTGAAGGATGTAAAGATCTCACGTCTGAGAAATGTTTTAATCCTGGCGGTGATCAGGGCTTGATCCGCCGTGTTTTATTTTTCTATCTTGGAGGAAAGTGGACCCGCCCTAGATGGGGCCATTTGTTCCTACCACATAGGATTATGATTCGCCTTAGGGACTTCTTTTCTTCAGTTCTGCCATATTGAGGAGAATGACCCGCCCTTAGGGATCAGTGAGAATGATCAGCCATTTAGGGACTTTTGTGCATTTTGTGGAGGCGAGACTTTGTTATTTCTATGATGAAGATGCGGATTAATTTTGATGAAAACGAGACTTCAATAATTGGATAAAGACGAGGCTTTATGAATTGGATGAAGACGAGGCTTCATTACTTGGAGATGAAGATGAGGCTTCATTATTTGGAGATGAAGACGAGGCTTCATTACTTGGAGATGAAGACGAGGCTTCATTATTTGGAGATGAAGAGACGAGGCTTCATTATTTGGAGATGAATCCCTTAGCAAGTAATTTTCTAGAATCTGGTTTACGATTTCTCCGATTGTTTAGGGTAGGTGGCCAGCCGTACCCCAATGTGTGAACCTTTGTGAAGGTTTAGAAGCTGTTCTATTCCTTCTAGAGGAAGTAAAGCTGCCCAGGGGATTAACTTGCTACCTATCTTTGAGGTGAAGCGATCCGCCCGTAGGACTTTGTGAACCCTTCTTTGGGAAGGGAGTGAGAGAGTGTAAAGTCCTTGTGTCCAAGGAATGTTTTAACTCGTTTATGGTGTCCGACCGAATGGTGTCCGACCGAATGGTGTCCGACCGAATGGTGTCCGACCGAATGGTGATCATCTAAAGATGGATCCGCCCATGAGAGTGTTCTCCTATCTTTGAGGAGAGAGTTGAGCTTATTTGAAAGCTCCTGAGGGTCTGTGCTTCTTACCTTTATGGAAAGGGGATCCGCCCGTGATGGGATCAATTGTCCTATCTTTGAGGTAATTGATCCACATGTGGAACTTATGATTCGCCAGCCACTGGATGTATATCAGCACTAAAAGCTAGGCAAGTGAATATAAGAAGTATGGCGAGAAAGAATAAATTATAAAATATAGGATACTATAACAGTTTAATGCACATATAAGAATATGTAAAAATACTGATTTTTAGGCCCATGGTTCCGTCTTTTCTGAGCAACTAGAACCACATCCTTAATGATGTTTAACTTACGAGTGATCACATCTGGGCTTATTCCTGTACGGATCTCATTCTCCTATGCAAATAGGCTTTCAGACTCAATGATGTTTAATCCTTTGGCGATTCGTACCCGCTTTCCATCAGCAATAAGGAGCGTTTCTGTGTCGCCCAAAGCTGTAGTGACAAGTTAATATTTCTCACCTTCGTCCTCTTTGGATTGTGGGCGAATTGATAGTGATGCTGAGTAGGTCTCTTGAACCGTCTTTTGGTTCCTGCTAATCATTACTCCTCCTTTGTTGGTGAGAATGTACCTATGGTGATGATATTGCAAGAACTGCCCGTGTCTACCATTATCCGCCTCATTTCATCTTCCATCCTTCAATTGTCAACGCATCTGTATGTGGAGAGATTACTGGACCTGTTTCTGCAAAAGGAGCAATGGAGGGATGTTTTATCTAGAGCGGATATTTTTGCTTTTTCCACGGGTGGCTGATACCCTGGTCCATCCGCCATGACATTAATGACACTTTTGAATTTATTTTTGGGATCTGTCTTCTGCTTGTCATCTTGTTATTTGTTATTCTGGACAAAGCTATCTAGTTTGCCAGCTCCCAGCAAGCTTCAGTGTGGTGGCCAACCAAAGGGTGGTAATAATCTTAGATTGGGTACCCCCTCAAATTTGACCACTGGAATATTTATATTACTTGTACTAAAGTCCTGTTTATGGAGGAAGAACCCCGATTTTTGTCTTTCTCACGATCTCGATTGTGAGATTCGCCTTTGGTTTTATGTGATGGAGATAACGATTTGCGGCGTATGTCATCTACCTCCCTGAATGCTTTTGCATCGTTCAATTAGATTCGCCATATTGCGGGGTTTTCTCCGGATCAGATCCTCCTGTAAGCTTTTACATGTTGTATTTTTGGCCAATGCTTCTGCAGCTGATCCACCGCTGCCTGAACCGCCTATATGTAATCGGTCATGACCTCCTTGGTTTCCTACGGGGACATGACCAATGTCTCCTGGTCGGGAGGATGATGGTGGTGGGCCGGTACTCCGGGGTGTATCAATAGGCCTCTTACTACGTCAGCGTATTAGAGAGGGAGGTGACCTACCTCTGCGAGAAGAGCCTTGTCTTCGTGGCGAAGATGTTTTACGATGCTTCTCATTCGAAACTGACATTTGCACAGTTTTGTAGTTAGCTCAAGACATGAAAGTTTTGTTTATCCAATTTGGCAATTCATCAACCCATAATGGCCTTAATAGTTAGGGACAGTTACATGATGATCACAAATTGATTTAATATGTTCAATTCTCTTACGTCGGTAAAAGAAATTCTAATAATGTCAGATAAACAGTTTTTATATGAATAAACACATCCTTGTAAAAAAGGGAATGAAATAACTGTTTGACAAAACAATATTAAAAAATATGAATTTTTGATATTAAAAGTACTAAATAGGAGAAAAGCCATATATAGATGGTGAATTGTACAAGGAAAACCAAATATGATTTTTTGCAATTTCTTCTAATAGTTATATGATTGTTCACCCAAAAGACCGACTAGATCTAAATCCTTTGCAATTACATGAGCAATTTTATGATATTTTAATATCAAATGACAAAATCACATCGAATGGATGATTTTTTCCTTTTGTAAATCCCAAGATCACGGGTCTTATAAATGCGTTTGTACTGGTTCAATGATAATATCATATTACACTTGTCATGCATAAAAATATGAGGGCATAGTAAGCATGCAAGGTTTAATGAAAGATTTGCGTCTATGACTTCATCTTTTACAATTTATTAGATTTATCATAATAACATGTAACGATATTCATAGCACTTTATAAGAGTGAGGGATCTCAATTTTCTTTAATAAAAAATGGAATAAGAAATGGGAGGAAACTTATCTTTTTCATCATAAAATTCCAGATTTAATGTAGAAAACTCTTTCCCACCAATATATGGAGAACCGTATCTTTGGATAGATTTGTTGTACTGATTGAGCCAAAGTTGGAGATTGTGATTTCTATTCTGTTGACTTCATTGTTTTGTTCTTTGTGAAACTCTATACAATCAAGATTTTGTGATCTTCTGTTTGTTAGAGATCCACGATCACCGCACCAATTGATAACACGGGAAAAAATCCTTGATCAGAGCACGTCCCTGTGAGGCGCCGTTGGGATCGGCCGGGGACACTCCGATGCCAAAGTTAGTAAGGAAGATCAAGAGAGCAAACTGAATTGACAAAGAATAAGTGAATGTGTGTACCTTGATAGCCTAGGGATGTAGGCTATATATAGTTGGGGAATTCGTAACCTCTAGGTAACTAGAAAGTCTCCATTAATGCTCATTTAATGGCGGTTACAAGTTACTCTTAACCTGGTGGTTTAAGACTATTAATGATTCATTTAATGATCTTTATGGCCGAGTTGGCGGTTAGCCGTTACTGTGATGAATCAGGTGAAAGAGGAGATTCGCCTCATAGGTTCGCCAGCGGATCTCACTGTGCTGAACCGTGGAGATCCGCCATCTGGTTCTTCTTGCGGCGTTCTCAAGGTGAATATCCCTTTTGGTCCTTGGGATAATATTCTTTGATCCGTCAATGCGTATGTACGCTCTCTTTGAGAGCTATGGTGGGTCTCCGCTACTTGCTCTCATCGGGCGTATCTCGTTATGGCGTATCTCACCATGGTCCACGTGGCGTGGCATAATGCTAGAGACTCCTTCATTTTCCTTATTATTTGCATATTCTCCCCTGCATTAATTATCATTAATGCCACATTAATCATGTATAAATATCTCTTTTAGAAGGAATAATGGTTTGCCATTATTTCTATTAATTTTCCCTTATTCTTTATTCAAGAATAATTTGGGTTGTTATCAGTACTTTTTCACTATTTACAGGAATGCCATTCCCTTTTCCTATATAAGGTGGTGGGGTTTCATTTCAACCCCACACCTTCTCTCCCCTCTTTCTCTCACTAGACTTCAATTTGGATTATTCTCGGGATGGATTTAGATGAATGGGATGGCACTAGAGGCATGGACGAGGTTTACGTAAACCTGGATAGAGTGGATACCTTTCACGACCCTACGACGCATTTGAGCAGGACACGCTGCAACGAGGTAAGTAATTTCTCACTTTTATTCGATTCAAACTCTAGGCTTTAGCATTCCTATACGAACATGATTTGCATGCTAACCCTTAGACTGCCTTAGAGGACTTTAGCTAGAAAACGTGAATTCCTTTATTTACAAGTAACACCTGTTTATCTTTGTAAGAATGCGCGCTATATGCATGTGAATAGTGACACTACGAATTTATGCATGCTAACAGTAAAAACGACGTGAATAGTGAAGACGTGAACAGTGCACGTGAATAGTAAAAACGTGAATAGTAAAAACGTGAATAGTAAAGACTTAGCTAATGCACGTGAATAGTAAGAAACGTGAATAGTGAAAACGCGAATAGTGCACGTGGATAGTAAAAACGTGAATAGTGCACGTGAATAGTAAAAACTTAAATAGTGCACGTGAATAGTGAAAACGTGAATAGTAAAAACTTAGCTAATTCACGTTAATAGTAAAAACGTGAACAGTCAAAACGTGAATAGTAAAACGTGAATAGTAAAAACTTAACTAATGCACGTGAATAGTAAAGCCTAATCTATGCTCCTCGTCACCGCAGACGAGGGTGGATCAAAGAATTGACTAAACCTTACGTGAATGACCCTACATGAGAGATTTTTACAGAAAATTGGTCCTAACTGACCGAATGTCTCTAGGTTAGAAAATGAAAGAATACCTAGTCTTAACGCGTTCTTATCAATTGCATGCTTTAGGAGCTGTATTTAAATTTCCTTATCTTGTTCCTTTTTAGTTCATTGAGATTTCGGGGACCACCGCCGAGGTTCATTCGTGGTATGATAGGCTAGGCGCCGCGGCGAGAGCCCGCGTGCGTGAGTTGGGCTTCGAGCCCTTTATTGCAGCGCTGCCCCGCACCAACGGGGTATGCGATCCTTTTGGCCTACGGGCCTTGTGTGAGCGGTGGGTTGATTCGACCCACACCTTCCACCTTTCCTTTGGGGAGATGACTATCTCGCCTTGAGATTTTTCGCTATTGATCGGATTGCGAGGGAGCAACACTCCCGTCCCTTTCCATTTTGGTATGATGCGACCGCGGGTCGACCCTGCTAGGCTTGTTGCTTTGATTGGATCGGGAGTTCGTCTATGCGCCAAGTCTACTCCGGCGAAGTTTGTTTCCATCGCGAGCCTCTTGAGTAGACGAGATTTTTGCGAGACTGACGATACCGACTTGGCGGTTCGTAGCTTCTTGGTATATGCTCTGAGTGAGACGATTTTCCGCACAAAAGGCGGGAAGGTACATGTGGGCCTCATTCAGGCGCTCAGCGATTTGGATGCAGCGGCTTCCTACGATTGGGCGGGGGCAGGCTTAGCCTTTCTTTACAAGTTTTTGGATCTGACTTGCCGGAAGCGCAAGGACTTCGATGGTTATACCTTTGCTCTGCTGGTACGTGACGTCTTCTAGACTTATCCGTCCTATCTTCTTCGTATTTTTCGCATTCCTAGTCCTCATTTTTACCGCAGGTGTGGGCGTATGAGAGACACATCCTTCCCAGCCGGTCTCGATCTCGATCGAGAGTACTGAGGCCGCCTATCATGACTCAGTGGAGGGATTTTGACTTGAGCGCCGAGAGGAGTCGGACAGTGTCGCGGCTTCTGGATCGGATCGACTCGCTGACCCTCACACAGGTAGATTTTGCCTAATCATGCTTGGTTTTTTGTTTGAGTCTTTCTGACTTTCTCTTTGTGCATTTTTTTAGATTAAGTTCCGATGGGACGACCTCGACTTCGGCCCTGGTTATACATATGTATCGATGATCCAGGAGCAGCAGTGTGTGCTCACCGGCCCCTGCGTGCGGGCGTGGTATTTAGGGGATCGAGGCATCACCGGAGTTAGGGACGCTCACTGGATGCCGGGCGAGATCCCCGTCTCTATGTTCGCGGTGCGGACCCTGCCACTATCGGTCATTCGTCGGGACCTGACCCGTCGGTATGTTGGTAGAGCGGTGTGGATTCACGCCAGGGGTCGTGAGCCTTACTTGTCTACTTTGCTGAGCGCGAGGGATGCCCCGGCGGCGGCGATGGAGGTGGATCCGGTGGCGGATGTATTTTCGAGGGAGGCTGTCGCGGCAGTCTTTAGTCAGGAGGAGGTCCCGGTAAGTGATTCCATTCCCTTTTTATTTTACCCCTTTTATTCATGAGATGTTCAGAGGTTTAATGGTGTGTTTTGTTTGCAGGAGGGATCCTGGAGGAGTGCCCACTTATCTGATTTCTTCGACGGCACTCGGGCTCAGACGCCAGTGTGCGAGCAGCCCTACTACATTGGCGAGTCCTCCAGCGCTGCCCGACCGGAGAGGTCTTCCCTAGGCGTGCCTATACCAGACTATGGGAGAGATTATGCTACGATCTTCTATGATGAGTCCGGGGCACCTTACGCGGGATTTGAGGCGGCCCCTCCTATCTTCTCCTCGAGGGTCCCGTTTGATCCCTCGGACGCTTCTCTGACCATGAGAGAGACTTGTACGGATTACGTGGGGCTGTCTGGTTATCTCCGAGACCGCCTCAGCTTGCGCTGCACCGATCACCTGGTATGTATCATTACTGTACTTTAGTGTAGTGAAATGTATGCATGTATGTATGATTTATGTTTTTGCCTATGCTGCCTTTTATCTGTTCTTTTTTCTTTTTCTGTAGAGTGATCTGCATGCCCATGAGCGGAGATAGAGCGAGCTAGTGCGGGAAGCTGATGCCCGAGTTGGTCATGTGTATCAAGAGAGGAACGACCACTGGTCGGGGATGATGCGACGGGAGACTGAGGGTCACCTTACCGTCGAGGAGAGGGCGCGTGATGAGTCAATCAGACGCCTTGCTGCAGAGGAGAGAGCACGAGCTGCTGATGAGAGAGCACGAGTTTCTGATGAGAGAGCGCGAGTTTCTGATGAGAGAGCGCGTGCTGCCGAGGAGGCACTATCTGCGGAGCGGGCATCACACCTGAGAGATTTTGAGAACTATTGGGACTTTCCTCCGTATTAGGCTCGTTATGTATTGCTTTGTAGCTTTCATTATTGCTTTGTAGCTTTCATTGTTGCTTTGTAGCTTTCATTGTTGCTTTGTAGCTTTTATTAGGGTTTCTCCGATGTATAGCTGATGTATAGGGAGTGGGGTGGATAGTAGGTAGGCTTTTTGTGAAAAGTAGGATAGGAAATGTATAACCCGTGATTCATATTACCATGCATTCGGTAGATTATAATGATTCCAATCATTCTCGTCAAATATATTCATGCCTTTATTTATTTACAACCAACAGAAATACTTAGTCTCTTATACATTGTTTTTTGTAATTGCTCAAGTTATAACTATTGTTACCAGGACCTGCCTGTCGGTTTTCGGATCCTGGCGATTTTTCTCCTCCCCTTTTACTATCCCGGAATTTTTAAATGAGTGCCCTTTCGGGTTTTCACCCATTGGGATTTCCCTTATTGTTGCATAGGTCGCCCTTTGCGGGTTTTCAACCTATCGGGAATTTTTCTTTATTTTTCTTTTTTTTTTTTTTACGAAAAGCATTTCTTAAGCCTATCCAGGTTGGTAGGTTCGGAGAATTCCATGCCGTCCATTGTGGTTAACTTCACCGCTCCTTTGCTTAGTATCTTATTTACGACGAATGGTCCTTCCCAGTTAGGCCTGAACTTCCCGATCACACGGATCTGTTTCAGCACCAAATCTCCTTCTTTGATAGGGCTGGTCTTGACTTTTTTATTGAAAGCCTGAGCCATCCTTCTTTGATATAACTGTACATGGTAAAGGGCTTCCATCCTTTTCTCATCAACTAAAGCCAACTGCTCATATCGCCTCTTCACCCACTCCGTTTCGGGAATTTCTGCTTCCACTACGATTCTCAACGATCGCTTTTCGATCTCAATCGGCAGGACTGCTTCTGTTCTGTATACCAAGGAGAATGGCGTTGCCCCAGTCGAGGTTCTGATTGTCGTGCGATAAGCCCACAACGCGAGTGGGAGGTGCTCATGCCAGTTCCGATGTGATTCCACCGTCTTTACGAGAATCCTTTTAAGGTTCTTATTAGCTGCTTCTACTGCCCCATTAGCCTGTGGACGGTACGGAGAAGACCTGTGATGTTCAATGCCATATTCTCGGAAAAGATTCCTTACTTCCCCCTGAAACTGGACTCCGTTATCCATGATCATGTGATGAGGCACTCCGAACCTGGTGATCAAGTGTTTTTCAAGGAACTTTCTCATCTGCTTGGATCCCAGTTTGCTAAACGACTCTGCTTCTACCCATTTGGTGAAATAATCGATGGCGACTGCAATAAACTTATGTCCATTTGAAGCATTAGGCCTTACTTCGCCGATGATGTCAATGCCCCAGGCAGCGAATGGCCAAATAGGTGCTAGCACATGTAGTTCCATGGCCGGAAGATGACTGCAATCGCCGTGGATTTGACAATCGTGACATTTCTTTGCATACTCGTTACAATCTCTTTCCATGGTGAGCCAATAGAAGCCTTGTCTGATAATTTTCTTAGCTAGTACTGCTCCTCCCATATGGGCTCCATAAATTCCCGAATGTACTGATTCCATTGCCTCGCGGGCTTCTCCCGCATCCAAGCATCTGAGTTGTAATCCATCAACGTGCCTTTTGTAAAGCAAGTCGTTGTGGATGACGAACTGACAAGTTAGCCTTCTAATCACAGCTTGATCCCTAGGTTCTGACTCTGCCGGATATGTCCCATCTTTCATGAAGTTCACGATATCGAAATACCATGGTTTTTCATCTGTCCCTAACAGCATTACATCCTCGTAACATGGTTTGTGAGATCTTCTCAATACCAACGGCTTCGAAGCAAGGTTCCGGGGGTTGTCCCAAACTGACACCAAAGTAGCCAAGGCATCCGCCGCCTGGTTCTATGCTCGAGGAATATGATAGAAACGACATTCCTTGAATCTTTGTGCCAACCCTTCTAGCTGATCTAGATATGGACGTAGTCTTTCTTCTCTTACCTCCCAGTTTCCTTGTGCCTGTTCAATGATTAACTTTGAGTCCCCCCAGATTTCGACATATGACGCTCCCAGTGCCGCTAATGACTCTAAGCCATAAATGCACGCTTCATACTCAGCCATATTATTGGTGAGAGGGAAGGATAACTTCTTGGCCATCTGGATCCTTTCTCCTTCCGATGAGGTAAGTAGTACTCCTACTCCGGCTCTATTCGAATTAACTGCTCCATCGAATAACATTTTCCACGGTATAACTTCGATTGCGTTCAAGTGCTCATCGGGGAAATCATAACTTATCTCTTCTTCCTCTGCATTCAGGGGCTGGTTGGCCAGAAATTCTGCCACAACCCTCCCTTTGATAACCTTCTTCGTCACATATTCAATGTCAAACTCGGACAAAAGTAACATCCATCTGGCTAACTTCCCCGTCAAGGATGGAGTTCGGTATAGATACTTCACGGGGTCCATCCGAGAAATAATGATCACTTTACACGATTGGAAATAGTGTCGCAGTTTCTTTGTCAACCATACTACTGCCACGCATGTCTTTTCGATCATGTTGTACTTGAGCTCGTACTCCAGGAATTTCTTACTCAAATAATACACCGCGTGCTCCACACCGGTGTCTCCCTCTTGAGCCAACATTGCCCCAATAGATCGCTCCTCAATTGCTGCGTAGAGGAGAAGCGGATTTCCTAGTTTAGGCGTCTCAGCACTGGCGGATTAGACAAATAGCTCCGGACGTTCTCCAAAGCTTGCTGACACTTATCATTCCAAACAGCGGGTTGGTCTTTCCTTAGCAACTTAAAGATTGGCTCGCAGATTGCGGTGAGTCTTGCTATGAACCAACTGATATACTGAACCTGCCCCAGAAACCCTCTCACTTCCTTCTCATTTCTCGGCGCCGGCATCTCCTGTATGGCCTTCACTTTATCAGGATCCACCTCGATTCCCTTATTTCCGATTACATAGCCTAAGATTTTCCCCGATGAAACGCCGAAAAAGCACTTCTTCGGGTTTAGCCTTAGCTTGAATTCTGCGATTCGGGCCAAAAACTTCTCGAGCGCGGCAAAATGCCCTTCTCTTGTCTCTGATTTGACCATCATATCATCCACGTAGACTTCTACCTCCTTGTGTATCATATCATGGAACAGTGCTGTGGCCATTCTCTGGTAAGTTGCCCCGGCGTTTTTCAAACCAAACGACATTACCCTGTAACAGTATGTCCCCCACTCAGTTGTGAACGAGGTTTTCGCTTTGTGCTTTTCGGCCATCTGAACTTGCATGTAGCCCATGAAACCGTCCACATTCGTGTGTAATACACTTGACGCTGCGCTGTCGATCAATACGTCGATATGAGGTAATGCGAACTCATCCTTGGGGCATGCCTTGTTAAGATCTCTGTAATCAACGCACATTCTCACTTTGCCGTCCTTCTTTGTGATGGGCACCACATTCGCGACCCAAGGGGGATAGTCGATTACTTCGATGAATCCTGCTTTTAACTGTTTCTTCACCTCCTCTCTGATCTTATCTGCCCATTCTGGTCTCATACGTCGGAGCTTCTGCTTTACGGGCTTCGCTTCGGGGTAAGTTGGAATGCGGTGGGTTACGATTGATTGATCAATTCCAGGCATGTCTTCGTATGTCCAAGCGAATACAATTTCGTATTTTTTAATTATTCTCTCAAATTCTTTTCTCTCTTCAATAGTTAATGCTTGAGCAATTTGTATAAGTTTAGGATTTTCATCCGTACCAAGATTGAAAGTTGACATTTCTATTGTATTGATTTCAAACGCAGGCATGTTATATGAATGAGAATGCATGGAATGATCATGATCGACATCAAGCAAGTAAGCAAAATCAGAATTCATTTCATTGATAGCATGGGTGATTACATCATCTGATTCAAACAAAGCAGTAATACAATTTTCATCATCAGGGTTCTCGGGCTCCTCGTGAACCTTGGGGGTACTAGGCTCGTCCACCGCTCCCGCAGTCGCTTCGATGGTGATGACCTGCTCCTCGGCATTTAAATCCAGCATCATAATCTCTTCGACAAAGCAGCTCGCCTTTCCTTTGCCCCAGTCGGCAACATCATTGAAGATTTCGAACCCTGGCAGAATCTTCCCTTCCGTGCTAGTCCATGCCTCGGGGGTTCCTGAATATGCCTTCCCATGCCCCTTGCTCACAAAATACTTCCTCAAGCCTACTTTTCCTTCAGCACTCGCATTGGACGGACTCCCCTGCTCATATCCCAAACCTCTCCGGGTTTTCTGACTCTTAAAGTCCGGAAACTCTGACAGCCCCTAATGGTATGCTCCTAAACCCATTCCCGGGATGAAACCTCCCTTCATCATTTTCACCACATCGGTGGTCATGCTCGACTCGTAAATCCCGGAGACTTGGAATCCGGAGAAAAGTTGAGGCTCAATTCCCAGTGCTGCCACCGAGCTCAATTTCTCAGCTCTAATTGTTACTATCTCCTCCCCGAAGGGGAACTTAATCATTTGGTGGAGCGTGAAGGGCACACCTCCTAACTTATGGAACCAAGGGGGTCCCAACAGCACAGCAAAAGTTACCGGGATATCCAACACCGTGAACTCAGTTTCTTCCTCGTGCGGCCCCACTTTCAACTTGGCCTTGAAGACTCCTTCAATGTGCCTACGGCTGTCGTCATATGCTCTAATCACAGTCTCAGAGGCTGTCAGGTCTCCTCTCTCCACTCTCAACTTCGACAAGAGTTTCAAAGGACAAACATTAATGGCCGATCCATCATCGACCATCATGCAACTAGTCTTCTTTCCGTTAATCTCCGCTCGGATATACAAAGGCTTATTATGAGCCTTCCCCTCTTCTGGGAGATCCTCGTCAGTAAATGTGATTTCAGTCTTCTTTCGAGCCATAATTGCCCCTACTAGCGCTGCCGGCTCAGTATCGGTGGAAATAACCAAATTCTGCAACTCCTTCATCAGGTTCTCACGATGGTACTTAGAATGGCATAAAACTTCCTAGACCGTAGACTTAGCTTGCGTCTTCTTCAACTGCTCAAGAACTTGGTCATCGGGCTTAGGAGCCGACCCTTCTCCAATCTCAGTCTCTACCATTGGTGCCTTTCCCTCGGCCACACGACCTGATCTCGTCATTACCGCAATTTCCGGCTCATCATCCGATTCGTCCCAAATGTTAATAGGAACCCTTCGATTGGCATCCTCCTCGTCCGAGGAACTCTCCCAAATGTCCACGACCATTAAATCCATGACGTGAGGAACACTCGGATTCAGGAAAAAGGGATTCGCCGATCCGTACAAAGCCCAACCTATCAACTCATCATAGTCACGGAGGGACACCCGACTCATCCTCCTTGCGGCCAACGGAATAGCACCTCGTTGTATGCACATAAGCTGCACCTTATCGCTCATTGTCTCATTACACTGCTCATAACGGTGCCTCCACCTTCTAGCATAATCCACAAAATGTTCCTCGGGGAATTGCCTAATCATGTCCAGATCATCCAGGGATCCCGTCCATGGAATGTACATTTCATATCTCGCCACAAAGGCATTTCGGAGCGGTATCCAATGACCCATCTCCTCCTCTGATAGACCCTGATGCCACAATAAGGCTTCACCCATCAAGGTTTCCGGAAAATGTTCATGCAACTCACACTGCGGAAATCCGGCGTCATACATATGATTGCGAAATATCCTCGCATGCTCCACAGGATCCTGGTATCCACCATACCTAGGCATTGCTAACACCGCATCAGGTGTTTGGTAAGACGGGGAGTCAGGGGTTTGCTCTGCCAGCATCCATACTGTATACTCCTTGATAAATCTTTTCGTTATTGCTGCCCAATCGGTCTTAACATACATCGGCAGCGACATGTACCACATTAACGGTTCACCCATCAACGAATTACAAAACAAGCTAGTGATCTCTTCTTCTTTAAAACCCAAGGGTGCCATAGCCGATAAGTAAAAATGAAGGTGTTCCATAGGATCCTTATTGCCATTATACTTGCTAACCCTCGGTAGCGGACGCTTGATAGGTCCAATCTGCATTGTGAAGCGCTCTGCGGCCCTGTCCTCGGCTCTTTGGTACTTTTCTAAGAATAAATCTGATAATTGATCCCAATCATGCTTGCAAGAGTCGGGTAATGAGTGGAACCATTCCAAAGGCTCGCCTACCAGCGAATGATGAAACCACTGAGCAATCTCATCTACTCCGAAGGATTCAATAAACATGTTGTGCATATATTCACGCAAGTGCACCTCGGGATCTCTTCCTCCACTAAACAAACTCAAATCTGGCACAATAGTCCGAGACGACCCTTCTCCGGTCTCTTCAGCACTATCCTCATCATACGGTGCTCCACCATCTGACCCTTCTTCCATCGGTTCATCCTCTCGTTCCTCACCCAAGAAGGACACATACAGACCTTTTCCCACATTGCTTTTTTCGACGGAGTCCAACAACTCCTCTACATCTTCCTCAAAGGATTCCATTACTACAGTTTCTGTCAAACCAGCTCCGATCACGCTCACCCTATGATTAGGCAATGGATTGCGCCTAACGGAAGGGTTTGCTGACGAAGGATCAGCTATCTTCTTCTCCTCAATCAAATCTTGGATTTCGTGTTTCAGCCTCTCGCAATTCTCAATCGTATGTCCATAACTGCTGTGGAACTCACAGTACCCTCTAGCCTGAATCTGCGGAGTAGGTTGAGCTTTGTTATACGGGGTAAGGGCTTTCAACAATCCCTTTTTCTGCAGACGCTCGAAAACTTTAGCATAGGTCTGATCGAACTTGGCGAACCGCCTCTTTTCAATAGCATTAAGATCAACCACTTTCACTGCTGCGGATTCCGTACTCGCGCTAGGCCCTCCGGCACTATATCCAGACTTCGTCCACTTGGTATAAGCTTTCTTCGGCTCCCCATCACCTTCGACAGTCAAGGCACAACTATACATCTGATTGAAATCCGTAAACGGCATATACCGTAACTCATTCTTGATATACGGTAACGTGTTGCCAACCACCATTCGGATCTGATCTTGCTCGAGCGGCTTTTGTTTCATCATTGCGGCCTTAGCCCTCCATCTTTTCACAAAATCGGAAAAGGATTCCCCAGCCTGCTGCTTAGTGCTCTCTAACTCCTTCAAAATGACCTCCAGCATGGTGTTAAAGCTATACTGAGCGATGAATGACTTCGCTAATTCTTTCCAATCCCTCTTTATCACCATTGGTAATGCATGAAACCATATGAGGGCAGCCCCCTCTAGGTAGGTGTTAAACAGCCCCAGGACTTGATCCTCAGTCAGGATCGTGTGCTTCATCACAGCAACATACTGATTCATGTGAGCAGTGGGATCTCCAGTTCCATCGAACTTTTTCATGTCGGGGAGCCGAAATTTCAAAGGCAAAGCTATTGCTGATAAACAATTCTTCAAGTTATAAAAGTCCTGACTCCCGGAACTTCCCCCGCGCAAGTCATGCACTTCCTGTGTGATGTGTTGCTTCCACTCCTCTTCCTTAGCTTTCTCTTTCTCTAAATGTTTTCGGATATAATCCTGATAATCCTCCTCGTTCCCAAAGCGAGGGCCATCGTTCACCTCATTCTCAGCACGCTTACTACCACTCTTGTTCTCCTTCAGTGCTAACTCAGCTAGCTGGGCCAAGATCGCGGCCAGCTGATCATTGATATTGTTCACAGAATTCTCCAATTCAGCCACTTTCTCATCGGTCGCAGACATACTGACGGAAGACTGAGTATACCCAGACGAAGATGATTCAGAAGCCACAACTACTGATTCCGAACTGTCTACTCGTAGCTGATCGAATTATCTGACAAGCCGATTACTCTCGCGAAACCACAACCGCTTAATGATGACGTCTGCGCAAACGGTATCCATTAGTATATATGCATGATTTTTATATGCATGATTCATGGTGTGTGCGTTTATTTATTTATGATTATAAGATAAGAAGAACAAACGTTAGTTCTATTTACATGTATCACAACATCTCTCTTCCACCCTTATTCCTCCACACACTCGTCGGTCCAGGTCTCTTTTCTAGGATTTTGGTTTTTGGCTCACATTGCGGTCCAGGGGACGCGTGATGCCGTCGATTATTGCGGGAAATTAAATCATTCATCAGACAACACAGTTCGTTTTGACGTATCCACGTTTGGTGACTAAGAAATTGACCAAGTTGGATTGTCCTTTCAGAATAACTCGTCTTTTGTCCTTTTGCGAGACGCATTAATTCGGGTTTTGACTCCCTTTGAGCGCGTCTCAGTTTTTAGACGTGGTTCGAGTTATTCTTCTAGTTCAATCGTTCGTTATTGTCGATGAGTCGTTCCCTTTTGTTCGCGTGGGTTCATGTCTCGATTTTGGATTACAACGGGATCTTTTGGATCCATCGAGAGACGTAACCACATGTTTATTTAGTGATGGAATCACTTTTGGATTTTATTTTATGGGAACGGACTCATCGTGTAACGCGTTTGTTCTTAGCGTCGAGGATCCGTTTGCTCATTTTAGCTACGTGAAAAAGACGGCGAGTCTTATTTTGAGCGCACAGTAACCTTTCGGCTAGCAACAGTTCGTTGTTCTTCCCAATCCACGGGATATATCATCTTAGTGTGGTTATAGAAAACCAACCTTTCGTTAAATCGCGTGTTTGTTCAAAGCGAGGATATCACCGTTTTCTTTCCTTTAGGCGTGAATTTAAGCAAACACGTATATCGGGCCATATTTCTTGCAGTTTTGGTAACGGTCGAAATGATCGAGTCGTTAGTCAAAACCCGCAGTCTCGTCCATATGGCGCAATTATATGGTTTGGCTTAATTCGGCTTCGAGATTTTAAACGGGGTATACACTCGTCCGAGGCACGTATTCAACGACATTGGTTTATTTTCTTTAACTACTCTCGGTATTGATATATATCGTAGATTCGGAATGATTTTGGTCGTTTAGTTCATTTTTCTCTTCTTTATTTTCTTAGTCATCTGTACGGACACATCCATTTCTCTTAAGAACGACACGAGGCATAACGTAAAAGCTCGTCTTTCATTCGGAAGGGACGGGCTACTTGTGCGAAACTTTTCGCGTTATGACAGGGTCGTTCAGGACAGAAATGTTCTTCGTTTTCGTTTCGTCTTGATCTCGTTTTATCCCAATTTATTTAAAGAATGTGAATAACGGCTATTGTTAATATAGTCTTTTGTATCGAAATGTAATTATCCTTAACATTAAACCGATTCATACTTAATACGTGCTTACGTCATAACACATTTCCTGAACACGTGCCTTCATCGGGACACCGAAAGGGACAAGGCGGGTCGCACATGTTCATTCATATGAGATGACTAAGTCGTCTTTAGTTCAAATCGTTTCGATGTTTTAGGGTAATTAGTATGTCGATTCATGAGTATATATTAACGCATCGTCTCATTTTCTTTACATAATTTAGGATTAGACACGTATCATGGCGGTTTGAAAACACGAACTGATTCATTTATCACATCAAAAATAGTAACGGGTAATCCTATGGAAACTTCTAAGGCTACTATATGCTGACACGGCTGACCGCGGGACCTCACAGGACCGCACAGATTCGCCCCTAACGAATGGATGGGGACCCTCTGGCGCCTTACTGTAAGGGGGAACTTACGCTAGCCTCTTTCGAGCGACGAATGGACTCTCGCTAGAGGTTTCGCGGAAATTACCCAAAGGGTTTGCAATAATGCATATGAATGCATACGAAAAGAAGTAAAATGATCAGTCCCCGTTAAGGGCTTAATACACGCCTTCCGGAATCAAATTTCTCGCTTCCCCAGCAGCGTCGCCACTTGTTAGACGAGGTGCCGCGGCCTAATCTCCCGGGCGGACCGGGGGGTGGACAACCTCATGGCGACGTAAGCGGTGATTGGCGCCGAAAGCAACCAATCGTGGAATCAAGCTGCTCGGCAGGACCGGAGCTCGGAGATATGGAAGAGTCGCCACCCACGAATGGGAAAATGAACACCGATCCCTTGCGGGAGACCGGTGTGGGTTCGGGAAACTTAGGTACGAGCCGAGAAGGCTAGCTCCTTTCCAGAGAAAGGCTACTAGGCACCCCGACATCACCCGGTTATGAACCACCGGCCTCCTACTCAGCATGTTAGGCGATAACGGACTAATCATATACTTCTTTAAGTTTAAAATTCATTTGAAACCCTTTTCTTTCTCTTTTTAGAAACCGTTTTGAGCATATATTATTGAAAAGCCACATCAGTAAAGAATCACCCATTCATGTTTATACATACACAGAGAGGGGGAAGAAAGAAGTGATTTATTTACACCCGTATTAAATGTGATGTTGTGTGTTCATTCTACATTAACTTATTTTCCCCAAAACGAGTTCATTTACATGGTTCGCACCTTAATCGCCGTTGGAACGATTTAGGTGCGTTTTAAAACCCCGTTTGATGAAATTTACCCGAATCGCCGTTGGAACGACTCGAGTATTTGAAAACGTTTGAGATAAAAACCTTTTAATGAGAAAACATGGTTTAAACATACAAGTCAATTTTATTTTGTACAAATTCTTTGAGAAAATGATTCAAAACTCTATTATTCACAAAGAAAACGATTTTAATTACAATGATCATTTAATCCGCCTTTGGAACGGATTAAGGTTTTGAAACGTGGTGTTTTGAGAAACGATTCGAAATATTAACAAGAATGACTCTATTTATTTACATTAGAAATCTAAAAACTTATTAGTTTAAATAATTCAACTGAAAACTCTCTTTTTGTGATTTATTTTCCCCACTTATTTAATGGACTCTCTAATTGTTATAATTACAACAATAAACTTATTTTAACTAATATTTACACTTAAATAAAGCCCATTTGAAATATGGACTCAAGAATGGGCTCAAAGGGGAAAGAAAATAATTTGTACATACGTATATACATTTAAATCAAAAATAGAATATAAAATAAGAGTTAACACAAAAGAAGCTATATGTATATATAAAAATAGTAGGTACAATATATCTATACTTTGAAAATGTGAAAATAATAAGTAAATCCTATAACTAAGAAAATAATTCTTATCCAAAAATAATTTTATACAATAATCACTAAAATAACCCAAATGTTCCAAAAACTATACATATACATAACTACTATAGTTTTAAATACCAAAAATACCATATGCTAATATATATTAATTATTTCTCAAAATACCAAATAACTAACATTTAAAACATATCCAAATTAATAAAAAGGAATACATATATATACTTATACTTATATTGTAAAATGGAATAAATAATAATATACAAATATTCTAGAATGATTATATATGCTAAAGTTCTAAAATAATTTGAAAAACATATATTACATATTTATATATATGTACTAAGGATTAAAAGTTTAAAAGTTAAGAAAAAGGGACTGAAATGACATTTTTTACATTTTGGCAGATTTACCGACGGAAAATCCGTCGGTAAACAGCATTTAGTGACAGAATAGGTAAATTACAGCAGCACTCCTAAATGTTTCCAGATTTATTCAAAAGCTTTAAATTAAATCTAATTCAATCGTTTTGGGTTTCCGAACTACCAAAGATGGATCATAGTCGAAGACGGAAATTCCTAAACGACGTTTTTTATTTCAAAACATTATTTGGAAATTTCTTTTAAATTAAAATGTTATAATGACAACGTTTTTGATACCCGAACTACCTTTTTATCGGATCACGGTTCGTACTGGGATATCAAAACGAGGTTTTTTATTTTAAAACAAAACCGAATTTTATTCAACACGAAACGAAAATTAAATAAATACGCTAATTAAATAAAATGTGACAAAATAAATAAATGACTAAATGAATAAACACTATAGTATATAAAAAAAAAATAGGAGAAGAGAATAAATAAAATAAAGAGTCTAGTCCTCGGATAATACCTTGAATTCGGTATCTGACAGTCGAAGCCGATTGATTCCACGAACCGCGAGCTTCCGTTTTTTATGAAAAATTTAGTAAAAATTGAACTTAGGGAATTTGGAGATTTTCAATTTTTAGGAAAAAAAATTTTTCTCCTAAAAAAATCAAATTCTTCTCTCTAGAAAAAATATTCTAGTGTGAGAAGCTATCCCTCCCTCCTCTTTTTTCTTTTTTTTGCATGGGGATCCGTGCCTTTTATAGGCAAACGGGTCCCCGGACCAATGGGCGACTCCCAAAAGAAATTGGGCGTCGCCCATTGGGGTTGGGCGGCCGCCCAACCTAGTGTTGGGCTACCGCCCAACCTTGTTGGGCGGCCGCCCAACAAGAGTTGGGCGATCGCCCAACGGCGTTGGGCGAGCGCCCAACGCTAGGTTAGGCGCCCGCGCCCAACCTCCGTCGGGCGTTCGCCCGACGTGGTTGGGCGCCCGCCCGACGACCCTCAGGACGTGCCTCGAGCCATCGGGCGTGCGCACCCCGCGGCCGCCGAGCGCGCGTCCCGCACCGCCGGACGCTCACACGTCGCGGCCGCCAAACGCACGCTTCGCGCTACCGGGCACGTGCGCTCAGCGGCCCACAAGAGCGCGCCCCGTGCCACCGGACCCGGGCATTGCTCGGACGTCGAGAGCGTGCCACTTGCGGTGCGTTCGACGGACGCCGAGCGCATGTCCCGCGCCGCCGAGCGGGCGTTCGACCATTGTCGTCCGCGTGCCAGATGCCGCTAAGCACCCGCGCCGTGCCGCTTATTATTCTTTATATATTTTTCAAAACTTCCGGAATCAATCGCTTCAACCGTCTTGTTTTCAGGTTTTCGTCACAGGTCCTCCGACTCGGTGTCTACAACACTGTTCAGCTTATACAGTTCATCCTGGTTCCACTAAGATGTATAGAGATTTAAGGGAGTTATACTGGTGGAGTGGAATAAAGAGAGATGTTGCAGACTTTATTGCTAAATGCCTTACTTGTCAACAAGTCAAGGCGAAACATCAGAGACTGTCTGGGTTGCTCCAACCATTACCTATTCCTGAGTGGAAGTGGGAGAATATTGCTATGGACTTCGTGGTAGGATTGCCTCGTACTAGGGGAGGGTATGATTCTATTTGGGTGATAGTCGACCGTTTAACTAAGTCTGCTCATTTTCTTCATGTGAAGACAACCTATGATTTCTCTAAGCTTGCTCAGTTATACATCGATGAGATTGTTAGACTTCATGGAGTTCCAGTCTCTATCGTGTCAGATCGTGGTGCTCAATTTACTTCTCGATTCTAGAAGAAATTTCAAGAAGCGCTAGGTACAAGACTCCAGTTTAGCACAGCGTTTCATCCTCAGACCGACGGTCAGTCAGAGAGGGCTATTCAGACTTTAGAGGATATGCTTCGAGCTTGTATCTTTGATTTTGGTCAAAATTGGGATCATCATTTGCCTTTGGTAGAATTTGCTTATAACAACAGCTATCAAGCTAGCATTGAGATGGCACCTTATGAAGCTTTGTATGGTCGTAAGTGTCGGTCCCCGATTTATTGGGATGAGGTTGGAGAAAGGAGACTCACTAGACCTGAGTTGATACAGTTGACTTCAGATAAAGTTCGTATTATTCGTGATAGACTCTTAACAGCTCAGAGTAGGCAAAAGAGTTATGTTGATCCGAGGCGCAAGAATGTAGAATTTCAGATCGGTGATCATGTGTTTCTGAAGGTCTCTCCGATGAAAGGAATCATGCGTTTTGGCAAGAAAGGAAAATTGAGCCCGCGTTATGTAGGTCCGTTTGAGATTCTTGAAAGGATTGGTGCAGTTGCATATCGTTTAGCTCTTCCACCTGATTTCTCTAAGGTTCATCCGGTATTCCATATATCGATGCTTAGGAAATACATTCCTGATGCTTCCCATGCCTTTCAACCTCAAACTATACAAGTTAGAGATGATTTTTCATATGATGAGCAACCAATAAAGATCTTAGATAGCCAAGTCCGCAAGCTGCGATCCAAAGAAGTTCCTTTAGTCAAAATTCTTTGGCAAAACCACTCAAGTAGTGAAGCCACTTGGGAGACCGAATCTGAGATGCGAGTTAGATATCCTCATTTATTTGACAGTCCAGGTTAGTGTCATAGAAATTTAAATTCGGGGACCGAATTTCTCTTAGGGGGGAAGAATGTAACAATCCTAATTTTATCATATTTGAAATGAAATAATTAAGTATTTATATTTTTTTTTATTATTCCATTTTATTATATATATATATATATATATATATATATATATATATATATATATATATATATATAAACGTGGGTCTTACTTTACCAATTCTAAACCTACTCTCCTCTTTTTATCTTAAAGAAAAGAAAACTATTCTCTTCCTTAAACACTGTCGCCGGCGATTGAAAGTGGGGTGGAGTACCTGCAAATTTAATCCTAGCAGCTTCTACTGCCTCTTTCGATTTACTCTTTGGTAGGTAATTTCCTACTTTATGGAAAACTTAATTTATTGAAATCATTATATTAGATTTTGTCTTATTTGTTCAAATGGTGATGTTCTCTTTTATGATTTGAAACATGTCCCAATGACTCATCTTTTTCTTTAGTTTAATAAGTAAATCTTCCATGATAATATTTTATCTTATATATATATATAAATATCAATTTTTGGCTACTCCTTGGGTGCATTTCGAAATCCAGGAAAGAAACAACAAAAAAAAGAAGCTTTTTTTTTCTTTTTCCAGGCAAAACCCACCATGTGGAGTTGGGTAGATTTTGATTTAAATTATTAATATTTTATTCTATATCCTATATCTTTATTATTTTGACTATTTCATTTTAAAATGTAAGAAAGACTATGTTTTAATCTTAGTTAGGTTAACATTTCCAAATCCTTATCTATTACGTTGATCTAATCTTTTTTTTTCTTTTCCAGAAAACCAAAATAACTATGTTTAGCACTCTAAATATACTGTTTCCATTCATTTTCTTTTCTTTCTAAACAAAATATTAACCCCCATTAATTTAGGTTCGATCCTAATTTTAGATAAATTTAGTAATGCTTTTCCCCACTTGAATTCATAGGATATAACAATATTCCTTCGGTCGATTGAGTGGCAAGCTATCGGGATTCTTGAAATATCATTCGCTTGGATATCAGGTGAGTGGTAATTATAGTACACGACACTGCTTGATTGAAATATTAGACTAAAAACTGTTTATCAAAAATTAGCGTTTGACTGTATATTTTCGTTCCTAAAAACGTATAGCTTAAACCTTATGTTTACTAAATATCCTTAGTATTAGAGCGTATATTCTGGGAACAGGCCTTTATATTGATTTGTTTTATTATCAGGTATAATGAATTTATTAAAATTTGATTTGATATGATTTGTAGTTTCTGATACGCGATTTATCGCAGTTATTACCTTTGTTTTAGAAATCTGATAATTCGTTCAATCAGTTATGATTTTCTGATTTATATACGTATACTATATGTTTTCAAACTGCTACAAGTGCTCAGTATATCTGTATCTGTTATCTGGCCTCTCACCGATCTTCATAACATTAGGTCCTTGCATTTGTCTTTGAGTCAGGTTGTCAGTTGTCAGTTTGTCGTCAGTTGTGTCAGCATTAGAATCATGCATAAGATCGGTGAAGGCGACTATCTGTTATCTGTATCTGTTATTGGTAGCGCTTACCATTTATCTGGCCCTGGTGGTGTGCAGTATCACCACTCTGTTACATTGTACCATGTGTTTTAAAGCTTTTGCCATAATTTCTGATTATTCTGTTATTTGATATTTTGAAAGGCTTCAGGATTATGGTTGACAATTGGATTCCAGTATTTGAATTGATTATCTTATATTGACCCTTTGGTTTAACTGATTTTGAAATACTATATTTTGAATTATATTCGTAATAATTTAAAAGTATCAGTCTGTCTGCCTGTTCCTTTTCTGTTGTGTGCTATAGCTACTGCTCACTGAGGTTTTCGCTCGTATAGATGAAAATCTCATACCACATTGAATATTTCTTTTTTTCAGATTAAGGTCCCTGTTCGTGAGGTAACCCTTGGATTGATGTTGAAGGAGACTACCTAATGATTTAGCTTTATATTATTTTTGGAGACTTTTGATTATTGAGATTTGACTTGAATAGTTTGATTCTTTTAAGGTTTATTAATGTAATTGAGAGGACTTTGATATTCTGTTAGTAAATTTTGGAATTTCTATTAGTTCAGAATTAAGGCTAGCATAGATTAAAGATTATTTAATTTATGCGCCGGTCATGGCCTGGGTTGGGTCGTGACACAAATGCCCACCTTGCTACAGTGCTTCAGGGGCTGCTGAAAGTGATAGCAGGAATAGAAATCTCATTCACACTGACATCAAAATCAGGGGGTGATGATGTGGACGATGAGTTTGCAGACCTTTACGTAGTGAAATGGACATCATTAATGATACCACCAATAGTGATAATGATGATAAACTTAATAGTAATAGCAGTTGGATTCAGCAGAACAATATACATTGTGATACCGCAATGGAGTAGATTAATATATGAGGGGTATTATTCAGTTTATGGGTGTTAGTTAAGTTGTATCCATTCGCGAAAGGGCTAATGGGAAGAAGGGGAATGACACCAACTATAGTATATGTGTGGTCAGGACTGATTGCAATCACAATTTCACTTCTTGGGTGGCTATAAATCCTTCACCTTATATTGACCAAATTGGAGGTTCATTCCAGTTCCCTTGATTCTTGAATAATGTACACTACAACAAATGATCACTTGCACCACGAATTATGCTACGGGAATTCAAAATTCGTGGCGTATTTTTATTTAGCCACGGAAAAATAAATTTTAGTGCAAACTTATGATCAAATGCTATATTTATGCCATGGGAAAACGTTTTTTGTGGCAAACATACATTAGCGCCTTAAATTTTACTCAAAATCTCCTCATTCTCTTACTAAAAAGTAACTTATCTCTTTCCCCCTAATATTTCGTTTCCCCCCAAACAAGCAAAACTAGGGATTCTAGATCCCAAATTTGATTTCCTCTGGTTCACCTCTAACGCAGCAGAACTACCAAGAAAACTTCTCACTCTAGTCTTAACAAAAGGGAATGTCACAATAAAGTTGTGGGATCTTGGAGGTCAACCAAGGTTTTGCAGCATGTGGGAGAGTTACTGTCGCGCGTCTCAGCTATTGTGTATGTCTTGCCTTTTTTCTTTACTATACTCGCATAACCCTGTTTCCAAACTTGAAAGACGTTTAGTTTCTTGGATGTTTTCGATATGAACTACATTGTATATGTGCTTTTCTTTAGTTGTTCTGCTCTGTCATTTAATGCTGGAATATAGGTGACTCAAATTACGATTATTGTTTGTATCATGTTTTTTGTATGTTTGTCCTTTTCGTTTCCAATAAAAAAAATTGGTATCAGTTGGCTGCACGATGGCTTGGGGAACTCTCGTTTGCCACATGGGGATGTTGACCTTACCAAAGTTTAGCTCTGTAACGTTGATTAGATTATGAATACAGACTATCAGTTTTACAATGATATTCGTATTGAGCTCAGCTTCTAATGCTCAATTTCATGTTGTACATTTTCTTTTTTGACCTGACCATAATTTTAGATTGATCACTGTAAAAATTTCTTACAAATCTTAGGCATGTTTGGTAAGAAATGTATTTTGTGCAAGGTACTATAAACAGCTAACCAGTAATACACCCATACCTAGCAAAATTGAACAGCTGAATTTTTTTAGGTAGAAAAGCATGCAAATTTTATCCATTTTCCTTTGTTAAGATAGGAAATCAAGTATGAATTTATGGGATGAAACAATTTATAATGGAAATTTTATCTTGCTTTGGGGATTCATGCTTCATTGACCCTCTAGTATTTTGGGACCAGATTTTTTCAAGCTATGCTTAACATGTGAGTTTCCGTATCATCTTTTAGCATCTTCTTCATGAAGTAATAGCAAAATAATAAATGAAATTTGATGCTTAGCTATATGAATTTAGCTCACATTTGCGGTGTAATTCGAGTAGTTACTATTGTGGGGCTATACTTATGAGGATATTGAAGTTGGGCAAGGGTTTCGTTTTGCTCTTTAAGCTAGATTAGTCTTGTTGTAGATCATTATCTCGTGTGCTTGTAGATCTTTTAATTTCACATGCTCATAGTGCCGCTTGGTTCTCATTTTTGTTGTTTTCCTTTGAATAGTAAATTCAAATTGTTTCGTTAGGATTGAGAAACAACTAGTGTACCAAACATACCTTAAGTCAAATATATGATCCATCCCATTGTTTCCTTTGTCTCTGAAATATATAAACTTGAGCATATACCTTTTTAAGTACATATTGTTAGAAATAAGCTTAACATTGATGGTTATGTGTTTGCAGATATGTTGTGGATGCAGCTGATTTCGATAACTTATCTGTGTCGAAAGTTGATTTCTATATCTTGCTTCTTTCGTTAGTGGTTTCAAAAATCTGGTTGATAGGTTAAAGTTTGTTGCTTTGATGTAGAGGACAATCATGGATGAAGTTTAAGGTAGAAGTAGAACCAATTGGGCGCTCTTCAAAAATTTGGTGAGATTTCTTTCTTATTGCACTGAAGGAGCTCTTCAAATTACTTATTTTGATTATGCTGCAATTTAAATTTTCACCTTTAGTGCTTTGAATATGTTAATAGGATGCTTGATTACGAGTATGTTGACATGTAAGTTGAATTTTAGGCCATCTATTTTGTTTGAGATATGCTTAAGATGATCAATTTACTTTGTATGACAAGCCACAACAGACAAGGATAATCTCTCGTTTGGTTGAGAGTGCATATAAAGGACTAATATCAGTCTTACTTATTATGGAATTTAACCCTTCATTTGTTATTTTTGCGTCTTGGGAACCTTTATAAAGTTGGTTAAAATTTGATTCTATACTTATGTATAATGTATGTGAATGTGAACATATATGCCATAGAATCCAACTAACTTTAGTGAAATAGAATATGTTTTGGAGAGGATTGTGTAGGAAGAGAAAAGATGGTAGCTTTCCACTTATTTTTTCAATGATAATATAATGCACCCAACTCAGCTATACACAACTGATTCTGAGCTTTCCACTTTTATTTTCAACTATAATATAATGGACCCAAGTTCATTTTCATGCTTTACTAATTATCTATATGACATTTTCTAGCACAAGTTGTGTAACTATTTTTTTCTGCTCTATATTGAAACGATAACCTGAACTGTTTTTTTCTTGTTATATCTGTATAAAAATTTGGTGTTATTGTGTAATACTTACCTTCTAAGTTTTTCTGTATTTTTCAGGATACAACTTGTGTTGATTAAAGAACTCTGTCTCCATATTTGAAAAAGTACACGTGAAGTAAAAAAAATAGGATCAAAGACATGTGATATTTGAAGTCCTAGAACATCCAGGATAGTTAGATATGCTAATAGCTTTGTACATTGATATTTTAAATTAAATTGATGTACTTATTAACAATTTCATTAATAAATACTTTCGATTACATATATTTTGTTTTATTTTTACTTTAAACTAATGTAAAAAAATATTTTAAATTATTATAATATTTGATCAAGCTTGAAACAATGTTGCTCATGGCTGTGCAAGGTTTCTAGCCACAAATTATTCGATATTCGCCACGGTTATGTTCGTGACTAAGTGGGGTTAATAATCATAGGTTACTATGTCTTGCGACGAGTATTTTGTGCTTGCCACAATTTTACCCGTGGCAAAGGGATATGATTAGCCACAGATTTCCCTGTGGCCTAAACACCGATTTATGCCACAACCATTATTTTCCCATGGCAACTATCTAGCCACGCTCACTTGTGCCACGGGAGTACCAACCTTGAATTTTCGTGGCTAAATAGTATTGCCACGGAAATGTTATACTTATGCCACGATTCCAACCGTGGCCCAAGTGATGATTTGTTGTAGTGGTATGTTGTGTTCAGATCACATTCATATTCCTTTTATTATTATTTTCTTGATGCTTGTAGTTTATATTGGAGAACTCCACAGATAGAGTAGCAATGTTCTGTTTAAACTGAAATGACCACCGTGATCAGTTTTCCAATTTTACATGGTGGAGATGATGACTAGAACCGGCCTTGTTGTATTCTTTAGTAATTTAACCTAAAGTTTAAAAAAAGGAACTGGGGTTCATATTACAAAGAGTGAGAAAAGATTGAAAGGAGAAAAAGAGAAAGCAGTTGAACAAAAACTGAAAAAGCAAAGGATATGCAAATGTTGTCATCAATTGTGCCACCATAAAATTAGAAACTGTCAAGACATAGGAAAGAAATAACGTAAGTTTTCTCTTCAACTTCTATTTTTGTTTTTCTCTAAAACACCTTTCCATGATCTTTCTATCAATTTTTTTTTATTTAATATAGACTAATGTAAATCTGTATTCAGTTAATCAACAATGACAACTTTAATGAAATATATAGCATGCGTTATTTATATTTAAACAAACAGGGATTAATATTTCATTTGGTTTTTTATTTTACAGGATGAAGCCTCAAACGCAAACTAATTTCAAGAGAATAGTTTATTATTCCGAATTATTCTGAATTACTGATCCCTTTTTCTAGACGAAAGCATGTAACTAGAATTTCATATTGTTACAATGGAAATACTTAAATTCTTTAATATAACATGTTTTTTTAAAAAAATTTACTTGTTTCAACATAATCCTTACATTGAAAAGAATACTTATATTGTTCTCATACATATTTTTATGCTACATTAGATATGTATAAATGTCATTAACTTTTATTTTCTTTGTATTTATATAAAAGCAATAATTTTTTTAGTTACCGCTCCTCTTGTTCCAACAGAATACTTATGTATACTTATGTCGTTCAAAAAGGAATCTTATATTGTTCTAACAAAAACACTAATATTATTTTCTGTTCCAATATTATTCTTGTATTGTACAATCCAACAGAGTACATACATTCTTCTGTTGGATTCAGCAGAACAATATACATTATGATACCGCAATGGAGTAGATTAATATGAGGGGTATTATTCAGTTTCTGGATGTTAGCTCATTTGATGCCTTCTATGGCACTGCTCCCATCAATCTTACAGATAGGCTTCATCAAGTCCTGCGGTGGGCTACTGGATCGGTGACGATTTTATTCTCCCGCAACAATGCTGTTCTAGCCAGCCCAAGAATGACAATACTGCAGAGGATAACATATCTAAACGTGGGTATCTACCCATTTACTTCCATTTTCCTGATAGTGTACTGCTTCCTACCTGCACTATCACTCTTCTCGGGGCAGTTTATTATGCAGAGTTTGAACGTGACTTTCCTTGTTTACCTCCTTGTGATCTCAATTACCCTGTGTTTACTTGCATTGCTGGAGATAAAATGGTCGGGGATTGCATTAGAAGAGTGGTAGAGAAATGAACAATTTTGGTTGATAGGAGGGACAAGTGCCCACATTGCTGCAGTGCTTCAGGGGCTACTGAAAGTGATAGCAGGAATATAAATCTCATTCTCACTGACATCAAAATCAGGGGGTGATGATGTGGATGATGAGTTTGCAAACCTTTACGTAGTGAAATAGACATCATTGATGATACCACCAATAGTGATAATGATGATAAACTTAATAGCAATAGCAGTTGGATTCAGCAGAACAATATACATTATGATACCGCAATGGAGTAGATTAATATATGAGGGGTATTATTCAGTTTCTCGGTGTTAGTTAAGTTGTATCCATTCGCGAAAGGGCTAATGGGAAGAAAGGTAATGACACGAACTATAGTATATGTGTGGTCAGGACTGATTGCAATCACAATTTCACTTCTTTGGGTGGCTATAAATCCTTCATCTTATATTGACCAAATTGGAGGTTCGTTCCAGTTCCCTTGATTCTTGAATAATGTATGTTGTGTTCAGATCACATTCCTATTCCTTTTATTATTTTTTTCTTGATGCTTGTTGTTTATATTGGAGAACTCCACAGATAGAGTAGCAATGTTCTGTTTAAACTGAAATGACCACCGAGATCAGTTTTCCAATTTTACATGGTGGAGATGATGACTAAGTTGTATTCTTTAGTAATTTAACCTAAAGTTTTAAAAAAAAGGAACCGGGGTTCATATTACAAAGAGTGAGAAAAGATTGAAATGAGAAAAAGAGAAAGCAGTTGAACAAAAACTGAAAAAGCAAAGGATATGCAAATGTTGTCATCAATTATGCCACCATAAAATTAGAAACTGTCAAGAAATAGGAAAGAAATAACGTAAGTTTTCTCTTCAACTTCTATTTTTGTTTTTCTCTAAAACACCTTTCCATGATCTTTCTATCAATTTTTTTATTTAATGTCGACTAAAGTAAATCTGTATTCAGTTAATCAACAATGACAACTTTAATGAAATATATAGCATGCGTTATTTATATTTAAACAAACAGTGATTAATATTTCATTTGATTTTTTATTTTACAGGATGAAGCCTCAAACGCAAACTGATTTCAAGAGAATAGTTTATTATTCTGAATTATTCCGAATTACTGATCCCTTTTTCTAGACGAAAGCATGTATTTTTCCAACTAGAATTTCATATTGTTCCAATGGAAATACTTAAATTCTTTAATATAACATGTTTTTTAAAAAAATTTACTTGTTTCAACATAATCCTTACAATGAAAAGAATACTTATATTGTTCTCATACATATTCTTATGCTACATTAGATATGTATCAATATCATTAACTTTTATTTTCTTTGTACTTATATAAAAGCAAGAATTTTTTTAGTTACCGCTCCTCTTGTTCCAACAAAATACTTATGTATACTTATGTCGTTCAAAAAGGAATCTTATATTGTTCTAACAAAAACACTAATATTATTTTCTGTTCCAATATTATTCTTGTATTGTACAATCCAACAGAATACATACATTCTTCAGTTGGATTCAGCAGAACAATATACATTATGATACCGCAATGGAGTAGATTAATATGAGGGGTATTATTCAGTTTCTGGATGTTAGCTCATTTGATGCCTTCTATGGCACTGCTCCCATCAATCTTACAGATAGGCTTCATCAAGTCCTGCGGTGGGCTACTGGATCGGTGGAGATTTTATTCTCCCGCAACAATGCTTTTCTAGCCAGCCCAAGAATGACAATACTGCAGAGGATAACATATCTAAACGTGGGTATCTACCCATTTACTTCCATTTTCCTGATAGTGTACTGCTTCCTACCTGCACTATCACTCTTCTCGGGGCAGTTTATTATGCAGAGTTTGAACGTGAAGTTCCTTGTTTACCTCCTTGTGATCTCAATTACCCTGTGTTTACTTGCATTGCTGGAGATAAAATGGTCGAGGATTGCATTAGAATAGTGGTGGAGAAATGAACAATTTTGGTTGATAGGAGGGACAAGTGCCCACATTGCTGCAGTGCTTCAGGGGCTACTGAAAGTGATAGCAGGAATAGAAATCTCATTCTCACTGACATCAAAATCAAGGGGTGATGATGTGGACGATGAGTTTGCAGACCTTTACGTAGTGAAATGGACATCATTGATGATACCACCCATAGTGATGATAAACTTAATAGCAATAGCAGTTGGATTCAGCAGAACTATATACATTATGATACCGTAATGGAGTAGATTAATATATGAGGGGTATTATTCAGTTTCTGGGTGTTAGGTAATCTGTATCCATTCGCGAAAGGGCTAGTGGGAAGAAGGGGAATGACACCAACCATAGTATTTGTGTGGTCAGCAATGATTGCAATCACAATTTCACTTCTTTGGGTGGCTATAAATCCTTCATCTTATATTGACCAAATTGGAAGTTCGTTCTAGTTCCCTTGATTCTTGAATAATGTATGTTGTGTTTAGATCACATTCATATTCCTTTTATTATTTTTTTCTTGATGTTTGTAGTTTATATTGGAGAACTCCACAGATAGAGTAGCAATGTTCTATTTAAACTGAAATGACCACCGGGATCAGTTTTCCAATTTTACATGGTGGAGATGATGAATAGAACCGACCATGTTGTATTCTTTAGTAATTTAACCTAAAGTTTCAAAAAAAAGGAACCGGGGTTCATATTACAAAGAGTGAGAAAAGATTGAAAGGAGAAAAAGAGAAAACATTTGAACAAAAACCGAAAAAGCAAAGGATGTGCAAAGGTTGTCATCAATTGTGCCACCATAATATTATAAACTGTCAAGAAATAGGAAAGAAATAACGTAAGTTTTCTCTTCAACTTCTATTTTTGTTTTTCTCGAAAACACCTTTCCATGATCTTTCTATCAAGTTTTTTTTTATTTAATGTAGACTAAAGTAAATCTGTATTCAGTTAATCAACAATGACAACTTTAATGAAACATATAACATGCGTTATTTATATTTAAACAAATGGTGATTAATATTTCATTTGATTTTTTATTTTACAAGATGAAGCCTCAAAAGCAAACAAATTTCAAGAGAATAGTTTATTATTCCGAATTATTCCGAATTACTGATCCCTTGTTCTAGAAGAAAGCATGTATTGTTCCAACTAGAATTTCATATTGTTCCAAGGGAAATACTTAAATTCTTTAATATAGCATGTTTTTTAAAAAAAATTACTTGTTCCAACATAATCCTTACATTGAAAAGAATACTTATATTGTTCTCATACATATTCTTATGCTATATTAGATATGTATAAATGTCATTAACTTTTATTTTCTTTGTATTTATATAAAAGCAAAAAAAAAATTTAATTACTGCTCCTCTTGTTCCAACATAATACTTATGTATACTTATGTCGTTCAAAAAGGAATCTTATATTGTTCTAACAAAAACACTAATATTATTTTCTGTTCCAATATTATTCTTGTATTCTACAATCCAACAGAATATGTACATTCTTCAGTTGGATTCATCAGAACAATATACATTATGATACCGCAATGGAGTAGATTAATATGAGGGGTATTCTTCAGTTTCTGGGTGTTAGCTCATTTGATGCCTTCTGTGGCACTGCTCCCATCAATTTTACAGATAGGCTTCATCAAGTCCTGAGGTGGGCTACTGGATCGGTGGAGATTTTCTTCTCCCGCAACAATGCTCTTCTATCCAGCCCAAGAATGAAAATACTGCAGAGGATATCTAAACGTGGGTATCTACCAATTTACTTCCATCTTCCTGATAATGTACTGCTTCTTACCTGCACTATCACTCTTCTCGGGGCAGTTTATTATGAAGAGTTTGAACATGACGTTCATTGTTTACCTCCTTATGATCTCAATTACCCTGTGTTTACTTGCATTGCTGGAGATAAAATGTTCGGGGATTGCATTAGAAGAGTGGTGGAGAAATGAACAATTTTGGTTGATAGGAGGGACAAGTTCCCACCTTGCTGCAATGCTTCAGGGGCTGCTGAAAGTGATAGCAAAAATAGAAATCTCATTCACACTGGCATCAAAATCAGGGGGTGATGATGTGGATGATGAGTTCGCAGACCTTTACGTAGTGAAATGGACATCATTGATGATACCACCAATAGTGATAATGATGATAAACTTAATAGCAATAGCAGTTGGATTCAGCAGAACAATATACATTGTGATACCGTAATGGAGTAGATTAATATATGAGGAGTATTATTCAGTTTCTGGGTGTTAGCTAATCTGTATCCATTCGCGAAAAGGCTAATGGACAGAAGGGGAATGACACCAACCATAGTATTTGTGTGGTCAGGACTGATTGCAATCACAATTTCACTTCTTTCGATGGCTATAAATCCTTCATCTTATATTGACCAAATTGGAGGTTCGTTCCAGTTCCCTTGATTCTTGAATAATGTATGTTGTGTTCAGATCACATTCCTATTCCTTTTATTATTATTTTCTTGATGCTTGTAGTTTATATTGGAGAACTCCACAGATGGAGTAGCAATGTTCTGTTTAAACTGAAATGACCACCGGGATCAGTTTTCCAATTTTACATGGTGGAGATGATGACTAGAACCGGCCATGTTGTATTCTTTAGTAATTTAACCTAAAGTTTCAAAAAAAAGGAACCGGGGTTCATATTACAAAGAGTGAGAAAAGATTGTAAAAGAGAAAAAGAGAAAGCAGTTGAACAAAAACTAAAAAAGCAAAGGATGTGCAAAGGTTGTCATCAATTGTGCCACCATAATATTATAAACTGTCAAGAAATAGGAAAGAAATAACGTAAGTTTTCTTTTCAACTTCTATTTTTGTTTTTCTCGAAAACACCTTTCTATGATCTTTCTATCAAATTTTTTTTATTTAATGTAGACTAAAGTAAATCTGTATTCAGTTAATCAACAATGACAACTTTAATGAAATATATAACATGCGTTATTTATATTTAAACAAACAGTGATTAATATTTCATTTGATTTTTTATTTTACAAGATGAAGCCTCAAAAGCAAACTGATTTCAAGATAATAGTTTATTCTTCCGAATTATTCTGAATTACTGATCCATTGTTCCAGAAGAAAGCATGTATTATTCCCACTAGAATTTCATATTGTTCCAAGGGAAATACTTAAATTCTTTAATATAGCATGTTTTTTTTAAAAAAAACTTACTTGTTCCAACATAATCCTTACATTGAAAAGAATACTTATATTGTTCATATACATATTCTTATGCTACATTAGATATGTATAAATGTCATTAACTTTTATTTTCTTTGTATTTATATAAAAGCAAGAATTTTTTTAATTACTGCTCCTCTTGTTCTAACAGAATACTTATGTCCTTCAAAAAGGAATCTTATATTGTTCTTACAAAAACACTAATATTATTTTCGGTTCCAATATTATTCTTGTATTGTACAATCCAACAGAATACATACATTCTTTAGTTGGATTCAGCAGAACAATATACATTATGATACCGCAATGGAGTAGATTAATATGAGGGGTATTCTTCAATTCCTTGGTGTTAGCTAATCTGTATCCATTCTCGAAAGGGCTAATGGGAAGAAGGGGAAGGACACCAACCATAGTATTTGTGTGGCCAGGACTGATTGCAATCACAATTTCACTTCTTTGGGTGGCTATAAATCCTCCATCTTATACTGACCAAATTGGAGGTTCATTCCAGTTCCCTTGATTCTTGAATCATGTATGTTGTGTTCAGATCACATTCCTATTCCTTTTATTTTTTTTCTTGATGCTTGTAATTTATATTGGAGAACTCCACAGATAGAGTAGCAATGTTATGTTTAAACTAAAATGACCATCAGGATCAGTTTTCCAATTTTACATGGTGGAGATGATTACTAGAATCGGCCTTGTTATATTCTTTTGTAATTTATCTTAAAGTTTCAAAAGAAAATGAACTGGGATTTCATATTACAAAAAGTGAGAAAAGATTGAAGGGAGAAAAAGAGAAAGAAGGTGAACAAAAACAGAAAAAGCAAAGGATTGGATGATAAAAGTAATATCCCATGGTTTCTTTTGGGTATCCAATGAAGAAACACTTGTTAGATTTGGGATCTAATTTATCTAACACAATGCGTTTAACATATGCTGAACATCCCCATATTCTCATAAAAGAGAAGAGGGGCTTTTTACCAACGAATAGTTCGAATGGTGTGGAACTGGCGGATTTGTTCGGAACTCGGTTCAAGGTAAATAGGGCAGTTTCTAAGGCATAGCCCTAGAATGATTTTGGAAGAGATGCGGTACTCATTATGTGTCGTACCATATCCAATAAGGTTTGATTTCTCCTCTCTGACACACTATTGTGTTGTGGTGTATAAGGAGGTGTCCATTGTGAGCATATTTCACATTCATTTAGATAATACATAAACTCTTCTGAAAGATATTCCTCACCTCGATCAGATCGAAGTATCTTAATAGTCTTTCCAGTTTGATTTTCAACTTCATTCTTAAAGCATTTGAATTTCTCAAAAGCTTCTGACTTGTGCTTCATCAAATAGATATAACCATATCTAGTATGATCATCTATGAAGCTAATGAAGTATCTGAATCCTCCTCTTGCTTGGACTGACATAGGACCACATACATCGAAATGTATTAATCCTAGAGTGTCTGATACACGCTGACCTTTATTGATAAAGGGTGTCTTTGTCATTTTTCCTTTTAAACATGACTCACATGTTCCCATTGATTCACAATCAATCGAGTTTATAAGCCCATCTTGATGTAGATTAAGCATGCATCTCTGGTTTATATGGCCTAAACGACAATGCCACAAGTAAGTTGAATTATCTAGTCTAAGTCTTTTGGTATCAATGTGAAAGCAGAAATCTTATCATTCAAAATATAAATCCCATTTAATGATATTCCTGAAAAATAGAAAATGTTGTTTCTATAAAATTTGCAATTATTGTTCTTAATTGAAACAGGAAAACCATCATCAACTAGACAGCTAACAGAAATAATGTTTCGAGACATCTCTGGAACATACAAACAGTTCTTTAATTCTGTTACAAGTCCTGATGGTAGGTGTAGATCATAATCTCCAATCGCGAGTGCGACAACCCTTGCACCATTTCCAACTCGCAGATTCACGTCTCCTTTCTTCAAGTCCTTAGTCTGCTTTAGTTCCTGCATATTTGTACAAATATGAGATCCACATCCGGTATCCAATGCCCAAGATTCAGACTGTGAAATTGAATTAATTTCAATATAAAACATACCAGAAGTTGAAGCACCGTTCTTTCCCTTCTTGAGAGAAGCTAGGTACTCCTTGAAATTTCTCCTTCAATGCCCACCTTTACCACAGAAGTGGCATTCCCCTTTGGGCTTCTTGAGTTGCTTTCCTTTGGCCTGGGCTGGCTTGCCCCCTTTGTTCTTCTTGGGATATTTTGGATTGGGAAAATTCCATTTCCTTTTCTTTGATCCCTCAATCACAAGAGCGGGTACCACCTTATCTTTCTTCATGTTCGACTCAACCATATCTTGAGCATATTGGTGAGCTCTTCAAGAGAGGTCCTTAAGTCATTCATCTGGTAGTTCATGATGAACTGGGAATAACTTTCTAGGAGGGATGTAAGAAGTAAGTCGACACTTAGTTCATGATCCATCGAGAGCCAATACTAGAAAGTTTAGTGATATATCCAATCATCTTGACACAATGTGTCATAACAGATGTGCCCTCTTGCATCCTGCAGTGAAACAACAGTTTTGATATCTCAAAACATTCACAACGAGTCTGTTTCCTGAACAGCTCTTTCAAGTGCATGACCATAGAATAGGCATCCATCTCCTCATGTTGCCTTTGTAGTTCTGGTGTCCTCGATGCAAGTATGATGCACCATGTGTGTTCATCATCGGATCGATGCTTCTAATAGGCATCAATCTCTTCAATTGGTGCATCATCGGCTGGAGCATCCGGTATCGACGTATCCAATACATACCCTATCTTTTCGAACTTCAAAACGATTTTGAGGTTACAAAACCAGTTGGTGAAGTTTGAACCATTCAGTTTGTTATCGGTAAGGATATTTCTTAGATCGATTTTCGACATGATTGTTTTTAGAGTACGATTTGTTTATAACCTGAGAGTGAGAAAAAGTGAAGGATGTTATTCATTTTTTTAATTCATTTACAATTTAAATACGTTGGTCTTTTATGTTTTTAAATTGCTCCCACTATTTTACCAAATTAATAACCCTCCATATTAATTCGAAGGATATTCACAAACCCTTTAGTGAGCTAGAATCCTAACTCCTAAAATTTCACATTGAGTTTACTCAACAAGCTAACTTTTATTCATTAGGTAGATTCATGCAATCAATCACATCAACCATGTGACTTTTAGGTTATTGGGTTACTGTTGTCTCCTGAATGGACTCTAGCAAGTGCACTAGATACAAGTAATAAAGTGATAAGTCAAGTATCGTATCCACAGGGATTGATGACCAAAGTTTATGAGAAATACTTTATGAAAAGGGTGTTTGTAGTGCGTGATTCTTTTATATTGACATATGTTGGTAGTCGTGAAAACTGGAGATTAAACAGATTACTTTACGTGTTAAAATAAAAATGAGTTGTTGAAGATGATAACAAGGTGAACAGGCTGTGCACATCGAAACAGGTTGCCGTAAGCTCTACCCTACTGAATCATGAACAATGCAACTGAAGCCAAGGTTTCTGCTTTAACTCTCACTTAAGTCAACTCTCGTGTGTTCTTAAGATTCTAAGACTTACTAAAACCAATAGCGTCCTAAAGGCTTGTTCTTTCTTGCATTAAGATTGAAGCAACATTTCAAAAGAGAAAACCCTTGATAAAACCACCTAACATTTCTGCTTCGGGGTTGGATGCTTGATAGAGAGTTCAGTGAAGATGAAAGCAGTGTCCTATCATTCATCTAACACAAGCATACATGCATACGCAATCAAATATATAACCTCAACAAACACTTCATACATAAACATCATTCATTCATTACTAGGATAGAGAACTTACATTAACGGCCCCTACTGGCCGAGCCCATTCAAAAGGATTACTCACTCATATAGGCGAGTGAGCAATCAGATAGTTCAAAGCTCTCAAACTCCATCTATCCAAAAAGTCTAAAAACTTCTTTCTTCCAAAATTATCCGATGCCTTTCCTTCCTTACTACCTCTATTTAAAGGAAAGGTCAGAGTCTAAAAAAACGTACTAGAAAAGTATCCGCACGAAATATATTACAAAATAAAGTCAAGAGTTTAGAAATCTAAAAATTGCTAAAAGTGGTTGAAGATCATTTTGACCCTTGAACACTCAAGGGTCGAGCTTTCTTGTCATCTTGTTACTTTCCGCCTGCACTTCTCCGCCTTTCTGCCAGCAGCTACTGTCGTACCTGCCTCTCGTCTAGTCGTTGTCCATCATCAGGGGTTCCAGCGTTTGACCGCTGGATCAAAGAATGGCATAATCTCCTCTTGGTAGTGCGAACAGGCTGCTTCCAGTCTATTCGGCTAAGTCTTTCCTTATCTGCATAAAAACACCTATAAGGCCTTCTTTCATGTAATAAAACACTACAAACACCCTTAATTCATTATAATTAACACCTTTAAATGTAGTCAATTTCATGCCTAACAGTTACTAACCACATTAGTAACTGATATGTTTCGTTTATCAATCCCAACCATATTGCCCATTAGGTTAGAACAACATGAGTTTACTCATCCAATTATTCTAACCTAATCCAAGTCGTTACCCTGTATTCGTGAAAACGATTTTCGATAATTCAGGTGTTATCATAAGACCCTGAGCTTGAGTTTACTTAACAACCCTAAGACCCCCAGTACTGTCGGCTGAATTATAATATTAGGGAGGGGCAACCGATTTTTACAATAACTCGTTTATTGACTTAACTGTTGATTAGTGAGGGGTTTTATTTAAAGTCTCATAATCTAACCTAGTCTTGATTTGCTTTAGCATTCATCAGACGCTCATACATTCAACATTGACAATTATGAACATATTTCTAAGTTTATTCCGTTGAGCCAGAAACGGAATAAAGGGTCAACCCTAGGGAAATACTAACTATTACATATTTCTCTTTGGGTCCTCCGTCTTCTCCTTGGCGCCTCGAATTACAACAATACTCAATTTCTAAGAAACTTCAATTTACTTGAAGGGATTGGATGCGAAGAGAAATACAATAGAGAGTAAGAGAAGACAAGACACGCAAGTCCTATTTAAAATACCAAAAGACTGAATAACTATTATAGAGGGTCTAATATGTCCATAACGCCAAACATACAAACACTCAATTAAATTTAATTTAATTGGTTGATTACACAAACTATTTATGTAATATTTGAGTTAATCAAATTAACAACTTAAATTAATTTACATCCAATTTTAATCTTATTAATTTTGTATCCTTTATATTGAATCTAATCAAATTGTAGCAAGTACGTATTAGATTAATATAATGTCACGACCCAACCCAGGCCATGATCGGCGCATAAATTAAATTAACTTTAATCTATGCTAGCCTTAATTCTGAACTAATAGAAATTCTAAAATTTACTAACAGAATATCAAACTTGTCTCAATTACATGAATAAATCTTAAAAGAATCAAATGTGCAAGTCTAAACCTCAATAATCAAGATTCTCCAAAGATAATATAAAACTAATTTATTAGGCAGTCTCCTTCAACATCAATCCAATGGTTACCTCACGAACAGAGACCTTAATCTGAAAAAGAAAGATTCAACGTGGTATGAGATTTTCGTCTATACGAGCGAAAACCTCAGTGAGCAGTAGCTATAGCACACAACAGAAAGGGAACAGGCAGGCAAGCTGATACTTTTAAATCATGACAAATATAGTTCAAAATATAGTATTTCAAAATCAGTTAAACTAGAGGGGCAATAATAAATAATCAATTCCAAAACGCTGACAATCAATTGTCAAACATAACACTGAAACCATTCAAAATATCAAATATTAGTATAATCAGAAAATAAGACAAAAGCCTTAAAACACGTGGTACAGTGTAACAGAGTGGTGATACTGCACACCACCAGGGCCAGATAAATGGTAAGCGCTACCAATAACAGATACAGATAACAGATAATCGCCTTCACCGATCTTATGCATGATTCTAATGCTGACACAACTGATGATAAACTGACAACTGACAACCTGACTCAAAGACAAATGCAATGACCTAATGTTATGAAGATCGGTGAGAGGCCAGATAACAGATACAGATATACTGAGCACTTGTACCAGTTTGAAAACATATAGTATACATATATAAATCAGAAAAATCATAACTGATTGAACGAATTATCAGATTTCTAAAACAGAGGTAATAACTGCGATAAATCGCGTATCAGAAACTACGAATCATATCAAACCAAATTTTAATAAATTCATTGTACCTGGTAATAAAACAAATCAATATAAAGGCCTGTTCCCAGAATATACGCTCTAATACTACAGATATTTAGTAAACATAAGGTTTAAGCTATACGTTTTTAGAAACGAAAATATACAGTCAAACGCTAGTTTTTTTATAAACAGTTTTTCAGTCTAATATTTCAATCAAACAGTGTCATGTACTATAATTACCACTCACCTGAATATTCGAGCAGATGTGAGCGTCCTAAAAGTTCGAATCAGTCAATTTGCGGATTATCGGGATTTCCTATAGGTTCAAAGAAAAGGAAGAACGAATCAACTAATATTAATCATGTCCAAACTAATGGGGTAATTAACATTTTAGGTAATCTGTAAACTTAACTATGGACTATGAAATTGTTACTCAATTGGCGGAAATGGTTTGGAAAGAAAATGCCAATGGCAAAAAAAATCACTCAATTAAAAGCTTTATAAAGCAAGCAAGGTTTTCAAAAAGAAATGGTCATTTATAAGTTGTTGATAATTAATACAAATAATCCCCTAATTTGAAATCAACTTGTAATTAAAATGTTTTGCAGGAAAACCACCAAACCCCAATAAAATAATCAACAACATGAACAAAGCTAATTTATATAATATGAAAAAAAATATTTGCTTGGCTAAAACGTTTACAATTAAATCAAAAAAGAAAAAAAAGCAAATTAAGGAATCACTAAATCCAAGCCTAGAGGAAGTCTACGGAATAGGAGGTGAATAGTTCCAGAAAGAAAATTATTTAGATACAGTTTTCAAGCTTGGAAAAGACAGGTCTCTGGAATTTTTTGAGGAACAGTTTCCTATGAAGAACAATATAATATTATAGAAAGAATTAAACTTACCTAAATAGCTTTTGGTAGTCTTTTCCAGGTACAAAGAAGATCCAAAGAGTGCAGCAAAATTTAGATTCTAGTTTTTCTTTCAAAAACGTAAAGAGAGGCAAAAGTGCGGCGGCTTCTTTCTTGAAAGAGAAAGAGTGAACAGTTTTTTTTTCTTTTTGACATAAACTAGGTTTTCAAAAGTAGTGGCTAAAGTTTAGGAGTAAAACTGAAATTTCAATTAATAATATATTATATTTAAATAACAACTTTTATTTCAAATAATAATTTTTGAAATCAAATAATTTTTTTTTTTACTGATAATACTATTTGCATATATATATATATATATCCACAATTTAGGTTATTACATATAACATGTACAAAATAGTATTATGCATATCCTAATTAATTCGTATAATTAATTTAACGCTTTGAATTACTTATATCAAATATTTAGGTAAAACAAACTTTTAAATAAATTCATTTTGATAATCAAAACAAACTTTTGTATTCTGAAACGTATATATATATATATATATATATATATATATATATATATATATATATATATATATATATATATATATATATATATAACCGGGCCTGTTTAAAAACGATTTTAAAACGGTACCCCCATTGGGCCGGGCCGATTTAATCGGCCCAACCCGTCGCAACAGCTGCTGCCTTGCGATAGCAGCAAGACGCAGGGAGTCGCTGCCCTAGCGGCAGCGGCGTCCCCGCTGCTAGTTGCTGCGCAAGGCAGCAACAAGTCGCGACCCCAAATATATATATATATATATATATATATATATATATATATTTAAAATTTTTTAATAAATACATTTATATATATAATTGTTTTAAAACAATTTCAAGACAATTTTCAAAATATTAGAAATCAGTTTTATCTTCTTACCAAAAAAAAGAAAAAAAGAAATCAGTTTTATCTTTTAGATTTAACAAAACAAAACGTTTTAATTATCTAACTATAAAACCTTTAAGTTTCGTTTAAACGATTATCAACCGAAATAATCAGGAACTATGCATAATCAGTTTTAATTATCAAGTAATCAAAACTTATTTATCTTTAGATTAATTAAACTAACCAATTAATTAATTAACCTAACAATAAATATTCATTCAGTTTGATTGAAATACTTTTGTTTTCATATATGAAATAACAGATTAACATAGGCTCTGATACCAATGTAGGAAAATAGACAAGCCTAGGCATAACGGAATAATAAAATTTTATCTATTTTATCTATTTCCCTTTTCCAAGATCTGTTAATTGGTATTTCATATAAAGAGGGATAGAATGAATTACCTTTTGTGAAGAACTATCTACAGTTGCAAACGAAGTGTCCGCAACTTCTTATATCCAATCCGTGAGCAACGAACGTTTTTGTTCAACACAAAAAACAATAACTAATCAGTAATCAACCTTAATAATAGCAATCGTAATGATTGCCTCTAACAGAAATCGATACGAAATAAAGAGAGAGTAAAAAATAATGTAAATTAGTCGAGACGAAGACGGAACAGTTCCTCCTCCTTTTATCTTGTGTGTGTCTAAATTCCTAGGCTATGGAGTCTATTTATAGACTTCTCAAAACCCTAGTCCTAGTTGTGTTAGGTAATTAATTAATTAGAATCTTATCCGGAATAGGATTACTAATTAGATAATTAAATAAACACTTTATTATTATCCAAATAATAACTAATTATATCTAGATAATTATTATTAATCAAATTAATAATTTAATTATTGTTAGGAATAATTAATTACAGTTTCAATCACATTAAAACCTCTAATTAATATTATCAGATAATCCTTTAATTTAATTTATAATCATAATCTAATTTATAATTAAATCAAATTAATAATCCCTATTTTAATTAATGAATTTCGGCCCATGTATAGTGTCTCACCAATTTACACTTTCGTCCTTCGATTCCAAGTCTCATATGTGACCCATTAGGTCCTTTATTGCCACTGGCCATATATATCCTTTGAGATTAATTCATCACGATTAATTCCAACATATATATAACGGAACACCGTCGCGAGCTATTACTAGCAGAACATATGATATTCCCCCAGAGCAATTAAGAAGTCAGGTTGATAACTGATGTTAACCTTTTTGCATTAGGTATAGTATAATACGATCCTTCATCAACTATATCTTGTCGGTCAATTCCTTATAACCATGGAATGTGTCAAGGTTACATATAACGAAGAGCCCGGTTTTACTTGTACAGGTTGAATTCACTCTGAAAGATAAGTTAAGTGATATATCCATTTATACTCTTAACTCTATCACCTTACAAGGATTTCAGTTAATTCACCACAAGCGGCCATTTGGATATATCTCCCACTTATCGGGAGTGACGAATGCTCAATCTGACATTAACTATTCTACAATTACTTTGTGTGATACCCAACACTGCTCTCACACACCCCAGGCTCTCACCTATTGGATCATGCTCACACATAATCAAAGTACCAGACTCCATGATCCAGAATCACTAATTAACGAATGTTTGAGTCTGAGGATTAGTTATACCTACTAATACCAATGAGATGAACAATTGACACATTAGATAAATCAATCCATACTGTTATCTCAAGTCGGGTCCCAATCCTAATGAACTCCTTCACCGGATCCATGTAACTGTCTAGATATCTGAATATCTAAAGCTTGTGGGATCAGCTTTCTATCTCGATAGAAAACACTGTTACGTGCAAGTCTCAATAGTAATACGTCAACCCCTATAGCATATTACTTGACCTGGGTTTACTTTAAGTTTATTGATCTTGTTATAAAGTATAGTCTCACTTCATGTTTGTATGAACACTCTATAACTGCTTAAACAAACTTAGGATTACTTCCGTTATGAAAGATTTGTGCCCTTATATATAGTTACATTTTAATGCTATATATCTGATTAAACAAATAATTTAACAAATAATTTAATAAACAATTTATTCATTAATATTAATATCCTAAAACAATTGTCTTTAGGACACTAAACTCCAACAAACTTTGTGTTAAAGTACCTGTTTGCCAAGAAGGATGCAAAGCCTAGGCCGATTCGATGGTTGTTACTCCTACAAGAATTCAATCTGGAGATAAACGATCAGAAGGTTCCAAAAATCTGGCAGCTGATCATCTATCAAGGATTAAAGCCACAACAGAAATCGAACAGCCAGATATCCTCGATCATTTTCCTGATGAACAACTGTTTGTCGTTTCTACTCTTCCTTGGTTTGCTGATATTGCTAACTATTTGGCTTGCAAAATAAAACCATTTCGCTACTCCACAAATAAAAAACGTAAGTTTTATTCTGAATTAAAATATTATATTTGGGAAGAGCCTCACTTATTTAAATTATGTGCAGACCAACTGCTCAGAAGATGTGTGAGTCAAGAAGAAGGCATGGAAATTTTACACAAATGCCACGCCTCAGAATCTCGTGGCCATTTTGGTGCAAACCGAACAGCCGCAAAGGTATTTCAAGTTGGATTCTTTTGTCCAACCATCTACAAGGATGCCCGAAGGTTTGTTCAGAGATGAAATGAATGTCAACGCACAGGTAATATTTTGGCACGAAATGCTATGCCCTTAAACAACATAGTTATTTGCGAAATTTTTGACGTTTGGGGTATGGATTTCATGGGGCCATTCCTAATCTCTTTTGGAAATCAATATATTCTAGTTGTTGTTGATTATGTGAGCAAATGGGTTGAAGCAAGTGCATACCCATCAAATGATGCAAGAGTGGTCATAAATTTTTTAAAACAATTGTTCGCCAGATTCGAAGTGCCAAGAGCAACCATAAGTGACCAAGGTACTCATTTTTGCAACAACCTGTTTGAGAAGCTTCTTAAGAAATACGGGGTCACTCATCGTATAGCTACCCCATATCACCCCCAAACAAGTGGGCAGGTCGAGTTATCAAACAGGGAGCTGAAACACATTTTAGAGAAAACAGTAAATTCCTCACGGAAAGACTGGTCTCTAAAACTTGATGATGCATTATGGGCATACCGAACATCCTATAAAACACCTATAGGGATGTCCCCATTTAGGCTTATGTTCGGAAAAGCATGTCATTTACCAGTTGAGTTAGAGCATAAGGCATACTGGGCACTAACATTTTTAAATTTTGATGAACAGGATGAATTCCGATTGTTCGCGTATGAAAACGCGCTTAAATACAAGGACCAAACAAAGAAGTGGCATGATCAACGTATTCAAGCTAAGAGCTTTAAAGAAGGCGAACATGTGCTCTTTACAACTCACGCTTGCGACTATTCCCTGGAAAATTGCACTCTAGGTGCTCAGGACCATTCACTATACATCGAGTATTCCCCCACAGAGCAATTGCAATCCAGAACAACGATGGGGAAATTTTTAAGGTCAATGGCCAGCTTTGAAACACTACCTTGTTCATGAACCTCCAGGAACAGTGGGTATAACCCATTGTTTGAACACACCACGATAAACGAAGGGAGGTAAGTACCCTAATCAAAACAAAATAAAATTTCTTTTTTTTTATTTATTTATTAAGCATAATTAGGATAATTATCAGTGTTTATCTTTCGTTGTTTTATCTTTAATTTCTAACGTTTTGCTTTAAGTCCACATTTGAATAAAAATCTTCTTAAGTACATAGGGATGTACGAACAATCATTTCCCCCACCAACTTTTCACCACTCGCAGGACATCCACCGCCCGAGCCATCTTGTCATTTAATTGGGAATTTTCAGGCGGCAAGCTGCAAGTCATAATGGTCGCAAGCATTGATGCGGTTAACCCTAGTCCCAAACACGTCGAAAGAATTCCATATTCTCATGGTGGAATAAGGAATGTTATTGGTCAAAACGGTTTGAACCACCCCTGATGGTTCATCACCCACCTCATTTGTGTATAAAAGGCACCACCTTCACCATACACTCACATTTGCACCATCGCTGCCCTAAAGATAACCTTGAATTCCTTCTCTACACCATGGCTCGCAAGAACACCAGGTCCGCAACCGCCACTAAGGGAAAGGAAAAGAAACCCGATGTCAGTTCCAGCACCCAAGACTCCCTTGTCTTATCTTAGCATCTCCTAACTTTCTCCAACGAGGTAGAGTAGAAGAACTATGAAGCTTTTCAGAATACCGAGCTATGCGCAACATAGCAAATATGTTGGGAAAGTCTGCGAGAAGTTGGTATAGATGCAGAAGTCAGACAGATGATTAAAGGCGCAAACTTGGACAAATTTCTAGCCATTGAGGAGTTAACCTATCACGAGCTCATGATGGAGTTTATCTCCACTTTCCAAAGGGACGCCAAGTACACAGATCTTAACCACCATAAGCGCTATCAGTTCTGACTTATGGGAAATCATATGAGCTGCTCAGTGAACAAGATGAACATCTTTCTCGGCCTGGTCGACCGAACCAAACTAAACGAAGAGCCTTACCTCTCGGCCTACAGAGAAATTCCTCAAGAATTTGATGCCAACGCCTTCTAGCATGCCATCATCGGTCACACAGACTATAACCCAAGTTCATCGAAAGCTTCAGGTATCGAGAGCTATGCCTTGAAATATTTGCATTGGTTGCTTACTGGTTCACTCTTTGGCAGGGTTTATCAAGCTACTGTTCCATCTGCTGACCTTTTCGCCCTGGTGTGTTTGCAGGACCAAAAGCCACTGAATGTTGGGTATTATTTTGCTGAGTACATAGCATCCCTGCAGCAAAAGAAAAATGTAACTGACCTCTATTGTGGACCGTTCATCACGACCATTGCTCAGAATCTTGGGTTCTTTGACCCAAAGATTACCACACTAACGATCAGTCCAGAACCTTTAAACTTGCATGTGATGAAGCGTATTGAAATTTGCTGTGACATCAAGGGTGTTTGGTACCTGTGGAGAGAGGCTGAGCAACTCAAGAAGAAAGACAAGGACACACATGGTCCATCTAAGAGAAGAAGATCAGAAGATAAAATGCCCCAACCTGTTCATCTCACACCCCTCCGTGCATTCCCGGAGACCACACCCAGTGTTGATGATGATAAGATCTTCCGCATTGTAGCCAGAATGAGTATGGAAACCATCCTAATCAATATGAGAGTCATGGAGCAGCGAATCAACTCGTACGAGCAAGAAGTGGAAACTCTGCATGCCATAATAGCTATTCTCGAAGGAAACAGTAACACTGCTCCAAAACCAAATGTTTCAGATGAGCCCCATCAAGAACAATGAGATTATGGAAGAAGGAATCACACCAACCGCAATAAAATCCAATACTGATGAGGAGGCTGAGTCCTCCCAGTCTCCAACCGTGTAATATGTATCTCTCTCTTTCTCTATATCCTTTGTTTGGCTTGCTGCTGCTGTTGTTTATTGCGCGATCTGTTGGCGTTTGTTTTTCCTACCCATTTGTCTGTCATGGAGGATAATGTTTTGGTTAAGTTGGGGTAGGGGAACAATGTCTTAGCATCTGACTAGCTATTCGTATAATTTGCTCACCCCACTGTTCTTATTGTCCTTTGCATCGCATCACTAAATAACCTCCACAAAAACAAAGTACATCATCATCACCACCCTATGCGCAGCACCCACCTTTTTCATCCATCCATCCATTTTCATTAGGTGTTGTTTGAATAAGTTTTAATAGCTAAGTTGCCATGCACATATTTTTTAATCGTTGTGATAATCGTTAGTGAGAAGTTTTAGGTTGATCATTTTGCATGTGGACTCTCTGAACATATTGATTACTAAACAAGTGCAAACAACCAGTGAGACGTGTGCCCAAATCATGCATATTTATGCAATAATTTTCTTTTGGAGTGAGCTTTGCATGTAATAGTTAGGTTAAATTTTGCCTTGTCTGCCTTTCAATAGGATAAAACAATTCGTGACACAAGAAGATGAACATCCCAAACACTCACAATCAAACATTTGTTCCCACATCCAAATATGCACCACCAAACACCAATATTCTAAACCCATGGCTGGAACCACAGGAAATAAGATGCTAATATCAAAAATCCATGTTCTAAGAATTATCAAAACATAGGGGACTCAATCCAAAATCCTTACAACCTATGATAGAATCTAAAAAGGAAGAATACTCATCCCCTCTGAAAAGAATCAAAAGAGAAAATAAAACAGGAGCCTTGAAAGTACTTGTGCCAGCCAAACATCTATATCCAGCCAATCACCAACCTCACGAAACACCTAAACCTCCCATGATGATTCTAATTTTGTCAAAAAGAGTTTGAATTCTCTGTTAGACAGAAAGGCAAAGTCCAAACTTATTCATGTACATGCATTGCTATTGAGAGACTTAAACAACCCAAATTGAGAGCAAACACTGTGAGCACTGAGCGAAACAACAGAAGCACTTGCAAGTGATCACTATTAGATCAGGGAATCCACTTGGTTAGTTGAAGGCAACCTAAACTCCCCGCTATGTGATTTATCACTTTTATTAAAGATTGTATCGTGCATCGACTTATCTGTTTTTACTTGTTTTATCATTGCCTATTCCTTCACTTTTATTTTGATGTGTTGCTTGAGGACAAGCAAGAGTTCAAGTTGGGGGTAATTTGATACGAGTGAAATGAGCAAGTTTAAGAGGCTGAACATTCATGGAAAAGAGCTTCAGAGTTATAGTTTTCAACCAGAAATGGAAGAAACAGGCAGAAATAACCGTTCAAGAAGGATTCCTCACGAACAAGCTACAAGAAGAACAGAACAACATAAACAATAGCATTAACGGGTCAACTTGGAAGGAACGGATAAACGTGCAGGTCGAGCAAGCTAAAGGAGATAGAATGAGAGCAAAAATGTGGAAAGCAAGACAACTTCCATCTTGCGCCAAGCGTAGGGAGATTGTTTTGTTTGTCCTTTTTGTATTTAGGGTTTGTTTTAGGGTTTGTTTTTGGTGACCTATAAATACTATAGTAGTCATATAAAGGGGGCGTCTCGTTTTCCGCCACCTTTATTTTATTCTTTGTTTTTATGTTTACTGTCGGAAGAATGATTTTGGGGGAACAAGTTGTTCACTCAGGGAAATGAGTGAGTAATTCCTTTTGCAGGCCTAGCTAGCCATTAAACGGCGACTGTAAGTACCTCATTTTAATTAATGAAGTATTTCCATCCATGAATGATTGTCAATAGTATGCTTAAAGAGTAGATTAGGATCCAATCTACATGTTAATTACCGAAGATGGCACGATGATGCTTCGACGTAATGGAAATAGCTATTTGGCTTATATTGTAGTGGACGGAGACGAAAACAACCATATATTGGGGTTTCATTTATGAATGCTTTCTGAATCTTAATGCTTGCTTGTATGTTAACGCAAAGACACTTGGTTGATATTACTTTCTTAGAATATTAGGAATTGGGACATCAGACCTTAGTGACTAATGAGAAAGATACCCAAATCAGGAATATGGTGTTACTTCATTAAGAAGGAATAGTCTAAATACAGTTGTTCGTAGGCGTAGTGCTAGGCATGTGCTTGTTTATTTTGGCCTATTTTAACTTCTATCATTTCACTTATTTTTATCTGTTCATGCTTAGCTATTGTTAAAATCAAACCAACCAACCTTTTGAATTCTAACACATAAGGTAACTGTTCAACCAACTAGTTTCAATCCTTGTGGAAAACGACACTTGGTCTTGCCAACACTACATCTACCCTAGTACACTTGCTAGAGTCCATATCCAACATACCAATAGCTGAACAAAACTATCACATTAGTACAACTAAACTACATTATTAACCAACTAAACTAGATCATCAGTACAAGTAAAGAATGCATACTCTTTGTTTCGCGGTATCAGATACAAACATTTGATGCCGCACTATCCATATCTCTCTATCAAAACCATGACCTTCTCATCTACTGTTTTAAAGCTTTCAATTGTATTGGTCCTGTTTGGATCAACAAGGCAGAAGGACGTATCCAATCTCACATTATTCTGCAGCACATCATAGAGGTGCCTGTACAAAACACACACAAAAGATACACAGTAAACATGCCATTAAAAAAAGAAGGATAATCACTCATACAAACATGGAATGATAGATTAAAAAAATACCTCATGTAATACGCAATTGGGCCACACCATATCGCACCTATATCAGTCACTGCACGAAGATCCCTCCCCAAAATATATGCATTCACCTCATGCCCAAAAATGTAAGCATCAAAAGTTGTGTAAACTGTCCTCCCAGCACATAAATTCTTGTCAGCCCATCTGCACAGTCTTGCAAATTCGTCTGGCACATCATCAGGCAAAGACTGTAGGTCTATATCATCATCATCGCCATCATAAGACATGTGTGTATCACTTTCATTAGATGACAAAGCATCAACATCCCTGTTCAAAATATAAAACAACTCAAATACATAACAAAAAGATACATTGTTCCACACATATACGAAATGGTCCAAGAAACTGAAGCATTTGTTCCAAAAGCAAAACAAAAACATAATCACTTACAAGATTTCATCATTACAATCATCATCCCCATTGCCTGAATCTCCATCAAGATTTACAAAATCTTCATTTATACAATCTATATCAGCAGGCCTACATACAACATAAAACAACAAAACACATACATAAAAAAAACTATACTCTAGAGCACAAAAAAATCTATTCTAAAACTAAAATTGTACCAAGTAGTAACATCAACTATTCCAACACATTAATTCAATTGTTCCAAAACAAACAAACACCACTTGTTCCAACAATTGAATCAATTGTTTCAAACAGATATAACAATTGTTCCAGGACATACAAAAACAAGTACAAAATAAATTACATTTTATCTGCAACAACTTCATCATGTAAGGACTGGCTCAACAACTCAAAATGAGGAAAAGAATTTATTCTTTCTGTTGACTTCAGTCCTTTCTCTATCTCTACTCTCTCTTTCTCTTTCTGTACTCCTCCTTTCTCCTTCTCCTTCTCTGCTCCTCCTTTCTCTTTTTCTCTCTCTTTCTCTAATGCTTATTCTTTTTCTCTCTCTAACTGTTTGTTGTATTCTTCATCCATTGCCCAATAAAAAGCATCATACTCTTCCCAAAAACCAGGAAGATTAAAAAAATCATTTTCCTCATCAAATTCTTTAAATACTCTTCCTGACTTGCTACCATTCACTATGAATGCTGGCTCATCCTCTCTTCTTTACTTACTCTGTACTTCGTAAATATGTTCTCAAGCAATCTGTTCATTCGCACGGGTAAATCATTTTTTGTCGAACATAACTTCTGCTTTATCCAGAAAAATATACATCTCAGTAACATCAGTAGTTAATCTCTTAGCCACTGATTTAAACTTATTCATGAATTCCTGCATTTATAGAAAGACTATTTAGTAATTCATAAAATAGAAACAGTATCTTCTATATCAAAGAAAAACAAGCTGCATACCATCAAGTTACTTGGACAGCCAGAAACTCCTTCTTCTTGTCTATTTTCTTCTTCTTGTTCTGCTGGTCTATTTTATTATTCTTCTTCTTCTCTATTCACTTCTTCTTCTTCTTTTCTTCTTCTTTCTTCTTCTTCATTCCTTGTACCTTCAGGGCTTCACGTTCCACCTCCGCTTCACATTGCACTAATGTCTTCAAAACTATACCATTGCCAAATCCACAAAGATTTTCCAACTTAATTCTATCCAAGATTAACTCCTTGTTCCACACAGAGGTTAGTGGACAGATCATTGGCTTCGAATCAACTCCATGTTGCAGACGATCAAAATAACATATCCACAAGAAAACATAGGGGAGAAAAAGTTATAAACAAGTAGACAAATTGTTCCAAATAAAAATAGAAATTATTCCAACACATTGAATCAATTGTTCCAACACATTCAATCAATTACTATAATAAATGGGAGTGGGCCTGTGAAATAATTCGGATTAGGATCAGACTTATAAGCACGAACAGAATCCATAAGATGTCTATAAGCAAAGCAGCACCAATCCAGCTTTGAAATTTCGTTGAAATTCATGCAACTGAATAGAAACTTATTGTACAATGACCTGTTCTTCGTCGATCGTATACAACAGTTGACAGCAACAATGACAAAATTCCAAATAAACTCATCGCAAACATCCACCAACAACAAATTTGAAAGCCTATCAATCACAACTGTATCCACAGGACTACCACTCTTAAGACCAAAGGTCTCCCTCCATGTCTCCAAAAACTTAACCCAACTCTCCCCACTAGAATTATTCCCTTCTTGAATTTCCATCCCTCCACAAGGCAGCCCATAAACTGCATGAAAATATTTTTCACTCAATTCAATCCGCTCATTATCCGGAAGGATAAAACAACATCTGTCTGTATCCACAGAAGCCACAACCTTCGTACAAAAAGTTGAATTGTGCTTCCCGAGATCTAGAGATAACAGACCACCAAAGCCTATATCTCTAATAGCTTGTTTGTGTGTCTCTGGCATAGTCTTAACAAAGTTCATAAAAGCCATTAGACGAACCCTTTTGATTCAATCATGCACCAGTAAATTCTTCCTCCATAACAAACTCATGCTTGTCCTTCTTCACCTTCCTTATTCTAAGACTACGGTTCACCACCTTAGAACCAGATTTAACAATCTCAACCTTCTGTCTTTTCATTCTAGCACCACCATCTCCTTTAACATTCACTCTAACAATTTTTTTCTTTTCATCTTTGGGAGAAACAACATATTCGGCTTCTCCTCCCTTTTTTCTGATGGTGTACTAGCACTGATCACAAAATCAGGATCATTAATATTATCCCCACCATCAGAAGAACTTTCATCTGCATCACCATCACTATCTACATCATTCAATGCATCTGAACTGCTTTCAATGCACTGATCCTTATTCTCAATAGAAGCTAACTTCTTCCTCTTATGTCTCAACAAATTCATAACAAGGACATCATCATCATCAATGTCCTTGTCATTATGGACAACAAGCACATCCATAGTTGACAATTGTTTCCTAGAAGCAGATTTCTTAACAAATCTCTTTTTACTCCCCTCATTACTTTTCTGTACAGAGTCCCTCGAAACAGAAGAAAAAACAAAATTAACAACAATACTAAGTTCAACAAAATACATATACTGTTCCAAGAGAAATCAAATAACGTACCAACAAAATATACATATTATTCCCATAAAAAAACTCATATTGTTCCACATAATACATATATTGTTCCTACATAATACATATCTTGTTCCTACATAATACATATATTGTTCCATGACAACATACTATCTACATATGTTTTAGTACATATATAAACAAATAGTACATGTCTTCATCCTCTTGTATATATTCAGAGTTGATTGCATCAAGCAATGAAGGATGACCAACGTTTTCAGGGAAACGTTCATTTCTACTGGAAGGATTTTTAGCCATTATGATATATTCTGCAAAACAACAAAAAAAATACAAGTCAGGAAACTAAAAGTATATTATTGCAACACAAAACTAAAATTGTTTCAACATAAAACATATATTGTTCCAACAAAATCTTATAATACAATCTTCCAAACAACATTACAAAGACATCAATACTCTTAAAAACACCATTAAAACAGAATAGACTTACAAAACACAACTTTCCCAAAACGATATCACAAAAACCTAGAAAAACAAGTCAGAAAACTAACACGAAAAAAAAAATTAATATGAAAACTCAACACAAAATATGAGAACCGAAAGCATGCAAGATATTGTCAAAAACACCATTAAAACAGAGAAGATACACATAAACAAATTTCTGAAATACATAACACAAAACCCTAGAAAATCAATAACAAAACTAAAACAAAATACATAAATTAAACAGAAAATCTAAACAAATAAACTGAGAACATGAACAATCCAAGATCTAACATGAACAAAGGAAAAAAAAAAAAGCTTACTCAAACCCATAACCTTTTCCATGGAAAATAACTACAAAAACTTAAAAAAAATGCACGAAAAGTATGGAGGAACTTACAGAGAAAGTGAGAAATAACAAATGAGAGCCGGAAAAAGGAAATCGGGGAAAAAACCGAGAAGAAAATGATCGGAAAAGGAGGAGGAAGTATACTTACGGCGTGAGACTAAAAACCGAGAAATGAGAATGCTACATAAAACCGGTTCTAGAGGGATATTTATACAACAACAACAACAACAACAAAGCCTTAGTCCCGAAATGATTCGGGGTCGGCTAACATGAACCATCATATAAAACCGTGAAAATCAAGTCGTGTCAGCGACACAGATTCGCTCCCTCCACTCCGTCCTATCCACTACCATATTTTTCTCAATTCCCAATAAACTCATATCACTCTCGATCACCCTCCTCCAAGTTTGCTTAGGTCTTCCCCTACCCCTCACCACTACATCCCTTTGCCACTCTTCGGTTCTCCTAACCGGCGCATCAAGCGCTCTACGTCTCACATGGCCAAACCACCTTAGTCGGTTTTCTCTCATTTTATTCTCAATAGATGTGACCCCTACTTTTGTCCTAATTATTTCATTACGCACCCGGTCCTTTCTCGTGTGACCACACATCCATCTCAACATACGCATCTCCGCCACCGACATCTTATGGATGTGGCAGTGTTTCACTACCCAACACTCCGTACCATATAACAATGCTGGTCTAATTGCCGTCCGGTAGAGGGATATTTATACAAGCCCGTGAAATTACCATGATGCCCCCGCACGTTTTTTTAGAATTTTCATTTATTTACGAAATTGTCACATCGTCTCTTCATTATCACACCATAAGGCTTGTCACACCATAAAAAATCTGTCACACCTGATCTCTTATATATATATATTCTATAATTTATGATGTCATAGATTTAACCAATTCGAGTCAATTAGTTGAACTCATTAACCTCTGACCTAGTTGTCAAATCGATTCAACTTACGATCTGTTTTTAAAACATTGCTTAAATGCCAAATATGCTAAAAAATTCTATAATGACAAAAAAATTAAAACTAATGTTACGATATTAAAATTTCTAAAAAAAAAAAACCGACGCTTAGTGTTTCAAACGTTCTTAAAATAGCAAATAGTAGATACATAAATAAATAAAAGTCCTTTCTATGGCGGGTCGATTAACTTTGGTTAAAGTTGTGATTATGAGCTCATTCACTCATTCGTTGATAATTTAAAAATGGCCCCAGAGCTTGCTAAAGAAGGTAAACAGTTGTATAAAAAATTTTGTTTGGGCTGGTTCTGTGACGAAGAAGAAACTGGTTTCTACTGCTTGGCAAAAATGTATGAAACCGTTGAGTGAAGGGGGGCTAGGTATTAAAAATCTTGAGCAATGGAATGTTGCGCTATCTGGGAAACTAGCATCGGGTATTTTAACTGATATCAATCTCTGTTTTTCGTTACTCAAAAACAATTTTAAGCCTACAAAATATCTTTAGTGTCCAGATGTTGTTTTTGCAGACAACAGGAGGAATCCTTGGATCATCTACTGCTGCGTTGTGAGTTCGCGGGTCAGATTTGGGATGGTATTGAGGGGTTATTCGGCCGAAGGCTACACAGAGATCGAACACTTCATGAAATGATTATGTAGGCACTGACTATGAAATTTAGCACCCAGATTCAGGCGCTCTGGCACAACTCTGTTGTTTACGGAGTTTGGGTCCTCTGGAAAGCGAGGAATGAAATAAGCTTTGATGAGGCTTTTCCAAATATTCACAGCTCGCTCGGACTCGGACAGCAACAATTCCATGGCAGCTGCACTCAGATTGGACTAAATGCCTAGCGACCATTGACGGGATGAATCTCGTGGTCTCCCACATTTACAGAGAGGACAATAAAGTGGCGGATAGTCTTGCAGGTTTTGACCGTATGAGTCAGACGTCAAGATGGTAGACAACAGCTCCAAGTTTCTGTTCTTCTTTTATTAATGATAACGCTATTGGTTGATTAGCCTATCGATTTTGTTAATTTTTATTTCCTTATATGATTTTTTCGCTCTTCTTCAATAATATTGGATCGGGAGTGGTGGTCTGTTCGGGAATACCAATATAGTTGGGATGTTCGACTTCTACTCACTCTCCTCGTCGCCTTTAATAAAAAATAAATAAATAAAAGTCAATATCATATCCCTTTCCAAATTAACATAGCAGCTTCAAAACTTGTGATGTATCAGAATGGAGTTGTTTAGGATATGGCTAATATCAAGGAATTAATACACTAATACAAGTTTTTTTTGAATAAGGACAATACTGAAAGCATAAAGGGAGCTTCAAATATTATTATTGGAAAAGCGATTTTGAATGAGAAATGGGTTCATGTCCCTCCTTTGCATTCTTGAAATAAGAAAAAGATTCAAGAAATCTCACATGCAAATTAAGCTTACCCAAATACAAAATTTTAATATATTAATTATAAAATAATGTATAAATTTAGTCTTATTATTGGAGAAAACAAACTTAGTCTCCACGATGTGAAATAATGCAATCTTGAACCTAACATTTACTAGATGTGCCATTTCAAGATTTATTAACGGAAAATATGTTTTTTCCATGTGCAATTTCATATTTTGGTCTAGGGATGTAAATGGGGCTGAGATTCTCCGTCTCCGTTGGTGACCCGCCCTGACGGGGACAGAAAATCCCTGATAAGAATCTCCATGGGACGGGATGGGGATGGATTTGTCCCACGTGGTGGGGATGGGGCGGGGATGGGGAAAGGTATCCCCGTCCCATGGGGATCCCCATCCCCGCCCCGTTAATCCCCGATGGTGGACCCCTGACTATTTTCCGTGATAATTGATTTTTTTTGGATGATTTAAATACATTTTAATTAGATAATTGGTTGTTTACTTTTAGTTTTTTATGGTTTGGAAAATTTGAGAATGATATTTGGTATTATTAGCTACTGATTCTTAAAAGTTTCGGGTATAACTATTTTTTTAAACATAAACGGTGATTTTCCGCTGGAAACGAGGAATGGGAAATTGAGAAAAAGTTTTTGAAACATATGTAAACGGGGAATGGGGATCCCCGTCATGGGGATTTTCCGCTGAATGAGAATGGGAACAAATCTATCTCCGTTTAACTCGCGGGGATGGAGATGGGAAATCCCCGACTAGTCGGAGAACGGTGATGGTAAATGCATTCTCGCCCCGCCCCGCCCCGCCCCGCCCCGTTTAAATCTCTCTGGTCCTCGGTGTTTTATCCACCCAACATTATGAAATCGTGTTAATAAAAATAGAATCATTTTCCATAAACGAGACTTGAAATTTCACTACTGAATATTGCATTGCAATTTTATATAAAGATGCATATTGAAATGCATGAAACGTGAAGTAGTAAGTAGTTAAAGCAGCATAGATGCATGTTCATTCCAACTTCCTCTAAAACTCTCAACAAACTTGTTGTTAACCACAAAACACATTCCTACATCATCTTTCTTTCAAATGGCTACTACTTCTTACATCACTTTCCTATTATTTGCTCTTACCACAGCATCATCAATGGCAATGGCAGCTGATCATGTCAATCCCAATTCATCCAAAAGCCATGAACTCCAAATCGCCACTGATGAAATGGCAAGAGCTAATTACTTCACTTTCGTCACTCTTATTAATATTATGTCTCCTCTTGATAATACTCTTCAACAAAATGTTACTTTCTTAATGCCTAACGATCGAATACTTTCAACAACAACAATCCCTTCGGATTTCCTTCTTCGTCATTCCATTCCTTCTCCTTTGCTTTTCGACCATCTTCAACACATCCCATCTGGTTCTACCATTCCATCTTCTGATTCCGATTTCAAGCTTTATATCAATAACAATGGCAGAAGAAGTTTTTATCTCAACAATGTGAGATTAATTAGCCCCAATTTATGTACCGCCGGCCATTCTATTCGGTGCCATGGGATAGATGGTGTATTGGCTGCTCCAGTTACGGACACCACACCTGCTTCTAGTTGTTCTAACTCTACTACTCCGGTGGTTACTGAAGCACCGCCGGCCCCGTTACTGGCTCCGGCAGCCGCACCTGAGCCTGTCCAGCATATTGATTTAAGGAAAACATCAGGGTCTTGTATGTCTCATATTGAAGCATCATTCAACTTGTGCGTTAGTTTCTTTTTTATGTTAATAATGGGGTTAATTATATAGATTTTGTCTTTTTAGAAATTAAGTTAAGTGTTTTTTTTTTTTTTGGAAATATGGAGAGGGGTGAAGTTGGGATACAATTGTTTCTTTTCATCTTGAATTAATGCTTAGCAAATAGGTGAAATGTTTAACTAATAGGAATGTAGCTCTTATTTCTTTGAATTAATTATTATATTTCATATACATTACATATCCCAAATACAGTTAAACCTCGATAAATGAATGTTCGATAAAGTAATAACCTCGTTTATATAATAAATTCTTTTGGTCCCGACTTGGACCAATGGACTAAAGTAATAACCTCGCTAAATGCATTAAGTAATTAAAATATTTAAATCCTTAAGGGCTCAATAAAAATACAAATGAATAATTATTGAATTACGTACAAAATATATATAGACCAAAACCTTTCAATCAATAAACTAGAAGTCATCTTTTGAAAAAATGCATCTATAGTTAATTGTTTTTTCTTTCCATCTAAACCAAAATGAACATCATCCTTAACTTTTTTTTGTAGTGCAAACACAACTTCTAGTATATTTTGATCATGTTGTAGCAAGTAGTTGTTTGAAGTGATCATTGCTTAAAAGACCTCTTTTGACGATACATTTGCGACAAAACAATGTATGCATTTTACAATGAAAAATTATCTATAAAATAATAAATATTGATTTATCGATAAATGAATATAAATAAATAATCTTGCTTAATGAATATTTTTTTCCAGTCCTAAAGACGTGCATTTATCGAGGTTTTACTGTATAGATGTTGTAAGATAGATAAATTACCGGCATAGACTGATATTTTGACAGAGAGGAAAGAAGCTTTCCTTGTTATATAGCTCACGTAGACATACAACGATAAAAATAAAATAAGGAAAATGAAATAGTATGTCACTCGATATTAGTCTAAAGGATATGATTTAATACAAACAAGCTCACTATATTTTGCTATAGACAAACATCAATTCTGATACCTCCCTCTCAAGTTATGAATGATCGTTAAGGCTGCACGCGGATCTTGAAGAAACTGGATTGGACTGAATATCCGAGTGAAAAGATCCAGAATTGAACAGAACTGTTGACTTTTTTTAAAGAACTTGACTAAACTGGACTGTTGACTTTTTTATCAAAGAACTGGATCGAAATTATTCAGAATTGGACCGATAACCGAATTGGATTGGACTGGACCGAACTGAATTGAAAGAACTGAATGTTTATCATATTAAATTTATATTTTATATAAAGTTTTATTTTTTCCTATTTAGTGAAGTGTTGTGTTTCTTATTTTTATTTAAGGTAAGTTGTATTTCCTATTCTTATTTAAGGTAGGTTAGAATTATTAGGGTGATTTAAGGTAGGTTATATTTCCTATTCTTATTTAAGGTATGTTAGAATTATTAGGACGATGATTTGTTAGGCCAACTGTACTTTCCTTGTCCCGTTTCCTATTTAAGAGAATTAGATGGTACTAATTTATTATGCAATGGGTTAATGAATTTTTTTTCCTTCTATATTCTTCTCTATTCTATCTATTCTTGTTCTTTTTTTTTCTATTCTAAATTCTAGTTCATGAGAATCGTAGTTCTGACATCATCTCCTCAATTTCCTTTCTAAAGTGAAATCTTATTGTTTACAATTTCAATTTCAGGTATTGTTTCCCCTACTACTTTTTTATTGTTGGTTAAATCCTAAAATTTGTGTACATATGACAATTAAAATAGATCAAATAATTTGGTAGTGTTTGACTTTAGTCAAATTTTGATTTCTGTTATTGAATTTTAACTCGTTAGAATCTGGTCAAGTTTTTTCTGTTATTGTACTTTAATTTGTTGTTGTTTAGTTTAAGTTGTGAATTTCTTAAGATTTGCATGTGCTAAGATATTAAAATTGTTAATCTTGAAACTAAGTTACTCATTTGTTCTTTAGCAATTCGATTCACCAATTAATTTATTTAGGTTGAAATTAATATTTGGTATTATAAATACATGTTATTTAATTTTTATTAAGAATTTTATATATTTATTATCTTGTAAATTATGTTTTTAATTTATTTTTGGTAAAAGTATAGGTATTTTATTATTTAACTCGTCAAATAACTGTACTGGATTGGACCGAAACCGAATCTCCGAATCTCCAAATTAGACCGGACCGAAATTTTCAATCCAATCCGTAGAGATTCATTTTTAGGAATCCTCGAAGTTCAATTCAATTCTGGAGATTCTTGAATCTCCGAACTGGACCGAACTGCGTCCAGCCCTAAGGACATATATTGTGGAGTCAGTGCATATTTGATTTACTTGCTTTTTGATGTTGGAAAAACATAGATTCTTTGTTGTTGGAAAAGAAACTACTTCTTATGTATAAAAGGTAAATAGTACCAAATATTAGAACTTTTATTTTTAATAGGGTAATTAATTTATTAGTCCCTATATTTTGACAAAACACACTGTTTAGTCTCTGTATTTTCAAAAATACACGGTAAGATCTCTAATATTTTTCTCAGTGAATTGTTCAGTCCTTCCGCCTGTTTGTTAGATTTTCACTGTTTATGAATTCAGAAATAACTAAATTACCCTTTACTATTTATCAGTAAAAAAACAATTCACACCTCTATGTCTTTCTCTCACAACTTGCGCTCACAAAAAAAATGAGAAAGGATTGAATCCCTAACCCACAATCGAATCATTTATGCTCACTCTTCCTATTTGAATTGAAGGTAGAAATCGACTCAAATCTCTCTCGCTTACTCTTTCTGTTAGAATTGAAGGTGGAAATCCTCTTACTCTCAATGGCGAGTTTAATTTCCTCCCTATTCTCAACTCATGTTTACTGTCAACTGCTTCAATGATGACGAAAGATGTTTCTACTATCCAAATTGACTAATAGAATCTTCATGAGAGTCTAACAAAAGGGATTAAACAATTCACCGAGAAAAATATTAGGGACTAAACAGTTCATCGAGAAAAAGGTTAGGGACCTTGTCGTGTGTTTTTGAAAATACAGAAACTAAACAGTGTGTTTTATCAAAATATAGAGACTAATAAATTAATTACCCTTTTTAATATGAAAAGTCAAAGTAGGAAAAAAAACGGAGTAAACCCCATAGTAAATATTAAAGAAATTGAGATTTACAAATATTAAGGCACCGTTTGGTACGATGTAATGCAATGTAATATAATCAATGTTGTAATATAATCAAAGTTGTAATATAATGGAATGTAATAATGATTCCATTAATATTTGGTTGGTAAAGTTTAAAAAAAATTAGAACAAGAGCTTCATGAGCCCAAAGAGTTGATGAGCAAACCATGGAGGCCACTTACTCGGAAATTAAAGATACCAACTGCAATTATCAATCCTTACCGGTATAGTCTCCACATGCATTATAGTTTTTCTCTTCTATATTTCATAACAACATATAACCTATTCTTTTACTGAAATTATTGGTAATTATGAGTTTCACGTAGAAAAGCACTCATCTATCAGCATGGATTTGCACTGGAGATTATTCACTTTTTGCTTACTTTGTTAATGCTTGTACTTTTTACTATGGATACAATCCATAGTAAAAAGTACAAGTACTAGTACAGAAATAACTTTTAGCTACACTTTATTAGTTACGGTTGTTTAAAAAACTGTGGCTAAAGGTCATTGGAGTCGGTTGTTTATAACAACCGACTCCAATAATACATTATTGGCGTCGGTTAAGACAACAAACCGACGCGAAATTTTCTATTGAATAAAACACGCTGAGTTTTTAGGTCATTGGCGTCGGTTTGAAAATTAACCGATGCCAATTAATGGGAAATTAGCATCGGTAATGAAGATAACCCACGCCAATAACCCAGAGTGGGTTATTGGAATAACCAACCCTAAGTCCTTGTTTGGGAGGAGGTTAATGGGAGTAAATGAAAGTAATGGAATGTTAAGTATTAAGTTAGTTATTTTTTGAGGGTAAATGGAGATGAATGTGGTTAAATATTTAAATCCTCTAACCTCCAAATTGGAGATTAATAGGAGTAACATACAGATTTTTAAAATTTATTGTCTCTGCAAAGTAAATTTAACCTTCATTCCCTTTAATTTTTAAACTCCCAAACAAAGTTAAACATTTATCCTCATTTACATTATATAAATTGTCAAACAAGGTTAATTTTTCCCTTCCCTTTCCATTATCTGCTTTAACTCTCACTTCCATTAACCTCCAACTCCCAAACAAATACTAAACACGTTATATAATATGAATAATTACACAGGCGCCAACTTATTTCCACTCTTCTTTCTACTTCTTGACCTAACCTAAACCCGTTTCCACTAGGGATGCACACAAAAATCCGGAAAACTGAAAAACCAAATCGAAACCAAACCGAAAATAAGGTTAACCGAAACCGATGGACTAGTGTACGGTTTTTAATTTTAAAAATAGTGGTTAATGGTTACAGTTACGGTTTTTGTATTTCAAAAACCGTGGTTAACCGAAACCGACCGAATATCAATAAAATATTAAAAATATATAAAAAATCAATTATATTAACAATATTAATCCACTCTATTCCACCGATTATATTATACAATCCATCCATTATTAATTTATTATTATGCTATTTTATTTACACTTACTAAGTTACTAAGTTTCGGAAAAAAAACTGACATACAATCCATTAACTATCCTATGTTGAAATAGAGTTTATAGAAATTTTAATTTACATGAGGCAAAAAAATTAGGTTTCATGATCATTATTCTTTTATAGTTTTAATTTTTGGGATAGAAAGTTCCGCATATGTCTCTACTTAGGATAGAATAAAACCTTACCATATTATGTGATTTGATATTTTCAGTTAATATTTATGAGTCAGTTTATTAAACTTTGATTTGGTTGGTAGTTAATGTCATAAACTTTAAAATGTATCAGTTTATTTTATTTGGCAATAAATTTTAATTTGAATTCTTTTATTATTTTTATGTTTAGTTACTAATGGTTAGAAACCGAAATAAAAAGGTTAACCGACCGAATAATTGGTTAACCGATTAGTGGTTAACCGAATTTAGTGGACTAATGTACGGTTAATGTATTTAAAAAACCGATAAAATGGTTAACCGACCGAATTAACCTTAATGAACTGGTTAACCGACCATGCACCCGTAGTTTCCACTCTTCTTTCTTCTTGCGCCAACACTGACTGTGTGATACTGATGCTTTCTTGAGCCTCCACAACCCTTGTTATTCATCGCCATGGCTGGAGATGTGACCGGAGCAACAACTTCGGCTGGAGGAGACGCCCTGAGGCGCAGTACTGGTCGCGGAAGACGTCTGTCTGGTGGGACATAGAGAACTGCCAGGTTCCCAAGAGCTGCGATCCCCACTTAATCGCTCAGAACATAAGTTCCGCCTTTGTTAAATTGAACTATTGTGGCCGGTCTCCATCTCTGTGTACAGCGACACTAATAGGATTCCTCAATACGTCCAGCAAGCTCTCTCCAGCACTGGAATATCCCTTGATCACATCCCTTCCGGTATACCTATACCTATATCTCTATCTCTTTATTATTATTATTATCGAAATTAAATTAGGGTTTTACTATGCTCTCATTTGCATATAAGTTAGCTAATTCGTTTTCCTGGTAAATATTTACTTCTAAATTAGGAGTTCGTCGTCCTATGGAAATGAGAATGAGCAGAGGATTGATCGAAGTAAAAGTAATAGAGCCAGCATTATGATGATTCAGGTATGATGAATGAAATTGGTTCTTTTAATTTGTGATTCATGTTTCAAACAGTTGGCTGTTAGTTTGAACTCTCTTCATTTACTGATTAGGCGCTCTGTTTCTGTTTGATAAAATGTCTAGCTTGAAAAGCCATTCTTAAATTTAGGGAAAAACATTTGATATAGTTCGGAATCTTTGTCCTCAGGTTTGTTGAACTAAATTTCAGATTCACAGTTTCTGTTCTTTAGGGAAAAACATTTGATATAGTTCGGATTTTTTAGTATGTATTCATCAGTTACCTCGGCTGCTGCATTATTGACTTTTTCTTGGTGGCATCAGGTTATAATGGTGAAGAATTGCTTACTTAGAATAGAATGGGTTGCTCAAGCCCTTGTACTTTGTGATGCTGTGAATGCTAAATAGTTTGTATTTTGCACAATTTGCAGCACAATTGGTCGTCGTTTCAAGATGGAAACCCGAAGGAAGGAGCCGGGCAGAATGGGAAACAAAGCTACTCTGTGTGCATTATTGCTTGTAGTTGCTTGCGGAATTTAATCATTTTGGAGTAATTATATTTAATTGTTTTTGCGTTTCAGGGTCAGTGAGTGATGCAAAATGCAAGGATTTGGCTGCACAACCTGATGTTTATGATTTTTTGGTTGGTGGAGCCTCTCTAAAGGTAAGTAATTGGATGGTTGTTAACTTATAATGCATTAAACTTTGTAAGTGTTTTTCCTTACTTTGTATTTTGTTTTGGCTGTGATCAGCCTGAGTTCATTGAAATTATCAAGTCTGTGGAGATAAAGAAAAGCGGAATCACTTTAATCTTATGTTTGGGAAAGGTATAATTTGACATACTTCATTGAGGAAATAATTTTTGGTTTTTTGTATTTTAATGATAACACCATGCAACACTCGATTATGCTGAATAATTTCAACTTTCTTTTCTTTGCTTTCAATCAACCAGTTCAAGCGGACTTTTTTTTTGTATTCTTTTCAGCCTCCTAAATAACGGCTTTCTTTATTTTAGTAAAGGACTTATTTCAGTATGAGATAAGGTACCAAAATAGGTCTATGGTTTTTGGGGAAGTATCAATTTAGGCTCCACGTACAAAATAGCACCAATATAGGTTTAAGGTTTAAAAAATGTATCAATTTAGGCCTCGATAACGGATTGGACACGTCATTCCTTCCTTTTACTCCGTTAAGTTTTGATTTCTCCCACCACGTACTATTGACAGAACTTAACGGAGTAATATCAAAGACGTGTCTCGTTCCATTATCGAAGCCTAAATTGGTACTATTTTTTAAATGTTAAGCTTATATTGGTGCTATTTTGTACGTTGAGTCTAAATTGGTACTTCCCTAAAAACCATAGGCCTATTTTGGTACCTTATCCCTTTCAGTATTCATTGGGTTATCCTTGGTCACTTGTGCGAGTCAAATGAGGTAAGCTATCCTAAAAGGTTCTAGTACTTGATATGCTGATGAGTGCCTCTTCATAAGTGTTTGCTTTTTGCTCATCAATCAAGATTTGCACTTGCCTACCTAGTTTCTGATCATGTAAGCATTTTCATTTTAGTTTGTTGGAGATAAAGTTGCATATGCACTTTCCAAAGGTTTGAAAGTTATAGCTTGCGTTGGTGAGACTTTGGAGCAGCGTGAAGCAGGGTCTACTTTGGATGTTGTTGCTGCACAAACCAAAGCCATAGCTGGTAAGCATTCTGGTTGCATTTTTCAGCGTTGGTAGTTAACATATTTTATGTTAATCTTTTGCAAGTTTTTTCACGCATATGAATAATATAAAAGTCTATCAAATGATTCAAAAAAAAAAAGTCTATCAAATATATATATATATATAAGGATGTAATTTGAATGTTTTCTTATGCATCAGTATATCCATTATCTTAAAATGCTTTTAAATTTCTTAAATTAGTTCCATACTTTACTTTGATGACAGAGCGGGTAAAGGACTGGACAGATGTTGTTCTGGCCTATGAGCCTGTGTGGGCAATTGGAACAGGGAAGGTTGCATCACCTGCTCAGGCACAAGAAGTAAGTCTAGCCTTGTCTTTTTGATTTAGTTTATTCTCATCTGTGTGTATTGAGGACCTTTGTGTTGCTTCTCAGTATTATGAAACATATCTGCAATTCTGAAATGTGGTGCTTTCAGTATTAAATTAGCAGTCTAGCAAGAACGTTGGTGAATTAATTTCATTGCCATGAACTTGGACAACATTGATTAGATCATCTCTATCTAATTTCCTTACGAACTCCTATATAAAGGATTAGAATGTTGCCACCTGGGATCATAAATTTTTGAGTTTGAGAATCGAGAACTATTAGGATGTCTGGCCAAAACTTGTTTACACCACCCAATTTCATGTTTTCAACATAGAGAAAGGATTTCAATTTTTCTAGTCTATTTGCATGAATTTGTGAAGCATTCTACATTTCTATGTATGCAAAATTATTATAGTATTGTGATTGACATTGAGTTGTAGAAATTGAATTAATTAGTTACCGTATATAGTTATTTGAATGTTTTTTTAATGAGCAATGATGCATTGTATATTGTATAGTAATTTTAATAATTTTAATGCTACAATTGAATTAATTTTGGTCATTGGGGTTATTGGAGTCGGTTATTACAACAACCGACTCTAATGGTTAGAGCATTAGAGTCGGTTGTTACAACAACCGACTCTAATGATCAGAGCATTAGAGTCAATTGTTACAAACAACTATGGCTAAAGACCCCTTTAGCCACGGTTGTTTAACAACCGTGGCAAAAACGCAAAGCATTAGAGTCGGTTTTTCGTAAATCCAAATGAGGATGGAGTTTGGCTATGGGGAATGTCTATTGTTGGTGAGATCTGGTTTGCTTTCTCTTGGCTTCTTGGCCAACTTCCAAAGCTTTGTCCTATTAATCGGGCCACAGATCTTAATGTCTTGAAGGAGAAATTTGAAACACCTAGAATTTCTCCTTCAAGACATTAAGATCTGTGGCCCGATTAATAGGACAAAGCTTTGGAAGTTGGTCAAGAAGCCAAGAGAAAGCAAACCAGATCTCACCAACAATAGACATTCCCCATAGCCAAACTCCATCCTCATTTGGATTAATGATCCTTCACAATAAAAACAATGCTAAGAATCATTAATCCAAATGAGGATGCAGTTTGGCTATGGGGAAGGTCTATTGTTTGTGAGATCTGGTTTGCTTTTTCTTGACCAACTTCCAAAGCTTTGTCCTATTAATCGGGCCACATATCTTAATGGAGAAATTTGAAACACCTAGCCCCATGTGTGGCCCGATTAATAGGACAAAGCTTTAGAAGTTGGTCAAGAAAAAGCAAACCAGATCTCACAAACAATAGACCTTCCCCATAGCCAAACTGCATCCTCATTTGGATTAATGATCCTCCACATTAAAAACAATGCTAAGGCAACAATCCGAACAAGTATGAGCAACCTGCAAGACAAATCACAAGATGTTTATCAACATAAGTAAAGAAATAGCATACAAACGATATATATGTAAATAACCGAAATTTGAAAGGGAATACTTGGTATATTTGGGGTATAATGTTGCTCAAGAAATATTTGTAGTTTTCACAAAACCAACTGGATGGACATTATACTTTTCACGTGTTTATTCCCATTACCGAATAGGTCAAAGGAAATTACCTCACATGAAAATGAAATTATTCTGGTGTTCTATATTTAGTTCCCAAGCATCAAGCATACACAATGTGGTATGACACTTGTCTACAATTTAGGAAACATTAAATCTTGATAAAGTTGATGTCATCTTAATGTCTTGAAAGAGAAATTTGAAACACCTAGCCCCATGTAGCTGGTACATGGGGCCAGGTGTTTCAAATTTCTCCTTCAAGACATTAAGATATGTGGCCCGATTAATAGGACAAAGCTTTGGAAGTTGGTCAAGAAGCCAAGAGAAAGCAAACCAGATCTCACAAACAATAGACATTCCCCATAGCCAAACTCCATCCTCATTTGGATTAATGATCCTTCACATTAAAAACAATGTTAAGAATCATTAATCCAAATGAGGATGCAGTCTGGCTATGGGGAAGGTCTATTGTATTGTTTGTGAGATCTGGTTTGCTTTCTCTTGGCTTCTTGACCAACTTCCAAAGCTTTGTCCTATTAATCGGGCCACATATCTTAATGTCTTGAAAGAGAAATTTGAAACACCTAGCCCCATGTAGCTGGTACATGGGGCTAGGTGTTTCAAATTTCTCCATCAAGACATTAAGATCTGTGGCCCGATTAATAGGACAAAGCTTTGGAAGTTGGTCAAGAAAAAGCAAATCAGATCTCACAAACAATAGACATTCCCCATAGCCAGACTGCATCCTCATTTGGATTAATGATCCTCCACATTAAAAACAATGCTAAGGCAACAATCCGAACAAGTATGAGCAACCTGCAAGACAAATCACAAGATGTTTATCAACATAAGTAAAGAAATAGCATACAAACGATATATATGTAAATAACCGAAATTTGAAAGGGAATACTTGGTATATTTGCCTATTTGGGGTATAATGTTGCTCAAGAAATATTTGTAGTTTTGACAAAACCAACCGGATGGACATTATACTTTTCACGTGTTTATTCCCATTACCGAATAGGTCAAAGGAAATTACCTCACATGAAAATGAAATTATTCTGGTGTTCTATATTAAGTTCCCAAGCATCAAGCATACACAATGTGGTATGACACTTGTCTACAATTTAGGAAACATTAAATCTTGATAAAGTTGATGTCATAGAGCAGACCGGGAAATAACTGTGGTAGACGGTGACTATTTATTTGAGGATAATATTTCTAGTATTCAGAAATTTCTTTTTCCATTGTGACTTCAAAAATTCAGTCTGACCATTAGATCCAAACACTGGAAATTGTTCTTTTTTTGCTAACTTTTCAAGGCTTGTACTTTTTACTATGGATTACCAACCAAAAGGCAATCCATAGTAAAAGGTACAAGCATTAACAAAGTAAGCAAAAAGTGAATAATCTCCAGTGCAAATCCATGCTGACAGATCAGTGTTTTTCTATGTGAAACTCATAATTACCAATAATTTCAGTAAAAGAAAAAGGTTATATGTTGTTATGAAATGTAGAAGAGAAAAACTATAATATGTGGAGACTATACCGATAAGGGCTGATAATTGCAGCTGGTATCTTTAATTTCCGAGTAAATGGCCTCCATAGTTTGCTCATCTTAATAGAATTAGTTCATACCAAATGTAAGGGTATGAACTAGTTTTAGATAGTAGTTAACGTACCGAACCTTGTGTTTATACCTACCTATTTATAATGTTTGATTAAGTTTAAGGATGAATCATTATGGAGCTAAGATTCCTAATCCCTTAAGGAGTTCAAATCCTGGGGGGAATACTTTATCTCGTAGGATTCTGGAAGATCCCCTGGTATCTGGAGGTCAGAACCCTATTTAGCCGCATTGGGCTGTTATTCATTGGGCTTGGGCCGCAATGGACACAATGGGGCTGCTAAAGTGGGCCATCGGACGTCATAAACGTTGTTTGGGCCTTTATTGGACTTGGGTTGAAATGAGGGTGGTGTTGACGTCGTGCATATGATATTATTTAGCATGATATCACCAAGATTTCGTGTACTTTGAAGGTACCTTAGCAAATGTAATTCAATCTGCATATGAACATCTCTTGGTGAAGTCATAAATTGACTCAATTGTTGGATGATATACCCAATATGAGGACAAGTGAATTGTAAATAAAGAAGTCTACTAACTAGTCTTCTATACTTCTCAGGTTCAGGACAAGATTGAGACAAATCATCAAATTGCAAACCAGAAGGAAAATGATCGGTTGCAACTTTGGCATTAATCAAGCATGCATCATGCACTAAGTCTCTTATATATTTTTGTTGAGTCAATAAAATTCTAGAGGAAGAACATGCCAATTCAATCCCTAGAAAGTATTTCTTCATTCCCATATCCCTTGATAGTAAAAGCATAGTCAAATTCATTTTTGACTTCTTGAATTAAGGAATATGAAGATCTCGTAATTAAGATGTCATCCATATAGACTGTCAACACCAAAAACTCACCATCTTAATGCTTGATGAAGAGACAATAATCATGAATAAACTTGCAAAAATCCATTGACAACAGCTTATTGGAAAACTCTAAATTCCACTATTGACCTGTCTATTTTAGTCCATATAAGGACTTAGATAAACTTACAATATTGACAAGGAAGAGCTTTATAATAGCCTTTTGGTGGGGCGATATACAATTCCTCTTTGATATGTCTACGCAAGTAGGCATTGTTTATGCCATCTTGGTGAACATTCTACAAAAATAGCCAAGAATAATCTAACTGTAGTGACTTTAGTGACAGGACTAAAACATTATGTGTAATCTTCACCATACGCTTGTGTGTAACCCCTTGCTACAGACAAGATTTATGCTTATATCAACTATGCCATCTGCATTACACTTCACAAGAAAAATCCATCTAGAAGTAATAGGCATTCTAAAGCTTGCATTCCAATTGCATAGCCTTTTGCCAATTAGGATCACCACTGGCTTGGGCATAGTTTTTAGGCTCACGTATTTTGTTGATATTAGCTAGAAAAGCTTATGGTCTGTAGCATAGGGGTAAATTTCATTAATAGTGTACAATCTTTGTCTCATTTCACACTTTGGTGTACAACAGGTAAAAATAATCGGTTAAACCTGTCATGTCACATTTTTCCAACTCATTCCTTAAAAAATATGGGACCAGCCTTATATTCAATTAACATCATACTCTCTCATTCGTTATACTCTCCATGTCCCATATGGATTCTTATCGGTGATTCCTCATTCCCGTCGGGGCGGATCACCGACAGAACAGGGAATTCTCACCTCATTTACATCCCTAACTCTGTATAATTTTGAAATAACTTCTAAAAGTACCCAAAAGGTTTTATTTTTCCTCTAAAACTTTTTCTTCTTCCTCTAAAGAACCTTAAATACCCTGCCTTTTTCTCTAAAAATTCTGGAAAGAAAAAACAAAAGAACCTAAAAAACTCTCTTACCTTTTTCTCACAACCTTATTCTTGTAATTGGTTCTTCAATCCTTCAACTTAAAGTATTATTTTTTCAAATGTTGTTTTTGTATGGATTGACTATATTTTGTTTGTAATTTGTTTTTTCATTGTAAAATGTTTTTTTTTTTTTTGTATCACTAATATGTAATTTTCTTTTTTGAATGAAATTTTAACTCTCATTTTGAATTTCCAACTTATCACTAAAGCCTAAAAATTGGTATGTTATATACATTATAAAATTATATGAAATATGTTTATTTGTGTAAATTTTGTAGTTTTTTTTATGATTTTTCCTAATATATTGTTAAACAAAGCTCTGAATGCCAAAAAAAATATATCATGTTATAATAACCGAAAGTGACAGAAAATGGGTAAAATATATTTGACTAAAATTGATTGAAATTTGGTTTATCATGTTGAAATGGCTGAAAGTAACTGAAATCGAATAAAAAAATGTCTGAAATTTACTAAAAGTTTATGAAATTGAGTAACATATCATGTTGATGATTAATGCACGTCCACATAGACGTCGTGGTGTGACACATAGAAGAACGTGAGTTTGGATCCCTGAGGCAATATAGTGCCACAACCCATGTCATTTCATTCTCAAACTGCATATGGTGGGTGCTCCTCACAACCATCGCAGTCTACATTTTTTTGTTCGTCCATCACAATCATCATCCTAGTTTATATATTACGTTGCTCCATCTGCACCAAGAAATTTTGACTATGTACACTCATTTTCATGACCATTCATACATTCACAGTCGATGGATTCGTCTTGGCAACTTAATACATCAGCAAATATGGTGTTCCTTGCATTTTTTCAAAGGTCGGTTCTAGATTCTCGAACTCATCCTACATTATCCTTTTTGCATCATTTCATTTCCTTTGTTTTTTTTTATCAAGCTTCACCATCTCAATGCCCAAGAATCTATTTATGAAAAAAGACGGTCCGATGAAGAAATTATTCTATTAGTAGGAACCTCATTTAGGAACCAAAAGCCACAATGAAATCGAATAAGACTAAATTGCAGAACTTAAATTTTTTTTTATTTTTTATTTGTGTATTAACTATTGTACAATTTCGATTCTTAATTTTATAATATTTGGTATTTGGTATTTTTGAACATTATTCTATCATCTCGTATTACTTTTTGACATTTAAAAATATGACCTCACAAAAATAGTCTTACCTTCTTACTATTGAAGAAAATTTGCAAACTATAAATGTGTGAAACTAATATTGTAAAATAGTCTAAAATTGTAAGCTATATATGTCTAAAATTAAAGCTTCTAAAATAAATATATAAAAAAAAAAAAGTCTCTAAACTATATATGAAGTTTGAAACTAAAGTTTGCTCATTTCGATCTTTCTAAATAGTAAATAACTTTAAGTCACGTACAGAACAAATGTCCAAAACTTTGAATCACAAAAAGTGCACATTTGAGACTTGTCTCGGGCACTTAATAAAAATTAATAGTATTTGGGACTCTAAGTCGCAGTCAAATCTTTTTTTGGGACTTTGAGTCCCATACAGTGCTTTTTTGTTTACCAAAAAGCAAGTCTAAGGCCTTGTTTGATAAAGCACTTAATTGCTTAAATTAAAATGTTAAGCACTTATTTAATTTAAGTGCGTTTGATAACAGTTGTTTTTCCACCACTTAAATTAGTTAATTAAGTTAAAAACCACTTATTTTGATAAGTCAAAATATTTAACTTATCATTTTAAGTTAAACATTATCAACTTTTACTTTTTTAAAAATTAAATCATTCAATATTTTCAGCACTTATAATATTCAGTACTTAAAATTCAGTACTTATTTTTTCAGCACTTAATTTTCAGTTTTATCAAACAACACCGACATACTTACAAAAATTTAAAGTGTTTCAGACGCTAAATCCCAAACAAATTATTCTGGATTTCGAACTCTCAGACTACCTAAAATTAGAAAAAGTATCAAAATTGTCCAAATCTTGTAAATTTACATCAATTCTGGGACACTTCAATGAAAAAAACGTATCTTTATCCCAAAATGATTTAGTAAAACTTTATTATAGTCATTAGTGATAGTTACCCTCATTATAACTATTGACATATTGTATTCCATGAAGTTTTTGTCATAAAAAGTAATTTTGGAATTGTTGAACATGTGATATAACTAAAGTAGCATATGTGAGAGAGGTGAGAAATTGAATAGCACCTCTTCAAAAAATGGTCTTCCTAAAAAAAAAAAAAAAAAGAAAAAAAAAAGTGATGTAGCTAGGCATGCATTGGCAAACTCCATCTTCTTCTTCTAATATCTACCTACCTCTCTCTCTCTCCCAACCTACCTCCCCTCTTCTCTTCTTTTCTTTCCTTTCTCTCTTTCTCACTCACAAACACACACATTATACGCTAAATAAAATATTTAATTCTCTCTGTATATTCTAAGTCATCAAACAAAACTGCTTCACATAAACAAAGCATAACAAAGTTTCCCCATTTTGTCCTGAAAAATCATGATATCCATAGCCCCACTTGAGCCTCCTAAACAGCAAGTCTCTTCTCCTCAGAACCACAAATCTTCCTCTCAAACTCATGTTTTCAGGTCTAAATTGCCTGACATTCCCATCTCTAACCATCTTCCTCTTCATGATTACTGCTTCCAATACCTCCCCAATTTTTCTGATAGGCCATGTCTTATTTCAGGTTCAACTGGAAAAATCTACACTTTCTCAGAAACCCATCTCCTTTCTCGAAAAGCTGCTTCTGGGTTATCCAATTTAGGAATCAAAAAAGGAGATGTCATCATGATCCTTCTCCAAAACTGCCCTGAATTTGTCTACTCATTCATGGCTGCTTCTATGATTGGTGCTGTTACAACTACAGCCAACCCCTTTTACACTCGTAACGAAATACTCAAGCAGTTTAGTTCCTCCGGTGCTAAACTTATCATTACGCAATCTCTCTATGTAGACAAGCTGAGAGATGTTCAAGGCCTGGACTTCACTATCATCACCATTGATGCACCGCCGGAAAACTGTGTGCATTTCAGTACACTGATTTCAGAGAGCGAAATCCCAAATGTAGTGAATTTTGAGGAAGATGATCCAGTAGCATTGCCCTTTTCTTCGGGGACAACAGGGCTTCCAAAAGGAGTGATATTGACCCATAAAAGCTTGATAACAAGCGTGGCTCAGCAAGTGGATGGAATAAACCCTAACTTGTATCTCAAACAAGAAGATGTTGTGTTATGCGTTCTGCCTCTGTTTCACATATATTCGTTGAACAGTGTTTTGTTATGTTCTTTGAGAGCTGGAGCTGCGGTTTTATTGATGCACAAATTTGAGATAGGAACATTGTTGGAGCTTATTCAGAGACACAAAGTGTCCGTGGCCGCCGTGGTTCCGCCGCTGGTATTAGCATTGGCGAAGAATCCGATGGTGGCAGCGTATGACTTGAGCTCCATCAGAGTGGTGCTTTCAGGGGCTGCGCCGCTCGGAAAGGATCTGGAGGATGCTCTGCGTAATAGAGTGCCTCAGGCTATCATCGGACAGGTTAGTGTTTTCGAGAAATTCTATCTTTTTCTTTTTGCAAAATTACGTTAATTTGTCTTTGAAAAATAACATTTTCTTAAATAATTTAATTAATAAAGTAGAGATGTAACGGTTAACCTAATATTATGTTAGTTGACAATAAATTAGGATTAAATAAACTTGAAAATTGATAGTTAATGTAAAGGGGAAAAAAGAGAAATGAGTTGAAAGACATTGAATTTTCACATGAAACTCAAACTAACTGGGAAATGATAATTAAGAAAAAGAGAGGAGAAGTCATAACCAAAAGCAGAAGATAGAGACGTGGAATTAAATGAATGAAAAGAGAAGTAGTAGATGGATTGTGTGATACAGAAAGATAGTTTCAAGGATAAGACAATTAGTGAAACAAGTAGATTGTGGATTAATTGAAGGGTTTTGATATATGGAGTCCTCAGAGTGGTATATAAACATTTAATTTAACGCAATAGAGAAAATTATTTTAGAAGTTCTAAATATATATTTTATTCTATGCAATTGTTTGATATTTAGTAGTTTCGTGCATACTTATTAAATATTTCATGCATTTACATTAGTAAACTTTATTGTATTTAGAAGTTTAATGCATAACAAATATAGATTTAGAACTTCCAAAACAATATCTCTATTGCATTAAATGCTTATATACAGTCCTTAGAGCTGTATATATCAAAACTCTTAATTTAAAACATTCTATTTATTAAGAGTCTTACCCCATTTTCCTGCTAATATTATAATGTTGTTGGGTTATTAGCTAACTTAAGTCTATGGTTTCCGGATTTCTATGTCTCTAAAATGATGTTGGATTCTATTATGGTTTGGTCTGGTTCTCTAAACTCCTAGTGTAATAGTATGATGAAGACATCATCCTCACTACTGGTAATATGTGTGGAAAAGTTGTGAAGGTGGATAAAAAGACCTCGATTTGAGAACGTGGTCCTTTTGCTCGTGTGTAGAGATTAATTTGTATGTCTCATTATTGGCTCAGTTTTGGATCGAAGATGAGATGTATCGGATTAGGTATGAAGGTCTTCATGTAGCTTGCACGAAGTGTGGTCAGTATGGTCATTCTAAAGAAAATTTCACTCAACCGAGTATTATCAAAGAGGTTGCCTCTCAGTACAGATAGAATGGTCAAAATATTGCTACGCCCCTCTTCCTTCTCAGGAATTCACTCTACTAGTGATGAAGCAAGGGTGGTCCACAATCAGAAGCTTCTACGAATAAATTTTTAGGAGATACGTCACAATACCTCGACGTGACATGAGCGTATAAGGGCTTCTCAAGAATCTGTTTTCCTTTTATAAGGGTTAATAAAATCATTTATTTTGGTTTTTTGACCCTATATTGTAGGCAAGAACTTGTTTCAGTTGCATATCATAAGAAATTCGAACAACTGCTTCAAATAACCCCAAACCAAATTGTTTGGGATTCAGAAGTGAAAGATAGTTGTTTGAAGATAGGTTTGGGAAAGCCGCTTTCTTCATGCCCGATTCCGGGTCAAGAATAGAGCAGTTATCGATAAACCAGTACTAGAAGCAAGGAGTCGACAATAGATAGAAACGGGGCTTCTCCCACTAAATGCTACGGACTGCTAGTCAAAAAAATTCCATTAATGAAAGATGTAAATCCATTGGAAAATCAAAAATACATATGAAATGGTGGTTGTTGCTATCTGCTCCAATAACGAATAGTTTGTTTCATTGAATAACTAAATGGGCGGAGTAGCACAAAATATAGCGAGAAAGTCTATTTCAATAGTAGCATCCAAAATGCCTATACAAACTTAATTCCTTATTTCAAAATAAGAATATAAAACCAAAGGAAAAAGACCTTTTGGGCCATTCTACTAAAGAAGCACGTTAAAGGAAAACCAATTTCTCTATGTGGCTAAGCTACCCTTAGGTTATTACCTGAACTCTGTTAGATTATTTAGAGCCTTCACATGCCGGAACAAGTTCGTTTCTTCCTTTGGATCACGATTCATGAAAAATTATTGTCCAACGAAAACCGGTATGGGTGCCAACTTGCTACTAACGAAAACTGTCAGATTTTCCGAGGCAATGATTGACCTTTTGAGGGATTATAATCATGCATTTTTTTGGGTTTCTCTCATCCTTGGCCATTTTCAAAATGCTTTTTTCTATGCTCACCTCTCGGCTTGGATGGCTACTAATTTAAACAATTCTTTCTCTTGGGAGGAGAAGAGTTGGGCAATCCACATTATTTTGCGGTATGATGGATTTGTAAAGGTAGGAACAACCTCGCTTATAAGGATCAAATTCTTCATGCGATCGACTTCAACCTCATAAAAAAACCAGGCTCTTAATTCTATTCGAGCTTTTGATAGCATTCACAGCCAGGGGTCCCAAGTGAATAAAGTCCTTTCTTGGATTTGTTGGCATCCTCCTATTAGAAACTGGGCCAAAATTAACATCGACGGTACTTGTAAAGATGACTCTAGATGGGCTTCTGCGGGTGGCTTAATTAGGGATTGAAATGGTATTTGCCGAGAAGTTTTGCGATTAATATTAGTAGTTGTTCAGCCTTTCAGAACTTTGGAGTCTTCACTTTGGCTTCTTCACTTTGGCATGAAGCTTTCTTGGAAAAAAGTATTGTTGTTTCATTTTTTTAGTTTGATTCCACTGTTGTGTGAAATTTTATGATGGTAGTATGGCCTCAAATCGAGCCTTAGCGCAACGGTAGACGTTGTTGTGGTGGGACCTCTCCCCGGACCCCGTTTTTCGTTGTTTTGTTTTGTTTAGGGCTGTTTCTTAAACCTTCCTTCTCTTCAAAAAAAAAAAAAAGAGAAATGAGTTGAAAGACATTGAAGTTTCACATGGAACTCAAACTATTACTAATTGGGAGATGATAATTTCCATAATTAAAAAAAGGATAACAAAGTCATAATAAATGAGTGTCATAACCAAAAGCAAAAGGTAGAGACGTGGAATTAAATGAATGAAAAGAATACAAGTAGATGGATTTGTGATGTAGAAAGAAAGATAGTTTCAGGGATGAGTGAGACAACTAATTAATGAAACAAGTAGATCATTCACAACTTAATTTAACACATTCTAATTAAAATAAAATAAAATAGTGAGAATAGGTTGTTTTGTTGTGATGTAATGAAATGATAAGCAAAGCAGGGATATGGAATGACAGAGGCAGGGCCAGTGGTGTCAATGTGCTTAGGGTTTGCAAAGCAACCCTTCCCAACCAAGTCAGGCTCATGCGGCACCGTCGTTAGGAATGCAGAGCTCAAGGTCATTGACCCTGAAACCGGTACCTCCCTCTCCTACAATCAGCCTGGTGAAATTTGTATCCGTGGTCATCAAATTATGAAAGGTAAATCAATTTCAAACGCTATTGTTTTTGGAATCTCTTATAATATATACTTGTCTACAGGATATCTTAACGACCAAGAAGCCACAGCCAACACCGTAGATGTTCAAGGCTGGCTTCATACTGGGGACATTGGTTATGTAGATGATGATGATGAAGTTTTCATTGTTGATAGACTCAAAGAAATCATCAAATTCAAAGGCTTTCAAGTACCACCAGCTGAACTTGAAGCTCTTCTTTTACACCATCAATCTATTGCAGATGCTGCTGTTGTACCGTAAGTTGTACTACTGTCATCCCCCTTTTTTCTTTTAACTCCATCTACCAAATGCTTATAATAACCTCACTTCACTTCAGCCAAAAAGATGAAGCTGCTGGTGAAGTTCCTGTTGCTTTTGTTGTTCCATCCAACGGCTTTCACCTCACTGAACATGCCGTCAAAGAATACATAGCAAACCAGGTGGTGTTCTACAAAAGGCTGCACAGAGTCTACTTCGTTCATGCAATTCCAAAGTCTCCATCAGGAAAGATACTCAGAAAAGATCTAAAAACCAAGCTAGCCACACCCTCCTCCCTATCGTCTTAAATTCTTTCTAATAATTAGGATTTATACTTGCTGGCTTCATCACATAAACCTATTTACAAGGAAGGAAGCATCCTCCTAAATCTTATTTCATACTTCTACCTTTTTTTTTTAAATTTTATTTGCTAATCCATGTAATTCTTTCTTAATTATAGTGAACCTAATTATAGTGAACAAAATGGTGTTTTTCCCGAAAAAGTAACTTCACTTTTTTGCAAGTCTTTGTCCCAATTTCACTATTTCTTTTTCCTTATCTACCCCCTTTCTCTATTCACAAAATACCTCATCAAATACAACCTACAGATGCCATTCAACAAACTATTCAATTATACCCCAATACATTAAAAGTTACAACCAAGAAACATGGCCTCTAATAATGCTAAATCATTATTTCTATATTACTTTTCGAGCATGAAATCAGACGCAACTCTAAAGGACAATAGACACTCCATGATTGTGAATCAAATGCACAATCAGCAGCATGCATTGAATATTACTAAACTGGAAAACCAAAAAGCCTAATGCAGATGAAAGTAGAGGGAAGTTAGTTATATAAAATTGCAAGGCAAGCATGAGAAATGAGAATGGTCATTTCAAATCCTTATTCTGTTGGTATTGAACATATAATCATTAATACATGGATTTGTCACAATCCCCAAACAAATACGGAAAAAGATTGAAACAAGATAGACAGACACAGTTTGCCTAATAACAGCATATACCCCATGCAGGTCATTAACATTGCAAATAAAAGGGTACCCATTAACTAGTGATGATGATCTTGGACATAGCGTAGACCACAATACTTGCAGACAGCTGGCTCCTTCAAGTCAAGGCATATGAATTCAATTGGATGTCCAAGTGCAGGGTTCATGTCTGAAAAAACAAACAACAGATGTGCGTTTTATGGATAGGAGACTTGGAGAGTACTATTTAGTTAAAATTTGAAACCAACTAATTCCCAACTATCAAGACAAGAACTAACCTCCTTCACATGCAACAATTCTGCCTTCAACCTTGATGGGGGGAATTTCATTAATCAACTCCATAGGAGATTTCTTGCTAGTGTCCTAGAAATGAAAAAAACACACATGGTTACAAGCGATTTCACTTCTTTAGTGCAGCTCTCCCAATCAGAAAATAAATGCCACAAACTTAAACAAAAAACTCATACTCAGTGGAAGACCACAGGCATGAAGCACGAATCTCAAAAGGCAAGATATTATAGCCAGTGTTGATTTTGAAGAGTTTATACATTTCACTGAAACTCTTGGAAACTTATATGAAATATTCCGGGTCACAATTCAATAAGTTTACGAAAAGTAGGAACCTTTTTTCTTAAAAATGCAATGTGTTTTAATGTGTTCTCAAAAGTAGACCGAAGCCAATCACATGTTGATTAACTCCCTAATATTTTCTGGATCTTCTACAAGATTTCAAAATGAAAAAAATCCTCTTTTTTCACTTTTATATGATTTGCATGTGCTTTTTTTATTGTGTATATATTTAAAAAAATGCAAATGCATCCTTAAACAATTAAAAAAAAGTGGCATTGATCCCCTTTTCAAATTTATAAATTTACCCCTACACTTTTCTTTGCAAATATCCCCACATTTCTATTTTCTATATTTCTTTACAAATATCACCTTTTGGTGTCTGTTTCCATTTTAATGCGACATAGATTATAGCTTGTCTACTAATTCAGATCTCCGATATGATAATACAAGACTATAACTACCTGCCATTATAGACTCACTTCCCAAAGCACTACTCAGTTTAAACTACACTGACCAATGTTTATTAGATCTTTTATTGTTTAAGGGACCTGCACAAGACAAGTTACTCAATGCTATTAAATTAAACTTGACCAGCAAAAAAAATCAGATTCAACTTGATTTTATTCAAATAAACCTGGATCTCAAGTAGATCAGGCAAAGTTCAGAAGACTTGAAGTGTTATATACTCGAACAGGTTAACGTGCTAACTAACTACTTGATCTTTTTTCTGAACAGATACTGGAAATCATACATTATAGAACAACAACAACAACAAAGTCTTAGTCCCGAAATGATTCGGGGTCGGCTAACATGAACCATCATATAAAACCGTGAAATCAAGTCGGATCAGCGACACAAATTCTCCGCCTCCACTCTGTCCTATCCACAACCATATTTTCCTCAATCCCCAATAAACTCATATCACTCTCGATCACCCTCCTCCAAGTTTGCTTAGGTCTTCCCCTACCCCTCACCACTACATCCCTTTGCCACTCTTCAGTCCCCCTAACCGGCGCATCAAGCGCTCTTCGTTTTACATGGCCAAACCACCTTAGTCGGTTTTCCCTCATTTTATTCTCAATAGATGTAACCCCTACTTTTGTTCTAAGTATTTCATTATTCACCCGATCCTTTCTTGTATGACCACACATCCATCTCAACATACGCATCTCCGCCACCAACATCTTATGGATGTGACAGTGTTTCACTGCCCAACACTCCGTACCATATAACAGTGCGGGTCTGATTGCCGTGCGGTAGAATTTTCCCTTCAATCTATTAGGCATGTCGGGGTCACAAAAGAAACCCGTAGCACTCTTCCACTTCACCCAACCAGATTTAATCCTATGAGCAACATCTCCATCTACTTCTCCATCTGTTTGGATAATAGATCCTAAATACCGAAAGCAATCCGATGCCTGAACAACTCTCCTATCTAGGGTGATTGTCTCTGCATCCCTACTCCTATCGCCGCTAAACTTACACTTCAAATATTCTGTCTTACTTCGGCTCAACTTAAAGCCTCTAGATTCTAAAGTTTGTCTCCATAGTTCCAACTTCCTCTCCACGCCTTCTTTCGTCTCATCAACCAACACAATATCATCTGCAAACAACAAGCACCATGGTATACCATCTTGAAGTGAACTCGTTAGTTCATCCATAACGATGGCAAAAAGAAATGGGCTTAGTGCAGAACCTTGATGCACTCCAATCGTAATAGGGAACTCTTTACTCTTCCCAACACAGCTGCGTACACTCGTGCATGCTCCCTCATACATGTCCTTTATGATGTCAATATATTTCCGCGAGATGCCTTTCCTTATTAAGGCCCACCACATTACTTCCCTTGGTACCTTATCATATGCCTTCTCCAAGTCAATGAAAACCATATGCAAGTCTTTCTTCTTATTTCGATAGTGCTCCATTAATTGTCTCATTAGATGGATGGCTTCCATAGCTGATCTTCCCGGCATAAAGCCAAACTTGAGTTTTAAATAATTATAGAACAATAGCCCGTTGTATTTACCACTAGGCCCAAACAATATAAAAGATAAACTTGAGTTTTAAATAATTATCAAGTTGAGTCAAGTCAAATTCAATAATATTTGAGTAATCCATGATCATAAGATTTTATTCAGTTTATACCAAAAGCTAAGCCTTGAGATGTGGAAAAATGTCAAGCTCAAGCAATACGTTGTATCAACTTGACTTAAATGACACTGTTTCCAACAAGACAATCAACGTCCAAGCAACAGATTAATAGGTGATTACTTATTTCATGCACCATTAATTAGAGAACATATAAATTTGCCTTTCAAAGAACAATATGAACATAAGCAAGGAAATTTATAACTTCCAAGTTACAGTAAAGACATGTTTACTAGGACACCAACAATAAAAAATGCCAAAAACAAAAGAGAAGATAAGAATCAGGTAGTGCCTTGTGTAAGGGCTTGTGTAAGGGCAGCAAGCAATGGTTTTGACAAACTGTGGACATGTCCAACCAAATAAGGGACATTCTACTAGTGAGATGAAACGATCCTATCAAGCCCATGAAGGCAAGATCGGCGAAACAAGCACAGGATCAAAAATTGAGCGAGGCAGATCTCAAAAAATCGATGAAAAAGCCCTTGGGTTTTTAATGGTGGGTTTCAACTTCAACTTCAAACTCACTTTGAGGAGAAGGAAGAAGCAACCCAACATACTGAGTCGAGGAAGAAGGTTATATCGAACTGAAGCTCGAGAAAGGGGCAAGAAATGAAGGAAGGTTTGAGCCTTCAGCAAACAAGACCAGGCCTACCTTGGATTTCCCCTGAAAGCTTTGCAGCAGAAAGTTGAAGAGAACTAATACCATAGTGCTGAGGGATTGCGATGCGGGCAACAACAGGATGTTGCAAACAGCTGATGTAGCGGTTTCTACCTAGAAGAATGTCATCAACATCAGAATTTCAGTAAATCAAAGTTCTTTGATAATGGAACAACCGTTTTAAGTGTCCGTACTTGTGTTTTGTGAGTAATGGGTGTTATAATATTTTCTTGATGATTGGTTTTCGTTGTGAATGTTGGTACAGTAACATTAAATGTATTCAAGTACCAACATTCACATTTTTATATTGCGGGTACTGTGGTGCTCTTTTGTTTCTTTTGCAAAGTGCAAATTTGAAAAGAGACAATGTGTTTAGGAGGCAAGCTTTTAAGCTTTTAAGATTGTGGTCAAAACATTGAGAATGTGAGCAAGCGGAGACAAGAGCAAGTATCAAGCAGTCGGAGTCTGTGAATGATTCAGTGGCAAGTCGACATGAGGATTCTTCGTTGATGTATCAAACCTTTTAAAACTAATCGTCGTTCCGGCGATTCCTCCAACGGGGGAGGGGAGATTGGGAGGAATTGGACCCGTATGGACCCCCTTTATGGTATAATACGGTAGATATTTTGAAGGGTGGGTTAGATTATGATGTATAATAGAAGATAAACGGGATGAAAGACCCTTGATAGAGGAAGAAGACACGTATGAAGATCCTTAATAATAGAAAAAAAAATTCAAATTTCAAAAACTTATAAAAATTGCTTTTGCTATTGTTGAAGAATGAGCTTACAATTGCCATGTGAGAAAAGTTTTTCAATCGAAGACGTTCAAGTTGCAAATTGCGGAACAGTTGAGTGATGGTTGAAGTTGAAACCATTTCCAGAGACAAACGAGAAGAGTTCAAGAGTGGGCGAAAATCAGTTTGGAGAAATAGAAGTGCAGATGTCTTGAGCGGAACCTCGGTACCGGCGTTCGATTTTATGGTGGAACTCTCTCTGAAGGAGGCAAGCTCTATCTACGAGGACTTTGATCCTCCAAGTGGGGGAGAGTGTGAGGTGGGAGTTTGGAAATCTACGCCACCCCTGGGTCGGTACAAATACTGGCTTAAGCGATTCACCCTAATCCACTAGGGACTAGGAGAGTCAGGCATTGGACCTTCGTGGAGAGAGGCGAATGTCTCCATAGGGGTGGAACCCTATGGACATTATGGGCTCTGAGATAGCCCATAGAGAGTTCTCCTTATAGGGCGAGATTTGACATACAGGGGGACCTTCTGGGACGGAATACCGATGGACGCATTGACGGGACGCTTAAAGGGGATAGACCCCTTCCGAATGGATTTTCTGGCTGAGGACTTGGGAAGTCTCGGCGCTACACGAGGATTTGGCCTAGGGGACAGACCCGTCCCCGTGACACCTTGTAGTAAGAAAATATTAGAATAGAAATGGATAACAAGCCCAATTTCATCAAACTGCATGTAAAAAAAGCAATTCATAACCCAATTTCATCCTTTAACATGAGAGAAGATAGACCATCAATCTAGGATCATAGTTCCACAGTATAAAAAAATCAGCCAAGACATAATTCACATGTTACATAAGTGAAAATTTGACATGATAGGTACTTCGAGAATCAATATAGATAGTATTTGTTACAGAATTCAATATTATTACTGTACTCAAGACAGTAGAAGATAGGGTACAGACAGACCATGCTCAATACCCATACCTGTGCCCATGTCTTTGCCCATACATCACCTTTGTATATATAGATATGTAGGATTCTGTAATTGATATGAATTGTAATACAATATACTTTCATCACTAAAATTACATGGTATCAGAGTTGCCCTTGTGAGTAGTGGTTCTAGTTTTTTTTTTTTTTTTCCCTCTGGTTCTATCCCTGCGTATAGACTATTGAGGAAGGGTATTATTTTCTGGTCATCTCCCCACTTCACCACCGCCCCTAGCAGACAACCCGTCCTCCGATCGGCCATTTCGTGCAACTCCGGCCACCAGACCAGCCGCGCGTGTCTCACGCGCCGTCTCCATCTTCCACCCGTAACCCACGCGCCGGCGAGTGGAGGCGCGTCCGGCGGCCGTTTCTCGTCGGACTTCCTTTTCCGGCGTCGCCCCGTCCTCCACTGTCAGAATCTCCGGTCAGTTGTTTGGTTCCTGCACTTTTTCAGAGTTAGGGTTCCTGTGTGCCACTCCTTTTGCTGCTGCTCTCCTGTTCCAATTTGTTTTTTTTTTTTTTCAGTCTCTCCATTGTACTATATAGTGGGTTGTGATCTATTTTGGCTGACTTTGTGAAGTGTGGTGGAACTCTTACACTTCCGCAGTTCCTGTGTTATTTATTTGGAGTTCTTACATTGTGCAATTTCCATTTCTTGAGTAGTTATGGCAGACGGAAAGAAAGTCGAAACTCATCATTCTACTGTTACTAATATTATTCCAGTGTCTCCGAAAATCACTGACCACAAATTGACTGGCTTGAATTATGTTGATTGGTCCAAAACTGTCAAAATCTATCTTCGCAGTATTCGGAAAAGTCGTCACTTATCTGATGCTCCAAACACAACTGACGAAGATTGGCTGGAGGATGACGCTTGTTTGTTCATTCAGATTAAGAATTCCATTGATACGAGTATCGTCGGCATGATTCAACATTGTGAGTATGTCAAAGAATTGATGGATTTCTTGCAATTTGTCTACTCTGGTCGAGGTAATATCTCACGCATATATGATATCTACAAGTCTTTTTACACTACCGAGCGACAGGGTCAATCAGTTCAGAACTACTATATGCAACTTATGCAAATTTTTGAACAGTTGAAAGAGTTAGTGCCTCTGAGTACTGATATCAAAGTCCTACAAACTCAACGAGACCAAATGTTTGTTCTCAAATTTTTATGTGGACTCGGCTCAGAATATGAGGGTGTTACTTCTCAAATTCTTTCTGGTGCTGACATTCCTAACTCGCAGGAAGCTCTTACTCGTGTTCTACGTAGTGAGCTTGTTATCTCCGCTCCTCCTATTGTTCCCGCCTCTAGTGCTCTTATCAGTCACAAGCATGGGTCAGGCCGCTCTCCTACGGGTCCGACTAAGGGTATCACTCGCGACGCCAAACACTTCGGAGAGGGCAGCCGCTCTATTGTGTGCTATTATTGTCATGAACCTGGTCATACTAAGCGTACCTGTCAGAAACTACAAACCAAAAATTCCAGGAATCGGTTTGCTCATGTTGCCACTACTGATGTTGCATCGGATCCAACCTACACCCTTACTGCAGCCGAGTATGCCACGTACCAAGCAACATTAGCTGCTCAACATTCATCTTCGTCCATCACTGCTCTTCCCGAGTCAGGTAACACCACTACATGCCTTCTTTCGTCCTCCTCCCAATGGGTCATTGATTCTGGTGCCACAGACCACATGACAGGTAATTCAAAACATTTCTCGTCTTACTCTCCTACTTTTCCTTCCCATGTCAAACTAGCTTATGGCACCACTTCATCCGTCTTGGGCACTGGCACTGTTAATCCTACTCCTGCACTTTCTCTTTCCTCTGTACTTAATGTACCTGGTTTTGATTTTAACTTAATATCCGTGAGTCAACTTACTCGTTCCCTAAACTGCTCTATCTCATTCTTTCCTGATCATTGTGTGTTTCAGGATCTCCTGACGAAGCAGATTATTGGTAGTGGACGAGAATCTGGAGGTCTCTACGTGTTGGATACTCATGTTAGAAGACCTATTGCTTGCTCCACTGTATCCACTCCGTTTGATGAGCACTGTCGGTTAGGACACCCATCTCTTCCCCTTTTGAAGCGGTTGTGTCCTCAGTTTCACAATTTATCTACTTTAGATTGCGAGTCGTGTCAGTTTGCTAAACACCATCGTGTGTCTTCCTATCCCCGTGTCAATAAAAGGTCCAATTTTCCATTTGAATTAGTTCATTCTGATGTTTGGGGACCTTGTTCTGTTGTGTCTAAAGTTGGTTTTAAGTATTTTGTTACCTTTGTAGATGATTTTTCACGTACTACTTGGTTATATTTAATGAAAAATCGTTCTGAATTATTTACTCATTTTACTGCTTTCTGTGCTGAAATTAAAACTCAATTTAATGTTTCTGTTCACACCTTAAGAAGTGATAATGCTAAAGAATACTTTTCTGGCTCCTTTCAAGCTTTCATGCTCCAGAACGGTATTCTTCACCAATCCTCCTGTGTTGATACACCGTCTCAGAATGGTGTCGCTGAACGTAAAAATCGTCACCTCCTTGAAACAACCAGAGCTCTTTTATTTCACACACATGTTCCTAAAGACTTTTGAGCTGATGCAGTTTTGACTGCGTGTTTTCTTATTAATCGAATGCCTTCCACAGTGCTACACGGCAAGACTCCTTATGGTACCCTATTTCCAAACAGACCACTGTTTCCTATCTCCCCACGCATTTTTGGGAGTACCTGCTTTGTTCGGGATGTTCGACCACACCTTACTAAACTTGACCCCAAAGCCCTCAAATGTGTCTTTGTTGGCTACTCTCGTCTTCAAAAAGGGTACCGATGTTTCTGTCCAACTCTCAATAAGTATCTCATATCTTCTGATGTCACCTTTATGGAACGCCTTCCATTCTTTCCTGTCTCCTCTGATTTACTTCCTACTCCGGACGATGATAATGTGTTAGTCTATCGAGTCTCCTATGCTCCACCGCCTGTGCCCCCACCAACGCCTAAACCACCCATCGTTCAGGTCTATTCTCGGCGTCAGCATCCTCCTGCTTCTAGTCCAGTACCAATATCTGCTCCGGCATCAGATCCGCCTTCTGCCATGAGTCAAGATGACATTGCTCTTCCTATTGCCCTCCGGAAAGGTAAACGTTCCTGCACCTACCCTCTTTCAGCTTTTGTTTCTTATACTAACCTTTCCCCCAGTTCCCGTTGTCTTGTTACTTCACTTGACTCTACTTCTGTTCCTAAATCCGTCTCGGAGGCCTTATCACACCCTGGATGGCGCAATGCTATGATCGATGAAATGAATGTTTTAGATGCTAATGGTACTTGGGATCTGGTAGATTTACCCCCTGGCACGAAGTCGGTTGGATGTCGATGGGTATATGCTGTTAAACTTAATTCTGATGGCTCAGTTGCTCGTTTAAAAGCGCGTCTTGTAGCAAAGGGGTATGCTCAGACCTATGGGGTCGATTACTCTGATACGTTCTCTCCAGTAGCTAAAATGGCCTCCATTCGGCTTTTTATCTCACTGGCAGCCTGCTCTAATTGGCCCTTGCATCAATTGGATATCAAAAATGCGTTCTTACATGGGGATCTTCAAGAGGAAGTCTATATGGAGCAACCACCAGGGTTTGTTGCTCAGGGGGAGTATGGCAAGGTTTGTCGTCTTCGTAAATCTCTATATGGCCTAAAACAGAGTCCTCGAGCATGGTTTGGGAAGTTTAGTCAAGCAATTGACAAGTTTGGGATGAAGAAGTGCAAGTGCGATCACTCTGTTTTCTATAAACACTCTGCATCAGGTATCATTCTCCTTGTCGTCTATGTAGACGATATTGTCATTACAGGAAGTGATCTTTCAGGCATTTCATCTCTAAAAACATTTCTCCATGGCCAATTTCATACCAAGGATCTGGGAGCTCTAAAATATTTCTTGGGAATTGAAGTATCAAGAAGTAAAAAAGGAATCTTCCTATCTCAAAGAAAATATCTTCTTGATCTGTTGTCAGAAACAGGAAAATCTGGAGCTAAGCCTTGCAGTGCGCCCATGACTCCGAATTCACATCCCACATCAAAAGGAGAGCCATTTGAAGATCCTGGTAGATATAGAAGGTTGGTGGGAAAACTGAATTATCTTACAGTGACTAGACCTGATATAGCATATCTGTTAGTGTTGTTAGCCAGTTTATGTCTTCTCCCACTGTTGATCACTGGATTGCACTAGAACAGATCTTATGTTACTTGAAAGGAGCACCTGGACGAGGAATATTTTATACGAATCATGGCCATACACAGATTGAATGTTTCTCCGATGCAGACTGGGCAGGAGATAAGGAAAATCGGAGATCCACTACAGGCTATTGTGTTTTTGTTGGAGGAAACTTAGTTTCGTGGAAGAGCAAGAAGCAACATGTCGTATCTCGCTCTAGTGCCGAATCCGAATATCGAGCCATGTCCCAATCAGTTGGTGAAATTATGTGGATTCGCCATCTTCTATCTGAACTTGGATTCAAAGTCAATACTCCAGCAAACTATGGTGTGACAACCAAGCCGCGCTTCATATTGCTTCTAATCCAGTATTTCATGAACGAACCAAGCATATTGAAATAGATTGTCACTTTGTCCGTGAAAAACTGGAACAAAATATTATCTCTACAGGCTATGTCAGGACGAATGAGCAACTTGGAGATATTTTTACTAAAGCCTTAAATGGGGTTCGGGTAAACTATATTTGTAACAAGCTGGGCATGATAAATATCTATGCTCCAGCTTGAGGGGGAGTGTTACAGAATTCAATATTATTACTGTATTCAAGACAGTAGAGGATAGGGTACTGTACTCAAGACAGTAGAAGATAGGGTACAGACAGACCATGCTCAATACCCATACCTGTGCCCATGTCTTTGCCCATACATCACCTTTGTATATATAGATATGTAGGATTCTGTAATTGATATGAATTGTAATACAATATACTTTCATCACTAAAATTACAGTATTCAAGTACCTCCAGCATTCATAGTACTAACTATATAGGAACTTATCTTCATGTAGCTGAAGTACAAAAGGAACATAAGGGTGCTATAGATGTTCATTAAAAAAATAAGGAGCACAAATGTATGAAAAAGGTCACAATTGAAACATATATCCATATATGCATTATGCATCTGAGCATTTGAACTTTCAGAAATTACCAAGTCAAAAACCCTTAATCGTGGTAAACAACGACAGTCCATGTTGGATAAGGGCCACCAATTTTATTTCTTAATCTATACTTCATTACATGTGATGGAATTAGATGTATCAGTATATCTTTGATAAATCTTTTTTCAACATTTCCCTTTATAAAAAGAGAGGAATATATGATATGCTTCACAACATCTCTATAAATGTCAAGATAAAACTAATGCTTATTACTTTAACATAGCTATACAAATGGAAAACAAGAATATACTTGTGATACTCTTGTGTGAAGATATTCACCAAGAGCTTAAATCAATGTCTGAAAACTAAGCAATAAACTTTTCATTCTCTGACACCAAAAGAACTCAACAAGATCCCATGTTTTCTTGACATGCTGAAATGTTTACTGTAACATACAATTAATTCATATAACAACCCCTCTACATAAATAGATTCAGAGAGAAAAAAAAAAAAAAACCGGAAAAGAAAATAGAAAAAGGATGCATGATGAAGTGATAGAAATTCTTTTTTCCATTTAAATTTTAATATGAATATTATTGACCCTGGATCGATTTCTGGTTAAGGGACGTGAGTTAGTAATTAGTGCTTTTTCTACCCTTATGACATACTTCGATTTATAATTTTAGGGCTTTATTAGAAAGAACCCTATGATCTCAAAAACTATAATTTAAACACAAAATTCTGACTCCCTTAAATTCATCTACTTAGAACTTAAATAGCCAGCCATACAGGCACAGCCTTAAACTAAGAGATAAACTCTTATCTGAAACTTATTTGAAAATAAGCTAATTTTTTAACCAACTAAACCATAACTTATCTATTCTGCTTCTGAAATTGAAATTTTTACCCTAATCTGCTGCTGCCTAGGACCTATAACATTACTCACACTGTCGAAAATGCATGTCACACGACCATGGAGGAAGGCATTCCTCCAAATATTACTTCATCTTCAATCCCTTCCAACCTAAGCAGCCATTTTCAATCATTTTACTCAAGAGTCATCACAAATGAAACAGAGCCCTTTGGCCCTCCCTTCTTCCATTTCAGCTCTATTCCAACCCCTCGCTATTGGAGTTTGGGCAGAACAACAATCTGAAATTTTAAATTCTTTAAGAGATCCATCTTCCCAACCACTAATTCCCTTTTTCATACAACCTTGCCAATCTCAGAGTTGTCAAATCTTTTGGGAGTTGTAGCTATACCTCCATGGCAATCGTTTCCTTTAACCTACTAATACAAATTCCACTCCTTGTTCTACTGCCAAGGTGCTAGCACGGGATAGCAATTGTATAAACCGCCTCTAGTAATCATCGACAAGCCCCAATTCTTTCAGTGTCACTATCGGACCAATTTATTGCTATGAACAGGAGTGCCGAATCGAAGATTACAATGAGTTTTAAAATCCTCCCAAGAAACTCTTTCGCAGCTTGAGTACTTTAATACCAAGTACCTAGTTGTAATACAAACTTACAATACATATATAATTATATACCCAAGAACCAGCCTGCATGAGCACTTTTCTAGTAGTTTGACCTTGCAGTCTCATTATTCATTTGTCACCTCTATAACCTGATTATAAGTAAGTTCCACATTTATTTTCATACAAAATTTCATTTAATTTCCGAATTCCACTCCTACTGATTTTTTTCCCTGAAGGACATCTATAACCTAAAGTAAGCCAATCACTCACAGGCAAAGCATAAAATTTTCATGTAAGGGATAATCCAAAGAAGGTTATAATAATTTAAGAGAACAGAGTCAAATAGCCTATTACAAGATTCCCATTGCTTATCCATGGACTATGGGTCATGTCCAGTCCCATTGTGGCTGGTATCAATCTGATTTCTTGCCATTAGCCAATGCCTTAGAAAGCTATTGCCCCGTCCACTAGGTAACCACCAGACACAAGTCCCTCCTTAGACAGACATAGAACGTACCATTTCTTGTTATAGTAATACTACCATGTTATAAATATAGACTGCAACTTCGCAGTAATGATTCTGGTGCCAAATGTTTCTTTATAATCTCTAGTGGATAAAATTAAAAAATCAATATCATTCTAATTCATAAATATTGATTCTGCTAGGATAAAACTTCATAATTTCTCACAAATTGAAGTAGTGGAACAACAAGTCACATTTGCCACCGTTTAGATCATCGACTTCACCTATAAATAGTATTTGCTGGCCACTCTTTTGAGATTTCGCAACCAAAAAGAGCCATCAGCATGAACAAATTAATTAAACAAGAGTAGAATATTATTGCCCACTAACTCTATACCAACTCGGAATTTTGGGAGAAATTGAAAAAAAAAAGTAACATAAATAAGATCAATGAACTAAAATTTCTATTTTTCAAAAACTTAAAACGTAAAGAATTAAACCTTAAGCATATTAGAGAAAACCTATTACTACTGCCGCCTAAAAGCGAATCCATTAGATGCCAAAAGAAGGCCCAGAAATATGCTAAAATGTAATTGATAATGAATCAAAAAAAGGTACCTGCATCCATTTTGCAGTGTGGTTGCTGATTTGGGAGCTAACGAGGCTGAAATTTCTGGTGGTGGAACCCAAATTCGAGGATCTGGTTAGGGTTCTGAACAAACTTGAAGCCATTGGAGATACTGCCAACTTGCCAATTGAGAGAGGAGAGAGAGAAGTACTTTTAAATTTTTAATGCAGAACACAACGGATCGAATAGTGGGCTTCTAAAATTGGTTGGAGTGTTCAGCCCATCGAAAAATCTGCACTGAATACGTATTTATAGGTAGGAAGTTCAATAAGGGAAAGTGTTGGGTTCTGGGTTAACAACCTTGTATTATTTATTTTTTTTGAAAAGAACAACCTTGTATTATTAATACACTTTTCCTCAACATGGTTGGTTGGCATAAAATTCAATTTCGATCCAGTAATGCTCTAACTAAAATAATTTCATCTATACCTTGAATTAAGGGAAAATTACACAGAAATTCCTATTTTAAAAACTATTTACAATTATGAAAATCGCTTTTATGCATTTTATCATTATATGATTTTAAATTTTAAAATATCAGAATATCATAATTTTATTTCTATTTTTGTCAAATTTTCAGTTATTCAGTTGCAGCAAATAAAAACAGTTTTAAAAAAACCATCAAATATGACATTTAAATAAATTTGTTTGACATTGAAATAAATTTGTTTAAGAGTCTGACACACAGTTATAAATAATTTGTTAATTATGATCATTGTGTAATTTATCCTTGAATTAAAGCATTAAATTATACAGAAAAATATTTTATCACTTACATGTAAACTAGATAAAAAAAAATATGACACAATATGATTATTTTTAAAATAGGTTTTTATATTTTTAAAAGTCCATGCATACATGTCAATTAAACCATCTATAGGGGATTTAAACAACATAAAAACTCACCAAATACAGTCATAAATTTATACACAATTCTAGAATCATGTTTTAGGATTTCAGAATTTCAAATCACTCATCTTCCATTTATCTTTTTTAACTAACTATACTTCCTAGTGATGAAGCTCTTAATCTAGTGGTTGAAAGCTTACCTATGACTAGGGAGGTCATGGGTTCGAATCACATCCGGGTCTAGTGGGGATTTTTCTTTCTTCTTTAATGTAAGCGCATTGCACGCAATTTTAAAAAAAAAAAAAAACTATACTTCCTAGCTTCACTTGTTTTCTATAAAAATAGTATTAGTGGAAAGAATTATGCTCTCAAGTTTTTAGGTGATGAAAAGTGATGAGTTGGAGTTTAAATCCCCGAAGAAAAATAAGGCGCTTTTCCCAAACATCAATATCGACCGTTAATTTTACTCCTTAACTCTAATTTAACCATTTGAATTCGGGTAAACAACAAAATTGGCCAAATTAAGAAGTTCATTTACATATTTAGACTCATTATACTACCTCTTACCAAACTAGACATTTTCAATGGTATCTTTTCCAAAATACCCGTAGTATATATATATATTATGACTTAACCAATTCTTGCCTAACATTACTCTTCACTTCTCATCATTTGCAATCCAACTTCAATTTCATACATCAATCCAAGATCCAATCTCTTATATAAGTATTTTGTTGATTTTATATACATAGACTCTTTTACATAGGTTAGTTTTGTGTATTTTAAGGCTAATGTTGGAGATAGAAATTTGGAGGATTTATCCAACCCGTAGTGTTCGCAGTTTATGATTTTGCTCCACAGAATCGTAAATTGCGAAGCAATTGGCTTTGCAGAATTGTATACTGCGATTCGTAGTTAGTTATAGGGTTTATGAGAATAGGGTTCGCAATTCATGAAACTGCGGAGTACTGCGAAGAACATTTATTTTCAGTTTTCTCCTCTAGGTCCGCAATTGTCCAAACTACAACGTAATTTTCTTTAGACTGTTTTTGTTTAATTTGTATCACAATGTGTTTGTTTATCAACTATAGCAGTATGTCAACCAACCATGTTTTTTGTGTGATTACGTGGAACGACCAATGGAAAATAGAGGGAAAAGTCATGACATACGTGGGTGGTGAATCAAAGTTATTTCGGCTTTCAACAAAAATCAACTTTGAGATTTTACAAGAGAAAGTATACACTTATGCACGTAATCATAGAATAGTAGTTCTTAATGTTGATTCTAGTGATATTGATTGCTTCATAGAGTATTAATGAATGAATCCAAGCGATGTGATCCCACTACATGTTACTTTTGAACCACGAACATTAGATGCACAACTAACGTGAGTTGTGAAGAAGGAGAATGTTGTTCAATCAAGTTGTGATCCCACCGTTGAAGTTGACACTCGTCGACTAGGCAAAAAAAATGTCATGGATTTCAATCTCACATGCAACCCCGATTTAGATGATATAAGCTCAAATCCATTTTTTATCCCATAGAAAATGTTTATGAAGAAGATATTTGGGGTCCTTTGCAAAATTGCCTTCGGATCACCAAATCTCAACCTGGTGATCAGTCTGAGCTCCCAATCTCCAATTTGAGTTCAACTCCTTTGATGTTGAACCACATCTCTCTATTTTTTAGGTTTGGTGGATTAACTCTCTAGTTATTGTTGAAACTCAATTCTGATTAAGTTTTGATTATGATAAAAAATTACATTAAGGAACTAGATCCCTCAATTGTATAAAAAAATCAGAATTAAATATGCCCTTATAAACTAACAATTTTTTCAAGTGTTGAAAACTTATTAAGGCGTATAAGGTTGCTTCTGAGTCCATTAACAAAAATCAGCAAAAGGCCTTCATTAATTAAAGGCCCAAATAGAAGCAATGCCCAACGAACCAAAAGCCTAGAATTATAAGATAGAAGCCCAACGAATCAGAAGCTAGGCCCAAGTCATCATTCAAAAGAAGAGAACTATGTTGTCTTCCCTAAGCTTGCCATATCTGGTTCATCACAGAAGACAGTCATCTGTGCAAAACAACTCATCTCTCTTTCCATACACAATAATGGAAACGATCCAACTTGCAAGATCAAAAACCAGAGAAGATCATTGGATGAACCTTCTCAACAGTCCTCTAAATCAGAAGCGGCTAGTTTTCCAAATTGGCAATTCGTCAGACAAACCAAAAAACCCATAGAAGAACGGAGGACATTTCTTCTCAACGGACATCTTTTGGATTCAAACGGCTAGTTTGAATTTTTGCCTATATAAAGAAATCTCAAAGACAAATTCGAACAAGAGTTTTTCAAGCGCAAAAATCCATATACGAGATATACTGTAAAAAGCAAAAAAAGAACAAAGTGTTAAACACAAACAAAGTTCATATTTCCATAAGCTTTTGAGAGAACGATCAGTTCAAATACATTTTTTATCTGAAAATTTGTAATCTTTTGATTGTATGCAGTAGTTATTGTTAATTTGTTCATAAGTAGTAAAGTGTGCATTAGTGTGAGTGTTGAGTGAAGGAAGGTACTTCGTTCAAACTTAGGCTTTTCTGTAAAAGGTTTGTTCTCTACCTCTGAAAGAGATTGTTAGTGGATTAAAGTTCAAGAGTAGGTATCTTGAGGATTGAACGTAGGCAAGAGGCTGAACTAATATAAATCTGTTGAGTATTTCTCTCCTTGATATTGCCTTTTACTTCTACTGAACTATTTATGCTCTGAACTATCTCACATATCAACACTCTGAATTTTCTTAACATTGTGCATATTTTACATATCACTTGCTTTACGTTCTTCAGAATCTCTGATAATAAAAAGTCATCCTCTAAGTTGAGAATTATCAGAAATTAAAGCAATCTTAGCAAAATGAATTGTTGAATAGCTCAGTAGACTGAAATTGCCTCTAATACTGAAATTACCCTCTACACTATATTGACTTGAGTAAAAAGTTTTAAAGGCGTAAAATTACTCAATAGTTCTATTCACCTCCCCCTCCCTTAGAACTATTATATCTTACTAGGGACCAATAGTTATTACACTATGGCATATGGGAGTGGATAATACACTTCCATATCCACCAAATGCCCGAAAGAAGTCTTCCTAAACATTTCCATTTCGTGTTTTGACAACTTGCTAAACCATGGCACCAAAATCGCAACAAAACCCTAAACCGTGAAACATTAAATCCTAAATCGCAACAAAATCCTAGACTAAACCATAAACATGCAAAGAGATTGTCATTTACCTTCAATCTGACATTTCCCATTGAATCGCAGTAAGAAATCGCACCAAAATTGCAGAAGAAATCACATGCCTATCGCACAGAAATTGCGGTTTGTCTTTGTACAAATAATGTTAGGCAAGAATTGGTTAAGTCATAATATATATATATACTAAGGGTATTGGGAAAGATACCATTGAAAGTGTCTAGTTTAGTAGGAGGTATTATAATGGGTCTAGATACGTAAATTAGCTTCTAAATTGGACCATTTTTGTAATTTATCCTGTAAATTCATGTTCCTTTTATTCATTTATGTCCTAACTCAATTAAGTCTCGCTAACCAATCATTAAATCTTAACACCTCACTTATCACCTACTAATCACACATTAATCGTATTGTATATATGAAACTTGTTATTAAAATGAAACAATTCTAAAATGCGATTATATTAATCATGAACATGCGTATCCATTATCTCACACATCAATATTCACTAAGTGTTAACGTCTTGCTAATAACCTTGCACACCTCATTAAGACTTAACATATCGCCAATCACCTTCTCATCACATGTTAATCGCATTATGCATATGAAACTTATTATGAAAATGAAATGAATCTAAAATATACTCATATTAATCAATGTTATATATTAATATGTAATAGATCATTGGATTGGGGTTTTAGGGATGTTGCGAAAGAAGTCAGTTTAAATCTCAGGTAGCAATACTTCGGCATCATCAAATTAAAACCCCCACGGAGAATTAGCCTCCACTCCTTTGTTCTTTATGGTAAAAAAAAATTCAAAATACACATACACACACCGAACTATTTTGAAAACACCACAAACAATATTGGAAATTTCAAATAGCAACACTGTAGAAGGGGGAAACTATAAGTATTGGGGGGGTTTTGGCCTATAATGGAATCCAAATTCCAATTCCTAACTGTGCTACAATTCTCCGAAGATATTATGATCGTCCTACTCAGAAACTCTCAAAATTACCAAAAAACACACAAAACAGTCGAGACTTGCAAGACATCTCTCTTTAAACAACTTGAAAGCGTGCTTTGCCTCTGATTTCTAAGACATCTTCTCTAAACAACTAACAAAATTTTCCTCAAATCTCCCTAATTCAAGATTTACAGAAGATCTAATCATCAAAGGAAGCATAAAGGAAGCATTGAACTATATCTAGGTAGGGCTGTAAATGAGCCAAGCCGCTCATGAGTGGCTCGATGGTCGGCTTGATAAAAGCTAGACTCGGTTCAATTTATAGACGAGTCGCTCGCGAACATGATTTAAATGCTCGATTCGTAAACGAGTCGAGCTTGAACATGACAAAACTCGGCTCTAAAGCTCGCGAGCAGACTCAGTCATAGGTTCGCGAACAAGTTCATGAACAAACTCGATTATAATGTTCACGAATAGCTTCGATAGAGGCTCGTGAATAATCTTATGGATAATATCAAACATTATTTATATTTAATAATTATAATTTGATATATGGACCATTCCAAAATTCTTTTATTTGATAGTATAGTAAAACATAAATTAGATTATGAGGATAGGGAAAAGATTTAGGTGGCTTTATGCATCATCATCATCATATCACTTCACATTCCACTTCTCCTCCTCCCATTCTTCTTTTTATTTTCGCATCCCTCTCCTCACACTATTTTTTATTTAATGACTAAAATGAGGTTTTAATGTTTATGTATGTAAAATTGTATTATTCCATTTGCTAAATATGCTATTATTTTATTTTGATATTATTTCATTCACGAACACAATTAACGAGCTTGTTCATGAACATGCTGAATGAGCTGTTCGCGATCAAAACTCGTGAACAAAATAAACGAGTTGCTTATGAGGAAGCTCATGAACAAAAAGAAAGAGTTGTTCATAAGCAAGCTCATGAACAAAATAAACGAACAACTCGCGAGATAAGCTCGTGAACAAGATAAACGAGCTGGCTCATGAGCAGCTCGTGAACAATGAGCTTCTAAACGAGCCGAGTTCAAACACAAATATAAGCTCGTCTCAAACTCATTGATGTTAGGACGAGTCGAACTTGATCAGGCTTGCCTCAGCTCATTTGCAACCTTACATCTAGGATAAGGTTTTGAGATTATGCCTCCGATTTAGTGGTTTTTCTATTTTCTTTCTGCCCAATAGGACATAGTCATAGGAATATTGTCCAAGGTAAACGGTAAACACAGTATTTTTCACATGGACCCTGATGACCACGTGAATTTTGTCATTCACCGTTAGATGTAGGCTCATTAAATCTAAACCTTAGGATGCTTTGAATCTCCACCTTAGGATTTTAATCAGCCTACATCTAACGGTGAATGACCAAATTCATTGTGATCATTAGGGTCCATGTGAATACTACTGACGGTAAACATACGCCTAAAGATAATAAGAGTACGAATATTGTCTCATTGACAGATGTCGATCGCCTAAAACCCTATTTTGACTGGTTCTCGTGTTTGGAAGCTTATTTTCACTACTTTATACACATATTTATGCATTCTGAGGTCAATGGAACTTGAATAGTATAAATATCATGTAATTTTCACATAAATTTCATAGGAACAAACAAATTGTAAATCCAACTATTTTATCCGTATAACGTTCATTGATAAAAAAAAAATATGATAGGGATAAATGTCATTCACCTCAATTTCACTGTTTCCTTTATTACCTTCATTAGAATCCTCATTCATTCATTCGTACCGGCATTTATTCTCTTATACACTCATATGAAAATATGGATCCCTTCCCCATTTAGAAAGTTGTAATAATTTAAGTAGGTTTTATTTTCTGTATTTATTTAAGGTTTTATTTTCTGTATTTATTTACCGCTTTATGTGAGCTTTTTCACCCAAATAAAAGAAATAAAATGAATAATTAGATGAAATACTAAAAGAAGTGTTTTAAAATGTTAAATAAAAGGATTAATAAATCATATCCACATATTTATAATCTCTAATCTCTCAATAGTATTGTAATGGATCCTGAATAACCAAATGAATTTTGTCAATATCTGACTTGTTTAATACAAACCTTAGAATGATTTTAATACAAACCTTAGGATGATTTTAAGTAGGATTTATAACAAACCATCTCACCAAAACCGCTTTCCCATCCCACCACCATTTCTCATGTACAAGCAATGGCAATTTTGTACTTGAAACATTCTTAACGGAGGAATTATGCCAAAATAAACGATGGTCTAAATGGTTCACAAATACAAAACTTGGGGACTTAATAATAAATAGATGGACCTACTATTATACTTAAAGATAAAAAAATGTAAAAATTAATAAATTGTTAATTCAAAATCATAAGGTATTTTTCAGCCAAAAAAGAGAGCATTACATATAAATACATTTCATTATGTGCAAAGGCCTAAAATTCATATTTCGCCGAGGAACCCAAATTGTCACCAACCGGCCCTGCATCCACCATCTCCGTTCTGAAATTAAATTATAGTTCAACTTTAATAAATTGAAAAAGGAACAAAAGAGAAAAAGAATGATAAAGGAAAACTGAAGAAAAAGAAGAAGAAATTTTGCGGTCCTACTTACCTTACCTGTCCGCATCAGTGGCTGAAACAAGCAAAAATTTGGGAGCACAGCAGAGAGAAGCCTGTTGTGTTATTCCAAGCTGTGTACTCACTCTATGAGAGCTCAAAACTTCCGCAAAATCAATGGAAGGTTGCTGCTATGACTGGGGGATTCAAAAGCTAGCTCTTGTGCTGTATCAAAGTTGAAATGTAGTCTCTAAATGCCAAAATTTACACATGCCAACTGCTCCTATCCTATCTATGCACATCATATATGCATTTTCTTGTTAACATTCTCCAATTACCGATTCTCTCCATGCATTATTTACAAGTATGGATGGACAGCAAAGCCAGTGCCAGGTCACCTCTATTATGCAATATAGCATTTAAAATCCCTAGCTTTGACCGCATATTTGATCAACTTATGATCAGTGCTAGCATGAAATGAAGTGATATTTACTCACCGGAATATTGCTTGCTCCTGAATCCTAAGACTTTATAATCATGTAGCTCGACCATATGAGCAAAGTAGAATAACAAGACCACTTTACCAAATAGTATGCACTCAATAGAATTCTCCATCAGTCTGTATGAAAATGACAATTCCGGTCATTCTGACACATTAGATACATCTGCTCTTGATCCAACTTCAAGGTTACTGAGGAATGGGATCCTCATATTTCCCATGGATTTCAAAAGAATGTCAGCTGCCGATTTCTTTCCAGCAAATTTGTATAAATGCACAGCAGCACTCATAATGAACTTGTCAGGTCGTGCAGACTCTTTGATCTGCTTAAAAAATTGTATTCCTTCTTCCACATGTCCATACTCTGTGTAACCTCTAAGCATAGACTGATAAGAAGCAATATCAGGACTCAAACCAGCTATTGACAATTTCTTATAAATCCTTTCAGCCTCTACCATAATACCAGCTTTTGCATAAGCAGAGAGTAAGAGGTTAAAATGAGCACAAGAAGGTGGGATGCCTTTCTTTTGCATAACATCTATGGTTTCTTCTGCTTCCAGGTTTTTTGAACTTTCTGTATATGCTCGAACAAGAAAGAGGTATGTGGAGGAATCTGGCGGCCACCCATCTCTCTCCATGGCATGGAAAACATCCTCCACTTCACGGCAAAGTCCTGCTGTCGAATATACTTTAATCATAATGTTGTAGCTAACCTGCATTAAACCATTGAAGAAGGGAAGGTAAGATCTCTATTTACGAAAACAACTTATTTACGAGATTGATTGTTCTTCCATTTGAGAGCAAAAAAGTTCATATCAAAAAGTGTAATTTCTATAATGGCTTAATACATCACTAGCTTCCTGAACTTGTCCATAATAGTAGATTGGCTCCCTGAACTTTGTAAGTGTCTCACCAACTCCCTAAACTTGCTTATTTCGTATCACCAGCTCCCTAAACTTGTCCATAAAAATTGATTAGCTCCCTGAACTTTGCAAGTGTCTCACCAGCTTCCTAAATTTGCTTATTCTTCTGTAACAACTAAATACAAAAACCATAATACTAACTCGGATTAAAGTGCAAAAATACCCCTAACGTTTTGGGTTAGAAGTAATTTTACCCATAACGTCTAAAATGGTGCAATTTTACCCCTAAAGTTGGAAGCCAAGAGCAAGTTTACCCCTAACATTGATAAATTGGGTTAATTTGAGAAATAATTCATCAAACTGTCTTCTCGGTCATGAATCTTGTCATCTACACTTCACACGTGCGTCATTTTATCAGTAACAAATCACAAACATATGTTGGGATGTGAAAAAAAAAATACTGACTTTTGTACGAATTGGATTCAAAAAATTCACCAAATTTACAAATTTGCTCTTGGCTACTAATGTTAGGGGTAAAATTGCACCATTTTAGACGTTAGCGATAAAAATACTCCTAGCCCAAAACGTTAGGGGTATTTTTGCATCTTAATCCGAGTTAATATTATGATTTTTGTATTTAGTTGTTACAGAATAAGCAAGTTTAGGGAGTTGGTGAGACACTTGCAAAGTTTAGGGAGCTAATCAACTTTTATGGACAAGTTTAGGAAACTAGTGATACGAAATAAGCAAGTTTAGGGAGCTGGTGAGATACTTGCAAAGTTCAGGGAGCCAATCTACTATTATGGACAAGTTCAGGGAGTTGGTGATGTATTAGGCCTTCTATAAGTAAACAATACATCCCATGACGAAATTCAAATTCATGCAGCTTCACAACTAGAGACTGAAAGTGATATCATTTCGTTTCTGTCAAGGAACATCATTAAAAACGCTTTCGTAAAGACACTTAAAGAAGATCATGGTGCAAATCCTTCAAGCCAAGTTCTTAAGTTTTGGCGGTAAATACATAAATATACCTTTCCTGGTTTTATCCCTTCTTCCTGCATTTTGGTGAACAGAAGAGATGCTTCATGTGTCTTACCTTCAAGACAAAAATTCCAATCTTAAAGTTCTTGAGCAGAGTAGAGATTAACTCACCAACCAAAGAATCAAAATACCATGAAACAATTCAAGAAGTGAATCTTCCAACTCACAGAAAAATTCAGTGCTAAATTACAATGGAATAAGTAGTTTACTAAGTTTATGATGTCTCTTTTCAGCTATTATTCAGTATTACAGAAAGAAGATACAGCTGTAGATAGCTTAACTATAGGGATTCGGATTTAAGCCTATTTATTCCCTTTCCTAGTTTAGTGATAGACATTACCATGGGCCTAAACATGTTTTAAACACCAATACCAGTGAGCCTTAAACCTCGAGAGTGTATACCAGGAGCAAGAAAACAAATCAGCAAGAGAATGTTGCAATAGAGAGGACAAAGGGGTAGCTAGCAGGGGGATAAACTGTTATGTACGGGTGACACTGATTTTAGGGTAGAGGCAATTACGATTATGTTTGTTATTTTCTGCCTTCTGCAGTGGCTTTGCTCATTCTGAGTGGAAAGGGAATTCTCAGATCCCTGTGGGGGGTAGAGCTTAGCCCAGTCCATTTATCCTTTTCTAGTTTGTTATTGCTTTCCCTTGAGATTATAGTGTTTGCTATTATTTAGCACTAGTATTCCTGTAAATATACATGTATTGTGCCCATAGAAATATACTAAATATTTATGCATAACATGGTATCAGAGCACTTGGTATTTTGAGTTCTGGGTTTTCTGGTTTACTGCCAAGAGCAGTAGCTTCTTCTCCTGTTCGTATCTTTTCATGTCCATTGTTGACTTTGACTAAAATTGCTAATCTTGCTGCTTACCTACCTATCAATGTCATTTAACTGTTGGGTGATTGACTCGAGTGCTATTGACCATATGACTGGTAATCCAAGCATTTTATCGCCTTTCCATTCATCATCTAAATTGCCTAATTATACTTTAGCGAATGGGTACATTGCTTCTGTAATTGGTTATAGAACAACACATGTAACATAATTCATTAAATTAAATTATCCTTTGTTTTATGTGTCTCAGTTTTTGTTTAATTTACTATAGTTTTTGTTTAATTTACTATCTATCAGTAAACTTCCCAAAGACCTAAAACTGTTGTGACCTTTTCTTTCACGATCATTACATTTTTCGGGTCTTGAGATTGCTACAGACATTACAGTCTGTCTACCAACTTGCTTACCTTATTAGTAGCTTAATCATAGGGTATCAACATAAATAGGATTTATTGGCTTGCTTTATATAGCACACAGAATGTATATAAATGTAATTGCATATGATTAATATACAATATATTTCTCCCATTTTCTATGTTTACATGGTATCATAGTCTAGGGCATTTAAGTTTTGGGTTTCTGTTTTCTGGGTTGAGTTTCGCAGTGAGTGTTGGTCAGTGAGGTTGGGTCTCTTGGGTGATCTTATTCAACACCTCCGTTTGTGTCACTGCCGCCTCCAATGGAATCTCCTGCCTCTGATCGGCCTTCTGTTAAAACCTGGTGACTGGAATCACCACGTATGAGCCACTTGCACCGCTTCTTTCCAGATGCGCCGCCCCACTTTCCGGTGTGTTACAGCGCATGGCTCGTTGAATCTCTGCCATTCTTCCGCCGATGTTGCCCCACCGTTTTCGGTGGTTCTTTGGTGTCAGCTGTCTCAAGAATGTCCTCTAAATCTGTTGCTTCTGTTCTTGGCTTTAACGATCTCCTGCGTTCTGTTTGCTTATGGTATTTGGCTATCGGTTGCTGTTAGAATTGGTTGTATAATCTATTGTTGGCGCCTAATAGTATTCTATTGATTGGTGTTTCTGTTGATTGGGTATTCTATTGGTATTATTCTGTGTTGAAATTTCCAAATGGCAAAATTTGACATATCCGCTGATTTATCTTATTCAACATCTACACTAGCTAATACAGGTAACTATATTGCTTCCTTATCCATGTCTTCCCATTGTTATTCCGGTGCCACTGATCATATGACCGACAATTCAGGTATTTTATCAGAATCAAATTCCCGTCCTCTTTGCCATATGTTACCTTAGCTTCAGTAATTGGGTGTGGAACAACTTATCCCACACATTCCCTTAAATTATCATCTGTTTTATGTGTATCTCAGTTACCATTTAATTTATTTTCGATTACTAAACTTAACAAAGACTTAAAATGTTGTGCCTCTTTCTTTCCCGACCATTGCATTTTTCCGGATCTTGAGACAAAACATGTTCTTGGTAGGGGAACAACAAATGATGGATTGTATTGTATCTTCTTGATTCTGTCTTGTGTTTGTTTCCAAGACAGTGGTATGTGCTAGTACCTCTCCCTCTCTTCTTAAACATCATTGTCAGTTTGGTCATCCTCCTTTTTAAGTATCACAATAACTTTGTCCCAGTCTTAAACATGAAAATATGTTAGAATGTAAATCTTGTCAATTAGCAAAAACGCCATAGGGTCCCTTATCCTCCTCCATAAATAAATGAGTTGATTTTCCTTTTTTGTTGGTCCATTCTGATATATGGAACCCTTGTCTTGTTCCGTCAAAATTGGGTTATCGTTATTTTGGGACCTTTCTTGATGACTATTCTCCGGTTACATGGATATATCCTATGAAAATCGTTCAGAATTATTTATCATGTTCTGTGCTTTCCATCCTGAAATCAGACTCAATTTAATAAATATCATCTGGCGAAGTGACAATGTAAAAGAATATTGTCATCTTCCTTTAATACATATCTTTCACAAAATGGTATTATCCACCAGTCTTCTTATGTTGTCATCACCCCACAACAGGCTGGGGTGGCCGAGCGAAAAAATCGGCACTTACTAGATGTTGCCTGAGTGCAGTTTCCTAAAGAATTTTGGGTTGGTGTTGTCTCCAGTGCTTGTTCCTTGATTAATCGTATATCCCCATATGTACTTAAAGGTCACAACCTTATTCTTTGCTTTTCCCTCTGCGAACGTTGTTTCCGCTCACTCCTACGGTGTTTGGGTGTACTTGCTTTGTTTAGGACACGAGGCCTCAAGTATCCAAACTTGATCCTAAAGCTCTTAAGTGTCTTTGTGGATTATTCTTGTCAACAAAAAGGTTAATGTTGTTATTTTCCCCCTTTAGATCGTTATTTGTACATATTTTAGGATACTCCTTTCTTTAATTCCACTGGATACTCCTTTCTTTACTTCCACTTTGTCTTCTCCTTATCTATCTAATACCTTAGAGGATGATTATCTTATTTATACTATAAGACAACAGGTGGATTCTGTTCCTTCCCAACCTAAACAGCATGTTGTTTCTGTTCCTTCCCGCCTATTGTTCATGAAGTTTACTCTCCATATGTGCAGCATGTGACTAAAGCACCTCCTACCACCACAAACACCAGGGTTCCTCCTCTGCTTCGCCTCCAGATTCTTCACCAGCTCCAGATCTTAGCCTTGACCTTCCTATGCTCTCTGTGAAGGTACCCGCACTTTCACTTATCTTATTTCTTCCTTTGTATCTTATAATATCTTGTCACCCTCTCCAAGTCTTTTGTAGCCTCCTTAGACTCTGTTGTTGTTCCCTCATCTCTTATTGAAGCAACTAATTCTAGTTGGCAAGAGGCAATGAAGGAAGAAATGACAAGACTTAACCATAATCATACTTAGGATCTTGTGGCTCTTCAATCGGGAAAATAAGTTATTGGTTGTAAGTGGGTGTTTAGTGTAAAAATGAATCATGATGGTTTTGTTGCCTAATTTTAAGCTCCCTTGATTGCATAGGGTTATGCTCAGAAATATGACATTGACTATGTCAGATATTAATATGAAGAACTTTTAGTTCAATTGATTCCATGGCATGGTATCAGAGCCGGTTTGACCAAGTGGTCTAGGGTTCGATTCATGGCAGCCCCATTTGTTGATTTAATTGCAGGACATGGTAATATGGACCTGTGTTGTGTACGCTTGAAGCACAGTGGGCATTTGCGTGTGGGGAAATGTGTCGGATGTTATTATTAATATGAAGTGGACCTTTAACTATAAGCTTGAGCTTTTAGTTCAATTGGTTCCATAAAAGACTATTTCGGCACCTTTTCCTTAGCGGCCAAACTCTCTTCGGTCCATCTACATTTCCTTCGCTGCTACTTAAAATTAGTGTTTTTTCTGCTATCCATTACTTTCAAAGTAATCACGAATACCAATCACAAAACAAAGTTAAAAGAACAGATATTTGAGGTAATTACAAGCAGATATTAGTAAAACATCAATTTACTAGTTATGAAATAGAGGCAGAGATAAGCAATTACCAGCCTTGCCATAGTAGCAAATCATGTTCATGTATGCCTTCTCGTCCGGAGGGACACCTGAATCCCGAGCAGTATTGAACATCTCCACAGCCTTATCAAGTTTCTTGCCTCGTCCATACACACTGCATTTGCAAGCAGTAAAAAAATGAAAAAATAAAAAAAAATAAAAACTGTAAAGGAACTCCCTAAATACAGACAAACACACGGGTATAAAATTTGTTGAGTCATTTCCTTCCATCAAGCTTGTCACCTAATCATAGTGTTGTATGTCTGAATTGATGGAGTGGCACCCACAGAAAGCATGTATTCAAAGATACTCGCTGCAAAATGCAATCTACCTGCAACATATAGGAAAGTGCTGTGATCAATGCATGATTTCTTTTTGTAATATCTTCAAAATCGAGGTAGACAGACAGTATCAACCTGCTTCTAGCATTGACTTGATAAAAATATTGTATGCCACAGTATCGAGCTCCACACTGTCCTGGATAGTCTTGCGAATAATATTCTCTGCATCCTGATGTTTTCCTGACAATGCATTCAGTAATCAAAATCTCCACACACTTAACTAGGTTAGAAAGTATTATGAACTACACATGAAGCAAGCCTTTTATAACTTCCTTTTAGTGGAGATAAATTACCAACCTAGGTGAATGGATCTTTTTTTTAATGTATTACCGTAATGAGGGTTATCATGTATGAGATGAAAACAATTAATAAAAAATCTACGGTATTAATTGCTTGCATAAAATCTTCCGTAGATCTAATAGTTCCCAAAAAATATTCGAAACCTGTGAATTTCTCGACTGAAGAGTCAGTATTCCTACCTGAATTAGTCAATGCCTTCACAATTATGCTGATACCAACAGCATTCAGGTTGTGTCCTCTACCAGTCACTTCTTTGTAAAGAAAGTATGCATCTTCTGATTTACCGCATTTGGCATAAACATCTATCATTGCATTGACTACTGATTTTCCAGGTACTGGGGAATCAGCAACTGCTTCAAAGAACTCTCGAGCCTGCTTCAAATTTTGTCTTTTACCATATAAGCTAATCAATGAAGCAATAATCTCATCTTCTAATTTGTAGCCTAGCTTTGCAGCTTGAACAGTAACGGCCTCTGCTTTGCATATGTCACCTGTGTTGAACACGAGTTATACAAGCACACTTTAAAAATTAGCAGGGGAAAAACAGGAAAATTGATTTGCATTCAGAAAATTATAATAATAATAACAAATTAATAATAAATAAAATTCTTATACATGCAGATTTAACTAATAAAACTGATTCTAAAATGTGCAAGTATACATTTTGCATACCTTCCCTTATGAAGTTGCTAACAAGTTGGTTCACTATAGCTAAACCACCACTGCTCCCAAGCAATAACTTCAGAATTTCTTCTATCTTGCTTAAGTTGTCATGTCTCATATACAGAGTAAGGACATGCCCGAGAGCTGTAGTGTCAGGTTGAACGAAGGCCGCAATGTTTTTGCTTTCCTGGTTTTGTCTATGCATAAGCTTAAAAAATGTCTTGAAGAACCTACTATCTTTGAATGATTGGTTTCTACCTATATCTTCTATCAACTGTTCAACATCTCTTAGCATGCCCTCCTTGCAGAACACTTTAATAACTGTCTTGTAAAGGTCCTCATCAAACCTTACTTGATCTTTTCTTATTTGGATGGTAAAAGCTGCAGCTTTTTCAGTCAAATGAAGTTTCAGGTACAACTTGAGCATGTCATTACACGAACCAGCATCAGGAAGTCCTGTCCTTGATAGAGCTTGAAAAGTAGCTTCTGCAGAGTCCACATCTTCATTCGTAACATAGCAATGCAATAGAACAATGTAAGCATATCTTGATAACCAAATGTTCCTAGACTTCATCGCTTCAATAACACTCAGAGCTTTTTCGACATTCCTTGAATTTAGATGGACTTGAGCCATAGCTAAATATGTTTTCTCATCACTCAGCAAACCCAGTTGCTCAATCTCTTTAAACGTTTTCTGGGCATCCTCATATAAGCCAAGTTTCCCATATATCCTAATGAGCAAACCAAAGATAACTTCGTCAGCAGCAATTTTCTTGCTTTGCATTTCCATGAAGAGTGAAAGAGCTTTAGGATAATCTCCATTCTTGTAATACATTGTCAGAAGTGAAGCACAAGTGAAGTTACTAGGCACTCTTCCATAAGATCTCATGTCCTCGTATAATCTCCCAGCTTGATCCCAGTCGCCATTTTTGGTGCTCACAGTAATAAGCAAGCTATATGTCACTTCCTCAGGCACTTGCCCCTTGTCCTTCATCTCATTAAAAATCTCTAAAGCCTCATCGTGAAGACCTTCTTTGACAAATGAACTGATGACTACAGTATAAGTAAAATTATTGGATGCAACCTCCTTAGCAACCATTTGTCTCCATAAATCTATGACCCTTGCATGAAGTGATTTCTTCTGCAAAGAGGACAGCATAAAGTTGTAAACTGAAACTGGAAGTATAATTTTCCTATCTTGTATAGCAGAATAAAATGAAAGCATGGGCTTATGGCGTCCCCATCTGGCATATGAACATAGCATAGTACCACAAGCAACTTCATCAGGTTCGCATCCTGCTTCAAGCATCTCCAAGAAGGTCTGCTCAGCCAACTTAATTTTTCCAACTTGTCCATATATTCGTAGAAGAATTGTGTAGACTATAACACTTGGGCGATAGATTAACTGTTAAAAGAAAAGTCTGTTATACACAAAATTAATATCTGGGAATTTTTTCTAGAACAATAAGAAAGGGAAGTGAACTGGGTTCAAGTCATTCATATGATAAACAACAACGAATTCTTGCAAACATTGATACATATCACAACAAAAAAAAAACAGCACTAGATTGATTTATGTTTATATAAAGTTTCAGCAAAAACATCAAAAGAAAGAGACCTGCAATTTCATCCAGGCAAAGAAGTCTCTAGCCTCCCTCCAGCTTTTCTGCTCCTTCAAAACAATACACATCTCTCTAAAAGTCAACTTGCCCACAAAGCCACTCATCGCCAATCTTACATCCCTTTCGTCATCTCTGACCCTTGACATTCCCCGCATAGTCTTTATGGCAGCAATTACATGTTTCCCATGAAGGTGGCCATTTCTGTCATCTTCCAAGTACTGAACCATTTGCTCAGGCGTTCTCTTAATCCACTTGGGAGTCTGGGCGCGAGGACCCTGGTGTTTACGCAGCAAGCTCAAGTATTGAGCTTTGGCTTTGATTATGCGCCTGGCGTTGTCATCTGAGAGTTGCTTCTTTGGGTGCTTGGATTTGGGTTTGGGTTTGTAAACATTGCCATCGCTTAAGGACCATGGGTCTGAATGAATTGAGGATTTTATGGAGATTTTGGCGGTTGATTTAGGTGGTTGGCAGTATTTAGATTTTGGCTTTGGAGGTAAAGGGAGGAAAGGGGATTGGAGGATAACAGAGTCCATTTCTCTTCTTACTTAATCTGGTTTGGTTAATCACAATTTTTATCAATGGAGAGAAGCAGAAAGTTTGGAAGAGGACAATTCCCCTCCCCTCCCCTCGTTATAATGGAGCATTTATTAGGGGATATAGGTAGGGGAATATGGATTAGATAAGGGTAATTAATTTATTAGTCCTTATATTTTGACAAAACACACTGTTTAGTCCTTATATTTTTAAAAACACATGATAAAGTTCCTAACCTTTTTCTCAATTAACTGTTTAGTCCCTAACATTTTTCTCGGTGAACTGTTTAGTCCCTGCCGTTAGACTCTCATGAAGATTTTGTTAGTCAATTTGGATTTGCGTTCTTCTTTTCCTTTCCTTTAAACTCTAATGCATCTGAAATCAACTTTGAGTGTTATTCTTCTTGATTTTCTTCTTAATCGTTCAAATTCATAAGCATTTGGTCTTTTCTTTTTTTTGTTCTCCATACAAATAGCTTCTTCTTTTAAATAAGATTTCCTCTTCTAAAGTTTGAAGGTAAATAATAAAGGGTAATTTAGTCATTTCTGAAGTAATAAACGGTAAAAAATCTAACAAACAGACGGAAGGACTAAACAGTTCATTGAGAAAAAGGTTAGGGACCTTACCATGTGTTTTTAAAAATACAGGGACTAAACAGTGTGTTTTATCAAAATATATGGACTAATAAATTAATTACCCATTAGATAAAGAAAAAAACTTATGTCATGTTTGTTGGTACAATTATAAAACTAACACCTTTTAAGAGGTTAGTTTTCTTTTCTAACTCCTTTTGAAAAACTCACCAAAATTAACACATTTCATTAACTAAATTCCAACTTTGTCCTCCTCTCTAACCTTATTATAACGTTGTCTTCTCCCCTTTTTCTCTTTTTCTCGCGCTCTCTCTCTTTCTAAAGAACAAATCAATTTACAGACTACGAACAACAATCAATCCAACCCACAGTTTGTGCTTCAAGATTTTATATAATCATGTAAGTTTTTCATTTATTTACAATATTTAAAGCTTTGTCCATTCATGGTTAAGATGTAGAATTTTGTTTCTCTAAAACTCAATGTATATTGTTGTTGTTGCCTTTTCATGTTATTCCTGGTCGTGCGAATCCCTAAAAACAGTGACATTGTCGTAGGAACATGCATTTGGTTTGGAACATCACTCTGCGATTTTTTCCCGAAAGGGTCGATATCTTATGAATATCGACAGACATATCTGCGTCGATAGCTGATGAATATCGACATATATCGACCTCAGTTAAATGTGATTTTCTATTCTAAATCATAAGATTCAAATACAAAACACATTAAACATAGATAAGAACAATATTTTTATATTATAATAAAGAAAAAAGTACATAAAACATCAAAAAACGAACAAAAACACAATAAAAAAATGCATAAAACATAAGAGACAAACACAAAACACATAAACAAAAGAGACACAAACACAAAACACAGAAAACAAAAGTACATAAACATTAAAAACAAAAAATACATAAACTAAACATTTAGATACTCAGGACCCAAAAGGGCGTCAGCGTAGTCCATCTTAAACTTCTCCAACTGCCTTTTGAGGCGCCTAATTATCCTCTTTAGCCGCCTGTTTTTTTCCTTAACTGACTCTAGATGGTCAGTCATGGCATCTGCAGCGAAAGACATGGTGTTCGCCATGCCCCTCATGAAGCGGATTATTTCGTCTGTGTCCCCTTCACGGAACGAATCGCTGAATGAAGCTATTAGTGCTTCGAATTCAGGCAGAGGAGGTGGTGGAGGTGGCGCTTCCATTTTTGGCTCTAGAGTGTTTAAGAGTTTACTAGAATGAATAAACTATGAACAGACAAAGCGTATATTTATAGGAGAAAGAACTGTAATGTTAATGGGGAATCTCAACAGACAAGACTCATATTTAATTGATAGAGTGATATTCGAAAAAGAGTGAAAGTCAAAGTGATTATTAACTGTATTTAATGCTTATTAACAGATCATTCTAGAAAAAACATCTCTTGATCTTCCGTCGATATCTGTCGATATATGATCAATATCGACAGCTATCACGAGAATGCATCGTAGATATATGACAGATATTGATAAAGGAGTTAGTCTTATGTGTCGATATGTGCCGATAGGTGTCGATATATATGTTATATCGACGTATATCGACGGATCTTATAGTTTGAAATGTGTATACCATGATATGTTTCGGTAGCTTTCTTCGTTAATTTACAAATAATATATAATTTACTTCTGTTTTTATGATAATGCAGAAATATGTCCACCCCGAATACTTGTCTGTGTATGCTTTCGTGGGATGGAGAATGGAAAAAAGAGGGGCTCATGGACACAATGATATACATTGGTGGTCAATCGAAGGTGCTCCATTTTTCAACACCAACTGATTATCAAACTTTGAGAGATAGAATTCACGCTTCGTTGAATGTTGATGCAACCTGTTTTGACATACAAATGGCAATGCACCCAACCTACGGTCCAAATAAACTTTTTGAAAGATTAGCAGACATAGTGGATGACAGTGATATTGCTGGATTCATTGAGTTTTGTCAATGGAATAAACCCGATGTGATGCCATTATATGTTTCTATGACACCGCGAACAAGTGTTGCGGAAGTAAGACGACCAATTGTTGCTGAAGTACGGGGACCAAGTGTTGCGGAAGTAAGACGACCAATTGTTGCCGAAGTAAGACGACCAATTGTTGCTGAAGTATGGCCACAAAATGTTGCTGAAGTAGAGGCAACCAGAATAAGTTCTTGTGTTCCCAACATAGCAATTGAGACTCGTGCTCCGGCAAAACATGTCATGAATCCATATACCCAATCCCCTCTTGGGCTAGACGATATTACATTGGATCACAATTGTGGGTATGAGAATGTAGTGAACGGGGATGATCAAAGATATGATAATGGCTGTGATAACGATGATCATGGATATAATAACGATTACAATGGATATGACAATGATGATCACGTATATGATAACGATGATCGCCAAAGATCCGTTTCAGAACCGTCGATTGATAATGTTCAACCAAGTTTGAATGAGATTGATGATGAAGCAAGAATGAGAAGGAGAACGGATCCATTTCGGTATGTTCCACAAGTACCAGAAGAACCGGCCATTCTGATGACTTCATACATCTCACTCTCATATATATGCACCTCCCCCTCATACATCCCACGTTCCACATCTCGTTGTGACTTCAGTTCCTGCACATCACGTTCTACAACGGACAATCTATTTGCAAAGGCAGACAAATGTTCATTCATTTTCCTCTCTTGCTGACCAAACTGTTTAGTTATTATCTTCTCTTGCTCAACAAACTTGTAATTCATTTTCTTCTCATGCTCAGCAAACATCCTCCTCATTAGTCGTTCCAGACCAGATTGTTTATTCTTCTGGACAGGTACTCTAGGAGAGACAATGAAGGCATTTTCATCATTATCAGTCTCAGATTCACTGTCATCCTCTACATCAACCTCTCCTCCTTCATATGTACCCAATTCCTCATGTCCCTCTTCTTCCATGCCTTCATCTTTTTCCTCCTCTTGCCCCTTTTCCAAACCGGTAAACAGTTGGTCATAATTACACGGCAGACCATCCATATGGTTTACTAGATGTTGATACCAGGAGCTTTCTTTCTCCCCATCTTCAGCTGTAAGTTTTGTGGCATTTGGTTCTATACCCGACTAAAAATACACATGTACAAATAAACAAGTCAATCAGATGTCTAGCATAATAGTGACACATATAGGCACAATGTTTGGTCAACTTACTTCAAAAATGGCTATAATGTTGGTCAATTTAGGGATACCGGTCTTTTTCCATCGTATCCATCGTGGGATGTGAGTGCCTTTCTTCTCATACCATCCGTGGGTGGCATCCCATACTTCCAACAACCAAGCCTGCAACAAAGTTCCAATTCATTATTTATGCCTATTATTAACATTTCTAGTATATAGAATATACACACATCATACCTGAAAGACATGTGTAAAACCATATAGGTTGAATGAGACACGGTTAGTCCTCAAACGATCCCTATAAGCACGTAACTGATCAATTCGGCCTTTTCCACCAATCATCACATTGACAAGAGACCTGTAGGTCACATCCCAGGCCAAAACACCCCACAGGAACTCGTTAAACAATGTTGGAAATTCAGCAAGTTCCAAAACCCAAGGAAGAGCTTGTTGTTGAAACACCTTTCCACATGATTTTGATTTGACAAAATTATTTAAGTTAATCCCATGATTAAGACAATTAAATTTAAGTGCTTTGATTTAATTGTACTAATGTGTTTATTCAATGTTGAGTATATCTACTAACGAGAACATGAACTAAAAGTAAGACAGAACGAAGTCAGCATAAGCCACACAAGTTGAGTGAAATACAAACTCAGCATTGTAAAAGAAAAGTCTTCTTCAGAATAAACGCTTGAAGGTGAAGCCGACCGAAGAAGCTGAGTAGAACGTAACTCAGCTCCGTCAAAGGATATCTTAAAGGCAAAGTCGAGCAATCAAGCTGAGTAGTTGTCAGGACAGCATGAATGATCCGTTTACTAAAAGACAAGGTCCGACAGATCTCTGCGACAAATCAGAAGCCTCGAAAATATGATCAAGGACCTTTTCGAGACGCATGGATCAACTGACATTTGGCAAGAAGACAAACCTGGTGCTAGAAGATGAACCTGGCGTAAAAAGACGAAACTGGCAAGCCTGGCGCCTGCTAAATTCAGACAACAGGATTGGCCTGCAATTCTGGAAGCTGACCTATCAATGACGAAAGAAGACCGTTTGAATTCAATGGATATGTCCGAATTCAAATCATTGAAGCTTCAGAATTTGCTATAAAAGGACAAGTTCATCACTTGGATCTTTTGCCGAATTACAAAAAGAAAAAAGACAAGAAAGATCTTCACTAAGCTAAAAGATCCAAAAGAGAAGTTGTCTGATTAGAAAAAGCAAGTTCTTACACCCAATTCCAATCATTGTGTAAAAGTCTAGAGTGAATTTGTATTCATCTAAAGTGTTCTTCATTTAGTGAGAACACTCCTGTATCAATTGTAAAGGTTAGAAGAGTGAAGCTGAGTACTCGGTTTTAGTACTCGACGGTAGAGAAAATCTGAGTGTTCGGTTATAGCGCTCAGTGGGATTAAGTAGATGAATAGAGGGCGGTACTCTTGCATAATCAATTGCTTTGTAAACGGCTTGTGCTCTACCTTTAAAGAGCTCAGTAGTGGATTGAAAAGCCTGGAAGGATTCTGGGGACTGGACGTAGGCGGTGAGGCCGAACCAGGATAAGTCTGCTGAGTAATCTCTAACCATTTCTCTTGATATATATATGAATGTGTTGCTTGCTTAAATTACTCAGTACATAATTTGTATAAGCCGACGCTGAGTAATCTGAGTGCTGAGTTGGAAGCTGACCTAAAGTGTTATCTCCCAACTCACAATTGAAACAGCTCTAGTCAGTGTCTGATTAAAGCTGTCTCACACTTCACTCAGCCTTGCTGACCTAAAGCTGAGTTAAATTATCAAACATTTAATTAAGTCAGCCTTATTAAGCGAAAACGTTATATTAGTTCCTAACCCCCCCCCCTTTCGAACTAATCATATTAAGTTACACAGGACCAACAAGTGGTATCAGAGCTCAGTAGCTCACTATTCAAGATAAAACTATCTTGAGCTGATCCCTGTAAATGGCTGAGAACAGCACTCGTTTCCTCCCAGGAAATCAAACAACACAGATACTCCCTGAGGGATTATCTATTAGTCGGCCTCCCTTGTTCTTCGGGTCAAATTATACATTTTGGAAGAATAGGATGAAAAACTTCATCCAGGCAACAAACATGAGTGCATGGATGGCTATAGTCCAAGGCTCGTTTGTTCCCTATGAAATTATTGACGGAGTAAAGTCTGTCAAGAGTGAGTCTAAGTGGTCAGAGGATGACCTTAAAAAATTGCAAAATAATGCTTCGGCTATCAATATGCTTCACTGTGCGTTAGATGCTACAGAGTACAACAAAATTTCAGGTTGTGAGTCAGCACGGGAAATCTGGAAGAAGCTGGAGGTGACCTATGAAGGAACAAGCAATGTCAAGGAGTCAAAGGTGAATCAACACATGAGATTATACGAGATGTTTGAGATGAACGAAAATGAAGACATCTCTGAGATGAACTCAAGGTTCACCAATATCATAAATGAGCTTAGGAGACTCGGCAAGAACGTCACAGAAGAAGAACAGGTGAAGAAAATCTTAAGAAGTCTCCCCAAGAGCTGGCAAGCTAAGAAGACAGCTGTGGAAGAAGCTCAGGACCTAACCACGTACAAATATGATGAGCTGATTAGATCTTTGCTGACCCACAAGATCTCCATGAAGAATTTTGAGTCAAAGAAAAGTCTGAGGACAAGAAGCAGAAATCTCTTGTCATGAAAGCTGACTCAATAGAAGCTGACTCATCAGATGATGAGGAAATGGCCATGTTCACAAGGAAGATGAAGAAGTTGTTTAGGAAAAGCGACAAGAACAGTAAAAGGCCATTCAAAAGAAGTGATAAATACAGAGATGAATCTAGCGACAACAGACATAAGAAGGACAGCACTAAGCCTGTTACTTATTTCGAATGCCATCAAACTGGGCACATCAAGTCAAGTTGTCCTACCTTAAAGAAGGACAAGAAAGGAAGCAGAAAGGCAATGGTGGCCGCATGGAGTGATAGCGATGAGTCAAACTCGTCAGAAGTTGATGCCACCGAGTCAGCAAACATTTGTTTCATGGCCGATGAAGCTGCTGACAACTGCCAATCTGAGCAAGTTGACCTCTCCGATGGGTCTGACCAAAAGGAACACTCTAATGAGGTAACATCTATACCCTTGCTCAGAAATGAAATGGTTAATGCCCTGAGTGATCTCTATACACTGATCAAAAAGTGTAACAAGAAAATAAGAGCACTCAGCAGGCGGTGTGATGAGATTGAAGAGGTCAAGCTCAGTGACCTCCGACATCTACTCCAGGACAATACCAGGCAAGATGAAAACCTAAAAATCATGCATCGGTTTGTCTCGGAAGTCCAATCAGATTCTAAGAAACTGAGAAAGGACATCACCTTAATACAGAACCAGCTGAGTCCATCGGCTAAGAAAAGGTTCTATCCAAATGGTGAGTATTCGGGTACCAGTCAGCAAAGATGGTACACTCAGCAGAACAGTCAGTGTGACTGTTGTGGAAAGAGAGGACACACTGTAAGTGTGTGTTGGTATGCTCAGCACCATCGTGCTGACCAAAAATGGAAACACCCTCAAAGGGTTGTTCATTGTGACTTTTGTGGGAAAGATGGCCACACCATAAATGTATGCCGTCACAAAATAAAATATGATGCTTCACCTGTTCATTTTAACAAACGAGGACCCAAAAAGAATTGGGTACCTAAAGATAACTAGTTCAATTGCAGGTGAGCCTGAGATTTGTTGAGAAGTCAAAGCTATGGTATATTGACAGCGCATGCTCGAGGCATATGACTGGTGATGAAACTCAGTTCATCACACCTGTGCATAAACGAGGAGGAAATGTAAGTTTTGGAGACAACAAAAAGGGTAAGATAGTAGGATCAGGTACTATTGGAGGAAATCCTACTATTGAGTCAGTCTCCCTAGTCAGGGGTCTCAAATATAACCTATTGAGCGTTGCTCAGCTGTGTGACAGCGGTAGAAAGGTTGTATTTGATGCCACTAAGTGTCGGATACTCGAGGGAAAAACAAATGATTTAATTTTAACTGCCCCTCGTGTTGACAATGTTTTCATGCTGAGTTTAGAAAAGAAGTTTTCGAAAAATATATGCTTAGTGTCAAAGGAAGATAATTCCTGACTATGGCATAGGAGACTTGGTCATGTAAGCATGGACCTCCTTGCCAAATTAGCAAGAAAGCAATTAGTTGAGGGTTTCCGCAAACTTATATTTGAGAAGAATCAATTATGCAATGCTTGTCAGCAAAGTAAACAAACCAAAAAGTCTTTTCAAAGTAAAAATGTAGTCTCAACCAAGCGTCCATTGGAATTACTACACTTGGATCTTTTCGGACCAGTCCAGCCGCTGAGCTTGGGTGGTAAGAGATTTTCCTTGGTCATTGTAGATGATTTCTTTCGGTATACTTGGATCATCTTACTGAGTAGCAAGGATGAAGCTTTTGAGATGTTCTCAACACTGATTAGAAAACTTGAAAATGACAAAGACCTAAAATTGGCTCACATCCGAAGTGATAATGGCAGAGAATTCAAAAACCAATAGTTTGATGAATTCTGTGAAGTCAGCGACATTGACCATAATTTTTCTGCTCCTAGAACTCCTCAACAAAATGGGGTAGTTGAAAGGAAGAACATAACCTTAGTAGAAATAGCTAGGACAATGTTGAGTGATAATAGGCTTCCAAAGTATTTCTAGGGTGAAGCTGTCAACACAGATTGCTATATACTCAATAGGGCTTTAGTTAGACCTATACTTAAGAAAACCCCCTATGAACTTTGGAAAGGACGAAAACCCAACATTGGATATTTTCGTGCCTTTGGTTGTAAGTGCTTTATTCTTAATACGAAAGACAACCTTGCTAAATTTGATTCTAAAGCTGATGAAGCTATCTTCTTAGGGTACTCAACAAACAGCAAAGCATATAGGGTGTTCAATAAACGAACTCAGGTCGTATAAGAGTCTGTACATATTGAGTTCGATGAAACTGACCCTGCAGGGAAGATAAATCAGCCTACCGAAGATGACCCATGCTCAGCTTCCACTGACCAAAATGGAGCCGCTGAGTCATTACCACAAGGGCTGACCAAAGGTAAAAACGAACCTGAAATTACCTTTGCTGACCAATCTAAAACTGTAGAGATTATTGAAACACCTGCTCCTGAAAACTCAACACTGCCCAAAGAGATCAAAATTCCAAGAGGACACTCAGAAAAGTCCATTCTTGATGCTGCTGAGAACACCTTGATGACCAGAAATCAACTCAGGAGATATCTCAGTAATGTTGCGTTCGTCTCAGTCCATGAACCAAAGAACTTCACCGAAGCTGAGCACGACGAATTTTGGATCAATGCGATGCAGGAAGAGCTTGATCAATTCAAGAGAAATGAGGTATGTGATTTAGTGCCAAAACCTAGGAATCAAAAGACCATAGGAACAAAGTGGGTATTCCGAAATAAGCTAGATGAACAGGGAAATGTAGTCAGGAACAAAGCCAGACTTGTAGCTCAAGGTTACAGTCAGCAGGAAGGTATTGACTATGGTGAGACCTTTGCACCTGTAGCTAGATTAGAGGCAATAAGAATATTATGTGCATATGCTAGCTTTATGAACTTTAAGTTGTTCCAAATGGATGTTAAGAGTGCATTTCTTAATGGAGTTATAAACGAAGAGGTTTATGTTAGTCAGCCTCCAAGGTTTGAAGATCCAAAATTTCCAAACCATGTTTATAAACTCAAAAAGGCCATGTACGGCCTGAAACAAGCACCACGTGCTTGGTACGAAAGGTTGACTAATTTCATGCTGACCATGAATTATGTCAGAGGTAAAGCTGACACAACCTTATTCATTAAGAAAAAGGGTAAAGATACCTTGTTGGCACAAATATACGTAGATGATATTATCTTTGGTGCTACTAACGAATCTATGTGCAAGGAGTTTAGCAAACAGATGCAAACTAAGTTTGAGATGTCAATGATGGGAGAACTCAACTTCTTCCTTGGATTTCAAATCAAACAAGGTAAAAATGGCATCTTCATTAGTCAGACCAAATATGCTAAGGAGATATTAAAGAAATTTGATATGGAAGAATGTAAACCCATATCTACCCCAACGGGTACTGACACTGTGCTTTATGCTGATGAGAAAGGTAAGTCAGTAGACAGCAAGTTATATCGAGGTATGATTGGCTCTCTACTTTATCTAACTTCGAGTAGGCTAGACATTCAGTACTCAGTATGTTATTGCGCTAGATATCAAGCTGGCCCTAAGGAATTTCACTATATAGTTGTGAAAAGAATTTTTAGATATTTGCAGAGCTCAGTAAATGCAGGTTTATGGTATCCAAACACAAATGACTTCACACTCATTGGATACACGGACGCTGACTATGGACGAGACAAGCTGGAGCGTAAAAGTACCTCAGGAGGATGTCACTTCCTTGGAAGCTGTCTAGTGTCTTGGTTCAGCAAGAAGCAGTCGTTAGTTGCCCTGTCAACCACTGAAGCTGAGTACATTGCTGCTGGAAGCTGTGTGGCACAAGTCCTATGGATTAAGCAACAGCTAGAGGATTATGGAGTACAAACAAAAACAATCGAAATCAAATGCGACAACAAGAGTTCCATTGACTTATCTAAAAATCCAATCCAACACAGCAGGATGAAGCATGTCAGGATTAGGCATCACTTCATCAGAGACCATGTACTCAATGGTGAGATCAAGCTGACCTATGTTCCAACTGATGAACAGCTTGCGAATATCTTCACGAAACCCTTGGCTCGTGAGCAGTTTAGCATACTAAGGGAAGCTATCGGTATGTCTAATCCTCTTCAATAAATTTCTGTGCTAAATGAATGTTGAGTGATTATCATATTCCGAGTGATTATTGCATGATATGTAACTATCCTATGCTGAGCAAACATGGATACCATGAAATCACTATGTTGAGTAGATATATATATATATTGAGTGATTACAATGTGGTGAGTTACTATGCATGTTAAACATCCCCTCTATACGAAACAACATACTCGGAACTCCAAATGTTTAGTATCCTAGATACTGAGTAAAGCCACTTGCACAATAAATGCTTGCACACGCATTTAAGTAGCCACCTAGGATGACGTAGGCATAATGATTAGAAAACCATGCGCTGAATGTGTCATTAATGCCAGAGATAACTATCGATTGATTAACTCGAGGACAAACCGCCATTCCGACCTATCAGATCAACTCGAAACGTCTATATATAGTGGATGATTTCCCACTAACTTCTCTTTACACTCGAAATCTTTGGCATTCGATTTCTCTCTCTCTAAACTTTTCTCTCTCAAAAATCCTCAAGAAAACATGTCTAGCGATTCCTAGAACAACTCCGGCAACGATTACGACGACAATCGCTCCGATATGAACCCTCCATCTCCTGCTGAGCAAGAATATCAAGAGACTTCCACAGAGTCTCAAGAAAAAACCTATGGTCAGCATGACCAAACTGTTCCCAAGGTCAGCATGGCTCATAAAAACCCTCAAGCTGACCAAGCAACTCCATCGAAAAAGAAGAAGGAGAAAATGAGCAAGAAACCTAAGGAACGGACGTTCCCGCTGGTTCTCCAAAGGATTCGTAAAAGCTGAGAAACCCTTTTGCGAGTGGATCTTAAAGAATGGCTGGACCGAGCTCTTCTCTCTCCCTGAAACCACTTACCCGCAGTTGGTGAGGGAATTCTACACGAATCTAAGAGTTGCCGATGATAATGATGACTACATGATCACCAAGGTCAAGAACAAGGATATCATCATCACCCCGTCTTATCTCGCTAAACTGTTAAAGCTGAAGGAAAAAGGATCTGAGCTCAGGTGCATGAACGACTACTTGTGAGTTAATTACGTTGTTGAGTTCTGTAAACCAAAGAACCACAAAGGAGAAATCGCCAGCACCTGCATGGGTCAGCCTCAAAAGCAAGCCCACTATATCCTGACCAACTTCCTGTTCCCCAAGGTCAACTCCTCCTCCTCAGCCTCCAACTTTGAGCAGTGCTTCATCTGGCACATGCTGAACTACAAGCCGCTCAACATGCCCGTATTTCTCATCGGAGCATTCCAAAGAAGCACCGGGATCCTCAGGATGGGTTCACTCATCACTAGAATACTTCAGGATCACCAGGTCAGCTTAATAGAAGAAATTAAGATTGAGGGTACGGAAATCACCGCAGCAGTGCTGTTCGGCTTAGCTTACAACCAACCTATAAAACATAAGAAAGGAAATGGGGCTATGGTTACTGAAGCACCCGCTGAGGATGATATGGAAGGGGATAATATGGTTGAAGAAGCACAGGCTGAGCTGACCAAGAAAGGGAAGAAAGTTATGATTGAAGAACAACCTGCTGTGCGAACCAAAAATGAAAGAAAGAGGAAAGCTGACCAATCCTCAACCAAAGACATTAACATAGCTCCAAAGAAGACTAGGATAGTGTCTAGTGCGAAGAAAGCTGCTCTTGCTGAGCAAGCTCAAGGAGAACCTAAGTCAGCTGAGAAACAGAAAAGGCAAGTTGAGCCTGAGGAAGAAAGTGAGGAAACACCTGATCAGCCTCTGAAGAGAAAAAAAACCTCTGGGTTGAAGCCGATCGATGCTAACCCACTTGACTTTGTGATTACAAAGGAATCACACTTCATGCTAAGTCAAGAAATTGATTTGGAGAAGACTCATTGTGATCAGGAGGAAGAACTAGGTCGTACTAAGGATCAATCTCATGCTGACAAGATGGGTCCTGCTGAGCCAAGTGAAACAGCTACTGCTGAGCAAACAGAGAACCAAGCTGAGTCACTAGTGAAAGACAAGGTTGTGGAAGGCCTTGATGCTGACCTCGGACTAAACTCTTCCTTTGAGTCACCTGACTCTATTGCTGCCAACTCTTCTCCAACCAAAACTCCAAAGGTCAGTACGGACAAGCGTTTCAAACGCAAAGCCCAAAAACCCAACATCATCGATCTGTTGGATGAATCCCCACTAAGGGACCCAATCACAGACTTGACCGGGCTTCAGTTCCAGTTTTTCACCACCATCACTGAGCCAACTCCGGACCAAGTAAAGGAAAAACAAGCCTCTGTTTCTCGAGCTGAGGAATAAGCCGACCCAACAGTCACTAAGGGTCCAATCTCTGCCGAAACTTCTGCTTATCCTTCCATTGAGCAAGTGCTTGAAGTCCATGCTGCTCAACCCAACAAGTTAGCAAAGGAAACTCCTCCTGCTCAAGACAACTCTGAGTTGCCTCAACCTCCAAACTCTACTCAACCTCATACTGACACTGAGCAGGATAATAACTCTGCTGATCACCTCTTTCTACTCCTATCAAGCAGAAAGAAAACCAGTCAGCTCATGCTGCTGGTCTAAATAAAAGTGCAGCTGCTGACCAAGCTGGCACCTCCGCTTCCGGGCAGCACCAAACACCTCCTCCATCCGGTGCTGACAACAATACGGCCCCTGAGCAAAACACTGGTGAATCCTACGCTTATCTGAATGCCTCTGAGTCTGGGAGGAAAATCATCGACTCAGCTCAAGCTCTACTTCAAGATATTCATCAGTCTCACGCCAATGCTGCTGGGCCTATTCCTGCTGAGCCAACACAATTCTCCTCTGTCACTCAACTTCTGACCGAACTTAAGGGTCTCAAGGAACTGATGAGTGTCATGACTTCTTTAGTCTCACAGCAGCCCAAGCAGGAATCTATAATGAAGCTGGATGAACTCTAGCTGATGATGGTAAATCACAAGAACTCCATCCAAGGACAACTTAATGCCTTATCAGCTGCGAACTCAACATATGCAACCTCTGCCGAGGTCAATCACCTTTTCTCCCAGCTGTCCTCTGAGCTGACCGGAGCTCGTGACCTTATCTCCTCCTCTTCTCAATGCTCCATCGAACAGATCGGTGAAGCCATTCGCCTACTCAACTTAAGCAAAGAAGAGATGGACACTGACCAGGTCAAGACCAATGAGATTCTGCAATGCACTCAATCCACACTTGCGCATGTTCGGCACACGAATGTTCAACGTCAGTCATATGATACTATGCTGCTCAAGATGTACTATCAATCCTATGCACGGATGACTGAATCAATAACTTGCATCGGGAAATCTCAAGAGTATTTACTCAGTATGCTCAGTGCCAACATAAAAATCCCTGCCTCAAGTATGGCCGATGGTATGCAGGTCTTTCAAGGTCTAAGGGAGAGTACGAGTCAAATGCAACAGTATTCCTCGATACTGGCTCGTGCTGTTCTTCAAGGGACTTTCTATGCTCCTCCTCCTCCATCTCGTGATGCTGGCAAAACGGGGGAGAAAGATCAAACGAAGCAAGCTGCTGGAACTCAGCAGAAAACGGGGGAGAAAGGTAAAGCTAAACTGCCAGCTACCGGAACTTAGCAGAAGCCTCTTGGCTCAACTTCTGCTGTCCCGAGTACCCACACTCAGCAACAACGAACTGCCCAAACCAAACCCAAGTCGAATCAAGTTCAAGCCAATATTAAGAAATAGAGCTAGCAATAGTCTATAGTCTTTGCTTGTAACTTATATTTTATGGCATGTTCATGTTAAGCTGAGTAATATTATATATAAGCATCTTTTATCCAAACTGTCTTTATATATGTGATGCTTACTTGTTGTGTTTATATGCTGATCTGTCTCATTTAATATTCATTGAACAACAAATTAAAACTTGTGAACATAAAGAATATACAAGTAAATCATACTCAGCACAAACTCTGATACCTATATTTGAAAGTGAGTAATGACTAAATGTTCCAAGTATTGACCTTCTTCAGAAACTGACCTTAGACTCTTTTCGATTAAATCTTAGAAGGTTTAGAATTGAACTAAGTCAGTGAACTCAAGTCTTAGTCTCACTCCATTAGATCTTAGAAGGTTTAGAGTGAAGGAAATTAGGGCTAAGGTATAGCAGCGGAAATATAAATTTTTTAGCCTATTTCCTTTTAACCATAGGATCCGTTAATCGTTATTTCATATAAAGAGGGATAAGAAGGAATACCTTTCGATGAACAATCTACCGTTGTTAAAGAAGCGCCCACAATTCTTCTCCGAGGTTCCAACCGCAAAGTAGAATACGGCGAGGTTAAGATAAAATCAACCCTTATGAGATGCAACCAAATTAGATTGCCTCTAATTAACCAACACAAGATCAAGGAGAAAGAGGGATGAATAAGATTAATCAATCAATGGGATGCCGTATGAATTCTTGTCCACGAACTAGGGGATGGGAATTCTTTTTCTCTCTCTAATTAGCAATTTCAAAAATCACTATAAGGGGAAGGGATAGGCTTAGTCGAAATTCCTATAGGGAGGGGGTATATATAGTTGCTTGTATCTAAACCCTAGTTAGATAGGAATAGGTTACTTAATAGGAATCCAATTCGGAATAGGATTCCTAATTATTATCTCACTATATATCTAATATATTTAGGATAATAATAAATAACCTAATTGGATAATAATAGGAGTATATTAATCTAATTAAAACTCCTAATTTAATTATCTCTTAATTAATTTAATTCATAATCCTAATCAAATTAGGATTAATGGAATAAAATTAATTCCTTATTTCTATATATAAATTCCGGCCCCCTCCATATATTTGGGCCTTACTGGGCTCAATTGGGCTTCCATCTATTAATCATATCCATCTCTCTTTTGGTTCCAAATCTTATGTGTGATCCATTAGGTCCTTACTACTTCTGGCCGTATGCAACTATTAAATTAATTTCTTTAAGAATTATATTTAATCCTTGCATAACGGAATGATGTACGGAGTATGTTATAGGCAAGTCTGTAATCATTCCCCCAGAGTCCGTTAAGAAGACAGGTTGATTCTGTCGTTAACCCTTCCGTATTAGTTACGGTATAATACGATCCTTTATCAACTACATCCTTGAACTGAATCTTATGACTATGGGTAATGTCAAGTCACATATAGCGAGACGTTCGTTTTACTTGTTCTTGACCGAGTCAACTCAAAAAGATAGGTTAAGTGAAATCCGTATTTCTACTCTTAAGCTATCACCTTGCAAGGGTTTAGAGTCGAGTCTTCCACAAGCGATCCTTGGATGTATCTCCCATTAATCGGGAGTGATAAATGCTCAATCCAATGTATAACTACCCTGAAATTACTTCCTGTGACACCCAACCTTTGCAGTTCACACCCCAGAGTCATCTCTGTTAAGGATCGTGGGACCGCAGGATCAAAGTCTCACATTCAGTAATTCAGGATGACCAATTAACATTCTTTTGAGTCTGAGGATTAGTTATACCTAGTAATACCAATGAGATGAACAGTTGACAAGGATGAATCTACCCATCCTGTTATCTCAAGTCGGATCCCCAATCCTAATGAACAACGTTTCACCGGATCTATGTAACTGTCCAGATATCTATATATATGAAGCTTGTGAGATCAGCTTTCTGTCGGACAGAAGACATTGTTACATACAAGTCTCAACTGTGATATATCAATCCTAAACATATCACTTGACTTGGGGTGGTTTTAAGTTTATTAGTTTATTATAAAGTTTTGTCTCACTTCATGCTTGTATGAACACTTTATAATCACTTTAAACAAATTTACGGATTTCCTTTTATTAGACTTTATTCAGTGCTTAAAATGGATTGCCTTTATATAGTTATAAAACATATATCTCATTAAAACAAATGATATAAAGAACAATTCATTTACAATAAGTTTGTATCCCGCAACAATTGACTATAGGACACTAAACCCCAACATAGAGTTGAACTAAGTCAACAAATGCAACCCTTACGGGGGAGTAATCTCATAAGAATAAAAGGCCATCAATCATGAGGGATGCTCAACACTGAGTTCCTTGATTAAATACTTTTGCCAACATCAAAATGGGGGAGTTTGTTGAAACACCTTTCCACATGATTTTGATTTGACAAAATTATTTAAGTTAATCCCATGATTAAAACAATTAAATTTAAGTACTTTGATTTCATTGGACTAATGTGTTTGTTCAATGTTGAGTATGTCTACTAACGAGAACAGGAACTAAAAGTAAGGTAGAACGAAGTCAGCATAAGCCACACAAGCTGAGTGAAATACAAACTCAGCATTGTAAAAGAAAAGTCTTCTTCAGAATAAACGCTTGAAGGTGAAGCCGATCGAAGAAGCTGAGTAGAACATAACTCAGCTCCATCAAAGGATATCTTAAAGGCAAAGTCGAGCAATCAAGCTGAGTAGTTGTCAGGACAACACGAATGATCCGTTTACTAAAAGACAAGGTCCGACAGATCTCTGCGACAAATCAGAAGCCTCGGAAATATGATCAAAGACCTTTTCGAGATGCATGGATCAACTGGCATTTGGAAAGAAGACAAACCTGGCGCTAGAAGACGAACCCGGTGCAAGAAGACGAAACTGGCAAGCCTGGCGCCTGCTAAATTCATACGACAAGATTGGCCTGTAATTCTGGAAGTAGGTGACGAAAGAAGACCGTTTGAATTCAATGGATATGTGCGAATTCAAATCATTGAAGCTTCAGAATTTGCTATAAAAGGGCAAGTTCATCATTTGGATCTTTTGCCGAATTACAAAAAGAAAAAAGACAAGCAAGATCTTCACTAAGCTAAAAGATCCAAAAGAGAAGCTGTCTGATTAGAAAAAGCAAGTTCTTACACCCAATTCCAATCATTGTGTAAAAGTCTAGAGTGAATTTGTATCCATCTAAAGTGTTCTTCATTTAGTGAGAACAATCCTGTATCAATTGTAAAGGTTAGAAGAGTGAAGCTGAGTACTCGGTTTTAGTACTCAGTGGTAGAGAAAATCTGAGTGTTCGGTTATAGCACTCAGTGGGATTGAGTAGACGAATAGAGGACGGTACTCTTGCATACTCAATTGCTTTGTAAACAGTTTGTGCTCTACCTTTAAAGAGCTCAGTAGTGGATTGAAAAATCCCTGAAGGATTCTGGGGACTGGACGTAAGCGGTGAGGCCGAACCAGGATAAGTCTGCTGAGTAATATCTAACCCTTTCTCTTGATATATATATGAATGTGTTGCTTTCTTAAATTACTCAGTTCATAATTTGTATAAGCCGACGCTGAGTAATCTGAGTGCTGAGTTGGAAGCTGACCTAAAGTGTTATCTCCCAACTCACAATTGAAACAGCTCTAGTCAGTGTCTGATTAAAGCTGTCTCACACTTCACTCAGCCTTACTGACCTAAAGCTGAGTTAAATTATCAAACATTTAATTAAGTCAACCTTATTAAGCGAAAAAGTTATATTAGTTCCTAACCCCCCCTGGAACTAATCATATTAAGTTACACGGGACCAACACTTGTTTGTTGGTAGTGTTATCCAACACACAGCCAATGACAAAGTACAGCATGGCAAATGAAACTGCATCCTGATCAGATTCATTCTTCCAAACAGTTTGCTTCATAATTGTGTCCACGTCTCTAAAGGTTGGTGTAGAGTTGTGTGAAAAAACTTCTTCCTAAATCTATCCGGCTTATTTAGCGCACTAAACCTTTCGGTAAATGCTTCCATGTCTCCAAACCGTAACCCACTTAGGAGTCCAAACTCCCAATCCCCAAATCTCAACTCAACACCTCTAACTTTGAAGCAAAGCTCCCTGGGTTTGAGGTCTTCACATATGATCTCCCTTGTTAAAAGGGTATGACAGAGGACTCCTGCAAATACTGTATTGGTCATATCCAAATACTGCCCGAAGCAACTCTTCCTAAATAGATTTACTTGGTTTTGTGTTAAAAACTCCTTTATATGTTTTGTTGCTTCTAGGTTACACCTAACTGTGATGACGCTTTCCGTTCCAAATGCTTTTTTGTATTTATATTCAGAGTCCTCATTGGCTTTCTTCTTCAAAGAAGAGCCATGCTCATCTCTCTTCCTTTTGTGTCCACGATCATGTTGAAATTTATTGTAGATATATCATCAGCTCACATGCAATTAAGCTAATTATAATGTTGAGCTAGAATGAGCTAGCGTATGCTAAAATAAGAGAGTTATCGACAATTAGGTCGTCAGTATCTATGTTGTATCGACAATTAGGTCATCGGTATCTATGTTCTATCGACAATTAGGTCGTCGGTATCTATGTTCTATCGGTAATTAGACTGTCTATATCTATGTATTATCTACAATTAGGTTGCCGATAGAACATACATATCGATGCATTTCGACCAAACCGAATGACTTCCTAACACCAGATGAACCCAGATAAACCCTAACACCAGAAGAAGTAAACGAAACGAAACGAAAGATTCATTCTCAAACCCAACAAATGTACATACAATACAAGAGAGAATCGCAAATTTAAAGTCAAGTTATTTACCCTCTTTTTCGTCCTTCCTTCTGAATTCGATTGTTTGTTTGAGCTTCGTGTTCTCGCCATGTCCACTCGAAGTAATAGAGATTCACCGAATGAAATGTACAGAATCGGGTAATGAATCGTCGGAAAGTTAGAGAGAGGGATAGCGGGGTGTTAGGTTAGAGAGATAGAAGTTTGAATGTTAGAGAGCGGGGAGCGGAGTGTTAGAGAGGAGGGCAAGGTTGGAATTTAGTTAATGAAATGTGTTAGTTTTGGTGAGTTTTTCAAAAGGAGTTAGAAAAGAAAACTAACCCCTTAAAAGGTGCTAGTTTTGTAATTGTCCCCATGTTTGTTATTTTAGGAGATACCAGTATAAGAAAATGTCCGTTACTTATATCAAGTAGTGTTATTTTTATTTTTATTTTTTTTGAAATATCAAGTAGTGTTATTAAATATGGGATTAACTTATACAAATGAAAAAACCTAATTTGTTTCTATCAAAATTTATTATTTCTTACATTTTTTAGTTTTAAAAATTTAGTATAGTGTCCCAATTATTTTTCAAGTTAATGAATAAGAGAGTTAGATGAGACAATGGAATGAGAGGGGAAGTGATAGTAACGAAGATTAAAATTTATCTTTATCTCTATCACAATATTTATTTTTATCTCTATATGTATCCTATCATCTATTGAATATACGTTGAGTGTATGGTGAATATACAGTAAGGATATATGTATAATGGAGATAGAGAGAGGAGTATAAAAGTTATAATGAATTCTCTTATATATCAAGTCTCTCACTATCTCATGGAGACGAATCTTTATCTAGCTCTTGTAACATAAACTTAGATTAACTAAGAAACCAAGTTCAATTGGACTGCTAGTCCAACACTCGGTCCTAATCTAACACACACTACACAATCTAAACTATAAACAATTGTATTCTTCCAATACTCCCCCTCAAGCTGAACAGGGAGTGGGCGAACTGTCAGCTTGTACCGAACAAATAGAAAATGGTTATTGGCATGAAGAAAGAGAAAATGGCCTCTGGCCACTAGTAGTCATTAGAATATGCCCACAATATTCAAGATGAAAGCAATAAATGTATAAATAACAAGAAAAGCAAGAACTCAAGATAAGAAAAGCAAAACTAGTGTTGAAGATGGCGTAGAAAGAAAGAAAAAAAATAAAGTGCAAGATCAAAGAAATCATCGAGATGAACCAGAAACAAAAACAACTTTCTAGTTTTTGCAATGTTGAGCGGGAGAAAAATAAGACTACTAAACTCAAAATTTTACTTAAGAGAAAATGGGTACTTGAAAGTATTGAAGAGAATTAAAAGAAAAAAAAAAGAGAAAGAAATCCAAGAAGACAAGCACTACTCGTAGCGGGATCACTCGTTCTCACGATAAGAAATTGTCAAGCAATCCACCCATATTCTCTCGAAATCTTCTTTTTTTTTCTTCACACGACTTTTTTTTTCTTCTTCTTCCTCAAGGAAGACATCGAATTAGACAAAGTTAAAAATTAGGATATTTGGTGTTTAAAACATTGTTACACTGATACCATGTAAGAATAATATATCTAATATATTTACCAGCGTCTACGTCTTACAACCCGACATCCACTAATATTCCATCCGTAGCCGCACCACCCTCGTTCACATACGTCACAGAATCAGCTTTCTCCCTTCAACCGAGTTTCGGATGGCGGTTTGATTCTCCCTTCAATCCAAGTCAATTAGCGATCGATCTTCATAGTCAAAACAACGAATATGCCGCTCATACGTAACCTGGCTGATTGACAGACATGACCACCACTGACTAATCAGCAGTCGCCCATATCGCGTGTTTGGCTATGGAAAACATTGCTAGTCGTCCGACTCCTATCGCCGTCAACCATCGATCGGAATTTGTTTTTCTGTCCGTCAAAGATGCAGCAGTCTGATCTTCCTTGCTTGTCGACCACTGTCCATCAAAGTTCGGTTTTCTATCACAAAATCAACGATCTGTCGGGGGGTGTTCCTCATGCAACAGCCGCGGGTCTTCAGTTAATGGATGACTCGTCTCCGTTCTTTTTTACAAATCAGGTTAAACCTAATTTTGGTCCTCCTCCGTATGCTTATGCATCTTTTTTTTCTAATAAAATAATGAAGGAAAATAGGCAAACGTTTGGCAGCGGAAATATAAAATTTTTACCTATTTCCTTTTCCCAAGATCCGTCAATTGTTATTTCATATAAGGAGGGATTGAACATAAATAACTTTATGACGATCAATCTACCGTTGCAAACGAAGTGCCCACAACTTCAAAAGAGATGGAAAACTGTCTACCAATCTGTCCCTACCCGAACAGACCTTCCAGACCTCCGAACGACAATCCCAACGGTGGAAACGTGGAAGAATATATCTAGAAGCTCCTGTCCAAAAATCGTGACGATCGACGGTTCAATCTCCGTGAATCCGCAAAATCGTGAACTGACCTGATATATGAGGAGCAAAACGAATTTCTCATTTTGTATGTCTTTTTTTTTGGTAGGAAAGGAAAGAAAAAAAAACAAACAAACAAAACAACTCAACCCGGGATCAGTCTAGGAAAACTGACCCCCACCACATCCTCCAAGATCAAAGAAGAAATGAAGCCCGGTGGAGAAGAAAATGTAGAAAGACCCAGCAAACCAGAGTGCCCTTCCATTGCAAGACGGTCCGCGACGCGGTTCTGCTCCCTATAAATATGAACAAACTTAATAGACTCAAAGGAGGACCCAATCCTTTTAATGCCTTTAATAATATTCAAGCTATTCCGGCAAACAGACTTGCCCTCAGAAATCATTTTAACCGCTTCTTGGTTATCTGACTCAACCAGAAGCTTCTTCACCCCTAGATCCTTAGCCAGCTTCAGGCCAGAGAGAATCCCCCAAAGCTCTGCAGAAAAGGAAGAACCAATACCCAAATTCTGAGAGAAGCTAGAAACCCACCTGCCTCTATCGTCTCTAAGGACCACTCCTGCAGCAATTCTCCCGTCTCTCAGACAAGAACCATCAGTGTTGAGCTTAACCACACCTTCACTCGGCCTACACCAGCCTAAAAGATTGACCTCCTTCCTCTGAACCACCCTAGCTAAGGGGTCCTCACCAAAACTCTCAACCCAGGTACTAATCTTCTTAGAAAAGAAATCAAGGACATTTGGCATAGAAACCACTCCTCCTCCAAAGATCTCCTCGTTCCGCCACCTCCAAATCTGATGGCACACCGCCACAAAAAGAAGAACACCCTGATTCCCAGGCAGAAGAATCCCATTAATACCATCAACAAACCAATTATTTTCAGAATGGGCTAAAAAGGAAGGAAGCACATCCCTAGGGAGAATTCTTCTCCAAACCTCTAAACTTTTCTCACAATCTCTAAGAGCATGGCACAACGTCTCCTCAAACCCTCTGCATCTGCCATAGGGTCCAGAATCCACCAGGTGCCTCCTTTTTCTATCCGAGTTAGTAAGCAACCTATTCCTAGCCCCAAGCCACAGGAAGCTCCTAATGCGGTATGGTACTTTCAAGCCCCAAATTATCTTCCACACCCCTAGGGAAGAAGAATCCAAACCCTGATAGAATGCCTGAAAAGCAGATTTACACGAATAGGCCCCATTGTTTGTCAGCGCCCAACAGTAACTATCCTGATCCTCAATTTGATTACTAATGTGAACCCCTCTAATAGAAAGGAGCGATTCCAGACTGAGGTATGAATCAAATTTATCCCAAATCCACTCACCCTCAGAATCCACAACATCAGCAATCCTCCAGTCCTGAACGTCCAACAGAGGCAAGGAAGTACAAACCTCCAATAAAGGCTTCTTACCTACCCAAATATCCTTCCAGAAACTGATGGACCTGCCATTACCCACATTCCACCCAATCCCAGAACAAAATTCAGCAAACACAGCACTAATGCCTTTCCAAAGAAAGGAACAATTAACCACTCTCTCCTTAGGCCCCCCCAACACCTTATCCTTCCAGTACTTCCCGCATAAGAGCTGGACCCAAAGAGCTGTAGGACACTGCCACATTCGCCATAGGAGTTTCATTAATAAGACTTTATTATTATCTTTAGCTTTCCTAATGCCCAGACCTCCTGAATCTTTAGGCAAGGCACAAGATGGATCTTTCTCCCCTCCTCAGCTTCCCCCCACAGGAACCTACGGTTAATTTTATCAAGATCTTTAAGCACAGGATCCAGAAGATGACAAGCCTGCATAATATGATTGGGAGTCGCACAATTAACAGATTGAATTAATGTAAGGCGGCCAGCGAGAGAGAGAGTCTTGGCTTTCCACATGGCACACTTCATATTAGCTTTATCCAAAGTATCTTTAAAAGACACCTTAGACACTCTCTCACTGTGGAGGGGAATATCCAGATACTTCCCTATGGAGCCAGTCAGAGGAATACCCGACAGATCACTTAACCTTTTACAGACTCTCTGGTTCATATTTTTAGAGCACATCATCCTAGACTTCTGGACATTAAGCTTCTGCCCAGAGGCCGAACAAAAACAATCAAGAATATCCATAATAACACTCAATTGCTCCTCATTACCTTCCAGGAAGATTAGGACATCATCTGCAAAGAATAAGTGAGTAACCTGGGGACAGAAACTATTGATAGCCACTGGGTGGAAATTCCCATTATCAATAGCATCTTGAATCAGATGAGACAACCTCTCCATAGCAATAACGAAAAGGAAGGGACTCATTGGGTCACCCTGACGGATACCCCGGCCTGGAGAGAATTCCTCCGACATATCACCATTAATCATAACTTGAAAAACAGGAGAAGTGATACAAACCTTAATTAACCTTCTCCAACTGTCAGGGATCCTTGCTCTTTCCAGACTCTCCATCAGGAAACTCCAGTTGATGCGATCATAGGCTTTCTCCAAATCCAACTTAAGAGCCACAATGCCTTTCTTCCCCTTCGTGATCTTCATCGTGTGGACCATCTCTTGGGCAATCACCACATTATCCATCATTTGTCTACCAGGCACAAAACTTCCCTGATTCTGGCAGATGATCTCAGGAAGAATGCAACGGATTCTATTAGCCACAATCTTTGTAACAGTCTTATAAAGAACATTACAAAGACTGATAGGTCTCATATGCAAAAAGGAAGAAGGCTTCTCAATTTTAGGAATCAGAACCAGAAGGGTTCTATTCACCAGCTCTATATCCTGAGAACCATTAAAAACACCTATGATAAAATTATAGATACCTTCCTTCACAACCTCCCAGTGCTTATGGTAAAACCCAGCAGGCAGACCATCAATCCCAAGAGCTTTAGTAGCCCCAATACTAAAAATGGCTTGGTCTATTTCCTTCAGGGAGATAGGGTGAAAGGCATCCTAAATGCTATCCTCTCCAATCATAGGAAAGGTAGCAACAGAGTGAGCCCTCTCCAGATAAACAGGCTCCTCTTTAAACAGATCCTTATAGAATTCCAGGGCCAATCTCCGAATCTCCTCATCTTCATACACCCAATCACCATTAGAGTCCTTAATGGCATCAATTCTATTCCTCCGCCTTCTAATAATGGTAGAAAGATGGAAATACTTGGTATTACGATCCCCATCTCTTATCCAGGACTTCCTAGACTTTTGAAACCAAAGAAGCTCCTCCTGCCTGAGCACAGCCTCCAGCTCCTTCTGAAGGGTTCTGAGGAGGCCATCATTTTGTATGTCTTTTCTACATTCATGAACATAGCAAAACATATAAGTAAACGATTAGAACTCAACCAAGTAATAGCAATCAAGATAGATTGCCTCTAATTAATCAACACAAGATCAAGGAGAAAAAGAAAGAGATGAAATCAATTGATTCAGAAGCAATCGGTGGAATTCCATCCTCTACTGTAGGGGTCGAAATTCTCAGTCTGCGGGGAGACTAGGTTTGGCCGAAATTCACAGTTAAGGGGGTATATATAGCCTCTTCCATCTAAACCCTAGTTAGATAGAATTAGGTTACTGAATAAGAATTTAATTCGGAATAAAATTCTTATTGTTATTATCTATAATTATATTAAATATAAAGATAATAATAACTTATTGATACGATAATAATAGAAGCAATTTAATCTCATTAAACCTCCTAACTTATTTATCCTATAATTAATTTAAGGGTAAACTTCAAATAAAACCTCTGTGGTTTCACTAATTTTCAGATAAAGGACTGTGGTTTACTTTTTGTCAAAACGAGGATTGGGGTTTTCAACTTTAGCAAAATAAGGACTTTTTCGATTGATACTATTAAAATCACCATTGACGACTTCAAAAATGACATATTTTAAGAACTACTAATATTCTAAACAACTTTAATTCTTCAACTTTTTTATTTTGAGATTGTTTAGATGACGTTTGATAAAGAGAGGGAAAGTTAATGTTTAGAGAGAGAAAGTTCTAAAAAGGATGATTTTCGAAAATCGAAAATGTAGTTCCATAAAAAATATGACATTGAACAACTTTAATTCTTAAAAATTTTCATTTTCAGGTCGTTAAAGATGGTTTTAATAGCATTAATCCAAGTGCGAAACCCCAATCCTCGTTTTGACAAAAAGTAAACCACAGTCCTTTATCTGAAAATTAGTGAAACCACAGGGGTTTTATTTGAAATTTACCCTTAATTTAATTCATAATCATAATCGAATTATAATTGTTTAAATTAAATTAATTCCTTTATGTATTTATTATACATAAATCACCCCCCTTATACTACTGGGCCTTAGTGGACTCAGTTGGGCTTCCGTCAATTAATTAACATCTGTTTCTCTTTTGGGTTCCAAGTCTTATGTGTGACCCATTAGGTTCTTATTGCTTCTAGCCGTATACAACCATTAAATTAATTTTCTCAGAATTATATTTAATCTCTGTATAACGGAATGAGTACGCGAACTGTGATTGGCAGATCTGAAACATTCCCCCAGAGCTATAAGAAGACAGGTTGATTCTGTCGTTGACCTTTTCGTATTAGTTACAGTATAATTCGATCCTTTGTCAACTACATCCTTGAACAGAATCTTATGACTATGGATAATGTCAAGTCATATATAGCGAGACGTTCATTTTACTTGTACATGCCGAGTTAACTCCAATTAGATAGGTTAAGTGAAATCTGCATTTCAAGTCTTAAGCTATCACCTTGCAAGGATTTAGAGTTAAGTCTTCCACAATCGATCCTTGGACGTATCTCCCATTTATCAAGAGTGAAAAATGCTCAATCCAATGTATAACTATCCTGCAATTACTTCATGTGATACCCAACGTCTGCCGTACACACCCCAGAGTCATTCCTGTTATGGATCGTGTTACAACAGGATCAAAGCATCACATTCCATAATCCAGAATCACTAATTAACATTCCTTTGAGTCTTAGGATTACTTATACCTATTAATACCAATGAGATGAACAGATGACAAGGATAAATCTACCCATCCTGTTATCTCAAGCCGGGTCCCCAATCCTAATGAACCCCTTTCATTGGATCCATGTAACTGTCCAGATATCTGCATATCTGAAGCTTGTGAGATCAACTCTCTGTCTCAACATAAAACATTGTTACATGCAAGTCTCAACATTGTTATGTCAATCCCTATTCAAAAGATATCATTTGACTTGGGGTGGTTTTAAGTTTATTAGTTTATTATAATGTTTCGTCTCACTTAATGCTTGTATGAACACTTTATAATCACTTTAAATAAACTTAGGGATTTCCTTTTATTAGACTTATTTAGTTCTTTAAAAGAGGTTGCCTTTATACAGTTATGAAACCATATCTTATTAAAACAAATGACATAAAGAACAATTCATTTACAGCTGGTTTATATCCTAGAACAATTGTCTATAGGACACTAAACCCCAACATACTCCCACTTGGACTAAAGCCAATTGTTTCTAAAAACATTCCCAAAAGCGTTCGTATGACCATTATGAACCTTTTGGGGTTAGGGCATTCTTTAAATGGATCTATAAGATTGTCCTTTTATGGGCACTCCGTTTTGATTCTCACATCTACTCTTGTTGTTATCTCTCGGTAGAGATAGTAACGACTGAGGTAGTGTTTGGACGTATTATGAGACTGCGGGTCCTTAGCAAGAGCAATAGCTCTATTGTTAATCTCATTAACAATGTCAGGTACCACACCTAGTTTATTAATGAACTTCCTTTCCAAACTTCCGATCAGCTATTTCCAAAGCTGCTACATACTCTGGTTTTGACCTTTGGCTCAGCTACGGTTTCCTGCTTGGAACTATTCCAGCTAACCATACCTCTTTCAGAATAAACTTGTATTCTGTGAAATCATCTTTATCCGTATGATGACTTATATATGAAAGTCTTCAACTTTCAATTTATCATCTCCATATACTTGGAACATGTCCATAGTTTATCTTAAGTACTTAAGATTGTCCTTGACAGCAATCCAGTGACCATCACTTGGATTGACCTATAATCGACTTTGTCATGCTTAAAGTAACAATGATGTTAGGTCTAGTGCGAAACGCTTTGAGCACTTTGCCAATGCATTTAGACTGAGAGGGGTCAAGCAGTCTTCTTAATTTAGATCTTAATCTTTAAGATGTAAGCTGCTTCTCCTAAGTCTATTATGGAGAATTTTATCCGATAACCAAAATCTTTTACCAATTGCAGTGTAGCTATGTCGTTCCCATTAGTAGAATATCATCGAAATGTCATACTAAGTAAACGACCAAGCTCCCAAGTTTACATGTAAAGGCTCATACGAGCTCCCACTAGTTTACATGTATAGGCTTGCAAGAGTCTCCTCATAAGCTGTAGGTTTATTGTCTAATACTTGAACCTCCTAGGTTGTCTCCCACTAGAAATCCAAATCTCTTTGGGATTTCATCGGCTCCCACTAGAAATCCAAAATCTCTTAGGGATTTTGATGAACTTGACCAGACCTATGAGTTAGTAATGTCACCAGCGTCCCATCTTGTGAGACAGATTCATGTTCCACCATCGCTTCCGCTATTTCAGCCTATCCTTCCTTTTGAACTTCATCAAGTTAAATTATGCTTTCTATTTGTGTTTGTAGAAGAAACTCTTTCTTTAGAAGTATAGCGTCTTTGGATACTGTTACTTTCGATCATCTGGATGATAGAAGTAATATCCTACTTTTCTTTCGGATATCCAATGAAGAAGTATTTGTTAGATTTAGAATCTAACTTATCTGATGTGATGTGTTTAACATATGCTGACCACCCCTAAACTCTCATAAAAGAGAAACTGGGTTTCTTTTCCATGAACAATTCAAATGGAATAGAACTGGCGGATTTTGTGGATACTCGATGTAAAGTACATAAGGCGGTTTCCAAGGTGTAGCCCTAGAACATCTTTGGAAGAGAGGTTATGCTCATCATGGATTGTACTGTATCTAAAAGAGTACAATTTCTCCTTTCAGATACATCGTGGTGTATACGGAGGAGTCCATTGTTAATGAATCCATATTCATTTAGATAATTCAGGAAAACATTTGAAAAATATTCTCTGCCTCGATCTAATCGAAATAATCTTTCATGTTTGAATCATTTGAACTTTCTCAAAAGCTTCTGACTTATGCTTCATCAATAAGATGTATCAATATCTGGTATGATCATCTTTTGAAACTAATGAAGTGACTGAACCTTTCTCTTTGCTTGTGTTGACATATGACTAACTACATCTGAATGTACTAGTCATAGAGTGTCTGATACACATTCTCCTTTATTGCTAAAGGGTGTCTTTGTCATCTTTGCCTTTAAACAAGACTTACATGTGTCCATTGATTCAAAAATCAACTGAGTTTATAAGCTCATTCTTGATGAAGCTTGAACATGTGTTTTTTTGTTTATATGGCCTAGGTGACATTCCCACAAGTAGGTTGAATTATCTATCTTTTAATTTCAAATGTAAAAGCACCATCCTGACTCGTCTTCTAGAGAGAGTATGAGTACTTCATTACAGTTCTTCTTCCATCTACTTACCATATTGGTGGCATTCCCTACTTGCATTTATTGACTTGGGTTCTTTAGAATTGGGAAACTTCCCTTTTCTCTCGTGAGATCCCTCAATACCAAGTGCTGACATCACTTTCTTAAGATTTGGGTTCAACTGACTTGAGCATATTCAAGAGCTCTTCTATAGAGGTCTTTGAGTTTATTCATGACGAGCTTATGAATAAATCTGCAGAACTAAGTCAACACTTAATTCAAATCTAATACTAGAAAGCTTTGGTGATGTAGTCAATCGTCTTGACACAAAGTGCCATAGCTGCAAGTGTGATTATCCTGTACGTTCGTCATCTGATTGGTGCTTCCAGTAAACATCAATCTTTTTACAGGAGCATCATCTACTAGGGCATTGGGCATCGGCATGCCCAATCTTTTCGAATTTCAAAACAATTTTGAGTTTGCCAAAGTAGTCGGTGAATTTTGAACTATTCAATTTGTTATCGGTTGAAATATTATGTAGATCCATTTTAGATATGATGATTCAGAGTATTTACTTTAACTTGAGAGTGAGATAGAGTGGCGTATGTTTATTCATTTGCTTTAAAGTATATCAATTTAAAATTATATGTCTTTTAATTCATTTTAAATTGCTCCCACTATTTTGCCAAATCAATAGCCCTCCATATTAATTCGAAGAATTTCACAAATCCTTTAGTGAGCTAGGATCCTAACTCCTGAAATTTCACCTTGAGTTTACTCAACAAGCTAGTCTCATTTGTTAGGTAGATTCATACAATCAATCACATCAACAATGCGATTCCTAGGTTATTGGGTTACTAAGCACATTAGTAACTAATATGTTTTCATATTAATCCCAACCATATTGCCCATTAGTTTATAACAACATGAGTTTACCCATCCAATTATCATAATCTAATTTAAGTATTACCCCATATTCATGAAAAAGCGATTTTTGATAATTCAGGTATTACCATAAGACCCCGAGCTTGAGTTTACTCAACAACCCAAAGGCTCTCAGTACTGCCGGCTGAATTATAATATTAGGGAGGGGCAACCGATTTTAATAACTTGCTTATTTACTTAACTTTTAATTAGCGAGAGATTTTTATTTTAAGTCTCATAATCTAACCTAGTCTTGATTTGCTTTAGCATACATCAGACAAATACAATTTACATTGGTAGTTATGGACATATCATCTAAATTATTCCGTTGAGTCAGAAACAGAATAAAGGTCACCTTAGGATAAATACTAACTATTACATATTTATCCTCAAGGGCTTCCGTCTTTTCCTTCGCGCCTTGAAATTACATCAACATCAATTTCTATACTACTAAAGAATACTTCAACTAATTTGAAGGGACTTATATGAGAAGAGAAATTACAATAGAGAGTAGATAAGCCAGGACACACATGTCCTATTTTCCAAAAATACCAAAAGACTAAATAACTGTTATAGAGGGTCCAAATATGTCCATAACTCCAAACATGCAAAGACTCAATTAAATAAATTTAATTGGTTGATTACATAAACCCTTTATGTAATATTTAAGTTAATCAAATTAAACCTTTAGATTAATTACATTTTCAATTTGGTCCTTTAATTAACTTTACTATCTAATTAACCTTTAATTAATTTTGTATCATCTATATTTTATCTTAATTAAAGTATATCAAATATAAATTTAATTAGACACTTCAAAATACAACTATACAAAATATTAATTATTTGTGTTCAATTATTTTACCAAGATTATTTAACGTGTTTAATTCAACCGTATCACATACAAATAATTAAACTTTGTAAAATCAATTCCAGAACACAAAACTTTTAAGACGAGAGATTATACATCATTGTGTTTAATCATTTTACCAAAACCGTTAAAAGTGATTAACTAATATATCAAGTATATTTATTAAGCACAAAAACGGTTTGCAAAATCAAATTAAAACACATACCATTACCATATCCTTTTATTAATTATAACGATTAATAAATTTATATGGGCTGATTCGTTGTTTCTAAATTTTTAATTTTGTATCAATGAAATAGTTTATCTAATTAATCGTATCTTAATTAGACAACTGAATTCAATCTATACAATTTAAAATACACAACGATTAAATCATGTGGATCGATTAATTCTATATATATCAAATATATTTTCTGAAAAATCAGAATATTTTGAGAAAATCAGAAACTCCAAATAAATGTGACGGGATGAAAAACTGGGTTCATCCCTTCGCGGATCTTATCCGCGATAGCAGCGGCATTGCTGCCAAAGAGGCAGCAATTGCCGCCGCCCCACCTATTCCTTTGAACAAAGGTATAGGTAGTAATTTCGAATAGAGCATATGTTGTATTCGAAATATATATAAAAAAAATATTTTATTTTATTTTCTTTTTACGTTTAAAACAAAACTTTATTTAAACTAAAATTATGTTTTGAATCAAAACTCTTTTAATTAAAAACTTAAATTTTAATTTCAAATATATATAAAAAACTCAGTTTATATTTATATAACCCTTTTCAAATATATATCTAATTAATCGATTCTAACCGTTTCGTTTAAATCGTTAATAAAATCAAAATTTTCAAAGATTAATCGAATTAACTCTTTTAACGAATCAAACGGTTAAACCCTTAATCCACAAAACACGTATATCTTAATCTCATCTTAACCATTTATCTTTAGATTAATTAACCGAATCAAATTGATTAATTAACCTAACAATAAATCTATTCAATCTGATTGAAAAACCCTTTTATTTTCATATATGAAATAACAGATTTAACGCGGGCTCTGATACCACTGAAGGAAAATAGGCAAACGTTTGGCAGCGGAAATATACAATTTTTACCTATTTCCTTTTCCCAAGATCCATTAATCGTTATTTCATATAAGGAGGGATTGAACATAAATACCTTTATGACGATCAATCTACCGTTGCAAACGAAGTGCCCACAACTTCAAAAGAGATGGAAACTGTCTACCAATCTGCCCCTACCCGAACAGACCTTCCAGACCTCCGAACGAGAATCCCAATAGTGGAAACGTGGAAGAATATGTCTAGAAGCTCCTGTCCAAAAATCGTGACGATCCGACGGTTCAATCTCTGAAAATCCACGAAATCGTGAACTGACCTGATATATGAGGAGCAAAACGAATTTCTCCTTTTGTATGTCATTTCTATATTCATGAACATAACAAAACATATAAGTAAACGATTAGAACTCAACCAAGTAATAGCAATCAAGATAGATTGCCTCTAATTAATCAACACAAGATCAAAGAGAAAAAGAAAGAGACGAAATCAATTGATTCGGAAGCAATCGGTGGAATTCCGTCCTCTACTGTAGGGGTCAAAATTCTCAGTCTGCGGGGAGACTAGGTTTGGCCGAAATTCACAGTTAAGGGGGTATATATAGCCTCTTCCATCTAAACCCTAGTTAGATAGAATTAGGTTACTGAATACGAATTTAATTCGGGATAAAATTCTTATTGTTATTATCTATAATTATATTAAATATAAAGATAATAATAACTTATTGATAGGATAATAATAGAAGCAATTTAATCTCATTAAACCTCCTAACTTATTTATCCTATAATTAATTTAATTCATAATCATAATCTAATTATAATTGTTTAAATTAAATTAATTCATTTATGTATTTATTATACATAAATCGCCCCCCTTATACTACTGGGCCTTAGTGGACTCAGTTGGGCTTCCGTCAATTAATTAACATCTGTTTCTCTTTTGGGTTCCAAGTCTTATGTGTGACCCATTAGGTTCTTATTGCTTCTAGCCGTATACAACTATTAAATTAATTTTCTCAGAATTATATTTAATCTCTGTATAACGGAATGAGTACGCGAACTGTGATTGGCAGATCTGAAACATTCCCCCAGAGCTATAAGAAGACAGGTTGATTCTGTCGTTGACTTTTTCGTATTAGTTACAGTATAATTCGATCCTTTGTCAACTACATCCTTGAACAGAATCTTATGACTATGGATAATGTCAAGTCATATATAGCGAGACGTTCGTTTTACTTGTACAGACGAGTTAACTCCAATTAGATAGGTTAAGTGAAATCTGCATTTCAAGTCTTAAGCTATCACCTTGCAAGGATTTAGAGTTAAGTCTTCCACAAGCGATCCTTGGACGTATCTCCCATTTATCAGGAGTGAAAAATGCTCAATCCAATGTATAACTATCCTGCAATTACTTCATGTGATACCCAACGTCTGCCGTACACACCCCAGAGTCATCCCTGTTATGGATCGTGTTACAACAGGATCAAAGCATCACATTCCATAATCCAGAATCACTAATTAACATTCCTTTGAGTCTTAGGATTACTTATACCTATTAATACCAATGAGATGAACAGGTGACAAGGATAAATCTACCCATCCTGTTATCTCAAGCCGGGTCCCCAATCTAATGAACCCCTTTCATTGGATCCATGTAACTGTTCAGATATCTACATATCTGAAGCTTGTGAGATCAGCTCTCTGTCTCGACAGAAAACATTGTTACATGCAAGTCTCAACAGTGTTTTGTCAATCCTTATTCAAAACATATCACTTGACTTGGGGTGGTTTTAAGTTTATTAGTTTATTATAATGTTTCGTCTCACTTTATGCTTGTATGAACACTTTATAATCACTTTAAATAAACTTAGGGATTTCCTTTTATTAGACTTATTTAGTTCTTTAAAAGAGGTTGCCTTTATACAGTTATGAAACCATATCTTATTAAAACAAATGACATAAAGAACAATTCATTTACAGTTGGTTTATATCCTAGAACAATTGTCTATAGGACACTAAACCCCAACAAATAAATCATCTTGTACTTATCCCTCCTACACAATTTTAATCTAATCTCATACCTCCTCAATCTTTTCTGTTTCATCAATCTAACCCTACTAATCTCGTCTATTCAAATCTCGTTGCATCATCTTTTGCTTTACCTAGATTTCCTTCTGTTAACATTATGATTAATATTAAATTATAAAGCATGAAGGGTGGCAATTGAATCCACTTTAAATCCTCACCATTTTGTCAATCATATTACTAGCAATAATCCTCCTACACCATAATATATTTCATGTGGTGGTTTTATGACATCATCTGCGAATTTAATTTTGAATCTGTCTTTTACTATTTGGGATGGTTTAGAGAACACAGTTAGGACGTCGCTATTGAATTCTATTACTAAAGAGGTTTATCCTCTAATCACTTGTTTTAACTTTTCTCATGATATTTGGGTTGTTTTTGAACAGACATATAGAGTTGTCTCATAAACTAAACAATTTCAATTAAGTTTAGAACTGTATGAATTAGAACAGGGTGAACTGTCTATCACTGCTTATATGCAAAAAATGAAAGGTATTTTGGATGATATTACTGCTTCGAGTAATCCATATCTTATGCATCTATTACATGCTCTCCTCTTCAAAAATCTTGGTGAAGAATATCGCTCTACCATTAGAATCTCATTACTCAGAAAGGCATACATATTGACTACTATGAACTCCATAATAGCTTGAAAACTATTGAATGCATGCTTCATACCACAAGAAAATCTAATTTAATGGCTTCTACTAGCATGGTTGCAAATCGTGAAGCTAATGTCTCCATTTTTGCACCATTAGAATCACTGAGATAAAAACAAAGGAAGAGAAGGGGCGGTAAGTGCTTTAATTGTGGAGATCCCAATCACTGGGCTGACATTTATGATGTTGGTCCCTGATAAGATTAGATTAGTTCTAAAGGGGGGTGAATAGAACTGTTGGTTAATTTTAACCTTTTAATAATTTTTCTCTTTTAGTTCAATAGCAACTCTCGGAATCATAGACAAGTTCAGTCTACTGAGCTTGATTCTACTTCTGATACTTGCACTCAACGAACATCTCATTTACCAGAGGTTCTAGAAATCATTGAGATGAATATTAAATGTTACATGCACAATGTTTAGAGTGATATACGCACAGTGTTCAGAATGATCAAAGCAAGATAAATCATCAGAGCATGCAATATTCAGAAGTAATAAAGGCAGAGTAGGGGAAATAAGTTACTCATCAGATTTATACTGGTTCGGCCTCCTGTCTACATCCAGTTCTTAGAATTCCGTCTTCTAAGATTTAATCCACTAAAGAACTCTTTAACAGGTTGAGCACAAACCATTACACAATAGACAGAGCCTAAGTAAAATATCGTCTTTTACAATCACACAGTTATCACTCTATTGTTACTTACCTATAACCGAAGCAATAACAGAGCTTCTAATTTTACACGAATATGAAACTCAGTTGAACTAATCTCTCTCTATTTAATTACACGAATATGAAATGTTTGTGTATAGCTATTAGCTTTATTTTCACTTGTAAGCTTTATCTCTTTTTCGCGTGAATGATTAATCGTAAAAATGAGCTTTGAGGTCGATTTTTATAGGTGAAGCTTTGTAAAAGATCTGTTTGAATTTTGAATTAGTCGTTGGAGGGAAAGCGGCTTCTGTCTTCTTTCTTCTGACTTGCTTCCAACCTCTGTGTTAATTTATCCATTTAAGGGAAGTTATCGTTTTCGAAATCATGCTTCTGTCTATCATTGAGCAGCGCGTAAATTTAGCCTTCTAACTCTTGACTCTACAGGCTTTCAGTCTGCGTTCTTTCCTTATTTGGTTGATAGAGTGAGACATCTGTCTGACATGGCTTCTATCTTCTGCATTTTTGCTATTTCTAGAACTGGTTGATGTGACTGCTTGTCACAAGCTTCTGTCTTCTATCTTTTGGGTTCCGAGCCAAAATTGTATTTGGGCCTTTAGTTTTGTTAAGGTCTTTTAAGCTGTTTTTGTAATTCGAGATTAAGATATATATTTCAATAAACTCATTAGCATTAAAAATAATAATTTAATTCTTAAATTAAATATTATGATGATCTAACTCCTCAATTGTGATTTTAGAAAAAAAAACGTAGTGGAAATTGTATTTCAACATATGCTACTCAGAACACTTGTCCTGGTCCTCAAGCACACATTGCATGTCACCAACCTCAGAATCCATTCTCTGGACCTCCTCGGCCATGGTATCCTGATACTGGTGCCACCAATCACATGACAGCTAATATAGCTCAGCTTCAGCAGATGTACCCTTATTAGGGGTATGATATTGTGCAATTCGATAATGGTCAAGGTTTGAAAATTTCTCACTTTGGACACACTCACATTAATAATATTCAAACTAATGATGCTCTGCTTATTCCCAAGCTTACTAAATCCCTTTTATTTGTTCAAAAATTCTCACATGATAACTCTTGCTTTTTTTTCAATTTTGGCCTAACCATTTTCTTATAAAGGACCAAACAACTAGGGAAATCCTGTTACACGACCCGAGTAAAGATGTGTTGTATGTGAAGGAAAATAGACAAGCCTAGGCGCAATGGAATAATAAAATTTTATCTATTTTATCTATTTCCCTTTTCCAAGATCTGTTAATTGTTATTTCATATAAAGAGGGATAGAAAGTAATACCTTCGGTGAAGAACTATCTACGGTTGCAAACGAAGTGCCCACAACTCTTAATCCGTGTATCACAAACAACAAAAGAAACAACACAGAAAAAGATAACTAATCAGTAATCAACCTTAATAATAGCAATCGCAATGATTGCCTCTAACAGAAATCGATACGAGATCAAAGAGAGAGTAAGAAAGATTGTAATTAGCCGAGATGGTTGCGGAACGATTCCTCTAGCCCTTCTATTTAGTGTTTTATCGAATTATGGGGTTAGGGAGTCTATTTATAGCCTTCTCAAAACCCTAATCCCAGTTGTGTTAGGTAATTAAATAATTGGAATCTTATTCGGAATAGGATTCCTAATTAGATAATTAAATAAATACTTTACTATTATCTAAATAATAACTAATTATATCTAGATAATTATTATTAATCAAAATAATAATTAATTAATGTTAGGGATAATTAATTAGAGTTTCAATCACATAAAAACTTCTAATTAATATTACCATATAATCTTTTAATTTAATTCATAACCATAATCAAATTATAATTATTAATCAAATTAATTTATCCCCACATTAATACAAATTTCGGCCCATACATGTATGTCCCACTAATTACATTTTTGTATTCCGATTCCAAGTCCCATATGCGACCCATTAGGTTCTTTATTGCCACTAGCCGTATATATCCTTTGAAATTATTCATCACGATTAATTCCAACATATATATAACGGAATACCGTCGCGAGCTGTTACTAGCAGAACCTATGATATTCCCCCAGAGCAATTAAAAAGTAAGGTTGATAACTGACGTTAACCTTTCTGCATTAGTACAGTATAATATGATCTTTCATCAACTATATCCTGTCAGTCAATTCCTTATAACCATGGAACGTGTCAAGATTACATATAACGAAGAGTCCGATTTTACTTGTACAGGTTGAATTCACTCTGAAAAGATAAGTTAAGTGAAATGTTCATTTCTACTCTTAACTCTATCACCTTACAAGGATTTCAGTCAATTGACCACAAGCGGCCATTTGGATATATCTCCCACTTATCGGGAGTGACGAATGCTCAATTTGACATTAACTATTCTGCAATAACTTTGTGTGATACCCAACCCTGCTCTCACACACCCCAGGCTCTCACTTGTTGGATCGTGCTCGCACAGAATCAAAGTATCAGACTCCATAATCCAGAATCACTAATTAACGAATGTTTGAGTCTGAGGATTAGTTATACATACTAATACCAATGAGATGAACTGTTGACACTTTTAGATAAATTAATCCATGCTGTTATCTCAATTCGGGTCCCAATCCTAATGAACTCCTTCACCGGATCCATGTAACTGTCTAGATATCTAAATATCTAAAGCTTGTGAGATCAGCTTTCTGTCTCGACAGAAAACACTATTATATGCAAGTCTCAACAGTAATATGCCAACCCCTATAACATATTACTTGACTTGGATTGATTTTAAGTCTATTGGTCTATTATAAAGTATAGTCTCACTTTATGCTTATATGAATACTTTATAACTACTTAAATAAACTTAGGATTACTTTCTTTATGAAAGATTTGTGCCTTTATATATAGTTACATTTTAATGCTATATATATGATTAAACAAATGACTAAATAAACAATTTATTCATTAATATTTATATCCTAAAACAATTGTTTTTAGGACATTAAACTCCAACGGTATGTGCTTCCAACCACCTTGAAGGAGGCGTTTGTATGAGGGAAGGTGTCTTTTGAAAGGTGGTATGCACGGCTTGGACATTGTCAGAATTAGACAATCAGCAAAGTTCTTAAAGAAAATAATTTATCCTCTTCAGTACCAGTTAGTAGTTGTTCTTTTTATCCATTAAGAAAGTTAGTTAGAACCTATTTGTTGGTCCCGTGTGATTAGTTCCAAAGGGGGGGAGGTTAGGAACTAATATAACTTTTTCAGATTTTAATTAGGCTGACTTAATATATTTTGTTAAGTTTGTCAACTCAGTTTAGGTCAGCACGGCCGATTGTAACGTATGATAACTTTAGTCAGATATTGACTAGAACTATTTTACATATGAGTTGGGAATTGCCACTTTTGTGGTCAGCTTCCAACTCAGCACTCTTATTTACTCAATATCAGTTTAGACAATTTATATGCTGAGTAAATATAACAAGCAACACATACAGATATATATATATATTGAGAGAGTTTAGAGATTACTCAGCACGACTTATCCTGGTTCGGTCTCTCCGCCTACGTCTAGTCCCCAGAGTCCCTCCGGGCTTTTTAAATCCAATACTGAGCTCTTTAAAGGTAGAGCGCAAACTGTTTACAAGGCAGTTGAATATGCAAGAGTACCTTTCTCTATTCGTCTACTCAACTCCTACTAAGTGCTATAACCGAACACTTAGGTTTTTTTCTACCACTGAGTATTTACAACCAAACACTCAGCACAACACTCTCAATTTACAATTGATACAAAATTGTTCTTTTCGAATGAAGAACACTTTAGATGATTACAAAAATCACTCTAGCTTTTACACAAGGATAGAAAGTTGGTATAAGATCTCTTTTTGTTTTGATGTGCTTTTTGCTTGTATTTTTCTCACTTGTATTTTCTGTGGTTCGGCGATAATCCAGGAGGTATACTTGTCCCATTTATAGTTGCAGTCTGAAGATCAAATCATTTGAATTTGATTTGTCCGTTGAATCCAAAACGGCTCTTTTGGGAGACAAGGCTATGGTCAGCTTCAGGTTTGCAGGCCAATCCTGTCGTCTGATTTCCTCAGGTGCCAGGCTTGTCCTTTTCTTGCAGTTTTGTCTTTTTGTACAGGTTTCGTCTTTTAGCTAACGGATGTTTGACCCATGCGTCTCGAAATCATTTCTGTGCGTAATTCCGAGGTTCCTATTATTGGTTTAGACAGTTGTCGGACTTGTCTTTTAGCTACCGGATCATTGGTGCTGTCCTGAAGATCACTCGGCATGACTTTGTTATTCGTTGTCTTTTGATTGTTGCCAATTCAGATACTGAGTTCTCTTTTACTCAGCTTCCATGGTCAGCTTTGTTCTGCAAGACATAGTTCTTAAGAAGTCTTTTCTTCTTTTGATACTAAGTTCCGTTCCACTCAGCTTCATTGATTGACTTGATCTTTAAGCTTCTGTTCTGAAGATGACTTAACTTCTCTTACGCTGAGTTCCACTCTACTCAGCTTGTGATGTGATCTTATGCTGACTTCGTCCTGTCTTACTTTTTATTTCTATTTGTATTCATATTTATACTTAACATTGAACAAACACATTAGTACAATTAAATCAAAGCACTTAAATTTAATTGTCTCTTAATCATGGATTATTTTGTCAAATCAAAATCTCGTGGAAAGGTGTTTCAACAAACTCCCCCATTTTGATGTTGGCAAAATATTCAATTGATGGAACTCAGCATTGAGATTCCCCATGATTGAAATTCTTTTTATGGCTTCTAAAATAACTCCCCTGTAAGGGTTTCATCTATTGACTTAACTTAACTCTAAACCTTCTAAGATTCAATTGAGTAAAATTAAGGTATGCTTATACTGACTTAGTTCAATTCTAGACCTTCCAAGATCTAATTCAGATGAGCCTAGGTCAGCTTTTCAGAAGAGGTTAATGTGTTTTAACTCAGTTTTGATACATAGTTAGTTTGGTAACACAGTTATGGGAAAACTTTTTCAGAGCAAATGTATCAACTATTGTGTATTGAGTTTATTCCTTTTTCTTTTGTTTGTTTGTTCACTTAAGGCAGATCAGCATAATAAGGCAGTTAGCATCGCATAAGATTAATCAATTTGGAATAAGAGATGCATAATTTCTATAGATAGTCAGCAAGACAACATACACACAAAAAAGTACAAGTCAAGAATAAATCCTAGCAAATCTAGCCAGACTATTTCTTCCTATTGACTTGGACTTGGGCAGGATTCACTTTACCTTTTCCCTTTTGCTGCTGACTACCAGAGGCTTCGCCTGCATGCTGAATTCTATCAGCTTGTTCTTTCTCCCCCGTTTTGCCACCATCAGGCGGAGGAGGAACGAAAGTGTCGTTGAGAACAACACGAGTTAATCTTACTGAATAAGCCTTAAGCTTTTTCGTGCTTTCCCTTAACCCATCAAAAACTGGAATGCCATCGTCCAATGTATCACGGGGAATTCAGATGGAGGCACTGAACATACTGAGTATATACTCCTGGGATTTTCCAAGCCATGTGATTGTGTCAATCAGTTGGGCATAGGCTTGATAGTACATTTTAAGCAGACCCGAATCATAAAACTGACGTTGAGCATTTGTGTGACGCACATGTTTGTAAGTTGCCCGACAGTATTGCAACAGTTCATTTGTTTTCAGTTGGTCAGTTTCAATAATTGGCGACTTCTAAGCCTTTTTCTTAAGCCTTCTCAATTTCTTAGCCTTTGGAGGAGAGGGGTCAGCTTGAATAGAATCAAGAGAGTCAGAAAGTGAATGGACCCCTAGGTCAGCATGTTCCTTTACTGTGGGCTTAGCCTGCTCTTCAACCAACTCAGTATTGACTATCTGTTCATGCTCAACACCTATTGTTGGCTCAACATCCACTTCCCCGTGTTGCTCAACATTTGCTGTCTCCTCAGCATCAACCTGTCCTCCGAGATTTTCAAATTCTTCTTCCTCTTGGTCACTGGGTGGTTTTTCGAGATCAATGCCTTGACTTCTCATAAAATGTGAGTCAGGAGTTACTATCAAGTTTAGAGGAGCAACTTCAATAGGTTGCAAACCAGAATTCTTCTTCTTCTTCAGCAGAGGTTGATCTGGAGTTTCGTCACTCTCTTCTTCAGGCTCAACTTGCCTGTTTCTTTTCTCTGCTGACTTAGGTTCTTCCTGACCTTGCTCAGCTCCAGCCTTCTTTCCTCTTGACACAATTCTCAGCTTCTTTGGAGTTGTGTTAATGTCTTTAGCTGCCTGGTCAGCTTTCCTCTTTTTATCCTGCCGAGTGCGATTAACAGGTTTCTTTTCTTTTTACGGATCTTTAACCGCAACCCCTTTTCCTTTCCTGGGCACTATTGGTTGGTCGAAGGCAAGACCAAACAGTACAACAGTTGTGATCTCTGTGCCCCAGACATTAATTTCCTCCACTAAGCTTACTTGGTGGTCTTTGAGGATCCTGGTGATTAGAGAGCCTAATCTAAGGGTACCCGTACTCCGCTGGAAACCACCGATGAGAAAGATTGGCATGTTGATCGGCTGGTAAGTCAGCATGTGCCAAATAAAGCATTGCTCGAAGTTGGATGCTGAGGACGCATCATTGATTTTTGGGAAGAGGAAGTTGGTCAGTATATAGTGGGCCATCTTCTGATTCTGACCCATGGACGTGCTAGAGATTTCCCCGACATGACCGGCAGGTTTGCAAAACTTAGTGGGATAGTCAATTTTTTCGTGGTCACCTGTTTTTCGAAGTTTAGCTCCTTCGTTTTTCAGTTTTAGCAGTTTGGCAAGGTAAGGAGGGTTGATGAAGATATTTTTTCCTTGAACCTTGGTGACCATGTAGTCCCGGTCATCATCAGCGGCTCTTACGTTAGCGTAGAACTCCTTCACTAACTCAGGATAAGTGGCTTCTCGAATCGAGAATAGCTCGGTCCAGCCGTTCTTTGAGATCCACTCATAGAAGGGTTGCTCAGCTTCCACAAACCCCTTTGAGAACCAGCGGGAGTGGTCAACCTTATATCCCCTTAGGCTGTTGTAAACTAGCGAATAGGTACGTTCCATTGGTTTCTTTCCCTTATCCTGCTTCTGTTTCCTTTTCGATGAAGCAGCCAAGTCAACATGGGAGCTTTTGTTCGGAGTTTGGTCATGCTGACCTTGTCCTTTGGTGGGAGTTTTGCTATACTCCTGCTGAGGGGGAGATTCAGGGTTTTCATCGGAGTGATTTCTGTCGTAATCACCGCCGGAGATATTCTGAGAGTCCGACATGGTTATCTCAGATATTTTCAAGAGGTTTTGAGATTTAGAAAGCGAGAGAGATGAAAAATCAATTTGCCAGGAATTTTGAGTGTAAAGAGTGATAAGTGGGGATTCTTCCACTATTTATAGAATTTCGAATGATCCTAAGCGTTTGAACTAGCCGTTTTACCTCGAGATGATCAATCAACAAAGATTCTGGCATTTATGACATGTTCGACGCGTTTACATTATTGCGATTACGTTACCCTAGGTGGCTATTTATGGCACGTGTGCTAGCATTAATTGGGCAAGTGATTTTTACCCAGTTTGTTAGAACATTAAACGTTTTGTGGTACTGAGTGCATAGTTTTTACGTAGGGAGTTTTCATACTGCTTTAGTAACTCAGCCTAGAATAATCACTCAACATGTATGTCTTTACTCAGCATAGAGTGATTTTCTATAACGCATATTAAGCTCAGCATCTAGAAGTTACTAATTTAGCACATATCACTCAGCATGGTAATCACTCAACATTCAATTAAGGACACTGTATTATTGAAGAGGATTAGACATACCGATAGCTTCCCTTAGTATGTTGAATTGTTCATGAGCCAAAGGCTTGGTGAAGATATCCGCAAGCTGTTCATCTGTTGGAATGTAGGTTAGCTTGATCTCACCCTTGAGTACATGATCCCTAATGAAGTGATGTCTTATGCTGACATGCTTCATCCTGATGTGTTGGATTGGATTTTTAGACAGGTCAATGGCGCTTTTGTTGTCGCATTTGACTTCAATTATTTCTGTTTTGACTCCATAATCCTCAAGCTGTTGCTTAATCCATAGGACTTGTGCAACACAACTTCCAGCAGCTACGTACTCAGCTTCAATTGTAGACAGGGCAACCGATGACTGCTTCTTGCTGAACCAAGATACCACACAACTTCCAAGGAAGTGACATCCTCCCGATGTACTTTTACGTTCAAGCTTATCTCGTCCATAGTCAGCATCAGTGTATCCAATGAGTGTGAAGTCATTTGAGGTTGGATACCATAAACTTGCATTAACTGTGCTCTACAAATATCTAAAGATTCTTTTTACAGCTATAAGGTGAGATTCCCTCGGGTCAGCTTGATATCTTGCACAATAACATACTGAGTACTGAATATCAGGTCTACTAGTGGTAAGGTAAAGTAGAGAGCCAATCATACCTCGATATAGCTTGCTATCTACAGATTTACCTTTCCCATCTTTGCATAGGACAGTGTCAGTACCCATTGGGGTTGATATGGGTTTACAATCTTCCATATCAAATTTCTTTAGCATTTCTTTGGCGTATTTGGACTGACTAATGAAGATGCCGTTCTTACCTTGCTAAATTTGAAGTCCAAGGAAGAAGTTAAGTTCACTCATCATGGACATCTCAAACTCAGTTTGCATCTGTTTACTAAACTCTTTGCACAAGGATTCGTCAGTAGCACCAAAGATTATGTCGTCTATGTAAATTTGTGCCAGCAGGGTATGTTTACCCTTTTTCTTAATGAACAAGGTTGTGTCAGCTTTGCCTCTGACATAATTCCTGGTCAGCAGGAAGTTGGTCAACCTCTCATACCAAGCTCTTGGAGCTTGTTTTAGGCCATACAGGGCCTTCTTGAGTTTATAAACGTGGTTTGGAAATTTTGGATCTTCAAACCCTGGAGGCTGACTAACATATACCTCTTCGTTTATAAAGCCATTAAGAAAAGCACATTTAACATCCATTTGATATAATTTAAAATTCATACAGCTAACATATGCACACAATATTCGTATAGCCTCTAATCTAGCAACGGGTGCGAAGGTTTCACCGTAGTCAATGCCCTCTTGCTGACTATAGCCTTGGGCTACAAGTCGGGCTTTATTTCTAACTACGTTGCCTTGCTCATCTAGTTTATTTTAAAAGACCCACTTAGTTCCTATGGTCTTTTGATTCCTAGGTTTTGGTACTAAATCCCATACCTCATTTCTTGTGATTTGATCAAGCTCTTCTTGCATAGCATTGATCCAATATTCTTCGTGCTCAGCATCGGCAAAGTTCTTTGGCTCATGTACTGAGACAAATGTGACATTGCTGAGGTATTTTCTAAGCTGATCTCTTGTCATCAGCTTGTTGTCAGCAGCATCAAGAATGGACTTCTTCGAATGTCCTCTTGGGATTTTTATTCCTTTGGGTAATGTTGAGTTGTCTGGAATAGGTGTTTCTACAATATCCGCAGGAACAGATTGGTCAGCAAAGGTAATTTCGGGTTCGTGTTTACCTTTGGTCAGTCCTTGTACTGATGACTCAGTAGCTCCTGTTTGGTCAGCGGAAGCTGAGCTTGGTTCATCTTCGTCAGACTGAGTTGTTTTTCCTGCAGGGTCAGTTTCATCGAACTCTATATGGACAGACTCTTCAACAACTTGAGTTCGTTTATTATATACTCTATATGCTTTACTGTTAGTTGAGTACCCTAAAAAGATCGCTTCATCAGCTTTAGCATCAAATTTTGCAAGGTTATATTTTGTATTGAGTATAAAACATTTACACCCAAAGGCACGAAAGTAGCCAATGTTGGGCTTTCGTCCTTTCCAAAGTTCGTATGGGGTTTTCTTAAGAATAGGTCTAACTAAAGCCCTATTGAGTATGTAGCATGCTGTGTGGACAGCTTCACCCTATAAATACTTTGGAAGCCTATTTTTACTCAGCATTGTCCTAGTAATTTCGACAATCGTTTTGTTCTTCCTTTCAACAACCCCATTTTGTTGAGGCGTTCTAGGAGCAGAGAAATTGTGGTCAATACCACCAGCTTCACAGAATTCGTCAAACTGTTGGTTTTTGAATTCTCCACCATTGTCGCTTTTAATATGAGTTACTTTTAGGTCTTTGTCATTTTCAAGCTTTTTAATCAATGTGGTAAACATCTCAAATGTTTCATCCTTGCTACTCAGCAAGATGATCCAAGTGTACCGAGAGAAATCATCTACAATGACTAAGGAGAATTTCTTACTGCCCAAGCTGAGTGGCTGGATAGGTCCGAAAAGGTCCAAATGTAGTAATTCCAATGGTCTCTTGGTTGAGACAGTGTTTTTACTTTGAAAAGACTTTTTCATTTGTTTACCTTGCTGACAAGCATTACACAATTGATCTTTTTCAAATCTTAATTTGGGCAGTCCCTCAACTAATTGCTTTCTAGCTAATTTGGCTAGGAGGTCCATGCTTACATGACCAAGTCTCCTATGCCATAGCCAGGAGTTATCCTCTTTAGATACTAAGCATATATTTTTCGAAAACTGTTTTTCTAAACTCAACATATATACATTGTCAACACGAGGGGCAGTTAAAATTAAATTGTTTGTTTTTCCCTCGAGTATCCGACACTGAGTAGCATCAAATATAACCTGTCTACCACTATCACAAAGCTGAGCTACTATCTTACCCTTCTTATTGTCTCCAAAGCTTACGTTTCCACCTCGTTTAAGCTCAAGTGTGATGAACTGAGTTTCATCACCAGTCATATGCCTCGAGCATGCGCTGTCAATATACCACAGTTTTGACTTCTCCACGCATCTCAGGCTCACCTGGATTTTGAATCATTCATCTTTAGGTACCCAATTCTTTTTGGGTCCTCGTTTGTTAGCATAAACAGGTGCAAAGTCATGTTTTAACTTGTGACGACATACTTTTATTGTGTGGCCAGCTTTACCACAGAAGTCACAGAATGTTACCCTCTTGGGGTGACTTTGTTTTTGGTCAGCACCATTGTGCTGAGCATGCCAACATACCTTAGTGGTATGTCCCTTCTTTTCGCAGAAGTCACATTGGACAATCCGCTTGTTATACCAACACACATCTCTTGTGTGTCCCCTTTTCCAACAACAGTCATATTGAGTGAACTGTCTATGCTGACTAGTACCTGGGTACTCAACATGGGATTTATTTGAACCTTTCATTTGGTTCTGAAGGTTTGTGACATCATTTCTCAATTTCTTTGAATCTGATTGGACCTCCGAGACAAACTTGTGCATAATTTCCATGTTGCTGTGCAAAGTTGAGTTGTCTTGGAGAAGATATCGGAGGTCACTAAGTTTGACCTCTTCAATCTCGTCACACCGCCTGCCGAGTGCCTTTATTTTCTTATTACACTTTTTAGTTAGTGTATATAAATCACTCAGGGCGTTAATCATTTCTTTTCTAAGCAAGTGTAAGGATGTTACCTCATTTGAGTATTCCTCCTGTTCAGATTCTTCAGAGAGGTCAGCATGCTCAGATTGAGTGTGGTCAGCAGCGTCATCGGCCATGAAGCATATGTTTGTCGACTCAGTGGCTTCAGCTTCTGACGATGTTGAGTCGTCGCTATCACTCCATGTGGCCACCATTGCCTTTTTGCTTCCCTTCTTGTCTTTCTTTAGATTAGGGCAGCTTGACTTAATGTGCCCAATTTGATGGCACTCAAAGCATGTGACAGATTTGGAGCTGTCCTTTTTGTATTTGTCACTGGACTCGGCTTTGTACCTGTCGCCTCTTCTGAATGGCCTCTTGCTGTTCTTTTCATTCTTTCTGAACAACTTCTTTATCTTCCTTGTGAATATGGCCATTTCCTCATCGTCTGATGAGTCAGCTTTCATGACAAGTGATTTTTATTTCTTGTCTTCTGACTTTTCTTTTGCTTCAAAATTTTTCATAGAGATCTCATGAGTCAGCAGAGATCCGATCAGCTCGTCATATTTATATGTGGTCAAGTCTTGAGCTTACTCCACGACAGTTTTCTTAGCTTGCCAACTCTTTGGTAAGCTTCTCAGGATTTTCTTCACCTGCTCTTCTTTAGTGAAGTTCTTGCCGAGCCTCTTTAGCTCATTTATGATGTTGGTGAATCTAGCGTTCATTCCAGAGATGTCCTCATCGTCGTTCATCTCGAACAGCTCGTATAATCTCATATGTTGGTTCACCTTTGATAATCCATCTGGGAGTATCTGTGTTGTTTGGTTCCCGGGAAGGAAACGAGTGATGTTCTCAGCCATTTATCGGGATCAGATCAAGATTGTTAAGTCTTTGAATAGTGAGCTATTTAGCTCTGATACCACTTGTTGGTCCCGTGTGATTAGTTCCAAGGGGGGGGGGGGGGGGGTTAGGAACTAATATAACTTTTTCAGATTTTAATTAGGCTGACTTAATATATTTTGTTAAGTTTGTCAACTCAGCTTAGGTCAGCACGGTCGATTGTAACGTAAGATAACTTTAGTCAGATATTGACTAGAACTATTTTACATATGAGTTGGGAATTGACACTTTTGTGGTCAGCTTCCAACTCAGTACTCTTATTTACTCAATATCAGTTTAGACAATTTATATGCTGAGTAAATATAATAAGCAACACACACATATATATATATATATATATATATATATATATATATATATATATATATATATATTGAGAGAGTTTAGAGATTACTCAGCACGACTTATCCTGGTTCGGCCTCTCCGCCTACGTCCAGTCCCCAGAGTCCCTCCGGGCTTTTTAAATCCAATACTGAGCTCTTTAAAGGTAGAGCGCAAACCGTTTACAAGGCAGTTGAATATGCAAGAGTACCTTTCTCTATTCGTCTACTCAACTCCTACTAAGTGCTATAACCGAACACTTAGGTTTTTTCTACCACTGAGTATTTACAACCAAACACTCAGCACAACACTCTCAATTTACAATTGATACAAAATTGTTCTTTTCGAATGAAGAACACTTTAGATGATTACAAAAATCACTCTAGCTTTTACACAAGGATAGAAAGTTGGTGTAAGATCTCTTTTTGTTTTGATGTGCTTTTTGCTTGTACTTTTCTCACTTGTATTTTCTGTGGTTCGGTGATAATCCAGGAGGTATACTTGTCCCATTTATAGTTGCAATCTGAAGATCAAATCATTTGAATTTGATTTGTCCGTTGAATCCAAAACGGCTCTTTTGGGAGACAAGGCTCTGGTCAGCTTCAGGTTTGCAGGCCAATCCTGTCGTCTGATTTTCTCAGGTGCCAAGCTTGTCCTTTTCTTGCAGTTTTGTCTTTTTGTACAGGTTTCGTCTTTTAGCTAACGGACGTTTGACCTATGCGTCTCGAAATCATTTCTGTGCGTAATTCCGAGGTTCCTATTATTGGTTTAGACAGTTGTCGGACTTGTCTTTTAGCTACCGGATCATTGGTGCTGTCCTGAAGATCACTCAGCATGACTTTGTTATTCGTTGTCTTTTGATTGTTGCCAATTCAGATACTGAGTTCTCTTTTACTCAGCTTCCATGGTCAGCTTTGTTCTGCAAGACATAGTTCTTAAGAAGTCTTTTCTTCTTTTGATACTGAGTTCCGTTCCACTCAGCTTCATTGATTGACTTGATCTTTAAGCTTCTGTTCTGAAGATGACTTAACTTCTCTTACGCTGAGTTCCACTCTACTCAGCTTGTGCTGTGATCTTATGCTGACTTCGTCCTGTCTTACTTTTTATTTCTATTTGTATTTATATTTATACTTAACATTGAACAAACACATTAGTACAATTAAATCAAAGCACTTAAATTTAATTGTCTCTTAATCATGGATTATTTTGTCAAATCAAAATCTCGTGGAAAGGTGTTTCAACACTATTTACCTTCTATTACTCTTCTAACACTTTTGTTTTTGAAAATTTACGTTTTGATGTTTGGGGGCCAGCTCCAGTGTTATCATGTCTTAGCCACTGCTATTTTTTTTAATTATAATTGATGAATTCACTAGATTTGGATGAGTGTTTTGTTTGAAAAATAAGAGTGATGTTGCCTCCACCTTTTGTGATTTCTATGCCATGATCTCTAATCAGTATAATGCTAGAGTTACGAACTTATAGTCTGATCTTGGGGGAAATTTCAAAAGTTACAATCTTCCTTAGAAGTCATGGCATTGTGTGTAAAAATATGTGTCCTCACACTCATGCTTGAAATGGCATTGCTGAAAGAAAAATTAAGCACGTAGTTGATACTTGCCTTACCCTATTAGCCAATGCACCTATTAGCCAATGCATATTTACCACTAAAATTTTGGAACTATGTTGTGCTTCGCAGTATATGATTAACAGTTGCGTTCACATGGACCCTGATGACCACGTAAATTTGGTCATTCACCGTTAGATCTAGGCGGATTAAAATCATAAGGTGGAGATTCAAAACATCCTAAAGCTTATATTTAATCCGCCTAGATCTAACGGTGAATGACCAAATTTACGTGGTCATCAGGGTCCATGTGAACGCAACTGATATGATTAATCAATTGTTTACTTACAAAGGTTCTAAAAAATAAATCACCATATATTATCTTTTATAACAAACAACCTAAATATTCATCATTGCGTATCTTTAGAAGTGGAATTTATCCTCTAATTTGTCCACATAACCAGCACAAGATTGACTTTAGATCTAAGTTGTGTGTTTATCTGGATCCTTCTGCAAATCACTTGGAGATCTTTGTCTTGATTTTACCACTAGTCGAGTCCATACCTGCAAATTTGTTTAGTACATTGAAGATGTGTTTCCTGCCTCTTTGTCGGCTTCTTTAACATCACCTCTTAACATCCCATCGGAAAGCACATTCTGTCAACTACCATCTTTACTCGACCCGTATTCAAGTAATTTCTCCATTTCTAATATTACATCTTCTGATTCTTCTTTATATCCCACTACACATGTGAACTCCACCATGGGCTCTGCTACTAAAAACACTCATTCGGATTCTGATAACATGGACACTGATCATATGGTTTCGATACAGACTTCATCTCCTATTGAGCCATCCACACCTGTGTCACTCATTGAGTCTGATCACATGACTACCATGCCTGCAAATTCTCCGATTTTCACAACATCAGCTACACCTGACTTATTTGCTGCACATGAACGAATCACTTCAACCGAACAAATAACACCTACAACGACACCTCCTATAGTACACAATGATGTGTCCACTTCATCCACCACTCCCTCCTATATGGTTGGTACACTATCTTTTCCCACATCTACAGTCTCCAGTTTGTCAGCACAACATGCAACTCTGCGAGTCCATACTGCATTCTAGAGATTGTTTTTAGGCTCTCCTTGCCACTCATCCTAGTGGCACTTTTGATCTCACATGCTTTAGTAAGGCCAATAAGCTCCTAGAATGGCGTAAGCAATGAATTTTGTCATTTGACCAAACTCATTAGAATTCATTCATGCAAAAAGAAGTTGCTTTATAGAGATGTGTCGTCATTGATGTCTTGATAGGAGCATTGCTACATTTAAAAAAACTGGTCTTATAGAGTTCTGATCCAAAGGAACCGACTTCTAATTTATAGACACAAAGTAGAAACCAGTCTCAGTGGGACCGACTTATATTTTAATTAAAATAAATAAATAAATAATATATAGGATTGATTTTTATTTTAGTCTGGTAACCGTGCAAATTAGAAATTGATCCTTTAGGATCGGATTCGTTCTAGTTAGGAGGACATAGTACTTAATTATCCATGTATAGGGGCGCTCCATTTGGAGGGGCAAAATCCTATTTTTTGCACTTTGTCCAAAAACAACGGAATTGGGCTCAGATATGCTAGGGGTGCACGTGGTCGGTTAACCAGTCCATTAATGGTAATTCGATCGGTTAACCATTTTATCGGGTTTTTTAAAAACAATAACCATATACTATTCCACTAAATTCGGTTAACCACTAATCGATTAACCAATTATTTCGGTTTCTAACCACTAGTAAATAAAAATAAAAATAATAAAAAACTTCTAATTTTTATTGTGAGTGGAACGACGGGTCAATAGCGAGTTGAAGAGACTAACGACAAGGAGGAAGATGTGCTTGCATTATCTACGTGTGGACTATGGATTGGACACTACATTTTTCCCTTACAACGACTCTTTAAGGCATCAAATTACGATGTTTTTTGGACTTGAATTCTTATCATCTGTGCTTTACCAACTAAGCTCTATCCATGTATATTAATTTCACTAATTATCTACTTTGTGACAAATTTGATAGTACGACGACATTTAGGATGAAATATTCCATCGTTGAGTCTTAGTCACCGGAAATAAGTAGTATTTCTTATTAAAAAAATTCTATTGATCCTGTATTTATTTTAAGTGGGCTAATGTATAATTATATGTATTATATATGTTATTGAATTCGGTCGGTTTCGGTTAACCACGGTTTTTAGAATATGAAAATCGTAACCGTAACCATTAATTACTATTTTTAAAATTAAAAACCGTACATTAGTCCATCGATTTCGGTTAACCTTATTTTCGATTTGGGTTTTTCGGTTTTACCGATTTTTGTGGTCACCCCTAATAGGGGTGCACGTGGTCGGTTGTCCATTAAGGTTAATTCGGTCAGTTAACCATTTTTTCGGTTTTTGAAATATACTAACCATACACTAGTCCATTAAATTCGGTTAACCACTAAACGGTTAACCAATTATTCGGTCGGTTAACCTTTTATTTCGGTTTTTAACCATTAATAAATAAACAATTATTGGAACTCATACATAAATAATCAATGGACAAAATCAACAATTATTGGAATTCATACTATTATGTATTCAAACAATAAAAGAATTTCATTACATTATATGTACTTTATTGTACAATAGAAATTTGAAATCTTACAGTAGTAAATGAATTAATATAATTATTATATATCAGCTCTCTTTGTTTTTTATGTGATTTTTCAAGTACAAAATAGTTGTTCAAGTATATTAATTTTTGACAAATTGGTACTATGAGTTGATTCTTAGTAATCGAAAATAATGTACGACATTAAATTACTGTGTTTGTTTTTTAAACTAAAATTATTATCCAACGTGCTTTACCAACGAAGCCCTTTTCAGGTATATTAATTTCATTAATTATCTAATTTTTGATAAATTGGTACTGTGAGTTGAGTCTTAGTCACCGAAAATAATTAGTGTTTTTTATTAAATGTTTGTTATTGACCCTGTATTTATTTTAAGTGGGATAATATGTAATTATATATATGAATATAAATAAATAAATTTTTATATTTTTTATATTTAATTAATATTCGGTCGGTTTCGGTTAACCGCGGTTTTTTAAATACAAAAACCGTAACCGTAACCATTAACTACTATTTTTAAAATTAAAAACCGTACACTAGTCCATTGGTTTCGGTTAACCTCATTTTCGATTCGGTTTCGGTTTGGTTTTTCGGTTTTGCGGATTTTTGTGTGCACCCCTAACCCCTAAGATATGCTAGTTATGAGTCATGACCATTGACTGCTGTGCGCACTGAACCCAGCACAGTTGAAGAGGGGAGACGGCAACAAACATAGCTAGGTTTCGGTGTCCAATATCAAATGGCAGGCTCTAGCGGCGGCACCGCTTCGTCCAGTCCGTTACCAGCACCTCCTGCACCTAAGATTCTATTGGCAAAACCTGGACTAGTAACCACTGGACCGGCTGTAGGTAAATTCGGACGCGCAGGTTCTGAAGATGAAACTGTGCCGCACCGGTCCCGTATGCCTGCAATTGGCTCTCTCAACCTTCTCTCTGATTCGTGGGAGTTCCACATTGATCGCTTTCTTCCTGTAATACTCAGTTGCTTTAGTTCAAACTTGTTTGAAATTTTGATTACTTGGAGGAATGTCAAGGGAAGGGCGAGGCTGAAGTTTGACCAAATTTTGTGATTTTGTGCAGTTTCTGACTGAGAATACCGATTTCACGGTGGTTGGGGTGATTGGGCCACCTGGCGTCGGAAAGTCCACCATCATGAATGAGCTTTATGGTTTTGATAGTAGTTCGCCAGGTGAGTCCTTATATTATGTTTCTGTTTTTAATATCAACTTAGGATGGCTATAAGCCAGCTATTTTTCGTTACCATTTAGATATGGAGATGTTTACTTGTGCCTTTTTTTTTTCTTTTTGTTTCAAATTCGTACACTTAAATTAATGTTTTACTTCAACCAAGTATCATTTTTCTACAGGAATTTGACCATAATCTTTTGTGATCATATTTCTTTCTCAACGTGGGTTTTTCCCCACCTTGCTGCCATTTCGTATGCTTCACCAGACTAATATTGAATGTGCTTCAATTAGAAAGAACTATATTTATCAAGCTCCAATTTTTTTTTGTAGCAGGTTTAATTAATAGCCATTTCATGTAATTTATGTGAAAATCCAGCTATGTTGCTTATATAGAAGGATTGGATCCATTTCAAGTGGTTTCAACGAGAAGCACTAATCATTTGTGTGATGGCATTTTTGAAAAGAAGGATGAAGTAATGTGTTCCTCGTGTATTTGTAGTGATACCAAAAATATTATTTTGAGTGCAATAATCTGCGTACCTGCTGCTCATGGTCCATTTTGCTCATGATTTGCTGCTATAGGGCTATTTCCAAAGATAACAATACTCTGTTAGGATGCAGGAATGCTACCACCATTTACTATACAATCGGAAGATAACAAAGCAATGGCAAGGCATTGCAGTGTGGGCATTGAACCAAGAATATCTGCTGAGCGGCTTATACTTCTTGACACACAGGTTTTTGCTATCACTTTCTCTTTGTTATAAATACAGTTGTATGTATTTAACTAGGTGTATTAATACTAACTTGATTAGCAAGTTGGTCTCTTTGCTTGGTCACCAAGCTTATGTGTATATAAATAGGTTATCATTCTCTTCGCAAATCAAGATGAATAAGATATAATTCATTCTTCCATTTCTATAATTTACATGTTATCAGAGCCAGTTTGACCAAGTGGTCTAGGGTTTGATTCCTGGCAGCCCCATTTGTTGATTTAATTGCAGGACATGGTAATATGGGTCTTGGTGTGCACGCTTCAAGCCCAGTGGGAATTCACGTGTGGGGGTGTGTCAGATATTAATATGAAGTGGACCTTTAACTATCAGCTTGAGCTTTTAGTTGAATCGGTTCCATGGCGTGGTATCATAGCCAAGCCCACACAAATAGCGGATAACAAACATTTGTTCCCGTTGAGCTTGCATTACTTTGATATCAGTGCTCAAAGGTAGTAATCCATTCAACTTTATATAATAATCCTGAGCAGATTGATCTTGGCGATCAGTGGTATAGACCAACTTCTAAGTATCATATAAGCGTGAGATATTACCCTTGCCAGCATATAGAGATTGCAAGTAGTCCTGAAGCTGTTTGACATACTCACAACGACGAACCATACCAACAATCGTAGTATCAATAGAGTTTTTTTATTGCGATAAATAGAGAAGTATCATCTGCCATCCAATCCTCATCATTTGTCTTCGGATCATCAGTTAAGTGATGAATCTTCCTGATACTACGCATATAAATTTTAATGGTTTTGGACCAATTGAGATAATTAGACCCAGTCATTTTATGATCGGCGATCTTAGGAGATACCGTCAGAGTGCCACTAACCACAGATCTGCTAGTTTCACTTTTCTTTACGTCAGACATTTGCAGGCAATAACCACAAACCCAGCAAGCAAGAGATAATCCAATATAATGATGTGCAACAAACACAAAACAGATTCCAAAAAACACTAGCAAAACGGTAACAGATAGAACAAACGGAACCCTTAAAAAAATAGACTGACCTCCACCATAAAAAGTTACCGGAAGCAGAAACGAACTGGACAGGCAGGCCGTAGACGCCGGGAATGTCAACCGGAGACTGAACGTTGGCCGGAGATGGCCAAACGCGCCCACACGCGCCGGCACATGGAGGAGATGGCAGCGGACGTTGGTGGCTCGCGAGACTCACGCACTGGTCGGACGAGTCACCGGATTTTGACAGAACGCCGATCAGAGGGTGGGTAGTCTGCTGGACCAGGAGGTGAGAATAGAAGGACGTCGGAAATGGGTGGGTAGAGTAATGGGTAAACCCCAAGATCCCAGAAACACGTTTGCACACTTGGCAGACGAAAATAAAAAGAAATCTGCACACTAGGACAACTCTGATACCATGTCATGGAACTAATTCAACTAAAAGCTCAATTAGATAGTTAAAGGTCCACTTCAAATGAGATGGTGTACTCTATTTTAATGTGAAGAGTTTATTTTGTGCAGTCTGTTTTTAGCCCATCTATCTTAGCTGAGATGATGAGACCTGATGGTTCTTCCACCATTTCAGTTTTAAGTGGTGAAAATCTATCTGCAGAATTGGCTCATGAACTTATGGCTATTCAGGTAACTGAAGAGAAACTGCATGAATAGCTCTGCACTCTTTACATGATAATCTTGAATGTCTAATGAATTTTAATGTCTCGGATGCTGTAAGGAGCTCCTTTAGCTTGGTGTTCTTCTAGCATCTATTTGTCACATTCTGCTGGTGGTATCAGATGGAATTCATGATGATAGTATGTGGCAGTTATTATTGACGGTACAACTCCTCCTCGGCGTTTATTTTCTTCATTGCAATATTTTTATTTTGCACCATGGTGTCATCCTTGGATATCTTACCTTGCATTTAATTTAAATTTGCAGGTTGACCTGTTGAAACATGGCATACCTGATCCATCTTTAGTAACATCCTCACATGTACAGAGCTCTAATTTGGGGCTTCAAAGAGAAAACAAGGATAAAGCTGTTGAGGGTGAAGAATACATGGCTGCTCCAGTCCTTGTTCATACAAAGTAAGTAATCTTCTTGTGTTGTGGTAGAGGATTACGGTGCAACAAGGACACCAGTCCCCAGTCTATATGAAGCCTTCAAATGAGATGTAGGCCGAACTTAGCAAAATAAGCAATTGCATTTACATCAGTTTTTTGCTCCTTCATATAGGGTGCATCTGTGGTCACTGTATTTATTTTGAAGAGATGTTCAATAGCAAATATTGTTGCATCAGTTTATTATCATTATTTTTTTTTTTAAGTTTATTTTAACAAACCTAAATTCTGTATGTCATGGGACAACTTGATAAAAGTCAAAATTGAATGTGCTTACCATTTCTTCCTCCTAGGCTTGCAAGGTAAATGCCATCTTTCTCTCTTTTAATGGTTAGAAGGCCCCATTTATTTCTATTTTGTTGATGTACTAGAAAAATATCATTACAATCACAATAACATATGGAAAATTTTGCAACCTTATATGAATTTATTCTCATTTAAGTCATAACTGAAAACAAATGGCACTTGTGTTCAATGTAATTTTTGGGCATTGGGGTCAATGATGACGATTAAGTTTTATTTGTTAGCATAATATTAGCTAGCTGCTTGTTGGTAATAATATATCCTCATCCTGTAATAGATATGTTACAGAGCTTAAAATTTTGTAAGTTAGTTTCAATTGTTTCTAGTCATAGATCATAATTGATTTCTATTGCGATGGATCATTTTCAGTCACAGTCTGTCTGATTTTGGTTTTTAAAAAAGTTATTATTTTTATTTCTTTCATTCCTATTGGTTGGTCAGTGTTCAGAAGATCTTACAGCCGTTTGTTTGTAGATTGCAAGATGAACAATGTAGTCCATGTAACTTGGTCCACCTGAGAAAGACAGTTGCACAGTATTTCAGTTTCTCTTCGTTCATGGTAGAGAAACATGAAAACGCTGGAAAAGAGAATCTTGTTGCTTCTACAACTTGTACCCGGAGCAATGATCTGAATTTATTTTTGATTCCATCGAAGAACAAAGATGACTTGCCAAGAGCTCAGTATGAAAGTTACTTCTCTGGACTTATGAAACTGCGAGATAAGGTCTTTCTCTTTTGTGCGATTTGCATTATATTGGACTGAGATATTAGATTGAAAACCTCTTTTTCATTCTCAAGTAGTTGAAAACTGTTAAAGTTTGTTGTTTCTTCAGGTTTTATCCATGAATTGCCCTTCCTTTGGGAGAAGTGTTTCAGAACGTGAGTGGCTGAAAAATTCTGCGAAGATATGGGAACTAGTAAAGAGCTCTTCTTCCATTGCTGAGTACAGCCGAACACTTAAAAATTCAGGCATGTTTAGGAAGTAAGTAGCACGCCCAATGTATTATGTATTCTTTTGAAGATGGAAGTTTATGTCATAACTTTACATGCTCACTACAAAATTTGAAACACAGTTCTACTAGGTCGAGATACTCATTGAAGTTTGCCCATAGTTTCATAAAATTTGTTAAACTTCATTTTGTGCCAATAATTTAAGTATGCTTAACTGTACTGAAATTTTTCTAAAAACAATATTTGAAATGCTAATTGGTTGATTTAATAACTATAATCAAGGGAAATTTACATAGAAATTCGTTTTTTTAAATTATCTACAACTATGTCAAGTCGTAATTTGAATTATATCAAACTAAATAAATTATTATTTTTAATATATTTTAAGGACAAAGGTTTATGAATTATGAGTTTAGGATGTATTTTTTATGGTTTAGGATTTATGAATTTAGAGACTATAATTTTTAAATTAGGGTATAATACCATATTTTATTTGTGATATATAGAAAAGAGTTAGAATTAATTTTGGTAGTATGATTTAGTTGTAATTTTAATTATTTCCAATTATTTTGGCAGTATGATTTAGTATAATTTTTTCGTTATAAATTTAAAATTTATACTATAAAGACTAAAATTTAATTATTTCCAACTACTGTCACTCAAATAATCAACTTATGCTATATGATCCTTGAGAAACATTATTCAGCAACAATTTTTAAGTAAAATTAAGAGAAAAGTACATGATCCTTGAGAAACATTATTCAGCGACAATTTTTAAGTAAAATTAAGAGAAAAGTAAAAAAAACAATGTGTATGATCCATTCGAAAAAATAGTCGCGTGATATAAAAGTTGCAAATAATGGTATGAGGTTTGTGAAATTTGTAAGGATGGTTTGTAATGAGTTTTGAGTTTTGTTTTCTTGTTATGTGTAGGAAAGAGACGAAGCCACATCCAATTCCACTCGATAAATCGTACTATAATGATACTTGTTAATGCGGTTTTTTTTTAAGGATATATAGAGATGGTGTAATAAGGAGTTTATTGTGTGATATAACAAAACCACGTAGTTTTGATGATAATTGAAAAGGGTAAGGTGACAAATTTGTAAATAAAAGAAAATAGATGATACAAAATTGTTTTATTTCTTTTCTTTAAAATACATTTTTCTGACCTTTCTAACCTCGTTTTTCGAAAAATTTTATACTATTAGACTCGTCTAAATTAGACGGTCATTTTGAGATCCCTGAAGAAGCTCAGGTAAAAAAAATTCCAGTGAATGGAATCCGGGTGAGCGTTTTTGGCGAGAAAAAAGTATCCAGAAAATTCTCAAAAAGTTCCAGAAAATATAAAACATTATTCTGAAAAACTTTAATTCTTGGGTCGAAGCGGGATTTCTTACGGTTTAGTCCCAATAAAACGTTTTCCTTAATTTTATCAATTTTACATGCTTCAATAATTTGTTGGGTCAAAACCGTAAGGAATATCGCTTTGAGCCAAGAATTAAAGTTTCTTAAAATGATGTTTACATATTTTGAAATTTTTTGATAATTTTCTGAGCACATTTTTAGTCATACCTTTCAACACTATGTGTTGGAAAAACGAGCACATACTGCTAGACGTCAGCATGTTATTCTAAATCAGTGTACAAATTGGTCTAATTAGTGTACTAATTGTTTCAAATCAGTATATCAATTGTTCCAACAAAATAATTATATTGTTCCAACAGAATTCTTAAATTATTCCAACAGAATATTTACGTTGTTCCGACAGTGTACGAAATTGTTCCAAATTAGTGTACTATTTGTTCCAAGATAATACTTATATTGTTCCAACAGAATAAATCAGCGTACCAATTCTTCCAACAAAATAGTTATATTATTCCAGCAAAATACTTATATTGTTCCAACATAATAAATCAGTTTACCAATTATTCCAAATCAATTTTATTATCTATCGTCTTCAATTTTATTTTTGTTTTTTCGTATTTAATATAGTATCTTCAAATTTATATTAGTTATATCATTTAGAAAATAATTCTAATTCTTATATTCTTCCAACAAAATAAATTTGTATACCAATTGTTTCAAATTAGTGTATAATTTTTCCAACAGAATAGTTTTATTGTTCCAACAGAATACTTATATTGTTCCAACAGAATTGTTATATTGTTCCAACAAAATATTCCAACACAGAGTGCTGAAATGTATGACCAAATCGTGCCCATAAAATTATCGAAAAAATTCTAAAATATGTAAAACATCATTTTAAGAAACTTTAATTCTTGGCTCAAAATTAGATTCCTTACAGTTTTGACCTAATAAATTGTTGAAGCATGTAAAATGGATAAAATTATGGAAAATTTTTATTGAGACTAAACCGTAAGAGATCCTGCTTCGACCCAAGAATTAAAGTTTCTCAGAATAATGTTTTAAATTTTTTAAAAGTTTTATAAAATTTCTGGGCACTTTTTTTTTCTTACCCTCAAAACACCCACTTAATCGTTGAATTCCGTTCACCAGAATTTTTCTCAGAATTTATTATCTATCATCTTCAATTTTATTTTTATTTTTTAGAATTTAATATAGTATCTTAAAATTTATATTAGTTATATTATTTAGAAAATAATTTTAATTCTTAAAATTTATTGAAATAAAAAATTACCCTTAAAAATCAATAAATCATTTTCCTTAATTTTATCCATTTTACATATTTCAATAATTTATTGAGACTAAACCGTAAGGAATCTCACTTCGACCTAAGAATTAAAGTTTCTCATAATAATGTTTTACATTTTATAGAATTGTCTAAGAATTTTCTGGGCACTTTTGTTTTCTCGCCGGAAAACGCTCACCTAATCGCCGGATTCCGTTGATTTGGGACTGAACCGTAAGGAATCTCAGTTTGAGTCAATAATTAAAGTTTCTCCAAATGATGTTTTACATTTTATAGAATTTGTTGAAAATTTTCTGGACATTTTTTCTCTCACAGAAAAACAGATCGTCGGGTTCCGTTCACCGGAATTTTTTTATCTGAGCTTCTAGGATCTTAAAATGACTGTCTAATTAAGATGAGTCCAACGGTATAAAAAATTTTGAAAAACGATGTTAGAAAAGTTGAGAAAATGCATTTTAAATAAAAAAAATAAAACAATTTTCTGTTTCTTTTTATTTACAAATTTGTCACATTCCCCTACTTAATTACAAAATTGGTTCTTGTCATACCATAAAAAATCTGTCACACACTGGATCTCTTATATATATATATATATATATATAATCTTGTTCATTGATTTAAAGGTTAATTATAAATAACTACCATGTGGTTTCGCCGATTTGCAGACCGGTACCTGTGAGTTTTTTTTTTGCAAACACAACCCTATGGTTGCAAAATTTTACATGTTTTTTTACTTTGCCAAATTTGGTTGATAACGACCTCAAAATGAAAATTTTCAAGAATTAACGTTGTTTGATATCATATTTACTATTGAACCGTATTCTTAATTTTTCAAGATCATCATTTTTTGAGTTTTCTCTCTCTAAACATTATCTTTTTCTCTCATAAAAAAACAAAACTTAAATGATCTCAAACCTAAAAAATTGAAGAATTAAATTTGCTTAAAATATCATTTAACTCTTGAAATTTTTCATTTCGAAATCGTTATCGATCAAATTCTGACAAAGTTAACTCAAATGCAAAATTTTGCAAACCACAGGGTTCCATTGTAAAAAACAACAACAGGTAAAAGCCTGCAAATCAGTCAAACCACATGGTAGTTATTTGTAATTAACCCTTGATTTAATTCAATTCAATTTCAATATATCATGTATATGTGGAAATAAAATATGAATTTTAAATAAAAGTATTAACTATATTATGAAATGGTTCAAAGGACGTTTTTAGGCCGATTTGAATCGTCATATTTAAACCTAAGATAACATCTTGGATTAGTTCGTTTTTTAATTAGGACCCGTACATATAAAATACGCACAATATTATTTATTTTACTAAAATTCGCTTTTCAATTCGCATATATAACATACGTGTGAATGTAAAAAAAAAAGAATTTTAATAGAAGGTTATTTCAAAACCGCTTTCCTGAATGGACACCTCTAGGAGGATGTCTACATGAATCATTCAAAGGGTTTTGTCGGTCTAGAGTACCCTAATCAGGTTTGCAAGCTTTAAAGGTCCATCTACGGACTGAAGCAATAAAAGAATTTGGCTTCATTAAGGATGAAGACGAGCCTTGTGTGTACAAGAAGGCTAGTGGGAGCGTTGTAGTGTTCCTAATTCTCTACATTGACAACATCTTGCTCATTGGAAACGACATTCCTACCCTCACAAAAGTAAATGAGTGGTTAGGGAAATGTTTCACAATGAATGACTTAGGCGAGGTCGAGACGATATTAGGTACTAAGATCTACATGGATAGATCCAAATGGCTTTTGGGCCTATGTCGAGAGGGGTACATATATAAAATACTGGCTAGGTTTAACATGACCAAGGCAAAGAAATGGCTCATGCCCATGCGCCAATGTGTTGTCTTGAAAAATGAGATGGGACCCTCTACTAAAGAGAAAAGGGAACGCATAAATAGAACTTTGTATGCTTCTGCTATCGGATCTATCATGTATGACATGCTTTCTATCAGGCTGAATGTTGCATATGCACTGAGCATGACGAGTCGGTTACAAAAGGACCTTGGAGAGGCCCATTGGAATGTTGTCAAAGGAATCCTGAAGTACCTTAAGAGGGCTAAGGATAATTTCTTGGTGTATGGAGGTGAGGAAGAGCTTGTTTTCGGTGCTTGTTGTGATGCAAGCTTATAATCTGATGACAATACATTGAAATCCCAGATGAGATGTGTTTATGTTTAATGGAGGTGTTATCAGCTAGAGAAGCTCAAAGCAAAGCAACATTACAAATTCTACAGTAGAGGCCGATTATATCATCACATCACATGCTATGAAGGAGGTTGATTGGATTAGGAAATTTGTGACTAACCTATGAGTTATTCCATTAATCCTAGATCCAGTTGACACATTTTGTGACAATATAGGGGCAATTGCACAAGCAAAAAAGCCTCGGTCAATAAGAGGAACAAACACATACTCAAAAAGTGTCACTTTATTCAAGAGATCATTAAGAGAGGAGATGTCAAACTCATATGGGTTGCATCGAAAGAGAATATCATGGATCCACTTACAAAGCAATTACCTCAGCGACGACATGAGGGACACATTAGATCCATGGGACTTAGTTATGCCTGATTGGGTCTATGGGAAGTGGGAGATTCTTAGTGTATGCCCAACCCTAAGACATTATACTTTGACGTTATTAATAATAAAGACATTAATCTTTCAGTTTATTTATCTTGTGCTAAATTATCTGATAGAGTATCCAAAATATAGTGATCTGTGCATGTTTAGAGGGTTGATGACCCAAATAAGTGAAACCATGAAGCAATAAGATAATATGCTAAGACGTCCTTAGTCTATTGATTGTCGTGGGAACAAGACCTAACAATTATCGTGTTTGTGTCATGTCATTTTGGATTCGTGTCAAAAAGAGTAAAACCCAACCCAACCCAAAAACTTTCGTGTCACAATCGTGTTAACCTGTTCGAGTTAGTGTCGATTTCTTATCGTGTTTTTGGATTACATGTAATTTTGTTATACATATATATTAATGATAACTTGTAAAAATATAAGAAGATATGGTACTATTTTTAAATATTTTATGTCATTTATAGATTAATATGTTAACACTAACCATTAAAAAGTCCGTTAATATCATGTTAAAGCGTCATGTAATGTGTTTATAACAATTTAGGAGGTTGGAATCAATATTTGCAAGTAATAATTATGATTTTATTATCTTTATTAATAAAGTGACATACAAAAATACGAGAGAATATAATAATAATTTTCAATATTCGTGTCATTTCATGTCATTTTCGGGTTCACATGTCAATCCTAACCCAACCAAAAAATTTACGTGTCGGTTTCGTGTCAACCCAAAAATGACACATTACCTACTAAGCTAAACCCAAACACTAAAATTATGTGTCGATTTCGTGCCGTGTAATCGTGTCGTGTGTACTTTTGGCACTTCTAGTGGGAACAATATTCAACTATAGACTAGTATGTGCTCAGTTTGTGATGGTGTTTCTCTAGTCACGGACATTGGATGTCAAACTAGAGGAGCATGAACTTATAAAATAATAAGGTATAGATAGATCCACTAAATGAGAGCTCCACACAGATGATGCGCCCCGAGCTGACGCTCAAAGGCTCACTAAGGGATAAGTGCACCCCGTCATTATCAAGTATTAATCTGGACAAGTCCAAGTATTGAATCCATAGGATTTATACTGAAAGTACCAAACTACTAGGCTTCAGATGTTATCTAGGCGGTGGAAAAGTTGATTTTGGGTTTTGTTCTAAGTTATTCTACTCCTAGGTTGATCAAAGCAAATCATATACTCATAGAATGTTATGGGATGATACGATAACACAAACTCAATATGATGAACAATCTAATTAGTACCTTAATCTGAATTTGCACAAACTTAAAGAAATTAAATCGACTTATCCTTCTAGGGTCCCTAACACACAATTCTTTTGTTACATGTCGTAACTAGCTCTAAGGTTCAGAAATTTGGGTTCTTTTACTATGGATGTTGTCAATCTCTATAAGCTTCGGTATAGACAACTGAATTTAGACTCGCAATATGAACCAAGTATATATTTGGATTTTTGAATGATTTAATTCAATTTCAGCAGAAGCATAAACAGATAGGTAAAAACAGAATTGAAATCAATATTGAAATCATATTAAAGATGGAAATCAATATGTCATAGATACAACCAACTCAGAATTCATATGAAGGATCTCAAAGCTAACATATACTAAGAGGGTAGAAATCCCTTTTTGGAACCCGTCGACTCAAGCAATCGTCTTTCTGAGATTGGAGGATGAACTTGAAAATCCTTGATCGGAGATGGAAGAAACTTCCTGGAGCTTTAATGGCAGATGAAGGATTGTAGGATGAATTCTCAAGGGTTACAGAGCTTGATGCTTTACAAATTAAAATACAGCCTATTTATAGGCCAAAATAGACCCTAAATGCCTAAGTTAATGTTACAATTCAAAATAGGAAGATACATGTTGAAATCCCATTAAGGGGTTAGAATCAGTCGTTAATGACTGGTTCGTAGGTCCAGCTCGCCGAGCTGGACCTAATTGGACTGGCGAAGGCCAATCCTGGGTGCCAGCTCATCGAGCTGGACCCCAAGAAGGCCTAGCCAGCCCAATGATGGGCCAGCTTGCTAAGCTGGCTTGTCGAGCTGGCCCCTAGGGGTCCCAAAACGTGAATTTTCCTCTTTTAAATATTGGACGATCTTGCCCTTTTCGCATTTGACCTACAATATCACACTAAAAACTCTAAAAACATTAGTACCAAGGCTAAATTGATTCACCAAACTTAGGCTTTAAGTACCGAATTAATTTGTAATGATATTTGGTGAAACAATTAGCCCAAAAGATTAAAGGAAAATTTAGATGAGTGCTTAACTTGGCATTATTTTATTCAAAATGACATAAAAACTACATAAAAGTGATAAAAGTGCTAAAAGCGAACTAATAACTAAATAATTGATAAAAGTTAAATAAAGCATGGGGAATTGATATTAATTTATTGGAATTAGCATAAAAAGACCCCCAAAACCGTACTAAAAGATATGAGTTTTCACCCCTATCAAACCTCTTCACACTTAAAACTTTACTTGTCCCCAAGTAAACTAAGAATCAAACCCGTAAGTGACTAGTCGAACTAACAAAACCTCCCAGTTTTGACTGAGTGTCTGATACAACACAAGCAGCTATAATTGCATACATTCAGAGAGATAAATAGAGACACAATGTCAAAAAGATGCAGTTCAATTAACATAGGTCATACTTTTAAAAAATTGATACATGTTAGTGAAACGAGCTTAAGGGATAGCAAAAAAAACACCTCATCGATGGTTGTTCACTCAATTTAGGTGGCTCAAGTGTTTAACTCTGACCTTTTATTCTTGCTTAAAGTTATGGTGAGTTTGCATGTTCATCCGAGTACCAATACTTTTCTACTTGAATCTAACAATATCAAAAACAGTCTCAAAGTCGGGTTCTAATGAGGCTAAGGTTAAGAATCAGTTAAGAGGTTAAAAACTGGGCTAAGAATTTAATACTAAAAATAACAAAGATGGCATAAAAGACCTCTTTTCGAGGAGCATTCGAAGGGGTATAATTTTGATCTACATGCTTTTTTGATCGTTTATTATCATCCATACTCCTGTCGCTTTTAGACTCATTCGGTTGATGAGCTGAACTCAGCCTATCTTTCAATAATGGATTCAATTTGTGACTGTCCCACTTAACAAAGTCATGAGCTCTTCGCATTAGGTCAGGAAAAAATTTTAGCCTTTGGGTAGCGAGCTCCTTTGATAAGTCCTTGCTTCGGTAATTGCTTGCCATGGCCTCTACTGCCCTGTTTATATTAAGATGCTTGATTTGAATTGCCACCCTTTGAAATCGTTAAACCCACTCCTTAAGATATTCTCTAGGTTCTTGCATTGGATAGTTGAGGTCCTGTATTGTCTTGCTTTCAGGGATTGAGGTGATAAAATGGTTAGTGAATTCTTTCGACATTTGCTTGAAAGACCGAATTGATCCCGGTAATAAATGATCATAACAGTAGGCTGCCAAATCCCTTAATATGGTTGAAAACAAATGACACATCAAGGCATCAGTTGCCGTTGTGGTTTGTAGAGCTCTCAAGAAATTTTTCATATGCAAAGTTGGATCAGTTATGCCATTGTAGTCCTTGAGCAATGGATACTTGAAACCTTTTGGCATCGGCTGACTCATAATTTCAGTGCTCAATGGTGTATCCATGTCTGTTATTTTTGGCATTATTGACTCCAAGCCTTCATCTTTCATTACATGTCGAAGCTCACTTTTGATGAGGTTGTAAACTTCATCCTTTAATGAAGATTCATTTTCCTTTGGCTTTGGAAGCCTAAGATTGTGGTATTCGAGAGAATCAGTAACTCTCAACTTTTCCTTGTGAGCCTTATAATGATGAATTAAGGACTTGGTGGAATCATGACACGTGCCCTTTTATCATTTCGGGGATCTAGACCCCTCTTGCTTTGGAATATACCTTTTAGGCGAAGATGAGTGATTAAGTCTGTGTTGGGAAGGACACTTAGGTCTCTCCTTGGATATTCCCCTTAAGATTTCAGGTTGGGACTCCTTCGAAATCCCTCATTTCTTGGGACATGTTTGAGAAACATGATGCCCCTTAGAACAAGCAACAGAACTCTTCATGTCTTTATGTCTGGCAGCGTCTCTAGCTTTCTTCAATTCTTGGCACATCATCTCTATTGAGTGGAATATTCTGCTCGAAGGATATTCATTGATTATTGAATAGACCCCATATTGTAGGTCAGTTGTCTTGTTAAACCATCCATGAAAGTGCGTTGTTCCGGCTCTAGAGATCCCAAACAAGCATTAATGCGCTCATCCAAAGATGGTGTAACCATTAAAGATGAAAGTGCATTATTACGGGAATCCACTAAGCCACGATGAGGAGTGGCTGAAGTACTAGGAAGGTTTGCAACCCATTGATTAGATTGAATTCCATGCTGGATTATGGACTGCTTCAAGATTTGATTTGCGGGATTGGCGACTGAACTATGAACTTGAACCATATTTCACGAAGAACCTCCATGTTCAACGCACTAAATGATATCCCACTTCTTGTAAACGTCACTTCCAATGGTACTCCGATGACTTGAGATCACAAAGAATGTCAAAAAAGGGGTTGGAGTTCTGGCGAACCCTCTCCAATGCTAAAGTCAGAAGATATTAGAGATAATATCTAGCTAACAAGGAACGAAGTAATGAATATAGTTAAAGTAAGATACATGAGTTTTAGATGTCTCTGCTATTTATAAGTTAAAATAAAGTGTACATGGACACATGGTAGCAATTGATAGGTCTTCAGACCCTATATTTCCGTGCTACAATATATCTGAGTGTAGGGAGCGTGCTGTTGGAATCCAGTGTGCTTATTGGTCCACGTGTTTCCTTAAGTAGATATAACTCTTCGGATGTGAAGTGGCCGAGGCCACGACTTCGGCCAAGAATAACGCAGATATGAGCTTTAGTGGAATTGAGCCCATTTGATGACTTCGGATCATAATAGGGGCCTGACTGCCAAAAGGCCCAATTAACTTGGTATTGTATCATATATATGTGTGTGTGTGTGTGTGTGTATATATATATATATATATATATGGGAAAATTACAAAACTAGGTCAAATGGGAGGTCCATTTACATATATAACCCATTTACTCAACCTATTACATATATAGACTTTATTTTTGTGACTTTCCCAAAATACCCTAATCTTTCATCTTCCCCTTCCCCTTCCTCTCCTAAAAGCACGATTTCCCTTCCCCTTCCCAGTCTTCTCTTGAGATCGATCAAGTTAAATCGATCGGTCATGCAGGCCAGAAATTCGATTGACCTTCGTCTGCCCTGATCAATGCGAAATTTCTCATGATTGGATTGAAAATGTGTAAGTCATCACAAAATCCTGTAAACTACATCTAAATCTTCTTTTTCTAGGCTTCTCCATGAATTGTTGAAATTAGAGATGGTCCAACTTCTAATGGTTCTTACAATGATCTTATTTACTGTGAATGCATTCTCTTTAATTTATAGGTCCATGGCAGGACGACTTTGCTTAAGACCGGAATGCTACACCCGCTCTCTCGTTGAAAGAGGAAGATGCGGTGTGATCCAAATGAAGACTACGACATGCACCAGACGGATTCTTCCCCTGCACCAAATTCTATTCTCTAAGGATTGAATTTGGAGCTTTAACGATTGAATCTTGCTAATTAATGAGTCCCACTCGTGAAGCCACCGATGTTCTTCCCAGAACCATCCCTGTTCTTCCCGGAGCCATCGCTGCTCTTCTCGGATTTGCGAAGTATGCAAATTAGCATATGTGAATTAGCATATTGCGAATTTGCGAAGTAAAAGTTATTCTACTAATTAGCATATTGCGAATTTGCGAAGTAAAAGTTATTCTGCTAATTAGCATATTGCGAATTTGCGAAGTAAAAGTCATATATGTGAAGTAAGACGGAAGGAGAAAGAAAGTCAATCTTGTTGTGTACCAGGTGATACGTCCATCCCAAAAGGTCTGGACTTCCATTTATCATCGCAAAAAGTATGGACTTCCAATACATGCAGAAATTTCCGTCTAGATTCGTCACGTTCACTTTGAAGTGATTTGTTATGAGTTTATTGTGGCAATTTTGTTGTAAATTTTGATAATATTATGATTTTAATGTTGTTATTGTGGCAATCGTGTTGTAGATTTTGATAATATTATGATTTTAATGTTAGAATCTGTTGTTGTTTGGCATTTTTTGTTATATACCACTTAGCAAATTTTGTTGAAAATACATATAGACTTCGCATATGCTAATTAAAATCGTCAACTAAACCAAACATTAGCTTCGTAGACTTCGTATATGCTAATTAAAATCATCAACTAAACGAAACATTAGCTTCGCAGGCTTCGCATATGCTAGAATCTGCAAAGTCAGACGGGAGGGAGACAGCCGCACCGTAAAATTACAAACATATTGAGGGTATTTTGGGAAAGTTACACAAAAACAGTCTAGATATGTAATAGATTGAGTAAATGGGTTAAATATGTAAGTGGGTCTCCCATTTGACCCAATTTTGTAATTTTCCCTATTTATATTTATAACATATTTTAATATTTATATAATTTTAGTTTATATAAATTCGGAGATCTCCGTGGGGATACTTTCAGGTGCGGTGTGATGATCCCTGCAGTTCAGGGATAGTAATCCCCATCCCCGCTCACGTTTAGACTTTGGGGGTAAAATATAAGCTCATGTAGAAGATATAAGCTCACGTTACCTAACATTGTTTTAACAATTGTATAGATAAAACAATTAGGGAACAACATTTCACTTTAATCAAAAGGTGACTAATATAACTTATTTAATGTACAGTAATATACATAATCATATGTACAACTTATAAACATAACACAATAAAATGCCAGAGAGCACAATAAGTTTTAATGTCTTGTGGCATAATTACATTCTTTTTATAAACTGCTTCTTAAAATTTCTACTGCATAAATATGATTTTGGAAAGCAAATTAGCATATTAATTGAGAAACTATAAATAAATATTAATATATATTTTAATTTATATTTATAACATATTTTAATATTTATATAATTTTAGTTTATAATAAATTCAGAGATCTCCTTGTGGATATTTTCGGGGGCGATGCGGTGATCCCCGCGGTTCATGGATAGTGATCCCCACTCCCACCCACGTTTAGACTTCGGGGTTAAAATATAAGCTCTTGTAGAAGACATAAGCTTGCATTGCCTAACACTGTTTTAAAAATTGTATAAATGAAGCAGTTATGGAACAACATTTCACTTTGATCAAAAGGTGACTAATATACCTTAGTTAATGTATAGTAACTAATATACGTAATCATATGTACAACTCATAAACATAGCATAATAAAACGTCAAAGAGCATAATAAGTTTTCATTCCTTATTTACAAGGTATAATACATTCTTTCTATAAACCACTTCTTAAAAATATTAATTGAGAAACTATTTTTTTTATAAAGAACAAATAAAAGAAAGAAACCAAGATTTAGCATGGAATTAGTCTCGGAAAACTAACACCAGTCAGATCATCCCCCGCCACATAGACACAATGCAAGAAGGAATATACTCCAGTACAGTAAGCCCCGTATCACTCGAATATGCTCTAAACGCAAGGCAATCTGCCACACGATTCTGCTCTCGATAAACATGGTGAAACTGAATATTAGCAAAACCTCGACTCAGCTTACGAATCTCAATAATAAGATTTTGAGCAGATCCCAGTAGGAGGACGAAGACTGAATACAATGAATAAGTTCACAATTATCTGACTCCACTTCAAGACACCTAATACCCTTCAAACTTGCCACCTACAATCCATAAAAAATCCCCCATACCTCAGCTTAAAAAGAGTTACCATAACCATATTACCCAAAAAAACCTCCAATCCAATAACCATTTTGACCCCGAAGAATTCCTCTAGCAGATTTTTTCCCACAATCGCTCTTAGAGCCATATGTATTCAGCTTATACCATCCCGGTTTCGAAAAAACCCAGCCCTCCTGCTTTTGACTACTACTGACTGTAGAGTCCGCTACTTCCTATTCGGAAAGAACGTTTGCAGCAGTCTTGCGGATATACAAAACACGATCCTTCGGGATTTCCTGTTTATTTCCAAATAACTCCATGTTCCGCCATTTCCAGCAGCGCCAACAGCCAACTAAAAATAAAATTTTCCAATTAGGAATATTAGACAAACCATCAAGCAAAAACCAACTAAACCAACTATCTGGATCATACATAAAAAATGCATTCTATTCATTCAAATGGAGGATCTGCTGCCAAACTTGGCCGAGCTAGGACAATCCATCAAGACGTGAACAAGGTTTGCTGTCAAGCAATTACACCGAGAGCAGGCCGCTAAAATCGTTAGGTGTCGGTGCACTCTTTTAGAGTTAGTAAGCAGCTTACCATGAACACAAAGCCACATAAAGCTACGAAGACGTTGTGGAATCTGTAAACTCCAAATATGCTTCCATTTCCGATTAATTGGAATGTTCTTCAAGTCACACATAAGGGAGAAAGCAAATTTATAAGTAAACCTTCCATTATTCGTAAGACCCCAGCACCGTTTATCCCCATCATTTGGATCCGGATTAACTTTGATAACAAGTAGAGAAATTCTGATCAACTTCCGTCCCTGTGGGGGCGTCGTTAGGTTCGACGGGGGGAAGCTCCGATGCCAAAGTCAGTAAGATGATTCAAGGAAACAAACTGAATTGACAAAGGTTGTGAGAATGTGTACCTTGATAGCCTAGGGAATCAGGCTATATATAGTTGAGAAGTCGTAACCTTCAGGTAACTAGAAAGTCTCCATTAATGGCGGTTACGAGTTATCTCTAACCTGGCAGTTAGCTAATTGATAACTCATTAATGATCTTTATGGCCGAGTCGGCGGCCAGCCGTTATAATGGCGAATCAGGTGAATGAAGAGATTCGCCTCATAGGTCCACCAGCGGATCTCTCAGAGCAGATCCGTGGAGATCCGCCTGCCAGCTCCCCTTTGGGGATCACTACGTGGCGTTCTTGAGGTGAATATCCCTTTTAGTCCTCGGGTTAATATCTCGATGTTATCAGAAGCCCCCCCAAAATGCCCTTAAAGTCCTTTAGGGCCTTTGAGCTTCCGTGCGCCGTCATAAACACCTGCATTAATGAGCACATTGTTCAATGCCAATGGATGAATGACACGTGTAGTGGACGCACTGTCCCAGGAAGGAGAAAACTTTCTTCTTCCTCTTTCGCTTTGCCTTTCTTCTTCACTTCTTCGTTTTTTCTCTATTGCTCGAAGCTTTTTTCGGGAATTTTTCAGAGTTTCGCACCAAGCTTCCGATTTCTCATGTAAGTTCATTTTCTTTTGCTTAACTTTTCTCTAGATGTTTAAAAGTTCGTCTTCATCTTCTAGATCAACTTCATAACTTTTTAATTCAACCCCTTCTCCCGAAATAGAAGTCGATTTTAGTTGGACCACTTCGTCATCGGAGAACTCTTCTTCTTCCGAGGGCACGATTAACTCTGATTTAGCTGGGTTTAGTGACTCGACGCGTAATCACTATCAAACTCATTCCACTAGGAACCCGACTCTTTTTACTTCTATCTTTGGCGCCGCTCCGGCCGGTGCATCTATGTGGTTTTCGGGGACAATGGCCTCTTCTTCGATTCCTCCTAGGAAAAAGAATCCCCGAGCGGAGTCTACTCCGTCTCGTATGAGCACCGCGGATCTAGTGGATCTGGCGAATCGCTTTCCCTGGATCAAGAACTATGAGACCCAGCTTGCCGCATCTCATCAACGTCCTTCCTGTCCGCCTAGCGGTTTCCTTACAGTATACTGTAGTCACGTGGAGAGAGGGTTCCGACTTCCTCTTCCGAAGATGATGTCGGACATCCTCTCCTATTTTGACATCACGGTTAGCCAGCTACATCCCAACTGCTGGTTGGATATCGCTTTAGACTGCTACCTCGCCTCAAATTTAGGAGTAGTATATACGGGTCGTATCTTTAGAGCTTTTCACAAACCATCAAAACGGAAGTCCGAATCCTATCTTACGTTCGCCAAATTTGGAGTATATTCGCCCTTTAGTGACAAAATGTCCAATGTCCATTGCTGGGATGAGAGATTCTTCTACGTGAAGATAAAAGATGGCGAACCACTAGGTTTTCCTTCGTTTTGGAATCCCATGCCGCTACATATGGCGGGCGATATGCGAATTTTAACGGATAGTGATGAGAAGGTGGCGGAGCTCATGAAGCAGATCAAGGCGGATGCATGGACATATGCGGATGCCTTAGCTTTCATGATGAGTGATATTCCATTGATTCGCCGGGAAGGGGATCAATTCATTTACTCAAAGATTACGCAATTTGACCAAGGTACCTTTCATTTCTTCGTGAACTTTGATTACTTTAATGTTTTCTTTGGCAGGGGTTTATCTAAGGCCAATCACGCTCTTACAGAGAAGCGTAGGAAGTTTCTGGAGGCTGAAGCACGTAAGACAGATCAAGCGGCGAATCCTTAAGCGGATACTGGAAAACGTCCTGCAGAAACAGTGGTTGAGCCGCCACTAAAGAGGAGGAAGCTTACCACCACTGGAGGCCCTAAGCTTATGGCGAATGCCATAAGGTCCGCCAGGCCTGCTGGGGAGATTGCACAGGTAGTTTACCTTTTATTTTTATTTGTTCATCAGATTTTGGGCTTGAGTTCTGACCCCTGAACGTTTATGTAGACGGCGAAACCCGATATTGGTGGATACTGGTCCGCCAAATTTGGAGCCCAAGGTTCTTTCGAGAATGAATCCATCCTAAACGATTTGGATGAGGCCTTGGGTCAGGTGGGCGAAGTGCAGAGGAACCATAACCAGATTCCTGGTTCCATTCATGCGCAAAAGGGGAAAACGGAGCTCCTCATGGTGAGTTCCTTTAGCAAGGATTTCGTTTTGCAGAAAATACTGGTCCTTCATTCCCTTTTGCTTTTTGACTGAATTGTTTGTTTTTGACAATTGTATTCTCGCATACGTACCATGAAAACAGAACTCCTCCAAAATGTGGCGGATAAGGCAACCATCGAGAAGTTAGAGAAACAGGTAGCGGAAGCCAATGCGAATATCACTTCTGTTAATGCAAACCTCGCTTCCGCTAATGCCAACCTTGCTTCCGCCACAGCCGCCTTGGTTCTTAGGGACGCAGAAATTGAGAAGTTAAAGGCAAAGATCGTGTCTGATGCCAAAAACCACGAGGACGCCTTTGGAGAAGCAGAATATATGGCGGGTGAGCAAGCCTTTTATTAGGGCGAAATGCTCATGGCGTACTTCTCACTGGCGCATCCTGAGACTAATTTCACAGATCCGCAATTCGCCGTCCCCGAACCAGAGGATGTGGCGAAATTCAACAAAATGTTAGATGCTAAGGAGTACCTCCGTGATTATGTTCGGAGATGGATGAAGGGGCCTATGGAGGAAACCAAGCCATCCACTACTGTCACGTTAGATGAGCTTGAGGAGGTGCCCCCTAAGGCGGGTGAAGAACCGATTCCTGACCAGACTCTTCCCCTTAGTCCCACTTCCTCTGTGGATAAGGAGGTATCTCCGGCTGGCGTATCTGTGGATGTGGAGAAGGAAGATCCCCAAAAAAGCGCCGTGAGCAAAGAAAGCGCAAAGGAGGATGCTCCCATTGTTACTTAGTTTGTTTTTATCTGTGATATTGTAAAAACGCCTTTAAGTACAATTTGTTTTAATCCTTCATGGAAGCTATGCTATTTTACCTTTACGTTTGCGTAAGGAAATATATAGGCATCTAGGATTTGTGTTGGAGTAGGTGGCCAGCCATACTCCATTGTATGAACCTTTGTGAAGGTTAGAAGCTGTTCTATTCCTTCTAGAGGAAGTAAAGCTGCCCAGGGGATCAATTTGCTACTTATCTTTGAGGTGAAGTGATCCGCCCGTAGGACTTGTGAATCATTCTCTGGGAAGGATAAGAGAGTGTAAAGACCTTGCGTCCAAGGATCGTTTTAACTCTATTGGAGATTGGGATCCGCTTAGAGACGGATCCGCCCATAAGGTTGATGCTCTTATGTCTTTAAGGCGAAAAGAAAGTAGTTATAAGATAGCGATACGTTGTAAATGTGGAGAGCGTTGGATGCCCTCCTTCTTTTTAAGACTGGAATATTGATATTGCTGCAATAAACTTTAAAAAGAACATAGATAATAGAACAAATGATGTTTATTAATGGGAGAAATGCTTTATTACAGCAAGTAGGTCTTATAGGTGAGCCTCGTTAAAACCTTTAATAAGAAAAACCACATGGGAAAAAGCTTATTAAAGGAAAAAGAGTACTCAAGACCGTGTGTACACTTCATTTTCTGACAAAATATTTGCGGAGATTTTGGAGGTTCCATGTGCGTGGCAGTGTGTTGCCCTCCATGTCTTGGATTTTAAATGTGGCGAATCCAATCTTGTCCACTATCTGATATGGACCCGTCCAATTGAGCCCTAACTTGCCCTTGCCTTCTCGAGACTGGACTTTGTTAGCCTTTCGGAGCACAAGATCACCCACATTTAGATCCACAAGCTTGGCGTTTTTATCATGGTAAGCTTCCATCCGCTGTTTATATGCCGCCATGCGCACATAGGATTGGTCTCTGCGATCTTCTATCTTATCTAGGTGCTCCCTTAGCCGTTTACCGTTGTCCTCTTCTCAATAAAAGGCCACTCTGTCACTAGGGACCTGTATTTCGACTGGGATCACGGCTTCGACACCATGAGAAAGGGCGAATGGTGTTTCTCCTGTGGCCGTCCTTGGGGTGGTGCGATAAGCCCATAGAACGCTTGTCAGCTGGTCCGCCCACTTCTTATCATACTCTCCTAATCTCTTCTTTATCCCCTTTATGATCGTCCGATTTGTAACTTCAGTCATCCCGTTGGACTGGGGATAATAAACAGAGGCAAATCTGTTCAGGATGCCCAACCCTTCACGGAAAGCTTTGAATTCTCCACAGTTGAACTGTGTTCCATTATCAGTGATGATGGTATGTGGAACACCGTATCTTCCCACGATGTTGTCTTTGACGAATTCCACCATTCGTTCTGCCGTGATGGAGGAAATAGCTTCGGCTTCTACCCACTTAGTGAAATGGTCCACTGCCACTACCACGTACCTCCTCTGTCGGCGAGTCGGAGGAAATGGGCCAACAATGTCTATTCCCCAGAGGGCGAATGGCCGTCCTTCTATGATGGGCCTCTGGATATGTTTGGCAGTATGTGATTCATTCGCATGAATCTGGCAACTGTGACAAGATTCTACCAATTTTTGGGCATCCAATTCTGCCGTGGGCCAGTAGAAACCTGCTAACCTGGATTTTTTCAAGATGGCGGCGGATGCTTCATGAGCCCCACATGATCCCTCATGTAGCTCTTTGAGGATTTGTTGTCCCTCTTCCGGCAGAATGCACTTCAACCAGGGATGGCTAAAGGATTTTCTGTAAAGGCCGTCATTGATCATGGAGAAATAAGCCGCTCTCCTAACTATCCACCGTGCCTCTTCTTTGTCCTCAGGTAAGGTTCCATTTAGCAGATATTGGCGGATGACCGATCTCCAATCATCTTTTACCGTTGTGAGTAGGGATACTTCCTCTGAGGCGAAGGCTGGAGCTATTTTAACTTCGAAGGGACAATCCGGATCCGTCCAGTTCTCCTCACAGGAGGCCATTTTGGCCAAATGATCTGCCTCTGTGTTGGACTCCCTTGGTACGTGAATCAGTTCCCATTTAGTTTCCTTAGTCTCAAGGTGATCCAGCAATTTTTTGACTTCTGCTACGTATTTGGCCAGAACCTCGTCTTTCACCTCGTAATTCTTGATTACTTGGTTGACCATTAGCTTGGAATCACTATAGATCACAATCCGCTCAGGAGTGATTTCTTTGAGTAGGCGTAATCCCAATATCAGCTCTTCATATTCAGCAGCATTATTAGTTGCATGGAAATTTAATTTTGCTGCGTACCGTAATTTTATGTATTGGGGACCCTTGATCACAACGCCTACACCAGCTCCATCCGCCGAGGAAGCGCCGTCGGTGTTCATTGTCCATTCCTCTACTGGAGGCTTGGGATGATCTATCCCTTCATCAGTGAATTCATTCACAAAGTCTGCCAGGACCTGACTCTTTAAAGCTGACCTGCTTTCATATCTTACATCGAATTCGCCCAGGCGAATTGCCCATTCCATCAACCTTCCCGAAGTGTCTGGTTTTTGCAACACCTTTCTCATTGGTATATTTGTTCGAACCACTACAGTATGCGCCTGAAAATATGGCCTAAGGCGGATTGCCGTGGTGACAACAGCCAGCGCCATTTTATCAAGTTTAGAATATCTGGTTTCGGCGTCTTTCAGAATCTTGCTCACATAATAAATTGGAAATTGCTGGCCATCCTCCTCTCGTATCATGACCGTGCATACGGCTTTATCCGTAACTGATACATACATGTAGAGGTCCTCTCCCTTCAAAGGTCGACTCATCATGGGTGGCTCCGTGAGGAACCGCTTGATTCCTTCGAAGGCTCTCTCACAATCCTCATTCCACTCGAATGCCTTTTGCTTCTTAATGACCTCGTAAAAGGGCTGACATCTGCGAGCTGAACAAGAGATAAACCTGCCCAAGGCTATGATACGCCCATTAAGGCGTTGTACTTCTCTGATATTCCGTGGTGCTTGCATTTCTAGGACAGCCTTAACCTTGTCAGGATTTGGGCTAACTCCTTTTTCGCCGATCATGAATCCTAAGAATTTTCCATACGTCGCACCAAAAGTGCACTTCTCTGGGTTCAGCTTAATGTTGTGGCATCGGAGTACGTCCAGTACCTCCTTTATATCATCCGCATGCTTTTCTATGGTCGTACTTTTGATGATCATGTCATCTACATAGACAGAATAGTTATCCCCTTTACTATCTGCGAATATCTTGTTCATCATCCTCTGATAAGTTGCAACCGCGTTCTTAAGCCCGAAGGGCATAACTTTGAAACAATAAGTGGCTTGGTGTGTTACGAACGAGGTCTTGATTCTATCTGAGGGCTCCATGGGGATCTGATGATAACTTGACTTCACATCAGTAAAGGAGTACATGGCGTGACCGGCGGTTCCGTCTACAAGCATGTCAATACATGGCAAAGGATAGTTGTCTTTGGGGCAAGCTTTGTTGAGATCCGTAAAGTCAATGCACATGCGGTAAGATCCGCCCGCTTTTTTCACCAAAACGACGTTCACCAACCACTGTGTGTAAAGCACATCCTCAATGGCGTCCGCCCGCTGGAGCTTGGTGATTTCTTCTTCTATCACCTTCTGCCTTTCCGGACCATGGTTTCTCCGCTTCTGAGCCACGGGAACTGCATCTTTATCAATGTTGAGCTTATGAGTGATCACGTCTGGACTGATTTCGATGAGAATTTCATCCTTCCATGCGACGACATCCTCCACCTCACAGAGTACCTTGGTGATTGCATTTTTAATTTCGCCTTTGAGCCCTTTAGCCATTCGCACCTGCTTTTCATCCGCCATAAGGTACATTTCGGTCTCGCCCAAGGCCATTGTGACGCACTCCTCTTCATCTTCCTCCTTAGATTGTGGGCGAATCATCAGTGATGCCGAATATGTCTCCTGGGCCACCTTTTGGCTACCTCTGATCATCATGCCTCCCTTGGCCGTGGGAATGTAAAGTGTTAAGTGGCGTATGGAGATAAGGGCTGCAACTTCGGAGATAAAGGGCCGTCCGAAGATGATATTGTAAGCTAACTGACCATCCAAGACAGAAAATTCTAGCTCACCCTTCCAGACCTGATCATCGTCTGTAAGCTCACAATCCAGAGTGACTTGGCCTTTTGTTTGGATAGTATGTCCCGTCACTCCCAAGATATCGACCACAGTTGGCTCTACTTGAACAGGATCAATCATGAGTTTGGCGAAAGCTCCTCTGGTGATGACATTGCATGAACTCCCAGTATCAATCATTACTCTTTTCATCTCCCAGCGTTCCACCATCATAGTGACGACCAGTGCATCCGCATGGGGAGATATTTCAGGACCTACATCAGAAAAGGGGCGATTTAACGACGTCTTGTCAAGGGTGGCAGTCCTTGCCTTTTTTAGCATTGGTTGGTATCTAGGTCCGCCTGCTATGACATTGATGGTACCCTTTCCTTTCTTCTTTGGGTCCTCCTTGGATCTATCACCATCTCCTTTCTTGCCTTCAGTTTGGATGAACCGATCCAATTTGCCCCTCTCTATGAGACGCTCGATTTCTTGAGCTAACTCCCAGCATGCATCAGTGTCATGGCCATTTTTCCTGTGATATTTACAATAGTTTTTAGGATTTTTACCATTATTGGTGTACTCCCCTCCCTTTGGTTCGGGGTATGAAATGCTCCGCTTGTGTTGACTGTTCTTGATCCACATAAGGACTTCACTTTTAGAAGCATTGAGAGGTGTGAAAGAGGTGACAAACGTTGATTTGTTCTTAGAATCTCTCCGCCTGTTTCTAGAGGAAGAGTCCTGACGCCTGTCCCTGTCTCTATCTCGGGGATGAGATTCGCCCTTGTCCCTTTTCGACGATGATGGTGAACCTCGGCGAATGTCATCCACCTCTATAAAATCTTTACAACGCTCCATCAACTCTGCCATGCTGGTGGGTTTCTTTCGAATGAGATCTTCCTGCAAACTCTTACAGGTGGTGTTTCTTACGAAATATTCCACAGCTACGGAGATATCCACATCAACGATTTGTATGCACAACTGGTTGAAAGTGTCTACATACTCCCGAAGGGATTCATTCGCCTTCTGTTTTAACTCAAAAAGCTTCCCAGATTTCACCACTGCAGGAATACAGCAGGCGAATTTAGCGCAAAATTCCCTGCTCAATTGATCAAAGCTGTTTATCGAACCTGGAGGCAAAGATTGAAACCACAAATAGGCTGGGGCCCCCAGCGTGGTAACAAACATTTTGCAGAGCACGGGCTCGGTGGCACGGTTGAGCCTAAGCAGTATTCGATATTTTCTAAAGTGAGCTTCTGGATTGTCACTTCCTGTGTATATTGCAAGATTGGGAATTTTAAAAGCTCTATCTGTTTCCTCCGCCTCAATCCAAGCTGCGAAAGGCGAATCTCTATTGGCGAACGGGTTATGCCTAGCATTTTCTTCATTCATACGGAGCACCAGGGCCCTAACTCTATCATCAAAATTTTTCGGATCCGCCCTGGGATGACCTCTTTGTGGCGATCTGCTTGGAGAAGAAGAAGAAGAACTTGAATCAGACGATGGATCTGATGGCGAACGCCCTCCTTCATTACCGCGTCCGCCTCCTCCTCCGCTTCCTCCTCCACCACCACCTCCTCCTCCGTTCCCTCCACCTAGGGGAGCTGGCCCGTTACCTCCCCCTTGGCTTCCCAACGGGATGTGTCCAACAGTTCCTGGAGGTGGCGGCGGCGGTCCACTTGAATGGGGTGTCTTTTCTGGCCTTTTACTCCGTCTACGACCGGTAGACGGGGGCGATCTGCCACGACGGGAGGATCTCGCTTGTCGGGGCGAGGGTGACCTTGACCGCCTATTTTTCTCCTTTCTATGCTTCTTGTGTGTTCGCCTTTTAGATCCTCCAAGGGATGAATTCGTCCGTGGACGCCTTGGTACATTAGACCCACCAAGATTTAACACCGGACCCTTAGATCCGCCAGGAAGGGTCGAATCGTTTCTTCGACTTCCTTCTGCGCCACCAGGGAATAACTCCCGATTAATTGGTCGCTCGCCAATCGGTGCCGTGGTGGTTACCATAGAATCCGTGTTGTGAGCTTGGAGGAACGAAGAACTTTGGGCGCCCGGTCCGAGGCCGAAGTTTAACAGAGGCCAAGATGAAACGACCGATGTGGACGCCATGCTCCAATGCGGAGGAAGGGTCATAAATGATCGAAGGCGATTCCCTACCTCAGATCCATACCGCTCTCTAATATCTTGAGCACACATATTGATGAAAGCATCCGGGGGCATGCTACTGTCGACGTGCGTTATAAGAGCAGTTGAATCGGTGCGGCCAGCACTAGACGGTGTAACTAAAGGTGTTTCAATCCCTGAGGAGGGATTTTGATCTCCGTTTGTCATAGTTTTTTAGTGTGAACGAAAAACCCTTTGTTTGATTAAGGATTCCACGATCACCGCACCAATTGATAACAAGTAGAGAAATTCTGATCAACTTCCGTCCCTGTGGGGGCGTCGTTGGGGTCGACGGGGGGAAGCTCCGATGCCAAAGTCAGTAAGATGATTCAAGGAAACAAACTGAATTGACAAAGGTTGTGAGAATGTGTACCTTGATAGCCTAGGGAATCAGGCTATATATAGCTGAGAAGTCGTAACCTTCAGGTAACTAGAAAGTCTCCATTAATGCGCCATTAATGGCGGTTACGAGTTATCTCTAACCTGGCAGTTAGCTAATTGATAACTCATTAATGATCTTTATGGCCGAGTCGGCGGCCAGCCGTTATAATGGCGAATCAAGTGAATGAAGAGATTCGCCTCATAGGTCCGCCGGCGGATCTCTTAGAGCAGATCCGTGGAGATCCGCCTGCCAGCTCCCCTTTGGGGATCACTACGTGGCGTTCTTGAGGTGAATATCCCTTTTAGTCCTCGGGTTAATATCTCGATGTTATCAAACTTTGATGCTATGTATACAGAGTAACCAATCGATATTGAGAAAACAACGCAACAAATGCCATTTCCAATTTCCTTCCTCATCAACATAATTTGAAACTTTACATTGCATTGCCTAGTGGATGGGGTCAAAACAACAACATCCACCAACATCATGCCAGCTACCCATTTATCAATCTAGAAGTTTATAGATCGACCCTTACCCACATCCCGAGCCACTCCACTGCAAAATTTCTTAAACAAACCATGAATTTCTTTCCACAAAAAAAAACAATTCTTAACCCGTCCTTTATCCCCACCAAACACCCCATCTTTCCTGTACTTCCCATGTAACATTTTGAGCCATAAAGCCTCCGGTTCCTGCCATATGCGCCAAATTATCTTCATAAGCATGGGCTTATTGTTATCACTTACTTTGCAGATACCCGACCCTTCATACTCTTAGGCCTGCAAACATCATTCCATGGTAAAAGATTAACTTTCCTCTCATGGTTTTTCACTCCCCAAAGGAATCATCTATTCAATTTATCCAACTTATACAAAACAGTATTAGGAAGAAGGTTGGCCTGCATAACATGGTTATTAGTTGTACTAGTAACAGACTGAATAAGTGTCATCCAGTCGGCTAGCAATAAGGTGCCATTCTTCCAATTGGCAAGTTAACCCTGAACATAATCAATCGTGTTCTTGAAAGATTATTTAGTCACACAACCACTAAACAACGGAACCCTCATATAATTACCAAACGAAGAAGTAAGTGGAATTCCATAAGCAGAACCCAGTTGATTACAAAAGTGAGTCAGCATGTTCTTGTTGCACATCATATGGGATTTATGAAAATTAAGCTTTTGACTAGAAGCATTACAGGAAATATGAAGAATCCCCATTACCATACTTAATTGATCCATATCCCCTTCAAGATAATTAGCACATCATCTGAAAAAAAAGATGATTAATATAAGGGCAGAATTTATTAATTTTAACTAGTTGTAATCTTCTATCTTGGATAGCATCAGTAATTAAATGACCAAGCCTCACCATAGCCAGTACACAGAGATAGGGTGACATCGAATCCCCCTAACGGATACATCTGGAAGTTGTAAATGAGTCAAACATATGTCCATTATGTTAGGGATTATTGCCAGTTAATCAAATGTAGCGCAATGGAATTGCGGTTTAAAATTTTATTTCTAATCCCTTTTAGTTTGATCTTTGTCCATTAACCATTGATTGAATAAAACCCTTTTGGATTAAGGATATAAACATACTCGGACTGTCTCTTCTAGAGACAGCTGAAGAATCCATAAGGTAGTAAGATCTCCGTAGTCAGGTGCACGAACAACTATTGAGCTAGAACCGGTGCTAGCCGAAGAACGAGGAAGAACTGGAGAGATTCTGATATTAGCCAAAATTCCCACTTTGCAATTTTGGGTGGTTCTGCCTGTTGGGGTTTAGTGTCCTATAGACAATTGTTCTAGGATATGAACTTAATGTAAATGAAGTGTTCTTTATATCGTTTGTTTTAATGAGATATGTTTTCATAACTATATAAAGGCAATCCCTTTTAAGAACTAAATAAAGTCTAATAAAAGGAAATCCGTAAGTTTGTTTAAAGTGATTATAAAGTGTTCATACAAGCATGAAGTGAGACGAAACTTTATAATAAACTAATAAACTTAAAACCACCCCAAGTCAAGTAATATGTTCAGAATTGACATATTACTGTTGAGACTTGCATGTAACAATGTCTTCTGTCCCGACAGAAAGCTGATCTCACAAGCTTCATATATACAGATATCTGGACAGTTACATGGATCCAATGAAAATAAGTTCATTAGGATTGGAGACCCGACTTGAGATAACAGGATGGGTAGATTCATCCTTGTCACCTATTTATCTCATTGGTATTAATAGGTATAAGTAATCCTCAAACTCAAAGGAATGTTAATTAGTAATTCTGGATTACGGAATGTGACACTTTGATCCTGTTGTAACACGATCCTTAACAGAGATGACTCTGGGGTGTGAACGGCAGATGTTGGGTATCACAGGAAGTAATTGCAGGATAGTTATACATTGGATTGAGCATTTATCACTCCCGATAAATGGAAGATATGTCCATGGATCGCTTGTGGAAGACTTGACTCTAAATCCTTGCAAGGTGATAGCTTAAGATTGAAATGCAGATTTCTCTTAACCTATCTAATTGGAGTTGACTCGGCCTGTACAAGTAAAACGAATGTCTCGCTATATGTGACTTGACATTATCCATAGTCATAAGATTCAGTGCAAGGATGTAGTTGATAAAGGATCGAATTATACTGTAACTAATACGGAAAGGTCAACGACAGAATCAACCTGTCTTCTTATAGCTCTGGGGGAATGATTACGGACTTGCTAATCACATTCTTCGTACATCATTCCGTTATGCAAAGATTAAATATAATTTTTTGAAAATTAATTTAATAGTTGCATACGGCTAGAAGCAATAAGAACCTAATGGGTCACACATAAGACTTGGAACCCAAAAGAGAAACAAATGTTAATTAATTAATGGAAGCCCAACTGAGCCCAATAGGGCCCAGTAACTAAAGGGGGGCGAAATTTATGTATTAATACATAAATAATTAATTTGATTTTATCAATCCTAATTAGATTAGGATTATGAATTAAATTAATAAAAGGATAATTAAATTAGGAGTTTTAATGAGATTAAAATTACTCCTATTATTATCCAATAAGGTTATTATTATTATCTTTATATTTAGATATATTAATAGATAATAATTAAGAATTCTATTCCGAATTAAATTCTTATTCAGTAACCTAATTCCATCTAACTAGGGATTAGATACAAGAGATTATAAATACCCCCTACATGGTGATTTTCGAAACACACTAAGAGCAACCGGGAGAGAGAATTTCGACCCACACCATAAGGATGAGATTATCCACCGCTTCCTTCCGTTCAATTGATTTTCATCTCTTTCTCTTTATCCTTGATCTTGTGTTGATTAATTAGAGACAATCTACTTTGGTTGTTATAGACGGTTGATTCTAACTTGATCTTTCTTTGTCTTGTTTTTATGCTCGGGAACTCGAAGTAAGAGTTGTGGGCACTTCGTTTGCAACGGTAGATAGAACTTCTAAAAGGTATTTCTTTTATCCCTCTTTATATGAAATAACGACTAACGGATCTTGGGTTAATGGAAATAGGTTAAAATTTTATATTTCCGCTACTATACGTTTGCCTATTTTCCTTCACTGTCGAAAATCAAATGTGATTTTCTTCTATGGCCGCCGAGCACATATATTAGTTAATTAGATAGTTTTAGGTTTTAGGCTTTTATTATATATAGTGTAGTTATTCCTAAACCTAATTGGTTTAGGGTTAATTGGTTAATTACAAAACTAACTAATCCTAACATAATCACTTAAATAAATACCAATAGTATTTATTCTATGCAATCAGTTACAATTAGATTAAATTTAATTACCCCAATTAAATAAATAGCACTAATTAATAAATTGACGTATTAGTTTGATTAATTATTCACGAATGCAATTTTATTAATTTAAAAATTAATTAATTACATCCCGTAAACTAATTAACCAATTAAATACTCAACGCCTAAATCCATTAATCAATTACATTGATACAAAGTATCAATTAATCAATTAATTAACCACTAATTAATTACCTTGACATTTTACTGTCAACCAATTAATTAATCTCATCCCTCCAATGTACCATTCTATAAGTTCTAACTCAGATGTTCAATGTGCACGATCCTATGGGACTGTCCTTAGCTAGCAGTGGGCTCACGGCCCATAGACAGTAAGTGGGTTCTAGCAAACCATTACTGCCCCTAACCAATACAGCTATTTCAGCAGTCTAAAGATGCAGAGACCCTGTAGTTATCTCTTAACTTCTTTTACCATTTGATATCGATATTATAAACTAAATGCATGACGGCTGTCATCCTCTCTGTTGTTTATGATATTTCTTGATCTTAAGTAGATTAATGAATCCGATAAGTAAACTACTTATCAGGGTGTGGCCACACACTTATCAATCTCACTTATCAAATGGCCTGTGATATCATCTCACTATTATGTGAGCGGTAATTCCATCACTTCACTATCAATGCCAATGTGTTCACCTGTTCACCCAATCATACCCGTATTTGGCATCCTGTTACAGACCTGTTAGGCGTATGCCAAAGTGAATTGGATCCCACATTGATATTATAATGAAATCTGGTCTGAAGACAGTTAGAGACCTACTTAAGAAAACTAATGACACAACCACCATGTAATTTTCTCGAGCGGATCGATCCAGTCACATGTATACAACATGTACCCATATTCATAACTGACTTATCAAGTGTTATGGCTAGTATCAATTACTACCATACAATCGTCGAATATACAAGTCTATGGTCCTAATCATTCCCATGATAGAATAGACTTGGGATACGGTTTTACGATTATCAATCAATGGATTCTCTATACATATAATAGCACAATATATAAATGAACTAGATTAATGCCTTTATTAATGTGACACAAATACATTTTTATAAGAACCAATGCCTATGAACGAGGGCACACCAACACATTAAGCATTGCATGTTTAAACACCGACGACATATAAGAACTTCTAAGATGAATCCGATGATCAGGAAAACCGGCCTCACGAAGTGTATCTAAAACAAATTGCCAATCTAACCTGTCATAGGCCTTTTCCGAATCAAGCTTCAAGGCAATGATACCCTTCTTCCCTTTTTTAATCCGCATATAGTGAACCATTTTCTGAGCAATGCAAATATTATCTACCATTTGACGACCAATCACAAAACTTCCTTGCTTAGGGCCAATAAGATTTAGGGAAAGACAGCGAATATGAGTAACAATGATCTTAGTAACGGCTTTGTACATAACATTACAAAGGCTAATCAGTCTCATTTGTTGGTGTGCCCTAGTTCATAGGCATTGGTTCTTATAAAATGTATTTGTGTCACATTAATAAAGGCATTAATCTAGTTCATTTATATCTTGTGCTATAATATGAATAGAGAATCCATTGATTGATAATCGTAAAACCATATCCCAAGTCTATTCTATCATGGGAATGATTAGGACCACAGACTTATATATTCGACGACTGTATGGTAGTAATTGATACCAGCCATAGCACTTGATAAGTCAGTTGTGAATATGGGTACATGTTGTATACATGTGACTGGATCGATCCGCTCGAGAAAACTACATGGTGGTTGTGTCATTAGTTTTCTTAAGTAGGTCTCTAACTATCTTCAGACCAGATTTCATTATAATATCAATGTGGGATCCGGTTCACTTTGACATACGCCTAATAGGTCTGTAACAAGATGCCAAATACGGGTATGATTGGGTGAACAGGTGAACATATTAGTATTGATAGTGAAGTGATGGAATTACCACTCACATAACAGTGAGATGATATCACAGGCCACTTGATAAGTGAGATTGATAAGTGTGTGGCCACACCCCGATAAGTAGTTTACTTATCTGATTCATTAATCTACTTAAGATCAAGAAATATCATAAACAACAGAGAGGATGACAGCCGCCATGCCTCTAGTTTATAATATCGATATCAAATGGTAAAAGACGTTAAGAGATAACTACAGGGTCTCTGCATATTTAGACTGCTGAAACTCTGTCTTAGTTAGGGGCAGTAATGGTTTGCTAGAACCCACTTACTGTCTGTGAGCCATAAGCCCACTACTAGCTAAGGACAGACCCATAGGATCGTGCACATCGAACATCTGACTTAGAACTTGTAGAACGGTACGTTAGAGAGATAGAATTAATTGATCAATTGACAGTAAAATGTCAAGGTAATTAATTGGTGGTTAATTAATTGATACTTTGTATCAAGGTAATTAATTAATGGTCTTAAGTGTTGAGTATTTAATTGATTAATTAGTTTGCGCGATGTAATTAGTTAATTTGTAAATTAATGAAATTGCATTCGGTGAATAATTAATTAGATCAATACGTTAATTTATTAGTGTTATTCATTTAATTGGGGTAATTAAATTTAATCTAATCATAATTAATTGCATAGAATAAATATTATTGGTATTTATTTATGTAATTAGATTAGGATTGGATTAATTTTGTAATTAACCAATTAACCCTAAACCAATTAGGTTTAGGAATACACTATATATATAAATTAAAACACTAAAACCCTAAGCTAACCTAATACATATTCGGCCAAAACATATTTGCTTGGCTAAGCAATAACTCAATTTCGGCCACCACATGATCAAAGGTGATGAATCTTTGTAAAATTACTCAATCTCTCCAGTTCTTCCTCCGTTCTTCGGCTAACACCGGTTCTGGCTCAATAGTTGTTCGTGCACCTGACTGCGGAGATCTTACTACCTTGTGGATTCTTCAGCCGTCTCTAGAAGAGACAGTCCGGATATGTTTATATCCTTAAACGGATCAAAAGGTTTTTATTCAATCAATGGTTAACGGACAAAGATCAAACTCAAAGGGATTAGAAATAAATTTTAAACCGTAATTCCGCTGCGCTACAGTTGATTAACTGGCTTTAATCCCTAACAGTGGTATCAGAGCCATGGTTTAGTCCGTTTTGATTGATTGAAAATTAATAAGATTTGGTTTTTATTATTTTTCCAAATCAAGTTTTGAAATTTCCTATTAACTCCTCGTATAGAATTGTTCTAGGAAGTTTTCTAATTTTATTTGTCTGTATTTTTTTTGTTTCGTTATGATATTATTATTTTTAAAATAATAAATTAAATAAAATACAGCAGCCATTATTTTTTAAAACAGAAAAAAAATAGTCCGGGTTCGCGGAACGGTAATCGCGGGACTGCTGTCCGCGGACAGCAGCCTCGCGACTGCTGTCTGGCGGACAGCGGCACTGCTGCTGTCCATGGACAGCAGCCCCGACTGCCGTCCCTAACGCAAAATCACCGAATTTAGTTTTAAATTTGGTGTTTGGGACAGATTTAATCTTTTAAATTTTTCTCGGGTATTTTTAATTAAATCTGGGTCCTAATACCGTTTAATTTATTAAACGTGTTTTGAATAAAAATTAATTGGTATCAAAATGTTTTTGATTGGCATGCATATTTAATTTTTAATCGAATTGATAATTTGTATAAAATTAAATATGGTTAATTTGTGAAATTGGCCCAATAGACCGTGACACCGGTTTAAATTGGGAGGGCTAAATTTTAGATACATGACGACCCTAAAATTCAGTGGGAGCGAAATTGTAATTTTGCATAAAATGGATGTTAACCGTTTGGGCCTTTATGGGCCTTAGTCACATATGGTAAAATTGGCGATTTCACCCTAAGTAACTCGGCTTAACTTTATTAGATGATTTTGGAATGCCATGATCATGCATTATATTTATATGTCTTACCGTGCAGCAATGTGTTGTAGAGTTCTATGGGCCCTAAATTAAAGTCGGTTTGTAATTTAATTTATTTTGGGAAATATGGCTTGCGTGTCATTCTTTCATTAATGTAATTTTAGAATAGGTTCTATTCATAAAATTGTAATTGGTCATGAAGAAGCCCAGATGGTCCAAGCCCATGGTGGGAGCCCAAGGAGACTTGAAGCAAGCCCGTGAAGATTAGATAGTATATCTAGTTTCACCAGGATGTATTATAAGGCCTATAGAGTCTCTATGTTTATTTTGATTATACAATTGCTTAGTATAACATCAAATATAAGTAGCAACGATCACCAGATCATCACCCGCGATAATTATATGTTAAAGCCGTATCACTTAATTAATCCGGATAATGAAATGTTGAGTCGCTTAAAAGTGCTTTCCAGATTCACACCTCTTCCTCCCAGGTAGTGCTACAGTGTATGACGTGCCCTAGCAGGTATGCTGTAGTAATTAGTGGGCCGTCGAGGGTTAGGATACTTCGGTATGGCTAACACGTGTATGGTGGTTGGACTCAACGTGGGTAGCATTAGCTCAGAGCGGGCCCTAAGCACAGATGGGCTAAGTGTCACAAAGCCCATCAAACCAAGAGTCCTTGCGGAGGATTGGATAGTTTATCCTACCAAATCGTCAATGGTCGACGGCGGAGCCCTAGCTCGGTCGATTATTGATGGATTGTGGATCTTGGTCAAGACAGCCAAATAAATATCACCAATAACAAATTAAAATGGATTATTAATTTGATCTTTGGCTTAAGCCCTTTATTCTAACTCTAATGTAATTTTTTCCACGTAGATTAAACTCCACATCAGAATTACACGAAAAGAAAATTAAATGGCTGCAACAAGCAACAACTCACTCAGACCACTCCTGGAAAAGGAAAAGCTTTCAGGGACTAATTTCCTTGAATGGTCCAGGAACTTGCAAATAGTTCTTAGACACGAGTCGAAGGAATATGTGCTGACTGCTGCCTTACTAGCAGCTCGTCCTACAGGTTGGGGCGTAACCGCTGATCAAATGGCGGAGTACGATCGACATGTTAAGGATGACAGGGATGTGTCATGCATTATGCTGGGTACCATGGTTCCTGATCTTTAGAAACAGTTCATGGAGCAGCACACCTTTGAGATCATGGATCAACTCAAAAGAATGTTCCAAGATCAAGCTTGTCAGGAAATATACTTGACAACAAAGGCGTTATGCAGCACTACGATGCAAGCCGGGACTTCTGTTAGCACACACGTGCTAAAGTTGAAGGGTTTTATTAACACATTGTCAAGGCTTGGCTCACCAGTGCCTGCACAACTAGCTGTCGACATCATTCTTGGATCACTTCTGGCATCCTACAATCAGTTTATCATGCACTACCACATGCAGGGCGTTGATAAGTCTGTAGTAGAATTGTATGGCATGTTGAAACTTGCTGAGCAATCCTGCAAGAGGACTCCAAAAGTGTTGCTGGTTAACAAAGGGAACGTACCTAAAGGAAAGGCCAAGTCCAAGTCCAAAGCGAAGGCCCAAAAGGCCAAGCCCAAGGCTAGGAAGGCGTCAGCTTCTAAAGGTAGGTTGGCCTCAGCAGATGATATCTGCCATGAGTGTAATGAGAAGGGACACTGGAAAAATGCGTGTCCAAAGCTAAGGGAGAAACAGAAGAACGAAGCTTCTGGTTTAGGTATTTATGTTGTTTAAATTAATCTGGCTATTTCTACATCTTGGGTTGTAAACACTAGATGTGGTACTCACATTTGTTCAAATGTGTAGGGACAAAGATATATGAGATTTTTGGGATCTGGTGAAGTGGATCTTCGAGTCGACAATGGTGCTCATATAGAGGCCTTAAAGATCGAAGATTATTCTTAGAGATACTTAGTGGATTAGTTTTAGAAATTAGAAATTGCTATCTTGTACCTGCAATGCGCAGGAATATTATTTCAGTTTCTATGTTGGATATTTATGGTTTTAGTTTTAATATTGGACGTGGTATGATTTCTATACATCGTGGCAATATTGTTTATGGAACCACATTTCTAGAAAATGGTTTGTATATCCTTGATCTAAAACGTAGTGAATCAATCTATAACATAAAAGCTAAAAAGATTAAGACTACTGATCTGAATCCTACATATATCTGGGACTGTCGTCTTAGCCACATAAATGAGAAATGCATAACTAGGCTTCACTCTAGTGGAGCGCTAGGGTCATTTGACATGCAGTCTTATGACACGTGTGAATCTTGTTTAAGAGGGAAGATGACAAATGCGCCTTTCACCAAAACTGGTGTAAGGGCCACAGAGCTGTTGGAGCTGATACACTCAGATGTATGCGGTCCAATGAGCACCAGTGCTAGATCTGGTTTTCTGTACTTTGTTACCTTCATAGATGACTATAGCCAGTATGGGTATGTGTATCTGATGAAACATAAATCTGAAACTCTTCTGAGATTCAAAGATTTCAAAAATGAAGTAGAAAATCAATTTGGCAAGAAAGTAAAAGCGCTCCGGTCTGATAGAGGGAGCGAATACTTGAGCCAAGAGTTTGTCTTATTCTTGAGAGAGTGTGGGATTGTATCCCAACCCACTCCTCCTGGTACACCTTAATGGAATGGAGTGTCAGAAAGGAGGAATATGACCCTGTTCGACATGGTTCGCTCAACGATGAGTCAAGCTTCTCTCCCTATCTCCTTTTGGGGATTTGCTTTGGAAACTGCTACTCATATAATTAACAATACACCGAGTAAGGCAGTTGAAGGAACACCATATGAATTATGGACGGGCTGAAAGCCCAACGTTTCCTTCATGAAGATTTGGGGCTTTGACGCACATGTCAAGAAATTGATAAGTGGAAAACTAAAGTCCAGATCTGTTAAATGCTAGTTCGTGGGTTACCCTAAGGAAACTAAAGGTTATTGCTTCTACAACCCAGCCGAGAATAAAACATTCGTGGCTAGGTTTGCAATCTTTTTGGAAATGGAATTCCTTTCCAAAGTAGACAGTGGGAGCGATATTGATCTCGTTGAGATTAAAGACTCACAAACTCCTGCAGCTTATGCTGAGGATGCTTGGGAACCGATATAGATCCTTAAAACATTGAGGAGGCTAAACTGGTTACACAGGTGGTGTTTTTAAGTAGATTCATACAGAATTCTGATGAACCCTATGTGTATATGAAATTCAGTGGGAGCATATCCACTTTCCTGATATTATATGTCGATGACATACTGCTCATTGGAGGCGATATACCAACAATGCAAGGCGTGAAGCAGTGGTTGAGTAAATGCTTCACAATGAAAGACTTAGGAGAAGCCGAAACGATCTTAGGGATCAAGATCTATAGAGATAGATCCAACAGACTTCTAGGCTTGAGTCAGGCATCGTACATAGACAAGGATCCATCATGTACTCCATGTTATGTACAAGGCCATATGTTGCGTGTTGCACCAAACATGACTAGTCGTCGCCAGTTAGATCCAGATAAGGAACACTGGAAGACAGTCAAGGCAATCCTAAAGTACCTTAACCGTACCAAGGATGTTTTTCTTAGTATTTGATGGGTAGAAGGAATGGAAATATCATGTTACACTGATTGAGACTTTGAGGATGATAACCAGTCGCATACTGGTTATGGATTTATCATGAATGGCGATGCCATTAGTTGGAGATCCTTAAAGTAGCCAACCATTGCCGATTTTATGACGGAAGCTAAGTACATCGTTGCATGCGATGATGCAGAGGAAGTAGTTTGGATTAAGAAGTTCATAACTGATTTAGGAGTAGGTCAAACTCTCCTAAGATCAGTTGATATTTTCTGTGACAATAATGGGGTCATAGCACAAGCATTGGATCCCATGTCACACAAGAGATCCAAACGAGTACTTAGATAGTAACACCTTACCCGGTGACATTACATTGTAGAGGGTTGACACTGAGAACAATGTCGTTGGTCAGTTTATCAAGGCAATTGGTAGTACTAGATCTATAGTGTTTAGGGCAATACCCGCTTGGAACTAGTTCAAGTGGGAGACTGTTGGTGTGCCCTAGTTCATAAGCATTGGTTCTTATAAAATGTATTTGTGTCACATTAATAAAGGCATTAATCTAGTTCATTTATATCTTGTGCTATAATATGAATAGAGAATCCATTGATTGATAATCGTAAAACCATATCCCAATTCTATTCTATCATGGGAATGATTAGGACCACAGAATTGTATATTCGACGACTGTATGGTAGTAATTGATACTAGCCATATCACTTGATAAGTCAGTTGTGAATATGGGTACATGTTGTATACATGTGACTGGATCGATCCGCTCGAGAAAACTACATGGTGGTTGTGTCATTAGTTTTCTTAAGTAGGTCTCTAACTGTCTTCAGACCAGATTTCATTATAATATCAATATGGGATCCGGTTCACTTTGACATACGCCTAACAGGTCTGTAACAAGATGCCAAATACGGGTATGATTGGGTGAACAGGTGAACATATTAGTATTGATAGTGAAGTGATGGAATTACCACTCACATAACAGTGAGATCATATCACAGGCCACTTGATAAGTGAGATTGATAAGTGTGTGGCCACACCCCGATAAGTAGTTTACTTATCTGATTCATTAATCTACTTAAGATCAAGAAATATCATAAACAACAGAGAGGATGACAGCCGACATGCCTCTAGTTTATAATATCGATATCAAATGGTAAAAGACGTTAAGAGATAACTACAGGGTCTCTGCATATTTAGACTGCTGAAACTCTGTCTTAGTTAGGGGCAGTAATGGTTTGCTAGAACCCACTTACTGTCTGTGAGCCATAAGCCCACTGCTAGCTAAGGACAGTCCCATAGGATCATGCACATCGAACATCTGAGTTAGAACTTGTAGAACGGTACGTTAGAGAGATAGAATTAATTGATTAATTGACAGTAAAATGTCAAGGTAATTAATTGGTGGTTAATTAATTGATTAATTGATACTTTGTATCAAGGTAATTAATTAATGGTCTTAAGTGTTGAGTATTTAATTGATTAATTAGTTTGCGCGATGTAATTAGTTAATTTGTAAATTAATGAAATTGTATTCGGTGAATAATTAATTAGATCAATACGTAATATAGTTTTATGAAGATTGAGAGTTTTGAGATCTATCTCTTCTCTTTTAGATCTTTCTCTCTCTTTTAGATCTATCTTCTCTTTTTCAGATCTGGCTTCTCTCTCTCAGATCTGTTGTCATGGTGAAGAATTTTTATGAAGATGGAGAATTTTGAGATCTATCTTCTCTCTCTCAGATCTATTTCTCTCTTTTAGATCTTTTTTCTCTCTTTTAGATCTATCCTCTCTCTCTCAGATCTATTTCTCTCTTTTATATCTTTTTCTCTCTTTTAGATCTTTTTCTCTCTTTTAGATCTATCTCCTCTCTCTCTCTCTCTCTCGGCTAGGGTTCATGGTAAAGCGTGTTAGGGATAGATCTAGGGAGAGGGGGCCTGTGGCCGGCGAGGGGGGGTCGGATCTGGAGGGGATTTGCGGCAAGGAAGGGGGCGGTGGCCTGGTGGTTTGGGGCGAGAAGGGTGAGGCAAGTTTTGTTGGCGGCGAGCGTGCACCTGGTGTAGATCGGGGCGGGGCGCTTAGCGGGGTGGAGGCAGGGGAATCCAGGGGCGTCGGTAGGGATCTCGTGGGCATGGATGGTGCGTCGGCAGGGTTCTCGTGGGCGCCGCCCGTGCGGCTGGGGACGGATCTTTGCGATCCACAGGCGGAAGATTCGACAAGGTTGTCGCGGCTGGGTGCGGATCAATGGGAGATACGGGCGGCTGGGTTTTCTGATGCCGGGGGTAAGGCTCCCCCAATCTCGAGGGGAGAAGTGGGGCCGGGGGTGCCTGGCGCAGGGCTATGCGCCGATAGTGCCGGGCACTGCCCAGGCGCTGCCGGCTCCTCGGTCGGGCAGTGGGCTGGGGCTGTCGGCGCAGTGCCTTGCGTGGGATCCTCTTCTCCGGGCTGTGAGGGGCAGGCAGGGGCTACGACGGGGAGGCAGGCTGCCTCGGGTCTGGATGTTTCTAATAATTCGGGAAGGGTGGGTGTTGTAGGAGTAGCTCATGGGAAGACGGTCTCCCCCAGACCTAGGGTTCAGATGAGCGAGATTGGTAAAAACTCTTGGAAGGACACGGTCATGGGGGTGGCTGAGGAAGAGCCGGTTTTAGAGGAAGTTTTAATGGTGGGAGATTCTGATGATATGTTCTCGGATTCTGATGAGGAAGATAATGGCCAGGAGGATCCTCTCTGTCCGGTCATTAGACTTTCCGCTGCAGAGAAGCGTGAGCTTAGAGAGAAGTGGAAGGTGTCTTTGATTGTTACTGTCCTGGGTAAGCGAATTAGTTTTAACTATTTTGCCCAAAGAATACAAGCGCAGTGGGCAAGGAAAGGTAAAGTCAGTATTACTGACCTGGAAAATGACTACTATGTCATTAAATTTACTAGGGTTGAGGATTATAATTCGGTTATCAAGGGAGGCCCATATATCATTTCCAATCATGTTTTGGCCTTAAGGCCTTGGGTTCCTAATTTTAATCCTCACGACTGTTCGGTTAACAGGATCTTGACTTGGGTAAGATTCCCGGGCCTTCCCATTGAGTACTACAGTGAAAACTTTCTGAGTAAAATAGGAGGTTTGGTTGGTAAGGTCCACCATGTGGACAAGACTACAATTGGGGCCATTAGGGGTAAGTTTGCTAGGGTATGTATAGATGTTGATCTGGCTAAACCTTTACTTTCTAAGTTCTGTGTTCAGGATAAAGTGTTCTTTATTGAGTATGAAGGTTTACATAACATCTGTTATGATTGTGGCATGTATGGTCATTCTCAGGAGGGTTGCCCTAAAAGGGAGAGGGTTGTTATAGAGAGGGTTGAGAGTAGTGTGCGGATTACTGGAGGGAACCAGGGGTATGAAGGGAACTTTGGTCCCTGGATGGTGGCAAAGAGGCCCGCTAGACGTAGGAATCAACCTGCAGTGGTTCACAATCGTCCTCCTGATATCAACACAAATTCTAAGTCCCTTTCTCCTAAAGCTACTGTTATTCCAAATGTCAAGGAGAAGCCTGTCCTCAAAGCTAGAAAGGAGGCTGGGGTTTCTTCAGTAGCCTTGCCTGGGTCCAGATTTGGGGCCCTGATGATTGAGGAAGTTCAAGAGTCAGACCAAGATGAGAATCATATGGATGAGAGTATTCCAGGATTAGAGTCTGTAGATCCAGTCGAGAAGGTGGTTGAATCTGTGAACCCACTTTTTGTCTCTAAGGATGAAGCCCAGGGGGGGACCCTGACCCTTGCAGCTAGAAGGATGAAGAATTCAAATGAGGTTAGTATTCCTGTTCCTGGTATTGATCCTGGGATTGGGAAATCTATGGGAGTTAACAAAACTAATATGAAAAAGCTTAAAGGAAAACAAAAAAGTGGCCTTAACACTTTGGCGTTTCCAGATAAGAGGGGGCCCGGGGGTACCTCGGTAAGGCTCTCAGGAGCCCCTAGTAAATACCTAGCTTAGGGTAGGGGTGTGGTCAGTTGTCCTCCTTTCTATGGATTTGTTATTTTGGAATGTTAGGGGTGCGGCTAGCAAGGCTACCCGTATCCATATTAATGATCTTATTAAGCAGTTTAATCCTTCTTGTTTTGCTCTTTTGGAAACTAAGATTAGTGGTGAGAAAGCAGATGAGGTGGTTAAGAAGTTTAAGAACTGGCACTGTGTTAGATCGGAGGCAACTGGCCGGGCTGGGGGGATTTGGCTTTTTTGGAGGCCAGATCGGATTCATTTTGATATTCTTAGCATGGATAAGCAGTTCATTCATTGTAAAGTGAGTATTTCCGGCAATACTTCCTTTTTTATTACCCTTGTGTATGCTGACCCTATCTTGTCTAATCGAAAACGGCTCTGGGAGGTTCTCTATTCTATGAGTGTCAGCATTTCGGAGCCCTGGTTTGTGGCGGGTGACTTCAATGATATCGCCTTTATGAGTGATCAGAGAGGGGGATCCAATCATTATGTTAATCGCTGTCTGCATCACAAGAATAGTATGGATTTATGTGGGCTTTCCGATCTGGGGGCTTCTGGTCATAAATTCACTTGGAAGCGTAATAATACTTTTGTTCGATTGGACAAAGTCTACGCTAATGTTTTAGCTCTAACTTCCTTCCCCGAGTGCTCTGTGTTGAACCTCCCGTTCCGTCATTCGGATCATTGTCCTATTTTGTTTAGACTTTTGAGAGGTAAGCACCCTAGGGGTAAGAGACCGTTCCGGTATCAGTTGGCTTGGGAGTCCCATCCTAAGTTTAAAGAGTTCGTTCATGAGAGTTGGAGACCTCATTCGTATGTACTGCAAGCTGCTGAAGGGTTCAGGAATAAGGTGCAGGGGTGGAATAGGAATGTGTTTGGGCATATTATCAGAAGGAAGAACAAGTTATTAAAGAGGATGGAGGGCATTCAACGCAGGTTGGAGGGGAGGTTTGATCATAGCCTTGAGGGCCTCCTCAGAACCCTTCAGAAGGAGCTGGAGGCTGTGCTTAGGCAGGAGGAGTTCCTTTGGTTCCAGAAGTCTCGGAAGTCCTGGATTAGAGATGGGGATCGTAATACCAAATACTTCCATCTCTCTACCCTGATCAGAAGGCAGAGAAATAGAATTGAGGCCATTAAGGATTCTAATGGTGATTGGGTTTATGAAGATGAGGTTATTCGGAACTTAGCCCTGGATTTCTACAGAGAGCTGTTCAAAGAGGAACCTGTTCTTTTGGAGAGGGCTCACTCTATTGCTACATTTCCTTTAATCAGTGAGGATTGTAGTCAGGAGGCCTTTCAACCTATTTCCCGAAAAGAGATTGACCAAGCTATCTTCAGCATTGGGGCTTCTAAAGCTCCTGGGATTGATGGTCTTCCGGCGGGCTTTTACCATAAGCATTGGGATGTAGTGAAGGAAGGCATCTATAATTTTGTCTTGGGGGTGTTCAGTGGTTCGAAGGATATTGAGCTGGTTAATAGAACCCTCCTGGTTCTGATTCCTAAGATTGATAAGCCTTCTTCCTTTTTGCATATGAGACCTATCAGTCTTTGTAATGTTCTTTACAAAACTGTTACAAAGATTGTGGCTAATAGAATCCGTGGCATTCTTCCTGCGATCATTTGTCAGAATCAGGGTAGCTTTGTGCCTGGTAGACAAATGATGGATAATGTGGTGATCGCCCAAGAGATGGTCCACACGATGAAGATTAGGAAGGGGAGGAAAGGCATTGTGGCTCTGAAGCTGGATTTAGAGAAGGCCTATGATCGAATTAATTGGGATTTCTTGATGGAGAGCCTTGAGAGAGCTAGAATCCCGGACAGTTGGAGAAGTTTAATTAAGGTATGTATTTCTTCTCCTGTGTTTCAAGTTATGGTCAATGGGGATATGTCGGAGGAATTTTCCCCGGGCAGAGGAATCCGTCAGGGGGATCCTATGAGCCCTTTCCTTTTTGTTATTGCTATGGAGAGGCTCTCTCACCTGATTCAGGATGCGATTGATAATGGGAGTTTCCACCCTGTGGCGACCAACAGCTTCTGTCCCCAGGTGACTCACTTATTCTTTGCAGATGATGTCCTTATCTTTCTTGAGGGTAATGAGGAGCAGTTGAGAGTCATTATGGATATTCTGGATTGTTTTTGTTCGGCCTCTGGGCAGAAGCTTAATATCCAGAAATCTAGGATGATGTGCTCTAAGAATATGAATCAGAGAGTCTGTAAGAGATTAAGTGATCTCTCAGGTATTCCTCTTACTGATTCTCTTGGGAAGTATCTGGGCGTTCCCCGCCATAGTGAGCGTGTGTCTAAAGGCTCCTTCAAAGAGACTTTGGATAAAGCTAATTCGAAGTGTGCCATTTGGAAAGCCAAGACTCTGTCTCTCGCTGGCCGCCTCACGTTAATTCAATCTGTTAATTGTGCTGCTCCCAATCACATCATGCAGGCTTGTAAGCTTCCGGATCCTGTGCTTAATGATCTTGACAAGATTAACCGTAGGTTCCTGTGGGGGGAAGCTGCGGAGGGCAGGAAGATCCATCTTGTGCCTTGGAGTGAGGTTTGCCAGCCTAAAGATTCTGGGGGTCTGGGTATTAGGAAAGCAAAGGACAATAATAAAGTTTTATTAATGAAACTCCTTTGGCGTATGTGGCAAAACCCTTCCTCTCTTTGGGTTCGCCTCCTTTGTGGTAAGTATCGGAAAGACAAAATCTTCGGGGGCCCGAAAGAGAGAGTTGCTAATTGTTCCTTCCTCTGGAAAGGACTTAGTGCTGTGTTTGATGAGTTCTGCTTGGGAGTTGGCCTGGAGGTGGGGAATGGTAAGTCCATTAGTTTCTGGTTTGATAACTGGATTGGGGATAAACCGTTAATTGAGGTGTGTTCTTCCCCCCCGCCTAGTGATATACGCAACTGGAGGATTGCCGATATGGTTGACTCGGAAGGGGACTGGATCTGGTCAAAGTTTGATACTTTCTTTAGCCTTGAGACTCTCCTTAGAATGCGGGGAGTGAAGGTGAGTAATCAAGAGGAAGACTTGGATAGGCACTGTTGGGCGCTGACTAACAATGGAGTTTATTCTTGCAAATCGGCCTTTGAAGCTTTCTCTCTCTTTAGATCTGATCCTCCCTCGGATGTGTGGAAGTCGATTTGGACCCTTAAAGTTCCTTTCCGTATTAGGAGTTTCCTGTGGCTGGGCGTTAAGGACAGGCTTCTTACTAATTCGGATAGGCACAGAAGGCACTTGGCTGATTCTGGAGCTTGCAGTAGATGCAGAGGCCATGTTGAGACTTTGTGCCATGCTCTTAGAGATTGCTCTAATAGTAAAGAGGTCTGGAGGAAAATTCTCCCACACCATATTTTCTCTTCCTTCATGGCACATTCTGAGGTCGACTGGTTCTCTGATGGTGTTAGAGGAAAGTTGCTTCCATACATGGAGCATGGTGACATTTTCTTTGCTATTATCTGTCACCAAGTTTGGAAATGGAGAAACGAGGAGATTTTTGGAGATAAAACTGTTTTTATGACAAACTTAGCTGATTTCTTCTTGAAAAAACTTTTCTCTATTATCGATAGTTTCAAAGGAGAGTCCCTTGCCAGAGCCTCTCAGTGTTGTGATGTCCATCTCGTGGGATGGAGCAGGCCAAGAGAGGGGGTTGTGAAGCTGAATACTGATGGTTCCTGCCTCAGTAACGGTAAGATTGCGGCTGGAGGTGTGCTTAGAGATGTAGGGGGCGTCTGGCTTTCTGGGTTCTCCCAGAATTTAGGGTTGGGTTCTTCCTTTTCTGCGGAGCTCTGGGCTATTCTTACTGGAATCAATCTTGCTAAAAGGCTGGGTGTTAAGAGGCTCTCTGTGGAGTCTGATAATTTGGAAGCAATCAAAATGATTTTTGAGAATCATTCTATGGGTCTTAACAGTCGCAACCTCATCAAAGCTATTATAAGGCTTTGCTCCTCCTTTGAGTTCGTAGAGTTCAGACACATTTTTAGAGAGCAGAATCGTGTTGCTGATCGCTTGGCGGCGGCGGGCCATGAAGGGACGTTAGGCGTTACTACCCTTCCTGTTTCCCCTAGTTTCATCTCTCATCTTCTCTTAGAAGATAGGATTGGGGTTAGCTTCCCTAGGCTAATTCCTGGGTAGTTTGTTGTTATTCGTTTTTCTTTTCCTTTTCTACCAAAAAAAAAATTAGATCAATACGTTAATTTATTAGTGTTATTCATTTAATTGGGGTAATTAAATTTAATCTAATCATAATTAATTGCATAGAATAAATATTATTGGTATTTATTTATGTAATTAGATTAGGATTGGATTAGTTTTGTAATTAACCAATTAACCCTAAACCAATTAGGTTTAGGAATACACTATATATATAAATTAAAACACTAAAACCCTAAGCTAACCTAATACATATTCGGCCAAAACATATTTGCTTGGCTAAGCAATAACTCAATTTCGGCCACCACATGATCAAAGGTGATGAATCTTTGTAAAATTATTCAATCTCTCCAGTTCTTCCTCCGTTCTTCGGCTAGCACCGGTTCTGGCTCAATAGCTGTTCGTGCACCTGACTACGGAGATCTTACTACCTTGTGGATTCTTCAGCCGTCTTTAGAAGAGACAGTCCGGGTATGTTTATATCCTTAAACGGATCAAAAGGTTTTTATTCAATCAATGGTTAATGGACAAAGATCAAACTCAAAGGGATTAGAAATAAATTTTAAACCGCAATTCCGCTGCGCTACAGTTGATTAACTGGCTTTAATCCCTAACATCATTTGGGTAAAAGATACTTGATTAGATATTTTAGGGATTAGGCAAAGTAACGTCTCATTAACCTTACCGATATCCTCAGTACCATTAAAAACACCCAGGACGAACTTACGAACCCCAAAGTTAATAATGTCCTAATGCTTCTGGAAAAGAATAGTCAGTAGACCGTCAATTCCCAAAGCTTTAGTACTTTCTATCTTAAAAATTTCCTCACGAACATCAAACTCAGTAATGGCTACAAATGCTTTATCAAAATCAGTAACATCAATAGGAGGGAATTTCAAAAATGTTCTCAAATTCAAATGGCTCCCATCATCCACCTGAAAGAAATTTGCATAGAACTCCACAGCAAGAGTCCGAATAGTACCTTTAGCAGTACACTATGACCCATCCTCCCTTCTCAAAGCTTCAAATACAGTTCTGACTTCTCCGGATAATAGTCGATAGATGGAAAATCTTTGTGTTTTTATCCCCCTCATTAATAGATATTTTAATTTATATTTATAACATATTTTATATTTACATAATTTTAGTTTACATAAATTTGGAGATCTCCATGGGGGTATTTTTGGGAGTGTTGTGGGGATCCTTATGATTCGGGGATAATAATCCTCACCCCCACCCACGTTTAAACTTCGAGGGTAAAATATAAGCTCTTGTAAAAGATATAAGCTCACGTTACCTAATATTGTTTTAAAAATTGTATAGATGAAGCAGTTATGGAACAACATTTCACTTTAATCAAAAGGTGACTAATATACCTTATTTAATGTACAATGACTAATATGCATAATCACATGCACAACTCATAAATGTAGCACGATAAAACGTCAAAGAGCACAATAAGTTTTAATGCCTTGTTTACAAGGCATAATACATTCTTTCTATAAACTGCTTCTTAAAACACTACAAGAAAATCAATAGTTAGGGACCGAATATCCAGTCGTAATTCGGTCCTAAACTCATTTACTGACCGAATTTCATCAGTTAACAACAGATTATGGTCAGTCGATAAATAACTGGTTGGTAAGTGGTTACTGGCACTTTTTTTTGCTTTAGTCGTGAACTTTGAGATCAACATTACACAGTCATAAATTGACATCGTTAAGTTACCAACTAAATATTCATTCGCAAACCTATAAATAGTGTTGCTAAATTTGACGTTATTTCACGATGAAATTTTATCACTAAACTGAATATATTTTTCTTACTTTAAAAGTAATTACTTTGCACAAAAACAGTAAATTAACTTTGTATTAAAGAGAGTTCCTTCCCAATTGAGAAATGTATAATGACAATTTTGAAACACAGATGATTGGCTATATGCATGAAAGATGTATAAAACTTGCATTCACTAATAACTCTAGCACAAGAAGTTCATTACTTTAGCCAAGTATTACCTATATCAAAGTTTACACATTTATTTTATGTGAACACTGCACTATTTGGTTCAGTTTGACTTCAACAGGAATTTGATCAAAGACGCATATTACTAAAAAAATGAACCTTAACTCTAATCGAACATGATAAAATAAATAAATACCAATAGAACAAAGAAACATCATTGCTAAGCTAGAATTTCTCAAATTTCAAAGTGTTATCAACTACAATCAATCAATATCAATAACTTACTAGTACCAATCAAGTAAAACTTAAATTATGACGCAACAACTACTAACTTGAAGTGAATGGAATGCATAGTTGAAATGAAAAGTAATTAGTTGGCATATGAAGCTCAGATATGAAGAGAAGCATAACTGAATTCATCTAATCTTGATGTAGGTTGTATCATATGAATCACATGCAGGATGTAGGTTGTAACAATGCATCAAAATTCCAGAAGCCGTAAAATGAAAATAAGATGAATCATAAAAATATATGAATTATGATGGTTTTAACTAAACTAATAGTAACAACGATATCAAGTTTACATAAATTGTCACTCATTAGGTACAAATTATGAGATTAACATACATGAGATGAAACATTTAAAGAAAGCTTTTATTTTCCAACATCTCATGCTAGGTAATTCCATAAAAGAAAATGGATATTGTGGTTACCATTTGTAGTAATGGTTTCATGTACTATTATTTCTCAAACAAAGTCTCATTTAAAACAATTATAAAAGACTAGACATGTTACAAGTATTAATACTAACATTTACTTGTATATATAAGTGTCCATTTCGGAAAATATAATGAATTTTATACCAAAAACACAAAAACAACTACAAGTCATACTAAACTCCATCACATGTTTCTTTTGGGAGATGGATTCGATTGATTAGTTTAACATTAATCAAACATCATTTAGAAAGCCCCTATATATATTACAATTAAAATCTTCTTTATGCACTAGTACTTGAGACTTAACTCAAAGCCGCTTGTTGAGCGATTTCCGCAAGTGCACGGTATACGCTTGTAGTAATAAAAGATATCGAACCCACAGGGAACGCATTTTAACTAAAACTTTATTTAATTCAGTTTTAATCACGTGTTTAGGTTTAATAAAAGAAATACGTTTAATTGATGGAATTGGTTCGGGTAAATTAGGATTAGATAGAAATATTATATCGAGTTTAGAGAACAGTTCCGTCTTGAGATTTTGATTACAAGACAGATACTTCCGTAATTGGAATAAATAGAAGGTATAAAACTTATTTTTATAAAGCAAAGAAAACAACTTTAACTTTGGAAAGATTATGGACATGTAATAATATAGGGATTTATTCAATTAAATGGCTTTGAACCGTAGAAATCTCTCTGGATCGGAGCATATTGCTACCTTAATCAAACTAGTATTTTATGTCTGATAAACCGCGATCAGCGATCATGTCATCCATAAAAACTAAATCTGTCAAGTGTTCAACAAAGTTCTTATATGAATAAGATGGAATAGAACGTTTTAATAAAAACACCAATTTATCATTTTGAAAATCATTTTGTCAGAACAATATCAAAATAACAACAGAAAGAATGTATTGAATAAATAAGTATATCATTAATGAAATGTGAATCTTCACAAGTTAACAGAGAAGTAGAAACTTGGAGAGCATTGCAACGAAAACTTTGAGATCCGGGTTGTCAATCTTTCCCTCAAACTCCGTAGGTTTGTCAAACCTCATACGCTTCAGCCGTCAATTCTTCTCGCTGGATCTTCGGAATAGAGACTGGTCAGTCCACTACCAGAATGAAAACTTGTCTCTGATTAACCTTTGAAACTAAACTAATACTATGTTTATAACTAATCTAATAACAACTTGTGTATAGCAAGTTTGTTTACACAGAAATGTAATCTAACTTTCTGATTCTTTTCTGAATCAGAAACTCAACATAATAACTTTCTTCTCTAATTTCTCTAACTTTTCCAGGGTTGTAAATGATGGGTCGTGTCCGTTGGTGAAGGGTCGCTTTTATCCAAACGAACAGACGCGTTTCTCGGATTAAAACATGTGAATTATGTGCAGAATACTTCGTTGTCGCGACTGAGATTCTGAAAATCTCAGTCGCGACAGAGAGTTATCTCCCCGTCTTTCGACTGCTTCTCGTCCTCCTTGAGCGTTCTTCTGACTGATACGTATTCTCGGTACGTTTTTTAGGTTTTTCCTCCATTTTAGCTCCGTTTTAGCTCCTTTTTAGCTCCTATTTGGATTTAACCAAATAATTAAGTACCTTGCATCAAAGAAGTAAATAAAGACGTAAAAGTATTCCAAATGAATATAATTAGCACGAATTCAATGTAAATTTAATGTATTTATATATGATATTTTAGGTATATTTTGGGCTTAACAAACTCCCACACTTAAGCTTTTGCTAGTCCCGAGCAAAATTTCACTGAATTTACTCTTTAATCAATCTCTTTATAAATAGAACATATATCCATATATTCCTCTTTAAATTAGTTAAACCGAAAGATAAACTTTTCATGGTAAATTTATACGCAAAGCATCAAACTAGCTAGTATAAAAGAGATATATCATTCGTCTTGTATCTCAATTTTTACATTGAAGTATTCGGGACGGTGTAAGCACGCATGTTTTTGAATCTTTCATCTCAAGGCATTTCTAAGCACAAAATTTCCTTTCCCAAACCTAAACTATTACAAATATAGATTTATTAAGGACTTTAGGTTTAATATATTTGCTTAGTCACGCCCGTGATAAGGGTGGTATCGTCCGTGACTTTATTTGAATTAATTCGCTTTTGTGTTCGTTTAAGAGGTATCGACCATGCCATGGGTGGACGCAATCGTTACTTAAAACTTTAAACACGTTTAATTTTGCTTTAATTTCTAACATTCCTTTCATACCTCGACCGTGATAAGGGTGGTCACAATCGTGGCCAAAAGTAAACGGTACTTAATGTTCTTCCCTTTCATACCTCGATTGTGATAAGGTTGGTCTCAATCGTGGCCAAAAGTTAAGAATACGACTACTTGATCATGAAAATAAAATTTAAAATTATAAATTGGGAAAATAAAAATAGCACATTCATCCTATATTAACTTGAAATTCAACATGTATTATGGCTAAAGTTTCCTTAAAAATTTCAATTGGTTTTTAATGTAAGACGAAAAATCATACCGAGGTAAAAAGCTAAAGTTGTTAGTTTGATTTATGCCTATAAACCTAATTGAAAATTGAAAATAAGATTTATATTTATCATGAATTCATGATATAAAATAGAGATTTGAAACTAAAGAAATTTTACTTATATACATTTACTCGAGACGTTTTTGATAAAATCGTATCGGAGATTTGTAAAAATGTTTGTAAAAATATTGCCCGTATAGAAATATTATTTCTACCAATAATGATAACCTTAAAATATGCTTAACATTATTTTGAAAACAGAATTGTTTGAAACATATGAAATATATACTTATCAAAAAATTGCCATTATTTTTGAAAAATGTTGTACTTTATATAAAAATGTTGCATTATATACTTTACTTAAACTTAAATAACAACATGCATTTATACTTAAATAAATAGCATTCATTCTCATTCGTTGCATTCATTCGTACTTAAAATTAAAATGAATATGAAATATCGCCTCCCACACTTAAATTGGGCCATGTCCTCATTGGTGCAAAAAGCGATAAAACACGAAAAATAGTACGAAATAAACCATACGAATTAGAATTAAAAAATATAGTACGAAAACATTCAAACATAATAATAAAGAAAATTGTACCAAACATAATTAAAAATATTGTACCAAATTTAACAAGACATAATAATAATAACGAAAATGAGTTAAAGATGGAAAGGATAAAACCTATCAAGGTGAACTTAGTGGTGAAGGCGTAGTCTCAACTCCTTGGCGTCGGAAGAAAGATAGCAACCGGCGACGAGTAGATTTGTGCTCACGTCTCAACGTAGTGATATTGGCATCCACCGTGTTTATCCTCGAACTCATTTCGGTATTGTTGGCAACGACTTCATCTAACCGTAAATTCATGTGACAGTTATGCTCGTTCATTTGTGTCAAAACAAGTTGCCATCCAACTAGTTCTTCGTCATTCGGTTCCACATTTGCTTGCTCGGTGGCATTAACATCAACATGCTCCTCCTCCTCCTCTTTTTCATCAAATTCCTCTTCATTATCCTCTTCATCATCTTCTTCATCATCTTGGGCACCCAAACCTGTTGGTCCCTTATTTAGTTGCACGTATAGTTCCAAGGGGGGGTTAGGAACTATTTAAACTTTTTCGCAATTTAGGCAGACTTCTTTTACTAAAGAAAAGGTTTGAACAGCGGCGCTGAGTAAACAGCAAGATACTGGCTTAGTCAATAGGTGACTAGGTCAGTTTCTTAGCTTGAGTCAGGAGATAGCACTTAGAGTCTATTCCTGAGCTCTTACGTTTTAATGCGCACAACTCAACTTGACCTCTTGACTTGGTCAGTTTTGATTGTTTAAGCAAGCAATATAAATAAGGAGTCAAAGGTTTAGAAATACTTCACTCAGCAGATTTATCCAGGTTCGGCTTCTTCTAGGCCTACGTCCTGTCCCCGGAACACGTCCGAGATTTCGAATCCTCTACTGAGCTCTTTAAAGGTAGAGCCTCAAACCTTTTACAATATCAGCAATTGAGTATGATAAGAGTACCTTCCTCTATACTTCTACTCAATCCTAATCTCTCCGCTGAGTACTTAAAACCGAGTACTCAGCCTCTCCTTTCTATCTCTAGAAATGATAAGTGTTTTTGTCCTAATACAAAGATGTGCTAAGACACTTTAGACGATTTACAATCACTCTAGACTTTTACACAGATATGAAAATGTAGTGTAAGAATTTTGCTTTGCTTCTTGCTTGTAGAACTTGTAGAGATTTGGTCAGCGTAATGGCTTGATAAAGTTCTCTCTTTTTTTGTGAAGCTTGTGATGGCACTATTTATAGAGACGTCTGGTCATTCGGTCATTTCAAATTTCGAAATAACTGTTGGAGGGAAACGGCTATGTGTCGTTGTCATCCTGACTTGCATAGAGCTCTCGGCCAATCACAATCGTGTATCTTCTGTCCTCGGTCAGCACAGCAGATGGTCTCTCCTTTTATGGTAAAGTCAACTGGACAGCATACTGTGTCGTCTGAACTTTGCCAAAAGAGGAAACACTTTGTCTGGAAGTTTTCCTTTGCCAGCTGCTGTCTTGTACGCTTTGTCGAGACTACTCAGCAGCTTCATCTTGAAGTTGTTCCCGAAGGTCTTCTAGATCCTTCCGATTGCTGAGTTGCGTTTTGAACAAAAACGGCAACGTCTTGACATACGCGGGCCGAGTGTACTGAGTTGTTTGACTTGGGCCTTGGCTTCCGCAATGGGCTTGGGCCCTTCGATTCTTATGTCTTATAATATGTTAACTCAACATTGAACAAACACATTAGTAGAATTAAATCAAAGCATTTAAACTTTAGTGTGTTTAGAATATGTATATATATTATACTTAAACAATTTTGTCAAATCAAAATTATATTGAAAAGTGTTTCAACAAACTCCCCCATTTTGATGTTGGCAAAACTATTCAGCAAGGAACTCAGTATGAGCTCCCCCATGACAGTTGACCTAATATACTTTAGCAAACTCCCCCGTAAGGGTTGAGCTACTGACTTAGTTTTACTTAAAAAAAATTTAAGGATTTAAATAAGTAAGTCTAAGGTCAGTTTTTAGGTATAGGTCAGCTATATCACATATTCTATTTACTCAGTGGTAAGCGGAAGGTTTAAACATATAGAGCGCGTGCTGAGTAATTTGTTCAATGAGTTTTTATCAGAATATTTCATAAGTATATGGGTTCATGTCAAACATGTTATCAGCATATAATTTAGTTAATATTACAAGTTTTAAACATAGCTGATTTAATTGAAGATACATAAGGACTCAGTACATAAAAGCATATATCATAACTCAAGATTTGAATAAGAGAAGTAAGTATGATATATTGATAGAAGTCAGCAGTTACACAGCAAAAGAAATAAACATAGCACATATTACAAAAGTTAAGACCTAGCCTATCTATTTCTTTTTCTTGCCATGTGACTGACTTTTCTCGTACTGACGTTGCTCATGCTGAGCTCTAGCAGCTTGCGCTTTCTCCCCCGTTTTTTCAACTTGAGGGAGCTTAAACGCATCGGTTAAGACAGCTCGAGTCAGTTCTTGTGAAAGCTCTTTTAGTTTGTCAGCACTTTCATTGACCCCATCAAAAATGACAACTCCATCAGCTGATACTTCGACTGGTATATGAAGATCAGCAGCACTGAGCATATTTACACTGAAAGCTTGTGCTTTGGCTTGCCAAATGAGAGCTTCAGTGAGGCCAGCAAAGACTTGGTGGAAGGTTTTCAAGAGTGCTGAGTCATAATGATGACGCTGGATATTGTTATGACGGATGTGATTGAAGGATTGCTGTGCAAGAGATAGCAACTCATTTTGCGTCATCGCGTCAGTATCCATCTCTTGCTTGTTGAGGTTAAGTAGCCGTATGGCCTCACCAATTTGCTCGACTGAGCACTGACTATAGGATACCATTTGCTCATTTGTCTTAAGTTGCTCGGTATGAAGCTGAGCAAAGAGCATCTTGAGTTCTGAGGAAGTAGCGTAGTCAGTGTTCACAGCAGACAACTTCTGAACTTGCTGATGGAGTGAGTTCAGATGTTGAATTGTTGACAGCTGTATCTCTGCCAACTTGGCAATTGAATCCTGCTTAGCTTGTTGGGCTTGTAATGACAGGACGACATTCAGCAGATCCTTGAGTCCCTTGACTTCATTGAGAAGTAGAGTGACTTGGGAGAGCTGAGTTGCGTCAGGAATTGAAGATCCAGCAGCAGGCGAAGCGGAATGTTGAAGATCGTGGATGAGTGCTTGCACTGAGTCAAGGAGCTTTTTGCCGGACTCAGTGGCATCCCAATGTACATCAGTATGACCAGAAGAAAGTGGAGTGAAAGGAGTACCCTGGTCAGTGACTGGATGACTTGGCTCAATCTGCACTTGAGTTGGATGTAAGGTTGATTGATCAGTAGAGAGGTTGGTGATGGAAGTCATAACCCGAACACTGTCTGTGCTGACGGCAGAAGGATGAGGAGTCAGCACCATGCTTGAGGAAACAGCATGGACAGTGCTTGGTTCAACATGACTTGTTGAAGTGGTGGAAGTGGTATGCTCGGCATGTTCCTGTTGAGAAGAAACAGAGGCTTGTTTTTCCAACGGCGTTGTAGTAGAGGAAGTTGAGGGCCGTTTGAAAAATTTTAATTTGACGGTAGAAGGATCCTTTGTTGTCTTGGAGAGGACAAGTTCAGGAATAGTCGGTGATTGCTCATGAAGTTCACTGACCGACACCTCACTGGCCTTAACCAGCTTCCTCCTTCTACGTGGTGGAGTGGAAGTAGGAGCAGCTTCTTCTGAGTGAGTGGAAGTAGTTTCCTTTTCCTCAGTATTGGTCTGGTTAGCTTGATCAACTTGCTCAACTTGCTCAACTCCAGCAGCTAACTCGGTGTCAGTTTGCACAGCTCCACACTCTAACCCAGTGTTAGCATTTTCAACCTCGATTTCGCTGTCATACTCTTCAGACTCCTCAGCGTCATCCTGACCGCTGGCTTCAGCTTCTTCTTCAGCAGTGCTGTCTCTATCAAGTTCTTCCTCAACTTGGGAGATGAAGTGGTCATCTAACTGGACCTCAGTTTCCTCAGCATCAGTACCCTGGCATTGAGTGAAATGAGAATCACTCGGTACAATAAAGTCGGTCGGTATAACGTCCAGAGGTGCCAGTGTTGAAGTCTTTTGCTTCTTCTGAGGTAGCTCAGTAGCTTTCTCAGTTACAGGCTCATCTTGCCTGTGTCTCTTTTCAGCTGACTTTCCAGCTGACTTCTGCTTCTTTGCAGGAGACTCAACATTCGATGAAGGAGTCTCAGCATACTTTCTCTTGCGAGAAGCTGGGGCCTTAGTTCTTCGTCCTTTCTTAGGCTCGGCAACAGTTTCCTCGGTTTGGCCAGCTTGGCCAGCAGCAGTAGCAGCTTTTCCTTTCTTCAAGGGCTACCCATATTTCAGTGCCCTCAGCGAGGCAGCTGTGATTTCGGTTCCTCTGAAAGATTCCTCACCTTCGAGGTCAATCTTGTGGTCGATGAGGATCCTGGTGATGATTGATCCCAACCTCAGTGTACCCGTGCTGTGTAGGAACCCAGCAACTAGGAAGACCGACATGTTGATGGCGGTGTACATCAGCATGTGCCATATGAAGCACTGTTCAAAGTTGGTTGCTGATGTAGTGCAGTTGATCTTTGGGTAAATGAAATAGCTCAGCAGGTAGTGAGCCATCTTCTGGTGCTGTCCCATTGAAGATGATGAGATCTCGCCTGAGTGACCCTCAGGTTTGCAGAAGGTATGGACGTAGTTGGTTTTGTCATGATCTCCTGACTTCCTCAGCCTTACTCCCTCAGTTTTGAGCTGGAGGAGATTTCCTATGTATAGAGGGTTGATGAAGATGGTTTTCCCTTTTACTTCGGTGCTTAGGTAGTCGGCGGAGTCACTGGCAACCTTGAGGTTGTGGTAAAATTCTCTTACTAGGTCAGGATAGGTCTCATCCCTGACCGAGAACAGCCCAGTCCATTCGTTCTTTGCTATCCATTCGGCAAATGGCTGTTCGTTCTGTACAAAGTGCTCCGAAACCCATCTGGAGGGTTCTACCTTCCATTCAGATATATTGTCGAAGACCTTGGAGTAGGTCCTGATCTTAACAGCTTTCTCTTTGCCAGAAGTTTGGCCAGTTTTACCCTTGCTCGGTGTAGAAGGGTTTTGTGAAGGTTCATCGGAGCTGGACTTTTGGTTGCCGGCACCGGAGACTTTGAAAGATAACTTAGTCATTCTTCGAAGATGGAGGAATTAGAGGTATTTGAGAGAAAAGAAGTTCTAAGTGATTTCTTTGCCTTAAGAATTGATTAAGCGTAAAGAGTAAAAGATGGGGAAATACCCATAATTTATAGACGAATTGAACGGTGTGGATCTTAATCGAATCCATGTGTCAGTTTTGCCTTGGGATCATGTACCGCCAACGATCCTGGCATTTATGACACATTACGGCGAATACGTCATCCTAGGCTATCTTTGCATTTATGCTAACGGATTAATCACTCAGTATTTAGAATGCAAGCGTTTGATATTCTGAGTGGTCAGTGCAGTATTTAAGGATGATTTTAAGTTCAAGTTCTAAACTAATTTACTCAGTATGCAAGTTTTACTCAGTTATTGTATATTCAGACAGTTCCGATGAGTAACTCAGCAAACAATAAATCATTCAGTATGTAATTCACTCAGCATTCATATTCATTTAGCACAGGAATTCACTGAAGAGGATTAAACATACCAATTGCTTCTCTCAGTATGCTGAACTGCTCACGAGCCAGTGGCTTCGTGAAGATATCCGCAAGCTGTTCGTCCGTTGGGACAAAGGTCAGCTTGATCTCACCCTTGAGTACATGGTCTCTAATGAAGTGATGTCTGATGCTGACATGCTTCATTCTGCTGTGTTGAATTGGGTTCTTGGACAGATCAATTGCACTTTTGTTGTCACATTTGACCTTAATTGTCTTCGTTTGAACACCATAATCTTCAAGTTGTTGCTTGATCCATAGGATTTGAGCAACACAATGACCAGCAGCAATATACTCAGCTTCAGTGGTGGATAAGGCTACTGACGCCTGCTTTTTGCTGAACCAAGATACAAGACAGCTTCCTAAGAAGTGGCATCCTCCAGAGGTGCTTTTACGTTCCAGCTTATCTCGTCCATAGTCAGCGTTAGTGTATCCGATAAGTGTAAAATCATGAGTATTTGGATACCACAAACCTGCGTTCACTGAGCTTTGCAAATATCTAAGGATTCTTTTTACAGCAATGTAATGAGATTCCTTAGGGTTAGATTGATATCTAGCACAATAGCATACTGAAAACTGAATGTCTGGTCTACTGGCTGTTAAGTAAAGTAGAGAGCCTATCATACCTCGATATAACTTGCTGTCTACTGACTTACCATTCTCATCAGCGCAGAGGACAGTGTCAGTGCCCATAGGAGTGGATATTGGCTTGCAATTTTCCAAGTCATATTTCTTTAAGATCTCCTTGGCATATTTGGCTTGACTGATGAAGATGTCATTCTTTCCTTGTTTAATTTGAAGACCGAGGAAGAAGTTGAGTTCTCCCATCATAGACATTTCAAACTCAGTCTGCATTTGTTTGCTAAACTCCTTGCACATTGATTCGTTAGTTGCACCAAATATTATATCATCAACATAAATTTGGGCCAGCATGGTATCTTTACCCTTTTTCTTAATGAATAAGGTTGTATCAGCTTTGCCCCTGACGTAATTTCTAGTCAGCAGGAAACTGGTCAGCCTCTCGTACCAAGCACGTGGTGCTTGCTTGAGGCCGTACAGAGCCTTTTTGAGTTTGTAAACATGGTTTGGGAACTTAGGGTCCTCAAAACCTGGAGGTTGATTTACATAAACCTCCTCGTTTATAACTCCACTAAGAAATGCACTTTTGACATCCATTTGGAATAATTTAAAATTCATGTAAGATGCATATGCATATAATATTCTAATTGCCTCTAGCCTTGCCACTGGGGCAAAGGTCTCACCGTAGTCTATACCTTCTTGCTGACTGTAGCCCTGAGCTACAAGCCTTGCTTTGTTCCTGACTACGTTTCCTTGTTCGTCCATCTTGTTCCTGAAGACCCATCTTGTTCCGATGGTCTTTTGACTCTTTGGATGAGGCACTAACTCCCATACATTATTTCTTCGAAATTGATCGAGCTCTTCTTGCATTGCGTTCATCCAGAATTCATCGTACTAAGCTTCAGCGAAATTCTTCGGTTCTTGTACTGATACGAAAGCAACATTGCTGAGGTACTTCCTGAGTTGATTCCTCGTCATCAGGGTATTCCCAGCAGAATCAAGGATTGCACTTTCGGAGTGCCCTCTTGGAATCCTTATTTCTTTGGGTAGATTCATGTCTTGTGCTGTTCCTGTTTCAACAATCTCTGCAGAAGTAGATGGGTCAGTAAAAGTAATCTTAGGTTCACTCTTACTCTTGGTCAGCCTTTTCGTGAATGACTCAGTAGCTGGTTCTGAGTCAGCGATGGTTACTGAGTTTGGATCATCTTCGGTCAGCGGTTGGTATCTACCTGCAGGGTCAGTTTCATCGAACTCTACATGTATTGACTCTTTTAAAACTTGAGTTCGCTTATTAAAAACTCTGTATGCTTTGCTGTTTGTTGAGTAGCCCAGAAAGATAGCTTCATCAGCTTTTGAATCAAACTTTGCTAAGCTATCTTTGGTATTTAAAATAAAACATCTACAGCCAAAGGCACGAAAGTATCCAATATTGGGCTTTCGTCCTTTCCAAAGTTCATAGGGGGTTTTCTTGAGTATAGGTCTAACTAGAGCCCTATTAAGAATGTAGCATGCTGTGTTAACAGCCTCTCCCCAAAAATACTTTGGAAGCCTATGCTCATCCAGCATTGTCCTGGCTATTTCAACCAGAGTTCTGTTCTTCCTTTCTACAACCCCATTTTGCTGAGGTGTTTTAGGAGCAGAAAAATTGTGGTCAATGCCGCTGGCTTCACAGAATTCAACAAACTTTTGGTTTTTGAATTCTCCACCGTTATCACTACGGATATGAGCTAATTTTAGGTCTTTTTCATTTTCAATTTTTCTAACCAAATTTGAAAATGTCTCAAAGGTCTCATCCTTGCTGGTTAGCAAGATAACCCACGTATACCGAGAGAAATCATCTACAATGACCAAGAAAAATCTTCTTCCACCCAGACTCAGCGGCTGGACTAGACCAAAGAGATCCAAGTGTAGTAATTCTAACAGACGTTTAGTTGAGACAATGTTTTTACTGTGAAAAGATTGTTTGGTTTGTTTTCCAGCTTGGCAAGCGTGGCATAATTGATCTTTTTGAAATTTAAAGTTCAGGCAGTCCCTCAACCAATTGCTTTCTTACTAGTTTGGCCAGGAGGTCCATGCTTACATGACCAAGTCTCCTGTGCCATAGCCAGGAATTTTCTTCCTTTGTTACTAAGCACACAGTTTTTGAAAACTTTTTCTCTAAGTCTAGCATAAAGACATTATCTATCCGATGGGCAGTTAAAATTAACTCATTAGTTTTACCCTCGTATATTTTACATCCAGTAGCATCAAATATAACTTTTCTCCCATTGTCACATAGCTGAGCTACGCTGAGTAAGTTATATTTGAGTCCGCTGACTAGGGAGACAGATTCAATAGTAGGATTACCTCCGATGGTTCCTGAGCCTACTATCTTACCCTTCTTGTTGTGTCCAAAACTTACACTCCCTCCTCGTTTACGTTCAAACGTGATGAACTGAGTTTCATCACCCGTCATATGCCTTGAGCATGCACTGTCAATATACCACATCTTTGACTTCTCGGCACATCTCAGTCTTACCTGCATTGTAACTAGTTACTTTTAGGTACCCAATTCTTTTTGGGTCCTGACTTGTTAGGTGCAACAGGTATATCATCATATTTTATTTTATGGCGATATACATGGACAGTATGGCCATTCTTTCCACAGAAGTCACAACTGACCTTCTGTTTAGGATTTTTTACTGACTTGTCGGCACCCTAGTGCTGAGCGTGCCAGCACACTTTAGTAGTGTGTCCTAACTTCCCACAAAAGTCACACTGGACTTTTCGCTGGGGATTCCATCTCTGCTGAGTACCTTGGTACTGAGTTCTCAGAGGAATGTTATTTTTCTTAGGAACCTTTAGTTGGTTCTGGATGGTTGTGACATCCTTCCTCAGTTTCTTTGAAACTGACTGGACTTCAGACACATACTCATGCATGATCTTCATGTTATCATGCAGAGTCGAATTGTCCTGAAGAAGGTATCTGAGGTCACTCAGTTTGACCTCTTCCACTTCGTCACAGCGCCTGTTGAGTGCTCTAACCTTTTTATTACACTTCTTAACAAGTGTATAGAGATCACTCAGGGCATTAACCATATCGTTTCTGAGCTGGGGAAGAGAAATTACCTCATTTGATTGCTCTTCATCATCTGATGCGATGGATGGGTCAGCATGCTCAGAGACGCATGGCTCAGCAAGTTCGTCAGCCATAAAGCATATCTTCACTGACTCGATGGCCTCAGTTTCTGTTGATGAAGATTCATCACTGTCACTCCAGGTAGCCACCATTGCCTTCTTCCCACTCTTCTTGTCTTTCCTCAGCGTGGGGCAGTTTGACTTAATATGGCCAGCTTGATGGCACTCAAAGCATGTAATGGGCTTTGAGCTGTCCTTTCTGTATTTGCTGTCGCTTGAGTCAGCCTTATACTTATCAAACTTTTTGTAAGGCTTTTTAGAATATTTGCCGTTCTTCCTGAACAGCCTCTTCATCTTTCTTGTGAACATGGCCATCTCTTCATCATCAGTTGAACTCCCGTCAGTGGAGTCAGCCTTCATGACAAGTGACTTCTACTTCTTGTCATCAGATTTTTCCTTCACCTCAAAGTTTTTCATGGATATCTCATGGGTCAGCAATGAACCGATGAGTTCGTCATATTTGTAGGTGGTTAAATCCTGAGCTTCCTCAACTGCTGTCTTCTTTGCTTGCCAGTCTTTTGGAAGACTCCTGAGTATCTTTTTGACTTGTTCTTCCTCAGTGAAGATTTTCCCAAGTCTCTTGAGCTCATTAATGATGTTGGTGAACCTTGCGTTCATGTCTGAAATGCCCTCATCATTGTTCATCTCGAACAGCTCGTACAGTCTCATCTGCTGATTCACCTTGGATTCTTTTACTTTATTTGTTCCCTCGTAGGTGACTTCCAGCTTCTTCCAGATCTCTTGTGCCGACTCACAACCTGAGATTTTGTTATATTCTGTAGCATCGAGCGCACAGTGAAGCATATTGATAGCCGAAGCATGGTTTTGAAGCTTCTTAAGATCATCCTCTGTCCATTTGGCCTCAGCTTTTATAACTGTTTGGCCAGCCACAACCTCAACAGGTACAAACGGCCCTTGGACTATAGATAGCCAGACACTCATGTTTGTAGCCTGAATGAAGTTTTTCATCCTATTCTTCCAAAAGGTATAGTTTGACCTAAAGAATAGGGGAGGCCTAGTAATGGACAGCCCCTCAGGCAGTATTTGAGTTGTTTGGTTTCCAGGGAGAAACCGAGTGCTGTTTTCGCCCATGGTAGGGATCAGCTCAAGGTTGTTAGACCTTTTACAGTGAGCTTTTAAGCTCTGATACCACTTGTTGGTCCCTTATTTAGTTGCAAGTATAGTTCCAAGGGGGGGTTAGGAACTATTTAAACTTTTTCGCAATTTAGGCAAACTTCTTTTACTAAAGAAAAGGTTTGAACAGCGGCGCTGAGTAAACATCAAGATACTGGCTTAGTCAACAGGTGACTAGGTCAGTTTCTTAGCTTGAGTCAGGAGATAGCACTTAGAGTCTATTCCTGAGCTCTTACGTTTTAATGCGCACAACTCAACTTGACCTCTTGACTTGGTCAGTTTTGATTGTTTAAGCAAGCAATATAAATAAGGAGTCAAAGGTTTAGAAATACTTCACTCAGCAGATTTATCCAGGTTCGGCTTCTTCTAAGCCTACGTCCTGTCCCCGGAACACGTCCGAGATTTCGAATCCTCTACTGAGCTCTTTAAAGGTAGAGCCTCAAACCTTTTACAATATCAGCAATTGAGTATGACAAGAGTACCTTCCTCTATACTTCTACTCAATCCTAATCTCTCCGCTGAGTACTTAAAACCGAGTACTCAGCCTCTCCTTTCTATCTCTAGAAATGATAAGTGTTTTTGTCCTAATACAAAGATGTGCTAAGACACTTTAGACGATTTACAATCACTCTAGACTTTTACACAGATATGAAAATGTAGTGTAAGAATTTTGCTTTGCTTCTTGCTTGTAGAACTTGTAGAGATTTGGTCAGCGTAATGGATTGATAAAGTTCTCTCTTTTTTTGTGAAGCTTGTGATGGCACTATTATAGAGACGTCTGGTCATTCGGTCATTTCGAATTTCGAAATAACCGTTGGAGGGAAACGGCTATGTGTCGTTGTCATCCTGACTTGCACAGAGCTCTCGGCCAATCACAATCGTGTATCTTCTGTCCTCGGTCAGCACAGCAGATGGTCTCTCCTTTTATGGTAAAGTCAACTGGACAGCATACTGTGTCGTCTGAACTTTGCCAAAAGAGGAAACACTTTGTCTGGAAGTTTTCCTTTGCCAGCTGCTGTCTTGTACGCTTTGTCGAGACTACTCAGCAGCTTCATCTTGAAGTTGTTCCCGAAGGTCTTCTAGATCCTTCCGATTGCTGAGTTGCGTTTTGAACAAAAACGGCAACGTCTTGACATACGCGGGCCGAGTGTACTGAGTTGTTTGACTTGGGCCTTGGCTTCCGCAATGGGCTTGGGCCCTTCGATTCTTATGTCTTATAATATGTTAACTCAACATTGAACAAACACATTAGTAGAATTAAATCAAAGCATTTAAACTTTAGTGTGTTTAGAATATGTATATATATTATACTTAAACAATTTTGTCAAATCAAAATTATGTGGAAAGGTGTTTCAACAAAACCTTGAGAACTCGAGGCTTCACTACCCATGGTAGCAAAAACACGTCTTGTACGAGCTTCATAAGAGATAAAGGCGGGCGGTCCCATTTTCTTCAATAAATTGGCCCTTTGTAGTGCCGTGAGATCCAATGAAGGTAAACCAACATGAGGCATATTTTGATAATCTACTAATTCACCCCGAGCACCCAAAACAATGCCGGTAATTAAATTACCCATAGGCACTTGCGTATTGCGGGACTTGGAAGCTCGAACTAAATTAGTAAATATCATCTCAATACTATCAATGGTCAAACCCTTAAAAATACTATCCAACACAAACAAATCACGAACTTGCACTTTTGAACTTTCAACCCGACCAAATAAGGAAGATGATAAAAACTTGTGAAAGAAGAAGATACAATCATCCTTAAGTAGCTTACTAGATGTATTCATTTGATTAAAAACATCTAAACCGGTTAAAGATTGCCAAACCGTGTGTGAATTAAAAGGCTTTGGTTTGGAATAAAAATTCCGAGTAGGAAAGCCAAACCAACGGTTCATGGCCACATACCCAATATCATAAAGAACTCCATCATTCCGAAAAGAGATAACTCCTTTCTTCTTGTCATAGGTTAGAGTAACCAAAAACTCAATAATATGCGATTTAAGACTAGGAAAACGCATACTAGAAAATCATTTCCAACCAAGAACGGAAAGATATTCATCAATACGTTCGGTAAAAGAAAGTGTGTCTACCGTGTCGGTGTCAATGTAAAGCATGTCGACGAACTCTATTTGGCTATTAGAAAATCGGCGATACTTGCGTCCTTCGGCTTCCATCGCAATATCGAACGGTGCTCCATATTGAACCCGTAATCTATTGACTTCGGTGGCCTTAGCTTTGTTAGCAACGGTCTTTTGTCTAGGCATTTTGTTTGTGAAATTTGGTGAAAGAGATGAAGAAAATATGAAAGGATGAAAGGGAGAGTAAAAGATAATGGTGATGAATTAGGGAAGAAGAAGATGAATATGGTAAGGATTTATGGGGAAGATGAGTGAATCTTGGTATTGGGAAGAGAAAAGATGATTGATTGGTGTAAAAATAGGTGATTTAAATAGGTGTAAGTAATAGGTATTGATTAGGATAGATGAAGAGGTAAGTAGTTAGAGTAGGAATAGGAAAAGTGGCAAAATTCGCCCAAAACCCGTGACTGGAAGTCGCAAGTCGCGACTGAGATTTTCAAAATCTCAGTCGCGACAGCAAGTACGTAGGGGGTCGAAATTTTTGCTGAAAGTGGTCCTCTTGTTATCTCAACTGAGAATTCAGAATCTCAACTGAGATTTTGGAAATTCTGGGTAAAATTGGGACTGTTTTTTATGATTTTAACACTTCTAAACCAATTCCTCTTATAATTAAGTGACATTAATGTGAATATTAATCCCTGAAACTGAGATAAACAAAACTGAAACAGTAAATTAAAGGAAAACCAAGGGTTGTTCCTTAAATAAAAGAAATAAACTAAGGAATTAATGCACTTTATTTATTATAATCTAAAATATAAACAATACCTTAATATATTACATAAAAACATCATACTCATATAAACACAAAAATATAAACACTCATATATATAATAAAACCAAACAGAAACTCATATTATATCCCTAAGTAGATGACAGACGACGTGCATTGGCCCTGTTAATCTTCGTTTGAATGAAGACTTGCCTCTCTGGTGCAGAAAGGAATGTTGGACCAGAACGAAAAATGTGTTTTACAAGCCCCTCATTCTCCAAGAACTCATAGTCTAGAATAGGGAATGGTTCCGTATCAGTCCAAGGGACAGAAATGGTTCCATTGGCTCCTAGTATGATTCCACAAATGATGTTGGCGAACCCAATCTTCCGGTTCTTCGAACGGGAAGCAGCAACTAACCCCTCCATTAGAATCTTCGAGGAGTTCACTGAGTTGCCTTGGAAAATGTCGCCCAACACATAGAGATCAGTATCTTTCACAAAATTGCTACTGACTCGACCAAAAAGGCTGTGACAGAGGAATTTATGTAGATACAGCATGGAATTAGAATTGATGGATTTGTTGAAGGCAAGACGTGGATTGAATCGCCAAAATCTTGTTAACATCCTCCATATATCTCTAGAAGTCATATCCCTTCCAGGATGGTGCTGAGTTGTGTCTCGGGGTGGAAATCCAAACCAATTATGTAGTTCTGGATATCCAAAAGTGAATACATGTCCCTCACAACGAAAACTGAGACGAACACATCGCTTATTGACGAATCGAACAGTGGATAAAAATTCCAGAACCCAATTTCCAATTATAGGAAATTTCATAGAAGCAAATTTGGTCCAACCTAAATTAGTAAGATAGCGATCAATGTCTTCGCTTATCCCGAGTTCCTCGTTCAGAAACTCGTCCATATACATCATGCCAAAGAATTGAGCATATCTAACTTGCAGAAAGCGTTTCCCTTCGTCATGGTTATAAATTGGAAACCATGCACCATAACGATCAGAGATATCAACTTTCCTGCTTTGAGCAGAAGTGTGTTTTTGAACATTTTTCAAAGACTTAGTCATGTCTGTGAGAGAGAAAAAAATGATGTCTGTAGGATTGAGAATTTGAGAAAGAAATTCAGAAAGATGAAATGAAATGGAAGAAGTCTGATCCTACAGGAATATATAAGACCTATAAGTGAAATGTTGTGTCTGTTAAAAAGAAAAAGGTGCCAAAGTGATACCTCTTCGATTCAACTGACAGAAATTTTAAAGAAAGAAGACTGTAATCCCTTACAGTTATTTCAATTGCAAAAAGACAGAAAATCTCATCTCAACTGAGATTTCCAAATCCTGGAACATGGAAAATCTCAACTGAGATTTCTTCATATTTAATTTCTCAATAACACTTAACACTTAATGAAATCATTTTCAAAACATGACTTAAATTAAAATTTTAATATTGACAAAACTCATTTGTACACAAAAGTAATAAAAAAAATAAATAATAATAAAAAAAATCAAAGTAAATAAAATTAAAAATAAAAATAAATAAATAAAAAGAAAAAGAATAAAAACTATGAACATAAAAGAAGAAAAACTATAAATTAAAAACATGAAAACTAAATAAATTAATTTTCATAGAATTTAACCACGGATTCAAATGCTTGAATTGGAGCTCCGTCGAAATAAATCTTGCAACGGTTACCATTAACCTTAAATCGATCGCCATTGGATTTTTCTAGCTCCAAAGTTCCGTAATCAAATGTTTTAACAACAAAAAATGGTCCAGTCCATCTAGATTTTAGCTTACCTGGAAATAACTTTAATCTCGAATTAAAAAGTAAGACTTTATCCCCAACATTAAAGTTTTTAATTTTGATTTTGGCATCATGCCAGTTTTTAACTTTTTCCTTATAAATTCTTGCATTTTCGTAGGACAAATAGCGTAATTCATCCAACTCGTTTAAGTCGAACAAACGCTTTTTCCCTGCGCTTTGCAAATCATAATTAAGGGTTTTTATAGCCCAATATGCTTTATGTTCTAATTCAACCGGCAAATGACAAGCTTTACCATGGACTAATCTATAAGGTGTCATTCCGATAGGTGTTTTAAACGCAGTACGGTAAGCCCATAATGCATCGTTAAGTTTATGTGCCAAGTCTCTTCTAGAAGACGAAACTGTTTTCTCAAGTATCCATTTGAGTTCTCTATTTGAAATTTCCGCTTGACCATTCGTTTGAGGATGATATGGCGTAGAGATATGGTGGTGTACTCCGTATTTTTTCATAAGTGACTCAAAACTTCTATTTACGAAATGAGTACCACCGTCGCTTACCATAACTCTATGAACTCCAAATCGACAGAATATTGAATTTAAAAACTTAACAACTACTTTAGAATCATTTGTCGGGGTTGCAATTGCTTCAACCCACTTTGAAACATAATTTACGGCTACTAATATGTAATTTTTGCCAAAAGAAGTAGGAAAAGGACCCATGAAATCGATCCCCCATACGTCGAAGATTTCAACTTCTAATATGTTCGTAAGAGGCATCTCATCTTTCCTTCCTATATTCCCGGTTCTTTGACATTTATCACAGCGGACAATAAATGAACGAACATCTTTAAACAGAGTAGGCCAAAAGAATCTGCATTCAAGTATTCTAGCTGCTGTTTTGCTTACGCTATTATGACCTCCGTAAGCGCTAGCATGACATTCCAACATTATAGAGTCATATTCAAACTCACTAACACATCTCCTAAGTATTCCATCGCCGTATGTTTTGAACAGAAATGGATCTTCCCAAAAATATTTCTTAACTTCTGAAAAGAATTTCTTCTTTTGCTGAGAATTCAATCCATCTGGCACAACATGTGCAGCTAAGTAATTGGCTATATCCGCATACCATGGAGCTATGACACTTTGTACTTGCATGAGATGTTCATCGGGGAAATCATCTCGAATGCCTGATGTTTCACCGATGGGACCGTTTTCATCCTCAAGTCTTGATAGATGATCGGCGACCAGGTTTTCAACTCCCTTTTGTCTTTAATCTCAATGTCAAATTCTTGCAATAATAAAACCCATCTAATAAGACGCGGTTTTGCATCTTTCTTAGCAAATAAGTATGGTAAAGCTGCATGATCTGTGTAAATGATGACTTTAGATCCTAACAAGTAAGATCGGAACTTATCACATGCAAAAACTACTGCTAACATTTCTTTTTCAGTTGTAGTGTAATTTATCTGTGCACCGGACAATGTGTGACTCGCATAATATATAACATGAAGTTTCTTATCCTTCCTTTGACCTAATACACATCCTACAGCTAAGTCACTCGCATCACACATAATTTCGAAAGGTAGATTCCAATCGGGTTTCGATATTATAGGTGTACTGACTAAAGCCATTTTCAAAGTATTGAAAGCTTGTAAACAATCCTTATTAAAATCAAAAGTTGAATCTTTCATAAGCAAATTAGTAAGTGGTTTGGAGATTACAGAAAAGTTCTTTATAAACCTTCTGTAAAAACCTGCATGACCTAAAAATGATCTTACTCCCTTAATAGTAGTTGGTGGGGGTAATTTTTCTATAACTGAAGTCTTTGCTCTGTCCACTTCTAAACCGTTTTCAGATATCTTATGACCTAAAACAATTCCTTCGTCTACCATGAAATGACATTTTTCCCAATTTAATACTAAATTTGTTTCCTCACATCTAGACAATACTTTATCTAAGTTCTGTAAACATGCATCAAAAGAATCTCCATAAACTGAAAAATCATCCATGAAAACTTCCATTATATCTTCAATGAAGTCATTAAATATTGCTGTCATACATCGTTGAAATGTTGCTGGTGCATTACATAGACCAAAAGGCATTCTCCTATATGCAAATGTTCCGTAAGGACATGTGAAGGTTGTTTTGTCTTGGTAATCCGGGTAAATGTAAATTTGAAAGAATCCGGAATAACCGTCTAGGAAACAATAAAATGCATGACATGCTATCCATTCGATCAATGAAAGGTAGAGGAAAATGATCTTTCCTAGTTGCTTTGTTTAGGTTCCTATAGTCTATACAAACCCTCCAACCGGTGGTGGTTCATGTAGGTATCAGTTCACCTTCATCATTTCTTACAACAGTTATGCCTCCTTTTTTGGGTACACAATGGATTGGACTAACCCATTCACTATCCGAGATCGGATAAATGATTCTATTGTCTAAGAGTCTAGTAATCTCATTTTTGACTACTTCTTTCATGTTCGGATTTAAGCGTCTTTGCCTATCCGCTTTAGGTGGCTTATCCTCTTCTAAGTGAATTCTATGCATTACGATACTAGGATAGTGAATGGGTTAGTCCAATCCATTGTGTACCCAAAAAAGGAGGCATAACTGTTGTAAGAAATAATGAAGGTGAACTGATACCTACACGAACCACCACCGGTTAGAGGGTTTGTATAGACTATAGGAACCTAAACAAAGCAACTAGGAAAGATCATTTTCCTCTACCTTTCATTGATCAAATGATCGAAAGGATAGCAGGTCATGCATTTTATTGTTTCCTAGACGGTTATTCCGGATTCTTTCAAATTTACATTTACCCGGATGACCAAGACAAAACAACCTTCACATGTCCTTACGGAACATTTGCATATAGGAGAATGCCTTTTGGTCTATGTAATGCACCAGCAACATTTCAACGATGTATGACAGCAATATTTAATGACTTCATTGAAGATATAATGGAAGTTTTCATGGATGATTTTTTAGTTTATGGAGATTCTTTCGATGCATGTTTACAGAACTTAGATAAAGTATTGTCTAGATATGAGGAAACGAATTTAGTATTAAATTGGGAAAAATGTCATTTCATGGTAGACGAAGGAATTGTTTTAGGTCATAAGATATCTGAAAAAGGTTTAGAAGTGGACAGAGCAAAGACTTCAGTTATAGAAAAATTACCCCCACCAACTACTGTTAAGGGAGTAAGATCATTTTTAGGTCATGCAGGTTTTTACAGAAGGTTTATAAAGAACTTTTCTGTAATCTCCAAACCACTTACTAATTTGCTTATGAAAGATTCAACTTTTGATTTTAATAAGGATTGTTTACAAGCTTTCAATACTTTGAAAACGGCTTTAGTCAGTACACCTATAATATCGAAACCCGATTGGAATCTACCTTTCGAAATTATGTGTGATGCGAGTGACTTAGCTGTAGGATGTGTGTTAGGTCAAAGGAAGGATAAGAAACTTCATGTTATATATTATGCGAGTCACACATTGTCCGGTGCACAGTTAAATTACACCACAACTGAAAAAGAAATGTTAGCAATAGTTTTTGCATGTGATAAGTTCCGATCTTACTTGTTAGGATCTAAAGTCATCATTTACACAGATCATGCAGCTCTACCATATTTATTTGCTAAGAAAGATGCAAAACCGCGTCTTATTAGATGGGTTTTATTATTGCAAGAATTTGACATTGAGATTAAAGACAAAAAAGGAGTTGAAAACCTGGTCGCCGATCATCTATCAAGACTTGAGGATGAAAACGGTCCCATCGGTGAAACATCAGGCATTCGAGATGATTTCCCCGATGAACATCTCATGCAAGTACAAAGTGTCATAGCTCCATGGTATGCGGATATAGCCAATTACTTAGCTGCACATGTTGTGCCAGATGGATTGAATTCTCAGCAAAAGAAGAAATTCTTTTCAGAAGTTAAGAAATATTTTTGGGAAGATCCATTTCTGTTCAAAACATGCGGCGATGGAATACTTAGGAGATGTGTTAGTGAGTTTGAATATGACTCTATAATGTTGGAATGTCATGCTAGCGCTTACGGAGGTCATAATAGCGTAAGCAAAACAGCAGCTAGAATACTTGAATGCGGATTCTTTTGGCCTACTCTGTTTAAAGATGTTCGTTCATTTATTGTCCGCTGTGATAAATGTCAAAGAACCGGGAATATAGGAAGGAAAGATGAGATGCCTCTTACGAACATATTAGAAGTTGAAATCTTCGACGTATGGGGGATCGATTTCATGGGTCCTTTTCCTACTTCTTTTGGCAAAAATTACATATTAGTAGCCGTAAATTATGTTTCAAAGTGGGTTGAAGCAATTGCAACCCCGACAAATGATTCTAAAGTAGTTGTTAAGTTTTTAAATTCAATATTCTGTCGATTTGGAGTTCCTAGAGTTATGGTAAGCGACGGTGGTACTCATTTCGTAAATAGAAGTTTTGAGTCACTTATGAAAAAATACGGAGTACACCACCGTATCTCTACGCCATATCATCCTCAAACGAATGGTCAAGTGGAAATTTCAAATAGAGAACTCAAATGGATACTTGAGAAAACAGTTTCGTCTTCTAGAAGAGACTTGGCACATAAACTTAATGATGCATTATGGGCTTACCGTACTGCGTTTAAAACACCTATCGGAATGACACCTTATAGATTAGTCTATGGTAAAGCTTGTCATTTGCAGGTTGAATTAGAACATAAAGCATATTGGGCTATAAAAACCCTTAATTATGATTTGCAAAGCGCAGGGAAAAAGCGTTTGTTCGACTTAAACGAGTTGGATGAATTACGCTATTTGTCCTACGAAAATGCAAGAATTTATAAAGAAAAAGTTAAAAAGTGGCATGATGCCAAAATCAAAATTAAAAACTTTAATGTTGGGAATAAAGTCTTACTTTTTAATTCGAGATTAAAGTTATTTCCAGGTAAGCTAAAATCTAGATGGACTGGACCATTTTTGGTTGTTAAAACATTTGATTACGGAACTTTGGAGCTAGAAAAATCCAATGGCGATCGATTTAAGGTTAATGGTAACCGTTGCAAGATTTATTTCGACGGAGCTCTAATTCAAGAACTTGAATCTGTGGTTAAATTCTATGAAAATTAATTTATTTAGTTTTCATGTTTTTTTTTTGATAGAAATTTAGTTTTCATGTTTTTAATTTATAGTTTTTCTTTTTTTATGTTCATAGTTTTTATTCTTTTTCTTTTTAATTTATTTATTTTTATTTACTTTGATTTTTTTATTATTATTATTTTTTATTATTATTACTTTTGTGTACAAATGAGTTTTGTCAATATTAAAATTTTAATTTAAGTCATGTTTTGAAAATGATTTCATTAAGTGTTAAGTGTTATTGAGAAATTAAATATGAAGAAATCTCGGTTGAGATTTTCCATGTTCCAGGATTTGGAAATCTCAGTTGAGATTCTGAAAATCTCAGTTGAGATTTTCTGTCTTTTTGCAATTGAAATAACTGTAAGGGATTACAGTCTTCTTTCTTTAAAATTTCTGTCAGTTGAATCAAAGAGGTATCACTTTGGCACCTTTTTCTTTTTGACAGACACAACCTTTCACTATTAGGTCTTATATATTCCTGTAGGATCACATTTCTTCCATTTCATTTCATCTTTCTGAATTTCTTTCTCAAATTCTCAATCCCACAGACATCATTTTTTTCTCTCTCACAGACATGACTAAGTCTTTGAAAAATGTTCAAAAACACACTTCTGCTCAAAGCAGGAAAGTTGATATCTCTGATCGTTATGGTGCATGGTTTCCAATTTATAACCATGACGAAGGGAAACGCTTTCTGCAATTTAGATATGCTCAATTCTTTGGCATGATGTATATGGACGAGTTTCTGAACGAGGAACTCGGGATAAGCGAAGACATTGATCGCTATCTTACTAATTTGGGTTGGACCAAATTTGCTTCTATGAAATTTCCTATAATTGGAAATTGGGTTCTGGAATTTTTATCCACTGTTCGATTCGTCAATAAGAGACGTGTTCGTCTCAGTTTTCATTGTGAGGGGCAGGTATTCACTTTTGGATATCCAGAACTACATAATTGGTTTGGATTTCCACCCCGAGACACAACTCAACACCATCCTGGAAGGGATATAACTTTTAGAGATATATGGAGGATGTTAACAGGATTTTGGCGATTCAATCCACGTCTTGCCTTCAACAAATCCATCAATTCTAATTCCATGTTGTATCTACATAAATTCCTCTGCCATAGCCTTTTTGGTCGAGTCAGTAGCAATGTTGTGAAAGATACTGATCTCTATGTGTTGGGCGACATTTTCCAAGGCAACTCAGTGAACTCCTCGAAGATTCTAATGGAGGGGTTAGTTGCTGCTTCCCGTTCGAAGAACCGGAAGATTGGGTTCGCCAACATCATTTGTGGAATCATTTTAGGAGCCAAGGGAACCATTTCTGTCCCTTGGACTGATACGGAACCATTCCCTATTCTAGACTACGAGTTCTTGGTGAACGAGGGGCTTGTCAAAAGAGTTTTTCGTTCTGGTCCAACATTCCTTTCTGCACCAGAGAGGCAAGTCTTCATTCAAACGAAGATTAACAGGGCCAATGCACGTCGTCTGTCGCCTACTTAGGGATATAATTTGAGTTTCTGTTTTGTTTTATTATACATATGAGTGTTTATATTTTGTGTTTATATGAGTATGATGTTTTTATGTAATATATTAAGGTATTGTTTATATTTTAGATTATAATAAATAAAGTGCATTAATTCCTTAGTTTATTTCTTTTATTTAGGGAACAATCCTTGGTTTTCCTTTAATTTAATGTTTTAGTTTTGTTTATCTCAGTTTCAGGGATTAATATTCACATTAATGTCACTTAATTATAAGAGGAATTGGTTTAGAAGTGTTAAAATCATCAAAAACAGTCCCAATTTTACCCAGAATCTCCAAAATCTCAGTTGAGATTCTGAATTCTCAGTTGAGACAGCAAGAGGGCCACTTTCAGCAAAAATTCGACCCCCTTACCTACTTGCTGTCGCGACTGAGATTTTGAAAACCTGCATGACCTAAAAATGATCTTACTCCCTTAACAGTAGTAGGTGGGGGTAATTTTTCTATAACTGAAGTCTTTACTCTGTCCACTTCTAAACCTTTTTCAGATATCTTATGACCTAAAACAATTCCTTCGTCTACCATGAAATGACATTTTTCCCAATTTAATACTAAATTCGTTTCCTCACATCTAGAGAATACTTTATCTAAGTTCTGTAAACATGCATCGAAAGAATCTCCATAAACTGAAAAATCATCCATGAAAACTTCCATTATATCTTCAATGAAGTCATTAAATATTGCTGTCATACATCGTTGAAATGTTGCTGGTGCATTACATAGACCAAAAGGCATTCTCCTATATGCAAATGTTCCGTAAGGACATGTGAAAGTTGTTTTGTCTTGGTCATCCGGGTAAATGTAAATTTGAAAGAATCCGGAATAACCGTCTAGGAAACAATAAAATGCATGACCTGCTATCCTTTCGATCATTTAATCAATGAAAGGTAGAGGAAAATGATCTTTCCTAGTTGCTTTGTTTAGGTTCCTATAGTCTATACAAACCCTCCAACCGGTGGTGGTTCGTGTAGGTATCAGTTCACCTTCATCATTTCTTACAACAGTTATGCCTCCTTTTTTGGGTACACAATGGATTGGACTAACCCATTCACTATCCGAGATCGGATAAATGATTATATTGTCTAAAAGTCTAGTAATCTCATTTTTTACTACTTCTTTCATGTTCAGATTTAAGCGTTTTTGTCTATCCCCTTTAGGTGGCTTATCCTCTTCTAAGTGAATTCTATGCATTACGATACTAGGATTAATTTGTTATAAATAATTATAGGTAGAGAATCGCCTTCTCCTAAGAAAGCGTACCTCAAATGACTAGGTAACTCTTTAAGTTCTAATTTAGGGGGTGTTACAATTGAAGGCGGAACTGGTCCATCTTCTCGAATCAAAGGCTCTGGGTCCTTATCATCTAATTTCTCACCTATTATAGGTTCAATTATTTCTTCACTATGAATTACATCATTGACACATTCCTCGACTAAATCTAGTTTCATACAAGCGAATACCTCCATAAAACTCGATCTTATCTTCTCCTATCCTTAAAACTCGATTATTTCTTCACTATGAATTTCATCGCTTTGTTCATATTAAACTCGATCTTATCTTCTCCTATCCTTAAAACTACCTTCCCTTTCGACACATCTACTAGAGCGCGTCCTGTGTTCATAAACGGTCTACCGAAAATTAAAGGGCAATTTACATCATATGCAAAGTCTAATATAACAAAATCGGTAGGAAAAATAAATTTATCAACTTTGACTAAAACATCTTCAATTATACCATATGGTTTCTTAGTGGTTTGATCCGCTAATTGCAAAACCATATTGGTACGTTTGATATCTTCTTCTAAACCTACTTTGTTAAAAATAGACAACGGCATTAAGTTTATACTTGCTCCTAAATCACAAAGACAACTTGGGAATTCAATATCTCCTAACTTACACGGAATAGTAAAACATCCGGGATCTTTGAGTTTAGTGGGCAGATTACTTGACATGATTGAACTACAGTCTTCAGTTAACGAAATGGATGAAATTCCTTCCCAACTGATTTTCTTTGAAATTAAATCTTTTAAAAACTTACCATAGTTAGGAATTTGTGTGATTGCATCCATGAACGTTAGATTGATGTGCAAATTTTTAAGTTTATCCAAAAACGTTAGAAGTTGTTTGTCATAGTCCTTATTTCGGACTTTGTGCAGAAAAGGTGGTTTGGGTACAAAAGTTTTGGTACTTGTGTCATATGGTGAACTATTTGTGTTTAAGATATCTTCTTTGGATTTTGATAAATCAGTTCCTGGTAATGTTGCATCTTTGGGCATTTCCGGCCCTTGATAATTTTTCCCTGAATGAAGAGTGATAGCCTTCACCTGCTCTTTCGGATTTTCTTCCGAATGGCTGGGAAGACTTCCCTCTTTTCGGGATGGAATTGATTTAGCAAGTTGACCAATTTGAACCTCCAAATTATGGATGCTAGATGAGTGGTTTTTAATAAGCTGATCGAATTTATTTTCGATCCGTTTAAAACCATCGTCGTGATTACTTATTTTTCCACTGATAGCATCTACGATTTTGATTAGCACTTGCATTATTGTTATTGTTATCTTTCCAGTTAAAGTTAGGATGATTCCTCCATCCAGAATTATAAGTATTCGAATAAGGATTATTAGTTTGGTTTTGCCCTTGGACAAAATTTACCTGTTCGATCTCACTCATATTTTCGTAATCCACATCCGTTTGGACTGGATTACCATTGGTATCGCGCGGTGCCATAAACTTATCAATTTTGTGCGATAAAGCAGAAAATTGGGCTTGTAGCATCGCGACTGGATCAAGTTCAACTATACCTTTAACTGATGGTGTGGTTGAGGATGATGGTTTTGCTACCGGTACATGTCCACGTTCCGCGGGCCACATACTGCTGTTGATTGCCATTTCCTCCAAAAGCTCTCTCGCTTGGGCTGATGTTTTCTTCATAAATAGCCCTCTCGACATAGCATCTAATGAACCCCTAGTTGTAAGATTTAGTCCATTGTAAAATGTTTGCATTAAAAGTTCAGCGGGTAATTGGTGGTGTGGGCATAAACGTTGAAGTTCTTTAAAACGTTCCCAAGTTTCATAAAGAGTCTCATTATCATTTTGAGAGAAAGATGTTAACTCTTTTATGACTCTTGCGGTTTTTGCTAAAGGAAAATATTTCGATAAAAATGCTTGGGCTAATTGTTCCCAAGTGGCAAAAGTTGCGGCTGACATAGAAGTTAACCATTCTTTAGCTCTATCCTTCAAAGTGAAAGGAAAGAGGCGAAGTTTGATTGCTTCTGCAGTCACATCTGGGATTTTAAAAGTGTCACAAATTTCAAGGAAATTTGTTAAATGGGTGTTAGGATTTTCGTTAGGTAACCCGTAAAATGTTACATTATTTTGCAACATATTAAGCAAAGCTGGCTTAATTTCAAATTGGTTTGCGGTGATTCTGGGTCTAACGATACTATTGGTCACACCGGCCACACCTGGCCTAGCATAATCCATAAGTGTTGGTGGGTCTGCCATTTTTTCTGGCTCGGTAAATGTTTTTACTGGGGTCTTATTTTTGTTTTTCTTGTTTTTCTTGTTCTTCCTAATGGTTTTCTCAATTTCTGGGTCTATAGGGTCTGGTATAATGCCTGAACTTCGAGAACTGTGCATGAACCTGAAATCTTGCACGAGCCGAAACTACCTACAAAACAGAATTTGAAAAAAATAAATAAATTAGTAAATGAAAATTATAAAATTATAAAAGTTAAAATAAGTATGTTTAAACCTAGATTCGAAATAAAACACGAAAAATTTAAAATTTTGTCAAAAATTTTGGCGTTCCCCGGCAACGGCGCTAAAAACTTGTTGAGCATTGCTAACAAAGCTAAGGCCACCGAAGTCAATAGATTACGGGTTCAATATGGAGCACCGTTCGATATTGCGACGGAAGCCGAAGGACGCAAGTATCGCCGATTTTCTAATAGCCAAATAGAGTTCGTCGACATGCTTTACCTTGACACCGACACGGTAGACACACTTTCTTTTACCGAACGTATTGATGAATATCTATCCGTTCTTGGTTGGAAATGATTTTCTAGTATGCGTTTTCCTAGTATTAAATCGCATATTATTGAGTTTTTGGTTACTCTAACCTATGACAAGAAGAAAGGAGTTATCTCTTTTCGAAATAATGGAGTTCGTTTTGACGATGGGTATGCGGCCATGAACCGTTGGTTTGGACTTCCTACTCGGAATTTTTATTCCAAACCAAAGCCTTTTAATTCACACACGGTTTGGCAATCTTTAACCGGTTTAGATGTTTTTAATCCAAAGAACACATCTAGTAAGCTACTTAAGGATGATTATATCTTCTTCTTTCACAAGTTTTTATCATTTTCCTTATTTGGTCGGGTTGAAAGTTCAAAAGTGCAAGTTCGTGATTTGTTTGTGTTGGATAGTATTTTTAAGGGTTTGACCATTGATAGTATTGAGATGATATTTACTAATTTAGTTCGAGCTTCCAAGTCCCGCAATAAGCAAGTGCCTATGGGTAATTTAATTACCGACATTGTTTTGGGTGCTCGGGGTGAATTAGTAGATTATCAAAATATGCCTCATGTTGGTTTACCTTCATTGGATCTCACGGCACTACAAAGGGCCAATTTATTGAAGAAAATGGGATCGCCCGCCTTTATCTCTTATGAAGCTTGTACAAGACGTGTTTTTGCTACCATGGGTAGTGAAGCCTCGAGTTCTCAAGGTTTGGGTGCCCAAGATGATGAAGAAGATGATGAAGAGGATGATGAAGAGGAATTTGATGAAAAAGAGGAGGAGGAGGAGCATGTTGATGTTAATGCCACCGAGCAAGCAAATGTGGAACCGAATGACGAAGAACCAGTTGGATGAAAATGTGTTTTGACATAAATGAACGAGCATAACCGTCACATGAATTTACGGTTAGATGAAGTCGTTGCCAATAATACCGAAATGAGTTCGAGGATAAACACAGTGGATGCCAATATCACTACGTTGAGACGTGAGCACAAATCTACTCGTCGCCGGTTGCTATCTTTCTTTCGACGCCAAGGAGTTGAGACTACGCCTTCACCACCGAGTTCACCTTAATAGGTTTTATCCTTTCCATCTTTAACTCATTTTCGTTATTATTATTATGTCTTGTTAAATTTGGTACAATATTTTTAATTATGTTTGGTACAATTTTCTTTATTATTATGTTTGAATGTTTTCGTACTATATTTTTTTCATTCTAATTCGTCTGGTTTATTTCGTACTATTTTTCGTGTTTTATCGCTTTTTGCACCAATGAGGACATGGTCCAATTTAAGTGTGGGCGGAGATATTTCATATTCATTTTAATTTTAAGTACGAATGAATGCAACGAATGAGAATGAATGCTGTTTATTTAAGTATAAATGCATGTTGTTATTTAAGTTTAAGTAAAGTATATAATGCAACATTTTTATATAAAGTACAACATTTTTCAAAAATAATGGCAATTTTTCATATTTCATATGTTTCAAACAATTATGTTTTCAAAATAATGTTAAGCATATTTTAAGGTTATCATTATTGGTAGAAATAATATTTCTATACGGGCAATATTTTTACAAACATTTTTACAAATCTCCGATACGATTTTATCAAAAACGTCTCGAGTAAATGTATATAAGTAAAATTTCTTTAGTTTCAAATCTCTATTTTATATCATGAATTCATGATAAATATAAATCTTATTTTCAATTTTCAATTAGGTTTGTAGGCATAAATCAAACTAACAACTTTAGCTTTTTAGCTCGGTATGATTTTTCGTCTTACATTAAAAACCAATTGAAGTTTTTAAGGAAACTTTAGCCATAATACATGTTGAATTTCAAGTCAATATAGGATGAATGTGCTATTTTTCTTTTCCCAATTTATAATTTTCAATTTTATTTTCATGATCAAGTAGTCGTATTCTTAACTTTTGGCCACGATTGAGACCAACCTTATCACAATCGAGGTATGAAAGGGAAGAACATTAAGTACCGTTTACTTTTGGCCACGATTGCGACCACCCTTATCAGGGTCGAGGTATGAAAGGAACGTTAGAAATTAAAGCAAAATTAAACGTGTTTAAAGTTTTAAGTAACGATTGCGTCCACCCATGGCATGGTCGGTACCTCTTAAACGAACACAAAAGCGAATTAATTCAAATAAAGTCACGGACGAGACCACCCTTATCACGGGCGTGACTAAGCAAATATATTAAACCTAAAGTCCTTAATAAATCTATATTTGTAATAGTTTAGGTTTGGGAAAGGAAATTTTGTGCTTAGAAATGCCTTGAGACGAAAGATTCAAAAACATGCGTGCTTACACCGTCCCGAATACTTCAATGTAAAAATTGAGATACAAGACGAATGATATATCTCTTTTATACTAGCTAGTTTGATGCTTTGCACATAAATTTACCATGAAAAGTTTATCTTTCGGTTTAACTAATTTAAAGAGGAATATATGGATATATGTTCTATTTATAAAGAGATTGATTAAAGAGTAAATTCAGTGAAATTTTGCTCGGGACTAGCAAAAGCTTAAGTGTGGGAGTTTGTTAAGCCCAAAATATACCTAACATATCATATATAAATACATTAAATTTACATTGAATTTGTGCTAATTATATTCATTTGGAATACTTTTACGTCTTTATTTACTTCTTTGATGCAAGGTACTTAATTATTTGGTTAAATCCAAATAGGAGCTAAAAAGGAGCTAAAGTGGAGGAAAAACCTAAAAAACGTACCGAGAATACATATCAATCAGAAGAACGCTCAAGGAGGACGAGAAGCAGTCGAAAGACGGGGAGATAACTCTCTGTCGCGACTGACATTTTCATAATCTCAGTCGCGACTTACGAAAGGCATCACGGAAGAAGAACGAAATCTTCAACTCGCCCTTGTACCCCCTGTCGCGACTGAGATTTTCAGAATCTCAGTCGTGACAGCGAAGTATTCTTCACATAATTCACATGTTTTAATCCGAGAAACGCGTCTGTTCGTTTGGATAAAAGCGACCCTTCACCAACGGACACGACCCATCATTTACAACCCTTCAACAACTATAAATAAGTGATCCATTTCAGAAATTGAGAGGTTGGGAAAAGTTAGAGAAATTAGAGAAGAAAGTTATTATGTTGAGTTTCTGATTCAGAAAAGAATCAGAAAGTTAGATTACATTTATGTGTAAACAAACTTGTTGTACACAAGTTGTTATTAGATTAGTTATAAACACAGTATTAGTTTAGTTTCAAAGGTTGATCAGAGACAAGTTTTCATTCTGGTAGTGGACTGACCAGTCTCTATTCCGAAGATCCAGCGAGAAGAATTGACGGCTGAAGCGTATGAGGTTTGACAAACCTACGGAGTTTGAGGGAAAGATTGACAACCCGGATCTCAAAGTTTTCGTTGCAATGCTCTCCAAGTTTCTACTTCTTTGTTAACTTGTGAAGATTCACATTTCATTAATGATATACTTATTTATTCAATACATTCTTTCTGTTGTTATTTTGATATTGTTCTGACAAAATGATTTTCAAAATGATAAATTGGTGTTTTTATTAAAACGTTCTATTCCATCTTATTCATATAAGAACTTTGTTGAACACTTGACAGATTTAGTTTTTATGGATGATATGATCGCTGATCGCGGCTTATCAGATATAAAATACTAATTTGATTAAGGTAGAAATCTGCTCCGATCCAGAGAGATTTCTACGGTTCAAAGCCATTTAATTGAATAAATCCCTATATTATTACATGTCCATAATTTTTCCAAAGTTAAAGTTGTTTTCTTTGCTTTATGAAAATAAGTTTTATACCTTCTATTTATTCCAATTACGGAAGTATCTGTCTTGTAATCAAAATCTCAAGACGGAACTGTTCTCTCAACTCGATATAATATTTCTATCTAATCCTAATTTACCCGAACCAATTCCATCAATTAAATGTATTTCTTTTATTAAACCTAAACACGTGATTAAAACTGAATTAAATAAAGTTTTAGTTAAAAAGCGTTCCCTGTGGGTTCGATATCTTTTATTACTACAAGCGTATACCGTGCACTTGCGAAAATCGCTCAACAAGTTTTTATAGAACGTTTTAATAAAAACACCAATTTATCATTTTGAAAATCATTTTGTCAGAACAATATCAAAATAACAACAGAAAGAATGTATTGAATAAATAAGTATATCATTAATGAAATGTGAATCTTCACAAGTTAACAGAGAAGTAGAAACTTGGAGAGCATTGCAACGAAAACTTTGAGATCCGGGTTGTCAATCTTTCCCTCAAACTCCGTAGGTTTGTCAAACCTCATACGCTTCAGCCGTCAATTCTTCTCGCTGGATCTTCGGAATAGAGACTGGTCAGTCCACTACCAGAATGAAAACTTATCTCTGATCAACCTTTGAAACTAAACTAATACTGTGTTTATAACTAATCTAATAACAACTTGTGTACAACAAGTTTGTTTACACAGAAATGTAATCTAACTTTTTGATTCTTTTCTGAATCAGAAACTCAACATAATAACTTTCTTCTCTAATTTCTCTAACTTTTCCCAACCTCTCAATTTCTGAAATGGATCACTTATTTATAGTTGTTGAAGGGTTGTAAATGATGGGTCGTGTCCGTTGGTGAAGGGTCGCTTTTATCCAAACGAACAGACGCGTTTCTCGGATTAAAATATGTGAATTATGTGAAGAATACTTCGCTGTCACGACTGAGATTCTGAAAATCTCAGTCGTGACAGGGGGTACAAGGGCGAGTTGAAGATTTCGTTCTTCTTCCGTGATGCCTTTCGTAAGTCGCGACTGAGATTATGAAAATGTCAGTTGCGACAGAGAGTTATCTCCCCGTCTTTCGACTGCTTCTCGTCCTCCTTGAGCGTTCTTCTGACTGATACGTATTCTCGGTACGTTTTTTAGGTTTTTCCTCCACTTTAGCTCCGTTTTAGCTCCTTTTTAGCTCCTATTTGGATTTAACCAAATAATTAAGTACCTTGCATCAAAGAAGTAAACAAAGACGTAAAAGTATTCCAAATGAATATAATTAGCACAAATTCAATGTAAATTTAATGTATTTATATATGATATTTTAGGTATATTTTGGGCTTAACACCGCTAGAGACTCTTTCCACTCAAGCCAACCAATTTAGTACTCCGTCAAAGGTTTTAGTTGTCAGATTTCATATTCAAAACATATGACAAATGTGATTTAAGAATATAAAAATCCCTGGGGATTTGACATGTAAACAATGTATGGGTTTGATAAGGTAAAACTTGCAACTAATTAATTCATGGCTTCACTAAATAAACATTTTGTAGATAATTATGCATAATTTATTCAAACTAATAGACACCCAAGTTACAGACAACCTATTGTATGCATTAAGTTGTTAACTAGTCAAAGGGATAAAAGATGGCCATTAAACGCAAACAATTTGATATTAAAAATACAGCACACAAGTTACCTTTTATTCGAGTCTCAATATCATAGTTTCAACTAAAGCATCATCAGTAGATGATTTATATGTTGCTTCAAGGGTACAAATGGTAACAAATATATCCATATTCACATATGAAAAATCTCCAAAATCATTATGTTACCATCATTTGTACCTAATGAGTAACGATTTAGTTTTAGGAAGGGTAAAAAGGTTGAAAAAATGATATACTTATTTGATGCAGATGAAACCATAGTACCAAGAGTAGATAACAGATAATACTTTTGTTCTTTTCCTTATATTTTTTTTTAAATTGCAACCTAACTAACCATACTTAGTCTGATCTTTGAGTATATGTAAATCTAACTTTATGTAATTAAAATTGACTATTAAGATTGAAATCAGATATATCAGAATAATAAGAAAACTACATATTTAGTTTAGACATATCAACATACTAACACATAGACTAGCTAGCTATTACAAGATGTTCAACATACATGATTCTTATCAAAACAAAAGAACCAAAATGATTGTTTTGAAAAGGAAAATTTTAAGAAGTTTTTAATAAATTATACATTATCTTGTAATAGCCTTGGAAAAATGACAATTATATAAAAATAAAACTAGCCACATGTTGTATAAAACTAGTAACTAGAAGCAAACATATATCTAGGAGATAAAAAATCCAAATCAGACCATGAGAATGTTGAGTGTGAGTTATAACTACTAACCATTAAGGGCTTGATTGGATGGAGGGTAGGGAAGGGTTAATAAAGGAAGGGTAGAGAAGGGTAGGGAAAGGTAAGGAAAGGGAAGGAAGGGGAAGGAAGAGTAATTTCTAACCCTTCCAAACCCACCAAATTGGAGGGTTCAAAATTGGATGCAATTTGTTAAAAAGAAACCCTTCAAAACCCCTCCAAACCCTTACCATCCTATTTTTTTTGTATTCCAAACATGGGTTTGTAGAAACCCTTACTAACCCTTCCTTCTCCCAAACAAGGGTTTCTATCAACCCTTACTAACCCTAAGAAGTGACATCATTAACCAACTATAAAAAGAGCTACATAATATCAACCTAATTTATATAAGTTATAGAGAAACTATAGTAGTTTATGAGCAATAGGAATGTATTGCAATAAGTAATCCTAAATATCAACAAAATTTGGAAATCTAAAGCTATTGAGAAGAAAGGTAAAGCCAAATCTATATTTATCATACATACTACATAGCAAATAGATTTGCGCTAACTTATCAAATTGAACAATATAATGTTATCTTCATTATAAACAAGTACATAAACGATTAATAAAATAAATGATATATTCTTGCCTTGTTGAGTGGATGAAGGTGGCGATATTTAGATTCCAAAGTTTAATTAACTGGCCTTCACTTATTAATTAAAGTTCAAGCTCACAGACATGATGGAACTATTGTTCTTATTCCAACCTATGATTAAGTTATAGATCACATGAATCACTTATCTTCATGCTAAAGGACTGGAATAAGATAAAAATAATTTAGCGAATAAAGTTGCCTACATTTGATTGCTGCTTTTTTCAAAAATCTAAATGTAGTAAAAACATTTACCCGTGCCTTGAAATAACAGGAAAAAATAGTAGCAATCCCAGCCAGAAAAGAGACACTGCAAACAGGGACGGATCTAGGATTTGTAACTGATGGGGGCAAACTAGCTATATTGTGTAAAAAAATTATATGAAGTAAAATTTAATTTGTTTTTCTTGATTTGAATTCTTATTTGTATTTTATGTTCTGTGAACATTTTTTTTATATTTGAGGAGTTTTCAAATCCATTTATGACAAATTAGATTAGTTAAATATTAAATTGAAAATAAAATTTTTGCTAAATTTCTTCAACTGTTAAATTGGAAATCTTATGCTAAATTGCTACATTAGAAATGCTAAAGAGCTAAATTATAACTAATTACAATTTACAAATTCATCAAACAAAAAAAGTACGTAAACTAACACTGGAAAGAACAACAAAATAAAAAAAACAAAAGTAGCAGACCTTCATGAATCAGAATAAACAATTAAAAAGTCAAGAATAAATTAGAGCAGTAAAGCAAGCAACCGTTTGGTTCGAAGTGATAGAGAAGAGAGAGATCTAAAACCAAAATTAACAACATTCGTTTCTTTCATGCTGTTGTTGGTTCGAATCGAAGTGAGTGGACTTCTCGTTCTTCTGGTTCATAGAGAGGGACGATTGAGAGAATGAGAGAGAAGAAGCAGATTTGGGGTTACGGTTTGGTGAATTTGAACTTGAGGGATAAGACAGAGATCCAGAAAGATGAGAGTTTGGTAAAAATTGCATAAAACTAGAAGTTGCTGCTATAGGAGATAGTAGGAGATTTAGGGGTTATTTTTATATTCTAATTTCACAAAACGACGTCGTTCAATTTAAATGGAACGACACCGTTTTGTGCAATCAAAATCAGAATAAAAAAAATTAAACCTAGACTACCTTTATTCTTCTTGTTCGCATCGCTGCACAAAATCAGAAAGTGCCTCTATTGCTCCCACTGTAGATCCGTCCCTGACTGCAAATAGAAAATCAACAAGCACCAATGTTAGAAATTTTTACAGACATTACATAGATATATCATTTTACCAGCTTTTGCATTACAAGCATGAAAACATTCAGTTCGGACATGAAACTGCTTCACAAGCTCAAGAAATAACTATAATCAATCATTGTTCATATCCACAAATTCATATCATTTTATTGTTTGCAGAAATAACAATTAGAATATTAATAATATGGAAGCATTTTTAAGGATTTAATAAGAAAAGGCATCGCATGTGTACAACATCATCTAGGAAATGCCAATTATGAAGATACGAATAGGCTAAAATATTCAGTTTGTTTCCTTTCGATTATCAAAATCGAAAAATGAAAAATAGATTATATAATTTAACAAACCAAAGACACAATATAAGCATGCAAAAATGCCATCGACATCACACTTTCATTTCCATGTATTAAGTCAAAATTATAATCACTTTCAAACCAAAAACAGAGTACAGTACCAGAAGCCTTATATAACTTAGTTGCTTACAATCCAAATATTTTTTTAAGTAAAAAACCTTTTAAATAACTTATTTTGCAACTTAAACTCATCATTCCATGATTTACAGACTAAAAATTATTTATGTAGTCGGTTATACCTCATAACTGCTGTGCGAGCTTTATCTTCCCGATTTTCCCTTCACCAAGCCACCAACCAAGAACAGAATAACAAAATAACGAGAGCTCACTAATCCAATCCACCAAAACGATTAATGAAGCACAACAATGAGAAAAATATGAGAGATCGCAAAAGAAAAAGGTCACACATGATAATACAAAATGAAAAAATCGATTCGCAACTGATCGCCAATGGAATCCTAGGTTTCTTCCAAACCAAATTTTCAAGGCTCGCGACTAAAGAATCAAGTATCTAAGCAAAGAACAAAAAACACACTACTGATAATGTAGTGAATAATAAAATCGAATTTACCAAATGTAGATCTAACAAAATTCGAAGATATTGAAAAATAGAACTCAAAATCAAGCTTACCAGTGAGAAATGGAAAAGGAATAGAATAGGAAGTGGTTTGCAGAAAAGAGAAAATGAGTAGAGAGGATTAAGATTAGAGAGAGAAAGAAACGAGGGAGAAGAAGAAACAAGAGATCGGGAATATGAGGCGGGAAAAAAAGAAAAGAATAAGAAATTGCAATTTTTCCTTTAAAAGTAAAACTTATACGTTTTTCTTTAATAAAATAAACTTAACGATAAAAAATTTGATACCTAAAATTTACTATGTAGTGACAAAACATTTCCTTATGAAGTTAATGGCTGAAAACTGTTACCGATCAATTTTGGTTATTAATTAAAGACAAATTTATGTTTAGTCATTAATATCGGTAGTTAACTTTTGTTTTTCTTGTAGTTAAAATTCTATTACATAAATGTGATTTTGAAACCAAATTAGCATATTAATTGAGAAGCTATAAATAAATATATATATATATATATTTATATTTATGACAATTTTAATATTTATATAATTTTAATTTATATAAATTCGAAGATCTCCGTAGGGATATTTTCGAGACGATGCATGGATTTTTGCCGTTCAGGAATAGTAATCTCCATCCCACCCACGTTTAGACTTCGGAAGTAAAATATTTTCCCCACTCTTAATATTTCGATAATTTTTTTATCTCCGTCGATTCGGATCCCACGAATTTCAAAGAATTTATATCCTATTGCTACCCCTGTTTACAACTAGTTTAGTATGAAAATCGTTAAACGTCTCCTGTAAATAAATGGAAGAATGGCTGAGCCAAACATGTCTTAATTTATATTTTACGTTTCCTTTGCTCTAACTTCTACGAGAATTATAGAATGGTTCGGTACTAAATTTTATTATTATTATAAAACCAAAATTTAAAAGTCCATATTTCTCTCACTCTCTCTGCTTATATTTCAAGCAGTCTTTCCCCTAATATATATAGACAAAACACACGGCTTTCTCTCTCCATCTCCCTTGACTGTTACTTTTCTACAATAACATAAACCCTTACTTCCCCCTCTCTCTCCGTCTCTCTCTCTCTAGAATTTTCGTTTTTCTCAATTCTTTCCTTCTTTCCATATTTTCCGCTTCTCTTAGGGTTTGGTTACTATTATTGTGCTAGGGTTTATTAGTGGTTGTAGAGATACTGTGTTTGTTGTTTGATTTAATGGCGTCGTTGGCTATGGCTGCCGAGAAGCTTAGGGATTTAAGTCAGCCGATTGACGTTCCTTTACTTGATGCTACTGTTGCTGCCTTCTATGGCACCGGATCTAAGGAAGAGGTGAGCTTTTGCTTTCTCTGTTCCTTCCACAAGTGAGGGACACAATGACGCAAAATTAAACTTCCCACACTTCAAAGTTGTTTCAAATGTTTGAGATACCTGTCTCGGAGTGTTTTGCTTTGTGAATGAATTTGTTATTGTTTTCCTACCTGTACCATTTGGTTCCCACGGCAGTGGTGTCTAATAATGTAAAACTGGTGATTCTCAATGTTAGGGTTGTTATTTATGTATGTCGTTTGCTACTAAATTAGTGCGTGGACATAGGTATAAGAAACGGTCTTAGGGTTCAAAGCTTTTCAGATTTTTTAATTATACTTTTATTCAGCTGTGTCTTGTTGGTTGCTATATATATATATATATATATATATATATATATATATAAAGCATGATAGATATACCATTATATTCACTGGTCACCGAAAACTAAAGTGTTTATATGTATGTCCTCTTTTGCACTCAGTTCTGTCTGGGCGTTTGCAGTTTGTCTCTCTTGTTGTTTGCTACTAAATTATTGCGTTACGGTTCAAAGCTTTTCAGATTTTTTAATTATACTTTGATTCAGCTGTGTCTTTTTGGTTGCTATATATATATAAAGCATGATAGATAATATTTCACCATTATATTCACTGTTCACCGAAAAGCGTTTATATGTATGTCGTTTTTTGCACTTAGTTCCGTCTGGGCGTTTGCAATTTTGTCTCTCTTGTTGTTTGCTACTAAATTAGTGCGTGGACATAGGTATAAGAAACGATCTTAGGGTTCAAAGCTTTTCAGATTTTTTAATTATACTTTGATTCAGCTATGTCTTTTTGGTTGCCAGATAAGTGCAAGGAATGTATTTATAAATTGAGCTGCTCATTTGCTATTTAGCTACTTTGATGCTTGTCTAGAGGATTATTCTGCCAATTTGTTTTTCTCCCATAGTTTGACGTCAAAGATACATAATATAGGCAGCTATTAACTTATTTTTTTGCTCAAGGATTTGATGCAACTACTTAGCTTATCTTACTGTTTTGCTAAATCTGAAATTCTGATTCTGCATGTTAAAAGCATCTAATATTCTTATGCCAATTTATTTGAAAAATTTGTAGTGCAGTTCCAATTTGCTTAGTACTTTCATGTTCCCCCTGCATAGAACTATTACTACTGAAAGCTTGAATATGTGGCATTGTACACCATCTATGTGCCAAAGTTGTAAAATCTTCCTTATCTTTTCGTTACTCTTTACTGGCAACAGAGAGCTGCTGCAGACAGAATATTGCAGGAGTTGCAAAGCAATCTAGATATGTGGCTTCAAGTTGTACACATTTTACAGCACACAGAGAACCTAAACACCAAGTTCTTTGCCTTGCAGGTCAGTTCCATTATGCTGCTGCATTAGAATTTGAATTAGTTGTTTCAGTTACATGAATGTTTTAGAATTGGAAATTCTTGTTGATGTATCAAAATTCAATAAAATGTGTGATGTACTTGTCAATGATATCTTTGGGAAACCCGAAATCTAGGCTAAATCCCATGCATTGATGGTTTGGTCTTGTGATAATCAAGTATGATTGCTATCGACTTATCTGTGAACATCTTGTGATGCTCTTTGTTGCTGCTGTAATATATAATTCCTGGTTTTGGCAATCAAGAATTCATCCATGGTAGATAGTCTAAAAACATTATTCTAACTGTAGGGTGGCTTTTGGTATTTTATTAAGAGAAGAATCCAGGTGCACCAAAGCATGAGGTAATGAAGCCGAAGTGGTGTGGCCCATGGGATTATCCTATTGGGTTGACATCACTAAGTTATGGATGATACAGTCAAATCAACCTAGTTAATAATCCAGTCAAATCAACCTAGTTAATAATCCAGTCCATGGTGAAATCTAATTTCTTTTGTCCTTGTGCGACTGTAAGCTGAATGCATACTTCTTCTGTTTCAGTATCTTTAAAATGAATACCAATTTATATGGTTGCCAGTTTTGGCATGCTTGTGTTAATTTAGACTTCTGTATTTTTTTTTACTCCTACCTCAGAACACATTCTTTTAGAAAGTCCCCATTACTTTAAGTTCCATGTCGGTATTTACTTTTATGAATTTAAATGGTTGATGAATAGCAAATTTCATAATTGGTGAACATGTGTTAATATTATTCATTTCTGTTCCCTTGTGCAGGTTCTTGAAGGGGTTATAAAATATAGATGGAATGCATTGCCTGTTGGTCAACGTGATGGAATGAAAAATTACATTTCTGAGGTCATTGTACAGGTATTTATTTTCAAAAGTTGTAGTTTCAAGAAAGTTTGACTGCTTTGCTTATTTGTTCTCTTGAACTTTACGGGCAATTATTGATATTTCTTCTCAATTCACTCTTGTGTAGCTTTCCAAGAATGAGGCTTCTTTTCGATTGGAAAGGCTGTATGTCAACAAGCTCAATGTAATATTGGTTCAGGTACTAGTGTTGCTCATCAAAATAATGTTTGTGGGAAGATGTTAATTTTGTTGCCAATGGGATTTATAACACTTGTCCTCATGTTACCTAGATGCCAGCTGAAATACATCTAATTTGCTTTTACCTTTTTTTATTATTATTTTACTATTCTAAATATGTTCAACTGAGAAATCTTCGTTTAGTTTTCTATTTGGATTCTGTTAATCTATTTTCCTGCTACGAACTTGTCTTTATTTTCTGAAAATATTATATAGTCAAAATTGTATGTTGAATTGTTACGCCTGGTTATACAGATATTGAAACATGAATGGCCAGCTAGATGGAGAAGATTTATTCCTGATCTTGTTGCTGCAGCAAAAACTAGTGAAACTGTTTGTGAAAATTGCATGGCTATTTTGAAAGTAAGTTTTCTGCCCATCGCCCCCTCAAAAAGAATTTATATATTTTTTTTTTAATAATGAATAGCATAAGCTGTTATATGGCAGCTTCTGAGTGAAGAAGTTTTTGACTTCTCACGTGGGGAAATGACTCAACAGAAAATTAAAGAGCTTAAACAATCACTAAACAGGTAACTTCTTCCTAGCTACTTGTTAGGTATAATATGTTTCTAAAGTCTCAGAGATTGGTGTGTAGCTGACATGTAGGAATGTAATGGACTTCCTGAATTTGTTTCATTGTATTTGTTGAGAGGAAATAATTTGTTGTCAATTATTTGTTGTTCAATTTTATCGTTTATGCTTGTGCTGCTTCGGAAACATGGTGATGTATGATAAAAAAGTTCCTGGTTGTATGTGGGGGCCTTTCTTGAAATTTTAGGAACTTTCATCCTTGCTTTTTTTAACTATTTAAATGACAGTTTCAGATTCAGGTTGAACAAAGTGAGAAAGTGGTCTTGTTTTTAAATCATTTCAAACCCCTTCTATTACATTATTTGTATGTGTATTCTATTTTAATAAGGATTGTGTTTATTTGTTTACAGTGAATTTCAACTCATTCATGAGTTATGCTTATATGTACTATCAGCCTCCCAAAGAACTGAGCTCATTCGAGCAACACTGTCCACCTTGCATGCATTTCTCTCCTGGATTCCACTGGGCTATATTTTTGAATCCCCATTGGTATGTTTATTTTCTCAAATTATAGGAATATAACAAAAGCTTTGAGTTCGCAAAACTTTTGTTTTGAATGTTGAAGGAAGTTTTCCTGATATATGTAACACGCATGCCTTGTCTGCCATGCCATACAGCTGGAAACACTGCTGAAGTTTTTCCCTATACCATCATATCGGAATCTAACACTCCAATGTTTGACTGAGGTACATTTTACTACTATGATAGATGGGTATATTTTCTGTTCTGATGAACTATTGACTCTTATTATTTTCTGATCTGATGTTTACAGGTTGCAACACTCAATTTTGGGGACTTCTATGATGTGCAGTATGTTAAGATGTATAATTTCTTCATGGTACAATTACAGGTAGAGTGGGTATTTTAGATCAGAAATGGTCTGTCTACATTTCACATATGATTATGATTGTCAATATTATTGATCTGAAGGAATTACTTATTCCCTTGTATGGACAATATATTTTAGGCCATTCTCCCACCAACCACAAACATCCCAGAGGCTTATGCACATGGATCTAGTGAAGAACAAGTCAGTGTTCCCATCACATGCGTTTCTATTACTTGAAGGCTTGACGTACAATGATGACCCTATTATTCTGTCTTTTTCCTTTTCAGGCTTTTATTCAGAATTTGGCGATGTTTTTCACTTCATTTTACAAGGTAAGGTTCTAAGCTGATTATTTCTTTTAAAACCATTAATAGGATCAGAATCATGTTTATCACATCACACCTTGTGTATTCCAGTAATATGCATTTTTCCATGTATTGCCAAAAAAGTAGAATTCCAGTATGATAATGAATTTGTTTTTCTACATCTGGTTGAAGTAAAACCTTAAATGGACTGCAGACTGCTCATCACTTAAGTCGAACTCATGATAAATATAAGTTATATTGGACAATGATATGGGAAAAGGTTAATTTATCTCCCCGAACCAGTCCAGGACAGGGATTTAGTCGAATTGAGTTCAAATCTTTTCTGTATCAGTGGTATAGAATGATTAGCTAATTAATTTCTACTTTATGTGATTTAACTTCTATTCTAACTCTATGTTTAGTCTCTAATACTTCAATTATGGGCGAGTTACCATACCTTCATTTTATAAATTTTGTAACTATAGAAGTTACCTTCTGAATAGAAGACTCATTTGGTTTAAGTGATGCATCAATGCAACATTTAAGAGTTTTCGTGGTAATACTTCCACAAGTTGGGCATGTTTTCTGTCCAGGGCTTAGACATATGTGCTAATAACTCTTTCTCCATACCATTGTATTTATGAGTGGATGTAGACAGGTAAGTTCCTGTCTATGCATCTGGCTTGCAATACATTGGAATCTTTATTAGCTCAACGTAAATAATTGAATTTTGGCATAACTTTTTACTCACATGTAGGTTCCAATTTCATGAATTATTGGCAACTAAGTTACACCTTTATTATTCTTTTTATCTTTTTGAAAAAATCACTGATGAAAGTTTCCTTGTTTTCAGTATCATATTCGAGTGCTCGAAACGGCACCAGAGAACGTATCTTCATTAATGATGGGTCTGGAATACCTAATTAGTATTTCATATGTTGATGACACAGAGGTTTTTAAGGTATGGCATTTTCTCCCTCTGCCCAAATATTTCATTCTGGTATTAAGTTTAATAATCTTATGCTGTAGCTGCTCCTTGCTGTTTCAAATTTTTTGCAGGTTTGTTTGGACTATTGGAATGCCTTGGTTCTGGAGCTTTTTGAGGCACATCATAATTTGGACAATCCTGCAGTGACTGTTAGTATGATGGGGTTGCAGGTAATCTACAATTTGTGAGTGTCTTGTAATGGTTTAGAAGTAACATTCTTTGGTTTTGATCTATCTTCTATTTTTTTTGGCTGATTTTGGTTGCCCGAGCCTAAAGCATGCACACGGCTTGGTCATTTTTTCACTTTTTTTCTGAAGTGATTTTTTGTGCTAAAATATATAATTTTTCAAGGTTGATGAATTGAATTCCAATTTAGATAGTAAAATGCTTTTTGAGGAATGTTGTGCCTTAATTTAAAGGGGGTTGTAAGTGAAAGACTTTTTGATGATAAATGTGGCTAAATGTCAGGTTGCTAGTCCAAGACAGTTTCAGAAGCTGCTAAGATCAAATTGTAATGTTGTTTTTGGGCAAATTTTTGGTTAGATGTGAGGCTGAAAGTATGAGTGATACTTATCTTCAGACTACAGTTGACTCCCTGTTTTTGTTTGTTAGAGGTCTTGCTTGGACACTATCTCAATAAAAAAGGCAACACCCTATTTCCTTCTTTATTGAAACTCAACTTTGATTTCCAATTTGCATATATGCATGAATTCATATGTATATATTAATGCCTTTGGTTGTGAGTTTGTAACCTTTTCTTGTTCTGTAGAGCCTTCTATTTATCAAGGTCACTTGCTCAGGTTGTGTCTATGTATTGAACACCTATTTCCTTCTTTATTGAAACTCAATTTTAATTTCCAATTTGCATATATCCATGAATTCATATGGATATATGAATGCCTTCGGTTGTGAATTTGTAACCTTTTCTTGTTCTGTAGTATTGGCCTTCTATTTATCAGGGTCACTTACCTCAGGTTGTGTCTATGTATTGAAGCAGATGCCTTTGCTTCATGGTATGGTAGATGGAATTGGCTCACAAATAATGCATAGGCGACAACTTTATTCTAGTCCAATGTCAAAGTTGAGATTGCTTATGATTTGTCGTATGGCTAAACCTGAGGAGGTCTTGATAGTTGAAGATGAAAATGGAAACATAGTTCGGGAAACCATGAAGGACAATGATGTTCTTGTTCAATACAAGGTAAGAAAATTCAGGTTACATATACACAACTTTATAGGTTGAAACTTAATTTTGAATCTGAGATATGCTTCTGTTCTTACTGTAAGAAACATTGAGAAATCATTTGGGAACTTTCTCTCTCAATTGGAAAGTAAGATTTAAGTCCAATCCGCCCCATCCCCCTCTACCTGCCACCGAGAACTAGAGTTTGAAGGCCCCAAGATAACTGTAACACATTAGGGTTAATATCTTGCCACACGATGCTTGATTTATTTATTTATTTTTTCAAGCTCGAGTGAATTGTTTGTTACATTTTGGAATGTTCTTTCTCAACTGGAAAGTAAATTAAGTTCAATCCTCCCCAGCCCCATACCTGAATCCACCCTAGCACTCTACCTGCCCGGAGAACTATAGTTTGAAGAGCCCAAGATAGAAGTGACATGTTAGAGTTATCTAGCTACACAATGCTTGATGTATTCATTTTTTTTTTATTTTCTCAATCTTGAGTGTGAATTGTTTGTTACATTTGGGAATGTTCTCTCTCAACTGAAGAATAAATTAAATCCAATCCAACCCAGCCCCGTACCTGCCCGTGAGAACAATAGTTTGCAGTGCCCAAGATAGAAGTAACACATTAGAGTTGGTATCTAGCTACAGAGTGCTTGATTATTTAATTTCTAAAGCTGGAGTGTGAATTGTTTGTTATTTTTGTTGTCCTATACTTCCCTAGGCCAGGTTAATATGTCGAACCATGCATGAACACCAAATTTGTACTATTGTGAATAACAGTATGTTGTACTAGTTTAGAAATAAATCTTGTTGTGTTTTTCCATTGGGACTAATTTGTCTCTGAGCCTCCAGGAATGTTATGTTGTGAGTTGTAATGGCTAATCAAAATTCTCTCACACAGATCATGAGGGAAACGTTGATCTACTTGTCTCATCTTGACCATGAGGATACCGAAAAGCAGGTAAGAATTTGTGGCATATTTAGAAGTTAATGATTTCGTTAGAAGTATACTGCTTGCGGAGAGACCTTTAGCCATATCCACTTACATGAATGCCAATTGCAGAAACTTGCAAATAACAATAGAAATCTTTTTTAGTTTAGCTTTTCCTTCAGTTTTCTAGATTTTCTTCAAGTTTGCCTTTTGGTTGTTAACATTATTGGTAAGCATTTACTTGGGAAGCTCCCCCAAAAGATCAATAATGACATTAATAATTGAAGCAACATATTTGAATATTGAAAGGAAGAGGACTCTCTGTTGTTCTATTAAATTCCTTAATGTTCTTGTTTTTTTATTGTACAATGCAGATGTTGAAGAAATTAAGTAAACAACTGAGTGGTGAGGATTGGAGTTGGAACAATTTAAATACCCTATGCTGGGCAATAGGGTCTATTTCTGGTTCTATGATGGAAGAACAGGTATGATGTATTTTTACTTCTTTCTTCACCTTCATGATTCCACTAATTGGCAGTCGTTTGACTTGATGTATTTCGGGACGTCATAGCATGGTTCTTAAATCATATATTTTGTTCATCTGTTGATGTTGTGGACTTGGATAGAATTGTAACAATCACTATGCCTTTTTTGGTATGCCTTGACATTCTCCATCTGGGCTATTTGGCAGGAGAACAGATTTCTGGTGATGGTTATTCGGGATTTGTTGAATTTGTGTGAAATCACTAAAGGAAAAGATAACAAAGCCGTTATTGCAAGTAATATCATGTAAGATATGTCTTGCATCTTCTATTGAACACTAATGCATATTTTGATTGGAAGAACACACAATAATCAAATTTCATTGGATGCTAAAAGATTGATAGGAATGTAACTTTAGAGGGCTAAGCTTTTCTACCTTTAACATTCCATCTGCAGGTATGTTGTTGGGCAGTATCCGCGATTTCTTAGAGCTCATTGGAAGTTCTTGAAAACTGTTGTCAATAAGTTGTTTGAGTTCATGCATGAAACACATCCTGGAGTTCAGGTTTTTAATCTTCTTTTTATTGCTTTATCAACTAACTATATTTTTCCGTCTTTGAGATGATATATTTGTTGCTAAATAATAAGAAATGCACTAAATAACACTGACAACAATTGGAAATAGAAATTTACTGATGGAGTCCAGTAGAGCTCTAGAAAACAAACAAGAGCAGAATAGAAACAGACTAGAGCAGTCTCCACTGGAATGACGAATTCCCTCCCTAAGTCATAAGAGCAGACCAACTGCTACTGCAGTTACAAAATGACCAACCTTTTTCTCTCTTCTAACTAACTACTATGTATATTTTTTTCTAAAAAAAATCGCGGATTCCCTCCAGCTCTTCCTCTTCTTATTCTACCGAGGCATTACTAACTACCCTTTCTGGCATTTTCTGCTCTGTTCCTTTGGTTACATCTGGTATGTACTTTGCAGACTTTAGGGCCTATCGTTGGCCTGCCTCAACGCATTTTCCAGCCCAATTGGGGACCCTTTATTACTATATTGCATCTTAATGATTTCTAACTAGCCTACTGGATACATTGGGTCTCTTTTTGAATCTCTTTTTATGTTCACCATGACTTACATCTTGGCCTCCTTCAGGATATGGCCTGCGACACGTTCTTGAAAATTGTTCAGAAATGCAAACGGAAGTTTGTTATTCTACAGGTAAAGTTAGTGCCTTTTTGCTTTTGAAGCTTGTGTGTTTGGAAAATTTGTTCCTAATTATTAAGTACATATAGGCAATTCATAATTTGTTGATCTTTTTTCCAGGTTGGAGAAAGTGAACCATTTGTGTCTGAACTTCTAACAGGCCTTCCTACAACTGTTGCTGATCTTGAGCCTCATCAGATCCATACATTTTATGAATCCGTAAGCTGTGTGACTGAGGGAAAATTTATGAAGTCTGCAAACTTGTTTGTAACTTTGTTACATCTGCCTTTTGCATTTTTTAATCAGGTGGGACACATGATTCAAGCAGAGTCAGATCCTCAGAAGAGAGATGAGTACTTGCAGAGATTGATGGATCTTCCGAACCAGGTACATTTTCTATTTGAAGCCAACGAGCTTCTCTTCCTCTGTTATAGCTCATCTGAATCTTAAAGATTTTATTTGGTAATCTAATAATTGAAAGCTATGATTTAACTGCATTTGCAAGAATGAGGGGCAACCATCTTCATTCTATGTTGTTCTCTGGCTTTTGATAACTGACTACTTGTGCAGAAATGGGCTGAAATAATTGGGCAGGCTCGCCATAGTGTTGATTTTCTTAAAGATCAAGAGGTGATCAGAACTGTTCTCAATATATTGCAGGTATGCCTAATTCAGTGCTAGGATTTTGCTATCCGATTTCCAAAAGAAATCTTGAACTGGATGTTCTTTAAACTGAAACGGTAAACAATAAACTCAGCATGTCATTTGCCTGGTGCCACTTGTATTAAGTATTTTTTTTGTAGTATAAAAGAATTTGTAACTCAGTTCATAATGTGTATGCCTTTGATTTATAGATTTTGTTTACACAGTCCAATTTTGGGTGTTGAAACCTCTACTGCGTTATGTGAGGTGGTACTAGTGGTCTTGCATTTTCATCAGTTTTATTGCCTTTTCCTATTTGCAGACAAATACAAGTGCGGCTACTGCTTTGGGAACTTACTTCCTGTCCCAGATTTCTTTGATCTTCTTGGACATGCTTAATGTGTATAGGTATGCCTTTGGAATTATTTGTGAACATTTTAATCTGGTAGGAGTTGTTTTGATCTTGTCATGCTTTGAGAAATTTTTAATTGCTTACAGTTGACTATCTATGTCATCTATGATTTCAATGGTTTGACAGAATGTACAGTGAGCTTATATCAAGTAGCATCGCAGAAGGAGGGCCTTTTGCATCTAGAACATCCTATGTGAAGCTTTTAAGGTTGGATAATGCTAAGTTTTATGATTTTTATTTGCTTTTTGCAAAAAAACCATGAACTTTTAGCAGCATTTAATACCATTTTGTGAACAGATCTGTCAAGAGAGAGACACTTAAGCTCATTGAGACATTTTTGGACAAGGCTGAAGACCAGCCACAGATTGGGAAGCAGTTTGTGCCCCCTATGATGGATCCTGTTCTTGGTGACTATGCTAGAAATTTGCCCGATGCAAGAGAATCAGAAGTTCTCTCACTTTTTGCAACAATTATTAACAAGTGTGTTATCTAATCTATCTATGATTATGCATCCCCCCCCTCCTCAAGTATGTATGTTGCATGGAAACTCTCTGTCACTACCGTTTCCTGGTGTCCATTTCCATACAACATAGTATGTACTATTGATAATAGAATAGAAGGGTACTTCATGACCTATAATCAATTTGAATACTTATACCTGTGAGAGTTGCTATATTTTATGCTTGTTTAACTCAATGTTGTTCTGAACTATCGGGGTGAAGCTAATAGAATATATTGCTGGGTAAGATTTGTGATGCTTGAGCTAAAGATTTTATCCCATGTTTTTGTTACCTGGTGGATTTAGGATTCATATGGGTTCTGTGTGTATCTTTACTGTGAGTTCAAGACCTGCTGGTCTCATTTAGTGAACTCAACGGGCAAAAACTGCATTTCAATCAATTTTTTTTTGGAGGTTGCTTTGATGCTGATGGTACCATTAGTATAGATATGAAGGTTGTAGTTAATCATGACACTGGAATAGGTCTATTATATGTTCCTCCCCTATTTGTGTCCCAAAGCCTCATTTCCATGATGTTATATATATATCTGCACGGCATGATTGTTGTAGCCAGAGTGAAGTTAGCTTTATTAATAGTGGGTTGTTGCCTATTAAATTGGTAATTATGTATTCTTATTATTGATAAAAAGCGCGGCCCAGTGCACTACGCGTCCCCGCTTAATTCTTATTATTGATATTAGTAATTTTTCCCTTGGTATTCCTCTTGTCCTTTAAGGTACAAAGCTGCGATGATTGATGATGTTTCACGCATATTTGAAGCAGTTTTCCAGTGTACACTTGAGGTAACCATTCAGGCTTTCAGGCTGTAAATTTTCGTTAACATCTATGCAGACAATTCCATTTACTTTGTTGGTCCTGTATCAGAACTCTTGTATTGCGCTTTGCTATTGGCAAGAATTGTTAAATATATTTTCATAAATTGATTTTTTCAAAAACAAATGATGAACTGGTCACTGCAGATACAAGTTTAATGTATTCTTGTATCTTGCTTGATAGTGGACATTGTATCAGACCATAGATTTCTTTCTATCAAATGTACATGTGATTATGAGAGAGTATCCTGGTGTATCATCAATGTCAATCTATCTATTTTGAAGTCAGATCCACAATTAAAACTATGCGAACCATTTACTTGTTTGAATGACTAAACATTAGTCTAAGGGGAAATAGGTATCACATAGAAACTGTTGCTTATAATCAATGGATTGCTCTCTCTGAAATGTGATGTTTTCTGGAACTAGCTTATCCATGTGAATTGCATGTTATTCATGGCTGTCAATTGATTGGTCCTGTCAACTTCTTAGAATTGTTATGCAAAACTGCATAGTTGTTAAAGGTGCGTCTCATGTGAGGCTCAAGGTCCTGCGCATGATAAGGTCATGTGGGCTTCACAGGCGCACCTCTTCTGCTTTTTGATTAGAGATTAGGTTTTTAATTTTTTTTTACTGCTCTCATTAAACTAAAAGGTTGATTAATCTCCACCACTTATCCTGTTCAGTAAACTTAAATCTAAACCATTGTTCTAAGTAATAAAAAAGAATAAGAAGAGAACTAAAAATAGAAGGGAGGGAAGAAAAGTAAAGACACATAAAAGAGAGGAGCTCCTGCAGTGACACAAGAAACCAGCAGAGGTCTGCTGCAGTTCTAGTATTTCAGTCTCTTCTGTAAACACTGAACTCGGTGTTTTTGACATGTTTTTATGTGGTTTTGTCTTGTTTGTTTGGTTACAAGTCCTTTTTTTAGTTCATCATAACTTGTGCCTTCACTACTAGTCGAGTATTAGTGGCATTAGTATCAGATATTGATAGTTAGATTTTGTATCTTTTTTTTTTATCTTTTTCATTTTCTGCGCCTTCTGTTCATCAGGCGCGTGCTTGAGCCTTGCACCTAGGCTCCAGGACCGCCTAGCGCCTTTAACGACTATGCAAAACTGATGGCTGATATCTGAGTTGAATTTTCAGAGATTTTTTTTTTTTGTGTGTGTGTGTGTGTGTGTGTGGCTGATATGTCTGGTTTATACACCATGCAGATGATAACCAAAAATTTTGAAGACTATCCGGAGCATCGTCTCAAATTCTTTTCATTACTTCGGGCAATTGCTACACATTGTTTTCCTGCTTTGATTCGATTGTCAAGTCAGGTTGGTTTTTGAATTTGTTAGTTCATTTTTATGAAGTGTAGCACTGCTTTTTTCAAACTTACTTAAAATACAGTAGTTCATGATAAGAGTACTCTTTCTCCTTATAGAGTCATTTGCTATTGCATCTTAAAGTTGAAATATTTAAAGAATGCTGTTTTGCGAAGACTTGAAATTGGAGCTATTCTAGAGCTTTTGGTTGAAATTTTCTGTTTTATATGACCATTGCAATTTTCAGATTAGATGTTTGCTACAAGCTACTAGTTATTTATATATTTATTGCGGGGTCTGGAGTCTGATGGGGCCCTTGAGGTTTTGTTTTATTTTTAAATTCAGAATCTGAGATAGCAATATATTCTTTTGTAAGTTGAAATCCCCGGGCAACATTGTAAATCTCTTTAGTTGTGTGATACACTTCTGTTTTATTAGATGGTGTTTTATTTATTTTTACATATTTTAGACTAATTATATTCTCATTCCCCTGTACGTCAGCAACTAAAACTTGTAATGGATTCAATCATATGGGCATTCCGGCATACGGAAAGGAATATTGCCGAAACTGGGCTGAACCTTCTGGTGGAAATGCTAAAAAACTTTCAGGTGTGACTTGTGATCAATTCTTCACTTCTTTCTATCTTATAAAGTATCTTCATATGTAGTGCTAATTTGTCTTCTTAATCTACCAGGCTTCAGAATTCTGTAACCAGTTCTACAGGACGTACTTTTTGACAATTGAGCAGGAAATATTTGCTGTCTTGACCGACACATTTCACAAACCTGGCTTCAAATTGCATGTCCTAGTGTTACAACACTTGTTCTCTTTGGTATGTGCACTGTTTATCATTGATGAGCTTCAGAAGGAGCATTTGTAATTTAATATAGATGTGCATTTTCAGGTTGAGAGTGGTGCTTTGACAGAACCTTTATGGGATGCAGCAACAGTTACTTATTCGTACCCCAACAATGTAATGTTTGTCCGGGAATATACCATTAAACTGTTGGGGTCATCATTCCCCAACATGTGTGAAGCGGAGGTGAAATAATAAATTATCTTTCTTTCTTTCTTTCACTGTGCTTTGTTGGATGTCACTGATATGATATTTGTTTAGGTTACCCAATTTGTTAATGGGCTATTTGAATCGAGAAATGAGCTCTCTGCATTCAAGAATCACATTAGGGACTTTCTTGTGCAATCAAAAGAATTTTCGGCCCAGGTAACACTAAAGAGTCTCATATTGTTTGCTGACTTCTGCATGGCATTTTCTGCGATATGGTTCTAAAGTTAAACGAGAGGCAACATGCGACTCTTTCTTCTGTTTGCAGGACAATAAAGATCTTTATGCTGAAGAAGCTGCTGCTCAGCAAGATAGAGAGAGACTAAGAATGCTTTCTGTACCAGGGCTTATTTCCCCCAACGAGATCCAGGATGAGATGTTGGATTCGTAGAAGGCCATTTATGGTGCGGGAAGCTAATTTTCGTGAATTTTGGACCAAGAGTTGCTGTTGCCATCTTGATTCAATTACCTAGAAGTCAATGGGTTAAAAACAGATAGAGCATTCTTTTTGTCTACTCTCAAATTTTCGTTGGTGTTGAACCTGGTAGATAACGAGGGTGTGTTGCATGGCATGAAGCTTTTGCTGCTGGCAGTAGTGTCTGTAAATCCATTGGCAGGGGTGTAGATTATTTAGGTGCTAATTTAGGAATACATTGGGAGTATTGTACGGTTTCCTGGATCCTGCTTGACCCCTAAGTTCATCATAATATCATGGTGTGATGATGGTCAGGATCAGACTCCGTTTAAATGACAGACTCGTTTTGCATTGTTGATTGATTCATCTTTAGGTCATACTAATGTTGGAGAGTTGTGCAGAAAAGTTATAATTTTCTTTTACAATGCCATGTTCTTCTAATAGTTGTCTAGGGGCTTAGTTTTAGTTTCTCCCCCCTTGGTGGACTGTACCTTAAATGTGTTCTAATATATATGAGCTTTGCTTTTTCTCCTCAAGTTCCCTCAGATATTTATTTGTCTGCATTAATTCTTCCTTGAGCTTTATAAAGCATAGTATTTTGTGATCATATTGAAGGTACATAGTAGAGGGCAGAAGGCGAGCCTTGGTGCAACGGTAAACGTTGTTGTCGTGTGACCGAGAGGTCACTGTTTTGAGTCTTAGAAGCGGCCTCTTGCCAAAAAAATTGGTAGGGGAGGGCTTGCTCCTAATACACCCTTGTGATGAGACCTTCCTCGGACCCTCACTTAGTGGGGACGCGAAGTGCACCGGGTCGTCCTTTATTGAAGGTATAGCATCTTGATCTTTTCTCCACAAGTGCACTTGATAATGCTCTCTGCTACTCCAGTTGAACACAATCGTTGTTTTCTGAGAACTGAAAAATTGGGTTTATTGTTTAGTTGGAAATTTTTCTAAATGGAGGTATAAATCATTTTTCATTCCCAATTATATACTAACAATTAGAAAACTGGTATTAAATGGATTTATCTATAATTGCATGGATTAATATTGACAACTACACGTGATGTAGCTGTTCAATTGGGGAGTTTATTAGTACAATTAGATTTATGTCTCATTTGTAAATATTTCATTTTTAAGGGACTTCTACTCTTATTTTCTTCCAAACTCTGTTATATTATTGTTCATATAATTAGTTTATAAGCATCATATAAGTACTTATTTTAAAGAGAGGTAAAAACCAACTAAATTGAATAAATAAAAGTAATAATCTTCAACATGTAACTTATGGAAAATGAAAAATCACAAAAATGCCTTTTTAAAGTCGAGTTAAGTCATTTTTGTTTTTATATAGTTATATTTATAGGCAAAAAACTCGTTTTATTTGTCATTAATAATGCTGCCAAAAAATCAAAATTTTTGGACTAATGCTTGTAAATATTGGGCAAAGTGATGAGGGCATCTCCAGTACGGGTCCAAACGAAGTTACTAATTGCTCCGAAGCCAGCGACGCGCCCTAAGCAAGCATAAGAATTGTTGAAACTTAACTGACACGCCGTGTTAAGTTGGTGACATGTCGTGTTGAGATCTCTAATGTTTCTGTTTGAAGTTTGGACATTTAACACAGTGTGCCAGTCTTGACCCACCGTGTCCAAATAGGTGACATGTCGTGTCACTTGACTTATTGGCCAATATGACCATTTTCTTTTGGCTGTTAATTTCTGATTTCATTTCTGTAATTATTGTTTTGCCATGATGGTTTAATTACCAACATGCCACTTATTCTTTCTTTTTACCTTATTACTTTAGTGGGGCTAGATAGGTATATTCACATCTTTAGGGTGAGGTATTTAAGCCTTTCTTTTTGAAAGGAGAGTAACTTTTTATCAATATGAATTTCTATTAGTCTTCATTGTTGAGAGCTTCTTAATCTTGGAATCTTCTTCCATTAAGTTAAGCTTGAAAAAATACTTCTCTTTGTGGGTTTAAGATCAAAACCCCCATTTTCGATTTTATCCACATCAGTTGGTATCAGAGCCGAGTCGTTTTCCTTCATGGAGACTTCTTTTGGGTAATGGTCCAAACATGTCCTCGAAACGAAGTTATGGGAACCAATGAACAAAGATTCGAAGCACTAGAAGCAAATATGAAGACAATGAATGAGAGGATTCAAGACATAGAAGAAAAGCATGAAGCGGCTTGAGAGACTTACTCTATAGATTCGAACTAACCAAACACGACCCACCGGAGATCCTCACCGGAGGCAAGACGAACTTAATCGGCCTCAACCCCAACCACAATCACCACCACCTATGAGGAATGCAATGCAACAACCAATGGGTCCTAGGGCTGAAGAGGTAAACATCCAAACCAAGTTATTATTCGGAATGCCGATAGCGATAGTGACAGGGATGCCTTTGATGATTTTGAACCCCATAAGATTGCTAGAAACATGGGCATTCGTAATGATATTGATGTTGTGAATCATAGACGTATGAATGCTAGGAATATGAGTGTTGTGAATGATATGGATGTTGTTGGTCCTATGCATTTGAATGCTAGGAATGTGGATATTGTAAATGATATTGATGGAGGTGGGTATGGAGGAGGACATTATGGTGGGAGGGACCTATAAGTAGGGGATGAGAATTTGATAGTCGGATATGGAGGGGATTATGATAGAGAAGATGTCTTCAAGCTAAAAATTGACCTACCGTCCTTTGGGGGTGAGCTAGGCATTGAAGGGTTCCTTGCTTGGCTCTTACAGGTAGAGCGATTCTTTGACTATGCGGGAATACCGGAGGGTAGAAAGGTCCGGTTGGTAGCCTACAGATTGAAAGGAGGGGCTTTAGTTTGGTGGGACCATATGAATGAGGATCGGTGGAGAGGAGGAAAGGAGCCGATTAGGTCTTAGTTAAGGATGAAATCGATGTTGCGGGAGAGATTCTTGCCACCCGACTATGAGCAATACATCTACAACTCATATTGGAACTGTTCGCAAGGGGCAAGGAATGTACACGAGTATACTTTGGAGTTCGACTCTCGACTAGGGCAAACTTATCGGAAATCGAGAGTCAAAAGACTTCAAGGTATCTTGAAGGCCTATGATACAACATCCAAGATAGGATCGGGACACAAATGGTGATTCTGGTTTAAGATGATAGGAACCTTTCTTTGAAGGTCGAGTCACAATTGAGTGTGAGATTGCGTGATGGTTACCGGAGGTTGGGAAGTGAGAGTGTATATGGAGGAAGAGAAGTGTCCAAAGGGGCTGACAAAGGCAATGGGGTTGCTAGTTCGAGTGACACCAAAGCCGTGAGTGGAGGGAAGTCACGTAGTGGGGATGTAAGGCCTTTTAGGGCAGCACCACCCCTTAGGGGAAACAACCCTTATGCAAAGCCAGCTCCGTTTAAGTGTTTCCGATGTAATGAACTGGGTCATAGCTCAAATGATGTCCCAAGAGGAGTGCTAATGTTATGGAACAGTATGACGATGACTATAAAGATGAAGATGGTCTATATTGTGAGCCGATTGATGATGAAGAAGATGGAGATTATGATGGTGACCGTGTTGTACATGTAGTGAGGAGGTTGTTGATTTCTAGTATGGGGGATGAAGACCAAAGACACCAATTATTCCATACTTGTTGACTTGTACAAGGAATGAAGTGTAATGTCATCATTGACAGTGGTAACTAAAAGAACATCATTAGTGATGCAGCGGCTAAGAAGTTCAGGTTGATTATTTAGGCACATCCTAATCCCTATAGTGTGGGATAGATTAAGAACGTTGGGGAGATGAAAGTAACCCAAAGGTGTCGTGTGCCTATTGAAATCGGGGAGTATCGGGATGAGGTCTATTGTGATGTAGTGGAGATGAATGCTTGCCACCTACTTTTGGGATGCCCTTGACAATTTGACCGAGATGCAACTCATGCGGGACGGAGAAACACCTATAGGTTTGTGAAGGACGGGATTCAGTATGTGCTTACCTCGATTGTAGGAGAGCCTAAGGCTAAAAGGAAGGCTACACTAATCGTTTTCCCTACTCACAAGTCGTTCATCAATGAGTGTGAGGAGAGCCAAATGGTTTATGTAGTGATGGTAAAGGCTAGTGGACCACGGATGGTTTAGGAAGTGAAGAAGGAGAAGTTCCGGAAAATGTGGGAAGGTTGCTTAATGAATTTCGTGGTGTCATTTCGGAGGAGTTGGCTCACGGATTGCCACCCCTAAGGGACATTCAACACCACATTGATTTAGTTCCGGGAGCTAGCTTGCCTAGTCTCCCCCACTGGCGAATGAGCCCATAGGAGAGTGAGATTATGAAGGAGAAAGTTGAGGAGTTGGTGAAGATGGGATACGTAAGAGAGAGTATGAGCCCATGTGCGGTTCCGACTTTACTAACACCTAAAAAAGACAGGTCGTGGAGGATGTGTGTAGATAGCCGAGCCATCAACAAGATCACCATCTGGTATAATTTCCCCATCCCTCGACATGATGATATGTTAGATCAATTGAATGGCTCCAAAGTGTTTTCCAAGATTGACTTAAGGAGCTGTGTGGAGCTCATGAAGGAAGGGATGGATTAGCCAAAAAAGCACAGCTACAAGGTTTCTACTCACTAAAAATGGCCAAAGATGCATCTGAGTTTGTGCATAAGTGTTCGGTTTGCCAACATTTTGCACATATTGTCCAATCTCCAGCTGCAGCTATGAGAGTAATCCAGTTGGCTTGGCCATTTGCAACATGGGGGTATTAATATTATAGGAGGTTTTCTAACAGCTAAAGGTCAGAAGAAATTCCTCATCGTAGCTGTTGACCATTTTTCCAAATGGGTAGAAACCAAAGCAGTTTGATTGTAATGCATTTCGGTCGTATTGTGAGAAGTTGCGCATCAAGCTTCGGTTTACTTTAGTTGCTCACCCACAAACTAATGGGATGAATGAAATCACAAACCGGATGATAGTCCATGGCTTAAAAAAGAGATTAGGAAAAGCAAAAGGCTTTTGGATGGATCAGATTCAACATGTCTTATGGGCGCATAAGACCACTCCAAGGGCAGCCAGAGGAGAAACACCTTTTTATCTAATATATGGGGCTAAAGCTTTTGTTCTAGTTGAGATTGAGGTACCTAGTCCAAGAGCAACTTATTATTCAATGGATGGAAACTAATAGGGCATGCTTCAAAACTGGAATTTTTGGAAGAGTGAAGAGTGCTGGCTTCAATAAAAATGGCTGCATACAAGCAAAGAATTAAGGCTACTCATGGTAAACGAGATCGACCTTGTCAATTCTTTCAAAGGGACTTGGTACTAAGAAATGTCGAAGCTTCTCAATCTAGAGAAGACAAATGAAAGCTTGGTCGAAATTGGGAAGATCCTTTCCAAGTGGATAAATGTGTTGGCACACATACATATCGACTTCGGGAACTGACTGGTAGATCAATTCTCTGAACATGGAACGCAACTTAGTGGTGAAAGTTTTATCAATAAACCTACCTTTCGGTAGTATGTAATTTTTCATTCTGATAAACCTACGTTCGGTAGTCAGACTTCTTTGTAAGTCCTGCCTTTCAAGTATAGTTCCTTTATTTCAACATCTTACTTAGACTCCTTTTTTTTATTATATTAAAGACTAATCTTATTTATGCTACAAAGATCTAGTCACAGTAATTAAGTCAAAACATTCTAAAAAAAGATACTGAATTTTATCTAGACATTCACACAACAGAATAAACAAGTGAAATTTTATATAAATGAAATACTTGTACATTCGCTAATTAAACGATAAAATTACAATAAACAAGAACCTAAAAGGGGTCAAAAAATTCTCCTGCGATCAGAGCTTCGGGGATGTCTTCAGAATCTTTGGGTGACAAAAGCTTCCCCCAAAAATCAAAGTATGCATTCAGATAGATTCGCCTTAAAGTTCGAAGAAACACAACCCAATTTAAGCGACACTTAATTCCTATTGTTTTGGCTTCTTTAGTAACCTGGCTAGAGTTGAGTGCATCTTTTCCTTTAGATCCTCCATTGTTTGTGCAAAGGTACCTTCAGCAACAAACTTCTTAGATTCTAAGGCTTCAACCTTTTACGCAAAACAATGTTGGAACTTTGTGCTAGCATCAATCCTTTGTTGGCCAGTTCAGCTTTATCCTTCTCTTGGGTAGCTTCAGATTTTGATGCAGCTAAGACAATTTCCATTTCACTACTCTTCTCTTTCAGAGTATAGATATCGACCCGAAACTTGTTTCTAGCTCTCAAATAGTTATTTACATTTTTGGTTACCAGGCTGTGATCAGCCTGTAATATCTGCAGATTTTAAAAGTGGTTTCAGATAATCTCATGTTTGTCATGGATTACTTGCTCCAAATCCATGACACCTTTCGCTTACTGCAGAGCAAGTTTTTCTTGACGTTTTGCTTCGGCCTCTGTAACGGGGGCAACTTCAACTTCGTTCTTTGCTTCAGCCAGTTTGTTTCTTACTTTGTCCAACCCTTTCAGAGTTTCGGCATTGCTAGAAGTTTGACAGACCATTTCTTCTTGCTGTTTATGGTATTTACGACAAAATTCTGATATTGCTCAACCAATAATGTCGTGGCGGACAAATCCTAAAAACAAGAAAGTATGAGCAAAATTTGAAGAATAAATAAGTAAAGTAAGTGAAAGATGGAGAACATATGACAAATTTGCGCTCCAGGGTTTCTCGACCAGTTGTGTATGCAAATAAATGTTCGAAGAATTTGGCATCATTGATAGATGGGCAATGTCTTCAGTGATGTCGGGGATACACAAAGATAAGCGTTCCCTGAAAAACTTTATGCCATAACTGCAAAACTGAAGGCACGAAGGATTAAAAAGTGTTAAAAGAAAGGATAAATTGTGTGAAAGCAAATCATTTATACCTCCGGGCGATCATATTTCGCGAAGGTATCAAGCATCTGCAAGCTCACTTCATTTGTGACTTTGTTAACGGTCTTTGAGTTTACTCCAGGAGGAATGGAGTACTTTTGGCTTGTTTTTCTTCGAGCTCTATCTTCTTTGTAACCTTTGAATTTCTTTGTTACAGGTTCTTCTAATTCCATCACTTCGATCTCGTCAGGTCTAGGACATTTTTCTGCAAAATGAGAACCTCCGGCTTAGAGGATTTGGGTCCTTCTTAGACGATGGTTATAAATTACTAATTTTTCTATGCTCATCTCTTCTATTCACATCATTTCTTTGGTGTCAGACACATGCGAATCAGAATAAGAAGAGGCACTTTGTACGCCAGAAAGCTTTCTTGTTCGTCTGGCTTTGAGGTTAGTTTGTGCATGCCCTTTTGAGCTTTCACCTTGATCCTTAGGCAATGTTTGAATAGTTTGGACAACTTCCGAAGAAGAGGGTACAGAAAAATATTTGTATGTTTTCTATTGCTTCTTCATCATGGAAATTCAGGGTATCACCAAATTTCAGAGGAGAAGGAGGCATTTCTTTGTTGGAGAGCACTACACCATTTAGTGGAGTTGAAGAGGTGAATGGAAGAGTTTTGGCATCTTCGATAGGAACCAATGGAGGAGGTTTTGAGGCAACATTAGCGATGGAAGAGACTTCGATAGTGAGATTCTCAAAGTTCGGTTGAGCCTCTGGAGTTTGGGTAAGTTGAATTTTGGCAGAAGCATTTGTCTCTTCGACCACACCTTGGCCAACTGAATGGTTTATCGTTGCCTGTGCTGCTGCCTATTCGGCCTGAAACTTTTTAAAGTGAGCTACGATTTGATCACGAAGAGTAGGTATTGATCAGAATCACCTCCATCAAAGAAAAGAAAAAATAAATAAATTATAAGAATGAAAAGAAAGTCACCTTCTACAACGACAAATTGTTTAGATCCTGGATACATGATTCCTTTGGTTGTGCTAAAAATCCCCGGTGTATTTCCTAGTTCGGATCGCTTCTATCATATTTTGATACTTCCAGTGAAGTGTGTACGCACTAATCCTTTCGGGCTCCCACTTCTTCTTCGGGGCTCATCACTCTTTCACGTTTCCATGAGGACTTCAAGGTAGGAGTTTTTTTCCATTTTGTGGCAAAAGGAAATCCTCGAACGTAAGGGTTGTTCGGATTAACTCCATTTAGTTCTACCTAGAACCACTTCGGTTTAAGGTCTTTGACGATTTGAACTTTCTCATGCAAGAAGGGTGATCTTTAGGAGGAAAGCATCCAATAAACCATGTCCTCACTTGACTTCTTTGTGGGACGCTAGAAGCTCCGATATAATGGTCCAGCCAATTCGATGTTTAGATCATCACAAACTTTGTTGAAACTAAGAAATTCCAACCACGCATTTGGAGTAATCTGATAGGGGCACATGGCGAACTCATTCACAACAGCCACTACGCATTTGGATAGAGGAAATCCCATCTCCTAATCTAAATATTGAGTAAAAATGCCTAGTTTTGTTGAGGAGGGGGGAAGAGGAGCCTTCTTATTACTTTGAGGGAGAGAAATGGTCATTCTCCGAAGCTAAGCATGCTCCTCCTTAATTAATCTGAGGCGTGTATCAGTCAGGGTTGATGGTTGATCAGGAACCCTATGATTCATTTTACGAGGTTTCAAAACTTTCTCGGCATTAGCAGATTTGATTGGAGAGTTTTCTTTTGACCAGTTTTTGAAGGTTTGGGAGCCATTTAAATAAACAAAACAGAGGAATAAAGGGAGAAAGGAGGAACAAAAGAATTTAGAAGTTTGTAAAAGCTGAATTCACAAGAGTAGGAAGAAGAAGTTGAGAAATGCCTTTCTTTGGAATTTATAGTAGAAGAAAGATGACGAAACGTCTTCTGTCCTTTGTGATTCCTAGGGTAATCAAAGAGCTCCTTAATGATGAATTTTAACGTGTGACGATTAAGGTGATGCCGCTAATGTCATGCGAGCTTAAAAAGTATTATGTTCATCGAAGAAGAAGCCCTAAAGGACTTTCTAGTGTCTTGTTGGGGACATCTAATACAGTGATAAATAAATGGGCCAAAAACACTTAAGCGACAACTTAAGGCCTGAATCCAGCATTTGGGCCTAAGTTGATCAGGCCCACAAAGAATTAAAAGTGAAAAGACTTAGCAACGAAGGAAGCTTCTTTGGGATCTGCCTAAGTGGACACGTAGACCAATAACTGTTCTGGATCCTAAAAGCATGCTTCCAGCTCCCTCTTAATGCAGAACAAGAGGGAATGTAGCGTCCGAACGCAATAGGGAGCTGTCACGTGTAAAGATACACAAACTTTGTGTAAGTAACTAATCTGCCTATAAATAACTTGGGAATCAGAGCCACAAGTACATAATTCCTAATATTATCTCTCCTATTTGATTGCTTTCAAGTTTATTTCGTACTTCCTCAAGTACCATTTTAACTTAGACATTGGACAGAGTTTGTCAGAATTCCGACCCCATTTCTCATAGGTAAACATTCCTAAAATATATTCCAATCGAAAGAATAATCCTCAAACCCTTGGGAATAAAATAAGATTTTTATTAATAAAGCATCTTATTTTAATAATAAAATCCTAATAAAAGACTAAAAAGTCAAAGAAAATACTAAATAAATACAAAATAATTATTTTCAAACTCAAAACTCATTTCCAGTTTCTTTAAAAGTGGATTTTTGGATTAAGTTTAGTATAAAAAACACTTTCAAAATGGATAAAAAAATTTAGAAAAGACCCAAAAATAGTCACACAACTATGTTCTTTAGGAACCGACTTGAGCTGCTTCTATTCCTCTAAGAAAAGAGCCGTGGTGGATGTGTTCTTCGAGAACAGAGTCTCACGACTCCATTTTGGTGGAGATAATTTTAAAAAATCATATAAAATTGAAAATAAGTTATTGTAACCTCAAATCAACTCACAAAATTCACAAATAAACTGAAATAATAAAAACTAAAATAAAAAGTCAGTTTGTTTCTCATAAATTACTATTGAAGCCTGCCTCTAATGCGATGTGAATCTAATCCGCCAATCCTTCCTGACTCTAAAACATGGATCCAAATAAAGGTGAAAATGGATTAGGTTATTGATTATTAATTAATCAAAACCCTAATTTGAAAATAAAACTTTGAAAAAACACAGAAAATACTACTTTCTCTTTCGCACTCTGAAAAATGTTTTCAAAAAGACTAAATATGATTTTTAGATTTTTTTAAATAATGAAGAATTGTATTAATCAGATAAAAACACAACCGAACAAAGAAACGAGGGGTGGGGGGGGGGTTAATGAACCATTCCCCTCTGTTGCTTGGATTAATTACAGCTCGTGCAAGAGCGTGTGCTGATGAATTGTAAATTCTACGAATAAAATGGACGGAGCAATTTGGGAGATCCTTTAACAAGGAAAGGCAATCCCGTAAAACTAAATAGAAGGGGGACACTATCCCGGGTTATGAAGCAACGCAAGAACGATAACTTGTGCATCTATTTCAATTATCACTTGCTGCCATTCTCGTGTTATGAACCAAACCAGCACCTCACGTAGAGAAAGAGCTTCAGCTAGTGAGGCCTTTTTTATCCCTGCCATTAGACCATTCCTGGCAGCCAGAAACCGCCCTCTCTTGTCCCGTACCATATAGCCAAAGTCGACGTCTCCCTGTTCTGGAAATATAGCAGCATCAATATTGATTTTGATAGAGTTTAACAACAATGGAGCAGGTAGTCGAGACGAACCAGCAGAGGGGGCGGACGTGTCCAGTAGTTGTTGCTATGATGTCTGCCACAATTTCAGAAATTGACAGGCCATTAGAAAGACTTGGGATTCCGAAGCCATGCGGTTATTCCATATGAGATCGTTTCTGTTCTGCCATAGCGACCAACCCACACAGCTGATTATTCTACGATAGGACCCGGCTCAGCAAGTACACACTTCCAAAAATAGGCAAAATTATCAAATTGGGAAGCCCTGTCTCCCAGCAAAAACCTACGCCAAACCCTTCGAGCTACCTCATAACTCACCAACGCGTGAAAACTATCCTCCTCTGCAGACCCGTATAACTGGCATAATGTCGTAACTGCAACCCGACGAGACTGTAATGTAAGCCTTGATGGGAGGCAGTTGGCCAACACGCGTAATAAAAAAATCACGCACCTTAGGTGGGATGGAGATGTGCCATGTTTTGCCCTGTATCATATCCAGATTCATTAAGTTCAGCCGTCCAAATTCACGCATTAACCACCTGTAACCACTTTTGACCGTATACTTCCCTTTTCGCTCCTCAAACCAGTACCATGTATCAGCTTATAGATGTCGGCTTAATGGAACTTGCGTGATGAGGCGTTGGTCCTGCATAGATAGTATTCTGCTGATTAAATTCCAGTGCCACACACGCCCACCCTCCTCCATCAAATCCGAAACTTGTTCCACCTCCAACCCGGTGACCCGCTGACTTTCAATAAGCGGATCCATGCTATCAGGCAGTCATGGATCATTCCAAATTCGAGTAGAAGTGCATGTCCCTATTATCCTACGAGAGACAGAAACAATAAGATGTTGCACGATAAGTATGCTTTACCAAATGTAGCTCAGATTAGACGGAATAGAAACCTCCAAAAACGAGCAATCTGGGTAATAGAATGCTTTTAATACACGAGCCAAAAGAGATTGGGGATTAGATAGAAGATTCCATCCCTGTTTTCCTAGGAGGGCAATGTTAAACTATCTTATTTTCCTGAATCCCATTCCTCCAAACTTCTTCGGGTAGCAGAGCATGTCCCACGACTTCCAGTGAATACTTTGCTTACCATGATCATTCGAGCCCCACCAAAAGGAGTTCACCGCCTTCTCAATGCTAGAGCACAGTAATTCTGGTAGGAGAAAAAGACTCATTGCATAAGAGGGAATGGCCTGCAAAATAGATTTAATCATTACTCCCTTCTCGCCCGAGAGAGAAATCTTGACTTCCAACTGTGAATACATCTCCTTACCGCATCCTCAACATACTCGAATACTTCTGTTTTACTTTTTCCCAGGATAGATGGCAAATCGAGATATTTGTCTGGGAGGGCTACAACTGTAACCCCAAGAGCAATGCTGGTAGCGGCGCATACCTCAGTAGGGCAATGCCGACTGAATGATATAGAGGATTTTGAGAAATTAATTTGTTGTCCTGAAGCTGCTTCATAATCAGCCAAACATTGCTTTACAACCATGGATTCATCAACGGTGGCCTTGAAGAAAAAATAAGAATCATCCGTGAAAAATAAATGTGAGATAGGGGGAGCTAATGGAGCTATCCGACAACCATGTATAATTCCATGTTCTTCAAGTTTAGCTCGAGAAAGTGAGAGCTCTTCCGCACAAATTATAAATAAATATGGAGAAATTGGATCCCCCTGTCTGAGACCTCTCTGCGGGATAATAGGGACTACAGCGTGACCACCATTAATCATTGTACATTGACCCTTGCACACACACTGCATTATCAGATTCACCGAGGCATAAGCAAAACCCAATTTTAGCATCATGCATCTCATAAATTCCCACTCAATTCTGTTATAGGCCTTTGACATATCAAGCTTTAGGGTCGTCATGCCAGATTTACGGTTGGATTTCTTGTGCAGATAATGATTAACCTCATATGCTAAGATAACACTATCAGAAATAAGTCTACCAAGAATGAAAGCACTCTGAGATGGTGAAATTATAAGGTCCAGTACATCCTTGAGTCTATTGACCAGAATTTTACTAATTACCTTGTAAATCACATTGCAGAGAGCAATGGGTCGTATGTTTGAGACACTCTCCGGTTTAGATTTCTTCGGGATCAATACTAATAAAACTTCTGGCTATAAAATTTTGGAAAATAAGTAATAAAATTTTATCCTTGTTTCTATATCCAGAAACATAAAAGAAAAAAAAAGTCGCATAAACTGAAATTAAAGAGACATTAACAAATTAACTGACAGTTATTTACATATTTTCATCTCATTTGATGTTAATATTTGATAGAAGGACTAAACCATTAAAAGTGAAAAATATTTAAAGATCTTACAATTAAATAGTGGATTGATTAATAAGTTATGAAAAACTATAGAGACTAAATAATTGTTTACCCATATAAATAAATTTATTTTTATATTTTTTTAATATTTAATTGAGATTTGGTCGGTTTCGGTTAACCGTAGTTTTTGGAATAAAGAAACCATAACCGTAACCATTAACCATTATTTTTAAAATTAAAAACCGTACACTAGTCCATCGGTTTCGGTTAACCTTATTTTCAGTTTGGTTTCGGTTTGGTTTTTCGATTTTTTAGTTATTCAGATTTTTGTGTGCACCCCTACCGGCAGTTCCAACTAATAGTACTCATGAGAGATGGCAGACCGACTGCGGGGCCACCTTACATTTTGTTGAAGTTTCCTTCATTGTGCTGCTTAGAGTACTCATATCCCACTCCATTCCGCTTTTGGACTTCGAACCTTGACTTTTCTCCTTGGTCTCCCCCTTCTCTTGACGTCTGCGTTTCACATTATTGATCAGTAATTCCTCTTCTATCGAGCTAGCATCCAGCGTAGTTATCTTCACTGAAACAGAACAAGGAGCAGCTGAATCACTAGACGGGAGAGAAGCCTAATTCAGATCACCTGGCATGGCCTGGTGTGCGGACGGATGGTCAGTATCAGTAGGAGCACCCAAGACTGAATTCTGTCGAGTGGCTGGCGGGACAGACAATAACCATTTTGATGTAGCAGGAGCAGATAGACGGTGTGGGAGAGCACAAAGCATTATGCTATAAGGGCGCTCAACTTGTTCCGGAGACGGATGATCTAGCAAGGCCGTACAATATTTATCTGTGTGACCAATCAAGCCATAGAAGAAATAGAAAGTAGACAGTCATTCGTACCGAAACTGTATCCACGAGGACTCCCCTGCGGCTTTACCGATTTTCATTTTACACTTCAAAGGGCGAAGAACACTGATGTTAATCCAGATCCACATATAATCATGAATATCTCTTGTAAAATTATTAGAATTAAAAGCCTCTCTAAATTTGTGTCCATTGGGAAGGTGAATTAATACTTTATTTATAGAACCGTGGCAGCTTTAATTGTTTCCGAACCTCGGTACGATTTTTAATCGTTTTTATTGTTATTTTTTTTACCCTCTCCCCATTCATATCAGGATGTGCATCTAAAAGATTGATGCTTAACACCTAAATCATAATAAAGTGGAAACGACTATATGTAAAATGAATATATTAGTTGTTGGAAGGTTCCAAGCAGCACGCAATTATTTTTCTGTATAAAATTTGGATATGTTGATGCATTGGATTTAACAAGAGATTTTTTTGATCCTGAAGGCAGTTACTGAGTTAGGAGTTTTATCCTAGAAACAGTAGACTGTTTGGGACTCGAAGACAAGTGCTCAGTTAAGAGTTTTATCCTACACACTATAGATGTTTTTAGTGATATAAATAGGTCCACCGTACGAGCTTATAATCCCTTGTAACACTTGAAATCCAAACACCTATTCAGGGGATTACATCTCAATCGACAGGCAATTGATAGAGATGTAAAGACCAACAAAGGTTGAGTTAGATAATAGCGCCATGGATCTAATGATGAACTAATTGGGTCGTTTGCAATATGAGAATCATGTTGTTGGTCCCGTGTAACTTAATATGATTAGTTCCAAGGGGGGGGGGGGGGTTAGGAACTAATATAACTTTTTCGCTTAATAATGCTGACTTAATTGAATGTTTGATAATTTAACTCAACTTTAGGTTAGCAAGGCTGAGTGAAGTGTGAGACAACTTTAATCAGATGCTGACTAGAGCTGTTTCAATTGTGAGTTGGGAAATAACACTTTAGATCAGCTTCCAACTCAGCACTCTGATTACTCAGCGTCGGCTTGTACAAATTATATACTGAGTAATTTAAGCAAGCAACACATACATATATATATCAAGAGAAAGGGTTAGAGATTACTCAGCAGTCTTATCCTGGTTCGGCCTCACCGCCTACGTCCAGTCCCCAGAATCCCTCCGAGCTTTTTCAATCCACTACTGAGCTCTTTAAAGGTAGAGCACAAACCGTTTACAATAGCAACTGAGTATGCAAGAGTACCGTCCTCTATTCGTCTACTCGATCCTATCAACCACTGAGCGCTATAACCAAACACTCAGATTTTCTCTACCACTGAGTACTAAAACCGAGTACTCAGCTTCACTCTTCTAACCTTTACAATTGATACAAGATTGTTCTCTCAAAACGAAGAACACTTTAGATGAATACAAATTCACTCTAGACTTTTACACAATGATTGGAAATTTGGTGTAAGAACTTGCTTTCTTTTCAGACAGCTTCTATTTTGGATTTTCACTCTTGTGAAGATTTGCTTTTCTGTCTGTATTTGCTTGTATGTGTCGTAAGGATCCAAGTGATGAACTTGACCTTTTATAGTGAATTCTGAAGCTTCAAATCATTTGAATTCCGACATATCCGTTGGGAGTAACGGTCTTCTTTCGTCATTGAATGGTCAGCATTCAGAATCGCAGGCCAATCCTGTCTTCTGATTTTCGCAGGAGCCAGGCTTTGCTAGATTCGTCTTCTTACGGCAGGTTCGTCTTCTAGCTCTAGGTTTATCTTCTTGCCAAACGCCAGACGGTCCATGCATCTCGAAAAGATCCTTGATCGCATTTTCGAGACTTCTGATTTGTTGCAGAGATCTGTCGGGCCTTGTCTTTTAGTAAACGAATCATTGGCGCTGACTTGTTCATTTACTCAGCTTGACTTAGCGGCATCTTGATCATTGCTCAGCTTGACTCCGTAGCTTTGCCTTCAAGCTTTTATGAAGAAGACATTTCTTTAGCAACGCTGAGTTGTATTCCACTCAGCTTCTGCTGTGTGATTAGCTTATGCTGACTTCGTTCTGTCTTTCTTTCATGAACTTTTAGTTCCTGTTCTCGTTAGTAAACTTACTCAACATTGAACAAACTCATTAGTACAATTAAATCAAAGCACTTAAATTTAATTATTTAATCATGGGATTAACTTAAATAATTTTGTCAAATCAAAATAATGTAGAAAGGTGTTTTAACACATGTTAGATCAACAGGGATTAAGAACTTGCCTAGTTGGTACTAGTGCGAGTTGGAGACTGTTGGTGTAATCGAATCAACCTTATAGAGTATTCGAGATTAGTGATTTATTAATGTTTGACGGGTTGAGGACCTAGACAAGGAAAACCGTGAGGCAATAAGATATTATTGTAAAACATCCATAATCTGTTATCTCCTTGGAAACAACTGTCAACTAAAGACAAGTATGTGGTTTGGCTGTTGATGGTGTTTGTCACATCCGTATCTAAAATATTTTGTTTTTCGGAATAGATTTTAAATATATATTATTAGATTTAATTTAATTTTTTTAAGTGTATATTAAAAACTTTGGATAAGTTTTATGAGGGGTTATAAATAAGGAGGGCTAAAATCAATATTTTTCAATTATTTACCTTATATCTACATAAAACATATACATTATATCTATATTTGATCTTGACTAAATAATAATAATAATATTATTATATATTTTGTAAAGATATTGTTAATAAGTAAATAATTCTTTATTATCATAATTATTATTATATATTTTGCAAAGATATTGTTAATAATTATATTCTTTATTTAAAAAAAGTATTATTTATACATGAAGTAGGACTCCACGTGTCCTACACCATGATACACTACGCCAAACCCCCTTCAAACGACGGTTAAAAACCGTCGTCCCGCGAGATATAAATCTGTCACAGGGCTCGCTGCCGTCAATTACACCTTCAGACGACGGTTAGGTTCTGTCATTTAAAGATACTATACATGACATCAGCCTAGTTTCGTACTGTCATATGAACATTGTTATGATGCATCTTTTTATTTATTAACGTCACTTTTAATGTCATCACATGACATACTAATAATTAAAAATGTGAAGTCGCTATATGGGAAATTGGCATATTGGTATTCGCGGTGACAGTTTTTATAATAATTTCTGTCGTAGTAACTTGTATCAGATGACATAGATCTTAATCAATCATATCAAGAGATTTGTTTTAGATGACATATTATTTTAATTTAATGTCTTTTTATTGTCGTTTAGATGATATTTTTTTAAACGTAAATGTCACTCCTTGCCTTCTTCTTCGAATGATTCTGGAAATGAACAATAATTATCAAATGAACAAGAATTTCTGTATATCAATGATTTTAATTTTACTGGAGATTAATGCTCATAATCTGGTTACATTTGAACTACACAAAATAACTGAATGAATGTAGGGTAAAAAAAAATATAAGCAATTAATGTACATCTCCAAATCTGTATATATAGTTAGAGGCGTGGTGGTGTTGATTGGAAAGCCAAATCCAACTTGAACTGAAACATATCTAAGTCATCATCTCCTAGAATCCCCAAAGTGTTGGTATCTGCAAAACCAATTGATGATGCTCATTAATTACACACCGTATACAGATAGACCTAATTAATCTCAATTTACCAATTCTCCATTCTGAGACCCTTCACTTACCCACCCATATTATAAATAGGAAGCGTTTACCAATTCTCAATAGTCACCTAGGGCAACGTAACACTATACTTACAGATTGTTATTTCGAGCATGAATAGAAGGAACCTCTATCGTAATGTTGAGTTTCAGATTGACCAACTCCGATATGAGGCACCTAGGTGGCTTATCAATATACATGGTCCTGACCGGCAGTAATGGACTACCGTGGTGAATGGCCCTCCAAATACCCCTTATGAAGGAGGTGTATTCATAGTCCAAATGGACTTCCCTGTCGATTTCCCCTCCACACCTCCAGTTGTAAGAACATGCATAAACTTGTTAACACACATAAATCAGTTCATATCTTTGTAAATACACTCATGATATTACTATTGTTCGCAGGTAATATTCAGGACCAACATTTACCATCCTAATATCGGTCCCTTGGGGCATGTTTCTATGCCCCAGCTACTTGATCGCCCTGCCCATAGTATTGCCACGGTAAGATGTAAATCTATGTATTTTTTACCCGTAAATTTATCTATTCATGTTTGGGGTCTAGTTTATCTACTCATGTTTGGGGTCTAATTTAATTTATCTGTGCATTTTATAGCTGCTGTGGAATATTTATGGACTACTGGTAGAGCCCTTCATTGAGGGGCCATTTCCTGGCCGAGAGCGAATTGCTGAACGATACATCAGCAACAGGGCAGGTTATGTAGCAACTGCCAGGAGATGGACTGAAGAGCATGCAATGGATATATGATGTGCAAATAGCAAGCAAGGGGAGCATTATGATGTGACGTGCGAATAGCGTACAAGGGCGGGCGTGATGTGTGAATAGCAAGGAAATTTGGATGCTGGGCAACCATTGAGTTAGATGGTGTCGACTACTGGATAGGCATAAAGCCAATCTTGAAGAACAGAATGATTACTGATTACAAATGTACTTGGTAATCAATCTGATCTTTAATGTTGGCTCCATGCCCCTCCAGTATTCGACGCCATTTAACTCTGATGGTTCCCCATCATCCCGATATCCTTGTTTACCATTTGCACATTCTTGAAGCAAGGAGATTTTGATGCTAAAGAAACACTGGAGCTAGATGGTGTGGACTACTGGATGGGCATAGAGCCAATCTTGAAGAACAGAATGATTACTGATTACAAATGTACTTGGTAATCAATCTGATCTTCAATGTTGGCTCCATGCCCCTCCAGTACTCCACTCCATCCATCCAGCTCCAATGTTTCTTTAGCATCAAAATCTCCTTTCTAATCGCGCATCACGCCTCCCCGTTGTACGCTATTCGCACGTCACATCATAATGCCCCCCTTGCACGCTATCCTTTTTTGATAGGCAATACAAAGTAGACAACTTATTCAAGTAGACATATATATGTATATTCAAGTGGATGATAACATGCTATAACAAAGTAGTCAACTTATTCGTTTATGTCTATTAAATTGAATCAATTCTACTTCCTAACACATAACATGCTAAATTGATATGAAACATATGTCTATTCTTGAATCAGTTACTTTATAAACAGAACATAAAACAAGCCAACATATGTCTCATCAGCATAACTCATGTTAAAATAGAAAAGAATCAGGCAAGTTCATCATTTTCAGCTTTAAGAGTATGCATGATCAGCTACCTTCCTAAACATAATATCAAGTTCATAACTTATGCTGATAGCATCGAAAACCCATCAACATCCTGAATGGTTTCAATCAGATAACAAGCCAAGTGGAAGGTATATTGTAAACTTATCTCATCATCATCCTGAATGGTTTCATAACATTTTCAGCTTTAAGAGTATGCCTAACATGTTATAACAAATAGACAACTTATTCGTGCATATCTAAAACTTGTTCTCATAGCATCATAAAGCCACCACTACGTACCTGCCACTTGGATTGTACAGTTCATGATGAAGTTAGCATGGTGATGAAGTGTATGATACTGTCACCACAAGCTTAGACATAAACTTGTGTTGTTAGAATCATACAACTTCATCACCATGTTAAACACTTTTCCATAAGCATAACAAGCCAAGTGACATGATACATAGTAATGGAGATTTAGGAGTATGCCTAACATGCTATAACAAATAGACAACTTATTAAAGTGAACATGCTATAACAAACATACAACTTATTCCTTACTTATCATCATAGGTCATGTTCAAATAAAAAAGAGAATGGTGATATCAATTAGCCTAAATTTACCTTTTAATACATGCTTCATACATGCTCAATGACCCTTTTACAATGTTCCTCTAATACTTGATGCATGATTAATAAGCTACATGCCCAAATGAACAATCGTACACATACTCATACAGAACCTCAAACATAAACATCAACAGAACATCATACATAAACATGTTTCATACACATACACATACTCAATCACTTCTAGCAGTATAACTCATAGGTGTAAGAGTAGTGCCAATCACAATGAACATTCAAAGCTTTAGAGTATGCCTAATCAGCCACATGCTCAATGACCCTTTTACAATGTTCCTCTAATACTTGATGCATGATTAATAAGCTACATGCCCAAATGAACAATCGTACACATACTCATACAAAACCTCAAACATAAACATCAACAGAACATCATACATAAACATGTTTCATACACATACACATACTCAATCACTTCTAGCAGTATAACTCATAGGTGTAAGAGTAGTGCCAATCTCAAAGAACATTCAAAGCTTTAGAGTATGCCTAATCAGCCACATGCTCAATGACCCTTTTACAATGTTCCTCTAATACTTGATGCATGATTAATAAGCTACATGCCCAAATGAATAATCGTACACATACTCATACAGAACCTCAAACATAAACATCAACAGAACATCATACATAAACATGTTTCATACACATACTCAATCACTTCTAGCAGTATAACTCATAGGTGTAAGAGTAGTGCCAATCTCAAAGAACATTCAAAGGTTTAGAGTATGCCTAATCAGGCACATGCTTAATGATCATTCATACATGAACTCTATGAGTCCTAGGTTCCAAAACAGTACATCAAACAATATATATACTAAATCAGGCTAGTTTCCTAAATCAATGAGTTCTAGGTTCCAAAACAGTACATCAAACATACACAAGCACTTCTAAAGGCATGACCAATCAGTTCAAACCAACTTAACATTAATATATATTCAGTAAGTTAAAGAAATCTCCCCATATGCTAAAGGCATGAACCGATTGACAATCTCTTCAGTCAGCCTTCGCATGTAGCATTCTTACTATCCCTGCAAATATTATGTTCAAATAAAAAGAAATCAGAACATCTTCAGCAACCGACAATGTATTACCCTAGGTTAAAAAAGATAATGACCCAAGAAATTTATCGGTGAATCTAACAATGAATACAATAAATCAGTATCTAAGCGAGAGATCTAACCCTTTAAATCATAGCTTTGAAAATCAATAGATCCTTATTCCAGCTGCTGAAATCGACATACACAAAAGTAAATTGGATGAGGAAAAGAGAGAGTAAGGAACAATGCCAATCAATAGATACTTACCAGTACCGTGTTTATAGCTCACCCAGTGATTGCATGTCCAAATCAGCCATGGCGATAGAGAGGGATGAGAGGGATGAAGCTCTTGCGTAACCTAAAATGGGGTTTGGGATTAGAGAGAGGGTTTATATATCAGCTGAAAATTTCAGTCAAACAAGAGCGCCTAAAATTTGGGGATTGACCGCGTAAGTGAAATTTCATTTGCCGCTTTTTTGTTTTCGGCAAACAACATTCATTTATTATAAGTGTCATCTGTTGAGTAAGTGAAATTTAACGAAAACGCGCGTTTTCTTTGGATGACAGGATTATGTAATCGTAATGTCATCTAAGAATCGAGCGCATTTTTATTTCGCTTTCAGATGACATACAGTTAAAATACTGTCACGAAAAATATTCAGACGACACGAAAACAAATGTCTGTCATGTATCTTGTGTCATGTGAAAGGGAAAATGGCATAGTGATACACATAATTGTTCGTCTTTCAGACTGTTAGAAGTTCATTATACTATTTTCTATTCATACCCGATGCCGTTTAGGGCTGGGTATGACAGTGTTTCACTGGCTCATGGAAATTATATGTCAGCAAGGGCTTATAAAACAATAAGCACTAGATCGATCCGCTATGAGAACATCAATGTGATATGTGTTTCTCATGTAATACTCATAGATGAGTCCTTAGACCTGAAGTCACCACGGGCCTAGATGAGACACAATAGCTTAGATCATTTGCCTAACAGGCTTATGAGTAGGTGCCAAGTATGGGTTGGTTAGGCATGCTCTAAATCATGCTTAGAAACCATGAGTGGAGTGCGAGGATTGTTACTCTCATACAGGAGAGGAGATATCGTCAGCCACCTGTTTAGTAAGACTGAAAAGTATGTGGACACACCCTCATGAGGCAATCATAGTTATTGCTCATTTGATCTTAGCATTTCACTTAGAGATCAAGGCATGTCTGAGCACTAAATAAGGGTGAAAAGACCATGCCTCATGCTAGACTTGATCTTAAATAGTAGGGATCACCTTGAGGTTACTATTAGGTTTTTGATCTTTTTGATTTGAGATATTTATCTAATTTGGATTGTCATAATGACTTGCTAGAGTCCGCTTATAACTAATGGGATGAAAGTATGTTTCAGACCCCCTACCAGGATTAGATAGACCTACAATATCGCACGCTTGAAATGCACATTCAAGATAGCTTAGAATATATATAATAGTTATATACATTCAAACACTAATATATCAGTGATGAATCAGGCGTGAGTGAACTAGAGATTAATTGGATTAAAATCCAATTCAATTCAAGTCCAGTAAATAAATATCATAGGAGAATTATCTGATAGGAGAATTATGTGATTTATATTTCAATTGGTTGAAATATAAATCACATAATAATATATTTATAATATAAATATAATTTATTATAATATTAAATATTATAAATATCTAAATCAAACATTATTGTTTCGGTCAAAAATAAAATTTGATTTTATTTGATATGACAACACCTAATATAATATATATATATATATATATATATATATAATTATGATATTGGATATTACAATTAGATATACATTTAATTAATTATAATTAGTTATTATTATATATTTAGAGAAATTTTAATAATCTTATTAAATTAATTAAAAGAAAGAGATTTTATTTCATTGAAAATAAGAGTTAGAAAAATTCGACAAAAAAATTCCTCATCCTTGTCCTAATTAAATTAATATTTAAATGAATTTTTATTTTATTTTAATTAATAAATTAATTAAATTAATTTCTAATTGGTTGAAACAAATAATTACGAAATTGAAATAGTTTTAATTTCTTCACCTAAATATAAATAAAAAATAAAAAGTTTTATTTCTATTTTTAATCATTATTCAATCCTAACCATACACTAACATTTTCTATGGGGGAAAAGGACAAATCCTAGCCACTATCTTTAAGTAAGACCTCGAGTGGTCAGATTCTACGATGAATCAAAGGAGTGCTAGCACACTTACAATCTAACTGGGAGACTTTTGACATGTATGAGGGTAGAGGGAATTGCTCTTAGTGATCCTTAATCTTGTTTCAGAGACTTTTGTAGACTCGTTCTTCGGTGAAAGGTAAAGTATTCTTGCCATTACTTGCTGCATGAGATCCTAGGGATCAGGTTTTGTTAAAATATTTTATTCCACATCGTTTTGACAGTATAAAAACCCAACAAAGCAACAAATACAAAGTAAGACAAAAAAATCTTAAAAAATGGCAAAAAACTAAAGATTTAAAATAAAGACATATGCAACTAGCGGCAGAGCCAAGAACCACACATGGAGGTCTATCTTAACCCTTTAATCAGTGGTAGAGCCAATTTTATGGAGTTGAGATGCAATTTTCTAAAGTCTAGTAGATGCAATTTTTTAAAGTTTAGTTTGTAAAGATCGAAGAAGATCCATTTCGCTTTCTCGTCCAACCTACAAAAAACAAAAAAAAAATGCATTGCCCCGCACGAGATTCGATGGAAGTAAAGATTTGACATAACATGTAGACAAATGACTTGCTATAATCGATTGTTACATAAGGAGTCCTATAGGTTTGCTTTGTTAGTCAAGAAAATCTTCTTATATTAGTGTTTTCTTAGCCCACCAAGTGTAGAGCTGGATCTTCATTACTTTCATCTCATGGAAAAGAGAAGATTAAAAGCGATGAGCGAGAAAGCATAGTGTAGGCACAATCCTAATAGAATAGAACATGTCGACACACGACATGAGAGATACATTAGAAATGGTTCTCACTCTTTCCAGTGAAATAAGGTGGCTTGATTATAAAAACAATTTAGCATCCAACACGCCAAAATTTCATTGTTTTTTTGTGTTTTGGATCTAAAAATTAAAAGAGTCAAACCTCAAATGAGTAGACATTTTTAATTTTTTATAAGTTAAACGCTAATTTCTTAAAAACACATTATAAGGTCCATATCTTTTGCCAATATTAACTCTTTGATCTCTTTGTCTATTTTTTTAGACTTTTAACCATTATATTTGGCATAAAAAGACAGACGTAACATAACAGAGTAACATGATCATTTTGTATTATACTATGGTTGTACTAAACGTTAAGATATATTCGGTTAAAATTCTAAAAAAATAGACAAAAGGACTAAAGGATTAATATTAGGAAAACATAGAAATTTTATAATGTTAATATTAGACTATTATGTAAAAAGTAGAGGACTAATAAATTATTTACCCCAAATATATTAATATACCAATATTAGAGGTGTTATGGAGCTGGCGTCCGGGGCTCAACCCGACCCTCAGCTAGCTCGGCCTCTAAACACTAACACTTCTCCACCCACAAAAAAAAAAAAAAGTTAGCTTCCCGATTTTAGCCGGAAGTAACGAGCCCAACGCAGTTACACCATGTAAAATGGGCCGTTTTCGAGGCCAAGCCTAAATTTGTAATTCAAAATGTATAAAATGTATTAGGGTTTGGCTGCAGAGGAAGGAAAGAAAGAGATGGCGAAGTTCAATGTGGTGCAGAAGAAGAGAAGAGAATGTGTGCGACAGAGAAAGAGAGCAATCCACGGAGATCCTGTCAGTGGAAAACTCAAGAGCAGGACTCAGCCTCTATCTGTCTCAGGAAAGCGGCAGCGCAAGCTCCTCAAGAAATGGCGCAGAGTATATACCTAATCTCTTATCTTTGATAATTTTTTATATTATTAGTTGTTGAAAAGGGTTTTTGATGAGTCAATTGCGTACAGGAGCAGAAAGAGGCTATAGAGAAGGGTCTTGTTTCCATGGAGGATGTGGAGATGGCTGCTGCTCAAGGTTTATTTTCCTCGCCTGCCTTCTATCTCCCATTTTTATGCTATTATAATTTTCATACTAGTAATCTATATGCTTAATTTAGTTTAATTATTCTTTATATATGTAGAATTTAGAAGGCACCAAAAACTACATGAAATTATTTGATAACTTATCTGATTATCTACAATTTGTTTTTAGGATGCAATATTTGATGACTAAACTTATTTGAGCTACTGGCTTCTTATAAAGTCCTTTGAGGGAATTCTGGGAATAATTTTTGGGATTTTCAGTGCTCAAAGGGGTCTTGTCACCATTGGTTGTGGTCAAAACAATATTTTTTTACTGTACTTTTCTAAATACTTTGATTTTGTAAGATTTTTCCTTTGAACATCGATTTTGTTAATTCCACTCGCTGGATGTACTATTTAATGGACAAAATTTTGATTTTCTATATATTGAATGTAGAGTTCATCATGCCCGTATTAAGATGTACATTTTAATTAAAATTAGAGTGTTAAATTTCATCAAATCAAAGTTCAAGGGTTGAAGTTCAAATTTGAACAAGTACAGGGCCAGAAATATCCATTGCAGTAGAGTGCTTTAAGTATTGCTTAATTAAACATTCTTCAATGGAAGAGGAAGAGAGGCGTACTTTTTGGTTGCAATCAAAAGGATTATGAAATATATCTAGAAATTCTTAAGGGGAATATGCACTTCATTGGATTGTATTTTCGTGCTTTGGAGCTCTTTGTTCTGTTGACTACTCGACAATCACAGCTAAGATTCAACTAGTACAACTTCAAGCTGCTTTGTAACCATTTATTGTTGGCTCTTTTTCCTTCCTGGGGTAAATTACACCTGTGCCCTCTAACTTAGGATTGTTCACAATTTAGCCCTGCAACTTTATTTTCTAACTTAAAAGTACTCAAATCAAAACTTATTAAACTGTAACAGAAGATCCTATTTTAATAGAATCTGTCAAAACACCTAGAGTTTTGCTACTTTGCTCATATATTTGACCTATTTATAATCCTCGTCCTCATAAAATAAATACCTATGTTAATACCAGAATATATATTAGGTGGTAAACTGCATTTCACTTGATTTAATGTTGACATAAATCATAAATTGATCAACTATGTGTTTGAAGTTGTCCTGGTCAGCAAATTATTAGTCATTTTGAACTTGTGTCAAAAATGGATTTCCTGTTTCATTCCAATGAAGTTGAGTTGAGAGAACAAAACTATGCATGCATTTTGTATTTGGATGTAGTGCTGAGGCATGTTAATTTACTCAGGTGAAGGGTCTTCAAAAAATGGCAAGAAAACACCAACGAAGTTTAATATGAAGAAGGGCCTAAAGCTGAAGCACATGAAGCGCAATGGTACTCCTGTCAACTCCTGAGTTGTCGAGTTACTTTTATGCTGTTGTATATCTGTAAAATGTATGTTAATGTTTTATGCGCTGTACATTATAGGTAAGCAAAAAGGGAAAAAATCAAAGGCAGCTACTGAAGCTCCAGAGGATGCAATGGTAGAATGATATTGTGGTGTTGGAGAGGCAAACACATGGGGATTGAAGAGTCTTTTCTCTTGTAGTGTTGTTTTTGTTTTTTATTTTTGATTGGGATGGATGGACGGACAAGGGAGGGAGGGAGTTAAAAAGTTGAATGGAATCTGTAATGTTGGAAAACAATGGATGTAAAAGATGAATGGAATCTGTAATGTTGGAAAACAGTGGATGTAAGTACACATAGGTAGGGGTGTCACTCAAATTTGAGTTTTTAAAAGAAAAAAACTCATTTTCTGTTAAGATTCATTATATTGTATGGATGCTGAATCTGTTTTTACCTGATAACTATAGGTTTAAATTTGTAATTTATCCTTTCAAATAATTAAATAATATTTGAAGTTTAAATGAAACCAAATTTAGGCTTGTAAGCAGGGTGGCATTCCGTGTTCCTGTTGTAGACAAGAATCAGAATTTTCAAAAAAAGTTCCCGTGCATAGAGATGCTATTCTCGCTCCGCGATTCTCCATGTTAGAATTAACTTTAACTTCTGCCATTCTCCATGTTAGAATTAACTTCACCTAAAATTAAGTTAAGAAATAGGCTTAATACATCATTTGCTCCTGAATTTGTCCAAAAAAAACCTTTAAAAAACTTGTCAAAAAAGGTTGATTGGCCTTTTTGAACTTTTAAAGTGTCCTGATAGTTTCATCAACTTGCATAAAATGTTCAGTTAGCCCGCTGAACTTGTATAAAATGTAATCAATTGATTTTCAGTTGCAAAAAAGTAAATTAAATGTGGATGATATATTCCACGTATCTTAGAATATTATTACATAATTCAAAAATAGATTAAAAAATCAAAAATAGATTAAAAAAGAAGTTATTACTTGCTCAACTATAAAACTTGTCTTCTCTAATATTACTTTTTTTAAAGACGCGTGCAATAATTTTTTTCGTATTTAACTTTTTTGTTGCAACCTAGTGATCAATTAATTACATTTTACGCAAATTCAGAGGGCTAACTGAATATTTTATGTGAGTTGAGGAAGCTATCAGAATAGTTTGAAAATTCAGGGAGCTAATTAAATTTTTTGGGAAAGTTCAGGGACAAATGATGTATTAAGCCTAAGAATATGGAAAAATTTATAAAACTTATCCAAATAGAAAAGTCCATTTGAGCACATGTTACCAAAAGTATATATATATATATATATATATATATATATCCATTATCTTCTCCAATTTTGACCTTTAAGGTAATTCTTTTTAAGCGCACTCAAACTATTCTATGATAGTGATCCCAGTTTTTTTTAAGAGAAAGGAACAATTTGATAAATCTTATTACATATAAACCATGCGGGATAAGAAGATTCTCATTCTCATCCCTTAATTTTTCAAGGAATTACCACAAAACAGATGTCCACATGAGAGTTTTAATTTTTAAAATTTTATTTAGAAACTAAATTTATATAAAATAAAATATCAAATTAATAAAAAGTCATTACAGTAATTCAAGATTTTAATTAATTACAAATAATGTGCACAAATACTTTCGTGAGTATTACAATTGGATTTATTATGAACAAAAATTATTATATATATATATGTAAAGAATTTCTACAGGGGGATCCCAATGGATGGAAAGAGCATTCTTCGTTCTGTCCTAACTGAGGATAAAAAAATTCTCCATTCCTGTACACATCATGGGAATGTCAAATACTTTCGCATTCCTAAAAACATGTATTGTACTCGGTAGAAGAATGAGTTCCTTTTAGAAATATCTCCTCCAATTGCTTTTTTAGTAATAATTTGATAATTGCTGGTATATGTCCAACCATTGCATAGAAATCATGCTTGAAAGAAAACATAACAATATAAATGAAATTTCATTTTAAGATGAAGCATAGAGGTCCAATGATATCCTCTGAGAGAGCCTCTTTCAATATGTAAAATGTACAATTATCATGCATTCCTCATTTTGCTCTTTCTTTATTATTCACAACATGACTGGACCAATAGAAACTTTCTCGAAACATAAAGAGGAAAGGAAGGGTCTAAAAATAAATGTTGTCAAGTTAACAAAACATGCTATGCTCTTCCAAGGAATACATTTTCTTTCCCTTTTTAAATGGTTACAGAAAATTAGAAAAAAGATGCAACTCCCTAAAAACTGTAAAACATATGCTAACAGATTCTCTAATCATTCTTTTTCCCCTATACATACAGACAGACTCACTTAAGTTTCATGTTACAACTACAATTATTAATCACTCTCTCTGACTCTGGTGACTTGAATCTGGCATGGATGGAGTTGATACCACTGCCTTGCCTTTGTTTTCTGATGATTCCATATGGCCATGTAGAACTGCTTGCAGCTGCCTTTGCAGGACCTATTTGAACAGAAATATTTAAAATTTAAACAAAATATATAAACAACAGAAATACCAACTTCACAAAATCAGTGAATAAATGGCACCTCAATCTGTTGTTGCAGAACCTTTTTCTGAGCTTCCAAGTCGGAGTTTGGTATACTTCCCAACCCTTCTCCATGAGTTGCACCGCCACCAGGTACTTGAAAGGGTACAAACACATAGTGGGGGAACTGCGGCGGGGATAAGTTTGACGATCCAAGATCAATATTAGGCTGTACGGGTGATTGTCTAACGAATGCTCCACTAGATTCATTACTACCAGTGTCAGCCAAGGGCCTTTGAGCTTGAGGGAGCAAGGTATATCCAGGAGACCTGCACAAAGTTCAACAATCAACTCTTGGGGCTGAATTAGACAGCTAGTCATCTATCATACTGGGAAAGCAAAAAACTAAGACTAGCAATGGAGAAAGCTGCAAGTCAAAGCAGCAAAAACTTATAATATTAATCATGTCTGGTTAACCGTGGTTCAACAAAAACTTTATAGCTCGTCTAATTTTAGAACAATTTATCAAACTGCGTTCTCTAAAGGACGGCTGGTAGTTATGTGAATCCACTATGGGTTACAAAATTTAGAGTTCCACATCAGAAGCATTGCACTTAAAAGCCAGCCTATGGGCTGAGAAATATGATGTGCACATATAGCATGAGACATGTCTGTCTGGGAAAGAAGGTATCAACAATAAAATGATGAACAAAAGATTGCATTTAGCATAAAAAAAGCACATACCATACTAAAGTGTTTGCAGAAGGATAAACAAAAGATTTCTCATATATAGAGGCAGCTGCAGCAGCAGCCTGGAGTCTTGCTTGATGTCGGCTCAAATTATCATTGGCCAGACCACCATCTGAGCCCTGATTTCCGGCATTTACAGTGCCAGTCTCTGTTCCAAAATTTCAACAATGAATCAGCAAAAGTCAAATATAAGTTCACTATATAATTATACAACCAAACAAAATTAGGAAATGATATACTATAATAATTAGTTAATTACCTTGCCTACGAGTAGCTGCCCCTGATCCTTGTTGACCTCCAGCTGTACTAGCACCATTCTCAGGTGGCACAACTAGGGCTCTGCATGTAGGACAAGTGTGTTGCCGCTCGAGCCATGAACGAAGGCAATGAACATGAAAGAGATGTCCACATATTAATTTTTTGGCTGTAGTCATCTCTTCACGACAGATAATGCAGGTAGCATCACTCCTGCATATTCAGAAGAAATAATTAACAATGCTGATCCAAATAAAGCTTTTGCTGAAATAGAGTTTAAAAAAAAAAAGGGGTAAATAATTTATTAGTCCTCTCCTTTTTAACTAACACTATTTAGTCCCCCTATTTTGAAGAACACATTATAAGCCCCTATCCTTTGTCACCATAGTTATTAAAGGCCCATGGTGCAGACAAGGCACACTTACAAGAATAAAAATTATAAAACTATAAAACTAACATAAAAATGCAATGAATACTAAATCATGAAAATATCTTAAGCATAAATAAATTTTAAAATGCAAAATGAACTCCATATTAGAAAGATAAAGTTGAATACTAAATCCTAAGTTCTACTCCTAATCAAAACTCTCCAAATTCATCACTATCACACTACGCATCTAAAGCATCATCAAACTCTTGATCATGAAACTGATCCTCTTCATCCTCATCAACAAAATCAGTTTCTTCCTCCTCATCTCTTCCTCTTCTAATAAACGTATAATATCTCTTTTAAATACTTTTTTTTTTAATAGAACTGCCCCTAACTGCCAAACATTCCAGAAAACTGCCCCTAACTGCCAAGGTGCGCCTTTGGCAACTGCCTCTTGGCGTAAAATGGCGCACCAGGCGCGCGCCATGGCAGTTGCGCCTCGCCATGGGGCTGTCATGGTGCTAAGGCCTGCGCCTGGTGCGCCATAGGCGCGCCTTTAATAACTATGTTTTCACTGTTAACCTTTTGGTCCTTCTGTCTATTTTTTTTAGATTTTTAACCGTTTTATTCGGCATAAACAGGCAGGCAGAAAATAACAAGAGTAACAAGGTCATTTTGTATCGCACTATGGCTGTTATGGCTGTCCTGAAACTAAGATATGTTTGGTTTAAAATCTAAAAAATTAGATAAAAGGACCAAAGGGTTGTGGTGACAAAAGATAGGGACCTCATAATGTGTTTTTCAAAATAGGGGACTAAAGAGTGTGTTACGGAAAAAGGTGGGGACTAATAAATTATTTACCCTAAAGAAAGTACAGAACTCACGCATTAAGCTCTTCAGGTGTAGCGTCCGGGAACCGATCATTCATGTTTGAAGTAATCTTGCGGTAGCGAATGTAATCAGCGACACGAATTTTGAAGTTCCTGAATGTCTCATAAAGCTCCCGTATTAAGTGCAAAGGCACACCATAGTTCCTACACAATTTAAGTCCAATTCATAAAAAAAAAAAAAAGCAGATTAGGACTCATGAACCTTATTAAGCTGATACAGCATAATATGCAACAATAAAAGTTAAACATCATTTTCAAGGAGAACTGAAGATACGAAAGTCAAGTATCATGTAAACATTAGTCCTTCCCACATAAACCTCTTCATACAAGACCATTATTACACTTCAATTTTCTATCTCAATACGTGCTTTCATATGGATGATATACCAAGTTGTGCGACCGATGAAGTTCTGCACAATTCTGAAGACAATTAATTGGCTATTGATGAATTTGTCTCAAAACAATAGTTGCATAATAAAATAAGAAGCTCAGTATCAGCTGCCTCATCTAAGAGTACATGCAAATGAAAGTTAAGTAAGATGGGGTACTGAAAAAATTATCCACTACAAAAACTAGAATAATACTCAATATAAGACCTAAGAAGGTTTGAATACTAAGAAAACTACAAGCATGTGCACTTCTATGTCTCTGTTCTCTCTTATCATTTTCATACAATATTGAATCCATTGGTATGTGTGCTTGCGAACACAACTATCACTAAAAGACACTTAAGAGAAACAAAATAGTTACGATAATGGTCAAGGTACATTGTAATTACAGTCCATTATTTTGAAGAAACCAGAAGATGAGAAGAAAATGATAAAAATTAATGATTTAATAGAAACAGCTTTTCAAAAACGCACCAAATCAACTAGTTCCTTAGGGTATATGACCAGAAAACACAATCAACTCAAACCCAAGTTATTGAGCTACATATCAAATCAATTCTTACTAGCTCAAAAGTCAAAGCATAGAAAAATTCCATGCCCCTGATCACATGTCAAGCAGATGACATTCTTGGTATCTCAAGACTATTCATACAAGTCATAAGCCGCCAGCTATTCATCCCACCCATCAGAAAGAATTATATCCATCATCTAATTCAAAGGTCAGCATAAAAAATATTCCAAATGACTTATTATCACCTTATCAATATTCACAAATATGTATCGTTCAATATTAGAAAGCATCATTTATATACATATACATCTATCTATGTCTATAAATGATTATCTGCCCATGACCATATCATGATCAAGACATGATAAAAATAAATGCTTTGTGTATACAAACACTCTGTGACGGTGTAAGAAATAGCTTGGATGTAATAACTTACATGAAAATCACAAGGAAGAAGCAGAGGTACATAGACAAGTGGAGCAAGTCTCGAATAAGTTCCAAGTAGAAGGTGTAGACAGCCTTTCTCTCCCACTGTCCTTCCATTAGCATGTCACTCACATAGAAAACATATTTGACAAAAGTGGAGACTGTTGTTGTAGCTAGTATCATATACCTAATAGCAATTCATCAAATACATAGAGTTTTAGAATATGAAGCACATGAATTAGTAACTTTGCAATTGCACTGTCAAAGTCGTACACTATTGGTTCTCTTCGGACAAACATAATTAAGTTTGCAAAAAATTGATATCCAGAAACCAAAAATCAAGTCAAATAATACGGATAGCATCAATTAACATAATGTGATTACAAATGCAAGAACTTCAGTTGAAATAAAACAGCAGTATTGCTGTTTAATAAATGGAATATCAAATCGAGATATCTTCCCACCAGAAAATGCTTTTCTGTTTGATAATAATAAAAATGTCCAGAATCTCACTCTCTCAGAGAATATTTAGCTCCTATAGTCAAGTGTTTGCACCTCTGCGCAAGGTAACATTTTTAAGATCACCATTGGGTATTTAGTGATATTTGGCTTTTAAAGAACATTAAACAAATTGGGCTTCTTCTTAACTCTAAAGATCATAACACATATTTCAAACTTTAGACGTTCATATAATCAACTTATTTACAGTTTATTTCCTAGCAAGCATCAACACTTCTAGGAGGTTAAGGTACGAGCGTTTGACACTCCAGACATGCACCTGACACGCCAAAATAAGTGTCCCCTCTTTTTTTTTTTTTTATATGGGACATACGGAGTGTCACGAACTGGCTGTGTTTAGAGTCCCAACAAGAACAGCGTCAAACAGTCACAAATCATCATGCTAAATCTCTTTTTATCAAAAGATTGAGCCATGGAGGAGCATCGAATTAAAGGCCTTTGTTATAATTGTGATGAAAAATACATTGCCGAACATCAGTGCGAGAAAATATTTCTATTGGAAGGGGTCGAAGAGCACCAATCAGATACTGATGATGACCATGGATCATGAGCATGGAATTTCATGCGCATGAGGTCACACGCATTTCCGAAGGGTAAGGCAATGTCATGAACCAGCTGTGTTTAGAGTCCCAATTAGATTAGTATTCTGTTTTTTTTAAATTATTTCTTTAATAGTTTATTTCAATTAGGAATATTAAAATTAGGATCCAGGCATTAGTTAGTTTCCATCCAAGATCTATATCCGTAATATTAGTTATTTGAATTTAAGATTCATGCATTAATCAGTTTCCATTTAGGATTTTTGCTTTCCTAGATATAGGAGGATTCTGTTATAATTGCAATAATTAATTCCTAACAAAGGACGGCTTGTAACTCTTATTTAAAGGCCATTCCCGTTTAATAAAAGTAAGCAGAAAGTTCTAGCAAATTGAGATCGTGGATTTCTCCCTTAAACGAGTTCCAGACAATTCTGAGATTGTGGGGCTCTCTCTTAATGAGCTCCTAACTGTTTCAACAAGATAGGTAAGGGAAGAAACACTTTAAAGCATTCTTACCTAGAAGATTTGAGGGTACAAGGTCCCATAACTAGATCCCAAACCTGTGTCCATAACACGGGACACGGCTTCTCAGTTAATTAGGTAGAATATAGGGGTTTTTTTGTTTTTTGATAATTTACCAAAAAAGAGGGGTTGATATATACAAAATAAAATAAAACCCTAATAAAAAACAAAACAAAATCTAAACGAAAGAATATAGCAGCCACCCTTTTTTATGTAAAGAAAAGAAAATTAAAATCTAAAACTTCAGAAAACCCAAACCTAAAAAAAACAAAAAAAAAAACAAATAAAGATCAAAAGTTAAAAGAACCTACCCTAAACACATCTGATTTGCGATTGAGAATCGCAAGTCGCAACACAAAGAAACCAAAAACAGCCTTTAACTCGATGACGGTTTTTCAAGTGGGTTCTTCTTTTCTCTCTCCACCACTACCCTTACTAGCCACGCTTCTTATCTCTTTAAGTTTCAGTCCATGAGTTTCGACTTATTACAGATGTTATTTATGGTTTATAATGACTTGTGAATGTTATTTGTGGTTTATATATACATATATATAATTGACATGTCCACGCGGTGTCTCATATTTTTAAAAAATGCCGTTTTCCGTACCCACAATGGTACAAGTACCCGTGTCGATGCTTCCTGGTTTATTTCCCTATCTAGTAGTAACCTAAATTCTCATTACAGTTTTCATTCATTTAGATACTCTATTTGTAGGTCTTTCACTCAATTCATCTATTGCCTTTTCTTCTAATTTTTCATGTATGACATTCCACACAGTTCCCAGACCCTACCACATAATTGCTAAAGGTAATAATGTGTTCACACTCAAAGCTTAACCATTGTAATGGGAATGTATAAACAAAATCTAATATTCTCAAATCAACAGCCATGTTGAGATGGCTCGCTGAGGACAATACAAAGTCTTCATATCGTAAAAAAAAAAAAAGAAAGAAAGAGAGAGAGAGACAAGAAGCTAACAACTGAAAATAAAGACAAATAACTTACTCGAAGGAAAAGAAGAGAGAAACAGAAGCTTGACGCGTCTCTAGCAAGTACTTAACAGAACTGTACAAGAAAAGGCTGTCTAGAAGAAGAAGGAACCCGATAAACGAAACTATCCGAATATGAGACAACATAGGCACTGAAGGGGTTGTCTCGATGTACTCCACCCTCTTTTGAGCTAACCAATGCAATGCTTTGATTAACAACAAAGCTGTAACCATTGCAAGAAAGGTCACCGAGAAGTCCTGCCTGAAAATAGTGATTGCAAAAAGGATTTCCATAACCTCTCTCCATGATTGCTCGTTCAATCTTTCAACTTCGGCTTCCCGAAGTGAACCAAGGAATATCCGCTTAGTTAATTGCCATAGCATGCACATAATGACAAGACCCATGTTAAGAAGCAGCACCAAATTGATCTTAGAGGTTGACAAATAAACCATAGCTGGATAAAACTGGCCTCTACTGTTGAATGCATGATAAATAACTGCAATAGTCGCAAGCAAACTAAAACCTGCATATGTACGCAGCCGCATCATTTTCTCCTAATCCGCTGTAGCAAAACATCACTCAATCAATACATATATATAAATATGTTACTATAAATGAGATTTAATACAAGTCATTAAAAACTTAACTTATATTTTGCATAGATAACCAAAGAAAATGTAGATTTGATTATTGATTATTTTTTTAAATTCAAACAGATAAATACGACATTGTATTAGCTTCCGTCCCTTCCCAAAATTTTGTCAGCTTCGCAGTTGGCAGAAAATTATCAACTTAAATGATCGAGCATTTTGCATAGATAAAGATATCGCCCAAACTCACCACGAAAATATAGACCAGAGATCACTAAATTCATGATAAGAATCCTAGCATAATCCAAATCGCACTAAATCAAGCTTCGGAAAGGAAAAATTACAATTAAATCTTTTATCCATTGTCAATTTCTCGGTACTCAAACAAGCGCATATAAGAAAGACCAAGTATGTTGTACATCCAACGATGAGAAGGACGGAATCAGCCATAAGAACCTAATCCCAAAATATTCAAATCGAAATAAAATTAAAATCATTATGGTTAGAAAAAATCTTAAACTGAAACCAACAGTACAGTACCTCTTCGAATTTCCCCCAATTCCTTCAAAAAAAAGTTTGGTCTCTATCTGCACTTCTTGATTACAGAGAAAAGAGATTGAAATGAGGCCGTGATATGTTCGGAATAGGGAGTATGCGTCATCTCCGCCAATGCGGATGAACCACGTGGATTTGACCCGGTTTGACCTTCTTCCGGGTCGTGTTAAAGTAATCCAAGTCGGTAAATATGTCACGTGGGAAGCGTGTGATCAACTGTAGAAAAAGAGAATTAAATAAAAATGAGAAAATAGATTAGAGGGAGTAAGAGACAGAGAGAGCGAGAAATGGCATCGACGGTGGTGAAGGAGACCTTGAAGGCGATCAAAGAAAAAGGATTTAGAAGCTTTCTTCGAGAGCTCAAGGATGAAGGCTTCCTGTCCGTGGCTCTTTCTCTCTTCTCAAGTTATTATGTTTTTAGATATTTAATTTGATTTATTATCTATCCCTAATCGATCAAAACAATCCTCATATAAGGCTACATCGTGAATCTACTTTCTTGTTAATGGGCATGCCAAAGATCTCGTATTTTGCTTGTTTGAGCTGAATATTGGTTTAATTTTTTTTTCTTATTTTCTTAGGACTTAAATCAAGAGCATTTGAAGAAAAATTTCTTTTCGATATTAGTTTCTAACTTCCTTTTGGTTGCTGGGGATATCCTAATTACAGAAAAAAAAAGGAAGAAATGATAAATGGGGTGTTGGGCGTACCTTGCTGAGTAAAAATATGGGATATGGAGGATTTTGTCTGGTTCAATGCTGCGGCTGGGTAAACAAAATTTAAGCTCTTAGCAGGGATAAAATGGATAAGCAAATACTTGTGTCCCTTTGTAAATGAATTTCAACCAGTAAATATGAGGAACCTGATTATAGATTTGAATTTTTGAACCCCAAGCGATTCATGAACATGTTATCATATTTGTGCTATTATTTGCATTTTATGTTTTCTTTGTAAAGTTTTGCTGATTTCTCTATTTTGTTCCATTTATTACATTTCAGGAGTTGCCTTGCAGATGGAAATCTGTTGTAAGTTTATACCATTGCTTGTTACATTTTTTTTTTTTTAATATTGTTGTTGAGAAGTATTCTTATGTTTGTTCAATTTGGTATTTGGTTCTGCTGTACTTACATGGAAGCAGTAAAAAATAGTTCTTCTAGTGACTTCGGCATTGGTGAACAGTGTTGCTACCTGATAGGCTCGTTAGTGACCTTTTATGATTCTAGCATAACATTTAAATTATTGCTAATTTCTCTCTTTTAAACTTTCATTTTAGTATTCAACACCTTATATGAAAGCTGAGCTGCTCTTCGTCCTGGATATAAGGAAACCATTATTGAAGTTTTTACCCCCCACTATCTGAGTTTTTAAGTGGTTTGGTTGTTACGACATGCTATTAAATTAGCAAGGCCCAAAAGCCGGAAATGTTTTGTGCTGTGTATTGTTTTCTTTTGTTAAAGAATTTGCTTTTTATGTGTCCTGTTTTAAATTTCAATTGATATTTGACTTTTTCATTAGCTTTGGTGCTCAGCTTTCTTCTTTGCTCTTGACAAACTATCATCATTTTCTAAATAAAACTTTGTTTGATTATTTAGACAAACAAAAATTCACAACATAGGGGCAACGCTTGTGGGGGTTGACAAATTTGGCAACAAGTATTACCAGAGGCTTGAAGGCATGCAGTATGGTTAGTATTCCTTTCTCTTTGTCATATGACCTATCCCACCTTAACTATTTGTGCAAATTCTGAGGTTTTATGGTTTACTAGGGAATGGATTGCTTAATTGTCTTTTTCTTATTGATGCTGCCATACCTCTTCAGCATTTGTTCATTGCTTTCTGACACAAAATCTAATGCAATGAAAAGACTTCTCACATTAGTTTTTGCAGACAATATGTGTATTGAGAATGTGTTTTTTTCATGTCTCACTATGTAGTCATAATGCAATTTTCCTTGTTAAGAGCATGGGCGCAGGAATGTAGACTTTACAGAAAAATAATGATAAGAAATTGAGGCATAATGTTCTAATTAATGAACTGATGGTAGCACGTTAATAATTGATTGATTGGACGTAAAAGGTTACTGAGAATCTAATTTTTTCTGTTACAGAAAGTATCATGTAAACCAGCTTCCATCCATAGCAAGGTTACTGAACTGTAAATTAAATTCTATTCTTAGCCTACGACTCTCCCAAAGTCCCAATCATTAGATAAAAGTGCAATTCTCACCATAAACTCAACACACAGGAACAAATAGGTCCAATGATAGGAACAGGAATGCAAATCCAGAGAAATAGATTGAAATAGCCAAACAGATATATAGAAGACTATTTGATTGAAGAACTCTCTCATAACTAAGAAGGAGTTTAGATAAGAGAAGAGGTATTTCACTAAAATGAAAGCAAATAAGAAAGATAAACTGATTGAGACTAAACTCTACACCGCTCCCCTCTCACTGAGTAGAGCCTGACTCTCTAAATAGCCAGACAACATAATTCTCAATATCCTCTTCTTCTCCCCAGATCTGTATATATTATATACCAACTAAAGCCCCTTCTCTCTCCAGTAACTAACTACCTGTAATACGTGTCCCTTAATTCCAGTATTACTCTTTATTTCCATTACCATATACTCTAGCATCCAAACAATACTTTTTGGAGAAGTTGCACACACAAATTACCCCTTGACTCATTTATCATATCTTACATAATCTAATCATTGTCAAAGAAGATATAAACTTCAAATCCATTCTAACAGAGAAAGAATAGACCTTGCTACCACAAACAATATTTTTTTCAAAAAATTAGATAATGACTTTAACAAATAGGTATCAAGAAACGATTGGATTGGGTAAGGAATTAATTGTCCTTTGTTTTTGTTTAAATATGCTGTTATAGATAAGAAGGTTTTTTTTTTATTTTGGAAAAGGATTTAATGCTAATGTAGTGTGAAAAATGTGAGTGAGGGTGTTATTTGTCCAAGTATGACAAGTTTGGGGTTAAATTTTCCCAATTGTACCAGGTTTAGGGTGAAATTTGTCCAAAATAACTTATTTGAGGTTATTTGTTCAATCTTCCAAACTTTAGGGAGGGAACTTTACTTTTATCCCTAAACCATTTCTAGCATGCATATTGAACCATTAAATTCACTAGTATTTGGAAAAACAAATAAAATTATGAATAATTCCAAAGGATTTAAATTAAGAAAGCTTTTATAGCCATTGTTATATAATCGGTAGGTTAATGGAATCAATTAAACTACCATTTTATGTTTTTGTACATCTGCAGTTCATAATGCTAACAAGAATTGTTTGATTAAATGATAATCCTCTCGAGGTATTCACCTGATAGGCTCATTTTTAATTCCTTCTTGGCTGCGTGAGATGTGGAAATGCGATGACCAACCCCATCCTGCACTTTTCTCGTTGGTTTCGAACAGTTGCAAATTTTCTTTGGTGGTCACTTAATTATCGAGATTTGAATCAGCATTTGATCTGAATTTCTCTTTTTCTCTGGTTCTAGATATTGCAATTTCTGTTTCTTTCCTTGTTCTGAGTTCTAAATGCTGGTTTTGTTTTCTTCTTGCTTGCTTCCCTATTTTATTATTGTCTCTCAGTGTTCTTGTTTTGGTTGGTTTAACTTGTTGGTCAGACAAAAAAGTTACTAGGTTCCTTGTCCGCACCATGTAACATCAGAAAATTAGTTTTTTATTTTGCGATATAGTTATACTTGGTAAGGTAGTCGAATGTGATATTTGTAGGAACATGATGTATTTGTTAAGTCTTAGATAATTGCTGTGTTTTTCAGGAAGACACAGGTGGGTTGAATATGCAGAAAAGAATCGGTACAATGCTTCTCAGGTGCCAGCAGAATGGCATGGTTGGCTTCATTTCATAACAGATCACACAGGAGATGAGGTAAATTTGTATAAAATGGTGATTGGATTGACATGGTAAATGATAATAAAAAAGTAAAAAATAAAACTAATAATGCATATGGTGGTGTGCAGCTGCTGATGCTGAAACCAAACAGATATGGTGCTGAGCACAGGGAGAATCTGTCTGGAGAGGGTGAGCAGTATATATACCACTCGAAAGGGCATGCCCTCAATCCTGGTCAGAAAGATTGGACTAGGTATCAACCTTGGCAGCCAATGAAGCAAGAGTAATCAATCAACTTACGTGATGTTCATGAATAATATGCCAAAGCCCATAGAGCTTTCTGCATTACTTTGAAATGTCGGATTGGGTGAAGAAATATGGACCACAAAGAAGTTTGACAGATGAACGGTCTGTTGTATAATACTATATATACTATTGATAATTTGATTCAATTGGTGAAGGACCAATCTTGTTATTCTGATGAAAATTAGTTGAGAAAATGGAGCATAAAACCATTTTGTTACTTGCATGCTTTCCTAAGCTTGTGCTTTAATGCATGTGATGGAAATTGAGTTTACCCTTTGTACTTGCCTAAATTTCAATTAAATAAACTCTGGATTCCAGCTAAACATAATAATAAATTAGGTTGACTAGATGTGTTGCATAGCATGTGGAGACTATTGGGTTGAGTATGAGATGATATTAGATGCCTCAAACGGAAATGTTAGTGATGGACTCCATGTGTTTTACAAAAAATTATACAAAAAATTAAGAAAAATAATTAATTTTAACTAAAAAAATTTCATTACCATTGCATCCACTAATTATTTTTTTATCTATTTATTTTTTTTATCTATTTCAAAGTAAAAAAAAAAAACTTACTCATTTGGTAAATCAATTAATATGCATTGATTGAATCAAAATAGCATGTATTATGAAATAAAAAAGTTTCTCTAGAAAGACATGTATTGTGGAACGAAGGGCATCTCTTAGAGCTTCTTAATCCACTATCTAAAAATAATATAAACAATTAACTCTTAGTCATTTAAGAATATTATAATATATAGGGTAAATAATTATAAGGTCCATGTGTTTTTACCTAATACACTAGTCAGTCCCTCTGTTTTTAGAAATAATTATATAGTTCCTTAGTTTTTATTTTCATCACCTGCTTAGTCCTTATGTTTGAGTCAATGGTCAAAATATACTAAATAAACTTTAAAATACCAAAATTATCCGTTTACTCAATGTTTTAATAATAAAACATGTATTTTTCATATTTTATGTTTTTTCTCCTTTTTTTCTACATATATAATCATAATCTCTATAATATTGAGTAATTAATTTATTAAATTTTATATAATTATATAACTTTAATTTAATAGTGTAAAATGCATTGACTAAAAAATGAATGAAAAATATTTCAAAAAATTATCAAAATAGGAGCAAAATTATATGAATTATAAAAAGTACTTTTTATTTATCTAATAAATTTTATAAATGAAGAACAAAAAAATATGACTTTTAATTTTTTTTATTGAAAATTCATAATAATGTTTAATGTTAGTTTAAATACATTATATTAAAAGAATAAAATGTTAAAAGAATAAAAATACATTTTTAATAATTAGTATATATAAGTATATGAATTTCAATGTATATATACTTCACAAATTTTAATAAATTATTTAGATTAAATTTGAAACTAAAAGATAAAGTTTTTTTATATAAATAATTAAGGGTAAATTGGACTTTCATCTAACAAAATAAATGGAAGGACTAAAGAATTGATTAAAATAAAATTTAAGGACCTTATAATAATATGATGGACCTATTAGTATGTTAAGCAAAAGCCTAAGGACTTTATAATTATTTACTCTAATATATATTATATAAAATTATTATATATTTTTAGTAATTTAAGGAGGGACTAAAAGTGCTTTGGAGTTGGTTTTTAAACTTTTCAAATTTGAACTTAAAAGTCTATAAAAAAGAGTGTTGGAAATACTCTTGGATCTTTCACTTTTGTCTTTTAAAAAAAAAAATAGCGTGAAAAATAATATTTCATATATGATAGTATATGAATATTTTTTTTGTACCTTATCTCTAGGCTAAATAAATAAGGGTCATTTACATAAAAAAAAAAGCATAAATAATAATATTATTATTGTTTCTTAATTGTTTTTTGTTTTTTGAAACATTGATAGCTTAATTGTTAATATATCAAAAGTGTTAAGCTTTATTAGTTGGTGATAAAGTTTTTGGGATCTAAACTCATCTAGAACCCACTAAACAGATTGGGTCAGGAAAATCCAAAAGACCCAATGCATATGAAGGCCCCTGCAGTCATAGAGGAAACCCTTCGGGAACCTGCTTAGTCTAATGTGAGGGTAAATGGCTTAACAACCATTTAGGTCAATATATCAATGTCTATAAATTTGAACAACCAGCTTCGGATTTTTTTTCTCTTTTTCTATATATAAATTACTCCCACTGCAGGTGGACCACATCAAATAAGTAATCATTGTTGAATCCCAATACCGTATCAGTTCGTATGTTTTTACATATTATACCAATGAGCATGGACCTATGAGTAATCTATGAGCATGTAAAATTTACTCATTTACCGTCAGATCTAAGCTTATTAGAATCTTAAGGTGGAGATTCAAAGCATCATAGAGCTTAGATTTAATAAGTCTAGATCTAACGGTGAATGAACAAATTCATTTGCTCATTAAGATGCATGTGAACATTCCTGTTAATCTATAATCTATATGTTTATAAAAATAATTATATAATCTCTATATTTTCTTTAATCATTTTATTAAAGTCAATAACAAATTATACTAAATAAACAGTGACAAGATTATGGTTTATTAATAAATATCTATTTATTTATTTTATATTTATTATTTTCTTTCCTATATTATTTTAATTTCTTCAATATATAGTATTGACTTATTAATTTTTATATAATTATAACACTTTAATTTAAAATATCTCAAAAATTATAAAATATAAAATTAGGAGGATAGCTATATAAAATTGTAAATGTGAACATTTTTTATCTCTAATAACCTTCAGAGAATTGCATTTTTTGCATTAGATTAGGTAAATTTTTGGGGTATATGGTACCAAAAAAAGGTATTGAACCCAATCTAGACAATGTAAACTCTGTCCTTAGCATGGTCCCACCCTAAAACCTATAGGAAGTCCAACGATTAAACGTGAAGCTCATATTACCTTGGGACGGTTCATCTCTTGCTCCACACAACGATGTTTACCTTTTTATAGGCTCCTTAAGAAGGATCGTCTTTTTTGATGGGACACTCACTGTCAAGATGCTTTTTCAGCTATCAAAACATTCTCAACGTCCCCACCTTTACTATCATTCTAGTACCATAAGAACAAAATGGAGAGGTCGACGCATTAGCCACAACGGTAGCAAGCATGGAGCTTGTGGTAATGACTTGTTTATTCAGACAATCACCACCCCAACCATCACAAAGTCCAGGTGCTTCAGATACATGAAGGGGATGCCAACTTAGGCGGTTGGAGAAAACCCTCTTTTAGTACCTTGATAAGGATATACTGCCGGAGGATCGAGCATAGGCTCTCCCAGTGATTCGACACTCCTTACGATACACAATCCATGAAGGGAAGCTATATCAAAAATGAGTTAGTCATCCCTAGATGAAATGCATTTCTGAGGAAGAGGGAAACCACTAGCTCCATGAAATACATAAGGGAGTATGTGTATCTTATCAGGGAGGCAAGACGCTCATGCAGGAAAGCCCGTTTACACGGACTCTATTGGCCCACAATGGATGAAGATACCAACTCCATGGTCAAATGGTGCAACAACTGCCAAATCTATGTAAATACCCATAATGCCCCACACCCGCCTTTAAAGGAAGCATATCCCTTTGACCATTCGTACTGTGGGGAGTCGACATTCTCGACCCCTTTCCTCCAGCACTCAGACAACAAAAATATGTAGTAGTAGTAATCGACCATTTTACTAAGTGGGTAGAAGTTGAAGCACTAACCATAATCTTAGTGAAAAATGTGATAGCTTTCCTCTAAAGTAACATCTTAAACCGATTCGACATACCATAATCCTTCTTCACCGACAACGATTTTTTTTTGAATGCGCCTCCTTTTACAACTTTTATGGATAACGTGGGATTAAATGACGGTTCGCCTTAATGGCGCACTCATAAAACAACGAGTTAACAAAAGTCACAAACAGAACCATCCTATGAAGAATTAAGGCTCGCCTCCATGGCAAAGGGAAAAGTTGGGTCGATCACCTACTCCTAGTCATATGGTCATATTGAATTACCCTTCACTCAGCAACGAGAAGGACACTCTTCTTCCTCCGTTATGATGCAGAATCAATGCCCCTAGTCGAAATCACCTTATGATCCCCGTGAGTGTAAGTACACAAAGACAATTCCAATTAAGAGGCATTAAAGGATGCCTCAGATAGCATTAAGGAGACCCGGACTTAACTCCCTCATACTATTCACCTCTTACAAATAGAAAGTCGCATGATATTATAATCAATGGGTGAGGTTTCGACAATTCAAAGTAGAAGACATGTTCTTAAGAAATGTTATGGCTTCCCAATTCTCACTAGGAAAGGGTTGTTGAAACACCTTTCCACATAATTTTGATTTGACAAAATTATTTAAGTTAATCCATGATTAAGGGACAATTAAACTTAAATGCTTTGATTTAATTGTACTAATATGTTTGTTCAATGTTGAGCATAAATATAAATGAAAATAGAAATAAAAAGTAAGACAGGACGAAGTCAGCATGAGAACACAGCACAAGCTAAGTGAAGTGCAACTCAGCGCAATAGAAGATAAGTCATCTTCTGAACAGAAGCTTAAAGATCAAGCTAATCAATGAAGCTGAGTGAAACGCAACTCAATATCAAAAGTGGAGAAGTCTTCTTGGAAACTATATCTTGCAGAACGAAGCTGACCATGGAAGCTGAGTAAAAGAGAACTCAGTATCAGAATTGGCAACAATCATAGACAACGGCTATCAAAGTCAAGCTGAGTGATCTTCAGGACAGCGCGAATGATCCGTTTGCTAAAAGACAAGATCCGACAACTGTCTGCACCAATTCAGAAGCTCTGGAATTATGCACGGATACAATTTCGAGATGCATGGGTCAACTGTTCGTTAGCTAAAAGACGAACTGGCACAAAAAGACGAAATCTACAGGAAGAAGAAAAATCTGTCGACTGAGGAATTCAGACGACAGGATTGGCCTGCAAATCTGAAGCTGACCTGAGCCTTGTCGCAAAAAGGAGCCGTTTGGATTCAACGGACAAATCCAGAATTCAAATGAATAAGTCTTCAGAATACAACTATAAAAGGACAAGTACACTTCTTGGATCCTTTGCCGATTGCCAAGAGAACAAAAAACATACATACAAAGCACATCAAAACAAGAGAAAGATCTTACACCAAACTTCTATTTCTGTGTAAAAGCTAGAGTGATTTCTTTGTAATCATCTAAAGTGTTCTTTGTCTGAAAAAGAACAATTTTGTATCAATCGTAGTATTGAGAGAGTGTGCTGAGTACTCGGTGTTAAGTACTCAGCGGTAGATAAATCTAAGCGTTCGGTTATAGCACTTAGTAGGAGTTGAGTAGACGAATAGAGGACGGTACTCTTGCATATTCAGTTGCCTTGTAAACGGTTTGCGCTCTACCTTTAAAGAGCTCAGTATTGGATTTAAAAAGCCCGGATGGATTCTGGGGACTGGACATAGGCGGAGAGGCCGAACCAGGATAAGTCGTGCTGAGTAACTTCTAACTCTCTTTAAATATACATCTGTATGTGTTGCTTGCTATATTTACTCAGTATATAAATTGTTTAAGCTGACACTGAGTAAATCAGAGTGCTGAGTTGGAAGCTGACCACAAAAGTGTCATTTCCCAACTCACAAGTAAAACAGTTCTAGTCAGTATCTGACTAAAGCCGTCTTACGCCTCACTTGGCCGCGCTGACCAAAGCTGAGTTGCGAAACTCTAAGAATTAAATTAAGTCAGCGTAATTAAAGCGAAAAAATTACATTAGTTCCTAACCCCCCTTGGAACTAATCACACGGGACCAACAAGGGCAAACTATGATAATATTGGGCAAGGTCATACATTGTATCTGAGACATACAACTCGGGGCATATAGACTTAGGCAACATATGGAAGGTACAAAAATTAAAGATGTACTATCAATAAAGAAATCCTTGACACACATTTAATACCTTCTACAAATTGCAAATGGACACCATCAAATAGGGATTCTATGAGCAAATATAGGTCGTGGGACACTGTGACCATGCTCAAATAGATACTTTTCCACCCAAAAACTTGCACATCAAAAGGTGACAACACTTAGTGGATAGCTCCCATCATATGGGTAGTCAATCCTAAAAGCTTGCATATCTTAACGTATTCGTACCATGTGGGTGACTCGCGAACATTATCGACCTGACCACCAAAGCTTGCACACTGAATAGGGCCAACATAAGACAAATACTAAGAACAATGGAGAACCATCACAAAAATAAAATGAAATTATATATATATATATATATATATATATATATATATATATATATATATATATATATATATAGGGGAGGGATCAAGTGAGAACCCTCCCCTAGGTGAGAACTCACCTTAGGTGAGAACCTCCCCAAAACTACGTAGTTTTATACATTAAAAAAACAACAACCTATCCCAATTACAAAACTACAGCGTTTCACTCTTGCAAATTGAGGACCAACAATCGCAGATCATTCTTCCATCATCGCAAAATCACAATCAACAATCGCACCTCCTCCATCACTTCGATCTTCATCATTTTTCTGTAATTCAACCTCAGATCTTCCTCATCATCCATCCTCCTTCGTTAATTAGATCAGCCTCCTTCCTCATCATCGTTCCTCATTCCTCATCGCTCTGTCATTCAACCTCAGATCATTTTTCTGTAATTCAACCTCAGATCTTCCTCATCATCCATCCTCCTTCGTTAATTAGATCAGCCTCCTTCCTCATCATCGTTCCTCCTTCGTTAATTAGATCAGCCTCCTTCCTCATCATCGTTCCCCCTTCCTCATGGCTCTGTCATTCAAAAATCGCAAATCAGATTAAAAAGACGATCTACATTCAAACAAAAAGATTGAAAGCAATTGATCTCAATAGCATCAATCAGGTAATGAAATATCCAACAAATATAAATGAATATTATTCTCTGTTCTGTTTCTTATGTTTATAATTATTCAGAAATTCGTTAAATCTGAAACAAATTGGAAATAATTCAGATTCTATCCAGATGGAAACAATGTATTTGCATGAAATAATAGACAATGATCTACAGCAGAATGATGATCATCATCAAATTTCTCTGTCTTCAACTATAGAAAGAGGTACATTCCCAATTAACATTCTTCATAATCTAAAAAAGCTAGTTCCAAATAATTGTTCATATGTTCTATAGATAATAGTACATATTATTCGTTTCTTATTTATAATTACTTCTAAAAATTGTTGAAAAAATAAAATTGAGTATATTGAAATATATAGTTCAATACATTCTTCAAACTGTACCTAATGTTCTAAGAATTTGTTCATATGTTCTATATATTATCACATATGTTCAAAAATTCAACTTAAATGCAGTGTCAAATCAAGAGCAGCCTAATGATTCTACTACTGCAATTATATCCTACACTCAACAAGTAGAATTTGGGCAGACTCCTGAAGGAACAAAAGAATGGAAGCCATGTTGCTCTCCAGAAAAAATACCTACTGTAGGAACAAAATTTAATACTATTGATGAGGGTATTGAATTTTACAAAGCATATGCCACTGAAGCAGGATTTAATATTAGAAAATCTACAGTTAAAAAAAGAAAAAACTCAAATCTTGTCATTTTTCAATACTGTTTGTGCAATAAAACAGGCCATAAGCAGAAAAAAATTATTGAAGAAATTGAAGGACACATACCAAGAAGAAGATTAATAACACGTGTTGGATGTCAAGCGCAAATTGTTTTAAAGTACTGCAATGATGGAAAATATATTGTCTTTCGTTTAAAAGAGGAACATACACACCCACTTTACAGTTCACGATGTATGAAATTTCAAAAACAGGGAAGAAATCTGACAATACTACACAAGAAGATGATTGTTGATAATTCTAAGGTGAGTCATATTCTAAATTTAAAATGTTTACAAACATCTTTACTTGTACATTTCTAACAGTTCATAATGAAACATAGAACATAACATCTACAATATTTCAAATTGTATTTACTTTCCTTATAAAATCTCTTAATGTCTTTTCTTTAGATGAATGTTGGACCCGTAAGAACATACAGACAAATAAAAGAAAATGTTGGAGGATACAACAATGTAGGTGCATCTAAGCAGGATTTCAAAAACTTCCACAGAGATTTAAAGGCTTACATTTATGAATCAGATGCTCAAATGTTTATTGACATTTTCAACAAGAAAAAACTTCTATGGTCTGCATTCTTTTTTGACTTTGATATGGATGAAGACGATCATCTCTGTAGAGCTTTATGGGCAGACCCAATTTGTAGAAAGAATTATGCTCTATTTGGTGATATGGTATCTTTTGACACAACATACCAAACAAACAGGTATTATATTATATGTACTGATTTCTTATTGCAATGTTCTAAATATTTATTAATGAATTTCAATATATTATTGGCATGTTCTAAAATCTTATTCTTATATTCTTAATAAGTTTTCTTATTTACAAATTTTTTTATACTATTTCCACAGATATAACATGATCTTTGGCCCATTTACTGGAGTAGACCACCACAAAAAATGTGTTACGTTCGCTGCTTGTTTCATTGCTAAAGAAGATATTGCATCATTTGAGTGGGTTTTCAAAACGTTTCTTAATGCAATGGGAAGCAATGAACCTACATGCTTAATAACAGATCAAGACCCAGCAATGAAGATTGCAATAAAAAATGTTTTCAAAAAAACAGAACATAGATTCTGCATGTGGCACATTATGAAAAAGATGAATGATAAATTAGGTAAGCATTCAAAAACTTTGTTTACAATTAAATTTTTTACTGATTGGATGTTCTACTATATGTTTTGATCAGGTATTAAATTGTATGTTCCAATATATTATTCGCATGTTCAAAATATTTGTATATTATGAAAATACTAACTCGTTCTTTTAATAGGTCGTACAATTATGCAAGAAACCAATTTCTTAAAAAGGATTCAACCAATTGTTTGGAGTGTTGAGATAGAACCTGAAGAATTTGATGAAAAATGGAAAGCAATCCTTTCAGAGTTTAATTTGGAGAAACATGAATGGCTATGTCAAATATTTGAAATCAGAAAAATGTGGATTCCAGCGTATTTCAGGGACTTATTCCTAGGAGGAATTATGAGAACTACATCAAGGTCAGAGAGTGAGAACAACTTTTTCACTGCTTTTACAAATTCTCATCTAAGTCTTGTAGAATTTTATATGATATTTGATAGTGCAATGGATGCACAAAGGCATAACCAAGATCACAATGACAATGAAGCCAAACATAAAAGACCTGTATGCAAAACACCAATGGGTATTGAAACACATGGAGCTGATGTTTATACAACCACTGTCTTTTATGAGTTTCAGGAAGAGGTTTATAATGAATCTTTTTTTTTGTGGAATAGAAGGATTCTATAAACAACCTCCTTTTGAAATTTACACTATCAAAGAGCAAAGGACATCAAAAACCTTTCAGGTTACGTACAGCAACATTCAAGACGAAACAAAATGTTCGTGCAAGAAGTTTGAGAGACAGGGCTTACCATGCAGACACATGGTGTGGGTTTGGAAGGCAAAAATGCTTGAATCAATTCCAAAAAGGTATGTTCTTAACAGATGGACTACGTTAGTAACAAGTCAAAAAAATATAAATCTGCAAGGAAATCGTATGGAAGAATGTACTGCTACAATTGATAAGAAAACATGGCTGAATCAACTATGGTCAGAGATTAATGTTTGTGTCTATTTAGCTCAAGGTAGTGAGGAAAATATAAAGGATCTTGTGAAGAAGTTTCAAGCAATCAGAATGGATTTAGAAGCTAAAAACACTCAAAAAGACAAAGAGAAAAACAAAACTCTTTCAAAAAATCAAGACATTGAGATATTGATTGGAACTAGTGTACCAACAGAAATTAATGTCAAAGCACCAAAAATATCAAAGAACAAAGGTACATGTGTACATATTCCAAAAGGAAACAGTGATAAAAGATTGAAGGGTGAAAGAGAGAAAGCTGTTGAGGAAAACCAGAAAAAAAAGAGGTTATGCAGAGTCTGTAAACAGCTTGCTAACCATGATAGCAGAAACTGTCCAGAAAAAGAGAACTGATCTCATATATTGATTAGAACATATCATATAATATTTAGAACATATGATATAAGGTTTAGAACATATGATACATGTTTTAGAACATACGATCTTTTTTTGGAACATACAATAATTTTTTTCCAATGTAAGAAGCTGAAACATAAATTTTTTCTTATATGGTATAATATTTTGATGACAAACTGGATCTAACATGTTTATATTGCATCTAAACATGTATAGCACTAAAATTTAACTTCAACCTTCTAATACTATTCTGATTAATTTACATATGATTACACATATTTTGTTAAACAAGCCACTAACCTACACAACTTTCCACTTTAAACAGATATATACAATCTACTCAAGAAATTCACAAATCCTACACATTCAGTTGAACAAAATCACAATTCAAGGTTTGGCTCAATAGACCTGATTCCACCATTAAATATCTAACTTCCATTTCAACATTCTCTGTAAATTACAATATTCATCACCTGTACCCATTTCCAATCTTCATAATTATCACCCTAATCAATTTTACTGCTGTCATTTGGTTCTCATTATATCATTCCTTCTCAAAACTGAGATATCACATCCAAGAAAAGAAACCACTAATTCATCCAATCCAATTCAAAATATGTGTTTCAAACACTTCATTACTGTTAACAAAATCGTGCATGTTACAAATAATATATTTCATGTTCCAAAATAATATGTCTTACGTTCTAACATATATAATTACAACAATTGCAGAATATACAATTATTTTAATTGTTCATTCTTCCATTTTAAGGCCTTCTCATTTACAACAGCAACTTCTTTGTTTCCAGAATTTGACAGAATCTTCCAACAGTATTCAATTCTGAAATTCTTCAACTGATCAACCTACAATATCCCATTCATTATTACTAACATTATCAAAATAATAACAACAGCCTATAATAAATAAGATTAAAAAAAAACTCACATTGTTATTTCGAACTCCAATATCCCATTCAGACTCCTCTTGTCCAAAATAGGATTCCATATGTTTCAAAAGGAAAACATCACAATCATCATTATTGCTTGACTCTTTCCACTTCAACTTCAAATGTTTTGAACCATATGAACTGATATCATTCAAGCAATTAGGGCTCTCTCTTTTTATATAAAGATAATATGCTTTCACCTGAAAAACATAGAACAACATCTTATCAATATTAAAACAAATCATCAACTACTCAGAACATACACTTAGATTTTCTGAACATGACAGTAAATATGTAGAACACAATAACAAAACTAAAAAACAGATAAGTAATATTACCAAAGCCTTTGCAAAACCCTTATATTTACTATGGACTGTTACGCCTTTATCAAGAGCCTTGTTATCAATGACGTCTATCTTTCCAGTAAAATGGTTAATAATGAAAACATAGAAATGGGCAGCATAAACAACTGGAAAGAATACCTACAAAAAAAACCATTAGCAATCATAATAATTACAAACAACAATTAAAGTAAAACACGATTTACTTTTAATATAATTACCAAGTGATAACTCTCTAAACTGTTTATTTTAGCCTCATGAAGTTCATAACTAATTCTCTCAAAAAAAGCATTATGTCTGTCGCTGTACTTGGTACTTCCAGGAACTCCTTTATTAGTACACAGTAAAACCTATACAAAAATACAACATTTATATTAATATAATCCAATTTCTTTTTAACAAAAAAATATATCAAAATGTAAAAACACATACAAATAGTAGAGTAGAGAAGAAGAATCTATGCACAGAAGTTGGACCCTTGCACTTTTCTTCAGAATTCAATATTCGAGACCACGCATCAACCACATTACTAACCAAATGATTGCTTCCTGACAAGCTCATAATCTCCTCTCTATTGATTGTGGACAAACAATCACTATACAACAATTCACTTCAAAAAGAAAAATAAAATAAAATAAAATAAAATAAAAACAATCAGTATAACTTAAAGAAAATTTAAATTAACACAAACAACATTCAATTAAGATCTTACTGTGGGTCTTCATTAGAAAAAGCATATTCAACCAACATTCTCCGCGAACTAAGCATATTGTTTAGTAAATGCTCAGACTCAAGCAAAAATGAAGACTATAAATATCCAGGCAACTTTGAAATCCTTTTTGAACGATTTCCAACACCAACTTCTTGCACTTCCTCAACTACATCTTTGCCTACTCTCCTATTAACAACACAAAGAAAATAACAAAAGGGAACAAAATTAACCAAATCCAAAAACAGAAACCACATAATCTTAAATTATATTCTCATGTTCTAAAATATAAACCATATGTTCCAAACACACATACACATGATCTAAATTAAAAAACTTCTTAAATATCACTTACCTTGCATTACTATCAGAAACATCATCAGCAAAACATTCATCAAGTCCAGCAACCCCTACTCTAAACACTTCTTCAACAAACTCTTCCCGAACTTCATCCAAATCAAATTGACTATATTTCATACCACACCTACTTTTCCACTATAAAATATAAAAAAATTAAAACCATAAAACAAATTATAATTTCAAAATAATGCAACAAAACACATTTATTATAAATGGACTATACCTTTTCAGCAAACTTCAAATCCTTGTCCATCACAATATCTCTCATGAACCGCATTACAAAAAAACTACATGTTTTGTGATCTTTTTGCTCTGGCACACCCTATAACACAACAACCACAACATTAAAATAATGTACATCAATCTAACCTTTATGTTCTAAAAAATTTCACACATGTACAAAACAAATATACAAGTTAAGAATTACCAAAAGTGCAGTCCATTTGACTTTAACTTCAGCATTCTCATAGTATAATTGAACAGCCCTGTTAAAATAAAAATCATTAAAATCGGTAACATCATCTTAATATTCAAACATAGTTATATATCAAAATAAACTATAAACAAAATACAAACAAAAAACATACTCATTCACAACATCAATCCATACATCTCCCTTTAGCAAACGCCTTCTCAACGGATCCAACCAATAAGCTCTAAAATTCTTCAAATCAATAATTGACAACGTCCAATGTCCACTGAAAATAATACTATTATTATTTCAAAATACATAAAATTACTTAAAAAAATATTAAATAAAATAACTAAAACAATCATACCATGTATTATATGGACACAAAAAGATAGACTTATCCATTCTGGACATCTTCAATCGATTCATCAACTCATTAGAGCGCTGGCTTACTGTTTTAGAACTTCCAATGGAATAAGTGTAATGAGGATCAACGAAATAAAACAATTTCTCCATTTCTCTTTTCTTCAACAAATTAAACAAGTAGCTACATAAAAACAAAAAAGAACATAGTAAGAATCAACTACAACTAATATAAATAAAACTATAACATTTCAAAAACAAAATACCTCATATAGAAAATTATAACGTTGCAAGTTATCTCTTCCATATGAACCATAGAATATATATCCTGCCTCAACAATAATGCTTTAGCAGAATGTCCAAACAACTCTTTACAAACAACATAGCTAACAAAATTCCCTTTCACCAACTCTGCATTTGCCCATTTGCACAACATCCGTAACTTATCTGGAATATTTCTAGGCAAAGCTTGCAAATCTACATCAAACACATCTTCTATTACCACGTTATCAACTTCATCATCAACAACAAACCTATTGACAAAACAAACAAACTTAAAAAATCAAATAGGAATAACATAATCAGAAACATAATACATATGTTCTGAACAATAAAGCATATGTTCTAAACAATAAAGCATATGTTCTAAAATATAACAAACATTAAAAAACATAAACAAAATATAAAATAATTATTTTCACATACATTACTTCAGGATCAGACTTATTCTTCATATCTGCATCATCTGATTTCTCAACAAAATTTTTTGCTTGTGTAGATCCACCTTCATTTCCAACCAAATCAGACAACTCTTGACTCAACAAATTAAAATTCGGAGAAGAATTTTTTCCTTCAGAATTTTTCATTGGAGTTTTACTCTCTCTCTGATCTTTCTTCTCTCTTTTAATTCTTTCAACCAACGCATCTATCTCATCAAAAAAATCAGAATTAAAATAAAAATGACTATCTTGACTAGACAAATCACAATCAACATCTCCAGTCATTCTTGAATCTTTTTTACTTTCCGGTTTGTTCTCATTAACTACTTCTTCTTTCTCTCCTTCACTTTGAGAAACTGGATATTCATTGCCTCGAGAATATTTACTCCACAAGTTGTTGATCATATTAGACATCTCAACACTTGTACCATCTTCACCAAAAACAACATTAGCTTCTTTCAACATAGAGTACATTTCATTAACTTTAGAACCCAATTCTTTAGCTAATGATTGGAACTTCGCAAGAAATTCCTGCATATACAAATCCATAATAAAAATCAGGGCATGTTATAAACAATATTAAGCATGTTCTAAATTTTCATAAACATGTTCTAAAATGTAATAAGCACGTTCTAAAATTTAAAAACATAGATAAAGATGTAATAACATACAAAAATTTGACCAGGTCCACTAGAAGAAGCTTCTCCACATTCCTTCCTATTCGCTCCTTCAACATCTTCATTATCTTCTCTTGGCACATTTCCTTCATCCATATCCACACTTTCTCTTACCAAATTTTCTCCCACCACTATTCTCTCTAACACAATCCCACTTCCAAAGCCCCTCATCTTTTCCAAAACCATCCTCTTTTGTATTCGTTCTTTATTCCAAACAGCTATCAGTGGAAAATCTCTTGGATTAACAACATTAGCTCGTTGAAGCCTATCAAAATAACTTATCTACAAAAAAAATAACAAAAATGAACAAGTTATACACAGATTAATAAATAAATAACAAACAAATGTTATAAAACACATAATAAAAAAAAAGAAAATTAAACTTACCAACAAGAAAGGAAGGGGACCTGTAAAAAAAGTAGGACTCCTTTTCCATTCACTGACAGAATCCAACAAATGCTTATATGCAAAAGAACACCAATCCAAATTTGCAATCTCCTTAACATTCCTACAACTATAAAGAAACTTATAGTTCATAGACTGGTTCTTGGTAGAACGAATACAACAATTCACAACACAGAATACAAAATGCAACAAAAATTCATCACACAACGGTTTCGTCTTCAGATCATTCAACTTAGCAATCACAGTACTATTAATTGGACTCCCAATCTCAAGACCAAAATACGACCTCCATTGAGCAAAAAAATCTGAAGACTCGTCTTCACCAACATCTTGTGCCTCCTCAATCTCTACACCTCCACAAGGCAAGCCATAAACAGCCTTAAAATCATCCTTAACAAACTTCAATTCTTCACTATTATCTAGCATAAGGCTACACCTATCAACATTAAAACTATTCACAAGTTTTTCACAAAAAGTAGCATTATGAATATCTAAACTTAGATGCAAAAAACCACCAAAACCAATACGCTTAATTGCATCCTTATGAGTCTCCGGAATATCATGAAGAATACCCATAAACTGTTTAGGAGGTATTCTTTGACCAAGAGCAACCTTATTCCGTTTGGAAATATTTTCATCATCACCTACACTCAAAACATTCTTCCTATTCTTTAAAAAACTAGAAGCAACAGACAAGTTCCTGGCAAACTTCACTTTCTTTACCTTCTTAACATCAACATCTTCCTTTACCTTCTTAGCATTAACATCTTCCTTTAACGCATCAACCGAAGCTTCAGAAACTTGAGAAGAATCAACACCTTTACTAGATATACTCCTTGTTTGACGCCTAAATATACCTTTCCTAGATTCACTACTAGTTTGCTGAATAAACTCACCTTTCATAGATTGACTCCTGGTTTGCCGCCTCAACAAACTATTGGACGGAACAACATAACTAGACAGCAAATCATTGTCACCAGGAATGGCTGGCATTGAAGGTCTTTTCGAAGTCCTCTTAAATCTTTTAGAAGTATGTCTTTTTTCACTTCTATCTTCAACAGGAACAACAGGTTCACCTTTCTTCTTATTTTTTTTATCTTCATCAGAACAATATTCTTCAATAATATCAACCAATAATTTCTGATCAACCACATTCTTGGGAAAAATCTTTTCTCCATCATTCCTGCCCATTTTCTAAAAAACAGAACATATACTCAACATTTTAGAACAAACAAATGCAAATATAAAACAAATATACAACAAAACATAAAAGAAATGGAATAACTCATCAACCAAACATAAAGTAATTTAACAAAGCAATAACTCAACAACAGAATGTTTGATCAATATTTTAGAACAAAAAATGCAAAAACAGAAAACAATAACAGAACAAACTCAAAAACGTTCTAAAACTAACTACATTTGAATACAAAAAACATACAAAATCATACCACAACAAACTTTGAAAGTTCAAACAAGCGAAAACACCAAACAAACAAAAATAGTTTTAACAGAACAATAGTTCAATATTTTAGAACAAAACACATGCAAATATAGAACATACGAACATAATTTTAGAACAACATAAAAACATTCTCAAACTAACTACATTTGAATACAAAAATAAAAAAAACATACAGGAACTTCTTTATAAAGATCATACAAACGAAACCCTAGCAAATCAAAAAATATACAAAATCGAACTCAAAATCAACAAAGAATATAAAACAACAAAATAAACGAAACACATAAAGCAACAAACCTCCTTCAGACGAACAAATTCACAAAAAAAAACAAAAAACGAAAAAATGCAAACAAAAACAATGAACAGAAAAAACGAAAAAGATATGAGCAACTAACCAGATTTAAGAGGAACAAATCCAAGGTAGAATCGATGAAATACAGAGCGGAAATCTTCTATAAAAACAAAAGTTGATCGACGCTAGATTAGAAAAGAAATGACAGAAGATATAAATGAGGAAGAAGAAGAGGAAGAAGTCGAGGAACGAAGTCGAGGAACAAAGAGACTCAACTCTTCAACTTCAGAAACGCGCGCAATCATATTACCAAAACACAACGTTTTGGTTAATGAAAAACCACCAAAACTACGTAGTTTTGGGTGGTTCTCACCTAAGGTGAGTTCTCACCTAGGAAAGGGTTCTCACAAGAGCCCTCTCCTATATATATATATATATATATATATATATATATATATATATATAAGAAGAACAAAGATACAAAACATTTGCCTGACTAGAGCATAGGGGAGCATCAGTTTGGTTCGGTTACTAATTCAACCAAACCATTGGTTAATCGAATCGAAATAGGCTATATTTTAGAGATCGAACCGAACCAAATAGAATTAGGGACTGAAAATTAATTAACTGAAATTTTTTTGGTTCGGTTACCAACCAAATAACCGAAATATATGTAAACTTCTAATTTAAATGTTTAAAATTATAAACTTTTATACAAGAAAATATATTTCTTTATGAAAAAACATTGTAATTTTTTATAAATTTGAATTTAATTGAAGTTAACATTGATTTGACATGTTGAAAACTAAATATACATATATATACACTTCATTTATGGAATATAAAATAAGATTATCATTTTTTATATATATAAAAACTTCGGTTCCATTTCGATTAAACTGATATTTTTCATGGAATAACCGGACTGATTACCGAACTTCGCCTAAATTAAAACCGAACCGAACTAAACCATAGAGTAAAAATAATCAAACCAAACTAAGATTTCGGTTCAGTTATCAGTTTGGACATCCGTTATCGGTTATTTTTCTCACCCCTACCAGAGCATGTCCCGAATTTAGAATAAAGATATAAGGCACAAGTAAACTATGATCCTTCGCAGTCCGAATTAGCGATCACACTACTATTGACCATCGGTTGATACATATCCCTCCAATTACGACACTCATCCATATTATGACCAATATGCTGATGGTACAGGCACACCTGTCCCATTTGAGTCACCAAATGCCTTGAGTTAGGTGAAATAGTCCTAATTTGTCTTCGAAAATAGCATTTATGGAACATAATACTCCTCAGATAAAGGGGATCATGGTAAAAGTTGCCCGATCTTATCAACGTCTGATGAGACGGATGGCATCCACGCCTCATACGGACCATATAGTCCGCATGAGTATTCCAAATGTGTGTATCCTCTGCGATTAGACGATTCTCCACCCAAAGAGGATGAGGGGACATAGGCCCATCTATTAACCCTTTAGCGCCCATACTCTGAGGCATAAATCTTGGATCGAAAAATCAGTCCACAACTCGTTCGTCACCTAAGTCAGGGAGGCAGCATTTGTGGGAACCTCAACAACACCACCAAGTCAAATAGACTCTCCACAAGAAACCTCATTGCTACGTCGGCTACTCACAAGTCCCGATGGGATATGATTTCTCTTAGGATTCCCCCGAGTCATGCCCCTAATCCTCATCATCTCTGGAACAGGTTGAATTCCCTCCGTGGCAGGTGGAATCGCATAATCAAACATGGGCCGACAGAATGACGACTCAAAACCATATAACAAATTAAAACTGTTAGGCTAAGATCTACACATAGGAACAACTTGACGAACCTCCAGAGTAACATACTCATAGCCAAACTCCTCATAAGATTCCATTATGACTTCATCTTCATCAGACATGGCAAAGAACATAGTAACGAAAGAAATAAGCAAAGGCACAATGGCAGTATAATGTTAAAGGACAAAAGCATAACCATTTATTGGTGTTACAATCCAAGCCAACCTCCTAAGACATGTCACATGAGGATCCAACTGGCCTACTCTAAATAAGATCAAATCAACCACCTAAATACTGGCACCAATCAGATAAAAGCAAAAAAAAAAAAAAGCAGCAAATGTCAAGATATCAATCAATCACATCAATCAAAAGGGCAAAAGGAAAGTAAGAGTTGAGAAAGACGAAAAGTTTGTATCATACTACATAACATGATTGTCAAAGATGAGCAATACCTGTATTCCAAAACCTATCCTCCATAAGTATTTCAACCACCCGATATTGAAGACCTTCGAAAAGGACATACTCTTGATTTTGTGGATTTCCTCGCACGAGATTTATAGCTCTGTAGTAAAGCAAATCATATCAATATATAGTAAAGTTTCGAGTCACCGACTTTAAAAATTTATGTTATTTTGTCGTATGTAATTAATAATAGTTATTCGAAACGTTTTTTTTATCAATTAATAATTATTAATTAGTTGTTACATGTGGATGGAGCTTACAACCAAATATCTATGTGACATGAAAGGTTGTACTAATGTTGCTTTGATAAAATGTGTTTAGGAAAAAGTACACCAAAGTTTATGATGGTTGGTTAGTGAAAATAGTGGAAAACATATTTGAAAATGTAGAGAATTCTGATTGTCTAGTACCATCGTTTGGACTATAAACTTGAAGAACGTGGATGATTATAGGCCGAGTATGAAACTAGTGAACAAGACAAACCATTACTTGAAGTACGGGGCTCCTCAACTCTAATGAAAAATTCGGCCACGGCAATTCTTTAGTCCATTCATTCCTCAATTTTCTTCTATAAAAATCATTTAGTCACAAGCTACCATATACCAATTTTACCGTAAAATAAAGTTTCTCTCAAATAATCAATATAGTTAGAAGCAATTAAAATAGTGCAATTTATCTTAATATTTAATAGGGTATTGTTATTTACCGCAACCAAATTCCTTATCACCGCATCCATTGGACAATTTTGCCATTGGCATAAAAAAAATTTCAAAATTGGGAAAAAATTTTTTGAGAGAAAATTCAAAATTTAGCCTAAATGTAAATCTTAATGTTTCCGACTCGTAATCATCCATTTTCGGGGTTTGGATTGTTACACATCAATTATTTGTATAATTTCAATTATTGTTGTTCGGGTTTATGATTTTGGAGAGAGAATTTTCAGTTTTGATCAAAATTATGAGAAGGGCAAAAAAGTCCAAAAGAGGCGTTGATAAGGAATTTGGTTGCGGTATTTAGCAGTTGACAGTTAGAGTAATCGAACCTCAAACCTGTCGAGCAGAGGTTCAACGCCTTACCACTCGGACCAACCCTCATTGGCACATATGTGTGTCATTTTATAACTTAGATAATAGATTATAAATATATGTAGGCATGAAAAAATAAATAAAAATATGAGTTGGAAAAAATATTTATAGTTCAAATATTTCATCAAATTTAAAAATATATTCATTGAAATTATAAAAAATGCAAAAATAAATTTAAAACAAAATGATATGCAATTAATGCAGAATATGAGAATAAAATATTCATGTTATTTTAATAATATGTGAACTTGACCCAACTTGCTAATATTAGGGGGTAAAATTATTCTTGGCTGCTGTTAGCACCGATTTTTCCGACCCTAATGATGAAATTAAGTTGCATGTGCTCGGTATGTTGCAGGTGGGCGCCACATCGCTTTGAACGAGATCAAAGATCGAAACCCAAACTCATTTCTCTCAATCTTAGAGCTTAAAGTCATCTATTTTCCATTTCGAGCTTAATGCACTTTTTCGCGGTCAATTCAGAGGTCAAACGAAGAAGTTTTGACCATTCGAAGTTTTTCGAATGGAAGCCTGACGATCTTAGAGCCATATCTTTTAATTGGGTCATTTTTAGCCTTGTACCTTAAAATATGAAATGTCCATGTTGTCGAGACGAATTCAACAGTATAAGAATCGTCAAAATCGGAGGTCGAAAAGGTTGTTTTCGGAAATCGAAATTATCTGGGCTGGTTTATGGGCAAATCTGCTCCTAACCAGGTGGTAGCCGACCGACTATCCCCCTGACAATGTTTTAAAAACCGGACCGGTCATTGAACCAGATTGTTAAAGGGGTCAGAGGTCAATATGTTCAACCAGTTAACTTGGATTGGTTGAACCGAACTACATAATATATATATATATATATATATATATATACACACACACTTAACCAAAACATTATGATAAAATACTCTAATATTTTATTATATTTATAATAGTAATTATGTCATTAGTAAATCCAATAGCAAAACCAAAAAGCCAAATTTAGTTTATAAAAATAATTGAACTATCACTAGTACAGAAATGCTCACTTGTGTCGCACCTCTTGTGTCGCGCCTGAAGAGAATGCGACACAACAGAGCAACTAGTGTCGCACGTTCTTTAAACGCGACACAACTAAGTATTCTGTGTCATCACTTGTGTCACGCTTGAAGAGCGTGCGTCACAAATGAGTTACTTCTTGTATCGCCTGTCTTTTAGTGCGACACAAGAGTAAGCTTGTGACGCGCTTTTATTAAAACGACACAAGGAGTGTTTTATCTTTGTGACACGCTTTTATAAAAGCGACACAAACACTGTGTTATCTTTGTGTCGTTCTTTTTTAAAAGTGCGACACAACGAACTATTTAATTAATTATAATAATATATTAAAAAATAATGCTATAACTATTATTAATTAGTATAAAACTATTAATTAATAATTGGTATAATACTGATATTAATCATAATTTTCTAAATATAAAAAAATAAAATTTTAAAAAAATACTGATAGACTAACAAATTGTTACAATTTATTAAAATTATATGAAATTAAAAAAATGTAAACCCATGAAAGAAGAAGGGTAGATAATTTATTAGTCTCTTTCTTTTTACCTAACACACTGTTTAGTCTCTCTATATTTAATCAATATTAATCTCTTGGTCATTCTGTCTATTTTTTTAGTTTTTAATCGTCATATTTGGCATAAACAGACATACAGAAAATAACAGAGGAACATGACCATTTTGTATCTACTATAGCTGTCGTGAAAGCTAAAACATGTTCGGTTAAAAACTAGATAAAATGACCAAATGATTAATATTGATAAAAAAAATAGGGATTTTATAATGTGTTGTTAAAAATAGAGGAACTAAATATGCATTAGGTAAAAAAAAGGGGACTCATAAATTATTTACCTAAGAAGAAGGGTAAAGCCATCGATCAATATTAGGGATTTCTCTTCATTTCTCTTCACGCCTCTTCCATCGCGCCTCTTCTATCTTCACCCTCTCTTCACCGCCTCTTCTCCGCTGTGAAGTTATTGAGAACTACGGTCATCGTTGCTAGAACCAATAAACCCTTCCTCTTAACTCCACCCTTGAGATTCTTTAACGACCGATTCAACGGTCCAAATGCAAGCCCAGTTGCTCTTCAGATGATCGATTACGCTCTCTCTCTTGCCAAATCTCAGAAATCAGGTTTTCTTTATTATTTCTTTTCATTTTAATTTTGGGATACGGTTTACATTAATTTCGTTTTTGAATTGGTTTTCTGCAACTTTATGAGTAGATGAATCTTATGGGCAAGCTATGCTGGTACTGGAGCAATGTCTTTCTTCTGAGTCGACCGAGGGCCTAGGTATCGTGACCCAGAATTCCAAGGGGATGACCCTACTCGCTATGTCTAACTTATTATTTGCAAGGTTTTCCCTTTCTTCCCCTCGTTTTAAAATGTGTTTCTATTTTGGGGTCAGTTTAATTCTAGTCTATCATGAAAGCTATTCTGTTCTTAAACTGACATTATGTAGAGAGAGTTATGATGAAGCAATGGAGAAGCTGCAAACAATTTTGGACTTGGAACAATCTTCTCTGGGTGTTAAGGTAAGGAAACTACCTCTTTCACCTACAAAATTCTTGATTTCATCGTAGCATGTTATGACTAGAAACATGGTTTATGTTGCAGTTGCTGCCATGGAAGCTCTCGTGGGACTCAATTTAGCTTTGGGCAATGTAAGTTGCCTCAAGCTCTGTAGTTCTCATTTTCTATCTAGATTAAAAAAAGTAAAAGTAAAATTGCATTGAGACTTAGACTATTCTCCCTATATAGGATGATTCTTCATCAGTACTAGCAGATAAATGCTTAGAACGTTGGGGAAATGATGAAGATGCAGATGCATTTGTCAATGCTCGTGCTAAAGCAGTTAAAGGGCTAGTTGAGCTTCTTTGGGGCAATATTGAATCAGGTAGACTTAAAAACATTTTCGGCTATATTTTCACTTGTGTAATTACTGAACTTGCTACTTTCGTGCAGCTGTGTCATTATTCCAAGGATTTAAGGACAGTGAGGATTGTGTTGGTAAGTATCTCATATGATCCTAAATCCTTTTAGAGCATTGTATTTTACCATATGCTGATGTTGTGATTGGAAATGCTGCTTTGTCATTTGGAGAGTTCTTGCATGCCACTGGTAACTTATCATTGGCGAAGGATTTCTACCAGAAAGTTATCAATGAAGTACCTGAAAAGAAAGACTTCACTGACATGCATTCCTTATCAGCTTGTAACATGTCTTCATATGAAGTTCTGCTTGCATCCATCTGTGCCTTGGGCAGCTTGAGGCTCATATGGGGTGAGCTTAGATTGGTTTATCTTTTATTGGTCATTTCTGCTAATTGCTTTGTCTGATTCCATTTTCATGTTAATAAGATTTATTTCAGGAAATTTAATGATGCAGAGGAAACATTGACGAAGGCATTGAATAAAGCAGAGCAACTTTTTGGTGGGTTACTTTGAAGTTTTCTTTGTAATTTCAAGTAATATGGAAAAATCTAGAGTAGATTTTTGGGTAATATATCAATCAATTCTATGGTGTCTCATTCGATATAGGCTCTCATCATCCCAATGTTGGTGTAGTTTTAACTTGCTTGGCTCTGATGTTTCGGCATAAAGCGGTACAAGAGCACTCAAGTTCCCTTTTGATACAGAGAGGTTTGTACTTCTACATGACTTATATAAAAATTTTGGTCATACTGAACTCTTAATACATTTTCCTTCATTCACTAGCTATTGGGTTTTACAAATTAAAGATGAAATATATCTTGGATTGTAGAACTAGTGTGCTAGAATTGGACAAGGCAATTTGACTTTATAAGAATATTGTCCTACAAAAATCATAATTTTTGAAAGATGAAATTGGAACAAAGGTCAAATTGCCCAAACTTGAATGCTATGAGTTTCAAAATGAATTTTGATTTATGTAAATTTCTTGACACGAAAATGAAAACATAACACTCTTAAATTGGGATGTTCATTTATCGACTCAGATTATCAAATATACTGTCGCATACCTATAAGCGCACCTTAGTTATGGAGCATTGTAGTTGGTACAAATTGTCACTGTTTTGGAATCCTATTGTATCTTTGTCAGGGACTGTATCAGAGGCCACTAGATTTTTTTTAAAAGCTCCACCACTTGATTCAGAAGGTATGTGGAGTGACCCTTCCCTTCAACTATTTTAATGAATTTTATGGTTTTTGAGTTTTAACATATTTTTTTCTTCCGGCTGCATAGGCAATATAAGGATGAAATTTTCAAGGCAGGATATAGGGTTTTGTCTTCGCGGTGGGAATTAGGGGATATATTCTTAATTATGTGTGCTTTGGCGTGGTTGCCTTGTAGAGACAATATTGCTGCAAATTATGTGAGCCGGTAAATTGATTGTTAGTATCTTTTCTCTTTATGATTTCTCGTTGGGTCCATCGAGTAAAAGACATGTATTAGATGAGCCTACTATTTTTCAAGTTTGGTTTCCTGTAAACTTAGGTTATTCAAATCATTACGGGAATGACCATGAAGTTTTGCTGGTTTTCATTACTGTTGTTGCTTCAAACAACTCTAGTTTGACGGTTCCTTGATACATATTCTGTGAAATGAACATCACTATTTATTGTGGGTAATGTTCATATTTATTGTTTCAGCATAAAATTGAACAAAAATTGGATTTGGGGTTTTCGTTTGATTAGTCCCTGATTATGGGTTTTTAATTTCTTGATGCACAAAGGGCTAATTGAAATGGAAGAGATCATTGACCCATTTCGTTTCTCATTTTTTTTGTATGATTGATGAAATGATGAAGTGTTAGATTGGCGTTTTCTCAATCTATTTCTGTTGCTTCTTTTTTATGATTATTCTCTATGTGGTTTTAGTATTAGATATTTGAGTTGTTACCGTTATTTCAATTTTGAGTTAGTAGGAGATGATTTCTGGATTCTTAATGTATGGTGGTTTACTAGGTTAAGTCATTTGTTGATGATTAGGGGTATCAATTCGGGTTATGGTGTTATGTTATCTATATGTTTCGTAGGGTTATATATGATATACATGCAAGGAAAATGATAATTGTGTTAATCATGTCAGGTCAGTCGGATTGCGGGTGTAAATCTGGTTAATTGTTGCCCCTGTTTATGATTGAGTGGTGTTTTGATTTGTGTATTTCACCTAATGGCTTGTTTTCAATCCTGCTTTCTCCTCTAGGAACTGAGTTTCCTGTTTTTGGCAATAAGAAGGTGGACTGTTATACTAAAGTTAATAACGCCTAAATTTATAGCATGACGATTTTCGTGCAGGATTACGTGTCGAGTGTTCTATCTTGTGTGGCTTTGTAGAACTCATAGTCTAGGACGTAGCAAGTGTGGTATCTTTTATGGATATATAGGTTCCAGAGGTTAGAGATGATATAGAGGAGACAAAGAAGCAGCATTGCCAAAAAAAAAACTCCATAGCAAAGAATGAAGAAACAATTCAAGCTGTTGAATCTGTTGTAGATGAAAACAATTAATATATATTACTTCAAAATATGAATTTCTTTTATACATGAAGGTGGGTAGGCGTTATATAAATTTATATTTGACTTGAATAAAAGAAAAACAAATTTAATGATACACATAAGAAAAACAAATCTAACTTGGTTGTAATTTCACTTTATAGCATATTGAGTCTTTACTCATAGATTTTTCCAAAGAATGCTGTAGACTTGAGTTGAATGGGATAAACTAGCTTCTTTGTTCTAATATTTTTATATGATGAGCTCAAAAGTCAAATTGTATGCAGTTGATAACTACAATTGCAAATGCCATGACCTTAGCTGTGTGACTACTATTTTTTATAATTTGTATGGCTATTATGCTAGAACCTTTTAGTATTTTGTTTTCTGTACATTTTGAGAGCTCTTTTAAATTCATTACAGTTGCTTCTAACTGTAAATTTTGGTTCAGCGCTTGCTGGTTCGCATTAATGCGACAAAGACTGAGGTTTTTAAGACTAATATAAGATGCCCCCTGTTATTGCTTAACAGGTTTTGATGCAACCAAATTTACAAGCCAGCCCGAGACTTTGTAATGCATATCAAAAGCCTCCATCGATGAAATGGTGTTCGTTCGCTTTCGTGTTAGTGCAGTCTATGATTTCGAGTTCGTTGTTTTTGAGGAAATTGCTGGGTATTAATATCTGTATTTTGGATTGTGTTTCAGAGCCGAAGAGCAAGGTCAGCTACAGCTTGTGGAGCGAGAAGATATCGATGACGAAGAGGACTTGTTTGAAGCCATTGACAAGTGGAAGATGCCAAATCAATGCCGTTGAGGTTTATCTATGTTATTGATGTTTCGGTATTAAGATCTGGTAAATTTTGCAGTCATCTCACAAGGAATCAATGTTGGAGACATAAAAAAGCTTCAAGATGTAAGGATCTATACCTGCAATGGCTTGATGATGCACACAAAAAAGGTATGATGATTTTCAAATTGTTGAAATTCTGCAAGTGTTGATTTCATCTCTGATTGCTGTTGTCTCCATTTTATTATCAGAATTTGATATGGATCAAAGGATTATCCGAGGCTAAATTTGATAAGATATACGAAGCTGCTGAAAAGCTTGTGGTTAGTGCTCAAAATGCTGATAATTGAATCTAGGCTTCTGTGCTAAATTTATACGATACTAGTACTAGATTTCCATAGTTAGGACTTATCTCTTCACTTTATATTCTCTAACTACTACGTATGTCTCTTTTTCTTTCTCAGAATTTTGGTTATATAAGAGGAAGTGATGCTCTTATCAAAGTAAGTTGTACACTCTCTCTGCTCTTTTTAATTCGAGGAGAGATAATATTCGATGCAACGAGTCAAGTTCTCATACGTAACAAGAGAAAGTAATGCTAGTTTTCAAACCTGTTAAAAGTAGCTAAAAGGTCCGATTCTTGTTTATTGTGACAGAGGAAGTCCGTTATTCGTATCATGACAGGAAGCCAAGCCTTGGATGAACTCTTGGGAGGTAAATCTAAATTGTAGTACTAGATGCTCCTGAACATCAACTCTTGTGCAAATTGCTTGTATTCGATTGATATTATTTTTGTTTTTTAATTTAACAAAGGCGGGATCGAGACTATGTGTACAACAGAAGCATTTGGGGAACTCCGCTAAGAAAAATTATATTCCAGAATATAATTGTATCTTTAGAAGCTGGCCTGATTATCAATTGATAATTGTAAAATACGTAATCTATTGACGTATCAAGTACTGCTCCTACATTATGTTTTTTTCAAATAAGTAAAATATTATCAATTGATGTAGGAGCAGTAATTGATAATGGTAAATTACGTAATCTATTGACGTATTGACGTATCAAGTACTGCTCCTTCATTGATAATGTAGGAGCAGTACTTGGTAAATTACGTTTTTTAGATGCAGGAGCAGTACTTGATAATGTAAGAACCACATTAAGTAAAATATTATCAATTGACGTATCCTTAGAAGCTGGCATGATTATCAATTGATAATGGTGTTCGTTGAAGGCGGAGGTATTTCTGGGTATTTCTGGGTTTAGGTGTGTATTTATTTGCGTTTATTGTCGTCTGTTTATTTCATGCTTGCCCTTTCATGCTTGCTCTTTCTCAATTGTGTTCTGAATTATTCATCTTCTTGTTGTTTCAGTTTTATTTAATTAGCCCTGAATGTTTTTCTTGGTTCTCCCAAAAATTCAATTTTAGTTTAGGTGATTGTCTATCTCACCGTTATTGTTTACTTAAGTACATAATGATTGATTATTTTGTGTTGTTATATAATGTTTTTAGAACATCTTTTGGATTTTTAATTTTTGTACTGCTATGAGTTTCCTTCAATCCAAAGTAACTAAAAAATATATAAATGATTCTAAAAATAAAAATAAATTGGCAATTGTTTAAATATATATTTTGTAATTTTTTTTTTAAAATATCAATATTTTGCGTCGCGCGTGAGGAAGGAGCGATACAAAGTGTACCAGATTAATCAGGGAGCTTGTGTCGCGCACCCTTGGAGCGCGTCACAAGAATTATCATATGTTGTGTCGCGCACTCTAGAAGCGCGTCACAAGAGTTATGCTCTATTGTATCGCGCGCGTGACAAGTGCGACACAACAGATGAGTAGTTTGTGTCGCTCTCAAGAGCGATGCAAAGTTCTTGTGTCGTACCCCTGTTGTGTCGCACAAAAGTGCGACACAACAACCTGAAAAAGTGCGACACAAGTAAGCATTTTTGTACTAGTGTATGATATTAAATGAAATAACAAAATAATGAAAAAATAAATAAATCAATTACACAATAATAGCCTAAGAAGAGTTTATTTATAATCACTCTCATTTTATTTACGTCCAGGTTTTCCAATGTGGGATGTTTATGGAATAAGGAAGCACCAAATGAAAGAGGAAAGAATAAGAAAGAATCAATCTCACATTGGAAAATCGATAAAAATGAAGCACAAAGTGAACTTATAAATAGACAAGTGGATGAGGAACCACCAAAGAGCCTCAAGTTGGGCTTCTCCATAATTTTTTTTGATTCTTTTTATTAAATATTTAATAAATATGGGTTAAAATCTAAATTTTTAATTTTTTTTTAATTGAACCCGGGTGAGACTGGTTCATTGGGTTGATCTCGGTTCGCCGGTTTCATCCGCTTTGCATGGGGTCATTAATGACCCCAAAATGCTATAACCAGACCGGAAGCTTGGCTGGTTCAACCAGTTGGTCCGATCTAGTTTTAAAAACCATGCCCCCCGTAGCCGATCGACTATTGTCGGGAAGTTATAATAGTTTTTTGATAAAAACTGCGGTAACCCATTTGAGCCCCAAGAACCACCCATTAACTAAAAAAACGATAGGAGATATAAAGGGGGGACATTTTTTTAGAAAAGATGAGAGCTTTTGGTGAAAAAAAGATACAGAAAGAAGTGAGAGAAAGTAGAGTGAGAACGTACAGAAACTTCATCTTCTTCATCTTCTAAAACACCCCAAAAGACATCCAAATCAATCCCAAATCATTCCAAATCGTGAGAAATCATCCAAAATCATCCCAAAACATCAATAATGACCAGAATTAAGAGTTTAGAGAGAGGTTTCTAGAGAGAAAGAAGAGAGAAAGCTCTAACTTAATCTTCTTCCATCTAAATCACTTCCAAAACACATCAAAATCATCACAAATCATCCTACATATCATTTGAGATCAAAATATTGTGTTTTGAAGAAGTTTCTTGAGAAAGACACACTTGAAAGTGAGTGAAATCCTTGATTTCCTTCACTGATCCTTTGGGTAATCACCCAATTCAACACCCTAATTCTTCTAAGAAGCAAGGAAAGGGATCAAATCAGTCAATTAAGATCAATTCAGTTAGTTTAGGTCCAATTCCACCAGTTTGGGATTCTGTTCTTGTGTTTCAGTTGTTATCTTGTTCGTTTGCATTCGTGAGTCTAGCTCTATGCAAATCCGATTTATAGCACCAAAGCTAATATCCTGAAGGGTTTATAAGCCTTCCTTTAATTATGCAATTTGATTTTGATCCGTAACTTTTGTTTAGTTTGGGGACTAATCTATAATTTTCAGTAAATTTGGGGACTATAATATGTAATTTTCTATTTCGGTAAATTTATATTTAATTAGGTGTAAATAGGAAAATAAAAGCTTAAACACGTAAAATGTGATTAATTACGGGTTTAAAGGTATTTCTGGAATAAATATTAAATATGTTAAAATAGATAGATTTAGTTCACAGGTTTAAATGCATGCTGATGTGATTAGACAATGGGATCTGATTGAGTCATAATTGATCGAGTTTGATGTGGTAGTTAAATCCAAAAGATGGATCCTAATGTCCCGCAGTTGACATTTATCTGTTTTGTAAGTTTAATAGATTTATTTCATTGGACTAGATCGATTATATAGGGCTATTTGTGCATTTTGAAATGTAATTTATTATTGAGTATTTTTTTAAAGTAACTGAACTTTATTATGAAATAATACTAGCATCCCCAATCAGGGTGCTCTCAAAGAATGTATGAAAGACAAATGAATGAATGAATCAGCATAGGAACGTGCATTTCGGGACAAAACATGAGCTGCACCATTTACTAACCTTGGAACAAACACCATCGAACAATAAGGGTGGTACTAAGTATAACTCTTATCTCTTCAATAAAAGTACCGAATTCCGTGAGGTTCCTCCGATTTGTCAAAACACATTGAACCACCCTTTTAGCATCAGGCTCAAAAATGATATTCTGATAGCCGAGGCTGAGTATCGATCCATGGCCACTATAACATGTGAACTCAAATGGTTGAGTTAGACCTTGTTTGATAAGCCACTTAATGACTTAAATTAAAATATTAAGCACTTATTTAATTTAAGTGCGTTTGATAACAATTATTTCTTCACCACTTAAATTAATAAATTAAGTTAAAAAACACTTGTTTTGGTAAGTCAAAATATTTAACTTAATATTTTAATTTAAACATTATCAACTAATATTTTTATAATAATTGTATCACTCAATATTTTCGGCACTTATAATATTCAGCACTTAATTTTCAGTTTTATCAAACAACACCTTACTTGTTACATTTCACTACCTATTTCAATGAGATGTGATAATCAAGCAATGATTTGTATCACATCTAATCCTATTTTTCATGAAAAGGTGAAGCATATTAACATTGACTGTCATAATGTGAGGAGCATCTACAATAAGGATTCATATCTACTCCTATATACTCTTTGTGCTCCAACATATGAGCAACTAGCAGATTTATTAACCAAAAATGTTTCAGGTGCTCATATGCATTCAGCTTTATCCAAGTTAGGTTTGCTGAATTATGCATACCCAACTTGAGGGAAACGTGTTGAGATAGGGTAAAAATTGATTGTCCTTGTAACAATTGCCAGCTAAGCAACTATTAATACTTTTACCTTTAGGGGGCGTTTGGTTTGGGGTCTTCAGGAATGGGAATGGGAATGGGAGGGTTTCATTCCCTTTGTTCTTGTTTGTTTAAAAAAAAAAACCCATTCCCTTTACCCATTTTAGATTAAACCATTACCCCACTTTAGGTTAAGCCATTACCTCATGCCCTCTAGGGAATTGGATTCCCTTTACCCCATTCCCTTTCCTAAACATATCCAAACATATAGAGGAATTAATGGTTATTCCTTTCCTTTCCTTTGATTTCCCTTTCTTGATTCTTTTTCCCTTACCCCTTGTGAACCAAACGCCCCCTTAATGTCTTACTGATTTGTAATTTGTTTCTTCCTTGTGAGTGCTATATATAGTAGCCTTTTATCTTCAATAAAACTAATTCAGTTTCATATCATCTTTCCTTCTCTCTAAATTAGTTTATAGATGGGCCAATTTCTATTTGAATTAAGGGGTAAGGGAAAAACAAAGTTGCAACCTATTAATCAACATAACCAATAATGATAAGGTCTTCTACTTCCAAGTCAATGAGAGTTCTCTCTTCAATCATCTCTTCTTCCTCAACAACCATTAGTAGAGTTGCCATTCAAGTGTGGAAAGGAGCCACATGATCCGGTGGTTTCGCTGTGAAGCCAGAGGGTGGCATATGGCTAAGGGACGAGGCAAAAACCACTGCGTCATTAGGTTTTTCGTTAAGTTGATAATATTAATACTAAGACCCTATTTATTTGGAGGAAAATATTCTGCAGGAAAATATTTTTCTAATTTTATAGTATTTGTTTGGGTAGGAAAATAAGTAAAAGGAAAATAAGTGGTAAGTCAATGGAAATGGTAAAACATTTTTTCCAAAACATACGCGTTTAGAGAAAATAGGAAAAACGTTAAAAAATGTAAAAATACGAAAAATATTAAACAAGAAAAACATGAATAACGTGAAAACGTTACAAAACACGAGAATATGAAAAAAAACCTGCAAAAAACATGAAAAGGTGAACAAACGCGAAAAACACAAAAACGTAAAAAAAAAGCAAACACTTGAAAAGGCACAAAAACGTGACAATACGTGAAAAACGCGATAAACATGAAAAAGACGAAAAATGCAAACAAAATACGAAAACGTGTAAAATGCGAAAAACATGAAAAAAACGTGAATAACATGAAAAAGTAACAAAATGCGAAAAATAAAAAACCCGAAAAAAAAAGAAAAAGGAAAAACTGAAAAACCGAAAAATTAAACGTGAAAACACGAAAAAATGAAGAAAAAACACAATAACGTTAATAACACAAGAAAAACGTACAATTTATAGTAATAGATTTGAGGGTAATGTTGTCTTTTGAATGAAAAATTATATATTCTATTTTATCTAGGGGTGGCAACGGTGTGGGGCGGGGACGGTTATGCAATTACCACTCCGTCCTCAAATGTTTACGGGACGGTTTCGGGGAATCCCCATTAAGTGATTCGGGGATTTTTTTCATCCCCATCCCCTCCCCATACGGTTTCGGGGAATCCCCATGCCCAATAAATTAATAGTACTATTTGTAATTGACAATTAAAATAAACCTAATTTAAATAAACTAATTATATTCCGTTGAAATTAGCTAGTTCTCAAAACAAAATAAACTCAATTAAAATTAATAATACCTCTAGCAGAATTTAAATCACAAATCTATCTGAGCTAGAAGAATTTAAAATATAAAATGGTAAACCTAATAATACTCTGTGTAAAGTCTAATATGAGTTAGAAGAATTTAAATCACAAATCTGAGTTAGAAGAATCTAAACAATCACAAATCATAAACATAAAATTTGATATGAGTTAGAAGAATCCAATGTATGATCAAGTAAAGTTTAATATATATCTATATATATATATTATAAAAGTCTGTATATATATTTTGTCATCATGTTACTAATTTACATGATACATTGGTATAAAAATAATAGTTAGAAATTAAAATTAATAATTTTATTCGGGGATACTTACGGGAATTTACACGGTAACGTGGCGGTGATCCCCACTGGGCGGATATAGCAATCCCCATCCCCATCCCCATTTACACGGTAACGTGGCGGTGATCCCCACGGTTTTCGAATAATCCCCTCCCCATTGCCACCCCTAATTTTATCTTATTCCACCAACCAAACATATGAATAGTTATTCCTAAGGAATTTCTATTCCATTCCTTGCTATTCTATTCCTTTGGAATACCAATTCTATTCCATTCCATTCCGCGAACCAAACGACACCTTATAGTTTATATGTGTTTTTGGTAGGGCTGTAATCGAGCCGGGCCGAGCCGAGCTTTGGCCTGTTCAAGCTCGGCTCGTTATAAAATTAACGAGCTCGAGCCCGAGCCGAGCTTGCTATAAAATTAATGAGCCGAGCCTGAGCCGAGCTTTGGCTTGCTCAACGAGCTTAAGCCGAGCTTCGAGCTTATTTCGAGCCCAAAATCCTCTTTTGAACTTGGTTCATTAAGAAAATTATCTAACCATGAATTGTTTGTGAGTAAATTGTTAATTATATTTGTGAAGTTTGCTCGCAAATAACTCTTTAATTGTGTACATAAACAAGCTCACAAGCAAAGTTCGTGAATAAATAAACAAGATGCTGACAAATAGTTCGTCTATTACTCATTTATTATGGTTGTGAATGAACTCATCTAATAGCAAATGAAATAATATTAAGTTTAAATATTTGTGAACTAACACAAAACTATATAGTTTTCTACAAAATAAAAATTTGTTCATAAATGTTCTAATCGAGCCTGCTCACGAGCTTTCGAGCCGAGTTTTGACATGCTCAAGCTTGTCTCGTTTACAAACCGAACTAGTAAATTGTATTCACGAGCGGCTCGTTTACAAATCGAGCCAAATCGAACCGAGCTTTTATCGAGCCGATCACCGAACCGCTCATGAGTAGCTCGGTTCATTTACAGCCCTAGTTTTTGGTGTTTAATTTATGCTTAATACATGTGAAATACAATCGAAAATAAAAAAATACAGAAAATCTATATTTAGTGGTTGAAAAATATTTTCCAGTGTTGTAGCCAAACATCGGAAAATATTTACCAGTGTTGTTGCCAAACACATGAAAATGTTTTATTTTCCTGCACAATATTTTCCCTACATAAAATTTTCCAGAACACAATATTTTCCCCCAAACAAACAAAGCCTAATAGTACATCAAAGGAAGGGATTCAATTAAGGATTTCATAATAGCTTAAAGACTTGTGTTAATTGATGATTTATGTAACATAAAAATTTAATTAAGTTTAGGGTAATTAATTTATTAGTCCCTATATTTTGACAAAACATATTGTTTAGTCCCTGTATTTTTAAAAACACACAGTAAGGTCCCTAACCTTTTTCTTAGTGAACTGTTTAGTCATTCCGTCCGTTTGTTAGATTTTTTTACCGTTTATGAATTCGAAAATGACTAAATTACCCTTTACTATTTATCAGTCTCAAGCAATCCACACCTCTATGTCTTTCTCTCACAACTCGCGCTCACAAAAAAATGGAGAAAGGATTGAATCCCTAACCCATAATCGAATCACTCATGCTCACTCTTCCTGTTTGAATTGAAGGTAGAAATCGACTCAAATCTCTCTCGCTTACTCTTCCTGTTAGAATTAAAGGTGGAAATCCTCTTACTCTCAATGGTGAGTTTAATTTTCTCCATATGTTTACTGCCAACTACTTCAGTGATGACGAAAGATGTTTTCGCTAATCCAAATTGATTAACAAAATCTTCATAAGAGTCTAACGACAGGGACTAAACAGTTCACCGAGAAAAATGTTAGGGACTAAACAGTTTATCGAGAAAAAGGTTAGAGACCTTACCGTGTGTTTTTGAAAATATAGGGACTAAACAGTGTGTTTTGTCAAAATGTAGGAACTAATAAATTAATTACCCTTAAGTTTATTATGGGGAAAAGTACAAAAAATAAACCATGTGATTTGACCATTTCCAAACATAAACTATGTGGTTTAAAAGTTGACAAACATGTATTTTGAGGTTGATTCCATTAGTAAAGACAATCTAAACTAATTAACAGTGTTAAAAAGAGTTAAAGTGACAGTTAAAGTCAAAGGTGAAAAAGGTATTTTTGTGCTTATTATTATTTGTTTTATAATTTAATTGTTAATAATCTTCATACCTAATCATTATCCTACACTTCATTTCTCTCTCCTCAATCTCTCCCTCTCAAATGGCACCATACAAATACAGAGGTTCCTTAAACATTGGTATTCAATTATCAATCACCACCGGAATCTTAATCGCAAACATTCTAAACTATTTCTTCGCCCAATGGTGGTTGGGGATGGAGATTGAGTCTAAGAGGAGCAATGATCCTTGGTCTAATAATCACCATTGGACAATAGTCCTTCCAGACACAACAAACTCAATGATCGAATATAGTAATCATGAAAAGCCAAAACCCAATTGAGAAGAGTTCGTGGAGTGAACGATGTTGATGAAGAATTTGATGATCTAGTTATGGCTAGTGAAAAATCCATAAAAGTAGAACATCCATGGAGAAACTTATTGCAGTGGAAGTACATATCTCATTTATTTCTATTCTATTTTTTCAACAACTAACTGAAATTAATGTAATTATGTTCTACTGTAATTATTGGTGTTGTTAATGTTGTTACTACTATAGTTTCAATTTATGGTATTGATAAGTGGGGTAGAAGAGGTCTTTTCTTGGAGGAATATGAGGAGGGAGAGATTGAAGAGTATTGTAGTGATTGAGTAGGAAGATTTTTTTTTATCATTTTGACCTTTGATTTTAACTACCGTTTTGACTTTTTCAACACTGTTAATTAGTTTAGACCGTCTTTATTAATAGAATCAATCTCAAAATACTTGCTTGTCAATTTTTAAACTACATAATTTATGTATGAAAATTGTTCAAACCACGTGGTTTATTTTTTAGTTTTTTAATAACAAATTTGAACTTTAAGCCAGTTAGGATTAAATTGGAGACCCATTTACTAAACCTATTACATATCTAGATTATATTTGTGTGACTTTTCCAAAATACCCTATATATATATAGCACTTAGAAAATTTTTAGCCATTCGTCGTTCGCCCTCCCGTCTGACTTCGCAGATTTCGCATATTGCGAAATTTGCGAAGATAATGTTTGGGTTATTAGATGATTTCAATTCGCAGATTTCGCAATATGCGAAGTCTAAACTTGTTTTTGCGAAGTGGCATATAACAACAAAAAGGCACAACAAGGGATTCCAACATTAAAATCATAACATTATCAAAATTTACAACAAAATTGCCACAATAACAACACTAAAATCATAACATTATCAAAATTTATAACAAGATTGCCATAATAAACTCCTAATAAATCATTTCAAAGTGAATGTGACGAATTTGGACGGAAATTTCTCCATATATTGGAAGTACAGACCTTTTGGGATGAGAAATGGAAGTTCAGACCCTTTGAGATGGATGTCTCCCATGGTACACAACAAGATTGACACAATAAACTCCTAACAAACCATTTTAAAGTGAATGTGACCAATCTTGATGAGAATTTCTCTCTGTATCAGAAGGAAAGTCATCCCATCTGCATCCAAGGACACCGCCTTCTTATGGGATGTTATGTATTCAACCACTTTCAGAAAAATTTAATCGTGTTAGGCAGAAAAAATGAAGAATTGGCTTCGCGAAATGAGGATTTACGAAGTATGCGAATATAAATGTGCAAGGAAGATGATTATTTTACTTCGCGAAACAATGATTTTGCGAAGTCTGCGAGGAGAAATGTGACATTTTGACTTCACGAAAACAGATTACGCGAAGTCTACGAGGGAAAAATCATGAACTTTACCCTCGCAGACTTTGCATAATCATCATTTCACGAAGTTAAATCGACACCTTTCAAGTTCTTTCTCCTCGCAGACTTCGCGAAAAACGGTATACGCTAAGTGAATTTCTGGAAAAAACGATATATACTTACATTTTTCGACAAAAACCATATGATAAACTAAAAAAACGATGAAAAAAACGTAGAATAACAATTTCTTCGATCCGCGCAAGAAGAAAGAAACCAAGAGACGAGCAGAAACAGGAAGATGAAGAACCATGACGTCATTTTCTAGCAAGATGAAGAATTAGGAGAGGAAGAGAGAAAGAAGAGAAAGACATGGTTATGTGGCAGATTTCACGAATTATAAAGAAAGAGAGGAAGATCAAAAGTCTGAGAGAGCAACCGTTCGCGTAAAGAAGAGAAGGGGGAAGGGGAAAAAATAAAAGGGTGAAAGTATTTTGAGAAAGTCGCACAAACATAGTTTAGATATATAGCATGTTGAGTAGGTGGGTTAAAAATATAAATAAGACCCAATTTTATAATTTTCCCTAATATAGTATAGTTTTAGTTTTAATTTTATTTTTAAAAATTTACTAACAAACAAAATATGAATTTTTTACACTATATTTTCTTTCTTCACGTGCTTAACTACCATTCAGGGGCCTTTTTTTTCTGCTCCCTCACAAATTAATTTCTTTCTCCTTTCCATATCTTCCCCTTGTCTAGTATTATCTATAAAGACTTCACGGACGACGTAAAGTGATTCTTTACTTACCTTTTCTTCTTATTTTTCCAAGTATTTGTTTTTTTCAGCTGGAGATTATGGCTTCCGATCCTGAGCAGCTGTCTTTTAACTCTCTGGCAAAGGTTCCATTCTTTTCTGTCTCTTCATTTTTTTCTTTTTCTTTCTTCATTTTTAGTTGTTCTTAGGTTGATTGCTCGAAGAGTACAAAAGAAGGAAACAAATGAATTGGATTGAATTTACTGTGGCAACCATTTTTTTTTTTAATGGAGCTTCATTTGTTCCATTCCCTTCCCTTCCATTTTTCTTGACCGAATTTTTGAGTCAAATTTACAAGTTGGACAGCTAATTTGTAGATTTTCTAATTTCTCTACCAAACTATACAGAATAGTGGGCAGGGAAAGCTAGGAAACCAGTTTGGAGTGTTTCTTTACAATAAGATTCGCCTTCCAGTCAAACCTTATAAAACTGGATTTTAAAGAGAGAGAAGAAATAGATTATTGAGTTGGTTTTTGAAAAATTAACACTGCCATTGCCATCTGCCAACGTTAATTGAGATGTTCTCTCCGGTTTAAGTTTGTGATTTGTTCTCTTTCTGCCTTTTCTTTTCATGTACGGAATATCTGTTTGCTTGCAAGCTTCAAAGGGAACATTGATTTTCGAATAATCTCATCTATATCAAGCTGTTAAGGAAAGTTTGAATGTGATTTTTTCTCTTTTATAACTGAAGAGACAACTCAAAACGAGATTTAATCATAGGGTTCTTGGCACTATAAAAATTGCATGATAACAGAGAAATGTCTTTTTGAGTTTTGTTTTCAGAACTAGCTTACTGAAGTGAAATTAGATATGTATTGTGGTAAAAGTTTGTTCATATTCCACTCTTCCATTTTCTCATTAATGGTTGAATCATTCTTTTGCTTCATTGGTCAATCTATTTTCAAATATTTGTTTATAGTATTCATGTTAGTGAAGCAAGGAGCAGCAAGAGAAGCAAATTTTAAATTTCAATCTTTTATGAACCAAGTAAGCAAAATATACTTCATCATAGGAAAAGACTTCTTGTTAATTGTGCGTCTATGTGCTCCTGCTTTGCTCCTTGCAGAACCGAACAAAACTTTCTACCTTGTTGTAGATTTCCTAACATATTAATGTTTACCAGGTAGGTAAATCTTCACGTGAAATTGATGGTGCAGATGAGCCTCTTCTTAATGGGGGTAATAGCCCAGAAAATTACTCCATTCTTGCTGCGGTTCTCCCGTGAGTTCCTGCTAAATTGCTTCTTCCATACTTCTGCGAATAATGGAAAGGAATTTGCTACTTGAATGCTAGGGTTGATTGTTGAATGCACATTCTCTAGCAAATGACTGGTCAGTCATTCCATTTTCTAATGTGAAAATGAGATAAATTTCAATGAATAAACTTTGGTGGAAGAATTAAGATTCCTTACATTAAAAATTGAATTGTTTGACTTGATTATTATTTTTTATATTAAAAAATCTTGGATTCAAGTAAGGAAAAAGTTACTTTCTTCCAAATATGTATTTCAGAGTTAATACAAGTAAGAATTATAACTTTGCTTCATCAATATAAGTCGTAGAAATTCTTCAGAATCAATATTGAAAACCACAGTATATTTAAATAGTATGCCTTGAATTTTACCATTCGTGATGTCCACATGATTGACGAGTCAAACTTTTGTTCATTTCATGCTTATGGAGTGCCTTGTTGATTTCAGATTTCTGTTTCCAGCTCTTGGAGGTCTGTTATATGGGTATGATATTGGTGCAACATCCTGTGCTACACTATCTATACAGGTGTGCCTTTGATGAAATTATGTGTCACAAAGAGGTTTTACACTTTCGCTGCATTTTTTTCTATGATATTATGATGTGTGTATTCTGTATGTGTGGCCTCATGGGTCAAAGAATGTCATTTGGAGTTTCTTGTGTATAAAACCGAGGTTCTGCAACAATGATTTTGTCATCTTTAAGTAATTTTAGTTTATGAACACTGGTCTTATACAAAAATACAGTTGCATGCATGTGCCCTCCAGTAGAAAAGAACATAGACAGATGAAAACAAGTAGAATTCTGCATATTTTCTCTGTCTTTTTTTTTTCTTTCCCGCTACATAAGTTTAGTAAGTTACCAGAGTAGAAATTCGTACTCATTAATGTAAACCTGACCACATTTCCCATGTGTTTCACCATGGGGAAAACTAAAACCATAGATCACTTATGAGTATATAGTTGGCCGTGTAAACCATTCTCCTTTTCTGTAGACTGATTGATTGGCCCTTTACTTTTCTCTTGCAGTCACCCTATTCAAGTGGAATTTCTTGGTTCGAGTTGAATTCTGTGCAGATTGGGCTCATTGTGAGTTGTATTTTTTTCTTCTGTTAATTGCTTTTTTAACTATTCACTCATGATAGGCAACCTTAATTTTATTGCTTCCTGTCCCTGTCTTTTCCCATTGCTTTGAAGTATTGTTTTGCTTAAATGCTGAACAGTATAATGAAAGGTTCTTGTATTTGAAATTTGTGGGTGTTGTTTTTCTACAGACCAGCGGCTCATTATATGGAGCCTTGATTGGCTGTCTCTTGGCCTTTAATGTTGCAGATTATCTAGGTTAGTTATTTTATATTTGAGCTATAAATGCAAAAATTAAGACAATGCTCCTTTTTTGATGAAGTTGAATCAATGAATTAAAATTGAAGGAAGAAGAAGGGAATTGATTCTGGCTGCTTTGGTATATCTTGTTGGAGCACTAGTAACAGCACTGGCTCCCGATTTGGTTATCATGGTGATTGGGCGTGTTATATATGGTATTGCAATTGGATTGGTAAAACATCTAACTGTTACTCATATCAGTCCCTTTGTGCATATTTATTGGAATGCCCGCGTATGCATGCATATAGAGCAATAACACAATGCTTAATGTTTGCAAAAACTAAGATGGGTTAAGCTTAAGTGGAAATATAGTTATTTAAGATGAGCTAAATGAAAATATTCTCATTAGTTTGAATAAGTTTTCAATGTTTTTTAGGTTTCTTCGTTTATTTTTGTTCAAAACATAGAAATGCCATTTTCCTTTTCTCTATGTTTAGGCGATGCATGCTGCACCAATGTACATTGCTGAGACAGCTCCGTCTCAAATACGAGGCCAACTGATCTCCCTCAAAGAGTTTTTTATAGTCCTTGGGATGGTTGTAAGTTTTTCAATTTTATTGTTGGCTTTGATTTATTCTAGGCTTTATGTGTAATGTTGCCAAAATAAGCTACAATTTGAAATTTTTGTCCTGCTGTTTACTTTCTATTTTCGTATGTTACTGCCTGCATGAAATAATTACCTAAAAGTTATGCAGGGGGGTTATGGAGCTGGTAGCCTTTTAGTTAATGCTGGTGCTGGTTGGCGCTACATGTATGCCACTGCTGCACCTTTGGCAGTGATTATGGGAGTTGGGATGTGGTGGCTACCAGCATCACCTAGATGGCTATTATTATGTGCCATACAGGGGAAAGGCAATATGCAGGATTTAAAAGAAACTGCAATAATTAGCTTGTACCGACTTAGGGGTGAGGCCATTGGTGACACTGCACCTGCCCATGTAGAAGAGATTCTTAGTGAACTAGCTTCTATTTCTGAGGAAAAAGAAGCTTCACTGATGGAAATATTCCAGGGAAAATGCTTGAGAGCCCTTATGATTGGTACAGGATTAGTTCTTTTCCAGCAGGTATATGTGTTACCTAAAATAGTGCTCTTTATAAATGTGATATTATCAAAATTTGGGTTTGTATATGATCTTGTTCCATGGCAGATCACAGGGCAACCAAGTGTACTATATTATGCAGCGACAATCTTTCAGGTTCCCATTTACTTGAACACATGCAACTGGATGGTTATTGACATCAAATTGTTTTGTTTGTACATAAAATTTATCTGCTGTTAGCTGTATTACACCTTTACCCTCACCCAATACGATCTGACAGAGTGCAGGATTCTCTGGAGCAGCTGATGCAACACGGGTTTCAATTGTACTTGGTGCCTTTAAGGTAGCCTTATGCCAATTCATAATAATTGTACCATAACTGATGTCTGAAAAACTTGTGATATTGTTTAACGTATTTTGAAATCTCACCTCTTAATGGTTTGTTCTTGTTGAATACGTTTTTGTGATTTAAGTTCCAAATAAATAACAAATGTAAGGTATTTGGGATTATGTAGTTGCACAATTGTCTCTTGTTTCCTTTTTTTTTGGCATCTTATGATAGGAATTTGTAAACTCAGGGATCAATAATAGAACAATAAAAGAAAGATAATGGAGCTGTTAGTATATTGATGAATAAAATAGTAGAAAGGAATCTCTACAGTGATAAACTACCCCAGGGACAATGTCCCCTCGCAGACCTCTGTGACAACAGAAAGGTCCCAAAATAACTAAACATACGCCCCCCTCAAAAACAACCTACCTCTTATTATATATCCTCACTACAGGACAGACTCTTACTCACTTTCAAAACCAACCTAGCCTGCCACGACACCATTCTTCCTTTTCCTCCTTTCATAAACTCTCAAAACTTTAGGCCCAGCCCCCATTATCTCAGGCCTGGCCCTTTTGCTATCATCTTATGACTCACTTGTTGAGCATTTGCTTGTGCTAATCTTTCATGAATGTAGGTAAAATTTTCAGCTCACCAAATATTGAGTATGATATTCTGATTTTCTCGTTTTTATGGGGTGTTAGAACTTGAAAGCCATAAAATCTCCTTTGTTTCGAAAGTCTTCTTCGTAGTTTTTACCTTACAATTTTCAGTATTTATTTCCCCTTTTTCTGTTCTACCAGCAAAGCTCTGATTGTTGTTATTATTACTATCATCATCATCATCATCATCATCATTTTCCCCTTCTTTGTGATACGCAATGATAGAAACAGAAACAGAAATGCTAAACAAAAAGAGAAATAGAGAATTGTATTGATAAGCTTAGCTGAAATTGACAGTAAAGGAAAGATAAACTGAGCTGAGAAAGATCTCAAACTCCCACAGGAAATAAATTCCAAATGATAGAAATAGAAACAGAAATACAGATTAAACAGAGAAACAGAGAATTGTAAATTGAGAAGCTTAGCTGAAATTGACAATAAAGGAAAGATAGACTGAGCTGAGAAAGATCTCAAACTCCCACAGGAAATAAATTCCCTCTCTGCCCAAAGAACAGAGCCAAACACAAAAATGGTGCTTACTAACATAATTCTTCCTAATCCTCCCTTCTCCCTCTACACCTCTATATATACTAACTAGAGCACTCTCTCTCCTATAACTAACTCGTACTAAGCTCCAAATCACATGTCCCTTCATTCCCATATTACCCTTTATTCCTTTTAGCATGTTCTCTACCACCTAACCGTATCAGCTTTCCATTTGAAAAAATGCAACAAATTGTTCTCCAAAATTTCTAATATGAATATTTGCATGTGCAGTTGATTATGACTGGAATAGCTGTTCTTGTTGTTGATAGACTTGGAAGAAGACCCTTGCTGCTTGGTGGTGTTTCTGGGATGGTAACTCTTCTGTCTTCCTCTTCACCGCCGCACATGTAATGGATGTTCAATTTCTTATTGTTGTCAACATCTTGACTGAAGTTTCTGTAAACGCAAGAGTTGTCTGTTTCCAAAATCCGAGAGGTCAATGTGTCAGATTATTTCATACTTCTTCTGTTGCTAGACTTCGACTTCATTTCGCTAAATGAAAAGGAGCATGAGCATCTAGTTATTTGAACTATAGGTCTTACAACTGCATAATGGTGATTATATGTGTTTATTTTGCAACAGGTTGTGTCTTTGTTTCTTTTGGGATCATATTACCTCTTCCTGGATGGTGCAGCAGTGCTGGCTGTAGTTGCACTGCTGTTGTATGTTGGATGTTATCAGGTAATCAAAATTCGTTGTCATTTTTTCTCAAGTAAAATCTTATGCCAGAATTTTGTGCTTCAGTGTGACTACTTTTCTTAAAATGTAAGTTCGTTATAGGTATTGTTTTGCAATATACTGTGCTTTATGTACTTGGTGTTGGAAAAGTATAAAAGGGAATATAGCTTATTGCATAAAAAGGACGGCCCGGTGCATTACGCGTCCCCGCTGAGCGAGGGTCCGGGGAGGGGTCCCACCACAAGGGTGTACTGGGGGCAAGCCTTCCCCTGCCAATTTATTTGGCAAGAGGCCGCTCCTAAGACTCGAACCTGTGACCTCTTGGTCATACGACAACAACGTTTACCGTTGCGCCAAGGCTCGCCCTCTAATATAGCTTATTGCATAATCATGCAGAATTTCATAGAGTAATTATTTGGAGCAGTTCTCATAAACTCGGCCAAGCATCAAAACTGCAATGCTTGTAGCTCAAAAGTATCTAATCTTTTCAATGAAAATTAAAACACTCATCACAGTTCTGGTTAGCCAATTTGTGGGTTTTTTTGCATTGGAATTTTGGGGGAGGAGGGGCCGCTGTAAGAAGCATGACTGAGATACTAATTTATTCATGTCATGATATAATATTCATAAAAGCTTAAACCTGTCCAGCTGAATATTGGAAAAGGTAAGATAGGGACATTATATTGCACCTTTTTCTTGTTATTATATTTGCTCAGTTAAAAGTGTTTGTGTCTGCATAATTGGGTAAATCTGTCTCCTCTGTTCTTCCTTAAAATAATCATTGCACAAGGAAACATCTTGTTTTTCAAAATTTATTTTTAAGAAAAAAATTGGGTTGGTAGTCTTTTTTATTTCAGCTTGCTGGTCTTTTTTATTTTTAAGATCGTTCACACCCCCACATGCAAATGCCCCTTGGGCTTGTCGACCGTTTGGTCCTAGAGGCTCTAATAACATGTCATGGAACCAATTAAACTAAAAGCTCGAGCTGATAGATTAGGCCCAACCATAGATCTTACATTAATCTCTGACATTCCTTATTGTAATTTTCAAAGTTGATAAATGAAATCATTTTGCACCTTAATACCAGCCGCCTTAGTAAAGAGATATAATTAAAATCTTTGAACAGTTTGTGTACCTACAGCAGAATGCTCTTAGACCTATATATTATTGCCTTTTTTTAGCTTATGTGCTATATTTTACACAAAACAAATAGTGTTCAGAGAATCCAGAACGTAAATATACACATTTATTTAAAGAAAAAGAGAGATGTCCTATTTAAACAAGTTCACAGATTCCTTTGTTTCACCAGTAAATAATATCCAAAAACTTGTAAACTCAGATTGATGTTCCCGGCGTAATATTTATTAAAAGGGATGTTATAAAAATTCAGATCATGTTGTGATAACATGAGACAAATCAAAATGGAGATTGAAATGTTATCTGGAGGCAAGAAATCAAAATTTCAGCAAGAGGTGGTTATGGAGAAAACAATATTGATATAGCCTCCTTTCTAGCTAATTGAGTGAGGATTGAAATTAGTTTATTTGGGTTGATAACTGTACGAATATACTATAGATATATACACTTTGGCTAATAGTTTTGTTTGTGCAATTTATTTTGATACATTGTAATTGAAATAGTTTTTTTTTTTTTTTGAAAGATAATTGAAATAGTTTATTTATATTGTTATTGATTTTTTGTGAATCTATTATTTTAGATATATAGTTTGCCCCACTAATTGAAAATCCTGGATCCGTCCCTGTGTATGAGGTTGTTTCATTATCCCAAAATGCTTGTTTTTTCAGTTTTTCTTTTACAGGTCTTGTTTAAGATCTATCTATTTTGCAATATACACTCTATGGCTGATAAAATCCCCTTTTTTTGCAGTTATCATTTGGCCCTATAGGTTGGCTGATGATTTCAGAGATTTTCCCCCTACGCATAAGAGGGAGAGGACTTGGTATAGCAGTGCTTGTGAATTTTGGTGCAAATGCAATTGTGACATTTGCATTTTCTCCCTTGAAGGTATAAACTGACAAGTAGTTTCTTAGAATTAAACAATATTAAAAATAATTTACAACTGTCACATTCTGTAAACTCCTAATTTGATCGTTAAATGGAAAAAGAAAATGATTCCTATAAAGTAAACTTGATGTTATATTTCATAGAATTTTGACTTGTGGCAGGCATTGTTGGGTGCTGCAATATTATTCTATTCATTTGGAGTAATAGCTGTGTTGTCTCTTGCCTTCATATTCTTTGTGGTACCAGAGACGAAGGGGCTCAGTCTCGAGGAAATTGAGGCCAAATGCTTGTAAGTTGTTTACATTTTGTAGCCAAATCAGTGAGGAGAAATGCAATGCAAGCAAGTGACCAATTTTTAGAGTTACATTGCCAATAAAGCTGATGAACAATTCAGTATGTATCTTCTTTTTGGTGACCTGACTGCAAATTTTGAGAGCAATTCAGTATGTATAAATTCAAACAATTCAGGTTTCATAAAATGAATAGTTGAATGTTTTTGTTTGGAATTGAACTTCTTTCTCTAGAAAAGCCAAGCGAATAAATATATAGAGGCTGACGAGGATAAAAGGATACAAGCTTAAAGCAGGGGCGGAGCCAGCGCAGAGCCCGGGGGGCTTCGGCCCCCCGGTCTCCGGCACCACCCTGGTGCATCCCGGGTAGCCCCCCCTAAGAGAGTTAAATCCTACATATATTATAGGACGTGCTCTTGTGACAGAAAATCAGTTTGGAAGAGTTGGTTTGTGTCATTGCTAAGTTCAACTAGGTAAGTAAAAGGTGTGTCGAACCACTTGCTTTCCATATTTTTCTCCCAAATTTTAATTTTTTGGTTTAAATCAAAATCTAATTTTTCTTTCTCCTATTATTATTTTTTTCTCCCCAATTGTAATTATTTTTGTTTAAATCAAAATCTATTTTTTTCTCCTATTTTTAATATGGGTTTTTATTTTTTCTCAATTGTAATTATTTTTGTTTAAATCAAAATCTAATTTTTTTCTCATATTTTTAATATGGGTTATTTTTTTCTCCCCAATTGTAATTATTTTTGTTTAAATCAAAATCTAATTTTTTTTTTCTCCTATTTTTAATATGGGTTTTTATTTTTTCTCCTCAATTGTAATTATTTTTATTTAAATCAAAATCTATTTTTTTTCTCCTATTTTTAATATGGGTTTTTTTTCCTAATTGTAATTATTTTTGTTTAAATCAAAATCTAAATTTTTTTCTCCTGTTTTTTATACAGGCCTTTTTCTTTTTTTTGTTTTTAATTTAGGAATTTTGGTGTGTTTAAATTTAGGAGTTTTGGTTTAAGGGTTTAATTTACCATTGAATTTATAAAAATTAAAATGTGTCTATGCTTTTTACGTTGGTCATTTTTTTATTTTTTTAGTCAATCACCAAAACGAAGCAGTTTTATCATGTTGGAGACTAAAAAAATTATCCCCAATTGTAAGGCTGTAAGGCTAATAGCCCCCCGACTATGAAATCCTAGCTCTGCCCAACTTACTACACCTATCCCATCGGGATTCGAACCTGGGACTGGAGCATAGAAGGAGTGACACGCGCGCCATCTACCATTGGGCCACTAATTTAATTTGTTTATCATATAATTCCTTTATTTATATATTATTAAGTGGCTCTGATATAAAAAAAATCTAATACTATATTTTTTAAATAACAATACACTTGCTTTAGTTTGTTCATTATACAATTCTTTTATTTATATATTATTATGTGCTTCTGATGCTAAAAAAATCTAATACTATAATTTTTAAATAAAAATACGCTTGCTTTAGTTTGTTCATTATACAATTCTTTTATTTATATATTATTAAGTGCATCTGATGCTAAAAAAATTCCAATACTATATTTTTTAAATAAAAATATATTATATATTTTAATAAAATTTCATAATAAAATTTTATTTATATAAGAAAATATATTTTTTTAAACATACGTTAGAACATATATTTTAACTTTTAAAACACGAACTATGAAATTTAGAACATATGACATATTTTTTAGAACATACGTTATGTTTTTTAGAACATGCGTTATGTTTTTTCAAACATGAATTATAAATTATATTAGAGTTAGGCCATGCTTACTTTGTTTTTAACAAAGTAACCATTACTTTGTTTTTACCACCATTGGATGAATTTACTTTGTTAAAGTCCACCATCATCCAATGGTGAAAAAAACAAAGTAAGTTTTACTTTGTAAAAAACAAAGTAACCATAGAAGGCACCAATTATATTATAGAACAAATACAAAAATGATCTAGACATCTACTGATTTTTTTAGAACAATATACTTAATTTTTAGAACACAAACTATAAACTTTAGAACATACGTTATGTTTTTTAGAACATACGTTATCTTATTTAGAATATGAGTTATAAATTATATTATAGAATAAGTGCAAAAATGATCCATATATTTACTGATTTTTTTAAAACATTATACTTAATTTTTAGAACACAAATTATAAAGTTTAGAACGTATGTAACAATATTTAGAACATCGTCCTTAACATTTTAAAACATAAATTATAAAAATATAGAAGAATTAAATAAATAAGAAATGGGAGCATGTTCTTGGATTTATTTTTCTATTAATAATTCATTATTATGCACATTACTTTTTATTATGCATATTTCTTTTTTTTTCTATTAATAATTTATTATTATGTAAATTTAATCGATATTAATAAGTGTATGCGTCAAATATTAAACAATAGAAGATACAAGGACAGTACTATATTAAGCAGCGCGCGACATAATGTATAAGAAAAGCAATTGACTTAGTGGTAAGCAGCATGAAATATAGTTGAAAAGGTCTAGGTTCAAATCCCACCAGCAACATTCCATGTTTTATTTAATTTTTATACTTAAAACTAGGGGTGCACATAAAAAACCGAAAAACCGAAAAACCAAATCGAAACCAAACCAAAAATAAGGTTAACCGAAACCGATGGACTAGTGTACGGTTTTTAATAAAAATAATGGTTAATGGTTACGGTTTCTTTATTCCAAAAACCATGGTTAACCGAAACCGACCGAATCTCAATTAAATATTAAAAAAAATATAAAAAAATTATTTATATGGGTAAACAATTATTTAGTCACTATAGTTTTCAATAACTCATTAATTAATCCAATATTTAATTATAAAGTCTCTAAATTTTTTTACTTTTAATGGTTTAGTCTTTCTATCAAATATTAACATCAAATAAGATGAAAATATATAAATAACTCTCAGTTAATTTGTTACTGTCTCTCTAATTTCAATTTATGCGAGTTTTTTTTCTTTTATGTATTTGGATGTAGAAACAATGATAAAATTTTATTACTTATTTTCCAAAACTTTATAGTCAGAAGTTTTATTAGGGGTATTTTGTATTTTTTTATCTGTTTACTTGTTCTTTAACACATTTTTAGACGGAGATTTGATATATGGACTAAACAATTTAACGGAATCAAAACTGATGGATCATAATGCACGTACATCTCCCTCTTCGCAGTTAATCGCTTCAACTCGCCATTGACCTGCCGTCTCTCTCACAATAAAAATTAGAATTTTTTTATTATTTTTATTTTTATTTACTAATGGTTAGAAACCGAAATAAAAGGTTAACCGACCGAAATAATTGGTTAACCGATTAGTGGTTAACCAAATTTAATGGACTAGTGTACGGTTAGTGTTTTTAAAAAACCGATTAAATGGTTAACCGACCGAATTAACCTTAATGGACTGGTTAACCGATCACGTGCACCCCTACTTAAAACAGCGTAGTTTTGAGTGTTCTCGCATAACAAAGTGTCCTCACCTAAAAAAAGGGTTCTCACGAGAGCCCATCTCATATATATATATATATATATATATATATATATAAAATACCTATTTATCAATACAAATTCAATGGCTGTTTGATATTTCTTATGGTTTTTCTCTTTGAAGATTTGCCTATAATCATTTTAAACAAATGGGTGTATGCTGCTCTAGGGTTTTTTTTTTTTGTTTTGGATGTGATGCATGAAGGGTTATTAAAGTGAGTTAAAAAAAAAAAATTAAAGAGAGTTAAAGGGGTTTTCTTTTTTTCCCCTGAAGGGTAAGTGTTTAATTCTTTTCAATATTCTAACCTTTAGAGTCTTAAAGTTTAGAACTAAATAACTTTCCATTAACTATCCTTACAAACCTTCTCTTCAAACACATGTTTATCATTAAACCTTGTAGGAATAATTGCAAATTCAGTCTTATGGTTATTGAGGGAGCAAAGTTAGTCTTCACATGGAAAACATCGTAATGTTAAGGTGGTGCAACCCAAAGTTGAATACTTGTCCATAGGGAGCCTTCTAGAAGATAAAACAGAAGTCATTCTAACTGTACGCTGCTCGTGGAGATACTCCTATGTTGATGACATCTTTTATAAAAAAATATGTTAGTCACCCATAGATGAAAGGTATATAATTCGAAGAGGGATACTTTCAGGTGCTAAAGCATTGGCCTAAAAAGCTTGTGTATAAGGACTATGTTGGCCCTCAATGCACACTGATGTGGTTGCTTTAGTACGAAAGTGCATGAGATGCCAATACCATGTAAACAAGGATCGACTACTAGCCACTGAACTTAGAACTCAATCATATCTCCTCGACCTTTCATTTTATGGGAATCAACGTACTAAGCCCATTTGCTAAAACTTTCAATCAATGATAGTTCGTCATGTAGCCAATAGTCACTTCACCAAATGGGTGGAGGCTGAGGCACTCATTAAAATCACAGTTGCAAAAGCAATATCTTTGTTCACGATAAAATCCCATTCTCTTCTCAGCAATAACGAAAAGCAGTTTGGCTACGCTCATTTCAAAGCATTTTTCGAGGAATGAGGAATCCAACCGTGGTTCACCTTTGTAATTCATCCCCAAACCAATGGACTCATGAAAGTCACTAATCGAATGGTTCTTAAGGGGCTAAAGAACTAAAGAATGAGAGAAAATCAAGGATAGGTAACCTTACCTTTATTTTATGGTCATATCGTACATGTCTCACTCCACAACAGAAGGGATTCCATTCTCCATTGAATATAGGATTGTAATCCTTCCTCCCACGAATTTTTCATTCATTTCCGTCAAGTACAAGCCTTTGACAAAAGTGCAAACGAAACATCCCTAAAAAAAGCCAATGATAGACTAGAGGAACAACGACTAAAAGAGTCTATGAAAGGAAAGTTAAGGTATAATTAGGAGGGACCATATGTCGTTACTCAAGTCATTGGAAGAGGGAAATACCTCTTATCTTACATAAAAGGAAAGGATCCGCTAAACGTCTGGAATGTTTAGAATTTACTGAAATTCTATCAATAAAAGAGCGAGTTTTTCTTTCCGCGACGAGTATACAATAGATAATGATAGTAAAGACACTATCGCAAATGCAAAGCCTAAAAAACAAAACTTATTGTTATATGATGATAGTAAAGGCACCATTGAATATGTGAGGCCTAAGAAGATAGAAAACTTATCATCACATGGTGATAGTTAAAAGAGATATCATATATGTGTGGTCTAAAATAAAAACACATCGTCATCTAATAATAGTAAATAGTAAATGTACCATCGCATCTATGAGGCCTACAATTCAAAACATATCGACATATAATGATAGTAAAAGCACCATCAAATATGCGAGGCCTAAAAAGATAAAAATATATCATCATATGATGATAGTAAAAAAACACTATGGCACATGTTAGGCCTAAATATCAAAACCTATCGTCATTCGATGATAGTAAAGACATCATCGCATATACGGGGCTTAAAAAGAGAAAAACTTATCAACATATATTTATGATAACTAAAGCGCTACCGTATATTGTGGCTTAAAAGGAGAAAAACCTATCAAAATATGATGATAGTCAAAGGTAAAGATGGAAATCCTATCATAATATGATGATACGTTAAGTCAACATCATAGGTAAACAAAAATCAACAAACAATTGAAGTATACAAAATATAAGGGTAAATAATTTATTAGTCCACTTCTTTTTACCTAACACAATGTTTAGTTCTCCTATTTTAAAAAACACATTGTAAGGTCCCTACCATTGGTCATTTTTAACCATTTGGTCATTTTGTCTATTTTTTCGATTTTTAACCGTTATATTCGGCATAAAAAGACAAACAGAAAATAACAGAGTAACATGATCATTTTGTATCATATTATTACTGTTCAGAAACCTAAGATATGTTCAATTAAAAATCTAAAAAAATAGATAAAAGGATCAAAGTGTTAATATTGACAAAAGATATAGACTTTATAATGTGTTTTTCAAAATAGGGGGTCCAAACAGTACGTGTGTTACGTAAAAAAGTAGGGACTAATAAATTATTTATCCAAAACATAAATCCACGAATTACTTAAACACCAAGACACCATATGATCCTAGAGTATCTATCATAACTAGTGCATCCCAAACGGTTCCTCAAAGTAAAAACAACCTTAAAGACCTTCCCTCTTGGGCGGAAGTAACGTCCTCCTCAACCTCTAGTTTAGATGCAGAAGTTGACTCTTCTAGGGTTTTTCTCAAATACATTCTCAATCGCTAAATAGAAGCCCTTCTCATAGATGGTAATAACCCCCAAAATCAAGAATGCAGAAACAAAAATAAGAAATAAAAAGGGGAGATTAGAAGAAAAGCTTAACCTTGTTTTTCAAAGTGACACTCTTCTAGAGAAAGATGGTCGTTGAATTGTCTCGAAAATTTTGAAATTGGTTTTATTAAGACAGTTTCACAATAGTGAAAGCAAAAAATCTTTTCCACAAGAAAACATTGATTTGTACTAAGGAAAAAGAAGAATAAATCAGCGGGCGAGGAACACCAAGAGTCTCTCATTAAATGCCTCAACAACACATACGTGACGAGGAACTTATATTAGAGCATCAATAATGATTGTAACATACCATTGTTACGAACTGCTCTCTGAAAAAAAACTGCCAATTCCTCATTGCCTTCTTCTCTCTATCAAGATCTTCAAGTTCTTCAAGTTTTTCCCCCTTTTGTGGATCTACTTTAAGGAGGAGAAGGAAGTTCATTCTTCCTTCTCTCAACGGGTTAGGTTTGTTGTAATTTTTTTTATTGTATTTCTTTTCGGTCAGGGTATATATTTTATTGAATTTCATTATCCGTTTGAATTGTATCTGTTCTCCATTATTCTACTGTTTATATCTTTTTCAGATTTAGCAAGAAAGGAAACGATTTATTTTATACGTGGATCAATATATCTACGTGGTTGCAACAAACGAAAGGACTCAGATCCGAATGTTCGGAAGGGTCTAAATGATGAAGCTTCGGTTGCAGTTGCTTTTCTGCGGATTTGGATTTCAATGAAGTATATGTTTTATTGTTTTTTTTTTTGTAAATTTTGTACCTTTAATGACTTTTTATGCTCTTTGTAATCATTTTCGTCCCATTGTGAATTTTGTAAGGTTTTTTACCTTTCCCGTTTCTTATTGTACTTGTTCATCAAAAAAAAATTACCATTGTTACAATTAGATGCCACATGGGCACAAGTAACACATCTAAGTAACACACCATTAGAATCTTTTGTTACTTCAAAATTTGGTAGGATCCACTTGTTATACAACTTTATATATCCACTTAATTAATATACAAATAATAATTTTTTACTTAATAAAATAATTAATTCAATACTTATTATTACTTTGCTAAAATTTAACATATCGAGTGAATCTCGTCGGAAATCTTTGAGAAATTGGCATATTTAGAATGCAAAATTGAATATTTTGGGTTGATACAAAGTATTTGGACGTTGACGTTAGAGTAAAATTGCACTATTTTTAATTGTTAAGGGTAAAATTTCTTCTCCGTAAATATTAGAGGTATTTTTATATCTTATGTAAAATAATTAATTCAATATTTTTGGTGAAGCTCTTAGCCTGCTGGTTGAGAGCTTACCTATGATTGTAAAATAAAATTTTAATTGAAAGAACAAAACAAAACCGAATATATATTGAAATCAAAAACAAAATTTTAATTAGGAAAAGAAAATTATTGAGAAAAAAAAAAGTGGTACATCCGCCACTTCCAAAACTTCGCAGAACAATTCTGCACCTATGTTTTGTGGTTATTCTAATTTTTGTCCCATTTTTTCTTTGTTATTGAAGTTAGTAACTTACTAATTTTTGTAACAATAAAATCACAAGTGCTCTAATAGTTAGATATTTCTAATTTTTTGAAGTAACATGGTTATAACAACCATTAGACTTGCTCTTATAGAAACATGATAACCTACTTCCCAAATCAGATCCCGGCCCATAGACTAACACATAAAAAGTCCATTCTCGACTTGGTGCACAAAATAGGGCAGAGGCCCAAACCCATCACTAAGGACAATCATAATTCATCTTCCACAAAGTATATATAAAGATCAAAAGGAAACCCATCAAGAGGTAGAAAATCTTTTATTACTCAACACACTTAATATCGATTAATGACGTAATTTTTCAGAGTTTATACAGGGAATCCACCCCTACGCATGACTAAGATATTAGCCAGGTGGGATCTTGACATCCAACTAGACAATGAATATAATTTATTATTATTACTTTTTATATCTTAATTTGGAAATGAAATTCTAAATTCAATTAATTTAAACTATATTTTTTTAAATGGAAACTTTGATTACTCAAATAGATTTCAAGACATCATCTTTGGTTAATGACCAACAAAATGATGACCTATTTAACCAAAAAGGAAGGACTAGCGTTGAATCGTGTTGCTCGGGCTAAACTATAAGCAACGCGATTAGATTGTCTAGGGGCATAGGATAGATGAACTCCACCAATTTGGGATTTGATACACTTACATTCATATACTATGATTCTTAGTTCACTAAAGGGTATCCGACTCTTATTGAAAGTAGTTACGCTCACTAGGGAGTCTATTTCGGCTTGCACACTGAGGCAGTTGTTCGCTTTGAGCCACGAGAGTGCTTCCTTCATACTAGGTTCTTCCGCACCATCCGCCTCAACAAGACCTGAAATTAGAGACCAACCACTTCCAAGGATTGCCCGAGCATCATTTCTTAACACGAACCCGCATCCTATAATGTCGTAGAAGAGAGTTGCATCAATGTTTACTTTTAGAGTTTGGAGAGGGGGTTGTTTCCAAACAATCCGGGAATATGCATTTGCCTAGACTGGAGCAATATGAGAAGGCTTGTGGCAGTCATTCCATTTGTTCAGGAATCCTATTGCTAAGTTAACACAGACAATTGTTGATTTAAAGGGCTTCAACCAGGCACTATCATTTCTGTGTCTCCATATTGCCCAAAGAATCATACATGCCTCTATTGTAACTTTCGGTTCATGCGAGGTGAGCAACCGCTGAAACCAAACGTAGAAGCCGTCCACCGGCGGTATTACTATCATAAGATCAACAACAAACCAACATTGTATTACAAAGTCACAGTCCAAGAAGAGGTGGGTCTCGTGCTCACCAAATGAGCAAGAACTAACACATTCATTGGCAAATTTCATGCCTTTCTTAATCAGCATATCGCGCAGCGACAGAAATCCCGTGCATAACTTCTAGAGAAAGGATTTTACCTGATGTGATACTTTAACAGCCTAGAGTTTCATCCATGCTAACGAAGTCCCCCGATATTCGATCCCAAGACAATTTCCGCCACCATCCGATACCCTGAACGAACGTTATATTCCCTTTTGCGATCAAAATGACATCGATTCAAACAGTATTATTTAAAGTTATAAGTAAGAGTTATTTTATGGATCTTTTATTTTTTGCTTCAATTTTTTTTAATTGTTGAATATATATGTATGTTGAAAATAAATAAATAAAAGAATAAGTATTTATTAATGGAGATGTGGGATTTCCAACGTTACTCCGATATCGAATACTCCTCCTGAGACCCGAAATCAAAGATGAGCCACTTCCAAGGATTGCCCGAACATCGTTTCTTAACACGAACTCGCATCCTATAATGTCAGAGAAGAGAGTTGCATCAATGTTTACTTTTAGAGTTTAGAGAGGGGGTCGCTTCCAAACAATCCGGGGATATGCATTTGTTTAGACTAGATGAGCATGCTTGTGGCAGTTGTAGGTGCCGCGGCCTCGCCCGGGCGGACCGGAGGGTGGACACCGTTGATGACAGATGCTATGATTGGCGCCGAAAGCAACCAATTGCGGAATCAAGCTGTTCGGCAGGACCGGAGCCTGGAGTATAGAAGAGTCGCCACCCACGAATGGGAAAATGAACACCGATCCCTTGCGGGAGACCGGTGAGGGTTCGGGAAACTTAGGTACGAGCCGAGAAGGCTAGCTCCTTTCCGGAGAAAGGCTACTAGGCACCCCGACATCGCCCGGTTATGAACCACCGGTCTCCTACTTAGCGTGTTAGGCGATAACGGACTAATCGCATATTTATTTAAGTTTAAAATTCATTTGAAACCTTTTCTTTCTCGCTTTGAAAACCGTTTTGAGCATGTTATTAAAAGCCATTTTAATAAAGAATCACCCATTTTGCATAAATTTAAAATACAGAGGAGAGAGAGGGGGAGAAGAAAGAATTGATTTATTCACAGTGTGATTTTATGCTTTAGACTATACTCTAACTCTAAGCTAATATCATTCCGCAAAAACGAGTTTATTTACATGGTTCGTACCTTAATCGCCGTTGGAACGATTTAGGTACGTTTCAAAACCCCGTTAATTAACATGATATCGACTCGAATCGCCGTTGGAACGATTCGAGTGTTTGAAAGTGTGATATAAAAAGCTTTAACAAGAAAACGTGATTAAGCATACAAGTCCATTTATTTTTGTACAAAATCATTTAAATAGGAAAACGATTCAAAACTCTATTATTTACAATTTAAGAAACGGTTTTAATTACAAGGTTCGCTTAATCCGCCGTTGGGACGGATTAAGGTTTCAACACATGATATTTTTGGAAACGGTTTAAAAATGACAAAAACAAAAACATTATTTACACTTTAGGAATATCTAGAAAAGCTTTAATTTAAACAAACAACTTGAAATCTCTTTTTGTGGTTTATTTCTTTTTCACTCAATTAGCCCTTACTTGAACATAATTACAATAATTAACAAATCAAGACCAAATTTACCCAACCAAATATATTTTTTTTAAAAAAAGTTGCGCAATGCGCTTACATTAAAGAAGAAAGGAAAATCCCCACCAGACCCGGATGTGATTCGAACCCATGACCTCCCAAGGCATAGGTAAGCTCCCAACCATATATATTTGAAATATATACATATATGCAAAAATAGAATAAAAATACATATATATACATAGTTTTTTTTCTTCTAAAAATACGGATATATCTATAGATAAAAACAAGTATGAAATACTATATGATATAATAGAGAAAATGAAAAGAATACTAAATATAATACCTTTTTATTCTAAATCAAAACATGTGAAAACAATGAACAAAGTTCATAAATGTAAAGAATAACATTTAGTTCTAAATAGTTTTAAGAATTAAATATATAGAACATAACTTTCACTCTAAATAAGAGCTAATATAACTTAAATGTGCCAAAACTATATATATATACAAATATAATACTTTACAAAACTAAGTCAAAACGAATTAAGTTCCAAATATGAAATAAATAGCTATATAATACATAATTAATAGTTATAGGGCCCAAAAATAATTTTTATAAATATATTACATAGTTGTATACATATATATACGAGTAGAAATATCAAAAAGTTGAGAAAAGAGGGTTAAAAGAGGGATTTTCGGATTCCAGCAGATTACACACAGAAAATCCGTCGCTAATCTGCTGTTAGTGACAGAAAAGGCAGAATTACAGAATTAGTCCCCCAGTTTTCAGATTTATTCAAAAGCTTTAGATTAGGTCTATTCTATCATTTTAGGTCTCCGAACTACCAAAATTGAATCATAGTCTATAACGGAGACTCCTAAAACGATGTTTTATTTCAAAACGTTATTTAGAAATATTTTCAAAACTTATAATTACAACGTTTTTAATCCCGAACTACCTTTGAATCGGATCACGGTTCGTATTGGGATGTTAAAACGAGGTTTTTATTTCAAAACAAAACCAAACGTTTATTTGGGGCGTGACGGAATTTAAATAAATACGGAAAAATAAATAAATGTGATAAATAAATAACTAAATAAATAAATAAAACTATCACCTAAATAAATAGAATAAATAAATAAAGGAAATAAATAAAACGAGTCTAGTCCTCGTATAATATCTCAAGATCGGTATTGATAGCTGAAGTCGGTTGATTCCACGAATCGTGATTTTTCGGTGTTTTTGGTAAAATATTTAACTTGGAAAATTTGGATTTTTTTAGGAAAAAAAATATTTTTCCCAAAAAATCCACTCTCTCTCTAAAAATTTCCTTAGAGTGAGAAGCTCTCCAAAAAGTCCTCCCTTTTTGCATGGAGATCCGTGCCTTTTATAGGCACGAATCCCAAAATATTTTGGGCGTAGCCCGACGGGCGTCGGGCTACGCCCAAAATGGTTGGGCAGACGCCCAACATCAGTTGGGCGAACGCCTAACTTTTGTTAGGCGTGCGCCCAACAGGCGTTGGGCGTTCACCCAGCGTCGTTGGGCGTACGCCCAACGTAGGTTGGGCGTGCGCCCCGCGCTGCTGGGCGCGCATCCAACTGCCGTCGGACGCTCGCCGGCTGCCGTTAGGCGCTCGCCCCACGTCGCTGAGCGCTCGCAACCCCTACGGACCCCCCGTGATTTTATTTTATTATTATTATTTTTTAAATTATCAGAACCAACCGTTTCAACCGTCTTGTTATGGGTTTTCGTCACAGGTCCTCTGACTCGGTGTCTACAGTTGCCCCTACTTTTCTATTTTGACAGTGATGTGTGTGTTTTGAAAACGTTTTTTGCTAACGCAGTACATGCAATGGAAATATATTAAAGTAAGAGACACATATAGAGTAGGAGGAAGAATACCTGATCTCTGCACCGCACGCTCCGGCCTTGTCTTCAATCTTCACCTTTGGCTATCCCGCGCTTGCCTTTAAATCGGCTGCCGGTGGATGCTTTCCTTAGGGACCCTCGTCTAAACCGACCGTGGGTAAACGACTCTTTCTAGCGACCCTAGTCGTCGACCGCGGGTAAAAGAAATGGCTCTCAATAGCAACCTCGATCATCGACCGTAGGTAAGATGGCTCAAAAGCGACCTCGGTCATCGGCCGTAGGTAAGATGGCTCAAAAGCAACCTCGGTTGTCGACCGTAGGTAAGATGGCTCAAAAGCAACCTCGGTCATCGACCGTAGGTAAGATGGCTCAAAAGCAACCTCGGTCATCGACCGTAGGCCATATGGCTCAAAAGCAACCTCGGTCATCGACCGTAGGCAAGATGGCTCAAAAGCAACCTCGGTCATCGACCGTAGGTAAGATGGCTCAAAAGCAACCTCGGTCATCGACCGTAGGCAAGATGGCTCAAAAGCAACCCCGGTCATCGACCGTAGGCAAGATGGCTCAAAAGCAACCTCGGTCATCGACCGTAGGTAAGATGGCTCAAAAGCAACCACGGTCATCGATCGTGGGCAAGATGGCTCAAGAGCAAAAGGCTCTCTTTAGCAATTTTGGATTTTAACACACTGTCGTCTGTATTTTTTTACTGGAGCTATCGTCTCGGGTATTTGATTTGTTGATAGGAACGTCCTTATCTCTTCGTCGGGAACATTTTAGACTAAAAATTGTTTTTCCGTTGACTGTTGTCTGTATTTTGACTGGCGCCACTGTTCTGTAAAATTTTGGCTGTAGTCTGGAGTCATATCCTTAGGGTATGGGTCACTGCCTGGCAGAAACGCAGGCTGAAACGGACTGCAAATCGGAGGTCTGTGCACCTGGTAATTAATTATTTACTTTTTACCTTTATGTCACGTCGTACCTCTTTTGCTATTTACGGGAATGTCATTCCCTTCTTCTATATAAGGTGGTGGGGTTTCATTTCAACCCCACACATTCTCTCTCTTCTCTCTCTCTCTCTAGCACTAAACTTAGAGCATTCTCGTGATGGGTTCAGATAGATACGATGGCACGAAGGGTATGGAGGCGGGTTTTGAGGACTTGACTAGAGTGGCTCCTTTTCAGAATCCTGCTTCTCATCTGAGCCGGACCAACATCAATCCGGTAAGTACCCCCTTATTCTTTATCCTTTGACAAGATTTCTAGGCTTTAGCAGCCCCATTTCGAACGTCATTTGCATGCTGACCTTTAAGCTGCTTAGAAGACTTTTAGTTAGAAAACGGGAATTTTTATGCACGTGAGCAATGCTTTATGCTTTTTGTTTGTTGAAAGAATATAAACTATATACATGTGAATAGTAAAAATATGAACAATGCATGCCCACAGTAAAAACGTGAATAGTAAGCACGTGAATAGTAAAAACGTGAATAGTGCACGTGAATAGTAAAAACGTGAATAGTAAAAACATGAATAATGCACGTCAATAGTAAAAACGTGAATAGTGTACGTGAATAGTGCACATGAATAGTAAAAAACGTAAATAATTAAATTAAACGCTTGATGACAAGTAGAGAAATTCTGATCAACTTCTGTCCCTGTGGGGGCGTCGTTGGGTTCGACGAGGGGAAGCTCAGATGCCAAAGTCAGTAAGGAATATCAAGAAAGCAAACTGAATCGACAGGAGGTAGGGGAATGTGTACCTGAATAGCCTGAGACGTAGGCTATATATAGCTAGAAAGTTGTAACCTTCGGTAACTAGAAAGTCTCCATTAATGTTCCATTAATTGGGGTTACAAGTTATCCTTAAGCTAACGGTTAGCTAATTGATAGCTCATTAATGGTCTTTATGGCCAGGTCGGCCCAGCCGTTATAATGGCGAATGAGTTGTTCAAGGAGATTCGCCTCATGGGTTCGCCGACGGGTCTCCTTTGATGGATCTTTGGAGATCCGGTGATCCGCCAGGCGGATCTTGTCAATACGCGGCGCTTCCTTAGGTGAATATCCTCCTTAGTCCTCAGGATAATATCTCAATGTTATCAGAAGCCCCCCTAAGTTCCCTTAAAGTCCTTTAGGGCTTTTGAGCTTCTGCGCGCCGTCATCACTACCCATATTAATGAGCACTATGTTCGATGCCAATCGCAGAGTGACACGTGTAATAGGTGCACTGTCCAAGGTAAGAGAAGACATCTTCTTCTCCCTCCTCTTTCTTTTCCTTTTACTTTTTCATTTCGTATTCGTTTTCTTTCTCGCTGCTCGAAGCTTTTTACTGGGTATTTTCAGAGTTCCATTGAAGCTTTTCGCTTACATGTAAGTCCATCTTCCTCATTCTACTTTTCTGAATGTTTAGAAGTTCTTCATCATCCTCTAGATCATCCTCTGAGCGTTTTAATTTAACCTCTTCTCCTGAAATTGAAGTTAGTTTTAGTTGGACTACGTCATCATCGGAAAACTCCTCTTCCCCGGAAGATACAGCTTGTTCCGATTTAGCCGAGTTGCGTAACTCGGCATGTAATCGCTATCAAACTCGTTCCACTAGAAGTCACATTCTCTCGGCCACTGGTGCCACACCGGCCGTAGATTCTAGGCATTTCTGGGGAACAATGGCCTCTTCCTCTTCCCGACCTAGGAAAAAGAATCCTCGAGCGGAATCCGTTTCGTCTCGCATGAGTGCCGCGGATCTGGCGGATCTAGCGATTCGCTTCCCCTGGATCAATAATTATGAGACTCAATTAGCGGCGGCTCATCAACGTCCCTCCTGTCCGCCAAGTGGCTTTTTAACCGTGTATTGTAGTCACATGGAGAGAGGGTTCCGCCTTCCTCTTCCCAAGATGATGGTGGACATCCTTTCCTATTTTGATATCACCGCTTGCCAACTACACCCCAATGGCTGGTTGGATATTGCTTTAGATTGTTATCTAGCTTCGAACTTAGGGGTGGTATACACTGGGCGGATCTTTAGAGATTTTCATAAACCGTCAAAGCGAAAGTCAGAGTCGTTCCTTACTTTTGCAAAATTTGGAATGTATTCGCCATTCAGTGGCAAAATGTCCAACGTCCACAGTTGGGATGAGAAATTCTTCTATGTGAAGATAAACGAGGGTGAATCCCTGGGTTTCCCAACATTCTGGAATCCCAAACCTCTGCATATGGCGGGTGATATGCGAATATTGACGGCGAGTGATGAGGTAGTGGCGGACCTCATGAAGAGTGTCAAGGCGGATGCCTGGACATACGCGGATGCTTTAGCCTTCATGATGAGCGATATTCCTCTAATTCACAAAGAGGGGGACAAGTTCATTTACTCGAAGATTACACAGTTTGATCAAGGTAACTTTGTTTCCTTCTTGAACCTTGATTACTTTATTGTTTTCTTTGGCAGGGGTTTATCTAAGGCCAATCACGCTCTTGCAGAGAAGCATAGGAAGTTTTTGGAGGATGAGGCCCGCAAGAAAGCTCAAGTGGCGAATCCTCAAAAGGATACATGGAAACATCTGGCGGATGCAATGGTCGATCCGCCTCTGAAAAGGAGGAAGCCTGCAGCTTCTGGTGGTTCCAAGTTTATGGCGGATGCCATGAGATCCGCCATGCCTGTGGGGGAGATGGAACAAGTAGATCCCTTTTTTGTCCGTTCGTTATGTTAGGAATTTAAGTTTTGATCCTTACTTCCCTGTGCAGACGGCGAAGCCTGACCTATGCAAATACTGGTCCGCTAAGTATGGAGCTGAGGGATCCCTGGAGAATGAGTCGGTTATCAATGACTTGGATGAGGCTCTGGGCCAATTGGGCGAAGTGCAGAGAAATCAGAATTAGATTCCCGGATCAATTCATGCGCAAAGGGGAAAGATGGAGCTTCTTACGGTAGGTCCCCTTGTTAAAAGAACTGTTTCAGAAAAAGCTATACTCGTGTTTTTCATTCTTGACGAAAGGGTTTGCCCTTTGATAGATGTATACTCGCATACGTGCTATGGAGGCGGAGCTCCTTCAAGGTGTGGCGGATAAGGCTACCATAGATAGGCTGGAGAAGGAAATAGCCGATGCTAGGGCGAATATAGCATCCGCCACAACTGCCTTGGCCTTTAAGGATGCTGAGATAAAGAAGCTGAAGGAGAAAGTCGAAGCTGACGCCAAGGAGCTCGAGAACGATGTAGGGGAAGCTGGGTACATGGCTGGCGAGCAGGCTTTCTTTTACGGCGAACTGATCATGGCGTATGTCTCGCTGGCGCATCCCGAGATCGATTTCACAGATCCGCAGTTCGCCGTTCCAGAGCCAGAAGATGTTCTTAAATTTAACAAAATACCTGACGCCAAGGAATACCTCCGAGACTATGTTCGGAAATGGATGAAGGGGCCCATTGAAGAAAGCAAATCTGCCACCACCGTCCAAATAGTGGAGCATGAAGAGGTGCCCCCGAAGTCTGGCGAGGAGCCGATAACCGATGGCACCGTTCTCCCTGGGGAAATACTTTCGGGGGAAAAGGAAGTCCCCTTGGCGAGCGTATCTGAGGCTGTGGAGAAGGAGGCTTCTCAAGCAAGCGTCGCAGGCGAGAAGAGTGCAAAGGAGGATGCTCCTATTATTACATAGTCGTTTACTTTTGATTTGTAAAAAATCTTTAAGTACAATTTGTTTAATCCTTTATGGCAGCTATTTATTTTACTGTTACGTTTGCGTAAGTAAATATATAGGCATCTAGGATTTATTTTGGAGTAGGTGGCCAGCCACACTCCATTGCAGGAACCTTTATGAAGGTTAAAAGCTGTTCTATTCCATTGAAGGAAGTAAAGCTGCCTATGGGATCAATTTGCTACCTGTCTTTGAGGTGAAGCGATCCGCCAGTAGGACTTGTGAATCCTTTTTTGGGAAGGATGTAAGAGAGTGTAAAGACCTTGCGTCCAAGGATCGTTTTAACTCTATCTAAAATGGGGATCCTCTCAGAGATGGATCCGCCCATGAGATCGATTTTCCTATGTTTGAGGAGAAAAAGCAGCTATGAGGTAGCAATACTTGTTTAATGCGGAGAGCGTTGGATGCCCCCTTCTTTTTAAGACTGAAATATTAATATTGCTGCAAGAAAAACTTTAAAAAGAACCTAGAGAATGGAACAATTTCTGTTTATTGATAGGAGAAATGCTTTATTACAGCAAGCAGGTCTTACATGTGAGCCTCGTTAAAACCTTTAATAAGAAAAATCACATGGGAAAAAAGCTTACTAAAGGAAAAAGAGTACTCAAGACCGTATGTACATCCTATTTTCTGATAAAGTATTTGCGGAGATTTTGGAGGTTCCACGTGCGTGGTAATGTGTTCCCCTCCATGTCTTGAATCTTAAATGTGGCGAACCCAATTTTGCCCACTATTTGATATGGTCCCATCCAGGTGAGCCCTAGCTTGCCCTTCCCTTCTCGAGACTGGATCTTGTCCGCCTTGCGGAGCACGAGGTCTCCCACATTCAGGTCCACAGGTTTGGCATTTTTGTCATGGTAAGCGGCGATCCGCTGCTTGTATGCCGCCATACGTACATAAGCCTTGTCTCTTCGCTCCTCCACTTGATCAAGACTCTCTGTTAATCTGTGGTTGTTGTCTTCCTCGCAATAGAATGCAACTCTATCACTTGGGACCAGTATTTCAACTGGGATTACAGCTTCTACACCATGAGAGAGGGTGAATGGTGTTTCTCCTATGGTCGTTCTAGGAGTGGTGTGATACGCCCATAAGACGCTTGTCAACTGATCCGCCCACTTCTTATCATGTTCCCCCAGTCTTTTCTTTATTCCTTTTACGATCGTTCGATTCGTAACTTCAGTCATACCGTTGGATTGAGGATAATAAACGGAGGCGAATCTGTTCAAAATGCCTAATTTCTCACAGAAAGTTTTGAACTCATCACAGTTGAACTGTGTTCCGTTATCAGTGATGATGGTGTGAGGTACGCCATATCTTCCCACGATATTGTCCTTAACAAATTCCACCATTCGTTCGGCCGTGATGGAGGAGACAGCTTCGGGTTCTACCCACTTGGTGAAGTGATCTACTGCCACTACCACATACTTCCTCTGTCTACGAGTAAGAGGAAACGGTCCAATGATGTCAATTCCCCAGATGGCAAAGGGTCGCCCTTCAATGATAGGCCTCTGGAGATGTTTGGCTGTGTGTGATTCATTTGCATGAATCTGACAATTATGGCATGATTCCACCAATTTTTGTGCATCAAGCTCGGCAGTAGGCCAATAAAATCCTGCTAACCTGGATTTCTTTAAGATAGTGGCGGATGCCTGATGGGTCCCACATGATCCCTCGTGCAGCTCCTTAAGGACTTGTTGTCCTTCTTCTGACAGAATACATTTTAACCAAGGATGGCTAAATGACTTTCTATAGAGGCAATCATTGATCATGGAGAAATAGGCCGCTTTCCTGACGATCCGTCGAGCCTCCTCCTTATCGATGGGTAGAGCTCCATCTGACAAATACTGGCGAAGGTCTGTCCGCCAATCATCCTCTACCGTGGTGAGTATGGATACTTCTTCAGAGGTGAATGCCGGAGCCGCTTTAACCTCGAAGGGGCATTGTGGATCTGTCCAGCTCTCTTCACTGGAAGCCATTTTTGCTAGGTGATCGGCTTCAGTGTTTCATTCTCGGGGCACATGGACCAATTCCCATTTGGTTTCTTTAGCTTCGAGGTGATCCAACAACTTTTTGACCTCGACAACGTATTTGGCCAGAACGTCATCCTTCACCTCGTAATTTTTGATCACTTGATTGACCATCAACTTGGAGTCACTATAGATCACGATCCGCTCGGGAGTGATTTCTTTAAGCATGCGTAACCCTAATATTAGAGCCTCATATTCGGCGGCATTGTTGGTGGCATGGAAATCCAACTTTGCTGCGTACCGTAATCTTATGTACTAGGGGCCCTTGATCACGATACCTATGCCAGCTCCCTCTGCAGAGGAAGCCCCATCCGTGAACATTGTCCACTCCTCTACTTGAGATTTAGGGAGATTGACCCCTTCTTCCGTGAATTCATTCACAAAGTCTGCCAAGACTTGACTCTTCAAGGCGGTCCGACTCTCATATCGCACATCAAACTCTCCGAGGCGAATTGCCCATTCCATCAACCTCCCTGAAGTGTCTGGCTTTTGCAATACTTTTCTCATGGGTATATTCGTGCGAACTATGACAGTGTGAGCCTGGAAGTATGGTCTAAGGCGGATTGCCGTGGTGACAACGGCCAGAGCCATTTTATCAAGCTTAGAATACCTGGTTTCAGCATCCTTCAATACTTTGCTCACGTAATAGATAGGATACTGTTGGCCATCCTCTTCTCTTATCATGACGGTGCACACAGCTTTCTCCGTAACCGAGACATACATGTAGAGATTCTCACCTTTTAGGGGTCGGCTCATCATGGGCGGTTCTGTGAGAAACCGTTTGATCCCCTCGAAAGCCTTTTCACAATCCTCATTCCACTCGAATGCCTTTTGCTTCTTGATGACCTCATAAAAGGGTTGACACCTACGAGCGGAACAGGAGATAAACCTGCCCAAGGCCACGATCCGCCCGTTGAGGCGTTGCACTTCTCTGATGTTCCGTGGTGCCTGCATTTCCAGAACAGCCTTAATCTTGTCAGGATTTGGGCTCACTCCTTTTTCACTAATCATGAATCCCAGAAACTTTCCGTATGTCGCACCAAAAGTACATTTCTCTGGATTCAACTTAATATTGTGGCGTCGAAGTACGGCCAGTACCTCCCTTACATCTTCCGCATGCTTCTCCACGGTGGTGCTTTTGATGACCATGTCATCTACATAGACAGAGTAGTTATCACCTTTGCTTTCTGCGAATATCTTGTTCATCATCCGATGATAGGTGGCTCCTGCGTTCTTTAGCCCAAAGGGCATGACTTTGAAGCAATAAGTGGCTTGATGAGTCACGAACGAGGTTTTGATTCTATCGGAAGGCTCCATGGGGATTTGATGATAACTCGACTTTACGTCTGTAAAGGAGTACATAGCATGTCCGGCGGTTCCATCTACGAGTATGTCAATACACGGCAAAGGATAGTTGTCTTTGGGACAAGCTTTATTGAGATCCGTAAAGTCAATACACATGCGGTAGGATCCGCCCGCCTTTTTCACCAGAACAACGTTCGCCAACCATTGCGTATAAAGGACCTCTTCAATGGCGTCCGCCCGTTGGAGCTTGGCGATCTCTTCCTCTATCACCTTCTGCCTTTCAAGCCCATGATTTCTCCGTTTCTGAGCCACGGGGACCGCATCCTTGTCAATGTTAAGTTTGTGAGTGATCACGTCTGGGCTGATCCCTGGGAGAATTTCATCTTTCCACACAAAGACGTCCTCCGCTTCATAGAGAACCTTGGTGATTGCTTCTTTGACTTCACCCTTGAGTCCTTTAGCCATTCGCACCTGCTTTTCATCCACCATAAGGTACATTTCTGTCTCGCCCAAAGCCATAGTGACGAGTTCCTCTTCATCTTCATCTTTAGATTGGGGGCGAATCATTAGCGATGCCGAATATGTCTCTTAGGCCACCTTTTGGCTCCCTCTGATCATTACACCTCCCTTGGCTGTGGGGATGTAAAGAGCTAAGTGGCGTATGGAGATAAGGGCAGCTGCTTCGGAGATAAAGGGCCATCCGAGGATAATATCATAGGCTAACTGACCATCCAAGATAGAAAATTCTAGATCACCTCTCTAGACTTGATCTTCATCTGATAACTCACAATCCAACGTCACTTGGCCTTTTGTCTGAATGGTATGTCCTGTTACTCCCAGGATATCTACTACAGTTGGTTCTACCTGGACTGGATCGACCATGAGTTTGGCGAAAGCTCCTCTTGTGATGACATTACACGAGCTCCCAGTATCGATCATCACCCTTTTCATCTCCCAGCCTTCCATCATCATAGTAATGACCAGGGCATCTACATGAGGAGAGATCTCTGGTCCTGCGTCTGCAAATGGGCGATTCAGCGATGTCCTGTCAAGAGCAGTGGTTTTTGCCTTTTCCAGTACTGGTTGGTATCCAGGTCCTCCTGCTATGACATTGATGGTTCCTTTTCCTTTCTTTTTTGGGTCCTCCTTGGATCTATCACCATCGCCTTTTTTGCCATCATTTTGGATGAACCGATCCAACTTGCCCCTCTCAATGAGACGCTCAATTTCTCGAGCTAACTCCCAGCATGCATCGGTGTCATGGCCATTTTTCCTGTGATATTTACAATAATTTTTAGGATTTTTACCAGTATTGGTGTACTCCCCCCCTTTTGGTTCGGGGTATGAAATGCTCCGCTTGTGTTGACTGTTCTCAATCCACATAAGCACTTCACTTTTGGAAGCATTGAGAGGTGTGAAGGAGGTGACAAATGTTGATTTGTTTTTAGAACCTCGTCGCCTACCTCGAGAGGAGGAATCCTGATGTTTGTCCTTTTCCCTATCTCGATGACGAGATTCGCTTTTGTCCCTCTTAGGCGTAGATGCTGATTCCCGGCGAATGTCATCTACCTCCATAAAGTCCTTGCAGCGCTCTATTAGTTCTGCCATGCTGGTAGGCTTCTTGCGAATTAGATCCTCCTGTAAACTCTTACAAGTGGTATTTTTTACCAGAGATTCCACTGCCATGGAGATATCTACATCCACAATTTGTATACACAATTTGTTGAAGGAGTTTATATAATCTCGAAGGGATTCATTCGCCTTCTGCTTTAATTCGAAGAGCTTCCTGGATTTAACCACTGGAGGGATACAGCTAGCGAATTTAGCACAAAACTCCCTGCTTAGTTGGTCCCAACTATCTATCGATCCAGGTGGTAGTGATTGGAACCAGCCATAAGCGGGACCTCCTAACGTGATGACAAACATTTTGCATAGCACTGGCTCGGTTGCACGATTGAGGCGAAGCAATATTCGGTATTTTCTAACATGGGCCTCCGGGTTGTCAACACCCATATATATGGCGAGATTTGGTATTTTAAAATGCCTATCCGTTTCCTCTGCCTCAATCCAAGCCATGAAGGGCGAATCTCGATTGGCGAACGGATTATGCCTGGCATTCTCCTCATTCATGCGAAGCACTGCAGCTCGAACTCTGTCATCAAAATTCTCCGGATCCGCCCTTGGGCGACCCCTCCGTGGAGATCTGCTTGGAGAAGATGATGAACTAGATCCCGAAGATAGATCTGAGGGTGATTGTCCACCATGTCCGCCTCTGTTTCCATGTCCGCCACCTCCTCCATCTCCACCTCCTCCGCCCGGGGGAGGCTGACCGTTACCCCTTTCAGAGCCTCCTGAAGGAATATGCACCTCATCCCTGTGGTGTGGTGGTGGTGGTAGTGGCCCGCTTGGATGCGGCGTATCTTCTGGCCTCTTGCTCCGTCTACATCCAGTAGGTGGGGGTGATCGGCCCTTACGGGAGGATCTCGGTCTTCGGGGCGAGGGCGATTCGGACCGCCTACTTTTCTCTTTTCTACGCTTTTTGTGTTTTCGCCCCTCCGATCCACCCAAGGAGAGATTTGACCGTGGTCGCCTTGGGATACCTGATCCGCCCAGATTGATCCCATGGCTAGTAGATCCGCCCGCTAGAGTTTGATTGTTCCTTCGACTTCCTCCTGCGCCAGCAGGGAATAACTCTCGATTGATCGGTCGTTCTCCCCACGCCGCCGTGGTAGTTACTATAGATTCTGTATTGTGGGCTTGGAGAAACGAAGAATTGTGGGCGTTTGGTCCCAGATTCATCTGGGGCCAAGAAGATATCGTAGATGAAGGCGCTAGGCTCCAAACCGGAGGAATGATCATGAACGACTGTAAGCGATCGCCTGTTTCAGAGCCAAATCTTTCCCTTATAGCCTCCGCACACATGTTGATGAATGCGTCCGGGGGCATGCTACTTTCAGCTTGTGTTGTGGGAACATTTGAATCAGCGCGGCCAACACTCGTTATTGGCAGTGTTTCAACCCCTGAGGAGGGGTTATGATCTCCATTTGTCATATTTCTTATAACCGTGAATGAAAACCCTTTATTTGTTTAAGGTTTCCACGCTCACCACACCAATTGATGACAAGTAGAGAAATTCTGATCAACTTCTGTCCCTGTGGGGGCGTTGTTGGGTTCGACGAGGGGAAGCTCCGATGCCAAAGTCAGTAAGGAATATCAAGAAAGCAAACTGAATCGACAGGAGGTAGGGGAATGTGTACCTGAATAGCCTGAGACGTAGGCTATATATAGCTAGAAAGTTGTAACCTTCGATAACTAGAAAGTCTCCATTAATGTTCCATTAATGGCGGTTACAAGTTATCCTTAAGCTGACGGATAGCTAATTGATAGCTCATTAATGGTCTTTATGGCTAGGTCGGCCCAACCGTTATAATGGCGAATGAGTTGTTCAAGGAGATTCGCCTCATGGGTTCGCTGGCGGGTCTCCTTTGATGGATCTTTGGAGATCCGGTGATCCGCCAGGCGGATCTTGTCAATACACGGCGCTTCCTTAGGTGAATATCCTCCTTAGTCCTCGGGATAATATCTCAATGTTATCAACGCTTTTAACCCAAGTTAGAATTGGATTAAACCCCTCGCACGCACGTGGGAGAGTGGAATACCAAAGAATAATGAATTAATCAAATCCTATACAAATGATCCTACGAATGAAATCTCAAAGAGTAACGATCCAAATCGAAAGGAACTCCCATGTTAGATTTAAACATAACCGAAAGAATAACTAGGTTACCAAAATTTCTATATTAGACATACGCATAGAAGTGAGGCTCTCGAGGAGTAATGACTTTAGTTTGGCCTCTTGCCTTGCCCGTACTGTTCCTTCCAGGTTATTGGCATCAGCGGGACTACCGTGGATATTCATATTTGGCATGCCATGCTTAGCCCGGCGGCTAAAGCCCGAGTACGAGAGTTGGGCTTCGAGCCCTTCATCCTGGCGTTGCCTCGCGCCAACGGAGTGTGCGACCGGTTCGGCTTGCGCGCCTTATGCGAGAGATGGGTAGACTCGACCCACACCTTCCACTTCTCGTTTGGGGAGATGACGATCTCGCCCTGTGACTTCTCACTGCTGATCGGATTGCGGGGTAGCGGCACCCCGGTCCCGCTTTGCTTTGACATGGTGCGTCCTCGGGTTGACCGTGCCGAGATATTTGATCTGATCGGACCCGGAGTTTATACGGGTGTCAAGGCCACCCCAGTGAAGTTTGTTACTACTTTCGGGCTATTGAGCCGCAGGGATTTCTGTGACCGAGATGACACAGATCGGGCCACTCGCAGCTTCCTTCTGTATGCTTTAGGCGAGACGATCTTCCGCACTAAGAGCGGAACCATACATGCGGGTCTCATCCAGGCCTTCCGTGATTTGGACGCAGTGTCGTCCTACGATTGGGCGGGAGCTGGCTTGGCCTTTCTATACAAGTTCCTGGACTTGACTTGCCGGAAGCGCAAGGATTTCGGCGGTTACACCTTTGCCCTCCTGGTACGTCCTCTATCCTTGGCTTGTCTGTTTATTCTTTTCACAATTTCTGCTTCTGACATCAGTTTCTACGAGCAGGTTTGGGCCTATGAGAGGCGGATTCTTCCGAGCGCCCGCAGGAGTAGGCCGCGCGCGGTTAGGCTTCCACTCATGGCGAGATGGAGTGACTTTAATCTGCGCGACGAGAAGAGCCGGACGGTGGCACGACTCCTATCATGGATCGACGCGCGGAGCTTGGGACAGGTGAACGTCTCCTAGCTATGCTGGATTTTCGTTTGATCTCGTCTGACTTTTCTTTTGTTTTTCAGATTTCATTCAGATGGGACGACCTCAACTTTGGTCCCGATTATGCTTATGTCACCCGCATTCAGGGGCATCAGTGTGTGCTCACTGGCCCGTGCGTGCGAGCATGGTATTTGGGCGACCGGAGCTTTACCGGGGTTAGCGCCACACATTGGACACCCGGCGAGATTCCTGTGTCCATGTTTACGGTGAGGGTCATGTCCCTGCAGGAGATACGCAGTGAGCTGACTCGTCGATTTGTGGCTTGGGACGTGTGGGACCATGCGGGGGGTCGTGCCCATTATTTATCGACATTGTTGACTCCGTTGGATCCTCCTGAGGTTGCGATGGACGTGGACCCTGCGGATGACGTGTTCTCGGCGGCGGCCGTTGTTGGAGTCTTTGGATTAGAGGAGGTTCTGGTGAGTGCCTGACTTGTTTATTCTTTGTTTATGAGATAGTTAGGTGTATTCATTTTGCCTTTATTTGCAGGAGGGTTCCTTGAGGAGTGCTCGGACGTCGGACTTTTTCGATGGCACCCAAGCCCGGACATCCGTGAGCGAGGCTTCTTATCATGCGGGTGAGTCCTCCAGCGCTGCCCGACCAGAGTAGCTCCGCCTTGGCACACCCTTCCCGATCCCAGAGAGAGATTTCTTGACGGTTCATTATGGCGAGGCGGGCGTAGCTTACTCCGGCGTTGAGACAGCCCCTTCTGTTTTTACCTCGAGGATGCCGTTCGATCCTCTTGATGCCTTGTATACTTCGAGGGAGACGTGTACCGATTACATGGGATTGTCTGGTTATTTCAGAGAGCAGCTCAACCTGCGCTGTGCCGGCCACCTGGTGAGTATTCTTATTCTGTTTTAGTGTAGTGAAATGTATGCGTGTGATGCACATATGTATGTATGACTTCTGTTGTTGTCCGTTTTTTTGATGTTTTTTTTTCTTTTTTCTTTTTTTACAGAGCGATCTTCATACGAACGATCAGCGGTTCAGTGAGTCGCAGCGGGATGCCGATGCTAGGGTCGAGCATGTCTATCGAGAGAGAGATGCTCATTGGTTGGAGATGATGCGAGTGGAGATCGAGGGGTGCCTTGCCGCAGAGGAGATGACGCGAGTGGAGACCGAGAGGCGTCTTGCCGCCGAGGAGGCCTTATCTACGGAGCGGGCTTCTCGTCTGAGGGACTTTGAGGACTTCTGGGATCTTCCTCCTTATTAGGCTCATTATTTGTAGCTTTCTCATTAGTATTACCTCGATGTATAGCTTGTGTATAGGGAGAGGGGTGGATAGGACGTAGGCTTTTTATGTGAAAGAGGTAGGAAATGTATAACTCATGATTCATAATACAATGCATTCAGTAGATTATAATGATTCCAATCATCCTTTTCAAATATATTCATGCCTTTATTTATTTACAAACAATAGAAATACTTAGCCGCTTATACATTATTTTCATAATTGCTCAAGATATAACCACTTTTACCAGGACCCGCCTTTTTTCGGTTTTCAGATCCTAGCGATTTTTCAACTCTCCTTTTATTATCCCGGAATTTTCAAACGAGTGCCCTTTCGGGTTTTCACCCATTGGGATGTCCCTTATTGTTGCATAGGTCGCCCTTTGCGGGTTTTCAACCTATCGGGAATTTTCATTTCTTTTTTTCTTTTTTTTTACGAAAAGTATTTCTTAAGCCTATCCAGATTGGTAGGTTCGGAGAACTCCATGCCGTCCATAGTAGTTAGCTTCACCGCCCCTTTGCTTAGGATCTTCTTCACGAGGAATGGTCTTTCCCAGTTTGGCCTGAACTTGCCCCTAGGGTTGGTGTGCGTCATTCGGATCTGTTTCAGCACCATGTCCCCTTCTTTGATAGGGCTGGCCTTGACCTTTTTGTTGAAGGCTCGGGCCATCCTTCTCTGATATAAATGCACATGGTAAAGAGCCTCCATCCTTTTCTCGTCCACCAATGCTAACTTCTCATATCGCTTCTTCACCCATTCCGTCTCGGGAATCTCTGCTTCTACTGCGATTCTCAACGATTGCTTTTCAATCTCAATCGGGAGAACGGCTTCGGCCCCATATACCAAGGAGAACGGCGTTGCCCCAGTTGACGTTCTAACCATCGTGCGATAAGCCCATAAAGTGAGCGGAAGCTGCTCGTGCCAATTCCGGTGCGATTCTACCGTCTTTACAAGAATCCTTTTAAGGTTCTTATTTGCGGCTTCCACTGCCCCATTAGCTTGCGGGCGATATGGAGAAGACCTATGATACTCAATTACGTACTCTTGGAAGAAACTTTTCACCTCTCCCTGAAACTGGACCCCATTGTCTGTGATCATGTGATGAGGCACTCCGAACCTGGTGATCAAGTGCTTTTCAATGAACTTCCTCATCTGCTTAGACCCCAACTTGCTAAACGATTCTGCCTTTACCCACTTGGTGAAGTAATCAATGGCGACTGTGATGAATTTGTGTCCGTTCGATGCATTAGGCCTCACCTCCCCGATGATATCAATGCCCCAAGCCGCAAACGGCCAAATGGGTGCTAACACGTGCATTTCCATAGCTGGCAAGTGATTATAATCTCCGTGGATTTGACAATCATGGCATTTCTTCGCATATTCGTTACAATCTCTTTCCATGGTGAGCCAATAGAAGCCTTGCCTTACGATTTTCTTTGCTAATACTGCTCCTCCCATATGGACTCCACAAATTCCCGAGTGTACTGACTCCATTGCCTCATGGGCTTCTCCAAGCACCTCAATTGTAAATCATCGGTGTGTCTTTTGTAAAGCAAGTCATTGTGGATGACAAATTGCTGAGCTAACCTTCTGATCACAGCCTGATCCCTAAGTTCTAATTCTGCCGGGTATGTTCCACTTTTCATGAAGTTTACGATATCGAAATACCAAGGCTTTTCATCTACTCCCAACAGCATTACGTCTTTGATGCGCGTTTTACGTATACGTGCATGTGAAGGCAAGTGTACCTTAGTCGTGTATCAAGTAATAAAGTGAAAGTAGAGTATCGTTCCCACGAGGATGGTGATTATAAGTACTAATCTCTTTGCTTACTATCTATTATTTAAACAACCAAAATGTACAGTTTGTTGGACAACCAAGCTAAGACTTAAGGAAGAAGTGAAATAAAAATTACACAAATTAAGTGAGAGATTACTTATAATAAAAGAAACTAAGGCTTTTAGCTTCACTTAACCTCTTTGCTTGGTAATAACACTTACCCTTTTAAGTTGTTTTATCCTTCTTAAGATGGCGATTTTTCTTATAAACTATTAGTTCTCGAGATTGGTTCTAAACTCTTGACTAATTACTTTCCCTTGGTCCGGCTCAAGTAATTAATCAAGAGAAGCATTAAGTCTTCTTAGTTCCAAACCTTCGATTTATTACTTTCCCTTGGTCCGGCTCAAGTAATAAATCTAAGATTTGTAATAAGATTTAATCTAAACCTTTTTAACCTACTTTACCTTGGTCCGGCTAAAGTGATTACTTAAGATTCAAGAAAAACCGCTCAAGTAATTAGTTCTAAACTTTCGATTAATTACTTTCCCTTGGTCTGGCTCAAGTAATTAATCCAAAGAAGCATTAAGTTTTCTTATTTCCAAACCTTCGATTTATTACTTTCCCTTGGTCCGGCTCAAGTAATAAATCTAAGATTTGTAATAAGATTCATGAAAAACCTTGGAAAACCAATAAGCCATACTAAATGGTCATTAGGTCCAACTTATGAATTTCGATTAATCAATTTAATCACGATCAATATAAACGATTAATTATACCCAAGTAGAGAGTTGGCCCATCTCCTACAAGCATTAAGAATCATAAGTTAGTTCTTAAAAAGGATAAAGATAACTTAAATAGGTTAAACGTAATTATCACATAATTAAGGTTAAGATCCGCTTTTAGCCTTAGTTAAGGGGGTTTTAGCCCATGATTAGATTAAAACACACCTTAGTAAGATAGATAATGGAGTTCATAGTAATAAAAGAGATTAAAGTTTAGAAGAAACCGTAATGACGATTGTCGAATGAACTTCTTCGATAACTTAAAACTTACTTTTATTGAATGAACTCTTGCACAAACAACAACTTGAGCACAATAACAACAATTATAATAACACAAACAACTGATTTTTGAAGAGAAAAATCAGCAAAGTAACATTATAAAGGGAGAAGTTAAGCCTAAGCTTGGTGTGTGTTCAAATGGCACCCAAGGCCTCCTTTTATAGTAAAATGGTACACAAAATTCCAAAGACCAAGTCATCCTTATGGCCTCCCACTCCTTATCATCTGAATTTAGCATTTAAGAGAGCATGGGGGAAGATTTTAATAATTTAGGAGTTGAAATGTCAAAGGAATCTTAAGCTTCAACATATTCATCAACTTTGGATAATTTTCTGGGCCTGATGCACTTCGAATTTGGAGATGATTATTATTAGACATTTGTTCATCTTTCTCTTAGCTTTCCAACGCATTTTGAATCGCCTCAATCCGAGTCCGTATGAGGGAGATAAGTTGAAAATACGAAAATGTGTCAAATCTGTCCTAGTGTGAACAATTGGACTTTATTTTACAGCACCTATCCGCGACGAAGTGCACGCTGGGTGTCCCTAAAACTCCTTTTTCTGGTCCCTTTTACTCCCGAGTTGCCGCCTTAAGCCCCGACTTGGTTATTTGTGCCGAAAACCTTGTGAAAGTGCCTAGAAAACACACAAATTGGCTTAGATACATAAAATGAAGAAAATATACAAAAACCATTATTAAAATGGTACAAAATAACTAGTAATTAAATACTAAAAATGCTATAAATTACGACGATAACAGTCTTCATAGCACGGTTTGTGGGACCTCCTCATCACCAAAGGCTTCGAGGCAAGATTCCGAGGGTTATCTCATACTGACACCAAAGTGGCCAAAGCATCCGCTGCCTGGTTCTGTGCTCGAGGAATGTGATAAAAACGACACTCGCTGAATCTCTGTGCCATCCCTCCAACTGGTCTAGGTATGGACGCAACCTTTCTTCCCTTACTTCCCAGTTTCCCTGTGCTTGTTCGATAATCAGTTTTGAGTCGCCCCAAATTTCAACATATGATGCTCCCAGCGCTGCTAACGACTCTAACCCGTAGATGCACGCTTCATACTCTGCCATATTATTGGTGAGAGGGAAGGATAACTTCTTTTCCATTGGGACCCTTTCTCCTTCTGGTGAGATAAGTAGCACTCCTACCCCGGCTCCATTTGAGTTAACCGCTCCATCGAAGAACATTTTCCATGGTATAACTTCTATTGCGTTCAAGTGCTCATCGGGGAAATCATAGTTTATCTCTTCCTCTTCCGCATTTAGAGGCTGATTGGCCAGAAATTCCGCTACGGCTCTCCCCTTAATAACCTTTTTCGTTACATATTCGATGTCAAATTCGGACAAGAGCAACAACCATCGGGCTAGCTTCCCTGTTAGAGACGGAGTTTGGTACAGATACTTCACGGGATCCATCCGAGAAATAATGATCACTTTGTAAGATTGAAAATAGTGCCGTAGTTTCTTTGTTAGCCATACTACCGCCACGCACGTCTTTTCGATCATGTTATACTTAAGCTCGTATTCCAGGAACTTCTTACTCAGATAATACATCGCGTGCTCCACACCGGTGTCCCCTTCTTGGGCCAACATTGCCCCAATAGATCGCTCCTCGATTGCTACATAGAGGAGAAGCGGCTTTCCAAGTTTAGGCGGTCTTAAAACTGGTGGATTAGACAAATAGTTCCGGACACTCTCCAATGCTTGCTGGCACTTATCATTCCAAACCGTGGGTTGATCTTTCCGTAGCAGCTTAAAGATTGGCTCGCAGATCGCAGTGAGTCGTGCTATGAACCGACTGATATACTGAACCTTCCCCAGAAATCCTCTCACTTCTTTCTCATTTTTGGGTGCTGGCATTTCCTGTATGGCCTTTACCTTGTCGGGATCCACCTCAATCCCCTTGTTACTGATCACATAGCCTAAGATCTTCCCCGATGAAACGCCAAAGAAGCACTTTTTCGGGTTCAACCTTAGCTTGAATTCTGCGATTCGGGCCAAAAACTTCTCAAGTGCAGGAAAATGCCCCTCTCTCGTCTCCGACTTGACCATCATATCGTCCATATAAACTTCCACCTCTTTGTGTATCATATCATGGAACAGTGTCGTAGCCATCTGTTGATAAGTTGCCCCAGCATTTTTCAAACCAAACGGCATTACTCTATAGCAGTACATTCCCCACTCAGTTGTGAACGAGGTCTTTGCCTTGTGTTTTTCTGCCATCTGAACTTGCATGTAACCCATGAAGCCGTCAACATTCATGTGCAAGACGCTCGATGCTGCACTATCGATTAATACATCGATGTGAGGCAATGCGAATTCATCTTTGGGGCAAGCCTTGTTGAGATCTCTATAATCGACGCACATTCTCACTTTACCGTCCTTCTTCGCGATCGGCACTACATTTGCGACCCAGGGGGGATAGTCGATTACTTCGATGAATCCTGCTTCTAACTGTTTCTTCACTTCCTCTCTGATCTTATCTGCCCATTCCGGCCTCATGCGTCGGAGTTTCTGTTTCACGGGCTTAGCATCGGGGTATGTTGGAATACGGTGAGTTACGATTGATTGATCGACTCCTGGCATGTCTTCGTATGTCCAAGCAAACACTATTTCGTATTTTTTTATTATTCTCTCAAATTCTTTCCTCTCTCCAGTAGTTAATTCTTGAGCAATTTGTATAAGTTTAGGATTTTCATCCGTGCCAAGATTGAGAGTTGACATTTCTATTGTATTGATTTCAAATGTAGGCATGTTATATGAATGAGAATGCATGGAATGATCAGAATCAACATCAAGCAAGTAAGCAAAATCAGAATTCATTTCATTGATAGTATTAGCGAGTACGTCATCGGATTCAAATAAAGCAGTAATACAATTTTCATCATCGGGGTTCTCGAGTTTCTCATAGGCCTTGGAGGTACCGGGCTCGTCCACCGCTCCCACAGTGGCTTCCATTGTGATGACCTGCTCCTCGGCATTCAGATCTAACATCATGATCTCCTCGGCGAAGCAGCTTGCCTCTTCTTTGCCCCAGCTGGTGACATCGTTGAAAATCTCGAAGCCCGGCAGAATCTTTCCTTCGGTGCTAGTCTATGACTCGGGAGTCCCAAAATAGACTTTCCCGTGACCCTCATTCACAAAATACTTCTTTAGGCCCACCCTTCCTTCACTGCCTGTGTTGGACGGACCTCCTAGCTCATATCCCAAACCCCTCCGGGTTTTCTGACTCTTGAAGTCCGGAGATTCTGGCAACCCTTGATGGTGTGCTCCCAAGTCCATACCGGGGATGAAACCCCCTTTCATCATCTTCACCACATCGGTGGTCATGCTAGACTCGTAGATCCCAGAAACCTGGAATCCGGAGAAAAGATGAGGCTCAATTCCCAATGCAACCACTAAACTCAACTTCTCAGCTCTAATCGTCACTATCTCCTCCCCGAAGGGGAATTTGATCATTTGGTGGAGCGTGGAGGGCACACCTCCTAGCTTATGGAACCATGGGCGTCCCAACAACACAGCAAAGGTCACCGGTATATCCAGCACAGTGAACTCAGTTTCTTCTTCATGCGGCCCTACTTTCAGCTTGGCCTTAAAGACTCCTTCAATGTGCCTACGGCTATCATCATAAGCCCTGATCACGGTTTCCGAGGCAGTCAAATCTCCTCTTTCTACTCCCAATTTGGACAAGAGTTTCAGTGGGCAAACATTAATGGCCGATCCATCATCAACCATTACACAGCTGGTTTTCTTCCCATTAATTTCAGCTCGGATGTATAAAGGCTTGTTGTGAGCCTTCCCCTCTTCGGGGAGATCTTCGTCAGTGAAGGTGATTTTAGTTCTTTTTCGGGCCATGATTGCCCCTACTAGTGCCGTCAGCTCAGTATCAGTAGAGATGACCAAATTCTGCAACTCTTTCATCAAATTTTCATGGTGGTACTTAGAATGTCACAAGACCTCCCACACAGTAGACTTGGCTTGTGTTTTCTTCAACTGCTCGAGGACTTGATCATCGGGCTTGGGAGCCGATCCTTCTCCCGCCTCCATTTCCACCATTGGTGCCTTTCCCTCGGCCACTCGACATGATCTTGTCATAATGGCAATCTCCGGCTCATCATCCGATTCATCCCAAATATTGATAGGAATTCTCTGATCGGCCTCCTCCTCCGAGGAACTTTCCCAAATGTCCATAACCATCAGATCCATTACGTGAGGGACGTTTGAGTTCAAATACAAGGGATCCGCCGACCCATACATGGCCCAGCCTATCAACTCCTCATAGTCCCTGAGGGACACTCGGTTCATCCTTCTTGCCGCCATCGGAATAGCGCCTCTCTGTATGCATATGAGCTGCACCTTATCACTCATCGTTTCTTGACACTGCTCGTAGTGGTACCTCCACCTCTTAGCGTAATCCATAAATGGTTCCTCGGGGAATTGCCTGATCCTATCCAGATCGTCCAGGGATCCCGTCCATGGAACATACATCTCATACCTCGACACAAACGCATCCCGAAGAGGTATCCAATGACCCATTTTTTCCTCTGATAGGCCTTGGTGCCACAACAAGGCTTCTCCCATGAGAGTTTTCGGGAAGTGTTCATGTAACTCACATTGAGGGAACCCAGCATCGTATATATGGTTGTGGAATAACTTTGTGTGTTCAGCAGGATCCCGGTATCCACCATACTTGGGCATTGCTAATACTGCTTCAGGCGTCTCGTAAGAGGGCAAGTCGGGTGTTTGCTCCGCAAGCATCCACACCGTATATTCCTTAATGAACCTCTTGGTCATTGTGGCCCAATCGCACTTGATACGCATTGGGAGAGACATATACCACATTAGCGGCTCCCCCATCAGTGAATTGCAAAACAGACCAGTGATCTTTTCTTCGTTAAAACCCAAAGGCCCCATGGCTGATAAGTAGAAGTGAAGGTGTTCCATTAGATCCTTGTTGCCGTTATACTTACTGACAGCTGGCAACGGACGCTTAATAGGCCCAATTTGGAGCGCAAAACACTCTGCAGTCCTATCTTTAGCCTTCTTGTACTTTTCTAGGAATAGATCGGACAACTGTTCCCAATCATGCTTGCAGGAGTCGGGTAATGAGTGGAACCACCTCAAAGGCTCACCTATTAACGAATGGTGGAACCACTGAGCCACCTCGTCCACCCCAAAGGATTCAACAAACATATCATGCATGTACTCGCGCAAGTGCACATCGGGATTCTCCACTCCACTGAATAAACCCAACTCTGGCACAATGGTTCGAGACGACCTTTCCCCGGTCTCTTCGGCACTATCTTCATCATACGGTGCTCCGCCGTCTATCCCTTCATCCATCGATTCATCCTCCTGCTCCTCGCCCAGAAAGGATGCATATAAACCATTTCCCACGTTACTCTGCTCATCGGAGTCCAACAACTCCTCTTCGCTTGCCCTGAAGGATTCCATCACCAAACTCTCTTTGAGCCCAGACCCGATCATGCTCACCCTATGATTAGGCAATGGATTACGCCTAGTGGAAGGGTTCACCAACGAAGGATCATCTATCTTCTTCTCCTCAATCAAATCTTGGATCTTATGCTTCAACCTCTAACAGTTCTCAATATTGTGCCCATAATTACTATGGAACTCGCAGTACCCCCTAGCCTGTATCTGCAGAGTGGGCGGTGCTTTGTTATAAGGAGTGAGGGCTTTCAACAATCCCTTCTTCTGCAACCGTTCGAAAACTTTTGCATAGGTTTGATCAAATTTGGCGAACTGCCTCTTCTCAATAGCATTCAGTTCAAGCACTTTCACCGCAGCTCATTCTTAATATACAGCAAGGTGTTGCCAATTACCATTCAGATCTGATCCTGCTCAAGCGGCTTCTGCTTCATAACTGCCGCCTTGGCTCTCTACCTCCTTACAAAATCGGACAAAGACTCACTAGTTTGCTGCTTAGTGCTCTCCAGCTCTTTCAGCGTAACCTCAAGCATAGTGTTGAAACTATATTGAGCGATGAATGACTTCGCCAACTCTTTCCAATCTCTCTTCGTCACCAACGGCAACGCATGAAACCACACGAGGGCAGCCCCCTCCAGGTAAGTATTGAACAGTCCAAGAACTTGTTCCTCAGTTAAGATCGTGTGTCTCATCACAGCCACATACTGATTTATGTGGGCAGTAGGATCCCCAGTTCCATCGAACTTCCTCATGTCGGGGAGCCGGAATTTCAAAGGCAAAGCAGTTGCCGACAAACAATTCTTCAAATTATAAAAGTCCTGACTTCCGGAGCTTCCCCCTCGCAGATCCTGCACCTCCTGAGTAATGTGCTGCTTCCATTCCTCTTCGTTAGCTTTCTCCTTCTCAAGCTGTTTCTGGATGTAATCCTGATAGTCGTCCTCGTTCCCGAAGCGGGGACCAGTGTTCACCTCATTCTCAGCGCGCTTACTACCGCTCTTGTTAGCCTTCAACGTCAGCTTAGCTAGCTGGGCCAAAATTGCGGCCAACTGATCATTAATGTTGTTCACAGAGTTTTCCAATTCGGCCACCTTTTCGTCGGTCGCAGAAATACTGGCAGCAGACTGAGTATACTCGGACAAAGATGATTCAGAAGCCACAACTGTCGATTCGGAACTGTCAATCTGTAGCTGATCAAACTGCCTGACTAGTCGGTTACTCTCGCGAAACCACAACCGCTTAATGATGAAGTCTGTGCGAACGACATCCATTAGTATGTATGCATGATTTTATATGCATGATTCGTGGTGTGTGCGTTTATTTATTTACGGATATATAAGATAAGAAGAACAAACGTCAGTCTAATTACACGTATCACAACATCTCTCTTCCACCCTTATTCCTCCACACACTCGATGGTCCAAGTCTCTTTCCTAGGATTTTGGTTTGGGGCTCACATTGCGGTCCAGGGGACGCGTGATGCCGATGATTATTGCGGAAAAGTAAATCATCCATCAGACAATACAGTTCGTTTTGACGTATCAATATTCAGTGACTAAGATATCGACCAAATGGATTGTCCTTTCGAATAACTCGTCTTTTGTTATTTCGCGAGACGCATTCGTTCGGGTTTTGATTCCCTTTTGAGCGTATCTCAGATTTAGACGCGGTACGAGTTATTCTTCTGGTTCAATCGTTCGTTATTGACAACGACTCGTTCCCTTTTATTCGCGTGGGTTCGTGTCTCGATTTTTGGATTATGACAGGATCTTTTGGATCTATCGAGAGACGTAACCACGTGTTCGTTTAGTGATGAAATCACTTTTTTTTTGGATTTTATTTTAGGGAACGGACTCATCGCGTAACGTGTTTGTTTTTAGCGTCAAGAATCCGTTTGCTCGTTTTGGCTACGTGAGAAGACGGTGAGTCTTATTTAAGCGCACGGTAATCTTTCGGCTAGCAATAAATTTTATTTCTTCCAATTTACGGGATATATCATCCTAGCGTGGTTATAGAAAGTCAACGTTTTGTTGAATCGCATGCTTATTTGAAGCAGGGATATTACCGTTCTTTTTCATTTAGGCACGAGTTAAGCAAACACGCATGTCGGGCCATATTTCTTGTAGTTTTGGTAATGGTCGAAATGATCGAACCATTAGTCAAACCCACAGTCTCGTCCATATGGTGTAATCACGCGGTTTCTTAGTTTAATTCGGTTTCGTGATTTTAAACGGCGTATATACCAGTTCGAGGCACGTATTTAATGGCATTGGTTCATTTTCTTTAACTACTCTCGGGATTGACATATATCGTAGATATGGAATGATTTTGGTCGTTTGTTTATTTTTATTTTTCTTAGTCACTTTTGCGGATACATCCATTTCTCTTAAGAACAACACAAGTCGTAACGTAAGAGTTCGTTTTTCATTCAGAAGGGACGGGCCACATTTATGAAACTCTTTATGTTACAACGGGGTCGTTCGAAACAGAAATGTTCTTTGTTTTCGTTTTGTCATAATCTCGCTTTATCCCAACGTATTTAAAGAATGTGAATAACGACTATCGTTAATATAGTCTTTTGAATCGAGATATAACTATCCTTAATACCAAACTGATTCACACTAATACGTGCTTACGTCATAACGCATTTCCTGAACATGTGCCTTCTTCAGGACACGGAAAGGGACCAGGCGGGTCGCACAAGTTCATTCATACGAGATGACTAAGTCGTCTTTAGTTCGAATCGTTTCGATGTTTTGGGGTAGTTTATATATTGGTTCAAGAGTATATATTAACGTATCGTTTTATTTTCTTTACATAGTTTAGGATTAGACACGTATCATGGCAATTTGAAAACACGAACTGATTCATTTATCACATCAAAAATGGTAACGGGTAATCCTATGGCAACTTCTAAGGCTACTATATGCTGACACGGCTGATCGCGGGACCTCATAGGACCGCACAAATTCGCCCCTAACGAATGGATGGGGATCCTTTGGCGCCTTACTGTAAGGGGGAACTTACACTAGCCTCTTTCGAGCGACAAATGGACTCTCGCTAGAGGTTTCACGGAAATTACCCAAAAGGTTTGCAATAATGCTTATGAATGCATACGAAAAGAAATAATACGATCCGTCCCCGTTAATGGCTTAATACACGCCTTCCGGAATCAAATTTCTCGCTTCCCCAGCAGAGTCGCCACTTGTAGGTGCCGCGGCCTCCCCCGGGCGGACCGGGGGGTGGACACCGTTGACGACAAATGCTGTGATTGGCGCCGAAAGGAACCAATCGCGGAATCAAGCTGCTCGGTATGACCGGAGCCTGGAGTATGGAAGAGTCGCCACCCATGAATGGGAAAATGAACACCGATCCCTTGCGAGAGACCGGTGAGGGTTCGAGAAACTTAGGTATGAGCCGAGAAGGCTAGCTCCTTTCCGAAGAAAGGCTACTAGGCACCCCGACATCGCCCGGTTATGAACCACCGGCCTCCTACTTAGCGTGTTAGGCGATAACGGACTAATCGCATATTTCTTTAAGTTTAAAATTCATTTGAAACCTTTTCTTTCTCGCTTTGAAAACCGTTTTGAGCATGTTATTAAAAGCCATTTTAGTAAAGAATCACCCATTTTGCATAAATTTAAAATACAGAGGAGAGAGAGGGGGAGAAGAAATAATTGATTTATTCACAGTGTGATTTTATGCTTTAGACTATACGCTAACTCTAAGCTAATCTCATTCCCCAAAAACGAGTTTATTTACATGGTTCGTACCTTAATCGCCGTTGGAGCGATTTAGGTACGTTTCAAAACCCCGTTAATTAACATGATATCGACTCGAATCGCCGTTGGAACGATTCGAGTGTTTGAAAGTGTGATATAAAAAGCTTTAACAAGAAAACGTGATTAAGCATACAAGTCCATTTATTTTTGTACAAAATCATTTAAATAGGAAAATGATTCAAAACTCTATTATTTACAATTTAAGAAACGGTTTTAATTACAAGGTTCGCTTAATCCGCCGTTGGGACGGACTAAGGTTTCAACACGTGATATTTTTGGAAACGGTTTAAAAATGACAAAAACAAAAACATTATTTACACTTTAGGAATATCTAGAAAAGCTTTAATTTAAACAAATAACTTGAAATCTCTTTTTGTGGTTTATTTCTTTTTCACTCAATTAGCCCTTACTTGAACATAATTACAATAATTAACAAATCAAGACCAAATTTACCCAACCAAATATATTTGAAATATATACATATATGCAAAAATAGAATAAAAATACATATATATACATAGTTTTTTTTTCTAAAAATAAGGATATATCTATAGATAAAAACAAGTATGAAATACTATATGATATAATAGAGAAAATGAAAAGAATACTAAATATAATACATTTTTATTCTAATTCAAAACATGTGAAAACAATGAACAAAGTTCATAAATGTAAAGAATAACATTTAGTTCTAAATAGTTTTAAGAATTAAATATATAGAACATAACTTTCACTCTAAATAAGAGCTAATATAACTTAAATGTGCCAAAACTATATATATATACAAATATAATACTTTACAAAACTAAGTCAAAACGAATTAAGTTCCAAATATGAAATAAATAGCTATATAATACATAATTAATAGTTATAGGGCCCAAAAATAATTTTTATAAATATATTACATAGTTGTATACATATATATACGAGTAGAAATATCAAAAAGTTGAGAAAAGAGGGTTAAAAGAGGGATTTTTGGATTCCAGCAGATTACACACAGAAAATCCGTCGCTAATCTGCTGTTAGTGACAGAAAAGGCAGAATTACAGAATTAGTCCCCCAGTTTCCAGATTTATTCAAAAGCTTTAGATTAGGTCTATTCTATCATTTTAGGTCTCCGAACTACCAAAATTGAATCATAGTCTATAACGGAGACTCCTAAAACGATGTTTTATTTCAAAACGTTATTTAGAAATATTTTCAAAACTTATAATTACAACGTTTTTAATCCCGAACTACCTTTGAATCGGATCACGGTTCGTATTGGGATGTTAAAATGAGGTTTTTATTTCAAAACAAAACCAAACGTTTATTTGGGGCGTGACAGAATTTAAATAAATACGGGAAAATAAATAAATGTGATAAATAAATAACTAAATAAATAAATAAAACTATCACCTAAATAAATAGAATAAATAAATAAATAAATAAAGGAAATAAATAAAACGAGTCTAGTCCTCAGATAATACCTCAAGATCGGTATTGACAGCTGAAGTCGGTTGATTCCACGAATCGTGATTTTTCGGTGTTTTTGGTAAAATATTTAACTTTGAAAAATTTGGATTTTTTTAGGAAAAAAAATATTTTTCCCAAAAAATTCACTTTCTCTCTCTAAAAATTTCCTTAGAGTGAGAAGCTCTCCAAAAAGTCCTCCCTTTTTGCATGGGGATCCGTGCCTTTTATAGACACGGATCCCAAAATATTTTGGGCGTAGCCCGATGGGCGTCGGGCTACGCCCAAAATGGTTGGGCGGACGCCCAACATCGGTTGGGCGAACGCCCAACATCGGTTGGGCGCGCGCCCAACAGGCGTTGGGCGTTCGCCCAGCGCCGTTGGGCGTACGCCCAACGTAGGTTGGACGCGCACGCCCAGCTGCCGCGGGGCGTGCGCCCCGCGCTACTGGGCGCGCGTCCAACTGCCGTCGGACGCGCGCCGGCTGCCGCTAGGCGCTCGCCCCACGTCGCTGTGCGTTCGTAACCCCTACGGACCCCCCGTGATTTTATTTTATTATTATTATTTTTTTAAATTATCGGAACCAACCGTTTCAACCGTCTTGTTATGGGTTTTCGTCACAGGTCCTCCGACTCGGTGTCTACAGCAGTCATTCCATTGTTTCAGGAATCCCATTGCCTAGTTAACACACACAACTGTTGACTTAAGGGGCTTTAACCAAGCACTATCATTTCTGTGTCTCAAGATTGCCCAAAGAATCATACATGCCTCTGCTGTAACTTTTGGTTTATACGAGGCGAGCAACAACTGAACCCAAACGTAGAAGTCATCCATTGGCTTATTGCTATTAGAAGATCAACAACAAACCAACAACACATTACAAAGTCACAATCCAAGAAGAGGTGGGTCTCGTGCTCAGCAACCAAACGAGCCAGAACTAGCACATTCATAGGCCAAGTTCATGCCTTTCGTAATCAGCATATCTCGAAGCGATAGAAATTATGTGTAGAGAAAGGATTTTACCCGATGTGATACTTTAACAACCCAGAGTTTCGTCCATGCTAACGAAGCCCCTTGATATTCGATCCCAAGACAATTTCTGCCACCATCTGATACCCCGAGTGGACGTTGTATTCCACTTTGCAATCAAAATGCCATCGATTCAAACGATATTGTTTAAAGTTATAAATAGGAGTTATTTTATGGATCTTTTATTTTTTTTCGTCAATTTTTTAATTGTTGAATGTATGTATATATATATATATATATATATATTAATCAGCGTATCTCGTAGCGACAGAAATCTCATGCACAACTTCTAGCGAAAGGATTTTACCCTATGTGATAATTTAACAACCTATAGTTTCGTCCATGCTAACGAAGCCCCCTGATATTCAATCCCAAGACAATTTCCGCCACCATCAGATACCCCGAATGAACGTTGTATTCCCCTTAATTGGTGAATTTCACTTACTAATGATGTTGATTTGCTTTATATAGGCATTTTGAGATGTGCTTGACTGACTTTGGGCCCGATTTTAGTGGTAGGGGTTGTTTGATTATTGGGCCATGTTGCCTAATTTATGGGTTCAGTTCACATACCTTATCATTTATTATTTTTTAAAAATAGTAAGATGATTTAAGTAAAAAAAATGTTAAATATATGATTGAGTTTTTGAACTTTGCAATTTTTAATTTTCATACATATTTTGCTATTTACTAACGATTTAGCTAACATAATCGTTAGTAAAGTTTAATACATGTGAAAATTAAAAATAAGATCGATAAAGCTATAAAAATTCAGATACTTAATATTAATAAATACTCACTCTGTTTCATATTACATGTATTTCTTGAGATTTTCTTTTTTGTTTCAAAATAAATGTCATTTTTAATATGATCAATACATTTTAAGTCACTTTTTTCTACTATAATTAGAATAATGGATTTATTATAAAATAAATAAATAACAAAATCAACAAATAAAGGCAACAAAGTCTTTATGATAATATTCTTCGTTTCTATACAACTATGTAATATGAAGCTAATTCCTTAAAGCATCTCCAACAGCCTCTTAAGTTGACTCTTAAGTTAAAATTTGAAGAAGGAAAATAAAAAATCAGCTCCAACAGTCTCTTAGTGGTTCCTCAAATCACTAAGAGTCTCTCCATCATCTCTATTAATAGAGAGTCTCTCTCCGCCTCTTAGTGCCTCTTAATTCATTTTTTATTAATAACTTATTACTAATGAGTCTCTCTCCTGATATTATTGGTAAATATAGCAACAATTAATAATTTTAATGATAAAATAATAAATAAGGAGTGAATACAAAGAATATTGTTGGAGATGATATGTCTTAGAGCATCTCCAATAGAGGGTGCCCAACAGAGTGCCAGCTGATGTGATAATTAGTTTGACAACTTTTAAAGGCTGCCTACTATTGGAGTGATGGTGGGTGCCAAAAGGTTGCCAAACATTTTTGGGTAATTAATTTATTAGTCCCTATATTTTGACAAAACACACTGTTTAGTCCCTGTATTTTCAAAAACACATGGTAAGGACCCTAACATTTTTCTCAGTGAACTGTTTAGTCATTCCGTCTGTTTGTTAAATTTTTTACCGTTTATGACTTCGGAAATGACTAAATTACCCTTTACTATTTACCTTCAAACTTTAGAAGAGGAAATCTAATTTAGAAGAAGAAGCAAATGTATGGAGAACAAGAAAAAGAAAAGATCCGATGCTTACGAATTTGAATGATTAAGAAGAAAATCAAGAAGAAGAACACTCAAAGTTGATTTCAGATGCATTAGAGTTTAAAGGAAAGGAAAGGAAGAACGCAAATCCAAATTGACTAACAAAATCTTCATGAGAGTCTAACGGCAGGGACTAAACAGTTCACCGAGAAAAATGTTAGGGACTAAACAGTTCATCGAGAAAAAAGTTAAAGACTTTATCATGTGTTTTTGAAAATATAAGGACTAAACAGTGTGTTTTATCAAAATATAGGGACTAATAAATTAATTACTTAACATTTTTTAATATAAAAAATTGATTTTACTTGAATACTATTGGTTCACATTTTTGATGACTTTCTCTCTAATTTCACTATTAGTTGACAATATTTATAATTAAATAAATTATATATTGAGTAATGATTTGTGGGGTAATTGTGATAACTTTTAATTTAAGTTGAGTCGAAGTAAGACAGAATATTTGGAGTGTAAGTTTAGCGGCCATAGGAGTAGGGAGGCAGGGACAATCACCCTCGATGGGAGAGTTGTTCAGGCCTCGGATTGCTTCCGGTATTTAGGATCTATTATCCAAACGGATGGAGAAGTAGATGGAGATGTTGCTCATAGGATTAAAGCTGGTTGGTCGAAGTGGAAGAGTGCTACGGGTTTCCTTTGTGACCCCGGTATGCCTAATAGCTTGAAGGGAAAATTCTACCGGACGGCAATTAGACCAACATTGTTATATGGTACGGAGTGTTGGGCAGTGAAACACTGCCACATCCATAAGATGTTGGTGGCGGAGATGCGTATGTTGAGATGGATGTGTGGTCATACGAGAAAAGATCGGGTGAGTAATGAAATAATTAGGACAAAAGTAGGGGTGACATCTATTAAGAATAAAATGAGAGAAACCCGACTAAGGTGGTTTGGCCATGTGAGACGTAGAGCGCTTGATGCGCCGGTTAGGAGAACCGAAGAGTGGCAAAAGGATGTAGTGGTGAGGGGTAGGGGAAGATCTAAGCAAACTTGGAGGAGGGTGATCGAGAGTGATATGAGTTTACTGGGAATTGAGGAAAATATGGTAGTGGATATGACGGAGTGGAGGGAGCGAATTTGTGTCGCTGACACGACTTGATTTCACGGTTTTATATGATGGTTCATGTTAGCCGACCCCGAATAATTTCGGGACTAAGGCTTTGTTGTTGTTGTTGTATAAATATTGTCAATCAATAGTGAAATGAAGGAGAAAGTCATAAAAAATGTGAACCAATAGTATTCAAGTAAAATCAATTTTTTTATATTAAAAAATGTTTGGCAACCTTGAAGCAAGGTTGCCAAAAATTGACAACCTTTTGACAACTTTTTTGGCACCCATCATTACTCTAATAGTAGGCACCCTCTAAAAGTTGCCAAATTACACTTTTTTGGGCACTCTCTATTGAAGATGCTCTTAGTTATTCTTAAATCACTCAAAGTAATTATTTATATTATTTATTTTTAGAGAGCGCACCACGAATCTTTTGGAGATTTTTTTTTTATATAAAATAAAAATTTGGAGATCCTCTTAACAACCAGAAAGTTTAACTTAATTAGGAGTTTACATTTAAATAAACAGAAAGAGAAGAAAAAGGCATATGAATATTCCATGGCGAGGAGAAAGTATTGAACGGAACAACTAAAACAGAACCAAACGCAACCCCCCACCCCCTCTCTCTCTCTATCTCTGAAATATACAAGTAAACACACAAAATCACTGCCAATTTGATTTTCTCAAAAATCTCTGGCTATAATTTGTTTTTCCTTACGGAGAGTGATCAAATCCGGATTGAAAGTGCAAAATCAGAATAGAAAAAACAAGAAATTAGAATTAAAGAGCGGCGCGAAGCAATGGGTCAAGCCTTTCGCAAGCTCTTCGATACCTTTTTCGGCAACTCTGAGATGCGGGTACCCTCTCTATCTCTTTCTGTTCATCTTACTATATGTATGTAGTGGCATATGTGTTTCCGCGGTTGCTTTCTCTTAACGCCATGTCGTTTTGGGAAAAACATGCGAATTTTTTAGCACCTCTTATGTTGGATTGCTTATCTGTTTGTTTTAGTAGTTTTGTATTTTCTGTTAATTTGGTTCATCAGAAAAACTTTGCTGTTGTTGCTTTAGTTGTATTAAGTAAATGGGCTCTTATGATTAGCGTATAAATGCGTGTTTTATTGGATTTTTGTGGTCAAAACTCTTACCGGAATGTGGATTTCATTCTTCAACTAATGAGTGATTAGCATAGATAGTCCATGCATCTATTTTTAATGGAGAGAGCATACATTGTATCTGTTAGTGAGAACTATAGGGAAGAAACCAATTGCCATAGTCAGATGTGCGCATTGATTTATGCAACCTTTTAGAAAGCTATAAACATCTTCCTTCTTTATATTTGCATTTTATTGATAATAATTTTATTTAATTTTTTTTTTTTAAGGAAAGGCGTTTGTTGACATCACTGGTTTCTCTAGAATTTTAGTTAGTAAAACTAAAATACTGTATGACCCTTTACATGAACCAGCAACTTCGTAAGGATTTAGGAATAGAAAAATAAATGTAGTATGTCACACAGTCATGGATGCTGATCATTTTTTGAATATCCCATGATTCTGTTCAGTTTCTGTTGCACTTTCGCTTGCTTGAATACGTTCGACCATGTTCTATATACTGCTGATGAATACCTTATATATGATGCTAGAAATTCATTGGCTATTTCATTTGCTGGAACTTTCTTCATCAAAAGTTTGCAACACTTGGCAAATAAAATGAATTTAAAAAGCATTTGTGAGGGAAAAAGGATGATGAGATGCAATTCCGGTTTAATTCTTCAAATTGGAGTGACAATTAGTACCTCACCTGCCAGCATCTAATAAACTCTGAGAGAAAAATAAAATTTTCTGGGTCTGTCATATCAAAAGAAATTGAATTTCAGTGAAAACAGTGGAACATAACTGCATGAATCTAGAGTGAAGGTGCACATGAAATGGGGTGGAAAAATAATGAAATTATCCTATTTAGAGGCATCTTTACTTGTTTGTAGTGCCATTTGATTTTTACAGTGAATACAAAATGGAATTTATAAGTTCATAACTGTCTATAAAAGTTAATGGTTTTCGAAATGTTTTAGGATTTTAGTAAGGTGCTTCAGTTATTATTTTTGGAGGATTTGACACCAAGTACGTTGAAGTATGGTATCTATTTATCAAGGCTTGCTGCTACCAAATTCTTAAAAGCAACTATTGTTGCATAGAATTGGAAGTCATGTACAAGTACAAGGTCAAATTGTAATTGAAATTTGTGAACCTATGCTGGACTAATTTAATCCTAATCCAGTGAGTGCTGGTTATTGTGGATTCCTTTCCTCCATTCACTTGGCTCTGGGATATTCGGTATACCTACAGAATTGCCTATCAAATGCTCTTTTAAATGCATTCTGCAATTTTGTCTACCCATTATTGACTTTACTTTTTACAACTTCAATAATTGACCTTTCACATGAATTTATGAATACAAAAATCTAATAGTTATATGAGGTTATTCATTAAGCAGGCTGATGAAGTTAATGATTATTGAGGTATTGCTGTTTTATATGGGGTATGTAACATTTATCTTCCTGCTTATTCATGGTGTAAGCTAATTAATTCTAGCCGATGTGTGTTAATGACTTTTTGATATATCTTTGGTAGTCTTATATATTGTTAGAAGATGGATCTTTACAGATGTTTTAACATACCTCTGATCCCTCTTTTTTTTTTTTTTTTTTTTCTTTTTTTTTTTTTTTCTTTTGTTTATGTTGGCTTAGGTTGTAATGCTAGGGCTGGATGCAGCTGGTAAAACAACCATACTTTACAAGCTACATATTGGCGAAGTTTTATCTACTGTCCCAACTATTGGTATGTCATTTCACTGAAAATTGCTTTGAGCTTCCAGTATGCTTGCATGAGTCTTACAAACAATGCCATTGATATGTTATAACATCTTGAAACGATCCTTCTATTTTTCTTCACATAATAGATGATTTTTGTCTACTGTCCCAATCCCTACTATTGGTAGGTCACTGCACTCAAAGTTGCTCTGACCTTCCAGTATGATTTGCATGAGTCTTATACACAGTGCCATTGATATGTTATAACATCTTAAAATGGTTGTTTTATTTTTCTTCACATAATAGATGATACTCTCTAAGAAAAAGAAAATGCTATTTTGCTGTCCTTAAAGTGAGAAATAGAAGAGTAGAAGCCGTTTAAAAAAATGAGGTTAGTGCTAAAAATAATCCTTCTTATATAACTTGTTCAAGTCTCTAAATTTCAATTGTGATATAAGCTGACCATAATGCATTATTACACATTACAAATAATGCATACGGATACGGATACGGTATCCGACACGGACACGGACACGGATACGGTAAACGTCATTTCTATAAAACACAGGACACGGATACGTGGGGGAAACGTGTAAATATTAAAAATATTGGGGCACATTTATAAATATTAAAAATATATTTTTATATATGATTTTTTGTAATATAACTAAATAAATACATATAAACGAAATTATAAAACTCTTAACTAAACACGTTAGAGAGGGAGGGGAGTGAGTGGGGACCTAATTGATCAAATTTGATATATGGGGATGTATTTGAATTTTTATGTACAGAATAGGATTAAAAGGAAGTTTAAGTGAAAAATGAATACTTTCTAATTAGGTCTTCATCTTCTTCCTCTAATTTCCGCCGCCTCTCCTTCCTCCTCCATATCATCTTCTTCATCTAATCTCTGCCACCTCTCCTTCATCCCCCATATCACTGCTGCCTCTCCTTCATCCTCCATCTAACAGTCGATTCTTCATCTAATCTCTGCCGCCTCTCCTTCATCCCCCATATCGGCTTTGATTGAAGTTGAACCTCTGTTTTTTCACATTTGAGGAATCGACTGTTTTTTTTTTTTTTGCTGGGACACGCGTATCCTTCACTGATTCGCGTGTCCAACTTTCCGATATTACGGAAACGGCCCCGACACCGTATCCCAGGCGTTTCCGTATTGGATACGTATCCGAAAGGCTAGGTCTATCACGTGTCCGTGCTTCGGAGTTTCCAGGTATTATTAAAAAAAAAAAGCATGCATTCCAGGAATGCGGATGCAGATGGAGTTTTTGACAAGGAGGCATGAAAATTATTCTGTTCATGTTTAAGTATCATAAGATGTCGGTGGCGGAGATGCGTATGTTGCGGTGGATGTGTGTTCATACAAAGAAAGGATCGGGTGAGTAATGAAATAATTAGGATAAAAGTAGGGGTTACATCTATTGAGAATAAAACGAGGGAAAACCGACTAAGGTGGCTTGACCATGTAAGACGAAGAGCACTTGATGTGCCAGTTAGAAGGATTGAAGAGTGGCAAAGGGATGCAATTGTGAGGGGTAGGGGAATGCCTAAGCAAACTTGGAAGAGGGTGATTGAGAGTGATGTGAGTTTATTGGGGATTAAGGAAAATATGGTAGTTGATAGGACGGAGTGGAGGAAGAGAATTTATGTCGTTGACACTACTTGATTTCACGATTTCGTATGACGGTTCATGTTAGCCAACCCCGAATCAATTCGGGACTAAGGCTTTGTTGTTGTTTGTTGTTGTATTGTTGATGGTGTGTCTTTTGGCCTAGCACTACTGTTCTCTATTGCCATCCTTGACAATTTTTTCTTCTCCGATAGTTGCATGGAAAGCCATTATCAGCTTCATAGTTACAACTATAGTTCATCTCAGCGTCATGACTGCTGTTTCAGCAAATGTGACATTTTAAGCTCTATGGTAGATTCCATTTCTGCCCTAAGAGATGTTTAACCATAATAAACATCACTCAAATATTATGAACATGTGTTCCATAGAGAGTTGAAAGTGAGGTTCTGAATTTGTATTGCTATCTGAGAGGAGTAATTCAAGTATGAAGAATTTGATCAGAATTTCTAATTAAATTCACTCAAATATCATAAAGATGTGTTCCGTGGAGAGTTCAAAGTGATGTTTTGAGTTTGTATGACTAATCGAGAGTATTTCAAGAATGAAGAAGTTGATCAGAATTTATAAATTCACGTATCAAATGAAGCATATTTTACACTTTTAATTGCATTTTGGCTATATTGCACGTATGAGAATAGTTTTTTCCTATCAAATCAATTAATGTGTAATGATATTATTCAAATTCAAAATTTAAAATGCTTCTTGAGAATACTCAATTTGTACAAACCTTCTGCCAGGATTCCAAGGATGATTATTCTTTTGCTGTCTTTGTGTGTGTGTGCGTGTACTATACCATGTACTTTTTTCTTTTCTCCTCAGTTGGGAGTATGAAAAACATGAACATGTTTTCTTATTTTTCCATATGCAGGGAATATATTATTGAGATGCTTTAATGTGCTTATGTGGATTGCTTCCTGGAAAATAATTATGAAATTTGAAATCTAGGGACAGCTTATAAAGAGATATAATTACTCAGCCAACTCGGGTGCCTTTTAAATTTTTCCATTTTCTCTTTTATGGTGTCTGCATATAGTGTGTGTTGAAAATAACTATGCATAATTTCTTCCCTATGTTAGTATTATCCAGGATTCTATGGCTTAACAGTCCACTTGTTGAAAAGAAAGTGTTTGGAAATTGTCCTGGAAAAAGTGGTGCATTATCCATTCTTTATACATTTTTGAAGTCAATCTGAAAATATATTTGGATTCAGAAACAAAAATTTCAACTGTCTCAGTTATGATTTGTTCTTGCTTTTAGAGTGCTTCAATATTGATCTATAATTTTCTTGTCATCTGCAGGGTTCAATGTGGAGAAGGTTCAATATAAGAATGTCATATTTACTGTCTGGGACGTTGGCGGACAAGAGAAATTAAGGCCACTTTGGAGGCATTATTTTAATAACACAGATGGACTGGTAACTCATATTTTCTGATGTTGTTTTACTAAATTGTGGATGCATTTCAGTATTCTGGTTCAAAAATTTGCTCTTTTCTACTTGCATGACTCTTATGCAATGAAGCTGTGCTAGACTGCTAGTTATGACACAGCTTTCCTTTGATGTTGAGAGGATTTACTACAATCGTTCTGTGGTTTTACTCTTGTTGTTATAATATGTTCATACAGATTTATGTTGTTGACTCCTTGGACCGGGAGCGCATTGGTAAAGCAAAGCAAGAGTTTCAGGTAGCAACCTAACTGTACTAAATTTTTTGTCAAAATTATTTGGGTTATGGTACACTTTAGTCCGCATTCTTTCGGGGGGGAAAACCATATTCACCCCTAATGGGTTTTTTTTTCCTCAACGTTTTTGGCCTAGTTCAGTTTTTCCTTTTTCCGAGGGATTTTGTTGGAAAATCATTTGGCAAGTACTAACAGACTTCGGTTCATTATCCATCAGTTCAGTTTGTTAGTATTTTACTTGAAAATATGCAAACAAAATTTGGCTGAAAGCAAAAACGTTGAGGGCGAGATTGAAAAGAAAGTAAGGATAAGGGTCAAATTTGTGTCTGAAGTTATTGAGGAAGATCAATTTTACTCTTATCATACAAAATAGTGCAATGTTGCTTTCCTTTCATGGTAGAATCCTAGTTCAGTATTACCCTTATGGTGGAATCCTAGCTTAGTTTTGTTACCCTTTTCTATGTAATTACCAGCAAAAATTGCCAGTGGAATTCCTTGAGAAAGGGTAAAAGTGAGCTAGGTTTTCTTTACCATGGGCGCAATATTTAACCATTTTGTACTATATGGGTAAAATTAATTTTCCCCAATAACCTTAGGGGAAAAACTGACCCATATCCCTAAGAAAATATAAAATTTTAGAGGTTAGTTTGATTTTCCTAAAAACGTAGGGGGTATTATACCTTGACCCAAAGTATTCTCTTGTTGACTGCCATTTTTTCTTTCAGACTATCATCAAAGATCCATTTATGCTCAATAGTGTGATCCTGGTATTTGCCAACAAACAAGACATGGTATGTTTTGCCTTGCATCCTAAATTGATGAAAAAATTTACAATTTGAGCTGGCTCTTCATAAAGCCTTTAAAAAATGTATATATACATTTGGTGGTACAGGGACTAGACATGGAACAATAATATGAATGAGATTTTATCCTTTTGACATAGAGAGGACTAGAGACGAGACGAACATGGAAATCCACTGCATTGTATAATTGGAAAAATGGGGAGGCCCTTGATTTTGTTTGTACATACCTCCCTCAATCTTTTTATTTCATTTTTACACATTAGCCTCTACTTTTTTTAATTTGACATATTGGGTCCTCGAACAATTATTATCATGAATTGAGCCCTTGGTTAATGAGATCTGTGAACATCGTACTTGGTTAAAAGTTTGTGGCACATTTCATTTGCATTGGGAATGGCACTTATGGCACTTTTTACAGTTTGATTTTTTTTTTTTACAAGTCTGGTATGGTGGTTATTGGAGAGAGATGACATGGCTCTTTCTCTCTCCAAATGGGACAATATGTAAAAAATGCAATGCCAGAGTCAGATAAAAGGGGCTACAGACTCGTAACCGAATTTGATGTTCATAGCTAATTGTGCTATCAACCAGGACCTAAATGTTTGTGGTTGTAATTGATCGTGAACTCAATATGTCAAATTGAAAGATCAGATGTTTAATGTGTAAAAAAATAAAAATAAAATCAAGGGCCTGAGATACTTGTCCCTAGTTTGCAATTCTAGGTACACATCTTTATTGACTTGACTGGGTAGGCTTCTGTAATGCTGACATCTATATCTAAATCGATTCAGTTTCAACTTTTTTGGTTATTAATCTGTGATTCATCACAGAAAGGGTATCCTGTATTAGGAAATGATATTCATTAAGCATGCAACAGACCTGAATGAGTGGAGTGGAATACGTTGAATATGCTGAGCAAAGTATGCAAATTGTGAATATGATATGAGGGACTGAGATGAAGTGTGTTTTTGTTGTTAAGAAAGGAGCAATGGCACCAATGGAAGTTTGCGAAGGATTAGGTCTATTTGAACTGAAGAACAGAAAATGGCACATACAAGGGACTTGTGCGTTAAGGGGAGATGGGCTGTACGAGGGGTTAGACTGGCTAGCTTCAACATTGAAAGAAATGAGAGCTGCTGGATACTCTTCAGTGGGCACCTCATCATTTTAATTTTCCAGGTTAAATAGATTTGGTGATTCCTCATTAAATCATAAAATACCATACTGTTTGTTAACCTTAACACGGTTGAATTTGCAGGTTTTATTTTGAGGACTGTATAGATGAAGTCAAAATGGACTGACTATGTCTTGTGTTCTGTGGATTTGGATTTGGATTTGGAATGTCTTGTCTAAAGTGAATGCAGCTGCAGCAGCAGCTTTAGGGTTATTAACTTTGGTATTTACTTGGTACTTAGTTGTGAGTTCCAAGCTATAAGATTAACAATGTATATTGAGATGGCTGGCGATTCAACACTCACAGTTTATATACACTTAGACGTCCCAATATATACATACATACATACGAGGCAAATGATTGTCATTTTGATCATCTCATCTTTATTATTATTGTTATTATTATTATTAATCTAGAAAGCCTCCACCTAACCTTCTCTCTTGCCATCATTAAGTAGAAATGATGCCATTTGAAGAAGAATTGTAGATTTGTATTGCTATGCCTTTGAATCTGCTGGGGTAAGCTCTATGAGGTTTTAAGATATAATAGTAAGTTTTAGGTTTGTTGGGTTTCGGCTGTTTTCAATTTTTTTTTTTAAATAAATGTGTTGTGGTAAGGATTTTAATAAAAAAACAGCACTAAATAAAATTAAGGATAATAAAGGTGGGTAAATTATATCTATTATCTTTCAATTTTGTTTCATTTTCTTTAGTCTCTGAACTTTCAAATAGGATATACAAGTTTTTGAATTTAGTCTTTCACTTTCGTTATGGCTTCTTTTACCATAGTGATTACATCAATAGCAGAGATAATGAAAATAACATTCTAACCAATTTTCATAAAGTTTTTGGCTTTAAGGTAAAGAGAAATTATAAAAAATGATGATTTGGAAAATCGAAAATGGTGGTTCAATGAGAAATGTGGTTTTAAGCAATTGTAATTTTGAACCTTTTCATTTTGAGTTTGTCATCGGTGACATCATTTTGAGATTATCAATAATAAAAAAGAGTCGTAAAGAAAGCAAAGGGCAAATTTTGTGGTTTTTTTTATATTCAATTTTGAAGTTTCCAGACTATAAAAGGTAAAAGGGAATTAGATTTCTTTTTTATGTCCTACTTTGAAATTCAAGGGCCATAAACAAAGGGTAAAGTTGATGGATCATACTAAACCTTTCAACATAATGCAACGTTAGTAATCGATGATGTGACAAACCATTGATTTTTCAATGTTTTTTCCACCACTATGATACCACATCAGCATTCAATGATGTGGCAAGCCACATATTTTTCACTATCGTTAGAATTTATTCGGGTTATGGGCCGAATAAATAATACGTCCGAAATAGAATCAGACTAAGCCCATCCAAAGAGATGGAGGATCAAGGTTAGGATTTTATAAGCTAAAGATGGATAAATTACAAAACTGGATCAATTTAAAGACTCATTTATATATTTAAACCCATTACACAACACACTACATATCTAGACTATTTCATTTAGAAATTACCTATAATACTCTTCATATATATATAACACTTTCAATCTCTGCGAACTCGAAGTGTTTTTCAATATCGGTGTTTCTTCTTTTAAGTGTTTATTCTCTTCGATTTCAATGGCAAAAAGCAACAAGAAGGTATGTAACTATTGTATGCGATTTCGACTTGGTTTTAGGGTTCTCTCGTCTCGTTTTTCTGTTTTTGCGAGTTTGGTTTAGAGTTTAGGCTTTTCTTGTGTTTTTTCGTTAGTGTATAACTATATTTTGCAAAATGAAATTTAGAAATAGTTCAAAATGGTATTGAAGAGTTCATTTTGCCTAGAAAACAACTTTCCAGATATGAGTTTGCTTCGTGGTTTTCGCAAACTGCGAAGCAAAATATTCACGAGTTAGGTAAAATCGCGAAACAAACTCATATTTGCAAAATCGTTTTTCCTTCGCAAATGCTCAAAAACCGCGAAGCTATGAGTGATTTGCGAATTCGCAGTTACACTCATGCTTCACAGTTTTGAGCATATGCGAAGGGAATTACACTTGATGTTCTTTGCGGCTAGGAAAAACCGCGAAGTAAACAAGGGAGCTGCAAAGCCTTTTTATTTCATTATTTGATTAATTTGAGCTACATTTTGTTGAAGGTTGATCCATCCAAGTCAAATAGATTACATCAAATAAACAGATTGCAACTAAAAGGGAAAGCTTAAGCAGTTTAAGTGTCTGATTAATGAATGCGTAGACTTGTCTTTCATCAAATTCCATTTAAATTATCGTTTTACGAGCGAAACCGATAAATAAATACAGGAAAGTAAAAATAGATTACATCACAATAGAATGACACAAATAGCCCTAATACATCATTTCTAGTCCTAAATAAACTATTAAACTTGCAAAACCGATAAACGTTAGCCGCGGGACATTGAGACCATCTTTCGGATTAAACTACAATATTGGACTCGATCAAATATAACTCATTGAAAGCCTAGTCAATCTAACACAACATCATACAATTATATCCACAACGTAGTTTATAGTTTTATCCGGTTTAATATTTCTTGGATATTGAGTTTTGTGTCTCCTAATATTCCATAAAGTATTTTGTGGTTTGAAAACGTAGATGAGGTTTGGAAGAACTTGAAAGATCATTTTTCTCCAGGGGATATATACACTCAAGATTGGAGAGCTTCATGACGAAATTTCTGCCACAGTTCATGGAGATTAACAGTGATGAATTATTTCACAGAGTTGCAAGTTTTGTAGGAGGAATTATTTCACAGATGAAGCTCTATCAAGATCAATATTATATCATACAATTTTGCATGGATTGAATATAAATTTCTCTGGTATTAAATCTCAGATTCTTATGATGGATACATTGCCTTCTATTACTCGTGTTTTTAGTATTGTCTTACAACATGAGAGGCAAATTCATGGTGAACATGGTTCTGTGGTTAGTCATGATTTTGAGTCCAATGTTAATTTGACTAGAACTGATAATGGAGGAAATGTTGGAAATAATGGTTTCAAGAAACAATTTTCCAAATCAAAGAAAGTGTGTAGTTACTGTAATAAAGAAAATCATACAATGGACGAGTGCTACAAGAGACATGGTTTCCCTCCCAATTTTAAGTTCATGAAAAAGAGAGTCACGGCTAATGTGCAGTCAGATTCTGGTTATGTGGATTCTATGGCTGCAGATAATGTTCTTGATGAAGTTAATGGATAACAGGGTTTTATGGTGTTAACTATAGAACAATATGAAAAACTTATGAGTCTGATTGGTACTGCTGATACTAGTAGTGTTCCTAATGTAAGCTTCGTTAATGATGTTCGCGTTTAAGGGGTAGAAAGAAATGCATCATCACAACTTCATAGCAATTTTGATTACCAAGGTGAGTCACTTATATGTTCCATTTCTAAAGCTACAAGGTCTGTTGCGTGGATCATTGATTCGAGGGCAACAGATCATGTAGTAAGCAATCTTAATGTTTTTTATTCTGTGTAGTATATTTCCCATATAACTGTCTATTTGCCAAATGGGCATTCTATTAAAGTAGAACATAAAGGAGAAGTAGTATTGTCTAATTCCTTGGTTTTGAAGGATGCGTTATATTTGCCAAATTTCCAACACAATTTGATATCAGTTAGAAAACTTCTAAGTGATAATGCTTGTAATTTACTGTTTGTTGGCCAATATTGTGTTTTTCAGGATCCTATAAGCAATAAGATGATCGATTCAGTTAGAACAAAGGAGGGGTTGTATAGGATCCATTCTGTTGTGCCAAATGAAAATAAGATTAGTTTAAATTCTTCTTTGAGTGTAAAACAGCAGACTGATTCACAATTTAGTATGCTTTCTCATGTAGAAACGACATTGTAATTTCCTTTATGGAATTTTAGACTTGGACATCTGTCACATGACAGATTGAAACAAATATATGCTACTTGTGAACATAATTAATGCATTGCCAGTTTTTTATTATTCTGTTTGTCCAATGGCTAAACAAAAGCGAATGATATTTCCTGTTAGTAATTCTTATTCAATTGCATCATTTGATTTGGTTCATATTGATGTTTGGGGACCTTTCAGTGTTCCTTCCTGAGTACAGTAGATATACATGGGTATATATGCTTAAAAACAAAGTCTCAGATGTCTGATGTCATAAGGCAGTTTTATGTTTTTGTGTTAAATCAGTTTCAAACTTCTATTAAGGTTGTAAGAAATGATAATGCTCCTGAATTGAATGTGAGGGAGTTTTATCAATCAAATGGCATTATTCATTAGACATCATGTCCTTATACTCCTCAGCAAAATAGTACAGTGGAGAGAAAGCATCAGCATATACTAAATGTAGCCAAAACTTTACGTTTACAAGCTAACCGACCTTTGCACTTTTGGACAGATTGCATTTTACATGCAGTATATTTAATTAACTTGCATCCTACACTTTTATTACACCTTGTTACTCCTTTTGAGGTATTGTTTAAAAAGAAGCCAAATTATTCATATTTGAAGGTGTTTGGTAGTTTAGCTTTTGTATTAAAGTTGGGACCTGGTAGAACAAAGTTAGAATCTAAAACAAATGTGTGTATCTTTTTAGGATATCATGCTAATACTAAAGGTTTTGAACTTTTTTGTCTCAAAGATAAGAAGTATGTGATAAGTAGGGAAGTTTCTTTTCATGGGTTTACTTTCCCCTATTCCCAAACAGAGAAATATAATGGAGGTTCTTGTTTGACTTTTCCTTCTATAGATTTTGAGAAATCTATTCAGGATGATGGTTATAATTTTTCTTTTTTACTAACAACAGGGAATATTAGTTTAGAATCTCATACTAAAGTAGTAGCTAGTTTATCGTTGCTTGTGACTGATTCTGTGTCATGTGATAATACTATCAATGACAGTGTTATGCAACATGAGGATCTAGGGGTAAGAAGGTCTACTCGCGTTAGAAAACCACCTTCATATTTGAAAGAGTTTACATGTAATAATCTTATTCTAGTGTTTCAGTCCCTTCTAATATCAGGTACCCTGTTTCATATGTTGTTTCTTATGGTAAGTTTTCTGATAAGCAAAAAATGTTTTTGTTAGCTATTGAAATCATACCAGAACCAAAGACATACAATCAAGCAATAAAGCATGATTGCTGGAAGCAGGCCATCGAAACTAAAATCAAGGCTTTGCAGTACAATCATACATGACAGTTAACAGAAATACCAGCAGGAAAAGTACCTATAGGCTGCCGATGGATTTTTAAGGTAAAGTCAAAATCTGATGGAAAATTATAACGATATAAAGCTAGGCTTGTAGCCAAAGGCTATACCAAACAGAGGGACTAGATTACTTAGAAACGTTTAGTCCTGTTGTCAAAATGACAACGGTTGGAGATTTTGGTAAAATGGCTCTTTAGCCTTTGTTTGTCTTTTGTGATTTTAAGTATCCCACATGCGAAACTTTTGAGATAGTTGAAGAGTTTATATTGGGTTGGGCTTGAGGAGTTATTAAATTGTGTTTAGTGCGTTTTACAAAATAAACCACACACGCTCGTTCGCGCGACGCATGTCCCGATTGGGCCCAATTTTTATTTGGCCATTAAATATTTTAAACCTTTTTGACTATTTCTTAACAAGTTAAAATCCTATCTCCACTATCCCTGATTTTGCTCAACCCATTACGTTTTTCTCTCCTAAAACGTTGTCCACTACAACGTTCGTTTTACACAAAATAAAACACGAACTCTACAGAGTTCAGAGATATAGAAAACTTTCCGATTACAATTTTCATCTTGATTACGCTTTCTTCTCTGGGCATTTAATTATTTTGCTGTTCCAAAGCTTCGCCCTAGAGTGCACTAGTGCGTCGCTCACTGTGTATTGGTTGACGATCGGACTTCCAGATTGCACCAGAGTCTGCTGTAATCGTTTTCAACGCAGTGGTTCTGTCCACGACACAGCTTTTTCATTCCGATAAGTTATTTCGATTTCCTCTTTTGTACTTACAATTTGAAAACGATTATATTCCCAATCTCTCAAAATTAGAGCCCTTAGACGGTCTGAACTACAAAAGATGGTCTCAGAAAATGCTTATATTTTTTGAACAATTAGACCTTGATTATGTCGTCATGTCTGATCCCCCTGTCAACCCAAACGGTCCTGCTATGTCGCTTATCGTTCAACAATACGATAAACAGTCTGCTAAATATGAAAAAGATAACAAAACTGTCAGAGGACATCTCCTTAATCATATGTCGAACCCACTGTTCGATATATTTGTCAACAAAAGGTCTGCCAAAGAAATTTGGGTCTCTTTAAAAGATAAATATGGGTCTGATGATGCTGAAAAAGAAAATATGTTGTTGGCAGGTGGTTACATTATCAGATGGTTGATCAGAAACCAATCATTGATCAGATTCACGAATATGAGAACCTTGTTGCTGAAGTTCTCAGTGAGGGGATGAATATGTGCGATATGCTTCAAGTCAATGTTCTGCTGGAGAAGTTCCCTCCTTCCTGGAGTGACTTCAGAAACCACCTGAAGCACAAAAAGAAAGATTTCAACCTGAAAGGTTGGAGTTTACATCAATTAGATGTAAATAATGTGTTTCTTCATAGGGATCTTTATGAAGATGTGTATATGGAATTACCATAAAGTTTTGAAGTTTATAAGTCTAATATGGTATGTAAATTACAAAAAGCTAAATGGCCTTAAACAGGCCAGTCAATAATGGAATACTAAACTAACTGAGTCTTTGTTTAAGATTGGTTAACAACGGTGTCCTTTTGATTTTTCTCTGTTTATTAACAGGACAACTACTACATTAACTTGTTTATTAGTATATGTAGACAATATAATTCTTACAGGTAATGATGAATCAGAGATTGAACGAGTAAAATCATTTTTAGATGATTCATTCAAGAACAAAGACTTCGGAAATCTAAAAATTTCTTAGGCTTAGAAGTTGTAAAGTCACCAAGTGGCATTTCATTATGTCAGTGCAAGTATGCACTGGAGTCGCTTGAAGATACAAGCAATTTAGCTTGCAAACCAGCTAGCACACCGATGGATAGTTCAGTCCGTCTTTTGAAAGAACAAGACCAAAGTTTAGCAGATAAGCAATTGTATAAACGATTAGTTGGAAGATTATTGTACCTCACAACAACAAGATCGAATATAACTTTTGCAGTAAATAATTTAAACTAGTTCCTTGTAGAGCCGACTGATGTAGATTTGCAAGTTGCTAATTGAGTGTTGAGATATATAAAAGTGTCTCCAGCAAAAGGTTTATTTTTTCCAGCAAAGTCAGAATGCAAGTTATCAGCATATAGTGATTCGGACTGGGCGAATTGTCCAGACTCTAGAAGATCAGTAATAAGATTTACAGGTTACTTAGCGTGATTTTTGATTTCCTAGAAAAGTAAGAAACAACATACAACTTTTAGAAGTTCAAGCGAAGCGGAGTATCGAGCCTTAGCTAATACTACATCAGAAATACAATGGTTTCGTTTCATGTTGGATTATTTGGGGTTTACATATACATCTCCAACTTCGTTGTATTGTGATAACAAGTCAGCTGTTTATATAGACCAAAATCCTATATACCATGAGCGCACAATGCACATTGAATTGGATTGTCATTTTGTGTGAGAAAGACTACAAGATGGGATGCTTCATCCGATGTCAGTTCATACTACACAGCAACTAGCAGACATACTAACTAAACCACTAGTTTAATTATTCAGTACAATTGATTTGTGTTCTTCTTTACAAGCTGGTTGACAGTTTGTTCATCGAGTCATTCCAGCTTGAGAGGGGTAACAGAATAAAGGAGATAGGTTAAGCTGTGTCATGTGATAAGCATGTGACTTATAAAGTCTATTAGTAGAGTATAAATAGGAGGGGGTAGTCTTTGTAAATTAACAATTCTCTCCTTATTTTTCTTGCATTCGAGTTTCCTATTTTGGTTTCTCTGTTCTTTAATTTTGTTAGATTATTCGAATACCATGATATTATATGGTTAGAGAGGTGTGGTTTTTTTTTTTTTTTTTTACATAATGTTATAACCTCTTGGACAAAAAAAAAAATTAGAATCAAAATCATCACCACACGATTTATTAATGAAATCAGAATATAAAATAGATTAGAATGTGTTGTAAATATTTTAAACCTAAAACATATTTGTATGTGATTATATTTTAGAGATAATAAAATAATATTATTTTACTTTTTTTAAGAAATATTATTTTAAATGTCTATTTTACCATCAAAATAATCTTTTAAGCGCATAGTTTTCTGCATAATAAAAAATGGGAAAATAGAAAAAAGACCAGACTAAAAAAATGAAAACGTAAAAAAAGGAAAAATGCGAAAATAAGAATATTAGAAAAACATGGAAAACAAACAAAATGGAAAAAATAAGAGCCTAAAAAATGTGAAAATATGAGAAAAACTTGAAAATTGATAAAAAAAAAATGTAAAAACTGGAAAAACTGGAATATGTCAAAACTAAAAAATTAGAAAAAACATAGGAACATGAAAAATGAAAAAAGAAAAAAGCGGTGAAAATAAATAAATTATTTATTCATAATACACATCTCCTTTTAGAGGATGAAGAGCATTATTGAAGAAAGCATGTTTGCTTAAGAAACGTAAAGGTCTCTACTAGCCTTAAAAGACTAGACGAGGCTTGTATGAGGCTTTTGTTGACGAAACTGAATTATAATACATGAGCAAGTAGGCGTTGATCTTTTTATCATCTTTCTTTCTTGCTGGCCCATAGACGCCTTACCGGCCTTCTGCCTTCTCGTGGCACAGCTTTTAGATTTGGTTGAGAATGTTTAGTCAAATCCTTTTTGTTGGATTGGATGTCTGTAGTATACTTTAAGAATCATGTTTCTTCTTGATTTGAGTATTTCGATTTTACTATAATTACAAGTCTTGAATATATAAAGAACTCGCACACTTCCAAAGGTACACATTACATTATATTCTTTTAAAACGACACTATTATTTCTTATTTGTTTAATAGTTTTTTTTTAGAATCAAGACTGATTTGAGTGTTTGAAAAGTCCGTTGTTGGAATCCAGCTACATTCTACTCCGCAAAAACCTTTGAGGAACGGGGATAACTAGATCTTCTCATAAAATTATGGGATTTTGGGTGAGATTTTGACCAACTTTATGTATAAATAATTTTTTCATGACAAAAATATATAAAATAAAATTATTTTGGAGAAAATTGAAGTAAAGTATACATGAATATTATAAAACAGAAGAATTGCATGGTTAGGTAATTGAGTATGTGCGTGAATGGGGGCTATTTGGATAGTTTAAGCTTAAGGTCTTGTGCGCCGACGCGCTTTGCTTAGAGAAGTAAAGGAAACTATTTATTTAATAGCATATATAACAAATTGAAAGTGATTTCCACCAAACCGCCCACTTTGTATTTTCAGCTATCAACAGGAGAAATCGAACAATCTACTTCTTATTTTATTTTCTAGATTTCCATTTTTCAATAATTAGGTGAAATACGCTATTATTAAACAAATGTTAACTATTCCACCATTATCTATTTATCATTCATAATATAATATTAGCTAGGCCCATCCATACATATTTTATTTTTACTCTCCAAATACCTAGTTGTTAGTGCCAGAGAAATTTATTAAATATTCCAAATTACCTAGTTATACGATAATATATCAATTATAAATGAAAGGTAATTATCCTTTTTCAAAGTGCATTTTTTGGAGATCAATTATATTCAAATTCAAAATAAAATACAATCATTCAGGGCCGGTGCTAAGTCACTACGGCTTGCGTTAGGGCCTCCAAAGTTTTTACTCTCACATTAATATTGTATATGTAATTTTCGTTCCTAGTAAATTATTTTCATTTCAAGAATAAACTCAATATACTTAGCTTCTTAAAAATTATACAAACAACTTTTTTTTAAATAAATAAATATACGAATTATTTTAACTTACATATATATAGATATAGTAAAACTTCTATATATTAGCTAAGAAGGACTTAAAAATCAGAGTGAATTTAGAATGATTGTATGTACCTTGTTGTGCTTTTCTTTGGGAATGACTATTTATAAATGTGAGTAAAAAGGTACTTACTAATGTGTAGATCTCCACGTGTCAATGTCCGGTTGGACCATATATCCATATGTTTTTGTGCATGTCTCTCTTTATTGTAAGCTACATCACTTTTTAGAAGTCAGGAGCGTATATTTAGAATTCGGCCATGTGATTGGGACATGTGTCTTGACGGTTATGTTTTTCACATAAGACCTCTTATTGGTCCTTGTCGCATCTTGCCTTTCGTTTTCCAGGTCGTGGTGCGAATATATAAATCATAATATCTACGCCTATATATAAATAAACACAACTACGCGGGATTTACATTTAAATCAGCGAATCCGCATTTTGATGTCACATGTATGCATTATTTCGTAAAACTATCGGAATGTTGTTGATTAATTTTGATAAAATGTAAAAACCAGACAACTATTAGCAAAGCGAAAACAACAAAAAAAAAAAAAAAAAAAAGAAAATTGCTCCTGAAAAAATGGGTATCTACAATCCGCATGTTCAAACTTTTTTTTTTTTTGTAATACCATGTCCAACGTTTTTTAGCTTCTCATTTAATATGATATGAATATATATTATATATAATTTTATGAAACAAGTTTCGAAACAACAAATATATTATTACCATTCGAAAAATTATCAAAATTGTGTGAAAAAACTTTTTTAAATATTTATCCATAGTTATTTGGGAGATAAACTATTATAGTATTTGGAAAAGGAAATATGAAGATAAAGTTGACTTTTGAAGGGAACTAGGTAATTAGCATATAGATGAAAGTATAGAAAGATTGAATGAAGCAAATAAAAAAATAAATGTAAAGGTGGTATGCTGTAATAGGAAATTACTAGAAATTTTTGGTTTCAGTGATGTATGTAGTCAATTTTCAATCACAAACTTACAGCTAAATATAGCCCAACATCCTCGTTAAGTAGAATATTCTCTACTTCCAATTAATAATGTCAAATAATGTGAAAAGTATGATCAAACCTTCGACATCTTCACCAACTCTTATCAAAGTCAAGATTTTAATTTTTTCGTGACAAGTTAAAGGTTCACCACCCACCATTAACTTAAAAGAGAATAATAAGGATAAATAGATTTTGTATCTTAGTTAGAATAAGTGTTTTGTATAGCTTAAATTGAAATTACAAATTGTATCTCTCAACAAACTATAAGTTGACAACTTACTGAATAAAATGTAGCTAGACTTTCAGAAATCATAGATTTGTATGTATATTTTTGAAGTATTAGGGTGCAAGTCAAATGACAATGTCTTGGTTTGGTACTTTTACCCCAAAACAAAATATAGGCTGATCAAGATTAAAATTAAGATGCATGTTGCATCCCATTTGGTTTATTTTAATGGATTGTTCAGTCCAACCAATTATCCTTTTCATATTATTATGTCAAAGTATTAATAGATTAATTGTGGTTTGTAATAAAAAGGAAGGCTGACTCAACCAAATAATAAAATATTGGAAGATAGTCAAAGTGGAGAAGTAGTATAAATATGATACCTTAGAGCATAGGTAACCACAGCAAACCAATAAGCCTCCCTCCCTTTATTTAAATAATAATGTCTTCTTATTCTTCAATGAAATTCCAATTAGGGATTGCAATGTTGTTATTCCTAGTTGGAATTGGGATGGGGCAGACATTGTCTCCAACATTCTATGCAAAAACATGCCCAAATGCTCTTTCAACCATTAAAACAGCAGTAAATGCAGCTGTATCTAGCGAGGCTCGCATGGGGGCTTCTTTGCTTCGTCTTCATTTTCATGACTGCTTTGTTAATGCAAGTCCCTCTCTCTCTTTTCACAATATATATTATATCTCATCTGCTTCCTTTCACGTGCTCAAAATTGTTACTGAATAATAATAATAATAATAATGATTTGACTAACATCCAAGTCAAATTGCTTCTTATATGTTATTAGATAATAAAAGAATTATTTAGAAATTCAAAGTAGTCAAACCATTGTTTTGATAATAACATGCAATGCAAGATTCTATTAATTATAGAATGTTGATAATGTTTATGATTATGATTATAACAGGGATGTGATGGATCCGTATTGTTAGATGGAGCATCAAGTGAAAAAACAGCAGCAGCCAATAATAATTCTCTCAGAGGATTTGAAGTGGTTGACTCTATTAAATCCAAATTGGAGACTGCCTGCGCTGCTGTTGTATCTTGTGCTGATATTTTAGCTGTGGCTGCTAGAGATTCGGTTGTTGCGGTAACACCTAAATTTACTTTTCAGACAGTTTCCACCTTTCCCTTTGTTATTAAATATGCAAATTTGTTCTTATAAGCAAAGAAATGAATGGATTTGTTTCAGTTGGGTGGACCTAGTTGGAAAGTTCAGTTAGGCAGAAGAGATTCAGCCACAGCTAGTGTTAGTGCTGCTAATTCTGACATACCTTCTCCATTTTCTGATCTAACTGCACTTCTCTCTGATTTCTCCAAAAAAGGTTTCAATGCTCAAGAAATGGTTGCTCTTTCAGGTATAAACAATTATATAAAAGTTATATATTCTTAAAACTTTATCTTACTGTATTTGATGATGAATGATGTGGTATATATAGGAGCTCATACAATAGGACAAGCAAGGTGCACAGTGTTTAGAAACAGGACATACAATGAAGCAAACATAGATGCATCATTTGCAACATCATTAAAATCTAACTGTCCAGCAACTGGAGGAGATAATAATGTTGCTAATCTTGATGTAAGTACCCCTACCGGTTTTGACAATGCTTACTTCAAAGATTTGGTAGCCAAAAAGGGACTTCTTCACTCGGATCAGCAACTATTTAATGGTGGTTCAACAGATGCTCAAGTTACAACTTATAGCAATAATCCAAAAACATTCAGTAATGATTTTGCTAATGCAATGGTGAAGATGGGAAACCTTAGCCCACTTACTGGAACCAGTGGACAGATCAGGACTAATTGCAGGAAACCCAATTAAGTCTCACTCATTGTACTACCAATCATTCATGTCGCTTTTGCATCAGCTTTTTTGTTTGTTTGTTTGTTTTCTAATGGAATTGTTTGATAATATGTATGTGTTTTCTGCCTCTCAATTTTGAAGATATTGTTGGTTATATTAATAAACTAGTTTTATTTATCAAACTTAAATTCTTGCTATTAATGTCATATATTATATGCTTCAAGCCCAATATATACTGCTACGTCTTAAATCGGATCTCATGTAACCAAAACAATTATTCTGAGGCTTTGTCTCCGTTTCAAGTTCCTCCGCTTCTGATTATCGACTCGATTCTGTATTCGTTGCATGAGGTACGGGATTGTGGCTATTCAGTTAATTAAAGATGATGTGGTGGTGTCAAACTCGTTGTAATCATTTTAGAAGATATTTATGAGGTGACCCGATCTTTGAGTTCGTTCACGAGAGACGTAAAACAAATTCTACAGCTCATATATTAAATGTCTGGGCTCAATCTCTTTCTTAAATGGAAATTTTTATCGAAGATTTTTCCAATTATGTTTCGGTTTGTATTCGAAATGACATCTGCACACTAGTTCAGTAACATATATTTTGCTTATAAAGAAAAAAAAATTCCTCCGCTTCAAATCCAGATTCAATTGGATACTGAGGGCCATAAAAGTTAACCCAAGTCCAATTTAGCAAAACAGAAATTACATAAATACGATGTCATATATATATATATATATAGTTATTTCTTTTAGCAGATATATTTAGTTATTTAGTAAGAATTCACTGGACACTAAAAAAACTATATTTTTATTCTAAAATTGTCCTACGCTGGATTATTTGAAAAATAAATCAAGATTGATATTCTTAAATGCGGTTTCGAGCATTTCCTAAAATATACCAAATAGCTAAATTTAACTCTAACGTTTTAAGAGAACTGCAGATTTAGTCTTAACGTATTAAATGGTACAAATTTAACTCTAACGCATACTATCAAAATTAGAAAAACTAATTTGACCGGTATTTAATTGTCACTTGAGACCTTCCAAATATCAACTATTTCTAAGATATCTAGTGTATTACTAACAAAATTACAAAAACCTGCAATTTGCTTGAAACATTAGGGTTAAATTTGACTCTTATTGATGAGGACATCTCTTCGGGAAGAACAAGCTCATTTAGGGAAGTTGTAACGCAGCAGACCTAGCTTGTGTCTTGTTTCGGCCTACTTGGACGTATCTATTCGGCTTCGGTCTCATTTTGTCTTCGGCGTAACCTCCTGATTACTTGTTCACCAAGGGGACATGAATTACGTGCTCACCAGGGAGGTAGGGATTACTTACTCATTAAGGAGATAAACCTGATACCAACTTGCTCTCTATTATTCACTATTTTACCATTAGCTCTTATTTACTAAATTACCACATGTTTTCCCTTCATCCCGATAGTATCCTTATTTGATGTTTGAAAATGAAAAACCATAGTAGAGGCTTGTAAGTCTTTTGTCATTTTCCTTATGGGTATTTAAATCCATAGGTTGTAAGAGGAAGGCGAACTTTTTTATAAAATCAAATTATAATCTTTTATTAAAGCTTGTTAAGGTTTTACACCTTCAATAATGAGGATTTCGTTATTCCTATGGATTTAGTCTATGAAATTTCGAGATTAACTCTTTCAAACTAGGCTTGAGAAGAAACGGTTTAAGATTAAAACCCTCTACTTCAACTACCAATTTGTATTAGTGGTATCAAAGCCGAGTCATTTTCCTTACAAAGACTTCTTCTTGGAAATGGTTCAACCTCATCCACCACAGGAAACAATGGAATCCCATGACAAGAAGTTTGCAGACATGGAAGCTTGTATGAAGGGATTTAAAGAAGCTCTCATGGAACAAAATGAAAGGCATAATGCAAATATGAGATAGTTTTCTATATCTCTTGGGGAGCTCAAACTCGAGATCAGGAGTATTCGTCCACCGCCCATTGGAGGTCCTCACCGGAGGCAAGAGGAGGTTATTAGGCCTCAACCCCGACAACAACCAATCCCACCACAATCTCCACCACCAAGATGAAATCTTGTTTAACAACAAATGGTCATAAGGGTTCATGAGGTAAGGCTTCTTAATCCCGTTATTATTCACAATATCGATAGCAATAGTAATGGGGATGCATCTGATGATTTTGAGCCTAATAGAATTGCTAGAAATATGAGTATTAATAATAATATGGGTACGGTTGGCCATGGGCGTATGCATCATACTGGGAAAACCCCATATATGGAGAGTGTGAATGTTAGGGATTGATATGGAGGTAATTATGATAGAGATGATGCCTTTAAGTTGAAGGTTGATTTGCCTTCATTTGAGAGTGAGCTTGATATTGAAGGGTTTCTTGATTGGTTACTAGAGGTTGAAGGGTTCTTTGAATATGCTGGAATACCTGACGAAAGGAAAGTTCGGCTAGTGGCATATCGGTTAAAGGGCGGTTGATACAGATCGGTCTCGGGACGTGTTAGTTTTAATCTTAAACTAACAAAGAGTTTCTTCACAAGCTAAACTTGTAGGAGTTAATCCCGGGTTTTACGGACTAAACCGTAGGAATAATGAAATCCCCCATGGTTGAAGGTTGAAAACCTTAACACAAAGCTTCAAAGAAGAAGATATAATTTCAATTTGATAAAAGTTATCACATCCTTACAATATTAGGAGCTTATATAGCTCAACAAAAGAAAAGGCAAAAGACTTAAAAACCTAACTAGGGTTACACTTAATCAAGAAGGGTAAGGGGTAGAGTAGGAAGGGAGATGCCAAAATGGCACTTAGGTAATTAAAACTATAGGACAAACAATAAAGTAAGAATGGCATAATGGTAAATAAAATGTGTAAGTGATTGGGGCAGCCATGGTCCCCCCCCCCCCCTTGTCCCCTAATCTTGTTTGTCTTCTTCTAATGCTGAAAAGCTGATTCATCGTCGCTGAAAGTCAACATTTTGTCGCTGAAAGGAAATTCGTCGTCGCTGAAAAAGAATTTAGAATGTGACTTTAGCAGGTGACACGACGTGTCACAGGGGTGACACGGCGTGTCAACTGTCCAATTTTGGGCAGAAGCTTTGGGAGAGTCTGACACGGCGTGTCACTTTTTGACACGGCGTGTCGGGCTGAAATATGGCATTTTTGGGGATTTCTTCGGTTTGGAGGTGTGTCAACGACTTTGGGTACAAGTGGGTTCCTTCCCTCGGCCCGTGTCGGAAATGCTCCGCATCATTCACTCTCTCTTGAAAGAAACTTGGTCCCAACGACACTTGTCAACCCACTTCATAGCGAGCTCAATCGCCCTTGCATTAGTTCCATCTTCACGAACATGGACATTGATCACAACTTCATTCCGTTCATAGCCGACATCAAATGGGATGCCCCGACGACACTTGTCAACCCACTTCGTAGTGACCTCAAGTCCACTTAGATTAGCCCCTTCTTTGTATTGGGTTAACAACCTTGTGGCTTCCAGAGTCGCCTCTTCACTAACTTGACTACCATCCCGCCATGCTTGAACTTCTCCCATTTTCTCTACATCACTCGGACGGCCATTCCCGTTCACCAAATATTCTATGGAGCTCACTCTATTCACCATAAAATCACTCCTCATTGACTCCTCATAGGGTTGACGTCCCCTCAACAGACACAACATATATCCCAACACATACATCTCAATCAAGAACAACATAACAAGTTCCGGATTTACCAAGTGGAAGGCTCGGTTCACCCCTAGTGTGCATGTGCTAGGAGTCTCATTTCTTCCTAGAGGTGTCACAACGTACTCTTTACCCGTTTCCTTAGAGCTCAAGCGACCATGAGGAAGACATAGCATACGACCTCCGGGATCCCATGTAATGTCATGTGGTATCTTTCCCAAAGGTAGGATGCCCCGTGGTTGTCCGTTGAAGGACACATACTTCCCATCTTTGAAAGTTGGCCCCACGTCGCCACTTTCCTCCATTCCCTTCCGGAACTCTCGCTCATAATAGTCAAGTTCATCATCGTTAACGAGTTCAATGTCGAAGTTTTCTTCTCCGTCAATCTCCTTTCGTGGCTCATCTCCTTCTTGACCATATGAAACTTCACTTCCCTCTCCGTCCTCAATCCGTCTCTTCCCACGATCTATCGTTCCCACGTGCCTCTCTCTATAGCTCAAGCCGACTATCCCACGTGCTAAGCCGCTTGACTCAAAAGACATGCAACCACCCAACATGGTTGAGCCACCAACATCTCTCCCATCTCCATAGCCATCAACCTCCACATATAATGTGATTTCCTCATTCTCCTCAACCTCAAAATCAATGCCCTCACTTTCCTCAAGCATATCAACGAAGTCATGTTCAAGGGGCATTTTATCAAACACTTGGAGAGCATCACTAGCCACATGGGTTTTCTCAATGTTACTACACACAAATTCAACCTCCCCCATGTTCTCACATACAAGCATCCCTTCCTCCTCACCCACAAATGAATCTAAATCCTCCTCCACAATTTCATTATCAATAAATTCATAAGAAGAATCTAAACCCACTTCATCATCACAAACAACATCACCAACATCCAATTTCTTCCCAACAATAGGACTACCCACAACTTCAATATTAGAAATTGGAAGTTTAGGATTTACCTTTATAATGTGTGATGGAGGAAATTTTGGTGATGGATCTTTAGGAGGGATCTCCAAGGTTGGTTGGGCAAACTTTCGGATCTCTAGGCTAAGACCATCACAAGCAGCTAGAAGTCTCCTCAAAGATTCATCGCTCTTCCGGCTACTTTCTCTAAACCTCTCTTCAAGCCCTTTGCTCCAAGATGCAAAACTCTCTCCCCTCTTCATGGAGGTTTCTTCGGATCCATGAGATGAACTTGGTTGAACCATAGTTGAAAGAAGTCTACGTTCAAGAAAAACGATCGGCTCTGATACCAAATGATACGGATCGGTCTCGGGACGTGTTAGTTTTAATCTTAAACTAACAAAGAGTTTCTTCACAAGCTAAACTTGTAGGAGTTAATCCCGGGTTTCACGGACTAAATCATAGGAATAATGAAATCCCCCATGGTTGAAGGTTGAAAACCTTAACACAAAGCTTCAAATAAGAAGATATAATTTCAATTTGATAAAAGTTATCACATCCTTACAATATTAGGAGCTTATATAGCTCAACAAAAGAAAAGGCAAAAGACTTAAAAACCTAACTAGGGTTACACTTAATAAAGAAGGTTAAGGGGTAGAGTAGGAAGGGAGATGCCAAAATGGCACTTAGGTAATTAAAACTATAGGACAAACAATAAAGTAAGAATGGCATAATGGTAAATAAAATGTGTAAGTGATTGGGGCAGCCATGGTCCCCCCCTGTCCCCTAATCTTGTTTGTTTTCTTCTAATGCTGAAAAGCTGATTCATCGTCGTTGAAAGTCAACATTCTGTCGCTGAAAGGAAATTCGTCGTCGCTAAAACAGAATTTAGAATGTGACTTTAGCAGGTGACACGGCGTGTCACAGGGGTGACACGGCGTGTCAACTGTCCAATTTCGGGCAGAAGCTTTGGGAGAGTCTGACACGGCGTGTCACTTTTTGACACGGCGTGTCGGGCTGAAATATGGCATTTTTGGGTATTTTTGGCTTAAATATGCACTTCACATAAAATGTTAAGATTTTACCCTTATCCCAATTTTGTGTTGAAATTAGATATAATAAATAAGCATAGTGATAATATGAACTTTCAACTACTTAGTCTAAAAATTTCTAATACATATAAAAAAAATCATTTAACCCAAAAACAACTTTTATCATGATCTGGCATTATTATAAATTGGTCCTTTGTATATAGCAAGAAAGTTCATCAGCAATTGCGTCAATTGACAAAGTATTTATGGACCTTAATTAATTAGTTGGTCTTATATATAAGTATCAATGATTTTAGCTTTCCCAACGATGTAATATTGGAGATGCATGAATTTTAATTAATTCATAATTTAACAATATGGTACTCTATTTCACAGAGGACAATGTTTTGAAAAATTCAGTATATCAATATAATCTAAGAAACCCTGTTGAGTGTTGTGTTGACCCCAACAAAGCTCCTTAATTTAAATTTATTAATATTAACATTAAATTAGTTTGATTTGACGAAGCACGCATTTGACAATATCTGTATATAACTTGTTAGATCTGTAATTCACCCATGCATACCAATCACAAATATTAAGCTTTTAATATAATAAATTAAGGTGGTCAAAATTTAACCTCCTCTTTTGAAAATATACATATCACATACTATATAATTTCTTCTAGCCTTTCGTATTTTGTATTAGTTTGATACAATATAATATAATTTGAATTACAACTAATATTAAGAAACTAATTGAATTAAAAAATTAATCTAACACAATCCTATATGCGGATACTTATTGGTTTTGAAGCGTGTATAATACATGCATATCTTACTATGTATTGAATTTTAATCAACGTACCATATCAAGGAACCAATTGAACTAAACTCATTTTTTTACTAAAATTCAACACATGGTATTATAAAAAAAAAAATCAACACATGGTAAGATGAGTCTATGTTGCAAAGGGCATTCATGTGAAGCGATGTTTCTAAGATAATATATAAAAGCTAATTTTTAGTCTTAATTATCAACTTAAACTTTTAATTTAATGGTTTTTTGACATGGTATTAGAGCTTCTTAAATCAAGTGATTTAGATTTTGAATCATGACAGCCCCATTTGTTGAATAAATTTCAACACATGCTAAGATGAGTCTGTGTTGTACATGCTTCAAGCCCACAAGACATTCGCGTGAGAAGATGTGTCAGAGATAGTAATAAAAACTATTCTTGGATCTTAATTATTAGCTTAAACTTTTTGTTCAATTGTTTGCTTGACAACTAAGTGAAGTAAGGCTAACAAATAGATATTATCAGCAACTAAGGGTTCGTTTGTTTTACTGTTTGTTATTACAATTCATTATTGGAAAAAAAACTGCTTTTGTGAAAAGCTACTTTTCAGGTGTAAAAGACAAACATGAGTTCACTAACCAAACATCTAAAACTCTCCATATTAAAGTGAAAATGCAAACATGAGAATAAAAATGAGCAACCATGTAAGTACAAAAGAAGGAACATAGTAACTTATCGGAATGTAAAAGAGATTAATATTTTGATCGGAAATCGCAATTGAGGAAAAGCGTAAGTACAAAACTGCTAAGAGTTCGTTTTTATTTTAGTTGAAAGACGAACGTTGTAGTGGACAGCGTTTGTGGAGAGAAAAATGTAATGGTTGAGTAAAATCAGGGATAGTGGAGATAGACTTTTAACTTGTTAAGAAATAGTCAAAAAGATTTAAAATATTTAATGGCCAAATAAAAACGAACGAGCGAGCGCGCGCGCGCGCGTGGTTTATTTTGTAAAACCCACTAAGCACAATTTAAGAACTTTTTTGGCCCAACCCAATATAAACCCTTCAACCAACTCATAAGTTTCCTATGTGGGATACTAAAAGTCACAAAAGAAAAGCAAAGGCTAAAGAGCCATTTTACCAAAATCTCCAACAAACCAAATATCCCCTAAATCTTATTTAATTATATACGGTTATCACACTCTCTCTCAAACCCATTAATTTGTCTCGTAATTGAAGGATTCGAACCTTTGAAAGAGGCTTAGTGAGCATGGTCCGAGGTAGGAATATAACAAACACCAAACTCCTTTTTAGCAATCTTGTCTTGGACAAAATGAAAGTCATGTTCCAAATGTTTGGAACGATCATATATGATGTTGTCAAATATGTTGCCCCTAAATTGTCATGCCACAACACAAGAAATCGAGTCAATGAACAACCAATTTCATGCATAAGCATATAAATCCAAGTGACTTCTGATGCAATGGATGCTTGCTCGATACTCCACTTTAGCTGATGGTTGAGATATTGTTCTTTGTTTCCCAGAATGCCATGAAACTAGATATGGTTCCACAAAAGTTGCATAACCAATAGTGGACTGACTTACGATCATCTTAATCTTCATTAGCAAACCCATTTATGTCAAAAATAAGCCCTTGAGATAACTGAAGTCCATGTGAGCGAGTAGACCAGAGATAATGTTGTATGTGTTTTATAACCTTCCAATGGTCCATGGTAGGTTGATGCATAAAACGACTAACTTTGTTTACAACGTAAGACTGAGCGAGTATGTGACATATTAAAGGTCACCAACAACACTATGATAAATACTAGGATCATCATATGGTTCCCTGGTCTGAAGATTGAGCTTAGTCCAAGTACATGGTGAAGTGGAAATTGCTTTAACATCACTCATATATTGTCAACCTAGCTAGAAAATCTTGAATATATATTTGCTGATTAAGTGTAAAAGTACTAAAGGACCAATGTGCCTCCAAACATATAGAAATCAAATGAATGGCCAATCTGTCATTGCTTGTGACAAGTATATCATCAATATAGAGTAAACAGTAAATCTGCACTCCTTAAACATGGAGATATTATATATAGCGATGAGTCAGTCTTTGATGAAGTACTCAAGATCAATTAGTGGTTATGTTACTTATGACATATTTGAGGAGCATGTTTCAAACCATATAAGTTGTTACGGAGCTTATAGAGATGAGTAAGAATAAGGGAGTAGAATACTTGAGGATTGTTTTTGTTAGAAAAATGGCTTTGGTGTGTTGAATAAAAATGGTTTTGAAAGTGTGGGGTATATTTGTCTTTAAGCACTTTGCTCTCAAGAGCACTTTTACAATCCCACATGGAAAACTTATAACCCTTTGAGTGGGTATATATAGAATTGGGCTTTAGAAGCCTTTAAATTGTGTTAAGTGGTTTTTAGCAAATATACCACACGCGCGCGCTCGCTCGTTCGCGCGACGCCCGCCCGTCCCGACTGGACTGGGCCCGAATTTTATTTTATTTTTTATCTGTTTCAACTTCTTTGAATTTTTCTTCAGCATTTTAATTAGTCAAAAACGGAACCTTATTTATCTCCTGGTCTCACTCCACGTTCTAACGTGTATATGAATGTTCTAACGTTCATATTTCTGTGGCCTATAAATACAATAAGTTTCCAGCTTTGTACACACAGTTTTTTTCATTTAATCTCTTCAATAAAACTTTCTGGGCATTTAAATATACACTCTTGTTGTTCCATCATCTTCGACTTTGAGTGCACAAGTTCGAAGGTTTCTGTGTTAACCTTGGGGAGCGACCGGAATTACAGATTGCACATCGGTCTGCCGAAATCGCTTTCAAGGCAGTGGCCTCCGCCACAGCATAGTTCGATTTTCGTTCTCAATTTCAATTCAGTTTTTTCTGTAACCCTCGTTTGTTTCTTACAATTTGAAAGCGATTTTCTGTTTCACAATCATGTCTGCTTTAATTGCGAAATCCCTTCCTGGCCTCTCCAAACTTGAACCTCTAGACGGTCTTAATTACAAAAGATGGTCGCAGAAAATTCTGATTTTTTTTAACAGCTCGAACTGGACTATGTTGTTGTCCAGGATCCACCCTCTGACCCAAATGGTCCTGTCATGTCTCTGATTGTTCAGCAGTACGACACTCATTCTGCAAAATACGAAAAAGACAACAAAACAGTTAGGGGTCATCTCCTAAATCATATGTCGAACCCACTGTTCGATATTTTTGTCAATAAAAGGTCTGCCAAAGAAATTTGGGATACCCTGAAAGAAAAATACGGGTCTGATGATGCAGGTAAACGTAAATACGTGGTTGGAAGATGGCTCAATTATCAAATGGTTGATGAAAAACCAATCATTGACCAGATTCATGAATATGAGAATCTAGTTGCTGAAGTTCTGGGTGAAGGCATGACAATGTCTGATCTGCTGCAAGCCAATGTCCTCCTGGAAAAATTTCCACCCTTTTGTAGTGATTTCAGAAACCATCTGAAGCACAAGAAAAAGTACTTCAGTCTCCAGGAGCTTGTCAGCCACATGAGAACTGAAGAAGCAAATAGAATGAAAGATAAGCAACTTTCCTCAAAATCTGTTTCAATTAATGCTAATATTGTTGAATCTGTTGTGGTGCCAAAAGACAGAACCAAAGGACCATCAACCAAATTCTAAAAAGGCTCAAACCAGAACAAGCCTTTCAAGAAGAATGGATGAATTCAAAAGAGGAAAGTAGTGGAATGTTTTGTGTGTGGTAAACCTGGCCACAAGGCATTTCAGTGCTACCAAAGGAAGAACCAACAACACACCAATCAGAATCCAAACAACAGAGCTGCTCCACAATCCAATCTAGTGGAAAATGAAGAAATTATTGCTGCTGTTGTGGTTGAAGCTAATCTGGTTGAAAACAAAACGGATTGGGTTCTAGATACTGGAGCTACAAGGCACTTATGCTCAAACAAGGACCTGTTTAATCACTTTGAGGACGCTGCCGATGGGGAATGCGTCTACATGGGAAACACCACTACTGCTGGTGTTGTCGGTAAAGGAATAGTTTTAATTAAGTTAACTTCTAGAAAAAGCTTGTCTTTAAATAATGTATTGTATGTGCCTGCTCTTCGTAGAAATCTTATTTCTGGTAGCTTGCTAAATAAGGCTGGTTTAAAAATTATTTTTGAGGCTGATAAGGTTATTCTCACTAGGAATGGGACTTTTGTGGGAAAAGGGTACCTAGCTGATGGCCTCTTTATTTTGAACACTGTCCATGTGAATTCTGTTGGAAATAATTCAACTACATCTGCTTCTGTTTACTTGAGTGAATCCATTGATTTGTGGCATGGTAGATTAGGACATGTAAATTTTGCTTCCATTGAAAAATTGGGAAATATGCATGTTATAAATGTCACTAATTCTGAAATTAATTCCAAATGCTCTATATGTGTGGAAGCAAAATTTGCAAAGAAACCTTTCTTACCTGTTGAGAGTAGAAGTACAGAACTGCTTGGTTTAATTCACTCTGATTTGGCTGATTTTAAAAATTCTGTTAGCAAAGGTGGCAAAAGATATTACATTACTTTTGTTGATGACTTCTCTAGATATACCAAAGTGTATTTATTGAAATCAAAAGATGAGGTTGAGCATATGTTTATTAAGTTTAAATCAGAGGTAGAAAATCAATTAGATAAGAAAATAAAAAGGCTTAGATCTGATAGGGGGAGGTGAGTATGGAACCTTTTTCCTTAAGTCCTTTTGTGAGAATAATGGCATTGTACATGAGACTAGTGCACTGTATACACCTCAACAAAACGGTATAGCTGAAAGGAAAAATAGAACTCTCAAAGAGATGATGAATGCCATGTTGATTAGTTCTGGGTTATCTGATAACATGTGGGGGGAAGCTGTCTTATCTGCATGTTTTGCACCCAATTTGAATTTTTTGAGAGTTTGGGGTTGTCTTGCTAAAGGTGCATTTCCATCCTTTAGAAAGCCAAACATAGGACCCAAGACCTTTGATTGTGTTTTCATTGGTTATGCCTCAAATAGTGCCGCTTATAGGTTCATGAATCTAAATGACTATAGCATATGTGAATCTAGAGATGTAGTGTTTTTTGAAAACACCTTTCCCCTAAAGAAAGACAAACAGTGTGATGCAACTAGTGCTTCTACTTCATTACCTATTCCTACTCCAATTGTGTCTGCTTCATCCCTACCTCAGGATGAGAATGAAAATGATGTTGCTTTTGAACCTAGGAGAAGCAAAAGAAGAAGAATAGAAAATAGCTTTGGACCAGATTTCATTTCAGCCTTTCTATTAGAAAATACAGATAACTTTACTGATAAGATTATATCTACCTATCTAATAGAAGAAGACCCAAAAACATATAAAGAAGCAGTCACTTCTATAGATGCTGATTTTTGGAAAGAAGCTATTAAGAGTGAAATAGACTCCATTATGGCCAACCATACATGGGAATTAGTTGATCTGCCAAAAGGCTCTAGACCTATAAGGTGTAAATGGATATTTAAACGAAAATTGAGGCCTGACGGATCCATTGAAAAATTTAAAGCTAGATTAGTTGTAGTGGGTTATAGTCAAAAGAAAGGAATTGACTATTTTGATACTTATTCTCCTGTTACTAAAATCTCTACTATTAGAGTTCTGATTGCCATTGCAGTAATTCATAACTTGGTGATACATCAAATGGATGTAAAGACGGCATTTCCAAACGGGGATTTAGAAGAGGAGATCTATGTACACCAACCAGAAGGACACGTCATACCTGGACACGAGGACAAAGTGTGCAAATTGAGAAAGTCACTCTATGGGTTGAAACAAGCACCCAAGCAATGGCATGAAAAATTTAACAGTGTTTTACTTTCCAATGGGTAGGTGGTTAATGGATCAGATACATGTGTCTATTCTAAATCTTGTGATTCGAATTATGTGATTATATGCTTATATATAGATGACATGCTTTATCTTAGGGACAAGCTTAGATATGGTTAATGACACAAAATCCTTTCTATCTTCTCACTTTGACATGAAAGACATGGGAGAAGCGGATGTAATTCTTGGCATCAAAATTACTAAGACAGAAAATGGGTTCTCATTAGGACAGTCACATTATGTTGAAAAGCTGTTGAAAAAATTTAACAGTTTTGATGTAGTTCCAGCTAGAACTCCTTATGATCCTAGTGTAAATTTAACAAGTAATAAGGGAGGAAATAGTGTCTCCCCAGAGGAATACGCTAAGATCATAGGTAGTGTAATGTTCCTAATGAACCATACTAGACCTGACATAGCCTATGTTGTTAGTAGATTGAGTAGATATACTCACTGTCCAAGTAATGAACACTGGACTGCACTTTATCGCTTATTGAAATACTTAAGAGGTACCATGAATTATTGTTTGCACTTTACTGAATTTCCTGCTATTTTAGAAGGATATACTGATGCAAATTGGGTATCTAACAATGATAAGGTGAGTTCCACCAATGGCTATGTTTTTGTTCTAGGTGGTGTTGCAGTGTCTTGGAAATCATCCAAGCAAACCTGTATTGCTCGATCAACCATGGAATTTGAATTTATAGCTCTTGAACTGGCTAGTCAAGAAGCAGAATGGTTGAGAGCTCTAGTAGCAGATGTTCCATTGTGGGGGAATTCTTCTGCACCCATTTCAATGCATTGTGATTCACAGACAGCTATCGGTACAGCAAAGAATAGTGTCTACAATGGAAAGAGAAGACCTATTCGCATTAGACATGGAATTTTGAAACAACTCCTGAAGAATGAGGTAATTGCCTTAGACTATGTGAGGTCGGAGAAGAATCTAGTAGATCCTTTTACCAAAGGGTTACCTAGAAGAGTTGTACTTGAGTCATCGAGGGGAATGGGACTAAAGCCTGTTGAGTAAAGGAAATATGGTGGACACCATTCGTGGTCAAACGAAACCATATTGTCCTTGTTATGCACTATACTACTCCCATTCTTATGGCAAATAATAGTGCGTGTGTAATCCATAGCCCGATTAAGTGGTGGTTCATGATAATGGACCTGATGGATGTGTTTTGAAGGTTGAGTTACGAGAAACTCTTAATGATCTCATTTTGAGATCACCTACTTGAGTGTGGAGGTGGGCCGCCTTCTATGAAAGACTCAGGCAGTCTTTCTAGAGCACTCATGAGACCCAAGGTGTACGCATGGCCTTCAAAAGCGTTGTAATGTATTATCGCGGAACAACAAAAGTTTTTAAGGTTATTTACGTGTTGTGGGGGTCTCAGATGAAGTTTTAGGAGTTCAAGAGTAATTCACTTCTAAAACGTCACCCTGTTGCCTCATCTCACTACGTATCAATTCAATCGAAAGACATTGATACTTAAGTTCTTTATAACCTTATCGTATTCTTTTTATTTGCCCAGAAAATTATCTTCTTTGTACTACTTTAAAATTGTTTTTATAAAGCCATTTGTGAGGGATTGTTAGAAAAATGGCTTTTGTGTGTTGAATAAAAATGGTTTTGAAAGTGTGGGGTATATTTGTCTTTAAGCACTTTGCTCTCAAGAGCACTTTTACAATCCCACATGGGAAACTTATAACCCTTTGAGTGGGTATATATAGAATTGGGCTTTAGAAGCCTTTAAATTGTGTTAAGTGGTTTTTAGCAAATATACCACATGCGCGCGCGCGCTCGACGTGTATATATACAATAAGTTTCGAGCTTTGTACACACGTTTTTTTCAATTAATCTCTTCAATAAAACTTTCTGGGCATTTAAATATACACTCTTGATGTTCCATCATCTTCGACTTTGAGTGCACAAGTTCGATTTCCGTTCTCAATTTCAATTCGGTTTTTTCTGTAACCCTCGTTTGTTTCTTACAGTTTTGACAGCCATGGCTGAGACATGGAGGAGATAAGGAATGAACATATCAACTAAAACGTGGCTATATTATATCTGCACCAATTGAGTATCTACTTTCATTGTCAAACCAGAATGGCTCTCTACATTAGGTTTCGATATGGATAGCTCTAGAAGGAGACAGAAAGCTGGAGAGAGAGAAAAAAGAGAAAAGTGGGGTGAGGGATGAATTTTATAAAAGAGAAAAAACGTGCTAAAATTTTGGCTTTTTTTCCTTTCTCCGCCTAAATTAAAAAAAAAATCCTTTATAACAATTAGATTCACAATATATCCGATCAATAATACATTTATATATACATATATATTATTTATCTTATGGAATGGTAAGCAATTTTCATTGGGAAAAAAGCAAGCAAAGGAAGCAGCCATCCTGAATTACTAAGCTTAGTTAAGCAGTTATAATAAATAAACACCTATTTGACTATATCAAATTAGTTGGTGAAAGGAAGTAAGAAAAATTAAAACTTGTAAGATTAATATATAACAAAAACAATGGAATGGAAGATTGAGAATGTTTCAAGCAGACATAGACATTGGCCAAGTCCAGTTATTAGTAATTACAAAATCATATATAATACCCACAGATCATCTAATCCAAAAGCCACAATCAAAACTAAATTAGTTAATAATGGCTTCACATATTTCCTCAATTCTTTACGTGTTCCTGCTGTTGAATGTTGCTTCTTCTCTGTCTCCTTATTACTATGAAAAAGTTTGCCCGACTGCTTTACCAACTATCAAACGAGTGGTTGAGGCTGCTGTCTCCACAGAATCACGCATGGCTGCTTCTCTCTTGCGCCTCCATTTTCATGACTGCTTTGTTAATGTATGTATTTATCTTCCTTTTCTTTACTCAACTCCTTCTTTCCATATATAATATATAATACTCATTGATTTGGAATTTCATTATAGGGTTGTGATGGCTCAATACTTTTGGATCCATCTCCTACAATTGACAGTGAAAAGAACGCAATCCCAAATGCAAATTCTGCTAGAGGTTTTGAAGTTATTGACCAGATTAAATCAGAGGTGGATAAAGCATGTGGCAGTCCTGTTGTTTCTTGTGCTGACATTTTAGCTGTTACAGCTCGTGATTCTGTAGTTGCGTTAGGAGGTCCAACTTGGGAGGTGGAGCTAGGGAGAAGAGACTCAACCACAGCGAGTAGAACAAAGGCAAACACTGATATTCCATCACCATTTATGGACCTTCCTGCACTTATTACTAACTTCAAGAACCAAGGTCTAGACCATAAAGACTTAGTTGCACTTTCTGGTGCTCATACTTTAGGGTTTGCGCAGTGTCGTGTATTCAGGAACAGGATCTATAATGAAACTAATATTGACCCTAAGTTTGCAAGTGAACGTAGATCAAGGTGCCCAAAAACTGGAGGCAATACCAATCTTGCACCTCTAGACTCAACACCTGCACATTTTGACGTTGCATACTTCACTAATTTGGTAAAAAAGAAAGGACTTCTTCACTCTGATCAACAACTGTTTAATGGGGGATCCACTGATGATTTAGTGAAGAGTTACAGCAGAGATGCAGATGATTTCTGGGAGGATTTTGGCGAGTCAATGATTAAGATGGGTAATATTAAGCCATTGACCGGAGATGGAGGCCAAGTTCGTCTCAACTGCAGAAGAGTCAATCCAACCAACTAATTAATGATCTATTACCTTACTTGTTTCAGTAATTCATTCACTTGTAATTTCTTTATTTTTTTTCCTTTCTGGATGGATTTATTTATTTGTTATTGTTACTGTTATTAATCAGTTACTGGGGTTGTATTTTCATTCGTTGTTTGTTGTTTTGGATATTTTCAAGAGTGGTGAATTGAAAGTGTTAGCTTCTTTTTTAAATATATTAATTTCTCAATTTTGATTTGGCTATTTAACAAGTACATCAAAAGAACATGTTTTCATTAAGTTTCATATGAGTTTTAATCAAGATTGGAAAGAAAATGTTAGATGATAGTTTGGTAGAAAATGCTCTCGAGGAAATTAATCGAACTGATATTTTTTTATTTTTTGTATTTATTAATAAAAACAATTATTATATAAATTCAATTAAAATATGTATTTTACTATATATAAAGATATATATATTTATAATAGATATATTCAAGTGTTTCAAAAAAAATATAATAGATATATCCAAAAATATATGCAAACATCAATATTTCAACAACAATATCATTAAAACAATTCAAATAAATAAAAAATAATGTTCACATGATTCACCAAAATTTATGAAACATTGTTCTTAAAGTCTTGAACCATATCATAAAAACAAGTAGAAAAATAAACACAATTTATGAATAAACATGTGATAATGTTCAAAAATCAATTATAATAAAGCAAAAAATTAATAATAATAATAATAATAATAAACGATTTTGTTTATCGTGGATCTGGATGGAGTCCAAACAGTTATAAATTATTTATATGGCCAAAAACACGTCCAAATGAACTAATGTAAAAAAAATTGAAACGAATACTTGATTTCGTCGTCTCAACAAAAAAATCGGCATTAATTTTATTTTACTAATTTTAACTGGTTTCACTTTTGAAATAAATTGACATGGAGTGAAATGCGTTTAGGCAAGATGTGTTTAGCCTTTAAATTTGAATTTTGCTGTAAATTTCCCCAAAAAAAAAAAAAAAAAGGCTCGTTGGTGTTTAGCCTTTAGAAAGGGAAAAGCCCACCACAAATTATTATGAACCCAATTGAAAATAATCATGAACTTCAATTCCGTGTATACTCGCCACGTAAACAACCGATTCCACTCAATAAAAACCAGGTGCTTCCCTTCTGTATTGGACAAAAGTAACATAGTGGTAAAGTCCCAGACTTTATGTTGGCTGTCTAGAAATTGAATTGCTGATGATTAGAAAATCCTCGCATAGAAACCTTGTGCGCAGGAAGGAACTAATTGTAAAAACTGCCAACACAAAAACCAAAAGCAGCCAACCAGAATTCATGGTTTATATAAGCATATCCATGGTTGTAGCTAACCTTAAAGCAGCTGAAACAAGTGCATTTAGCCATAATGTGGAGAAATCATTTGATGAGAACATCAAGATGCCTCTTTTCAACCTCAAATACAGCCCATAGGTGGTGGGACCATGTTGGTCTCGCTCCTAAAGATCCTATCACCACTGTTACTCACGCTTTTCTTGCTGATCCTTTCCCTTCTAAGATCAATCTTGGAGTGGTATTTCTTTTTTATTCTTTGTTTTTGTTTCCTCTTTTTTTGAGTTATTGGTTTGATTTTCTATCTTTTGGTAATTTGTAGGGAGCTTATAGGGATGATGAGGGAAAACCACTCAAACTGCAATGCGTTAGAGAGGCTGAGGCAAAGATTGCACATTCTCAATTCTCGTCAGCTTCTTTCCCTTTCTCTCTTAATTAATCAACTCCTATTATAAAATTGGGCTTTGATTGCTAAGTATCAGTTTTAGATAAATGGGAATTTCAAGTGTATTCTTGTTTAATGAATAAAATGTTGTGTAACTGTAAGATTTTAATTACAATAAAAGTATGCATTTTGACAGAATTCAAATTTGTGCAACTTCCTGTGCTTCCATTTATGTAAATAACTGAAATTGAAGTGGCATTGGCATGCAGGGAGTCTATTTCATCTGTTGTGAGTTCAAAACTGATTGAGGAGAGTGTTAAATTGGTTTATGGTAAGGATTCAGACATTATAAGGGAAGGGAAGTTTGCAGGTGTGGAGGCGCTTTCAGGAACTGGCGCATGTCGCCTCTTCGCTGAGTTCCAGAGGCGCTTCTTTCCTCAATCTCGAATATATTTGCCTCATCCTACTTGGTCCAAGTACGTTTCTTTCATATTTTCTTACTCCTTTTGCCATATGTTTATACATTCATTTATTTTCTTTTTGTGGGGTGGGGGCAATGCACAGCCACCACAACATATGGAGAGATGCCCAAATTCCAATACGTAGTTTTCGCTACTATGATTCCAATTTGAAGTCTTTAAACTTCACTGCTCTTATGGAAGATGTCAAGGTATATCATTCTAACTAAACCATTTTCAGTTCAGTAATGCACTAGATATGTGTCATGTTTCTTGCTGGACTCGGTTTTTGTTTATATTTATTGATTATGACTATTAATTGTAGAATGCCCCAGATGGTTCCTTTTTTCTGCTACACCCTTGTGCTCATAACCCTACGGGAGTTGACCCTACTGAAGAGCAGTGGAGAGAAATTTCACATCAGTTCAAGGTAATACTGCACACATTTTGCTACATTAATGTGACATGACAACTTATGAGTATCACTTGAACCCTTACCTTTTGGCAGGTAAAGAATCATTTTCCCTTCTTCGACATGGCGTATCAAGGTTTTGCAAGTGGTGACCTTGATAGAGATGCTCAGTCAATCCGAATTTTTCTTGAAGATGGGCACTTAATAGGCTGCGCACAATCTTTTGCAAAGAACATGGGATTATATGGACATCGAGTTGGTTGTCTCAGGTTGGTAGCTCATCCCAATCTTTCACTCTTTTTCCAAGTCATCAATGTTGTTGTCTGTCTCTAAATAGCAGTATAAACTTCAATTGGGTTGCTCTTAATTCAAACATTTAATTGTTAGTGTTGTATGTAATGATATGGAGCAATCAGTTGCAATAAGAAGCCAATTAGAGAAGATTGGCAGGGCAATGTATAGCAGTCCTCCTGCTCACGGCATATTGCTAGTTTCTACTATCCTCAGTGATCCACCCATAAAGGAACTATGGATCAAAGAGGTTAAGGTAATTTTATTTTCTTTCAGTTTATTCTCAATGAAATGCATGGACTCTGATAATTTGATATTTATTTATAATAAAAGGGCATGGCAGATCGCATACGAAGAATGCGAACCCATCTGCAGGAAAGCCTATATCAGTCTGGTTCTTCTCTCAACTGGGAGCACATAACAAAACAGGTTGGAATGTTCTGCTTCTCGGGGTTAACGGCCGAACAGGTAGTTCAGCTAGCAAGGCAATTCCATGTATACATGACTGCTGATGGACGTATAAGGTAAAGTTAGTCATACATTCTGAAAAATTAAGGTACATTATTAGCTTAGTTTCTAAACTGTGAATTTATGGTGATATGGTGCAGTATGGCAGGTGTTACTCTGGGAAATGTAAATTATATAGCAAATTCAATACACCATGTCACTAAATTTGATCATAATGTGTATTCGATTCAGCAGTCTTCATCAGCTTGTTTGTGACTCAATACATCAACTTCTTTCTCTTTTTCTAATTATATATTTACTTTTATCAGAAATCTAAAGTTTGGGATAAAACTTATGTATAATTGTTGGGAAAAAAGAAACCGTAATGGAAATAACAAATGTTGAATTAATTCTCTGTTCAATAATTTTTTTTTTTTTGATAAAAATGTCATATCTCATTTCATTGATATAAAAGGTACAACATACAGCACGAAAATAAACCCATACAAGCTATAGCCAGTCCACAAAGGGAAGAGAAATGACTACAAAGAGCAATATAAGACTACAAAGAGCAATAATAACCATAAAAGGTAAAAATACAACAAACATAGAAATCATATTCTTCTCGTAAGTCAAGTCCCGTTGAAAAACCTCTGTAATCCATGCTTCATCATTTAGGCTCCTCCGGGTGTTCGGATCTGAGTCCTTTCTGTTTTTGCAACCACGCAGATCTATAGATCTACGGACAAGATGAAGCTTTTCCGCTCTTGCTAAGACCGAAAAAAGACTAAAAGAAATAAGTATAGCGAACATTTGTAGATCTGATGGAAATAGAAGTTCAAGAAGAAATATAGATTTCAAACGAACAAGAAAAAGTAATTTAAAACGAGAACGAAGACTTCCTTCTTCCTCCTCTAACTAGATCTGTTTAGAGAGCTACAATGGAGAAAGTGACGGTGGATAGCGGTAAGGACGGGATCTGAGAAGAAAAAAGAAAAAATGAGAAGAAAGTTAGAGAGAAGGAGGAGAGTCTCTCTCTTTTTGTTAGTTTGATTAGGGTGGTATCCCGTAAAAAAGTGACTCTTCTGTTCAATAATTATTACACTCTTAAGTGTCGGTTTGGTACATTGTAATGCAATGTAACGTAATCAATGTCGTAATGTAATGGAATGGAATAGCGATTGCATTACCATGTCTGGTTCGCAAATTTTAATAAAATTGATAAAATGCAATTATTATTGCAATACGTATATTCATATTAGTTAAATACAATTTTATGTTTTTTTTTCCATTTTTCAATTTTTTCCGTTTTTCATTGTTTTTCTCACTTTTGCTTTTTCCATTTTTTCGTGTTTTTTCTCGTTTTACCGTTTTCATGTTTTTCATGATTTTTTGTATTTTTTCTCGTTTTTGGTTTTTCTCTTTTTCACACTTTTTCGGTTTTTATGTTTTCATGTTTTTTCTGTATTTCGCCATTAGTAATAAAAATACAAGGGCTAGCCATAATGGGGATTCATGTCTAATTTGTTTGTAATGTCTATTACATAAAATTTGTTAAAAAAAATTGAATAATGTAATGGTGATTCCTTTATGACAAAAATAATATGGCTAACCAAATATGGTAATGAACCTCCATTGTAACAAGCATTACATTATAATGTTCATTACAGTGTACAGACCGGGCCTTAGAACAAACTATAAGAGTTTGTTTGGTTCACGTGTGCGTGAGAATTAACCAAATCGTGGAATCGGGACTAAGTCGCTGATATAGTCAACTCCAATAGTTCTTTAGCAGGTTTTCAAAGGTATGAAATTTTAAACTTAACCGGATCGAAATAATGGATGGTTCTAGTTGAATCGTGTTGAACCATGTTGAATTGGCCAGGTCGGTCTTATTTTGACAATTATGAAAAACGGTATTGTTTAGCTATCTTCTGAAAAATGCGGACATACTAGAGAATTATAGTATTCTCGAACTATGAAATTAACTGATTGTGCTTACTAACTTCTAAACTCAAACGACTCTTGCAAATAAAAGAGATCTTAAAATTTTCTGAAGTTCTGATTATCAAAACAATACCAACCTGAAAAATAGTTGGAGAACCAAATAAATAAATTGAAAGGAAAACATGTGCTTGGATTAATATTAGGGTTATTTCAAATAAAACTCTATGGTTTCACTTTCTTTTTTTGCAAATCGATATTTGTGGTAGACAAAATTTTCATTTTTCCAAATTTGGCCGATAACGATCTCAAAATTAAAATTTTCAAGAATAAAGTAATATTTGAAAATTTTCATTTTGAGGTCGTTATCGATCAAATTTAAAATTGTTATCAACCACGGATACTGATTTGCAAAAAATATGAAACCACATGGTTTTATTTGAAATTAACTCTTAATATTATTTATATGTATGTAACATTATTGCCAAAAGAACAAGATTTTGATCTATTCATTAAACTTTTCATTTTTAGTTATTTAGGGGCCGTTTGTTTTGGAGGTTTCAGGAAAGAGTAATGGAAAGATGAGGTTTCATTGATTTTGTTGTTGTTTATTTTATCAATTCAATCATTCTCTTTACCCTCTTTTGGTTTTGGGTTTACCCCTGACTCCTACAGTCTCATTCCTCCAACCTCCCTAAGGTTTTCCATTCCTTTTCCCCACTGTCACTAATTTGAACATCTACTCTCCTAAATTTCATTTTTATCTCTATTTTGTTTTTTAATTTTTATTTTAGTCCATATATTTATTTATTTATACTTTTTTAATCCTTGGATTAATTTCACTTTTGATCCTTATACTTATATATTATTTATTTATTCTCAAAAAATATTTATGACTAATTTTTACTTTTTATTTTTATTTTTTATCCCCAGACTAATCTAACTTTTCATCCTTATACTTATTTATTTTTACTTTTTTATTCTCAAAAATAATTTTGATAAATATTTTTTTTATTATCTTATTAGGTTTTGTTATTTATTTTTAATTATTTTAAAATAATTATTTTCTTTTTAAAATAGAATATTTATACATTTTCTTTGATTTATTTTATTTCAGTTTCTTCAGTTTCATCGTCTTTTGATTTTAATGGTTGAATAAATTGATTTTTATTTTACATGTGATTAATTTATTAATATAGACACATGTATGTATAGAAATTATTGTTAAAAACACAACTCCAGTTTATTACCTTATTTGAACCAAACAGACACAAAAGAAATCATGGGTATATTATTCCCTTTGTGAAACTGAAACAAACAGAGAAGGGAATTCAGAGTCATTCCATTCTTTTCTCTTTGTTTCCCTTTCTTGATTCCATTCTGTTACCCCTATGCGAACTAAACGCCCCCTTAGATTATTTTTATTTATTTTGATTGTATTTTTTTATTGTACAAATCCAAATATAACTTTGTAGTTTCGCCGATTTGCAAATGGATATTTATGGATTTTTTTGATGCAAAAAGAGAAATAGGACCCTCGTCGTTAACAAAATTAAGAACATTTAAATTGATAATGTCAATTTTGATCATTGATAACCCCAAATTAGAAAAATCCAAGAATTAAAATATATACATATTAGATATTTTAAACATTAAGAGCAATAGTTCATGACAATTTTACTAAATATTAATAATTAATCAGTTAATATTAACAATAAACAACTAAGTAACAGTAACAACGATAATTATTAGTTAAGCGCAGAACAAATGAGAACCTATGGATACAACTTTAGTTTGTATTAAATTACTGAAGTTTTTGTTAAATATATATTACAAGGACTTGTTGTGTAATAATAATAATAATAATAATAATAAGAAGAAAGCACATTAGACTTCTCATAAAATAAAATGGGGTTAAATGCACTAGTCTATCATTATCATTAACTATGGTCACACACAAAAAAAAAAACAAAAAAAAAAAAAATCAATTTATAGTAAGACTATTCACAAGTAATTATTATTATTATTGTAGTGCCATTAAAATCAGAAGCCGAAAATAGACCATTGTTTGAGTTTGTTAATCTTAATTTTAACTTATCACTAATGAAACAATCCATAAAAATAATAATAATAAAAACAAATTAGAAGTATTTTAGAAGTTAAATAATGATTTAAGTAGGTAATTCAAGAATCAATATCCTGAGTTAAATAAAATTTAGCCGTCATTGGTAGGTAATCTGTAAATTCCACTGTAAACCCTCATCGAGGTCTGTGGTTTGCCCTGACCTTGGGAGTGGGTAGACCTACCCTTACCTAAACTTTTTTCTACCAAAAAAAAAAATCCACTTTTATTTCAGCTTTTTATTTACTCCAAACTACCGAAAAAATTGTTTGGTTAAGTTTAAAAAACAGCACTTTTTTATTTTTCATGGAAACAGTTCAATTTCAGAGATTTTCACCAAAAAAACAAATTTTTTTTTGGAGTTTTTCATAAATAATTATTTGGTATTGATAAAATTATCTTTCTTATTTCTATAAAATATGTTTTCTTTAACATCGTTACTGAAAGAACAATGTTTTATTGCGTTCAATAAAAATTTATTTTAATTATTTATTTATTTAGATTATTTTTATTAAATAAATTTTTAATTGGTAGTCCATACGTGGCTGCCGTATGTCATTCTGATCAGTATCTAAGTTGACTCATGCTGACGTGTCAACCATATCATCATTCTAATCTCTTTTAATTATTAAAATCGCCGGAATAACATAATTGGGACAAAACTTAAAGTTGAGTGATTTTATTAAGACAATTTGAAGTTGAGTGATCATTTTGAGACAACCATATAAGTTTAGTGATTAATTATCCATTTAATTCTAAACATTTTACATACTAATAACAATATATAATTTTACTAAATATTAATAATTAAACAACTAACGGCAATTGTTAACGGTTTACTGGAACTGAAAACATCTAACAACAACAACAGTTATTAGCTAATAGCTGAACGAAATAGACTCTAAAGACGGATTTGAGTTTTGATTAATGATGATAATAAAAGAAGAAGGTCGTATTAACGAAAGGAACATCTTGATTAAGAAGAAGTTTCCTAGCTTGATTAGATCTGACTTTTGTTTTATTATTTAAAAAAAGAAAGGTTTGAAGGAGTTAGGCTACATATTGAATCAAGATCTGATTAATTAATATATAGATAACTCAATAATTAAGGAGTAGGCCTGATCCAAAAAATAATTAAGTAGTAGGTGAATTTTTTTAAAAATGTATCTGTAGAAAGAAATCAAATGTATTCCCCGATAAAGAAATGTGGCAAGATCTGAATAAAAGGAACACCTAACACAAGGCAAAGGCCAAAATAAAATACTACTACTTAATCAAAAAAAAATAAAAAAAATAAAATACTACTAATAATAATAGATGGTAGGAAACTGTACTCATCTTTCCTCTTTGCATTAAATTGTCACATTACGTCAGACAATGACACCACAATTACTAACGATATTATTTATTATTATTATTTGATTAAAAGTTATTATTATTATTAAATACTATTCAACTACTCAATTTGTACCCTCCTCATACAAAATATCCTAATGCCCTCTCAATTCTATCCTCTATCAATTTATGCATTTTTAGATTTTTATTTATTTACATCTATTCAATAATTAATACTAATTTCTTTATTTATTTCTACCAAAAAAAAAAATACTAATTTCTTTATTATTATTACTATAATCTTAATATATTTGTTGCTTTGCCCAAATTTCAACCGTTACTTTCCAGCTTTCAAAAGTTTCAAATGACTCTTATTCTTTTAAATTTTATTTAATAACTTTATTCTTCAATAGAAATTAGGAGATATCACGTGTCAAAAGAAAATGCCAAAACATAAATAGTTATAAAAATTTAAAAATTCAGAGGACATTTGAAGTTTTAAATTATTGAATACAATTGAAAAAAAAATATGAGTTATTGAATGCAATAAAACAATAATATGGTTATTAAATATAATTGCAAAAAAATATAGACAAATTTGGAACTTTTTAAAAATTCAACGGGATAGTTAAAGTTTTGGACTAAATAAAGGGGCAAAAGATGCATTAAGCCATTGGTAAACATGTGAAAGTTTTGTTAGCAATGCCTATTGATTCACTCAAAAGAAAATAACAAGAACATGTAATGAATAGTTGATTCGTGCACAAATTTCTATTGATAATCCTCAAAATTCAACAGAACTATAGAAAAATGGAATCTTTTTATAAAATATCAAAAGCTATCTACTACAAACAAAAATATTCTTTAAATCGACAAGAAAAACACTAAAACTGTTTCCTAAATGGAATAAGAAAATATTAAAAAAAATTTACATAAAAGCCTCAAAAACACTAAATTGCAATTAACATCAGCCCAAAAAACAGTAAAATACTAAATTAGAATTAAAAAAAATACAAATTAATTCGAAAATAAAACTAAATTGTGAATTTGAAGGTCTAAATGTCCAAATTTGTTTGAATTTATTGGTCCGTTTCCAATGAAAATATGGTCTGAAAATGCCTAAATATAAAACATCAAGCTTGACAGAAATTACAAAATCGTCATTGTATCATTCTCCATAAATGAACAAAATTCAGCTTTGAATTTTCATTAGCCGAAGAATTTCTCAACGATTTCTACTGGCTCAATATTCTTACCTGAAAAAAACCATCCAAACATAATCTCTCACTTCGAACTCAGCACAGGAACCTCAACCTCCTTGACCACAGTTTATTAATGAAAGATTCGTTCACTCGTAAGCACAACTTCACCCTTGTCATCATCATCCTCATCCATAATCTCTTGAAAGAAGATCGGTTCACCAATAAACAAGGTGTCACCTCCATAATCATATTGTTCGCCAGAATCATCTCTATCACCATAGTCTTCATTAAAACTTAAGGGATTTCTTCATCCCTCGTCATTATAGTGCCTTCTATGATTAGGGCTCCTTCATTCATGATTCACGAACAAGTTGCCCACCCTTTATGTCAGTTGATCTGTGATAGTCTCCTTCCACTAACCTATCATAATAGTCTCTAAGGATCATATGCATTATTTCTTCACAAAGGTTCCATAACACAAATAGTAAAGAAATTAAAAGAAGAGAGAGATCACTTACTCTGAAACAAAAAGGCAATAAAATGTAGAAGAGGTAAAACCTCAAATCTCCAATGAGTTAGAGAAAAAGCAGACGAAGTGGAAGAAAATTGACCATGGCTTCCACACCTTTTATTGATAGGCAAGCAATCGATTAAGAATTATCCACCAACGACATTATTACAGAATACGATGCTCGAGAAACTTTCATTTAAAACCCACTTAAATTTCCATAAAAAACAAACTTTTCGCTTCATATAACTTTGTAACGCCAACAAGTGTAGGGACATGCGGCGAGATTCCATAGAGACCATAATTGCATCTCATTAATCAATGTCTCAAACACGTGTCAAATCTAACTAAAAAATCACACAGAACACATCTCCTTTTGCATAACCAAAAAGATTACCCGACAACAATGTGACCCACACCTAGAAACTCACTAAACATTTCATCTCATCTCCTTCATTTTAAGACCAACGTATATACAACAACACAAGTCTGAACCCTTCAGTCCCCGAAGAAAAGAGACACATGAGACGAACCCTTGGTCTTTTAGCACATGACCAAAGAAAACACAGCATAACCCCTAAACAACGTCGTATGCCAAGGAGGTGAGGGGACATCTGATAATAAGAAAATAACCAAATATGTCATGTGTACCAATGACACTAGGATCAAAAGTAATGATGGAAAAGTAACCAACTGTGCCATATGGACTAATGAGTGATCATTCCTCTTTACTCGACGTTGGGCTAACACATGCTAATTACATATGGTTCCACATGATAAGGCTCCTCTAACCTCAGTCTTACATGTGTCAAAGATATCAAATGGGGCAAGGAAACTCAAGTTTTCCCGAAATGCCCATGAACAAAATAAGGGACAATCTGGCATAAATGATATATATCATTATCACCTCCTCGGTCTTCTACTCTTTTTTATTCGTCATCTTTATAAATTTTTGCTAACTTAAACATTAGAGTGCAAGAGCCGGTTCTCGGCTTTCCCCTGATCATTTCTCTATCTTATTTCAGTCTCCATAGACTGCTTGCTTGGAAACCCTCCTCAACTTTTATCATATTAATATGCTTCCTAGTTTTTATTGGTTAGATGTGTTACTCCGGAAGTATAGTATAAATTCTCTATGCTAGATATCATTATAACATAATTGTCATGTTTGGCAAATAGCTGTTAGTTGATTACCTTTTTGGTTTAGCTGATTGTGTAAACTTGTTTGGTAAAACTTAGTTGATTGTTAATAGTTGTTTGTGTAAAATAACAAATAATTAAGGACATGGTGAAACATTTAATTGGGGTAAAAATGTCATTCAAAAGAGATGGAGTAATAAGTTAATTAAAAAAACTCTTAAAACCAGTTTTTTTAAAATTAGTTTTTTTGAACCCAATAATCCCTTTAAAATGGGTCAAATCTCTAAGTTTACGGAACAAAACTTTTTACCAAACTGGCCAATTTACAGTTATTATTATCAACAATTAATTAATTAGTTAAAATAATTACACTAAACAATTATTTAAAGTAAAGTAATTATTAAACTTATGATTACTAGGAAATCATAACATCTAAAAAAGGAAAATCTGATCTCGTGTGAATGTAGCCTGATGAAGACTTTTTCTGTCTTGTTCTTCTTCCCAAATATGGATGAAATCTGTAAATGCCACAATGCTTTTACCAATTATATATACATTCATATGGAACTTGAAATATTGCATAATTAAAATACATGAACCTAGAAATGATAAAACATATATTTGTTGGAGTTCCAAATCCC